>NW_026578018.1:0-9118614 GCF_029603195.1 Condylostylus longicornis | reverse complement strand
AATCGAGTTTAAAGTTTTTATAAAAAAAAAAAAAAAAAAAAAAAAAATTTTTTTTTTTAATGATTATAAAAAACAATTAGAATCGCTCTATCTCTTCTAGTTTAGCCGCAAATCGAGTTTAAAGTTTTTATAAAAAAAAAAAAAAAAAAAAAAAAAAAATTTTTTTTTTAATGATTATAAAAAACAATTAGAATCGCTCTATCTCTTCTAGTTTAGCCGCAAATCGAGTTTAAAGTTTTTATAAAAAAAAAAAAAAAAAAAAAAAAAAATTTTTTTTTTTTAATGATTATAAAAAACAATTAGAATCGCTCTATCTCTTCTAGTTTAGCCGCAAATCGCGTTTAAAGTTTTTATAAAAAAAAAAAAAAAAAAAAAAAAAAAATTTTTTTTTTAATGATTATAAAAAACAATTAGAATCGCTTTATCTCTTCTAGTTTAGCCGAAAATCGAGTTTAAAGTTTTTATAAAAAAAAAAAAAAAAAAAAAAAAAAAAAAATTTTTTTTTTTAATGATTATAAAAAACAATTAGAATCGCTCTATCTCTTCTAGTTTAGCCGCAAATCGAGTTTAAAGTTTTTATAAAAAAAAAAAAAAAAAAAAAAAAAAATTTTTTTTTTTTAATGATTATAAAAAACAATTAGAATCGCTTTATCTCTTCTAGTTTAGCCGCAAATCGCGTTTAAAGTTTTTATAAAAAAAAAAAAAAAAAAAAAAAAAAATTTTTTTTTTTAATGATTATAAAAAACAATTAGAATCGCTCTATCTCTTCTAGTTTAGCCGCAAATCGAGTTTAAAGTTTTTATAAAAAAAAAAAAAAAAAAAAAAAAAAAATTTTTTTTTTTAATGATTATAAAAAACAATTAGAATCGCTCTATCTCTTCTAGTTTAGCCGCAAATCGAGTTTAAAGTTTTTATAAAAAAAAAAAAAAAAAAAAAAAAAAATTTTTTTTTTTAATGATTATAAAAAACAATTAGAATCGCTCTATCTCTTCTAGTTTAGCCGCAAATCGCGTTTAAAGTTTTTATAAAAAAAAAAAAAAAAAAAAAAAAAAAATTTTTTTTTTAATGATTATAAAAAACAATTAGAATCGCTCTATCTCTTCTAGTTTAGCCGCAAATCGCGTTTAAAGTTTTTATAAAAAAAAAAAAAAAAAAAAAAAAAAAATTTTTTTTTTAATGATTATAAAAAACAATTAGAATCGCTTTATCTCTTCTAGTTTAGCCGAAAATCGAGTTTAAAGTTTTTATAAAAAAAAAAAAAAAAAAAAAAAAAAAAAAAATTTTTTTTTTTAATGATTATAAAAAACAATTAGAATCGCTCTATCTCTTCTAGTTTAGCCGCAAATCGAGTTTAAAGTTTTTATAAAAAAAAAAAAAAAAAAAAAAAAAAATTTTTTTAATGATTATAAAAAACTATTAGAATCGCTCTATCTCTTCTAGTTTAGCCGCAAATCGAGTTTAAAGTTTTTATAAAAAAAAAAAAAAAAAACAAAAAAAAAAAAATTTTTTTAATGATTATAAAAAACAATTAGAATCGCTCTATCTCTTCTAGTTTAGCCGCAAATCGAGTTTAAAGTTTTTATAAAAAAAAAAAAAAAAAAAAAAAAAAAAATTTTTTTAATGATTATAAAAAACTATTAGAATCGCTCTATCTCTTCTAGTTTAGCCGCAAATCGAGTTTAAAGTTTTTATAAAAAAAAAAAAAAAAAAAAAAAAAAAAAAAAATTTTTTTAATGATTATAAAAAACTATTAGAATCGCTCTATCTCTTCTAGTTTAGCCGCAAATCGAGTTTAAAGTTTTTATAAAAAAAAAAAAAAAAAAAAAAAAAAAAAAAAAATTTTTTTAATGATTATAAAAAACTATTAGAATCGCTCTATCTCTTCTAGTTTAGCCGCAAATCGAGTTTAAAGTTTTTATAAAAAAAAAAAAAAAAAAAAAAAAAAAAAAAATTTTTTTAATGATTATAAAAAACTATTAGAATCGCTCTATCTCTTCTAGTTTAGCCGCAAATCGAGTTTAAAGTTTTTATAAAAAAAAAAAAAAAAAACAAAAAAAAAAAAATTTTTTTAATGATTATAAAAAACAATTAGAATCGCTCTATCTCTTCTAGTTTAGCCGCAAATCGAGTTTAAAGTTTTTATAAAAAAAAAAAAAAAAAAAAAAAAAAAAAATTTTTTTAATGATTATAAAAAACTATTAGAATCGCTCTATCTCTTCTAGTTTAGCCGCAAATCGAGTTTAAAGTTTTTATAAAAAAAAAAAAAAAAAAAAAAAAAAAAAAAAATTTTTTTTTTTAATGATTATAAAAAACAATTAGAATCGCTCTATCTCTTCCAGTTTAGCCGCAAATCGAGTTTAAAGTTTTTATAAAAAAAAAAAAAAAAAAAAAAAAAAAAATTTTTTAATGATTATAAAAAACTATTAGAATCGCTCTATCTCTTCTAGTTTAGCCGCAAATCGAGTTTAAAGTTTTTATAAAAAAAAAAAAAAAAAAAAAAAAAAAAAAAATTTTTAATGATTATAAAAAACTATTAGAATCGCTCTATCTCTTCTAGTTTAGCCGCAAATCGAGTTTAAAGTTTTTATAAAAAAAAAAAAAAAAAAAAAAAAAAAAATTTTTTAATGATTATAAAAAACTATTAGAATCGCTCTATCTCTTCTAGTTAGCCGCAAATCGAGTTTAAAGTTTTTATAAAAAAAAAAAAAAAAAAAAACAAAAAAAAAAAAATTTTTTTAATGATTATAAAAAACTATTAGAATCGCTCTATCTCTTCTAGTTTAGCCGCAAATCGAGTTTAAAGTTTTTATAAAAAAAAAAAAAAAAAAAAAAAAAAAAAAAAATTTTTTTTTTAATGATTATAAAATACAATTAGAATCGCTCTATCTCTTCTAGTTTAGCCGCAAATCGAGTTTAAAGTTTTTATAAAAAAAAAAAAAAAAAAAAAAAAAAAAAAAATTTTTTTTTTTAATGATTATAAAAAACAATTAGAATCGCTCTATCTCTTCTAGTTTAGCCGCAAATCGAGTTTAAAGTTTTTATAAAAAAAAAAAAAAAAAAAAAAAAAAAATTTTTTTAATAATTATAAAAAACTATTAGAATCGCTCTATCTCTTCTAGTTTAGCCGCAAATCGAGTTTAAAGTTTTTATAAAAAAAAAAAAAAAAAAAAAAAAAAAAAAAATTTTTTTTTTTAATGATTATAAAAAACAATTAGAATCGCTCTATCTCTTCTAGTTTAGCCGCAAATCGAGTTTAAAGTTTTTATAAAAAAAAAAAAAAAAAAAAAAAAAATTTTTTTTTTTAATGATTATAAAAAACAATTAGAATCGCTCTATCTCTTCTAGTTTAGCCGCAAATCGAGTTTAAAGTTTTTATAAAAAAAAAAAAAAAAAAAAAAAAAAAAAAAAATTTTTTTTTTAATGATTATAAAATACAATTAGAATCGCTCTATCTCTTCTAGTTTAGCCGCAAATCGAGTTTAAAGTTTTTATAAAAAAAAAAAAAAAAAAAAAAAAAAAAAAATTTTTTTTTTTAATGATTATAAAAAACAATTAGAATCGCTCTATCTCTTCTAGTTTAGCCGCAAATCGAGTTTAAAGTTTTTATAAAAAAAAAAAAAAAAAAAAAAAAAAAAAAAATTTTTTTAATGATTATAAAAAACAATTAGAATCGCTCTATCTCTTCTAGTTTAGCCGCAAATCGAGTTTAAAGTTTTTATAAAAAAAAAAAAAAAAAAACAAAAAAAAAAAATTTTTTTAATGATTATAAAAAACAATTAGAATCGCTCTATCTCTTCTAGTTTAGCCGCAAATCGAGTTTAAAGTTTTTATAAAAAAAAAAAAAAAAAAAAAAAAAAAAATTTTTTTAATGATTATAAAAAACTATTAGAATCGCTCTATCTCTTCTAGTTTAGCCGCAAATCGAGTTTAAAGTTTTTATAAAAAAAAAAAAAAAAAAAAAAAAAAAATTTTTTTTTTTAATGATTATAAAAAACAATTAGAATCGCTCTATCTCTTCTAGTTTAGCCGCAAATCGAGTTTAAAGTTTTTATAAAAAAAAAAAAAAAAAAAAAAAAAAATTTTTTTTTTTTAATGATTATAAAAAACAATTAGAATCGCTCTATCTCTTCTAGTTTAGCCGCAAATCGAGTTTAAAGTTTTTATAAAAAAAAAAAAAAAAAAAAAAAAAATTTTTTTTTTTAATGATTATAAAAAACAATTAGAATCGCTCTATCTCTTCTAGTTTAGCCGCAAATCGAGTTTAAAGTTTTTATAAAAAAAAAAAAAAAAAAAAAAAAAAATTTTTTTTTTTTAATGATTATAAAAAACAATTAGAATCGCTTTATCTCTTCTAGTTTAGCCGAAAATCGAGTTTAAAGTTTTTATAAAAAAAAAAAAAAAAAAAAAAAAAAAAAAAATTTTTTTTTTTAATGATTATAAAAAACAATTAGAATCGCTCTATCTCTTCTAGTTTAGCCGCAAATCGAGTTTAAAGTTTTTATAAAAAAAAAAAAAATTTTTTTAATGATTATAAAAAACTATTAGAATCGCTCTATCTCTTCTAGTTTAGCCGCAAATCGAGTTTAAAGTTTTTATAAAAAAAAAAAAAAAAAACAAAAAAAAAAAAATTTTTTTAATGATTATAAAAAACAATTAGAATCGCTCTATCTCTTCTAGTTTAGCCGCAAATCGAGTTTAAAGTTTTTATAAAAAAAAAAAAAAAAAAAAAAAAAAAAATTTTTTTAATGATTATAAAAAACTATTAGAATCGCTCTATCTCTTCTAGTTTAGCCGCAAATCGAGTTTAAAGTTTTTATAAAAAAAAAAAAAAAAAAAAAAAAAATTTTTTTAATGATTATAAAAAACTATTAGAATCGCTCTATCTCTTCTAGTTTAGCCGCAAATCGAGTTTAAAGTTTTTATAAAAAAAAAAAAAAAAAAAAAAAAAAAAAAAATTTTTTTTTTTAATGATTATAAAAAACAATTAGAATCGCTCTATCTCTTCTAGTTTAGCCGCAAATCGAGTTTAAAGTTTTTATAAAAAAAAAAAAAAAAAAACAAAAAAAAAAAAATTTTTTTAATGATTATAAAAAACAATTAGAATCGCTCTATCTCTTCTAGTTTAGCCGCAAATCGAGTTTAAAGTTTTTATAAAAAAAAAAAAAAAAAAAAAAAAAAAAAAAAAAAATTTTTTTTTTTAATGATTATAAAAAACAATTAGAATCGCTCTATCTCTTCTAGTTTAGCCGCAAATCGAGTTTAAAGTTTTTATAAAAAAAAAAAAAAAAAAAAAAAAAAAAAAAATTTTTTTAATGATTATAAAAAACTATTAGAATCGCTCTATCTCTTCTAGTTTAGCCGCAAATCGAGTTTAAAGTTTTTATAAAAAAAAAAAAAAAAAAAAAAAAAAAAAAAAAATTTTTTTTTTTAATGATTATAAAAAACAATTAGAATCGCTCTATCTCTTCTAGTTTAGCCGCAAATCGAGTTTAAAGTTTTTATAAAAAAAAAAAAAAAAAAAAAAAAAAAAAAAATTTTTTAATGATTATAAAAAACTATTAGAATCGCTCTATCTCTTCTAGTTTAGCCGCAAATCGAGTTTAAAGTTTTTATAAAAAAAAAAAAAAAAAAAAAAAAAAAAAAAAAAAATTTTTTAATGATTATAAAAAACTATTAGAATCGCTCTATCTCTTCTAGTTTAGCCGCAAATCGAGTTTAAAGTTTTTATAAAAAAAAAAAAAAAAAAAAAAAAAAAAAAAAAAAAAAAAAAATTTTTTTTTTTAATGATAGATTCTAATAGTTTTTTATAATCATTAAAAAAATTTTTTTTTTTTTTTTTTTTTTTTTTTTTTTTTTTATAAAAACTTTAAACTCGATTTGCGGCTAAACTAGAAGAGACAGAGCGATTCTAATAGTTTTTTATAATCATTAAAAAAATTTTTTTTTTTTTTTTTTTTTTTTTTTTTTTTTATAAAAACTTTAAACTCGATTTGCGGCTAAACTAGAAGAGATAGAGCGATTCTAATAGTTTTTTATAATCATTAAAAAATTTTTTTTTTTTTTTTTTTTTTTTTTTTTATAAAAACTTTAAACTCGATTTGCGGCTAAACTAGAAGAGATAGAGCGATTCTAATTGTTTTTTATAATCATTAAAAAAATTTTTTTTTTTTTTTTTTTTTTTTTTTTTTTTTTATAAAAACTTTAAACTCGATTTGCGGCTAAACTAGAAGAGATAGAGCGATTCTAATAGTTTTTTATAATCATTAAAAAAAAAATTTTTTTTTTTTTTTTTTTTTTTTTTTTTTTTTTATAAAAACTTTAAACTCGATTTGCGGCTAAACTAGAAGAGACAGAGCGATTCTAATAGTTTTTTATAATCATTAAAAAAATTTTTTTTTTTTTTTTTTTTTTTTTTTTTTTTTTATAAAAACTTTAAACTCGATTTGCGGCTAAACTAGAAGAGATAGAGCGATTCTAATTGTTTTTTATAATCATTAAAAAAAAAAATTTTTTTTTTTTTTTTTTTTTTTTTTTATAAAAACTTTAAACTCGATTTGCGGCTAAACTAGAAGAGATAGAGCGATTCTAATTGTTTTTTATCAATTAGAAAAAAAAAAATTTTTTTTTTTTTTAATGAATTTAAAAAACTATTAGAATCGCTCTATCTCTTCTAGTTTAGCCGCAAATCGAGTTTAAAGTTTTTATAAAAAAAAAAAAAAAAAAAAAAAAAAAAAAAAATTTTTTTAATGATTATAAAAAACTATTAGAATCGCTCTATCTCTTCTAGTTTAGCCGCAAATCGAGTTTAAAGTTTTTATAAAAAAAAAAAAAAAAAAAAAAAAAAAAAAAAAAATTTTTTTTTTTAATGATTATAAAAAACAATTAGAATCGCTCTATCTCTTCTAGTTTAGCCGCAAATCGAGTTTAAAGTTTTTATAAAAAAAAAAAAAAAAAAAAAAAAAAATTTTTTTTTTTAATGATTATAAAAAACAATTAGAATCGCTCTATCTCTTCTAGTTTAGCCGCAAATCGAGTTTAAAGTTTTTATAAAAAAAAAAAAAAAAAAAAAAAAAAAAAAAAAAAATTTTTTTAATGATTATAAAAAACTATTAGAATCGCTCTATCTCTTCTAGTTTAGCCGCAAATCGAGTTTAAAGTTTTTATAAAAAAAAAAAAAAAAAAAAAAAAAAAAAAAAAATTTTTTTAATGATTATAAAAAACTATTAGAATCGCTCTATCTCTTCTAGTTTAGCCGCAAATCGAGTTTAAAGTTTTTATAAAAAAAAAAAAAAAAAAAAAAAAAAAAAAAAAATTTTTTTTTTTAATGATTATAAAAAACAATTAGAATCGCTCTATCTCTTCTAGTTTAGCCGCAAATCGAGTTTAAAGTTTTTATAAAAAAAAAAAAAAAAAAAAAAAAAAAAAATTTTTTTTTTTAATGATTATAAAAAACAATTAGAATCGCTCTATCTCTTCTAGTTTAGCCGCAAATCGAGTTTAAAGTTTTTATAAAAAAAAAAAAAAAAAAAAAAAAAAAAAAAAAATTTTTTTAATGATTATAAAAAACTATTAGAATCGCTCTATCTCTTCTAGTTTAGCCGCAAATCGAGTTTAAAGTTTTTATAAAAAAAAAAAAAAAAAAAAAAAAAAATTTTTTTTTTTAATGATTATAAAAAACAATTAGAATCGCTCTATCTCTTCTAGTTTAGCCGCAAATCGAGTTTAAAGTTTTTATAAAAAAAAAAAAAAAAAAAAATTTTTTTTTTAATGATTATAAAAAACAATTAGAATCGCTCTATCTCTTCTAGTTTAGCCGCAAATCGCGTTTAAAGTTTTTATAAAAAAAAAAAAAAAAAAAAAAATTTTTTTTTTTAATGATTATAAAAAACAATTAGAATCGCTCTATCTCTTCTAGTTTAGCCGCAAATCGAGTTTAAAGTTTTTATAAAAAAAAAAAAAAAAAAAAAAAAAAAAAAAAAAAATTTTTTTTTTAATGATTATAAAAAACAATTAGAATCGCTCTATCTCTTCTAGTTTAGCCGCAAATCGAGTTTAAAGTTTTTATAAAAAAAAAAAAAAAAAAAAAAAAAAAAATTTTTTAATGATTATAAAAAACTATTAGAATCGCTCTATCTCTTCTAGTTTAGCCGCAAATCGAGTTTAAAGTTTTTATAAAAAAAAAAAAAAAAAAAAAAAAAAAAAAAAAAAAAATTTTTTAATGATTATAAAAAACAATTAGAATCGCTCTATCTCTTCTAGTTTAGCCGCAAATCGAGTTTAAAGTTTTTATAAATAAAAAAAAAAAAAAAAAAAAAAAAAAAAAATTTTTTTTTTTAATGATTATAAAAAACAATTAGAATCGCTCTATCTCTTCTAGTTTAGCCGCAAATCGAGTTTAAAGTTTTTATAAAAAAAAAAAAAAAAAAAAAAAAAAATTTTTTTAATGATTATAAAAAACTATTAGAATCGCTCTATCTCTTCTAGTTTAGCCGCAAATCGAGTTTAAAGTTTTTATAAAAAAAAAAAAAAAAAAAAAAAAAAAAAAAAAAATTTTTTTAATGATTATAAAAAACTATTAGAATCGCTCTATCTCTTCTAGTTTAGCCGCAAATCGAGTTTAAAGTTTTTATAAAAAAAAAAAAAAAAAAAAAAAAAAAAAAAAAATTTTTTTTTTTAATGATTATAAAAAACAATTAGAATCGCTCTATCTCTTCTAGTTTAGCCGCAAATCGAGTTTAAAGTTTTTATAAAAAAAAAAAAAAAAAAAAAAAAAAAATTTTTTTAATGATTATAAAAAACTATTAGAATCGCTCTATCTCTTCTAGTTTAGCCGCAAATCGAGTTTAAAGTTTTTATAAAAAAAAAAAAAAAAAAAAAAAAAAAAAAAAAATTTTTTTTTTTAATGATTATAAAAAACAATTAGAATCGCTCTATCTCTTCTAGTTTAGCCGCAAATCGAGTTTAAAGTTTTTATAAAAAAAAAAAAAAAAAAAAAAAAAAAAAAAAATTTTTTTAATGATTATAAAAAACTATTAGAATCGCTCTATCTCTTCTAGTTTAGCCGCAAATCGAGTTTAAAGTTTTTATAAAAAAAAAAAAAAAAAAAAAAAAAAAAAAAAAATTTTTTTTTTTAATGATTATAAAAAACAATTAGAATCGCTCTATCTCTTCTAGTTTAGCCGCAAATCGAGTTTAAAGTTTTTATAAAAAAAAAAAAAAAAAAAAAAAAAAAAATTTTTTAATGATTATAAAAAACTATTAGAATCGCTCTATCTCTTCTAGTTTAGCCGCAAATCGAGTTTAAAGTTTTTATAAAAAAAAAAAAAAAAAAAAAAAAAAAAAAAAAAATTTTTTTAATGATTATAAAAAACTATTAGAATCGCTCTATCTCTTCTAGTTTAGCCGCAAATCGAGTTTAAAGTTTTTATAAAAAAAAAAAAAAAAAAAAAAAAAAAAAAAAAATTTTTTTTTTTAATGATTATAAAAAACAATTAGAATCGCTCTATCTCTTCTAGTTTAGCCGCAAATCGAGTTTAAAGTTTTTATAAAAAAAAAAAAAAAAAAAAAAAAAAAATTTTTTAATGATTATAAAAAACTATTAGAATCGCTCTATCTCTTCTAGTTTAGCCGCAAATCGAGTTTAAAGTTTTTATAAAAAAAAAAAAAAAAAAAAAAAAAAAAATTTTTTAATGATTATAAAAAACTATTAGAATCGCTCTATCTCTTCTAGTTTAGCCGCAAATCGAGTTTAAAGTTTTTATAAAAAAAAAAAAAAAAAAAAAAAAAAAAAAAAAATTTTTTTTTTTAATGATTATAAAAAACAATTAGAATCGCTCTATCTCTTCTAGTTTAGCCGCAAATCGAGTTTAAAGTTTTTATAAAAAAAAAAAAAAAAAAAAAAAAAATTTTTTTTTTTAATGATTATAAAAAACAATTAGAATCGCTTTATCTCTTCTAGTTTAGCCGCAAATCGAGTTTAAAGTTTTTATAAAAAAAAAAAAAAAAAACAAAAAAAAAAAAATTTTTTTAATGATTATAAAAAACAATTAGAATCGCTCTATCTCTTCTAGTTTAGCCGCAAATCGAGTTTAAAGTTTTTATAAAAAAAAAAAAAAAAAAAAAAAAAAAAAAAAAATTTTTAATGATTATAAAAAACAATTAGAATCGCTCTATCTCTTCTAGTTTAGCCGCAAATCATATAAAAAACAATTAGAATCGCTCTATCTCTTCTAGTTTAGCCGCAAATCGAGTTTAAAGTTTTTATAAAAAAAAAAAAAAAAAAAAAAAAAAAATTTTTTTTTTTAATGATTATAAAAAACAATTAGAATCGCTCTATCTCTTCTAGTTTTGCCAGAAAACGTGTTTAAAATTTTGCAAAAGATATCTTTAAAAAATTTTTGCTAGAGCGAATTATCATTTATGAATGGTTTCCGACTAGTTGTATAATTTATTTTGAGGAGGGTATTTTTTAATTGATCCAAATTCTGCTTTTCGTCTGGCAGTGTCAGTGTTTTCAGCCTTCCTCTCTGTAAAAAAAAATTCCCATTGATTATTGATATTTGATTTAAAGTGAAGATTTGTATATAAAATTCTTGTAATTTTCATTTACAAAATTTTGAATATTATGAATTTTTAATATTAGAAAATATGAAATACATAATTATAAAATTAAATAAATTTTTGATGAAAATTAATTGACTGAATGAATAAATTAAGTGAATTTATTATTTACTTTCAAATTTATCAACTTTTTGTTGATAAATTTGAATTTACCAACTTATGAAAATCACAATCTAATTAAAATAACAAAACTGGTAGTGAAAACGTAATTTTGTAAGGATATTAAAAAATAATTTCAATAAATGTGGTAGACTTGAACGTGCGAATATTGTTTCATATAATTCACAAGGTTTAATTCAAAAGTGTATGAAGATAAATTCTATTGTAGCGAGGAAAACGAGTATAAGTCAAAATTTTGTCATGCAAGTGAATTAAGGAAATCTGAATACATATTTAGTAAAAATATTGTAAGTTTCCAATACCTAGAAATTCGTTATATACTACAATAGCAAAATATTTACGATTTGTTTCTCTTTACTGTGCATTTTAAGCAAAATTAACTTCTAGAATACTTCATACGTATAACACATTGTTGTTCATAAATTCAGTTAAGTTAATATTTTTTGCGTTTTGAATGAAATTCTAAAATGTTACGAATTTATTTTTATCAAATATTCACCTTCTCCTGGAAAATGTATATTTTCGATTTATACTCGTATTCCCCGTTATGAAAAATCGACTCACAATTTGACCCTGATCAAAAACATATACTTGAGTTTATATCTCAGACCATTATTTCTTAGCGTTACAAATGGTAAGGCAAATTGAGTACACCCTTTGAACATACACTTGTACGTATATAATGAGGGTGCTTTATATAATTTAAGAATAACACTAATGACGGAACATTTTACATTTATATTATTCTTTAATAATAATATCAAAAGTTCGATACAGTCTTACATTTCAACTTTAAAAAAAAAAAAAAATTGCAAACTAAACTATAGATATTCTTACCGACCGTATTGCATACAAAAAGCAGGTGATTTGGTTCCATGGTACGAAAGCGTAAAATAATCTATTTTTAGAAAGATGTCGGTTTGGATCCACGCATATATTTCAAGTTTTTTCTGCTGAACCGATTTTGGTGAAATTTTATGTATGAGTTTATTTCGCCTATGTCACAGATTCATCACCTTTTAGGATATATCTGATCTTATGAACTGAACTTTTTCGATTGGGTCACAAAGTTTTGCGCATATAAAAAAAAATAATAAACCAATCTGTAAAATTTTTGGAACGATCAGAGCTCGTAAATCTAACTAGAGGGCGATTTTATATTTTTTAATCATATCTACGGATTTTATATTTTTTTAATCATATCTACGGAACTAGTTGATAAAATTTTTGAAATGTAATATTTGAGTTCCGATTATTTCTCAAACTAACTGTAGAAAAGGCAATTCAGATGGCACAAAGCGGAACTCTACTAAATTCCAAATTTACATTTTTCTAGGTATGAAACTTACTAACTTCCTTACTTAGCTTAAAAGTTTACTAACTTCCTTTAAATTGAAAGGAAGTGTTCAAAAGGCATTTTCACTAAACTAGACACTGCCTATTATGTGCTGACCACATTAAATTTTCTTATTTATGATCAATTCTAATTAAAATAGCAATACAACTTTTTAATATTGTTAGATATACTTACATATATAGAACAAATAAAATTAATTTCTGAGGATCTTATACAATTATAAATTATTTTGTGATAAAAGCTTTTCATGAGGAATGGGCATGTTGTAGTTATATAAATTTTATTTTTTTTTATATATTATTTTGCTTTGAATATTTTTGTTATACTCATAAGTATTATAATTAAAATGTTGTGTTAACGAAAAATTTCTTCATTGTTGGTGCTTCTTATTTATAATTTTTTGTTTTTTTTTTTTGTTTCTTAATATTGATACTCGTATCATAAATCAGAGGGTTAAAGTTAATAAGAATTTATTGCTTTTATTCGATCCTATACAGATCATTATGAATAAATCATACGAAGACAAAAGATAAATAAATAAAGTTGGGTCAAACCAATGGTTTGTATTGTAGCACTTTTCCCTTCAACAAGTGAAAATTCTGCTTTTAAATACAGTCTATGTATAGCTATCACACTATTAAAATTATTTTCATTCATATTCAAAACTATTTCTAGGATTGCATATATTTAGGATGACGCATATATGCAGTCTTTGAAATAAAGCAAAAATTAATATAAAAAGGGGTTAACATAATGCTCGATTTTAAGGGTTAATTGTGTGAGTTAAGAAAAATAATTATATTTTTTAATTTCACGGAATTTACCGTTAGCTTTTTGCGTTTATAAAAATTTGGAAAAGCTTGCGGTTTCGGAAATATAAGGTATCAAAAATTCAAATTTTACGAATTTCAAGAGGTGATAACTTGAGAGGGGGTGGAGACGGAAAAAAATTTTCTTCTAACAAAATGAACTATTTATTAATATCTAAAAGCTCCTAAAATTTCAAGCTTCTACAGTCTGGGGTCTAGAAGAAAAACGACATCAAAAATTTGGAAAAAAAGGACTTTAAATAACGGTAAATTTGAGCGGCCATTTTGTTTTTCTTAAGTTGAACTAGAGTATACCGCGCAAGGGGAAGCAAGCCACTGCCTTTCTGCGTTTGCAAAATTTCAAAAATGCTTATGGTTTCATTGCAACAAATATTTAAAAAAGGCCATTTTTAGGTTTTTGGGGGGGTATAACTTCTAGAGGGGGGGAGATAGGTAAAAATTTTGTTCTACGGAAATAAGTTTCTAGTGAAGATCTATGTACGTATTAAATTTCAGCTTTCTATCTTCAAAGGTGTAGAAGTTTTGTAAACAGACACACGGACAGACGGACGGACGGACGGACGGACAGAGTGAAACTAATAAGCACTTTTTTCAAAAAATTTTTTGGAAAAGTGCTAAAAATGATGTCCTGTGTATGTATTTTTTATTTTTATAACAGTGATGAAATAAGAAAATTGAAAAGAATAAAAACCAAAATTTATTTATACATTTTTATTTGGAAGACAATTTGTATGATATGTGTGTGTGGATATAATTTTAATGGAAATAATTTCACTCTCTAAAATAGTTTTTAAGAAATAAGTAAAATGCTAGTATCGAAATTCGTGGAAATTTATTTAAATGGTATGAAAATCTAAAATATATGAAATGTATAGTCGTATTATGTACGTAAAACTGTGGATTGTGTGTTTGATTGTATTGTTTATACAAGTGAGTTCAGTAATTTTAAGTTTAATAAGAAAAAAATCTTCTTTATTCTTCCTTATTCTGTGAAATGTTTTCTCTTTTTTCTTATTTTTTCGTTGCTAAGAGAAAAATAAATTTCGAAAAATATTCGTTTCCATATTGTTTTATGGTTGCTTTAGTTTATACTTTGGAGAGATTTTATATGCTTCTCTTTAATTCGCCGTGCTTAAAAATTACTTTACAAAAATAAAATTTTCAAAAGAAAATTTTTTAAGAGAGTAATATAACCAAAACAATAAAATTGTTATTTTGGTACTCTTTTTGATAGAATTTTACATTTACTAGTATGTCTGTTATAATTTAAAGATAACATTATTATTAACAGGAATTTAACAGAAATTTTATTAAGTAAAATTCTCCGTTGTAGAATATTATTTAATAAAATCATTCTCTTTTTTAAAATTTTACGATATAAATTTTTTTTTTGTTCTGGAATACTCACAAGTCACACATACTAATGTAGTGACAACTACTTATATACTTTTATGTATATGACTTTTCTTACACATATTCATTATTTCGATTATTTATTTATTTTACGATATTATTTTACGATAAAAAATATTAATTGATTCAAAAATTAACAAAAGAAAGTAAATATTCTTTTTTTTTTTCTTGTTTCAGTACATTCATATCCTTCTCCTTGAGACGGTTGATTGCCGGTTATATATGTAAATATGATTTTAATGGAGTACGTAAAAAAAAAAAAAAAATTTTGTTTTACATAAGTATTACAATAAATTAATAATATACAAAATACCCATGTATAATAATGTACCTACTTATAAATTATGATTAAAATAAGTAACACTTAGTAAATAATAAGAAAATTCTATATTTTAATAAAGTGCATGTAGTGCCATAAAATATATAACAATTTATGTCATGATTTCCAGAGATAATATAAAAAATAAAAATCATGTGGATTTATGTATCATATTAGATAATATTAGCTATTTGTATATTGTCTATGATTCTTATATATTGGGGAATTTCAATTCGAAATTAAAGGTAAAATTATATAATAATAATTATTATTTTTATTTAATCATTATACAAAACTATATTATAGTTAAATATTATTTGTGAAATTCTATTGATATTCAAGCCGTAAGCATAAAGCACAGTCCAAATTCAAAAAATTTAATTGAAAGTATAGAAAGCACGTAAAAAATTTTTTCTTGGAGTGCCTAATATCCTAAATCACAAAATTTATTTACGAAATTTTTCAAATTTAAAATTTAATTTTTTAACTTTTAACACAATATGCATTGTAATTGCTGAGCTAAAATCGGTAAGAATTGAGCTTCATAAATTTTTTTTTAAATTTTAACAAAACTTATTTACATTTTTACGGAATTCGTGGTTTTTAGGAAGATGCTCATGATTCTTTAAACTGTTAACGAACCTGAAGAAAAAATTATCTTAGTTTAGACCCTTTATCAGAATTCGTGAAAATTTTAATTAAACTTTATGAAATTGCTTTTTTTTTTAAATTCTCTTCCAAAACAAAATTTTACATTTTTCTAAAAAATTATTTTTTTCAAGGATAATATTTTCTTTTTGTATAGAGAAGAAATTTTAATGGTATATGCAAAAAACGTGAATATTTATTTTCATGTTATACAAATTTACGTTTGTTCATAGGATTGTTGTATATTTCATATTAAATATTTTATATTAATATATTATATATAGATTAGAATTATTCCTTTTGTATAAAGAAAAATGTTTGAATGTTGGTTTTATCATTATGAATTTAACGATGATATTCCACGTAAATCCGGTCATTTTCCAAATAATTATGTACATATATAAGAACAATAAGTATATAATAAAAAGAAGAGATACTATTAACAATGATATCGTATAACAGGACGTTATATTTCTACACGCACAGCCTTAAACGCAATCTTTAAATAACATTTTATTTTTATTTTTCTTTTATGTTGTAATAGTTGTTAAATAGCTGTGAAAAACATGATGGAAATATAAAATTTAATGAAACCAAAATAAAATTTCTTTTGACAGAATTATGTGTTATATGGAAAATAAAGTGTTATATTGCGTTTCTTTGTTCTGACTAATTGAAAAGTTATAAATACGTCAATGACCTCGGTATTTGTTATCAACTTGGGATATTATAAAAAAAAACGAAATTAAATTTATTATACCCAATTATGTTGACAATTTAATATTAATTTTATTATCATTTCGCTTCTTATATTTTGCTATCTGTTTATATAAAAATTATGATTTTTAAAGGCGGGAAATTAACACTATTAAAATATCTAAAGTTCCTTACCTAGTTTCGTCGTGAATTCGCAAAACTTGAGAAGCCTATTTTCGGCTAATTTTAGATAATGTTTAAAATTGAGTGTAAATTTCCAATATTTAATATTTGTTTTCGTTAGGGTCGCAATTATAGACTTATTACTCATTAAGATAGAATCCATATTTCCATTGTAGTACGTGCTAAAAAAGATCAGAAGCAATTTTCTTATAACAGTCTTAGTAATTGGAAATATTTTAGAAAAATAGACAGAATTTATTATTAGACAATTCAAATATCATATTCATTATTACGTAGATCCTTATAAGTATTATAATAGAAATTCAAGCAGCTATTTATACTATTTTTACATCCTTGACTACTTTACTAAAATTTCCTATTTTCACTGGCAATTACTCATAGTATAAAATGCGATTATAAAAATAACTAATTTGCATACTTTAAGGGATATATCTAATAATCTCCAAAAAAAAAAAAAACAAATTGCTTTGAAAAACTAATTTCTCTTCCTTATGAACTGGAAATAATTTATATAGCTCCAAAATAGAAATTCATATGACGTAATAGTACAAAAGGTCATTGATCATAAAGTTAAAAAAATTCATTGTATTTTTACAAAAAAAGAAAAACAAGTCTCGTAGCCACTGAATAAATACAAAATTAAAAAAATAAAATTTTTTTTTCAATTTACATAAAATTTAAACATAAGGGAAATCTAGTCAGTGACCGATTTAATATTTATTTCCACATGAAAAATAATCAAAAATGGGGTGGAAAAAAAAGTTTATCTTAAAAAGTTTTAAATATAAATAAAAATTTATGTATGTGTGTATGTAAATTTATTCTGGAAAAAAAAAACATTTATCTTTAGATTCTATGTCTACAAAATTATTTGTTTTTAAAATATGGCGTCAAATATGAATAAGAAATGAACAAAGAAAACTAAAAAATTGATATTTTTTTTTTATTTTTACATTTCAACTGAATTTCAAAAGTGAAATTTTTTTTTTTGATTGTAAACAAAAAGCCAAATGTGGAAGAAAAGTAAAACATTTTCATTTCCATGTTACAAAATTTTTTCGTTTAAAAATTCATAAATAAAAATCGATTTAGATTTTATTATATGTTTGGTTTGAATGTGTTGTTGTGTGAACATTTTAACATTTTTTGTTTTACCATATACATATATTATTTAACATTGACTTAGATGGAAAGTGGCGAAAAGAATAGTTCAATAGAATATGTTGGAAACTGAACAAATAAACGCGAAACATATGTTGACTGGTTTTGCTAATGGTTCTTTTTAAAACATGTTACATTGTTCGTAATATTTTGTAAATATTCGTGTAGAGATTTCTCTTTTATTAAAATTTTTTTAAAATATTTTGTAAAAAATTTTCGAAACTAATTATGAACGACGTTATGTATATATGAACTGAACAGTTAAATGGCTGAAAGACCGAAACATCAATAACAGTACAACTCCGGTAACATAGTTTTTAATCGTTAATCGGGTAAAATTCTTTTTTTAGTTTAACTGGAATAGCAATTATTTTAGCTTTCTTACAAATTGCATACTTTTAGGGGTATATAATATTCATAATATTGATGAAAAAGTAATAGCAATCAATTGGATCAATCAATTATAGAAGTATTCCTAGAATATTTGAAAAATGAAAAAAATTTCAAGATTTTTGGGAACAAGGGAACATTTTATTTTCTGAAACTTTAAAATTTTATTTTGATAAACTCGAGATGTAGAATTTATTACTGTACGAAATTGAATATTTTCGTAATTATTAAAATTGTTATTTTTTTATTGGTTCATATTTTGGTACACATTTATAGTCATAGTCTAGAGAGTAGACATAATTATAGTCACAGTCTAGAGAGTAGATGCCTGATATCTTAAGAAGTCCAGATTACTTAAGAGGGCGTTTTAACTTGCATGGCTACTTCTACTAAATTACATTACAATAAACTGATTTTTTGCAATATTAAAACGTCATATTTGAATGCATATTTGAGTTTCGTTTAGTCAACTAGTTTCGTTTAGTTCACTAATCATCAAATCAGCGCTGAGACTACCATATACGTAAAGTAAGCATGTGCAATGAGCAGCAGAAAACAGGAGATGCAATTTATATGCGAAATTTGCAATGTTTACTGATATTGTTCATTTCTAGAAAGGGGTGGGGGGGGGGGGGGGGCAGGGAGTCACACTTTTTAGAAATCGTGTAGGGCACTGAATAGGGAAGGATGATGTAGTTATAGCTAAATTTAGTTCATTAGAATTCTATCGTTTATCCTTTTAATTAAGAATAAATTTTTTAAATTTAATAAAAGAGAATGTAGAGAAAACAGCTTCTTCAATTCACAGATGAAATTAAAATTAAAGAGAAAAGACCGATATTAATAAACTCATTATTAAAAGGACAACAGCTATGTACCGCATAAATTAGATATAAATTAAATTTCTGCAATTATTATTATTCGCGGAAATATTAAAAATTAATTATAATTTAATATTTTTAGTAAAATTGTTTGGAATTTCTTTAAAATAAATACTTTTAAATTAGAAAAATTTTTGTTTAAAAATGGAAGGAAAACCAGGTATTGTCTTGTCAATTCAATTGTATTTCTTCTTCCCTGAGGACTTATACGTTTTTAAAATATGAAAACATAAAAATATAAAAAAAAAGTTTTGACTTTTATTTTTTTTATAGTGCATTAAAAATAAAAGCCCGCGTTTTCCATTAAAAATTAATTTAAAAATATGTTGGTCTTCATGTTTCTTTTTCTTAATTTTTCTTTTTTCTTTGTACTTTATGAGCATTTTTGTTACATCCCATTACGTTCGTTGTTCTTAAAAAAAACAACAAAAAAGAAACAAGATGTAAAAATAAATCATAAAACATCGGCATAGCATAACTGTTAAACTTTATAAAAAAAAAATATCGAAATTTTTTTATGTGTTTTAGAAAAAATTTTACAGTCTGTTATAGTGGGCCAACATTTTTTTTTCATTTTATAATATTTAAAGACAAAAACAAAATTTGAAGAAATGAACATTTTCTAAGAAAATTTTCAGATTGGTTTTTAAGGCATAAAGAAAGAAAGAAAAAAATTAAAAATAGCATAATTTTTTTAAAAAAATTTCTTACAATATTGAGATTGAGCAAATTTGTATATTGAGATGGAAAATTTGTTCATAAATGAATGGTCAAACTTTTCACTTTATCTGTGTTTTTTTAATATATACACACAAATACAAAAGATATCCTTCTAACTGTTATATAATCTATAATAAATCATATTTCATAAAAAATTACCAAAGCAATGTCTGGAATTCTGAGAATACCGAGAATTTTTATAGAAAAAAAAATATGAGATTTTTGTTACACGAACAGAATATTAGTTTATGTTTTAGATCTAATGGTCCAAATAAAATTTTGGAAGTAAAAAAAAAATGGGTGAAATTGAAAAATTTTCTGTTAAAAAAAAATTAAATTAGCTTTAATAACACAAGAAACGTTGTAGAGGAAAAAAACTTAAGACTTATTGGCTTAAAAAATATTAAAAATTTTTACCGCTTATACAAATATCCGAGCACAGTATCAATCCTGGTGTCTATAATACTTTTGGGTTCATAGCTCTAACGTTCATTCTATATTGTCCATTATCTGGCTCCTTTTTGTCTGGCTTAAATTTACATTTCTCATAAATAAAACTCGGTTCTCTATGTCAACATGTTAGGATTATTAGGAACAGTCAATTTATAACCAAATTTTTTTAATACCTTTGATTTAACTTCTGTCCTCATGTTATTATCGTAAGTCCTGATGAATTTTTGGAAAATGTATAATGAATTTCACTTGGTTCGCATTTGGCCCCGCTAGTAAATTTTTTCTTCTGCATTTGTATTTAAATTTACATGAACAATAGTGTTGTACGCTTAATACAGCTTCACTAGTTGCTCTCATTGCAAAAATTATAAAATTTCTGTACATATTTTATTTAATTTTACTTCTAATATAAGAAAAAAATTTATTACATTTTTAAATTAAATGCAAGTAAATTTATCCTTGAAAATATTATGATTTTGATTTTATTCAGATTTTCACTTTTCTCCGTTTTTCTTATTATACTTTAGTTCTTTAATTTTAGCTTTCTACTATTTTTATGTTTAAGATGTCAGTACAACAACTATTTTCTTTTACTATATTAAAAAGTGAAATTACGTTTAAATACATTTTTATATTTACTTTTAATTTCCCATTCTAAAGTTACACGATTTCAATTTGCGTCTCAAGGTTTTTCATTTTTTCAAATAAATTTCACTATTTAAATAATACATAGTTGGAAACGGTAGTCTGCTTTACTATAAGAATGAAAATTTGATTTAAGATAAATCAACATGTCATTGTCATATTTAAAGTATTGAAACTAAAAATCTTATTTAAAGCAGAACTTTCCCAGACAAAAAGTCAACCGAACGGTAGTGGCCTTTAAGATTGATTCAATGTCTTGTATTATTAAACAAATTACGGTAGCAAGAGACGTTAATCAACTCTTTGTGAGTATTTGCTTCTCATAGAAGGTGCACATTTAAAAAAATTTTTCTTTAATGTTATTATTGTAATAAGTATTTGAATTTCTAGCATGATGGCACGAAGGTGAATAATATTGCATCGATACTGTATCATATTACATTGATTGTGGCCAAAAGAGCTTTCTTATTGGTTTTGTACAGCGTATTTACAGTGCTAGCGAAGCGGGACTTAATAAAATTAAGACCTTTAGAAAACAGAGAAGAAAATTCTAGAAAATTTTTAATTCTTTTCTTCAAGGACATCATGAAAACTATAATGTCTAAACTATAAATTTTATAATTGCTATTGTTAAGTAAAAATTTTACATTTAATAATTGTAAAGTTCGAAAAACAATCTTGTTATGTTTTCCTGTGGCACTATAAGGAAAAATAATATAAGAAAAATAGAGTAATATTTTAGAATTTTAATTGGAACTCATTGCCATGTGATGAGTTTCATGCGTTTAGACATCTGCGAGAGTAAAGCAAATGAGTCTTTAACTTAAGTATCTTACTAATTACAATTCAAAATATAAACTTCGTTTGGACTCATTCATATTTCTATAGAGATGAAAATTGTCCTTGAAAATTCCATATAAAGCCGAAATTTAGAATTTGAATACAGTTATTAATATTATACAGTTATACATATTATATCCATTTCTTATTAAAAAGAATTTGTAATAAATTACTTTGTGTATGTACACATAATACTTTTAAAACAAATTTTCAAACTAAAGAGTTTTTTGCTTAACATAGCAGAAATTTCCTACTAAACAAAACTTAAAATGTATAAGGCAAAATTTAAATAGAAAATTCAAATAAAAAATTAAATTTGTTTAGTTTAATTTTTTAAGGAAAAGTAAAAAAAGAGAAGTTATGGTGTTTCTATACGTATCTATACAGAGTGAACCTGTAACGTGGTATAATCTCTTGGGGGCGAAAAACTTGGACAATTTTATTAAAAAATCGTTTCTGATTATCAAAAATAAATATTTAAGCCCCAAAATCTCAGTGGAAAATTTTTGGTTTCGACAAAAAAATGTAGCGACTTAATCAATATTTTATTATAAGTAAAAATTACTTAGACTAAGTACACTTAATCAAAGATAAAGTGTAACGTGTTTGATTGAAGATAACGATTTTTCCTGGAAACCGTCCAGATTTCATCACGGAAACGGATTATCGCGCAAAAAACCTATTAAAATGTAATTTGAGGGAATTATAATTATGGAATCTTAGTCATTTAAATTGATAAACCAAAAATTTTCAACTAGAATGATTTTTTTTATAAAATTATCCCACCCCTCTGTTCCCGAGAGAGGTTCACCCTGTATAATAAGTTTTTTGTTCTTAGTAATATTATAATTTTTGTTAAACAAACACAAATTATATTGGTTTGATAAATTTCATTTAAAGATGTTTACAATTAATTATAATAGCATCTTCATTTGTAAAACTATTTGGAAAATCTTCTAAAAGTATGTGTGTATGACTTGAAATTTTATAAATAGCTCTTACATTTTAGCTATTAAACCATGAGTATTTAAAACAAAAAGTCGAATTTAAGAGGATATTTGAGCAACCACAATAAATTTTATAGCAAAAATTTTATATTAAAACCCTAGAAATATGCAAATTTTACAATATTATATGGGTTAATAGATTTTCTCAGTTAATAATCAATATAAAAGAAAAATTTCAATAATAATTATTATAAATCAATCAATTGATTTCTTTATATGTATAACAGTTTTCTTTTATATTTTTGTACAAAGGGAAGCTACTAATAAAATTTAAATTCAATTCAATTATATAATATTATTCTATTATTTACAATTTACTTGTTTTCACTTCATTTCAATTCAATTTAAATTTCAATTTACATAAATTTAAAATTGTTGATGTGTTTACAATGAGAAATGAGAAAGGAAATTTTTTATAATAAAATATTCATTCTCTCTTTCTTTTTCCTGTCTGTATATATATATTGTTTTCCAGAATCAATATTTGTTTTTTTTTTTGTGTACATAATTTTGGGGAAAAATTATATAGAAAGAACAAAAAAAAGTAAAAGTGAATTACAAATATGAAATCAAAGCATTTTCAATTATCAAGGATTTTTTGTGTAAAATTTCAGTGAGTATTTTAAGAAAGAAAGTTTTCTGTTTTTGATTCTCTGACGTTAATTTTTGCTACTGAGTCAATTTGGATTAAAAACTTTAAATACGTTTTCTAGTAGCTAAATTAAAAGTAATGGAGGAGAAAAATTTAATTATTAAAAAATTAAATAAAAATTTTTAATACGCGTTTTCTTGATACACGAATAGAGATCCAGTTTCCTTCTTGATAATCAGAAAGAGTCACAAGCGTAAAAAATCTTAATCCGGTAAACAAGAAATTCTCGTTGAATATATAAATACAAATTGAGACTCTGAAACGTGTTTCCTGCTTAATCGAAAGCAACGAAGCAATTTTGAGCAAAATTTTAATAAAAGTAATTATAAAACTAAAAAAAAATTCGAAATTTTTATCTGAGTTTTCTGACTAAATCAGAAAAAATAGAAAATTTTTAAGCTAATTTTTGAAATATGTTATATAAAATGCTGCACTTTTAGTAAGATAATTCCAAAGGACAATAACTATTTCACTCAAAACCAATAAAAGACAGGGGAAACTCGTCTAGCTAAAGCACATTAGAATTTCATATATTGAAATGTCTCTAATTTTCAATGAAATCTTCAAGTCATTTCGATTCATATTTTGATACCGAAAATTTCTAATAGTATACTTCTTTTGATTGTAGCCAAATGGTATTATTTTAATTTAAATGACTGTAATATAATAGTAAAAGAAACTCTAAATTTTATTATTCTCTAATTGCAATAAGAGGAGTAACAGATACTGAGTAAATATGATGTGAACCAAAAATTAAATAAATTATAGAGCATGAAAACCCGTATTTGAATATTACGTCGTTAATACCCGTTGCTTCTATCCCTAACATGAAACACAACATTTAAGCATAGATTGCATAATTTTACTATGCAATATTTTTCAATACCCAGAAAGAAAATGGCATATTCTGCACGTACACAAATCTTTTTTTTTCCCCTATATTATACAAAAAAAAAATATTTTAACAAGACTTTGTATAAAACTTTAATTACCCAATTTTATGTAATTTAAACGAAGCGCACACAGAACATAAAAATTCTTCTATTCTTCCATTTTTTTTTTTTTTGCACCTTTAAAAAGTGTGTTAACACTATACTTTTAACATAATTTATTCATCGTACAAATCATAAAATATTTATTCATATCACTTATACCGTAATATACGGCTATACTATCATTATTATGTAATCACACTTACTATTATATTATGATCTAAATAAAAAAAAAAGACAAAAACAAAAATGCCTTAAAAGCGTTTTTTTTTTGAAAAGTATGCAGAACAAAATTTTGGAAGAAATGTATAGAATTTTTATGCCATCATTAAAGGATGAAGTTATGGAAAGAGGCTAAAAATTTTCTCGTTCTCATTTCATTACTTCTATTTTTCTTTTGTATTTTTTTTTCTCAGTGTTTGATGTTAAGTGTGTATTTTTGATGTTTTTGTTTCCGTCACTGAAACTTTGATATGAAAAAACTAGACTTCTTGTTTTTTTTAAATCATAAGGATATTATAATCCTTTCAAAAATTATTTCTTCTATTTTTTGCGAAAAATAAAATTAATGATATTTTTCTTCTGCTCTTTTTTCCGTGTGTATAGTTTAATAAATTAGTCAAAGGTGTGTGAATACAATGTAATGTGTTTTCTTTGAAGAAAAAGTTTGATATGTTTGGAATAAGAAATAAGATTTTATAAAAATTAAGCTCCCACAGTATTTAAAGATGTTTCATGCTTTAAATTTCAGAATTTTAATCGCCATCAAATTGATGGTCGACTGGCTTGCATTGAAAGAATTTAAAGGCAATAGAATTTTATATTATCATAATAACTTTCATTGTTATCTAATTGAAAAATCTCTTTAAAAAAAAATACAAAATTCAATGAAAAATTTCGAAATTTGGTTTAAATTTATTTAAGTAAAATATCTTGAACCTATGAGGAAGTGCCAGAGCGTCTTTCAGGCAGAATAGCACACTTTCGAGCTCTACACATATTTCTATTGTAGAAAATGGAAACTAAATGGAATGTAGTATGATATTGTGACTTATCAGAGGCAGAAAATTTTAATCATTTCGGGTATTCAGGTGGCCTTCGAAAAACTGAGCTCAATTTTTGTATTCTTTCGTAATGTTTCTTCGTACGTTATGGAATATATCAGAAATTTAATGAGTTTTGTAGACAAAATCGAGCAAAACTGTGTTTGGTAAATTGTTACCAAACATTCTATATTGTTTGTTACTCCAATACTCAATTCAAAACTACAATAATAGAAACTCAATATTCAGAGCAGATTAGTGTTTCTTGTTCTTCGAATTGTTTTGATATTCCATTCAGAAATCATTGTTTTCATCAAATCATGTAAGATAGAATGCTTACATTCCGCACACAAAGTTGAAGACTTTGGAAATAAAATTTTAAAATTAAATGTTTTTAAATTAGTTTAGTACAGAACAGCATTTGGAAATAGCAATGCAATGGAAATAGACGCAAATCAAATTAACAAAGATACTCGAGCTAATAATACTCACATAAATTAATCCAGCATCAGTTTAGCATTATTTTATTTCTACGTCACCCAATATTTTAATCGATAATATTATTAGACGAATGCAAAGATTTATGTAGTCATAATTAACGATTTCTCCTTCTTCCGAACATTTACAGTCATTTTTATTTTCTTTCAATTTTATAAAAAATTTGCTCAAAGAATTATTTTCCAGTTTCTGTACTTTAAAAGTCAAAAAATCCTTCTTAATAATCTTACAAAATAGTTTTAAAGTACAAGAAGAAAACACAAATGGGAAAAAAATAAACCCAAAACAAAAAAACAAAAACATATGCTCTATGAAATTTTGATCCTTAAAAAGTTTTTTTTCTTGTGTTATAGAAAGCGTTAAAGAAAATATTGTGCCCAACTCCATTTTGGCATAGCATAAAAAAGAAAATTTAAAAAAAAAAAAATAAGACAAAAAAGACGAAAACCGATGTTGAACTTCAACTTTAAAATTCGTTTACACAAAAAATCTAAAAAACAAAAAAAACAAATTTATTGAAAAAGGATAAAAATTAGGAAGCAACACTATAAAAGATTAAAAAATAGTTTTTCCAACTAGAAAAAATCATTCATTCATCATCATCAATCAAAAAATAAGAATAGCAAAGGATAAACCACGTAAACCCAAAAGAAAATTTTCAATCGTCACCATCTGTGGCGATTCTATTGTTATAATATTGCCTTGTTGTTTTCAATTTCTAATCTTCAAATTATAGTTTGTAAAAAGGATGGTAAGGATATAAAAACTTTATTTTATTATGAAATTTCCATATGCCTCAAAAATTTAATAATTCCAATTCAATTTTAATATTTAAAAAGAAACAATAAGGATAAGAAATAAAATTTTCTTTTAAAACTTTAAAATTTTCAAATACAATATGATTTTATTAAAGACTATTAAAATGAAAACTCAAAGCATTTTGTTTCTTGAGAAACTAGTGTGAATCATAAGTGGTTTAACCAAATTTCAATGGAAAAAAATTGGAGTTCTCCTGTGAAATATAAAGTAAGCCAAGTCAACTTAAAATGGTTTAAAAATTAAAAATTAATTTTAATTAGAGAGTTGCAAGGACTCAGAAAAATCAAGATGACAGTATAAACAATGCGTTGAAATGAAGATTTAGCTACTATAAGGGAGTACTTACAAAACGACATTCGTCATTTAAAAATTGATATTATTTGACATTGTGACACTATTTGAAAGTTCCATAAAATAAGATTATCTTAATCCAACTAATTCAAAATTTTTTCTGCAAATATTGAGCATAGGAAACTTACGAGAGTGTGATGTTTTAAACAACTTTCAAACTGCGTTAATATTCGAATCTCTTAAATATCAGTATTATCTGGAATATTATTGCATCTTAGAGCTCTCTTTCATCAATATATAATAAAGTTGGGTCAAACCAATGGTTTGTATTGTAGCACTTTTCCCTTCAACAAGTGAAAATTCTGCTTTTAAATACAGTCTATGTGTACCTACCACACTATTAAAATTATTTTCATTCATATACAAAACTATTTCTAGGATTGCATATATTTAGGATGACGCATATATGCAGTCTTTGAAATAGAGCAAAAATTAATATAAAAAGGGGTTAACATAATGCTCGATTTTAGGGGTTAATTGTGTGAGTTAAGAAAAATAATTATATTTTTTAATTTCACGGAATTTACCGTTAGCTTTTTGCGTTTATAAAAATTTTGAAAAGCTTGCGGTTTCGGAAATATAAGGTGTCAAAAATTCAAATTTCACAAATTTCAAGAGGTGATAACTTGAGAGGGGGTAGAGATGGAAAAAACAAAAATGAACAAAATTCTAACAAAAATGAACTATTTATTAATATCTAAAAGCTCCTAAAATTTCAAGCTTCTACAGTCTGGGGTCTAGAAGAAAAACGACATCAAAAATTTGGAAAAAAGGACTTTAAATAACGGTAAATTTGAGCGGCCATTTTGTTTTTCTTAAGTTGAACTATAGTATATCGCGCAAAGGGAAGCAAGCCACTACCTTTCTGCGTTTGCAATATTTCAAAAATGCTTATGGTTTCATTGCAACAAATATTTAAAAAAGGCCCTTTTTTGGGTTTTGGGGGGGTATAACTTCTAGAGGGGGAGAGATAGTTAAAAATTTTGTTCTACGGAAATAAGTTTCTAGTGAAGATTTATGTACGTATGAAATTTCAGCTTTCTATCTTCAAAGGTGTAGAAGTTTTGTAAACAGACACACGGACAGACGGACGGACGGACGGACGGACGGACAGAGTGAAACTAATAAGCACTTTTTTCAAAAAATTTTTTGGAAAAGTGCTAAAAATTAGGAACTAATACCACAAATATTGGTGGAGGAAATGAAAGTCTTGCGATTAATGTCACTCATTTACTTCAACACTGACAAAACTAAAAAAATGTAAATTCTGAGTTATTTATAAGCAAATGAGCACTTAAACATTCCTTTTTTTGTGCGAAAACATCATTTCGCTATAGTTTGGAAACTGTTTCTTACAATATAATGCAAAATTAACGAGAATAATATATTAAATCCAATACCTACCTACTAACAAAGAACTTGAGAATATAGGAGCCCCTTTTTAAATCGTAGCATGTTGTTTTTTGATCAGGATTATTCTTATCTTAAGCGGTCCTTATCTTAAGCAAAATTTTCGCCAATCTAGGTGATAAAATCATAGCCTTGCGCATAAGAAGCATCACGAGTATGTTAAATCTTTTATAGGTAATAAGTGGACCAATACTACTATTTCAATGAATTTTTCATAATCAAATGTAGCTGATTCAAATTGAACACATCCAAATTCTTAAAAAATTTGCAGTTGAAATTGGTTTTCCACTAAAACTAAATTGCATAACAATGTGTATGTAATGTTGTGTGTATAATTTTATCGTAATATTCACTATTGAAAGCGGTGCACTTCGCTAGGATAAAATTTAATTTTCATCTGCTGAACTAAACAACAATTTGAAAATAAATTTTAATGCCATGCTCTCAAACAAGAAAAAATTAAACATTATTTTAATTTTTTTTCAAATTTTATGTGTAGAACAATCCATACAAATTGATGAAGACTCAATGAATACGAATGAATTTGTTAACATGATAAAGCATTTTGAATGTGTTGATTAGAACTCTGACAATAAGCTTTAATGTTGTCTACCTATTTGTTTGCATCTTCCCAACATTTTTCTCTTTTTTATTCAAATTCATACTTTATAAAAAATTATTCAAATATTTTATTTATCGTAGATATTGTTGTATAAGTGAACACCGTGCTTGTGCATAGATCGTTTTTTATTTAAATGCAAGTTCTTATGTGTTTACTTTCACAAGGGTTCAGGAGGAAGAACTTGTTTTATTTATTCCAATGATATGCAATGAAACTAAAATGAAAATGTGAACAAAAGTTTTTTCTGTGTAACGACAGCTAGCTTTTCTTCTTTCAAAACAGTATATAAAGAACGCAACGAATTGAACCGGAATAAAATCAGAAGGAAGACATAAGTTTCTTATTTTTTTGTCTGCTCTTCTTTTTAATTTATAGTTTTCTTATATCTACCTGGCAGCTGTTTCCAACATCCTTAACAATGTGTAAGGGATGTACGTATTGATTGTGCATAAAAATGCACTGTCACGGAAAATTTAATCAATATCGTTTGTTGTAGATTGAATTTGTTAACTTGTAATTTAAATTGATATTTTAGAAAAAAAAGGGCATATGTATTATTAAAAGTCTTGATTATAAAAGAAAGTGAAGCGAAAAAAAAGGCAAATTTGGATTGAAATTAATCGTTTGTTGTCCAGTTTCTTTGAATTTTTATTGATAATTTAAAAATAAAAATATGACAAATATTTTATTGTAGGATCATAAATAATTTACGAATCTGCAAAATTATTCTGATTTTTTTTTTAAATCTAGTGATTCGTTAGGAAATATGTTATTATTAGCTTTGGTTGACGAGATGTGATCCCTTTAAGGGTCGTACTTAGATTAAGTGTCTCTAATGCATATCACGGCGTTTCTATTACTTATATCTCAAAGACCGGGCACTTACACTAAAACTAAAACGAAACAGAATAAATTTCTTTTTTGTTTTCTCAAGAGACGTATTAATAGACAGATTGTTATTCTTTCCCCACATCTCGTCACTAAACTATTGACTGGAAAAGGAAGATGGTCAATATTGGTATATTGAATGCGATATAAATTTAGGTGCAGAAACACTTTTCTTGTCGCGCTACATATTGCTCCATTTTTGCTTTTAAATTACCTTTGCAGCATTTGTTATGATATTAAACAATTGACAAAATTATCAAATTGGGTTTAGATTAGCGAATAAAATAAAAGTGTTACCATATATTTAGTATTTTAGCGTTATTTGTAGTATGAGCGAAATTTGGTGTTTCTTTATTTGTTTTTCCTATTCCTCAGAGCATAATTTGATTAATTGAAAAAATTAGTGTTATAAATGGGTTTCAATATTATTATTTATGATTAAATATAAATTCCATTGTCATTGAAAACATTCGTCAGCTCTGAATTGAATAATCTATTCTATGTATTACTTCAGTCTAGAAAATAATTGTATAGGAAACGGAAATGAAGAATAAATAAAATAAATAGTATTGAGTTTTTATGAAATTCTTTATGCTATTTTCATGTACTTTTGAATTTAATTCTTTGAAAAATTTTTGTTTCTTTTGTCTGCTGAGTATTAAAATGTACGTTTAATAAAATTCTTGTAGGTTGAGCTGAGTAAAAACGTAAAAGTTCCCCCCGCCCGTAAATTTGAGCCCGTAAAAAGTAAATTTGAGCCAACTAAATATAATTATTCTCGCATTTAGAATTTGTTAACTCATACGTTTTTGTACCATAAAATTATTTGCCTCAATTAATCAGATACAAGTTATTGCCTCGAATATTTACTAGATAAATAAATTTCAATACTATTTATGATAAGAAATCACGAATATTCTGAAATTTTCTAATTTTGTCTCCAATTTAGTCTTCAATGTAATTTTTGACTTAGTGATATGAAAAACTAGTATATTAAAATGAAATGTGCTATCCTACAAACCAACTTCCAAAGTAAAATAACAAAAAATAATATTTACAATATTATCGAAAATATCTTGATAATAATATTAAAAAAGTGACAAAGACAAATTGAGAAAATATTTTTTCAAAAGGCTTGAGAAAAAAAAATATGGGAGGGAAAAAAGGAGAGAAAATTTTCATGCATGACCCTGATGACAAGAATAAGGATAATTTTTATTGACATAATATTTTTCTACACTATATATACTTAGATAAAGTCATAATTTTATGCACATAATCAAGATTTAAAGTTATAATGAAAAAAAAAAATATTCTTGTTCTATTTTTTCCTTTTAAATTTTCATTTAATCCTTTTAGATTTGAATATTGTATAGTTTAATTTTAGTAAACTGGGCATGTTATTTAAAAAATATGAGAAGAAATATATAGAATTTCTTTTTTAAATGTTTTAAAATAAATGTGACGTCATAATATCTTTAAAAAGGATATTTTTTCATGTGTGTGAAAATATATTTTCAAAAATTTAATTCTAAATTTACTCTTAGTAAGTTTTTTTTTATTCTTGTTAATTTAATTTAAAAATTTTACCACAAAAATTTTTTAAAGATTTGGATTATTAAAAATTTAAAAGCTTTAGATATCTTCATGCGAAGCTCTTCTTTCCATCTTGCTCAAGGAAGTTTTCCTCAGAGCTGCTTGGGATGAACTGTAATTGGGTTCGTACTATTACTGGTTTTTTCATTGGAGATTGTCTGGTGAAATATCAATTTTACAAACTGAGCAAATCGGACTCCCTTTTGTTTAAATTCTGACAGGAGACGACCTTATATATTTTATTTGACTATTTAGCTCTGGAGGTTTCCAGGAGCAGGTGATTTGGGCAGTGCTGGGAAGTTCATGTCCAACTGCCTGAGGAATATCCCCGGGTATATATCTATTTGAAAATTGGGTAATTTGGGAGGGCTACAATGCGCCATGATTGGCTACGGTGGTCAGAGAGGATGATTTCCTTTCTCCTATATCTCGCTTCAATACTTTACAATATATAATCCAAATTGTTAAAAATAAAAAGCTAATTGAAATTAAATAATTTTTAAATTTAAAAAAATTTACCCCTAAAAGTATGCATTTTTTGTAATTTAATATAAAACCTATAATTTTTTATTTTTTTGTTTTGCATTATAATTTCTTTTAATTTTTTTTTTTATCACTCATAATTTTTCCGATTTAAAGTTTTCTATATACAAATTAAGGTTATATTTTTAAATAATTCAATGTCTAATTGACAACTTTCTACAAAAAATTTTCGATAATTGTTTATAACTGTGTTGGGAGATGTATAAGTATATCCCCCAACACAGTACTTTCCCCCTTACACTTTTGAAAGAAAATACAGTGACTTCCAAAAATTGTAATATATTGAGAATTTCGTCCCTATAACATTTAAAACATTTGTTGAATGGAAGTAAATGTGATGGGAATGCAACAAAATAGGCCATCCAGAAATCATTCTTTTCAAAAATATTTCGAAATCACTATTTTTTTCAATTTTATGATAATTAATTTTCTTTTAGATTTATTTTTTTTTAATATTTTATCATTTTCTTTAAAAATTTCATAATTTCCAATATTGTCACACGGAAAATAGTTAGTCTGTTGTTTGCAATATGCGTCACTTTTCATAAGAGTAAAGATAAATTTTTGTTTTTTAACATTATTTACATGCTTGGTTTCCTAGACAAATACTATGAAAATATTTAAATATAAAAATAAATTTTGAAACCAATGAATTTCAAGTTATGATAATTTTCACAGACCTCAATTTTTCCAATATCCTTAGAGAGCAAAAAAAAAACAGCTACGTAAAAAAATATTCTGTGTGTGTGTTTTTTTTGTATTTGGAAGAAAATTATTTTCGGGTTGCTTTTACTATTTAAAAAAGCAAAAAATTTGTCTCTAAGGACCTATAAAATACCATACTGTTTATTTATCATCCCTTTTTTAACTCGTATTTATTGTTTATTTATTTATTTGATTTTTCACAGTGGAGTTGAAAATATTCAGTGTTTTTTTGGATGATTTCACATAAATTTTGTTTTTGTATTTCTTTCTATTTTACGTATACATGCATTCATAGCATTTTTATAGTAAGTACACAAAGTGTTTGCACAAACATTCTTTATAATGTTATTTGTTGTGATTTTAAAAATTTTGTTTTAAAAATGTTTTGAATATTTTTTTTCATATTTGAAATAAAAATTTTTTCTTTAAAGTTGTAAAAGTTTGGCATGTGCTTGTCTTCCAAATTTATTTAAAATGTCAAACAAATGTGAAACTAAATAAAATGACAGAAAATGTGTGCCGCATTTTTTTGAAAAAAAAAAATTTCTTCCTTCCGAAAATATTGCTATTATTAGATTGTTTTGATCTTTGTGAGTTCCAGTTATAAATTTCAAGTCTATGTCATTATAAATTCAGTAATGAAGTAGAAAAATACCAGAAATGTTATAAATTTTATTCACATTAAAAATGAAGGCAAAATGAAATGTTTAACAAAATAATCCAAGAATTTTACTTAGTTGAACTTTCTTTACTATAGACCATTCTTATAAATGTTGAAACAATACTAAAATATAATTAGAATCTGATTTTGGTAAAGAGTAATTGATGATCACACGTGTCAAATATTTTTCATCATAATTATTTGATGTCCTTTTTTCCAAATAATATTTTATATACAAAGATAAATTAATTTTAAAAGGATATACGTATAGGTATATTATAAACGATTCCTTATGAAATCAAAAATTCCAAAATATTTTCTAGGAAATTCTTTAATTTAGGGTGTATTTTTGCCACACGTTTACATTTTACTTATTTTCTCTTTATTATTGAATTTTATTGATATTAAAGGTATATTTAAAAAGTTACTTATGCGTATAAAATATGTAAATGAAATATTAATATTTGGGACATGATTGTCTGAAAATTCTTCATCTTTTAATATATGTAAGAATATAGATATAGAAAATTGCAAATTTATGTGAAAAATTCTAATAGTTAAAATCTAATGTGCCCAAAAGAGTGGTCTTAATTAAAAAATATGCCATAATTTATTATGATTAATATAAAGATTGTTCTGCTTCAAATTTTAAGATTTCTTAGAATTTATATTGAATTATGAGAAACTTTGAAATGAAATGAGGGACGCATGTTATCCTTAATAATACAATATGAAATTAACCTTCGTGGGAAATTTTATTCAAAAATTTTATACAAATTTTAAATATTTAACCAAATTCTGTTTTAAATAATGTTGTTTATAAAATTAGAAGGTTAGGAAATTTTTTAACTATTTGGATTAAGTAAATATTATGAAAACTTAAAAAGGGGTTAAATTGGTCTTATATCTTTTGTACACGAATGAATTACTTGTAGTAATTTTGCACAAGCGAGATAATATAAGGGATAGTTAAATTTGAATTCAAATAATTTTTATATCCATACAAAATAAGCCTGTTTATACTAAAAGTGTTCTGTATGTGTTGAATTTATTTCAGAAATCTTATTATCAGATGTTATTTACCAATGTCCTTGTAATATTAAAGGCATTTTATATGTAGTTTGCCGCTTTCTTCTTATCTGTTCATAATATTTTCAAAATATCTTTGAATAAATGTGTTATTTTGTACTGATCCTGTTTATTAACTGGTATTGTAGAAAGAAGATAAGAAAATGTAGATTGTAAAAAGAAGATGTTAAGAAGAAATACAGGAATTATACTATCAGGAGTGTACTTAAATACTGTTGGAAGAGCATGCAACTAGGCTGGGTGAGCTTGCGACTAGGTTGGAAAGTATGCGACGAGGCTAGGATTGCCCTTCCACACAACATATCGGAAGTGCCGTGAAATAAATAATGCTATTTTAGAAATCAACTAGGTTTTCATGATAACAAACAGTTGGTATAATAATTTTTGTTCCAATTTTTAATCAATTCCAAGAGTTATGCAAAATTTTTTTTAATATCATTTAATTTATCCCACCTAAAATTCAATTAATTTAATTGCAATAACTTGAAATACTTTTCCACTACATCCACATAATAGTCTGGAATTTACAGCATCTGAATTTATAGAAAAATATTCTTGTTCTCAAAATCTTCTCTATAATAATATTAATGTGATTTAAAAGAATTAAAAAGAAAGATGTATAGAAATTTTATTATTCAAAAATTTTTGGGCCGAAAATTACGGTAACAAAAAAGAAAAAAAAACAAAAAATATTCACTTATTCTTATTGAATGTTTTCCTAGAAAAGTTTTTACTTAAAATACCAATAGAATTTATAAAGGATAATAACAGGATTTTTACTGTTCTTATCCTCTCACTTTATCTATTAAAATATATTCTCTCTCAAATAGAAATTCTATTCAATTTTTTTTCCTATTCTATTATCCTTTTTATTGAATATAATAATAATAAACCTCTTCAAATTTTATATAAGAAATTGTTAGTTTTCTTTTGGTTGGGATTTTCATTCAGATTATTACATTTGTATTTTATTTCTTTATAAAAAAAATAACTTGTACATAAATGTATGTAAGATTATAAGTATATGTTACCTTTTCTGAAAGAATATTAATATCTGCAAGAACGAATGATGAACTACGTATATGTAATATAAAGGGCTAAATAAGGAGACAAAAAATAAAGTAATCTTTTTTTATAATTTTTAACAAAAGAAATTGAAAAAGAAATCTTAAGAAGAGTTGAAAATCAGTTGAAAATAAAATAAAATTTTATGAAAATGTTCTTTAAGCATGTATTACAAGTAAACGTATAAAAAAATATCCTTACATAAAGAATGATAATAATATGGAATAGAATATGAAGACTTTGAAAACTAGCCAAAAAAAAAAAACACTTGAATTGGTTTGTGTGTTTCACAAATTTCTTCATATATGCTATTTGGTTTAAATATTTGTGGTCAATATTTAAAATGTTTCTAGACTAATAAAAATAAAATGGAATTTTTCATATTATTATCTAAAAATTAATCGTTCGTATATCCTTTTTTTTTTTGGGGAAGAAAAATAATCTTATTAAAGAAATTGTAGATAATTTCAAATGGGTTAAAACATTTTTATGGTTACAATTATTTTTTTCTTTTTTTTAATATTAAGTGGAAAATGTAGTATTAAGATCTTATTTAAGTTTGAAATTTTGGGGCTATATTTTGAATGAAGACTTTTGTATGATTGTAATATGAAATGTGTAGTATGTATTGCAGCTGTATAAGAATATTGCCATTATTACGTTAAATATATTATTGGTGAGATGAAATTTGTGCTATCAGCTTATACGCTGGGTCATGTGGAGTAATGTTACAATGAACAAAAAAAATTGTATACTATGTTAACCATAGTGTCGCAATAATTTGGGTCCCAGGCCACCATATAATAAATAGTCATTTACACTTCCATGACGGAACGGGTCTTTATTCTCATCATCACAGCGAAAACGAATATATATAGGTATTATTTATCGTGGGACGGCAAGAATTAGGAATCAGATGGGGCTCCTAACGATTTCTTGGAAAGAGATTGCCTGATTGAAGATAGTCTACTTAGAACACTGACCGTTGGGGAGCACTAGGCGGCCCTCGGCGGTGCCAAACTATTCCCCATCGGGGATTTAGAAGATTCCTTAATCAATCGTACGGTCAATGATGGTATTGATATATTAAAATTTTCAAATATTTCACACTCCGCTTGTAATAATTTCTAACCAATTTGTACTTCAAATTAAAAATATTTTTCAGTGGAAAACACAGCCTTATCAAAAAAAATATTCGAATTTTCAATTTTTGTTTAAAATATTCTTAAAATTTAAGCTAAAACTTTATACAACAAAATAAAGAATGTGATAAAACCTTAAAATGAAAATTGTGAGAACTCTTCATTGGTTCCTTTGTTACCCTATAAAATACCTTACAAATTTTTCCACAAATATCCTTATTAATCGTAAGTATATGATTATACTTGAAAAATACAAAATTATTTTAAAAATTTAAAGAACATTTTAATTTTAAGCTATTCATTGAAGTTCATATTTTAATGTGCTGAATAGTTAAAGAAAAAATAATAATAATTTCAATAAAAAAAATAAATATTTATTCATTTTCACTTCATAATTATGTAGCATTATGTAGTATTTATTTTCCATATTATATTTAGTATAACAAAAATTATTTACAAATAATAAGTTTATTTCTAATATTTTACCACTGTATATTTTATGCATTTGAATTTCAGTTTGTATGTCATTTTTCCAAATATAAATGTCTATACAATTAAAAAATCAGCAAAACTAGCAAGGATATTTTATATTTTAATGAATGGTGTTATATACATATGCACGCATACAATGACAATTAACTGTGATTTATAAGATAAACATAAATTATTACAAAAATGTTATACGAAAATCTGTAAATAGTTTTTACTAATTGGCATCTTCGCCAATAAAATTTATTAAAAGAATTAATATTATTTTATAGATAAAAGTTTATTTATTTTGTGAACATTGGACTACATTATTTATTATTAAAATATTATTTCAGCAAATTTATCTATAAGAACTTTAAATTTTCAATTATGTGTATTTCGAAATTCTTAGAAAATCTTGTCAATTAAATTGGAATAATTTTATAAAGGAGGAAAATTGTTTTTATTTGCCTCTTATCTAACTAATTGAATGAATTTCAACAAATTAAATCGAATAAAGAACATTTCATTTCGTATAAACTCTGGAATATGTGCGAATGTGGATTATGACATATTTCTTCAGTACGAGTTTGTATACTTATTTGAGTAGATGTATGCGTATTTAATGAGGACATATTTTCTTTTTATTAGTTTTTGCAGATAATCTATATGATAAAGTATGCTTAGACATTGTTTCAATTCTTAAAAAACAAAAATTCATATGAATTGATTTGTAAGGAAAACTTTTTCAAAGTTTTAATGATATTTTTCTAAAATTCTTGTCAGTAAAAACAAAATCTGGGTATTCATAATCCTTCCTTTGTCTATTCCAATTATTCTTATACTCTTTGATAGTTTATTTTTTTTCATATATGGGTTTTTGTACTTTTATAGGAACTATTAATTTTCCGATATAATGATTTGTTTTATATTTTTTTTTATTTTCGGGAAAAAACTTTATCTTTTCCAAAAAAAATTCGATCTTCTCACATTCCGGTTGTATTGTTTTTTGTTTGTGATTAAAATTAACTTTTCCAATTTACATCTTGAATGATATTTAAATTGTTCACTTTTAGAGAGTTTATAAGAGGGAAAATTTCATTACATTAGTAATTTTGTATAACACTACTAATGACAACAAAATAAATGATTTATTATCGGCCGCATTTCTCAATTTCTATCTTCTTTAATTTCTAGCTGAAATTCTTGATTTTTTAAACATTTAACATGTTAATATTAATCTCATGTTAATAAAATAATGGTCTTTAAGATGTCTCTGCGTCCTAGCGATAAGATTTGTGCTTGGTTATAAGTTAGCTATAGCTTTCCATAATCTATTGTATCTCCCGTATTCTTATTGGTTATCCCGTTTTTGATTACGCTCTTTATAATCTACTGTAATTAATGCTTATTCACAATAAGATTCGTTTTAGATTTGAACGCTGGAAGAGGTCCACAGGAAAAGAACTAATTTAATATAGTATCTTTCTTATACTCTCTTCTAACAAATATGGAAAAGGTATTAGTAAACCAAAAAATATTTTAGATTTTCGATGATAAAGCAATTTCGTTATTTAATATTAGACACACTTTGATAGTTTTATAATATTTTAGAAATGTATCCATATTTCAGCAGAATTTTTAAATGTAGCCAATTCCGGTACTTTAGCACATTTTAATATTTTTGTGTTAACGCTAAATTTAAAGCAAAAATGTTCCCAAATATATACAATTATATAAGTACAAGTGCGAGCACTGTTAGCAATATAGGTAATCTCTTATAAAATTTTCTCTATTATCATTTTGCTTACCATTTTCTTTCCTTACTCTTAGCAATATCATTAACATTAATTTAAATTTGAAAGCACATTTTTAAATGTTATAGCAAGTTGTATTATGATTTGATTGCAGCATATTAATTTAAATCAGAGAAGAGTTTTGATTAACATTATGTTACTGTTATGGCAATGAATATTATTCAACGCTAAATTTAAAATATTTTAATAAATTTATTCCTTAAAATATTGTTTTGATTATTATAAATAGAATATCGGTAATTTAACAGTCAAATTAATATTATTGAGCGACAATGTTTCATTTTACTCCATGTTTGAGTTACTTAATTAATATTATTTCTGGACTGGAACTGAACTAACAATTTTATAAAAAAATATTTTTACAATTAATAATACTCGTAATTACTAAGATTATTAAGGATTATTAAGAAACAAAAAAAAATTGTTTATTTTTCTTCCATAAAAGAGAAAACTTTCAAGTATAGTGAAAGCAACTTTGTATTTAAAGCCTGTAACAACAATGTTGGACACAACCTATTCAAAGAAGGTGTTAAAAATCTGTAGACTTTTCTAATTATAATAGTTTAATAAAAAAGTTTCAAGACTTCATTATATAAGTTTTCAATTGAAAACTTTTACTTATAAAGAAAATTTTTTGTTATCAAAAAAAAAAAAGAAATTGGAGAAATTTTCAAAAAAAACTATTTGAAATTACTTTCAAATTTTCCAAAATATTATAATATAAAAGAAGAAGTTTTAGTTAATAGAAAATTTCCTATATTCGTTATTGTATGGTTGAATATTATTATAGTTGACTCAGTGTACATATTATGCTACATATTACAAAATATTGTAAATATGTGGCATATAATTTTGTCACCCTAGTTGTTATGTTTGTAATAAAAGAATATTGTTTAGAAAAGGGAAAATCCTTTTCATTTGAAAAGTAAAATTATTTTTAGGAATTAGATTTTCATACTATTGTCAACAAATAAACAATCAAACACTTTAATAATTAACAGATTTAGAATATATGAACTAAGTAGGTAATTAATATTGTTAACAAATTGTATTTTTTTTTTTGTTTTGAATTTTCCACAAGCATAAATTCTTCCCCATTCAAGAAGGAAAGCTCTTTTTCTATAAATCCTTTAATTCTTTTGCTATTCCACTTTTATGGACTTTATTTTCTTTTATAAATTTTTGTTTTCTATTCAAATTTACCAATATTGTTTTTAATCTACCTAGTTATCTCTACTTTAGAAATTCTCTATTTCTAATATATATATTCAGTTTCTATAGTAAGACACAAGGGAGAACATGAGATATAATTGCCTTGAACTTGTGGTTCTTATGAAAAGATTATTCTACTATAATCACCACATATTTTAATTAGAAAAATATTATTGAATAATATACAATTTGCAAATTCTTAGAAATTCTTAGAAATCAGAGGAATTGAAAATCATATGTATACTATTTATGAATAAGACTAAACTAAAAACTAAAAACATTTAATCATTTAAGGATATTATTTTTTTTTTCATTTTAGAATTTCTGTATTATGCATAATATTATAATTACTCTAATTAATTCATAGTACTCAAAAAAAAAATTCTAAAATCATTAATAAGATTCTTCAATTTTGATTTTATTTGATGTTTTATTTAAACAAGAAATAATTCTAGAATTTTGTGGAATTCTGATTGTTTCTGGGTACAAGTTGTGATAATATTACTCTGATAATAATCCTGAGTGAGAATCAAATAGATGCTACACAGTATATACGTGACATACTAGAACAAAGTGTGGATGACCTAAATTTTCATTTCAAAATTTCAAACCAATGAAATAATTAATAAGAGAAATAGGAAAGTTTAATACTTTTACCAACGTACACATCATGTAATTACAAAGAAAACTTTTATTTTTCCAAATTACGAGTATATAAACAAAAATTATTGTAAAGAAGAATAAAAACTTTAAAGAATTCCTTGTGGTTAAGGAAGTTTTTCTGTACCATAAGAAATTTCTTTTAATAAAGCTGCAAAAAATAAACAAAAATAGAAGAACATGTTTTAAAAGATTATACACTAAGATTTTTTTAACTAACTAAGATTAAATTACTTTGATATTGTAAGACTTTCAAATGGTAAAGCAAACCATTTTAGGGTTTTTATAGGGATGGTTTGTAAAAAAATCATTTTAAAATTTTCTCGTGAATTTAATTTTATATAAATATCCTGTGAGTTAGAGGTTACAGTGTAAGAGAAATTAAAATAATTGTGCCAAATAAATTAAAATATTGTTGTTTAAAATTTAAGCAAATTTAATTAATGAACTCGAAAAGTAGTTGATAAAATCACTTAATGAATGGGCCAACATGCTCTTATATGATAACTTAAAAAATTTATATTCTGAATCCAATATTTTTTAATTGAAATAATTTCTTCGGATTTTATGAATTTTGAAGGGCAAAACGGTAAAATGCGTGGAAAAAATTTATATGTTTTTCAGTCTAAGCTATGTATTTGAACATCCGTTGATGGTTGATCTGAATCCAAATACAGAAAAATATAAACTTACTGTCCAAGAAGGTATTGTATACGATAATGACTAGAATAAAATAAAATTAAACAAAAAATGAATATAAAAAATTTTTTTATTATAAAAAATTTTAATGTGTCTACAATATGTGTGGTTAGACCTACAATTATAAAAGAGCAAAATAATAATAGAAAAAAAATCGATAAAAAAATAAATTTTTGTTTCATTTTCCAAAAAGGATAATGAGAGCAAAAATTTATTATTCTTGTATAAAATCTTTGATTTTCTTTTATTATTTTTCAAAATTTTGTGGTTAACACAAAAGAGTATCACAAAGAAGAGGCCACTCACACCCTAAATTAAAGTTTGTTATTTAGAAAATTTTTAATGGTTTTGGTGCTCATTGTGTTCGGGTTCAAAATGTTAAAGAGAACATTAAATAAATTAAAAACAGAAAAAAATTTGTAAAATAAAATGAAAATTATTTAGAAATTAAAACAAAATTATTTGAATAATGAATATCTCATACCCATGAAATATTACATATTTTTAGGCGTGGCATTTTACTTAATTTTAATACAAAGCAATAAAATAATGAATTTAAATTTTATTTAAATTAATAATAATTTGAATAAGTTAATCGCAAAAATATGAAGGATGGCTCGGGGGATTTCGATGGGAAGATGTTGAAAGGAATCGTATTTTATAATAAAGGATTATAATTTTATTGTCCTTATCATATTTTTTATATTTTAAAATTTTCTTTAAATTTAAAATATTAAATTTGAAAGATAATTTTATACATGATTAAATCCAAAAAGAATTAATTTCTTTGTAATACAAAACACGAAATACGTAAGGAATAATTCAAAAAGGATTATAATTTAAATATTTTAAAAGAAATTCGAAAATTCCATTAAATTTTCGATTTTAAAAAAGGGTTCATTTTATAAGAAGGACAAATTAAATTTCTTAGAAATTTATCATTTCAAAAGAGTGGTAGAGAAAAAATTATTTTAATTGGAATTGCACCTTAATAATATTATAATTAATCAGGTTTCATCAAATCAAAGATCAAAGGATATTTTTAAAATTCTTTGTTCCTTTTTAATAAAAATTTGTTTAAACTCATTCACATTAATTTTTTCGACGTGATTAAATTTTAAATTTTAATTGTATTTAATACTTGGAAATTAATTTGAATCTGTATATATTTTGTACTTAAATGTTAAGGTTTCAAAATTTTGAGTACATACAATTTACTCTGATTCTGTTTTGAGTGAGTTGCCAACTCTTGATTGAATAGCTTAATTTTATAAGATTAATTTAATTCAAAAATTTTATTCCAAAATTATGCACTACAAGAAATTATTTACATGTATTTTCTGGCTCAACTAAAAAAATACAGGACCTTATTTTAACCGACTCCCTACAAGAAATACTTTTTAAATAGTTTACTAATATTTCTTAATCTCAGGATAAATATAGATTTATTAAACTCTTTATACATTTAATTTATTATTTAAAATTTAATTATTTTTAAATTTATTTTTAATATTAATTGTTTTTTAATTATATATCGTTGAATTATAATTGTTCTATATTTTTTCCCAGCTTACATTTTAAAATATTTTCTTTCATAGGTACCTAATTACAGAATCATAACATGGCAATTATAGATTTATATTACAGTAATATTATGGATCAATAAGGAATAAATAATTGGGAATGGGAATACTAAAAATATAATTAAGCGAAAGAGATTAAATACGTTTCTTGTTTTCGATTATTTAAAAAAAAATCTGATGTGGTCAGCACATAACCGACCGCATTGTATATTGTCTAGTTAAGTGAAAGGGTTACAGAATTTTATAAAAATATCTTTTAAATACTTCTTTCCAATTTTTAGGACATTAGTAAGCTTATAGCTAACATACTTAGAAAAATGTAAATTTGGCTCTTAGTAGAGTTTCGCTTTGTGCTACCCGAATTCCCTGAAATGCTCGCCAGTTAGTTTCGGTAACAACCAGAACTCAAATATCAAATTTCAAGAAATTCCATCAATTCGTTCCGGAGATATGGTGAAAATTGTAAAATCGGCCCGCAAATCAGTTTTCGAGCCCTGATCTTTCCAAAAAATTTATATCTTCATTGTCTTAATACGAGGAATTCAAGTATTAAATTTTAATGAAATCGGTCAATTATATCCCTTTATATACAAAAAAATGTATATTTGGCCCGTAGTAAACGTCCAGTTGCTGATGCCTGATTTCTTCCAAAAGTTAGGAATTTTTGGGAACGGTCGAGAAAAGCCTATATATGAAATTTCAAGTAAATCGGTTGAATACTTTCTTCAAAATGTTCAAAAATGTAAAACAGGCCCGCTAAAAAGTGCAGTTCCCGAGGCCTGATATATCCCAAAAGTTGATCAATCCGTGCCACGGTGGAAATGAACTTACATATAAAATTTCATCAAAATCGGTTCAGCAGAACTTGAGATACACGCGTGCACACACAGACCGACAGACCCACAGGCCGACAGACCGACAGGCCGACAGACCGACAGGTTGCTAAAAATAGTTTACTTACACTTCCCTACTATGGAGAAGTGCATTAACACCGAAAACTCGATATGCAAAATTTGTTGCCATCACATCACCTACCTATTGTTTACACAATACGGTCGGTAAAAATACATGCATTATACATTTTTCATATTTATTAAGAAAATTTTGAAATATTGTCGTTTAAGCGTATACCAAAAAATATCCTTTTAAATCCTTTATTTTCTTATAATAATAAATATAATGAGTTATTTTGGACGCCAATAATTTTTATTACTCATTGCAGAAAATTGTTTTGGGGTACTATTTTGTGTATAATTTTCAATATCTGAAATTAATTCCGACCTATGAGATCGTCGACTTAACGTTATTCCGAAGTGAAATATCATCGAGAGAATTAACGACTAGTATTAGAGAAGTTTTCAGAATTTTTCTTTCAGTTTTCTCATTAATAGAGGTTTCCTATTAATCGGAATAGATTTGGATCAGAACAAACTTTTCAACTAAATTAAAAATTCGAAACAAGGCATCGTTTTTGAGTAAATTTAATATACTTATGTAGTTATTTTAAAATTTGAACTTACCAAATCACTTCTTTTATTACAGTTTGATTTAAATTTTCAAAATAATTTATAGTAAATTTAGGCAAATACAAATAAATATAAGCTTTCAAATTTCTTACAAATTACTAGGACTTTCAACAATTGTAATTGTTCTCTAATGTTATTTTCAATATTTTTTTTCAGATATGGAGTTCGGCACTGATGAACATGTAATTTTAATGTGACTATAAAATATAATATTGTTAAAAATCGACTGAAATTTAAGATCTGCATTACAAATCTGGAATATCCCTATAATAAGTCAAAGGTTAAAAATTCCTAAACTAGAATTCACACTTTTGTAATAATTTAATGGTATTTTTTATAAAAAAAAAATAGAAAAAATTCTTTGCTATTGTGAATTTCAAATGAGTTTTATTCTAAAAAATATTTTTACTTACAGCTAAAAATTATTTTAATTAATAATAAAGGGTCAACTTTTTTGGAAAATTTAAGATTGTAAAATTCTTTTCAGATTACTATATTAACAATTATTAAGTTTTTAAAGTTAAGATGATGTGATAAGCTGTTTTCCATGAGAAGCCAAAGGATTTCCATCAATATAATATCAAGTTAAAGAAATGGAAATTTAGGTACTGGTTATATACGAAATTTTTTTCCAATGATTTTTTTTGCTCCCAATGATTTTACGATTAAATAGTAATTGAAAAACTAAAAATATTGCATGTCTGTCTGATCGCTTACAATTTATTATAATTTATTATAAGGGCAAAAATCAATCAATATCCTTCAAATAATATAAATTTTCTGAATACAATCAAAATTTATTCCATGCAAAATCACATAACACACAATATTCAAAACATGCAGAATAATTTTAGCTCTCATATTATAAAATATTAAAAACTCAATTTAAATATGAAAAATTTTTGAAAATAAAATATTAAATATTTTTGCTCCATATCTAAAAATAAAAAACTTTTATTAGAATTTAAATATTTAAAATTTAACTATAATATTTTCTGAAAATAAAATAAAGTTTTATAAAATTTTTATAAAAATTTTTGTTAAAGGTGCAAAAAAAATTAAAATATTTTCATAATAATTCATACATACTCGTATGCTGTACAACAATCCATAAATTAATATGTATTTGAATTATATTATATATAGGGTGATTCAGTAAAGATTACATCATTTCGTAGAAAATTGAGATAATGGAAAATTTAATTTTTTCAAAAGTTCTAATGCAAGGTATTCTGAAAATACATAAAATAAAATATCAAATAACATACTGCTTTCAAATTCTTTATTATTTCCTTCAGAAACCGTATATTTGAATCTTCTATCTTTTTCGAAACAGAAGTGATAAGCCGAAAAGCCTGGGAAAGTAAAAATTTCCTCAAAATTCGATAAAATTCCTGTACATCTCGGAAGTTGTTCAGATTTAACAAGTAGTTTCAATAAAAAATTTTGCCCTTCTTGTCTAAACGATGATGTTATAATATTGTACTTTTTACTGAATCACCCTATATAAACGATGAAAGCAAAGTATACGTATTTGTATAAATTTTTGAAAAAAATTAAATTTTAAAAGAAAAAACCAAAATAAAATTATTTAAATTAAAATTTTATAATCCTAAAAATTGTAATATTTTTCAACAAAATTTTTTAAAAATATTTTGAAATGACATGAAAATATGAACAACAATAATCGTGATTTATTATAGGCACTATAGTTTTCATAATATTGTTTTTTTTTTTTTCAAACAAAAGGAGTAAAAATTAAAAACATTATTTATCAAATTAAAATTTGAAGTTATAAACAGTTCAAGTGAATAGATTTATGGTCATATAACTTGTACTCGTACAATAAATTAAAAAATTTTGAAAAAAAAAAATCAATTAATTGAGTTTACGTACAAAGGATTTGCGTAAAATGCTTTTGTATTGCTTTATTTGAAAAGGATAAATTTGTAGATATAAATGCATAAAACTGAATACACTGCAGATCACATTGTAAATATTAGAGGGTAAACTATTATTATTATATGATTTCTTTTATTGAATTCATTAACTTGAACACGAGTATACGGCAGTGTGTTTTATAAAATAAGGTACTGAATCGGACAGACAATTTAATTTATTTGTGACATCAGTAAAAAAATCATTCAATTTTTTAGCAATACTCAAAAATCTGATTATCACACTTAATTCTTTTAATAGTGCTTTAATGGGAAGGGCTCCTGATTTAGTTGAACGGAACAAACTTAGAGAATACAAAAAAATATCAGCACACTGCTATGATTTTTACTCTCTTCGATTTTTCAGTACTATACATTGGCAGTTTTTTAGAAAAGGAAGTACTTCTCAAACTGTCAAAATGGTGTGTTTGAAAAAGTAGTTCTATTGTGTCAGCAAGCTAATTAAGTAAGAACTTAAATGGCAGTAAAATGTATTCGAAATGGTACCTTTGTTTTCTTGAATGCATACCAGAATTGTTGATTTTTGTTTAATTATTATTAAAACGATGAAGGACAATATTGTATCAGTTTTAGAATAGGTTTTCATTATTCATGCTGGCACTTTCAAACTTTTATTGAATTGCTGCCGTCTTACAAATCTTAGCTCAAACTTAAAACTACCATAATATCTACAGTTCTGAATTTTCAATGCAATGAATAAGCTCTGTTCCATGCAAAACAAAATGTTTTGGGTTAATAATTAAAGTAATAAGTAAATTTTTGTTAGTATTTTTCCAGAAAAGCATTGTGTAAGTATGGACTCTTTTAAAATTTAAATGAAAAGGTGTTGTCGTTTCGGAACACAATTTTCATAAATCCCGGATTATATTGCAAAAATAATATAATTATTGTAATTTGGAAAATTTATTAAACTCAAATAAATTATGAAATTGGTTGAAAATTATGAACATACGGAGCCTCAATAATTGATAAAACTGGAAACGCCACATTAGAAATTTAGATAAAATATTTAAAGAATAATAGCTATTCAATTTTAAATTTAAAACCAAAAATAAAATTTAAAAATCCTTTGCATTCAAACGCTATTCATAATAATGAAGAATATTTGAAGCATCTTTACTCCTTATAAATAAATTTCAAAATTTCAAAAAATAAGTTTTTTAACTCTCCATAATTGCTGTTAAAAGATCTAAGAAACTTTGTTAAGTAACTTTATATAAAAAATAAAATAAAATTTTATTCGTTGCAGTTTTTACAAATTTAAATTTTCTTTGTGTATAGGTTAGTTGATACAAATTATTTTTTTTTTCTATTTTCTATTTAAGATATCCTTGTATTCACTAAAAGCACTCCAGCCAATCAAATAATTCTATTAAGTAGTTTGTATTTTGAATAAAACAATTTTCTTTTAAGAGTTTGTTCTTTATGCAACAATCTTCTTCTTTTCTATTTTTGTAAATTCTTCTAAATGAGCTTCTTATTATTCAACTAATTTTTCCCTAAAGTCTTGATTTTATATTAACAAGCTAAATAGGGAATAAGTTATAATTTTAAATACAGCGCACAACAGTAAGAAGACGAAAAAGAAATTCACTTTTCAGTTAATTTATAATTTATTCATAGAGAAAAAAAATAGCTGGTTTTTAAGGAAATCATTTTCATTTTTATATTTTCAGTGTCCTTACTCCGAATTTTAAAGTGTTGTATATAGAATAAAAATTTTACTTGTTACACTATTTAAGTGATCAAAAAGATGAAAACAGAAAACATGAAAATTTTATTTTTAAATATAAAAAATTTTCAACTTTTAAAAATGATATAAAGAAATGTTTTTGCTGTTTTTGCACTCCCTTGAGCATGAAATTAAAAAAAGCAAAAAAATCCGGATTTTTAAAGATTAAAACTGAAAAAATATTCTGTGCTTTTTGTTGAAATTTACTAAAATTAATATAAATTCGAATACAAAAGTATTTTAGTTATATACAAAAAATAAAACTTCTTAGTAATTTCCCTAAAATATTGTTAAGAGATTAATGCAGAAAATAATTAGAAAGTATAAAAGTTCTGCATTTAATTTAATTAAGAATTTTGTTAATTTAACAAATTTAAATGGAAATGTAAATCATATTATGGGTAAGAAATTTTGGGAAATGTTATTGCTATGAGTAAAATATAAGAGTAAAATTAAATTAATATTAATGCTTTTCAAGCTCAATACCAACAAACTTGAAGCTATTATAATTATAATGTAGAGAAATTGAAGAGATGAACGTAATAAGAGTTTTATCACTAATCAACATAGCTTAATAATTAATATTATAATTTTAGCATATTAAGGACTGTAGAAAATTCCATGCATTGTAGATTTTAGATTCTTAGGCGACTTATTTAAGACTCCCCACGCCCCCATCTACAATTTCTCCATTTTAAGAATGAAACCAGTGACATATCCAAGGGTCCGAACGCATAGGAAACCATGTCCAAAACAATTGCGCTGGCAGACAGCCAGTACCGTGCAGTCGCAGATGATGTGCACGGCAGTTTCATCACTTTCCACAGGGCAAAATCTACACAGGGCGCAATAATTTACTGTCAAAATATTACAGAAGCTTTCATAATATAATTAATATCAAATCGACTACTATGCAGATTTTGTTACGCCCTAATATTAATAATAATTTATCAACTAAATATTAATTTAATTTCCTTGAACGTATTTTAATAAATTTTAAAGATTTTCAGGTGTACCACCAAAATTATAATTTTAGGGGGTCGTTATGATTAAATAAATTGAAAATTTTGTTTTATTTTCATTGATTATAAAATATTATAGGTAAATCGAATATTCAAAATTTATGTAAATTTTAATATTGTTCTAAACTAATAATTTTCCCTGACCAAACTTTACTTATATACCTGACAATATTCAAAGAATAGGGAAATTGTTTAGGCTCAAAAAATAAATAAGACGTGAAAAACAATAATAAAAAAAAATTTTGGAATAAAATTTGAATAATTGATTAAATAATTTATTCGCTAAAAATTAAGATTTTAACAATCAATAGCACTGCGTTCACCTTGTTAAACACGAATTATAAAAATAAAATAAATAAATAAGAAAAAAAAATAAGAAAAAAATTCATAAGAAATATTTTAATTTTCGAAATTTGTTGTTAAAATTAAAGTGGTTGTCATTAATTTTGTGGTTGTAATATTGGCTAAAATGTTTACAATATAAGTATGCCATAGAGTGAAAATTTGATTCCAGTATTGTGTTTTTAAACAAAAATGTATTTATTGAGTTTTAGATTGTCCGGAATAAGTCGGAATGTTCAAGTCAATATTTTCTCTGTAAGCAGTGCTGCCAAATAGATTATTTTTATTTTAAAATAAAACCTTCATTTCGAAGATTCAATAAAAAAAAACTTCATGAACTCTTCGAAATTTTGAATTAAAGTTCAAACCAAATCAAACACCAAAAAGAAAAACTTATGACATGCATAGTGATGTCTGCACACACGTATTCAAATTTATGTAATGCGCCGAGTCGATTAATAATAAATGTAGAATTAATTGCATAGCGGATAATATCAAAAAATTTTCTGTTATGCAAGCAGCGTTATTATGCGTTGTAAATTTTGAAAAATTTGAAAAAAAAAATTGCAAAAACATTTCAATTTTGAAAAAATTTCAATAGTATTAATAAAAATAGTATTAATAAAAATCTTATTTTTGAAGTTTTGCAAAAAACATATGAAAAAAAAGCCTTCATTTTGAAGATAAATCTTCACTTTTGGTACCACTGTCCATAAATAACCAATAAAATGTGGAATATGTAAGATTCGCTGTATTGGAATGATATCGCGCTATACCAAATTATTTGTATATATAGAAATATACTATTGTTCCCTTCGGTTTTGTGTGAAATATGGCGAAAATACTGCTGGCGGGAAATTCTCATAATAAGAGGAGGATGCCTTTGTGTATATTAAGAATTATTAAGTTTTTTTTTTAAATATGTGGCCAACTCTAATATCAAATATCATATAAAATCAAATAGAACCAACAATATTTAATAATTTTTTAAAAGAAATATCTTAAATCTTCAAAAAGCACAAATTTTAATAATACAGTTTATGCCTCAAATGTACACCACAGAGTGGTGATTTCATTAAAATTTTCCTCTTCATTAATTTTTTGTTATTCCAGTAATAATATTTATTTATTAAATTTGCAAAAAAAAAATTTCAATTAATATTTAAATTTAAATTTAATTTTTTATAAAATATTTTTCTATAATAATTCATAAAGTGTTTGTATATTATGTAATTAAATTTCAATTACATTATGTACTTATTATTATGTAAATTTAATTATGTGTATCACAATTATTATTTTCTTTTTTTCTAAACTCAATTATAATTTTCATTCAAGTTAATTATAAAATTGTTATATGATAGCTTTAGTACAGTAATTAATTTTACATCATCCGGAATTAAATTATTTTTTTTTTTTGCAAATAATTTTGTATTTAAAAAATTTAATTTACAAATTGAATTTTCATAACTGGAAATCAAGAAATTTTTTAATTTTAACTATTATTTTCAATTGAATAGTTCGATATTCCTCTTTGATTATTGAAAAAGGATCTAGAAGTGGTAACAGTATTATTGAAAAAAAAAAACTTTTAATAAGTTTATTGGTCGATAGTTATTTTATTGGTGAAGCTTGTGTGAAATGCAGGAAAGGACTGTTTAATTTTGTAAACAAAAATTCTTAATTTTTCATGAAACAAAATTAAAAAATTCAGAATTTCTCATAAGAAATATAAGATGAGTGTACCTTCGTCACATTTACTTATTAAAAAATTATAAAAATTAGAATTTTTTAAGAACATTTTATAAAACTATCCGCCATAATTATTTTTGCACTGTTATACCAAAAATTATTTTTAGAATAATGATTCCATTCTGAAATAGGACGAGAAGCTACATTATAAAAATTGATAAATATCATATTACAAAGAATGACCAAATTTCTGGTGTCGACTCAAGTAATCAGTTTTCAGTATAAATTTACTTATTGGCACACATGTCCCTGTTTCTGTACAGAATCTTCTGAACATTAATAACGCTATGAATAAATAATTGGTATACAGAAGAGTTAAAGAAAACTCATAAATTTTAATTTTATTTTAAATAGCAAAAAAATATTATCAAAATTCATTGAAAACTTTAAGTGTAAACTACAATAATTTTTAATTGAAAATTTATTGAAAGCACGTAATATGAATATTTTCACCTTTATACACTTATTATTCTATTCAACTGTATAGAATTTTGCAAGTCACATATATGTTATTTAATAATTGTTATTATTCTAAATCATAATTGAAATTAAGCTTTTTAACGATGAAAAATAAAGTTCTTTTGATACTATTATATAGTATAACAGATATATGCAGATATATATTTATATTTCCTTTAAAAGGATATTTAGAAAATTAAATGCATATGAAATGAATAATGAATAATAATAACGTACCTTAATTCTTTCAATATACCACCATAAAATCGAATTTAAAATGGAAATCCTTAAATTATTTTCTTTTCGCATAATGTATAGGATACCAATACATACGTCTCGTTTATTGTCTAATTTTCAATTATATATTATATAACAATATATTCTAAGAATACAATAGATTTTATAAGATAATTGAATGTTTTCTATATATATGTACATATGTAAGTATTGGAAGCGTTAGGTAAGTATAATTTTCTATCTACAACATACAGAATAATAATTTTCCTATTATACATGCTATCCTCTTATTCTAGGTCATTTACAGTATATGCTGCTAAATGATGTTATATTCATATATATGTATAACACTATACACATATAGTGTTATACACTTATATAACACTATATGTATATATTGTGTATATCATATGTACAATCTAAATTATATCAAGTTTTATACTATCACGCTTAAGGAAAAATAAAGGTGTTGTCTGAGATGGAATAAAATACAATTGATAATGGAAATAGGAGCAATTGAAATTTTAGGGAGCATAGGACTGTCTTAAAGCTTCACTATCATACTTTATTATGGGCCGTTATTTTGACTTGTGGCCATTTAATGCAGGCATCCCCTATTTTTTTATATGTATTGTTCCCCGTCATTTTGTTTTTGGGATGCCCAAAACTTCTGCTCCCTTGCGCGATCCATTCAAGTACCTGTCCGGCAATCGTTTCAGGTGGCCGCCTTAGGGAATGACCAATCGTACCAAACTTTCTACGCCTAATTGATACAGCAATTTTTTCTTGCCCAGTTAGTGCCCACAGATTATTATTGCTTATTCTTTATTCTAGATTTAAAGATTTTTCTACGGAAGGATAATAATTTTACAAGGAGTAAGGTGAGTAATATTAAAATGTTGAGCTCAATTCAAAATGAAATTTTTATGTTTCTCTCAATTATAAATTGCAAGCTCAATTCTGAACCAAATTTTAAATTTGTACCGATTTAAGTAAGGAAATATGTGTATATTTATATGAAATTTAAATTCTACTATAAAATTAAAATCTAACAATAGAATATTAAGAATAATATAAATTCGCTCTTCAAAATACTCCCAGCGTAGAAAACTTATTAATATTGAGTAAGCAGAATTTAATCTCATAATATATAAATTGTCTTCACATTTCCTCATTTTGTATGCTCTTCGCATTATTTTCGCTCTAAATCTTAATTATATACAAAATTTTTTTAAAATTTCCTCGGTATAAATTTTACACCTTAATGGTTTTATAAATAATTCAATATTATTTGTCACACTATATACTCTTTATCTTCTAAAGACAATTGTTTATTACCATAGCGATGAAATTTAGTAGTGAGGTATTATATTAATCAGTAGAAACAACATTTTCACTTAATCTTAAACCATTTTAATTTCATTTAATAAAATTTTAAGTGAAAAAATATATTAGTTCCAGTCAGGATTTTCTGCATTTTTTAAATTTTTTATAATAAATTTTTTGAAAATAATTTTGCATAATAAATTTAGCTTGCTTATTCTAAATTAGAAAGCAGTCATTTAAATTAGCAATTCAAAGCTGGCTTATATTATTGGCACCATATTTATCTCAATTTTAAATTCGTGGAAAGAGATTGTAATAAAAAATAGGAATAAAATTTTGGCATATGCGGCTAAGTGTTCTATTTGTAAGTATTTCACTTATATATCTGATATCAAAAATTATTGCGATTCACAAACACAGGCACAAAATTAATTCACAAATGACAGCAAGTTTCAAAGGTGTAAACATTTGCTACAAAACTGTTATACACTCTTAGAATAACGTATTTATTGTATAATTTATACAATATCATTTACAATCAATTAAGAATAAATGGAAACAATTATTTTAGATTAACCTAAATCACTTTAAAAATCCCACTTATATTATTGCGTATATCTAGTATATCAATATTTTTCCAAATAAACGCGCTAGTATTGGGGATAAAATTTGAATAATCCCATATATTTTATATACGAAAATGTAAAATATAAGTGAATTATTTCAGATATTTATTAAAATTTATTTAAGTATTTTAGGTTTTTTTTTTAAATTGATTGCTATATAGGTTTATGTAATTTATAATTTTTATATAATTTTATAAATCAATTTAGTTTTAAAAAAAAATATTTTTAAATTATAAAAAAAAAAATTTGGTAAAACATAATGCAGATAATTTAAGTGACTAAATTTATTAAAATATTTGTAAAATTAGAGCGTTGTATAACAAAAATAAAATTATCACACACACACAACAAAACACAAAACAAAAAAAATCTGATGTGGTCAGCACATAACCGACCGCATTGTGTCTTGTCTAGTTAAATGAAAGTGTTACAGAATATTATAAAAATGTCTGTTAAATACTTCTTTCCAATTTTTAGGACATTAGTAAGCTTATAGTTAACATACTTAGAAAAATGTAAATTTGGCTCTTAGTAGAGTTTCGCTTTGTGCTACCCGAATTCCCTGAAATGCTCACCAGTTAGTTTCGGTAACAACCAGAACTCAAATATCAAATCTCAAGAAATTCCATCAATTTGTTCTGTGGATATGGTGAAAAATGTAAAATCGGCCCGCAAATCAGTTCTCGAGCCCTGATCTTTCCAAAAAAGTTATATGTTCATTGCTTTAATATGAGGAATTCATATATTAAATTTCAATGAAATCGGTTGATTATTTTTCTTTATATACACAAAAATGTATATTTGGCCCGTAGTAAACGTCTAGTTGCCGATGCCTGATTTTTTCCAAAACATACGAATTTTTGCGGACGGTCGAGCTGAGCTTATATATAAAATTTCAAGTAAATCGGTTGAATATTTTCTTCAAAATGTTCAAAAATGTAAAACAGGCCCGCTAAAAAGTGCAGTTCCCGAGGCCTGATATATACCAAAAGTTGATCGATCCGTGCCATGGTGGAAACAAACTTACATATAAAATTTCATCAAAATCGGTTCAGCCGAACTTGAGATACACGCGTGCACACACAGACCGACAGACGGACAGACCGACAGACCGACAGACCGACAGACCGACAGACCGACAGACCGACAGACCGACAGGTTGCTAAAAATAGTTTATTTACACTTCCCTACTATGGAGAAGTACGTTCCCACCGAAAACTCGATATGCAAAATTTGTTGCCATCACATAACCTACCTATTGTTTACACAATACGGTCGGTAACAATTATTTATTATAAATTGTGAAAAAAAATGGTCCCTGTTGTCGGAAATAAATTATTAATAATATTTTCGAAGCACGGCAAAAAAAAAATGGAAAATATTGAACTAAGTCCCTTTAGATTGTTTTAAAAATTTCGTTATGTTGATTATCAATTCACTTTTGATTATTTTGTGTTCTAAAATATTGTTATATAAGGCAACAATAAAACAATTTATTGGTAAAAGAATAGAATTTTTTTAATTTAAAAATGAAAAATAACTTAAATTAATTTCCAGTCCTATGTAGGGCATGTTCCAGTAGGGCATATTTTCCAGTAGGGCATGTTTTCCAGTAGGGTATGTCTACCTATTCTTCCATGTATAAGAGTTTTATCAAAATTATTTTTCCAAATTATTCCAATTTTTCAACTTGATCATGATCTTTCCTCGCTCTCACCAATTCTTTTTTACAATTCTAATGTTCTCTTTATAATGTTGTAAAAGTAGTTTTGAAAAATTATTTTTTAAGCTTTCTTTAAAATTTTCCCTTTTCATTTACTGTTAAAAAGATCTTCAGAAAGCTCTGATATTCTTACCATTTTCTTAAAAATTTTCAAAATGTCGCCATTATATTAATTATTTTCGAAAAATATTTAAAAATTTTACTGACCTGACCAGTGGTGCAGTAGTTATTGCTCTAATCGAAGGGTTTCGGTTTCAAAGCCGGGTCAAGTTATTCAATATTACATATCTTAATATATACATTTTATATAAAATAGAAATTAATATTAACTAATTACCATATTTTCAATAAAATTCAATAGAAATACCAGCAAAATAAAATATCAATAACATTAAATATTTGGTATAACAAAAACTACAGTAAGCTTGTCACCCAATTAGCTAAAAATTGAATGACGCAGGCAACTGAGATATGGATTACTAAGATATTATACAACAGCCCTATACACCTGGTCCCAGGAGTGAAGTAGGATAAAACCTGGCTTTAAGCAAAAACAGCCCTATAAACCTGTTGTATAAAGATATTATACAACAGCCCTATACAAAATGTTAATTTCAAATGTTCGAACAGCACAATTTGCACGAGAAGAAAGTTTTCTTATCGTCTTTCCTGGGACAAGAAACAAATTGTGAATAAAAAGTTCTTTCTTTATAATTTTACTATATATAAAAAAAAACTAAAATCTAAATCTTTTACACATTACTCACACTTTTGTCTCTCAAACTCCAAAACGACATTAAGGCTATATTTTGGGTATTTACGCGAAAAGATATTTACCGTTCAATTTCTCATGGTAAACTAATAATAAAAAAGCAAATTTACATTTTTTTCTTGAATTGTTTACACTTTCTTTGAACGGGAAATGAATAAATTAAATTCTGCTGTGGTTTACCAGACCCCATTGTAAGTATCTCGGGTTAAAAATTTTGAAAATTTCATGATTATTTATAATTTTTTATATAATTTCAGAGAAATAAAAAAGGTAATTTTGATGAAATAAGGGTTTAAATTTTAGCAAACCAAGTGGAAAATTTTTCAATGTCATTTTAAGGTTATTTTGTTTTAATAAAATTTTTAAAATTTAATTTAAAATTTCTAAGATTTATACAAGCTCATCGTATTTATTTGGACAGTAATACTATAGGAATGTAAAATATCACATTTAATACTGTAGCAGCTATAATTAAACACAGTTTTACAATAAAATATATTAGGGTTAATGTCTTTACTAAAATAAATGGGAGTCTGTAATGCCGGACACTAAGAGATTCACTTAAAATTATACATGCATTGAGTGATTTATTCTAGATTCATGAATATTACCCTTTTTCCATATGAAATTCTTGTTTCTCTTCATTTCATTGCAATTTTACCATTTAATCTATAATATACTATACAGTTCCTGTCAACTTGAATAACATTTACTTGCTTTAACTTGCAGCTCTAAAATTCTCTAATAAATATAGTGCGAGTCGCTCTTTATTTTATTTGTCATTTATAATACCTTTTAAACAGCTTTCAGTATTGCAACATTTCCGTATTAATAAAGCAAATAAATTTTGTTATATTAGAATATTGTAGATATACAATAGATATAATTAATATACACAAATTATATAATTACCTTCTACCATAAATATAAAATTCTAACATGCATATAATGCTTACATATTTAATTTAAAAATATTTTAAAAGGTGTTGAATTTTTACCATCAACAATTTATCACAAAACAAATAAATAAAATATACTCATATATTATATATGTGTATAGATATACAAATTTCATTATGAATGCTATTGTGGGAAGAACTATAAATTTTCTATAATATATTAGATGTATTTTATGTATAGAATAATAATATGTATAAATTTTACAGATTTAAGTATAAGGTATTCGTTATATCTACTATACGTACAATATTGGCTAATTTACATAAATGCATGTAAGAGAATTTTCCTTTATATATTTTGCTATTTAATGTTCATTGCTATACATAGGTAGATGATGAATATTTTACAGAAATGTGAATTGAGAAAAAATGGCGTTAACGCCTTTGAATATAAATTCTCTTTGAATTAGAATTTTTTTCCTTTTTTTTTCTGAATTTTATGCTTAGTTGTTGAAAAATGCAAAATAAATTTTTGTTTACCTATATGCACATTTTATTTTATTTTTATTTTATTATTATATTTAATGTACACGGTTCAGAGTTTATCCTTTTTAACATATTCATTTTTGTAAATTTACACTTCCTTTTTTTGTTGGCTGTATGTACAATACAATAATATGTTCACTATAGTATAAACAAAGACAATGTTAACGATAAGATCTCAACGTTCATGTAAATGTTTCTAAGGTTTGACTTCGAAATTCTTAAAAATGTTCCTAAAAATCAATATTTTCTTGCTTCATATAAATATTCTTAGAGGATTTCAACAAAAAACCATTTTCAATTCAAATTTTAAAAAATTTCTATTGGAATTTACATTTTACTGCTTAGACTATCTAATGGTATGAATGTGAAATTTTGTTTTAGAACAGTTATATTAAGAATGCAATTGAATGCATCTAATGTCATGAATGATTAGTTGCCTTACATTAAATTTATTTGTATGGTTTTGTTTTCTCAACAAATTGTTGATTGCGATTTCTTATTTGTATTTTTCAAAAATATAGCTATTTTCCGGAAAATACAGAAAAATAATGAGTATTTGATTGAAATTCAAATTTAAAAATTAACATTAATAATGAAAGCGATTCATTTCTACAAAAATAGAAATTATTTTGAAAAATTTTAATGTTCTTTTCTATGGGAAATAATTTTGATATTCTTTACAAAATCAATATTGGATCTTATTTTTGATAATCATTGCTGTCAGAGGAAAGTTCCGCAGTATTTCCTCATCTCTTGCAGGCGAGAGCAACACACTATCCCAGAAGGTGTACTGAGGTATCCCATTTTCTCCACAAAACCTACAAGTGCCTTCACTTACCAAGCCCAGACTACTGAAATGCACCTCAAGTTTGCAGTGATCCGACAAGATTCCAATGGGAACTTTCACCTGATTCTTGTCCATCACTTTAATCTTCTTAAAGCGCTTCAGGTCATAGTCTTGTAGAAGCCCGGAGGGCCTCTGCATCGCTCCGACCTCCTCATTTCGGATTCTCTTCTTATTTTCCAACGAAAAGTGTATCGGACCATGTAAAGGCTTCGGTCCAAGGAAAAGTGTGTTAACCTTCTTTCTCGCCAGTGCATTAGCTACCTCATTTTCTTCTACGCCCACATGATCTGGCACAAATTGACCCGGTTGCTTTCTCCCAATTCATTGAGTTTCTCAAAACAGCTCCATGCTGCCAAGGAGGATACTGAAAGGAATAAACTGTTGCGGGTACATACTTATTGCTTATATTTTTCAGAATATTCCATAAATTCACAAGAAATTGTTTGCTGTATCTTTTATAGTTTAGATTAGCTGGAAAATGTTGTTTAAATATTTTCAATGTTTTTTGTAATATTCGTATATATTGAGGAACTGCCCATTGTTCATTGTTTATTTCATTCCTTGTTTTTTGTTTTGTTTTCGAAGAGTCAAGCTCATAAATTTTATCTATATATAGGTATATTTATTTATGCTGTCAGGAACACGAATTTGGAACACAATGTTATTTATGTTAATTTTATTTTTAACCTTTAAAGAATTTTGTGATAGGCGATTTTGCTCGTGTTTCATTTCAATAAAAACAAAATTTTTCCAAATATTTTTTTTTCTATTTCATGATTTTACAATCTAATTTATGTTTCCCTTATCTATTCTTTGCCTCTTCAATATTCGTCATGGAATATATTTGTAGAAAATAAAATTTTCTATTTTGATTTTTCATGTTAGCCAGTCATGAAAAGCATTTTTTCTTTTATTAGTATGTTTTTGCTATTTTGTTTTGTTTTGCACATTTTTGATGACCTTGCAAGACTTGGGTGCGGTACACATACCATAACATTTTTCTTGGCGCTCCCTGAAATTAGTTTTTTTTTTCATTTCAGTTTTGCTAACATTTTCAATTGAATTACATTTTAACTTTAGGGTAGAATATTCAAGTACTTAAAGTTACAAGGTTTTTGTGTTTGTGCATAGAGGAAAAATTTTAAACAAATAAAAAGGATTGCTTTTCATAAAGTCATGAAATTTTCATTTTTATTGAGAGAAACTAGATATTTATGACGTTATTTTAGTGACTACTTAATTTTGAACTAAAAATTGATGTTATTGTGAAAAATGTTTTCGTCATAATTATTAGGCATTGACATATTTGAATGAAAATTTATGAGAAAATTTTATGCTTTCTTAATTTTAAATATATTCAAGGATAACCCTTGTAATAATAACCAAAATAAGGGATAGAAATTATAATTTCATTGGGGGAGACATGAAATTTTTTCTTGTATCCAAAACCTATGAAAGATTTTAGTCACTACAGCAGCTACTGTCACCTTACATAAAGAGGGAGCAAAAGGTAAAGGGAATCTATTTTATTCAAAATAATTCCTATATATACATATTTTAAGTAAAGTTCTGAGTTGTAAGGATAATATATACCACTACGACATACACACAAAGGAAAATGTAATATTATTATGTGAAAGATTTTTCTTAGCCCTCAATTAATTTTAATTATGACATTATACTCTTAATGTTCATATACTGATCTTATATTTTTGTATACAGTGTATAACTTGAACGAAGAATGATATTGACCTTTGCATAATTCGGAACAAAAAGGGAATAAAGTAAAGGATTTTTTAAATATTTCAATATAAAATTCAAAAGAAAAATATGAAATTTTTGTAATTTTTGTAAATCAAGGGTTGTTTTATCATCCCCATTTTTTTCCTGTTTGAAATATTTAGGGCATGGTTTAGTGAATTTAATTTAAAGATTTTTAATATTGTTTATTTATAATTTAAAATTATGTTTACCAAAGGTCAAGGAATAAACAACATGTTCGTATAATGATTCCAATTTTGTGTAGAAATCATGTAGTTATATTGGTTTTTGAATTTCATTTCTGTGTCAATAATTTAAAAAAAATTTGTTTGGTATTTTGAAATTTAACTTTACGTTGAATTTTTATCTTATTTTGTTATTATTATCTGAGCCAAGAAGATTAATTCAAAATTCTGTTAGAGCATGTAATTTTGTGCTATGTATAACAAATATGGGAAGAAAAATATACGCATATTTAACACGTTTTACGGATCAAAACTATGAGAGATAGGGAAAAATGTTATATAGATTAACTTTTACATCTCATTAAAGAATTTGTGTTATATTTTTTTTTTCGTTTCTCTTTGAAAATGAGAAAAAAAATATAACACAAATTCTCGAGAAATTTCGAGTTTTAAAAAAATAAATCAAAAGAGCAACAAAATTTCTAAATTTGACGTGTTTTTTTATCCAGAAAACTGTAGGTCAGATTTCGGTCTTACAAATTGCTTGTAAAATAAAGAGCAATAAATCGCTGCCTATGAAACTAAGTCGATGGTTACTCTATGTCTTATTGTTTCGAAGTTATAATAATTTATTTATATCCAGAAAAAATCTGGTATATTTTTTTTACAGGCTGTGGTTCGAAAACAAGTATATAAGCATCCTTCCGCCCTGCACACAATTTGTTTCTGGAAATTGATCAAAGAATCATTCCTGAAACTATTTGACAACTTATACAAAAGACCCTGTAAAATGCTTAAATACATCATGAGTTTTTTTAATTAAATCACTACCATTTTATATTTCCAAATTAGGGCCCTAAAAATATTATAACTATTGGGTATCGATTTCAAGGATCTTATCAAAAAACTCAAATATTTATTATGAAAAAAAAAGCATAAAGATTAGAAATTTTTAAGATATCAAAAATTTTATTTAGTTTTATTTTTTTATTATATTAGAATAATTTCATAAAATTTTCTCATAGCTATTATAATAAAGTATAAAGCAAATATTCACAAAATGAATAAATTATTTGGAAAAATTTAATAAGAACTAAATTTAATTCTATAAAAATGAAGTAGAAAACTTTTTATTATTTCTCAATATTCTAACTTTCAAGGCTGTTCATTTTATGCCTATATTTATAACAGATATAACTTCATCTTACTTTTCTATAATATTTATTTTAATATAAAATTTTACCCATATTACTTATACAGGGTGTTTCACGTAAGGTGGCAAATAATTTTTATATTAGGTGGCAAAATTCTAGGTGGTAAAATAAATACTAACCTGAAAGAATATTTGTGAATGTTGTTTGTATGGAAAAAATAATAACACTGAATAAATAAATTTAAATAAGAAAAGGAAATAATAGAAAAACAAAAATTCTGATTTTGATGAGCTCTACTCTGGCTCAAATCAAATTGACTGTAAGGCCGAAAATAAAGAGCAATAATTATCCTGTGAAATCACGCCCCAAATGTTACTCTATATCTCATGGTTCCGAATTTATGATAATTTATTTATATGCAGGAAAAATCTGGTAAATTTTTTTTAACAGGTAGTAGCTCAATTAGAACGAGTATATATGCATCCTCCCATTCTCCTCCTCACTCATACAATTTTTTCCTGGAAATTTATTAAAGAATCGTCCCTGAAATTATTTGCCACTTTATGCGAAACACCCTGTATATTTTGTTTTTATTAATAATATTTAAATTCATTTGATAATATGAAAAAGTTTTTCTTTTACAATGGAAAATTTTCATAATTTTAGAAAATATTTTTATAATCTTTCTAAAAAATTATGAAAAATTTTTCTATGAAATTTCCAAATTTTATAATATTATATTTTCTAAAAAATTGAATAAGATGAATAACATGATGGGTGAAATTGTCTGTATTTAAATTTTTCTAGATTGCCAGGAAAAATAAAAGAAATGAAAATTATATTGAAAGAAAATGATAACAGGAAAATTTTTATTATAATGAAAAACTTTTAAAATGGTACCTATAGAGTTTAACAAATTTTACAATATTATTTCTGTTTTAAGTGACAATTTAGAATTTTTAGGAAATCGGAAGGTGAAAAATTATAGATTGCTGCAAACCAGGAAATTGAATTGGAAAATCATTTTACAGGCCAAAAATCGGAAAGGATTTTCAAAAATATTATGAAGATTTTGGCTGTTATATAATGTGATTCTTCTCTTTTTGGGCCTTTTCATAACTTAAAGTTCATTTAACCTGTATCGTTGCCGCAAATTTACTGTAAATTTTCTTAATTTCGTGAATGTGTCTACATTTTTGTAAAAAATGAAGAAAATTAATTATTGTAATGATTTTATTAAATTCCCAAAAATTGACTTAAAACGTTTGTGATTTTAATAACTACAAAATTATATTAAAAACATTATTTTATACTGAAAGTTTAACCCACAAAAAAACAAAATTTTCTCAAAGAAATAAGGAACATTCACAATAATATTTGGTCTTGTATTGTGAAAGGAAAATTTCTCTCCCATTTTCTCCAACATTATTTTTAAAAGTGCAAAGATTTTCTCGTCAAAAAAAAAAGTACAAATTTAGAAAATTCTTCTTCTCCATTTTCTGAGTTTAAAAGAATTTTTAGATAGAGATGGGGAGTAAGTGAACGTATACAGTGACCCAGACAAAGTTTAGTTTGACTTTTCTTGATTTTGTTTTTTGGATTTTTTTTTTAAATTATGGATAATTGGATTAACAAGTTTAAAATTGAAGACAAAAACTTTTTTCTTTTCTTTTATTATTAATTTTTTTTTATTTTGTTCCCAATTTAAACTTTTAATTTTATAGCAAATGAAGAAAAGTTGTTCTAAAATGTTGTAAAATTGCTCATTAAATGTTTTTATATGCTTTTAAAAAAATGTAACTTTAATTTTGTTTTTTTATTTTAAGGTGTATAATTTGAATTAAGAAATTTGTTAAATTCAATATTGACATTTACATTATTAATGGTTGTTGTGTGAAACAGATGCATATTGTGTTGTGTTTTAAATAATCTTAACTTTAAATATGAAGAAGTATTTGGAATTCAGGAATTTGGTTAATTTAGAAGTAAGTTAAAAGTTATTATATGAATGAATTATAGTATACATATAGCGGCCATTATTACGACTAAAATAATATCGTAAAACCAGGTTCTCTAGAGAATCACTACGAGAGAATCCTTACGAGAGAATCCCTACGAGATAATCCTCTACCCTATTGCTTATAAAAGCAATATAATTCATTTTCTTTCTTCTTATTAATTAATGCAATATTGTGATGTGAAGTGACACTAGGTATAGTCATTTTAATATAAATAAATTATTAATATAAAAATCATAATTAATAATTGAATTTAAATAAAATTATTTAATATTAATTAAAGTGTTATTAATAAAATTACATGGTGATATGACTAACCATTTATAATTAATATAAATACAATGATAATGGCTCATATATTATTATTAAATTTTAATATTTTATTAATATGCTGTTCGGTATAGTTTTAAATAATTTGCTCAAAAATGGTGATATTGCCTGCAGTAATTAATAAATTTAAAACTGCCTGGATGTTCTGACATCCAAGTTAGGTTCATTATCATCGTCTTTCAAATATATTTTAGTAATTTTTTTAAGAAAATATTTTATGAAGAAATCAAATTGTAGTGTAGGCGTTAATTATATTAAAACTTCAATAAAATTCAGAAAATAAGAAAATTTAAGATATTAGATTTCTTTAAAATTAAGATTTTAATATGAATTTAGTTATTATTCAAAGAATTCTTGTTCCGAAGCTATAATAAGAGTATTAAAATTCTGAAATCTTTTGAAAATTCTTGAATATTATTTTGGTTTTTATAGTTTTCGTAGTTGATCCTTTTACTTTGAACTATTTTTGCGGGCATACTCAGTATTCTTAACACTCGGAATAATTTAAGTTTGAATTCTAGTTAAATTACAAATTTTGCTTAATTTTCTTGTACTCTTACTATAATAACCACATAGAAAGTTAAGATCCTTAGATAGAAAATTTCTAATAAAATTGTTTTGAATTAAATTTTCTCTTCTAATATAAACAAATTTGTTGAACCCTTTTTTTTGAACAATAAAATTAATATATTAATATTTTGTAAAGGAAATTCTATTTAAAATTAAAATAAAAAGAAAAGCAAAAATAATTTAAAAATGATTTTATTCGATGAATAACAAATTGGTGATAACTGAGAAAATTTTCTAGAAAAATATATCAATTTCTGGGAGATTTTTGATTTTATTCTAACAAATTTCATTCTTCCAGTTAGGAAAATTTTTCAAAAAATTTGCTAAGAATTATTAACTTAGTTTTGCCTTACGCAGTTTTTCATCTTATTGCCTATTTTATTAAAACGTGCGTCCCGTTCAAAGATGTGTCATAAATTTAAAATATTTCTAATGAAAGTTATTTGGTTTTCCCCCATTGACGCTTTTACTATTTTGTGAAAATTAAGTGAGTATACTCGTATTTACAAAATTTAAGTTTTTCTAATAAAGAATTCCAGAATAAAAGTTTTCATTAAACACCATTAAATGAGGCTTCTATTAATTTTGAAAAATGTTCAAAAAAAATTATTTCTCTTAAAATCTAAGTAAATCTAATAAACTATTATAGGTTTAATAACTTTATTTGGAAAAATCTGTAAAATTATATGAAAAATTGCAAAGTACTATGAAAATTGAGAAAATTGAAATAAATTCTAGTATGTTGTACACTTGAATGTAATAAAATTAATTTAATATCCTAAAACATTCGCTATAACAGTATGATCCTTTTTTTAGCTTCTACTTCCGGTTTTTTTTTAAATATAATTTTTAATCCGGTACCGTTTCAAGTATACATATATTCCAGTATGATATTAAAATGGAATTTAGGTGCCTACTGCCTAGACATTAAAAGTAATTACAAAAAGGAAAAAAAAGGTAAAACTTGACTATGATATTAAAGGAAAATTACACCGCATGGGAATGGTGTAAAAAAAGCAAAAAAAAATGTGTTCAAAAACAAATCATGAGAAGGATCTCTTATTCACATATTTTTTTTTTGTTTCCTTCATTTTTTCAATTAAAAACTGCTGTATACTTTTCTCCTACAACAGGAAAGAGATTTAAATTTTTTTTTTTGTAAATAGACAGGCGCCTTAATTTATGCTTTTTTTTCTTTTGCTCTTTTTTTTATGTTGTATAATTAAATGCAGCTATTTAAAATATCCTGAATGTGCGTTTCCTTTCCTTTTTTTTTGTTAAATGAAAATCTCATTTCATTTTACGTACATTTGTTATTCTATATTTTTTTCATCCCATTTGCCGGTTCGTTGTGAAAGGGTATTAAATGTGATTATGTTTAGAACTTACTATATATGTTATTTGTTTGCATATTGTGTGTGTAGAAATTTTATTTGCTAATTATATTTTAATTTTCAAATAGTTTAAAAAGCAAGAATATAACAGTATAGAAGGAAATAAAAAAATGATGAATTAAAAAAATATGGGACATTGCTATATTAAAGGTAATAAAATTACACCTGTTTCAAAAATAATTAAAAGAAAAACAAAATATGAAATAAAAAATAAATTAAAAGGATTGCTAGAAAAATAGTGAAGAATTTTTCTGAGCAGAGTAAATTAAAAAAATATTTTCAGAAAATAGGAAAGTGAAATCAAAACTATAGTATTTGAGAGAAATTTTTTAGGATAATGCATATTGTCTTGAATGGTTATTTTACTTAAAAAATAAAGTAAAAAATTTAAAAAAGCTCTGAAATTTTCAGTAATTTTTTTAAAACCAGACACGTATTTTAAAAGCAATTATGTCCTTTTGTTAATATTGAGCAGAATCTCTAATTATTCGGCTGCCTTCGTTTCACTAATTTGAATTAGTGAAACGAATGAATGGTTTGAAACCTTGCTTAGTACAATAAATTCATAAGTTTTAATTTTTGAAAGGAATAAAGTTGTCTGTTCGCTATGGTTGTAGCATAAGAGTGATGATTTTAATTGCCAATAATGAAACAGGACTGTTATCGGAATTACACATATTATTCATATTATTATTTCATTGATTTCTCATCGAAATTAAGGGGTTCTTTTTGTAAAAATGTTGTTAAAACTGGTTGTAATTACCAAATTTAGAATACTTGCTTTTATTACTAAAGATTTATTTAAGCGTTGCTTTATAAATTTTCCTTCACCACGTAGATTTGTTTATATTAAGTTCCTGTAAAATCACTATATGTTCATAATATTCATAGATTTTTATATAATTAATCGCATAGCCTGTATTTGTTCTAATTAATTAAAATGTTGTAAATATATTGACAAATACAAGATCTTTTACTGCCTTTTTAATTTAAAAACTATAATTAAAATTCAGTCAAAAGTTTAGAATGAACTTGCAAGAAACTTTAACTAAATGTCACTTTGTTGTCACCCTTATATATTCATTAACAATAATGCTCTCTTTTAAAATGCAATTTCCTGTAACGGATGTAATTTTAATGGTATGCACTCAAAAATTATACTCTTACTTAAATCTTAAAATGAAAATAATGCGACAAAGTTGTTAATTTTCATGACTAAACAATCTACATAAATATTGCACATTTGGAAGAATAATGACACAACTCAAAAATATAACTTTGACTTCCGGAATTTAAAGTATTTTATAGCCGGGTAAAAATTACTATCTTAGGCTAATGAACGTTGGAATAGAATTATTCTACAAGTTGATCATTAGAATTATTATTTTGTTATAGAGAAGCTTTATATATTAAAGTATAATTAAGTTTGCGATTCTAAATTTTCACTTATGTCATCGTCCTGGCAAATGTGCGATACATTCTCTAACAATAAATCCAAAAAGCAACATACCATTTATTTATTAGTTTTATGACTTAAATCACATCAAAACAACTTACTTACTCAATTACCTTATCGTATATAATAATTATCGCGTAACTTTTTTTTAAAATTACCTTTCATTAACATCAAATACACACCGTTCCTAAAGTTGTAATTAAAAAAAATGTTTTTTTTTGTTATTTTTTGCTTTTTATTAAAAGAAAATTGTATAGGTACATTTTATTTTATTGGTAGGATTAGTAGGGATATAAAATGGATTTATTTAGACATGCCATGTACCTAAACGTTTTTTATGTATTTGAAAGCATTAAAATTATTACCTAAGGTTATATAAGGATAATTAGGGTAATTGTGACATAAAAACCGTTGGATACATGCATTTTCTGAAGAATGACATAATTAAAATTATAAAAAAAAAGGAATGAAAAGAACAGAAAACTGAAAGGTGATGTAGACATCTTAAGGGCATTTTTACTTTTTATACTCAACATTATAAGGGTTTATATAATATGTGCTCAGTAATCTGTTCTTTATGAATGAAAAAAAAAGAAAAGAAAAATAAAGGTTTTATTAAAAAAATTAGTTTTTTTCATTTACAATGTAGTAAAAGGAATTTTAATTTTATAGTTCAAAAACAAATTGAAATATTTAAGTGGGTTTAATATAAATGTCTGATATGAATGAAGTTATAAAGTAAAATTGTTACAATGAAGGCACTATAGTTATTAAAAATTTTGAATTCTTATAGGACTACCTCCATTTGCGAAGGTGCAAAGTACTGTAATATTTGATGATCCTTTGTAAAAATGAATAAATTTAATAACTAAAGTTTTACTTGTAAATTATAGTTTACGATAAGGTAAAAATATCATTTATAATTTATTATTTCGAGACTTTTCAATTAATAAAATCAAGGTTCTTGAATGTAAATCCCACAATCGAATTGAATAATATTTTATTATATTTGTAAATTGTATATATGCGATGACAGTACACAGCGACCAGCATATATCATCTATTGTGTCCTTCACTAGGTGTGGTACAAACTACTACTACACTTTCTCGACACCTACGTCCTGATATATTCGAGTATTTTCAAGCCAACCAGCATATATGATATATTGTGTTCCTCTCACTCACTAGGTGTGGGATAAAACCTTACAACTCCTCCCCGAGGCCCACCACCCTGATGAGTTGCAGTATTTTAAAGACGACTGCAGCTCCGTCGGAGAGAGCACGTACTTCGCCAGTATTTCGCCTGTGGTTGAAGGTCCCACAATCTCTCAGAAGCCAAATCATCCTCCCATTGAAAAATTTCTGAACTCCCTCGCTTTCTAGACTCAATCTTTAATACCTTAATATTTGGATAATTTTAATGAGTTTGTAGGATTACTTTTTCAGATTTCTACAACATGTGCGACTATGTCTCATATATTCATGCTTTACTTTGTAAAATTGTCTCTAATATATTGTCTGTATTCATATTTACACAGTCGTACATAATATGAATATGTAGATATGATGAATACATAACAATGTTGATGAATAACATAGAAAAACCAGTCGCAAAAAAAAATAAAAAAAAAATTCACAGTATCTTTGAAATTTTGCCAAAAAGAATTAAAACAAAAAAAATATCCTAAAATTTTATCAGAAATATCCTTGAATTTTCGTTTTCTTTTTACACCATCTTGTTTTTGCTATAGCTGTATATAGCAAATATAAAACTTATAAATTTATGAAAATTCATAAGTTCTGCAGTATTTTTAAATTTTTTTTTTTTTTGTACTTGTCTTTCGATTGATTTTTATATGAGTTTGAAATTTCAGTTTACTGCAATATACTTATATTGGTAACAAGTTCGAGTATTATAGTTTAGGTTCATACTTTAGGGATAACACATATTATGAAGTTGAAGATAATTTTTCTTGTAAATCTTCTTAAATATAGGTCTAAACAAATTGAGAATTCAATAAATATTATAATTGTATGAATAATATTCAAAATTATAGCTGTATATAACACTACAATTAAGGAAGGAAAGGAGCGTATAGACTATAAGTAATTTAGCAAAGAATTTAAAGGATTTAATTCAAAATACTAACATTATTGGTTTTGCCATCAAGCGGTAAATTAAACTAGACATTTAAAATACCCACAAATATTCTAATTTTCTAGAATAATTCAGTTTTCATTTTGCTAAACCATAATATCAGATGAGTTCGCAAAAAATTTGAAATTCTGAAAATTTCTGAGTTTATAAAATCCTGGCATTAACAGAGGTATAACGGTGTATTTTATTTCAAATTTGTGACTCTTCCCTTGCTCTTTTTCTCTCTGTGTTTTATTTGATTAACGATCCATAATTAACTGCAAATTAAAATACGTACAGAATTTTTTCTTTATTGATCCTTGTTTTTTATTGCCAATTAAAAGTATGAAAATTACTTTTTCTTCCACAATTTAAATTTATTTATCGTGACCTTTTTTTTTGTAATAATAAAATGCGTGAGCACAGACTAAGAACGAAGAAAATTTAATTTAATTTTTGTTTTTCTTTTTTTCCCGTTTTTATGACTTTGACCACAAAATTTTATTATCACCTTAAAATTCAAATAAAATTTAAAAATTTTCTTCGTAAAAAATTTTAATTTCGTTCAAAAGAATAATGGTGTAGGCAGCCTTGCATTGTTTCCGCTTTTCTTAATATTATTTTATTCTCCACTCTAAAAAAGAAGAAACCTTGTAAAATTTATGAGAATTTTGAAATAAATTTATGAAAATTAGAATATACACACAGCAGAAATGCCCACTTTAAGTATTTCTCTTGAAAATTTTTTTTGACCAAATATTTTTGTTCAATATGCGGCATCACAATATTTTCGTCCCTTCCTTTTGTGTCAGTGTTCTGTAAAAATAAAATACATTAAATATTTATTTCAGTTTATGGTTGTTTTTTCTTTCTTCCACAAGGATTCTTATATGTACACAAAATGTTATGCTGTTTATAATGCTGATTTTATGTTTTTTAAATTTTTAATTCATTTTCAAGGACCTTCTAATAAACATAAATCGATTATGGTAATTTTAAAGTACGTTACTTGTATATTGGGTAGATAAATCGATTTCTATATTTAGGTATTTTAAAAAGGATGTTTCACGAAACAACGAAGAAAATATTTTGAATTATGGGACAAAGGACATGTAAAACATTGAGAATCTTTTGAAATAAAAAATGAGAACGAAAAAATTGGAAATTGTTTGTTTTATTTTTTTTTATGTAAAACGTATAAATTTTTGTACTTTATAGGAAGGAAGAAATATAATTGGCATGAAGGTGTAGAAAACGTAAAGTACGCGGTTCTTAAGTAATAAAGAAAGAATGTGGGGTGGAAACTTTTTTTTTGTAATTTATTCAAATTATTTAGTCTGGACAATGCTTTTATTTACTTGAAAAAGTCATTTAGAGATAAGAATTGATTAAAACTTTTTTTTTGTGGAACGGCGTGGAGATGGCCAAACAGATTCTGTGTAAGTGTCCTACTCTGGCTATCAGAATGTGCAGATGGTTTGGGCAGGGATTTTTCAATGTTGGGGAGCAGTTTAAGTGGGATATGAGAGGACTAAAATAAGCCAAGACTGGCTGCGGTGGCTTGGGGTAAGGAATTAAAAAAAAAGTATTCAATGAGACAGAGAAAATTAAAGTATAAAAATACGATCTAGATTTTAATTAGGAATAACATAGTAGAACGCAAAACCCTGTTGCATTTTATGACTCTTTCAATTTGTATTAAGCCTAACCAAGAACTAAATGAAAGTCTAGATCTATTAAAAGTCTGATGAGAAAAAATTTATTAATACCATAAAAATAATAGAATAAAAATTTCATTTTTAAATTAAAATTTTGTATTTAATAAGAAAATTTTAATATTACGCGCATAAAATGTTTAAATTTAATGAATAAATTTAATTTATCGTAAAAAATTTTATAAAACAGTAATTTAATTTTTGAATCACAAGTACTTTCTCACATTATTCATGTTGAACAATTCTCGAAAAATATTTAAGATTTTTAAGATTATTAAACACCAACAATTTTATTTACACTACAAATTTTATCATTTACCCCTAAAAGTATGTAAATTTATCAAAGAAAATAAAATATTACACTCTGGCTCTATCTAGTTATATTTTAAGGATCACATACGATTTATCCATATGCAATAAGAATAACAATAATATAATAATTAAATTTATTAAAGGATATAAGGATAAAAATTTTATTTTTTTCGACTCTTTTTCTTATATTTTAATATAATAAAATTTCCAGACGGTATTAACCAAGTTGTTAAGAAAACAAACATATAAATAAATAAAATAAATAAATTATTTTGGTTTATTGAATAAACGACAACGCTAAATATTAATCTTTTTTTCTCATAGCCCCATTCACCTTTAAAAAAGAAATAAACAAAACATAAAATTGCGAAAAGAAAATTGCAAAACCTTCACGTTCTTAAGTAACGCGAACATTATACTTTAGCATTTTTATATTACAGAAAAGATTAAAAATAAAATTCTATTAGAAAAAAAAAAGAAAGAGTTTATAAATTAATGCAGAAATATTTTATAATGTATGGGAGTAGGTTTGGTATTAAGACGCTCTCGCGTTCATTGTCCTTAAAATTGAAATTAAGACGATGGATAAAAATTTTATTGTGGGAATAAAAAATATTTTATTTCGCATACTTAATTTAGGAATAATTTTTTTTTGGAGAAAAATTTTACGAATGATGAAAATGTTTAAGTCATCCTTAAAAGTTTAATTACCTTTAACATAAAGTGTGATTTTGTATTTATAGAAGGCTTTGCGTTTTTAAAATTTTTATTGATATTTTTAACACAAAATCTATATAACTGACTCACAGGGCTGTACCAATGAGAAACACTCTTATGATATTCTCCATGCCATTAATTTTTGAAAATCTAAGGGAAGTTTTGTTGTTATGGTAAAAATTTTCCCTTACATTTGCATAACAGAAGAGAGACAACATTTTTTGAACGGTTTCTGTAGAAGTTTTTAAGTCAATTCTGCAAATTGAACAGATTATAACTAATATAGATATTTATATAAAAAGCCCTAATTCTGAGGTTACCAAATCAAAGAAATAAACCTTGAAAAAGTAAAAAAATCAGTCAAATTGACTCTAAGCCCGTATAACTCGGAGCCTCATGAATATCGTTTTCAGACAAAAGTTTTGCCTACTAATCAGGGTCTATATAGCAGTCCACTTATATGCGAGTCATCCTGTATATAGATCGTTTTTAACTTAATTTTGGTCACTTCGTGTACCCATTGATATTTAGATCTAATGTGATCAGTAAATAAGATTTCAGCATCCTTACTTAATCGGACTACAAGAACTCTTTACTTGTTGGAATTTTTTATTGATTGTGTCTAAGAACTGAAGCTACAGAAAATTAAAGACAATCGTTTTTTAAAACATTCTATGGTGTTTTTTTTTCTATCTCCTGGGAGACATTTTTAAGTTTTCCTTTTAAAAAAAAACAGATTTTTTACTTTTACATATTGCATTTTCTTGAACAGCTTCCTTTTCTTTTCAATCCTTATGTATCTAGATTTTTTTTTTTGAAAAATAATATATTTCCTGTGTGATTCTTTACCACTACATTATACATAAAAATATTTGTATATAAATGATGTACATACTCTTATTGAGAAAGATAAATGATACAAAGCCGAGACATAGATTAAGTTGTCATTATAGAATCTTTGTGCAAATGATATTATATTGGCTATATTAAAGGGATTTGCAAGAAAACTAATAGGGAACAAAATAGAGGAATTAGAATAAAATAATAGTTGCCAATATTCAAGTATTCAAGTTTCTAGCTTTTCAATTTTAGTGATATCAATGAAACAGGAAAAAAGGAATAAATTGTATGTGTGAAAATGCAGGAATTTGAGAATGGAAAAACAAGTTCTAAAATTAACTATTGTGAGATTTGAAATATGTAACCTTAAAAAATTTAAATTTATTGATTGTAAAATATAAATTTCATAGTAAAAAAAAAATTCTTATTTCAAATACTTACTTTAAGCAAACCGCAAAAAGTGTTTAAACTTTGCACACGAGATAAGGGTGCGGAGTACTTCTTCTAGCGCCAGATATTGCAGTTTAACACTATAATTGCGAAAGGGCCATTGAAATCTACCGTTACCTTAAATTTGTTTTGTTTAAAATTTCCTATTTCGTTGATCTTCTAGAGTTCTACAGTAACAAGTAGCTGATTTTGGTAGTAAAAAATGATTTTTTCTCACACCCACTTCCTTTTGAAATTATTGCAGCTCAAAACTCGTAAAAGTCGCCTCATATATCTGGAGCTTTTTAAAATTTAAAGCAAAATGTATTTGCCATGTCATCACTTATTGAACCGTGTAATTCAACCATTGCCGCATTAGAAGCTTTAATTCTTTTAATTTTTTTTTCCTTCATCCTACATGTATGCAATATTTTGAAATATTATAAAAACAGTTGTTGCCTTGTTCAAGTGGAAAAGTGCTACTTTAAAAACTGTTAGTTTTATCCCAATTTATTTTTTTAAATAAATTTTAATTTTTCTTTTGTACTCCTGTTTTCTTCCTCAAGTATCGCTTACAACACTGCAATATGCAAAAGAAGTTCATTACTCTGCAAAAAAATTAATTACTTTTCTTTAATGTTTTTATTCTTTTTTTTCTTCTTGTTTTTTTTATTTTAATTAAAATTTTTTTTTTTACAATAAGAGGGCGCGGCGCAGATATTGTTACTTTTGTATTGAAAAAAAAAACATAATTTTAAAAATAAAAGGGGCAGTTTTTAATAATTAAAATGTACCATGGCTTTTATGTAAAAAAAAAATTGTTAATAATTTTCAATAGGTTTTGATTTTCAAATGGAAAACAAAAAAAAAAGTTTTTTTTCATTACGAAATTGAATACTTTTTCTTTTCTGATTTTTGGATAGGTGAACAATTTCTTAAAATGACAATTTTTTAAATTTTGTTTGCAAGATTCCGGCTTGATTGCAGAAATTTTCCACTTTTTCCCTATTTTATGCTTTCGTTTTATTTCTATGTTTTGCTGGCTCAGTAACATTTCGTTCTCACATTTCTGCTTTGAAATATTGTAATAACTATATCTTTATTAATATTTTATAATTCATTGTTCATGATATTTCCGAACTAGAACATGCACAGAACAGTAAACCATTGTTCATGAACACACGTTCAGACACTTATCTTATTACAAAAACTTACACTATAGGAGTTCTTCATGTTACACAATCTTGTAGCAATACGATCTTTAATATGTGATATAATAATATTGAATACCTTAATTTTTGTTCCTTGTTCAATTCTTGTTGACCAACATACTGGCCGATGCTATCTTCCTTTTAAATATTCTGGACTCCATATTTTCTCGGGACATTATTGTAATACCAATATTTTAAATTTTGGTATTCACTAGGTATATTTTCGTATCTAGAAATCAATGATTTAGTTTGATATTTTTGAATTAATTCTATTGAACATTGTTTCATTTGTGAAAATGCTTATAATTTTGGTATAATATTTTCAGTCACTTGTCTTTCCAGTTGCCCTTAGCTTGGATAAACGACATTTTTTGTATATTACCCTTGTTTCAATTAAAGATAATGCTGCTTCATAATTTCTATGTAAATTTATTCTTCAGAAATATAGCGCAAAATTTTAGTGTTAATAAAATATTTTTATTCTGTATAAAAACTATAAAACATTTTTAATATTAGGAAAAAAATTTCCCGAAATATTTTTGTTTTTCTATGATTTTTTTTTTAAATTTTATTCATAGAATAGCAAGATAGTTTTTCTTTACCGATTAAATACAAAATTAATCAAAATTAAATATTTAGTTTTAAATGATTTTCAAAGAAATTTTTTGATTAAAATTAATTCAGAAAAAAGGAGTTTAAAGGTGAGCTTCCACTTCTTCCTTCTCTGATACAGTATTTTTTAAACTTCGAAATTAATTATTATAAAAGCCTTATTTAGATAATTTTCTTAGTTACAAGTAAAGAATACAATTTACTGCAGCTGTTTTATAAGTTTTCAAATGATTTTACGCTTTCAATGTATAATTTCGGTAGAAATTTGAATTAGCAATTTTCATTATTCCTCCTTAAATCCCTATTCAATTAAATTACTAGAAAATTAATAAAATATTTTTCTCTAGAATTACTTACTCGTATTACTGAAAAAAATCACATAATTTTCACATCTAATTTATTTCAAATAATGAACGCAATTAATATTTACTATGTTATGTCCTTTGCCTCCTTAGAGTAACAAATGAATAGAGTAGCAAATTTATTTGTCAAAAAATGTCTCAAGCATTAATATTATAAATGTTATCAAATTAGATTATTTTAAGAAGGCTTTATTGTCAACAATTAGTAATCGACAAAAAAAAAAACAAAATTTACAAAATATTTAAATGGACAAACGAATTAATAATGGAAAAATTCCAGTAAAAAGTGCGAAAATAAATTTTCAAACCTAAATAATACCTAGCATGTTCTGTTCTCTTTTCTTTTGTATACACAAAATAATAAATCATTTGCCTATATATTCAGAAAAAAAAACTGAAGAAGAAGAAAAAAAATAAACCAAGTACAACCACTTTTTGGTATTAATGATCTACTTAACTTGGCTAGACATGACATAGAATTTCGAAAATCAATAAAAGGTAAAAAATAATTTATCAAAATTGCTGTTTTTTTTTCAATTTAACTTTACATTTTCTCTTTTTTTTTTTTTAAAACTTTTAACTTTTATTCCTATACACATATGGAATTTGTGGTGTTAGAAGGGATAAAAATATCACTTTCTAACATTTGAATTAAATTTTCAATTTGAATTTTTTCAGCTATAAAAAGCAATTTTCATTACAATAAAAAACTCAATTTCAAAAAATAGTTTTAAAACGTTTAAAAAAAAATCTGATGTGGTCAGCATATAATAGACCGCAATTTGTATTAATGGTTCTTAATAGAATATCACTTTGTGCCACACGAATTCCCTGAAAGGTTCAGCAGTTTCGATAACAAACGGAACTTTAATATTAAATTTCAACAAATTCCATCGATCCGTTCCGTAAATTCAGTAAAAAATATAAAATCGGCCCACAGTTCGGTTTCCGAACTTTGATTTTTCACTCCCCGAAATTAAATAATAGATTTCAAGGAAATTACTTCATAATTTCTTTTCATGTACGCAAAAATGTAAAATTGTCCCGCAAAGAAGTGCAGTTCCCAAGGTCTTATATATTGCAAAAGTTCTTCAATCCGTGGCATAGCCAAAATAAACCCACATGTAAATAATTTTCATCAAAATTGGTTTCAGCAGAACTTGAGATACACGCATCCATACACAAATCGACAGACGGTCGATGTGTCGATTCCATGAGTTGGAATGCATTCCCACCAGAAACTCGACATCAGGAATTTGATGCCATCACATAATCTCTCTTATTGCACGCAATGCGGTCGGTAAAAATATTGGTGGACTTAAAAAAAAGAGAAGAGAAATTACTCATGGGAATTTATAACAATTTTTTTTTTTTTTACTTTAAAGGAGGCAAAAAGAAAAATGGTAAAGTTTTTGGTACTGAAAAATAAATTTTATAATCCTTTTTCATTTCTAAGTGGTTTTTCTATTTTGATATTTTTCTGTTATACGAAAAATAAATTCGGTTATTAGCATACTTTTTTAAAAACTAAATAAAATGTAGATTTAATCGTAGTTTTTTGATCCTTTTTTTTTTTTTTTGAATTTTTACAAGTTCATACGGCAATAAATTACAACATATGTATTTAGAGCTCTAAGCACAATAAACCTTAGCAGAATCACAATACAAATAGTTTGAAACTTTTCCATAAGTATTCTAGTAGAACAGAAATGAAGATATTAATTTTATATGCGTATCAAAACCTTATTCAACTACAATAATTTATTATAGTGTTTCTTATAGTTAGTTCAGAGTGCTATATTTAAAAATGAATCAAGAGCTGACCGAATGAATTTTGAGTATTCCCGAATTGTATAACAGGTAATTTTCCTTTGAAAATTGTGAAAATATCGCGGTATTGAAGGTAAAAAAATACACAATCTTAAATAAATCCGAAAACTGAACTCGGAAAATTTTGAATAGAAGTGGTAATTTTTGGTATATTGCTACGTGATTTAAGGCAATATATAGAGAAATATTGTCCAATTTCCTTTCAATTACATGCCTAGTTAAGAAATTAACAATTTGGAAATGTTGCAGTACTTATTTTCGAAGTTTAGATGACACTTCCCATAATCAAAGTTAATTATGTTGTAATATTTTTATAAGAAACTGATTACAATATTATACTTTTGAGTAAAACAAAACTGGACAATGAAATAAGTTTGTTTTGAGCATTAACGACAAGGATTAATTGGATTTTAAGTTAAATTCGAGTTTACTTGTAAAATATTTCAATTCTATTCACTCCGTTTTTCAATTAGGCTCAGCTTCATTTATATGAGTGTCAGTATTCGATCCAACCGTATTATCACGCACTTATCAAATCCACCTGCAGATGGTCGCCGTAACAATAATATTAACAAAATTTCAACAATAATATTAACAATCATAATGTTGTATTCGGATAATCGGTGTGTTTACGGATAAATATTAAAAGAGTTTCAAATTTTATTAAATTCTTTTGTTAGTTGGTAATATTTTCGGTGACTATGCTCCTTCAATTCTTTAATTAAAAAATGATTCAAAACTAATTCAAATTCATCTTAACTTAAGAACATGTGAATTCTAATTAAATTATCAATTTTCCTAAAATTTGTATCCAGAAATCGTGCATAAATTTTAAATCTCCAAAAAACCAAAAAAATCAAGACTGTATTTAAAATCTAAAAGAGTGTTCTTTTGTAATACCATTGATTTGATTTTTTTATTTCAATATCCTTAGGTTTAATTTTGAAAAGTAAATTATTTTTCTTCTATTGACTTCCGTAATTATCATAATATTGCTCTTTAATTTACCATTTGAACAAGGGTTTAATATGCACACTATCGCACAATATAAAGAGTGTGCCATTTCTACTTATGAAACTTGCAATTCCATTCATACAAACATACAGGCTTTGAAATTTTCATATCCTAATTTCGCATTACAAAATATGATTTTATTTGCAATCATATTGTAGAAATTCTATTTCCTAATATTATTCTTTGCTATTAAATGAAAAACAAAAATAAAATCAAATTAAACAGGACTGTCACAAAAATAATATTTGTTGTAGGCATTATTTTATATTCCATATTTCACATAGGACTTGTGTACTTACATACATAGTAACAGAATTCAATTTTAATTGAAAGGATTGCAAAAGTAAACATTAAACATTAAAATTCCATTAGATCACGTTTGTTTTCCTATTTCCTTTTTTTTTTGCATATTTTTTGTACTTACACAAAATTGTACATAATTATGTGTAGGTGTTCATATTTGTGTAAAATTTAAGCAATTCAGATGTATATTAAGCATACATGAGTGCGGGGGGTGAAAGAGCGTATGTGTAGCGAAAATGCAAAATAGCTTTAAGGCAATATTCTAAAGAACATCAAAAACTCATTCATCTAGTTGCTTTTTTTCTCATGTCCCCTTTTTTTTTATTTTTATAAATTTTGTTTTTTCAAATGTCAACTACATTCTACATAGTATAAAAAGTTGTACAATTTTGAAAATATCCTTTTAGTATTTTGTTATACTTTTCATATATCGTCACCGTTGTTCTCAACAGCATTAATACCGGCCGCCCTCGAGATATATTATTATTGTATTATACAAAGGATCTTATAATACTTAAAAGAATCGTCTGCTAAAAATATGAACAGGTCATTTAACTTTAATTTTTTTTTTTTAGTAATTTTTCTGAAATGACTCTATAGTCAGGGTGGCGATATGAAAAAATATTAGAAATTCATTAGAAGAAATGCATTTCTATTTAAAATTTTTTCAATTCAATTTTCAGTGTTTGATTTTGTTAAAAATTTTTTTCAGTTTATTTGTGATAAAATTGAAAGGATTTTGATTTTTTTGTTTCTGCTTTATTTCCATTGAGAGCATAAGATTTACACATAGCTTCTCTAATGAACCCTGTTAGGGGCCATTCGTTTTATTTCTACCCATATTGGCCGTGGCGATTTCTTTTTTCATTGTTCTTTGTCATGTTTTCTTGGGTCGCCAACGCTTCTTCTTCCTTTCGGATTCCACGCTAACACCTGCCTTGTAATTGTTTCATGTGATCATCGCAATGTGTCGCCTATCCACCCCCTTTGGACTGATTACACACATTGTGTTGAATAATTTTAATATTGTATTTTTGTGTTTCGATTTCCAAATGAGCCACAATCTGTTGAAACTTAGCTAATTTTAACCTATTTTGTATGTCTTCTTTAATCTCTCCGCTTATCTATATTATACTGCCGAGATAATTGAATTGTTCGACATTTATGACGAAATGGGAAGGGTTTGCAGTGTTTATTAAAATTGAAAGAATATACTGCAAGTAAATATTCCATTTGTAAATATTTCTAGTCCCTAATGTCAACTATTGAAAAGATTTTTGTACTGCACCTGTAAGTGTATCAAGGATATTTCACAGCACAATTTCTGACGAAGGATTTGATGGTACAATGAGAGTAACTTGTTGTATTGCCAATAAGAAAATTTTTATAGCTGGGGATCACATGCATTTACTCTCTTTAAAGTGCATACCGAATATTTTACATTGTTTATGATTTACGAAATTCAAAACAATTTCAGTACATTTTGTAAAATTCTTTTCTAAATTTAAAAATTCTTTTAAAATCAATTCAACTAAATTCTATGATTTTCAAAAATACTTAATGCCAAAAGCAAAAGAAAAAAAAATCAAAAACGCACTAAAATTTTCAAGAAAAATAAAAACAAGAATTTTTTAAAACCATCTTTGGGTGGTTGGTGTTCATTGCTAGTACATTAACGTATAAAAAATCATAAAAACTTTATTATTAAAAGTAAAAAAACTTCATATAAAAATTCTTCTCATACTGAGCTCATATATTCATTTAATATTTTTTTTCAAAACATTTTAAACTTTATTTGTGAAAATTTTTTTCCAACATTTTTCCTTATGTGCGCTCGTATTAGCATATCATAGTACACACACACATACACATTTTTAGTATACTTAGATTAAAAGGTTTTCTTAATAAAGTGTATTTATCTTACAAGAGATTTTAACGATGCGTTATGTATCGATATTATATAAGATAAGAGTATGTTATATATGATTATGTATATTAGCATGTATGTATGTTAAAAGTTGTATATTATTGAAATGTGTATATAAAAGAATTTTTAACTAAGAATTGAAGAAAAATATTTTAGTTGAATGCCTTGCAAAACAAAAAACAGAAAAACCATAAAAAAAACTTTTATTCAAAATTCGTGAAATTAAAGGAAAAAAATCTATAGGGAAAAATAAATACGTTTTAAGTATTTTAAACATTGAAATACAAAGGGTATCTTACACATTATCTCGTTTGCTAGTCGTGTTTCTGTGGCTACATTGATATAAATTGAAATTTTGTTAAAGTTAGAATACGGTGAAAATGAATATACGTAGACATTATCTATAAAGCGCCGACTGCAGATGCAAAGCCTTGTCCTTAGTCGGAACGGCAAGGAAAATGTGGCAAACTGTGACTCTAAGAAATCAGATTGGCTCTTGGCGATGTCTTGGGCGGAATTTGACTGATTGACGGAAATCTAAACAGGACGCTGCTCCTTTGGGGAGCATGCGACTAAGCTAAGATTGCCCTTCAATACAAAGTGTCGCAACTGCCTGGAAATGAGTAAGAAAAAAATTTCTTTTCAATTTATCAGCGGATCACACAATGGGGATCAATTTTAATTGTGAATAATGTTGATCTACTGCAACATTTTCAAACATAACCCTACTACTTGCTTTCTATTAAAAATCTGACCTTCCACTTTAACTTTAGGAATTTAAATTTTTTTGGTAATTAATAAAATTAAATTGACTACTTTAAGCATCACAATTAGTCAATAAATGTCCCAACCTGTATCGGTTCGGCACAATTTGTACCTATATAATAATTTCTGTTTTCATTTGATTATAATCTTTTATATAATTTATAGCATCAAAAGTTTCAATGCAAGTATATATTTAAGATCTAATGAAAATTTTCTGTTAAAGATAATGTAAAAAACCCAAAAAATAACAACAAAATAAAAAAAATATAAAAACAAAAATAAAATAAGTAAAGAGAAAACAATAACAAATTTTTGATCCTTAATTTTCCAAACAGATTTTCAATAATCTCTTACATTGTATGGTATCTGATATAAATTGAGTTTGGTAAAGGAAATAAAATATACATGCAAACCTACTTATATGCCATTTTATAAGTAGTAAAAGTTTCAATATCTTAATATTAATTTTAATAAGCATCCGAAAATATTTTCCATAGTCTATTAAAGCAACAAAGATATTTTGAAAGGAAACCAATTTAATAGAAATAATTTTTTAAATAATAAAAAAATGTTAATTGGCAAAAATACCAAAATTTTCATGCAAAATGAAATGAAAAATTTTTCGCGAGTAGTTAATAAAAAGATGAAGAAAATGATGAACGCTTGACTACAATACTAAAGAATTAGTTTCTCTTATGTCTTCATCATGACGTTTCCCTAATTTCATTCCTAGCTAACTAAATTTTATTATGAATTTCAGTATTTTCATCAGTTTAATATTGAAAACTCTTAAAGAATATGAAAAATAATATCGAAGCTTCTTAAATTTTTTTTTTCGATGAAAATGGTCAATGAAAATTCAATTTAATATTCAATGTGAAATCAAGATAAATGAGAGAAAAATTTAATATATTTCGCATAATCTAAAAGCATCCCACGTGTTTTAATGAAATTTTCTTGTTTTCATTGATTTATGACCTTTTTAATGCTACTATGTATTTTTATTATTTGATCAGAATAAATAAAGCTTTAATAATAAATTAATTAGGTTAAGAGGAAATTTTTAAAGAAAATTTTTACATAATAACATTAATCAGTGGATGTGAGTAAGTTTAAATTTGGAAAATTATTTAACACGTAATAATTCACTGAAAATTCACAATAATTTGAATATTATGATAAAACAGGAAAAATTGTGCCTGTTTTGAGAAAACAAAATGCTGAATTTATTGTCGCTACAAACAATTGCAAGTTAAAGATTATCTTCCTTTATGTATTAGCGACCATTTACTACCTCTTGTTCTTCTGTATTATTATACATACTTAGCTACCAGTATGTTAGATTTTTTCAAAAATTATCAATAAAATTTGATTCAGATTTACTTATCAACTTCTGTTGTTGCAATGCAGCGGAAGTTTTTCGTTCAAATTTTTCACCATTTTTTATTTAAATCAAGGATAATGGAATAAATTTTCCCAAAAAAAACTACTTTTAATGAAAATTTTTGTTAAAAAAAAGGGGTGGATTTCAATTAAAATTAATTTGTATTAGACAAAAAAAAATTTATTTTAAGTAAAACAAAAATTTTAAACTGAAATTTTGTTCAAGCGCCTAAAATATGAAAAAGAACCTAAAATATGAAAAATTTAAATAAAATATTTGAATAAAGAAACTTTCTGATTGGTCTTTTATAAACTTCGAAGGTAGTAAGAGACATTTAGATTTTTCAATTTTTATTTAAGTACCCATATGTGTGATTATTTTGTTTAAATTAATGCTGTGCCCAAAAAAAAGGATGTCAATTTAATTTACATCAAAAATTATCATAAAATAAAAGTTTAAAAATTGGGGGAAAAAACATAAACAACATTAAATGTGTTGGTGTAGTCCCTAAAAGACCACATATTGTCTTAGATAATGTTAAAAAAGTATATCGTTATTAATAAGGTTACCGACTGGTAATAAGCAAATTTGATGAAAAAGTGAAAATTGTTATAATTAGCCTTCAATTTTACTCTAACAAACTGAATATAATTACTTGTTTATAAAATAAATTGTGATAAACCACAATGGTTAATTGCAAATTCTTAATAAGAAGCAACTAGTCTAGTTTGATGAAGACTAGACAAGTCTTCGAATTTTTAATATTACCAATTTTTGAGTTTTCAATTCAGGTTTTCAAAATTTTGAAATTTCAGCCTAATGTGCTTTCCATTTAATACGAGTATTAGTTATGGTGTACATACATTTTTTTTTTTTCTGAAAGACTTCAATGTCATTCTTTGACGTAAGTTAACGAGAGGAGCAAAAGAATTAAAATTGTTTGCTTAAATCAATTGATCAAAGGAGAGGGAGCAAAAATTGTATTAAAAATTTGGAAAAATTTGGGAAGGATTGGAAAAATATTTTTTAAAATATAATTTAAATTTTAATATTTTTCTCTTTCTATTATTTCTGCCAATAAAATAAATCTAAAATATTACTATAATTTTGCTTAACCTTAAATTTCGGATTCTTCCTTTTTAATTTAGTGGACGGAGAAGACCATTTATAAAATTCGTTATCACAATATAAATATTTTTATATTTTAAAAATTAATTTTAGGCATTTTCGTTTTAGGTTTTTTTTTGCTTTGTGTAACAATTAAATTATGTTTCTCATAAATTTGAAAGTTTGTGGGACACCATGATCTTTTTTGTTTTTTTTTTGAAAATTTTTTGGCCCTCAAATTTGATATTGTTGTAAACAGTGAGACATTAATATTAAATTATTTTTATTGATGAAAATAGATGTCGTTGTATTGCTGCCATGTGGTCTATTAACGAAGAGTGTGTGGTCTAAACTCATTAAAATATCCAATAAAATATCTTATATATCCTATAGAATAGGAAATCCTATAGAATATCTTACCGAATCATAAATTTGGTAAAATATTTTTTTGTAGGATATTTTTATTTTAACTTGATTACCTTAAAATTACTTGTGTTTACCCCAAATTTGATTTATTACGAATTTGAATACTGCGAACTTAAACATTGTTCTATAAATCTCGATTTTTATCTAAACCTATACTTTGGTCCTTAATCTTGATCCCTACAAATAGCTTGATTAATTTCTGCTTTGTAGAAACTATTGAACTTTGTTCTAGTATTAATTCGTAAAAAAAAATTTTATATAGATCGGCAAGGACTGTTATCTCAGGATATACTCTAGCATTGCAAGAATCTGGGTCTTTAGCCTTTAGCCGATGAAGAACATCATCGTTCTTGAAATTGTGTTTCCCTGAGAAAACATAAATTCATTTCAATGTTGGAATCTTAACATATAAAATATGATTTAATCGCAATACCTCTCTTATAGGTTTTCCTTCTTATATGCAATGTGGTCGGAGAAGAATAATAAATAAATTATTTCACTGCGAGCCTTAATTTTTCTTTTTGTTTAAAAGTAATGAGAAACAAATTGCGTTTACAACAGGACTTTAGTATTTTTAAGGGTGCTGCGAATAAGTAATGAATTTTTTTTTCAAAAACTATTTAAAAGGACCTTTTATATTACAACATAGTTTAAAGAAATTGGAAGGGGAAAAAATATTCAAACTGTGAATTTCTTAATTATTTTTTTCGCTTTTCCAAAACTTATTACTTGTTTTTTCATTAAGGAAAAAAATTTCTTTCAAAAGTTTTTAATTATTTACCTTTAAAAAAATTATGAAAATAAAAAAAAATTAAATAGGGACCATAACAAAGGCGAAATATTAAAAAAAAAATTTCCCATTTTCATCTCAAATTTCATTTTTCCCCCGCTTCTCGAAATTAAAGTTTCATTTTATTGTTTTATAGAAGAAAAATTAAGATTGAAGTATTTTTTAAATAAAATAAAAAAGTGAACCTTCGAAATTGTTGCAAAATTAAAAAATGTTGGTCTTAATAAAAAATTAAAAAAATTCAGAAGACGGTATGGTGGAAAGATCAAATAATAATTTTTCTTCCCAAAATATTTGATGAATCACAGGAGCGAAGAATATAATCTAAGGATAATAGAAAAATTTCGTTCGGATCCATGCACATAATCTCCTCATTATCGCGCAAAACTACACTCTTACTTTATTGACAAAGCTGGCTGACAGACCTCTTGGTCTCAGAGTTATATTTATAATGTAACCAAATTTCTGTTTTCAGCCTAATTTTCCCATAGTGATCTGGATGTCAAATTTTACCCTGTTGTTATGGTGCACAATAGACTTGCCGTTAGACCAATGTAAACCACTGTTCGAGTTTAATCCTTGCTTGTGTAATATCGCACTATCAAAAAATTAGTTGTAATTAACAACAAACAAAAATAATGTACGGCATTGCTATTGTATAGTGGTGTCTCCGTTTTCTTAATTACAATTAGACAACTTCCTCAAAAATAATATTATAAATACGTTCGTACGGGTATAATGAGGCGCACATTTTCGACATAATCTAGCGTTCATGTATGTGTGCTTTTAAATTATTTCATATAGCCGAGCAACAAATAACAGATAGGAAAATTGTCTTCGTTACAAAATCAGCAGCATATCAGGGTTTCACTTTTCTGAACTAGTTCTCCAGCAAAAAATCATCAAAATTAAAAAATTTTTTTTTTCTTCAACGAACTGCAAATTATAGCAAAACAAACCTTGGTGTTATTATTTTGGTTATTTAAAAGCCAAAAAAATTTTAAGGATATTTTTTTTTGTTCTTTAAATAAAAAAAGGGATGAATAGGTTCATTATGGTAAAGTAGAAGAAGAAGAAGAAAAAAAAAAATTTTTATTTTTGTGTGAAAAAATTTCAACAAAATGTGAATGGACTGTGGTAAGTACCAGAGCCACTTATTTTATGCACTTGACACGGTGAATTGTTGATTTTTTTTTTTCGTTTTATAAATTTTTTTTTTGTGTGTGGCATATTATTTTTTTGTTTTTCTTAACAAACTTGAACTTAAATGCAATTTTATTTAGTGCATAATTCAAATGTAGAGCGAGCTGTAAAATAAAAGGGTTCTTTTTTCTTTAACTTGTTTCTTAATGTGCACCGTTTGAATTTAACAGCATGCTATATAGTTTGCTCTCATATAAATATTAATATTGTGTACATTTTTTTTTGTTCAAATAAATTCTTGAGATTTTATTTTATGGTTATGCCTATAAAAAGTGAAGATTAATATTGTAATATTCTATAAAAGAAAATGAAAAAAAATGTAAAGTGGTGGGATATGAAAATTTTTGTAATAAATTTGAAAATTTTTTTTTGTTAACGATTTTATACTGGAATCCAAGTTTTAACTACAATAATAATATTTTTAAGGATATTTTAATTAAGTAAAATTAAGCAAAATTCAAATAGTAATAATTTGATCCTTTGAATTTTTTATTGCGATTCTATCAAAAAGTGAAATGAAAAATATCGGAATTAAATTCATATATGCACATAACATATTACACATATGAACTCAAGCATATGTTTTTGATTAGAGTCGAATTCTGAGTCGATTTAACCCTATCTCTCCGTTAGTCGCAACAATAACTTAAAAACTAAATGAGTTAAGCTCAGCAAATTTTAACAAATAATTTATAATAATAAATGCTGGAGCCCGAGAAAAAAAAGAAGGTCTGATGAAACTGTGTGGTACTTATAATTTTTTTTTGTCCTACTTCGCTTCTGGGAGAAGTATAGGGTTGGTATATTATATCGTTTAACCATGAAAAATTTTCTTGCATCATTGAATTTTACAATGTGGCTGACGAGCCGAGCCTACTATAATTTTTTCTTCTTATTAAATATTTAAGGGTATCGATATTTATTCTTCTATTTCCCTGGTATTTTTAATATTGGATATAATCCAAATAATGGCAATTAGTTGATATTTTCTTTTATATTAGATTTAATGTATATATATAAGATATATAATATTTAATATAGTACTTATAGTAACCAAGCAAGACTTTGAACCTGAAACCCTTCAGTTAAAGGACAAGTTCAATGACCACTACACCATCAGTCAGGTGGCACTTATAATACATAAAATCATTCATTCGTGTGGGTATCACATAGTTGACAGCTGTTATTAATTTAAATCATAATAATTCATGATACTGTTATACAATTATAACAGCTTATATGAATTTAAAAAATACCAGATCTACAAAAACCATGAATATTATATTTATTATTAAAGAAAATTACGAAATCAATTAAAACTTTTAAATTATATTTGTTATTGAAAGACATAAAAAGTATTAGGATAACATTTCATATATCGATTATTTTCTAAAAATTCTGTACACTTATATTAATTCTACAGAAAAATTAATTAAAATTATTAACCTTCACATATTATTATGTACAAGATCAAAGTTATATTGCACCTTCTATAATAATTGAATTCATTTAATTAATTGCGAAAAAATAAAGTTTATCAGAAATTTTTATATCAATTAGAACAAATTTCTAATATAAGCTGCCTATATCAAATTAAGAAATTTGATATAGGCAGCTTATAAGATTTTGTTGTTGATTTCATATATAACACACTGTTAGTACACATGTATTGTAAGTACATTTTATTTCACGTTTCCAGTTATATCAGTTATAAAGAAAAGAAAAAATTTCTTAATTTCTTAACTCTACATATTTGTGTATGTAGAGTTAAGAAATTAATTTAATTAATTTATTAAAAAATACTTTTACAAGGATAACAAACGAATTTATAAAATAATAACAAAGAAGATGTAGAAACAAAAATGAACATAAGAAGAGTATTAAGCAAAGTAGAAGTTAATCAGTTTTCGTCAATTTTGTTATACCTATAGTGTTAGAAATTTACTAATTCGACACATTAGGTACTTGAACTTTAATAATTTGCAAAGTTGTATGGTATCTGCAATAAGAGTCTATACTACTTCAATTACATCTTATAAAAGCCTTATCTAGTCAAGAATATTTTGACCTTATTTCTAAATTGGTGCTTTAATTTTATTTAGAAATTTGTGTTTGAGTAACTAATATCACGAGAGCATTCAAATAAGATTGACTAATTATAGCACAGCAAATAGTTTTCAAAAATTTACTAAATCTCACTCAACGCGCTTCTTAGTTATCGTCTAGCAATTGAACAATCGAATAGATTTTCTCAAATTAAATTTTACATTTACGTTTGTACATTAGATCATTTTATCTCAGGGGTAGAATCGGAAGATTTTCCATTGTTACACCTTTCGAACATACTTGGTACGGGTATGAACTATGAACAATTTCAATGAATGTAAAACAATAAGAAAAAATAAAAATTAAATGGAAACTAAAATAGAAACTGAGTAGATACATGAAAAATTTTACATAACAAACACCTCTTTCTTGGTCTCATTTTTTCAGAATTTATTCTCTTCCACAGATTTATTAATATTCAAACTTCAAGTACACAAGAAAACTTCTTTTAATCATACTCTAGAAGTTTTATTATTTAGATAAAGAACGGCAATTATTTTTTTAACAGTTCATAAAAATAATCTAATAAATATAGTAAAAGATTTAGATTTTTTTTTTAATTCAGTATATCAACTTCATTAAATACCAATAAAACTTTTTAAAATGTTTATTACAAAATAAATTCAATTTTTTGTAATTTATATAAACTTCATAAATATTCATTATTGTTAAAATAATGAAAATTTTATGAATAATTCAAAAATTTTGTTTAACTAATAAGATTATTATATACGTAGGTGTATACACAAGTATATAAAGGACATTTTATAAATTTGGTATTCCGAATTTCTAAAATAATATTGGATAATATCATTGTCCTTGTAAAGTTTTTTTTTATGAAGATTTATATAAGAAATTAAAGTAATGTGATGATACCATCCTCCCAATTGCTTTTATATCGGGATGGTATTATAATTTATTAAATAATTTCCCGTTCACGCTAAAAACTTTTCCAAAAAAGAAAAATTTTTCTTTGAAAAAATTAATAAATATTAATTTTAATATTCAAATAAAATTTTAACTAAAATAACTTTATAATAACTTAATTTGCTTATTTAGCAATAACAAAATAAAGAATGATCTAATGGAATCACATGTACGTATGTCTATATAGATAAGATCTTCCTCAAAATATAAATATATTTTGTTGGAATAAAATTTTGATCAACTCGAATAATTTTACAGATTCATTTGTTTTGTAAATTTAAACATTTTATTGCTTTGTGAAAAAAATTTCATATATTAATATTATATAACAGGGCTCTTGCCCAGTAATTACAGGATGTCGTTGTTATTATTCCGATACAAAATAACTCAACAAATAACTCATAGTTTAAAAAATTTGTTACTGTACGTATTGTGTGACTCAAAATAAGTATTGTAAATTATTATCGCATTAACTAGAGAATTATGTGAATCCACCATTTTGTATTTGATTAAATGAATTTAGGATGTCTAAAATTTAATTTATTTTATCCTAATTTAACCTTATTGTTGTGAAAGCCTTGCAATGAGGTAAAGGTAAGCAGCTGCCTTTCTTAAAAAAAATTAAACCACAAAGATAAAGGATAACATTACTAGGTTAAATTGTGTTGGTCCCTAAAAATATGCAATTTTCAATTATTTAACGTTTAACAGTAAACCATTATTATTCTAAATTCTCATATAATTAAAACGAAATTACGTGATAGGATGACGGATTAAGATAAAAAAAAGGGTATTAAATGAGTGTTAGGTGTCTTACGAGTATATAAAAAAATATTTGTTTTAATATATTTGCAGTATTTGAATTTCATCCCGTTTTTCTCAAATTTCTTAACATTCTCTTAAGATATGACAATATTTTATGAAATTATAAGTGATTTTATCTTTTTGAATTCAATATTATGTGACTTGATACACGAGCGTAAATAAATATTTTTTAGTTGATCCGATTTACTTACATATAATATGCATGTATGTAAGCATGGTATGTATACTTACCTAATATTTTTTTTTCAAATAAAATTTCATGATAAATGAAAATCCAGTATCGAATAATTTAATTTAAAATTGAAGATATGCAAAAAAAAAGAAAAATAAAAAAAAAACGAAATAAAATTTATTTTGAATAATAAAATTTCTGTTATATTTTTCATTTAGCTTCTCTTTTCTTTTTATATTTTCTTTCTCATTCTTGTATACCTTAGTCTTCAAGTTACTACAATATTATTCATTCACTCTTAAAATAAATTACATTCACTTGTCAGAGTTAACTACCTTTTATTATTTTCATAAAATGTCACACAAAAAAAAGACAAACAAAGCAAACAAATATAAAAGAGAGTATAAAAATGTAAAAATTGTCAACTGTCATGTTGTGATTTGCGATTTAATTTATTTTGAAGAGGCAATTTAATAAAAATTTTTATATAAAGAAAATTTGTATGACTATTTTGGAAAAATTTCTATAAAAATACAAAAATTTCTTTGTTTCTTTATTGAAAGTAGTTAAGATGAAAATGTTTTACGCTTAGTATTTATTTATTTTTGTATTGCAGTGCAAAGCAGTTAGAAGTGCAAAGTGTTAAAACACGTCTTTGATTTTATTCTTTCTTTGACAAATCATATTTTCAGTTTTTTCAGGTTTGTGTCAGAAATAAATAATTTTTGATGGTTACCCTTATTTTTTTTAATAAAATTTATATATTTCAATATATTGACAATTTTATGATTTATTTTATTCATATAATCTAATAAAATTTCATTGTACACAGCATCAAGGCACAGTACTAATGAGATAGACGGAAGAAAGAAAATACTCTCTAGTATGCGCTCAAATAATTTTATTGTTTAAAGTTTTTCAATTTCGTTTCAAATTTCAAAGTGGTATGAAGCTTTCGATAAAACAAAAAAAAATATTTAAAAATGTATCTACGAATGCCCAGGACCGGTCTTTTTTGTTCCAAAAAAAGCGCCCCTCCGCGATGAATATGCGATAAATATTGCACATTACGCATAATAATTACACTTTCTTGCTACTTTATCCGATTGAGTGCAAGATTAGTCCTAGAACTAAAGTCCGGAATAAAACTATTTAGCTTTTTGTTTTACAATGTTTGTATATAGGTGGATGCTATCAAGTTAATTTTGTTACAAATAGAAAGAAAATTTATGGAAAACACGTAATAGAAGAAATTGGAAAAGAAATTTTTTAATAGCGGCCCTGTTTTTCAGCTCCCATTGCTAATGCTTATTTTACATATAAATCCGATAGATCCGATGCTGTGTATACCAGATGCTAAATGACTTTTAAAATTTTTGATCTGTATTGTAAAATTGTTTTATAATTTCTGGACTAAAAGAGAAAAACATAAAAGAAATCAGAGTTCAAATGAAGAGTAAAATTTATTAATTATTTATTTTAAAAGTTTTTGACGTTCCATAGACAACGACAAGATGACGAATGATATGCATGATATATGCGGGAGGGTGGTTACGACCAAGTTCACTCAATGGCTGACTAACTCAAAACTGAGTTAGCAAACAAAAAAAAATGTAATAATACAGGAAAAACAATATTAATTAAATAAAGGACAGAAGATTGAGTCATAATATTTTCGATTAATGGTTTTTTGGGGATTTCGGTTAGATTCTTGATTAACTTATTCAATAAGTTCTTGACTAGCTTTACTCAGTATTCTTAAAAGTGTGGAAGAAATGTTTGACTAGATTTCGATTATGAAGAGAATCTTGTAAGTAATGTTATGCACTTTCTCCAACTATTAAATTTATCACTTAATATATTTGATTTTAGAAATTTTTAGATTTATTTTTAGAATCTTATTTCTTAATTTAAAAATTATCCTTTTATAAAGACAAAAATATCCTTGAAATGCATTTAGACGCTATGAAATGTGAATATTTTTCATAATTTTACGAATTAACAAAACATTGAAATTCGAACGTTATTGCCGTAAATTCTATGGTTAATTTTTATGCCAGACAAAAGAATAGCAATTATGGTTAAAAATTTTCCAATAAAACCAATTTTCTTTTCATTTTCCTTTCCCATTATAATTTAAATATTCTTTATTGTATTCAAATTTACTTTAATTTTTTTCTTCAATTTCATCCATTAATATTTTAAGTAATATAATGTTAAATATAAATTTATTATTTAAATAAATGAAATGCTGTTGTTATTTTCGAAAATTTTTAATTATTAAAAAAAAGAAACACATCAAGGATTCTTTTAAAGTTTCCATTTAAAGAATTGGAAATGTTTTGTTTAAAGACCAAAATATGCAATCATACCATTATTTTGAATTTTTAATAACTGGTAGCTTTTCCAATAATGCTTTAAAAATTTTTATAAAATAATTTAATTTTCTAAGTTATTTTGTGGTTTGACTTGTAGCATCTAGTAAATTTTTTTCGTCCTCTCCTGCAATTTCAATTGTATACTCTGAATTTAAAACATTAATACAACACTGTTATGACCAATATTACCCTGAGTACCACCTTTGTTTCTGATAAAAAAAAAATTTGAATATTTAGGTATCGAACGGATATGCAATTTTTAATTTTGCAATTACAGATTGATCGCAAATAAATTGCACGCAAATTTAAGCAACTAAACGATTTGAAAGTACTTAGTTGCAATTAGTTTGCAAATATTTACAAACTGTTTGACTTCTTGATTATATGTGACCTATGGAATACAAATGAGTACACCTTATGAAAAATAAATGTAGAGCATCCAAGAACTGGTTTCTGAAGTAAAAATAGTTCAAAACAATTTTATAACGTTGACTCCAACTTAAATATAAGGTGTTTTTACAATGCAAAGATAATAATTTTCTAGGAATGGAATTTAACCTTTATATTATATTACAAAATTAACCCATAACTGCTAAAAAAAACACTTTCACGAATGTATATCACATACGGAATTTGTCCTTTATTAGGCTGCTGTAATTTAAAAAATAATTTTGTAAATTAATATAAATTTTCAATAATATTAAATAATTGTCATACCACTTAATATTTTTCATCATAAATAGCTACTATCAATACTCGTATTCTATAAAATTTGCCATCATGTTAGTTGGTGTTAAAGAAATAATAATTTTCCAAGATTATCCTATTGTCAAATTTTAATTGAATTTTGTTAAGTAAAAATTTTAGACCTCATCTCTATTGTTCTTAGTTTAAAATCCGATTATAATAATAATTGATTGATATTATAAAATTATAATAGTGTGGTATAAATTGAAATTGACAAAGGATATTTTGTTATATTAATTGAATACTTAGGTATAATAATATTATGATTACATAATTGATTGGTAATATTTTCAATTGTATAACAAATAATTAAATAGAATTCTATTAATAATGTTATTTTCTATTGTAATTCTCATTAGGTATCCTTAACATGTATTGTATAACATTACAATATTAAAATGTAATATTGTGCAAGGTGTAGTTTTCATGTCTTACTAAAGAATTTAGAAACATTAAGGTTATAATGAGAAATTTAGAAATGATAGTAATAAGAAAAATTATAATAAATAATTTTAAAATAATTAAAAAACTCAAAAATTCAATTATAATAGTTTTGATTTCAATTACAATATAAAACCGATTTTGATATTAAGCTTAAATTATTTTTGATTGATTTGAAAAAAAGATTTTTTATGGGTTTACAATTTAATTGAATTTTATTATAAAAAATTATAGAAGCAATAAAATATTAAATTTTATTATACTATATATTAAGGAAATAATAAAATTCTATCGTTTATAGAAATTAAGTTTAAATTATGAATTGTTAAAGGAATGTTTGCATATATTGAGGAGTTTTAACTCTTATGAATAAAACATCAATTTTATAGAATAGATATTTTATAAAGAAAGCTGTTACTCTTTTTATTTTAGAAGTATTTGCACTACTGAATTTTATTCCTTAACAAATATTCGAGTAAAATTAGATTTCAGACCGTTAATCTCCAGTAAGAACCACATGTTCATGTTTTAACAAAGCTGAGCGCGATATTTTCACCCAAACTACTCTTAAGATTACCCAGAATATTTCAAAATATTGTGGTCGGTTTTCAATTTATTTTCAATTTTATATTCCGCTTTCTTTTCATTCTTTTTATGGTTTAAGGATATTTTATTTTGTATAAAATGAAAATAAACGATTTAGAAACGATTTACAAAATATTTACTAACCATTTGTAGTAGTTATGAAAAAAGGTTTTTATTTTTTTTCTTATATATTCTTGAATCCTTTCTAAATTTAACTACACTAATATGCCTGTGTTTTTAAACCTTTTTAGGTGTATGTGTATATATGTGTTTATATTTATATGAAGATTAAAATAAGGATATCACTTAACATAATTATGGCCTACAGGTGGCGCGGTTTGACTTTTGTTTTTTTATTTCTTGTTTTTTTTTGTGATTATTAAATAGGAAATACGTGAGAAAAATTTTATATTTTCTTTTTCTATATAAAATACTTAAAAATTATGTAAACAGCCTTGTTTTTTGGAATATTTTGTGGGTAGGTGAGTTTAGGGTATAATGTGCCAGAAGCATTAACCATATGTTTATTGTCTTGGTTTTTTCATTTTTTTTTATTATTGTAACAGGATAAATATTATTAAGGATTAATTTTTTCATATATTTTGAGTTTTCATATTTTTTGATAGAAAAGTGTAGGTCGTTTCAATTAAAATCATTCGTTTTTTAGGAATTCTTATTAACATTATCATACTTGGAAAATTATGGCTAAAAATTCTTAAGTTTAATAGTTTCCAAATAATAGTTATTGAGAAATTAATGAAATTTTTTTTTAACTGAATATTTTAAAAATCAAAATATTTTCCTTTAAATTTTAAACAGAAAAATCTTTAAGTACATCTAACATATCAATATGGAAAATTCGATTTGTAAATGTAAGAATTGTTAAGAGCAAATGAATGTAGTTACGCCGTACCGAAATTATAACATATTGTTTTTCTTTAAGGAACTTATACTACGGCTAATTAAGGTATGCTATGTATTGATATTGACTTTTCAACAAGGTTAAACCTAACTACTATTGTTCTGTTACTTTGTCTCAAAAAGATTTGTTAAATAATATTATTTACAAGGGTAAAACAAGGAAGAAGGATAATTTGTAAAACAAGGAAGAACATAACATTTTTAATAGGTCATATTTTTGTTTTATAATATAATAACCTAATTTTTTTTTTGGATCATTTTGAGATTTAAGTAAAATAATAAAATATGGTAAAATATTTTCCGTTCAAGTGATTAGATAAAAAGAAAAGGAAATTTATTAAGATGCGGCGTGAGGACGGGGAGAGGGGGATTTGAATTTTTAAAGAGGAATCTGCAACAAGAATTTTTTTGTAAGTAATCCATGACTTCAAAAATAAAATAGGTGGTCCACGATTACCTTGCTTAAATATTGTAATTGTATTTTTGAATTTCTACGAGTCCCACCAATACAGAATATTTTAATTAAAAAAATTCTAATCATACTCAATTTTCAATTATTTTTGAAAAATAGTGACAAATTTTATTTAATATTGTGCTTGGATTTTTTTAAAGAATTTAAAAAATTTTATTTACAATTTACAAAACCACAAAATATACACATACAAATAATTATTTATAAAACAATATAGATAAATAAATAATATATTACATTATAATATTTAATTACTACTAAAATTTTGATAATTTTTTAATTAATTAAATAAAAATTTTATTAAGTTCAAATGAAATAAAATGTTTTTAAATAAATAAATTCTATTTGTATAAAATGTAAAAAAAAAATTAAGCAAAAAACAAATAAATTAAATTGAAATCAGACTAGAATTTAATTGCTTTTAATTTAATAATTAAATAACAATTATTTATAGTGCATGTGAGACGGTATTTGATTAAATAAAAATTATAAAATGCATAAATCTGTACAAAAAATTAAAGTGAAACTAAAATATTGTATTTTATAAAATATTTTATTCTATACATTCATGATATTACAATTTTTAATTCAATAGACTCAATTGTCAGATAGAAAATTTTTGAGCAAGCTTTTAAAGACTCTTATGTATTCAACCTCTATTGGATTAATAATGTGTATGACCACCCCAAAAATGAACTTCGTTTTTTATCCGTGTGCCCCGCCTAGCGGACTCTCTCAAGACTCACACTTCTGATGAATCCGAGTAACTTTTCCGGGGAGATATCCCTCACTGACATGCCCGCTACGACTCATTGAGAAGGTTCATCGGGGAAGATGTATCGGAATTTTCTCCCCTTCCATAAGTCCCTAATCCCAATTTGCTTAACTGTTTTCTAAACCTGTAGTGTCCCGTCAGGAAACCCGTGCAAGTTCTCAAATGATTCCGGGACATCCTTATGATTGTCTTAAAGTGCTCCCTGTCGTGATTGCCCAAAATCCAATTCGCTTGCCGAAACCCTAGACGTGCAGTGACATAGCTTCTGCCATTTTTCTTCCACTCCGCTTAATATTATTATTTCCATAACATATTTTCCGTAATTCCATGTAATATAGGTTCTTATTATTTTAAACATTCTACTACCACTAAATAATAACAATGATTTTTTTGATACTAAAATTCTAGGTATAGATAATTTTAGCTTCAATTTTACAAAAAAATTATTCACAGTAGAGTACCCAAAAAATAGGTCTTTTTCCCCTTCAAGAAAATTAGTGTTAGCAATTTAATTTTTCTATATTACAAAAATTTTAAAAGAGAGTTCCATAATAATACTTACGGCCCACAGATTAGTAGTTAAGATTCTGTTAATAATTAGTTTATAATAAACTCTTAAAGATATTAATGTTAAATTCTTAAAATAATTTCTTCCTGAGTATTTAACTGCACACAAACTAATTCAATTTTACTATTATGAAATAATTTTCACGAAAATTTTGCAATAAACTCACCATCACTCAAAAAAATACGAAAATTTTTCTAAATTCATTTTCAATGTTTTACAACAGAGATTTTAAAATTTTCTAAGACTTTAAGATCTAGATGAAAATAACAATACTTTTAATATTTAATACTTTTTTTTTGTTAAAAAAAAATTAAGGAAATCTGCAAGTGATTGGTTTTAAAAATTTAAAATGTTTCGTGTCATGTTTTAAAAATTCTTAACTATAAAGATAAAAACAAAAAGACAAAAAGGATTTTTAAAGAAAACATTTAGAAATTTTGTTCTTTTTATTCCCATTTTTTTCTTTAGGAGGAAAAAAAAATTGCCCTCTTTTTTTCCTATAAGACTGTAGACACATAGAGCCAGATTTGACACCTAAAAAACATGAAAGAGGAGGACAAGATAATAAAAAAAAATTTTTTTTTGTTTTTTTAATTCATTCTACGAAAGGATTGAAAAAAATTAAGAAAAAAAAAATCAAAGCATTTTGTAGGGAAAAAACAAAACTAAAATAGGAAATTTAAATTTTCTTATCATTCCCAATAAATTCAAGTGAAATGATTGGTTTGATAAATAGCACATTTCCAAATTAAAACACAGTTTGTGTAAAAATATGATCAATAGCCTATACATTGTATATGACACGCTTCCTGAATGTATGACAAATATTGCATACCTTTTGGATGATAATAAATTCATAGAATTTCTACGGTTATGTACAAGACTATGAAAATTGTGTAATTGTAAGAAAATATGGCTGTAGCCAATACTTCTATTGGCATTAATACAAGCTTGGTAAAATTTCTTGGCGCATCGTAATTAATTGGAAAAAATTGATATTTTACCAAGTTTTGTAACGCATTAGCTTGTTGCCTTGAAAAGATAGAGGGTCTTTCTTATCCAAACAAATTTTTTTACAATGATATTTGAAAACTGTTGATATTACACTTAATTTCAGGCCGCTACAATATTAAAAATTTGATAAAACTGGTGTGAAATATATGTTGATTATGAACGGCCATATTGCTATAGTGGTTACTATAGTAAACACTATAGTAAGTAAGGCCGTACCACAAAATAGAGGATGCAAATTACTATTGTCCTAAGTTCTTAAACACGATTTACTTGATTCTATTTCAAGGGGAGCAAATGCTTTGCAAACAAACGCCTGAAGAAAAGGCAAAATCCGCGGATTGTCAGAACAAAATTACTAGAATAATAGAAAAAAATTATTCAAATTTCATTGGGAATGCCCTTAAAATAGCAATCATTATTTTTATAAAATAGATAGAATATAGAAAAAAGGACAATGGCGAAAAATAAAAAAAGGAAATTCTTAGCAATTATTATTCCTCTTGCCTTCAGGTAATCTTTCTCTCAATCAAACCAATTTTTTTTTGTTATATCAAGAATAAATTTATAGACCTGTGAATTAGCATCATACTTGTCGTACACAATTTTCATATATAAGAACTGCAAAGAAAAAAATAAAACAAAATTTCGAAATTTCGATTTCCTACTTTGATTTTCTGTACTATACGGTAGAATGAACTTATAATAGATTCGATTTCTCTTGAATAAATTTTCTAATCAATTATTCAAATTATATTCAAAACACAAAAAAAAAAAATTGTTTTTCGATAATAAAAAGTATATCCAGCTATTTTGCATTTTTTTTTTTTTTTGGGATATCATACTTTTGATTTGATCGGAATTGTTAAAAGTACATGAAATGAAAATCTTTGAATATTTTAAATTTAAATTTAAAATTAAATTTCTCTTCGTTGTTACTCATTACTTGTCTTTCTTCACAGAATACTATTATTATATTATTAAGAGGGTATGGGGCCAAAATGAAATAAAGATAATTTTATAAAATGACCCTATTGGATCGAGCTAATAACTTGAGAGGAACAAGATATTTGCCAGGAATTTTATCATGAAAATTAAGCTACAAATTCTTATTTCCAGCAAGAAATTTAAATTCCAATGCATTTTTTGAAAGAAGACCTTGTTTTGTCATTATTATTATGCAAAATGTTTTATTCGAACATATTGCTGGAGCAAAATATATTAGTGTATTCAGTAGAAATGCAAATAAAAGGCAATTATTTCATATTTGGAACAAAATCATCATCTGGGGAATATTTAAAAGCAACATGCATTCGAGTTTGAAAAAGAATTTTTCGTAGAATTTAAAAATAGTGTAACAAAATATTATGAACCGAATTGCAGATGCATTTCAAAATTCTGTTCATAAAAAACAAAACAAAACTTTTAATGACAAATCAATTAAATTATAGAAATATTTATGAAATAGTCGAAAAATGCAACTATAGAAACAAAAAAAAAAATTATATCGATTTATTTGATTGCCACGTTCTGACTTTTTGATTTTTTCTTTTTTTTTGTTAGAATTATTTTTTTTTGTCAAAAATCACTATTTTTTTTTTCTTTTTTGCACATTATGCATTAAATTAACCTTTTGCATTTAAAAAAATGAAAAAAAAAATGTATTCATTGAGATTATTGAACATAAATCATTTAAAATTTATAAAATTTAATATAAAAAATTATTTTGGGTAACTATAGGGTACATTACAATGGGTGTCGATCTGAGATGCAAACCATTGATAATGATACTTTTGCGCTAAAAATTTTGATATTGATATTGTGGACACAAACCATTTATATTGACGACTCCAAATAGAACTCCTCTATGTTGACTTACAATAAAAATTTTCCCTGTTTCTGTGAATGCTTTAGAACCATGCGTTCATATAAATTTTTGTATATCAATACTTTTAATAGAAATTTCACAAATATAAAAAAAAATTTTGTTGTAAATGTTGCTTGTAAGGTACTCGCAAAAGCCAAGTGTCTGGAACATTATTTTAAAGTGATTTTCATTTAATAAAAAAATATCGTAATTTTTTAGTATTAATGTTATAATTAAATTTTTACCAGGATATATTAAGGAAATTATTTTGAAAGATTTCGGATTTCTAAAGATCTCTCCTGAAGAAAGTATGAATGTTTGAGATACGATAGTTGTATCCGGTATTGTATAATTGTCGATATAAATGGTTTGTGTCTATAATAAAATTACGTGAATTTCAATAGCATTTATAATGGTAGATTCATCTAAATAAGTCTCTAATATTATTTCGTTAGGGATATATTAAAATTTTTAATTAAATATTAATTTTCATATTTTCATCTGATTTTATAAAAATTTCTAATACCGTTTATTATTTTTGTGCTACTATAAATATTTATATATTGTAATCAATTCTAAATCTCTAAATATGAACTACATTATACCCTAGTAAAATTATGTAGCCATGAAAATTTGAAAAGAGACAAAACAAAATATTAATTATTAATTTTTATTAAAAAAAATTTAATATTTAGAATTTATGTCAATGGACATAAATTGAAATCATTGAATAAGAGAGAAACGAATCAAAAAAATCTCGAAATAAATTAAAATTTAATAAATTATAATTTTTATTATCATCATTTTTATATTTTGACATTTTTGTAATCAAAAATTAATCCCAATAGAACAGCAAATTTAATTATTTATTAATCTAAAAAAAAAATTATTTGATTATTTAGTTTTTGTTTTGTAAAATTCTATTTGTACAAAAATTTAGGCAGTCAAGAATATCATACACTGGTAAAAGTTATCAACTAATTTTGGTCTATAAATTAATTATTTTTTGAAATAATGCAACTAATTCCTGGCTAACATGGTTACAATTTGCCTTATGAAGTAAAATACTGAATTCGGAGTGTTTTACAATAATTTTTAAGGATTTGGAACGATGTAGGTATACAATGTTTTTGGAATAATAAGAAAATATTTTCCAATTAATCTAATAAAATTTCCCATTTTTATATTAAATTTTTTTTTGAGTGCTTTTCTTAATTTATTGCGAATTTTATTTTATTGAGGCATGTAGCATCTCAATGTCTTGTAGTTTTAATTTTTTTTAGATTTTTATAATAATCAAAAAATTTTGCTTACTTTTTTCTGAATTTTAAACTTATTATATTCAATCAAGCTATTAATATTCAATATTTTAGTAACTTTTATAATTTTTATGAAAAACATGTTCACTATTATAATTTTCATGAACTGGCTTTTGGGTATTTGCTATATGTATATGTATAACGCTTTTTGATTTAAATAAATAGTGTCTACTGGTAACTATATAAATATCACAACTCGGGCAAAAACTTAATTATTCACATTGAACCTGTTGGAGATAAAAGCTAGCTGTATATATAAAATATATAAAAATTGCATACTTATAGGAGTTTTCTTGAAATTTCAATTTTTAATTCAAATCAATTTTGCTCATCGAACAATTAAAAAATTGTTTGGTGTATATTAAGTGTTCAATTGAGCTTGTTCATAACAGGCAAATAATTTATATGAAAATCGCTATACCAATGTAAGATCACATCTTAACCAAGGCACATATTATGCATACACGTTGCATAATAAATATTTTTTTTGTGACGTTTATTTGGACAGTAGGAGCAAAATTAACACGAAAATCTCAATATTTTATTAGTATATTTTATACTACATTTTTGGTTAACACTAATAAAATTTTCATTGTTAAAATTTACGATGACATTTTTGTAACACAGCAACGGTTGAGTAAATAATACTTTTTACCAGTTGTTCTGTTTTTTGTTTGCTCCATTGTGATCTCATTTTAAAGGATCTGTGTATCTCAATTGAATTTTTATTTTAAATTTTTTGCTTGTCTTTTTGATAATAATAAAACAAAAAGGGATTTAATTCAATATAGAATTTTATTTTGTTTGTAAACTCAAAGTTATTTTATATGACGACATTTCCAGCTTCTTGTATTATTGCAAGGACACCATAGTTAGTTTTATGTCTTACTCTTGTTAAAAGAAATATGTAGATGATTTTTATACATACAATATATATAAACAATTTTTAAGTAATAAATTTATTTTAAAGCAATCAATATACATTTTATAATATTAAAGGGTCCACATTCATTTTATTGAATTAACTTACAAAAACTCATAAATTTTATTTGATTTCCATATTGAAATCGTAAAACACAAAAAAATAAAATTTACGCCTTCCATTGAAAATTTGTTTATTTCACTAAGATATTGTATTGTAGAACACAAAATGCATTTTATTATTCAATCAGGGCCAAAGTATGATAAATTTTCTCTTGTTTTTCTCTTTATTTTTTAAATATTTTTAATGGGACAAATTTACTTAAAGATTTTATAATAAATTTTAAATTGTTTTTCATTTTTATTATTTTGAGCGAAAAGAAAAATATGTCAGCTATAAAATAATGAATGGGGGAAATTGATTTAAATAAAATTGTGTTTGATTTGAGAAAAAAAATCTATAATAATATGGTTTATGGAGAAGGATATTAAATCCTTGCGGGATTGATTATTCGTGTAAAAAGAAAAATAGGAATCTTATGGCGAATTATAGAAAATATTACTTATCCTTTTATTTTGTATCCCATTTCAACTCCATTTTCAAGTCAAAGTTTCGTCGAAATGATCTATGATAGAAATAACAAAGAAACACTGGTTCTATCTGTACTCATGAAAAACCTAAATATGATGTCCTTATATTTAATACTTTTCGAATATAATTTCGAGATTGAATTACTAATACAACGTGTTGTTATTTAATTAATAAGTAATGTGCCTATTACACAAATAATTTTAACTAAATGGAAATTTCTTCATACAGAAGCAGAAAAATAGATATTGTGCCTATTACACAAATATATTGAATTATTAATACATATATATAATATTTATATATATGTTATTGTGATTGTGTGTTTCTAATAGTAGATTGCATGTAGCATCTCAATGTAAATAACCTACCTATTGTAAACACAATGCGGTCGGTAAAAATACATAGCAATCATGTGGATTACAGTATAAAGCAATGTAAAGAAAATTTCGTCGGGAATTTCTTCATACCTCCGTAGCTCAGTTGGTAGAGCGTTCGCCTAGAAAGCAGTAGGTCACTATGGTTCGAGTCCAATTCGAGTAAAAAAAAATTTTAATTTTTCTTCCTTTAACTCATTCCTTTGATTACGTATTCCATCTGTTCTGAATTGTATGAAGTAATTTCTATTAAGTTAATATAGTTTCGAGAATTTTTGGAACTTTCAATTAAACTAAGGGTTTTTAGGAAAAAATAATATTGTCATCAAAGTATCATAACTTAAATTAGACATCAATACTGTGTCAATTCTTCTGCCAGTTTCTGGATGAATTACGTATAACTTAATTGATAATAGCTACATATAAATTAACAAATATATTATTATCCTTTTTACAATATTGATTTGGTACTTCCATATACTATGTTTGATTGCTTGTTTGTATTCCATAGGTTACTGTATAATCTTATGCAATTAAGCAAAACAAACAATTTTTAATTTTTTACAATCCAATTGCAATTTAATAATTTCATATAGTTTAGTTTATTACAATTAATTTACCATCAAACTGTAATTGCAAAATTAAAAATTGCATGATTACCTGAGCCTCAAATACATTTCATGTTTGACTCGTTCCATAAATCAACATAATTAAATCAAATAATATATTACATAAGAAACTTTCATAAAATTAGGTTTTTTTAAAATTTGTTCTGAAAAAATGTGCGCTTGGATAGTTTAATACCAAAATTTGTGCTACTAGGGTGATTGATTTATTAAAGCAACCAAGCCATAATATAAATTTCGAAATTATTGTCTTCAAAAAAGGAAAACTACAAGTATGAGAATAGCTGTTTTTCCCATAAAAAATTACGAGACAATTTACGAATTACGAGACAATTTTAAATTTGTAGTAAGATGGAGATTAAAACGTTCCGAATTTTATGAATTAAAGCAAATGTAACTTTAGTGTCTATCATTCACAAAATATAATGTCCTCGATATACTTACTTTAATGAAATATAGGTATGTACGTATATGCATAGTTATGTGGAACTTAAATATATTCAGTTTGTATAATTCAATGGGTTTATTTCTTTTAGAAGGCAATCATATGAAATTGAAATTTTGATTTATCATTGCTAAAGGCATTATTTTTCTTGAATCAACTTTTTGTTTTTTAAATTGATTTCAGATTTAGTTTCATGCTTTGGTATTTTCTTTCTGGGGTTTGAACGACTTATTAAAAATAAAAAAATGGTGAAATTTTTCACGAAAAGATTGTTTTTTTTTCTTATAAAATTTGTTTTCATGTGACCAGATTATGTTTTTTGCCTTAGGGTTTAAATTGTAACGAAACAAATCACTTATACTTTTAAGAAAAGCAAGAAAAAAAAAATTGAAATGTTTATTTGAATTTACGGAAAAATTTAATTAACTTGTGATTTAAGATGAAATCAATTGAATATTTTATATTGAAGAAAATTGAAAAAGGATTTATAGGGAATTGAAAAAATTTAAATTTGTAATTTAATGTTAATTTGTACAGCGGTTTGTAGAATTATTTATTACTTTTGCTAGAGAGAGTTCGAACAGTTTGATGTTGGTTTATGGTAGGAAGGAGCTGTTGGCTAGGATGTTGTATGCCGTCAATTTTAACTCCAGTCATTTTGACTTTAGTATTCGTAATAGTATTCTGATATCTGTAATTTCTATATTTAAACTATGTTCAATTATAGGTTTTATAACAGTGGTATTTTGGATCAACTCCTTTTCTTTCGCTAATTTTTTTGTTTTTTCCGTAAAGCTTTGTCCAGAATTCATTTGAGTCTTTCGAAACTAATAATATACCCTTTAGCGTAACTGCCCTTTATGGTAATTACTTTCTATACCCACACTTACTGTTCAATATCCTTTCCCTTCTACTTCAAATGATGACGATGTGACAGTCACATTTTGTGCGAAATAAAAGGAATGAAATAAAAGAATCATACAAAAATTTAGGATATTTGATAGTAATAAATGTGATCATATAAAATTTAGTCTAGCGTTTTTAAGACCATAAAATCGGAAAATTTTTGATAATTTACTTAATATGCTTTCGTTTTGGTTAAGAGGTCATTAACCAAAATATAACTCTCATATCAATTAAATAAAAAAATTTCTCTGTGTGGCTTGAGAATATTTTTGCAAATGCAGTATTGTACGCGTAGATATTTTTGTGCACTTAGAGGGTAGGAGGTGGGAGAACACACGAAAGATCTCTTAATATATCGCCACATACAGTACAGCGAATATAGTAATACAATATAATGTAGCAATTTTAGAACTCAAATCCATACATGTTTGAATATTTCAATTGTTGTTGAGTTTGAAATGAAATTTTTTTACGAGTATTTAACCAAGTTTGAGTAAAGAATAAGAGTAATAAACTCCAAACTTTCCTATATTATAAAAAATACAAAGTCTCGTTACTCTATATGATAATATAGTTGAACGTATATGTACATATGTGTATATTAAAGGAAATCCTTAAAAAACAAAAATAAAAAAATAATATAATAAAAATAATACTAAAACTTTTTTTTAAAACAATGAAAAATTTTCATTTTTATTTCAGTCTAAAAACAATTTATTTTTTTACCTTTCTTCTTCTATATCCTTATATATGATAATCATTTTCATTATTTCAAATGGATTCTATAAAGTATAGGTAGGTAGGTAGGTATAAATGACTCTAAGGTATAGTGTATTATAAACGTTTTTATAATAAAATGAGTTGATGGGTCTTCGTCACGAATAAAAATAATAAAAAAAAAATATGAAACAAAGGAAAGAGAATTATTGTTGATTTTCATCTCATAACTCATAATTATAATTTGGTGGAGGAGGAAAATCATTTGGTTTTCTCATTTCTTTTTTTTTTAATACTCTTTTGAAATTATTTATTTCACGTTTATTTTAATTTCCTTTTGTTCCTAATTTTCTTCAAAATAAAATTTTTGATAGTTTCAACCGCTGTTGTTGTCTTCGCACACATCATAATTATGTATGAAAAATTTTCTGTCAGCCACTTTTATAGTGATATTTAGCCTACATTTTGTAGGCGTTATGGTTTGTATATAATAAAGGGTTTATAATTTACATAGAAGTATGACGAATTGAAATTTGAAAAAATCACGCAGTTTTTTTGTATTAAATTTTGTTGTAAAATTTTTAAAAAATTTTTAAGATTTAAAATTTTTAATTTAGAATTTTTAAGAATCTTAAATCAACTATCGTTCAATAAAAATATTATTAATTCTGAAATTATTTTACAAGAAATTTCAAAGGATTCATGCAATTCTTTCCAGAAATTTCTTAAGATTTCAAATAGATAAAAATATAATTAATTTTTTGAGATAAAACCCATATTAGATCAAAAAATTCGAAAACTTAATTCAAGCAGGAGTAATTTACGTATGAATTTTAACATAAAACGTTTATAGGATTGCCAGGAATCGCATAAATTCTACAATCCCTATATTAAGAAAGACCAGATTTAGCTTCCTCTCAATGAGAGAAATATGCAACAACTTTTAGAGTTTCATGTACAGAAATGCATTCAAATAATTTGTACATTGCATTGTACGACATACATATTATTATAAAAACGGTAACAAGAAATTTTATCATATAAAATGAAGAAGGTAAAAATATTAAAATTCAAATGTAAAAGCAAATTATAATTAAAATGAAAATTAAGGTAAAGGAAATGTAAAATTATTTGTTTCATCTCTTTTTCTTTACGCGTCATACCTCTGCATAATTTCTCAAGTATTTGTGTATGTACATGTAAATTGTAATTAAATTAAGTGAAACGAATGTATATTTACATTTTTATTTACCTAGGTACTTCAAATGTTATTTACACCATTAAACATTATTATTGTATATTTATATGAAATTTAATTTAATTATAAGATGAAAATTAAATTGAATTTATAATATTATTTTTGATGATTCGTATAACATTTCAATATAGTGTTTTGTAAGTCAAAATTATTTGAGAATTATAAATAAATTATTGATAGACATATATTTTGTTGACGTGTTTAAATATGTTCTATTTAATAAATGAAATGTACGCCCAATGGCTAAAGAAAATTCTTAAATTGTAAAATTTTCTGAAGATGGCCCAAATTGATATATCCCCCTCCTCAGACTACGTTTCAACTTCAAGACCACCTTGATAAATTCGAGCATTACAATTGCAAACTGGAATCAAACTAATAAAAAATTATAATCATAACATCATCTTCAATATTATTGCATACTTTGTGGGGCAGCTCAGTTTATTTTTCAAACGGTTCAGTTTCTAGGTTATAACACAACAGTTATTTTGTTAAAATTATATTTTTTTTTTCTTTTCCTCCTTCAAAACTGTTGCCTAACCAAATTGATAATAATATATTAATTTTCAATGGCTCATTTCTTTGAAACTGAGAGATTTTCTTTGAAGCTGAGAGATATATATGAAAGCAAAATTGCAAATTTGTAAATTGATTGTGAAGCAAATAGTACTACTTCATTTGTCAAGTACGTGCAATATAATTTTTTAGCTCTCCCTAAAAATATGCAATTAAAAGAAGTATTTGATATTTAAGAAATATTGCTATAATGAATTTTTGAGGAAAATTATGGCATTTTCCAAACTATTAATTTGATCTGAATTTATTATAATTATTATTTTGTATTTTAGAAGCTTTATGACATTGTTCAAAAGATATTTGTGATTCAAAAGGTGTGGCAATTCATTTAATTTGAAGCGAATTTGTGAGTTACTCACGTTGTGTAAAACTACTCGGTTTTTAAAATAAAGATTTTTTGGTTACTTTATATTTTTAACGAGATCCTTAATATTATCCTATAAATATAAAAATTTTAAATCTTTAAACTTGATTTATTGAAAACCGATTTATTCTAAGGCAATTCGCCTTATTGTCAAACAATTCGAATTGTTTAATGGCATTTTGAAATAAATTTTATTTCAAATCCCAATTCATATACTAACAAGTTTGTTATATAGAAAAAAAGTTGGTATTTGTGTGGCGCAAAGTACATTTTTTTTTTCACATGAAATTCCCCAATGTTAAGTATGCAAACTTAACATTTCTTTTGTTTTATGTTTTCTGTTTGTACTTAATAATATGCATTATAAATACAGTAGGATACAAAATTTGATGACCAATTTATTTAAAATAAAAAAAAAAATTGTTAACTATTTCATATCAACAAAATGCAGTATCAGAATAGAATAGAAATATGATAATTATATAAATTAAGTAGCTTGCATAGCATAGTCCCAATATGAGCCAATATTGCATATTACATACCATTCAAATAATATTCAGCTGCTTCGAAACTAGTTCCCTGTATACTGTGATAACTAAAACTCAAATAATTTTCTACGCTTATTAAAAGAATCTAAGGGGTCTGTTCATAAATTGTTGAAACTATATGAAAATTCTAGAAACTATATTTTGATGATGATCCTGTTATTTCCCAATTTTGTTAGTTTCCGATCTCACTGTATGCATCTGGAATACTGAGAAAGAACACGTTCAAAATAAAAGTATATAATCAGCATAAAATATGTATATGTATTCTTTTTCCTTTAAGATTCGTATATAAACCATTATTTGAATTTTATTTCCCCCCAACCCCCGTCTTATACTACAAATGGAAGCATTTCAATGAGAAACAATGGTAACAAAGAAAACAAAAAGTAAAAAATAAATTATATTCAGACTTCTAAGGTTTTTATTAGAACTTCTTGAATGTTAAAAAAATTTTTTTCTCAAAAAAATTCAACTTTTAACTGTACAGCATGCATGTGTTTGTGTATATTTACTTTATGTATGAATGTAAATGTGTATTATTTTATCTTACAGAAAAATATGTGATTTATTCTGATCCTTTTTTTTTTACAAATTTTATGATGGTTTTCCACGTTGTATTTGACTTAAAAATTTTATTTACAATTTAATTTTTTATTAAAAAAAATTTTGTCTCGAATTTTAATCGTATAAAATTGTAAGAACAACATAACGTAAATGTGCCTAATAACGTTTAAAATGTCAATGAGAACCTATTTGATTTGTACTCGAAATACTAATTGCAATGTTTGTTTTTAAAACTTTACGACTTATTCGAGAATATTTGACTGTACTAGTTTTTGCTTAGATTCGAAATTTGGTTGAAATTTACCCGAGGGCTCTTGTGCGGTGAATAAGGACATTTATTAAATTTTCTAAAGTTCCTTATCGCTTACAATTATTAACCGATTTGCCTAATAGAAAAACTTAATTTCAATTTCTATAGTTTGAAATATTTTCTCGAAAATTCTCTAAGGTGTCTAAAAGAGCATCCTATATACCAACATTAATTCCAAGATTTTCATTTAATAAAACTGTTATAATTAAATCCATTATCCAATAACAAAATTTTCTTATCGTCAACATCCTAATTAGATGTGTGATATTTAAAAATTTACGTATTTTATGTTGTGAATAATATTTTACATAATTATATAAACTGCTATATTTTTAATAAAAATCCGTTCACAATATTGATTTGAGCAATGACCAATTGTGTACTGATAACGCGAAAGGAAAACTTAAAATGCTTATATATAAAAATATTTTCATCTAGTATATAAGAAAGATGATTTCAAGTGAGTTTATTTAAAAGCATATCGTAAATTTCCAATACACATTCAGTTGTAGTCAAAAAAATAGAGCATAAAAATATAGAGAATAAAAATGAAAATATTCTCACTTTTAGATATATTACGCATATCATGACTTTATTGAGAGTACGCTCTCTGTGTTATTGTTTATTGCCATAGCAGTATAAGTAAAATGTAAAAAATGCAAATTATTTACTTTTATGTCAGTATAGTTATAAAATCTATACTTGAAGAGAAAAAATTTTCTCAATTATAAAACAATGAGGATTGTCCTAATTATATGACGAAATTTACCAGAAGATTTATTAAGATTTATCTGAATTAATCTCATATATTAGTATTATAGCAATTCTAATTTTTTGCAGAGTCTATTTTTATAGAGTTCTGTTCATAATTGATTCATAATTTGATAGGATTTTCTTCCTTATTCCACGGAACCAGAATTCACATTAACCATTAGAAAATGTTATAGCTTTAAATTTCCAAAACTCTAAATACGCCAAATTTAAAAATAAAAATTGCATATTGCATAATTTTCGGCAGAATTTTAAGAAAATTGAATATTACACAAGATATACCAACAAGTTTACAAACAATAAACTTTGTAAGGCTGAAAATCTTTTTCAAAAGGTTCAAAATTTATTTTAAAAAGACAAAAAAGAAAAGACAAAAATCTCCCATGGTACAATTTTCTGCAAGCATTAATGACAAAACTGTAATTCATTACAGAGGAAATCAGAAATTTTTCAAAAAACTCGATAATTTTTATTAAGGAACTACATAATTATTTTGGCTGAATACTTGAAATAATATTTGGCATAATATAATTATATAAGAATCATAATTTTAGACATAAATTGCTTGAAACAACTTAATTTTAACTTTTTGTAAAGTAAGATATTAAGTACAAAAAGCCAAGCTTCGTACTGAAAACACATCGAACAAAAGATAACGCACAATAAGAGTAATTTTCAAGTATTTGATTAGTATGCCACGGCAATTACTTACATCTGCTTCTAAATTTATTTTACTGTGTTTATACGCTTACTAGTCAGTATTAGATGTTGAGACATGAAATTTATATAAAACATCTAAAGTCCAATCAGCTGAATACCAATCTCTTCATCTGACCTTTAATTGTATTTTCAATTCAACTTAGAGTCCATCTATATTTCTTAAATAGGTTTTATTAATTTTGACCAAAAATAGAATTCTATAGAAATGAATTCACCAAAATGAATTTATTATTTTAAATATTTTATGTAATTATAAGAAATTTTAAATTTACTTTGAATATTGTGATAAAACCAGATTTTACAAATAAACATTCACAATAATAAGAATTCTTTGATTAAAGAGAAATATGAATTGGACTGAGGTTATACAATGTATACTTATACTTTATTTACTATGATATCATAATCCTTCAAAACTAAATTCAATCAATATTTTAAGAATAAATGAACCGAAATATAAAAAAAAAAACAAAATTGAAAAATCTATTGAAAATAATAAATAAACAAAGATATTTTCTTTTAAATCTCTAATAATAGAATCTTTATAAATAAATTTATATTATATAATATTTTTACTTAATTGGACCCTATTTTGAATTGATTCTTAAAATATCGTTAAGATTATTACCCAAAAGCGAGCATTCTAACAATAATAGAATAGTGATGAAGATTATAAACGAAAAAAGAAAAAAACAGAAATAAAAATTAAAAATAATTTTTATTATTTGAAGGAATAGAGAAATTTTCATAAGGATATGGAGAGAGAGATATAAGAGCGTATAGGAGACTTCGATAACATTTTCATAAAACTTTATTTTTACTATTAGCTATTCCAATTTTAATTTTTTTTTTTTTGCTGTACTTTTCCTCTAAAACATTTTCCTTTAAATGGTTTAAACCGCTTTAAGGGATTTCTTTCCCTATATATTTTCATCTTCCCTTCTTTTGTAAATTTTATTTTATTTTGTTTATAAGAATATCGAAAAATCGGAATTATAAGCACATCTATATTATTATATACCCGACACCATTATAATATATACAAGCAGTGTTACCTCAAATAAATTTGAAGATTCGATAAAAATAAAAATCTTTACGAGCCCTTCGAGATCTTCAATTGAAATTAAATTGAAATAAAGTTGGGTCAAACCAATGGTTTGTATTATGGTGCTAAAAAGTAGGAAGCCAACCAAAATATCACGATTTCAATTCGAATCAAATCAGATATCAAAAAGAAAAATTTATGCCCAATGGCATATGATGTTTTTAGACGTATGCGCGTTTAGTTATTGCTTCTAGTCGAGAATAATATAGGATAATTAACTGAATCAGATAATATCAGAAATTTTCTGTCATGGAATAGCGTTAGCATGCGTTGCCTATTAAATTGACTTTTTAGTCAAAATGTTTTTTTTTTTTAAATTTTGGAAAAAAATATGGAAAACCTGCAGAAAATTCCAATTTTGAAAAAATTCAGTAACATTAAAAAACCTTAATTTTGAAGATAAATCTTCGCTGTTGGCAGTGCTGTATGCAAGTGATTTTTCCATTCATAAAAAGATATGTAAGAAAAAATAAAAAAACTCGAAACAGAAAAAAATTAGGACTATTTCTAAGGATTAAATTGAATAATTTTTATAAAAATTAAAAGATGCCATTTATACATTAAATGCAGACATCATAACAATATTCATGTTCCAAAGAAGAAAATTTTTCATTAGTATTACTTAGAATAAAAGATTATTTCGAGTAATATCGAATCAAAGATAATCTTGTATATAAGCAGATAAATTAAGATTTTTATTCTCATATCGTATTGTGTAATATAGGATATTTGAAATTTTTTTTTTGTTCATTAAATATTTTGGTTCTTTCCTTTTCGTCGTTTTCTTGTTTCTAAATTTTATTCTATAATATCAATGGATAAAGTGATTTAAAGCTTTAAAAATTGATCTTTATTGGTCTACATTTTTATTCGAAAATGATTTAAAGTTTAATTACGCTGAAATAGAAATTATAATAATACGGGGTCGATATACAATTCAGCAATTGGCACTTATAAGCTGAATTCGGTATTAATGCAGTATTATTATAATTCCGATCTCAGGGTTAATTCTATATATAAAATTGAAAGATATTACAATGAAAATCTTTAGCAAATATGTATAGGTGCATTATACATTGAATATGACAATATTTTTATGGTAATTTTAATAGCATCTTGTGGAGTAGTCTCACATTATACAATTCATATTTGAAAGGCAGTAACTATAATAAAGTAAAATACTAAAAGAATAAATCGAATTTTATGTTGTTATTTTGAAGTAAAATACTACGATTCCATAAGCCTAATATAATTGACTTTATAAAATTGTGTACCTTGCTTCTATTATCACCAAGCAATCCTACTTATTATTATTATGATTAAAACTGAGCCCTAGACGTTACAGGAAATAAAAATGTTTCGGGGAAAAAAAAGAAATAAATGTAGAGAATTATTAAAAATCTAGCAAAATTATTACAATACTATCTTGTTTTATTAATTTATTTCAATGAGAATCAAAAGTCAGAACGAGCAGTTTAAAAAAAGCATCCTTTAATAATTTAAAATCGTTTTTGGAAAAATCATTGACATTTTTCCAACATTTGGTAGACGTAATTAAAATTGTCCGAGTCGAACAAAATTTTGCTGATTTGTAGATTTAGACCCGGAGAAATGAAATATTGAAAGTCTGATTTCGATTTCAGGCTATGAAAGTTTAAGCAGTTTTACCACATATTTAAAAATTTTTGTTATATGAGGTAATCAAATTAAAATTACGTAAAGGGTCTTAAAGCATTAAATTCTCATATTCTTTGTGACTAAAATTGATCATATTTCATAGGGTGGTTTAATTGCTTTTGCATTATTACATGGAGTTCGTGTTGTTTTAATTGCTTTCCACTCATATCTAGAACGTATATTTGATATAAAGTACTTTAAATAAATCTAAAAATAAAGTATGGCAATCAGAAGTATTTTCCCCAGTTTCCTATACAATTTTTTCTTTTAGAATAAGTTTTTGCAATTCTGGACAAAACAATGAAATTTCTTTATTTATCATATAAAAATATTTCTTTGCAATAAAGCAAGATTCTTATTTTCTTGTTTTCTTAATTTTCTTACAATCAGATAAAAGAGTTGGCATTTTATTAAGGAATAGACAAAACTGACAGGATTTAAAATTAAAAAAAAATATTTTTATTATACGCAAGATACTTTGTCCCATTTTCATAAAATTATCTTAAATAATCTAATTTAAATTTTTGCACTAGATGCAAAATTGCAAAAATGCTGTTAAAAAATAAAACTGCATTGGAACAATTGAAAAACGAAAAATGCAAAATTGTAATGGCAACAAACCGAAAAAAAAGTTTATGTGAGCCATACTTAGTTATGCTAATCAGCTATGAATTTCAATTGAAGACGGAAGGATTTTATTTCAAAATGAAACATTGAAAAAATTTATATTTTCGATGATTTTCAAAGCGATTTTGGTAACAGTTTATATTAATTTTGAAAAATTCCTGTACGTTGATTATTTGTGTTAAGAATGTTAAAATTGTTGATATTAGATAAAGGTACAGATACGGCTAAGATGGTGTGAAATAGTGCAAAAACTCATAATAATTCGGTACATATCTAAAATAATAGTTCCATTATACCTTGTGATGTAAATTAGTAGTATAGTTCTTGAAGGACAGAGCTGTGCTAAGTGACGTCTGTTGGCTTGTTCTTATAACTACAAAAACTTTTCTGGATATGATGATGCTATACGATATTATGGTGCTATAAGACACAGGAAATGGTTGTATTTGTAAAATTAGAGTTAACAAATAAGTTAAATATTTGAATTAAATCATACTGCAGAACTTCATAGGAAAAGCAATCTTTAGAACAGCTATCGTATTATTGACCGCAAATCAGTACGAAAACTAAAGTGGTGTTTGAAAATGAAATGCAAATATTATGTCTTAACCTGATTTTTCGACCACAAGCTATGGGTATAGTCCCCTTGTGTATAACAAATCGAAATTTGGCATACATTTTGGAAAATCCATATTGAGCAATCTAAATTGAGCAGATCACTTTGAGTGGAATGATATTGACAATAGTACGTCTTTTCTTAATAAATTTCAAAAATAAAATTTACAATTTAAAATATTTTAAACATATATAAAAGGCAAAAAAAAATATGCAACCGATACTGAAAAATTATTGTGCGTCTTTCCAATTTATTTCAAAAGAAAAAATATTCTTCAAACTTGTAATGCATTATTTTTTATAAAATTTTACAAGAAATCATTTGGTAACCAACGTGCAACTAACATTAAGAAGACAACAAAAAAAAACAAAAAATTACAATAAAAAAATTATGAATTTATTCCTGTCAGGTCTTCGTTTTTTCCATTGATATTATATAGGCAAGAATATACACAAAGAGAATAATGTAATATGAACATAAGGCGAAATATAATATGTTTCTATTACAGAAAGGGATTGAACAGCTGTCCCATTATAAAAAGAATATAACGACGAAAGTATGTGTGTGTATATATTCCTGTACTCATTTTACCAGTAAACAGGTGAAAAGAATTACTCAAAAAAATTTTTATCACAAAATAATAGTAAAGTAAAATAAAGCAAGAAGAAAATATAAAAAAGGATTCAACGATGAAAAAATTCTTACAGGTGTAAAGGATTTTATCTTAAATCTCTTTTTCGTTTTTTTTTTTTTTGTAATTTTTCTTCCTGTTACTGACGTATGAGATTGAGAAATACTGTAGGATAGATAAAATTTATTTCATATGTCCTATGGTATATAAACGCGTACATTTTAAGTAACTACATACAAGAGTTCTTTGGTTTCCTATATTTTTTTCGTACATTTTATTCCTATGCATGTAGCTTTATCCTTTTTATTTAAAAAAAAAAATTTTTATTTTTAAAAAGAAATTTTTAAGTTTAATATTTTTCATGTAGAACAATATGCTCATATGCTTTAATATTCTAAATATTCTTGTTGATAATTTTTTGGTTATTTGGGTAGAACGAAAGGATAAAATGAAAATGATAAAAGCGGCATTGAAATCTATTTTCTTCATGATTAAGATCTTTTCATTTTTCATGTTAAATGAATTTCATTCCAATGTTATTTTGTTTTGTAAGACTGAATTGGAGGAAACTTATTTAAAGAATAAAAAATTTAAAGAAAAAATTGTTTGTAATGAAATTTTTGGTAATTTAGATCCAAACTTGTAATAAGTATCACTGGTAAAAGAAAACCAGGTTTATTATTTGCTTTGTCCCCCACAGGAAATTGAGAACATTCCTACATTAGTCATTTTTTCATTATAATTAATTTACGATTCTTTCACTATTAATAATAATATTAAATACTCAATTGGCAACACTTTGCCTAATTTATTTCACATATTCAGTTATTTATTAATTTTTAATTATTACACCTAATGAACAGCAACAGGAAGAACCTTATGAACAGCAACAGAGTAATAATTATGCTTCTACTTTTAAATATAGGCAAGTAGATATGAACAATAAACTATGAACAGTAACTTTAAAAAATATTTGAACGGCTTTTGTACTATAAATTTTTTAATTAAAGAAATTTAACAATTCTTTACTCTAATAACAATATGAATTGCTTTTAAAGATAAAAATATAAAAAATTTAATTATAATTTGCTTTTTGAAATAATAATCATTCAAGTATCTTTTATTTTTAATACTCGTAATTATAATAGTTTCACGAAAAAAGCGAAACTAAATTCAATTAATTAAAAAGGAGCACAAATGACGAAAAAAATATTAATTGTTACGGGTCGTATTGCATAGAAATAAGGGAGATTATGTGATGGCAACAAATCTTGCATATCAAGTTTTCACTAGTAACGCACTTCTTCATGGTAGGGAAGCGTAAATAAACAATTTTTACAGTTAATAATACTTCATTTTTTCCACTATTTTGCTCATATATTCGCCAAATATTCACTCTAGAGCTGTTCTAGTAAAATTCCAAGTGATTTCTTATACCAATATATTCCAAATATTTCGAGCTTGTCACATAGAGATCAATTTTCTTTTATTAATTTACGAACTCTAAAATTATATGAACATTTTTCATTGTGTACGAGTGCGGCTTAATTAATACAAATGCCATTCTTTAAAAAAAGAACACTGTGTGTTTAATTATGCAGAAAATATTATTAATTTTGAAAATATTACACGTCTCCTTTTCATTTTTTTATAATACCATTTTATATAGGCATATTTATAACAACTTTTATTTATCTAAAAATTTTCTGTAGCAATAATAAAGGTATCTGAACTATAATAGATTGTAATGAAAAGCACCTACCATTCTTAATATAATTAAAATCTATAGGTGGCGTGGTCTGCTTTTTATTGATTTCCTTTAATAGAAAATACGTGAAAAATATTTATAATTATGCTTTTTATTCAGTCATTAAGGAAATAATTTAAAAAAGGTATATAAGTTTATTTTTAATGAACACGAATATAGATCCATTAAGAAATAGACCTATTGTCCTGTAGTTTAAATTGTATAATGACAATTAATAGTATAACTTATTTATATAGAATATTAATGAAATATTTTTATTTCAAAAGGTAATTCGTCGTCTTTTGAACAAAAGAGAATTAAAAGAATGAAGAAATTCATTGTGTCATAACGGTGCAAATAATTAAAGACAAAAATAATTATGTTGCTACTGCTCACCTAGGGTTAATATTTTATGTCTTCATATATCACTTAAAATATGAAATATTTTTTGAAAATTTTATATTCAAGCAAAATTGTTAAGGATAAGTTAATACATGAAATTGTTTTAATTAACTGAAAAGGTTTGGTTGTCGCCCAACACCGTAGGCCCGTAGTGGTTCCGCTGTATCTTTCCTTTTCCACCCCTCATTTGAACCAGTCCAAGTTCCATAAAAATTGCTGAAATTCGTAACGTTTACATTCGCTAAGTCTTCAGCGCGCCTGAAGAAATAAAACTTAAAGAAAATCTATGCGTGAAGTTCGCCAGCGTTGGACATAAGCATAGAATGTAGGTAACCATTCCTTCCTCATCTTCGTCACAGTAGCTTCTACAGAGATCGTACGCGAGGCGGTCCTTATTTCTTGTATATTCAATCTTGCCAGTCAATTGTCTGTTCGAATCTCTATTACAGTACTCATATCCTCTCCTTTTTAAATAGAATTCCAAGCGTCGTTTCATGCCATGTTTGGATATATTGACGAACTATATTTTTGAAAATAAATCACTAAAGAATATGTGGTGAACTTAAACCAGTTGATTTATGGATAATTTATTTTTTACCTTTAAGGGTTTTTAAATAATAATACACACTCGTCTTTCAATAAATTTTTTTACACATAAGATGTGTTTTTTTTTCTTCTTTTTCCATTGCCAGGATCTCGTTTTCATTTTTCTTATTCTTATTATTCTCGTTTTTCTCTTGTTGCGTTATTTTTGGGTAAAAATTACAACATTTTCTTCTTTAATCAGCCATGAAGAACAAGATTTCTTTATCCTTTACTTATATACTTATTTTAATGTATGTGTATGTTGTGTCATTTTTGACGATATCATAAATTTACGAGTGAAACGCGATGAACTTACTTTTTTGTGGTTTTTACATTAATAATGTATTTTAATTTTTTAACATTTTAATACCTACATGATATAACGCACATATATGGTTGCGTCTTCCAGTGTCATAAAATATACTGTTATAGCAGTTGTATGGAAATGATGAAGATTTTTATTTTTTTTTTTTGTTATAGGTGTTATCCGTTGAAATAAGAATTAAAGCAATTGAAGTGTATTTTAAAGTTAGAGCATTAAAAAGATGAATGGTAGAATTAAACGTGATGATGGAATTCGTCATATCACCTGAATCAAGATAAAGTGAAGATAAATATAGTTGATCTTAAATACTCTAAGATTATGTAAAAACGGGGCCACAATGTAGTAGTGGTAATTCTCAATTTAAAATTTGTTGGATTCTACTTCAATAAATTAACCGTTTTGGATTTAATATCAATGTGACGCTAGATTATAAAAAAATTGACTTCAGGGTCCATGTAATTCGATTTTCGTAAAACGATTTTCATATTTGCAGAAATGGACTGGTACTACCACATAAATTGATTGGTGGTACTTTACCGTTTTTTAGAATACAAAAATAAGGCCTCAGTTCAGATTTTCACAATAATTACGTATATTTTTTAATAATATTGCACTTAATGCAAATGGAACTTAAAATTTGTTATACCTCGCAGACATTATTTCATATATGTAAGTTTATAAAGAGAATTTATATAAAATATTTGAATAATTTTATTTTTTTTTTCATAAAAAATAAATCAATGATAACATGACTTTTAAATAATCTGTGTGTATACTGAATAAGTTCCATATACTAAATATACCATGTACACAAGGTAATTTAGTGAATAAATTCAAAGGAAACCTTAAAAGAGTAATGAAAAAATTTAAGAATTTCTTAACTTCTTTTTGCGTTCATTCATGTATTGCGAGACTACTTTAAAGAATTTTTTTTTTCAAGTAATAAAAATTGAGGTAGCTACTTAGGAGAATATAAATTTTCATTGGATTTAATTCAATGTCATTCTTAAAAATTATAGTTCCTTAGTTAATCAAAGTCAATTAAAACAAGGTACAGCAGAAGCGTTTTTTTGAAACCTTATAACTTGAAGATATGTTTACCACCCATGTAACATATTATATTTTAACTGAAACAATAAATTAAGCACTTCTCTTAGGATTATTGAAGATTCAGAAAGTTGCTACAAATTTTAATACAAAGATCTTGATTTACATGGAAATCTTCTAGATTCGACGAAATAAATGAAGCAACAGCTCTTTAATCTACCACCATATTGCATAATTTTGCTTCAATTATAGATTCACAGGCATTTACAACCTTCGACTCAAGGTGGAACAGAATTTGAGTATTAAAGTCTTAGTTATCAGCAAAAATGAGTTTCAGAAATATAGCCATGCAAGATTTTCTCACGGTACAAGCTTAAATGCCGGATAAAATTAATTAAAATTTTAATAGTGCAATGCATACATTGAAAATTCGTTTTAATTTTGTTGTAAAACGTATACAACTTGAATTCTTTTCCATTACAAAACACATACCATAAATTTTTTCGAAAACTTACACAAATAAATTACAAAAGAAATTTCAACAATAAAAGAAAAAAATTTGGAATTTATTTCATCAAAATTTCACACATTTTTTGTTAAAAAATTACATAATAGCGAGACAGGAAGTCAAATATAATAAAATAGCATTAATGGTGAATATGTCATAAACCAGAAAAGGATACAATTACAAAAAAAAAGGACAAGCAACAATAACTAAGTACAATATTTCTATTATGACTTTATCTATGTACATTCATCATTTTTGTTTTTTTTGCTGTTATATAAAAATATTTATACGGAAGTGACAAATAATTATGACAGCACACATTATAACATAATCATGCCCCCAATGGATAATTTAAATAGGTATTTAACATCATATTAAAATTGAAAAAAAAAATAAACCCTATAAAAATTATGCTTTGCTATTTCTATTATTCTTTTTTCGCCTCTCCGATAGTTAACTTAATTTTTTAAACAAATATCCTTTTGTGATAACATCATCATTGTTAATATTTTACATTATTATAAAAAAGGGATAATTTTTAGCACTAGAATAAATATTCTAAAGATTATAACATCAATGGAGTCTTATTAACCCCCCAATTTAAGGGATAAAATATTTTATTAATTGACTTAGGACATAAAATAAATATTATAGGTAAAATTATTGCGCCCCTATTTAAATGTGTCGTAAATTATAACTATAGAAATTGAATTAAAATTTTTGTATTTTAAAATATTGTGATTTTTTTGTGATTCACTCTGTGCTCCCCTAAAATTAAATTAAATTTTTAATGGATTTGGTTTTTGATGTTTAAATTTAATTAATAGAATAAAAATTTTAATAAAAATTTCAATAGAAAAGTGTTATTTCCAAGTGTCCCAAAAGTATGCAATTTTAACGAAAATACTGAGAAATATTTTACATTAATTTCTCTTATGTGATTTCTTTTTTTTAGCAATTCTTAATTTTAATTACGTAAATAAATGGAATTACAGAAAACAAATTTTTGATTAATGCTTTTTGAGAAACTTTTTAGCCACTTACTGTTATGTACATTATAAAAAATCAAAATACTTTTCAGATTTCTTCTATATGGGGCTATTTAAAAAAAATGTCATATTTTTATGCACTACATTACAGTAAAATGAAATTAGGATTTACCACATAATTTTATATTCGATTTTTCAGTGAATCAATAACTTTTGTAACTTTAAGGCTCAGACAGACATGCAATTTTTAGTTTAGTAATTATTGCTTGATATTAAAATCATTGCGCCCATATCTAAGAAACTAAATTATTGCATCAATTCAAATTAATTGTGTTAACTAAAAATTGCAATAAATTGAATGTGATACAGTTGCATGCGTGCTAGCTTCAATATCAATCTGATTACAAATAATTAATCAAACAGTTGCAAAACTAAAAATTGCATATATGCCTGAGCTTTTAAGCCAAGATATAATATTCGCTTCTAAAAACTTAATGTTTTTTTTTTTCAAATTATCAACTATGTTTCCTAATCTTGTGCACTCTGTTCTTAAAACAAATTATTGTTTAGACATAAATTTTGAATTAATTAGCTTTTGAAACAAGTTAGTTTGTTTTCTAGTTATAAAATTATTATTCTTCCATAAATTAAAGATTTAAATATTTTTTGAAATGGTATTTTGTGGTAACGCAATCAGTTTTTAAAAAGTATAGTTTTTTAAGTTATAAAATTTTTATTGCACGTGAGTAATTAATAGTTTTATGGATTTGTTTAGGATCCAAAAAGAAAATCAAATTTTTATCCTTTAACTCGATTATAATAATAAATTTCTAAGACACTTAAAATTTTTTGTATTTCTTAAAAGTGCTCCGATTTTAATTCTATTGATTCATTATTATTGTATGAAGCAGTTTCCCATTTTACTAAATTTAATATGAACTGAAAATTTTCGGTGTAATTGGAATTTAAAGAGCGTTTGGTTTTCCATTAAATCTTGTTCAGTGTTTTGTGTCCCAAACCAATTAATTTCCTTAAAAAATTTGAGCAAAAAAGGCGTTGTGCTCACATTGTAATTTGATTGAGATTCCTTAAATTTTTTTATAATTTTAAATGTTGGCTTGACATTAAACACATACGAGTTAACCGTTTTCACAATTTTGTAAATTTTGAAAAATTTTTTTTTTGATAAATCGCACAGATACAATATTGTATAGGTATTCGTTAAAAGTTCTTAAAAGTTTGTGAAAATAGTAGAAAAAAGTGAAAACAATTTTTAGAAAATTTTTTTATTCGTGTTTCTCGAGGCGTAGTTAATATGCAAATTTCCTGTAAAGATTCCAAAAATTTTCTTTATAAAAAAAAATTGTAGAAAGTTTTACTCGTATATTTAAAAATGTTTCAAAATTTTTTTCAATATTTTTTAAGGAAAACAAAGTTTTATTCAATTTACGCAATGTGACACTATATTAGAATAGTTTTCAAAAATTTCTTGAAATAATTTAATAAAATTTGGTAAGAAAACTTTGATATTATCAATAGAATGACTTTATGAATTGTTGGAAAAAAGTTTATTTGAAAAATTGAGGGGAGAAAGGTCAAATTAAATCACATAACTTACATAATAGTCCATTTAATATTAAAACTCTACCCATTATGTGTATTAGCATTGATTGTGAGTCTACAGACCTAGCTCTCGAGGTAATGGGGAATTATGTTGCTCTTTCCTTACCGAACGCTTAAATTTTGCCAAAAAGATTTATAATATTGTAGTGTTAAGGAAACAATAATTAGCTATTAAAAAATTTATTAATTTATGAAAACATTTGAGAACTAAAATTTAATAATTTACAGCCAAAATTAAATAGAGAACGTTAAGATATCTCAATTTATTGAATTTAACATTCTAGAAAGGCAATATTGTTAGAATATCATTTAGTCTTATTCAAATCAAAATTAATTGTAAAATTAAAAAAATTTCCTAAAATACAAATCAGAAGGCTGTGATGACACAAAATCAAAAACAGATTCTTCAAATTGCCTTGAAGCAATTCTTTGCCTTCCTTCCAAAAACATGTTATCTCTGGACCCTTATAAATTATCCTTCTTTAATTAACCTTTTAGTCATTTCATTCTGTATAACATATTTCTTGTTTATTTACAAAATAATTTTTACACGTACACGTTTAATTCAAATTCATTTCAATTTAATTTATTAAAATCTCCATAATAAAGGAAACCACCAGTAAACTGAAAGTAAACCATATTTAAATCAAAATTCAATAATATAATATAGAAAGATGAGAAATTTTGTTGTTGGACGGGTATAGAGGTAAGTGATTTGAACTATAGTGCATTTACGTTATTCATATAAAATTCGTAGTGGTCTGCTCTGCTGTGTTGTGAATAAATATAAATTTTTACGTAATAACTACTAACGCACCCTTTATTTGTGGAAGTTAAATTTTCATATCGCATTTAAGGTTAAAATTAAATTTAATATTCAAATTAAAAGAGAAAAAATTTCATTATGCTATTTAGAAAATTAAAATAGGAAAAACAAAAGTAGATATTCATTTGTAATCATTGAAAATGGCCTATTGAGAGGTTAATTGTGGTGATTCATTCACATGATTGTAAACACACTTTCAACATTATTTATTAGTTGCTTCCTTTATGGTATAAAATTCTGTGGGTTGTGTAAATTTTAAATTTATATTGATTTTTTATTAAATTATTTAGAAATCTAATGTAAATTTCATTGAATTAAAAATTGAAGCTGCAGATCACTTACTTTAGATATTTTGATTATCTTTGGTAATTATTTTAGCAAAATTTTTCAATTATAGTTGTGAATTTTTTTTAATTATTGTGAGTTTTAAAATGAATTAAAAAAATAATTAATTACTGCAATCTTATTTCAATTCTGTAATACGCCCGAAATTTTACATGAAAATTAACAAATTTCTAAACATTACGATTTTCCAACTTTTCTTTAGAATTTATAAAATTTTTCTGATACATAAAAATATTACTAGCTTTCTATATTTTCCTTTCTAAGTTGTTATTATTTTTTAATAAATACACACTGTACCATTTTAAATTTATAACTGTTATACACATGAAAATAACAATAGATACTAAGATGAAAATTCTTATTTACAAGGATATTTTTTGTGTTATTAGTAGGAATTTTTTCCTAATCGGAATTTCGAATATGGTTTGAAACTTTGATGATCGTAATTCATTTTTACGGATAAAAAAAATATACGATAACATTATAACAAATCGTAATAAATTTGTTGTTTTTAATTTTTCAATTTTGTACTTTTAAAATTTCCCAATTTTATTTTTAAATAAGAAAAACAAACAGGAATATAATATCGTATGAAATAACGGTATATATTCCGATATTTAAGTAGCACAGGAACAAGAAACAAAATATGTGGAATCTATAATATTACGATATTGCGATTGTAATAGTAAAAAATCATAATGATTGTTGAAATTTATGGAGTTATGGAAACAGTAGAGAGTAAGTTTTCATGAAGAATTTCAAGGCTATCTTAATTTGAAATCACAATGTAATATTTTAGATGACAAATGTTGGAAATAAAAAAAAAATTAAAATGTGAAAACTTCTAATACTTTTTAAAATGTTCATGTAAAGTAAAATTTAACGTACCATGTACATAATCCTCAAGAAAAGGATTTCAATTGGAATAAAAACTTGAAATTTAATTCTAAGATGAAGAATATGATAAAGAGAATTTTACAGATACTTAGTAAAAGTGAAAATTCTATTAAGTTAAGATTCGAATCATAAAAATTTCAACTTCTTATGAGGTTAAGAGATGGCGTTGTCGTTAGCGAGAAGGTATAGTCTATTAGTATTTGTTAAATCTATATTTTTGGTGTGTTATTAATGTCATTTCAGTTTGCAATATTTTATATTTTAAAGATTGAATTATAAATTGATGCAACTCTGTTTGTTTGGCAGTGTGTCTATTCTATGTAATTTTTAAATTTATAATTACATAATCGCTTCATTATAGTTCTGCAACTAAATAAAAAGATTTAATATTTCAAATTCATTTTGTAGATTGTCGAACGAAAGAGCTGGCTAATTAGTAACCACAAAACTACTATGGGATTCCGAAAATTTCAATAAAATTAAATCAAATTATAATTTAAGAAATTTTGGCAAATTTTTCGCTGTTACTCTGAAAAATCATTACTTCCTAACTGTAATCGAACAACTTTTAAAATAGAGTTACCTTCCTATATGAGAAAATTAGTCGATGTGTGGTAAGAATATTTTCTAATTTATTAATTCTGAAATCATTGTGACTGTTATAATTTGGAGCTAATGGGATCAATTTTACAATTAATGTTCTTGTTTTTTCCTCATATTATTAACAAAAATAATTTTTCTTTGGGACTATTAATAGTTTATTCTCAAATTAGTCAATGAATAAATAATGTGACGTATTAGGCAATTAAGTGTTTTGGGATTAGAATTTTTCTCTGTGGATAAAATCAGCACATTAATTTCAATCAATGAACAATTTTAATTGAATACATGGTAGTTTAAGTGCGGCAGGCTGGTCAACACCTATTTAACCTGTAAAACTGATGTTTGCGTAAAAAGTCAAGTTGAAGGTCATAATGCTCCCAAATACAGTAAGGAAAAAAATCATAGTTACATGAGCATTTTTTTTTAAATCACAGAATCTCTGTAAACATTTTGACAGTAATTTTCAAAATAAAATTCTCTTTTGAAAATTCTGGCCTCCAACTTAGTGATTTTTTATTTGTAATTTTCTAATCACTCCTAAATTTTCCCTGTAATTAAAAATATTGATTTTAATAGAAATATTTTCAGTCAATATAAAATTTTTTGTGCAATATTTTCATGTAAAAAATATTTCGACATTTTATTAGAAATTGAAAAATTTTTAAAGCTTTAATAAAAACGAAAAATGATAAAAATAAATGAAAGAAAAAAAAAAGGAAAAATACAAAAAATCATATTGATCTTTAATATTTTTTTTTTCAAAAATTTAATCCTTGAAAAAATTATTCAATTCCGTTTTATTTTCTCTCTTTTTTTTGTTTTTCTTATTTTATGTACACTTTTAACTTTTATTTTGTTTGATGTGTTAAAGAATTATTTTGTGCTCTTTAATAAATTTTTTTTTCTTTTATTTGATTTTATCATCGAAAAATATTCAATGAAATATTTTCTACAAACACCTACACCTACACACATACTTACATGAGCGATTACAAAGGGCTCAATACTTCCTATATAATATTATGATTAAAAATCCTTTATATTCTCTTATACACATGGTGTATATTTTTCTCTACATTTTCTCACCTTGTTTCCATCACATTATTTCGGTTGTATCACAACATTTTCTTCCTTTTCATTTTATTTGTTTTAAAAATATAACAAGAAAAAGAAGAATGTGTTATACTCACTCTTTAAATGACTCTATACAAAATACACGAAAATCAAGTGATAAGTATAAGAAGAAAGAGTAAAAAAATTATCAATAAAAATAATACAAAAAAGGAAGAGAGACACAAATTACAATAAGAAGAAAAAAGAAAATATTTTTTTTTGTTTTCTTTTTGACAAAAAAAAAAATTTACTTTTATGTTTGTTTGTTGTTTTTTTTTTTTTATTTTCTCTTTTGAGAAAATTGAAAATGCCAAAACGAAATTTTTTACTGTCAAAAGCAATTTGAGGCCATTAAAGCTTTTTGTATATATGAAAGTGAAAGAAAGAAAATTAGGATGATAAGGATAAAAATGTTTGTTATTCCTTCAATGCTTTTAAAAATACCGAAAAAAAAATATATTTTTATTAAAATATGTGTGTGTGATGGTCCTCGGAAATTAAAGGGTAGCAATGCGAAAAATTTGATTTTCAAATTAAACATCAATCGAAGAGGTCTAATTTTTTTTCATAAAATTTTGAATTTAATTGGGAATTAATCTAAGTTTCCAGAAATTTATAATTTTTATGATTTTTTATTTTCTAAATTAATCGACAAACTGCCATACTTTTATCTCCAAAACTATTAACATTTACGCAAGATTATTTGTATACAAAATCGAATAAAATCATTCGTTTTATTAAAATCACATTCCCCCTTTCAAATAATTTAAAAGTTATTCTATTTCTGGTAAGATGATACAGGTGATCCAAGAATCTAGAATCTAGTGCTCTATATTAAACTATTGTTAGTCAATTCAGGTTCATTAAAAAAATGTTTGTCCCATAACCACATGTTGATTGAAATTTATTTTTGTTCATTATAGAAAATATATATAATCTTCAAGTGCTATCGTTTTGATAACGTCTTGAAGAGAAGCGTAAACAAATACTAGATATTTTAGCATCATTTCTTGAATTTTTAATATTTCTGTTCTGTTTACTACCGGAAGTAACTGACAAACATTTCAGGTAATTCGGACTACGAAAAGTAAGTTACATTTTTAATTAATATTTTTCTAGATATGTTAACTAAACGCTTCCTAGCATCCTTTAAATTCGAAGGAAGTGTTCGAAGGCATTTTAATGATCTTGTGCAATATTTTCACTATACCAATCAATACAAGTTGCAGTCGGTTAAACAAAGAAAAGTGGGATAAAATTTTGATGAAAGGATTAAGGTTATAAATTTCTAAAAATTCAAACGATTTGTGATTTCAGTAATGTTTCTTTAATGTCTTTCAACAACTAAATAATTAAAAATGCATAAAATATAAGAACGTAGAAAAAAGGAAGTTCAATAAATTTAACGGTATAAATTTTCATCTACATATATAATAATAATAGGATTGATTTAATTATATTATAAATTAATTTTTCATAAAATTAAACCAATATTTTTGTATTTTAATCAAAAGCAATATCCTATATATTCATGTATGTACAATTATGTAGATACATAAAAAGTAAATAACCTTATTAAATTACTGCAGAGATCCTTTTAATCATAATTTAATATTCTATATATATTATATGTATGTAGCATATGTATGTATATATTATGAAAAATTATTATAAAATACACTTCATCAAATTCATTAATATTTAATTCAGATATCATCAATTTATGTATATAACTTCCGGGTTTAATAATATAATATTCTATATATAATGTAATATTCTATATATGACTATAATATTATTATATAAATATTAATATTTTCATACAAAAGAATAATGTGTGTGGTCTATTAAAGTTATTCATCTTTCCGGTAACATATTGTTATTTATTATATTGGGATCATTAAATCAACAATTTGATTCTACTAGAATTTCTCTGCTTTTTTTTCCCTTGGTTTATTGTTTCTTTCCGTTCACCATCTTCATCGACATTATATTAATTTAATATTCGAATAAAGTTTTTTTCTATTAAATTTATAATAATAATAATTGGTATTTTTAATGTAAAGACTGCATTAAAAAGGAAGAGGCGTAAGTATATTATTATAAAAAAAAATAAATGTAATATTTAATTTCCAATTTTTCATATTAATTAATTGTTATATTATTTTTATAATGAATAACGATAAGATTATGATAATGTGGTACTTTAAACGTGACTTACTTTATGTTGTTAGAAGAATATAATCGCCGGAACTAGACAAATAATAGCTATCCAGGAATTTAAATAAGACTGGAGTGAAATTCATAAAAGAAATAAGCACTTTTAATAGTAATTATCTATTACGATGAAGTCTTTGGAGATTAGTTACTTAAATGAAAAAAGCAGACAGATAGGAGACATTATTTTCCTGGAAACCAATAAAAATATTGTTTACAAAAATTTACTATTTTCACATCTCTAACCTTAAAATTGAAACCATGAGAACTAAATTTTCGATGTCGCTTTTTGAAATAGAGAGCCGTGTTCGTATTATGAATTTCCCTTTTCAATTTTAATTTGAATCTGGAACTGTACGAAAATACCGACAGGCCTTACTCAAAATCAAACTCAAATTTTTTAACCAACCACTGTGGCTACCAAACTAGATTTTATTCGTGATTTTAAGCCAAATTGAAGTGAGAATTGAAAAATCTTACTATATTTAAACAATAAACCAAACAATCCATTTTCAAAAAAGGGAATCGATTTGCACTTAGCTCTAAAAGTTCAAAAAATTTTGCAGAGTTTCATTTAATAAAATAAAATGAATATAACACTTTCGTTTTATTAGCTTCACAATAGTAATTTTTGCGACTCTTCACATTCATTTGTAGGCTATTATAATAAAATGGACAGCAAATCCAGTAAATTATTCAAATTGTAAGCAGACATTGTCCTTTATTGTATTAAAAAAGACGTCTATAATTCAAATGTACCCTGGCTTAAAGTATATTGTAGTTATTTTAAGAGTTAACAGGTTCACTTAGTAAATAAAGATAACGGTGAGTTCATTTTCAATAGTAGATCATCATAGCTATTCCTCGTAAGATAGAGGACGTATGCAATAATTATTATTCCTTCAATATTATATTTAAACATACCTATATAATTTGTAATTCATTTTGTAATTTTTTGCAGATGAGTTTTAATAATGATTAATGATTTGGTTTTTAACTTTAAAATATTTTAATAATTATTGGTAATTTATTTAAATTTGATTGGGTTTTTTTTTAAATATTCGAAGATATTGGAAATAAATTTATGAAATTTCATAATTATTATGTAAATTATTTATTTTATTTCATTTTTATAGATCTTGACTATACCTTATTAATATAGTCAATTTTACATATAAATTGGAAACAATGGAATAATTTGAATTGTGTTCGAAAATTTCAATTGTCTATGTGCTCTTCCATGAAAAAATATGATAATAGTACTGGAACTAATTATTTTTACATATGTACGTGCGTATACAGTTGTTTTTCCTTTATTTCACTTGAAAGTGAAACGGTCCCGTAGTTTTTCTTCCTATAATTTATTAAAAGTTATTGATATTTATTGTTTAGTTTTATTGGTGTACAATATCGCATATTATTAGATATATGGGCAATTAATTTTATAATAATATTTAAGGGTTCGAAACCGAGACTCTTCAGTTAGAGCACCAGTGCCATAACCACTGTGTTATTGGTCAGGCACGTACTAGAAACAGAAATGTTTTTGTTTCATAATATCCAATTTTATGCCATAATATATTTTTGAATGCTCTCGTCCTTGGTAATGAATAGAAGATTTTACAATATTAGGTCGTTTTACTAACGAAAATTTAATTTGTGTATAATAGCTAAAATTGCTTTTTACATACGATGTTATTTTTACCCTCAGTTCTCTTCATACTTAATTTAATCTATATTATAAGAGTATAAAGAGACAATAATATTAAATAAAAAAATTAAAAATCCCATTAAAAACCATATTATTATTATATTTTTTTTTTTGAAGAGTGTCAGCTATTTTCCCTACATAATTAATTTAATCCTTTTCAAGGACAATTTATGATTAAATGAGGACAAAACAAAAATAAGGACAAGAAAAATTTTGAACAGATGCAAGCAAAATATCAATGAAAGAAGAATAAAAGAGAAAAAGTGAAAATAATTTTGACTCTTTTTTTTTTTTTTTTTGGTTTTTTTTCTTTTTTTGTTATTCTATCAAAAGGATATTAATATGAAGGGAAAATATAAGTTATCTTTTCTTATTCTAATAATTTTTCTTCTTTTTTTATATTTTTTCGCTTTTGAACTTAAAATAAACTTAAAAAGAAATAGGCATATTATTACATAAAAGAGAAAATTCATAAACTAAATTAAGTTGTATATAATCGTTTTTTTCTTTCTCTCTCTCTTCTATCTCTTTTATTATAATTCATTCATTCATATCAACTCTCTTTAATGAAATATTATAAAAAAAAAAAAACAAAAAATAAGTACCTATACCATGATAAAAAGGAAAATAAGATCACAGTTTTTATTATATTTTGACCTTTATCTTTGTACTTTGGCCCCCCCCTCCTACTCCCAATCCCACATACCGACTTTATAATAAGCAGGAGAAATATTTTTATAATGATATTTGGATATCTGATCCAAATTTTATGATTATTAAATGAAAAAGGAAAAATAAATAACAAAATTTTGAAACGCCTTGTAAGTACTAAGTGTGTCCGCCGAAATGTTAAAGAATTTAAAATACAAGTAAAATTAATATTATGTAAGCAAATGAAGAGGGAAAATTTTGCTTTTGTTTAGAAATTTGGTACGGAATGGATGTTGGGATACTAAAAAAAGTACAGATTAGCTATGACTTTGTAATTTTGTAATTTTCCGTTTTCTTAATTACCTTGTAATATACATGATCAAGGTGATTAATAAAGAACTTGTCCAAATATTGCAAAAATTCCATTATAGTGTTGCAATAATCTTTAATTAAACAATTTTTTTAATAAAATTTTAATCAGAAATCTTCCGAATGTGATAAAATTCCAGTAATTTTAAAATGTACTTTAACTACAATCTAATTCTAAATTATACAATTTTAGTTTTAAAATTTCAAATTTTAAAAGATTGGATCACAACTTTTCTAATTATTCCAATGAACAGTTTTAATATTAATATTAATTTACATAAATTCCATGTAATTCAGTCATTTTGGAGCTGAATATACTCGCTATAGAAAATTTGCATTATTGACTCTTTATTAAAGCTATTTCTTCAAAATCCCAAGTAATTTTCCTCATATCTATGGTTCAAATTAACTTCAGTTATTTCTAGTTCATTTCAGAAATTCCGCAATCCAACTGGCTTTACTTTTACTCTCTTGAACATTAATATTTTTATAAAAATTTTGTTTGCACACCATTTACTAATTTATGTGGAGGAATTTCTATAAACAGAAATGTTTAATTTTATAAAAAAAAATTTTATATTTTTAGAAAAAAAAAAAACCAAAAAAAAACTCATTAATCATTTAGGTAAGAGTGATAATTATGATCCCTTTGGGTCAAATTATAACGTCTGACTGGGCAGAAAATAACAAGTATAAGAAAACAAAAAAAAAATATTAAACCGAAAAAATAACCCTTTACAAACAAAAAAAAATTTTTTTTTCTTATTTAACATGTTCTATTTATTTTGAATAGGAATTTGTATATGGTCCATCGGAGGTGCATAAAACAAGAAAAAATGGAATCTAGGATTTAGATACGGAGACAAAAAGAAAAATTTTTTTCACTTTGTTTTTTTTTTTGCAATTTATGAAAAATTTTTGTATTTTTATGTAATCCTAGTTGTAATATCCTTTTTTTTCTCTTTTATTCTTAAAATTGTTAAATTGTAATTTTTGAAAGTCTTAAACTTTAAAATGATTTTGTAAAAAAAGTTCATAACATTTTAAAATCATAAGGTTTCCTTACCCATCTATGAATTAAAAAAAAAAAATCTACATAAGTCTAAAGGCATAATGGAAGACCATTGTAATATTGTCAGGAGGACTTTGACCCTTACAAATTCATAAAATTTACTTTTATTTTAAAAAAAATTTTCAGTTCCAAATTTTGATGTTGTAGGTATTTTGTAAATTTATAATATTTATTTTGACAAAAATTATGACAAAAAAAATTATTTGATATTTCAACTCCTTTTTTTAGATTTTTCAAAGAAGAAGAAAAATTTTTTTTTCTGAGAATAGAATCTATAGTATTAAGGCAGTAATTCTTATCGACCTCATCGATATTAGGTCTGTGCAGCCTTATTTTCACAAATAGCAATTTTTATATTTCTAATATTTTTGATGGACTTACAGTGGAACGAACCCGTACATAAATTTTTCGATTATCAGATAGAGAATATGTTGCCAAACTTTAAACAATTTGTTTTAGAAGCTCATCTATACCTTTCATAATTTCATAAAATAGCCTACAATATGCATAAAATAAATGTTCGTAATATTAATCTCTGAGCTTAAAATTTTGAGTAGTAATTATCAAAGTTTTAAGCTTTGAGTGTTTTTATTTTGGATATAGTATTTATTTGTAGTAAATACACTCAAACAAAAATTCTATAATTTCAACATCATTGCATAATTTCAACAACTGTATAGGAATAAAACAAATCTGGGTGTGTGTAATATTAGTGTCTAGACTTCAAATTTTGTGAAATATAAATACACTGAAACAAAATCTTAAATGTCATTTAAAATTACGTAGGTTCTACTCATGCAATACTTAAACAAAATGCTAGTCTTAGGTTGGTTCATAACCATTGTTGTACTCCAAATACATCAGCATTCTAGGTCAAAATCTCATTCCTAAATAGCATTATTCAACGAAATTTTGATACAATTTTTTTTCCAAGAATTTTCCATTTGCTAGAAATTAATCTTTAATTTAAATTTTATTCCAAAAAATGCATAAAAACCCTCTCTATATTTTTGTTATAGAAACTAAATGAAAATAATATTTGAAATTTTCCAAAAATATACTGCAATATGTTGAAATGTGGAGGAAGTCCTTTATGATAAAAAATAAATTAAACCTGTGCATATTAAAAATATAGTGAAACTTTTTCAAAACAAAATATGAATGCTTTCTTAAAGGAATTAAAGGAAGGATAGGCAGCGGGAGCGGGGGAGGAGAGAAAAAAAAATAAAAATAAAAATAGATACACAAACAAAAATAGAAAGGAAAAGAAAAATAAAAAATAAAGAAAATATTTTTTTTTTGGGGAAACCAGCAAAAGTGGTTCCAGTGCCAAAAGCAATGTTATCACAATATGGTGCTGATTGTAATAAAAACATAATATGACAAATCCTTTTTTTATATTTTTTCTAGTTGATTTTTTTTTCTGCCTCCTGTTTATGATTTTTGTTTGTAGTTTTTAGAATTAAATTTCTATTTTGTTTCGTTTGGTTTTTTTGTTTTTTTTTGTTGAAAATTCCTGGAAAAGAACTACTAATCTTTATGAATTTAAAGTCAAAATATACAAAAAATATTTATAAGATTTTCCTCCTTTTGAAAACTAATATTTATTACAATTTTTATAATAATATTGTTATTGTGTAAATATAACAATTTTCTTTAATATAATATTACAAAATACAAGCATACCTTCTTCCACTTACTTGGACCCGAAATTGAATAAATCGCATAATATTCAAAACACGTTCCAAACAAGTTATAAAGTGCTAAACTATAGTTTGATATATCGTCAATTTTAACAAAATGAGTCATTCGGCTTATTCACAAAAGTGTGCCGAATTTATATTCAAGTCGAGTTCTAGGAAAATTTTCTTAACATTTAAATAATTTTTGCCTTTTAGTGTACCGCGCCGCGATATTGAAACAATTTTTTATATTACAAGTTTAAATTAATGTCGAAAACAAATTATTCTCACCATTAAGCAGAAACCCTAAAATCTGTTCAAATATCGGAATAATTATTGGGAAAAATGTGTTTATTAGTTGTGTCACGAAATATCTGAAAATATTTTATTAAGTGTAAGTATGTTATTCGAACTACTATTCTTGATATAATAAATTTTAAAATGAAAGTTACTTGGGCTAGTTCCAGGCAAATATTTCTTGGATCCTATTTTTTTCAGAGCGCTACGGTCTTATCGAATATAAATGCTAAGGAATTTATCCGGTTTCTGAGGAACTCAGGCTGATTCTAATGAAAGAGAAGGAAGAAATTCGGCGTCATCGCAACGGGAGTATGGGGCCTGAGTGTACAATTCGCGAGGTTACACAAACTAACCTAATTTAACTTTGAAACGAAAATGAATATTTTAGCTTAGAATTACTGCTATATCAATTAAAAACTATAGTTAGAAAGTACGCTTGTAAAAAATTATTAAAAATATTTTTAATTTTTCTATTCAAATGAGCATAAGCTACCCATTTTACGGCAATGTTACTCTAGCAAGAAACAATACTATCAGAGCTAATACGAATAAAGGGAATAAGTGTACAAATTTTATAAAAAAGTGCCAAAATATTATAAAAAAAATTGTAGACATACCTTAGAAATATCTACACACGTTGGTATGGGTATATATATATATTAAATATATGTACGCTCCATAAACATTTATGTGTAGAACAATATGCACAATATGTTAAAATTTTTGAGAATTTTTTTTTTTTTGCAAAAACGAAGGCTAGACATAGGCGTATTTTGACATGATCTTAGCAAAAATGTAGACAATTTATAATATTTAAAGGACATTATTATAATAATATATAAAATAGCACAATGTTATTGTAGAATTTAATGTTTTCTAATAAAAATTCAATAACAAGTTCTATTCTATATTAATAGAATTCACATATAGACATACCATACGTACTGGCAAACCTATTTATATAATATTATGTATATTGGGTAAATATAGGCATATGGAATATTTTTATTGAGAATAAATTTTACTTTGATATTGATATTAAGCAAAAAAAAAAATTTAAAATAAAAAATTTTAAATAGAAAAATATTGGCTTGAGAAACAACTTTATAAAGACATTTTATCAAATAACAATATTATGCTATTTATATCGTAGATTAATATAGCTATACATAATATATAATACATGAGGTATATACGTATGATATGTAAGGAATGTTGCTGATATTAAAATATTTTGGAAATTCTATTCTGTTATTTTGCCAAAAATTTGTATATTCACCTAATTCAATTTTTTTAAAGTGTTTTTGTTTTTTACATGTGAGAGAAAGCACTTAAGGATAAAAAATTTATTGAAAAACGATATTTAAAAGTTATATGCATTTTTTAATAAAATAATTAAATATCTAAATCTCTTATAGATTTCTTAATTAATTTTTTAAAATTTTTGGTAAAAACTTTTAGTATTAAATTTTTATATTTTGACTTTCGATAAAATTAAAAATAATATTTTATTAAAATTTAGTTACTTAAGAGGGTGTTTATTATTAAAAATTACGATATTAGATAATAATATCCATACGAACTCATGTTCGAATGATCTGAAGACGTAAGTGTATGTTTTTGATCAGCGTCCAATATTCAGTCGATTTGACCATGTCTGTCCATCCCAACTATAATTCAAAATATAATTAAGATAAGCTTACCAAATTTTTACATTATATGATTTATAATAAATTCCGGAACCGTATTTTAATTGGATGAGATGGGGAAAGTGATTCCTGTAACTGTCAACAACTCAAAGAGTTATTTGGCCATATCTCTGAAATTATTCAGCGCAGATATAGTTTTGAAAATTTGCACAAGCCAATATATTATTAGGACGATCAGGTGATAAGAGTCGTTGAATTTTCTAGATTGCTTGTGGTAGTTGCCATAAAACTTAATAAGCTATTTTGTTCATAGCCCAAAAACTATTAAGCTTACAAAGCTAAAATTTTGGACAAAATAATTTGATGATTCGGCCATCATTTTCAATAAAACATTTTTTAGATTGTATAGATTTATATGGTAACTACTAAAAATAATAAAAAGCAAAAGGTTGTATGAAACTGTATGTCAATATTATCTCCGACATTTAAAATTATTTATTCGTACGGGCATATTAGTTAAAACGGTCAACTACGTCTACTCTAAGTGAGAACATTAAATTACACACATATTGTTCGTTACAGAAAACAATATAAATTACAGGATGTTCTCAGGAAGAACTGGTTATATTATACGAATTTTATAAAACTCATAATTCAACATTAGCCACACCCTTAAAGAGTTTTCCCTTAAAGAGTCATAGCACCTTTAAAGAGTTTTCTGAAGTAATAGTTTATTTTTCGCGGAGGAAAGCTCAAATTAATCCTATTTTTTTTTTTTTTGATCCTGTACAAAAAAGATACAGAAATTTGCAAAAGAAACAAACTCACATTTAAAAATTAGAAAATTAATGCTTATTCTTTACTTTATTAGCTAAGGAAAACTTTATCGAAAATCTAGAATTACGGATTACCATACTTGGAAGCATTTATTAAAAAAAGTTCATTCAATTGCATTGAATTTCTTTATAATTTTAAGTTTTTAAACTTCGACAATATTACTTTATAATCCAAGACTACATATACATCAATGGGAATAGAAAAACTGTAGTTACTGTAGGAAAATTATTGTCAAATAAAACTTCCAAAATTTTCTTCTACCTTTAACTAGTTTTTAAAATATTTTACAATAAAAACAAAATTATTTTCTCTTATATCAGTAAAGAAATTTATATTTTAACTTAAATTTAAAAATGGGAACCATATGCACTTCAGCTTTTCATTTTGGCATATTGTCAATATTTTCTACTTAATATAGAATAATAATGATTTTCTTATACAGCCTTTCATCAATAAATTTATTCTGAAAAACTTTTTAATATTAGGTCAATGTAAATTCAAATAAATAGCTAGAGAAGAAGAAATTATATGTACAGTTTTTTTGTATAAATTCAAATTTAATAGTATCTGTAGCTCTGTGTAGTAGGTGTATACATGTATATACATGTATACATGTATATTATTAAATGGCAAACATAATCATTAGAAAATCTTCTGAGTTCAATAAACTTTAACCGCACTAAAATAACTTTTATTTTTTTGTTTATTCTTTGTTTTAGTTAAAAAACACTTTATTCACCAAAAAAAAAATATAATTTTGAATTTTTTGAAATGCCTTTTTTTTATAATTCCTTTTCTTTTCTCTCAGTTGGGCCTTTCTTCCCGAAATTCTATAATATTACAGTCTGCTCAAATCACATTTTTTTCCCCTTTTTGAATAAAGTTCATTTAAAGTGAATGTATAGGCAAAATAACAATAGCCGAATCCGGCAGTAATGTAACAGATGTTCATTTATTAAAGCAGGACAACAAAGCAAAAAAAAAAGCAAAACATCTTATATTTTAGATATAGTTAGGAAAAATAAGGTGAATCCCACTATATTGTTAATAGAATCGGGATGAATAGGAATAGGAAAAGGAAAATAGTGTATAAATTCAAATAGAATACTAAAATATTTAATGCCTCCGATTATGTAGAAAATATTTCATGAATAAATATAAAAAATTCGATGTATCCAGGCGATCTATTGTATAAATTTGCAATTAGATTTCGAATTAATTAATTTTTGACTCACAGAGAAATTGGTAAGGAATCAGCAATTCAAAACAATTAAAAATATAATGCGGTCACAAAGGGAAAGCAAGGTGAATTAAGAGTGCATTACAAAGTTTCGAAAATTTTAATTTGTACTGGGGTGATATAGAATCAAAGAAAATATTTAGCAAAAATTCTTATGATCATTTACGTAGCATTATGCACACTATATTGTTTTTAGTCACATATGGCGTAAGAAGAGCTCTAGCTATTGTTCACCGCAATTTTGTGTACTTAATGTAAACATTTAAAAGGATTGACAAATTTTGTGACATAAAATTTTTTCTTGTTAAAGATTTTTTAACTAATTTTCTAAATTTGCAATTTTAAAATTAAATTTGCTTCAAAAGGATTTTTATTTCAATTTCCTTTTTATTTTTAAATAGTTTGAGGTTAATTCCTAAATATTTTGTGGTAAATTCAGATTTTAAAATTGCATGAGTGAATGTCAACTTGTTTGCTTTTGTAGAAAAGTCACAAAAATATAGTTGTTTTTTTCTTTTTTTAGTAAGACCTTTTCAATAGCTCTAATGAATATTCGATTTGGGTTGATATTAGTGGCAGAACCGATTGATCACATTTACAAAATTTCCAATTAGATTTTTATGAAAAATTTTCAATTTTTAATGGTACATTTGTAGTACTGAATGAAAGAAAATATGTTGGTGTAGAAAGTTTTTCATAAATGAAAGTTGGTAACGTTCTCTTCAATACACAAACCTTATTCATGTGCAGACAGGGTTTTTCCAAGCGTTCGAAAACGGCTGTCCAACTCCCTTGGGGATACCTGCAGCCTTATATTTGGAACATTAATATTATAGACGGGAACGTGGGAAGCTGGCTACAGTAAGTCACGAATAGCTGCGATGGCTCGGAGCAGGTCCTCTTGCACCATTTTCCCTTAATCCACAATATAATTTGTGTAAAAATTCAAATGCAAAATTGCTTGAAATTCTCGCCAAAACACACATTTCCTGAAAAGCCTACCAAAAATTTTCAATTTAATATTACAATAATTGCTTATGTGCTAATTAGAATTTTATCACATTTAATATTATTTCTAGACTAAACTAGCTGAACTTTGAGATAAAGGTTCATGATTATTTATTCGCTTGAACAAATTAAAAAATCTTATTAAATCCGGTTTACTTTTACCAGTAATACATGAAATAGTACAGTTTATTAAACACCTAACGCAAATTGGAATAGTATGGCATTCTATATTAAAGAGTCATCAAAACCTTGTCATCCTTAATTTTATTTCGGAAATATTAAAGTACTCGTAGTAACCACAAAAAAATCCAAAATTTTTTCGAATGACAGAAACTTTGAACATAAAACAAAATACTTATTTTTCATTTTCTCCAAAAACTTAATTAGTGCAACTTGAATTTTTATTGTCGAGAAAACAAGTAAAAGGAGATTTCTTAAAGGATATAATCATCAATTCTCCTACAGGATGTTATTCTTTTGTAAATTTCAAGAATAAGTAACTTTATTACATTTAAATTATAACGCATTAGATTTTCAACTTAAAAAGTTTTGCTAGCTAGGAATTCTAAAAAAAATTAAATACTTTTGCGGTGAAATGCTGCCATAATCTCTTCTGTACAAAAATGAGAATAAAATATTTTACATTTTTATCATTTAAATTTGTAAAGTTTTAAAGTGAAGACTTTAGAAAATTATTCAAACTTTGTTGTTCAAAAGACATCCTTTTTCCTCGGTATGCATTGATGTACGTAAGTTGTTTTAATGGAAAAAGTTGAAGAATACTTCAAAATAATATTCTTTAAAACTCAAACGATTGTTTACACTTCCTCACAAAAGGGATACAATTTTACTGTGACTTTAAAGTATGCTACTCTACTGTATTACAATTTAATGAAACTGTCGCTCGATGTTATCAATCTCGGTCAGAAAAATTATATTTTTATTTCAACATTTAATTCAAAGGGAGAGGGCCTTAATGGAAAGAAATCGCAAAGAGAGTTTGGGATCAAATGCGATTATCACTTTTATCAGATAAAACAGAGATGATACTTGAATTTGGGCTCTTTAGACGGAATTATAATATAGACAGCAGCAGTTTGCGTATTACATTATTGAAATAAATGGAAGATTACGCGCAAAATAGGTTGCCATTAGTATTCCGAGATGAGAAATTGGTATCACATTGGTAAGCTGCCGAAACAAGTCTTAAATTATGACTTTTGTCGAATATCTGTTACAGAGTTTCGTAGTTGTTAATTCCATAAGTTTTCTATATAAATTGGGATACTAGTATTCCCTTACATATTTTAATATTCACGGGTGTGACTGCAATTAACAGTGAATCAAGATAGAAGTAGTATGCATTATTTTATTCTAATATGATATTTTCTGTTAAGAATAAGAATCTATGTAATATTCAAAAGTATTATCTTGTACTGGAGCTAATTTTAAGTTTATCAAAGAATAAGAAGAAATTCTCATTCAAAGGAAATTGTTTATTTTTTCGGTTGCATACCTTAGTTCTTTTTATGATTACAATTTGCTATTTTCCCGCCAAAAAGGTATATTGTAAATTCTTGCTTAAATTTTATTTTTTCTAACATTTTAAAAAGTGTGAGCTATTTACCTTTTTTCTTTTGTGAATTCGAGTTGTTTTTTTATTACAAACATATTGTACTGTGTTGATCCACTTTCAAAATATAGGGAAAAACAATACTTTTCTCTTTTGTTATTCCAATTCTTGGAGGCGTATTTTTGTACACATATTCTCCTTGTGCCTACATAGTATAAACATCGGGAATTTTTGTTTTATTTGAAATAGCTTTTAACATGGTTTTCATTCTATTTAAGCTGAAATACAAACATTCAACAATACACAAAAGAATATCCTGGCCGTTTAAAAAATGTATGTATTAAAAACAAGAATAAAAAAAAATCAAAGGAAATAAAACAAGAAAAACAAAAAAAAAGTTTTTCTTCTCTTTTTGAATTTTTTGAAAAAAAAAAAAAAATTTATTAACTTTGTAGACGACAGGATTTTTATTTTGTATACTTTCCCCATATTGTAGTATTTCCTAAATAGTAAGTAGGCATAGCTAGTTGTAAGTATATGTGAAATTGAGTTTTTAAGTTAAAAAGCATAACATTTAAAGTAAGAAACATAAAATCAACAAAAAAAGCAAGTACTTAAACGGATTGCTTTCGTTACGATTGCGGCAAGGTATAGCAGTTTTATATTATGTACTTAAAAGTTTTTGATTTAAAATAATATAAAAATCTCGAAGACTTTTCCACAAATTTGTCATACACAATTTTTATACAAAAAATTTTGAAATTATTTGCTAGGTAATTTCAAAAATCTGTATCTTGTACTTTCTATATTGAAGAGTTCTACAAGATGGAAGAGACTATGATCGTTAAAATGCAGTTGTACTAGTAGTTTATTGACTTTTTTATTCTTTTGCTTGGAATATACCCTTTGCCAAATTATATTATGAAACCAAATTATTCAAACCCATAATACTTAGTATGATTTAGATCGTTTTAACATTTATGGGAAGAATAATATTAAGCTTAACTCAAAAACACTGGCTTCAACCTTAAAAGCATTGTTCAATATTGTTCAATACTATTAATACTAAAGAACAATATTGTTCTGTTTTAGCAAAAAATCGTAAGAACTGAAAAAATAAGAAAAACCTGTTCAGAGCTGCTATAATTTGAATTGCAAAAAATTGTACAGAAAACCAAAAATCATTGTACCACAGACAAAAAAATGGTACATTTAACGTACCATGACAAGTTAAAAATTTTTATGGTACAAGAATTTAAAAAATGGTACCAGTACCATGAAAATGGTACGTTTGGCAGTACTGAGTTGGACTACACGTTTTATTTTACAAAAAACTTAAACTACTGTGGAAAATACTGCCTCAAAATTTAGTTGAATATAACACTTTAGGAGAGATTTCATATACATCCATAAAATTCTCCACCTTTTCTCAAAAAATTCAATATTTCCATAACAGACCTGTGCTAAAAACAAATGTAAATTTAATAATATTGAATTATAATAATTTCAAAATCCTGATCAATTAAAGAAAATTGTAACATTTTCCTTTTATCTTATTAAGGGCTTTTCACAGAAATATTTTACCTAGAAAATAAATTCAATCTACTTTAAATTTTAGTTTCAATAATGTTATTTTACTTAAGAATCCTAAAACTTTCATCATTTGTCATTATTTGAAGAAAAATAAATAAATCTGGGTATACGGATAATTTTGGGGATTCCTAATTCAATCATTTTTTTCGTTCTTAAATCCACCTTTTATTTATTTTTAGAAAAAAAAAAATTAAAATTAATGTTTTTCTCCTATAGCTTTGCTCAAATCAAAAACAGGATAAAAATAAATAACTAATACTTGAGTATTGTCTATGAATGTAGGACGGCTATTTGAGCTCTTAATTTTTGCTAAATTTAAATCAAACGTGGTTAGACAATGTCTATAGAATTCGACAAAACTAAATAAGAAGAAAAAACTCATCATATCGTAGGTTTTGATCACGAATAAATGACACTGAACGTGCTGATCTTTTCATCAATTTGGGTAATGAGACATTGTTTATTGTCCCAGAGTTGTGAAGTTTTTATTCGAAAGCGCTGAAAAACCATGTAACTATTTGATCCCAAAATTAGAGGGATGAATATTAACGGGAACAGTTTAGGCTCTTGATTCCTAACCTTATTGGGCGGTGAGCTGATGAGCTTCTAGTGTTTTGGGGGGGGGGGGGAAGTATCAGTGTGGTAATTAGTATTTCTAATTCGCATTGTCGACTGCGGAACTTATGAAATTTGAATTTGTTGGGGTATAATGGCTTCGCAGCATAGACTTGCTGTAAGTCTTAAGATTTTGCAAAATATTGTTGCGGTACAATGCAAATATTTAAGTTGCAGTGATTTGGCTATTTTCAAGTCTTGTCTGATTTACTTTTAAAGATTATATAAAATAAAATTTAGATTAAGAAAATCAATATCGTCTGCTGACTTTGTAAAAATTAAGGTTGTCAGTGAAAGTTTTGGGAGTAGATTAAGTTAAAGTTCGCATTAAAGCATAAGTATAGTTAAAGCAGAGACTTATTGCAAATATTTATAATTTATTAATCTGTAGAGTGTAGACTAATCCAATATTAGTTAACAAATTGAATTGGTGTAGAAATCTTCAAGATATTTTGGGAGAAAAATATTACTAACCAAAAATAGATTTATTGCTTCACACTATTCATTACAGATTTATTTTTTTTCATCAACTAAATTGATTTATATTTTCTTTATTATTATATTATTTAATTTTATTCCTTATAAATAATCATATAGAAAAAAAAAGGATTTTCTAAATATTTCGTACATATAAGACTTACTTTCCCATACATTTTTCTCATTTTCTCTCACCACGTCTCTTTAATCAATAATCGAATTATTCAATATTATTTTTACCTTTGCCAAATTACGAAAAAACAATATTTTGTCCTCACTTTTTATATTTATTAGATATTTCTGTTGTAGAAATGATTTTTTTCGATAGAATTTTTTCCTTTCTATTGCATTCATTTAGAAAACACAGGATAATGATCATACCTATTTGGATTTTATTCTCTACATATTATGGAATATGATATTTTCGTATTTTATGATAGGTTTACATACTCTTGAGAATCAATAGAATTAGAAAAATTCGTAGAATTTAGAACGTGTTTCTAAATCTATAGAATATTTTATATAATATTAAAAATAACATAGTGTATATTGTATTATCCTTAAAGTTTTATCCTGATTATTATTACAATATCTATCTATATCAGGTCTAATATTAGTATTTTTTTATTTTACTATGGAAAATGTTAAATAAATGGACATTGATTCACGTTATGTACTAGAAAATCATGTAGGTAACATCTGTATATGACAATATTATAATGAAGATGATTTTTGTGTCAAAATAATTTTCCGAAATATTTGGAAAAAATTTAATCAAAGAATTTAGTTTTATTTATTCTGATTGTACACTTAGATAACTGTGTCTGAATAATAATTTTCTAGTACATAAAATATTATCAGTAAAAAAGTGATTGAATTTTTGTGGTCAAATTAGGTATTATTCGGGATAAGAATCAATTTTTTGGCAAAAGGATTTTTGTAATATATTATGTTCGTCGTGTCTTAAAATTTACATAATTCATGTATCAAATTGAATTTGAAGAGTTTTAAGAGATTTTTTCTTAAGAATTTTAAGTCCTAATGTAATTATTGATTCAATAATATTTTTCTTTATCCGGCTGTTCTTTAATTTTATAACTAATTTATTCTTTTCATATCCATGTTTGAATTTTCAACATTTTATAAAAATGAGTAAGAATTTAATTTTATTTGACTCTTTTTACAAATTTAGACGAATAAGTTTTGTAAATCTTAGCTTTGGCAATATAAATTTCAATATGAATACGAGAAATTTCAATACATTGAAACATTTTGCTTAAAATCCAGAAACCCTACGTAGGATAAACCACTCCATTCATATAATTTTCCATAGTCAGGCCCAGCTTCGAGTTGTTCGGCACCCTACGTGGTTAAATGAGTCATAGAATTAAAGCCTAGAATTCAACTGAAACTCACTTTAAATGCTTACTTTACATATGGGTTCGGCGCTGGCTATAATACATAAGGACCAAATTTCATATCTTTTTATTTATATTTTTATTTTTTTAAAAATTTTATATTATTTTTAAATTTTATTTAAAGTGAATGAAATATTTTTTACAATAAATTTAATATTGATTTATTTACCAAAATTATTTAATTATAGAAAATCAGTACCTAAAATCATAATTTTATTGATGCAGTATAGAGATTCATTTTATGTGAATTAATTTACAATATATTATATGTATATAATAAATAAATAATATAAATAAAATTTGAATAAAATTTAATTTTTTTACTTTAAGGGCTACAACACATTCTACACATTAAAATCTTTTATAAATATTATTAAATTTACTTGAAACGAAAAAATCAATATTGTGGAAAAATATGGAAAATTGAATAAATTTAAATTAATTAATTTATTTTATATTGAAAAGTTTTTATTAAATTAATACAAAATTTACCTTATAATAAAGTAAACTTAAGTATTCAAGTGTATTTATTACATAATGTACAATGCACCTGAAAAGTTACTGAATAATAATATTATAAAAGAAAATGTTACTAGTTCTTAATCCTTAATTTTAAACTCTTAAAATATGCAATTACTATTCAATTTTATTGAAAATGAATTGTAAAAATTGACTATTTATAAAAGCAAAATGAGAAAATCTGAATATGAAATAAAATTTTTCAATTACGAATTTCTTTGTGAATTAATAAATACAGTCTACAAGTTGCTTTACATTACTGTACTACAAACAGAAATTCAAAAAGAGCACGAGTAGGCCAGTATTCACCATATTTTTTTTTTGGTCTGCACACCTTCCGCTTACCCTGAAGATTCCACTCTGAGACTTCCACTCCAAGACTTCCGCTGAATGTTATTTTCTGGATTGTATGACAACCCCATCTCCATTTTCTCCACTTGACTTGGATATCTACGAGTTCCTGCCCTGTTAATTTCTACTGCTCCGAGTTCTTGATTCTTCTCAGCTAGAATATTCTGCATATTGGTCTGAAACACTTATTTATGAAAACTAGCATCTTGTTTGGGCAATTTTTTTTTTAATAAACCAGGTTTCACTTCCGTATAGGTTATTGATTTTGCGATTGTGTTGAATATTCTTATTCTTTTGCCTCTAGTCAAGTAACATTGTTTTTAAACAGGTCATAGTCACCCAAATGTCATTCTAGCAAGTGCTATTCGATTCGGCATAGCGTTTTCAGCAGCCCCATCTGCAATATTTATATTTCCAGGGTAACAGAACTCAAGGACATCCTATACTTCTGTGTCTTCCACTTTTAATGTATAGCATTACTTCTGACATTATTTCTCATGCTTTCTGTCTTGTTTATGTTTATTCAGTACAAATCCCCTAAATTTAGTCAAATATGATCAATAAATAATTGTCAAAATAATTGATTTAAAATTATAATTTTTCATATACTCCCTAATAGTTATAATTTTACAATATTTTCCGAGTTAAAGCCATTTAAAAATAAAGTTGGGTCAAACCAATGGTTTGTATAGTAGCACTTTTCCCTTCAACAAGTGAAAATACTGCTTTTAAATACAGTCTATGTATACCTATTACACTATTAAAATTACTTTCATTCATTTACAAAACTATTTCTAGGATTGCATATACTTAGGATGAACAATTTATGCAGTCTTTGAAATAAAGCAAAAATTAATATAAAGAGGGGTTAACACAATGCTCGATTTTAAGGGCTAATTGTGTGAGTTAAGAAAAATAATTATATTTTTTAATTTCACGGAATTTACCGTTAGCTTTTTGGGTTTATAAAAATTTGGAAAAGCTTGCGGTTTCGGAAATATAAGGTGTCAAAAATTCAAATTTTACGAATTTCAAGAGGTGATAACTTGAGAGGGGTTAGAGATGGAAAAAAATTTTCTTCTAACAAAATGAACTATTTGCTAATGTCTAAAAGTCCCTAAAATTTCAAGCTTCTACAAGCTGGGGTCTAGAAGAAAAACGACAACAAAAGTTTGGAAAAAAAAAGACTTTAGATAACGGTAAATTTGAACGGCCATTTTGTTTTTCTAAAGTTTAACTATAGTATACCGCGGTAGGGGAAGCAAGCCGCTGCCTTTCTGCATTTGCAAAATTTCAAAAATGCTTATGGTTTCATTGCAACAAATAGTTAAAAAAGGCCATTTTTAGGGTTTTGGGTGGGTATAACTTATAGAGGTGGGAGATAGGTAAAAATTTTGTTCCACAGAAATAAGTTTCTAGTAAAGATCTATATACGTACAAAATTTCAGCTTTCTATCTTCAAGGGTGTAGAAGTTTTGTAAACAGACACACGGACAGACGGACGGACGGACGGAGGGACGGACAGAGTGAAACTAATAAGCACTTTTTTTCAAAATTTTTTTGGAAAAGTGATAAAAAACTATTGTATATTTACATTGCGCACTTCTAGGAGCTGCTTACAAATTTTATATTCATTATGAATTCATTATAGATGCAACAGTATACAATAGTTTTAGGAGCTTAAAAATATTCAAAAATATTAATCACTTTCTTATACATATTAAAATATGTAATTTATTTTACGATATTATAGATAGATGTAGTAATAATATTATTACAGTAATATTAAATTATTACAGCATTGTGTAAATGTAATTTCCTTTTATCTTAAATATTAATAATAGAATTTTTTATAAATTTAATTAAAAGGAAATATTGTTATACGAATTTGTAATAAATTTATTGAAAAAATCTCAAATAAATAATTGAATTTTCAATAAATATTTTAGCAATTATTATTATTCAGATATATTTATGAGCTTAAAATTGGATTAAATATAAGGAGTCATTATAATATTAAGTAAGTAGATATTTTACGAAAATTAAAAAGGTTGTGTGAGGAACACCGGATTAACTACATGGCATATATTTAGGATAATATTTAAATTATATCTATTAATCTAGCTAAAATATAATTTATACTAAAAATGAGAAATCTTTTAAATACTGTTTGTTTTCTGCGAAAGTAGATTATATCAAAAAATTACATGAACACTAATCTTGTAGAGTAAGTGCCAATCAATAAAAATGTATTATATAATAAATACTCATTTATTAAGCAATTATGCAAAATTCGCTTAACTTTTTTTCGAATTTTTATAAAATGCATGTAATTTTGATTATTAATAAAATATTTAAAACTTTAATTTTTAATTGATTGCCTTTTTGCACATAAATAATAGCCATTAGACTTCGCAATCATAATGATCTTACTTTGAATATGTCGCCTTAATTTAAGTTGAGTGTTAAGTAATCCGAAATATACTAAAGTCAGGAACGTCTCTATTGTGGCTTATTAAATTGAGTAAGTATTTACATACATCCCATTCTTAATTCTTTAACTCATAGGTATTGAGTCACATAAATCGCTGCTTTTTCCATAATTTTTTTGTTATAAAATATCTTTTTTTTTACAACACGAAAATAACAACAGGATAATAAAAACTAAAGTTAAAAAATCTGATGTGGTCAGCACATAACCGACCGCATTGTGTATTGTCTAGTTGAGTGAAAGTGTTACAGAATATTAAAAAAATGTCTGTTAAATACTTGTTTCCAATTTTTAGGACATTGGTAAGCTTATAGTTAACATACATAGAAAAATGTAAATTTGGCTCTTAGTACAGTTTCGTTTTGTGCTACCCGAATTCCCTGAAATGCCCACCAGTTAGTTTTGGTAATAATCAGAACTCAAATATGAAATTTCAAGAAATTCCATCAATTCGTTCCGTAGATATGGTGAAAAATGTAAAATCGGCCCGCAAATCAGTTTTCGAGCCCTGATCTTTCCAGAAAATTTACATGTTCATTGTTTTAATACGAGGAATTCAAATATTAAATTTCAATGAAATCGGTTGGTTATTTCTCTTTTTATACACACAAATGAATATTTGGCCCGTAGTAACCGCCTAGTTGCCGATGCCTGATTTCTTTCAAAACATAGGAATTTTCACGGACGATCGAGCAAAGCTTATATATAAAATTTCAAGTAAATCGGTTGAATACTTTCTTCAAAATGTTCAAAAATGTAAAACAGGCCCGCTAAAAAGTGCAGTTCCCCAGGCCTGATATATCCCAAAAGGTGATCAATCCGTGCCATGGTGGAAATAAACTTACATATAAAATTTCATCAAAATCGGTTCAGCAGAACTTGAGGTACACGCGTGCACACACTGACCGACAGACCGACAGACCGACAGACCGACAGACCGACGGACCGACAGGTTGCTAAAAATAGTTTACTTACACTTCCCTACTATGGAGAAGTACGTTCCCACCGAAAACTCGATATGCAAAATTTGTTGCCATCACATAACCTACCTATTGTTGACACAATACGGTCGGTAAAAATAAAAAAATCATCTAAACATGATAATAAAAATTAAAGTTTTTCGACACCCCGCCGCCCTCCAATCTTTATTTTTTTTGAATTAAAAAACAACAAAATAAATAGGAAAAAATTCTCGAAAAAATTTTTTAAAATAGTTTAAATAGGAAATTTTTGTTTTTGTTATAATTTTCTTCAAAAATTCACAGAAGTTCTGGCATTCAAGGGGGGAACTTTTCATTCTTTAGATTAGCGTTTTTTAAAATTTAAAATAGGTGAGTAAAAAGAAATTTTTTTAAAAATTTGATATCCAAAAGACAATCAAAAACATAACGAATTCTAATCAGTGGGTCAGAAAAGTTTAATATAGTGAGAAGCTCACAGGATATCCAAAACTATGTATTTATAATAGAAGCCATTTTAACTTTTTGATGAAACTAAAAAAGTTTTAATAACAAATTATTTTTTTTTTTTGTAAAGAGGGATATTTGAACCAACCAGGAATTAAGAATAAAATATGAAAAGTTAAAGAATTTTTTTTTTTTGTTGATTCCTTAAAAATTTTTTTTTAGTACACCATTTGAAATGATGGAAAAAGGATAATAATGACAATTGTATATAAGGAAATTTGTTCGAAAAATAATTTGAGAATAAAATTTCCTTTTAAATAAGAAACAGATTTCGTTGTTAAAGTTTATAGCTATTTGGAAGAAAAATGGTTCATACTAAAATCAAAATAATAAGTGTGGAGAAATATTATTCGAGCAGGGGCTAATAACCCACGCATTTTGTTTAATATTTTCATATACGCTGAAAATAAGCACATGAGGCTCGAGGCACAACATAAAATTCTGGAGCTTTTATTGTAAGACTGTAGTTCTTCACATTTATTTCATCTTAGCTCGCTGATGTCTAGAATAGCCTGCTGTTCTAGTTGAGCTAGTCGGGATGTTTCCTTTAATGTTCTTATGTTCCATTGTGCTATTCGTGTCGTTACGTATTGTCGTTGCAAAGGTCATTCCAAAATTTTCACTGTTATATCCGAGGCTTCCTGAAGTTTCTTAAATCCGTTTAGATTCAATTTAAACAGGGAATATCAGGATATCGCAACCGATCCTGGTTTTTTAGCTAGGCGTATTTCAATTATTTTTTTTATATAATATTTTTCAAATATATGATATTGAATAACATATTATAAATTAATGATATTTATTGTAATCTGACCAGGGTTCGAATCCGTGATCTTCTGGTTGAAGGATAATATCCCTCTTTAAATATGTCAATTAAGAGCCCATCTTTCACATAAGAGTGCCCATCTTTCTCACTCCTTATTTATGCTATTAAATTTTAACAATTTTAAATTAAATTTTTTATTGTAATTAGATTTGATTGAAAAATATCTTGAAATCATTAATTTTTTCACAAGAAAATAACATTTCTCTATAATGATAAACGAATTTTAATATTAAACTTTTAAATTTTAAATGAAATATGCGATAACACTATTATTTTGTATTGTAAGAACAATAAATTTATAATTTGCCGGCATTTCCGTAAAAAATAAAATATTTTGTATTAATAAAAAACCTGTTCTAATGAATTATAAATTAAGAAAATTTTTAATAATTGATTCTAAATAAATTTTTTATAAATTACACAAAATTATTGTATTATTTATCAGTAGAATACTTATAGTACATTAAAGCCCTCTAAAATATGTAAATTATTTCCAAGTATAAATTATTCTTGTAATATTACAGCTAACATCTGTTACTATTCAAAATCAATGGTAAAATTAGAAACATATTTTATTTCTGGCCAATTGAAATTTTAGTAGAGAATTCATCAGTAGTCATATTTATAATAGTTAAAATCAGAAAATGGATTTAGAAATTGTTTTTTCGGTAAAATATATTTGGAAATTAATTTTTTTTCTTGGATTCGATCAGCCATCGAATTTTAATATACCACAAAGAATTACTTACAATTTCGTAAAAATTTTATTCTCATTTTTTAATTATTATTTTATAATTGCTATAACACTTTATCCAATAATTGAAAATAATAGATCAATAGCAATATTTAATTTTGCAATTGCTCTTGTATGTTCAGGATTCTTGTATAAATGCACAACAATTTTAATTTTAAATAAAAAACTTAAAAAAATCAAAGTATATTTATCAATGATAAAAGATTATATTAAAGATGATGAAGAAATCGATTATTTAAAAAATGAAATTTTTAAATATTGTGACCGAGTATTTAAGCTTATCTTTATTGCAGCATTATTGAATTATATAGCCAAAGGTTTACTTGTTCTTTTTGATAGAAATTCAACAAAATTATATGTTGATGCTTGGTATCCTTTTTCGATTAATTTAAAATTAATGTGGTGTTTAGCATATTTTCATAATCATTTTTGTGCATTATTATTTGCAACTATGTGTGTTGTAACAGAAGTTTTTAATCCAATTCATCTTTACATATTGTACGGATATTTTCATGTACTTTTAATGAAACTTGAAAAAATTCCAAATAATTCAGATGAAAATTCACATTTAAAATTGATTGAATGCATAAAATTCCATAAGGTTTTACAAAGGTAATCAATAAAATAAAATTTTGTAACAAAATATTATCAATACTTAATTTCGTTCATTAAAAATATCCTTTCTTTGTAGGATCTTTGATATAATAAATAAAATAGTTGGTTTGCAAATGTTTGTTCAATATATTACATGCGGATTTTGTATTTCTTTATTTTCAATAAACATTATGAAAATGAAAAATTTTAATTTAGAATTAATAAGTTTACTACTCATGTACATCGGTTCAATTATTCAATTATTTTTAACATCAATTTTTTCGGATATGTTAGAGGAAGAAAGTAATAAATTAACACATAAATTATTTTCAATACATTGGATAAATAAGAATAGAAAATTTGGAAAAATTTTAATTATATTTTTGCAAAGATCACAGAAAAATTTTAAAATAAATGCTGGTTGGATGCCAGTTAATTTAAATTCTTTCATGAAGGTTCTATAACTGATTTTAAGTGACAATTTACTGATAAATTTTTAACATTTTTTTATTTTTAGGTGTTAAATTTTTCATATTCATCATTTTTGATGCTCAAGGAACTACAGTAAAGAAAGAAAAACTCAAGGTATCAAAGAAACATTACAGAAGAACATTTTGAGACATCTAACCCTTTTAAGTGTTATATAGGTTCTCTCAAATTCTGAATTAAAATATTTTTGATAATATTTATTATAATAAATTGTAATAAATATTAAGTGTTTTTGTTTAAATTCTTCAGACGCAAAAAGACAACGACCACGCAAACAGTACAAGTTTGATTGCTGAAAATTTACCTGCTGAATGAGTCCTTTATAGGATATTCTCAGTATCTATCACATACTTAGTCATATACCTAAATATGCCTAAGTTGACAATTTGAAATCTATCTCTTTTTTTGTTTTCCGTTGATATTGCAAAGAGCTACTACAAAATAATACGGCGTTTGATGAAGTTCCTTGTTGTACTTTTGTCATTCATTAATCCAATAAAATGGTGGAAAACAAAATATAAATTTTATTTTTTAGCACTTTTAAAATTAAATTTTGAAAAACAGTGCTTATTAATTTCTCTATGTCCGTCCGTCTGTTTGTGTGTCTGTTTCATTGACCGTTACCTAAAATCCCTTATTTACAAATTTTTATACCCTGATTTTACTAAACGATAATCTACATAATAGTCTGATATTTTAATAGCTTTTAGATACTATTAAGCAGTTCACATTGCTAGAAGACAATTCGATTGTATTGCTTTCGAAATTTATAATTTGGGCACCTAATATTTCAGAAAATGCAATTTTTTTCATATTTCTATGAATTTTTATAAATTTTTATTAAGAAAGCTATGTAAATGTAATGCCATAAGAAAAAAATAAATATTTTTCTTAACCCAGTTGTACCGTCTAATTCAATAGTTTTTTACTTTTTCAGATTAAACACGGATATTTTATTTATACTGAATTATACTCAAAATTTCAATAACATATTTTTGATGAATTACAAGAACTTGAAATAATTGAATACAAATTAATTATTAATTTTTAACTTTTTAATTTCCATATGCTTAATTTCACATAAAACCCATTCTAGACCGCAAAATACTTGGATTTTTATGAACATTTCTTGTAATTTCTTATAAATTTGATTAGACTCTTTTCTTGTTTAAGATTGTGTCAGCAGTTGAATTTAATTCATTGTACAAGAAAATGGATTTAGAAAGCGTTCGTTCGGTAAAATATATTTGGAAATTAATTTTTTTTCTTGGGTTCGATCAGCCATCGAATTTTCATGGAACAAAAAGAATCGCTTATAATTTATTGAAAGTGTTATTTTCAATTTTTAATTATTATTTTATAATTGCTATAGCACTTTATCCAATAATTGAAAATAATAGATCAATAGCATTTTTTAATTTTGCAATTACTCTAATATGCTCCGGATTTTTGTATAAGTCTACAACAATTTTAATTTTAAATAAAAAACTTAAAAAAATCAGAATATATTTATCAACTGTGAAGGATTGTGTAAAGGACAATGATGAAATTGATTATTTAAAAAACAAAATCATTAAAATTTGTGATAAATTATTTAAAGCAGTTGTAATTGCCGGAGTATCTAATTATATAGCTAAATTTTTACTAGTTTTTTTTGATAAGAATTCAACAAAATTTTTTATAGATGCATGGTATCCTTTTCCGAAAAGTTCAAAATTAATTTGGATTTTAGCATATTTTCACAATCATTTTTCATCATTATTATCTCTATCCATGTTTATTATAACAGAACTTTTTAATCCAATTCATCTTTACATATTGTACGGATATTTTCATGTACTTTTAATGAAACTTAAAAAAATTCCAAATAATTCCGATGAAAATTCACATTTGAAATTGATTGAATGCATCAAATTCCATAAGGTTCTACAAAGGTAATTAATAACATAAAAAATCTAATATTTCTGTCATATTAAATATTATTTTTTTTTTGCAGAGTTTTTACAATAATTAGTGAACTTGTTGTTTTACAAATGTTCGTTCAATATATCTCAGGTGCAATTTGTATTACTTTTTTCTCAATATACATTTTGAAAATGAATTCTTGGAATCAAGAACTAGCAAGTTTAGTACTTATGATTGTAGCTTCTTTACAGCAAATCCTTTTAACTTCAGTGTTTTCAGATATTTTAGAGGAGGAAAGTAATAAATTAACAAACTCCTTATTTTCAGTTCATTGGATTAATAAGAATAGAAAATTTCGAAAAATTTTAATTGTATTTTTGCAAAGATCACAGAAAAATTTTAAAATAAATGCCGGATGGATACCAGTCAATTTAAATACATTTATGAAGGTTCTATAACTGATTTTAAGTGACAATTTTCTGATAAATTTTTAACATTTTTTTCCATTTATTTATTTGTAGGTCTTAAATTTTTCATACTCATCATTTCTCATGTTAAAAGAACTTTAATAAAAAGTAGTTTTTAAAGAATTTTAAGAATTAAAAAGATGTAATTGAAAAATACCAAATGTTCAGATGTGCGTCGTTGATTATATGAAATTGTCAAGCAAAATTATCATAAATCCTGGAAGGAAACAACATTTGAGCATATGTTTCTGCATAAATTTAGAACTTTGTATTAATTGTAATGTTAAATTGGTGTTTCATCACTTATCAAACAGTAATTGTACTAAATAATTAAAAAAATAATAACTTCTTAAGGACTAATTATTTTTCGAATGCTCCTTTTTCGCTTAGTGCCTTGCAAGTTTCATCGTGGTTGATTGTGTCGATAGCCTTTCTGAAGTCAACGAAGAATATATAAAATGGCGTTCTGTACTCAAGAAATTGCTTGGTCTTCCATGTTTTTATAACCGACACTGAATAATATTATTGCAAAGACCTTATAGGATATGTTTAGCAATAAATGCCTCTCGATTTATAGCAATAAATCAAATTGCTCTACTTTGGTAGCGTGATGAAACGTCTCTTTTTCTATACAAAGACTTTCATCACTTTATGCTCGTCATATATGCTCTAGCTCACCAATCTGTAATTTTGCTGGTGTTGACCAAACTGTGAAGTAACCCATTTAAATTCAGCTCAAATCGCCGAAATCGTAGCCGCGGGTAGGGACGACCCGCGTTCGTTCGTGTTTTGATTGGTTGCCCAAGTTATACTGCTTATATTTTCAAAAAGCTGTTTCCTCATTTTCAGGAGGGCTTCCTCACTTGTTGAAAGGATGTCAATTGAGATCTATATCTCTGAGAATTTATTTTATGATTTTTACTAGTCCCGTACTTTGGTCTATCTCTGTTCTTTTCTTGATGAGATCTGTTCAATAATTTTTTTCGGCGGTATCGTGAATGTTCGTCACAGTATAAATGCAGGTAATTTGTGAGTTCTAGAGTTTCTGTTTATTTATAGAGTTTGTTCCTTGTGTTGCTATATTTTTTTAATACACCAGGATAATATATTCCTTGTTTTGCTGTTACGAGAAAACGATCTGTATTTGCGTACGCTTCGTTCGGGATGTTATTCACGCAGGTACTGAGTTCGAAGATTTGGCATAATTCTATTAATCTTTTTCTATTGTTGCTGTTGGTCCCAATGCCGCATTTTTCCATATATTTTTTTAAATCGCATATGTCATTGATAACTTTTATATTTCCCACTTTGTTAGATATGATTTTGGATGACGTCATTTCATGAATTCTTATAAATTCGATTTTGTATTGAGTTTCTGATTGTGCAAGCTATAATGCTTTAGGGAGAGTACGAACTTCCACTGCGCTATTCTTGTCTAATTACCGAATGCATGTCATAGAGGAGGGTATTTTATGATATTGAATTTCGCATATCGAGTTTTCGGTAGGAGCACACCTTTCGATGGTAGGAAAGCGTAGCGAAACTCCTTTTAGGACGATGTCGGTCTGTCGGTATGTATGAACTCGTGTATTTCAAGTTCGGAGGAACCGATTTTGATAAAAGTTACAGGTGAAAATTCAGAAATTATGGTGGCTACAAAACCAAAATTTTTTTTAATAAGAGCCACATTTTATGCAAAATACTGTACGAATATAGAAATTGAAATTAAAAAAAAAATGGAACGTAGCAGCTGCTAAACGTACATACCTCAAACTAAATTTTTGAAGTTTGAATGTCAATGTTTTTACTGTCACATTAATTATTTATTTATGTTGAATTATTCCGATATATTTAACAAAATTTTTTATAATAAATTAAAAACATTATACAAAGAATAATTCGGTGTACGTGAATAATGAAATAATTGGAATTTTTAAAATTTATTTCATTGAATTTTTAACTTTCAATTCCAATTAATTTAAATAAATTTACCCCAAGTTTTATGTAATTATTATTTTAGTATTTATGTACATACATGAAGGCTCAAAAATATGTTTAGAATTTTTATGAATATTTGTTATAATTTCTTCCCAATTTAATAAAATTCTATTTATTTCAAATTTCAATAAAAAAATACGTCAGCAGTTATATTTAGTTCTCCATATAAGAAAATGGATCTAGAAAATATTTTTTCGGTAAAATATATTTGGAAATTAATTTTTTTTCTTGGATTCGATCAGCCGTCGAATTTTAATATACTACAAAGAATTGCTTACAATTTCATAAAAATTTTATTTCCAATTTTTAATTTTTATTTTATAATTGCAATAACACTTTATCCAATAATTGAAAATAATAGATCAATAGCAATGCTTAATTATACGGTTGCTGTAATGTGCTCAGGATTTTTGTATAAGTCTACAACAATTTTAATTTTAAATAAAAAACTTAAAAAAATCAACATGCATTTATCAATTGTGAAGGATTGTGTAAGGGATACTGATGAGATTGATTACTTAAAAAATAGAATAATCAAGTTTTGTGATCGCTTATTTAAAGCAATTGTATTTGCAGGAGTATCAAATTACTGTGCTAAAGGTGTACTAGTTATTTTTGATAAAAAACCAACAAAATTTTTTATCGATACATGGTATCCTTTTCCGAAAAATTCAAAATTATTGTGGAGTTTTGCATATTTTCATAATCAATGTAGTAATATTCACTTTGTTTTTACGTTTTTCGTAACAGAACTTTTTAATCCAATTCATCTTTACATATTGTACGGATATTTTCATGTACTTTTAATGAAACTTGAAAAAATTTCAAATAATTCTGATGAAAATTCACATTTAAAATTGATTGAATGCATAAAATTCCATAAGGTTCTACAAAGGTAATGAATAATATAAAAAATCTATTTATTTTCGTCATTTTAAATATTCTGTTTTTTGCAGAGTTTTTGCAATAATTAGTGAACTTGTTGATTTACAAATGTTTATTCAATATATTATAAGTGGAATTGGTATTACTTTCTTATCAACATACATTTTTAAAATGAAATATTGGAATTCAGATTTAGCAAGTTTAGGACTTATGATTTTATCTATTTTACAACAAATGCTTTTAACTTCAGTGTTTTCAGATATTTTAGAGGAAGAAAGTAATAAATTAACAAATTCCTTATTTTCAGTTCATTGGATAAATAAGAATAGAAAATTTCGAAAAATCTTAATTATATTTTTGCAAAGATCACAGAAAAATTTTAAAATAAATGCCGGATGGATGCCAGTCAACTTAAATACATTCATGAAGGTTCTATAATTGATTTTAAGTGACAACTTTGTAATAAATTTTTGACATTATTTTCCATTATTTTTTTTGCAGGTATTAAATTTTTCATATTCATCATTTCTCATGCTAAAAGAACTTCAATGAAAGAACAAAAATTGAAAAGATAGAAGCTTAAAGAATTTCAAAAGTCATTTCCACGAGCTTAATATTCGTAAAACATAAAACCGATCATCATTAAAGCACGTTTTGATATTTTTTGCAACATAAATTTGCTAAATCGGTGTTTCATGACTTGCCGTTAAAGAAAAATTTATTTAATTTTGTACATAGAGAATGTTATATAATAAAGGAATATCTAAAATTAATAGTCTTGTATAACAGTTTGACTTAGAATTTAATTTCAATTTGAATATACTAGCTTTTAGAACGCTTTAATATGCTATTTTAGGGCCTTTACATGCAATATATATTGTTTTTATAATACGAACCAAATTTTTTTGTAACTTATATTTAATTTTTTTCGCTAAAATATGAAAAATTTATGTAATTTAAATTAAGATTTACCTGAATTTGGGTTATGTTATCGTACATCATTTAATTTATGGTATCTTATGAATGTAGTCATAACCCGTTTTTGAAATTAATGAATCCTAGCATAATTCTCCTGCTTTGTAATAAAAAGAATAAGCTAATTATGATTTACCGTTCAGAGAAGATTCCCTCGTTTCGCATTATTTTACTTAGGCTAGTTCGATCCTCTCAGTTTGCCCTCATATGAAGACTATTATTTTTGTACTTGCAGACGTTGTCATTTAGGGAGAACACCAGCAATTCGAGTTCCATGGAGCTTTTCTAATTTTGTCATCACTTAACGGATTATAGTATGAATGAGCCGATGACTTGAATCTTGTGTGTCACCAATTACGTCCTATTATTTCTTACTCTTATTATTTAGATTTTGGTATTAGTAGGATTCTATAAGGTCTTTGCTTACTAGGAATATAAATTATGTATAACTATGGGTTTTTTATCAGTGGTATTGTGACTTAAATCTTTTTAGTTTTTGCTATTAATTTTTTGTTTTAAATTTTACGGAACTTAATCCAAAATATTCCATGTATCTTTTATACTAATAAGCTCTAAACCGTATTAAATTTTCATAATTTCCTTTCAATTTCCTATAGAATTATGATGATTTTGCTAGGCAATCTGATAGCTGAAATTTGTATGATAATTGATGCTTTGCCTAAGCAATTCGTATGTTCTAAAGTAGCAACATCTAGTATTGGGAATTTCTGCATTACTTTTCAGATTCTAAAAATTTCAATGAAAACTTCGTACACTTAATAATAATTATAATATTTTTTTCCATAAAATAATAATTACAATATGAACATTTTTATATCACCTACGTCATAAAAAATTTTATGATTTGAAAAAATTTTTTTTTTATTCTATTTCTCGAGAAACTAGAAGCATTTGCTAAAAAAATCAATACAAGGAAAAAATAAAAAATAAACCAAAAATGAATCCTTATCAGTCCCATATCAAATTCGGAAGTATTAAATTTTGAAAAAAAAAAACATAAAAAAAGAATAAAACTACAAACAAAAAATTTTATTTTCTTTTTTACCATAAAAACCATCATTCTGCAAAATATGAAGTATAAGCACTTTAATGCGGTTACACTTTGAATTTTCTATATTAGAATTTTTATTTTAAAAATTTATTCAATTTTACAATTTTTAATAAAACAAAAAGAAAACTTTTATTTCTATTTTTTAATTTTTCTATTTTTATTTTTTTGGTAACCATACTGGTATCATAAAAGATAATCTATCTATATATACAATGAATAATCATAATATATGAAAATTTCTCAATAATAAAGGAGACATTTTTGAAAAAAAATTTTTTACTAAACCAAAAAAAAATGTACCATAACCAATAAGTAGAAAAAGAATTTTGTACCAAAAAAATTCTATTAAAATTGCAAAATTTAATAGAATTTTACAATTTAAATAGAAGAGTAGAAAAAAAAAAGGGGAAAATGGTCAGGAAATATGAGAACTTTAGAATTTAATCATTAAACAATATGAAATTGGAATGCACCTTTTTTTTTAATTTTTGGTTTTTTCTCAAATAAAGAATATTATGACCGGAATTCAAAAATGTCCATTAGAATATTAAATTCGTCTAAATGAATTTATAATAAATTTTTTCAAAAATATGTAAACTGCTTGTTTGTAAAATAATCTGAACTGCTGAATTGTAAACAGCAATTTTTAGTTCTCATTTGAATTTGAGTTGAGTAATTTTCTGGATTTAATGCAATTTTGTATTATTTAGAAATATTTCTCAAGATTATTATAGTGGCTAATTATTCGGATTGTATACAATATTTTAAATTGTCCGGTTGAGTTTAGAATGAATAAAGATATAAGTTTAATTAAAGTGATGTGAAATTTTTATTGTAAAAAATTGCATACTTTCAGGGGAAACTATTTAAGAATTGTTAAAATTACTTAAAATTGTCATTTTTTCATGCAATTTTATTATATTTTGCTATAAAATTGAAAGCGAAAATTGTATTAAATTTAAAAATTTTCTTCAAAATTTCAACAAGTCTCCACCTACAATTTATCTGGATGGATACTCAATTCAACGATTGTGTACAAAATTTTCATTAAAAAAATTTTTAAAATCTCATCACAAATACAAGTAAATTATCAATATAATATGAATAATGTGCCCACCAATTAAGTACCCAACAAATACATGAGTACATTTAAAATTATTAACTAACTACATATATCCAAATTTTACTTCAAATTAATTTAAAAGCAAATATCCTTTTTAATACAATAATTATTGTTATTGTATTTTGTTCTTGTTTTTTCAAATAATTTTAAACTATACCTTAAAATTCTTCTTCTAAGAATAATATTTATCGTTTAATAAATACACGAAAAAGAAAAGAGTAACATGTAATAAATTTAGAAACTTTATTTAAAAATCACGTCGTACATGTAAATGAATCGGAAATTGCAAAATTTTAAAGGAAATTTATTTTCGTGATTAAAATTTAACTTTAAACATTTGATTGCTTTTTTTTTTTTTGCTTCATCGTTGAAATTATTATTATTAGTGTATTTCTCGTATATAAATGTAAAGAAGCATTGTAAATGTCATAAGCAAAAATATTGCATGTTTAAAAGTTTATATAGTAAAGAACAATTTTAATACAATCAATATGAAAGGTTAAAAAAAATTTTTCGTATAACACATTTCAACATGCAATTGAGGTAGATTTATATTGCTATCTATAGTTAATACTGAGAAATAAATATGAAAAGAAAATTGATTAATAAATTTGCATACCTATAGGCTGAGAAATTTCATAAATATTTTTATGAAGAAAATAATAATATGGGAACATAAAATACCTACACATAGTAAAGGAAATGAAAAAAGGCTAAAATTAATTGGAATATGAAGAATAACTAAAATTAATAATTAAAAAAATTTTTATTGCTATATAACAAGGATAATTGCATAATAATTGCATTATAGGCAAAATTTAATATGATTTCCTTATGAATTTTTCATATTTAATTTTAATTTTTTTTTAAATATTATATTTTAATACTAAATATTTATATTTTAACTATCTTTTCGTGCTAGGGTTAGCATTGAAATAAAAAGTTATTTAAAAAATTTCTTCATTATTATCCTTAAATTATACTGGGTTTGTTTTGTTTAATTAGCCATTGAAATTACATTAAATCAAAAAAAAAAACGTAGCTAGGTCCTTTTAATTTTTTTAATTAATAATTTTTTAATGATTTTAATAATATCCTTGAATAATCATAGACCATGACATTGTGAAATTACATTTCATATACACATATTAAATTTCCTTTTTTGTGGAAAATTTATGTTTGTATATTTTATTTATTTATTTATTTATTTTATTTAGCAATATAACATTTAGGAAAGTTATTATTCAAGAAAATTTTTTATATATAAATTTTAATAATGCATGAATATTATTTTTTTAAAGGAGTAAGTATACAGTGACATTTGAAATTGACTTATCAATTTTAATTACAATTCCAAAATTATAATGTCTTTGGAAAATTGTGAATTCCATTTCCTTATTGTAATTTATATCATTCAGATTTGAGTATCCTTCGGAACAGTGTTGTAATCTAATTCATCAAACATCATTTTCAAGTTTTTAATTAACTGTTATGGAATATTTTATTTTGGGTAAGGATTAATTGGGGTGGTAGCATACAAAATTCAATTACATATTTAATATCAAAAACTTAATATCAAAATACCTTATGAAAAATTTTACCCACAACCTTCCCCTTTACTCACAACAAATATGACAAATTTTTTCTTTTCTAGCTCTTTAGCTCTTTTGTATAGGAACAAGAAATAAGCTGATAATGATTGATTGACAAAAATTCTTGTAGAGTTAGTTTTACTTGCGAGTAGAACTACATTCCAGTTTTTTCAACTTTTTCCCCAATGTAACCTTCTCTTTTATTTCTTTACTTTTAAATTTCACTATTAATTTAGGCTCACCTGATTTTTTTTTAGTTCTTCGTTAGATATGCTTGCAACACGTTATGATCTTCAAGTGTGATTCCCACTTTTTGAACAATTCGTTTTACAATATTATTACAGGCCTAATTTCAGTAACACTTCCTATAGCAGTTATTTCAATATAGTTACTCGTATTAAGCCGCTGCTATATAATTTCAACTATTTCAATCCGATTTCCAATTTATGATCAATACCAATTTAAAAAAAAATTGTTCATTCTATTAAACGAAAAAAATTGTGGGGTGTTTTGAGACATTTGAATATTATTATTTGAAATAATAAGTTTATTGAATTTATGTTCATACACCCTCTTAGCTTACGATATCTAAAATTTGCAACAGGAACTAAAAACTACTGTAGACTATTGTCGTTTGTGTGTATAGGTAGGTCCGGTTCTTAATTGTTTCGGCGCCCAACACGGTTTTCAAAACATCGCCGGCTCCTATCCCATCCTCACACCCGCTTCATGGGAATAGAGAATAAAAAACATTAAATTTATATAATTAATCACTTTTACCTAAATAATCACATTTGGAATTACAATAATCTTAAATAGAAAGAAAAAAATTATTTTAGAAAATACGCAATGGAGCAAAGAGGCGCATATTGTCAATTCTTACTTTGCATAATTAGTAAATCCGGTGATGGGTATAGGTGTCTGGTTTCATCATTTTTTTATCAAGTTCGTTATAGTTATTACTATGATATTTTGATGCAGAAATATTGCTGCAATTGTACAAATTCTAATTTCAATCAAAATTTAAGTTTTTATAGGCTATTTCTGCAGGAATCCTCGAAAATTTTTATTAAGGAATCTTGCATTCAATATTCTTATAAAATAAATCAAAAATATTTGGTCAAAATTTTCAAAATTTTAAAATTTCAAAATTTCTTAACACCTTGCATTTTAATATTAATTACTTAAAAAGAAAAATAAAAAATATTACTGCAACACAAATATTTTTTTTCTTGCATGCCAATTTTCTTTCTCATTTATAAAATGCTCTGTTACCATAACATTGCAGATTCATTTTATGGAAGAATTAATCTGTACAAATTTTATAATTTATAAAAAAAAAAAACCATAAATGAAAACCAAAAAATGGAAGAAGAAAAAACAAAATAAAACGAAAGTTCAAAAATAATAAAGTAATCGTTCGTATGAAAGAAAAAATAATTTTTTAAAAAGATTTTTCCAAAAAAAAAAAGAAGAAAAATCAGAAAGTTCTCCTATACACAAGCAACTAACTATACACATAAAACGTAACCTACATAATATTTTTATTATAAGAAAAACAGAAAAATTCTCACAGAAATTTTGGGTTATGATTGTATTTATTTCGTTTTATTTTTTCCTTATCCTTTTACCCTTTATCCTTTAAATAAAATTTCAGATTATAAAATTTTATATGTACAATTACACATTTTTTTTTTTTTAGTATTCATTTTGACGTTCAACTTGGGAAACATAATAAAAAAGAGGTAAAAAATGAAAAGAAAAAAATTGTATTAATATGAAATGAAAAAAAGGATAACATTTTAAATGCAGAAAAAAATTGGAAGGAAAAAAAATATGAAAAATCCCTTTAAATTTTTTTTCAAAAGTTAATATACGATTGACCATGAACTCAATTTATTGATCCTAAAAGAAAATTTATTTTATATTTCACAAGGACATTTTTACTGATTTTTGAATTAGCTTACATCAATAAATAAACATACAAGTGTGTAAATATACAAAAATACATTTATTAAATTAATAAAATTTTTGTTTAAATAAAATCACAATTGATTAAAAATTATTGTGTAACAATCAATGACAATCAAAATATAAGATGCAATTTTTTTTTATAAAAAGGATTACAAAATTATTTTAAAATTTCAACCTATTTGAAATATTTGGATTTTGATTTTCGATGCTGTTTAATTTGGTGTTCAATATACACCAGAATTTTGTATGTTTTTTATTAACAAAAATTAATTACTTTAAACAATGAGCCCCGCACGGCAATTTTTTAATCAAACTATAAGATAAAGCTTACAAAAATAATTTATTGTGAAAACTGGTTTTGTTAAAATATTTTCATATGTGCTTAAAATTCTCATTGGCAATTCAAATTCAAAATGCGGCCCATTATTCTACAGAATTTCTACATGTGAGAAAAAAAAAATCGATTGCGACTATTTGAATTCACAAAAAGCCACAAAAAGGAATTTACAAGTCAAACAACAGTATTGATTTTACACTTGCACTTAATGCGGCCTGTTTTTAACAGCACCTTCCTGGGATTAGCTTGTGCAGCACTCCCGCCTCCTTTTTCAGCTAGCATCCATTGGGACCTTGTTATATGTTATTAAATGAAATTTGGACAAGCCTTTTTTCATCCATTCTTCCTACACGTACTATCCAGCCACGTTTTTTCTTTCTCTTCCAATTACTTTTTGTACATTATATTATTTTCTAATGTCAACGCTTTTGGCACGGTATCTGAGAGTTTTACCAATTATTTGCCGTAAGGTTTCCATTTCTGTAATTCGAAGTAGCCATTTAGTTGTTAAGGTATCTGTTCGGCATTCTGGGACTCAGAAGCTACCGATTGCTTGTCTGACTGACTATTCCTTGTCTGACTATTCCTTTATTTCAAACATTAAATCGCTGTATGATGTAATTTCGACATTAAGATATTTAGAGCACATTACTTGCTCAATCGGTTTGCGGTGGGCTACTAGTTTGTACATTAGTGGTGTTTAAGAAACTGTCAGACATTTTGTTTTTTTCGTAACAATCTGCAAGTTAGAAGATTGCGTATGCGGCATTTACCCTTTTTACTCTGTCTATGATCTTATACATTATTAGGTTGAATAAAAATAGACATAAATTGTCCTCTGGTCTTGTTCCATTTTGTAGGGGTACATCCCCCTACATAAGTTTTGGTTTACTTTTAGTTTTTTTCAAATTTCGGAATCCCTTATGACATTTATTACCTTTGGATTCAAACCTTTTTTATTTAAATTTTTTTATACTGAACGAAGTGTATAATAAAATCCATCACTTAGTTATGCACCAATATTCTTCTAATTAAATATACATATTATTTATACTACCTTAAACCCACCAAAAATAATGGTTTTTTTTCTCATTTATTGATTTATAATTTATGGAATTCATTGAAAAATTTTGTACAATACAAAAAATTTGTTATGGTACCTTGCTTCGCAGTACATTATTTTGTAAGAGAATGAAATTGCAGTTAAAAACAAAGATAGGTGAACAAAAATATTCCTTTGTTTGTTTTTTTTATTATTATTTTGCTGTATACATAATTGAAATTCAAAAAGGACACAATGCCTTACATTCTAAATGTACAAATGAACGCATATACAACTAAAACACTATAAATTATACAATAATATTAAGTGAAATTGGGAAATCCTTTATGAATGGTCGAATGCATGTCAATGTATTTGTATTTTGTCAAAAGAACAATAATTTTTGTTTTACTCCTTTATTTTTATTCCAAAATAGTTTTAATAGGTAAGTATATGTAATACCTATTTTTTTAATGCAAATATTAATATTAAAGTGGATATGGCAATACTATTGTTTTCAAAAAACCAAAAAAAAAATTTTTTTTGAATTCAATTCAAAACAATAGCCTAAGTTTCAAAATTCATAATATTTCCAAAACAATGCTCTAGTACAAGGTTTTAATGAACTTTTGTTTAATGCAAAATAATTAATAAAGAATGATATCTTATATGGACTACGATATTCGGTTGTAGTAGTACCTAAAGACTAAAACGATTATGTTATAGTAGAGCGAAGATCATCAGAGTTGTTTTTTGATTTATAGCTAAGGAAGGATATTGTCAATGTACATAGATACTACAAGCATGATTCTGAAAGTACAACAATCTGAATGTAATTTAACAAAATTAATGGCAGCTACATAATCTTAACCAAATGAAGTAGTTTAATTTTGGCGAATTTTAAGAGTTTATTTTAAGAAAATCGAATGAAAATTTGCTAGAAAATTTTTTAAAATTCTCGAGAGCAAATTATAATTATTGGCAAGTTTCTCTTAACCCTTAGCGAACGAATGCTATCATATTTGTGACATTATAAATATTTTAAAAAATTGAATACCACCATACAAGTGGCAAAACGTGATATTTTAGGAAATCTATTAGGTTTTTAATTATACAATAGGCAACAATTAAGGGCGATCCCTTATATTATAGTCTATGTACATATCTGTTCATATGCTACCATTTATTATTAATTATTCACCATTTCTCAGTCTGGACATGGACCACTTAATTTTCTAAAATTCAGTCCACCTACTGGTCATAGTTTTAGGAAAAATCTACTCGTTCGCTAAGGGTTAAAATATTGTAAAGAATTCCAAAATATTTCCAAATTCTGCAATCAGCCATTTTCTTCAATTTTGAAGAAGCTTATATTTCTAAAATTGAATATTTTTTTTGTGAGTTTTAGGGTTTCGTGCATATATGGCTTTGTATTTTATTATCTGTTATTTAATAATTAACGCAAAGCACAGGGATTCTTAATACATAATTAATTCGAAATTCGATTTTAATTAAATATAAATTATAAATTAGCGATAAACCTTCATAACGAATTACGTTCAATTTTGCTTCGAGCCTTCTTTTTTCTAAGTTTTGTATACAATTTAATATTCACGTATATCGAGTGCGTTCAATAACATTTTTATGAAAATTCTAAGAAATTTCTGAATCACAAAGTAATTTTATTTAAAATTTTTTTGTTTTGTGAAATGTTGCCTTCGATATTGAATTTCCAAAAGAAGACAAAACCAAGATTCAACATAAAAAAATTTAAATGCTCTGAATCAAAAAATGAGCTGAAATTAAATTGAATTTTTTTTTTCTTGTTTTTCAAAACAAATTCTTATAAATGAACTCAAAATTTATTGTTTTTATAACGTTGACCTTACACAATAAAACTACAAAATAAAAATTGCTTCAATATTCCTCATCTATTTTATTTTCATTTCTTTATTTAAGAATGTGTATTTAGTACAATTACATTGTTTGTTTTCCGCATTCATTCAAGAAGGATATGTCAGGTTTTTTAGGGGAAAATATAAAGAAAACTTTAGAAATATCCGAATAGTCTTTATAAAAATTTTTTTTTTTTTCAAAAAAAATTGGAAAATTTTCACATGATTTATGGGTATCTTCTTGTTTCATTTACATTTTTATGTATAGGATTGTACCCTTATTCATGTGAATGGGAATATTTTGTATCGATTGTATTGTATTTAATATGATGAATGTCCTTGAAGGATGGCATTTTGATTTGTTTTTCAATAAATTCAAATTTTATTGTTTATCGAATTCAATTTTTCATTTTTTTGTTCTTTTTGTTTTGTTTTGGTTTTCTATTATATTTGAAATTTTAAAATTCAGTACAACAATAAAAAAAAATATTTTACATTTTCCTTTTTTTGGAATTTGAAATTTTCGTATATGAATTCATTTAAATTTGAATGAATAATTAATTCTTTTTATTTTATGATGGAAAAACTTTCATATTTTAGAGGGCTAGGTACTTTATTTTTTCTGGGTTTTAGAAAATTTGATTTTAAAATTGAAATTGAATAATATTCTTTTCTATTTTAAATTAAAGTGTTCTACTTAAATAGGTTTAATATATTTTGGTTTCCAGATATCGTCTTCAAAGTATACTTTGTATATTATGACATACAAAAGTTTCGTGAAGATTAAGCATGTAGATAATACAAAAGAAGTACTTTCTTGCACTAATATTTAATTTATTTGCAAAATAACAATATAATTATATTGTTAATTAAATGTTAAAATGATAATAAAAATATAAAAATTTTCTTTTTTAATTTCACACGCAAAAAGCGAAATATGCCTCCCTAACAATATGCAATAATGTCATTTAGTAACTTAAAAGAGCGATAGTTTACTCAGTTTTCAAAATTTGTATAACAGAATACTAAGAAATTTAGAATTGATATTTTAGTGAAATTAGGAACACTCGATAATAAATTGCAGGCCTTTATACCCATACGAAAGTGTTTTCGAAGAATGTACTAAATTTGCCTTACCGTTTCTAACGCAAAGAAATAATGGTCTGAGATCTAGACATAAGTCTATGTATTTGATTAGCGTCGAATTTTGAATCGATTTAAAATCAATTCATCGTAGCGATAACTCAAAAACTAATTGAGCTAAGCTCACCAAATTTTAATGTATGATTTCTTATAGTAAAGGTCAAATCCGTACTTAAATTGGACGTGATCGAGGTACTAGTTCGGGTAGGTGTCATAAACCTTTAAAATTAATTTAACTATATCTCAGAAATTACAGATGGAGCTGAATAAATAAAAACAGCCAGGTAATACAAATATTATAGCCAGTTAATACAAATTTAAAATATTATTAAAAAAAGAAAAATATTATGTAATAATAAAAATTGCATACATCCGGGGGTGATTTTAAAAATATTATTAATTAAAATAGCCAGTTGTTTTTCGTAAGTAAATAGCTGGGCTAAGCTATCTGCATATCTGCTTTTCGCTTTACTAAATAGAATTAAACATTTTTATTTATTTTACATTTCAATTTTTTTAAAAATACTTCTGTTTGCTTTATCCTTCAATAGAATTTTATTGAAATACCTATTTTTCAAAGAGTCAAAGAAAATTTGTCATTGAGAACTAAAAATTTTTCTTAATTTTCATAATAGCAATTATAAAATTTCAAAAAAAAAAATGTTAAATTAATTGAATAATTGCAATATATTTTTTGAACAGGAATTTTTGTTTTGTCCTCTATTAAAATATTGAAGTCCTTCACTTTGACATTATAAATTAACACAACAAAGCAAAAAAATGTGTTTATAAAATCCTTCAGTTGAAATCTACGACATTGAATTATATTTGAATAACATTTGTTCGATATTTTTTTGTAAATAAACCTTAAATTTTGAAATATTCAATAACTACTCGTATATTTTAAATTAAATTTTATTTAGATTAAGAAAAAAAAAATGGCGAATGAAATTAAAATTATCAGAAAACTAGAAATCATTAGACAGAAATAAGGCATTTCGAACTTACCAAAGACATCGAATTTATTGCTGTGTATTTTCTAGTTTAGCTGTAAATGCCGGAGTTTAAACATTGCTCATAAATAGATTACAATAACGCTCTATTTTTCCTTGTTTGCCGTAAACTGTGTTTAGGATTTTTCTCAGGACATCATCTTAACATAATTTCTAAACTAGTCACACAATAACATTGTAAGCCTTATATAATGGAAAGTAGAAAATTTCGACTTTTAAAATGTACCAGAAACAACACTATAAATTTTTTGTACTCTTCTCTAACTCAATTCTTTTACAAAATTTCCGGGAATATACAAATCAAATTATAAGCTGTGATAATTACTTCTAACCAAAAATTGAAAAAACAAAAATTTCTTTTTTTTTTTTTTGTATTTTCTGAAAAATATTTGTATAGTTGGTACGACTATTTTATTTGATACTCTCAAAGGACACATTTCAAAATAAATGAAAATAATATGAAAAGAAAGTAGATATGCAATACTATTAATGCTCAAAATATGTGCTATACTATATGACAATAGTTACGAATATTTTTATAGGGTAAGTATAAATCGTATGTATTTAGATGAATTTGTATGTGTGTACTGTTATATTTGTAAGAAATAGCAAATAGAAATAAAACAATCAACAATGAAATTAATTCAAAATTTTCTATGAAAAAAACAGGATCTTTAGGAACATATCAATTTTTATGAAAATTTATGAGAAGAGAGAAAAAATTTAATAATAAAAAGAGTAACAAAAAAAACAAAATATCCTACCACAACAAGTCCCACAGCATTTTGTTTGTTCTCTTTCCCTTAAAAAAAAATTTTTTTTTCTTTATGTTTAACTTTTGTTTTCCGATTTTTATTTTCTTTAAAAAAATTCCTCTTTTTTTGCTGGGTTTTCATTTCTTTAATCTCTTTAGAGTGTAATATAGACTCGGGTAGGTCTATATTATAATAATAATGTATGTACACAAGTAAGAATAAATTGTTTACTTTATATTTTAAAAAAAATTATGCCAATATTATAATGCACAATACTACTCGCATATTATATACATATTAATATTATCCTTATCAGAGTTCTTAGGTCTATTCCAGTACTTATATTATGTATATTGTTGCATGTAGCAAGAGGATAGTGTAATATATGGGTCATGCATAATAATCTACTTTAAAATTTATTCTATAATATTCTTTTACTTTATATTTTTCTATATTTTATTTAAAGACTAAATAATTTTCTCGAAATCACATAGATTAAAAACGTTTATTTGTAAAGTTATGCCAATTAGTAAGCAAAAATAATATTTCAGCATAAAAATGCGAATTGCTAATAAAAATTAAACTAATAGCAACGTTATAGTGAGTAGGAAGAAACGGTAATGATGAGGATCAATAGGGCAATTTATGGATAATTTATGGAATAAGTTGTAAATTTTAATTAAATTTAAATTTTCCTAGTTTTCCAATACCTTTGGTCTTATTCTTAGCTCACGAGTGCTCTTACTAACCAGTATTCGTATTCGGAAAAGATGTGATAGAAAATTTTTCTGCTTAAAAAATGTGTATATTTTAATGGGACAGTTTCCTGTTTATGTTTGAAAGAAAAATTTTTGAACAGCATTACTTACAATAAAATAATTTTAAATAAAAAGTTTTTGAAATTTATTTTAATACGCTACAATTTTTACAAAATTGTTATTAATTTTTCAGTAAATTTTTATTTTGTGTATTGTAGTGTATTCATTTCATGAATACTAGTGGGAACACTAGAAATGTGGTAAGAAAATATTGTAATACACAAAAACATAAATATAAGACACAAATAATGTATGCTCTCTCTTATAATATCTCCAACAACTCTCCAAAATAAAGTTATGAAACATATGTATATGTGTAGACTTACATAAATTTGTGTACTTCAAATTTGGAGACCAATTTTTAAAAAAAATTTTATTATTGCGCTCATTTCCACTCTCATTTTTTAATTGGGGAAATATTTGTTTATATTAAAAATGAGAACTGACAATGGATTCACAATATTGTACTCCATTTTTTACACTTCTTCCTACACATTTTTTTTTTCCGGCAAAATGAAAGAGAAAGATGAAAAGAAAAAGTATTTACAGGGAAAAGAATAGCTATGAATGAGATGAAGAATAAAAAGCATTCTCCCGTTAAAAATAGTGTGAAAACTTCAATAGAAATAATAAATTGTAATAAAGGTATCTGTGATTATCACAGATATCTTGTAATTTTTGAGTGGTTTAAGGGGAAACATTAATACAGTCAAATTTTATACAGTTACGTTAACAGTAATCACAAATAATATGGTAATTTAATATTAATATTAAACGAGGATGCATAATATAATGTTTAAGTAATTTTTTTTTTGTTTTTGGAGACTTATATTTTTCCCCATGAATTATAAACTTAATAATTTCACAAACTTGAGGGAGACAAAATATAAATAACGAAAGAGAGAAAAATCTCATTGTTACTGCAATACTAAAAATCCAAAAACAAAATTCTTGAGGTAAAAAGAGTTTTAAGTACGAGTACTCAATTTTACAGTTATTGTTTATTTAATACTATACAAATATTTGTTCGTAGTGTAGCACGTGTTTTTTGTGGAACAAAAATTTATAATATTGTGTATTAAACAGCTGATTAAAAGTGTGTATATACGAATACCAGAACAACACAATCATTATGTTTACATTTGTTTTATGATAATATCATTATGTATGTAAGTAGTAAGGATATTTGGAGAATAATAAAAAAATTTAGCCTTTCATTTACCTAAACATTTATTTTTCATAACGATGAGTACACATATTTATCATTTCTGTTGTCAGATGTCTTATTATCATGAAAGTGGTTGAATTTATTTCTTTTTTCTTCCAAAAATGTATATGTGGAAAAGAATTTAGGATTATTTCTTGAGAAAAAATTAAAATAATATTATAAAGTATAAATATTTTATTAAGCCATAAATCATTGAAAAAATGCAACTATTTTAGTATTAAGCCATTCTTATTGCGAAAATATTAGTTAATGAATTTAAAATTACGCTCAATAAAATTAATACATTTGTATACATAGAAGCTTATTATAAATATGTTAGGCTACATATCTCTTGTATATCACTATGCAAATATTGGACGATTTACTTTTAAATATACAGTATTCAATAAAATTTAATATTTATGAGATTACAGTGAAAAAATTTAAAAACAATAAGTAAATTTATATTTAGAGAGCAAAATCTCTACAAATTACATTGAAATTATCACAATGAATAAAATAATCTAAACTGAAACAATTGAATCCTAATTATTATAAATGTTCATTATAAATGCTGTCGCAACTATATATTACATATTTCTCTATTTAAAATATAATTTCTCCAAACTCGAAAACTATAGAAAAACTCTCCAATAATGTTATATTCACTTACCGGACAGCAATCACTCTACACAATAAAATATTATGTAAACTCTCAAAACATTATTTTCCTAAATTTATTGTTTTCAAATATTTTTATAAATTTTACCCCACTCTATGGCAATTTAATAATTTGTGTTCTATTGAAATTTTCTTCAAAAAGTAAGGGAAAACAAAAATTTTCATCTTTTTTCCATTTTAACATTTTCCATATTTTACTTTCCCAATTTTACTCATCCATCATCCAAATTCCTGTTTTTTTACATTCTCATTATTTTACTCAATTTTTGTTTGGTAAATCTCTTTTTGTTATTATTTGGAGAATTTATATGTTGTAATTTTCCATGTCAATATTTCTACAAAAATTATTTTTGTTTTGAAAGAGAAAATTACCCTTCACAGCTAGATATAATAAAAGGAAAAAACAAAATAAAATAATAGAAAAGCAATGAAATAAAATGTGAGAAAATAAGGAAAATAAATAAATAAAATAATAAAATAAAGAGGAGAAATGTAAAAATGTTATCTCTTCAGAAGAGCACAAGAGTTACAAATTACAAATCCTTACAATAAAAACAACAACAGAATTGACAGTAAAATTAGAGTTTATAAAATGAATGGCAAGAAAAAAATAAAGAAAAATTATTATTGGAAATATTTCCTCATACCAAAGGTATGGATCAAATATGAATGCACGTAAAAACAAAAAATTTTTTAATCTTGTTCTTTTTTCTCGCCTTTTTTATTATTTTTCTAGTTTTACTTTTCATTTCTTTACTTTCTTTTTAGAGAAAAATTCTCTAGAATGATAAAACAGGCTGAATATTTATAAGAAGAAAAATATCCTTTTTTTACGTCCTTATTGTTGTTGTTGTCGTTGTTATTGTAATTTATGTTTATTTTGCTCTATTTTTCTTTCTGTAACAATACAAAATCTACACAATAGAGAAAATATTTTTTTATTTTTACATAAAAATTTATGAAGTTTTTTTTTTACAAGAACACATGAAAAAAGAAAATCAAAATAATAAACAATCGTCAGAAGAAAAATATAGAAATCAAAAAAACAAAAAAAAATATAAAAAAAAAGAAGAAATTTAATACCTACAACTAATATACAAGTATGTACCTACATACAAACAGAATTCTGACACATTCTCCAATTTTGGCAATTTTTCGTAAAAAAAAACTCAAATACTAAATTAGTCTTGATTGAGAAATCGTTAACTACATAACGGTATTACGGTTAAAGAATGAGCGTTTTATAATTTTGAATTGTTATTTTTTTTTCTCTTTTGGTTTTTTTTTTGTATTCCTTATAAGTCCTGTAATAACATACATAAACTTGCGAAAACATATGTGTACAAAATAGTAATTGAGAAAAAATAAAATTTTTTTTTGGCGAAAATAAGAAAAATAAACGCTTTTGTAATTAAACTTGAAAATTTTTTTTTTTTTCTGTGTAAAATTTTTTTTGGTTAAAATTTTTTTTGAGGTTAAAAATTTTCTTTGAAAATTTTTTTGTTTCGGTTCGATAAATTTTAATTACAATATAAAAATTTTAAAGAAAATTAATTTTAATACAAATTCGAAGTGAATTGTGAGAATTTTAATGAAAATTAAAGCTACCTAGCTAAGTGAATTTTCCAAAAGTAATAGAAAAAAAATCAAGAATAAGCAATTTTTTTTTGTATTATATTGTATGTATAACAACAAAGTAAATTCTATATATATATAATATTCTATGTATATATATATATAAACATACACACATTATTCACAAAAATATCAAGGATACAAAAAGAAAAACAAAAACAACAAAAATTGTGTATGTGTACTGAAAAATCTTAACAAAAAAAAAAATTATTAGCAAGATTTTTTGATTAGAATAAGAAAAACGAAACAGGAGGAAGAAAAAAAAAATAAATCAAATTGAAAAGTAAGAATAAAAAAAATATTCAAAAAAAAAAGGATTATAAAAATCCTCTACAGAATATTAAATTGTGAATTATTAAAATATTTTAAAATATAAAAAAAAAAAATTTGAGAAAGGCAAAAAATTAAAAATATTAGCAATTCTAAAAATGGATTCGAAAAAAATTTTTTCTTTTTCTTTTTGAATAAAATACTTGAGAATTTTGAGTAAAGAGTCCTTCCTTCCTTATTTTTTTTCTGTTTGTTTTTCATTATTTAAAACACAAAATAATTTCAATATAATATTTATTTCTTAATTCAATTTTTTAATTAAAATTCTATTTTAAATTAAATTCATTTCGGGATTTAATAAGACCTTACCATCAGGACACTGTTTTTAAGAAAAAATTAACATTGTAATAAAAAATTAAAAGAAACTATAACAAATTAATGGTGGTTTTTCTATTATCCTTTCAATATTGAATTTAAATAATAAATGATAATGGTACGAATATAAAATGCAATAAGACAAAATAATTTAATTTTTTCTTTAGTTTCTTTCGGGAAAATTAGAAATTGCAAAGGAGAAAGGATAATTTTAAATATTTCTGTGAAAAATTAAGAAAACAAACTCAACCAATTCAATAATATTGACTTTCCATATTTGCGATTCGAAATGTAAGAATATTAGTATTATAAAAATTGTAATTTAATATTGAAGCTGTGTGCGTTTTACTAGTACGTGCTATAAATTTAAAATTTTTAATATAAATTTATACAAGTATAATATTTAAATTTTATACTTGAATTTTTATTTGAATTTTATTTCAATTTTATAGAGCTACTTATTTTCCTTACATATTTTTCATTTTTTAATAATTTTCAATTTCTCAATTTTTAATTTATATTCTTGTTTTAATACAATAAAATATACAATAAATATACAATAAAATAATAATCTTATGGTAAAAAAAAAAAATATTATTTTTTCAAGTGAATTTTTAAATTAAACCAAAAATTTAATAATAAAATTCAATATAATAATATTATGTGTATAATAAAATCTTAAAAAAAATATAATTTTAAATTACAAAGAAAGAGCATTTATAAATCATGGTAATATTGGAAATAAAATGAAAGAAACTTGAAATTATTAATACTATGCATTTAATATGGAATTGAATACAAATTATATAAGGTAAATTAATTTAAAAAAATTGTATTTGAAATTTAAATTAATTAACAAGTTTTTTAATAAATAATATTAAAATAATATTATTAAAATTTATATTGAATAAAACAAAAATTTCTATATTTTATTTGTATAATATTTGTATAATGTACGGAGCTTTGTAAATTTGTAACTGAGTTTAATAATGGATTCCTTTCCCGGATAACATAAAAATTTAATTTACTTATATTGAATATTCTTGAACATTTAGGAAATAAAAATCGCTGTTTTTAGTAATATGGAATTAAGATATAAGAAATAATAGTTAGACTCAAAATTATTCAAATATTTTATGTAAATAAATTATTCAAATATAATATGTAAAATATTGATAATTTTCATTTTTATAATTTTATAAAAGTAATTTTAAAGTAATATTCTGAAAACTATAGTTATTTTGTATTTGAAATAAGTTTAAACATCGTGGGTTCATTCTTAATTCTTATTATTAAATTAAATTTGAAATTTTAATATTGTTAAGTTAAATTTTGTTAAAGAAAATACAATCCTTTTGATAATAAATAATTTTTGAATTTATTAAAATGAAAATTTTATTAGAAACTCTTTGCATTTTTTGGAACATTGAATTTAAGCTGCAATATTATAATTTATGGTCTATTTTTTATTCATTTTTTAAAGAATATTTGCATATAGAACAAATTTTCTTTTACAACATGAATCGGAGTAGTTGTCTTTGTTTGTAGTGGTTTGCTTTATAGGAAAAAACGAAAAGTATATAACAGCATTACATTATATTATTATAATAGTAACATAACAGCTCATTTTTAAAATATATTTTAGTTGTTATAAGAAACTTTACAGCAATAAATTTCCTCACATCTAATAATTATATCAAAATTTCAAACAAGTTTTTCAAACAAAGCACATACCTTTAGGAAATATTTTAGATTTCTTTTTCCGGTCGAATCTGAGACACAACACGCCTTTGATATTTCTATTCTAAGAGTCCTTTCTGAAAGTCATCAATATGTTTAATAATCAATATGTCGTTTAATAAATCCTTACTAAATTTTTGTTTGTAGTGCCTTCAGAAATTAGGTATAATCTTAGTGGCTATAGTTTTCAATTAAAATGTTAATTTTATAATTTAAAAAATAATTATCAAAATGATTGTAATAAAATTGTGGGACCACGGAACTTATGTTTTATAGTTATCATATAATTTTTCTCTACAATTACCCTCACCCTCATAAGATTGTCAAAATTTTTATTAGTTTAAATAGGTACTTTTTCTTTTACAACGAAACAGAAAGGTAGAGAGAGAAAGATGACGACATTAAAAAGAATAAATAAAAATATTTTAAAATGAAAGGAACCTGTGCTTATTTAAATATTTCATAAAATAAAATTTTAGATATACCAAAATTCTATGTAAATTATTAAATTATGCAAATTAATAATAATTTTTATATTAAAATATTATTAACATTAAAAATTCAAATAATTAAAATAAAATTCTCAAAACTGATAAAATTTAGAATTATCCTTGATTTAACGAGAAAACTCTAAATAAGTAAATTTTCAAACCAACATAATTAATTTCTTGTCATTCAAAATAAAACTAAAAAGAGGAAAAAACTGCAGTTTTAGATTAAATGAATAAATTTTATTATTTATTATGAATTTTCTTTAAAAAAAATTGAGTGAGATAAAAATTTAGATAAATAAAACAAAAAAATGTTAATTACATGGTAATCAATCACAAAAATAATTAATAAAATGAAATGCCAGGGTAAAAGGAGGGGGCGGAGGGAGGTATTAACATTCATTATTCATATAATGTTAATGTTAATGGTTATGTAATAAAATAATAATAAAACTATTATAATATTTTGCATATATAAATTAATTACTAATTATAATATTAATTAATTATATAAGATTAATTAAATCAAATTTATATTATAAGAAACTACCGCGAAAAAATATAGATACGTGTTCCACATTGTACACACATTTGTACGGATAATCCTTTAAAATATTATTAAATAAATCCAATTTTTAATAGTTTTCAGAAAAAGAAAAGGAGGAAATCAAAAATAATATTTTAAATTTTTATTGCTATATTATACATAATTATAATTTATTACTTATTATCATACCTGTGAGTATATTCACATGCACATTATTCAAGGATAGTAAAGTTGAAGTCCTGAGTTGTAATAATGAATTAATTATTATCGCTTATGTACTTGATACACAAGTAAATTTTCATAAATCGTGCAATTTATCATTTCTGAATTATGTTCACTGTTGTGCTATACAAAACTTGTGTGCGATATTGAAATTTCTGTTTAACATTAATTCCAAAATTTGGATGTATGCAAAGTCTATACAAAATATAAAAATTTTATGATTTTTCAAGAATCTGGTAATAATATGAAATCGAAAGAACAAAAAGATGATTTCGGATTTTTTATTATTTTCATTCTATTTTTGAAGAAATTAATCCTCATGATTACTTCATACAGGTGAGGTGATAGTGTACTGTTGTGATGTGAGACACACCTTAACAACATACCCTCGAGACCAACCCTCCTGAAAATTCGAGTATCGTGAAAAGTTGAGTACGTATTTCGCCACTATTTTCCTTCCCTTGGGAGTAAGGATCCTAATCTTCCATCAGATGCACCGACGCCTCCTTGTTGTCATGGCAAAATCTCGCCTGCTAGGCCCGACCTGCGAGGGTGGCCAATAAACTTGCAATGTCCCGTTAAGATACCGAAGAGGTCTCTCATCTGATTCTTGCCCAATCCTATAATTTTCTTAAATCACTTGAGGTATAATCTCTTAGAAGCCCGGAAGACTTCCCCAGCGCTCCAACCGCTTCTTCTCTGATTTTTTTCTAGTCCCTAACAGTATGTGGTCCAATTCCACAGAAGGGCTCATGGCCAAGAATAGGTGTGCTGGCCCTTCTTCCTCGTACGAGTATGTATAAATTTGTACTTAAAAAAAATTATATTAAAAATTTATAGGCAATTCTAGGATTATTATTAAAAATTTGGGGATTTTTTTTTTGGAATTTCTAAAATTTTATTTTATTCTGTTATCCTTCTGTATAATTTTCTTCAGCGTAAAAATTTTTTATGTGATACTGAATAATTTTTTAACAAAAACAATAACAGTAATATTAATAATATATGTAAATTTAAATAAATAGCACTTAATTAAGGAGCACTAAACAAATTAAAAGATTATTTACCTTTTTCATTTTTATTGGTTTTTTTTCTTTTTTTGTATTAAAAATCAAGGTTAAAATTTTATTTTTTTTTCTATTTTTGTTGCGTCTTTTTAATTTACCATTCCCATATAATTTAGAAAAAAAAAATTGTATTTGATTAGAATTTTTTGATATTATTTTTAAGGTACGTAGGCACAAAAAAAAAATATAAGAAAAAAAAAATTAATCAAATTTTCCGTGAAAAATAAACGTTATTGTTAGGGGTACTAAATTTAGAATAAATATGGGAGGGAAAATTATTATTATAAAGAAAATCTGAAGTAAAAAAGAATAAAAATAAAAACCAAGAAGAAAAAAAAATTAAGGTTTATAGGCAGAAAACACGCAATTTCCTAAAGGTTCTCACTAATAACAATAATAATAAAAATGGTGGAATTCTTTTTTGAAAAAGAAAAATAAAGGATTTTCTAATTTTTTTTTTCAACTCGTATTTTTAGAGCTATACGATGCGTAATAACACAAATATAATGAAAATATTTTTATAATAATTAATGATAAGTCTTTAATATTAAACTTATGATTATATCAATAATAATGGTTTATAAAAATAAAAAATAGAAAAATAATTGATTTTATGAAAAATCAATTAAAAAAATTTATATACGTACATTCTGCTCAAACTAAAAATATTTTTTTAATAGACAAAGATTTAAATAGAAATTTTCATTTTTATTTTAAGTCTAATATTAACACTCTTTCGTTAATTACCATTATTATTTGAGTATAACAAATATAACTACGGCAGTGGTGCAGACTGTATAACATTATTCATCACAAAATTGTAAAAAGCTGTTAGCATAAAAGACGGGAGCCTGGTTAGGCAGTTCTGTGTTAATTAATATTATAAATTGCTCAAAATATTTGAGTACAATAGAGTTTCAATCAATTATAATAATCAATTATAATAATATTGTGGATAGAAGGAATTTATTATTATTATTGTGATTCTATTTGTTAAAATTAACACAAAATATTGTTGTTTAAGTAAAATTTTGATTAAGCACAAAAATTTAAAGTATTTTTTTTGGAATTGTGTTAGCATACTTTCTGAAATAGTGTATATACTATGCAGAGTGGGCGGGTTCTAGTGTAAATATACTCACAGAGTGATTTCTTGGAGTTTTTTAGGAAAAAAATCGAGGAGGAAGAAGAACGGAACTCGAACGTCTGGGTATAGTTTCTGAAGGTTAAAAAAAATCGGATTAAAAAAATTCTGTCAATAAACAAAAAAAGTTGTGGTATTTTATCGTTTTTTTAAGAACGACAGTACAAGATCATGAACGAATAATAATGTAATTACTACATAGAAAATTTTCCAAAATCTATAGTTGAGTTGAAGTGTAATTGAAGAATTTGTTGGATTATACAATACTTTTAATTGAAATTGCAATCGAGAATAACTCTATTGAATTTATGAATTGAAATTTGACTTTCTCTCTAATGTGCCTATCCACTTCTGGATGTTAGGGGTCATATGCCGTTGTCGATTGCTTTTGTTGTTATATTCTTGCAACGATTTTATTGTACTCTTCACAGTTCGTTCGTCACATGCATTAAGTCGTCCATGTTGGAAATGCCAGTCCAATTCCTGATGTTTCTCCGAATGAATTCTTGATGTTTGACTGAAATTCCTTAATATTAAGGTCACCATTGAAATTATCATATTATTTTAACAATTAATGATCTTATTCATATTGTTTGAAATCATTCATATTTCTGTATTATGACTAAAATTTTAATTATTAATCTAAAATTATTCTAAAAATTCAAGTTGTTGAGATTCAAAATACTATGTAAAAATCTCATGTATAAATTTCATATGAGCGAAATGAATTTTATTCAAGGTTCTATGACTAGGCAAGCCTTTAAAATAGAATTTTTCATTGTTTAATTTTGAATAATATTATTTAAGGGGTTACCCCCAAATGTCAATACTTAAATAATATTATAAATTTTATTATTAATCTCTTAAATTTTTAAAATTATTCACATTGTTGTGTATAATAAATTATTGCTATATTATATTAATTGTTATAATATACGTGAGACATTTAAATCTAAATTTATAACGGATATTATAAATTTCTTAAAATTTTTTTTCGATATCCTGTAATATCATCATCCTTTCCTTTAATTTTTTTTTGTTCTTTTTTGAAAAAAAAAATCTTATAATTATATTCATTTGAGATTTCCTCTGAAATATTATTTAAAAACCTACATTTTTCATTCTTCTCTTTATCCTTTGTTATTATTTCTTTCCTGTTTGTTTTTTTTTGTTTTTTCTTAAATTTTTGTTACTTTCTGTTTTTCTTTTATATATTTAATATATTTATAAAATTCTCATCAAATTAATCTTAATTTAAATGTATACATAAGAGTAATAATCTTAAATAGGAATTACAGATATTTTTAAGGATATAATAATATTAAATTATATAGTATAAGTATATTGTTATACTTACATTAATAATATTATAAAAGAAATATATATTATTATAAGGATTTTACAGGATTCTTAAAATAATAATAATAATAATAACAAGAATAAAAATAATAATAATAAGAATAATCAGGTGCAAAAATTATTGCCCATTTCCGTCAAGTGGTATTATAGTGCGATATTATATGGATATGATGAAAATACGTGACTACGACTAAATGAATGGAATAAAATTTTATGTTCATGACGTGATGCATTAATATGATTTGATTATTAAATTGATACAAAATATAGCTATATACATATAACATTATGCATTAGGTTATCCACAGATATATAGATGGATAGCTATTATGTATAACAAATGCGTGAACAAAAATTTTTTGGATTTAATAAGAAATCGAAAAATAAACAAAAATTTTAATGATATTAAAAAAAAGAAGCTTGAATAACTAAAAAATTTTGATTTATTCCTAAAAAATTTCTTAAAATTTCTTTGATAACATGAAAATTTTAACAAAATTAAAATTTCTTACAATTTTTAAGAATTAATTTATTTGAGAGGATTTCTGAGCTTTTCTCTTTTCGTTTCGTATTCGAAATTATTTGAGATGGACGCTGGCTGTTTGATTCACATACGGATTTTATTATTTCATACACAAAAAATATTAAGTAGAAATTTGTGATTCACTTGGAATTTTAAATTCAATTCAATTTTGAGATTATTTTATTTTGTTTTGTGAAATTATGGTCTATATAATTTGAAAATATCAATTTAAAAATGATTAGCTACAAAAATATCGTTACTTGTCCCATTACTACTGAAAATTCAAACTGTTGTTATTTTAAATAGTGCTTTTTGAATATTCTAATGTTAAGGTAAATATAAAGTGCTGCCGAGAAGGTTAACTATGAATAACAGTATGAGTATGAGCATGCCTTTATTTATTTATTGAAATTATTAAAACATACTTGCTCTTTTAACCGACCGCATTGTGTACACAATAATAGCGGTTATTTTTATATACTATAAAACAATAATAATAATATTCTCTCAGAGTAATGCCTTTCGTTTCATTTTTAATGAAGAGAATAGAAATTTTGACGAGAGTAATGAGAAAAAGTAAATGAATAACTTTTATTTGGAAAAATTTTGTGTTTTTTTTCAAAGTAAAATTATGCTATAATTAATTTAAATACCAATATTTATATTTAACATTTATTTTGTATATTAAAATTTGAAGGAGTCAAATCTTTTGTATACCGAAATAAATATTGTGTGAAATTACTTTCCTCAATTGCTGTTTAATATTGCAATTGAGGCAAAAAAACTCTGATAACATTTCAAAATTTCAAAGAAAATATAAGATTGGAATATCGTAATAAAAGGTTGAGCTAATAACCTTACATTTTATGTGTGATCCAATTAAATTTTTTTTTCAATTTAGAATGAAATATTTTTATCAATTTTTTTTTCTTTGAAATTTTTCTGAAAAAAATCCTTTTCAACCTGAATTCTCCATGATTTTCTCATAAATATGTGATATTCGAGTCCTTAATGTATATACTTTTAAAATATTTTTATGTAACAAAATTTTATTTAAGAATTTTTTTTTTAGTAGCATAAGTTTTCTTAAAAAAATATTTGCAATAATTTCGAAATTCATATACTAAGGTTATACGTTCTTTATTTACTTTAAATATCTGTTGTATATAGTTGAATATTTTGATATTTATTTAAAAGAGAGAAATAAAGTCCTTCCCCAGTAGAAATAAATTTATTTTTTTTTTTTTTTCAAATAAATACCGTAAGTAGGTTTTATTTATATAAAAACATTGAATAAAAATTTTCTAACCATTCCATTATTATTGTTTTTATTCAATTCTATATAAACCATTCACTTAAGTAACATACACATACAAAAAATAAGAATCCTTTTTCAAATAAAGGGGAATAAAATTACATTTGATTTTTGCTTTTATTTTTTTTCTTGTGCTGCATGCTTTCTTCATTTCTAATATTATGAAGAGTGACATTTAAAAATAGAATATTGGTCATGGCGTTTTGAATTATTAATTATTGCGTGATTATAATATAAAAGTGTAACTGTTTACAATATACGTGCACGTAAATTATATTGCGTATATAGGTATATAATATGAATGTACTAATATTATTTGAGTCGTATACCTATTATGTGATATAATAAGGTACGTATGGAGGGTATATTTTGTAATAGAAAATGCGTACCATAAATGCGTTGACATGTAAATATAAGGCCATATAGAGAAATGTTAAAGGTCTTATATCAATTTATAAAAGCTCATATTTTTTTTGTTCTTTAGTAGCTAATTATAATATTTCATGTGTATAACTAGGTACCCTTAATTTATTATGATTTTACTTATCTTTATGCATAATATGTGCATCTTTTGGTGAAAAGTAAAAGGATATTTGTGGACAGGTATGTATAATTGTAATATATAGAAAGGATGTGGAATAATGAACTTGTATTATGGAGAATCAATTAAGAGTCTTGAATGCAAGAAAGCATTATTATTATAGAATAATAAAAAATACGGTATAATAAATTTTAAAAATGAATTATATTTAGAAATCATTTTAAATACGAAGTGTTCTTCTGAATCATTTACTTGAATACCGCAGATAATTGAGTTTGTGTTTAAATTATTGTTGTGGTTGAGCTCAGGTATCATGAAAATATTAAATAATTCCACAATATATTGTAGGGAATTTTATAATTTCAATGAATAATATTTATTATTCTAAATTAGTATCAAGATTTATTCGTGTGGACGTTTAGGGGAGAACGGGGTTAAAATTTGTTAATAGAAAAATAGAATTTTAAAAATAAATTGAGAAAAATCTAATAAAGGAAAATTTTAAGTATTAAACGGTACTTGAACAATAGAGGTTTTGTAATTAGACGCAGCAAGGATAGATTCAAAATAACAGATGACCAGAATAAAATTTTTACGAAAATTGTTCTCAAAATTTGCTAGCAGCGTAATGAAAAGTAGAAATAATGAGTATAATTTCTTAATATTTAATCTTATTGTTATATTATTCTATCTTATTTGATAATATTGAAAATATTAATTTAATACTGAAATACACAAAATAAGATGTGCCTAGGCATAAGGTTTATTAATGAAATATGATTTTAATATTATGGCTTTACTTGAATCAAGTAAAATTTTCAATAATGTTAACTACAATTTTAGAATATTAATACTTGAAAAATATTATTGAAGAAGCAAAAACTAGCTTTAGTAAGTTCTTGTTTCCAAACTTTCATAGTAGAAACTCTAAATTTTAAACTAATTGATAGCAATAATTCAACAACAATTTCTAAGTAAAAACTACACAAAATCGATGCAGAAACATTTGAACAGTAAATAGGTATTGAATGCAAAAAAGGTGCAAAAAGGAAATTGTGTCCTTCTTGTTCATTTAATTAAATTTTGCTCTTAAATTTTAATATGAACTTAAAATTTTAGTCAAATTTTTGTAAATTATTATAATATTTTTATATATAGCATACGACATTTTATCAGTTATATATCAGTAATATTATTTGAAATATAAGATTATTAACATGTGTGTAAAATAAATAAAATATGCAATAATAAAAGAAGTCATTTTAATTTATCTATAAACACAAAATAAATGAAAATTTCTCATTCAAATTCATAAAATATTAGTCATGATAATGTCAATGAGAATAAACTTGACACGACTATATATACATATACATAAACTATAAAAATGACACATAATTTATATTACAATTATTAATGCAACTATGTATACATGTAGGATTCAACTGTATGTGAAGATTAAATGTCATGAACAATATTCGAAATGAAAATTATTTTAAATTTATTTTATCTACAATGGAATATCTTTTATAATTTAAAGAAAATTTCTTGTATAATAATACTAAAATGAAGTACAATATGATTTGAATAATAATATACAAAATAAGGTTTCTTTAATTTTTAAATAAAATTTATAAAATTTTATACAATCTATTATTCTCATATAATATGGGCTCAATTTGTGTCATTAATGTGTTTCTATGTTAAAATTAAATAAATTGAGTTTTAGATTATTTAATTTTCCTATGTATACATTTTGTATATAATATAGTCATTAGTTTCTCTAGACATCAATTGTCATTAGACGTGTATTAAAATTGTAACACGTTAATAAAATGTGTTCTTTAGTTCCTTATAAAATCTATTAAAAACAAATTATTTTATTTCATTAATGCAAATTAAACTAAAATATTTAATTTTATTTAAATAACTTAAATAATAATTCGAAAAATCATTGTATACATGATAAATTATGTTATTGCAAAATGAATTTGTTTCAAAAGTGAATATTAGATTTTCAAAATCAACAGGATCCTTACTATATGTAATTCGATTTTCGTATTTTCGTAAATGATTAGGTAGTACCGATTAATTGGTATGGTCCTTACCTTTCCATTTCTGCAAATACAAAAATTATTGCACGAAAATCGTATTACATAATAAGGCCCAAGGATTGATTTAGTAATTTTGAATTTCTAAATTAAAATTTATTTGTAATTAATGTGGTGGCTGAAACCTTTATAAATTTTCATTACAATTAATTTGCATTATTTAACCCAGTGGTTGTAAATCTTTTTTTGCTGGTAGCACAAAAATATGTTTTATAAAGATTGAAATATTTTCTGGCGTGAATAAGGCAATTTTCTTATATCTGCCTCCATTTAATAAAGAATAAATTTCTTGCAAGCTTTGAAATGAGTTGATAGCATGCATAGCTATTTAATTAAAAGGAAGATATTTCTAGTTATTTAATTAAAATGAAAAATAATTATTGCTAACAGTTTAATAAATTTGTGTAAGATTTACGTAACCAAGAAACAATGCATACTCATTACAAATTTTTGTAAAATTATTCAATAAAAAATTAATACAATGTCTGATACGATTTCTATAAAAATAAATACACAATTAGCGTGAGAAGATCAATCCAAACGTGTTTACGTACTTCTTGTTCTTTAGCATTATAGTCTCCTTTGACCCACAATATGTACCACTGTGTCCTCCATCCGTTATGGGTTAAACAGACTGAATACATTCTGGTTAAAATTTATGAGCACTTTTATAAAAACTTCATGTATACAATAATTGTACACAATAATTTGCGGTATAAAATTTTGGATTAGAAGACAAGTTTGTATATTTGATAGCTCTGGAAAAAAAATTAAAAAATATTTATTTATTTTTTTATTCATTCTGAAATTAAATTATTTAACTTATTTTTTATCCCATTTAAATAAAAACCTATATAAAATTTTAAATTACCTATAAAATTTGTAACAAAATCAAAAATTACCCCCATAGACTATAATAACAACAAGAAAAAAAAAAATATGTGAAAATATGAGAATGAAAATTTCGAAAGTGCAAATCACTACAATAATTATACACCAAATAAAAATCATACATAACTTTGTAAAACTCGTAAAAAAATAAGAAAAAAAACAAATAAAATCATATATAAAAAAATATTGTTGTAAAACCAAACTAGGCATTCCTCCCCTAAAAAACAAAAAAGGACATGAAAATTTAAATATGAAAAGTCATTTGGAATTAAATTTTCCATTTTGCCTTTTTATTTTTTTATTTTTTACTCTCTTTTAACAAAAGAATAAAAATTTTTTTATAAAATAAAACAAAAATAATGCAATAAAAGTTTGAATCACAGTTAAATCACAAGTTATTACAACAATCAACAATCATTTTTTACACATAGCACTCACTACCAATCATCACCACCATCATCACTATTATATTTCGCCCCCAATATTCACTACATTTTATATATTATAAAAAAATTATCCGGCAAAAAAAAATTATTTTTATAAAAAATGTAAGCCTATTCCGAGCCAAAACAGAAAATATATAAGAGGACACAAAACAGAACGGCAAAAAGAAAAAAAAACAATTCTTTGATCTTTCATTTATTATTATACCAAATAAAATCCTTATGAATCCTTGATAAAAAACAAAATAAAATGTATGATTTTAAAAAAAAAATTAATATAGCTGTGCAGTGTAAACGGAATAATTAAAAAGCTACACTATTCGCGCTATGTATTACAATATTCCATCATATTAAAAAGGCGAAAAAGAAAAAAAATAACAAAATATTTAATGTGAACAGCACATGACCGACGTTATAATGTTGTACCGACAGCACAATGTCCGATGCTATAATGTTTAGTCATATTGCGGCTATCTCTACTAGTGTTGAATGTGAAATAAACAATTTAAAGCACAATAGTTTAAAAGTTTGTTGGCTACTGCAGTAGCGAAATTTAAACGAAAAATTCACTAGTTGTAATACAGTGGTGTAGGATTACGACCAAATTTATTAATATTAATGTTCGAAAACGTGAATCTAGAAATTTTAAAGCTTCTGTTATTCAGACTCAATATACCAAAAATATTAAATAAATGACTATATTCGTAAAAGAAACAAAAAAATTAATTTTATAAGAATAAACTTAAACATAAATTTGATTTGCCCAAACCGGTAGGAAACTCCTGTTACGAGGATAACGCCTTTCGCTTAAAAAACTTTTTAAACATTTAGAAAAGTTGCTACAGAAATAATACCATCCTTTTTCTTATAGTATACAAATCAGTCGATTGAAAAGAACAAGCAAGTAATTTGAGAATTAAAATAAAAAATTTTTATAAACTTATGTACGTGCTTCTATGTTTTTACTTTGGTACACGGGAAGAAAAAATATCCTTTTCTTTAAACAAACAAAATCCTTATTTGGACAAAATTAATTTATTTCCAATTTTCCTTCGTTGAAAATACAACTGTAGAGAAGGTCTACTAAGTATTGTTAAATATTTTAAGATTTCAAGAAACGACTGTTTGCAATGAGTGACTCCGGCATTAAAGAAGTAAGTATGTGTAATGCGTATTTGCCTTGCCTATCATCTATAAATCATATTTATATGAATTTCCTAGAATAAAAGGCAAGCCTTTTAATATCCGTTTACAATTTCCTCTATTAAAAAATGTACAACAAATGAAATATTTCTGTCTGTGTATGATTAAATTTATATTATACATGTATGTAATTTATATATGTTGTTTTAGTTACTGCTGCTCATCAGACTATCATTAATATGTGCGTTTGTTTTAATAAAATGATGAAAAGAGAATAAGGACTTACAAAATATTATACACAAACTATTAAATCAAGCCCACACATATTATTTTTATAAAAAATATTAGAATAATTTTTGTTTTTCATTTTTCTCTTCAAAGAGGGGCCTACAAATCAGAATTTAACATTGTGCTGTAATAACACCAAATACAGTAAACTCACTACGTTCATAGTGCTTACTAGACGTATATGTTTATAGCATACCACTGTGTTTATAATGAATGACAACGTGTTTGATTTAATTTTAAATAATCTTTTATTACAATAAAAAATTTATTAACATATTATATTATTACACGTACATAGAATAATAGGGTAACATTGCCACAAACAATATAATTTTTATCAATTGCAAGCTGTCTTTCCAATTTGCGACAATTAGGAAAATTACAAGGTAGCATTTTAGGCAATTAATAGCTGCCAAATTACTTGAAAATTTCTTCAAAAAATTATTCTCTTCCCTCCCTTTATAAATTGCAAGACCTTTAACTATAACATGATAAGAAAATAAGTTTTGTTGGAGACTTGGTATTTATATTTTATTATTGTAAAAGAGAAAGGTGTGACGTCATTTTAAATATTAAAACCAGCATAAAATTTAAATTTTAGAAGAATAATAATATTTGAAGAGAAATAAAAGAGAAAATTAAATAAAATTTGACAAAAAACTTACATATTTTTTAATGTAAAAAATTGAAATTTTCTAGAATTCTTTTTCTAAATACTTAATATTCCAATAGTTTATAGAAATTTACGGTTTCATTGAAATCATTTTAATTATTAATTGCATACCAAATCATATTTAATTCTTTTATTATTCAATCAGTTTACAATAGCAAAACTAAGAGAGAGAGAGAGCACACAATCGATAACAATTACATTCTAGGTAGTAATAATATTATTTGATACATTATACATATACTCTATATCCATGCATGTTTGTAATTATCACTCTCACACAGGTATATTATTTTTACTGTCCCATATTAATTTAATATCAAAAGGGATAATGAAAGTGTCATTTGAAATCATTTTCTTATACAAATTCATTCAACATATTAATTATAAAGACACAAACATAATTATTACTTGTTTGTATGGATATAAACTGCACACGACATTAACCCATTTAATTATAAAATAAATTTTTACACACAAACATATTTTTTTCGTAAATACTTCTAATATTATTGTAAAGCCAATGCACGTAAGATCTGTAAGGGATGTTGTAATGAGATTCTGACAACAAAAAAAAAATATTTTAAAAATAAATTTAAAATTTTTGTTTTATTTATTTTTCTCATTTTTTTTTTTCGTTTTTTTTATTTTTATATTACATGTAATTAAAGTTCAAAAGAAAATAAATTTTATGTGAAAATAATGATAAAATAACAAAAATCTTAAAAAATATTATAAGAAATAATATAAACCAAAGAAAAGAAGAAAAGAAATTAATTTATGTTTGATAATTAAAAGGATAAAAATATTATAAACACACACATCCGTACGAACATAGTAAGAAGAAAACATTAATGTGTGTGGAACTAATAATAAATTATTAAGTGCAAAATTCAATTCCAGATCTTAACAAAAAAGAGAAAAATGAGAAAGGAAATGAAAAAGAATAAAAAAAAATAAAAAAGATTTTTTTCTCTTTATTTGGATTGCATGCACCATACTTAAAAGTTAATTGAAATATTTTTATTTTCTCTCTTTTTTACCATTAGCATTGCATACAATAAGGAAAGTATCGTGATGGTAATAAATTTCACATGTTGAGCTTTTAACAGGAATACATTGCTTCGTGATAATGAAATATTATAAATAAAGCAAACTTAGCAGGATTTCAGTCTTAAACATGTCAGACTTCACAAACTGATTTTTTTTATTATACTTTCAAGAGAATAACTTGGCAGTGATCACTTGGATTGGACTTTAATTATGGCTTGAATTATTTATATTCGAATGATATTTTTAAATCGTGTTTATACAATGTACAGATATGTAGAGACACAATGTATTTATGTTTGTATTTATACATTTTTTTATTTTGTAATGTTATCTTGTGTGTAGAAATTGTATATTTTCTCAAATATTTTTAAAGTACTTGTGTATATTGTGGTGGTTTCAAGAATAATTAATTAAATAAAATGTGGATTATTATAATGAAAGGATTTTTTATTAATGGGTAAAAAAGATATATGTATATATACGATGGTAACAATATTTTAATGGTTTTGAAATGAAATTTAAAAATTACGTATAAATTTAGTAAATCAATCTATTTATAGATTATAAAAAAAAAATCGAGAACTGTGTTGATTTATAAAAATATTTTGTTGCACACTGGATTCAACTTAAATATATTCCTCATGGGTGTGAGGAATTTAATTTATATATTATTATTATGATTGTAGATAGTACAAGTTGCATAACAGTGTAGTGCGACCAGCTTATAACGATCTATTGTGTCCCTACTGCTAGTTGTGAGACATGACCTTAAAACACCTCCTCGAGGCTTACCTCCTTGATGAATTCGAAATTCGAGTATCTTGGAAAGGTCCCGCACACCGCAAATTTTTATGATTAATAATTTAAGTACCTCAAATAATAGTTTTTACTTTTTTTGCTAATATTTTTAGGTCACGGTATGCAAAGTCTCACAAAAGAAACTATAGGTTTAGGACTTTTAAATTTTTGCATGGTTTCATGAACGATAATCATTATTTTTAATAACAGGAAGCAAATAAGAACTCTCAAATTATAATTCAAATTTAAATTTAAATAATGAAATCACATGAAAATTTATTATTAAGCTTAATATCCACTGATAAAGAAATAAGGGAACAATACCCACTGATAACGCAATTTTTGGATCAAATTTTAAGCAGATGATAACTTTGTTTTTATAATCCTTTAAAACTGTAATACGTCGCCACCACGTGTTTAATATGAAAATAAAATTATTATTAATTTTTACCCAAAGACACATTTTTTTTTTTGTTTCTATGTCAATTAAACAGAAAACCAGTAAATTTAATATTTTTATGTCATAACCAATAACACTGATCTTTTATTTTGTAATTTGTTATACAGTTAAAATTAAATTCTTAAGAAAAACTTTGAAATAAAAATTAGGATTTTTCTAAGAATGCAAGGACAATAATAATAATATAATGAAAAAATAAAAATAAATTAAAAATTTTTTTTTTACAATGACAAAACAAAATTGAAATTTTTTCCAAAAAAAAAAATTTTTCATTGTCATTATGATGGGTAAAAATAATGCCCGAGAAAATAAATGAAATGAATTAAATTTGAAACCAATTTTTTTTTTTTTTATAAAGAAATGAAATAAATAAAAATTCCAAGAGGAAAAAACAAAAAATTACATTGTCATTGGAAAGGACACTTTCATTAAAACCAACAACGTAAATGAAATTTAAAATAAGAAAAAAATCTTAGTTGCATTCATTGGGCTCAACACTTGCACGAGTATACTTAGATCAAGGCATTTAAAATATTCAAGTAATTCTAAATATTGTAAATGAATAATGGTGCTATGTTTTTCGAATATATAAAAATGGCATTCGATTTTGATAAAAACCATGTTCGCAGTAAAATTTTAAAAGTATTGAACAGAAAACACCTAGGAAGATAGTTTAGTCAAGATTAGAGCATTACTGAAAATCCGATGATTTTTTATAGAAGCAATAACGTCAATCTGGCATATTGCATGAAAAATTTGGAAAAGCGCAAGAAAACGGGGAAACAGTAAATTAGAAACTGTGGGTTTAAAGAAATAAAAGCAGCCGACAAGAATAAGAAGCAGAATATTATAAATGGAATCTTTCATAAAAAAAGAATGAAGGAAGGCTTCATCTTCTCAGAAAATTTTTTCATCTTTTCTTACCGGAAAAATACCAAGCTCTGCATTCCAAAATAAAAGAAAAATATGTGATTTTTGTTAGAGTAGAGGCGATTAGAGAAACTCGCTTCTCGCGCAAATTGTGGTTTTCGATCTTTTTTAATTTACACCAAACACGTTTTTGCCCTGACTGTTCCGATAAATCAAATAATTACTTTGAATCAGAAATAGGATTGATATTGCAGGCTACAATTAATTTTTTTCAAGAAACCTTAGGTTTAAGCAAGAAAAAACCATATACGATTTAAATTTTGCAATATCAAGGTTTTTTTTTTAATTTCAAGAGTATGAATAAATTTGTTTCACAAAAATAAGTGTGAGTGTAGACAACGGTCAAATGCATTTCATTTCAATATAAATAGTATTTTTTTCATTTAAAATTATCTATTATGTTAGCTAGCCAATAGCCGTTACTTTCAACTACTATTTTGTTTAAATCAGTCAAAAAAGAAAATTTTCAAAATAAAATTATTATTTTCATTAATTTTATAATTAATTTATTAAAATATTTTTAATTAATGCTTTAAGGCTTTTTGGAATTTTAATTTTTAAATTCTAAAGTTTTTTAAAATTAAGGAAAAAATAAATAAAATTCTTCATTACAGAGTTAAAAAAATTTTTGTTTTCACTGCTTTCGCTCTCGTAAAAAATAATTTTAAATCATTATACGAGTATAAGAGAAATAATGACAAAAAATAATTATGCTTATGGCAAAACGTGTCCCAATAATGGGTAAAATATAAATTCTAAGATTTTTTTTTGTATCCAAAAATCCAAAAAATTTCCACGAGTTTTCAAAAAGTTTTCAAATTGAAAATTTTTTTTTCGTCTTTGTGCTGAAAAAGAATACTGTCATTTTATGAAAACGTGGATATTTTTATATTAAATTAGTTAAATTGTTTTAGAAAATCTTAAGGTTATGTTTAAATCTAGATATATGCATAAATTTATAGGGCTAACTTATAAATTAATAAGGATTTATTAAATGCATATAGTTTAATAATATTTGTGTGGATAAGATAATTAAGTGGATGATACCGCGATTTTTAACCAAAGAATTTGCAATTTTAAAAACTACAGTACGAGTACTCAATATCCCACTCAATATTGTACCCAATACTGCAAAATCAACTACCACACTCAATTTATTACTCAATACTGCATGTTCTTTTAGTTCTTTAAATCAATCTTACCAAATCTGAACCAAATTTTTTTGTTAACTTTTGTTTAATTTTTTTAAATATATTCTGAAGTTTTTAAACTAATATTTTGCCGATATTTCAATATTCAGAATGCATTAAACACAAAATGCTTCGAAAGGCAATTTTAAAAGTGCTCGTAGTGTGCTCGGTGCAAATTTTCTTCAATAGTGAATAATAACATAAAATGTAATAATTCACTTGGAATCTATGGCTTAAAAACTACTTTTAACTGGTTTAAAAATTATACAAATTGTAAATAAAATTGGATTTGGAATTAAGGGTTAAATTGCACTCAAACAATTTTCAGACTTGATATTCTCTTAAACTAAGAGGATTTCTTTCCTGGATTGGATTTCCTTCATCAACTAAGAAAGTGGACTTGTATGCATATAAAATTAAAAAAAAAACTTTATTATCACTTTGTTTTTCATTTAAAACATTGAGTCCCGGTAAACAAAGTAATATTTATTAATTAAAACAAAAGAGGCTGAACGTAATTTTTTTCTTGCGTTCCTCATTGGCACCTATATAAACTGAATTTCTTCACCAATTATACGTTGGAGAATCAATGTGTTTATTTATAGAATATTACAAAAATCTTAAATTGAATTGAAATAAGTGATCGATTTTCTAATGATTTTTTTGAATTTATCTTATCAAAACTCTAATCCTTACTTTATGTCCTGTTTTATGAAAATATTTACATATAAATAAATAAAAATAATAAAATTATTATAAAAATTTGATTAAAAAATTCCATATGATATTTACCATATAAAATACCGGAAAAATTGTATGATTTTTATTTTTTCATATTCATAGTACTACACATACATACTACACATACCTAAGATGCACAAAACTGATAATATAATCAAGAAAAATTGTGAAAATAAATAAAAAAATAAAAATATTGAATTTATTGGAATTTTTCTTTCCTCTCAAATCGTATTTATTCTGAAAAATTCCTGGAATTGTTTTATTAAAAAAAAATTAAATTTCATCACAAGTTATGAAGAAAGCAAAAAATATCTACTTACATGTTACTTAAGAGAAATCAATTGGTAAAATTTTTTATTATTTTACATAATAAATTGTAGTTCAACATGCTTTTAAGTACTAAAATATCTCTAGTATGTAGTAGATACATCTAGGTTTGACTAGGTGATATTACTTTTAATATAATTTGTAAATTTTTATTAAATTTTTCTATATAAAATCTGAAGATCTCTTATGATTTTATATTAATTTTCAATAAAAATATTGTATATATAACTAAAAATTATTGAAGCTCAAGTTTAATAGTAAAATTATTAAAAATTTTAAATATACTATAAAAAATTTTTAAAATGAATCTTTTAAAATAATAAATTTGTTTATTTTATTTTCAATTTTCAATTAAATTTAATAAAGAATTTTAATTTTTTTTTATTGAAATTTTCTCGAAATTTTCAATAGCAATGCCTGAATTAATTTGGTATTGAAATTTAATTCACATTTTATATAAAAATGTTTCTGCTTTTATAATTTCAATAAAAAAAAGTTTAAAATTGAATAACCAAATTTTTTTTTATGTGGCAACTATAATCCACCTATTTTGAAGGATAATATATAGTGTATTTTTGCAGAACAAGCCTAAAACAATGAAGTTTTTAGAAAATTTTCCAAAATATTGTACTTACATAAGTATTTCAATTTCAGTAATTTTGCGATATATTTATTGTTGAGTAATAAAATTTTGAAAAGAGATACCCATCTGAGACTATTAGTTCAATATAAATCCTCAGTCTACCTTTCCTCCTCAACCGCACTTCAATAAGCAGAAATGAAAAATCATTATTTTTGGTCAACTCAGTTCGTGTACGAGTATAATAAAAATTGCAATCAGTTTATAAAAAATTACAAACTGTTTAATTGCTTGCGATCGTACAGTGGCTTGAATATAAACAATCAAATAGTTGCAAAAGAAAAGATTACATGTCTGTCTACGCCCTTAGGCAGAATATTATGGTTCTGATTATTATTTAAAAATATTTGAAAGAATTTTTCAAAATGTAAAAGAGATCAAATTAATATTAAATTAAAGCATTTATTTATTCAAAGTTTTGTACAAGCTACAATCCAACAGTTTTTGTATAATTTTTATTTATTACACTAAACTAAATATTGCAAACTTTAAAAATTTTATTTAATTTTATATATTGAAATAAAAATATCTATATAGAACAGAAAAATTTAACTGTTGCTAAAAACAAAATTAGTAAATATCTGCTGATACTCGTATAAGTATATAACACTACTTTGTACGTAATATTGTTATACTATAATTTTTATATTATAAAATAAAAGTCATAAAACCAAAAGAGCAGAAATCTTATTTTCTAATAAAATGAAAAATAAAAAGGAACTTAAAATAAAAGGACATTACAGAAATGTCCTTAACTATGTAAATTTTTCTTTTTATATTCTGTTTTTGTGTGTTTTTTATTCTTTTGTTTTTCCTTTTTTATAAATAGACTATTTAAGTTATTCAGGGTGTCTCATAATTATTATAATGCGTGCATATTTTCATTTTCTAATGTTTTAAAACTTCTGCAAGACAAAATTGCTTATTGCGCGAAAAAAGAGTTTGTATAACAGAAAATCTTGTAGAAAAGAAGAAAGTTTTAAGTTGGCTTACAATTTTGGATTCTAACATAATGCAATTTATTCTGCTACTTTTAGATTGTATATTTTCAATAGTTCAATTATAGGACCAGTTTTATCCGTTCAGATTTTAAATGATTTTTTAGGGTAGGATTCACGCTCCCCCACTGTCTGAGGAAAAAGGCAAGTAGCGCCATCCTTCTTCGTCTTTCGAGATTTTTTCATTTAGTAGAAAAAAAAAATAAAATTTTCAATAATAAGATCACACGATTGGCATAACATGAAATTTGTCCTTCATCCTTAGTTTTACAAACCATATATAACCTTCTTTCTCTTCAATTCAACAAAATTAAGAATATGAAATTGAATTTTTTTTGAATTATAAAAATTTCGGCATGCACAACCTAACACAATTTTTTTTTTTTTTTGCATATTCATATAGTCCCCAATATTATGTAAGTCAAGATCTGTTACATCTTATATAATCTAAGTATTGTAATATTAATTATATTTTATAACTGTATGTAAAAAGTGTTCTAAGTGTTATACATTTAGAAATGCATATAATCATATTATAATAATATAGAACGAACACAATATTATATAAATATTATTGTATAAGGGAAAAATAAAATATTATCCCAGTAGGCATGACAATAACTGCACCGTAATAAAAACCAAAAATAGTTATTATGTCTTTTAATTTTTGTTTTATTTTTTCTATTATAATGTTTCTGTTTCTTCTCTTATACCCCTATACTGTATAGCTACTCTAAAGTAAATTCTTAAAAATATCACATGAACGTCTGTAATAACTGAATATAATATATAAAATATTATGTAAAATATACTTATATCCTATTATCCATGTTATATTGTTATACAATATTTTAGGTAGAAAATATAGTTATAAAACATATCATAATATTATATATATACACAGCCCCGGATTTATCATACATGCAAAGTATGCATTTGCAATGGGCGATAAAAAATAGGGGCGCCATTGAAAACTTAAAAAACCCCTAAATTTAAAAAAAAAAATTTTCACCCAAAAAAAAGGATTCCAAGTTTTTTTTTATACATCAATTTATAGCGAAATTAACTTAATAAAATCTACCTACATGCAAACATAATATTTTGTTCCTACACATATTTTCTATTTGCACCATATAACAAAAAATGTTCATAGAATTAAAATTACTCATACATTTCTTTACTCTACACTACTCTTTCATTCTTATTTTTTATGTACTGTATATGCCTATAAACACAGAATATTATTTCACACAGCTGTATACATTCAAACGTTCATATATATAAGTGAAATCGTCTCATATAATATACATACATATATAGAAGCAATGTACGCAACAAATAAAAATATTCAAAAATACACATGTACACATAATTTATATTGTCTAATATGAATAAGATCAACACTCATGCGTACACATATAATTATCTCATAAAGCAAAATTTTTATTTTGCTGAGATTGCTCCCTATCAACACTCGCTCGTACACATATAATTATATCACAAAGCAATGTTTTTATTATGCTTAGTGGCTACACTCGTTCGTACACATTATATTTAAATTGTTTCATACATGCAAAATTTTATTTTTGCTTAGTTGGCGCCCACTCACCAAACAAACAAACACATTATTATAATGTATTACTTTTCTGTATACTATTGCATTAGTAAACAACAAGAACAAAACAAAAAAAACACAAATTAAGAATGAGAATAGAAAGAAATTAGAAAAAGAGAATGAGAGCAATATTCTTAAATGATGGAAAGCATAGCTTGATATTGAGATTGTGTATACCAATATTTTGTTTTTGTTTAACAACAAAAAATTTTGAATGAATTTTAAAATTACATGATCGTTATGAATTTCTACTACTATGTTCTGCTTTCGTTTTTGAAAAAACTGTTATCAATCACAGAATTAAATTTTAATTGATAAAATCTACTACTTATATTGAATTGAAAAAATGTTGTTTAATAATCAAGTGAATGTTAAGAATTTTTATGCTGAATTGATGTAGTGTAAGTCATCCAAAAAATAAGAGTAAAATGAAATGGCGCATAATTTGCTTCACACATTTATCTCCAAAATTAAAACAGTTAAGCAAAACGACATTCTGAAATTTCAAAACCACGAGCCTATAAATACCAGTAAATGCATTTATTTTAATAAAATCTAAAAAATATAATGAACAGTATAAAAGCTTATAGCTATGTACATGAAAAGCTTAGTTTTTAAGTCACAAATTTTAGAACGAAACTTTGATTTTCCTTAAATTTTTGAATGCAAGTCGAAACTTTTTTTATACGCTGCTTCATTTCTCAGGCGATTTGTGAAATAAAAAGCCAAATTTTACGAATAAAAATAAAAATAATTATAAAAATAAAAATAATTATAAAAATAAAAATAAAATTACGAATAAAAATAAAAATAATTTTTTACTTTTTTTCATATTCAAATAAGCTGTGAAAAAGTTCATTTGATATAATTTTCATAGAACCTTTTACAATAAGTTTCACTTACGTCAAAAAGTAAATTTTTTGGTTGTTAAAATCAAAAAATCAAGTTTAAGTGATTGATATAAATCTGATCATAACTTCATAAAAAAACGTACAGTTAAATAAATTACCTTGTTTTTGAATTTATAAAACAAAAAATTGAAAGTTTAGTTCCAGACTTTAATTCTATAATTCAGTACAATAAGGTTACAAGAAACTGCTTTATGATGCACAATGTGCAATGCCTATTAAATTTTGTTCACAGTAATAAAATAGGTGAAAAGGTTGAAGGGGGGGGGCGCACTTTTTAGGAACCGCTTAGGGCGACGAATACATCAGAACCGCGCCTGTATATACATATTATATGTATATTCGTATTGTTAAAATTTTATTTCTTTTTATTATAATAATATTAATAAAAATATAATATTCTTGGAATGTTCATAATGAGTCCTTATATTATAAGTATTAAACCATTAATGTTTGTACTCATTTATTTAAATTAATTTCAAAATAACCAAAGACAAAATGTATTATACTTTATAAATTATATTATATATAATATAGACAGATATACAAATATAAGTATGTTGAGTAGTGCGAGCTGTTGTTTTAAGTAAATTTAGTATTCTATATAAAAATATCTAGTTATTGTTATTTTTTGAGAAAAAGGAAAAAAAAACAAACAAAATGTCCTTGATATAAACCGAATATTATTAAGAAACACTAATAATATACTTACTTAACCTATCTAACTTTTATACTTGAAAATATAACAATAATATCTAATGTTATAGCAGTGTAAAAGAGAATTGATACATGTGTAAAGTTAAACAATAAGGTGGTGGTTTTGTTTTTGTTTTTTTTTTATTTTATTAACTTCTATGCCTACGAAATAGTTATAATGTTCGTATAATGTAAAAATATTTTGAAAAAAAAAAAATAGAGAGACAAAAAAAGAGAAGAGTAACAAAAGAGAAGAAGCAAAATATAATTTTTCTGCTAGATGATTTTTAACATTAATTCTAAGGACATTTTATTATAACGAACAAAAAAAAAACAAATAGACAATAACAAAAAAAAAATTTCATTAAACTATCCTTAAAGACTTTAAGTGGTTTTTTTTGATTGTATACACACTTTAGTTTTCTTTATTATTATTTAATATTTTTCTCTCACTTTCTTTTCCTCTCTCTATCTCCTCCTTGATGTCTCATACTATGACGACTATTCTATTTTATTGTTAGAAATTAAACTCACTATACAACTCTTAAGTTCTCCTAAAATTTGTAATTTTTTTTTTTATTTTGTGTATTCTAATATCGTTGTTGTTGTTCTTTTTTCTTACATTAGATTTTTTTTTTCTCCTTATTGTCATTTTCGTTATGATTATTTTTATCTAATGATATCCTTAAGAAGAGTAGATTTTGTTTGCATTTATTTTTATATTTTTATTGTTGTTATTATTGTTAATATTTTTAACATTTTTTTTTTTGTTATTAATTTTTATTTTAGAAAATTTTTTGTTTTCTTTTAAAGAATTAAATTGTCTTAAAATTTTTTATAATAATGTCTGTCTGACATTGAAAATTTTATTTCTTTTTAAATTAATGGAAATTTTTTGTTTCGTCTTACAGTATAACTATATTTTTAATCTTAATCAACTCGAGGGGATTTGCAAAGAAGATGCAAAATTTCAGACAAAAGTATTGTTTTTATTACTGCTTTTTACAGTAATTTCTTAAAAAATATTCGCTGATGAAATCACAAAACCTGATGAACAAATTAGAATAATTCGAAATATTAGTTAAACACTTGAATTTCTGAAATTAATATAAAAATCATGAATTAAATTAAGGAAAAAATTTAATGAGAATTAAGCAATTCAATATTTTAATTGATTTATCAAATGATTAAATTTAAAATTACGGCTTTGCTTTGCCGAAATGGAGTTCATTTTCATTATTGATTCTGAAATAAAACTACCCACCTATATTAGAATAAATTACAGGGAAATTTAGGTCAATTCAAAATAAGCATTTAAATTGCCTAATAATAAGGATTTATTAAAAAAAAACCATTTTAAGTTCATAAATTGTAATTTGAAATCGAATTTTATTGTGATTAATATTTAGAAAAAAATTGCATATTTTTCGGCGAAATATTTTTGAGTCTCTACATTTTAATAATTTGTTTTAACAAAATCTTGTTCATTTACAAATAATTTAATAATCTTTTCAAGAAAATTTTTAATGTTTTTTTATTTTTTAGTTTTTTTTTTTATTTTACATTTAGATAAAGCATGTACGATCACTTTTACTGTTATTTTGTTAACGATAACAATTCTATTTCATTATTTTTTGTTTTTATTTCCAGTTAATAGCTGTTTTGAGAGTTTATTTTTTTTTTGTTTTGTTTTTATTTTTTTTATTTATTTTTTCATTATTATTTGCCTTGTTCCTCTTTTTTATAATTTGTTATTATTTCTTATTTTTTTTGTTTAAAAGAAAACAAGGATAATAACATAAATGTAGGAGAAAAGACATAATGAAGAAAACCAAAAAACAGGAAAAAAAACATATAATAAATAAGAATAAAAGAAAAAAAAAATTAAAACAAAAATGTCCTTTTAAAACTCGTTAAAATAAATAACAAAAAAAAAAGAGAAGAGAAGAACGATGAAAATAAAATTTATGTTCACAAATTTGAGTGTTATATAATAAGACAAGTTTACTGTCTTGAAAATAATAAATAATAATATAATAATATGTTTATATTCATTTTTTTTTTTTAAAAAAGGAACAAACAAATATAATAAAAATGGAATATGGTAAATATACACCTACTATATAGCTTCCTTGAATTAAATGGAAAAATTATAAAAAAAAAAATAGAAGAATAAGAAAAAGAAACAAAACAAAAAAATTACATTGATTAATTTTTTGTATTTTTTATCCTTGTTCTTTTCTTTTTCGTGTTTTTATTTTAAATACAGAAAATTAACAAAATGTGTGTGTATACTAATTTCAAAAAGTATTTATATAATATTATTTTACATGAATTTCAATATTATTTTCAAGTAAATATATTTAATAATAATACTATAGGATATAAATTCATTTTATGTAGGTATGTTGTATAATATTATAATATTACGTACACAAACATATATACTCTTATATTAAAACAGTCATTATAATAATAAATCACAACAAAATAATCAAATCGGATGAGAAAAAATTTCTCTTACTATGATGATGATGAATAATAATAATAATAAATAATAATCCTTAAAAGAATATAGAAAAAGACAAGATATTTTATAAATTTTTGAGAAAAAATAATAATAATGAATAGAAAAAGGATAATAAAAAATAAAAATAAGAAGCCCAAAGGAAATGAGAGATAAAAATGATCATTTTTATAAAATGATATGTTGAGAAAATTAAAAAGAAAAATAGAGAAATGAAAATATGACGTTCTACTAAAAATATTGGAAAAGAAAAAAAAAATAGAATAAGAAATTTGAATGAGAAAAGAACGAGAATTTTTTGATTTTATACTAAAATTTTTGTATCAACTCAATTTTTATTTAACAAGCAATATTAATAAATTTCATACTCGTAACAGTAAATATTCTCATATTGTTTTTGTGTTATCGCAGTTCTATTTTTTTAACTCTTTCTCTTGTCTTATTAAAATGTTATTAATATTCACAATTACGAGTATAATAAATTTTATATTATATATAGCTGCTATCGTTATCAGCATTATTAAATACACTCACTAATTGATAATAAAATAACAATATTGATAATAGTAATGTATAATACAGTCTCTCTGTCTCTCCGCAACAATAATATTGAATTCCCAAATGAGGGCATTTTAATATTATTTCAATAGTGAGAATAAGTAAATTTTAATTTAATATGCAAGAATGTTGCAATTAAGTGTAATATTATTTTTATTGTCGCATACAATCCAATTTTATTTTTCAATTATTCTCAAAGAGAGACTCATTATAATTTTCATTTCACTCATTACACTTTTTATTGAGAACTTGTAAATTACAAAAATTCATCTCATTTATGATTTTTGAGTAAACACTATTGAATTCTAGAATTAAAATTATAATCTTTTAAGAGAAATGTAAAAAATTAATCTATAGTTGATAATATTATAAATATAATATTATATTATATAATAATATAATATATAATGTAATAAAAATTATGAACTACGTATTATGAGTGAATAATATGCATATTACGGGCAATTAATATCAATAGAATACAAGTAATAACAATTAGTAGCAATAATGGTAATTATAATACATTTTTCTTTGCTACTGTAAGGTATAGGTTTTTATTGTACAGATTATAATTCGGTACAAAATTCATTAAGTATATAATGGTATAACTTTTTATGATTAATGGGTTCTTTTAGACTACTCTAGTGTGAATGACTTATGAAAATTGTGTTATTATAAATAAAATACCTAAAAATAGAAAAACTGTTTTGCTCACATTAAAATTAATATTAAAGAATCTCTCTTACGCTCATATTATAACTTCTGTTTAAATATTACTTAACTCAACTAAAATTATCATAGAAAACCAGGAAGTAAAAACAGTTTATCATAATAATTTACGGCTCTATTCAATGAAGTACGATTGCTTTAAAGTGTTTTAGAAAATTTCTCAAAATTGAAAATTTTCAACATATGCGACACAAATATCTTGGACAAATGAATACCATAGATCCAGCAATGTATCGCAATATTCCATACAATAGCAACCATTTATCATAGGTCATTATATTTGGTCTTATTTTGCTAATTGATAAAGTCATGGTCGTTTTATGTTTTAACTATTTTTTTTTTTTAAAATCCAAAAATAAATTTTAATTATAAATTTTAAATTTATAAATTTTTACTAGTAATTATTCTTATTAATTTTATATTTTATTATTCTGTTTTATAAAATATAAGACATTTTATCATTGAGTCTATAAAAACTTATTCCCAAAAGTAAAATTTTAATTTGATTTAATTTAAACAATAGTTGAAAATTTAAAATTTTCAATTAATTTTTTTGGAAAATATATAAAAATTTATTATCATTTTAAATGTTTTTTTGAAAAATTGCGGCGAAATCAAAGTAATAATTCATTAAAAGTTCGAAAGTTAAGCGATTAAATTAATTCAGTTCACTATAGATAATTATTTTGTGCATGAAAACTTTTGAGAGTTTGAAATTGATCATATTTTAATTCTTATTTTATACTTATTAAAATTATTATGTTACTTGTATATCAATTAATTTAAAATATCTTGTTATTTTACAAAAAAATTCTATATTTAAAATTATTTTTTTTACTTCAATTTTGTTTACAACTAACCGTTACGAAATCGCTTCCGTATCCGATTTGTTCATCAAACAAGTGGTATGTACTGTTTAAAATTATTAATAATATAGAAATATAATTGGAAAGAATTGCATATTTTTAGGGGCACAATTTTTCATTTTCTTATCTACAACAAACAACAAAAGTTTTTTCCAAAATTTCGGTAATAAACTTCACAATTCTTTTAACAATGTCAAATTTTAAAGATAACAATGAATTTATGCAACAAGGAATTATCACTTTCTTAAGCTATATTAATTTATTGAAAAAAAAATTTATAAATAATAATTCGGTTCTTGAGAACTTCTGAAATATCCAGAAAATTAACTAATCCATTCTGAAATATCATAAATACCATTAACTGGAGAAAAACCATAAAAACCAAAGCCGCAATAATTGTAAAATTTCCAAATTTCGTTATAAATATGGAAAATATCTTAAAATCTCTTTCAATACCAAATATAAAACAAAAAAAGAATCCAAAATTTCTAAAAATAAAAATCGGAAATCTTTAAAAATTTTCCTTCGTTTTAAGTTTTTTTTGCTTTTTTTTTTTTTTGTTTTTTGGTAACAATTATTTTGAAAATCTTTAATTAAAATCAACTCTGAATGAATAATTCAAGGCACGCATTAAAACAAAAATTCTCTTAAATTAAATTATCACATTTTATTCTTTCCGTTTAAGAATATTTTTGTAAGCTAATAAAAATGAAAATTCACAAAAAGAAAATCTTGTAAACAGAAAATGAAAAGAAAAATCTTAAAAATCAAAGTCATGTTTTTTTATAAATAAAAGACAATAATAAAGAAAAAAAAATTAAAATAAAAGAAAAGAAATTGAAAAGAAAAAAAAAATGAAAATTGGAAAAGAGAAGAACTTGTTTTTTTCTTTGTGTTTTTTTTTAATTTTATTGTTTTTAAAATTGAAAATTACAAAGGACAAAAAGAAGAATATTGATAACACCAACATAAAGAGGCAGTAAAATGGTGAAAATCAAAAGAATATCGCGTCATAATAAAAGAACAAAGAATTTTGGCAAAATGAAAAATAAAATATTTTCTGTATATACGTACATGCACACACATACTTATACAAAATATTCATTTGAATTCAAAATTCATAAATAATAACAATGATAATAAAACTATAAGGATAAAAATAATAAATAAAGTTATAGGATTGCTTATACCGGAATGGGAGAAAAAAAAAGCAAAAATGTGAAAGCAATGATAGTTGAAATTTCTCAATTTTAACGCAAGTTCAATTACAGTTTATAAAACAAATACTCGTATTTTATCGATTTAGTTCGAAAATTTTAGAAATAAAATATAAATTGAAATGGAAGAAATTGTTGTTAATTGATTTAATTACTTTAAATTAAATTTGCCAGAAGTTATGGCTAATAATATTCTTAATAGCTGCAATAAACCGGTGTACAACATTTTAGATTTAATCGAAATATTTGTCATTAATAGGATTTTATTGGTCACAGAAGATGATATTAAAAATCGAATTCGCAATAATTTATTATAAATCGATGCATATGGTAACAGCTATGACATACTATATAATATTGACAGTATATTTAAATCATTCCGATTATGTAAAAGAAAAACGACACTGTAAAACCTGTTTTTCTATATAAAAATAAAAAATAATTAATATTGGATTCTCCACTCTTATAGTACAACAATAATTGTATGAAATAAGAAAATTACAAAACCAATTACTATTACTATGCCTCTTGCTCCTAAAAATTCGAAAAACTATTGGAATAATGATTAAATATTTTCTATATCGAAATACTGAGAAGTATAAAAAGCGAAACACCATAGACGAATTAAACAGACAGAGAATTTATGAGAATATTTTCATACCAAAATTCTGAAATTTTAAAAATAAGCGAACAATAAAAATAATAAACAAAGTTAAAGAAAAAATTTTCTTTTCAGTAGCTAGATATAGTTAAACAAAAGCAAAATAATATTATATCAGAATTTTTTTGGAAATTGAGGACAAAAGACACACACAAAAATAGATTTGAGCACAATTTTTTCCTCCCACATCTCATTTCAATTTCATATAAAAAACTATTGTATATGTAAGATTCTCAGTAAATTCAAAAAATAAAGCAACAAAGAAATAAAGAGAAAATCAAGTTGTGTGTGTTTGTGCATGAGTGCAAATTGTATAAAAACTTTATGAAGATTATTTGAACAATGAAAACACAATACATAAGAATCTGTCACAGTTCTTTTCCCTTTTTATCCTCCCTCTTCTCTTTTTTTTTTGTTGTGTTTTACATAAAAAAAAAACACAGTAAAGTTAGAAGAGAAAACTGTTTAAAAAATATAAAGAAGTTTTCATTTCCGTTTCATATTTTTATAAAAAAAAAAAAAAATCGGAAGCTATGAATTTTTTTTTTTCTATTTATAAAATAATTTTTGCTCTTTTTCCTCTCTCTTTTTCTGTTTTTGTTGTCTTTTAATATAAAAGAATAATGCTCTTATGTATGAGCTTGTATTATAGTAAATACAAAAATTTGCATATCAATTTTATAGTCAAAGAATCGATTTTTGCAATACATGATTGCTATATTGTTGTAAAAAAGAAAAAAAAACACAAAATAAAAATTATTCTTTTTAAGGATTTAAGGATATGCGAAATTTTTCTTTTCCTCTCTCTTATTATAACCATTTTTTGTGTTTGTTGTAATATTGGGAAAAATCAAAACAAAAGCATGTGAACTACAAGTACATTTGCATTATAAAAAATGTTAAATAATATTTGCGATGAGAAAAATTTTTTAGTATTCTCACAAAAAAGAAAAATAATCGATTTAACTTCAGGCAAAATGTTTTTAAGGCTTTATCAACATACTAACCTACCTGTTTTTGTTTATCTTTCAGTATCTAAAAAAAAAAAAATACCAAAATTTGTGTAATATAAACGTGCGACATTTTATTTGTTGAATTTTTGCTATTATTTGTTTTAGTAAAAATTTAAAGGAAAATGAACACTAGATAATGCTCGTGATATAAAGCAATTTAGTGGAAAATTTTAATAATATCTTTTCATATAACACCATTATTTTTTGTAAAATAAATAATATTTTAAAAAATTTTGAGTATTTTTAAGAAAATTTTGCAAAAATTCTCAAACAACTAACACTTTAAAATTCAAATAATATGGATGGAAAGTCAGTGCACATGAAAATATAGGAAAATTTGAAAACCACTTAAAATTTCAACATACTTAGCGGAGATATTTTATGGTATATTAACGCGAATTTTTAAAATCTTAGCATTCATATTTTCCATATAAATAGAATGTGCTTTAAATTAGAAAATTTAAAATTCTTTGATTGCATTTTCAGGCTATAAGTTCGAGAAATACAGAATTTTTGTGCAAATTCATGAAATTTTCAATTAAGCTGGTGCAATATATTCTGTAGAAAAGCAGTGAATGACATCGAATATTTTTCCTGAATAATAGTCAGTCAGTTAATTTGATCTCAAATGAATTTTAATAGCCCGCCACCAACATTGTAATTTTTAATATACTATAAAGAAAAATTTAATTTAATTCTCGCAAATCTTTTAAAATTTCAAAGCTATCTCTATACCAAAAGGTAATAATGTCACTAAAATTAAAATGAAAATAATCTAACTAAGAAAAACTCAAAAGAAATAATAAAATGATTTTCATCCTCAATATTCTTACAAAGTAAATTTTTTGACAGGAAGAAATCAACTTGAGTCAATAATGAAAATTTTAAGGTTACAAAATATTTTTTTTTTGTGTTTTATTTTTCAATTTATTCGTATTTTATTCAAAGTCATCTTGATCGTATAATAAAAAGTACATGTCAATATTCATCATTATGTATGTGAGTATGTCTTCTTTAATATATCTGAAAATATATAATTTGATATTACCATATAGGTGCATATTAAATCGTATATGTGTTTATGTGTGAAAGATAAAATCTCTAAATATTTTTGAATTTATATCTAAAATTCGAGAAAAAAAAAATTATTTAAAGGTGAAAATTCGTATTTAATTTCTTGTATACCAAAAGGAGGGTATTCTACCAAAGGTACTTTAAGCATAGCTTCCTCCAGGTTAGCTTTTATACTGAAACGTATTGTTCTTTTAAAAACCAATCCTTGACTCTGAGAATAATTTGCTATAAATTTGATTTATTTTATGAAATCATCAATTACTAATTTGAGCTCTCCCAGAATACTTTAATGCATATACTAGCACTAGATTTTAAAGTAAATTCCAAGAAAATATAGAAACTTTCCTATGAAAAGGTGTAGTTACTGAAATATTTTGCTTATACTAATTTTAAATCACTACTAGAGAGCGAAATTAAAAAAAAATTATTTGCAGTCATTGAATACAAAATTACAATTGCCAAGTTGCTTGAAATTTTCAAGAATTTTCAAAATAATTTCTCTAAAATGACATTTCTCACTTTCATATTTCTACACTTTTCTTGTTCAGATTTTCCTTATCACAGCTTAACTATACAATTATATTTGACTTTATTTTCATAAGCAAACCAAAAAATTCATACCATATAGTCAGTTTGTCCTTGTTTTTACCCAAGAATACACAAAATGTATCGATTTATTTTAAAGTGAATAAAGATTATCTCGTGAATGATACAATTTGAAATGCTTGTTTCATGTGCGAAAAGGTAAAAAAACAAAAAAAAAACTTAAGATGAATATTGAAAATGGAAAACGGATATGAAATTTTCGGAAAGAGTGTGAAAATATAAAAATGTAAGAGAATGAGAATAATAAATCAGTGAAAAATACAAAAGAAAAAAAAAATTCGTTTTGATTTTTTTTATGTAAAATACACAGAGAGAAAAAAAAAATCGAGAATGGTAATCACAAATTCCTCATTCCCTCTATACAAACTCGCTATAATAAATAAGTACGTCAGGTATAAACGAACAAAAATTTTGGGTGGGAATCATTGAGTTCTCTCACTCTCATACCATTCTTGTGATTTACAAAAGTATACAATATACAAGACATGCTATTAAACCTGTGTCAAAATAAAAATCCTGTACACAAAAAAAAAAAACACATAATCGATTTTTGCCTCTTTTTCAAGAGGATTTCTTCATCTTTTCCTTCTCTTACCAATTCTTCAGCATATTATACACTTGTTTTTTTTTATTTCGAATATTGTTGAATCTGTTGGAGGTTATTGTGTCGAGCATAAAACAGATAAATTATTATTATTATCATCATTTTCTATTCTCAGTATAAAGATAATCTACTTTTTTTTTCAGGTTTCATTCTTCTTTTTATTTTGGTTTTTTTTTCACATTAATGCGTACTTTTCAACAGGAAGTTAACATTAATAAAGAGAAAAGAAAAATAAGAGTATAGATGTAGCTTATCCTTGAACAGGAATATTTTATATGCTCATACAAAAAAAAAAGACAATAATATGTAAGTAAGTATATGGGGCTACTTTATAAGTAAAAATATGAATAAAAAATAAATTTGAAAATGGAAAACTCCATTTCTATACCATTATTATGTTTTATCCAAGAAAATTCTTTTATATTTTTTTTTAAATTGAAGTTAACTGTATGTATTATTATAGTTGAATAACCCATTATTGACGAGGTTTTCCTCTAATACCTTTAATTCATATGATTCCTCGTATTGTGTGTGATATTTGAAGATGTGATTGGGTATGGGTATGCTCTGAAATGAAATCTGAATTATCGATTGATTTTAAAATTTAAAATTTTCTCTTATTTGTTTGAGTTCTTAAGATTATGAATATTTTTACAAATGAGACTGAATTGTATTAAGGGTGTTTCCGAACATATCGCATCACATTAGCACTTCTCGAAAATTTTTTAGTGCGCACTATTTATTGCACCCTAAGTGCGGACTAAAAATGTGTGGCAGTTAATAAATCTTTCAGAGTAGAATGAGTGTTATATTAGTGCGCATATTGTTATCGCATTTTTATGTAAAAATTTTTGTGACAGTGTCGGAAAATAGCATTATTGGGTTATTTTTGTGAAGATTATTGCAACATTGGATAAAAATATTGTCATATTGCATATTTCTTGCTCTTATTTTGTTTTTTTTTTTTCATAATACGCATTTGAGCCCGTAACATGAATATTTGAGCCTATATGTCTTAAAGAAATCAATATACTTTTGCTTACACGCCCTGAGCCATAATTATGAAAATTTTATTATAATCAAGGTATACTTTTGAATACATTAGTCACAAAAACCTTTAAAAATTTGTTAACAATATCAAAAACATCTTATTGCGGTACTCCAGTACATATTGCAATTATATTCTTTAGGAGGAACCGCTTAACCACAAAAATGTGTCAAAATGTGAAAATTCCTTGTAAGAGAATTAAGGGAGAAAATGAGAGTTATTTGCATGCTTTACTTTCGGGGAAATTCAAGAAAAAATTATACGGCTCATAACTGATTTACTAAAAATTTTCTCCGAAACACTCAGAATTATTTACATTTTATTTAAGAAAATTAAAGATTTTTTGCTTTTATTGTATTGCATTTTAAAAAATAAAATGTTTTTACCAAAATTTTAAGAAATTTTACTGAAAAATTGGAAAAAAGGTATTTTCCATTTTATTTCATATTCTAAATAAAAAATTTCCACGATAATGTAAAAGAGAAACCCACCGATTAATTTGTTTTGTTTTTTTTAATTTGAATGATTTTAAAACGTAGAGCTTTTGTAAACAATTACGGTAAACTAAAAATGTAAACAGGTTGGTACACAATCAAAAATTTTCTTTCTAAATTTCATTAAACTTTTGGAGCTTCTCTCATATATTAAAATTTGATTGCTGTTTAAGAAAATTATGCTAATGCGTACATTTCAAAGTAATTCAAGAAGAAAAAAACAAAAATTTTCCAAAGTTCAATTTTTTTTCCCTCAAGTTCAATAACCCAAAGCAAAGTACTTTGGGGAAGGAAAAAAAAAACAGAATATTAAAATAAAAATTATAATTTTTAATTTATTAATTTATTTTTATTATTTCTTTTTTCTTTTCCTTTTGGCAACTTAGAATAAAATTACAGTTAACAATCATATTATAATATTACATACATACATATAACATAATATAGTTTAATGGCATCCCTAAATTTGCAATTTAAATATCGATTTCGTACGACGCAATATTTTTATCCTTTTCTCATTTTTAGCAGTTTTCCAAAACAAATTTGAAAAAAAGTGGTTATTAGTTTCACTCTGCTCGTCCGTCCGTTGATGTATTTACAAAACTTCGCCATCCTTGAAGATAGAGAGCATTCATTGAAATTTAATATATACGTAGATCTAGAAACTTATTTCCGTAGAATGAAATTTTTACCTATTTTTACCTTTTTCGTAGAACAAAACTTTTACTTTTACTTTTCTTGAAATAGTTGCATATATGAACTATACTTATATGTACAGTGTATAACATTCCTTTTTAAGAGCAGTATTTTCACTTCTTGAAGGGAAAAGTGCTTTATTACAAACCATTGGTTTGAAACAACTTTATTTTGTGTATAATAGCTAAAATGTAAAATGCTGAAATAAAACCAGTTTTTTCCTAGAAGAAAAAATTGTTATACTTATGTTTGTTTGAGATTTGTATTACCTATGTATATAAATTGTTATAATTCTGAATACGAGTATAAACTTTTATCACCCATGCTTTATACGTATGTGTACATTGAAATTGCGTATAAAAAATATTTTATAAGTATTGTGTGGTATTAAAAGAAAGCAGACATTTAAATTGATAATATTTTTTTTAATAACACGAAATGCGAGCATAAATTTTAAAAATGTCATTAAATTTTATTATTTTATTGGTGTATAGTTTAAGGTGCTCAATAATAATTTTATATGATTTTAATTCTTTAAATGCTTGTTATTAAAGAAAGCTGGATTTTGAAAAGGATTGGAAGAATGGAATTTGAAAAGGATAGTAAATTGAAAAATATCAAAACTTTATGAGGATGCAAGGCAGATTTATTTGTAATAAATACTTTTCAAATATAAACTGTAAATCATAGCCTAGAATCATGCAATTTTTCATATAGAGAGAAGAAGTTGAAATTCTTCCCTCTAATATTAGACAGAATAAATTGTAGTACACATTATGTCCCCACACGGTTTTTTAAAATTATAATTAAATACGATTAGGATTTTAAAAATTTATCACATAATTTATTTATATATTATATATACAAACACAGTAGAACCTGGATAAGAGGTACCTTCATAGGAAGAAAATTTTTTTAAATGAAAATATTTTTCCAGAACCATGAGTTTTCTAACAAAATCTTCCTCTGTAAGAGGAATTTCTCTATATTCTAAACGTACAACAAATTTTACAAATTTTAAGCTTTATTTCAGTACATAAGGGGAGCATTATTGTGATCACATTGATTTAAGTGCGATATTTTGTTTTATTTCTTCTTGGTTAAAAATTGCTCTCGAAAAATGTTCGTGAGTATTTTGTGTAAGTCTTGTTTTATTTAGCACAATAAACAAGATATAGGAAATATGAACAGAAGAATAATAACGCCACAGTTTCACCCAATGCTGAAAATAGATTTAGAAATACAAAAGTAAAAATAAATTTTTCTTACAAGAAATCAAAAAAATAAAGTATCCGTATAATCAAAATATTATAAATTCTATTGGATTTCAGAAAAAACCTTTTTAAGCAGAAAAATTTTGGAAAAAAAAACCCCGGATTATTGGAAAACTGAATATGTCAGAAACTTCTATTAGTACAGCCTTCGGAATTCCCCATAACTGGGTTCAATTTTATATCGATCTTAATTTTAAAAAATATTTCATATTGAAAAATAACATTTTCAAATAATCAAAACAACAGCTACAATTTGCTCTAAAACACTGTCTCTATAGGTACAGCTTTAATTTCACTCTAACCTCAATTCTCACTCACAAAATCCTCTAATTTTTGAAAGGAAATAAAACAAAGAGTTTAATATATAATTTAATATTTCAATAAAATGAAGCAGAAACACAACATATACACATATAAGTAGGTCTTCCTTTTGTCTAATCGGAAGAAGCGAAGATATTATAAATTTTCTTTATAAATAAAATATTAAAAATTAAGCAACAAAAACAAGAAACAAGAAGATAAAATGCTCTAAAAATCTCCTGTGGTTTTACATAAATTCAAATTTATTCTATTTTTCTCATAAAGTAAATTTATTTATTAGAAAATTTCTCTGAGATTTTAAAAGTGTATAGATAAAAATATTGTTATATAGGCGAATGAATACAGAAAAGAACAACAAGGATACAAAAATAGAAGAAAAATAAAAAAAAAATTAAATCAGTTTTTTAAAGTAAATGTGCCAAAGCAAAAAAAAACGGAGCAAACATAAAGAGAACTCAACTTTTTTCGCCGAACTTTCAAGGTTAAAATAACCATATGTGAAATTTTTACAAAAAAAAATTAAAGATTTACTAAAAAAATCATACATAAAAAATATTATGCGCATTTAAGTATTTTATATAACAGGGCTAGATTACATTGTATGTTATACATAGCATAATATCCTCGGTTAGAAATTGTTAAAAAAAAACAAATATTTATGAAAAACAGCTCTTGGTGGCGTTTTGGCTCTAAAAAAAAAAAAGTGATTTTTTTGCTCTCATTTCAGTCTTTTAAATTAAATTCAAATAGAAAAATAATAAAAACCAAAAAAGCAAACAAATAAAAAAAATTATGATGTGAAAACCATTTTGATTTTTATTTTTTTTTTGTGTTTTCATATTACTTTCATAATTCATCGTTAAAATGCAATTTTTATAGCAAAATTTTTCTGAATAAATTTAAGAAAAAAAAAATTTAGGGTATATTTTATGCATAATATCGTAAAATATCATGGTGAAGACAAAAATTTGGCAATAAAATTTTAATTTTTGTTAAAAAAATTTTTTCTTTTTTAATTTATAAAATTTATTGTAAGGATATTTTGATTTTTGGTACTATTTTGTAGACGGTGTGGAATTTTGATCAAAAATATTTGTACTTTTATTTTTTAAAGCTAAATTTAATGATTATTATTATTTAATAGCGTAAATTTGTACTGAAATACAATAGACTAAATTTGTACTAAATTCTAGGTCATATAAAAAAAACAAGACGTAAAATTTTATTAAATTACTTACACTCTATTTATTTAACTACATTTTCTGCAATATTCTACATTTTGGTAGTGTGATATTCAAAATATTTAAAATAGCAGCAAACAGTAAATTTGAAATTTAAATAATTGAGAAAATTTAGGGCACGATCGCGTATCTCGCTATTTTACTCGCCAAGTGAGAAGAAAATGGGTAATTGTCGTTATAATTATTGTATAATGTAATTTTCAAGTAAAAAAAATTATTCCATGTTAAGTATTTCGTTTCTCTTTCTAAAATGTATACAAAATTTATTCACTTTTTATTTGAAGGTGAGGCTTTCAGTCGATAGTTTGAGCATTATATGATTAACAAAATATTTAAAAATTATTACTCCCACAACGATAATATTATTCTGCGATTCTTACTGCCATGCAGCAATGTGAATTCTACAAAAATATACTGCCTACGACTCTCGCTGTCACAGTGTCGTAAAATTGTAACTAAAATATCGTAATTTAAATAATAACTAAAATAGTAACTACAATATCGTAATTTAAATAGCAAATTCTTTTAAACATCTATTATACTAGTTTTAATTAAAACAATAAGAATTTAGTTTTAATCGTTTCGATTTATAATGTTTAAAAATTATTTTTAAAATTCTTTCTTAACCTATATAGAACAGCAATTTAGAATTACATAGATCTTTATAGTGTAGATTTTATATCTCATATATTGCATATTATCCTTTGTATCATAATTTCCTTTTTACATAAAATATTGCTATTTCTGTCAATGTAATCTATAATTCTGTAATAATCTGTAAATTTAATTCCGTTATATGTAATTAATACTTATAGAAATTTATTCTTATATTTAATTAAAATAAGATTTTATTATTTTTGTAAAAATTTTTACAATTGCCTTAAAAACACTATAATATTCGTAATTAAATTTTTTCCAATAAAAATTCGAAATTGATTATCGAAATTTTGAATATTATTTTTTTGCCATAAACTTTAAGTGTTTGTACTAAATGATTAACAGACCTAACTTAAATTTACCGTGATTTGCAAAATGCCGTATAATAAGTTTTAATACAGTTCAAATACCATCAAATATCGCCTGAAGTTTTACACTAACGAAATGCTTTTGAAACTGTTGCACGCTCTGCTTTTATTACACATTTCGACTAAATATTTGATAAATTTTGGAATGGACTGCAATATTAAAAACTTTCAACATACATTTTGTAATACGATACATTGTAAATTTAACGTTGTTACTGCATTTTAAAAGACACAGGCCTTCAACTATAAAATCTATATAAACTAATTGAAAAAATTCAATAAAAAAAATTTTACCTAAAATTTCGAACATTCTTAACTCTAATAGCAGAATTTATAACAGATTTAAAAAATAAAATTCTTCTACAATATTTTTTTAAAAATAATTAATGGACTAGTTATAATCCAGGACATTTAATGTCCTGGTGAACCAAAAGTAGATATTACTAGCAAAAAAAAATATGATTACTTCTTAAAATTGCCTAACATTTTGAATATTTTAGAATATTCAGATGTGATCTTTTTTTTTCCCTTCTACCTTTGTCTCGTAACTATACTAGGTATCTATAATATACAATATTTTCTTTGTTATACTTGATCCTCTTACCCTACTATTATAATATGGATAAATATTAAATTAACCATTTTATTATTACCATTATTCCTGTATCACAAAAAAAATAAACTTATGATCTTTAGAACCATTTAAGATAAAATTACATCTGACTCCTGTATTGTATGAACAATGGAAGGTAAAAAAAAAATAAAAGCAATTTTTTTTTTTACTTCCTTGTAATTTTTTTTTTTTGCTATACTGTCGTCCTTTAATTTTTATATTATACAAAAACAAAAAAAAGACAAATAAAATGAATGGAAAAGAAAACAATAAATCCTTTTTTTTGTTTTTGTTTATATTTGTTGTTGTTTTTTGTTTTTACCTCGTAATTCTGGTTTAATGTTTACCCAATTTTATATTTTTTGCATTTTAGTTATTCTTTGTTTTTTTTTTTTGCATTTTTGTTATTGTTATTATTTTTCAAAAGGAAATCTTATCACAAGGGAAGTTATACATTTTTTTTTCGTTTTTTGTTTTTTTTTTTGTATATACGAGTAATAAATATACTGGAAAACTACCTTGCAATTTAAATTTCATTACTGTGATGATAACTTTTTTGTGCAATTTATATTTATTTTATTTTTTTATATCCTTGTGATGGAATCAAGTTTGTTTGGTTTTCGGCTCTATAACTGTTATATAGTATGTTATGATTATTATACATATAATATTATGTATATGTGTGTATTCTGTTTATTTGTTTTAAGGTTAAATGGGTTAAAGTAGTTTATATAATATTATAATGGTATTAAAAAATTCATATTGTTATACTCGTATAAAATAAACGGGTAAGTAAGGTTTAAGTGTTTTAGAAAAAATTTTTTGTTTTGTGATTAATTTTATAGAGGAATTTTTTAAGAAACTTTGCAATGTTCGGGTTTTAGAATATATTTTAAATTCCTTTAGGATGAAAAAACGCGACTAGTTATTCTAAAAAGTTGAGTTGGTACTTAAATAATGGGAGGCATACAAAATGTTGTTAGTTTACGGAACATTAAAATTCTTCGAATACCATTAAATATAAATTAAATAATTTCTGGAACATTGAAGCTGCCGTGGTTTTCACGGCCAAATCATTCTTGAATTTTTATTAGGCAGATCTATAATCCATTGTTATGAACATTAACACAAGATTTTCTCTTTAATTTATTTTAATTAAAAATATGACACTAATTAGAGAGCTTAATGCATAATAATTTGTCGTAAAATTATTTTGTGTCGCATTTTTAACCCATTTTTGCCAAATGATTGTTATATGTATTATAGGCACAGCTTTTGTATTTCATTCAACAATACTTTTAATTGCCCTTTGAATTGCTTTTTTAAGCCATTTTTTAATATAACCTTTTGTTTGAATACAAATTGTAGTAAAATTGATATACTGCGAGAAAATGGGTTAAAGTAAAAAATTTAATAAAATATGTTTGTGATTTGAAATCAAAATTCTTGTATATTATAGGTAAATGAAGTTGAAGGGAATAAGTAATTCTAATAACAATGTTGCAATAGTGTTATTTTCTAATCACAGTACCCTATATTATTATATTTAGGTATTGTTATAAAGGAAAATAACATTAGCAAGTTATGAGGAAGCAGTGGTACAAAAGGATCAAAATAATAGGTGTGTTTAAATTTTTATTTTAAAGCAAATTAGTCAAATAATATAAAATTTTACTGTTATATCAGCATTATAGTAAACACTTATGCATTAGTAGATTAATTTCAAAATATTACATTTACTATTCTATGATAATAATTAATTTAATTACTAAAATTTAAAAATATTAACATACTATTTCCTACAATTCTTTTCAAAATTCACCCCAATTTACCTTATTTCAATTCATGCCCTCCCAGTTTCATACTAACACTAAAGCAGAAAAATATAAATAATGTTTATTTAAAAGAAAAGGCAATAAGCTAACACTGAAAAATTTATTATCCTTATTATAATATTATTTCATGTATGTGTGTATTTCATATAAATAAAATCATATACGTAAAATGATATAATAATAGTGTTTATGTGCAATTATATAAAAAGGATTTCACTATAAATGTTATATAAAATAAATAACAAATAGGATAAGTAAATTTAATTTTTAAAATTTGAATCTTAATAAAATTCATCCTTAAGTTGTTATATAAGAAATGTGAAAATAAAGGAAAATTCTAATTTAATTTTTAAATTTAAGTAAAAGTTTTAAAAACAATTTGGTGAAAATCGGTAAGAAAATTTAGAAAATTTCTAGAAATCTTACGATTATGTCCGAATTTTTTGAACTACATGAGTTAACTAACAACTCAAGTTATTTTATAACAATTTTTCCAGGAAAATATTGTCCTTCTGCTCAAATTATTATAAAAACTTGATCGTGGAATTTTTTTCTGATCATTTATACCTTCAAAACCATTTATTTTTAAGGAAAAATCCTCCACCACACACCAATTTTACAAATACTAAGCAATTGTATTCACGATTCCTAGTCTAAATTCCACGGGAAATTAATGTAGATTGCGAAAGCAGGAAAAGCAAAAAAAAACAAAGAAAAACAAAATGAAATTTTTTTTCCGTTTTAGTTCACTTTTAGTATCCCTTATGCTTTTTTTTTTTATATTCATCTGTTTTTTCATGGTATAAAATTTATTATTGGTTGGGTATCAAATTTTATCGACCACACGATATAATGAAAACGACGTTTTGTATTGCATGTGATTCACTTAAAAAACGGAAATAATTTTCTTTTGTTTGTTGTTTTAGTACCGTTTCTGTATATTGTGGGTATTATAAAAATATAATAGAAATACATAAATCTTATTTTGTAATATAAAAGAAAAAAAAAATTAAATACGTACTTAAAATGAGAATTAAGTAACTAAAAATTATAAATTTATCGTTTGTCTGTTCCAAATTTTTAAAGAAATTGCTGGTCCAATAAAAACGCCATAATTTTGCTTAACATTACTATGAACAGTTATTGCGTTTTCCTTCACGTTTGGATAAAATCTTCAAGGCGAAATTATAAGAGCATTTTTGAAAAATATTTTTTTTTCTTTTAACAGAATCATGAGAGCAAGAATAACAGAGAGCAATATTATCCAGTGTTATTCAAAATTTCATAATAAGTTTTGCAATATTGTAATGCAATAATGTAAAAAATTTAATAAATCAGTCCTGTTTTAATGGAAATGATGATATTCTACCTGATATACCATAAATTTAATAAGCGAAAATTACTTCAGTGCTGAAAAGTACGAATAATTAAATAATTTGTTGCATTGCAAATCGCTAAAATAAGCAAAACATAATTTTAGGGGACAGAAGCAGAGTGGTCTCACTTTAATTGCCAAAATTTTTGCTTTTTTCTTAGAAGTGTATATAAAAATTAGATCCCAAATTTAATTTAAAAGTGGCTTAAATTTAATTTAAAGGTGGCTTATTTAATTTAAATTGTAGCAAAAATTTTGGGAATAAGAGTTAGGCCACTTTGTTTTTTTTAGTTCCTCATCCTCTTCTAGTATATTGTGAAATTAACAAAAATTTTCAATAACAAAATGAAAATCGAAACACCTTACCCATTTTAATTTTACGATTGCAAAATGCTAAAAAAATTCTTATAAATATTTATATGCGAAAATAAATGACTTGGAATGAAAAACTGAGAAAGAACTGTACAGAACAAAAGGATAACACGATGAAATTTTTATACTGAAAATTAAATATCTAATTAAATTCAAAGAAGCTGTAGGATCAAGTGCAATAAAATATTGTAAAATAGGAGATTCTGTGAAAAAATTTAGTGGTGATTTTTTAATAATTTCAAATTCGAAATAATTTAATTTATGTAATTCTTAGCATAAAAATTTTATTTAGGAGTAACATTATTAAAATTTAGAAGATTATGTATGAAATAATGTTGTAGAGAGCTATATATTGACATATATCTAATTTGGAATTCTTAATTTTTTAAATTTCTATTTTAAACGGAAAATAACAAACAATTATTTACTATGTTTTAAAAAGTTTTAAGTGGAGGATGTACGTCACGCACTCTGCGAGTGCCACGTTACGAGGAGCCACGTTTTGGAAGGATATTGGTTCGAAGGATTGGAGGAGCTCTCGGAGATGCTTGTGTCTGATCTGTTAAACTTTCTCAAGATACTTAAATGGATTTAGCGAGGAGAGGTTTGTTGTAGAGGGTGGCAGCGTTTGACCTCCCTTCTCTAACTAACAAACTAAGTTTTAAAAGGATGAAAATGTTTCCTAAAATCTCAGCTCTAGCAAAATCTCTATCGACTCTTAATTCTGGTTGGTTATTATTATAATCAGCTACTACTATAAATTATAATTTAAGGTAATTCAAGTTTAAAATTAAATTCTTTTCAAGTCATTATAATCTTCAATTTAAAACTACTCTTCAAAATTCTTTTATTTGAGGCAATAGTTAATAAAAAATGAGTTCATACAAAGGACATTCCTTTAATTTATAGTTTATTTGAATTTGATTGCTTAAATAAATTCTTCATTTTACCTGTTGGAATATTCAAAATTTATAACCGTAAAAGTTTTGAATTTTGTAATATAATTTTGGCAATATACCAAAATAGGATAATGAAAACTTTTCACCTTTATTTGCAAAATTCAATATTTTGGATACCTAATTTGTAATATTTTATTAAGTAAAGAAAAAAATCATAATAACAAAAATATTCTAAAGTATATCTTTTGTAAAATGGTTATAAAAGTCTAATTGGTTACAAATTATATTGACTTAGTTAAAAATATTTATTGGTTTATCAGTGATGGTGAGAATTACAGGGCCGTATGAATCGTTTTTAATTTTTTTATACTTTCACTAAATAAGATGGCATAAGGTAGAGAATAAAAGAATATCAGTAGTATATGTATGACATGTCTTACTTAAAATTATGATTAAGTCGTAACCCCGTTGGAGCTTTTCTATAGAATTCCACGATAATTACTCTATGTAGCGCGGTTTCGGATTACACGCGTTTATTTATAGTATGAAGGAAAAATTTGGTACTTTTTTTTTTCAACGGGCTTCTAAAGCGAACATATCTACATCCTCCTCCCCTAACCCATAAAATTTTTTGCTGGAATTCGATCAAAGAATCAAATGTAAATATATCATTATATGTAAAATGAATAAAATGCTTACCATACTTCTTACCCGGGTGTGTTGGGTGTACGACATAGGTGATATAAAAAAGTCAAATCGCTTAGAATGGATGATCTATAGAATGGATATAATGTAATATATAAGAATTTTTTTCCTTTTTTTTTAATACTTTGTTAATATTTAGGAAGCTTCTGAAAATTTCAGATTATTTGAACATCTAGAAAGATATTAAAATTTAGTGTTAATATTGAAAACAATACCTGGGATTAAAAGTTTATCGTTAAAAATATTTTCTATTTCTAAACTGCTTATATCCTAAAAATTATATCAAAAAACCATTTAATATTTTGTGTCAATCTCTCATTTTTTTTTTTGGAAAACTTACATATTTATAATAAAACAAAACTTTTATGACTTATAAAATTTTTAATTTTATAAAAATTAATTAATTAATTCGTCAAAATTCTTAACATATGATTGATTAGCTTATTATTATTCCGTCACGTATATAAAGCGTTACGTCATTATAATCAGAAACAGGCTCACATATTTCATTTTTTAACATTATAATTTTTAATACTGTTATATGTATAATAATTATGATTTTCGCATATAATTACAATATAATTTAAAATTTTAATGTCACATAAGTTTCAGAATAGTAAAAAAAAAATATTTATAAGGCAAATCACTCACTTTACATAAATAAAAGTTTTGAATCTCCTTTTCAATGTATACGTAGGTATGTTTGTGTTCTGTTAAACTAAATTTTGTTAAAAATTTTTGATCCAAACTAAATGAAACTAAAGGGAGAGAGAGAGAGAGAGAGAAACTGAGTATTGAAAATTATATACCTAGTTAACTATAACAAAAAAAAAATGTTAATGGGAAATTATAAAAATGTCACTTAAATAACAGAACACGAGAGATAAAGAGAAAAAAAAATTTAATTTAACAATATACACGTATTTCGTTCCTTTTTTTTAAGGCGATGGAAAATAGAAGATTTAACCCAGTTATTAAATGAAATGTTAATGTTAGTAATTTATTTTTCTTTGCTAGAAGAAATATTATCATTATTTTTTTGAAAAAAGAAAAAGAATATTATTACAATAAAATAAAAAATTAAAAAAATAAAAACTTTAAACATTTCCTATAACGATTTTTTTTCGTTTCACAATATTTTCACGCTGTAAGTGTTTTGTAGACGCGAGTATGACATTAAAAGAAAAATTATCTAATAACTTTAAGACATTATAATAGAAAAGCATAAGAGAAAGCAGAAAACATGAAAAAAAATTAAAAAGAGTAGAAATGACATAATAGGTAATTTATTATTCCCATCTCTTTGATTCGCTACATTTTTTTTTTTTTCATTTTATAAACTCTTTTTGAGAAAAAGAAATAAATTCTCTTAATTTTTATTATGTAAGAATATTAGGTAACTAATGTTACCATAAACGTGGCCTATTTTTCTAGTTCAAAATCATTTTGGCCTCACTCAGTCATATTTGACCAATTTTCTAAAATTTGAGGGAAACTACCTATAATTAATTTTTTTTTTTAAACATTTTATATAAGACTTGTTCATAAAAATGTAATTAGACCGTATTGGAGATTTAATAACAGCATTTTCTTATAAGATTGTGGTTTTAGTTCTAAAATACTAAAAAATTTTGCTAAAAAAGCTTTCACGTCAGCATTTTTTTGTTTCTAAAGATTTTATTTCAAATTTTCCCAGAAAAATTTTCAGACTTCATACAGCAGAGCAGCAATACAATTTAATGTTAAATTTGAAAAAAAAAAATTTAAATTTTATTTAAATTGCTTAATATCAAATTTTGCCAATTTTGCCAATTTTTTCTAGCTTCATTCAGCATTTTTAGCACATTGGCAACCTGTGATGCTCAGATTATTTTTAAATCGTATAATTAACGTTACGAGTACAATATATTGTAATAATGGCAAGTATTATGGATTGAGTAATGTTTGTTTTCTACCAATTGAGAAATTTCTATTGATATGCTATGGATATGCTAGGCTAGGCCTCTGATCTAACAATATTATTTTAAAAATGTTGGTGCTTAGTTTAATTCAACTTGAATTTGATTGGAACTTGCGTTCAATAAAAATAATATAGAACAATAATAACTCTGAAAAATAGAATTCCATATATTATGTAATATTATTTAGAAATTGATAGTATCTTTTGTTTAGTATTAAGATTTGTCAGTATATTTTTGTGTAGTATATAATAGATTTTATAAAATATTATTAATATTATAAATTTTTGTTTTTCATTACAGGTGAGTTTCGTCATTTCGCTGATTTTCTTTTGTTAATCTAGATTATCATGTAAGTAAGTCTAATGAGTATTTAATAAACATTTGTTTGCAAATATTTAAGCTTTTTTATTGGCTACTAGTGAGGTATATTTTCTTTAGTAATATAATATGTGAGTAATTGGTAATTAAAATTACAGAACTACCAAGTTTCGCTCTCAACAACAGTATTAATTCCGGGATATTGTTAAATAATTATAGATATTGGAACTCAATTCAACAAAATTGCTACTTTCGTGAGTTTATTACTAAATTACTCGTGTTCCTTACAAAATAAAGAAATAAAGACATTTTTCTTTTAAAATTTGAAATTTTGTATACTGCCATGTTAATGAAGCTTACAATATAATTTCGTTTAATAAATTGTGCTAGTTATGTGTGATTTCATGACTGTTTTCCTCTAACTGTAAATATGCCGTGGAGAATATAAAATTTTTCTTTTAATTTTCATATTAAATTTGAGAATTCTTTTAAAATTTTAGTAACAATTTTATTGTAAAACAAAATTTTTTTTGAAATAAAAAGTTTCCACTATTTTACACGTCATGATTTATAATAAACTTTATATTGTATAATAAGTTTGTTACTATTATATAATATGGTATGTAATGTAAAATTATGGGTTATGCATACTACATTGTCCTTAGGGCACATTAATAAAAATAACATTTATAAACACAATTTTGACTTTATTATGACAAAGTAATAGAGAGGTAATTATTTTTATTTCACAATAATTAAGTAATGATGTTATAAGTTTATTATTATTATAAAAATATTTAATTATTATTTAATTAACTTGATCTTAGATTGTCAAGGTTAATAGGTTTTTTTTGATTCCTATATACAAACATATAGCATATTGTAATAGAATTTCAGGAATGCAAAATTTTGCTTAAGCTTTAATAATTTATTGGAATATATTAATAATCAATATTAAATTGAAATAATCACTTTTGTTAAATTTTAACTTAAAATCCATAAAACACGTTCTCCAGAGTAAATTCAAAATCAAATAATAATTGTCTATTTAAAATTTTCAATTATTGCATATTGTTTAGGGAGCCACTTGTAATAGCAGTAAGAATTTTCTGTTAAATAATAAACATTAATTATTTCTTTTTCCATTTTTATCTATTTCTGTTATCGTGACTATGTCACGAATGTAATTTGCATAATATTAAATTTTAATAATGTAAAATAAATGACAACAAACTGGAATTTATTGCGTTAAAATTAAATTTTAATTTAAAATTCAATATTCAGTTTTTATTTATTTATATATAGAAAAAAAACCCTTGTTAACTTTAAACTATATTTATTGTATGCAAATTTATTTATTACTATTTCGCACCTTAAGAATAATACTGCAATATCTTTAAATTTATAGTTTCGAGTAAAATTGAGTTGAAAGTTATGCTATTTTTATATGGGAAATTAAAGACTGAAGCATTTTAATTTATTGGTACTAGTGAAATAGTACGGTGTTATATTCAATAAAGAAAGGGTATATTTTAATTTAATAAATGCAAGAATTCAATATTTTGAATTATTGCAGTTTAAACCTCGAATTCGTTTCATAAAATTGGTATACATTGAAATGTTAATGAAATTAATTTGAGAAAATCGTTCGTGTACTATACTCCTATATATCGAGTTATTAAATTAAAATATTTTTCTTTAGTTTGGATGAGAATATCGCGATATTGAATTTAACAAGAAACACACCGTAAAAAACGTCCGAATTTTCGATATAATCGTTACATGATTTGGGGTAAAATATAATTTGGGGCAAAATATATTTTACGATTTCAACTGGAGGCCTAGTTACAAAATTAAAAATTTTGAGATGTTACGGCATTATTCTAAAGGTGCGACATATAATATTAAAAATATTCTATATATATATATTCTATATATACAATGTCATTGTACACATACAGTAGAAAAGAAATGTAATTATTGTTAACTTATTTTTAATATGCGAGAAAAAAAAATGAGAAAAAAATAATTATAAAAATAAGGACTAAATCCTTTAAGGAATTGAAATATTTTCATTTTTCTTTTTTTATTATAATTCTTAATTATAACGGATTTTTTATTTATTTCACAATTTATATATATATATATCAGTATGTACACATGACATGCTTATAATATTAATATATTTTTCATTAAGCATTTAATTGGATAACGTTAACATCCTGTTAATATAAATAATATTATATAATAATATAAATATGTACTTATAATGTACAATGAAAGTTCGTATTAAAGCATACACACAGTCACCATATGGATTGTATATAATATGCGTAAATTCGTCAAATAACTGTTTATATATATATTTATATATATTTTTAATTTTCATTATACATACTCCATAATAATCTCTTAATTTTATTTCAATTAAAATTTTACACGCGAAATAATAAGTGATATACAATACACGAATAATGTCCTACCATAATATTATATTTTTTTTTACATTTTTATACTGCAGTCATTTTAACAGACATCAGATACATAATACGCGTGTGTGTGTATTTATACAGAATGTATATATGTAAATATAGCGAGAGTATTGTAATATTAAAATTGACTGACATGTGTTTTCCCATACTCATAATAAAACACACTTTTAAAATTAAAATGAAATTTTATTATAAAAATTATATAAAATTTTCTGCTCGCGATTTACTATATTGTTATTTTTTTTTTCATCTTTACGATTAAAAATTTTTTCTGATCCTTATAAAATTATTTTTTTTTATAATAATATAGATAATAATTGAATTAATACTGCAGTATATTCGTTACTATTAATTTTAATTAAACGTGATATTAATTTTAATAATTTTTCAATAAAATTTTGAATTGCTGCCTTGATTTCCTCCGGTACACATTCTTCAAATTTTAATTAAAAAACAAAGAGATAACATCAGAAAGTTTATTAAAAGGTTCTTGTTTCTCGATTCTATTAAATCGCAAAATTTTATTTAAATACTATAATGTCATGGTAATTTTAATTTGTTTTAAGAACTTATAAAATAATAACACATAAATAAAAAAAAAGTGTTAATTTTTATCACTGCATTGTTATTATCAATTTTAACCTACTTTTAATTTATGTAATATTTGTATTTTTGACAACAATTTAAAGGATTAAAATAAAATTTTTATATAGGATATCGAAGAAGAATTTCCGTAATTTTTCACATTTTCCTGTTAAACTTATTGCATTTGGGTTATTCTTTTAGGCAGTATAATTAAATTGTGATGATGAGTTTTATCGTAATTTTCATTTTAACTTTTAAAAAAATATTAATATTTGCCGGAGGTGACACTTTCAGTGGTCTGATTATTATTATAATAAATTCCGTGGTCTGGGTGTTATTCATATGAATTAAAAATAAGCTACAAATTTTCAAAATTTGATTATTATGTTGTTATGGTTCGTACCGAACTTATAAATACTAATTTCGCTAAATCAGAATTAAGGGTTCTTTTTTAATTGAATTTGAATTAAAAATTATTCTAGTTTTGAATTCAGTCTGCCAAAATTTTGTTATTTCGTACCATTCAGCTTCAAAAATATTATAGAAGAGAGTTAAAAAAACTTGCGTTTATTTTAAATTTAGAATTAAGAATTCTTTTCGTGAAATTTCGTATTTATTTTGTGTTTGCTTGAAATGTTGATAAAAATTTAAAAATAATTTAATTTTTTTTGGTATGGATATAAAAAAAATAATCGATTTTTATATTCAGAAGGCAAAACGAATAATTGCTTATACATAAGAGTAACATAAAAATAAAAATAATTAAAAACAAAATATTTAGCAATCTTCTCTTATTGTATAAATTTTGCAATTGCCCTTTATATATTATCGTGTTTAAATTAAAGTTGAACAATAAAATAAAGGCCAATTTATAATATTAAAGCTATTTTGAGCATTTAAAATTTATAATTAAAAAAACAGGAATAAATAAGCAATTATTTTAAAACAATTATCGTTATTAGTGATTAAAATTATTGATGGAAATTTATTGAGTTTCGCAAGATTCGCAGGATATATTATTTAATTTAATAAATTTTTAAATCGAAATATTATTAAATTTTCATCGATTTTCAAGTATATTTTGGCAAATATTGAAATGTTGCATACCTTCAGGGGCTATATTTGCAGTTTTTGATCTATTAAATTATTTCATCTATTGGGCATAACCCTTACAGATATTACAGACTATTGGTTCGGAAAAAAGCATTTTATTAATTCTGTGTAGCCTAAGATATAAAAATTTTCTAGCACGAATATCTCGAATAGGTGCATAATTAATATTTAATTTACTAAGAATTTTAAGAGCAAATATAGGTTTCCCGGATAGCACGTAATTACAAAACATTGCTGCAGCAATATTTTGTCTTATCTCTAATGTTGATATGTTAATGAGTTGAAACTTTGATATATAATTAAGGTAGCATTTAGTTCCCAATTGAAATTAAGATGATTAAAATTCGATCATATTCCTTGGAAACAAATTTTATTTTTTTAATATGCTTGGAATAGTATGGCATCCATAGAGGAGAAGCATACTGTTTTGAATGTTAAAATGCAATAGCTAATATTTTCTAGTTTGCTTGTATTCAAATATATCAATTGTAACAAAAACAAAAAAATTATTGAATTTTCAAAAAATCCAATGTATTTAATTCTTTCTTATTCCATCGCAGACCATATAAAATTCTCAAATCATAATCAAAAAATAAAATTATTTTAACAATTTAAATTGCAAAAATGAAAGCCTTGTTTTCTTGATCACTTATAAAATCTTTTGCATTATTGATATTTATTGCATTTGAAATAAATTTTTTTTTATTTCACATATTATTATTTAAATTATAAAAATATTTATAACAATAATCTAATATAAAATATTATTCATTTTAAGGATATTATTATTCACCAAGATTTCACATTGTTTTATAAAAAGAGAAAAAAGCACTTATCAAACACAATTGCAATTTCAAATAAAAAAAAAAAGAAAAAGACACAAAAAATAATGAATTTCAAAAATATTCCTTTAAAATTTCCTTACAAATATCCTGTGAAAACATTAAACAGCCAGTATTCATATGTTATTGTGAGTATAAGGAAGTGAAATGCTTTTTTTATGAATTTTTTATTAAGTTTTTTCTTTTTTTGTTTTTGCTTTCAAAATATCAGTAGGAATATTTGCTTAAGTATTGCATATTTTATGAAAAAATAGTTTTAGAAAAGAAATATCCTTCGGCGTATATAAGCGTTATATTATTATTATTTGATGTTATAATACAAGTACATACTAATACTTGCTCATGTTATGGTATTTTTAAGGACATTTCAATAAAATCTCGAAAAAAAATACGGCTAGTTAGATTTAATTTGTCTTTTCGTTACAAGACTTCCACAAACTTCGAAATTGAAATTTAAATGATATGAAATGATAAGAAATTCAAATTTTTTACTCAAATGGATTTTACTGAAAATTTTTTCTTTTTTATAGAAGAAAATATTCGTCTACATCCTCTCTAATGAAATTTGTGATCTCTCAATGTAACAAAAATTTCATTTTTTTGACAAAATATTAGATTAAAATCAGTTTTGAAAGAATTTTTGAATTCCGATAAAGGAAATAAATGCCGATTTGCTGCAGCTGTAACTGTAAAGATGTTAACTATTCCAAATTTCCGGAAGTAATAATCAAAAAACCAAAAATACCTAAAAACTAACGGTAAATTTATTATTATCAATAACCGTAAAAAAATTTTTTCTAACTTTCCTAATGAGTCGTCAAATCAAATTTATTATGCAATTAAATTTTATTCCCACCCTGAAAGTATGCAATTTTTATGACATATTTTCACAAAATAGCTAGCTAATTATTGAAATTAATTTTGATATTGAAAATGATTTGTTTATCGAATTTAGCAGGGAAATGTGCTTTTTTACAAATCTATTATTTGATTTTATTATATTTTCATATATACATATTTATATAAAATTATCTATTGTTAGATTATTAGAGAAAACTGTATGTGCAATTTGACATTTTTGTTTTCTCTCTCTCTTTTTGTTAAAAGGCTTATAATAATAATGCATGTCAACACAATAATTTTTTTTTCTTGATTTTCTTTTCTATTTTGCTCCTTTATCTTTTGTCCTGTTAATAATAGTGTGATGATGAGCTAAATAGACCGAAGGGGTAATTTTAAATAAAATAAATTTTTTTTTTAAAAACGTTAAAAATTTTTGTATTAATTGAAAATGATATTATTATAAATAATATAATTTTTCATAATGATTAAATAATATAAATTTATGCATGATAAATATTAATATATGAAAATGTTATTATAAATAATAATGAGAGTACTTTGATGTCAGGTTTCTTATAAAATATTTTAAAGTGCATATTGTATGTGTAATTTCTATTAAAAATTAATCGAAAATTCTGATTATGTAATAATATTCTTTTTATAGAATTATATTAAAGAAGATAATTTGAATTCAAAAGAAAAAATAATGTGGTTTTGAGCATAACATGAGAATATTTTAAATAATATGCGAATATCTATAGAAACCATGGGTGCATTTTCAAAATATTATAATTTTTTGATTTGATTAGGTCTAACTACTTAAAAATAATTGTAATTTGAATACTTATGGAAATTACGGCAATCTTTTCATGATTTAATGTTATTTTATTGTTTATGTAAAATTTTAAAATTTTGCAGTAACATTTACAAGAAATTTATCCTAATCCTTACAAAAGTTTTAAGGCAACTAATAAAATATTATAATATTAATAATATGTGGTACGCCGCACTTAACCCAAGATTTTAATAAATTCATTTTTCACAAAGAAATTTTGTGAAAAATTTGTGATGAATACACGTTCGCGGATAGTAAAAAACTGACTAAACTGCATAGAAAATCACTAGTTGTATTTCAAGGAGTATGATAGATATTTGAATTTTGTAAAGATTTCTGTTTTTGGCATATGAAAATTATCTATTGTTAAATACAAATTTTTTTTTTGGTGGAGGCTATAGCATTCAAATCAATCTATTGAGAGTTCGTTTTCAAATACTAACATTTCATTTTAAATGTCAATGGAATTGAGAATACTTGGAGTATTTATACTTAGAGATTCTATTTTTTATTTATACTTAGACAGATTCAAAAATTTAATATTCAGCATCATATGATCGCTAACATCCAGTAGTGGATATGCAGTGCAAGAAGAGAACGCCTAGTAGTAGAAATATGTAATCATAACTGCGAATGCTATAGCAGTAACTGAAATGCAAATGCTATAGCAATCTTCCAGCGAATTAAGCTAACAAATAGAAAGTATTTTAAATTTTTCAAAATTTTCTTTTTAATCACTTCTGGGTTTTCATAAAAATGTCTGTTGTCCTTGTCTTACAGTAATATCGCACAAGAAGTATTGACTTCTCTTTAATTATTATCAAAATAGCAACAATTCTTTTACCTAAATCACAATAATTATAAAATTTCCTTATATTATTATCAAATATTATTACTCAATTTCTAAAAATCTGTAGCTAAAATTATTAAGATATTTTAATTGAATATTATAATAAATTTTTATTGAAATTAAATAAATTCATTACAAAAAAAATAATTATGTGAATGAAAAATGCTACAAAAATTTTTCATATTCAGAATAAAAATAAATAAGTAGCTCTTTACTTATTATAAGTAACTTTGAAAAATCACTTATAACAATGGTTTAGAAATAAATTTTTATATAAAAATACGATAATTAGAAACTTAGTAACTCGAATAATCGCATAATAACTCAAAAATTTCATTGAAAACATAAAAATCAAATAATTTTTAATAAAAATAGCACTTATATAGAAAGTATCTAATAATAAAAATAAATAAAATTAAAAAAAAAAAAATATTATTATTAAAAATATTGAATAATTCTATATGAAACACACTATTATATTTATGATGGTAACAGTAATAGTGATACTTTTAAGGCTCTCATAGATCCTTACAACATACTTAATTCATAATACAAAGCCAAAATATCGAAAAAAAACTCCTTAATTCAAAAAGAAATTTCCAAAAATTCTGATTTTATAATAATATTCGTAAACCGTCATAAATAAATTTTTCAAAGTAGCATTGATAATTCAAAGTAATTTTTAATGATCCTTGTATATTATGTGTTTTACATTTACAAGAGCATGTTTTTTAATTCAAATAATTTAATTTCAATAAGAATTTTCTCAAAAGAATTCCAGTACAATTGAATAGAGTCAGAATTCAAGAGTGCATTTAATTTTGATTTTATATCTTTTTATATAATAAAATTTATGAATTTTGAATTCAAATTATGAGAAGCTAATTCAAAAATCAAATAGATGGAAATGCTGTAGATATTATTATTATTATTAATCAATATATACTATTATAAATTTTTCATTTAAATTTTCTAGAAAATTTACTAAAAACAATAAGAATAATAACATAAAATTTTATAATAATTTTATTAAGTTTAATTATCTATGAATAGAACAAAAAAAAAAAATTATTGAAATGTATTAATTATGAAAAAAAAAATATGGTTTATAATTTTGGATTATTTTCAATTTAATAATAATTTTTCATAATAATAATAATAATTACTTATAATGAATTATAAATTTATACAAATCAATAAATATTTATAATTTATTATAAATTTCATCAAAATCAAAGAATACCATCATTTATATTGTGGATATATGAATATGTAGATTAAAATTTAATATAAATATAAAACACAAAAATTAAGTTATAAATTTTAGTTAAATTTTTTTTGTAATCAAAATGAAAATTTTATTTTAATAATAATCCCTTTTTATAAAATTTATTTTATTGCTATTTTCGGGTCAATAAGCATTTTATATTATTATTATCATTAATACGTAATAATACCTACATCTATATTTACATAATATAATTAATTAGTTTATATACAGTAATAATAATTATATAGTACCCTTAGAATAATACTGTACTAATTCTTGTTAAATACATAATAATGTTGTCTGAAATGCGAAACATTTTTCATTTTATAATATTGTTACGGTTGTCTATTAAAACATTCATTCTTATTAACAAAGAACTCAGTTGTATCACTTCTTTTTTCGAAACCCTACAGGAAAATTTGAAAAAAAATTAAAAGAAACAAAAATAGATAAAATTGCCCGTTTTAAATTTGTGATACACGTACGAATAATTGATTTCAAATGATGTTTGTTAAATTACCACACTATTTCACACGTTCACCTGGTTTCTTTTATGTATAATTCTACATTTATATTTATGTATATATGGTAGTTATCATATATAAACTCATAACATATTAAAAATTTTTATTGTAAATAATGGCTATAATAATTATTGTTATATTCGTTTATGTAAAATTTCAATTCGCTTACTTTAATTTCAATAGTGTCCTTTTTAGTAGAGTAATGATTTTCGACGTTGTATTATAGCTAGTTTTAGTTTTTGACGTTGACGATGTTGTCAACTAGTTTTATTAAAATATAAGAGCTCTAAAATCCTAATTAAATATTTGCTTGTGCGAAGTTTCAATATTGTAGGTTCTATAATTTTTGAAATGGCAGCTATTATTTAGGACTCATGATATTCTACATAAGGAGTCATGATATTTTAACTACTTCTACCGAAAATAATGATAATTTTACTATAATTATTTTTAAAAAACTTAAACATACGTATATTATGTACGGATATAAAAATTTGTGTAATATTCTTAAACTGCCTTAATCTAACACCACAATGCTCGTATGTTATAAAAGTATAAGGAGTACGTTTTCTAATAAATAAATTGAATAAAGAGTTCTGGAATATTTTAATTACCGCAACATTTCAGTAATATTTCAAAATTCAAAAACAAATATAAATCAAAGAAATTCAAAATGTTAAGGAAATTCTGGAAAAATAGCAGAATACAAGAAATTTTTTTCGGTTAAAAAATTCCTATAATTCTATGAGATATTGTTTTATTAACCTCGGGGTGTTAATTTATCTAGGTATTTTCATAAATAAACCCAACAATAATAATATTATAATACTCCTATATTATGTACTGCAATATCATACATGTACATGTATTATAAAAAATTTTATAATCAATATTTAGGCATTATTATTATTATGTACATAATATTATACTACTCGTATATAAGCCTATCACATATATATTTATTTTAATTTGAGTTAAGTAATAAAGAAATTTTTGATTAAGAACGTGCTTGACCTTATATACTATATAATTAATTTATTTTATTTTATTGGATTAAAATAATTTTTTTTTGTCAATATTCTAATTAATTTTTCACATATTATACATATTTTTTATTATATAAATAGGTATATGTATATGTTAATTAACAATAATAATATTCATTGCTATACGTACAATGTGTACGTATATGATGATTTAGTTTTAAATAGCAGTGATTATCATGGCATTAGGTCTCTGATGCAGTATGTTATATGAGTGCTATTGGAAATATATTTGTGTTATATATCTACTTATATAATATTATATTTTTATATATAATATCCTATGTAATTATATTTTTGTTATCAATCATAATCTTAAATATATTTGAAGAGAACTTTGCAAAGGACATAAATTTATTTTAGGGAACAAAAAACAAAAAAATTATAAGAAATTTTAATTAGGGTTTTTAGAAAACTTTAAAAATAATTTTGTTTTAAATATTAGAAAACTTTTAGGTGTTAAAATATTGACTTATATACCTTTAATTTTATCTGTTATCAATGAAATCAATGATCTTTTGCTGTAATGTTAAGAAGGCTTTTAATACTTTTTAATATCGTTATTATTTTATTAGTAAATCTAAGTATGTAGGCAAAAATAAATTAAATATTATCAGGAGAAATTTATATTTATGAATATATGAAATTATTAATAAAATTTAAATATTGAAAATTTTGGGTATTTTTGTATTCTAACTTTTGATATTATATTCATAGCGAAATTCGTTTATTATAACAAGGATCTCGAACCCATATTGCAAATTAAAAGAAAATTTATTTAAGGCAGAGCTATAGGAAAATCTAAATAGATCTATACGTAGGAATTTAAGAACAAATATGAAAGTAAGTGTGAAAATTGTAATTCAAGGTTGAAAATCTTTTAATTTTCTACCAATCTCCCTTAAATAGTTACAATAGTGCTAAATACGAAAATTTAATAGTACAAGAGTATAACAATTATAATCTAACCAATAATACAGCATACAGATTGCATGTACATAGATACACATTAGAGTATAAATACGGAAGTACTGTTTAAGTGTTTTCCGTCACTTAAAAGTAGGATCAAAAATTTTTAATATTTTTCATTTCAGAATTATTGAAATTTGTAATCAATTTTTAGTACTCAAAATGATAAAATTATAATCACTAAAATTGCAATTATATGCCTGGGGATTATATTATATAAGAAGAAGCTCTAAATTATCTAACAGCCATTTGTATTATAATTGGATTAAATTTAAAATGGTTAATTTCAGTATGATTAGGGTGGGTTATCAAACATTTCTTTTCGAAATTTTGACTAGTGAAATAAAATTTATATTCAGATTTTGGAAAAATTTTTTAAAACTTTCATTTCATTTATACAATCATAAAATTTCGTATACAAAAATTTTCTATATCTATGATGCCCTTTTAATTAAAATATGTAGAAATTCTTAAATATAAGATTGAGCTGATGAAAACTAAGATTAACATTATTGTAAAAATTAAAAAATAATAAATTTTTTCTGAGAATTTATTATATAGCATGTACATACATATATAAATTATAATAAATTTTATATTGAATGTAAGTTATTAAATCTTACATATTATTATTTTACTCATATAAGGAAAAACCACAATTCATCAAACAAATTCAGAAAAGTTAATTAATATTCTTTCTATTATTAAGTGTTTGTTGGTGTATTGAAAATTGAAAATTTTTATTAAATACACAAACAAAATATTATAATCAAAATTTTGTTTCTTGATATAATATAAAAATTTCTTTGGAATTTCAAACAATAAAATATTTTAGAACTCATAAGAAATATCCCTGTTAACATACCTGTTAACATTAAGGGATTTATCTATAATTTTCTGAGTAATTTCATGTTTTATTTTTCAATAATAATTTTCTTCATATAATAATTTTTGTAATAATCTATTAATATTCAGATGTGTTGCTTATAGTATAATATCTAAGTATATGTTTAAGTCTATATACGAGTATATCATGTGTGATAGATATTGTTATATTTAATACCAAAATAGTTATAAATCTTATGCTTGCATCATTAAGTTTATGTTTGTTAAATTAAAAGCAACAGAATGGAATTTAGTATTTAATATTGTAATTCTCGATAGCACAGGAACAGGTCAGCAAATTTACAAAATTGTTATATTATTTTAATAACTGTTATTGTAGCTTTAACAGAAACTACACTATTTAGTTGTTCAAAGCTGTTTCACATACTTTTTTCTTATTTAAATTATTTACTCACTGAAATTTTAACCTTAAATCGCTCTTTAAACAAAATAGCAGAGTGAAAGTTTCGAGAACGACAAAATTAATTAATAAATTGTTCATCTCTCTATACGTAAATTGAATTTGTGGAATATTGGATATATAGTGAATCGATCATAAAATTTTTCATTAAAATTTATTAATGACAAAAAATTAATGTTGATTATTGTCCTTTTTTGAAAGGCAATCATTACAACACTAAAATTAATATTATATTTTATGTAGTTTTTTGCATGAAAAATTGTGATGAGATTTTGATTGTGATTTGAACTGATGTTAAGTATCGTTCCAGTTTCTCTCATTTTATAAAATATATAATAATATGAAATAATATGTGACATACTATAACGATTGCATATTAATAATATATAAGATTTAAATAAAATCAAGTAGCTATACATGTATATACATTAAAAAATATACAAGTGGTACCTATACATATAAAATACTTAAGGAATATACGAGCCTAGAAAAAAATCTCATAAAGTATAAATTTTCCTTTTATTGTGCGACGTATACACATTTCTCCTCTTGAGGCTATTAAAATACTTGAAACATTTTTTTTTTTTTACTCAACAAATATAATGTTATACATATATGTATAATATTTTTTTTTTATTACATTTTGTTATTCTAGTACAAAAACAAAAAGAAAAACACTTAATCTGTTATACTTATAAATACATAATACATTATTCTAATTTTACAATATTTTATTTGTATGTATGTAAGACACATATGTTAAATATAAAATTTTATATATATATATATGTAAAATTCCATTAGATAATAGTATGTAATAAATAACTAATGCGTATTTATGTACACATATGCAGTATTAATATCGTTTAATTTAGAAATTTAGAGCAAAATTCTATTATTGTATTACATTTTATTTAATAAAAAACGAAACTTGTAAAATGAGAAACTGTTAGAATAATATTAATGTTATAAAAAAGCAACTCATTTGTTATATAAGAATTCATATTGCATATTATAATATAGTACATAATATATGAGTCTGAAAAACTTATTATTTTATATGTAATTTTTTGCTAAAACAAAACAAATTTTCAAAATTTTAATGTACAATAATAAAAATTTATTTTAAAAATTTTTAAAGCACATTAAATTTTTAACCCAAATACGAGATTTTTTTGAAAGAAATACTTGCATTTTTATTGCTACAACCGAGTCATTTATTGGCTAGTTTATAATTGTTATACTCTTGTACTATAAAATTTTCATATTATTCATATTTTCATATTGTAACTATTTTAGGGATATTTTACTTCGAATTCCTATTAATTTAGGTTGTTAGATTGTATAACATTTTGACAATATTAGAATATTTTTTATGACACTCCGACAGGAGTTTCATATTAAAAATTTTAAAATCTAATAGGGAAATTTGAAATTTTTTTGATTAATTCCTTGTTACTCTAAATGCAAAAAAAAACTGAAAAATAAAAAAAAAAAAAATTTTTTTATTACAGTAAATGTTATAATAGAAAAATAAGTAACATAAATTTGAATCTTATTGCAAAAACCACGTTTAGTTATGCTTTTGCTTCTAATATTTGATTTATCAAAAAAGTACTAGAAAAATTCAATATAATTTTGACTTTTAGTTAAACAGAAGCTTTGAAAGCTTTTTTGATTCATAATATTGGCGGAATAGGACATGATTTGTCAAATGGATATTGTTAAATTACTTTTAATATGTTAACAGGGTCGGGTTTACCATAAATATGCAAAATACGCATTTGTAATGAGGGCCGGAAAACAGGACACTATTAGAAAACTAAAAAAAACTAAATTTTAAAAAATAAAAATTTTCCAATTTTTACCATTACGTTCCCAAACTTATGTTTCTTTCTATTTACATCGTAGGTAGGGAGGCGGGTGGGGGCGGGCAATTTTTAGTGGGGCGCCACACTATGCAGAACCGGACTTGTATTTTAAATAAGGAAATTTCATTTCATCCGTTGACTATGGTGCTATTGTATAAAAGATTAAAATTAATGCTCATTTGATTGGAAGGACATCTATTAAATAATTGCAAGTTTACTTAGAGTAAAAATGTGTTTGTGTTTATGTAAGTACATAAATAGTTTTTACAATAATAATTTTCAGTATATTAATACGGAAGATAAAGAACCTTTTCGCCCTCTTGCTTTTCCTTATGCCTCTACTCTTAATTAAGTTGTTTAAATTTTTTTTTTATTCCTTGAACACAAACAATGTTCGTTAATTACAAATGCTCAGATTTAAAAAACAAATTGTTTGTTTTGTTATTGTTTCCATACAACATGAAATTCTTTTCGTATTATAATTTTATTATTATTTTTATATTCAAATAAAATAACATTTTTTTTAACATTTTGAACAAAAAAATAAAGTATGATACTCGTATAAAATAAATTTTTTCTATTCTGCTCACACTTTTCCAAAAAAAAAGTGAATCTCTGTGAATATATGTAGGTATGTATGTATACCCAATACATTATATGACAACATAACATAGATCATAATAAAACATAACCATTTGACATGAAAATGTTAAAAGAGTTCAAATCATATGATGTGCACGTATTTTAAATAAAAAGAAAAAATCTTACAAAAATATTGTAACAACATCAATAAAAGGAGACAGAAAGAGAGAAAAAAAAGAAAATGACCTTTATGTACTCTAAGGATATTATGAAAATATTTATAAAATATTCAAATAATAATAGAGAAAAACTCTATGATTTTAAGTCCCTTTCTTGGACCGCATTGCATACAATAAGGGAGATTATGTGATGGCATCAAATTTAGCATATCGTGTTTTCGGCGAAAAAGCACTTCTCCATAGTATGAAAGTGTAAATAAACTATTTTTGAAGGGATCTGTTTGTCTGTCAGTTTTTCGATTTGTCGGTCTGTCGGTTTGTCGGTTTGTGCGTAGATGTGTTCATCTCATATTCGGCCTAAACCGATTTTGATGCAATTTTATAAATGTCACAAATTATTGGAGGTTTACTATTGGCCAAATATGCTTTTCTGCACATATAAAAAAATAATTAACCGATTTACTTGAAATTTAATAAATAAATTCAGGCTGTTAAAATAATGCAATTATAAAATAGCAACTTTTAGAAATATCAGGACCAAAAAAGCAAACCGGGGACCCACTTTAAATTTTTCACAATATCTAAGGCATTAGCTGATGGAATTTGTTGAAATTTAATCTGACCCTTTGACTGATCATTTTCTTGAAATTCGGATGGAATAAATTGAAAATCTATATGATCCAAATTTTTCGAACACTTTTAACTAAAAGCTTACTAATATCTTTAAAATCATAATGACACATACTTTCATAATCTTCTGTAGTACTTTCACAACAATAGAAAATACACCTTACGATCGGTTACGTACTGATCACATCAAATTTTGTTTTAAAAGTACATTTAGCAGTGCTCAAATATTTTCTCTATTCTAGACCCTTTTAGTTCACTTAATTTATATAATTTAATCTTGTAACGAGGTTTTCTTTTTGTCTATAATAAATTCATAATGACATTATTATTTTAATATTCTTTAAACGAAATAATATTAAAAATATTACTTTTAATATGAAATTAGAACTCGAACCATAATTTTTATTGTAAAATAGGCAAAATATTTTTGTTGTATGATATAAACCCTTGGACTGCTTTATTATCTAAATTAAATAATCGTTGAAGAACTTGTAAATCTGCACCGAAATTGCCACTTATGCTTATTAGGTGAATTTCGTTTTGGTTTTTTTATAGTGTTATTTAGCATTCCACCAAAGAATATAATTAAATTTCATAAGACTCCCTTATAAATTTAAAATCCTTCGAATGCATATTTTAAACTATTTGTATATTTTGTATTTAAAGTACACAGTTTCCAATTTTGTATAGTTTGTTGTAAAGAACACTATTGTTGAAATAATTCAAATGAATTCTTAAAATTATTGATTCTTGTTCTATAAAAGTATATAATATTGAAAATTCAATTTCTGAAAACCGAAATTGAATTTTCAATATTATATACTTTTAAGATGAAATTTACATACAATGCAAAATAATATGAAAATAAAACCCTAAAGGGCAATAAATTAATTATTTTCATATCAAATGAAATATCAAATTTTATATTATAATCATAAACTTGCAGTAAAATATTCCAAGAAACACAATAAATCGAAAATTATTATTAAATTTTTAAATCATAAAGTTAATTCAATTATATTGAATAATTAATTATTCATTTTTTCATTATAGAAACATTTTTATGTACTACAGCTATACACATTCAACAGTATATTTTCATGACTATGAGAGTTCTAGTATTACCACACATACTCATACTCAGATAAAAGTTTATATGGAGAATCAAAAATATTTTCCTAATTATATCCTCACTTTAGATTAACGAGGATTCATTATTTTTTATTTCTGGATTTTATTACTCTCTTTTGTGTTATTAAAGTGGAAATACAATTTTTACTGTTAATTTTTTTTTTTCGTGCCATATTAAAATAACGTAAATACAGCAAATTACACATACTTATGTACGCGAACATTATATATTATTGTGAATGAGTACTTAAAGTGAAAATATAACTGAAATTTTTCCTATAAAATGTCTTCTTTTTTTTTTTGATTTATGCATGTGCGAAATATTTTATTATCCTTTTACCTTATTTTATTGTTCATTTCGCATATTTGCTAAAATATTCTGTTCTGTGTTTATTTTTTGTATTTCCTATACTGTTGAACCCAGACAAGAAAAAAAAAATGAAAATATACTAAAGCGCTAAATGTGAATAGGTACTTTAGATAAAAATTTTCTCACCATCAAAATAAAAATAATGATCTATTCCTGAAGAATAAATGAATAATGACCTCTTATGCACAGGTATGAAAATCAAATGTACTCATAAAAACAAAAATAAAAAAAAGCACATATAATAATTTATATTTTATGCTCATATATCATAATATTATTATATAGTAATAATAAGTACGACCTACATGGATTTGGTATGAATTGTGCAAATCATAATCAGAATACTGTTATACGTAATATATTTGTGTATATTATGTAGACTAAGGTACATACAGATTCGGATTTAGGAAAAATTTTATTGTTTATTTTAATATTTGGGGGAGGAGAACATGAAAATAAATAATATAATCAGTGAGTTACTCGTGAATATTTTCAATATGTTTATTTATAAGATGGACATTAGCAATATGAAACCGAAAGTAAATTAAAAACTAAGAGTTGAATCGAGATACGAACTCAGAAATTAAATTTAATCTAAAAATAGTATTTATACAGAAGCCATGCCTCGCGGTCCAAACCAAAGATTCAAAATTACTTCTGAAACCGAAACCCGAGTTAACTTTTAAATTAAAAAACCGGGATCTGTAATCAAATCTGTAATAAAGCTCTAATTTAAAATATGAAAATCTACATTTAAAGAATCCAAATCCTTATTTGAATGGCTTGTTTTAAATTATAATAAAAAACTTTTATGTATAGCATGAGGAATACCGTGTATAACAGAACCGGTCCTGCAAAATATTATTATTAAATTTTACAACACAATAATATAGCAATAGAATGTATACCAACATTTTAATGTATTCATTAGAATAATTTCATAGTTATTATCCTGTTGAGATTCATTTTATTATTATATTTTTTTTTGGTTTTATTTTGATATATACATACATAAGTACTTTTATATAATTTAGGTATACCTAATTATTTAATGAATATGAACTTTTAGTTGGCCTTATAGTAATATAAAAAAATGTTTATATCATAAATATTATTCAACATTGTAATGTAACAGAACTCTTAGAGCATAATTATATAGGTAATAAAATTGAAAAGAGAATTTTTTCGTATAATAAGAATGAAAGTTTTTGTCAATGAATCAGCATGGAGTACTACAAGTTTTCCATGAGATGATATACGAATTTTCTATTCTACTATCTATTTCTATGCTATAGCTAAAATTTTTTATAGCATTGTAATAAAATGTATTAAATTGCGTTTAAGTATACAAAATGAATTTCAATCAGAATTAATTTTAGGTCTATATGAAATTGGCAAATATTGTGACAGAGAAGAAAAATATTAAAGTATTGCGTAATCTGTGTCTCCACCAATATTAAAAATTATTATAACAGAATCCAAGAATACCGCTTGTGAACCCTGTCTTACTAAACGCTTTAATGCAATATTCATTTGATCAAATATACTACGTATACTATTACTACATGCAGTAGACATGCAGTAATGTTATTATATTCCACAATTTTTACTTGTGGCGCCCGAGCATGTACCAGGTACATTTTTTTCTTTTTGTACTTTATATTACAAATTCCATTAATTATTAGAGTTCATAGACATATAGAATAACTTAAATTCCTCCACATTCATTATGTTCTTCACAAACTTTAATTGTTATACTCAATAACCGCGCCTAGTTCAATCTCAAATTAATAGTGGAATACATGCTTATTATTACAGAAATATTTTTATCATTTTCACAAAATAGATACAAATTCTAATATGAATAATGTCAATAAAAAATTTTGCATGAGAAAAACTTAAACAAAAAAATTAATATTCCACACAAACTAGCAAAATTAATAGTTATTCTTATAAAGATGACATGACAAAAATGACAAATGATTTTAGTCTAAATATTTCATCTGTTATAAATTATATTATATGAAATATTTCGAATATTTTGATTTACTTGAAAAAATTCTACTTTGATTTACTAATATAATCCAGTAGTAAGTCTCTTTTCAAATAAAATCTTCTTAAATCCAATATTATTTTAGGACTAGTTATAATTACGACTTTGTATTTTGTTGAGTTGAAATGTTAGAATACGTGTATGAATAAAATTATTAATGATGAATGAAAGAATAAACGACACTCAAACCAAAAATATATTTGTCTATCCTATGGAATACAAATACATAGAATTTTGAAAGGATTAGTTGTAGTGATTTTTTAAAATATTATATTTAAATCATGAAATTTCTCTTTATTTATATTTTTGGAAATAAATCTTTAAGATTAGAAGGCCTTTATATTGTTACATATACGTAACTTATACCTGGTACTTAATGTAAAGCCATTTTAATTAAAGTCTTAATTTCTTGTATTACATATAGCATCCCTGGCTTACTTTAAAAACCTTTCTTCTTTTACGTGAACACAGACTTATCTTGTTTCCTCAACGATTTTCCAGAACATGACGTTATCACACGCAAAATAATATACTGCTTTCGATTTGCAAATTATGTATATTGTGTACAGTAAAGCCCCGAACAGATCCGTAGCGGCTGATGTGCGTTTATTGAAATGAAATATATCACAAAACTTTTTGATAGCATTATTTTGCGTTTTGGTGTTTCATATTTTAAAACACATCAATAAAAATTTAAAAGTAATCTATAAGTGAAATAGTATTCACACCAGCAGAAATTACTCATTCCTGGTGGGTACTTTTTTTTCTAGTTATATTTTAAAGAGCGCTGTTTTATCTAGAGACCACGATCTCTATTCGAATAAAAGTCAGTTTCAAAATGTTCGGAAATCGATTCACCCACTTTAACAATATTTTAATTTGTTAATTGTGTTACCAATAATTGTGGTCCCGAATATTATTTACATGGCGCCACTTACGACAAATACTGGATTTGCAAAATCTCAAAATTTTGACATCATACTACCACGCAATTTTTAATTAATTTTTTGGGTACAGGAGGGGTTTGCATTTAAATTTTCATGTGTATTTGTAGTTTTTTTTTTGTTTTTGAATTCTTATTAAAAAATTTACGTACACAAGCATATACACGTTTCATTGCGCTTGTGAAACGATTATTTTTTTTCTCTATATAATCGCATATATAACAGCAAAAATGAAATTTTTTAATCAAAAACCGTATTTTTTTTTTATCAAGTTAAGTTATTCACAAATAAAATTTTCATAAAACTAATTAAAATTCTAAGCAGAATTTTTCCTTCGTATTTAATGAAAATCGTTTTTTCTTATGTGATTTTTCTTGATTATTAGTTTTTGTTTTTGTGTTTATATGTACGTATGCATATATAAGTATAAGTACTTATTTAGGAAATTCAAAAATAAGAAAATTTATTTATTTTTTTTTTTGTTGCTTTGGTGTTATTTTTATATTTATGAAGTGTTTAAAAGATGTTGAACCGATAATATTTTCAGAATTTAATAAAAATTTAAAACATGACAAAAATCTCAATAACTTTTGCATATATATAGGCGTATGAGATTTAATGCAAAATATTATGTAGAAAAAAAGAATGGAAGAAGAAAATTTATAGCATCCTTATAAATTAAAACGAAATAAAAATTGCTTAAAATTTTAGCTGAATTGACTCATTCCGGCATTTTATTCGAAATAAGATTATCGACTGTTCAAAAGAATTCTAAATTTTTCGTATATAGTCTGTTTTCAGTATACAAAATGCCATGCTAGAATAATAAGTTATATTATGCTGTTATGCTGGAAATTATTGTTGCGAGCAATTGTAATGCCATATTTAAGGTATAAATTTACTTAACAAATTGAGTTTTAATAAAGTTAATGGATAAAATATTAAAAATAAGTAATCTTGTGTAAAAAAATAAAAGAGACCTTTATTTAATATATTAATATAAAGGATCCATTATGGAACTCTTAAAAAAATAGAATTATGATAAACTCATTTAAATTTTTGGTTAATAATTGAAAACAGAAACTAAACACTAGATTACTAGATTAGGGAAAGTGAAGTTGAAAAAAAAATTTTTTTTTTTAAAAGACCTACCTATGTAGGCGAAATTACACATTATTTATAAAAAATTTTTCTCATTATTTTAAAATTTCATTTACAAATTTTATAAGAGAAGGGAAAAATCTTAATATAGATAAGATTCTGTCTTGAATTATCAGTTTAGAAAAGGAAAATTGCAGCCTTTAGATGTTTTTTTTTTTCAATTTTTCCAACACATTTATTTTTCTTCAATATGAAGGCCATTCAATATTTAAGAATATTTCTTATTTTTAATCATATTTCTCTTATACTATATTGATAATCATATTTCTCCTTCAAATAAAGTGTACCACTTAAGGCCTATCCAAATTTTTTAAGCTAGCTATAATTTAAGAATTTTAGATTATACTGCTTAAACTAAACGATGATGGTAATTTATAATTGGAATAATCATTGGAACAAAATTTTATTAATATAGTTTTTACTCACATACAAATTTTTAATTAATGCTGATGTTGCTGGGTGTTTTATATGATATACAATATTTTTACAACTATCGATAAAATTTTCATAATTGTTATTGAATTAATTGATAGTCAAGCTGTTGTTGGTGGATTCACGTTGAGATCAATCGTGACCGAAATGACAAATTATTCTTCATGATCTTTTTCAGATTCAACTGTTAGAAGCAGAAACTATGTCAATTCTAATTTGAATGTTTTTTGTTTTATTGAAAATCTAAATTTTTTACATTGTGGCTAAAAAGCAGTTGGTACTGAAGTTATGGTAAAAAGTGTAAAATATTACTATTCTTTTTTCCGTACCTAAATTTTAAACTGTATTTACAAGGCTGAATTACAAGGCAGCTTTACTGAAAATGTATGGAAATTTTAGTTATTTAGTTAGCTTCTGTCTACCAAAAATTAGATCAACGTTTATCATTCTGTTTCCAATTTGCGCAGATAAGATTCTAGATAGCTGCAGTTTTCTATTAAAATTAAGTCAAAACTTTAGACTAAATTTACTGGAAACATATTTTTTTCTATTTTTTTTTTTATTTTTTTTATTTCTTAGGTTAACGCATAAAAGCTTTTAAGTTGTGGCATTGCTTATATAATCACAGTAAAATTACTAAGCAATTTCTTTGCTGATACACCCTTTAATTCTGTTTTAAGATTTTAATGTTTCTACTTTGTTCACTTTGATTCAGATTTTTCTTTTTGTTTTTTTGCAAAAAAAATACTGAGAATTATGTTTCTAAATGATAAAAAATTTTTAATAGAAAAATACATGGAAAAATATTCAGAATAATATTGAGCAAAAAAAATTTGAAAATTTTTTTTCAAATTTTCCTTTTCATTTTTTATCAAAAAGAAAATGAAATGGAATGCACTTTTGTTTCAAAAAAAAAAAAATCCATTAGTCCCTTTTTATATGATTTTAGATTATTTTTGAATTCCTTTTTAAATAAATGAAGAATACAAAGTTTTCTTTTTACTTATAATCTGTCAAAAATGTCCTTACAAAGTCACGAAAAGTAAAATAATATTTTTGTGTATGAACAAGAGTTTTTTTTTTTATTTAGGTATACATTTTCCATAATCAGCGTATTATGCGCTTTGATTATGGAAAAAAAAAAAAATTAAATTAAAAAATGGCCTTCATTTTCACTTATAAAGGTCTTTATTTAGTAAAAATTGTAAAGTTCTTTAGAAAATATTGAAATATTCCTGTAATTTTCATATACCAATAATAATTTTATGTATGTTATTCGTTTTGTTTAAATATTAATAAGGTTTGCTTACAATAGTTTTAAGATTAATTTGCAAATTATTCAATAGAATAAGTAAATGCTTATTCAAATACTAGGATCCTTGTAATTTAATTAACGCAGTAAACAAAAAGGGAACTATATTCAAATTTTCATTTCAAAATAATTAAAACACAGGATGTGTCATTTGCTAGTTCACTGCTATGAGATAATGTTCGAAGCTTAAGAGATTTTGAGATACGGGGCCTTAAATTAATTTAGACAATTTTTAGCTTTTTGATATTTTAAGTATAACTCCGCTTCTGTGTTAAATTGAAGCATTTTTTTTTCTTTCATCATTCCTAGGTGGAGCATAGTGCTTGTGCATGATATAATAAATTGTCATGCTCTAATTTCATTAAGCTATAGAGTTTTAACTAAGTAGGTGACTAGCCTGCCGTATAGTTTCCGATTGAAGCATCAATATATATTACCTAACAAGCTCGGAACAAGAACTTTCTGATTAATCATAATCCTTTCTGATGGCAGAATGGTATAAATTTAAAATTCGAAAAATTTTAATTTTTATTAATTCGGGTTTAAAAAAATTATTACTTTTTTATGCGAAGTAATATTGTAGCTTTCAATGATTTAGCACACTTGGAATCTCTGTAAACAAAGCTTTTATTTGGCGTACCGATCATATTCCTCTCCTTTTTGTGGTTTGTGAGTTATTGAGTAATATAAAATTCTGAAAATACCGTTTTATACCGAATTAATTTCTTAAGGATTAAAATAATTATTTACATGAATAACTTGAAGCAGTGTACCCTTAGAAACGAGATATCATTATTATATTTCTAGTATAGAAGATTAATTTTAATGTTATGCCAATGAGTTTTATTATTAAATTATTTTACACATAAATTATACGAATTTTGTATAATAATTGTGTTCAAAATATTGAAGGACAATTAAATTTTATTTATACAAAATTTTCATCAACAAATTCAATAATTTGCATATAAGCGATTATTTAAATTTAATTCAGACTAAATTTTTACACTTTTATTCGATTTTGTTAATAAAAACTAACCATGGTAAAATTGAAAAGCAGTTCAAGATGATGTTACGTAAAATGTTACGTAGAATCTAGATTGATGACTTAACAGAGGATTCGTTGCGATTTAGAAGGCAAACATTATTACATATCCTTTTCTAAGAAATTAGAACTTGTGAACAATCTAAGTAAGAACTTCAAGGCAATGTCCAGGAATAGTGCGACTATTGTATAGAATACCCATCTTAACAACAACTTTTCTTATAGATCAGTACAAGCATGATGAATCCCGGAGACTGAACTCGGACTCTACAAGCTTCCCTGAAGGACCATAATAGTTTTAGTTTTAGAACCATAATATAATTCTTAATTTCGTAGTTATCCAATAAAGACTAACAGTTTGAAATTTACTCACTTTTAATTTTTTATGAAAACTTAAATCTTGAACCTATTGAGCTCTACAAATTGAATACCTAAGTAAGGACTTGCTATGAATTATTTTTCTAAATTACATATTTGTCTTGTATTTAAATATATGAAATAACGAGAATAGTTTGCGTTACTTTCTCAAAATTTATTTGTAGATCCGTAGGCATATTAATATTTTTATTGTCCGCTTTGCAAACTATAAGCTCAACTTCCATAATATTGCGCCCGATTATGTTTATCGCAATAATTGAATAGCCTTTTATTTATATAAAAATTTAATTTACATATTTTATTTTATAATCCGAATAACGGCAGGTCAATAATAAAATCAAAATTTTTTTTTCCTTATTTATCCTTCGCCCTCGTTATTGTGTATTAAAATTATTGAAATGATTTCCTAGAGAAATCTTTTTTAATAAATTAATAAAATTACTTTTTGTGGTTTTTATATTTGATATTAAATTGTAGATATTCGCCTTTTATTTAAGTATATAGAGATATAATCAAAGTAATTTGATTGAAAAGTAAAATGACAATTCAATGATTATATTTTTATGTCAATCTCATCTCTTATGGTCTAGACTTTTAGGCGTTATCATGTTTTTGGCCTTTTCGTAAAAACAAAAAAACAAAAAAATTAACGCACAACATAAAAAAGCAATTTCGGCATAATTTATTTATCCTTTCTTCTTTTCTCATTCACGATTTTTTCTCAATTTTCAGAAGATATTTGAAAATTCGATTGAAGTTTTAAATTAAATATTGCAACATTTCTAAAAAGAAATTTCAATTTTAATTCTTTGAAAATTTTGTAACATAAGAAAAGAAAATAGTTTGATGTTTTCAGTTAAGAATTTTGTATTATCAAATTACAAGAGGATTTTCGTTGATATTTTAAAAACCCTTAATCAATTTTATCTTCCAAAATTCTTAAATAAATTGAAAAAATAATTGAATACTGGAGAACACTGAAGAGGTTGCAAAGTACACCCTAGTTTTCACAAAATTTTCATACTTTTGCAGTTTATACAGCACTTTTTATGTTATAAGAAATATTTTCTAATAAAAGGCTGCCATTTACAAAGAAATAATTAAAAAATCAAACATCTTCCAAATAATTAAAAAATTCATTTTGAGTTCCCGTTAGCGGAGTTAACGGACAAGAATAGCACACACAACAGAGGTAAACATGTATTATAACTGGTTTAAGTAGTTAATAAAATTTAAAATTGACTTTGATAGAAAAATTTGAAACGAATAACTCCGGCTACAATAGTCGTAGCACTACCAACTTTTCTGAAAATGTAAAACGCAAAACGAAAACCTTGTTGGTATACAAATCTCATTTTGGCCTTAACTCGAGTTAGGCGGTTTGTATTTGTAGCCACTGATATCTAAATCCTATGCCGAATGAACATCTATTGTCCGAATTCAACTGTTACGCCGACCATATTCAAAAATATCGTCATATAACTGAAAATTTTCTAATATGTCACTGTTTTTCCTTAAATTCAACAATATGCTCTTTGCATTCATACAACTATTTTCGTTAGAAATTATATACAACACTGTTTCCACATATTATGGTTATTTAATATTTAAATTCATATATGCAATTAAAAATTCATTCAGATTCACACGTCTGCGATTACTCTAATCAAAATTTTTTCATAATTATTACCACCCACAATGACTACAGATGATATAAATAATATTATATATATAAAATAAGATTTATAAATGTTATAATGATTTAAAAGTACAATATTCTTTTAGTTCGTTTGGAATATTATTCATAAAAGGAAACAGTAAAAAAAAAAACATAAAAATTATAATTATAAATTTATAAAATTTCATGTCATGGTATATTCAAATATTTTAAAACTCTGACTGATTTAAGGTATATGATTGAAATATTTGAGATTAAAAAAATATTATAAATTTTTTATTAGTTTTTAAAATTCGTGGAAAATTTATTGCAGTAAGTTCTCAAGATGAATTTGTAAATAAAATTTAAGTTTTAAAATAATTATTCTGTTTACCTCAATAAGGACGGTAGAAAATTGGGAAGTTTTCCAATGAGGGACTAAAAAGCAGATTTCAAAATGTGTCTAGTACGAAATCTGTCAAATGTGTCTAGTACGGAAAAAATGGACAAACATAAGTATTACATTCATCTTAACGTTTCTATGTAATTTCTGGACTCAATTTTTCTGTTATTTCATTTACGAGTGCGGTGCGCCTCAAATTTTAATATTTTTAATCGTTTCTCGAACTTGATTATTACAACAGGCTCTAGCTTGGCTGTTTTTATGATATTCACAGAGTTCGATATATAGAAGTTCCACTGTACTAACATTATAAAAAATAAAATCTGCGAAAGAATAAAGAATATAGATTGCTTTTTGAAAATCCTTTCATTCTATATTTTATTGCTGTTTATATATAAAATATAAAAGCGTTGTAATTTTTGTATCTATTATAATATTCACAAATGTTTAAGGATGAAATTTACATAAAATCCCCTTTAAAAATTTAAATACGTACATATGTATATACAATAATATTTTTATACATTATCATGTAAGTGAATTCGCTGTGTGTTTGTATAATTTTATGCGCGACTTCAGAGTTGCACATAAATGCAAAAGATTGTATGAATGTTATAAATAAAATTATATGTAACCATAATATAAATGGCTTAAATTTTAATTCTTATTGTACAATGTAATCCATGAATTTCATTTCATTTCATTTCAAATCCATATTCCATTAAAAATTCCAACATATTCATATACACATACATATAGAACTTACACTTTCAGTGGTATTATAATAAAATAAAATAAAATTTTTTTTTCTTTTATTTGGAAAACAAATCATAATTTTTTTTAATGATTTTCCATTTTAATTTTGGTTTTTAACATAATGTATTGATGAAATTTATGAATTTAATATGAAATTTACATTTTCAAGCTATTATGAAAGTAATGTAGGATTTTATTGTAACATTTTGTTGTCGATAGAGCGGAGGCTGATTCAGAAATATCACAATTAATTTACAATATCATAATAGAATGAATTTCATTGTTTCTGTATGAATCTGAGATGTCCAACCTATACAAAAAAAATAAGACCCAAACAGTATGTCAGCGTTACAGTTTTTGTTTTTCCTCGAATGGATTTACAGAATTTAAAAGAAATTGCAGCTGATAAACAAAAATTATTTCCCTAGCATAAAAGTGTCATCTATTTCGTCTTGTTTTTCGTCCATAAAATAATATTCTTAAAAATTTCAAACTTTAAAATTGAATAGAATTTCTATTTTACTGAAACCGCGTATAAACAACTTTTGAAATTTGTAAATATAAAAACTTTACAATCCTTACCTTTACTACTCGAGAAATATTTCAAGAAAAATTGACTAATTATTATTTCTAAAGTGACAATACTCGTAGCTACTGAACAGTCTTAAAACCGTAATAAAAATTTCTTTTCGCCTTCTTTTTTTGATTTTTGCAAAATTTTATTTGACGAACAGCTTACTTAATTAAAGAAAAAGAAATAATTTTTTACCGAAAATTCAAATTAGGTACATTCTTTTAACTAATTTAAAAATCCAGGTTCCAGTTTTTGTATTGGTTATAGATACAATAAATTTTGGAATCTATCTCATCCCTCAATTTTCATCCTGCTGTGTTATGATTTTTATTATGAGAGAGATTGTCATTTTGTGAGAACTTATTAATTTTCTTTATTTTCACCTTTATTCTTATATTTGTTCATTAGATTTTACAGTTCACGGTCATGTTAAGATTCATGTTAATAATTTTCACTCGAACTGTTAGTGTTACTCAATTTTAATTTTAACAAACAAAATGACTGTAGCTTATCTCATTTTTCCCAATTTACTTGTGATTCTTAATGCTCAGCATATTTGTCATGATTTTCATTTATTTAAAATTTTTAATCTTCCAAAATTAAAAATAACTTTTGGTGATTTACGAGTACCTATGAATATTTTTAAATTAATAAAGAAAAATTAAAATTAAATTAAAATATTTAATTGAGTTTTATAAAATTCCATTAATATTTTCTTTTATACATTTTTATACGATTGAAAGAATTTTAATTTATTTGTCAAAAAAAAAATATTTTAATACTTGCGGTTAGAGAGTTTAATAAAATTAATGTCCAAAATTAAAATCCAAAATATTATAAATTCAAATTTATTCTATTCCATTCAATATTATAGAAGGATCATTGAAGAAACGTGTTCAACTATACATAACACCTATATCATTTACCTATAAGGGGATGGGGTGGGGAGTGGACGAAAAATGACTTGCCATTTTTTTTGTTCGGCAATAAATCCAGAATTTAAAAATTAAAAAAATTGAATTTTCTATAATAAATTTTCATTTAAAAATTTTATTTAAGTGAATTTTTTTTTCTTTTTCTTTGAATTTGTTCAGGTTATAATATACGAATACATTAAAAATGGACACGATTTGAATTAGAAAAAAAAAATGATAAATGATTTTAAAAATAAAAAAAAAATTTTTTTTTATTATTCAACAAAATCGTTTTTTTATTATTATTAAACTCAAAATTATTATATGAATTTTATGTAGGTCATCATGCTTTGAAAACTATATTTAATATGAAAAATCAATATTTGTATATAATACAGTGAGAGCTCGATTATATTTCCCCTATATAACGAGACTAAACCTTCTTAACTTTACCAGATCACCCTTGTTCTATATCACTCTTATTTTATCATTCTTGCTTTAAGTCCCTTTTGTATGTACAAAAGTAAATCTTTAAAGAGACCACCTCTACATTCTGCAGTTTGACCACTATTTTCTGTATTTTACACTATACATGGACCATTAAAGAAATTGTTATTTTCGTTTCTGTTTTCTTATTTCCATGCGTGTTTTGTTCTCGCTTTCTAGCGTTTAATTGTGGATGGCTTATATATTTCAATAAATGTTATATTTCATACTTTTCTTAAAGTATGTATGCAAATTTTAAAGTTTTCAGCTATAAACTGTTGTATATAAGCTATAAACTCTAAATGGTGACCATTTCGCTTCAGCCAATTACTAGTAAATTTTTGGAGGTTCTACTGTATTTTGTATTTATAACCTTAAAATTGATATTCTAAGCGAATAGATAAAGTCATTTATATTTATAAATCAATTTAAAAATAAAATATATTTACACAAATTTTGTATTCGTATTATAAAAGTGCATTGTTCAATATTAGAGATCTGTTCTAATGCAAATATTGTTGGATATATAAACTTAAAACAATACATGAATTGTAAATCGTAAATTCTGTTCCCAAGACAAAAAAAAATAATATTTGAATTTTTTTTGTTTTTGTATGGAACTCGTTCTTTAGCTCATTAGTAAAAATATTAATTTCAATCGTTATCAGAAATTCAATATAATACCTGGACGAGGTGTATTCAGATTCCCTCAGGTTTAGAATGACTTAACAATTCCGCTCGTGCTCAGTTAATATGTTTCCATCTATTTGCCTCACCGACAAACCACAGTAAATCTGTTTTTAGACTGTTTAAAATATTAAATGCAGAATTTCATTTCCATAAAAAAATGGTTAAGAAAAACTGCGAACTTTAGTGATTTCATATGATAGTGTTATATTAAGCACTATGCTGAATTTTTTTGTGAAAATAGCCCAAATTAAGTTCGAAAGATGGTTCACCAAAGAAAATAAATTGGAAAGAAAGCAACCATAACAGAATCATTCTTCCAAAGGTCAGTAAATGCTAAAGAATTCCTCGATAAAGCTCTATTTGTAGAACCACCAACGGACTAACATTTCAATATGTAAATTTTCCTATGTAAAACTACTACGTGATAAGAATCTAATCGCCTATTTTATGAAATGATTTAAAGTTTTCATATCATACAACAATGATTTCTTCTTGAATGTCAACACTGTTAGATTTGAAAATTATCAAAAAAAAAATATTCCATTCTATATGCTTGACATTATATTACAACTATGGATTCGTTATTGAGTCCTAAATATTAATTTGAAAAATTTGTCAATTTTTTTCAATAAAAGATTTTTCACACCAAATGCTATTACATAAAAATATTTGAAAACAAACCTTTTCAATACCACAAACAATTAAAAATATTATTATTTTTACCTATGAAGTTTAAATTAAAATATTTTCAAATTATAATATTATAAAATTTTCGGTTGTGTCCGATACCAAATTTTGCACATAGATACATAATTTCTTGTTTTTATGGTGGACACCTAAAAATTTTTCAATTTAATTGTTTTGTTTTTCATTTTTACACTTTTAATGTTAACAAAAATTTTATTATAACACAAAAAAAAAAACTTTGTAATTATTTTTAATTAAATAATCCTTGTATCGTAAAAATACAATATGAAAATATTGCGTAAAAAATATAATTTTCATGTTTCTAAGTTAGTTGATAGGTTTAGGTTTAAATGGTTTGGGTAAACATACCAATTTATGTGGATTTTTTTATACAATAAATTTTCATTTAAAAGGAAATATTAAAAATTACCTAGGTATTGTTATTATTTTCAGATTTTAAATAATTTTTAAATATATTTTTTCACTAAAAATTTATTTTCTTAAAATTTTTATTGTTTCTGACCACTACAGCCAACCATGGTTTATTTGAGCCGATCCATATCCAACTGAAACTACCCCGGTTCCAAATAAATACGCAGAGATATCCCTCATCGAGTTGGACGTGAGTTCCCTAGCACTGATAAATCGCTGTCCAATCCATCTGTACTTCAATACAAAATCGAATCATCTGTACATAATACAAAATCGAATATTCACGAAAGGTAGTCAGAATTTCCCAGATTGTAAAAAAGATATTTATTTGGACATTAGAATTAACCAGCAATAGCTCGATGTCGATTTGGGTTCATCTCAAGCAGCTCTAAAGAGAACTTCCATGAGCAAGATGGAAGGAACAGCTTCGCAAGGTTACATCTCTCTGTAGCATCTCTCTGTAGATGTCCCTTCAAGTAGAGTGTCAAGTTTGGCCCTAATAGCAAATGTTGACAATACGCAAAAGGGGATAGCGTTCTTTTTTTTTCCTTTTGAAGGAAATATACTAAAATTGGAACGTTACAGACAAGAATAGCATAAGATCAATTTTTTAAAATAATTTTTGAATTATGCTCAAAAAATTCAAATTTTAGGAAAATTAATATACAGGACACAATTATACTACTGCAAATAATATTCTATAAAAATATACCCCATCTTCATATGAAACTCTATAAAATTCATTATTGGTTCAAGTCCTCAACTATACGTCAACTACTATTAGACTAAGTTTTCAATGTTCTCCAGAGACGAATATAAATTATAATCTACATTAAATGTATATTTATGGGTTTCAAAGCTTCGTATAGTTAAAAAAATGCATTAATATGCTTTGTTTTATAATAGAAATAGAAAATCTATTGGGATTAAATAAATAATGCACCTAAAGGTATGCAATTTTTTTATATAGTATGAGAAGACGTGATATTAAAATAAATTAAAATTCTTCTAAAAAAATGAATAAATTTTGTAATTAAATTCAGTAATTTTACAACATTTTTATAAAAGTAACTTATGAATTTTGCCATGTGTGCATTAAGATGAGAATCACGTTATTTACGTTAAATAAATTCACTAACATTTTAAATTAGAAAAAAAATATTTGAAATGAGTTTTATTTTGGTGATTAGAATTTCTATTTAACTTTAATTGCCAGTCATTCAATTCAATTTCACAAATAATAATTTATGGTGGTCATACGCAGCTAAAAATTAATATAATTTGTAAAATATACCAAAAATTCATTAAAATAGTTTACCAACAATAATAATATTAGTGAGAAATTTGGTGAAAAAACAAAATAATATTACAAGGTAATAAATCTTAATTGAAAATTATAAATTCGCGAATAACATTTTTATTTAATATGAACGACATTTTTATTGGTTTAATGGTGATTATACGATTCTAAAATGAAAATAATTTTTGTAATATTTTAAAATTTTATTTAGGTAAATTTTTATATAGTAAATAAAATATCTAATACTGTAGCTATTTACCAATTTAATTTATAAATATTTTATTCCTTTACATTCATTTGCATTACATATTATAAAAAAATATTTTGTAAAAATTAAAATTATATTTTTAACCACAAATTATTTGCGATTAGTTATGTAGTTGCCAACAAAACCGCATTCAAATTACATATAATGTAGGCTTATATAAAATCTAATAAAAAATTCAATAAAATAAAAATATTATCGTGTGTACTTAAAATGCAATTTATTAGAAATAACCACGGTAAATGAAGGAAATTTGAAGCAACTATAGGAGAAATGAGAGGAAGTAAATGCGAATTAAAAAATCTAAACTAATTTAAATTGTACGGCATTAGTCTCTATTCGGCCAATTTCAAGGTTAATTATGTAAATAATAATGTGTGTTGCTTTGAACACTGGTATAAAACTGACTTGCCTTCTACGAAACAGTTGTAGATTGTAGATTTTAAGGAAACCGAGTGAGGTAAGAGAATCTCCCCCGTGGTACCTCAGCCATTCGCGACTTATTGTAGCCGCCCCACACTCCCGCCTATAATATTCCTGTTTCATTTATAAAGCTGGAGATATCTCCAAGGGATTTGAACAGTAGCTCCGACCGCTTAAGAAACCCGGTACAAAACAATTATGACATCCGACAGTCATTACCGGGCAGTCGCAATTGATATGCACAGTGGTTTTGTCACTGTCCCCAAATAATAATTGCTCTGCTTTCCAGCAGGTTCAACTAAATCAATTGAAAACTGTCTAAAAGTGAGTTCACATTAGCTGACATTGTTCTTCATCGAATACTCAATTAAAATGTAATTATTTTTGAAAGATTTCTCGTATTTTTTTTTTGAGAATATTTTCTAAGGAATGCAAAATATTTCTAGTAATCCCGCTTTAAATGTTGAAGTCTCTTCCATTAGAATATTTATTGTCTTATAATATATAATATGAATCGTTTGGATTTTTTTGAGGTATTATAAATTGGAAAAATAAATTTGTCATAACCAGCTTGTATTTACAGAATATGATTACCAATATAAATTATATTTAACATTTATAACAGTAAGCTTTACATTGAATTTAACTATAATGTCCTAATGTCTGTACTTTGGAATGTAAATATAATAAATATTTTTTTAAATTGTTGCTAATCCGTTTGGAATATAAATGAATTACAATTAAAGTTAGTGTAGGAATTAATAGCACAACTATAGTTCAATAGCCTTATTATACGTTAATATGGTTTAAATTATTAGAATAGTTCTTAAGGAATAATATAAGCTGTATTGAATTACAGAAATAACTAGAAACTTTAATATTAAATTAAAAATTGTAAATCATTTTTAAACAGAAAATTTAGTTTAAAATTCTCCTTTCTCATTAAATTCCTGCAAAAAGTTTAATTCATTTTTAAGGTTTTAATGGTAATTATTACTAAAGAAGGGAGGAAATATTATAATTTAGTATCACAGTTATAATTTGATATCGTGATTATATTATCGGCTATCATGAAATCACATACACTTAAAATTAAAATATTTTGTGGTTATTTTTGTTCAACCTTTTACATTTTTCTCATTTATTATTGTGACTCAACATATTTACAATATAATACAATATTTTCTCTGATGTCGTATCTTTCTATGTTTTCGAGTTTTCTATGATCTCTTTCTACTGTTACCACCAAAGAAAATGTAAATAGAATTATCTAATATCCAAGCCATATAGGTAATTGCTCATGCTGAATTTTAGTGTTACTTTTACATTATATGTAGACACATTAAAACTGTAAACATGTCTGTTACATAAAATATTTTATTATATTATGTACTATAATTAGTTATTACATAACTAATTATTTTCAAATTGCCAGTTAAGATTACGTCCATACATTAATATTATTTATTCTATTTTTCTTCTTATTATATGAGAATTAATGTTATCCTTAAAGAGAACAGCTATAATATTAATATAAGTATGAGATCTCATTAAAATTAATCCTGAATAATATAGAAATTGAAATTATTTTATTTAATTTAATATAAGGCACAAGAAATTAAAGGTTTTTTACTTAAAAATAATGTTAGAATAAATAAAAACAGAAAAATTCTGTAGATATTGTTATTTATTTACAGGACCAAAATAAAAATGACTGGAGCGACTGGAACGACTGGAATTTTTAAGAAATCAAAATTTTTAATACTCAAAGAAATATGTTGATATCCGCTTTATCCGAAATTTTATTATTCCCTCATTTAGGCTACCCCTTATCAGAATAGGCTTCAACTTTTGAACTTAAGGTCGTTCTGTTGTCGTATGTTGGTTACCGATATAGTTTTCATTCATCATCTTTTGGTGGGAGACGTAGTTGTTTTATTGTGTCGGATTTCTTACAAAGAGAATTCCAGTAACTTGAGGTCGGATAGCATTGTTTCTATTTAATTTATTCTCAATTTATGTGACACCATCTATTGACTTTTCTACTTCTTAATTTACCTATTAATCTTAAATTATTGTTACTAATATTATGTTTTTCTCTATTTTTCCTCTTTCTCTTCCCATTCTATCTATAAATGATGACAATTTTAGTTATATTTCCTGATAGCCTTGTCTCCTTCATGTAGCTTAGTCATGTTTATTTTGTTATACTAAATTTTTAAGTAATTGGCGAGCTATACTTATGATAATCTATATAAAATCATTTTAATAATCTAAATAAATGCAATCAAACACACATTCCGATATAAAGTAGCCCGAAATACCTATATGTATATTATAACTACCCACATAAATTTATTAATTATTTAAAATATTCAAATTTTAATTGAGTAATATTATTTTCTGTAAAACAAAGATCCAGCGAAGTAAAATATTAATAGATTACACTAGTCATATAGTTGAACTGAATTTTTCATTTTAATTTTTTTAAGAAATTCCATACCTTCATTTCATAATTACTCCCACTCATTCATAAATTTTAATTAGAAATTTCTTTTAATTAATTTAATTACTTATTTTTTTGATAAAATTGTTGATTATCTAATTTCTAAGTATATTTTGTATATTCCATTACAATCTTACAATAATTATCTTACCTTTTTTTAAAAAAAAAAAAAAAATAAAAGAAAATCTCAGAATATTATCTAATTTTCATTATTTAAATTATTATGTACGAGTATATAAGTAAAGATACTCAAATGTGAATAGTATAATAATATAGAAAATTATTTTACAGAAACAAAAGAAATAAAAATCAGAAATAATTAATGATTTTACTTATTATAATTAATTTTATTTTTTTAATGTAATAAATTTTAAGAGTAAAACTCATTATAGTGATTATTTTGTTCCGATACGCAAAAATAAGTTTTTACCCTTGATATTGAAATTTAAACCAATTATTTTTTTTAAGTTAATTCTATTCTCTAAAAAAAATTTTATTAAAATAACAGAAATCAAAATTTATCTACCGTTCCAGATTGATCAGATAAACAACAATATTCGTTTAATAAATAAAATCACGCGTAATCGTATACGCGTTTCGCGTATACGTTATTCATGCCACGTGGAGATGCGATGAAAAATAAAATTAATTAAATTTAAAAATTATTGTTGTTATTGTAAATTACAAAAAGTAGGTAACTATATTTTTTATTATCCTTTTCGTTTCTCTCTCTATATTTTCATTTCTTGTTTTTTTTTTTTGGGAAAAATGTAACCGACCTTAAAATTATTCTCTTATCCTTTTTAAAGGTCACATCTTTCAGAATTTATATCTATATCAGATTAGAATGTATGCACACAAAAATTAAAATGTAAGTATATGTAAAAAGGTTAATACACAAAAAAAAAGAAAAAAACTTTAATATAATTATTATACTTTTAATAACTCAATTAAGCATTCCTAATCATAAAATCAAAGTTCCGGATAAAAATGGTAAAATCTCTTGTAGATTTTTTTACCTTTAGTTTAGTAACAAAAAATTAGTAAGTATCCATTAAAGATTTCTGAACTTATTTGTTTTTGTTTCCCTTTTTGTTTATATAAATTTTTTCCCTTTTTTCTATGTGTATTGGTATATGTAGAGAGGATTATGAACATTGAAAATTTTAATATTATATTATACATTTATAAAAATGAGTTAGTCAACAATAAAAATTTTTAAATTTCATGAAAACTTGGTCTGTAACTTAAGAAAATATTATTATATTTTAAAATCATCGAAATTCATTTATAGAAATTAAGACTGGACTAATATCATAATATCCCTTAGAGGGCAATGGTATATACCCCTGAGATGGTACCAGTATGTACTCAAGCACAAGCGTCTTTACTGATTTATTAATTGAGAGCATAGCTCTCGAACAGGAACCGAACCATAAATTTGGATCATAAATGTCTCTAGAAATTTTCAAGATTCATTAAAATTAAAAAATAATATTATATAATCAATGATGATATCTGGTACGGTAGTTAGGTGGTTGATTTAGGAAGTGAAAAAAAATTTCATTTATTTTAAAAATTTTTATCTGAATATATTTTATAATCACAAGTTACGTAAGCTCTTGTTGGTGCCCTGTGCCAAACAAATTATGTATACTTTATTTGCGTAGGTAAAAAATTTTTTATATTATCATAACAATAATTTTTATTCTACCCACATATTTTTTACATTAAAATCTTTAATTTTTAATTGACTAACCCTATTTTATATATGTTTATAATATGACGTTGATTTTAATAAGTATTTAGTAATTTTGCTTATGTTATACATATATTATAACAAATTGTATATAGATATTATTATAATTATTATTATTTTCGCATCTTTGTTTTCTTTTCATTTTGTTCTGTTTTAATTTTTATCCTTTTTCATACACTAGTTATTTTCTTTGCTAAAATTGTATATACATAAATAATAATATACAAATATATTGTATGTATAACAAAAAATACGTACGTAAAAGGTAAATAATTTATTATTAAAATAATAAGAGAGAGGAACTGAGCATATTTTTACGCTATTAAATAAGTCACTGAACCATCAACTTCAAGTAAATTATCCTTGAAAAAAAAAAATGAGAGAAAAATAAAAAATTAAATAAAATATTTCATTTATATATCACAATATACATTCATTATTGTTATACTCATAGATAGTGTATACGTATACTAATTGTATATACATACAACAACATAGAGTGGTATATTTGTACAGAACTTGTGTTATACTGCAACAAAATTTGTAATAATATTTTTTTTTCCAAGAAATGGAATTTATTTTAATAAATTCATAAATATACAAAAAGTATAAAGATTATTTGTGCATGCATACTTGACATGTGAGGGAAATAAATTTTTGCATTCTCAAAATAATAATATGTGCGTACATATTTTATTTACATATTTTATAAATTTACATAACATCTATATATATGTAATTAGTTAGATAAGAACAAGTTAATGACACAAAATAATAATTATTGTCATTTTAAACGTTAATTTTTAATAACCCTTATACAACATCTTGTCGCTAATTGTAATGATTTTGAGGTGTAATAACGATTTTATTTAAGTTGACAGATGATTATTATATTTGATAATGTAATTGCTATCATAGTGAAATAGAGAAAATAAGAAAAATGTTTTGTTATTGTCATAGCAGTAAACATACAAGAAGGTACAGTAGTCATGATTAAAATAAAATAATATTGCTCTAGTAAATTATTCCTTGAAGAAAGATAATAGTAATTTTTTTGAGATAGTATAAAACAATATTGTTATTTTGTTAACAAAGTAATAAAAAAAGAAACAAAAATCAGTAAATATGCGGGTAATGTAATTTACTATAGGTATACAGTAGTGTTAGAAAATTGTGAATTGCGGAGAATCCTAAATATTGGTCTTGATTTGAAAAAAGCATTGTGATGCCATACTGCAGATAATTATTTTGATTCCACTTGATGCACGTTGGCGTTGTTTTACTTACATATAATCAATGATTTTAACTAAAGGGATTTGAACATAATTCGATGGAGCGCTAGATTTATAAAGAGGTCATAATAATGCGCTTATTAGAAAGTAGTTGGAGTAGTTGAAAGCAGTGATTCCAACAATATAAAATACCAGATGTATTGAAAACTGGAGACCACTATTAAGACCCATGCTTCTGTTAAAGCGTGGAAGAATAGAATTTATTAAGTTGTAATTAACTGAACTGTTGTTGTGGTAGTCAAATAAACACAATTTTAAATCTAATGAGATACGAGAAATGAAAAAACCCACACAATAGTTATAAAAATGCGAAATAGGATATTCAAATGTTTTTAATTCCAAATATGCTTAAGTGTTTTTCTCAATCTTTTACTTTGTTATCTAAAACTTTGAATGAAATCACAATTTTATATTTTTATATTCAATAGTATTTTGTGTTGTACATATATCCTTACAGAATATCCTTAATAATTTTTTTTATTAGCTATTTTTTTTAAGCACTATAATATATGAAATATAATCTTTCAATTTCCTTTAATTCTGTTAAATTACTCTGTTATCAGATTTTCTAAGTTTTGTGTCTTTATTTATGTAGTTCATTACATATTTTGCCTTTAATATTGTGATATTTAATTTTCTATATAAATATTCACACGTTCTACTCAATATACCAATATAATAACATTTAAGAATATTCTACATGTTAATTTATTAGCATTATCTATAATCATCTAACACAGTGTTTAACATTTTGAAACACAAAAAAATATTATTTATAAAAGGATAAGAAGTTTATTTCAATTCCTAAGGCATTCATTTATTTTTATTTTTATTTTTTTGTTAAAATACCCTTATACCTACATTCATTTCAATTACAGAAATTTATTATACAAAAATTTATACCCATATATTAAAAATAAACACCTATCTACCTTTTTATTATGATATTGTTATACTACTTGCACATTATACAAATTTACTATTTTGTATGTATGTTTGATTTAAGTGTTAATAATTTATGTATAGCTATTCCAAATTAAATACTATAATATAATATAACAGTTATTTTCTTTAACTTATTTACATTAATTTAAAATATTGGTATAATATAGACGTCCTTTTTTGAATAATAATGTAATTATTATTATTATTCTTTGAATTAGCTTCAACAACTATATTATATGATAGGTTCTAAAAATAAATTAAAATTCTTGAGGAGAAATAAAAGCGAGCGTCGATAGTTATATTAATATAAAATTAATATGCGGGTGAAAATAATTTATATTATAATGGAATATTGTAATAATATTTATAATATAGGCACTGGTATACTGTCAATAATTTATAGAATAATACGTACGTACACATTATAAATTTAAAGCACCAGCACTTAAATACACTTTATATGTACAAATAATAGTATAATAAATGAGCATGAAATTATATATTTAATATATAATTCAAATTACATAAAATCAAAAGCAATGTAGAAGTAAAGTAATTGGAATAATAACAAATACAAATAAAATCCAAGAACAATAAAAACCACACACAAAATTTTAATGTTTTATAATAAAATTTCCCCGAGAAGTAGGCAATATTTTTTTCATTTGTCAATCTATTTTATTTTTTAATTTATTTAGTTAGCTAGCTTAGTGTAATTGAAAATAAAATTTCAATACCTTAACCAAAAGGGAATTAACAGAATTATTAAAGTTATTTATGGAGGTCATAGTATACATATGTAATTTTTGCATTATAGAAATTATAATTATAATATTGCCCATTTTGTTGATAGTTTTGCATATGTTGATAGTAATGGTTATAATTTATTCACTTTTATATTATAGTTGATAAATAATATTGTTTATTAAATTCAGCTTTACATCAATTGTTAATTTATTATTGACATTTTAGAAAACCGAAAATTACTTTTATCAAGATTTTAATAACTATTAATAATACAATGAAGGCGGTTTCTTTGACAAGGAAATTCACAACAAAAAAAAATGTGGATATTGAAAATTAATTTATCACCAAAAATTCGTAATTATTATTATGAATTGAAATGAAATATTATTTTTTTCACCTGGATGATCATAAATTCCTAAAACCAGTAAAACTGAGTAGCTATTAGTTTTTTTCTATCGTGTTTTCGAGTCTACATTCCGTGAGGGAAAGCATGGGAGTACCGTCACAAAACTTTGTACTAATTCGGGAGATCTCGTTTACTTCAGTCTTTTTGTCCATCCCCTATAAGTTGAGATGGCCCGACAATCACATATTACTCCTGTAATATAATGAAATCTCTGAAATAGATAAATTATTCGAAGGCAATATTATAGTGTTTTGTCATATTATTCTAGTAAAAATTCTAATATTAACAGTTTGCTACAGAGTTTATTCCAACTAATTTCAAAATAACTATTTTTAGTAGTGGGTCTACTAAAGTAGTTTTTATTGTATTCTAAAATTTAGTTTTAATGAAATTACTTCTCATAACTCAACAGGAAACGTGCACCCCATTAAGATATGAAACATAATCAATTTTTTTTAAACAATTTATTAAAAGGAAAAATCATAATATTATTTTTACTAACGCAGACTTTATTGCTAGGGAAAAAGGTTATACCAAGATTCTTTAGATCTGTTTTTCAACGAAAGATTGGAAAAAAAAAATGGGATAGAAAAACAAATTGTTTCAAAAAAATTTTTTATTACATACAATTTAGAATGTTATTTAAAAAAAAAGGAGATTTTGTTTAGGGTTAAAAATGCTGTTTAAAACAAGGACCAACTATATAGGTACAAGATACTCGAGAAAATTGTTTTGATTAGATGGATAATGGGAACCTTTTATATTTTTTTTTTGTATTTTGGTTTTTGCTAAAAAAGGATCTAATAAATTTATTAATAATGTAAATATTTTTATCAAAGATTGATTTTATATTGAAGTTTTAAGGTTTCTCCAGTATGCTTCATTTTTGGGTGTTATGGTTTACTTTTTTTTTTTATGATTATCAAGGTTATATGAATAATAAAAGGTAAAAAGTTTACCTTTATTCTTAAATTAAAATCTTTGAAAATATGTTAAAATTTTCTTTTGTTTTAGTGGTGTTTTATAATGCAAATACATAGACGCACAAACATAAACCCATATAAAATAAAACATATTTTCAGTTGTATGTATGTATGGGTGTATATAAAAATGTCCATGAAAATTTTGGAACAAAATATATTGAAGGAATTAAAATTGAGCGATGAAAATCTAGAAAAAAATTAATTTATTGGTAAAATATAAATTGAAGGACATTTTTTTAATTGATTAAAGAAAATTTTCTATAGCTATTTTAAATATTTTATTTATTTAATAAAAAAATTAAAAAAAAAAATTCTATTCGAATCCACATTTTGTCGGTCTAATCTGATGTGTTCCATATGCCATTTTGGGTATTTTTGATTTAACAACACTTCCGTATGTTTTGAGAGACGCCATTTTATAATATGTAACCCGTTTTTCCCTATCTCTTTTTATTATGGATTTATAGAGTTGCAACTTACGAGTAGGTCGATATTCGAAATTTTTACTAAATTTAAATGAATTTTGAACCATAACTGAAATCGATGGCGTATGGCGAATCAAAATGCCTAACATTTTTTCATTAAAAATTTCTAATGCTTAATCAATCAACTTATATCGTCCTAATAATTATACCTCGCTTTAAAAATGAATTTCTTGTATATTTACATGGATCTTGGAACTTTTTTTACACGGTGCCTTATATGTCCTAGGTCCGCAACATTTTGAAAAATCCAAGGTCCGCAAACATGAAAAATTAATATAGACCAAAAATGCATTTTTTTTATTCTTATAAATTCAGCTATAACTCGCTTAATTCTTTCTCATTTTGTTTTAAACTTTCTAGACATAATATACAATATGTATACTAAAAAATTTAATTTCAAACTTTAAAATTGATTTAGCCGGAACATGAGACGTGGCATATCATACGGATCATATCAGAGCGATAATTTTTGAATTAGGCAAATTTATTCTTGTGAATTAGGCAATTATTTTTAAATAAATTGAATAATCAAATTATAATATTTTTGTTTTACTTAAAGAAAGTAGTTTTATGTCCTAATTACGTACAAGCGACGCGTTATTGTAGTTGAAGGAAATTTTGAATTTATTAATAATCAAACAATTATTAAAAAAATAAATTTTAAAATTTCTTTAAAAAAAATTACATTTTATTCTTCAAGGTTTTCCATTAGTCCTTTTTTTTCTTAAATCTTCCTTTTAATGGCACGTGTAAAAAACTGCATGGTGGTATGAGTTGAAATAATATTGTGAATAAATTATCAGTTACCTTTTTTTAAAATTAAAAAAATAATGTATTATTTTGGATTAAATTTAATATTTTCAATAATTAAATAAAAAAATATTTTTTAAGAATTCAAAATTATTCGAATTTTTAATTTCAATTAAGTCTGGATATTTAAAAATTTTCTCATATTTTTCTTTTAAATTCTGTTTTTCACCATGATTTTTCGGACCCATTTCGGACAATGGGATAATGATTATTGAATCAAGTTAATCTATATTTAGTGTACACAATTATTCATAGTGAATTTAATTAACTCATGACCATTTATTTGCGCACAGCAAAAATTATTATATCGAAATATTTCCAGGCACGTAATTGAATAGTGACAAGCCTATAGAGTTTTCACTCATAGAGTGTGTTATAATGACTTTGATATGAAAATCTAGCTTCCTTTTCCAAACAGAAAATTTTTTTAATTATTTTTGAAAATTTAAATTAAAAATAAAATTTTTGAATAGAATGGGGATTTGATTATTATAAATTTTTTCTATATGAAAAAACTTACAGAGGTAAATATTTTTAGAATAAAATAATTCTACTTGCTATATGTTTTAAATGGTTATCGATTTGTTATATCGGATATAAGAAAGTGGCGTAACACAAGATTTACTAAAATTTTAAGCATTATTTGTTTACCTGATGCCTTTCGATTCAACTCACATTCTCAAAATTCACAGAGAATCTGACCTTGTAGGCACTTACATCATTAAATTGTTAAAAAAGTTAAACTTTTTTTGAATCAACTTTCAAAAATTCATTTAATTCAAAATGCAGAAATGATACTTTGTGATTACTTATGCTTTTGTCAGATAAGAGGCATATTTCCCTGATTCAAATTTGTAATAAATCATAGGCACCATTAAGGTAATAATTTGCTGTTTATTATGCTAGATTTTCATGTCAAATATAATAATATTATCTAAATTAAATTTTATTAGCAATATTTTCAAAAATAATTCATTATAGTCATAATTCTTCCCTATAAGAATATGACATTGACTTGTTTCTTAAAATAATTTTGTATAAAAACGTAATTGATGTTACAAAATCATACTTCGTCCTTTATACAAAAGCAAATTGTAATTAAGCTATCTAAAATTGTTCTTAATTAAAATTGTTAAGCTTTTTAATAACATTACACCTGTATTATTTTGTTTCCCGTTTCCATCTCATTTTCTCAGAACATTAATTTTTCTTTCTTATTTAAAAATTTCATTTCATTAATTTGAAATTACAGAAAAAAAAATATTATTGAAAAATTTTTTTAAAGAATTAAAATGTAAAATTGTCCTACCTTGTCATGTATATTAAAATTTTCCTTTGGAAAATTTTGTATGTTTTCCTTATATATTTACCTTTTGTTACAAGCAAAGCTATGTATGTGTATGTAGGTAGTCTCAATTTTAATTTCTCAATCCATTATTCTCAATACACTCAGAATGTAGAATCGTATATCATTTATTTTGTAAAAAAGAAATATTTAAAATTTTATTTGAGTTAAATGGGAAAATTTTATATAAAATTAAATATTATGTAGGTAGCTATCTATAGTTATATTGTGTAGATAAATATGTAAGATAAAGTAAAATAATAAATATTTTCTTTACCATATTGTGGTTACACTAAATAAATTTTTAAATCCCATTTTTAAGGTATGCAATATTATTTATTTTTTTTTTTTTTGTTTTTACCAAAAATTTTGTTTGTTCTTCACAATTTTGTGGAATATTTTTTTTTTGTGTTAAAATGAATACACAAAAATTACAAGAAAAAAAAAGAGAGAGAAAAAACTTATTTAAGAGTTTTGATTACATAATTTTATAAAATTTCCCCAAAAAAAAAATATTATAAATTATTTTTATTATTTTTTCTCTCATTTTGTTCTTGTTCTTCGTTCGGGCAATTGCAGTTGGTGATTCGTAAGCACAATATAATAATTATAATGGCTCAAATTTATTTAAAAAAATATTTTTTCCTATACTGTACTCCGAATGAGCTTGAAGACAGAATTAGTTTATTAAAATTCCATTCTGAGCAAAAGGAACTCACAATATTATGTAAGAAATAGACAAAAATGTGAATTTCGTTGATAACAAATTGTATTAGAGTCGCAAAGCCCTGAAATTCCATCTACTACATAATAATGTAGGAAAAGGACCAAAACAGCAGAACGCAAAATATTTTTCTCAAAACTGTAATTTTGTTGGTTTCCAAACCAAAATTTATAAGAACTGAAAATTTGAATGAAAGAAATGAAAAAAAGAAAATTTGAATGAAAAATGAATGAAAGAAATGAGATCGCCTGTCTACATTCTTAATTAAACTAACACCAAACTCGCTCATAAATTTAATATTCAACACAATAAAAGACAGACAGTCAAATTAAGTAAGAGTATAATATTATTATTTAAATGATTTTGTTTAGTAAAAGAAAATACACCACTATATAACCATTCTAAATTAAAGAGAAAAACAAAATTTTCACAAAAACACATGAAGTTGAAAAAAGAAGCAAATGAAGAAAACAAAATTAAAATACTGGAAAATCTTTAAATATTAATGAAAAATTGTAAGGAAAAACATAAGAATTTGAGAAAAGAAAGCCCACAAAAGTAACGAAAATAATTAGAAAATGAAAAGGAAAACCAAGAGCATAAAAACTTTTCGCAAAATTTTTCTTCTTTTTCTTTCTAACAACTAGCAAGAATTCCTTTCGTTTCATTCATAATATTTGATTCTGTTTATTTAGAAAAAAAAATGTCTCTATGTGTATTAAATTTAAGACTTAAAAGTATTATAGAGGAAAATAATAATTTTTAATATAAGTTTTTGTTATTTTTAACGTTGTTAATTTTCTTGGTAGTTGGTAAGACTACATTTTTTGTCACTAAAACTCATCATTTCTCATTTTGATGAATAATACAATATTTTAGAAAAAGTATTAGAAATACCACGTCAATGATTTTTTTATAAATTGAACAATATTGTTTTGAGAAAGAGAGGAATTAGAAAGGGAAATTGTGTATTCAGGACAAGTTTTGTAAGACAATAAGACAAGCAAAAATTATTAACAAATTGCACAGTAATGAAATTCATTTATTTTAGGCCTATGTTATTCTTTTTCGAAAAAAGGATTTTGGATTCCTAACTGTTTGCTAAATTAGTTTCCCTTTATAGAAAATACACGAAAAGATTTGCCTGTTTTAAGAAGCCTTTATGGTTTTTATTTTGTCACCTTATTCCTAAGTAAAAATATTTCTTGTCACCTATTTCTAAATGAAATATGCAAAATCAGTCTTCTGAATCAAAAACAACTTAATTTTATGACGCATTTTGTGAAATATAGCTTCTGTACCATTAACCGTCACTTATTACCTTGGTTTATTCATTTTATTGAAAATTTTAACTAATTAATTTTATAATTTTTATTAAAAATTATAAAAAATATTTTATTCTCTTTCAAATAATGAAATTGAAAAAAAATAGCTTCAATAATAATTTTCTATATTTTTACTTAAGGTGCCCCTAAATATATGCAATTTTTTAAATAAATTAAAATGTGAAATTAAAGGAACATTGAAAATAAAAATTTACTAATTAAAATGTCTAGCTACTCTATTTTAAAATAATTCTTTTGACAAAATGAAAAAACAAACAATAAAAATGTAGAAAATATTTAAGAAAAGGAAAAAAATGAAAGGACTCAAGGATATTTTTTTAAAAATAAATCAAAAGATTTTAAAACTTTTTTATTTTTGTTTTATAGAAAAATTTAATTTTTTGCTTAATTTATTTTAAAGGAATTCCTTCAGTGGTCTTTCATTTCAAATTTTTCATTTAAGCTTCGTAAAATCTTTGAGTGAAAATATTTTTTTTTTTAAATAAATGTGCAGTGATAGGTTTTCGTTAATTTATTTTGGAATAAAAAAAAAAAAGAAAAGCTATAGGATACTTTTATAATATTTTTCATTAATGATAAAAAATTGTAATTGAATAGAATTTTATAAAATTTTTTAATTACAAAACTTATACAATATTGTTGATGATGGCTTCTAAAATGTTATGATCAATTTTGTGACATTTTGTTTTGATATTTTATTGTAAATGCTATGTATAGCAAGTTAAGACTTCAATCAAACGCAATTTAAAAAATTTTAAGTAAATAATGTAAAAAATAAAATTTCATAAAATTTTATTAATGAGTTTTTATTTGTGTAAACCGTAAATGATGTAAAATTCATATATCTTAATCAGGAAATAAATTCAACTGCGGTGGTATATTCAAAAACCCAATAATCCAATTTTCAATTTTAAAAACCTAGTTTCTTATTTAACCTCCTCTAATCTTATTAACCTCCTAATTGTAAATGCCATTTTCATTCTACATAACTTAACAAATTAATTGAATACAACACACTTCATAATATAGGTATTCCAAAATATTTAATTGAAATGAAACTCGGACGGCTGAGAATAATCAAAATGTATTCCAAGAACTATTATTAATTTATTTTAATATAAAAAATAAAAAATTTCCAAAAAAAATTTCTAAAATACATTAAAAATTTTTTTTTTCTTTTTAATTTCATGGTCTTACTATGGTTAATGAAAAATTACTTATACCCTTATTTATAATATAAACATGAGCTAGGATATTTTTCATAGGAATACCAAATAATTTTATAGGTAAATATATTTTATATAGGTAAATAAAATAAGCCTCTCTCCCCTACTCTCCCTAAAAATAATAAGCTTGATAAAAACAAAAGAACATGCAAAGAAAAAAAAATTTTTTTTTAATAAAATTAAAAAATACTAAAAATAAAAAATCAATTTCATTAAAAGGAAAATTAATTTTATCAAGAGAATGAAAATTAATTAAGTGTAAATTGATCAAAGCCTAATTTGAGTTAACATTTTGCATGTATCTATACTTGTTGGAGGCTTCATAGGTATTTCAGGTATCTATAGAAATACGAAAAACCAATTGTGAATATTGATGGCTATAAGAGGTAAAAAAAAATTTTTTTTTTTTAATTTTAATTTTTTTTTTATGCTTTTGCAAATATTTTTTTGTTTTTCATGGATCAATAAATGGAAAATCAAAAAATAGTTAAATAAATATTGGATACAATAAAAGGTATAGAAGAAATTCTATTAAAAAAATATTTTAATATTTTGTAAAAGGTTTTAAAACTTACGAAATGAAAGTGAAATTGTGGGTATGGGCAATGAATGTATTTATATTGGAAGCATATGGCTCCTGATTTTTGGTAATATATGCACATGATCAGCAAAAACAATACATTTTATGATACTGTTCAATTTAATAGTTAACTTTATACTTATTTCTTTAAGATATTTACTGGAATTGGTAACAGCATATGATGATATGATTGAAAGTGTGATTCATATGAATATTAATATTTTGAGTGTGAAAATTTTCTTCAAATTCTTTCAGTGTCTTCTTTTAGTGTAAATATAATAGATTATGCAATAGAATAAAAAATTATAGAAGTTTCCATGACCTTTCTCTAACCTGTATTACTATGCTCTTTTGCTCTTGTAATAATATAATTTGAGGAATTTCTTGTTGTATTTGTATGATCCACTAACTATAGTAGAAGCAAAATCTTAAATAATCAATTGAAACTAAAATTTTTACAACCGCTATAGTAGAATATAAATTGTAAGCTATACAAAATTAATTAATAAAAAATGGAAAATCTTAGTAGCTATTATTAATTTAAAAAAAAAAAATTTTGCAAAAAATTTTTGAATTCATTTTTGTTTTTCTCTGTGTAACTAATCATACAATGCAAGTACACAAATCGTATATCGATTGTAGAATCGAAATGAATATCAATTGTTATCTTGCATATTATGTACAATATTTTAAATATTTTATTTTAATTTAATTTTTGTATAACATTTAGAGATTATATTATTTAAAACTGGTATAAAATATTTATAAAATAAGAATTAACTTACAAGTAAATGAAAACAATTTTTTAACAAGATCTTAAAATCTTTCATATTTAATTTTAAAATCTTAAATAATTCCGGTATAAGTTCTATAAAATTATTGGTATAATAATATTAAGGATAATAGTCTGTGCCAACAATAAAAGGGAATTGTATAAAAATTTAACATATTGTAAAAAAAATTTTTATTATATAGCTACATACAGGGTGTTCGTATAAGATGGTAAATAATTTCATGGATTATTCTTTAATCAATTTCCAGCCAATTACAGCCTGTTGAAAAAAAAGTACCAGATTTTTCTACATATATATAAATCTTTAAAAGTTACGAGTCATGTGACTTAGGGTTACCACCAGGAACAAGTTTTCCAGGTGATTGATTGCTCTTTATTTTTAATCTTACAATGAATTTTATTTGAGACATGGTTTTCAAGATAAAACTCGTCGAAATCAAATTTTTTTTAAAAAGTTCGAATTTTCTCGAAAATTTGTGTTATTTTTTCTTATGCAATGATCTACAATGAGAGTTAAAAAATAACCTAAAGAAAGTAATATATCTGCACCAACCTCTCTCCCTTCATGAAATTTTTCTGGAATTTTATATGGTACACCCTGTATATTAATTTATATAATAAAAACAATAAATAATATTTGTATTGTATCACACTCTAGGTATGAATTGGGTGTGATATTTTTTCTAAATGTTCTTATAATATTCTTTAGAATATTATATCCTTATATGGGTCTATGCATTAAGTTTTATATTTACATATTAGAAAATTAGAATAAAAATTTATTGAAAAATTCTTTACTATTTGCAGTCTAGACTTACTTTGTTTTTAAGAATTTTATTTGGTTTTATAAGGAAAATTTTTAAACTAGTTGCACATGTAATAGTTAATAGCTAATACGAAAGTTTTAGCAAATAAATGATTGTAAAATATATAATATTAAAAATTGCATACTTTTAGGATTTAATTTTTTTTTTAATTGAGAAAGATCTGTGTCTGGTCATAAATTTTGTATAAAATTTATTGAATTTATTGTTGAAATTTTAAAAAGGCATCACTGCCTTATAACTAAGTTATTAAAAAGCCACCAGAAATTGTTATTCATAATCAGGCACGGTTCTGATGTATTCGTCGCCCTAAGCGGTTCCTAAAAAGTGCGCCCCCCCCCCCCTTTTCACCTATTTTATTACTGTGAACAAAATTTAATAGGCATTGCACATTGTGCATCATAAAGCAGTTTCTTGTAACCTTATTGTGCTGAATTATAGAATTAAAGTCTGGAACTAAACTTTCAATTTTTTGTTTTATAAATTCAAAAACAAGGTAATTTATTTAACTGTACGTTTTTTTATGAAGTTATGATCAGATTTATATCAATCACTTAAACTTGATTTTTTGATTTTAACAACCAAAAAATTTACTTTTTGACGTAAGTGAAACTTATTGTAAAAGGTTCTATGAAAATTATATCAAATGAACTTTTTCAAAGCTTATTTGAATATGCAAAAAAGTAAAAAATTATTTTTATTTTTATTCGTAATTTTATTTTTATAATTATTTTTATTTTTATTCGTAAAATTTGGCTTTTTATTTCACAAATCGCCTGAGAAATGAAGCAGCGTATAAAAAAAGTTTCGACTTGCATTCAAAAATTTAAGGAAAATATTAAATTCAACTAAAACTTAAAAACTAAGCTTTTCATGTACATAGCTATAAGCTTTTATACTGTTCATTATATTTTTTAGATTTTATTAAAATAAATGCATTTACTGGTATTTATAGGCTCGTGGTTTTGAAATTTCAGAATGTCGTTTTGCTTAACTGTTTTAATTTTGGAGATAAATGTGTGAAGCAAATTATGCGCCATTTCATTTTACTCTTATTTTTTGGATGACTTACACTACATCAATTCAGCATAAAAATTCTTAACATTCACTTGATTATTAAACAACATTTTTTCAATTCAATATAAGTAGTAGATTTTATCAATTAAAATTTAATTCTGTGATTGATAACAGTTTTTTCAAAAACGAAAGCAGAACATAGTAGTAGAAATTCATAACGATCATGTAATTTTAAAATTCATTCAAAATTTTTTGTTGTTAAACAAAAACAAAATATTGGTATACACAATCTCAATATCAAGTTATGCTTTCCATCATTTAAGAATATGTATTGCTCTCATTCTCTTTTTCTAATTTCTTTCTATTCTCATTCTTAATTTGTGTTTTTTTTGTTTTGTTCTTGTTGTTTACTAATGCAATAGTATACAGAAAAGTAATACATTATAATAATGTGTTTGTTTGTTTGGTGAGTGGGCGACAACTAAGCAAAAATAAAATTTTGCATGTATGAAACAATTTAAATATAATGTGTACGAACGAGTGTAGCCACTAAGCATAATAATAAGCTTTGTGATATAATTATATGTGTACGAGCGAGTGTTGATAGGGAGCAATCTCAGCAAAATAAAAATTTTGCTTTATGAGATAATTATATGTGTACGCATGAGTGTTGATCTTATTCATATTAGACAATATAAATTATGTGTACATGTGTATTTTTGAATATTTTTATTTGTTGCGTACATTGCTTCTATATATGTATGTATATTATATGAGACGATTTCACTTATATATATGAACGATTGAATGTATACAGCTGTGTGAAATAATATTCTGTGTTTATAGGCATATACAGTACATAAAAAATAAGAATGAAAGAGTAGTGTAGAGTAAAGAAATGTATGAGTAATTTTAATTCTATGAATATTTTTTGTTATATGGTCCAAATAGAAAATATGTGTAGGAACAAAATATTATGTTTGTATGTAGGTAGATTTTATTAAGTTAATTTCGCTATAAATTGATGTATAAAAAAAAACTTGGAATCCTTTTTTTTGGGTGAAAATTTTTTTTTTAAATTTAAGGGTTTTTTAAGTTTTCAATGGCGCCCCTATTTTTTATCGCCCATTGCAAATGCATACTTTGCATGTATGATAAATCCGGGGCTGTTCATAATGCATAAAATACTTTTCATCCTATACGTATGTTAAAACTAATAATCTTATTCTCATTTCAAATCTTATCAAATTAAAGATAATTTCCTATTCCTTATACAAACATATTCATTAATAAAATTAATATATTAATATTAAGCTTGTGTTCACTTAAAAACGATTTACATTAATATTAATAATATCTTTAAAATTTTATTAATATGAGAATTTATTTTTAGATTATTGTAATGATTAAATGAATTTTATATTATATTAAATAGAAAAGCCTCTATTCCAGTTCAATGAATTTCTCATTAATATTTTATTTCAAATAAATTTTCGCCTACACAATATTATTTTAATTTATTTTTAATTAATTAAGTTTTTTTTTTTTTACTCTTTCTCCCATACTTGAATAAGTAAATTAAGAATATAATTTAGATGTCATGTGTATGAATAAATAATTTGAAATGAATTTTTAAAATGGTAGATATATTTTAGATTAAAATGATTATAGTAATTGGAGATGTTAATAAAAATATTATAAAAATGTTTTGGTTTTTCCAATAATATTTTGATATAACCATTATGTCTGAATGAAAATTTATTTTCTTCACATATCCATTATGTCTGAAAAGGATGAATGAAATTTATAAAGAGTTTAATAAATTTTAAAAGTCAAACTCTTTATTTAGAGCCATTAATAGTATAATTAGACTGAGAAACTTTCTAATATACAGAAAATTTTTTAATTGTTTGATTCTAAAATTATTTTTGTCTTTTCAAATGTACATATTTGCTTTAAGAGTACATTGTTGAGGCTGATTATTTACTAATTATTGCTTGTAATATAACGATTACATTTAAAATTCAAAAGGGTTCTTTAAAATATGAAGATAGGAACTGAATTAAACCTACTAAATTTTTCTAATTACAAAATCAAAGATATTTAATAATTTATTATTAAAGTAAAATTTTCAAGATTTGAAAATTTTTAATTTATAATTTTAGAAAAAAATATTTGTGTGGGAAATATTTAAGAGGAAGCTTGACTATTCCTTCATTTCTTTTCTATGTGACAAATCTTTTTTAATCTACTTTTAAAAATTTTCATATTATATGAAAAATTTTTGCAGGTCTCATCTGTAAAATTAATACCTTATTTATAACATTTTTTTTTTTTTATTAATACCAACAACGATGTATTGATAATAAAAATGTAAACGATTATGTTTTTTTTTTTTTTTTTTGGTAAAAGCATAAATTTTCAATCTAAATATTACAATAGCCTTGGGCCCTATATATTTTATTCCAGAAAAAAAAAAATTATCGTAAAAAACAGAAAGCAAAGGAAAAACGAAGGAAATCTTTTTTCTATCAGCAGACATTAATGGTTCTTTTTATTTCCTTTAGAATTTTGTAAAAAAAATAATATAGATTTTCTTGTTATCATTTAGAAAATTTATGATATTCAAAATCGATTATTATAGAATTTCCTTTTCTCACAAACAAGAACGAAAACAAAAATTTCTGATTATATGGAATTTAAAATTTTCAATATATATAATTCAAAGAGAATCAGGTGATTACACTTATGCAAACATATTGGATGCAATTTGCAGTATGTAATAATAATGACTGAAATGCGGTTCCTTTTAGAAAATATACGGGGCATTTAATACAATTAAATGGAATACCTTTCAATCCAGTTTTCTTTCAGTTTATTTCATAGACACTTTGTATTTGTACTGTTATACAGAAATTCTTCATTTTCTTAATCCTGGAATGTTAAAATACTACTTGACAAACATTATGGCAAACAGCTGTAGCTTGTACCAATTTTATATGGTAATACGTTTTCAAATTCAAAATCTTTTTTCTAAATATTGTGCTGTATAATAATGTGGAAAATTTGAAACGACTCATATGTCACATATAGAAGGTTACAGATGTATGCTATAATGGAAAGCAAATAATTCATATATATGAGTCAAAATGTTATATCCTTTTATGGAAATGGAAATTTACGCAAAACTATATCTAAAATCTTATAATACTCGTATAGCCTCTAAAAATTTTTGTCTATAAGAACATCTTAATATAGATATTGTACAGTTAACAGATTTCATTTTTCCCAAAAGTATTAAATTTGCTTAAGGTGATAAATTTAAAAGTTAAGCAGCAAACCAAACATAAAACTAAAAGTAAGAAAACAAAAAAAAACAAAATGGAAACAAAAAAAAAAGGATTTGGGATTTAAAACATTTGTTCTTTTCATTTCTACTTTTCTACAATTTTATTTTTCTTTCTTTTTCTTCAAGTCTTTTTTTTGTATCACTAATTTTAATAGCAAATTTCTTATATACAAATCTATCTTTTTCACTCTCTCTATCTCTCTCTATTTCTCTTTCTATTTCTGTCTCTCTTATCTATTTTAAATGTGAAAAGAGTCAGTCACCCACCTTAGGCAAAAACAAAAAAGAAAAATATCTATTCAAAATATTCATGAAACTTTATTGGTATTTTTGTTCTTCTCTTTCAAAACAGGCTTTTTTATATTTTCAATATTAATATTCCAGGACTATGATGAAGAAAGATGAAAAAATGCAGATGAAAAAAAAACAAAATTTTAAATGAAAATAGAAAAAATCGAATTCCGATCATTTCTAAAATGGAATTTCCATTTTAAATGCTTTTAGGCGTACACATAATAAAATGGAATAAAAATATTTTTCTTTTTTAGTGTTCGCAAATATTGTTCACATGAAAAAAACACAAAAAAACAAAAAGAAAAACGAAAATTAAAAGCATAGTGAAAATATTCATAAATTTTAAAAATAAAAATATTTTTTGTATAATTTGCAAAGTGCGATGACTTTTTACTACAATTGTGAAAAAATATGATTTTTGCGGATTTAAGGAATTAAAGCTACTTATATTGAAGTTAAATTGAAAATATTTTGTCAATGATTGACAAGCACTTTTGATTAAATTTCAATAGGTTAATGAATTTTCTACCAGATTGCTGAGTTTATACAATTTTGTTCGATCATACTTTGAGCATACCAATTTTTTGATATTACAATTTCTTGACAAGGGCTCAGACAGAAATGCAATTTTTAATTTTGCAATTACTGCTTAATTATAGAATCGTCGCGCGGATATTTGACCAAATAAACTATTGCATCAATTCAAATCGAATACGTTAAACAAAAATTGCTATCAGTTTGTAAAAAATTACAAACTGTTTGATTGCTTAAATGCATGCGACCATACTTAGTTTCATGCGCACATGCATTTGAATATTAACCTATGGAATACAAATAAGCAATCAAACAGATACAAAACTGAAAATTGTTTATCTGTGTGTGCTCTAACACAATTTTCATAATCGCACAATAGAGAAAGTAAAAAGTAATAAAAGTTCCTTCATGCTATATCAGTGATGGAAATTCACCAACTTTTAAAGTGTCACGTTAAGTTTTCTGAGTGTTCCAAATCCAAAGATAAGAATACTATTTCATCAATCTAGTCATATAAACTTTGATGTTAGTGTTAAAAAAACTTCTATTTTCTTGCAGTTTTAGGTAAATTTTGTTTACTGTTTTTGTTGGAATTAAATTTTTCATTATTAATTATCTCTTTTTGTGTTTTTCTTAACTTTCTTAAAGAAGTTTTGGCTTCTTAAGTTATAAGTAACTTAAAAAGTTATTTGTGTTAGTAGAGATGTAACAATTTATCGCCGTCTGAGTGCTATTTTGATCCATACGCCACTTTCGAAGTTTCTGATTTGAGACCATTTTCATAGGTTTTCGACGATGATCTTTCATTATATGTAATCAGATTTTCGCTATCTCATTCAGTTTCGTAGATACGACAATGTCATTTTGATCCACCTCCACTTAAAATTTAATTGTTAAACTTCTAACGGGATTTTCTCGATTCAGCCGAAGATATTATTTTTATTTTAAATGCTAATGAATTATTATGTTTTTTGTTCTTGTTTATCATATTAATGTAGATTATCTTCATAAAGATAATCTACTATTGAATGCTCTGATATTCCCCATAGCAAATTATGAAGCAGAAACGTAGACAATAAAAACAAGAAAAATATTGAGAGCTTTGAGCTGTGATTATATCGGACAGTGCTTAGAATATCATACATAAAAAACCACACTAGGCGTGATGAAAAAATGGAATAGGGGTCAATCATCTAATAGATGGATCGATCAAGTACGCAAATTTACTAACAAAACGGGTGCAGAATCACTCACCTTGCCCAAGGCTCAGTTTTTCCAAGGGTTAATTTTTAATTCGAATATGCGAATATCATTAAAATTTATTTTTTTTTTAATTTTTAAAATAATTTTATATTTATTCAATAATATTGAAAAAAATTGGGTATCCTTACCTACATAATATCATTCCAATATTTTCTTTTAAGATGTTCGAACAGATGGAACAAAATCGCATACCATTTGTATGCAAATATTTGAATTTTTTTAATTAATTTTTTTATAACAAAATGGAACAGATTGGTACGATAACCATTTTTGATATTTTAAAATTACAATTTTATTTTGGTGTTAATCACATTCATATAAATGCTATAACTGTAATATAAATATATGCACCCGTGTACCTTACACCTTATTGAAATTTTCGTAAAATAGAAACGTTTTATTCTGTCTGTTCGAACACTACTGATAATTGAATTCCTTATTCCTTTTAATACTTAAAAATTCCCATTTTTTTTTTTGTTTTTACTTAAATTTTCTTTATTTTTGTATTAAATGCTTTTTGCTATCATATGGAAATAGGATTTTTGTATTTCTTTAGCAAGCAACTAAAATACGATATAAAAAAACTAAAAACAAAAAAAAGAAATAAAAATTATGAGAAACATTTTCAATCTCTTTAGATTATATTTTAATAAAAATAAAGATAAAAACAAAAATAAAATGGAGAAAAAAAAACAATAATATTCTGGGAAAGAAACTTTTAAATCTGGAACAATAATATTTTGAACGTAGGTTTGTTTGTAGGTTTTATATTTTATAATATTGAAAATTTAAGGAAAATGAAAACAAACAAAAACAAAGTTAAGTCCTTGAAATCCTACAGAACATATAAATATTTTATTATAATATCGAAAGTACACATTGCTCTTTTGATTAGACTAGCCATTTTTGTTCCAGAATTTCATATACCAATTGTCCTTTAAGTTGTTCTCTAAGGCACATTATAACTCTATTTATTTTAACATAAACACCCGAAAGCTACGCTACGATTGTAATCAACAGTACTTCTTCCTGTTTGAACGCCTAGTATTCATCTAGTATCAATCCGAATTAAAAAGTAGATTATACACATAGTCTAGTTTTTTTAATATTGCCTTAATATTGCCAATTAAATTTGAATATTTTAGATGATATGGTTCCAGACGAGTGCACTTTATGGTATAAATTTTTAATTACTTTAATAATATTTCCGAATTCTTATAATGTTTCCGCAATTACACAATTCTTATAATATTTCCGAAATTCCGACTCGTTATACAGTTATTGGAATTTACTTTTCTCTTGAAATTTTCAATTAATCCCAGTTGTTGAGCTTTCTACACAAAATATTGTACAGTTTTGCAATTCATAATTTTGTTATTGTGCTACAAAACCCCGCCACAGAACTTAATCGAGATTTTAAATTACTTGAGAATAAAAAGCATACACAGTAGAAATAATTCTAGCTTAGAATATTTAGCCATTGTTGCTTCTAAATTGAAAGAGAAAATATTTGAATTCTTAAAATTCAAATAATTTTATTGAACTAGTCGTATTCATGTGGCTGTTCCCATAGCCATACAAACAAATAAATTTATTATTTTTTAAAATTTAAAAATCAAATTGGATTCTGTTTCGAAAATTTTCCTTATATCTTATTCTAATTTTCTATTTTTGAAATTGAATTTAAATATTATGCTGTAGCTACTTTAAGAAGACAAAAAAAAATTTTTATAAAAATTTTCATTCATAAGTCGATTTAAAACAAAGTCAGTATAGACGTATACAAAAAATTTAAAAAGTTAAAAAAAAAGGGAGCGTCATTTTATTTCTTGCCGTGTTTTTTTATTGAAATTTTCGATTTGGACTTATTTTTGTCATCTCTTAATATTAGATTGCTTTAATAGTATTAGACCTTTAATAATATATTTTTCTTCTGCTTTATTTGTTTGTTTGTTTTTTTTTTATTGTTATTTTTACAGAGATGTCTTCCTTTCGTATTCAAATTATGGAAAGGGATTTTTGAATATTAAATTGAATGGGATTATGGTGGGAGCTGACAATTGTGGGCTGGTAGATTCTGGGTTGATGAAGTCAAATTTTATAATTTAATTTTTTTTGTGGTTTATTTAAAAAAATATTATTATGTGGTTCTTAAATATTATGGTATTTGTTATTGGTTAAGTATTCAATGTTAGACAAAAAACAGGAATTTAATAAAATATTATTAAATTTTAAATAAAATTAAAATTTTAATATGAAAAATTATTAAAGTAGACGGAAGATTGACTGTTAATAGCAATAAAAATGATTTTTGAATATATTTTTATTAATAATAATAAAAATTTATTGAATTTAGCTAAAAGTATCATTAAAATTATTGATAATTTATTATGAAAAATTCCCGAATTAAGAAAGGATTTAGGATAGATTTATTTAGAAGAAATTTTTTTTGATGTAACACACAGAGAGGAGCTAGTAGTATAAGATAAACTATTATAGACCAGTAAATTCCTGGAAATTCTAGGAATTTTTGGATTTCAATAAACTAAATAATTTGCTTTTAAAAAGTGAGCACTGATGACATGCAATACAATGTGATCAATAAATCTCACATTAAATGAATCGGTCATACGCTATATGATAAGCTCTTAGAATGAAATTCAAAAATATTTCCTAATAAGTTTCAATATGACAAAATATCAATTACTGCAGAGCTATAGTCCCAAACATATCCATCGTAGATTATGACGGCTAATGCGACACAATAATTATAATATTAATACTTCCTTATGTTGATTTGACCATTGGTGCAGTGGTTATGGCACCGGTCCTTTAACCGAAGGGTCTCGGGTTCAAACCCCGGTCAGGTCACTATAAAAATTATATTCAATTATTATAACTTAATATACAATACTAATAAAAATATTATACAAGTAATATTCAAATATTCCTAATATTCGATATTAAAAAAAAAAACTAAGAAAAATAAATAGTAAATATTAACAACCTCAAATAATTAATATATAAATAAAAACTACGGCAGGCTAGTCACCTACCTAGTTAAACCCTATGACGCTATGAAACTAGTGCATGAGAAATCATGCACTAGCCCTATGCTCCTTCTAGGAGTGAACAAAGGAAAAAAAAAAAAAAAAAAACTTCCTTATCTAATATAATCTTCAGGATTTCTTGCACATCTCATTTTTGCTAATTGCCATCGGCAATAAAATTAAATAGAATTACAATCATATTCAATCCACCTGGAAAAGTTATAAGAATCTACTTTCAGTAAGGGAAATAAAAATATAAAGCATCGAGGGAGAGACATGATGGGGATTAGAAATTTTAATATCGTCTTCTCTTTAACCATCGATTAAATTAATTTTAAATAATATGAAATTAAAAAGGATTTTGTTAGTGTTTTTACAATATTTTTTAAAATTCCATTTTAATGACATTAATTTTTTTTCCTCGTTTTTTTGGTAATACAAAATTTTTCCCATCAGCTTTTTTGATATTTTAATTGAAATTTATGTTACAATTTATTTTTTCAATTTCATATTCCATGACGTTGTATTTAATTGGTTTTATTTTTACTAAACTTTTTACTAAATGAGTATACTTAGTTCTGTAATATAAAATTACTTTAAATGGGATGAGGCGGGAAATTAAGTCTAGCAGAATAAAAACTCATTAATGAGTTATTGATTTTTGAAGTTTTCTTAGGGTCATTGTCATTATCGTCTGATAAATAATTTTTCGTTTGATATCATGATGAAAATTATGATTCTATTTGATTTATTAAAAGAAAAGAAAGAAAAAAAAAATTAAAAATTTTTCATAAACCGATTTGAAATTAAAAATAAATTGATGTTCTTGTAAATTCCAAGAAGAAAAAAAGTAAGACGAAATATAAATTAAAAAGTCTATACTCTAGGCTTCTCTTGGTAAATAATTTTGATAATTGAATTTTTTTTTTAAATATTCATGTAGGTGTGGGTGTCTAACAATAAAACGATTGAAGAAATAAATGGTGGAATGGCAAATCAAAAGAACAAGATTTGAGATAGTCGCTTTATAACGTTTAACGTGTCGGTTTCCTTCATTTCTTTTCTTTAGCCGATTGCCTCAAAATATAACCTGAAATTGTGTTTCAACGCTGCCACCCAACACTGTGGCAGTAGAACGTCCATTAGCATTCCTCCACAAGACACCTCTCCCCGTTAATTTCCTTGAAAATGTTAGGCAGATCTTCCACAACCGCCCTCGAGAGCTCCTTCAGTCCCCGACGGAGCTCTCGAGGGCGCCTGTTGAGGGATGAGCTCGCGCATATTCTCAACCACCCCGATGATTTGGCATCCCCGACAAATATCCAAAGAGGAACTGTCAGTCTCTCAGGCATCCTTTCCAATGAAGTATGGGCCGTATAGCCAATTCTTTAGCCATGAGGCCCATCCTTCCTTGCACAATTCATGAAATATTTATGTTATTTAAATACATTGTAATGATCTGACTACAATTATTATTTCAATAAAATACATATGTAACTTTGCGATCGGCTTTGAAATATTACAGTCAAATTAACGATAAGGCTCTGGGAGTTCTCTTTACTTAATATTCACGAATTTTATTAAGAAATTTTAATAAAATGTTCCCTACACAACATTGTTAAGGCTAAAGTTCAAAAATATATTGAGGTCTTCTATTATCTTATAATTTTTAACGTGACAATATTATCGTTTTTTTTTCTTCTAATATTATTTAATAAAATATTGTCAATTACGAATTAAACCCCACTTGTTTTCCATAAAGGACGTATAATATTTTCTTAAGGTCAAATAGAGAAAAAAAAATGAAGAAAACACTTTGTGTTTCATTTTATTTTTAACAGCAGCTTTCTTTGTGATCTCCCATTTCTTTTCAAATATTAATGTTATGCTATTATTTTTTTTCTTTTCACCATTTATAATTTTTTAAAATAATAAAATATTAAAATAATAAAAAAAAAAACTGCGAAATTATAATGTCATTCAAGTGTTACCGTTTTCCTTTATTCAAGAAAAATTTTTTTTTGTTATTTTTGATTAGAAAAGTTTTAGCTTAGTTTGATGTACCAACGTAATTGATTGAGGATGAGGAGAATGAAGATGTTAGTAAGTAGCCTTAAATGGTAACTTCCCAAATCGAATTGAGTTTGAAATTCTTTTCAAAAATTTCTGAAAAAAATCGGAAGATTTTATCACTTTAAATAATACGATAAAAAATATTTAAAACTGATTTACGTAATATGGGAACTTTCAAAGCAAAATGTGATGGACAAAGTAAAATGTGCTAGTGGATAAATGCAGTTTATTTGTCGTCTAAAATTTTCTTTCAACAATAAATTTCCTTCGTTTGGCGAAATATGCTAAAATACTCTCGTCAGAATTTCTTTTCCTTTCGCTAGTATTTTTCATATTTTAAATGTAAAATGGCAACACTACTCAACACAAACGTTCACATTTTTAGAATTCTGATTTTAAGATTTCTACACATTGTTTTCCTCAATAAGCAGCTCAACTATATTAAAACTATACATGGCAATTCTTATTTTTTTCTTTATTCAAAACTCGTAAAAAACAAAACCAAATTATCAAACAAATAAGATGAAGATGAAGATGAAACGGATGTTTTACAATAAAGCAATGTAAAACGCAAAATAAATGGAAAAATGAGAGAAAAAAAAACGAATAGAAATAAAAAAGATTTAGGCTTATGTCGGTTCGCCATGTATTAAAAAAAAAAAGACCCCGGCGGCAGCATAATGAAATGAAATCATTTGGGAAAATTTATTTTTTTTTTATGGTTTTCTTTTTCCCTCTTTTAATTTTATTTTTGTTTTTTTATATTTTTGTAAATTATACCCAAGGATTTTAAAATTTTTTGTTTTTAATTTTTCTTTACAATATTTTGTTTTTTATAGAAGCAATAACAAAATTGATGATTTATTTTTGTGAGAAAAAAAATTAGAAGACAAGAAGGTGTTCGGTCAGAACCTTTAAGGTAGAAAAAGGAAAATAAAAAATTAATATTTTTAAATGAGAAATTAGAAAAATATTATCATTAACGTGGCTGTGGAATAATATGAAAAAAAAATATATAATTTACCAGGTTAAAAAAATTTCAGAAGAGTGTTACAGATTAAAGAACGAAAGAATAAAATCAGTAATTTTAGTTAAAAAAGATTTGAGTATTGGCAAGGTCACGATCTCCGGACAAAATAATAAATTCAATTTTTTTTCTAAATTTCAGCTATTCGTAAATATTATTTGAGCCTAGAATTTCAACAGAATTTCAATAGAATTACAATAAAATATTAGTGATTCCAATAGAATCTTATTTGAGCCTAGAATTCCAATCAATTCCAATAGAATAAATATCGAAATTTGACAAATATATTCCACAATTTCTGTTTAAATGAGTTTATGTTTCTACTCTACCTGTTGTATTTGATATGGTTTTGTAAATTCACAGAATTTTATATTAGTTTTGTGTTATTGTACGCTATTTTACAGTGTTTTTGTCACAATTCGAGTATTAAAATCTCGGCAGAATTAACTGAAATAAAATCTAATGCAGTAATGTACTTTTAATATTATGATTATGGTTTTGAATAAATTTTCAGCAATCTAATTGAAATTGACTACTGGTAAATAAAATTGGGGCAAGAGCACTCTTTGTTACATTAATTTAGTTACAATGCATCATGGCAATTATAACGCCTCATACTCAATCGAATTTTCTCGTTGAGATCTTAAATTATTCAACTCTACAACCGGAGATGTGAGAAATCCCCATAATTATATCTCATTACACTTAAAAACTCATTACACTTTTTCTTTAATTCAAAATTAATAATGTCTTTTTTTTTACAAATTTCAATTTCTGACGAAATGCATGTATATCGGTATCTGCCTAGATTTCAAATTTATTAAAACAAAATCTGCCAAGAATGTCATGGATTTTAATTTAAAAGGATGCTTATAAAATTTTGTCTAATAAAATTGTCTGATTTAGTGTAATTTAATCCTTTATAAGTAATCCTTTGGAAATTTTATCTTGCTTTTAAGAAAGAATTACAATTTTCAAAGTGCAATAAAAATTTTATTCAATCTATTTTATCCAGTATTTTTTCTAAAATTTTTAATTTAAAAAAAAATTACTACAATTTGTAAGTGCTTAAAGCGATGTCACGTCTTTTTGTCCTTGTTATTTTCATTTGGAAATAATTTTTTGGATAGCTATAGTCTTATAAATAATTTAAAAACTTGACAGAAATTTTGAAGCTATTACTATTTTTTGTATAGAAAGTAGAATCATAATAGTTATAAATTAGAAAGTTAAATTGAAATTTATTCTAAAATTATATGTAGTTTAAAAGTTACTTTTTTTTTTGAATAAAAGGATTCAAAATTATATTTAATATTTTTATTTGAGCCCAGAAATACTACAGTCTAGACATTTATTATTATTCATATTATTTCTTTAAAAAAATTTTCCAAAATTAGGATTAATAAAATTATAATTTATTGCTAAGTTTTCAAAGAAAATATTAGAAAAAATTTAAATAATAACAAGATTTCAGAATAATTTTATTTTCTAATTTATAAAAAATATTATCTAGAATATAACAAGAGAATGTTATTGGAATGAGAGTTGTCCATTGTCTCCAGTTTTCACTTACTTTCAAGTAGTTCTAAAAATAGTTTAGTCTATTAAACAATTTAAGTTTCTCCTTTGGCTTGAATTTTCAGTATAATTCCAAATAAAAGAGTCTTTAACCATGAAAAATAATCCGAATAATATTTTCAGTTTCGTGAGGATAGTGGTAAGGATACCATTGAAGTTACTTATAAAACAAAAATTATACTGAAACTATAAAAAAAATTTTTTAATTCAAATCAAATAAATTTTGTAAAAAAATGGAAGGCTTGAATAAAAAGTTTTGAATTTTAACTCAAAATGATAATTCGTTAAAAGTATTCGATAGAAATTTTTGGCAAATTATTTTGTGTCTCTTACATAATTTTAGTATACCTTATGCTATTGATACAATATACCTTAATTAAAGAAGAAATTTTTAATATTGCTAGTGAAACTCAACATAATTGTATTAGCAAATTAAGAAATATTATAACTCTAATTTATTTCTTCTGAGTAATTTCATATGGAATTCTTGACTCTTTTATCTCATAATTAAAATTTAATTCAATTAAATGATCACGAAAAAATATTGAGTGAGTTAAATGTTGTTATACGCTACGTCCATCTTCTTGAAATTTTCAGAAATTTCCCCCAATCACCTTTCAATACGAGTACAAAGTCGCATTTAATAATAATTTAATAATGCCTTCTAAATCCTACTGAAATTTCATTTACAGTTTGGAATGGCTGTCATTTTATTCAAGGACATACAAATTTTATTTTTATTTACTAGCTATTTAACTTTATAGTAACAGTATTTTTGAATTTGACCTTGAAAGGTTATTATAAATCCCCCGCTCCCCCCCTAATGAATATATGCACCATTTTGGTATGACCTTGATTAATTGCGATACCACAGACATTTTCCTTTTTTTTCTTTACCATCTTGTCGTCATTTTACCGTCAAATTAATATCACCAGTATAAATGACAGATCATTCTACTTTATTTCTCTATATTAAAATATTATAAAAAAATATCAAGTCATGCACGAAAAAATATTTTAATATTAACATGGCGCTACTATCAAAGGTACAAGAAAAAAAAAATTCAATTGAAATTTTTATAATTTTCTCAAGGTTAATTTTCTTCACGTTCAAAATATTTTTCATAAATTTTTTGTTTTTATTTTTTTTTTTCATCATTTTTTTCACTTTTTATCTTTGTTTATCTTTCGTAAAGAAAATATTTTTTACAAAAATATATTTAAAGAATTTTTGTAAAATAAAAAGAAAAGAAAAACAAAAATTCTACTATAAATTTTCATTTTATTTTTAAGAATTTTCTTTTAACACAACTTGACTGAATTTTCGGATTTTCTTCAATCTCCTTTTTTTCTCTCTTTTTCTCATCACAATTAAATTTATCTCTAATTTACACTAAAAGGAGGACTATAAGGATGTCGTCGTTTATCAACTCACACTTTTTATTTTTTTATGTCAAATTCATATTTAATCTACTTTTGATATTCTTAATTACCCCTTTCTATATAAAAAAAAATCAGGAGATGTAGTCAGCATATGATCGACCGCAAGGTGTATAGTTTAGTTTTAATTCACTTTTTTCAAATTTTGAAGAAGCTATTTACCTTTTAGCCAGTGTATCTAGAAAAATGTGAAATTGGCTCTTAGTTAAGTTTCACTTTATGCCAACCCAATATTCCCTGAAAAGTTCGTCAATTACTTCCGGTAGCAAACTGAATTTAAACATTAAATTTTAAAAATTTGGTGATTAAGTTCTTCGGATATGATAAGAAATATAGAATCTTCAGTTTCTGGGTCTTGATGTTCCTAAAAATTATATTTAGGAATTTTATAAGTTTATTGTTTTAACACCTCAAATTCAAATATTAAATTTGAAAGAAATCGGTTTATTTCTCTTAATATGCGCAAAAATGTAAATATAGCCCACAGTAAACGTCCGGTTTTTGACACTTGATTTCTTCCAAAAGTTAGGGGGCTTCTCGTACAGTAATGTGTTAAATATTTTCTTAAATAATACCAAAAATGTAAAATCATCCTGTAGTAAAGATACAGTTCTCAAGACCTGACATATTCCAAAAAGAAATAAAATTAACAAAAAAACTCAGATATAAATTTTCATAGAAATCGGATCAGCCGAAATAAAAATACTGATCTGAATATTAGACAGGTAGACAGACAGACACACCGAAAGACATATCTCTAAAAATAATTTATTTATGCTTTCTTGACGACAAAAAGTACTTGTCTGCCGAAAACCCGATGTACAAAATTTGGTACCATCATAGAACCTCCCTTATTTTAAGTGATGTGGTCGGTGAAAAGCGTGGTATTTGAATATATACTAGAATTCTAGTAATAACAAATTAAGGAATAATAAAAATATTCTCAAAATTCTCACTTCTTATTATTCTTTGAAGTAGAAAGAAAATGGAACAAGAGTCAAAGAAAAGGGAAGTCTGACGCTACAAGTACTTTGAAAGCTTTGAAAGATGTTAAACAAAATTATTTAAATAGCAATCTAATTAAAATTTAAGGGAGAGAAAAATGAAATTTTTTTTTTTAAGTGTAAATTCAAAGTAAAATATTTGTAAATTTGTTTTTATTTTTATCTTCAATAAGAAAAAGGAAAAATTTATTTTTTTACTAAAGCATTTTCTTTTCAGATTTTTTGTTTTTTTTTTTGGAAAATAAGAAGAATTTTGTCACTTTAAATATTTACAAAAATATTTTCTTGTAAAGAATAACGGTGGTTTAAACAAAGGATGTCTGATGCTTGTATTTAAATATTATGGGCTTATTAAAAAATTCTTTAAAAAAATTCGTAGGTTCTTTTATTCTAGATACAACGCAATACAAGCATGATTATTGTTTTTTCAAAAAATCTGCGGTTAATATAAAATATATTGTGTGATATGCAACCAACAGCATCATACGTAATTAAAAATTAACTTAAGGCGGGGGCATTAGAAATTGTAATCATATTCATATTCAATGCTTCTAAAAGTATGTTAAGAGCAAGTTTATGTAAGTTAGAGTACCTAATCATAGAGAATCAAGGAAAGAAAACAAATTCGACATTCAGACCTAAAAAATAAATAAGTCTTTTATGTACAAATATAATGCTATACGCCCTTCCATAACTGGTGTATTCCTGAAATCAAAAGAATCTGTTCAATTACAACAAGTGTATGCACAAAAATTCGTGGAATAATACACAACAGTTGAAAAAGAGCATTCTTCAATAATACTAGATTTAAGTCTTTAGACATGCAAATGGTATATCTAAAGGATCTTAAATCTCTTATACCCAATTATTTATAAAAACAATAACACATTATCTGTTATTACTCTGGTACTTCGCAGAGTTTTTGATACTCATTAATTTTTTACAGAGAATATTCCAAAGTTTTTGACTCTCATTAATTTTTTACAGAGAACATTCCAAAAATGGTGCCTATATTATACAATAGATTAAATTTTTTGAAGAACCTTTTCAGATTTTTTCTTGCCTATCACATTTTCAAATCAAGAATATCTTGAAATTCTAAAAATTACAATTCTTTATGCCACAATACATTAGCGTTTGCGTATGCTTGTGAGTATGAGAAACTGTTAAAAATTTTCTATTTTATATTCACTATAGAAAACAAGTAACAAAGAAATGAGTGAATGAAGTATTATTGAGGAAAAAATATTATAATAAAAAAATTGTATATAACAAAATGATAGTGTAAGATAAAAATCTTTTCTTTATAGTCTTAGAAAATAAGTATGTACTCTAAATACCTATTTTTCTGTATTTTGAGTTGAATTTTGCAATATTAACCTGTTTCATAAGATTACTTTCATTTGAACTTTGGTTATAAAGTAGAATCAACTATTAAGCTTACATTATACTTCCGACATTTTATGACAGGGCAGTTTGCATTTTCTTGCAGTTGTACACTGCTTCTCTTATGACTATTTGTCAATAATGTAAAACAATTTTAAGTCAGTGCATTTGATTCTAATTGGTATTTTTTAAGATAAGTAGTAGCTTTTCAAAACTGGTGGTAGAGTATAAGTAGTAGCTTTTTAACGCCTGAGTGGTAGAGTGTAATTTCTTCACTATTATTAACCTTATTATTATTCTTTACTATTATTAACATATGCAGTGCTGGTACTCGAGAATTAAAACTCAATTTATTTTTGCAATAAAATTTATCTCTAAAATTATGATTAAGAATTTTTGTTGATGGAAATATTAAAAAAAATTTCCTTTTCCCAGGTTTTTTAAAAGAAATAAAATTAACAATTAAAATTACAGACCAGGCGGTAACAAGAAAAATAAGAAACTCGTTATAATATTTTTTATGTTATATACGCAATAAAATCTTTAATGGAAATTAGGATACTTTCTAAACAAAAACATTACGAAAATGGAAAAGAAATATTTAGAGTGTGTGAGATACTGTTATGTCAGCAGTATACCAGGTGTAAAGTATATGTGTGACACTGAAAAATTCAATACAAAATTTCTGGAGTCAGGGTTACTGAATTATGAAAATATTTTTTTGAAAAATATTTGAGATTAATTTCACTAATATTCAAGAGAATTTATACAACTTTGAACTAATTAAAGAATAATAATTATATGCAGAATTTTAAAATATGTGAAAATATTTATAATTTAATGTAAACGTCGCAACAGTTCGATATTTTGCCTAATGAAATTACGCTTTTAGATCATTGATTCACAAATGAAAATGCTTAAGGTTTAGGAACTGAATTCAGCACTAATTGTTGGAACATTTGAGAATACAATTGAGAATCATCTAGGGTATATCATAAAGGATGTTATTGCTATGGAAGCCAGTGAAATAATTGCAGAGGAAATTTTATCGCGTTACCTAATTTGAACTGTATCGTAAATATGTTAAAATTATTTTACATATTTTTTAAAAGTTACCATAAACATAAAGGTACTACAATACTAAGAGGGCAAATATTGTTAATGGAGGCAACCTTTTTTAAGTTTTAAATTCAATTTCTGTTTTCTTTTCCTCAAAGAACATTTATGTAAATTTCAATTATTCCATACACACCTAGAAGCTGTAAGTGCATAACAGAACACTGTACCTACCTTATAATTTTATGAATTTTTTTTTGCTTTTATAAAGGTAGAAGAAAACTTAAGTTAGCTAAGTTTAAATAACATAAAAATCTAATTCGTCTTTCTTATTTTCGCTGTTTTCCTCCACTTTTTTTTTCGAGAATTTCATGTTAAAATCCTTGGCATGTTTTATAACCATTTTATTTAATTTAATTTCATTTAATTTTGTTTTTTATTTTCCGTTTTCTTAAGTTTTCTTTGTTTTTATTTTTTTTTTTATTTCAACTTGTTTGCATTTTAATGCCGTTTTTCCTTTTTCCTCTACGTTTTTTCTCTGGAAAAGTTAAAAGCATCTGAGTGATACGATAGATGGATGGATGTACATATTATCTATGTGACGTTATCCTCCTGTACCTTTTAATTTTTACGTAGATATTTCTGTTTTTAAATGTGTTGCTTATTATATGTACGATTTACGAGTTCATTTCAAGATTTGCATATCTCTTTTCATTATAAAATGTTAAAGAAATAGGAATAAAAAATAAGGCACTTTTTTTTTCACTTGCTAAATTCATTCAACGAAACGAACAGGATGGAGAAAAGGAATTATCGTCAAATAATATTCTTTATAATATTAAGTAAATAGAAATGGGAAATTACATAGAAAAACAGAAGAAAAAAATAGGGAGTGCAAGACAGAAGAAGAAAAATTATAGAAATTTGAAAAAATTTTCAAAAGATTTTTTTTTTTTGCACTGATTAAGGTAATTTTACCTTATGCGCCCTCATTTTTTCTAGAAATATTCGATTAGGATGGTAAAAATTTCTAACAGTAATTAATAATTTCATTGGAATTATTTTGTGTTTCATTTTCATTCATTCATACTATTTGCTCTTTCTTTCTATTCAGTAATTTTTTTTTCAGTAATTGCAAAATTTTATTTATTTTTACTTTAAAATAAAGCAAATGAAATTAGAATAAGAAAATTTTTTATTTCAATCCATTTCGAAAATGCTTTATTTTTAAGCTACAACTAAACAGGTAAAACTTACCTTTAACACTTATTTTTTTAAATCTTAAAGTAGCCTAAGAAACATTAATTACTCTATCCCTTTCTCTGAGTTCAATACGGCTTGAAATTAACCAGATACAGCTCGTTCGAATCCAATAATATTGTCGAAAAAAAATATTGTTTTCTTTATTTTCATACATTGTCGGCCATATTCATTTAGTTTTAGACACATAACTCTTTTCATTCCAAAATAAAATACTTAAAATTGAATGGTGTCATAAAGGGTTAAAATTTTTTATCATTTTATTTTCTCTATAAGTTTTCAAGAGAAAATATAGGGAAAAAGGATAATAATCTACAGAGTACTAATGGTGCAATTTAAGTGTTTTAGCTTCAGTAACCACTTTAGTTGTAACTACTTTGGTGGAGAAAAATATAAATATCATTTTAATTTTTTATGTCTTGTACTATTTAGAATTAAAGTAATTAGGACAAATTTTTACAAAATAATTATTTGCATTTCTTTAAATAAATAAATTGCGAATTAAATATTTTTTTATGTAAGATTACGTAAATTAGAAAATATTCTAAAAAATTTAAATAAATATTTGAGTTGATTTGGTTTAAAATTTACACAATATTTTACTGAAAAATTTAAGTGACTTACCAGGATTTTATCGTTTGTGATAATGTACTGCCATCATAATAGTACCAAAGTAAGTCGTCATTCTTAAAAAGTGTAAATTGTCTTATACATGAATAGGGAACAAATCTTTTACGATCACCTAAACTTCTACATAACCTATTATTAGTACCCTTTTTACGATATTGGAACGGTAAATTGCTAATATGTGAAGAGTTTTCAGTCATACAAGCTAATATTGTCAGGAACAAGAAATAAGTTTAATGTTCTTCAAATTTTAGAAGAAATAATCTCAATTGAATGGTCCAGCTCTTAGTATTGTGACAATTCACAACAATAAATCAAATTTCCAATTTAATATTATTGAATTTCAATTCGAAAATTATTGCGGCTACCCAAAATTACCGTACTGTGATGTAAACCGATGATTTATATATTTTTTGACACCTGCACCCCATCGTTAACATTATCGCAAGATTAAAGTACCCTCATTTTTTCGTGAATATTGCAAATCCGTAGTGATTTTTTAATTAAATGTGGTAAAAAAAAATCTTCTTTTCCACTTATTCATTTATTTCCGATCATAAACATAGAATTATATTCCTCCACCTCGGTTAACGGAAGGCATGATAATTATAATTTTGTTTCTCTCTTACATTCACTCTCTTACTCTCTTTTTCTGTACTGATTTCATCCCTCATTTTAGCAATTTAGCACACAATTTCTATTATTAAAATTATTTTATTATTATAAAAATTTTCAAGTTTTCTTTACTTTTAGGTGGATCACATTAATATCACGTGAACACACAGAGAAAAAAAAACACGTCATTTCAAAAACAATAATAAATATAATTGTTAAATGTGTTGGGTGTGCGTTCAGAAAACACAAAAAAAAATTTGCTTATTGTTTATCTTCTGTTTTTTTTTCCTGCTTGTGTTCCTTTTCAAAGTTTTTAATTCTACAGGTGTGTGTCGTATAATATATAGAATAAGGTGAATTGTCGACACTTTTCGAAAGTGTCGTACCTTTATTTGAATTTTTCATTTTATTTTCATTTTTTAATTTTGGTATTTTTTTGTTTCTTAATATTATGGTTTTAGTGTAGGCAATGATTACAGTGTGATTACAATGATGTTGATATAATAATGTCATTATGATGATAATGATGATGAATACGATGATGGTGATAGTGTTGATTATGTTGGCACTGACATACAAGAAATTTATAGCAACTTTTTAAAACTTGAATAGTTCTGTCGTTTTGTTTGTCTTTTTCTCGTGCAACTTTATCTTGGTAAATTTAAGTAAAAAATAAATTATTTTTTCAAGCTGTTCAAGTCAAAATTTATAAATAGACGACTATCATTATAAGGTCTAGAATTTTATAAAACAAATAAAGTTTTTCTTTTTATTAAAAACTTATTTGATTATTGTCATGTCCTATGACTTTTGGGAAATTTGTGTTTACAAAATAAGGTGATTTTATTGGTCTTTATAGTATAAGTGTTCAATACAGCAAATGATGTCAAATCAATTTGCAATTTAGTTCATAATTATATTGAAAGAGCAATTAATTTGAGGTTTTAATTTGACGTCTCTATTTTGCTTTTCGTGATTCTGAATAATTTTTTTTTTACCGTGAACAAAATTTTCTGTAATCGAGATTGGCTACAGCCTTAAAATATGACCAACATTCAAATTGTAATTTCTGATATTCCGACGAAAATATACGAAAGATTGTTCATATACTAAAACGTCTAATATTAGAAACTAAAATGTAATCGTGGCCAACACGGCTATGAAGTCAATTAAGGATTTTAGTGCGAGTTAAGAATTTTTAATTTATTATTAAACAATTTTTATTATGTTCAATTGTAATCATTTATTTATTTACGTAAAATTTCACAAAAAATTTTTTAAATATATTGATTCCGACTGGTTTCGAATTTTACGCCATTCTCAGGGAACTATGTACTAAGGATTTTTCTCCATAATATTATAGTTTCTTATAAATTTTAAAAACAAATATTTAAGAGATCACCTATATTTAAATATGCTTTAATAATTCAGTGTTTAATTAATTTACTCATTATTGTAAGTATTTTACTTCTTTTCCCATCTAAAATTTAATAGCACACAAGGCACTTACGAACATTTATACCGTTACCACTAGAACTGTTTAGTTCATATGACTTAATTGCAGACAATAAGACATTTTTAATTCATAATAATATTGTTCCCATTGGGAACACGTTTGAGAAATTTCTTTTTTAATTAAATCTATCCCATGTTACATTAAAAGCAGATCCAGAGAATTGACATTTTCGTAATTATATGAATCTGATATAACCATAATTTAATTTTCCAACCATTTTTTCGAATCTCATTCTATATATTTTCACTATGACTGAAATAAACCCTAAAACTGGAATTTATTTACAAATAAAAGAAAATAATTAAAATTCTACACCGTGTTATTGTAAAATACTAAAAATAGAGACTCGCCTGTAACATAATTCAACAAAATAAAGGTTTTGTTTATTTCTTAGAAAAATTTAGGCATTTAAACCGAAACTGCATGCATACTTTGAAAGCTAAAATTCATCAGAGAATTTTCTTTTATTTTTTTTTTTGTTTTTTTTTTAGAGTGTTGTTCTCATTTCATTTGAAAAAACAAAAAAAAAAGATTCAAATTCTTTACTATCTCTTACTTTTCTGTTGATGTCCTTTCTTTCTCCAGTTCCTAAAATTCGAGTTATACAGTCCTTTTGTATTTTCTGAAAAAGTAAAATTTTTTTTTTTACTGACCTCGTTATGTATAATAAGGGAGGTATTGTAATGATACCAAATTTTATAATAGTTTTCATGAGAAATTAATGCCAACTGTCCAATGAACTAGAAGAATTTTACTATGAAATAATTATACGATATTTGATAATTTTTAAGAAAATATTAAACAGATTTTCTTGAAATTTTGTATACGAGTCATCTAGTTTCTCATATGGCTTGAAAATCAAACTTTCATATAGTGGATGGACGATTTTTCATTTGTTGCCATTTCTTTGGAACTTACGATATTTCTTGAAATTTAAAATACATGAGCCTGTTTGCCAACGAAACTAACTGCAACATTTTTCAAGGTATTTGGATCTCATATTAAAATATTGCTCTACTAAGAGAGAAAGATATTATTATATTTTTTGAGATATAGCTGAAAATTTATTGGCATCCAGTATGTGCTTCATAGGGAATATTCATTATCTTGTGCAACACTTTGGTTAAATTACAAAATAAACTTTCCTGACGGTTACGTGCTGAACGTTTTTCCTACTAACAAAAAAAAAAATTAAACTAAAATTTTTTTTTTTTCAATTTTTTCCATATTGTACACTTCTTTGGGTTTTCGGTTGTTATCCATTTTGGCTGTTTGTTTTTTTTTTTCTGTTTTTCGGGGTATGCGATGACAATGACATTAATAAAAACAAAGTGCCAAAAAAACGGTAAAACATTAATAAAAGAAAAAAATTTTTATTTTTTTCGTTATTTTGGGAGACAATAGCCTTAAATGACAATTGGAAAAGCAGAAAATCCACAACAAAAAAAAAACCCAAACAGAGAGGATCAACGAAAGAAATATTAGGCCTAACATGGATTTTTTTTCTTTTGTTTTGTTCTTATATGGAAAAGCCAGTATCCTGTTGACAAATCCTTATTTTTTTATTATTCTTATTATTATTTTCATTATTTTTTTTTTATTTATCGTATTTTTCTTCTTTACTTGACTAATTGTATTTTGTGAATGAGTGTCAACTTATTGTTATTTTTTTCTAATTGTATATCTCCATAAATATTCTTAGAAAATGAAATTTAATAACTTGTCGTTCAAGAACAAAAACAACAACAGCAACAGCAGAGAAAAAAGGGACTAAAATATAAAAACCAAAAAAAAAAAAAGGAGGAGGAAAAACAGCTTGTCTCTTCTTAAAAGCTAAAATAAAATTTGAGAAATTTATGGATGTTTAAGGATTTTCTTTTTTATTTTTTTCTTTTTCATCTTATTTCTCAACTTCTCTGAAGTTTTCATTAAATTTCTTATCCTTATTTTCCCAGAATATAAATCCCAGATTTTTACTTAAGGTTATTACAAATTTTGGGTTTTTTTTTTGTTGAAAATATTGAATGCGGCCGTTCCTCCTATGTGGGAAACTCTAATTGCAGTTATTATAGCCGCTTTATTAAAACAAACTAAGATGGTATAAATTATTATATAGCAACTAATTAAAGTTTATTCTATCAACTACATATGAGAAACTGACACCATTCAAGCTGGCATTTCATATATTGCATATTGCCGGTAATTTCTTGATGCCTTTGTAGCTCAGTTTAAATGATGTCCGTCAAGAAAGCGATAGGTCACTGGTTCGAGTCTAGTTTGAGGAGAAAAATTTTTAAATTTTTCTGACGTTGTATTGGTAATAAATTAATTAAATTTTTAGTATATTTATGTGAAGAGTATATAGTTTTCAGCATATTAAAAGTTTACAAATTAAATTTCAAAACATCAAAAAATTTCTTTTGGAACACATTTCGACATGACTATGGAGTTATTCGAAAATCATCAGTCACTTTTGGGAATACAATATTTTTTATTATTTTGAGAAACCGATGGTCATTATAAATAAAACAAGAAAAATTTTAATGCCCGATAATATCCTTGTGGCCGTGTTAAGAGTAGATTAGATTAGGTTAGGTTGTCGCGGCCCGCCGAAGGCTATAAATAGGCCTGTTGTGATACCGTCGTATCTACCCTCTTCAGCTCCTCATTCGAACCAGCGAAACTCCTCAAAAATCAGCTCGAATTCCTAACACTTACATTCGGGAAGTCCGCAGGGCGCCTGAAGAAATAATACTCAAGAAATCTCTGCATGGATTTCGCCAGCGCCTGATATGAGCATAGAAGGTGGGTCATCTTTTTCACCTCTTTTTCGTCACAGCAGCTCCTATAAAGATCAGTTACAGTAACGTGTGAGTTTTTTTTTTAACATGGCAGTGAGAGCGTATAAGATTTTCACATAAAAATGATATTGTGTATAAGAAGGAACAGCTCGGTTTTTACTCAATAAAAATTTTGTACATGTTTATAAAGTGACAAGGACGTGTTGCTTTGAAAAATGTTAATCAAATACCGGAATCATAATGTTGGCAAATTGACGCTTTGTTTTCTCTAACTAAAATATTTTTATTATAATAGGATATCAAAATTTTAATAATTGAGTTTTAAAGATTTCTAAAAATTGTGTACTAAATGACACGTGACTTAAAAAAATTTTGGCATCTGAATTTGATTGTTATAAAATCGAAAAAGAAGTCAAAAACCGACAAAATGAAAAAAAAAATTGTCGAGTTTTATTAAATTTAGAAAATAAAATAAAATTATTTTTTAAGATTTAATTTAACAGAAGAACCTATATTAAATTTCCATTTAATTTTTTTTTTTTCTGTTTGCATTTTTGTTGTTAACTTAAAAAATTTCTTTAAGTGATTTTCAATTTTTTTTTTTTAAATTTGGAACTTTTGGCAATAATCCAATAAAGGTATATGTACGTACATACTTTAGTTATAAAATTTACGAAAACTATTTGCTAGATTATTTGTCGTCTTATTGAATTAAAAATTTTTATTTTTAGTACATGATGCGGTCTATGAAAAACTTTCTATACTTTACTCGTATTTTGTACAATATAGGAAATGCAATGTAGGTTTAAGAATGAGTCAACAATTTAATGAATGGAAATGAAACATGTAACTTTGATATTGTTGAATTTGTATAAAAAGAAAATGGAAAACCAGTTGAAAGTTTATTTTGTGTATAGAAGAAAAAAAAAATTTTAAATTTTATTTAAAGAAATAAAAAAATGAAGAATGGGAAAAGGAAAAATGAATTTTGTTCGATTAAGAAAATGTAGGTCATGAAGTTTTGGACTAAAATTGAGTGCAACATTTTATGTACATCATGTGTGTATAATAAGGGTTACCGCTGCTAATAATAAATTGGTAAAAATGTAGTAAACTAAAAGTGGTAGATTATATGTATTGGTTGTTATGAACAAGATGATTCAAAAAAATAAGTCTGATTATTCTAAAAAATCTGAATGATTTGATAAAATTTAAGATTTCATAGTACTTTTACTATATATTTTATGTCCGCCTTTGGAGCATACCCTTCAGTTGGGTGGTTCAATTTTGATACCAGAAATTTTACTATGGTCTTAATTTTCATTCTGTTATATGAGTATCTAGTTGTAAATTGGAAAATGAGTAAGGAATTTTATACTCGAATTTAATTTACCGATGAATCCTAGACCGAGAAAATTCGTAATTGGATTAAGAAGTACAAGTCATTTACTACAGACTGACAATTTCTATATCATGTTTTTCTATGTTAACTATGTCATTTTTCAATGTCATATTTTGACTGTCAATTTCATGTCATATTGCTCAAATGTCCCTTGCACAAGAAAACTGTCTATTCTCTTTGAACTAAAAATTTTACTCTATAAATCTCAAACTTATACATACTTTATTCTAGCTTATTTGAAAGATATTTTTTGTACTATGTATTACAATTTTAAATTTTTTTTAAATAAGATTTACCAATTTTTTGTACAGCCCCATTTTACGTACATATAACTATATTGTTGAAGGTATTGGAATATCATAAATTTTTCTATTAATTTAAAATAGAAAAAAATAAAACGATTGAATGCAAATTTTTTACTATATAATTTTATAGACATTATAGCTGAAAAAAAAAAGAAAGTAGAAAAAATAAATTTATTGATGTCATTGCTCGCTACTGTTAAATGTGATAAATTAAATTTAGAATTTGAAAGGGACATATGAAATTATATGTTTTATGGAAAGGTTATGTTTAAGCATATGTTAAAATAAATGCGTAAACTAGTGTTATACACATAACACATGTATTCGTAAGCTATCTATATTAAATTTAAACGATGTAGAAGTTAAAAAAATTTTCTAATCTAATCAATTAGATTTTTGTAATTTAAGAAAAAAATTTGCAGAGATTGTGTATATTTTAGATTTTTATATCTATATTATATCCATCTATATGGCTTACGAATATATCAATAAAGACTTAATTTTTCATATGTGTTATAATGACATTGAAATTATCGTCTAATTCTAGTGTATTAGTAAATATTTATGTCTTTTTATTATACAAAAATTTTCTTTTTTTCATCATTTCATTACATAATTTGCAAGGAAATTTTAAAACTATTACATTATTATTTTTCCAATCATAAGACCGCTGAAAATGTACGCACATTAAAGGATTTGTTGATATTTTACGAAACGATGAAAATTTTACGAAATTATAAAATTGTTCTATGGAAAGAAGGAGTGTGATTGGGTTAATAATTTTCATATTAAAAAATTATTCCAGAACATAATGTTTTTCTCTTTAATTTTTATATGGAAATCAATTGATACAATTGATATAATAAACTTTCATTGGTACCAAACTTTACGTTTTAGTATTGTCAATATTACCAATTTTGCAGAACAAAATTTTTTGTTAATTTTAATATGCCTAAAAGTAATTTAATAAGTCTCACCTTTGTAATCATCGTGGTTCATACCCATATCTAAAATATGAATTCTCAATTGTAAAAGAAGAATAATATTTCCTGACTGAGTGCATAATGTAAAAATAATATTGTTACTATGGTAATATATTGCAACAATATGAAATGAATGGCTTTAGTAATTCAGGAAAAATTTCAAAATACAGATGAAGGGAATATAATTCTAATTCGATATTTTAGCTCTCTCCAGACTGTAGTGGTACTAATTAAAAATAGTGCAATGGCTTTGTATATAATAAGGCTCAAAATTTTTTAATTATTATACTTGCAAAATTACGATAAAAGTATTTTTAATATTATATTAAATTTTTGTATTTTTATTATAAATTTTATATTCACCACGAATCTATGATGAAAAAATTTATTTACAAAAAATTTTTATCTTTTTTTTTTTGTTACAGAAAAAATATCATTCAGATTTATAAAATCCATTCAATACCAATGCAGCTGTGTCTACAAAATTAAATTATCCAACAAGGATTTAAAAATAGAAACAAAATATTAAAAATAAAATTGCATGTTTAACACACAAAATAAAAAAAATAGAGAAAACATATCCTTAAAATAAAGAGGAAAAGAAAATTATTTTCAATTTTATTTCATTGTTAGCTACACATAAAGGTTGTATTGCAAAAAAAAAAAAAAAAACATAACCATATTAAATTAAAAAACAGGAAGATAAACAAAAAATTATGAACCTAAATGTGTATAAAATATTTTATAAAAAATTGCAAAAACTATTATATTAAATGTTATAAAACAAAAAAGAATCGAAAAATATTTTAATATCGTAAAATAATTTCATTCAATATGATAAAGAAATCCTTGTGGAATCATGTGTACCATCAACAAAATCAGTATCATCACTACAATCATGGAATGTATGGAACAAATAATAATAATGATAACAAAATAATTAAAAAATATAAGCAATTGTCATCTATAATAATAGTTGTATATAATAAAATTTTCAATCAATACCACAACAGTAAAACAAAATCATTAACAGCAATTATATTCAATAATAATAGTAAGAATAACAGCAATAATAATAATAATAACAATACGAATAATAATTATTATTATAGTTGTATGTGTAATAATAGTAATATTAATAGTAAAATCAATGAAATTCATAAATGTATAATAAATAGTACTGTTGTCAAGATTCGATAGAACTAATTTATTATTCATAATAATTATTATAACGTGCTCAATGCCCAATACATGAAATAAATAAAAAAATTGAAAAATTAAAAATAAAAAATGTTTTTCTCGCGAAAAATTTATGCAATATCTCTAAAAAGGATATTCCGTTATTTATACAAAACATTAATTTTTATTTATATATCTATATGTATATTGTTCATGTATAGTAAAACATCATCGTCAAGAGAAAAAAAGGATATTTAAATTTCTGCTTTACGTTAGCTATTAAATAGCTAGTGATTACGTGTCTTAATAAGAAATGCAAAAAATTTGAAAAAAAGGACAAAGTCAAAATTATTGAAAAACAAAAAAATATACATATATATATATAAAAAATAATATAAAACTATAAAAGTATTATTATTAGTTGTTGTCATTGGTTTGTATGTAATTACTATTACATACAAGTTGAAATTAAAAAAAAACTCATATCTAAATATTTTAATATCCTTGTAAATAATTTATAATTAATATACTAATAAAAGGATTACTAATGAAACACAAAAAAAAAAATAACACCAATCATTGCAATTACATAATAATCAATGCCATATGATGCAAAAATAATGTAATATAATAGAAAATTCCATATATAGAATATGACCATGTCCATGAATTTAAAGTAGTGTTATACGCAGTTATAGTTTTCAATCCAGCTTTGTATAGCTACTCAAAGAGATTACTTTAAATATTTCAAAAAATAATAAAAATATTTTGTACACAAGTCAAATTACATTCAAAAAATTATGCTCCAAAATTTTTGTTAGAATTTGGGTAGCTCGAAATTCCCTAATTCGGCTAGGTGCCATACAACCTTTAAATCCAATATTAAGTATTGAAAAAAATAATAAAGGTGACTTTATCACCTTTATTTTACATCAAATTTGACAGTCCCATTTCCAATTAGTTTTTATGGAATGGCATGAAAATTCCGGATATTCTAAAAGCTAATTTTAAATAATCCGAAAAATAATAAATTTAGATTTACGAGACTTGGTAATTACGTACCCAATCATAGGTAGTTACATATCTGTAAAATTTTTGTGAAATGTTTTGACAAGTTCAATTAAATGTCACACAAAAATTAAAGCTAATTCTAAAATATTTGAAAAACAATAATTGTTATATTATAATAGATTTTATATTTAGATTGTCAAGGTGTAGAGTATAATTCAGTGAGTTTAAACGGAATGAAATGTGTTTTAGTTGTTTATAATATTAATGTATACATATATATGCATTTTATATACTTCGTAATATTCAAAAAAAAAAAAATTGAAATAATTTGTTGCCTAGCGAAAATATTAATCAAAATTTTCAACTGCTTTATTCTAATGCCTTTTAAACAGTGGGTACATGCTTTAGAACAATTTTTATTTGTAGAGCTCCAAACATTGTGTTGATTTTTGCACCAAAAGTTGTAGGAATATAAATAGTATTTTTTTTTGAAACGAACCAAGATCATAGTTAATTATATTATACATAAATTTCTTGAATATGTAAGAATTTTTTTGGCAATATTATGAGGACGGTCAGTTACATACTTGATTGCATTGTACAATATTCATATTATTTGATTGCATTCCTATATAATATTAAAACAAAAAATATTTTTATTACAATATTGATTAATAATATTGAATAAATTATTATAAATAATTATTTTTTATAATTTTAGAAAATATGAAAACTCTTTATTTATTACTTAATTAATCTGTAACAACTAACGAAGACCATACAATCTTGTAATATAATGAGTAATGCTGTTCCGAAAATACTTATACAATGAACTATTTAAAATGCTGATAACATGAACATAAAATTTTCCAAAAAATTTTAAAATAAGGTTTACATACAAATGACAATTTAAAAATAATAAAATAATTATGTAAAAATTAAAATATTAGTGATAAAATTATTATTATTAGAAATAATAAAGATTATATAAAATTATAATCAAAGTGAAAATAAAAAAAGAAAAAAAAATATGGGAACATTTGAGTTAAAAAATTTTTATATATTTTTTAATTTTTATTCAATGTATTATAATTTTTATGCAACAGGAGTTTCATTAACATATGGTAATGGTAAGTCGAATTTATGTTTATCAATTTAAATAATATTATAGCTATTTGAAAATATTTAATTTAATTTAAGAGTTGTGACACGAATTTGTTTACAGCTTTTATACTTAATAAAAAAATCTATGAGTTCTAGCTGGAAAATGCATTCTGGTCGGTAAATACAATTATCAATTTAAATAATATTACAGCTTTTTAAAATTTTACATTATGATTCATACTACACTATTTGTGTAATGTAATTTAAGATTTCGAAAATTCTCATTAAAGCGATCTGCATATATCCTAGTTTAGCTATACAATACAGGGTGTTAAGATCATCATAAAGAATAATATTCTTTCATATAAACGTAACATATACGAAATATTTTTTTTGTGTTTAGTTTGAATAATGAGGAAATTGTATGAAATATATGAAAAGGCATTATTCGCATGTTTTTAAAACACATTTAACACGATTTACTGGTAAAACTATGAGAAATAAAGGAAAATGTTATATGATAAAACTTTTAGCTCTTATTATACCACATCGAAAAAAGCAAAAATAAAATAAAAATAATAAGACCAATTTTCGAGAAATTTCGAATTTAAAAAAGAAAAATTAAAAAACGAAAATTTTGATTTCGACTAGCTTTGTCTCGAAAACTATGGCTCAAATCGAATTTATTTTGAGACTGAGAATAAAGAGCAATCAATCGCCAGTAAAACAAGCTCTTAATCTATTCTATGTTGCACTGTTTCAAAATTATAAGTATTTATTTATATACGGAGGAAAGATCTGGTACCTTTATTTTCAACAGGCTATAGATCGAAAACGAGTATATCTGTACCCCTCTCAACTCATACAATTTTTTGCTGGAAGTTCATCTAGGAAAATTATTTGCCCACTTATGCAAAATACCCTGTACAGTTTAAAATTAAATATTATATACTTATTTTAAAATTCGAGTATATATAATAAATTTTGCATATAATGCCAAAAACTTTAAATTAAAAAAAAAACCAGCTTAATGACATTATATCTATGTGCTTGCGCTTAATACACAAAACTCCAAAAAAAAGGGCCTCTTCTGAATAAAATTTATAAATTCTTGCCATTTTAATTTAAATGCAAATATTAAAAGTAATATTAAATTAAGTATTCAAGAAGAATTCGGGTCAATATACACGCAAATATATACGTACATAATAACATTCATAATATATATGGGTACTTAAAGTGGGTCAAAACCTTTTAACAATGCTACTATAATAATAAACTTTCCATTTTTATATAATAAAACTGACATAGTTTTTACAAATTAAATTTAAAGCGAAAATTCCCAATGCAATCAGAATGAAAACTTTTGGGTAAATTAAAAAAAGAAAATAAGAAACAAAATGGAAAATTGGCGTCTGATGTAGGCGCCCGAATTTCAAAATAATATGTAAGTATCTACAAAACAAAAATGCAATTTCAAAAAAAAAAAAAAAAATGTTTACTTTGAAAATGAAATTGAAATGCGAAAAAATTATATTCAATGTCATCGGTTTTGGCACAGACTAATCTCAAAACAAATTTGTTATTTTGTATCGCATAAAAATTTTTTGGAAAAGTGCTAAAAAGGTGACAGTATCTTTTATTCTCTCTCGAATTCTTCGACTAAATATGGAGGAGTATCTGCTAAGTCTCCAGTATTAATCGTTTTGTAAAATTTTTGAACCAAAGGATCAATAAATTGCATCAAGTACTCTAAGTTTTTCTTTTTTGGGACTAATTTTCTCTTTTTTTTCAATTCGGAGTATATCTTGAAAATCTAACTAGTTAACACCTTGTCTTAAAATATAAGAAAGCGTTGTTTGTATAAACTGTTTTTGTAAAATATTTTTTGGAAGTCAATTTTTTAAAATCTGTGGGGTGGCTCTTTCCACTTAAGGGAGTTTCAAAAAGTATTTCAATTACGAAAAGGCTTCATTGTGCAACGGATCTGAGCAAATAAATAAAGTTGTAGCATAAAGATATTTATATGTAGTATCTATCCGTTTTTGTTTAAAACCCTTTTTTGGAAACAAGTTTCATCAAGGCATTGTGTAAAGGAGACCATTGTGTGTGATATTTACGTACTCTGAAATTGCTGATATGTTGTATTTTACATATTGTTTTTGTTTCAGATATGCCCATTAATGAAACCACATATACAGTTATCTACAGATATGTTCTTGTGCCCGATAGGACTCCAAAATTTGCTTTTGAATGCTATTGAAAATCTTACATCTGTAGTTTTTACGACAAAAGAAACTTACTTGCCTTGTCAATTTTCATATTCATTTCCCAAATTCCTATCGTTGAAAGCCCTTTCTCTTGAATATTTCTTTAATTTGCTTTGTTTTGAAACCGAATATCTGTATTTTTTTGAACATCTTTTTCTACTTTATTTTATTTGAATGAACCCGTCATTTACGTCGGATCCTGAAGAATTTTTGTTTAGAAATTTTAAAATCAGGATTGTTAATACAATCACCACGACCAAAGTCAATTGCGGTTTTCAAAACTGTATTTACTTCGGTTTTCAAAGTAAGATCTGTTGATACTTGTTTATTTACTAAAGATCCAGTTTCGTTAATTTCTATGCTTAAAAACACTTTGAATCCGTTATGTTAATTTCAAATATAATGTAATACATCTAATATCCACCACAATCATTTCAGCTCTCCTAGCAAGTTCCAAAACTTTTAACGTACATTGATTAAACGTGGATAAAGTTTATATTGGATAATTTTTATATTACTTAACAATTTCCAACATAAGCAAATTTAAAAACAATAATAAATAACTGTCTTTGTAAAAAATACTTCCTTCGAAATAACAAAAATATCATAAATATTTGAAAATCGAAGAAATTTGATCTCACGGAAATAAGTAATAAAAAGTATAACAAAATATTGTTATTCCCAGATGTACCAGTTTTATTTATTGAAAACTCTTGCAAATTATAATAGTTTGAATATCCTATCAAAATGTGTTTTACTAGTGTATAATAAAAGTGTTGCTTTGTAATACAATAATTAAAATAAAAACTCTTGTTAAACACAAAAATTTGATCTTCCTAATAACATGTGTTTTACAAGGGCGTAATAAAACAACACTTTGTTTAATAATACAATTAGACCACAAAAGCAAAACAATCTACCATCAGGTAGCTAGCCACGTGTCATTTTAACATGGGAACTCCGTCAATTGAAAAAAACATTTGTCGCAGGTAAATCACGAAATGACCTACAAGATTATTTGTAAAATAAAAAAATTCAAATCTTAAACATGGAATATTTGGGTAATTAGAGCATTAAAAATGCAGGTAACTTGTGTACATGTTTTATATTTTGGGTTAAAAAAAACTATCTTCCTTGTCACTGAATGTAAGATTTAATTTTAACTATAGTGAACAAGTTTTAAATCATGGACATAAAGTACCTACACTATATATCACATAAAATAATATGTTAAGCGTTATAAAATATTTTTTATTATAAAAAACTAAAAAATATTCTATACTGATCATGTATTATTTCGAACACTAAACGCTTAACTTCGATGTATTGTTCTTATTTGCACGCGTTATAAAAACCTAACTCGACATAAGAAGCCTTTTGGAATATAATTGCATTTGCAATAATCGCCTAACTCGAGATGAGTTTAAACAACCAACAATAATTATTTTACACAAATCGCTTATGTCGAGTTAGTATTTAAAAAAATTCAAAATTAATTTTGCAACAAAAGCTTAACTCGAGATAAGCGGTTGTAAACATTCATACAAATAAAAAAAAATGTCACTAATTTCGATTTGCAACAATAGCCTATCTCGAAATAAGTGGTTTGTCAAAAACATAAAAAAGATGTTTTCTGCTCTTAACTCGATTTAGGCGATTAGTGCAAGTGCACATAGTTGCCATTTCGAGTTAGGTCATGTGTGAATTCGACAATAACTCCGGCTACAACAATCGTAGAACCACCAAATTTTGTGAGCATATGAAACTCAAAACGGAGAATTCGCTGGTAAACATATCTCATTTTTGTCTTAACTCGAGTTAGGCGGTTTGTGTTTGAGGCCACTGAATTCTTCAACTTTTATCAGCATTTCTTAAATGTTACGGCTAATTGCTATTAATGCAAAAATAAAATACAATATTATTTAATTACGAGAATTTTTAGTGTCACAATATTATAGTCGAAATAGAACTTTCAATATTTCAACGTGATTTTAAAGAAAAAGTTAAAATTCTAAACCTCCTCTGCTACTCCACTAAAGAATAATATTCTTTCAGTATTACTATTATAATATTATGTAGGTTAATATTTTCATATTTCGCTTACATATTATAAAATAAATAAATTTCCATTTAATTTAACAGTGTCGTCATGCCTCTCTTATACTTATTAATGAATAGAATAGCATGTTTGAGAAATAAAATATTTTTTTTTATTGATTCTCTTATATAATATTAATTGAATATTAAAATGTTATACGTAAAGTAAATGCATAATCAAAATAATTTTTATTAATTTTGACTATGTTACGTAATATAATAATGATAAATGTAGGTCTAGGTAAATATTTACATATACATACATAATTATTATTATGCAAAGGTGTTCGAAAAACGTGAATTTAATTGAGAACAATTTTAATTATTATTTTAAAAGTAGGTTAATGTTTTGCTATAAGAATTTATTCATTGTTGTAGGTAGGAACGATTATAATCAATCAATAAATTTTATTTGTAATCACCTGTAGGTATAATAATAATAATATTATAGGAAAACATAATATAATAGGAAAACAGTCTTGCTGCGAAAATTAAAATTTTTCATTGTGATTCAATGAGAATGGTAGCTATATAAATTTTATATGAAAATATGAAAATTATTAAATTTGAATGCTGTTAAGCAAAAGAAAATTTCAATATTTTCAATTGAAAACCTTAACATAGTTCTATTGAATTTTAATAATAATATGAGATTATTTTTATGATAATAAATTGTTATATAGAATTTAAGAGTTTGAGAATTTGAGAATTTTCTATATTAATGAATCATGAATTTATTCAGGACTTCAATTTGAATATGAAAATTTTTAGGCTCTAAATTGAGTTTGTATACAAAATATGATTTATCATTTAAATTAAATAAATTGGGTTATGTTTACATTATATAATTTATTTCAAAAAACCAAAAAGTTTTAAAATTTTCAAATTACATTTTTTACTTTACTACATAATTATGCAAACAGTAAATATGTAATTTGTCCTACTTTTCTTCCTATCATAATAATATTTTTCTACTCATAATAAAAGAAAAACTTTTTTGTTACTAAAATGCTAACTAGATTTTTATTAAGTATGGTCAAATATATTTAAAAATTGTTATTTTTACTATAGAGTTACCTACATACATACATTCAAATATACACACATACGAGTACATATACAATATTATTATAATTAAGAAGAAAAATAGTCATAATGTAAAAAATTTTAGCCTTAAAATTTTTCCCTTTTAACATTTTTATAATTTTCATAGAACACGTTTTCAATTTAATATTTAAAAGCATATATTGTTGATTAAAATTTTTTTTGGGATTACATAGAAGAAGATTAAAATATTGTGATAGGAACCAAAAAAAAGTTTATGTAGATTTTTTTTTTATTTGGTCTTACCCACATTAAAATTCTTCTTTTACAATAATATAAAAAATAAAATAAATTTCAGAGGTAGTAAATTTTTATTATTAAATAAACGAACTAAAATTGCAAGCAACTGTAACAGAAATTTACATTTTCGAAAATTTTATAATAATATATTTTGAGTATTGTTATTTCGACGTACCCTGAGATCTCTATAACTCGAAGTCGTACAGGAACAATAAAACAATTCAAGTTATGGATATTTCGAGTTGAAGAGAAAAAAAAAAAGTTATTCTAATGTTCGAGGGAACTCATAAGACTTTGAGGTAAGGAGATTTTTGAGTTGTAAAGGATCGAGTTGTGGAAACTCTACTGTATTTTCATTTTTAATTTTATAGTATGAAATGTGTTAGAGCAAACCTTTTATTGCATATTCATTTATCTCTCCAAGATTATGTCAGAGTCAAGTACGTATAATAATATTATACGCAATATACCAAATAATTATTGCCATATACAGGGTGAGTCAAAAAAGTATACAACAATATATACCATTAGTTAGGAGGTCGAAAATTCGTAAAATTTTCGTTCCGAACCATGTGCTAATTTCCGCGTTGCAATTATTTTAAACATTTCACGATATTTCTACTTGTCTAAGTTTTATTGCTTATAAATTGCGTTCCAAAAAATATAGAACTTTCAAACAAACATTTTTTGAAAGAACTAGTAAAGGGTTTAAAATCAACATGTTACTGGATTTTTTATTTTATGTATTTTCGAAATACCAATTTGTATCGAACTTTAGGAGAAATCAAATTTTTCCCTTTTTGTATTTTTTTAGTTTTCTCAAACTCGATAATTTTTTCCGAAATTTTCTGAAACTTTTATTTTGTTTTTGTCCAGCTACTTAAACTTTTATTTAAATCATTAAATGTTAACATATGTTTTATTGTACAGGAAATAGAGCACTATTTCTGTATTAAAATTTTAGATGTTCTTATGAAAGGTAAAACATCAAAAATTTGTCAGCATTTTTTGTATTTTTTTGGATTTTAAGTACTACAATGTCAACTATTATCACGATAGTCACTTTGAAAAGCAGTTGATATTTTGAGGAACCGATATTTTGGTAAAAAACTTAAATTTTAAAATTTTTATTGAAATACAATAAATTCTTTCATGCTTTCATTTCTTTCTTTTTAAGTAAAAAGTTCAGTTCTTTCCCCAGTATATAAGAATAATTGCAATAGAAATCATTTTTGCTCAGTGTTTCTTTATAGCTAGGCAAAAACTAATTCTGATAAGTTTAGTATTCTACGCAACAAAAATGTTTACGATGACTGATTTAAAATTCATAGAGGTACACAAAATACATAAAAATAATAAAAAAGAAAAGAAAAAATTTACTTAAGTCTAAGATAATTAACTTTAAGCTTTTATGATAAGAATTAATCTTTTATATGGTCCTGTTTATAAAATACAAAGAGAGATTCAGGAAAAAAAATAAAATAGCTTGCAAAAAGTTCTTATATGTACTAACAAATTGGAAAATTGCTGGTTATGAGTAAAACATCAGTAATAAAACAGAACAAGGAAAGGAAAAAATAAACCAACAAAAATTAGTAGCATCCTTATGAGCCGAAAAGAAAGGAAATTTTTGTGTTTTTTTTTTTTTTATTTGTTTGAATAGAAAACTTTTTTAATTTTTGTATTTCTTTTTCATTTTGTTTGGAATTTTTTTGTTTTCTTTTTTGCTTTCTCCATCTTTAAGATAGAAAAATAACTGTGTATCTATATAAATGAATGAGGTCAAAAATGTTATTTTGGGAAAAAATAAATTAAAAACTTTTCATCTTTCCTTTTTTTTTAACAAGGCATGTGTATGTCCGTTTTACGTGTACGTACGTTGTATTGTGTAAGTATGTATATTTATACGTTTGTTTATGTAAATATAATTGTAAGAAATTAAGAAAAAAAACTCATATATTTAAAAACTTAACCGTAAAAAAAAAAGATTCCTTTTTTATTATGAATGTCTTGTTATTGTGTTTTGTTGTTTTCAAAGGGATTTTCCATATCATTTTAACCAAAAAAAAAAAAGAAAATATGAAAAATTTTTCTTACTTATTGTTAACAAGTAAAAGAAATCACGAACAATACAGACACACACATTGTAGCAGTATAGTTCTTATTTGTTCTATACGCCAAAATATGATTTTCGAGAAAAAGGACATTCAAGAATAGTAATATCTAAAAAGCTGCTCAACAGGTTTCTAGATTTTCATAATTTTTATTCGGAGTCTCCATAGCATTCAAAATTTTCAATTTTCGAAATTCGAGAATCAGGAATCAGCCTCAAATCGTCACGTATTCACTTTTTAAACATATTTTCACATGAAAAATACGTGGAACATTTATCACTGATTTCATAAATAAGACCTTTATATTACATGAGCCATACGGATATACACATTGTGGGTACGAATCAGTTTTCAGAACTAAAATAATTAATTAAACTAAGCTGTTTTGCCAACATTGCCTCCCGATGGTCCATTTGAAAAGGATGAGCAAGGTGGAGAATGATATTTGCCGTCTGTGCCTAGAGGAGGACGAAACAGTTAGGCAATTATTGTGTTAATGTTACATTGTGGCCCATCTGGCAGCTTGACGTGGTTACAATGCTACAATTTCTCAGTATAGTTCTAATGTAGGCGGGGGAGAGAGTCACAATCATATCCATATGATCTTATATGAATCAACGTGAGAAGAGGCGTAAGGGTCTCTGTCCCTCACGAAAAAAAAACCTTTTTTCCATATACAATTAATTGAATTTAATATATTTTTTCCAAAATCAAAAAAGGGCATATGAAACATTTAATAAAAATAAAATCGACGTAATATAAAAAGTAAATTATAAAATAGCAATGACCCATAAAGGAAATTATCTACATATTATTATTATTTTTATTATTTAAGCTCTTCTTTTCTAAAGTGCACATATAATATAGAAATAAAATCATAGCAGTTTACAAGTTTTAAATAATAATGAAAGAAAAAAATTAGTTTTATAACAAATATACTTAAGAAGAACATTATGAGGTCATTTTGTTAATATTGTGTACGTTTTACAACTTTTTAAAAATTTTGCACTGTATTATAAGGGTATTCTTTATAAAATTACGAAATTATTTTATTATTCCCTAATAGAATTTTCAACATAGAATTGCAAGAAGGTTCACACAAGAAGAGTCTGTACTAACACAATATGAAGAAAATGGTTCTGATTGTACTATAAATAAAGGAAAAAAAAAATAAAAATTCTTTTTAATGTAGTCATAATTTTAAATTTAATTTCGAGAAAAAGGACTTTAAAATTTATCAATTTCCCGTAAAATTTGATTAATTGGGTGCTTAATCTGTTAGTTGTGCCACATTTTCAACTGCACCGCTAACATAAATGCTGAAAATGAACAAAATATATTAAAATTGCTCAAAATATCGATTGATTGTCTCTCCGATTTCAAATTCTCTATGAATCCGAACCCAAATCTTGGAATTTCAATCGATTTCCTCCATCAGTGAATAAACTGATACAAAACATCAGATTCTTTAATTCCTCTCTTATAAAATTTAATTTATTCCAAAAAAAAAATTTTTCTACAAATTCCAATTTATCGTTTTGAATTATTTCGTGAAAAAAAATATTCTTATATAGAAACAACATTTTTATACCCTGCACTTCGTGAAGGGTATATTAACTTTGGTATGGAGTTTGTAACTACTTGAAGGAGTCATCTGCGGTATGGACATATATATATATTCTTCCTCAGCGTAAAATTCTGCATCGATTTAGACATGTCCGTCTGTCCGTCCGTCCGTCCATCCGTCCGCCCGATCGCACGATAACTCAAAAACGAATAATGCAATCGACACCAAACTTTCACAAGTTTTTTCTTTTGTGCCAAGGACGAGCCCTATTGTTATTGGACTAATTCGGACAACGGGTTCGGGTAGCTGCCATACAACTCAAAGAGTTTATTTTAAATATTTCAAAAACTAATTAAGCTATAAATATAAAATTTTGTATACATGTGTCCAATTATATTCTACACATGCTCTAAAAACTATAATGGGATAGCTACACCGGTTCGGGTTTCCTCTGCCATACAACTCCAACAGCAAATTTTTTATATTCGGAAAAATAATAAAGTCAGATTCATGAAACTTGGCAGTTGTGTGTTGAGTTATAGGTCAGATATATTTCTGAAGTTTTGGTTGAATTACTCTACAGCTACGAGTAGCTCCCATACAAGTCCAAAAGTTTAAATATTTGGAAAAATAAAGTCAGATTCATGATACTTGGCAGTTGTGTGTCCAGTTATAAATCAGACATATCCGTGAAATTTCTATAGAATGGTTTCACAGGTTTGAGTAATTGCTATACAACAACGAAAGGTGCAGGGTATAATTCAATCGGTTTATACCGACTGAAACGTTTTTCCTTGTTATTTTTTTTGTTTTTGAAAATGAAAGCTTTCATTTATGTACTTTGAAATTATGCACCTTAAAGCAATTTTTTTTACATATATGTATGGTTATTTTGAAATGTTGAAATTCAATAATTTCTCAATTATTATTTTAAGTGTAGTGATAAAATCGTTGAACAATATTGCATATTGGCATAAGTGTGAGAATTGATACGTGTACATAACACAGGCATAATAATTGATATGAGCAATATGACTTCGAGCATTTTACCAGGAAGCCACAATTTAAATGGGTTTATTATTGTATTGCAATATAATAAAAAAAATTTTCGCAGAATTTAAACTTTTAAAATTTTAAATTTGTATGTTATTTGGATACAAGAATAATTAAGTATGTTTGTGTTTTTTTTATTTTGACCACTCAAAAGGGTTGCTTGCACTCATCTTGTGTTTAACATGTAGGGAAATTTTTTTTTCATTGCAAATAATAATGTTGAAAAACTCAAAATATTGAATAAAATTCCTAGATATAGTTTTAATAATTTCAAGTTAATTTATAGATTCTTCGCATCTTAAATTTTTGAAGGTGTTAATTTTTTTTTTTTATTAATTAAAATGAACAAATTGTGATAACTACAAAAAAGTATTACCTTCTTATGTCTTACGAAATGTAGTAAATAAAATAAATCCTATCTGATCTCTTGCAATAAGATGCACTTAATTCCCTTAACAAGATTATAATTTAATTTTTCGAATTCAAACTTTTCCTTGCTTGAATAATAATATTACCCAACTTCATTCTTTCCGATTAAAATTCGTGGTGCAACAAAAATTATTGTTGTTCGGAATTTTTTTGCCAAAATTTTCAAAAAAAGTAAACTGTCCAGGCAATTATTATTCCAAATTTCAATATTATTCAAATATCTTAGAACTGACAATAATTGCACGCGAGAAAAATTCTGATGCTTCAATATCACCGTATAAATTTTACCAACTTATATGGTCTATTGAAATCTAAATTTTAATTTTCATCAACTATAATTTTATTAAAATATTTTTCACAAGAAATTTAAAATTAATTTGAATTGATGACTTTTTGGTTATACAAAAAATTGAAAATTTATTACCCATAATAACTTAATCCTTATTTCACTTCAATCTTTCAATTATTTTTATTTTTATCAAAATTTTTTTTTTAATCTATAAAATTATGTTTTTTTTTTTTTATTTTCCAATTGGAAATGAAAAATTTTTCACTCAACTCAATTATAAAATGTTTTCTTTATTAAAATTGTTTTCATTTTATTCAGATATCACCATGAATATAAGAATCGTTCGAAATATCACAATTATCCTTTTATTAAAAAAATAAAAGAATAGAAGATCAAAATGAAATAATAAATCGGGAAGAAGAAGAAAAAAAAATTACAAAAATAGTTTTAATAATTTAAACAGAATTTCGATTAAATCGTGTGTAATAAATCGAAAATTAACCCAGTTTTTTGTTGATTCATCAAAAAAAAACAGAATGTAAAGAAAAATGTTAAATGAGTCTACATAAAATTTATATATTGTACGTTTTGATTTCATCATATGATAAAACTATATTCATAAATTAATAACATTGTGTACCTATACATAGAAAAATAAAAATATCTACAATCGTATAAACATTGATCCTTTCCAGATATTAAAACTATAGCTTTGGTATACAAAAAGTCGTTCAAAATTATTTTTTTTTTATTAAAAAATTGTTATAGTCATGTTTCTTTATGAATAAATTTTTGGAACAATAGCATTGATGTACGTTATAATATATGAAAATAGGGGAAAAAAAAAATAATTTACGATATCACAAATTCAAATATAGAAAAGAGTATTTTTAACCCTACACAACATAGTGCTTATTTTTAAAAATCTAAGAGGTTTTTACAAAACAGTTTTAGTCTGAAACAATTTCCAGTCAATCAGGCTTGACAATGGTGGGAATATTGTGATGTAATCACAGTCTTCACATCACAGTTAAGATAAACACAGTTTTGTCGAATTCAGTTAGATAAATAATTTTTATTAAATTATTAATAGTATGTTATTACAAAAGGAAAATAACTATTTCTGTGAGAATGGTTCACCTTTTTGTTATATAGTCTTTCACTTTAAATTCACCAACTATTGTCTCAAGTTTTTAAACTCATACTCAAAACTTTAATTATCTGCATATTTTCATGATATTTATATATTATTATTTGATTAAAAATTTCGTCCTTGGCTCCCAACAGCGCCAGATCTACCATATATGCAAAGTAAGCTTTCACATTGAGGGCCGGAAAACAGGGGTGAAACTGAAAACTTAAAAAAAAAAAATAAATTTTAAAAAATTCAATTTTTTGTCATTGCGTATTTTCCAAACTTTTTCTTATAAATAATCAGTGCAAAACAAAAATAGAAAGATTAATTCTAGGCTATAATCCTTAGACTTTTCACTCAGCATGATTTAGTTACAAGAAAATGATTTATTATGCGCAATGTACAATATTTCTTGTCTAGTGTTTACTGCCTTGAACAGCTTGGGAAGCGGGAACGCACTTTTTGAGAGCCGCATAAATTGTCGAACAAGTCAGAACCGGGCCTGGTTGCCAATTACATAAACGTTAAGAAATTAATATACTTCAATTTTCTATAATAGTTTTTAATATCTAATTAAATTAAAATTTCAATATTGTTGGCATTAATTTCACGGGATAATACACTTGAACCTATCAATATCATACAATTTTTTTTTTTCAGTTTGGGAGAAACTCAAATTTAAATACATCACTCCCGCATTTTCAGTATTGTGACAAAAAAATTAAGAATCCCTGCATTTATTTTCCAGTATATAAACTAAATTTGATTTTGATTAAAAAAACTGTACTACACTCTGGGGTTAACGTATACTGGATATCATTTAATAAAAAATAATATTATTTTATCTACATATAAATAATAATCATCCTATTTTAAAACATCAACACTTTTTAAATTGTGTTTCAAAGACTTTAAGAAGGTTTTTAGGGTTACAAGAAAATTATTCATTTTCTTATCTCTAATATCACATTTTATATACATATATGTATAACACTTTTAAATTTTTAATCATATTTTTTTCTCACAACAAATTATATACCTATAGTTTATTGATTTTACTTTTCACCTGAAAAATTATGTAGATAAATCATGTACGAGTACCCAATTACAAAAAGCCAAAACAAACAAAATATAAAATAATAATTTGACCCAATATAACAAGATGAAAATGTTATATACTCATAACATTGTATATTTTGTATGAGTATCACTATAATAATGTGACTGATATAATATCATTACGTAATATTATGGGCATTATTCCGATAAAAATGTTATACAATATTAAAAAATGTTCTATACACATTATAATAGATGACACAAAATAAAGTGTTAATAACCGTAAAATTAAAATTCATTCTGTTTTGTTGACATGTTATTATTATAACTTACTGCCAAAAATAGATAAGTTATGAAAAAAAATAAATAAATAAGAAGAAAAAGGACGAAATATAAATTCTACAAATTTATTTGTTTTCCTTATTTTTTTTTTTCGTAATTCATTTTATAGTGTTAATGGAAATTGTTATATGAGCATATTACAAAATGTTCATATAAAAAATATTTTCTTGTTGCAGTTATACTACCTACATTCATACATATATAAACGTTTATAAGCAAATCAAAAATATACAAATGCGGTTTTTAATATAAATACCAACATAAAATATATGAAAATAACATCCTTTTTATTTTTATCCTCTTAAATTTTTATTTCCTCTTTAGAGTAAAAATTTTCATGTGTCTAGTGTGCTAATTTTTGTTGCCATTTTGTTCTACGAATTGATAAACATTTTTCAATATTATACATTTTATTTTTATAATATTAAAAAATTACAATGGAAAATAAAATTGTAAAATTATATGTATATGTGTAAGTAATAAGGATACAAGCCAAAAATATTATATTTATAAAATGTGTGTACTTTGGAAAAGTCCTTATTTTTTTTGGTATTTTTATATAATTTAGGTCAAAATGTATGTAAATATGCATAATTATTCTTTATTATATTATAAGATCGTATAAATATAAGATAATGCGGAAATTATGTATGTATATGGACTTAAGTATCTATACTTATGTTTAAATTTTCTTTTCAGTTTGAATCATCATTATAGTTTTGTATAGAATTTCTGTTCAAATTAATATTATGAGATTAAAATATAAGTATATAGGAATATTATGTATTTAAATTAATTACTTATACTCGCAATGTACAAGTTATAAATAATTTAGAGTGCTATACTAAGTAATAATATTCAGATATTTTTAAGTAAATTTTCATTTATTATTATAGAATCATAAAATTTCTTGTCATATAACTTATTGAATTGAGTATATCAATTAATCCAATTAAATTGTAATATTATTTTTATATATATAATAGCATTCTTATATTTTGCCAGAAAATTTGTAAATTTTGGCATCATAAAAATTCCAGAAAATATGTAAATTTAGAACACCCTGTGATACTGTGAGGCACATTTAAGGTGTGTGCCTCACAGTATCATCATTTTACATAATAATATTGTAATTCAGAAAATAAAATTCAATATTAAAAAATTGTAAATGTAAATACTGAAGAAAAAAAAGCAATCAATATGAAAATTTATTTTTTACAAGAAGATTTCTTAACAAAGGTCTATTTCTCCTGTATAATAGTAATATGTATTATAGATTTTGTATACATTTGTAACCGAAAAGCGCTATAAACGTAAGATTTGAAATAGAACGTGATGTTTACCTTTCTTACATATTTTAGATTCCGTGTAATTTATAACACTATACTTTGAATATTTTGGCCCACATTTTTACATGCATTTTAGTTTTGTTGAAAAAAATTTAACTTTCTAAATTCTTTTTATAGAGTTTTTTTTAATCTTGAGTAAATGGGTCATGGCTCATCCTTACCTAACAAGTGATCAAATTTTGCAATTTAAGTGGTAATAAAGTTATTTTTGATTTGGAGTTTAAAATATTTAAGATGACCGAGAAAACTGAAAAACCAAATTAAGTGTTCCATAATCACAGCATTTACTCTAAAATTTTTACATGGGAACAAGTTGATAAATCTATTCTTTGATGCAATCAAGCTGTAAATATCGAAAATTTGCTTCAACCTCACAAATTATTCTTTAGCTCTTTTGATTTGAGGTTTAGTTTTGTTTACATTTCTTTAAATTTTTTGCTATTTCTTTCAAATTTTGTTCTAAAATGCTTCTTTATAATATAAGTACGCCTACACTTATGATACACTTACTTTTAGCTGCCTTATACATATAACAAAAATTTTCTTATACAATATAATAATATTATTATTATTAATAGCCACTTGATAATGAAATTTATTGTACAATTGAGAATAAATAAAAAAAAAATATCTACCTACCTATAAACACTTTTCGATTTTATTATAATTTGAATAACAAAATTTCTTTGCGCTGATTTTACAAAAAATACAAAATAGAAACAAACAAAAACTGATGATTTCAAATATTTTTATACACACGCATAGCATTGCCATCTACACAATAATATTTTAGTTGTATATCAAAACAGAATTTTTGTATGAGTGCGAATTTTATTATTAAACAACGTAAAAAGAATGTATACGAAATTTATGATTTTATATTAATTTTTTTTTTGCCATTTTATTACTCACACACACACGTTTATAATAAAATATTTTTCATATGCTATACCTTAATATTTTTATTGCCATAAATGTTAACTAACATTTGTCACATTTATTCATTTATTTTATGAGAAAAAATTATATTTTAGGACCGCAGTTTTATAATACTTTTTAAATATTTTATAAGTATACTATTTTATTACTATATTAGATACTCGTATATAAGTATTATTATATTTTCATATAAAAATGGCGTACAAATTGAATTAAAAAGGTGCGAGTATATTGTGATGAAAATAAAAATAAGATTTCAGCAAAAAATTTCATAAATTTTTACAAGAATATTTTTATTCACTTACACTATCTTTTAGGAGTTTTCCAAAAAAAAAAAAAGTGATAAAAAGTGCTTATTAGTTTCACTTTGTCCGATCGTCTATCGGTCAACTTTTTTACAAAACATCTACATCCTTGAAGATAGAAAGCTGAAATTATTATTTTTTAACAATTTTTTGTAGCAAATCTATAAGTACTTTTCAAATTTTGCAAACGAAGCAAAAACTAGAGGCTGGCTAATAGAGGAATAGAAACCAATAGAGGAATCTATTGCGGGATATCATACATTGAATTTTAAAAACCAAAATGACTGTCAAAATTTACCGTTATAAAATCGTTTTTTTTTTCAAATTTTTGATATCGATTTTCTTCTATAGGCCTATACTTGCAAGAGTCTGAAGTTTGGCAGCTTTTAGACACTAATAACTTTTTCCATTTCGTTAGAAGGAAATCTTTCTCCACCTCCAACCCCTCTCAAGTTATCACCTGTCAACATTTGTATTATTTGAATTTTTGGCCCCATATATTTCCGAAACCGCTAGCTTTTTCAAATTTCTATAAACGTAGAAAGCTACGACAGAAAATTTCATGCTATTAAAAAAAATAATTATTTTTCTTAACTCATACAATTAACCCTTGAATGCGAGCATTATTTTACTGTTTTTTTCAATTTTTTTCCCTCATCCCTAAATGTATGCAATTTTTTCGTATTTTAAGGAAAGTAATTTTAATAATGTAGTACATTATGTAGATTGTTTTTAAGCAATATTATTTTCACTTCTTAAAGGAAAAAGCTCTGCATTACAAACCATTGATTTGACCCAACTTTATTTTTTCTTTTGTTGAAACAAATAAAATTTCGTATAATAGTAGAATTAATAATAACAATAAGGACTTAAAGTATATTATTGTGATATTAAGGCTGTAATAAAAAAACATCATGTAAGAAGAATATAAATAATGAACAGTCTATTTATATACATCATGGATTAATAATGCCTTTGTACATTACAAGTACATAATAATATGTATGAAGAGTTTAGGAAAGTTTTATGTATAATTGCTAGCTCCTTGTATATTTTGTTATATTATTAATATTATGTGAATAATATGTTAAGAAAATATTACTCAAAAAAAAAGGTATATACAAATCATAAGTAGTATGCTATGATTTATCATTGATGGTAGATTATGGTACTTTCTATCATCATAATGACAATAAAAATGTAACAAATATAAAAACTTTTCATATTAGAATAATTATTATAGTGAAAGTAAAAAAAAAAAAAATTTCAAGTTTAATGCTAGTTGTTTTTTTTTATTATTATTTAATGATAAATGTTATTAAGTAATTTATTTTATTATAGTTACGCATGTTTGTAAAACGAGAAAGAAATTAAAATAATTAACTGAAATATGATCAAAGAAATCTTCAATATTTTAATTAAATCCGTAAACATGTTCTTGAATTATTTTTGAAAACTTACTAATTTACAAAATATAAGTAAAAATTGAGACTTAAAGAACACATAACGCAGCCTCAGAATTTGGGTGCAATATAACAATTCAAAACCAGAAAACAAATGCAGCACAAAAATTAAATATACGATTAAAATTATTCTGAACAAAACCACAAATACCTTATTAACTCTGTGGCCGAGCCCAATAAAATTGGTATCAAAAAATGGTAAATATAACAGTTTATAAATCCAAAATATAAAAATGATAATTTATTATTCGTTTTAGTTTTAAAATATCCCGCTGCAAATTCAATTGCGATTTCCCAAATTTGTATTTTTTGGATGTATGACGCTCATAGTAATTTTATTATTATTATTTTATGCTCTGTGTCTATATTCCATAAAACTTTCCATCGCTAAGCAAATATAATGCTTAAATTCTTAATGTTTCAGATGCAATTTCACATTGTTCAATTTTGAATATATTATTTTTGTAAATTTCATTGCAAAAATTTTATGTTTTTCAAAGAAAAAATATTTTTGTAAACCAAAATATTTTCAAAATCAACTTAAAAGTCTAACTAATTATAGCTATACATTAAAATATTTACTAGATCATTCTTGCTCGAACATAGCAAAATAATTTCAATTTTGTCTTCTGTTTTTGATAGCCCTAATTTTGAATTTTGAAACTTCTAATTAATTTCTTATATTCAATTGATTTGTTTCAAAAATAATTTTTTTTCAATGCAAATTTATGACAACGAAAATAATTGCTTTAGGGTTAATAAAGTCCACCATGTTACATACAACCACATTACATACTTTGAAAAATTAAAATAACTGCTATGATAATGTGCGAAAAAATCAATAAACATTTGGTACACAAAGAAAATATTAAGGATAATAAAGAAATTCTTCGAAATATATAAATTTCGACTCATTGTCCTTCGAAAAATTTCAATTCACAAAAAATAAAACAGGTGTATTTAAATTTTTTTTTTAAACAGTATGTACGAATATTTTTTGCTTTCAAGGACATTCAGAATTAGATAAAAAAAAAACACATCTTTAGGTCATTTACATTAACCAAAAATTTATGAACTTGTTACTTTTTAAAGTGAACTTTGAACTTTTAAAAATTTTCTGTTTCTTAGAAGACCACAAGCCAATCAAACAATCAAAAACCATCAAAATTATTAAAATTGATGACAAAATTTTCAATATTAATTTTAGTCCTTTTTATTTTACACAATAGCTTCTACTATAGATAGATTAATATTGTTGATGACTTTGTTTTTTTGATTTCGTCATTCTGTTTTTTTCATTTCAGAGAGCATACTGTTTGCACCTAAAATTTTTTTGTACGTATCATCTAAAAATATTGTTGATTTATTTTAATCTTCTCAGAAAACTAATTAAAAGAAAGTCAAAAGATCTTTAAAAATTAATCAATTTTCAAGTTAAGGACTATATTTTTTTGTTATGTTTTTATATTCTTGTTTACAATATTAAAAGTTATGAGGTTTTAAAGAATCACTTGCAATTTACTTACAACTTTTTTGTGATATTTTAATTTATATAGTTTATTAATGTATAGGATTACTGAGGTCAATAAATTTAATTAAGTTTTGATATGAGTTGATTATTTGGCAAGTAAAAATAAAATTATTTAAGGCAATCGATGGAAATTTTATTTATAAGTGAGGGGCGGAATTGAATGAATTGAAAATTTTGGAGCAAATTTGTTAATGAGGTAAACTATTGCGTATAGCTTTTTAAATATTTTCAATTCATCTAATTTCTCTACAATTCTGCCCAAATTATATTAACAGTTTTTAAATTTCAAAATTTTTCGTTACGAAAATTTTTCGTTTTGAATTTAAAGTGGATCCTGCTAATAAATCTCCTGAAAAAATTTTTTTTTTGCATTCACATTGAAGTTATTAATTTTAATTATTTTTTTATTTAATACTCGTACTTATCTTTTTTTTCTAAATACCATAAGCATTTTCTTAGCTAGTCCTTGAATTTTTTTACACATTTTCTTCTCCCTTTTGCATATGCTACTGGAAAAACCAGCAAGTAATCAAATAGCAAGTTTTCTTATTCATAAAAATTATACTATTAACCTTGTTTATTATAATAATTCTCTTAAAAAAAGAAAAAACAAAAACAAATTGTACCTATATTACGACAAGTCCCCTGTGATTGTATTTGTTTTCCTATATATGTGTATGGTTTTTAGGAAAAATACCAAGAAATTTATTCACCTGTAAATAAAACTATCTTAAAAATTTTAATCACATATGGGTACAGAATTTTTTATGCTTCAAATATTCTTAAAGTATTGAGACTTTTATATTTTTTTCATTTTTATTTTTTTTTTTTTAAGTTTCCGTTTCAGTTTCCATAATATCGTTTTATGTCCTTATTGTCAAAATAGGTTATTTCATTTTTCTTTTCCTTATTTCTGGTTTTATTTGAATATTCCCAGATAGCAGGTTTTCAATATTTCTTTTTAAATTGAATTCAAAGTTTTGTAAAATGTAAAATTTTAAGTCAAATATAATTTATCTCAGCCTCATAATTTTCTAATTTTTATAATAATTGCCGATTAAATAGGTTAATAAATCCAAAAATTTGGAAATCATTTAGAGACAAATTAATTTGGATGTTTCTTAAATAATATTACAAATCTTCAACGAATAAATTACTCTCTATCTTTTTATTACTCTAATATTGTTTTTGTTTAAATCTGATTCAATTTAGAATTAATTGTAATTGCCGAATTCAGCTTAACTATATTTCAAAATTATGGTAGGAATGCCTGCCAATTCTAACTCTGATTATTTTGATCTTGATATTGGAAATGTTTGCTCTGATGTCTATTCTTTCTAGGAATTTGAATTGTGCTTAGCAATGGGTAATATAACAGTAATATTATGTGTATTCAGTAACTATGGGTTATATAACAGTAGTACAGTTTATATAACAGTAATTAGTTAACTCAATTTTTTTTTGGTTTTTGCTATTTACTTTTTATTTTAAATTTTATACAACTAAATCCGAAATATTTTTTGTGACTTTTATACTAATAAACTATAATCTTTACTAACTCTCCATCATTTCCTTTTCCATTCTCATCAAATGCGATGATTTTGGTAGGCAATATTAATTTCGTGCAGTATTTATTTGCATGAAAATTGATGCTTGGTCTAAGCAATACGTCTGATATAAAATGGTTTATTATTGGTTTACTTTCAGAAATATTATAAATCAATCGAATTGATGGTGTTAATTTGAAAACAAATTGAAAAAATTTGAGTAATTTTCTACCATCTGCTGAAAATTTCTTTCTATTAAGAAAAAAAAACTCATCTTTTGCTGCTTGGGTTATTAAAAAAAGAAAACCCTTTCTATATAATACATAATAGCTATGTAAAAATCTGTCCTACTTTAACAATTTATTTTTATTTTGTACCCCATATTTTCATTTTTTTTTTGTTTTTTGCTTCTACACAATAGACAATATTATTATGCTTGAGAAAATTTTATATATGTTTCAAAATATGCGATAGAAATATAAAAAATATGTACAATATATGTATTTAAGTTTTGAGGACCTAGTTATGTGGATACTTTTTCGAAACTCTATGATTGTATTATACATTATATAATATATATATTAGGTATATCCAGCATAATATATTATATTTGTATATTACGTATAATATAGAAATTGGCCTGTAAAACTAAACATTTTTATTGACAAAAATAAAAATATATTGAATGTTCTTTATCTCTATATGTTATATAATATTTTTGCTGTTTTGTCTTTGGGGACTTATGTATAATTTGCATGCATTAGCTGGAAACCATGAAAAGAACAAAAATTATACAATATCAAAAGCTTTTGTGCTATTTTTATTTTTCTTTTTTTGGAAGATTTTTTTCATATACCTTACAAAATTTTTGTATTGTTCAAGGCCATTTTGTTATTTCCACTCAACTATACTAGATGGCGAGTTTTTCGTTCTTTATCTATTCTTTATATAAGAATATTCGTAATAAAAATATTTCTAGAACTAATTTTTGAACTGGAACTAATTTTATTATATGAAGAAAGCTAACTTAATTTATCAATATGGTAATGAAAATTAAAAAATAAATCTTAAAATTTTTGGAAAATGGTCCTTATTGTTTTTCTGAATCATACATTTTGTTTTCGCATGTATTTTAAATAAGTCACCATATTTTAATTTTAAATACTATCAGGACGATTTAAGATACCGGTCCTGTTGCTACCAGAATAATATTCTAATTCATTAACACTAATAATATCTAACATTTTATGAAAATAATGTGATGTAGTAAGTTATAACGTAAAATATTCGTGTTAAAAACGCATTCCTGCATTTAAAAACTCGAAATAATTTAGTGCCCGCAAATAACCTACCATATTGTATGAAATGCGATCGTTAAAAATATTTGTTTTAGGTTAAAATTGCGTTCATCTGCCTTAGTGTACAAAAACTATTATAATTAATACATAGACGTTATAAAATATTGATCCTAATTTATATTATTATCTACGACAATTAAAATGGATCTCTAAATGTAAACAATCAATTAAAATCAAGACATTACTGTATTTGAAACTGAAATTAACATAGCTTTTATACTGTTAATAACCACAATAGTACATACATTTATTATATTTAATATTTTTTTATAATGTAGAAATATTTACTAAAAACTAAATCTACATTTTTGTTTAGGCACTATTATTGCCTTAAAACATATGAAATTTAGCTTGTGCTCATAACATTATTTATGCCTTAATTTTAGCTAATAATAGAAATTGTCCTAAAAGAAAATTTTTACTAAAATTCACATAATGTAGTTCAATAAGAACAGAAAGTTAAGAAGAAAAAAAAAGAACAACAAAACCCTCAAATGATCAAAATTTGAACCTTTTTACATGGATTATTTTTTTCCGATTTTATCCTTCTGATAACAGACCTTTTTTATTACTTTAAAGATAATATTTTTATTCTTTAATCTTTTCTTATTTAACTTTTATTAATATTATTCTAATTTTTTTTTATAATATTTTCCGTGAACTGTATTTAAAGTTTATATGATAAAATAAAAATTTTTAGGTTCACCATATTTAATCTTAATATAATATTTGTTGTATTTAAAAAATATAATATTTGTTGTTAGAAATGCATGAAATTTTTAAAATTAATTGAAATTAGTGAGCCTTATAAAAATAAATTGAAGTTTTAAATGCGTTATTTAACTATTAAATATTTAATTTCATAGTGCACCAATTATAATTTTATAATTGAATTACTGGCTATTTCATTCAATTTGTTTTAAATCGCATTAAGAAGAAAAATGCTTGGAATATACCATATTATGCAGAATAATGTATTATTGAAATTTAAACCGCTTAATATCAAGTATAGCTAGAAATTTTCTTACATTTTTGTTTTCAACTTTGTACTCCCTAAGCTTCAACATTCCGTTAAAAATGTATTTTACTCCGTTAAAAATATTGGCAAAATAATATGAAATTGTAGAATTGACCCTTTAAACCAGCTTCCCAACTACGTGATAGCTATAACTTGAATTAGTTTCAAATAATATGCATACGTAGTTTTTTGTGGATATTCACAATATTATTTCATTTGTTCACAGGAAATTTCTTTTGCACCTCCTCCGTTTCAATAGTTTTGCTCCATAAATGTGCAAAATTTTTATTTTTAGTCCTTTATTTCTTCGACACTGTAATTACTCTAACATTCATCCTAAATGTATGCAATATTATACGATAGAAAGGAAATTTATAATATTATCATAGTTAAATACGTTTAATATGAATTCTGTTTAATATCATAACTCGGTTAAATTCTGTTAATAAATTTTTGAACAATTTTCTATGTGATATTAAGCGTGTTCGCCTGTAATAATAACATTATTTTCTTTAGGGCTTTTTCTGAGTATCGAATCACGAAGTGATGGACATATTTTTCTTCCAAGTTTTAAAAACTTTAGAATTGGTTTGTGTTTACAATTGTAATATAGAAATTTTTACGATTGTTACTACTATCACCTAAGTAATTCAATATTCAGAATAAGCCCCATTATTCAGACCTAAAAACTTTAGGTCTGTACAAGTACAATAAACAATAACTAATAATTTTACAAATTTTTAAAGAAAATTGTGCTATTTTAGAAACTATGCATTTGACTGACTACATTTTTCCATAGATAATCGGATTATTTTTCATTACAATGATCTTTTGTACTATCTTAGATCAAATTTATGCCTGTAAAATATTTCCATTTTATCCAAATTTACTACTATTTAAATTTTTTGAAAATTGCTATTTTTTTTGTTTCAACTGCATATTATTGCCATTTTTATTTCCTGAACTAAATTTTCTTATATTTGCTTGCTTTTTAACCCAATTTCATTTTATTTTTAACGAAAAAGGACGTTTAAATAATATAAACCCAAATTATCATCGGTGTTTATAAAATTAAACATATTTTTTTTTTATGTTATTGTGATTGTATGTGTTTTTTTTGTCATTTTTATATTAATAATATGATGAGTCCGTGTTCGAACTTAAAACAAAAAATGAGAACAAAGTAAAAAATTTAGATGAATACCAATTTATTTTTGTTTATTTTTTTTAGTTTCGTAAAAGGGATAAGAACCAAAATAGAAAGGATATAAAAAAAAAATATTGTAAAATAAAGTAAAAAAATAATGAAAAATTTTTTTGTTGTTTTTGTTGTAGTTCACTGTCTTTCCAATTTTGTAGCTTTTCATTCCATTTTCTTTTTACTTTTTTCGGATAATCAAGGCGACTTACTAGCTAGGTTACAATAATAATATTGGTATAATATTGAAAATAATAAAGAAAATAACAAAGTATTTTTAATAAAATAAGAACAAATAAATAAAAGGATAAAAATGAAAAGTGAAATCGAGGAAAAAAACTAAATGGTATAAAAAAAGTATTAAAGAGAAAAAAAAACAATACATAGAATTTATGATGTAACAGGATTACATTTTGAGTACATAAAAATCGTTTCCATACCATTTGTAATGTGGTTTTACTATAAACGAAGACTTTTAAAATTGTAAATCTGAAAATTTACAAAAAAAAAAACCATAAAGACGTTTTTATACATGTTTTTTATTTTTATATGTTTATCTTATCCTTACTAAAATGTTTTCGTTATGAATTAAAATTTTCATAAATTGAATAGAGTTGTAGAGCATTTCTCAATTTCCAAGAGTTTTTTTTTTTTACATAAATTTTACATTATAATTATACCAATTAATGCAGTATTTTTAACTCTGCAATATTTTATTAAATTTTGAGTAATAAGAATACAATAAATATTTAAGGGAGAACAAATTGATGATAATAGCATTTCCGTCGGAAAGTAAGAGCTATATACAAAATATTGTTACTAATCAAACCATTAACAAATTTTCAATTATGCAAGATAAGGTTCTATAATCATAACCTCTGCAATTTCATTCAAATATGTAATTTAAAGAATTGTATAAATTGAAATATTTAAAGGATTGTAGTACAAAACTTAAGCATAAATTTATATTATTACTTACGGTATAAGCCAGAATATTTTCTCATAGATCCATAATTGAGAAAGGTCATAATTTTAACAATAAATAATTAATTATAATAATTGTGCTACTTAATTAATTGGAGCATGAATTGTAATATTTTAATTTCATTGTTATTTTTCAAGTGGTGTTAAATGTTAATTGGTCTGTAATGTCATTTTGTTATTAATTCCGCTGCGTTGTTATGTAATTCACATTTATATTTTATTCACAATAAAAAGATAATTTAATGAAAAATTTACGATATTAATTATTTAAATATTAAATTATCGTAAATATTAAAATAATTTTTATTTGATCAAGTAATTAAAATATCGGAAAAATTATACAATCCGAACACAGTACAATTTGATGACATTGTGTTTGGATTTCCAAGGCAGGACCTAGCTCTGCTGGACAAGATGAAAGAAATTATAAGAGATGTGATTTTTGTTCCAGGAAAGACTGCTGTTTGTAATTTACACAGAGCACCTATTTGCCCTTATAAATTTTGAATTATATAATGGATTTGATCCCTCTGCTGGACTCTAGCGTGAGTGAATTGTTTCTGTTAAATAATTAGTATGAGTGTAGACGGTTTAAGTCGATCAGAATTATTTACTAAATTTATCAAATCTATAACCCTTAAGATTGAATAAAAATTGTCACCAAAAAGAAGTTGCTATATGACTACATTATTAGCAACATTTGTAATAAAAATATCGATCCTTCTTTTTCTTTCTAATTATTTGATTTCAAAAAAATTGTGTTTTTGTTCTAAATAATAAGCAACAATTTTTAATGATATCATGTTTGCCATATACAAACAAAATGAAATATACTTCATTTGTTTTGATTCATCGATTTTTCAAGAGACAAAACAAAAAAAAAACGAAAAATAATAATAAAATTTATTGTCTAAGTAAAAGGACCTTACAATAATAAAATATATTTGAACATGGATGGTATATAATATTATTTTTGTTGTTTTTCAAATTAAAGAGGATTTATTAGATTTTATCTTGTATATAGATTTTTTTTCCAAAAAAAAAAAAATGAAATTTTTTTTTCGAAATTAAGCTTATTTCGAAGTTCAAATAAAAATTTATCAATCAGTATTTTCCTTCCGACATAATAATTTTTCGTTTGTTTATTCCCCTAACAAGAGAGTGTTCATATTACTAACAATATTATAGCATGTATATAGTATTGTAGAGGTTCTCATATCTTAACTTATACGATAAACCAATCAAAGTCATGGCCAGAGGGTTACACTGGTCATGTGAAAAAGGTGATATCATCAATGATCTTAAACAACAAGGTCTTGAAATCAAAGATGCCACTAACATTGTCAAAAAAGAAAGGTCGGAAAACGATAGAGGAGAAATTGTCGTCAGTCATAAAAAGTTGTCCCTGTTTATGCTAACTTTCGACAAAAATCAGAGCACCCAAAAAATTTATGATATTAAACATATACTCAAGCTAAGAGTTAAAATAGAACCAATAAGGAAAAACTCAAAAGCTATACCGCAGTGTACGCGTTGTCAAGAATATAATCACACCAAATCTTATTGTAAAAAAAATCCCAAATGCGTGAAATGTGGTGGGAATCATCACACTTCGGTGTGCCCGAAAGGCCGCAACACTCCACCAAAATGTTCCAATTGTGGTGGAGCTCATCCTGCAAACTATCGGGGATGTGAAGTTGCTAAGGAACTCCAGCGCAAAAGAAATTTGGCCTTAAGTTCAAAACATAAAACAATAGCTCCTACAAAGATTCCTCCGATACATCAAATCCAACCAAAGAACACCAATGTGCTTTTGACGCCTCAAATCGCTGAAAAAACAGCAAGTACCAAAACTTCAAAGAGAAAAACTTATGCCCAAGTAGCGGCAAAACCTACAACAGACGAAATTTTAGAATTGATATTAAAAAAACTTGACGATCAAAGAGTCTCAGAAAGACAACTTAATGATAGATTAAATAGACTAGAAAATAAAATAAACTCTAGATTAATTAAAAAATGACGCAAAATCTAAGAATTATGACGTGGAATGCTGATGGTCTTCAGCAACATATCCAAGAACTTGATATCTTTCTTAAAAGAGAAAAAATTGACGTTTGTTTAGTTACAGAAACTCACTTTACCAAAGAAACCAACCTAGAAATTTATGGTTATAAGTGCTATAACGCAGTTCACCCAGAGAATAAAGCCAGAGGCGGCTCATCAATTTTTGTTAAAAATAATATTAAACACCAAAGACACCTCGGTATTGAAAAACAAACGATGCAAGCAGCTATAGTTAAAATTTATATCAAGAATAGAGATTTGATAATTTCCTCCATCTACTGTCCCCCAAGATATAATTTAAAAATAGAGGACTACAAGTCAATGCTGACCTACATGGGCAAAGATTTTCTGCTTGGTGGTGATTTTAACGCTAAGAATACTTTTTGGGGCTCAAGACTTACCACTCCAAAAGGCAGAGCCCTATACGAAGCTGCAGTCGGAATAGGTTGTGATTTTCATTCCACGAGAAAACCCACTTACTGGCCGACAGATAGGAACAGAATTCCAGACCTTCTGGATTTCTTCATAAGTAGAGGAGTCTCTGAAAATTATATACATGTAAGCGAAAGCTATGATTTGAACTCTGACCATTCTCCAGTTATTTTGACGATCTCAGAAACAGTGATACTTAAAGCAGATATACCCAAATTGACAAACAAAACAACCAAATGGAATTTATTCAGGGACATAGTTGAAAACAACACAATTCTAAACGTACCCCTTAGAAATAAGTATCAACTTGAAGATGAGTTAGAAACATTTATTACTAACGTACAAAATGCTGCCTGGAATAGCTCCTCAGAAACCAAAACAAAAGAAAGAAATGTAAATTATCCCCTTCAAGTAAGGAATCTAGTAGCTGAAAAAAGAAGAGCACGTAAAATATGGCAAACTACCAGATTTCCTGAGGATAAAACTCGTGTCAACCAACTGGCGAACAAACTAAAAAACCTATTAAAAGAAATAAAAAATGCGACTATAGCCAACTACTTAAACAATTTATCAGCTGACAGAGAAAATGATTACTCCCTATGGAAAGCTGTTAAAAATATCAAAAGACCTAAGTATCAAGTACCCCCAATTAGAAAAGACGACGGTTCCTGGATAGTAAACGATATTGATAAAGCGAATGGGTTTGCAAAACATCTCGAAAAAATTTTTGTGCCTCTTCCCAGACAAACCTCGGAAGAAAATCTAACTGCAGTTAACGCGAACCGAATGGACGCAATACAAATTCCGAAAATCAAAATGGGTGAACTAAAAGCTGAAATCAAGAACCTGAAAAATAATAAGGCCCCGGGCTACGATTTAATAACTGCTGAAATAGTAAAGAAGTTACCAGAGATTGCTGTGAAGAAATTACTTTTCCTATTTAATGCATCACTGAGATTAAATCATGTGCCATCCCAGTGGAAGGTTGCAGAAATTATCATGGTACCCAAACCTGGTAAACCAGCCAACGAGATGAAGTCGTATAGACCAATCTCTCTTTTGCCAGTTTTATCAAAGCTGTTTGAGAGAGTCTTATTAAATCGCCTGAAACCAGTAATTGAAAACAGAAACTTGATTCCTGATCACCAGTTTGGATTTAGGTGCAAGCATTCCACTATTGATCAGATTCACAGGCTGACGAATGTAATTGAAAATGCGTTAGAAAATAAGGAGTATTGCTCTGCAGTCTTTTTGGACGTGGCCCAGGCATTCGACAAGGTTTGGCACAGGGGTCTCAACTTTAAAATAAAAGAAAATCTGCCAGAGCCATTTCCGGAAATATTGAAATCGTATCTTACAGACAGACTGTTCAGAGTCAAATTTGAGGGGGAGTACTCAGACTTTAAAAATTTGGGGGCTGGAGTACCTCAAGGAAGTGTCCTAGGACCTCTGCTCTACCTTATTTACACCAGAGACATACCACAAAGTGTTGAAACTTTTCTAGCAACATTTGCAGATGATACAGCGATACTGGCCACTGGTAAAACTGTTAGCGAAGCTACATGCAAGTTACAAGAATCCTTAAACAAAATTTCTACTTGGACCAAAAAATGGAGGTTTCAGCTCAACGAGTCTAAGTCTGTTCATGTAAACTACACAAATAAAAAAGGCGAACCGATTAGGGTGCTATTAAACGGCTTAGAAATTCCATATGCCAACGAAGCAAAGTACCTTGGTATGACTCTGGATGCGAAACTGAAATGGAAGGAGCACGTTAAAAAAAAGAAGACTGAGCTGAATATCAAACTCACAAAAATGTATTGGCTGCTAGGAAGACACTCCGAGCTCAATATTCATAATAAACTCCTGCTCTACAACCAGGTTCTTAAGCCTGTGTGGACTTACGGTATACAGCTATGGGGCTGTACCAAAGAAAGCAACATCAAAATTATACAGACCTTTCAAAACAAGGTTCTCAGAATCATTGCCAATGCGCCATGGTACGTAAGTAACGACACTCTACATCGGGACCTGAATGTGCGTACAGTTAAAGATGAAATAAGAAAGCACGCAATCAACCATCAATCAAGATTACTCCAGCACGACAACCCTGAGATGCTGCAACTTTTGGATGTTAGTCAAGGGCCAAGACGCCTCAAACGCACGAGGCCACTTGAACTCATCCGCTAAACGAAGCAATATTTGTAACTGGGAACCCATCAATGGATGATGCGCCCATAAACCCCATTTAAAGTCAGAAGGATTGCTAGATAGGAATTAATTTCTTAGTTGCAATATTAAATAATAAAAAAAAAAAAAAAAAAAAAAAAAAAAAACTTATACGATATTATAACATATGATTATGAATTAGATGCTAGATATCCTGTTTTATTTTCTTATTTTTGTTTTATTTTGTTTTATTGTTTCCTTTTTGCATGAAAGATTCTTGAAAAATTTTATTAAGTAACGTAATAAATATTATTTCTTATACATATAGATTTCTGTATTTTAGGATGTTTCATTTCAAAGATGCTGAATATCATTTGAAGCAAGTATTACAAGAATAAAATGAATTCGATAGAATTTATTGTAAGAATATAAAAAGTATAGCAAAATATTAAGAATCAGGTTGATATTTAATTAAAAACTAAGTATATCAATTATTTCCTAGTGAGCTTCATCCACTCTTTCCGTTTTTAGAGTGGTAGTACGATTATTTATTCATTATTTATAAGGTCATAGTAGTTCATTTTTAAATTGTAAATGGAAAAGATGATGAGGCCTGTGTAAAATTAAACTAGATGATATTAATCGCAAAAGATACATAGAATTGACTTCAATAAACGAACTATGTCCGATTTGGTTGAAATAAATTCAATAATTTTAATAATTTTCCTTAAAAATCCTTAAAGGGAGCAAAGTAGAATACAATCTGGTAGAATTCGGTAGAAACTATGACACGACAGAATATAAATTCATGTGAAAAATATTTTATTTAATACGATAAATTAGAATTTCAATTACAATTTGAAAAAAAGCTGAGATCCTTGCAAAATTAATGATTAACATAGTAAATGGTTTTTTAATTTAAACAAAAAATTTCGAAAAAATTTATTCAAACAGCAATATTTATAATCAAAATTTTTCAGTAATAACTGAATAACACGTATTTTATCGAAAATATCCAGTGATTCACCCTCTAAAGGATTCTCTCATTCACTATGAAAGAATCGATCTGAATGTTGACTAAAATACCATTGTTAAATAGCATTGTTTAAAATTCCTAATATTTAATTTGTTAAATGTAGTAACCTACAATAATATTTTGAAAGCCCTATTAGATGGTCTTCTAACATATTTTCAATTGTAAATTAATTAAAAAATGTGCCCGACATCATCAGCATCTTTTTGTCATACAATTTAAATTACAATGAATTTTCTACAATTGTTTTGGTGAAGTTTGTTGTTCAAGCCTGGTGCCTTAAATATCATGCTCCTATTAATTTACGATTCCAGATGAATAATGGATGCTGTCATGATAATCATAATAGTGTTTGGAATTCTATTTTGCTACATTTTATGGGACACACCTTATTTTGAATAATCATTTGTTTTAGTTATACACATACATCATATATAAATGAATTATGGGTTTTCGAAGGGAATCATTTAATCCATTTTGTGTAATAATGTTCATGTGGATATTTTTAGAGTTTTTGTTTTTTCTTTTCTAAAAGTAATAAATATAAAGATGAAATAAATACCAAAATTTATGTGTTTCATATAAATATAAAAAAAATTTTTGTTTTTTTTTTCGGATTTTTTTTTTTTTTCATCACATTACATAAACATATTACCTAATATTATAAAAAAAAGGAAAAACCAATATTGAATTATTGAGTTTGAATTTTGGATTTTTTTTTTCTTTTTATAGAATAGCAATAGAGAGTATATAATATCTAAAATGTTCAACAGTCAATAAATTATATTACTTAAATTTCTACTCAAATGTACTAAATTTTTTTCTCTACTCTCTCCTTATTTTGTGTGCGTGTATATTGCTTGTATATGTTTACGCAGCAACGTGCTTATGTGTATGATATGTAAGTAAATATGAAAATCTCTTCAAATCTAAGTAAGAATACATTAAAATTGAAATATGTGTATTTCTTGTAGTAAATATTATATGAATTTTAGAGGAAATTGGAAAATTTTGAATTTTAAAAAATTTTTGGAAAACAAAAAAATATTCAGTTCAACCTTAATTTTTGGTGCAATAATTTAAAAGATTATCTTTGTATGTATAATAGAATTACCAATATTATGCAATATAAATCTAGAATCACTTCAGTTTTATGTAGGGTGAATATCCTATATAAAAAATGTTTTATATAATGTACTATAGAAATTAGAGTTTATACCAAATTTTATGTGCGACAATATTTTGTTATTTCTATGAAAGTGATATTTATTGTTATAATTATAACAGTTCTGAAAATAATAATGATTTTGCTGTTTCAACAAAAAAAAATTCTTAAGTGAATCCCAGAATTGTGGGTAACGAGTAAATTCAAACACTCAAATTTCATTCTATTTGTACACAACAATCCGAAACTATAATGTGTAAAATAAAATTGCGGCAGAATACAGATAAGAATAATTTAGCTAATCAACTAATTAAATCACTTCAAATTCAACTTAGATGTAAAATTTTAGGGGTTTATAATTAAAATTTAATATAGAAGAAAAATTAAATTAGATGTGACTAAACTAAAATAAAAATTTAATATAGAAAGCAATAGACAATTTTTGAAAAAATTTAAATTAATTTTTATTATTATGGTATACTCTTAAATTTTTTATGACCATCATCAAATTCCTTATGAATTTTTTTTGATTAATTTGGATTATAAAAATTTTAAATTTATATTTATTAAAAAAGGATTCTTATATGATGCTAATTTACTAATTTTTGTCCTTCTAATAAATCAAAAAGACTATGGAAATTTCCAATACATTAAATTATATGCAGAATTTAATTGAACGGAAATTTAGTTTTAGAGCGGGCATTAAAAAATTTCCAAAAAAATTTTTTTCATTTTCGAAAGTTGCCCATATAATTTCTCATTATACTTGTTATTTAAACTATTAACGAAGGAATGCCACCATATTCGGGACATTATAAATATTCTAAAATATCAGGAATGCTGACATATAAGCGGTATGGCGTGATATTTTAAGAAATCTGTTAGGTTTACAAGTTACTATTAAGGAAAATCACAATTTATTACTTAAATTAGGAATGCACTGAAATTTAAATGATTTTAATAAAATTATAGTTATACTAACTTACGATAAAAATACTTCCCTGTAGTCAGTATGATATTGAACACAATTTCATTGTACAATTATTATAGTAAAATTATTTTCATATCCAAAATATTTTCTAAATTTAGTAACATATTATTTCTTGATACTAGTTATTCTACATTCAATTTATATTTTACTATTATATTGTAAAATTACAAATATAAAAATGTGACATCTTCTTCAACAAAAAAAAACACAAAACAAGAACACCAAAAATCTAGTTCTTATAGTATTAAGAAGCATTATATCCTTGATTCCAAACAAATATGGACAATATTTTGACCACAAAATATTTTAGTAATATATTTCTTCTTCGATTGTCGTAAAAGTAAGTATACATAAAAAGCATAATTTTTGAATCCTGAACCCATATTCATATTACATAAATAAATATATATGCAAAAAGGATATTTTCATATAAATACAAAATCAAAGACATAATGACAATATGTATTATATAAAATGAATTCAACAGGACCTTTTTATATTTTTATTTGAAAAATTGAGCATAACAAAAGAAAATCATTTTATTTTCTTTTTTCATTCTTTTGAAATCCAATTTATAATTTTAAAAGTAAGCAAAAAAGTAAAACGTGAATTCAAAAGAAATATAGATAGAGAAAGAGGGAGAGAAATAGAGCAGGAGAGAGAAAATAAATTTATTTATCTATATCCTTCTTTTTTGGACAGATTAAATGCGGTTCAAATCCAATCCAATGTCCAAAAATTTTAATTTTAATTTTTCTTGTATTTTTATTTTTCATTGTTATACAATTTTTTGTCATTCGTATGTTATAAAATTAAATTTTTTACAGTTAAAAGTTACAAAAATTATTTTTTATTTTTGTTAAAAGAACTCGATAGAATTATTGCTGCTTCCATTTAGTTAGATTTGATGCTTGATTCAGGTTAGAAAGGATAATAAATGTTTCCTTTTTTATTAAAATTCTTGCACACAATTTTATTCTATTTAATATAGAATAAAAAATAATATTATGTAAAGTAAATTAGTCAATCTCTTCTCATTTATATACAAAAGAAAAAAAAAACCCTAAAAACCAAAAATGAAATTCTAAATTAATCCTTGAATTAAGATTTTCAATTGAAATTTCTAAAGCATATCTATTAATTTTACATTGGGTAAATAAATTTCTATCTTCCAAGCATGTTTATGTATTTTAAAAATATAAGATGTTAAAAAAAATGGAAGCTTTTCAAACTGATATGAAAAACAAAGTGACATTTTGTTTCAAATCATATTATAGTTTTGAATATAAGCACCAGATTGAATGTTAGACATTTCAATTTAATCGCGAATTAAAAATCATGGAAATATAAAGGCTTAAGCACTCGTCAGTGCCTTGTTCATTATTATTTTCATATAAATTTTTGTAAAAATTTTTTATTAAACTACATTACTCGTATTATTGTCAACAACAGATTCCAGAATTTATGCACTATGTAGGACCTATTACACTATTTAATTTTACCAAATTTTTTAGTTTTTTTATTTTGAAATTTGAAATTATTAGGAAAATTGCAGAAAGTTAGTACTCATACCGAATATAAATATCTAGGAATCATTTATATCTTCCTTCTTATAGCTAAACCGATAACACATTATGTAAAAGAATCTTTTAAGATACTAGAAACAACATAATCGTTATTATTTTTCATGATGCATTGAATGACTCTTGAGATTGTATCTGAAAAGGAGGACGAGTGACCTCTAAAGACGTGCAAGTTGTTACTACCTAATCCCGTAATAGGGAAAACAAACAGCAAAGGCGAAAATGCAGTGACATGAGGGGCGACCAAAGAATTGTGGCCTAATCTAAAGCATCGTCGCTCGGCGGGTCTAATATCTCTCTATCGGGGTGATATTGGTGCTGTAACTAGGCATTGTCTGAATAATGAACACGCCAAAAGTATGGGTATCTTTGCAGGAGCAATTGCGACGAGAAGAAAGAGCAGGAGACGATAGCTCATCTTTTGTACTCATGCTCGGTTTTGACAAAGGAAAGACGAAGATTTCTTAATTTATAAAGGATTCGGACAGGTTCGCGTGCGGCTAAGGATATGCAGATGGAGATGCAGCCGTATCATAACGAGCCTAGTTATATTTTCTGATAGCCGCATCTACCTACCTATCTACGTATCTAGTAAATTTCATCTTCACATTAATATTATTCCTTATGCTATCATCAGTAATAAGAAAGAAGAAAGTCAAGACTTCGGCAATTTTGTATTAAACAACATTTGTATTAATAATTATAAAAGTTATTTTATTATTAGTTAATGACTTGTGCTTGAAAATAACCTTTGCACATTTGATGACTATGTTCGATGTGAATTTTAACACCAAATATTTTTAGCATACTCCTTAATTTTTAAGAAATTTACATTATTCTTCTAAAAATCCTATTCTTAGAAATTTTTTTTTTCTTTTAATTTTACTTGAAAATCAATGAAAAGACAAAAAGTTTCAAAATAGAAAACAAAGAACATAATTTTGTATAAATTTTTTTTTTATTAAAATTTTGATTTACAATAGAAATATAAAATTGATGAATTTATATAGCTAGTAGTTTTTTCATAATAAATTTTAAAAAAGGATCCTTTTTTTTTGTGTTCTATTTTTTTTTTTTTTTGTATTAAAAATATGTGCATAACATTTTTGTTACCATTATTATAATATTGGATTCTATTTAATAAAGTGTTTTTGGCTTTTGTCTTCGAAAAAATCGAAATCTATAAAATTATATTTACATATACACTTAGTTTGTATGTATATCTAGATATTATATAAAAGAAAATATTTATGTTCAGGCAAAACCACTTCATTATAGAATCCATTTTAATTTAGTTTCAAATGAAAATTTTGGATCAATGGGTTAATATAATAATGTATGTGAACATATTATTATTATTTTTTGGAACATATTTTTAGAAGAGTATATAAAATACAAGTCCTTTTTAAATATTTGGATTTTATTCTATGATAATATTATATAGATATAGGAAAATTATTTTATATACGATACGACAAATATTTGACTATTTTTATTTTAACTACTAAATTACTATAATTTAAATAAGAGTATAAATATAGAGATTGGATAGATAATTTAAAGATATATAGAGATATATAACAGATATTATTTCACATATTATATTATATACATAAATTACGAGTATAAATAAATACTCGGGCTATAAATAAATTTTATTATTTTTTTGATCGAACTATATTAGGTCCATTATAGCAGTAAACGAATTTACTCTTAAATTTTAAAGACAAATTGAAGTATAATTGATAATTTTTGGAAAATAATCAATAAAAGAGAAAACATTTCATTAAGAATTAAAAATGTTTTACTATTAAAACAGGTACGAGTTTTTTTTTTTGCGAAAATTTTCAAAAAGAAAATTAATTTAATATTGTATTTCCTTTTAAAATTTCAATCTAACGAAAAAAGTTATGCTATTATTAAATTTAAATTGACATCATCAACAACAAAAACATAATTACCTTTTCTGAAATTGCTTGAAAATATTTTTGAAATATAAGCAGTCAATTTCACACCAAATCACTTTAAATCACACCAAATATGAAAATTTAATTGCTCCAATAAAACCTATTGCAGAATATGGTTCATGTTTTAACATCCTGATGTTCAGATTTTTTTTGATATTTTTCTAATATATATATGAAATTATCATACATAATTACTCAAACACATAAAATTCATGCAAAAAGAGAAAAACTGTTAAATACATTAATATATCTAAATAGATTGCATACTTTTAGGGAATTAATTTTGTTCAGAGTAAAAAAAATTTTCTTTATTCGAATTTTATTTGATCGTAAATAGCTATTAATTTACAAAAATTTCTATAAATCAATAAAAATAAAAAATATACTATTTTATCATATTACGAGCCAATGCGTGCAAAACAAAGGATTTATGAATTATCAAGAAATTAATAAAAACTATTTACGAAAAATTTAATTTACGAAAAAAAGCAAATAAATTTAAATATCCAAAAATATCCTTAGTTCACTCACATAATTTAGAAAAAAGAATTTATTATAATATTATTTTTTTATTAATAAATTTATAATTTTAGTTTTAAAACTAATTTGAAAAAAATTTTATTAGAAAAATTTTCACACTTCTAAAGTCATTCATTCCAATTACGACCCTCCATTTAATTGGGTTTTTTTAGAAAATATTTGCATTATTTTTATTAAGCACTATTAAACATTATTAAGAGTTTTTGAATACCCGGAGAAAAATTTATAATTTTTTAAATAGTTATCATGGGGGGCGGCTATTTTCAAAAGAACTTAATACATAAATTTTAAAAATTCGAATTTCATTGATGCCATATAGAAGATATAAAAACTTATACAAAATAACAACAAAAATTTTTATTAAAACTGCATTATTTTTTAAAATTTAGTTTTAAATTATTTTTTTTTTTGTAATTTATTCACCATATTTTATGTGGGAGAGTGTTAAATTATTCTTTTATAAAGAGAATTTCATTATTAAAAATTTTTTATTATGCAATTTTCCTCACCTAAATACTTATAATGTTGTCTAACATTTTTATAATGTGAATAAATCAAAAAAATATATACAAATATCCTTGAATATCCTTGAAAATCAAAGAAAAACTTCAAACATATTTCTAAATAGAATTCATATTCTTGCTTACATTATTCAAAAAATTCGGTTAATTGGAAAAAAAAAAGAAAAACATTTTGGTAGAAACCCAAATAATTTTTTTTTTTTTTTCCAATTTATTTTTTAAGGTTTAAATTTAACAACCTGGTGATTGATGAGAAAATTTTTGAAAAAAAATTTTTTTTTTTTTTGTTTTTTTTTTAAAAGCCAACATTATTATTATTTTTGTTTTGCATCTCCTCCAAAACCTTTAAAATAAGAATTTTTCTTACATATTTTTTTAGATTTTAGGAAAAAAAAATAAATGGGAAAGTTTTTATTTAGTTTCGCGCAAAAGAGTAAATTTTTCTTTTTGCTATTTTTTTCATATTTATTTGGTCTATTTTCATTTTGTTTTTGAATCATATGCAAATGAAAATAATAACCTTCAAAATAAGAGAAAATAATTTATCATTTAAACCTGACGTAAAAATGAATTTTAAGAGGAACAAGAGAGAAAATTTTTATGGTTTGTTGAAAAACTTATTTGGCAAGAAAATTATTTTATTTCTATCCTATACAATAGTAAAAATAAATAATTATTTTAAGGTTATGGTTATTTTGGAATATAGTATTTTTAGAATATTAATATATTTCACCTCTTTCTAATTAAAAATATGGGTTAGATAGTGAGTAAAAGAATAATTATGGTTAATTCAAAATTAAGTTTTGAGTAAACATCATTATAATTTTTGTGGTACTTTTTTGGAATACGAAAAATGATTTTATAATGATTGGTTTTTGATATGAAATTTTAATGAATATTTGATTAAATAGCTAAATATTTTTTTTTTTAATTCAAAATTATTAATAATTTCAATAGGAACAAAATGATTTCAAATATTTTATAATTTTAGATATTTTTGAATTTCAAATTTTGAATATAAATATTTGAATTTTAGCTTTGTGCCTCAAATAATTTTAATAGTGATCAAATATTTAAATACTCTGGTCAACATGATTATAGTATTATTCATGTTGCATTCCAGAGGTTACTAAATAAAATGATTTATAATTCTATGAAGCTATCCATCTTGTGTCAACTATTGGCTATAATCCTCGTTATACCCAATATTTATATATTTTCGAAGGTTATACTAAATTTGCCGTTTGTAACGTTTATAAATAATGGTCTATGATATAGACCCAAGTATATGTTTTTGATCAGCGTCGAATTTTGAGTCGATTTAATTTTATCTGTCCATTCGTCTCAACGATAATTTAAAAGCTATTATTGAGCTAATTGAACTAAATTTTCATAAATGAATTATAGTATCAAATGGAACCCTATTTAAATAGGATATGATCGAAGTGATGTTTCGGCATACAACTTCAAAATTTATTTGCTCATATGTCAGGAATTAATGTTTGTTATCATAACAACCCTTTGTGTTAGATAAGATTCGTTGAAATTTCCCGACTAATTGTGGTAGTTGCCATAGAACTTCAGTAGCTGTTTATTGATAGCGCTGAAACTATAAAACTGAATAGACTATAAAACTGAAATGTTTGGTAATTTGAACAGAGGAATTTGGTGGAGTTTATATAGTAACTGCAATTATATGAATAAAATAACACTAGGCATATAAAAAAAATGGGTTATATAAGACTGTATGTTAATTGTCTCCGGCACTGAAAATCATTTATTCGTACGGGTATCACAGAGTTGGCGTGGTCAACTTTGGTTTTTCCAGTTTGTTTTTTAATTTTCCACAATATCCTTTTTAAAAAAATTCCTATAATTTCTATATAGACCTAATTGGTTACTTTTCTGTTTAATTTATCTAAATAAATAGCACTTATACATTATGAAATTTTTCCAAATATTTATTCATATATTTTATAAAATGCATTTATATTATTTAAAATATTAATGTATATTTATATAAGGATTTTGTAAATAAAACAATTTTTGTACATTAATAAATCAAAATAATAAAAAAATTAAACTAACAATAAAAAAATCATGTCAAATATTACAGATGAATAAATTTTTAGAATAAAAAATAATGAGAAGAAATTTACTGAATGCATGAAAAATTTTGAATATTTTTATTATTTATGTCGGACTGAAGGTTAAAAGATAGCTAGATAATTAATTTGAAATTATTTCAAAAATATTTTGCACTAAAAATAATTATTGTATACTCGGTGTTATTATGTATGAAATTATTAAGATATTTTGGTATCTATATAATAGCTGGGTTATATTCAATAATATTTAAATTATTATTAGAAAAATTATTAAAATTAAATCAGTATTTGTACAAAAATATAAATATTTAAATATTCTGAATTACTAGTTAATAAATTAGTAAATTCCAAGAATATTTCGTAAATAATGTATAGAATTTTGAAGTTATTAAAAAGAATTCTTTCAATATAGCTAAAAATGTATTTAAAAAAAAGTGTTCCATTTGTAATCAAATGAAAATTATTGCTCTTTAAAATTTTCAAATCCCTAAAAGTATGCAATATTAAGATACTCTTTAATATTTACAATTTATTTGATTGCGAAGATAATTAATTTGTCTTTTTATTTTTATATTTTCAGGACTATTAGATAAACCATATTTTGATGATATTAGTCCTAGAAATGTTACCACCGTAGTTGATGACACTGCAATATTAAAATGTAGAGTAAAAAATAAAGGAAATCGTACGGTAAGTTTAATAATTTATTTATTTGCTTTTTTTTCTCTATTTTTCTCTGTTGGGGAGTATGGAGCTCCCAAAAATATTTCTTCTTATTGTTCTTTGTCATTTATTCTTGGGTCATCCAACGCTTCTTTTCACTTGCGGATTCCACTCCAATATCTGTTTTGCAATTGCTCCGGATTGCCATCGCAATATGTGATCTATCCACTCTCATTTTCTCTTTCTTGTTTTTCTTGCAATACGCTCTTGCTCTTGTGTGTTAAAGCCAAGAGGTCTGTGTTAGTTATTTGTATGGGCCAGAATAATTGGAAGATGATTCTTAGGCTTCTATTTATGAATACCTATGTGTTGTCAGTTTATTAATTTTTTGCAAGACATATTTCGGAGCCATACAACAGAATTGATTTCATACAGGTATTGAATATTCTTAATTTTGTATTTATTTTAGTTGAATAATAATTTAATTAGGTATATAAAAAAAATTCTTATATAAAATGTTTATGCACTCAAGAAAAAATAACAAAAGCAGCATTTTGTTCGTGTTTCATATTATTGAGGAAATCTATTTAATTTTATGTGAAAATTCGGTCTACATAATCATTATACAAAATTCGTACAATCTTACTGTCATCTTACTCGGTTTCTAATAATATAATCTTGACCGCCTAGACCTCTTTATAGGGGATGACAATTAAAATTCTTAAAAGTACTTGAATGTAGTATTGAGAGTTTATAGTATCGAACACAAGTTCATTTCTCAAACACAAAATATTTTTCGTTTGAAAGTTGTTCTTAAAATTTCAGTTTTCGTCTGAAAATATCCAAATTTGAGTATATTTAGCTTTTTTAGTTAAATTCAATTTTTTTCAATTTAAATTAACTCAGTACCAACTTGTTTTTCTGGTACACTTCAATCTTATACAACGGGAGTAACTATATAAAGTGTAAAGTGAATAAATTTTATTACAGTACTGGTGAACAATACTTGTATTTTTCCAACGTATATTCAGTACAATAAAAGTGTAATATATTTGATTCCTAAAGGACTAAAAAATATGCACAGGTATTACACTGTATGATTCTCTACAGAAATTCAATATTTGCATGAGCTACATGAATATATTATTAAAGTACAAAAGCACATGCATAATTATATTAAAATGATAAAACTAAAGACATATAGGTAAAAAAAAAGGATATTCTTGAATTAATGGTCATAAAACAAAAGTTTTTATATTATACAACAAAAACTGCCTGTACACCGACACAAAAAATGCATGTAGTTGATAAACAAAATCCTAAGTGCATGTAGATAGTGTTGATTTTATCTGTAATATAAAATTATTATGTATAGTCTCAGTTTAACATTATTTTTTCGGTATATCCTGTCAACAAGGATAACATAATCCTCATAGTATAGTTATTTTCTATTTTCTGTAACTCGATTTTTTATTTTTATTATCATATACTTGCTAAATTATAGAATCATAAAATGGTTTTATCGTTAACAATTATAATATTCGATCAAATGACCGTAATACTATAACGTAAAATACATACAAACAATATAGTATTATTGCATATTGTGCAGCTAGTATCCTTATGTTTGTTTTTGTTGTAAATATACGATGTAAATGCATATTCTATATTACTTTTGTAAATAGAATCAAAATGGGAAGTAATAGTAATGATTCAGCTTAAATTTATGGTATAGCAAAAATGTGTAGATTATCTATTGAAATAGGTTAGGTACCTTCAGGATAAAAGTTTTTCCAGAAAATTGTTAATTCGTATATTTTATTCAAGGTTTTTATATCATTTGGTTTTTATATTCCATTATATTATAAACGATTTTGAATTCTATTTTTAATTCAATTGAAAAATTTTATCAGATAATACAGGATTGTGTTCAAGAAATAGTGGAAACAGCATGAATTATTCTTAATTATTATAATGGAATATTCTTTGCACGCCCCGTTCTTATAAATTATTCAAATTTTATTTTCAACATAGTCGAACTATTATAAGCAGAATTAGAAACATTAATGCCAAAAACCACCCCCAGCCACAGTTGTATAATACCTCTAATAGCTCTTCAATTCAGAAGCTATTCAAATAATAATCTTTTTAAATATTGAAAAAACTATTTCAGTTTACAAATGAATAATGTTAATTTTTTTGTTGCTCATAGAGCCACTGTTGCATTGACAGTAAATAAGTTCTAATTATACTCCTTCATTTTTGCTTCTTGAACATTAATAAATGCGTAGAAATTATCATACAATACTCTCCTGTCTAATGGGACGTATCTATAATATTATGTAACCAGGATGCTACCTAGATAATTTTTATAACTCTCCTTTGTTTTCTGTTCCCTGTTATTTGTTTAAATTTTTTATTTTTTTTTTTTTATACATTACTATATTTTTTTTTGTTCTATATTTTACTAACTTAAATGCCACTTGAATATGTATGTAGGTATCCTGGATGAGAAAACGTGATCTGCATATTTTAACAACAAACATTTATACATATACTGGTGATCAAAGATTTTCTGTATTACATACACCAAATACAGATGATTGGGATTTAAAAATAGAATATGCCCAACAACGCGATAGTGGAATATATGAATGTCAAGTAAATACAGAACCAAAAATCAATTTAGCCGTATCACTAGATGTTACAGGTAAGTGTATATTATAAGTTTAACCCTTAAGTTTTTCCTTTGTTTTATAGGGAATTTATGATTTCTAGTATGCTATTATTATATTTGTATATGTGTGAATTATAATTCAGTAAATAAAATATGAGGGTATGGTTGAATAATAGAATAATAGTAAAGATAATAGAAAGTTTTTTTTTTTTTGTTGTTTGTTGGACAATTTTATTATATTTTGCATCTCTTGAAAATGCAATTGAAAATTGTAATATGAAAACATTTTCAAAAATGCAGAAACAAAATAAAAGATCAGAAATGTTCTAAATGTTCTGCTGAAAGCTCAAATTGTGAAATTAATTTACATATAAAAGGGGAAAGTATTCACACTATCATAATGTAGACACACCTAACATTTTTAAAAGACAAAATTGTTAGAAAAGTTCGCTTAAGTTGATTAACCTTACTATATATATACGATTTATTTAAAATGTATATAAAACTGATGTAAATAGCACAATAATTTTCATACACCAATTCCTTACTTTTTATACAGTTTTATAATTCTTCTGTATCATGTTTGGTACAAGGAATCAAAAAAAAAATTCGATAACAACAAAATTGCATCGTAAAGATAATCACTTTTGCAGTAATTGTGAGCTTGTGGAAAAAAGAGGACTGAGTGGCGCGTGTTGCATTATTGTCCAGAAAACAGGGCTAGGTGGTGAACTACTCTTGTTTGGCAATACTCTATTGCAATTTATGTGCCGTCATCTGTTGCTACAGTGCACATTTTGTGTTATGGCACATTCCTATCCTTGACTTGAATACAAATGTGAATCAAATATTCGAATTAAATTTAGAATATGCAGTAATCCCTTACATCATAATGCTACTTAAAATATCAACAGGGTGTTATGCTCGTTTCCTCCCACTATTTTCCTGTTATATTATTAATATCTATCTTCAAACTCGTACCTACTATAGATATTTTGTTACTATTTGAGAAACAAGTTTGAAGAACCCTAAAAGTATGCTTTTTTTGATTACGTATACCATTAAAAATTTAAAATATCTTTCAATATTAGCTATCTTTTGAATCTTTAAATTCTTTTGAAAAAAAAATTTATTTAACTTTTCTTTATACATTATTCATTAATTAATTTAATGTTATCGTAAATAATGAGATACCATTTACTTATTTACATTATATAATTTAAAATTCAGGATATTTTTTTTTGTTGTTTTTATTTTTATGTTTTTTTTTTAAATAGTGTTTTATCAGAAATAATCGAATTTTTAATTTAAAATCCCAATAAATATTTTATATCAATTATTTATATAATAAATAGGGGTCGTGTTATTGGTCACTGAATGTTTAAATATTTTTAAAACAAGGTGTTCCGTTTTATGTTATATAGTTCGATGAACTGAGAGAATTATTTAACGTGTACTTCCATGGAGTATACGCTGTAAAAATTTTAAATATTTTAAAAATTCCAAATAATTTGCTTCAACAGCTCCAGCTCATAAATTTAAATTCATAAGAAGTTTTTAGAAAAATGAGGTTAAACAAGTTATTGAAGCAAATTTAAAGCAATTCGAATTTTTTTTTTTGAAATTATTTGGTTTAAGTACTCCAAGTCAATAAAGTAATGTTTACTTAATTGATCTTGCTTTAAAAACTATTATTTTTTCGTCTTGTTCTTCCCATACATTTAATACATTTAATTAAATTTCAAAAATTATTGGAGTTATTCGAATCATGTCGTTCAATCATCTATCATCAAATATAGAAAAATAATCTGAAACCATGTAAAAATTTCTTTAATTGCGTTTAGTCTCTACTCCTTTCCAAGATTATTCCACTCCTTAACTGACTTGATAACTTAACTTTGTACTGGGAAACATTTTATAATTCTGTAAAATCGTAATGTTACTATTATCCCCTAAAAATATGCAATGTTACTATTAAATTTTTTTTTAAAACAAATTATTTTTAGAAAACAGAGTTTTTTTTGGAAAATGAAGAAATATTATTTAAAATGTAATTCATTTTAATTTTTGAACGGAACATCCTAAATATTAAAACTATGTTAAGACAACGGCATGAACAGCAGTTCTTGCTTTTCTGAACTTTTATTTTAAAGGATATTATATAATAATATGTTTACTTTTATTCATAATATGAACCTTCGTATCAATATTATTTACCCTAATTAAATTTTATGTGGAATCCATTCGTTAATAGATATTTAATGTAACCAGCTTTTACTTAATTAATTTGCGTTATCCTCTTTTAAAATGTATTCTGAGATATTCCTGTTTCTGTTTCTGTTTTTTCTTTCTTTTCTGTTATTTACTTTTGAATTCATGTAAATTTTATTATATATTATATTATATTTGCTTATATACTATAACAAGGCGGATTTTGATTCCCTTTGTTTACTTACTCTATATAATATTATAATATTTGTATATTTCAGATATTCTTTAGATTTGTGTTGGTTATTTTCAAAGGTCTATATTTTTTATTTTGTTTAAAAAGGGAAATAATAAGGGAATATATATGTATATTGTTGAAATTAAAATATAATATTTACTCATTAAGGATGTTCTTTCATTTCTCTGTTCACTTTTTCATCCATAAAATTAAAAAACATAAAATGTTGTATTTTTTTTGTTTTGCTTGTTTTTAATTTTCTACATTTTAGTGTGCTTTCAACAGACGCTGCCTGACAGACACTGATTGAGGAGAAAAAGGACAGAAAATCCTTTTTTTAATTTTTATGTTTTTTTTTTCGTGTTGTTTTGTTTTTCTTTCGTTTTGTTTTCTTGTAACACATAAATAAAAAATTTTGTAAAAGCAAAAAAAAAAAAATGGAAAAGCTTTATTTAAAATGCCAATTATAATAGAGTTAAATGGTATTTTTTTTTTTGTTTTTGCATAAATTAATTGACTTTATAAAAAAAACAAAAACAAAATTATTTTTGTAAATTAAAAAGAATTTATGTAAGAGTGTAAAAAAATATTTTCTATATAATTTTATTGTTGAATATTTTGAAATAGCATTCAAAAATTTCCTTTCCTCCTTTAGTTGAAAGTAGGTTTAGTTGTTGTGTCACGATAGATTTGGTAAAATTATTACTTAGCTAAAGAGTATTTAAAACATTTCATTTCTGTAAGAATTTGTGAAATAATTGCAGTTCCTGGGCGATATTCAATTCCTCCGTATTACACTTAATGCAAGGAATTAAGTACCTGAATTTATATTTTTGGGAAAATTGCAATTCAATATTAGTTTATTATGTAAAATTATTTAAAATATTATCGAAAATTTGAGTAAAAATGAAGAATTCAAAGATGTGTGCCAAGTATTTAACACAACCTTTAACAAGAAGAATGAAAATATTAAATTTTAATAGAACATATTTCTTTCATTCTAAGGCATTTTACTCGAGAATTTCTTTTAAAAGTACATTTTATTGTTAATAGTAAATTACTATAGTAGATAATTATTAATAATGTGAGTCGTAAAGAAGTTTATCGAATAGTTTCATCTACCTCTTGATAATTTTGTTCCCTTGTAGATGATTTAAAGAAATTTTTATACAATTTCACTTTTCAAGTTTGGTTCTAATTAATTTACATAAAATTTTAGTATATATATGTAATATTAAACCTATATGCAATGTCGGGCTTACAATATATACAAGATAAGCTTGCAAATGGGCGAAATTCGAATCTTAAAATAACCTAAATTTTAAAAAAGAAAAAAATTTAAAAAAATTTTTTTTTTTAATTACGTGTTAACATTACAAAACAACAAGTAAAAACGTTTCAGTCGGTATGAACCGATTGAATTATACCCTGCACCTTTCATTGTTGTATAGCAATTACTCAAACCTGTGAAACATTCTATAGAAACTTCACGGATATGTCTGATCTATAACTGAACACACAACTACCAAGTTTCGTGAATCTGACTTTATTATTTTTCCAAATATTTAAAATTAGTTTTTGGAGTTGTATGGCAGGTACCCGGACCTGCCAAGCAATTCCACTAAAACTTCGCTAATATATCTGATCTATAATTGGACACACAATTGCCAAGTTTCATGAATCTAACTTTATTATTTTTCCAAATATTTAAAATAAGCTTTTGGACTTGTATGGGAGCCACTCGAACCTGTCAAGCAATTCCACCAAAACTTCAGAAATATCTTTGACCTATAATTGGACACACAACTGCCAAGTTTCATGAATCTGTCTTTATTATTTTTCAAAATATTTAAAATTAGCTTTTGGAGTTGTATGGCAGGTACCCGAACCTGTCAAGCAATTCCACTAAAACTTCGCAGGTATATCTGATCTATAATTGGACACACAATTGCCAAGTTTCATGAATCTAACTTTATTATTTTTCCAAATATTTAAAATAAGCTTTTGGACTTGTATGGGAGCCACTCGAACCTGTCAAGCAATTCCACCAAAACTTCAGAAATATCTTTGGCCTATAATTGGACACACAACTGCCAAGTTTCATGAATCTGTCTTTATTATTTTTCAAAATATTTAAAATTAGCTTTTGGAGTTGTATGGCAGGTACCCGAACCTGCCAAGCAATTCCACTAAAACTTCGCAGGTATATCTGATCTATAATTGGACACACAATTGCCAAGTTTCATGAATTTGACTTTATTATTTTTCCAAATATTTAAAATTAGCTTTTGGAGTTGTATGGCAGGTACCCGAACCTGCCAAGCAATTCCACTAAAACTTCGCAGGTATATCTGATCTATAATTGGACACACAACTGCCAAGTTTCATGAATCTAACGTTTTTATTTTTTCCGATATTTAAAGTAAGCTTTTGAACTTGTATGGGAGCTACTCGAACCTGTCAAGCAATTCCACCGAAACTTCAGAAATATCTTTGACCTATAATTGGACACACAACTGCCAAGTTTCATGAATCTAACTTTGTTATCTTGCCGAATATAAAAAATTTGCTTTTGGAGTTGTATGGCAGCCACCCGAACCGGTGCAGTTATCTCATTAAAATTTTTAGAGCATATGTAGAATGTAATTGGACACATGTATACAAAATTTTATATTTGTACCTTTATTAGTTTTTGAAATAATTAAAATAAACTCTTTGAGTTGTATGGCAGCTACCCGACCCCGTTGTCCGAATTGGTCCAATAACAACAGGGTTCGTCCTTGGCACAAAAGAAGCAACTTGTGAAAGTTTGGTGTCGATTGCGTTATTCGTTTTTGAGTTATCGTTCGATCGGACGGACGGACGGACGGACGGACGGACGGACGGTCGGACGGACGGACGGACATGTCTAAATCAACGCAGAATTTTACGCTGAGCAAGAATATATATATATGTCCATACCGCAGATGACTCCTTCAAGTAGTTACAAACTCCATACCAAAGTTAATATACCCTTCACGAAGTGCAGGGTATAAAAACGTGAAATTTTAATTCAAGACTTCAATTCTATGAAAAATGTTGCAATTCAGAGTTATAAAGTTACGAGAAAGTAATTTATGAGGCGTAATGAGTAATTATATTATTACAAATTGTTCATTGCTTTGAAAGGGGCTAGGGGGTAGTTTTTGAAAACTGCGTAAGAAACAGAACAATCCAGCACTGGTTCTGCTTATATGTATAATATGCATAATTCACGTGTTTATTATTTTTGAAAAAAAATAACATAAAATTTAATATCAAATTTATATTTGCACAAAAAAATTTCCGTTTCAAATAATTTTGCACCTTAAAATTAATTCAATTTTTTGTATATTAATTCATTTTCTCTTTTACTTGTTTTTTGCAGCCGCTCGTGCAAAAATTCTTGGATCAACAGAAGTTTTTGTTAAACGAGATAGCACAATATCCTTAGCATGTGCTGTAAATGTTCATGCTTCCTCAGTTTTATGGTAAGTTATATTATTAAATTTATTATTAAAATACGCAATAAATTATTAGATTTTTCATTTTTATGGTATATAAGTAGTTACATTTAATTTAACCGGTAGTATAAAGGTGAAATTTTATATTAAAAGTTTCAACAAAAAAAAACCATAAAAGGTCTTGTATTATTCAAAATTATAATAAGAATGATGGAAAAAACTTCCTTCATAAAAGCCGTTTTTTTTTTCATTTTTTACTTTCTACTTTTCTCTTATTTTTTGAAAAGGATACTTTTTTAAATTAATATACCAGTTCCATTGAAGGTCAACAGATGTTTAAATTATTGAAAAACACTGAAAAAAAAAACAAAATCTTAACAAATCCCAAAATTTAGAGAACAAAAAGAGGAAAATTAAATATTAAAATTTACTTTTAATGAAAAAAAAAAATTGAATTGAAAGCTAAGTGATTTTATTAGGATTTTAACATGGAATGCTTAAAAGCCTAATGAAGTCTAAGAATTTATGCATATTTTATAAAAACAAACAAATTTGACAATATTCTGACAATACTGTGATAAGGGAATTAAAAGTTTTTCAACTACGTAGGTTTTAAACTTTGTTTTCGAAACGAATTCTGAAATTTTAATAGAACGCTTCCTCTGATATGGGACCTTTTGTTAATAATGTTAATAATGTGGAACAAACTTAATAAAAGCTCCCCCGAAAGGTCTTCAAGGCCACCATAAAAGAAATCCTCCAAGTTACTTCTTACACATAAGAGACGAACAGACACAAAAAACATGTTCCACATCCTCCATCTTCGCAATATCCTGCAATCTACGACAGACATCCGAGGCAGTGAGCCCAGGCAACTTGATCATTTTCCCTAAGAGGCAGTGTTCCGCTAGAACCCCCACAAGTATGCTGAGATCAGCCCTGCTATATCTCAATAACGCCTTCACTATCTTTTTATTCCTACTACCATCTTTTTATTCCTACTCACTTCTGCGAGTTTTTAAAATAATTCAAGCAATAAATTATATTGCCTCTTGTTTTCTCTTATATCACTGAATTTTCGGAAAACACATTAAGAAATCCAGCCGGCATATTTAAATGATTAGACCCTAAACAATATTTCATACTCACATTAAAAAATTATATAATTTAAACATTTAAGTTTGGAAAAATAAAAATTCATATCTGTTATAATATTTTTATATTATTTTTTCTTATTTAATAACATTTCATAGGTATCATGGTACTAAAATAGTAGATTTTGATTCAGCACGCGGTGGTATTAGTTTGGAAACAGAAAAAACTGAATCAGGTACTACAAGTAGGTTAATGTTAACACGTGCAACACTTAGAGATTCTGGGAATTATACATGTGTACCAAGTGCAGCTGTTCCAGCATCTGTACAAGTTCACGTATTAAATGGTAAGAAAATCACAATGGTAAAAAAACATACACATTTATCTTTTATACATGAAGCACAATAATATTATAATATCATTGCATGCACAATAAATAAAATAGTAAAATAGTAAAATCATTAAATTTGTTCTTCATAGTTTCTCTCACATTCTCAATCACAATTTTAGAAATGAATTTAGTATATAAACGTTGACATAATTTATGACGGAATGCATAAAAGATTTCCTTAAACTCAAGAGATTTTAAGAAATCTTCAAATTTAAATATTAAAAAGAAATATTTGCAAAAAAGAGAGTTGAATTGCTTTTTTTCAAATTACCTTATTTTTTCATACGCTACTTCGTTCGATTGCATTTACGATTCTGCTCATTGAATTTCGATTTTGCCAGAAAGACTCACATGAAACACCTTAACGGTATGCGGGTCGCAAGGCTCACATTTCCACGGTAGATTCTCATTCAATTTCCAAACAGAGACGATACTTAATTCGTGACACCGGCAACGCTGTTAAAAATATTTGATTTATTTTTAGCTAGTTGGTACAGTTAAGTACAGCATTTCTTGAAAAATAGTTTAATTTTATAATTTTGTATGTAGATTTATAAACGGATTTTCTTTTAAATCAATGCTTTACGTACCTGGAACGGAATTCTCAATATATTTCCATTTCTACTAGTATAACAGTAAAATTTGGTATACTATTGTTATAGCATTTCCTTTACAAATAAATTGCAAATTAAATTTTATATGTTCACTAAAAATGTTATTGATAAATATTATATTATTTATTTATCATTTAATTTTGTTTTTTATTACTAATTATAATTATATAATATTTAGGTGAACATCCGGCAGCAATGCAAACAAGCAGCGGTGTACCACAACCATCTCATTTAGCAATCGTTACAATTTTATCAATGATAACATGTCATCAGCCAATCATATCACAGACAACGTCCACAATTATTTATTTAATATTCAGAAGATGATTTTTTATTTAAATTTTTGAAATATTTTATTTATTTATTAAATTATAAAAATAATATTAAAAATATAATATAAAATTATAAAAATAATAAATTAGAATAAATTTGTAAAATAATAAAAACTAATAATAATAATGTAGATTCTATATAGAAAATTGTATAACAAAATATATTCGAAATTTCTTAAATAATAAAAAAATAATAATAATAACAATAATAATTATTATAATACCTATAATTTATTAGAAAATTAAGGATTAAAACAGTAAAAAAATAGAAAATTTAGTTTTAGATTTAACTAAAATGATAAATTAGAAATTACAATAGAAGAAATGTGTAAATATAAGAAGGATGTATGGGTATGAAGGGTTAAACAGACAGAAACTATAAAATTAAATAAATAGTTAAGTTTAAAATTAAACAAGTCAAAATTTATTTGTTTTTGTAAGGAAAAGATGTGAGAAAATAATTAGTTTTGACAAGATTGGTAGAATTATTATTTCTTTTGACCAAATAAGCATTTATTATCTGCGATTTATTCTATGCATAATTTAGGAAATAATGAAAAATATTGTTATGTTTTTAAATTCTTAAAATATTTTCTTTCAAAAATAAAATTTTTAATAGGTTTTTGTTAATTGCAAGCTGTTGCTCGAAACAGTAGATATTTTAATTTTTTTTTTGGAAAAATATATAATATGGCTGATTTTTACGCAATTATTATGGAATTTTTAGTGTGTTATGGAAATCCTTGATCTGATAGAATCAGAAAGTTTTGTGCATTAAAAATTATATGAGTCTCTGTTAAACATTGAAATAAAGTTTTAAATACGTTCAAACTCCACACAAATTATTTTATTTAAATTTTTTAACATAATTTCTATATTCATCGAATTGAGGATCATATATTACAGCCGAATTAATTATTCTGGAATAGTTTCAAAACTTGAATTTCATGCTTTAATTTTAATTTCATCTCTATAACTAAAATTCATCATTATACTTTTAGTTCTAGTTCATTAGTTAAAATAATTTTGTACAATTCTTTTTATAATAATTACTGTATGACTTTAATAACAAAAAAATATTCCGAATTCAAATTAAAAACTGACATAGCTAATTATTAAAAACTTAAAAAAAAAATTTGGACTAATTTTTTAAATCAAGCATAATTAAATGAAAACAGTAATAATATTATGTGAGTGCATAGAATGGTAGGTTAGTAAAAAAAAGAAAAAAATTTTCAATTTGTACAATATTTTTATTATTTATTTAGTAATGTAGAAAGAAAACTTTACAGTAGGAAATTTAAATTAAATTTCATATAAGTATTTAAAATATTAATTATTGTTAGGTTTTAATATTAATTTAAATGTATATAAATATTTTAAATTTCATAAGAAATATATTAAATGAAAAGAAATTGAAATCTAAATAAGGCGAGACGAATGATATGAGTACTAAATTTTGTAATAATTGTGTCAAAATATGCAAAACTAATTGAGCAATATTAAGATAAAATACGAAATTTAGCATGTGAATAACAATGTTTTGGACCATAAATGGAACAGAATGAATCTCAATATGAAACTGATGAACTGTGAAACAGTGGGAATTAATAAATTTACTTTTATTTCAAAATATTGCCGTTTATATGTGACTCAATTTTCTCAGATATCACAGTATCATTTAGAATTCAATGATATTATCTCAATTTTCCGGTATTAAGACGTGTTTTACGCAAGTTTTTCTATACGAATTGCTGATCATGTTTTGAAAACCAAAATTTTCGATCAACTCCAATATTTTTTACATTACTTTGGTAAAATCCCAGGAATTTTAAAAAGCAAAATAAAATATACCAATTGAATTTCCATGTTATTTATTGTATTTCATTTTATTTACCCTTTAAATAAAAATGTAAAAAAAAAATTTATTCTTTTTTTTAAATCTTGTAAATTTCAAAACACGTACTTTGTATATTTTTATTCACAAAATTTAAGCTTGAACACAGAAAATATGCAAATAAAATGAAGGAAATTCAATTTTAAATTCCAAAAGTTTTTTTTCATCCGCAATGTATGCAATTTTTTTTTTTTTTTTGTATTTTTTGGAAAATCTTCGTTCAAAATTTTATGGTATTTTTCTGGTTTTTCCTACACATATTTTTTTTTTCGTACTTTAACGTTTCCTCTAAGCTTTTGTAATTTTGTTCTTTTTTTTGTATTATAATTTTATTTAAAAAAATCACATATTCGCTAGTTTTGTCCGAAAGAAAAAATATTGTTTTAAATAAAACAATAAAAATAAAACTTTATTTTTTATACCATATCTCTATTTGAATATTTTAGTATGTATTTGTTTGGGTGTGTGTCTTGGTGCATTTTATCTGACTGTAAATTGCGCAATTTTCATTTTAATAGCTGGATCTTTGTATATTGTATACATAAATATTAAATTCAAAGAACAAAAAAAAATTTCTTTCTGAATATTGTCTAGAATGAATATTATAGCTCTTGAATATCAACTCTGTATAATAATATATTTCTAGAGCATAAATTTACATATTAAGATTTAAACATACAAACACAATAAAGTGTATATGCTAAAATTTATTTTATATATAAAATGAAAAAAAAAACTAAACAATTTTCGATTGGGAACACTATATCATAATATGCAACATAGTAGAACATTTTGTATTTTCCAGTGAATTCAATTGGAAGAAATTTACAAAATTTTTATCGGATCAAATAAAATATTTTCCATAGCTTAATATTAATAATTTCAAAATTGAATTAAAAATTCGTATATGATAGATGAATTCCGCAACTTATGAATTAGGACAACCCATATTAATGCATTCATAATCGAATTCCCCTAACCGACAATGTGTGGTTAGGGGAATTACAGATTATATCTAGAATTTTCCTTTCATAATTTTTTGAAACAACACACAAATTTCAAATTAATATCATTTTGGTTATAAATTCCATAATATAATCTTCTGAGAAATACCGTGTTTTTTGTTTTTAAAATATATGAAAGCGTATTAAAAATAATTTTTCTAAAATATTAAAAATGTTATGTACTTCCAAAAATACAATAGAAAACATAAATCTAATTTAATTTAAACAACAATATTTTAGAATAAATTAAAATGTTAAAAATCATGTAACTTTCATAATAACATGAAAAAACGAAATTATGGTTAGTATTAAATTAAAATAGTGGAACCATGTTTTCTGATTTAATTGTATTGGAATCATGTTTCAGTATCCACGGTAAGATAACATGTGAAAATTTTGAACAAAAATATGTACATATTATGTAATTTCATAGTGATTCGATAAGGTAGGTAATATATTAGTACTTGGAGAATAAATTAAGAAATTTCATTCCGGTGGTTGTCAATAATTTCTCTCATATAGTCTGTTATATTCAGAGATTGTAGATTGTAGATTCTAAGGGAACTGAGTGGGGACAGGAGCATCCCCCAAGCCACCGCAGCCATTTTTGACTTATTGTAGCCACCCCACTCTCCCGTCTATAATATCCCCGTCCCAATCACAAAGCCGGAGATATCCCTAAGGGAGTTGGACAATAGTTCCCGAACACTTAGGGACCCATGTCCAAGACAATTGCGGCGCCGAACAGCCAGTGCCGGACAGTCGCAGAGAATGTGCACGGCGGTCTCATCGCCACCCCCACAAAATCTGCACAGGGGGGAGCCCGACTTCCCCAGCCTGTGCAGGTGGTATTTCACCGGGCAGTGCCCCGTGAAGAAATTCGCAATAGTGCGAACCCGGCTCCTGCTCATCCCCAGCAACTCCGCAGCGAATCCGCCGGAGCACGCCGGAACAAACACCTTCGCATGACGGCACCCTTTCGTGTCCCGCCAGTGACGACTGCATTCCGCCGCGAGTAGGCAGGCAAGCCTGGCCCCCACGGCGGAATTGATTCTCAGACAGATCTCTATTGCATGTATTTCGGCCTGGAACACTGTGCAATACGGGTCAAGGGTTGCACTAATTCCCCAGGTCCCCCCGATGAAGCTCCTACACGTCCACAAGGCCGCCGTAGCTCTCCCGATAACTCTATCGATATGGGTATTCCAAGAGAGACGATCATCCAGGGTTACCCCCAGATACTTCACCTCCCTCGAGTAACTAATACGTTCACCAAACAGAATTGGGCTCGTTAATCTGTCCCTGCTTCTGCGTCTGGTGAAGGCGACCAAAGTGCTCTTGCTTGGATTTATATTTAACTCAACGCCTTTGCACCACCTTTCCACAACACGTAAATTTTGCTGTAGAAGATCAGAAATAGTGCTCTCAAATTTTCCCCGCACGACGAAGGCCACATCGTCAGCGTATCCCCAGACACGCGCCCCGGAGCCCCTGAGAGCAGCTATTAGATCATCCACTACAATGGACCACAGGAGGGGCGAAAGAACCCCGCCCTGCGGACATCCTTTTGCAGCGGAGATGAAGAGTATATCGTCAGCTATGGTGGACTTAATAATCCTATCCTGTAGCATCCGATTGACCCATCTGCTAGTCGTCGCATCAATCCCTCGTTTGTGCAACGACTCACAGATGACATGATATGGGGTGTTGTCAAAAGCTCCCTCTATATCAAGGAAGCAGCCAACTGCTACCTCCCGCACTTCCAGTGAGTTTTCAAGGACCCCCACCAGACTCTGCAGAGCGAGTACAGTAGACCTTCCCGACTGATAGGCGTATTGAGATTCATGCAAGGGATTGCTTCCCAGTGCACCGTCCCGTATAAATCTATCAATCACTTTTTCCATTGCTTTCAATAGAAAAGAAGTAAGGCTGATTGGACGGAAAGACCTTGGGTGGTTGCTTGGTCGCTTACCCACCTTCGGAATATACGTCACTTTAGCCACCCTCCATGCCTGAGGGATGTAACCCCACGCATAGCTGGCGCGAAAAATTCCCAACAGTGCTCTAGCGATATGTTGGAAACCCCTCTGCAAAAATGCAGGATATATCCCGTCATCACCAGGAGATTTGAAGGGCCTGAAAGAGAAAACAGCCCATCTAATCCTGCCCATCGTGAAGACTAGACGGGATCGTTGCCAGTCATCCCTCCTGGGCCAGGGTGCCCCCGGTTCGATGACTGCATTTGAGTGATTCCGAAGAATCTCCGAGTCAGGAAAGTGCGTTGACGCCATAAGCTCCAACGTCTGCCTTGCGTTCTCAGTCATGGAGCCATCAGGACGTTCCATTAGGCCCAACCTACTAGCATACTTTTTGGAAAGCACCCTGTGAAGACGCGCACTGCTGGGGAGTTCATCAATGCCCTTGCAGAACGCCCTCCACGAGATTCTCTTCGCTTTCCTAATTTCTTTATTGTATTTTGTGAGTGAGTCCTTATACTCTTCCCACGAACCTGACGCTTTGGCCCTATTGAATAGCTTCCTGGTCTTTAGTCTAAGCCTTGAAAGCTCCTCATTCCACCACGGGCACTTCCTATTGCTCCGCCTCGGCTTAGCACGGCAGCTCCCGTGATAGGCATTAGTAATAGCCGCCGTCAGGGCCTCGCTGGCCAGTTCGATATCCATCACCGTTCTGACAGAAGCAGGAACGGATCTAATCCCATCCATGAGGAGCGTTTCGAATTGACTCCAATCTGTGGATTGGGGCACCCGATATATTTCTTCTGCCAGGCCCCCGGAGACCATGATATCAAACCTAATCTGCCTATGATCGGACATGGATGTCTCATTTGAGACATGCCATCCACCAACCCTACTGCCGATAAATTCAGTGCAAAGGGTGATGTCAAGGACCTCTTCCCTAATTGCATTTATGAATGTCGGCCTATTGCCTTCATTCATAATCATTAATTTATTGCTATATATAAATTCAAGTAGGCACTCACCTCTTTTGTTTATATTGCTGCTTCCCCAGACGGTGTGGTGGGCATTGGCATCACTTCCTATTATAAGTTGGAAGTTCCTCCTTCCACAAAAGTCCACTAGATCCTTCAGTTGCTCGTCCGGGTGGGCACAGTCCCCCGGGAGGTAGGATGAGCAAACAATGAACTCTGTCCAGCCCCCGCAGGACTTCACCTTCACCAACGCAGCTACCTGATCCTTAGAACAGTAATCTGGAATGGGAAAATACGTTAGCTTTTTACTAAACAAGATGCAAGCCCTAGGCCTGCCCCCAGTTGTATTATCATACAATAGCTCACCTGTTAGGCCCTTAACCTGATCCTTCACTATGTAAGGCTCTTGGATAAGGGCGATATCGAGGTGATCCTTCATAAATCTATGAGCCAGAACATCAGTAGATGCCCTAGCATGCTGTAGATTTATTTGGATGCACCTCACAGCCATATTATTTCCTCCGGCTCTTGTCTATGGGCTTTGGCCCTTTAGACAAAGGCTTTACATGAGCCTTACCTCCCATTTTCGCCTTTTTACACATCTTGGTGGGCGCCTGCCCTGCCACAGCCTCTTTTGCCGCCCCAGGTGCCACGCTAGCCCCTGCAACAGCAAATACCGAAGCATTTCCGGGCTTCCCAATGGGCTTGAGCCCTTTTGGTTCCCCCGGGACGCTTGTATTTGGCGTGCTGGTCGATGGTCCTTCCGTTTCCCTTGCCGCCATTTTCGGAGCGACTTCAGGCTTTCCAATGAGTTTTGGCTCTTTTGGTTGGCCTGAAGTGCTCGTCGTTGTCGTTGTCGCGGTGGGCACTGGTTTTTTATTTTGTCCTGCCCTGCCGCCAGCACCTTGAGAGGATTTCCTTCCTTTAACCCGAACGGTAACACGGAAGAAATTCAGGAAAAGTCGGAACTCCGCTTTCCGTAGATCTTCCAATCCGGAATCATCCACGGAAAAGGTGATGGAGCAGCCCCCGTCCTTTTCCTTATCCATCCTCAGCACCCTCCAGGAACTTATCTTGAGGCTGGGATTTTGCTTCCCTATCCTACTTAGAAATTTGTCCCTGGAGAGACTGACGGTTGTCTCGTCCTTTGGTACGTAGGTGACGCAGACATGCTGTTTGGGCATGCTGTCGCCATCCAGTACCACGACATCGCAACCGTCCCAAGGCTTTATCTTCCTGCAGACACTGGTTATCCACTCCCTGGTGTCTTGATTGTTGCATGTTACGGATATCCATCCGTCCCTTTGCAACGCTGCAGTGAATTGTGGATGAGAGTCCACAATCCTATCCATTTCATCCATGATGGCTACTTTGATTTTCCCCATCTGGACTTCGGATAGCCTTTCCTCTGGATGCAGTCTATGAGTGATGGCCACCTTGACCTGTGCTACTGCATCCCGATAAGAAGTCATTTTCGGGTTTTGTTGAGGAATGTTCCCAGGGACCTTTTCCTCAACATTGCCCTTCATCGACCTCTTCTTTGAGGGCCCTGCATCAGGGGTGTTGCTTTCCGACCTTTCCCTCTTTTGGGGATGGTCGGCCACAACAACCGATCCGCAGGCCTTCAGCTTTTCCAGCCTTTCCTTCTCGTATCTGCGAGCTTCCTCTGGGGACATGCCATCCCTGATATAAGCCGCGATACGCCGCTTGGATGCACCAGAGAAATATTGTTTTTTTCCCCTGATGTCCAACCTTTTCAGGTCCTCCTCAGTTTTTTGGATAATAGGTCCAAGAGGATCCTGATTATCCGTCTCCATCGGAGGCGAAGCCTTTTCCTCCACTGGCGTGAGTAGGAGTTCCTCCTCTGCGTCAGTTGAGAGAAGCTCTGGTTCCGAAGACCCTTGAGCACTAAGTGGTTGTATGTTGTCCTTAGTGTCGTTGTTGTTGTTGTCACTGTTGTTATTTGTCTTGTTGTTGTTGTTGTTGTTTTCCATTTCTGTCCCACGAGTAGCGCGGGAAAGTAAAGTCACCCATGGCAGAGCCCGGCATACCATGGGAAGGCTCATTCAAACTGGAGGGCGCCTGGTATCCAGAGTCCGCATACTAACGACTAAGCTCCCCCTTAGCCACGCAGTCATCGGCATATGCTGTTCCACCTTGACTTGGGACGCCTGTCGTCAGCTGACGTATAGATATAGGGCTGAAACTCACAAAGCAAGAGGCTCGCCGCGAGACATGACCACGACACGAACGTAACTTTGATCGTTTCAATCACCCCTTTATCCTCCGCCATTACCGGGGCCCACCACTAGGAGGTGACAGTTTTTGGCCCGTGACAGTGCGGTTTTGGGCCCCCTGTTATATTCAATATGAAATTGAATGTTTAAATATCGGAAAAATTAGGGCCGGAAAATAGTTTTTCTTAATCTCTTAAGAGTCTTTAATTTTTTGATAGTGTACCTTAAATAATTTACAACAAATATATGAAATGTGATTGAACAAATACCTACTTGACTTACTATAAAATAATGCTAATAATGTAAAAAAAAGTCATACATGCCTCCTATATCAGATACAATACAAATTTTACAAGTCATTTTGAATAACCTGCTCCAATATATGCAACTCTTATACATCATTTTACATGTATTCCGTAATAATGAAATAATTTTTTTTAATATCATCATAACCCAATTTCATATATACATTTTTCCTGTAAAATATTTTTATACTTTATTTTTAATTTTTGCCCTTTTAAAATTTTTTTGTGTCCATTTGGAAAATAGAAAGCGCATACTAGCTATACCATATTTATGCATAATGTGCCATAATAATAATATTATGTTTATGTTTGTTATACGCAAAAAATTTTCTGTTTTTTTTTTTTCTTTTTATTATAATTATTGTGCAACATAAGAGATATGAGTATAATATTACATTTAATTATAAATAAAAGGAAAACTCAAGGGTAACATAGTATAGTCTCTGATTGCTCTAATGTTGTTTTGCACAATAAGGTTATTTATGTATATATTTTATATTCATATTTAGTACGTGTCATTTATATGCACAAAATTATTGTATATATGTTCAAAAAGTATGTTGTAGAATTAAAATGAAATTAGTTTATAAAAAAAAAAAACAAGAATAAAATAAAATAGATTTTTAATGAGAACAACTTACAATAAACAAACATATTTTTTTTTTTTATTTTTTTTTAGTTTTTGTTTTGTTTTCTAGAAAATTTTTTTTTTATTTTAATCAGATTTTATAATATATATTTTATATTATAAAAATTATCATATTTTAAGTCCTGTGTGAGTGTGTGTGTGTGCAAGGATATACGATTTAAAAAGCAGGACGGATATGTGAATTAGGATTCAGCGCTAATCTAATTATATTCGAATAATAAATTTAACTTTGACACCTTTTTTTTTTTTGTTGTTCTTTGCTATTTAGAACAATATTTTTAATAAAATTATAAATTATTATTATTAAAATAATTTAGTGGCCTAAAACACAAACCGCCTAGCTCGAATTAAGACAAAAGTGAGATTATGTTTACCAGCGAATTCTCCGTTTTGAGTTTCATATGCTCACAAAATTTGGTGGTTCCCCGACCATTGTAGCCGGAGTTATTGTCAAATTCACATATAACCTAACTCGAATTATTCAGACTAAATAAAATATTACAATGAAAAATCGTAAATTAATAGCCAAAAATTGGGCACTTTTATTATAGTTGAACAGTTTATTTTAAATGAATTTCTTAACATCCTTAACATTGATCTAAAATCAATTTATTTTTAGTATGAATAGAACAATATTGTGAATTTTATACAGGCAAAGTTTTGCAAATTGTATTGAAAAAATTAAGGATATTCTACTATTGTGATTGAATTCGGGTATTTAAATGAGAATTTTTAATCCGGTGTTAAATTACGAATAATTTTGAAAGTATATAAAATTTATATTCAATAACATAGTTTTGAATTAGGAGATTTTGAATTTTGAAAATTAATAACATATTAATTATATTTAGCATTTCTTCTTATCTTAAAAATTTTATTCTTCAAAATCTCTACAATATCTAAAATTTTTAAAAAAACTTAAGAAATCGCTTAAAACTTAATCACATTATTCACATTATTCCAACACATACTACATTAATATTTTCTATGAATATTAATTTAATTTAATCCGTATAACATTTCTAATTTTCTATTGCATAAATTTACTCACTTTGCTACGTATAGTTACTACGTCTTATCATTTACCAAGAATGGAGAAATTTTCTACAATGGTAAAATACAAAAATTTTATTACACATATTTATATGAAATTTTAACATTCAAATTGGGATTGTAAAAAATTAACCCTCCTTTATACCTTGTGTAGAAACCTACACAAAAAGTTTTTTATTTATGAATTTTGCGGCAACTATTGTCACCAAAATCAAGAAACTTCATGACTTTGTTAGTTTCTCTATTTAATACCAGAAACACATAATTTTAAAGACTTTAAGGTAGATGTCACTGCTTAATTTAAAAATATCTCTTTTTATCCCATGTGTGTAGATTTCTACACATATGAGATTTTTGGTTATTTGATGTAATCATCACTGCTTCAAAATATAACAGAACAGGATTCTGATTTTGAAAACGAAGCCCCAGCTTTAAAACGCCTAAAAACCATTCCAGAACAGCTCAAAGGAAGAGGTAGATGCCGCATTTGCTACGAAGAAGATTCAAAGAAAAAAAATAACGTACATGAGACAATCTGCTGTTGTTGCAAAAAACCATGTTGTAAAGCGGAGCACAATAGATATGTTTGCACAAAATGTTTTTCAAATAAATTAATTTAATATATTTTCACCTTTTTCTACATTTTGATTTGAATAAAGTATAAAAAAATAATAGATATTTCATATGTGTAGAAATCTACACATGAAGTATAAAAACGTAGTGTTTTTTTAAGAACAAAGGAGGGTTAACAGAATAAGAAGCTGGATTTTCTTCCAAGAACAAAATTTTCAATTATTATCCTTTTTCTATTATTATTCTTATGATTATTATTATTAAAATAATTATGTAAGAGCAGGATAAAGAAAATTAAAGGAAAAACAAAAATTGAAAAGGATTTTTTTTTTTTGTTTTTTGTTAATCTAATTTAGGTTAATTGAATTCCTTACAATAATAATATTACTATCCAATTATGAACATTATTATCTTTATTACATCAATTTTACTTTTAATTCAAATTAAAAATCCTTATAATATTTTGAGTGAGGTTCATGTTTTTGTTTCTCCTATTTTATTTAGTTTTTCTTCCTTTGTTTTTTTTTTAGAAAATTGCATTTTTTTATTCCTTATTATTATTATGCTTACTTGATTTTTTGCCATTTTCATTTTCTTTCCTATTTTCATTTTTGTTTGCACTATCTAGTACTATCTATATACAGGATGTCTCGTATTAAAATGCACTGCTGTATACATACCATAGTATAGGTCCTTATACCATAGACAAACCTTTTATTATTGAGACAATATTCACAGCTCAACAGGTACGGAGTTACAGGGGCTTTAAATCAGTTTTGAATTATTCAGAGTTTTTAAGACAGGCGAATTATTGAATACAAAAATCCTGTCTACTCATGAGGACCTACACTATCTCATACGACAGTGTATTTTGATACGAGACACCGTGTATATAACTTTTTCTTTTTATTAAATATTTGCTATAGAAAAATTTAATAAAATAGTAGGAAAAATATGCAGAGAAAAAGTAAAGTAATAATATTTTCGCAGAATGGTATAGTAATATTTTAACTAATTCCATTATTTTATAAATAATAGAACAAGGACGTTTCAAAGAAGCAAATCCGTTTAAAGGAAGCAAAAATTTCAAAAACAATATGCAGTAATATATTAAATTTCCTTTAATGATGAAAATGCGCGTATGTATATTAAAATGTGCGCATTATTATGTAATGAAAAAATTATGCAAAAATTAATTCCCAAGATTTTTTAAAAAAATTTTTAGTTTAAAGCCTGAAAACGGCCTTTCAAGTTAATATATGATAATCAAATGGAAAATTTATATTTATTGTTTAAAAGTAGCTATTAAATATTATTAACATTGTGTTAAAAAAATCGGTTAAACCTTTAACCAAAACCTAAGAAAAAATGATATTTTAATTACTGGTAAAATTGCGCCGTGTTATTTTGTAGCAGCTCGGAGAAAATTGAGATTTGTCGCTTATCCCGCGAATATTTTCATAAAAAAACCCATCTCAAACATTAATTCAAGTTACAATTTGTAATATTTTAAACGAAAAATTCTGCTGATATGGCCGCAAAATAATTATCAAGTATTGTAATGAAGAGGCAGGAGTGAGGCATTTGTTCACTATTCTCTTTACATTAAGAATCTAAATTTTAATATTTTGTCCCGAAAATAATATTGGTTTTGCCGTAGTTTCGAGATAGTTAATTACTAAAATTTTTCAAATTTCAGTCTGAGTGCTTAATGTATTAATTTAGATTTCGTAAAAAATAATATCAAAATTCTAAGATCTGGTTTTTTTTTAATAATGAAGCATTAAAAAGCACCAGGGCTACTATTTCTATTATTCAATTTTAAGAAATTAAATAATATTTTAAATGTAAATCCACATCATATTTTAAATTTAATTTTTGAATTGTTTATAATTGGATTTAAAACATGGTTTAATAATTAAATTTCCAACGCTTTCTCAGAAACTTTAATTCAATGAGATTCAACAATAATTAAAAGTACTTTACATAGTACCTTTAATAAATTTATTTTAATATTATCATAATCTTCTCGAAAAATTTTGAAATATTACTCGTAAATATAAGGAATAAAAATATTTTAATTTTTGTTTTTCTATTATTTGGGAATTACCCTTATCCATGATAGTAAAAATAATGATCAAAGATAAATAGAAAGCAGGGTAAAATAAAAATATAAAAATTCAAATATAAAAGGTTAAAAGTTTTTTTTTTTTGTTTTTTTGATTGTATTAGAAAATCAGCGATTTTTCCTTTTTTTTTTTCCTTCTTACTCTGCACTTATACCCAACTTTGAACTTTTTTTTACTATTATTTCATTCTATTTTGTGATTGTTTGATTTTTACTGTGAAAATAATAGAATATTATTATACAAATTAAATACATAGAGATTGTTGTTTGCAAGCAGTTAAATGCATATTATATTAAATGCATCTTTGTATTCATATACATACAAATATGTATATAACAGTAAGATATTCCATATATAATGATAGTAGTAGTAGTAGTAGTAGTAAAATACAGATATAATATACATGAAAGAGAAAATAATGGAATAATAAACATTTACAATATCGCAAGTTATATTGCAAGGAGTTAATGAAATTATACTATATCTTCTGCACTCTTGAATCTCTAAGGATATAACAATAATAATATTTTATTGTTTGCATTTTATTTTTTATTCCAGTTTTTTTTTTTTTGTTTTTGCTTCTCTATTATTCTTCTGTATTTTAGTTTTTCTTTTGTAATGATAGTTAAGGATAATAAACAAAACAAACGAGCAAGCAAGCATAAGCAAAATGAAAAATAACAATAATAATATACAATACAATCATAAATATGAAATTAAAAGAGTTCAAGCTCTTAAAGATCTGGATTTTATATATTTTTTAAGAAAGAAAAAGAAAAAAAAATTAGTACCACTTCTAAAAAAAATATTATTTCTGTTTTAAAGCAAACTCAATATTTTTAAGGGATGAATTTTAAAAGCTAAACATACAAAGTTTTGCATATAGTGCTAAAATATGAAAAGTCGAGGAAAAAATATTTGCTTTTTTTTACTATATTTTAAAAAGAATTGAATTAAATTAATGTTTAATAGTAATAAATTTTGTTTTTGTTCTTCTTAAAAATGAATGCTTTTTAAGTAAGTTCATACTCGTATAAAATTTTTTTTTTTTTTTTAGTATAAATTGAATTTATTCAAAGAAATAGCATTGAATTTATGTTAGTTTTGTAGAAATTTTGTTATAATTTTTGAAAAATGAGGAACAATTTCTTGATAAAATTTGTTTTATATAAAATAGTTTTGAAAATTTAAAGCTCAGATTCCAATAGTTTTGAAATTAATAAGTTTTGAGCTTAAATTATAATACAACTCTATAATTATAGGGTAAATTTTGTAATATTTGAACAATATACTATATCAGTGAGAGAAAACATTGTTGGCACATTTAATAAATAAATTGGAAAGAGTAAATTGTTTGGTTTTACAAGGGATTAATTTCCATTTGCATTGTAACACATTTTTTCTTACTGCATTGTAAAACTATTTTTGTTACTTACCTACTATATGCTCTGTCAATCTCGTCTAGTGATCACAATTGAAAGCAAATGAAATTTAATGATATTCTATTCGAAAAGCTCGATTTTCGTCAAAATTTTAGTTAACTTCGTTTGTTCACTTACTTTTGTAATTTACTTCTTATATGTATGTAGAAATATTTAAAATAATTAATATTTTTCATAAAAAAATTTCATGTTTCAGAATTAACATTTTATCGATTCATTTTCCATTAAAAAAGCCCATAAAATATGAAATATTTTATTAAAAATTGCAATAAATTTTCAACAATTCTAAAAATTACAGTAATTTTGATGTTATGTTAGTATTATTGTAATATTATTTTAACACTAAATAAATATTTCTATGAAACTCATTTCATATTACGAATGCAGTAAAAAGCTTAATTAATCTGCTCAACATACTTTTATTCAATATAACATGGTCTGTACCCTGTAATATAACAAGAAAACGTAATAGTAAAGCCATGCCACAGTAATTTCAATAATGGTATTTTGCTTTTACTCATTGAATGAGAAAAGATTATAATTTTCTAGACCAAATAAGAGAGATCAAGATTTATTACTCACTTACTCAATATCTCACAAGTTACAATACAAAATTTATCCGACTTTTTTAAAAATTTAAGAGAAATATTAACTATGTATAAAATAAAAGAGACTTTATTTACTATGTATAAAATGAGAACATGGAAAAATTTAATCAAAAATTTTAACATTTAATAATTTTGTAAGAAAAATTATGAGATTCTAATGAAAAATATTTGAACGGATTGTGAAAATCAAAAATTTAATATTGGGAATTTTAATAAGAAAGGTATTTTCCTACACCTTTCGCTTAAAAAAGTGAGATTCGTTGAGTAAGTAGTCATAACACTCTAAAAATAAAAAAAAATCTTAAAAAAATAAAAACCATAATGAAAATTTCTTTAAAAATATACTAGAATTTAAACAAAAAGGGTGACTTCCATATTGTAAAAAAAAAAAAAACAGTTTCCGATACAATTGCCAGGCAAATTTAAAAATAAAATTCAGAAAATTGTATAAAAATTTTGAATTAGAATATTAATTTATAATAAAATAATTTTAGTCATAAATAAATAATAATATAAATGTAGATATTTTTGAAATAATCTAAAAATAATATTAAATTTAAAATTTAATAAAAAAATAAGTAGAAATAAAATTATTATTAAAAATAAATTAAGAATATTTAAGAAATAATATAGAATGTAATTAAAATGAAAAAAAAAAAAATTAAAATAAAAAATGGAATCAAATGTTTGTTTATAAAAATTATAAATTAAGTTTATTATGAAAGAAAAAACACACAAATTATTTATATAAATATAAATATATATATATATATATATATATATAAATTATATAACTATATCAATGTTACTGAGTTTAGTTATTAATGAAAAATTAAAGAAAAAAAAAAAATAAATTAAAATGAAAAAAGAAAAATAAAATAAATATTAAAAATTAAAATTGTAAGAGAGAAAAAAAAAAGGAAAAAGAATAAAATTAAAAAAGAATTTTAAAATAAAAAGTTTTAAATAAAATTTAATTTTGTTTTCATTATAAATTTTACTTAGAATCTTAAATCTAAGCAAACACTTCATATGAAATTCAAAATTGCAATGGTATTCGAACCACTTTCGATCGAAATTTTCCCGTTCAACTTGTAAGCGAAAATGTTATCCTGCGTGAAAATATCAAAGCTTTTGTATAATATTTGTTCTAAAACGAAATAGGAAAGTCGTATTAAAGATTCACATAGAAATTAATCATCTAGTTAGAAAGCAAATTAATATTATTGGTTCGAGTCCAGTTTGAAGACAAAAATTTTTTAATTTTTCTGCCATAACTCATTCTTTTTGTTACGTCATCCATCTGTTATTTATATAAGAATTATTAATAATGAACAAACTACACATTGGATTGGTAATTAGTAATAAGAGAATATCGTTTCTATATTCCAAACAGCGAAGTTAATATAATCTTGTTCTTACATATAAGGAAACCCCATATGGAGAATTGAATTTCCTGGAAATAGTTTGTATTAAACAAAATTTCATTGAAATAATAAAAAAAGAAGGAAATCAAATAAGTAAAAATGTTTTATACTGCCCAGTAACTGATCAATTTTTCGGAAAGAAGTCAAATAAATATTGTGATAATTTTTATCAGTAATATCTCTCAAAAAGCAATTATACTTACCTTAAGGGGTAACAAAAACCGTTTTTAGAGTGAAAATCTTAAAAATTTATTAGAGTTTTAATAAAATTTTAAAAATAAAATTCCCCTCATTGTAAAAATGGTGTAATAAAAGAATAACCACAAACATTTTAAGGACTCAGCCAGACATACTATTTTTAGTTTTGTAACTATTTGACTGTTTGTATTATTTTTTATTCAATAATATACAGCCGTATGATTGCATGGAATTAAGCAATTAATCAGGTTATAAATTTTTATAAACTGATTGCAATTAATTATTAATTTTAAATAATTTAGTTGCTTAAGTGTCTATGTCTGCCAGAGCCATAATATTTCTAATTTCAAATTACAATTAAGAGCTTTGCTGCTTTTACAAAAAAGGATAGCTTTTTCTTTTCAAAATTTTATATTAAAATATTAATGATCTTAGTATGAAATTGAGTTCTGACTTACTTATAATATTATTTTACAAAAATTTTTATAGAACACTCATAATCTTAAAACTCACAATATTTGATTTTTTTATAAGATGAGTAACTATTAAACACAATATTATAATATAGAATTAAAGCAGAATTTTATTGCAATCAATATTAATTTACTACATAATTTTAATAGTCTTCAACAATGTTATTTAGACTTTCAAAAGATCTGCACGTAAATATTACAAAATTATGTAAACTATTTTGAACATTTTTTCCACCATTTAAAAATAATTTAAAAATTCCTGAAAAATAAATTTAAGCATTTATAATAAATGTGATAATAATATTTTTGTTAGCTTCTAATTGCAAAAAAAACTACCTAATTGCAATAGTTTCATTTATCACAGGTAAAATATTACAATTAAAAACCATTTATAGATAATCAATACACTCAATACACTGCAAAATTCAATGTAATTGGAATCAAAAATTGAATAATAATAAATGTTATACATATAGGCGTAAAACTAATATTGACCTATTTAAAGTACCATTTAAAACAATCATGACGATAAGATGATACTAAAAAGAAAAAGGATAAAATAGAAAATATGTAATATATTGGTAAAATATTTTTTATGGTGGTCTTAATAGTAACGTTGTCTTTTATACTGGGGATATTATGGGGATATTTAAGACGCTATCAATTTTAATAAAAGATTGTTATGCCAAGAATATAAAATATCTACGTTACGTACATTACTGTTATACCAACGGTTGTAGAGGAAAAAAATGGAAAAAAGTAATACGCTGATGAAAATGTAAGAAAATAAAAATGTTTTACTCTAGCACTAGCAGCTATTACTATATACATTTAGAATATTTTTCTGTATGTAACAAAGCAATATATTATTATTATTGTGGCATTTTAAAAGGACATTCCACATTTAAAGTATTTTTCTATTTTTAGTTTCCCATATCTTCTATGTTTGTGTTTATATGTTCATTTTCAACTTTATATATTGCAAATACATAGTAAATAATATTGAGCTGATACCACTTTTTGGTGTACATAATAATGTGTTGTTATTTACATGAAAATTTATATATAGTAGAAATTTACATGCAGAAAATTCCTTTAAAAGCAACCATATTCCAAAATAAACCATTTTTTTTTCATTATCAAAAACTCCAAACACACAAACAAAATGAGAATAGTTTCATACCATATGCTACCAAAAACCACAAAATATTTGAAAATGTTACTGATATACCTATCTAGCTTCCAAAAGTATTTTATAAAGTAGAATTGGAAAAATCAAAGAATTTCCTTTCGTTTTTGTTGGTCTTCTGTTTCTTTTTTTTTAAACCATATTATTTATGGTGCATTCGTATTCATACAAGTTAGAATTTTGTAGTTACAATCACCTTTTTTTTTACTAAAAAAATATTTCCTAGAAATGCACAAAATTCAAAATTTAGTTAATCAATTTTAAAATGATTCGTAAACTTTAGTAACTACAATGAATAGTATTTCATTCGTGGAAAAATAATACGAATATAAAATTGCATATTTTTAGGTGTAACTCTGATTGATCATTTTAGAAATCAATTGAAATTTTGCATGATTAGTATTTAAAGATTTTATAATTTTTGGTCGCAATTAATTTCAATTTTTGTAACAATTTTATTTAGTAAATTGCTACGATTTTTAAAATAAAATTCGTTGTTTTTTTAATATTACCGCAAAACTAATTCAATTAAAACCCTATATCTTGGACAAGACCTTTTTTTAATTTTAAACGCTTCTTTTTACATACCTCTACATTCTCTACATTCTATTACAATGCACTAGAACAAAAATAATAGCAATTTCAACTCATGTCTGTTTGCAATTGAAGGACAATTATTAAAGGACAATTTTAACGAAATTTTCAAAGAGTTATATGTAAAGTGGTGTTATTATAATGCTTATTATAATTCTCTGAAGCTTAACTTTTCTCTGTCCCTTCTTAATATTTTTAAATTAAAATTTATTTTGTAAATCAAATTACGATCACAATTACATCAATTTTGATAATAGAGTATTGTTCAAAACACAGCATGCTGCATAAAATTCATAGTGATATTTTGTAAATCGAAATTCCGCGTATCATCTCTTCATTCACACTCACATGTGGAATATTGAAGTAGAGCACGCTGCCAGATGTTTTTTTGCAAGATTTTCACTCCAAACTACCAATGCCCGTCCACTTTTCAATTGTCGTCAATGAAACATGGTTAGCTTAAATGTTATTAACTCTAACACTTATACCCTTACTTGAAGAGCTTATAATTTAAAAGAAATGATTATGCAATTACTATTAGAATATAAATTGGACGACTTTTTTAAAGTAATGGTAAAGCGAGTGCCTACTTCTTCGATTATAATCTAAATTCTTTCCATTGCAGTATTATTTTATATACGGCTGTCAAATATCTAAGTGTACTGCTCCATCTTTTAAGAATATTTTAATTATACAAAATATTCATAGTTAATTTTATTTTATTTTTATATTAAAATCTGATGACGATATATATACTCGTATATATTTATTTAATTGACATTTTCTCAAGGTTATTTTCCAACTAATTAACTAAAAAATCATTAAAAACATTAACTTAAAAGCAAAAAGCGTCCTATTATTCTTTTATTAAAAAAAGAAATTGTTTTTAATTAAACAGAATTTTAATCCGGCTGAATTAAAACAAAATGGTAATGAAGATAGGAAATTAAAATTTTCTTTTTTTTTTATATTTTTTAAGAAGGTATATTTTGAGTTAATCAACAGCAGCATGAAAAATAATTAAATTGTGATATTATAAAAAGATGCTTGCCTTCATACCACAAGGAAATTACTATACAAAAATGTTGATGAACAAAAGTACAGGACTTTTTAAAAAAGTTTTTTTTATTACAAAAAAAAAAAATTTGCATGCGATTTCACCTTGGAAAAGGCTTGCAAAGCAATAATTGAATAAAAATGTTTTTGTTTTTTTTTTTTCTCTTGAATAATTATTTGATTTTTTAAAATGAAAATTTTATATTTGAATATTTTTTCAAAGTAAATAATATTATTAGATTATTATTCAACGGAGGTGTCAATATTTTTATTATGTTGAATTTAGGAATGACGTGATTTTATTTTAAAAAGGTAGTTTTTATAATTTGGAACAACAATGATTTATGGCGTAGTTACAAATTGGAATATTAAAATAACTTAGAATATTGAAAATTAACAGAGAAAATATTAATAAAACCTTAAGGTACATTAATGATTAACTGGTACATTAATCTAACAAATTAAAAATTAATAAACCCTTCTAATTACAAAAATATAAAAAAATTAACTAAAACCGTATATTAAGAAATTGTTAGATGAAAAACAGTCGAAAGTTTAAAATTCTCTGAAAAACTTCTGTTTCTGAAAACTATAATAGTCGTGATTAGTAATAAACGAATTTTTCATGTCGATTCCAATATTACTCGTGTCTTCAAACATCCATGATAATAATTTCACAATTATTGTGAAAACTTAAACTGAAGGCCACTAGAAAAAATTGGAAGAAAGAGTGCGTTTAACATTATTTACCTGCTTTTCCTAAGACTGGATGTTAAATCCTTTTTATGTATTTAAAATGATATGAATTTTTTCAACTCTAAAAAAATTTATTCGAAATTTATCAACAGTTAAAAAAAAAAATAAAATTGTTATATTAAGTTGCAAAGAATCTTGCTATGTAGCTATTACATTATTAAACGTACCTTCGAAGAAATTTCTCAAATTGCATACTTTTAGGATAATGCAAAAAAAAAAAATTGAAATTGGGGTAACATATGCTTGAATTTAAGAGTTAAGAATAAATAATTACATTTTTTAATGACATGGAATTTACCATTTGCTTTCTGCATTTATAAAAATTTGGAAAAGCTTGCCGTTTCGGAAATATGAGGTGGAGTTCAATTATGCTATACTGCGGTACAAGTAGCTAGTCACAATTTTTTTGCGTTTGAAAAATTTTAAAAATGCTTATTGTTTCGCTGTATTAAATAATTAAAAGACAACATTTTTAAGGCTATAATTTAGAGCGTAGGAGATAATTTTCTTCTACGGAAATAAGTTGCTAGTAAAAATTTTGTTAGATATGAAATTTCAGCTTTCTATCTTCAAGGGCGTAAAAGTTTTATAAATGTGCCCACGGACGAACGGAATAAAACTATAGTAGCACTTTTTTCAAAGAAGCTTATAATACAAAAATAAAGTGAAAAGGACGACTATCGTTTCAATAAAATAATATTATTTTAACAGGTTAAAAATAATTGTACGCAATATTTTTCAAAATATTAAATCATTATTCAAGAAAAACAAACTGAATGTTTCTGCGACTTCAGCTACTTCTCATTTCACCAATTCATTTTGTTTTATTGAATTTCCGCTAAGAACCATTCGGCAACATGTCACTATAACGCGTTTTCTTTCGCTATAGCTACATATTATATAGAATTTGTACAATATTTTTCTGATATTAATTTTTTAGTTTATCAGATTTATGATTGATTGATTGCTAGACATTATGAGAATAGGAAATACATAAAAATATGATTTATATGTGTTTGAAAGTATTAAATGAATTTTGCGGTTATAATAATAAAGTACCTATGACACAGATACAGTAACTATATGGGGCAACATTGGTGAGAGGTAAAAATACAAGGAAAGAAAATATTCATATTTTTAAAGAAATGTAGAGGTAAACAGGTACCTTAAAAGTTGTAATATATTGTGGTTTTAAACATATTATTTTTCACTTTCACTTTCTTCTACCTTTGTTTTTCCAATTTTTTGTTTTGTTTCTTGAGAAAATTCTATCATAAAAATTGGAAAATTTTTCAACTTTATTGTTTTTTACACAGGGTATAACGGGAAAATGAAAATATTTTGAGAATGATATTTTGGTGAGGTGAAAAAGATTTTTCCTAGCATTTATAGGATTTGAAAAATTTGAAAAAAAAGAAAATATCCAAAAAGAAAATTAAAATCTCAAAATTACATGTTATTAAACTGAATACTTTGCTCTAATAAGATATTTCTCAATAATAGACTGTTGCAAATCTTGATGGCCAAATTCAATAGTCTTAATCAATTTTGTTTGAACTAAATTATGATGCCGCAAAATTAATGTAAAAAAAATGTACTATTTTAAAGTTCTGTCTTTATGCACCTGAGTTATGGGTCAGCTCAAATTTTCAAAATTCCTATGGAATTTAAAAAAATTTTTTGAAAAATAAATCTCCAATTTCATTATGCGTTTTCGATGCATTATACCTTTAAAAAAAGTTATAAAATTTTATAAGTTACATGATGTGAAATAAGCTTAAAATATGGTAACGATTTTTTTAATTTTTTAGCACAGGATATAAATTCACGAAAGTCATGTAATTTTATTTATAAATTTTTAACAAAAAATGATTGTCTTTTTAGAGTAGCTTGTCTTCGATTCTGTTTGTTCATTATAGCCTCATGTAAAGTACAGATATGCTGAATTTTAAGTATAATAATAAAATTAATAAAGTTGGGTCAAACCAATGGTTTGTATTGTAGCACTTTTCCCTTCAATAAGTGAAAGTTCTGCTTTTAAATACAGTCTATGTATACCTATCCCACTATTAAAATTATTTTCATTCATATTAATTAACTATTTCTAGGATTGCATATATTTAGGATGATGCATTCATGCAGTCTTTGAAAAAAAGCGAAAATTAATATAAAGAGGGGTTAACATAATGCTCGATTTTAAGAGTTAATTGTGTGAGTTAAGAAAAATAATTATATTTTTTAATGTCATGGAATTTACCGCTAGCTTTTTACGTTTATAGAAATTTAAAAACGTTTGCGGTTTCGGAAATATAAGGCGCCAAAAATTCAAATTTTACGAATTTCAACAGGCGATAACTTGAGAGGGGGTGGAGATGGAAAAAAATTTTCTTCTAACAAAATGAACTATTTGTTAATGTCTAAAAGCCCATAAAATTTCAAGCTTCTGCAGGCTGGGGTCTAGAAAATAAACGACATCAAAAATTTGGAAAAAACAGACTTTAGATAACGGTAAATTTGAGCGGCCATTTTGTTTTTCTAAAGTTAACCTTTAGTATACCCCGCTAGGGGAAGCAAGCCGCTGCCTTTATGCGTTTGCAAAATTTCAAAAATGCTTATGGTTTCATTGCAACAAATAGTTAAAAAAGGCCATTTTCAGGGTTTTGGGGGGTATACCTTCTAGAGGGGGGGAGATAGGTAAAAATTTTATTCTACGGAAATAAGTTTCTAGTAGAGATCTATATACATACAAAATTTCAGCTTTCTATCTTCAAAGGTGTAGAAGTTTTGTCAGCAGACACACGAACAGACGGACGGACGGACGGACGGACGGACAGAGTGAAACTAATAAGCACTTTTTTTCAAAAATTTTTTGGAAAAGTGCTAAAAAGAAATTATTCAAAATTTTAATTTGAAAGGGACAAGAGCAGCGAAGGGGCAATAGTTTATATTTTCATTATAATAAATTAAGTGGAAAAATAGAAAAAGCAAAAGTAAGACAATAGGTGAAGAAGTGTGTAAAAATTAAAATTCACACCCAAAGAGCAATTCAATACTGAGTACAATTTAAATATTATATACGCCACTTTTGTGATTTCTGATTTACATAGCTTTTCGAGGAGGATCGTTCAGGATATGCAATCCGAAGTGTTTTTTTAGGAAATATAAGCTTCATGTTAAATGACATTTTAATGTCTTCAACTCGAATTGGTACCAAAAATAGAAATGAACCCTTTCTTTTGCCTCGTCATTACTTTTATATACTCAAATAATATTATAAGAAGTAATCGTATCTCTTTTATGTGCTCGTTAACTTCCTTTTAATTGAAATAATTCTAAACTCTATCAGAAACCGTCAGAAATTTTCATTTAAAGTCTAGATTTCAAATTTTGCCTTACAAGGTATACGAAGTGAATCATTGAACTTTTTAAATTTATAAAACAAAAAATTTACATTCAACATTTTTTCCTGTTATTTCAAATAAAAGGATCCTTTTTTTCAGCAGCAAAACCGTCAACTTAAATTTACCTTAAAGAATATTTGAAATTTTAAAATATTTTCATAAGAAATTAATGTTAGCAGGAAGTAGAAATAAATTTTAAAATAATTTTTGAAAATGACACGCTTAAAATGAAATGGAAATATATTTGCTTCCTTTAGGAGGATACGGCAAAATATAACTAAAAATGTGTGCATGCAATTTGTTTCTCTTTTGTATTTTAAATTCCATATCGTGTTTGACTCACCCTTCTTCCTAATAATTTTCTGTATTAGAGGCATATGAGTATTTATCAAAGTTCTAGGAAAATTTAGGAATGTGTTTAAGTAGGGCTGAAAAATATGCTCTTGGTCTATTGCTATATACCTATTACATAAAAAATATTTCACTTCCTCTTATAAAAATTTAAATTTAGTTAGAATAAGAAATTGATTTAAAAAATATTTCTTAAATATGACGGAAACTTTTTTATGTCGTGTAATAATTTCTATTCAAAATTTGTTTTTTTTTTGGGTAAAATGAATTTGTCTTTTTTTCTAAAACATTTGATAAAGTTAAGTAAGTAAATTTTTCTATTGTAGCCAAAAATAAGTTCATAAACAGGAAAGAACGAAATAAAATCATGAAAAAAAAAAAATGCTGAATTTCACGATGGCAATGCTTGCATTTTTTGTTATCATAATTGAGAAGCTCAGAAGCAAAGTGGCCAAACCCTCATTCCCAAATATTTTTGTTTTTTATCGAAAAAAAGTCAAATATATCCTACATTTCGTTATGAATTTTTTGTTTTTTGCTTAAACCCAAAATTTAATTTTTTCCAATGCGAAGTTGTCCTAAACCAGAAATTGTGACAAATTTTTTGAAAGTGAAGGTTAAGCTACTTTGCTTGTCAGCCTCTCAATTGATTTTTTATTTCATTCTTTTGAAAATTGGCCAGAAAACCGTATAATATTTTTGCTATGATAAATTAAAAAGAAACCCGTTTACGGGCTTAATTTACTATTATATTTTGAATTAGGTTTCCAAAATATTCTTAAAGTGCGACATATTAATAACATTGATTAAGATAATTAAATAATCGGCAGAAACTCTTGCTCACTGAGCGATAACAAAAGTTTTATGTTTATGCCCAATTACCAAGTATTTGACAATACAAAAATGTCGGAATTCCTTTAGATTCTATTAAAATCATTTAATCATAGGTGAAATAACTAGTTATCATTTTTCTTGTTAACTAAAGAACTCTTTTGTTATTATTTTCATTAAAATTAATATTATTCAAATTAAATTATAAATTGTAGGTCATCTCGCATTATTCGAAGAAGTTGTTCAAGTAAATTAAAATTGAAGCTACAAACTTAACACTGTATATAAAATCTGTGCTTAAACAGAAAGGAATTGCCATTTGAATTACATTCAATTTTGTTCAATTTATTAGAATCCTTCCTCTTAACTATGGGATTAAACTGTATACTACGTATATATAGAGAGTATGATGCGTATTTTATCCCCTATATTATTGGTTCTGAATCATTAAATTTTATAAAATTCATTCTTTTTTTTTTCTTTTGAAAATTAAAATAATTTTCAATTTGAACACAGACACCAAACAAAACAAAAAAGAAAGTACATATTATTTTCTTATCGCAGTACTGACATTATCAATAACATAATGTCAGCATTAATATACAGACAATTTGAAAAAAAAAAAAAACAATTTATTTTGCTGACACATTAGACATTTTTTTTCTGGTTTTTCCTTTTCCCCTTTTTATTTTATTTTTAAATTTAAATGGAGACGTTGACTTTGCAGATATGTGCGGTTACTGATAAAATAAAAATTAAAATGATTATTTTGATTAATATTGATGAATCATATAAAATTATCTTGATCTGTTTTTAATACAAGAACACATACACAAATATTTTACTGATATTTAAATATAAAGGTTATTAACATAATTAGTAGAACAACAGTCAAAATCAATATTATACAATTATGTATACTCAACGTTAAGTTAAGATGACGTGACAGAAATATTGTGGGTTTCTGTAGAAGAAATTTAACAAAATTTTTTTGATATTTAGTTAAAGTAAATTAAAGGGATTTAAAAAGGATGTTTAATGTGATTCACAACTACATAAATTTTGAAATTAATTTTCAATTTTAAAAGTACCTAAACAAAGAATAAAGACAAAGAGATCTGAAGATAAAAATATTTTTATAGTTTAACAATAATTTGGGTAAAAAAATGCAGGATTTTTCCTTCTGTGCTAATTTTAGAAATGTACGACCACGGTAATATGAGCAACTGATTCTGAAACAGACTACTAGACCAAAATTTATTTATTTTTTTTTTTTTAAATTTTGCAGCATTATGCTTTAAAAATCACATTTAGAATAAATTTTCACTTAAAAAAATTTACAATAGAAAATTTGCAACAAAAATATTGCAATATATATAAGCTCTCGCGTGATAGAGTGTATTACTCGAAATATTTCCACCAATTCTGAAGATTTATTGGACGTCTCACTTTTTTATTCAAATAAAATTAATTACTTATATAGTCATCACATATCTCAATCGGTTATGATCTCCCTATAGTTTTCTGTATAATTCTTACATTAATACTAAAAATTATTATAGCAAATTATTTAATTATTATTGAATTTAATTATTAATATTATTCAATTTTAACTGAATTTAATTGAATTTACATAAATTTCTTATATCACAACAAAAAACAAAAGAAAAAATAATTGGAAAATTTTCCAAATTAATTTTTTAAAAATGAAATTTTGTTTATAATTAAGATACGCCTGTAAGTAGGCAATTTATTTACATAACTTATTGTTATTATTGCCTTTATCTTAGTTTTTTTTTTTTGTAAATCCAACCTTTTTGGTAATATACACAATCAAATTTTTTACTACACTCCTACATAATATCTTCAATCTCTAATATACAGTTAACTTAAAGTATTTATACAAAGAAAGGATATTTTACGCTGCCTTAAGGTTATTTTCTTATTTACAATTCATATATGAGTTTAAATGCTCTTTCATTTTCTTCTATACAATATCAAAGAAAAAAAAAAAGGCTAAATAAAAATTTCCCAGTTAAATTCTATAGAATCTCACTATATTTATTTATTTATATACTAGGTTTGATATGTAATTTTCAAAAGATATAAGTGTATATAATTTCACTAATATGAGCAAAAGGAAAAAAAAAAAACAAACAAAAAAACAAGAAAAAAGGAAAGTACAGGATAAAAAAAGAAAATTAGAAGTGCAAAAAAAAACAAAAATTGAATGCCTAAAATTAGCCTATGGGATTTTTATAAATAAAAATTGTTTTCTCAAAGTCTTATCGCATTAACTGAGCATAATAGAAAGTAAGGAAATTGGGTAACGATAAAAAAAAATAAAAGTATCGAAATAAGCAGCTAAATATGGGAATTTTTCGCCTTCCTTTTTCTTTTTTGTTTCGTAAATTATGTAAGTAGTTTGTGTAAACAGTGGCGTACAATATTATACGAACGGAAAATAATGTATAAAATATTCATCAACACCATCCCATCAACACAATGGTAATGAATATATTATATAGACATTATTTATTGTGCGCCGACATGAGGTAAAAACCTCTGATTCAGAACTTCAAGAAAGATGTGGCCAAAACATTATCTTTGAAAATCGTATCCGCTCCTGGCAGTGTATTAGGTGGGGAGTTGTCTACCTGACGGCAGTCTACAAGAAACACTCCCCGTTACGTGAGCATGCGGATAGGCTAGGATTGCCATTCAAATAAACGTGCCGCAGCTGCCGGGAAATGCATAAGAAGGAGACCGTTTTTCACTGTCACTACTAGTGTCCGGCTTTGGGCAGGGCCAAACTGCTGATGTGGGGCAAACCAAGTGTGACGGATGTGGACGACATACGGAATATTAAAATTGGAGATTTAGATAGATTACTCAAACGATCCGGGTGGCTTAGATAGGCCTTCTGTAATTGTATATTCAGTAACGGTCTGGTGATCACATTTGTGTTTACTGTGGTACGCTGGATCTGCTGCTCCGGCCGCAACAACCAACCAACCTAATTTTGTAGGCACAACATTTCAAAGTGAAATTTGACTTATTTTCATCTCTCATAAATTAGGACTCTTACGAGAGATGCAAGTACATTGAATACGCGGTTATTAGCTCTTGCAATTTTGCGAAAATAAATCAACTATTCAGAGCGCAGACTGTTCATCTTCGCAACATATAAATTTTAAAATTTTCAATTTTTGCATCTCCACTGTATATCCATCTACATATAATAATATTATATACTCATTATTATTATATGTATATAATATTATATTGAATTTTAACCTATAATAAAAATCAAAAGAAAAGGTTCGTTTTGCTTGAAAACATTGAAAAATTATGAGCCTAATCCACAAAATTTGTAACAAAAAGTCAACAAAATATTGTATTGTCCCTATATATAGACATACTTTTTTTCCCGGGATTCGATAGAATAGCTATTTTTGTTCTTTTTTCTTCTCACATATTATATTCTGCGGAAATCTCTTTCTGAAACTGTTAAAATATACAAGAAGGAAATATTGAAGAAAAATTAGATTTAACAATAATAATATATATTAGATTAATATTGTAAATTTGTGACTTTTATTGAGGAACTCAACTTTCTAAATGTATTAAGGCTACTTCTTTGAGAAAATTAATTCAAGGGTATAAGATTTATTGTATTTGGTAGCCGGTTTTATTGTTTTAGTATGCCTGTATTAAAATTTAAATTAATTTGATAATGAAATTTCGTTAAAATTTTATAAATATTGTGAACTCCATTTGGTAACTGATAAAAATCATAAATTTTATGCCTCGGGGTTAGATACTGAATCCAAATTTCTTCAATTTAATTATGCATGAGCTTTAGAGAAATAATGTTTTATCCACTTAAAAACATGATGTAACTTGGAAGGATGACTTTGATGGAGTTCTCGAAAAAAGGACAATATTCTTCCACTTATTAAAAGGTTTTCTAATATCAAATTGAGACCACACCAATCGAGTACTGAACTCCCTACTTCTAAATTATTTTCTGAAATATGTTTTAGTCGGTCCAAACACTAAATTCAATACCATATTCTATTTTTTCTATGAGTTTTATACATATATTATTGTCGACTTCAAAAAAGAACAAATGATCATCGATGTATTTAATGGTATACACTGTTATGAATACAGGATTTTTCCTAATATTAATTGTTATCCTAATAATATTAGGCAATGAATTATTTTCAGGATAAAAAGAAGTGATTAGTTAAAGATTGTATTCAATTATTAGTTTCTTGGAAGGAAAATCTGTGTTTTTTTCATATATTTTGTTTATACTCGTAGCAATAAGTTTTGTTCCATATAACTTGATTTGACTACAGTATAACACTATAGTACAAAATAAATTATAAAACAAAATGAGTATATTAAATATTATATGTTTTGTGATTTAATTACAAGTATTTTTTTTATACATCTGATTCACCGAGTTAAAATTAGCAGGAAGTTCAAAAGTTCGATTGAATTGAAATTTTTTGGGAAAAATTCTTTAATCAGCATCTGCATAAATATTATCTATGAGATAGTTTTCATAATTATGATCAATTAACATCTTAAACAATACTGTTTTGTTTCTACTCAAGAATATCCTACCACATGTAGGATATTCTTCATATTCTATATATTTTACATATTACGAACGACACTAAAGTTTTTGTGCTCAAAAATACTCTATTGGTACACAAAATGAGGATGAACTTATGAGTAACATTAAATAGGGCTTATCAATTGGACATGCATATTGAATTTAATTGAATAAAATTTCCAAAATTGTAAATGTTCACGACGATGTGATTTCATTCTTCAGACAGAAACATGCGGAAATAATGTGGAAACAATATACAGCTTACATACTAAATATTTTTTAATGACCTGTAATTGTGCATAGTCCAATGTTTTTCATTCTGATAGAAGAAGCGTTAAAACTTAAACTAAAACAACTACTATACGTAAAATTAAAGTTTTTTTAACAAAATTATTGTTCAGTGTTCATTAAATCCTTTTGAAAATTATAAGAAATTTTCTTATCATATACCTACATATATACTATGTATTATACATTTAATATAAAAATATCCTCTAAAGAATGAAAATAATCATCTAATACAGGAAGTGTTAGTAAAAAGTATTTTATAAGAATTAAGAACACAAGCAAATAGGATGAAAGTTTTATAAGTAAATTTCTAGAGATTAATTTTTTTATTAAAAAAAAAATATACGTTCTTGCTTAACATTCGTTTACCTTCTATTTAATGAATTTTTAAAAAAATTTCTACTTCAATGGAATAAGGAGTTAATGATCAGTGTATCAGATGTTAGCAGATAATTTTAAGAAGTACGAATAAGATTGGAAGATTTGTACAGATATAATTTTTAAGAATATTGACAAACTTAGCTACGAATAAACTATAAGTTCTTCTTTGAGTCAAATGTGTGTTTAGTAACTTTTAATGTTTGTATATTTAAGCTTATTCTCTGCTTATATCGCAAATTCCATTTAAATTTTCTATGCTTGAAATCAACTGGCGTCCGACATCAGGAATTCATTTTAAAAGACATTGTTACAACATTCGTATGTTATGTTTCATATTGAGTTGCCGATATGTGTTGTAAATATGCAAATTATACTTACTGCCGAAGCATGAAATCCAATGAAAAATAAAAGGCTTATCGGTTTGTTAAAGTTACCATTTTGTATAAATAATCAGTTTTTACTTTTACAAAATATTTAAAATTCTTTAAATTACTTGAATAACACTACGACAGGACTGTATTATAAACTTTGTTGAATTAACAATTTCCACTAACATTCAGTTAACAAGGAAGGAGAATAACATTCATTACTTAAATTTTAATTCCAAAAAGCAAAATAAACACATCTACTCACGTTTTAAGATATCTTAAAACATTTCATTCTAAACACAATTAAATTACAGAGGGTTATTTACATTATAGCAAACACAATTTTGAGAATTTTTATTAGGATAAGTATTTACATAGCATATAAGTTAACAAGGCTAGATTATGTCAGACAATTTATGGGAATAGTGTAGTCGAGTTTTTGGGACTGGTTCTATGTTGTTTGGTATACTGAGCCTGAATCTGTATTGCTCGCTGTTTTAAATTAAAATACGTGCAATAAAGATACGCTTGAGAGTAAACTTAGAAAGGGGATATAAAAAGTGCATTATGTATTATACTCTCATGTGATAGAACGGCGTTGTTGGCACAACACTCGACTCTGGTCACATAAAAGCTGGTTTGGAGCTGTGTGCTCGTACTTACAGGGTTGACATAAACAAGCAGAATAACGTTCATTTGGCTGTCGGGCTACAGCGGAGGGGATTTGGGATCCTTTTCGTTCGCTCCGTCCCATTCTGTGGACTTTTTGTGTTTGAAATCAGGGGAGGACTTGAAGGGGAATTGAATCGTCACTAGGAGGCTAATGAGGGATTTCATTATGCGAAGCTTTTCCTTCCATCTTGCTCAAGGAAATTCTCCACATAGATGCTTCCACTAGTTTCTTCACTGGACATTTCCTGGTGAAATTTCACTTGTAGTAATTAGGCAAATTGGATTCCCTTTTGTGTAGCTTCTGTCAGGGCGACAAGGGAACGACCATACCTATTTTGTATGGCTGTCTTGCTCTGGGTATCTCTCTTCAACAATTTAAAATATAAAAGCTATCTCAGGCAAACACCTTTTAATAATAATACAACAGGCATAGTATTTGTGTGCACCTACACAATATAATTTTTTTAGTTTCTTTTGTGTAAGAGCATAATTAAGGTGATGCTCTCAAAAAAAAGTGATGAAATTATGTTATAACCTTTGAACAATTTTATATTTCTTATTTATAAAGGTCATAAAATTATATAATACTAAAGGTGTTAATTATTAAATACAAAATGGGTATGTGTTGGTGATATCAAAAGAATTGTAAATGTTATGGCATATTATTGTTAACAATATAAAAAAATTCCTTTCTCTTATTTTCATGAAGGTTTGTAAAAAAATATATAAAAAAAAGTGAAAAATTTTTCAATACATTTCAATTTCAAGGATTTCAATTTTTTATAATATTTTCAAGGTAAAAATTTCAAATTATTATGAATATTCCTTTTATTAAAAAATTTCAAAAGCAGATGACTAAAAAAAGAAAATTATAAAAACTGACACTTTTTTTGTTTTTTTTTCTTTCTTTTTTTTTAAAGAAAATCTTAAATTTATGAGATAAAAATGGAACAAAAAATTTGTCAATTTTTCTTTAATCGGCATCAATATTATTTTTTCTTTTGTTTCGAATTGAAATTTTTTGAACCTGGTCTGAGTCAGTGAATCTGACGCACAAACATTTCTGAACTAGCCTGAATGCCACCAAAATCAACTAAGGCTCTTATCATTTACATTCTCCAGGTTTGAAGCACGTGGAAAAAATTCGTCCTTTTAGTGGAAGAAATGAGATCATAGACATGAATGCAGGATATGAGCTACCGTTTCCTCCCTTTATTTGTCGCAATAGCCTTCATAGAAATTAGTTTACAAGTTATAGAGTTATATTAAGGAGTCAAGGAAACTTCTGAGTATGAAAGGAATAAATTTCTTTGTATGTATCGCGATATTTTGCTTTTATTCGGCTATGCTTTTCATAAGCGACAATAATTAATAGAATTACAATGCTACTTCACTAAAAGTTTGTTGTAAGAATGCATATTTTGTGTAAAACCATATTTTACATACTCCAGAGTTTCTGTAAAGAAATTCAGTTTTAATAGAAAATATTTTGATAGATTGTCCTTTTGAATTCCAATCAGTTTTGGTCTTCTGATTATCAACTAAAATTATAAAACGTTTGAACTAAAATTATATAATAAATATGATTGTAGATTATGTCACCAACAACACATGCAATCCGTTGGAAAAATTTTATAAAATTTTTATAATATTTTACTTTATTAACCGTCTTAAGTATAAAAAAAAATAACTATGTACGAGTACCTATTATGCATAATGAACTTTAAATTAATAATAAATGAACGCTATATCTTAAGGTCATTATACTCTTGTAGTAGAAAATATACATAATATTTGAGATTAAGCACCTAGTTGTAGCAGAAGTAGTAGAATGATTCCAGACAAACATTGTTTTTTACTTTTTATTTTCTCCCTATATGACAGCAACTTCAAATCAAAAAGAAAAAAAATATAGGGAAGAAAAAAAAATAGCAAAAAGGATTTTATTATTTGTGTTGTTTCTCTTTTGTATAACATCAAACGAATGGAAAAATTATATATAGGTATACTCTTTAGCTCGGTCATACGTTATGAATAGTCAACAATTCATAGTTTTTTTTTCTACCTGTAGGATAACCTTTAAAGTCGTAGATAAAATTATATTTTCACATTCATCTCCTTAAACTTTTGCTTATGGAGTGAAATTCATATATGAATATTTTACTTTTATTTACTATACTATTTATCCAGAGTTTTGAAGCGGAGGAGGGCAGTTTGGAGAATATGAAAAGGGAATAATTCTAATTATGTGATTTTTCTGTTCATTTTTTCTCTTTGTTTATTGTGTAATTTTACTGTTTTGAAGATAACTCAAGCATATTATGCAATTACGTTTATATTATTTCAAATATGTATGAAAATTTTTCTTATTTTTTACAACTTCTGATATTCTTTTTATAATCACCCCAGCCTCATATGTTTATTTTGTGCTTCTTGTCTGGTATTTTATAAGCATATTTACAAATAAAACTTTTTATTGTTTCTTTTTTATTTTTTTGTTTTCAAAGAAAACAAAAATGAAAATATGAAATTTTCATTTAAAAATGTTGCTAGTTCTATTCAGTTTTATACAAACTAAAAGTTTGTATGTGTTTTTTTGGTTTAAACTTTTATTTTTTAAGAAAAATTTAATATTTAGAATTTATTTAAACTGAAACTTGACTCGAATGTACTATTGAATGTGTTATTGAATATAACTTCAGTGTTATCGAACACATTCATAAATACAAAAAAGTTACAACAAAATTGTAGTTATGTTGGGTGTTATTTGTCCTTCTTATACTTTTCAAAACTCTAATTGATGTATATCCGATTCTAAACTGAGACACGGCAATTCCTTCATTCAAGCAAAATTCCAAATGAAATTTCAGTTTGAACTAAGAACTCTTTTCAATATAATTGAATTTTGGACGCATAAAGGAAACCAAAACAAAAATAAAAAGAGGAATTTACATCTCATTATTTTCCTAATTGTGAATGATATCTCATAAAGGATGGGCTCTTTACTAGCCTATAAAGCTGAAACAAAAATTATTCCAAAGGATTTTTTAAGTTTTTCGCCGCAAATCCGCAATAGTCCGATTCAATATAAAGCCGCAAAAACATTATGCATTTTCAATTTAAAAATTTTTTTTTTTTGAGAAAAAGGAAATTTGTAAAAATATTTGTTTTGTTTTTTCCCCGTTGGAGATTGAGGCCTTTCTCACCATAGGATCTTTCATGATTCCCATCTGCTTTTACAATAGAACTATACCTAGGTCCTTGACAAACTAAAGTATGACAGCCATATCAACTCGCGATGCCTTCTTGGGGGTCACAAAGCCTCTTCCAAAGTAACACAGTCGCAGGCGAACCACTACTCAATAAGTACTCTGCAATCTCGTCCTGTTCCAAATAGAAACGGCAAACCTCATTATCAACCGTGCCCATCCTTTTCAGCTGAACTATCGAGAGGTAATTACCAGTGAGTGCGCTCAACAATAGCATCAAATCTTGTGACCAAGTGTGGCCAGATTCCGTCCTCTCAGCCCCAAGAGACACATAAAGTTTTTGAAGGCAAATAGGTGCAGAGAACTATTCTAATGTTCGACCCTGGTCCATTCTTCCGAATCAGCAACCAAAATATCGTCGTCCTCGGCACCCCAAATTTCGAAACTATTCAGTAAAATTCACAGATTCAATACATTTTTGGTAACATGTTTGTTGTTGAGTAATATTTTATGCAAAGGATTATTAACAAATTGATTTTCCCTCGAATAATAATGATCTGAAGGTTAAACTTGGGTTTCCTTCAAAATAAAAATCGAATTGTTGAAGTTTTTAAATGAATCTTAAATGAATCAGTTAAATGTTATCAATATTATTTTTGATTATCGTCTGTGTTAACCCTTTCCGTGTGGCAATGTAGCATATGTTTTTATTCTAAAATAAGACGATTAAATCGAATTCTTACATACTTTTATATAGATATATAAATTTTAATAATTCCACATTTTTGTTTTTTTTTTTTTTTGAGAATTTCAAAATTTTTCAATTTTTCCTTATTCTTATGTAATTGCTTTATAACTATAGAATTTTTTGTGTTTGTTTTATTTTTTTTCGATAAAGGAACCCATATCAATTTTTAAGGATTAAATTTTTTTGATTCATTGACCCAAAAATTATAATCAAAATGTCTTCGTGAAAAGATCTTTACCTTTTTTTTTTGTTATATTTAATTTACATGTAGTTATTGTGTAAAGAGTATAACAAAAACAGATGTTACATTTTGAAGAATGGTTCTATATATAATGTTATTATGGAATGGTAATTTTTAAATTCATTATTGTCTTTACATATTCTTAAAAGAGAACAAAACATATTACAATTCATTCTTTTTTGTTATTGAAAATTCGAAAAAATAAGTTGTTTGCTTCAATTTTTAATTGGAATTCAATTAATTATACCCTGCACTTCGTGAAGGGTATATTAACTTTGGTATGGAGTTTGTAACTACTTGAAGGAGTCATCTGCGGTATGGACATATATATATATTCTTGCTCAGCGTAAAATTCTGCGTCGATTTAGACATGTCCGTCCGTCCGTCCGTCCGTCCGTCCGTCCGTCCGTCCGTCCGTCCGTCCGTCCGTCCGTCCGTCCGATCGCACGATAACTCAAAAACGAATAATGCAATCGACACCAAACTTTCACAAGTTTTTTCTTTTGTGCCAAGGACGAACCCTATTGTTATTGGACTAAGTCGGACAACGGGTTCGGGTAGCTGCCATACAACTCCAAGAGTTTATTTTAAATATTTCAAAAACTAATAAAGCTATAAATATAAAATTTTGTATACATGTGTCCAATTATATTCTACACATGCTCTAAAAATTATAATGGGATAGCTGCACCGGTTCGGGTGGCTGCCATACAACTCCAACAGCAAATTTTTTATATTCGGAAAAATAATAAAGTCAGATTCATGAAACTTGGCAGTCATGTGTCCAATTATAGGTCAAATATATTTCCGAAGTTTTGGAGGAATTGCTTGACAGGTTCGGGTACCTGCCATACAACTCCATAAGCTAATTTTAAATATTTGGAAAAATAATAAAGTTAGATTCATGAAACTTGGCAGTTGTGTGTCCGATTATAGATCAGATATATTTCCGAAGTTTTGGAGGAATTGCTTGACAGGTTCGGGTACCTGCCATACAACTCCATAAGCTAATTTTAAATATTTGGAAAAATAATAAAGTTAGATTCATGAAACTTGGCAGTTGTGTGTCCGATTATAGATCAGATATATTTGTGAAGTTTTAGCGGAATTGCTTGACAGGTTCGGGTACTTGCCATACAACCCCAAAAGCTTATTTCAAATATTTGGAAAAATAATAAAGTCAAATTCATGAGACTTGGCAGTCGTGTGTCGAATTATGGGTCAAACATATTTCTTAAGTTTTGATGCGATTGCTTGACAGGTTCGAGTAGCTCCCATACAAGTCTAAAAGCTTATTCTTAATATTTGGAAAAATAATAAAGTCAGATTCATGAAACTTGGCAGTCATGTGTCCAATTATGGGTCAGACATATTTCTGAAGTTGTGGTGGAATTGCTTAACAGGTTCGAGTAGATCCCATACAAGTCTAAAAGCTTATTCTTAATATTTGGAAAAATAATAAAGTCAGATTCATGAAACTTGGCAGTTGTGTGTCCGATTACAGATCAGATATATTTGTGAAGTTTTGATGAAATTGCTTGACAGGTTTAGGTACTTACCATACAACTCCAAAAGCTAATTTTAAATATTTTGAAAAATTATAAGGTCAGATTGATGAAACTTGGCAGTCGGATGTCCAATGATAGGTCAGACATGTCCGTGAAGTTTCTATAGAATGATTTCACAAGTTCGAGTAATTGCTACACAATAACGAAAGGTGCAGGGTATAATTCAATCGGTTTATACCGACTGAAACGTTTTTACTTGTTTTATATTGTTTTATATTTCAAAAAATAACATAGTTATAGGAGTAAAAGAAAGGATTTGGGGCTGATTTAGTGCGGTCGCTGACTTTTTGTGATCTGTCCTATTCTACCATGAGGTGAATAGTAAGGCTTGCCTGCCTGTTTGGGACTGAATGCGAACTTCACTGGCGGGACACCAAAGGGTGTCGTCATATCTTCTTCCATCACCCTCTGCACAATTAAGCTGGGAGTTATTGGGAAATGGATAAAAAGCGAGTTCATACTATTGAGAATTTCTTAACTAATATCATTTGCATAAGCTGCAATCACGGTGATAAGACCGCCGCGCACATTTTGAATGAACATTAAATATTTTTCCAAACAAACGGATTTGTTTGATTCGTTTAGATTGCCCCCTTGTGAGAGTAGGATTCAGTTTTTGGATTTAAAGACGCTTCGTTGTCGTAGTTGGTTTCCGAAATAGTTTTTATTCATTAACTTGTGATAGGTAGCGTAGTTGTCCAGGTTTTATATGGTCAAATTTCCTACAGGAAGAATCATAGTAAATTAAGATCGGTCGAGTTTTTTAATGTTTCCCGTCATATAGTACGGACTACATGGGATACATGAACCAATGACGCGTATGGTCCATGAAATTATATTATATTTGTCTGTTTTTTGTAATTTGTATTTGTCTGTTAATTTGTACGAACATAAGCAAAAGCCGTGTAGTAGTTCTATACGTTTGGTTTTGGTTACTTAATCTTCAATTTACTTATAAATATTAAATCAATATTAAAATTTCCTTTCCCTTCCTTTCCATCTATAAAAATGATTACCATTCCAGTCATATTAGCTGACCGCCACCTTCGTTGGACAATTGACATTTTTTTTACTATACTAAATATTATACTAAGGAATTGACTGAAATATTATTCGAAAAAGTATATTAGGTAGATGTTGCCACAGTTCTTTTACTATCCTCTATTTATAAAATGTTCGCGATATTCAAACTAAAAAATATAAACACGAATAAAATACTTACGTATATGTATTTTTTTAAACAAAATATTTTGCTTACAATTTTTCATTATTTTCCGAGTTATTTTTGTAAAGGAAAATTAATTTAAAATATTCCATTAAATAAAAAATGATTTTCTATTAAAAAAATATGGGACCATCAACGGATATTTTATTTTATTATATTTTCTTCATACACAATAATATTTACTTATAAATAATAATAAAAAAAAAAACAAATTATATATACTAGCACGTAAAGTACATACAATGCAAATAAATTTTTTTTTAGAGGTTATGCCATCTGTTGTTGTACAAAACAACGAAATTTATTTCAGAAATACTATTTTATCATTATGATATAACAAAATAATATTACGACGTATTCCACTATAATAACACTATAATATGTAACTAAATATATTCATATATATATACATGTATATTATAGCAGAGTAGAAATAAATCTGACTAAAATAATGTTTAGACAGCATTATTTCAGCGACTTAATAACAACATAATAACAAGAAAATAATAAGTAAAAAATAAAACAATTAAACCTCTTAGTTCAGTTTTTAAGAACTTCTAGTTAACACTATAAGAGTATTATGTATGGCAGCAGACTAAAATACAGGTAGGTATATAAACAATAAAGTAAATTAAAAGTACTCTTATACATACAATAATATACAAACACTCCTATTTATATCTAAATTACAATTGAATTTATAGCATTCAACTTCACTGTTATATTCTTATTATTTGTTTTTGTTGTTTTTGTTGTTTTCTGTTCTATTCAACACCATGAGCATAACAAACACAAAAAATATTTTTTAAATGTGCACCCTACCTCCACCTCTCTATCTTTACATTAGAACAACAAAATTTTCATCATAAATTTTAAATAAGGTAAGCTATAAAGAAAAATGGTGGAAATGATTTCATTTTATGAAAATATAACACTATTTTTATTATTATTTATAGGACACGATATATGTATAACATATTACACTAAAAAGGGAACGTATAACAATATAAATAGGAACAAAATGAAGAGTAATCATGACTGCATTTAAAAAAAAAAAAAAACTTAGGCAACAAATAAATTATACTTTATATACATTTTCTCCAATTAGTATATGAGTTATTTACCTCAAGAATGTAATTTAGTTATACGTATATATACAAAATTATTATTGAAATGACTAGAAATACACAAGGGCTTTTAATAATAATAGGTACTGTATGTGATATCCTTTAAACTTGTGTTATATAATAGGAAAATTTCTTTCGGTTTTTCTGTTTTCTTTCTTGTGTTTTAAGTAAAGTAAAAATTTATGCATAATTTTTTCTTATTTTATTATTATTAAAAATGCAAGTATATGACAGTTTTGTTTAAGACTTTAAAATTTTATATAAATGTTAAAGAAAATGTATAGATGGTGATGATAAAGTACCCATTTAGTTAAAACAAGTGCAACAAAATTTATAGTTAGCTGGTTATAACCATAAATGCATGTGAATGAATTATAAATAATTAAAAATTTCAATCACGTTTTTAGTGTTATTCACGCGGGAGACTGTTCTATTTCAGTTGTACATATATTATTATGTTTGCTAATAATATTAGTATAATTTTGTGTAGGCATTCATGATTAGGGTATACGAGTACATTTTACATTTTCAATCACCATATAAGCTGTTTCAAATAAGAACATTAAGAAATAAATGAACCAACTGTGCAAGGATCAAATAATAAAATATTTCATTATACATTTTTGTAGAGCTATAAAATGTTATTATTATAACAATTATTAATATTATGTATACAAGCTTGTTAGCGTATATAAATTAAGTAAAAAATTTTAGGTTAATTTAAAAAGAAAGCACATAATTTGTTTATATTACTTTTTGTAATTAAAGAATTATTAATTTTTAGAAATTAATATTATTAAAAATTTATAATAAAATTTTATGGTAACAATATTATAGTAGTAAATATCTTAAGTAATACTCTAAATATTATCTCAAACAATTATAACAGTGTAAACCATTTAGAACTTTAATTATAAAAATCATAAAATCAAATTTACATTGACGATAAATTTCTTGTACTTCAGCTACAATTGCATCTTAATATTTTTCAATATTTGAAGAATCAGCCGTCTTATAATACTCATTTGATTTCTTCACTAGTGATTCTCGTTGGATATCCTCTCATCAAACGCATTAATTGCAGCTACCATAATTATTTTAAGCTCAATAAATAAGTTTCAAGGTTAAACAAGTTAGTAATTAAAAAAAATAAAAAATTTTATTAAACCGGCGTTGAAAATTTTGTTCAAATTTAGAATAAAATTAGCTGAATAGCATAGTTATTATTTAATTATAAAACTGCATTAAAATGCATAATAAATTGAAATTATGAAAATATTTTTAATAAAAACACAATAAAGAAATGAAGTAGAATATTTACGTTATAAGCTATAAGCTCATCTTTTGTACACTCATAACAAAATTGTCTAAATATAAATTAAATGCCAATAATAAAATTATTATCCTTTACATACATAAGATGGCAAATAATTTCAGGGATGACTCCCAATTCAATGCAAAAAATTTAAAGCAGATGTACTCATTTTCGAGCTACAAGTTGTTAAAAAAGAGGAGCAGATTTTACCCTGCATATAAGTTAACGCTGTATTACTTCGGAACCATACGACATAAAGTAATCTTGTTATACAGGCAATTCAGTACTCTTTATCTTCAGTTTTACAATAAATCTTACAAACAAAATATTTATTCAAGGAAGTTTTGAATTAATGTCTAGAATCATAACAAATAAAATTAATTTTGGCAAATTAAATTGCATTTGTTTCTTAAAATTATAATAATTTTCCAATTTAAATTAATATTAAAGCGGCTATTAGAGTCACTCAAATCTCTTTAAATTTTATAAAGTTATTGAGTGTCTTTCAACAAAAAACAAAAACTAATATGATTAAATCAAAACTAAAATTTTATTTTACCCAAAAATTATTCAACAAACAAAAAATATTATAACAAATGTAATCAATTTAAGGAAAATATCCTTTAAGGATGGATAAAAATTTAAAATAAAATGCACTTCATGACAAAAAGAAAATTTTTAAAAAATTGCCAACGAAAATATTTTAGAATTTGTCATTTTTCCAAAGCAACTGAAAAAAAAAAGTGATCTGCACGAATGCATACACAATAACTGTGTTTTCTCATTTCTCATTAGTCATTATAATTGGGATTTGAGGAAATTTAAACCCTAATAATATTTTAACATTTTTTTTTCATGTCTCTTCTTATTTTTTATAATATTAAAAGAAAAATTAATCCATTATTTAACAAAAAAAAAAAATTTTTTTTTTAAATGCATCCAAACCACTTTTTAGAAAAAAAAACATGAAGGCAAAATTATTATTATTGTTAAGCAGGAAGCATAAAAGCTTCATAATGATATAAAATTGAATCATCAATCTTTCTTTCTGCTTTCTATAAAGAATTTTAAAATGCAGAACTACTGCAAGTATAAAATACGAGTAAAGATAATGAAAAAAATTCAGGATTTAGTTTAAAAGCATGCAATGAGTCAAAATTTTTTAGGAGTAGCTATAGGTACAAACAAAATATTTCAGGAAAATATTTTTATCTTCTAAACGTTAATAACATATTAGTGTTGATGGTTTGAAATTTTTTTCCTCAACTTTATTACACTTGGAACAAAACTTAACCACTTTTTTGTAAAAAAAAAAAAAAACACTCTTTTAATGCTTGGGTTTCTCATTTTTTATTATTATTTTGTTTTTTCTTGTTAAAAGTATGAAAATGTGAAATAAAGTTTTTTACACGGTTTATGTTTTTTTTCCCTTTTACTCTTCTTTTTTCTTTTTTTAAAATGACACATGAAATAAGATGAAACGCATATTGTGCTTTGTTTGGTTCGCAAAAATTCACGTATAAGAAAATCAAAACGTATAACGCTGAACCATTACTTTTTTTTAGCAACCGAGTTCCATATAATAAAGGAGGTTATGCGATGGCACTATAAATTTCGGATGTCGAGCTTTCTAATGGAATATACTTCTCCATGACGGGGAGAAGAATCAATAATTTATTTACAGAGTAATGTCGGTTTGCCTGTCTTCCAGTTTTTCTATCTATCGGTCTGTATTTGCAACCGTGTATCTCAAGTTCGGCTAAATTGATTTTGATGAAATTTTACATGTTCTATTTTGCGATACATATACCTCGGGAATTGGACCTTTTCCGAGTACGAATAATAAATGAGAACTGCCAAAAATGGCAAATATCGATTAAATACTTAGAGACAAATTTACTCTTTTATAGGTATGCTAACTAAAACATTACCAACTTTCTTAACATTGGAAGCTGAATAAGTTCTTAAATCTTCTCAAGAACAATGCGGTTGATTATGTGCTAACCGCATCACATTTTTTATCTTTTATAATATTTTATTTCTCATTTAAATTTTTATGTCCTTGGTGTGATTAAAAAAAAAAAAAAAGAAATCCATAAAAAAGAATGCTTGATTGGAAGGTATGGGTTGCAAATTTAAGTAAGCATTTTTTTTTGTCTGTGATTAAAAAATTTTATTGTTAAAAACTTTATTAGAAGTTTTAAATTTTGCTCGCAACGCCAAAAACATCTTCGTTTTAGAGGATCTTTATTTAGAATTTTAAAAATTCTTCGAATTTTTATCAGCAAATCTAATGGATAATGCTAATTTATTTTTGTACTACAAAGGAATTAGACGTTTCTGATATATGAGCTCAAAAAAAGGCGTATTTTTACCATAATGTAAATTAAGACTTCGTTGGCAAAAATTAAGACCACTGTAATAATATAATTTAAAACAGAGTACCAGCAGAAGCGGATTTAATTTACATATCTTGTTACTCCTTTCGTTAACAACATTAAATAAATTAAAATTTGTAGAGCCTGGTCTCTTGTCATCCACAGACACAATTTTTTCATACAGGGGCTTCATACTTACCCTAAGACATAAAATATGCATAAAATTTTTTATTCCAGTATTAAAAAATTAGTGACTTTTTATTACACACCTAAAAGTATGCAATTTTTTTGAAATTTTAATTTTTTTTTTCTGTATCAAATTCCACATCAAATACGTTGCTTTTTAAAATATTAAAATATAAATAAGTTACGCATACAGTCTCTACAACTCAGAATGAAAAAATTTTTTTTAAATTTTTAATTTTATTTTTATTATTTTTTTGTTTTTTTTTAAATATAAAAATAAGACGTGGTGATATTTTTATAATTTTTTTATTTCATTTACTTGTTTTATTATCCTTGTCTTTGTTATTATTTTGGTTGCCCACTATACACTTTTTTTTATTCTCTTCTGTAGTTTGCGTTTTTTACCGATTTTGTTTTGTTTTGTGACTGCTGAAAGAGCCATATACTTTCGGGAAATTGTGAAAAATTATGTCTTTTTCCTTTATTCTACATTCATATTTTTTCCTTCTGTATTTTATAATGTTGTGTGTATTTTTTTTTTTTTGTTTTTCATTTCTTTTTTTGTTATTTTTTTTAATAATATTTTATACCACAAGTTACAACAGACATTATTATGTTTTTCAGTAATAAATATAACATCTGCTGTCATCTATTTCCATATACAAAAAAGAAATGTATAATAAAGGTAAGTTTAAAAAAACAAAATGAAAGAGAAAAATAAATAAGTGAGTAAAATAAAGAAAAAGGAAAGAAAGAACCACAAGAGCAATAAAAATGTTGTTTTTTTTTTTCTTTACGAGTATAACGTTAAAATGATTATGCAGATGTATATTATTATAATATCTTATGTATATGTGTAATTTTTATTTACATATTATGTTTGTGTATACAAGTATGCATTAAAGCATATAGAATAAATAGACACAGAGAAAAATAAAAAAAATAAATGATTAGAGGAAAGCTAGTAATAATAATGACGTAATGACAATAATTCAGGTGGCATAAGCCAAAAACATAAGATATAGAATATAAAAATATAAGATGTATATATAATATAGTTATAATAGTATTGGTATGCGAGTTCTTGAAATAAAAAAGAATATTCGCTAAAAGAATAATGTTAAAGCTACGGAAATAGGAAATATGAGTAAAAATATAAAAATAAAAAATAAAAATACCTGCATATTTAAAATTATAAAGTATCTACAGAAATATTAGCGCTTTTCTTAGAAATATACAAAAAAAAAAATATGCACGTCATGAAGAAAATTATGCGAATAATTTTTTTTCTTTCTTATTATTGTATATGAAAAATTTTAAAATACTGTTATTAAAATTTTTAAACTCTTCCTGTAATTTAAAAATAAAGTAAAATGTTTTTTGAGTGGGTAGTTGTGTGTGTATAAATGAAATAGTATCTAGCTGTTTTATTTTAAATTAGCAATTAATATTTATAGCAAAATTCTAATGGTACTCGTATTGTTTTGCTATTTGTCATCATTTAAATTTTTGAATCTTTCATTAAACTTAACAATTTCTTTGCTAAATTTTACATTTAATAACTTTAAATTGGATTACAAGGGTAAAATTTTGGAAAATATTTTGAAAGCTAAATCATGTGTAAGGAAATTTTTAGTGATTTTATGAGAAATTATTTTAAAAAAACCTTAAATATTTCACATTTTTGAGTCACTAAAGTTATTCTGAATGAATTTTGAGTTTAAAATATATTTTAATCGCGTAATCCTATTCAAAATTAGGGAAGTTAAAGTATTTTTGAAAGAATATTTTTTAAAATTTCAAGTATAACACATGAATTTATTCATAATTGAATAATATTAATTAAAACAGTTTTGAACGACCTGAAAGCTCAGCTTAAGAAGAAAAAAACCAAAAGGTCTATGCAGAGAATATCTTGGAAATTACATGGAAATAATATTTTTAATAAACACTAAAATATTGCTTTTAGCAAACCACACTCAACCACGAAACTAAATCGAATGGACAATTATATTGTATTTCAAAAAAAATATTATAAAGAAATTTCGTCGCCTTTTCAATTTTCACAAAATTGATAAGACTAGAACTAGATTACAATATTTTTTTTAAATTTTATAGTATTCTGCTTTATTTTATAAGAAAATATTAGTATTTTAATGGAGAAAACTCTTCATTATCTTTTTTCTGAAAATTATTTTTCCTCATTACTACTATTATTATGATATTTATGATTATTGTATGTAGATATTTAAGAAACTTGTGCAAAATTTTTTAATTTTCAAGTAAACATAATAATGAGATTAAAAATATTTTTCACAAAATGTACATTCATAAAAATATTATATAGAATCACATACAAACTGCTTGCTTTACACATTACTCAAATATTATATTAAGGAGCTTATAAACAACAGTATGATAAGCATAGTATGTGCATTAAGAAATGCATTACAAGCTATTATGTATAATTATTTACTTAATATAGAAAAGAAATAAAGATAAAATACACATTTTTTGTAAATATGTTTTTAATTTTATTCAATTTTCCGACAGTACATACACACACAATTTAAAACCACTACGACAATACTTGAATTTAAAATATTAAAGTTCTTCGTATATTTTCAGCTCTGTACCACTTGTATTAGATTTTAACTTAACATTATGAACACTTTGATGTTACTTGTGTTGTGAATATTGTGAGTATGTTTGTATTAAATTAACTAAATCCGTATATTGTATATAGATTCCAAATTTTTGTCTATTAAAATTTAAATATGCTAACGTATTTAAAAAAAAAATCATAATATACCGGCAAAAAAGATAAAAGCAATTTGGTTTTTAACGTATATAAAAGTAGCATTACTTCTAAGTTCAGACTCCTACAGCCTGCGGTTTAAAACAAAAGCAATACTACCTATTTGAGTAGTACTACAAAAATGAAAGGATTTTAAATAACAATAAATTTTGGCGACCATTTTATTTATCAAAGTTCTACGACTCGGCTCGGCATATTTTAGAGAGGGAAGATAGGTAAATATTTTTTTGGAACGGACGAGCATAGTGAAACTTAAAAGCATTTATTTTCAAAATTTTTTTTTGGAAAGTGATAAATAAATTATAAGATATGGGTTAATATGAATTAATAAATTCCCCGATATTTTTATGAAATTATATCGGAGTCGACATTTTTTGTGTCGCTCAACGAATAGATGAAGCAGAATATCTGAAAACAGTTACGATAACATTTTAGTTTCTGTATATTGGAGATGACCTTATGTATTCTATTCGTGTTGCATTCTATTCCTGTTAATATTAAACCGATCTTATTTTTACAACCTTGTGAATTAATCAAACAAAAACAAATTATTTTAAAACAAACGATTTAAAAATTCGTGTCCCAAATCGGAATATATTTCGAGCACTTTTTGCAAAAGCTAAATAATCCAACCAAAATAATATTATGATCATAAATATTTTTATTATTCGAATGAAAGGGTTAAAAATTCTTAATATTAAGAATCTCAGACATATATGTCAAGATTATAAGATGAGAAATAATAAAATATAAGAAATGATTTCACAAAATCCAAAAACTCCTTCAAAATATTTCAAACTTTTCTTATAAAATTTCAAACACTTCATATAATTTTATATTATTTTTACTTTTAAAAATTTCTTTCGTTAAATTAAACAAATTATGTACATTTACATATACATCACCATATAAAGAAATTTCTTATATTATAATATTATATACATACATACATAAATGTATGAGGTACCATTTAATCAAAATTATTATAATAATTTCTCTGCTGCCATATCATACATGTCTGCCATACAATTGAATAAATTTTTGTATAAAAACTTTGAATTTGAAAATGAGTGATTTCTGTTTCTGTTTTTGTGTTTTGTGCCTTGTAACCTTGTGTTGTCAAATTACAATTTAATAAATATTAAATTTTTTTTTTCATATTTTCCATAATATATACATACATACATAATTAATATATACATCGGGTAAGCATTAAGGTGCTCTTGATTTTAAGAAACGTTTCAGAAAAATTCAGAAAAATATTTTTTTTCTTCTTTCATTTTATCCTTGTCGTTTATATTATTCGTTTCAAATAAAGTAATGTAATGTAAATAAAAAACAACAGGTTAGAGTTTAATTTTAGATCTACTCATATAACATGTATTTTTGTTAACCATTACATATGAAAATTTTGTGTTTGTTTTTGTTTTTTTTTAGTATTCCGCTGCATATACGAAGAAAATTTAATTTTCATTTTCCTGTTTTTGAAAATAATTTCACTATCTCAGTTTATAATTTCACTTTAGTATCTATACCTATATAGAGCAACACTTACTTTTAGATTTTAAAAGGAATAACATATTTGCACATAATATCAGAATACATTAAAAATAGCATACCATATGTAAATCTAATTAATTTTGTTTTCACTTTACTGTTGCAAGAAAGAAGTAAAAAACAAAAATATAAAAGTAAAAATGTAATATAAATAAGTGAATTAGAAATAAGGAAAGTGAATTTTCATTTTTATCCTTGATTTATGTAAATGTACATTTCATTAACACTTTGTACAAAAAAAAAATATAATTTAGGATAATATGTGTTGATGGAAATGAAAAGTATACCTAATACTTTCAAAAACAAAAAAAAAGAAAAACAACTTTTACTTCTATACCTTAATTGTTTAACCTTGTTATAAATAAGATTCCTGTGGGGGGTAGAAAGAAGCTAATAATGTTGACTGTAAGTACAGCTAATGTCAAGATTTTTGAGTTTCTTTTTTTTTACTCTTACTTTTTAAAATATTGAAATAAACATGCTGCTTTGATATGTAAAAATATTGAATTTTTATAGCGACATAGAGAAAAAATTTGACAAAAATTTTTTTTAAGTAACTCGTTGCATAATTTTATTATGGAAATTACTTACATACATTCTATAAAGGATGTTGAAAATTAAAATTTAATTAAGTTTAATATTAAAATAAAATTCATTATGTATAAATTGGGATTGTACAGAATATTAACAAATTAACTCTTGATACAATTTATTATTTTTGCTTTCCTATGAAATTAGATATAATTTTTTGAGTTGTTGAGATAATATTATACACCACTTTTTAATAACATTATATACAATGATATTTCATAGAAAATAGAGTAGAATAATAATTTTTTATGACATAGAAATAGAGAACGAATTAATTCAATGCAATGTAAATAAGTATTTAGTTCCTTTGTATATTTATGCGAAGCTACAAATTTTGTCAATCAAAGCACAAAATAGTTTTGGAAAATTTTTCATTCTCATGCCGGCAGTATTTGGCTACTTCTCAAACTTTAAGAAAATTATTAACATCTCAAAATGTTCTTAGTTATTTAACAGAATTTTTGTTGTAGATTATAGACTGTAAAGTAAAGGGTAACATTGAACCGGGATCAGCTTAAAAAAGATCTATTTTGCTCCCCAAATAGGTGTGGGATTCGAATGCAAAATCTGCAAACCTTCACTTTCTATTCCCAGTCTCCTGAGGTAACCCCAGGGCCTACAATGCCTCGTCAAGATATCTGTAAGAAATCTCTTCTGATTCTTGCCAAACTACATGATTTTCCTAGAGCACTCTGGTCGGAGTTTTCTAGAAGCTCCTTGGCTTTTTAAAGCCTCTGAAGGCCTCTTTGTACTCCAAATTTGTTGAGTCTTTCAAGACAGCGCAACACTAATACGAATGATATTGATAAATAATTCAGCGTTCCAATGGCATTCTGACTGTCCGGAATGATTAATATTTCTTGATCATGATAATTATATTATATTATGAAAATTCGGGTAAATAATAATTCCGTCTATGTGATAATCTATAAAATTCTAAAATTACAAAATATTTAGATTAAAATTTTTTAATGATTGAAAATAATTATTGTAATATAAATTTTTAGGATAAAAGTTATAAAAATTTACTTTTTACTATATACGAAGTTAATTTTTACTCCTTATTTTAAATTAAATTTAGATAAAATATAAAAGTTTATTTAATAATCTTTAATATTCTAATTATATAAAAAGTATATATAAAATAAAAGTATATTTTCCTCTTTTTTTAAAAATTTTATAAGTATTTTTCCACTATCTTATAATTAGAGACGCTATTCTCATTTCAAGTCAAAATTTGATAGAAAATAATGTAATGAAATTTTGAAAAGAAGGGTTTATAAGTACACTCAACATTATTTTTTATCATCAAGAAGTAAATGAGAGAAATCAACATACTATACATACATACAAATACCCAGTAATATTAGAATTCTTGTATATTTTACTCCTCTAGCCCATTAAAAACAAGAAAAAAAATATTAAAATATGAAAATATCTTTTTAAAAATCAATGAAACATTATTGGAAAATATTTATATTTTAAGCACAATGTTGCTATATAGAAAAAATTTCATTTTAAAATACTCATATTATTCTCTATAATGACAAAGTCTATCAAAAAAAAAAAAAAATGTTTTCTAAGCGAAAATATTAAAAATAATGATGAGTTTCACATTTTTTTGAAAAGATAGCACATTATGATATACAGAGATGTAGATTATTTTTGTTTTAATGCTTTTAACGATTAAAAATATTAACTATATACGTTTGATGAACCTTAAAAATTATATGGGTAGATGATTTTTAGAAATTAATATTAAATTTTTAAATTTTTTAAACCAAAGTCTTCTAGTGCAGCATTATGAAAATATTTTTAATCAGATTTTGAAGAAAATTGTAATTTCTCAATCCAAGATATTTAAAGAGCTTTTTTTAATAAACTGACCAGATTTCCACAAAATTTTAGAATTTGTAATAATGACGATTGTAATCCCAGACAATGGATTACATACAAAACTCGGTAGTGAAAGAGAGTTTCAATTTTTCCACTGTTTAATTAGTTTTATGGAACAAAAATTCTTGGTATAACTTGTTTTTATAATAAGTTATCAACACATATACTTTTCGTAGTATAGCGAGCAAGGATAGTCAACAATAATTTCAAAAGCTCTGTATGATAATGAAAAATTCAGTTATTCGATATTCATTCCTTTACTATTTAATTCAATGTTTCATAAAAATTCGTACCACAAAATCGAAATTTAATAAACAATTATTAATCACGGAATAATACGGAATAGTTGCGAATTAAGTCTTCTATTATTTTTTTATAATATATCCTTAAAATATTTTAATATCATTATTTTAGTGGTTTATTTTAATTTTAACTCTTTTATACCTACAATTTTAATAAGAATATTAAACAAAAATGGTTGCCATTTTTATTTAGTAAAATTTAATAAATCAACTATAGTGCTTTGGTATATAAAGGACTTATATTTTCATGATAATTGTAATTAAGGAACAATGAAAAACACAATATTAAATCAGATAAGCAATAAATTATTGCAATAAAACTTAATAATTATTATACGTTTAATGAGAGAGACAGAGAGAGACAGAACCAGAGATTAAATAATACTCCTAAAAAATATAAAAAAATTTTCATTTATATAAAAATTTAATTAAATTTGTTTTTACGCAGTTTATTAATTTTTATTTTAATACTGAATTTTAATATTCTACCATAGAGCTATTTTCACATTACAATAAATCTAAAGTAATAATGGCTAGCCAACTAAGGTTTTTGTGGTTAACAGAAATTATTAACAAAAAAATAATAGTTGCTATATAAAGCCCTTAAAATTGTGCGCATTCATAAATAATTTGCATTTAAATTAAAATTTTAAATAATATTATTTTCTGATTTTTTTATATATTCGCACTATGTAAATAATGCGATAGGCTGACATTATGTCGCATAATCCTTTATAAAAGTAATTTATAAAAATATTTTAGTATTAAATGACTATTAAAGTTAATATTTTTTTAAAAATTATTGTGAAGCTAAAATATTACACCAAAAATGATATACAAAAAATTTCATATCACATTAAAAAATTTTTACAATTTTTAGAATTAGCTTTAAAAAATTACTATTAATAAGGGCTTTCTTTAAAATGAAGTACCTACTAAAAATTTTTTACTATTTGAGCAATATAAAAATATTATCAGTTCCATAAATGATAAAACATAAAAGAAATAGCCTCCTATATAAACTTGAAATGAATAAAGGAAAAAAAATCCTTAACACTATAGGCAAGGCACTACAATGACATTTGAAAAATTCAAAAAATTCAAACTTCGGTAGCACAATTGGAAGAGAATTCGACTAGAAAGCACATCAGATTTAATACACTTAAATATTTTATTTGAGAGAAACCAGTTCAGCATTTTACGGCGCTTTGATTTGGTAATTTATGTAATACTTTCAATTATTAAATTTATAGGTCCATCAATGCCTATTTCGCTGCATTAATTCTAATATCAATGCCATATGAGATATTCATTAGTATATAATTTTCCGTTGCTCACAAAAATTAATTTGTGTTTCATGCTTAAAAAAAAAAAAAACAACCATTTTAAAATAATCGCCTAAAAGTATGCAATTTTAACCAAAAAATAATTTATTTGGATTTTTATAAGTTAATGCATTCTGCTAGAAGAAAAAATTATTGTGATTTTAAATTAATTAAGTAAAACATTACTTTTGATGTTGATCGTACTACTAACTTAATAAAAGCACCGTTCATTAATAAACAATGTCAATAACACCACCTAAGTACAAGCATTCATTGATAATAAAAAAAAAGGATTATAATAATATTAAAAGTGTAATTTAGTAGTTATAAGTAGATGAATTTCTGCACTTAATATTTTACCATCAAATTATTATACGTACATTATTGATTATATTATTAACCGTATACGCTAGAATGTGACCAAAATACTACTTAATACTTTAACTAAATCTATATACGAAACTTATGTTAATTTTTTGTTGCATAATAATATTATTTTTAATACAAAAAAAATTTTGATTCTAGGATAAAATCAATAAAGTTGTTCAAAAAAAAAATAAATGAAATTATAATTATTCTAATTGGAATCTAATTATTAGTTTACTAATTATTATAAAATTTTTTATGGTAAGTTTTATTTGTGTTATATTAAATAACAAATAAATTGAGTAGTTTCGAGTATATTGTTTACTCAATAATAATATTATTGTTACTAAGCACATTATAGTCATTTTAAGACCCAATGCTCCAATTAAATAAGAAATTTAATTTTAAATAGAGTTTTATGCATGTTTTATAATTTGTTAATATTATTAGCAGATTATTAATTACTGTATCAGATATTGTTTAAAGTCTCACAGTAAAGAAGTGGATCTGGAATTAGTATTGGAAAATTTTCGAATCGCAGGATTGTTCGAGCTGTGAGATAATATTATCGAATGAAGTTAAGTAATTTTTAGATCCAGGATCTAAACTGAATTTTAAAACCATAATTGAAAAGTTTTTACAACAAAGAAAAGTTTTTTTTGATATACAGGATCAACTCGTTATAATTAAATGTCTGCCGCTTGTTAATGTAAACCGATTCGCTGCTATAATAATGTTGCAATTTTTAAGTTTCTTTTACTTGAAACAATCCCCAATTTTCCGATGTAATTGAATAACTCTTAACTTAAAGTCATTGCTATTTTCTAGTGTTAATTTCTAAATTAGAATTGAGTTTTTATTATACATGAAACACTCATTATGGTTGATAAATGTTTTTATATTTTTTTTTTATCTAAAACTATTAATTATTAATAACTGTTTATAATTTGACCGTAAAAAAAAAAAATCATTATAGTTAAAAACTCATAAATCCAATTTAATAATTGGTTGATTTTTTAATTTTTTGAATAAATTTAATTTTAAAATAATCAATTAATTTTTTCTTTTTCCAAAATAAAGTTGTTTAATTTATAATTAAAATATTATTAGTATTTAAAAAAAAAATAATATTTAAGCAAATATTATTATGAATAATATATTTGATGTGAATTGCGTTGAATTTCCTATTTTTTTTTTTTAATTATATAAAAATAGTTTAAATTTAATTATTTATTTCGTTTATTTTTAATTATTAGGAATCCTAAACAATAATAACAATATTATTAAAGTAATTAAATGAATTTAAAAAAAAATTTTTTTTGAACTTCACTAAATGAAATCACTCCCTAGATACACAGGCATACAGTCGATCAAATGTTACATAATATAGCAAGGGAGGTGGCTCATACTGGCATTCCACGCGAAGCCCATTCACCAGGCCAGCAACAAGGTTAATCGGTAATCCCCGAAAACCACGTAATCATCTGCCGGAACCAATTAATTTCCTTGGCCAAAGCTATGCCAAAAATTCTCCCGACAATCCCTCCAGGCCATGATAAAAGAAAGCCCCCAGATCCCTCTTCCACATCAGAGACGGACAGCCACAAAGAACCTTCGCAGCGACTCCAAGTCTCTTGGCCATTTTCCCAAGAGGTAATGACCCTTCAGCACCCCCACCGGTATGCTAAGATCATCCATACTATATTCCATCAACGCCTTCGTCCTCTTCTCATTGCTACTTGGCCCCATCTTTCTAGCCACCCTGCACGTTAAAGCTACCGCCCACAGAATTTCGCCCTTCTTTTTAGTCAATTTATTTTTAACGCGACAATTAAATCTCACAAGTATCAAATATCTAAATGCGTATTCCAATTTAATTATAAAAGGTGAATCGTTTTCATGGTGAACTTTTGAAATTTATTATTATTGGGTGTAACTAAACAATTTTTAATATTAAAGAGATTTTTAAACTTAAATCGCATTAAAAATTTTTGAAAATCTCTAGTTTATTTTAATCCATTATTAACATTTGTCGACTTGTTTACTAGTAAATTCGCAGGAAATTTAATTGTCTATATCTGAATGAAAAACTATATTTAATATATAATTTTTATTTTGGTCTGAAACCCAAACGTACACACATATAAATAAAATATTTCCTTGTATACCTAGATATTATTATAAATAGTTTCATTTTAAATAGTTATTTCCACCAATTATATAGCTCTAAGTTATAAAACTTTTCTTCGAAATTTATTATAAAAATTGCTAATTAAAAATTCATTAAGAACATTTTAAAAATAATTTATTTTCCTACGCCATTGTGAATTATTATTTAATATTTTTTTACACCGTATAATTCAAACTACTATCTATTATGCATTTATACTCGTTCCACAAGAGTCTTCATAAGAATTTTTAAAAAACTATTTACAATAACTACTTTGTATGTGTTTATTTAAGAACGAATTTGTAAACTTTTAATTTTAATTTGAAAATTATTGTAGTTTTCACATATATGTAGTTTTTGCTATTTTCAGAAAAATTTTTTTCAGATTTAATAAGGATTTAAAAGATAAGTGAGTAAAATAACGATTTTTCCTGGAAACCGTCCAGTTTACATCTGAAATATTTCGGAAACGGGGTGTCACACAAAAAAAAATCTTGAGAGGTAATTTAAGACAAGGTAAAATTTTTTGAAATTATGGAAAAAAAAAATTGAATGGGACAAATTTTTTAGTAATTGGTCACTTTGTAAAAAATTCGTAATATTTTTTTTCCTTTATTTTTGATTTATTTCCGCAATAATTTTTTAAGTAAGACCTAAAATGACACATTAATTTTTGTCTTGAATAAAGCTACTTTCCAGTTTTCCATTGCATATTAAATATCTTAAATCGGTTGATAATTATGGAAGTATAGCCATTTAAGTAAATCCACCATTTTGGCGAAATCAAAAATTTTCATCTTTGGGGCCTTGGTGGTTACTCTACTACTACTCATTTGCGCCCACAACGGCCTTCTTCCCTTATTTTTTTTGTAGAATGAATTACCAAAAATTTTAAAGCCTTACAATATACTTCTAAATTTAAGATTTTTCTTCAAAATAAATAGAACACATAAATTTTATTCAAAAGAAAGATTTTAAATCTAGTCCTTGTATGGCTCGGCCATTTAGTCCTTGTGTTTTGGTTATATTATTATTATTATGGCTCGGCCATAAAAATCTAGTCGTTGTGATTCGCTTATATTTTTATTATTCTATGTTTAGCTGAAAAACGATTCAACAACTTATTCACCAAAAATTCAAAACAATAATGAAAAATTATGAGTTCTAGAAACATCTTAGTCGGGACTATAACTCATAAGATCTTCATCTAATACTTTACCTTTATTGTAATAGTATTGTGGAATCAGCCCATTTTTTTTTTTTTTTTGATAAAAATGCATTATTTTTGAACTTTTAATTAAATTAAGTCATTCCCATTATACAGTTATAATTTTATACACTGTAGGTTGTCACAAAATTGTTTTACGAAAATGCATTAAAATTCTAAGAATAAAAACTAAAATTGCAATTTTTTTTAAACCACATATGCAAAAGAAATGAAAAGTAAAGCAAGTAAAAAAGAAAAGAAAAAAAGTTGTGGTTTTTGTTTTGCAAGTTTTCATCCACTATTGTAATAATAAGCAAACAAAATAAATTGCTGAAGAAGGATGAAATAGGATTAGAATTTCGTTTATTACCTTCGTCTTAGAATAATTCATATATGAACAGAAAATGGTTGACATGAAGAAAGGATATGCTGTCATGATCGCATGGAATGATTTTCTTGGAAATTAGAGAACTTACTAAATAAAATATTAAATTTTAATTCTTCGGAATGGACGAAAATTTTTAGATTATTTCTGTTATAGCACAATATTAGTTGAGCATCTTCATACCTTATAGTTTTATGGGAATATTTTCAAAAACTTATTTCTGTCATGGGTTTTTTTTTTCTCTCCTTTATACCATGAAATTTTCTACAATGAAATTTTAATTAAAATTTTTATTTCATTCTTTACCCGTTTGTAATTTGATGTTTTTACTCAGCGTTAATTTATTTTATTGTCTCTGGATAGTCCCTTTGAATTCAGATATTTTCTTTTACATACTTTAAATAAAATGTTATTAAAAAGTTTCTTTTTAATTTAAAAGTAAATTGTATTATATAAAATTCAAATCTTTAATTAAACATTATTGATTCGTTAAGGCAAAATAGGCATTTAAATTAAATTGAGTTGCCATGTAAATATGCGGCACAAATTTGCTTCTTTAAAACATACAAATTCTTTCCTAAATAAAAATGTTACAGTTTCGCTATTTTACTCCATACAGCTATAATGCTATGGAATATCGATTTGTTTAAGAAAATTACAAGAAAATTATAAGAGTCCTGAAGGTTTTCAGACGTTACCCTAATGTTTCCAGACGATATCTGGGAGTTTTAGTTGACTGTTTGTACGTAGACCCAATAAAACTAAAAAAATGTGGTAAGTAATGTGATTGAATTGCTCTGGCCTGCTTTAAAAGAAATAGGAACTGTGCTTTACAGATACTTTATCCTGGCCATCAGGAAACTCTCGGCTTTGGTTCAGTTAAGTGAGTCATGGGTAAAAACATTGTCATCTACTCGAAATTTACGTACTTCTTACAGAATTTTAAGCCTTTCTTTGTTCTTCCTTTTTGCGTAATATTGTTGCGTAAAAATAAAAGCTCATTTCCCTCCATCTTTTGAATATTTTTATTAAAATTTTTTTCTAAATTTTAAATACAATCACAAATAAAATTTAAAATCAAGCCCATGGAAACAGAAATTTATAATTTCATGTATTTGATTTATACACATGCATAAAATGTATATACATATGTATGCATGTCTATACTATACATCTACTCATACATCATCATAAAAAAAAAGAAATATAGATTTTTTTATGCTTTTGTATATTTTCTATTTTATCGCTCCAAAATAATTTCACATTAAATTAAAATCAATTTATATTCTACACATTGGCCTAATAAAACCATAAAAAAAAAGAAATCGAGTAATGATTTTTCCGCAACAATAAAAACAGTTTTTATTTTTCAAGTATTTAAAATTTGATTTATTTATATTGTAGCTCTACAGCTAGGGTAACTATAGTTCGTTCATAAAAATTTTTTTTTTGCTTTGTATTTTATGGCCTCAAAAATTCTAAATATGAAATTTTTCCATTTTGTATTGAAAATAATTTAAAGAAGAGTGTAGATCATGAATTTGCAATAATGTTTGTAATAATGGAACCACGAGAAGAAGATTAATTCTTAGAGTATGAAAATTAGAGATCCATTTGGTATAGTTTACAAAAATTTTATAGGCAACTTGTATGAGCTTTCAATAATCCTCACTAATTTAATTATTTTAAATATCCTTTTAGGATCAAAAGTATTTACATTGATTAGATTTAAATTTTAAACAAATGGACAGCCAAATTTAAACAGCCGAATTTTGTTTAAAAATAATGTTAACCCTTTTACAAAAATCTTATAGTTGCATGCGTTTAATCTTCTAATTTACAGTCAGCTTAAAATTCAAATTTGTAAAAGTATGTATGTATAACAGTAAATTGAAAATAAATTTTTTTTTTGTTTTTGTACAATTTTGTGTCATACACTAAATGTGTGGCAGTATGTTAGTATGTAAAACCATTATTTACGCTTTTCAATTGTATCCTTTTTTTTTTGTTTTTTTTTTTATATTGTTAAATAAATTGAAATTTTTTGCTTTATGATAGCTTGTGTGACGCAAAATTACTAAAATAACATTTTTTTAAAATTTTTTATAGGAGAAATTTTCAACTATTGGTATTTTGACTTTTTGTATATTTGCTATCCTTTTAACAACCTATTGATATTATAGGAGGGTTGTTATTATATACAGCTACTTCAATGAACTCTTAATTTATTTAATCAAGAGTTCGAAATATAAGTGGAATTCAGTGGAATTAAAATTGTAATTGTGAAGAAAATATAAAAATTTTTGTGAATTTTTGTAAATTCTCTAATATTTGAGGAACTGTAATTCAGGAGCTTCAGCTTTAACACTTAATTCTGAATGAACATTTTTATATTCATTTTTAGTCTTCTAAACGATGGATACAATATTTTTGTTGCTCTCTTTGGAGAATCATTTTGTATACTAAGTCTTTAACACAAAAGCTATACTAAATTTGAAAAACAAATCTTGTTCTCTCAGTCCAATAGAAATACTAAAATTGGTTTAAATATCCAGTTGTAGTAGTATAGTTTCAGTGTATTTCGACATAAATAAATTTTCCAGGAATCGAACTTTAGTTAATATTTTTTTACCTTCCATTCATAATATCCTTCCAAATATTTTCTAATTTCATATTGTGTTCTCTATGATTTGCGTGTCACAACTAAATAATATCAAAATAATTTTGATTTATTGATTATGTTGAAAATTATTTTTTAATTAAAAAATGTAAAGCTTGTGAATGCCTAGTGCAATGGAAAAATTTAATAAATATAAATCAAAACAAAAATAATTCCAACTTTAGTATAGCAATGTAAAAAATAATAAAAAAGACAAGCATGCAATAGAAAATTTTAACAAATAATAATGTAGCTATAGAGAATATAGAGAATAATTTTTTACAATTTTTTCAGAATTAAATTTCAACAATAAATTGTGTAACATTTTTGCATTTATTTACAAAATTTTGTAAATCATTATTGGAAATTAAATTGGAAAACAAAAAATTTTTATGTTAAATTTTCCTCTGAATTTCATTAGAATTTTTATTATAATTAACTAAATTAAGATAGATGGAATTTATTTTAGTAAATTGAATTTGTGTTATGATTCTTGATTTTAATATTAGAATATTGCTCTATTTGATAAAAAGCCACTGCGTAGAGGGAGAATTTCTCATTACTATTTCTTATGGTTTTAAAAAAAAAAAATTATGAAGTTTATATGAAGGAAAAAAAATTTCACCGTCCTTTTATATTTTAAGTCATTTGTCATTTGCATATAAAAAAGTTTTGGAATTTTATTTTGATATTGAAATAAATTTTGTTAAAAATAATTTTGCTAAGAAAACTGAAGCAATTCGAACAAAAATTTTAATGCGAAGAGCCTTATATTAACCAGGACAGTGATTAGAAGAAATAAATAACAACTTCTATTCATAAGTCATAAGTAATAAAATTGTTAACATAATACTGTTATAGCAGCTTAGTATAAAAAAATTTCAAATATTAAGAATTTTTATCACTTGGACAAACAGCAATACGAGTATACATAGCATATAAAATACACACGATACGAGTATAAACCCCATTATTTGTGGCAGCTATAATAAATATCATTTCTATGAATTCACACATCTATCTACACGATTTCATTCTTATTACCGTCATTCTTACATCATCTTCGAGTGCATAATTTATATTTAAACAAAATACGATTTAAAAGCTTCTTAATTGCATTTTCTCAGTTTCTTCTCTACAAAAATTTAGATACATTAGTTAAAAAAATAAACTTAATTTCTTATAAATATTATGAAAATACTTGAAATGACTTTGCTTGACCTTTCAAAAAACATCCTTTTTTTTTCAATTTCTTATCATTTTTATTATGAGAGAAAACACCATTTTGGAAATTGATCAAGAAATCAAAAAAAGTAAAGTATACAAGGCAAATATTACATAATTCTAAAATAAAGTTATAAATATGAGTTGGAGGGAAAATAGAAAATGAAAATAAAAGAAAAAGTTAAAACAATAACACAAAGGTGAAAAATTATCATTTTTCATAAAATTTAATTTTTGTACTAAAGAAAATTACAAAAAAAAAAAAAAAGAAAATAATCATTTAGAGAAATGGATTCTTTATACTATTTATGGACTCTTCACATCAAAATGTAATCACAGTATACCTGTATACCTTTAAATATAACTGTAACCCTTTATTTTTACTTTTAGTACAGAATGTACTAATAATAGAGAGTAATATTGTAAGGCAATGAATAATCTTTATTCAGTCATTCTCATCCAGGTTTCGCCCGATTTTGGAAACTCTTATGGTATAAGAAATGCTAGATTTTTACCAAAATTTTCGTTTCACATTGGTTCAAGCTCAGGCACCAGTTAGCTACATATTTGTTAAAGTTAAATTTACATAATTTTCGCATTATATGTTTCATCTGAACTGACTTGACAGTTTCTGAAACTTTTGAGTGTAAAAAACCCTGAATTTTTTAGAAAAATTTTTGTTTCACATGGGTTTCAGCTCAGGCGCCAGTTATTAGTTAAATGTAATGAAAATTACCTCACATGAAATTTTAATTGTAATGATAAAAAAATTAGATTTAAAATATAAAAATGTTTAAAATAATAATTTTAATGATAAATCTTAGATTATTACAGTGATCTTAGCGTGTGTAGCGTATATGTCCTTACAAATAGAGTGTGTATGTATATGGATATTAGGAAATTTATACTATAACATGATTTATATAATGAAAATGATACACAACTGGTGGTCGAATATTCATGCTCTATTTAAACTTCTAAATGAAAAAAAAATTAATCACCTTGTATCGAAAAACCTCTATACCGGTTATTTATAATTTTTTTTTTTCATTTTTGTGATTTGAAAAGAAAATTCAAAACATTTTAATTTAATTACGCTCTTTTTTTTTTCACTTCTAATGGTGACTGTTAAAGGTAAATGGCGTGAATCGTAAATGATTTTCCTTTTTTTTCTTCTTTTCCAAAAAAAAAAATAAAAAACAAAGGAGCATTTTCTTTTTCACATTTTTTCAGCTCCCACTTTCTTACTTTCTATAACATTCGAATTAATTCTTGAGAAAATATCAAAATTATGATTTCAAGTAGAAATAAGGGGTAAAACAAGGTAAAAACCTTTTAAAAAATATTTTATTGAAATTTGATTAAAAATTTTGTCGAAATTAAAATTTGATGAAAATCTTAAGAACCTTAAGACTAACTTGGAAAAATATAATGATTTTCCCTTTTGAAAATAAAAGAGTTTACTGCCCTAAACAAAATATTTTAATTTTTTAATATAAAATTAAAAAGCCAATTGAAGAATATTCTTATGAAATTTTACGACATTTTAATAATATTAAATTTTGGTTACTTTTTAGCACAATTCTATAAATTGTAGTATAAGATTAAACAAGAAGAAATATAATTTTAGCACAAGATATGGTGAATTTAGGTTAAGTATTGAGTAAGATAACTTATATAACAGACTACAAAACAAACATTGATATCTAGTTAACTCTAAAGTTCAAAGTAAACCCATTTAAATTATTTTCTGTTAATAAAATAAAAATTATAATAATATTCATGCGACTTAATATCATTTTATGTCGAACCATAAACAACTTATTTGTGCGACCACAAATGAATCCTTAAATGAGGTTTATGAAAGTGATTTTTGCATTAGAAGAGTTTGAACACGATATGATTCTCAATATAATGTTTGAGAAGAAAACCATTTTTTGATTGCCAGAAAATGGCTGATATTTTTTGAATATTTTTTATTATTCCTAAAGAATTTCGATTTTTTGACCTTAATTCAATTTTATTCGGGCGCTAATACAAATTTTTTTTTTCTACTTTTAGTAACGAATATTAATTATGATATTATACAATTATCTAACTTTTTTTTTGTTATAATTTAAAATCTAAATAGATTTTTATAAGTAGCAAAAAGTTAAGAAACAGAAAAAAAAATATAGTAATTTTCTGATGAAATGATTGAAGAAATTTAAAAAAAAAATAAGAGAATAATAATTGATCGTGTCAACTCTGTGATACCCGTACGATTAATATTAATGATTTTAAACCTTAGACACATCTAGTTCTACTTTATGTAACATGGTACGGTAGTGACCACATAAACCCATAAAATCTAAAAGAGTTTTACTTATACTTCCATAGTTTGAAACCAGTACCTCGATCATATCCAATTTAAACAGAGTTCTAGTATTTTACTCACTCTTGTAAATCATTTGTGAAAAATTGCTGAGCTTAACTGATTTAATTTTTGAAGACGGACGGTCAGGCGGAAAAACATGGCTAAATTGACTCAGACCTCTATATCTCAAACCAATATTTTTTACCGTTTACAAACGGTAAGGCAAAATTAGTATACCCTTCGAACAAGTGTAAAAACAGAAAATGTTAAAACAACAGCAGCAAGATTTTTTTTTTTAAGAAAGAAGAAAGAAAAATAAAAGTATTGAAATGTCAGGTGTAAAAAAAAGGTAGGAAGAAAGACAACACAAAAGCAAAAAAAAAATTAAAAATAAGTCAATTTTTAACGCAAAAAAAGCAACAACAAAATAATCTCGGTCCATTATCAACAATAAAGGAAAAAAATACAGTAACTTGGAAAATAATTGTAGCAGAAATAAAATTGAAAGAAAAAAAAAAAGAGGAAAATATTAAATTTTATTTATAAGAAAAAGAATTAAGAAAAAATGGTAAAAACTAAATTTATTCAAGCGAAAGGACTTCATTTTCTCCTCTAGAAAAAAAAGAGAAAAAAACGAAAAAAAAAAAATTATTTTTCCATAATAGAAACGCTCATTTTTAACGGTCCTTTATTTACTTATCCCTAATTAAGATTAATGAATTTATTCAAAATAATCATAAAAATATGTAATGAGAGTTACGAGTATTCTGAGAGTACCCAAAGAAATTACTTTTTGTTAAAATAAAGATGTATACAAGTGCTAATATTCACTGTATATATACCTACATACACGTATACACTGTATTATTATAGAAAGTATAAATTTTGTAAATAAATTTCTGATTTTAAATCGAGTGGAAAAAATTATGATCATGCAATTAACAAGGAAATTAAGGGTACTCATTATACATAACTAGGTAGGTATGTAATTTATTTTTAAGAAATCGTTTTACATAATATTTTAACACTCATTAAGAATATTCATAAATGTTTGATTTAATATTATTATAGACCTATATATTAAATAAATGCAGTATAATATTATTGAAATACAATTAAATTTCATTATTATGGTAATAGCTTTTGTCTTCTACATAATTTTGGGTAAGCTGTAATCAGTTTTGTTAAAAATATAGAAAATCTCGTAAGTTAAATAGTTCTGTTTTAAAATCCTGAAATTTAGAATATTTGAAAAAACTCCGTGAAATTTTGATTTGAATTTTTCTATCAGCTCAAATTGTGCTGGATTGGTTAAATTGCTAATAGTCAACAACTGACTAATCTATTCAATTTTAAAGCAGCATATTTGCTGGGGAACATTTTTGTGTTTTTCTGCTAATTGTGTTATAAAATAAGAGAGCAAATAAAAAGTATACTCTTATTTCTGCATTTTTATTAAAATAATAATTATTTTATTAAAATAATTTTATTAAATTTTATTAAAATAATAATTTTTTAAAATTTTCCACAAAAATAAGCATAGTATAAACACCAAAAATTTTAAATCGAGCATCCAATTTTCATTATAATTTAGATTTCAGCTTTTGCACCTAAAAATCAAAATAAATATTCCACGTTTTAGGAAACTGAAAAAATTCAAAAATCTCGTAATAATCGAAATTATAATTATTATTTTATTATTATTATAAATTTGTTAACTTCTTCATAATTTTTTTTTTAATATTAAAATCCAACAATTATGGCAAAGATAGTATAATTTACTGTAATTTCTGCCATACCAGTTAGTCCTTTTAAACACGCTTTATGATTTTTGTACAAATATTCCGCAGTATTAAAGTTAAAGAATTACCAAAATTTTCAAAAATCTCCCAATCCTAACACAATAATATTAAAAATTATTATATAAAATTTACAATTTGTTAATAGGCTTTTTAAATTTGAATACCTTTTAAGACTAAGAACTTCCCTTGTAATTCAAAATATCACATATTATGTACAATATGTAATATGTGTATAAGATTTATGTCACTCAAAAGCTATTTTAGTAAAATATAGGTCATAATCTTAAAAGAAATTTATTTAATTGTTCTTTCTATTAAGTAAAATTGAAAATCATAAAAATATCATTAGATACGTTTTTCATTTCTTTGTTTAAAAACATAAGAAGTTGATAAGGCAACTTATTTCCCTCTTAATTTTAAATTAAATCCCAAATTTGTATTTAACATCTTAACTTAAATTTTTTGACCTAACCTAACCATAATATTTATGCTCTAAATTCTCTTAAATTATCTCATTCTGTTCTGAATGGGATATGAAAGTTTTCGTTCTTATTGCCTAACCTTACATGATTTTAATAGGAAAAGTTTTCATAATATTAATTAATAAGGATTAAAAATTTCAACAAATATTCTTCTTGTTCACAAATTCATAAAACTAATTTGAATATTTTATTAAATAATTTAATGTAATTTTCTATATATAAATTTTTTTAGTTTGATAAAAATTAAAATAAATTTGTTACAGACATTTTTCTACAAAATTTAAAAGACAACATAAAAATTTTTCAATAAGAATTAATTTTTTTTTATTACTCTCCTTTATCTTAATAAATTCTATTGCCTTTCTTTTCAACAAAAAAACAAAAAAAAAAAATTGCATACTTTTAGGGAACATAATTTTGAAATTCTCATATTTTCTTTGAAATGAGATGCCCAAGTATAGATTTATTTATAAAGCCAAGAAATGTATTTTTATTTATTAAGCCAAGATCAGCTTACTTTTAATCGTCTCAGTGAGCCTCAATTCTGGAGCCTTTGTATTGTTCTATTTCACTTTATTTGTTTTATTTTAGCCCCATTTTCTTTCTTATTCCAAAATATTTTAATTTTGCCTGAAATTAAGAAAACTAATTTGTTTTGTATTTCTTTTGCGTTCCTAATTAAAAGTTGTCGAGCTGTTTTATCCCTAATCTATATCCTAGATATTCCAAAAATTTTGTTTATATAACAATAAATTTTGTTATTGCAAAAAATAATTAATAATAGTAGATGATTCGACCACTTTCACTAATATTCGAAAATGTTTTGGAAACATTTCTACAATTGTTATTCTGAAACTCTTCCTAATTTACATGTCTCTTAGTACTCGTAACAAGAATCAAAAATGATGTAGGTTTAACTAAAATTTAAAACTTTAATTTAATCAAATCAAATATTTAAAACAGGCCCTTTCGATAAATATATTTACATAATATTTAAATTCGTGTGTATGTTAATATTTTTCATAATGATTCATCGTAATTTAAGTAAATTAAATTTCATTTATGTATTTTCTGCGAATTCAATTTTTTTTTTCATCCTACACGATGATTTTGTTTTCTATACCATTCTAATACCACAAAAAAAGTAAACAGAATAAAAATGTTAATTTCAATATTTTAAATTGATACAGGCAAAATTACATAAAACAAAAAAAAAATTTATACTTTCAGTATTTTAGAAAAAATATTTTCAAATGAAAAAATAAAAAATTTTAATTTTCTAAAGCATAAAAAAAATGATAACATAAAAAAACGGATCGTAAACACAAACCATTTAAAATAATTTTTAACTGGAATTCAAGATTTTATTTAGAAATAAAAAAATTAAAACAAAAAATAAAAATTGGCATAAAATTGGCTTATTTTAATAAAACTTGAGGGTATCAACCTACATTACGTGCCAAAATCTCAATAAAATAATTTTTATTAAAAAAAAATCGAAAAGGATTTCAATTTATGTATTTGGAATTATTTTTCAGAGTATAAGTTACAAATTCTACGTAAACTTGTACCAATTTTTTTAAAATTCTTTAGATAATAAATACTCTGAAACTTGTATGGTATAAGCTCCCACATTTTTATAAACAATAAAGATTTTTCATTATTTTTCTTTTATTTGTAAATTTTGCACAAAAAATTATCTGATTAGCAAAGCCAAGAACCTGGTTTTTATTTCAAATCTCACATAATTATGTCATTCGAATTAATAAAATAATTTCAGATAAAAGGACGTGCTTTCAAATGCATATTTTTTATCATTTTCTAACCATTATAAACTTGTTACAGAATTCATAATGTGTCCTGAAAATTTTAACTTAATTCTTAAATAAATTAAATATTATATGGCATCACAAAATGTAATAAAGTATAAATCATTAAAAATTTTTCTTTTACAATTTCTAAATTCAAAAATATTTTTCTTCCTACTAGAAGCTATTAAGCTATTTTTGATGATGATTGTTAAAAAATAAAATTTATTGAAATAATTTTTTTTTTTAATTATTACTGCATAATATTCAAAATTATTTCATGTCCTTAAAGAGTTGAATTAATATTTGAGTTAAAATATGTAATTTTTTAAAGTATAGTCGCACATTATTTCGAAGAAAAAAATATTGTGTACTAGAAATAAGCCTCATAATTACAGTAGCGTAATATAATACTTAGGTATTGGATAATTTTATTAGAATTCTATTAAAAATATAGATATTAAGAATAAAATTTCAAAAACAACAAAATATCGTTAATAAATATTAAATTTTCTTCAGAAATTTGAATTTTACTTAATATTTTACAAATTTTCTTCAACTAATTCTTAAGTAATTAAAAAATTTTTCAGAATTTTCAGGTTAAAAATGGTTTTAAAACAAAAATCCAATAGATATGGGTTTGATGGTTAAATTCAATCATTCACATACATATGTATTTGATATTTTCTTTCCAAAAAATTCCAATAATCAGAACTTTAAACCAAATAAGAAGACTCCCACGAATAAGGCATTAACCGTATAAAAATATTGATTGCTCTTTCATTTGCCAAAGGATTAAAAAACAGAATTGGAAAAATTTTCATTTAACATTCTTAAAATTTCTTGAATACATTAAAAGAAATATCTATTATTTATTTGATTATATTCTCGAAGCTGGGTTGTCATGAAAAATTTGACATTATCATAAAATTTTTTTTAATAAATTATTATAGTTTATTTTTAAGTTTGATTAATTCTTCATAATATTTTAAAATAAACGAAAAATAAATTTTAAACAGAATGAAAAATAATTTTTGTCTAGCATTTAAATTGAATTTTCATTGAAAATAAATGTGTTATTCTCAAATCTTCAATTTTCTTTTGAAAAATTTATTTCATATATCAACATGCATATAGCTTAGCTACTTCAAAAATAATATTATATTATTTAATATTAATTTTTATCCATAATATTTTGTCATATTATTGAAAGAAAAATTATGAAAAACAAAAAAAGCGAATAACTAGCTGTGTATTTCAAATTTTTCTTGATTAAATTTGTTGAAGGAGAAAATTTTATTACTAATATATTACATTTTTCGATATAAATAATGGAACTGTTATACAACAATGATATAGATGTACGCAAATATTTCAATATAAAAATAATTTTCATAGTACCTACATACTGTTACTACTACTACAGTTGAAAACCAATCAATCATCGATAAAAATGAAATCATAATACTGACAATAAAACATAAAATTTTCAACAAAAAATAAAAAACAAAACAAAAATAAATATTGAACAATAATAGAATTGGCCTTCAATTTATTAATTTTTTTTTTTTAAATTGAATAAACAAATTATTGAACCGAGTTACATATTTTTATTATTATATTATACCAGAATTGTAACATACACTCATACATAATACAATAGTGGTCTTATATTTTAAATAATATTATAGTAAGGACACTAATAATGAAATTTTTAATTTATTGTGTTGACAAAGAAAATACATTTTTGTATTAAAATAATATGCACATAGCTACATAGCTACTTTAATAAAAAATGACAAGGATGAAAAAGAAAATTTAAATGGAACTAGAAATTACAATGAAATTGAAGGATTTTAGTAGAAATTAAGAGGAAAATTTTAGTTGAAATTTTAGTTAAAGTTTTAGTTGTTAGCCGTACCAATTGCCAAATAGATTCATTAGGCCAAATAGGAATGGCTTTGGTAGAATTCGATGTAAATTACTATTTATACTCAAAACTTGATCACTATTGCCTAAAATGTCATTCTGTCACGAAAAATTGTGAAAAATTGCAGAAGCCTTTTTGTAGTCAGCATTCAGTTCAAAATTCCGTATTGTTACTCCTATATTATATTTTCTTAAAAAATACCCATATTTTCCCGAGTATGTTGGGTTTATGAAATAATTAATACTGATTTAGGTGTCTTCAACATGAGGTTTAAAACACAAATGTTCGTTTTAATGTTTCAGATTACACGCAATCTCATCTTCCGAATTTTTAATACTTTATTAAAAATACTGTACATTATCGGAGAAATGAGTTTTAAGAACTATATTAAGGCAATAAAAATAATATAAGACAGTTAGTTACGGAGTGAAATGAAGCAATCTCTGAATAAACTCGATACTAGAATAATATTAACAAAACGATAAGGCGACCAAACTTGACACAGGTACTCCAAAATAGGCCTAACATATGATAAACGACAATCCTTACTAACGTAGGGGTCAGCAAATTTAGAATTAAACCTGACATAGAATTTCCCTTAAAGTCAAGTCTCTGTTCAAGCATGACCCCAAGATCACTTATAAGACTTAAACCCCACTTTAGAGTTCTTCCATACAAGCGGTAGAAAATTCACAATCATAGAAGAGTAAATTCTGCGGGAGAAACTTAATAAATAACACTTGTCAACGTTCAGTTCCAAACCTGTATTGTAACAGCACGAGCTAATACCATCCAAGTCATTCTGTAGCGAAAAATAATCAAAAATAATTTTAGTACTTTTAAATTTTTTATGATTTAAAACACATTTTCTATTAATTCCCAAAATATATTGGAAATTTTAAAATTTAATATGAAAATCTCGAAAAATTTAGTAAATTTATTTTGAAAATTTTAAGTGCTTAACCAAGAGCATAATATAAATTTCAATGTTATTCATATAATCAAGTCTATGATCTTCACGAATCATAGATGTACAAGGAAAATTTTCTAATATTTTGTAGAACATGCTTGAATCAGTAAAAATATTACCATATACACATTACATTTTAAAGAAAACATAGGATTTGTTTTGAAAGCCTGTACGCAAATATTTAATTTTATAATTAAAACAATTTCTTATACAGTTACTGCAAAAACTATTTTCATGTTCTTTTATATAAGAATAATGAGCATCACATAATATTCCTAAAATATTATTTTATTATCATAAATCACATTGTATAATATTTAAATTTTACAAATATATACATATATGATTAACTATATTATAATCTTAGAATTAGTATAACACTATGTACACATAATAATGTATGCGTTATTATTTTGTATATTATAATCAACACAAACTTTTATACACAAACATATACGTTGTTAATAATTACATTTTAATGCATTCAAGGCTGAAAAATTTCAATAATTTTCATATCCTTTTTCATTCATATATTCCATTATATAAAATTTCGTTGTTTAGGCAAAAAGGTAAAATTAAACTTGAGAAATTTTAAAAAAAAAAATATGCAAAAATTGTTTATTCTTATGCGTGTAAGCGTATATGTTTTTGTGTGTTTAAAACAAAGAAAAGTTTTTTTTTATTTTAATAATTTTCTTCTTCAAATTTTCTTTTTAAGTATAATATTTTCTATATTTTAAATAATTTTCTAATTTTCTTTCAAGAATTTAAAACATAAGCCAAAAATTAGTAAAAAAAAAAAAAAAAAATCTTATATTCTTGTAAGAATATATATAGAGAATTTTCTTTTAGTTGAGAAAGAAAAAAAAAATTTACAATTGAAGACAATAAAAATAAGAAAAACATTATTTTCACTAAATATTTTATTCGTTTTTCTCCTTTTCTTTTGCTTTTATTTAGCATGAAAATTTGCATAATAATTATTTTGATTTTATATACCATGCACATTCATATATATAGCACATTCAGCTAAATGAGCGTACATTATACGTATACCAACATGATTTCTAGTGCTCATGAAATGGCAACATTATTTTTTAAATAAAAATCCTTGCTTAGTTGTTCCATCTTAAATGATTTTTTCTTAAAAACAAACTAACGAAATAAAACATTTATTTTCAAAATTTAAATTTTTAGTTAGAATAACCTTCAATATCTAGATTGAAAACATTTGAATGCCCAGAACAGCCTAAAATTGTGATTGTAAAATATGTCCTTTTGAATTAGATATGTAGTATAAACATATCTAATTCAAATACTGAATTTCAATTTTAATGCCGTGCGCTGTATACAAAATAATTAAAACACATTTCATGGTAAGATTTTCTTTGGTTAAATTGGAAATTTTGTCAGACAAGAATAATATTCTTGTCTGAATTATAACAACTAATTTTTCCAGGATAACGTGAACTTTGCTGACGAAAGAAGCTGATAAAAATTTTCCTGCAAATAATGAATTGTTAATCTTGACGTAGGTACGAAATTGTTGTCTTCGCCCTGTTTAAGGATAACTATTTTATTATTAGAAGCACAGTATTCGAAAAAATATTGATACTAGTAGAGATTTTAATAAATTTTTTCTACAATAAGAAATCATAAAAAGTTTGAGAATAACTGAGAATCATATTCCATTATAACATGACAATTTTTTTATTTTTTTTTTATTTTCTCTTCTTAAAATTTTTCTTGTTTTCGGTTTATTTTATTGCTTTTCTTAAAGTTTTTCTTGTTACAAACCAACTTACATAAATTATAAAAAATATACTGACATGCATTGGTTGTGTTTACGAAACATATACATTATCTACACGTGACATAATACAAGATAGTACAAAAAAAAAAAAAAAGAAAAAAAATTCTTAAGTAGAAAAGTATATAAAGATCGCGAAATTGTTCATTTTTTCAAGGATAAAATACTTTTGTATGTTATTATATATATATATATATATGTATGTATAAGAATATTAAAAGCAAGAGAGATAAATTATTCAGAAATTAGCAATCAAAATGTTGAAGATTTTAAATTTTTAGTAAACTTAAAAAAGGAAAAAAATAAATAATATTAAGTTTAAATTTTGTTTAGATCCATAATAAATAATAATTATGACATAGGATTTTGTCAATGAATTTGTTTTAGAGAAAATTCTGGCTCAGAAATAGTGGAGCAATATACTGGTCTATGCTATTAACATAAGCAGAGTTAAAATATGTTAAAAAGTAGCGAATTTTACAATTATATACAAGGATGCTTGATTTCACTCATTTTCTCAAATTCAATCTATTTTGTGCCATTCATTTTAGTTTCAAGAATGATTTATCACTCAGAAAATATGCCAAATATGGTCTGTACTGACAGTCTTATTCCAAGTAGTGTTTTGTATTTCAACTTTCTTTTGGTTTTGGAACCCCACTTCAGAATTTAGAAAGTGGCATTGTTTGTCGTTTGGAAAAAAACTTAATTTTCATTTTTCATTAATTTATATTGAAATGTATGCAATGATATTATTATTCTGCGGCAACCGTTTACAAACGCTTTCGCTCTGTTAATTCTTTGTAATCAAGTACTTGTTTTGTGGAGAGCAATATAATATAAAATAATATCAAACTAAATAAAGTTGGGTCAAACCAATGGTTTGTATTGTAGCACTTTTCCCTTCAACAAGTGAAAATTCTGCTTTTAAATACAGTCTATGTATACCTATCACACTATCAAAATTATTTTCAGTCATATACAAAACTATTTCTAGGATTGCATATATTTAGGATGACGCATATATGCAGTCTTTGAAATAAAGCAAAAATTAATATAAAAAGAGGTTAACATAATGCTTGATTTTAAGGGTTAATTGTGTGAGTTAAGAAAGATAATTATATTTTTTAATTTCATGGAATTTACCGTTAGCTTTTTGCGTTTATAAAAATTTGGAAAAGCTTGCGGTTTCGGAAATATAAGGTGTCAAAAATTCAAATTTTACGAATTTCAAGAGGTGATAACTTGAGAGGGGGTGGAGATGAAAAAAAATTTTCTTCTAACAAAATGAACTATTTGTTAATGTCTAAAAGCTCCTAAAATTTCAAGCTTCTACAGTCTGGGGTCTAAAAGAAAAACGACATCAAAAATTTGGAAAAAAAGGACTTTAGATAACGGTAAATTTGAACGGCCATTTTGTTTTTCTAAATTTTAACTATAGTATACCGCGCAAGTGGAAGCAAGCCGCTGCCTTTCTGCGTTTGCAAAATTTCAAAAATGCTTATGGTTTCATTGCAACAAATATTTAAAAAAGGCCATTTTTAGGGTTTTGGGGGGGTATAACTTCTAGAGGGGGGGAGATAGGTAAAAATTTTGTTCTACGGAAATAAGTTTCTAGTGAAGATCTATGTACGTATTAAATTTTAGCTTTCTATCTTCAAGGGTGTAGAAGTTTTGTAAACAGACACACGGACAGACGGACGGACGGACGGACGGACGGACGGACGGACGGACGGACAGAGTGAAACTAATAAGCACTTTTTTCAAAAATTTTTTTGGAAAAGTGCTAAAAAAATACATTCAAACGAATCAAAAATTTTTTCTATGATTTTTAAAGGCATTTTGAAATTTCCGTAGGATAATTTTCTTAATTTTATCAGTTTTCATATACTGTGCATATTGCTCTACGTTTTAATACGCAAATAACTGTAGAAGAGTTTTAATTTGAGACACCAAAAATTATAGAATAGAACTCTTACAATATCATATTTATGAAATGCTAATACATTATACGGATTACAACAAAACGAGAAGGCTTACAGAGCTATATCATATTGATGTAAAGCTCATGGTCATTTCAAAGCAACTACAATAATTACTATTATAGAGCCGGTATATGGATACAGATTTTTATATTTTGCGAGTTAACGAAAACCTCATTTAATTTTAAATTTTCCTTCTTAAACATTAAATTAATTATTTTCGTAAAGTGGTACATTCATGTCATAATTTTGTTTCAATATTTTTGAACTTAATGCGATTCACAATTACAGGTTTCTACTGAATAATAAATTTCAATAATCAATCAATTTAATCAACGCCAATTCAATATAAAATCACTCTCATACTGTTATTCAAAATATTATATAAAAAACTCTCTTTTGATTTTAACAAACTTTGTTAAAATTTAAAGAAATATGAATTAAAAATTTATTCTCAAATCCAAAAAATATTGGTTACTAGCTTATCATGTAGAAATAAACTAAATTAATAATTAAGTTCCCGCATTTGAATAAAAAATAATCCACTCTCAATAGAGACCCCAACATTTTATTCCCTTTACATTTTATATAATTCATTCAATTGTAATTCAATTGTTCAATTCAATTTGAAATTTATGAAAATAATAAAAAACAAAAAATAATAAAAAAAGTTGATATCCGTCCTTTTTTTTTTTGTTGAAAAAAAAAATGATATTTTTGGTATTATTGTAAAAATAAATAATTTTTAAGATTTAACTTTTTTATTAAAAAACGTTTTATTTATTTATTTACTATTATTATTTTTGTTTTTTTTTTCCTCTTTATTATTCTTTTTGATCTCTTAAAGATTTGAATAAGCTGGATATTTTTTTTTCCAAGGATTTTATTCCATTTTGTTTTCTCTATTTTTATTTATGAAAATATCAGTTTGTTTGTACGTGTTGCAAGTATAAGTTATAATAACTTTTCATATGTATTTTCAATTTTTATAATATTGATCAGGAATATTATATGCACATATATTGTATAACAATAACATGGTGTGTTATACATGTACATAGGCCCTTAATGTGTTGGGTAGAGAATATATTGTACTCGTAATATAAGCTATTCTTTATTCACAATGTACATATATAATAATGTGCAAATGTATTATAATATCAAAATTGTAAAAAAAAGGGACAACGGATTTCCGTATATACAGAAATAATAATATATTGCTTCCTTTATGATATATATGCGATATATACTTTATAGTCATTCAAGTATGTATATATGCATTACACACTATATGTTAAAATCGTTTACTTAATTTTATTCACTATGTGCTGTCTTAGTTCATTCACTCTGAAAGAGACAATATCTTCATACTCGTACATATTTTAATTAAATAATTTAAGCTAATATATGAAAGGTCAATAAATTGAAAATTTCTAGTACGAGTATTTGAAAATTTATTAAAATTTATAAAGCTATATTCTATATAGAAATTTTAAAGTACGTTATTATATTCATGTAATTATGAGATATGATTAAATTCCTTAGTAGTCTATGATCTGCGATATTAACTTAAAACGAAGATATTGAGAAGAGAAAGTATAATTATTACATTTCTTCTACTTGTGTATTAATAATAAAAACTTTCATTTAAAACGGCTCTAGTCACCGCCCAAATCAAGTTACGTATAAACTCTAAGTCGATTAACACGATTTCTCTCGGTATTCGTTTAAGTGGAACGAGATAAAAAATTATTCCAATTTATTAATAATTAAAAAATACTTAATATTATTAATAAATTCATTTTTCAGGCTTCTATTTCTAGTATTATGGAAAGATTCTCTATAGATCTCTAAAGGTATCTAGATACTCTAGATGTATAGCTGTAAAATTTAAATTTTTTTTTATTTTAAATGTAAAATTTTTTTGTCAAAATGTTTTATAATTTGACATTTAAATGTCAATAAAAAAAGTTAGCTATTTTATTTTCAACAATAATTCAATTATAATACTTATGCCCCTAGAGTTATGCAATTTTTTCATTAGCAGCAATTTATATCTAAATCAAACAACGTCAGGGTTACAACTATTGGCAATCTATAAAATCGGTAAAATATTATTGATACACAAAATTGCTATAGCTCAATAATAATTAGCGCTTTGCTTGGTAGCTACCTCAAAAACACAAAGATTAATAGGTTACAATATTATTGAGACCCTTAAGCGATATTTCTCATAATTTTACCTCGGTCAATAATTGTATCGAATTTTCAGATTGTCAGCAGTTGTGCCCGTTACGTTGTTGTCCGAATGATAGTAGTTGGGCTTGACTAATTGTATATTTCATTCTTTCATTCAACTCAAGTAACTTTAAAAACTCCAAAATGTTAAATTTTTTTACTATATAAAATTAAATCTTTAACGTTTTAACATTTTAGTTAGTTATAAAAAAAAAATTTACACTTTCTATTAATCCAGAAAATTTTTAAGAATTCACAAAGAAAAGATAAATTGACGCATTATTTTATATTTTTATTTAAAATTTTTTTTTTTTTTGAAGGCATTTTCGTAATCCTAAAATTTTCTCAAACTCAAAATTATTCTCGCCGAAAATGAAAACCTTTTCTTTTCACATATATGTATGCAAAATAAGAAAAATTTTACATATTATACTCCTACATAAAATGCACAGAACTATACACAATATGAGTAAAATAGATTTTTAAATTGCTTGGATAAGACATTGTCCTTATATTTTCAAAGAATTTCATAAAATGTTTTTAGAAAAAAAACGAAAATGGAACAAGAATAATTTTAATGTAATAAAATTTACACGAAACCCTTTTTTTCTCTTCTATAATACCAAAAAGGATATTTTTTTTTTGTTTTGTTTCTTTTCCATTGAATTCTATAAATAATATTCACTCTATAAATCTTAAATCCTTAAATGTAATTGAACATTTTTATTTATTTATTTTTTGCTTTTTTTTTTTATTTTTCAAAAAAAAATATATATAGAGTTGCTTGCCTTTTTTTTTTTGAATTTTCCGAAAATATACAAAAATCAAAAAAAAATATGTAAGATTGTCATTTGTAACCGCTACAAATGATATGGAAACATTTTATGAACTTCATACAATAATCCTTTTACAACATGAATTTTACTTTTATTTTTTTTCTTAGTCAATTTCATTTTTATCCTTTGTTTCTTCATATTTAAGATGGTGTCCTTTTTTATTGTCGTTTTGTTGATGTTTCCCAATCTTTAACTTTCACTTTTCTTATTTTTATATCGGTTAAATTGCTTTAACGATTACAATGGAGAAGAAAAACGAAGAAAAATGGCGAAAACAAGGAGGTGTTCAATTATTTTGCTTTCTTTTTTTTTCTCTATTTTATTCTTCTCTATTTTGTAATCCTTTTCTTGATAAATTATTATTTTTACAGGGTTTTTATTAGTGTTTTTTCACAAATACGATGAAATTGTATTTCCATTTGAAAAGTAGATATTACATTTCTCGACTTCTAATTTAGAATATGGCTGGGCTTTTATTTATTAAGTTTTCATATTTTTTTCTTGCCGGAAATTTTATAATTTTTTGATGTTGAAAATACTTTTCAATATTCACATTTTTTTTTCTCTTAATACTGTTGGGAGCATCACTTGATCTTAGTCAAGCGTTAGTCGTACAGGTTACTGAGTTATCTAAGCAGTAACTAACCTGTGTAATTTTATTGTTTTATATTAAATGTGAAAGCTTAATAATATTTATTGTCTATTTTTTATTGGTATACAATAACTTTCATATTAATATTTTTTTTATTATATTTCATCTTAAGCTATATAATATGAAATAATGCAATTATTAGAGTCACCTGACCAGAACATGAAGCTCTTCTGTTAAAGCATCGGTCTCATAATCACTGTATCATTGGTCAGTTACACGTATTAAAAAAAGTAGTTTCAATTATGCAATTATGTATGTTGGGCAAGGTTCAATATTAAAATTGAAAAAATTAAATTAAAATGTTGTTTCCACAAAAATTTAAGATACTATCTAAATTTGTGGGGATTTTTATTGTAACTTGCTGCTTTCTCTATTGATATGGTTCACATTTAAGTGACAACCCATTGTTTTTGTAAAATATGAGATTTTAATATTAATGAATTTGAAACCGAAGTCAATAAAATTTGTTAAATCTTTTAAGAATTAATATTTCTCGGGAAAAATACAAAACTTCCAATTCTATTTATTTATTCTTTTTAGAACTTATACTGATATACTTTAGGTCCATTTTATTTACTTCCTTTTTATTATATTGTATTTTTTTTTATTCTGTTTTTTATTTTTTACAATTTTGAAAAAGAAAACGAATAAAGGAAATGAAAGATTATTTTAAAAATAAATAAAATCAAAATTATCATGCCAAAAACTGTGAAATTTCATAAGAATTTGGAACACAAAGATAAAAAAAAAATGAAAATAATTTAGATGTAATATACAATTTGTATGGATAATATGTGAGATCTAAGGAAATAATAATGTATGATAAGTTTAAAAAATCATAATAATATAAGAAGAGCTTGGCGAGCAACAAAAAAAATTATGGAATCCACGTGTATCAAAAAAAAACAAAATAGAGAAAGAAAGAATTAATAAGAAAATCATAATAATATTTTTGAAATTTGATTAGATGTCCTTAAGTATATCCTTATTACTTTTTTATTAAATTTTTTTTTTTAGATATCATGTGTGTCTTATGTTGTATATTATACGATATTATAGCAATTTTTTTTTTATATTTGATTAAATTGGTAAATTAAATATTATGGAGAAGTTAATTTGGAAAATTTAATTCTCAAACTATTACTATTGATTTATTGAGAGCTCAAATTTATATAGTTTATCAAATGTGCAATCATTACTAAATCCTACTTAATATTATGTATAAGGATATTATATTTTTAAAGCTTAAACACTATGCCATTTTAATTTTTTTACTACCGTGTTAATATTGCAAAGAAATTACAAAATGACAAAATATTATGCACATATTGATGGTTTTGGTCTAAATATAGTAATGTTGGGTCAAGCAAATGGTTTGTAAAGCAGATCTTTTCTTCTTAGAAAGTGAGAATATAATTTAGCTACTGATATTTCAGTTAAAAATAGTCTAGGTTTTACGCTATTAATAATAACATTATTCATTTACTGAAATATTTCCAAAATTGCATACATTTAGGATGACGTAAAAATAAAATTAAAAATGTTGTTAACATAATACTCCAATTCAAGCGGTTATTGCATGAAGTAAGAAAAATAATAATATTTTTTAATGGCATGGAACTGTTACCTTTCCGCATTTTATAGAAATTTGGGAAAACCTACACTTTCGTAAATATATGGTATTAAAAATCCAAATTTTCAAAATTTGAAATAGTTATAACTTGAGACGCAGTAAGCTATTTACTATTATCTAAAAACTGACAAAAAATTTCAGACTACTACAAATTATGATGTAGAAAAAAATGATATCGAAAATTCGAAAAAAACAGGTTTTAGATAACGATTAATTTTAGCAGCCATTTTGGTTTTTAAATATTTAATTATCCTAGACCACGGTAGAAAAAGCACGACACTATTTTTCTGCGCTAACAATATTTGAAAAATATTTATGGTTTCTTTAAAATAGGTAGCAAAAATTTTTTTTTAGAAAAATGCTAAAAACGTAGAGTTTATCTGTTCATATTCTGCCAAAATTTGATTAGTTTAATTTTACATATACAATAGCACCGATGGTGCAGAGCTAAAAATATAGAAGACTAAATTTTATTAAAAACTGGATGTGGAAAATTTAAAATTTAAGTAATTCGAAATGCATTTCTCTAACTTATAATTAATTTTTTTTATAAAAGCCACAAATCGTACAAATTTCTAATATCTAGACCACTCCAAATATTCTCACAACTGCAAATAGATTCATTCCTTTAAGATACTTAAAAAAATATACCCACAAATATATCATCATTGCATCAAAATTGTGAAAATTATTAAAAAACATTAAAAATAGTCCAAAGTAATAACATACGAAAATTATAGGTCTATAAGACCAAAGGTATATTTGAAAATTTCAATATGAAAAGAAAAAACCTTTTTAAAAAATTACTCATTTCTCTTAATTATTACGAAATGCCTTACGAAAATCTTTTATATTATGTAGAAGAACTTAATAAATTTTAAAAATTTTCTGAACCGTACAAAATGATGCCTTTGTATATTTTAATGATAATAATTTCCCATAAAGGATTTTCTTTGATTCAAAGGGATAACATTATTATTTTTATTATTATTTTTGTTATTATGGTATAGTTTAGATGTAAAATGCGTAATACAATACAAAAAAAAAAAAATTTAATTTAAAATCAGTCAAGGTTATAAAAAATTTCTTTTGGTTAAATTTGAAATTATTCATTTAAAAAGTTCTTTATTTATATCGTTTCAATTACATATATGTATAAAATTATTTTCAAGATTTGATCTGCAAAAAAAAACGAAAAAAAAAATATGCTAAATTTAGCATAAAATAGAATTGTAATTTGAATGTGGTAACATGATTTTTATGATAAGAAAATTCTTTGACTAATTTCAAGGCAAAAATCATTTGAATTTTTTTTTTCATTACAAATATTACAGTGCATGATTTTTTAAAATGGTAAAAATTTTTCAAGATATTTAAGAAATATAAAAGTATAACACAATATACTCAATTTCAATTTATTATACACATAAGTTCTCGGTGATTTTTTTTTTTTCAAAATTCAAGTGCTATAATAACCCAAACAAAATTCCGAAATTATTAAAATAGCCAGTATATGATTTCAAAGTAAAAACTTACCATTAAACACAATAAAAATAATGAACATTAATTTAACCATATAATATTCAAGGTTATGTGAATTATTTTCCATTTATACAACACAAAAATCTTATACAATGAAAAAAACTATAACAAAAAAAAATTGTGTATTTCATACACGCGCTATTTTCCATATAATTTACAACAAAAGAAATATTTTTTTCATACTGTTATCAACAATATAACAGTTTAGGGAAATAATAATAAAAAATTAACAACTTTCATATTGACAAATTTGTTGTATATTATGCTTTAAGTAAACATTTTAACTAAAAATGTCGACAATATAATTGAATTATTTTTTGTGTAGAACATGGATAAAGAATATAATTCTGTTATTGTATTGTAAATATACTCACAGTATACTAAACATAATTCTGTTAAATGTTATCTATTCCTTTCATAATGGTATACATAATTCTATATATGTAATGTAGAAATTTAATTTTTTCATATTCGTATATGATTATGTTAAACAATGACCATAATTTTAGGTTATTTCATATATCCTTATTACAAAAGAAGAAAATATAGCCATCCCATTTTTTTTCCTTTGATATTCTTATACATTTATAATTTGATTTGGTAGGAATATACAAATGTAATTTTGCAGAATTTTTTAGAAATTCATCATTTATAATATCATTAGAAATAGGAAAAAATAACGTTTCTGTATTTTAAATTCTAAGGTTTACATTTCATATTCAAGTTAAATAATAATTGGACTTTGTTTCAGAAAAAAAAATATATAAAATGTATGAAAAAATAATAATTGAAGAGCATTACTGAAAGTGAATATAAAATGACAAATTTTTTTTTATAAGAATATTTTCAATTATAAAATTTTCATTCAAGAGTTGTAAAATTCAAGGATTCTGGAATAAAATTTTAAAATTGATGTCATTCCATTTCTAATATTCGTATCTTGTCAGAATAATTCAATTATTTGGTTCTTATTAAGAGAAATTTTGCAGTGCAAACATTAATTACACTTTATGTTGTTCGAATCTGTGATAACATGGGAAAATTAACTTGTAAAATATTTAATTTTCAAAGATTAAATTAAGGTTAAATTCAATAGTACAATTATGTTTTTCTTCTGGTTTTTCATATTAGCTTTATAGTTACTTCATTATTAATTACAATTGTAAAACTATTAAATTATAATAGTTTACTTAAAATTATTGTAGTATAAAAGTTTTTTTTCTCGTATTACGAACTTGGTTCTAGAAAGTAAAATTTTACGAAATTATTTTGAACAATTTCAAAAAAACAATTATTAGACCTAATAAAAAACAATTTTTTAATTTCTTTTAGAGTAAATCAGAAAGTTATATAGCTTTTGTATATTACAAATCAGTTGTTTCAGGTTTTGTATATCAGAAAATAATCACAATATTTTTAAATTTTTTGATAATACTAATACTAATACTTTTTAATGGTTACGTTTTAAAAAGGTCCGTTCTCGTAGCACAAATTTTAACAAAAATATCAAAATAAAATAATATTTTTAAAGCTCTGGCAATTATGCAATTGCTAATTTTGCAAATCACTACTTAATTATAAAGTCGCTGCGCGCACATCTAAGCAACTAAACTATTGCGTTAATTGAAATCAAGTGTAAAAAATCACAAAATTTTTCAATGCTGAATTGCATGCAATCACACGTTTGCATATTTTCGCGTTTGAATATAAATCTATGGAATACAAACAACCAATCAAACAGTTACAAAACTAAAAAAAAAGCATGTCTGCCTTATAAATCTTAAATCTTAAAAAAATCAAATCTTTTCATCTTAAAAAATTCAAAATTCAAAATCTCAAAATTTAATATGTGGTATACCATAAATTCCATCTTTATTGAATTTTTTCTATAACTGTTATAATACTGTGATTCCCAAAAATTATATATGTTTGTATAATGTATAAGTAAAATTTGCATTTAAAATAAAACTAATTCAATAATGATTCAAAGACTTTATATAATTTCATCAATCAATATTTGTTCTAAGTCTACATACGTACATATAAATTCACATATATATATATATAATTAAGTATAACAATACAATATATATTTTATAATTTTACTACCTATAATGCTCAAAAATCATTATAAGATTGTTGAGAAATTTGTTTTACTAACTCAGTTTTAATGATTTGTTTGCTAAAGAAAGTATACACCTATACATTCCTTAAAAAATTTTTTTAAATAAAAACTCTTTAAAACTTTTAATTAACGTATTTTTATACAAAGAAGAAAAATATTCAATGAATTAGGAAATAAAATTCTTTACAAAAAAAAAAATTTTTTTTTTGTAAGGAAATTACAATAAAAACTTTGATATTTTTGCAGTTTATACAATCATATTAATTCTTTGTAAGTGCCTATATAGCTACATATAATATAGTAAGTATAAGAGTAATATGGTGCACATATCACATATGAGCCCAGAATAATAATATCTATGAATGCACCAACATTATAGATATATGTAAACTTTTCTCACTTCTCATAATTTACATTCTATATACACTAAGAAATAAAGCAATGTAAATTATGTACATACGATATATATATACAATACGTATACATTTTATAAAATAAGTACTTATTTAGGGTATTGATTCAATAAGAATATTGACATTTAGGTATGCAATACTACATACGAGTACTTACAGTGTAAATAATTTGCTACATAATGCAATATAACAATATTGCATATAATGCTTTATTTATGCATCAAATAGAAAATTTTAATTTACACAATGTAAATTTTGGTATATCTATGTTTTTATAGTGTATAGAAAGCACAAACATACATTTATATACAATATTGCTTGTTTCTTGTTCCAAATCATTCAAGAGAATGAAAATTTCTTTACAACAAGTGCTTACCGATAATTGAGCTTTTCTTTTTTGTTTTTTTTTGTTTCGATTTTTCTTTCTCTCCTGTATTTCGGAGCAATATAGATTATTTTACAATTTCATTCTATATGAGTATGTTCTATATCTAGATTTCTATATCTAGATATCTATAGCTATCTATAATAATGAGTATTAAAATATTTGTAGATTTTTAAATTTTATGTACACATATAATATTTATAAAGGTTTTTAACTTTAATAATAATTATAGATACAATATTGTGTACGTATATAGAATAGTGTAAATTGATTTAGGTTAAATGTTTGCCTTTAATATTTCAGTGTTATTAAAAGAAATTCAATACGTCATGTACTTAGAAAATTAACTAGAATTCTGCATGGTAATATGAAAATTTATTACAATTATGAAAATATGATGATCAGTTATAATTGTTATCAGTTTTGATATTAAGAAGGTATACTACTTTATTTCAATTTTTGGGAAATAAAATGAAATGTTCAAGGCTCGTTTTAGTTTTTGCTATGCTTTGAGGTCATATAAGCTCTTAAAATCCATATAGATATTTCAATAATGCAACTGTCTTCTATATGACAGCATTCATTTACTGTTATACAAATTATTTTGCTATTAATTAAAATTTAAAACTAAAATATTAAAGTTAATTCAAATATTTTCAACTCTTATTGGAATATAGAATGTAAAATTTTCGAATATCTACTTATTGCCATTCATTTCAGATTGTATTACACACTATTCTTAATCGAATTGCCGCCACGTAGTTTCTTATATTTTCTAGATTCTAAAGCTTTTAATTACTTTTTTGTTATACTCTTTGTATTTCAACGAAATGTGTATACTTGCTGTATGAGTAGCTTGTCTAAAATCATTTACTTAAATCGTGTGACATGCGATAATATTATTATTAATAGGCCATATTGTTTGCCATATATTTTTTGCAAAAATTAATACATTCAATGTAAATTCTGAACTTATACAAACGCAAAAAGGAAATGAAAAATAACTCAAAAAGCAGTAGAAGATAACATAAAATGCACTTTTCCGTCAGACTCACTATAAGGCATTAATAAATTTCTATACTTCTTAACCAATTTTGTAATGAAAAGTACACACACTATTTATTTCACTTTAAAATATCATAGAAATTATGTATAGATACATGGAAAATTTATAATGAAAAAGTGTCACTTATAAAGATGTCTACACATAAAAATATACCAATATAATATACAAAGGATAATGGATGTATTTATGCATTTTTAAAGGAAGAAAATATTTTAGATTGTTTTACAAGAGTAAGAGTAAGTTTTAGTTTATGTACAAAGTTTTAGTTTCTCAGTACACACTTATCATAGCAATATTTTTATTTTTGCATCATTTTTCAAGAAAATGAAAGAAAACAAAAAAAAAGTTACAAAATCAAAACTGGTATCAAAGAATAATTTCGAAAAAAAAAACTTTTCTCATTTTGCATAATTTATTAAGAATGCAAGTACTTAAAAAACAACAACAAAAAAAACTTTTTATTTTAAAGTTGATTTTTCCTTTTTAAAAAAAGAGGAAACGACAAAATTCAATATTAATTTGTAAAGTATTGAAGTTATTTTAAAGAAAAAGGAGCAAAAAACAATATTACTTATAACAGTATAAATAAATGGCGGAATTTGTAGATATAGTAACATTTAACAGGTGAGATTTCTGAATCACAAAGTACATACATATGTCTACAATGAAAACTTCAATAATTACAGTACTTCAATTTCAATTATTAGAATACTTAATAGTTATAACAAAATGGCTGGATTGGTGGAGATAAGGGTGGCTGGTGGAGCCGTTTTCCAGAAATGTTGCATCCTATTCCCCCAGGCAGGGGGATAGCAGTTGATTTCGTTAATTCGTCCAGATTTGAGGTTGATGGTTGCGGTCTTCACTGGATATTATCTCATCATGGTTTACCTAAAAGTCATGGGCAAGGTGGAGAGTAGATTGTGTTGTTTGTACTTGGAGAAAAACGAGACGGCGAAGTCTCGTTATGTATGCAGTTGTAAGGCTATGGCTTAGACTCAAGTGTTTCGGGCTTCAAGATCTTCAAGTTCAAAGATCTCTATTTAATGATCAGCTTTAATTCATTCAATTAGTATTCGTTTTGTCAAAAATGTTCTCGATATTTCCTCTATCATAATGTTAATTCACATTTTATAAATTTGACTCAGCTCATAATATTATTGAATATGAAATTTTATAATATTTTCAATCATAAAAATATTCAATCATATTAATATTCGAAAAAATTATTATTTTGTCATTTTTGCAAGGTAATTTTCTTCTCTAAATGATAATTATTACTTTTATATTCATACAATCATGTGTGTTATATATTTTATTTGTTACAATGTGTATTTTTTAATTAGAGACTAATATTTCTTGATAAATCATATTTTTTGAACATTTTTTATGTTATTTTACATATTATACAGAAAAACATAATTTTAAATTGCATATTAAAAAATAATATTGATTTTTAGAATATTTTCAAAAAAAAAATTTAAAAAAATGGTCGGAGTTTTCTTATTTTGTCCGTTCTTGTATGTATTTTGAAAATATTTTCGAAAATATAGCGAAACTAACAAATCCTTGATAAAAATCATTATGGAAGGAAGGGATATTATATTTATTTTTATAATATTGTGCTTGTTTTAATTTTTTTGCTTCAATATAAATTGGCATCGAGCAACTTATGAGCATAATCACAATAATGTTGGTTCAGAGTTAGGATCAGAGTTAACTAATTTTGGTATTAAATTGTAAAATCTTTAATATTTTTAAAGATCTGTAGAGAAGAGAAAAATCTTCCCATAATTTTATTAATACTTTTCTAGCAACAAATTATAACCATCAGCAAAATATTAAGTTAAAGTAGAGTTTATTATAAGAAAATTTTTGTTTCTCACAACGGAAAATGAAAATGGAACTGGAAGTGACTGAAAGTAATTTTATTTAAGAAAATTTGAACTCTTTATCTTTTTATAATAAAACTGACTTTCTTGATTTTCAGAACACTTATCTTATAGGTCGGTCTTCTCAAAACACGCATATCGGTAATATATATATAGAGTTTTTATTGGCAAACGAAAATGAATCCTGATGAAAAGTTCGATGTAATAAAATCTGATCCTCATCAATTTCTTAATTTCATCAAAATGGCGGACATAGGTCGGTTATTTACTCAGACATTTACCACCTAAATTGAGAGTTCACTACAAACTAGTATTAATTTCTAAATACGTCACTCCAATATACAATTTACGATATTGTACCAAAAATTAATTATTTCTACTTTTACAAAATAAAAACTAGAATTTTAATATAAATCGAACTTTACTTTTATATTTTTTTTTCGTGTACGTTTTGTATTTCGATCTCATTTTCTCATTATAATCTCATTTTCATCAAAAATAATGTTAATTTATTTTTCTCTTTTCTCTTTTACAAATTTTCTTTTTTGCTCCAAATTATTTATGAAATTTTCAATTTAAAAATCAATTACCACTTAATAAAGAAAATATTGTATAATAAAGAAAGAAAAAAAAACCAAAAATGTTTAACATTTTTATTTTTGTTATTTAATTTTTCTTTCTCCATATGAAGAGAAAAATAAAAAATTTAAAAAAATATGAAAATTTTCATGAATCATACAGACAATGTTCAGTATTATGCATTGTACCCACATCTTGTATAATATGGTTACAGATAATTTTTCACCTATATCTACATATTTAAAAATTATATTAATATATCTGTTATATAATAGCTACATATTTGTATTTCTGCAAATGTATAACATAATGCTCATCATTATAATGCATGAATGTATATGCTTAAAAAGCAATTGAATTGTTATTTCCTGTTCCTTTTTTGAAAAATTATTTCCTTTTCTCGTGTATGTACAATATTTTTGATAAATCTATACAAAAGATATAAATTAAGAGTGTTTTATTTTGAAATTCTTAATATCTTTAAAAAAATTGTGCTCATGTAAAGTATGGAATAGAAAATGGGATAGAAAATGGTACAAGTAAATTTTTATTTAATTGTGTGAATTTCTTTAGAAATTTTCCATATAGATAACAATAATGGTTGTAATGTATGACGACAAAAAATTTTGAAAAATTTAAATTATAAAATTTATAGCTATCCATATGAATCATTCTAGTTTCTCTCATAGCACATTAAATTTCTTGATGAATCATACAATAAGGATTTGATTGTGTTTTTTCATTCATGTATGTAAATTACACATGAATGCAACATTAAGAGGCTGGGCCTAGAAGAAAAAGGTGTTTGTAGATTTTGCGAAGAGGACGAGGATTCTTCGGTACACTATCTGGAAGAATGCGGTAATCTAACCCGCACGATAAGAGAAATGCTGGGAAACTATTTGCTCATTAGAGCGGAGCTGCGATCTGTCGGATTTGGTAAGTTCTTCGAATTTATCAGGAGAGAAGGTTTCGAGATGTCATCTGGGATCTTGTAGGAGCTTGCTCTACACCTAGTTATGGAGCTGGTCATAGTTCACTGTCACTTCTTTGCAATTTACAATATAAATTATACATTTTAAAAGTAATTATTATAAAAATATGAAATCTACAAAATATCAAATTTAAAATTTAAAGAATATAATAATATACATGATGCGTGTATGATGAAAATACCGAAAGAAGATATTAACAATACAAAAACAAGTGATAAATTACTCAGTATTTAAAAAAATATTATTGCATACTTATAGGGAGGTATAGTATACGTCCTTAAAAGTATGCAATTTTTTTTTTTTTTTATTAAAGCAATGAATGTTAAGTTCTTATTTTTTTACAGTAATAAAAAAAATTAAATTAAGATAATAATATCTTGTTTAAGCTAATTTTCTTTAAGCTAGTCGGTAAGTTAATAACTACAATAATAATATTATTATTATAAGAGAATTTTACTTAGAAAAAGCTAACTTAGGAAATTTTTATTCAATTAGTTTTGGTACGGAATTTTTATGTTTAAATGAAAACTGCAAGTTATGAAAACAATAGTAACTTTTTCTGAATTACTGTGATCTTAGTTTATTATTTTAGGATTTTAGGATTTAAATTTTAGAAATTTATTTAAGAAATTTTATTTTGCCTATAAACCCTTCACTAAATTTATATTCAAATTCCTTCTAAACTCATTTCAAAAGAAATTTTTAATATAAAAATTTTAAAAATATTAAATTTACTGATAATTCGAATTAATTAAATTCCATTATTTTCAAATTGAATGAAATTATTTAATTATTCATTATAAATTTAATACCAAACCTACATCATCATTCATTCAAATTAAAATTAATTACTAGTAGTTAGAATTTTTTTAAATAATATTCTTTTGTTTGAAAATTAAATAGCTCATAAAAAAAAAAACTATTAATCAAATACAAAAGGTTGAAGTCATTATAGGTACAAAACGAAAATAACAAGGAGCATAATTACAAAAAAAAAAAATAAAAAATATGACATAAGAGCTATTCAAATAAAAAATGGGGAAATGGAAATGAAAATAATAGAAAAATAGGATTTTCTCATTAAATCTATTTTCATTTAAAAATTTAATTGAACTAATTTGTAGGTATCAAATTGGATAAGGTAAAAATATAATAAAAACAAAACAGGGAAAATTTAGAAAGGGGGAAATTTTCAATAATAATTGATTTTTTATAGTGCAAACTGGATTCGTAATTAAAAACAAAACTAAGGTTCATCTTCGACTAAGTATGTATTTATTTATCATAATATGTATAACAATTTATTTATAAAAGTATCAGAAAATATTTTACAAGCAACTATATTTTATTGCGAAAACAGAGAGAATTTATTTTCCATTTATTCATGTTAATGTACACTAGAGTAGAGAGTAATATTCGCATACGGTTAGTCATATTGAAAGCATCAGCTTATAGGTAATTATTGTAAAAAAATTCAGAAAAAAACAAACCAAAAATACTTACCTCGCATGCAATTTTTAAAACTATTATGCCTACCTCACTAGATGGAGAGCTAACAAGTGAAAACTTTGCTTAAAAATAAAAAATAATTCAAAATAATTTTAAAATTGTGATAAAAAAGATTCAATTACTACCATTTCTGATTATTATTAATGAAAATTGTTCCTCGCAACATCTCAATATTTAAATTAATCCACGGTCTATTATACAATTGAAGTAAACTGTCCTAATAAATCAAATTATTAACATAAAATTCCCATGATTATTCCAAATTTTGTAAATCATTTAAAATTTTCAATATTAAATTAAAAATTTAAAAATGAAATTTAAAATTTGTAAGGAAAAAAAATTGTACTTGTAAAAATTTCCGCGTAAAGTTGAATTGTTATAAAATTTTTTTGGTGACATGATGGTTGGTTATTCGTGGTGTTTATTCTATTTTTTCTTTTCGCTTCTTTTTTGTCTTTTTTTGCTAATTTCAAGCAACAGAATGCTTTTTTTATAGTAACAGTATCTGTTTTTTTTCCTTTTATTTTTTTTTCAAATATTTTTCTTTTGTTCTTTTCAACAATTTGACAAATTTTAAGAATTTCCCATATTTTTCTTTTCATTTTTAAGAGAATGAAAATTTTTCTAATTTTTTTCGATTTTTTTTTTCATTTTATTATAATTTTAATTTTTCTTTTTTTTTTGTGCGTATTTTTTGAATATTTTCTTATTTCTTTTATGTGTTCTTTTACAAATTGTTTAGTATAAAATATTCTTTAAATCCCTAGGCATTATTTACAAGAAAAAAGGAAAGTAGAAGGAGAAAATAAGAAAAAAAAATATAAATAAATTGCAAAAATAGGAAAAAAAAAATTTCACATTTTTCTTCTTTTTCTTCCAGATGAATTCATTTTCATCAGTATAATTTTACTGTTAGAATCCTAATATTAGGATATGGTTAACCGAAATGGGCCCAGGTTTTATTCTTTTTGTCTTTTCTTTTGTCTCCTTTCTTTTATATTTTTTTTTGTTCTTTTATTTTATTCATCCACACTCATTTATTTAACAAGTTATTATTCCTTCATTCATTCATTCATTCAACCATTCATTTGGCTTATCTCTGAGTTGAAATTCTTTAAAAATTTCTTATATAATATTTTCATGATAAAATAATCGTTTCATCTTTAACAAAATGCGTTCTTTGCTTTTAAAATTTTTGTTTTTTTTTTGCCCAACTCACATTCCTATAATAATAATTTTTGATTGTTAGAAAATACCTGATCAGTTTCAAACAATATTGTTTGGAAATAAAATCGAGAACAGCGACATGAAAACTGAATATAGAAATCAAAATTGTATTACAATGAAAATTTTAAATTTAATCCTGTGAAATTCAATTGAAAATTCTATTCTATATTGTGAATGTTATGCAAGTAAAAATTCAAATTTCTGCTAGTCTTAAATTACAGAACAGTCAACAATTATTTTCACTCTTCCAAATGATGGTTAATAGTTTATTTGGTCAACTTCTTCTTCCTTATTTTTTTTTTCCAAAAATTTATAAATAAAGAAATAGAAAAAAAAAATATTAATATTAAATAGAGAAATTAAACGCAACAAAAAAAAAATTGTGTTCTAAGGAAAACAATAATTACACACAAACTTTTAAAACTTTTGTGTGAAGAGGAAAAGGTCAACAGAAAAAAACAAAAATTCTACTTTTCTCTATACATATAAGAAAAGCAGCTGTTGAAATATAAAAATTACTTTTTTAAGGCCTTAAGGAAAAAAATTTTTGTTTTATATCCTAGCAAATGAATGTATAACACCAATCGACTGCTTTTTTTTTTTAATTTTTTTTTATTCTTTTTTGAGATAGTATTCAAATATTACAATGGTTTTTTACGCAGCAACAGCGGTGATGGTAACAAATGCGAAAGTTTCCACACAATATTTACAAATAGGTCAGGATTAAAGTAAAAAAGAAAAAGTTCACTAGATTCTACAACGTTATTTTTTTTTTTTGGAAAATTTGAAGATCATATTTATATTGTTAAAATTTGATTATTAAAGTCGTAGATCAAGAAAAGAATAAATTTTTTTCATTGCGCTATTCTCTTATACATAGTTAATGATTAAGGATGACTCCAATAATAAATTACAAAAGAATGAAAGGAACAATATAATAGAAAAATAATTTTTAACATTAAATTTGCACGGTCCTGTTGTTCAATATGGAAAGAATGTTTTTTTTATAATAAAAAATACTAGAAAAAACTTGTTTTTTTTTTTTTTTTTGAGGAAAAAAATTATAAAAAAGTCATTATCTAGATAAAGTTTACATGGCTTTATTAAAAAATTAGGTATGTGATAAAAAAATTAATAAAAAACTCATTGAAATTTTGATGAATATTGATAACAATATTTTAATCTTAAATTTTTTATTGTTCTAATAGAGCCAGTGCAGATTTAACTCGGTGGCAGCATTAACTTGGAATTTTTTATATAAAATGCAAGTAATTATTCCATGTTTTTTATCTTAAACGTACATAAGTTGAATTTTTTTTTGATGCGGTGTAAAAAGTGTTTTTTTTTGACTAGCTCACAAACTCGTTTTTGACCAGGTCATAGTCAAAAACGTGTTTTTTGACGAGGGAGAGAGAATTTTGATACGCTCAAAAATTAAGTTTTTTTATAGGGTGATACGGTCGAAAAATCGTTTTTGACTAGGGTAAATAACTTTGAAAAATATAAAAAATATGGAATTATCTGTGATCTGCTTAAAATTTTCAAGTAATTTACGTTTAATGTAAAAAAAATATAGTTTTTTACGTTTTAGGTTGAGAAACGTTTAATTGTTTGCAAATCATTTAAAAATTCAGAATTTTTTACATTTAATATAAAAAATAAAGAGTTATTTAGGTTTAAGGTAAAAAATTAGAAGTTATTTACGTTTTATATAAAAAGCATGGAATTGCCGGTGTTTTATACTATAATAATTCCAAGTTATTTACTCTTAATATAAAAAAATTAGAAGTTATTTACGTTATATGTAAAAAACATGTATTACAGGTGTTTTATATAATAATTACGAGTTATTTACGATAAATGTAAAAACTACAAAGTTATTTGTCTTAAGTAAAAAACATAGAGTTACCTGTGTTTAATACAAAAATTCCAAGTTATTTACGTTTATGGTAAAAAATAAAGAGTTATTTACATTTAATATAAAACAATTAGAAGTTATTTACGTTTTACATAAAAAACATGAATTGCAGGTGTTTTATATGTCAATTCTGTGTTATTTACGCTTAATGTAAAAAATACAGAGTTATTTACGTTTTAAGTAAAAAACATAGAATTGCCTGTGTTTAATATGAAAATTTCGTGTTATTTACGTTTAATGTAAAAAATGTATAGTTTTTTACGTTTTATGTAAAAAACATGGAATTACCGGTGTTTTATATAATAATTCAAAGATATTTACTCTAAATGTAAAAAAATTAGACGTTTTATGTAAAAAGCGTGAAGCTACCGGTGTTTTGTATAATAATTTTGAATTATTTACGCTAAATGTAAAATATACAGAGTTATTTACGTTTTGTGTAAAAAACATAGAATGGCCTCGTTTAATATGAAAATCCCAAGTTATTTACGTTTAATGTAAAAAAAATTATAGTGTTTTACGTTTTACGTAAAGAACGTGTAATTATTTGGGAATAATGTAAAAATTCCGAATTTCTTACCTTTTATGTAAAAAATAAAGAATTATTTACGATTAATATAAAAAAATTAGAAGTTATTTACGTTATATCTAAAAAAAACATGAATTACTGGTACGAGTATTTTATGTAATGATTCCGAGTTATTTACGTTCAATGTGAAAAAATACAAAATTATTTACGTTTTATGTAAAAAGCAAAGAATTATTACCTGTGTTCAATATAGAAATTCGAAGTTATTTACGTGTGATATAGAAAAAATATAGTTTTTTACGTTTTCCATAAAACGTAAGTAACTCTTTATATTTTACGTTAAACGTAAATAACTCGGAATTTTTATATATTCCACGTTTTTTACACAAAATGTAAATAACTCTATATTTTTACGCCAAACGTAAATAACTCGGATTGTTATACATATTATAAAACACCAGTAATTCCATGTTTTTTTTTACATAAAACTTAAATAACTCTTTATATTTCATATTAAATGTAAAAAATAGCAAAATCTTAATTTTCATATTAAATGTAAAAAATAGCAAAATTGCTTTAATTTTCGATCAGTTAGCTCATTGAATATTATACACCACAGTTTTTTGCAACATACTAAAAAAGTCTGAATGGAGAATCGAGCAGCACAATATTCATTTTAGCGGTATTTTACATAATTAAAATTAAATAGTAAGAAATTTAATTCCATTCTACATTTTATTTTAAGTAAAATTTTTGCATGAAAAGTCTCAAATTTTTTAAAAGACAATGTAATATCGATAAAATTATCATCTGTTAATTCGAAATTATTCTGATACGAAAATTATTTTGATACGATTTAGAAATAAATTCTCTGGAGAGAGTGGAAAATTAAATGCAACGCCTATTGTTATGCAATATTTTGAAAATTCCAATTAAATACAAATAAAATTAATTTCAGTTGTTAACGAATAAGTTATTTTTCTCTCGTACTAGCTATTTTCTAATTAACATTAAAAATTTCATAAATTTCCCGAAAATTTCGGTTTCGTATATAAAATTCATTAGACACACAAATACACAAATAATTTTCGATTCTATAATATAGGTAATAAAATAATTAGTTTTTACTTCACTTTAATAAATGAAATTCAAAATTCTGGAAATCACAAAAAAAAAAAAAACAATAATATTATGCAATGCTATCGATTTCACATAATCAGAACATTTTTATCATAAAAATATTGAATGTTTTTCTTTTTTGGGGTTACTATGCCTAGGAGCGTTTCAAATTATTTCAATTCCATTTGAAAAAGAAAAAAAGAACAGGAAAACTTCTATATAGGTTTTCATTTTATTTATTTTTCAATTGAAATTACGTTATTGGCAAAAAACTTTTTAATACCATACCATACCATATTGTATGTTATCTGTTATACAAGAATTTTTCAATTTAAAAATAAATTTTAAATTATCAATTTTCATTAAATATGAAAATTTTAGAAATTTTAATAATAATTTCAAATTACATACACTTATCAGTACCGAATCGGATAGTATCCGTAAAACAAGGTAAAGGTGTATTTCAAAATACAAAGGCGAAACAACTTTTAAAAATTTTTAGTTAAAATTTTAATTTTACTGGCAAGGAGCGAAACAGGAAAAGAACTTCTTCTTTTTTATAAAACCAAAAATAAAAAAGGACCTACAGGAAATAGAGAAAATAATGAAGATTGTAAACATAAAACATTTTGCAAAAGGAAACATAAATGCAAACTCATTTTTATATTTTTATTTTTCTAATTTTTATGACTCTGTCTAAATTTTATGACCTTAGGGGTATTCGACTAATACTTCAAAAAACATTTTAATTCTCTTAACTCTTTCAACATCCCCAAAAATAAAATTTTGCATTACAATTCTATTTCATTTAATAGTTTAGCAGTTTTCAATTACAATTAATTCGAATTCACACTGTTTTTCCTATTGCAAAGTGAATTGTTGTATGTACAATTTCGGGTAATTTTCAAATTCTCGTGAATTTTTATAAAAAAAATTTTTTTTGGTTAGTTGTTTTGGTAAGAAATTTACTAAATTTATGCCATATTTTCAATTGAAAAAGTTCTTTTTAAAACTTTCATCTACAAAGGAGTTTTCATTTATGAGAGTTTCTTAATATGCAAATTAGTGTTTCCGTGTTAGTAAAATTTCAGGCATACCTTGCAGTAACTTATAAATTGGTCAATATTTTGCTAATTTTTATACTTCTAATTATTACAATATTATGCTTCTTAGCTAAAACTATATTAACAAATACAAATCTAAGTTCTGGTTATAAATAAAATAAAAATAATTCGATGGATCTGAGAAATTCGATAATTAATATGATATAATAAGAGTATAATTAAGGCTTTATTTTAAGAAAAATTACTGCAAATTCCAAAAATTCAGTATATCCTGTCACTGTGCAATTTCAATATCAGTGAATATTCTCTACAATTCACTTACAATTTATATTTTTATGTCAGCTCTTCTTTCTCAAACAAAAACTTTTACCAATCTCTTATTCTAACTACATATTGAACGAAAAACTTTTAATTTTGATGCTCTCACACTTTTTTTTGTTAAAACTTTCTTTGCATTTTATATACTAAAATTAACCCAAGGGCAGTTTTATTAAAAGTTTGATTGCAAATTGATGTATTTTTCAAAATATTACAGTATATTGTTGTTTTCCTTTTACATACACTGTACAAGATTCATTCTTATAACAGAAAAAAAAAAGAAAGAGTTTTTTCTTTACTATAGGGAAAATCATGTACTTTTTAAGTATTTTATATGTGTGAAACTTTTATATTTTTATTTTGTGTTTTGGGCGGGGTAAAGAAAAGAAGGGAAATAGAATTTATCTTGAGAATAATTTTTATATCTGTTATTTATTATTACTTTCAATTTAATATAAAACAAGTAAAGTATGTGGTAAATAAAAAATGAAAGAATCATTTAGGACAATAATATTATTGTATTTTAAATGGGAAAATTAAGTCTTGGTTAGTGTTATATCTAGTATAATTCATGGGATGCACATATTAAATATATTTTTGTGGTATTAATAAAATGTAAACGTTAATTTTAATATATTATAGTCCAGCATTTTTCACATAATTATACTGTTACAGCTACAGTGTTGATATATTTAACATAAGGATAATAGCATGACCTAATAACAGTATTTTAAATGAAATATTAAAATTCAATTAAACTTGCTCCGTCTATCGTATGAATGATTTTAAAATATTGCAATGATTTGATATCATTTTTTCTTCTGAACTATTAATAATAATGTGACTGAAATGCTACTGGGACTTAAGAGATCTTATTGCACATGTTATTGTTAAACGCACAAATATTGCTTACAGCACCTTCTTGAGGTCCATTATAATCTTTCGTATTTACATTATATTCGTATTATACTATCTAGCAAGTTAATACCAAATTGTTGAATTGGTGAGATCTGAATTCAAATATTCCTGAACAATTACATACATATTTTAAATTGTTTCCTTTTTTAACTTACGATATTTAAATTTTCCAGTACATTATTATATAATATTTTAATGAATAATTATTATTAAGTAATTATTATTTTTCTAAAAATAATAATAATGTTACAAATGCTAATGTTCAAAATTAAAACTTACATTATAATAGTAAAATGCATTGGGTAATAAATTATAATAATTATTGTATTGTATATATGGTACTGTATCTATATATAACTTAATTTTTAGCATATTTACTTAATTCTTATTTATTTTTTTATATACATTTAATTTAATTTTATTTATCTTTATGGACACTCGCATAATATTATGTTTATTAATTTAATATGTTAATATTTTAATTTAAATTCTAAAAATAATTATTATGTTTGTTACAACAAAATGGATTTTACTAATACAATTTTGCAAAGTTTGTTGCTAAAAGAGTAAAAAATTCAGAAGCGTGTACAGTTTCTTTAGTCCGTATTTCTAACATTGCTTTCAAGCAGTTCATTTCAAGGTTTATAACTCAAATGAATTGACTAAATACACTATATAGCATTAAAAATTCAAATCCGATAATGCAACTGTCCTGACTGTTATGCCTGAAAATAAATTGTTCCATAAAATATATAAAGTAAATAATAATGTCCTTTACAGAAAATTATCATGTGTTTTTTCATACACTATGGTAGAAACTGCATTGCTTCTGATTATAATAAATATTATTACTCCTTCGTTTTCATCCGAATCCAGGATCCTACAAAATATTATTACAAAACTCAATTTATCTCCAAAAGTTCACATATGAACCCTATTAATCGTCCCGGCTAATAAAATTTACAAAACATTTTAGAAATTCTTATAAAAAATTTTATGTAAAAATTGAATTTAAATTTAAAAATTTTTTATTAAAAAAAACGTAATTTAAAATTTTAAAATTAAATAATAAAATTTCCTTATTAAATTTTAATTTTTGTCTACATTATTTTTACTCATAATATTTTACAATTAAAATTATGCCACTGGGTAATTTCTTAATAAAAATTTTATATATACATAATATAAGAAAACAGAGAGAGAGAGAGAGAGAGAGAGAGAGGGAGATAGAGAAATAAAAGATAAACTTTTTTACCTATATTTTTACATTTTACATATTATTCTTCGTTTACCTTACATGTTAATTTTGCACAAAAAAAAAAAAAAACTTTTATTATTCTTACTAAAAATCTTCATTTTAACAGCAACATTAATTAAAATATTATAATGAAAATAAAAAGAATATTAAATTAATTTTGACATCTTGTAGTTCATATTTTTTACTTTTAAAATGAAGTTTTATATTTCGTTTTTTTCTTGTTTTTTTCATTTTTTAACTATGTAATTTTTCATCCTCGAATTCTCAGTTGTTCAAAATGTTATATGTAAGTATTCCAGTACAAAATCTAAATAACAAATGAATACGAAGAAATTTTTATATATAAAGAGTATATTTTGTAGTTGGTCACTACAACTTTAAGATGAATTTGTTAAATATAATGTGTATTTCATAAATTTTAATTTGCAAATTTTCCAAATATGTATTTAATATTTTGCCTGATTGGGTCTGAAATTATTATAACATTTTACTGCAATAATTTTCTGTTTAATTGAAATTTCAGTTCGCATCATTTATTTTGTATGGTGAAAGCAAAAATTCTTAAAATACGATAATTTGACCTTTCAAAAATTTAATTACTTTAGCCGTAAGTCTGCTCTTTTCATATAACACTTTTATTGCAACCATTCATATAATATAATCGCAGTTTTATACAAAATTGATTTAGCAAAAAATAAGTAAAATATTTGAAACCAGACTCTTTCCTTTCAACTACGGCTCTGTCATTCAGCGGATCTGGCATAATCTGAGTTACGAATGTCAAAGAATATTAATAGGGTCCAATTAATAGAGTAAAATTGTAATTCAACTCGTGAGTAGAAAAAAATATTACAAACTTTTTATCATTACCGTTATTGTTTTCCTACAAAATTTTCCAACATAACAAAACTTAAGTGTAACTACTATATTATATATGTGTCTGTGAGATTATAATAATAAGAAAAAAAGTAAAAAATATACCTACCTATATGCAGACATACATACAAAACAAAATAAAGATAAAGTACAAAGCATAATTTATTTTAATGAATTTAAGTGGAAAAGATATGAGAAATGAAGGACAGAGAGTATCATATTCATAATTAAAAAAAAATTTTTTTTAATTTTGTTTTCTCTGTGAAAATTTTTCAATTATACAGTTTGAAGAATGAAGAGCGTACTGTGTAATGTGTAACCACATAATATAGTATTGTTATACAAGTTGTGTAAATGTACATACATAATTATGTGTGTATTATAGATATATAAGAAATTTTGCTAGAATTTTATTCAAAATTTTACAAATTCACTTTTATATTAAATCTGTTTACTTTCCTATGTGACGTAGGAATTCAAAAAATCTTTAATTTTAAATTTTTCCTTTTTTAATAGATTTTTTGTTAGATATTTTTTACAAAATTTTGAGTAGATTCTTATCAGGAAGTTTCGTGAAAATTTAAATTTCTTTGTATTTAATTCATAAGAAAAAGAACATGGAAAATCAATTGGAAATTTTAGTGCAGAGAAAAATTATACAGGAGAGGAGAAGAATTTAAAAATTTTATTTTTGTCAGTGTAGTACTGGGTGATTTTTAATATTAAAATGTAAAAATACGACTAAATTTTATAACAAAATTGAATCGAATGGAGACTCAATAAAACAAAATACTTAGCAAAAGTGTTAACATTGAGTCCCTCTTCATTTTATTTTAACGTTATTGTGAATTTTTACTTTTGAAATAATTTAAAAATTTTGGCAGGAAAATTTAAATTGTTATACAGTATCTATTCCAAATCTGATCCTTGGTGCAGTGGTTATGGCACCGGCCCTTTAACCGAAGGGTCTCGGGTTCAAACCCCGGTCAGGTCACTATAAAAATTATATTCAATATTATATAACTTAATATGCAATACTAATAAATATGATACAAGTAATTTTCAAATATTTATAATATTCGATACTAAAAAAACTAAGAAAAATAAACAGTAAATATTAATAATCTCAAATAATTAATATAAATAAAACTACGGCAGGCTAGTCACCTACCTAGCTAACTCTCTATGACTATAGAAACTAGGGCATGATAGATATCATGCACTAGCCCTATACTCCTCCTAGGAGTGAAGAAGGAAAAAAAAAAAAAAAAAAAAAAAAAAAAAAATCTATTCCAAATATTAACACTTCATAGTACAAAAAGTACAATACTCTTATTCCTACAAAATCACGACATCTGTTACGAAATGACCATAGTATACATAACAATAATTATGATTATACAAGTACTTCATACTGTGATTAATTGTCAGTCTTTAATTTACCAAATTTTCCATGTTTAGTTACAAAAGAATTTTAAAATCATCCCATAGGAATTGTTATACTACTCTTACAATCCTGTTTAAATCACACATACTTTGAACATGATAGTTTTTTTTTATTGTTATTTCTCCTTTAGATAAACTTTCATTTTATAATTTGATTAAGATACATAAAATCTAAGTTACATCTATTAAAATTGTCTACATATATAAAATATAAGTAAAAAATCTTTTAATTTAACCACAAATTGCATTGATTACAATATTTTTTTCAAAATTGCAATTATTTGACAAGACTTTTGGTCATTATTCTAATTCCTTTCATTGTTATACGTATTAAATGAAACAAAAAATTGAAATTTTGAAAAATAAACTGTAATTAAAAATTTAATGAAAAGTAAAATGTTAGTAAGGTATGTGTAAAAGGTCATTAAAGTTTTGATTATCCTTTAAGAAGTTTTAAAAATTTTTAACAATACCAAACAATGCTGTAAGTATAGGTGAAGGTATTCTGATAACAATAATGATCATTTAATTTGGGATTCCTATACTTCTGTATCTAATTTAGTTTTTCATTCTTTATTTATCTTGATCTATATTGGTTTTATTACAAGAATATTTTAATTACAATTCAGAATAGAAGTATGTACCTTCTATATTTAATTTGCACTCTAAAAATATTTTCATATTGTCCTCTTAAATTTAATTCCAATGCTCAAATTTATTTGTTTTATCTTTTTTTTTTGAAATATTTATTTAGATTTCTATATTGTATTTTTAGTTGTTCTACAAAAAAATAACAATAAAATAATATTTGTTATAAATTAAATTGGAATGGTTTTATTAGAGGAAATTTGTTTTTGTATGCTACTATAAAATAATTTTATTATAAGAATTTATTTTTCTAACAAATATTGTGAATGAATTTATTTTTTAATTATTTAAAGGATAACTACTAGAATTGTAATAAATTATGGGTCATAAGATGATAGTGTTATTTGAAACATACTTGAGAAACTTGAATGAAAGCTACTAGATGAACATAATACGCAGCTTAATAAGAGAGTATCACATATGAAGCTTGAATGTGAGTACACCCCCAAAATTACCGATTTTTTACGAAATTATTTTAATATTATAATATTATAAAATAAGATGTAATATAATATAATATAAATTAAATAGCCTGCTATTATACCCGATACCCTGCTACCGTATCCACTAAAAAACAATGGTCTGCTATATTATCCCTTATTAATACATTCTGTTTACTTCTAAATCCTATTTCATGAACAGATTTTGCTCTGGTACATACGAATATCTTTCTATAGAGAAATTTGACTCTTCTTCTATTATGATATACCTTTTGAAAGAAAATAATAAAGAGAAAGAAAGAATTTAACAGCAATATGCTTACGAATAATTTAAGAGCTTCTCATAACTTTGATAACAACAGAATTAGTTTGTTATATTAACTGAATTTGGATTAGTTCATAATTCCAAAAATTAGGTAGTTTTTCTAACCGCGCTTTATGTTAAATAATCTAAATATCTTGTTATCGGGTCATCTAAATATTCAAGTATATTATTTGTTCATTCAATTCGCTTCAGGTCCATAATAATATAAATACAAAATAATAGTAATAAATAAAATCCTTACAAATTCTATGATATTCAACCAATCTACATTTTTTTAATAACATAAGAACCGCGTTATAATTTTCCAAATAAATTTTTCGAAAAGGTTCAATACAATGTTTCCCTTTGTATAATAAAAGTCTTCTGAACCCCAAAACATATCATTTTGAGCCTAAAATTGTAATTCAATTATTTTTATACAAAAATCTTATTTATTATAAAAAATAAAAATTAGGAAAAGTTACGCCTAATGTATTCTACAATGTAGAATCAATAAGACTGATTACAAATTTTTTATATTATTTGGCTCTCGTTTCGAAAATTTACAAAATGAAGTTCAGAATGTGTAAAGTCCCGAATATGTTCACATATTATTTTAGCAAGTGGATATTTTATTTACACAAATTTTTACTGTTATACTGTAATAAAATATATAAAAAAAAAGAAAAATACAAAAAGAACAGAAAAAAAAACAAAAAAGTTATTTAAAAAACAAAATTATTTTTTCTTTTCTCTTCAGTGATCATACAAGTTTTACCGATGACAACAACTCTTACAACTCTTGTTCTACAACAAAAAAATAGATAATAAGAAAAAATATTAAAAAAATACAAGAATAAATAGAAAAGGTTAATTTTCTCATACAAAATAAACAGCATATAGCATAACATTCAATCCTTCTCAACATAAAAAAAAACAGAAATAGAAAAAACAATCAAAACAGAAAATAAGAATGTGTTAACATTTCAACATTCAATTATCCTGCTGTCTGGACTTTTAACATTTCAATTATTTTCTTATCAATATTTATCTAAGGCGAAAAAGGTCCTTAATATTGCGTTATTGATATATATAGTATGAACATGAAAACATTGCTCTACATGTACATTGAATTCACCATCTATGTACATTGGATATACAAAAATAAAGTTCCAATATAATATAATAATGATAATATGTTAAAAAATATATTCTTATATTATGATATTATGGTACCAGATTATGTCACATATTTATATAATATAGACAGGTAGGTTTTTGATTATTGGTTACTTTATAAATTGGTTAGGTTGTCCTTGTAGTAATCGTAATACGAGGTAAAACTTTTTCTGGGAATTCTCTTACATATTTCAATGTTATAATAATATGGTGTTCTTAAAATTTTTAGAGATAACAGAAAAAATGTTGTGTTTATGGACAAGTGAATCAAGTGTTTATAATGCTAGTTCTATTGTATATATTTTGATATATTGTTGATGGAGGGAAAAAAAAAACAGAAATGTTAAAATAAAGATAAAGTTTCCCAATTTTTCGTTTTTCTTTTTCTGTTTTTTCATCATAATATTTTAAGGGATTCAAGAAAATTCCAATTTTTTGTTCAACTTAGATTAGAAAAAACTTTGATATGTTTAAGTCCATTTTGTTTGTTATTTTTTTTTTGGTATCTATTCCGAAATTTATTTTTGATATGGTAAATAAAATTGGAATTACTTTTAACATTGTAAAATTTTATACAAGAAAATAATATTATTATGGTATATTGAGAAGAAAAAGTGTGCACGCAGTAGAAGAAGAAGAAGAAAGGGTATTGAGTTGAACAAGAAAACTAAAAAGAAATTATATTGAAAATTTATTTGTGTTTTCAATAACCAACAAAAGAAAAAAAATATAAGACAAAAAATTAATTTATTAAAGGAGTCGTTTGAATCCTTATACCAAAACTAATATAGATAATATGAAAACTCTCATATACCAACAGTTTTTCATATGAATTTCAAGAAAAAATATAAAGTGAACTAAATAAGACTTTATAGCAATCGAAAAATTATTAGAGTACAGATCAAATATTATGATGAGTAAAATTGGTATCTATATGTACTTTTTGACTCCATTGAATTGAAGTCGAAATTGACATTATAAATTTCTGTTTATATTCAATTTGCTTGTATGCTATTAAAATTATAGTGAAATAATAAAAAGAATGTGTGTATATGGAAAATAAATTTAATACAAGAGAATTTATTTTTGAAGTAGACGAGTTCTAAGGATAATAGCAACTGCAAGAGAAAATTTATTGTTAATATTAATTTTTTGCTATAATTTTATACTACAATATTATTTTCAATAATATTAATTAATTATGTTTATATTATAATCAATATTGTGTGTTATTGTGAAATTAAAATTCTTATATTCTTAAAAGTAATTATGTTTGTTTTTTCGATAAATAATTTAATTAGTATAGCTCTTCTCTAGTGGTTGATCTATGTAGTATGCCTGTATGCATAATAAATATAAAGAATTTCAGAAAAGTAATTTTAGGTAATTGTATGAGAACAATAGAGATTAAATATTTATTTTTAATTAATTAAACTTTAAATAAAATATTTGCATTTTTACAGTCTTGCGTTGAAAAAGACTAAAGGTTGAAATCATAGAACATTGTGTCAATGAGAATTCGCCAAAATCAATTCACCTATCTTGGCTTAACAACAATTTACATCAAATGAAAAATACTTCTCATTGTAAGTTTAATTTTAGTATGCTATTTAATGTGGATTTTTTTAAGAAATTTATGTACTGAATTTTTAGAGTGATTTCGGGCTTAATAATGGAACATATAGAAGGATTTGGGTTCATCAGATTATTACGATCAAAACTCAATTACACACGAACTAATCAATAGCATGATTAATTATTACGATTTAATTTTTTTTCTATACAAAAAATAATCTAATTTCATACCATGATTTCTCAATTATTTATTACAGATATTTTAAGGTTATCAACAAAAAAAAATCTTCATGATAAAATTTTTTTTGTCTAAATCTAAAAATGCATATGATACAATCAAATGAAAAAATTTAAATTTTTTGTTTTTATAGCCGTACGATTGTGTGTTCGAAAGGTATAATAAATTTGCCTTACCGTTTGTAACGCTAAGAAATAATGGCCTTAGATATGGACTCAAGTATATGTTTTTGACCTGTATCGAATTCTAAGTTGATTTGAGCATCTTCATCCGTCTGTCCGTCCCAACGACAACTCGAGAACTAATTGAGCAAAGCTAACCAAATTTTCGCAAATAATTTATTATAGTAAATTCCAGAACTCTATTAGATGTGATAGAAGCCGCGGCTCTCGAGTAGCTGCCCTAAAACTTTAAAAGTATCTTGTTCCTAAGTTAGAAATTGTATAGAAACTAAGGTAATGGTAGCTGACATGAAGTCACTAATGGTTTTTGGCTAGATCTCAGAAATTATAGAATCTACAATATTCAAATTTCATACTCGTACAAGCAAATATTTTATAAGAGCTCCACTATTTGTTTGATAAAACTAGTTGAAACAACTTAACTTGCAGTGGTAGCTGTCATACAACTTCAATACACTTTTGTTCTTATATTGAGAGAACTATTGAAATTGTAGTGCAGAAAATTTGCGAATAAAAAAACAGGAGTCCGTATGCAACAGTGTGGCAATTAACACTCAGTACTTAAAATCATTCATTCGTATGGGTATTACAGAGTTAACACGGTCAACTCTCTAACTATTCTTGCTTTCTTTTTAATTTTTTTTTTTCAAATTTTAACTTCGTATTTTCATTTAGTTTAAGGTTGAAATAATTAATTTTTTTTTTAAAGTGACATTTTACATAAAAAATTTTTTTTTTTTGGTCTGAAAAAATGCGAACCTTTCACTATTCACAAAACTGAAAGTTCAATATTAAAAAAGTTTTTTGATGCAATTTTATTAAAACCGAAATAAAAAAAAAGTTTTATGGTGACTGTAATAAAAAATTTTTTGAAATTGCGGTTAAAAATTAAGATTTTTTTTTTTTTGTGGTCATCAGAATTGTCAGTTTCTCTGACACAATTACGTTTCTAAATGTTTTAAATAAAAATGTGTCGAATTTTTTTGAAGGTCCCTATAAGTATGCAATTTTTTCTAAAGTTAATTAAGTTTGAATTTAAAAAATTTATTCAAAAAAATTTTAATTAAATTCAAATTTCATGTATTACTCTTAAAAATAAATTAAAAATGTTGTACAGTGTAATAAAAAATTAAATTTATTGTACTGATTTTTAAGAATAGCAAATTTCCAAATTGCAAAAGAACAAGGACAAAATATTAAATTTTTTATAGAATGGAAAGAAAAGTTCTTTTTTCTTTTTTTTCGAAAATATTTAAATAAAACTCAGAATTTGGCTGTGTCTTTTACAATTTTCGACCGCGGGAAAGAAGCTATCCAAAATTTTCTTTCATTTTAGAAATAGCGTTAATTTTCTGGCTAGACAATCACTATTCGAAACTGGTTTCTTATACAATATTATATATCGCATAATTTTATAATGCTGTATTATAAATAAGATCATTTTTGTTACAAAGGGTTCAAAATTATACCATTATTCTTGTTTTATATTGAAAATACTGCAAATTTTTCATGTTACAGGATATTATTTTCAAAAAGCTATTAATTTCACTGTAATAAACTGTGTATAATTATTATAATAATTAAAGTGAGTATATACCAGAATTTTTTTACAAAATAACCTTACACTTCACTTACTTTATTAAATTTAATTAATGTTTCTGTTAATTTTTTGCTAGACCACTATACTAAAATAATATTATGTCTTAATTAATAAAATTTTACCAACAAATGAGCATCTTTGTTCAGTGTAAGAAATCTTAAAAAAATCTCACTTCTTTTAATATTGAAGAAAAAAATTTTTTCGTCAGAAGTTAATCATTTACTTACGGAAAAATTATTTATTATGTTTTTGGAATGGTTTTTGTAATGTCATAATTTGATTCTTAATAAGTTTGATTTAAATTAATTAACTCAAAGGGAGAAATAAAAGCACTTTAAATTTTAATTCGTATTAACACAATGTTCTAGTGTCAAAATATAAAAATTATATTTACTACTCGGCCATCAGATCCTATTGCAGCACACATCATCATCATCATCTTTTTGTTCTACAGCTCCGGGTGAGCCTTGACCTCGATCACAATTTTCCGTCAAACTTCAAGCTTCTGGGCAGCTGCTTCGAGATATGTGTCCTGCCCATCATAGTCTGTGTCCCTTAATATATTTGACGATATTTATTGCGGCACACAATGAAAGAAAAAAATAAACAATAATTGTAGGTATATATATCTCGAACAGTTCCGATTGTAAATAGCCCAATCATTTAATTTTATAAGAAAATTTTTCAAATAACTATTTTCTGTTTTTACAAAGACATTTTTCAAAAAAAAAAAAAAATATTTTATAGCTTATTTTTTTACATTATTTACGATATTATGTATACCTACGATACAATTCTATACCTAGTATATAATAGTATCATTGTATACCTAGTCATCAATTGAGCGCAAAGCACTAAATTTATAGACAAAAAAAAAGTTCAAAGAATTAATGTACTTTAAAGACAACAAAAAGAATATAGGTACATTCAATATATTTCAAAAGTTAACAACAAAATTACTCAAATCAGTTGTAAAAGACTAACGACTCTAAAACTTTCTTTTATTGCTCTTCTTTATATTTTGATTCTTGTTTTTTTCCCTTTTGATATTCACTGAAGTAAAAAACAATAAAGAAGAGTTTTTCTTCTTTTTTGTCTATTTTATATATGTAAAAGAAATTCTAAATAAAAATATAAAAAAAAAAAAGTGAAGATAATTAGTTTTGTTTTTATTTTTCGGTTCTACTTAAATTTTATTGATTCTATCTAAATCAGGTTTATTTGCTTATTTTCGTTTATTATTCTAATTTAGGTACTTACTTAAATTTATGCTTCAATATGTTCGCAAAATAAAGTATAATTTTCTAAAAAATTTGATCTTAAATTAAAAAATTCGAAGTAATTTTTAACTTTTTACGAAATTTAAACGAAAAAAAAAATTGGTTTTATAAACGAATTGAAAAAAATTCAGAGCGAATTTGAAAATTTTAAATTCAAGCTTTAACAATTTAATTTTTAGTTAAATTTATTATTCAAGTAGCTGGTGGCAAAGATTAAAAAGACAAGTTTCGATTAAAAAATGCTCATGAAATCAAAAATCACTTTGATTAGTAAATTAGCCCATTTATGAACAGATTTTAAAATGAAACTCAAATATTCCACATATAAGCATGAATATTAAAATTTATGGTTATTATTAAAAAATATTGTTATATTCAATATTATAGCATATTAAATCGAAAATCAAGAAAAAAATCCAACCTGGATCAATAAAACATTTAAATTTCCATATAATTTTTAATTTGTTTTTTTTTTAAATCCTCTCCTAACTAATTTACTCATGAGGGTGTTCTATATAATGCTGAATCAAATTAATTTTAGAAAATGCTATTTTAGATCTTAGAAAAACACATTTACGTGATAAAGTAGTGAAAGGTTTCACATTTATACTATATTAAAAAAATTCAAATTCTAAAGAAATTTTTAAGAATCTTTTAAGATTCCGAACTTATAAAAACTATTTTCATACACAATAAATAGTGTTCGAGGTGCTCATAAACAAATAAAATGAATTAAAATAATATTACTAATTATAAATATACCTTGTAGCTGTTTATATTCATTATTTGTAATATTCATAACTAATAAAAATTTCTTCATACAACTGCAGAACTGATGAGGAACGTATTCAAATTCTTTCTTCTCGAACTGAATGCTCTACCAACTCTCATCTCATGTAAAAAATATTTTTTATTAATCATGTAAATTACGGTATAAAGCAATATGAAAAAAAATTTTCCGACAATTTCTTCATACCTCTATAACTCAATTGGTAGAGTGTGAGTCCGGTTCTACGAGAAAAATTTTTTAATTTTTCTATCTTAACTCGTTCTCTTGATTTCATTATTCATCTATTTTGCAGTTGTATGATGATATTTCCATTAGTTATTATAAAAAAATAATATTTAATAATAAAAACAAATAAAGGATACAAAAAGGATGCATCATTTATATAATCAAATATTATTTGATTATATAAAAAATCATTCAATACAAAAAAATTTCAAATACAAATCTGAAACATCTTATATGAAAATATTGATAAATAATATTTATTCAATCAATATTTCAACAAATACATCTATATAACATATATATACAAAATTCGCAAATACTACATGAAATATCACTCTCTTTAATCAAATACAATAATGCATGCGATCAATAATAAAAACAAATAAGAAAAATATAATTTTTTACCTTGAGGTAGCAGCTCTCTTGTATAATACCTAAGATATAAAGTTTTAAAGAAAATAATGAAAATGTTGTATACACAACATCAATGTTACCCCTAAAGTTATGAAAAAAAAAAACTAATCTATAAAATAAACCAATTTTTTAATGGTCATGAGGCATATACCAAAATAAAAAACAAAGAAAAAAATTTAGCAGAAAACAAAATAAACCTTTTTTTTTAGAGTTTACTATCTAACTAAACAAAGAAACTATGGTGGCAAAATATTATAAAACTAAAAAGCATTGAACCCTATACCAAAACCATAATATGAAAATCCCTTAGAATCTGTTTAAAAATAAAAAATTAGATAAAAACGAGAATATGTAGAGAGTTCATCGTGTCAACTCTGTGATACCCGTATAAATGAATAATTTTAAGTTCTGTTTATCAATTGCCACACTATTCCATATGCGTACTTCTGGTTTTTTATTCGTTTATTGAAAATTTCAGCACTGTTATTCCAATAGTTTCCATAATAAACAACCAAATGAATTTCGCATTTGTATGGCAGCTACCAGTATAATCTAAAAAATTACAACTAGTTTTAGCAAATAAAATATTATAGAGCTCTTATAAAATATTTGCTTGCGTGCGTAGTTTCAATACTATAGGTTCTATAATTTCTGAGATCTATCCAAATAACTTTTGAAATTTTATGGTAGGTGTCATAAGGGCTCATGATACCATAACAGCTTTTACCGAAAATATAATATCGTAACACCTTTTATCGAACGTTGTGGCCATTTTAGTATATTTGTTTTTGCAAAATTTCAGTACCGCAGCTGTGACAACTTTTAAGTTATGACCTAGTAGATTGTAGAATTTATGAGAACATAGTATGGTAGGAGGATTCCCCCGGGTTACCTCAGGTATTCACGACTTATTGTAGCCAAACAATTTTTGAAATTGTAAGGCTGCCACGTGAACTACTGCCTCCATCTCATCGAATTTAAATAGGGTTCCGGCATTTGTTATTGTAAATCATTTGTGTAAATTTGGTTAGCTTAACTTTTGAGAGACGAATAGATACCGTTAAATCGACTCAGAATTCTCATACCATTATTTCTTAATATTACAAACGGTAATGAAACGGAAAATACGTTCGTACAGGAATAATAATAAAAGATAAAAAGAGAATAAAAAAATATAAAACTTAATTTTCTGTTCTTCTTACTAATTTTCTATTTGACTTTCTTATGTAACCTTTTATACCCCGGTTTTTAATTTTTAGCCTTTCTTTTATAGTCTCCATTTCGCAACTTATACGTTTTTATATTTTTAAATTGCCTTCATTTTATGAGTGTAAGGATATTTGCCGTTTTATTTTTTTTTTTTTTTTGCCTAAAGGTTATTTTAGGTGAAAATTGTTTTACCGCGTCAAGGATAATAATGTTTTTTGTTGTTGTATTTTTAGTTAATGCTGTTTTGTTGTTGCTCTTATATTGATATTTTTATTCTTCCTTATTGCCATTATTGTATAGAGCACAATATGAATATATTCATACATTCATATGAAATAGAGAAAGGAAAGGAAAAATAAAACAAAATATTATGTATGTGTGTATGTAAACTATATAAAAATACCATAAAATTAAAAGTAAATACAAACAAAGAATGTTGTCTTCTTTTTTTTTTTGTTATTATTATTTGCTGCGAGAATAAAATTAGAAATATAAATATGTTTCGTTGCTATGGGTGCAAAAACTAAAATTATATGTACTGAATGTATTTTATTATAATCAAAGCTATCGTGAAGAACACACAATCATTTTAAAACTTTAAGGATATTGGAAAACGAAAACACAAGAAAATTTCATTTAAAATTTTAAATACCTTTAGTTAAAACTTGTATACGTGGATTACAAGTTTAGAATCGAAATTCAAGGAAAATATTAAAATTATAAACACTACCTCGGTATACTTAAATAATATTATTTCAGATGTTAAGCAATTTCTCTGTTTTTACAAAAAATTGTTCTTAAAACAGGTTCTTAAAAATGGTTCCGAAATTTTAAAAATATTTCATTGAAATTCCCGATGTTTCCGAAAATAGCCCGTTATTGTTATTACGAAAACCTAATAAAAAAATATGAAACCTTGGTATGTTAAAAATGGCGTTGGTACTATTATACTTTAAAATATTTTTTTTTACATTTTTTCGTTACAGGGACTTATATGCAATTAGTGTACCGTAATTTATTGTAAATATAATTGCCCCAGTTACCTTAATAAGAATAAATACATACTCCAATAATATTGCTATTACTATTAAAGTATGTATAAAAGAAAAGGATAAGAAATCTTGCCCTGCTATCTAATATAGTATTTTTTGTTTTCTTTTACAATATCCTGGCAAATAATAAAATAATAATAAAATATTAGAAAATATTTTTCTTATTTTTCCAAATTGCATAGATCTTTCTTTCTTTATTATTGTTTTAAAGATTAATAAATTATAATTGTCTGCACATTTTGTTAGTATTATAATTGTTGGGTATTGTCTGCTCAGTGAAATTTTTATTTTTTTATTCTTTTCCGAAATAAAATGCAATGTATAATAAATAATATGCAAGATATGGAAGGTAAATAAAAATATTTTTAATATACGTATTTATTTATTTAATATTGTTATGAGGGTAACTTTTGCTATTGTAGTATAAGTACTATCCTAATAGAGAGTATGTATGCAGCTATAAATTCAGACATTATCTTTGGTTTTTAACGAGAATAAAATTTGTGTTACTTAATTTGGTTCTATTTTTACACTATTCAGAAATACAAAGTTGATTATTCTCCAAATTCAAATTTTTCTAATCTGCTACAAATTTTCTGCTTCAAATTGTTGAAATTAAAATATTATTTGTTCATTTCACTGAAATTTTATAATAAAATAACTCTAATCTTAAAAGATAGCCGAAACAATGCCAATCAATTGAATCCATATTTTTCTAACCATAGTCCATAAAGGCAAAATATTCATCCTCATTATAAATCACTATTTGTGCTCGAATATTAAAATTAAATTAGATAATGCGAATTTAGGTTCCTCCTACTTTAGATAGTACCACACCGTAAATGCCACCTACATTAAATTACAATCATGTCTGCTTCTAACCATTTTTGAAATACAGAAGATCAACATATAAAACATTCATAGAATTTTCCAAATTAATCTCCGATTCAATCTTATCCTATCATATTTTGAACAAGTTCAATTAACTATACCCTACGTGTGCAAAAACATAACTGCTGAGGTAACACTAGACTTAATTTATTTCAAATTTCATTTGAGTTTGTTAACCTTTCTTGAGGCTTCTTATATTTTAAATTAATTATTAAAATGATAAATTTTCTCATGCAGTGACTGTTCATTATTATTATTGTTATATACAAAATATTTTTGTTATTTTATTTATTATTATATTCTGTATATTATCCTTATTATTATTTTTATTATTATTTAGAAAACACTCAAGTATCATCTTCTTGCACAGCTAAAATATCATTGTGGTTGAATTAAAATTTCATAGATTATATTTACACAATAAAGTGAAAAGTCGTCTGGATAAGTTTACTTTAGGTTAATTAGAGGTTTAATTTAAATTTTCTTCAATATAAAATAAATATTATTATTATTATTATTATAGTATAAAACGCATTTTTTCAGCAATCAAAATAATTCCTATCCTATGTATGTACACAATTACAAAATTTATACCATATTATGATTATTAAGTATATTTACAAGTATATTTTATACAAGAGTGTTGAAATTTAATTATGTATATCAAGTGAAGTGAGAATAATTTTAAATTCAATTAGATATACAAATAAAAACTTTAAGTGTTATTTACATCACCAACAATATTCAATACACACATACATACATAGTTCTTTTGCTTGGTTTTCTTTTAAATCTAATAATAAGTTCTTCAAATTAAGATCCTGTAATTGTAAAATTTATTTTGTGTATTCACATGTATAATATCTAATATAAGCAAATAGAATTTCGCGTTCGAATATGCATTATTTGAATATTATACCAACTGCGTTTAATGAAGTGCAAGAATATTTCTAAATTAAATATGTGGAATAGAAATTAAATTTTAGGAAACTAGAATAATATTGTTTGTTTGAAAATTATATTAAAATATTGATTAGAATAGATCATATTTCGGAATATTACGTTGCATTTTTTAAAATTAATTATGTGAAATGCGCTAACCGCTTGTTGTGTCTGCCGTCCCATGAATGGAGTATAATATCCTCCGGAAACGTTTCTTTTAACTGTTTGCGACTTATTCAAAATTTTGTTCGAAAAACATTAAAAAACTTGTTAAATTGCGGCACCACACAATTGTAATTGTTAATTTTTGATTCTCTTGCTAATCAGTCAGAAATTTTAATAAATTAACTACTTAAATTTGTCCAATTTTCTTCGAAAATCTTTAAAAGTTATTAATTTTTAGTTAGCTTTAAAAGATAGTCTTTAAGAGACAGTGAAGCATGCAAGGAAAGCAGTTTTCGATTACTAATGAGAAGCCTGCTGTCCCTTAAAACATTGACTTAAGATTTTTTCTATAAAATCTATAAATCCCTACGGTATATTCCCTAATGGTATATTCTCACCTCAGGTTTTTGAATTATTCTAAATGCTCCAAAATTCTAAATATAATTGTTAGAATTATCACCTTATTTTTACACATGCCTACAAATTGTGATCATGCACTTCATGCTACAGACTTCTTGAATAGCGAAATTACTTCTTTGAGTTTTTTGGTCGTGTATTATTCCACATTTTTCTGAACATTATGTGCTGTATACACAAGATTCCATAGAATTCTTTCGGTTCCAAGAAGGCGACAGTAACTTTTGTTTTTACTGTGGCAGTATCGAGTATTTTGGTACAGCGATCTCTCTTTACGTTTTTTTTTTGAAAATTATCTGTTCTCGAATTCAATAATATGCTTCCGGTCCCAGGAAGACGGCAGTATCTTTTGTCTTTACCAACGTACTGTCATTATTTTAATATTCGGACGAATAAAATTGCCCTCTCTGAATAAATAGTAATATGCAACGCATATTGATATAAAAAGTGTCGTAAAATATTTAAATTATATTTCATATTTCGTGCATCCTCGCATAGTTATAATTACTCGTTGCATTGCCTATGATGTATACAAAAATTATTTATGCGATTCCTATGTAAATTTTTTCAACAAAATGCTTTTAAACTTTTTTTTTTGCTGTTTATTTTTCTGTTTATTTTTTAAGGAAGAATTTTTTATTCCTTAAAGATATCTGAAAATAAAATAATAATATTACACTCTTTGTTTTTCCTTTCTTATTATTATTTTTTTTTGTAAAAAATATGTAAAATTTATTCCACTTTCTTCCAGCAATCTTATTTATTCCTTGGAGTGACTAATAGGATGAAAGTAATTCCTTGACACAATTTTGCTCTTTTATAAAACAAAAAAAAAAATAAGAGGAAGAATAAAATTTTAAGAGAAATTTATGTTTTTTGAATAAGAACAGCAAATGATAGGGGGTAATATTTTATAATATTTTTTTTCCATATCCTAGATAGCAGACAGTTCTTATGTACTATAGAAATTTGAATATATTCCAAGTTATGTGTAGTAAAAGTAGCTATATTAGAATATTATGTATGGCATATATTGTGCATACATGCAATATATGTGAATATCATATAGGCTGAATAATTTCCAACAGCTCCAGATGTTTCTATTTTTTTCACTATTATATTATATTATTTGAATAACTGCTTGTATGTAGTTTTTGAAGATGTTGAAAATAATCTATTAAAATTTATAATAAAAAAAAATGTACGTATTTTAAGATTCACTGCTCACTTATTGAATAAAATTGTGTTATTTTCGAAAAGGATTTTAATTGTTTTTAAAACAATTAAAATTTTGTATAGTAAGAAAATTTAAAATTTAAAAAAGTTTTATTTTTTTTTAATTTTGAGTTTTTGTTAAAAATTAATACAATCAAATATTTTATAAGAAAATTGAATAACTTCTTGGAATTTAATAAATTTTGGAAAATATATTCGATTTCTTTTGGAAATGTTCATCTCCCTTAAAGTGTTTTCGTTAAGAAACAGATAAGATTCATATTCGTACAACAAACATTCTAAACAAAATTTTTTTATTAACCCTTTTCGATCGTAAGTCACCTGTGACGTTTCAACAGTAGTTTTCTGCATCGGCCGTATGCCGCTTGTTTGATATGATAAGTTCGATTATTTTGAAATGTGCCGTCTATGAAATACGCATACGATTGTCTTTTCAGTTTATCATTACAAACAGAGCATTTACACTATGCATTGAAATTTCAATCTTTTTTTTTATTGTTTGAATTTATTTTTTATCCAAAAAAAAACAAATAAAACAAAAATTTTCTAAATTTGATTTGTGATAGTTTAGAAAGTTAGAAATTTCAGTTCGAGTGAAGAGTCTACCAGGGACAGTTATTCATTTCATAAAAAAAGAAAAGCTGTTGCTGTACAATATTCAAGTAGAGAAGAAAATAATGCCGAATCAGAAGTTAGATAACTCAGAAGATGATTGGATTGAAATCGAAAGTGATTGAGTATAATTAAATAATAAATAACAACATTGTTTTTCGTATTTATTAACAAAAACTGCAATACATTCGATATGGGTTAAAAGGGTATTGGTGACAATGAATATTAATTCAAGAAAAATTCACAAACAATCCCCACCCCAAAATCACACAAAATCTAGTAGAAATGGTTGATTTTCAAGCCTATTATAAGAAGTTATCTACATTTTGCTGTTTTGTTTATGTTTTCTAAATTCCTTATAATTATAAAATTATTATAAAATTTTGCCTAGTAGTATGCAATTTTTTTACATTATTATTTTCATTACCAATAATAATGTTAATTGTATAAGAATTCTATGGGCTTGTTTTTTATTTAATTTAGTTCTCAAAATATAAAATTTTATTGTTAAATCATCACATAATATTAAGTTAGTAGTGTTAATCAGAATCATCTATATGGTATTAGGTACAAAAGACAAAGTGGAAATAATTTATTATAATCTACAAAGTCAACAACATTTTCAAAGCAATTTTGTTTTTTCTCCTTTAAATAAAAATTAAATTTAAACAATATGAACTTTCCATTTTTTCGGAAACAAATCATTTAAATGCAGAACCTAAGTATATAGTAAGGATAAAAATAAAAACATAACATTATAGTAATATCATAGCTTTGTTTTTCATACCATTACCAAATGATTTCTTTCTACACTATTATATTGAATATTTACATTTTTATATACAAATAAAATATTATATACTTGATGTGATTACTTGAAAATTTCTTCATTTATTCCATTTTTTTTTTGAAGAATATTTTCTTCCATTTGTTTTGTTTCCTTAAGAATAATTCTAAAGAAATGAACCGTAACCATTAAGGATATTTTCTTACCGCACGAAATATTTTTTCCATTTTGTGGTTTTATTTTCATATGAAAAAAAAAGAACAATAAAAACAAGAATTAAAAAATAAAAAATGAAAATTCTAAAATTTTTGATTTTTATATTATTTAATTGTGTTTATATTTTCTTTCACATTGATATTTTTATATTGTGTGTAATATTCAAATAGATCCGTTCGCTGATTGTAATAATGACGATGGCGATGGCAATGGTAATTTCAATGACTGCTGCGATGACAATGTAAATTATATATAAGTATGTATATTCGAGTATTAAATTACTTTGTGGTTCCGGTTCATTATCAATGGTTCCATTTCGTTTCCCAATCGCAATTATTCTTTATGTACAATAATAAAATAAACGTTATGGCTTTACCATCCTTAAAGGAAGAAGAATAATATATACGTATAACACCTATATAATATTTATATTATATAAAAAACTTGAACCTGAACATTGAAGAAATGAAATATAAGGAATAAACAAAATGAGTATACAAAATATTCGTATGTACAATCAAAAAGAACAAAAAAAATATCGTGGTATTTTTTTGTTTTGGTTTTTCTTCTATACTGAAAGCATTTTATCCTTTGTGTTGCTGTTTTTTTTTTTTTTAATATATAAGAGTGAGATTTTCATTCAGTATTTGAAATTTATTTTTCTTATTTTTATACACTGCAATGTATAACTTAAAATAATTTTGTAATATTTAGTCCTTTAAAATTATTCAGAACAAAAATTATTTTTTATTATTATTATTGTGTGATAATAAATTAGTAGAAATATCATAATATAGTTGAAATTATAAGGGAAATTTTAGTATAAAAGATTTTTATTTTTCAACAATTTTTTGTTTTTTTTTTTTTTGAGAAAAATCCTCAATTAAGAAATTTTTATTGTTATATGAAATCCTTTTTGTTTTAGTTTATCTAATTACGACAATTTATGCGTATACTTTTATGCGTATGCACATAGATACAATAGATTACATAGGTGTAGACATAGATGTAGAAAATCGGCTTGCATATAATTGTCATTTGTATATAAATCAGCTGAAGTAATATGATATTTAATAAAATACCAAATTATGTTTATCATTTTAATATTTTCTAAAATTCACTACTAATTAATAGAAATATGATATTAATTGATAAATTAATTCGAAAAAAAAGACTTCTGAAATTACAAAAATTATATATTAGGAAATATATGTTAGGATAGTGTTAGTGTCCTACAGTTTTCTTCAATTATTTTTTATAACCTTATTTTCAAGCTAATATATTTTAATAGTTACATAAAATTGATTATTATAGTATTATTTCTGTGTTCGATGACAGTTTGTTAATTCAGTCCCACTGCCGAATTTTCACTCATTTATATTAACATGTAAATAGTAAATATCAATTACCTTAAATATTTAATATAAAACTACGGTAAGATCACTCAATGACGTAAGAAATTGGGTTCATGGTTATCCACAATATCGCGCACCAGCCGTATACTCCTCCCAGAAGCGAGGTAGAAATATTAACATGCAAGTTACCCTATATTATCTCATAATTATCACATTAATTCAAAAATTTCAACAATTCCAAAAATCCTTTTGAATTTTTCCTTTTATTAATAAATCCAAAACACGAACCAAATATTTTAATTAATATTATAGCAATATTTTCTTTTGCCTACAAGCATTTTTCGAAACTGATCAAAACACTTTGCGCTGCAAATGATGCCTGAAAAAAAATTTAAAAACTTCAACATGTTAGATACACATACATACACAAAGAAATTTTTTTTTTATTAATTTAAAATTTTTCGGTAAAAATTTTTTTTTTGTTTTTAAATTATCAAATAAATTTTAACATAGACATAAAAAACAAAAAAAAAAATATAAAATTTAATGACAAATAATAAAAAAGGAAAAAAAAATGTGTGTGCTAATTTTCATCTATTTAACGAGTTGAAAGAAAAATAAAAAAAAATTAAAAAAAAAAATTTTTTTTGAAGACAAAGAACGGTGTATGGACAAAATCGTGGAGGTAAACTTGATAAAGATTCTTTTGAATAATAAAACAACAAGACTTAAAAAAAAAAGAGAAGAAAAGTAAAAAAAAAGGAATTTTCATCAAGAAAAAGTTTATGATAACATTAATTTCTTTGACATTCCCGAAGGAAATTTTAAGAAAAATTTTCTTATTTTCTTTTTGCCTTCTGTGTGTTTTTATTTTTCTCATTATTTCAAAAAAAAAAAAAATTTAAAATTATTTTGTTGAAATGTTATTCATCATTTTTCTGTTAAATTTTTTTCTGATCCTTTTTTTCTCCTTGTTTTATACAAGAACAAAAAAAGCAAGTTTATAGCGAAACTTTGAAAAACTTTGAAGGAAAAACTCAAAATACGAAGTTTTAAATTAGATTCAATAGTTTTACTAGAAAATTTTTCAAGGATCTCATTTTAGTATTCTATTATAATTATACTAAGGATTTCGAACGTAAGTAAAAAAACGCTAGGCAAAAACAATACTTAAAATCTTTCGAAATTTGCAGAAAAATTAGAAGATCAATTTACAATTCGAGCAGATCTATGATTTTTTTTTTCATAAAGTACGTATAAAGTTTTGGAATAAACCGTCGATTTCTGAAATTTTTGAATTTTCTCGGTTCTAAAATAAAATATAGGCTTTCTTATAATAGTAATTTTTTATAAAGCAGCTAAAGTAATTTGGCAATTAATAAGATTCAAAACCAAAACGACATCACCTCGCAAAGCTATATCTGTAACAATTGAAATACTAAAGATGCAAAATTTGGCTACGTACGAAAAGAAAGCCCGCAAATTAAAAACAACAACGGTTCAATTAATACTTTGTTATTAGGTGATGTTGAATGCGAATAATTAATTAGAAATAATGGCTGATCCAAAACATACTTGCCCACAGAATGGGAAAATTAAAACTGTCTGGTTAATTTGCGATTTCATTTTGTTTTTGAGAGATCTGACCCGGAAATCAGTAACACCAAGAAAAAATTCCTAATTAGATCATAACCCTCTCAATGGAAAATCGTACTGGAATAGAAATTTTCTGCATTTTCTCTCCCAGAAAGAGTGGATAGATATTTAGCTGGCAAGTGTTATACAAAATAATTAATTTGAATATTATTACTTTAAATTAAGAATAGTAATTTCGAGAAAATTCTCATATTCCTCAAAAATTTTACTAGATAAATACAACGTTTTCTTACTAGGTATATACTTTTGAATGTTGAGGTATCGGAATACATAAATTCATAGTTATTGGCTTCTAAATATTAAACTGTCGTATAATTATAATTTTACCCATTTGAATAACATTAAACACAGGAAACTATATTAATTTTATTGACAACATAACTAATAATTTTGTCATATAAAATACCGTGATATGAAAATATATCCCTATAAAATATCCTTGTGCTGACAAATTCCGATAATTTTTATTTTTGAAAAAAAAATCTATTAAAAATTAACTACATAAAAATGATTACATTTTTATTGCAAAATGAAATTATTATAATAGTAATAACTTTAAAATTTCCCCCATAAGGATATTTTTCTTGAAAATAAATTGAATTAAAAATTATGATTTTGTCCCTTTATATTTTTATTTTACTCATTATTATAAAAATTTCATAGTTAATATCATTGCTTGAATAATTCTATATCCGGTTGTAGTGAATTTTTCCCGCATATCATACGATATAGAGTAGAAAATTGGGCGAACCGGGGTATTAGTACTTAATATGAAGGACAAAATTTTCTTAAAAAAGTAAACATATTTCAATTAATAAAAAACTAGTTTTTTTTTTCAAATAATTTTTCAAACAGTCCTTACAAATTTTTGTTTTTTAAATATGTATTTTATATTAGTTGTATTAAATTCATTATGTCGTCATTATATAATATTGAAATTATCACCATAAATTTTTTTTTTGTATAAAGTTATAATGCAATTAATAGGATAACGAAGCAGTTATGATCTGATTTTCTAATCATGCTACAATATTTTTTATAAAGAAGAACCATTTTAGCAATAAAACAGCCGGTAGAAAAATTGATGGTAGTGAACTAGCAAATGTAATTCATTCAGTGTTATTGTATTATAATGTACTTGAAATTGCAGACCTCCAAAAAATTCACAGCCCAATTTCCAAGTTGCAAATTACTAATAAAACAAGAATTATTGTTTTAGTACAATTCAGGAAACTATATCAGGAATTCTTATTTATGAAATAAAACTATTAATTATAATATTTATGGAACATGTTGTATAATTGTTTCAAAAGTATTAAACAAAATTAAATATCTATATATTATGTATAATATTATGTGAACCTTTTAAAACTTCATTTAAAAAAATTATTTTTAAAATTGTATTATATTAAGTAGCTCAAGCAAAATTTTTAATCTTACAAAATATAGCCAACGGCTCCGTTCAACCAACAATATCTCTGATCTCTGATGTGCTCTATTATAAAATAATAATAATATAATAGAATAGCAAAAAATTATAGGAATATTTATTTAAAAATGGGTGGTGTATAATAATAGTAATAATATTGGTTATTATACAAACATTATTATTATTTTATACTATGACGAAATTATACAGAACAGCTTATTACAATAGCGAATCAGTTAAAGTATTTAAATAAAGTATAAAGTATAAAGTTATTACAGTTTACTGTAAATTCTGTAAAATTTTATTATAGAAAAACTCAACAGATATTAATGATGTTTTATTTTTTTTTTTTTTTATATAGCAATATTTTCATTCCGTCTTCTACAATAATTATGACGTAAATAAAATGTAAATTGGTACTGTATGTAATAAATAAGAAATTTACTCTAAGGGAATTAAAATATATATATATATAATATATATAAGATAGTTATTAAAAAAAAAGGAGACAATTTATAATGTTTTGCAAAAATACAAAAATTCAATTATAAAAACATTGAATTTTATTCATTTTATCCCCAATTTTAAAAATTTTCATTTTATATTGAATATAATTATCAATCATTTTTATTATATTGCTATGGAGAAGTGATTTTTGTAATTTAATATTATTATTATTTTACAATTTAATTATGATAAACATTGGGGATTCCAAAATTTTATTTAATATATATTTTTATACGAATAATATAAATTAATTAATAAAATAATATTATAAATAGTAAGGGAGTGAGTGACCCATTTTTCAATTATTATCAATATTATTTACGAAAATTTTTCAATCATAATATTTTTATATTTTATTTAATTATTTAGTAAATAATTCAACTATTAATAGCAACAATTTAACAATTTAAGTTCTTTTAAAAATAATGTGATGATAAAAAATCTTCTTATATAATTTGAAACGTAAAAATGTAAAAATTTGTTTTTACATACAAAATAGTAAATTGACGAAAATTGAATATTCTTCTTAAATTATGGCGACGAATATCTCCCGAATATGTGAGTCTGCTACATAAATAAGCTAGAAACAAAACATTACTCTTTATTTTAAAAGTAATAACAAAAACCTAGAGCAAGATACATTGATGAGCTGATAGACACTGTAAAGATTGTAATATAAATTTAATGGGCAATTTAAATAAATTTAATTTTTGAATTTGTTCAACACTTTCATGATTTAAGTAAATGCAATATAAAAGAATAATTTAAAAATAGAAAAATTTTGGTTGAATTTTGGATACATACTGAACTTGACTTTTAAAATATAATTTTATCATCAATAATCATACCCACATATTTCATTTCATTTACTCTTTTTATGTTATCTTCAATATATGGAAATTAATATGAAAATTTTGACCCAGAAACAAAATTATCATTTGAAAAAAAATTAAACGAAATTGTGATAACAAAAAAAAAAAAACAATGGTTTTCTTTGTTAGCACAATTTTTTTTTTTGTTCAGTAAGTCGCTCTCCCTCGCTTACATATTTTTCATGACATTTTAAAATAAATAAAATTTCAACTTTCGTGTTTCAATTTTTCCGGAATTTTAAGTGCCTCCGAAATTCTTTAGAAGAAAAAAACTAAAAGTAAATCTTTGTTATCAAACCCATTCAAATGAATTGTTATCGCAATGCTTCATTTAATTTTTTTATCTTCACCTGAAAGTATGCAATATTATTATTTTATTGTATACTTTTACTCTTCACCTAAAAGTATGCAATATTATATATTTAATGTATATCTATTATTAATGCATTAATAATTATTTAAGTAAAAGATATTTTTGGAAAACTATTAACTAGCTAGTATTTATTTAAAGCAAATTTACGTACTATTTAACAAAAATAAATTAAATCCTGGTTTATTTAACATTACGTTTTCATATCAGCCAATATTGAGCCGATACCTAACAATTCTCACAACAATTTTAATAATATAAACAATACACATATAGAGTAGTAATAAATGGATGGATTGATTAAAGTTAGTAAGATGAATATTTTTATTTATAGTGTTCTCAACTAAAAAATACAACACAAATAGAAGAAGAAGAGAAAAAAACAACACAAAAGTGAAGGAAATAACTTACAATAAGTAGTTTAAGAACTTTATTGGTTGCAAAATGTTAAAAGAAGAAACACAAAGAAAAAACAAACAAAAAAACATTAAAATAATATTTAAAGCTTTGTATATAAAATGAGAAAACAGGATACAATCAATGCTCTATGTTCGTATACAAAAAAAAAAATATTTAAAGGATAAAACAAAATAAAATGGAACTATTAAGTTTCAAAAAACTTAAAAAAAAATTAAAAAAAAAATACTTGAAACTTTTCAATTCTTTTACTATTTTCTTTTTTTCTCTCATTTTTTTTTATCCTTTTTCTTTTGTTTTAAATCCTTTATTTGTTTGTTTTAGGTTTCCCTTTTAAATTTTTTTTTTGCTGTTTTTTTCTGTTTTTGCGACTCTATACTATATAGAGTGCTCAATTTTATTTTTATTTATTACATTATTATTTTTTCTGCGAATACAAAGTTTTTTTTTGTTTTTGCATTATTATGACCCAAATTCGATATTTTAAACAACAACAGTGGAACAACATAAACAAGTCCTTTATCATTAAAATATTAATGTGCACTTGAACATAAAGCATTTAAATTTTATTTTACTTTTGTAACCTTTTCTTTGTTCTTGTTTTGTTGTTGTTGGAAAAGTTTCTTTAGTAAACCAAAAGAAAGTTTTGTTTGTAAGTTGTAAGGTAAGAGAGTGTAGGGTAAAGGTATTCAGAGATTAATTATTGTTATTTGTATAAAGTTTCTTTTTTGTTTTTATTGCTATAATTCACTTATATTTTCTTAATCTCTCATTATATAGAAAAATTACTATCATTTATTATTAATTTATTTTTATTGAAAAATGTGGAGTAGACTTAAGAAGAAAATATTTTTATACTTTTATACTTTTATTTTTTTATTGAATTTTGTGAAGAGTATATTGATTACATTGCACTCACTACCGCTCGAAGCAACAATCTTTAAATATTTTCGTTATCCTACAATATACATGAAAGGGGATTCGTCATCAGGCTGATGCAACTTCGCAACAAATTGATATTTATAAAAATGTTTTCTTCTGAAAATGAAACTATAAGAACTTATTTTTTGTACAGAAGTAAACATTACGGGAAATGATTTTTAAAATTATAGTTTTACTGACCCGCATTGCATACAATGGCGAAGTTTATACTATGGCACCAAATTTAAAAAAAAAATTTCAAGGTCGGGTGAACTGATTTGAATTAAATTTTATATATAAGTTTAATTTTGGCTATGGTACGAATTGATCAACTTTTGAGAGATATCAAGCCTTGCGAAATAAAAGCTTTTTTGCGAGCCGATTTTACATAAGGAGAAATAATCAACAAATTTTCTTGAAATTTAATATTTAAGTTTAGGTTGTTACCAAAACTACTTGTGCAAATTTTTCAGGGAATTCGGATGAAATGAAGCGAACTCTACTAAGAGCCAAATTTACATTTTTCTAGGTATGTAGACTGAAAGTTGACTAGCATCCTTAAAATTATAACGAAGTTATTATAATGAATCATTGCGTTCGATTATGTGCTAATCCCATCACATTTTTTTTATTGTTCATAAACGCGCTTTTAATAAAAAAAGAGTCGACCACTAATTTTTTGACAGATTTGCAACAACATGTGAATTTTGTAAGTAAATTTTTCCTTAAACATTAACTATTAACTAAGCTTATATCCTTGATATTACGATAACATAAAACATTTCTTAATATTACCATTACCAATATTACCATTTTAAATTGAGCATCATTCACACTTTAAAAGTACATAATTTCAACTTTTATTTAAAAAAAAATTTTTTTCTTGATTTTCAATTTGAAATGTATAATATAAGGATAATTTCTCTCTTTTTCTGAGCTGATTTTCTTCAGAGGAAATTGAATTCAATCAAAATATCTTCTCAAGTAATTGCATTATTCCGCGTAAACAATTTTCAAACGAAAACAAAAAAAACAGAAATTCTCCTTTTTCAATTTTTTCGCCTAAAAAAAAAACAAATTCTATGTTTAGGTTATTAAACTCAAAGCTATTTAGAATAATTGATGCTATTAAAATTCATTTTGAAAATTCTTTGTGAAAGACTTGGTAAAATATGCACAAAATAAATGAAATTCAAAGAAAAACAAAAAAAAAGTATAAGTAAAGAAATGAAGTTAAAAATTTTCAAAGTAGTTGGATCAAAAAAGTTAAATTGCAAATAAAAGCAACAATAGAATAAAATCCGATTTCAAATCCTTAGCAATCTTTTAAGACTTTCGAGGGAAAAGAACTTGAACAAAAAAAAAACAAAAAATTTTTAACGCTCAACGTCATTTAAATTAAATCTTCAAAAAAACATCATGCAATTTTGTAGATTTTTTCGTTTTTCTGTGAAGGATAATCTTTCATTTTTTTTTTTTGCAGGAATTCAGAGTTCAACGACAAATTTCTATCAACTTTTTAGTATTACTCGTGTATATACTTTGACTTTTATGAGATTTTAATTGTATTAGTGGCAAATTGATAAATTCATCACCAGTGATCAGTGATGCGATTTTTTAAGTACAATGATGAATATCCTCAATAAAATATTCTTATACGAATTGGTGGAATTTTATAATTGCAAATATTAGAGTCTTTACTTGATTGCGTTGAATATTGCTGTTTTATTATGTTGTCATAAAACAAATAGAGGTTACTCTCATTAGACATCAATACAACAACATATCGAAAATGGTTTCAGTGTGAAATTGCCCATACATATATCCTTATTAGACATTTTCTCGAAATTTCTCATTTTGCTTCTAAAATACTAATTCTTTTACAATTTACCAGAGACAATATAATTTGTATAATTTACTTTCTTGACAATACTGTGTATTTTCACTTTTCTTATTCAAGATATTGAAAACTATTTTCTAATTTTTCACACTATAAAGATAATAATTTTCAAACATCATGAATCAAGGCATTAACAAATCGAATGTCATGAATAAATATTTGATTCCGGCTTCCTGATATATTCAATTTAATGACATGATTAATAGACAAAACAATACTAAATTTGAAATCATATTAATTTTTTTAAAAGGAATAAACATTTTGTTGGAATGACAAATTAACTCTTTCTTGATGTAATAAATTGTTCTTTTCAAATTATTTTAGATTTGCACATAAAACCAAAAAACAATGGAAGATGCAAAACTATATTGCATAATATTTGTTTTGTAAAAGAAATTTATTGGAAACAACAATGAAATCGGCAATGAAATAGACAAATTTGATTAAATTTATTTAGTAAAAGAAAATCTATTTCTCTTGTTTCATGACTCCCACAAAAGGAAAACATTTATTTTAGAAAGTTTTTATATATAACACTTTTGGAAAATGTCAAATGTTAATATTTAAATTGTATGCACGCTTCATTAGAAAAGGTTCGTAAAAAATATTATAGGGAGGGTGGTTTAAATTGTAAAAATGTCTTGAATTATACAATTTTCTTTCATCATAATTGAAATCTAATTTAATTGAAAATAAGGAATTTATTACAATAAAAATATAATTGAGTGGAACCAACGGTATGTAAGGAACCACTTTCCCCTTAAAAAAGTTAAAAATATGGCATGTAAAAGCAATCTACTACATTATTTAAATTAGTTTTATTGTTATGCTATGTAAATCATATATATATAAAAATTGCATACATTAAGGATGAGAAAGGAAAAAAAATGGAAGAAACATTAACATTTTAGTGGCATTATACGGTTTGGCAAGTGATTTAAGAAAACTAATTATATTTTTTGTTGTCACAATATTTACCGTTATCATTCCGCATTTTTAGAAATTTACAAAAGCTTACAGTTTCGAAAAATATCAGGCGTCGAAAATTCAAATTTTCAAATTTTAAATTTTGGGGTTAAAAACTTGAAAAATTAATTGTTCATTAGTACCTAAAAGGTGTTAAAATTTCAAAATCCTACAGTTTATCGGCTAGAAGAAAATCAAGGTATTAAAAATTTGAAAAAAAAAACATATTGTAGATAATGATTTATTTTAACGGCCATTTTGTTTTTTAAAAATAAATAAAGCTATACCGTGGCAGAAGAAGCTCACCACTACTTTTTTGCGTTCACACAATTTAAAAAATGGCATTTTTACGACTTTGTGTGGCTATAGTGGGGGGGGGAGGAGGGAGAGATGTGTAAAAATTTTCCTCTACGAAAATAAGTGTCTACTAAAGACAAATTTATGAGTACAATTTTGGATTTCTATCTTCAAGAATGTAAAATTTTTGTAAACAGACACACGAACAGACAGACGGTGGTAGGGACGGACAGGGTTGGACTAATAAGAATTTCTTTCTTAATTTTTTTGGAAAAATGCTAAAAACTACTGCCGCTGAATATGTTTTATTGAGGTTCTTTAAATTTAAATTTCTATTTAATTAAATTTTTATTTTAACAAAAAAAAATAGCTACTTTTACAAAATATTATTAAGGTAAGAAACCTAGTGCATTGTTTCATTTAAAATTAAAAATATTTTTTTCCAAAATTTTTCAGAAATAAATAAATTAAATAAGAATATTTTATTAGCATTAATATTAATATTATATGCTATAAAGAATAACCTATAATAACATTAAAAAATAGTAATGAAAAATTGGAATATTTCATAAATTTCTTTAATCTCTTTAATATGTAGGTAATTAATTAAATAACATGCATGTATACTATATATGTAATGCATATCAAATAAATTTTATTATAATATAGTATATATAAGGCATATACTTAATATCATCATAATATTTTATTTTAAATATAACAAAGGTAGGCAGGCAGTTATTATAAAAATGATTAATACAATGCATTTAACCACATTAAACAAAGTGTATGTGATGCAAACATTACTAACAATTATTATTAAATGTGAATGTGGATGATTGAATTGATTTAATAAACAAAATGAGTGATAAATAATGTAGACAGATCATAGGGTATAGAAAAATGACTTAATACCAAGCCAATACAATATTATAATTATGAAAATTCAATAATTTATCAGTAAAAATTCTATTAATCCTTTTCATTACTAGAATGACGAAGCATTTTGTGTTGTGCCCTTCGAATTCGCTAATACCAAATAGTTTTGAGTAATTTAAAGAGTAATCATTTATTCATATTCATAACTCTTATAAATTCACATTTATAACTCTCAAAAATTTCGTCTAAATTATGTTTTGTTATGATAGTCGATATATTTAAATTGTCAACTGTAAAAGCAATAATTTTCAAATGCTGGAGGCTCTAAAATAAAAAGAACCTTTATGATTAGAAATTGGTTCAATATTTTCGTCAAAATGGTTTTCATGATTTAATATATTTTTCTTTGGCATATTATTCTGTCAAAAGTATTTGATTTTATCCATTCTTAGTTTCTTAAAATTTCCTTTAGGAATACATACTAAACAGCACACTGCTGAGTTTTCCATTCTATTTATGCACTATCAAATTTATGTTTCCGAAATTTCTATATTTGAATTAATATAATAACTTTTACACAAAATATTCATTTGATCATTTTTCACATTAATCTCAAAATTCATAAGATCACACTTTTGTTAAAATCGTAGGTCCATCACCAAATTTTAACAGAATTATAAAATTTATTAATATTGTCAGCAATAATTTTTAACCATAATGTACTTGTCTAGCAGTACTACTTTATATATAATATTACATTTTACTAAAAATAAAATTTTGATTTCATTATTTCATGTCATGTATTATGTATTTACAATGTCCATAGATGGACCCTCTATTATGTACGTTTTTAAATTATACATAAATACTTCTGTGTCATGTCATGTTTTCTACCTTTATTCAATATATCAAAAAAAAATTAATACCTATATATTAATTTAACATCTGTACAATTTTTTTCTTTTGTATATAATAAATCATTGAACAATTTTAAATTATTCTCAAAATTAATATATGTATAACAAAAAAAAAAAATATTATAATTTAAAAATAAAAACAGAGAAAATGTGGAAATAAAACTGACATAAACCGGTAGTTATTTATTTAGTTTGACATTAAACAAAACATTTTATAATAACAGAAAAGAAAAATAAAATAAAAAATAAAATGTTTAAATCAAAAACATTAATTTTATTTTTAAAAAGGAATATAAATTTAAAAAGTTAAACAAAATGGTTATGAAAATGTTTATGACCAAATTAAATTTTAAAATAGTAGAGAATAGTGAAATGAGTGAGTATTACTAAAGTGTAATACAAAATTTAGTAGGTGTGAATTAAAGTAAAATTCTTGATTCTAATAAATTTTTAGTTGAGTCAAATATTAGCTAAATTTTTATTTAAATTAGTTGTAATCTCGGTCAAAATTTACATATTATCGGCGTTTCGAATGCAATCCCACAATTGAGTTATTATTCTTAAACTATTCAAGAGAAACTATGTGAAATTTTAAGTTATATTACATTGGTGCGCAGATTCCTGGTGGTTCATCATCATTTTAATGAAGTCAGTAACGATAACAATTTGCATGCAGAAATATTCTATTGTTATATCCAGCAATAGAATATATAGAATCTGAAGTAGAATTTTCAATTAAGAAGTTTATTTTGAAAAATATAGTATAGTTGCATGCGAGACGACGATATTTTGGAATAATAAATCTATAAAATCGACTGATATCGGAATAGAAATTTTATATGATCTAATGCTTGCCTTAAATTAATTTACTTGAAATATCTTTTATTAAACATTCAAACACATTTTTCTTTTTAATTTTAAAATACCTAAATATTGTCAATAAAATGAAAAATTTAGAGACCAACATCATCTTATTGAAAACTAGTGTAGTCATTAAGAAGGTTTGTACTCTCTCCCTGAAAATATCGCCAATTTAATTTTTATTTTGTTTGCTAATTGGGATAACAGCAAACGACTATCATATACGGGTATTTGCATAATTTACTTTTGCAGTGAGAAGAATAAATTGTTCGGTATTGCATAGCTCGTTTTCTTTTTCTAAAATGTATACAACATTTATTTACTTTGAGGGAAGCAAAATCCCAGCCTCAAGATAGGTTCCTGGAGGGTACTGAGGATGGATAAGGAAAAGGACGGGGGCTGCTCCATCACCTTTTCCGTGGATGATTCCGGATTGGAAGATCTACGGAAAGCGGAGTTCCGACTTTTCCTGAATTTCTTCCGTGTTACCGTTCGGGTTAAAGGAAGAAAATCCTCTCAAGGTGCTGGCGGCAGGGCAGGACAAAATAAAAAACCAGTGCCCACCGCGACAACGACGAGCACTTCAGGCCAACCAAAAGAGCCAAAACTCATTGGAAAGTCTGAAGTCGCTCCGAAAATGGCGGCAAGGGAAACGGAAGGACCATCGACCAGCACGCCAAATACAAGCGTCCCGGGGGAACCAAAAGGGCTCAAGCCCATTGGGAAGCCCGGAAATGCTTCGGTATTTGCTGTTGGAGGGGCTAGCGTGGCACCTGGGGCGGCAAAAGAGGCTGTGGCAGGGCAGGCGCCCACCAAGATGTATAAAAAGGCGAAAATGGGAGGTAAGGCTCATGTAAAGCCTTTGTCTAAAGGGCCAAAGCCCATAGACAAGAGCCGGAGGAAATAATATGGCTGTGAGGTGCATCCAAATAAATCTACAGCATGCTAGGGCATCTACTGATGTTCTGGCTCATAGATTTATGAAGGATCACCTCGATATCGCCCTTATCCAAGAGCCTTACATAGTGAAGGATCAGGTTAAGGGCCTAACAGGTGAGCTATTGTATGATAATACAATTGGGGGCAGGCCTAGGGCTTGCATCTTGTTTAGTAAAAAGCTAACGTATTTTCCCATTCCAGATTACTGTTCTAAGGATCAGGTAGCTGCGTTGGTGAAGGTGAAGTCCTTCGGGGGCTGGACAGAGTTCATTGTGTGCTCATCCTACCTCCCGGGGGACTGTGCCCACCCGGACGAGCAACTGAAGGATCTAGTGGACTTTTGTGGAAGGAGGAACTTCCAACTTATAATAGGAAGTGATGCCAATGCCCACCACACCGTCTGGGGAAGCAGCAATATAAACAAAAGAGGTGAGTGCCTACTTGAATTTATATATAGCAATAAATTAATGATTATGAATGAAGGCAATAGGCCGACATTCATAAATGCAATTAGGGAAGAGGTCCTTGACATCACCCTTTGCACTGAATTTATCGGCAGTAGGGTTGGTGGATGGCATGTCTCAAATGAGACATCCATGTCCGATCATAGGCAGATTAGGTTTGATATCATGGTCTCCGGAGGCCTGGCAGAAGAAATTTATCGGGTGCCCCAATCCACAGATTGGAGTCAATTCGAAACGCTCCTCATGGATGGGATTAGATCCGTTCCTGCTTCTGTCAGAACGGTGATGGATATCGAACTGGCCAGCGAGGCCCTGACGGCGGCTATTACTAATGCCTATCACGGGAGCTGCCGTGCTAAGCCGAGGCGGAGCAATAGGAAGTGCCCGTGGTGGAATGAGGAACTTTCAAGGCTTAGACTAAAGACCAGGAAGCTAGTCAATAAGGCCAAAGCGTCAGGTTCGTGGGAAGAGTATAAGGACTCACTCACAAAATACAATAAGGAAATTAGGAAAGCGAAGAGAATCTCGTGGAGGGCGTTCTGCAAGGGCATTGATGAACTCCCCAGCAGTGCGCGTCTTCACAGGGTGCTTTCCAAAAAGTATGCTAGCAGGTTGGGCCTAATGGAACGTCCTGATGGCTCCATGACTGAGAACGGAAGGCAGACGTTGGAGCTTATGGCGTCAACGCACTTTCCTGACTCGGAGATTCTTCGGAATCACTCAAATGCGGTCATCGAACCGGGGGCACCCTGGCCCAGGAGGGATGACTGGCAACGATCCCGTCTAGTCTTCACGATGGGCAGGATTAGATGGGTTGTTTTCTCTTTCAAGCCCTTCAAATCTCCAGGTGATGACGGGATATATCCTGCATTTTTGCAGAGGGGTTTCCAACATATCGCTAGAGCACTGTTGGGAATTTTTCGCGCCAGCTATGCGTGGGGTTACATCCCTCAGGCATGGAGGGTGGCTTAAGTGACGTATATTCCGAAGGTGGGTAAGCGACCAAGCAACCACCCAAGGTCTTTCCGTCCAATCAGCCTTACTTCTTTTCTATTGAAAGCAATGGAAAAAGTGATTGATAGATTTATACGGGACGGTGCACTGGGAAGCAATCCCTTGCATGAATCTCAATACGCCTATCAGTCGGGAAGGTCTACTGTACTCGCTCTGCAGAGTCTGGTGGGGGTCCTTGAAAACTCACTGGAGGTGCGGGAGGTAGCAGTTGGCTGCTTCCTTGATATAGAGGGAGCTTTTGACAACACCCCATATCATGTCATCTGTGAGTCGTTGCACAAACGAGGGATTGATGCGACGACTAGCAGATGGGTCAATCGGATGCTACAGGATAGGATTATTAGGTCCACCATAGCTGACGATATACTCTTCATCTCCGCTGCAAAAGGATGTCCGCAGGGCGGGGTTCTTTCGCCCCTCCTGTGGTCCATTGTAGTGGATGATCTAATAGCTGCTCTCAGGGGCTCCGGGGCGCGTGTCTGGGGATACGCTGACGATGTGGCCTTCGTCGTGCGGGGAAAATTTGAGAGCACTATTTCTGATCTTCTACAGCAAAATTTACGTGTTGTGGAAAGGTGGTGCAAAGGCGTTGAGTTAAATATAAATCCAAGCAAGAGCACTTTGGTCGCCTTCACCAGACGCAGAAGCAGGGACAGATTAACGAGCCCAATTCTGTTTGGTGAACGTATTAGTTACTCGAGGGAGGTGAAGTATCTGGGGGTAACCCTGGATGATCGTCTCTCTTGGAATACCCATATCGATAGAGTTATCGGGAGAGCTACGGCGGCCTTGTGGACGTGTAGGAGTTTCATCGGGGGGACCTGGGGAATTAGTCCCAGAATAGCACTGTGGCTATATACGGCCCTTGCTAGGCCCATCGTCACCTATGCGTCGATTGTATGGTGCCGTAAGGCTCAGCAGGCGGGTGTGCGGGCCAAGCTGGAAAAGCTACAGAGGCTGGCCTGCCTGGGAGTGACCGGGGCGATGCGGACGGCTCCCACCGCTGCATTGGAGGTGATGATCGGATTGCCGCCACTGCACCTCCATATATTGAAGGAAGCTCGGCTGGTGACTTACCGACTTCTCTCTGGCGAGGACGGGGCAGGGCTAAAGTTGGCCCACAGAACTCACAGAGACTTCATTGAGGGCGATCCGATTCTAAGGATAACCATGTCAGATACCTGTCTGCCGCGGTACAACTTCGACCACAAGTACAGGGTTCTGTTTCCTGATCGATGGACGTGGGATCGGGGTGGTCCGGTACTTAGGTCGGGTTCGAGCGTGTGGTATGCGAACGGGTCCAAAACGGAGTCGGGGGTGGGCTCGGGCGTATACGGTGTCCGCCCGGACACGCGTGTATATGCAACCCTTGACCCGTATTGCACAGTGTTCCAGGCCGAAATACATGCAATAGAAATCTGTCTGAGAATCAATTTGGAAAGGGGGTATAGAAACCGCACCATCTATGTGTTCTCAGATAGCAGGGCTGCACTGCTGGCGCTCCGTTCAGCTCAGGTTACATCCAAGCTGGTCTGGAGCTGCCTTGCTGCACTTATGGAATTGACATCGGAAAACAGAGTGATGCTCATTTGGGTGCCGGGCCATAGTGGCCATGCGGTCAACGAAGTTGCCGATGAGTTGGCGCGGAGGGGATCTGGGGCTGCCTTTGTGCAGCCGCTGCCTTTGTGCAGCCGCTGCCTTTCTGTGGTCTGCCTTCTTCCGCCGTGGGGGCCAGGCTTGCCTGCCTACTCGCGGCGGAATGCAGTCGTCACTGGCGGGACACGAAGGGGTGCCGTCATGCGAAAGTGTTTGTTCCGGCGTGCTCCGGCGGATTCGCTGCGGAGTTGCTGGGGATGAGCAGGAGCCGGGTTCGCAGTATTGCGAATTTCTTCACGGGGCACTGCCCGGTGAAATACCACCTGCACAGGCTGGGGAAGTCGGGCTCCCCCCTGTGCAGATTTTGTGGGGGTGGCGATGAGACCGCCATGCACATTCTCTGCGACTGTCCGGCACTGGCTGTTCGGCGCCGCAATTGTCTTGGACATGGGTCCCTAAGTGTTCGGGAACTATTGTCCAACTCCCTTAGGGATATCGCCGGCTTTGTGATTGGGACGGGGATATTATAGACGGGAGAGTGGGGTGGCTACAATAAGTCAAAAATGGCGGCTGGCTTGGGGGGATGCTCCTGTCCCACTCGGTTCCCTTAGAATCTACGAATCTACGAATCTACTTTGTACTTGAAGTTGAGATGTTCAGTCGATAATTTCTAACTGATAAAGTGAAAATCCAATAGAAAAAAATAAGTAATCTTGTTGGAAAAATTAAAATAATATTCACTAGAAAAAATGAGAATCCTGATTTGAAAGTGAATAAAAATTGATATGAAAAATCGAGGTACACGAGATTAGGCTGTTAATATCTAGGTTAATGCCGACGAAAAAATATTTACTTTGGAATAAAAAAAAATTATTATTGTTAAATTATAAAAATTAAATAATTAAAACCACATTAACAATAGTAAAACTAACCACAATGGAAATATTCACTGTGGTGAAAATAATGAAAAATTAAATATAATTTAAAAAAAAGAAAATGAGAATTTGATATCTAGGTAGACATAAAACAATACTATTAAAATTAATTTAATTTTAAATTATTTATAATTTAAATAATAAAAATTAATCATTCGATTTGCTATAAATAATTAAATTTTTAATAAAATCAATTTCAGTACCCTCCCACCTTCCAAATGCAATAAAAAATTTAAGACGATAAATTCACCACATTTATAAAATTTTATAAGAGTCCCACCTTCATACACATACTTTATATGTAAAATTTTATAGCTTCAACACGCACTTACCTCACCACTTTATGTATGTTATTTAAATAGAGTACATTATTGGACTTACCGATAAAAAAATGTAGATTCGAACATGTTCAAATACAAATGATCGGAAAAAAAACTGATTAATTTAATTTGTCCTAACACCATATCCTTTATTTTTACATAATAATAATTGGTCATCATCATCACATATCCTTTTTCTATATCCATATATCATTTTCGTTGACAACAAATTTTATTGTTTGAGATAAAATACAAAAATTTGTTTGTTAAAAAATAATAAAATTAATTTATACGAAATAAAAACCATATGAAAAATTTCAAGTACAAACAAATTTTAGAATTACAAAAATAAAAAATGAAAATTTCATTTCCGTCTTCAGTATCTTTTATGAAAACTTTTTTTTTTGTATTTTTTTTTTTGTAAATATTTGTTTATTATGATGTTTTAGATTATCACAAATTTTTATACAGGTTGTCTCGAATCCAAGTGTACTGCTATGTACCGTTGAATAGGCCGTCATGGAAAGACAAAATTTTTGTATGGAAACGATGTTCACAGCTCAACAGGTTCAGAATTACAAGAGGTTAAAATCAATTTCAACTGATTTTTTTAGCATAAAACCTCCGAATATAGGCTTTCTTACAAATATCTACATTACTTGTTAACCTATCCCGATTTCGAAATCACATGGCTTTAAAATTCAAAAAATTTCAAATTTTATCTTTTCATTTATAAAAAACAGTTTCTAGTAATATTGGAACTTTCTCTAATTTTAGCACATTTGGCAACTTTGTCAACTGAACTGCAATTTTGTGTATGAGTCATTGAGGTAGCCGATCAAAAGTTAAACTTAACTACCGAGCTTTCCTTTCATTTGTGAAAATTGATGTCCTGGAGTATATTGTTCATTTTGATTTGAACAATCTCTATAATTCATATGTATAATTCGCGCGTACCTGGTTACCCTTCTACTGAGTAATATTTTTGAATTTATATTCAATACATATTATATGTACATCTACACAAAAATAAATTGTGTAAAATTAATAAATTATTATATAATATTATAGGTTTGCTGTAGGTCTGCTATATTTTGAACTAAAAAATATTTTACAATATTATCTTTCCAAAAATGTTAAACCATTTGTAATATTTTTGTATATAAAAAAGGTGGCTGTTACAATCCTTTTAACCTGATTCCTGATTTCTCTGTATATTATTTTGATTTCGGCTTTTCTTGCTTTTTTATAATTTTTTTATTTATTTGTTTTCTTGTTTTATATATGGTATATCCTTTTTAAATTCATATTTTTCTCAACATGATCCGTTTTTATTTTTCTAATTTATTTTATATTTTTTTTTAAAAGAAAAATAATATTATCGAAATAATCTTGTATGGTGAAAATGGTTTTCCATTTTTAAATCAAGAATTTTATTAGAGCAAAATATAGGCTAATATTAAGTGTTATTATTACATTAATATTTTAGCGATAGACAAATATGATGAATTGGCCCTCATATTTTAGATTTTTCTAATGAAAGCAGACTTAAACAATTATATAGATACAGCTAAGAAGAAATTGTCGCAATTTTATTCACTATATTGCTTTATGCAAAAGTTATAAACGAAATAATCACTCAATCAGCATCGACAACAGACAATATTATTGGGTCTGTTAAAATAATTATAATAATTTTTACAGAATTTTGAAGATATCACGTTGAATGCCGAAAATACAGAAAAATTTTCATTAGTTCTCTTTAAGAATGAAAATAATAATGAAAATTCTTCTATTTCCATTACAAAACTTTCCAAACCTTTTGGAATTGTACGAATTTGAAACCTTTTAATTGACAGTCACTAAATTCGTTTATGTTTATTCATACGCTAATTTTAATATTACAAAATTGGTAAGGTTAACCCTATCCTTTTTTTTTTAGTCCTTTGTTTCTTTTTCACGCTTTATTCAACTTTTAATTTTAAGTGAAATAATAAAAAAAGTGAGTTATAATAGAATAAAATGTGTTTGGTGTATTGTATTTGTTACTGAAATAAAATAACAATATTACCTTATATTTTGTAATGTGTTATAACTTAGTATAAAATATAAATTAAACTATAAGCATATCGTCCAACACTTTTATATATGTAGCATTGTTTGTGTTGAAATATTTTATTTACAAAATGACCCCCTATGATTTTTGCATTATTTTTCAATTCTTTTATATAGAGAATACAAAAATCTTTTGTCCTTTTATTTTAATTTAAGTGAAATAATTCTTGCCAATTTTCATAATTTGTTAACAACCGTACTGCAATCAGTAAGGGAGAATAAGTGATGGTATCGTATACGGATGTCGGGTTTTCTGTAGGAACCCACTTCTTCATGACAGGGAAACGCAAAAGAACTTGGTATGTCGCTCTGTGTTTGAACGTGTCGGTTTGTGTTTGAACGTGAGTTGTGGTTATTACCGAAACTAACTGATGAACTTTTTTTGGGGAATTCGGGTGGCATTAAAAGCCAAATTAACACTTTTCTAGTTATGTTAACTAAAAGCTCGCTAACTTCTTTAAAATTCAAAGGGGGTGTTCAAAAGGTATTTTCTGTATTCAATAATCTAGACAATGAATATTGGGGTCGGTTATGTGCTGACCACATCAGATTTCTTTTTTTGTGTAGCTTAGTATAAGAAAATATTATTATAGAAGGAAATTTTCAAGGTTTAATTCAAATTTTAATTTAAAATTTAAAACACAGTATATTTATAACTATTACAATGGTGCTAGCCCAATAATGAACAGGAACAAGGCTAAAAATTTAATAACTAAAAACTTTTAAATATAAAATTTTGCTTAAAAGTATGAGTTTTCATGCATCATCATTTAATAAATTTCATTTTTATAACTTTATTTTAAGTTTATTGATTTCAAAAGGAAAAAAACCTTTAAAATATAGTGCATGGCCTTAACATTCTAAAAGTGTCACGTAAACAACTATAATTTATTAAAATTTCAAAATCTTTTCATTCGTAATTCGAACTGTAGAATTGTAGAATAACAAAAATTGCTTTACACTATTAAAAACACCTAAGTTTTCTCCTAAACTATACACAATAAATTTTTAACAGTGGTTCGTCAAGAAAAATTATAAGTTAATGGCAATATGAAAATTGGATTGGAAACTTTTTAAGCCAGTTCACGATTTTTAAGAATTCATAAATTCATGAAAATAAAATTCAAAATAAAATTTTCTTATAAACCATAATTATTCTCCATAATTCGTTCAAGTTTCCTCAAAAGTTTTTCAAAGAAAAAAACTGTAGTGCAAATAACTTAAGTCCTTGCACTGAAAAAAAAAACAAAAATATTTCTCAAATTTTTATTTTTTAAAAAATAATAAAAAAAATATGATTTTTTTCCGTATGTGCATTGTAATTTTAATTTTTATCCTTTTATTATCCTTTTTTTTGTTTTGTATTACTATTTCTTGTATTTAATTTTTTTTCATCTTATTTGTATGACTACCTATTTGTTAACGAGAAAGGATAATAATTTTTCTTTCTGAGAATTGTAATAAAGTTTTTTATTGAAAATTTAGTGTTCCAGTTCCAGCGTTGTTAAAGTTTTATGTTGAATGCATACAAAAATATTATAAAAATAAGAATATTCTGGCATATACACACATCTGTACACCTACATACGTAATTATTCTGTTTATTTTATAAAAATACATACAAAATGGAGATTATTCATTAATTTTTGTGTAAAAGAAGATTACGTTTACTATTTAATTTACTTTTCTTTTCTTTATTTTTTAAATAAAATTATTTTTATGAGAAAAAGATTTATTAATATTATTATTTTAAGAGAAAGTGGGCGATTTTTTAAAATTAAATCAACTTATAAACAATTGTGAAAATTCTTGAAAGTTATTGAAAAACAAATGAAATAATTTTTTTTGTTTTTAAATAAAAGAAAATATTTTCAATTTTACTTAATAAATTAAGACTTTATAGAAGTGGAAATTATACTTCGAAATCATCAGTATAAAAATCAGAGAACCCAGAAATTTTGTAGTGAAACACAAAAAAGGTAATAAATTGCATTTCTATTGCTTAAAAATATTATGATGACTACATTTACTACAGTTATAACGCATATTATAAATTGAGAACAGGCATTCAAGTCATGGTGTTGTATATTGTAGGCATATCAATGGAAAAAAAGATGCTGACACTCGTGGAAAATCTTGTACGGAAAATGTATTTGTTGCCCAAAAGATTTTTTTACCCTTCTTTCTAGTTACGGTAGAAAAATAGAAAGGAGACTATTTGAAGTTGGTCCACTCGTTTTATTAAATTAATTTCCTTTGTAACTCTTTTGCGTAAATATTGCTATTAAAACATTGAGATTCCGTTGTATTATGCGCGTTAAAATATGCACGTGCACTCATATTCACTATGGTCCTCTTAGACTCGTGATGGTCAGATTAATTGAGATTTGTGTGACTGGTATATTGTTTAAAGCGATCGACAGAATCTTTCGTTGTTGACCCAGAACAACAGCAGGACGGTAAAATAAATTATACAGTAGTTTTCGTATAATATGCCATACACACATGCGAACAGATAAGGCTAGAAAAAATGTGCCAGTTGTAAAATAGGAATTTAGATTATTTCACCGCTGAAGGTGATATTTAGGCGTTAATTTCACTTGACACTGGACAATCAATTTTAAATATATATATTCTATAATGTAAATTCTGAGAATTCGCCGCAGGAAATAACTCTTGTTATATTTTTAACTTAAAGTTGCTTTTTCTGAATTTTAAAATCGTCATTATTAAATTCAAATATAAAAGTTTTCATTATTAAAATTTTAAAACCATTAAAATAGAAAATATTTCAAATTTTTTTTTTTTTATAAAAATTCACAATTTGTAAGAATATGTGTAAATATTTTTATTGTTTATATTATCGACATTGTTAAATTAAAGGATTAAAAATATTTTAAAACCTATTTTTAGTACACATAATAAATTTATAATAGCTGTTTTAATCCCAAAATACGAATAAAACTAAAAATCAAATTACTTTTATATTACATTAAATTTTTTATTCTGTATTCAGAAAAAATAAATAAAATTTATTTAATATTATTATAAAATTATTTCAAAAATTTTAATAATTCAATAATAAATCAATAAAAATATTTAAATACGATAATCTCTCTTGAGAATTTCATTATTATTTTTAAAAATTATTTAAGAGAATTTTTTTTTTATATTTTAATAAATAAGAGAGAGAAATATTATTTAATAAAATACTTTAAAAATTTTTACGAATTTAGAAAAATTGATGTTGAAAAATTTTTTTAATAATATTAAAGAAAATTGAATTTAAAAATTTAAATGATCCTAGTCGTAAACTACTAATATTGTTTTCACTTCCAAATGAAAATTTCATTTTCCGATCCTATCTGTAAATTATAATATTTTAGATTGCTTAGAAAGCACAATAGTTTTATAAAAGTTCAAATATGCTTTCAAATCCTTTGTATTCAATTTTCATGTGTAGAAAATTATTTTTCAAACCAAAAAACAAAAAGGATATAAAAACAAATTTTGACTACAATGGCCTTCCTATTTGTGTTTGGTACTCTCATAATCATATGTGAAATCAATTATGAACGCATGTTGGTGTGTAATTTTCCTGGGCTTTCAAAAATGAATTTTTGTAAAATATACTGAAAATAAATGAAAATGAAATTCTTGACAATAAGAGTAAAAATTAAAAAAATATTTATAATTTATATGAAAATAATTGTAGTAGAAACTAAATTTTCGAGAATCATTGTTATATACATATTGTAAGTAGTAATAAGCAAAAAAGACGATCCCCTTGCTTTCATATATTTTTATTGTGTCCAATAAATTAAAATGATGTAACTCAAAAATCCCTTTTAGATTTAAGGGTAAAAACAAAATAAAAGTGAGCTAATTGTATTTAAATATATTCTTGCTGTAAGTACTAGACACTCAGATTGATTAATTACATAATTTTTTTTTATATTAGTATTATGTTAATTCATGTCCGAATTCAAAGTTCAAATTTATTCATTCAAATTTATCTATATTCTGTTCAAAAAATCATCTTCGTAATAATTTCGTCTACACATGTTTTCAAAATAAAACGTACGTCTATTAACTAATATTTTCTATTAATAATAAAATAAAATGAAAATGGGTAGAGTTGAACGTATCAACTTTGTGATACCAGTACGAATAAATGATTTTAATTGTCGAATATAATTACTATACAGTTTTCCTACAGTTTCTTGGTTTACATGTCTAGTGCTATTTTATACATATACATTAATGGGCTTTAATTTAAGCTCAGGGAAACATTTTATGTAATTGTATAGAAACACTATAAGCAGTCGAGAAATTTCAACGACTTTTATCAAACGTAACAGCCCTAACATGCTTGTATAAATCTTCAAAACTATATGTTAAATAATTTCTGAGATGTGACCAAATAAATTTTCAAGTTGTATGGCAGCTACCCGAACCGATGTCTCGATTATTTATAATTATAAAATATTTGTAAAAATTTGGTGAACTCAATTAGTTTGTTTGGGTCAATTAGTTTTCGAGTAATCGCTATGACGAACGGTTAGACAGGTTTCAAACGTGCAAACGGTCAGACGTTGTTAAATCTACTCAGAATTCAACGCTGATCAAAAACATATATAATTGAGTCTATATTCAAAACTACTATTTCTTAACTTTACAAACGGTAAGGCAAATTTAGTATACGTACTGATATAAAAAGGACAAGTAACTCTTTGGTTTTATTTATAAATCATAAAAAATAAAGTTGGGTCAAACCAATAGTTTGTATTGTAGCACTTTTCCCTTCAACAAGTGAAAATTCTGCTTTTAAATACAGTCTATGTATAGCTATCACACTATTAAAATTATTTTCATTCATATACAAAACTATTTCTAGGATTGCATATATTTAGGATGACGCATATATGCAGTCTTTGAAATAAAGCAAAAATTAATATAAAAAGGGGTTAACATAATGCTCGATTTTAAGGGTTAATTGTGTGAGTTAAGAAAAATAATTATATTTTTTAATTTCACGGAATTTACCGTTAGCTTTTTGCGTTTATAAAAATTTGGAAAAGCTTGCGGTTTCGGAAATATAAGGTGTCAAAAATTCAATTTTCACGAATTTCAAGAGGTGATAACTTGAGAGGGGGTGGAGATGGAAAAAAACTTTCTTCTAACAAAATGAACTATTTATTAATATCTAAAAGCTCCTAAAATTTGAAGCTTCTACAGTCTGGGGTCTAGAAGAAAAACGACATCAAAAATTTGGAAAAAAAGGACTTTAAATAACGGTAAATTTGAGCGGCCATTTTGTTTTTCTTAAGTTAACCTTTAGTATACCCCGCTAGGGGAAGCAAGCCGCTGCCTTTATGCGTTTGCAAAATTTCAAAAATGCTTATGGTTTCATTGCAACAAATAGTTAAAAAAGGCCATTTTCAGGGTTTTGGGGGGGTATAACTTCTAGAGGGGGGGAGATAGGTAAAAATTTTGTTCTACGAAAATAAGTTTCTAGTAAAGATCTATGTATATATAAAATTTCAGCTTTCTATCTTCAAGGGTGTAGAAGTTTTGTAAACAGACACACGGACGGACGGACGGACGGACGGACGGACGGACGGACGGACAGAGTGAAACTAATAAGCACTTTTTTCAAAAAATTTTTTGGAAAAGTGCTAAAAAGAGAACAAAATAAAAATATAATTTTGCTAACTAATTAAGAGTCGAGACATGACTATTTTTACATAAAATTTTTGAATTACTTTTCTTAAAAATATTATTGAATTAAATATTAATTTAGTCTATACATATGCTTATAAAGTTTAAGACAGTTTAATTGGTTCAGGATTGTTGGAAAATTGATTAGAAGACATTTATAACAATATACCATAGTCTAAGAATTTTGATTCAACAATTATTTTGTAATTCAAAAAGATAAAATTTTTTATATTTTAATAAGAAGAAACTCAGTTTTAAGAAGTAGGCGTGAAAAATTTATGTATAAATAATTTGAAAATTACTAATAGTTTTCTATTTTAAAACTATTCTTCTAGAATATTATCGTTTTACTTTTGAAATGAAAGACTAAAATTGCCACAAATTTGTTTATAAGTACAAAAACTTATAATTTTCATCACAAAATTCAATATTTTCAAAAAATAGAAACAACTATACCCTGCCTTATAAGCACAAAATATTTGATTTTTATTTGAAATTCATATTCTTGTAGTTTTAAAGGACATTGTTTTCAAAACATTACATTGAACTTATTTTTTAAAGGTTTCCTTCATTAGTTTAGAGAGACAATAAAATTGTTGCTAAAAAATACAAGAGCGAAAATTAATTGCAAATTTATGTGTTAGAAATCATGAATCGATTTGCGAAAGAAAACTTCTTGTTAACATTCACAATTTTAAGATTTTGGATTTATAGTAATTGGTTAATCTTCTGAATAGTGCTGTGTATAAAATTATTGTACAATCTTCAAAACTTCTCAAAAAAATACTCTCTTGAGATTCCGGCATGTAGTCAACTTTTTCTTCAAATAACAATTAAAATAATTCGATTCTCACTTCTAGGTTTCTAACATTTTTATATACATATAAAATGCTTCATTTTAAAGCAATATTATATTAGAATGTCCTTGAAATATTGTGTGCGTAAATGTAGAAATTTTTAGTTTTCAAAAAATATTATTTTTATACTAAATTAAGTTGAAAATTTTTCTAGTTAAAAACTCATAATTTCTAAAAGACGACAATGGTTGGAGCAAGAAATTTTTCGCTCATTTGAATAAAAAACAAAATTGGTTTGATAAGCATTTTATTTGGAAAAATTGAAAACAAACAAAATTTTGTTTTTTAATACTTTTTATCTCTTTTGTTTTTTTTTTTGTTGCTTACTTTATTTTCAAGGACGAAATTCACATAAATTTCTACTTTTTTATATTATGTATCCACCTAGCAATAGCAACTTAATTTACATACAATTTTTTTTTTTCCTATATAATATTTTAAAAATTTTATTCAAAAACATAAAAGGATAAACATACAAAAGAGCAATATTATTATACATACAAGGATCTAGAATGTATATGACGTAGGAATATTTTTTCCCTAAAATTTTTTTTTTAGTTGAAATTCTATTTTTAAAATGCTTATTCCATAAAAAAACAAAAATCACTTCATAATATTATGAGGTCAACAGCAAATTAATAAATATTCAATAGATTCGTTCGCAATTTTAAAAATTAAAACCAATTATTTTGATTGATGGTTTTGGTTTAACTGGAATTCTAACGCTTTAAAATAATTACACGTGCTAAAGTAAAAAAAAAAACCAACAAGTATTCAAGGATATTTTATAGCTTTACGTCATCATCTTATAAATCTATATAAGCATATAATAATTGTTCAACCTTATTAATTAAATTAAAAATATTTGATTAACTGAAAATTTATAAAAATAGTTTAAAAGATTACATGTTCCTACACAGTGCTAAAAATAAAATAAGTATTCCTATTAGATTAATCACTTAGGCTTAGAATAAGAGAAATTTAATAGAATTTTTTAATATTTTCATCAGAAATATTTAGCATACACGAAATCCAGTAGAAAATATTAAATTAAGTAGGATGTTTTCAAAATTTATTATATATTAAGAGCCTTAAGCAATATCTTCTCAGAAAACTTTTCTATGCGGAAATATAATAATATGTGCATAGGCAAAATATAAATTGAATATTACACTTTCATAATCATATACTAGAAACTCACCAAATATTAAACAAAAATATTAAAAATTAAGTTTATTTGAATGAATACCAAAATGTGCAATTATTGAACACCCTAATATTGAATATAATTTTGCCTATGTTAGTAATAGGAATTCAACAAAAATTTTACCAATTTTTGATACACCCTTTATGTAATTTTTCAAAAAGTTCAACATTTATATTAAAAATATCTCAAGAACCTTAAAAATTACTTGATTAACATATTGAAGTTCTTAAATTCTGTAATTTAATTTTTTAAAGTTAAAAGCCTACTAATAACGAAAATGAAGAAAATATTAGAAAAATTAGAACCCATAATTAATTATTGTGAATAATAATTATATGTACTCGAGAAAACACTATGGAATTCTGAATTCTCGAATAATTGTACAGAATTTTTTAGAGTATCAATAACATTGTTCCCGCTATACGCTATAAAATGATGTGTAAAATTGAATTCCTTTTAAATGAATAAAACTCATGTGAAAATTTTGCTGAATAAAAAATATTTTAAAATTTCATGTTTTATCCAGATTTTTAATTTTTATTTCTATTGATCTATTCAAATTCTTGATTATTTTGTAACCACAAAAAATTTGAAATTGTGTTTACATTGCCGCATATATGAGTAAAACGTGCTATACATTTTCTAAATAAAAATTCTGCGTACGGGTTTTGTTCTATAAAATAGTGTCCTTAATTGAAATTTCACTCTCAAGTCGCTGATAAATGAAAAACACCAAAACTATGTAACATTAAATTTACAGTATAATTATAATATTTTACTTCCTAGTTAAACCTCTAAAAAAAAATTTATGTACTTTCCATTCTTTTTTCATTCTTTTTTTTTGTCTTCAAGCGAAAATTATTGTTATTTATTTTCTTTTAGTGGTTTTTTTCAAAAAAAAAAAATGTTTCTTTCCTACCATATTTTCCTTTCATACGTCATGTAAAAATTTTATACAATATATGTATGTGTATATATACAATGTAAGTATGTGTAGTATGTGTAGTTTTAACGTATTTATAACATTCTCATATTGTACTTCGTACATTAATTTATCTTTGTTCATATTATTATAATAAATTCTGTGGGAAAACTGAACACTCTTACAAATTTTATACACATATACAATATTATTTATGGTAAAGTAATATTTTTATTAGTACGAAGAAATATTGTACAATATTTTATGTGTGTTTCTTGGCGTTTAGAAAGCAAAAATATGGCAAGTTAATTTTCTTTAAGTTTTCAAGAATATAAGTTGAAAATTAGAGTATGTAATTATTTTGCATATTTAAAACATACTCCTTGTAACACTGTCTTAAAACTATTCTAAAAATATATTTAACTTCCGATTTATTAGAATTTATTTTCAATGCATACTACATCTTATACATTATTAAAAAATCTCAAAATGAGCGAATTCATTGATTCCGTTTGTTGCGCCTGCAAGATATGCAAATTTTAGGGATTTAATTATAATTTTAATAAAATATAATTGCTAGTTAGCTAGTTATAGCCGCCATATTTATATTCTAAGAAACTTGTAAATATAAAAAATTTTGAGTCATAATAAACTGTATCTGAGACTTTTTATTATTCTTATATTGTTAACATTCTATACTAAATATTTTGTATATATTTTTATATTTATGACATACACATATATTATTAGAACAAATCATAATATTTTCCACTAACTTCTTACGCACAATATGTGTTATACACTCTTACGAGTAATATAAAAATATTTATAGGATAAAATTTTCTATTCCACAAAATAATACGAAGACAAATTTTAAGTGTTTAAAAGGATTATTAACTATACACATACACATTTTACTCTCTATATTTCAAATCGTTGTGATATTTTGTTATAATGAAAGTGTGAAATAATAATAAAAAGAAGAAAATTTAAAAAGATGAATTCTAAGATGTCTGTATTTCTATATATTATTATCCAATATGTGGTTTATATATGATGGCATATACGTATTATAATCTACGAGTACACATATTATGAATTCCTATATGTGATTTTATATTATTTACACTTATATAAATATTTTATGTTCACTTAAAATATATTATAATAATATATATGTACATATGTATATGTTCATTATGTTCTGTTCAGCGCTCTTGTCACATTAACTTAATCCTATAATAACAAATGTAATAATATCTCCTTAGAGTAATTTTTCATTAAATTTGTCATAAAAATGTGCGTTGTTTTATAATTTTTTCAACAAAGAAAATATTTTTAATATTATATAAAATGATGATTTATAATATTGCATAGGCGAAAGGTATATAAATATTAATATATGAGTATAATATTTGGTTGGATTAGAAATCTAAGATAAATTGAAAATTTTCATATTTAACTCCAAGCCTATTTTAGATTATAGTATCATGAATAAGGTTTGTCAAACTGAATTTGCTGAATATGATAAATTATACTTTGATATTTTTAAAAATTTGATTAGGATGCTTACCTTATAATATTAAAATGTAATATGAATTTATTTTTTGCTTTCACTGAAAATTCTAATGCATTATAGAACAAACCAGAAGATTTGTTCGCAATTATTTAAAGTTGATATGATAAAGATCTATCCTCCCTCGGCGTGACATCAGTGCTGTTATAGCAGTTATAACTGGTCACTATCTGATTAGCGAACGCACCGGGAGGATGGAACGCCCAACTAACGATTTCTGCACGAGCTGCTGTGACGAAAGGATAGAAAGGACGGTGACTAATTTTCTGTACGGGAAAGGCAGAGGTGCCTTGGTTCGCATTTCTTTTTGCGAGTTACGAACCTGGCGAATGTAAATTCCAAATTGCTAAACCGGTATATAATGAACTCGGGCTGCCTTACGTAAGGGCGGGAATGTGGAGGTCCAGCGATATCACAACTTCGCCTCATTGTACCCTCGAAAATCTAAGATGGGTATACTTCAATCTTTTTAAATAACTAAATTTTTTTAAAGTATACCCACTTAAATTAAACTCAAAATTATTTAATTTGTTATTTTATTGATTTTAAATAAATACTTATAGTAACGATAATATTCAGTTGACCTATTATATGTACTTCTTATGCATACATTAAACATGATTTAATTAAATAAAAAAATCATTGAATTACAAAATAAATAATAAATTACAAATTAGTAATAAATTTAAAATTTTCAATTAGGTTTTTTTTTTGTTTTTAATGAAAATCCAACAAAAAAAAATGTAATTTAATTAAAAACCGCAAATATGTGCAATTTACATTATGTAAACATTTAATAATAATTACAATATAAAAACTAAATACTATTTTGAATTTACAATATTAATTATTTTTATAATAATTTAAAATAATCGTCAATTAAAAAATCTTGTAGAAAAAGAATATTTCAAAATAGAACCAAAATATTTAATATTAAATCCTAAAATATCAAAATGAAAACGGTTTTCAACACCAATGAATTTCAATTAATTTCTTCAGGTAGTATAGAATGCTGAATTTAACTCTGTCCGTCTGTCTGTCAGTGTACCCGTTTACAAGACTTCTAGAGCCCGAACCCTTTAAAAGCACAAGCATTTTTAAAATTCAACAAAGGCAGAAGGGTAGTGCTGAATTTCTTCTGTCGCGACATAGTGTAATTCAATACTAAAAATACAAAATGGGTTTTTAAAATTACCTGTTACTAAAAGCCGGGTTTTTGCAAACTTTTGATATTGTTTTTCTTTTACATATAATAAATATTATAAAAACTAAGTTTTTTCATTCTCTTCTCATATTTTTGCCTCTCGAAATGTTGAAAAATTTTCCGGCACCTCATGTTTCTGAAACGGCATGTTATTCTAAAATTTTATAAATGCAGAACTTTAATGGTAAATATCATGACATCCAAAAATATAATTAGTTTTCTTATTTCATGCAGTCAACCCTTAAATTAAAATATTTTCTTTGCCACATCCTAAATTTATGCAATTTTTGGTGTAAGAGTGAAAGAAATTTTACTATAGTAGTATTGTTTCTGAAAGCAGTTTTTTTACTTGTTGAAGGGAGAAGTATTTGTTTCTAATCATTTTAGATAAGAGTACATTAGATTAATGAGAATTAACACTAAACTTTGAAAATCATTTATTTTTATGTGGAAAATCTATTTGATTTATTATAAGATATGTGAATAAATTAAAAGGATTCATCAAAATGGAACATAATTGAAAAATATTGCTGTTTATAGCTATTCTCTAATAAAATATATTGATATTTGAGAAAATTGATTTTAAAATAAATTTATATGTTAGTTTAAAATAAATTTTATTCAACGACAATACTTAATGGCAATCGTAAAACTATATTTCAGGCAACCATAGGATTTGTCTGTTCAATGATCTCAATATATAACAGAAAATTCAATTTACAAAATTCTCTTCTCAATATGTGTAACGATAAACTAATAATTCTCAACAAAAATTACTAATTTTATAATATTATTTCATTTCGAAGATAATTGAATAAAATTTCCCCGAATAAATGCGCATGGAACATAAAATATTTTTACCTATTAATATTTACAAAAAAAAAATTTCATATAATATTTAAGCATAATAAACCGAATAGTAATTTATTAAACTCTTTCAATTCCATATGGTAATAAAATAATCAAAATTATTCAATTTAAATAATATATTTTAATGGTTGCAGTACATAAAATCCCAATGAATTGCTTTGCTACATGAAAATATTGAACTAAAATTTAGGTACACAAATACAAAAACTATATTTTGTCTATTTAAAGAACCTATATAATATTATTTAACATATTATGAATAAAGAATTCCCAATTTAGAATAAAAAATTTCAATTTAGAAATGTAAATACACGCACATTTCAAATTTTCTATTCACAAAAATTTTTAATATTATAAATTGCAATAAACATTAAAATGTGGTCAATCAAATCAAAAATAACAAATAATAATATTCTTGTTTTTATAGCAATTTATAAATTAAATAAAAATAATAATATTATTGTAGATTTCATTAATATATTTCCCACCATTATTATTATATAGAAAATATTTTCAAAAATTAAAATTTTTGGTTATTTTAAAAAAAAATGTGTTACATTAACGTGTGTACACGAGCTTTTAGTTAAGTAGAACAGATGATTCTGTTTTTCTATTAAGAGTTATGATCACAGGATAAAACATTTTCAAATAAATTGATTTTGTTGTGGAAATCAAGTTGATTTTCCAATCTGAAATTATTATTTTTATGTAATAATAATACGTAAGTTAAGAAAAACAAAGAAGTTTTCTGAATAATCGCCTCTGCAAGTTTTTGTATTGATCATAAGATTTCATTGCGCAGCTTTCTAATGAACACCGCAATCATTAGTAAGATAGTTGTTCTTTATATACCAAAAGTCTGCAGAGGAATATTTCTCTCAAAAATAATAATAGTATTATGCTTCTTGTTATTTAGGCACATATAATTAACAGAAATACCTAGTAGCATAGAAAGGATTTCGGATCGGTTCTGCGTTTACCAATTAATGATTTATTTTCAGTACATACGTAGATAATTCTAATTATATGCGTTGCTTAATTTGTATCACCGCGAGTGTTAAGCTCGAATATTGTTTGAGCAGTCTGGGTATAAAAACAGAGCGATTTTTATTATCCTCTTTCTAAATTTACTCTTGAAAGTATTTGTATGATATATGTACATATAAGATAACCCAACTTAAAAATCTATAAAATATGAGTTAAGTTTTGCAATAGAAATTGATTTCATCTCGTGATTTGGAGTTTTTATACGATTACAAACAAATATTACGAGTAAAAGTGCTAAGATATAAAACCGAGAAATGAAAATTTTTTGTTTCTTATTTTATTTGAATATTTCTCTGTACAACAGCTTTGAAAAGTAGCGGCTAAATAATATAGTCATGCTATTTTCAACCGAATCAGCAAGGGATTAACTTCTTCCTTATTTTCTGTCTATTGTAAAAAAAATGTATATTTCACTAACAGCTTACCCTATTGTATAATTTCGGTCAACAATTTTTTTAATTTCAAAATATCCAATTTCCTTACAAATTTTAATAAATCATTAAGTTTTTCAACTATATATATACGAGTATTAAATTAAAATTTCTCAATTTCTGTTTAATATTTTTTATAATTAATTAATTATTGAATATAATTAATTATTGTTGTTTAGTAATAATAATTATTATTACACAAATTCTTTACTATTATAATAATTAAATTAAAGACATAATTTTCATTTTATAAATTAAATTATATTCAACATAAAATGAAAATTCTTTTTGATGTTATATTAGCGGTTTCTTATTCCTACGAGTTATACCTGGTAGTTCTTATGTTTTATAATATACACATACATTCTTAAAAATTACATTGTAAGGATAATAATAACTTATATACTTTCTTGTATGAAACCTAATATAATTTATGAGTATTTTTAAATATTAATATAGTGTTTTATATTATTTTTGTATATGTAGGCACAAACCATTGTAATTAATGTATATTCAAAAAAACATTATAAAACCACAATGTTAAAGGAATTGATGTTACACCATTAATAAAGGTAATTATGGTATTATATTATAACATTATTTTAATAATAATTAAAATTCACAAATTTTGTTACACATGTATATATAATATGTATATAAAAATGTTGTTAATTTTATAATAAATAATAATTTATGAAAATTTAATATTAATTTTTAGAACTTCAATTATATAACATATTATAATTGTAAATTCCTTTGAATTGTGAATTCTATTCATATGTTCCTGTGATTGTGTGTTTCAAATAGAAGACTGTATATAGCATCATATATGTAAACAATACTTAATAATCATGTAAATTATAGTATAAAGCAATATGGAGAATAATATGCATATAATTTGTTCATATCTTTGTATAACTCAGTTGGTAGAGCGTCCGTCTAGAAAACGGAAAGTTACTGGTTCGATTCCAGTTCGAGGAGAAAAATGTTTTAACAATTTTTTCTGTCTTAACTGCAGTTGCATGAAAATCCATTTTGTCTGCAGTTGCATGAAAAAATTTCAATTATCCTTAATTCAAATTAATTGTTTGTGGATCCTTGTTATCCTATTTTATCTTTGTTACAAGATATTTTTGCTAAATCTTTGTTACCTATTTTATATATGGGAATTTTCGAAATTTTCAGTTAGCGTTATTTTAAATAGAATTCGAAAAATATTTTAATTCAGATTTGTTAGATATTATTATTCTGTTGGAAGAATAATCTCTGATTTCTAATTTCTACTTGAGAAGTTTTTAATTAAATCGAGGATTAAATTAAATTATTCATAAATACATGTAGCAATCATCTGTCATATTATATTAATCTTAAAAATTTCCCATTTAAACCTAATACACTATACTTATTTTAACAATATCCTTTGTAATTTCTATATAAATACCTATAATAAATTCTTATATAGGTTCATAAAATAGCCGGTATTTTGTTGATATCAATATGAGAGCTTAATCAAGCAAAAAAAAAAAGTCATTGCCTTTTTTTAAAATTAAATAATTTTTCAATATTCTAAGATTTTCTTTTTTTTTTTGTGTTTTGAGGAGGACTAGTAAAATAAATAATTTTGGTCATCCAAATAAATAGACTTTACACCATAGATCCTTTTTTGGTTATTTCGACCTTTTTATTATTTTTTTTTTTTGTTTTTAAGCTAAAAATAGTATTGGTATTTAATAGGTATACATTATAGGAATCCTCAAAATAAATTGAATTTTTTTTTTGTTTTTCAAAAATTAAGCGATAAATAATATAAGCATATTATTTAAAAATCTGATACAATATTTTCTCTCTTCTTGTTTTTCTCACTTTTTTTGTTGTTTCTGTAAAAATTACAAGTTAATGTTATTATAAGGGCACGTTTCTCCAAATATGGTTCTTTATTATGGTATTGTTTTTTTTGTTTTTTTGGTATAGAGGTGAATTGAAAAAAATAAAGGATAATATTATAAAAAAAAATGGAAAGGTATTTAATGATATTGGTTATACAAAATATTTCGCTTTAAATAAATTTTTATGTTGTTTAAAAAAAAAAATGGTATTTTTAACCTTCACAATAAACAAAGAAAAAAAAAGAAGAAAAGAAAAAACAAAAGGGTCTACATAATGACTTTATCAGATCTAGATATTTCATTAGAGATTTGAACGAAAAAACAAAAAAAAAAAACAATTTTTTTTTCTCTGTGTATTAATTTTGTTATCTCATTTTTGTTATCTTTACCTTTAAAGGTCGGGTACAAAACAAAAAAAAAAAAAATTATAAAATTTATACTAATTCTTATAATAAAGGATTAAAAATAAATTATTTAAAAAAAATCTAAGAATGCTTTCAGTTAGTCTTTAACAGCAAAATATTTAGAATGTACAAGTCTTATGTACTTTAATGTTATTTGATATAATTTCGAAAATTCTTATTTAAGTTCTTGAATATTTTAAAGTTTGTACGAGAGTATTTTTTTATTAGAAATTTTGAGGACTTCGCGAAAAAATTCCTTTGAAATGAGACAGCCAGATTTAAATAAATTATATTGTATATCAATTTGATATTTTGTATTTAGTGTTAACAAAAAAAAAAAAATATTATGCCTAGTTATATGCAATTAAATTAAACGCTGACCGATGGAAAAGTGCTCAGATATACTAAGTAACAAATTTTTCAAAATGTGTTTTTTAGCAATAATAGTAATTTCGAACGACCCTCTTTCTATGGTATAGATAGATCAGTAACGTATGTGTATTACATTCCCAGATCGGCGTGGTGCAAATAGATTAAGTACAAGATTGAAATAGCAAAAAAAAGGCTAAATGCTTTCTTAGAATATTTCTATTACTAAAATTGTTATATTGATGAAGAACAAATATACTAAGTGCACGAGTTTTAGTGCAAAAACTCATATTTTATTAAAAAAAAAATTAAAATCAAAAACTAATTTAAGTATTTTAATTAGAAAAAAAAATTGATTGTGCAGCGTTATTCTAATTAGCTGGCTTATTTTCGCAAAAGTAACTAAAATCAGTAGGCTACAACGGGTAGGACATATAGAAAGAGCTGTAAGAAATTATCCACCAAAAGAAATACTTTATGGTAGAAGTGATCTAAAACGTAAAAGAGGCCGTCCCAAATTATGATGGATAGACAACGTTATAGAAAGAGATGTTTGCTCAATAAGAATAACAAACTGAAGAAAATGAGTCAGAGGCCGGTACTTATAGAGGCATAACTTACAATAGGCGAAGATCCTACCACGGTTTTCCAGCCAGTGATGATGGTGATTTTCGCAAAATCTTCTCTCAAAACTTTTAAAACGCTCCCCTGTAAAATTTTAAATTTACCACTTAGCATATCTGTGCGCTTAACCATCGTTCTGTAAAAGCAACATTGAAGTTGTAATTATTACAATTTCCAATTCATAATTATTACAAAATTAAAAATCATGTTTTTTTATAATACAAATTACAAAATATCAGCCTGGAGGCGTTTATATTTTAAAATTTTACATTTTAAAGAATTTCTGCTGGAAACATTTTTGAATGTTCCCAACAATAATATTGTTAAATATCTATATTAAGTGCAAATATTAATGCTTGAAATTTTGGAGTTTACTTAATAAATTGTATGAACTTTTTATTTTTTGAAAAACTAAAAATTATTTTAATAATATTACAACATTGTAGCCTGAGGTCACTTAGAATAATGTTTTGTAATTTTGTAAAAAAAAAAAAAATGTTTTTTTTTTTTTTTATTATAAAGGAGAATTGTAAATTTAATTAATTAGACTGGGCTAATAAAAATAATTTGGAGGTATGTTTTTTTTAATAATGATCAAAAAGTACCCATAATGTATTTGAAAGGAATTTACGTTCTAAAATTTTGTTTGATTAATTTCTTGTGTAATTGCATTTCTAAATATTTTTGACTACATTTGCTATATTGAGTGAGAAAATAAAGTTGTTCAGTCCATTTTTATGAAAACCAAAGAATTTTTACATTATGAGATTCTTCACTTGGTGCTAAAGAAATTTTTATTTGAAATCAAATTAAAACTGATATGATTAAGAACTGACAGAAGAACTACTGAAATTCTTTATATATTTATTTGGATATATAAAGAATCTCCATATGAAAGCATACTGCTGTAAAACAAATACCACAATTAGAGACACTCTGAAATCTTAGGTATATGAAATTTGTTAATGATTTTTAAATAATTTCAAAATGAATTAATCAAAATTCGTAAAATATTGTAAATTATAATTGATGCAGAAAAAATACACCTGCACATATACAAAATAATCGTGTTCCATATGTGGGTACTCCAAGTATACTACTTTATATATAGGTTGTAACCTATACTCATTTAAAATTTACAATAATTATTGACAACTCATTTAAAATTACAATTAGATTAGCCTCAAATCTGCAGCTTCTTTGAATTTAATTTTTTTAAAAGGCGTTAAAAACAAATAAAATCAATGTTACTGCAAATTTATGGCCACTTTTTCGTTATTCTTTGGATTAATGAGCAGTTTTAAGTATATGTTTAATTGCTATTTAATATTTTGTTAAAGCTTAGTAGAGTAATAACGATGTGCGGAGTAATACAGCTATGACGTTTATCTGACATTATTGAGAACTATATATCTACTTAGAATCTATTGCGAATGCTATCGTTTATTCTAAGAGAATAGAGAATTTATTAGAAGAGGTTCAATATGCATAGATATATGTTGTTATACAAAATGTTGTGGTATTGATATACCAAATTATACGTCAGTATTATCAATAAAATTGCTTGAATCAGAAATTTAACAACGCTCTAATTTTTTTTACAAAAAATTCAATTGTCACATTTTTAATATAAAATTCAATATTTTTATCATTTTCTGACATTGTCCTATTATTTCGTTTTCAATTCGACTTATACCTTTAATATTCTGACTATAACTTCAATATTAAGTCATTATATTGGTACTGTATTTTATTTTCACAATAACTTCTATAAGATTTAAGAGATTTCAATTTTTTGTTATCTCTCATTCTTGGTTTTTTGTTTCAAATGTCCTTTTTAAAGTAAACCCACTCATTTCACACCCTACAAGATGAAAATCGTATGTAAAATTTTATACCATATTTTCATTTTTATCTTAACATTTTAATAACATTTTTGTTTCATTAACATTATTTTAGAATGATGTCACAAAAAATTTTATTTCATATAAATCTTCATTTTTTTTTTCGTTTTACTTGCACATTTCATTTATGTGACAAATTATAATCCGAGCAGTATATATAGCTAACCATAAAAAAAGTATATCAAACAAAATTTATATGATATTTTACATGAGTATACACACAATGCATATACAATAATAATATTGTACAAGAGTATAACACAAAATTTTAGTATTATGTATACTTATTTTTAGAGGTTATCTACCTTTATTTCAACGTTTTTATATTATTATTATTATTATGGGTAAAAATGTATATTTAAGGATTATGACCCATGTTATTGTCATTTTGTTTGTTTAACGTAATAGGCATATAATTATAATATTTTGTATATAATAATGTAATGTGTTAGAGTATACGGTATAAACTTTTAGTGATAATATTTTATACCTTCATAACAATTTGTACTTTACAACTCTGTACCTATGTACTTGATATTTTGTGTAAAAATGTAAACAAAATATTATCTACTTAATTATGACTAAGTATCTTATGAACTAAAATTTTTAATATAAGTACCTATAAGTGTATAAGTATTTCGCATTAAATGATGACAACTTAATATGATTATAATTATTATTAGTGTTTTTCTGGAATTTTACTTAATATTTTTCCATATATACCTATATATTGTAATTTTTGGCAAATTTTGGATTATTAGAATGATAATTATGGTGATTATTATATTGAATAAATATTAGAACAAAAAATTAATGTTGGAATACTTAATATAAAATATGCACTAGCTTTATATACTACTCGTGCACTGCCTACACATATTAATACATAGATTAGTACAGGTCAATTGCTTCGGCAAGCATCAATTGACATGAAAATTAATACTACATAAAAGTACCAATAACTTTACAAAATTGTCATCATTTCTTGAATGAAAAAAATTAACAAAAATGAAAAAAGAGTTATGTTACAAAGCTACCGTTATATAACTTTACATAATAACATAATTCCATTTTCTAGAGAGTACAGGCTTCAGGGCGCTTTTGCAAACACCAAAATAAAAACAATCGGAATTAGAATTGACGGTACGTAACATTCATGTCAACGGGTCATTTCTACCATAATCCGCACCTTGATGAGAAACATTAGATAGATCTACTTACCTCAAGTTGTTCGAATTATCTCTGAAAAATACCTGTCCCAACAAAAACTGCGAGTTGCGGAACATTATCAAACCAAATAATAAAATAAAAGAAAATGAATATAGAAGTAAATAGAATTTTCAATTACGTATACGGTGCAAGGTTTTCCATTTACCCAGCGTCATGACACAATATTTGTGGAAGCCCTGAGAGAAAGTAAGTTGAAGTCTCATAATTTCTTCTAAGGACACTTTTGTGAATCATATTACTATTTATATAAAATTTAAGGGTGATCGCACAACTGAATCTTTGAGTGGTTTTTAATTGGTTAATTTTGAAAAGAAACTATAATTGACTGAGAGATTAAAATATGTGCTACGTATTAACTTAATATTCTTTTCCAAGATTTTTTCTTACTACCATAATTTGCAAAATATTTTAAAGTTTTATTTATGAAGACAAATAACATTTTCTTCTAAATCTATATTAATTCATTTTTATCCCACTTTTATTTAAAAACTAGCTGCTAGTAATTTATATGAATAAAATGGACCCCGAATATTACCATATGAATTTTTATGAAATTTCATTTTGCGTAACTACAAACTATAAATATATCGTATGCATAATATATTATCAAATCTTTGTTAGAAAATCAAAGAAATTATGTAAAATCCTGAAAGAATGAAAATGTTAATAAATAAAATAAATAGAGATAAAGGGTAAAATCAAAAAATTTGGCTTATTTGATTCAAAATAATGAAGGCGGCCATATAAAATAAAATAATATATATATATACATATATATACGAAATTTTTATATTTGAACCAGTGTTTGTTAGTAAATTTTGTAATGTGAGTGAAAGCAAATACGAATAATAATAATAATAAAGCATACACAATAATAAAAGGGACAAAAGGACATAAAATGTAATGTCAAAAATGGGAGAATGTAAATTCAACTAAAAAAAAAAAACAAATAAAATTTATGTTTCGAAAGGATTTACATTGAGTTCATAAAATAATTTCCATGCCATTTACAATGGTCACAGACGCAAAATAATAAAGAAAAAAAAAATAAGGCAAAAGAAAACTAAAAAAATGAAAATCTTCGATTTTACGTATATTATCGGTCGTATTAGAATTCAAAATTATATTTTTTTTAACTAAGGACAGACAACCTGATTAATAAACTAGAAAAATGATTTTTATAAATTTCAAGATGGTGTAGCTGCTTATATTACAAGATGATTTGAATGGTTTACAATAAATAATGTGTTGCTGGATATGTAGCGTAAATTGGTATAAAGGAAATTTCCTAAATTAAATTTGAAGTGAATTCTATGAGGGTTGTATGCTTAGCTCTCAAAACTTCCTGAATATTTCATAAAATTCAGCTAATATTTTGTCTTTTTTGTCTCCAATTTTCTGGATAACTTTTCAATGAAATGCAAAATTTTTAAAATAAAATTGTGTTATAATTACTAATTTCTCAATTTAAATTATCACACATATAGAGGCTTGAACCTCTACAATTTCAAAATTTTTCCACTTAAAAATACAAAATATATTTGTCAGAAACAAAGTAGCGTAAAGCACAAAATGAGCCGAACAAAATGAGCCGAAGCCATTGTGAATACCGTTCTTTCGTTATACAAGTTGTTAGACCTAAATTTTTAACAGTCTTGTAATAAATGGATTTAGATATCACACTTTATTTGTATCAAAAAATTGGCATTGAAATTTTTCTTCAAATTTTAAAGAAAAAATTTCTTCGCAATATGTCGGAATATAATTCAGGATCACTAGAGAATTCTGAATCCGAATACAATTTGGAAATTAAATATCTCTTTAAAAATAAAAGGAAAGAAAAAGATAATTCTTTCATATGTTCAAAGTTCTTCAATTTTTGTGTTATCTGACGTAAATTGTCAAAATCATACTATTTCACTCATTTAATTTTCTAAAAAGATAATCACCCACGTCCATTGTGTACGAGTATACCATTTATAGCATAGTATTTTTAGATTTTTGTGTATTTATTTTTGAATTTTTGTTTTTTTCATACTTTCATTTGGCAAATTTTTACAGGATGTTCTGGTTAAAATTCTAAACTCACATTGCATTTATGTTTTGTTACCGTATCGGTGTACAAATATTGTCACAAATTTTTGGCTTACATTTAAATAATTGTCGTTTTGGAATGACTATATTTTAAAAAATATTATTTTTCGGTATAACTCCCATTTATAATGTGGATATAATAACAAAATATTAATAAAATATGCCTCAGAATCAAAACTTCAAAGGTTCTTTACAAATTCGATATAAACTCATTATTATTAGAGAAAATGTAGTATACTACAAAATATTTTTTGCTCTACTTGTAGCAATACAGAATATTGTACTTGTCCTTTACAGTAATACTAAGATTATCACCTACAATTTTCTTAAATTTCAGGAATATCGTAAAAGGAGCATCTCAAATTATATAATATCAATACAACAGTTTTTGATGTGATACCATGTGTGCATAAGAAAGAATAAGAAATTGTTAGAAAAAACAAAAAAGAAGGATATGAACAAAAATTTAATGGTTTGTAAGCGATTTTTAGAGAATAAATCATTTAGTCACTTTGTTTTTTATTTTTTTTTTTTGCTTGTTGCCATATACCTAATAACTAACAACGATTTAAAAGAAAAAGAAACTGTAAAATGAACAGTCAATACACATAAACAAACCTTTTGTATCCCTCATTCTACAAAATTTATGACATTTTATTGTTTTTATTTTTAGAAAATTTGTCTTTTCAGTGAATTTTTTTTTGTTGGGTAGATTAGAAAGTCTATAAGCAATATTTTTCTTTTCTATATACTAAATAAATTGCAAAAATATATTTTTTTGTAGATGGGGACCTAAATCAACTTTCCGGTTGATTTTAAATGTCTTTATAAGGACACGTTAAAAATTAATAATAAAAAGAAAAATTTAAAAAAAATTAACAAAATAATATTTCGAGTTTTCACACAATAGAGCTACGCAATTTACAAAATTGACTATTACTTAAATTTTGGAAACGTAGGTTGTAATATTGAATTTTTTAAATTTTTCAAAAGCTGTTTAAATAATGTTCCAGAAACCAGAAATCCAGAAATATTTGTATTTCTCCAACCAGAAATATATGTCATGTGGTTTTGCGATTTTCAGTTTTGAAACTGGTTGAGACTGAAACTATTTCTGACCAAGTATAATTTGTTTTTTCGCTGACCCTTTCTTAAGTTCTCAATAAATTTCATTACAGCGAATTTCAATCAGGTCCGAGCGAAATATTAATAAATCAAGGTGCTACGATAAGTGAAGTATTATTAATTTAGGAAACTTAAGGTCTCAATACTGAAAATTTTGACTTACAATAAAACAAGAACCGAACAACTGAATGCATTTACTTCGTAACAAAGTGTATTACAATATTCTCAGCGAAAAAAACTGAAAAAAACTTTTACTTTACTCTTGATTTCAATTTTGAAATTATATTTAATTTCGTCCTTAAATTTTCCTTTCATATTCCACAGTCACTTCAGAAAATTCCTCTCCCATACAACAATTACAGGTCAAATTGAAAATTTTTTTTAACGTGTTTTTAGATCTAATATTACACTTCCTATATTATAACAAATTATATTATATTATGTATTTTATACTAGTATAACATCCACATACTTACACAATACTCCTCATATTATAGAGATTTTCTTTATATGTAGACATTAAATTTTCATTTCCTCGTTCATTGTTTCTCATTGATATCGAATATTTATTTTTTTCTAATTTTATTAAGTGATATAGATTTCTAACGCTTTTCTGACTTTTTATTCTTATATGTTTTTCTTTTTTTGTATAATATGAATTATGAGATTTTTATTACAAAACAAGAGAAATTTAAAGTAACCACAAATAGTACTTAATCCAGACAAAGCTATTAAAATATTTTGTAAGAAAAATTAATTTTATCCATAAAAAAAACGTAGACAAATACGTATACTTATACTTGTGATTTATTTCGTCGCTTTCATCTTCCCGTTTCGTTTTTGTAACTTTATCAATTCACATAATTAAAATATAAAAAAAGAATATTTCATTTGATTATGTAGGAAGGAATATGTTGTCGGTGGTTTCTTAAAGAATTTTTATCGTATATCAATATTCGACAATATGGTGTTTAATAGTCGCAGAAATGAAGTCATTTGAGTTGAAGTGAGTCGCACTAATATGTTAGAAAATAAAAAACTCTCTTACTAATATTCTTAATTAAAATTCCTTGCTCGTGCTTTGCTAAATACATTGAAAGTACGATATTATTTTGAATTAAATTTTATAATAGACTTCGAAGAACTAGATTACCAAATAAAAAGGAAATTTGAAAATTTTACTTCTTAATACTGAAATTTACTTGAATGTACTTTTTCTAAACAATATTCTATTTTGGCTACAAATTCTATAATGTATATGTGTAAGAATTTTATATAACATAGGAAATATATAAAAATGTGTTCAACAGTCAATAAATTATAGGAGGATTTAAGGATTTAAGATATTATATTTAGACCAAAAAAATTAAAATAAAAATATATTGACATTAAAAAAAGGAAAAAACAAAATTATAGAACCAAAAAACAAAAATTTTGAGGAGGATAAATTGAAATTTCTCATTGTGTCCTTTTCCTTATACATTTTTGCTTTTACACATTATTCGAAAGAAATTGTTTTTATACTAGATAGAGAAAAAAAATAATTGAAACAATAACAATTTAAAATTTAAGATAAATTAAATGCTTTAAAATTTAATTTAGAAAACAAAATTTTAGAGGAAAAATCGAGAAAATTCGAAATATGAAAAATTCTTTTAGAATTATTTTGGATTGTGAAGTCTAAGAATTTCTTTTGGAAAGAAAATTTTAAAATTAAATAATCTTAATACGGTGGTAGTTTTGGGACGTCAACAACCTATTCGACTGACGAAAATTCCAAAACACATAAAAATTTATAAAACATTTTTAAATTCATCGCCAAGGCTATGTCTCAAGTATTATGTGTTATATTAAGACAGTATAATTATACACTGACCAAGCTCTGTTCGGGGAACAACAATGTGGCCTAGAAATTGGTTTTTAAATAAGAGGCATAGACAGACTTTTGTATTGTTTTTATTAACTTCGTTTCTTGTTTGTTTGTCCGGAAATCAGAAATAGATAATTGAGTTTTTTTTAAAAAATTTTTTAAATTTTAAACGACTAGCAATTCTTTGTATTAATTGGCAATAATTTTCGTTATAAGACCATAAGCGATTTATTTTTCAAAGTGAAATTAATTTATAAGTTAATCAAAGTTATTTCAATTTTTGAAATTGGATTATTCAAAATTACTATTTGAAATTTGATAAAATATTTTATTCTTCTAACACCGTAATAATTTTATTAAACTCAAAAATTCTACGGCGATTTGGAATTCAAAATTTCCCAGTTTAGTTCCAGTTCATTATTGTTTTTGTAAATTTTATCAATTCTCGAGTTATCACGTTAGGTTTTCTAAACTAGCTCTTCTCTAGATCTCTAGAAAAATTATCTCTTTGCTTTCTCATATTATGTACCAATTGTAGACGCATTTCATATCATAAAATCTATAATATAAGTAAACAAGTAAGTACATATTTTACAATACTGAAATAAACTCATAAATATTATTATAATTGTTGAAAATATTACACAACAATTTATTTAATGAACGTATGTATGTATGTATATAGGTACTATAACCTATTTTATTTTAACAACTTTTTTATTTCATATACAATAATATTTTCGAAAATGAATGTATGAGTGTTTCTTATCTTTTATATTCTTATCATAAAGTAAATTATAGATGGACCATTACTATAACTAAACTAACAAGAAAAAAAAACAACGGTTAACACAAAAAAAAACTGTAGTTAAGTTGCAAAAAAAGTCTTACTATGTAATATACTATGTAATATGTATGGAAGTGATACGGGGTGAACCTGTACCATGGTATGTCCCCTGGGGGGCAGAAAGGTAAGACAATTTTATGAAAAATATTACTCCTTAGGATAGAGAGGGGGCCCAATGAATATGTAATGTATTACTTAAACAGTTATTGAGGAAATAATTAAAAAAAAAGGTCAAATTTTACACAAAGTGACCAATTACTAGAAAATTTACCCCATTAATTTTTTTTTTCATAATAAGAAAGATCTTTGGTTAATCTTCTTATTTTTTTTTTTTTTAAAATGGCCCATTTCTGAAATAAGTCGTTTTAAACTGGATAGTTTCTAGGAAAAATTGTCAAATATGTTAAACAATTGCGACTCTCCACCTGAACGATTTTTTTCATAAAATTATCTTACATTTCTGCCTTCGAGAAATAAGATTACAATACCAGTTCACCCTATATATTTCTCTCACTCTAAAGATATATGTATCTACATCAATTACCCGCATTTATTTTTGTTTTTGCCCTTTTTCATTATCCTTGAAAGAATGATATATTGAAATATGTTTAATTGAGAAAACTTGTTAGTCAGAAAAATATTGTATAGCTAGAGTATAGAATTAAAAAAAAAATAATTTTTCATATTTTTGTCTTAAAATAATCAGTAACCCATGATTGATGAGGGGATTTATGAAACTTTTGTAAAAATAAGAAAAAAAAAAAAATTATGTTATATATCGCGCGTCTTTACCACAAAATAAATACTTAGTCAAAAATATTGTACAAAAATTTACTATATTGACAATCTAGTCGCTATATGTTATGTGTATTTTTGGTTAAAGCATCGGAATGTATTTCTGAATAAACAAAACTTTGATATTTAAAACATTGTATAAGAATTAATTTTCATTAAATTTATTTGTCTAATGTTCGCTGTAGAGCACGTAGATATTTTTCCATAAAAGAATCTCATAAAAGCATTCTATTTCTTCTTACTCAGATATAGAACGAGTTTTAAAATTTTTTGTATCCTGAAATAATTTTTCATAACAAGAACACTGTTAATTTCTGAATAACAATTTTAAAAATTTAAGTTGAAACACTCTACTTATCTCTTACGATTCAACCAGAAAATGCATTTTTAAAGATTTCTAAAAATTAGTATGAATTTAAATTCATTTTAGTATTACTACAAAAGTTCAATGGTTTAAATAAAATTATTTTAATTGTTTCAATTCCCGTAAAACAGAATAAATTTTAGTTTAGTCATGTAATACATTTAAAAAATTCCAAAAGTTTGTATGTTCTTTAATGCCCTAAGAACACCCGCATGCCTTATTTCAATAAAAAATTCCCAGAAAAAAATTTGTATAAAAAAAAAATATTCTTAAGTTCAAAAGAAGGGAGAGTTTTTTGAGGACAATAATTTCTTTAGGGAAGAAATGGTGAAATAAAGCGTTCCCTCGCATTTTCACCATCTTAATTCAATTTATTCTGACAACCAGTACCAAAACCTGAAAAATTTAGTTGATTTATTTTTCAATTAAATTTGAAACAAATTGTTTTTAAAAGACTATTTTTACTTCATATGTACTCCATTTTTAAATAAATAGCATTCATAATATTTATACACCTTTCTTAAAATACATCGCCTAAAGCTATGCTATATCAATATAGTTATACGAGCACCATCAACTTCGTATAACTTCAATTTAATTAAAAATATATTTTCTAAATGCAAATAAATCATTATTTTCCCTTCGGAAATTAAGTCTATAAACATTAATTAGAAGAGATTTTATACCAATACTACTCCCTATATTATATAAATTTAGTTACATACAAGACACTCTGCTATGAATAATTCGAAATTCTAATATGAAAAATTAGAAAATTTTTCAAAATATAGAAGTAGCAATTCTTCAGAATTAATAGCTATTTTCACCTACCAAAGTTAGTAATTAAAATTTTTCTCCTATACATGTGCTTTAAACGTATTTATTTATCTACATATTAAGTTCCCTAACGTTATGAAAAACGCGCATCTATAACATTTGAAATCTGCCAAATTTATTACTGGTATAAAATGATTTTCAAAAATAAAACTATAATGTAAGTAATTTTCTCTCCTTCTCTCGTGTATATGTATATGAATTAATATAGCTATACAAGTGCCTATACATTTTCATTTTAGATAAAATAATAACAATATCTTGGAAAAGAAGGATTCTTCCCATATAAGGGAAAGTGATATTAAAAGTGTTATAGTGTGATAATAATTATAATATGAAGACGTGTGAAAATGTGTATACTTAAGGTAAGGAATGGAAATACGTAAACTAAATGAAGGTGAAAATATAATTTTATCGTCAGCACACAATGATTATTTTTCTATTTAATATTCCGAGGGAAAATAACCTTTTGACTTTAACCTAAATTTTTAGTTAGAAAATATAGATATCTCTTGTTTCCATACATGAATATTTTGAAAAATCATTAAATATCTTTAAATTTATGTACGTGATTCTTTATAATATTATAAAAACGCCACAAATCTATTTCGGTCTCATAAAATTATTTTCTCATTTTAGATTTATCAACAACAAATTGCATACACATGTAAAAAAATGAGTCGGTAATAATATAAAGCAATTTAAATAATTTATTTCTGTAATTTAACGCAAAAATGGATTTTATTTTCAATTATAAATCAGAATAAATAGAAACAAATTAGCTGAAAGTTAAAGGAATACCTCATTTTTACCATGAATTTTGAAAAAAAATGTAATAATTATCATGCATTTGCAGCGTATTTAGATTAGGAAGCGTTGTTTATAAAAAGGAAGGGAACTCTCTAGAAAAGAAGATTGCTTTCTCTAGAAGAGAAGTCTGATTCTCTTGAAGAGGGGCTCTAGCTCCAGCTATGCCGAAAAATTCAATTCCCATTTCAATTCCCATTCAATTGTACAATATTGATTGAGTTAAAATCACAAATAGTTTTTTTAATTCTACGAATTATAAAATCAGTGCAATTCCCACTTAAAATAACTATTTTCTTTTAAAATTTATTAAAGTTTTTCTTAGAATTACCAAAATCAAGCAATCTTTGACATTTATGTTGTTTGAGTATAAAATTGTACCTACATCGTTTCTCATAAACTCATTTAAATATAGTCCTAACTGTGATGTAGAAAGAAAAATTGCTTATTTGTTCAAAATAGAACAAAAATATTTTGTACCAAGAAATTTATTCTCAAATTCTATTATAGCACATGTTCCCTTTATTTAACAGAATGGAATTAAATAAAACCACAAAAAAGGACAAGTAAAAGAGAACTATCGAACGCAATAAAAACAAAATATTTTCAACTTGTTTTTCACCCCTTCAATTTTTATCTGTTTAGAGTGAAACTGCAACTATTACATAATAATTTACCATAATATTCTTAGAATCATTTGAGAACAAAATTTTACATAATATTTTTTTACTTTTTGTTGACCCAAATTTACAAAATTTATGTGATTATCTTTATGTTTCCCATAGATAAATATCCCAAAAACACTTGAATTCAATACAAAATTAAACCATTCTATGTAAAAATTTTTATAAGGTTATATAAGTTAGATTTTGTTAACATTGGAATAGAATTTTCCTTTAATTCAAAAATTGTAGGTATTAAGGATTTTAACAATTTACTTACTTTACAAATTTTGCATATTTAATTTACAAAAAATTATAAAATTTAAGAAATTATGAAGAAATACTCAAAAAATTTATTGAGAATTTAAATAAAAAATTATCGAACTGGCTAAAAACAAATAATAAAATTAATTTTTAATAATAATTTTTAAAAATAACATTAAAAATAGCATGCAAAATAATCTAATCACTTTAATGGGTAATCTGCCAATTAAGCATACTGTACCCTTAGGCAACTATTTTGTGCGTAAGGGCACAAAAATGAAATATTCACTTTTGATTTCGGCAATTATTTTGAAACACCGTACAGGTTCCGTAATATTGATAAGATTAAACCCATTCCCAGCTTATTAATTCCACTGCAGAACGTTAACTTCTCAAAATTAATAATTTAGTATTATAATTTCATCTACGCTTACACTTTTCCTCGCTTAATAATACCCATTATCGATGAATTTCCATAACAAATACATTCTTACAAATTATTTATTAATGAAACCAGACGCAGTACTTGATAATTTTTCTAATTCTTGTTTTATAGTGAATCAGTTAAATAATGCGTTAGCTACATAAACTAAACTATTATAATTATGAACAAAGAAAAATAATAGTATTTTTGACATTAATTTATATACCATAAAATTATAAAATATATAGCTAGCAACATAGTTTATTTTTCTCAGAATTTAAGATTTTATATATGATTTTAAATTCTGCTCCTTCCTTTCCACATTTTACATACAACGCAATACTAAAAATGTTAGAAATTCTTTACTCTCAATATATTATTTCTCACATTGTAAAAAAATATTGTAATTGTAAAAAGTATTCATATACTTTGCATATATCATTTAAAATAACTGGTATATAATATTATGTATGTGTGCATCACTTAGTATATAGAAAACGCAATTTACATATTTCAGCATCAGTACACATTACGCTTTAATGGTCAATAATCTGTTCCATATTGTATTTTTTGAACCACAAGTAAAATGATTGGTTATAGCTACGAGTATATGAGAAATTTCAATATGCTTAACACTATTATGTGAATAACTCTATGTAACTGTATGCATTATGTTGTTTTGTATTGTTATGTGATATTATCTTATATAATCATCAATTTAAAAACCAAAATTCAGTAAAAATTTATATTGTTCACGATTTTGATTCATATGCGTAATAATCATAATATTATTATACTCTTATAGTTATACTATAACTCTGATCCTTCAATTGTTGAAATAATCAGCAATATAATCAATAAAGAAATTCAATATACAATGTTGAGAACAAAAAATATTCATACGGTATATTGGGATTTAAAATTAGTAAAGTTTAGATATTTTACTATTCCATATTGAGAGTAAAATAAAAAGTAAATTTTTGGGGGTTTTTAAACAAAGTACGCAGTATATACTATGAAATAATATAGCCAATCACTTTATAGAAGGCCAATTAATAACAGCAGTTTATTTGAAATTTGATTTCAATTCGAACTTCGGTTGAGTTTTCTATAAAACAAGTATTTCAAGTATACTTTAGCTAAAACAATAAAATTGTATTCAATATTTTTCTATATGCAGATTTCTGAGCGTGTGCAGATTTTTGCAGAATTTAGAATTTACACATTTCTTAAAATTGATTAAACCATGTCGAACATTATTTGAGCCGTGGAATTAATTCATTCAATTAAATAATTCTGTTAATAGCATATATGCATGTATAACGGTTCTTGCAATTTAGACATTGCATTTCACCGTTACAATAAACATGCAACTGATTTTCAATATGTTACATAATAATATTGATATTCAAGATTTCAGAACTTGAAAAAAAGTTTTAATTTTAACATTTTATGAAAATTTTCCAATTTATAGTAGAATGTAGTTATCAGAATTATATTGTTGAATCTTTTACCCGGTAAGCATTTTTTAAGCGCAAATAATCCAACTTCCCAAATACTTTGCTTCGAAATCTTTAAAAATGTTCTTGGTACGTTTTATTTTTCAATAAATTTTATTTATAAACTGTATTTTCAATCAACTTGTAGTCAGCACTAGAGACTGTATGACTTACAAATTACAGAAGAAATTCAATAAAAAAACTTCATTCGTCAATTAATTGAAAAAAAAAAAAATGTTTGTTGAAAAAATGCTGCTTCCACAATTTGTCACGCTCAAAAAGAGCGACAAATGCCTTCGACACGAATTTCGTACATCGGTTACCTGATCGATTTGCTACTCCTAATTTTTTGAGTGGGGTAAGCCGTGCAACAACCATTATTGATCTTGTTAAAAAATTTTACATAAAGGAAATTTTAAAAAGTTGTGCAGATTGTGATATGAACAGTATGTACTTATTTTTGGGAAAAGAAACTTATATATTATTAGACTAAATCCCTATAGACCATATTAGACTTAATCCCTAAATGTACCAGCCTAATTTAATAACTATAAGTTGCATATTATTTAAAAACCCTTACACATTACAATATTTCTTTAATTTGCCACTTGGTTATTTGTTTGTTGGTGTTAACGATTTTTACAAAATTTCATGTAATATTTTTTCTATATGAAAAGCAAAACAAAGGATAAAACATATTTATTATAAATTAAGTAACTGTATATGTTTTTGAGTTGATTTTGCGAAATTGCATATGAAAACTTAATAAAAGGAAATTTTCTTTTAAAATAGCATTATCCTTAATTTATAAACTAATTTAAAACAGAGAAAAAAAATTGTATATCATAGATAATTTAGCGATATTGTAAGTATAAGCATATACGAGAGTATAATGTAATTTTATTTTGTCAAAATGACAAAAAAAAATGAATAAATAAATAAACAAACTTTAGTAACAAAAAAAAAAATAAAATTTAAATCTTAAATGTGATAGTTTACATTAAATTTATATTATCTTTGAGCTTAGCACTTTTGAAAAGAAGACAGTAACACATACTTAAATATTCTTCAGATGATGAATATTTTCATGAAGTAAAATTTAAATTCTATTTAAATACTTTTTACTTGCTTATTATTATGCAATATAGCACCCATATGAGAAGCTGTCGCCATGAAATTTTTCGTTTTACAATTTGATAGAATAATATCCAGAATTTGTTGGAGATCTTTTTAGCATATAAGAATGAAAGACCACTATATAATATGTAAGTATATGACCTGACTAAAGCTTTCTAAACCTTGGTTACAAAATTTAGACTATGGTGATTGTGATCCAGAAATTTTATGCAGGAAATCTGTAATAGAACCTTGATATACCACATGTGGCAAAAAGGAAACAAGTAATGCCTTAGTTCTTTTGGAATGCGGCAAGTCCGTGCATCTCTTCCCGTTTATTATAAATATGGATATAAATGCTTTTTGGAGTGACTATGATAATTTTATCACATTTCATAAAAGAAGTTTTTTATATATTAACAAGCAAATCACATGGGCATTATTCCATATCCCAACAGAAAATTTTGAAATTTAAAATCAAACTACCCCTTTTACTGACTGCAATTTTATTAAATCATTGGAGCAATTAAAAACAATTAATAAATTGTTAATAAATTAATAAAAGTATTTTATGAATTTTGACAAATCCAAAACAATTTCAATATTTTTAATTTTTTTTCTTATAGCATATTACACCAATGGGAGTGGATTCTTAGATACAAATATTTATTATACAACAACACAGTAACAGAAGGAAGAAAAGATAATGACATTGGATGTTTAATACACAAGAACGACAAGAGCAAGTACTTTAACTTTTCATTTCTTAATTTTCTCTATATATTTTTCAATAATAATAAAATCTTAATATATTGTATGTATGTATATAGATAGAGAGAGAAAACGTATTTGTTTGAAGTAGCTATCGGAAAAGTGCACGACTGAATAATCCTTCAAAGAAAATTACTTATTTAAATTTAAACAATCTGTCTTTTGTTTTTCACTTATATAAAACTTTCAGTAAATCTATAATGTAATACTTCCACATAGATTGTACATAAAATTGCTCCATGAATTCAGAAATAAATTTAATTAAAAAATTTTTAAATTTGATAACACAAATTTTGTACTTACATCGAAAAATTTTTAAAATTTATATACAAAAGCTGCTGCAGCCATTTAAAAATGCTTAAGTTGGGTTAATGCACTCAGTATCAAAAGTCAAGCTTCTGTTTTATAATAGTAACTCAGAAGATTATCAATAATATGTCAGAGATGGTGACAAATTTATTTCTCATGCATATTTTAAAAAGCGTGGACACAAACCTAAACTAATTTCGTTTCGCTCCTATCTTTACTAAAATCAAAATTATAAGGAAATAAAGTTAATTGAAACAAAATGTAAAATTATGCACTTAGTTGACAATATTATTAAGGAAATGGGCTCTTCTAACAGCATTTTGTAATAGCTCTCATTTAGCTTTAATTAAAAAAGAAAATGTACTTTATTTTAAGAACCATCACTTAACAAAAGTACTTACCACCCTTTTTCATTTTTTCTTTACCTTTTTGTTTTTCTAATAATTTCCATATTATGATAAACTGTCACCATTACCAATATTTTTTTTTTTTGCAAAATGGTTTATGCATGAATCCTTTGTAGTCATAAGCACTTAAGAGATTTCGTCTTTTTTTCTTAACCCTTTTTAACAAATCAAGGGCATTATAAATTGTGTTCCATGTTTAAAAATTATGATTTGCTTTGTTTTTACCGCATCATCTTCTGAAAAGAACAACAACAAAATATAAAAGTTAAGCTCATTATTATTATATAATTTAAGTTAAAAAGTCAATTCAAAAGGAAAAAATGTAAGAGGACAATGTCACCATATTTGTAGTCGTCGGATACAAAGCAATATGCACACATACTGTGTGCCCGTTTATTTTGATGTTTGAATGCATGTATGCATAAAAATACAAAAAAAAAGTGTTATAACTTACTGCCGTTTTTATGATGTTTGCTTTCTACTTTTAACTTTTTTTTTTCCTTTATAAACCATATCCTTCTTAGGTGGTTTACCCATGACATTTCTGTTTTTCTTTCCTTATGAAAATTTATTTATACTTTTCTTCAATTAAAAAAAATAATAGTGCTCCTTTATAAAATTATTTTACTCTTCATCAGTATTATAGTAGTAGTTTTTTTAGTAAACCTGGTGCTGCTGTAGTGAATACAATTATTATTTTAATATTTTACAAGAAAATATATATATGTATCATAAAAATATATATGTATATCATAAAAAATAATAAGTATGAGAAATTGAAATTGGTTAAGCGATAAGAGGCCTTTGTTAAAAATTTTAATATTAGTTTTTTTTTTCTTTCATTTAAATGTTAACCCTTTAATGCAGTACTGAGACGCTTATCGCCTCTATAATAATATTTGTAGATTTATTTATGAATAGAAATTTTCACAAACAGATTAATGGTTTGATATAAATCTAATATTTGGTTTGTTAAAAGTAGAGATTGTGCAGATAGCGAAATTGGGTAATTCCCTAATTCGGGCTGGTTTATTATCATGCCTAAAAAGCAATAGGGCTTAAGATTTTTCGAAGTATCCTTAAGTCTGGATCGAAGGTGAAGTTGTACTTCATTCGTATTAAACAAAGACCCACTAAGTGAACGCAAATAGTATACGATAAAATCTAGAGGTATTTACTCTGCCAAATGTTGTTCATACCGGATAATATTCTTTTCATAATTTACTTAGTTAACAAATTAGGAGTACTTATAATAAGAATTTCTACTTTATTATAAAAATAAAATCAAAGAAACTGCACATTATTATTGTAAGCTTCCGTTGTTATTATTTGAATATAGAATTGAATGGTCATTTCACATTGTTTTACACTTTCAAGTTACTGGTAAATCATAGCCAATTACTATTGAATCTTTAAAGGCTAATTTTTTCTATTCTGAAATAACAACAAAAATGAATAGCTCTCTCGATTTAATGTTTTTAGTTTACTAATGGTAAAATTTTATGGCATATGGAAAATGAAATAATGTGGGTATAAAAAAGAAACTTCAGATAGACATGAATTTCATGTTATTTTTCCATTTTGTGTTTTCGTTTTTATTTTGCCTTGTGTTTCTGTTTTGTAAATGGATCAAAATGCAAAATACCCCGGTAAAAACATGAAAACAAAAATCAACCAAATGAAATGTCCTAAGTAGTGTCAAATATTTTTATGTAGTGTGTATAGGTACTTTTACCACTAAAAATAAGCAAAAAACCTCAAAACAAAAAAAAGGCTGATGTTTCGCAATAATATGAAAAAAAATAAAGAGAACACCATAAAAATTCGAGTGAAAAAAAAAAATCTCTTTTTACTTTTTTACATTTACATAAACATTAATTTTGAAAAAAATTCAAGAGAGTTAAAGCACTTTTTCTCTTCACTATGGTTGAAATTTTTTTAATGGATTTTTCCTGACACTTTCAACTTTTACACAGAAAAAAAATCTGTTTGGTGTTCTCATTTTATTTTGCTCTTTTTGTTTTTTTTTTTTGTTAATTTTGAATTCAATTAAAAATGTACTGTTACAGAATAGATTTGAAGTTTCGAACACAATACTGTTTTTTTAAATAAAAATTAATTAAAAATCAAGAAACACACTCATGGAGGCTGATAGATTTATAGATTCGTCTGATTTGATTATAGGGTTGTGCAAGAATCAGAAGAGAATCCTCACTGGGGCCTTGTTTGGTCACTACAATCTTACATGCCGCCTAACTGGTAGGCTAGGCTTGGAAAATGAAGAAAATTACAGATTTCGTGGAGTCGATTAGGAGACCTCAGTACACCTTCCGGGGGAATGTAATGCTCTTGTCTATAGAAGAAGGGAAATATTGGAGAGCTTTGTTCTTATGGTTGCGGAATTTTAGTCTACCGGGCCTCGAAAATTGCTTTAGTTCATCAGGAGGATAGGTCTGTGTCATGGAGAGTACATTTAGTAGGGGATAGGGGCACAATAGACCCTTATACGTGCTTGCGGTTAACTGCTACCCCGGTTGTACAAATTTACAATGAGGCTAGTAACTTCGTATTTTAAAAAAAACAACAAAACAATAAATTTGTGAATGTTTTCCTCTGCCAATTGCACAAAAATAAGGGTGACTTATATGTGAAGAAGCAACTGATCAAATTGAAAAATATGCATTTTTCAGATAATTTCATAAGTCAAACGTAGATCAAATGTATACTGGGCCCGTAAATTTGTAATTTAAAATTTCAAATTCTCAAATAGTCGATTTTGTTTGTTTTATTCGAGGTTTCTTATTTTTGAATTTATTTCTAACATTTAAATTATGACAATTATTAGCCTTATAAAATGGCTGAATCGTGTATGAAAAAAAAAAATTCCTATTTCACATATATCCTTTTATATACTTTATACATATTGTAAATGTGAAGCGTAAATTAAATACACCATAATAATATGACCATGTTTTTTCTTTTTTAGCCATTTTGTTATAAGCTTTTTGGATATGAAAATAACAACAACATCGAAAAAATCATATATGAAAATGCCGTGCCATAATATTTTAAGTATTCAAATAACTACTTTAATCTTTTCACATCACTATATTGTATACATAAATAAATTATATTACGTATTCTAGCATAATAAGGACATAAATAAAACAGAATACTCTTAAAAAAGGAGAAAAGTTGAAAAAAAAAAAATGTGGTGGTTAAAAGAATACAACGTTGACGAAAAAAATATTTTATTTTTATTTTATACAAATTTGAAGTATTTTCATTTAAAAATTATTTTGAATATTGTGGAGTTATTGCAGTTTGTTGACTATGTTTGGAAGTTTCCATTCAGTATACTATTACAGTATGTATACTTCAGTATACATATACGGTATTAAAAATGTTTTGTAAATTTTTGTTTCTATTTTTGTATACTTACGATAATACTTGATAATTAAAAAGTTAAAAGAATTATTAAAATTTTTAGTTTTCTATTTACCCAAAAAAAGAAAATTTTTTTTTTGTATATTTTAAATAGGTACTTTTTATGTGAATAATAATTTTAGTTTTGGCTTAAAAACATTTGAGATTGGTTTTTTTCGGTCTAAATGACATCTTTACAGGCATGTTGAACTTTTAATTATAGAAATAAGGATAATGAGATGAGAAATGTTATAGGTATAATAAGCAATAGCATTAAAACCGATAATTTAGTCCCAGTCAGGACAAAGTGGTTTGTGTACAAAAAAATAACATTAACAAATTTTAAAGAAAATGGGAAAATATTACAATTGAAAGTTTTTAAATTGGAACTAAATTTTTTTGAATGTAAAACATTAGCAACGTAAAATATAAGAAACCTTAATGAAATCAACGTAGGCTAATTTTTAACATACCGTATTTTAAAATTTATAAACCGAGCAAACAAAATTCATAGCCGAAATAATAATACTTTTGTTGGTTATGAGCAAATATGTACTATCCGAGTATTAGTATGGGCCACTCGACTTTCCCACATTACTTACTTACAAAAAGAAATTACATTTTCAACTGACTTTATTGATTATTTTTTTTTTTTGATAAATAATGAATTTGTAAGGAATTTCTTATACTTATATTTGGTATCTATGACCGAGTTCTTGAAATATTTTTGAAAAATTTTAATAGTCGCAATCGAATATATTTCTTTCTTGCAAACAGAAAGAGGGACTGCATTTTGAAGACGAATGGGTCTCATACTGCCACTCATTATTCGCAAATAATATGGTACAAGTGAAAATACGCTAAAATTTTCTGGAAATATATCACATACCATGTCTTACTGCCAGCGTTTCATCTTCCATATATGAAAAATAAGGGCGCCGGAAAAGGCGGAAATAACGTAGAAAGCTGAACAATTCAGAGCCGGGTGTGCCTGTGTTAAGAACAGCATTTGCTTTTCGATTTTTTAATTACAAAAATAATTTCTGGAAAGTGTTATAACATTTGCTCTAATATTTACTCCTAGATACAAAAATAATATTCAAAATCATGTAAAATTAATAATTTTCAAAAAAAAAAATTATCATGTTTTCTACAATATAAAATTTTTTTATAAATAAATAACAAAACCTTTTATATTTTGAAAATAACAAATTTTTTCCAAGTTAATTTTTTTTTTTTTATTTCTATAAAATGATTTTTGTTAACAAAACTTTTTCTCACATTTCAACTATAAAACCATTACAAAAGAGTAATTTTTTAATTTATGTATTTTTGTAATTAAAATTTCTAACAATTTTAATGTATATATATAGATATACATATATAAATGAGAAATATTTAATTTTAGGATTTTGAATTTTTAAGAATAACCTATTTAACTATAATATTATAGAAAGAGCTATTTATTTTTACCCACATTAAGTATTAAAATGTGAGTTAAATTTTGTTAGAATATTTATAATGAAATGGTTTTCAATATATAAAAAATAAATGTACATAATATAATATGTACTATGTATGTATATGTAGATAATTATCATATACTTGCAGCTTATTTTAATGTCACAATTTATTTTTCATGATTTGCACAATATTGCGTTTCGTATAGCTAAAAATTTAAATAATATGTTCTTCGTAAAAATAACAGTCTACATTTTATAACATTTTGTAAATAAATAAATTTTTGCATGCATATATAGGTTAAAAATTAGAATTTAAATATCATATATATGAAAACGGATTTGTTATAGGCGTTGTCACACTTTGATAAAGTGTTATTTGAGAAATTTTAGAAAAAAATTTTTAAATGTTAATATTAAAATGGTTTTTCATTTAATAAATCGATTTTAAAAGTGTCACAAATTAGGAATTTATTTAAAATTGAACCTTAGCTTGAAAATTTGCTATAGAATTTTTTCGAACATTTTAATTAACATAATAAGATTTTCGAAACTGCAGTATGTTTTTCTCGAAAAATTATTTCATAAAATTTTTTAAAAGGTATTTTATTTTTCGCTTTGATTCGACCATTAATTTAATTCGGGGATTACATTTGATTTGAGGATTAAGTTTAATACAGTACAAGCCAAAGTTGTTTTCAAATTGGCGTCCTAATTGCGATGTAAGAACTGTTAATTATTTTTGAGAGTTATCTTTTGGGTTTAAAATTGCCTTCTGGATCAGGTCTATTTTGTACCCATAATTTTTTGATATTACAATTAATTTCAGAAAATTTTTTCACAAGAAAAATGGTCTACAACAACAAATTATTACAAAAATTTTAAAAAAATTTTAATTTTTTTATTTGAACATCTTTACATCCTAACCCTTGGTATCTAATGAGTGCATTTAAAAACTTTCTGAAGCATAGTAAATTGGTGTACCAACTACTGAGAAAAAATTTTCTTTTTTAAATTTTTAATTTATAAAATGTCGTACATTGCGTTTCCTAAGTATAATTTAAATTTTTAATTTCAAAAACAAAATTCAGCTAAAAATATATCTATACTTTTTGATTCAACAATATTAAAGTGGAGAATAATAAAAATCAAAAAGTTTATTACATTTGTAAATTTAAAATTAACTTTTTAAATTTTAATTTGCATATGAAATGAAATATAACATTAAGCATAGAATATTTTAACATGAGCCACAATGACCCTAATTACAATATTATAAGAGCATATTTTAAGCAATTAAATAATTAAATTTTAAATTTTGTATAACATGTTGACCATTATTTTTTTTTGTTTTTGTTTTGAGGTTTAAAAATTCTTGTAAATAAAGTAATACAAAAAAACTTTTTAAAAAATTTGATGAAACGATTATAATGTTGTCATATTATTAAAGAAAATGGCGTAAGGACCAATACCTCATTTAGAGAATATCGGAAGTATTAACTTCAAAATTGTGCTCGTGATAAGTAATTCTGAAATTTTACTTAGAAAGAATTTTGATTTTAAAATTTTTAGTAATTTTATTTATTAAAACTGAAAAGTCCTTAATTTGTGCTAGTTTTCCCGTAAATCCTGTTCTATAAAAATAAAGTTATTTTTAATACAAAATTTCAAAAATTTCTTTAATATTTTTCTCAAATACTTTTAAATTAAAAAATATTTACTAATGAATATAAAATATGTAATGATAATAATTACATTAAAAATTAAATATAAATTTACATTCACATATTGTAATTGAAAAGAGTGGTAGACTTACGAAACGGAATTCACACACATAAACGTAATGCACAGTATTTTCCTTGTAAAAATTTTATATACATACATGTATGAGTGTGTGTATAACCATTTTAAATTACACATAAGATTCTAAAATTCTTATTAAATTTTTCAACAATCCATTATAAAAATTAAATTTAAATATATAAATATTAGAATTTTCTAAGTATTCTCCACAATAAAAATACTTAGAAAATTAAAAAAAAAACCTAAAAATTTTGATTCTTAAACAATAAACCAATCATTTGTAAAAATATTGCTTATATAACTATAATACAAATTTCTTTATTTTACAAAATATTATTTGCACTTCGAATAATGCTTTACATATGTACATGAATATAATGTATAAGTACTATCTAGAAAGATTTATACACATATTATCAATTTTAATACAATTTAAATGTATATGTGGCCCAGAATTCAAATGAAATATTCGATTCCGATTACAGGTATGTAAAATATACTATTATTTATCTGTAAATTTTATAAAATTCTTTATTCAAATTTTTTGGCACCCCTTATAAGAATTATAACATGGAAAATAGAATATAGAAACCTCCCTACATTACGGCAATAATAATTTCATAAAATTTTAGTTTTATCTCATTTACACTGTAGATCCTATGTATATACAGTCAATGTAATTGTTCAATTGGACAACTTATGGAGACGATTTTAGAAAATATCATGTTAGTAAGAGATCTTCATTATGTGTTGTTTAAATTTACATCAGAAGAACTTTAAATTTTTTACGAATTTCAAATTTATCTTTGAGTATTAAATAAAATGAAATATTTTTCGTTTTAAATTTATTTCCAAGAAATTATAAAATTTGCATAAATCAAAGAATTCTTCAAATATTATTTAATTGGGAATAACATTGTCTTCTGTATTCAAATTTCATAGAAATTAATAAATAATTTTTGTAAATTTCGAAATATAATTCTAAGAATAATGTTAAATTCAAATTAAAATATTTTGATAATTTATTTATTACATTCTACCGGTGGTATCACAACGGGCCTTATTGACCTGTGTGCATTGTATTGCTGTTGCCGGATCGACCTAACTTATTACATTCTATTGAAACACTGTACATACAGTTTACTCGAAAAGGAAATTTTAAATTTTTTTATCTACGAAAATTCACTGATAGATGGCATTGGTTTAAAATGTGAACATAATTCTTTCAACACATTATAATATTACTAAAGAGAGAAGGATAACTGTATATATTAAATAGTAAAAAGAGAAATTTTAATCAGAAATAATTCAAAAGTATGACAAAATGAAAAAGGAAGAATTATAATACACCCACACATATACTATTATAACATTCACTATGTGTACCTATAATATATAGGAATTAGGAGGTGCTATACTAGAACACATGCAAAAATTTAAAATTTTAGTTTTTTTAAATTTTTGTCACGCAAATATTACACAAAATAAAAAAATATTGTTTTATAGAAATATTTCTCTTCCTCTCTCCACCTTCTCTCTCCTTTTACATTTTTAACACAATATTATTGTTGTCATAGAGAGCTATGTATATTTTCTCTTTTAAATAAAATATTCAAGTCGCGTTTGAAGACATCTATAGCAAAAAAAGTAAAAAATTTATGCAGAGTATTATAATTTTTTATTTTTTGTTATATTTTCTTTATTATTATATTCTTTTAAATAAAATATTTACTGTCTGGTAAATAATAACAAAAGTCAATATAATTTTTATATAAATATAGGTTATATATACATAAATAAATTTTATACTCAAAAGTATAGAATGTATGTACCTATGCATACAAACTAATATTTTGATACATATACCAACAAATTTATTAATATGTATATGGAGTATACAATATACATAATTTATGTTCAGAATAATATTTATTGCATGTGAAATGGGAGCTAGTTATATAGAAAGTTATAAAAATTTGATTTACAGAACGTAATCATAATATAACAGCACCTTATAATACATATAGAAAAATTTGTCATTTCGATTTTTTTTTTTCATATTTTTAAGATATTATTTTAGTTATTTATTATTATTATTTATTATTCAAAAATTGATTTATACCTATGTATTATATTTTCGTTTGATTTAACAATATATTATTGAGTATTCTTCAAAAATAATATTAAAAGTACTTGTTGACATGTATGTGTGTTTATATATGTATAATATTTTGGGTGACAGAAAGGAATTCTTATAATAATGTTGACATTAAAGTTATAAATTTAAATTTTTATTTTAATATTTTAATATGCTATAGAGTATTCTACAGAATTAAAGTTTTCAAACGTATTCATGCAGGGATTCATCCTATAGATATTACAACAGTCGACCAAATTCATCAGTAATCGATTTATAGACTACGTATTTATTAATGGACGATCAATTAGTCGATTTCTTCCGCTTTTCATTAAGGGTTACTTACATAACATAAATCAATTATCACTTAAAATACTTTTACTCTCATTGTACATAGTAATTGGTAATTATATGCATATATAATAAATTATGCAATTATATAGAAAATAATAAGATTAATGTATTTTATACAATCTTTATAAAACAAAAATTAAAAGGACTAAAGCTGTTAAATTCTGTTGGTTCTTCTCTGTTTCGTTTCTTACTCTCCGCATTTCAAATACGAGTAGAGAGACAATAAAAAAAACTCATGAGACATCTTTGAATAGAATACATTAACGACTATTCAAATGAAAATTATTATAATAGTTCTATCATCATCTATTTTCTATGTATATGATACCCGCATAATATACAATATATATTTTAATGCAGGAACCTATATATGTATAACAAATGCATAACAGTAATAGTATAATATATAAAATTGATTAACGATTAATTCTCTTAAGAAGATTAAAGAATCGTTTTACCACACAGACAAAATAATCACCATTCACCATAATAGTATAAAAGAGAAAATAGATAGTATATAAAGAAAAAAAAATTATAATATTATACAGTTTTAAATTAATGTTACAACAAGAGAATTATACTGTCATGAAAGCGGAAATTAATGTATTTTGTAGGAAATAAAAAAAATATATAATATTATTCTGTTTTAATGTCATTACACTCCTATATAATGAAAATGAAATAGTTCTCTCAGTATTTATTTCAAATGTATAAAATTATAATAAATTATAAAAAAAACTTTATTCATTTAAATTTTAATTACAAGTGTGATATAAGAAATATAACAGATGATATGGTCAACTCTTCAGATTTAGATCAATACTAACTAATCTTATATGGTTATTAAAATTATTAAAATTAAATAGTTTATTTTATTGATTAAATTTTCAAATTCAATATTGTTGTTCATAAATTAGAACTGATTCTTTACGGGAAAGAAATTATAAAATGCATACTGATTATAATCGTAAAATAGAACTCATTTTTGTCTCATGATTTACCGCGAAGGTGTTTCTTCCACCATACTCGGGGAAGAAAGTAGGCACAGAGTTCTTAGGGATAAATAGAAATTCATCCATATCGGATTCGTGCTATTGCGAATTTCTTTACGTGGCATTGCTCAGTGAAGTATCACCTTTTGAGGCTTGGGAAATCAAGCCCTTCCCAACGGGGACGGTGACGAAACGCCGTGTACATTCTTTGCGATATCTCCAGCTTTATATACTTGGATATCTCCAGCTTTATACTTGAAGGTAGGTAGGGGGTCGTGCAAAATTTTAAAAAATTCTTAATTTTTTGCCAAGGGAGGGGTCGTGCAAAATTTTAAAAATTTTCAATTTTTTGCCAAGGTAGGGGGTCGTGCAAAATTTTAAAAACTTTCCAATTTTTTTCCAAAGTAGGGGGTCGTGCAAAATTTTAAAAAATTTCCAATTTTTTGCCAAGGGAGGGGTCGTGCAAAATTTTAAAAATTTTCAATTTTTTGCCAAGATAGGGGGTCGTGCAAAATTTTAAAAAATTTTTATTTTTTTGCCAAGGGAGGGGTCGTGCAAAATTTTAAAAATTTTCAATTGTTTGCCAAGGGAGGGGGTCGTGCAAAATTTTAAAAACTTTCCAATTTTTTTCCAAGGTAGGGGGTCGTGCAAAATTTTAAAAAATTTTTAATTTTTTGCCAAGGGAGGGGTCGTGCAAAATTTTAAAAATTTTCAATTGTTTGCCAAGGTAGGGGGTCGTGCAAAATTTTAAAAATTTTCAATTTTTTGCCAAGGTCGTGCAAAATTTTAAAAAATTTCCAATTTTTTGCCAAGGGAGGGGTCGTGCAAAATTTTAAAAATTTTCAATTTTTTGCCAAGGTAGGGGGTCGTGCAAAATTTTAAAAACTTTCCAATTTTTTTCCAAGGTACTAGGTCGTGCAAAATTTTAAAAACTTTCCAATTTTTTTCCAAGGTAGCGGGTCGTGCAAAATTTTTAAAAATTTCCATTTTTTTTGTCAAGGTTGTGCAAAATTTTAAAAAATTTTTAATTTTTTGCCAAGGGAGGAGTCGCGCAAAATTTTAAAAAATTTTCAGTTTTTTGCCTAGGTAGGGGGTCGTGCAAAATTTTAAAAAATTTTAAAATTTTTGCCAAGGGAGGGGGTCGTGCAAAATTTTAAAAACTTTCCAATTTTTTTCCAAGGTAGGGGGTCGTGCAAAATTTTAAAAAATTTCCAATTTTTTGCCAAGGGAGGGGGTCGTGCAAAATTTTAAAAACTTTCCAATTTTTTTCCAAGGTAGGGGGTCGTGCAAAATTTTAAAAAATTTCCAATTTTTTGCCAAGGGAGGGGGTCGTGCAAAATTTTAAAAACTTTCCAATTTTTTTCCAAGGTAGGGGGTCGTGCAAAATTTTAAAAAATTTCCAATTTTTTGCCAAGGGAGGGGTCGTGCAAAATTTTAAAAATTTTCAATTTTTTGCCAAGGTAGGGGGTCGTGCAAAATTTTAAAAAATTTTTAATTTTTTGCCAAGGGAGAGGTCGTGCAAAATTTTAAAAATTTTCAATTTTTTGACAAGGTAGGGGGTCGTGCAAAATTTTAAAAATTTTCAATTTTTTGCCAAGGTCGTGCAAGGGGGTCGTGCAAAATTTTAAAAAATTTCCAATTTTTTGTCAAGGGAGGGGTCGTGCAAAATTTTAAAAATTTTAAAATTTTTGCCAAGGTAGGGTCGTGCAAAATTTTAAAAAATTTCAATTTTTTGCTAAGGTAGGAGATCGTGAGAAATTTTAAAAAGTTTTCAATTTTCTGCCAAGGTAATCCAGCATTATATTATTTTTATGCTACATAAAGTTGCGAGTGACTGCGGTGGCCCGGGGAACTTCTCCTGCCCCTTTCGGTTTCCTTAAAATCTACCTCATATTAAAGAATTTTCAAGTTAACATTATTTTTTTAATAAATATTTTATTCATTTTTTTTTCCAAATTACAATCTAGTGATTCAATTAGAAATTATAATTTATTTTTCACTTCAAGAAATATTTTAATTTTACATAATAAGAAAATTATAATATATGGATACAGTAATGTGCAATATTATAAATTTAAATCTAATTTAAAAAAAAAAAAAATTTTTTTTTTTCGTAAACTTTGATTAAAAAGTTACCCATTGTACAACCTTTGATTTATTTTTCTACTAGATTTAACATTTTATACAAAATGAATCTCTAAAAGAAATTAGCACACTATAAAAAAAGGGAATACATAAAATGAAATATTTAAAGTAAAAAAAAAAAATTTCGAATAAAGAAAGGCAAAAAATGAAAATTGTAATAAAATACAAGAAAATAGCCTTAATACAAAGTATGTGTTCATTCACACACATACATACACATTATATAGTTATTCATAAAGGATAAAAAAAAGAGTATTTAAATTACAAATTCAAGCGGGTAAAAAACAAATTTTAATTAAAATTTCCTTTACTGTTTCTTTTTTTGTAGTTTTTTGTAGTTGATCTAAAATACTCTAAGATCTGACTATTTTATATAATCAGTAATATCTTTGAGATGATCTTAAATTTTGAAAAGTTTGGCATTGTGAAACCTGAAATTTTTTCTAAAATTGTTCATCATTTTGGATAACATGCGCGCATATTTTATAAATTTCATTTAAAGTTTTGTAATTGAAATTCCAGAATTCTATTAAATTTTGCTATAAACCTCAAATTGAAATAAATTCGAAAGTAAGAATTTTTATATAAGACTCATAATATTAAAGTTCGTTATTTAATTCTCTTAAGAAGATTAATAAATTTTCAGCTTGCATTCTGTATAATAATATTATTAAATAATGTGACTCGTAATATGAACGAGTTGTTGAACTGCTTAGATATACTAAGAAAATTTTGAAAATAAAGCTTTACTTCATTATCAAATCATCTAATTTGTTTCAAACTGTAGGCTATTGTAAGGAACTCTTTAAATTGGTCCAATTGTGCAGTTCATAACGGGTTTTCTCACCATAATTTATTATTACTATAACGAATTATTTAAATTATTAATTCATAATATGTAATCTATAAAAGGGCGGAATTTATTCATAAATTACGAGAATCACATTTTTTAATGTACATACAAATAATTAAAATAAAAACATTTATTGTTTTTAAGTGCAACACCTTTTATAATATTATTTTTCTTATACATACAATTAAAAGTTTATTTCCATATATTATTTATATAATACAGTGTGTGTGTGTGTTCATATAATGAAGAAATAATAATATAATAAATTATTACTTTTTATTTCTATATTTTTTTTTTAATTTTCATTTCAGGAAAACTACTCATATAATATACATAGATACATATAAGTACTTTTTATTTATTTTATTTTTAATAATATCACCGCATAAGGAGGGCGAGTTTTTGAAAAATTTAATTTTAGAAAATTACAAATTTCTTTTTAACTTTAATAAAAAAACAGTATTCTCATATATCTATATTTAAGATGCAAGTATGTAAAACATGGAACAAAAAAATTACATTATAAATTCATTTTTCATTTTACTTACTATATTGTGTATATGTATATCTATAATTTATAGTTAGTATTTGAGAATCTCTGTATAAAATAGAAGACAATATGTTTAAATAAGAATTGCATATAGAGAAAAAAAAATAGTGTATTTTATATACGAAAAGAAATTGTAACATAAAAGGATAAGATTGTATTTAATATAGTAAGGATAATAACGCATATGTACTCTTAAATTGTATGTATGTATATGCTATTTTGAAAATAAATTATTTTATTTATTTATTTTTCCTTTTTTTAATCAAAATTATCATATTATTACTATTGTAGAAATAAAGCGTTGATTTAAAACTTAATATACACTGAAAGAGTTTCTGAAAGAGTACGTTTTTCTCTTATTTTTCTCTTATTTTTTACAACTCTTTAAAAAATTTGCGATTGGTAAACATTTGTAATTGATTACAATAAAATTAATATAGCAAATTATGCAAAATATAGAAAAAAAATTTAAAAATTCTTTAAAAAATTAAAAATTTATTTGGAATGAATTAAGAAATCCAGGAAATTAAATTAGATATTCTATGGTCGATATCAAATTTAAGAAATCTATTTGATGTATATTCAAACGAAAAGCAAAAACATGCAGTTGTAGGAACCGCATAAAACGGGAATGTCATTCTGATTTCTGTGTAAATTTAATATTCAAATTGCCTAAAACGCTTCCTACAATAAACATTTATGTTATATGTTTGGAAATATAATATATTTAATTTGTTTCGTAGTGAAGCCCTACCACTAAAACCTTACCGTTCTCAGAAATTCGTTTAACCACAATATTTTTCAAGTTTTTATCTTCATTGTCCATTCTTGATTAAACTTCCGACAATATTTTCCAAAAATTGCCTGTTGAGCTTGCTACAAATTTTTCACCGCCTCAATTATTAATGAGTCACCAACTTGAACTGTATTTCTTTTTGATCCATGATCATTAATTAAATAATTTAAACTATTTATGATTTAGTTTTGCTCTATAAAATAATTTATAAATAAAAATATATAAATTAATTAATAGTTTTTACATAACATTTACATATCTAAAATTTACATATCTAATATTTACATATCGAAAATATTTACATATTTAAATATAAAATAACAAATCTCTATAAAATAATATTGAACGCAAGCATCATTTTCAATTAAATTAAATATTCTAAGAATGAAATCTAAATAAAATATACTATCAATGTATTTAATTACATGCATTACACTACTGTTATCCTAAATCAAAAAATACATACATACATGATGTCATTTAAAAATTTTATAAAATAATTTGGTTACCCTCAAAAACCATCATTTGTGTATCAATCAATCTAAATTTATCGTTTGATTGATCTCTAATACTTAATTAACTATATTCATTTTTACAAATTACAATTTTAAATTATTTGTTATTTTAAATAAATTAGACAGCAAATTCCAAAAAAAAAGAACAAAATATTTGTAATGGTAACACTTTAAATTTTACCACAAAACTTAACATTAATTCAATTATTCCATGAAATTTTTATAATTACAATTTACTCGTATTTCTAATTTATTACACAAAAAAAAAATTTTTTCCTAAAAATTTTATTGACAAAATTTTGTATGTTATTTCAAGGGTTTTTAGGACATTACAAAATTCGACAAAAATTATTATTACAGTGTATTTTAGCAAAAAACATGTAAAATTAAAATATTCCGCTCTTCTTTATTTTAAGCACTTTAATAGTCCTTGAAAAATCTGTTAGTTTGAAGCTTATATCTTAATCTAGGTAAAAAAACTTAAATATGTTAAAATTTTTTCAAATTTTTTTTTAAAAATTCCAATAGCTTGGACAAGGTCTCGATTTGACACTATATTCCAACCAAAAATGTTACTCATTTTCGACTCTTTACCCGATGTTATATGGCTCCTAACTTATTTGTGAATTATAATCAATTATATTTGTTTGGAATTCAATTGCTTGAACGAACTACCTTTGAATTGTTTGCATCGGAAGATTTTATTTCCTGGTTTTGGCAGCTTAGAGGAATGACTGATCAAAGTGTAGCAGAATAATATATTCAAATAATACACATAATTCAAATCCCAAATAAATTTCTGAATTTTCTGATTTGGTACACCCTTTTGAATTGGATTTAAAAATCATGTATAATAACATTGTAATATTTTACATAATTTTAATTGTAATTTCGCATAAACATTACCCAGAAAAAAATATAAATTAGATTATATTTCTACAAGGGAAAAATCTTATGAGATAAGATTTAAATTCCTTCTATCCTATGGAGAAATAAGAATAATATATTTTTTTTATTATTTTTTATTAATTAATTTAAAAAATTTTCTTTTATCTTATTACACACATTTACTTAGTTTTGTGTCATTTCGTAAATTATTTTGTTTTTTTATTGAATTTAACAATTTTTACTATTAAAATTTTCTCAGACTCTAATAAATTGAGCTAATAAAACAAAATTTTATGCTCTAATAATTTTGTTGTGTTTTAATTTTTTTAAAAGAAATCATAAAAATTTTGTAATTTCTTCTTTTTTAAAATGATCTAAAAATAGAAGAAATGTGAGCAGTAATAATTATTTTAATCATTAATGTCATCAAATATAAATATTTTTAAATGATTTTTATTACAATATTCGCAAGTTGATTTTCTCATGATTATTCAGATAATTTCTTTAATATTTTTGCACAACAATGCTTTGCAATAATTCATTTCACATAATATTTTCATTATTACCCCAAACATTCATTATTATTGAATTAAATTTTCATATATAATTATACTGAAGCGCAACACATACACACACATACACACTTATATTTTTACTTTTATGATTTTATATTTGTAAATTTTACCTTGTTCTTGTATTTTATGCTTATTTTTTACACATTATTTTTATTATCCTGTGAATATCCTCAAGATTTTCATTACCTATCTACTTACTCATTTTATTTACCATAATATTTTTGAGTTTATTTTATAAAAAAAAAAAATTTGATGTAATCAGCACGTAACGGACCGCAATGTCTATATCCGATATTTCAGCGAAAATGGTTCTTAAAATTATGAAAATATTGTTTGAGTATTTCTCTTTATATACGCATAGAAGTGAATTTGGCCCATAGTTCAGTTTCTGACTCCTTATTTCTTCCAAAAGTTATATGGTTTCTTGCATTATCAAGCGAAAATCTGTTGAAAAATCCGTTGAATATATTCTTAAAAGTTATTGAAAATATAAAATTGGCCAATCAAAAGCTGATATATTCCAAAAATTTATCAAACCGTGGCCATAACCAAAGTAATCTCTTATAATATAAATTTTCGTGCAAATTGGTTCAGCCCAAAATTGAATTGAAGACAACTGCACATTCAAATTGACATACAGTCTTATTTACGCTTCCCAATCACGAAAAAGTACATTTCCGCCGAAAACTCGACATGAGAAATTTTTGGTGCTATCACATAATCTCTCTTATTGTATGCAATACGGTCGATTAAAATAAAATAATGATTACTGAATTTTTCCATTCTTTCCAACATTTTGTTTTTTTTATTTGCATTTTATTCAACTTACAGATGTTCGTTGTGCCGTATTTTAAAATGGTTTGTTAGAAAGTCAGTAGCAGAGAAATATTTTATATTTTTCCAGATGTCTATAATAAAATTTTATTATTATAATAATATTGTAAAATTCTAGGATATTCACGTTTTTTTTTTTTGTATATTGTTAACCATTGTTAGTGATAAAAGAAAATTTTTGAAAAAAAAAAATATTATAATCATGCAATTTTTATATAAAATGGCCTACCTCTCTGTATTTTCTTAAATATAAATAATTATTAATTGAGGCACTTGCATCATCAATGATAATTGCTTTTGTAACTCAGTATTGCGTTCAATATTCATACAGGTAATCATACACAATCTTCAGTACTTAAACAGCTAATTCCCACAAAGCATTTAATTCAAGTAATTTAAATATTTAAACACAGCCTTTAAATATCAATATTTTTACTTAGAACCTAATATCATTTTAGAAAAATTTTAATAAAACGTAAAATTTATCAACACTCTCGAAAGATATAATATAAAAATTTTTAAAATTAACTTAATCATTTCATCAAATTAAATTTTTATTTTGACGTGTTAGAAGCAAAAAATCCTTTAAATATTTTCGGCTTACCCCCTTCCCTTTACTTGGTACAACACTGATGATATTTAAAATAAACCATACCAATTTCGTATGATGAATTTGTATTATAATATGTTGCGCGCATTCGACTGCCATTACATAAATTATTGCCTCTTATATTTTACAGAAATTATTTTTTATAAAAAAAAATATACCTACATACACATAACTTTTTCGGTTTTATTGCTAGATAAATTTTATTAAAACTTTTTACGCGATATTTTTTACCTTTTATTGTATTTAGTATAAGAGTCATTAATTAACATTCTATTATTTTATTTTTTCTTTTTATTATTATTATTTTTATTATATACCTTAAAAAATTTTATATAATATATTTTTTATATTCTATATTCTAATAAAAAATTTAAATGAATTAATCCTGTTTTCTTTCTAAAATAAATTGAATAGAACGTCAAAAACAAAAAAGAAAAATCAGAAAGAAACAAGGAAAAAAAGGACATAGAATTTTTGTTATAAAATAAAAGGCATCTGCTTTTAAATAAATTGTCATTATAAAAGCTAATTTTTTTTATATTAAAATAAATAATATAATTACAATTAATTTTTGTTTCGTCTTTTTTTTTTTTTTTGGTTTTAAGTCCTTTTCAGGGGAATTTATTTATTCAATTGAAAAAGCCAAATCGGATTACTTTTTAACGTTGTATTTTAATTAATTTATTCAAAAAATATTAAATTTTATTTGAATTTTAGATACATAGACGTCATTTATACGATTTCAAAAATTTGTGTTCTATGGCTTTAGACAAAAAAAAAAAAAATGATTTTCTATACATAATGTTGTTTTTGAGAGAAGAAATAGTGATTTTCCTCGCAGAATAAAATTTAAAAAAAGAAACTTACCTTAAGAAATATTTCCAAGTAGTTCTTGAATACATTCATAATGCGCATTTTACTAATATTATTTAAGAGGATTTTGTCTTGAATAATGTTTTAGTTAATTACAATATTGATTCTGTGCAAATATACCAGAAATTTTAATTCGTTTTTTAATGGCACATTTTTTTTGCAAAAAAGTAAAGACAAATACATAGAGTAAGCTTAAATAGCAGACAATTGTGCCGTCTCATATCCCTTTGTTTAAAATTTATTGGAGCATGCAAAGCGAAAAATTTTCAAAAGTTAAACTTTTTGAAAAGAGGAACTTTTTAATTTTAATATTATACCTAAAATATTACCTTGATTTATAGTTAACACGAACGCTAATGGTGCTAGTTACTTAGTGCTACTTGTTCATTATTATCCATAAAAATATATACAATCTATAATAGTGCAATCATATTCATAAATTGTCGCACAACAACAAAAGTAATCTATTATTTACGTAGAACTACCTACATGTTAAGAAAAATTTCCCATTTACATTGCAAATAAACTTATGATACTAACGAACACCCACCACAACCTATATACCCGTGAAAAGTAAAACTTTAAATTGAAATTGAAAATTCATGCTCTTCTTATAGTGATATTTGTTACATCCATTAAATAGGAGCAATATTTTATTTTCTTATTATTATTTTTGTTGACATCGCGAATTGAAGGTAAAAAAATAATTTTATAATATTTTTTAGTAAAGTAAAAATAATAATGTTAAACTATTACTTTTAGTAAGAAAAATATTATTGTTATTATAAATCAGAAACCTACATGATAAATCAATTTAATGTTTACTAAGAAAATGCATTATCCACTTTATTGCGTAAAAATTTACATTAGTCAAAAAAAAAACAAAAAAAAATTATATAGGCTATAAATAGAAAATTTCAAATCAAAAATTTGATTTATCATTTAAAATTTGAATAGAGAATTTATGGTAACTTTTAATTTCGAATTAAAAATAAAATTTGCATACATTTAGGGGCACGCGAAATTTATATTGAATTAGCTACCACTTTTTCAAATTGTTTTTGCAAAGAAATATTATATTCGATTCAAATAACCCATAGCAAAATTTCGACGACAATACCTTTATTATTTTCAAATTGTTGAATAGATGTTGCTATTAATAAAAATTAGCTACAATATGAACTGCAATATTAATCTTGTCTCATAAATTAATTCATTTTAGTCTAATATTAAAGTTCCACAACCGAACAAATGCGCTTTTTTGGAAATTTTCACGTACTTATCCAGAAATACCTAATTAAGAATACCCAACGCATGTGTAAAATCAGTCCTCCTGCATAGCTCCGAAACATGGCTAAAAGAAAATGAATAAACAAACAAAATACTGATGTTCATAAATAGAAGCCTAAAAATCATATTCCCAGTATTCTGGTCAAGGCGGATAAGTAACACAGACCTCTGGGTTTTAACACACAAAGAACCTGTTGCAAAAATTATAAGAAGGAAAAAATTGGAATGGATAGGCCACACATTCCGACGGCAATCTAAAACAATAATAATTGAAATGGAGTCCACAAGAAATATGAAGCATTGGACGACACAAGAATAAATGGAAAGAAAATAAAGAAAGAAATAACAGGGATGGGCCCTAACAGAGTTCGTGGTAAGTGCTTGCTTTTATATATGGAAATATTAAAATTATTTTTTAATATAATTATATGATTGAACTTATTACAAGAACTTAAACAATAAATTTATATGTAATTAATGTACATATAAAAATAAAATATAATTATTTAAATTTAATTAAAAATAAAATACTTTTAATAACATCAAAAAATTTTTAATGAAAGAAAATTCGTAAATAATAAAATTTTTTTTTTAAATGAAAATTTATTTACTTTACTAGCTATTTTCCGTATAATACGGTAGTTCACATAGGTAACGCAAGTAAATATATGTAACAAAATCATTATAATTCACGTACTTATTATATTATTATAATATTATAAGGATTTACTAATTAAGATTAAATTAAATTTTACTTTAAGAAATTAAATAATGATGAACAAAAATTTTTGTTTTCTTCTCTTCTTTATTTCAAAAAATATCACATTACCATTATCATATTTGTGCTAAAAAGGATTATTTAAATATACACGCATGTTTTATTTGTATTTGTATAATAATTATATACCTACGTATCCTATATGTTTTCCTCCGTTTTTCTTATATTTTAATAAACGCCTTTAACTTTATTTCTTTTCTTTGTTTTTTTGCCTTATTTAAAGGAAAACAACTTTTATTATAAATTTTTCTTTTAATACTTTTTAATTTACTTTGTTTTCTTCATTGTTTTTTTTCTGTTTATTTTCTAATTAAAATTACAAATTTTTATTTTTGAATGCCTAATGTAAACTGATATATTTTTAAATTCTCATTTTCAAAATACACTCACTGTTCTTATTATAATTAGAATATAAAGAGAAGATTTTGAAAAAAAAAAGAATAAGAGAATGAAAAATGTAAATTTTGCATTTAAAATTTTTATATTTCTCTTTATTTTTTGTTTGTATGAAGGCAAGAGTAATACCTAGGTGCGAATTGAGCAAAATGTCGCGATTTATTCAGTGCAATATTTTTACGATATTGTATAAAAAACAGTTGCGTCTGCTACATTAAAACCATATTAAATTTAGAATGCAGAATATTTTTTCGTTCTGCACTAAAATATTTTTTTAAAATGTTTTACCATATTATATAATTATAACAATTCCTTAATAATTTCATCTTAAAAAAATTTGATTCTGAAGTAGAAATTCTAAGAACGTAAAATTTTTAAATATAATAATGCTCAAAAATTGTATAATATTGTAAAAAATATTAAATACCTATGTAGAACCAGAGGGCTTATATTAATTTAAGATTCAAAATTTTAAATTAAAAAAGTTTGATAAATTACTAATAATGTATTTCCATTAAATTTAAAAAATGCATTATTCTTACGTTAATGTTACATTTTTTTTTTTTAATTCTGAACTTAGAAATTTTATTATATTTGATTTTTAATTGAACAAATTTGAATTAAACAAATATTAGTCGTCAATATTAACTAGCCAATTGATTTTTTATTGACGCTTAAGTAGTCGCAAATGCACCCATGTAATCAAATGGTAATACCGAACATTAAATACTTCATTGATGGTAGTTTCCAAAATTAAATAGCTAGAGCTAGCTATGTGGTTCAATTACAAAAAATATTAAAAAAAAAAAAAATTGCATATTTTTAGGGGCATCATATTTTATATTCCCGGACTTACTTAAGTAAACACACAGGAATTGAAACAAAAAACTGATATAAATAATTTTATTCTATTTTTATTTTTGACAATTCCTTTAATTTTTTATTATTTTTCAATGACCTTGAAAAAGTAAACTTAAAAAGATTTACAAAAAGAAAAAAAAAATCAAAAAATTTAAGTAGAAAAAAAATGTAGCTCCTTTTTTTTGTACGAATTTTTAACTCTTAAACAAACATATTTTTCTTAAATTTCAGAGAAAATTGTGGGAAAGAAAAAATTTTTGTTTTTTCAATTTTCGCTCTACTTTTCTTTTTATGGTGCGTAAATTTTCTTGAAAATAAAAATAAGAAAATTCAAATTAAGTTGGCATTATTGTAACAAAATTCATTTTAATTTTTACTTCTCTTCTAAAAAATTTAATATGAGAAGTTATTTTGAAAAATTTTGAAAAATTAAAAGTTTATATGAAAAATTAAAATTTTTTATCTAAATTAATTAATCAAAAATAGAATTAGGAAAATTAATTAAAATTATATAGTTTTACAAATTACCAGAGTACTTGGGTTTTATTTTTAATAATTTCAATTGTGGTTTGAGACAAATTTAATTTTTTAGTATAGTTGAATCATCATTGTGAAGTGAAATCATCAAAAGGTATGATATCAGAAAAGGTATTTACTTGTACTAGAAAGAAAATGGATGAAATTTATCTCCTGTATTTTTTTAATTAGATATATGAAATCATATTAATTCTTTCATTTTACTCATGAATATTGGATGGATTTTTGTGAAACCAAATTATAATATTTATCGTGATGTTTTTTCAAAGGATTTATATCTGACATTATGTTCGCAACTGTTACTATAAAATTGCTTTCCGTCTGAAAGCCTACGAAATATAATGAAAAATCACTTTCTTCTCAGCTTACTATATTCTTACTTTGTAATATTTTAATTTTATGAGGCATGAAAGTTTTTATAATGCAAGCGTGCATTCACTATAATAAGTGGACACGAGTCGTTTGTCATATTAATGATAGTATGACGGTGTATAACAGAAATTTTATTATTTTTTTTTTAATTTTGCTTAATTACAAAAATAAATGTAATTTTATTTTTTTGAACCGAGGTTATAAACAGAATTTGCTAGCTTTAACTGTTGAGGGACTTGATAGAGGTAAAATTTGGGATATGATATTATTAGTGGATTAGTGTGCGTTTTTACGATCACAAACAAAACATTCGGAATCGCTTTACCTTTTCCATTTAATACGTTTTACTACCTTTTCCAATTTAGTCAGTTTAGTGAGAAAATAGTGCGTTTTAAATTTTTCAAGAGATTTTTTTCAAATATCTTCAAAAATCTTTTTGGTAAAGTTCTTTGTCTACTGTACTAGACCATCGAAACAAAATTATAAATAAATTTTAGTATTTTTTAAAGAATTTACTTTTGTCTATGGGAATTCTTAAAAAAAAACCAATTCACATTTAATTTCCCAAACTAAAAATTGTGCAACCATGTAAAATAAAATACTCAAAGGAAAAATTTAAATTCAAAAGTTAATTTAAATTAGAAAATTTGAAATTTATTTGTTTTTATTTATAACCAATTTTTTTTTCAACTTTAATTTTTATAATCTTTTTCGTTTTTTTTTTTTCAAAAACCTCTCATTTCCCTTACTTTAAACTAAAAAATTTGGAAAAGTTAAAAATATTTCTAATTTTTCTTCAATTTTTTTTTCTCTTTTAGTTAAAAAAAAAAAAAATTTTGTTTGGCTTAACCTACATTTTCGGGAAACATGAAACGTATAATGGGGTGGTAAAAAAAAGGTCCTTGACCGTTGAAATTTTTAAATTGTAATCTTAGTCTGCAGTCCTTTTTTTTTCTTGCACTTTTTTATTACTGTGTTATTTAAAACAAAATATATATATATATAAATATATTTTTTTTTTAGATTTTTGTTGGCGAGTTGCTTTTTTATTTCATTATAAAATGAAATGAATTTTTTTTTTTGTGTTGGTTCGAAAAAAGTAATAAAAAAGTTTTGTTTTCTATGCGACGATGAGTTTTTTTTTTCTTTCTATTTTCATTTTCTCTTTTGATCTGTTGAAAATATGAATGAAATACTCTTGGGCCTTTTTAACAAAATTTTTTTTTTTTTTTTTTGAATTAAAAATATTCAAAAATGTTTTTACAATTCCCTTTGATTAAATTTTTTTTTTTTTTTAAGTTTTTTCAATACTTTGAAATTTTTTTTTATTTGAATTTTCGAATTGCATTTCTGTTGGTCCAAAAATATTAATTTTTATTATAAAATCAAAAATAATATTGTGGATTAGAAAGGATTTTGTAGTTTCGAATTGCCATTTAAATGAAATTAAATTGTATAACGATGAATATTATCCTTTTGAAAACGTGTTGTGGGAATTTTTTATACGAGTTTTATTTGCAAAAAAATGAATGGCTCCAACTCATACAAATTGAATAAATGAAATTAGAACAAAATCTGAAAGAAGAAATTCATATTTCGGTATATTAAAATTAAATTATACAATTTGATGTTAAATTTTGAAAAAAATTAAAAATATTATCGATTAATGAAGAAATTCTAACACAAATCATGAGTTTAATATAATATTTGGCAACGTAGGCGTAATCTGGACTATGTAGATATAAGAAAATCAACACTCCATTTACGGAATTTTAATATTGTAAGATCACATAGAAGTTTAACTACAGAAAGCAAGAGCAAGATATTGCAATTGCAAGAGCAAGTTATTGAATTTCCAAAAAAATTATAGAATCGAAGAAAGTCCCCATTAATAGTTCTGCATGACAAATTAAAATACCAGGAAAATAAATTTCCCTCATATTTTCCCCAAAATGTTAATAATATAAAATAAATAACTGTCTTTTTTGTCACCAAATGAAATTGCAATTGTACTGGAAGCCAAAAAAGAAATGAGATTTCCCAATCAAAAACTAATTTTTTTAGCAAGAAAAATTGAATTTATGGAATCAAAAAATTAGATTCGTTTTTTTTTCTGTGATAGCTATGATGAATTTTTTTTTTACTGCTTATATCGATTAAAATTCAATACATTTTTTGCTTTTTTAAAAATAGAAGAATTTTAATAATTAAATTGGTAATAATTATTAATTTCAACGAATTTTAAATATCAAATGAAAAAAAAAAGGTTCAAAATTTCTAAAATGGCACAAACTAACTATCGGGATTGATTTCCGTACATGGTCCAATTATGGAAAATTATTATAGAAAATTTTGTTCAATAAATAAAATTTTTAGTTCCAAATTCGTATACGAATTGAATGGTTGGCTTATTACTTATTTGTGGCAAATGCCATTTTCATGATTTTTGAGTTAATACATGTTTCATAGATTTTGTACCGAAATACTTTTTTTAAAATCTAGTCTAATTTTTGAAATAATGAATTGTAAGTTTATTTCATATCCACTGTTTTGGATATGCAACAGTTTTACATTAGCAATTTTTATTTTTAGCAGCTTAAAATTGAAAAATAAGTTATAACTTTTATGTAATCTTGTAGTTATGATAACAAGTCAAATTTTATGGAGGAGTAAAAAAATTATTTTTACAGAACTTTAAACTTTTAAGCCCTTTTTTTCGAAAACTGCTTTTGGGCACGTGGAACAAATAAACAATAGGTAGACGGAATGAAATTATGAATTCGGCATTCCTTAGTGCTCAGAACTCTTTTTCTAGTACAAAAAATTTTTTGTTATTTTTCGTTGAATTTAAATACGAAACACAACCAGATTTACTAGATTTTCTTATAGATCAGTGTTAAACACATAAACAGTATTTTAAATATCTCAGAATTTTTTTCGATTCTATATATCAAAAATTTACGTAATTAGTGTACTATTACGTAAATTTTACATAACATAACATAAGTTTTAAAAAATTTATCAATATTATCTTTAAAATTGCTTCATTATTGTTATTACCATTAAATGAACCAAATGTACGACATATTTAAAATTTCATTGAAATTAAGTTAATTGAAGGTAAAATTATAACATATTATGCAATAGAAAATGCTGTATGTATAGAAATAAATCTACATATTATATAAAATTTTATTATTTCAAAATAATTTGTAATTTAATTCACCATTTACTCAATATTTTATATTCAAAAAATATTGACATCTTCTTTGACAAGAACAATCATTTTTATATTACATAATATTTATGAGGCGAGCACAAATGTTACATACTCGTAGTACATAATTTTCCTTTATATATATATTATGTATAAGACATTCTTCATTGATTATTCAAGTATAAAAATTGAAAAAGAGAAATATTATTATTTTATACATTGTAATTGACATGATTTTTAAGCATTTCTGTCACATGATGTGCTCCGTATTCTATTTTACTTATTCTTTTTCTATTGATTTTTATTTTATTTTCCTATGTGGTGTGAATTTTCTTCTATAAAATTCCATTTTTCGTTGTTCACGGAAGTTGACAGATTCACTTTTTTTCTTTATTATTTTCTATGATTCTTCTTTGCGTTTTTTTTTCCATTTTATATAATATTTATAATAAATGTCATCACCATCGACATTATCATCATTTACCTAAAGTTAAAATAAGTACCTATGTAATAGATTTGCATTATTGGTAATATTGTGTTAAAGTTCCTGCCTCAAATATATTATATTTAATATTTTATAGAGAATTGTTGAAGATATTAAAGAAAAACGGGAAGATATTAAAAATAATTTGACGTAAATATTCAGTTTTCCAAACTAAGTGAGTGATTTTAGGAAAAAAAAATTTGATTTTTTACTTCATGAGTGAAATGGAATGAGTGAATTTATTAATGTTATACAATATTTTGGTATTGTAATTTTTCTCTATAATTATATTGTCATTATTTTTAATTTGGGTATTAAAATTATAAACTCTTTAAGGTTTGATTTTGATTTTTTGTCATTTTTAAGGAAAATCAAATTAATCATGTGTATAATAAGGCATCACAAATCCCAAATGAATAAAAATATTAATAATTTATACTTATTGTTATTCTTTAATTTTTTTAATTTCAATTTATTTTAACTCTTTCCTAATTTTATTAAAAAAATATTATTATTTTTGAAAATGTCCTTGAAAATTTATTCAATATGTCTTTGTTATAATATTGTATATAATAAGAAATAAAATTCCCATTGGATTTCAATTATTTTCCATATCATTTTTATAATTTAATAAATTAATTTTTATATTATTATGTATTTGCCTTTCATAGCCAAAAGAGAATGTAGATAACAATTATATTAAAAAAAACTATATAATAATATAAAAAAAATATTTTCATTTATTTTCCATCTGACATTTTATGTGATTATCAAACAAACCGACAACATTATACATACGAATTAATTGAATTTTATTTGCAGACAACTTTAATATATATATATATATATTTTCATTTTAAATATTCTTTGAATATATTCCGACACCTCTTCTTAAAATAAGAATGGAAATTATTTATACATGAATTTATTGCAATATATACATAGTATAATATATACATTATGATTATATGTACATGCGAGTATAATGTAGCTAGGTGTATAATTCTATGAAATTATTTCTGTATTGTAATATTTTTATAATACTAGGCGATAATATGTAGAAAAAAAAAGGTAATATTAAAATCTCATGAGAGAATATTGTAACACGATAAAAATCTAATATAGAAAAAGAAAATTGCTTTTTTTTTCCTATTCCGTAATGTGCATACATATGTGGGTATATCACAGACACTTATAACATTGTATAGGATAAAAGTATTGGAAGACGTCAAATTGTTACAGTGCTTTACCTAAAGGAATCTTTTGAAATTATTAAGCAGATATATCGCAATATAATGCCTATTTAATGTTCAAAATTAAATCGAACTCCTATAAATTAGTTCATGGTTTTCTACACTTCCTTTCCGAATACAATCTAATTAAGTTTTTTTTAAAGAATCTGTGAAAATTTTAACACAATTTTTTCCAATTCTAATGCTTATATTAGTATTCCATTTCTAGAAATGATTTCTAATAATAACTTCTAATAAAAAATTTGTTTCATTTTCGAGAACTCCTCCTTATGGATTTTTTCAATCTTATTTTCTTCTGCTTCTGCACAAATTCTACCTAAGTCGCTGTTATACACTTACATTGCATTATTTTACATTAAGACTATCAGTCAGATTTTCATGAAATTATTTAAAAAGGAAATTATATTTGGAGTATGGCTGAAGTAATGCACCAGTAATATCACTTGTTTCGGGTATTATGGAGTAATATTTTCGATAAAAATTTAATTGATCCTATGCAATATGCTACAATAAGGCATAAGAATAAGAACGCATGGTTCTGATACTATTAATATGTTTCTAGCTACACGCACTGAATTGGTTTCGTTTAAAAAATAATATTATAATATTTTTGGCATCATGTTGCAATACATTGAATCTTTACTGTACTTCGTAGCTTAGTAAAAGTACACAATACATTTCTGTTTCACAATATTTCCTATATTTCTTTAATACATTGAAATTTTCATAACACTTTTTTGTTATATGTGTATACTTAATTATATATTTTATATATTTTTAAAAATTTCCTTTGTCACTGATATTTACCATAATAAAAAATCAACTTGTATTCAAGTTCATTTAAGCATATAGCGAATTACTTAGGAACGAAATGAAATAAAATCTGTACGCAGATTACGATTTTGAAATTCATTTGAGGAAAAACCCTAAAATAGACATTTTGATAGGTTCGATGGGAATAGAGACCTATATTATGTTGTAATGCTATTTTATTTTTTCTTTCTCATTTTCTTTTTTTAAATTTTTTAATATTATATATATTTTTATATGAGAAATTAGCTATAAAATATTTTTTCCATAATTATTTAAGGTATATGTAAAAATCCAATATATTCATTACATTTGAAGATTATTGTCAACATTAATGGCCATAATGTCATTATATATACAAGTTATAATTAGTAACATTTTAACTCATATATTTTATTATATATATAGAATTTTAATCCTAACATTTATTCATTAAGATTTAAAGTAAGAGATTGTTTCCTGCATTTCATACTGTTACAGTAGAATTCATTTTGTTTTATACAAATACATTTTATGCAGATTGTGTGAAAAATCTTTAATAACAAAAAGAGATTTTAATACAGCCTAGAATTAATTGTAATTAAAAAACTTTTGGATTAAAAGTTTTAATCGTTTTAAAGTTTGATTTTTTTCAGTACATTCATAGTTGAGTATTCTTAATTTTAATTTAAAATAAAATTCAAATATTAATTGTTTTCTTTTATTTTAATTAAATTAAAATTTTCAAGCCCCCAAATATATGCAATTTTTTTCAAATTTAAATACAATGAAAAATGATTTCATTCCCCGAATATTAAAATCATCAATTAAAATATCATATAAAATTTCAATTGCTTGTTAATTTAATTAAAAACTTGAAAGTGGGGTATAGCTAGCTATAAAAAGTCATTGACTTTATTAAATTTTAATTTTCAAATTACAAAACAAAACTAAGATTTATTAATTTTCTTTTTGGGTTTAATTTAAATCTATTTGTACTACTTCTAAAATAAATATTTATGTGACATTTTGTTTCCATTTATTCATTAATTCTCCGTCAGATATTTATCACATAGATAATTTTTTAATTATTAGTTAAGGGAAGTTAAGTACTTCACAATTTCTGAACTCTCACACACGATAAGAGTATTATGTTGGACGCACTTATATTATTTTCAACAACAACCAATCACCATTTACAATTCAAATTCTACAAAATTTCCACAACAGTATTATTTATATCAAAAACAAAAAGCTGAAAATCACTTTAAAACACTCGCTGATACTTTGTTTTAATAAAATTTAAAAACTTTTACAAATTTTTATACTTTATCTTTTACCATAATAAATTTTTTTTTAATATTCCTATGTATATAGGAAACCAACTTAATGTTCCAGAAATTAATAAATTATTTATATTACATAGGTAGTAAAATTTTTATCGTTCCATTGATTTCTATCTCAAAAAAAAAAAAAATAAAACATTTTATTAAAGGTAAATACATAAAATATATCAAGAAATTTTGACAATTTTATTTTGTAATTTAATATTCATTATCATCATTCACATTCAATATTATAATAAATTTAACACTTAATGTAAGTATAGATGGATGGGAACGTATTTTAAAACAATGTTATCAAACAGCTATTTTAGTCTTGAAAAAAAAACAAGAAATTTAGTACCATACCAACCTTAAGATATTTGTAAGGTATTGCATTATTATTGCACTAAAATGAAGAGATTATAAATTATAATAAAAAATTTTATCCACGCGTTGTTAGAATAATAAGAGTAATAATAAGTAGTTTTGAGACTAGAATAATATTAAGGATTATGTAATATATAAGAGAATTTAAGGATATTTAAAACCCCTCTAATAATAATTATTAATATACTTTAGGAATGTCTAAACTTATATTCCAAAACTAAATCAGAATTAAAATTTGTAGCCTTCCCATTTTAGAATTAAATTGCTTGTAAGTTTAATATGACGAAAATAACGTAGAAATTATAACGGCAGACACAATAAATAACAAACTGTTCATTGATTTCCATAAATGTCTACTATAAAAAAAGTCCCTTCTAATATTTTTATTAATAAAATATCCTTTTCGTAATAATTCACAAAAACCTTATATTCCAATTATAATGATGTACGAATACTATAAGTACTCTTTATTTCAATACCCGTTACTTCGAGGACTCGAAGTAACTAGGTCTTTGTAGATTAAAAATACTCGCACATAATCTTTCATAATTGTCTCATCATTTATCTAGTACAAAATACATAGTATTTTGTTTTTTTTTATATAATTAATGGGATTATCATAATGTGACAGATTCTTATTAGAATTTTTTCATGTATTGTTATTAGTTGTTGTTGTATAGATTCCATTATTATATGTAATATTTATTACGTTATTAACTGACTTCTAATTCCCAAAATACAAACTTCATTAAGTTAGTTTCATCATCAGAATTAAATTAATACGAAAAAAGCAGTCATTTGTAATCACTCTTCTATTTCCCTGTAATTTGAGCTGCGCAAACAAATTTACGCACTTCCAGTTTGTTTCATTTCTACACGGAATATTCTGAATAAGTATAGCAAAACAAATTTCTTTGGAGTACATAGTAACGAGTATTAATCAGTGTAGTAACTAGTATTCATGAACACCACAAAGTAATTTGCATACTCTAGTCAAATATCAGCAATTATAACAAAAAATTATTTGAAAATCTATTATAGAGAACTAATAATAGATCTTATAAATCTGTTGTTTTAACAACAAACATAATATTCTAAAGAATATTGCTATTGACTACACTCTTTTACTGAAAATTAAATAAAAAAATGTTCTATTGTGTCTCTCTTTCCCCTCAATATATTAATTTTTTCTTTCTTCTTTAAATAAAATTTCTTTCTTAAAATAAATTGGCATTCAATTTATGCAATTACTCAATAAACTTTTCAAGAAGCAAAATGAAAAACAACAATAATAACAAAAAGGAAGAAAAAAATTGAAAAAAAAAGGGAAAAACTCATCTCAATAAATTTCCGGTTTTTGTTTTCTCATTTTTCCCTTTCACTTATTTCGGTGACAAATTACTCTTAGCGTATAGCGAGAGCAAGAGCGACTTAAAGCGGGTTTTTCTTTTATTACTTTTTATTACTTTTTAAAAAATGTTTATTTATTTTATGTTTTTGTTTTTTTATTTTTTTTATATCTGATTTTTAAGCAATATCATTGAATCACCCACTTAGCCATAAAAAAAAAAAAACAGAACAGAAACATAAAATGATTTTGGTGGTATGAAGAAAGAAAAAAAAAAATTTTTTTTTTCTAAAAGCTTATAAAAGGATATAAATTTAAAAAGAATGAAAATTAACTGTTATAAATTTGTAGTACATACAATACAAATACATTTTTGTGTATATGTATGTATATAATTCATAATAATATAGATTATAAATTTTATTTCATATCGCGTATATTTTCTAGATGACATCGCATTTAACTCTCTAGTACATAAAATATCGCATATGTGTATACATTTACATAGATAAAGCAAATTTGTATGTTCGGTAATAGTAAAATAGAAAATAGCTATTAGAGTATTGATCAGCAACTCTGATATTTTCGGTGTTATGAGGACAGGTTCAACACAGTCTAGTACCTCTTATTGCTGCTAAAATTGAATATATTATTCAAATAAATCATTAATGTATTGTATAATTGCGGTATATTGCCATAATTGTACTAATTGTAGAGAAATGGAAAAAATATGAGTGCGAAAAAAATTATTCTCCAAAAATCAAAAATAATTTCTTATGAGTTTTTGGATAGATACAGTTAAATTCATGCCGGTGCTCCAATGCTCTAATTTCTAACAACAATTTTTTTGTATTTGAATTAAAAATTTTTTTCTTACTCAAAATATCTCATATCGTATGTGGTTCAACACTGAAGAAGGCTTTCTGTTAGAATAATGTATGCCTGTAAAACCTGTATGTATAACCTGTTCTTTACCAATTGTCTTTTTTTCGTATTGTGATTTTTGTGTCTAATTTCTATTTGTTTTCTTGACATTAAACTTGACTTACAAATATAGGTCCTTTCAATAATAGCAAAGCAGTTTTGTAATCTAAAAGAAAATTAACAGATTTACGATCTACTTTTACAAAATATTTTTAATCCATTCCAATATTAGACTGAGTTTACGAAAAATATTTTTTTGATTTCTCGAATATCTCAAAAATAGGGAAAGTCAGTGTTTTAAGTAAATGGAGGATAATGTGAGGAAAAAATAACGAATAGAGAATATTTTTTTTTTTTTTTCAAAACAATTTTACAATTCTTAAATCAATTTTATTATAAGTAACCAATGGATTGGAAAGGACCTTTTAGTGAATAGATATTCAATTTTCTTTTGTTAAAATGTGCACATTGACTTTATTATTGCCATTCAATTTACCATGTTCTGATAATGAAAAGTATTTTTTTTTTTTTTGTTTATTTCCATTTCTTTTTTTTTTCTTTTAAGATTAATGATAAAAATGTTTGCGCGTTTTGAATTTTTTTATTTTTCATTTATCCTTTTTAAACGTGGCATGACATTGACATGCTGCTAAAGAAAAGTAAATGATATTATGGAATATTGGGGACTATATCACTATTTTTTTTTACTTTTGTTGTTACCTAGGTTATTTACACTTTAAATGTATGTTCTAGTGCTTCTAAAAATTTTTTGTATTGGATTATGTAGTAATACGGAATTTTAACTGAATGCTGACCGCAAAAAGGCTTCTGGCAATGTTTCGAAACTTTTCGTGCTAGAACAATATTTTGGGAATAAATTAATAGTCACATTTTGAGGATAAATAGTAATTTGTATTGAATTCTACTAGATACATCCCTGTCCGGCCCAATGAATTTATTTAGTATTTCTGATTGCGATTTCAATTTGAATGCCAACATATACTTTCTGTTCTAATTCTAGGTTAAAAATTTTAAATGATTTCACTTTTGTTTATGTCAGGCATTACTAACTGTTCTGCAAAATTTTGAAGAAAATTTGCGACTGCATTCTGATTTTTTTTTATTATTACTGTGGTGATTGTATTTTCATGAAAAAAAAGAATGAAATAAATTTTTAATTAAGATTTTGATCTCCTTCTTCAGCCAGTTCACTAATATAAACTCCGTCTCATTGATTTTCTGATATCTTTTCTCATTTTGGCTAACAAAAATTATTTTTTTTTTATGGGTCTGAACATTTGAACTAATTAATTGAATAAAAATAATGCGTTTCACTTAATAACAGAATTCTCTTGATATTCACTTTTTTGATATTAACTCCCATAACTGCAATATTTCTAATAGAATCTATAGCAAATATATTTACAAATTTAGGTATATATTTCCACTAGAAATTCAAAATTCAATCTTGCCATCAATTTAGAACAACAATAATTCCCGTCAGAGAATTTAGGACTATCAATATTTAGGAAGCTAATGAAAATTTGTTGGGTTTCAAATCGAGTGTCACCAGAACGGTTAACATAATTAATTTGTATTTTAAAACAATTAAAACACAATTATTAAAAATAGTAGTGCAGTGCAATTAATTTAAAAAATTAAATTTTTGTTTAGAAAATTATTTAACATTAATTCCGATTATTCATTTAATTCAAATTTGTAGCCAATTACCAATTAAGATGGCATTAAAAATTTTCAACAATTTCATAAACTTAGGAACATATCCAAACAAGACTCGTTGTATTGAAATTGTATAGATTTTATTAGCGGAATTTTTTGTTTTTTAATTCCAATAAAAGTAGAATAGAATTAGAATTAGATTTTCTCACATAATACTTCAACTAATATTCGTGGATTTTTGTTTATTATAAAAAATTGTTTAACATTTTTTTTCTATTCCAATGCAATTCAATTCTATTATGTTTCATAATAAATTTTTCATTTAAAATAATTTTCTAATTTTTAATCCTTTTAAAGGGTATTATTATTAGTGTTATAATTTTTAAATTATAATATTATTATTTTAATAATATAATATAAGAATAAATAGAAAAAAAAATCAATTAAATTTTTATAATTATTTTGATTATAATATTTTTTGTCCCAAATATAGAATATGGAAACTATTTTAAAATTTGTAAAACTCATGTTTTTACTCTGTAAACATTTTAAATGCATATGACATGTTTATATAAATTTGAAAATTTGTGAATAGAAAATAACTATTTCAAAAAAAAATTATATATATACATAGAATTTAAATACTAAGTTTATCAAATATTTACAATGCATAATTGCAATTTTCTCTGATATTTTTATTTTTTCAAATTAAAAATGCGTTTATAAAAACCCATGTAGCCTTTAAAAGGATACAACAAAGGGCTTAATTTTTAGCATATTTTCGAATAACTGACAAATTTTATACCTTGCAATAATTTTGTACGTATTTTCGTAAATTGAGTTTTCTTATATTTTGCCAATACGTGAATTCTGCTAGAAAGAAATGTTAAGTCTTAATTATAATATCTGTTAAATTTTTAAGTTTTATATTACGATTGAGGATAAATTTGATTGAATGAAAACTAATTTAATTTCTGATTTAGGTGAATATAATCGAGTTCGATCATTTATGATTCTGAAACACAGGGTTACTACAAGTTTGTATATAATATAATCCAAAAAGATATGGCTCTACCTACGAACGATATTGAATCAATTGAGCGCAAAGGAAATTTTGAAAACCTAAAAATTAATTTCTTTCTTTAAAATATCCTACTTCTCTCCTGAGACCCTAGTACCAGCCTTATGCTGTATGATATCGTTAAACTATGAACCAAATGGATATTGTGTCATTTAATTTACTAGGTATGTGACGAATCTAATGTAAAATCATTAATAATTTATTTATTGAATTGCCTAATTTTCCATTTTTGCTCTCAAATAAAATTGTTAATTTGAAGAAAATTAATTTAATTTTCCTTGATTACTTAAAGAGTAACTATTTAAAACATGAAAATTGTGCTAATATCAAATCCTTATGACTTAATACTCACTATAATTTTGCAACAATTTTTGTAATCTGTAATTAAGTTCTTTCACATATTTAATGTCAATAAATAAAATATTATGTATTAAAAGCTTAAAAATATCATATTTTTTATTGATAATATATACAAATATACTTATATTATAGCGGACCAATGATTTTATTTACTCAGTGTACTTACCAATTATAGATTACTAATATTTTGATCGTATGGATTTAAGTATTTGGATAAATATTGTTTTAACAAGCTAATCAGCATAATAACCTATTTCATATAATGTCTTTAACATTAATTCATCAATATTACAGGGTGAGTTGACAAATATAATATTATATCGTTATTTTACAATTACAAATTGTGGTCTGTTATATGTTGACCACCTTTTTTTACATGCTTACATTTTTAAACAAAATGATATTTAAAAAAAACTTTAAGCTAAAAATAATTATTGAAAAAATTTACACCATTTTTTTTCTAGTTTTTGTTTCAAACTCATGCTTTAGACAGATTGCACGACAGGACATTTTTATAAATTTTCTTACTCTATTAAAATTTGGTAGAGTTTTTACTGGAACAGTTAATGTATTTATGGCAGATGATGGTCATGTTAGAGACAGAATTACAAAATATTATTTATCCCCTGAAATATTTTTTAAACATTTCATGGCAGATTTTATGAAGATAATTATAAGATTCACAATGAGCAACATAGCCCTTATATAATTGAAATTGTGTAAATGTAGCTGAAATGATCATCACAAAAGTAAGTTTTCATTAATTTGTGATCTCTCATAACGCAAAATGGAGTTATTTTTACGGTCATATTTTAGTTTTAATGACTGCAAAAATTGTTGTATTTTGGACAAAAAAAATTGCCAATTTCATAATTTGAAACTATTCTTCAAAATAGTTCAGTTCTGAAATATTGAAATATTTTAAAAATATTTTCAATGCTGAGAAATTCAATGATTTTAACAGTGTTGTCGTTTGGGCTCTGAGCGGAGATTTTTGCTCCCTATTTTTCATGTATGCTCCGGCGCCCCATAATATTCGATAATTGAACTCCGATTTAGATACAAAGCGGTCATTTTTAAAGTTATATTGTTAGACTCATAACTTAATTGTTTTTTCTTTGCTTTTTTAGTTCTTTCAGTTTTGAAACATGTTTTGTCTTACAGTTTCTAAGTTTTATTTATATAACATTTTGATGATCGAAGGTTAAGTGTTAATTACTATCAGATATATAGATTTCACTTCCCACAATGAATTAAACATAGTTAAGTAAAATAATAGTTAATAGCATAGAGTGACAGAGAATATTATAACACAACAATATCGTGTAGAGGCTCCCATCAAAACTTGCAAGTTATGTTTTTCCTTTTGCTAAATCGGCTACTCTGTTCAATCATTGTAAAAGGACAACCCTGACTTCTAAATATAGGCAATGACGTAATAATTAAATTGTTAAGGAACACCATAGATCCTTTCAAATTTTACAAAGAAATTATTTTTTTTTTAATTTTATTGTTTTTTTTTTATATCCTAAATGAAATGTGAAATCGTTACTTTTTCCTTTCTTCTTCAAATTTCTGACAGTCCATTAAATTTTATTGCCAAAGTTATAACCGAAAGTTATCCTTTCTTAAGTTACTGACTTATTTCTTTTTTCTTTTAATTTCTTATCATTTCTATGAATTTTTCTGTTTTGTGCAATTTTCCTAGAAAAACAAAAAAGATATTCAATGTCTAAAAAAAAAAATCAGAAATTTTTCATTTTCCAAGATTTTTCAATTTATCTTTGAAAAAAAAAAAAATCAAACTTGAAAGTTTTTTACCTTTACTTTTGGTTCAATTTCTTGTTTTTTCACCCTCGCCACCCCCATTTTTTGTACAGTGCACAGATGTTAGTTAGCTTCCTGTTGCGCATTGTCAAATCTTTTTTATCTCTTTGGTTTCTTGTTTTTTTTTTTTTTGTAATATTGCATCATAATAACTTGTCATCTGCAATTTTACTATTGTCGATTATTTTGAATGCTTATGAAAGCAACATACGAACAATAAAAAAAAAATGTTGACTTTTATATTATTTTTTTTTTCATAATAACTTTTAATACAAATACAAAAATGGAAAAAAGAAAATAGAAATTAGTTTACTGTCGTCAGAATATTCGATTGAATTTTAAAAAGGAAAATATGTTAGAAGGAGGTAAGTATGCAATATCCTTGAAATTTTTTTTCTTATATTATAAAAAACATTTACGTAAACATGCATAGGAATTCACTTTGTAAATGATTATTCAACGGTTAACACATTTACAAGACCAGGTTAAGTACGTCATTCAGATATGTAATGAAATGAAATTTTCAGATGATTGTGCTTCACAGTTAAATTATGCTGAATGATTGTAGAATTGAATTGCAGATTAACTAAATTATTGTCATATAAAATATCAATTGAAAAGGATTGATAGTTGGTATTTATAATACGTAAAATTTTAATTAATAATTTGGTAACGTGAAATTTTCCATGATTTCCATTATGCCAACAGCACTTAAGGCTTAAATTTAATATGACGTGACATTCAAAATGACTTAGAAACTGCCTACAATCAAAATGCTCCTTGCGCTGTAATACGCAAAATATTTCCCTGTAGTCATACGATATTTTGTTATTTGAGGCAAAATTATTCTAGTTTTGTGTTTTCCGGAAAAGTTTTCAAAAACGAGTTATCTAAATACAACTTTCAATAACCAAAAAATTTCTTTCAATAATAAATTTTCATTCATGGTAAGAAAATTTCAATTCCAAAGCATGAGTTGTATACTAAAAATATTTCCGTCTTTTAAAATTCATTTTGGTTCAAATATTCTCAATAAACACATATAAAAATGAAATGAAATCAGTCATAAATACCAAATTTTTTAGCATTTATGAAATTTGTAACTTTGAGAAATTAAAAAAATTTAAATTTTTAGTTTTAAATCTATTGTTAGTAGCTCAATAGTATTAATGAAAAAAAATAAACAACTGAGAAAGAAAGGTATGCGTTCATAAATGTTATGCATATATCGGTTAACACTGTCGAATAAAATTCAAAATTTTTCTTCTATAACATCCTGAAAGATGGGAAATAAAGATTTAAGCGATCATGATATTGCTAAAGCACAATATGTTCATTGATCGTTAAATTGACGTCATACTAGTGTTTGAGAGAATTATTGTAGTTTTTATTGTACGCACCAAATTTGTACTGAACTTAACTTTGTTATACTTGGTTACGTTTTAACTCAAATATTTTAGCCACTGAACCAACTGATGATTTTACCCACTAAACCAACACAACACATCAGTAATTAATTGATTCTGAAAATAATGTCGGGTCAGTTGTGGATTTACTTTTATAAAAAAGTGTTATACAATATTCATTAGAACATTTATTGAAAATCCCGTAGAATTATAAATTTATCATGCATATTCGTTTCCCATATTTGTCAAATTGCACACTATGTAGCGAAAATATCCATGTTTTCAACGTTTTCTCATTAAATTGACAAATTTCCACTCAAAGGACTGAACGCAATACTTAAAAAACTAAAATGAAAACAAAAACTTTTTTCCTAATAATAAACAAAAGAACTCAAGAAGTCCAGACAACAATAATACTAAAACAACAAAAGTACCGAAAAACCTTTTTTTTCTCTTGCTCATTATCCTAAAACTTTATTCCCTTGAAGTTCTGATATATTTTCAAATACCTACTATAAACCACAGATCCTAGACACTATTAAAAAATATGCCAGTCAGATTTGCACTTTTTTGTTGTTACATTTTTAATAAAATCTTTAAAAGACCACCTATTACTGAATATTTAGTACATGTATAAGTACGAGTAAAAAAAAAATTGTAATATAGAAAAAAAATAAAATCCTTAACATTAAAATTTTTTATACTTTTTTTTTATTATTTTTGCAATAAACGCATTTTATAAACATAAAAAAAGGAGAAAGCAAAAAAAAAAAGAATTACGCCTAGAGATGAGAAATTGCTTTCGGTTACAAAAATACCTATACCAAAAGCAAAAATATAAAAAAAAATGTTAACACAATAACAGAAACTTTTACCGTTAATGTTATTCTCTCCTGAGTAATTTCATATTCTAAAATCATAAACTATAAAAAGAAAGAAATTTGAAGACAGAAATGGTGTTCGAAAAAATAATTTTCATGAAAATTTGCAATTCGTCAACACCTACATAAGTTTTTTTTCACATTTTATGTGAAGTAATAAAAAAATTTTTTATTTAAGTAATTATGCCTTCAAAACCAGTCGAAAATGTCTTTAGACCTTCCATACTTAAAAGAAAAATTATTGATTGACCAAAGACAGAACAGAGCTACTAACTCTTACCAAACATAAACAGAACATTTAAAAGCAGGTCTGGTACGTGAGAATTGCAGGAAGTATGTATGTTACATAAGTCTACAACAAGTGTATAAATGAAGCTACTACTGTAAGAGACTAATTCTCTTCTACGTTATTGGTTGAAGGAAAAAATTTCAATCAATTATTTGAGAGTACAATAATTTAGTTAAAAATCTTCAGTTGGCAGTAGAAAACTGGAGTAGTAATATTCCAAAATACACTAAGTTAACAGATCACAGGTATATAAGATTTTGGTATCTTTTTCTTCTACTACCTATTCACGACTTAATATTAGCGGCCATATGTCTGCTTTCATAATACAATTGTTACCATACAGTTGTATTCTACTCGATCTATTGCTAGATGCATCAATTCGCTGTCATTTAATATACCCCTTCAAGCCCTTATGTAGCACGACCATGACATTTTGTTATATCAGAGCTATATATGCACAAAACTCATGAGGGCGGAAACAAAATAAAGGTTCACAAACATCCCCATTTATCGAATTGAACTTCTTCTTTAAGCGGGCTTCATTTAAATATTTTGACCTTCTATAATGCAGAGAAAAAATTATTTTGCAAGGAGGCAGAGTAGCCATAAAAAATATTAGAATTTTGATCAAAATTACAATTTAATACAAAATTAATATTATACAAAAAAAATTTTTTTATATAAAATAATTTCATATCTTTATACATACGTACATACATGCATTGTTGGCCTACATTCGTATTTAACGAGATGCACAGTTGAAGATGACAGACATCTTAAAAGTGTCCTCTTTCACTTCTCTATTTTTTTATGGTTTACACTGAAAGTGTAAATAAAATCCTAAGCTTTTAAAAATGCAGAAAAAAAATTTTATTTAGATTACTATTATCGTTTACAGTATAAAGTTCTCAATAGGAAAATATTTACGATTCAAGGATACAATCTTTTTCATACTCAAAAATTATAATTGTAAAAATTTTATCTTTGACCTTTTTTTTTTATACGAATATTTTTCAACGATTTCATATATGGAGCACTCTAATTTTAATATTAGAAAATATTGAAATCAAAAAGAAACTCACTTGCATTATAATATAAGAATCATAAAGTCAAAGACGTTATTTACGGTTACTCTGTATATAATATCGTTTTTAATATGAACCCCAATTTTTTGTTTTCAATATAAAATTAATTTTGAAAAGGAGAATTTTTAGCTGTTCATATTACTCTTTTGTACTATGATTTGAAGAGAGAGATTTTGAGAATTTCATTTATTTCACATTTTTGTTGATCATACAATGTTACAAACATTATGTTAATAATAATATGACTAATAATGTATGGTATAAAGCATTTTATTGAAATACAAGGGTAAATTTCGATTATTTCGCTCGTTATAAGATTAAAACAAAATTGAAATAGAAATTAACGACAAAGCTAAAATTCAACATTTAGAAAATCATAAAAAATTTTAGTGAAAATGGCGTTTTTGGCCGACTTGTCATGTAAATATAACATGGTGCTTTTCTAAGCCCAATAGAGAGAATTTCATTTATTTTCTAATAGATCAAAAATTATGAAGTTGCAATTTTAACAGTTCCATTTTGTAATTGAGCATTTTGTACATGAACTTTCTTAATTATATTAAGTACACAAAATATGATGTGGTGAAATCTTGCGTTTCAATAAGAATGAGGCTCATATAATATATAAATCTTATGAGAAGGCGGAAACAGAGAAAGCTTCACAAATCCGAATTCTTTAAAAACAAAATGTTTGTCATTATTCTATAACCAAAAACCTTGAGTGTGTTGTTTATACGGATTTCAAATTGGAACAATTAGAGAGATAGAACTATTTAAATAAAAATAAAAAAAACATTACATGACGCTACATTCCAAACCTAGTTTTGACCTACTTTACAATTTGCATCCATTCTGTACTGTTTTTTTTTTGCCTTTCTTTTCCATTCTCGAGTCCCTAGTATTCGTTCCTAGTATACTTTTCACGTTGTCTATATCGTCAAAAATACTATAGTAAAACGATTTCTTGCTTCTGAGTGAGAGCAATCTGAGTTGCGAGATTATGTGAGTAAGCCTTTCTAAGCAATTAATCTGTTAGATTCTGTCTGCTTTTAAGATTTAAAAAAATATGGTAACATACACCTATGCGGTTACATACACCTGTATCTTTTTTTCATTTCCTCCGTAATCAATTCTACAACGGGTACTCATAATCTATTTATACCTCATAATACAAATTTATTTACAAAAATAATATAATGATTTTCAAATTTTAAAAAATTTACAATAAATTTTATTAATATTTTTTTATACAAGTATACTTTGAATATCCTATAACCCTTTTAATATTGATATGATTGCAATATTGTGATATTCCAGTTCATATTAAAAATATTTTCTATATAATTTAACTATAAATTTTAGAATCATTTTTGTACATTATTGAAAAAATATTAAAATATTAAGTGATCCCCATAACAACTTATTGAAGTAACAGCTGCAATCAATACAGAATAAAAAAAAATATCTACATTATTATATTAGATATTGAAATAAAAAATGAATAAATAATGTATAGAGTTGTAACTCGTCATTGCTTTACATACAAAATCCTTTATATCGCATAGCATTATTATTAATGATGAATATTCAGCAGAGTGTTTCCTTTCATGGATAGTTGTGTATTCAGGAAAATCTATCTAGAACGAGTATTGGAAGGGAATCTGTTAAAGATATGAATTTGATCGCAATGTTTTACTTTATCATCTTTGAAATCAATACCGCTGTTTTGACATTACCTCCTTGATATACACATGGAAAATTAGTTATGAGAAAACAGATTGTCAGTCAACGTGTCTGATCAATATTTTATCCATAAAAACATTATAAATTACGGATTCAAAATAGAATACACCTGCTGACGCAGATTTGACTGCATTGATGTACGGCGTTTCAAAGGCTTTATTATAGCTCAGAGAAATACTCATAATAATTACAAATTGTACAAAGGTATGGTAAATAATACAATTTTTGTTGATATATTTTAAGAAATAATCCGTAATAAACCATATTATTACGTACAAATATGCACTGATTTTTCACATCTACACATGCCGCAAGTAGAAAACTTCTTTATTTTAAAAACAAATCATGAAAATTAAAATTTTGGCTTTTTCCGCAATAAATTCAAATGAAACCCTCTGTATAAAGTAATAGCAATATCATCTCCTTTTTTTTTTGGTTCTTGTAGTTCAATACACACACTTCCTTGTAAACTTAAACATGAAGATTAATGTTCTTAATAATCGGATTATCAAAGCACTCTTATATTTCGATTGATTGATTTGATGATGTGCGCATCGTTTATGCTAATAAAGAGTTTATGTTAATAAAGAGTTTTAAATTATCAAAAAGAAAAAAAAAAAAAGAGAAAAATTTAAAATATAATTTAAACGCAAGGATCTATTATACGTCATAATGTAAATGTTATAATAGCTACTTGATAATATTCAAGGATAAGTGTGAAATTAAATAATGTTCAAGGATAAGTGTAAAGGGTGTAAAAATATCATTAGTTTGTTATTAAAGTGCAATAAAGTGACAAAAAATATTTTTTATTTCACTGTAGGATAAAAGCGCCCCTAAAAATATGCAATTTTTTTCAAAAATTTCAATATCAGTTCTTTTATTTTATTCAACTGAAAACATTGTGTTCACACAATGTAAATGATAATTTCGCTAAATTTTTAAAATATAAAATTTTAATTATTATTAAAATTACGCTATTCAATTATTGTTAACTAAAATATTCTGAAACTTTTAAAACTGCAAAAATCTTAAATATTATTTTAAATTTAATCGAAAAATTTCCGAAAAAATAACCTAAAAATAAGCGAATTTTCTCATTTTTATATTAATGTAAGAGTATTATAAAAGTTGCTCCCATTTCAGCATTAAAATAAATTTCTTAAATTCGTCAATTAAAAATACTTCAAACTTGCAATTAAGTATTGCAACTTCAAATCTGCAATTAAGTATAAAAAAGTTCTATACATAAAATTATTTGAAAAGAATTTAGATTATTTAATTTAAAATTATAAATAATTCCACTTTAAATAAGTCTAACTAATAAGATTATGTAAGCTTAAAAACCTTAATTAAATTATAAAATATTAAGAATATCCCTTAGACTAAAATATTTATAAAGGATATTTTTGTTATGTGGTAAAAAAATTTCAAAGTCCAAATTAAATTTTTGTTTACAAGCAATACTCAATTTATTTCGATTTATTTTAATTTATTTGGCTTTTTTTTCATTGTATTTAGAAAATTTGTTTTACAATTCATTTGCTCTTTTTCTTATTGCACAAAACAATATTGCAATTGAATCCTTAAATGATTTTCCTTTTAGATTTTATAAAATCTTCATACATCTACGTTGAAATTTCTCATTTTATTTCTATGTTATTTAATTTTAATTCTTTCCCAATGTCTTCTGAAAAAATTACGTTAAATCTTCATTTTTTACTTTTCTGTTGAATAGTAAAAATTTAATTATTTTGAAAATAATGTTTATTAGTATGAAAATCGTAATGAAAATTATTTTAAAGAGAAAGTTTTTATCAAAACAGAAAAAAAAATGGAATCAAAATCAAAAAGTTTTGAGTAAAAACTTTCTTTTCAATTCTATAGAATTGTTTTACACTTACGCGCTATCTCAAAGTTTTTGTTATAATTCATAGGAAATGAATGTCCTTCAAGGTAAAAAAAAAAAACTTTATTTTTTTCTGAAATGAGAGTTCATTAAGAAAATAATAATTCCTCTAGTATTTTTATTATATATGTAGATATATTGTGTACCTAGATATGTAAGAGTTTATTTTTATTATACAGATTTAAAATTGAGGTTTTCCCGTTTAATTAGAACTTTGATAAAAGGATATTTAACTAACCTTTAAGAATTTTAAATTGAAAAAGAAAAACAAAGCAAAAAAAAAATAACCATAAACCACGACTCAACCAATGATAAACTTTTCTCTCTCATAATATTTAAGTATAAAATTTTACAAAATCTATATGCAGGAGTACATTGTGTATTACGTAAGTTTATATAGAATCATAGTGGAATGAAAACTATTTTATTATTCAAAAAGTAAAAGCTAAAATATATAAAAGTTTGAAAGAAATTTTATTTTAACAGTTTAGACAATTCTTTTTACTTAATTAAATTATAAATTTTTTCTTTTTAAATATTTCAATTTACTTAAATGAAGTATAATTTATTGAAATGATGGCTATGTTAATTTTATTCAATTAAAAATATTAGAAGTTGATATGTAGTTGGTAAATCAATCAATTTAAGAAGGTGTTTTCTGGCAATAATTTTGTTAAATTTATGTTATTCGTGAGGGCGATAAAAATGTTCATAATTATAAATTATAAGAAAGTTTTACAGGCTTTTAAATATTTGATTATTTTAAGTAGAAAATGTGAATCTGTGAAAGTGTTTTTAATTGAAAATAATTAAAATTTAATAATAGTATTATAAAGTATACCGTTTGGGAGCGGAAACCGCCGCATAAGTGACATTTTAAAGATCATAATGATTGTGCATTTTGTTTTTAATTTAGATCCACATGAATTTCCATATCAGTAATAAAGAATGGTATAATAAATAATTAAATATATTATTAAAAAAACTATATGGAAAAAATTCAACTGTTTCGAATCTTATTTAGAACATCATTCTCAATTAATTAAAATTGAGGATCATGAAAGCAGAAAGGTTACTTTGAAATATTGGAGTACCACAAAATAGCATCTTAGGGCCACTTCTTTTTAATATAATTGTTTTTAGGTAGTATACAACAAGAAGAAATCAGTAATGTAGATAATTATATTTATACGCTGACGATATTTGCTTAGTTTTTCAAGTGAAAAATTATAAGATCCTAATTTAAAATGCATGTCTGAATGACATCCGTTAAACTAATACTTGACAATCATTGTATTATGTAAGTAACTGTCATGGTTTTCAACACAGTGGTAGCTCGGAAAATTACTCATGACACGTTCCGTCGCAAAGATGATATATGGCAGGAGAAAAGTGAGATCATCGTGCAGATAACTGCAGTAGACTAATCATCTACCAAGTAAAAATACAAAAATTATTCAAGAAACTGAAAAATAGCCTCGGACATTGACCGATCGCACTGTAAAGAGTTCGATGAACTAACATTTTAGAAACCCTATGCTTCCAAAGGGAATGAAGTGTAAAAAACGAATTTGAAATTCTTTAATAATTATATTTTTACTAAAATGATAATATTAAGTGAGTGTAACAAATTGCAAATTAATATAGCTCAAATCCCGGCCAGTTACAAGACTTGTATTACTATGAACTAACATACTAAACAGTTCAATACCCTCATAATACGAATTTTCAAATGTATGCAATATGAATCGACTAATATCCAAAGATTGTATTAAACCTGTTGCTCGTATAATAAAAAATTTTATTATTTTAAAACTCGAAGTTATTTTTCACATTTGTCAAAGAAATTACGTAATATTATTTTATAAAAAACTCATTGATATAAAAAAATTAAAAATCCAAATATATTTTTTGAAAAAAAAAATAAAAATTTCATTGAAAAGGACTTTTAAATATCTACGAAGAATGAGAGTTTAATACGCAAAATTTTTACAATTAAAATTCAATGGAATTTTGCGTAATGCTTAACAATGAAATATTTTAAACTACAAAAGTATTAAGTTTTCTTGGAAGGAAAATTATAAGAAAAAAATTTATTACATTTCGGAGAATTGTGCAATTTAAATCAATTTCAAATTAATATTAAATTTTTTCTTAATTCCCTCAAAAAATTTTAAAATTAATATTGAAAATTAAAGTAAAATTTTTGAAATTTGCGTTATGATTTCCTTTATGAAATTTATAGAAAGTTCAATTGCAATATTGGCATTCAACCGATGAAACAGTACCAACGTTGACATTTAAAAAAAATGGAAAAAAAATTAACTTAATCCAATAATATTTCTGAGTCATAATATCCTTTTGAGCAAAGAAATATTGTTTAACACACAGACATAAGTGAGACATGATTTCAAGGATTTATTTCAGTTTTGTTTTTTCTTTTCCTTTAAAATCCCGAATCAATTTTTATTGTAATACTATTAAGTATGGTTCATATAATTGCGACAACAAATTTTGTCAAAAAAAAATAAAAGTTATGTGCAAGGAATTTGATATAAAAGTGATGATTTATCGGTAGTGCATGACACTATCCTCCAAAATACTTATTATTTCTAGACATCCTTTTCTACTCTAATCTTGCTACAATTTTTTTTTCAAATATTTTCAAAATATTTTTTGATTTTCATTGTAAATTTCATATTTCAATTTAGTTCATATTATGTTTTGAATTATATTTTATTGTAGGACGTCATTTTATATGTTATTTATATGTACGTTTATGTTTAAAATTGTAGTGAATTATATCTATAAGCCAATGCAATATTCTTACTACAATTGTACGTATGAAATGTATATAACTAACGAGTATCATGAAGATGTGAAATAGGAAGTTGTATATCATTTCCTTAAAGGACATTTTCATTTATAATAACATACATGTACACCACCAAGAGTACTACACATATACATGCATAATATATAATATACAGGATGATTTAGTATCAATCATATTCAAATTTGTTGAGAAATATGTGCGAAATCTTAATAGCTTCCAAAGTACACGGATTTTAAAGAATTTTCACGAAATTTCTACTTGCACAAATAGAAATTTTTTTGCTAATAATTTCCCTTCCAAAAAAGAGAGAAGCTTCAAATAAATAGTTTTTAAAAGGCATAATATAGGTCTTGAAAGCAACATAGTACTTGATTTTGTACTTTGTGTACTTTCGGAATACCAAGCATTTCAACTTTGGAAAAAAATTAAATTTTTCTCTTTTTCCATTTTTTTCATTTTCCTCTTATTCAATAATTGAATACGAAATTTGTTGAAACTTTGAATTTTTTCACAGAATTTTGCGAAGCTACTAAAGCATTAATTTAAGAGATTAATTCTTAAAATTTCCTTTATAGTACATGAGATATAGCACAAGAACCATTTCTATACGTATACTATGATTTTAAAGGCACAAGTAAAATGTTAGAAACTCAAAAAATTTTACTCAAGTAAAAATTAGAAACTCATTTATGTCATTCATATTTTTATTGTATATTATGTCATGTCACTGATTAACGAATCACCCTGTATATATATATAAATTTATTTAGTAATATATACTTTAAGTAAATGTAAGAAATGGATTTATTTTATAGTGTTTTTTTTTGGGGGTACCTATAATACACAGTTCAATGTCCCCAGAGTATGAATTGGAAATGCAAGTAATGTTGATCAATGGAATTTTAAGTTTTAAAATATAAATGATGTGGTATACACATAACCTATGCACACTATCGTATACTATATATAGAACAAATATTGTATAGAATTTCTAAGGAACAAATTTATAATCGAATTTTTTTTTTTCATTTTTCTTTTTGAATCAAAATGGAAATACAATAATATTTTCGTTTTCGAATATAAATTATTCTCTTAGATTGTTGTAGTTTTACTTGTTTTGTTTTATTTTTTCTTGAAAGTTAATACCATTTTAATGTCATCTACAAAATGCATAGTATCCTTTTCGTATATATATAAAATTTCAAAATAAGGAAAATAAAATGGAAGAATAAGACATTTTTTTTCCTTAAATTTCATCAGAAATTTTTGTTTGTTTAATTTTTGATTCAAGTTTCGATTTTTAAAGTTGATTTTGGGTTTTTTTTCGGAGAATATTGTGATTGATTTATATTATGTATAATGTAGTTTTTAACAAGAATTAATGTTGACAAAATACTGTAAATAAAATATTATTATTATTATTGAATAAGAATAAAAATTAGGTTACTTACAATTCGTAAAAATTATTTTTTTAACGAAAAAAAGAAATTATTTATTTTAGTGACAATCATACTCATTCATTGGAATCATTCCTCTTACTGCTTTGTAAAAAATTCTGCCTGGTGCTCGAAAATGATATAGTCGTTGTGCTGGATTTACATTACACCGCTTCCTCAAATTTGGTAAATATTTGATTTTGTTCCTTTAAAAATATCCTGATATATTTAACTCTTCAGAATTTAAAAAGGTTATCTTGCCTCCTTGCAATAAATATTTGGCTATAACAGATGCTGAACAACCAACTAAATGATCGCGGCTAGCAATAATAAAAGCCCATTTTGTTAATCGCACAACATTCTAAAAAAATTATTTTAAACTTTATTACTTTTCATTTATTTAGCCTAAGTAATAAAAATTATTACTTCAAAAATTGTAGTATTTCCTAAAAGTATGCAATTTTTTTTCTTACACCTTTTCAGCTATAGACAGCTAATATTTTTTTTTTCTTTTTTTAATTATTATTAATTTTAAGAAAAACAAATAACAATATGCTTCTTCCATAATAATAATATATTTCTCTTAATTACAAATTTTCTTTAATATTAAAAAAAAATTCTGAATATTTAATTAATATTATAATGAAATAATTTTTACCTTTACTTTTTTTAAAGCAATACAATTTTCTATCATATCCTTGCACCATGTAGATGTTATAATTTTCGTATACGTATCCAAATTATGTGTCTGTTTGAAAAATTTTAAGTAATTTATGTATAAGTGCGAGGAAATAAACATAGAGAACAAAATTTTTTGTTCTTCTTCATTCAAACAATGGTAGATAATTATTTGATAAGGACTTGGAAGTAACAATATTACTCATGTACTTAATATAAGAGTGTAAATACTTGTACTACTTGCTCTCATCGTAATTTACATACCCATTTTCTATTATATTCATTCAAATATACACAAATTTTCGGTAAATTTTAACAAGGATTTTAATACTTTGTCATTTTAATTAGGTTAAAATTTAACAATTGAAAACAAGTACAGTATGATAATTACAGTGGTACCTTTTTTTTTTGTAAAGAAAAAAAAATATATAGGAGGAACTTTACAAAAAATAAAAATTATGATTTTTATCCTTACAACGCTACTAAAGAAGAGAATGTTTTTTTTTTTTTCAAAACATGAAAATTTAAACAGGAATTTTTTTTTTTGTTTGGAATCCTGTTTACACTCCTGTAGATCTACTAATAATTACTTTTTCCTTTAATAATTTTAGACAGATTCTTTTTTTCAATGCTATTATTTTGGAACAAACACGAATAAAACGAGAATAGGTAGAGTGTTGACCATGTCAACTGTGTGATACTGGTACAAATGAATGATATTAAGAGTTGTATTATATGATTATTGCTACAATGTTCCACACGACCTCTTGTTTTTTATAAAGTGATATTTTACAAAATGTTCATATGATAGTTACCACATAAAACTCATTCCATTTGAAAGATTTTTACTGCAAATAATGGCCATATTATCTTACTCGTTTATATAAAATCTTAGCCCTGTAATTTTAACTACTTCCACAATATACTGTTGATGTTGTATGGCAACTTTCATCACGAGTTGAGAAGTTTCAACTAGTTTTATAATATATACTAGCCTTAATATAAAATTTGCTTGTCATTTGTGAAAATTTGCTGAGCTTAACTCAAGTAGTTTTTGAGTAATTGTTGGAATAGATAAACAGAGGGACAGGCAAGATAAAATCGACTCAGAATTCGTCGATGATCAAAAACATACACTTATGCTATACCTCATATCTTTATTTCTTATCGTTACAAAGGGCAAGGTTAATTTATAATGCCAAAAAATAAAATATCAAAATAAAAATCAAATTAAAGCAATGAGAGTAAATTAATTACCACGTCTTTTATTTTTTAATATTCGCAACCACACCAAAAAATAATATTTCGTTTTGATTTATTAACTTTCTTGTGGAAATTAACCGTTATTTAAACAACAAAAAAAAAGTTAAATTATTTCAGTTTTTTAATATTTTTTTTTGCTATATTGGTTTAATTATGTGTTGTGATACAATTAAAGCTTAAAAAGAATTTTTATTTTAATTTATCTAAGAGGACCTTGAATGAACGCAAAATTTCAAATAAGCGTGAAAGTAAAAACAATATAACAAATAGGAAGTTATGATATTGTTAGATTTTTTTAATCAAACCGAGGCTTGCATAGCCGTGAGTTGCAATTTTAATGAATTATTTTAAATTCTATTGTTTAAGAGTTTTTCCCCAAAATTTAAATAAACATTGATCAAAAGGGAAATTTGAGGGATATTTTTAGGAAAAAATCCTAAAGTTGAACATTCCCATATCAATTAATTGAAAAATAAATTCTAAATCAGAAATATTTCTTTATTATAGTTAGAAATTTGTTTTGGTATTGGAAGCAATTCATTGAATTCCAAATTAGTTGAATTTCTTCGGGACAACAATAACCAATATCATTTAGAATATGAAAATCTTTTGTAACTAATATTAAAACAATTTGTATTTTGAGAAACTGTTCGAAACTGTAAAGATTCTCCAATAGATCTATCGGAATTGCCATAAAATGTGACCGCGCAAACTGCAATTCAGAATTAATAACCATATTATTATTATTTCCAGTGTCTGAATGACTATCTGGCATTTAAGAGAAAATTTAGCATTAATAAAATAACTTGTTCAAATCTTCTCTATTTAAATTTCCCTTAAAATTAAAGAGTCATCTTGATTTCATCTTCACATTGACTAGTTTAATACAATGTCACAAAAGCGTTATTAATTACGTTAAATTTTGTATGAATCGTAAAACAACTTTTAAAATAGAGTGTATTTTTGTGGAATTTCTAAAAAAAAAAAATTCTTTCAAAATTTTCATTTTTTCATTAAAGATAATTTAATTAAATTTTTTAAAGTTTTATTTTAATTAAATTTTAAAGAAAAAAAAAGGGGGAAAAAGTGACTTAAACGAAAACACTCAAGTTTTTTTTTTTGCAAAAGGCATTTTTTTTTCAGTAATTTTGAGTGGAATTAAACGTCCAAAAAAAGAAATTAAAGATGTAAGGATGACGAATGCAATCATAGGATAAAATTATATGTACTCTTAATAGAGAAATTTTTGCAATTTCCAAAGAAAATGTAGATAAGTTTCTCTCAAAAATTTACTATACTAAATTTCAAAATTGTTAAAATCCTATTAACAGTCCTATTAACGGTTCTCAAATTTAAAAATCTATTATTATAAAAACTATAAGATAAAATGCATAAGAAGATGCACAGAAACTTATTTTAGCAATGAGTTTTATAATAACGAGATCGGAGGATGGAAATTCCTTTGAATTCCCATATTTCTCTTTAATAATCTAAAATCCATAATTTACTATATATTATAGCAAAGTGTTGAAGTAGGACGAGGGAATATTCAAAAATAAATTAGTTTCATAAAAATATTTCTCTAATCTAGCAACCCTTATTCAATTTTACATCACAATTAATTCCACGATATATTCTAATTAACTAAGAATATGACAAACGAAATATCAATATTTCCATACTAAAGCCCATACTATTTCTAAGGAATAACTATTATATGTATATAAAAGACACCAAAATACGAAAATAAAATACTAATATACCTAGTGTGCACAAAAAAACAAAAAAATATCCTGACAAAAGAACAGTAGCAGCAAAACAAAACAAAAATAAGCAAAAAAAAGAAAAATTAGAACAAATGTAATGTTTTACAAAGTGCAGAGAGTAAAAGCCAAAAACTTTTCTCTCATTTTTTTCCCGTCTTTTTTTTTTTGTTTTTTTTCTGTAGGATTTAATTAAATGGCTTCTTAACTTTTAATTTTTCCTACCAATTTTTTTTTCTCATTTTACTACTTTTCTTCCGATTCGGAGAGAAAAAAAAACTCTCAGCCTTAGTTACCGCCCTTTGATTGAAAGACAAAAAAAAAAAAGAGAAAGAAAAAACAAAATTTAAAAACCCAAAATATAAAAATAAAAGAGAAAAAAAAATTTTTTTTTGCTGCAAGTATTTTTTTTTTTCACTGCAGTTAATTGTAAAAAAAAAATTCTTTTAAAGTAGATAAAAAACTATGTAATCTCTATCGGGAATACAATAATTATAATGAAATTCCATTTTGTATATGTGACATTGAGATTGTTTCCAAAATATTTTTAAATAAGAAACTTAATTATGAAACAAAAATTTTTCGCATTGAAAATTATTGTGGGTGTTATAACAAATTTCATTGCTACATTTGGTAATGAGCTGTGGATGAGGTATTTCAATAAGAAGGAGGAAAATTAACTATAAGGAAATTTATCACAAAGCAAATGAAAAGAGAAACAAAAATCCTTTCATTTACTTATAACTGTACAAAATTTCCAGCTCTAATGCAGCATTTTCCAATATTAATAAATCAAAACTCAGTACCTCTTAGCACTTACACTCTTTTGCGTATAAATATAAAATTTTAACACAATTATTGTTGCATAAATATCAAAAATCACTAAAAGGAAACAAGTAGAAAACAAATAATTTTTTCTTTTTGCACAGAAGGCGTAATCTTGTATATTAAACATATGCCTTTTTATTCCTCCGAAGTAAACACAAATAGAGAACCCCAAATCTCGATTACCCCAAAAAACCATATCCAATTTGCTACTAATTTCTTGTAAATCTAAATTTTCCCTATTTGAAATACACATTCCTATTAAAGTCCTTTAATTCTAAAAAGAAGTAGTCGATTACACTACACGTAATCAAAAATATCCTTTAGAATAATGGAATCATTTTAAGGAAATTTTCATTTAATTTAAAATTTTGTTTTTTCTTTTTTATAAAATTTTTACCTCATTTCGAGCGAAACTGAATTTTTTGTTTTAGAATATGACTTTTTTTTTTTTCTTTGAAAGTTAATTGAAATACCATTGCAATTAGTAGAGAAAAAAAAAATAATAATAAAATTCAACAATAATAAAAAAAAAAAACGAAATCATATTCAAAAGCAATGGTAAAATAATAAAGAAGTTCAGGACTTGCAAAAAAAAAAAAATTTTCTATATTCCCTCCAGTAAAAAAATAGAAAATAATAAAGAAAACAGAGGAAAAATTGAAGAAAACTTTTCTTATATTTCATAAATTTTGAATTGGTGAAAACATACAAAAAGCATTAAGGAGAGTAGTGCATTTGATAGAGTTTTCCTAGTTTTTCTGGTGTAAATTTTTTTTCAAAAAATTTAAAGCGTAACTATTGAAAAAATAGCACAAATAAGTTTCCTAAATGACCGCATATCTTTTAATGCCTTTTTTTTTTTCTTAATTTTTATTTTGTTTTCTGCTTTTGTTTTTCTTGTTTTTCACAGTTTTAGTTTTAGTGGTCTTTATGCTCTTTTGTTTTTTGTTCTTCCCTTTTCCTAAATCTTCTGGTTTCTTATAGTACATAGGAAGTTTAGGTGCTACAAAAGAACCAAAGCGAAAAAAAGAAAATAGAAAAGAAAATAGTGAAAAACTTTTTCAGGCATTTTTATGTTTCTGGGTTTTTGTGTTAATGCCAACTGAAACAACAAAATTAAAAATAAAAATTAAAACGAAATAACATTTTAATAAATTTAAAAAAAAAAAAATAAAAAAAAAATCTCCTTTTAAAAGTCTCTCCTTTGAAGCAGTAGTAATCCTGTCACGTCCTTCTGTAATATTTCGTTAATTTTCATGTCCTTCTACTGTTTTTGTTTTTGATCCTGGTTTTGCTAATTTTCTTATTTTTCCCTTATATGTATACATAAAAATTACTTATAAATCCCATATACGTAAAGAAAAAAATAAAAAACAAGAAAAATAGGCAAAAAAAAAGAAAACCATTAACTTTGATTTTAATTTAATTCTATAATAAAATTTAATCTAAAGGACATTTTCAATTCTACCGTTTTACTTTTTCTACCATTTTTTTTTTCTTTTGGTTTTCATTTCCCTTGTTCTTGCTCGTCATATTATATAAGTATTGTAAGTAATTCAGAAATTATTATTTTATAAGAAGAAAACAAAGCAAAAGCTAAAGAATAGTACGAGAGAAAGTGAAAAACGTGATAAAGAGAGATTTTGAAAGTGGGAGTAAAAATTTTTTTAAAAAAAAGAGAGCAACTGGCCAAAGCTTTTTAATTTGTTATTCACAGTAAGCATATTTTTTTTCACTTATTTTTATTAACTGATTCGTTTTTTTATGAAATGCTCATATTTAAGGATTATGACGTCAATTAATAAAAGTGAATAATATTAAAGTAATTTCAAGGTAGACGAAAACAGAATATTGCCTTAAAATAATATCAGATTAAAAAAATAACTGGTTCTATGAGTTTCTGGGCTTGTATTGGTGATGTGTCAAGTCCAACTATAATCATTACAAAATATTACGGTATAAACCAATGTGAAGAACAATTTGCCGGCTATTTCTTCATATCTCTGTAGTACAGTTGGCGGTATGTAACTGGTTCGGCTCCACTTTTGAGAGTAAAAAATCGTTTAATAAATTTTTAAATTTTAATCTTAAGTCATTTCTTTGATTACGATACGAGTATTCATCTGTTCTGAAGTTGTATGAATTAATCTCTATTAGTTATTCTTATAAGAATTAATAATAAAATTAAGGAACTACATGTTGTATTTTAAATTTAAAATTAACGAACTGGTCATATTAACATTATTCTACAAGAAAATCCCGAATTTCGAAATTTTCCAGTTTTGAACTATAAAATAAAAAGTGAAAATATGAGAACGTTCTATATCGCTTCAAAGGAAATAAAGATATTGCTTTATATTTCAAACATTACCATGAAGAAAATTTTTATATAGAACGTTTAAAATATTTATTTTGTAAAATCTTCAAGTTGATCGTGAAAATATGAAGAGCCTAACATGTGTAGCTATGATAAAATTATAATTATGTTAAAGAGGCCGCTTTTGGGATGCAGTGGACTAGTAAAATATTTTCAACTAAACGAGTCAGTTTGAATTCTATTTTATGTTCAATTACACTTAATGTCATTAGTAAAAATTGACAAAAATAAAAATCATTTTAAAATACAACAGAAGCGTTCAATTCAATTTCCATTGAATAAAATTTTTCGTAAACAAGTTTGTTTTTTTGGAGGCAAATTTTTAGAAAATCTTCTTACTTTGTTTATTTTTTTTTTATACAATATTTCAGTTGTATGTTATTATTGTTCACGAGTCCTCATAAATTATTAAATAATATGATTTTTTTTTCTTTGGAGATTTTGTTTATTTTTGAGATTTTCACGAGGATTGTAACTATTAGTTACATATTATAAAGTAATTACCTACATAATCACATCCATACTTATTACAAAAAAATTTATATTACATTTCATTAAATTTAGGTTATGAAATTTATGAGACACGTGCCAAATATTTTAATATTCCACTCTTTTCACTTTTTTAACAACTCTTATCTTTTTTAATATGATCAATGTTTAAGTATAGTTATATGCCTCTACAAACCGCTCATAATATACTGAGCACATGCAAAAAAAAAAAAAAATATTTCATTTAAATAAATGATGACATTTTCTCTAGGTGACATTTATTAGTTATACGCAGATAATAATCGGAGAAAGAAACTTGGATAGTGGAAGTAGGAACAAGTATGCATGGCAAGCACAAGAAAAAACAAATCACAATAAAATTTCAATAGATACTTCCGGCAAATAATATGAGTGGTGTGAAAATATGAATAAAATGGAAAAAAAATTTAACAAAATATTCATACATCAATGACAAAAATTCTTAAAGAATGTGCCAATTACATTAAAAATATGTATAAAATGTGCTATGAAAGTTGCAAAGTAAGTATATATTTTTTTTTGCCAATATTTTCTACACAACTCAAAAAAATTCTATATGACAACGACGATTGTTATAACAATAAAAAAAAATATATTAAAGGTGAAATTTTATTGCCATCATTACAATAATTTTCACTGTCATCTTCATCTTTTATCTTCTAAATTTTTTTTTCTATTTCTTCAATATTTTTTTTCATTTTTGCCATTTTCTAAATATGTTTTCTTTATTTTTATATAATAATGATGTCAATTTTGATGTAGACATTTTTATTATTAAAAATGAAATAAGTATAACGCCAAACATTTGAGAAATTCTAGTAGACACTTTTTTGTTTCGCCTCGCAATAAAAAGTATAATAATATTTTAAATGGAATTTATTCAAAGTTTTCTTATAAATGCAATGTATAAGAGACACAACACTATTTGAAGCGAATTCAAATTTCATGGTAGTCAACTTTATTTTTATGTCCTACGTATTGGACATTCCAAAAATTTTGGTTACAATAGAATTTTATTTTTTCCAAATTAATTTAAAAAATAAAATAATATCGGATTGATACAATAGAGTATAAAATAGCATATTTCGCGACCCATAAATATATAAATATTGAGTATATTAAAATTAAGTCAGAGCACTTTGAATTCAGGCTGTATGACTTATGTACCTCAAGGTCAGAACTCTTTAGAATGTGATGTTGCACGTGCGATTATTTGATTATATTAATTGAAATTTCCTTCTCCAATATAAAATATTTGAAAATAAATCAGAACTGCGTAATTTCCAAGAAAATAAAAACTAATCATAACGTCTCATGTTTTTGCTGCTACTTGCGAGGTTTGGGGAAGCAAAATTATTAATATTCCGTCCATATAAAAATTTGAGCAAAATGACTCTTTGGGAGGGTGCGAAAATAACCATCTAACGATGAACCTACTCTTATTCTTTCTTGTAAGTTTCCAGTAAATGATGTAACAACTTTACATTTTCGATATTTTCTGTAAATTATTCAATATTATTATTAAATTGAAGTAGCTATTAAAGTTAAGGCACTTGTTTAGAACGAGGAATTTTTTTTAACAATTTTCTTCAAAAAATATTATATCAGATTATGGCATACTTTTAGGATGAGCATCAGAATATAAAAAATGCTACAACCAAAATTTTAAAAAAACTTCTCGAAAATAACTTAAATTTTGAGACACGATAATTTAAGAAAGAGTGTAATTAAAAAATTATTTCGAATTTATTTTAAGCGCAACATTCGACAAGATATTCGGAATAAGTAAAATCATGAGAAAAATAAATAAGAATCGAATTTCCTTATGACTGCTTATTGAAAATTTTCAATTGAGAAACAAATTTTATGATATTATGTGATCTGTAAGGAATGCAAATTTCTAGGTAAGTATGAGGAATTATCTTAGAGTGAAATTATAATCTAACATGTTGAAAATAATCGCAACAATTTTATTTCTAAATTATATTCTCTTTGAAGTTTTAATACTATAAAATTAAAAACATTTTTTTCACTGCACAATCTACTTTAATTTTAGAAAGTTTTTCTCTATATCGTGAAATTTTATAATTCAAACACCCTTATATTTAGTGTAATTTATTTTTTTCAAGTTCAAAACAGTCTAGCGATTTTATTTTTCTAAAAATTACACAGCATATGCTTCTTACAATCAATACTCATAACATTCAATCAGTAAATAGTAATAATGTTATATGTCCTAAAGAAGTTACTCCCAAATTTTTCACTTTGTAATAAGATTAAAGTAAATAAGATCGTTGTACTAGTATAATTAAAATCGTAAACATCATATTTTCCAATTAAATTCAAGATCTCAAAATAATTTCATTTTACTTTAAAGTATACACAAAGAAGAAAAAAAAATGTTTTCAGGAGTCAAGTGCAACAACACATTAATAAGGATTAAAATGCAATGACTAAAGTTTGTACTAAATTTCAATTTATAATTTAATTAAAAATTTAAATGAGTTTTTTTTTTGTAAATTTTTTTAAATCAAATAAGAAATTTACACTCTTAAAATATAAAATAAAACAAAAGCAAAAAAAAAAGGAGGAAAATGAATGAAATTGCATTGAAATGAAAATCCGTATCCGTTGACCTCATGAATATATATTAGAAAAAATATTTTCATTTTTTTTTTTTGAAATTCCTTCTTTATGGCTACACAGTGTTGCGCTTATTCACAAAAAGAAAAAAAAAATACAAGGCAAATATCTAAAGGCAAAACTTATATATAAAATGAGGTCAGAATTGTACTTATTTTACACAATATTTACCACACTTCGTCGTATATGAAAAGGAAGAAATAGCAAAATCAAAAAAAAAAAAAAACGAAAATTAAGTCTAAATAACGAGTAAAACTTGTTCTGCATAAAATTGTCCTGAAACACATATTTACGAAATGAAAAAACGTAGCGGTTCATTAAAAAGAAAAAAAAAATTTTGTTTTGTCAGTTCTCCTCGTTTCTTTTTCTGGTTTTTTAATTAAACGCGAAATATTCAAAAGTTGCATACACAAAACCAGAAAAATAAAATTCTCACTTATACAAAGATATTAAAATAGGACAACCGTAAACAAACAATACTGTGATGATAATTTATAAAATTTTCAACGGTCAAGGATAATATAAGGAAATTAAATTCTCTTAATAAGTAAAAGTGTAAAAATGAATCTATTTGAATTAAAAATCTATGTTTGAATTTGCTATGATTTTACTTGGATTTATTTTTAAAAATGAAATTTATTGAATCTAAACATAAACCCTGCTTACCATATGGAACGAGAACAATAAAAATTTATATGATTAATTTAATTGAATCGAATGTTGAATATTAATGGAATATCACAAAATAAGAGAAGTTCTTGGTTAGGTAAGAAACTGATCTTGGGTTATGAGTGAGATTACAATAGGAAATCGCAATATTTTGCAAATTTTATTTTTACTGTATCTTAACCAAATTTATTTTAAAAATATCATCGAATAACATAGAAGGTGCTCTGTAAAATTTTCCAGCTTCAGAAAATTAAATTTATAAAAATTATTTTATTATTTTTAATTTTCTTAAAGGTATGTGTCCTTATATAGAGCCATAATTCGTAAACCGAAAGTCTTAATTTTTTTTTGGAAAATAGTAAAATTCAAAAACTTTAAAATTCTAATATTTTTTTTTAAAAATTTTAATCCTTTCAAATTTAGAATTTTGACTCTGAAGTAATACTAAAAAATCATAGCTAAGTTTTCTTATCTATTGACAAAACTTGCAGTATATTCAAAGATATTCCATGGAAAATATTAGATTTAATAAGGAAAATGTTAAAATTTTCTTATTAAACTACAAAAATTATACGAGAAAACTTTAATATAAATATTATTGACAGCAAGGTATATTATATGAAATTTCAAATGAAAACTCTCTAAGTCAATAAAGAACCATAGATAGTAGAAAGAAAACTGCACATCTGTGCCAATAGCAGTGCGATGGACCTGTTACACTTGACACGTCGACAAACCAATCAACATAATTAAATTTCCAAAAAAAATATTGAGACCTCCTTTGGATTGTACAAGAATATAAAATTTTTTCAACTACGAAATTTATACTTTAACCGTTAAGAAAACGCAATGGAAATATTCTGTTATTAAAATTTGCTATATGTATTTTATTTGGAACTCAAATTCTATGGCTTTTTAGCCAATGCAATGAGAAAACCATAAATCAAATAAATCAATTTAATCCTCTAGATGAAAATTTATGTTTATGGCTCAAATATTATTAAACTCTAACAGCAAATTCATTGAGTCAGCACGGGATCTAATTCTAAATTTAATTCTAGTTATTAAATTTAATTAATTTAAATGCAATTTGGAAAAAAAAACAAAACGAAAATTATATAAAATTTTTAACAATAAATTATTTTTAAAAAATTTCATTTATTTTAGGTTGGTATAGGTTTTTTAATAAATTCTTCCTGTGCTCCAATATTCAGAAAACAATTTTCAAATACAGAAAAAATCCTTTTCAAAAGAACACAAATGAATTCTCTATTTTCATACAAAATTTTAATTTTCCAACAGTTAAAAATTAAATTCTCATATGATCTAATAGAAAAATATTGCAGTATTTTAAAATAAAGGTTCAGCAACCTCAAAAATTTATTATTGCGTGTACAATTTTCCATCAATATAATTTTTATTGTTTTGACAGTGTTCTATAGCTAGTATAGGAAATATTTAAAAAATGTTTTTGTTTAAAAGCAAAAGAATATTTTTTTTTTAAACTATAAAAATTTTCATTAATAATAAAAATGTAAAATTCCATTTGTTACACAGCAGCAAAAAAATATCGTCATCAAAATAGCATCATAACCGTAATTTGGTGGAAAACTCTTAACAAAATGAAATACAAAAGAACAACAAGAAAAGAATAAGAAAGAAGAGAAGAGGAAAAAAAACTCAACAAAATTTAATAAAATTTTATCCATATGACGCTTAAAAATTTTACACAGTTGATAGTAAAAATCTCCTTTAATATTATAAATAATTTATTTAATATTAAATCTATTTTTGGTAACAAAATACTATAAAGGTAAAAATTCAACAAAAAATAAAAAAATTAAGAAAATGTTAAAAAAAGAAAAAGGAACAACGATGCAGTATAAATAAAGTAACAAAGCAAAAGAGCTCGCATGTGTTACCTTATGTATTCGCAGTTATCAGTGTTCGACCAAACAGAGTGTATCGTCATCTAAATTCATGTGGTATGACATTCAAAGACCTTATATTTTGTTAGTAATAAAAATACATTAGAATTAAAATTATAGATAATTTTAATGTTAATTTAAAGCAATCAGTTTATTTCTGTAATTTCCAAAGTAAATAATTATTGAGAAACTAACGAAAAACGAGGCCTTGTTGAGTATGAGATCGCGAATCATTAGTAGATTGAACATACAATTTGATTAAAATAGAATATATTCGATAATATCATTTACAGAACCTTCAAAACTTATGTGGGGTTTACAGGTTTCTTTTATTCCAAACGATTTCCAAAAATACAACTGAAAAAAAAGTGTGGGGTCTACAGGTTCTCTTATTCCAAACGATTTCCAAAAATACAACTGAAAGAAAAGTTTTACTACTTTTCAACACCTTTTCTATGGCCCCACGGTCGCATTGCTTTATTATTTTTGTTTACTTTCTTAGTGGATTAACCCTTCTTGACATGTTTTAAAGAAAATTTTAACACTTGTGGTTTGAGTTCTTTCACATAATCGCAAACTACAAAAAAAAATAAATCAATAAGTATAAGCATAATAAATTTCTTTCATTTTATTAAAAAATTTCTTAATATTTGTAATCAATCAGAAAAAAGATTTAATCATAATTTTAAAAGGACACTTTGTATATCATAAAAAAAAAATATTTTATACGAGTTAAAAATTTTGAAATATACTTTTTTTTATTACTACGACATAATAATATAATATGACTGATACATGTGGGTGATATACAAAGCAAAAAAATTATAATAAAATAAAAGTATATTTTAAAATCCATAAGTATGTATATGAAAATGCAGAAAAAAAAGGAAAAACAGGACTGTATAAAAAAAATAAAAAATCTTTAAATTATTTACATATCTACCCACTCAATTACATACTCCTGTGTACTAAAATGTAGCCATATATTTTTAAAAACAGTATTCCGAAATAGTCGACATCTATATATTCTTCGGGTCAAAATAGTTTACTCTAAAACAGGAAATCTTTATATTACAATTCTCTGAGTTTCCAAAAGTGATATTCCAAGGAAAAGATAATTAATTTATTTTGCATGTGCTTCAAGAGCTACTGCAATTCATATATAATTGTATCCATTTAAATTAACTGAAAGCAAATGAAAGTTTTTATAATAAAAGAATCAGGTTTTGGTAGATAATTGACTGGTTTATGGTTTGTAAAACACTGTTCAAAATATTCTATGTTATTTATTTGATTTATATATCTATTTTCATTTAATTTTTAATTAATCTTAAAATTTATGATATTTCATTAATAATAATTTGTAAGCTTCTAAAAACTATAAATTATTTGTATCCTTGAATGTCCTCGGGGCTCTTTTAATGGTATCATTGTCAAATCAAAAGTATTTTTTGCCACCAGAACCAACAGAATTATACAATTAGAATTAATTTTCTTGGGACACTTTTTCTATATAAATAATATGGAGCTATGATCTTATATTTGTAACTATATATAATTTCCATTTTGTATTTATGTGTACATAAACATGCTCATAATACATAATACATACATAAAATAAATTCACATATTTTGTGAAAAATTTTTTTATAGTGCATGAAAACGCCTGTTTGATTTTCAACACAAAATGCTACTCGTATAATAAAAAAATTTTTTATGAAACACAACTTTATATTTGTAGAGTTGTTGTAAATTAATGTACTTAATTCGAACTTAATTCTTATGATAACGAATGAAACCAAAAATATTATGATAATATTAATTTAGTCATTTTAACTCACTAAACTCATTTTAAGTTCAGAGATTTCATATGGAATTTCCTTGTGGTTCATTTAATGAATCATTTTTCTAGAAAACGAAATATTCACTGGATTCACTGAAATACAGAGGAACAATTTTGTATTTTTTCTGATTTCAGATGCTGATATTATTGACTTAACCATGAATTTTTAATCAGGAATGCCATTAAAATTTTAATATTATTATAAATTATAACCATAATGTAATATAGTATTTTAATGAGTTCCATTATAATTATTGCAATTATTATTATTATTATAACTACATTTTTTTCGTAGAATTTGATTAATTTGATTTGAGAAACAATTATTGATAATAATTAATTCTCATAATGTAATGCGTTCTATACACTCACATCAATAGGAACAGTCTCTAATTATAATTCTAAGAAAATAATTACTTTCCAATACTTAAATCATGCAAAATTAAAATATTTTTCTCCTTATAATTTTGGTACATTTTATTATAATACATTTTCGGTTCGAATTACGTAACTATTTTAAAATCTAATATGTAAAAATGAATTTCATTTGTAATAACAATATTATTATACAATCAATTATTGTCCATAACCATAATCGAATTGAACAAAATTATCGACCGCTCTATTCTATTTTTAAATATCATAATAAATAATATTAAATTTCAATTTAATATTGTTAATCATATAATTGCAATATAATAAATATTTTATTATTTATATGTAATACATAATTTATATAATAATTTAATATTAATTACCATAGTATGAAAACACCAATTGTAATTATTGTTATAAAATTTTATTTACAAATGATGCTCGATATTATATACAAATTAAGAATTTTAACAATTCATTATTATTAAAATATTACATAATTTCCATTATAACATTATATACTATGGTATCTAATTATAATTATAATAATTTTGTAATATTCACATAATTAAAATTACATACAACTGATATTGATGTAGAAATACCATTATAATATTATTATTATGTTACTTAAAATATCATAAAGATTATTTTGATATTATTACAAAAATTTCATTATAATTACCTATTATGGATGATAGCTTAAGTCATAGCTGATAATGATGTAAGAATATTTTAAATATTATTAACCATTTATTTTAAATTTCTTTTCACATTTAATACAATTATACAGAATGCAATAAAAATGTTATATTAAATAAAAATAAATCTATTAAAAATATTATTGCATAAATGTGTATGTAAAATACACCTGATACCGTATTCACATTTCAATAATCGTAAACGTATGTAAATTATTTATGTTATGTATGATAAAAGATTTAAATTTTACCCATTTAAGCTATGATATAATAATCTATTATACATTCAATTTACATAATGTCAATTAGGAATATTGGAGGTTTTTCTTTATTGATTTTTTTAGATACAATAATAATAGCAAATTGTGTTCATAATAGTATATACGGATCAAAATATACGGTATTATAATATTGTTATATTTGATTAGAAGCAAATGTTATACTAGAATAACCATTATTTTATTACTCATATACAGTCGAGTAAAGGTTTTTAGAAAAATAGAATAGCAATTTTCTAATTTAAATGACAAGAACGTGTAATTGAGCTTCTTAACTTTTAGAATTTATTTTCAAAGACAATGATATCGAAAAAGATTTTGTTTTCAACTCTTTTTCATTTTACCATTTATTTGTATAAATGGTAAAATGGCTTGTAGTAATGAGATTACACTATGTATATACCGACTATTTGGTCAAAAAGTCTTAATTATCTTAATTGAGGTAAATCAAATATTATTTTCAATATTCCAACGTTCTCAAGTTTTGCATTTATATTTTTTTAAAGGAGCCTTTAAAATTGATGTAAAATCAAAGATAAAATTTTACGATAAAATTTTACGATATTTACGAAAATTTACGATTAAATTTTAATTTCGAATTTTTCCAAAAATTTAAATTTTTTAATAGTGATTGTATAAAAATATTTTTTAAGGCCTAAAATTTCTTTGTCAGCACTATATATTTTAACTATAATAATAATTTTCTATTTTCAAAAGGATCAAATTACTTATATGAAAGTATTTTCTTTGACTAGTACGTTCCATGTACATATAAAATTATTCCTTTATATTTTATAATAAGATTGAAAATAATTATTATAAATGTGTTAAAACATATGGTGTCGAAATCTTCACTTATACTGATATGCCCATTAAATGCGTAAACAAAAAACACTGAATGATATTAAACGTGCAACAAGAATATATTATTTTTGTTGTTCTTTAACTAATACACAATAGGAATTTATATATTTTTATAAAATATATAAATTTTAAGAAGGTATGGAATTCAGATAATTGTTAAATAAACTTCATTTTAGAATAAATTATTAAATTTGATTTTATAGAAATGAAGTAATCTATTATAAGCTCTTATGCAGAATAAAATCAATAATAAATTAATACGAAAAGGAATAGGAGGCTTAATTGTGTGAACATAAAAACACACGTTCTGTGATCAAAACACATAGGCAATTCCCCAAAAAAGAAATAATATAAAATATTCCTGAATTTTTATTCTTTTAATTTTTAAATATCCTTAAATATTGTTATTTAAAATGCTTTACTTTGCACGAAATCCTGGGCTGCTCTTACATTATGTGTAGAGTTCTAGGATATTTATGAAAATAAAATAATCTTTTATAATGAAATTGCTAAAACTCGTATTGAAGGCTTAAAACCTAATTCTAGAAACCAAGTGTTTTAATTATTTTCCAAGAATATGAAATGGCTACATATAATTATGGTAATATTTTTTAACACTTTTCTGGAAAATTATAAAACAATTTCATTTCGAATTTAGCTATAATTATACCTTTAAAATACCTTACAGCAATATTCTGTGAGCGTGTGATTTTAATAATTTTTATTACAATTTTTTATGTGTACACCCATATAGATATTGGATTTAAAATAGCTTCAAAACATTTTGTTGAAATTTAAAAGGCGTGGATTGAAAAATTTTTTTTTTAAAATAAATACACGCGGCAGGTATCATATATATAGAAACAAAGAAAAACAACGTAGACTATTATACTGAGAATAATAAATAGCATGTTATATAAAATTATAGGAAAGGAGGAATATTCAAGATTTAAAGGTCATTCAAATGTAATAGAATATTAATTGTTTAACAAACAGAAGTAGAACACACCATACTTGAAATGAGAAATCACCTTGAAAATTTCAACTTTACCAAAAAATGAATTTTGTTTTCAAAATTTGTGTGTATATTATTTTACCAGTATAGGGTAATCCAAACAGAAAAAAAAAACATTTTGTAACCGTAAGCTCTTAAAAAAAATAAATTCAATATACTTTTAATATACATACAATTATAATTTTTAACTATATAACTAGATACACACAAATACACAAAAAAAAGTTGTATTTTCAAGGTATTGGAAAACTTTTGCAAAAAAAAAAATTAATTCAAGGATTTTATAAAAAAAAATTTTTTTTTTGTATTTTATTGTATAAAATTTATAGACAGGTACATTCCTTTCTCAGGATAAAATTCATTGAGCATACATACAAAATTATTTTATGCTTTTGTGCATAAAATGTAAAAAAATTATGTGGAGAATAATAATTATTTACAAAAAAAAAAAAAAATATGCGCTGAAAAATAAAATTGCATACTTTTGGGTGCATGAATGTTATTTCAAGTTCTATATGTTTTATGAAAATCCTTATATTATTAAGCAATAATAAAGAATTAAGTACTAATTTCTTATTACATTATTCACGTAATTTTTTTTTTCCAATTGTGGCTCAAAAATACAGGGAGCACGTGTAAGATATAAGTTTAGAACTTGAAAAAAGTTGTAGAAAATTTTTTGCAACTGAAAATGCCACTGTTTTAATAGTACTTCAATTCGTTATTACTTTATAAATAGGTCTGGAATATTACTCCACATTCAATTAATTTTTTATAATTATTCCAAGAATATTTCAGTAGTATAAATGCAATATTTACTTGAATCACCACTCATTATATTCAAATTACTATACTTATTATAGTAATAAATACTATAATTATAGTTGAAGCCCTAAAGGATAATGTATGTTAAAGCACTCATTACTGAATCATCATACTAGACAGGTACTAACTGTAATAAGAAATTCGTTTTTAGCTTTTTCATTCATTCTAAATTCAATTTACATTATACATCCTTCATAATGGGAACCCTGAATAATACAATAAATTATTTATTTCAATATTTTATATAAATTATCGCATTGAAAATATAATTGAAAAATTAATATGAAAGCCACATTCAGAATTCAATGTTAAATCAAATATTTATGATACAATAAAATAATATGATTTCAAATTTAAAAATTTATTGTAACACACAACATGTTTTCTATAGCATACGCACAACATTTACAAATACATTAATATAATAAGGTTATTATTACATAAAATTCAGTACAATACAATAATAATTATAATATTTTGTATAGTATGTTGCTAACGTAACTTAGCCTATTCCTATATTATAATTACATAATATACTATCATATATCTTATATTATTACAGTATATACTATAATTATGGTTAAATATACGAGTATATACAATATTATTATAGGTTATTATTATATAAAGTAATAATAATAATAAAAGTCATTATTTTATTTATTAATAATTATGTTATTATGTAATACTAACCAATATAACACTTATATACTACATAATTATGTATACATACTTGTAATATTATATCATAAAAATTATATTATATATAAAATGCTATATGAAATTATATACAAAAACCAACAAAATTAAATTTTAAAATTAAATTTATGAGAATGAATATTATTATATCAGATGCTTTCGGTTAATATATAGACATGTTGCGATACAGGCCAATTATATTATAGCATCTAATATAATATCCAAAACATATATGGCATATTTATGTATATAATTTATGTAATGAAATATTGAATACCCATATACAATCTATTTTATGTGGAAATTTGAATATAAATTCACGAATTTATGTATAATTGTTATACAAAAAAAAAAAAAACCGATTCACTTGACCAATTTCAGTAATAAATCTTTAAATAATAATTTAGAATATGTGGTTAGAATTTAATGAACTTGAACAATACATTTTTTTTTTTTATTTTATTGATTATTATATTTTCTATAATATATAGAAACCCAATTTCTACTATTAATATAAATAAAGTCTAGGTTAAAATAAATGCTGCTTATATAAAATATATTGTTATTGGAAATTTAAATTATAAATAAAACTTTTAATATTTATTACGAAATTAATATGAACGTGGTTTTTCTGGTATATTATATAGAATATTATTTGGTACTTAAAATTTTAAAATTTATATTGAATTTTTAAATTAATTTTAATGAATTTTAGAAATTTCTAAATGGTAGTTTTAAAAATCAAAAGGATGAATTTGGGCGTTCATTCAATGGTACTATTGTAGTGGCTTATTGCAAATATACAAAATATATAATACATTCCCTAAGAAATAAAAAATTCAATTAATCTAAATACGAATATTAGAAAAAGATGGTGCTAGTTTAGTACTTGATGCAAAATTAGTCTTCAGTTCTATTATGAATTTTATTTGTAGCTGTGAAATTCGGAAAATTATGAATATTATATTGTCATTTATGAATTCTGCCCTGAATATTCTTAATGGAGTAATCATAAATTACATATTAAAAATAACCCTCAAAAGAAATAATCACTCGCGTTTATGTCGTAGTATAATACCAGAAAGTGTAATTATTTTACAGTGAGGAATTCGATAGTATAAAAATATTGTAATTTTATTATACAAAATGAAACCAATTGAAATCAGATCCCATTGTCTAAAAAATTAGATTATTGTCCTTGAACAGGATGAAATTGTAACAAACAAACAAAATTAAAGTAACAAACGGTAAAATTTTCTCTTATAGTTTTCAATTGCATTTATAAAAATCTAATGTAAGCTTGCAAAATATTCCATATAAAACAATGTAGATTAAACGAAAACTGTTATACAAGAATTTAAAGCAAATTAATTTTGTATTCTAAATTATTAACTAAAATTATAACATGGATTCATACGAGTACAACTTGCCCGTAATATAATATCACTAATTGAATTTCAAGTGAATGCGAATACTATAATATTCGAGTACCATTACAACATTTTGAATGATTCTTTAAAATTATTTTTTTTTTAAATCTGGAATATGTAAACGTTATTAAAATATCATTGAAATTTAGTAATTTAAAAAACAAAATTTCAAAAAACAAATTTGTTTTTAAAATATTTAGTGCAGAAAATAATATGGTCTTTGAGGTCTCCCGAAAAATTTCACAGCAGTGAAGAATTTTTTGTTCTTTGTTATATAATTTTAGTTATTATTTTTATGGTTTTACTATAAATCAATATTTTTCCATTGTGCTGTATAATATTAGTAAAAACTAATTAAAAATAAACAACATCAAATGAATTTTAACAAGTTTAATAAATAATTTGAAATTTTTCTTTTAAATATGGGTGAGAACTATTGATTTCTGCCAATAATAATTTTAACAAAGAGATTAACATTATTATGCAAAATTAATATTATTCCCAGATAATTTTCCTTTTGGCGGGTATATTGGTACAGAAATAAACTGTAATTCTCGAACAATTCTGTAATAAATTTGAAATTAGTTTTGAATTAATTAAAAATAAGTAAACGGCTTGACTAAATTCTAAATTTTAAGAGAAACCAGCACTACAGTCATTCATACTTCACTTTTTATGTCAATGTAAATAAAAATTGGCACTAAACGCACTTCTATTTCTAATTTATTAAAAACTAGTTTACAATTGTTTCAACGTATTCTGTTGATTTTTTATTCTCCCAGTGTATGGGCATCAAAGTGTTTATTAATTCACTCTTAATTTTGAATTTAATGATAACTAGAACGTAATTAAATTTAATGTAATTATTTTTGTGAAAACGCTTATTAGAATAAATTGATTCTCGTTATCACTTCCATTACAATAGCATAAGTAATATTTTTCACTCATATTTTTCTACACTCATAAGAGTCTCACAAAACATACTAACTATAGCTTGATACTAAGTCAATAACATAAAATAATATAAAAATTTGAAAATCTTGCAAAATTAAGGAATATCCTTAATTTAATTTTGTATAATTTCTTACAATAAACTTATAAAAGGTGCCAAACAGAGGATTAGTGTTAAACAAATTTATGGTAAAGTTGTAAATTAATAGTTTTCCTAACGAATATATCTTATTTTTTTATCACATAAGCTCTTAAATTATTAGCAACATTATAGTGATTACACTAAAATAAAACTATATGTTAATTTTTACCTATGTCCTTGAAAAAAAAGTAATAGTAAAAACATTAAAAGTTTAAACATTAATATTTTATACTGCCTTGAAAAATTGCTTGTTATTCTTTCTAATACAGTCATATTTGTAGTGAGATTAAAAAAAAAGTAGACCTTATTATGTTGAATCTCATATTATAGATAATATATTATTTAAAAATAATAATATTATAGTAGATTTTAATCCTACAACATAAGTGGGGATTTTAACATATTATTTTATTTTATTTTATTTTTTTTTATATAAGATTTGACACACGTGAAATGTGTATAACATTAATACAGATTATCCTTATATAAATCTGTATCTATTAATTCTGATGAAATTTCTTTAGTAATAATTAAATCACAACATGATCTTAATATAATCTTTTAAGGTGAATTTTGTAAATATTTGTTCATTTGGTATTAAAATTTTAAGAGAAAGAAGAAATTTATAATAACAGTAGAGTATCTTTAGAATGCAACTCTCTGTATGAAACTCTTTGTATTATATCAGCAAAAATTTCTATTGAAACAAACAATTTGGTTGGCAGCTGTTGTATATTTTGTTTTTGGTTTCAACAACACTCTTATTATTATAAAGACCAGATATTAATATGAATAAAATAGGTCTTAGAGTTAAATAGGGATTTCATTGAATTTATGAGTTAAAATTTGAGAAAAAGATGGATTTAGCTAAATACTCCCCTCAACAATATTCAATTTTCAATGTTATTATGATTATTATTATTATGATGATTATATGATGATTATATTGTTAGAGTACAAAATTTTGTAATATATTTTATTGGTGCAGTAACTTCGGACGATAATTCTAATTTAGCATTGAAAAACACGTCAGCAAATTCACTGAATTTTCCAAATAAGATTACTAATTTTTCAATTGGATTTTTGCATTATTCTTTTGAAATTATCGACTGAACGTGCTATCTTCAAAAACAAAGTGAATAAATTTTGTATACATTTTTGAAAGAAACGACATATGCTATGCGGAAAAATTCTTCTCACTCGAAAATTACATTATACATATAAGTGACAGTTACACATTTTGCCCTCAAATGCCGAGTAAAATAGCGAGATATACGATCAGGCTCTAAAAGTCTACTCGTCTACAATCTATGGTATTAAAGCATCCTCTATCTCGCATTTGAAAGCAATAATTTTCAACAATAATGAAAATTTCATTTTAATAATGTTAAAACGGATATCAGGCAATTTCAGTAAGGACCAAAAATGAAAAATTAAGCAAAATTCTAAATAAAATCTTAAATTTTTTTTTTTCTTATTTTTTGGTGTTAATTGATCATAAAATAAAGCCTTATTATTACATCGAAAATTATGTTGTAAAACACAAAATATTAAGGAAACCTCGAGTATAATACAAAATTGTGGACCTATTCCACTCTCTATTCTTCTTTGTTTTTGTTATTTTTATAATTTATTTTTAAAACTCAAATAATGCTTTAAGTTTTTTCTTTTAACAGTTTTAATCGTCGTTTTGTCCTTACATCGAATGAAAACTTTTTATGAAAAAAAAACATATACATCTACTGTTTTGGTTCTTAAAATCACGATGAAAATCAAACAAATTTATTTCTAATACCCTCATTGGATAAAACAAAAATGAAGTAGGAGAAAAATGAAAAAACCAAAAAAAAATAGAACGAAAATTGGAAATTATTGCCACCACGTTCAATTTATTTGAATTTAATTAAAAACTTTTTCTTTTACAATAGCTATTTCATGCATATTTTAAAATTTGGAAGCTCTAATAGATCAATAAATTCATTCATAATATTGGAGAGTTTCATTGGTCCGTTTTGAAAATGTGTTGAAACTTCAATCTTGAAGACATTGTGAGGGAATAGTGCCAGGGATGTTGAACAAAAGCAATTATTCGAGGCGAAATACCGAAGTTCATATAGAATACACATACTTAAATGGGACTGTCCAAAATTAATCGAAATTAAAGCCTTGAATTTCAACGTCGGCTGTGAAAAAATATCAATTCCTATTTTACCGCTACCGGTCTTTTTTTTTGCATTATCTGTTTCTATGTGTGTGTGACATTAAATGCAAAATATTGTATCTATACAGCTGATTTGCTGCTCCCTTATTGTTCCGGGTTAACACCAGAAATCATCCACAGTTGCCGTTTATTGCTCTTTAGTTATTTTTTTACAATTATGTAAAAAGTTCAAAAATGCTTCTCTTCTTGTTCTATTAAAAATTCTTGTTACAAATCAGTTTTGCCCAAAAGCTTTTTTTCCCACCGAAATGGCCAGAAATTTTTGCAAAACATTATGTACTAGTTTGTCATCATATAAAGCTTCGTTGCCACTTTGTTTTGAATACCCCTTGACTCAGTTTTAGCTTCGTAACCCTGGATAGATTTTGAATTAAAATTTTAGCAAATATGCAGTTCCACTTTCTAGTTTCTAATCAATATTATGAGAAGCGTTACGAAATTCATAATTATTTTAAGTTTTGAATTTTGGAAACTATTCACAATATCCTATATGGTAGGCTACACAAACGAATGATTATTTTTTGTTGACAATGTACGCTGTTATTTTTGATGTTATCGAAATTTCTTCCTTTTTATACCATTTTTCTTCCTTGTATTTGTTTTTTTTTTTATATCTTTGTTTCTATTATTGTATAATATTAAAATCTTGTAATTTAATATTAAATTGCTTTATAAATAAGACGATAAAGCGACCATGTAAAATAAGTGCTTTATACTTCTCATTTTCTATTTTTGGTTATTTCTTTCTTTCTCGTACTTTTGAAAGTACAACCAAAGAAACTCAAATTTAATTTCTGAATATTAAATTGTACATATAACAATATTAATTATATATACACTCGCATGAAATTTTGGAATCTGTGTCTTCTTGTAAAGCACTTCATTGATGAAGTTTAAATTGAACTGGTTTTTAGGGAGGATGAAAATTAAACGAAAATCCTCTTATTGAAAATATGCAAACTCATAAAATATACAGAACAACTTTTTTCATGAACAACGCGGAAAAAATCTTTTCTCGGATTCTACTAAAATTTAATATGAAAAAAAAAGAGGCGTTTGATATTGAAAATAAAAATGGAACAAATAGAGAATAAAAAAAATGAAAAACGCAAAAAAGAAAAAAATAGCGAAAACAATAAATTTTTTTTAAGGCTACATTTTTTTCAGTGAAGTAGAAAAAAGTAAAAGTCATGTTTTATCATGCTTTTTTTTATGTCCAATTTTAAACATTACAAACGCAATATCAAGTATTTTATACAAAAAGAAATTATTAATGAAAAACAAAAGAGAATAACGAAGTTGATTGTTAAAGGCTGAACTGGACATATGTTTTGAATTTATAAATGATATCATGAATATTATTGTGAGGGTCAAATTAACCCTTATGAAGGCAACGTATGTCATTAAACAGTTTTTATAGCAGCATTTTTAAGCAAAATATCATAAAATGTTTGAAAAACAACGTTAACTGAATAGTCAAAAGAATAGTTCGTAAATTTTTTCATCCCCTCTCCTCTTCAGTTTATATGAAAGAGAATATAAAATGAAGAACAAAAGACGTCGGATATTATGCCGTTCAATACCAGGTACATTAGAATTTTAGTTAGGAATCGATTGAATTTAGTTTCGATTGGAATTTTAGTTTGAACGGCAGAATTTAATTTGTAATTGCTACAACTATGGATATCATCGTCTCTTATAGAATACTGCGAACGTGGTTTGTGTCCATGATATTTTAATAAAATAACAAAAATCACCAAACAAATATTCTCTCTATGTATTTTCAGGTTTAAATAATTTCCTCCTCCTAAATTTCATTCATTTTTTTATGTTTTTATTATTCCATATCCATAAACATTTTTCATTTATCAATCAGAAAGAGGCAAAAAAAAGAAAAAAAAAATACAAAGGAAGAGGAGGAATAAAACCATTAAAATTCGATCGTTTATTTTTTTCATTCTTCATTTTGATTTTTCTCGTGTTCAATTTTCAATGTTTCACAGTTTTTTCTGTTATTTTGGTGTTATCGGGACATACTAAATACAAAAAAAAAAAAATCTGTATAATCAATGTTTTCGTAATCATCCTTCAAAACATTGAATTGAAGGAATCGAACAAACATGAAATTATCGTAGCTTCCCTAACCTCGATTTAACATTCAATATATTTGCAGTTAAATTGCTATTATCCTTTGGCCTTTTTTTTTCTCTCATTTACGTTTTTCCCTTTTTTTTATTATTGTAGTTGTTTTTTTTTGTTCTTTTTCTAAAAGATAATAAAGATATTTTGTTTTGTTTTTTTTTTTTTGTTGTTTTTCTCAGATATTCGATATCTTGTTTATGGTATTTATTTAGATCGTAAAGAAGTAATATTCAATTTATAAGTTAAAATTTATTATAAAAGTTTTTGTTGTTTCTTAATTTTCTTTTCCTCTTCTTATATTTTCATTACTCCTATTTTTTTTTTATTTTTTTTTGTTATTCCTTTTCTTTTTTATTATTATTTTTAATGATTCTTTGTTATTGGTTTTGTTTTGTTTTATTTTTCTGTTTTTTTTTTAAACATGGTAATTTAAGCCATTTAGAACTTTGAAGGTTACCATATACATTTAAAATAAAAAACAAAAAAAAATTGGGAAGAGTGTTTATTCCCGGATAAAAACCAAGTTGGAAATTAGAAATTTTGTTGGCATAAGAATTTGTTTTTTGTAGAATTTTCATTCTATTAATAAATTTTGTTAGAAATTCCACGAAATCATTAAAATTTTGGTATTTAAAAAAAAATTACCACTTGCTTTAGTAATTATTAAATAGTACGTAATAAGCCTTATGAGAATCTTGAAACAGGAAGTTGGGTTAATACTTCACACAGAAAAATGTGTTGCAATACTCAAAGTTTTTGTATTTACAGTTTCTTTCTGCCATTTTATTCAAATTTCATTTAATATTATTATTATTATTATTAAATTATTTTAAAGGTAAATCACATTTTATTCTCGTTGACATCTTAACAGGCCCGGTTCTAACTGATTGTGTACCCGTCGCGGTTTTCAAAATGTGCACCCTCTCCCCTTTCAAAGCAGTGAACAATATGTTATAAATAATATTTAATGCCCATAAATAATAATACCCTTTCTTCTTTATCATCTTGAATGCAAGATTAGTCAACACAATTAAAATTATTGGAGTTAAAGTTTCAGCTTTTTGTTTTGCAATGCCTATGTGTAGGCTATGTTTGCAGATGCTATCAAGTAAATTTTACTATTAATCGAAAAAAGCAATTTTCTAAGGCCATGTAATAGAAATAGAGGAGGGAATTTTTATTTTTTAATATTTAGTTTTTTTTTTTTTAAGTTTTTAATGGCGCCCCTGTATTACAGCAACTATTGTAAATGCTTGCTTTGAATATGTGATAAATTCGGCACTGCATTTTAATGATCTTCACTATTTTTATTTAAAAAATTCCTCTCAAAATTTTCATTATCAAAAATGTTATTTCTGACCATTTGGTGACTTTTTGAAAATGCATTACAAAAAAGATCAAAATTTTACTCTTCTGCAAAGAAAAACTTCTACTTATATCATGATATTATTATATTTTTCTAAGTACTCTGTTTAAATTGCTAAAAATAAAGGATCATAGAATATATATACCATAATAAAGAAGTAGAAAAAAAAAACTGAAAACTAATATCGAACAAGAAATTGTGAAAAATTTTCTTTTTTTTTTTGTTCTCGTAATATACAAAGCATAAAAGAGGAGGAAGAAAATAAATGAAAATTTATCCCTAAAAAAAACGTAGCTATTATTATAGAAAATCATAAAATAGAATATCCCTATTTTAAAAGATAAACATCAATTTTTGCTATTTTCTGTTTCAAAATAAAACTTTTTCCTCTTTATTTTCTATATAAAATTATTTTTTCTTTTTTTTTTGTACTTCATATTTAAATTATAATAGCCTTTTTAACTTTTCATTTCTGTTTTAGTTGTTGATATTTTAATTTTTAGTATTCTTAATTTTACCTTGGAGTATTGGGGAATAGGTAGTACAGTTGAACATGGATGAAGTGATTTTCAAGGGACCGATCATTTTGCTCGACATATTATAAAGGTTTCTCACTTATCAAGTTTTCCAATTATCCACAGGTTTTTTGTTCAAAATTTTTCCGTTTAAAGCAATTATTCTGATATCCAATAGAATTTATTGTACTTATTAATGAAATTTAATCTTTTGAATCTCTTTTCTGCAGCGGGTATAAACCGGCTGCTATTTCCTGTGTTATGGAGGAAATAACAGCCGGTTTATGGAGGGGAAAATTCCTCTTATTGATGAAAAATTCACAAGATTTATCGCACTTATTAGAAATTTCTCTTACAAAGGGAGATCTTGTTAGAAAATTAAAACAACCATAAAAATAATTTCATTTAAAGAGATTCTCGTCTTGTCTATGTACCTCTTATCCAGATTCTACTGTATATTAATTTGTTTCTTTTTTTTTAATTTCTTTCTTATATTCTAAACTTAAAAATATTTTATTTTAATCCTATAGTTTTTATTATTATATAATGAAACATTAATAATTATTTTAAGAAGAGTTGAAAAGAAAATTTTATAAACTTTTTTTTTTTTTTGAACGAAAATTTATAGTGTATAAATTGCAAATAAAATTGCATATATTAAACTGGCATAGACAATATTCTTGATACAAAACTTATTGTAAATATTATAGATATTCAATTTATATAGGATATCAAGATTCTATTATTAGAAATCAAGACATTGAACTAAATTTTTCAGTATCAGAAATTCAATGTATTTGAAAAAATTTTCGATTTGTACCCAGGGCACAATTTAGCTTATATAAACTTTGTTTAAACTTAAACTTTATTTTATTTTAATAATAATATTTCCCGAATTGTTATTAATTATTAAAAGTCTTTATTCTGGACCTAATTACGTGCACTAATAATCATTAATATTTCTAATAATACAATTATTAGAATACATACTCGAAATTTCCTAAATAAGTACCAACTATTTTAAATTTTAAAATTATAAAAATCTCTATTTATTTAAACAGTTCTTGGCATTTATTTGAACTAATTCTTCACTTGTCGAGACGCAACCAATATTCATTCTAATCAAATAATTTTCATTATCATCAATTTTTTTTTTCCAGAATACCCTTTTCATTATATCTATATCGTGACAAGAGCAGAGGAATAATATTATAATAATGAGATTATCATCCAATATATTATATAAAATATTATATACAAGAATTCTCCATAGCATAGTATGGGTATATAATATTGTATTTTACAATAAGTATTTCCCTTTCTTTTCAGAAATTATAGTTAATAAGAGTTATTCATACTTACAGTTAATTGTAGTTAAAGTAAAATTTATGTTTATAATATACTTCATTTAAAACCATTATCTGGTATTACATAATATTAAGTACTTATATAATATTAAATGATATTACTCTATTACTTCTAACAAAAGAAAAAGTAAATACTTGATTTACAAGAGTAAAAAAATGAAGAAGATTATTTATGATGAATGGTGCTGGAGCACAGTAGAATGCACAACCATTACTCTAATTTCAGGTTTTTTGCATTATTCGCATAATAAAATAGTTTATATGTATCTCGAATGGACATTCATTTTGCTCAACAAATAGATATACTAATAATAATAGTTTTGTGCAAGTTCAATAAATTTACTATGGCAATTTTAATTTAACCTCCCTTCTCTATAATTTTCTCTCTATAATCTCAAATTATTAAGTGATCCCACCCTATATAGGTCTTTACAAAATAACACATTCAGAAAGATTAACTTATATTTTTGTATTAATCCCTAATTTACATCTCAGTTGAATTAGATCATTCTATCCGCAGTCATTTTTTACAAGGATCTTTTTCGTAATGATACTTAACTGTATAATTGCAATTATAATAAAAGTTAAGTTACTAAATTAAAAATTTTAACAAAAAAAAAAGAAAATTCAATATTATTATAAACAATAATAACTACAATAAAAAAAAACAGTAATAAATGTTAATAATAGGAAAAAGGAAAATATTTTATTATCAGGCATGAAGATCAAGACTTAAAAGAGGACTATAATTATCGTTTTACAACGATATTTTCAAAAATATCTGTGTATTTGTGTGTATACATAAAAATAATAATATATAAGTATTCTACATGTTATATACGACTTACATATACATAGAAGAATAAAATAGGAAGAAAATTGTAAAAAATATAAGGATATTCTGTTTTTTTTTTCTTTTTTAATAAAGTATGAAAACAAGAAAAAGTTTTCCTTGTTTTTTGACTCTTCCGCTTCGATTCTCTTTTTTTTTTTTACAAAATTTAGTAGTCTCTTTGGGATAATCTTTATTTTTTATTTGTTAATTCGAAAAGATTAATGAACGTATCTTCATAATGGAAAACGAGGCACAACAAAAATAAAAATGAAGAAATTTTTGTAATTATCAAAAATCTTTAAATATCTTTGAACAATAGATTAAATTTTATTAGGACAGATGAGGTAAAAAACCAGCCAAAAAATTATGAATATTGTAAATGAAGCAGAAAAAGATTTAAAGGGAAGAAGCAGAAAAAAATAATAATTAAACAAAGTAATTTAATACAACAAAAGAAAAACAAGAAGAGAAAGACGAGAAAAAAAATTAAATAAATAAAATAAATTGAAATTAATAAAAATATTTTTGAAAATGTTAAAGAAAAAATGAAGAAATTTTAAAAACTTTTAATTTCACAATAATAGAAGTTTAGAAAATTTAGAAAATCTTCTATAAAATTCTTTGATTCTTTACAAATTATAGCAGAAAGAAGAGAATTTTTAATAGTAAATTAATCAGCCCAAAAAATATCCTTTTAAATAAGGTAATTATCCTTTCATTACTACAACATTATTATGTATGGTATTAATCCTATCTGTTATATAAACGTATTCTAATTTAAACCAAACAAAGGATAATCAAAATAGTGGGCATCTTCTTCAACCTTATCATGAATTCCACTCGTAGAATCCGAAGAGAAGTGTCATCACAAAGAGGTTATGAATCTACAATGGCAGAATTATTTTTCGGAGTTTCGCAGTGTGTTTAGTTTTTAAATATATTTGAAAAGTGGAAAAAAAATGAATCATTTCCCTTCATGGTAGCAGTGTTGCGGAAGCTCAAACTCAAACAAAAAAATTGGAAACTTGAAAACTGCTTGTTAAGCGTAATTATTTCTTTCGTAGACTTTTTGTTGTGCTTTTACTCCGAACGTAATATTAATGATTACTCAATTAGAAATATTCGAAGCAGAATTTTAGTAATTCGGAATTGACAATATGAAATTCATAATTTTCCTAGCTAGGAACGAAATTTATGACAGGGCTGCTTGTTTAGGACGTTTGGCGTAAAAGTGTTTTAGTTAAGGCGAGTATAGTTAACAATTAAAGCGAGTATAGTTAACAATAAAAACAATTAAAACAAATTGAATTATAGGGCGACAATTTTATTTATAATTCAAAAGAATTAAAATTAATATTCATAATTGTGTATTCCAGCAGAACATTTAAGTTTATATTTAAGTTGAATTTCTTCTCACTAACAAAGATTTCATTGAATTTTTCATAAATTTTCGAACAAAAAAAAATAATAATATTCAGATTTCCACAAAATTTAATTCACAGAAAACCACTTTACTTTATATCTACATTTTAATGTGAAAATCCTAATCATAAAGAAGAAGTAAGAAAACCCTCATGAAGTAAAACAATAAATTAATTTCCATTTAAAAAACCACAATAATTAAGTATAAACTAGATAAGCATAACATAAAATGCTATTCATCGCAATTGAAATCTTAAAATATTATTGAAATATTGATCAATCGTTTATGAAATCCAGAAAAGGAAATCAAGACAAATTTAATTCGAAAATAAGTCAGGGAATTACTTTTGGTGAACTGTACCGTATTATAAGCCACTATGTCGAGTAGAAGTCGTAAGCTATAAAATAATTTTAACAGTTCCTAAATCAATAAAATTAAAAATTTTAGTTACTTCCCGATAGATCAAGTTCGATTACATTTTCCAGATTTTGCATTAGAAAATTTCCAACAGGTTTAGAGTTTAAAAAAACGTTCTACATAAACAAAATTCAACTCATTATACGATCAACTATAATTTTTGTTTTCACGAACTGTTGTACTTCACCACTTTCTTTTAAAAATCCAACTCATCAGGGAAATTTCAACTATCACTTAAATTTCACTTGAGAAATTTTTAATTTATATTATTTTTTATAAACTCAATATTTATGATCACGTTACTCGCACAGATCTTGAAAATTAATTGATTTTATATCAGAATTTAGATTTAAAAAAGACTCAATTGCTTTTTTGTTAAATCAGAATTAAAAGAAACTTCTGTAAAATGAAAAATTTGTGTTACAAATCATCTTAGAGTCTATCACAGGAAACAAACGAACACCTAAATAACTGACCTTTAAATATTTTATAAATCTTTACCTAAGCATTTTTTAAAGAAAAGCTGAACTAGTAACACAATATTATTATTAAAACCTTTGTATTTTGATTTCCATTATTTTACCTTGAAATTGCCTTACGGTTGACCAGACCAACTAAATAAAATTGTAGAGATTTTTATGTGTAAATAATATTTTCTTTTGAATTTTTCTCTTAAGATTTATTTGCAAAAAAAAAAATTTGCTAAGAATTTTCATTTTTCATTCTTGTTTTTGCTTTTCTTTTTTATTTCAAGGTATAAAAATACCGGTATTGAAGGAAAATTAAAAAAAAGGATTATATTTTTTTTATACCTACTTTACAATTTGTTTTTTTCTTAATTTACTGTTTTACATAGAAATAATCAAAAAGAAAGAAAACAAAGACAAATAAGGAAAAGAAAAATTAATGTACCTGAAAAAAATCGAAATTATATTTTTAACAAATTAGGAAGGACCACCCCTTTATCATACTAAAACAATTTGAAAAAGTAATGACTTAGAAATTTTTAGCTTTTTCACTCATTTATCTTATCTTATTGTATAAAATTTCTAACCAAAATAAATAATAAAATTTTTCAAATATAGAAACTTTTCTTTGAATTTTCTTTAAAACACACGAAAAATCTAATATTCAAAGGTACATAATATTTGTGATTTTCCTTCCAGATTAAAGAAGCACATGGTAACGTAGCTGGTATGGCAGATACGAGATTTTAAAAATTAATATAACAATAAAACATATGCGGAAGTATGGTTCCGCCAAGCATAAACGCACATCAAACAAATTCAGACTTTCCAGAACAAAGTCCTTCGTGACATGGTGGGTGATATTTATAGGAGTTTGATATTCCCCCAAGTAAATGAAGAAATAGGGAACGGTACGACAAGATATAGGGAACATCATGTGTAAATATTGAGGCCCCTGGATTTTTGGACCTAGATTTAGCCGAAAGTGCCGTATTAGCAATGTAGACACAAAACCACGATAAATCAAAACTAATGGTTAGTCAGTTTAACTGGTTTTAAGAATTTATGGCAATCCAGGTGAGTTTTAAATTTTGTTAAAATTCCATAATTTTAATATGTATAACGACAGTTTAAGATCGCCAATCTCGATGTTCTTAAACGTCTCGATGCTAAAACGTGTAATAAACAAAATTTGAAAATTAGGGAATTTTAATATTTCGCCTGAAATTAAATTCGCTTCTAATATTTCGAGTTTTTAGATAATTTTAGTAATTTCTTTCTATTTAGAATACGAGATTTGTTACATGGTTTCAAAAAATTTTTTAGAAATATTTTAAATTTTATGAAAAATAATATTTAAATATCGTGAAAATGACAAACCACTCTTATAGCTTTAATATTGGCAATGTTATCCGAATAAATTTAATTTTACTAACTATAAAATCACATCCTTTCCAAGAATCTTTCAGATTTTTATGAAAATATTTTAATAGAAAAATTTATCATCTCTATACTAACAAGTAAAAAATTATAATTTTTTAAACTTGTTTGCATTTCAGTTGAAATATAAAAAAGAAACAAAAACGAACTCACAAAATTTAATGACCTTGAAAATTAATTCGAAAATTTTATTCCTTGAATATGTTGTTTCTATAAAGAATGTTCTATAGAAATTTAAATGATTAACAAAATCTTTTTATTATACTTCAAATATTTTAAAATTTTAGAACGTCAAAATGTGGTTTTTCTTGATAATAAGAAAATTTTCATTACAAAATTTTAAATTTTTTTTTTGTTCTATCTTATAATCGTATTAAAGATAAACACATTTTTAACAATAAATTTTAATTCAAAGAAATTAAGTAATTCTATTGAAATTATATTTTACTATAGGAATACTATACTATAAGAATACAATCGAATACGAAATTTCCATATTTGAATTTATTCCTAGTAAATTTTAGGAAGATTAAATACACTAAATTGGAAAATATTTAAGAAGGGATTATTCCTATATAGCCAACTATCCTGTAAACTGTTATTATTGTTATTTTCCAATAGGAAATGATTTTAACAAATGATTTTTTCAATTACTCAATACAGATTGTGCTTTCTCAGTATAAGTACAGGGGTAAGTTTTGGTTTTTCAATGAACTATTATTCAAAATATTTGGAAATTTTAATTCAATATACAAAAATTTTTTTTTAAACAAATGTACTGAAAGTAAGACAATTTTCAGGTAATTATCGTTTACATTTACCAAAAGTTAACCTTGGCAAAGTGAGATTATGAGTTTCTTTACAATTTAAAAAAAAAATTATTCAAAATTTAATAGAAATTATTCGGAATTATTCACTGGTACTGTTCGAATACTAACCTACTCGTTATTTAAATACTCGTTACTATGACGATTCGATTGATTTCTTGTATATCAAGAACACTCGTTACTCAATACTCGCATGTAATCTTTCATATTGTTACATCACGTACCTAGTATTAAATAGTATTATTTTTGTTATATAGTTAATGTGTTTTTTTGTTGTATAGGTGTAATTATTACATGTGATTTTATTACATTTAAAATAGCTTATGTATAAATGGAGAGAATTTATGAAGTTGGAATATAGCGTTAACGTCACATTAACATTATAATTATGATTAAAAAAATGTATTAATGAATTTTGATAAAGAACTCCAACATGCTATTATTAAAGAAGTTCTGATATCTGGGTAACTATAGCTCCCATCGACTAAATTCAAAAAATGTACTCCCCGATTCTGTAATAGAAGCTAAAAAAAAAACTAAAAATTGAAACAGTTCCAAGAAATGGCACCACTTTTTTTTTACCTTGTTTTTCGGGCAAAGTCGAGCAGCTCTACTTGAAAATTTTGTTTTCGCAAATTGATATTTTTTAACAAAATTCATGAATACATTTTTTAGATCATGTCTGTCCGACTTTTGGTTTCCAAGATACAAAGCCCCATTACAATAGGTACTGGATAATCTTGGAAAGAAATCTAAATTACCCAAATTTAATGCAAAATTTAAGAATATTGTTAGTTATCTACATATTTTATGTAGACCTTTGATTAAATGATGCAGTAGTGTTAATTTTTCTTTCCTTTTTAAAACACATTCATCACTATATTTAAAATTAAGTGATTAATTAGAAACTGTGTTTAAAATCGAATAATATTATGTGTTAAATTAAAAATGTACACCTACTTAAATCTAAGAGTAAATGTCAATTTGTAACTAACCGGAAAATTTATTTGGGAAAAATTTATTTTACATAAAGAAGACAACTTATGAAAAATGAAAAATTTTCAATGTATTTTTTTCTCATTTTTCATTTCTTTCTGTTTTTCTTCATATTTTCTTTTGCAATTTTTCTTTTGTTCTACAATATTATTTGCGTGACAGAAATTTTAAGCGTCAATATTCGCAAGCTTAAATCGCTTGTCGTATTTTAATTTTTTTTTGTCTTTTCATTCTATACTTAACTAATCAACTGGTATTATTGAATTGGTATTTCGATTTGAATTTCTAATTTAATTCATAATTATTTTAATGTAAATTAAAAGATTTTATTATTGGTTGCAGTTTCGAACTTAACACCTCCATAATATTCAACTCATTCTTCCAGTTGTAACAAATTAATTGTGGAGAACAATGATTTCCTAATATTTTGGAATAGCTAGAAAACTGTGAATAAATTCCTTGTTTTCTACAATTTATTTCAATTACAAGATCCTATAAATATTGTAAATATTTTAAAATTTATAGTCCTCCATTTTTTTCATTTCAACTTCTTCCTATTCCTGCATTACAATCATTATTTTCTTCTTTCTTTTGCTGTTTCGCTTCCTTGCCTTTTTTGGTTTTTCTTTTTCAAAATAAAACATAAAAATATATTGTCGTAGGTACTTTTAAAAAAAATGTTATTGCAGTATTTCTTAAAACAGCAAAATAAAAATTCCAGAATAAAAATAAATTTGAATAGAGAAATAATTTATAGATAAAATTTGCCGCGTGCAAAAATATAAAAAACATTTGCGTATATAGATACTTAATACTAGTACTCCCACCCCGCAATCTATTACTTTCTGAAAAAATTTTCGAAATAAATTCAAGACTTTTCGTAATTTTAAGAGAAGAAAAGCAAAAAAATTTTATTGATTTCAAGATCTAAGCATTTTAGAAGGATTCCATTAAACTGAAATATAAATTTTAAAAAATGTTATCTAAAATTGTAAGGGAGTTGATTTTGAAATTTTCTATTACAATATTTTTAAATTTCAACTATACACACGTATGCAATAATTTGCATACAATATTATAAAAATATATGCAAAAAATTTTTCATATGATTTAGAAGATATACTCAATATGCTCTTAATTTCGAATTGGATTCAGTAGAAATCATAATGTACACTACAATTTTAATGGTGTTATACAGGATTGCGGTTTATTCTTGAATGTGAACCATATTATTCGAATACTACGATACTGTCTTTAACGATTTATCTTTGATGAATTTGTGACAGAAAACAATTGCATTTTCTTCAGGAATATTAGAATTTCTTATACCTTGATCATAAACATTTTTTTTTTTGGCTAATTCATTTTTGTAAATGGCAGCTACATGTAAATTTTTTTCCATAATACAGCTGTAATGTAAAAAATTTAACATTAAACGAACCAGTAGAATTACAAAATTTGAAAAATCATTTAAAAAATCTCTAATTTATTTAATTGGAGCTAGGCAATGCAATTTGTACCTCCTTTAGTATAGACAGACACCACATAATTCATAAGTTTTCAAATATTTTTAAGAAATTTTTATGTCATGTGATAATTTTTTCGGATTTAGAACAAAATGAATTAAGAAGATAATTAAAGATTTCGAAAATTCTGTTATATTCTGTGTATAAATGCTGTTATATTCTGCCTTTTAGAATAAAAGGAAATCGCATTTAAAAAATTTTCAATATCGAAAGTATATAACTTAATATGTACATACTCGTATATTATGAAAATTTTTCAATATTACCCATATAAATTATGTAATATTTATTTATGTGAACATGTAAACCACCAATATTAATAAATTATGGTTATAACGTAACAATTATAAATCAAAGAAAATAAATGAAAATTTTTCGTGTATGATAAAATTTTTTGTTAATATTTTTCATATTAAATTTTATTTAACATGTATACAAGCACAGGTAAAAATCCTTTTTCGATTTTATTTTTTTATTTTATCATTTCTTTTCGTTGTTTTTATTTTACATCGTATGTTATATAATTAATCAAAAAACGAAATAAAACCAATAATTATAGTAAATAAATTTTAAGATTTTTGATTAAAAAAAACAAGAAAAATGTAATTTGAAATATAGTGCCGATATTTCGAATTTGAGGAAATGGAAATGGGGAAAAATAATATAGTACATATTATGTTTGTATGTTTATGTGGCAATATACACACAGAACGCCATATAATTATTTCAAGATTCTATTGTTTATGAAAAAGAGTAATAATGTAATAAAATACACATTATTTCCAATTAAGTTTAGAAAATATTAAACGAAAGACTAATTCTAAATTTGTTGAGACAAAATAAAATTAATGGAATGAATTAGGTATATTGCGATATTCATTCAAGAAAAGATACAAAATTTTTGCAAGATTTGTAAACAAATATTTTGCAAGAAATTAATTAAAAATTTTTGAGGGAAATCATTTGGTACATCACGAGTTGGTTGGTTGGTTGACGTGGCAGGTCACCAGGCCGTCATTAAGCCTGCCCAAGCCACCAAGTTCTCCTGAGAAAACTATATAAGTCATCGATATTAATTTTCGATATCTCGTTCAGCCCCTTCACACCTGCTCTGTCTTAAGAAGACCAGTCTAGCCTATTGCAGTGTGAAAAATGATTTCTTCTTGTGCACCTCCCGGCAGCTGCGACAGGTTATTTCGCAATCTCAACCTAGTCGCATACTCTTCCAAAGACCAGTATTTCGTGTGTATTGAGATAAGACAGGCAATATCTCTCCGAGATATCGTCAGGAGCCCATCCCATTTCCCACGGTCGTATTTTGCCACATCTTTCAATTTTGATATATTCCTTCTCAATCTATTTATGGCCACGAAAATTTCCAAAGCTGAGTCACATCTAGCCAGCTGTTCACATTCAGGAGTTAGAGAAATATATTATTTAGAATCCACTTCTTCAGAAATTTAAAATCCTTTCAGATCAAAGGCAATCGTTTAAATTACTAAAAAGTTAAAAGCAAACTATTTAAATTACTAAAAAAGTTAGAAAAATAATTGAGCTCAAAATTTAAACCAAATATGGCAGAAAAAATTAGAGGGTCCTTTAAACTTTTCTTTTGTTTTCAAGATTACAAAGTATGTTTTAAAATTTTTATACAAAAGTTCAATTTTTCAGTAAGAAAACCTTGTTTATACAAGGTTATCTTACAATTCTTGATTCGCTTTGATTTTCTTTTAACAGAATTCGCTATCTCGCTTCTTATATTAAAAAGCAAAAACTCTTCAATTATTGACCTAAAGACAAATTGTTGTTAACCAAGTAAACAGTTTATTAAAATTATGCATTTATTGAAAGTTATGTTCAAATTATTCCATTCTTATCATTATTATTTCAAGCATTTGCATCATTTTAAAATTTATGACCTTTACTTACACATTTTTATATAATATGACATTAAAAATTTTGCGAACAATCTTATAAAAAATTTAAACTATCTTGCTAAAATAAATTAAAAATTTTATCTATATAATATAGAATGTAATATCTATATTCGAAATTCTTAATTAAAATTTTCAATTTGTAATAAGTGCAAATTATGAACTGAACTCTGTCTAGCATTAACTTTAAAATGACTTTAAAAAAAAGAACTATTCTTGTATTTGTATCTCCTTTAAAAGAATAAACTCATATACAAATATTATATATATCTATTATGTAAATATATGTGCTGCACAATTTTAAAATATTATAACGAATTCCTTGTATTTTTCGACTTTTCATAAATTAACTCAATTTTTGCCTTCAGTTTGAAAGATTTATGATCCAACTGTTGGATACAAACACGTTTAAAATTTTAAAACTTTTTCTCTCCCCCTTTTTTTTTTTTTATGTTTTTTGGTATTTACATTGTTCTCTGTTCTCTTCTTTTTTTTAATTTTATAATGAAAAGTAAAATAGCAGGAGCAAGAAATTTGATATTCTCTAATATATTTTAATAGACTAAAATATCAAAAAAGTATTTCATTCTACAAACTATAAAAATATAATAGCAACAACTGCAGAGAAACCAGAAGAATGAAATCAAGAAGAAAATTAAAGTAAAACAAAAAAAAAAAAAACATTTAAATGAAGTCAAACATTGTTACTCGAAATGAATCTATAGTAGTGAACCTATACTACAAGTCATGTCCAAAAATTTTGTAAATATATTATGATATCACGTTTTGAATGTTCTAAAATAATACTATGATAACTAATAATAATAAAGAAGGATAAAAGTAAATATAGGGGCACTTATTTTGTCGACACTATCATTCTTAATTTAATGGAGTTTTAAATTTTTGTTCTTAAATTAAGTTTTTTTTTTGAAAATGCAACATTGTTCATTAGTATAATATAATAATATGGGTTGATATTAAAAATAATTAAGTGTTACGAAAATTTTGCTTTAAATATTTAGGGATAGTTTTGATTAATTTGTTACAAAATTGCAAGAACATAATAATACATATCAAAATTTGTAATCAAACTACTTAAAAATTATTGGCTATCAAACTTGTTGCATTAACCTCCAACTTCTTGTTTTAAACAAATTATTAATGAGGGAATAATTAACAGCTTTTCATTATTCATTAATAACAATATAAAAAGGAAATCAAATTTTACTCTATCTTTTGTATCAATTTCAAAAAAAAATTCATTGATATCAAACTTGTTGCATTCATTTCAAACTTGTTGTATAACAATTATAAATATCAAAACTTAGTGTCGAAATCTTACTATATTCCCTTACTTACTTAGACTATATTATTAAGAGTAAATAATTTTTCCATTTGCACACTAAATCATCAGAAAAAGTCTGGTTTCAGCTACTGGCTAAACAATTTTTCATTCATGCTATTGTTAAGTAAGTGACTAAGGATCAAATCAAATAAATAATTTTTAGTTATTCTACTCTTTTATTCAATATAATATCTCAGTATCCTAAAATTGATTAAACTAAATGTATACGAATAACGTATTTCCTCCTTATTTATTAGGAAAGACAAAAAAAAAAAAAAACAAAATTAAAAGAAAAACGCTTTTCATTTTGCAACAAATTGTATCTGAAATTTATCACAAAAATTTTTTCAACATTACTTCCCCTTCTTCTGCGACCCATCTCTTTCTCATTCTATTGTTTTGTTGATTTTGTTTATTTTGTTGTTGTAAATTTTATAAATATGTACATAAATACAATATACTACATATATTTTGTTTTTGTTTCATGATACCAGATGGCATAACCTCTCAAATTTAATGAAATTTATTTATGTTCTTTTTCATTCTATACAAAAAAATCGTGGAAATTTTTTTTTCCCTGTTTTGGAGGGAAAAAGCAAATAATATGATAAGAACAAAAAAAAAAAAAGGGAAAATTAGAAAAAAAGAAAAAGAGAGAAAAAAATCATTTTGGTGCCATCTGAAAATAATGAAAATCTTTTAACTTTTAAGAGTCATAACTTTATTAAAGGAATATTTAAAGAGTCTGAACTAAGGATAATGAATCAAAATCATAAAGAAAAATTCAAAAATTTATTCAGAATTGCTTTTTTTGAAGAAAATTTTTTACAATTTTTTTTTTTGTTTTTTATCAACTAAGTTGCTTAAATTGAATTATTTGCTCTAAACTATCTTGAAGTTGTAATTTATGATTTTAGAAAAGAATTAAAAACAAAAGTGGAAAAATTAAAAAAAAAATCCTTATTAAGACTCAAAATAAATTAAAAAATTTTGAGTCTTCTTATCTTATATAATATTGCAATGTACGCATATTGTTTGGAAAAAAATTTATATTAGAGATTACAATATAAAAGGAGAAAATCACATATAGAATAACTAATGTAAATTCCTTCATGCAACTGCAGAACAGATGGATGACGTAATCAAAAGAACGATTAAAAATTTTTTCTCCTCGAACTGGATTCAAAACAGTGACCTACTGCTTTTTAGGTGAATATGCTCTATAGTGCTTAATTAGACTATTGCTGAGTCCTTCTGAAATAATATTTTTGCGGAATAATAATTTTTAAGCATAATATTTTTACACTGATAGGTACAATAACAAGTTCTTTGATAAAATTTTTAATTAGACCAATAACAACGCTTTGGGCAAAGAAATTCAAATCCATAATTCGGAGTTCCGAAATTCATTCATTTTCATAAAATTCCGAAATTCCGAAATCGAATTCCGGATTATTCGGATTTCTATATCGTTCATTATCTCCTTTTTAATAAATCATACGAAATTTCAACAATTTTTGTAATATTAATCACTGTATATTTTGTAATATAAGCCCAGTTCAAAGCATATTAACTAAGATTCATAGGATTTCAAATTTAAGAAAATCTTTAAAATAATCTGTTGTACGTTAATATTCCTCCAGCAAGGGTTTGAGCAAATAGAGCTTTTTCTCCTGCTGTAATATTTTAAACAAAAATCAGATCAAATCTTATTAATACCAGCATTGGATAATTTGTGTATGTTAAAGAAGAATTTATTAAAAATCAGAATTAAAAAGAAATATTTTGTGTTATTTCACTAAAATTTTTAAATATTGCTTGAATTTTATTTAATTTTAAATACTTTGAATATTTATTTTTCATTTTGATTTTTTTCTTTTTTGCAATAATTCTAGAATTAAACCGGAATTCCGAATATCATATTATGTAATTCCGAAAATTTCGGAATTAATTTTTTGATAAAAATTAGATTCCTTTCGTAAGACCAATGCCCCTTTTTAAAATAAAAATGCATAATAATATTCTTAAAATAATTGAACGAAGTAACATCATACGATATTAGAGATAATGACATAACTTAACTCCCCTTCAATTACATAGATGGCCTATGCCATAATATTCCAACAAAAGTTGAATAATAATTTACAATAATATTTCATTTTTGATAATAATAATTTTTATACAAATATATATGAGGGTGTCGGAAGCAAAGTGGCGTAAGCCACAAATTTTTTTTTGCTGCAATCAGTTATGTACATCTTCTAAATTCAGTGATATTAGTTTCCAGTTTCGAAATAGTTTTTTTCCTATTTATTTTTCACAAAAGTACTTTTGATTTTGTATAAATTTTCTGATTTTTCAAAAGCAAAATGACATAACCCACATTGTGGCTTGCGCCACTCTCCTACTGCATCCTTCGTATATAAAATTTTAAATTCTATAAAACAAATTCAATTTTCAAACAAATTTGAAATTACTAAACTAAACAAAACTTTAACTCTTGTCCTATATTTTCCTGTTTCATCAAAAAAAAAAAGTATACCCCCTATAACGTTCTGAAAACGCATTTTAATTTTTTTCTATTTTTTCTTAAATATCTTTTATATGAGAAAGAAATAAAGGACAAAAAAATTTATTTTGTTTCAAAATCAAATAAAAGTATATAAAATTTTTATGTATACATTAAAGACTCATTTAAACATTTTGTCTGTCTGTATGTGTGCAGATATACAACAAAATGCAATAATATAAACTGGAAAAAGGACCAAATATTCTAGTGAACTAAAATATAATTTAAAACAAAACAAAAAGGTATATGAAAAGAATAAAAAATTGGTTGTAAACGACGTTGTAATTTAAACATTAAAATAATGAAAGTTTCTATACAACTTTAAACTGTACTATACATTCAACACCAATTTATTATAATATACACCTGAAAGACATTTGAATAAAGTATATGAGAATATTTTTGTATAATATGCACTTTAACTATTTTTCTTTTATATTATTACCTTCGTTTTTGAACTGATATTAACTAGTATCCTTCAACTTTAACTATACAATACTAACAAAAAGTTATTTTTTACTTTGATTTCAGTTTTTATCATCTACTTTTTTTTTATCTACAGTTTTTTTTTTCATTTTATTTTTACAGATCATTAAACTTTACATGCATACAAAATGATTAAAAAATATATTCAGGAACAGTGGTGAAAATTCTGTTAATTTGAGATTGAATGTGTCATGTAAAGTTTTAAAAATTTTTTATATAACACTGCTAATAAAGTTTGATTTTAAAAGGACCCACAATGAACACATTGATTGTAATACAGATTTGGAACACACTGACTAATTAACACCCTATTTTCAATGAATCATTGGTTAACAAGAATTTCAATTAATCAAATTCACCATATTGCAATTATTGATAAGAAAATCGTCAATTCGAATTAAATTATTTGGAAAATTTTCATATTTTCCAATTTCTTCAATATTAAATGCTAAATATTTTAAATACTTATAACCATCATTAAAACCTTTTGAGTTAAAAAATTTATTTTTAATTTGAAATACAATGCATTTGAATTAACAATCATAACATTTGGTACCGTCTTTATATTTCTATTAATTTTAGTTCACATATTAGATTTAACATATTAATTGAACTAAATAATTTGAACTTTTGCATTTAAATTCTAGAGAGTTCATCACTGTTGTATGGAATAAAAGAAAAGAATTAAAAATATTTCATTATATAATAACTGGCAATTTGTTGTTGACGTTGTCGTGGGTGTAAAGACTTTTCCAAATATATATATATATGTACGTATTTCTTTATTTTATTATATATGTAATATATACAAAATGTACATGAATATAAAATTGAAACTGTTCATCCAACTATCAAAATATATGAGAATAATTTTGTATATATACATATAATAAGTATAGGTGTATATGTACATATCAGGTGAGAAAATAATCAAACGTATTTAAATGGACTTAATAGTATTCTTCTTTTATGAAATTTTGTTTCAGAAAAAAAGAATAGCATTTGTCTGTTTGGCAGATATTTGTTAAAATATATAGAATAATTTGTGATTCCAAGTTTATCTATATTCTAAGTGAGTCTCCACAAATAAAAGTTTTGAAGCATACCATAAGATTCACGAATAAAATTGAAATTATTCTCAAATGAAATTTATGAAAAACTAGTCCGTCAAAAGTCAATGATAGTCATGAATTTTGAAAAATAATAATAATATAGACGTATATGTACGTTTCTAAAAATTTAATACATTTAAGGCTCAGACAGTCGTGTACTTTTCAATTTTGCATTTAACATACTGCTTGATTGTAGAATCGTTGCGTGCACATCTAATCAACTAAATTATTGCTTCAATTTAAATCGAAATTACAAACTGTTTGATTGTTTAATTGCATACGCAATCAAACAGTTGCATGTTTGAGCGCTTGAATATAAACTTGTGGAGAACAAATAAGTAATCAAACCGTTACAAAACTAAAAAATTACATGTCTAACTGAACCCTTATGAAATCTGTCAATTTGATTCGAATCTCTGATTTAATATTTTCTCCCCTATATAATATTATATAGATATGAAGAATTTTTAAAAAAAGGTAAATACTTGAACATAATGTAGATTCTTTCAATTAAATTCATACTTATATTTGCATTTATATATATACGTTTGTGTAAGCTCATACATAAGCTCATATTCAACTTGACTGCAGATATTTAACTTTGCATTATTATGCACATTGATGTTTACATTATATTGCTATAAAAATGTAAATTTCACCTTCACATATACTCACTATTATAATATAATTTTACATCTTTGTACACATACACACTTACATAATATAGTTTGCATATACATAGGTGAATAAGTACATAGTTTTAAAAAATTTATGAAATTTTGTGCAATTGCATCATTCTTGTTATTAAAAATTTTGCAATCATTATATTCACCCACCTGTAAAACTTCAGAGTAATTTCACTAAATGGCTATTAAAAATCTTTTAATTTTTCGTAGTAAACATTTTGAAATACTGAGATTTTTCTATTTTTAGCACTTTTCCAAAAATTTTTTGAAAAAAAGTGCTTATTAGTTTCACTCTGTCCGTCCGTCCGTCCGTCCGTCCGTCCGTCCGTCCGTCCGTCCGTCCGTCCGTCCGTCCGTCCGTGTGTCTGTTTACAAAACTTCTACATTCTTAAAGATAGAAAGCTGAAATTTAATACGTACATAGATCTTTACTAGAAACTTATTTTCGTAGAACAAAATTTTTACCTATCTCCCCCCCTCTAGAAGTTATACCCCCCCAAAGCACTAAAAATGGCCTATTTTAACTATTTGTTGCAATGAAACCATAAGCATTTTTGAAATTTTGCAAACGCAGAAGGGCAGTGACTTGCTTCCCCTACCGCGGTATACTATAGTTAAACTTTAGAAAAACAAAATGGCCGTTCAAATTTACCGTTATCTAAAGTCCTTTTTTTCCAAATTTTTCATGTCGTTTTTCTTCTAGACCCCAGCCTGTAGAAGCTTGAAATTTTAGAGACTTTTAGACATTAACAAGTAGTTCATTTCGTTAGAAGAAAATTTTTTTCCATCTCCACCCCCTCTCAAGTTATGGCCTCTTGAAATTTTTGAAATATGCATTTTTGACACCTTATATTTCTGAAACCGCAAGTTTTTTCAAATTTCTATAAACGCAAAAAGTTAACAGTAAATTCCATGAAATTAAAAAATATAATTATTTTTCTTAACTCACACAATTAACCCTTAAAATCGAGCATTATGTTAACCCCTGTTTATATTAAATTTTGCTTTATTTCAAAGACTGCATAAATGGTTCATCCTAAATATATGCAATCCTAGAAATAGTTTCGTTTATAAATGAAAATAATTTTAATAGTGTGGTGGATATACATAGACTGTTTTTAAAAGCAGTATTTTCACTTGTTTAAGGGAAAAGTGCTACAATACAAACCATTGGTTTGACCCAACTTTATTTTTTTTCTATGTTTTGTGTGTTATAGTTTTCGGAATGAAATTTTATGTTGACTGATTGCTAGATTAATTCTAATGATGCAATTTTTAAACTAGAAAAAGGAAAAATAGAAATAAAAAAAAGAGAAAAGTTATTATGTTAAATTTTGTGTAAGATTTTTTAAGTATTTTTTTCTAAAAAAATTAAAAAAAAAAGTATAGAAATTTATTACGATCATAAAAAATAAAGGAAATTGTAACTTTGAAATTTTTACGATGTCTTAATTACCAAAAATATAAAAAAAATTTTTTTTTTGTTGGAAAATAATTTTTATGAAGGATTTTAACTTGTAATAATTATGAAAAGTGTTAATTTTTTTAAAGAAATTTATTACAAGTAATAATGTTAAAAAGAAATTTAAATTAGGAATTATGAGAGTAATGTGTACGAAATTAAAAAAATTTAACATGGCAATTGGGACTTTAAAGCACATGTATAGCAGTTCAAATAATTAAAATTAAATTTTATTGAAAAATTACTCATGAATATTGTATTGAAAAATCTATAAAATTTAATTGAAATTTTTTATTCCTTTACTTTGAATTTAATGGTTACAATTACAGATGCAAATATAATGAATATGAATGCTATGAAGAAAATTATTTAATAACAGAAAAGTAGTGCGTACTCTTGGTAAGCAAAAGAAATAGGAAAAATTCTCAAGAAACGAAGCAATATAAGAAATACACAGTTCTGTATTTGAATCAGATTTTTGGACGATGATGTTATAATAACAGTGAATTATATAACAGTGTTAACAGTAACATAACGATGAATATTATAACAGGTGAACTCAAAATATTGTGACCATTTACTCAACGATCAAGGATTAGAATTTTGTGGCGATTAAAATAGAAACTAATCTTTTTAAATAATTCATCGTTAATTAAAACAGTTCTAAAGGTGAAATAATTAAAGAATATTATAAATACTGTTGAATTTGCATAAATCGTTACTAGCAACACATTTTGTTTATAGAACACATCATTAGAAAATAAATGTGAGCAATTTTTTCTACATTTGAATGCAAATATTAAATTTGAAATATTATGCTGACACATAATTCACATAAAATAATTATGAACATAGAAAAAATTGAAAATTGTAGTTTGTTGACGGGATTTTACATAAAATTTCAATATTATCGGAACTATAGTGTATCAGTGTATAGGCAAATGAACTTTGGAAAGGAAAGGTAAATATGCAGTTAAATTAAACAAAAGAATTCCGGAAAAAAAGGAAATAATTCATAGGTCATTTTCTCATTATGACGTTTAAATAAATTGATAATAGAAATTAAAAATTAAAAAGCGTTCCATTTCAATAAAATTCAAAGAAATTTACAGATCTAGTTGGCCTATTTTAATACAGCTATAATCTAGCCAGTGCGTATACAAATTTAGAATGAAAACAAAATTGAAAACAAATTTTCACCTAACTTCTTAATATTTTTCAAATGAATTCATTAGAATTATATTAATTTTCAAAAAAAAACTTAATTGAAATCACATTTAAAATATAAAAACCCTATGAAAAAGTAAATTTTCTGTAAAAAAAAAAAGAAAGTCACAAAATAATAGAAAATTTTGCAAAATTTTCAACTCTTGGGTTTTTTTACAAAGTTTTACAAAGGTTTTCAAAATTATTCAAAAAAAAATTTTGAAAAATCTAAAAATTGATGAGGGTTCGAGTCCCCTAAAAGCATTAATTAAATTTTCTTATTCAAAAACTGATTTTGTTTTTTTTTTTGTTTATTTGGTCAAAATTTTTTGTTTCTCACTATACTCTTAATATTATTTTCTATAAAGTGTCCTTAAAAAGACAGATTTTTTTTTTTACCTTATGTTTTAATAATAATTATTTCTAAGCATATTTTAATTAAATTTTTTTTTCTCTTCTTGTTAATAAAATATTTTTTCTTTTAATATTGTTTGTGAAAGTTTTTATACAAACTCAAAAATAAAAAAAAACATACCTTAAAATTGGAAAACAGAGAAAAAAAATAAACGACAAAAATGCCTGACTATTTTAATAAGTCTTAATACAAAAAAAAGGTGTTAATTTAACCCTTGAATACTCAGCTGCTTTTCCTCGATATTGGAATTAAGTATAAGTTCTGCGAAAGTTTTATTTGTAAGCTGAAGAGCAAAATAAGGTCTTACATAATTAACTAAAAAAATACTTGTTACATAGCTCACCAAAAACAGAATAACTCACTTGAAAATCTAAGACATAAGAGAGCAAAATCTTTATATTGATGTTAATCAATTTGTTAAGTTTAGTATTCAAGGGTTAAAGACTATGGAAATAAATTATGTGTTGAAAATTTAATTCTTTTCCCAAAATATTGCTCTATTGTTAATTGAAACAAAATATATTTTCTCTATATAATATATTGTTAGTTACTTTTCAAGTTCCTTTGTTTGTTCATTTTGATTCTATTCAGAGTTTAAGTTTTGAATAATAGTTGTAAAGCATTAAATTTGAATTTGCAATCGAATTTTTAATAAAATGCATGCTTGGTATTTTTAGCAATAATTTTCTTAGAAGGGATGCAAGTTTGTAATCCACATACTTTGCTTGCATTACTCTGGAATGTTCTTTTGTATTCTAGCGTGAATTATTATTCTACAATCGCTAAATTGTTATATACTCTGTCACGTAATACAATAAATAGCATGAAATCGAAAATAAATCAATTCAAAAGAATGCAAATTTCAAAGAATTTAATTATTAAATTTCAATACTGTAAATGTAAGGAAGCCATCATTTTAGAGTATATTTTGTAGTAAATTTGAACTTAAATATTTAAGACGAAAATGTTAATTAATGATGATTATAATCCAATTTTAAACTGGAAAAGTTTATTGAAAAAATTTGCGAAATTTTTACTTACTTTTAAAATTATTTGGAAAAATTATGGCCAAGGTAACAAAGTATTCATACAAATCGCTCTGCATATCATGAATTCTCTTATTAAATTTCAAAAAAGGGGTTCGGTTAAGCTTGACTCATTTCTGAGACAAATTCATTATTAAATTTTCTTGATTTTAATCGGAACAAAGAACAAAAACAATAAAAAAAAGTAAAATAAATCAAAACCATAAAATATAAATGTGAAAAATATGAAATGAAATTTTCTTAAAACCAAAGATCTAGATAATTTTTAGAAAACGAAACCCTTCCGCTTAATTAATAATGTTTTTTTTTATTTCTTATTTTTTTTTCCTTTCTCTTTTGTTGGTATCCTTTTTTAATTTGTTACCTACAATTGTTTCATATTACATTTTTTATATTTTCTTCTACAAGTACACAATAATAAAGTATACATAGTTAGAGAAAAAGGTTCAAACGAATCTTTTACGCTTAGCTAAACAAAAGCTGGTTAGTGTGAAATTATATTTTATTGTATAATATAGGCATGCCAGATTGGATAATATTTTTTTGTAATATGAAGACAAAATATGATTTAGAATTTAGAATGCATTTTTCATCGTTAAAAGAGGAACAGAGAGTCCAGGAAACCAAATATTTATCCATTATTAAAATGGATAAAAATTTTGAGAAAACAAGAATTTTAAGTTCAGTATAGTTTTAATGTGAAAACTGAAGCCAAAATTTATATTATATATTTTGGTTTACGATCAATTAATTTTGCTAGTAGCTTTTAGACTAAAAAATAAAAACTTGAAAATTTTATTCGTATACGAGTTCTAAGAATGCCGTTGTTGAAAACATATCAAAAATTATTTAAATTGTAATCAAATGTCTTTAATGTTGTAAGTTTTTAATAAAACTTCTAAGATTTTAGTTAAAAATTCTAAGCCCCAATGTAAATGATATACTGGCCGGTTACAATATAATTTTCTCTTTCTCTACTTGAAAATTCAATAATGCGATGAAAAATTAAAAAAAAAAATGTTCCTAACATTTATTCTAAAATTTAAATGAATTAAAATTGTATAAATGTCGGAGTAGGTCCTTTTTCTTTACATAAACTGTCATATATTTTGCTTTTTCTTCTTCTTTGTGTCGTAATTTAAAAAGAAAAAAGAATAAAATAAATTAAAGAAGAAAAAAAATAATTTGAAAGGATACAGTTATATTTCTATCTTCCTTTTTCATTTTTCTTTTACTTAAAGGAAAAATCATTCATTTTACTTTTCTTGTATTTTTTTTTTACATAATTTTTTATTTGTTTGTTTTTTACTGTTTTTCTAATTTTTTTTTTCGAAAAGATATAAAATACAGGTAAATAACACAAAGGATAATAATCATAATAGTGAAAAATAAGAAAATGAAACAATGAAAAAGAAAAAGGTGAGAAGTTATAATTTTTCATAAAATTTTATTTTTACTTTGTTTTTGTTTTTGTAAAAAAAAAAGCAAGAGAAAATATGATATAAACTTACATATTAATATTCATTCTGTATACATTTTGGTTATGATGGTAAAAATTGTATACAGGGTAAACCTGTTATGTGGTATATTCTGTTTGAAATAGAAAAGTGGGACAATTTTATGAAAAAATCGTTCCTGAGGAGCGGACTGCATATAAATATTTAATCACAAAAATTTAACTATTTTCAGTTTTCCATTACATATTTATTTTTTATATCGGTTATTAATACTATGGAAGTTATAGCCATTTAAACCGTCGATACGTCTTTGTGTCGAAACCAAAAATTTTCAACTAGAATTTGGAAGGTTAAATATTCATTTCTGGCCCCCTTTCTGCTCTCCCAGTGACGGCTTCTTTCATTGTCTAAAATTGTCTCACCTTTTTGCACCCGAGAAATTACACCACGTTACAGATTCACCCTGTACAGGTACGTACATAATATAACATACACATCATAGTTATGTCTAAAATCTTCATTATATATATATATATAGTAATTTTAGATTTTGTAAAAGAAAATTTCAAAAACATTTCAATTTAATTATACAATTTACTTTTGTTATTGTCTCTTCTCTCTTTCTATATCTCTCTCTGATTATGTATAACAGAAAACTTTTAAAGAATAAATGGTGTGAAACTTTAGTTGTTTCCTTATAAAATTAAATTATTGTTATATATATATATATACACTTTTATTAATGATTTTTTAAAGTTAACAATAAAAATAAGTTGCTTGTTAATAACAACATTTTTTATTTGAAAATAGAAAATATGAAAAAGGAAAAAATGGACTTTATTGCAATAAATTTTAATATAAGTTCTTTGTCATTTTATTCTATAATTGAGTCTTTTTAGCACTGTTTTTTTTTTTTGTATAATAGCGGATAGGGTCATTTTATATTAGTTGGATAATTATTATTCAGCCAATACCTATATTGTTCGCATTTAGTAGTACTCTTTACAATAATATGTACATATGTGTTAATAAATTATTGTTAACTTTTCAGCTTAATTGTTATATGATCGAAAGCTCGAATATATAATCGAGCTCGAGCTCGAATTTTTTCAGGATTCATAATTGTATCTATAAAAATTTAAGTGAGATCACGTCATAAAGAAAAAGTTAAAAAAATTAATAAAGAATAGCTATGTTAATGAAATTCAAATATGCCCCTATTGTTATGCAATTTTTTCATGTGTTCGATTATTTCAGCTACAACGTACATAAGCTAAGAAGATATTGACTATAATATTATTTGTGTTAAATTTATTTTATCCTTATAACAAGAAGAAACTATAAACTCACTAAGCATTTTTTATAATAATTATTGTACAGATTTGTTTAAGGCAAGATATAAATCTGCATTTAATTAGTAAGTTTAAATTCAAAATAACTATTTAATCAATTTTCTAAATACTTTCTATTTTAATTAAATTAAAAAAAGAAAATAATTGTAATAAAAACTTTCAAGGTCACACAAAGGTTATTTCAATTTAATTTTGTCTATTTCACTTTTATCTTTATTTTACTTATGATAATAAGTCTAAGTCATTTCCAAGAAAATCCGAATACCTACAAAAAATTTTAAATAAATTTTTATGATCATTTTTATATTTTCTAACATGTACATAGAAATAGGGTAATTATAATAAAAATCCTTATTTCAAAAGAGAACACAAGCTAAGTATTTTTCAATGGAAAACCACTTTGTTTTTGAGATTAAAAAAAAAAAATTTAGCGAGATTCAAATTTTCAAGAGAAAACCTATTAAATTTTAATATTTAAATTACAAAAATCAATTAAAAATCTTGAATATGGAAATTTCTTAGTTATAATTTCCTAAATATGAAATTTTCGTTTCCTTTTCTTTAATTTAAGTAAAATTTTCAATGACCTTTTTAAAAATTTGGTTAAATTATGCAAATTTTAATTGAAAAATGCTAATTTTTTTTTTTGTTGACACGAGAAGTGCCAAATCTAAGAATCTACTTATAAATTATTTAATAACAAAAATTTTAATATTTTTTTTTTGAAATTCTCTAATTTTTATTTAAATTTGTTCTTACAATTAATATTATTTTTAATTTCGTTCTTGAATTAATATAATTAATGTGTCAAATTTGTAGGGGCCTTACTATGTAATTCGATTCTTGTGAAAACATTTTCGTAATCGGAAAAATCAATTTATAATGGTACTGCTTTTTTATTTATACGAATAAGAGAATCGTTTCACGAAAATCGAATTATATAATAAGGCCCCAGTAGTTAATTCGTTGGAAATTTTCGAATCGTCATGATTGAATAAACAAAACATAATCGAGGTAGGTAAATAGGTATGAAAGTTGACGCATCTACCAGATGATACGACTAGGCAAAGTAGGCTTATTGTAATACTGAGCGGATTAAACTCTGGAATACTACCGTAATCTTACTCTATACAGATCTGTGCTTTACAAGCACATTTGTTGAATGCTTTAATAAAATCCTATTTGTTTCAATATTCTAAATATTTCGTTCAACAATATTATTAAATAATGTTATAATTTAATTTTAATAAACCAATTTAATTAGATTACGTACAATATATTTTTTTTCTGGCTGCACTTTTCAAAAATAAAAAATTTTTTTTTTTGAATTCTTTTTTTCAATTTAAAATTAATAATTCTGAAATTCTAATAAGTAGTATCTACCTTTCTAATTAAAAAATCTTATAATCAAAATATTATATTTGAAATTGCAAATTTTCCTCAGTTAGAATTTATTCAGCGAAATGAATTAAAATGTAGGATAGAAACTTTTGAAGAGAAGCAATGCCCTTTTAAGAAGATTAAAAAAAAAATTCTTATTTTCATTAATATTAATTAGTTATTTAAATTATTAAAAATAAGTAGAACAAAATAAAAAGATTTTAAATCTGAAAAGGAATTTTCAAATCATCATCATTTTTTTGTTTTCCTTTGTACTTAATATTATCCTTACTTAGCTTTTTTGTTTTAACAATAATATAATAACTGTTATTCGCGAGAATTCAGCAATAAACAAAAATATGAGGACCATTTTAATCATACTCTTCTTTATTTTAAAAATTGTAAGTATATACTTAATTATCATAAAAAAATAATTTTTTTTTTCATAAAATTTTCTCATTTTTTAATAAAAAATAATATGGAAATTATAATTAAAACGCAAAATTTTGAACAACAAGATGATTTCTTCAACAGGAGTAAATAAAATTTGAAAAGAGAGGTTTGCCTCTTATTTTGTATATTAAATTTATAATGGTTAACATGGTGTATTAATTATTATCTACTATAGGATTAAATTAAAATCATTCTATTCTAAAGAAGATTACATTTAATAAAGTACTAAGTAGAGGGCAATGCCCGCACTGAACCGTTTTCTATTTGAAATTAGCTTTTTAATTTTGTTCATAATTACTGTATAGGAAGTATTCCATGATTCGGATCTCATGGAAAATTAATTGAAAAATGTACAATTATTTTGATTTTGAGAAGGCGACGTATAAGTTTACAATAGAAAATTAATTTCTATTGTTCTACCCCTATAAAATAGAACGAACACTTATTTACATGATTTCTCGATTTTTACATGAGCCCTAATATTCTAGAATTAGTGAATTTCTCGAACACATAATATTTTAACGGAAAAGATTAATTTAATATTAATCGTAAAATTATCCAAGGCGAATTTCCAACTATTTAAGCTATTATCCAAATAGTGCGATATTTTAAACTGTTAAGTAATCGCACTATTTTAAATAATATGGCGAGAATTAAATAAATATTATTTTTAAAACATATTTTTATATTTTTAAACAAAATAATATTTATATACAAATTAAAAATATAAAAGAACTTTAGGTACTTTCTATACAAAGGCATTAAACTTTTTTTCCCTCTTATAAAAGTCAAGTGGATATAAAATGTGTGACACTTTATATTTTCCATCTGGATGAATTTCTTTGCCGTTTTTTTTTTAATTTTTTTTTAATTTTAAAATGTTTTTATTAGAATAAGCATATTCCATTAATATAAAACTGGATTTTTTTTCCACTGTACTCACAGTAACCATGTTCAGCTGTTTTCTAAAAATTAATATTAATGAAGCGTCTGTTATATTAAGAAATATTTCTACGAGAATGATAATTATTAAAATTTTAAAACAATTTATATTAACCACATTTCGTTTTAAAGTGTAGGAACTTGCAGAAACAACAGGCTGAATTTCAAGAGAAATTTTGACCATAAAAACTTCCTGATACTTAATAAATAACTTGCAGATACTTAAAATGTACAACAAATATTTTATAAAAGATCTCAAAATTTACATATTTTTCTATCTCATGATATTATGAATTATCAAGTGCCATAATTTAGTCACCTACATTGAATAGGTCCAAAGCTATTTAGAGAAAAATGTTCGTTTGTCCGTATTATTAACGAAATGTGCTTACTTCAATAATTGTATTTCAATAAACTTTTGTTTTTCTTTACGCTTTTTATTTTGAAGTATACCTTTGCCTCCACACTAAAGCGCATATAGTTTTAAATGAAAAACGTAATAACATGTGCTAAATACAATAATAATAACGAATTCTGTTTTCGTCTTTTTTTTGTTTTTAAAGGAATATACATAAATAATTTAAAAAATTAAAATCAAAATCATTTATAAGAGGTTTCTTTACTTTGTAATTAAAATCCTTAAACCGAAAGTAACTGTAATGAGAGAGCAAAAAAAAAAAAGAATGTTATAAATGCGTTATAAAGTACTTTTTTATTTTGTAATGAGAAAGGAAAACGTAAATATTAAACAAAAGAAGAAATTTATATTACATTAAATTCAGATATTAAAGCTAAAATTTTTCAGTGTTCTAGACTTTAGAATTTGGAAATTTTGTATTATTTTTTGCCAGGATGTTATTAAAAATTCAAATCCACAGGAAAGGACTGAGAATTTATGTATAGATTAGGAAAATATCCAAGTTAATAGCAGAGCTGCTATTCTGTTTTTTAAGATCTTAGTTTGTTGGTTGGGGCCTGGGAAAAGTACTATTAGAAAATTAACATGGAAAGACAAAGAATATTTTTAATATACTACTTACATTTATTTGTAAATGAAATGCGGTTTTCGGATTTTAATATTGTTTGACTATTCACGTATTTTTAAATATTTCTAAAATTTCATAAATTTATTTTTATTATAAAAATATTAATATTATTTTAATTAATAATAATAATATTATTGAAGTTTCAGGAAAGTAGAATTGTTTGTACATTCAGGCTAAATTTGAATAGCAGGAAAAACTAACTTAAAAATAATGTATAGTGGACTTCTGCCATATTCAAAGAGAACGGAATATATTTTAAAACTTATATTGTATTTAGGTAATATGAAAAATATCTTAAAAGAATTTTTTTTTTAAATTAAAATTTTTGTGATCCAAATAATACAAAATTAGTGATATTATTCCTTCCTAGATTTATGTAATTTTAAAATTTATGAATTAATATACCGTATCCTCCGAAATACAGTAATTCGTGATAATAAAAGATGGAAATCAAAAATTTTCAATCGCTTAAAATATTTCTTAATTTCCTGTCTTTCATGTATAAGTATTTACCGAGAAATGAAAAAATGAAATTTCAAGAAAATTGCATACTTTTAGGGTATGCGGTATTAATTTATTTTGAATATTTTCTGATATTCATTACATATATAGATAGTTAGCTGTTTCAACTTTTGGAGTGAATATTTTAAAAGTTACCTTAAAAAATATTTAAAACACAAAAATAATGCTTGATAAAAGTAAGTTGTTAGGCATTCTAGGCAGAAAAGTTCAGAAATATACAATAAATATAGTTAGAATAAAATGAAAATAAGAATTTCCATTCTAGATCAGACACCGTACTATATAGCTATGTCCTTCCATTTAAAAATGTTCTGATCTAAAATATATTATATTAAAAGGACATACTATTTATACACGTATTGTTTATGAACTTGAACATACTTTGAATTCAATATTCTCCTACATAAAATTCATTAAAAAAAATTGCAATTGTGTGCATTGAGAAGAGTAGGAATAACAATTTCTTTTTTTTTTTTGAAAAGTTTTATAAAAAACTTTAAATAAAATTTCTCTTCTACTCCCTGATATTGTTTTCAAATTTTAATATATCATTTCCTGTGCATATAATTTTAGAATATTATGAAATATTTCAGTTAAAATAGACATAATATCGGATATTATGCATGGGCCAATATCAAAGCACTATTTACCATTGTGACAAAATTTAAAACTTTATGACCTTGAACTGTACAAAGGTTGTATAGTAAAACTATGTTAAAATTTTCAATTTAATATTTAAAAAATATTTTATTTCATAGAATATTCAAAGGCCAAAATCAAAATTTCAATTTGATTAATGTTTTTTTTTCATTCTCTTAATACTTTCTATAAGTATTAAGAGAATGAAAAAATAATAATTCTCTAACTTGAACTTAAAGAAGTTAGGTGTTTTATTCAAAATTTTTTACGAGCCTCGTACCATTGCATATTCTTACATGGGAAAATATTTTTTTTTTTTATATTTTTAATATTTCTCATGATTTTTTTAATACTGCATAATTATTAAATTGCTTCGTAATAAAATTTGATTCTCAATAAAATTCCTGATTGAAACAAAATTGCCTCAAATCATTTAAAAAGTACAAAATTTAAACTACTTTGGAATTCAATGAATTTTACATTGCATATAAAATTTATTCAACACCTATTTTTAACAAGAATATTTTAGTTTCTTTAATTATAAATAGTTTACGTTCTATTTAAAAATTTTTTACAACCCAATACATTTCTATATCATACCATTGCCTCCATAGTGTTAATTAATATCTGTGTTACCATATTAACATTACTTTACAATTAAAATAACCATATTTTATAAAAAAAAAAAAAAAAAAAATATTTTTGAAAAAAAATGGCAAAGAAAAAACAACAAAACAAACACAAAATTTTATTCACCTTTTAAAGATTTCAAAGAATGTGTTATTTCAAAAGTTATTCACCAAAACCACTTACAATAAAAGAAAATTCTGTTACTAATTTCAAACAGACAATCAAAAGAAAATGCAAAAACAAAGATAACAGAAAAAATAAACTAAACAACAAAGTGTAAAATAATAAAAGAGAGGAAAAAAAAAATCAAAAGAATCCCAAAAATTCAACACGGGAAAAAAATTTTTTTAAAAAAAATATAAAATAAAGAATTAAACATAAAAAAAAAATAACAAGGATATTAAAGTAAAAATCCAGGAAAAACAAAAGAAAAAATATTATTGTTTTCGAATTTTACTTTTCCACCTCCTTTAAATTTGTTCAAAACCAGGAAAAACATTTCACTTTTTCCTCAATACAAAAAAAAAAAAATTTCAAAAGAGAAGACTGTGTGTGTGTAGTTTAGTTTTCCCTTTTTCGTTTCATTTCTTATTGTTGTTTTCTTTTTGGTTAAATTTTCTTTTCCCTTTTTCCATATAGCCTTGTTAAAGCAAAATTTATGGATTAGGCACACATAACTTTTTGATATTTCTCTTTTTTTAAACTTGTTTTTAACCAAAACAATGAAAATGATTTTCTTTAACTTTTTTTTCTGTGTATGTGTATTCGAGGTACAATTCCAACATAATAATATAGAAATACAATAATAATTATACATATACACATGAACGAACATAAGACACATGCTCATATTGTATGGCTTAGTGTATATGCCCATGGTTTAATTTCCTTTTGTTTAAGATTTTTTGTTATTACGCCCTAATTCTTTCAAACATTTTGGTTTGAGCTTTTCGGTTTAATGCATAAATCTAAAAAGAAAACAAAATTCTTTTCTTTTTGTTGTTTGTTTATTTTTTTTTTTTTTGTTGGTTTGTTTTTTTGGAATTTTTCTTTATTTTTTCTCATTAAACTCCTATATATAGGCTAATTTTTGCTGTATTGAGAAATGAGAAATCATATTTGAAAATTAGTATAAGGAAAGGATTAAAAGAACACACCATATTGAATAAAGGAATTTGAAAAGAAAACTAACAAAAAAAAAAGGAAAATTACAAAATCATTTAGAAAGAGATGTGTAAGAGTATACAAATAAGAATTATATATCAACACAATGGATTTATTTACATAGCAGAAATGTGTTGACTTCTACACATTTAAAGTACATGTATTTTGTAAATACACAGGGTGAACCTGACCCATGGTATAATCTGTCGTAGGTAGGAAGGTGGGGCAATTTTATGGAAAGTATTGTTCCTTGGGATGGGGACGGAGGCAAAAATAATATTTAATCCACAAAATCCCAGTTGAAAATTTAATATTTATTTTTTATAAAAATAAACAGTATATTATTTGAGGCTCAAAAAGTTATTGGGGAAATAATTAAAAACAAAAGTCATATTTTTCACAAAGCGAACAATTACTAAAACTTAACGCTATTCGATTTCTTTTTTCATAATTTGAAAGGCTTTGAGTTCGTCTTCAAATTAACTCTTAATAATTTTTTTTGTGCGATGCCCCGTTTCCGAGATAATTCGGTTATAAACAGGATGGTTTCCAGAAAAAACCGTTTTTTTTTCCTCTATGTAAAAGTTACATACGCTAAATATACTAAATCAAAGATAAAATTTACCATGTTTGATTAAACTGCTAAAGTGTAGTCTAATTTATAACAAGGAGCCCCTTTCCAACTTTCAATTGCAATTTTTTAAATCGGCTAATAATTATGACAGGTTGCAGCGATTTAAGTCAATACATTCGGAATTTCGGGGGTTAAATATTAATTTGCGTTTCTTTCACCAGGAACGATTTTTTCCATGAAATTATCCTACCTTTTTGCCATCGGAAGATTAAACAATGTTACAGGTTCACCCTGTAAAAGAAGAGCGCACAAATTTTGTTTAACAACAGGTAAATACTCGTATATTTGGGCATAAGTAGGTATACGAACCAAATTTTATTTTCCCGTAATTTCATTAACTTCAAATTCGATATTAGTTTTAAAATATGACTGTTCTCACAACAATGTAAAACTTGAGAAAATAAATCAAATCTAATACTAATCCCATTTAATTGTATTTGGAAATCCCATAAAAGAAGGATATAGATGATAAGGATAACTAAAGCTGACACAAATTAATATGAACACAAATAAAGAAGCGTTTGTCAATTTAACAAATAATTAGACGAAAATCTTGTGTATTTGTGAAATAATGTTTACTTGTAATCCGTTAGGACTAGGATATTAATTTGATTTTTAAACAGAAAGGTACCAAAAAAAAAAAACAAGAAAATCGTATACTGAAAATTAAAATTGTGAATAATTTTTGGAATAAGGATTTAACAGGATGTTTGATATGGGGACAAATTTGATTTAAATTCAATTCAGGATCAATATTTAAATACGAAATTATAGTGATTTCCAGAATTGAAAAATTTGCTTTTAATTACATTTTAACAGAATGTTATACAGAATAAAAATAAATTCTGCTGTTTTCCTTAAAATTTCCTGAAAATTCAAGTTAAAGGTCATCCGAAAAATTAGGCTGTTGTTATCATGTTGTTGCTATGTAAAAATTACTTAAAAAAATTCTAATAGAAATTGATTAATAACAGTAATTTTAAGGTTTGTGAATATTTAATTGACTATATTTACTAAGGGCGTAAATAAGTTTGAAAGGCACCCAAAATAATCAATGGATTTAAAAAGCAACATTTTCTTTGTAAAAATATTTTATGTACTGAAATATAAAATTTCGGTACTGTATTGAGTGTGTCCTTCAAATTTCCAATCAATTCAGATTGATTTAAATGTAAATATTTATTTTAGAATGATTTTCAAACTGATTTGCAAAGTAAACTCAATACATAATTTGTATATTATTAATCCTTTAATTAATTGAAAGTTTTATTCTTAAACTGCACCCTTTGTACCTTAAACTGCGTCCTTATATACAAACAAACTATAAAACAAAAATAATAAGATTTCGTAAAAGCTACAGCTTTCTTTCTGATTCTATTTACTTGAACTTCATTGAAAACATGAAAAAAAAAAAAGTTTACAATATTATAGTTTCTCAATCCAAAAAACAATTTCAATTCTTAACTTAGAAATACTTAAAATTTTTCATTTGCATTCCATTAAATTTTGCGATGTAAACTTTGTTACACGCGTGTTCGATATTCAAATGTTACGAATAAATTTTGCGTTAATTTAATAAATCTAAAACAAAAAAAAAATTTGCATAAAATATAAATTGAATAAATTTTATTTATTTTTTTGTTTTTATAATTAAATTATAAAAATATTTTCCAATATCAGAAACGCATATTTTATTGCTTTAATATTTTTATTATAAAAATTTTTCAATGTCATACAAGGCTATTGAAATTTTTCACCCCTTTTCTTTTATTACCGACAGTATTGCATATAATAAGGAAGGTTATGCGATGGCACTAAATTTTGGATGCCGAGTTTTTGGTTTGAACGTAATTCTTCATGGTAGAGAAGCGCAAATAAACTATTTTTAGAAAGGTAGTGATTTTAATTAAATTTTATATTAAATCAATTTATTTTGGAGGAGGGGGGTTGTTGGGTAATGATAAAATATAAATTTATAAATTTGGAAAAATCAAGGCTCGAAAACCGAATTTAGGGCCGATTTTACATTTTTTTATTTTAACTAATATTTTGTCATTAAAACTTGGAAGATGCATTTAAAGGGCATTATCAAAATTTTGTAAAGCATTTTCACAAAACTAAAAAACCCAAATTGCAGTCGGTAATGTGCTGACCACATCACATTTCTTCTTATTTTACTTTCGTATCGATCCTATAAATAATTTATTGTTTTATAAAAAATAAAAATAAAAAAAATTTATACCTATAAAATAAAATATTTTTAAGAATAACTTTTTATGGTAAAAATTTATGATTATTTTCAGTTATTCATTTAGATTTACAGTTTATAAGTTATTCAATGCAATTTTAAAGATTCGGTAATATTTTCTCATATTATAGTAATTGTAGTGATTTTGCTCATATTTTTAGATAAAAATTCACTCGTACATTATATGAAATGCAACTAATTTAAAAATGCCGAAAATAATGTTTAACTGATTAAAATAATATCGAATTTCTTTAATATAATTTTGATTTTATTTAAATTTAAAAAAGAATAAGGAACTCTCTGGCAATTTAGTGTAACGAACTTGTCGCTGCAATATGAAAAGACCTTAGTGTATTATCCTTGAAGGATGATAATTAAATTATTTCTTCACTAATTTTAGAAAGACCTACTTGCATAAAACCGAATCAAATTACTGTTCCTAGCTAAAATTTAATGTGTAAAATTATGACCAGAAATTACTACCACTTTTTCTATTATAATAATGGCAATTTTTCTACTATAATATGGTGGTGAAAATTTCATGTAAATTTTCGTCAATTTTTCTCAAATGTCAACTAATTTTTATACGAAATTATTGTTTCATTTTAATCCCATATATAACCAGAATAGTTAACATTAATATTAGATATACATATTATTACGTAATAAATGCGCATATATTGCACTTACTAAAATATCTACATATCTACATATAACATGATTATTTTTATCTCTTCAAAATTTCGTTATAATACCATTGAAATTTTTCAAAAAACAAAAAAAAAAAAACAAGCACCACTAGAATTTTAATAACACTCACTCTTTTACACCATTTTTAACTTTAATGAAATGATCTTGATTGCATACTGAAGTATTTATACTTGTCATGCATCAAAATGTACACGTGCATTGATAAAAATTTATACATTCACTATTATATTAATATGTACATACATAAATATTATAAAAATACTCCCATGAATTTATATACTAAGTAAGAGAATTTATAGATTTTTTTAAGAATAAATTATAAATTAGCATGAGTAATATTGTTATTTGAATAATCTACACAGTCACCTCTCTATATTATACCTGTACCTCACTATAATAATATAATAATATTTTCTCTCCCATTTTAATAACATTATCCATGTGTAGACACTTGAACTATATGTATATGGAAATTTTCAAGTGTTAAAGAACATCTTGCAAAAAAAAAATCTATATTTTCATTCATATCATTTGAATTGTTAATATTTTTGACCTTGTAAAATATTTTTTTGTTATTGTAAAGAAAAAAAGGATATTCTCATATAGTGAAATTTTAATGAAGAATAAAAGTATTTTGCTCTCATTTCTAATAGGTTAAATTTTGAATGCATTTATATGCAAAAAAAAAAAGAGAGGGTTAAATACACAGAATATTTTTTGAAAATTTTAAAAGTAATATTTAAATTAATAAGTTTATATGGAAAATTTTATGAACTAGGCATATGCAAGAAATAAGAGTATTAAATTTTGTATAAATTCTTGTTTTATTAAAAATATTGTGATTTAATTATGAAAAATAATTGTGATACAAGTAAAAGTATTCAATGAATTTTAAATAAGAATAATGGGAGTATTGAAAAAATTTATTGATCGATTACAATTTTTTACTTCATAAAATTTTAATATCCTATATTTTTAGAAGCTTTGTTTCCATTTTTTCAATATTTCATTTAATAAAATGTTATTTGAAATAGAAATTTGCTAACCGTCAAGTATATTATTCAAAATTATTGAAATGAATTATAGTACACTAAAGCTAAGTTATAAACAATCTCCAGGAATTTTGTTTCAAGAATAATGCAAAACGATAAGAAGATATGATAAGAAAATGTAACACGGGGTACGCTCTGTCTACATTTCAAAAGTACTCTCATACTTTTTCTAAGCAACTATTCAAAACAGAAGATTACAAAGTTTTTCCTTCAGAGGCATGCACACATCTCGTACCTAAATATTGCATTTCTGAAGCAAATTGGATCATGTATTTTTTTACCTTTAATTTCGGCACAAAATCCTTGCAAATGTTGAATAAGACCCGTTTTTATATAAATTTAAATATCCTTTATTGATTCGAAACTATTAACACAATTGCATGTACATATAAAGTAATATAAATATTTACTCAATAATAAAAATTAATAAAATAAATAAACCAAATCCTTAATTTTAATACCTTAAAATTATTTAAATATAAAAATTATACGATAATATTATTATCCTTGATAATTTGAGAAAGGTAAATTTATTTTCCAATAAGAAAAATTATCAAAGAAAAAAAAAAATCCCATAAAATGAAAATTAATTTATTTTTCATTAAAATAAAATAACAGTCAGAAAAAGTGATTGATTGATCTTTTTATAAATTTCCTATATTATGTACAGCTATATTATTCATTTTCCACCTGTTTATTTCACATTCCTTCATTACCTTGCCTATTTCCTTTAAAATTACCCCATATATTATTTTATAGTTTTCGAATAACTTAAATGGAAAATTTAAAAACTTTATTGAATTTTTGAATTTTTATCAATTTTCCAAAAAAATATTTTGGAAAGCAAAGGTACTTATTTATTTCAATATGTCCGTCCATCAGTTAGTCCTCTGTCTGTCCATGTGTCTGCTTCCAAAGCTTCTAAAACTTTAAAGGGTAGAAGAAAATTTTTACCTATATCCCCATCTCTAAAAGTTATAGCCCCTCAAAATCCTAAAAATGTCATTTTTTATCTACTCATTGTAACGAAACCCCGAAAAAGAAAATAATTCACTTTCCTATTGAAGAAAATTTTTTTCTAACTCGATTCCCTCCAAAGTTAATTTCTAAAACAACACCGCACATATTTCTGAAACAACAAGCTTTTCAAAATTTCTAAAAATGCTAAACGCTAACGGCAAATATCATATTATTAAAAAATATAACTACATATTTTTCTTAAGTGACTTGCTTCACCGCCTAATTCAACCATTTTATTTGTTATTCATCCTTAATATATGCAATAATTTAATGAATAAATTTGGTATATCAATGAAACTAATTTTAATCTGGCTAGAAGACATAATGCAGTAGATTACTCTTGCAAGCAGTGTTTTACTCTTTGAAAGGAAAAGTGTTCCCTTAAAAACCATAGGTATGACACAACTTCGTAGTGTTCTTTTTTTTTGCATGAGAAGTTTAATTTCCGCATTTTATTTTATTTTATATTCTGGATATATGGATTGTGTTTCTGAAATATATTAAGTAAGACGAGTTAAAATCTTTGCTTAATTTTTAAGATGCAATACGATAATACGGTACAAAAGCCTCGAAAATCTTTTACAAAGAACTTTAACTAGCTGAACTAAGAGTGATGAAGATTTTTTAACCATATTTTTAAAATTATTAATCAATTAAACGTAGAATATTCTGAAAAGCCAACTCGGTTATTTTAACTATTTACTTTCAGTAAACATGGAGTGAAAGTAAGATTTTAAATAACAATTATTAAACGTTAAAATTAAATTTTATTGATAAACGCGAACATTTTCTATTAAAAAATTATTCTTACAGTTTTTCACATTAATTTTAATACATTTTATTTTGAGTTGCATTCGAAAAACATCACCACATTTTGTATTTTGTGCACGATTGCATTTTACACTAAATTAAAAAAAAAACACACTCAAAACAAGAATAATTTTAAGTTTTTCCAAGTTGAAAAGAAAATGTTTTTCTCATTTTTTGCATCCTATATAGTTATAAGAAGAAAATTAAGTTTTATTTTTCTTATTTTCAATATAAAATGAAAAAAATGTTGAGAAAAATAAAAATGAATTTAAATATTTTCAATACAACAACAATGACAACATGACGAGTATTTTTGTGTGAAAATTTATATAAAATTTTTTAAAATGGTTTACGCTATATTCGAGGATAGGTAAATGCAAAGAATGATTTAACCATACGGAAAAATAGCAAACATAAGAAAATGTTTTTTCAAAAATATACACAATCCCTGTATAAATTCAATAATAATATTATTATAAAAACGAATTCAAAAATAAAATGCTTAAAGGATAAAGAGAGAAGAACAAGAGATTTCTTTTTTTTTTGGAAAAAAGATGGAAAATCTTTTTTCTTATTCTCATTTTCTTGTACCTTTACATTATAAATTTGTTTTCTTTTTCTTAATTTTTTTTTTCTGTAATAAATCTTTGTAAAAAACGCAATAAAATTTGTGTTATAAATAATAATATTGATATACCTACCTGAAAGTATGCTGAGGTCTGAAATTGTTCTTGCAACTTTTAGGATATATGAAGTGTAAATATTAACTCGTAAGAGTATGTTTACAGAAAATGCGCTATTATTAGATATTTCCTTCCACAATTTTTTACTTTTATCCCACCTTCATTTAAGGCTATTTCCACTTCCTCCAAGTGATTTTTAAAAACCGTAATACCTTTTTAAAATTTTCGGATTTTCATTACCGAGTTTCTTATAATATGTAATTATAATCATTTTAGAGTTTAACAGGGTCTGTATTTCTCGAATTTGAAATTCGAAAAAATATTTTATAATATAATTCTCGTATTATTTCAATTATTGCACGTGTTAGCTAATACAGATCTTAAAAATCATCGGAAAACAATAGGTAGACCCAAATTGTTATCAGACCTATCAGTAGTGGGAAGGTTTTAACCCCACCCAAAACGCACTTGGATTGTCGTAAACTTCAAAAACGAGTCAAATTGGCTAACCGTTAGTTTTGCTCTATCGTCCTTTTGTTATTTTGAAGCAAATGAATTGTAAAATTTTACCGAGCCTCAGTACAAATCAAATACACTAAAGAATTCAGAAAAACTTTCATATGAATCTTGGTTACAGAGTTTTCCTATTACATATATAAGAAATATTTTACTCGTAAAACGAATTTTTATAATAATAATAATTATTTTTATTTATTATACATTTAAAATTAAATTCGAAGCGAACAAGAAATAATAAAAAAAAATTATAAAAAAAATTCTTAAAACCGTAATACATTAAAATTTTATCAGGTTCAGATAATGCGCGCATTCAAATTGAATTTGTGAAAAAAAAAAAAAATTGATTTTGAATTTAAAAAAAAAATGCAATCGTTTTTATTTTTCTTATTAAAATCAAAGCCCCTGTTTGTTGTGTGTAGGAGAACAACTTTTGAATTTTCAATTATTTTATGTTCTTATTCCTCTTGCAATTTTTTTTTTATAAATCCCTTTCTATCTATACTTATGAATTGAATTCTAAGAAAACCTTTCATGAAATTGTTATAGAAAATTTATGGAGATTATAAATAAAAATATCGTTTAATAATATTTTATATATGCAACAATTTTACTTCTAGTATCCTTATATTTTGACAAAAGCATCCAAAGATATCCTTGACAGTGTATACGTTAAATGAAATGAGGCTTCAAATTAAATTTTCTATAATAAAGTATTGAAGTACTCAAAATTCTTTTAAAAATTGTAAAAATATTTGAATCTATGCTGACTTGTATTATAAATTTGTGGAGGGGACAAAAAGAATGCTCTTAAATTATTTCAAAAATTATTGTAATTGAAATTTTAAAATTCTTCTTAAAAATGAAATAAATTTGGGGAATTCCATTGAAAATATTAGTGAATTTTTTTTTGGTCTAAATTTTGTGATAGAGAAAATTTATGTTATGACTTAATTGAGATTGTATTTCAATAAGTGTCTGAGTGAGAATATTGAATATTCATATAGATTCTGAGATCATTGAATTAAAATTTTCAATTTATTATAATAAAGAACTTAAAGAAATTTTATGATCTGTATTAGTAAGTTAAATTATCTGATAAGAGAGGGGAGAGGTGGCACCCACAATACTACTACATAGCACTAGGCCAAACGATAGAACCTTCGGCATTCCTCCACTACACAAGTTTATTGAAGTCCCTTGACAAAATTTAGTGAATCAGCCACAGGCGCCTCCAGTTCGTTGAACCGATATCCTCCCAAAAAGCGTCTTCTCCTCCTCCACATCAGTGCGGGGCACTCATTCAGCATATGACGCACGCCGTACACCACCCCTTTGTCATGGCATCCCTGACAAATAGCGAATAAGGAAATACATACGCTCTTAGTCATCTATCCTAATAAACAGTGTCCTGTCGAAATGCGAACCACAATGCTGATTTAAAAATTATATTAATAGCCTTTTGATCAATTTTTGTTAATAATTTGAATTCTGATATCAGGAGAGGAAAGATTACTCTTTTATTTCATCAGTTACTATACTTAGACAATATATCGTCCCTAAATGTATGCAATTATAAATTAAAATTTCTAATAATAGCAATTGTCAATTTTTTTTATAAAATTATACGATATTTTCTGCAATACGAACAAGTTATTTATATAATAATTGGATTTTGAATCCCGTTATAATATTTGCAATGAAGAATCTATTTTTTCATTATCTTAAAAACGGTTTGTTCTTCCACAACAAGAAAAAAGGACAAAACTAACAATCCTATACAGATATTCCATTTTTTCTTTTCTAATTTAATATCGTAATTTTGTTTTATATAGCTTCAGTGCAGCTTTAGTTATGTTTCTTTGTTTTCTTTAAGAAAATAATAAAATAAAAAGGGAATCAATTAAATTTAAAATTATTTTATACCCTTGAAGTTTTTTTTAAATGAAAATAAAATCTAAAGTTTAAAAACCAAAAATTTTAGTAAGATGGGATTAACTCTCTTATTCTAAAATTTTCAAATTTTCATAAAAACCGTTTGATTTATAATTATAAAATAAAATTTCACTGCAAGTAATGTAATGAACATCCATTGTAGCAATATCCGTAGAACATACAGGAACTAAAAATGTTTTTGAGTTTCTTCTCAATATTGCTACAAGAAATGCAGCAAGGACATTAATTCTTCATCTTGTACATTAATTTAATAAAATATATTTTCTGCAGGTTTCGGCATAATTTTTAATAACATTAAATTATCTAATTTCTTAAACTCTGTTACCACATGTCCTTGAAATCATTATATAATTTTCACATCATGTTTGAAATAGCATAGATAAAATTTGATATTTAATGTGTATACATTCAAAAGTCGAGTTTCTCATCTTATGAATTTAATGTTTTCACTTAGATATTTAAAAAAAATAAGAAAAAAATTATATTATAATAAAAAGAATTCTGCAGTAATAAAAAAAATATGTATAATATTATGATTTCTTAAATTAAATAGTTTCAAATATAACTATCATATAATTAGAATATTCCAAAAAAGAAGAAAATAAAACCAGAAATAAATGAAATTTGCATTGCAATCATATGAAAAGGAAACGAAGGATAATATGGATATTAAAAAAAGGATGCTATCAAGAAGTCGAAAATATTTTTTATATCGCTTTTTTTTTTAATTTTATATCACATTGAAAATACAACAGCGTTATATTTGAGAAAAAGAACAGTAAAAGCGACAAAAATAAATAGAGAAACTGGAAAAAATTTAGAAAGCATTATTATTATTGTTATTTTTTCTTTATTTAATTCAGTTACATTAATGCTATTATAACTATTTGAATTTGTATAACAATTAGAAACATCTGTTGCAAAAAATTCAATTATAGTGCAAGAAATAAAAAAAAAAAACATTAAATAAACTAAAATAAAAATATCAAAAGGATCAAGGCCAAAAATTTTTATATTTTGCATTCAAAATTTAATTTTTTTATTTGTTTACTTTTCTTTTTTCTTTTTTAGTATGGAATGATTTTCTTTTAAATATTAAAGGTTAAAATGTTATAAAGTTTATTTTTATTATTATTTAAATTTAAATTATTTATAATGCTGCATATTATATAAACTAATAAAGTGAAATTATTAAATTTTGTATAGTTTCAAAAATTCAAATTTTCTAACATAAAATTTATAACAACTGCTTAATGTTTATTACCATATAAAAAGAGGAAGAGAATTAAATATTTTCTTATTCTGAATAGAAAAACACTTAAATATGTGTGTACTGGGTAGTACAAACAGTTCACTGCACAAGTACGCGAGATGGTGTATTTAAAATATTATTCTTATAACACATAAGAGCTCTGAATAATAGAAATAGTGATGGTGTACGGTAATTCTAATTCCAATAAGAATAAAAATTTTCCAAAATTAAAATAAAATAGAAAAAAATTTAAAAATGTATCTAAAAAATAAAATTAGTCAACTTATTCGTAATATGAATTCAACTATTGTGCATACTGAAAAACTATCATTAGAAAACAGCCCTTTGTATTTGTTATTATAGGAGAGTTACTATTAAGGTAACTAATAATATTTCAGTAGTAACATTATGACTCTCTTAACAGTAAATATGACAGTCATATACAAAACAAAATGAAACATCAGTTTTTATTTTTTTTTCTAAACGACATTTACTTGCCTCTTCCTCTAAATAATATAGGCAAGAAAATTATTCACTATTCTTTCATGCAATCCTAAATGGATAAAATAATAAGGCGTAACATTTGTTTTATCCTTTACTCATAATATTTTTATGACACTTCGTCGGTATTCGCTAAAAAAACGACGGGTATATTCCAATCTTGGCGATTCTCATTAGAGATCGTAATGATATTGAAATTGCTTACCAGTATATCGCGGCAACTTCTCAAAGATTTTATATCGTTTTATTATATTCCGTCTATATTTGTATTTTTTGATTTATTATGCTCCCACAGCTGCCCTAAGCGCCTATACATGCCCTACAACACATCACGCTCGAAATATACTCTCCTGATGAACTCAACCAACTTGTGAAGCCCAGAAGACTGTAACTCCGTCGCCATGAGAGCAAAGAGCCAAGTTTTATGATTTCCTATGGGCGAGGGCATCCAACTACCCCAGAATTTGTACCAAGGTCTGAAGAAAACAAATGTTAAGCCAACAGTATTTTGTAGATCTTTTATTCATAATTAAAATTTTTATTCTTATTAAAATTAGAAAAAATTTTACTATAGCTACTTACTTCTTAATTATTTTTAAAAAAGAAAAAAGCATTCTTAAATTATACAAATACTTAGCAATTATATAAAATTCGAACACTTTAATTAAATTATCCTTCTAAATTCAATTATAAATTAAAATTTTCATGCATAATAGGTGGTCATTACATTTTAAATTTTTTTTTTAATATTTTATTAAAAAATTTTTAAAAAACAAAAGGACACTTATGAAATATTAATTAACACAATTAATTTCAATTATTTATTTTATTAAAAAAAAACAAATTTAAATATTAACTAAATAAATAAAAAATAATAAAAATTTTAATTATCACTTCGAATTTAATTAAATTAAAAAAAAAACAAAAAACATAATGAAAATATTAAAATATTTATTTAAAAAAAAAATGAAGAACAAAAACAAATAATAATGAAATTAATAATTTGCCTATGATTTATATGTATGTAGATTTTATTCATGGTATTTTTTATAAATTTAAATAAAATAATTTTTATTTCATAAATGGGTATTAATATTTGTAAATTCCAAATATTGTGATATTAATATTGAAGATATCGCACTTAGGAATTTCACTTTGATATTCACTTATAATTATTTTGTTACAATAGCTAGTTGCATTTAAAGGAGACACATTCTGCCATTTAGCTACAGTACAAAAACTTATTATAATTCCATGTAACTAGATTACCACTTAATAAATAATCACCATTATGGATATTGCCTTTAAGAATCAATAGTATGCTGCAAAGTAACAGTGAAGCCCATCCACCTCATACGTGTAAATGGAACAACGCCAACGCGGTAAGAAAACTATGTAAAGCTAGGACTTACTTCGAATAGGGGATCTGACATCTTTTCGACAGGAGGATATCGGTACAGTAATAGTGGTTCTGACGGGCCATTGTCAGATCAGCGAATAAGCAAGATTGGCGAGCATATGGGCTCCAGGCAGAGACTTCTTTGGTCTCGTTTCTTAAACATTAAAGAGCTTACCCGATTTTTGAGCAGTTCGAGCTGGTTCGAATGAGTAACGTAAATAGAGAGATCCGATTGTATCACAACTAGACTAAGTCGGCTATGTTTACCCTTCGGGAGCGGTTGCGTTAACTCAACCTACTACACTCTAGAGTAATACTAATTAATTTTATTATTTTTTTAGAATTTTTTCATTTATTTTCAATTTTTCTTTTTGTGGATAAGTACAACAAATTAAAACATTGAAAATATACTAAATAAATCATAAAATATATGAAATAATAAAAGAAATTCCCTAAATAAATAAAAATTATAAAAATTTTTATAATAAGTAATAAATAAAAACACAATATTATCAAATGAATTTTGATTAAATTTTAATTGAATTTGTAGTCAATAAAAAATAAATAATTATGTTGTATACAATAATTATTAATTATTTAACATACTAAATTAATTTCAGTTAAAAAATTCAACAAGAACAACAAAAAAAAAAACTAATTACAATTTTTAATAAACGTGCTAATATTAATTTAACAAAATATATTTTCTATAATATTATTTACATTTTGCATATTATTATTTAAATTGAAATATTTTTGAATTCTATTAAGTGAATGAAAATTATATGGTTTAAAATTCAGGCACATTTCAATATAAACTTTCAAGTTTTATTTAAAAAAATTCACTACATGGAGCAGTGATGAAGATTTATTGATTAAATTTAGTTAAGATATTAAGGTTTAATATATAAGGGGGCTTTGCTGTAACGGTGGCGGAGTTACGGTCTTCTGGTTCTCACAAGTTGCTTAAGCTCATCAGGAGGGTGGGTCTCTAGCGTGTGTTGTAGAGCATGCCCTGCACACGGATATCCTTATACGTGGTCGCGGTGCACTGTTGCCCCCGTTGTAAAAATCTACAAATCTACAAAGGTTTAATATAATATTATTTTAATATAATTCTTATTTTTCATATTACGAGTAACTATTCTATTTACTATGTAATCTGTACTATGAGAAAATGGTAAGAATGTAGCAGAAGATCTTGATATAATTATAACCATAAATGAGTTTAGTTAATAAAGCTCTCATTTTCTATAAATTATACATTTTACGAGTACTAAGTATTCAATAAGATTGCAATGTAAATATTATATGTTGCCAAAGATTACACATGAATGAATGGAAATATTAGCGATGAAAACTTCCTTATAAATACAATTAAATTCATATTATGCATTATATATAATTAAATAGGAATAAAGAAGAAAGAATATCATTTTTTTAAAATAATCAAGAGAAATTTAAATTACAAAATGATTTCATTTAAAAAAACTTATTGCAATTTGTTCTCATTAGGATTTATTCAAAAATATCTTACATATTAAGTAATACATACATTTATTTATACCCATATACTACTATAGAACAAGTTACTCTTGTTTATCATTGTAAAAAATAATGTCAAACGCTGAGATTCACACATTTCTATAACTTGAAGTGCATGACAGATAATGTAACATACATAGGGAAATTAAATTCTGTGTTCAACATGGATTAGTTCAAAACAGGATAGATGGGTATGTACAAGCAAAAATAAAATATTCACATATTAAATGCTTTCTTGGTGCTGCATTAAATTATAATATTGATTGTATTAGTAATTTATCTCATATATAAGCAGCTATTACACAAAAACAGTAAATCTAATATTAACCACTATACATTACCATTATTTGGATCAATTAGTCGCGATAAAATGTTGCGAAAATCATATTGTTCTATCTTCAACAAACACAATTTCTTCAAAACTGATTTTCTTTAACTCTATGAAACTACTCTTAAACCATCGATAAAAAATTCCTATAGATAAAAAATTTTAAAAAATTTTAAAAATCTCTGAAAACATCATTTCAAGACCACCTTGCATTATTATTTTATAATGATAATTTCTTATTCCTGTAAGCCTTGAATATACTCATTATAATTCGTTTCATATGACTTTGTATTTTCCTAATACCAACTGATTTGAATACAATATTCTATGACAACTCCATTCCAGTTAGAAACGTAAAAAATATTCTTTTACGTAAAACAAAATGGACCCAGAAATTTCAGAAAATATCAATTAAATAACAATATTTTTAATTCCTTAAACAATGTGCTGTTTCATATTTATTCCAACCATAGATTCAGCGCCACCTCCTCGATGTATTAAGCATACATAAAATACCTAAGACAATATTGATATGAAATGAATTTTCCAATTTTTTTTTTCTATAATTTTAATTTTATTTAAAACTAGACTTTAAACAATTTTTTTTTTTTTAATTTTTTTATGTTTCTTCTTCATACAAAAATTTCAATATAATATAAGGGATTTTTAAATGATATAATTTTATGTAATTATGATTTTTTTTTTCTTTTATGAATAACTTTTTATAATTTATATATTTTTTTTATAATTTTAGTGAATACTAAACAGAATTTTAGTTTTGTTTTCCATAATTTAATTTTAACAAACTTCAACAACCGATAATATTTTTCATTTCATTCACAATAGTTTTCAAACAATTCAATTATTAAAATTTCATACAATTTCAGATTTTAAATCAAATAAGATAAGAAGAAATTTTAAAATATATTTTTTATGAAAGATTTTATTAAATAGAGAATAAATTCAATAATTTGTAAATAAATTTTTGAATTTGATTTTTAAATTCACACATTATTTATAGTAATAAATTAGAAATAAAAAATTATATTTGAATATATGAGGACTTTCTTGCTTATTTTATTTTAATATTGACTGTCTTCTATATTATTTTGCGGAAAATTTTTATATTTAACATTAGGTATAATAAAGAGTACAATAAACGTATAGAAACATAAATTAAAATTTTGTAGTTTCGAGCACGTTTTACATATTTTTTATATTTATGATAATTAATATAAGATGCCAATTTTAAAGAATAAAAATATACGAATCCTGTAATCCCGTAATAATAAAAACGAGCTCTGAAAACACAAGAAAAATTATAATATCGCCCTTGATAAACATTATTCCTTGAAATGAATCTAAAAAAAATTTAAAATTATCACTGTTGCCCTCAATTTGTTACAGATTTTTTCTTCCAATATAATAAAGTAAAAAATTTGCTATTAATTATATACGTACATTATAATTATTTTAAACACATTTTTTTTCCATTAAAATGCGATTATTATACTCTATAAACCAATTTTACATACATTATACTCAATAAAGAAAACAAATAAATTGACATAAATAATCGATATTTTCATTTTTTTGTCAAACCTTTTTAAAATATCTAATAAATGGTCAGAAAAGGAATTATCGCCGGAGGGTATGCAATTTTTTTAAAAAATTAATTTTGATATTAGTTCTTAGAATTGTAAAAAATCTGTAATGATAAAGAAGCATAAAATAAAATTAAAATTTAAAAATATGTTTTTGGTATTCCCATACAAAATCATATGCCAAAATCATTACATGTTATCTGTCAATTGAAGTGTTAATATTGAAGAAGAATAAGATTTGTCGTTATTAAATAAAATGAAATATATTAAGATAGTAAAACCAAAAAAAGTAAACAGAACATAAACATTTCTTAATGTTCTATTTATAATGGATACCTTACCTATTTTTAATAAATTAAAGTTGAAAATAAGACAAAAATTAACTAAGACTAGTAAGAAAGTTTTAAAATTGAGAAAAGGTACAAAAGAGTGAAATAATAAATTTTGTTAAATAAAAATTATTTTGTATTTTAAAATTTTTAAAATTAAATTTTATGAGCTAATTTTCAATTAAATAACTAACTCAGCATTTAATAATACAAATCCATATTGTAACATTTCTTAAATAATCCCTTTCATCCCTTTCCATATTACACAGAATTTTAAATATCTAATACAAATTTAGTTTTTATAGAAGTTCAAAATATTTTTATTTAAAAAATGTTTTCAAAATTAAAATACTGACCACAAAAATTATGAGACTTTCTCTCTCTTTACACGGTGGCCTTATATTAACCACGGCAGTGCACATTGACTATGAACTCAAATTAAAATTATGAACGAGCTCAACAACTATTTTATTTCTTTAATTATATTATCATTTTCGTAAAATTTGAAAATATTTTGGTGAAATAAAAATAAATTTTAATGTACAAATTATTTTCAAAATTATTCCTAGCCTTCTTATAATTTTATAGTAATTTTCATATTAAACTTTTTAACCTATTCAATATATTTTTATAATTTTATAAATACATCCATATATTATGTAACATTTTCTTTTTATAAATACTATAGTTATAATAAGTTACATGTGTATAAACACATAAAATTTTTTTAAATTTAATTTTTTTTGTTTTTTGATTTTATAATATTTTTTTAGTTTTCTTAAAAATCTTCTATATTATTTTTTATACATTTATTAATGTCATATACAAACATATATTTTAAATTAATTATAAAATAAGTAATAAAAAAAAATGAAGTGAGTTTGAAATAATTTTGAATAATATATTTTAAATTTATATAATATATTTATACAATAATATCAAGAACATACAGATATAATTTATTATCCTTATGAATTTATTTATACATTTTTTTATATTTCATATCAGTTTTGTTTTGTTTGTTTTGTTCATTTTGTCATATATGTGACATTATCATCTATTGTATCTATCATATATGAAATCCATAATAACGGACGCTGTCTGTGATATGATCAGCTGTTGACATGCTAACATTGATAAAATTATTATTATATACGCTAATGAGGATAAAGATGATAATGGTATACCACAACTTGTTTGCATAGCAGCTGGATGTTCAGCTATTTTATAAATAGAAATAATAATATTGAAAATTTTATTTTAAATTTAAATAAAAGAATTTAATATTATTAATTTATTAAAGATAATAATAAATTGATAAAGATTAAGAATAATTTTTAACAAGCTTTGAATAACGTATTATAAATTTAGCTATAGTTAAAAAATTATTCAGTTGTTTTGAAATTTCAGATTGTACTGCTGCTTATAAAACAAATTTATTAACAATTAATTATTTAATTTATATAATATTTATTTGATAATTTTAAATACAAGATTTTCTGAAATAAAAGTCACACGATTTTATTGCTCATTTTATTTACTTAAAATTAATTAAGCTCAATTAATATAAAATTTGCACCCGATAGCTGTTATAATTTATTTAAATCTTACAGTTAATCAACCCAAAAATTCAAAATTTAAAAAATTTCTTATAAATATTGGAAAAACACTTAATTTTATCAGTTATAAAATTTTTTAATAAAAATTGCATATTTTTAGGGGCATGCTTTATTTATTTTTATATTTCCTAAAATACAATATTCGTAAAAGCGTAATTGCATTAGCTAAAATCATTGAATTTTGGACTTATAAATTATTTAGAATAAATTAATTTTAATAAAACGGCAATTTTATTAAAGAAATTTTAATTTACTTCTAAACATTTCCTAAAATTTAACGAAATAAAAATTAGTTAACTTATGTCCTTTTTTCAGATTTAATGTTTAAAATCAATTTAATAACATTTGTTATAATTTGTTATGTCAAAAATAATATAATTATAAGAAAGAACAGAAAAAATAGAATAAAATATCATTTGAGGAGGTAAAAATAAATTTTAACATTATAAATAAGTCACAATTATTGATCATCAATTAATTATAATATAAATAAAAAGTGATAAAATTGATTGAAAGTTTTATTATGATTGTTATTTTTATTGTTATAACAATAGAAGCAATTTGTAATAAATTTATTAAAAAAATTTTATTTAATTAAAGTATACAAGTATGTATACATTAATAACACATGAATTGCATTGGTTAATAAATCATTGCAAAATTTTTTCAGTATTTACATGAGTTGTTTACATTGATATTCACATTATGTATATAGGATGATTCTGAAAGAGTATGCAACAAAATATACGATTGGTTAGAGGTTTTAAAGAGATTATTGCGATCTAAAAATAAAAATTAATGAAATTTTTTTTTGATTTTTTACATTTAATTACGGTTTTTAATATTTTGACATAGCAATGAATTCCTTGTTATATCTCCTGTACCATAAAAAGTTTTTTAACGTTTGAGTATTCAAATTAAAGCTAAAGCAGCTGGTCAAAATTACGTATAAAAATTTCAAAGTTTCAAAAAATTTCGTACGAAATGATAGTGTTATTAGAAACTAAAACAAAGTAAAAAATGGGAAAAATTTGATTTTTCCTTAAATTCGAATGCTTGGTATTCCGAAAGTACATTAAATAAAAAATCAACTAACACGTTGATTTTAGGCTTCTTACAACGCCTTTTTAAAACTGTTTGTTCACTATCCATTTTTGAACGGAACTTATAGGTAATAACAACTTGAATTAGTATAATTACCGGATTATTTAATGGAAATTCCATTTACCCATTTTTGACCTTCTAATTAACGATATATATTGTTGTATATTTTTCAGAATCACCCTGTATTTTACTATTTACATAAAAATTATTATAATGTGATAAAATATACAATTTTTTTTTTCTATTTACTTTTAATATTGATATTATAAATATTTATATTATTCATTTATAAGTATGAAGAATTCGGAGTCTTATTTAATTTTTATTGACTTTTTTAACCTGTTTTGCATCCTTTTTTTTTATTTTATAAATTCCTTATCCCCACATCTATTATAATTCTCATAGGATAAATTCACTAAATTTTTTGTTTTTTGCTTTAATAAATTTTTTTCCAATTTAAATTAAAATAAATTTTATTTTTTACAAATTTGTGTAGGATGACTAAATAATTTTGTATTCAAATATTGTGTGAGTAGAAGAATAATATTGAAAATTAATGAAATTTCAAAAAAAAAAACATTTTGTAAACAATTTTAATATTTGTAAAATTTTAATAATATTGTTTTTTTTTTGTTTTATTATAATTTTTTTGATCTGAATTTTATTGAAATAAATTCCTTACCATAATATTAAATTGCTTGCACTTTGATTTTACATTGTTATTTATTATTGCAGTAAGAAACTTGAGTAAAAAGTTTTATTAAAATGCAAGTGAAATTTTAATTTAAATTCAATAAATTACAAAATATTTTTAGTTATTTATGAATTTATTATATATATAGAAGAGGCATAATGCGTACATTGAACAAAAATTGTTTCTAAATTTGGATGTAATCTTAAAGTGCACACAATGATAAAATTAATTTATTGAGAAAACCGCAAAAACAATGGAATTAAAATAAATTAGAGCAATATTATTTGTATTTGATTTTGTAATTGACCAAGATTTTGCAACTTGTGGTTTGAATTCAAAACATATCACAAAATTCCTTAAAAATACAAGATCTGCAAAATAATTTTCTTAAGAAATTATTTGGCAACTTCTTAGAAAATGTTTCAAAAATTAACAATCACTATAAATGCATATTATAGATATGTTCTATCGAGTTCAACTGGTAAATCTTATTAATTTGATTAATTTAATTATTATGTATGAAAATTTTAATATTTATTAAAGTTATTGAATAATAAACTTTATATATAAAATAATTATTAAACTCTACAAAATTCCAATAGGTATAAAAAAAAATATTATAAAAATTATAATTATAATTACCATTAAGTACATGTACTTGTACAGATGCTGGAACAGCAGCAGTTGGTACACATGTATAATTTCCAGAATCTTTAAATGTTGCACGTGTTAACATTAATCTACTTGTTGTTCCAGTTTCAGTTTTTTCTGTTTCTAAATTAATACCACCACGAGTCGAATGTAAACTTACTATTTTATTGCCATGATACCTATATATAATAATATTTTGTAATAAAGAATAATATTTTTATAATATTATATAACAGCTTCGAAATTATGCAATATAAAATAATGTTTGTATATTTACCATAAAATAAAATAAGTATGTATATTTACCATAATATAGATGAAGCATGAACATTTACAGCACATGCTAAGGAAATCGTACTATCTCGTTTTACGAAAACTTCAGTAGTACCAAGAATTTTAGCTCGAGCAGCTGAAATTATTAAAAAAGAAACAAAAGAATTACAACTTATAGCAAATTTTAATTTTTTTTTTAGAAAAGAATATATTATAGATTTCATAAGCCCTTTTTGTTTTTTTGTGACAAATATTATTTCAGGAGATAGAATTTCTTGGTTACTTCAAATAAATTTTTCTTAAGCTTAATTCAGCATTAACATGAGCTGAGGAGTAACTGTTATTAATTATTGTGTACTAATAGAGCCTTTATAATTCTGAATTATCAAAACTATAAAAATTACGATATAAAATCAGTCTATTATATACGATATGATTTGCAATAATTATAATAGCCATTTAAAATTTGCCCAAAAATTTAAGAGTTCAATTATTATGCACCAAATTAATTCTATTTTTTGTCAAAATATCTTCAATTTCCTTTAAAGATATCTATAATGAATTTAATACAAAATATTTTTTTTAAAGTGATGAGAAATATTTACATAATAAATGTTCCCATGTATTCAATAAATACTCTCTATATAATAAACTAATCAATAAATTTAAATATGTATAAAATATTTAACATACATACACACATACTTATATTTTATAATAATAATCATAATAAGCTATAATATCCTTTGATAATATTTTTGTTATCCAACATTGATATCATAATAAATATTTTCTGAATACTACGAGTATAGCCACAACAATAATGAAATCAATTATATGATTAGGCAAAAATAAATAAAAAAAATTTATGTCAAATTAACATGTCCATGGATAACAAAAATAATATTGAGAATACTTGTTCATATTATACAAAATTAACTATAGGTATGGCCAAAATATGCCCATAAATATAATTATGTTCATATACAATAGGGGTAAATCTATATGATTTTGAACTAAATTTGCTAGTATTTCTATACTTTTTCTATTTTCCACAAGTTTCTTTTTTATTCAGATATGACCGTATATAATATGAAAATATGTTATATGTATGCCTTATATTATAACACAATTTTTTATATGATGGCAAAAACAAGAAGATTATAAATTTAATAGAAAAAATTCTATATGGGAAAAAAAAAAATTCTAAAAACCCCCACAAAAAAAAAAATACCAAATTTAACACTTACCTGAAACATCAAGTGATACAGCTAAATTGATTTTTGGTTCTGTATTTACTTGGCATTCATATATACCGCTATCACGCTGTTGGGCATATTCAATTTTTAAATCCCAATCATCACTATCTGGTATATGTAATACAGAAAATCTTTGGTCACCAGTATATGTATAAATGTTTGTTGTTAATATATGCAGATCATGTTTTCTCATCCAAGATACCTACGTAATATATACATATGTATATATAATATTTATAAATATAATAAAATATATTTAGATATACAAAAAAGAAAAAAAATCATAAATTAAAAGTAGATATATAAAATAACAGGGTGTCTAAAATTCAATGATATATGCGAGAGTAAAATGATGAAATGGACCCACATATTCACAAAAAATAATAGGGGATATTTTTCTCTTACAACCCTTGCCTTTGAAATATTTGATTGCAGAGTTTGTGTTTCTCAAATTATTCCTTACTTTTAGGTTTTAAGCTTAATCTAAATTTCGCTACGTAGTTTTATTATATTTCATATTATGGCTGCCTTTTTAAAATTGTAGCATTCAGAATTAACTACAGTTTCAGCATAAATATTAAAAATCTTACCCGAATGTCACCCGCATGAGAATTTATAAATAAAGAGTTAACTCACAATTCTAGAGTTATAAATAAACGCATAATAAAAAGATTCAGTTCTGAAAGAAATTTTGTGGAACCAATAATTCTGAAGAAAATGTGAAAAACAAAAAGGATCCCCTATATTATTTTTTGTTCGTCTAGGTTTGATAATAATAATTATCCCACTTGAATAATATTATCGGGTCATGCACAACATGTGTGCACAAAATTTCATATTTTTTCTTGCTTATATAGAAGAAAAATATTGCCATATCCTGTATATGTAAGCAAAAAACTAAAAATGAAAATAAAAAAAGAAAACAAAAATTACCTAGGTCTAGCATAGAAAATATAAATTTTTGAAAAATTTCATAAATTATTTACAATAGATAGAATTTTTTCGCCTTTTTTCCCCTTTTTAGCACTTTTCCAAAAATTTTTTTGAAAAAAGTGCTTATTAGTTTCACTCTGTCCGTCCGTCCGTCCGTCCGTCCGTCCGTCCGTCCGTCCGTCCGTCCGTCCGTCCGTCCGTCTGTCCGTGTGTCTGTTTACAAAACTTCTACATCTTTGAAGATAAAAAGCTGAAATTTAATACGTACATAAATCTTCACTAGAAACTTGTTTCCGTAGAACAAAATTTTTACCTATCTCCTCCCCTCTAGAAGTTATACCCCCCCAAAACCCTAAAAATGGCCTTTTTTAAATATTTGTTGCAATGAAACCATAAGTATTTTTGAAATTTTGCAAACGCAGAAAGGCAGCGGCTTGCTTCCCCTAGCGCGGTATACTATAGTTAAACTTTAGAAAAACAAAATGGCCGTTGAAATTTACCGTTATCTAAAGTCCTTTTTTTCCAAATTTTTGATGTCGTTTTTCTTTTAGATCCTATATTCTAGAACTTTGAAATTTTAGGGGCTTTTAGACATTAACAAATAGTTCATTTCGTTAGAAGAAATTTTTTTTCCATCTCCACCCCCTCTCAAGTTATCACCTCTTGAAAATCGTAAAATTTGAATTTTTGACACCCTATATTTCCGAAACCGCAAGCTTTTCCAAATTTTTATAAACGCAAAAAGCTAACGGTAAATTTCGTGACACTAAAAAATATAATTATTTTTCTTAACTCACACAATTAACCCTTAAAATCGAGCATAATGTTAACCCCTTTTTATGTTAATTTTTGCTTTATTTCAAAGACTGCATATATGCGTCATCCTAAATATATGCAATCCTAGTAATAGTTTTGTATATGAATGAAAATAATTTTTATAGTGTGATAGGTATACATAGACTGTATTTAAAAGCAGAATTTTCACTTGTTGAAGGGAAAAGTGCTACAATACAAACCATTGGTTTGACCTAACTTTATTTTTTTTTCCTATTGAATTTTAGGCTTTTGAGCCTAGAGGATAATTTTCTAATCTACAAATTTTTTTTTTTTTTTTTATAAATATTTATATATGAATGAATTTTTTTATATACCAACTAGCTATGTTTTCTGTTTTCATCCTTAAAATGTATTATGTATGCAGGAAAATAGGTGTAATCAAATAATTCGAATAGAATTTAGTAAAACAACAAAAAAAATACATATACAATAATAATTTCCTTGTTATTGAAATTAACCTATCCCTAACCAATACGAATTAGACTTTGAATAAAATATTTTTCGATATTTTTGTTAAAAAAAAAGTTTGGGTCCAACAGAGAATTTCTTTTAATTTGTTTTTATATTTAAGATCTAATATTATTATATTGCATATGTTCAGGTGGAGTAAATCATATATTCCTAATTAACTTAATAATATTTTAACTCTCCAGCTGACCCAAGGAAATTTTGTGAATAAAAAGGGATTATTATATAATAGGATTGGTTATAATTGATCAATTATAAATGGTTAAAATTTTTCAAAGGATCTGTTATATAATTGAAAATAAATTGGTATAAAAAAGGACATTGAACGTTATTTTATCCAAATTAGAGATGTTAAGATTCAATGGAACGGTACTAAATATTTTTAACAAAATTTAATTTCAGAAAGAACTGGTGATACTTCATTTTCCGTTGTTTAATTTTGTTCGCAACATATCATTATGTTTTCCAATTCTGTTAGAATATTGTTAGAAATCCGGACCAAATCAGAAATCTAATAAAAAATTCTGTTAGAATTCTGGACCAAAGGACATTTGAATTTGACTACAATAATTGGTTGTTGTTTAAATTTTCTTATCGTGGCAAAAGAATGGGCAAGGTGGAACGTATCTACTTTTCTTTTGAGGAAAAAGAGGGTGAATTTGAAAAATTAGAGTTAAAGATCTCTAAAACTCGGTTCAAACTGATACCTTTTAAATGGATTTTTTTTGGCGAAAAGTTTTAACAGCAAATTCTGAACACGTGTTTGAATCAGAAAAGCTTCAACAGATACTGAAGACTTTTTAAATGGCCCAGGAACACAACTATAGCAATAATTTACATATTATCTAAAGTATTCAAAGAAGTAACTAAAATTTTATAAGCAGCATAAAACAAGCACACTTTCAATACGAATTCTATATTCGATAAATAGCTCAACAAATAATACCTCCTTGCGTCCTTTTATAGGGAAATTATTAAAAGTTCTCGAATTCTCCAAATTTCATGTGACTGAATTGAAATGACTAAAATGATAATTTCAATGTCAATGTATTTTTTTTATCGTATGAAGGTTCAATTTTCAAAAAATTTTTTAACTATAACATTATTTTGACCTTTATAATAATTTTACAAGATAATAATAATGAAATATTTAGTTTTTAAGCAATAATTAAACTTGAATTTTCTATATAATTTTTTTGCAAAATAATTTTTCATGTTAAAATTTCAAAAATTTCATTTTAATAACGTGAATTCAAAGATATTTTGTTGTTTACTTTTTAAAAAATTGTTCAAGCGATTTTTTTTTTTTTGAAATTTTCTATATTTTTGTATAGAAAATTTACTTCATGTTGAATCTCATATTTATCAAAGCGTAATAATAATAATCATAATAATAATTTATACTCTAGAGATTTTAAAAGAGGAAAAATTAAAAAATAGTTGAAATTCTAATATTAAGTATGAAAAAATTTTTAACTAAATTTGAGATATCAAAAAATTCGAGAGTATTATGAGAATCTAAATTTGAAGAAGATCAGTAGGAACATGACTTGGCAATGTCCCAATGAAAGGTATATTAATTGTGGTATGGAGTTTATTGAAGCAGTCTTCTGCGGTATAAGCATGTTTTATACATGATGTATATATAATATTTTTGCTCAATGTAAAATTCTTCATTGGTTAAGACACTCAAAAACGAACAACGCAAACACCACTAAAAGTGCTACTTTTCTCCCAAAAACGGACCCTTTTTGTAATTGTACCAATTTTGCCAACGGATTCGGTTATCTACCACACAACCTTAAAAGCTAATATCTATATGTATGAAATTGGGAAATTGTGTGTCGAATCACAGAGCAAATATTATATTCTTAAAATTGTTTGTGAAATGGTTTGATAGGTTCAGATAGCTGCTGTACAACTTCAAAAATTAATTTTAAATATTCAGAAAAAGAATAAAGTCAAATTCATGAAACTTTGCTATCGTTTTCCCAATTATAGATCAGACATATTCCCGAAGTTTTTATATAATTTTTGGAAAGAATCGAGTAACTTCTATACAACTATGAAAGCTAATATTGTAAATATTTTAAAAACCAACTTTGCAGACAAGTTGCAGGATATAATTCATGTAGATCGACTGAAACGTTTTTACTTATTATTACGCGTGATATAACTATTACAGGATTGAATTGACTAGAATTTTCAAAGAAATTCTTTACGTTCCACTCTATCATCCACTGATTTCGAATTCAATATTTCAAATAATAATGTAAGAGAATTTCGTGAATTTGCTTCCAAAAATTTCTATCAATTGTCGTATTCTTAACGTAAAAACTAATTTGAATAAATTTATAATACCCAAAATAAAAAATTTATAACGCTTTCATACATAAACCCAAAACAATTTTATGTGCAATAAAAATAAATACATACGTTGATAATGTAAAATCATCAGTTTTTATTATGATATCCCTCCTATGTGGTATAACATTATTCATGATAATATTGTCAACCTTGTACCTATTCAAATTTATTTGTGGTTGAATACTTTAGTTTGCATAACTGTTTATACATGAATAAGTTCAATTTCTAAAATGTATTCTAACTAAATATGAATATTTCACATTCAATTATAAATTGTGTGTACCACAAAAAAAAAAATATGATCTAAATTAGAAAAAGAAATTGTGCAATATATGTACATGAGTATGTAGATTGAACATAAACAAATACAATTTAGTTTTGTTTTATTGTTAAAATGACACTTAGTGAAATAAAGTAGAAGACTAAAACTAAATAAAAACAATATTAATGAAGGGAAGCAAACTTTAAGTTGTAAATTTTTTCTGGCAAAAATTTATTGTCACAATGAACTACAATAACCATTTGAAAATTTTCAAATTTAAGACGTAATATTAATTACTAGCTAAATGATCTTTGTCTAACTATACATAATATTATTAATGTACAAAATTTCTTTTGAAAATGTGCTAACACAATTTTTCTCCATTTTCCGATAATATCAGTGAAATTAAAAGGATTATTCTTAATTTACCTTGATATCCTCTAAAACTATAATGCATTTCACGTTATTTATTCACAACATGATATGAGCTCATCAATACGAATATTCACATTCATTCCATGTGAGATTGTTTGTAGGTACGCAATGTTAAAAAATTACTTTATTTATCCAGTCAACCACACTATTGACAATTTGAAATTAAAGAAGGCTATTTTCTTTTTCTTTCTCGATTAGTTTTTGTTTTTCATTTTGTTTTTTTTTTGTTTTATTTAAAATCCCTTTTCATTGGATCAAGGCTAATTTTTCCAATCAATTTTTAGTATCCATAAAAATATATTGTACAATGTTCTGAATAAACACCTCTTTTTAGAACTTTTCCAAAAAATTTTTTGAAAAAAGTGCTTATTAGTTTCACTCTGTCCGTCCGTCCGTCCGTCCGTCCGTCCGTCCGTCCGTCCGTCCGTCCGTCCGTCCGTCCGTCCGTCCGTCCGTCCGTCCGTCCGTCCGACCGTCCGTCCGTCCGTCCGTCCGTCTGTCCGTGTGTCTGTTTACAAAACTTCTACACCTTTGAAGATAGAAAGCTGAAATTTAATACGTACATAGATCTTCACTAGAAACTTATTTTCGTAGAACAAAATTTTCAACTATCTCCCCCCCTCTAGAAGTTATACCCCCCCAAAACCCTAAAAATGGCCTTTTTTAAATATTTGTTGCAATGAAACCATAAGCATTTTTGAAATTTTGCAAACTCAGAAAGGCAGTGGCTTGCTTCCCCTTGCGCGGTATACTATAGTTCAACTTAAGAAAAACAAAATGGCCGTTCAAATTTACCGTTATTTAAAGTTCTTTTTTTCCAAATTTTTGATGTCATTTTTCTTCTAGACCCCAGACTGTAGAAGCTTGAAATTTTAGGAGCTTTTAGACATTAACAAATAGTTCATTTCGTTAGAAAAAAATTTTTTTCCATCTCCACCCCCTCTCAAGATATCACCTCTTGAAATTCGTAAAATTTGAATTTTTGACACCTTATATTTCCGAAACCGCAAACTTTTCCAAATTTTTGTAAACGCAAAAAGCTAACGGTAAATTCCATGAAATTAAAAAATATAATTATTTTTCTTAACTCACACAATTAACCCTTAAAATCGAGCATTATGTTAACCCCTTTTTATATTAATTTTTGCTTTATTTCAAAGACTGCATATATGTGTCATCCTAAATATATGCAGTCCTAGAAATAGTTTTGTATATTAATGAAAATAATTTTAATAGTGTGATAGCTATACATAGACTGTATTTAAAAGCAGAATTTTCACTTGTTGAAGGGAAAAGTGCTACAATACAAATCATTGGTTTGACCCAACTTTTTTATTTTTTATACATATGTACATACATGAATACTTGTTATTATACATAAATTTTAAATATATTTGTTGTGTGTATACCATTTACAAATGTGTAGCAGTATCAGAACAAAATAATGATACACATGTAACTGTAGTGTGTATCATTAATTTGTTATGATACCACGGAAAGGATTCTAAAATTTTGCGCTTAATTCTAAATTTCAAAACCTGTAAGTATTTGGTTGAAATTATCTCTATGCTTATGAGTTTTATTTAAAAATTGTTTTAAATACTTTACAGAATCCAACAGAAACAGTCAAGAAATATTTCTGACTCTTTGATTATGACTTTTTCACTTAGACTCTTTAATTCTGATTAATTGATTTTAACTTCTTCATCTGATTGATTGGTCCTTTTTAATTTGTTCTTTGTGTTTTTTACTCCAACTCCAAACCGTCATCTCAAATTTGACGAAAGTATATATGTACTAATATAAACAATTTCAATTTGCGTAGAATTCAATTATTTTATATTCTAATTTAGAGGTGAAAGTGCAACCTTACCTCTCAGAATTTATTGTCAACGCATGAAAGCTTAACATTTCAACAACATTCCACTCCCTTTGTCTAAAACATCCGCATCTCATAATCATTCCGTTCAACTCTGCCATTTATTCAATACTAGATGACAAAAAACGTTTCATGGGAACTTAGTAAAGATGTGAGTATTTGTTTAAGTACTCACATTATAATATTTGTAAAATAGTTTGTATATATTTACGCAAACATTTACAATTTACATATGGACATCAAAATTACACGCAAATACGTAGGATTCAGATGCTTCAATGTACTCAAAATGATAGAATACACTTATAAAAACAAAAAGGGTTTTTATTTTTGTTTATTTTTTTTTTTACTTTTTTTCTTTCCTGTAAACCTTATATTGCTATTGTACTTTTGTCCTTAATCCAAATGACTCCAGGATATTTATCTAGGAAGAAGAAAATCCCATAAATTTTGAAATTGGGTCAATAAATGTTAAAATTTGTTTTAATAAGCACCTTAGAATATTGGTTCAAGCTTTCTATAACTATACCATTAGAAAGAGAGAAAGAAAAAGGAAAGAAAAAAAAAACATAATAAAATCTCTTATGTTTATTTGGAATACAAAATAAAAAAATATTAACTCAATATTGAGCATGTGTTTAAACTCATTTTTATTTCGTTTATAACTGTGCTAAATTTAAAATGTGTCGACACTAAATAAAATGCTGAATTTCATAGGAACATTATTAAATTAAAATCTTGTAAAATTAGAGAATATTTTTATTTTTGGCCTTATATACCAAACATTTCGGGGATATTAGGTAAATCTAGCAATTTATATTCGAAACGAATTTGTTGAAAATCGATCGATTACATAGATAGATTCGATTGAGTGCTGGCAAAAATGATAATGTCTCTGCGAGTGACAAAATTATGCTCTGCAAATTGCAAGAAATAAAATTTATATAAAGGATTTCTTAGGAACATTAATGAGGCAAAGGTACACAACAAAATATTTTAACTAAACTTGAAACCCTACCAGTTTCAAGTGATTCATTATTAGTGCCTGTTAAATATTATGTTTACCTTAATATAGTAAAGGTTTAACTTGATTTTTTATTTCGAATTTAACTTAAAAATAGAAAACGCTACAGGACAGGAATATTTTACAAAAAAGAAAACCTTAATTTTTTTTTTTCTGTTTTATGAAAGTATTTCCAGGACTCTATTTGATTTAATTTTTGTTTTTTTTTTCCTTTTTATCTCGACACATTTTTTAATAGTTTTATACTGTGCTACATAATATACGAATAAGATTAAGTACGAATCAATTTTGGAAAAGAGTGAATCAATAATGTTATATAAATAAAGGAGATATCGTTGAAGTGGTTTAATCAGAATGAGAAAGTTTTGTATATACAAAACAAATACATACATACAATATGAAATAAAGAAAATTTTTCGAGGAACAACGAAATACCAAATACAAAATTTACGTAAAGTAGAAAAGGCACCATATTATAATTTTATGAGATTGATTTTTTTTTTATGAGGATATGATATTATCCCTCAATCTATACACACATACATATTATTATAATATAAATTTAAGTAATAAATTTAAGGATATTTAATGATTATTCAAATTTCCAATTGAGATTAACTTTTTTTCCATATATTTTTATAGTAAAAAAAAATGTATATCTAGTTGTATAGATGGACTATAATACATACACGAATATCCTGTTTATTTTCCTGATTTTTTTTATAGATTCAAATCAATATAGATTTTGTTATGTTAATAGGAAGAGTGTTCTAAATATAAATCCAATTTTATTTTTTCCTTGTAAATTATATAAAATTTTACAAAATTAAATATACAAAATTAGTTCAATATTTTTGGAATTATTTTATAGTAATCTTAATAACAGGGTTATAATAAATAAAATCTAAATTGAAAATATTTTCATTTATAGAGAAAAATTATGGCGTACATGTGAGAGTATGTTGTATTTTTTTAATAATACGCGTATAATAAATTAAAAAATATCCAAAAAAATTCATATTTCAAATCATTGAATACTGTAAATATTCTATTTGATCCTTTTATCCTGAATTATTAATAACATTGTTATTATGAATTTTATTAAAAAATACACACATATTTTATGATATTGTTAAATAAAATATCTTCTATAGTTGGTTAAGAAAAAAAATATTTTTCAATAAAATTTCATGTTAATCACAAATTCTCCTACAGATTTCAAACTATAAGGATTTTAGCCCTATAGAAGACCATCATAGATTATTTTTAAAACTAATTATAATTATTTTAAGAAAATTTTAAAATCTGATAATTTTTTACTTACCGTCCGATTTCCTTTATTTTTAACTTTACATTTTAAAATGGCTGCATCATCGACTATGGTGGTAACACTTCTTGGACTAACATCATCAAAATATGGTTTTTCTATCAGTCCTATAATAATATTAAAATATTAAAAATACAAAACTATTATAAATTTCTGCATATTAAAGAAAATTCAAGTACTTATATTAAAAAATATTTTTATGTAATATGAAATTATTTTTGAAAATTTTATATTCTAGAATTTTATAATGTAAATAAATAATTTAAAGAAAATCATCAACTGCAACAATAGTCTTTAATGAAATAGTAAGCAAATCTAAGCAAATTTTCTCAACAAACTGTTGTTTAATTCACAGCAATTTCATAATTAAAACAAAACTGAAAAAATCAATAATAATAGTTTGAAATATACATATAAGTATATGTTTTCGATCAACATCAAATTCTGAGTCGATTTAACCATATCTATCCGTCTTTTCGTTCGTCTTTCCGTCCGTCGGTCTGAATGATAACTCATAAACTAATTCAGCTCGAATCAGTGGTTCGGGTAGCTACCCTACAACTTCGAAAGTCATTTTGCTATATTTTAAAAATGATTGAAGTTATAATATTCAAGTTGTTGAAATTTTTTGATTCCTTGTGGTAGCTATCACACAACAGTTCTTTAGTTATAACTTAGAATCTATTGAAATTACAGTAGTTAATATGGTTATGTGACATTATTATAAAAATGTGTTAAAAAATCCCCTATCTGTGATTTATTTTCCTTATTTTCCGAGTAAATTTTCAAATTTCAGTTGAATGCAATAGTTGAGCACAACTTAAATGTTCTGTAGAGCATATTTGTTCGCCCATAGGATAACAAGTTACTACGGGTGTTACAGAGTTGACATGATCAACTCTATTTTACTTTAATTCTCCTTTTTTTCTGTGGAACTAAAATGCTTTAGTTTATAAGTTTATTGTAAATTTATAACTATATATAAAAATCTACATTTTATATTATTAACACAAAATTTGAACTTCAAACAAAAATTTTCAATGTTTTATTCGATTATTTTAATTGGTAATTTTTGTTTTTTTTTTTTGCATATCACAATAATTATATTTTTCTATAGTGGCACTGTATTAAAAAAAATTGTCAAAAATCTATGTAAATATTTAAAATATTTTTTGAAAATTAAACAAAACTTTCATTGACACACACAAACATATATAATTTTAGCACATCTACAACAAATTTTTGAAAAAAAGAATATGCTTATAAGTTTCAATTTGGCTGACTCTCCATCTGTTTATCATTTATGTTTTTTGCATCGTATGAAATTTCTACACTTATCTGGAGGACCGGAAAATTTATTTTCGAAAATATTTATTTTGTTTGGACTTAAATTAGATATTATTTCTATTCTCTTTCTCTTTCTCTCCTAAATTTATGCTATTTGAATACATAGTATGATATTAGAGAGTAATGCAAGTACCTATATTCAAGATTTTTAAAATTTTACTAGTTTAAGGAAAATGTGCTGCCCTATATCAATATTAATTGGCTTGATTCGAATTTGTTATAAGAGTGTATAACAGCTAAAATATAGTCAGATTTTAAATAATTAAAAATTTATAAATAATTTTTTTTTTGATATTTTGCTTCTTTTTTTTTGTAATTGTAAAATAATTTCAAGGATACTTTAAAATCCCATTTAATTATATTATTTTCCTTTTATTTGTGTATATAAGCAACGATAATATAACAGTAATAATAATCATTTATTCTTATTATTGTAATTTTTGCTTTTTTTTTGTGCAGTAATTTTTCTGCCTTTTGTTTTTTTATGTTTAAATTTTTAATTTATTATTCAAGGATATAAAAATATTATGAATATAATACTATTTTGTTTATTATATTATTTATTATGTATACAAGTACATTCGTATATACTTGATTATTTCATATATGTAGCTCATTATTAATAATATAATATATTAAATATATTGTTTAAGGAATGTTCAATTTATATATTATTTTTATATTCAATTATAAAATATAATATCTATATTGAGGTTAAATATAATATTATTTATATATTATAAGAATATATTATAATATTATGTAAATAATATAACAGATATAAAACGACATCAATGAATTTTGAAAACAAAAAGATTAATTATTATTATTCACAAGAGAATTCTCCTGTTGGTTCGTTCTCTCATACAAAAATCATAATAATTTCTTTGGTTGTAATGAAGTATGTCATATATGAATTTATAATTTACGATAATATTATTTAAACCAACAAAGATGTTGATAATTATTTTATTAAATTCTTTATATTTTATTTACTTATAATATAGAGATTTTGTATATTCAACTAGGAAAGGAAATTTCTTGCAGTTTTCATTTAAATTTAATGAATAAATTGATCAATTTGTGAAGAAAAATAGGAATTTAAAAAAAAATCGGAAACGACAAACATTTTCAGTAAGCTCATATAATAGGAATTGGAATATTTTTCATGATTTTCTCGCACAAAATAAAATATTTCATAATTTCAAGGGGAACCATTTTATATTAACAAAATGTAAGTCTGAATTTTTCTTCATCAAAATTCAATTTTAATATCCTCATTTTTTCACTCAACACTTTTAAATTTTCATCGTCTTTCGATTATTTCTTTAATACTTTTTCGAAATTTTTGACAAAATAAATTTTAAACTATACAATTCGCTAATTACAATTTTCATTATTCACCATTAATGATTTATGACATATTAAAATATTACATGTAGTCTTGGAAATGAAAGGAAAACAAAATTGCTAATAGGGTAATTAATAAATAAAATAAAACCGAACGAAAAATTATGAAAATTCAAAGGATAATGTTTTGGTTTTGTTTAATTTTACTATGATTTTTCTTCTTTCTTTTTATAGCCCACATTTTTGTTACAAAATAAGTGCAGAAAATTTTGTCTTAATACTCAGGTGCTGATGGCGCAGTTGACTTGGCGGGGCTTTCTCAGTGTTGAGGAACTCACATTTAAATCCCTGAGCGATATCTCCTGGTATTTGCTTGAAACCAGTGTAGTGTAAGCGGGATATGTTAAGGTTACAATAAGCCATGGCTAACTGTGGTAGTCGAAGGGGAGAAATTCGTTTGCCCATATCTCTACGTCTTATGCCTTGATATATATTTAAAAACTTTAAATTAAATGTAAGATTGTTGTGGAAATATTTCTTCACACGTCATAACACCGAAGCTGTACTATATTTGCAACTGTATTCTAATTACTAATAAACGGTAATACCAATAATATTTAATACATGTTGGTTTTTACATTCATTACTATAAAACAGGACAATTTCATAAACTCAGGTTACAAGTTTTCCCAAAAACACTGTTTAATAAAAAACTGTCTGCCAATTACAAAGCTATTACTAGAAATTCACTTTATTTCTCTGAATAATAATAGATACTAAGAAAGTCTGAAATAATTATTAAAATAAGTCAATAAAATAAAATTATAAGACTCTAATATTAAGGCTCGAAACTTTAATAAACTTTACTAAATTTTAAATAAATTTCTTTTAATAAAACAACCTACGAGCAATAATTTTTTCTTTGACTCTCATTAAATTAAAAACCTACGCTTAAGGAATAGACTTTAGTTCAATAGGGAATAATTAATTATTGAAACTTTCCGAAAAATAATGTTTTCTTAATACAACTTTTTTAATATCGTCTGGTATGTAATCTAAACAATTACTTTGTTATGTTAGTAATTATTTTCTTATTTTTAATTACACAATATTCATAAACGAATTGACACAAAAAAAAAATCATAAAACTATAAAAGGAAAAAAAAAATCATTGTATCCTTTTTCCTTTTGGGGACAGAGACAGACAAACAGCCTACTTAAAGAATATTATGACCACAACTTTTCATATTGTTCATTGATGATTAGAGAACTTTTTACATTCCATAAAATGATGGCTATATGTTCCCCTTTTTTTTTCTTTTTTTCTTTCTACGGTTCTGTCCTTTATTTTTCAATCTGATGGTTTACAGGATATCCGTACCAAATGATAAATTATTTTCCCTAGACTTGGCGACTTGTAATAACCTACAATATCAGCCCGTACATGCATTTGTACATATACATGCAAAATATTTTAAAGCAAAAATCAAAAAAAGCAAGAAAAAAAAATAAAATTAAGTTGGAAAGAGAAAGAAAAAAGAGAAAATTAATTCGATTCTTTTAAGCTTATAAAGAAAAAAAAGAACAACAAAACAGTAAAATTGAAGTAAATCGAAAAAAAACTTTTATGTAATATTTATACAGAAAAATTTTATGTATAAATAATTTTATGTATATACATATAAAATGTAAATGGGGGTCTATATAATGAATATTCTCCAGCCCATAAATTTCATATTAACACATAACACAGCACAGTAGTAGTGGTGGTTGTAGAAATTATAGCAAGGAATACCAAAATAAAGTATAGCAGAATAAAAACAAAAACAAAATGAGAAAAAAAAGGAACGAATCATTTTGTTAAAATTCCCAAATCTCCTCATCAATCATTTATATATGTTATTTGCCAAATTGTGTAAAAAGAGCTCAAGCAAAAATGAACAAAAAAAGAAAATTAAAACAGAAAACTTAAAATATAAAAGTTATTTTCCTTACCCACAAACATGTTTTCTCAATTAACTATTTTTATATTTTATTTTCAATATTAATTTATAGTACATACACAATACAAACATATTGTATTCTAAAAGTAGATTCTAGTTATTATGAACTCCATATTAAATTAAATTGATTTGAATATCATGTTTTGCAGATATGTGTGATTGAATAGGTTCTGTATGCTCCATAATTAAGATTTTAATATAAAATATGAGATACACAAAGCTGGTTATATTATAATTCGAATAAATTTATATATATTTATGCAATTTTCAACATTTTAACGTAATAAAGCAAATTTCGGTCACTAATTTTTTAAAAATTCTAAGAGTTTTTAATGACATTTTGGTTTTTATCAGGCAAAATCTATAACTTTTTTAAGAATTACTTTAAACGAGTTAAAAAATCTGCATATTATTTAATAATATTAACAATACCATCTACATAGTCTTGTTGATATTTTGAACTATCGTTTGCCAACAATATTAATTACTTAATAATAGGTAGGTATTAATATTTAATAGTAGGTATTCAATAAATTTCTTTCAATTTTAATTTATTTTTAAGAAATTACAACCTGATTTTTAAATCTATTGTATTAAAATTTCTATTGTTTTCTTACTAATTCAATTTGCATCTTACTATTGCAATTTTTAGAAATAAAATTTTGTGTTAAAAAATCTTCTTTAGTGTATTGTTAATTACAGTCCCATAAGATAAAATAGTTCTGCATTTTAATATGTTACACAGTCCTCTGAGCGGCATTACACCATAAGAAACTTAATTTCTTTATTACTCTGGTCCTGTTCATATTATTATACTTAAAATCACAAAATACTTAAAATTAGTAATATATGCAATTAAATTTTTGAAAAATCAAAATTCTAAATATCGTATTTAATTAAATAAAAACAACTCCTAATCCCCTTCCAAAATTCCAAAAAAAAAAATCTGTTCAATATAAGAAGACTTTATTGTATCTATTTTATTATTAGTTAAAAACAAAATGATTATTTTCTGATCTCATTCCAAAGACCGTAAAACATGATTTTTGATGGTTATTTCCACAATGTTGTCTATGATAAATTTATTAGTAATTTAACAACGAATAAAAAAAAAATAGAAAATAAACGGAGAAAATGGAAAAAGAAATAAGCAAAGTTTCATTCTAATTTAGTTCATTACGATTAAGAATAAACGTATATTATCGTGTATATACGTACATATATATATTCGATATATACATACATATATACAAAATTGGTCATATATATTATACAGTATATACAAAAAAAAATCGCTTTGTATAGGAAATGGCAATAAGTATTAAAGCTAATTTTACCCTATTTTTCATTAGTATAATTAAGAAAATTTTTTCGGAAAAATTTTTCATTACAACATTGAATTTTTTTGCCTAATGATTGTACATAATTTTGTATCAAATACGTACGAGTATACACGTATATGCATAAATTTTTATTCCTTTTTTAATAATAATTTTGAAAATCTTTGTATGTATGTATTAATATATATATGTATTGATTATAAAAGGTTTCTCCTAAATATTTGGATATTTTGTTAAAGTTTCTTAATTGTTTTCATTGAAAAATAATAAATCGTTAAAGGAGTAGAATGATTAGAAACCACCCTATAATAATATTTTTTTATTGAATAATCATTCTCGCATTAAACTTACATCTTTAATATTAAAATATTAATTAAAATTTCCATGTTCTTCAACTCAAATTTTAAAACAAATTCATTTACAATTAGTAGCAATTTATTAGGCTGTCAATTTCCATATTTAAATTAACACTAGCTAGCTTTTAGAAATTTAGTAAGATTATTGGAAATATTTCTAATAAATTTTCCCATATTTCTTCCGAAAAATTTAAGTAATTTAAGATTCAAATATTTTTTTTTTTTTAAAGTTGAATTCATGACAATTTTTGACATTAAATTTAATAATAAAATTTTATTAAAATTTTCGTAAAAAAATTTTTTAATTACACTGTGAAACATATTTTTATGGCATTGTGAACAGAGACTCAAATCTCACAGGTCAGTATCTCTGAAAAAAAAAGGAAAAAAAAATAGAATTCCCAAAACGTTTCCAAATTAAAATTAAAACCATTTTTATTTTCTGATAAAAGTGCAAAAAAAAAAGAAAAATAATAAAATTTTTAATTAGAATTTTCTTTTTTCATTTTTAAATTTCCAATTTCTATTATTTTGGTTCAATTATAAAAATATTGGCACATAATCAAACCTATTTGATTTGAAAATTATTTTGGCACCATCGGAATATTTTTTTACCCAATTTTCTAATTCAAAATATTTTTGTAATTTTTCAAATATTGCTGATTTTCAAAAAAATCAAAAAAAAAATTAAATATTACATTGATTCAAATGTCATAGAAATAAATAAAATTTCCTTAATGAATGCTGACAAATTAAATGAAAAAAAATTATTACTTAAATATTACGGAAAATTTTTCGACACAAATATATGTATCTACTTTACATCGATTTTAAAATGTTTACATATAAGTGATGCAGACTAAAGGAATCATGTTACAAATTGGGACACAATATTACCAAAATATTAAGCAGTAAACGTAATCAGTATAAATGTACATACATATTTTACAAAATACGAAATTATAATGTGGTATAATCTCTCGAGAGCAGAAAAATAAAAAAATTTTATGAAGCAAATCGTTCCTGGCCATATCACCATAGAAAAAAAGGAAATATTACCATATTCGTTTATGCGAAATTTCAACCAATTGAATTTTAATCATTTCCATAATATTGGACTGAGTGACATTTGAAATTGTATAGCAGCCACCACTACAAGTCAAGGAATTTCAACTAGTTTTATCAAATATAAGAGCATTTCAATACCGTAAATTCTTTAACTATTCAATATTTTACTAATAAATTTTCAAATTTTAGGATAGCTACCCAAACCACTGCATTAATTACATTCAATTTAAATATCGTTCTCTAGTCAGGCTATAGTTCAGTCAGTTTTTAAGTTATTGTTGGATGGACGATCAGTCGGACGGATATGGTTAAATCAAAATTCGACACTGATTAAAAACACTTATGTCTATGATGGCAGGAATACTTCGGGGAGGTCAACAATGGCGACCAGCAGTATCAGCAAGAACAGCGTCCACAAGAAAGCAGCGACAACACCAACAGAATAAATCGGGGCCCGCCAAGCAAAAGAGAAATAATTGATGCTATCCAAAAACTGAAAAATAACAAAGCAGAAGGTCTCGATGGAATACCAGCAGAACTCCTGAAAGCGGGCGCTAATACAATAGCCGACACTATGCTTCCAATCCTGAACACAATATGGAGCACAGAAAGTATACTTAGAGGCTGGAAAAGTGGCATCATAATAAAGATACCAAAAAAGGGTGACCTGTCAGAATGTCGAAATTGGCGAGGTATCACAATACTAAACTCTGTTGTCAAAGTGCTAGCACTCATAATCTACACAAGATTAGAAAGTAAAATAGAAGCGGACCTCAGGGAAGAACAAGCGGGCTTCAAAAAGGGACGAAGCTGTATCGACCAGACTAACACACTAAGGATAATAATAGAACAGTCAGTTGAGTGGAACTCACCGCTATACGTCGCCTTCGTTGACTTTGAAAGGGCCTTCGACACGATTGACCGAAAAGCATTGTGGCGCTCCCTGACAGCTAGGGGAATTCCTCAGAAAATAATAAACATAATCAGGGCACTATATGAAGAAGCGGAATTGGCAGTGCTTCATCATGGGCGCTTGAGCGACCCAATAGAGTTGCGAGCGGGAGTCAGGCAGGGATGTCCACTTTCTCCCCTCCTGTTCAATGTGGTGCTTGATGAAATAATGAAGAAAACAACAAACACTGCTAGAGGAATAAAATGGACCCTCACAGATAGATTGGAGAGTCTGGAATATGCGGATGATATAGCTCTTCTTACACACACACACACCGACATGCAAGAAAAATTAAGGAGCCTGGAACAAAATGCCGCGGAAGTTGGTCTTTGTATAAATATAAAAAAGACGAAATGCCTAAGAATTAATGCGAGAACAACAACACCTCTTCAGATAAATGATAAAACCATAGAGGATGTCTCCGAGTTCTGCTACCTGGGTAGTATAGTTACTACAGATGGGGGTGCTGAAAGAGACATAGAGAACAGGCTTAAGCTTGCTAGAATGGCATTCGGAAGACTGTGGGCGGTTTGGAGGCAGCGTCACTTGGCAAGGGGCACCAAAATTAGAATCTTTGACGCGTGCGTAAAGTCGGTGCTCCTGTATGACAGCGAAACATGGCTGATTAAGAAGAGCTATACAGATAAGGTGCAGACCTTCATAAATAGATGCCTACGAATAATATGCAGAATATTCTGGCCTAGAACAATTAGTAACAAGGACCTATGGGATTTAACGGGGCAGGAACCAGTTTACGCCAAGATCAAGAGAAGGAAGTGGAGTTGGATAGGTCACACACTTCGAAGGCTAGTAAGTAACATCCCGCGAAGGGCCCTTGAATGGAATCCACAGGGTAAAAGGAAAGTAGGCAGACCAAAAGAAACTTGGCGCAGATCAGTGTCATATAGGTCAGATGGCGAAGCTTTGTAGATGCCCTATGCTCCTAAAAGGAGTAGAAAAAAGGAAAAAAAAAAAAAAAAATGTCTATGTCTCAGGCCATTATTTCTTACCGTTACAAATTGTATTAATTACATATAAAAATCAATTACATTATAACAAAAGTCATAGACTTCTTTCCCCCGAACCATTGAACCCTTTTAATCAATTTAAATTGCATTAAAATTTCATTAACTCATTCTTAAGTAACTGAACTTAAAAATAATTACTATACTTTAAATACTTACATTTTAATTAATTTGAAATTACATAGTTAAAAGTTGGGAACTAATAAAAATTCTTCTCTTGTATATTACATTCATTTTTTATTTTTCAAAAACAATATTAACCACAAAAAAATTATCCTTTTGTTTTCAATGTAGTATAGTAATAAATTACAATATTTTTAATATAGACCTAAATTATTTTTTGATTCAAGGCCATTTTTTTTTTAATTTTTAAATTAAATTCAAGAATTTTTTGAATAATCATTTTTTGAAGAAATTTTATGTCATATAAGATTTCCAAAAAATTCTACAAATTGCAAAAGACATTAAAAATAATAACAAGGACATTTTCTGTTTAAGTAAAAAAAAATAGAATAAAAATGGAGGATTTTTTTTTGTTTTTCAAATAATTGAAATTTCAAGTAACGCCAACATTAGTATAAAAAAGAAAAAATATAATGAAAATGCCAAGCTCTTCATTAATTTTATCTAGTTTTATTCGAGATTTTAAGAAAGAAAATGTCATTTTATAATTTAAGAATATCATGTGCAATTTATTCAGATTGAGTAATAATTGCAAAAAATGAAATCTGTTCTAAAACTGTCATATACTAGAATTAATTTTTATTTTAAAAAATTTTATTGAATGGCCCTTTATTTGTTATTAGTCAAATAATTTTATTAAAAGAATTAATTGTTATATGCAAAACGAGTGCTCATTATTTTCTAATACAAAAATGTTAATTGACAATAAATTTTTGTTTTCCAAAGCACACACATATGCCCAATCGGCCCATTGCGGTAAAAAGTGAAGTTTTTAAATAGAATTCTTAAATAGGTACATAATTTTAAATTTTTGAAAAATTTTTTTCTTTAATTTCTCGCATTTATTGAATAATTTTTGAGATTTCAAAATCAAGTAAGAATTTAATATCTTAATTATTCTTAAATTTTAACTAGCTAAAAACAATATTTTCATTTAATAAAATTTTGTAGAATTTATAAATATGATAAATTTTGCATAAATTTAGGGGTTACAGAAAAAAAACAAATCTACATTAATTTATTTAAGATTGTAATGCTAGGCTAGTATTTAATAATAATGCAAATCAATTTTATTTTCAAATAATGTTTTTTTAATTATTTAATAATATTTTTTTACGTACTCTTGCTATCTCCTTAATATATATTCATTTTCGGTTTTGCAGTCAATTAGATTTGAACTATAGTTCTCACCATTTTAACAGGCGGTAGCTCGCAAACGAGTAGATCTACTTCTAACATAACAATTTCATTAACCTAATCTGAGTATAAAAGCCTAAAAAAATTCTTCTGTTAACATTTGCTTCATTTTTACTGCAATAATTACACCTACCACAACCTAATGAAAATAATATGAAAGTCATTGCCATAATAAAAATTTTCACATCAACTTTCACATTAATTTTTTTTTGTAATAATTTTACTATCAACAATTCCAAACAAAGCATACAAAATAACTTATAATGCCTGAAAAATTTTTACCTGAAAAACTACCTTGCCAAAAGGCAAAAAAAAAAAAAAACCTTAAGGGATAATTTATTTTATTATTTTTAATATGCTTAGAACTTGTCATATGTTAGTAAGTTTTTAATTAAAATTCTATATTCTAGTCTGTGCTCTTTAAAAAATTTTAAAATTAATTTTATTATAATTATTAAAACTTACATAATATAATTACATTTTAATTTCATAAATTAAATTGAACAAAATTTTTTGTTTTACATCAAATAACAACATTGTCATTGTTGCTTACAAAACTTATCCGACAATATCCGTTGGTATTATGCAAAAAAGAAAAAAGAGGAAAATAATAATCAAAATTTTTTTTCTCTCTGTTTTAGTTTTCCGCTTTTCTCTGTCTAATTTCCCAGAAAATAAAAATTAAAAATTTAATATTTTGATTGAAAAAGTTTTATATTTTGTTATTCTTCATCCTCTTACAGTTTAAAACAAAATTTTTATATTCTGTACATACATACGTTATATATTTATATGTACAGAGTATTATCCTATATTTAGAATTTCTAATTCTATTATAGTCTGTGCTATGTTTATAGAATGTACCAAACAAGTATGATTAGAAAATTTTCCCGAGCATTGCTGAATTTTCAATGTGCTTCAGTATTTCTAAATACCGGATTGTTTAATTATTCTCCAAAAAAAAATAAATAACCGAAACACGGGCCAATTCAAAATGTATACTGCAACAATAAAATAAAAGTTAAATAAATTATATTACTTCGGTAGTATAATTACCACGCAGGGAATCACAGAAGAGTACATCTTGAATAGAATTAGGCTGGCTGAAGCAGCACTTGATAGGTGATAGGGCGCGTTGAAATCGACCGGGCTGAACGGAAAAACCAAATTAAAGCTGCTTGAGACTTTCATAAAGCCGACACTATTGTATGGAAGTGAGACATTCAAATCAGGCTAGCGTATTCATAATCCTGATAGTGTTCCGGTATTCATAAATAATTGCCTCATGAAGATATACGGAATATTCTGGTCAAGAAGAAAATTAAAGCCTAAGCTGTGGGAGCTCGCAGATAAAGAGCCCACTTTGCTACAAATTAGAAGAAGCAAATGGCGCTGGTTTAAGCATACACTAAAAAGACGACAGGCCGAGGTATCGCGTCATGCATTAGAGTGGAGTCCACAATGTAAAGTGGGAAGGCTGAAAATAACTTAGCGTCGAATAATAAATAAAGAAATCATCGGCGGAAAAACATGGGTACAAATAAAGCAGCTAAACCGCACGAAGTAGGATGGAGAGGCTATGTGGAAGCCCTATGCTCTCAAAGGTAGTATAAAGGAACAAAGGAGAATATAGCGAGCTGTTGATTTCTTATTTAATATTCACATAAAAACACAAAAGAATCTTCGGAATAATGCCACTCTTTTTTTCTTTAATAATCACAAGCATTCAACTTGGACTTCAGTAAATTTATTATCTTAAGTATGATAAATTTAAGACAAAAATCGAAAATTTCTTCAGAAATTATTGTTAGTTCTTATCTAAGCGAATAACATGGCAATAAAACAATTTCAGTATTTAAACGTGCTAGAAAAGCTTGATTTCAAGATGATTCGAAAATAGTTATCCTATCTACCTTAAATATTATTTTTCATTTTCATTCTTTTTATTGAGAGAAACACTATAAGTGACCACCACTACTACGTTACCCAAATTATATTTACTTCCACATTTCATTTTTACATGTAACAAAAATGAATATTTTTCAATTCTACTTTTGATATTTACGTACACACTTTTCGTTTATATATATATACATAATATACATGTATGTATCAGGATTACAAGTTGAGTATTTCATATTTGCTATCATATTTGCCAAAAAGAGGGGATGTATTTAGTTTATTGTTACAAAAAAAAATTTTTTTTTCCAAATATTTTCAAAATTTTAAAGGAAGTATAAAATTTATTTTTCATTTTATTGCTAGCTAGCTAACTACATAGACTATAAATTTAAAATGACATTTAGGAAAATTTAAGCCATACAAAATTTATGTGAAAGTACAATGTTACGTAATTGTATGCATAATATGTTTGTGCAATAAATATTATTTTTTATCTAAATTTTTAAAAAATATTAATGGAGCATTTATAAAAATGTAGCAGTAGGAAAGTGTAATAATTATTACTCAGATAAAGAATTTGTTATACTCAAATTTTTCATATTTTATCATCTCAGAAACAAGTAATATTTACAGTAATGTTACTTCAGTATTGTAAATTCGCGCCTATAATATTAAACACTTGAGCAATAAATTAGAAATTTTTTTGCACTTCATTAGGCATAATATTAATTTTGTTGCTAATTAACTTCATAATTTCAGAATATTGTATTTATTAATTGAAACTCAAAAATTATAACAATTTTCCTAGCATAATTTTCAAGCAAAATATTGAAAATTTTCTTCTCATTGTTTCAATCTATATACTCGTATTCTAATGGTTCATTTAATAATCTTAATACAGATAATTAAACAATCTTTATAATAATTTTTATTATTTTAATTATTTTTACTTTTCTTTCATTCGTGTATAATAGAACAATTCTGAAATATTTTGAATTTTGTAAAAAAATTATACTTTTTAAAATTAAATTAAAGAAAGTGAACCAATTTGAATTAGCTGATAGTAATTAAAGCTATTATTTAGGGGACTATAAAATATCATAAATAAAAAGTTGATTGAATTTTCTAATTTTTATCTAATATGTGGTAATAATTAAACTGAATCAGGCTTCTTAAGAAGTCTGATTGAAATTTCTTTTCAAATAATGTCCCTAAATTTATGCAATTATCATATAGCAATTAAAATAAGCCCCCAGATATATGCAATTTCATAATTTTTATTTATAAATTTTTCATTATTGCTAGTTAGCTAGCTGTTATTTTATTACATTAATTGTAATAGAATAGCTATTAAATTAATTTAATGACACATTCTTCAAAGTGTTTTGTAATTATTACATTAAAACAATAAAATTGTTCTATAAATTCCTATCTAGTTATGTATAGCTAGCTATAAAATAACAAAATAAATTCTCTAAATTAAGAATTCTAGGTTTTCATATATTGTAACTAGGCATATTTTAGAATTTCGGAAAATAGCTAGGTATGCATGTGAACTTTTAACAAATAAAAGAATTTGTTTTTTTTTTTTGATATAGAAATTCTTAAAGCTATTAACACCTAAACAAAATTTTTAATGTCTTTACAAAACTATAAAAATGTCATTATACGAATTGTATATTACATAATATGTACTTAAATAAAATTATCTAAAATTGCCATTTTTTTTTTTTTCAATAAAAGGAAGTCATTACTATATAGAATGGAGCCTATATTATGTTAAATTTTATTTATAGATCGCTATTTATGTGACATTATTTACTGAACTCATGTTTAAAATTTTACACATATTTTGTAGCTTTTAATGTATGGCACATGACTTACTAAACTAAATTAATAAAATTAATGAAAGCAAGCAGAATGAAAAAATGTATATATATATATATATATATATATATATATATATATATATATATATATATATATATAAATATGTAATATATATATTATGTAGGAGTAAAACTACCTCGATCATATAATAACGACGATATTGATAGCGCGTATAAAATAATATTGATTCAATCACTTATCAAAATTAAGTATTCCCATAAATATATTGAAGAAAATAAAATATAATAAAATTAAATATAAATATATATATATATATATATATTAACACACGCCCATTAACTATAGCATAAAGGACACATTTTCCGTATATACATATAAAATGTACACTTACAATATTTATTTTTAAACAAAACCTCATGTTCAGGGTGTTCCGCAAGGTGGCAAATAATTTCAGGGATGATTCCTTGGTTAATTTCTAACAAAAAATTTTATGAGCGGGGGGGTGCAGATGTGCTCGTTTTCAAGCTGTTGCAAAAAAAAAGGGTCTAAATTTTCCTGCATCTAAATAAACGTATATAACTAGGAAACCATGAGACAAAGAGTTACTGTTGGGGGCTTACTCTACAGGAAATTGATTATCCTTTACTTTTAATTAATTTACCTTTACAATTAATTTGATCTAAACCATAATTTTTGAGATAAAACTCCTCAAAATTTCAATTTTTGTTTTTTTTTTTTGATTTTTTTTACAAAACTCGAAATTTCTGGAAAATTTTTATTAACATTTTTTTTATTATTTTTTTCTGGTGCACTACAATGAGATCTAAAAGTTAACCCATATAACATTTTCCTCTATCTCTCATAGTTTTACCAGTGAAACAATGTTAAATGTGTTTAAAAACCATGAAAAAAATGCAAATTTCACACATTTCATACAAGACGACCATGGTTATTCTATGTCGCATGGTTTCGAAGTAATAATCGTTTATTCAGATGCAGCAAAAATCTGGAACTTTCTTTTTTCAACAGGCTGTAGTTGGAAAACGAGTATATCTGTATCCACCCCCACCTCTTCCCTCCGCAACCCTCTTCAATTTTATGCTGGAAATTGATCAAAGAATCATCCCTGATATTAGTTGCCACCTTATTCGAGACACCCTGTATATGTATGTATAATAATACCATAAAACTATTGATATAAAGTCTCAAAAATATACTTATGTATATGTACATATAATATATACATATATGTATATAAAAAAATATGTCAAAATAAAAATGTTGAAAGGACAAAAAATAACAAAAAAAAAAAGTAAAATAAAATTGATTGATCTGTTTTATTTAGCCAGGAAGGGCCAAACAAAATACGAAAATAACCAAAAAAAAAAAACTTTCAAATCTTAATTTCGAAATTAAATAGAAACCAAATAGAATTAAAAATAAAAAATAAATAAATTCTATTTTATTTCAAAAACAATAAATATTTAATTTCCTTTTTTTCTTTTGGCCTTGTTGTTATACCTTTCTTGTTATACAAGTAAAACGTTAAATTTTATGTAGGTATCCGTTTTCAGTTCTAAAATGATTTCATGAAGGAAAAATCAAATAAATGACAATTCCTTTTTTTTTATTCTGACAGAAATTTTGATTAAATTATAATAAAATATTAAATTGTGAATAAAATTTTACTTTCAATGACAAGCCTGCTTTTTTTCCCCTACAGTTTTATCAAAATTTTTTGTGTTTTAATTTATAATTCATTGCAAAATTAAAAAAATTTACAGTAGACTATTAAAAATTATATAATTCAACTGGAGTTCAACAAGCTGAAATAAAAATTAATTGTACTAGCCGTCGCGTGAATGCCATCTCCAAAAATTTTAAACATTTTTTTACAAAATATTTAACTTTTATAATGCTTAACGTATAATAAATCGAAATGCTTTTTAAAATTGAGCGGAGCAGGTCAAATAACTAAATATAACAATAATATAAAACAAAACTCTTGTGTATCTTGTACCAAACATTGCTCCATGATTTTCGTTCTATACTGCATACGGTAACAGTAATATTATTCAACGAATATGCAATTCTTTTATTTTACAGTCACTGCTTGTCATAATTTCTTATAATACCATTATTATTCTAACTGCGTTTTGAAAAAAATGTGTACTAAGTATCTCTTAAGCTTTTTGCATTGGCCTAGTTATTCGAAAAAAGATCAAGGATCAAGCATATAATTGGCCATTTTTCGTCGATTAGGCCGGTCCACCGCATGGTTTGAAAATATTCGAGAGCAGTTTACATGTTTTGTTTTAATAATGAATAATTATTTGAATAAATTTTCTATATTATGCTTACATATTGTGGATGAATTTTGCTTGACGAAAATTACCTGTAATTCAAGATTTTTTAAATATTAATTCTTATTCGTCCAGAGAACGGGGTGGCTTACATATTCCATCTGTAATCGTACACTCAATGACGGCTTGGTAATCACGATGTAGTGGTAGCAAAACGTCACATTTATTCTAATTAGGATGCGGCCGACCCGATCAACCAACCAACTACGAATTCATATTATAATAATTTACCATAATATCAAGAGTCGGGACTATGAAATACCATATTTTAGTCGAAGAAATAATCGAACAAAATATAACAGATACACTAACCTCAATATTTCGAAACACCTTAAAAACTAATTCTCAATTAGAAAATATAAATTCAGCAGAAACATTTTTCTAGAATTTTTTCAACCGAACTAAAAACTTAAAATTCCGGAAAAATTTGTGTTACAAATTAAACAAAAATGTAATTCAACTATATACACACACACATACATATATGAAATTACTTATAGGTCATATAGATCATTTTATTTTTCAAATAAACCATAGATACATTTTGTAACCAATTATATACTTAATATACATAAAAATCACATATGCACACACATGTATTTTTAAACAGTTAACAGCAGGTAAAAAAAAAAGGTTATTTGTCATGTACAAATTTATATTTTTTTAGGATGAATTTATTTTATATAAAAAAGAAACAAAAAACAAATCGAATGAAAAATTCCAAAAAAAAGAAAATTTTTCATTTCCCAAATAAATACCCACTGCCAAAGTTGGTTTTTCCTAAAATACATATTATATGTACTTTTGTATTACTTTTCCCTCATTCGTATACAAACAAAAATGGCTGTGTATGTTTTTTTTTCGGACTTTAACAAATATTAAATACGTAGGTTTAAAATAAAATGTGTGCATTTTAAAAAAAAAATTGACAAAAATTTTTTCCTTTTAAGTATTTTTCCAAAATGTTTTTGAAAAAAAAGTGCCTCTCAGTTTCACTCTGTCCATCCGTTCGTCCGTGGACCCGTTTACAAAACTTCTACACCATTGAATATAAAAAGTTAAAATTTTGTATGTACATAGGATCTTTACTAGAAACTTATTTCAGTGGAAGAAAATTTTTACCTATCTCACCTCCTCCAGAAGTTATAGGTCCTGAAAACCCCAAAAAATCCATTTTTTAATTATTTATAGTAGCGAAACCATAAGCATTTTTCAATTTTTGGAAACACAGAAAAATAGTGGCCAGCTTTTTTATCGTAGCATACCATACTTGAAATTTAAACAAAAGAAAAATGGCTGAGAACAAAACAAATTTTTGATATCATTTTTTTTTCTAGATTGCAAGGGACTGTGGGATCTTGTGGGAGTCTGAAATTTTTAATAATATAATTAATTTTGTTTTTTCATAGCAGTATTTTTGTACTTGTTGAAGGGAAAAATGCTACTTTACAAATCATTGGTTCGGCTACACTTTATTTAACTTTAGTTTTTCTTTTTATTTTTTAATTCTTTTCAGGCCATTAAATTTTTTCCTTAAACAATAGCTAGCTACTATTTTTTTTTTTGCTTTCAAAGTTTTCAAAATATTCAAAAGGTAGATTTTTAAAAATTTAAAATTTATGAGGTCATTTAATAATTGCATAAATATGGGGGTGTTCACAATTCAATTAAGAACGAAAAATTGCAAAAAAAAACTTCCTTAAAGCGTTTATTATAAAATATTCTACTTTTGAATCAAATTAATTCTTTTTTAAATTGCAGGTTTTAAAAATACATTAAGCTCGATTTGTAGTTCATTAAAATTCAAATGAAATTCTATTCAAAATTTTAAATTCTGCCGCTGCCAAAATAATCTATATTCTTATCCTTTTAATCATGATTCTGAGACTAACTAACATATAAGGAGAGCTATGTAGAGGCTCTGAACTAGCGTTAACTATGCGGGTTAAAAAAAAACATAAATTAAATATAATTATAATTTGTATTGTATGCTGCAAAAAATTATGCAATGAAACTTGGACCATGCTATTCACAAGAAAACTAATTGAAAGTACATGACTTCATTATTTATAAAATTTTTGTTAGTACGTCGAATCTATTCCAAAAAAAAAAAATCGTAACCCATCTATGTTAATAATTTTGCTAAAATTTCTTTATAAAAACTTTTGACAACCCAATTAATACCATGGCAGCCAAACCCTCCAATAATATTCCAAAATAATTTTTCATTTAGTAATGTCGTAACTTAATTAAATAATGAATTTGAGTAACAGAATAAATAAATTTTTATAAAGAAAAACAAATACAAACCAAAAAAAAAAAAAACAATTTATCAAAAAAAAGAGTAAAATGTATAAAAAAAAAATAAAAGACAAAAGGATTTAATATTAAACCGTTATAACGTAATAGAACAGAAAAAGGATTGATAATTTCGTTTTTCAATTGAATAAAGATTTTCTTTTCATTTAGTTTTCTTTTTTTTATGGTGTGTAATAAAAAATGAATTGCTTGAAAACAATAAAGATGTGTGCATATTCATCCCACTTTAAAAAATAAAAATAAAATCTTCATGCGCATTTTGCTACCATGTTGTGAATTTTAATTAAAACACCAATCCTTATAGCCAAGGATATTTTATAGCGATTAAATAAAATGAATTATTTTTTACACAATATGACTTAAATTACTTAAAGCAATGCATTTACACCCCCTAGCAACTGGGTATATAGTGTTCATAGTTTTTTTGTGAAATTTTGGTATTTTCAATTGAAACACTAAAAATGTAGTAAAATTTCAATGCAAATATTGAATATTTAACAATAATTACAGTAAAGAATTGATTTTCCGCAGAAATTCTCAATTTTAAGGTAGCTCTTATTCTGTAATCTTATTCTGTTTTTTGGATTTTTCATTGATGATTTAAATTTAAGCAAAAATATGCCTTTTCAAAAACTTCAAATCACATATTACAAAAAAAAAAAACACAAAACAATTGTAAAATTAAAACTGAAATATAAGCGAAATTTTTCTAAATTTTCAGACTAAAAAAGCAATTCTATACTTTTCAAACCAAACAGACTTTCAGATTAGTTATAAACAAGCAATTGGAGCGCTGGAGAAGTCTTTCGAGGCAGCGAAAAGCCAAGGAATTTTTGGGAGACTATGGCCGGAAGCGATTTAAGATTATTATTGGAATGGAAATCAGGTGAGAATTTTTGTAGGGACTTGGGGTCTAGTCAGGTCAGTGCATAACTTAGTGGTGACCCATCTCAGTTGGTTGGGCCTGGTAAGTGAAGATACTTCCAGGTGTCCTGTTTCTGCAGCAGGTGAAGACGGGATAACCTCAGTACACCTTCTGCGAGAGTGGGTTGAGAGTGGGGAAATAATGGGAAAATTTCCCCACTCTCTTTCATTTCTCACGGAAATTTCAATTTACACTTTTCTCGGGTATATCAGCATGGTGGATCTCGAACGGGTGCTGTAGGGCCATGTCCCGCACCCTGGAGAGGTACAACTGATCCTTATAAATGCGGTGCACTGTTATCCAGGTTTTGCAAATCTACAATATTCTACAAAATTTAGTACCAAACAAGGACTCAATTATCATTAAAAGATTCGTTATTGAGATCATGTCCAAATTTACAAAAAAAAATTATGTTTTTTGAAAAACTTTTGGAAAGATAAAAAAACTAAATAATTTCAACTTTTTATTGTTGATTATATTATTATTGAAATACAAAATTAATTTCCCCTAAAAATAATACGATAAAAACTTAATCCAACATATTTAATAACAAACTTTTAAAAATATCTCTATAAAATCACCCAATATGTAATTTCTATTTAATACAAACATATCTATTAAGAGTACATTATATTAGAATTCCAAAATTTACATCGCGTGACATCAGTCAACCAATACAAAAATACAAAAGATAGATCAATTTCACAACGAATCCTTGATGAAACAAAATGAAAATTCTATCAATAAAATAATTTTGACATTATTAGATTTCCATAATAATTATTTGTCTTATTCGTTTTCGAATTTCCTATGGAAAAAAAATAAAATCCTTGCAATAATTTTCATTTTTCTTTTTGTCTTTGTCTTAAGTGTTTATTTTTATTATTATTATTGTAGAAAATTAACAATATCTTTGAAATCTTTAAAATTTAATGGAATATTACGATAACCAATTTGCTTTTTTTTTGTTATTTTGCAGTCGTTGTTCTCCACAAATTTTAACCACTTTAAATGACATGGAAATGATTTTATGAACTTTATATAATCTTTATTTTTTTTTACATTTTTTTTTTGCGATATTGTGTTGATAAAACGAATTTTATTTGTTATTCTTATAATAGTTTCTCTATCTACATCTCCTTTATTTGATAAATTTTTAGTAATCGTTTGTAAATTTCCAAAATAATTTTCATAATTGAAGTTGAAAGAATAACTATAGGGTAATATTGATTGCGTTACGAAATGTAAAAATGAAAATTTTTGAATATTATTGTCACAATAATTTGTCTTCTTTATGTTAGCAAGTTTTCCTTCAATTCTCAATAATAAATTTCAACTATAGTAAAATTCACAAAAACTCGAATATAAATTTTTCGATACAGAAGTAATCTGCAATTTTTTGTTTCTATAAACCTATAATATACTCGTATGTGTAATACACTAGCGGATTTGAGTGCGGCCAGTATTATCAAAGAAAGGTATCAGAAGTAAACCATAATTTTCAATTTGATTTTATGTTACAAATCGAATATAAAAATTATAATAGAAAATATTTTTATAATAAAACGGGATCGGCTAGAGAATATAAAATAAATTTGAATAAAATTATTAGTTTGTAGAGTAGCAAATTTTCCTTTCATAAGTGAAACAATTTTTCTATTTAAAGTAGTCCTATATCTAAGTCACAATTATTATTAATATGCCGAATTTCATATTTAACAAATTAAAAAAATATTGCATACTTTTAGGGATGAGAACAAAATATGCATTAATGTAATTTTCGAATTCGACCGCCGTTAATCTTAGTTTAAATAACAATATAATTTTATTTTTTAATTCCTAAACAACTTCCTATTTAATTTTCATAAGAATATGCGAAAATTTACAATTACGAAAAAATTAATTGTTTGTTGAGTTAAATGTGAAATTTTACAAATTTTCCGATTTGGTTGACAGATTTAAATTAATTAGCGCATTTTTTATTCAATTTATTTAGAAATGTGCTAAAAAAAAGAAAAGACCGTATAAGACCGTATTATAGATTACTTTAATTTAGATTTGAAATTTGAAAATCGTTTTAGTTTTTTTTTTCCAATTTACTTTTTTTTTTCTTTCAATATCTTTACATTCTTATCCTTTAAAATGGATTTTATATTATTCATTTATGTGATTTAAGATCAAAAATTCTTACTATATTCTATACAATATAGTCTGTGTTAAATTTTAGAGAGTTCAAATAAAAAAATGTTACAAATTTGTTTGGGTACATTTCCTCTTTTTCATCTTATTTCTTGTTCATTTTTTTTTTCTTTTTTTAATATATAAAAAGCCCAATGCTAATTTAGGATAAATTTTATTCATACTAAGTTAACATTTTTTTTCTAGATATATACATATAAGGTGATTCAGAAGCATATACAACAACATATACCATTGATTAGAGAATCAGAACAGTGTAAAATTCTTATTCGAGATAAGGTGCCATATCTCAAGGACTTCCGAGTAATAGAAATTTTTAATGAATTTTCACAAAATTCCTGCTTATCAAAATTTTTTTTACTTATAATTTCTGTTCCGAAAAAGGTATGGGGGAACAAACAGTTTTTGAAAGGTAAATGTTGAAAGGTATACCTTTCTAAATCACCCTGTATAAACATATGTAATTACGTCAATTATATTAAGATATTGTGTTCAATCGAAAGTCTAGAGCGGAAATAAAAATAATAATAATAAAAATTTGGAAAAAAATTAACAAAAAACAAAACATATACCAATTGTAAAACATCAAATAAAAATAAATCGGCAGGGCAGAAGACAAGAAAAGCAAGCAAAAAAAAATAAAAAATTTAAATGTAACACGAACACGAACTTTATATAAACGTACATAATACAATACATACATGCGAATATATGCCTAAATGATATATGAAAAAAGGATATTAAGAAAAAATGTCAAAAAAACAAAAAAAAATATTGGAAAAAAAAAGGGATTAAGAACATAAAAATAAAATAAAATAGAATGAATAAATTCACATAAAAGGATTTTTAAATTGTTAATGTATCCTTAATATCCATATTCTCCGTTTTATTATTACATTAAACAGGATTTAATTTTGAAATTTTTTATAATTTTTAGGGAATTTTTTTCATTATTATAATATTAAAAAGAAATCTTTTTTTTTAGATTAAATTTGAACTTATCCTTCCATTTTCTTTATTATTTTTTTGTATAGAAGTCTAATAAATCTTATAGATTTTGATTATTTTGTCACTGAACCCAGCCAGCGTCCGATCTGTAATTTATGTATAGAAAACATTTGTTTTCAACAAAACTTGTACAAAAACTACTAAATTTTCAAAACTAAAATTTCTTTCCAATTTTTTTTATTATTATATTTTTCTTCCAGAAACTGTTTTTTTTCTACTTACAGTGAAATTTAATTGATAAGATATACATGTATATATAAAAACATTGCAAAAGGAAAAGCTGAAATTTCCATTCCAAGCTTTCATTCTGTGACTAATCTTGTATTCAGCATGTTAAGTTGATTTATTATACGTTTATTTTGCATATTGTTCATTGCTTTTAAAACAGCGGGTGGGGGCTTATTTTTTTGGAAATCCGGTAAGGGGCCACTTACCTCAGAATCGAACTGATCTCGTTTTTTAAAAAAATCTTTGTAAAATTCCCGGACAATCAAATTAGAACATTGTAGATAATTTTAATTCTAAAATAATTTTCAAATTTATGGTAAATCTACATACTATAAAATACATAAATTACGTCTGCCCCAGTTTTTATATGATTTAGTTATATATGCAAAAAAAAAATTCGAAAATAAAAAGTGAATCCGATTTACCCACAATAGAAAACAATAATAAATAAACTAGACACATGTCTGTCTACTGCTGAACGTGCTAATGAACTTCAGAATTTTTAATGATTTTCGTATATTCCACACTATTACATAAATTTTAAAAGTAATACATTCATTGGAAATAAAATTTATTTTACCATACCAAAAATATATTTTATTTTCTATGTCTATATGTTAATCGATTTTTTGAAAACAGCCTTTAAGAAAATTGAAATTTTCGCAATAAAATTTTAGGACAAAAAATCAACAAACCAAAAAAAAAAATTTCAATAAATTTAAGGAAAGAAAATTCGAACTGGGACATAGGATATTTAAGAATTCAATCTGAAAAAATACCAACAACAATAAAAATAATAAAAGTTGGAAACTGTGACAAGAAGTCACAATAGTCCTACAATAATGACAATACTTTTCTACATAAAACAAATTACAAATGAATGAAAAATGTGCATAGCAACAACACTATCATGATAATATTATGTGCCTACTCAATATCAAGTAATCATTCATATTTTCTGTCAGCTGTTCTAAATGTAAATGCATAATATATGAATGAAATGACTTGAAAAATTGAAAAATCAAAAGAGTAAAATTGCAGAAAATTCATTTTTAAAAAGAGGCGACGGCACAAGGCAACGTGAAAAAATTTTTATATAAAAATTTTTAAGACAAAAATTTAGGTCAGAATATTTTGTTTTTTTTTTTCATTTTTAAAATTGTTATACTTAAATATAATACGAGTGAGTAGAAAAAATATTGTAATAAAATGATTTGGAAAAAATTATTATTTTCATGCATACATTTAGGAGGAATTTCATAATATTTTCAATTACATTTAACACATCGGTTTGATTTTAATATTTTTTATTGTGATACAATATTAGTGTTAATAAAAAATTCCATTTAATTTTTTGAAAAAAAAAAAAAAAATAACACAAAGCAATCATCTGTAAATCAGTCATTTTCTAATTTAATTAAAAAGAAAAACTAAAATTTATAAAAATATTTTATGGAAACATTTTGTTAGCGTTGAATTATGTACAATGCTACACTTTGTTTTGCAGCAAAACAAGAGTTGTTTGAAGTTTTAGAATGATAAATTGTGGAACTAGCTGTGAAGACAATTGCCTTCATAAAAAATTGATAGAATTTTGAGTTTTAAAGAAATGAATTTTAATTTAACAGAAAAAATTCAAAATTCAACAACTTCAGTTAACATTTCAGAGAAGAACGAAGTTACCGCATTAGAAAAGAAAAATGAAAAATTTTAAAAAGGGATAAAAAATTTAAAAACTCCCTTTCAAGTTCGTTCCAAGATAACGATCAATACTGCAATGGATCTTTGATCATTCTAATGTTCGTGTATTTTGTTTGATAACAGAAAATATACAAACAGAAGTATGTATGTCGTGAACATTTCTAGCGCTCATAGAATTTTATTTTGTATAGGTTTTAATGAATATGATTAGGAATAGGTTAAACATTTAATTTACATATCTTATTTCAGGTTTTCAATTTCAAAGGCATGAGAATTTTATATACAAAATGACATACAAAATGACATTTTACATACGAAATGACAGCTTAACGAATGGATGATTATTATGAGAAATTATACATCATCTATTCTACTGTAACTTCAATTTCATTCTGAATTTCTTCTACTTAATTGAATATGCACTATAAAAATTCCACAAAATCCACTGAATATCCACACATACATATTAAATATTCACTACAAAAATTACTTGAATTAGTGAAATTACAACAGGATTTGATCATCCAATAACAAGTAACTACATATTCAGAGTTCGAAAACTTTGTACGAAAACAATGCTGATAGATAGCAAATTTGCCTTAATAATTTTCTGTACATATTTGTATTAGAGCGCGATAATGAATAATAATTTCAGCAAACCCATACAACCCATAAAACAATGCAAATACATACAAAAACAACAAACTCAAATATTTTAAATATGGAAGGTTACGCCATGGTACTAAATTTCGGATGTCGAGTTTTCGGTAGAAATGTACTTCCCGGTGATAGGAAAACTTAAATAAACAATATTTTTAGAGATGTGTCTCTCTGTCACTCTGTCAGGTGAACAGATTTGCAATGAAAATTTACAGTTGAGATTATATTATAAATATCACGGTTTTATCAACAACTAGACAGATTTACTTTTTTGCGAATACAAAGAGAAATGATCAATCGATTTTCTGAAATTTTAAAAAAATGATAAAATTTAATAAATTGGTTTTTTCTTGATAACAATGAACTTACAAAATTTTTGGGATTATCTAAAGATGCTATTTATTAAAATTTAATAATTGAATACCGGAATTAACTCACAACCTTCACATAGAATTCGAATGACATAAAGAAAATTCTACTAAGAGCCAAATTTACATTTTTCTAGATATGTTAACTAATAGCTTACTCCTGTCCTCAAAATTTGTTAGACGTATTTAGAAGATTCATATTTAATGGTCTTATGCAATATTTTTGCTTAACTAGACAATACACTTGTGGCCGATTATGTGCTCACCATTCATCAACTTTTTTGTTACAAATAAAAACTCAATTTCTAATCAAAATATTTTTAATTTTCTTTATGTATATAAGCAAAATAGCCTTTTAAAAGCATCAAATTTAATTTAAGAGCAAAAAAAAATTGAAAATAAGTATAAATTTTTATAATATATTTTATGTTAATAGCAATAATATTAAAAAATATTCCAATATAGATATATTATGCTTATACAATGATAATATTATGACACATAAATTTCACAAAAAAAAAAAAAAAAATAATGTTGTGGCAAATTTTTATGGGTTTATGGCTTTCTCGAAAATTTTTTCCATTTTTTTTTTTAAGGACTTGAGAAATGAATTTATTATATTTTGATTTACTGATCTTAATTTATTATTTTAATATGAAATTAGCTTTAGAATATCATATACTAGAATTCACATACATAACTATATACTATTATACACCATTTACATAATATTTTGTTGTATATGTAGAAAATATTTTTAACAAAGAACAGCTCATGCAAGAAAAATTAATAGTTTTGTCAAGTCATACGTAACTGTATTAAAAAATTGACTAAACTGTATAAATTTTATATTACAAAAAAAAATTTTTTTTTTTTGTTTTTCTTATGAAAAAAAATGAAAATAATAATATGTTAATGTTATGTATGTGCAGATACAAAATATTATAGACAAATATACACGCACATAAACATAATATTACATACATATATTTTGTTTATTAGGTATTTAAATAAAATAATCAAGATTCTTAACATGTCTGTTCTCTCTTGCACACTATTCATTTTTTGTTTTTGTTTTTCAAATATTAGAGAGAAAATACCCTTGACTAAAGGAAAAAGCATTTTGACGTATAAATTTCAAACCAAAAATATTATTATTATTTTGGTTACATACATAATAATTTACAAGGATACATACATATATTATGATTTTGATATATGCAGATGTGTAAATAACTATAAAAATTGTGTAGTATACAAATTTATAAAAAAAAAACAAAAAAAAAAAAATTTTTTTTAAGGACCTTATTATATGGGCCATTAATTTTTTCCTACCGTTTTGTTTTGGTTTTTTTTTTTTTTTTATTTTAGTTGGAAATTTCTTCTGTGTTTGATTTTGAAAAAAAAAACTCTTAAAAAATTTTAACCCTTTTTATAATATAAATAAAAAAAAACAACAATTTTTTTTTTTTATTTATTTATCTATATAATATGTATACCAGTATGTCCTGTATACTTAAAATGGTGCATTAAAATAAATGACCTTTAGTTTTTAATTAAGGTTAAAATATATTAGATTTATTTTTTCGGAATTAATTTTACGCGTTCTGATATTTTGATTTGAAATGAAATATTTTGAAAAATAGTTTTGGAATATTGTAAAAAAATTGGTTTAAAAAATTGATGTCCTTAAAGTTGAAGTAATATGAAATGCTTAAAATATACGAAAAATATAAAATGGAAGCTTCTCTATTCAGTTAATCTATTATAGGGCAAAAAAGAAGATTATTTTATTGAGTGTTTTATTTAATATATTATTATTCTACGTTTTCTTTGAAAATTTTGAGAGTCGACAGTAAATTTTGACTGTAAAAATAATTTTTCAATCAAATTTTTTTTATGATTTTTTTTAAATAGTTAACAATTCTAATTTTTTGATTACATTAACAATATTAAAATTACAAGTTGCAGACTACTGGGTGATGACACGAATTAATACAATATAATATACATCCATAATTGTAATGTACTCGTAATACTTTTGAGAGCAATGAGATCTATATCTCAGATTGGGAAGAACAACGATACAACTTAAAAATGTAACTTAGACTTCCGAAATTTAAAGTATTTATAGCCGAGTGTAAATTATTATCGATATCTCCGACATGAATGAACAAATTTTCTGTATTATTTTGTTACAGAAAAACTTTATATATTAAAGTATAATATTAATAAAATCAAGTTTGTGACTTTAGATTTTAACTTATATGTCATTGCCCTCGGAAATGTGTGATATATGAGAAAGTGTGCGATTATAATGAAGACATAATAGAAAATTTATAAGGTTATATAATAATATAACGTAAGACTATTATTATGTTATTTCTTAGAATCTACCATACCGAATTAATTTCCACAAAAATATTGAAAATCTTCTTAGTTATTTTATGAAAAATGCCAATATTCTCAAAATTAATTAATTACAAATCTCATTACATTAAAAATAATAACATCGTCTCATAATTACAAAAGGTTTATTTAAAAATTTAAAATAAAATTGCTTTCCTCTAAAATTAAAATTTGCTTCTAGTTCTCCTAATTACAATTTTGAATTTAAACCTTAATCGTATTATAAATTAAAATTTGTCTGATGAAAAGATTTCCTGATCAATCTGAATACTTGAATAATATTATTAGTAACGTGTATTGTAAATTGAATTTTGATGGAGAATAAATAAATAAAAAAATTAATAAAACAAAATAAATAAAAAAAATTTCGAACCTGTTAATTAAAGGGCAGTTTCTTCTTCATCCATACAACTATTATAATCAAATATTTATAGTCAAATGCAATAAACTTGTTCAAAAATTTTCTGTAGTTGTTAGTTCACTTCCATAATATACACCAAATTGCATTAAATTAGTATAATAATTTAAAAATTATATGTTTTTCATATTCGCCTAACGCAATAAGATTCTCATATATGCACTACTACTTGACCAGAAATGATTTTTCGGAAAACAAATATTGGGTAAATAAGGAAGGTAATATATGACAATTCATAATTTATATATATTAATGCATAAAAAGGGCACGCCTTAGGTAATGTACACTTATACGAAACCATTAAATTTTCGTTCAAGTGAAAAATTTCAAATACTATTGTTAGACAAAATCTAAAAAGAAAAAATCAAGGGTTAATATAAAATTCACTATAATAAAATTCAAATTTTTTTTGTGAAATATTTTTGTTTTTGTTGTGGAATGTCAAAACTTTTATTTCATACATTCATATACAAAATATACTAATTTAGTCCTCATATACGTAGTTGTACGTATATAAAGAAAAATTTTTTTTTAATACACAAACATAATTTATATGTTAATGTTTGATGGAAAAAAAACAACAAGAAAAAAAATTTAAAAAAAAATCAAAAAAAAAATTTTTTAATTTATTTTTGTTTTTCTTTTTTTTTTATAATATTTTGACCTCCTTTTTTTCTCTCATTTTTCTGATTATGTAATATTCTTCTTTCAACACAAACCAAAAAAATAAACTAAAACAAAAATAAAAATAGAAGAAAATTCGAAAAAAAAAACCCGAATTAAAAAACTTTTTCATTAAAAAGAAGCCAAAATAAAAAAAAAACTAAAAAAACACTAAATTTTTTAAAAGAGATGACGGAGATTAAAGGATGGGATAAATTGAAGGAAGAGGTCGAAGATTTTTACATTTTGTGAACTATTTTACTACTTTTTTTTTTTCCTATTTGTTTGTAAAAATATTTTAAGTGCACACGCATTTATACAAGAGTGTTAATGTACACACCACACCAGAATTAAAAAATCTGATGTGATCAGCACATAACCGACTACAATGTGGGTTATCTGGTTTGCCGAAAATATTGGACAATTGAATATGAAAATTTGTTTAAAAAATTTATTTTAAATTTTTAGGACGGAAATTTTTAGGCTTTTAGTTGACATAGCTAGAAAAATATGAATTTGGATCTTAGTAGAGTTTTACTTTGCCCTATTCGAATACCTGGAAAAAATTGTGAGTTAACTCAGGTACAAAACAAAACTGAAATTTTTAATTTCAACGAACTCTAGCAATTAATTCCGTTCATATAGTAAAAACTATGAAATCGGGCACTAGCTCGATTTCCGAGACTTGATCTACAGTTTCATTGTTTTAACACCTTGAATTTGGATACTAAATTTTAAACGCCCAGAATGTAAAATCGGCCCATAAAGAGATCCACTTCTCAAAGCATGATATATTCCAAAATTTGATTAATGCTGACACACACTCAAATATAAAATTTCATCGAAATCGGTTCAGGAGAAATTGAGATACACGTGTGCACACACATACTGACAGGCCGACATCTATTTACGCTTCCCCACTATAAAGAAGTGCGCTGCCACATCCGAAGCTCGACATCCGAAACTGGGCGTCATCACATAACCTCCCTTATTATATGGAATGTGGTCGATAAAAAAAGAGTTAAACTAAATGTTAATTATTTTATCCTTTAACAAATTTTTTTCTCCTTTTTATAGAGTTAGGTACTTTTACTACTTTTGTTGTTCGTTTCTATTTTCCATACATACACTTTAATATTCGAATATTTTCACTTTTAATTCTGTATGTGAAATTTCATAATTTCAATACAGAAAAACGCAAAAAAAAAGGAAAGGAGAAAAAAAGTAAAACTATTTTTTTTTTTAAAGAATTCTTTTTGATTTACCCTTGAATATTCATAGAATTGAAAATGAAGAAAACAGAAACCAAACAATTTTTTTTTTGTTTAATAAAAAAAAACAAAATTTTTTTAGTTCTGTTTAATGCATTTTATACAGAGTGTTCCGCATAAGGTGGTAAATAATTTTAGGAATGATTCGTTGATCAATTTCAAGCAAAAAATTCTATTGGAGGGGAGGGACGGAATTGCATATATCATCATTTTTGAGCTACAGTCTGTTGATAACTAGTTAGCAAATTTAAAGGTATGTAAATAAATGCTTATAACTTCGAAACCACGCACAATTGAGTAGCCATCGGAATCTTGTTTAACACGCGATTTTCATTTGATTACGTCATCGTTCTGTTCTGCATTTGTATACGAATAAAATAAAATCTGTAATTATTTGCAATCATATGCGAAACACCTCGTATACAAAAAAAATATGACAAACCAATAAACACATACGAAATTTCTATTTAAATTTTGAGGGTAAGCAATTTCAATCAAATCATATGGCGTTTGTGTAATACAATTTTATTTAATCCATCAGATACTGAGCTTCTAAAGCTAGTGAGTTTCCCAAGAAAAATTAATAAAATTAATAAAAGACGAACAAGAACAATTCTGAAAGAGCAAAATTTTTTAACCCTAAAATTCAGTCTTCAGTCAAAAAGAACAAAAATAGTAGATATATGGACCAAACTAATATTTACAAATTATACAAAATCTTAATAAACTATAGTACATTAGAGTAATATAGTGAATTTATCAACAGAAATTCAGAATAAATAATTTTAACGTAACCTTACTTTTGCTCTACACCTTGCTTTCATTTCATAATTCTCATAACAATAATAAAGTCCTAATAAGCAACTTGAATAACTTACATATTATGTAGATATTTTTCAATTCAACATACTGAATTTTTTAGTATTAATTAAAATTCTAATGAATTTCATTAACCTATACCCAAAATGAACAGGGCACAAAAATTTTAAACTAATTTTTTGAAATCTATGTATATAATAATTTACGTAAATGACTTCTCCTTAATAATCTTAAAATTTTATAAAAATGTAAAAATTTTTTTAATCCTTTTCAAAAAAAATTTTTTTTTCATATTAAAATTCAATTTACCAAATTATTTTGCATCATATACAATTTTTATTTATTAAGACTTTCTTTGTTCGGAATCTTATTAGAATTTTAAAATTTCTACTGTAAAAATTTCAATTATTTTAAAAATATAAAAATCTATTAAATTATTTGTTATCAGGAAAGAGATCAGTATACTAAAATATCCTTAATTAAAAATTATTAATCCTTGACTTCCAATTTTATATAAAAATCTAGGAATATATTCGATTTTTGTTTTTCTTTTCCATTCTCCTTATTATAAAAATTATTAAATGTAATAGACAAAATAAGGATGTCAAATACAATTACAATTATCCTTTTTTTTCAATTCAATTATCAAATAGAATTGGATATAGGAATAGGATTTTGTTTATATTAGCTTATTTTTAATAATATTTTATTCGGCCCTCTTCTTACTGCTAAAAAAAAATTTATTGTTCTGATTTTGATCTTTTCAATTAAAAAATTACAAATTATTACAAAAAATTTTTAAGATATCCAATTCACAGAAGATAATTTAATATATTAAAAAGTCTTAAAAGGACAAAGTTACCTTAAAAGCAGGACAAGTGAAAAAAAACATTAATTAGAATAACACGAACAAAAGGACATTTTATCCTGATCTCTAATTTTTAATCTAATGAAAAAAAAACTTAAGTTTTGCATAAGTTTTGTCCCCTTATCAAATTCTAATTAACAAAATTTAATTTTCACAAAACTAATCCTTTTGTATATGTATAGCTATGAACATTTTTTTTTTAATATTCTAAAACTATTAAAACATTTTATATAGAAATTTCTTCAGAGAATAAAATATTTTTCAATAATTTTTCCATTTTTGCATAATAAATTCATTTGAATATAGAGACCTTACCAAGTTATATCTAGTAAAACTGTGTAATTTTTCTTAGAAATTATTTTATCATTTGGAAAACTATACAAGAACTATTTTGTTTATTTTTTCTAAATTTCATTTTTAAATTTAAACAAAAATTACTAAACATAAATTTCTAAATATTTTTAGTAAATTAATTTTTTTAAAGATAATTTTATAAAAAATTTTAAAATTAGAAACTAAAGAAAATCTAATTTTTGTTCTAGAATGAAAATTCTTTAACTCTTTTTGAGTATTAGCAATAAATTATCTATAATTGGAAAATAGTTTTTTAAATAATTTTAATTTTTCCCGTTTAATTTAGTAGATCTACTGCGTGCCTAATAAACCTACAAATTAACACAGTAGATTTAAAAATAAAATAATTTAATTTAATACGGCGTTATATTGAAATAGGTAAACGGTTTCCTCAAATTAATTGCAGCAACACTTCGATATATGCCAATTTTATGAAAGGATATTGAGATTTAAGCTGCAATAAATCAAAATATTGCAGTCTTATTGCAATTTTCAATATTAAAATATTAAAATAAAATATATTCTTTTTTTATGATTATAACACCGAAATATTTCACTAATATTAAACAAAATGAGTTGGTCTTCAATTTCCCATATAAAAATTGTGTAACTTTGTACTCAATTTACCCGAAACTATAAGTTTAGAAATGTTGCGGCATTATACGGAATGGCACTTCTTGACATAATTACCTTTAAATTAAATTTTTTTTTTTTTGTTCAAACTTACTATTCAAAATTTTAATATGAATAGCCACTTAAAATTTCTTAGAATATATAGAATAAATTCACGGACTGCTGTCGCCAATTAATCGTATTTTAAATAATTTTCACACTTTCATTAGAAATACAACCAAAACTTACTTAATCTATATTAATGATATTGTAAACATCCTGGCACTTGCTAGTATTAAAATAGTGGAAAAATCAAAATCTCATATTCAACTATTGCTAAACTTTTATTTTTAAAAATTTCATTAGAAATGTGTAAGAAGACCGAAAATTCTTTGCCTCCGTATGTATGGGTTAAATTTTTTTTTTTTGTAAATTTAAAAGTTTCTGTTTCCTTACGTTTTTTTTATGATTTTTTTTTTTAATTTTTAACTTTTGTTTAAGTTTTTATTTAATGCCCTTCCGGTTATTTGCTTTTAAATTTATTTCAGCATTTCATAGCATTCTTATATGTATAATAAATATAGAGATTTTCCAAAGGATAACCAGTACAATTTTTACTTTTACGTAAAAAAAATGCACATACTACCTAAACAGAAGCTCTATTTTCTGTTTGTTTTTTTGCTGTTGTTTTTTTTTTATTTAATAAGACGGAATATTATATCAAAGTGGGTATTAAAAATTAAGCAAAAAAAAAGGAAATGTTACAATACTGATAAGAGCCTTTATATCCTTAAAAAAAAAGGATAATATATTTTGCTTTTACTAAAATAAATTAAAATTCATTTTCTACTCTTATGCTCATATAATATTAGTATGCTTGTGTATTTGTACATAAATATGAATCGTAATGCAGAAAAAAGAGAAATTTACTTAAAAAAAAATAAAAACCAAATCTTCTTAATTTTAATGATTATTCAATTTTATACAACAAGAAAAAAAACTTTTTTTTTTTTTTGTGTTTTAATAAAAGGTTAAAAATTTTAATGTAATCCTTAAATATTATAAATATTATATACGAGTACATGGGAGCGTATTTCCAAATATATTCCTAAAGATCAAAAATATTTTTTAAAACTTAATGGAATATTATGAATTATGATTACCTAAGCATAAACATATGCAAATTTATTATTTACAAAAATAAGAAATTAAAATTAATTTAAAATTTATATCATATTTTTTTTTACAAAAGGGTGAGACCTAAATTGACTGTTCCTCCCAAAAATTAACATAAATAACATTGAATAGACTTATATGTATTAACTTCAACTCATGAAAATTTATTTTTTAGTACTTTTCAAAAGAATTTTTGAAAAAAACTTCTTATTAGCGTCACTCTCTTCGTCCGTCCGTCCGTCCTTAGACATGTTTACATCCCTGAAGATAGAAAGCTAAAATATAAATTTATCTTTACTAGAAACTTATTTAAGTAGAAGAAAATTTTTATGCATCTCCAGCTATCTAGAAAAGTTATAGCCCCACAATATACTAAAATCTCAATTTTTCAAATACTTATTGCAGTGAAACCATAAGCATTTTGCAAAAGGAGAAAAGTAGTGGCTGGCTTGTTCTACCGCGGCATATCATATTTGAACTTTACAAAAACAAAATGGTCATTAAAATTTACCGTTATCTAAAATACATTTTTATCCAAATTTTTGATACGGTTTTTCTTTTGGGCAATAAGCTGTACTTTTAAATTTAAACAGCTTTTAGACGTCAATAAATAGTTCATTTCGTTAAAAGAAAATGCTTTTCCACCTCCATTTCCTCACAAGTTGTTGCCTTTCGAGATTTGTAAAATTTGAATTTTTGGCACCTTTTATTTCCGAAAATGTTAGCTTTTGCGAATTTCTATAAAAGAAAGCTAACGGTAGATTCTATGCCATTAAAAAATATAATTATTTTTCTTAACTCACGCAATCAACCCTTAAAAACGAGTGTTATGTTAACGCTTCTCTTAATTTTTTATTTTGCTTTATCCTAAATGTATGCAATATTTCAAATTTTTTCGTATTTGAAAGAAAGTAATTTTAATAATGTAGTAACTACGTAGATTGCTTTTAAAAGTAGCATTTTCACTTGTTGAAGGGAAAAGTGTTATATTACAAACTATTGGTTTGACCCAACTTTATTTGGTATACTATAAGAATAATTTAAATAATCATGATTTTAAAGAAATTGTATGAAACTGCAAGCGATCAACATTATGATTTTTTATAACAATTAACCAAAGAATAAGACTAAAACTGATTCTTGACAAAATATAAAGTACAAGCTTAAAATGTTCAGGGTCTACCAATAAAGAACATAATATAATACTCTTATACATTTTACAGTTCAAACGCTCCACAACCTTACGTTAGAGTTCATCTAAAAGCAATTACACAACCTAACTATAATTAGAAGTACCACACAACACAACATAAATTTTTTAAGATTTCCAAGGACCAATAACCTATTTTATGAAATTCTATAAAATATTTCATATAACAGCTATTCAAAATCCAATCAAAATGTTAAAAGCAGATTAAGATTTTCAAAGTAAATAAATAAATATGTACGACTTTATATTTACTTTTAAAAGATTTGAAAATAGAAATACTATATTACTATATTATAAAAAGGATAATATTTTTAGTTCATAACCAACTCTTTACAACTTCATAATTATATTTACACTTTATGTACACAATTTTTTTTTATTGTTTCACTTACCTATATGTAGTTGGAAGTAACATAAGTATAAATTTGAAAAAAAAGAAATCCAAAAACATTTTTTTTCATTTATACTCAAAGTTAAAGCAATTAAATTAAAGAAAATTTCATTTCATGTTGTTTCTAAAGGATTTCCAAAATAAAAATCAGAAAGAAAATTTTATTATTGGTTTTAGTAAATCTATTCGTCCGTCTATTTCTTCCAGGCGACTAAACGACCAAAATAGACAATTTTAGAAAAAAATCAATAAACTTGCAAAGCGCGACAGTAATGAAATCTGGTTGGTGACAAAAATGCAGTCTAACGGAAGCACAATGAGAAACCTATGTATATACTGTGCGAAATCTTCATCCCACCACAAAATGTAGGATTTCCAATTTTCGGCATGATTAAATTTTCAACACTATCTCTATAATAGCAAGATCGTAGCAGTAATCTGCGCCTAACATCAATATACTATAACTTACCTTTATACCTTTACTAGATTTAATTAGAAAAACTTATTAAAATTTTTTGTTCGTAAAATTTTTTGCAAAATATTACCACTTCCCAACTCCTCCTCTCCCTACTCGTATGCAATGTATGCAACATAGTTATGATAAAGTAGAAAGATAATCAACGATGTATAATTTACCAATATTATTTTTCCCTACACGAAAAGCCCTAGAATATTAGAGAGAAATGTGCTGTTTTTAAAACAATGATTTTGATTGACTGCATTGTTTTTTGTGTTCTTCCTTCCTTAAAAATATAAAAATCGTATATAAAAATGAACTTTCCTTTTTTTATTTTTTTTTTACTTTTAACAACGTCTTATTGCTAGATTTTTAATTGCAATAAAGAAAATTACAATGAAAATATTTTTTTTATATAATACTTAAAAGAACAAAAACTTTTCCAAAGAAAAAAATTAACACAAAAATGGTGAAAACTTAAAGGGTAAAAAAATGTTTCTTGGTTGGTCTTTTTTTTATTTCTTTCTCGTTATTTAGAAATTGAAAAAGAGTGCAGTTTTGTAATTAAGACTAAAGAATGGTTGTAAAAATTTTCTGAATTGTAAATTTTAATTTTAGAATTCGTACATTTTTTCTAAGAATCCAACAAAAAAATTAATTAAGTATATTCATTGTAATCCTTGAAAAGTTTTCATTTGCAGTATAGCAAGAATAAAGTTCCACATTTTAAATAAGAGAAAAAGAAAATTTAATAAAAATCATAAAGTTAAAAATATCATCTAATTTCAACGAATGAAGTATGGCTAGGACAAAACAGGGTCAAAAATTACTTAATATAAAATTTAATTAGAAAAATTTCAAACAAATTCAGGTTAATTTTTTTTAATTTTATCTAATGTTTAGAATTTATTAGGTATCCACCTAATTTCCTGGTACTACTAAATGAAATTAAATTAAAATTCTATTAAAAAATATCCAAAATTCTAAGAAATAATTAAAATGTATGAAGTAATATTAATGAATTGCAAAATTTAATAATTAAATTCATAATTATTTTGTTGATTTAATTTTAATTTCTTAGAAAAACTTTAATTATATTTGGAATTTTCTAATACGAAACTTGTGGATTGTTTAAATCTTATTTGGGTTGAATTTAATTTAATTATTATGCATAATAATTAATTCATTATGAAAATTTTTAAATCTACTTCAAAATTTCATTATAATAACAATAATTATTTTCCAATTTTAACTATTCTGTTCTATAAGGTACTCTCAGTAGTTTTATTTGACTACTGAGATTCTAATGATTTGAAATTCTCAGTAGTACTCTAGATTTTTATGTAGAAAATACTAAAAATTTGCTTTTGCTTCATACTTCGTTCTATGTCTCATTCTAAATAAAAGTGTGCCGAGACCTATGTTGAGAGAAATCTTTATTTATCATATGTTTGATCTATTATGGGGTATGTGTGTCAGGTTTGAGCCCCTTAATCATTCTATTGATATTTCTAGTGTCAAATCCATTAAGAGAAGATTCGCTCTCCGTTTTGCATTACGTAGTTTAGGTTGATCTGATTTTTTCACGCTACCGTCGTATGAATTATAAACTATTATTGTTAGACTTGCAAACGTTGTGATCTCATAGGATAGTTTTAGTATTCATCAACATCATTTTGATTTAGTTTTAGTATTCATCAACTTGTTTCGGGGAAAATTGTTTCGCAGTTTTTATTTGATCAGTTGGTAGAGCGTCCGCCTAGAAACCGGTAGGTCACTGGTTCGAGTCCAGTTCGAGGAGAAAAATTTTTTTAATGAATTTTTCTGCCTTTAACTCGTTCCTTTGATTACGTCATCCATCTGTTCTGCAGTTGCATGAAGAAATTTCCATTAAGATAAATTAGTAGTGTAATAAGCACATTCTTATTAATTCCGCAACTATGATGTTGTATTAGTAAAATTCATAATTTAATTAGTGCAATAGGCACAATCTTATAAATATATATGTTCTTGTTATTGTATGTTTCAATAGTAGATTGTATGTAGCAATCAATGGAAACAAAACAAATACTTAGTAATCATGTGAATTACTGTATAAGCAATGTAGAGAACATTTCGTCGGCAATTTCTTCATGCCTCTGTAGCTCAGTTGGTAGAGCGTCCGCCTAGAAAGCGGTAGGTCACTGGTTCGAGTCCAGTTCGAGGAGAAAAATTTTTTTAATGAATTTTTCTGCCTTTAACTCGTTCCTTTGATTACGTCATCCATCTGTTCTGCAGTTGCATGAAGAAATTTCCATTAAGATAAATTGATCAGATGTCTTTTAGAGAGAATTCGAACAAATTGACGCTGGTAGAGTTTTTCAGTGGTCGTTATAACAGTATGGACTATGGTACGAATTATTCGTTGACTAGGATAATTTAAATTTAATAAAATCATTAAAATTTCTAAATAAAAATTTTTAATATTTATAAAATTTTCAAAAATTCTTATATACTTACAGTTATCATCAATGTCTGCAATTCCAATAACATTAAAATTAAAAAATATTGAATAAAAACTTAAAATTATATGAAAATTTTTTAATTCATACATTCCCATTGTTTTAGATCTTATTGTACACTTAATATTGACTTTTGTATTAAATTATTTTGCTAAATAATAAATTTTTTTTTTTATTAAAATTTGAATAATTAAAAATTTTTCATGATATTTTCATCAAATTTCGATATTTTTTATGAATTCTTATTTTCATGTAGCTATATTATTTTTATTATAATTATTTATAACAGAAAGTTTTTTATTATTGTTATACGTTCTTAATTGAATTCGAACATTATTAAAATTTATAATACCAAAATTTTGTATATTATATTGGAATTCAAATGAATTGAATTGGAAATCTAATTGAATAAATATAAAAAACCTATTTTAATAGTTTTATTTCCAAAATTCTACCAATGAAATTTAAATATTTGCAAAATTAAAAAATTATTAATATTGTACAGATTTTCCAATTCTAAAATTTATTTATTATTAATTTTTAATTTTATTGTTTTTTTTTCTCAATTATTATTGCCCACAGTTTTATTTTGTATTGCGATAGCATATAAGTTTTCTAATATTATATATGAAATCCGGTCATTCAACCTGTAAATAAAAAAAAATTATAAAATTATAATAAGAGTAATAATAGAAAATTTAATAAAAATTTATGGTTTATTACGAGAAAAATACATTAAAAATTTCTATAGAAAAGTAATAAATTTTGATAGTTAAATTTAAAGTAATCTGCAGTACTAATTTTTACAATAATTTGAATGGATAAAATTTTTTATTATTTACAATAATTTTCTTTGCAATATGCGCTCTGCATTCATTTCAACTTCACGTTAAAATAATTGACCATGTATGGCAAACGAGAGTAAATTCTTAAGGCAAAATATTATGGGGACATTGAAAAGTTAGTGGTTTTTGGTTAATTTGTAAGAGATAGAGACCCTTGAATGAATGTCCATACATAAATAATGTCCATACCATTAATCTACTCGAAAAGTTTCGAAAATCCTCAAAAGTATATTTTGTTTAAACAATAAAACAATTACTTTGCATACGGATATTAAAAAATTTCATTAAAAAGGATGTGCTTAAAAAATTTGAAAACTTTTTAAACGCATTCTCCTAAAACTTATATAAGGAATTGAAGTTTTTTATTGAAAGGAAAAGCATTATAGAAAAATTTCCCGGATATTATTTTAAATAAAAATTATTTTAAAAATTTTTGACTTGACAAATTGATTTAGACAAATGTAGTACTTATAACAAAGCAGGTTAGTAATACTTAAACAACAAATTTCAATTAAAATTTTTTAACGTAACAAGTAGTTAATACGAGGTTTCTGGACCACACGGCAACAGGCAAAGCAATTTATAAAAGAAATTAGAAAACTTTGAAGTGCTTTGAAATAAAAATTTTCAAAGTTTTCAAACGTTTTTATAAATTCTTTTGTCCATTGCCCCTTGCCTGTGTAGTCCGGAGCCCGCTTATTGTACTACATTGTAAACTTTTCAAGAAAGAAAAATTCATGTAAAAATTACATTCTTAAAAACTCTTACATTTTATTCATCTTTTCAATACTAAAAAACAAAAATAAAATAATGTTAAATATTCCGGTCTATCGCAATAAAATTTCATAGAACATCGAAAAAAAAATAGGATACATTGTTGCCTATACCACTATGGTTTTCTAGCACATTACATTTTATTAATGTCATTGTCGTTATCCTCAATTTTTTCTTCTTTTCTTTTCCAAATTTTAAAACATTTAAGACACCATAACAGAAAATTTTTAAATTATAGAGCATAGAAATGAAAATTTGTATAACAAGAATAAAGAAAATTTAGTTTAGTAGAAACATCAACAAAAAAAAAAAAATAATTTAAATGCTAGAGAACTTAAATAAAATGAACTGACCTAAAAAAAAAACACAGAAAATCTCGAATATCTACAAACAAAATAGAAACTATTGCTTTTAACTTAAACAAAATAGAAATATGTTGATGGTCGACAATAGCGACATTAACCTAAATCAGAAAGAAAAACTCTTAAGCACAACCAAACAATATAAGAAAAATAGAATAAAAAACAAAAATTCAGAAAGATAGAAAAACAAAAATGGAGGAAAACAAAAAAAATATATGATGTGAGTGAGAAGCTGTTAAAGTTTCTTTCATATTTTTATTTTGTTATCGTCCTTCATTCATTCATTTATAACACCATTATTCATTCATCATTCTTTATCATCACATCATCATCATATTTATAATCATCATGATTATCAACATCATTATCACTATTATTATTATAATATTTTTATTAAAAATGATATTATCATTTAAAAAAAAATAAAATCTTCAACCATAAATTTTTATCCATAAACTATTTTTCCATATAAAAAAACTGTCATGAGCATTGAAGAAAAATTCAAAAATATTATAAAATTCATTTATTTTGAATATCTGAGGCATAACTTATAGGTGTGTTCTACATTAAGGATCTATATATCTATTTATTATTATACAGGTATGCCGTATGCCTATATATTATTATAATAATAAAATTAACAAGAAAAATATTATATTTTTATGTTTTATTTGATCAACTTAAGGATATCCTTGCTAAAGGATATCCTAAATCCAAACCGGAATAAAAATTTATATAGATAGACATAATATTATTTAAATTTTTTTCTATATGAATTAATAATATTAATTTTTTTTCTTTTAAGAAAGAATTTTTAAAATTTTTTTTAGTTTAATAGTGTTCAAGGAGGAGCATAAGATGTTGTATTCGGCCATGATACCAAAGAAAAAAAATTGTTATCAAAAGTATATGGTAGAGTTGTACAATTAATATGGTTAAAATCTATATAGTATGGTATGACAAAAAAATTTTGTCAGCAAGGACATTAAATTCATTTACCTGAACAAATCTATTACATACAAAGCTATACAAATATTTTTTTTTCTGTTTATAAAATTATTTTAATATGTTATGCATTAATTTCATGATATCTTTGGAAAATATAAATTAAATACATAGTTATCATTGGAATTGATAAGTAAAATGAAGCCTATAAAGCTGTTCTCATTTTGAACCATGTTATATAAGGCTAATTAATTAATCTTCCGAATCATACAAGAGCTTTAAAAATAAGGTCTATAGATAATATTATATCAACTAATAGCTCTGAGCAACTAAATCACTCCTCACTGTCAATTTAGCTCACTGTTTAATCTGTAATATTCTCTTTTCGTCTATTTGAATAATATCGTTGAGAGCCGTATAAATATTTACTTTATAAAAAATTTTTGCTCTGAATAATTTAGTAGATTATGTGAATTGTTTAAAAATATTAAAGAGCACAGCTGTAGTAAATAAAATGACGGTACCAGCATACAATTAATTAATTTGTAATGTTATAAATGATATGTTTAAAAAATGGTTTCCCTATCACAGGCGGTTTTTTCCATAGCCTAAGCAAATTAATCTTAATTTTTTGTATTGTCTACAATTCCAAAACAAAATATTGAATGTAATTAACAGTGATTGTGTATTTGATTTTGAGCCCTGTCTTATACAGGATACTCATATCATTCTATTTGCCATACTATGAAAATTTTTATTACTGTTATACTATTTTAGTCGAATCCTTGAATTTATTACAAAAAATTTTTATTCTACCAACTTTAATTCACTCATATTCAATATTGTAAAATTGTATAAATATTATGACTGAAATGGTAAATATAGAACAAGGCAAATGTAATATTACAATAAAAATAATAAATGCAAGATGATTGTTGATGAATATAATTCAAGGGTGGTATATTTGCATATTGTATAATAGTATTTTATATTCTATAACAGTATAGTGAATTTTAAATAAGGTTTTGATGAACATGACTTGTACCTTGTTAAAAATGAAGTTCTAAGAGAAATATTATTTTTTTTATTGTCACAAGGAAAAAAATTATATGTTTTCATACCCCCATTCAGAACAATGTATACCCCGTATGTATGTTAATTATAATTACAGATTTATGTAAAATTATTTTATATGCAAGTTAATATTGTATATTTAATATTGTATATATTATGATTTTTCCACTAAATAATATTTTTAATGTATTTATTTGCAAAAAACCATCATTTGAATATTTCAGTGTCAGGATTCAATTTATTTGTAATGTTTATGAATTATTGTTATTCAAATTAATTTAAAATTTTAAGTACAATATGTAGATATGTTAAAGGATGTATTATTACTGATTCAGTAAAATTGGTATTCAGTTGTAATTCATTTCATATAAATTATAAAATCTTAGATTTGTTATGCTTATGAATGTTTTAATTTAGAATTTGCTTTACTTATGCATGTCATCTCCATGATCTCCAATAATAATAAATAACTTAATTAAATTTAATTTTCTATTATGTTACATAAATGTTCGGAAATGTTAATTGTGTAAATTGATCCTGGACATTTTTGAAAAAGTATAATGTAGCAATACGCACAATTCTTATCAAACAAAGGTCTAAGAGTAATGTTTAATGTCTGGCTCCTGCTTAACAAAAAAAGAATATTATGGAAGAGATGAGAATGCATTGATTCAATTAAAAATATTGTAACATTTCAATTTCATATTAATTCATTGAAAATTCCAATTAATTAATCAAATTATTGAAATTGTAGTTAAAGAATAATTAAAGAGAATAATTAGAGTTTTACTTTATTTAAAAACAGGAATATTGCAACTTACAATCAATTAAATTTGGAAAAGAAATTACATAAATGTACACATACCTATAAATACAGGGTGAGCCTGTAACGTGGTATCACGGCGGCAGAAATATGTAATAATATTATGAACAAAATCTGTTCTGGAGAGTTCAGCGGGGGTCACAATTAAATATTTAACCCCCAACATCTACTGTATTTTGCACCTAGAGGAAAATAACCTCGAAAACGGATATTTATACAAAAAAAAATTGAAGTCCAACTCAAAATCTTTCAAATTATGAAAAAAAAAAATTGTTGAATAGGGTAATTTTTTTTGTAATTGGTCACTTTGTGAACAATTTTCAAATTTTTCTTTTTTTCTTTTTGATTTATTTGTTCAATAACTCTTTAAGTAGCGACTTAAAAAACACACTTTTTTCCTTAAATGGAGAGAAACTTTTTCACTTTTCCATTGCATATTAATGCTTTTAAATTGGTTAATAATATTATAGAGGTTATAACCATTTAAATCAATACATCTTTTTGTCGAAACCAAAACTTTTTAACTGGAACTTTGGGAGGTTATATATTCATCTGCGTCCATCCTCACCAACCCTCCCTGGAACGAGTTTTTGAATAAAATTGCCCCACCTTTCTGCTCCCAACAGATTATATAATATTACAGATTCACCCTGTACTATATGTAAAAATACAAATAGAATTAAATAATTTTAGGAGAGAGAAAAGAAAAAATTTTATCTCGATTATTAAATAAAATCATCATAATTTTCTTATATCAATTTTAATTCCTCAATTTAAATCCTAAAAAAAAAGCAAACGAAAAAAATGAAAAGAAAACTCTCACATTTATAATTTTCCAAATTCATTTTGATTTTCATTCCAATATTGTAATATTTTTTTATAATTTCCTTTTTTTTTTTGTTTGGTTTTACCGATTCTAATCTTAATCATCAGTTTTATATAATAATGTAGAAAAGTTCTAATGAAGTCATTAATTACTGGAAAAGAAGAAAAATTTTCTTCCTTATACCTTCCTTGTACTCAACCACACATAATTGAATTTAATGATAAAAAGCTATATAAAAGAAAATTACCTCAATCAAAGATTGACGAAACAAAAAAAAAATCTTCATTTTAATATTTTTTTTTTTTTAGTTCTAAGAATTTCAGAAAATTAAACTCTAGATTTTGTGTATGCATAGAGAACAAATATAGAGACAGAGAGAGAGACAATGTATATTCTGGTATAACGATAATTCGTCTCCACCATGTCATCATCGTGATGAATAAATTTCATAAAAACAAAATAAAAAGCCAAAAAAAAAAACAAACAAACAGAATGAAGATAATAAACTCTCTCCTTAAAATGTCATTAAATGGAAATGTACAAATTCGCATACACATTAACAAAATGACATCTCCTGTTATGTATGTATGTATAAAAATACCAAATTGTGGTATACATAATATTGTATTACGAGTATATTTAGATATCAACAAAACATAAGAAAAAATATAATCAACCAGCAGCGAGTGTCACAGCGCCAAAAATTTTCTCTTTCGTATTGTAATGTAATACTATGGTATATATGAATGTAAAGAGGTAGTTAAGTTAGTTGTAAATACAGAAACAAATAAAATGAAAAATCAAATGAATTCGAATAATATCACAAATTTTCCAAAATAGCACATTTTCCTTAACCAAATGAAAATCTTTTTTCCTATTTAAATATTACTGTTATTATTATTGACACAGATTATATTCCGGAATGTTCCATAATTTTGGGATGGGAGCACTAAATATAAATTTTACGGTCGGATTAGATGGTTAATATTAGGTCAGTCGGTAGTTCTGTTCGCTTATAGAAATTTGAAAAATTTTACAGTTTCATACGAATAAAGGTACCGAAAATCGAAGTATTACTAATATTAACACCCAATATAATGCAGCTTTCAAGGATAATGTAGGCATCACGCTTCACAAACACCTGTGGTGACCAATAATCCTAGTTATTAATTCCAACAAATTTTTAAAACATTACATCTCCACAAATAATTGTTGAAAAGGAAAGTTAATCTTAATCTAATTTTTACCCACATACGAAGAAAAAACAAGTCCCCATTTTTTTAAGCATTTCTGAAATTTTAATATATTTTTTTTATAAAATTAAATATTTAGATTTTAAAACCGCAAAAAAAAAAAATTTTAATTTTTCGTACAAATTTTTGTAAAGCTAAATGATTTAGAAAAAAGGATTTAGAGGCAGGAAAAACTATTACCCTATCAAGGAAAAGTGTTATCACAAAAATCCATGTGTATATAAAATTTCATCTTTCTATTTTCTAAATGGCCACACATTTAGATGGAAGTATAAATTTAATAAGAATATTTTTTTTTCTCAATTTAATTGGAAACGTGCTGGAGAGATAAAGGAGAGCAAAAACAAAAAATAAATTAAAAAGAAATCAAGCTAAATTAAATCAAATTAAATAAAATGATTAGAAAACATGACAAGGATTCTGAATCCTTGATGGGAATGAATAAATGAATGAATGAGTAAAATGAGAAAAATTAAGATCTAAAGAATTTGAAATATTCATGTTTTTCTTTGTTTGTTTTTTTTTTCTTTTTTTAAGTAAATTAACAAGTTCCTTATTATTGTAAATAGGGATGTAGGTAATATATATAAAAAAAAATCTCAAGTTTTCAGAGTTCGAAGTTACTTAATTTTAATATAAGGTAAACATGTTGAAAATATTATAGAAATTAATAAAAATAATATTGAAAATTGAAAATATAGTTAATGATGGTAAATTTTTGGAAATTGCCGATATACCGTGATAGTTTTCTAAAATAAGTAAAAATACATCATAATTTTACCCTTTGTCTGAATTTTTAATTGCTATTACCTAAAGCAATAATAATTTTGTAATAAATTTGCACAATCTACAATATTTAGTTACCAAAACAACTTATTTATTTAATAGGCTTAAAAATATTATGTCTCAGTTCATATTACTAATACTCTTACTATCAACAATTTTAGTTCACTAATGTTTCTAATAATATTTTAACAATAAGCTGTCTATTCTGGAAATATGAAGCTTTTGTAAAATATTGTCAACCTATCAACACAAATTTAAAAATCTCAGTAATCTACGGTATATTGTGTGCAATATTTTAAACCCTTTAGTGTTAATATTTAAAGAAAAAATTATCATACCAATTTTTAACATGATTTTTTAGATTCTATAATCAATTCTCTCTAAATAATAAATGAGATATATCCTGTAAATAATAAATGTTTGCGAGCAAGTGCTATTATTATATTTAAATACATAGACCTAATGTAAGCTAATTTTTTACGATATCTATTCCAAAATAAATTCAAAATTTTTCGTTTCCCTATTTTATTTATACAGATTATTCTATAATGAATGAACTTAGACGTTAAATAACATTTTACTAATTTATTATTAAGGTATTAATTAATACAATTAAAATAAGTACTTAATTAATTAATTTGGAAAAAGTTGTAATACAATTAACTGATTAAAATAATTAGTGACAACTTGAAAATAATCAATAAAATATTAAATTTTCCGGAAATTTTAAAAATTTTTCTACACCAGAATTTCGTTTTACTATAATCCAACTTATTCAATTGAATATTAAATTAATAGTGTCATTAATTCCCCATTAAAATACTGTAAAATCGATTATCAGTGAAAATTCTCCAAAATTAAAAGAAAAAATTTTACTTATTTTTGTTGTACAATTCAATAAAATTTCTACTCATTGAGGAATTTTTCAATAATAAAATTCCATCGTGTATAAATATTCTAGGATCAAATTATTAAACTATATTTAAATTGTTTCATTATACAAAAGCTATTAATGTACCGTCAATCCGTCATCCGCCAATAAAAAGTACCGTTAATAAAAAGTAAAATTACCGTCAATAAAAAGTAAAATTATTTAATTTAATAAATTTTTGTTTTGTGCATCATCATAATCGGAAAAATAATTTCATTTTATTTTCAGTATTTGAAGAATAAAAATTTAATACTCTTTTTGGCACAATGGATCTTTTCTAGTTTACGTATTTTCATTAAAAATGAAGCATTTTTTAATTTTATTTATAATTGAACAAAAATACAGGAAAAATGAAATACGGTTAATTTTACTGAAGCAAATACTCACTTATATTTTGCATAAAAATTTTAAAATACACCATTATACATAAAAATATAATTCAAATTACGTCATAGAATTTATTAAATAAACTAAAAATTGCATATCATACGGCGTTGCGAATAATTTTTTGGAAAATATTATGTTTTTTAGTGAATAACAATAATATTGCATCAGACTAATATTTTTATGTTCTATGAAAATTTACTGAAATTTCGCCATTCGGACAACATCACATTTGAGAACAGTTTCAATATGTTACCAGCCTGAATGCAGAATGCAAAAACAACCAATTTTACTTTGTAATGAAAAAAATAAGATCATTAAATTTGTAATAATTTCCAATTTAAAAATATTTTTATAATCCAGGTTTGATATAACTTCACTATTTTACTTTGTTTTATTTTCTTTGTTAATTCTCATTTTAATGACCTTGAATTTTTCAGAAATCAAAAAAAAGATTTCCTCTTAAATTTCAAAAAAGAAAAAAAATTTCATTTCAAAATTTTTATTTTTCGTATCTTAATTTTCATTTTACTTATTCGTTATTTCCCATTTCCATTGTCCAAAGAATGTTTCAGTTTTTTTTTTTTGGAATATATTAAGCAACAAACCAACTTAAAAAAAAAAAAATTTTGCCTTGTTTTTCTTTTTAACTTTTCACAATACTTTTTATGACCCGTACGAACGTATGCGCGAAGGGTATATTAAATTTGTCTTACCGTTCGTAATGCTAAGAAATAATAGTCTGAGATATAGACATAAGTATATGTTTTTGATCAGCGTCGAATTCTGAGTCGATTCAATCATATTCGTCCATCCAAGCGACAACTCAAAAACTAATTAGGATAGCATCACCATTTACTATAAGAAACAATTACAAATTGTTTCTTATAGTAAATGCCAAAACCCTATTTAAATTGAATAAAAACGAGGTACTGGTTCGGGTAGCTGCCACACAACTTCAAAATTTATTTGGTTTAATCTTCGAAATTAAAGAAGTTATGGCATTGAAATCTCGCACAAACGAATATCATGAATAAAAATCATGAAAATTTCTTGACTCCTTAGGGTAACTGCCATACAACTTCAATAATATTGAACTGAAATAACAATACAGACATTTACTCGCTCATAGGATAAAAAAATCCATACGGGTATCACAGAGTTGACATGATAAACTCTATTTTTCCTCGTTTTCTTTTATTTTTCCACAATCTCTGACAATAAAATTTTTCCTTATAATTTAAACATTTTTTTCTTTGTTGCTCTTTTATTTTAAATTTTTATTTTTCTTTTGTATTTGTCCTTCTTCTTAGATATTTATCTTTTTTGTTTTTTTTTGTGTAGTTTCATAGTACAGTAAAAATATTTTCTTTAAAATCCCTTAAAAACATTTTATTTACAGAAAAAAAGTAAACCTTAAAAATGAAAATAAACTTTCCCAAATGAATTCGTTTCTCATTATTTGACTACGAGGTTTTCTCTTAATGTACACATATGGTAAACCGACATGGGCCCAATTTTCTATTTTTTACTTTTCTTTCATTTTAGACCCTTTTATATATATTTTTTTTTTGCCATTTTTACAAATATTATTTTGGGGTTTTCTTTTCTTGTTTTATTCTTATTTTTTTGCAGCTGTTATAGTGAAGTTGTTACTTTTTTTTTCCATATTTTGAATGTTGATATTTTAATATTGAATATTTTATACAGTAATTTTTGTCTTATATGAGTTATTAATAAAGATTATATTGTTTTTAAAAAAATGGAATGCACATTCAATTAGTAAAAATTAATTTTTGTTAAATTATAAGTGTAGTTCTTTGTAAATTACAGAAATATTAATAAATATTCAAAATCTAAAATACTTGCTAGAACACAACATGAAATTGATTTAAAAGAATAATGAAGACCTAATAAATTATGTCCTCCGAAGTCTGTAATTGCACGGAATCATATTTTTAAAAGTAAATCACTCAGTTCCCATGGAATCTACAATCTAGAATCTACAAATCAATCAGCTTCACGGGCGTTCATAATTTTAATTGATTTTGATCAATTTTGAAGATTTTGCAAGTTATATTTTTGTTATTCTTATTTCCTTATTTTAAAAATGTTGCATTTATTACTCTTTTATTAAACTTTCATAGTTTTCTGCCTTAACATAACTCTGTCTAATTGCAAATAGAAATTCTATGAGTCAATTTTCATAATTTTCAATTGAAAAACTATTTTTATGAGTTTCTTTTATTATTTTACGAATTGTAAATGAAAGTATAGCAACTACATTATATTTTGTATGATATTGCATGAAGATGAGTCACAAGTTGTATCCTAACAGTTTTGGTTTTTAGAACAAGCGCTCCAAAAGAAAGGGCAGAACATTTAAACTTAAAATTTTGTAAGATTTTTGAAACCTTATTGAAATTTATTTTGTGAATTATTTTTCGAAAATCTCTGTATTTGGCCTAACTATTTCTTTTTCGTTTGGTTGAGTTGCTTTATCATCAAAATCAAAATTAAGTCAAATATTTCTTCAAGAAAAAAATCTTTAAAAAATTCTCAAATTTAAGGTCATGCATGAGTCAATATTATGACCAGAACAACCCATTTGAATATTATTATTTTTTTGTTTTTTCTTTATTATATCGTTTTTCTTCCGTAAATTGATTTCAATGATTATTTATTGAAGTATACTAGTATATACTTTCATTTCATTATGATTTTTCAAATGTTCGTAAATTTTAAATTTAAAATATTTTATTATGTAAATAAGCTTATAATATCAACTATATTATAGAATCAATATTTTGATTGCTATGATAATAATAGGCTCCACTTTAGAACCATTTATCTCTTAACAATTTCACTGTTTTTTTTTTCCTTGTTCTTCCTTCTTTTCCTATATATCGTATAATTTACATATCTATACATAAAAATCAAAAAGATTTATGAAATTTTGAATTCATTTTTGATAAAGAATAAACAAAAAAAAAAATAATAATAAAATTTTATCAAAAATGATAAAAAAGTGAAAACGAGATTTTCAAGTTGAAAGTGGATTGAAAAATTCGGCTGTTATTTTAATGGTTTTCTTTTTTTATCTTTTGTCATTTTGTACACCATTTAATTGGTTTTGAAGAGTTTGAGTGACTCTAACACAAAAAAAAAGCAATTTCTTATAGAAAAATTTTCAATCAAAAAAAAAAAAAAAAAAAAAAATCGATATTTTTCATATGAAAATTCATTTTTGTATATAAAGGAACAGAAATATCGTATATTTTTTAAAAAATCGAATTAAAAGTAAGTGTCTAAGAGTAAGGGCATATCTTGACGAATTCAAGGAAATGGAAAGCTTATTTTTGATCGAAAAACAAATTAATTTTGATTTTTTATTCTTCTTTTTTGTTGATGCTTTGTTATTTTTATACAAACATTTCATTCACGTTGTGATTATAAAAATTATTGTATATAGCAGTTCAATATAATTTACATAATACCATAGCTGTGGCAGGATATTTAGAATCTTTATAGAGCCATATGTGCCGATTTATTAAATATATAGGGGTTGCGTGAATCCCAGTTATATTCAAAGGTATTGTACATACTTGGCGACAAAATGAATTTCATATGAATATTTTTAATTAAAACGGCAAAACAATATTTTTAAATCCCTGTTAAGTAAACTTGAAATTTTGTGACTTTGAAATCATTTCCAAAAATTGCTTGGAAAACAAGCAAATTAATTATTTCATTATAGCTTTGCGGAAATCTCTTTTGAAGAAAATAAAAACTATTTTGAATTGGCTTGAATACCAATGTTTTACAATTAAAATTTTTTTTTAATAAAAATATCCTACGCCACTACGGCCATAGAAGAAAAAAATTTCATGCAATACAAAAAAAACTAATAACGCGGGGGCCATATAGATTGCTTCTGATCTCTGTTGAATTTTAAACGATTTGAAATTAGAATTATTTTTTTATTTTTCTATTCCTGTTATATTTAAATTTTCGCTAAAATTTTTCCTTTAATAACAAATTTAAAAATAATTTTATACATACATACATTCTTACATTTAGTTTTACCTTATTTTTTAGCGCAAAATTAGCACAAATTTATAAAATTTTCGAAAGAAGTGCTTAGTAGTTTCGTTAAAATGTCCGTGAACACGTTTACAAAAATCTTGTTCACTTTTTGAAATAGACAGCTGAAATTTTACACATGCTAGGGACTTGTTTCTGTAGAAGAAAATTTTTACTCATCTACCTACACCAACCACAACTATCCCCCCGACAACCCCCTTACCTAAAAGTTATAAACTCTAAAATTCATAAAAATACGATTTTTTGACTATTTGTCACAACGAAAGGACAAGCAAGTTCTGCATAGGCAGAAAAGTTTTGTTGGATATTAATAATGGGATTTAAATTAATTAAAAATTAATTAATAAAATTTTAATTAAAAATTAATAGTTGCAGATATACAATAAATAATTTGTTTAGTTCGAAATTTATAAATTCCTTATATTTCCGAAACAGCAAGTTAATCCTTGAATTCAAGGTTTATATTAACGATTCTTTCAATTTTTTCCTCACCCCTAGATGTATGCAATTTTTGAAATACCTTGGTATATGAGTGGCAGTAGATACTTTTTTAAAACCAGTATTTTATCTTGTTGAAGGAAAAAGTGATACTTTACAAACCGTTGGTTTGATCCAACTTTTTTTTTATTTTTATCATTATAATTCATGTGCCTTCCCTAATTTCTGTCATATAATTTTTTTAACTTATTTTTTTCGCTTGATTTTGTTTTGTTCTAGGAAAAAAATCTTATCATGTAATAATATTGTCAATGTTATAATATTTTTATAATGCTTTCATTTTGTACTTGTATTTTAAATGTTATAGAAAAACAAAATGTAAATTTTTTTTTTGTATTATTAAAGTGAAATTGTTTTTGATTTTTTTTTTTTGTACAGTGACTTTAAAATCGATTAAATAATGTAAAAATTGTAATTTTTGAATTTTTATATAAAAATTTTTTTTATTTTGCTAAAGTAGAACATTAAAAATTAAACAATAGGATCCATTATTGTGAGCATATATTATATGGAATATAAATTTTGTTTAGGTTCCACTACAATAAAATTCCATAATTTATTCTAAAATTAGACGTAAACTTATCGAACCAATCTCAAAATTCAAGTATAATTTAATGAAAATAAAAAATTGAAATATTCGCCATCTACTGACATTTGCCATCTTGAAAATAACATAGTTTTGTAAATAATTTTCCAATACTAACCACAATGTACAGTTAATTTTAAAATATAGGGTCCTTATTATGTTATCTAAATACTAAATTGTAATATTCTCTTTATTTTCATGCAATATTCTGTGTTTCAATAAAAAATACCAAACCGACATTTTACAAAAACATGTAGCTCGATATTAAGCATTCAATAAAATTATAGTTCCGATCAATAATTTTAAACTAGACCTTTACATAAAAACGGAATTTCGACGACTTATTATTGAATTTTACAGGAATTATCATGTAAACATTCTAACTTTCACAAACTAAGGTAAATCTATGAATCATAAATAATTCACAACAAAAAAATTTTTTTAGAAAAATACACTTTTCTAGCGGACTAAAGAGAAGAAAATAATTTTATTTTCAAGCCTAGTCTAGATTAAACTATATTATATACATATTAGATACTTAAACCTTACAAAGATTTCATTAAACCATAAATCTAAATATTTTAAAATGGTAAATGTGGTTTGCTTTTTTATGAAAATCAAGTGTCATTTCAATTGAATATAATAAAGTATTCAAATTCTCTATGCAATTTAATAATAATTTATCCACCACGTTTTGACCATATTTAGGACCTTCAGTTTTCGCTTCTTAGGACTATTTTGAGAACTGGACTGTAGCAGAATCGATTTTCAGAGTAGATCCTCGAGCAAAATTTATAAAGAATACCGAGAACATTTTAACAGTTCCTCTACTTGATTACATTTAGGAGCCTTTAGTTTGTTTGGGAGGAAAGGAACTGGAAGGTCTATTTGAGGCCCAGAAAGCTATTTAGAGACAATAGGATTGAATCTGTCATCGAAACCTATCCAATGCCCTTTCTCAGCTCTGTATGTCAGCTTGAGAGCTGATTTATTAAAGTTTAAATAATTTCTAAAAAATTTAATTATACCTGATTTCCGGATTAACAAACAAGAAACAAAGTTAATAAAAAGTAGGTAGCATCATACTTTAAGATGTGATTAAATAAACTATTCATTCTATCAGTTCTAACGTTATGGATTTCGATTTCAATATTAATTTTAAAGTTAATCGATTTTCATAATTTTTTAATTAAATTTACGAATTTACGTTACGTACCACGCACTTTATAACTAATTTTGTAATATTTTAAAATTAATAATTTATTTTAATTAAATATTATTAAATTTTTATTATTATTAACTTTAATTCTATTACATCACATAAATTTCAAATAAATAGAAAATCATTTTAAAGCAAATTAAATTTTATATTCTAATATTTAAAAATATATCACAATGTAGCTATAGAAAATAATTTTATGTAGTAAATATTTTTTTTTCTTTCTATATTAAGAATTTAGAAAAGCTATTTGAATAATAATAAAATCAAACAATAGGTTTATATACCTATTTTATAATTTTTTTTTTTTGTGGAAAATACACCAAACAAACAAGCAAACACAAAAAAAAAGGATATGTCTAGACTTTCATAATAATAATATATATCTTTTTTTCCACATAATACACGAATGCATATGAAAATTGAAAAAAAAGAGCAACCATAAAATTTCATTTTATTAAAATTCATAAAGGTATCCCCAAAAAAAAAATCATAGGCGACATAATGTAAATAATACATTTGGTATATGTAGGAGAACCGACATTTTCTACATACTAATAATGTTTACAAACTTTAAATATTATACAAAACACCATGACAGATTAAAATCACAAAATAAAAAATACCTATGTAGGTACCTATATACACTATTTCTATGTTTTTGTCATCAGAATGAACTTTATTAAATAAATATAGAGTCGATGACATCACTGTAATGTAAAATAGCACATTTCTCTCTAACAATTTAAGTCTTCGAGCTTATATTTATAATATATTTCCAGTCTAAATTATGAAAGCGTTCTTTTTGAACAGCATATTCTTATTACTGTTGCCAATATATTTTACATAAATTTAGAAGATGTCCTGACGGGATATTAATTATTTCAACAAAACAAGTTGCAAAATGTTTGAATCAATTTGACTTATTAACGAGAATAATCACATTCCTCACTTTTTCATGAAAAAAAATGTTAACCAAAAAAATCTTTTTTTATAGAAGATTTTCAGAGATTATGGTCTCGCAGCAAAATTATTAAAATATAAGCTTTTTATCACCTCTAATGCACGACACATCGTATTCCTTTTTAAAACTATAGACGAGAACATCATTTACGAGTGATTTCTTACGATATTTTGGGGTGTACAAGCTCGGTGATAAAAGCTCTCGAGTGTGAGTTATTTTACTGGAATATTTATTAAGAAGCTATCCAAAACTTTTATTTTTATCATTCTTATGTAGTATTCTGATTTAAAGAACGGTTGTATAAAATATTTCAGCTTTTTCTCTTAATGGTTGTGTAATAAATGAAAACAGACGTACAGATCTTATAGCAAGCAATATTATATAAATTAATAAGCTCATTTTTTTTTCTGTAAAATTTTGCTTGAAATAATAATATTAATAAATAAACACACACACGCACATTACTATATTACGATTAAATATTTAAATCATGTATGCAATTGGCACATTTAAAGTATATTAAAGTTGAATAAACTGAACATTATTAAAGTTGAGAAAAAATTATTAAATTTCATGGCGATTAAATTGAAACTGATATTATTCTAGGGAATGTAATATTCCAACACATTGTTTGTATTGTAATTCACTGCATTCCTGTCCATTATTTGTAAATTGATGGTATATTAATTCTAAGAATTTTGTTTGTTTTTTTTGGTTTAATTGGGTTGATTACGTACAGTTAATATTATTCTAATTATATTTAGTACGCAGAATGAATTTGTGGGAAATTCACTAAAAATTTAAAGGATTTTCTATTATTTGTAATACCAAAATAATATAGGTAGGATAAAATTTTGTCTCGCCATTTTCGAAATAAAATTAAAAATTATTTTCATAAATATTGATACAAGCTTATTTAAATTTAATACTACATCAGTTTATTAAATTAATTTAAAAAATATTTTTAAAAATATTTATTTTTGAAAAAATTTAAATATATCAAATTAATGTAAAGGATTTTTAGTCGGACTATCTAATTAATTTTAATTAATTGAAAATGATTTTTTAATAATATTTCAATGAAAAATGATTAACAAAATTATAAAAAATTTTTTTTTGATTAAACAGGGTGTTTTATTATGTAGCTATTATATATGTATAATACTTAATTTAATAGAAATCAGGATAATATTCAAAAATGCTTAAGCCTGTTTAAGGTTTAAGACTTTTTAATTATAAACATTTTAGGTATTTCTGAAGCAGTCTATATATTTCGAATTAAAATTTATTGATAGCAACCCTTGAATCTATTGGATTTTCATAAAGCGTATAATTATAATATTATAACCCTTAGATAATAGTCGTAAATTTTATAAAAAACTAAATAAATCAAGTTGGTCACCATTCCCAAAAAAAAAATTACAGTAGTTTTCACATCCATACAATTTCTATAATAATAATGATATCTCAGACAATATTCATGCAACTAGTTGTCGTGATATTATTTATACCAACATCTTTATGAAAAAGCTTTACTGTAAGGACTTGCAAGGCAGTAGAATAAGTAGTAAAAATTTCTGTTCCTGTGCATATTACATAGTAATAAGAAACAGACACTGATATTAGAGAATCTCGTAATGATCATAAAATTGAAACACTTATGTAAATATAATAATTTTTATTTGTTTTATATTTCGACATAATTAAATTTTGTTATGTTATTAAAATTTAAATTTAAAGTCCTTGAAATCCAATATACCATTTTTTAATTGAAAATTTTGTTTAAAAAAAAAATTTTAATTGTTATTTTTAATATTAATTATACTAATTAATAATTTTCTTTGTGTGCCAACTAAATTATTAAAAATAATCTTTAATGCTTTTGATGTTTGTTAACCATATTTTTTTCATTAGAAATGACATTAAGTTCAATGCCAATCTTCTATGGAAACACTAAGGATAAATATGTAGACATAAATAAGTTTACGTTATTTATTATTAGAAAATTATTTTCCTACACAAAATTGTGCTCAAAGACAAAATATTGCCCACAGTTTCTGTAAAAAAAACATGATGACATGAGCATTTTTTTTTATATTATTTCACATTTTTTATGAAAACTTAAAAAAAAACATTTATTTGCCCTCTTACTTTAACTATATAAAATATAACACGTCAACAATTATAATTATTTTTCTAGAGGGGAGACAAACAAAAGAAAAAAAGCACTTCTAAAATTATTTAAGATCATAAAGAAAATCCTGTATACAGATTTATTATAATGCCATGTTAACATGACACACCAATTTCTGGTTACCATTAAGATTTTTTTTGTATGATAAAATAAAACCACACTAAAAATATAAAATAATAATTTTTGAACTTTATTAAATTAGAAAAAAAAATATTCTTCTTGTATAAAATTAGTATGTATATAATTATATGTTTAAATAGTTTAATATGGTGGAAAATTTATTTTTGACTATAGGAATCCTGAGTGTATTTTAAATAATAATGGTTGGAGCAATTTTGTACGCCCATTGAATTATACAATTTGAGTTGAGCCTCGTAATGATTCTAACAACTAATAATTAGAGAATAAAAATTTTAAATTATTTTATTAAAAAATTGGTGTGTCACCATAGAATTGTTTACTGCACCGTCATTACCTCTTCATTTAAATCGAAAAGGAAAATATTAGAATTAAAAGTATAGAACATCAAATTAATTTATATTTGATTGTCGTTAAGACCTGTTAAAATATTTTCGCATTCATGTTTAACGACAATCAAATTTTTGAAGACAAAAATTTTTTATTAATTTAAATTACTTATTATGTGATATTTTATTTTATTACACAAAAAATTTATTAAAATTCTAACTCCAGTTTTTAACATTTCCATTATTTCCCTTTCCTTTAATTAATCATTCTATCACGTAGAATTTCTAATATATTCTCTAATAATTGAACATGTTGTGGTCTCCCTATATAGTAAACTATAGATTTCTTAAATACTTACTAATATAAAAAAAAATTGAAATTATAAAGGGTCCTATGAGGAGGTCATAACTTATAAAATAAAAAAAAAATGAAATTTTGTTATTTTGGTTTTTTGACAATTAATTAATTGTGTAATACTAAAATTTGGATATAAAAGACTTTAAAAAAGCAACAGCACCAGACACTACAGTTTGGTTAAAGTAACTACTCGTTCATATTATCTCCTGGTTAGTATGGCTCTCTTTAATACATGTTATTAATTTGCAATTTTTCATAATTCGAATAAGAAATCAAATGAATCATTTTTAAGTCATGGGCAGAGGAGTTAATTTAAAATGTTAGTATAGCAGTATTTTCAGTTAATACAGTTAATTTATAAGGTGCCTGGTACACATCAGATTTCGTCTATCTTATAAAAAAAAATACAAGCATATCCGATTATCATCAGATATTCCATCAAATTTTTAAAAATAACATGGCAGAAAATAAATTTTAAAAAACGTCTTTCGATTAAAATTTTGAAAAATTATTCAAACAAGTTACATGCATTTAAAAAGTTTGATATTTCAATCAGCTTTCCAATCAACTATAATTTTATCACAAATGAAATTTTTAAATTCTCACATATTTTCCTTATTATTGGGGCATAATTTTTTATAAAACTGAAATGATCATACTAAATAATTACAGGAGCCTTACTATTTAACTCGATTTTCGTATTACGAAAAACAGTAAGATAGCGCCAATTAATATGTATTATACTAACGTATCTTTACATTTCTGAAAATAAAAAAATCGTTTCACGGTAATCGAATTACATAGTGAAACTCCAGGATTCATAGATCGTTTCGATATATTCGAAATAACCTACATTAATCAAGAAATATTTGAAATTTTATATAATTACCCCATTTTATAAATCAAAAGCAGAAATAATGAAATTATAAAAATTCTAAAAAATTTTTTATATATTCGAAAATTATAAATAATGCATCCATCCCTAAAAATATTATAATAAACAATGACCACTTAGATATTCAAAATTTTTCTGAAAACAATATTACCAAAAATATGGTATAATTTTTTTTATATATTTCAAATTTTATAACTTAATTCACAGATGATTTTGCAAATAATTTGTGTACATACCACAAAATTATAATATTACTAATGAATTTATCAAATTTTTAACTAACCATATCATTATTATGATAATGATAATACACAAAATATAATTTTTATTTATTTATGAAAAAAATTTATATATGAAAAATAAATTTTTGCTTAGTAAACAACTCAGCTTTCCACTTTGCTTATACAAACAAACATAATTATTTTCGGTGCAAAAAATTTCATTATAAATTATGTTATACACTAAAACACGATTATATACAAAAGAAAAAACACCTAAAAACTTTAATTTGCATACATAACCTTTCTTTCAATGATGCCTTACAAATATACACGTCATATTCATTTTACAATTTATGGTAATACTTACACATATTGCCGAAAATATGTAAATTTACATAGCATAAGTGCTTATAAGGTATATAGGAGTCATTAGATATTATAGACTACCATTTTTTTTTACGTCCTCGAAATTTTACTCTTCATATTATGCCTTCTTATACAGACAGCACTTAAAAAAAAATTTAGTTTACAAAACAAAGGTGAAACTATATGGCAGTTACCGAAGGTAAGCGATTTTTTAGCGAAAAGTAGAAAATTGTTATATCCTTTTAAATTTACTCATATACTATAGTATTGTCATATAAAAAGGATATTCGATATGCTTCTACAATATAAAATGTTTAAAAAGTTTATTGGTTATAAAAAGAAAACATAATAAAAAATAATCGTACCTAGTGGTTGAAAATAACGGTAAAACTCCATTTCTAAGGTAAAAATCTAGAAAACAAAACTATATTTTTTTTTTTGGTTTTTGTTCTACAATAATTTTCGAAATAAAGAAAGAAGGCCATAAGGGTATAAAACACTTAAAATGTTTAAATTTTTTATACAACGTTGGAAAATTTCATTTGCTTGTAGAAAGTACATGCACAATACCAACTTTCGTATTATGAAACTCTTTTCAATACAACTCTTAAGTAAACTAACGATATTTGCCAAGTATAAGCATTTAATTGAGGTTACAGTTATAGTAGTTCTTTATATATTGAAAATCTTATATACAATAATGTCTGCATGAATATTTTCTGCATAGTTGTTTTTTTGAAGGTCGGACTCATTCAAAATTTATTTCATTTCAAATTATTTCTTATATAATGTGAGTGTATATTTTTTTTTTTTCCTTTGTTCACTCCTAGAAGGAGCATAGGGCTAGTGCATGATTTCTCATTAACTAGGTAGGTGACTAGCCTGCCGTAGTTTTTATTTATATATTAATTATTTGAGGTTATTAATATTTACTATTTATTTTTCTTAGTTTTTTTTAATATCGAATATTAGGAATATTTGAAAATTACTTGTATAATATTTTTATTAGTATTGTATATTAAGTTATAATAATATTGAATATAATTTTTATAGTGACCTGACCGGGGTTTGAACCCGAGACCCTTCGGTGCCATAACCACTGCACCAATGGTCAGATGTGAGTGTATATACGCTGACTAAAATTTTAAAATAAAAATGAAAATGTTCATTTATTGTATTTATTAATATGCAGGTCCGGGTCTAATTTGTTCGGCGCCCTATGTTGTCTCCAAAAAATGTGACCACCCCGCCTGCTTTTAAAGTAGTGAACAATATTCAGTAAAGTTGTCTTTATAATCACTTTCCTGTAACATTCTAATGCTGAATGCAAGATTTGTCATAGAATTGAAGCCTGTTTATATATAGGTAAATGTTCTTAAGTTAATTTAGTTGTAAATAGAACGAAAAAAATTTGCGGAAACACAAAATAGAAAACAAATTTAAATTCAAGTTTTTTTTTGCTAAGTTTTCAATTGCTCCCCTGTTTTTTGGAGCTCATTTTTTATTCTTATTTTGCATAATATATAGTAGATACTGCCCTGCCTACATGGTAACAATAATTATTCAAAAAAGAAAATCCATCAACCACATTTATTCACACTTTCATTCAACAGTTTGCATAAAATATTGAATTAAACTCCTTCAATTAGTAAACTTTAATATTTAAAATTAAATTTTTTTTTCATTTTTTTATATCTTTACACAGCCCCGGATTTATCATACATGCAAAGTATGCATTTGCAATGGGCGATAAAAAATAGGGGCGCCATTGAAAACTTAAAAAACCCCTAAATTTAAAAAAAAAAAATTTCACCCAAAAAAAGGATTCCAAGTTTTTTTTTATACATCAATTTATAGCGAAATTAACTTAATAAAATCTACCTACATGCAAACATAATATTTTGTTCCTACACATATTTTCTATTTGCACCATATAACAAAAAATGTTCATAGAATTAAAATTACTCATACATTTCTTTACTCTACACTACTCTTTGATTCTTATTTTTTATACGAATGCAGAACATATTTTTTTGAATGATATGAATCATCAGATTACAATTATTAATATTATTACTTTTATATACATTATAGAATGAATTTGTATATGCCTATAAACACAGAATATTATTCCACACAGTTGTATACATTCAATTGTTCATATATATAAGTGAAATCGTCTCATATAATATACATATAATATACGCAAAAAATAAAAATATTCAAAAATACACATGTACACATAATTTATATTGTCTAATATGAATAAGATCAACACTCATGCGTACACATATAATTATCTCATAAAGCAAAATTTTTATTTTGCTGAGATTGCTCCCTATCAACACTCGCTCGTACACATATAATTATATCACAAAGCAATGTTTTTATTATGCTTAGTGGCTACACTCGTTCGTACACATTATATTTAAATTGTTTCATACATGCAAAATTTTATTTTTGCTTAGTTGTCGCCCACTCACCAAACAAACAAACACATTATTATAATGTATTACTTTTCTGTATACTATTGCATTAGTAAACAACAAGAACAAAACAAAAAAAACACAAATTAAGAATGAGAATAGAAAGAAATTAGAAAAAGAGAATGAGAGCAATATTCTTAAATGATGGAAAGCATAGCTTGATATTGAGATTGTGTATACCAATATTTTGTTTTTGTTTAACAACAAAAAATTATGAATGAATTTTAAAATTACATGATCGTTATGAATTTCTACTACTATGTTCTGCTTTCGTTTTTGAAAAAACTGTTATCAATCACAGAATTAAATTTTAATTGATAAAATCTACTACTTGTATTGAATTGAAAAAATGTTGTTTAATAATCAAGCGAATGTTAAAAATTTTATGTTGAATTGATCTTGTGTAAATCATCCAAACAATAAAAGTAAAATGAAATGGCGCATAATTTGTTTCACACATTTATCTCCAAAATTAAAACATTTAAGCAGAACAACATTCTGAAATTTCAAAAAAAAACAAGCCTATAAATACCAGTAAATGCGTTTATTTTAATAAAGTCTAAAAAATTTAATGAACAGTATAAAAGCTTGTACCAATGTTTATAAAAAGCTTAGTTTTCAAGTCATAAATTTTAGAACAAAACTTTGATTTTCCTTAAATTTTTGAATGCAAGTCGAAACTTTTTTTATACGCTGCTTCATTTCTCAGGCGATTTGTGAAATAAAAAGCTAAATTTTATTCGTAAATTTAAAATTGCGAATAAAAATAAAAATAAATTTTTACTTTTTTTCATATTCAAATAAGCTTTGAAAAAGTTCATTTGATATCATTTTCATAAAACCTTTTACAATAAGTTTCACTTGTAAGTAAAAAAATTAATTTTTTGGTTGTTAAAATCAAAAAATCAAGTTTAAATGATTGATATAAATCTGATCATAACTTAATAAAAAAACGTACAGTTAAATAAATTACCTTGTTTTTGAGTTTAAAAAACAAAAAATTGAAAGTTTAGTTCTAGACTTTAATTCTATAATTCAGCATAATAAGGTTACAAGAAAGTGCTTTATGATGCACAATGTGCAATGCCCATTAAATTTTGTTCACAGTAATAAAATAGGTGAAACGGTTGAAGGGGGGGGGGGGGGCGCACTTTTTAGGAACCGCTTAGGGCGACGAATACATCAGGACCGCGCCTGTCTTTACAAAAACCATATGTTACTCATAGTATATAAGGATTTGTTCATACTCATATATAAAATTGTATATCAAATTTAAAGTTAATTTCTTTATGCCATTCTTATGCCATTAAAATTCCAGTCAATACATAGAAATTTTCATATTCAATATAATTAAGTGTTTCAAAAATCACAAAGCAGAAATGAAGGCTATAAAATTTTCATATTAATTTTTTTATATATGTACATAGGTCCTACATAATAATTTCAACTTTCGCATATTATAAATAATATACAATAAAAGTTTAAGGAAAAACATTAACCTTTTCTTAATGTTTTCAATTTCAAATATAAAGTGAAATGAACCCTTTTTAACAAGAAATATTATATTTTTAATATTAAAAGTATAAAATCAGAATTTTAAAAAAAACAAGACGAAAAATAAATGTGAAGTAAAATTTCTGAAGGAAATAATTGATTTTATATAAGATATAAGAAACAGCTACCTAAGATTTTGATTTTATCCAGAAAAATATGTCTTTAAGTAGACATGTGTACTTTTTACACACATATTATACTTGTATAATATTAATTTTTATTTTATAAATTGATTTTGGTTGGACCTGAACTTAATAGGTCGAAAAGGTCATGCAACTGCAGTATTGCTACTGGATTGAAATTATTTTTTGAGATAGGATCAGATAAGACAGGGAATTCTTGCTCTATTCTGTAATAGAGCGGATTATTTGAAAAATCAGAATTGCGAAGGATCTTCTTATTTTTTTCTAAATTGTTCTTCTTACCACATTCGGTGGCAACCTCAGTCGTACATTAACTTATACTTCAATATTTCCTTGAGTCTGCGAAAAGTTGAGTATGTAATGAAAAGCGGTGAATTATTATAAGAAACTGTAAAAGAGTATAACCCTAAAAATCTAACTTATACTATAAGATTACTTGAATTAAATTTTTTTTTATTTTTCCTTCTATTTCAATATTATTCTAAATATTTCATTGTCGTCAGTCAACATTTTTACAATAATAATCTTCCGAAGTTTCCATAGTTTGCGAGTCAGTGTAAAAATTAGTTATTTTCCATTTTACATTATGTACACCTATAAGTATGCAATTTTTTAATTTAATAATTATTATAAAATTATAATCAATGAGAAAATTATTACTAGCTAGCTATACCGTTAATAATAGAAAGAAAATATTGTATAACTTCGAAGTCTTAATTAAAAGAAAATGAAGTATTACCCAATAAATAAGCTTCGAAAGGATAAATACCATAAAATTATCTAAAATTTCACATTATACTCTTACTAGCGATTCCAATAATATTCTTATTCAAGCCATTATATTAATTTGAATAAGAATCATAAAAATAATAACGTAAAATTTTAAAATATGATTTTAAAATTCAATAATGCTATGTATAATAAAATTCTGAATATGTAATTTAAACAAAACACCAATATAATTTTGTATCATTTGACCAATATCAATAAATTTTTTCAAATAATAAGTAGTTTATAATTGCGTCATGTATTTGTTGAAGAATCAACTCTCTATCTCTAGTGTTATTGCAATTTTTCGCGCAATCTGCATTTATAACGATATACTTGTACATTAAATCACCTTATTTTAGTTTTTCACCAGTAATTATATTATATAGGTTATGGCACTATACAAAATTATCTTTAACAATAACTACAATTGTATTGCATTCGTTCCAAATATATTATGTTCGTTCATTCTTATTATAATCAATCTATATAGATATGCACAAATATGTCATGCTTAAAGCAGTTTATACGACTTGTTTATAATTAATCCACCGCATTCGCTAATTACTTTACAAAATAAACTGAAACAAAATCACATTGTATTTATACTTAAATAATATTAGTGAAAAATTAGTGCATTAACATTTTTACTTTTATAATTATGTTAGAATTTTCCGAATACAAACTGTGTAAAAATCATATTTACTATTTCTTGTGTCTAATATTACATATACAATGCATATTCTACTGAATTTTTATGAAATTTTCGTAAAATAACTTAATTAACTGATATCTCAATGTTTTCTATATTATTATAATTTTTCATTATTTTGAGCACCCTTACAGTATGCAATTTTTAAATAAATTCTCTTTAATTTAAATGTGTAATAATCCTGCAATATTTAGAATTTATTTAATGTTCCTGTTTGTTTTCAGAAATTTTAGGGTAAAATTATTCTATATAACTAGAAAAAAAATTGGAATTTTTCTAAAACAAAGGATATAATATTATAAGTATTGCAATTTAATTTCTTCTTAAAGGGAAATAATAATATTAAGGAACCCGAATAATATTTTATTCAAGAAATAGAATTTTTGAATTCACATAAAAATGATTTACAGTTCGTATGTCCGCCTACATAAAATTTCAATATAACTTGTATATATTACCAAAAAATTTATAAAATTTTATTTTTTATTGATATTTTATAAATAGAATTTTCCCATTGATTTTTAAATAGGACTATAGAGAAAAAAGAGAAAAATCCTATGTACAAGCATAAAGAAAAATTAATTTTTAATATTCTCATAAAAATGATTTCCTTGTTTCATTCTTTCATAATTTCCTTGTTTTGGGATAGAAAGGGAAAATTACTTCATAAAATTTTTAAATTCGTACTACAAAATTTATAAAATTTATTTCACCTACTTTAAAAATTTCTACATTGTATGAACATAATATTCTACACCATACCGGAAATTGTATTTAATAAATAATTTTTACGTCAATGTCCTACACACATGCACATGTATATAATGTATGATTGTATAACTACATGATGTGTATATGATTTAACCCACATCATATGATTGTACACTATGTGGGTTCATTGTTAAATCCAACATTATTATATATATATTATATAAATTTTTGCCTTTTCCAGTAATGTTCTTGCGTAAAATGTTCTCGTAATAATCACACTAAAATATTCGGTACAATAGACATTGCTACCAATACTAAAATATAGGAGTCAGTAATTTTTTATGATTTGAGAAACTCAAAGCAAAAATAATTTTGGGTGTCAAAGTTAAAAAATAACCACGATAATATCGGGGTAAGTAATACAAAAATGTTGCTGGCTAACAAAATTTAGATTTATTTTTAAAGCTTATCAATTATTTGTCTGTCTGAAATGGTATTTATTTGAATATTTCATGAACATGCCTGCCACAAATGTTTTTTGCTAAAAATTTAATTCTTAAGTCTGTCTGGAGCTTCAGAAAAATATACTATATCCGAATGGAATCAGCGTATAGTATTCTCGTTTCACTCCTGGTTTTTTCTATTAAAACATGAATATTATTAAGAAATTAAAATAAAAACAAAAAAATTTATTAATAATTCAAGCAGTTTCAAGTAGAAATATTAGTATTCGATTTAATTGAAAATTTTTCAATTTCAGAAACATAAGAAACACCAAAAAAATTAATTTTCTCAAAAAATAATAAAACAAAAGCGTGATCTTAGAAAATATTAAAATTAACTGTCATTCACAATATACAAATAAAATTAATTAATGTGTTGAAAGTATCCTTGAAGAAAATTTTCTAATATTTTGATATAGAAATTTCTAATAAAAATACTAACATCCCATTATTTGAAATTTAATTGTAATATTTTTAAAATAACTACACAGTAATTATTAAAAAATTGGAAAATTTTAAATAAGAAGTATACTGAAATCAATTTAATTAAATTTGATTTCAAGAGTATTCTACTCAAATAGAAAAAATGTGTACATTTTATACAAAAATATTTATATATAATCCGATTAAGTAAACTTTTAAAACCTCTTCGTCCTGTGAAGTTTTAGAATATTTGAAAAGGGTTATAACATTGAATATACAATTTAAGTAATATTGCAACAATATTCTAGGATATAATAGATTGTACAATGATTGTACAAAAAAATAGAGTCCAAAGCAAGCTCTCTTACAAAATATTATATAGTTGCGCTGTATACACATGTTTATTATCAAAATATTCAAATGCATATGTACAAACATCCATTATTCGTCTATGTAAATTTTATTAAAAGATGTTAAAAAATTTCGATTCTCAAGAGCTCAATGTACATACAACATTTTTCGATTAAAAATAAAAGGTAATAAAGTCTAGACCGTAAAATAGAATCTAGAAAAAAAAAAAAAACAATTTTTTTTTTCTGTAATAACATTAGAAAATAAAAATATTGATTTTACCTCGACAATATTATGTAATATAAAGTGCCACATATAATTTTTATTTTTTCTGTAAAATAAAAATAATCATAAAAAATATTGTTGAAAGGACATTTGTACAAGTAAGCAGTCAGTAAGGATTTCAGTCCAATTATTTTACTTTTATATTTTTTTTTCTTCTACAGTAGTCTTCTGACCATTTGCTATTTTTTCCGGAACTGAAAATGAAATTAAATATTATTCATCTAAAAAAAAAATCGTACAATTATGCAGGGGTGAGCAATCTAACCCAACCGCATATGGCCCTTTAAAACTTTTTGTGCGGCCCGCTAAACGACCAAAATGTTTTTAGAGAAAATCAATAAACCTTTTGAATGTGAAATTAACGAAATGTAGTTGACAACAAAAATGCACTCTAACAGAACCACTGTGAGAAACCTCTTTTATTGTGCGCAGTCCTGATCTCAACTCTCCACCAGAAAGTGTAGCATTCTTTCATTGTACTAATTTTCTGCTGTATTTTTATGCCGAAAAATTAATAACGAAAATCAGGAATTTAAAGAAAAGTGCCTTAACATTATTTCTTATGATTGCACAAAAATACCGTTATGCCTTATTTCGAAGTAATTTACAAGTGTATTCAAAGAATTTTGTTTACGTCGCCACGAAATGCAAAAAGAAATATTATAAATATTAATCTGATCTCTGTTTAAACTAAATTTGAATTTGTAGCTTTTATAAAAAATTTTATTTTGAAAATAGTTGCCGACCACTACCGTAAAGCATTTTTTGCAAATTGTGTCTCTTTAATATTAAATTTTTACAAAAATATTCAATGTTATTCTTAAAGATCAAATATAATAGAGGTAGAAACATAATTTCTCATTTTATGTTAGCTTTGATTACATAAAATACATACTTATACACACATACAAATAAAGATTGTTGCTCTTCGTAATATATGGTAATCATATTAATTTTACTTAGAAAAATTACAAAAACTCCTGTAGTACTTGCTTATTTGCAATATTTTAAACAAATATATTTAACAAATTATGTAACAATTGAATACCGAATATATGAATTATTATTCCAATTAGAATGCATGAAGGCATCAGCAATTTATTCCTTACTTACTGCAACTATAAATCTGACTAAATCATAATTCAAATCCATGTACATACAAGCTATAATTTATTACAATATTAAATAACCTCTTACATTAGTAATCCAAAATTTAATTCTTGCATTACTTGCACAGGGCCATTGGAAAAATTTTCAAAAATCTTTTAAAATTACACCTTGTATAATCAATCCAAAGAATAAACTTTTACAATTCAAAATTTTCTCTAACACAATATTTTCTAATTAAAATTTTTGAAAATATTTTGAAAATATTTCAAAAATTTTCAAAATACCAGCTAAGTACTTTTTTTTATTAAATGTTAAAAAAAGAATTTTGTTTTAAAAATAAAATTTGTATTACAAATCTAGAATTAGTTGAAAATATTTTAAAAATCTGTTGAAAATATTTTAACTCTTAAAAATTATATTGTATAGGAAAAAATTATTGTGGAAAATTTCAAAAATTTTTTAATGAATTTTTTTTAATTCAGGTACAAACTAAGATACTCCAACGATAAATCCGAAACTATTTTTTCATTCTGCTTTTATAAATTTTTTTCGTTTTTTTAAACTTTATGCAAATTTAAATGTTTGAAATTAGTTTTTAAAATATCCTTATATCAAAAGTATGAAATATAATTACTATGAGCATAATAATAACAGTAATGATTTTCATTTTATGTTTTTGAAATTTTATGCTCTACCTCACAATTATTTAATATTAAAATTTATGGTCTCATAATAGTGGACTACACATTTGAGGAAATTTATGTAAATATTGTGGACCATTGCATAACTATTGCAATTTTATATATAAGGGAATCCAAAAATAAAATTCAAATTTAGAGAAATTGCGAACATTTTGGCTTAACTCCCAGCTGAAATTGGTTTGAATTCATTTTTCAAGTTTGATAAATGAAATTTGAAGTTTTTCAAATAAAATCTCAATTGAAATCTCAACTTATTTCCTTAAAAATTGCAATGAATTTAAAATTCCTCAAAAATTACAATGTAAAAATGCCAAAGGAATAAATCATTTAACCCAAAATCATCTTCTATGTTAAAAGAGCTTTACAGTTCCAGTATATTATTATGACTTAAACAAATAAGCAAGTTAAAGTTTTTTTTTCAATATCCCTGATCCTTTGTTAATAATTATAATTTTCGTCCAAATATGAGTGTGATTTTTCTATTAAAATCGACTGCAATCACAATTTAAGATTACCAATTTTTATTAAAGCATCGAACAATATTTCAGATTATACAGTCCTATATTTCATTAAAATTTATCCTCATAATATGAATATGAAATTTTACTACATAAATTTAATATCCTTTTCATAATATTATTTTAAAAATTTTCCATTTTGAAATTGCACTTTTCAAAAAATATTTTGTATTCAAATTTAATACTATAGATCACCCTAAAGAAGAAAAAACAACAAGCTCATCAGAACTCTTATGAAACAATAGATTAAAATATAAAATTTAAAAGGATTACGAAAAAAGTCCTTTTGTTTATAAAACTTTAGAAACAAAAATACAAAAATGCATTTCATTTTTATTTTTATGATGAGTTGAAAAAATATGAAAAATATTTTGTCTTCGTCAAAAAAAAAAATTCTAAATTTAAAAATATTTTTGAGCTTATTTCAGTATCTACACACTGTATATACACAATATTATATACAAAAATTTTTTATTCAAGTAATTTACACACACTTAAATGTTTAATTACGCCATATAGAATATGCATATATTTAAGGTATGTGTCTAAGGATATACATAAAAGGCTGATAAACATTATACAATGAGCTTGTACATTTAATGACAAAAATTTCTCTTCAAATATTTTTTTTTTCTTGATTATCATTAAATTTTAAAAATGAATTTTTTATATTAAAAATTTAAATTACAGGGTGAATTAGAATAAAATAAATTCTAAGAAAATAATTCTAAGAAAATAATTCTTAGAACGTCAGCTAATTAGCTGATAAGCTAATTTTGCGCCGATATTAATATTATCGCGAGTAACTTCTTTAATTTCTAAATATGACTAATTTTATTTAATTTACATTATTATTGTAAATGTTTTACAAATTAACAATGCAAGATTATTGTAAGAGATAATTACAGATTTTGCATATTTACCAAATTTATGAAATTTGGACTGATTATAGAAACTTCCCATTGTCACAAAATTTGAACTACAAAATACATATCCGACTACTAATCAAGCGGAATTTTAATACTCTCTTTAGATTTTCTCTCAAGCCATTAATAGCTCTGACGAGTATTTAATCGAACTGGCGTCTAAATTGAAACACACTCCAAATATTCGCAATAATTCTTTGAAATTTAGAAAAATTACATTTTATACCTAATAATAAAAATATATGGATATTCAAAAAACAATTTCCAAAATATTAATGTCACATGCTTATTTAACAATTTTTACGAACCATAATATACATAAAAGGTAATAAATATACCCTCATACTATACATAAAACCATTCGTCCTTTATAATATTTAAATAATAATTTATCATTCTTAAAAATCTTCTAATATTTCATCACGATAAAATGGGTGGAAACACACTGTCTTTCTATTTTATACATACATATATATAACATACATTTTATAATGTATATAATGTTTACATAATATACCTTTATATGTATGTATACAACAATTATTATGTATAGTTATAATATATTCATTTTTCTCAAAAGATTGAAAACCTAAGAAAAACAAACAGAATAATAAAAAAAAATGAAAAAGAAAAGAAAAACTAAATGTATTGGAAAAATGTCCTAGTCAGAATGAAAATTATTTTAATGTTTTTATAATGTTACAAATTCTAAGAATCATAATATATAGCCGATTTAATTCTAGTTTCGAATAAACGCCATTTTTTCAATTTTTAAATTAAACATAGTATCTATGTGTTATTGTATAAATTTAGGAGCGACCTTTCGTAATTTCTTAACGAATTTACCCTATTCTAAATGAGATTTAAAACAGAATGCATTATTATTTTAATTTCGAAATATTTCAAACGGGCTTAACCCTCCGACAAATTAGGAGAATTTCCTTGAAATCTAGATAAGAATTTTCAATATAATTAAGTTTTAAAAGTTAAAAGCGTTTTACCGAAAAATTTAATTTGTGGCGCTTATCCGAAACATGCACTAACCGGATGGTATACATTAATATACATAAAATATAATGGAAACGATATTATTATTATTATTATTATTATTATTGTATAGAGAATTGTAAAAGGAATCAGATATAATCGTAACAATTGTCCTTGAAAATGGTTTATTTTATATTATGACTCAGTACTATTAACAAAAAACAAAATAAAAGCAAACAAAAAGAAGAGTATTGTTTTCATTTTTCCGACTTTCGTTTTTTTTTTTCTATTTTCATTATAAAACATAAAATATTATTTTTTTATTTTCTCTATTTCATGTAATGTATGTACGCATGTGTTCATTCAAAGAGCTACTTCTAAAATGATAAGTCGAGCATTTAATAATACACTTGTAAAAATTTAATTTTGATAGACGCATTATTGTTTTCAAATTCTTCTTCTTCCTTCATTTATATTGAGTTATGGGAGGGGGGAGGGTGAGGAAGAAGGAATTGGATTTTATGAAGGCATCGTGATTATTATTTTATTGATTTTTTCTATTTTTTCTAAAATTAAAATAAAATCTAGCTCTTTATTCAAAAAAATATAATATAATAAATGTCATAATTTTAAGTGGTTTTCCAAATTCATTTAATATTTATTGAAAATAAAAAAAATATAATAACGATATACGATTATATTTTTGAATCTATAAAAGGTTGTTATTAATAAATTATATTTAATTTTTATAATTGTATGTATATATGAGAATTATTTTGTAAAATTTAATTAAATATCACCATATAGAAATATTGGTTGAAATGGTAAGAGATATAAAATAATATTAAGGACTTTAATTATTAAATAAAAATTATAATGTTAATACATAAATATTTTTATATTAAAAAAATACAGGACAATTTAATTTTTATTCAAAATTAATCGATTTATTAATTTAGCCATTATTTTTGATAAAAACAAATCTATAAAAATTAATATGACGAATTCAGTATTTCAAATTAAATACTTGGAATAGATACGAAGGTCAAGTTTTGATAAAATTTCATTTAGAATCTTTTTAAATTTTGAAAGATTTTTACTCTTCGGCCGGGTGTTATTATATAACTGATGCTATATGGTAGTGTAAATAAGATTCAAGAACAAAATTATTCAAATTTTTTATTGTTCTGCCACAATCAAGGCAGATGATTTGTCAAGTATTTAATATTCGATGTATATTTCAGGCTTTTTAAATAATTGTAATATAAATGTGCTTTATACTACCTTTTTAATATATGGTCATAGTCGGCCTTTGCCATCTTTTTCAATACAATACATGTTGCAGTTTCTTGGCTTATGTGTTTACTTCAGAAACAAATCTAATTCATTTAGCTGACGTAAATTCATTCTAAATCTAATTGTAATTATAAAATGAAAAGAAATCTTACAGAATAATTAGTCTCAAGATAAAATCAAAAATTGCACCAATAGTGACATTATAAAAAATTTCACCCCTAGAAATGGAATGTGAAGTATGCTGAGTTATAAATTAAAATCGCAAATAGACTGACCAAATAAACTCGTTACGTCAGACAGGGATAAATCTTATAGATTTTAATACAAATGTATTTTAATTACTTATAGGTACCATTCATACTTCCATATATTTTCTTAAAGAACATTCACACTTACCCGGGTATATTAATTATACGAAATAATTTGTTGTCAACACGAAGGTTAAATTTAGCCAAATTGCTAAATGTATGAAATATTTTAAATTTTTTCATAATTAAAAATTTTTAAGTATAACAATTCGCAACTAAACACATTCCCATATAATGTGCTTTTTATGCTTCTTAAATCTTTGATAATTACCTTAAACTAGTGGCATTAATATAATAATGTATTCAGTTTCGTGATCAAAACAAATAACATTAGCTAAAACATTATATCGTAAACCTTTATGGTTTAATGTTTTTTTAGTTTAATAAAACTACCTTAGTATTATTTTGTTTATATATAGTGTTAATTAATGTATTTCATACATAAAAATATTTAAAATATTGTATTAAAATAATATTGCAGCCTCTATATACATTTAAAAAGTTAGTCAAAGGAATTTATCAAATTTTCGGTGGCATTTTTCATTATTCTTTGATATTTTTAGAATTTTAATTAAATACTCGTACCAAATCAAAAGCAGAAACAATTTTGAGATTAAAAAATTTTACCTATACCTACATTATACTCTTGTATGAAAAATATATAGTGTTAATTAAAATTTAAAATAGTGTTGGCTTTAACGCTTTCAGATCAATTAAATCATAAAGAAATTAAAAATATTATGGTACTTTATAGTTTAGTTTACCTTTTCATATATAAAATGAAATTTCATATTTCACTTTGTGTGTTGAGTTGAAAATCTCATATCCAATTAATATTAGTTAGATTAAAATTCACCATTTTGAGAATATTATTAGAAATTTTTTTTATGAGATTAAATTTTTGAAAAGCACAATAAATATATTTTACCCTATTCTCACAAATAGGGTAGAACAACTCACACAAATTGTTAAAAATATGAAAATAGGGTATAAACTTTGTTTAGTATCCGATAATCGAAAAATTTTGGGGTGAAATAATATTAAATAAATTGAGAACTATTAAAATTATAATTACGCTTAATAGTTTAATAAATTTTTCTTATTATTTCAATTATAAAGCTGTTCAATACCTGTATCGAATAAATTTTGAATTTTAATACAAAAACTTAAAGACCTATTATAACTTTTTAAAATTATTATAAAAAATATTCCATTTTTACCATTCAATTTTTTTTCTCATTTCAAACTTTAAGTCCCAATAATATTTTATGAGCTTATCACCAAATTGTAAACAATTAAACTTATTCTATATAGAACACAAAAGTTCCTAACAAACCCCCGAATCAATTTTTAAATGTTATTATCCAATACACGTACAAATTCTCTATATACCATCATATTTATATAGTTATAGAAAGAGATAATAATATGAAAGCTAAGATGAGAAAAAAAAAACACAAAAAACATGTTCCGAATTATAATTAGTTTGGTATAAGGATAAAAACCGAAAAAAAAAAAAAATTCCACAAGTACACAAAATATAGATTAAAGAAAATTCAATTCTATTTCTAAATATTAATTTTTTTCTTCACTCTCTATCTCTTCTCTTCTCTTCTTAATTTGTTCAGAAACATTGTTTCTAAACAATAAATAGGTTTTTAGTAGAGAACAGATGATATCACAAATAAAAATTTAAAATAGTTTTTTTTTTAAAGCATAGTCAAACAATATTGAGATCTGATATGAAAATATTGGTGGCTGACAATAGAAACTGTTATATTAGTGTTTCTGAAAAAATTACAAAAAAAGAATTTTCATTCGAGTATTGAAAATCGCCAATAATCCATTATTTCAGTTGCGATTTATCCGGACGGCTATATCCCAAACATGTGGTATGCTATAGTGTGGTAAATTTTCCAAAAATACTTCCAGTCTTAAAAACGGCATTGTATGCAATAAAAAACGAACGAATTGTAAAGTCAGAAACATTTCCTCCATAACAGAAAAATATACAAATTTTAAAATATATTTAAAGCGATGTATCTGTCTGTCTGCTACACTCATATATCTCAATAGATCTCCTATATCTATTGTGTTTTGGTAACACAAAGTGAACCTTCACTTATACAATCAAATTAACATTATAATTTTCTAGGTATACTATTATATACTAAAGAGCTACTATAGATTCTTCCGTCATGTTCTACTATAAGGGCAGTTCCATTATATTAAGAAATGGTTTGGCTCAACTATTAACAACCAATTTGTTAGAATATTATATTACTTAGAAAATACATAATGAATTAAGGGTTTTCATAACATAAACGTTGAAGTGCTTTTTAAAACGTAGATTTCTAAATTTTTCAATTCTAATTTTTTGTAATATTATTGCTTGCCTTTAGAATGGCAACTATAAAACAGCAAACCCAATAAACTAATTCGTTCTTTTTTTAAAGAAAATCATAATAGTAATCAAAATTTATTGCTATCAACAATATCATTTTTACATTTCTACATCATTTTCGAAAACCGCCTCAATAACATAACGAAAATTATAATCACATATTAACGAAAATTTATTTTCAAACAAAATATACTCTGTACAACGCACTACACTATGAACTTTAAATTTATGAATGTAATAAAACTTCTGGAAAAAAAATACTTTTTTTCTCTTTTTAACAACACATTCTTATATGCAACTCTTTTTAAATCGGAACTTCTTAAATATTTTTCCATCAGTTTTAACTATTCAAGTACCTGTTCATAAAAAAAACAATAATATGTATGTATTTATGTATAATGCTAAAGTATACCAGTCAAATTTTTTGATTGAACGGAAAAACAAACTATTAAAGAAAATGAAAAAGCAAAAAACAAAGTGAGACAACAACATGCGAGAAAAAAATGATGTTAAGGTGAAAAAATTCAACAGGAAAATGTTTGCTTTTTTTTTTCTTCTCTTTTCTTCTCATTTTATTTTTTTGTTCTCCTATTTGTTTTCTTCAATTCGTTGTTTTATTACTCGTATATTTTGTTATATAATAAAAATATCCTTATACAAATATATTCTGTTAAAAAAAAAAATATGGTTTAAGGTTTATGGTTTTTTCTTTTTTTCCATCTTTCGAAAATATTTTCATGTTTATGATGAAAAGGAAAAATTTCCCGAAAAAAAAAACTAGGTTTACTTAAAATTTTAGTTTTTTTCTTTTACTATTTTTTTTTCTGTTACAGTTTTTCTGCTCTATTTTTCTTTTTCCACCATCAGAAAGTTTTACATAACTTTTACTTTTTTTTCCTACATTTTCAAGGAAGTTTTTTTATTTAAAAGGTAATGTGCTTGTTATTTTTACTTTGTTCAGCCGTTAGTTTCACTTTGTTCAGCCATTCGTTCTTTCATCAGACCGCTGAGTTGTTTAATCTAGAAAAAACTTCTAATGGTATATTAGAGCTATAAAAAGCTAAGGTTTATATGTAGAAGCGGATTTTTATAGAAAAAATTTTTCGCTTTAATATTTCAATTTTTTCCTTACAGTTTTACAATTATTGGCTGGCAAATTTTTCTAGCAAGTTTTCTATACAAACATAGAAAGAAGAAGAGTTTTTTTTTTGCAGTAAAAACTGTATGCAAAGAGCATGGGCTCAGCAATTGTTTAACAAGATTTTTTCGATTTGTTTCAAAAATATGGCAATTTGTACGCGGCAACCGACAAATCTAGTTTGTAAATTTTAATTAAAATTGAGAATTTCTTTGAATTCCCTTTTAACAAAGAGCAGTAGCCTCCAAAAGCGATCAAAATTTTAAATAATTAATTATTGAAAACTTATTTAAACCTTCGTAAATATCAATTAAAATTACAAGTACTCGTATTTCCTTGCTTTCCACTGGCAGCTTAAATTTTCATCTTCAATCAAACAAGAATTTAATTATCAACCAAAAAATATTGGAGAAAATTCTATTCTCTTATGAAAGGGAAATGTGCTATATTGTTAATTATTTTCAATCGAATTTTATAGTCATAAATATCAACAATGTATAAAGATTATTTCATATTTGGCGTATGTGGGTTAAATATTAAAAATGCATACTCGTAATATATGAAATGCCTTTAAATCATAAAAAAAATGTTGCATTTTATATTTTTATTTTTATATATTTTTATCCATAAAATTTCAAATTTTTAGACATATGTGCACTTCAAACTCTTTCTTAAAATTTCTTAATATCGCCGTGTGTCTTTCATAACAAAAATATGAAAAATTTAAAAAAAATAAAACTTTTTGAAATTTTGCAATATTTTAGGTGGTAAACAAGAGTGTATGTATAAATATGAATGTAAATATACTGAATATAATTCACAATATACAAATATTTTGACATGAAATTTTTACAATTTTTATTTTAGATCATTCAAATGTCTATTTGCTGTTAAAAAATGTCAGTTGGGTGGGTGTAACATCAAAAATGTTGACAATTATTTAAATTTTCAAGTATGTTTTTATTTATAAAATTATTTTGTTATTTTATTTATTTTGTATGAATCCATTTAAGGTTTGAGATTTAAATTTTTTTTTTTAAATTACTTTTAATTTTTAGTACAACGGTAATAAATTTATGTACAATAATTTTTCTAAAGGAAAATTTTATGCAGGAAATTTGTAAAAATTATGATTAACAGCTCAAAATATTAATAATACTTAAACGATAATGAGAATTTAATGCAAAATCTTTGGTCATCGATATTAAAAGCGAACATAATGGCCGTACAACTTAGATTCTAATGGGTAACTTCAGCAAAAGACTAGGCAAAAAATATATGGTAATGTATTCTAAATAATTTTTACGATATTTTGTAATAATTTAATTAAATTATTCATAAAACTATAGTGTGTTCTCTTAAACTCCTCTCAGGTTTAAATAGAGCTTGCAGAACTAATTTCTTCTATTGGAGGCCATTGCTTTTGGGTAAAATATTCTTGTTATATTATTTTGGAACCGAGTATAAAAATAAATTATATGGAAAATACCACCTTTTTATATTACTTTCTTTTGCAATAATTTCTTTTAAAAAATTAAAATGGTTACAGTCGGACCCCTCTACAGAAAATTAAGGTAATAACTACCGAACAACGCTAATAAAAGTACGAAAAACTACCTTCCACTAACCGGAGGAATCGTAAATTTGTATTCAATACCAATCATTAATTTCTCTTATTACAATTTAATTCATTCAATTTATAGATAATTCGGCCATTTATGATATTTTGATTAATTTCTGGCTCGTAATAAATTCTTTATTAAAGTGCAATATAAAAATGCATTAAAACATTTTTTTTTAAAGACAGTTAAAAAATATTACCTATATTAAGAGTATTGTTTACAACGTCATTAAATTCTCACCTCAAAATTATATTTTCATCCGCTCTTTACATTTCATAAATAAAGTACATACTTTATGCTAGCACATACTAGATTCCATAAGTACAATATTTTGTTTATACAATCAAATGTATACCATTTTAATATTATCCATTTATATATAATAAATGTATGTGTTTTAAAAAAAACAAAAAAAAAAAAACAATAAGAATAGGAAAGGAAGACAAAATTACAACAACTCTGCAGAAATTTCCGAGAGAATCATGAGAATAACAAAATAAAATTATATAAGTATAGAGAACGAAATGATATGGGAGCCAACCATTATAGAAGTAACAACATATTTTATCATTATGTTATCCATTATTCTGACTGACATCATTAGTCATTTTTACTTGTGACGTGTTTTTGCGATGGTAATAAACGCTTTAGTATTTATGCTTTTTTTTCCACAAAAATTTCGTTCAACATTTTTTTTTGTGTGTTTTGAGAAAAAATCTCAAAAAAGAAAAGAAAAATAACAAATGCTATTTTTCTCTGTTTTTTTCACTCACCCCCTCCTACCTGTCATTTTTATCTCAAATAGTCGGTACTCTGAGCATTAACTACATGTATAAAATATATTACAAGTATTCTGCTTTGATCCTTTTTCCTTCTACATACTTGAATTTTGTTTATCTGCTATTTCTAGAAAAGTTTTTTTCGGTTTATCATATTAAAAATATTTTCAAAATACTTTTATTTCGACAAAAAAAAAGAACGAGGAAGGTTAGGAAAGGCACAAAATTTTAACAACAAATTTTGTTTCAAATGGACTTTAGGAAATTGGTATGTTTGTATATAAAAGAGAAAACTACATAAAATACTTAGTAGTAGATATAAAAAAATATTATTAAAATTCAGGAAAGGGACTGAATAACTACGTACTTTGAAAAAATGAGGCCGTAAGATTATGACCCATTTACGATCATATATAAATAATTTTTTAACTACTTTTATAATTTGTTATTCTTAGGGCAATAATACAACTACACAATTACTTATGTTGAAAACTTGAACTAATTTCATTATTTTATTTATCATATTATGTTAGGAGTTGCTTGTCAGGCTTAGGCGCCTTATCATTCTATTGATATTTCTAGAATCGAATCCGTTTAGAGGAGATTTCTCCTCCCTCTCAGGTTGCCGCTATAATACTAATAAATCTAACTCTTATTAATTCTCCATTATTTCCTTTTTCGTTCTCATCAAATAATGGAATGATTGATTTGACTCTTTCTTGTAAAATTAATTTGCATAATAATTAATGCTTGGCTTAAGCAATTCGTCTGATACATTAAATTAAATATTCATAATGCAGAGAAATGTATAAGAAGTTCGTAAATTCACAAAATATTTTATATTTGTTCTTTAATATCAAGAAGCATAGCTTAGTTTCCTAAATCTAGGGTATCACTTTAAGAGATATAAATAATAAGTTAAAGTTCTCCAAATGCAACCATTGTATTTCTTGCTGCTTTTCTAAATGTTTTTCTATTTCATGGCATTATAAATATTTCAGCAACCTTAAGAATAAAATAAATATGAAGTGAAAATTTGGTTTTTAAAGTTATATCAAAGGATTCGAGTCCACAGCAAATATTTTAATTACTAACAGCTGCTTGTATCGTATTGATGTGCTCCTCAATACAACCTTCTGGATACCCCAAGACAATTCGAAAGTATCCAAGAATCTTGAAAAATTTTTTCGTTAATTTATTTAAATATTTTTTCTTGGTTTACTTCTATCCATATCCTTATTTTTTTTTTTTGTTGGTACAAAAATTTGTAATAATAATTTTCATATTAGACAGAAAAATAAATTATATTTTAGAATTTTATGTTAGTAATTCTTTTAATTTATGATATGTACAAACACTTGACATTATACAAACATAATTTGATCTTTATATACAAACATGATATATCATGAGTATTTTTTATGCACACATTGTTAAGTTTTACCATATTGTACAGGATTAAATATGAATAAAATATACTCTTCGTATGAAATTTTAAAAGTTTACAATAATCTTGAATATTATGTATAATTTGAATTGCACCCAAAAGTATGCAACAATTTTTATAATATTGTCGTTGAATTTCTATTAAGTATCGTAATCCTCCAAGGAAGTTCATAAAATTATTAATCTCAATCTCCCATTTTAAAATTAATTACAACAGTAGAACCTAAAAGGTATAAGTATGCCAAGATTTCTGAATTTATGGAATTACAGAATCTGAACGTAATTAAGACTAGCCTTTCTCCTTCATTTCCAATTCTATATTGTGTTTTAACCAGTATCAAATACAATATGAGGTCATTAAATTGTCATTAATGACTTAATAATAATAGGCTCTCTTCTCTATTCTAAAAAATTTATGTAATCTGTAATAATATTATAAGTACAATATATTCTATTCTCAAAATGGTTCATCCTGTATTTAGAACAAATAAAAAATAATCAAAATTAGTACAACGCAAACACACCACAGTATGCACATTTATGGGCAAATGTATATAGTGAGGTAATGTAGTCAAGTAGAACATTCCATTTTCCCGGTGTCACTTATATATGTATATGGTTTTAGAAAGAGGAAATTATCCTTAGAGATTTCTAAAAATTCGAGTTTCTTTTTTTCTATAGATTTTCTTTTTACATTATATTTCATTTGTAGTATGTACACTTATGCACATAAACATGATTCATATACATTTTGTCGTTCATTATTTCTTTTTAATATTAATGTCTTTTTGTACACGTCCTAATACCCACTTTAATATATGTACCATATTTTAGTTAAAAAGGTGTGCATTGTTCTATTTTGAGAAGCAAACTATTGAAATCCAAAATCTCTTGTAATTTTCAGCTGTTACTATAACATTCCTGTACTGCTTGGGAAATTAACAGGATAATAATTTTCTTCCCAATAAAATGCCCCTGCACAAATAAAAGTATTTAAAAAATTTAATTGATAATAAAAAGTCCTATTTTTTTTAAAACTAAGCAGACTCTTTAAAGTTCAAGTCGAATGGTAATTCCATTTCCACATGATGCGGAATCGTCTGAGTATATTACATATCCTTCGTTTTCTATAATTTATAATATTCATCGAATTATTAGACTGAATAATCTGAGAATAAGTTAATTTTCACCGAGCACCTTGTACTTACTTCACTATACTGTATATGTTAACTATTATAGACATATTTTAAATGCGAAAATATTTTTATGTTAGCAGTAATAACTTCATGTTCATATTATGTACAATATGATGATAATGATGATATAATAATAATATGAAAATATAATAATCAACGAAAAAATGTTGTTACAACTAGGATAAATATATATTATAATAAGCATTATATGGAAGAAATCTTAACAGGATAATAAATGATATAAAATGTAATGAATACTGTAACAAGTACAATGTATATTGCACTGAAGTACGTATAAGTGCTGTAATATTTTTCGCATATGATTTTAACCTTTTCTGAGACAGAAATGGTTTATATGAAATTACAAAGATTTTAGTAATATTATTCGTAAAATTAAATTCTTCTCAAAATGTGCCGCTGACTTACTGTCAATTTCCGATTAAGTCTCGATATTTTAATTCATAAATTTTACAAAAATTTATTTAAATCTTTCGTATGCAATTTGTAACAACTTAATTCTGAGTATGGTCAGCAAAGTTTTACAATGATTATATTAACCCTATCAGTGAAAAGATCCAAATAATATCAGTTTTTTTTCGCTATGAATTTGATATTCATAATTTATTCCAAGGCGGATTTTAGATATCCAATATTGTTCATAATAGTATGGGCTTCTATTTTTACAAGTCTACAAAAATCATAAAGGTTTACGCATAAAATTTTGATTAAATTCCAGTGAAATCGAATTAAATTCATGAACTAAATTTAATATGAACATGAACCTTATAATCTGTTCGGCTTAGTCAAGCATTCATACTATCCTAATGATATAATAAATTAATATAATTTCGACTAACTCTTATACAGTGTTTTAAAGGGTTAAGTATTAATAGCAAAATCTAATATTATATAATGATTGTTGCAATGTAAAATGATATCTACGATATGTAGGAACACAACCATATACAGTTTTACCGCAGGTAGTTTTATATTTTGCCTTTTTGAATGCCGTTGTAGATAACATTGTTATTGAAGTGCTTCAAAAATTTCACTGATATTATATACATTTATATACCATATTCCTGTCATATATAGAATAATGAAAGCATCATTATTCATTCATTCATTCTTTTATACATTCATTCATTCATTCATTCATGTATTCCTGCCATCATTCATACAGATGATACAAAATAATATTTTACAATATATCATTTTTATTTATTTTTTTTTTTGTGTTATATATCGTACACATTATGTACACATTATACTTATGTTATGTATAAATTTTATTGTATTTAATATTTCATATTCATTTGTAAAAATCAAAATCTATAAAATCTAAATATGAATATGAACATAAATTATATTGTTATATATTAAAAATAACAAAATCTACTTCAACTACATATAGTAAATATAAGGACCTACATATGCTTAATACTCATAGTTTTATTATACATATATAAAATATGAAATTTGTATTATTTTTGAATTATAATTTGATCTCCATTTGTAAGAGTTAAGAGAGTATGCCTCTATACATTGTATAATATTTAATTTTATTTATTCATAATAATATTATTATTAAGAGAAAAGAGGTAATAAACTATTATAAGGATAATAATAAATTACTTTATATATAGGAATAATTTTAACAAACTATTCTCATATTATTGAATTTCTACCTGAAATTGAATAACCTTAATATGTTATAAATTTTTATAATAAATCTATAAAAAATATGAATATAATTTTAAAGTTAATTATGAGAAAAGTATAATTAATATTCTATATTTATTATTTTAATATTGTTGTATTATGTTAAAAGTTATATTGATTATAACCAATTGATCCTGTTAACAATCATTATTTTAAATATTTAATACTTGAATATTTAAATATAATTATTAATTTTCACAAAATAATATTCAAAATTTAATTAAATTTATAGGGGAATGAATTTGATATATTAAAGAAAACCAGTGGTACAAGCACATTTTGTAGGCCAGCCAATTGTACAATTATTTGGCATGATTTTAGGTTTAAATCTTAGTCATAAGTATGTCAAAGGAACGAACGTGAAGATAGAGGTGCTACTTTCCTTCTCATATTAGACCCTAACGATAATATGCCACGAGTAGAGAGCTACTAGCTAATCTATGAAATTATGAAGAAATTACAAGGGAAGTTTATCATGTATTTGACGTAAAAAATATGAGATATAAATAATTAATATAGAAATTATTTTTTTTTTCTTAAAGAACCCCAATCCATCATACCAAAATTAATATAAATGTACCGTCTTTCTATATCACTACCGCGTAATCACCACAGGCAGTCATTGAGCGTAAAATTACAGATTACTGGCCGATGACTATCTAAGTCAGTCGGTTCTTTGGAGGAATCTATCTATATTCCCGATAGAATTATACTTGCTCTGTCCCATGAAACTGATTCGGCATCGCCCAGAGCCGGACGCTCACGGAAATACTAAAAAACTATCTCCTTGATGTCCATTTTCCGTCAGTTACGACACGTCGTATTGAAAGGCAATTTTAGCCTAGCCGCATACTCTCCTAACGACCAGTGTCCCGGATAGACTCTCGTCAGTAGCCTTACTTTCAATTTTAGCAATACTTATTAAAGTCAACTGCAAAAAATTAGATTTTCTTAATTTGCAAAACTTCATTTGTTTTATTATGTGAAACGAAAAATGTAAAAGAATATGCCAGGTTGGGAAAAGTGTAATTTATACTTGATTTACATTATACGTATACATTATACGTATACATAAAGGCGATATAAAATGTGTTAATAAATAAGATAATTATTATTCGGAACAATCGAAGTACTTTAGCCTTATATGTTATTGTAATTAAGAATAAATCAATAAAATTCAAATATTAGATTTGTCGTAATGAAGAAAATATTTGGTAGCATTGACGCTTAAAGCGTAAATTTTTAAATAAAGTCTACAGAAGACATTTCTGACAATCCTACCTATAGACTGTAAGATACTCATAATACTAATTATTTTTCTGTGTTCATATCATATGGTAAAAAGTTCTATAAATATTTTTTTATTTAAACATTGTGTTAAAAATAATAATGTCATAATTTTATAATTGAACACAATATTTTTGTTCTCATTATTTTGACACACAATATGGTTTTAAATTTTGAACATTATTTTCTTATAAAAAATTTGATACATACTTGCATTTTATATTTTTTTTTAATCTTGTACTCTGACAACATAGTTACATAATAATGGTTATTTACTATTGTATATAGAAAAAAAAATATATTTTTTGTTATGATTTCATTAACAGCAACTCATGATTATGAATATTAAAATGAAATCACAATAGAAAATTTTTAATTAATAAAATGTAATGATATTGTTACTTTTTTTTTATAAATTGTTAATAATATTATAATGTAAGGATATTATTATTGACATAATAATATTTTGTATATTATTATGATACGTGTCAGATGTTTACTTTATTAATGAAAATAATATGAATATTAATAATAATATTGAGAATTTTAAAAAATCTACATATGCAATGACAAAAATGCTATAGTAGAGTTTAAAATACCATAAAAAGATTATGAAAAACAAATCCTGCATTACATTATAGAAAATATTTGGGTTACCAATTGTGCCGATTGTGACGATTGTGCGAAGAAAATTGTGGGTTTAATATAAATTATTTTGAATAAATTTCATATAATCATTATAATATTTTAGCTCGTATTAATGAACTCTCAATGAAAATGTATTAGAATAACTCATTCAATTATTTTATCCATATTACATTAAATTATACTTAAAATGGAAAATAATATAATTTTAAATATTTAGAAACAACATTTTTGTTTCAAGAAATTCCTTAGTGGTATATGGATAGTATAAATATTATTAAATAATATTGTACTCAAAAAATTACTCAAATTTCAACTAATATTTTGGATGTGAAAAAATTACCTTCCAAAATTTGCATGTAAATTATAAAATTTCACAGTATTTTTTTATTATTTCTGTACGAATGTATTTTCGGAAACTATAATAAATTTACCTTACCGTTTATAACGCTAGGAAATAATGGCCTTAGATATAGACATAAGTGTATGTTTTTGATAAGCGTCGAATTCTAAGTCGATCTAACCATATATGTCCGTCCGTTCCAATGATAGCTCAAAAACTAAATAAGCTAATCTCATCAAATTTTCACAAATGACTTCTGATAGTAAATAACATAATCCTATTTAAATTGATTGTGATCGAGGCAATGATTTGGGTAGCTGTATTGAGTACATTATTGAAATTTCACATACTAGTTGAAATTTCTTGACTTGTGGTGGTAACTGCTGTACAACTTCAAAAGTCATTTGGTCATATATTATGGAATTTATTGCAGTGCTGAAATTTTGCATAAACGAATATGGTAATATGACCATCATTTTTAATAAAATTCCTTTAAGATAGTATGAGTGTATGCGAACCAGTAGTATGGCCGAAATTATGATAATTAACACACATCATATAAAATCATTCATCAGCTGAGGTATCACAAAGTCGACACGGTCAACTCTACCTATTCTGGTAGTAATATTAGAATTTGATTGAAAACTTGTGGGTAAAACTTTTAAATTTCTGCATATGAGTACAACAATGTTTTTATTCATGCGACCATATACGTTTATTTGCATAATTTTTCTATCTTTGTTCATAAGTGCATTATTCAATATTTTAAAATAAATTAAATTTTCCCATTTTTTTTTTTTAATAATGAAATTATAAAATTAGTATGAAAAAAAAACAAAAATAATTTCTTTTGAATTTTAATTTTTTTATTTGTTTATTTTTTAAATTAATTTAACATTTTTACATTATTGTTATCTTTTCATCGTAATTAAATGGTAATAATTTATAAGTTTTACAACATTTTGGTTTTTTTTTTGAACAATATACTTTCCGTCAATTAAAATGAAATGTCCAATTAAATTGAATTAAAATACAACAAAATAATAATTAAATATGAATAAAATTTAATTTATATAAAAAATATTATTTAAAAACAAAATTTTAATAAAAGAAATTCGGATTAAACTGACGAAAATACAAATATTTCAAAATATTGCATACTTTTAGGGTCAAAAAGAAAAAAAATTTAGGGTCTGTTTACAAAACTTCTACACCCTTGAAGATAGAAAGCTGAAATTTTGTACGTACATAGATCTTTACTGAAATCTTATTTCTGTAGAACAAAATTTTTACCTATCTCCCCCCCTCTAGAAAGTATACCCACCCAAAACCCTAAAAATGGCCTTTTTTAACTATTTGTTGCAAAGAAACCATAAGCATTTTTCAAATTTTGCAAACGTAGAAAGGTAGTAGCTTACTTCCTCTAGCGCGGTATGCTATAGTTAAACTTTAGAAAAACAAAATCGCCGTTCAAATTTACCGTTATCTAAAGTCTTTTATTTCCAAATTTTTGATGTCGCTTTTCTTCTAGACCCCAGCCTGTAGAAGCTTGAAATTTTAGGGGCTTTTAGACATTAACAAATAGTTCATTTCGTTAGAAGAAAATTTTTTTCCATCTCCGCCCCCTCTCAAGTTATCGCCCCTTGAAATTTGTAAAATTTGAATTTTTGACACCCTATATTTCCGAAACCGCAAGCTTTTTCAAATGTCTATAAACGTTAAAAGTTAACGGTAAATTTCATGACATTAACTCACACATTTAAACCTTAAAATCGAGCATTATGTTAACCCCTCTTTATATTAATTTTTGCTCTATTTCAAATACTACATAAATCGTTCATCCTAAATATATGCAATCCCAGAAATAGTTTTGTATGTGAATGAAAAAAATTTTAATAGTGTGACAGGTATACATAGACTGTATTTAAAAACAGAATTTTCCCTTGTCGAAGGGAAAAGTGCTACAATACAAACCATTGGTTTGACCTAACTTTATTTGTTTTTGAAAACGTACTGAAACCGTGCTATGAGATATTAAACCAAGTACTTATTAAAATAATATAAACAACTTACTAATATAGGATTTCAATATGAATTTAACTTTATTTAAGTAGTTGACATACAGTTCTTCCCATACAATTAGGTTTAATATACAATATGTAATTTTGTAATGAAAAACTGGCAAAATTATCGACTAGATCATATTACAAGTAAATATTTCTTATTAATTACACAAAATTCGTCAAAATTTTAAGCCGTAATATAAGCTATATCGCTACAGCTTTATTAGTATTAACCCTAGGTCTTTTTTTTAAGAATACAAAATAGGGGTTACATAAGCGAATTCTTATAGAATTAGAGAGTTAGATTAAGAGTTAAACTATTATAAGGTGCCAATCTACGTCACTTAATTATTCAAAAAAATTTAATTTGTAAAATAATTCTTGTCCCTTCTCATCCAAAACTTTTAAGAGATCTTCAGGAATATTTTTTTCTTCAAACTTTTATAATATATTTAATTCAAAATTATTTTCAAAACTTGTTATTCAATTGGCAATTTTCAATAAAATTAAATATGAATTAGGTACTTGAATTATTTTCAATTTGTTTAAATTATTCCATACCGCACATAAAGGATAGTGTCATAGCTATATGAAACTTTTTGAGAAACTTTGAATTTTTTCTAAACATTTTTTTTGCATTTTGTCTGTATAAAATGCACTCGTAATCATACAAAAAATAAATTTTTTACATTTTGTTTGATTTAATAAAATTAATGAAATAAAAGTTGGTGAGTTCCCCTTTCTCTTTTTGCGGTGGAGTGTAATTCAAATAAAAATTAAATTAATTTGAAATTTGAAAGTTTTAATAATATTGTTTGCTGTTGACTTCAATGTAAAGTGTTACACTATAAAATGGAAAATTAAAGCGAAGTAAATAACGCTTTTCATCAAATTTTTGCTAAAGGGAAGACATTCTATAGTAGAACACCTATAGCATGCCTTAGCAGGAGAAGGTGAAGTTGTACTGTTGAAGTTGCAACTGTAATCTATGTTTGAAAGGAGACGTCACTCTGTTCTTCAACTAACCAAATCAAATTATGGATTAACTGTGTTTCATACGACTGGTATAACAGCTTATATCGCAATGAAAAAAATATTTTTATTTTAAATCTCAGTTAAATAACTCTCAAAGGATTTACAAATCAAACAAATTTCAAATTCACATAATTATCATGTGGATACTGTATAATTTTTTTAAAATATCTTCTACAATAGCTCTGACATAGAAGTAGAAACTCTTCCTAACACAAGGCAATGAATAATATTTAAAAGTAATATAAAATCTATTAAATTAAAATATCCTTCCAATAATTTTTATTATTTTCGAATTTAAAAACCCATCAACTATACGTGACGTTATAAAATTAAATTTAACTTTCCTTTTTTTTTATATTACTTGCAATTCCAATTATATCCTTAAAATAATCAACTGTCAGAAAGCTATATTTACCTTTTATATATAATAAAAGTAAGAAAAGCGAATTTTGAACAAATCATTAGATAAAAATGAGTGCAATAACCTTCATTTTGTTAAAAAGTTTGCCCTTTCTTCAATCCAACATTTTTCACTTTTTTAGTTATTCTTTTTTAAAGGAAAACTTTAATTTAACATTAGCAAAAAAATAAGGAATTTTAATATTGCATTCAAGATATAGTTTGTATATACCTACAATTGGATATCAGATGACAGTAAATAAAAAGGCGAAGTTTTCATTCATCCAAATCTTACCTTTTAAAATGAGACAAAAAAATATTATGAAATTATACAGCGAAGGGACCCTTCTAACTTTTATGCATCTCATTAAAAAAATATTTATATAGAATTGAAACGAAAAGCATTATTGAAATATTTTTACGCTTGTGATTGCTTCAAAAAAATTAAAAATTTTAATTTAATATTATTTTACAGAAACCTGCGACATTCCCATGGAAAGGGTAATATCATACAAATACCTTAAGTGCTGGTTGAACGAAGATTTGAATTACGAAAAAGAAATCAAATGTTGTATTTAAATGGTAAGGATCTCATTTCATCAAACACAGAAAAGTGCTTTACAACGGGCAATTAAGCCTGATTTTACGCTTCCGATTTTTAAAATCTTACAAATGGTCAATACTGTTATATAGCGTAGAAACGTGGACATTAGTAACATAAGCAAATTTAAGGCTTTTGAAATGTAGACATTCCGAAGAGAGTTGAGAATTTCTTAGGTAGATCACACAACACACGAAACAGTTCTCAAAAGAATGAATATGAATAGGGAATTATTCCAAAGAAAAAAAGGAAGAAAATAGTCTTACATTGGTCATGTTATGCGTCGTTCTGAATATGATCTACTCCAAGTAATTATTTAGTGAAATATCGTAGGCAGGAGAGGAGTTGGGCAGGAAAAGATGTTTTGAGTGCGTAATATTCGAAATTGATTTGTTGTACCAAATGTTAGACATTTGGTTCATGATTTGGTTGCTGCAAGCTGTTAAGAGCTGTAAAAGTTTTAACTTTTAGCAAGTTATAATTAAAAATTTTTTTGCTGTCCAACATCTTGTGTAATAAATCCAAAATCTTTGCGAAATCTTTGTCCCCCACACAAAATACGATTATTGTCCTTATCATAAAATTTGTTCTAAATATGGTTAAAATACAAAGATCTTTAATAATACAAGCTTTTGATAGTACAAGCTTAAACTTAGAGTTGTCAATTATTTCTTTTTAGTTCTTCCGTGATCGCATCACAAATAATATTTCTGCCGTTTTAAATTATTTTTATTCTTAAAATATTTCAAATTTTAAAAATATTTGAATTTTCTTTTTGTCCACTCCTTACCCGTTTTATTTCTTTTTTCGATTAGTTTGGCCATCACAATCAACTAGTATACTCTTCTTACCTTTGCGTGGAGACATTTAAAGTTAGAAATGCAGGAAAAAGTTTAAATATAATGAGTATGTTGACATTTTGGAGATTCAAATAAAAAAAAGAAAAGAATGAAAGTTGAATCAAAGTTTTGTTTCTTATTTTTCTCACATTTCCCTTTCAGTTTTTTTTTTTCATTTTTTGAAGTTACTTTAAAAGTTATTAGATAACTTTTTTGACTATCACTACTTTCTGTTTTTCTTTTTGTACTTTTACTATATTCTCTTATAATAAAACAAATGATGGAGGAATAAAGGAAACTTTTTTACATTTTCTTTCTTAAATATTCTACAGTAATGGTCAAAAAATTGAGCAGAATTTAAAGTAGCGAAACACTGTAAATAAGCTTAAGTTGGGAAAAAAAATATAAGTACATATTTAAGAATTATTAAATTTTATAAACCCAATGTGTTTAAATGTTAAAGGCAATAAAATTTTATTTTCAAATTTGGAGATGTGAGATTTGCATATCTTTCCTTTTCCTTTAATTAGAATATCGTTACTCCTTCAAATTAACCATAATTATCAGGTAAAATCTTAATAGCCCCGTATGAATTATTAAATCTCGAATTTGAACTAATGATATTGCCTTTAAAACGATTTTAACCCATTGCCTTTAATATACCGCACTCTCAATTAAATTTTATCCAAAATGAATATTCCTTTTAGGAATTTTTAAAATCACTTAAAAGTCTCTTATTCTTAATTTTATTCTAAGAGTTAATTGTTATATATTCACACCGAAATTGCAATTAAATAAATTTTCCATCCATATCAGTGAGATTCTCCAGACCCACTGCTGGAACAACTGTAGTCTATGCGAGATAGACGTGTCGTCTATCTATTGAATTTTTTGTCTATCTACTCATCTGTTGTTCTATTGAATTAGTAATTAAATAACTGAATTTTTTACACAAATACTTTACTTTGTACTTCTCTAAGTACAGCAACGTCTTCTTGAATAACACTACTAAATACGAATTTATACAAAACAGCAATCAATATGTAAACAGCAAAAGTATGTGACGAACGCAATTTGTAGGCCACTATTATTCACTGTATACATAAGAATCTTATAAAACTATACTACTTACATTGTAAGCCATCATAAATATTCCAAAAAAAAAAAAATTTTAAGAGAACGTAGTGAAATTTACTATAGCGATGACGAACAAGAAAAAAGCAAAACTTTTCTTTTTTTTTTTTAAGTGTAAGATCAACTTACATTAATATTTGATTTATTAACTTAGTTGAAACTTTGGCGTTTTTTCTTTTCTTACATAAAAACTCAAAAACTTTGTAAGAAGGAAAAAACTTATTTTATTAAAAAAAATAACAAAAAAAAACCGAATCACCGCTGTTTTTTACCACAAAATCACTATAACATTATTCGAATATAATTTTTTTATGTTTTTTTTTTTCTCTGTGTTTAGTTTGGTTACTTTTTTTAATATTTACGAAATTCGGGCTTAGTTTAACATAAAATTGCTTTATAATAAGTACATAATTTGTTTAAACTATATTAATAAAATAAATTAATAGTTTTCTAAAAAAGAGCAACTAATTTATTGTAAATAAAAATGTTATGAAAGTTTTAAATCACAGATTATGGTTAAATTATAATTAGAAAAATCAAAAATAAAGAAAGTTTTTATAAAGTTTTCGCGAAATAAAACTAATTTTATTTAAAATAATGCCATTAAGATAAAATCATTATTTAAATTTTGACAAGTTTTTAATTGAGCAATCAAAAACTTTTAAGAAATTCGATTAAAAATGAAATTTTATGACGATAATTTAAAATTTTATTATGAGAATCAAATCAGTAAGTGGTAATGTTAGATAATTTTATCCTAAACACAAACCAATAAATATAAATACGATTTGCGTCTATAATAATATTGAAAAATTTCACTATCATTACTATTAAATGATGGCTATTACTATTAAAATGGCTCGCACATCAAAATAAGCCCCACTTTTATTTATGTAAATAAATTTATATAAATATTTACAATGGATCGCCGGAAAAAATAATCGAGTGGTAGCTTTTAGTGCGTAATTTGGATGTCTGTATAACTAACCTATAATAATAGATCCATCTGATGAGCAAAACAAACAGCCAGGTAAAAACAAACGCTTTGTGCATTAATGCAGTTAATCGGGACGGACAGATTTATAGTCAATACAAGCCCAGAAGAGGAAGTCACTCACTTCAACCACCTTGGTAGTATCATAAGCACATGTGGTGGGCTAGATAAAAACATCAATAATGGAATCAAAATGGTAAGAATGGCAATTAAAAAAGATCTGGAAATCATCAGACTCGGCCAGATCAATTAAGTTGAGAATATTCAATTGCTACGTCAAGTTCGTCCTGCTACATGGGAGTGAAACCTGGCCCATACAAAAAAACGACATGGAGAAACTGCAAACAATTCTAAATAAATGCCTGCGAATTATCTGCAACATATATTGGCCCAGAACTCTCTGAGATTACAAGTCAGGAACCAGTAGAATCCACTATTAAAACTTCATTAAAAATGGATTGAACATAAACTACGAAGGTCACCGAGTACAATAGCATGGCAGGGAATAAAATGGACAAAAGAGATATAGAAAGCCCACGACTAACATGGAGGCGAACAATCGCTAAAGAATTTAGCAATAGGTGGGAAAACTTGGGCAAAAATAAAAATATTGGTTCAAAATAAAGTTCAATGAAGAAGTTTTGGGGAAACCTTATCTAATATGTAATAAAACTAGAATCATTCCAAGGAAGGCAATTGCTATTTAAAGCAAAAAATAATTTCTATCAAATAGAAAAAGTACATTTTTAACAGTTTAATTTATGGCTACAAAAATATTAAGCAAATTTTCAATAAATTTTTTCTAATTAAAATTATTTACAAAATGCCTGTGATTTCGTTGCATTATAAAACAATTTTCATTTTATAAAAGTCTACGTACATAAAATCAACTAATAATATATTTAACCTAAATGGCTATTAATTTATAACAGAAAATTGAGAATAAATATGTGGCCAATAGAAAATGATTTATTCACATCAAATATTTAAGTCTTTGAAGCGTGCATAATATATTTTAGACCTAAACATACTATACTACTAATATACGATCTATACCAATCATGAAAACTAATTTATTAGCACAATGTACATTGTATAGCATCCATGTATATTCACTTATATTATTAGTTATAAATTAAATTAAAAATTATTTTAAATACTCGCGTATATAATTTGATATTTCCGTAAATTTTATTTTTCGAATAATCTAATTATACGCACATTGTTCATTCAATAATTTACTTTTTTTTTTATAAAAAACACTTTCAAATTATTTTTGTGTACATTTATGGTTTTTGTATAATTTGTTCTAATTATTTTTACTCAATTTTAATTACAAATTATCCTAAGTAGACTATTTAAGATTTGATTTATATTGCTATATAAAAAATTGTAAATATTTTGGAAATAGCATATTATAGAGTTTATAGAGTCTAGAAATTGTGTTTGAAAATTTTCAGCTGAAAATTTTTCTATAAGCTGAAAAGACAATTACAAATTTTCATGTTGTAATTGTATTAAAATATATTACACCACACAAACAAAATTTTGAAAATTTTCGAATGCGATTTCCTCGGATTGGACATTTTGAACGAAAATTTGAAATTTTTAAGCAAACAAGAATCGTGTTCTTAATACGAAAATACTTCAAATACCCAGAAATATTTAAAAATCTTGAAATATGATTTAAGACTGAACTAGAAGAGATAGAGCCTACTAAAGCCAATTTTATTTATCTGAGATAAATTCCGTTTTGTCATATGTTTTGAGTACTTGTTTTGTTAGCGAATTTATTCTGATGACGCACCTATAGGAATAATTTTTAAAAAAATTCTAGAAATCCTTAAAATTTTTAAATTTCTAAAAATTCTACAAATCAAAAGCTAATTTAAATTAAGAAAAAATTATTTCATTGTCTAGCTTTTATAACACGAATCTTACATAGACGTGGAACTCAATTCCGTGAGTAGATTGTTGCGTAGAATATAGTTAAATCGGAAAAATCTAGTTGACTAAACAAAGTTAAAAAATTAAATACTTTAAAATAAGCAACATTTAGCAATAATAACAATAATTGTTATAGCGATAATTGTTATAACAATAATAACAATTGTAAAATTAACATTTTCTCCCCATGCGATCCATGCGAAAAAATTAATTGCAATTTTCTACATGGGATTTTTTTTAAAAATTTTGTTTAAATTTTAAATGAAATTAAAATAATATTTAAAAAAAAAATAATTTTCAATGCATATAAATAATATTTATTATATAATAATATTATAAATATTTTGAAAGGCGAAGGTCCGGAAAAAATTTAATGAGCTTATATTTATAGTTAAAAACATTTTATAAATAAAAAAAAGTGTTATTTAATATTTTGCAAAAAAAAATCTAAAATGAAAATCACAATCAATTACTAAATTAAATAATTTCTCATAAAAATATTTAACTTAATTCTAAATTAAATATATTATATTTTATGCAATTATTTTAAAATTAGTTCACATATTTTAAATTAATTATTTAAAGGAGAAATAAAAATATTTATAATATAAATAAGTTGGAAGTTTTTCACAATAGAAATCGTTTAGCAAATTAAATAGAAAATTCAAATATATTTATAGAATTTTAACAGTATATTAAAATTGTGTCAACACAAATTTTATTAAAAATTTCAATAATATAAAATTAAATTATATTATTAAAATAAAAATTATTGAAAATTTTAAAATTAATTTGAATAATTAGGAGCATTTTTTTCTAGATTAACAGAGCTGTATTCAAAATTTGGCGTAAAACTTATTGAATTATATAGTGAAAATCCTCTAAATACTAAAAGAAATTTTAAAACCTCCAGTTATTAAAAACATTTTATTTGTAAGGCCTTTAATTTTAAATTTAGTTATTGAAGTATTCTTTGAAGAAAGTAAATGCTGGTTGAAATTACCCCGCACTTTTACAAATATTTCAAGGACACAATGAAAATCACAAAAAATACCTCTTTAAATTAAAAAAAATATTTACAATTTTAGTTATTCCTTTTTTAAATCTCATCCTTTTATACTTGCAATCAAAACTGAATGACCTGCATATATAAGGGCGGCAATAACACAAGAAAATCCAAATCACTTCAAATAAACACAGTAAACCCTTCCCATTTCGTCATAAATACCAAACCAATATAAGATCTCGGACAATTCAATTTTATCCGCACTATAATATCGAAAATTATCTCCGCATTATAATATCGGTTAAGGGCAAGCTGATTAATTTCGGCTGACCATTGGCCCATCTGGAAATCTTCACACTAGAAATACAAAATTAAGAATATTTAACACATGTGTAAAATCAGTCCGGCTGTATATCTTCGAAGTATGGTCAGATAAAAATGAATACACAAACAAAATATAGTTATTTATAAATATAAGTCTTAGAATCATTTGTCAGGTACACAAAACTCTGTGATTTAACATACCAAGAGACTATTGCAATAGTAGTAAGAAAGAAAAAATTTGGATGGATGTATGCCATATACTGCGATAGCCACGTATAATAATTGTAAAGCAGTTATTGGAGTGGAACCTACAAGGCAAAAGAAGCGTTATACGATCTAAAAATACATAGTAAGGAACAATAAAGAAATGAATCACCACGGCGAACTTGATATTGGCAGTAATAAAACGAATGGCGCTTAACAGAGTTTGTTGGAGGTGCTATGCTCCCAAGTGGTTCAGTTCCTTATTCTACCAAGTGGTTAACTAAGTTCCCAAGTAAAGCAAGAAAAACAGATCCTTTTATAAAGACCTTTATTCTAATACAAATAAAAAAAGGTCTTTAATTAATTTTTCAATATTAATTCATGAATAAAATAGAAAAATTCATAGCATCTAACAACTTGCATTTCACTTCGCATTTTCTAAATTGTCTAAGTATAAATTTCTAAACTGTTATATTAGTATAAATATTTGTAAAATTTTGAAATTAAATTGCAAAAATATTACGAAACAATAAAAAATTTTACATACATTTATATACAATATGTAATCACAATAATGTGGTTAACCGCAGATCACAATCTAAAAAAAAATTACACTACAACGCAAAATTTGATAATTACCGGAAGTAAAGGTAAATGTATATGTACAGAGTTATTTAAACTCATTTAAAGTACACCACACTAATTATAAATCCTTTTTTTATTTTGTTGTAAAAATTTTTAAGTAATACATATATAGTTATATCATGGCTATTAGAGAAAAAACTAAATTTTGTTAACCGACTATTGCTTGTTTAAGATATCATTTAACTTAATTTCGTGGTAAAATTCCAATAACCGCAATTAAACATTTAATAATTTTCTATTTTAAACTATTGTCTATATTCAGTTCCATTGATTCGCTTTTTATGTTTCCCCGAAAATAAAAATTAAAAAAACAAGAATATGAAATGGGTACAAAATTTAGAAGGAAAATTTATTTAAGTTTATTAAATGTGGTAGAGATAGCGGGCAAAGTAAACCTGGAATCCAAACTTGTATTTAACCCTAAAATCATGTTGTTAAGTATCTAAAATTATTAAAAATTTTTTAACAACAATCTTGTAGGAAATTACGTTTAAAAATTAACAATTATGTAATTGTAATTAACATTCCTCCTGTACTTAATTGGAATTTTCCGAATTTGTCGAATAATGGAGCTTTTTTAATGAGTAATGAAATATCAATATTAATAAGCCACGATTTTGAGGAAATTTTAATTGTAAAATGTTGTAATTGCAAAATTTTTGAGAATTCAAGAAATGTGATTTTTTTACATATTTGCGAGAACACTAACATAAGTCTAAATGCAGAGTCGCAAATTTGCTTTTACTATATTATTAAATTTTAATATATAAAGATTTTCTGAAACAAAATAATACAAAAAATTTGTTTATATACTTATAAAATAGTTCTATATACCATCTGAATATAGATCATCAACAACATCTGAGACCCATGGAAGGGTAGGGCAGCGGTGATTCGCCATCCTGTCAGCATAATGATGTACCGTGTGGTGCACCCTATACCAATGCTTCATGTTTTGGTTCACTACAAGCTGTTCCAGCTAAATTCAACTTTATTTTTTTTTGCAATTGCACTCAATTTTTTCAACGTGTACATAATTTTTTTTTCTGGTAACAATTGGTGGTAATGGTCATATGTAACCATTGGTGGTAACCTGCTACTTCTATTTAACCTACCCCAGGCTAAAGCTCCAGAACACAGTCAGATGCACACTGGGGTAGCTGGTGGCCGATGCCCCAACCAGTGGCGGATGACATTCTCTGTCAGGTCATCCTAATCAACATCAAACACTAGTTCATAACAAAAAATGGCTATAATTCTGCCATTTTCTGCCAAAACAACAAAAAAAAAACTCATCTTCTACATTTTAATGATAATTTATGATATTGTGCGCTTGTTTTAAATTATTTTAGAATATCTAGCGCGTTTTATTTTTGAAATGAAATTGAAACAATAAAAATAAAAGTTAGAAGAAGAAAAAAAAATTTCAATAATCATTAATGAAAATAATAAAATTACTTTTTAAATTCCGGGAGTCGGAGTTATATATTTTTTCAGTTGTATCGTTATTCTTCCAAATGTGCGTTATGTGCTTAAAATAAAAACATTTAAAAATTGTCATCTTTTCTACTTTAAATTCTTCGTTTAATCGTATTCTAATTAATATTCAACGAAAAGTTTTGCATATATAATATTATACACTACTTAAAATTCTAAACAAAAAGTAATTAATATCAAGCATCTTAGAAACGAAATTTCTCTTGTCAAAAGATCAAGGACAAACAAAACTTTTGTTTTTTTATTTTTAATAAAGAAAATTTTCATTGCTCATTTTCAAACAATATGTTAAAGAAATTGTTATACAAAAGTTAATTATTTTAAATATTTTACATTTTTATATAAACAAAATTTCTATAACAATGACAACAATTAAATTGTTGTCACAAAAATTTAGTTTTTTCTGTTATATTAAATATTATTTTCTTTAATTTAACATAATGTTTAACCGTATGTTCTCTAATTAATATACAATAAAGTAAAATTAATTAAAAAAAAAAAAAAACGACCGTGAAATATAAAAACATATGCTAAAAAATAATGTTATAAAATTTTGAACTTTTCCTACGAATTTTTACTAAACAAAAAACTACAATTAGTACATTATATACATGCGAGTTATAAATCCTTTCCTATACACATATGTACAACTATATATTCACACTATTAACATGTATTTAAACACATAAATATTTTGTAAAAAAAAAAAAAATGGTCTATATATTGTAGGTATTGTGTAATTTAAAACCAAACAGGGAGAAAAAAAAATTGCAAATATTAACATTAAATTTTTAACGAAAAATTTTCACATTTCTTTTTTTTTTTTTGCTTTTTGTTATCCAAATATTTAGTTTTTGTTTGTTTTCCACGAAATTCATGTAAAATATTTTAACAAAAAAAAAATAGTGAAAATTGTAAAATAATATGAAAATTTTATAATGTTACTAAAATTAGGATTGCCATAATACCAAAACTTTATAAAATATATACAGTAGAGAAGAAATTTTAAAGGACAATTTGTAAAGGACAAGATTTTCCTGGATTGTTTTATTTATTACAATTAGTTTGTGTACAATTTAATTGGAAAATTTAGTGTAAACTATATCTGAATTTAACCAAATAGTTGGTGAATTTTGTAGCTAGATTACTAATCTTTTTTCGGATTCACTCGTTTATTCTTAACGAATTATTCGGAAATTTTAAAATACTAACAAAATTTTTCACTGAATTTCATATTCACTAATATTACTATGCCATACTTTTTAAATAAATGGTGATATTTTTGCGTTGCTCATAATATTTTTCTCATCGGATGAGTTAAAAGTGAAATAGACAGAATGCGATTCTAATACTTTTTTCTCTTATTTTAGATTAATTACTTATTTATTTTAAATTTTCAAAAAGTTCATTAAGATTTTGTTAAAAATATTTTTTGTAGAAATAATAATCATGTACTTAAAACTTTTTTAAGCTTATTTACTAACAAAATATTCCGAAAATATCATAAAAAATAATTAGTGCATAAAATTCAATTTTCATTTAATAAAACATAAAATACTATAAAAATGTGTACATTGCAATCTGTCCACATTGAAATCACACATTTAGTTTAATAATAGTGCCACCAAATACATACTCGTAATATTTTCCCATATTTTCCGTACATATACGAAAAAAAAAATAAACAAAAATGTGTATGTACATTGCCCTAAATACATAACAATATAATTATGTTGAATATATATGTAGAATTGAAAGCATTCATACATGCATATATAATATTTTTATTACATTATATAATAATAAATGTATATATGTGAGTTATTTTGCACCTCAATTATCCTGAAATGATATTATTAAATAAACAATAGACATGGAAAACTATAAGAAAAATAAAAAATATAACAAAAAAAATATAAAAATGGTTAAATTTAAATAAATATTTTAACAATTTGTTTTAATTTTTTTTCTCACTCTCTCTCACTTTCTCTCATACTCTGTTTTATAACTAGGTTAATTTGTTTATGCAAAAAAAAATGAAAAATAAGCAAGATCAGAAACAAAATCAGCCAGTTTGTTTTATTTTTAATGTTCAACTATTAAAATAAAAAATTTTGCACCACTTTAAAACTAAAAGTAAAACAGTTTAAAAAAAAAATTTAAAAATTTTATGGTTTTTATTAAATTGCAAGAGTTTCGCTGCAATTTAATAAAAATGACTAATAAAAAAAAAATATAGTTTTAGTTTCAAATTTAATTCGATTTTTTTTTTAATTCAGCCCGTGTGCCAAAATATTTATTACAAAAACAATGAAAATATTGTGATAGAAAACTAATCCGAAGGTTCTTTTGTAAATAAGGAAAAATTGCGATACTCAGAAATTTTCAGATCGAATTTTTAATCAAATAATGGCTATTGCACGGTTAGTACCGTAACGAGGATATTAAAAATATTATCACTTGCGTATTTTTCATTTTAATGTAAACCAAAAATTATTAAAGAAATTCTCATCGTTTCTGACATATAACACAGTCCCTATAAAGACTACTATCTTATTACACTGAAAAAAATTAAATATTATTAAATTTTACTTAGGTTGTAAAATTCTAACATAATTTAAACTAAATTGGCGTGTACTTTGAAAGATAATTTAATATAAATGCAGTATATTTGTAAAGGATATGGCAAGATTGGAGTCATTGTTAATTGATATTCTGGTATAGAAATAGAGTTTCTTAACATAACTGAACAGAATAACGACAAAATGATGATTATAACGTATAATCATTTGGGTCATACTAAGCCTCCTTAATTTAATTTCAATAAATCAATATTTCCTTTATATTTTAGATTATCTATGCTTTATATTAAAAGTAGCATTTTCAATTTATTTATTTTTCAACTTAAATGAAATAATTTCAATTAAAGTAGAGAAAATTTTATGAAAACAAAAAAATGTTCATTTCTTAAATTAAAAATTTCATTGCTTATTTTTTCTTTTTTCTCAATAATTTATGTGAATACATGAGAATAATTTAACAAAACCTACATTATACCACTTAATATTGTTCATTTCCATGTATGCAAAATGCTTAAAACATAAAATAATTTTCATGCTCGTGTACCAACCAAACTTATCATTAAAAAAGGCACTTTATTATCCTTCGTTCTGTAGAAAGCATTTTATTAAAATAAAATTCTTATTCTGTTGATTGTTTTACCGTTTCGAGTTCGAATGGATTTCTGTTTTTTTTTTCTCTTCTTATTTATCTTTTTTTTTCACATATATTTTATTAATGCTAATTTTTACTTTGAAAAATATGCAATTTAAGATAGGAAGAGTACAAAAAAAAGAAAATGTAACGATAACCATAATTTACCCCATTTCATATCCAACCTAACAATCACATTTTAGTGTGTTAGTGTAGAAAAATAGAATAGAAAATCTGAGAAAGATGGCATAGATATTACATGAAAATTTAGTATGATTTTTTTGGTTTTAGATAGAAAACATAAAAATTTAATTCCTAATTACTATGAGTAACATTTTCTGATCCTAAGAGTATGATTCGGTATTGAGCATATTTTGATGTACTGGTCAGAAAATTCGATATTTTAATCATATAAGCTTAATATAAGGCGAAAATCATTTAGTGAATTCCTTTTACTAATGATATTTTAGTCGTCCAAATCAGCTTTTAATAATTCTCAGAAAATTCACTAAGATATGGCAATAAGAATGTTATTTTAGCCTTTCGCATTGGCACTTGCCTTTCCGCAAAACCTCTGCACTTTTGATCGTTGTGAGCAAATTCTTGTTCTAAACTGATTTTATTCGAGTTGCAAATTTTTTAAAAGAATATAGCCATCGGATTGTAGTTAATCATACAGTCTCGCTCTACGTTCTCCTCATTCGGAATTAAAATCAACACTATACATGCAATTGGATATTAATTAGGAAAAACCATAATTTAATTACTTGTCAGAAATATTAATTTAAATTATTAAGATTCACAAAAATTTTTATTTCACCTTCAATTATCATTAAAATAAAAAATAAATATACACCCAACATAATAATTATTTCAACTTGAGTAGTTTAAAAGCCTGTATATCTCATGAAAACGATCAGTCAAGTTGATATCACAATATTTTTTATTATTCTTCACAAAACCAATTATAATTGTATACAGAATATATACTCGTAGAAGCTGTATACCGAATATTTATATAAACCTCATTTACAAACAGTAATTTTATGTTAATAACTTACTACCGAATATACCAAAGAAAGAAAGTAGTTAAATTTAAATGTCAATAACCTATAACAAGAATTCTTATTACATATTCAATTTTATCATCATTTCGGCCCAGCATATAAGCATACAATATGAAATTGAAAGAAAGAAAACTAACAGCGAGAGAAGGATTATAGAGAGAGAGAGAGAAAGAGAGAAGAGACTTACTTACAGAATTTTCGATGTTTTGTGAACCAACAAAAAAATGGCGTAAATTCCGATATTTTTTCATTCTTTTTATGCTTTTTTACTGTTCTACCGTGATTTATTCGCGTTTTCTCTTTGTGTATGTCTACTTTCTTGTCTGTGATTTTTTTATTTTTTATTTCATTTTTCTTAATCTTTTCCTTTCATATTTTTTTCTTCTCTTTTCTTTTTTGGTTTTCTTTATCTTGTATCCTGTGTGTTTAAGAAGTTGCAAAAAAATTACAAAAAAAAAAAAAAATACGCATCACATTATTCGCTAGATAATCTTCCTTTTTCTTATTTTTTCCGAATACCCACATCAGAATGTGTGTAAAGAAATACTTTAGTATAATTTGAAAAGAAAAAGAAAAATACAATAAAACAAAAATGGAAAATAACGTAAAAAAGTGATAAAAAAAAAATCAGAAAGAGAAAAAGAAATGATAAAATAATAAAGATAAAAAAACAAAAGAGAATTGCTGTTGCTAAGTTGTTCAAAAAGTCAAAAAGAACAAGACAAAGAAATAAAACAGTCATCATATTTTTAAAACCGTTAGTGTAATGACAGTGTCATCAGACTAGGCGTGATGAATTTTACTTTATCATAAAAACAAAAACCAAAATACTAGCTAGCTATTATGCTTAATTAAAAAAAACATGCGCCTTAGCCTATGCAATTTTTTTTTAAATATTTTTTTAATATTTAAATTTCGATTTAGAATTTAATTTATTGCTATGCTATTACGACCCTAATAAAATTATTATAACGACCAATAGAAATTAGTCTTACCCACAAAATCACTAGCAAGTGATTACAAATTAAAGGCAATTTCATATGAAAATTATTATGTTTCTTCTATTTAATACTTAATTCGACATTATCCTATTAAATTATCTTTACCTTACCCCGCAATACTTAATGATTTTCCTAGGAAACCTACATATATTATAATTTCATTGAAGATTTGTTCTACTTTTGTAAAATTACCAAAATAAATACTGGTATTTGCTTAAAGCAAATTTTTAAAAAAACTAAAAATTTTGGGATTTAATAAATATTTTGAGTATAACACAAATTCTATGGCGTAAAAATTATGACAGTCAGACTGTATCAGATCTACCAAATCTATAGCAAATAGTTTTATTTTTTTTTTTTATTTTTCAAAATCAAATACAGGATTAAATCTGTGGTGTGAAAAATATACGTTTTATATTTTCCATGTTCTGTTTTCTCTTTTATAAAAAAAAAAAAAATATAAAAAGCTTTTGGTATAAGTTCATCTTATTTCTTATAAAAAATTTAAGCATTTCATATATGAATAATAATAATAATAAAAAAGAAAAAAAAAATTTTTAATATTAACTCGCATCTGGTGAACACGAAATTCTAAGAATTTTTAAAAATAATTTCCTTTAATGCCGCATTTACCGTCATTGACTCAAATTATTTTTAATCACACTTTTAACATTCTCAATTTTCCTTGAATTGAAAAAATGATTTTTACTTTGTGTTAAAGAAAAAATAAAAAATTCAAAATTTTCTTTGAATTTTCATTAGAATATCAAGATTATGTTCTTTTTATTTCACCCTCCATTTTTTTCTGATTTCATTTATTTTAATTTGAACGAAGTCACTTTCTAAAAAAAAAAACAGAAACAAAAAGCAAAAATTAAATTTAATGTTGGTACTTAAATATGGAGGACCTCTTTCAGGAGGAAATTTGAGATATCAACACTAATTATTATTACTTCACTTACTTCTTATTGAATTTCAATAAACTTCTACATTATTATATTATAAGATAATAAAAGAAAAAAAAAACTAAATTTTACTTTGAAATTTTTTTTTTTTTTTACAATTTAATAAACTCAAATGTTTTTTACATTTTGTATAAGTATAGGATGAATAAGTATAGGAGAAGGAGTAAGTACCATTGTGTTATTACGAGTGAATGATTTTTTCACTTTCTCCAAGAAAAAAAAAATATATTTTAATGATTTTATTATAAGGATAAAAGATCAAATAAAAAGAATTGTAATGGAAATTAATTTTTAAATTTTTTCTTCTTCTTTTTGTTCAGAAAATATAAAAAAATTTGAGACGAAAATCAAAATATTATAGATGTTATAATACAAGAGTTGAAGTACCGAAAAATATTCAAATAATTTCATGTTATATTTAGAATTTGAAACTAAGTTTACAAGCATCAAAAAATATTTTTTAAAGAATGAGCTTAAAATAAAATTATAATAAGCATTTTAAGTTAATAAAGTGTAAATTACGGATATTTTTAATAATTGCCCCTTAGCATATGCAATTTTTTTTATTTCTTACCTTAGACAGTCATTTGTGGGAGAATGAAGTGGCAAACGAATGAATGAATTAATAATTCATTCTCGACTCTTGTGAAGGTATTGTTAAGGTACGTCTGCTACTCAGCAAGGCTTACTTGTACAAAATTGTGAATTATGTGATTAAGAAAATATTAATAATGCCACAAAAAAATTTATATACGATAACAATACTTTCAAGTAAATTCGTCATTTTATTTCTTTAATAAATTAAAAATTAGTAGATATTCGATCTTATACAAGCGCAATACGCTCATTTATTTCACAAAATTCAATTCAAATTATTTCTGCTTAATTTGAATATCCTTATAGTCTATAGCATTAAATATTCAATTTGTACTGTTCCTCAATTACAAAATCAAAAATTTATATTCGAACTTTCACTTGAGCATGCAATAATAGGCGAATTCTATTTCGGTTTGAAATAAACCAAATCAAAAATTATAAAATATTACCCTTCAAATTTGAAAAAAGCTTTAAATATGAAAACTAAAGTAAAATAATAGTAAAGAATTTACGTTTACAATATTGAAGAAAAAAAATATTCTATAACATAATCATCATTCAAAAAAACTATTTAAAAATCACAATATTTAAATACAGGAATGTTAAAAGATTTAATCTCAAAGAGCATTTTTTAAAAAGAAAAAAAAAGAACTAAAATAATGACATCATCTCCTTATTATATAAAAAGAAATGTTTTTGAAAATGTTACAATATAAAATCAATTTCATGAATATAAGACTCTGATTACACTTTAGAGTTCTTTTTATGACTTTAAATAATGCCAGCAACAAAAGGAAAAAAAACAAAACAGAAATTTTATTCACAATCAGTTTGATACTTTATTTTTCTTTTTAAATATGAAAAAAAACATTGAACGGAAGAGATATAAAAAGTTTGTCATCTAAGAAAATTTCCTTTTCTGTATTATGGAAATAAAGAGCAATAAAACATTTTTGCATCATACCTTAAAAATTTATACAAAATTTTAAATACAAATTCGTGTACAAATAGCGAAAACCTCCCTATCCGTATATGCTAAAAAAGAAAAAATTATTATGAAAGAACAGTTGGAAAGCAATGACTTCAATTTGACTGAAAAATTTGAAGAGCCAAAGTCAATATTTACAAAAAAATTATTTAAATTTAGTGAATTTAATTGAGAATTCGATAACAATAGCTAGAATTATTGTAATTTTTATATAAGAATTCGAATCGATTTCGACGGTGGTATTCAAGGTCCTCTTCTATTGTTTAATATTTTGAAAATCGTTAACAGTTTAACAATATTATAAGTAGTTGTTCATTCAACAGAAAATTAGAATAATATTCTCAGATAATTATAAAAATTTTAGGTCAGCTCTATAATATTGTAATTCTTTGCTATATGAAAATAATTCCTCAAAATTTTTGTTATAAAATTTAAATAATATTTAAATTTGCATACACCAATCCCAAAACAATTTCTATATGTAAACGTTTGCCTCTAACATAACTTTCAATACTCGTATTAAAGAACAATCTTAAGTCTTTATTTATTAAAATTCACTTTTATTGGATGCTATTTTGCTTTTTCTTTAATATCATTTTATTTTTATTGTTTTCAATATTTCTAGCATATAGGTAAATGAAAATATAGTTGGGACAAACCAATGGTTTGTAAAATAGCACTTTTGCCCCATGGACAAGGAAATATACTGCTTTAAGTTTACTTTCATTCCTTTACCAAAATATTTAAAAAATTGCATATAATTAGGATAAGGATGGAATGGCGAAATATATCGTTAGCTTTCTGCATTTAAAAAAATTTGGAAAAGCTTGAAGTTTCAGAAATGTGTGCTGTTGAAAATTCGAATTTTTCAAATTTCGAGAAGCGATAACTCGAGACTGGAGTGAAAAAGAATTTTCTTCTAACGAAATGAAACATTTTTTTATACCTAAAAGAATTCTGCTACTACATTTCTGCATTTACGTAATTAGAAAGATGCCTATGCTTTTATATAAATAAAAACTCAAAAAATGAAACAAGTTCCTACAGTCAAGCTCAACGTACATGAGAAATTTCAGCCCTCTATCTTTAAGGGTGTAAAAGTTTTGCAAATATGTCCATGGAAAGACGGACGGACAGACAGTGTGACATTAACAAGGACTTTTTTTAAAAAATTTTTTTTTTGAAAAATGCTAAAAAACAACAACTTTTTATTTTACATAAACAGGCTTTTGTTCATTTTTACCGACCGTATTGTGTAAACAATAGGTAGGTTATGTGATGGCAACAAATTTTGCATATCGAGTTTTCGGTGGGAACGTACTTCTCCATAGTAGGGAAGTGTAAATAAACTATTTTTAGCAACCTGTCGGTCTGTCGGTCTGTCGGTCTGTCCGTCTGTCGGTCTGTGTGTGCACGCGTGTATCTCAAGGTCGGCTGAACCGATTTTGATGAAATTTTATATGTAAGTTTGTTTCAACCATGGCACGGATCGATCAACTTTTGGTATATATCAGGCCTCGGGAACTGCACTTTTTGGCAGGCCTGTTTTACATTTTTGAACATTTTGAAGAAAGTATTCAACCGATTTACTTGAAATTTTATATATAAGCTCAGCTCGACGGTCCGCAAAAATTCGTATGTTTTGGAAGAAATCAGGCATCGGCAACTAGACGTTTACTACGGGCCAAATATACATTTTTGTGTATATAAAAGAAATAATCAACCGATTTCATTGAAATTTAATATATGAACTCCTCGTATTAAAACAATGAACATGTAAATTTTTTGGAAAGATCAGGGCTCGAAAACGGATTTGCGGGCCGATTTTACATTTTTGAACATTTTGAAGAAAGTATTCAACCGATTTACTTGAAATTTTATATATAAGCTCAGCTCGACGGTCCCCAAAAATTCGTATGTTTTGGAAGAAATCAGGCATCAGTAACTGGGCGTTTACTACGGGCCAAATATACATTTTTGTGTATATAAAGAGAAATAATCAACCGATTTTATTGAAATTTAATATATGAATTCCCCGTATTAAAGCAATGAACATGTAAATTTTTTGGACAGATCAGGCATCGGCAACTAGACGTTTACTACGGGCCAAACATACACTTTTGTGTATATAAAGAGAAATAATCAACCGATTTCATTGAAATTTAATATATGAATTCCTCATATTAAAGCAATGAACATATAACTTTTTTGGAAAGATCAGGGCTCGAGAACTGATTTGCGGGCCGATTTTACATTTTTCACCATATCCACAGAACAAATTGATGGAATTTCTTGAAATTTGATATTTGAGTTCTGGTTGTTACCGAAACTAACTGGCGAGCATTTCAGGGAATTCGGGTAGCACAAAGCGAAACTCTACTAAGAGCCAAATTTACATTTTTCTAAGTATGTTAACTATAAGCTTACTAATGTCCTAAAAATTGGAAAGAATTATTTAACAGACATTTTTATAATATTCTGTAACACTTTCATTTAACTAGACAATACACAATGCGGTCGGTTATGTGCTGACCACATCAGATTTTTTTTCTTGTATGAAAAATACTTAAAATTTTCTTATTTCATTCTACTTTTACATTTCAAAAATGTTATCATCACTTTTCTTCATTTATATTTTCCAATTTTCCACTTAAGAAACTTTTTAAACTCAGTTTTGTTTTTGTTTTGTTCTTTTAGTATATTGTTTATTTGTTTTTGTTCAAAATTTTCTTCTTATATCACTTTTATAGTTAAGAACATAATTTTGATTTCATTTTTTCTTTTTTTTTTGTTTTCAATTGAAAGTTTTCAATTTCTTTTACATATATTATGTATGGCAATGTAGTTAAATAATTTTTCAAATATGGTACTTACGAAAACAAAATAAAATAGGCCTTCATCTATATTATAATAATATATTCCAAGAATGCTTTAAGTATGTGGTTAAATAGCTACATATGTATAAATTAATAAAATAAAAGTATAATTCAAATACAATTGAGATTTCAAATAAAGAACAAATCGTTTGTTTTTGAGCTTATGTACATTTAACAAAAAGAAAAGAACTTTTAAATCAAACTTTTACCCATAATACATTTGTGTACATTTTTTTACAAATCACATTTATACCAAATTTACTTATAAATATTATAAATATGTAATTTTTGTATTCACTTTTGCCCATTAGTTTTATTTTCAAATATTGTCTACCTTTAGTATTCAAAGTAAACAATTCCATAACAATATGAGGCACTTGAATTTAAATAAATATTTTCAATATTAAAAGTAAGATAGTGCAAACTGAACTATCTCTAGTAATAACAACAATGTACTTTAAGGTTTAAAGTGCTAAACAACCATTAAAAGTATAATATTTATCGATTTCAAACTTCAGTCTCATTCCATTTTAAAATTAAAACAATTTATTAATGAATTATTACTGATTTATTTACAAAAAAATTACAAAGTACAGCAAAAATTTCAATTAAAAAAAAATATTTTAAAATCAACGCTCTTAATATCAAGAGTATTTAAAAAAAAAAATTGCATACTTTTAGGGACCCATAGATAATTTTTTTTAATTATTTTTCAATTTTAAAATAAAAATCTAACGATAATGGAGAAAACGAATATAAGTCAAAATTTTTTAAAAATGAGATAAATATGCCGATGCATCAAGGAAATCAAAATAGATGTTTGATAAAAATATCTTAAGTCTAAAATACCTTGAAATCCGTCATATTTACTAAAATAATCGAAAGAGTAGAAATATTTATTTTTACTGAGCGTAATAAAAAAAACTGCAAGCCATTATGTTTTTTATATGTCGCAAAATAGGCATATAAAAAACATAATGGCGAAAAAACATAGACGAAACAGTTATTTTAAAGTTTTTCACCTTCTCCTGGAAAATGCATATTTTTGACTTATATACATACCCGTACTTCTCTATTATCATAGAATTAATTTAAATCACCCACATTCTTAACATATCCAGCAGTAGCTATTTATGTATTTCAAAAAAAAAATGTATACTTTTAGGAGTAAAAATTAAAATATTTTTCAAAATTATTTAATATTAAGGCTATGCCAAAAACAACTTTAATTTAAAATTAAATAAATTATTTATTAAAACAATTTTTATAATAAATTCCCGGTTTTTTTTTTTTGCTTTGCTTTAACATAATATCAAATTCATTAAGTTTAAAATTGAAATCTGATAAGTTTTTCACTTAAAAAAAAATTTTTTTATTCATCAGCCTGTGGTAATTGTTGCTTAATACCATTTTAACACCAATTTTTTAACTTTATTTTTCTTTTGTTATACTTGCTTTATTTTTTTGTGGATTACTGTTTTGTGGGATTATATTTTTTTTTTGTTGTAATATAAAAAATGTATTTTTAATGATATTAAATAAAGAATTATTTCAAATTAATTAATATTAATATAGGGTTCAATTCAAATAAATCGGACTCCCCCTTTTGCAGATTTTATGAAGGCGATAACGAAATGTAAGTTCAAATTTTTTGCGGCTGCCCAGTACTGGCTTCCCGTCATTTTGTTCTTAATTATTTTGGGCAGAGTTTTCTGAACATTCGGGAACTGCGGTCTAATTCCTTTGTGTATATCTCCACCTTTATACATGAATATTATAAGCTGGAGTGTGGTAGGATGTATTGTAATCAAGAAAGGCTGCGATGGTCTACAAAATATGTCGTTTTGCTGCATTTCATTCCCTTGGAATCTAGGAATTTACGAATATATTATTTGAATATATTTACTTTAATATTATTTTATATATAGATTAAACTATATTGAATTCAGCTAGCACTTCACTTATATAACTATAAAATTAAATATAAACTGAACAAATTCATTATAACTGTACGTACTTTTTATAAGCTGAATATATATTTAAGTTTGTTATAAATTATTTGCTATTGATCTTTTACATATTTTGAATTCGAACAAATTTGTAAATTATTTCTCATTAGGAAAACAAGCTATTTCATGTCCGGGTAATAGTTATTTAAGTCATACTTCTCGAGTAAGGAATCATCTATTTGCAATTACAAAACTAAATATGATTGTTTTCGTGCATACTTTTTTCAAAAAGGCATAGCGCACTATTTAAGGCATTCATTTGGAAAATCTAGAAAACAAAAAATTAATTAATAACATTAAATGTAGCTACTATGCAGCTTATTTGGTTCAGCAGGTAAGTGAAGAGGTAAAATTAATAAAAATAATTTTTTCTTTGGAAAAATTGCTGCTCAGTTATTTTTCCCATTTCCTTGTATACAAGTTGTATAAACCAAATACAAAGTCTATATACAATTATTACTCCAGAATCGACACCCATTTTTCAATTATATTATTTTAAGTGGTCAACTCTTAATTAAATTTCACAAAATAATCATACACATAATATTTTGGACATCTTGGCCAAATTGCTATTTTGAAAGGTTGCGCATATTAAAAATGCTATTGAAAATTTTATTTTGTTATTTTTAATGAAATACCAAAATTAAAAAAAAAAATCTTGTATTATTTATTTAAAAATTAAATATTTAAATTGAAAACAAAAAAAAAATTAAAATAAAATAACATTGTTTTAAAGAGCAACCATTTTTTTTTCATTTTAAGTGTATGGTTAATAATAAACACATAATATTTATGTAGTGTGTACATTATGTTATTACATCGTTGAAAATTTTGTATTATTAATTTTTTTAAAAATAAATATATTTTGTTTATTTATTTTTGCAATGGAATTTCACTTACCATTTTATTATGTTGCGGTTTAAAGTTTGGCTGTTTTTAATATGGAAAAAAAAACAAACAATAAATACGAAGTGAAACTATTATATTTGCAATAATCTCAAAAATTTACAATAAAAATTTTTAAAATTTTGTAAAATGAGAAATTTTTTCACAATTTTATCTACTTAAAAAGACAACAATGGAAAATAATTTTCTGAATTATTGAAAATAATAGCACAGTAAATATTCTCACATAGGTACACAGAAAAAAAAATTGTTTAAATTTTTTCAAAAATTTTTAAAAAGGATGAATAGTTCCATTTTAGCACTTTCCACAAAACTTTAAAAAAAAAGTGTTTATACGGAGTGAAATTCGTTCGTCCGTTTGCCTGTCGGACCGTCCGTGGGCATGTTTACAATACTCGTTTGAAAAGACAAAGCTGAAATTTTAAAATGCTATTTTTCAACTAATTATTAGCACTTTTCAAATTTTGCAAACGCAAACAAATGGTGGTTAGCTTCTTCTGCCCCTTGAAAAAATATGAAAAACTAAATGGCTTTTAAAATTTGCTGTTATCTAAAATCCGTTTTTTGCCAAATTTTTGATATCGACTCTGATATTACGGTTTTAGACATTGATAAATACTTTATCTCGGTAGAAGAAAATTTTTATCCACCTGTACCTTCTCTCAAATTATTGCCTTTCGAAATATATAAAATTCGCATTTTTGACACCCTATATTATTCCGATACTATAAACATTTCTAAATTTCTATGAATACAGAACGATAACGGGAAATGTTATGACATGAAAAAATATAATTATTTTCTTAAATCACTTGCTAACCATCCAATTCAACCATTAATTTAATGCTTTTTCAAAATTTTTTCGATCGTCCTAGAAGTATGCAATCGTTTAACAACTTAATTTGCACAATAATTTTTCACTCTTATGTCGAAAACTAGGAGCATGAAACATTTTTTTTTTGATAATTCTTCCAAATTGAAATCATTCAAATATCGTGCTGATTTCTTAGAGATGTCCTGAATAAAATAACCATAATCAAATCTTTATATAGCTAGTATTAAAATTCATTAAAATAAATTGAACTAAACGAAATTCATCTAAAGTATTTTATTAACATTACTCTTACTTATTCCAATTATGTACCATAAATTAGAAAATTTTTTACTGTGTATGCGTTTTTCTCCCCGAAAATAGATTTAGTACATAAATACAAATATTTTTATTATTTTATAATCTAATTTTACAGATTATTAAAATTTCTATATTTCTGATTGTTTTATATTATGTATAATGCTTTGATAATAATTACCACAAATTTTCAGAATGACACTAAATAAATAATGTACAATAATACACAATTATTTTTATTTTTTTTGTATATACACTTATATTAAAAATTAGTAAATTATTTATTGAATAATAATTAGTATATAATTATATTAAAATTATAATTAGATTTCATTTTTATAAAAAGTTTGGTTGATAAATATTTTGCTCTTAAAATAAAATTTTGTTAACAATTTAATAAAATAATTACTTAATTTTATCAAAGATTTTTAATAATAATGTTAAATGAATTATAATATTACCACACCTAATAAAATAAAATCATCATCCATTGTAATTCTAAAAAAAGTACCCTTGATTAATATGGTTAAACATGCAAAGTATATAAAATTTTCTATTCTTTACTTATTACGAGAATAATTCTACCGAAATAATACTGTTGAGTACTAAAATTGGCAGCAATTAACAGAATACTCTAAATCATATTTTTAGAGTTTAAGGGTGACACGGTTAGTTTAAAGTTTTACGTTCCTATAACGCCTTTTTTGACGGACGGACGGACAGGCAGAATAAAACTAATAAGCAGTAATAAAAATTTTTTGAAAAAAAAAAATGCCATAACACCTTTTATTTGTTATAATTATTTCTAACAATAAAATAATGGAAATGATCAGTCAAATACTAAATTTTAATCAACTCTACTACTCAACTATACTAGGAGTTCTTATAACCTTTTATAATTTTTCAATACAATTGAATATTTTAAGTAAATTTATTAATTAAAATTTTAAAATGATACAACAATTTCCCTGAATTCCAAATAAAAATATTATCGCTTTTGAATTCGAATAAGCTTATGTATGAATAATACTGAATTCAGCTTGAATATAAATTTATCAATTGAATTGAGTTGCATTACTATATTATGGAAATTAAAGCTCTCTATATGCAAAAATCTGCTGTTAGGGCGGATTTAAGAATTTTTCTATTTAAAATAAATAACTCGCACCTATACGATTTTAATTTTCCCTTCGGTCCTTCCGTTCTCTTATAAAAAATATTTAACTGCCTCATTTTTTCTTCCGGCAATTCTAAACCTAGAAGAGCTGAGACAACAACCGTGAGACAAATGGGAAAAACTATCTGCTATACACTATACTTTAATAAATAAGTTTTAAATTATGAAATTTTTATTATTATTCAAAATACGAGTAATACAAAAGACAGCATTCCATTATTTTAAACATCCTTATCCAAAAAAACAAAAAACAATAATACTTCAATTCCTTTTTACCGACCGTATTGTGTAAACAATAGGTAGGTTATGTGATGGCAACAAATTTTGCATATCGAGTTTTTGGTGGGAACGTGCTTCTCCATAGTAGGGAAGTGTAAATAAACTATTTTTAGCAACCTGTCGGTCTGTCGGTCTGTCGGTCTGTCGGTCTGTCGGTCTGTCGGTCTGTCGGTCTGTCGGTCTGTCGGTCTGTCCGTCTGTCCGTCTGTCGGTCTGTGTGTGCACGCGTGTATCTCAAGTTCGGCTGAACCGATTTTGATGAAATTTTATATGTAAGTTTATTTCCACCACGGCACGGATCGATCAACTTTTGATATATATCAAGCCTCGGGAACTGCACTTTTTAGCGGGCCTATTTTGCATTTTTGAGCATATTGAAGAACATATTCAACCGATTTACTTGAAATTTCATATATAAGTCTTGCTCTATCGGCGATGAAACCTCCTAACTTTTGGAAGAAATCAGGCGTCAGCAACTGGACGTTTACTACGGGCCAAATATACATTTTTGTGTATATAAAGAGAAATAATCAACCGATTTCATTGAAATTTAATACATAAATTCCTCGTATGAAAACTATGAACATATAAATTTTTTGGAAAGATCAGGGCTCGAAAACTGATTTGCGGGCCGATTTTACATTTTTCACCATTTTGAAGAAAATATTCAACCGATTTACTTGAAATTTCATATATGAGCTTTGTTTGACTGTCCGTGAAAATTCCTAGCTTTTGGAACAAATCAGGTATCGGCAACTGGACGTTTACTACGGGCCAAATATACATTTTTGTGTAAATAAAGAGAAATAATCAACCGATTTCATTGAAATTTAATATTTGAGTTCCTCGTATTAAAACAATGAACATGTAAATTTTTTGGAAAGATCAGGCATCGGCAACTAGACGTTTACTACGGGCCAAACATACACTTTTGTGTATATAAAGAGAAATAATCAACCGATTTCATTGAAATTTAATATTTGAATTGCTTGTATTAAAACAATGAACATGTAAATTTTTTTGAAAGATCAGGGCTCGAAAACTGATCTGCGGGCCGATTTTACATTTTTCACCATATCTACGGAACAAATTGTAGAGTTCCTTGAAATTTGATATTTGAGTTCTGGTTGTTACCGAAACTAACTGGCGAGCATTTCAGGGAATTCGGGTAGCACAAAGCGAAACTCTACTAAGAGCCAAATTTACATTTTTCTAGGTATGCTAACTATAAGCTTACTAATGTCCTAAAAGTTGGAAAGAAGTATTTAACAGACATTTTTATAATATTCTGTAACACTTTCACTTACCTAGACAATACACATTGCGGTCGGTTATGTGCTGACCACATCAGATTTTTTGATATTACATATTTTCCATTGTAATCAATTCGCCTTAAAGCATAATACATAATAAAATTGTCAATATTAATTGGATGAGTATTATTATTTTATATTTACTAATTAATTTTATTGTATACAAAAAAAAAGTGTATAAATTCAATTTAAACTACAATATATCTCCTGTTTTTAAAAAAAAAAAATTATATTACCATTATAAGGGAATCGTCAATATTTCTTTTACATTCACATACGTAAATATTACAAAGGAGAAAGAATTGAATTCTTTTGAATTCTTTCTATATAACAATAAAATTGTTTAACAAAAAAAATTTTTCAATACAGTAAAATTATTCTTATATAAATATACATTTTTATTATTGTAAAAATGAATATATAATATGTATACTATACTTACCTTATTAATTAATTATTTAAAAGGACACATCATAAAATTCAATAAATAATATAACAGGAAAATTTAATAAAAATTTTTAACAACAATGTGATAAAAAACTTCAAAAGAAATAAATTTTTTTTTTTTTTACCTTTTTTATTACTTATAATTTTATATAGGTATTGTATAAAAGTATGTATTATATACTAGTATACGAGAGTATAACAAAAATCTTTTGCAGGATACGGAATGATTCCTTTGAGTAAATTTTGAATTGATGTTGGAAATTAGTAAAAAACCGGACGTACTTTTGATTATTTTCAGTTCAGCATGGAAATGAAGATCGAATTATAAAATAATTATTCTGACAAGGCAAGCTAATAATATTTATTACTCCTTGATAAAAATTACATAAAAATTTAACATTCTTTTTCAAAATTTCAAATAGTAATACTGAAAAATTAGAATTTTAAAGATATCGGATTTTAAAATTTCGACAGAATTATGTGAATTTTTTAAATTTTTTATTTCTAAGTAGAAATTGGAAGCTATATTGCAAGTTGGTTGCTCTTTTTTATTAGACTGGTATAAAAGTCCTTGTAATTGAACCATAAAAGATATTAAAATTTATTATAACGCCTAAATGTATGCACTGAAATAAACAACACTCTGTATTTCAATTGTATCACATTTCAGCTTTAATTTTGCTATTATTTATTGTTTTGTTGTTTTCCATCCCGCTGATTTAACTATAGATGTACACACGCATACGCCATTACCTTACCTACCTTTTTTTTTTTGCCAACTTATCGTTTATAACATTATTATTTATTTCATTCTCTCTTCTCTCTCACTCTCTTGCTCTCTAAATTGTTTTGTTCTAGCTTAATATTATTATTGTTGTTCTTCTTGTTTATTATTTTGTATTTTCTTTATAGCTCTATCATACTCATTTTCTTTTCTCCTTATACTACAGCTTTTAACTTTAATGGTTTTTATTTGTTTTGTTTTTATATTATTTTTCTTTTTCCATAATTTTTATTACTTCTTTTGTCATCCAGTTTTTATATTCACTTTTAATTTTTTTCTTTTTTTTTTCTCATTTTTTTTTTCTTTCACTGATTTATTTTCATATTGTGCTTTAGAACATTATTTCAGATCTTAATATAGAAAATATATGTACAATATGTGTATGTATAGAAATAGTAAATGGAATATTCATTTGTGACATATGCCGATTTTACATTTGACAATTTTCCTTAAAGAAGTTAATCAATTTCAAAGGAAATTAAATAAAAATATATTTTTTCATTTTTAAAGAAAAATGGTGTAAATTGAAATTACTTTGAATTCTTTAAATTTTTTATTTTGTAATGTTTGGTACTAAAATGTTAAATAGAACGTGGTGAGGCTTTAAACTTAAGCTTGAATAGAATCAGTCCTATTCCAAAAAACTAAGTTATTTTTAAATACGGGCACAGTTCAACATTAATTTTATCTAAGTTCCGGGACATAGTGGATTCAGTAAAAAAAAATAGTTTAGACGACACCGAACATTCCTTCATACTCTAATCGGAAATAACGATCTCGAAATAGCACAAACCTGAGAGTGCATTACCACGCAATTTTGCAAAAGCAACACCAACCAAGATCTTTTTCAAATAGAGAGATATTGGTTCAGGTATTGTAACAGTGCAGACACTATAACGGTTATCACAGATAGAACAAGTATTATAACGGTATATTATATAGATAGCGAGTATACCACTAGAACGAGCTAGAATACCAATAGAATGAGTATAAGACTACGAATTCCTCTGCCTAGAAGCATTTCATACTCTTTCGTGTAGGCAGCAGAGTAATTTTCATTGTACATGTTACGTGGCTTCCTACCTAAATGCATACACCAAGGATCTTAATTGCTTTCTGAAAAACTTAGACTTATTCAAATCAAAAATGGTAATATAGAAGTATATCTAAAGTCACAAAAGATAATTTTGTGATTTCTTGGAATTTTAATGAGCCTTCTTAACGTGGAGCAATCGCAAATATTTAAATCTTAGTCACTCAGGAAATTGGCATCCCAGCAATGTGATAAAATACTTAAACAAGACCAGAAACTAAACTTACATATTGAATTCTTTATAAGAATAAAAAACACATTTATTTAAAATCAAACCATAAATAACACAAAAATTATCATAAAATCAAACCGCATAAATAATTAAATTGAATATATAAAAACCATAATAACAACAATAAAAAAAAAAATATTTGAATTTTCTTTTAAATGTCATTTATTCAGAATTATTTTTTCATTCTCCTATATATGAATACATAAACAAACATACTATAAAATCAAACACGTAATTGTCTACGCACTGACATCATGCATTTCTTATGAAATATACGTTAATCTTTTATATCATGTGAATATTAATGTGTTATATTCTTTTTCTTTGTGTTGTTATTTTATCTTTTTGTCACTTTTGAACTCTGTAGGTGCACTTATATAGAAAACATAAAAAATTTGAATTCCATACAATTATTATGTTGATATTATAGAAGAGTATGGGAAATTATCCTTATGATTATTTTTATAATAACAATACTTATATTATTATACATATACATAAATAAAGTATAATATTATGTATATACAAGTTTCTATTCAGAGTATTTTAACGCAGTTAGTTCAATTTATCCACATATAACACTCAAATTTGTAAATATAAATTTTATTTTGTCATTTTAACGAATGAAGTTTTAAAAGGACATTTTTTCTTTTATTTTATTTTTTTTTTCTCTATATTTTCTATTCATATATTTTTCATCTTAATTTCTCGCTTTACATTGTTTTACATTGGTTATTAAATATACGGTTTCATATACATATACAAGTATATAAGTATATTATTCATTTTTATTATTATTTTTTGTTATACATATAAATAATATAAAAGTTGCTATTAGGAAGAGACAATATTAAAATAGAAAATAATAAGAAGAAAATAAAATGAAAAACAAAATACATATTATAAATAATGATAATAACAATGACAGAAAACAGTAGAATATATGAAAAGTCTACTCAGGATACCATTAGATAAAAAAGATGGATTTATATTTTAACATTAATTTCAAAATGCTAAAAGTATGAGTGCACAAACACAGATATATAATTTGCATCTATATTACAATATTATTAATAGTTAGAAATAAAAATATTTTGAATAGGAAAAATTTATGAAAAAAAAATAAAAGGACAAAAATTCAGTTGAAATCATAAATTAGAGAAAGTAAAAGATATTCTACAAATAGCCCAAAAAAATTCAAGAAAATTCGGAAAACCATTTTCTTTTTTACTTCTTTAAAGAAAGAAAAATAATATTATTTTGTAAAAAACAATTAATTTATAAACTAATTCATCAATAAATTAATAGTAAGGGGCTTCCGAGGATTATTATTATAGGTTTCACCCTTTTAAATTTTCGGCAGCAGTTATAATAAGCAATAGATTACCAGAATAGCCCTGTTATAATTAGTAAACTAAGTTTAATATGAAATGTGGTTCGTTTTAAAGCTTACTATTTGATTTTATCAAAAATTTTAACGAAAATTAACGATTAATACATTTTGGGATTGTCAGAAATGCGTTCGATATACCTTGAATTGGTGCAGAAAATTCCACACTTTTTCGAGAGAGAATCTGGCTATATAATATTAATTTTCAATATTCACCCAATTTTATTCAATTTTCAAATAAATTATTAATTAAATATTTCACAAATATTTTTATGACAACAAATGCAGTAACTTAAATCCTATAATCCCTAACTCTTTTTACTCAAACTGTCTGTAACTTTGGCTTTTTTCACAGTATGAAAACATTCTACTTTTAATTGTCTGAAAAGAAAAACAATTGAGTATATTCTACTTTTGGATCCAGTAACGTTTATTCATGAAGTCTAATTCCAGATGTCATGCAGCTAGCCAAGCAAATTCCCATTCATTTATTAAGGTGAGATCAAAATCTTTCCTCTATTGAGCTAATTTTTATTTTAGTATTCTTAAATAAATATTTTTTCGCTTTTTATGTTTAAATTTTCTGTGTATATCTTATAAAATAAGGACATTTTAAATTTTTGAGAAATTGTCACAAAAATTAACTTACTAATCCAAAATTTTGCACCCCGATCAAATTGAAATTAATTTTTTCATGGTGTTTAAGATACTTGCCTTACTTTCAATTAAAATCTTTACAGTATAAAATCAAATTTCATGGATTAAAATTTTTAATAAAAGAAAAGAAAAAAAAAAATATTTTTCTACAAACTTTTTTTCTTCATCTCCTTTCCTTTTTTGTTTCAAAATTATCAAAGGCCATCTTCAAATAAGATTACTTTTTATAATAATCTTAATCCTTAATAAAAAAAAAATTAAGAAACACAAAAAAAAACTTAATTGAAAATCGTGTAGAGAATAAATTTTTTTTTTCTTTAATATTCTGGTAGTAAATTTGAGTAGTACACGAAAAAAAAAGCAATAAAAAAACAAAATCCTTCTTAAAATTTAATAAACAAAAAAAAAAAAATTTTTCTTATTACTTAATTTATTGCTATGATTACAATATATATGTAAATATAATTTAATAGCAAAAAGTAAATGTAAAAAAAAAAAAAAAAACAAAATATCCTTTGTCAAATTTTAGAAAAAAAAAATTTTTTTATTATCCTGAATAATAATCATTCCCTAAAGTATTAATTAAAATATGTACATAACATTATAATGAAAGTAACAGAGAGTGAGAGAGAGAGAGAGAGAGAAAAAGAAAGAGAATGAGTGAGAGGGAGAGAGAGAAGGAGAAAATTACAATACACAGAAAACAAAAAAATACAAAATTAATTTAGGCTTCTTACTTCCATTTTTCCTGATGGTTTCGTTGTTCTAGCTCGCGAATTTTTCCGAATATTCATCATTTATCCTACATTAACAACAAAAACAATAACAGCATCACAATACTTATAACATCGACAACACTAAATGTAATTTTTTTTTTTATTTTCATCAAACCTTCAATTAAATGAAGCAACAGCAATATGACAATAAAAAATGAAAAAATAGTACAAAAAAAAAAAAAAATAATAAAAACAAAAAAACGAAGAACAAAAATTATAATTTTTAATAATGAATTCAAAAATAGAGAAGGACATTATACATCCAAGGACCTTAAAGCGTTATAACCATAATTAAATTTTTCTTTTATTCTTTCATTTTTGTTGCTTTCTTTAGAATATTTAGTAAAAAAATAAGAAGAAAAATTAAGCGAGAACAAAACGACAAGATCTTAATAATAAAATATATATATGTATAAAAAGTGAGAGAAACCCTATACTATAGTTATAGGCTCGGTTAACTTAAGGGTATTTTACATGATTATATATGAGGCAAAATCTAATTAATGTTGAAAATTATTATTAAAAAAGCGAATCTCTAAAAGAGTTTTATACTATTTATTTTCTCGCCGGCAAGTATGCAAAATGTATTTTAATTTTATTATAAAAATAAAAAATGCACTCCATTTTTATTAAGCTCTTAACTTAAATTTGACTTAAATATAATTAATCCTATCCTTACACTATACATGTATGTTCCGGGGATTTCATCTTAAAGTTCTGTACAAAATTAGAAATATTTCTGTCACCATATTGAATACAAATTTATCTTCTAGTATATCATTGCAAATTTGTGACATACAAAATATTACTAGATTTTATGAGACTTTTCATGTGTACATGACAAAAAACAAAACATTTCTAAAATTACTGTGTAATGTTGAAAATTTTGTTAAATATTATAACTGTTTCTGTAGTAGAACATATTTACTTACAACTCTCACTGTAGTGATTTTTATTTATGCAGTAAAAAAACATTGCTCTAATAGCTAAATTCTGACCCATTTGATCAATTTATCTGGGAAAAGAATAATTAAGTCAAATTACATAGTTTTGAATAAAATAAATAATTGCGAAGACAATAAAATTTTATGCTACATCGGCAATAAAAATATGGCTCTGAGTAATTAAAACGACATTTTAGAAGCAATAGATGGAAAAAGTAGCAACTAATGTTAAGAACGCAGTGCAATAAAACATGGCCGAAAGTATTTTTTTATTTGTTTTCGAGCTATCCCAATTTCGACCAACTTTTATCACTAGGAGGCATGCAAAAATATGGCAAATGAAGTAATATTTCTTTTTCAACTGAAAGTTTATATTTCCCTTCTCTGGATTCTTTTGCAATTCTCAATAATATAGCATTATTTTATTCTTGTTTAGGTTTGTTTTTACTGCCATTAAATTTCCCAGATTTTTTAGAAAATTTCTCAAATTTTACATGAAAAATTTTCACAATATACAACTATACTCAATTTTATAATAAATATTAAAATAAAATCCTTGCACGAACAACCAACTTTATAGAAATCAAACATTTTCTTAAAAATTTTACTTTAAATTAAAAATTACGAAAATAATCACATTATTAATTTTAAATGACAATTTTTGTCTACCTAAACCACGGAAAAAAACGAAATTATTATTAAATTATTAAACACTCTTGTAAAATAAATTCATTTTCCCCCGCAACGTAAGGAAAAGAAAATATCCTACTGTTTTCTGTCCTTGAAATTTTTCGTATGGAATCTATTTTATATTTGAATGTTCACTTATAGAAACACTTTTCATTTTCTTTTTTTTTTTTTTGATATTTGCTTTTCTTGCTTTAAGGATTAAAATTTTTTTTCTCTTGTATTCCTTTTCTTTTTTTTTTTGGTTAAAATTTATGTTGCCTTAAATTAAATTCATGTTAAGTCAATTCCTTCATTATTACAATAGTAATAAAAATATATGTATAGAAGAATATTTTCACCCAACACTCAACACCCTACACCCACTTTACTCTATTCATTTTATTTACTTTTATAATAAATGGAAAATACCTACGCGCTATTTTGATAATATTGGAAAAAAAAATTAAGTTACATTTTGTTCTTTCTTTTCTGGAATTTTCAATATTTTTTTATTTTTACTCTTATATTAATTTGTAATCTCTTATTCCAATTGATTTTAATTATAAATTAAGTGTTATTTATTTTTTTTCCCTCTGTAATAATGTTTTTCAAATTAATTTATTACTCCAATCAAATATAATGAAAATTAATAAGATATTATAGAGAAAATGTAAAATAAAACCAAAATAAAATACAAATTATGTCAAAACTGAAAAAAAATATATTAAAGTCTAGATTTTATGTAAAAAGGATTAATGAGGAAAAAGAACGTGAAATTGAATATTTAAAATAATATTGAATCGGTTTGGAAAATTTTAAAATACAAAATTTTTGGAGGAATAAATTTCATGTTAAAATTTCAAATCATTTTTATAAGGTTTTCGATTCTTTGTTACAATTTTGCTATATAAATTTATCGTGATTCTTATTTGCATTCGAAATTTAAATTCAATCTTACAATATATGCCTATAATTTGACCCAGAGGATATTTAGGATACGTAATGTTCCCACATAGTAATATTTATTGAGCACATTTTGGAAAATTTAACAATACTTTTATTGAAATTTTATTAAAGTGCATATTAATAAACCAAATTACGGTTTAATGCGGAAAACCATTTAAAAATAATCCGTAAAATACAACTGAAGAATATATTGTATCACTATTTTTTTCTAAAATTTTAATCTCTTCACGTATACTTTAAAAAACAAATTGAATTCCTAGAATCGGTTGCACTAATATAGGCGTAAAATAGTTGTTTTAATTAAAAATAACTGCCACAACATAAGATTATTAGCCTGATCATGCACTTCGCTTTTTTAATCAACTTACGTCTTATTCACTTTCAAATAAGAATTTTGCTCTTACTCACTTACTTCACACTTCACTTAGTCAAAATCTGCTAATTATCTTTTCATTTTCAAAATGACACTCTAAAGTTTTGGGTTCCTTGATAGTGTTATGAGAACGGAGTGGGCAAGTTTTTTAATATTTTACAAAATCTTGCAATAATTTGATTTATTTTTGCTTCTGATTTGTTCTCTAAGTGTTCAATTATTGTTAACAAGGCTATTCGATTTAGGTTGTAATCTATGAAACTTTAACTCTTACATTGTTTTAATTGGCCAGATGTCCGCGATTTATTTCATGTTCTTAATAAAATATAGTATCTTTCTTCTCTTCAGATCCTTTTCAGATCTCAAACTGTTAACATTACATTTAAAATTACTGAATTTTATTAATTGTAAAATTTATTAACTTGTAACTAGAATATAATATAGAAAAAAAACTAGATGAAATTTATTTATTTAATAAAATAACAGGAAAAATCAACACAAGTCCTTTTAAATTTATAGATTCTATTTTTTTTATTTGATATTGATTTTTATTTAATTTTCAAATTAATTTTATTTTAATTTTTTTTTTAATAGTTTTACTATGCTAAAATTAAAATCTTTATGCTTTTTCGCTTTTTCATTTTCATAATTTTTTTTTTACTCTTTTTTCTTGTATATTAGCTCTTATAAAATAAAAATTATTTTTCATTCTGTTTGATCTTGAATATCAAATCAATTAGAAAAAAAGAAAAAAGTTATCCATTTCAAAAACATTCATTTCAATTTTTATATTCTCTTTGTTTTTTTTCTTATTTCAGTTTTAAATACCCATACACAGATATAATTCTATAGAACAATATCCTAAAAACATTGGAATAAAATTATTTTTTTTATATATAAAAAAATAAGTATATAGATTTTTAATATTAAAAAGGATGTACAATTTACAAAACTGAAACTTGCAAAAAAAAAAAACTTTATTATATGCACAGTTTGAATTTTTACTTTAAATAAACATGTACACATGGCAATCTTGGTATATACATACACAGGGTGTTTCGCATAACTTTCATATGAAAGAGTTATTTAATTAAAATTTCAAGTTATTTATGTAATTAAAATTTCGAAAAAAAAAAATTCTGACTTTTCTTGAGCTCTATCTCAAAAATTATGGCTCAAAACAAATTATTTGCAAAGCCGAAAATAAACAGTAATCAATCGAATGTAAAACGAGGCAATTGATTGCCGTTTATGAAACACCCGATGGTTGCTATATGTTGCACGGTTCCGAAGTTACAAGTATTTATTTGTATGCAGTTAAAATCTGGTACATTTTTTCTTTAACAGGCTGTCGCTCGAAAATGAGTATAAATGCAGCTCACCCGTTCCCCTATATAATTTTTTTCTGGAAATATATCAAAGAATCATCGCTATAATTATTAGCTACCTTATACAAAACACCCTGTATATGTAACAACTTATGTTAATGTATGTGTAAAAGAAACTTTTATAAAAAATTACCAGACAAAAAGAAAACCAAACAACAATAACAAAAAAAAAAAAACAAATTATACATAATAAAGTTGTACATGTGTAATATAAAGAGTTTATAATCAAAAATCAATTTGAGAAAATTCTCAAATTACATAAAAAGCAAACAAACTAACAAACATATCAAAAAGAGTAAATAACAAAGGCAAAAAAAAAAATCTAATAAATTAATAAAAATAAAACCACTTTAACTTTACTTTTGGATGCATATTTGATTTCTCATTTTTTCTCTCTCTCTCATTCTGATTTTCTTTTAACTCTCTGAAATATTTTATTTTTTTTTTTTTAATATGAAACTTTAATAATATTCTCAATAAAAATTTTTTTTACATCATCTAGCAATTTAATTAATAGAAATTAAAGCAATAAAATATTAATTTAAAGTTTTAATTTGATTTCATTATAATTAATAATTAATTTAACGGTATCATCTTATATTTGAAATTACTTTCCCCTATAATTATGCAATTTTTGCCAATATGTTCCCTTTTGTTAGTGTAATTTTGTTAAGTCTGGTTATTAGTGTATTAGGTATGGCTTTTTCTCATAACATCAGCGTCTTTTATGCCTGAAGCCAATTATTACATATAATGAACATTATTATCGCTGATTTAAATAAATTGCCCCTGAATTTATGCAATTTTACAAAATAAAATTGTATTATGATATTTTAGAAGTTTCACCTTTTGTTCTTACCTTAGAACTTTTTTATCTCAAGAACATTAATTTGCATAGCTTTTCTCATAATATAAAAATACAGGATTGAAACAAGAAAACTAAATTGCAAAAATAATCTTAAAATTTAAGTACTTATTTTGGAAACTGGCTAATTATTTTATTTACAATAGTTAATTACTTAAAATATACCAAGAATTAGAAGAATTCCAAAATCAATATTTTCAATTCCATTTATGTGAATTTCAATTCCATTTATGAAATTTGTGAATAATTTTGAGCAAAAATTAAAAATTTTGATTTTTTGACGAACTTCATTCGAGATTATTCAAATTTTTTATTTATTCGAAATTATTATTTGTTCAATGCAAAAATTATTAAACTTAGGATTCAAAAGGGTTAAATATTTTTGCTTTCTTTATTAAAATATTTTATGATGTGTTAATATACATATATACATTAGAAATATATGATGATGTATTACAAACACAATAAATTTTTGTATGTATATGTATTATTGTAATTTGATATTATAATATGGATGTAATCTGAATATTTTTTTCAATTAAATATTTAAGAATATTTTTCCAATTTATTATCAAGTACAATATTCTGTACCATAAAAGAAATTTTCATTTTATTTCAATTCAAGTGTTTTCATTTTATCATTTCAATCGATTTACACATTCATAATATATATACGTATAATTGAATTGTCTTATATACAGAATAAAATTGCTTTCAATAAAAATTGTTCTAATTCAAAAATGACGATTTTAGATCGCAACAATACTTTGTAATTATGATGCTTACTTTATAAGTAATGTGGAGAACAATTTTCCAGTAATTTCTTCATGCCTCTCTAGCTTAGTTGGTAGACAGTCTGCCTAGAAAGCGGCAGGTTACTGGTTCGAGTCCAATTCAAGAAGAAAATTGTTTTTTTTAATTTTTCTGCCTTGACTCGTTCCTAGGATTACGTAATCCATCTTTTTTGCAGTTTTATGACGAAATTTCTATTAGTTATTTTTGTAAAAAATAATAATTAAAAATAAACCAACCGCACGTTGTACTAGGAATTAGTATTATTCTAAGTCTTATTTTGATAATATTACAGAAAACTTATTTTGATTGACTGATTGAATGTTTACTTTATTGGTACTCATAGTGATTAATTGAAGAAGATTATGATTCACACTCTTAGTATTTGTACCATTGATTTATAAGTTAATTTGTTTTAATTGATACAGGCCAACACGCCATTACGTTAGGAAAATTTACTTTTTTTCATTAAAATTGATCATTTTCTTAAAATTGGACTTACAGTAAATTTGATTTGAAGCAGCAATCTATTTGAACCTAAATAAATTTGTGTTGTAGTTTAAGTGTTGTTTTCTGCGGAAATTTCTATTCTATTTTAAAATAAATTCAATTTATGAGAATTAATAATAATTTATTAATAAATTCTGTATTATGCGCAGAATATGAAATTATATTTGACTTCATATTTTACCCAATTTTTTTTTAATTCGTAATGTCACACATTCAAAGTATTGGATAAAACTCTTAGTCACAAAAATAAGAAAAAACTTTTTTTCCTAAATGATTTTCTAAGACACTTCCATCGTACAATATTCCATACATTTGGGATGAATATTAGAATAATAATTATAAAAAAAAACCTAATTTACCATAAAAATTCTCATTCATAATGCTAGTTAATTAATTAGTTAAGATATAATAGTACTAACTTTTAAGATACAAGAGAATTAGCGAAGAAATAAGGGACCGAAAATTGGCGCTCATAGATTAGAAGTAGGAGGAGATTAGACAGCAATGTTACCGAAATTAAATAAAATATTTATCGATATACGAGTATATAAATTTTTGAAATTGAAGAATACTTCAAGTCGCTCACTATAACAAGACTGACTATTTTAAGAGAATAAAGCTCTTTATTTCGCATAGAATTGAAAAATCGCAGAAAATAACATAAATTTATTTACATCTTACTGATGTTAAAACGAAATGGATAATGTAATCAACAAATTACGATAAGTAAGATCTCGCTGCATCTTAATAATCACAATTCTCTTTCCAACCATTATGATCTCATATATAGCTAATCATCTAAAAATTATTACGAAACAATTTTAAATTTTATGCAAGTAAATTTTTGAAAATTAAACTTTCATTGATCTAGCTATATAGAAACGAAAATAAAAAAAAAAACAATTATTTACATAATTAAAAAGTTTCGTCTAACGCAAAAAAAATTTCATTTATAAGAAATTTTCTATAGTTTATTTTCCAATGACTCCTCATACTATTTATGAAGGAGGATCAAAGACCAAAGAAAATGATGAAAAAGAAAAATTAAAATGAAAATAAAATTTTGCTTTTATTAAAAATTGCATTTCATTATAAAGTTTTCTTTTCAATTTTTTTTCTTCCAAATAATTTCAGAAAATCTACAAAAAAATTAGAAAAAATAAAAATTTTTAACGTTAATCTGGAAATTTTAAATATCAGACTTTTTGCATAATAATTAATTTTTTTTTTTGCTTTTTTCATAAAAGTTATGATTTTTCTTAGTTTTTTGCCTTTTATTTAATTAGAAATTCAAAATGTTAATAATAATTGTAAAAAATATGAAAATTATTTTTTGGTATCTGCAATCTAGAAAAAACTGAGCAACTAAATTTCTGAAACAATTGAATTAATCATTTTGAATTCATAGTATAAGTAGAAACCGAATGAATTCCCAATTGAGAAAAGTAATAAAAATTTAAAAAAATTAAAATAATATTGATGAAACTTGAAAAGTGAAAAATTTTTTAACATTTTATTTAAAATTAAGTTGTATTTACTATGGAACTATGAAAGTATGGAAGTGTGGGATAAAATTTTGCATAATTTTGAAAACAAAGCGAATTAATTTACGAAATAAATTGGAATTGTAGAATAAATTGATTCGTATTACAGTAATAATAAAATGTTGATAAAAACATCCAATCTAAAATTGACTTGGATTATTAATATTTTTATTTACCTAGCCCCAGCAAGATACCCAAGGAGTATTATTCCAGCAAGAAATACAAAAGTATTATTCCCGCATGCAGGGAGTAAAATTTCAGCAACACAAAAAGATGGTTACTACAGTCCAACAATTTTTCAAATTAACTTTTATTTTGAATTCGTTTCTTGTCCAAATTTTTAGTAAATTTGAAAATAAATCATAAAAGTCTGGATATTTTACAATTATAAGACATTTACAAATTGTCTACTTCCATGACACTTTTTATTTGTAAATGTATTATGGTAGCATTAGCACTCACACACGAAACAAATTTTATAGCTACATAATGCTAGAGAACAAGAGGGAGCATGTTTGCACTGATCTTCTCGGATTAGTTGTGCATTAGAGCGAATCGAAAATACTTTCGTACATAATGAAGTTAAAATCGTTTGTGTGAACTTGTTTATATAAAAAGATTCGGAATAATTTTTCAAAAATTTATAGTGAGTATATATTGTTTCTGGGTTACGTACTTCATAGACAAATAGATCAAATTATTAGAATTTTTTTGTTAAATTTTACTAAATAGAAAAATATTTAATTTTTTAAATAATTTGGAATGGTATTCCAAAAGTTCTGTTTATCAATTAACGTGCTCCAAGATTTTTTGATTTTAAGCAGAATTAAATGTTATTGAAAAAATCTTTGAAGTAAATAAGCACTACAAATTGCTTTATAGTGGAGATGAAACTAAATCATTATAACAAAATCATTAAAACTTATCGTATAAGTGTTACAGAGAATCCAGTAAGTGACTTCCTTCTAATAAAACAGCAACATGCTACTAATTTGTTTCAAAGTTTGCAAAAATTTTATTCTTTTTATGGAGGCAGATCATGTTCATTTCATTTTTTATGGAGGCAGATCATGTTCATCAATTTTTTCATGTCCGACAAAACTGACCAAATTTTTTTCATATCCGAAAATTGCTTGATTATGCACTTGCATTATTATATCATCCTTTGTTTCCAAATTATATAATTTATTTTACAATTATTTTTTATAATACTTCTCTTCTTTTATGTTCAATTCCCCTAAATATATGCAATTGTGATAGTTGGAAAGTAATGTAAATTCTTTCAATTTTTCTTAGGAAAATTTGCTACTTTACAAACCATTTCTTATTTATTAATATTATTTTATTTTTCAATATTTTTGCGATATAATCGAATAATCAGCAATATTATTTAAAATATAAAATTTTATTGGATTTTCATTTGAATGTAATATAGGTAGTCACGTATTTTCCTCAAATCAAAATTTATAATTTTGTAAAACTAGAATATCCTATAATATTATAATGACGGAAATCGGGCAATAATTTTACACCTGATTATTATTATTAATATTATTATAACGATCAAATAAAGTATAAGGTTTTCCCTACAGCTAACCTTCGGAAGAATACTTTAGTATTATAGTCTAATATTCATTTGACACACACGCATATACGTAAATTCTATATTATATAAAAGAATGATAACATAAAAACTACCACATTTGTGTTATACTTTAGATTACAATATTCAACATTAAAAAATCATACATTTATACATACACATATTATAATAAAATCGATACATTTTTTTGGAAAATACATTTTAATATCTCTAAAAATAAAATCACCATATGGTGAATTTTCGGGAAATTTTTCAAAATCCTTTTTAATTTTTTTCTTTAATTTGAAATTTTCTGAAATGAAATTTTGATAGCTAGATAGTCTTTTTTTTTTGGAAATCCATTTCGCATAATGGCGATAAGAGAGAAAAAAGAAAAATAAGAATGGATAAAGAAAACAAAAAAAAATTTTTCTTAATTTGAAAAGTTTTTAATATTAAAAAAAAAAGAAAATGGAAACCTTATGAATTTCATAAAATCTCATTTGGAAAAAAAAATATTTGAGAATTTTTATTATCATATTTAATGTAATAAATAAAATTACAATATTATAAATTAAATAAAAATATATATGATAAGTGAAAATATTCGAAATTATTATAAAATACTTTTGTAATACTTAAAAAATCTTAGGATTTTAAAGAGTAAGAACGAGTATTTCATTGAATACCACACATTTTGAATAAAACCCTTAAATTTATGTGATATAATTGTGAATATTTGAACGAGCTTAATAGCGATAATAATTAAAATCCAAATACAAATCTATTAAATTCTTCCAAATATCAAATCCACCTAAAATTCATCTCTGAATTTAAAATATCTTATTCTATTGCAAGTTGAAAGTCATTTTTGAAAATTTATCCATTTGAATCTAAACCTTCACATTTCATAATAAAAATTTTATTTAAACACATTCCAACACTTAAATATTTTTATGATTATTCCAATCTTCAATTGAGGGTACAAATATTTTTATATTTCCCTTTGTATTAATAACAATTAATACTATATAAGAACAACAACCCTAATATCAGGCAAAAAATTAATTTCCATAAAAGAAATAATAAAAGAAAGCCAAGGTCAAATCGTTACATTCATTCACATTTAAAAATAATTTTTTTATAGTATACAGCTATAACGAAATCTTTATAATTAAAACATTATTTTCCTTTAAGGTAAAATACAAAAGAGAAATTGTTGAGACAACAACAAAAAAATCCAGTTATGGTCAGCATACAACAGACCACCACAGTATTGTATATTTTCTAGATAACATAAACTAAAACTTTTGAACTCGATTTCTGAGAAATTAACAAAGTATAGTCCTATGTTATTTAAATAGCTCCAACTACATAATGGACCTACTAAATTCTTATTAGATGCTCACTTCCTGCTGATCAATTTTTTCCGAAAAGTTCAAGATCTTTTAAAAATCTGAACTCATCTACCTAAAATTGGAAAAGTGGTTCTTAGAAGTCACAATAAAATTTTGTAACAATTCCAATACCACGTCAGTTGAAAAATCCTGAGACGTTACTGTCAACAGCGGCTAATAAGAAAATTATTAAAATGGTTCCTGCCACCGCTATCACCGTCAAAATTTTTCTTCATTTATTTATAATGACTGTCAGTATCTCAAAATAATTAATATAATTTTATTGCAAAAGTGACTAACAAGACAATTTCCGAACTACTCTTTGCCAGGTCGAAGTGTCTGCCAAAGCAATTTTTTAGAATATTTCTGTCAGGTATTTTTAACTGAAAAAAGCCTATTTAACTGCAAAGAGGCTTAAAAATGTCGTAGCAGTGAGAATGTTTTTAATGAAATAATTATTTAATTATTTTGAGCAAATCTGTTAATTAAATTCTTGTACAATGAAGAATAATACAAAAAATTGGCCCATCGTAAAAATTAATTTAATTGTACTTGATTTTTCTGAAAAACTTATTATATATGGATGCACAAGATTGTCAAGTAACAAAATTTCAAAAGAAAATCTGAAATTTTTAATTATTAAAAATGGACAAGCAAAATCGATCCATAGTAAAGGTTTATAATATAATAGACATACATGTAAGGAACTAATAGGTAACAAAACTTGAATTCGCGGAAAATGTAACTTATCCTATACCTCCAAAATAAAGTCCAATATCAATATTCACGTTAATCAATTGAGTTGAAATTAAAATGCAAAATTTCACAGGCATACATGCACCTGGTAATCCAAATATCTCAACAAAGAAGTTTTGTTAGCGTTGTAATAGAAAATCGACATGTAAAATTTACTATCATCACAATGCCAACCTTATTGTTTACAATACAATCGGTAGAAATTATTCATAAAAATAAATTTCAAAGTAATTTTTGTTATATTTCATAAAAATTTCACGTTTTTACCACATAAACATTCTGAATAATTTTCATTTTTAATTCAATTTTTACATATTATGAGTCCTTTTTACATATACACTATTTATTATAAATTTATACACTAAAATAATATTTTTTTATTTTTTCAACTAATTAATTTTTTACCTTGAAACGCCCAAAACAAAATATACATACATTTTCACATATTACTATAGGGATGAAGCTTTATATTTTTATTTTAACCTTTAAAATTTTCGATACAAGATTTGAAAAATTTTGAAATAGAATTTTTCTAAGTAATTTTGTACTTTGATTAAGTAATTGACTGGAAAAAAATATAGATTTGAGTGTTATATTTTTAATCAATTTTATTTTTTCATTTAATTTTAATTAACTTCAATTAAAACACTTTATCTAATAATTTACACCTTCATTTATATTTAGAGGCAAAATGCTTTTATAAATGGAAAATTCCCATGCAATACGTGATCATTTACCTTTGAAAATTGTTTCGTTGCTGGAAATATTATTTTAGATTAAATGTTGAATACTTAATTGATTTGTTTGTTTATTCTACCTACGGTATATTAAATCAAAGGAAAGGAAAAAATAATTTTAATGGCGTAATATTTACAGTGGTACACAATTAAAAAATATTTTTCTTAAAAATAGAATTTTAATAATAATTCGGTATAAGTATTTTTAAATTTTTATTAAGAATTTCATATTTTAAAAATTCTTTGCAACAAGTTGTATAATAGAATAATTAAAATAATAAAAAAAAAAATATTTTTTCAATTTGTCGGAACTAAGTATAATAGTATATACAAGTGATAAGACTTTCAACAAGTTGAATGTAAAATGAATATTTACTCAAATACAACACTCATTGAATTCTTATTCTTGCAATTTATATGAATATATTTATGAGAGCGTCAACAGAAATCCCTAAAATAATTTAATTACTAACTAAGTTTTGAATATAATCATAGATGCATCAAGTTAATGTTGGGCATTCGCAAGGGATCTGTATGTGAGTACACTAGTTATCTTACATTCTCTCCCGCATTTGAGAGAGAATGTGCAGCAATTAATAATATATTATTATAATTAGAGAAAGTTCAATTCTGTGGAAATTTATCAAAATCCCAAATTTTAATTTTCAGTGTGAAAATTTGAAAAATTTTAAATCTTTAGCACTTGTGAATCTACTTTATTTTCAGTGTTGATTCAATTTATATTTATTTTTTTAACAGAAATCGGCCAAAAATGCAATTTTTGAATTTTTGGGAAATTTTCTCAAGAAACTAAATAAATAATTTACTCCTTCAAAATTTATTAATGTCCAACTAAAGTACTATATTAAACCAGGAAATTATGTTATTGTAAGCAAAAACCGTCTTAATCCAATTTCGCTACTTTTTGAATTTATTTCAAATTTCATTTCTTTCTTTAGTATAATGGAAATATTGTTCAAATTTGATTAAAATGTCTTGAATAAATTCGGGTGTTATGACGAAAATTGCCGAAAATTACTGGAAATTTACATTGTTATTTTGATTGCACCTATAAATTTACTAAATTTAATACAGGCTAATTTACTAAATTCGACTTGGAAAATTTTGAAAAAAAAAAATTAATTCCAATTTGACTTCTTTTTAATTTTAAAATATGATATATCTAAAAATTATTGGCCAGCAATATTGCAGAGATTACTGGAAAATGTAGAAGAACTTACAACTATAACCGAAACTAGAACTTATTAAAAATTATTCTTCAATTTTAGGTACTTAAGTTACTTTTAACTTTAATCTACTCAAAATACAATTTTACGACTTAACTAATTTTCTAGAACCCAAACAATTGAATATGTTCAAGAATAAAGAATTTTAATTATGAAGATCTGTTGGTGTAATAGACTTATACTTTGAGTACAAACTAATTTGAACTAAATGCAAGAAAAAAAATATATTTATTTAAAAATTTTTATCATTTTAGATACCAAAGTAAATACTATCAGTCCAGTAACCTGAAAAATATTCTTCTTTCTCTATTATCCACCCTTCTTCTGACCTATTATAACTTTTCCTAATTCATATTTTATTTAAAACTTTATTAAATTTTTAAATAAATCAACAATTTTCATACTCATTTTATTATTTATTTATTCATTATTAAAATAAAATTTACCACAATACTACAAAAATGAAATATTAAGAAAACCTATGCATAGTATATAACATCAAAATTTTTTAAAGATAAAAGAAGATTTGGAATTGAATTGACTTAGATTTATATTTTAGTGTATCTACTCCTCAAATCTCAAATTTTAAAATTTAAAAAATAAATAGAAACAAGAAATTTTAAAAAATTCATTCACTAATACGAGTATCAAATATTTTTTTTCAAATATTATATTGTACATGAAATATGAAAACTACATAAATAAATAATTATTTTCAACTTAATATTTAAAATAAATATATACTGAGAAAAATTTGATCTAAGGTGAATATTTTTTATAAACAGAACAGACACAAACTTTATTCAAAATCAAGATAACCATGAATTTATCACGCAGTCATGTAAAATGTATTTTTTACCCATTTATTTCTACTATCTTGAATAATTTAATTTGAAATATACTATTTTCAAATTAATTATACTATTTAGCCGTTTATGAAAATAAATTATCTAGTTCGAATAAAAGAAATTTCTGAATATGGCTGTAATAATTTTGTGTATAGCTATTTTGCAGACTAATTCAAAATATTTTTCAAGGAATTGAGAAATATTTATGGTTATACTACAAATAAATTATTTCTCATTCGGGAATGATTTTATTTGAATACCGATAAACTTGTACCAATCAAAATATTTTTTATTCAACTACATTTTAATTTCAAAAATACAAAAGAGCTATTACCAAAAGGGCTATTTATATATTTTTGATAACAATATTTTATAAGGTATATAAATAGCCCTTTTGGTAAAATAGCCTTTGATAACATTCACATATCCAAATTGGACTATCTACGAAATTGCTATAAATTATATCCCTTTAAGTCTTATTTTATGCATATAAAATCATCTCTCGCTTGAGTCCCATCCAACGGAAACTCGATATAACGAATTTCGATTTTACGAAATTTAAAAATTAAACCAAAGTCTCTTGTTGTCTATGTTGTGATTCTTGTTGTCTAATATTGTAATAATAATAAAATCCTGCTATATTATTTGCAAAATTAACAAGAAATATATGTACCTATATAAGTTTAGTTAAAAAAAATTATGTAGCTGTAAAGTAATGTAAATAAAAAGATTCGATTTACAGAATTTCGATTTACGGACAGCATTTTTGGAACAAATTGTTCCCGCAATTGTACTATAATTATTTTAATATATTGCAAACATACTATAATTATTTTAATTACTATAAAAAGTATTGAAACATGTTAATAAAGATAAAAATTAATAAATATTTTATTTATAAAGTAGAAATATACCTTTGGAAATGTTTTATGGCCAATTACGATATGAATTTTTTTCAGTGCAGAAATAAAAATATAAAAATTTTCATATTATAAAAAATTAATTTTACAATAATCTTAATATTTATACAATACAAACCTTATAATATAATATGTAATAATATACCTATATATATAGGGTATAAAATATAGCAATATCCTTATATAGCTATACAATAATAATAATAATCCTTATTTGATTATTTTCTATAATTATATTCTTAACTTTTCAAAATTAAATATTATTCTTTTCTTTAAATATTTATTCTATGTACACAATACAACAAACACACATATATATATAAACAATAATAAATATTTTATATATATATATATATATATATATATTTTTTTTTTGAATTCTTAATTCACCGGTAGCTACTTATAGACACAATAATAATAATAATATTGACATTTAAATATTATTTGTATATTATTATATTATACACATACACACACTTGTTATGATTATAAAATATATTTTATTATTTTTCATATATTTTTATATTATATGAAAATTTAAATTTTATTTTTTAAAAAATATTATATTGAATTTTTTTTTCCAATTTAAATAATAGAATTCAAAATTTTTATATTTTATAATAATAAATGTTTAAAATTATTTTAATCTTGTATATATCCATGTAATTAATATATATATAACAATATAATATATATTATATTTTCTTAATAATAAATGACTATAAAAATGTGTACACAATAATATTGTATATATGTATGTATACGTATTTAAATCTTTTCTTTTTCTTCTTCTCACAAGGTTAAGTATAAATAATTACAAAGATTTTATAAATGATTTTCGTATGTCATACAAAATTTTTATATAAATTTTAATTCCTTAAAATCCAGATATAATTGTTTCCATTTTAATATACTTGATATACAATTTTATATATATAAAATTTTCTATGTTAAAATTTTAATTTTCTGGGTATATATATATTATTTTACTTATTTCTCACGCACCATCCATATATATATACCAAATATCTTATATATATACTTTATATATAGGGTAATAATTTTTGAATTGAATATTTTTAAGAAAGTCCATATGATTTTTATGATAATATTTTTTTTTTGTAAAAATTAAATTCAAGTTAAATTCAAGTTTATATTAATAAATAATTATTTAATATACACCATTTATATTTCGTTTGATATAATATAATCTTCTCTTCTTTCTTATTCACACATAAAAATAATAATAATAAATAAATATTCTTGTTATTTAAAATTTAAATTCGAGAAATTCGGACAAATTTTATTTTATATATCCTTAAGGATATTTTTATTTTCCATTTATTTACTTTTAATATTATGTTTTTTTTTATTATTATTTTATAATATTAATATTTTATTTTTTAATACTATATTTTTCGTATTTTGCCTCCCCACAAATAAGAAAATATGAAATTCTTCTTAAATAATTTTTTTTCATTTCCTTAGACCATATTGTGAATTCATGCTCATTGTGTAGGTATCAACCAGTATATAAGATGTTGTGCGTATATAAAAAAAAATTCACGCACAAAAAAAAAATATTTATTTTAATTATTAAAAAAAATATTCACGATAACCACAATAACAGCAAATTTACATTTTATTTTCTTTTTTTATTATTTTTCACTTCTGCTTTGTTCTTGATTTTAATTATTCAATTTTTTATTTCTTGTTAAACCAAGAAATTAATAAGGATTTCTTGAAGGTTGAAAATAACTGGGAAATGAAAAAAAATTCCTTATTGAATTTTTTTGCTATCCGTCACGGAAAAATTCACAAAATAACTCGTTTTTGTTTTTGTTTTCCTTGACTCTGTGCTAATCTCAGAAAACGTGTTAGAAAATGCGAGAAAACATGGAAGAAAACAATTTTTTTTTTATTCTTATTTTTCTATTTTTATTATTTTTTTTTTTTGTTTGTTTTTCTTTGAAAAACAAGAATTGCGTAAAAAATTTATAGGAATTTTTTTTTATTATTTTTCTTTAAGAAATAAAACTCATCCTTTTTGTTTTTTTTCCTTTAACCGTTATGCTGTTATGTAGAGAACGCTTTCAGAAACATAACTATTTTTTGTAGTATTTTTAGTATGTTTTTTTCGAACAGAAAAAACCAAAAACAAAACAAAAAGAAGAAAATAAAAAAAAAATGAAATCGTTGAATACTGAAGTTATACGAATGACAAGTAAAAGATGAAAATTTTTTGCCGAAAAACATGAAAAAAAACAAAAACAAATAAAAAAAAAATTGAGAATGTTATCATTTTTCAATTTTCCACTCAATGATTTTTCGTTTCATATGATTTTGTATTATTTTCTTCCTTTTTCAATTTTTCCATTACTACAATATTTGCCTTTCTCGCTCTCATTATTATTTAAATACCTACACATGATATTTTTTTGACATTTCATCTACCTACGTATAAATACATACATACATTTATTGTGTTATACTAAACAAAAATATGAAATAAAATATTTTTACTCTCATATGAAATACGAAAATGAGTTATTCGCAATTTTTGTAATTATCTTGTATAATATTATTTTGTACATATACACATAATAGCTATATAATTCGAATTTTATTTTTATTTCGAATCTCTTTTCTTAATATTCATTTTATTTCATTCTTGTTTTGTTTTTTCCATTTTATTCTCTAATTTAAATTTCACTCAAAAGTAATGTCATAATAATTTCTACTCATATACGCATCAAAACAAATTGAATTTTCTTCTCATTGTTTTGAAAAATATTTTTGACATTTTTTCTCTCAATATTATTATACGTTAATATCTAGACAAACAATGAAATGAATTCGGAAACGAGACAAATCGTATTCTTTTACTCTCCTAATATTAAATGTGTGTTTTTTGTGTATATACAAATTATAAGTTACTTGCGTATTACATTTTGTTTAATTAGTTTTTATAAAATTATATATTTGTCAATTTTTTGATTCTCTCCAATATTTTTTTGGAGACCTAACCCGGAAAGTGAAATTGTAATAATTTTTCTTTCTCCAAAACTATTTGAGTTATTTGGCTTTCAAAATATTTATTTGTTATATACTAAAGATTACAGATACATAAAAAAATTGTTGTAAATGAAAAATGAAACATGATTGAGTTACTTTTATATGTACTTTATAGTAAATAAATTCTCTCAATGAGTAAATTATTTGAATACATAAAGAAACTGGAAAAATTTTGTTTATTTTTTTATATTTTACTCTCTGAAACTCTTTACTCTTTATAGTTGCTGTAAGGACAGAAAAAAATCTTATTTATCAAAGTTATCATATCCGAAAATGAAAATATTTTTTTTTCGGAATTAAATAAAAAGAGCGCTTTTTGCAAGGAATATTAAACACATACTGAATGTGGAGAAAAAAATTGATTTTTCGAAATTTTGGCATATAATCAGAGAGCAAAATTTTGCTAGTTTAATTTTCCTTATATGTAGGAATAAAAATATCAAGGATATTTTTTTTAATTAAATGCTGTACGTGCGTAAAACATATTTTAGAATTTGTGTATTTTTTAGCAAAACTTTTTGGAGAATTTCTGTGAATTATTATAAGAGTTTCCTATTTTTACATTGAATATTATTTAAATATGAAAATTTTTAATTTATAAATTTCTATAGTATAATTTTCAAAAACAGTTAATAATACTTATATTTCTAAGATATTAAATTTCTTTTAGAACACATCCCAAAAAATAATTTCGAATTGGTATAAAAACTGTTGAGGGAGAAAGGATTTAAATTATATGATGAAAAATCTAAAAGAATGAAATATAAAATTTTCATAGAGGCTTTATTAATATTCTAAAGTTCACATAAAATCTACATTCCTAAATAAAAAACTTAAAGAACACATTAATATTCCCACCTACAAAATAAAATTACATTAAAAAATCAGCTGATATTGAAAATCTACAAAAAGCACGTGTTTAATATTAAATTAAACCAGAACACATTCACAATTTATTAAAACATTCGAAAGTATTATTGTTCCGTAAGATATGTGTAGGTGTTTTGCAAGTAATAACTTTTATATTTTATGTATAATACAATAGTATATATGGGGTGAAATAAGTTCTTTTGATAGAGTAAAAATTCTCCAAAATTTTCTTCTCTTTTATTATTTTATTATACATTATAAAATGAGTTAACCCAGTTACAAATAATGAGAATATTATTCCACTCATAATAAATTATTCTTTTTTCTAATCAATTCATAATTCCCCTACTTTATTAAAGCCCCAAGAATAAATCTATTATCAATATTATTGTTTAAAGGGGAATACAAATAAGATTTACTCAAAAAGAGAATATTTCCTATTTTTAATATTACAAATATGGGAAAAATTAAGATTTGAAGAAAATGAGAATTAAATATTAAAGAGGGGAATTATGGGTTTATAACAATTTATTGAAAAATTCCCAAAGGAGCACAGTGGAAAAATTAACGTCCAATAAACAAAACTAAAATAAATGTACCCCTCCTTTAAAATTCACTTATCTGTTGAAGTCTCCATTCTCCATATAATATACTCTTATAGTTGATTTTTCTCATAATATATAAATTAAATTTTCCTTTAAAGGAGTTCATTAAGAAAATCCAGGCTTTTTGAAGCTTATCCAATCTTATTAAATTTCAAATTTGTATTCGTTTTTGTATTAGATTTTATTTCCGTTCCGAAATATTTCAACAAACAATTATTTAGACATATAAGATTTCAAAGGATAACCATATCGATATTCTAAATCACAATAAAAATTTGATGTCGAAGGAACTCAAACAAGAATATATCAATATTTATAAAAAAATTAATTAGGAGAAGTATAACCATTCTCTTCCATATCTGATCGCTCTTATAATACCATTAAAAATTATAGAAAGCCTGATTTAATCTTTAGATGAAACATTTTATTAAATTAAAGTTACTTATTAACACCATCACCTAAATGAAACAAAAAATCCAAAATGTTTCCCTATACACATAATGTACAATATAATAAGACAGAAAGGAGGAAAGAAAAAAAGAGAGAGAAGGAGAAAATGATCAAAATTAAAATGTATAAAGAAAAGAAATAAAAATTTATTGACAACAAAATTATAAAAAGATAAAAAATAAGAATGCCTAATAAAATATTTGAAGTTGCTTAAAGCATTGTAAAACCTGTTGTGGTAGGTTTTCCTTTTTCTTATTATCCTTATTATTACAGTTTTCATAATATCACTTCGTCTTCTTAACACTATACATAAATAAGAAATTAATTTTATTTCTGTTTTAATTTTTTTTTCTCTTATTTTTTGTTTCAAAATATTTTATTTAATAAAACTATTAGGGGCAATAAGAAATCCTTAATCTCATATAATTTCATATCTTATTTTCTAGCGCAAATTATTTTTTTCTGTGTGAAAAAATAACAACGTGTATACCGTAAATTCCAAATGGAAATATTTAATTTTTTAGATAAAATTCTAGTCACTAAGAAGAGTACCATGGAGTTTTAAACTAAATTAGATCGAACAGCGAAAAAAACAACGCATATTTTGAAAAAAAGAAAATTTCAAAAATTTTGACTTAACAAGAAAAAATCAAGTCTATTTTAAAACAATTTTTTGCAATCTTTAACTAAAAGGCAAAAATATTTTTAAATTGATCTAAAACATCACATATCAAAAATTTTTCAACTTTAAATGGATTTTTCTTAGAGTTGAAATATTTTTCGCTGTTGTAAACAACTGTTGTTGTTGAAAACAGATGCGTTCCTATTTGATATAGAATGGTGACAGCATTAAGAAAAATTGCAATAGATTATGAAAAGAGAAATATATCCCACAAATGGCATCACTCCATTAGTATAACCAAAATGCGGTGAATTTACTCACTTTCTTTACTTTCAGTTCTGAAAAGGCAAAACGAAATCTCTCATAATAAGAATAGAATACGGTAAACCAAATTAAAATTGGTCAAATTCCAAAGAAATTTTTGTTCGGAATTTCTCAGTGGTGTGTTTCTCAATTCAATTCAACCAATTTTTCGAATTTTTCGAATTAAATCAAATTTTCAATTTGGTTATAAATTTAAATGTGCTAATTCAACTTATATACCTGTTTGTTCTGCCTTATTTTTACTGTCTTATCGATTCAGTACTTTGTTTTTCTGCTTTCGTCTATGAATCCAAGATTTTTAACTTTAAAAGTTTTCATTTTTAAAACCATTTTAGTTATACTTCTCTAGTTACATGCTCTTACACCCCAACTATATATTCTGTATAGAACTAAAATAGTTTCATTATTTTTTATTTTTAATTTTTTTGTAAAATTCTAAAATACATAAAAAAACAATTACGCAAATTGTTTTCAAAAATAATAGAAAACCAAAAAAACTTCTTTACTTTTATTCAAATTCTTTTATAATAAGGAGTAGTTTCTCTTTTCATATATAATTTTTTAGTAATTTTCCATGAAAACACTTCTTTGAAGAAAATTTTTCTTCAAATATGCTTTGCTTCCTTCTTTTTTCTTTTTGTTTTTTACTCTGCATCTCTTACCTATTTACTTATTTTTTGCTGAATTTTTATTCTTTTACTAGGATATTTTTAAACGAAATATACTTTTTTTAATCTCTTCCTCCTCGCCCACCCTCCCCCGCCTTATAAATATTAAACTGGAAACAAAAAATGTAAGCGACTTCCGTTCTACTTAATATTTTAAAGGTGTACTCGTAATATCAAAGTTTTCTTAAACCATTTTAAATAATAAAAACAACAATAACAACAAAAAGGAAACGCATACAAGCTAAAAAAAACTTGTGTTTTTTTGTTTCTCTTGGTTTTTGTTTACAAACTTTTTAAATAAATTTGCAATTTTGTTAAATATTTTTTCCTCGTTATAATCAAAAATCCAAAAAAAAAAAAAAATTTACAAAACTTTACATGTGCTCTGTAGAATTTAATATTTTTGTAAATTTTTATTTAATTTTTTTGGAAAAACAAAATGTTGTTTTTTTTTTACCTATTTATACATACATTAAAATATTTTCAAAATAAAATATTTTTAAAGTTATTTTTTAAAGTGTTGTTTTGTATTTTATTTAAAATTCTTGTATATATATATTTTAACCATAAAAAAATCAATCATATTAATGGTTGAGGGAAAAAAAATATCTGCGATTACATTGAAAATATTGAAATTATTTTTAGAAACAATGCAATTAAAGTGAAATTTAAATTAAAAAATTAATTATGGAAAAATCATTACAAAATATTTTCAACTGGAATTATCAAAAACTTAAAATAATTCAATTGAAATTAATTAAATTCCTCCATATTACTCAAAAACTATTTCTACATTATCCAAAATAGAAAATTTCTCAAATGTACAGTAAGTGTTAGCAACATAAGCAAACCTCAATAGTTTGTTATCAATTCAGTGACTACAATAAAGAGAAACTTAACTGTCGAGATAAGGCATTCCATATTGCTGCAAATTCATAACTATAATCCCAATAATATTCGTAACGATTGCATTATTATGTTTGAAAAATTTTTCTTATAATAATCATCCATAATAATATGATTATGAATAGTTCCACTTAAGAACCTTAATCAATTATTCCAAGAAATTCATTTATTATTTTAAATTTAGAATTTTATATTATAGTTGGAGAAAAATGTGATAAAATAAAATAAAAATCACCCGGCTTTTCTAACCCATAACATTGAATTCAGTTATTTAAAAGAAAAAACATACTCTCCTGGAAAATTTTGTGCAAAATTACTTATGTTTCTACGTTCTCAGTTTAAAGTTTTACTATTATTTTCTCTAAATTTCTTAATTTTCTATTTACATTAAAACTTGTTAACTTTTATTAATATTTTGAGTCAATATATAAACTGTAGTCACTTGATACTTGTAATCACCAAATTTGAACTGGTTTTAATTGAACAAAGGGTACTTTTTATTTGGTCAAAAATACTTATTTCCTAAAACGTTAATATTCTTGAATAAATTTTATAACTGCATTCATTTTTTTAATTTTTTCGATCAGTGGGCTTTGAAAAATTATTATAAATAGTCTTAGATCTGAAAAACACAACTGAATTATCTAAATTTTTTATTTAATTCCTAGAACCGATTCCCGGAACCCTTTCATGTTATCTTTTCCTTGAACTATAGTATATTTTTTTGTGATAAAACCTATTTTTACTTTTACGTCTTGGTCAATGAGCAGAATGAGTTTAACCCAAAAAAAATCTAAAAAACTCTATTCTATTATATAACTGTGATTAACACCCCAACGTGGATTTATGGAAACATGCTCAAAGTATTATAGTAAATGGAAATCAATACTGCCTAAATGAAACTTTTTACTTAAAAATATATGATTTTCATTGAGTTGGATGGGATATCTTTTAAAAGGACAATTCTATAGTTGAAGGTATTTAAACTTAATTTTCACTTCCACTCGTTTCAAGTATTGACCATATTGGAAATATATTTTTCGTCGATTTCGTATTAAACTCGTTGTATTATAATTTTTGTAGTCTCCTATGGCAACTCTATTTCTTACATCTTTTTAAAGAACATTTCCTTTAAAGTATACGTTAAGGAGCCTTTAATTATATAAAAATAAAACTATATAATAGTAAAAAAAAATAATCAAATAAAAAAAATTTAAAAACTTCCTGGTTCACTTATAAAACCGCACAAAACTACTTATTATTCAACTGATGTTATACTCCTTGATTTGATTTCTACCATTTTTTGTTCTTCCTTCTAGAAATAGCGAAAAAGATGATATTGCATAAATTAAGGGGAATAACAACAAAAAATATAAAAGAAATTACAATATTTCTTGAACTACACAAGAAAAAATATTTGCAATATTAAAAAAATGCAAAATACAAAACTCGCATTTATAAAATTTTAACTTGATATTTTATTCAATATTATGTAAGCATTTAAGAATTTCTTATTTAATATATTTAAATATTTTTCTTTTAAATTGAATTGAATCGAAAGCACTCAATGCATTAATTTTCCTTTTTGGTTTTTTTTGTTTTAAACAAGAACGAGAATAATTTTCTTTTCAAATATATTGCAATACTTTGTTTAGGTACTTAGATTTCTATAATATAATCTCATAAACTTAATAATGAAAAAATATTACAAATTAAATTAAATTGAGTTGGAATAGGTAGTGTTGAACCTGCCACCACTGTGATAGTCGTACGTTAAATGAAGAGTTTTATTCAACTATAATTTTATCAAATATAACAGCTTGTTTGTGCGAAATTTCTATATGATAGTTTCAAAAATTTCTGAGATAATGCCAAATAACTTTCGAAATTGTATGACAGCTATTGTAAATGCTCATAATATTACCTCAACAGCTTTTTACTGAAAATGGTTGCTATGTTACCACAACATGTTTATACAAAACTTCACTATAATTTTTTAGATATGATCCAATAAATTAAATAACTGTTGAAATATTCAAGTTGTCTGGCAGATACCACAAGGAAGTCAAGAAATTTTAACAATTTTTTTATCTTACATACCAGTCGCAATTATGTATTTGCTTATGAGAAATTTTGATATTATAGCTTCAATAATTTCTGTAATAAAACGCACAGACATGGTTAGATCGACTCTGAAGTCAAGGCTTTAGACGATACATGCCTATATCTCAGACCATTATTTCTTCCTAAATATTACTTGGGCCTTTACATTAGCATGAACAAAAATTCTCAAATTCATTTTTAATTTTGTTAAAGATTTGAAACAAATATCCTTACACTTACAAATTTTAATAACATTAAATTTACAAATAAATTCTAAAAAAACAAATTCATAAGAACTTCAAATATTTTACAATTTTTTTGTAAATTAAGCATTAATAATTTTATTCAATCCTGTCAATAACATTCGGCGAATATAGAAATTTTTTAACTAAATTAATAATATTACTGTGTATGGTGCGTAATTTGTATATTTCCTTAATAAAAATATCTAGAATAATTTTAATTTAGAAACTCAGCATGTCATTCACGTGCCAAAATTCCAATATTTTAATTAAGTATTTTTCATTTTACGGAAACATATTAAGGAAATAGCTTCATATTTTGAGAATTCCAGGAAAATTAACCAAATTTCCAGATACAAAAACACTGATTCGAAATGTGATATAGATTTGTGACCCAATTTTAATAATAAGAAGAAAAACCGCGTAATTTTATTTTTTTTTTAGAGAAAAAAATTAATTTTTTTGTAAAAAATTCTTTATAAATGTTTATGTAATTTAAAATAAGAAAAATAATTTGTGCCCACGTGAATAAGTAATTGGAGTCCTTTATGAAGTTTGTTATGGGACCGTTGTATTAATCACGAGATTTTTCTTCTTCTTTAATTCAATTCTAGATATTTTAACATTTTTTATTCATTACATAACACCGCCTGTGCTTATACATTCCAGATCAACATTCGACTAATCTTTGTTCTGTAAATATAATTTCAGCGATAATTGCTGCTTCCTCATAAAATTTCACTACTTTTCTCCAGTAGTTCATTCGAAAAAATATGGCCAACCATGCTATTTAATCTCTGTTTTGAATTAGTTTGAATGTACCGTACTCCTAACTTTGCGTAAGCAAGTGCGTAAATAACCACTGCTCAGGAAAAAAAAGAAATAATATTAAGAAAGGTCTTAATAAGGCAATCCTTCTTCTCCTTATGTGATTATTCCTCCAATGATTTTTTCATATTAGAATCGTGAATATTTTTCCATCTCCTGCTAATATCTAAATTTCTCTATTAATATTATTATAGCTCCAGCAGGTCAGTCAATCGAGGAAGACTATGAAAATTTCAATGTAATTCGCATGTGCTCCTTTATTCTTAATTTCAAAATTAATTCTTTATCTGGTTTTCCTTGTGATTTTTTTGAAAAGGAGACAACAACTACCTGTCTATAACTGATACGAACCCAATTTTTGAAGTTCTATGTTTAACATATTAAACATATTTCCTGTACAATTTGCTACATGGAACACTATACTTCTAATTATGAATTCTGAAGCCAGATATGCAACTAATTATTCAGTTATAGAACTAAATATTATGAATTTCCGACGAAAGTGTAATGAACTACCCAAATAGAAGAAGAACAAATAAACAAATAAATATAAAATTTTCCATAACTTTTAAAAAATGTGTTAAAAATGCCAAGTATATTATGTCAAGAACTCCAAAAACTTAAGTTTTTTTCAACAAAAATTTTATGAGCAATGTTCTAGTAAAAAAAGAATATAAAAAATTTATAAAGAAAATTAAGGAGTGTATAAAATTTTGCCCAAATTTTTCATTTTAATTTTTCATTTTGCGTTTTTTTTTTTGTTTTCATTTTTCCTTATTGTTTTTCTTAAAAATGTCCTTCATAATCCAACGAAAAAGTAACTTAAATTAACTCATTTGATAAAATTTTTTTTGAATTTAAAGATTTTGTTATATAAGATATTTTCGTTTCCCATATATGGTTTATATTGTAATACATATAACATTTTAATATATGCAGCATATTTCCATTAATTTCCGGTATATACAGAGAAAATTCCCTGTCACATCATTTTATTAAAAACTTTTACCGCTTACTTTCCTTATTTGTTTAAAAAGTTTATGTAACTTTAGAATTTTTTTTTCTTATTCTTATTATTTTTATATTTTGTTAAAGTTTAAAACTTTAATATGTATAAATGCTAAATTTACTGCAACAATATTCTAACTCTTAAAAAATATTCCATTTTAATTTTTTTTTTTTAATTTATAGTTTCCTTGTTTTTTAAAGTCATATATGAAATTTTGTCTAAATGGAATTGTATACAGAGTGTTGGCTGATACCTGAGAATGTATGGATTTTTGAAACCTATTGTGAGTTGGCTAATTTTATTTTTATGTAAAAATACGAAATTTATGGCTAAAAATTGTTGAGTACAAAAAATATAAAGAAATTTCAATTAATTGTTCTCATTTTTTATAGTTTTAAATGAGAACTATTCAGTGAGCTGTTCTATTGATTGCTTTATGCATTTATAGGAAATCTTAACAGTGTTGCCTCCTTGTATAAATTTCAACCGGCATATGAATAATTATAAACTGATAATATTCTCATGATGTGCGATTTAAATAGTCATTTTCAAAGGTAAATCAAAAAACTGACGTAGCTCGTAATAGTGACAATCGTTTTCTCTTATAGTGGAGGCAAGATTGGAAAAATTCACAATGGTATATTTATAATGAATTTGTAATTATTTCTAATTTTCCAAAAAGAATTCGAAATAATCATAAGACTGCGTACCCCGGATTGCTGGATCCTTTAAATATAACTGTAAACAAGAGAGAATCACACTTCAATAATTAAGTAACTTTAAGAAGTATTGAGTACTGAAAATGAAGTTGTGTACTGAAAAAGAAATTAACACAGTGCAATATAGTTGAACAACTTAGACATATTTTCTATCCATAGATATTTATGTGGATAGAAAATAATATGTTTAAAGTTAAAAATATAGCAAAAGATCCAATACCAGCTCTATAATAAATTTTGAGAAATTGACAAAGTTGGAATGATTTTAATAATTTAATTATTATTTCTCACCATTTAATACTGAAACTGAAATTTAGGTGGCTTTAAGAACTATTAACTATTGAAAATTCTCCTGCCCAAAACAAAAAATTACCTTTTGGACTCCTCGTTATAACATAATAAAGTACACTGCTGGATATTCATTGGAATAGTACATTGGAATAATAAAACACACTACTGTTTAAGGCGAAGTGTTGCATCAAATCTAAAACCTACTCTGTCGTAGATTATGCAAATGGACATTAAACTTTAAATAAATTTTAAATAATTGCAAAAATTAGAACAGTTTTCACAATAGAATTTTAATATACAATTTTTTCGAACACCTTGTCTGAATTACAGGTACATTGCACTATGATATGTGGAAACAATATTACGTTTATATTAAAAATATTTGAACATTTTACTATGATAAAGGCAGACAAGGATGATAAAAACTTTATATTGCGTATGTGGTGTAAAATTTTATAATAACTTCAAAATACATACATATCAAAAGTATATAACGATGGACTATGAATTTTAAAATTCAACTTTCAACTTAACTAATTAAGTTTCTTTTTTTTTGTTGTTTTTGTTTTTTCTTTTTATTCGAAATGGGACACCTCTTTTTACTCCGGTGTGTTTTAAACAAAACAAACAAAAATATTCAAAAAAATTATTCTTGAATTTCTGTTTTTTTTTTGGAACTGGCGTTTGTTCAGAGATTATAATTTTTTTTTTTTTAGCTATATAAGAGTGAAAAATACTCTAAGCAAATATCAAAATTTTATTCTGGATTTAAAAAAGTTTTTTAATTTTCTTCAAGTCTGCTATCAAAAAAAAAAAAATAATGAAAATTTTTATCTTAAGAGAAAATTCAACAAAAAAAAAATATTATAAGAAATGAAAACTCTTATATATTTGAGTTAACTCTTATATTTTCTACCGTAAAACAGATTTTAAAATTAAAAACCTCAAAATGAATGAAAACTTTATAATATGAAGAAAATTTTTAATTCTTGAAAATTTTTTATAAAAAAATTCATAATTTTTTTAACTATAAAGTCATAAGACATAACATAAATATAAATTATATAATAGTTATGACAAATGAAAAACTTTTTAAATTTTAAATATAAAAAAGGATAATAATTTTTTTTTTCAAAAATATTTTCGTCTGCATTGATAAATTCATGCGTATGGCATAGGGACAAGACCATGAATAAAAAAATAATAATGCATGAGTTGACAAGAGTGATCACAAAATTAAGTGTAGTAATGGGGAATACAGTATGAATCTATTATAATATTACGAGGCATTGTAATAATGTTTCTATATCATTCTTATGGAAGAATTCGTTAAAAAGATCTGGAATCGTATTACGTATACGATGAAAGCTTTAAATATAAATTTCCATCAATTAAGGATAACCATATTTGAAAATCTTTTCAATTAGCATTCGTGAATTTAAATTGGATGTCACTTCCAATAACTTTGCTAGTATAACAAATTTCCTAATTATTCACCATTTCAATAAATAAGTAGAACCGTGGTGATAGTATTAAGTAAAGGTTCATCCAAAATGCTATCTAGAAAAGGAAGGATATAAAATTTTTTTTTTTATAATTTATATTTTTTTCTTCTAACCCCTTGTTTATTTACTTTCTGTTTCCCATTTATAGCAAAGCAAGTCTTTTTTCTTCCCTTTATGTGTCGTTTCTGTTAAATTAAAAGTTAAATGGTTCTAAGAAATCGAACAATATTGTTTTTAACCAATTCCATTTACAAACATAAAAAATTATTTTGATCGCTCATCGAAAAAGAGTATATAAGTCCAAAAACTGAAATTTTCAAAAGGAAGAAAATGCTGAATAGAATTTGTATGTGTTGCATATGTTCTGCACCAATTCATACAGAAGATTAATGTTTTTAAACACCAGATTCTAAAGATTTATCAATTTAAAAATAAAAAAAAATGAAGATTAATTTTCCTTTATGTATCAGTCATTGTAACTTGTATTAATTTAATCAAACTACTAAATACTAGCAATTTCTACTGATCTGCTGATTATTTTTTTTGAAAGAAGTCAAACTCGAGATACTGATCTGCACATATCCTTGTTGTATGCGATGCAGTTGGTTAATAATAATTTCTAACAATAATATGGAATTTTTGTTCTAACATATTTTTTTTGCACATGTTATGTGTGATTCTAAAAGAAATCTTAGTGGTTAATTGAGTACAAGTCCCAATTTGAAATAGAAGGAACGCAATTTCAGTTTTATTAATTTTATCAATTAATTTTTAAATGGGCTCCAAACGGAATTGATTTATAATATTTTTATAGAACACAGAGCACGTATTTTGTTTATTATTTACCAAAAATGGACTTATGTAGCTTTGAATGCCCACCGTAATAAGAATATTCAAGCACATGCACATTACAATATTGTATAACATACACACATAGCATATGCCAGGCTATAATTTTTATTATTTTACCTCAAGTTAATTTTTACATTTTTGTAAACCGATCGTATGTTATTTTTGTAATCCTACTGATCAGGATTATTTAATAAATAACAGAAACGGATATCGAATGGAATCCAATATCATTTTATTAAATGAAAGCAGAAAAAAATCGAAATATATACATACATTATTTAATTACTACCGCGTATATCAGAAAACAAAATTAAATAAAATAAAAACTCAATTCATTTTAAAATTAACTGTAAAATTGTTAACAGCTAACATGAAAAAAAATTAAAGGACATTATTTTTTTTTTTAGTTTTTTTAATTGAAGTTTACATTTTTTTTTATGTTTTTATTTTTACACATGAAAAAATATGTGAATTGTAAATACAACCCACATCCTTTTGACCCCATTTGGTTTTCTGTTTTTTTTTTCTTGTTTTTTGTTTCAATAACACATAATATAAATTTTCTGTTTACATTTTCATACCGCTATCGATAAGGACATTCTTTTATTTTTAATTTTGTTTTTTATTTTTTTTTTTTTCTTATAGTTTTATTGTATACGTAAATCTTCTTCTTTTTGCTATTCTTTTTATTATATTTGATTTAATGCAAAAAGTTACAATTATTACCAGAAGCAAAAAAAAAAAACAGAAAAAACTCCTGGAAAAATTTAAGAAAAACAAAAAAATGAGGAAAAGGATATGTAAAACCCTTTCATAGCATTGTAATTTTATTTATTTATTTTTAACCGACCGCATTGCATACAAAAAGGGAAGTGATGTGATGGCACCAAATTTCACATATGAAATTTCAGCGGAAATGCATTTCTCCATGCTAGGGAAGCGTAATTAAACTAGTTTTAGAGAGATGTTGATCTGTCGGTCTGTCGTTCAATCGGTTTTTTGATCTGTCCGGCAGTTTGTCTATGCAGATCAGTATCTCAAATTCGACTGAACCGATTTTTATTCTATTTTGTTAATGAGATGGTTTGATCAACTTTTGGAATACGTTAGCAGTTACTTTTGGAATAAGCTTCGCATGAAACTATAAGAAACCACCTTTGGAAAAAATCTGGGGCCAGCAACTGAACTTCTAATCGACAAATTTTCTTGAAATTTAATATTTCGGATTTGTTACCTAAAATAACTGACGAACTTTTCAAGAAATTCGGAAAGCACCACAATACGAGTTCTACTGGGAGTCAAATTTATATTTTTCTCGGTAAGTAAACTAAAAGCTTATTCACGTTATTAAAATTTCAAAGAAGTGTTAAAGAGGGACTTTCCAAATTTTTGTGTAATAAACACTGTGCAGTCGGTTATGTGATGACCACATTAAATTTCTTGTTTTGTATTTTCCAGTAAAAACCAATAATTTTTTTTTTTTCATTTAAAATTTCATTTTGACTTAAATTTATTTTAAAAGTTAAATTTTCACAAACTATTAAATCTTTCGGGGATTTTTTTTTTTTTTGGTTTTTTTATTAAATTATAAAAGTTTAAAATGGTCAATATAACTATAATATTTGACAGTTTGTTTTAATGTGGATTTCCCCTAAAAATATGCAATAATATTTTATTTGTACATGAATATAATGTTTATAGGAAATTCAACAAAAATCTAAAATCTACAACCATTTTGAAAATAACATGACATAGCTAATAATGAAAATTTAAAATTAAATTCCAATAAAAGGAAACTTCTATTAATAAATGAGGACATGCTCCTAGAAAAGATGATTCTGCATATTTCCAATATTATTATTTATGATAGTGTATAAAATAAAAGCGTTTACACTAATCATTGATCTTCAAATTACTTCTTAATAAGTATTTTTGGTTTTCCGCAATACTTCGTTTCGCAGATAGTTCGGTTGTAAACTGGAAGGTTTCCAGGAAAAATTAAAAATGTTCCACATTAAAATATTCCACATTCCACCTATATATATATATATATATATATAAATTTTAATTTAACTGTTATATGAAGAAAAACTGGCATATTGGATTTGTTCTATCTATAATCAGATAATGATTTATAATAATTTGATCGAACACAACCATTATGTTGTAGAAAAAATACCGAAAATTTTTTATATATCTAATTTTCATAAATTATAATGTCGTACATTCCCCTTAAGTTGCAGCTTACTTTTCATTATTAAGTTATAAGAAACGTGAATCTTGTCAACATTGCATATTTCTCAAAGATAGTTTCCTCACAACTTATCAATCAGGAAATTGAATATTTCATTGAAAAATTCTTTATTCTATTAGGTACTCTTTAATTACTAAAATATTAAAGCATATAGCTACCAATTCTCAATTCAAAAGAAGTTTGCAATTTTCGTCAATTAGAAATTTATTAATCTTAAACACCATCACGAAATACGAATGATAAATAAGCCGAAAATTTTTCTTTAAAAATGTTCTCTCGTTAAATTCCATTTTCGACTTACAATACATATGAATGAGTAGTATAACACTTAAATCTATATATTCTTTTCAATTACATATTAAAATTCAAACATATTGTGCATATGTAACTCATATTTAATGCATAGCTTTATTTTTATATATTATTGAACACATATAGAGATATATTAAAATACTCCTTAAAATATGCAAACAGAAAAAAAAAAAAATCCCTGGAAAATTTTTACAATTTCTACTATTCGTCTCTAGTATTGAATAAAAACTAAAGGTAGAAATTTAAAATAATATTTAAATTAAAAATATGGTATGTATGTATGTACATATAAGAATGCATACATTTCGTTCAGTAATAAATTCCCATATACTGATCTATGTGTTATACAAAAATATGAAAGTATTTCCAGTAGAGATTTTCTTAAAAATTTTTGATTGAAAATTAATATGGGGATTAAGAATTCATTTTATATTCTTTAAACTTATACCCTCCCCCCCTCCTACCATGCCAAATCTAAAAGTTCTTACTATATACAATAGAAATTAAACTGTAATATTTTATCATTTAACAAAAAGTATCATTTAAGTTTCATTCAACTATTAATATTGATATTTTATAATATTTTAGAATTTGATAAGTTCCAATAACATTAGATTATAATGGATATTAATGATTTTTGATATAAACTATCAATCAGTTAATGACCTGAAAATTTAGGTCAAATTTGACAAGTTTTAACAAACACTTCAGTTTCCATTTTCTTGTTTTTTTTTTCCTCCTTCAATTTTGATTTTATGTTGTTTTTTTTGATAAATGTGTGAAAATTGAAAATAATTTTCGATGCTAAACTCTACTATTCTCTATCATTATATTGTTTTTTTTTTTTTTTGCAATTTGATTGATTGTGATTCCATTACAATATAGAAATTTAATAGATCGTGATTTATTAAAAGTTATAAAATACAGTTGACAATATTTTTTGTTTTTGCTATATTGATTAAACTAAGTATACCAAATACATAATTTATCTAGTGTATACAGGGAAAAGTTTAAAATAAAAAAAAAGGTAGAAGAAAATTTGTTCTCTAAATCAAAGGAAATTTTCATTTTTTTCCACTTCAACATCTTGTATATTCAACATTAGTAAAGATAAGCTTGAATAATACTAGATAAACTAATTATAATATTGCATGGAAATTGTATTTCATAATAATAAATTACGAGATATCTGATGTCCCAGTTCGATTACCCAATCAATTTTCATATTCTGGAATTCTGTTTCCTAAGCGTACAAATAGCAACAAAGGGGCGAACTTCTAATGCAAGATATTTTTATTGATTAAGGCTTTGCGTTTACATCTACAACGTCGATCTTATTTATATCATAAATTAAGCAATTTATTGTTAAAATTTTACAAGTTTTTAAAACAAATATAAAATATTGATTTCACTTATTAGTTAACAAATTATCACCTACTATGTAAAATTAATATTAAGCGAATTTTAATGGGGTCGATAGCAAAGAAATCCTTATATACTATAAATAATGTTAATTTTTGATTAAATACACGAATTATACAGAGTGACCCGCATAAAGTGACAAATAATTTTATGAACGATTCTTTTATCAATTTCCAGTAAAAAATTGTATGGGTGGGGATCGCTGCAGTTATAATTCTTTTCCAGCTACAACCTGTTGAAAACAAAGGTACTAGACTTTTCTTGCATATAAATTGGAGGTTTGTTTTATAGGTTTATTTAACACGTTTTACTATTTAATATTTAACACGTTTACAAATTTTCGAGCTCTTGAAAAAAAATTAAACAAAAAACCAAAAATTCTGATTTTGACGAGCTTTAAATCGGAAAATGTGGCTCAAATCTAATTAATTGTAAGACCAAAAATAAAGAGCAATTAATCGCCTATAAAACAACGTACCGATAGCTACTCTACGTCGCACAATTTCAAAGTTATGAGCATTTATTAATATGCAGAAAAAATTTGGTACCTACAATACTTTTTCTATACACACCGTAGCTCAAAAACGAGTACATTTGCATCCTCCCGCTGCAAAATTTGTTACTGTAAATTGAAATTAACCGCCACTTTCTGTGAAACACTGTATATGTTTTTGTATGTATACCTTTTTTTCATTTTAAAACACCTTCAATTCATAATATAAAATATTATTATTATTATTATAATAATTAATATAGCTATCAAGTATACTAGTACTTAATTATTATTCATATTACCCCATATACATATGTATATAAATTCAAAATATATTTTAATAATTAATTAGAATAAATTTTCATTTGATATTTTAATATATGGATTTGATAATTTCTAATAAATTCACAAATGTACAGAATCATAATGAGTAAATATTTGCAACTAAATAATAAATTAATATTGAGGTTTCTAGTCCTAAATGTTAATTAAATTCCATAATGGAAATGTATAGTTCAAAGTCGATACTTTCAATATTTTAATTTTATATTCTATATGTATGCTATTATGTAACTAAGTTTAATAATATCTTTATAATATAAACACACTGATATTATTATTGTAGAATTGTTAAATCAGAATCCTTAATTATTATTATTAAAGAGTGAGTGGAAAAAAAATTATTTGAAATCATTTAGTAATTATGAATTGAATATTAAATTTCATGTTAAACTCGTGAATATAATTAAAAATAATTATAAATAATTATAAAAACAATTCCTCTATATTTTGATTTATTTTATGAATAAAAGAAAAATGATCAGTGAAATCCTTTAAATTTTATAGAATATTATTATATATTTGTGTAATATTAATAGCCAGTGTTGATAGCTACTTCTACCCCTAAGTTAATATTAAGAACTAACGTTCAACAAGGATTTAATTATGACTAGATAACAGGTTATCAAATTTCATCTTGAAAATTTAATTAATTCTTATTTATTTATAGGTTATTACTAAAGGGTTCAAATTTGATAATTTATATTTGATGAACCTATCAGGAATTATGAACTTATCATGAATTTTGAAAAGAGAGATGCATGAGTAAATTCGCTTCCGAATAAAATATTAAAGCATGTTTTTATTCTTCACTCTAAGACGATCCAATACATTGTTTCCAATTAACTTTATTTGAAAATTTTATTTTACGTAATATAATTTTACACATTGTTCAATTATAATTACAAAATACAATTATTCATCAATTAATTTAACAATTTTTTCCAAAAAACAACATAAAAGACGGATAATTTTAATCTATTAGAGCAAACTCTTTTGCCTGTTCTCTTATTCGATTATTATATTCCATTATGTTTTTAGAATACATGCAAGAAGCTTCTTGTTGTGCTGGACTTTCAATATTTGGTTCATTCAATAAATTTTGTATACCAAATAATATTTGTTTAATTGTAATTGTTGGATGCCAATCAAATTCCAATAATGATAAACATATTTCTCCTGATGAAAAAATATTCGGATGAAATAATGGTGGATCAAATTTACATAATGGCGGATATTGAGGATAATTATTTCCAAAAATCATTTTTAATTTATATAAACCACCTTCCCAAATAGTATTTTTCTTTCCAGGAATTCCACATTCCCATATCATTAAATTCAATGTAGTATCCGAATTCTTTGTGGGACGAGCAAAAAAACCAAATGGATGATTCTTTCGCCATGATTTTCTTTCTTCTGTTAAGCGAGCTACAATCGGTGAAGACATCGTTATCCTTTTGTATTAAAATTATACATTAAATTTAATTTTTACTAAATAAAATTTTAAAATTTATATTGAAAAATTTGATTTCTTAAAAATATTTTAATTGTTTATAAAATACAAAGTAACAATCTATGACATGAACATTTGAAAATTTTAAAATATTATATTAAAAGTCAAAGTGAATCGTCAAAGTTATATACATAAAAGATTTTACAAAACAAAACCCTCTTGCTTTGAATATTTTTACTTTAGAAATTTTCAATTTTAAAGATATAGCTAGTTATTTTATTTATTACATATTGCAATAGAGGAGGCTATGTGATGGCACCATGAATTTCGGATGTCAAGTTTTCAGTGGGAACCCACTTCTCCCTAGTAAGGAGATGCCGGGATGTTGGTCTGTCTGCTTGTGTTAAAATTTTACATGTGAGTTTATTTTGGTTATGTCACAGATTGATAAACTTTTAGGATATCCCAGGCTTCGGGAACTGAACTGTTTTCCGGGCCCATCTTACATTTTTGCGCATACGAAGAGAAATAATCAACCAATTTCCTTAAAATTTAATAATTAAAATTTTTGGAAAGACCAGGCCTAAGAAAACGAATCTATGGCTGATTTTTGATTTTTTACCATTTCACTAATATTCTTGAAATTTTAATATTTGACTTTTAACTGTTTCCAAAACTGGTAAGCTTTTCAGAGAATTCGAATAGCACAAAATGGAACTCTGAGAGCCTCTAATATTTGACTTTTAATATTTGACTTTTGTTTCCAAAACTGGTAAGCTTTTCAGAGAATTCGAATAGCACAAAACGGAACTCTAAGAGCCATATTTGCATTTTTCGAGGAATGTAAATTAAAAGCTTATTAATGTCCTTAAAATTGTAAATATGTGTTTAAAGCCCATTTGCATAATCCTCTGTAACACTTTCACTAAACTAGAAGCACTGTCGTCGGTTATGTACTGACCACATCAATTTTTTTTTTCTTCTAATGCAAACGAAAGGAAATGTAAAGAAATTTATTAAAAGGAACAAATTGAATTTAATTTAATTTTACAGGAATAAAATTGTCGTTATTTCTCATTTAAATTGCTTTTTATTTAATAAAGGATAAATAGAAAATATGTTTAGGGTTACCAAATAGGGGTTGAAAATTTCAAAATTTATTGAGATTTAAAAGGTTTATTTTTGAAATATTTCATTTTGTATATTGAAAATAATTAGTAAATGTAGTTGGATTTCGTATCCGTTGTGCAATAATTTTAAGCTAGTTAAAATAAAAATATTTTTTTCGAAATTAATAAAACTCATAAAATTGTGATAGCAATCCCTATAAAAAAAAATTACATTTCTTTGGCAATAAAATATTTGAAATGCGTCTCATTACAGTCCTAGTGTTATCTTTGAAAAAAAAAATTGATCACCGAAACAATAATAAAGATTTATGGTTAATTTTTACTAAAATAAATGATTTTTTGCTAATATAATAAAATTTTGTTAATAGAAAAAAAACTTGGGAACAGGAGCAGATATACTCGCTTTCCAGTTAGAGCGCGTGGTAAAAAAAAGGTACAACATTTTTCCAACATATAAATAAATTATTATAATTTCGGGAACACGCGACATAGAGTTATCATCTGAGACTTGCTTTACAGACAATTAGTTGCTTTTTACTTTCTGTCTTACAGTCAATTTGATTTCAGCCATAGTGTTTGAGATAGAGCTCGCCAAAATCAGAATTTTTATAGCAGCCAGCACTCGGTTTAGCAGGAAATCAAATAAAGATTAAGAAAATTATTTAGATTAAGAAGGATTTGTTACTTACTATGGCGAGAAAATATAATTCTAAAATATTCAAATATTTCACTCAAATATTTAAATTTCAAATTAATATCATTTTAGTGAAACATTTCTGAAAATTCATTTTATCTATTTTAAAATGAAATTAAATGAATCAATACACTGCCGCCATAATATTTCCTGTGTTTTATTAAAATATATAATAAAAATGAATGATAATATATGTACTACAAATATCTAATATCAAGAGATTAAAATATTTTAAAACCAAAACTTAATGGAAATAATTTTGAAATTTCTTAATATTCGCGTCGTATGTGTACTTGTAATTTCTGAAAATCCATTATAAGAAAATTTTATATAAAACTTTTATTAAAAAATTTTATTTTAAAATCATTTATAATAGAAAGTTTTTAAAATATTTCATGTACATATGCACATACATATCTTTCACACTTATTTTAGGAACTCAAATAATATATAAATACATATGTACATACATTTTTAAAATTCATAAATTCTTATATTCACATATTTCTATATTCTGTAATGAATTCAATTAAATTATAAATATATTATTTGAAGCTCTTAATCCGAAAGTAAAATATGATTACCAAGAAATTGTTAGAAATTCTTCTTAATATTTTATATGTGTTTGATTTCTTTATTAAAAATATTATTTTCTTATATCTATATATAACATACATAAGAAAATAATTTTTCAATATTAAAATATTAAAGTTCTTTAATTTTTCAAACATTTCTTAAAAGTTTCAGTCATCCTGAATTGAATTTTCAATTAAAAGTATACCATCAAAATATATGAATAATTATAAAATGTATAAAAGAAAATTTTGCATTTTAATTATTAAAATTAAAATTAATATTACTAGATGTTAAATATAATAATATGTATGTGTATATATGTAGATTTTTAAGTCATATGTTGATGTTATACTTACATTTTCTCTCATAATAATAATTTACTGTTAAATACGTCACATTTGAATTATTTCTTTTGTATTATTTTATAAATCTCTAAATATTTTAATAATTAATTTTATAAATTTCATCTATTGTAATGAAATTAGATCTTAATGAAATTGGATTTTTTCTGTTTTTTCTTTGCCCCAGTTGGGGACCGAGGCCCGTATTCTTTCACGTCGACCAATAGAATTATATTATACGACCAACCTACAATTCTATTATTCCTAGACTCCTGACAAATTACAGTATGGCAGCATTTTGAACCTGCGAGAATTCTATTAGGGTTACAAAGCCCCTTCCGAAGCTTCACAATTGCAGGCGTGTTACCGCCTCATATTTACACAATGAGTGCTCCACCATATCGGCCTTCTCCAAGCAGAAACGGCAGATCTCATCCTCCACCTCGGCTTAATCCTGCAAAACCTTAACTCCTTTAATATCACTTGTGTGGAAATGTTTGGCTTTTCAAATTCGATTGCTGTAATTTAATATTGAAAATTTGGCTATATTATTTTATTTAATAATTTCTCGAATACATACTCACTCCTACAACATTTTTCACATCCGTTTATTTCCATTTTATCACAAAATTATAATGATTTACTTTTACTGCTCCCTAAAAGTATGCAATATTAGAGCTATTAAAAAATGTCTTCCTTGTTTTTGTCTTTGAAATAAAAAACGTGTACTTTACAACAAATTATTCGAATACTGCCATTTTTCTTATGTGATTTATTACTAACTGATAGTAGAAATAAATGCTAACTCCTAAAAGTATTACAAAAAAGACTGCGAGCTTAAATGATTTTTTTTAAAATATTAAGCAATTTTTTTACGATATTTCACTATTTTCTTTGAATTTTCGATATTAAAGTTACTTATTACAAATTTATTAAAATATTAATTTATTAATTGTCAAAAAAAAAAAATATAATATCTTAACCCCTTCCTGAACTTAAAAACTTTATTTGCAATTTAAGTTTTACCGGAACAGCTTTTTTTTTATCCTATATCTATCTTAAATAAATTCATGTATCAGAAAATAAATAATTATTAGTTCATTTCGAATATAGTATACTCGTAACAACTAAGTACAATTAGAACATATTAAAAACTTTTTTCTTTATCTTTTCCACTATTTCGAAGTTTATCCATCTTAATCCCTGAAAGGAGAAGAAAAAAAATTTGCGGAACAACAAACATTAATAAATTCACAACTATATAGAGAAGCTAAAAACCAAAAAAAAGAACAAGAAGAAGAGAAAAAACAAGGACTTAAAAACTTTATACTTTTCAAGATTTGACAATATTTTTCTTTTTTTTTTGTTTTTGAATATAAGACTTGAAAAGGACATTTTATTTCTTTAATTTTTATTTTCCTATACATTCTATTACGAGCGGATAGTATTCAAAGTTAAAAAATATCAAAATAACTTTTTGTTTTTTTTTTTTTTTATAAATCTGTGTTAAAAGAATTTCTTGAAAACAAAACGAATAAACTATAATAAGAACTATTTAAGCCACAGTTTTTTGGAATTTATTTTGGATTAAAAACCATTTAGATTTGTAAAGTAGAGGTGTCTAGGTAGTATATTTAAGTTCATAATATAGGAAATGAAATTTACGGTATTAAAATATTTTTTTTAATACTTTCATATTTTTTTTGAATATTTGTATAGAAAGTTTTTAACACAACAAAAATGTTATTTGTATTAAAAACTTATGAATTTGTACGAAATGTTTTTCTTAAAATTTGTTAAATTTTTGCAATTATATGAAAATTTTCACAACATTTTGTAAACAGGTAATTTACCAATAATTAGAATATGTCCCCGGATCAGGTTCTAATGATCTAGATTCACACTTCATTCACTCATTGCTGACTATACTGAAATTTTTTAAATGTATTTTTTCTATTGTAAAAATGTAGATTAAGTTATATGAAAAATTACAAGTAACTAATATGCAAAAAAATGAGGGAGAGCAATCTTAGTTAAAGGTATTATTTTTAGAAATTTTTTTATACCGTAAAATGCCAGATCCCTGTCACTTACCATACTTCTAAAACCGACTCATAAAACTGTTTGATATTCTTATTGTTACATACACATAAGCACTTTACCTATACAGTACTCTGGAAAATTTCTACATGAATTTAATTCAAGCATAATTAGCAATACTCATTTGTTAATAGCTACTGCAAATTAATCTGAATTTGGCCATTATAAGTGCTTCTTACTTATGAGCACTTTAAACTGAATGCTTTCTTCTGATAGCAAGAAGTTTATTTTTTTGAATGTCCCTATGTCTTCCAGCACATTTTGCTTTATATAAAAATTCTACCAAGGATTATAGTGAAAACGTTCTTTAAAAATTTTGATTTTTTTTCTGTTTCATCTTATTTTCACATCCGTAAAATATTTGTTTATTTTGTTATTATTTCTTATTATTGCTTTTTTACTATAAAAATATAAGTTCTTAGTTCTTATTTGAAAAGATTAAGAACTATTTGGAAAATAATCCAAGAAACTTTGTTTTTTTTTAAAATGAAATAAAACTGAGATTGAAATAAAAAAAAAATGGGAAAACAAAAAGTTTTTTATCCAAAAAAAAAAACAAAGACATTTAATAGTGAGAAAAATGAAAGCTATTACAGTTTAAATTCAAAGATTTTGGAATAATTATGGAACAAAAATTTGTACAAAGAAAAAAATGAAAATAAAAAACAATAAAAAAATTCCTTTATTCTCATTAAAATTTCTTGGCAAAAAGAAATAGGCATTAATGATGAACAGAAAATTTTTAGTATTGTCCGAGTTTTACAAATTTTATGAATTAACAATACCAAGGGAATTATTAAAATATTCTTACCTATTATTGTTTAATAACAAAATTATTTAGTGGAAAAATTTTTAAAACTTTAAACTATTTACATATTACTTTTCAACTTAAACTAAATTTCACTCAGTCTCCATAAGTGAGTTCTTAAATATCCTTTCTTTAATAATAAAATTATCAACTACCTAAAAGCACTCTAAAATCCTCCGAAATTATTTGTACACAAAACCTTAAAGTATTCTCCTATATATAACTTATATATAATAATTACCTGCAGTCCTGTTTTAAAAAATTTCCTAAAAAATAATTTAATTTTTTTCTTAAACTTATAGCTTTCTTATTTATTTAAGGAGAATGCAATTATTTTATTATAAATATCCTATATATAATTAAAATTATATAATATAAAATATTTTAAGTTAATTTTAATGTATTAAGTACTTGAAGTGAAAATAAGCCTCTTATATTTTATATAATAATAATAATATAATAATACTTAAGATATCCTCTTTTTTACAACAATTAAACACATTATTCAAAATAATTATATTGTACTATATAGCTATGTATAAAATATTATATACGTTCTGTTATATCTAAACTTATTATTAATATTGTTATATCAATACAACACTAAAATATTTCAAGTAAAACAACAATAATGTATAATATATAAATGATTCTTATATAAAGGTGTATATAACATATTATCATATATATATATAATTATAATATCTCATTATAATTATTATTACCGGCAAAACACTTCATTTCACTTGAATGATCTTTTTAACACCCTCATTTTTGAAATAATAACTCGCTATATTGTAAGTATGTCAGTCATCTCTTTTATTATATAATATTATAATATACATTATGTAATTTAAAGTGAATATGGTAATAATAATTTTTATATGAATATTATTATGTATATAGAATATTATATATTTAAATTGTTTTGAAAAATGAATTTAAAGAATTTGCAAATAATATTTTTGTATAAAAAAAAAGAAAATTATTGTTAAAAATTTTTGTGATTTAAAAATTTTTTCAATTTTTTTCTAAATATTTGGATTTAAATTATTATTTCAAGTTTAATTAAGAAATACTTAAATATCAAACTGAATTTTAATTATTTCAGCTCATAATATGAGCTTGCAAACTAATTTTTGCCACATTACCATTTCAGAAAATTTTTGGTTTATAAAACTGAAATAAGGATATTTTTGCTTAGACTAATGAACGACACTATCTTGTAGTAGAATACTGCCAAAATGGACTTATGAAAAAATTATACATCTATGTACAACTTAAGGTAAAACAATAATGTATTTTGCAATGGAATCTCTTTATTCAATTTTTCGAAATCTGAAATCTTATATAAAATATTTGCATATTTTAAGGGATCAAATATAATAATTTATTGTTAATGGATTAGCTATCTAAAAGTAGAAATGAATCAAAATGAGAATTCAATAGGACTGAAACAAACTAATCAAATATTCGCCTAAAAATATGAAATGTTCAAATTAAGTTAAACTAGTTGGTTTTCTATGAATTCTTTTTTAAGGATTTTTTTTTTCTTTAAATAATCATCATATATACACTTGTATGATCATAAATTAAGTCGTTCACTTAAAAAAAAATTAAATTCAAATTAAAAAAATCTGATGTTGACAGCTTATAACCGGCCGCAATGTACATTGTCCACTTTAATGGAATGGTTGCAGCAAATTATGAGAATACGTTTTTGACATTTAAACGCTTTAAACATTTTTGAGAGCTCTAGTAACTGCCAACTGTCACCTGCCACCTGTCAACTGTCACTTATCCCCTATCAAAAGTCACCTGTCATCTGTCTCCAGTCAACTGTCACTTGTCATCTGCAACTGTCAAATTTTTTAAAAAAGTGCTTATTAGTTTCACTCTGTTCATTCGTACGTCCGCTCATCCTTGGTGATTACTTCTCCTCTACACCCTTGAAGATATTTATTAGAAACTTATTTCCGCAGAAAAAAATTTTCATCTATCTCCCTCGCTCTAAAAGTTACCCTAAAAATGCCATTTTTTTACTTGACCCAACTTTATTAATAAATATTTTTTGTTTTAGGAAAATTTTTAATCTTCTCATATTCCCCTTTATTTTCAATGTTTTGAAGTGCATTCAACAGGATTTCTTTTTTTTTTTAAAAACTATAAAACTGCAATATTAAAGGGAACTACCCTTGCCTGAATAAATAATAAATTTTTTATTTGTATCCTAAGAAATTTTTCTTCTTGACAGTGTGGTATTGGATATGATTACATTTATTGGATATTTTTGTTTCATGTTTTCTTCTCTTTTTATCTCATTTCCGTACCAACTTAACTAAAATTTTTATTATTTTTCAGCGGTTTTCTTTTTTGCTTTCATCTTAACAAGTACTACATCGATTCTTTCGTTTACCCGGAACTTAACTAATAGTTTTTAATGATTATAACTTATGTACCTATATATACATAATATATTATATGAATATAATAGAGTGTATTGTATTAGTAAAAAGAAAAATTAAAATAAATTGTATTTTAAAATAATGATTTAGAACGGTACACTGTCATTGTAAGGGACAAAGAAATAAACAAACAAAATAAGAATTGAAATTGAAATATTGGAATGTAGAGTTAAAATAATATAGAAAAACGGAAATTATTAGTTATAATAAAAATCCTATATTATAACAAAATATAAATGAAAATTATTTATGACAAAATTTGTAGTTTATTATGCAATCATTTTAATTTTGTTTAATATCCTTCCGCCCGTTTTTATACCCAAAAATCTTTGATAAATGATATTGATTTAAATGTGTTAATTTTTTGTTGCTAGTTTTCATTATAAATTGCTTGTACAAAATTTTCAAAATTCTATATTGAGGTACGCCGACATCTGAAATCATCTTATATGCAAAATTTTCATGAGATTCAAGATACAGGTTAAGAAGATACAGATAAAAAGAAGAGATAATGAAAAGGGTGGTCGAATAAAATATTCTTACTAATTTATTGCTGAAGAACATTTAATTTCCGCATGACTTAATGATATTCTTTAATATTCAGAAAAGTGAATAAATTTTGAACAAACGTGAATAATATTAAAGCACAGCCACACTGAACCCATAACTCTAAAATTTCAAAGGTTATTTTTAACCATTTACGTGTAATTAATCAGTTTCTTAATAAAATAATATTTTATAGAATGTTAATATTACACCATCTAAACGTCAATAATATAACAAAAACATAAGTCTTACAAATAAAAAAAAATGAAAATTGCATACTTCTGGGAGCTATACTTGAAATCAGTACAAAATCAATAATACGACCATTCGACTACATTACATTTATTTTTTATATTATAAATTATATGAACATTTACTTTTTCTATATAAATAATAATGTACCTGGTTTTCTATTTTATTTTCTATACCACATATTAAACAACTCACGTTTTCTAAATAAATTAAATTTACACTATTGATTCCCTTTTGTTTAATAATATAACTGAGTAAATTGCAAAAATACACCTCATATACGAACTTAATCCTTTGTTTTGTTGGTTTCTATATTCCTCCACACACTAATTTATATAAATACTGTTAAATAAATATAAAAGTATAAAATTAGCAAAAAATAAAGAAAAAACCTAAAATAAAGTTGAAATAGAAAAGCAAACGAAAAAAAAAATATTATTATAAAATTTCTATTAAATGTTTTATCCTGAAAAGGAAGGATATGTGAAAGATCGTAAATTACTTGTACTGCTATTACAGTTAAAGAAAAGAACAATTAAAAAAAAGAATACAAATTAAAAAGTATAACAAAATATTATGAACTTTTATAGTTGTTTTTTTCTTCCAAGTTAATTTTTTTTTTGAAAAATATTTAATTTACAATCACATTTATAGAGAAGTTTAAATTACAGTTTAATATGAGAATCTGCTAAAAAAAAAATAAAAATCTAAAAAGTTTTCCACAGAAAACCAAATAAATAATAAAATAAAATCAAAACGTTTAGAAGGTTTACGTTTTACTTTACGTTATTTTTTATATGAAAAAATTGTCATCCACAATTTATGAAATATTTGTAAATACATAAAATGTTAAATTATTTCTATGTTTACTGAATGTTTCATAACCATACTGAGTTCGATCAGTTCGAGCTTTTTTTCTTAGTATTTTGGCGCATTTTAAACATTCAAAATAAAGATCCCTGTTTTATTATTGAATTCAGGAAGATTTCAGAAAAGCTGAATGAATAATTACAATTAATCGTAAAATATAATAATAAAATTGTAATACAATATATCGGTCTTAAAATTTAATTACAAAATAAAAAATTGGCAATGATTTCATTTAAAATTTCCGAGATAATTTTGAAAAATCTATCTAAAATCAATAAAAATTAAATTTTTCCCAGATATCCTATAATATCACAGGCTACACCGTCTCAAACATCAAGTTTTTGTAAACAAGCTCCTCAAGAAGTTATCTTGTAGCAATATTCTCAGTATTCGCATCTCATTTACTTTGCAAACAAGCAACACCCTGTACAAAAAATATGTTCTTTGAAAGTTTTTTTAAAAGAAAAATTATTTAATTTTCCATTTGATTTTGCGCTTTATTTTTTGTTTTTTTTTCTTTTTATTTAATAATAATAAATGAATAATGAAAATTAATAACAAAAACTTTAATATTATAGATAATCATAAAGAATAAAAATAATTTCTATGATATTTTCTATTAAGTTTTACAAAAAAAAAAAACTTAATTAAAATTGTAAGTAAATAATTTTAAAATTGGAAAACATCTGGGCAAAAAGTTAAATAAGAATAAAATGTTATTTATAAGAAAATAATGGAAATTTCATCATGCAATTGTAAAATAGATGGATGACGTAAACAAAGGAATGAAAGGTCAAGACAAAAAAAATTAAATATCTTTGTAGCTCAGTTGATGGAGCGTCCGTATAGAAAGTGCTAGAACACGGGTTCGAGTCCAGAATTTATTCCTTAGTTTATTTAAGGATTTTCTTAGTAATATTCAATTTCCAATAAGCATTTATGCCGTTGGTTAGTGAAATTTTTAAAATATTTATAACATTTTCATTAGATTTTGGGTTTAATATACCTTTGGATTATATATAAAATTTTTACAGTTTTCCTATTTCAAATGATTTAGTATTCATAAATTTAGTATAAAATAGGATTCTTGTTCAAGCACACTTCAATATACAATATTTACATAAATTTTCAAAAAATTGCATACTTCTAGGGGGTTATGTTTGAAATCAGTACAAAATCAATGATATTCTACTTCCAAATTTCTAGCAATAAAAAATAATTTTTTAAGGTAAAAATGTTACAGGCTTTAATCATTCGCTTTCGCTTCCTTTTTCTCCATTATTTTTTTGTTTTTTAATTTTGGGCACATCAACAATTTTGCTCGTATACATAAATATTCAAATTTATAAAATAATGGAAATATACGAATAAAATTTTTTAACATAAATTTTCTTAACAATGAAAATTTCAAAAACAAAAATATATATATATATATTGCGGTAATGTAAAAATTTTAGGCAGAGTGTATTGTTACAAAAAAATTCAACAAAAAAGCAAAGTAAATGAAGAAAAAAAATAACAACCTCTAAAAAGGATATATTGTTAAAATATAAAAAAAATAAAAACAAAAATTATAACAGAGACGAAATTTCAGGAATAACAAAAAAAAACCGTACATACCTATATATATACATATTATACAGTTGACATATTACAACTGCAACATCACAATGTGTAAAATGTACAACGTAATGGACAATAGTTATCTGCTGACGTAAATCTAATGCAGACCATATACAAAAACCGGAAACATGAACCAATGAATTTACACAAAATAGTAAAAAAAAAACCAAAAAAATAAAAGTAGAGAATGAAAAACAAGAATCGAAAAAAAAAACATGTATATATATTGTGAACGACATCGACCGAAAAATAAAGACATAATGCAATCACTAATAAAAATGTAAAGTTAAAAATAACAAAAAAAATAAAAATAAAAAACAATAACAATAATACAAGTGACAAGATAAGGTGATGTGAAATTGTTACATTCGACACGTTTTTCAGTAAAAATAATAAGTGGCTGTACATAAAATTAAGGGTAATTTTTTAGACAGACTGTTTTAAAACTGTAAAATATGCAAGTAAAATAATTGTTTCTGAGCAGCATTTGAGCAAACATATTAGTTTAATAACAAAGGTCTTATAAAAATTGAAAATAAAGACACTTAGTACCTTTGTCGTTTGACATTTTTGGCCAATTCGAATTTTTTACTCGTTCCCAAACAACTCTAAAATCATAATATCATCTTTAATTTTCAGTTCAAACCCCAGGGCTCAAAATTATTTTTACAAATATTTCAAAAGTTCTATATAAAACTTATTTAAAGAGAGTATAGGTAATAATTTATTAAATGTAATCCAGTTTTCGGTGAGAACGCATTTCTCCGTTGAAGGGAAACTTAAATAAAGTATTTCTAGAGAGATGACAGTCTGGCGGCCTGTCGCTCTATCATATTAAGTCGATTTTACATTTTTCCGCATATAAAGAGGAATAATCAACCAATTTTATTAAAATTAATATTTGAGTTCTGGTTGTTACCGAAATTTGGAAATTTCTCAAGGAATTCGTATGACACAAAACTAAGCTCTACTAAAACCCAAATTTACATTGCAAAAAATTAATTGAATTGATTAATTGTAAAGATATTCATAATTTTCTATTTCAAACTTTCCCTAAACCAGACCGTAGCGGTCACCGGCACATTGTGGTCGGTTATGTGCTGACCACTTTGTTTTTTCAATTTAACATTTTGAATCCCATTTAAAGAGCCTCCTTATTCTGCAAAAAATTTTAATATTTAAAACAGTTTTGCAATACTATCATTTTGTAGACCGAGAAATATGAAAGTAAAATAAATTAAAAGCGAAAACAAAAACAAAAAGACAACAAGATCAAAAAATGTTAAACAAAAGGAAAAAAAAAAACAGAATTGTAGTTTTTCCTTTTTTTTTAAATTTTTTTTAATTGAATTCGTAAGTTAGAGCTTGTAACGCTGTATGCTCACCTGACTTTTATTAATTGCTTTTTTTTTGTTTTTTTTTTTTCTATTTTGTATATTTTATTTTTTTGTGGAAAATCAATCATTGTTATACGTGTCTCTTGACCTGCACTAATAGGTTAAATGTGTTTGAAAAATTTCATAGAGAAAAGAAAAGAAAAAAAAAACCTAAAAAACAAATTCAGAATATAAATTGGAAGTTAGTAGTTTAGTTGATCTGACACACATTTCAAATAATCGTATGACATCGTCGTTCGTCATCATTAAAATGAAGAGTTTTTGTATAATGATTTTCTACAATGATAATGATTATCATGTAGGTGTTCACGGTTATAGAGTTAGATTTATCAGCTAATTGCATTGTTATTCTATGGTTGAATAAAAATTTGTTTAAAAATAAAATATTTTTGTTTCAAAATAGGAAAAATTGTGAACTCGCAAATACAATTATTTAAATTTAAGACCACATTTTGTTTTTTCCTAATTAATTTTAAAATCAAAACTATAGCAATTACTCGTATATGATTGCTCCTTTGTTAGTTGTAAAAATTAAAAAAAAAATAAAAGGCAAGAAAAATTTTGATAAAAATTTGAAATGATTTGCAAAAGACAAGCAAAATTAATGGTCCGAATAGAAAATTAACCTTTACTTCTGTTTAAATTAAATGAATGTTGAATTTTAATCGCAACACAATTTTTTATACATTTATACAGTAAAATTTAAGAATATACAGGGAAATATCCCCACTATCATATCGAAGTAAGAAATAGGTTTATTTAAACGACACTTACTACTAAAAAATGACTACTATTAGAAAATGATTCTAGACCTCCTTCTTAAACCAGAATATCATAGTTAGCTGATTGAAGATTTCTGAAATTTACACATAACTAGCCTCAATCATTTCTAGTTTAGCTCGTTTTTCAGCTAGTTTCTCAAAAATTTTTCCAAAATTTTCACCGTTTTATAATATTAAACACCCTACAGTTACGTCAAGAATATTTCAATAGTTTAATTTAAAATTTTTATTACAATATATTTCAAATTTCATATATAAAATTCTAATGTTATACATTTAAAAGAAAAAAACACACAAACACTGTTATATTTTTAAATTTATATCCAATGGCAAGTAAGAAAAAAACATCAACCAAATCTCTAATTGAAAACAAACACCATATTTGTCTGGACTTAAAAGTTAAGTGTTTTTTTTTTACTGACACTCATTTTAAGATATCGAATTACAAACAAATGTAATCCTTTATGTACTCAGATTTTTATATTTAGAGAAATCAAATACAGATTTAAAAATAAAAAAAAGTTTCAAGGATATCAATTATTACCTAAAGTAAAAAGGAGAAAGGAAAATGATATTAATGTTGGAAATCACATTTAGAATCGTAAATTTTAGAAAAATTTTGTTTTTTGTAATTTTCTCATATTACTTTTTCTGTACTAAAATATTAGAGATGTCGACCAAGTATGATTATTGTATTAAATCAAATATTTCAATTCAAAAATTTTATATTGAATGCTTTGTATTGAATAATTATAGCCTTATCAATTTCATTATTAAATTGCAGTTACCTTAAATACAAAACAATTAAGTGATAATAAAAAAGAATTTTTCGAATTTTCCTGAAAGTTGCTATTTTTCGAGGGAATCGGCATCTATAACAAGTAAAATTATTATTAATCATTTTCTTTATACTCTTGAAAAATTTGTCAATAAAATTTTTACCAAAAATCATATTTGATTTTTAAAAATCCCGAATTACGAGGCAACTGTTCAGTTTTACGATTTATATTATATCAAACCCTGTGGTATAAAAATATTATATAAGGATAAAATAGGAAGTATATAACTTGATTGAGAACGTATAAATGAATTATTTGAATACTACAATTCCAAATATTTTGAAGTAATCAGTTTCAAATTAGAACGAATCCCAATTCAATTAATTAGACGAGATGGTATTTCCTGATAAAATTCCTTTTGCTTTCAAAAATCTAGGTAATATTAGAAAAATATAAGAAAATTGTCATGTGAGAAGCTATAACCCTAAATTTTGTATGCAATTCCAACAAAAAAAGCTGATAGAATTTTAAATTCTGAAACTTGCTCTTAATTAGAATCTTTCAAAATTCTTTCAAATCCCTTATGTTGATTAACTCCGAACAATATATTATAATTCTCAATATTGTTTCAGACTGACATTTTCTTCTAATTTAATTTCAAACATAATTCATATTTTCCTATTTTAAAAGAACATCTTCACTTCAGAACTTTTAATGATATTTTGAATTTTGTATTAACTCAAAAAATTTCATTACCATTTAATAACATAATTTAATGTCATTATATTTTTAATAAAATGCTCTCTAATATTTTGTATATTTCTCTTATATACTAAAATTACAAAGATTTTTATATTAATCAGCAATGTAAACAACATTTAAAACATTATACCCCAAGTGAACAGTATTAACCATACTCCTATTTTGTATAATAATATCAAAAGCATATATACGAATAATAATATTAATATAACAAATTCTACAAAAAAAAAAAAAAAAATCTAGAAAATGAAAAATTTCTTTAATCTTATGGGAACTATTAAACTAATTCAATCATTTCAAAAAAATATCAACTAACATTTATTTTGCGAAAAAAATAACAAAAAAAATAAATTCAAAAATTTTAAATGAAAAAATTCTTAAGCCAAATATTATAATTTTTTTTAAGTCGAATTTATTTACTTAAACATTGATATGTAGTAATTTTTATATTATGTATGTAATAGACAGGGTGAACCTGTAACTTGGTATGATCTCTCGAAAGAAGAATGTCGGGACAATTTTACAAAAAAAAAAATGTACCTGTGGTGGGAAGCCGCAAATGAATATGATTTTAACAAAAAAGATAAACCATCTTAAACCTGGCTATAAATTCCGCAATTTTTAACCGATTTGGAAGAGTTATTATGCATTAGAAAACTGGAAAGTAGCTCTTTATTTATGGAAAACATAGTGTATTATTTCAGGCATTACTTAAAAAGTTATTGAGGAAAAAAGAAAAAAAAATATCAAATTTGTCATAAAGTGACCAATTACTAAAAAATTTACCTTATTTTTTTTTTTTCATAATTTGAACATTTTTGAGTTGCTCTTCAACTTTCAAGACTCACTCAAATTAATTCTGAAGAATTTTTTTCTTTTGTGCGATTCCCAATTTCCAAGATAATTTAGTTATAAACTGGACGGTTTTCAGGAAAAATAGGAATTTATTCTATTCAATTTTTTTTTTTCGCATAATTTGAAAGATTTTGAGTTGGTCTTTAAATTACCTCTTACAAATTTTTTTGGTACGATGCTCGATTCTGAGACTTGTTGTCCTTCAACCTCCCCTTCCCAGAGAAGCAATTTTTTTCATAAAATTGTCCCACTTTTCCGCCCCTGAGAGATTATATCACGTTACAGGTTCACTCTGTATATTATATTATATTATACAAATATATTTTTATTTTTAGTATAATTTTAAAACACATATGGAAATACTAATATACATATATATTACATTATTTAAATACATACAAAATTTATATAGGATTTTAAAACACTCTAATAAATGAATCAATCTTAGAAATTGAAATTTTGATGTTAAAAAAGAGCAAGAAACGAGAAAAAAAATAAAACAACCGCACACACACATTATTATTATTATGCATGCAAAATAGTATATGTTAAAAATAAAAAATGTATAACTCATTATATTCGTTTATATACATTATGCAAAATTATACAATATACATTATTATAAATGTATATATATTCATGAGTATATAATGTATACACTCATGACTATTATGTCGCAGATGTTCAAAATATTCTATTCCATTTCTCCCTTTTTAAGTTAACATAATAATAATATTCCTATAATAATACATAATAATAATATATTTACATTAGATACACTTTGACTTAAGTTGACGCTTACCTTCTTGAGCATTTATTTTAAAAGAAAATTTTGTTAAACAATGTAATTTTTAAATGAGAATTTAGAAAAAAAAAGAAAGTGATTTTAAAGATTATTTTATGAAAAATTTAATATTACAGGAAATTTAAAAAAAAAATTGCATAAATTCAGGGGCTAGTAGTCGCAAAATTATTAAATGAATTAAAATAAAATTGAATAATAGTAATTTGATATATAAATATCACATAACAATAGTTTCGTTATATAAGCACAGCTAACCAATTTTTGAAAAATAGGTGAGCATTTCCAAAAATATTTCACTTAAAATTGCATGAATTTAGGGGCATCAAATTAAAAAAAATTAAGTTACATAAAATAGAATTACAAATATTGATTATAATACAAGCTGAATGTAAATATAAACTACAAAGATGAAAATCACCTTAAAATTACTCGAATCTTCCTTGAAATAATTTTCAAATCACATAAAATTAATGAAACAAACTATAACAAAATCGAAGTAACAAGTTCACCTAGAAATTTCCTAACAAATTTTCAAGACTTTTATCATAGTTCACAAAATGTTTGATTCTACTTAAAACCTATTTATTACAGAACCTGTCCTTGCTTTATAGATTTAAATTATCTTTTAATTTATTATTGAACGCAGTAGGAACACTTTTCGAAAATATCGACAATCAATATAATTTTAACCAAATTAAATAGGTTGTAAACCAGAAAGTTGTTGTCATAAAAATGTCATCGGAAGAATGAAGTGCGTATATTATGGAGCATGTGTTTATAATGAAAATGAAAAAATTTATTGAATATTTCATTTTAAATCTCTCTAGTGGTACTTTAATATCTGAGTTTTTAAAAAAAAAAAAAAATTAAATAAAAACTGTTTTTTTTTTTCTTGTTAAGAGAGCTGATGATCATTATTATTTGTCGCTTCTCATTCGTAAACAAAATCATGTAATCTTTTTTATTAAAACGCAGAAAAAAGAAAAATAACAGAAGAGCAGAACAACCAATCTAACAAAGAAATTGTTAAGTACGCAAAGAATAAGAAAAACAGACAGAATTGCCAATGAAATTGGAACGAATATTTTAAGAACTTTAATTTTATTCTCAAAACGCCATCATCACTAACTTTGAATTCAAGAAATTTTTTTCTTTATTTTTCATTTATTTTTTGTTTCGTCCTTCGTTTTTCTTTTTATTTTATTGTAAAGAAAAAATCTCTTAAAAACTTAAGATTTTCTCACAATTCTTGGTTTATTTTTTTTTTCTCTGTGTTGTCATATTACTCTTAAGTTTTATTTTTCTTTTTATTTTCTCCTCTTATTCTAGTAATATATTTTAAATTTTTATGTATAGATTATTTAAAAATATATGTATATGTATTTATAGTATAAAATATATTTTAAAATAGGGTTAAACAATATTAAAATTTAAGTCGGCTTTGGAGTCGATAGTAATACTTGGGAATTATAGGAGAGAATTATAACCTAGATATCGTATTCTTCAATGTGGTATATTCCAGATATATCAGAAATTTTCGAATCTATAACTAAATTAATCTACTCTGACAGAACGGTAATCACTTATAAATTTCATAGTTAAACCAATTTCTTGTATAATTTAAAAACGTACTGTCGAATCAGTACGATTTTAAATTATTCTAAATTTGATTTACTACAGTGGAATCACAAAATAATATTGTTAGTCCACAAACTAAGAGCAATAGAATACAATTCTTGGATTTAAATTTATAAAATTTTTATAAAAATTTTCATAAAATAAATAAATTTTTGATTTAACAGAGACAGGGATATTATAGGCGGATATTATAGAACGTGGAGAGGCTAAATTAAATGGCGAATGGCTACGGTGCCCTGTAAGATATGTCCTCTTGCCTCACTGAGTTCCCTTGGAATCCATCAATCTACTAATCTAAATAGTCGAATCAATAACCTTCCAATTCAAATAATATTTCAAATATTTAAAATAATTACAGTATTATACATAATAATAGACCCTTTACTCTTTATGAGTTTGATGATAAAAACACTACAATATAGATTTTTTTTTTGTTTCTTGAATGGTTATTTACTTTATTGTTTTCAGTAAAAATAAATCCTAGAAAGTCCTGTGGGCTTAGTAATATTCTTTGTTGTTTTTCTATTTATTGCTCTATATTATTGTTGTGTTCTCCTTATTTTAAATATATTACATGTAAAGCTTGTCATTTAATGTTTATTATAGTATATTTGTATATATATATATCTATATAAATGTGAGTATAGTATTATATATTAACCAAATATACCAATATACATACATCACTTTATGTATAACAGTATAGATAATATAGTTGTATTTTTTGTTGTTTTTGATTTTATAAATGAATTTTTGTGATAAAATGTGATTTAAAACTATAAAATTGTATTAAAATTAAAAAAAAAAAGCAAAAAAAAGAGTTTGAGCGATTTAAAATTTTTAACTAAGATAAGCAAAAAAATAAAATATTTATTGCACTTAAAAAATAACATTATTTTTGATCCCACTTGTGAATAAAACTAGTTTTATATAGAGAGAAAAAAATATAGAATATTTGAAAAATTTTCAAGAATTATTTTTCGGAAAAAATTTTATGCTATTGAACAATAAGAAAAATTAGGACAAAGAATTATTTTTCCAATAGTATTCCAATTCAATTTACTTATGTAATCTAAGAAAGTAAAAATTTTATGGATACCCGAACTTCGTAACATTATTACTTATAGCAATCACATTTGCATTCCTGGAACAAAATTAAAATATCTTTTAAATACTCAAAACATATTAAGGAATTTATTTAAAAATATTAACTGACACATATTCATTAAAGTTGCATCAAACCAATGGTTTGTAACGAAGCGCTTTTCCCTTTGAAAAGTGAAAATATTGCTCTAAAAATGATCTACTATTTTATTTAAATAACTTTCATTCATATACCAAAATATTTTAAAAAATTGCATACATTTAGGATGAAAAAAAAATTGAAAGAGGCGTTACCATATTGTTAAGAAAACTAAATATATTTTTTAATGGCATAGCATTTACCGTTCACTTTTTGTATTTATAGAAATTTGAAAAAGCTTGTGGTTTCGGAATCATAAGACGCCGAAATTGTTTTTTAATATTTAATTATATTGTTATGCCGCGGCGGAGTTATGTTATTATGTTGAGGCGGGACCAGCCTCTACTTTTTCGTTTCTGTAAATTTTCTACAGAATTAAGTTTCCAGTAGTAAACACCTATTGCTACATGAAATTTGAGATTTCTTTTTCAAAAGATATAGAAGTGAGGTAAAAGCGTCCACGAACCAGTTTTGTGAAACTGTTAAAAAATAATAATTAGCAAATCAGACTAGTAATTAGACTACTCAATTTAAAGGATAGAATATGCTGCAATGTTTAATAAATCAACCGTTGTATACGTAAAAATACCTAATGTATTAGCCTACGCATATGTAACATAATTTATATGAAATATTATTTAGAATATTAGAAGTATTTATATCGACTTATAAGCATTATTTTATTTGGACCATAGTTAAGAAACAATAACTTATCACATCATTCCTTAAGTATCTCTGCAAAATTGATAGATCCGTAACTCAGATATGAAATAATATTTTTAATGGCGGGTCCATATATTAAAAAAATATTCTTGATTGGTAAAACTCGTAATCTATTTAAAGAATTTCATAAATTTTCTTACTATATTATGTTGGGTCACCCTCTTAACAAAATCCCAAAAAGTGAGCACTGCAATTATTGTCCGCAATGCAGACATAAAGCAAAAATTTAATCTTACCCTTGAATAAACCCTATTTTAAATGTGTGGGTGTATTAAGTAGAATTTTTTTTTGTAGAAAAAAAAATTCGAATGTACTTTTAGAGTTTTTCTTTATTAGTTTCTCTAGCAATTAATATTGTATAATAGTTTACATTTCAAATAATATTTATACACACATACAAAAATATTTTTCTATCATAATTTTTTCCTTAGCGAAAACAAACACAATAGAGCGCTTATTTTGTTCATTTCAAAGTTAAGAAGTGTTTGTTTGCTTTTTTTGATTACGTTTAATACCATAAAGAGTACAATACATGAAAAATATGTTTTATACAGCTTATCCTTTCATTTTATTCAAAAAAAAAATGAAAGGAACATAAAATAAAATAAAGATTTTAACAAAAGGATACTCTTACACAATTCCTCATATATATATATATATATGTATATATATGTATATATATGCACAATTTCTTATTACATATCTTGCGTTTTCCATGTTTTTCTTTCAAATCTACTGATATTTTTTTTATTTTTAGTATTATTTTTTAAATAACTACTATCATTTTAAATTTTAACACTTTGTCAACCTTGATTTAAAATTTATATTGTTTAAATGAAATTCGTGTGATTAAAAATATTAGTATATAGTTAAGAATACACTGAGAAAAATGTTATGTAAATTAGATATTTTTCTTTAAATAGAACAGACTAAATCCGAAATCACGACAACCACACTTCATGGGAAATTTTTGAGAAACTCAAAAGAACTTTTTAATTAGAACTATTACCAGAACAGCTTTGTTACAACATTCATATACTAAAATTGGATAATCCACGAAATTGCTATACATTATATCCCATTTAGTTTTATTTTATCCATGTAATTGAAATAATTTTAGCACATTTTATAATAAAAATAAAAATTATTACGAATTATCAAAATATTTTATTTTCAAAGCAAAAATATGATCTTCGAAATGGTTAAAAACCACTTTAAATATCAACATTTTTTTGTCAGTATAGCTTATAATTTATAATCAATTTATTTGATTCAAACTCTAAAACAAAACAAAAAACTTAGGCAAAATTAGAACCATAAGGTTTTCTATAATATCGCTCCGCAATTTTATGTTATTCTTTAAGTAAGACAACAATCTTTACATGCCTCATAAGTCTTAAAATTAAATTTTAACGAAATTTTCGTAATATAGAAAATTAAATTAATAATAACATTAACCATTTCTACTTATAAGCCTTGAACGAACAACTTAAATTTATTGTATTTAAAAAAAAAAAGGGTTGATAAAATTTTCAAAAAATTTCATTCAGAAAACCTACTTAACATCATCGGCCAATTAAGTGTTTAAATATCAAATAAATTACATTTCTACATTAAGTATAAAATACACAGGAAAGATAATACTCCATGTATATGGTATATATGGTTAAGGAAATTTCAAGTTTTTAAATAGAGAAAATTTCAGTATCAAAACCAGATGTCGGTTATAAAGAACTTATAATTTTAAGAAGATCTACTGAAAGAAAACTTCAACCAAATAAAAAAAAAAACAATAACAAAATCATAGACACTTTAAGACGATAGAAATGTATAAAGGACCAAAGAAAGCAAAACAAAAAGGAAAAAATGTGGAAAAGGAAAGAGTTAAAAAAATAAAGGACTAAAATATTTTCTTTTTTCTTTTTCTATATGCACACAACTCTTCTCACATATTACATTATTTTATATTGTGTTTTATATTTCGTTCCTTCATTTATGATATCCTTTTCCTCTTAAATATTATTCTTCCTTCAATTTTTATTCTTACTTATCGTTTTTTTGTTAATTTTTTTTTTTTGTTTTTGGACAAGTTTTACACATATTATACATTTGTGTATAGTATAGCTGTGTGTTTTAAGATAAAAATATAAAGAATTTTTAAATACATGTTGTTTTCATATTTTAAACTGATTGAAAGATAAGAACTTCACAACACTATACAGTATATTTCATCTGTGTTCATGGTGAGGGAAGATGTGGCAAGTGAAGGAATAAAAACTACAAATAATATAGCTGTTATATAAAGTAGTATAATATATTTTTATAAAGGTGTTCATATGTACAGGAACCTACATATATATCGATATTATAATATATAAGTAACGATAAACATATTAAATGCGTATACATACATTATACAACTAAAATATACCAAAATGATCTCAATTTTCTTGAAATATAATGTTGTCTATTTATCACATATCACTGATAATTATAATTCTATTGGGATTTGGGCAGACATTTATTGTATATACCTGAAATTTTACCTGTATACGATAACTAATTATTATTAACAGTTGCTTTACCTTAAATTATTTCCTCTCCCAAAATATCAATTACTCTTTTTTACTTGGAAGAAATTTTTGTGAATTATGATTCTAATCTTATAAGTTGATCTTATGAGAGCAGTGGCATTTATCTCTTTTATTATACTCTTTTACTCACTTATCATCATACACTTATTTAAATTAAGTCCTTATTACAGGCAGTAACCATTTTTGTAAAATACTTCGTTGAAAATTACATTTGTTTTAGAAAACTACTTAGGCGTACAAATAAACATTATAGCTAGTATTTGGTGACAGTAACATTTATCATTTATTAAGAAGAGAAGAATCTAATTATTTGCGAGTAAATAGTGATTATTATGGAATAAATAACAATAGTTGATATAAGGATTGTACAAAATCTCTTGCTCATTTCATAAAAAATATTTCGAAATTCGAAATTATGCTTAAAATGAACAAATGTATCTGTACATAAAAAATAGGATATGTTTTGAGGATTCCTGTTTCTGAGCAAAATTAGAGGCCTGCATTTGTGGATATTAAATCTCAACCTATCCAAATTAGTACAACTTTCAAATTAGTAAAGCTGCCACTGTTTATTGTTGAAATTATTGTACGATTTCACTGTATTCAGTTCTCACAACAGACCGACTATAATATTTCATTTTCATTCTATCCCATATTATGGATAGGTTCATGGATAATGGTCAGTTTCATCATCTTTGTTGTGTTTTCAGTTTTACTATAAATTGTGTTGGTTAAAGAAAATATATTTTGTTATTTGATACATAAAAAAAACTTAGACATTATAACTATATACAAAGAAAATAACTAGATTTAGAAAAGTTTAAAATAAATTGAAATTGTTTTTGGAAAATTTTTTGTCTTTTATTATTGTTCTCCTCTTTATGTTTTTTTTTTGAAAATTTTTGATTCTGGTGGCAGAGGTTATGTTTTGAAATATTTATACCCCTTTTTAAAGTTTATTTTTTATTTTTATATTAATATGTATTTTCTTTTTATTTATATATATATATATATATATATATACATATGTATTAATATTTTTCTGGGTTATTCTGGTCTTGAAATGGATAAGAGGTTATTTTGATGTAATATTATTATGGTCCTTCTGTTAAAACTAGCATAATTTCTAATATGTTTTTATACTATTAATCTATGTATTTATACCATGTTATACATATTTTGACCATATGTAAGAAATTTATACAGATTTAAAATATTAATCGACTAAAAAAGTGGTAGTGTTGTAATCCGATTTTCTTGATTTAAGTGTATACTTTAGGAAATTTAGAATGAAGTTTAGATTTCGTTTTTATACCAAATAGTGGAAAATTTTCTGAATTCATGAAGGCACTAAAGGCATATTGAATCATTAGAATAAATATTAAGAGAAAATTCGTTCCCAATAAGAACCGAGAACAACGAAGCAAGAATAAAATTTACAATGGAATATTTTCTATTTATTCTAGTATTCAATGAATCTCGAAAAGATGGCTAATTTGCAAAAAAAAATTCCCGTTTTAATGCCATAATTTGAATCCTAATAAATTGAATCTGAATCCTAAATGCAATGGAAAATAGTTATATTATTGAAGAATAAAATCTTTGATCCTATTCTCCAATAATAGTTGTGTTCCATATATCTGTGAAAAAAGTCGATCTTCTCCACAAACTAACTATCAATGTTTCCGTAACTGAACGAAAGAACACAAAGAATTCAACTCAAAATTCGAAAAAAAGCAGATAAAAATCAAATCTACTTTAATCAAAATTAAGTGTCAACACTATAATATGTGAATGCATTATTATTTATTTACATCTTTGTGTATATAGAGCAAAAGGTTAAAGATATAGAAAGACAGAAATAAAGAAAAAGATTGTAGTAGAATTTATGTCAAATATATACAAAACAACTACAAAAAAAAGGGAAAGAAAATTTGTGTATTTTTGCTAAAATAAGCATTTAAGAAAAATTTCATTTTTTTTCGTGAAAGAGAATTTATTATTGTGTACGTGAATATACACAAACAAACATATACATTATATGTATAATTGTAAATGAAAAATAACTAAATTTTGTATATAATTTTGTATAACACTTTGACTTAATTTAAGTGATTACATTGACTTAATGAACTTTATTCTCAATTTAACTAGTGTTTCTCTTGGTTTTTTATTGTTTTTGTTCTCTTTTTACTGTGATGTATTTAAAGAGTACTCATGGTTAGATTAATCTTTAATGTTTTTTTTTTAAAAAAAATTTTTTTATTATTTTTTGTTTTCTTTTAGTTTAACTTATAATTTGTGTAATTGTAGTTGCAGGATATTTGCATTTTATAAAAATTATCATTTTGATTTTGTTTTAATGCTCATTTATTTCTTATTTTAAGTTTTTGAATTATAGAGTACATACACAATTGCTATATATTTTTTTTACAAGATTTAAGAGTGTATAAATTAAATATTTTTTATTAAATTTAATTTTAATATAATTTAAGATTATTACAAGAACTGATTTTTCAAAACACATTCTAAGCTTTAAAATGTTTAAAATTCAAACCAATGCTCTTTCTAATGTAGCACTTTTCTCTTCAACAAGTAAAAATACTACTTTTAAGAACAATCTGTGTACTAGCTATATTATTTAAACTAGTTTCATTCATATATGAATATATTTCAAATATTGCATACATTTAGGATGAACAATGCATGTACTTGGTTTAGGTGCCATTTTTACCGTCTCTGTCTAATATTATATTATGTACTATATCTCTTGTTGAAATTGATAACAATGATTTCATTATTTTTGTTTTTGATTTTAAAAACATACATATTTGCAAGTCTCGAAATATGAGTGAATTATATCTAGTTCATTCGTTTTTATGTATAATTGGCTTGTGTCCATTCTCGCATTGAAATTATACAATGTTTTTAAGCTTGTGTTACAGTACAAGCTTGTGTGGAATGTTTTGGTTCACCCGGCTTTCTCAACTGCCATAGTAATTGGAACAATACACTTTTTCAATTGCTAATTCTGCTTGTAATGTAACCCATTTTAAATGTTCATCTATGCAGATACATATGATAAATATTTAATATGTTCCGTTCTTAGTATATATTGTGTATCCCATATTACAATTGGAGGTATTCATAACATATAACAAACACAAAAGCTGTTCTATTAGAGATTCTTGTGGTAAACCCGTTTCCATAAGCAATACACTGCTCTTCGTGCTATTAATTCGTGCACTGTGCATTGTATTCGATTAACAACTTCTAAATAAATTTTTTGCTGTACCTCTACTTTTAAGAAGTGTAGAGGGCGACTATGCTTATACTTCATGATTTTTACTTTAATTTTTGTAGTTAAAGTTTTCGACTGTCATTTTCAGCCTTTTTGATTTTATTGTTGATATTTTTCCTCTTATTTTTAATAAAACTCATTGCATACTTAAAGGATGTTCAATTTTTTTTTTTCAATTTAAAATGACAAAATTAAATAAAATACTTAAACCAATTAAATTCTTTATAATGTTATACATAATTCACTTGCTGTTCACAATTGATGGAAATTTCGAAATTTCTACTCAAATATATTTTAAAAATATTAAAATTGCTATAACTTCAATATTATCAAAAAAAAAAATTATAATATTAAACTAATATTTCCATCTACATCCTATATAACTCACATTAATTTAGCCAAGAGTACATTTATTAAATATTTTTCGAAATTTTAATATTGCTATTATATTTTCAACACCTTTCTGTGGTTCTTTAATTATTTGCTCTTTTTATTTTGAATTTTCATATAAAATCCATATTCTAACATCCCCTTCCAAAAATCATATACAGTTATTTAAAACAATATACCATTATGTAATTTCATTAAAGTGTTGTTAAAAGCTCTTCTATATTGTGATGTAAAACATCAATAAAGTATTATAAACACAGGTTCATAACGTTATACACATATAGGTACGCGTACTTGTATTTCGTATGAAATAAAAATTCAAATAAAATATAAATAAAGCCAATAAGAATAAAATTGTTTATTTATTTATGTATCGAAGTCCTTTTTGTTTTTTATTATTGTTAAACATACCATACATACACAATATATACAAATATGGGATAAAATGGGAAAACAAAAAATTCAGGAATTTTTATTTTTCCTATGATTATTTTCTGATTGTTTTTGTCGCTTTCATTTCCATTTTCATTTAAATGAAATAGCAATATATGAATGTGTGTATGTTTATTGATTCGATATTTTTATTACTTTTCTTTATTTTTATTGTCTTACATTTATACACATATATTTATATTTATATATGAATTTACAAAGCACACTTTAAATGTATATTAATTTGTTTTAAATAAACACATTCCCTGTTATAATAATATTTTGTTATTATTGAAAAGACACTTCGGAAGAGTGAGTGAGAGAGAAAAATGTAAATTACAAAATGATATTTTATTAGTTTTATTAAAGTGTTTTTAAACTCTTAATATTATTATATTGGTGTTATGAATTGAATTTTATTAAAAGTAATGGAAAATGTATATTGTGTAAAAATGGAGACAAAAACGTAAATGGGGAGAATTGATCGTGTGCACTCTATGATACTCGCACGAATTAACGATTTCAAGAGTTGGAAATATAAAAGTTGCTAAATTGATTCTCTTCAGCTCAAAAAATTTCTCGATATAATTAATATGCTTTTGAAATTCTCTTATTCGCCCATCCAAACAGCACCAAGAATATAGATAATTTACTTTTGCAGTTGTATACCCAACACATTATAACGACCATATGTGACTTAAATAGTATTCCAGAATTTTCCATAAGAAATAATTTGTGAAAATTTGAGGTATTTAACTAACTAGATTTTAAATTATATCTCGGGCGAATGAACTATGGAAAGGTATAGGTAATCCAGCTTAAAACACGGCACTGAATAAGAATGTGCCATTCTTAAAGACGTTTATTTAATAACAGTGAAACATTTATTAAATTTAACCCTCAAACTGCTTAAAAAATTTAATTTTGTGTTCAAACTTGTTGCTGGGAAAGAACATACTTTTTATCAATTTATTTATTCGATACTTGGAAAAAATAGTATATTGTTCGCAAATCAACACAGTCAATCCTATAGCAATAGCGTTGCATCTGAAACTGTACATCGTTGTTAATCAGAACATTTACTAATACATATTAGTGTTTCACAGGGGATATCCATAGCGAATTTAAAACAATCATTTAACTTTTATTCTGTTTTTGATTATTTTCCTTTCAGGACTTTCATTTTCATTTCAGGAATCTAGGCATAATGAAAATAATTGAAAAGAATGTACAAAACTAATGTCGCTCCATAGCTTGATTTCGATATTTTTGAACAGGCCAGAACTGAAGAAGTAAAAAATTTAATAAAATAGCTGTTGCATAATTATACGCCGTTTCCACGGTTCCTTCGCTTTTTCAACAATTTAAATACAATACAAATCATTCCGCTCCTTATTCCAATACAAATCAGTCTTCCGCTCCTCTCGAGTTATAACCTGTTTCAATATGTTTCTCAAATATTTTCTTCACAACTCTTAATTTAAATTGTAATTGCTTCTTTATCAAAAAAAAATTCCGATTTTGTGAATCATTGAAGGACATTGTTCTATAAAAGCATTGATACATGGTCACATACTAAAGATGATTCTTTTGTTTTTTTCCCTTTTAATGCATGTAACCTCATTTCCTGTTCTACCTTTTTTTTATACTTTATTATACGATGACAAAAGAATAAAAACAATTTATTATCTTTCTGTCCATAGTTTACTTTTATTTGTGCGTTTTTTTTTTATTTCCTTCTTTTCTCATCGTCTATTTATATTTTGCAAAGTCTGTCATCAAAGCTTTTAACAAAATTTGTACAAACAAACTCGCTAGTCCTTGTTATCGGATTTTTTTTTTTCTTCCCTTCTTTTATGTATGTATCTATACCATCAACTGAAGTTAAAATAAATGAAAGAATAAAATAATAATCAAAACAAATAAAAACACAAAAAAAAATTAATTTATACAGTAAACCAAATTCTTGCAAAGAAATAGGAAGAATTTTCCATCTTCTTCTGTTTGCTATTATCTTTTTTCCTTATTTCATGTTTGTTTATTTATATAAAAGAAGAGACCCTAACATAATTCAACTTATAATATATTTGGGTATTTAAATATATCATACAATAATTCTCTTATTGTAAATTCTCCAAAAGTCTACACAACAAAAAAAATACATTTTTTTCTCTCTCAGTTTACAACTTCAGTTTTAGTTGAAAAGAATTTTAGAGAAAAATTCTCCTAAAATTCTCCGCAATTTTACAAGCATGCGCATTTCCACAAGCAAAATGAAAAAGTCTCCAAAAAAAATAACTGTATTTTTTCTTAACCACACTATTTTTTTTTGTACCTCAAATTCCTGTAATTCTTGAATTTTTTGTTTTTCTTATTTTCCTGAACTTGAAATTATAGAACCAATCTAACCTCAACAATTTCTATTATTTTCTATATTATAATGTTAACTATAAAATAATAAAAATTTATGTAGGTTTCTATGTTTTACCGGTATAGGTCGAGGTTTAAGTGGGATACAAAAATTTTCTCTATAATTATAAATAAATATTTAAAGGAAACATTTATTAGTTTTGTATATAGGATTAAAAATAATATAGAAGATAAGGGAGAAGATTTTGTTTTGAAATGAAATAAACAAACTAATCCATCATTTGAATTTTTGGTGTATAATGACATATTCCCCATATGGGTATTTAAAGCTCCATATATTATTAATTCATTTAAATATTGATTTATGTTTGTTTTGTAATTAAAGGACAATGATGGAAAATAAAGTACTATAGTTTTCTTACAGGTATTGGAATTTGAAGGAAATCAACTGTACGAAAGCAAAAATCATAGGATGTAATTATATATTGTTGTGCATACTTATCAGTTAGACCATCGAAATTTCACAAAATTCAAAACTCTTTGTTACGAAAAATATAATTTATAGCGTTTCCATTAAATTCTAGCTTAAATATTAAATAAATTAAGAAAGAAATATTAGTCAGTGAAAATTATCAATACAAATTTCAAATTAAAATTTGAACCTCCAAAAGTATGCAATTAAATTATTTTTCGATTTTACTGGAATATATTTCATTTTTTTTTCATATTTCAAGCTAGAATAATAATTATTAATATGCAAATACTATGTAAATTGATATTAGAAATCTTTAATATATATTATATTAAGAAAATTCTACAACATTATTGAAAATATTTGCAATATGAAAATTTGTCCGTCTGGAAAACATTATATTGTTTAAAAAATTATATAGGCCAACAATAAAATTGTACTCATAGTTGAATTATATAATAGTATGGTAAATGTTATACATATAATGAGAAAATTATCAAAGACAAATAATCTTTGTTAATTATTATACATAGTTTATCATTCCGTTTTCTCTTTTGCTTTATTTAAATTTCAATTTCATTGAGAAAATTTATTCTGATTGGGATATACTAGAAGCTTTATTAAATCAGAAAATTGATATTCAATTGAAGACTACAAAGAGAATATCACATTCAATGACGAATACTTAAATATTTATTTTAATAATTAAATATAAGTGAGAAAATTCTTTAATCACTGATCTACCTATAGTAGCTCTTTTATTTCATCTCTATATGTATATATATATTATCATATTATATCATACAGATAAATGTATTGACAATATGGAATACGCAATATAAATTGAGGCTCAATAAATTAAAATATTCTTTTCGAAATAAAATTCATTATTTTATTATAAACAATTCAATTGAATATTTTAATTATTCAATTAAAATGAATAATTATTATGTTTCACACAAAAGCTATTATAATATCGTATAAACATACAATCAATATATCCTGAATGAATTTAAAATTTTAAGCTTCTGTTTAATGGTTCAAATGTGTGTGTGTTACGTATACATACTTAAAGAATTCATTATTATAGTCATTATCAAGTTGTTTGAGGTTTATAAGTGGCATCAATACATTTTGTTTTTAATATTTCTTTATTGTATAAATTATACACTATAAAAAAAAAATTAGTTGAAGTTGTTTGCATGCAAAAATGATAAAATTACTACAATAAAGTAGATTAAACTAAGCTTCGTTACAGAACCATATTCGTATAACAATATTCTTGATTCAATATGAAAAATACCCCAAAATTTGGAATAAAATCAAGAAAAATTATTGGCTACAACTAATTTTACTCGAAAGAACAAATGAAAGAATATGTTAAAGGCAATATTTGCCAAATTTGTAGTGAAATTTATTCTGCGTTTGTAATTTTACTCGTTCAAGAAGTAAAAATTGATCCTATTTTCTTGTTATCGTGTTCTTTTCCTAACAATTCTTAGACTATCTGAATAAATAAAATAAAAAATACAGAATTTTACAGTTCCAAAAAAAATTTTAATAATTTTACACCAATATTTTTTTACAGTGTATTAGAAAATTTTTTTATTTAGAGAACTATTTAAATCTATACATATATTTGTATTAATTAATTAGAAAATCTCACTTAACACTGTTATTTACAAAATTTTATATGCCGTTTACATTCTTTATTGTTTCGTTCTTTGTAAAATTACAATTATTCTGTCTGAATTGGAGTACAATCGCTATATATATTTTAATTTTAAATTTTTAATAAAGAATTTCTTTTGCGATAAATCAAAGAATATATTCCATGTCTGTAATCTTGGTAATGAGATCACAAAGCGGTGGTAAATTCAATTGCTTAACTAAATTATAATTAATACTTTTTGTCTCAGTGTATAAAGAAAACAATGTCTGCATCATAATAAATTAATTTCACGTATAAAGTTGATTAATTTAAATTTTGGGACATTTACGTTTTAATATGACAAAAATATCAAATTTAAATGGTACTTTATTCTCAATTCATTGGTCTGCTGTTTTGTCAATATTAATAAAAATTCAGTATTATTGGTACAAGCAAATATAATTGAACTTTTTTAAGAAATCATTTCTCAAAAAAAAAATCTTCTTCTTCCCGGATATTCTTTTATTTTTCAGTACCTTTTCCATTATATAAATAGTATAAGCATTTTATTCATCCTAAACATTCCATTGTAATATTTTATTTTCGTCTTAATCGCTTACAATTTCGATATTTCTTGTATTCATGTCTTATAATAATTAATGATGATATATGCCATCTATACTATTTATTACATATTATATATTGACATCCTTATATATATACCTATATAACATTCTTATATATGCTTACAAAATATCATCGTTTCATTTCCAAACATTATTTCTTTAATAACAGTTATGATGGTAATAGTTACCAAACTTAAACTGAACAATCATTTTAAGGAAGAGAAAAGAAAAGCATAAAAAAAAAACAATACATGTACATACTATTTCTTTTCCGTAAATTTGTGTTTAGAGAGTTCGAAAGTGAGAAAGAGAGAGAGAGAGATGGAGAAATAGAAAATGAAAGAAAATTTCAAGCATTTAATGGAAAGCCACTTTGGTTTTCGTGAACGGAATAATACCAAAATCAAAAAAAAAAAAAAATCGTGTATTGTTCAAAGAGTCTTTTGTAAAATGCTATATAGTACGGTCATATTCTTATATATATTCATACATTCATATATAATAATTATAGTATACAAAATTTGTGCAATTTAGAAAAGGATATTTCATATACTCATACTGATATAAGAGATATACTATATTATATAGCACAATATTATTGGGAAAGAAAAACCGACATAAAATTGCCCTACACGTTCTTGTTTACTTTTAAAGTTTTGTAAGTTTTTAGACAATAGAAAATGCTCCTTTTTTTCAGGTTTAATTTCATTTTTCTTGAATTTTCTTTTTTTTATTTTGTTTTTTTTTTCCAAATTACTATCACTATTTAGATTGCTTCAAAAAATTTTCCTTTCTGATTAAAAGAAAACTATCGTAAATTTTTACTAATAGTTGGTGAAATAAAGAAGTTGGAAATATAAAGAGCCACAAGAGGTTAAATAAGCTCAGTATGTTTTTGTTTATATAACTTTGAGCTACATAAATTCTTTGTATAACATTTTGAAATTATAAATAATAATATTTTCTCTGTTCCTGTGTAAAATGTTATTATGTAGATCGTAAATTCCTAGATGGGCTAACCATGCGTCACGGCCCTGGTAGAAAATCAATGATGCCTTCAAAGTAATAATCTCAAATTTCTAGTCTCGAGTTTCTCTTTTTAACTTACTGCCAATCATTTTTTTGTATATCTTAAATGACAACAGTTTTGCTGTGAAATTGAAATTAATATTGCTCGGATACTCCTTTCCGCTTTGAATTAGTGTCCAATATTTGCCGATGTCGTGCATTGAAATACTTTTTATTTCCCAACAAAACGTGCGTGTAAGTTCTCTAATCATTCTCGATACTTGAACTGTTCAGGTGATTCCTGAGTTGACAATTTTTTGTTATGTGCTATTTAACACTGTGAAAAACATTTGAAACCCCGATACTGAAACTTTTGTTTGAGTACCCGTTGCATTCTTTTCGGTTTTAATACAATAAAAGAAATTGGTTCCCAGAAGCTATGAGTATGACGAATGCAGGTTAAAGTAATTTTAATGCACTTCGAGGTAAAAAATTATTCTAAAATATGAAATACTTCATTATTAAAAGGAAATCTTGTGTTTTGACTAATTTTAAATGCATTTTATGACCTTCTTCGTTTAATCTTCTGGTATTATGAATTGGAAAATTATTTTTAAATTCTTTTTAAATAAAATTTCTACCCCGATTCTACAAATTAATGAACATCATAAAGGTGAAAGAAAGAAACAAAGAAATCATTATGGTATTCAAACGCAAACGGCATAAATTTTAATTATAAACTTTGATAGCAATCTTTTACATTCAATATCAATTGGATTTCGATTTGAAAGATATTGCAACTTTGAAAAAAAAAACACTCGAACAACATTTATTTATTTGCTCATAAGGTCATGTGTACATCCAATTGAAATATTAGAATAGTTTCTAGGAAAAGAAAAAAAGAAAACCTTATATTTGAAACCAACGAAAAATCAAATAATAAAAAAAACACAAAACCCTTTTAAAGTATATAGAAAATTTTTTACTTTATCTTATGGTTTGAAAAACATTGCAAAACTTTCTATAATTTTCTTTTATTTGAATTTTTAAATTTGGTTTTTCTTGTTTTGCGTTTTATTCCCCAGATTCTTCAAAATCATGTTGACCATATATAGAAAGCAGTTTTTAACATAACAAAAGAAAGGATCCCTTATATTATATTGTTGGAAGAAAAATACAAGGTACTTTGAATATATTTGCAGTACACCTTTACAATTTTTTCGTATATATTTAGATACAACATACATACCATAAATGAATCACGTATTCATATCTAAAGCAGTTTTATATTACCAATTGAATTCTTATATTGTTTTCAACTTCCTTATAAAACATTTTAACAAAAAAGAATATTAAATAAAGTAATGGTAAAGGAATGGTTTGTAAAGTAGCACTTTTCTCTTCAAACTTTTCAAATATTTCTAAAATAATTTTAAAAATTGCATACTTTTAGGATTAGCTAAGAAAAATTAAAAACATGTTAGCATAATGCTCGAATTCAAAGATTAATTTCGTGAGTTAAGAAAAATAATTATATTTTTTGATGACATGGTATTTACCGTAAGGTTTTTGCATTTACAGAGATCTTGAAAAGCTCAGCAGTTTTGGCAATTTCGGTGCCGAAAATTCAAATTTTTTCAAATTTAGAGAAGCGATAACTAGAGAGGTGGTAGAGGTGGAGATTTTTTCTTCTGACGAACTAAATTATTTAAGGTATTAAAATAAAACTATAACGATTTCAGACTAAAACTATGCTATGCAGCGGTAGAAAAATCCCACCACAAGAAGTTTTATAAACACGTTGACGGACGGACGAACAGAGTGCAAGTAATAAGCACAATTTTTCAATTTTTTTTCTTTTTTTGAAAAACACTGAAAACAACTAAAACGATGGCAAAAACTAAAGATAACGTGAGATCCTTAAATATTGACGTGATGGTACCATAAGGCAAAATATAAATACGCACATATTAAGAACGTTTTTTGCCCTAAAACACAAAATTTGTTTTTTCTTGTCTCAAATGTATATATAAAAGGTAACCGATTGATACTATGCGACAGAAAATGAAATTAGAGAAAATTTTCTTTTATCACATATACAAGAATTGTTTTGTATGTTTGTTTCATATAATTGTGCTGATATTATGAAAGTATATAGTTTTTACTAAGCAACATTAATGTGTTTTAGAGTTTAAATTTTCAATTAGAAAGGCACTTTTAATTGAAAATTACTTTCATTATACCCGTACGAATGTATGTTTAAAGATTATAAAAAATTTGCCTTAACCTTTATAACACTAAGAAGTAATGGTCTAGGATATAGACATAAGTGGATGTTTTTGATCAGCGTCGAATTTTGAGGCGATTTACCTGTGTGGGTCTGTCCGCCCGTCTGCCCATGCGTCCCAATGATAATTCGAGAACTGATTGAGCTATTGAGAACAATTTTTCATAAATGGTTAATAATTGTGTTTTTAATTAAAATACCGGAACCCTATATTGGATGTGATCGAGACAGTGGTTCAGGCAGCTATCCTACTACATGAAGCTATTGAAAGTTAATAGTCAGTTAAGGCATATTTGTTCACCTACATAGAATAATAAATTCGTATGGGTATCAAATAGTTGACATTCATGTCTATTTATTCTCGTTTTATATTCAAATTTAATGCAGTGAATTAAAATTGCTCCTTTTTTCTTCTGACCAAAAAATTTTGTAGGCATGGACCTTATTCAAATCTTCATTTTAATTATATGCAGGTATTAAATCAAAATTATTAAATTCAACCAAATTCGAATTGAATTAAATTTTTTACAATAATTTTTTAATAACTTTAATCGCTTAGATTTTTGTATTTTTGACGTATGAATGAGATCAAAACCACGAACAAATCCTTTTTTTTGGCTTCTATTAAAATACCTTTTAAAATATGCTTAGTTTATATGAACTACATATTAAATGTGAAATGGGAACCTAAAAGTCACCACAAGCATTTAAAATACTTAAACATTTAAGATTTTTGATTAAATGTAAGATAGGAACCTGGACGTCACCAAGATTATTTGAAATACTTTAACATTTAAGATTTTCTCTTGAACATTTTTTATTCTTTGTAGTCATTTACAAGTATACATACAGTTATTAAACAATATATTATTATCATTTATATTTTATAAAGGATGATGTAAGTGTATTATGTAATTTTCTTTCAATTCAAAATTGCATTTCTTTGTCCTAGTTTAGTGAATGAGTAAGTAAGTGAAATACAATTCGTTACTTAAAAATACATTAAAATTTTTTGTATTGTTCAGAAAAAAAAATTCTAATGAAAATTGTTACTTTGTTGTATGTACTTATTATATGTATGTATAATCGTCCTTTATTTTGTTAAAAATTTTCTTTAATATTAAGTTTTTTCCTCTATTTTAAAAATACGTACTTATTAAATTTTAAGAAAGTAAGTACTTTTGAGTTTTTGGTATAAAATCTTAACAAACATGGTATTGTACCTACTGAAAGAATACCTCCTCTACGATACTCTACGATAATAACTTCCATAGTTACGATAAGAAAGGGTTTCCGACACCTGGAAGTATGCATTTATTGTTCAAAATCAAAATCTACAATCAATGCAGGCATATCGCGTTTCAAACATTGACGTAAATTCACTTGGAAGCAAAGAGAGCTACGGAAATTTGAAAATTGCTACATTTATGCTAATTTTTATTATACTCCGAGCAATATCGCAAAAGAAGTGAATTCTATTTACTACATGAGTTTCTTATACATATGTATATGTATAAATGTTTAGAATGGTTATAAAATTTTTGAAAAACTCAAAAGTTTTATTTAACTGAGGTGCCGGAAAATGCTTCAACAAAAGAAAATTTTATTTACAATATGCGAGTATTCAGTTTTAGTAATACTGGGATAAGCTTTTTCAGTTGCTAAATTACATTTTTTATAAATTTAAAATTATCTATTAAAATTATTATATATTTTCCTAGGAAGCTTTAAAGTTAAGAAATTACGAATCACGTAAATAACTGTGGGTCTATCGAATTATTGTACTAATAACTATTAAGGTCTAAGTAATTGGAATTTTTAAACAGTCCACTGGTGATTTGATTAAAAAATATGTTATATATATTTTTTTAAAAAAGTTGCGTCAAATTAAATATCTGATCTAAAACTTTAGCAAGAAATCATTTTTTTTTTAATAAAATTTTAATATTTAAAATTTTTAAGTAGAAAACATTGTATACTCTGTAAATAATAAATTCCATGTAGAAAAATTTAGTTCTCTGCCATCCTTAAAAAAAATTATCTAAGAAAAAACTAATCCATTTCTGAAATCCAATTATTTTACAAGCTTTCAAAATTTTCTAAGAAAAACTACCAAATCCATTATTTTTAAGAATTTTAATTTTTACGAGTAATCAGGAAGTTAGATTTAAAATAATTTGATAGTTTCATCCTATTATTAATCAGTTTGTGCTTAGCCACAACATTCGAGAACCACCTATTCTTATATAATTTGCATACGTCCATTTATTTGCTTGAAATGTAATAAAAATTTTACCTTTTCGCCTTTTAAAGGTACTAAATTTTCATCCCATATGTGAAAGAGCAATATGCTATACATAGCTTTATATTTTTGGTTACATACATTTTGTAATATACATATATATATACATATATATATCAAATTTGTATATTAAAAGATTTCTAACTGTTTATAAAACCGCATTCACTGTACTATAACACTTAAAATTAAATATAGGGCAAAAAAAATATAAAAGACTAATAAAATGCCTGCAATACTAATTTTATGGTATAATAAAAATTTTCTCAATATCTGATATCAATAATATCCTTATACATTATACATATTATTATATATAACGTATTTACGCATTTATATTTATATCTAATTCATGTGTGGTACAAATTTAAGGTTAAATTACAATTATATAGTTAAACAGTAGACGATGGCTATGCTATAAGGTAATCTATGACTGAACGCATACAGATCAAAAATTAAATTCAATAGCTACAAAATATAATTTTCTTGACATTGGAGTACATTGAAGTTGAGAGTATCTTGGAAAAAACTGTAAGTTACCTAGAATAAATTACCGAAAATTCAGTTTAATTTGGCATTACGGTACTCCACTCCTTGTTTAAATGAAACAAGTATATAATATTAATAACTACCATTTAACTTTATGAATTAAGCGAAATTTAGATTCGACCTAAAATAATTTTAAACGATTTTTATGAAAATGATCTAACTCAGGTCTGGAAGTAAAAGGTCCTATCCTGATAGTATGATTTGAAAACTTAGTTAATTTTTTTAAATGAAATCTACTACAATATAGAGTTTTCTAACCGCTTCTGCAAGCAAAAACAAATTCTGTTATACTTTTAAAAAAATTTCCTAAATTCTAAGTTTTACTGTTCGTATCTCATTATAGTATAAGAAATTATTCCATTCACGTATTGATTAAAAAGAAGAAAAATTTCTTTTAATTTAGAAAAAAGAGAAATTCAAAGGTTAAGAAAAAATAATTTGACTTATTTTTTATCATAAAATTTATTGCTTACCTGATTTTTATAAATAAACCAATATTTGTAATTCTCGGATATTAAAGTGGTGACGAAGGACGGCATATAAAATGGTTATAAAGAGTTAAATTAAAATTTTATTACAATTTCTTCTTTTATATTCTGAAATTTAATACTAATTCAACACTACCATAGCGAACAATATGATAAACCAGAAAATCAAGTTATTTATAAAATTATGCTACAAATTTTTTTTTTGAGAATTTTATTGTTTTAATAATCTAGAATCATTTCTAGAATTAATAAAATTAATATTGAATAATTGTGAGTAATGAATACAAATCAAAAAATAAAATTCAAAATTCAAATATTTTCATTCATCTTAAGGAAGTATTTTATAAAATGGTGAATTAATAAAATTAATCGTGTCAACAAATCGGTACCGGAATTTTTTGAATTTACGACACTCTAATATAGTGGCGAAGAATGTTGACTTTACCACAAAAAATTGTTTAGCATTACAGTATGATTGAAATATGATAAAATTATACTTTGGAAGATGTATGACAAGTTTTCGACCATATTGTTGGAATAATTTCAATTTTATGTTAAGAGTCAATGTTCTGTTGAGTGCTTATGGATTTCAGATATATTTCTCTCGTATACAATTTTATTAAAGATTTAATATGTTATAATTTGTTAAGCTAACTGTCTTGTCTTTTAATAATATCCTGATTTTCCAATGAACTTTGAATGTATCTAGACCTTAGACTATTATACCTTAAGATTAAATGGAGTGTAATGAATTTTTATAGCATTTTGAACATACTTCGTATGAATATAATTAATTATTTTAATATTCTATATAAATGTATACACAATATTATTATCATATGCATAATTAAATTTATAATTGTCATGTAAATAATTTCAAATATAAATTAATTAACTGAAAATCAAAAATCTAAATTTTTTAATTTAAATATCAAGGTTTTAATTATAATTGAGTATGTTAACAATAAAATTTATTTAATAATTTAATAATAATAATAATAGAAATAAAACAGAAAAAAATGTATACGTGCTTTATATTATAGAGTTATACAACCGTGGGAACAGAGTACTCCGACCACTTATAAAGATTTATTGTGTTCTGCCCTCCTGAGTGCGAGGCATACCCTATAACATACGCTCGCAGCCCACTTTCTTGATGAACTAGAGCAACTTTTTAGGCATGGAAGACCTTAACTACGCCGCCGTGAGAGCAAAGGTCTTCAGTATTTTCCTTCTGCTATGGAATACTCAGAAGGTGTACTATGGGCTCTCCAATCTCTCCACAGAATCTACAAATGTCTCCACTTTCCAGGCCCAGCTTAACTGAGCAACCTTCTAAGTTTGCAGTGACCCGACAAGACCCCGCTGACGATTCTTACCTGATTCTTCCCAATCTTCCTCAAACGCTTATCTCTTTAAATCTTTTTAAATGAATGTGTCTACCTACAACATTATATCCTTTAACACAATCAACTTTATTCAATATTTTTTAATATCGTAATTAGTAAATAACTAAATGAACCACACATAGTTAATAATAGTCTCTTAATATTTTAAACTACACATAATAATAAGGTATTTAAAAAATATTTTAATATAAAATGAACATTTAATAGACACTTTAAATATAATATATACATTATGTAAATTTCTTCTACTTTTTTTTAAAGGCTAAGATTATTATTAACTTTATGACATAATATTACTGTAATTACATCAGATGACACCATTTTATATGTTCATTTTTCATATATACCTACAGCACTTTTGACAAACATGAATGTAATATGATTGTGATATGATATATTTGTTATACTATATTTATAAATTTTCACAATGAAAGAAAAAACAATTGTAGGTAATAGGACAAAATCACGTACGGTCTACTTTATTATACTATAAAATATGAATGCATCTGTGGTTGTAAGTGACAACTTTACAAGTTAAATTTGAATATAGTTTAATTTTAATTAAAATTTGAATAATCTATATTGAATACTTTTTGGCACAATTAAACAATTTGTAAAAGTTTTGTTGCATTCGCTTTATTTGTTTTTGAGTTATCGTGCGATCGGATGGACGTGCATGTCTAAATCAACGTAGAATTTTACACTAAGCAAGAATATATGTATATACATCTCGATACCGCAGATGACTTCTTCAATTGGTTACAAGCTCCGTACCACAGTTATATAGAAATTTGAAAAGAAAGTCAAGAGAATTCGGGAGATCCTGGAAGCAAATAGAAAACCATTTTATTTCAATAAAATTAACATTATTTTATTAATATCTAAAAGATTTGATCAGCTCTTACCAGCAGGAAAGGTGATATTAAAAATTTGGGAGCAACAATTTTTAGTAAAAACATCTGTTTATGGAAAACGAACAGATTAAACCGCATAAAAGAACTGAGTTCCTTTATATCTTTCCATATTTTCAGAATACAAAGTACTATATGATCCAGATTTCGACCAAAACATCTATAATTAACAAAATTCAAACTTTGAATTTTATATTTATTCAAACATCATGTTATTTAAACTTATATTGTTTTTATCTAGTACCATAGACATAATTTTTATATTATAACATATATTTTCTACTGAGTTTAATATTAATATGCAGACTTATCGAACATTAATTCCCATACTATCCTATCATGCACTTGCATTTTAAGCATATATACTCGTACTTATACATATTTATTATATACATTATATCATATTATGTGTAATGGTACATTGTGTGGATTCTTCTATGAATCCTCGAGTATATACAATTTCATATTAACTTACAAAGAAATACATATTTTTATTTCTATAATCGTATAACAGTTATAATGTCAAAAATTAAAATTTAACTAATTTTCATGCTATTCACATACTCAACTAGGTGTGTACTTAATATTATAATATAAATATGAGTATATACATACATAGATAAGAATAGAACCGTATATAACCACTGTAATATTAGAATTTATACAAGTTCACGTAGTTATAATGATAGTTTCCAAATATGTATATGTAGTACAATAATCGTTAAGTTGTTGTTTTACTAGACATAGTAAAATTTTCAACTTAATTCACAATCATTCAATTTTTTTTTGAAATGTTTTTTTAAAATGTTTTTAAAATATTTATAAATAAATTAGTTTTAAATTGGAATTTATTAAGGATATTTAGAAATTTGTAGTTATTATTGTATAACGCTTGAACTGAAAATCCTAAGCCGCGTCTCGGACTGTAGGACAAATTAAGTTTTTTGCTTCAGTATGATAATAGCATAAAATTTGGAATTGTGCAAACGAAACTCAGATATGTTAAAATCTTAGCGCTATCCTGCAGCGTGATTATAGTATTAAACAGCAACGTCTAAATATTAGTCAAATTTAAAATATCTCACTAAAATTCAAGTAACCATAGGAAATAACTCAATATTAAAAAATCAATATCCTTATAAATTCTTACTTATCATCATTATATGAAATGTTGGAATAACTTTAAAATTTTATACTTTAATCGAAAATATTATTGACTCCCTTATTTCTGTAGTAATGAAAGTAAAAATTGAAAATCATGAGTTCAACAAAAAAAAAACATTTTTTTTGTTATTTAGGATTCATGTACAAATCATTTTCACTTGTCATCCCTATAATATTATATAGAGAGTTTGCAACACATAGGAGAAAGATTCATAACATATTGAATGTGTGTATGTGAAAAAAACAAATATCAAACAGAACATATGAATTCATCATAATTTTCAACATTTCACTATTATTTTTTTTTATAATGAGAAAGACAATAAAGTTAAAAGAAAAAAGTCAATTTAAATCATTATGTGGTTGATTTGTAAGCATATAAGTTTAAAGTTAAAAAAAAGTTTATAAGTTTAAAAAAAAAATAAATATTTTTTATATAGTATATGATAAGGATATAATTTAAAAGAGACACGAAGATTTTATTGAGTTATTCAAGGTGGCAATGAAAATTGAAAATATATTTTTATTTGATGAATTTGATTGTGAACGAAATTTCAGTATAATGAACAATGTCCCCTCCAATTTTATCCAATGAACGCCACATACAAATTCCAAGTAATTTCAGATAAGACTAGGATTTAGAAGAAACACCATCCGACACGCATCACTCGGAATGGATAATTGATAATTGCAACTATCTTGGAGGTCAATCGTATTAATATACAGGGTGATTAAGAAAGGTATTTTGTAAAAAAAAATTTCGGAGTTTCAAAGAATTTCGTACGAAATTATCGGGTCAGAGAAAACTAAAAAGATAAAAAAAGGGAGCAATTTAATTTTTTGCTAAAGGTCGAATTCTTGTTATTTCGAAATTACATAAATTACGTAATCAATCAGTACTTTGCTTTCAAATCCCAATTATTTCGGAACGAAAATTATAAGCAAAAAAACTTGGAAATTTGAAATTTCGTGAAAATTCGCTAAAATCTCTCAGCGTTTTCCGAAAAGTAGCAACAACTTAGACAATACTAGCAAAGTTAGAAACCCTATTGCTCGTGTAATTCGAGAGTTACGTCCCATAAGTTTTATGCCTTTTCCAGCTACCTGATTTATAATTCTAATTTTACTCACATGAGAATAAAAGAATAATGTAATTACATTTTGTATTGAGTAATATTTTTACAAAAATTGAGTGTTTTCCGGTATTGTTCTTATATTGGTACTGAAACCTTATTCACCACAACAATATATGAAAGAAATCAACGTCAAATCAATGTTTTTTTCAATAAAATTTATAGTTTTGTTTAACAAAGATTCATTCAATATTATTTACTTTGAATCTGTTATATTGCACCATCTCTATATAATATTTTTACTGGGATTTTTACTGCTTGTTCTATTACTTTTCAATTTAATATATTAGCTATCAATGATTAAATAATATTTTTTATAAAAATATTTTAACAAGGATAATTTTAAATGGAACAATATTTTGCAGTAGAATAGCAGAGATTTAGAAAAGGAGTTTAGTTACTAAAATTTTTTTTATTTCTACGATAGATTTTTGATGTAGATGTCTTTGGATGTCGTAATAAATTAATTGGAAATTCGTAAATTTTTTCGTCTGTATTGTAAATAATTAAGCAAAGTACTTGATTTCTTAAAAGTTGGTAAGTACTTACAGACAGAAATGGATTGATTGTGCTACTAAGATATTGTTAAACTTAGTATTAGCCTCGGTTTCTATACGTTTCTATGGCCGTCTTGAAGCAAAAAAAAATTTTATTGCGAAAGAAACTCTTCCCATGTATTTAATAAATGTTAATACTTAGTAAAATTCAAATTCAAATATTTTTCTTAACAAATTTCTACATAATAAAGAATTTGTTATACATATAATAGTATATCAAATAAAAACTCTTGAATAACTTTTGAATAATTTTGCTTTTTTTGTTATTGAATGTAATTAATTGAAAATAATTTGGTATTCATTTTATGTAACAAGGAAAATCGAACAGTATTATTAAAATAAAAGTGCGAAAACAAGAGAAAAAGGTTCGAAACAAAAATATTTTCAATATCACAACTATATTTTTTATTTTATTTATTTATTTATACATTCCTGATAAAGAGCTAAAACTAAATAAAAATCTCAAGAGGTTATAAATCAATCGAACAAAACCTATATAACTTTCATTTAAATAAGATCTCATACTTTTCACTCATTCTATCTCATTCTCCTCTGTTACACAATTTACTATATTGTTTCTATACTATATAACATAAGCTTGTTTTTTTTCCAATATTTACAAAAAAATGTTCATAAGCGTATACAGCTTATCAACAGAATACATGAAAACGTGCATTTAAATAAATATTCTGCATATATATATATATATATGTACAAACATTATTATACATAAGAACATATATATAGATATGTGTATGCATAATATAATGTGCGTATAAAAGTATACGTTTCAAGCCCCCGAAGTGTACTCTTTGATATCAAAACATAAAAACAAAAACAAAACAGAAGAAGAAAACTAAGTAAAAGATCCTTTTATTTTTTGTTCCTTTTTATTTTCCCTTTCATTATAATACTTTTGTGTATAAGTTTTTTTTTTTTTGTATAATAGGCATCTATATTGTACTTACATACACATGAATGTATTAATTATACCAGAGGTTTCAGTTTAAGTAACAATTAAAGCTCCGAAAGTTTAAGCTGATAATGGTTTTTATTCACATTTTAATTCAAAGCTTGCAGTCAAATCTCTTTTAGAAGAACTCGTTATAATGTATACTTTTCCTAAACTCCTTGCATAATCTTCTCAAATTTTCAACCATATATTTGAAAGTAGTTGTCTTTTATTCTAGTAGAATCTATTCAATGTTATCTTTTTAGAATATATTTCTAATTAGAAGAATTAAGAACAGTTCGATTTAAGAGAGTTCCACTGTACTTCCATAAAATCTTAAAAAATTTCTCTGCAAGCCATCAATATTACTCTTAAAGTTCCGTAAATAATTGTGTGTTTTACACAGCTGCTTACATTACTATTCGGTCTGTTATTAGCGTATTAGAAAACTTCGTTGACCAGGTATTTCACATAGAATTTTTCTATACATATCTTCTTGTTTAATCATAAATTGCATTGAATCAATGAATGCAAAAAGCTTGCCAGACATAAATGCACTGTTAAGATTCGTCCTGATAAAGGAATCATAAGAATGTTTCTAAGCACCCATAGACTGTAACTGTGCAACGCAGTAATCTTGCCGGCCAATCTGAGATGGGCAAATTGAACAAGATAACACGCGTAGAGGAAGTTGTGAACAAAGCAAGCGTTTCGTCACATAAGACATTTAATATCTCTAGGAGGATGGGCTGTCCCGCACACGATTTGCATAGGAAGGAGAAAACGGTGACCCACCTACGGTAGTGCTCAAGCCCAAATTCGTTTTTCAAATCAATTGTAAAAACAAATGAATTACGATAGTTTCAATATACTAATACATTTATGTACAAATTTTGTACATAAATGAAACATCCTGTCCAAAAAAAAATTTTTTCTCTTTTTTATAAAACCATATGTACATTGTAGAAAATCTAACTCTTAAAAAATGTAATTTATTGATATTTCCAATAAAAATTAGGGGAAAAGAAAATATTTAAACAAAAAAAAAAAGAAATTTGAACAAATCCACATTATACGTATTATTATATACTAACACATGTCCACACAAACATAAAGTATAATAAAGGGAATAGTTAACCATACACATATGCATTTATATTAACACTAAAACTAAAGGATTTTTTCAAGGGTCCATTTTTAATACAACATATAAGCATACATACGTGAACACATTTTATTTCTTTAAAAATATATTTTCCTGAATTTGATCCGAATATACTCTAACTACACTTACATACATACTTCTACACATTTGAGAGATAAATATAGGATTTTTATTTTCCTGTATATTTTCTTTAATTTTTACTTTTGAATTCATTGTGAATGGCAATTTATTCTTATACTCATATTATATTCAATAGAAATGATCTATAATAAAAAAGAGAAAAAGGATATTATATAATTAATTGTCCTCTAAAAAATACCTTCTTTATCATTTTTTAAAGAAGAAATTGTGTTATTTAGTTAAAATTAATAGGAAGTGCCAGTAACTATTTATAGTTTGTATTTAATCAATGATATATTATAAAAGCTTTAAGTTTAAAGTTATTTCTGAGACAAAAGCATATTATAAAGCTATGAATTTTCAGAAAAATAGGAATTCCCCCAACAAAGATTGTGTTTTTTGTTTCTCTTTTTGAATATTGTCATACTTATAGTTCTCATAGTTCTCAATTTTCAATAAACAATAGTATTGAACTTTAAAAACATGCAAGCATTACAATTTCATTTGAAATTGTTCTCACCCACAATAATTATATATGTCGTAATTTATTTTAACGTATAATACATAGAATTGCATCAGTTTTGGAAAGTTTAACTCGAAAAGCGTTTTTCATCGAAATCTAATTTATTTCTCACAAGATTTACTACGCATATTTTGAAATCTCTAAATTTCCCTTTTTAGAATGTTATTTTCAACGGATCATTGTCACACACAATAGTGTGAATAATATTCTAACATTTATCATCTTATTAATATTATCATCTTATATAAGGCGGTTATATATTCTAATATAAGGTATTAGGATCTCATTTTCAATCAATAATTTTTGACTATCTAATTTAACCTCAAACATTCGGAAATGTTTGAGTTCAATGTTTATTTAATATACTAAATAAACTAACTATAATTGTTTACGCTCCCCCTTCCTCGCCCCCTATCTTTATATTCAAATTTCATTAGAATGCCAAATAAGTTTCTTTTTTTAACTGTGCAAAATAGCATAGTTTTTTTACCTTTGAGAATTTTATCATCGACAAAAAATTCGTAATTAAACAAGTAAATTTACACAATTTACACAAATAACCTGTTTTCCACGACAATAATTAGGTAAACATTTAAAATTAAATTGAAAAATACTCAAAATTGTTATACAATTTCAATTTAAACTTTAAGCACGTTCTCATATTGTATTACACACACAAATAGGTACATGAATAAAATACTATAGAGAATTTAAAAACAAAATCTTTTTAAATCAAAAAATAAAAATATTCACTCAGCACTTATTATAAAATAATATAATTATATTCCTTCCATATTTATAATAAATTTGAAATAAAAAATATATGTTTTATAAAACTTTTAATTTGTTTTAAAAATAATAAATTTAATTGGAATAAATGTTTCCTAATATTCTTCGTCATTTAAAATAAATAATCTCTGTATGGTATTTTATTTTCATCTCTCTATCAAAAATAATATTGACTTTGTACACAGCACAGCACAGACACAACAGCATACAGAATAAATCCAGAAAAATGTTTTGTTCTCTCTTATACATTTTTTTTTTTGTTATAAAAATGAACATTTTCTAAATTCCCAAAAACGTATCAAAACAATAAAACGAGAATCAAAAAAAAAACTAAAATAAAACAAAAAACAAATTTTTTTTCCAGAATTTCCTTCGGGAATATAAAAGAAATTAATGTTTTGATAAAGTTTCTCTCTCTTCTTTTGCATCTCCCCCTTCACCAACTTTATTCTCTTAATTTTTTCCTATACTTTTAATTTTTATTATTGTTTTTTTTTTCTCTTTCATTAAAAATATTATTGTTTTAGTTTTCTCTTCTCTTTTTAGTTGTTTTGTATTTTTTACATTGTCTTCTTATTTCTTATGCTTCACTTGAATTTTCTTTTTTTTCTCATTTTCTCCTACTTTAATTTTTCCTTTATATTTGTTTTTCCTTAATATGTTTTTTGCATTTTCTTTCAAATTTTTCCTGTAATTTAGTTTCAGTCTTTAAGTAATTATTATTATTAGAATTTTTATATTAAGAAAAAATTAAATAAATTGTCATGTAAAATTCTTAATCCTATTACCAAGTACGTATAAAATTTATTATCCTTGTTATGAATTTCTCGATTCCATGAATAAATATTACAAGCACATTAAATGAATTCATTTTAATGCATTACGAAAATTGAATTTCTTCAAATTAAATTTCATCAGTTCTAAGTCATTGCAATTAATACAAATCCTTTTAAATTCCCAGAGGTTTTTGAAAAATGTCAATTCTATACAATTCAAGGAGGAAATTAAATTGAATAAATAAATAATTCATAAATTAAATCAAATATTCATATGTAATAGAATAGTAGGTGTGTATATGAGAATTAATCAGAAATTCTACAGTTAAATTATTTAATAAAATCTTGGTTATTATACTGAAAAATATTAGTGAATCAATATCGGGGATACGAAACATAAAATCATAAAATCAGTTCATAATAATAAATATATAATACATAAATATCTACATAACGTATGTATGTGTATACTTAAATTACTGATAACGCATATTTTCATCAATTTGAAATGTATATGGTAAACCTAAACCGCTACTAAATATTGTTGAGGTTAATATTATAAATATTCTTCTATATTCTATATATGTATATATATATATATATATATATATATCGGTTAAGTATGTCATTTAAATAAATTTTTATTTTTTCATTGGAAAACATATAAAATAATGGCTAATATAACTACAAATTTTCTAAATTTAAATAAAATTGGTACATTGCAATTAAAATACTTGAATTCTTTTAACCTTACTATTGGCAATGTATGAAATTTCCATTTTTCACATGATTCTTAAATAAACTTAAGATGTTCTACTTATAAAACTATGAGAGATAGAGAAAAATGTTATATGGGTTAACTTTTATATGTCATTGTAGTAAAAAAAAAACGAAAATTCTGACTTTGTCGCTTTTGAGCTTTATCTCAAAAATTATGGCTCAATTATATTAATATTGTAGTATTATAACCAACGCTAGTAAACTTGCAACTGGAAAATCTAGAATTTACGAAATTTTATAAAATTATCGAAACTAATATTCATATAATGCTTATTTTATAAATCTCAAATAAGAATTCGTGTTTCGTTCGACCATTACTGAAATTGGATTCTTAATCCAATTGTCGAACTATACAGAAAAAAATTGCTACACAGAAACAAGTTCTCTCATGTTATAATATTGTGTTACAAAATAGGGAGAAGTTGAGTTATTACACTTCTACCAAATATCGTGTAGCTTGAGCAATAGAATGCAATAATGGAACCGAATTTAAAAATTTAAATGTATAAACGTACATTTTCTGGAATTCGTTCGTTAAAATTTGAAATTCTTCTATTTTCATTTCAGAATCATAATTGAATTTCTAGACTAATTGGAACCATCCTACATAATCTCGGAGCTCAACGACTACACACCAACGCGACGTGTTCAATAACATTGCATTTCCAATTCATTTTCAAACAAAAAAAAATTATGACACCTTTAACTAAAATTAAATTGAGGAATTAAAGAATTTTCATTGGATTTTCTACATTAATAAGTTGAATTTCATTGCACGAATAACGACTATTAACAACAAATCTATTATAAAATCAAATCTTTCTTATTTCCAAGTCATTGCATACCAAATATACATATATATGGTAAAATAAAAGTAACAAGTCCTGAATATCCTATTAAGGAAAAGCTATATGGTATAATTTTAATGGACCAATTCTAATTTTACGATTCTGTGTGAATGACAACTCTTTAAAAAGTATTAAATTTATTTTTTGTTTTTAGAGTGTTGTCCTTTAAAATTAATACCCCAATAGTTCTATTAAAAACATGGACAATATTATGTCGCGTTGTAAAATTTCTTTTTCTTTTTTTTTTACGATTGGAATTTTAAAATTCTATTTTATAAGTGTACAACTACAATTTTAAATGTCCCCAAGAGTGTTATATAAAATTTGATTGACATTTTGTTATTTTCTTTTTTGCCATGTCTTCGTTTTTAATGCTACACAAAACTAGATTTTTACAATTTTTATACTATCGTGAAAAAATGGAGGAATTTTTTTTTCTTCAATATTTCAATGAATCCTATGCAATTGAATTGACTGTAAAATGAAAATCTTCTATGACTTTTTCTTCAAATTTTTTTAACTGTTGTACAGTGAAGGTTTTATAGTTTTATTATAGTCTGGACGAAATTTTCATTGCAATTAAATTTGAAGTTGTCTTAAAATTCTCAACAGATTTTTTTAAATTTATTTTGCGAGTAATACGATAAATGCAATTGAAATTAAATATTTTTTGAATTTTAAAAGTTTATTGCAGAAATTATTTTATCTCATATTATAGATTTATTTTAATTTTGAATTTTATAAAAAAACCCTGATTTAATGGTATTTTAGAATGAAATGTAGTCAATCTAGCTTTTTTACTAAATTTTCAGAAATTATGTCATAACTCTTATTTTCAAAATTGCATTCTTTTTACATCTGTACAGAGCCGGATGTGCCATATATGCTAAGTAAACATTTGTAATGGGCGCCAAAGAATACAGGGCGCAAAGGAAAATTTAGAAAAATAATTAAGTTTTAAAAAATTTTTAAGATAACTTGATAACGTGTAACACTGCAATTAATTTAAATACACTAATCGTAATGTAAAAAGCCGAAAATCTAATTCCAGGTTTCAATTCTATGACTTGTCCTGAAAAGTAATTTATTATTCGTAATTTACATTGTAGTGCGGCTAACGCACTTTTTCGAAACTGAGTAGCACGAAAAAGAACTGAATCTGAATCTCTCCACTATACCTTAGAGGAAATAATTACCATACACAATTAAAAAGTTCAACTATCATACAAAATCAAACAGTCTCATACAGTTTAGTTTTTTATAAAATTTACGATGTAAGTATAGTTTAGTCAAATTTTGGAATTAAATGAGTAAGGTTTATAACAGAAAAATTACAAATTCTGTCGTACAAAAATCATTTTCATGAATTTTTTGCAATCAAATTATAACATTAAATACAAATTTTTATTTTATTTTAAATTTTTGTACAAAAAATTCCTTTCATGAGGGTGTTCATCTCCCCCTCATAAACTTTCTCATTAAGAAATAAATGAATTCAAAAATATTGTTGAAAATTGTACATAACATCAAAAAATTACTTTCTATATTGTTGAAACTTTTCTCATGAACATGTTGTCATTTCTGTTAAGATTACAATTTTATTTTTTTTTTTTTTCAAAATCTTTTAATTCGGATTGCATAAAATTTAATGAAAACAAAATAGAAAAAAAAAACAACTGAAAATCTTTTATTTGATGTCCACTTTTATTTTTGTTTTTTTTTTCAACAACAAAAACAATGAAAATTTTCAATATATGTAATGAAAATGTTATGTCCCCAGTATTCACTAACAAAGAATTAATTCCCTTAAGCAATAAAATATTCTTTCTTTTTGTTTTCATTATATTTTTTTTTTTGCTTCATATCATTGAGTGCAAATTTTTATATAACAATATTTTTTTAATATTTCTGTATTGTGTATAACAATGTCTCATATTAACTTTTAATGTAAACATATATTATAACAGTTTGGTGGATTGAAAATAATCAATCCCACCCCTTAGTTTTAGACTGCTTTGAAATTCAATGTAAATTACAAATTTTGATATTATTCGAGAATGATTACTTGAACGCAGTGAAAATTTATGACCGCAACTGGAAAGAAAAAGAAAATAATAGTTTTTTTTTTACTCTATTTTACTATTTGCCCCTGTAAACATTTTTATAGCCCGAGAATAAGAAATATATATATATTATATTAATACAAAATCATTTTTATAAATTATCGGCGTTGGGCACACTCTCATGAAAAATCATGTTGTAAACGAGAATCAAACTTTTCTCGTCTATTTTTTATTAAAATAAAATTCAGATTTCACCCCTTTTATATTTTGAAAATTTTCATTGATTTGTGATCTGCTTTCATTCTATAAATGAGAGAAAAAACTTTTTAAGTAATCGTCATTTTTTGTTATAAATAACTGACTACATTGCATATTTTTTTTGATTTATTCTAAAAAAATCTTGTAATTTTGATTCGCCAAATTAGACATTCCATATAAATTTTCAATAAAATTTTAAAATTTTAAAAAATTTTTACTTAAGTAATGATGAAAATTGCGCGAATGATAAAAGTACCATTTCTATAGTTCCTAAAATTTCCCAACAAGAAGGTCATTCTCAAGAACGTTTAATGTGTAATAGCAATGCCTTCATTTATTGGATTAAACGTTCTTAAAAATGTCACATAATATGATATAAATTTCTAATTACAATCTTTCTGATTCTTTTCTATCCTCTTCTTACTTCATTTTATTAGATCTTATTATTACGCCTAAGATCATCTATAGAGAGAACATAAGTTGATTTAAGTTAATGTCTAAATTAAAGGCTAATTACAAAAATAATCTCCAAACATCGTCACAATAGAATTTATTTATTAACATTTTTTGAATATAAGATACTTTAAACAGACCATAAATGAAGCTACTCTTAAAAAAAAGAGATTACAATTTTTTCTTACTTGTACTTCAACGTAATAACTTAATATATACATAAAATAATATTTACATTTACATTACTTCATCCATTTTATGAATTTATAATAAATTCATGAATGAATGTAAGTAAAAATAAAAGGGAAGTATGAAGTTTTTGTCTCAAGTATTCTTTTGATTTTTTATTCTCTCAAATTTCTCATTGAATATTTTCAAGGATTTTATATTTACGACTTAATTTTATCGACTTAATATGTTTTCTTTCCTTTCCAATTTAAATGCATCTATATAAAATTTGGAATACACAGAATGGACTTAATAATAATTGACCTATCTGTGCATCGGTTTACCTATGCATCCATTTATAAAAAATCGAAATAAAAATTGTATACACTTACGAATGAAATAATGGTGAGAAATTAATTTCTTTAAAACAAAATATGAACCTATTTTACTCTTCAGTTATAGCCTCAACAAGCCATAGAAATTCCAGTTTTTGATAACAATACGCTATGGAATTATACTGAAATTTTAAAAATTCTGAAAACGCCGATATTGTACGATTCATCTCTTATAATTTATAAGAACAAAATTTTTAATATACACTTAATTTTTTTCTCATATTAATTATCGCCTCACTCAAATTGAGCGAAATTTTCAACCAGAAGTGCTAATAAAAAAAAGAGGGTAAGGCTACTCCAATAGAGTAAGAAGCTAACATTATAAATATTCTTTCTTATTCGCCACTTCGCTGTAGGATATCTCAAAAAACACTGTAATATTTAAAAAAATACTCTGTTTCGCTTTAATTCAGCGACAAATTTACTGAATTCTCGCCAACCATGTATAAATTTTTGTTATTTTGTATCATTCATTTACCTTCATATTTTACAGCTGATATTTTCTTAAATACCAAAAATCATTTAAATTTTTCTTTAAATATTGCCTCAAGAACCCTATTAAGAAATCAAAAAAAAAAGAGTATTTACAATAATATTATTAGGTTTACTTAATTTTTTTATTTTTGTAAAACAAAAAATATTAATTGCGAATCACGACTTCATGTAGACTAAGCACTTAAAATTCTTTGTTTCTAAAATAAATATTTTCATATATTTTATACCTTTAGGTCAAGTTTTCATTTTTATACTCTATCTATACCCTTGTGTAGATTTTTATATATGACAAAATATCAAAAACAAAAATTCAAAAAACAAAAAAGTTAAGTGTTCCTCTTTCATATTTTAAGAAAAATAAGGTGAAGCGGAGAAAACAAAAAGTATGAAGAGAAGAACAACACGCGATTTTTGATTTTTACCTTATAGTTCTAGTACAAATTATTTTCTCTCTCTCTCTTCGGACTCAAGTGTAAAAGTGTACTTATTAACGATACAAAAAAAAATCAAAAGTCTTTCTTTGCAGAGGTTTTATGAACTTATTTTAACTGTTATAGCAATCACTCTCTTGTTATTTACTGCCACATAAAATAAAAATAAAAATAAACAGTAAATAAAAGGGACATAGTTCAAAGAAAATTTATGAAGGGGGCAAAAAAATATTAAGGAACAAAAATTATAAAATAAAAACTTTGGAAAAATTTAGAGAAATTCCATAAATACTCGTAAACCGTAATTGCTTTGATTTTCGATTATTTTCCATTGTCATTAAAAATTTTCTTTCTTATTTGCATTATTTTAACCGTAATTTTTTTACAGTGTATAAATTTTAAATAAAATTTATTTTAAAAAAATTTATAATATCAAATAATAATTACGAATTGGAGGAAATGAAATGGAACCGCTGATAATGAAGCGGAACTTTCAAAAATAATAATTTATAAAATTTTACCTTTAAAAAACAATGAAAATTGTCGTCAAATTATCGTTCGTGTTCAATGTGTTTGTTTCTTTTCCCAAAAAGAAAATGAAAATAATAAAGTCAAGGAAAAGACAAATAAATAAAATAGTAACACGAGAATAAATATGGTTGATCTTGTCAACTCTATGATACCCATACAACTAATTGATGATTTTAAATATCGGAAACAATTGACATACAGTTTCCTACAATCTCTTGTTTTTTATATTCCTAACGCTATTTTAACATATACGGTAGTTACTATGTAAACCCATAAAATCTAAAAGATTTCCACTGAAAATATTGTGGCCATGTTACTAAGTTCGTTTGCTTAAAATTTCAGATTTGTATCTTCGATAGTTTCTGATCTATAGTCAAGCAACTTATGATGTTGTATGGCAGCTATTACAAGAACTCGTAAAATCTCAGCAAGTTTTAAAGAAAGTTTAAAAAATTTGGCAAGTTGTATGGCAAGTACCAAAAGAAGTCAAACAATTTTAACGACATTTTATAAAGCGGAATAGCCCTAATAATATATTCGGTTGTACGAAATTTCAATATCATAATTTCTATTTGTTGTAGTTGTATTAACAGCTATCCGAACCAGTATTACGATCATATCTAATTTGATTAAGGGTTTGGATATTTACTATAGTAAATCATTTGTTAAAATTTGGTGAAGTTAGGTTAATTAGTTTTTGAGTTATAGTTGGGATGAGCAGAATTCGACGCTCTTATCAAAAAAATATACTTATGTCTACACCTCAAAGCATTATTTCTTAATGTAAAAAACGCTAAAGAAAATTTATAATACCTCTCGAACATAAGTTCATACTGGTATAATAAATGTAAAATGAAGTATTTTAAGGATAAGAAAATTGGTAATAACCACTTTTCGATAATAATTTCTAATAATTTAACTATAGTGTAAAATTATGTCTCACAGCCAATAATGAAGAGGGTCCAAGATAAGGTGTTTTTGAATGGGTCCCTGAAAAACTATTCCTCTTTTAAATTTTTCGATAATAAATCAAAAATCATGTTAGGTAGAGTAAATGAAAAATAACTTTAATATTGACTCAAGTTATTTGTAATTGCGTGCAAATGGATTTTGAATAAAATTTTAATCTTAACACCATCTTATTAACTTAAACACCATAACCATTTCTATTTTATCAAAATAATTTAGAAATTGAATCGTGGTAAATGGTAGGCAACATAGAATTTTATTATAATTGAAACACAAAACAATTTTTTTCTTAAAATTTTTTATTTTGATATTTTTTTATTTTATATAATTGATTCAAAATGAATGACAGATTTTTTAACACACCATAATAATAATAATTAAGGGTAAATAACTTGAGCTTTTAGTAAGTACAATGCTCTTTATCTGTGGTGGGAGTTACGGACCCCCTTAATTTCTTGTAATGATTTGCTTTATAGTCATTAACCTATAATTTTTTTTTATTGATTTTTTGTATATTTTTTATTATTAGTCACACTAAACTTCTTTAAAAAGGAACTTATGCTAACAAAATGACTTAAGAAAATTTTTCATGTAACTTGAACTGAAAATGAAAAGATGAAAATAAAACAAAAAAGAAAATCATTCAATTTTGTTTTTTAAGGATACAAAAAAACAAAACTTGATTTTAAGGATAATGAAAATAAGAATACTTTTCTTCTGGACTCAAAAAAATTCTTGTTCAACCATTATAAAAACAAATTTCTTGTTTACGTTTTATATACAAAAAACGGTATATTAATCTTAAAGTGTATTTAATTGTAATTAAATGACAAGGACTAACGCGTTACTAAAGGATATTGTGTTTTGTATTAAGGCGAAAAAAAATCATAAAATCTAAATAAAATTGCTTAATAATTCACTTTTCCAACTTTAAATTCAATTGATGATGATTAGCTTAAAGGCATTTATTAATTTAAGAAAAAAAAAAAAACAAAACAACATAAGACAAAGGATAATATTAAGTCCCATAAAAAAATGGCACACAAATCAAGTAAGAATTGGAATAAAAACCCAAAAAAGGCCAATATTTTGATTTTTAGCAAATTTTTCAACAAAAAAATGGAAACCAATGTTTATTAGCTTCACTTTGTCCGCTCATCCAACCGTTTGTTTGTTTACAATCCTCTACATCTTTCGAGATAGAAACTGTACTAGAAAGATTTTGCCAACTCCCCGCCGTTCAAAAATGTTATAGTTGGTCAAATTGCTGTAAATTATATTTTTTCGACTACTTAATGTGTTGAAACAGCAAGCATTTTCTTCATTTTACAAACGCCGAAAAGTCGCTACAGTTTAGTCTGCGATGAAAAAATTGCCATTGAAATTATTGTTATTTAATCGTTATTTACAAAAACCAATTATGTATTTTTTTCTTTTTTCACACTAATTAATTAAATTAATTTGTCAAAAGAAAATTTTTTTACATCCATACACACTCCAGGTCATTATCCCTAAAATTTAGTAAAATTTAAAACTTTCGACTTCTTATATTTCTGAAACTTCTAGATTTCCCAAATTTCTTTAAGCTACTAAACTACTACTAAAAATGCAATTATATATCATAGCTGACTTAGTTAACTGGCAAATAACACGTTAACTTAACTCTCATATCTTAACACATTTTTCAATATTTTCTTTAATTATCCTAGATATATGCAATTATTTGATATAATTTGGTATTTTAATGTAAAGAATTTAAATAGCTGGCTAGGTGATATTTCTTAAAAAAAAAGTATTTTCTCTTATGTTAGAAAAAAGTGTTACTTTTCCAATTGTTAATTTGACTCCTATTTATCACATTTTTGGAAGTAGAATAGATGAAGAAGAACGGCTGTCTTTCTGCCCACTATAAACGTTCAAGATAAAAGGCAATCGGATTTTCCTGTAGCATAATCAAAATTAATAGTATGTAGTTCGATTTAATGTTCCGATTGAGGAAAACAAATTATGAATATGATTAATGTGATAAAGAAAGAAATTTCGCCCCCGTATAATAGTACACGTTTAATTATAAAGTCAATATTACATGCAATGTGCGATTTCGTAAAATCTCAAATAAATTCTTATAAAACAAATCACATGCTATGAAAATCAAATATCTTAAAACTATTGGGAATTGTTTTATATTTTCTATAATAATATAGTTTTCACAATATTTCACTATTTTTTATATTCTATATAATACATAGAAAAATTAACAAAAATTTAAAAAAAAAAACTTCAAAGAAAAATTTATTAAAATTTTCATGATGCCTAAAACTCGTGATGTTTATTCAATTTGAAATTTAATACATTTAGGGATTTTAAATTTTATAAGATTCTTTGATTACTTTATCAAGGCTACGTTTTACCTCATTACATAAGGTCTCTAATAAATTTTATTTTGTAATATTCAAGGACATTTCTTTTTTGTTTTTAATATAGAGCTAATAACATTTTTGAAAAACTATGATTATGTATAGTAGCGTATACATAACTACAAATATATTACTTAATTATTTTCATATTTTAATTAAAAAATTTTAAGAAAAATAAATTTCATTCAACTATTTGGTTTATTTAAATTTACATTTTGGATACACATTTAGAATATTAATATATTTTTTAAACAAAATTTCTAAACACACGAATTTTAGACTATATAAAAACATTTTATTTAAAAAATCTATTTATTCTTTTGAAAATACCTCATTACAACTTGGAATAATTTCTCTTGTCCGAAATTTATGACCTAATAAATTAAAAATGTTCCCAAATCTAAAATTTTTCTCAGTAAACTCTCTCTACCAAAAAATTAAATAGTTGACGGGGTGCGTTTTCTTTAATATTCCATAAGGCTATAATAGATTTTATTCCATTTAACACACGCTTTTTATTCGCAGGTTTCTTCCAAATAGTGCCTCACTTACTTTATATTTTAAGTCTTAAATACACTTAACCTAAATTTTTTAAATATACAAAAATATGAGGTGACAAATCTACATAAAAAATAAACCTAGAGAAATTATCAAGTTAACAAATATTATTCTTGTATTTTAATAAATTTATTTCAACTCATTCTGATCATTCTCTTTTAATTTATTTTATTGTACACTCAACAATTTAAGTATATTATAAAATTAATCGAAACTTATTAGCTATGTGTCACATAAATTAAACCTTATACTTAATATTAGTCACTAAAATTTAACATCAATAAATTCTTCAAGTGCTATACTATGATTTTAATCCGGTATAGCTCCTTACTTCTATTTCTTAAATTTATATTTTTCTAAAAACCCAGTTTTCATATTTCTTATGGAACATTTTTCACATTTACTTTATTTTATTTTGTTTGATCCTTAGGGAATTTTACTACTTTTCTGATGTCAACAAATTTACAAATTTCAAATAATTTTGCATACTTTATGGGGCAAATCTTCACTCAATTTATATTAAAATGAATTTTATTTATGTAAAATATACACATATTTTTATGTACATACAGTACATTGTTAGTATATATATAATATATAAATACTAACACATACATAAATACATACTTTTTATTTTATTTTTTTCAAAATTATTGTTTCAGGTTCATTAAATTCGTTCTAAAGAAAATCAGTAAAGCAAAAAAATGCAAAAAAAAAAATAAAAGGAAATTTTTTTTTCATTTTTTTTTTTTTTAGGTTCCTTACAATTATTCGCATTTCATCACGATAAGAAAACAATAAATAAAAAAAAAACCAGCACCAATTCTCAAAATCCACACTACATTAACAAAAAAAAAGTCTAAAAAACGAAGGCTATACAAAAAAGGCTATACGAAAAAAAAAAGTAAAGAACAAAGCAAGGGAGGTTGAAAGGAATGAGATAGGATTAAGTGAGGAATGAATGATTTTTTTTTCTTTTATTTTTTGCTTTTATATTTTTTTTAATATTTTTTGTTTGTTTTCTTGATAGGGGGTAATTGCAACCATTTATTCTAATTTCAAATGCCAGAGGCTCTTAACAAAGAAAATATTTTTGATGAAAAATAAAAAGAAAAAATAAAAATTGAAAAGAAAATAAAAATAAAAAAAATAATTATTAAACTGTAAAAGAAAACAAAAAACTAAGCACACGAAATTTATGAAAATTCATGAAAGGAATAGTTGGCTCACTTAATCATGAGATTTATTTAAAAAAATCTCAAAATGGATTGTTGCTATTTTTAAAAATTCTTCTCGTAGCTAAATATTTTTTGATTAAATTTTTAAATAAAAATTTTTCATAGGGCAAACTTAAAACTCCAGTTCCAAGCGAACCTATATACTATAATGGCAGTATTGTTAACAGCACCGGATCTACCATATAAGCAAAATAATAATTTGCAATGGGCACCGAAAAACTACAATTGAAAACTAAAAAAAAACTAAATTTTAAAAAATAAAAATTTTTTCCAACACTTATTTTTCAAAAATTGCTTTCTATTTACAGCTAAATCCACTTTATAAGATTTATATTCAAACACTATTAAACTGGGCATTTCTTCATCGGATATTTGCTGGTGATGCCGAGACATTGGAGTGGTGGAGGATGTGTATCACGTACAATGCGAGTGCCCCGCTCTGATGCGCAGGAGTGAACGCTTTTTAGGAGGATATTCCCAATTCCAGAATTCTTGGGGGCACCTATAGGTAATCTGCTGAACTTCTTCAAGGAACTTCAATGGATTTAGGAGGATGAGTGGAAAACTGGAATAATATGACAAAAAATTTTAAAAACCAATTTAAAATTGCCAATTTTGTTAGAAAAATCCTTAAAAAATCCTAAAATTTTATTAAAATTTTGAACATATAAATTTTATTTTAATTATTGTTGAAAGAATGAGTTTTCTAAGACCATTTATTAATAATATATGTTATTCTTAAAAAAAAAGTAAAGCAAAGAAAAATTCAAAGAAATTCAAAAAAAGAAAATTTCCATAGCATTTTCTTTTCCTGTAATTGTTTTGGGAATAAGATTAATTACTTCAGTTTTTTTGTTAGAAAAAAAAAAAATGAAAAAAACAAATATTGTATATTTACTACTGATTTTTATTTATGATACTACTATATAAACACAAATCTATATTTGAAAGTAATTACCTATAACCACTTAATTGGAAAGAAGTAAAATTATAAAAAAAAAAAATTCTTAAGCTCCACGTGTATTAGTACAGTTTTTAATACACGTTGATTTGAAAGATTGTAGTTTTTAAGCAATACACTGGCAATTAAAAAGAACGGAAAATGTTTGCATATACAGGGTGATTTGGCAACAAGTTAAGAGCTAGGGCAGACGATCACAAATGTTCATTATAAGAACCGAGAAAAAATTTTACTCATTTTCGACAGTATACTCGATGGTACATAGATTCTAATGGTATATAGCTTGAATCACTCTATATAATTATGGTGGTTAATAGTTGAATAAAATAAATCTTATAACACTAAAAGTACCAATGACCCATTTCAAATTTTTTGTTAAAAGTTTTTGTAAACAAAATTATCAAAATTATCATTTGTCCTTCGAAACGCTATTAAAATCAAAACTGACTTACATAGCTGTTTCAATGAGAAACGCCATATAATATTCTACAACCCATTTATTTTTTGCAAATGTAAGGGAAACTCGATTGTTAAGTTGAACATTTGCATAACAGAAGAGGGACACCATTTTGAACGTACATTTTTCATAAGATAACACACATTTACATAAGATTTGCAGTATTCTCTTTTTCTCAATAACACCTAAACCTGATCAGTTATCCATATATATACGAAATTAAAGTTCAGTAAACAAGGTTGCCGGCTGTACTAAAATTGGAAAAAGCTCCCATGTTACGTTACATAAAAAATTAACTTTTTTTAAAAATAAAAAATAATGTAGATATTTATAAAAAAAAAAACTTTATTCTTAGATTTCCAAATCATATTAAATAACGCGCCTGTCTTACACAGGCTCGGAGTTATATTTAAAATTTAAATGAGTAAAAAGATTAGTCGAAAATTACTTTAAGCCCCTGGAGTTACGTTGACCTGTGAACATGGTGAACATAAAAAAAATGCTGGGAAATAATTATATGTTGGCATACATACATTCATATTTTCATAGTATTTTAAAATTGTGGTACTTAATCTGCTATAATAAGAATAGGTCTATATAAACAAGTATGCAAAGAAAAAGCAAATTTATCATTTATAACATTTAATTTTGCAAAATTTTAATTTGTATAGACTTAGCAAACTGAGGAAAATAAGAGAAACTTAACTATCACCTTATAATTTTATTATTTAAGGCAATATTAAAATATTTTCGAAATTTCCAATTAAAAAATTAATTTGCAGAAATTAATTTATTAATTGGAATTTTTAATACAATATTTCTAATGTAAATAAATTCCTTATTTCAAATTTATAATATTTTCAATTGAAAATTTTTATTATATTCAAAAATATAACACAATTCTTATATCTACGTAATTACATACATGTGTACATTTTTAACATATCAAGCATTTTCTTCTTTTATATTATACCATATGGGAAAACATGATAAACAATTTTAGCATGTGAGTATAAATTTTGCTATTCTATGAAAATTATTTAATAGACAAAAATATTTTCTTAAATTTTTTTTTTTTTTTTGTAAATCCCAAAACACACTTTACTTACTTAAATAAATAAATTCCATTAAAATTATTTTCGTATATTCTTTTAAATTTAATAACTTTAATGCAAAAATATAATTTCTAATATATATAGAAAACAAATATCACAAATTTCTAAAAATACTTAATTTTCATGTATATTTTTCCGAATATAAAAAATTTGCTTTTGGAGTTGTATGGCAGCCACACGAACGGGTGCAGTCATTCCATTAAAGAATATATATATATAAGTCCATACCACAGATGTCACCTTCAAGTGGTTAGAAACTCCATACCAAATTTAATATACCTTTCACGAAGATGCGGGGTATAAAAAGCTTCCAATCGATTTGCTTTTAAATTTTTAAATGAGCCTTATTCATTCCATAGCTATCTGTAAAAATATGGAAAATTTATTTTAAAATTTTCTATTAAATACAAACTTTCCTACGACAATATTGTCAAAAACTAATTGAATTTTAATAAAATTTTTAGACAATATTGCAATGTTTTTGATAATTTTAATGAGTTCATGTAATTCAGGTTCGCGGGAACATTTTATAATGAATGCATGAAACAATTTTTCTAGTATAATATTCGATTACTATTATAAATTTGAATAATTTTGAAATGAAAAGATCATGCTTTATTGCTTTATGGCCTTGTGGCGAAACACATATGATACAGTTTTGTTTAAAGTATTGACACCACTATTAATATTCCAACAAAATTGAAAATTAAGTCTGCACTATTGACGAAAATCGAAATAAGAGAAGAACAATTAATTTATATCATTAACATATATCTAGAGATGTACTCAAAACAGTAATTCTATAATATAAAATAATTAAAAATGCTACATAATATTAATTAAGAGAGTGAGGCAGGAATTTTCATACCATATTTGGTGATAAAGTATGTTGAGCACTATACATGAATTTTTTTGTGTGTTAGACTTTAAATTGTGTTGGAATGTTAATAATGTTGCTAATAGTCGAAAAAAAACTCTATATCATATACTTCACCATAAAGCCCATTAAAATTTGTGGTTTAGAAAGAAAATATGGTACAATATAATATAAATACTATATGATATTGTTATTATGTACAATTTAAGTTCGACGCGGACTAAGAACAATTTATATACTAAGTCTAAAAACTTGAAATCTTTTAATTTAAATTCAATTTAATATTGATTTCCCTAATACATGAGGCCTTAATTTTTTTCATTGTATAAATATTTAATCTTACTTTAAATTTTATTGAAAATATTTTATTTTTATGATCAGACCTTTTAACATATTCCTATTAGATATGTGTAATTAAGAAAAAGTAATGAATGTATGCTTATAAATAAATCAACTATTTAAATTAAATTAAAATTTCAATAATAATTTAATTAATTTATAATGTATAATATAAAAGCTATTCATATAATATTATTTAATTACTTCTAAGGGAGATAATGTATAATTATTCTATTTCTATAAAACAAAGTACAAAAAAAACACAAGTAATCCTCCGCCTGAATAAGAAGTTATTAACATCTCATTTATAATAAAATTATTACTACATATATATATATATATACAACGAACATGTTAACAAAGAATTTCATGTAAGTCCATAAAGCAAAAATATGTATAGCATATTATTATGGAAACTTAAAAGAATACCATAATATTTACCCATATTATGTAGATAATATTATGAAAATTTTGTTAAAAATTCTATGTATAAACATTATGTATATATATTGAAGGCAAATGAACTTTTCCTCTTTATTTTTTTGTAAATACATAATTATATGTACATACTTATTCATAAAATGCATATGTGCGGTGGCTCTTCTCTTCTAAATTACTTTGGTAATTTTAATTCAATAAAATTCTAAAATAATGTTGTGCACATACGTCCATACTAAAACAAAAATTCTAAATTTTCATGGGACAAAAACCATTATATACACAAAGATTATATTATTATATATTCCTATACATATGTATAAAAGTATATTCAGAATATCTGCATTTAATGTTATTAACATTGATTTTTACACTCATACATATTTATATTGTAAAAAAAAAATCACCTTTTTTTTGATATAAAATTGTTATTCAAACTATATTCACTAACATTTTACTCTGATATCCATATATATTATATATATATATATATTATATAAGTATACACATACATACGTGGTATGATATGATGATACCTTAAAGGCGTTAAAAGTTCTTTGTATATACATAATATAAAATTAAATTTTCATTTAAACTATGCATTTTCATGATATAAGGTAGATCCGAAATTATAAAATTGAAAATTTTCAAATTTTCTTAAATTCTTACTATAATTACTGTTATACTGCAATTACTGTAATACTACTATAATATTACTACAATACTAAAGTAAAATGTGTCGATGAAATCTTTTAGTAAAGTTGAAGATTGCACACCTTTTAACTTCAAAACTTGTTGTAACCTTATATAGGACGCCAAGTATAATAGGCCGCCTATCCGCTAAACTAACAAAACGCTTCCCGTTCTTCTTCTTCTCTGAAAAACGATATTTCTTGCTTCGTTACAATATCGCCTGTATTCGGAGGTTCCCATTCTTTCCCTTTTTATATAAACAAAATATATATTCTTATTCTTATTCAAATTGCATAGTATGAGAACTGATCTTTTCATCGTATTTACGTTTAATGAAAAGTCAGATATCGACCCCCTATATCCGTTTGCTACTATGATCAATCCACTGCTAGATTCTAAATTTTCCTTATAATGAAAGTTAGATATCTATAAAATTATTTCAAATTTCGATATTTTATGCAATCTAACCAAAATATTTTAATACATTTAAAATTTTTCAATAACAAAATACCAGAATTTGATAACCTTTAAACTTAAAATATTTTAATTTAACCTATACACTCTCTCTTAGTATTTGTGAAGAGTTTTACATTTATTCACTAAATTTTCAACTATAAAAACTTTTATTTACATTTTAAAACATTTAAAACTCATGATAATTTTTCTGAATATCTAGTGTATAAACGCGTGCATATTATGTGTAAAGAAAAGTTGTGTATTTTAAATGTAAAATTGTCTCCCTTACCAACTAAAGAATATATTAATATATGTGAGTATGTATTTTCATGAATAAACCAATAATATATTAAAATCTATGTATTGTTCATAATATTCCATTTATTTTAATGAATTCAAACTTTAGAATAGCAGGAGAAAAACAAGAAAATAAAAAGAAAAAAATTCAACGTACTCAAATTGTATAGTTTTCCAAAAAAATGGAAAACTTTCTACAATTTTAATTTTAATTTCAATTCAAATACACGAGACTTAAATACTAAAATTAGAGAGTAATATGTGTACTTACATATATTATATTTGTGTTAAGAAGTACACTCAATTAATATTTATATAAAGTTGAATATGTATAAAAACTACAATTAGAAAATATGCGTCACTATAACACAAAATATGCATCTGAGTCCTTTCATGTATACTTGTAATTAATATTGAAAAAAAAATTTAATTTTTTATCTTGTCTTCGATATTATATAAATATACAAACTAGATTCGTTGGATAGGTGATAATACTATTAGTTTAAATCCAGTTCTCATAAAACTATTCGTACTCTCTTTCTTATAATCCAAATATCTCAAATACAGACCAATACACAGTTTATAAGAAATTTATCACTACGATACGAGCATTGTATCCTAATGAAGCAACGGAACTAGAGGCTTTTGAAAAGATTCAACAATACAATTTAAAACCAAGACATTTAAATTTACTAGCATAGCAGCCCCCTTAAACGTTCGCAGATTATATATATCAAATATGATTCCGTCTCTATCCATTCAAGTTCAAATTTCATCCACCTTACTTACGATATTAGAAAATAATATTTAATCTCAAATACAAAATTATAGCAACATAATTACTTAATTTGCATTATGTTTTAAGCAATCACAATTCGAATGCCGGTATATCATAGCCCTTAACGTACATAGTGGCAATTTCTTGTTAATAAAATCGAAAATATCTATAGCTTTATCGTGATATTTATCGTACAAATAAATACAATTACATAATTACAAATAAATATGAACCAGTTGAATTCGGTTTGTTTTCGGATCACGTTTTCGGATACGAAATGGCGAAAAAAATAATTACGGCAAATAGTTTGAAAAAAATTTTAGTAAATTCCAATATAAGTGGAATATTTGTAAACTAGTCCGTTTACTAATATATGCACCCGGTTTCTCATAACAATAAACATAGTTTCGATAATGAAAATATTGCACGGAAATTATACAAAAAACAAAAATCCTTTGAACCATAGTTTGACTTTTTCCCTTTAATATTTACATATAGATCCTTTATATACTATGTGTAGAAGGAGTAGACATATAACATCAAAAAATAAATACTTGTATATGCAAAATAATTGTATGTATAGAGTGTAAAATTTATTCACCATATCCAAATGTATTTTTTCATTAAAAATAATAGTAAACAAGCAAAAGCAAAAAAAAAAAAACCCAATATTGAATAGAATGAATTAAAATTTTCTATTGACTCATTTTTTTCTTTCTATATGAAAAAAAAAATCCATTTTTCCTGTCTATTACTAAATTTCTTTTTTTTTTTTGTCAGATCCTAACAATGGTAAAATTAAACTGTCGGTATATTTTTTTTTGATTGTAGATTTGTTAGTACATATGTATGTGCTTATTATTCTATAAAATCAATATAATCAATATAATAAATTGATTATATTATGTAGGTGTATAGTTATGTAAATTGAATTCTTTAGAATTTTGTAAACAAATACATTTACATAATATACTATGCAAGCACATAATGCGATAATACTGCCATACCAATACTGTATATGAACTGGAAAATATAGAAATTATTCACAATATTATTATAAATATATGATATGATTTTATATAATAATAATAATGATAAGAAATATTTATATTAAATTTCGAATTTCAAAAATAATATTCTAAATAATTATGAATATAGATAATATTCATAATAATTCATTTTATTAAATAAATTTTATATTGAATATTTTTATATATGAATCTTCTTAGAATTGAAATTGTGAATTTATTTTATCATTATAAAATTATGCAAGAATAAAGTTTGTATATTGTATTATCTTTTATGATAATATCAAAGATGACGTTATTATTAAATTTCAAAGTCAAAATTAAAGTTTGAGGTTAAAATTTATTATAAATAAATTATTGAATGACAATACGGTTCACACGAGTATAAATTTGTGCTATATTGTGTAATTATTGTTATGGCAGTATATTTTACTAAATAATGTATATTATCATTATATACCATTTCCTGGTGACGTAAGTGGAATTTATGTTTGGAATAATTTTTTGATTGATGAAAAAAATTTCGGATATTAAAACAACAGAAACTCGCTACAAATGTACACGCGTGCACACACAGGCCGACAGGTTGCTAAAACTAGTTTATTTACACTTCCCTACCATAGAAAAGTGCAATTCAACCGAAAACTCGATATACAACATTTATTGCCATCACATAACCTTCATCATTTTATGCGGTCGAGAAAGGGACTACCTGTCAAATTTTTTATTTTTGTCAATTTTTTTGGCTTAATTTAGTGGTTATCTGAAAATTTGCTCGCTACAAGGCTTGACATTTTTAAAAAATTCTAATCTAATTCCTTAAATCTCATCTCATTATTCTGCATGTAATGTGAAAACTTTTTTCGGTCATGTCACCACTGAATGAATCAAAATACAAAAAATTATTCTATTACTGATTGAAACATTCTTGAAATATTTTAATTATTTTGATTAATGTTTTAAGAAAACCTGATTAAAATGCAACAATTTTCATTGTGGCACGTGTATTCAATTTTTCAATTCAAATATTTTAACATTATTTTACAAAAGAAAAAAAAGAAAACAATTTTTTTATTAACTTGATATATTTTTAGAAAATTTCGAAAAGAATTTTCTTATTCAAAAATTTCTATGCATTAAATTTCTTTTCAAATATTTCTATCAGAAATTTTGAATACAACTATAAAAAAAAATGTTAAGTTAATAAAAAATGAACTCTTCCCTTCTAAGTAAAAGTTACTTTTTCCGTCTTCCTATAGTTTTTTTAACTGGTACCGGGTTTTTCAGTAAGAATGTCAGAATTTGCTATGAAAATAAAATTGAAAACGAGAATAAAGAATTTTATTTTTAGTTTGAGTGGATTTAAATACAATATAATCTGTCACTTAATGCAGTATTTCAGTCAAATTCAGTTTATCTCAAGAACTCAATATTAAAATATTTCTTTTTATAGCAAAATTAATTTCTTACTTTCATACAGGCCAATTATTTTAAATATTCCCCAAAAGCAGTAAGGCCGAATATTGCAAAATAATGAATTTCATGAGAGAACTCTCAATTCGACTATGAAAATTATTGTTTGTCGACGCTTTCATTCTATAAAGTGCGACAAGTAAAATGGTTAATTTAATAGAATAATTACCCTATTACAAAACTCTTTATACAGTAAAAAATTTCCAATAGTAATGCAGTAAAAAATTTTCAATAAATTGTCATGTCAGTAAAAATTTTAATTTTACATACATAGCATATATATTAAATTTCACGAAAAATTCAAAAAATATATTTTAAAAATTACTATTTGAAATAAAAAAAAAATGTAAAATTCATGATAATAATATTCAAAGGATTACACACACATCCAAGGATTTTTATCAAAAATAAATCAATATTTCTGCAATATGTTAAATTTCTATTGATAGTAACACAATATAGTTAACCACATTGAAATGGTAAAAGGTGAAAAATAATTTAAGTAAATCAATTCAAAGAAATAACAAAGCGAAACTCTACTAAGAGCCAAATTCACATTTTTTGAGGTATGTTAAGTAAAAGCTTACTAGTGTTTCTTAAAATTATAAAGAAGTGTTTAAAACGCATTTCCATAATTTTCTTTAACATTCTCACTTAACTGGACAATATACATTTTGTGATGATCACATCAGATTTTTACTATGAGCAATAGTACTTTCAATATAGTAGGAATACTTATATATATTATGAATTGCAAATTAAGCTAATGAGATAATATCGCATCGCATTCTTAAGGGTTTCTTGTGATATTGATCTTCTTTAACCATTCCTAATTGATCTATAAGAAAGAAATTTGTAATATGCTTTAAAAATTTTAAAAACATAGGTAATTTTTAAAGAACTTTCATTTCACGAGCATTATAAAATGTTTAAAAATTTATTCAATATTATAAAGAATACCATATATAAACATTTACGATCTCAAACCATATAGGTACGCTATTAAATACTAAAATTATTTATTAAAAACATTTTAAATTTTTCATTATAATTTAAAACATAAAATCCGTAAGGATATTAGTAAAAGAGTACAATACATACAAACATAAACTAAATTCGAGTTCCTGTGCAAAATAATTAAATTTGCAAAATTCTTTAATTAAATTTTCTGTTTAATCTTTAACTCTAAATATTTTAAATTCAAAATTATTATAGAATATTAGAAACTTATTAATTTTCTATAAGTTTTAACTATTATTTTTTCAATAAATTTTCATTAAAATCTAAAAATACTTAAATTTTTTTATCAATGGTAAAACGTATAGAAAAACTTGTAAAACAACCACATATATTCACTTAACCTTTATTAATATGATGACATACCTAATATTAGTGTTTTTTATTACAAAACCTAAAGTAGGTATTTAAATTTTGTGGTTTCAAGAAAATTTTCATTATATATGCTTGTATATACTTACATAATATATACACGAAAATTGTGGTTCAAATAATGGCGAAAATTTTTAAAAATTTCATATATCTATAGGCTTTATATGTATAAATATGAAAATTACGTTTCTTATTATTAAATAGAATTTTAGGGGTTATCTTTTCTCAATACAATTTAAATCGAATGAAATTTAGACCGTATCCCCTCTGTACTGCTTTTAGAAATTATTGATTAGGAAATATTGATAGCAGTTTGATTATTTTGTAAAATAAATTAAAAACCTATTGAATTTTCTCGGTACCTATCAGGTCTACCGAAGACGAGCTCAAATAATTTCGATTTCTTGTAGAATCTTCATTTCTTACAAAACTCATTTCTTAAGTTATTTTAAATAATAATGTGCTGATTCGAATAGCCGAAAGGGATAATACTAAAATTGTTCTTGAACTAGTATAGCGTCCGTTAATCCTCAAATAATGTCTTATTATTTTAAACTTATTTTTATGAAAATATTGGCATAATTGGTGAAGTTTCAGTATATATTACAGTTTTTGGTCAAATATCCCTTAAAATTGATTGAATATGACTATTCACAATATAGATACATTCTATTCATCTTCATGCCTTTCAAATAAATTACATTCAATGGTTAGAAATATAATAATTATATCACTTTATTCTAAATGTATACTTAGTCTTTCGTCTCGTAATTTTTTTCGGAATACATTCATTAATATGAAAGATTTATATTTTACCTAATAATTCAGAAGTTTAATAGATTTTTACACTCTATTTCTGTATACGTATCATAATTGCACTGAATTATTTGAGAAAGAATACTTTGACGTACACATATGAGTTATAGTCATTAAATATATAAAGAAGTCATTAAACATTTTATATTGTAAATAAGCAAATATTCTCAATTACCTTTCTAATTATATTATTTTTCCTTTCAAATTACAATAATATATGCCAAAATTACCAAATATTTAAATTAAGCGTAAATCAGACATATTTATATTTTATATTCATTATACGAGTATTTATTATACTTACATAATTGTAAGTATCCTAACATATATTCTGCACCATGACTATTAATGATCATGAAATATACAAATGTATGCGTATATATACACAAAATAAAATTTACAATACGAAAAAATGATAAAAATTAATAAAAATGAGAAGAAAATTCAATTGTGGTTTGATAAAAAAAAAAAACAAAATGATAACGTAAAATTGTTAAAAAAAAAACCGAAAAATAAAAAAAAATTTGGAATTGCTGCTCATTGAATTGGAAAAAATTCGAAAAAGAAATAAATTTTTTTTTATAATTGACAAAATCTTAAAATTTTATCTCAAAAGGAACCTCAATTGCTATGTGACATCAGATATATAGTAAGAAAAACAACATTGCATCCTTTGATTTTTAAAAATTTTAAACAAATTTTAAGAAAATACAAAATTAATTTCTCATTATAAACTGTTATATCATAATTCTATTTAATTTTTAAAAAAATTTTCAATTGAGCCAATATAAGTATATTTTTGCTAACACAGTAATTGCTCGAGATACGATGTCTCCTAATACGACATTGTTAGTTACGATTACGACCCAAACTAATTTAAGTAATTTTTTTTCTGATTTGCGACATCAACTTCATAATACGACATTAAAAAATTTTGAATTCGAATCATGAGTCACTTGTTCGAATTTTCAAAATTAACATATAGATTAGAGTATATAAGTAAATAAGTGGAAATTTTCGAAAAATTTGATAAAAGTTTTGAGAGATTACACTTAACATCTGAAAGTATGGCCTAACAATATCGTATCTCGAGGACTTAGTGTATACTTTAATGATAACACAGTATATGTAATATAAAATTAGAATTTAGATGCAATTCATACAAATATAATATTATTGCACACCATTCAGTCTTAAAATGTGATATAAACCAAAATTGAAATTTTACAGGAAAGTATTTAAAAATTTTTATTTCAATTATTTACAATAAAAATATATTGTTCGAAAATTTTCAAAAATCTTTTTCTTTCAGTAACTTGTGAAGGAAACATCATAGGGGTACAATATGATTTTTCATTTTTCTAATTAACTGTTCATAATTCACGATTTATTATATTTTGATTCATAATATTAATTCACAATTTATCAAGTAATTTTTAAATATGAAATTATTTGAAAATTAAATATTTTATTGTAATTTAGTTTCAGGCATCTACTTTGACCGTAAAATCAAAATTTTAAATTGATGAGTAATAATAAAGAATATTATCTTAATTTAAAAGTGGAAATTTCAAATTGAAATTAACACAGCAATTTCGGAGCAATTATATAGACTTTAAATTAAAAAAAGATATTCTTCCATAAAATTGCGCTATGAGACTTATGCGATATTATTCTCTTTTAAAAAAGAAAATTTATAAACTTTTTATGATTAATCAATAAATTTTAAATATATATAACTAGTTGTTTTCCTTAATTTTACAAAATAGAAATAATTCAATTATTTCTAAAAGTAATAAACTATAATTTCCAATTTGTAATTTAGAAATCAATTAGTTTTTTATAGACAAACTAATAAATTTCTAAATGTATAGAGTCTTAATATTTCTTATAGAGTCGAAATATTAAATGTATAATTTTTTAAAATTTTTAATTGCTTTTCATTGACACTTTTAATATTATACACATACGTATAATTTTTCTCAACATATAAAATACAAAAAATTATATTAAATTATGCATATGAAATATAAATGTCTAATTATTATTTTATAATATTTCTGACATTAAAATTATCTATACAAAATCATAATATAATAATTATAATTTTAAAGTGAAAATTTAACTATAGGATCAATAAAGGAAGTAAATATATACAAGCTCCATAAATACATTAGAAATGAGTTCAATAAATTTTATTTCAAAAGAAAATTAATGCTGAATGAACTTTTTATGAAAACAGAAAAAAAAAAACAAAAATATTTTCCTTAAAAAACCTAAAATCATTGCAAGATTTTATGTTTCTCATAAAGGATTCTCTTATACAAAAAAATAAAAATAAATATTTTTCAATTATTATTCCTCTTCTTCTCCTATATAACATTAATTTCAAATATAAACATTTTAAGAACACCCGGTCCCCCCCCCCCCCCCCCACACATCTGTTCAAAAACAAGATTGTATACAATAAGCATTTATTTTCACAATTTTCCATATACATACACATACTTTTTTATATTAAGAGTAAAACGTGTAGCACATATGTAAATAATGTTAAAGAGAGAAAATGAAGAAAAATAAAGAAAATTTAAAAATAATTCGCGAATATTTTCATTTTATTTTCTTTTAAGTCCTTTTTGTTTTTCTTCTTCATTTTTTTTTTATATATTTTTTATACAAATATTATACTTGTTATAATTTCCCTGCCGGTTGAATGGTTCCCTAAAGAAAAAAAATATATAATAATTAGCTTCATTAAAATAAAATTTAGAATAAACAATTTGTAACAGTTTTGTAATAACAAGTACACAACTCAATAAGAACATTAGTAATAAAAAAAAAAAATATTTATTTCTTAGCATATTTTCACAATTCTTTGAAATTCAAATTTCATTCATTGTGACCATCTATTCATTCAACATGGTTGAAAGATTGTATTTAGGAATGATAAGATTAAATTTTGTCATTTAAATTCTAATAAATAACAATTTCGGTTGAACCAGCTTTAACCATTGATTTGCCTCAATCTTAACTTATTCATTTATACATGACCGTATCTAAGTAATAGCAGCTGAATATTAATTCATTAACAAACCATAATGAGTGACTTGTGTTAAAAAATTCATAAAAATTAAAATAAAACCCTTCGACATAACTGTTATTTAGAAGAGGTTCACCAGTAACGCTCAAAGAAAATATCAAAGAAGTTCATTGTTCCATAATTCCACGCAGTTATCTATTTAATCTATACGAATTCTGAGTAAATATTAATTTAAAATTCGTGTTCCCGTAATATGCTATTGCAAAATATATTTGGATTTCAATAGTCCCTTTTCAAGGAGCCTCAAAAACATGATGCATCTTTGAATTACAATTTTTTTTAAGAATCTTGATACATGTGACCGATTATTGAAGCAGGCTTTAAATATTCGATGTTAAACCGAAGTTTTTCCAAGAATTTTACATTTTAATTCTGAAAAACCTAATAAAAGTTTTATATTTAACTCATAGCCTCTTTGATTTATTAAACTAGGAAGAAATTTCGAGTTGAAAGCTAATGATTTTCAAGTCAAAAACAGCTGCTTAAAAAAAAAATGAACACTTTTATCGCACTCTACGCAAAATTATCAACAACCAAATCTGTAATATTACAACAATACAGTATATTACACAAATACTAGTACAGGTTAGTCTATGCCTATTATCCACCATAATTATTTGCCTGTGGTGTACAGGCGCATTTCACATTCGTATGAAAGTCAACACTAAATCAAGCCTCTTTTGCGCCGAACTTGGAACAAAATTAAAATCTTAATTTATTCTTTAATATGAAAAATTTCCTTATTGAAAATACCAAATTTTAATACTACCTTATTACATTCTTTTTCAATAGAAGAAAAAATCTCAAATAAAGAAATTTTAAATAATTTTTCTTTTAAATTTATTAGAGAAAAGTATAAATGCAATTTATTACAAAAACATAGCAGGAAGAAAAATTTATGTGAATATAATTAGCTACTTATTAGTTTTAATGAAGCGTCGAATTATAATAAATTTCAAAGGATATAAAGAAAAATATTCTTCATTCAAAAAAACAACTATAATAACCTAAATAATGCAAAACTGATCAAAAATAAATAAAACATATTCGTATATGAATTAAATTTAAATAAAATGAAAAATAATGTAAGTTGCACAAGAGAAATTTTAAAAGAAACTTCGAAATTTTCATCATTTCATGATGAAAACATCACGAAGATTTTCAGAAATAATCAGTTTTGATAGGGGAATCATTTCTAGTTAAACACCTAGTTTTATTTTATTAATATGTACGAAATCAAGCATCAGTTATTTTGACGCCAATCAAATGGCAATTTATTAAATTGAAAAACTGGTAAAATTCTTTACGAACTACGGGATGCTACTTATCCTAAAAGATTTTTATAAAACAGAAAATGTCCAAAACATAACTTTTGTTTTTGAATTTATTTAAAAATATATTAGGAGTTTAAAGAAAATATTTTTGGTCCTGAATGGCTTTGTACATCACAGCCTTCTGTTGCAAAAATGAACTGTTCGTCAAAACAACAAATAGGAGTATTTTAATGTCTTCTATATCTTAAATTAAATTCCAAGTTACCTCTACGAAAGGAATAAAATCAAAACCAATTTTCTTTGTATCGAAAAATTCAAAAATCAAAACACTGCTCAAAATTGCACCTTCAATGAGAATGTAAGCTCAAAATTGAGCATTTAATGTTGCAGAACACAAACTAAAAGTACATTTTTTTTCGTTTAGATCCATGGCAATGAATTAATATTAAGATGAAGAAAATATTAATTCAAGTTAATCGCAATTACAATATCGTCTTATATTTTCTGTGCTCAAACCTCAACTATATATGCTCAAACCTCATATAATACCGATTACTAGTACTCCTGGATTCGAACCTTAATTTTGTATGCTCAAACCTCATATAATAGCGATTACTAGTACTCCTGGATTCAAACCTTAATTTTGTATGCTCAAACCTCATATAATAGCGATTAATAGTGCAATATACTATTACAGCGAATAATAGTACACAAAGATGTAATTTTGCACCTATCATTTATTTTGCCAATTGAGTTATGAATTTAGTTGGTTATAGAAATACTAAATTTTGTTATATTTTCTTCAAATTAATCTTTATATCAACCTAGTCAATCGCAAATTTTCAAAATAATTTTTCTAATATATCGAAAACTGAAACTGTTCTGAAATTTTTGAACTGTACTTATTTACACATACAATTTCTTTCTTTAGAATAGAAATTTCTTAAAACCCCTCTTCTTTTCAAGCTATTACTTATTTCATTGACCCATACATAATGATTTCTACAAAAAATGAAATTATAGCAGTAATATTGTCCTCTTACTTAAAAGAATACCATTATTCTTCAACTAAAGTAATTAACAATTAAACTTAAAGTTTTATATTAATAAATTTATTTTTTTGCAATATTTTTTTAAGTATATTCCCCTAAATTTATGCAAAATTGTATGGTAATAAGAAAATTTTTTTTTAATACAGCTTAAAACACTTAATATAACATATATAGAAAAATGTTCAAAAATTTATGATCTTAAGAGAGTTGTAAAATTAAGTGATGCTCGGATAAATTCATATTATGCGAAATTAAATTACCTTGAAATTAAAGAAAATACATTGGGCCATTTTGTTTAATTCATATAGCTATATATATGTAGGTACCTAATACATAGAAAAGGTGAAAACAATGGCAAATACAAATCATAATTGACAGCTATTTGAGCGGGTTAAATATTCTTAAAAAAAAAATGCGTTCACATTCAATAAATTTGTAAAAAATAATTACTAACAGAATGTCGAGAATTTACGAGGTTTACTTTCTAATAAAGGAATTTTCTATTAAGCGGGTTCGAATATAATTTTGTGAATATAATCGAATTGTGATATTAAACAGAGCTGATATATGAAGCGTATTTAATTTTAGACCGTTTTTCAGAAATAAAACTATTATATAAGTTGTACAAACTCTATACAGACATAAATTGTTATAGAATATTGTACTGTGAGCAAATTTGACTTAAGTAATGAATATATTTTTATGGTCATTAATGCCCACATATTGCGTCATCACACCAATACTCTCATGAACAAAATAAATAACTTTTTTATACTTATTTTTTTTTTATATTCCAAATTTCTTTAATTTATATTTAATTATTTCATATACATAGTATAAATTTTAAAATATTCAAAATTTTATATCCTTAACTTTAATTAAAATCTCAAATTAAGAATATGATGTTATATTCAACTAAGAGTCAGATAGTAAATTACGTATCATATAGAAGAAGAAAATATGTCATTCAATCTTATATGTGTGTATATAGGATCTATATAACAAAGATTAACTTTATAACATTTTTAACTTTTTATATTTGAACTTCTAAACCCTAAAATTCACCTTAATTACTTGCTTTTTTTGTTGTTGGTTTTTTTGGATGTGAAAAGAACTTTAAAAATCTCTTGACCTAAAAAGTATAACTTTAAATTTTATAAAAAAAATCATACATAATTTAATATACAAAAAAAAAAATTTTATAAAATAAATCTTCAAATACTTCTTAAAATTATTCAAAAAGAAAAAGAAATTAAATTTTTTATTATTGCAATTTTTTTTTATTATTGCTATTTTTTCTGTTTATTTCACATGAACGAACAAAGTACTGGGTACTTTAAAATAAGAGTAATTTTTTTTTTTTTCAAAATGAAAATTTACATTTATTTACAATAAAACAAATGTATAACAAATATAAAATTTATATTTTAAAGTATATTTGAAATTTATACACATTTTTCCAAAAAAACAAAAAATTCACTTTAATATTATGGTTGTTATATGTACTCCTTTTTAGTTCAATAAACTTTTAAGTAAATTCTTAAAGAAAATATTATTATGTGTGGGCAAATGTTACTGTCAATAAGTATAATTTTTCACATATCCTTGACATCGTAACTTGAATTATATAATACACAAAATATTAATAAATCCAATTTCGGAGATGATTCTTTGATCAAATTCAAGCAAAAAATTGTAAGAAAAGGGGTGGGATATGCAAATATAGTCCTTTTCGAATTGATTGAGAGGAGCAAAACTAAAGAGCAATCACAATCACCTGTAAAACGAATACCCGACGGTTACTCTATGTCACATGATTCCGATATTATAAGCATTTATTTATATGCAGGCAAAAATCTGGTACGTTTTATGGCAACATGCTGTAGCTCGAAAATAAGTATATTTGCACCTCTAACCCTCCCCTCACCTCTCCTAACCATACAATTTTTCCAATCAATTTTTTAAAAAATTTAACAAAGAATCATCTCTGAAATTATCTGTTACGTTATTCGAATTACCATGTATACGTTGTTATATAGTAATACTATACTATTCGAATATCAGAGTAAATAATACAAGAACCGAAAAAACCTCCATTTTTATTAAAAAAAAAAAAAAAGTTTTGCGCCGAGCAAACAGACCATTAGCATATTATAAGTAAATTGGAAAATTAAACCCTTATTGGCGAACATGCTAGAAGAATGGGTCGCCTTACGAACGTTTTCAGTTGCTGTGACGAGGAGGTTGCTCGCGTCTGGCTTTGGCGGAAAGAAGGCGGAAATTTCTTCATTTTTCTCTTTACAGGCTACGGATCTGGCGAATGTGAATGCTAAGAGCCTTAGTCGGTTTCTGAAAAACTCGAGATGGTTCTTGTGAGGGCCGTGTATTTTGTGGATCCAGCGGTATCACAATACTGTCCTATGTGTGTCTTGCGGTAGTCGCGTCAACTTAATCTAACCTAGCCTATACACATAAAAATTTTAACGAGAACAAATTTAATTTGTTTATTAATAATGTTTTTTAATTTACTTAAAAATGGCAAAAAAAAAAAAATTGGTAGTATATGGTTGCTAATGTTTTGATTCGTTAATCTTTGAATAAGGATTTTGTTTTCTGAATGAAATGCGATTCTATGTTAATTCCACAGTCTGTCTCTTGATCTTAACCCTTTTTATGATTGTAATTCAACTGAAAAAAAATTAAAAAACATTTATCGAAATTCTTCAAGTATTTGTAAATTGTACTACAAGTAGAATCTACTTTGCCTCCCTTCCTACATCTCCTCCTCCTGTTCCACTCGATAACTCAAATATCTTGTGCTAATAAATTTTTCGTTATCCCAATTCAAGTACTTAAAATCCTTTCTTTTTAACACTCAACTGCATATTAAAGAATATCCGAGTGCTAGTAACATAAAAATAATAACATCCATTTATACACAATAAAATTAAAATAATATAATCATTCACTTACATTCAAAATGAAAACACAATAAGAATTATTTAAAATTTTTAAAAAATTTCAAAAAAAAACATCAATACCATATTAAAACTGCACTCATACATAACATGTATAAGTACTTAGCAATATTTTTACAATATTTTTTGTAAAACATGAATTTTGAACATTATTTTTTATATTCAACGATTACAAGTAATACAAGTTTGGTATACAAATATAAATTTAAAAGTTCAAAAGGAAATCAAAGTCCATGTTATATGCAAAAACTCAGTCGAATTTAAATTTTTTTTTCTTTTAAATTATTAAAATATTTTATTGATCATTTAAAATTCAGATGTAATATTTATTTTGAATCTATTTCAAAAGAAGTATTAAATATTTTTTTTTGAAATACTTTAGAAAATAAAATTTTAGTTCAGTAGAAATATTGTAAAACATTTTAAATATTAATTGAAACAATTAAAATTTTAAAAAATAAATTAACCCTTTCACTACCTTAAGGGCAGTACAATTCAAAATAAAAATTCAAAAAATTAAAATTATTTGGCAACATTATTTTGATCCAATATGGATTGAGTTCATTCTATAGCTGATGTGATTTTAAGTGTTTTGAGAATTATTATTAAAAATAAAAAATGGTAATTCGATAGTGAAAGTTTTTATTGTTATATCGGGCTAATAATGAAAATATTACACATTTTCACATTTCTCAAAAAATAAGAATATTTTATCCAAAAAATTTGCAACACAGAAAAATTAACAACAGTTAACATAACAGTTGGAGCTGAATTCCAAGCAGTAACTTACCACTTGTTAGGCAGAGGCTGTATCAACTAATCTTCATAATTTTTTTTTTTTTCATTCTTCAATCCTAAAGAGAAGAATAGTGGTAGTCATGTCTCAGTTTCATTGTGTCATAGAGTTTTAACTAGGTAGGTGATTAGCCTGCCGAAGTTTCATTATATTATTATTTATACTATAAATATTTAAGGTTATTAATATTTTATTGTTTTATTCTGCTTGCATTTTTAGTATTGAATATTATTGGGGTTTGTAGCCGTGATCTTGCGCTTAAAATCCCGGTGCCATAACCACTGTAACAATAATCAGGTAATCTTTATAAATTCCGCATTTCTTTGTTATTTAGAAATAATGACAATTTGTAATATCATAATAATGGTCCAAATTGGTGATAAAACTTAATTTTATTAAGAGATATATTAAATATCAGCCATTAATATTATGTTATATGCACTTAATATAAAAAACAATAATTCTCTTATTATTCATAATATACATATAAGGAGAAAATAACTAATGAGTACCTAACAATTGGCCAATTATTAAATATCTCTTAACGAAATTAAGAGCCTAATGGTCTATCTCGCTATTTTACTCAGAAAGTGAGAAGAAAGTGTGTAAATGCATAATGTAATTTTCGAGTGAGAAAAATTATTTGGTATTGCGTATTTTGTTTTTTTCTAGAATGCATACAAAATTTATTCACTTTGTTTTTGAATGTGAGACGTGCGAATTTCGATAATTTGAGAACATTAAGCAAAAATTCAATTTAAATGAGTATTCTTATTGGAAATGTAAAATATCCATTAGAAAATACAGAGAATTCTGATTTAAAAGTTAATAAAAAGTGAATAGAAAAAGCGAGATGCAAAATCAGGTTGTAAGTTTTATCACAAATGGGGACCAATCTTGCATTATAGTTAAAAATTTTAAGCAAAATTTTTTTAAAATCATTTAAAGCAACATAACATGATCCCATAATTTTAATCTAATATTTTTAGAAAAAAAATTTCAATTGAACTCTAAGGAATAAAATAATTTTTAACGAAATTTTTTTAAATCGAAAAACTTTTCCCTATACAATTAATATAAAATTTAGTGTTCATACAAATTTATTATACTTTATAACAATAATTAATGAATAAGCAAAAAATTTATTTAAACTAGATATACTTTTAAAATAAATTTACAAAAATTTACACATGTTATATCGAAGACTTAATTAACAGTATAAGTAAATTGTTTTGCATAAATTTTATAAGAAAATTATTTTAAAACTTTTCCATATTTCCTCTGCTTCTTCAATATGTATTTTATATGTACTAGTTATACAGTATAACTATTATCGAAATAAAAATCAAATAAATTAAGTTTAGTTATAAAAATTTATTCTTAATTTTTAATGTGAAAATATGCAAAATAATTTTAGATACATAGAAAATTTTAATTATAAATTTTGTAGTATAAGTTGGTAATTGTGTACATAGCTTAAAATTTCTTCAAAAAGAATAAAAATTTAAAAAGATTTTTTCAATAGAATTTGCTCTTTATAAGCAAGGGAAGACTTACTTCTTAATACTCATTGTGTTTCACGGGAAACACGAACATATCCTGGCCTCTGTGACCTTACATTCTTCCCATGTTATAAGAATAAATCAATAACTTTTTACACGTCCATTATTCGAAATCAAGTTAATTGCCATATAGTCTGATCATTGCGATTAGTTCATGACCCGAATTAATTATACATTTCATCTAAATGTTGAAATCATATTCTATATCTGAATCTCATCCATATTCTCAGTAACGGAATTACTTGAACAAAATACAAGATCTGTGCTTCCAATTTTATTAAATTTGTTGATTCTTCTATGATCTATAATTAAATTATTTTTAAACGAAATTATCCAAAGCAATAACGATAATTTCTAGAAAAACTTTTCAATACTGAAAGTCTTCATTTCTTTAATATAATAAGCTTGTTTTGAGAAATAACCAGGCATCATGCCAATTACACTTTCAAATTCATTTAGAGTATAGGAAAATTATCATTTTTGTTCACAATTTTTTTTAATAATTACTTACTAATTTCTCAAATAATGTTATTTGAGAGAAAAATATTAAGAAAATTTAACATTTGTCCAAAAAATATTCTCAATGTTAGGAACCCGAATTTATTATTGTCAACTATTATTCGCTTTTATTATTCTCAATGTTAGGAATTCGAAAATTTTATTTTTTTTTTTACAAAAACACATTCAATTTTTTTTTTTCAAGGATTTCGGAATTATTAAACTCAAAATTCCTTGTAATACTTTATAAAAAATATTTTTTTAATTTTTTTTTTAAATTTTCCAACATCCAACTGATAACAAATTTTTTTACAATTTTTTATAAATTTTATACATAAAAACAAACAAGGCATTTATATCATAATTTTCTTTATTCTGAAATCTTCCTTAGTTACAACATGTACGCGCTCTTATAGAAATTTTTGCTATTATTAAAATATGTGTGTGTGTGTTAAATATGATTTTATTTTGCAGGCATCTATGTTTACATTTTTCTCAATATTTTCCGGGAAAAAAAAGAAATACTAATAAAATACTAATAATTTTCTTTATAAAATTCAAAATTTCATATTATTGTCTTATATACCTTCTTTATTTTGTTTACCTGTATGAAATCATTTAAAAATGGTAGAAAAATATAAAGCTGTTTCAAAAACAAAATTTTCTGTCTGATCACATATACATACAAAATAATATTCTGATTTCGTACACCACCATTATTTATTTCAATTTCATATACATTGAGTCTACCCCACCCTCCCCCCCCCCCCCCCATTTATTTCGTCTTTATATTTTCATATGAAATCGTTTGTATTTAATTTTTTTTTTCATATGAATTTTTCTACCAATAGATATGCAATGATTGGGCTTAGCTTGGATAAGTTTCTTTTCATTTTATATCAGTGTTCAATTCATTTACCGTATATTCATTTATTGTATGCATACCGTACGTTGTTCAATTTATTTTTTTGTATTTTTCTTCAAAAAGAAAAACAATATTAAGTTGTGAAAAATTCTTGTTGTATAACAGCACCCAAAAGGATTAAAATTAAGAACATAAAATTTTTTTCTTTTTTTTTATTTTATTTACAAATACGTTTTCAAAGTTTTCCGAAGTCAATCAAAATATAAAAAGAAAAAAAAGAGAAAATCGAAATATACAAAGAAATAAATGTGACGAAATAAAAATAAAATTGTCAAAAAAATTACAGATTGGCATAAAATAAAAAAAAAAACATTGGCAAGGTACAAAAATTGGGGTTATAACGAAAATATTTGTAATTTCTTGTGTGCCGTAAAACCTCATTCAATAATTTGAATTTTTCATAAAAAAAAAAATTATTTATGTGAAAGGAAATTTATTTTGATTAAATGTCCTTTTTATATGTTCAGATTAGATTAAAAGAAAATTTACTTGTACAGTATAAAAATGATGGAATGCAAGGAGTAAATTTAAAATTTTTTCTGTTAGAGTGTTAACGAGCTAATGAAAAAGTCATAGGCGAGTATAAGAAAATTATATGATAAAAGCATTTGAAATCGAAGACTTATAATATTTTCAAAATCATGGAGAACGCAAGGATAGCATTTATTATTTTATTTAATAGCAGCGGGTGTCAATCAGACAGATCGATTCCGAATAATCGATATATAAACAAAAGCATTCATTCGTATCCCCCAAATAAAATAATTTAAAAGAATCACATAGGCCAAATCGTATTTCTTCTAAATCATAAACTCCAAACATAAATTCAAATAAGTATAGTCATCGAGCACATTCTTAACTCATTCAACTCCGGGATTCTATATCGATTCTTGAACTTATTACACAGATTCAATATTCTATTGAGGAGTTCATACTTTCCATTTTTGAAAATTTTTTTGAATCAACTCAATTCTATTAATATGAATATTATAAAACAGCGACCAAACCTGTAAGGAATATTCTAGATCGGAACGAATCAAAGACGACTACAGTGACTTCAAAATGTAGGAGTCATCAAATTCCTTTAACAAGCATCTAATAAATCCCAACATAGAACTTGCCTTGACAATTAAAAAGTTGTAGTGACACGCGAATGATAACTTATAATCAAAAGAAACCCCCCGCGTCCCTAAGTGAATCAACTCTACAAAAATGTGTAATCTGAAATTATTGGCTGTCTTTGTCTAGAATAACACACTAGCACGCATTTACTTACATTGATTTTCAAGTTGTTACTAGTGCACTATCTGAAAAACTTGTTAATATCACTCTGAAGAGAAACTGCATCATTAACAGATCCCGGATCTTCCTCGAAAATTTTCATATCGTCAGCATAAATTAACACTCAACTGCAATTCAAAATGGACACCAACGTCATTAACAGCAATAATGAAGAGTTTATAATCTCTTTGGACATAATACGTTATACTCATCCATTTTAAAATACCTACATATTTATATCCTTTTTATATACCCACATAATTTTGTTTTTAGCTTTTCTGTAATAATTCAAATCTCTTTTAATTTAAATAAAATTTTATATTTAATTTTAGAAAATCAGCTTATATGAAAATGAAATGAAATATTCATGGTCAAATCAAAATTAAAATGAAAAATATTAAATTACTCTGATTTTTTTGGTATGTTTTTTTTTTAATTTTTATTGAATTTCAAAAAAAAAATTTTTAAAAGATTTAAATTACAAAAAAATTACCATCTCATATGTCTGCTAATATTATGAGTAAAAATTTAATTTAAACGATAAATTCACTAAAAAATATTTTGTCCGAAATTATAATTAAAAATTTTAATTGAATTTGAAATTAAGATTTTGACAAGTTCATGTCATATCTATCGTCTTACCTATAAAAATTTCTTTCTTATATGACTCTAGCTCTCTAGCATTCCAGAAAATCTCAATTGTACCAATACAAATGTAGCAATATCATTTAAACAAATACTTGATAATTATGTGGATTACTGTACAGCAATCTGAAGAATAACTTGCCAGTAAATTCTTCATACTTCTGTAGATCAGTTGGTAGAGCGTCCGGTAGTGGATCAAATAGAATGTCACTAAATCGAGTTTAGTTCGAGGAAATTTTTTAATTTTTTTTTTCCTTGACACGTTCCTTTGATTAAGTCATTCATCTGTTCATACGTTTTTCTTAATATTTTGACTTAATATATTAAGTAACAAAATTAAGTGTAAATATTCAGTATTAGAATATCGCAGTATTTTTAAAAAATTTTAATTTTACGCTAAGATATTTGCTAAAATTAAAAGAGTTGTTGACACTATAATCATACATTTCTGTAAGATAGGAACTACAAAAACAAAAAAAAGAAATCGTCCTCTAATAGTTTTTATTTGTCCCAATCCATTCTATTACCCCACATTCGGTACACCATCGTATCTGGGACAACACGTTCAGTTGAGTAGCACGAATATATAGTTTTGGTTGAATCGACTGGTTTTTTCAAGACATTTATACACAATATTAGGGAATGTAAGTCATAGCATGGCTCACATTTCATGCGACCCGAAAATTTTTTCAAAACTAATTCATTAAAACCATTAGTGGGCTGATTTCACTACAAATAAATTTTATGATGTAAAAATTTTTATTTGCTTTAAAACTAATAAAACTTACAGTATCGTTTTAATGCAAAAGCGGCGCCAATATAGTACCCCGCCAACACTTTATCTTTCTACTTTTCAAATCAGACTCAGTGTGGTTGCATAAAATTTGCCTGATCTAAATATTATTTGATTACGTTTTGAAAAATAAAAATTTTGTAATTTTTTTTAAAAAAAAATCTTTAATTTCCCTGTTTTTTTTTTTTGTATATCATTCTAAAGAAATTCTTTTTTCCCAATTGTATATTTTAAATTTATTAATATTAAAAAAACTTAAGACCAATAAAATAATTTATTGAATCTCTTTGAGGATTAAAATATTTTAATTTTGTAGGTGGGTGTTTTATGTGTTGTTTATTTTGAAGTTAAAATAAAATTTAAATATTTCTTTTTTTCATTTTGTGTGTTATAACTTAAGGCTATCACGTATTTTTCAAATTTATTAGAGCTTAAAACTGAAAATTGTTTTTTTTTTTTTTTGTTTCTAAAATCTTAAACCTTCGAGGTATCAAAAGAGTTACCATAGAAATAAGATGAAATATAATATTTTTGTTTTGTGTTTTCATCAAAATATTAAAATATTATGCATTGTATATCCTCGAATTTTTGATTTATTTTCAAAAATAAAATGAAAATATGTTTATTTATTTATTTATTTATTTATGTTTAGCTCAAACATTTTACATAACTTAAAATTAAGGAATGAATATACAGATACATATTTTTTTGACAGAACAAATTTTTGACTTAAAAATTAAATTTAAAAATTATACAAAATAAAACTTATTAGTAATAGTATTCCATTAAATATGAATATAGACAATGAAAAGCTAAAACAAGAATTTGTTAAAATAAAGCAAAGGGTTATACTTAACTATAAGTAAATAGAAGTTTGTTGCATAAACGCAGCATTCTGCTGACAGGTTCATGTTTCCCATAATTAGTCCTATGAAAAGGAACCATGAAAAGATCCGGGGAACGAGACCTAGGGTTGAAGTTAAACACAATTTTGTTTAAAATGTCGGGAGAGATTAAGTCAGTTTTTATAAGCTGAAAAATGAATAACAAATCCGCGACGTCACGTCTTTTACCCAGTGTGGGTAGGTCAATTAATTAGAGTCTGTGCTCGTAAAGTGGAAGAATGATGGGGTCCTCCCAAGGAAGTGCGAACCTCAAAAAATTTTTTTGAATAGACTCAATCCTATTAATATGTATATCATAATAGTATGACCATACTTGTGAAGCATATTCAAGATGAGAACGGACCAGGCATGTGTAGAGTGATTTTAAGACATAAGGATCATTAAACTCCTTTGACCAGCGTTTAATGAAACCTAACATCGAGCTTGATCTGCATATGATATGATTATAGTGGTTTATAAATGATAACTTGCTATCGAAGCAAACACCCAGGTCCATTATTGAATAAACTCGACTAAGAGCTTGGCCATTCAAAGTATAGTTTGTAAAAAATGGCCGTTTTTGCCTAGAGTAGCACATTTGTGCACATTTACTTACATTGATTTTTAGGTTGTTACTTGAGCACCAGCCGTAGAAGCGGTTAAGATCATTCTGAAGACACAACGCAACATTTGTAGAGCTTATTTTTTTTTAAATTTTCATGCCATCAGCATATATTAATACCTCACTGTGCGTTAGCATAGAAACAACATCATTAATTGAAATAATGAACAGCAATGGACCTAAGTGAATGCCCTGGGGTACACCAGAATTAGACGAAAGAGGGGAGGAAATTGCTAAACGAAAGAGGACTCTGTAAGTCCTGCCAGAGAGATATGACTTTATCCATGCTAAGAAGTTGTCAGGGAATCCTAAGAGTTCCAATTTTAAAATAATAATTTCATGTGGTAGTATTTATAAAAAATTTTAATAAGTGCTATAATCAAAATAAACTCACATATAAAATTTCATCAAAATCGGTTCAGCCGAACTTGAGATACACGCATGCACAGGCTGACTGACATACCGATAGACCGATAAACCGACATATCAACAGACCGAAAGAGCGACAGACCAACAGACCGACAGATTGAAAGACCAACAAACCGGCAAACTAACCGACAGACGAACAGACCAACAAACCGACAGACTGATCGACAGAGCAACAGACCGACATCTCTCTGACAATAGTTTATTTACGTTTCCCTACTATGAAGAAGTGCGTCTCTCTACCAAAAACTCGGCATTCGAAATTTAGTATCAATCATATAGCCTCCCTTATTGTATACAATGCGGTCGGTATTTAATATACTTTTAATTTATGATTTATAAGACAGATTGAATTAGAAATTTTTTTTTATATTATTTTCCTGATAGAGACACGATTAAATTTGAAACGACCCCTTGTATCGCTTGTATCATATTATAAGTTATAAATAACTCCAATTTCACATAAAATAAAATTGTTTTCCTCTAAAATAATTATGTTCTAAAGGGTATACAACATTAACCGCGAAACACGTAAATTCTCAGGTGGGGTTTTGAAATTTTCGAAAAATTTTTCAGAATTTCTATATGAAATATTGATGTTCTATATGAAATATCCTCAGATAAGGGAATAAATACAATACTAAGCCAATGTTATTATACTCAGCAATAAATTTATTATGTGATAAATTTTTTAGTTTTTCAATTTACCAATCTTACCCATAATTAATTTAAAACTCAAATATAATTTACTGTATATCACATTGCCATCTATGGAATATATTGCTCACCATGTATTATAAACGAAATCAATGAAGTTTATAATATCAAAATACCAACACGTTGGACATAACAATCTTAACATAATTGTAAATGTATAAAACTTCCATTTTTTACAATTTATTTATTTATTTTTTTTTTCTTTTTTTAAATTTAAAAAGTCTGCATAATATAAATTTTATATGCAATAAATGTATTAAAAAAAAAATAAAAATAAAATTTCAAATTCACTGCAAAATCAAAATGAAAAAATAAGGATGAATGCTAAGCAAAAACAAAATCAAAAAATAAAAATAAGAGAAATAAAACGAGGAGCTTACCTTAAAAAGATTATATGCTTTAATATGATACTGATAATAATGATAACGATGATAATGATTATATATAACGGTAATGTTATTGACATATACTTCATCACCAGCAATATTTTTCTTCTTCATCTCTTTGTCATATATATATACCCTTCTCTCTATACTATGTCTCTATATGGGAAAATTTTGTTAAAAACACAAAATCCACCACCATCATACTTCGTCTTTTCCAATCAAATCTCTATAGAATTGTATAAAATAAAAATAAAAAAAAAATAATGACTTCCTTATACCAAAACTGACTTAAAAAAAAAATAAAAACAAAAAAAAAATAACAATAAAACAACAATTCGTCGATGATATCAAATCAAGGATTTGAAGGAAGAAAAAATATAATTCAAGAAAAATAATAAAATTATCTACTTTTATTCTCAAGGGAGGAAATGTGTGCGTGCCTTACAACAACGTGAGCTCTCCTCCTTTATATACAATAATAATTCAAATAATGACTTTTTCTTTATTTTTTTTTTTTTGCTTTCTTTAACAATTTCTTTTACATATTTTTTTTTTTTTTTGTTACCTTTCGTCCTTTTATCCTATTATTTGCTTCCTTTTTTTACTTTTTATTTTCTTAACACCGTTGTTTTTTTTTTTATGAATTTTTTTTAATGTATATGACGTATGTGTGTGCGTATATTTATTAAAAATATGTGCGTTACGCCATCTACACCTTAACTTCTTAACATTATTTTTTTGTTTTTTATTTATTCATTTTTCAAATATTCTTGCTTTAATTTTTTCTTTCTTATATTCTGAAGTTTTTCATACTCATACTTTCAATATTTTATAATAAAAAAATAATAAATGTATAGAAAAAAATAAAAAATTCTTCTCAATATTTTGTTTATTATTCATCGACGACAGTCAACTTGAAAAATGAAAGTAAAGTAACCATACAGGGGACCCCTTGGAACAACATAAAAATATCAATGTAGAGACTATTAAATTTAAACAAAATAATGCTGCCTTCAACACATTTCTATTTATTTTTTTTTTTTGTTACTAAACAGATTTACCACCCTAACCACAAAATAATTTTATGCTAAATATACATATATGCACATATACATGCATATATACATAAATGAGGACTACTTATTTTCTTTGCTTACTTTATCATATCGAATAAAAAGAGTGAGAATATAGTAAAGAAAAAAAAAAACAAAATAAACGTAATAAAAAAATAATAATATGCAGGTAAAAATTTTTCAAAATTTTTATAATTGAATTCAAAATTTCAATGCAATTTTATAATAGTTGTGGAAATATTTATTAACACGAAACTCTTAAAAGTATTTGCTTTGTGATTTGTATTGCCACAAAAAATATCACCATTTCCATATATTAAAATTCGTATTGTGTTGAGATGCAACTTCAATCTATAAAACTATAGGATATATAGTCCAAACAAACTGAACAGAACAAACAGAACTGTACAGAAGAACAAACTGACCCACCCATAAACCGATAAAATGTAAACCTAATCAAGATCAACAAATCAATAAACTAGGACGAGAGTTTGGTATAGACCAACAGACTTACGCCGTCATTAATCATCGACACGCGGAAAATTTAGAGATCGACAGATTGGCGAACCAACAAAGCCTCAGACAGATGCATCGATCTATAGATAAACGACAAAGTGAAAATCATATCACAGAACAGATCGGTAAACCGAAATCCCTAACACACCGAAAAATAGGCAGAGCAGTTGTTCACCAAACCAACTGACAAATAGTCATTCCGAAATTAGATATAAAAAACTCTTTTATTAATTATCAGATTTAATTTTTACCTCTTTACTATTAATATATTTTCTCTCAAAATATATTCAATACCCTATTATTCTCTGCAATTACTGTAAAATAAATTCACGTACCACACTTTGTTCTCAATAAAGAAAAAAAAACAAAAATAAAAATAAAAAAAACATTTCCGAAAGTTTTATCCTCTCTAAATTTAAATCCGAGGCCACAAACAGGATAAAGAATCAGATAAAGAAAGTATAAAAGGACGAAAATAAAAAAAAATTATTTACGTTTCTGTTTTTTTTCTTTTTTTACTTCTTGTTAATATTTCTTTTTTTTGAAGAAGAAGAAGAAAAATCCTGTAATTGGATATTATTATTATGAATTTTAGATTTATGAAATAAAATATAAATTAAAATTAGGGAAGTGGAATGAGAGAATGAAATAAATTAAATTTTCAATTTTACATTTCTATATTTTTTGGCATATTTCAAAATATATTGAAAAAATGTTCTTATTAGTTTCGTGGCGTTTTCGTCGTCTGTCCGAATGTCTCTTGGTTTAAGAAAAGTTCCTCGTCAACTCAAAGACATCATTCAAAAACGGGGCATTGCCTCTTAGGGAATAGGCTTGGAGTAGCTACAACAGATACTCGTATCTGTCAGGGATGTTAGAATATTGCGGGGATGGAGTGTGTGGAACATTTCCTCCACACCTGTCTATCTCTGATTCGGAAAAGAAAGCGCATCCTAGAGGCTTTTTTTTACAATGGCCTGGGATATCTGCCCGGGCAATCCTTGACGCGGCTTTTGAAATTCCCTAATGAAGTTATTTTATTCCATTAGATGGCTTTACAGTTTGCATTATATGGGGGTTGTAGTGTGCTAATTTGAGTGTTGCAGGCAGGCCTTCTTGTTGGCCATGAATTTCATGTGTGTGGCTAGGCCTTCACTTACGACTAGTATTACTATTACTCCTACTACTGCTACTACGACTACTGTTTCTATTATCATTTAAAGTTAAAAAAATTGTAGCTGTCGTTTCGTTATTTATTCGGCACTGTAACCCTCTATTAAATCACTCTAAATGTTGTAACAATAATCTCTAGTCGAAGTATACATATAATAATATGTACCATTTGTGCCTTAACTAATTTAATTAGCAATTTAATTCAATCAACTATATCAGCATAATTAGAGTTTAGAGATTGTTAGAGGGAAATGTGCCACTTTACAAACCATCAAACTAATGGATTAACTTCATTTTTTTTTTATTTTTTTAAATTTCTACACTTTTTTTATATTTTTATAAAAAATAAAAATCTCCCTTATTATTACATTTAATTTAGATTTGCAAATACTTAAAAGGTTAATCGAAAAATATGTAAATAAAATATTTCTAAACAAATACATTATATATAATTTTATATAATTATATATAAATATATATATATATATAGACACGTAATATAGTTTAATGGATTTAATGCCCAAGGCTGCACTTTACTAATTAAGCTTTATTTAATTATTTCATAAAATTTTAATTTATTTACTTTATGTATGTGTAAAATAGCAAATGTCTTGAGATTACAAAATGAAAAAAAAAATTTTTTTTTTTGTAATTTAATTTTGAATTGAAAAATATTTTTTGTTATTTTCTTCACTTTTTCGTTTTTATTCCTGAAAATATGCAATTATATTAATATTTAATTTTACTTTTAAAGGATAATTTTAACTTTACTAAAATTTGATCACAACTAACTACTTAATATTAAAAATTTCAGTAAATCTACTGAAATTTTTCAATTACTTAACTACTTAATATTGATAATTTCAGTAAATCTTTTCGATTAAGGAAAAAATTATTTCTCACATATTTTATTAAAAATATTTAATTTTTAAATAAAAATATAAAGTGTAGTATTAAAATCAAATTGAATTGAGGTCTTTAAAAGAGAAACCAAGTATATATAGGTAGCTAGCTAATATTCAAAATAAATATTTTTAAAAAATATTATAAAATTATGAAAATTGCATAGTTATAGGCAATTATTCTCGATATTATTTATCAAGCACTAAATCAAAGTGTTTCGACTTTAAAATACCGTATATCTCAGGAATCTCATAGCTTTAAACTTAATTTACCCGAAACTTTGAAATTAGTGATATTGCAGTATTATTCTCAAGGTAGGTGGTGTATAAATTAAAATAAATTATTTATTTAAAACGTCAAGTATATGAAATAGAGAATTATATATTAAAATTGAAATTCTTATAAGAAAGAAATAAAGATTAAAATTAAAAATTTACTATATTATTAAATTTTCTTTCAAAATACAATATATATGCATATACACTATAATATATAGATCCATATGTATATAAATTTTATATACGACTTATATGATGGCAATTACTTTAAGTACAAAAAAAAATGTACTCCTAATTTAAAATTACTTAGAAATTATGCATTTCACTTAAAAATTCATTATTCACGATTTTGTAATTACATACATCTATATACAAAAAAATATACTACACTCTCATATTCGTACAAGTATAATATAATAATATGAGTATATGTATTTACTTGTGCATGTATGTACATATGTGTGGAGCAAATACCTTTTCAACTTCTTAAAGTTTAATTGATTTCAATTATGACACATTTAAAAACCAATTTATTCCAATTAAAATTGGCAATATATATATATATATATATATATGCATATTATATAAATATATATATGCATATTATATGTAAATTTATTTGATATATAAATACACCCACATACACATCCATACAAAATATTTAATATATGAACAAAATATACGAATTGTAAGAGTGTTCTTTTGGGAAGACTTTAATTATTTTAAAAGAGGAAAGAAAAAAAAAATTTTTTTCTCTTTAATTTTTTATTTCTCTTTTATATAATACATATACAATAATAATTAAACATCCTATATACGTTCACGTTCACCTCACATATTATTCTGTTTTTTTTGTTCAAAGTCAAAAAAAAAAAATTAGAATCAAATCATTTGCACCTGCAATCAAATAAAATTTAAAAATTCTTATTAAAATTAAAATTTCTTAAAAATCTTAGGGATTCATATGGCACTACAATTCATTACCATATAAGAATACTATACATAAACTGCATAAAAAGGAGAATATTTGTCAGAAGATCATGTTGAGCGCTGTCACTTACTATGCGTCTCCGTGACAGCGTTCAATAGCGGGAGCCGCTGGCTTTGAGCAGTGGAGATCTCAGGATTACGGTAGGCATTCTGACGGGACACGTTTTATTGGGAAAGATAGCTAAGAGACTGGGCATTTCCTAATCGGATACTTTCCGGGGATGACAAGATGTTGAGGTGATGGCGGATGTGCATCATGTGCTGTGCGAGTGCACCACTCTGATGCGAAGAAGGGAGTGCTTTTTGGAAGGATATCGGCTCCACGGATTGGTGGAGCTCACAGAGTTGTCTCTGAGTATTCTGCTGGGCTTTTTCAAGGGACTTCAATGGGTTTAGGGGGTTAGTGTGTGCTGTGGAAGGATGCCGATTGGCCTTCTGCTGGCCTAGCGCTAATTGGCAGCGTTGGGGGGTGCCGCCTCTCCTCTCTAAACTAAAATAAACTTACTACGCATGAATCAGAGAAAGTAGTACACGGGATTATAGTAATTAACATTTGTCTTCTTGAGGTTAATCTAATAAGAATACAAAATCAGAGTACATTGTATATAACGCAAAAAAATGCAAAAATTTAAGTCAATTATCAAATAAATATAATATTGAAAAAAAAACACATTGAACAACAAAGCCCTTCTGTAGCAATAGCCCGCTTATGTGAAATTGGACCACAAAGAGTTAAAAATATTATACAAATGAACTGTTTTTAAAATAAATCGAGTTTTGTGATTTTCTCTGCCTTTTTTAGTGATTTGTCTCTGCCTCTGTTAGTGATTTCAAATTTTCTCTGCTCATTATAAGATCGTAAAAATGTTAAAGTCTTTTATTAATGATACGGTACTTTTTTATTCATATATTTATTTATACATATGTAAGTAAAAAAAAAAATTGATTTTACATTTCCATTACAGTACAGTATAGAAATATAAAAATCAACAAAAATAAAAGTGAAAACAAAAAGTAAAAAACTAAACGCTCTTGAACTCAATATTTTTTTTAAAATTGCTATAATGCTCCACACATACACAAAAACAGAACAAAATAAAACACAAAAACAAAAAAAGTAAATGCAGTCAACCAGGTTACTAATAAAAATAATTTTTTCACAGCTTTTTACAGACTGATTTGGGAAATGAAAATAAAGTTCAACATAACATAAAAAAAATAAGAATAATAAAATCAAAAACGAAATCATTCAATTGAAAAGAAAAAGAAGAAATTTTCTCAGAACGCGAATCGCTTCTCTCTCTCTCTCTCTCTGGCTCTGTCCCTCTTACCCATAACACTTTTTACTGTTATACACTTTTTAAAGTCCTTGTTATTCAACATTTCACTGCTGTCTTTTGTTTTTGTATTTTTTTTTCTTTTCTGTTTCACTTCTCTTTTATGCTTCAATTCTCTATTTTTATAATATTATTTTTTTATTTTTTTTTTGTTAATTCTGTTTCTCTTTTTTTTTCTACTCACAGTCAATTTATAGCTACCGGTTATTTTAAATTTTATTATATCAAATTGGCAATACTCAATTGGGAGAGGGGGAGGGGAAAGGAAGAGCGTGGATGTGTTATAAAAGTTTGAAACATTATGAACTTTTGATTTTATTTTTGTGTACTTGTGTTGTCAATAATTCAATATAGATGGTGCTATTAAAATATATTATGTATATACGTAATGTAGTAAAAATTGTGTTCCTACTTTATTAAGTATGGCATTTTGAAGATAACATTAGTGTGTCGCACATTTGATTATCACATTTTTCTCAAATTTTTTCTTTTTCTCTTTTTTTTTTTTTGTTTCGAAAATCTTATATAGGCATTTATACACATACATTTATATAATTGTATTATAGTAAAATGTTTTTGCATATAGATATATATACTTATATTTTTGTATTTTAAATAAATATTATTTATTTTAAAATATTGAATAATAGAAGAACTTTATTGTAAGATGGGCCAATATATATTTTACACTCAAAGTAATTTAATTTAAATTTTAAAATATTGAACATAATCCCGAAAATTTCTGGAATAGATAGCAAAATATATGTAGAATATAAAATAAATCAGTAGAAATGCTATATACAGTCTATAAGACTCCACTTGATTTAAGTATAGTCCCAAATTCGAAATTTCCTTTTTAATTTTACTTTAAATTACAAATATAATAGTAAAGATGAAGATATAATACTCTTATATAGAATAAATGTACTCGAATTCTAATCAAAATAAGTCATTTCGTTTAAGAAGCACCATCGGAGCAAAAAATATGCCAAAGTTTATTAATATTATCATTACAGACATGATCATTACAGATTTCCTTAAAGATTTTTCAAATTCTAAAATATCTGCAAATATACCAAAATTTTATTGATTATTCATTTGATCAACGACTGAAAATTTCTAATTTTGAAATTTACTTTGCTAATTTTATCTAGAACTTCTTCTAGAGTGTGTTAAATATTATTTTCAATGGCAGATTTATTTCAAAAGCAATTTGACCCACTCTGAAAATTCAATAAGATGAGCACTTGATATTATACACATTATTATAGCAAACCCTGCTCTGATTTTAAAACGATTGTTATAAAGCAGAATTTTTATCTTAAGTAATTACGTGTCCTTTATATAAGTATACAATTTAAGGTTTAGAAAGAAAGAATATCCAAATAATAACCCATACCTTTACTATATTTCACATTTTAATAAAATTACTTCGAAAATAAAAATTGGTTGGAAAACTCTGAATATTAGAAAAAACCAGAATTTCTTAACTAGGATACAAAGCTTATCATTCCATTAGAGTTACTTTTTCTATATCAAAGATTTATTCATTTTTATTGATTTTATTTCTTTTTACACTTTTAAATAATTTTCTTTGTACATTTACAAAAATAATATGCGTACAAGTGGTATTGAACAAGTTAAAGTAAAATTTGATTTATTATAGGAAAAAAAAAATGAAAAAAAAAATAGAAAAAAATTTAATAAAATTTTTAGTAAGGAAACATGATCAGGCATCATTGGGTTTTTTATTCATGCTTCAATTCTATTTCAACTAGAACACAAAGGGGAAAAAAAATAAATAAAAAAATTCAAATAATTTTGTTTTTTTTTGACAAGGATTTCAGATGTTAATGTCAGTGTATTATAAAGATTAGATAACAAGTGTATATTATAAGTATTTCACACAGATTCTTATGAAATATTTTTCCTTCTTAAAATATCAAAATAAATTTTTAATTTGAGGCAGGTGTATCCTTTTTATATACAAGTATAGATATCCTTTATTCAATTTATATAATATATTTTTTATTAATAAATATTTAAATTTTTTTTAAAAATAGCATTCAAAATAAAGAAAAATTTAATTTAAAAAAAAATTGCATATTTATGGGAGTTGATTGAAACGATTTACTAATAACAATGTACATTGTCGACAAATTGTTACAATAATGATTTATTTTGGGGGATTCTAACATTGAAATATAATTTCTTTTCAAAAAGAAAAGTATGACATTCCAAAAGATATTCTACAGTTTAGAAATGGAATTTTTCTTTGTATATGGAATTCCTATTATTAAATATTGCAAAAGGAGCTATCAAACGCAATATGTACGCATAATTACTCCAAAGAAGCTATCAAACGCAATATGTATGCGTAATTATTCCTTTTAACTACTTCTTTAAATTTTTTTTTGTCCTACATAGCTCCTGAGATAATCATAGAGCTTGTTACATAATTTGGGTTTGAGTCTTCGCTTGAATATTTTTAAATACTGATTAATCTTAAATTATTTAATTTTACGTAAAATTCTTTTTCAATTTTGATTATTTTTTTTTTTATTTTTTTATTTAATTGTTTATATTTATTGAATATAAATTCAAACAATACGTTTCAGCTGAAAGAAGGTTTGACCAATCAGCCTATCTGCCCACTTATGGGGCGTCAAGAAGGCGTACGTTCTCCAATTCGAAGGCATAACAACGCAGAACACATTGGTCACAGAAAATATGCAAAGTACCTATATGTTTAACTGGTAAAAAAACTGTTTCGAAATATAATATAAGAAAATTAAAATGCAATATTTAAAAAAATTAATATGCATACCGGCTTAGCGGTAACCTAAGGATACCACCACAAAAAAAACATTTTCCAATTAAACCGCAAGCATTTAGAGATCCATTACCATAACCAAGTGTTTAAATAATTAAAAATCAAAATTCTGCCCGGAAAGGGTTAAACAATATTTTAAGATTACTCCCCCTTTGTCGCACTATAATTATACATATGAATGTGAATGACAAGAAGTCTATGGACGCCCAAAGAATCAATAAAATATTTTAATAACTAAAAAATTAAATATTATATTTTGAGTTAAGTCCCGTAAATTTTATTAATATAATATTAATTTTCAAAATGAATTTATTGAATATATAAAATAGCACAGCAGGATGTTATTAAAAAGCAAAAGAAGTTTTATTCTTTTGATTCACAGACAAAAATTTAATAATCTTATTTAAAAATCAAAAGGTACATGCAATATATACATATAATTTGTATGTTTGTTATCAAAATATTTAAAATAACATAAAACGTATTAATTTTAAATATGCTTATTTAACATTCAAAAGCATAATAAATTATTTCATGTCCCATAACTCAAATAGCTATTTTTTAAAAAAAATTTTTATATTAAAAATAATTTTAAAACATATTTATATATCGATTTAAATTTTATAACACTCATAAATTTTAAAATTTCATCTCAAAATTCCCAAAACCAATCTGAAACTTTATAATGATGTTACTGTATAAGCAAAATCTAAATTAAATTTTCAGAAAGGGTAAAGCATAATTTACGATCGGTAATGAAGAATTTTTATTAGGAACTCTGCTACCTTATATTAAAATTTGTTTTTTTAAACATATTTTTAATTTTTTCCCTAGACTAGAGGCCTATTCAACAAATTTTCGTATGCTTTGACCGAATTATGACCTATTTCAACTTTAACATTGTCTTTTTGAGCTGTAATCAGTGATTTGTTAATAATATAAAAAAGAGATTTATATACGTACTCTCATGAATAAGATATTGCCAGTGTAATCGAATTTAACAATCTCTACCGCAAAAAATACAAGTAGTTAAATTAATTACATTACCGAACGTATTCTTAATTAACATTTTGTTATTTAATTTAGAAATTTTGATCGTGCGTCACGAGTCCCTAAAACAGTTAACTTTTTAAATTAATTTTGAAACCGTATCTTTACAGCACCCGCATAATCGAATTCGAATTTTGGGATTTCTGTGTGAACGCGCTTGTCTATGGCAGAGAAGCGTAAGTAAACTATTTTTAGAGAGATCTCGCTCTGTCTGTCTGTCGGTCTTACGGTCTGTGTATGCAAGCATGTATCTCAAGTTCGGTTAATCCGATTTCGATGGAATTTTATAAATGATTTTATTACGGACTGATAAACTTTTGGGATATATCATGACTCGGCGACTGGATCGTTTTGCTAAACGATTTTACTTCTTTTACGCATATAAAGAGAAATAATCAACCAATTTTCTGGAAATTTAATATTTAAATTCGGAGTTCGAAAACAATGAACTTGTAAATAATTTGGAAAGATTAGGGCTCGGAAACCGAACAAGGAGTCGATTTAAATTTTTTTTCCCAAATTTACAGAATATCAATTAATTCAAATAATTTTTTTGAAATTTAATTTTTAAATTCTGGTTGTCATCGGAACTAATTTTTCAGAGAACAAAATGAAACTCTACAAAGAGCTAAATTTACATTTTTCGTGGAATGTTAACTAAAACCTTACTAGTGTCCTTAAAATTGTAAATAAATTATTAAAACAAATTTTCATATTTTTCTGTTTAACACTTTTACTAAAATAGACAATACATTTTTATTAGTTGACATTGACAACTAATATATACGCATATTGTTTTCGACATTAATATGTAAGTACTTATTCGGTATACAATTCTTACATAACCTTAAACTACATAATTATACATTCTGTAATATAAAAATATAAATATGTAATTTATATATTAAATTACACCTTATAATTGTCATTTTAATTGTCATAAAATACAAGAATATAACAAATCATTTTAGTCTTATGTAACATATTATTTATAATCTGGCATATAATCTTCATCCGCTGGTATGCAATATAACTTGACAAAGGTCTACATATTTCATTTAAAAAAAAAAAGATTATTAACAAATCTTTCAATGGTAAACTGCAAAACAAACAGAAAAAATCTTCTTTAAAAATATAAAACAATAAATCAAAATTTTTGAAAAAAAAATTACAATAAAAATAAGAAAAAGAAGATATTCACCATATTTAAAGGAAGTTTTGTTTAGACAAAAAAAAGACATAAATTTAAGACCTTCACACAAAAATATTATTAAAAGATTTCCTTATACAAAATGTTTTCTCATTCATAGGCAAATAATGTATTTACATATGTGTAGATGTGCAAAATATAAATTATAATATTTTAGTGTATATCGTATATTTACTAATACACATATGTATACAAATTATACAAATATAAATTGTATAATATGAAATATTAGAAAAATGATTTTATTATAATCATATTATTTTTTCTTTGAAAATGCTTAAGTACACACGCACACTGTAGTCGTTCAAATATAATTATAAATTTTTTTACTAAATTTTACGATATCAAATCATATCAAATAAGTCAATGAAGTAAAAAGTTCGATATTATTATTATTATAAGTAGAAACCAATTTGTACAAATGATTCGGGTCTATAATAATAATTTTGAAACTATTATAATAAAAATATCACTATCACTTAGTGAATTGATACGTACTCAGAATAAGCCCCAATATTTTTTATCAAAATATTTTCACAGAAATATACAGAAAATATACTCAAAATTCTTTACCAACTATAAATCGTACAGGTTACGAAGAGCGCGGTAACAAAAAATTCATTCTTTTTCCGGACTATACGGATTTTTCGAATGTAAATGCTAGAAGGCTTAACCGGTTTCTGAAAAGATCATGCTGGTTCTCGTGAGAGTGGGGGATTTTGTGAATTTGGCGGTATAGCAACAGGCCTTACTAGCCTATGTATATCTTGCGGTAGCCGCATAGATCTGACCTACAGTATTATTAGAATCACTGAATATTAATATTCAACAATATTTTCATAATTATTATTGGTAACACTTTTTTTCAACATGTATACATTATTCTATTTTTTCCCCTAAAATACATATATAATGTATATATACAATGCATAATAATATAATATACAGCAAGTATAATAGTACAAGATGTTAGAGAATTGATGATTTGGTATTTCTAAAGCAGTCTCGATTAAGAAGCTTTTGTAATAAGTTTCTCCTTTCAAAAGGCTTTCAATTTTTTATATTTTTAGAAAAAATAATTTTAAATATTTAGTAGGGATATTCACCTACTTTGAACTGAAGCAATCTTTTGAAATTTCTACTTTTGAATAACTAGGGAAAGAGTTTTCATTTTAAAAAAATTTTTAGTTTGTAATCAAATAACGGTATATTTAGGTTATATTAAATAACAGTTAAAGAAAAAGTAAATTTTTCGTTTTTCAAAATTTTAACTTTGCATATTGCTAGGAACTAAATTTTAATTTCGAAAACCCCAAGCAAGGAACATTGACGTTAATGATGAACATAGCTATTTTTTGAAATTTTAAAATGCTTTCCAGAAAAATAAACTTTGAGACCAAAAACTGAAAGATAAAAAAAGTTAAAACGCTCCGAACTATTTTTCGTTCATCATCACCCATTTCATCCAACTGGGTAGGATTCAGGAATATCACTAAATCTTGGACACCCTACCTAAAACACGAGAAAAAAAAATTATAATAAATTATTATTTTTTGAAAAAAAAAAACAGGAAAACAAAAAACAAACGGGTATTAAAATCTTAAAATGTCATGTTATTTTGAAGTTGTATATTTTGTTTATCATTAACATTTACATATGATGTGTAAATCCTTTTCACCCTGTAAAAAAAAAAACAGAAATCAAAAAAGAAAAAAGAAGGACCCGAAATATTTTTTATGTTATTTTTGTTTTTTGCCAATTTATTTATTTTTTTTATATATTTTTACACCGTTTTAATTTAAAAAAAAAACTAACATTTCAATGTCCTTTTATTATTTTTTTTCATCCCTATTTTATATAAAATATAAAAATAATATTTATTTATTAAATATTGAAAATAAATAAATTGTAAAAACTGTAAATAATAGAAAATTAAAAAAATAAAAAAAAAACAAATTACTGTACACGAATTAAAAGTTTTTGCTTTTTTTTTACATTTTATTCTAAGGAATAAATTTTAGATTGATCATACAAAACGGGGGGGGGGGGGGGCGCAAAAATATAATTTTAGATCAAAGTAGTGCTTTGTAAAGAAGGAAATTTTCCTTCAACAAAAAAAAATCTATATTCGCAATTCAAATTGTAAATAATAGACTCTCATTAAAATACCAAAATATTTCAAAATATTGCATACATTTAGGATAAACGAAAAAAAAATATTATTTAAAGAAGCATCAACATAATGGCCGAATACGACTGTTAAGAGTGTAAGTTGAGATAATTAATTTAATTTTTTGATAGCATGAGATTTTTCGTTAACTTTTTGATTTTAGAAAAATTTGAAAATGCTTGCATTTACAACAGTACTAAAAATGAAACTTTTATCACGCGATAGCTTTAGAAAAGATAGAAGAGGTGGAAAAGAAAATTTTTCTTCCAATGAAATAAATTATTTGTTAGTCTCTAAAATGTAGCTTAATTTCAGACTGCTTCACTTAATACGGTTGATTTCGGCGGCCGGCCATTTTATCATATAAATGTTTAATTATATTGTTCAGTGATATTGAAGAAGCATTCCGCTACCTTTCTACAATTTGTGGAATTTAAAATAAATATTTTCTTATATACAAAAATAAGTGAATTTATAGTGAAAATCTATTTATATATAAAATTTTAATTTTCTATTTTAAACGGTGTAGAAATTCTGTAAACAGATAGATGACAGACAGCCAGACAGATTGTAATCAATAAGTACATTTTTTTTTCAATATTTTTTTTAGCAAAAGTACTAAAAATAAATATAATAAAAATTGTTAATAAAAAAATTTTGTCTCGTTTTTGTTAAACACCATATTTTTAATTAAAAATTTTTACTTCCAAAATATTATTATGTATATATTATATAGTTTATCTTCAATAAATTATAGACTGTATGTTACAATTAAATATCAAATTTCATTTAAGTTATGCCATTCAAAAATGTTTAAAATACAAAATTTTTACAGAATTTTATACAATTCGATTTTGACGTACATAAGAAATTTAAGCCACTTGTACGACTTGTAGCCGCGTCTCGGATTATAATTTTTAATTCGTGATTAGTAGCCCTCTTAATTAACAAAATTAATGACCAATACATGTACTAAAATAAAAGGTGTCCTTTAAATAACAAAAGAATTTTCTTATCTTATAACATGTTTGGTAAATGAAAATCGTCCAGATTTTTAAAATTAAAACCATTTCTCTTTAAATCAAACTATTTCTCTTTTTCCCAAGGAAAATGAGAATTTTTCATAGTTTATCTCATCAGACGTCACTGATCATCAGATTCACATATTTATTTAATTTCACCAAAAACATTAATATTACAGATGCTAAAAGTAACAATCATTATATATTTTGAAGTATTTTAATATTTACATATGTAAATTATTTTATATACGATATCGTCTATACCCGGCATATTGCATAATTTTATAAACCCATAACGATAACAAAAAATTTGTTACACAATATTTTACATGAATCTGCGTTGATTTAGACAATGTCTGTCCGTCCGATCACACAATAACTAAAAAAAGGAATAAATCAAATACGACCAAACATTCACAAGTTGCTTCTTTTGTGCCAAGTACAAACCATATTGTTATTTAACCAATTCGACCAACAGGTTCGGGCAGCTGCCATACAACTTAAAGAGTTTATTTTAAATATTTGAAGAATTAATAAAGATATAAATATGAAATTTTGTATACGTGTGCCCAAATTACATTGTTCTAAAAATTTCAGTGGAATGACTGCAATGGCTCGGGTTGCTGCCATATAACTCCAAAAAAGCTAGCTGCATGAAATTTGACAGACGCGTGTCCAATTATAACGCATATATTTTCTGAAAGTTTTTATGGAATGATTTGATAGGTTCTGATAGCGGCCACATAACTCCAAAAGTTAATTTTAAATATTCGGAAAAATTCATGAATTCATGAGATTTGGCGCCGATATGTTGAATTATAGGTCACGGATATAAACATATCCGTGAAGTTTTTACGGAATGGCTCCATTACAGGTTCGAGTAACTGCCATACAATCCTTTAAACCTAATTCTCAAGGTGCAGGGTATAAATCAGTCGGTTTAGACCGACTGAAACGTTTTTACTTGTTTTTTATAATACATTGGTCTATACAGGACGAGTTTTAGAAAAAAAAAATTAAAAAAACTTTTTGAAAAAAAAGAAATGAATTTAAATAAAAAAAAGTTTTTACCTTTTAATAATAATAAATGCGTGTACTGAAGTGTTAAATAAAGTCCATCGAATATTAATTAAAATTTTTTTGTTTTCTTTTAATAAAAAATTTACATTGTTAAAAATAAAAAATAAAATGGTGGTATTTACAAAAATATTGAAGTGAAATTTGTATTGTAAAAACTAAACTATTTAATCAATATTTATTGTTATATTTTATTTAAATAATTTAATACGATTTTTTTTTATAATACAATACATATTTTACATATAATTTATTTAAATAATTCAATAAAAATTTATAATTCTATTAAAAATATTTTTTACAAAATCCATTTGGAATTATAAGAATTACATGATTATTGTAAATTTAATCCCCTGTTAATATAGTTGCAAAAGTCATTCTTATCTAATTTTGGGGAAAAAAAATCTAAAAAATTGACCAACATTTTCCACATAATATGTTTCAGAACCCTTTTCATTTTAAAATCGTTATTTTCGCTGCAAAGCTTTTGGTCCTATCCTTAAAATCCTGTATCATTATTTCAATCTTCAATTATTACTTTATTTATAATATTCAGTTCCTACTATCATTTGTTACTATAGTTGATCTTTATTTATTTTCTTAAAAACCTCGCTATATAGAGAGAAAATTTTCAATAATAGTTCGAATTATACAAGTGATAGAATAGTGTTATTTTGTGGAGTACCACAAAGCTCTGTAATAGGATTGTTATTTTTTCTTATATATACATAAATGGCATTAACACAATACTAAAGTATATTAAAGTTATAATATAGTTACTATAATTATCTGAAGGAAGCATATACACCTATATGTTTTACTGATTCGAGTTCTATTAAACTGTTTTATCGTTCTTCCCTCTATCTCATTCCTATTCCATTAATTCCTTTTGTTTACTATTTCATTTTATTTCAATTTCAATGCCTTTATTTTAAGGTTACTACAACTATCATGGTACATAATTTTATATTTGCACGTATTCAAGTTTGTAAATATTCGTACGTTAGAGCTTTATATAATCAAGCTAGGATATATAGAATTATTTTTTTAAAAAACCAGTTTGTGTTTTCATTTCTAGATTAAAAGGTAAAAGAGGTTTTATTCTAAACCTATATTTTATAGATAATGCAATTTGCTTCATTTATGAAATTATAAATGAAAAATATGACATAAATTTTTCTTTTTTCCTTGTGTTCATTTACTGATAATCCATCACATAATCTGATATTGCCACATGCATTCGATTCTAAAATAAATTTACAGTCAATTAACATTTTTAGATTTACCACTAAACCCTAGCACCACTTATATAATCTGATATTACCGCATACCATTTTACGTATATAAAATGGTGTTTCTTAACTTTGTTATTGCCCCGAACCCATTTCCAATTTGAAAATGTACTCTTGCACAAATTTATATTTTTTTATATTTTGCTTTTCTTGTGTATTATTCGAGTCCATTGATTGTAACTCAACTGTTCCACATTAGAATTAAAACTTCTAAGTCGCAGCAGTGTAAAAATTCTGAAACTTTTAAATAATCAGTTGATCGAAAATAACAGAAATGACATTGTTTATGAAATGTTTATAAAATTAAATTTTATTTGTTTCCCAATACTTTTCGCCTTCCAATTCACTGCAAAAAAAGGAAATGTTAACAAGATTTGAAGACTTAAAGAAAACTTACTTGAATAACTCTTTAATATCTGTATCCGCTATTTTGAAATTTAAAATTTGATTTTTGAATTTTAAATTTCATGAGGCAGTCACTAAATTTATACTAGAGGTCTGCGCTACATTTCTTTATTGCAGATTGAATTTTCGAATGCACTTTATTGCAGTCAGTAATTTTCGAACGATCTATATTTTGTGTGTATGTAGCGTGAATTTTCGAACGTACTACAAGCTAGAACTATATTCTAGAACTGAATAAACGAAAAACCCCTATATATGTATTTTTTTTTACGTTTAGGTCTTTTTTGAGACAATTGATGTTATTTTTTACTGAAAATTTGAAAACGTTTCTCTCAATAATGAATTTCTCTTTTAGAATACCTGTCGTTAAGGGTCACTTGTATAAAAACTTATTCTGGAATGAATTGCCATAATTCATTTCTGCATCCCCATAAATAAAATGTGCAAAGGGATAAAATGTGCATCCCCATAACAATGAATGTGCGTTGGGACATTCCCAAATGTACATATATGGGAAATGAATAAAAATACTATTAATTTTTTTTTTTTTTGTATTCATTATTTTTATTCCTTTTTTTTTTCAGTTTTATTTTTTTTTTTTTTAGTTTTTTTAATTTTTCCTTAAAGTTTTCTTTCCACATTAATAAAAATTTTTTTTTGTTTTTTTTTTTATCATTTAATTTTAAATATTATTTTGTTGTATTTTAAATTTTCTGTTTTTATTTTATTTTATTTTTTTTTTTTACTTTTATTTTTTTTTCTTCTTCACTTTAATTTTAATTTTTCATAATATTATTATATTAATAAATGAATATATATAAATACATATATATAAATATATATATATATATATATATATATATGGATATATATATATATATATATATATATATATATATATATATATATATATATATATATATATATGTATACATATATATATTATATATATATGTATATATATATATATATATATATATATATATATACATATATATATATAAATATATGGATATATATATATATATAAATATGGATATAAATATATATATATATATATATCCATATATACATATATATATATCCATATACTTAACATATTTTATATTACTCCTGTAAAATGTAAATTATTTTTTTCATTTGTCAATCAATTAATAATAATTATTATTAGCAATCATAATTACTATAAATTATTACATAATTTATGCTTTAAATATACATAATGCTTTATATATATATATATATACATATTATAATATATACGTATATATATATATATACATATTATAATATATACGTATATATATATATATACATATTTATTAATAATAATATTATTATTTTAATCAAGTAAGATAATATATAAATTTTTACTATTTATAATCGCTGCTTTTTTTTTTTTTAATTTTTTTTTTGTTTTAAGTTACTTGCTATATTTTTTTTTTTGTTTCTTTTTTTTTTTAATATTTTCAATGAATTATTATTATAGTTTTTATTAATGATAATCATTATAGTTAAAACTTACATAATTAATATTAATTTTCTTTTCTTTTTTTTTTTATTAATTTTAATATTTATATATTTTTAATTATGTTAATTATGTAAAGTTTTCTAATTATTATTTATTTTTTTGTTTTTGTATTTGAACTGAAATTCGAAGTAAAAATCATTAATAAATGTAGCATTTTTAATTTTTTATTTTTGCTTTAAATTTTTTAATAAGTTTTTCAAAATTTTACTTTTTTTTTTTGTAATATTAATTTTTTTATAAATTTTTTCCTGAGAAAATATGTTTAAGATTTTTTTTTTAACGATTTTTCAATTTCTTTTTTCTTTCTTACTTTTTTATATTTTGCTTTTCAATTATATAATATGTACTTATGTAATTGAATTTTTTTTTCCATTTTTTGTTTTCTCTGCTGAATAAAACTAAATTATTTTTTTTATATATTTATTAATTATTTTTAATAATATTATAAATTAAATGAGTACATTCTATGTTTTTATTTAAAATATATATTATATGTATACACCTAAATATATATTATGAATTAAATTTATATGTATGTAAAAAAAAAAATTATTTTTATTATTAAAAATTTTACTTAAATATTTTTAAGAAAATATTTTTATATATTTATAAATATGTTTTTAAATATAATTTATATATTATGTTCATATATTATATTATATATAAAATGGATTATCAACTATATTTTACTTTTTATATTTATATTTATATTTATATTTAAATTAAAATTAGATTTTATATAAATAGTTATTTTCATTATTTTTTTTTATAATTTCATTTTCTCTTGCTTAAATTTTCAATATATACTTCAAAGATAAAAAAAATGTATAAAATATATATACATATAATTTTAATATATATATTATATAATTTTAATAAAAAGTATATTTTGATTATATAATTTTATATAAAATCAAAAATAAAAAAAAATATAAAATTTTTTTAATTATAAAATTTTACAATAACATAAAAGAAAGGACAGACGAAAACGTACATAAAGTACAAAAAAAAAAAAAACAAAAAAAGTTTACTAACTTACTTAAAAGTTTACTAACATTTAATTTAAATTTTTTTTTTAGTTTAAAAAGGAAAGGAAAAATCATCGAAATTAATTATATTGAATTATTTTTAATTAAATTTTACGAATTAAGCTCAAAATTGTATTTGTTCTTTTTATTATCAAATAATTTTTTTTTCAAAACTTACAACTTATGAGACACATACATATTTTCCAAAAAAAAAAATCTATTTAATGTGATGCCAAAATAAAAAAACATTTAAATAACTTTCTGCTCATTTTTAAATAAAAAATTTTAAATATAAAATATTTTAGGAATATAAAATAAATTTTTCCTAATTTTACATAATAACATGATTTTATAATTATTTATGTATATAATTTACATACATACAAGTAATTTTAAATTTGTTAATTTATTAGCTTGATAGAACTATTTATTATTCATTCATCAAGGTAAATTTATTGTTGATATTTTTAATTTTATTATTTTTAAATACAAATTTAGAAAATTAAATTCTATAAAAAAAATATCTCTAAATTATCTTTAAATATCAATTATATAGAAATAAATAAATCATAGAAAAAAACTTATTTTAGAAATTTTCAAATTTAATTATCCAAATATTATGTAAAATATATCGAATTAATGAATTATAATTTTAATAAATGAATTATAATTTTAAATATTGAAATATATTTTTAAATATTTTTAAATTTAATAAAAAGAAGCCAAGAAAAGGAGCTTTAATCTAAAAAAAAAATATGCACAACTATTTATTTTATTTTTTCGGAATTTAATTAATCAACTCAATGTTTTTATAAAACATTTCTAAAACCAAAACAAAATAAATGAACAATATAAAATAAAAATAACAAAATCAATATTAATTAAAATAACTGAAATTTTAATTAAATATTTTTGGATTTATTTTTAAATAGAAAAAAAAGTAGATAAAATTCTGAAATTAAATTTCTATATTATAAAATTATGTTGATAAATAATTAAAATTATAAAATTTAAATGTTAAAAATATTTTAAGAAAATATATGGATCTTATTTATTCATTATTATACAATGATCCAAACAATTTTTAAAATAAATAATTTAAATAATATAAGTTGTAAGCAGAAAAAAAAATCAGTGAAATCATAAATTTAAAGAATTTTATAATCGAAATTTTTTTTTCTCAAGTTTTTTTTATTTTTATATATATATATATATTTATTATTTTTTTTTTTTGGGTTTTCATATTTTTTTTTTCTTTCTTTATTTAATGCTAATTTAACTTAGTTTTACTGCATATATTTTTTAATATTATTTTAATATTTAAATACAGTCTGTTAGATTTTAGCTTTCTATTAAAAATTTCTGTTTTTTTTTTTTTGTTTTTTAATATTAAATTGAAGACAAGGAAAAAATTAAATGAACTTATAAAAAAAAAAATGAATTTATTATTTTTAGTTACATAATTATCTAATTCTTGATTAATTTTTAATTGAATATATATTTTATACAAATAATACAATTATTTTAAATTCGAAATTTATTCAAATAAAATAATTTTTTAATCTTTTATCTAATTATTCAAATATACATAGTTGTTTTTTTTTCTGTTTTTTTTTTTTTTAGTTAATGTATGTATAGATTATAAACAAAACAATATTAAAAATTTATTAAAATATGCGAAATATAAATATATATTTATAAATAATTTGCTTTAAGTTTTATTATTGGGGACCTTAGAAATACTTCTTGTTTTTTTTTCTTATTATTCTTTTATTTAGATTTAAATTATTGCAATTGATTGAATTTGCATTTTCTTTATAATTACATTTTTTAAAATTTAAATAATGATTTTAATAAATCAATTATTTTATTACTAACACATTAAAAATTATATAGACTAATTGAAATATACAATTGAATAAAAATTTTCAATTATAAAAAAATTTATAACCTGTAGATATTAATATACAGTTAGATTGTTGAACTAAAATTCGTAAAAATTTTATTACATAGATTTGAAAGTAAAATTTTCAATTTCATTTTTCCTTAAACTTGCTTTCATTGAATTATTTTTGCCGAACTAATTGTTTCCCAAATTTTAGGAACTCATAAATTCTTAAATCACGATTCTCGTGATAAATGCTGCTGAATGAATTTCATATTTTAACCGAGTGTATGTATATAAACTAAAGAATGGAACCGACCAAAAAAAAACATAATGAATTTTTAAATTCACCAATATTTATAAAATTATGAATTTAATAAAAAAAAAAAGGAAATATAAATTTTAACGGGTACAAATAAGAATTTACCATAAAATTTTATTAAATTAACACTCATATTCTTCATTTAATTTTCTTAAATCTGAAATTATGCAAAAAAAAAAAAATAAGTTAAGTGTAACGCATCTGGATTATAGAAAACCTTCCTACTTGTCTTGGAATATTAACAAAAAAAAAAGCCAAACAAATGAAAGAGTACTTTTTTTTTATGTTTTACTTATTTCTTTTTCTTTTATTTATCATAGGATTTCTTCTCTTATTTATAGTTATTATGTATAAATAAATTATTAATTTATACATTTATAAAAAAACAAATGTATAATGATGCAAGGAAAAAAAAAACACATGATTTTTACTTTTTTATTATTTTTTTTATACATTATCTTAAAATAAACAAAAAAAAATTTAAGAATATTAGAATTATATGCTACTTAATATTTATAATATAAAATATTTGTTTATTTACTAATTTAATATATTAATATATACATACATTCGTACATATACTACATATATAGAAGGTGTAAGAAATAAACTTAATTTTATAAAAAAAATTATTTTTTATGTTATTTTAAATATCCTTAATATGATCTTTTTTTTTGATAAATACATACACACATTTCATATTTTTTTTTTAATTTCTTCTAGATTTACAATTTTAATTTCTTCTCTTAATATCAAAGAATATTAATTATTTTTCATTTAATTACATAATCTAAGTAATAAGTATAGTAATTTAAATTTAAGTTTATTTTCTTTTTTACTGAAAGTTTTCGTTTTTTATTCAATATCCAAAATTATAGATTTAATTATATAAATTAATAAAAATCAAAATCATTAAGATGCAAAGAAAACAAAAAAAAAAAATTTGATTCATCCAATTTTCCAGATACGAAATTAATATTAGTTATTTAAGAGAAAAGAAAAAAGAAAATGAAAAAAAATATAAAAAGTAAACCTAAGGTCCCCGTTAACACTTAAAATCTAAAAAATTTTTAGAAAAAATTTTTGCAAAAAAAAAACTATTATAATTTAATTTCAATAAAGAAATATTAAAAAAAAATAAACAAAAAATGTAAACAATTTATTTTTGAAATTACGATATATATATTTATATAATTATATATATATATATATATATATATATATATGTATTTTTTATTTTTCTTGTATATCTTATGAATCGGTTACAAAATTAATTAATAATTAGTATTATAATTAATAAAAAAAGCATAGATTAAAAACTAAAAAAAAAAAAATTATTTTCTTAATTGCTTTAATATGTATGTAAATTGTATTTATTATTATTTATATAAAATTTTATATAAAATTTATATTTGTAATATCAACCTATTATATATGTATATATATATATATATATATAATAAGGTTGTATAAATTATGATAGTTTTATTTAATTAGTTTTTATTTAATTTTTCTGCAATTTCTCAAATAATTATTTAATTTAATTTAATACAACAAAATAATGCAAATTTATAATAATATATGTATGTAGCAAGCTCTTAAAACATAATAATTAATTTTTAAACACAAAAATTTTTATGTATCTTTTTGTATTATTTTTTTGTATTTTACATTTTAAATTCAAGGAAAAAAAAATAGTGTGTTGAAACAGATGCCTTTTTTTTTATGTGTGGTATTATATTATACATAGGTATATATGTATGTTTATTTTGTATGTATTTATATACCAGAATATATTTATATAATTTTTGTTTTAATTTTTTTATATGCAAAATTTTGTAAATTGCTTCTTTTTGTTTTTAAATAATAAAATAATAAGGAAAATTTTATGATTGGTTATTTTGTTTTTATTAGATTTTTATTAGAATTTTAATTCAGTTTTTTTTAAGTTTTCTAAATTAAAACAAATAGCAAAAAAATTTATTTTTTTTTTCTATAATAATAAATTTCTTTCTTATTTAAAAAAAAATCATGGTTATATATATCAAAATATTATTCACGAAAAACTATTATTTAATAAAAAAATTTAAAAATAATCGAAGTCATTAAATTTAAACAAAAAAGAATAATCCGAAAAAAATTTTGATGAAATGAAATTTAATAATTTTAAATTTGAATAAATTTATTTAAGAGTTTAATAGTACGAATTTTTATTACAAAAAAAAAAAATAGAGGAAAACAAATAAGAAATTTATGAGTTTTTTTATATACAATAAAAATTTTTATTTTAATTATTTATTATAATTATTAATATAATTACCATTATTAATAATTACTATAATAATAAAGTGACTGTAACTATGTTATGGAATATTTCTTATATACTTTTTGGAAAAATTGAAACAAATGAATATCAACTAATAAATAAGAAACAAAAAAAAAAACGTAAATGTTGTGTTTTTTTATTGAATTTTATTTTATTTTATTTATTCAATTATTTTAATTGAATAAATTTAAGAAAAACTCAGCTTAAACCGATTATTTAACCAAATAACAAAAAAATTATTAAAAAAAAAACACCTTTTCAATAAATAAAGAATAATTTGTTATAGAAAGTAAAAAAAATAGTTTTCTGTTTTTTTATTATTTTGTTTTTTTAATTAATATATTAATTTTGTTAAATTAAAATTTGATTTTTTTTCGTTTGTTTCTTTTTTTTTTACAATAACAAATGATGCTATTAAAAATTTTGTGTACAAATTATATTGAATTTTCTTTATATTTTTTTTTTTTCTTTTTTTAATAAAAAGGTTTATATTAATAATATTAATAGTGTTTTATTTGAAAAAGTTTACAGTTTAAATTTTTTTTTATATATATATAAAATATACATAAATTTTTATTATTGTAATTATTATTTGATAATTATCTGAAATGAAATTTAAATTATATTTTTGTTTTAGAGGGAAATTTTTATTTAAAATTTTTAATATTATTTTTGTTTATAATTTTGTTTAAATTATTTAAAAAAATTTATTGAGAAAATAATTTATTATTATAATATTATTACAAATAAACACTTAAAGTTGATTTTTACTCTTTTTATTCTTTTTTTTATTTATTTGTTAATTTTTTTGCTTAATTTTGCTTTTTCCTTGTTTTAATAAAAATGTTCGGGTATTAATATGTATGAATATTGTTTTTTTTTTGTTTTTAGTTTATAATTAAATAATTTTTGTATTGATATATCCTTTTTTTATTAATTTTGCATTTTTTTTTTGCTTATTTTGTAAAGAACTTTGTATTTAATATTTTTAGTATTACTTTGTTTTTTTCTTTTTATTTTCTCGCGTATTAATCTTGCTATTATTTTTGTAATATTATTTTTGCAATTCTCTTTTTTATTTTAAATTGTATATATGTATATACCTTTTGCTCTTTTTTTAAATTTTTTTCGCTTTCTTTTTAGTTTTTATTTTTTATTTTCTTTCTTTTGCAACAACACTTTTTAAGATTTGTTCGATTCAATTTCTTTTAACTTCTCCTCACGCGGCCTGGCTTTGCAAAATATCAATTTAGCTTGTTGAGTGTCAGCTAGAGCATTTACCGGTTCAGTAACTGTACGGGGTTGTAATTTTAAACGCGGGCGTTCACTGTCATCTAAAATAATAAAAAAAAAAATTAGAAATGCAAAGATGTACATATATAATATATTAATAAATTAATTCAAAATAACGTAAAAATAACGTAAAAATAAAAAAAAAAATTTAAAAAATAAATAAAAAAAAAAAAAATTTAATTTAGATGCATTAAGTAAATTTAATTTGTTTTAAATGGACAACTTTAGTTTACAGAATTTTAGGATTCACATTAACATTTTAATAAAATCTTGAAAAATATTCAAGAATCAATTTACTTAAAAGTATAAGTTAAAATTATTAATTTATATATGTAGCTATTAATATAAATGTGAAGTTGGCTTAATTTTCTAAATGATATTAAAATATTTTCAAAATAAAGAAACTTGAAGTGGATCTTTTGAATTTATTTAAAAAATTATGTTATTCATTAAATTACGTTAGCAATATTCCAATTAAAAAGAAAAAGTAAATAGATTACCACACAATTGATTCTCCAAATCAACCACCTTTCAAAAACATATATGGACGTGTTTTTAATATACACGCACATATAGTACATACATTGAAAGTGTTTTGATAACTGATCTAATTTTAATATAATTGCTATTCTTTTTAAATTCAGATAAGATAGAACAATAATAATTTCAGATAGCTATAATTCAAAATTTTATGAATATAAAAAATTTGTTTTTCTTACCTTTACTACCTATACTATTAAAACTTTCGCTTGGCGGTCTTTGAGGAGGATGTTGGTCCCGCCTATCCCTATCGTGACCGCGTCGATTAAAACTATTAAACCGCTCGTTATAATGTTGATTTCCACCTCCAAAGTTATCAGCACGATTGCCTCCACCGCCGCCGCCTCCACCACCTCCACCACCTCCACCACTTCGTTCCATATTGCGATCATCATTTCCAAAGTTGCCATATCTTGGACGATTTGGGTTCCGATCTATATTATGTATATGAATAAAAAAACATTATTATTTTGACAACATACATACATACATATAAAAAAAAATTAAACAAAATTAAAATAACGTAATTAAACAAAATTAAAAAAATTTTATTTTTGTTTAAATTATGAATTAAAATGTGCTAATGATAACCTAAAATAAGTTTGAAATTACATGAATTTTCCTATTAAGAAAAACGGAATATTATGTGCCTTAATGTGAATATCTTTTAAAATTTTCCAAGTTTTATTTCTGTTTATGTAGGTATACCTATTTATAAATAAACAAAAATATTTATGCTCATATGTACTCTTATTAATATATGTAACATACGTACATAGGTTCTTATAATGTATGTATCAACAAAACGAAAATTTTTATTTAAAAATATAAAAATGTTAAAAAAACAAAAATTTGTTGCAAATTCGCTTCATTATATTTTGTTTTTATTTGAAATTTTATATAAGAAAGTTTGAAGAATTTTATTTACTGTTCAAAGAACAAGGTAGATACTTTCATATTTTTATTAAAATTTGGCTATTTGCCAAATACATGCAAACATACATTTATATTTCTTTTCTCTTTTTTGTTATTGACGATGTATGGCATAAATCTTTATGAGATGTGATATAATAGATATTCTAAGTAATATTGCTATTTTTAATTGAAATAGCTCGAAAGTAGACTGGTTAACATTATTTTTCATCATTTTATATTGACATTACAAATTTAAGCTTATAGCATTCATTTTTAATTACCATTATTAAATCCTCTATTTCCACCTTGACCATCTTGGCGACTTCTATCATTTCTGACAAAATTATCGAAACTTCCGGCTCGGTTATCATTTCGATTACCACCACTACGATTATGTTGAAAATTACTATTTCCACCACCACCGCTATTATTACCACCACCACTACCTCCACCACCACCGCCGCCGCCTCCTCCACCTCCTTGTCTTGGTGGTCCACGTTTTTGAAAACCACTTCGATCATTTTTTCTTTGCTCAGCAATATCAATCCTTAAAGCCGCGTTATTTTGATCAACATGAATTCTACCATCCATGTCAATTGCTTTTTCCAAATCTTCTAAACTTTCAAATTCAACATAGCAAAACCCTTTGAATAAATCAGTTTCTTTATCCTTTACAAGGCGTACATTTTTTACCTTTAATGTTGAAAATATTTTTATAATATCACCTTGAACTAAACCCTGCGGCAAATTACCAACATAAGCAATAAATGGTGGCTCCGTCGGGAGCTTTTTTGTGGGACGGTCCACAAATCTAAAATTTATATAAAAATAATATTAAATATAAAATAATATTAATTAAATTCCAATATTAAACAGAAATTTATTTTTGGTTTCACTAAAATTTTATGATTCTATCACCTTCTTGATGCTTTAGACGGCATTATTTAATATTTACAAAAAAATTTTTATAATATTGCAAATTTCACTTTTAACATTAGCCGCCATAACACAACTGACTTACTATACATAATATCAATCAGAAAAATTCATTGATAACAAAAATTTATAAAAATTTATTAAATGATATAATGTTTAGAATTTTAAAGTAAATAATTGAATCTATAATAATAATTCAAGTGATATTATTTATTATTATCTTTTGAGTGGTTTTTATTCTTAACACCTTATATAAAATAAAAATTGATTAGTACTGCTAAAACATTCTGCCAACACGTTTTCAATTTTCCCCGACAAAATTTATTCAATTAAAATGTTATAAATACATATCAAATGGAGTAATTTTATGTGAAAATCAAAATTTTACTATTTAAATAATAAAATTCGGCATAATTTGCCTCAATATAATGGGTTAGTTTATTGAAATTTTATTAATATTTACCTAGCGTGATCAAAACCAGCTCTTCCAGCCATGTTTTATTTTTTGAAATGGTCTAAAAACTTTTTTGGCAGCCAAGTTCTAAAAAGTTTTATACTTTTATCTCTTTTTAACATATTTAAAGTTTTTAAAATCCAATAATCAGTTGATCCTTTTCTAAAGAATGAAAATTTCGTATACAAATTGAACTTAGCTACAATTAAAAATGTCAAATCAGAAATAGTGATGCCAGGATAATGAAATTATTATATTTGTTTGAAAAATTTTAAACATGCACCATCGCAGCAGTGTTCATTTTGTACTCGTAAAACGATATTCACTTTCTACAAAAACATCACTTATCCCGTTTGAGTTTAATTGAGTTTTTGTGGGAAGAGGCCGTTCGTCAACGTGGACAGTTATTTCCCACGAAAGCACTATTAAGCCCTTTAGATATTAAATTTGATATAAGAAATTTTTTAAAAACTTTATAAAAATTGAAAAAAACTTAATAAAGTTTTTGTATGCAAATCGTGTGGTATAATACTTTTTGAACAAAAATGAGAGAAAATCATGACGTTATCATTTTCTCAATGTTTAAAGTTTCTTATTCTTGGATATTTCTTGAAGGTTTTATCTTTTATCAAAAAAATATTTTTCATCAACAATTAACATTTTAATTAAAAATAAACCAAATATATTCATAAATATTTTTTACTAAATTTCCCACTTTTATAATACAAAATCAAAATTTCCTGATTTTTGGTATAATCAAAAAATATTTGTTTATGTTTGATAAATTCTTGAAATTTGACGTTTATCAACTTTTTATAAAGTTTTTTCAATTTTTTCGTCTGCTTTATTTTTTTTTTTTGTTATAAGAGAATTTTTTTCTTTTTACGAGATATTACTTCACTGTTTCTCTTTTTAAAGTTTTTTCAAGTTTTACACCAACAGGACCATTAATTCAGCCTATTAGATATCAACGAGTGCAATAATGTTGCAATGAGAAGTCACAGTCAAACCGACTCAGCATGATATAGTATATTTTAATTTCTTTAATATTTTATTGAAAAACAAATATTTATTTAAGTAAATTTTATTATTATGTATTTTAAATTCTACAGTTACATTATTAACTAAAAGAATTCCACAGGTTTTATTTTTTTTTTAATAAAAATATATGCATTTGTTTTTAATTTCTTTTACATCAATAAAAGTTATTTCTAATTCATTATATATTACATATGTATATATAATATGGATTAAATTTCTAAATACTAAAACAAATTATTTCTAGATGTAATATTGTTGAAACAAATGTTCTTTCATATAAAAATCATTTAACATACTTTTAATAATTAGTGTAATAAAATTTAGAATTGCTAATTACGATAAATTATTTCTTGTGTAGAAAAAACACTTTTATCTATCGGTTGTCAGTGTAGTTTTAAACAAATGGTGTAAAATTCAATAATCATATTTTGAGCATATGGAATTATTTCAAAAAGAATGATTTAAAAAATACCAAATTTTCATTGCTAAGTGACGCAATTTTAGTGTGTTGCTCCCCAAAAAATTAGTCCCATTTAAACTGATATTTCATTTTATTTTATTTTCAGCATTACGATTTTTGATCTTTTTGTGCACAATTCAAGTTGTATTTCTATAGCTGCTTTTTTAATCGATTGAATTTTAATGAGGCTAGAGAAGTTTATTTCCTCTTTAAAAGTATTTTTTATCAAAAACTAAAATTTGTTTAAATATTTTCATTGTCATCTTCATAAACATATTTTGAAAAATCAAAAATTTCCTGCAAATTATAAAAAAATGTGACAAACATTTTAACCTACATATATAATATCATAACTTATAATATAGTTTGTAAAACAATAAAAAAAGAAAAATATTTACATTTAACTAGTCTTATTATATTGTTTTTTTTTTCTTCATTAATTTTTATTCAACAAATGCTTGTCTCCATGTTGTAGCATAAGGAACTCGCACAATTTTATGTTTTGTATTCGGCGTTCCATCATCTAAAATTTCTTTTATTGTTGATAATGGTAAAATTTCAATTTGTTGTATATCAGCATTTGTTGTTTTGCTAGATATTTCTTGTTTCTCTCTATGTGATGCACCTGGCACTGGTTTTAAAACAGGTATAGAATCATTAAAATTACGACGATCTTTAGAGCCGCATTGATCAACATATAACGCCGTTACTGAAAGTAATTCCAATGTGACAACCCAAGTAAATGATTCTAATGTTTTTAATTTACGCATTGAACTTAAAATAATTTGATTTGTTGTGGCTGATTGCGAAACGTAAGTAGGTATTAAGAGAAAACGTTTTAAATTTTTACATGCTATTATCTTTTGTTCGAAACCATCTCTAATATCAAAATTAACCAATTCCAGTTGTTGTAAATTTTCCATCTCAGAAATTTGTTCTAATATTGAAAAAGTTACAGTAATGTCTGTACTTTTTTCTAAACGTAATCGTTGTAATTTCTTCAAATTGCTCAAAATATCACTAGCAAAATTTTGCTGAATGCTCGAGCACTCACCAATCTCTAATGATTCAAGCTCTGTGAGTTGTCCTAAAATTTCTATATTCTTTGTACCCAAATCGTCAATTAATGTTAAACTTAGATGTTTTAAATTTGTTAGGAATGCAAATGATGAAAGATCGCCTATTAAATTACAACATTCTACTGACTTTAAACGTAATTCAGTCAAATTCGATAACTTATTTAAATTTTCCAAATTAATTGTTTCACTTTTAATGGATGTCGCATTTAAAATGTTTAATTGAGGTGTTGCCAAAAATAAATTTTGAACAACGCTTGCAGGACATCTTCCTAAGTCAATTGTTCTGAGTGTAAAAACTTTTTGAATGTTTTCATTAAAATTTGTCCACATTTTATCAACACCGCTTTTTGGGCATATCATTTTCCTTAAATCTAAATGTTGTGTTGAATTTCGACTTAATGTGGCAGCAAAACCAGCCCAGTCATTAACTTGAGAATTTTTCATCCTAACAATTTTCCATAATGAACGTTCATTTGCCAAATGGTTCCATAAACGTGAAACGCGAGCTGCTCGCAAAAGCTCCTACAAAAATTATTATTAAATTATATGTTTTTTTTTTAATTTATATAACTTCCGTAAAGAATTTGTTGTACTCAAACTAATATTATCATTATGATAACCTGAAATTACCTGTACTTTAAGATATTTGAATACGTTTAATATAATATCATAAGCCCCAGAAACATTTCCAAATAAATTGTGAACATATGAATCTACATATTGAATTTTAACTGGAGAAGATTTGTTACTCCCAGTGGATGTCGATACTTCAACGTGTCTACAAAAAAAATTTTTGTCAAATAAGTATAAATATTGGTTTATAAAAGTAAAAAGGAATGAATTTTCAATACGAAGTAATTTGATGCAATACCACAAGCGTTACTCACTCATTTGATGTTCGAATTCCCGGTTTATGTATAACCAAATATTTGCGTCCATTGAGGACTGCAATTGATTGTACATGTTTTGATGAAATAACAATTGCAGTTGAATGACAATTTTTTGAACCTTCATTTGAAATGTTATTTTTATTACTAATCGTGTTCGAATTTTTTGTAAATGATTTATTACATAAAATTTCTTTTTCTTGTAAACATTTTTGATTACTTTCACTTTTATCTAGATTGCATTGAGAATTTGAAAAATTAGTTAAAGGATTTACCGAACCACTAATTTCATTGATGTCATTGTTATTTTGTAATTGATTCATATTATAATTTAAATTTTTTGGGTTATTTGTTAAACATTCTGTGTCATATATTGGATTCAAATCAGTTTTTGAAATATTCTGAGCCTTGCATGACTAAAATACATATAAAAATTGAATGGGCTATTTTATTTGCAGCATATAAAAATATTGAAACTCACATCACATTCATAAATTTTCTTTCCTTTGGAACCACTTTCATTCGTATTACTCGATTGAAAGTCATCAACATTGCGGTCCAAACCAACGCATTCATGATGAAATGAACATAAACATTTCACACACTGTAATTGTGGAATTAATCCCATTGCAAGGACACATTGAATAGTACAAGGTTCGCCCCTGCAATCAAAAATTAATTGTTATATAGCACCCACAAATGATTTTGTTTTTGAATTATGAGCAATCGTTCTTATGACCCAATCAAAGTGAAAGAAATTGAGTATTTATCAAAAAACATGACACTTCGCATTAATAACATTTCATTTAGTTCATGTTTCAGCAAACAAAAAATATCAGAAAGGTGTTTTAGAATTTAGCCATTGTTTTATGATAACAATTTATTTCATCAAAATAAAAAAGATTAAATTAAAACAAGATTTAGTTATACAATAAACTAAGAGTGAGTTTACCTAATAAAATGAGTAACCGAAAATATTGCTAGACCTTAGTTAATATGAATACTTACTTTTTGCTAGAATTTCCCGACTTAATATTACTACCGATATTTTCACTACTTGTACTACTGGTTCTCATTGATTTCGAATGATGATCGTCAGTGTTTGTAGTGGGATATCTAACGTGAGACCGTGAACCTTGTGTTTTAACTGCTTGTGTTGGTGTCCAACCTTGTGGTGGCGGACTAGCACCTTTAGGTGCTTTCGGTTTTGGAATACGTTTTGTAGATGCAGGCGTGGAAATTTCAGAAATTTTAGCTGTTGAAGTTTCAATATTACGACCTGAAGGTTTCGCACTTCTAATAATTTCATCTTCCGGATCTGCCCCAAGTGCATCTTTACTAAATGTGAAATTGTCTAATGTAAGGCCAGACGTCAAATTTACTTGAATTTCGTGACGGGTACGTAATTTTTTCCCACTGGGCGTAATATAATATACTTCACCTTTATCTTTCGAGCCCGGTAACGCCCTTAATACAATTTCACGCTTCCATCCCATTTCAAAAGGTTTTCTAAAAATTGGATCTTCCGAAGGACGTAATTTATGACTTGTGTGAGATGGTGTTTGAATTGGTGATGCTGTGGCTGATACTGAAGGAGAACTTTTAGGTTCTTCATTTTCATTAATTAGAGTAGTGACATTTGTTTTCGTGTCTGTTGCATTTTGTGAAACTTCTGAACCGTTTTGATCCAGTTTGCCATTGTGTTCTCCAATATTTTTTTGGACTGTGTCCATTTCTTCTAAAATTCGTTCTGTGTTACTTACCAACCTTTTAAATTTGGGTCCAATTATTTCACTGTCAACTTCGCTTGAGTTTACTTTAATTTTTTTCCCGAATACAAATTTGCCTTCATAAAATCCAAATAAATCCTGCTCTTCTTCATTTTCGTTATTCTGCTCTGAAGAAGCTCTTGAATGCGATCGTTTCAAATTTACTTGTTCACAATTGTCTTCTTCCATAATTTCGTCAGCAATTTCTTCATTTACATTTTCTGCCTGCTCTTGAAGCGTTTCTAAAATGTTATTGTCTACAGTTTCTTCTTTATCCTGTGACGATCTATTTAACTCCTCACTTCCGCATATCATCCTGATATCGTCCTCAATATCGTTTTTCGCTTTTATATTTTTGGCTACTTTTATAATAACTTCTTCCATTTTAGGCATTTCAGGTTGAGTTGAATGTTCTTCTATAATTTCTTCTGTAGTATCAACAGATTCGTGTGTATTTTCATCTGATGTAAAAATAAGTTTCATTTTTTCATTTTCCGCGGAAACATCACAACCATTCTCCTCAACTTCCATTATTAGTATTTTTGAAAATAATAAGTTTATAATTTTTTTTTAAATTAATCTAATTTCTAGGTTAGAAAACCGGAATCAAAATTATCTTTAGCATATATTCAACTTCTTATCTTTTATTCTTTTATGTTTTTTTTAAAATAATTATTCATTTTTATGTAATTGAAATTCACAAAGATTAATTGTTTTTCCTATATACAAGTAAATTTAGCGCAACCAAAATAATAAACTTCTTGAAAAAAATTTTTCCACATTAACAAAAAGAACGCGCAAATCAAAAAATCCAACCACTAAATATAGATTTGTTGTTTCTTTCTTGTAGAGTTACTAAATAAAGAAAGAGTATTTAATTTATTAATTCTACCCGAAACAAGCTGTCAAAAGTATATAAACACTTACAAGAAAGAAAGAGTAAAATATATTTTTTGAGAAATCAACATTGCCAGATAAATACTTGAAAAATAATATTTGATTTATTTGTTACGTATTTATTTATTTTAGCAGTTTGAAATTTTGGCGCGGTTATAATGCAATCTAATTAATGTTTGCTACTACGTACCTAAACTGTGAGGCTCATTTAGAATAGCATTTTTTGTTTTCTCATTGATTTTTACTTTTTTGACTTTAAAGCTTTAAGTTTTCTGTTAAAAAATATTTTACTGGAAACACTTATTCAGAAATAAAATATATATGTGTATTGAGCGTCTCTTTGAAACTAAGTATGTACATAATACTTTCAGCGTTCGGGAAGAAAAATAAACCTTATTATCAAAAATTGTTTTTTTTTAAACTAATTTATTTTTGGATCTCAGTTTCCATTGAGATAAGTCGGAATAACGAATTTTAAATATTAAAAGAAGGAACATCTTTGTTTCTATACCACTTCACTCTTAAAAAGAAACACAGTAAAGCCAAAAATTCAAGTAAATTCTTTCTTTGTTCCAAGTATTGTCAAATTCAAATTGGCATTTAATTCCAAGTGTTGTTTTTTTTTCCTGTATAAATGGTGCACAAAGAAAATATTGGGATTTTCTTTTTTTGGATTAGTGTAATTTATGAATTAAGAATTATGAAATATAAAAACGACTGTTATTATATAAAAAAAATAATCGAAACAAATATGATATGGCAAATACAACTAAATTTTTGGGAAAAGGAAAATGTGTATACTTCCAAATTTTTATTCCCATTTAAAAAAAAAAATTAATTTTTTCCACCATACGTTTGTGAATATTATTTATTTTAATAATTAAAAGATTTCTTCAATAGTGTTAGGTTAGGTTAGATTGACGCGGATATTAGAAGAAACACTTAGGCCAGATAGGCCGTTGTGATCTCGCTTGATCTCTATGTCGCCACCCTCACGTGTAAAAATAGATTATTCGTAGTGTAAAAATAATTTTTTTCAGACTTTCGAACAGTAAGAACACAGTAAGAGGAATAAACTTAATGGAATTTAGAATTTTTAGAGCATATCTGATATCGTACATGCCTTAAAGATCACAATGTCTCATTTAAAGCGAAATGCAAAACGAACGCTCAAAAAAGTTGCCGCATGATCAAAATTCGCTTTTAATTTTTAGGATTTGAAGTGCACTGCTTTTATGTAATCATGCCAAATTTGGCAAAACATCATTGTACATTGGAAAAGTTGTTTTATATTTTTGAAAACAAAATAATTAATATTTTTAACATGTTTGTAGGGTTTTTGAGAGTTTTTTTTAAAAGTGAATCATGAAATCTATTGTGAATTGTTAATAAAATAGGAATTTATTGAATTGTTTATTGAGTTAGCAAAGACAAGAATTAGCTATTTACTTGTATAAAATATTACTAGATGTCAGGCATAAATTTTTTTTGTAAAAAATTAAATGAACTTATTTTTTATTGTTGAAAATTTAAATGTAACTGCACAAAATTAAATAGTCTTAAAAATATAACAGGCTTTGCTATAGTAAATAGGTTTTTAGAATATTGAAGAAGAAGAGTAAGGCTGAACTCATTTAAAGAAATTTGCACTTAATCTGCCACTGTTACCAATAAACAAAACTGTAAATTGAATGCTTTCTAAATGTATTCGTAAATGTCAATTCAAAATCAAATGATTGTTTAATTCAATGTAATTTGGTTAGAATTTCAAGATTATTTTCTTAGAAGTGTTGAAGTTGTTATTTTAAATAATTTTTTTCTATTTTAAAATTTGATTTTGATAAATAATATTTTAGCGCAAAATTATTGCATACAATGTACTTTTAAACACTTCGAAAATTTCTGACGGCAAAAAAATATTGTGTTCAGAAATATTCTTAAATTTATTAAATTCTTCAAGATTATAAATCGAGGGCAAATTTGTGATTGCAATGTCACAATCGTCGAATGTTGCAATTATTTGCATATATTATTAAGCATTATGAAAATTAAAATGACACTGTTTTAGTTGTTTGACACCACACACCTGATTTTCGCCACAAAAATTTATTATAAAACAATATATTTTTTTTAATAAAAACTTTAGTTAATTAATATATAATTAATTAAATACCTTGATTTCGTTTCAGACATCTTGTAAACACAAAAATTTTTAGCAATATGAAATATTTAGACATCTTGCAGTAAAAAATAAAGTTGCGATATTGCATTGATTTTTGCATTAGCAACAGATTATAAAATTATGATTAACGCGTCAAAATCATTACGAAAAGTTATTTTTGACGAACGTCAAATTAACGTAACTGAGACTTACGTTAACGTAAGGGAGATTTCTAGGGTTAATTGGTATTGTGTTGATTGTGGGAAGGTTTCTTTGGTTACATTTTCGCTCTCGCCTGTTCTGTTGGGGTCAGTTTGATCTAAATCAGTTTTCGTTAGAGGAGGGCTAAGAAGTTTACTGACCCATATTATTGTTGTATTATTGTTAGGTTTGGAGACGTTACTCTCTCCTAGGACTATTGTAAACGTGGTTTTTATTCATTAGTTTTTTCGAGGAACGTTGTTTCGCTATTTTTTGTTACAACAAGTGTCTTTTAGGGAGAATTCAAACAACTTATGATCGGTGGAGCTTTTCGTCATTATAGTACATTCAGCGACTTCCAAAATACAGTAAGAATAGTTTGACTTCAATTCAGCGACCGCAGTTAAATGGAGCGGAAGAAGTGTTGCCATAAAATAAAACAGTATTCAAGAACTATATTGAAACTTTATATAGGTACTGTATTTTTGCAATTACCTATATTTTATAATTCTTTTTTTTTTGATTTTTATTTTAATGAATAACACTAAACAACTACAAATAAAAAATGACAACTTAAATCAGATGTAAGATTTTTCAAAAGCTTTTTTTTTGCGATCTTAAGTAGTTGTTAGTCAGTAATGACTTCATTTTTATAAACAAAAAACATACCTTTTTTCGTTTTTTACAATGAATGAATAATCAATTCAATTAACTCACACGTTTTATGTTGATTGTATAACTTTTAAATGTCGTGATTAAATTCTTGTGACGTCTTCGATGACAAATTTTATAATCTTATAAGTGCATACATATATGTATATATGTATATATAATTAATTTAATATTATTCATTTAAGCATATATAAGTGAATATATTATCTAACATACTTGCATATTATTTATCTTATAATATAATTAAATCGTTCATTTTGAAAGTGATCTAAGTTGACTTTTTATTGCAAATGAAATATTGCAATGCTTAAACTTAAGGGCAAACAAAAACTTTGTTATCCGTTGGTTAAATAGTTCTAAATTCCAACTATTTAAATAATCATACGAGTATATGTCTGAAAAAATAGAAGAGTTTTGAAATTCCAAATATACTTACATGGGTCACTTTCAAAATAAACGATCCATTCGCATATACAGTATACGTTATTATGTATGTGATCGATTGCTTCTTAAACTTTTTATTTTATACACATGTAAATTGTTTTCGTCATAACAAACACCCATATAATAACCATATAACACACCCATATACGGATTTTAATATTTCTTCAACTAATGATGAATAAATATTATTGTTTCTAGATTTTTTTCTAACTCTGACGTTATTATTTTAGACTTTTGTGATTAATCATATTGTATTGTATATGAAAACTGTATGACAAATTAATCCCATGATGCTATTTGGAATATTCTGAAATTTGGTTTTATAATATAAAAGTTAATTAGGTATCTATCTGGAATCTGACTTTGACGAGCAATGTTTCGAAAACTATGGCTCAAATCAAATTAATTGTAAGACCAAAAATTAAATAAATTATTAAATAAGTCTCTCATTAAATATAAAAAAGACGAAAATATTGCTTTTTGAAAATAAACAATACGTACATAGGACTTTCTTTTTTGGGGGCTTACCCATTGAGGTGGTCGAACATTTCAAATACTTAGGACTTATTCTAGATTCTAGACTCAGGTATGACCAACATATTAATTACATTGCGGAAAAAATTACACCATATATATATATATTACGATGTCTTAGAAAAGTGTTTGACACTCATACTTTGTATATAATATATTCGGCATATATTATGTCCCATTTAACATATTTGAATCCCTTGTGGGGAAATGCTGGCAGTTCCTTATTAAGCAAATTAGATATTTTGAATAAGAAGGCAATAAAATATATCCATTACTACCCAATTAGATACCCTACAAATAATTTATATACAGGCCCATACATAAGTTTTGAAAATATTTGTATACGTGAGTTGTATATGATCGCATTTAAAATAGTGCACAATTTAATTAAACATAATTTTATTCTTAATAGAAATATCGATATTCATAGCCATAATACGAGAAACAAATCAAATTTTTACCTTTCGCTTTTCAAAACAAATAGCCAAAAAAAAAATTGTTTGTATAACTGCTTAAATTTATATAACAATTTGCCACAAAATCTAAAAGCAATTGAAAATATTGGTAGTTTTAAAAAAGAAGTAAATGGGTTACTTAAGTAATTAAAAAATGCTTTAAAAATTGTTTTAAAAAAATTACAAAAATAAATTTACAAGAAGAATTCTAAGAATTGTAATATCTTTAATGTTTTTACTCGTATTAATTGAATTGTATTTGCAAAATTTTGAAATATACTTATATTGTTTTTTTTTCTCATTTGATATTCACTTAGTTAAATACTTTTGTAGGACCAGATAGCTAAGGCTGCGGTCATAAAAATTGTTAACTTTTTAAATGTTTTTTGAAATAAATTTAATTATGTATAAATTAAGATAAGATAATTATATTGAATTACAATATTATTTCAAGAAATACAATAAAGAAAAAAAAAAAACAAATAAAACAACAGTCAATTGTCTGTAAAACAAACTCGCAATGACAACTCTATGTTGCATGGCTCTGAATTATATATGCAGAAAAAATGTGGTACCCTTTTTTTTAAGAGGTTGTAGCTCGAAGACGAGTATATTTGCACACCCACCCACCCCTCTTAAATTTTTTGCTGGAAATTGATCAAAGTATTATCCCCGAAATTATTTGCCACCTTTTGCGAAACACCCTCTATACTAATATATTACAAACCATTGGTTTGACTCAAAATTTATTTTCATGTCAACTGTCAATAAACTGTTTTTTGTTTTGTTTTTTACAAAACTTACATGTAGCAGTGAATTCGGAAAATTAATTTAATTTTAACACCCTGTTATATAATTATGAATGACTTTTATGTCTTTATGACAATATATAAATATATTCAGGGCTTGTTCTGATTTGTTCGGTTTCGTACGCGGTTAACTGCAAGATTAAAGCCTAGAATTAAATATTCAGATTTTTTCTTACCAATGTTTCTCTACCAATGTTTGTATATATACGAGTATTTAGGTACATGTTATAAAGTTAACTATGCTGTAAATAGAATGCTTTCAATGGCCACCTTGTTTTCCGGGACCTTTTGCAAATGCTTATTTTTCATATACGGTAGAAGCGGCGTTGAATTTACTGAGAATAAAAGGATTGTTATATTAGATACGTAAAGTTCTTTTTTTTTATTGTTATTCTTGAATCGCAAATTTGCGTGTTTTTTAACATTTAACATTTTTTCTGATGGGCTATATGTTTTGGCTTTATGTATATGCATATTTACAGTACATAAGTATATATACATTTATTTATATGCATACGAATTTTTTGTTTTGTGCTTTGATAGGCTAATAATTTTTTTAACTACTAACTGTATTAAATTACCTTGAAAAGAACTAAAAAATATTTATATTGCATTATGAACTTTAAAAATAAGGAGGCTTTCATGTACAATTTCATTTAAGTATTTTAAAAATTTGCATCTGTTTGCACAAAAAATTTTAAAATTTTGACTTTGGCTTAGAATTGTAAAGGAACATCATCCCACTTAAAAATTACTATAAAAATTCAAAAGACCTACTGCATAGCTTTAAAATTATCATACTTTTTAGATTTATAAATTTTTTTTTAAATTAATTTTAAATTTTAAAATCTTCCTAAAGGGCACGGGTTTACTTTATTTTCAAAAGTTTAGTGCGAGTGTAAGTTAACATCCCACAATAGATGTGCTTACTAATATAAACAAGTATGTGTGTATATCGTAGTGCAAGCATTATTTTTTTTAATAAGGCCATTAACTATTCTTCCTTGTCCTCGTTCTTTTGGAAATAGATATTAACGCACAAAGATAACGCCCATAAATTAAAAAAAAAAAGTGATACCCCTATGGGTTTGATCAACAACCTTTTTTTTCTTTCTTTTAGTTGTCAAAAAGGTGCGAATTTATTTATTTTTCCTTTTTTTTTGTATCAAAGTGATTAAAATGTTAAAGTCGAAAAAAATTTTTTTTTTCTCTATCTAGGGTATATTTTTTAATTGTCCTTTTTAGCACTTTCCCAAAAAAATTTTGAAAAATAGCTTATTTGTTTGACTTGCCGTCTGACCGTCTCGTTGGCATGTTTACAAAACTTTTTAAGCCTTGAAGATCTTTACAAGAAACTTATTTCCGTAGAAGAAAATTTTTACCTATAACTTCCCAAATCTAAGATATGTAGCCCCTAAAATCCCTAAAAATGCCATTTTGCAACTATTTATTACAGTGACATCATAAGCATTTTTCAAATTTTGCAAACGCAGAAAAATAGTTGCTTGCTTCTTTAACCGTGCCATACAAAACAAAGTAGCTTTTAAAATTTACCGTTACTTAAAACCAGTTTTTACCAAATTTTTGATATAGTTCTTCTTCTAGATCGAAAAGTTTAGGAGTCTGAAATATTGGAAACTTTTAGACACTAATAACTTATTCATTTCGTTAGAAGAAAATTTTTGTCCATCATTATCTCCTCTCAAATTATTACCTTTCGAAATTCGTAAAACTCTAATTTTTGGCACCGTATATTTTCGAAACTGTAAGATTTTCCGAATGTTTATAAATGAAGAAAGTTTACAATAAATGCCGTGTCATGAAAAATTTAAAATATTTTTCTTATGTCACGAAATTAACCCTTAAATTCGAATATTATTTTACCGCCTCTTTCAATATTTTTTTTTTAGTTTATTGCAATGTATTCAATATTGATCATCCTAAAAGTCTGCAATTTTTTTTTTTTAAATTATTCGTATTTTAATGAAAGTAATTTTAATAATTGCTAGATAATTCTTAAAACCAGTATTTTCACCTGTTGAAGGGAAAAGTGCTACAATACAAACCATTGGTTTGACCCAACTTTATTTTCTTTTGACTTTAGCCTTGAAGTTATCAAGCCCACGGTTAGAGAAATCCCTAGCGAAGAGAAAGAAAAATGAAGACTTTTTTTTTTTTTTTGGTTTATAAATTTGGACAGTTTTAGGATAACAAAATAAAAATAATGTGAGCATAATTAAAGGTATGTTGTCCTACTTATTTACTACATGAAATATTCTATACGTTATATACTTATTCAAAAATAATTTATATATGAATAGCTATACATAAATTTTACGTTTAATTTAATTTTCGTTAATTAACATGTAATATTTTTCAAAGATTAAAATCATATTTTAATTTTAGTGAGATATGAAAAATTTTACCAAATTATTTGAAGTTACAATTAACGTTTTTGTTTTGTAATACTCTAAGTACTGTACAACATTGCCGCTCACGCAAGCCGCCCCATTATATTATATAAATTGAAAATCTTGTAGTTTATAAAGAGAGTTATGGTATAAAAAAATTATTGTTTTTGCTCTTGAATCAACATTTTATTTAATTTTTGTAACTTGTATTCTTATTTGCCGGACACATTCTTGCCTAAGAATATTTTGTTAAATTTAAGTGTCTAATCTCTAATGTTGAATTTAAAATTTAATATCTTATAATACATTTCCAAATTATCTATAATTTTTTAAATTTTCGAAATTTTTCTATTTTTAATTGTTACCTTACATTATTTTTAAAATGTGTAATAATTGTGGGTCAATACAAAAATGACTGCCTTATTTCAGAAAAACACTAATAAATCTTATATAAAATCAGTGATTTTTAAATATTTGCTGATTGTCGCATCCAGTTCCTGTAAGTTTTTACCTGTTTGTAAAATGTTTTCACTGAATTTTCAATTCAAAATTTCAAAAACTATATTCAAATACTTATGTTCTTAAATTTCATAAAGACTCTTGTGTCAGTGCATTTTTAACTATATTCATGTATTTATGTATTTATATTATGTGTATTAAAATACAAGGTGCGTGTTATGAATCAAATGCAAAAGGGTATAATACAATTTAAAATTTATTTAAAAATATAAAGCATTCAATGCTGTTAAAGTGTTTTTGAAAAAAAGAAATTCTCATATGCAAAATTAATTTTATAACGCGTTTTAGTTTAGGTCAAAAGGCAAAAAAAAAAAATAAAAAAAATAAATATATAGACAATCCTTTAAAATTTTACGTTATTATAATATTATTAAATTAGGTTTCCCTTAATTAGATTTATGTATATAATATGCTCTAAAGACAAAACCTATTTTTATTATGAAAATTCTAATGAATTCCCTTAAGGATAATTAGAATTTAAGGTGCGAGAATATTATAATCAAATAATTATTAAATTTTGAGTCTAAATTCCCGAGATATAAAAATAAAATATTTTCTTAATCGTAATAAATTCACCTAGTGCGTAAAGTAGCATCCATATTCATTCTATTTTGATTCAATTTAAATTTAATCTAAAATATATAGAGAGCCTGATCCTGTACCCCGAGTTTTTATTCATCAAATGAGCAAACAGTGAGTCATAGTATCATACCTTCTTATAAAGTAAATTTCAAATGAGAAAAACTTTTTAATAATTTTCGTGCATTTTGCTTAAGCCGCACCCAGACTAAATGTAGGCGACTCTTCAAAATATTGTTGCATTTATTAAAAATGTAATATATAGTTAATATTTGGTCACAACAACCGTAAACTGGTGGAAGAGTTGCTTCAAGGATGTATTTATAAATAAGATTTGTGTTCCCAATTCTCAATCTTGTTGTTATAATAGATTTTTTCCTTTATAAATAGTTCATATTTTTTCAGGCAATTGTATTATTCTTAATAATTTTCAATTTGTTATTTTCAATAATTAACCATTCATAATTTAATAACTTTTTAATGTTTTTGTTGATTAAGTGTTTATAATCTGTATATACAAAAGTATATGATGCATCAACAGGTTGTTCAATTGAAGCTTTTACTAAATTATCAATTTCTTCATTCTCTAGAATTGCAATGTGGTTGGGTATCCGCATTATTGTAAAATTCTGTTTTAGGTTTTCGTGTAGTATATCCCTGAGTTGAATAATGATTGGATGACTGGAACAAGTTTGTATTATGCTTTGAATTGTACTAAGACAATCAGTGCCAACTAAAATATTGTTTGTATCCACAGATTTGTAAATTGTGTAGAATTCTCCCGAATATATACTGAAATATTTTGTAATATGGAATTTTTGATTAAAATTTTTATATTTAAATGTAGAACCAGAGTTTCTAATACATTACAGCTACCATCAGTAAAAATTTTTCTCACAATTACTAAGATTTATTCGTATATAAGTGAATTAAAAATTTTTTATTTTAAATTTTAAATTTCAGAATATTTTATTTTATTTTTAACTTAAGGCAAAATATATTTCTCGAATACATTGACAGCAATTAAAATATTAAAATTATTACCCAATTAGACTGTAAAGACTTAGTTACCATAAAGTAACTAAATAAAATTTTGTAAAATTATTTATTAGTGGGAAAATACAAAAAAAAAATTAATGAAATAAAAATGTTAGTGTCAAAATTAACTATACACCTTTCAAGAGCCAATCAAGAAAAATTAACAAGCATCTACGTAACAATTTAATTTACAAACACAAATGTACTTATGTAAATCAATGCAATTACGTACATATATAGTACATAATCCTATATACAATGTATTTTTGATTTTAGCCGACGGCATTGCATACTAATAGGGAGGTTATGTGATGGCACCAAATTTCGGAGGTCGAATTTTCAGTGGGAAAGTACGTTCCTTGTAGTAGATAATCGTAAATAAACTAATTTCAGAGGAATGTCAGTGTGTCTGTTTGTGTGAACGCATGTATCTCAAGTTCGGCTAAACTGATTTTAATGAAATTCTATATGAGAGTTAGCTTCGGCAATGTGACGAATTGATCAATTTTTAAGACATGTCTGGACTCGAGAAGTGGACCTTTTTGCGGGTTGATTTTATATTTTTGGCTTTGGAAAGAGAAATTATCAAACAATTCTTGAAATTCAATATTTAAATTTGGGGTGTTAAAACAGTGAACCTATACATTTTTTAAAAAGATCAGGCCTCGGAAACTAAACTGGGGGCCGGTTTTATATTTTTTACCATATCTACGAAACGAATTGATGGAATCTCTTGAAATTTAATATTAATTGTGTTTTGGTTGTTACCAAAACTAACTGTCGAAGTTTTCAGGGAATTCGAATGGCACAAAACAAAACTTTACTAAGAGCCAAATTTAAATTTTTCGAGGAATGTTGACTAAAAGTTTACCAGAATCCTTAAAATTGTAAAGAAGTGTTTATAACGCATGTTCATAATCTTCTGTAACACTTTCACTTAACTAGACTATATACGAGTACATTATGATCGGTCATGTGCTGATCACATCAAATTTTTTTTTGTATTTTACATGTACGATAAAACACTTTCATTTTTTTTGTTTTCATTTTTATTGTTATAAAGAGCGATATGACAACTGATTCATAATAAAAATTCACACTTAGCACTTGGTCAACTAAAATCAAATTAGCAAAAAAAAAAAAACAAACAAAATTGAAAAATAAAAAAAATTCGGTTTAAACTGACGGCTTGTTAAATATAGAACATTTTCCTTGAAGAAATGAAAATATTTTTTAAGCAAAATTTTTTTTCTTTGTTATTAATATAAGAAATTATTTTTTTACACAATAAAAAAATTATTGCATAATTTTCGGAGAAAGAATAAAATTTCAAAGAAGCCTTAAGATAATTGTCGATTTTGAGAACTAAGTAGGCGAGATACATCTTATACATTTTATACATTTTCAAAAAAATAAGCCGAAAATTGAAATTTTTCCGACTTTGAGAGGCGATTAATCTTAGATTTGAACAACTTCCATTGTAATGTTTGCGTTTTTCAGCGTTCGTCGTATTCGAAAAGTGATAGTGGTTTCGAAACAACAAATTGCCAAAAATTATATTTTTCGGACACTATTAGACTACGACTTTTAAGAAATATAAATCTTTATAAAAAAACCGAATGGATAGACAAAGGGACCGTAAAATTAACGAGTAATTTTTTTTACAATTTGTTTAGAAATGTTCTACAAGTTAAGAAGTCTTTCATATAAAAGATCCTAAGAGTTTTTTTTATTATAAATTATTTGGATATAAGCATTTGGTCTTTTTGCATTTGTAATTCATTCGCAATACTGGTATATCTATAGAAATAACTTTAGTATTGTAAAGATCATGATTTTACTATGTGTATAAGAGACTTAAATTGAGTGTAAAATAAAAATATTAGATTTAATCAAATTGCTAGTTCATTCAACATAACATACATACAAACATTTTTTTTAATATAATTCGCATAAAGTTGAGATTATTATATTCTTTTTTTTTAGATTTTATATTGTACAAATTGGTATGAAAATATGCCAGTTTGCTAATGATCAAATGAAGAGTGTTCTAATACCTGATGCTTCCAAATTAAATCTAACTTTCCATAAGAACATAAACCACAATTTTAGTTTTAAAAAATTTCATTTTATGATAAGAAATATTTAGTTGATTTAAATATCTAACTTATATGGTTTAGGGATAAGACTCGGATAACTCAAAAATTTAATATTTTGAGATAATTAACCCAGACGTCATAAAATTGATTGATCTTTCATCTGCGACCAATATCTAAGTTTAAAAGTATTATTAAATATCTGAAAATGATAATATCAAAATTAGATATCTTCATGATAAATTATTTGTTATTGGTAAATTTTTAAAAGTTAATAACACTCTAAACCAATAATTGTGAGTTATCTAGTTGTAGCATTAAACTCATGAAATGCGAGTATATCATAAGAATCTTTTCATTTAATTGCGATTATAATTGTGTTTAACATATGAATTATTACATGTATATAATAATGTAAACATATATACTATCTCTGAAGCAAGTTTATAATTCAAAAGCTTCAGATTTCATTATGAAGCATTGTTGATTACAAGATAAACTATGCGTTTATTAAAATTTTTCATTTTATGTGTATATATACATATGTTCTTGTATATTGTATATAGTTTTATGTACTGTTTTATATGATCAATTCTTAATAATATATAGTAAATTAACTACATAATTTTCTATTTTTAATTTCTTACCTAAACGTTTGTCTGTGATTACTCATAGAATATTATAATTAATATAAGGTATATATACATATACATTTACACATATTATTAATAATATACATATGTAAATATACGGCTGTTATACGGGAGTAAATAAAAATTTCACAGCTTTTATTCTTTTTGTTTTGTTTTTTTACTGTGTGTTTTTATTTTTCTAAATTCATTATTTAAATATTATATTGGTTATTTTTAACTTTAACAGATTAAATTTTATTAATATTAAATTTATGCAAAATAGTTAAATTGTGTACAATTTGTTTTATGTTTTTTTTTTTGCTTTATTATCGTAATTTTTACGGTTTGTGTTTTTCTATATACGAGAATTGTAATAATAACAATTATGAATATTAAATTAAAAAACTATAAATTTATAATATGTATGTGAAAATTTTAATTAGATTTTGTTTTTATTATAGCAGCACATACATATAAGCATGATTCCTATCATACTTCAATCTTAATGATACGGTCAATAACTTATTTTTGTAGAAATTTAATTTTAATATAATGTAACTAATATATTATCAAATTATATTATTGAAATATAATAAAGAACTCATTTTGTTAAATTACGATCGTAAATTATGTTATTAAATTGACCAAATTATAATTGTAGAGATAATAAGAATCGTTATACAAATATTAAATGTGAAAACAGAACCAAAGAGGTAAGTGGTGATTGATTTTTGTTTTTAAACCAGAATATGAGCGGAATGACAAAATTAACTGAACAGTATTTTGCATGTAATGTCACACATGAAAACATGTAATGTTACAAAAAAGAAAAAACCGCCAGCGGTAAATTAGAAATTCTGCTACATCACCGCCGGCGGTGCAATTCGTGGCGGTAATTTCATTTGATTCTGGATAGTTCTATTTAAATACGTATATGTGTATTTTATATGAATTTTGAAATGTCGTTGTGGAAAATCGATCTTGTTGTATTTTCAACTTACAACTTATAAGCATATTATATAAAGAATAAATATAAAATTGAATAGATTAAATAATGGGGATGACACCTTACTCTGAGTCAATAAAAGATTCAATTGACTATATGTTTTCCGACAAATATTCCGAATATAATATACACTTATATAATACCTTTTCTTCTTATAAGCTTCAATAGATCGTGAGAACTTATCGAACGTAACATTTTTCATTATAAGAGAGCAAATTATTTGAGACACTTCATTCTCTTCTTAATATTATAATGCCATTCGAATTTTTTCATTGTCACATCTTCAAAATACCAACATATACTCATAGGATCTATAGGAAGTGCACATATTTTGCAACTCTTAAATATAAGTATTTTTAATAATTTTTTGAATTATACATAAAGTAATTATTGTAAAATATAATATTAGAATATGTAAGCTTAAATATTTTAAGAAAGAGTATAAAAAAAATATATAATTTTAGTTATTAATTTTATTATCTATTTGTGTTCAATTTTCAATTTTTCATAATAGATTTTACTATTATATAAATTATACATGTTAACGCAGTATTAGCCATATTGATAATCATTTATATACAGTATAATACGATTAAGTTGTACACCAATGCCTGCTACATGTTTTTTCATACAAAAATCATTTTATTTTGTATGCAATTTGGATAAGTTCGTAAAAATTCAAATTCAAATTAAATTCTTCTCAGTGTATATGATAATAGATAGTCCGGTTTTAGTGAATAAAAGGGCATTGCATCAATGATTTCCACTTAATTGTATTTTACTGTATATATAAACATACAAATATATAGATAAATTGAATTGTGGCTGGTTAATTATTTGTTATATGATAAATTTTTATTACAATATTTTTTTTTCTTCTTATTGTTGACAACTGAGGCTATCCAAATCAAAATCAACATAATATCATCTATCAATCGATTACAATCGATTAATATCTGACATTTAATATAAAATGATGTCTTATATACATATAGATGGGTACAATATTGTATACATAAATACATTGTACAATATTTTTAAGTATAAAAATTTTATATAATTTTTCTTATATACTCGTACTAATAATAACCTCTAACTATAATTTATGTATGAATTTTTATTTAACATTCTTTTAATTTATGAAACATTAAAGAAAAGCTAACAAAGAGTCATATTAAAAAATTCGAAAGTAATTTTCTTAAAATTTTAAGATTAATATAAATATTTTAAATTATAATTTTTTCACATAAATTGAGAAAAATATTTTATATAAATATTGAAATTAATGAAATTTTAATTGTCAGTAGTTAGGAAAATTGAATATGCGTTGTTGAATTTTGAAATTAAAATTATGACAAATGATTATTGCATGTAGCTGAAATTAATACAATTATTTCCAGCTCGTACGTATCATACAAGTCAAGTTTAAGTTTTTACTAGACTGGTGACTAGTCTCTTATCAGTTATCTACAGGCATAATATATTTTGTGCAAAATGTTATTGTGAATTAATGCAACCCTGAATCAATTAATTGGTTATTTAATACATAATCATTAATTGTAACATAAAAATTCTTACTTTGACGAGCTGTATCTCGAAAACTATGGCTCATATCAAATTAATTGTAAGACTAAAAATAAAGAACAATCAATCGTCTGTAAAACAGCTCCTAATGATAATTGCATGTTGTATGGTTCTGAAATTATAGGCATACATTTATATGCAGGAAAAGTCCGGCACCTTTTTTTCAACAGGCTGTAGCTCCAAAACGAGTATATCTGCAAACCAGCCCCCCCACCCAACTTTTTGCTGGAAATTGATCAAAGAATCATCCTTGAAATTATTTGCCACCTTATGCGCAACACCCTGTATAGAAGGCAACAAATTTAAGGAATTATAAAAGTCTAAAATATATAATCCAAGAAAATATTTTATTAAATTTTTGTTTTTAAACAAATTCATGCCTAAATTTTTTAAATATTCTAGAATTTTATTACGTATATTACGAGTATCAAAAAATTGTGTTGCTGCGTAGATGCTGTCATTTCTTAACCCAACTCTATCTTTTAAAAGTATAGTTTGTTGTGATGTTCTTGTACAGTGTTCATATATTTAATTTACTAGTGTGAAAAACATTTGTATTAATGGTTAATGGTAAGTATTTGATGGCAATGTAATTTTCATGCTAAAAGTTTAACAGTTATTAAACGAAATTTCTTGTGAATTTCATTTCAGTTTTTTATTGTCTTGTTCTGTATCAACCGTAGTTTTTGTAAATTACTTTTTCGCATATTTTTCCAGATTATAATACCATTATGAAATAGCCCCATGCTGTATAAAATAAAGGTATTTTCCACTGCACTAGTATTCTATTTGGGATTCTTTTGAAAATTTTAGTAATTTTTGCTACCATTGTCTCTGGTTGCATTTGGATTTGGTGTTGCCATATTATATAAGATCAGAATCAATAGTAATATACACAAATATTTGTAGTTCGCCATTTTATAATTATTATATTAAGAAAACTTTATATTTTAAAATTAAAAATTAGAATATTAATTTTTAGTATTAAATTTAAATCAATACCATATTTAATGCTTTTTATTTATGATAATTTTTTAACGAGACCTATCAGAATTTTAAAGGGATGATTTAAATTTTTAATTTTGCAATAATTTTTTTTGTTAAATTTAAACAACTTGTAATTAATTTATTATAATTATTGTACTATAACCAAAATGTGATACAAATTACAAAATTATTTCTTTTAAAAAAAAAATTCCAATCAATGTCTGTATGTATAAAAAAATGTTAAAAATAAAAGAACGAATTGAATGTATGTATGTATGTATGTATGAATGTGCAAATATAGCATAAATGTATGAAAAATCTCATGTATTATTTAAAAGGTTAATGGAAATAAGAAAAAATCATATTATAAGCAATTTAACACATAAAATTTACATATGTGCATACCAATGTGTTCTGTCTCTCTCTCTCTCTTTTTATATATATATATATGTATATAAATCTATGTATAGACAAATTTGTATATTTTGCATTTAAAGCTAAATTGCTGGTAAATGCAAGCTTAAATGATACGTAAAAATATAATAATGATAGAAAAACTATGCTTCCATAGTGAAGCATTTTACTCTTAAGCTTTACAAATTTACATATATGTATGTATATGTATAGATAAGGTATATATGTAAATTATATTGAAATTGTAAGTAAAACACCACCCGCTTATATTTTTAAAATCATGAATAATATTGGTACCGGCAGCTAAACTTAATATAATCCTGAATAATTTGAAAAATTTGTGAAACGAAAATTATTTTTATTTTTACATTGATTTTTCTATGCATTTTAAAATAATTTTGTGTTTATACAAATGTAGTATATGTATATATAATATAACATTATATATAGTAAGTTTATAATGCATTTGAAGTGCATTTAAAGGTGTAAAAATTAGGTCAATGGGACCCGAAATACAATATTATTGAATATTATTAGAGTTTAATAATAATTTTTATCGTATACTTATTTGTAGAATAAATGAGTTGCACTATATAAGGCATTCAAAAATTTACTTACTTAATATATATATATATATATATTATATACAATATATGTATGTATGTAATATAAAAATAATAACGATGATTCAAATATAAATTAGAATTGTGGTAAAAATTTTTTTATAATGTAAAATTAGTTATGTGCAGACCATTTTTATACCCATACGAACGTATGTTCGAAGGGTATACTAAATTTGCCTCACCGTTTGTAACGCTAAGAAATAACGGCGTTAGACATAGACTCAAGTGTATGTTTTTGATCAGCGTCAAATTCTGAGTTGATTTAGCTTTGTCTGTCCATCCGTCCGTCCGTCCCAATGATAACTCAAAAACTAATTGAGCTAAGTTCACCAAATTTTCACAAATGATTTACTGTAGTAAGTGCCAGAACCCTATTTAAATTGGACATGATCGGGGTACCCATTCGGGTAGCTGCCATACAACTTCAAAATTTATTTGGCTATATCTCAGAAACTATAAAAGCTGTGGTATTGAAATTTCACACAAGCAAATATATTAGTAGGGTCGATCTGCTTGATAAAATTTATTAACATTTCGTGGCTGTTTCTGGTAGCTGCCATACAACTTCAATAGTAGTTTGGCACACACAGTATTTTGAAAAACACATAGTACTGAAATTTTGCATAAATTAATATGGTAATACTTAAAGTCATAGTCTGCCCCATAGTCAGTTATGGTATATTTATTCGCACATATGATAACAAATTCGTACGTATATCACAGGGTTGACAAGGTCAACTCTATTTTTTCATGTTTTTTTCTAAAAATGATTTATGTTGATTTTTCCATAACATTTTTCATTTATGATTTTCATTTTTATTTTTGTTTATTAAATTATTTTACAATTGTAAATATTTAGCATTAATTCAATATTTTAGTATATTAAAAATGTATATGTATAAAATAAGTGGGTGGTTAAGGTTAAATTTGTCATTATCGTGTTTATATAAAAGAAAACTAAACTGTGAAATTATGATTTAACAACACAATATAAATGGACTCTATATATCACGATGAAGATTGCTAGTATGTGGAGAAATAAATGTGCATTTTTATGGAATTTTCTTCGTTCTGTTTTAAAAATTTAATTATAATTTTTATACAAAAAAAATATCGTTTGTAAATGTAACCCATAGGAATTTATTTAGAAAAAACAACATGTGTGCTATATACTCAAAAATTTAATTTTAATTACACAATGCGAGGTTATAATTAGGTTAGGACCTATCTTCGTACAAATAGATCATACAAATAAGACATCATTTTTAAATTTTTAAGATTGCATAATATGTGTTTCATTTTCATGTAGCAAAACTATAATCAAAAACATATTGATATCGTTTTTACCGACCGCATTGTATTCAATAGGGAAGGTTATGTGATGGTACCAAATTTCGAATGTCGAATTTTTGGGTAAGAACGTACTTCTCCATAGGAGGGAAGTATAAATAAACTATTTTTGGAGAGATGTCGATCTGTCGGTTTGTGTATGCATCGCGTGTATCTCAAGTTCAGCTATATTGATTTTGATGATATTTTATATGTCAGTTTATTTTGGCTATAAAACGGATTGAAGAACTTTTAGTATATATCATACCTCGGGAATCGGACCCTTTTCCGACCTGATTTCAAATTTTTGTGCATACAAAGAGAAATTGTTAACCAATCATTAAAATTTAATATTTAAATTCGGAGTGTTCAATCAATAAACCTATAAATTTTTTGGAAATATCAGGATTCAGAAATGGTTGAGAAATGGGGAATAATTGCTTTATTTTGTATTATTTGTATACCTATATTTCTTTAGAAGCAACGCCCCATATCATAATCGCGTAGCTTATATGACTGCGAAATTACGAGTAGTATACCGGTGTTTTAATTTTGGAAGGTAAAAAAAAATAGATGCCAATTTTTTTGTATAAAGATGTAGTGTGTGTTTTCCAATTGAATCAATCCACAGCTCTAGATATTTGAAATTTTCTACTTTGTTCAAAAAACTAAGTTATTTTTTGTAAGTATACTATACTATATATTATATACTTATGCAAGTGTGAAAGTATTAAAACTCCTGAGCAAATATTATGCATTTCTTAATGAAAACTAATATTCTATATAAATTTTTGTCTGTAATTAAAAGGGAACAATTTCAATTTCGAATACATATATAGAGGTGTAAAGAACCTTATGTATAATAATCAATATTTCACAGAAAATAACTTCACCTGAAAATAACACCTGAAATAACACTTAAATTATTAGAGTATATCGGAGAGCAATAACATGAACAGAACTCTTACTTTTCATGTTAATATTATTGTAATGAGCTTTTATAATTCCATTTAAATTCAGATAAGTCAAAACGTTTTTGATGGCTTTTAAGCGTTGACCATCTAGTTCTCAACGTAATATTTAAATTTATAATTATATCATCATTAAAAGAAAATTACAATCTTAAGTAAAATAAAATTATTAATGCGCAAATAGCAAATAGTTAAAAAAAAAAGGTGCAATTTCCTGTACTAATCAGTCATTTGAAATGAAAACTTAACAAAGTATGAGCATTTTATATTAAAGTAAATAAATTTGTTTTTTATCTGTTATACGGCAACACATGAGGTACATTTGTAAATATACATGTATGTATGTATAATTATTTTGTTTATACAATAAAAATATCCTAAAGGCATTCAAATTAAGTTGAAAACTTTTTTTTTTGTTCTAAAGTGTTAATAGTTAATTTAGTCGCGTTTTTAGTCTCAAATCAATCGTAATTAATTATTTTACTCTCTATATTACTATATGTGCACTTTTTACTAATAAAAATAATTTCAATTATTTTTAACATTGAACTATATAAATATCAATTTTTTTTTAATTAATTGAACTTGGGTATAATTTTATGACAACCTATCCCAAAAAAACAAAAAAAATTTAATTAAATTAAATTTATATAGGTAATCACAAAAAAAATTATGAACACAAGGTGTATTTGGAACAATTGCATTTTATATAAATGCATTTATGTATATTATTTAATGTACAGGATGTTTTGTATATAAATGCACTGCTATATAACATTCATGAGTAAAGACAAAACTTTTGTATGAAGACGATGTTCACAGCTCAAAACTTTCCGAATTAATCACTAACATCTTCCAAATTATATTTAATAATACGCTTGTCTTATAGAGCACGCATTTATACTTAGTTTTTTCGATATTATTGTTAGTTTCGTTCCATTTTCTGGAATATTCCAAAGAAAATATTTCATTCTAAAAAACCAGATTAATTTTTACATATTAAAATCGTACATACAAATATTTTTATCAAATACTTAGATGACTTCTTGTTAGAAATAGTTGATTAATACTTTAGCAACAATTCGATATACGAACGTATATGTGAGATTTTACATGAAAACAAAACTTGGAGGAAAGATCTTCATATTAAAATTAATTAAAATAGTAGCATTGCATACAATAAGGGAGGTTATGTGATGGCAACAAATTTGGCATATTTTGGCAACTTGTTGAACTATCTCAAGTTCAGCTGCACCGATTTTAAAGAAATTTTATATGTGAGTTTGTTTTGATTATGTTAAGGATTGATCAACTTTTGGCATACATCAGGTCTTGGGAACTGAACCTTTTTCCAGGTCAATTTTAGATTTTTTCCCATATAAAGAGAAATAATCAACCAATTTACTTGAAATTTAATATTTAAATTAGGAATGTTAAAACAATTAACATATAAATTTTTTGGAATGACCAGGGATCGAAAACCGAAATAGGGGTCGAATTTACAATTTTTATTATATCTATAAAACTAATTGTTGAAATTTCTGGGAATTTGATTTTTTTAGTTTGGTTTCTTACCAAAACTAACTAACTAACTGGAAATCCGGATGGCACAAAGCGAAACTCTACTGAGAGCTGAATTCAAATTTTTCTAGGTATGTTAATATTAATAGATTACTAACGATCTAAAAGCTAGAAAGAAATATTTAGAAGGCATTTTTATAATATTCTGTAATACTTTCACTTAACTAGACAATACACATTGCTGTCGATTATGTGCTGGTCACATCTAATCTAATAATATAAAATATCATTAAAATGCATACTTATATTAGACAATATATTATAAGCAATTTATTTAAAATATTTAATTAAAATAATTTGTTAAAATTATAAAAAAATAAAATAAAATAATTAATTAAAATAATAAAATTTTATACAAAACATAATAAAACAATTTAATTTTAACTATTAAGATTAAAATTTTTTTTTTGTTAATATTTCCGCCGTCTGAAGAATCAAAACAAGTTTATATAATATATAAAAATCAGTAAGAAGACCTTCTATTCGGTTAAATCCCTTCTTAAAAAAAATGAAAAGAAAAAAAATTTAGCAGAAAATTCGAATTAATTTGAATGCATTTATCAAAAAATTCTCATAAAATAAAAATTTATCATTTTCAATTTAATTATCATAATTATTATTTTAATTTTTTTTTTTTCTGTGTAGCTATGTAGTTATACATAGACAAAAACACAAAAAATCTCATTTATAATATTAAATAAAAAAACTTGTATTATTAAAATGTTCATAATGGGTGAAGAAAAAAAGAATAAATTTTAAACTCTTGTTTTTTTTACTATAATTAAATTTTAAAATAATAATAATTATTTATGTTTAATAATAATTATTTTATGTTTATAATAAAATGATCTCCCGTAACGCAAATAACGAATTTTTTTTTTTACACTTGTTTTTTTTTTGTTTTGCAAATTATTTCCGCTTATTTATGTTCTTATGTGCCTAAAGTAGATACTATATTGGGGTATACAAGCTACACAACATTATTATTATTGTTATAATAGAGAAGACATACTATAGAATGTCATTAGGATGTCTGCCTTTTGAATTAATTTAAGATATTAGTTTTAATATTTAAAACTAATTCAAATGACAGACACTAATTTCATTCTATAGTACAGTATGTTTCAGTATGTTTACAGTTTAAATTTCACAGTATATTTAATACTAAATCGAAATAATTTTAAAAAATTCAATTATTTTGACTACACTATAGTCAAAATATTTGAAAATTAATGATTTTACTAAAGTAGTAATTATGTATGTGAGAAAAAAGTAGATTAAATGCTTAAATTAAAAAGTAATGAGAACTTGAGATGCTACTTAATCTACCAATTTAGATGCTACCAATATCAGAAAATCCGGTTTTTTATTAAGATATCCAAACCTGCCCATTCTGTGTCTTATAAGGTGCAAAAGGAAAAATGCTTGAAAAAAAAATTATACTTCAAGGCATTGCCTAAATTAAACACTCAAAAATCACTTGCATTTATGTATAGATATATAGAAGGCACGAAATTGTATACGTATGGTTATGCAAAAATCGTAAAAACAACACGTCTGACATCAATGGTAAATCGTCACCAATTCGCATTGGTAGTTATCACTTAAATTCTAATATATACCACACCTTTTAGGTGTTTTTTTCCTAATGCTCAAAATTCTGCGTATATATTTTTTTTTGTAGTTCTCGCCAGCAAAAGAATATTTATAGTATATAGGATGTATAAGAAAGAAATAAAACTTGCGATTATTAATACCATTGCTTTCGAAATAACTCAACTCAGGCATGCGATCTGTAAATATTCAGTGTGTGCTTAAAGTACAGCGCGCTTGAAATTATTGGGTTTTCTAATTAAAGCTCGTGTAAATCTTACGTTATTTTATTTTTTTGCTTTTGTTTTAACAAAAAATTAAAAAAAATTAACAATTATTTTTATGGTTATTTAAAATACAAAAAAAAAAAGAAATTGAAAACTCGAAACAAAGTTGTTATTATTAATTAGTTTCATTTTTTGTTTTTAATGCCCAAATAAAATCAGGTGAGAAATCATTTATAAAATTAACAAAAAAAAACAAGAAACTTAACATATTTTTAATGGAGTTCTGTTTACTAATATAGTGTTTATAGTATACAATTTGAATTTCATTGCAGGTTAAGCAAAAGTACAAGTCTAGATATAAAGAAATAAGAGTCAAATCACTTACATATAAAATTATATTTTATGTGGCAACTAGGAATATATACGAAATCACTGATTCGGTAGTATTAATATTGAATTCGATTCTGAATTTTAATATTTTTAATATGTTTATGAAAATTATGAAGTTAAATGAGCTCAATATGCATTATTTTTGTGTTCTCGGTTTAAAGCTGACGTACAAATGGGTAAGAACAAAAATGGATGAACAAATAAAATGATGAATGATAATAAAGGTGCAGATTTTGAATTAAATTTAAGTCACAATTTGACGCTAAATATAATATCGATAATAGAGTTTAGATCATAATTTTTCTGTTTAATAAAGGTATTAATTAATTAACATAATTTTAGAAAAAAATTGACATACTATATAAGTATATCATGTCGCAATGTTAATATATTAGGCATATATATGGAAAATTTGGTACAACTTGCTTGAGGCCACTCTGATACCTGCAACTTCCTGAAGGAAACCTATAAATAATATAAAAAAAATTCAATGAATTAATTTTCTACTGTGCAGAAATTCTTGTTGTATGAATAGCTAATATGTACTACATAAGAGACTTGAGTGTATGGCTAGATTTGTATAACATACTACAATAAAAATAAATTGGAAACAAACCAAATTGGTTATAAAATTTCGCTGGATTAAAAACAAAACAATGATTGCATAATTTTAGGATGATCATTAAAATTAACAGACACATAATTAATGACTACTTTTAGGCAATTATTTAAAAAAAAAAAAATAATTATATTTTGTGATAGTAAGGCATTTATAGCTAATAAAACTATATTAAGCTTAAAGTTTTAGAAAAACAAGGCGCTGAATTAAATTTTATTAATATTGAGGTATTCTTCTAGAGAAATAGGTTTCTCGCAAAGATTCATTTGCTTATAGGTCTATATATACAAATTTCAGTTTTTTAATTTAAAGCAGGTTGAGATTTTGTACACGGATGGATTGATGGATAAACAGACGAATGAACGGACTAAGTTTAATTAGTAAGCACATTTTTTTTTTCAATTTTTTTGATAATGCTGGACATCATAATTCTATATTATTGTGGTAGAACATTTCGTGCACTTAATGTACAAAAATTAGTATATTGCTCTTTAAGGCGCCGTAATTTAAATATTTGTAAAAATTATAAAATGCTTAATGCTAACAAACAAAGAACAAAACTGAATTGAATAAGACAATTTTGTGAACATTTGAATTTGTTAAAAAGCAAAAACAAAAATCAATTCCTTAATGTTTTGAACCCCCGCATTTTATAAGAAAAAAAAAAGAATTCCTATTTAAGGTATTTCAGATAAAAATTTAAGGTTAATTTGGCATGATTTGTAAATGGTAAAAAAAAACAATAAGAAAAAATTAAAAGAAAATTTTCGAATGTTTGATTTGAATTTTAAGTAGATACCTTTACTAAAAATACCACCGAGTATGCCACTATTAAAGTTGTGTAAAATCCTCTAAGCAATAATATTTTGTAAACACTTGGTTAATTCGTTAATATTCTTATTCAAATTGATCTTATTGTTTATTAGTTACTCATAAATGCATTTATTATCTATATTTGTTAGATTTGAAATAAAAGATTTTTTTTTTCGGTAGCAGACAAATCTAATAGTATACAAGAATTGTAATCATTATATAAGTGGGTTTAAAATAAAATATATATGATAAATATATGAAAATTATATTGTATAACAATATAATTTTTTCTTAACAATAATAATGATTAATCTTAATAAATAATTTAACTAGAGTAATTCAATGATTTATTTTTTATTTGGAAGTTAATGCATATACATACATATACAATATATATAGGAGTACAATTGAGATTAACAACAAAAAAAAAGGTTATGTTTTACATTTTAAAATAGGAAATAAATTGTAAAAGTTTTAAGTTGAAAGTATAGAAATCACATGTATAGAGGTAAAATAAAATAAAGTTGAGTCAAACCAATGGTTTGTAATGTAGCATTTTTTTCCATTCAGCATTGAAGTGAACTTCACACATTATTAAAATTATGTACTTTTATTCATATAAGGAATTATTTCAAGGATTGCATACATTTAGGATGAGGCAAAAAAAAAAAATAACATAATATTCGTTAACATAATACTCGAATTTAAGATTTAATTGCGCGAGTTAAGAAAAATTATTATATTTTTTAATGGGAAAAGCTTGCAGTTTCGAAAATATAGGAAGACCAAAAATTCTAATTTTAGCAAATTTCGAGTGGCGATAACTTGAGACTTGAATGTAGGTGGAAAACAAATTATTTTCTTCTTACGAAACGACCTATTAATTAGCGTCTAAAGGCTGCTTAAATTTCAAACTTGTACAGCTTATTGTCTACAAGAAAATTTATATTAGAAATTTGAAGAAAACCGGTTCTGGATAATGATTAATTTTAACTGCCATTTTGTTTTTTTTAAAGGTCCAAATATGGTATGCCATTGTAGCAGAAGTCAACCTCTATTTTGTTGCGTTTGCAAAATTTGGATAATGCTTGGGGTATCGGTGTAATAAATAGTTTAAATATGGTGTTCTTAGGATTTTGAGAGAATATAACTTATACACAAGGGCATAGATAGGTAAAAATTTTCTTATACGGGAAGAAAGTTAGTAAAGTTCTATGTACATACAAAATTTCAGCTTTCTACATTTAACGGTGCACAAGTTTTGTTATTCTGTCAATGGACGGACTGACGGATTTCAAAATTTTTTTTTTTTGAAAAGTGCTAAGATTTGTTAGCTTTTATTATATAAGATTAAAAATTTTAGGGAAGTCTAGTTTTTTTTTTCAAATTAACAATGCATTTTTTTATTTTAATACTATATACATACTTTGTTTCTAATTTAATTATAGAAATATTGAAGCTAAAAAAAAGAACAATCATTAATTGTATTTATAAATTAGTTTTGAATTTGAGTATACCTAAATATTGTCCGAAAAATTGTAAATTATAGTTAAAATTAACCCACAACTGCGTATGAAATTATAATACCAATAATAATATGATAAAAATTACAATATAGCTGCAATTTAGAATTATGCCTTTTCCTTTATGCCTTTTCAAATTTATGCTTATTAGAATAAGATTAAATATCGTTTCCATAATAATTATTGTTACAATTTAACCATTTTTAATAAAATTAAGAAATTATCGCACATAACTGACCGTAACGTGTATTATCTAGTTTGTTGCGTATTAAGATTATGACAAAATTCTTTTCAGATCGCCTCTAAATTTTAAGGACGATAGTAAATTTTTGGTTTTTGTATAGCTTCACTTTATGCCATCTGAATCCCTTGAAATGTTCGTCATTTAATTCAATCAGTACAGCAAATGGAACTCAAATATTAAATTCCACCAATTAGTTCTTTAGATGATGTGGTAAAAAAATGTAAAAAAAAAAAAATCACCACCTATTTAAGCGGCTAAGTTCATTGTTTTAACATCCCCAATTTAAATACTAAATCTCAAGGAAATTTTTTTGATTATTTCTTTAAAAAAGTGTCATACATATAAATATATATAAATTTGTATTATAATTACAAGTTTAATTAATATTCGTGAACTTTTTAACATCCAAATCTGGATTTGTTTCTACAAAATTAGTAAACAAAGGCATTTTTATTTTAAATTTGCAAAAATCACATATTTACAAAGACAATATGAATTTAAAATATAATTAATTAATAATTTTTCCAGTTTATAACTGAAAATCAATGAATTTTCAATATTTTAGAATTACTTATTGGTTTGGTACAGTGTGTTTCAGCATTTTATTATCAATTGAAATTATTAAATTTTTTAATACTCTTTTGTATATCGTTTCATATTCTTTTCTCATACTAATGCAAAAAGAGTGGTCGAGAGAGAGAGAGAGGGAGAGAGAAAAAGAGTTAATGATTATCGACATAACGAACCATTTACCTATTAAAGTTTATTAATTTACGGCTCAAGCAAACATGTAATTTTTAGTTTTCCAATTTGCTGCTAGATTGAAAAATCGTTACGCGCACATCTAACCAAATAAACTATTGTGCCAATTCAAATCGAATGTGTTAAAGATAAAAATTGTAATCAGTTTGTAAATAATTATACAAAATATTTGATTTGCTTAATTGCATGGTATACCATACAGTTGCGTACTTGATTATAACCTTATGTAATACAAATAAGCAATCAAAAGAGTTGTAAAACTAGAAATTTCATGTCTATTTGAGCCTTTAATATACGCAAATTGTGTTCTTTATTGACGGAACACAATTTATTTGCGTCAAACTATTGTGTAGTGATTTGAAGTAGTTTGTAAGTGAAATAGTGTTTTGCATGTAAATCCAAAATGAATATTAAGGATTTCATGTTTTTCTTACGATATATAAAAATACAAAGCCACCTACCATAATTAATTTGAGTAAATGTTTCTCTCAATTAGTTTATTTGCAAATACTGATGTAATTCCGGGGATTACACTTATAGTTTGTAATATTTAAAACAAATTTTTGATTTCACTTTAAACATTTTTAATTCAATTCATTTTGGAATGGAGTGGAACCATTAAATCTGAAACATCTTGTATCTCTTATTATACAATTATCATTTTTTATTTATCTGGGAATTCCTTATTTCATTAAATTTAATTATAAAATTTTGTTTTTACTGTTTTAATTGCCGAACACTATTTGTGCATATAATATGTATGTGCATATTATATTCAAAAGCGAGCGTCTTCTTTTAAATTGATTTTTTCCTGTAAATTTCTAAATAATTATTTATTTTTCTTAATTCTCTTCTATATATTACATACAAACAAATATTCCTAATATTATTTAATATTTTAGTCTCGTAAAAGACATTCTTGCTTTTATTTAATATTGAAATTATGCGGCAACAAGTAAGAAAAAATTATGACTCTTATTTTTATTTGATGTATACGCGCGAATTATTATTATTTAAATTGCATTTAGAACGAAATGTCAAATCAAATCATATAAACAAATAATATATATATGTACGAGTATATGTAAAAGTATAAAATATAAGAAAAATAAATAAATTTAAAAAATATGAAAACATCAATCAAATAAAAATTGCATTCTTCTTATATAAGATTTTCAATATTTTCTGAGTAAATTATATAATATGCAATTTATATAACACTTCTATATTATGTGCGCATTATGTATAAGAATTTTGATTGAAATTCATTGAAAATATTATAATCAATGTTGTATCTAAATGCAATTACATAAATTTTTTTTTTTATTATGTTTATATAGGAAAAAAATTCAATTATAAAATGAAAATTAGATTTTATTGTTTATAAGATGCCTTTTGTTTTTTCTTTTTTCTGTTTTATTATTTTAATGTTTATTTTATTAGGACATTTTCATTAAAAATTTGTGTCATTTATACACTATCTATTCATAGAAACAAAAACAAGGGAAAATTCTCTTATTAAATTAAAAAATTTTTAATTATTTCATATTTATGCAATGATTTCTTCAATTGATTATTGTGAGGTTACAGGGTTCCGATTGAATATCACCATATAAGATTTTATTGGGTATTAAATTTTCAAACCTCCCAAATTTTTTTTGCGATTTCCTTGGATTTCTTTCAAGACATTGACTAAATATCAAATAGCTATACAATCATAATTGTGCGTTTAGGCATAGAAGTGCCTAAAATGTGTCTGCGTACAACATTTCAAATTTTAATTCTTCTGGGGACATGTTCATATCAATAAACAGGTTGGTATTCAAAATTATATATGGATATGGATCAATTTAGTATAAAGATTTTAATTTTGTAAACGCGGTCTAAGTGTATTAGAGCCATGGATTTGGATTATTTTAGCATTACAAATTTTTTTTCGGAAAAACGTTAGGCATTTTGATGATCCATATGCCATCGGATTTGGATATGGACAAGAATGCATTTAAATTTAGTAAAAATTAAGGATATGGATTAAAGCTGCAATTCTATAATTAAGTAACGAAAAGAGATAGAAACGAGTTTTTTTTTTTCTTTCCTTCCCGAGGACCGAAGCCATTGAGCCCCGTCAACCCATATGATCTTTTGTTATTCCCATCCTCCATCTACATATAAGCTCTAATACCTAGGCCCCTGACAAACCACAGTATGGAAGTCACATCAAGCTGCAAGCTTCTCCTCGGGTCACAAAGCCCCCACCCCCTTCCCGAAGGGACGGCTTACATTGTTATGAAAGGATATTTCTCAAAACCTACGAAGGTAGGTGCTAGCTTCAAAAATCTCAAAATGGCGTATTAATCACATGACAAAGTTCAACAAATGGTATAGATCATTTATCGTTGTAAAAATATATGAGTTTCTTTTCATTCGATATATAAGTAAATCACATTAGGAAATAAGTCCAGTCGTTTTATTTCGATCCCAGTAAGTAAGCGTAATAAAGTTAACAGCAATCCACCTAAGAATAGTAAAAATATTCATATATAGTATAAGAAAAGATCAACTGTAATTCTGGTCCCTATGTTTTTCTTTTCTAATAGATTATTTCAATCTTTTCTGAAATGAATCTGATATATAAAGCCTTATCTGCCTATATATATACATTTCCAGCCTTCAATTCTTTCAATATTTCTAACGCTGCTGCAAGATCACTTTGGCCTGGTAAGCTCTTATAAAAGTTTTAGCTCAAATTTAATTACAAATTTTCCTTGTAGTATAAAATTTTTCAGGGATATATGTTTTCTCACTATCTTGTGGTTAAAATTTATAATTTATATGTAGGTTTAAAGTAATTATGGAGGATGTCTTCTCTTATTAAAGAGAAAAATTAATATTACATAATAAAGAATAACCTTACTAATCCATACTCACAATGATATTCCAAAAATTTTATATATGGTTTGCTATTAAATTGAAATTGTATTAAAATATTTTAATATTAAAATCTTATCTTATTTTATATTTGAATAATTTAAGAATTTTTGTTTTACATTTTTAAATAATAAAAATATGCTAAACATTCTATTTCACACGTCTCCCATATTGTATTTATAATTTTCTTGCTTTTCTATAGCGATCTATTATGCATCTGCTGTTTGAGTTTATAGAATTGTTTATTATTCATTAAAATTATTTAAATTAATTTTAGCTGCAAAAATGAATAGAAATTTTATTTGCTAAAATCCTCGAAAAGTCAAATATATTGTCCTTGTCAAACACTTACTGTTCATTAAAAATTGAAAATGAAAACATAAAAGTAATAAAAAAATTTTTTATTATATTTTTTGTCGGAATTATTTGCTTTTAAATTTAGCACGTTTTTTTTTTTTTTAAATTTTTTCCATATCAACATTTTGCAAAAAAAAAATTGTATTGAACGCATTCTTGCATAAAATTTTCATTTAATTATGTGGTGCGCGCTCGTTTTTTATATAATAGTTTAATGTACATAATATGCAAGTGTATGTACATGAATATTGTTTGTATACATTTGAAGCGGTTTCAAATCAACAATATTGGAATTAAATTTTTGTTTTTGTGTTTTGTTTTAAATACATTTGATATGGTGTAATATTATGCAATATATAGCTCTTGCTTTTGTGTTATATTAGTATGGATATAAGGATTCGAGTTAACAAATTAAGCTTCTTCTATCGCAGCATAACATAGTTGATTTTTTGAAAAACACGATGTCCAAACATAATTAATCGTTGTCCAAACCCTGTTTTACTTCAGGTTTTCAATATCGTTTTTGCTCTAGACAATAAGCTGTATGAACTTGAAATTAAAGCACCTTTTACACAATGATAAATAGTTCAATTTCTTTGGAAGAAAATTTTTTTCGAAATTTGTTAAATTTGAAATTTTGCACCTCATAAAATTCTATAAACATAGAAAGCTAATGGTAAATACCATAATATTTAAAAATATAATTATTTTTCTTAATTAAAGCAATTAACTCTTAAATTTAACCATTATGTTAACGTCTCTTTCATTTTTTTGATTTTTGCCACATCCAAAATATATGCAATCTTTGAAATATTTTTGTATATAAATAAAAGTAATTTTAATAATGTAGTAGATTAATTGTTTTTAAAAGTGTTATTTCACTTGCTCAATTTTATTAAATCTAAATTTTTATACATTTTATTATTTACCATTTATTGTACAGACTGAAAAAATTAAAATTTTCACGGCTATACAAAATTCAAATTAATGGGTGTAATTTATGGAATAGTTTTTAATTTGAATAAATTGCATATATAAACGCACCTTTTCCATTTTCAAAAAAAAAAAAAATAAATAATATTTTCAGTAATCGAATAAATTTAATTATTGTGTTATAATTAATTTATCAAATATTTAAATTGAAAATCAAAAAAAAAAAATTGTTAATTTATTTATTGCTGCAAATTGTATATATTAAAATAAAATAAATTAAATGAGAAATTCTTATAGACATCTATATACAAACAAATAATCTGATGTGATCAGCACATAACTGACAAGTTAGAATAGTTCTAACTTGTAGTACGTTCGAAAATTCACGCTACACACACTAAAAATATAGATCGTTCGGAAATTTCTGGCCGCAATAAAGTGCGTTCAGAAATTCAATCTGCAACAAAGAAATGTTAGAAATGTAGCGCAGACCTCTAGTATAAATTTTGTCACTGCCTTATGAAATTTTTTTTCTTTTTTAGTTTAAAATTCAAAAGAAAATTTTAAAATTCTAAATGGCAGATTCAGATATTCAAGGGTATTAAAGTATAAGTTTTCTTTTAGTCTTCAAATCTTGTTAAAATTTTCTTATTTTGCAGTGAATTGGAAGGCGAAAAGTATTATGGGACATAATTTAATAAATTCAGACGACAGATTATTTAGAAGTTTTAGAATTTGTAGACTGCGTAAACAAAAAAAGCTTTTTACATACTGTTTAACGTTGCAACTTAGAAATGTTATTTCTAATGTAGAACTATCAACGCAGCGTGCATAAACGAAAAACCCCAGTTTTTCAGTTAGCTTTGTTAGCAAAGAGAATTCTTAAATATGACCAAAAATCTAAAATAAGGTTGTAGTAAAAGCTTTGATTCTCTTGAAATATTTAATAGTACATAAGCTTTTAGAATAATCGATTAAGCAGAATTTGATACATGAACTAACAGTTTGACAAACATCTCCGTTAAAAACTTGGCATGAAAAAATTGGTATTATTACAATGCCTTCCTTATTGTAAATGCAGTACGTTCGATAATAGTGTGAATTGGATTTCTTGAATATATAGAAATCAAGTGATAGAATAGGGGTTACTTTACTAAATATTGTATATGTCATGTTATTTTTATTTTTTTAAGAGCTTACTCTATTAGTAATAAAATTAAAAATAAAAAATTACTAAATAAATATTTTTGTTTTTATTGAATGGGAGCGAAGTAATAAATTAAAAATTAAAAATGAAAATTAATAATTGAAATATGTAGCTATATAGATGAATAATTCTCCTAATATTTGCATATATCTACGTATATAAAGTGTTTGTTATACGGGAATAGGTACTTAAAAAATTAATTTTTATTTAGCTTAGAGCTTAATAATAATAATAATAGAGAATCAGGTTTTTTTTGACGGATCCTTTGAAGATTTAAACATAGTTACTTTAAGAAAAATTTTACTCTAGGGTTAAAGCATATGATAAGGTAATTGTCGCTAGCGGATTGTTTTATAATAATATTCGAATTTTTTTTTTAAATAAAAGGATAATAAATAATCAAATTAAAGAATAAAATATTATTTAATTGATTTGTACTTGATATTATTATGTGGTAAGCGCCAAATGTCGCACATTACGTAAATTGTATTTTTTTGTTTTACAAATGCTGTTATTTCTTATATGTGCCGTCTAATGCGAATTATAGATTGATTTATAATATAAGATTATAAGCAAAGAAATAGATATATATATAAATGATTATATTTTTAATTCAGTTTTTAAATTTCAAATTGAATATTTGAAAGTATATTTGAAATCTATAAAATGGGAATATCTTGTACCGGCTTGGTTCAAAATGATATTATTGATTTTCATAGGATGAATGGTATATTTGTGGAAAGTGACCGTCAATCTTCAAAAAGAATATTGAATAAAAATTTCAAATTACTCATCGTTCATTTCAATACTATGATTATGCTAATTATCTTAAATTATCTCAGAAAAATTGAAGCCGAAGAAAATTTCATCAAGTTACACAATTATAATTAACGAATTCATATTTTACCACTTAATATATATTTGTATTGTCATTTCGGATTGATGGTCAACATTTGCAATGGATCAAATAGGAAGAATGATATTTTTGTGAGAATATTTTTGACCGGCATTCTTTCTAACAGATAGTCTCTTCTATAAGTTTTAAATTCAACTATATACGAAATGAGTTATGAACCCCACAGCGACATAAATTTTCGGGAGTAGATAAATTACACCAAATCGATTAATTTGTACCAGTCATAATGAATTTTGAACAGTTAAGTTTACCCGTTACCGCTTATTTAATCGTTACCCGTTACTGCAGCCATTACCGTACCCATTACCGTCCGCCCACTAATTTATTTTTAATTCTAAATATCCATGGCTTAAATTCAACTAAATTTATAAAATTAATTGTTTTGTCACTGATGTGTTAATAACTTGTTTTACTTGATGAGTAATAATTTTGAATTTTAATTTTTCGATAAATTTAAAATTATTGTTCTAAACGGTGACAAATTCTCATAATTTAATGATCAATTATTTTAATTATAATGCCAATATCTGTTATATACTCGTGTAGTACAACTAAATGCAATCACAATTATAAAAAAAAAATTCAAAGATGCTAATTTAAATTTTCAATATATTTAAAAATTAATATTATATTTTTTAATTTATTTTACACTTATTCTATTGATTGGTTTTATTTTACATATACATACATATATTAAATGGATAATATTGATTTATTGAAATATCTCTTATTTTAAATTTATACAATTACATTCTCTTATATTACCTTATTAGACACATACCTAATTACACAAGCTATAGAAAGAAAAGGTAAGAGTGTAATTTAAAAAAAAATTAATATGCACATTATTATTATTCAAAACGGAAATACCGATTAATTTGATTACACCATTTTTAAAATTTTTATTCTATAAGATGTTTTAAAATTTCGATTGACGTTTATAATAATTAAAATTTCATTTAATGTTACGAAAATCGGTTGAAAATAAGAAAACTATTTTGAAATTTGTAAAATTGTCTCTCTCTCCTGATACACTCTCTTCGACTATTTTTGATCTATTACTGCATTATGTGATTCAACATCTTAGCAGAAATGGAATTATAATAAATAAATCAACCCAAATTGGCGCACATGTAGATGATGTAATTATAATAGCGAAGCAATTACAAGATCTTAAAGAAATCGTCACTGAATTGGAAGAGTTTTGCTCAAATATTGGTCTAACGAGAAACGAAAAGAATAAAAGATATCTTAAATTGTCGCGATAATTGGGTGATACAGTTTTGAAGGTGTGAGCGAGTTTTCGTATCTGGGTTTTCAATTAAACAATATGAACGACACAAACAGAAGCATCCAATATAGAATAGCAGGACTTAAATGTTATTACGCTTATGAAAAATTGTTTAAATTTAAGTTACTTGCCAGAACCTGCAATCACCAAATGTACAAAACATTAATTAGGCCGCTCATAATCTATGGTGGGGAGGTTTTGGACGCTCACCGTGGCAGATGAAAATTTGTTACGCATATATTTGAAAGAAAAAATATAAGGAAAATTTGTGGACCCAAGCAGGATGACACTGGAAATTACTACGTAAGGTCAAACGCAGAACTACTTAATCTAATTAGGGGTGAAGATATTGTACGCTTTGTCAAAAGTCAAAGAATTAAGTGGGCTGGGCATGTGTATAGAATGTCGGAATAAAAACGGCCAAACTATAATGAGTGGTACACTATGAACACGCGAGGCAGGGGCAGACCTAGGCTCAGATGGAACGATAATACATAACAGAACTTGAGAAAAGTTAGAGTTACAAACTGGAGAAACTATGCAGTCGACAAGGAGGATGATTGCACAGCAGGTCAATGCCCACCCTGGGCTGTATCACTATATGATGATGATGATGATAAGTTATTTAACTTCAATAAGTGTTGTCGTGATTGGGAATCAAATTTCAATCAAAATTTAAACCAAAGGGCCAATTTATAAAATTTTTTCCTTGCGAAAACCCTAAAATTATACTAATATAGCTTGTCTAATAAAATTTTACTGCCTTTATTGTATGGAATTTATATATGAGTATGTGTGCGATTTTCATTTTGTATTCAATAAATTGATTTTGCAAATTACGATAAGTAATTATTTTAGTGATGATAGATAATAATCACAGGATATTTTTGTTGAATAAAATAGAATCTTCCGCTTTAATTGGGCTCGTGTTAATAATAATTATTTTTGTAACGTAGTTTGGCGCCTACTATACAATTGTTTTGGAAAATTAAATTATGAAATAAAATTATGAATTTTAATTTGAAATAAAAAGAAACACTTATAGGCTCACAAATTATTGAAGTTGAAACGCGTTCAAATCTTATCAGAAATTTTTTGAGTAGTTTATCAAAAACACGTTTTGAAAGCGATTGACTTAGGACATTGCCACAACATTTGTGTTGAATAATTTCAATATTTAAACCTAATGGTTACTCTTTTAGTATCGAAGTAATTTTTATTTCTAACACGAAATAAAATAGTGTTGTTATTATATAATGTTGTTTACATTGTTAGGTACAAATACCTTTTATGTTCCTGTGTTTAGTACAACACTCTGGCTATGAGTCTCCTACCTATATACATATATTTGTAATCTGGCTTCACAATCAATTTATATTTTATTTGTTTTTCTCTTTTCAAAGAACTTAGTAGAAAAATTTTAGCCAAACGGAACTAGCATCTTGAGAAGATTTTTTAATTTCATTTGAAAAAATTTAAAGTAATTTTAAGTAACCAAACATAGTTGTGTTATAATATCGCGCAAAAGTATGTGATTTTAATGTATTTTTGAGCTAACATAACATTTATTCTGTTAATTACAAATGCAAAATTTGAGAAAGATTTAACTTATTAATTTTTTAAATATTTTTCTGTCAAAAATTTTATAAAATTTTTTAAAAATTGTTTACAAAATAAGAAAATAAAATCTAAGCTTTCTTGATTTAATTGGCGCCTTCAGTTATGCAATTTAAATGAAATATAACAGTTGAAAATAGCAATGATGAGTGAAATGATTGTTAGTGCACTTGAAGTATTGTAAATTTTTTTGCAAATTTTAATATTATAGTGACTAATTGACTAATATAGTGATTTTATTTAAAAAGCAATACGAAATTAAGATCCTGATCGCCTATCTCGCTATATATTATTCGCTAAGTTAGATGAAAGTGAATAACTATCATATTTTTGTATAATGTAATTTTCGCGTGAGTAGAATTGTTTCGTATAAGAATTATTTCTAAAATGTATACAAAATTTATTCATTTTGTTTTTGAAGGTGAGACCGTTCAGTATCAATAATTTGAGAAAAAATTCAAAAGTCTAATTGAAAAATCTTATCGGAAAAATGAAATATCGATTATAGAAAAACAAAAGTGAATAAAAAGTGAGATATTAAAAGTGAGATACACCATTAGCCTATAATATTCAAAATGAGAGTGAAATTTACTCAGCGGAAAGTGAAGTTTTTCTAATTTTGGTAATGGAGTAGAATTTTATTATCCAATTATGTTTGTTGTCCAATTTATTTTTTTTTTAGTTCAAAAATTATTATAATCATTTTTGGACACACTTTTGCATTTCTTTTAATTATTGTAGTAATTTAAAATGATATTTGTTCTAAAGTGCGAATTTTTTTTTGTTCTGTGAGTACCCCACTTTGATGCGGAGGAGAAAACGGTTTTTGGGAGGATATCGATTTGACGGATTAAAGGAGATCTTGGAGGCGCCTGTGGATTATATGTTAAACTTTTTTAAGAAACATCAATGGGTTTATCTGGGAGAATGCGTTGTAGAGAAATGTAGACGGGCCTTCCACTGACCTAGTGCTAAATGGGAGAATTGAGAGTGCCGTATCTCCGCTCTTTAACTAACTAACTAAAATGCGAATTTGAATAAAATTTATTTAAAGTTTCTTATAAAAAATTTAAATAATTACTTAATGTTCTTCGGATGGTAGCCATCGTATACAATAGAAACTGAAATGAAATTAATTCTAATGTGAAAAAATATATTAAAAAACCAAAATAAAAAACAAAAAACTTATAATAAAATATAGCCAAAATTGAATTTTATCTCACAATTATAAAAATTTGGGAAATTTATATCTCGTTTATTAATATTTTTTCCTAACATTTTTAGTTTTGCAAAAAACAAACATCAATAATGAATACATTAAAATTCAAGGCCACACACTGAAAGAAAAGTAAACGAAATTGCAAAATTTTTTTTCCTTTTTTGATCTTTTTAAATATTTTATTAAAGTTTAAGAAGTGTTTACAATTTCATACATTTAATTCGGTTCTTTAATGTTTTATTTGAAAAACTCATGCTATGAACCAAAACTATAACAAAATTGCACTTTAATTCTTCAATTCGTTATAAGTGACAGTCGCTAGAAGTGAATTAAATTGACAGTTAAGAAGCTCAGCTAAATATTATGTATAAAGTACAAATTCAATGTGGTAACAAAAAAGTATTTAAACATTTTTTATAATATACAAATTGTCAATATTATTTAGATGTGTGATGAGAGTAAATAATATGATGACTCAAGTGACTTAAATCTATATGAATATAGTAAATCACGACTCTATGATCCGTGATACATTTTAAGCACGTGACAAGACAGAAAATTCGTGATTTTTTTTTTTTTATTATGTAAATTGAGTACATGAAAAACATTTGAAATAGAAAATTAAAAGGAAAAATTAAAAATTATACAATTCACACTTTAGATTTTTTGGCGTAATTTAATTATAAGTCAATTTGGTATGTTATAAGTGAAGCCAATAAATCAGATTTATTTTTGAATATTTGCAAATAATAAAAAGTGAAAGTTTTTTAATAGCAAAATTTTATATGGGATCCAAAAACATTGTATTTGGGAATCACATTGTATTTGGGAAAAATAATGTAGTACAGTGAATATGAAATTTTCTCAAAGGAATGTTCAATTCTGAAAATTTTTATACTAAAAACACATATCATTTAAATTAGATTACAATAATTTGCTTATATTCTTAAAAGTTTTTACTATTGTATATTTAAATCAAGGATGGTAGCCATTTCTACAGTAACAGATTAAAATCAACTATACAATATGAACACTAAAGGAGGATTGGATTATGTCATTTGTCCGAAATTGGTATTCATGCACAACAGTCACAACTGCCTTAAAATCATATAGGTTGTGGATTCCTAGTTTAAAATGCAATATCAATAAGAATAAAGAAATTTCGAAAATATTTCATTTTAATTTATTCAATAAATTGCAATTTACATTCTTGGTGTAAATGTTGACGGAAATTAAAATGTTGGAATAAATGTTGGCAAAATTTTGGAATTTAATCTTTAACTACTTACTTAACATACGTTCTACAAAATCATTGTACTACCCCCTTAATCATATTAAAAATAACACATGTGTATATATGGTAGAACTCATTTTTAATACCATCAAAAATTTATTTACGAGTACATCTCCTATCATATATATATTTTTAGATATACATATACATATGTTATACATAAGTTATACATAATTTTACAATGCCTTCTGTAAGGGTAGCTGTTTTTAAGTTTTTTTTTTTCGTCTTTTATTATAGTGTAATTAAAAGAAAATAAAATATAAAACTTGAGAATTCAAAATTTGAAATTGATACAATGGCTTAGTATCTACCTACATATATATATATAATATATGTACATATGTATATATTTGTATGTAAATAATATTATATGCAAATTTTTTTTTTGTATAAATAATCACAAAAACAATTTTTATATTGTTAAAAAAATTTCACATGTTATACACGAAATAAATATAAGGAAAACCTTTTGTGTCTTTATCTTTTCTCTTAAATTTATATTTATATGTACATACATACATATGTATCGTACTCATATGAATAAATCGTGTACCACCAGATAAAACAACACCAGATATATCACAAAAATTCGGATTTCTAAGTTAAATTTATATAACAAAAAATTTATATACTCTCGAATAATAGAAAGAGCGAGCAATTTGTTAAGTATGTTAAGTTTCGTTGTAATACTCACCAATATTTAACTGATATTTTATTGCCATTTATCTAATAGCGCCATATTAAATGTACATATTAACTGTCGGACTTGTCAGATAAAACTTCTTCTTCTCGTCAAAACAAATCTTGTCAGAACAAAAAACAAAATTAACTAATAAATAATAGAATTAAGGAAGGAAATGAAGAGGCGATGTTCGGAGCACTGTAGGCATCACGTAACTGCGCCACGAAGGTGGGTTTAGGTTTCTGGGGCTTTGACAATCACAAAAAGTTTCTGGGAGGATCATACGGCAGGAATCAAATGAGAATTCTCACCGGTATCTTGATTGGGAATTGCAGGCTTAGGGGTTACCTTAAGAGCCTTGGCCTAGAAAGTGAAGGAACTTTCAGATCTTTCGGGAAGCATGAGGAGGCCTAAGGGGGTGGGTATCGAAGGATGCCGTATAGATTTGTTTCGCATTTAGTTGGGAGCATAATAGATTCTTATATGGTGGTCCAGGGCAAATAATATGCCCTCTTTGCAATCTAGAACTTGCAACTATTAAATTGTTATTGTATAGTGAAAAGTTAGATTTTTTTAAGTTATGCCATTTTTGTTTTCAATGACTAATACAACTATTTTAATGTATGTGTATGTCTTCAGTTTATGGGTCTATCATCTTTAAAAAAAAAGTTCTATCATTTGTGATTAGCGATTATGGTGATTTGAAGGAATTTTATAATATTGTGGAATGTTTTTTTTTTGTTTTTTATTATTCCAAATAGATAAAATTTATTGTATTTTTGTTTTTGTATTTCAAATTGAAAATGGCATCTTTTCATTTAAATTTTATTTGATTCTAAAAAAAAATTTAAGAAAGAGGCAAAAATATTTTTTAATTAAAAGAAATATAAAACAAAGTTCAAGGTTTCACTATTTTTCTTATAGAGATTAAAAATTTGATTACTGCTTAATTGTTAATTTAGAATTTTTTTTTTTTTTTGGTTTATTTAAGAAATATTTGAAATTCATAAATACATTATTATATATCATTTTATGTGATATATAATGTTTTTGTAATTAAAAGGCTCAAATTCAAAAGTATTCGGAAAAAAATTAAAACTTGGATTTTTATACTATTATTAAAATTTTTCTTAATTAAAATAGGCAAAAAATTCAAATTCTGCTTAATTAAAAATAGGCAGAAGAAAAAATCCAAATTTTATAGGATGACTTTAATTTATAACATAAAGCTTATACCTTAGTTTTCACCTTAGTTTTCACCTTGAAGAAGGCTATTTTACAATTCTGCTTAATTTTAATTGTAACTATTTTTCGATATCATTCTATTGAAAGTATTCTAATTGTGTTTAGTTTGCTTGTTAATGAAATACTTAATTTACACCAAGATACTAAAATTGTAATGCAACATATGACCTCTCATTTATTAAACAAATTGGTATTTTCTGTAAAAGTAAAAATCTAACTAACAAACAACTGCTGGATTTTAATAATTTTGGAAACCCCTCTTTTGAGATGTGCTACTATAGGTAGCTTCAAATGTACTTTAAATAGGGTGTCTACTAAAACTGAACAATTTTTACGCAGAATATGCAATTTACTTTTTTAGTTGGCGTCAACTTTGCTTGTTTTTGACTTAATGGTACAAAGTGAATTAAGTACATTCTTACATTCGCTAAAAATTCAGATTGTATTAAAATTAAGAATATCAAATTGAGTGTAGATCAATAGATAGTCTACATTTGTATATTGATTTTGTCTCTTATTTAGTATTTGTATAGCTATATTAAGTGTATATATAGCTGCATTATATTTAAAAATATCAATTACTTTAATATTGTGTGATCGAATTTTAACCTTGCTAACACATTTAGAACTAATTTATATAATTCTATTCAATACAGTAGGTAAATATTCTACACTGATTTACAAATTAATTGACATCTTAAATAGTAAAGTGGGTGGATTTATTGTGTAAGCTATAGTCTAAAATATTAATTAAAATTTATTATTTATTAAAGGAATAAAATATATATATATATTTCTTTTAAATAAATAAAAATTAACTTGATTTATTATTTAACTTCTTTTTTTTATGATGAAATCATTAATAAACAATTATAATGAAAATATTAAATTTTATTTTAAATTTAAATACTTACTGTATATTAAGAATTTATTAAATTTTAAAACCTATCTGTTATACTTTGTAAATTTTCTTGTTATAAAGCAAATTACGTAATTTTTGAATTGATTTAATGTATTCAAAGAAAATAATATATTATACAAAATACTTAAATATTATTCTCTCAAAAATTTATTAGAACATATTGTTCATTGAAGTTGTTCAAACAGGGTGTTTCACATATGGTAGCAAATAATTTCAGGAATGATTTTTTTAACAAATTTCCAGTAAAAAATTGAATATGATAGCGAGGGGAGGGGGGTTTGGAAACAAATATATTCATTTTATAGGTAATGAATATATTTGTACCAGATTTTCCCTGCATATAAATAAATGCTTATAGCTTCGGGACCTTGTGATATACAGTAATTATCAGGGTATTGTTTTACAAGCAATATTTATCGCTTCTTTATTTTCAGCTTTACAATTAATTTGGTTTGAGCCATAATTTTCGAGATTAAAGCATGTCAAAACCAGAATTCTCACACCTCTATAACGTTTTTCTATATCTCTCATAGTTTTGTCAGTAAAACGTGTCAAATATGTTTTAAAACCAGGCTAAAAGTGACATAACACACACTAAAATATTTTTTGCCTAATATGTATAACAATAAATTAATATTGATCAAAGAATCATCCCTACAATTGTTTGCCACTATATACGAAACATCCTGTTCACGTAAGTGATAAATTAATACTTAAATAAGAAATAATATGAAAGCCTAACCCGAAATTAAAAAAAAATTGATTAATATTCAATCATTCACATATCCTAATAATATGAAATTATAAATTTTAAAAAATTTGAAATATTTTACCAAAAAAAAATCACGTACCTACATTTATATATATTTTTTTTGTTTAACAAAATTAGCAATTGAATTTTTTTAATATAATTAATATTAGTAACACCTTAAGCATTAATTTTAATTATCACCTTGCAGTTATATTAAAAATGATTACCCAAATAAAATATAAGATATGCGCTGCTCATATAAATTAAAACAAATAAATACAGTAATCCCTTCTATAACGTAATCTCTTGCTAAATAATTTTGTTATGTAAATTTTTATTTTTTCCATTTATTTTCATTTAATGTAACTTTTGCGTCGTATAATGTGATTTTTTTCGCTTTATATAAAAAACTCGCTTTAAAGTAGTATTTATTTTCTCTTCTTTTAAGAAAACGAACACATAAAATGCCACTATAAACTTTGTTTGCCCAATTTTTGAAAATTTTGACTTAAGAGTGGTTCTATAGGGTGGTTTTTCACATGACGCAAACAGTTTTTTTCTATGTTCCTCAGTTTGTTCACATTTTACAGATTTTTTTGTACACATTTTCTCCATAAACCATTTTTTTTGGCAATGGAGCACATTTTAAATGAAAAAAGCATGATTTCTTTATGTAAATTTTAGTGTGTTCCATAAATTTAGTAAAATTGCCTAAAATTGCATTTAGCATATAGATTTTTTATGAAAATGGGAGCGAATTTTAAAATTTAAAGGTTTAATTTTTATTTGTTCCAAGTGCATTCAAAATGTATTAAAAAATATGGTAAAAATTTTTTTATCTGATTATTATATTTACTATTTAAAAAATCATTTGCATATCTAAATTTCGCCCCTTACTGTTTCAAAATTCATTTGCATATCTAAAATTCACCCCCTACTGTTTCAAAATTCATTTGCATAACTAACATTCGCTCTTTTGGATAATTACATTTCTTATATTCGTTTTTTTAGCTTATTCTTTCCCAAATGACGAAATACGTTGTTTTCCTTCAGATTTCTAAAATAATTTGCTCTATGGTTTTAGGATTTCAATATCATTTTATAGTGAAATTAAGTTTTATTTCAAATGAGCTCAGTAAGTAGTAAAAAGCTCATTGGATATAGAGCAATGGTAGAAATGATCAACTTTAAATATAATTGAACCCACGAAAAGCCCAGATTTGGAAAGATGAAATTTTACTCCGTTGTACATAAATAATTGATAAACCAAACAGCAAAAATTTAAAATTTTTTTTTAATTAAGGTTCAAACTTACTTTTTCAAATTTCTCGAATTCGTATTTGTGACGAATGGAGCAAATGAGAACTACTCAATCGACGATTTATGTTTTGTTTGTATTTAATAATAAAATCATTTAATATGCAACAATCTAATTTTTCTTTTTTACATTTAAACTTCTCTTTATCAACATACAAGTTCTGTGTCCAACATTGATAATTCATTATAATTATTTTGGCTTGTCCTCCTATAATGTGATTCCATTTAACATAAAAAATGTTCGGCCTTAAAAATCACGTTAGGCGAGGGATTGCTGTATACATACAATAAAATTCATTATTACATAGCTACATATACGAGTATAGCATAAATGTTAATGTTAATAAACAAATTTTTGGAATATTGATAAAGAAAATAACTGACTTATTTTTTTATTTTTAATTTAATATACGATTTATTGCAAACGGATTCATAGCGATTTATTATAAACACAGAAAAAAAAAATACATTTTATTTCGTGTTATTAAAATATTCACAATATTCATTTTTTAATTTTATTACGAATTTAAGGTAACGCCTTCTAATCAAAACTCCACCTATTAAATTGCAACCATTAAAAAATATTAATTTGAAAATATCAAAAAAAAAAAAATTCGAATATAAAATAAATAATAATAATGAAAAAAAAAAAAAAAAAAACAGAAAAACAAGTATTTAATAAAAATAATCAAAAAAAAAAAAATGATAATAAAAAAAAAAGCTCTCAAAAAAATAATAAATTGTTAGTTTTGTTGTTTTTTTTTTTAGTATCATAGCACTATTTTAAGAGTATCCATTTAAAAATAATAATGACATTTAATTTGATGATTCAGACACTTTTTAAAGTAATTAGTAAACAAATAATAAATGGCAACCATTTTTTTTTTATTTATTTACTAATTTTTAAGTTTTATTTTTGGTAATCAAACAAAAAACACAACACAACAATACAACAAAAAAACAAAACGAAAAAATTGTTAACAACGAATTCAAGAATAAATAGTGTTGACTTATCGTAAAAACTTAATCGAAATTTTTAAATAAAATAATAAAAAAGAATTCGTGAAAAAATTTCAAATAATAAAATAGTAGCTATTTATATAAAATATTTCAATAAGAAATGAAAATGGAAGAAAAATATTATAAACATTCTTTGACGTACAACACTGACAGGAATGATTGTTTGAAAACACTGACAGGAATGATTGGTTTTCAACAGGAATATGACTTATTGACAATACTGACTGCAATTATTTGTGTTAATTTTAAAAACTGCATTAATTTAATGTCATTATGTCAGAATATTGTGGGACATCCAAATTGTCCAAAAACAAAATTTTATTGCAGTTTGTATGCCTCACTAATTTAAATTTACGTTACCTAAACAATACAAGAAAAAAATGCAAAGTCTATTTTTATGTTTTGAATCACTGGATAAGCGTCAATTATAAATATTTAAAATGAATTATATATGCATACAAGTTAGCGCCGTATCAAGTAGCATATTCAAGAGTTACATAATTATAGATAGTATGATACTAATTTCTGTTCGCATGAAAATTGCTGATGCAGCGTCTGCAATCAAATCTGTTTAAACAAGAAGAAATTATAAAATTATTATTCACACCAAATATGCTGACCCAGCATCCAGACACAATGAATTCCATAATTTTTGAAATTATCGTTCCCATCAAAAGTATACTGACGTAACATTTACAATTGTGCACGTGGCCGGAAATTAAGTTAATTTTAATTAGTATAAATGAAACTGTTAGATTTTAAGATATCAATCAGTCCAAATTAAGGTGTTAATAACGGTAGCATTAAATGAACTAAACTGTTAATGGAATTATATAAATTGTGAGTATCTTTAAGTGAAATTTTGTAATAAAATAATTTTTTTTATAATAACGAGTTAACGCAGTTTAATAACTGGTCCCATATTAGGCCATTCACATAAAACTTTGCAAAATTTGCATTTTATATACAATTTGAATGTAGCAAATCCTTTGAATACTTATACGAATATTATATTTATTTGAATAATTATAAATATGCACGCACTCTTAACACTATATTAAAATTTTGAAAATGTTTGGAAATTTCAGTTTACTGCGTCCACATATTAAAATTCAATATTCAACAAAATTCAAATTTAATTTTCAATATTCAAAAATCTCAATTTTAAGTATCAAACTTAAAATTGAGATTCAAAAGAAAACAATATAATACTTGTTCATTTATTCAAGAATTACAATTAAAATTGTTTTTGAACCAGACCGACGGGCAACATGATATTTGGTGAATGCATTAAATATCCTGGCTATTTTATTCCATTGTATATCATTTGATTTATTCCCAGACTAGAATACAAAGCTTTCTAAATACGGTTCGTGTCTTAGACAAACTGTATGCTCTTTATGTTTATTTCTATATCATATTATGATGATAATGATCATTAGCATGAAGAAAACTAGTCATAAGTACTCCAATTTCTTTACCTTTTCTATTTCCAGCTGTGTGATATTTATCGTGGCTTGACAATTTTTGTAATAGCGAAGTTTATGTGGCTAGTCCCTGCAATTTTGTTCTGTCGTCTTACAGTTATATTGGCAATTGTTATTTCCTCTACAGTTTACTCTCTTATGGCTTTTATTATTTCTTCCAATATTGGACTGGACTGATTGTGTATTATAACAGCTTGCTCTTCTGTGTCTGATTTCTTTCTTATACTTCTACTTAACATTAATTTATCTTTATTAATTACCTTTATATTTATAAACAAAATTCCTTATTAGAAAAATGATCGTAATATGGAAAAAAATTTAACCCTATAGTGCACGCAATTAAAATAAAAATTAATTATCATTTTTAAAATATTTTAATAGTTTACCACTTATCAAAATTTTCAACACCATTGTAATATTAAGAAAGATGAAAAGACATAATCTGTAAAAAAAAATAAATTAAAATAAAATAAAATAAACAATAAGAAAAGAAAAATCAAAATATTCGTGTGCTACCTGTCATGGATTTTGTTTGTTATTTTGCCAGAATTTCAGAAATTTTTTTTTTTGTTATGCTATTATTTTCCTTTTTTTTGCGCTTTCTGTTTATTTACTTTGCATAATTCATGTTGAATTTAACCTTATAAAAAAAAACCAAGAAAAATAAAAAAAAAATATAAAACTGTCATTTATTTTCTAAAATACATTGAAACATACATACATACGTACCTGTTTATTATTCTACATGACCAAATCTATACGTAGTTGGCTATACAATATGAATTCAATCGAATGTATGCATACATACAAATACCTTAGCATACACTCAACCATAACTATAATATATATAATTTTTAAAGGCCATGAACGTTCTGTTTTACTTGTGTAGACATCTGACGTTGAATACTGAAATTTAAAATACATTATTAATTTTAATAGTATTATAGACATTGCGATGATATTTAATTGTTTTGTATAGATTATATAAAAAAAAAAACAACAAAAACAAAAAATATAATAAATTAATGAAACAAAAAAAAAAACTAACAAAATGGTGTTCTAAAACACAGCGCCATTAAATTATTGCGTTATTTTTAATATAAAATTAACTCTTTAAAAAATAAATAAATACAAAAAACAAAATAATTTTTTTGCTTTTGTTCTCTTTAATTTTTATTACAAATAATTAAGAGCGTATGAATGTGTAGGTTTATTTATAAGGAAATCAAAAATTTAATTTAAATATTGTCTTCAAATTATTTTTTAATTTTGAATTATAATTTATGTACGAAGATAGTAATACTACAACATTATTATATTTGAAGCTTATTTGATATACATACATTGTGTACCAAACTTATTTGATATACAGGGTGTACCAAAAATAATTAATCAAAAAATCAAAACGGTTTCGTAGGTTGCCAGACATTCGCATAATAGAAATCATTATTAAATGCTGGTAATTTTTCTAAATATTAATAATAATCGATTAGGAAGGCGAAAGGATGTAAGATATAGAAGTTTGGAATTTCGTTTACAAGTATTATAAACGTATACTAAAATTTAAGACAATATTAAAGTTATGCCACTCGAAATATTAAATTTTTTTCTAAATGAGAACCCAAAATATAATTCTTTACTTTTTACCGACCGCATTGCATTCAATAAGATAAATTTACATATCAACGTGAATTGAGAATCAATTTTTGCCAATTTTTCTATATGCACTTTAAATTGAAAGACTTAAAAAACGGCAATTGTGCTATCAAATGACAAATCGCAACAAAAACAAAAAATATTAAAACAGCTGATCATAGCCAATTTTATTCAAACACTTATGTTTTTTTCCGTTTTTTAATATCATATTCCGGTCGCAAAAGTGATTGATAATGTTTACATATAGTCAATCTTCATCAATCTCAATCATGATTGTCAATCTTAGATTGACCCTGTAAACCCTGACTAAGGGCTGATCGTACCAAAATTCGGAGTTTTTAGTAGGAACACACTCCTCCATAGTAGGGAATCGTAAATAAACTATTTTTTAGAGAGAGGTCGTTCTGTCGGTCTTCTGTATGTGCATCGTTTTACAAAATTCTTCTGTAATACTTTCACTAAATAGTAGTTCACATAATACAATGTGTGCAGTATAATTTAAAAATTTTAAATAATTTAGAATATTAAATGGTGATGTTCATGTGAATACTCTTAATTGCTTTTAATTTTCAAAGGTTCACTTGAATAGTTCGCCTTACTTATCCATAAACGAAATTATATACTCAAATTATACAGAAATTACAATAAAACTTTTAAAATTTATTTTAAATTTCAGTAGTTTTGCATACCATTGAGCTGCGAACGTTTTCTTCATAGAAAAACTTTGTCTAATCAGAAGAATTTATGTAATTTTATAAAAAAGTGTGCGTTTAGAACGGAAACATCCTGTATATTATAATGTTATGTATATAGATGTATATTTATATAAGACATATTATGACTTCTTTTCAATATATATAATGACATATGAATTGAAATAAATTAATCAAAACAATGTCAGAAGACAATTGAATTGAATTTTACGATCATAATAAGTAAATAATAAAGATATGATTAAGACAAAAACATAAAATTAAATTAAAATCAAAATATAATGGAATTTTTTTTTTGGTTAAAAAAAAAAATCAAATTTTATTTACATTGTCAAATAAATATATTTAGGTGTATGAATGAATGTATAGGAAAGCATAACAAAAATTCAACTTAATAAAGGAATAAGTTGATTTGTGTAATTTTAAAAAATTATAGGATACAGGATCACATTAAATTTGCTATAATAATTTTGTCTCTGTGTTGGCTTTTAAAAAGTATTCAGGAACTATCTCAAATAGAACTCAGTAATCGTCAGCTTCTTACCGTTTTAGACTCTAAATATGTATTTAGGTACCCAGATATGAAAGGATGAAAAATTTGAACCTATTTATGGTCTCAAGCTGCAAGTTAACGTACAGTAAATAAAGAAAATAAAAATAATTTTAAAAATGATTGGTTGTAAGACTAAATTTAGAAATAGCCATCTGCATTAAATAATAAACTGAATATTATGATATCTATATGATTTAATAGGTAAATTAAATCCAGGCCCGACGACTGATTCGGAAGAGCAACCACAGTTTTGTGTGAGAAATTTTAAATTTAAATACTTTTATTATAAGGTGCATGTTCCTAATCAACCGCATCAGAATTTGTACTTAAATTTTATATCATAAGTGAATTTCTAAAATGTCAAGACATTTTTAAAATTTTAGACTTATAACTGTTTACAAAGTGTTTCTAAAAAAAAAAAGTTTTCTTTTTTTATTTATGTAGTTTGATTAATTATTCAAAATAAGAAAATGATTTTTGAATAAAGTTTTTTTTTATCTTGAAAAATCTTTTTCATTATATTAATTTTCAAATTTTTATATGCGTATTTAAAAAAAAAATTATTAATTACATATTTGTAGTATAACGTTTGTAACATGAAAAAATTAATTATAATTTCCTTAAATATAAAAGATTCTTCCTTGACTTAACATTTGATTAACTAATAAATTGATTAATAAGTAAATTGAGTCACTAGTAAATTGATTATCAGTCAATTGTTCGAGGTTAAATTTATGCACTGATGACAACTATTCTAAAATTCACCTAATATAAAAAATAATTACAGGTGAGTTAATCAAAGAAGAAATTGTTCGGTTAGTAACTTGATTACCCAAAAATTTATTGCCTTGTCAGTAAATTGATTCATTTGCATTATATTTGGTTGGCCAATAATGAATCGTTATATGAGTATATCACCGAAAAATTTATTGTCGGTTAATTGATCAATAATTATTTGGATGCAATCAAAAATTTTTTTCCTTTTACAAGAAAATGCATATTTATTTTTCGGTTAAATGTTATTAAATTAATTTTATTCGATTATTTCATACATTCTATTGAATTCGTAAACTAATTAACAATTCGTGGAGTAGGACAATTCTAGTCACCCTATTAAATTTAATGGGTTTATTTAATATTAAAATTCAAGATTTAATACCAACACATTGTTTGTTGGATCAAAGCCGAATAAAATAATAATGGCTTCGGTGTAACATAAATTGAATACGAATCATGTAAGTGAGTACACGTATTTCAATATTAATTAAATAATTACGATAACGTTCAGTTTATTAAGGAATCTTATAATTGAACAGTTCAAAGATATTTTTTTTCTGTTTTTCTTTCTATTTATTTTTTTGTTTTTGTTCTATCTTTTGCGTTTGTTTACCAATTGTTGTCAAAAAAGTTGTCAACATTATTTTTAATTTTTTTTTTATTTTTTTTTTTCATATTAAGAATATTTTAAAGAAAAAAAAAAACATAAATGAAAATATTTTCCTATTAAAATTTGAATGTTATGAAATTAAATTAAAAATTAATGTTGATTTTTATTGTGAATCAAGGAAGAGAATAATATTCATTTTATCTATAAGATATTTGTTTCAAAAAGAATTGAAGTTAACCTTGATAAGAGAACAAAAAAAAAAAAAATCTAAAAAAGTTGTAAAGGCCTTTTTTATCCAAAATACGTTCATATACGAACGACTTATTTTTTTTTATTGTTTTAAATATTTTGGAACAAATTCAGACAACCTTGGCTTTAAAGGTTGTCTCTATTTTTAAGATTAGATGTCTATATATTTTTCTAATTTTGCTATTTTTTGTTTTTTAAGAATTTAATCAATAACAATATGTAGAATTTTTAATGCATTTTATACGTATTATAAAAAGAATAGAATTTATTATGAAAAATATAGAGAAAAAATAATAGAAAACAATAGGAAAAATAATATTCACGCTATAAACAATAAAAATATTAACAACAATATGAAATTGTTTTGATTTTGGAAATGTTTTCTTAAAAAAAAATATTTAGTAGGAGATAGAAGTCTATTAAATATTTAAAAAAAATTAAATTAATTTTTTATGGAATTCAACTTTAAAATTCAGACCATTGCTTTTTTATTGTATTAGAAATCAAATTGTGTAATACGAAGAACTCAATATATGTATGTATACCGTTAATAATTTAGTTTCTGATTAATTGAACTAGAAAATAAAGTTGTGTAAAATTCGAACTGAGTATATCAATGATGAATATGCTAAGTAGTAAATTATTCCAATTGGCTTATTTCTTACACCAATATTAATTTCGGCCCCCTCTCTGTGGTATAAGTTTCAGTGATGTGTGTGTATTAGTTTCCGACATCGACGTTATTAGTTTAAGTATTTAATTAATTTGAGCATTTTAATTAACCAGCTTCTTTTCGCAAATTTACTACCTTTCAAAATGCTCCTTTGCATAATTTTAAATTTCCTACTTAGCATATCTGTGTGCTTCACCATAGATGTTATATTGTGCATGATCGTGAATGGTTACCGTGAGTACACATTTTGTTAATTGATACAAAAAACAGACAGTTTCCCGTATTATGAACGTTTATTAGGAAATTGTTTACTTGAAGCTTAACTTGAAATGTTTAGTTTTAAAAAAGTAAATTTATAAAATATTGGTTAACAGAAACTGAATACAGATTGAACCAGTGATTTTTAAAGCAGCACTTTTCTCTTGAACTAGTGAAAATATTCAAATTATACGGAATATTAATATACGGAAAATTATTGCATACATTATTGCATACATTTAGGGTCAGAGCAAAATTATTGCATACATTTAGGGTCAGAGCAAAAAAAAAATTTAAAAAGTTTTAAATAAATTGTCGAATTCAGCGATTGAGTAAGCCGATTAAGATAAATAATTAGCACGGCATTTACTATTAAAATTTCAGAATTTTTCAAACTTACCATTTAGAATAAAAGCGATATCAAATAGTTCAATTGTTTTAGATGACGGTTAATTATAGCGGCCATTATAGTGGTTTTGATCATTTATTATGATTATTTAATATATTGATATTGTGTTGTCACTGCGTGTTTTTGTAAACTGTTAAACATTTTGAAGAAATCTACATATTTCATTACAACTTTTTAGTTCTGAGCCACAAGAGAATCAAGTTATCGTGTGAACAAACGCAATGGTTTGAAGGGTCATAAATAAAACTGAACAATAAAGCTGTCAAAATGTTACACAATGTAAATTATCAGATTAAAAATTCATTATGATTTAAACATAATGTCAACTGTCATAAAACCAAATTACATGTAATATATATGTGTACAATTCTTTATAATTCCAAAATGTTAACATTAAGATCAAATGTAATTCTGAAGGTTTACTTCTTACAACTTTAATAATTTAAATAAAATGCTTTATTATTATTTTTGTTTTTAATTATTTTTTAATTTTAATTAACATATTAACAATAACAATTTGAAATATTGTATTGACAAGTTAAATGTGTTATGTCATAATAATTACATATGTCAATTTTGTTATGTCATTAATGTCAATGTTGTTAATGTAACAAAATTTAAAGAAAATTATTATACAATATGTCAAAATTTAGAAATTATTAAGCATTTAAATTTAATTTTACTCAAATTTTATTAATATAGGCAAATTTTAATTAAATTAAGATCATTTGAAAATATTGATTTACGCCCACAAGATACAAAAATAATAACTATATAAAATGATCTTTGACTTTAGGTATTTTAATGTCAAATTAATAGAATTTTAATTTTATAATTAATTCCGAAGGATTTATCTTTGTTTTCGTGTTACTAAGATATTGTTGAATAATATTGAAATTCTCACGTTTTTCCCCACAATTTAAAAAGAGGTGTAAAATATCAGTCATCCTTTAAAGAATACAAGAAAGTAAAAAAAAACATAAAAGATGACTGAATTAAATGTTGTGCCATATTTTTTTAAAAAATAAAAATCTAACAAATAAATTATTTTTTATTTATTAATAATAAGTTAAATTATAAATTCAAATTAAAAAAAAAAAAATGATTCATAAGTGTTATATGTGTAAAAAATGACTAAGATTTCTTTTCCAAAGATAAGATTTTTTCGTTTTTTCTTAAAAAATAAATAGAAACTTTTATAAAGTTTTCATTATGGCTCATTTATTTAAAAATTTTATTTGAATGACAGTAAACTGAAATTATTATATTGCTACCATATTGACTATATGTATGTGTTATACAATATTTATTAATTAAAAATTTGCATTTTAATTGTTAAATGAGGTGTCGATTAATAAAATATATGTAGATTAATTATATTTCGATTAAAACACAAATGTGTATAACATATAAATGGGTCCGGTATAAACTCAAGGTGCTCACACTATACGTTATAAACATAGGTAATTAATTTTGATTATAAAGAATAAAAATAAAAAAAAAATTTAATAAAGTTCTTGATTTCTTTATATTAGAGGGTAGGAGACAAGACCTACAAAATTTACGATAATGTACATATGAGGTGAAAGTTAAAATATCGTAAATAAAGTTAGGTCAAACCAATAATTTGTAATTCAGCATTTTTCCATTCAACAAGAGAAAATACTTTTACATTTTAGAATAATCTAGCTATGCGTTATATTATTAAAATTACATTCATTCATATACGAATATATTTAAAAAATTGCATACCTTTGGGATGAGCAATGTCGAATACAATAAGCTAAAAAAAAAATGAAAGAGGCGTTAAAATAATGCTCGAATTTAAGGGTCCATTAGAAAGAGTTAAGAAAAATAATTATATAGAAATTCGGAAAAGCTTACAATTTTGGAAATGTAAGGTGCCAAAAATTCGAATTTTACAATTTTGGAAAGGCGATAATTTCTTACTATAATGTTACTTACAATAAAAAATATGAAACGCGGTATTAATTATTGTAATCATTAATTATGTAATGCTAATACTGTTCTTATATTCTATACTACGAAGTGACTTACATTGAAATACAAATAAAATGTTACAGATTTAAATCTAAATTACAAATCCTAGAACATTGACTAAAATTCAAAAATTTTTAGCATTAAATAAACTATTATTTTTAGCACTTTTCAATGAAAAAAACAAAATTGGAAGAAAAGTGCTTATTGTTTGGAAAAAAGTGTTTCAATTGGGCCGTTCGTCTGTCAATGTGCTTATCTACAAAATTTCTATACAATTAAATACAAGTTGTAAGTATACAATTTGTTCATCACTTGAAACTTATTTCTGTTAAAGAAAATTTTTACTTATCTCCTTCCGTTTAAAAAATAAAGCCTTTAAAATCTCGAAAATATCATTTTTGGACTACTTATTGCATTGAAACCACAAATATTTGTTGAATTCTGCAAATGCACTAGTGTACTAAGTAGTAACTAGCTTCTTCTACAATTAAATAATATAGCAAAAATTAAAATAACAAAATGGCCGTTACCTAAAATCTGTTTTTTGTTTTCGGAAAATTATTTTATAACGTTTTCGCTCAAGACGGGAAGTTCTAGAAATTTAATATTTTACCAGCTTTTAGATAGTAATAAATAGCTCAACTAATTAAAGAAAGAAAACTCTTTTTTTCTTCCAGAGCACTAGCATCTCTTTCCAAGTTTATTTTCTCCGTATTATTTTATCGCCTTATAATTCCGAAATATTAAGCTATTGCAAATTTCTATAAAAACTATCTAATAGAACATAAAATGCCATTAATCAGAAATATAATTATTTATTTTAACTCACTTACTTAGGACGTCGAATTCAACTAATGTTCTAACGTTTCTTTTAATTATTTTTTTTCGTCATCCTAAATATATGCAAAGTTTTAAGGTATTTTAATATACGAATGAAAGTAAATTAAATAATGTAGTATATAGATTGGCTTTTAAAAGTGGTATTTTCACTAGTTCAAAGGAAAAGTGCCACTTTACAAACCATTGATTTGATCCAGTATTATATGAGTGCTTATCGTATTCGTATCACCATAGAGCAATTTATAAACAAAATTACAAAATTTTTTTTTAATAATTGCAAATCATTCTTTAAATGTTTATTGTTTTTAAAATAATTTTAAATGATAAACTTTAAAACAAAGATTTTATTAAACCAAATAATCAATAATAATTTAAAAAATCTAAGAATACAAGCTTAGAAAAGAATAAAATTTAAATTCATGTCAATTTTAAGAATATTTTGTATACAATTTTTAACATTTTTTAGGTCCACCCAAAATCTTGTAAAACAACTTTAAAAAAAAAAGAATAAACACATAAAAATTATTTAAATTGCAATAATTATTTTTTCATAAATGTCATTCAGTCAAAATATCCAACTGAGATTTATGATTTATGGGTATGTTCCTTTTTGACGAACATTATTAATAAATATTTTCAAGGTTAATTTCACCTTGAAATATGTGTACAATTTGATAATATGTGTAATAATAAAAATGATTTTAACGATTGATTTAAATAATTTTGAACTATTTAGAAAAAGATTAAATCGTTTAACATATTTTTAATACTGTAATAGCGTTGGTCAAAATTATTAATCTTTTCAATCTTAAAATCAAAATCGAAAGTCACATATGTAAGTATGATACAAGTATATTGATAATGTATTTTAGTATGTCGCGAAAATATTAATTTAATTTTTGACAAAGAAAAATTTGTCCTTATTATTATGTGCGCAGGGCTATCTAACAATTATCATTCTTCTTAAACTGACCTCAGGAGGAGCATGTGGCTAGACTAGGGTTGTCCTTCAATACGACGTGTTGCAAATGACGGGAAATATACAAGAAGGATACTATTTTTTACTATCTCTGCGAGTATCCGGCTCTGAGCGAAGCCAAACTGATCACATGCGGCAGACCAAGTGTGAAAGGGCTTTAAAATATATCGAAAATTGGCATCGGGGATTTAAAAAAATTCCACAAAAAAGACTGGTCATGGCTTTGATTGGTCCTCTGTACTCTCAATGACGGCCTGGTGATTACGGGGTAGTGGTAGCAAAACGGAACATCTAACTAATCAATCAACTCTTAATTATTAGTTTTAAATTAATTCATTATAATTTACCTTCATATAGTTTAATATGCTCAGTATGTATATGCGCTCAGACATCTCCATTTATTGCAGAAGTTAATGAGTTGTTATTTGATTCATATTTTGTTGAAAGATGTTGTGTCAAATATGGAAATTGATATGTGTATTTCTTATATTCCCTCTTTCACATTCATAATAATGAATTCTGATAAATATATTAAAATACATGTTATATAGAAAATGCAATAAAGGTTCGAAATAACATATATGAAGAATTTCAGTTAAGCGATTAAAGTCGATATTTCAGTCAGTTTAAAAAAATTGCTTGACGCGACGAATGTGATTAAGTTAGCTGAATGAGTTCGTATCTTATATCCGTTTAAGAGTTAGTAAATTATTTAGAGTTAAATAAATGATTTTTTAATTTTTAATATAAAATTTCAAATTTCCTGTATATACGCATTAAATTGTGGATTTATCTTTTGTGGACTACACTCTACCTCTTTTTTTACATACAATTGACATTAAAATATTGAAATAAAAAGAAATTTCATACATACAATATTATTGTTCGAATTAATCTTTAAGAGAACATATTAGTATCTAAGTGTTTTTTTTTATATACAAAAAATTTTTATAAAGGTGTGGTATAATTTAAGATTAATAACAATAATTATTATTATATTTTTTGTATTTTTAACAGTTGAACTTTATTTTTAAGAATTTGTAATATATATAAATATTAAATTTTTAAGGAAAATTTAAAAATTATATAAGTGAATGTAATCTTAAAGGTTACTCATATCTTTCTCTAAAAATCTTTCATATTATGTACAACTACCCCTTTTATTTTCATTAAGAAAGTGAATTACTGCTCTGATTATGTGAAAATATAGTTTTCATATGTTAAATTTTTTATTGTATTGCCTCCTCTTGCTATTGCAAAGAAACTTTATTTTTATTTTCAAATAGAGGGCTTCAAATAGAGGATAAATTTAAATTAGTAAGCAATATGCGCGTCAAGAATTATTAAAAATTTTAAACTTCGCATTTGTAAGGAAGATGAACCTTAGTATACCTTCTGAAAGAGAATGTTTCTCTCGCTCGCAGGAGAAGGGAAATACTGGAGGACTTTATTCTAACGGTGGCGGAGTTTCCATCCACCGAGCTTCACAAGTTCCTTGACTACAGTCTGGAACGAGGCTGTACTGCTGTGCCCCGCACTCAGCGGGGGTTCTTACACGTGATCGCAGTGCACTGTGTTACAAATCTACAAAGTTCGCATTTTGATGAATGCTGTATTAAACTTGAAACACAAAACCAACACATTTTATTTAAAATATTAATTTAGTTGAATTGTTCAAACTATTGATTAATAAATAATTTAATAATTGTCATTTATATGTCATGCCAATTTTATTGGAGTTTACTGTACTTTGTTGTTCTTTAAATAGTTTACCATTATAAAAACAAACATTTTTTGTGCAATTCAATCAATATACGAGTATATATATCTAACATACCTTACAATATATACCTTCCTTGTAATTGTTAAAATTCAACAATCATTTTTAAAAAAAAGCATTGATTATAATTGTTATCTGATCGAACACTGTTAGAATAAACCGTTTAGTAAATTAATTTTAAAATGAATGTATAAAAAATTTTTATTTTGTTCATTTGTAATCTCTATAGGAATGTTTTTGCTCCTTTTTTTTTTTTGTACTATTAATTTTTTTTTTTTGTACAATCAGCTGCATAGAATAATAATCGGAAAAAAAAAGGTTAGATAGAAAAAAAAAAATTACTCATTCATAATTTACAAACAACAAAAAAAAATTCTTTTAGTATATTTTTTTAACGAAAAAAAGAGTAAGTGACTAGAAGTCTAGAAATTTCCTAAATAAAAAAAAGCAAAAAAAACAAAAAGAATTATGTTAGAAGATAGCAGAGTCGGTACTTTATTTTAATAAATCAGTTTGTTATTTTCACATATTTTCCTTATCTTTCATATAGAAAAAACTAAAAAAAAAACGAGAAATAATAATAAATATTAGCACTTTTTTTTTGTTTGGTTATTTTTGCCGTCCACTAGCCTATATTTTATTTAATATAATTGTTACGTTCATATTAGGTACACAGAAATATGTGATAGAAAGAAAGAACGGAAACAGTCTAAGTCAATTTTGTATACAAAAAATCGAGATTAAAATACAATAATTGAATTTTGTAAACGTTCTGCCAAGATTCTTCAAATATTCTAAGGAATGCTCCTTGAATTAAATGTTTTATGAGTCTTGAACTATTATTGAGCTATCATTGAGCCATTATTGAGCCATTATTGAGCCTTTATTGAGCCATTAGTAAAATAAACAGATTTTAAATCAGTAAAAATTTTAAAATACATGTTTCTTTTGAGGATATCAATATTTTTCAATACATTTCCGACACTATATGCTACATAGATATATTTTTCTTTTTTAAAGTCTTTTTTCGAAATTTTTAAAATTTGGAGCCTCGCAGGGCGGATTTTCCGAAAAAAATTCATGAGTGAAATTTGCAGAGCACTTCACAACTCTTATATACAATCCATATACGTATGTATTTTACGTTCATTAATTATGATCCCAAAGGAATTTGGGAATCTAAGTCGGTTCCGACAAAAATTCGAATGCCAAAATTCTTTCTAATCGAATGAATTTTGTTCCTAGTTTCTGCCTCATTTAGAATTATTTGAGTTCTTCATGCGAGATTCATAAAAAATAGGAATTATCAGGAGGCTATATTTCCCAAAAAAAAAAACTTGTTCAAGAAATTTGATGAATAATTTTTTGCAAGAATGCACGTAGATAATGCGAAGATTTCTTCCGTGTTTCCTCAAATTTCCTAAAGATTTCCTTGTTCTTTGAATCATTAAAATTTCTAAAAGTTTTCGTTAACTTGATTTACTCGAAATTATACTAATTTTGATTTATATAGTATTGATTTTCTACTATAAAAATAATCTATCTTCATCATGTGTACATTTATTACCTTCAAGTACTTGGAATATTGTTTTTTATTTAATTAAAAATGATTTATAAGTAAGTGTTAATTTTTTTTTTCTTATTCAAATGAAATTTATAGAAATTTCAGTGATTTTCAAAATTAAAATAAGAAACAAACAAATGGAGCAATAATTATTATAGGTCTATAGGTCATATGTAGAATATAATATTATTAAAAGAAATATTGATAAACATTTTATACATAGCTACAATCCTGTTAAGGTTATGATTAATTTTAAATAATTTTTAATTTTAGAAATGAATTAATTTTAAAAGCTATAGTTCATGTTTTGTTTTTTTTCCTGAATTGGCAAAATCATTAAATTAAATTTCTTAAGTAATTAATACGAAATTAACAAGAATTTTAAAAGAGAATCAAAGGAAAAATTCTAATCATTCAATTTTATTTGAGCATATGAGTGTAAACTTAAATTTTGCGATTAGTGCGCCGCCGTCGGCGTCCGAAGTTACAAGGAAATTAATTTGGTAATTAAAATTGAACGTTTTCAAGTTTAACAAAGGAAAGTTCACTATCATACGCTTATCTATGTATATATAGTAAAAAAATAATGTGTTCCATTCAACAGGATACTCCCGTTTTGTTTTAATACCATTTCCTGCCAAATACAAGTAACTATACCCATTTGCTATAGCGGACGTCTCACAAATATTTGAAATTAGACCAATTCGAGGAATAAATAATTTATCTGCATGAAATTTAGCAGTCATGTGCCCAATTATACGTCAAACATTTCCTAGAAGTTTTGTATAATGGCTTAAAAGGTTCAAGAAGCTTTTATATAAATATCTTAGTACAAGCATTTAAGTATAGCAAAGTAAGCTTAATAGAACAACAAGCGTAATAGAAAGGGAAGAGAAAGAAAGGAAAAGCGGGAGAAAATAATATTAGTAGTATTAATTCAATATTGATAAGTAAATTAAACAACTAAAACCAAACGTATTCGACTACTGTATTACGAGTTAATAAAAAGCGTCACTTAAACTAGGAATAAATTAAACAAAATCTGTGCTACTGTATAGTTTGCCCTTAAGCAGCCTCTTACTTATATTTGTACAAAAAACAGACGAATACAAGTTAATTTCTTGTAACACACGCGTCACCGGTTCGTGCATTCCATAGTCCGTACTTTAACGCGGAACATTGAGAAGCACCGATCTTAAGTTACTCGGATTCTTCCTGTAAGAAATTTTACCCAATAGAACCGGGACAACCACGCTACTCACTCCAAGTTGATGAATGTTAACTATACCGGGAACCACAACCCCTACGACAACGAAGCGACCTTGAGCCCAACAGGATCTGGTTTCTTACGGGATTTATGTGAATAATTGATTTGTCATTATTTTGGAACAACTTGTATTAAAGTAGCTTAAAATTTTAAGAATATTGTGAAGTTTAAGTGCAAGAGTGAACTTTGGAAATCACTGAAATTACTTTTTTAAATTAAATTAAATTCTTTATTATTGGAAATTTAAAATGCATGAAATATTTTTCTTTTATCAATTTTTTTTTAATAATTTAATTAAAAAAAATTAAATAATAAATTAAACACTTTAATTCCTGTAAATAAGTTGTTAGGAATTTTATCGTTGGCTTTTTTTTCTTATTCGATTATATTTGAAATAAGGTTTTCTTTTCTATACAATTAGTGCGTGAATCGGCTATTTTTAGTAACTTCGTAAGTAGATATACGTATGTATGTGTTTTAGCTAATATAATTGACATTTTGGGCCATTTTAAATTGTGTAACATATTTATAGATAACTAAAGTGTTTAATCGAAAAACTGTAATGTTTTTCAAAAATACATAAGAGAAAATGAGTGAGTGCGAAACTTAAAATTTTCAGTATTTTAAAGTTTGAAAAATTTACTTTGAAAATTAATTTACGATTCGCGTAGCTATCCTATGTAGTCGACTTCATCAAATTTATGCGTACATCTGAGTAAGGTTTCAAACCACATACTCTTTAAATTTTTGAATAAAACTCAAAAGATTTGAATTTATTGACTCGGCAACGGTTGTAGGGGTATAGTTCTGTCTATACTAAGTAAATATATATTTACACATAAATATTTTAATAGTGTGAATGTGATCCGGCTGATGAAACAATTTGAACTTAAGAGACTCACTGTATATAAAATTATTTGAGTGATTATATGCTCTTTTATTAAAAGAATACGTTCAGAAATTTTTCAAACGGGGATATTTTTAGTAAAATTTATTCACAGCCGTTCATTTTTGTAGTCTGAAATATAAGCATAATTTCGTACGGTTTACATAATATATTGGCAGAATTAATTATTTTAAAATTTATTAAACGAAAATCGAATTCTAATTTCAAATTAGAAAAAATTTGTTAATCGTAACACAATAGAGAAATATCTTAATCGTATTTTTGTCGTAACGCCGTAGAGTAATTAATAAAAATCAACAATACTAATAAAAGATTTACAGTACCTGACAAAACTATAAATCACTAACTAAAATTCATATAATATTTTAACTAATTAATCAATTTAAATTGACTCCATTAACGTCTTATTATATTGAAATTCGATAAATTAATTAGCAATATTAATTTCACTTTTTATTGAATTTCCATATTATACTCGTATAACAGAAATTTTGAAATTAGTATAAATGACTTCATAATATTATTTTCTTTGTTAAATTTTTTAAATCGTAATTTTAATATCCTTCGATAAATTTTAAACTATTCATTAAAATGTGAATAATTTTATATTACAGTTTTCTTAAAACAATAATTATTAAAAAGTTTTAAAGTCAGGAAATGCCAAAAAGCTGACAAAATTAAAATGTCATAAAATATTAGAGAACAAAATGGAGAAAAAAACTTTTATAAAACAATATTTTTAATTTGTGTATTTTGACAATTGAAATGCATATAATATTATGTATATGTGTGTGATTATCTTTAATGACAGGGTCGTCTATTGAACTTTTCTTAACCCTGAATTTCCAACGCAGTATTCTTATTATGCCAACCGTAACAACTAAATTTTACTTACACATCATAAAATTTCCAAAAACAAAAAAATGGTTATTATTAAAGCATAATACTCGTAATGTTAAGTCTTTCTGTCAAAATTGTAGCTCTATATCACCTTTCATATCTCTCATATCTTATTTTCTGGTTATTTTTTTAAGTTAATACTAACTATTATGTAAATTTTACCCACACAATGGTAGAGGTTGCAATTTTTTGCTTTTTTTTTTTGATACAAACGAATTTAATGCGTTATTCTCAACTGTGAGTAAAATTTACTCACAAAAAAAAAAAAAAAAAATATTATTATAATACGAACTTGGGTAAAAATTACTCACAGACTTTTAAAACTACAATTACTGTGTAAAAATGGTAACATACCGAGCTATAGTAATATTTTAAGATATTATATGCTATGCACTTAAGAAGAGGCAACAAAAGTAAGCATACCACATTAAAGATCTTTGCTTTTAAAGTTAAAGTGAGTAAATTTTACTGATGGTTGGCAATTAAGGGTTAATGAAAATATGTTTGCAAAATAAAAAATTTTAATTATTTTTTTTTGGTTTTGCCTTTTTTGTTTGTTTGATGATTATTTTGCAAAGTAATTTTTTTTTCTTTGATATTAGAAAAAAAAATTTTATTTTTGTAATTTGTATGGAGTGAATTTTCCTGTTTTCATTCAATTTTGGTAAAGTTTACTTATATGATGATTTTTAAATTCTTATAAAATTCTTTTTAGATAGATTGGTAATCATAAAATTCTTATAAAAAACTATTCTGAATATATTTGCTATTATAAATTTGGAAATTAAAAAAAAACTATAAACATATGGGAAATTAATGAATTTTAGAATTTACATAATTTTCGTGATATGAAAAAAAAACTGAAAGTGGCTATTCATAATTGTTGTTTTTTTTGCTCCCAAATATTGACATTTTTTTTTTACTGAACAAACAACCACTTTTTGATTGTTCATTAACAAAATATTATGTGAGGTAATTAATTATTAGAGGGTGTGTGAATGGCAATATGTAAATCAAAATATGTTTATAACATACCCTAGAATGTATAGGTGGGGTAACAGTGCGCCGCGGCTAGCATATAAGGATCTATTGTTCTCCCATACAAAATGTTGGAAACGCTCCTACAACAACCTCTCCGAGATCCACCTTGTTGATCAATTCGAGTATCTTTAAAGATCTGGCGGACCTCTATAGTTCCCCAGTATTTCTCTTCTTCTGCGGGTGAGGGCCCCACAATCGCCAGAACGTGCACTGAGGTCTTTTTATCCTCCCCGTAACATCTGTAAGCGTCCTCGCTATTTAGGCCAAGCTACCTAAGGTGACCCCTAAGGTAAGAATTCTCACCTGATTTCTTCCGAACTCTATAATTTTCTTAAATCACTTCTGGTCCTAATCTCTCAGAAGGCCCTTAGCTAGCCGCAGCCTCAGAAGACTTCCCCAACGCTCCAACCGCCTCTCCTCTGATTCCTTTCTTAGTTCCCAACGAACAGTATGTGGTCTGATTCCGCAGAAGGGCTCCGGGCTAAAAAGAGGTGGGTAACATACCCTAAGAAGAATTATAAAATTTTATGTTAGAAAAATAAATGCAATACAAGAAAACTATCTAAAATTATCTTGGTTGCCTAAGATTATTTAGTTTTTAAATCCGAATTCTACTCTGAATTCGTGTATTTAATTCACTTAATTTTGATAAACGAACTTTATGAAACTTTAAACGCATATTGTATGCGGTTGTCACAGAAATCTTGGCTAATATACATATTATTTATATGAATAATCTCGGGCTTTTCATATGGCAACTACATAAATATTCATGTGGAGATATCGGTCCCGGTTCTCAATTGTGTTGTGTCCTATGTAGTAACCGAATTTTTTTTAAAGTCTTAAATGGTGCCCGTGTTTTGCGACAGCTCTTCCAAATGCATATATTGTGGGTCCAGGATTAAGTGATAGTTTTGAGAATTTTGTGTTTATAATAAAAAAAATTGATAATTATACTATGTACTAAAAAGAAAATCACGTTATATCTAAATTGAAATTATGTGTATTCGCTCCTACTTATTCAAAATTAATTTCCAAGTTACGACTTCTAAAGCAAACATATAATGACCACGTTTATTGCAGGTTATAGAAAATTTAGTTTAATTACTGCAATTTCATACGATCTTTTTATAAGTAGAGTTAAATAATCAATTTTATATCAGAACTTTTCTTGTTGGTTTTTAAGTACTAAAATTTTAATTGTCACCTCTATAGATAAGCAAAATACAAATATTGCCATCTTATAGTTAACAGACATAATTTATATTAATTTATTAATAATAAAAAGTTGATATAATTTTGAACGGTAATAAAAAAATTTTCGAATATAAAACAAAAAAAAATTAATGATTTTACGGATTATAAATAAAATCAATGCATTGTATTAAGATCTATACCCTCGCATATATACATATACATAGGCACATACATACATACATAAATATATTAAAATATTATGAAGCATTGATTTGAATTATAAAATTTTTAATGGTTCTACCTAGTATCGATAAAATTTTAACTAATGTTAAAGACAAAAATTAGAAAGACACAGGTAAGATGTTTGAAACCGGGAAAGAGAAAATGAGAGAGAGAGAGAAAGAAAATAAGATAGAAGAGTGAAATATATATACAATGAGTTGAAATTAAATATTAAAATGACCTTTATTTAAAATTTTTTATCTATTCATTAAGTGTAAATCTAAACTAGTTATATGGGACTCAAATACAAAAACCGATTACCAATACTAACATTAATAATGACAACTTATATACCCGTATAACAATAATTTGGTATATAAACATCCAAAAATTCTTTATATTTAAAATTCATATAATATGTGAAAAAAAATTTTATTTTTAATTTTAATGATCTTTAATAGCTGTGTTTGCCATATTGTAAATTGATATTCTTCTTTCCTTATGATCTTTTATATTGAATGTGCTTTATATAACTATATGAATTGTGCTTTAGAGCAGCGATTTTTATGACTTTTCTGCTTCTATTTACATGATTTTTTAATTTAATTTTAAATAATATTTTTTGTTATTTTTTATTACTTCTTGCTTCTATTTGTTAGGAGATAAAGAAAGTTGCTACTTTTAGCCGTTAAAATTTTAGTGAAAAAAAAAAATATAAAAATTCAGTAATTTATTTTACTATTAAATTGATAAGTTTAAAATATAAGCGGTAATTCAAAGTTCATAAGATATACCATGAATATTTTATTAGGGAATTTTAAGAAAGTCTTCATCTTTCAGCAGTTTAGAGATATTGCACATTTTAAATTCACAATAAAAGTTGGAAGTTCTACTGATGATTCACAATTAAATATAGATATATATAGGTGAAGGCGAGAAATGGTTTATAGGTGAAAGTAAGAAAGTGAGACAGATTGTAGACTGCTAAATGTGGAATTGTGTAAACGTGCGCCTCAAGCTATAAAGAAGATCTATTGCGCCTTGTACAAAGACTCAAAGGTCTTCTTGAGAATAATATACTCGTCTCTTCTGTCGCAAGATTCATTTAAGCCTTTGTCGCATTCTCGGATGATCTCTGAGTCTATAACGTCCCGTTTATGTTCGAATATTAATTTTTTTGCACGAATTCTTCACACTTGCATTATATTTTATAACTACATTCAACAGCAATAATTATCCGGCTTGCCACAGATTTGTGATGATCTATCATGGTTCTTGTCCCAGATGATATTTTGTTCTAAAATATTCACTCATTTCAGAATCGAATCCAAGTTATTGTATATACTTGTCTTAAATGTAATTTAATAAACATTGCTTTGTTTTTTCTTTTATATTTTTTATGGACTTCGCTTTTAATAGCACTTTTTTGCTATTTAGTATGATATGATTAATTTTATTATACTTAAGAAACACTATATATATGCGATTAAGATGAATCGGGAAACAAAAGTTTCATATTATTGATTAAAATTAACTGAATTCGGAATTAAATTTTAATTATGATTTATAATGAATATTATGATTTATAAAGAATATAAAAATTTTATAAATAAAAACTTGTATAAATTATCAATTTCCTTATTTTATAATTAATTTGTTAATTATAATATTATTGCATTTATACGAATATAGCCGCTATTATATACAATGTATGTAATGAAGTTCTAAAATTTCTTATGTAAATACTTGAATTAATTAAAACTTTATAAAATCTTTTAAAAATTTTATTACACTTTTATTTTTATCATTTATTTGTTTTATTAGTTTTGTGAGAAATTTATTTAATTAATAGCTATTTTAAATTTGCAAAAGCAATCAACATTTAAAATGATAATTAAAGTCGAAACTGATTAGGATACTTTGCGTGTTTAGTCAATCAATATCAATATATGGGAAATATCAGATTTCAATAATTCTTAAATTTTACCTTTTGGATTATCTAAAGTTTCATACATTATAAAATTATCACTGTTTTGCTTTATAACTGTTATACAAATGCAAAATTTATTCATTACACTATACGAGTATAAAATTAATTTTTTCTTATTATAAAATTTTCAATTCATTTCCTTTATATTGTTTTCAATTTGTCTATTCAATATCATATGATTTTACGAAACTGAATGTTTTATTTTTGTAAACATTAAAAAAAGAAAATAAGGAAATCTACATATTTTAACTGAAATTCTGCTGCATTAAACCGTTAATTCAATTATAGTTTGTAGGTTCGCAACTTATTTCTAGGTTGTTTTTCACTTTTTTGAAAGACAATCCGATAGTAATCGCGGCTCGTAATACGTTTTTTTTATTATTTATTTATTGCTGAGACATAGGCAAATGAATTCAATCATGGCTTATTGTAGTCCTCCTATATTCCACTTAAATTTCTCCGGTTCCAAGCAAATACCCGAAGATATTCCTCAGAGATATAGACATGGTCTCATAACACTATTACTAACGGACACATTAAAGAGTATTCATTAACCTATTGAAAGTATAAGAAATCTATTGGAATATTATAAATTAAATTAACAATAGTGTAGTGATAAACATCAATTTAAAGACCGGATCAGAACACAGTAATCTAAGGGAAGAATAAAGAGATGACAAGGTACTTGTAATCAACATATTAATTTTCTTTTTATTTTATTTTTTTTCGGAAAACTATAACATGAGCATTCTAATTTTAAATAAATCTAATTTTGCTACATTTTTGGTTCTTTAAGTTTCTCGTCAAAAATTCGTTAAAATTCCGAACCGTATCACGGGAGCCGAAATTTGAAATCCATTTTTAAACAAAAATTTTTCCAATTTTTGATACCTTATAAACAATGGTATATTTTGTTGAAGCACTTCTTGCTGAATCACCCTGTATATGTAGATATTTTTTTTAAGTATGTCTAATTTTTCAGTGACTCAAATACTAGCTCATATAATAAAAATTTATTTAAGAATTTCATCAAAATTTTTAATTTTTAAAATAAAATTTCGCTTAAATGACTTGATTTCAACTTGAGCCATGTATTGCTTTATATCGTATTATATAAAATTACGGTTAGACTAAACTGCTAAAATTATTTTCATATAATTGTAGGTTGTTAAAAAATAAAATCTAAAAATTATAAAAAAAATTTAACATGAGAAGTGAATTAAAATTAAATTTTGTTTCTAAAATATTAGATTTTTCAACCATTGTGTATAGCAAGTTCTTCTTAACCAGATAATGAGAATACATTAAAATTGTTTTTAATTTTACAAATTAGTTTTAATTATACATACATATACATAACATGTCTAAAATTTAAAAGAGAATAAAAGTGCCAATATTGAAATTTTTCATAATTCGTAACCGGATATAAGAAGAGTTCAATACGGCGTTAAAATATATTAAAAGAAATCTTCTTGGAATTAGGATTCATTAACAGGTTATATTCAGTTTTGTTCATTTCTGTTCCTCTTAAGGCTTAAGTACCACAAAATAACTGCGATAGAAAAACTTTCATTAACAGCTATCCACATGAGACAAATTCTAACTCAGGTTATTTTAATTTTGTTGTTGGTAAAGGTGCTCTGAGTTCTGTACTTTCTAGGAATTTTAATTATATTTGATTATGGGTTATATAGCGGCGGTCTTAATTCTTTTTTCATTTTTGCTCATTCCAAGCAAACTTAGTCCAAGAATTTTTTTTTGTGTTTCTCATATACTCTTAATAACTCTCCACCTTTATCTTTTGCGTCCTCATCAATAATAATGACGATTTTGCCAGGCAATCTAAAATTTATTTGATTACCAGATTTACGGCACACATCAGCTGCATAGTCTAATTTAATATGTAAAATATTTCTATTATTCTGACTAAAACAACGGAATAATAACAATTTATGTTATAATAACGCAAAATGTATATTGAAAATTATTTATAAATCTATAGTTTCTTGGACGATATCTCGGTAGAAAAAATGTTTTCGAACTCTTCAACCTACCGAATGACAAATCGAACAATTTACATAATAAAAATGTTGACTATTTAGGAGGCTATAGTAGGCTAACAATACACCAAACTGAAACATATATTCTGAATAAATAATCTTGACGCAGAGAGTGACAAAGCTATGAAACAGCAATTTACTCTTCAATGGATACTGGAGAATAAATATATAAAATAATGATCATTTTTCAATAACTCTGCAATTATACATTGTGTATATTCCATTACATTGTGCGTGTAATTTTTATTCAACAATTTTATTCATATCAAGTAGCTCCATCTATATACTCATGTGAATGTGTTATTATTATGTATTGTATAAATGTAATGAATATTTTCTAATTAAATGGCTCCACTGTATATGACAACAATACTAAATTGCCATTATAGTGTTGTCACATTTTATAACTTAATTATAATTCTTTTGTAATTAAATTTATTTATTTTACCTTGTACCTTGAGACACCTGACAATATGTTATTCTTCTTTTCGAAACAAGTACACACATAATATAAATAAAAAAAGTAATAAATTAAAAAAAAAAATGTCAATTACTTTGTAGAAAAAAAAAAAAACTCTTTTTACTTGTTGTCGTTTACATAACCGCGAGTTTTCAGTTTTTCATCATTCTTCAAAGCTTTTAAATTTATTTTTTTATTCCAAAACAATTTTTATTAAAACAAATTCCTAGACGCATTGTATAGACGTCATATCGACGCGCATCTTAAATTATTGCTATTATTAGAATTTTACAATTATTTTTTTTTTTTTAATATCATTTTGATTACTTGATTATACACACATGATACTTTTTTTTTTGTGTTCTTAATTATGTTAAATTTTTGACCTCTCTAATATACTCACACGAACTATAATTTGTATAAAAATGTGTTTATCGTTGAATATTGCAAAAAAAAAAAAAACAATGATAATCTAACAATTTGACATAGTAAATAAGAATGACAATTTGTTTCTGGGCCGGCATAAATGACAACAACTATGTATATTATATTGTACGAGTATAAAAATTTAAAGTGAACATGTCGCCATATTTTTTTTTTCGTAAAATTTGTGAATTACTTTCAGTTTCGATTTTCCCGTCTACTACCGTGCAATGCAAATATATTAATAACTAATTAAAAGGAGGAATTGGTATTGCTTCACATATACCTAGTTGGTTAGTTAGTTGAAATGGCAAGTGTAGCAGGTACAACGCACCCCAATTTACAAAAATGTGCTGTTTTGCTGCCACTACCTCAAGATCATCAGGCCGTCATTGAACATACGATTACAGATGGCCTTTTAAGGAATTTATCTAAATTCCCGATACTAATCTTCGATATCTAATCCAGCCTTTTCAAACATGCTCTGTCCCACTTAATCAGCTTGGCCCCGCCCAGAGTCGAGCAATCGCAGAGATTAAGAAAAATGGTTTTCTCCTTACACATCTCCCGTCAGATGCAACACGTTGTATTGAAGGGTGATTCTAGCCTAGCTACATGCTCCCCCAGTGTCCCGTGTAAACTGCCTTAAGATAGGCAATGTCTCTCCGGGACATCGCTCATTCGATTTCCTATAGTAGTATTTCGGCTACAACTTTCTTGTCGTTCCGTATGATGTCAGGGCTTTTCACTGTGTTGATTGGAACAAAAACCAATCCGGTTTTCTATCTATTTTTTACATATTTTGTATTTTCAATAGGAAGAAGTATTTGATTTTGCAGCATCCATTTTTTAGGTAAGTATTTTGCATTTAAAAATTTTTTACGTATTTTCGCTTTAAATCTTAACTCATACATCTTTTTCGTACATATTGCTTTCTAAACAGACAATCTACTTAAATATAATTATATCTACTTAATTTTTATAAAAATTTTGGCCCTTTCGACGCCACTAGCTCTAAGATATTATCGAATTGAATTTCTGGGAAGTTAAAATTGTTCTTGATAAAATTAAAAACATATCGGGAAATTTACACATTTTCGTAATAATTTCGGATATCAAAAAGCTCAATCGCTTCAAATACTTAAAAATATTATACATAGGTTTATACACATACGAGTGTGTGTATAAAATGAAAAACATCTGTAATTTTTTTCTCTAATAAAATTTAATAATAATAATAAAGTACAAAAAAAACCAAAAAAAAAGAAAAAAATTACTCATACAATTTTCCATCTCAAATATCAAATAGAAAATTTAATTTTCATTTTATTATTTTGTCATTTATTCAGTTTTCTTGTTGCTGTTTTTGTTTTTTTACAATTAATGAGAAAAAAATTGGCAAAAATTTAATAAAAATTTGCACTTCAGTGAATGTTGTGTACTTTGTAATTTTTTTCATAAAATACTTAAATTTTATGTGTATGTTTGTATGTAGGTAAAAAAGTTATAAATGGAAATTAAGAAATTATGGTTGTTTTACATTTGGTTAATTTCGTGTCACTTAAGAAATTTCAGACACAAATTTTATACAAATATTCAAAAATGCATACAAAACCAATATGGTAGAGTAGACTTTTATATTTTTACTAGTAAGCCGCCGTCGTGACTATGTTTAAAAAACAAAATTTTCATTAGAAAAATTACCAAAAATTCAACATCAGGAAAATCACTCAAAAAACTCACTTGAAAAAATCACTTAAAAAATCCCTTGAGAAAAACCAGCTTAAAAAACCTAAAATTCCAGCTTTCTACCATGAGAACATGACCAATGAATCAGCGTCAAGAAAATCACTCAAAAAAATCACTCAAAAAATCACTTGAAAAAGTCACTCAAAAAGTCACTTCAACAAATTACATTATAAAAAAAAATCACTTAAAAAAATCATTCAAAAAATTACCCGAACCTTCTTGACGAAGAGATGTGTCTAAAGGTCTAAACCCTAGCTTTATACGTTAAGCCTTTTTCATGTTAGAGCCATTCAAAAATCTCATCAAAAGTGTTTGATCAAAAATTTCATCAAAAGTGGGCTATTATTATTATCGATGACTCATGAAGGTTAGTGAATAATTTTAAAGTATAATGATAGATTCATGAAGGTCAGTGATAGGTCAGTGAATAATTTTTAAAGTTAAAGATAGGATTCGAAGATACCGAAACTCTTAGATCAATTAAGAACTATCTTCTTCATTAAGATCATATTTTCTAATAAATCTTTTAAATAAGTAAGGGTTAATTTTTACATAGATATTGCAATAGCAGTAGTAAAAAAAAATAGGAAGTTCAATTTTCATAGTCTGATTTGAATATAAGCTTGCGGCTTAATAGATTCGAGATATTGTTCTTTCATTTACCATAAGAAGGTAAATACCCGATAAAAAGGTATTTTGTGAAAGATTTTCGGATTCTATTTTAATAAGGTTAAAGAGCAACAATACAATTTCTGACCCGAATATTTCTTAAAAGAGTTCTCTATTTGAACGAATAAATAATTGGTCGCTCATTTGCAGTAATCATAAATTTTAAAGTGCTAAGTCAGATTTAGTTGTGAATTTCTTCATAAGTATAATGTTATAATTCCATCCAGAATAATAATTATGCACGATTATCAAGTAAGATTAATTTAATATGAATTTTGTCTAAGCGTAGAATATGATTTGGAATTAGGTTAAAATTTAATTAATTTTTGTGTAAATTTTTGTGTTTTTTCTTATTTTTTTCCATAGTATAATTTTAAAAATTTTGCATTCATATCATTTGATTTAATTTATAATTATAAAATAACAAAAAAAAAAACCCATATTTTAATATTCGACTCATGTTAAGGCTAATATAAATTAACATTAATTTTATTTTATTTTTCTATTCTTTTAAATGTCATTCAAATTATTATAAAATAAATGTATATATAACAGGCAATAGAAATATCGCGATTCAAATAGCCAAAAAAAAATAATGTGGTTTACTACAGTTACATGGATTAGGGTTATTCAAAAATTAGGGATAATAAGAATATTTTCTAATTTATCTCGTATACATTTCAGTAACTCCCAAATTGTATATTAACTTTGAATTTTCTGCTGGGATTTGTTTTTCTTAAAAAAATCGTATAATAACTCAATTTCTGAATTGCAAGTTTAGATGAGTTTTGTTACTGTAATTGCATATTTATAGGGGCGTTAAAAAATTTTATGTAAACACAAACTCAGTACACTAAGCAGCAAATAATGTTTAAAACAGGCACTACGCCCAGAACAGGAATAAGAAGACAAATTCGGTACTTAAATCTAAAATTTATTTAAAAAATTTTTGGATTGAAGTGTAATTGTAGCTTAATATTAGTATTATTAGCGTTATTAGTATTAAATAGTAGTAGAATTATTAGTATTAATTTTCATATAAAATTTTACTTTAATTTTTCAAAAAGTGAAGGGGTTAAAATAAAAAAAATTTATATTTTTTATCACACTAAGTGCTATAGACACGAAAGGAGCTTCCAGGATAATTTGGTGTTCCCTTGGTTAATTAATAAAATAAATTTTAATTGGGCATACGTCATGAAATTCTTTATTTATTAACCCTTTTGATTCTGCAAAAATTTCAGAATTTTTTCATGTCACTCTGATAGATGGACAAAAATTTATTTTTTTAATATTATTAATAATAGATTTTGGCCTTTAAAAAATTTAATAAAAAAAATTCTCCTCTGCAATAAAAAATTTCAAAAAATTATTAAACTATAAAAAAACAATTATTTTTTGCAAAAAAAAAAATCAATTGTGACACTAGCAAAATATTTCGATTCGATTCGTCAAATATTGGACTATAATAATATTTTAGAGTTTGTACAATATTTAAATAGAAAAAAAAAATTTGATGTGATCAGTACATAATCGGCCGCAGTGTTACAATCGTAAAATCGTGAAATTGTTACAGAAGATTATAAAAATGCCCTTTTAAATTTAATGAAATGCCTTCCAATTTTTAGGGCGTTAGTAAGCTCTTAGATAATATAGATGAAAAAAATTTAATTTTGGCTCTTAGCAGAGATTCGCCTTGTGTCATCCGATTTCCAACCAGAGTTCAAATAACAAATTTCAAGAAATTCCATCAATGCGTTTTGTAAATATAGGAAAAATTGTAAAATCAGCCTCCAGTTTGATTGCCGAACTCCGATCGTCCCAAAAAATGTATATGTTCATTGTTTTTTGGTACTCTGATAAATTTAAATATTAAATTTCAAAGAAATTGGTTAATTATTTCTCTTTATATGGCAAATAGATCAACAGACTGCCACCTCTCTAAAAATAATTTATTTACGCTTCCCTATCACGGAGTGTGTTCCCACTGAAATCTTAATATGCAAAATTTATTGCCATCACATAACCTCCCTTATCGTAGGCAATGCGGTCGGTAATTAAATTAGTCAAGTCACATTTAAGTGACCCATATTTTTAACATTCATACATCTTTACATAAAAATTTTTCATATATTTTTTTTTAATATGAATTATTCTTTCGCATTTGTATACAATTGGTACATGTAGTGTACATTTTCCGAAATATTATTGCTTTATTTTTACACAAGAAATCCAAAATATTATAAGTTTGTATATATTTTATACATTTTTTTGTGCAGTATATAATGTACTGCTCAAAAGAGTTCCTCTATATACAAAAATATTTAAAAGAAAAATTTATTCATACAGAATATACAAAAATTTATCAAGTTATTTGGGTTTTCAATTACAAATTCTTAAATTTTATTTTAATTTTTTTATTTTCATTTTCTTTTTCAATACTATACTACATATACAGTTCCTATATATACAAATTATAATTTCGGGTTAGGCATATTCATGACATAAAATATTAAATAATAATGTGAATATTGAGGGTGGAAACTGTATAATGTGCTAAAAAAAAACTATTCGAATATTAATAGGGTCAACAAGTATACTATGTTACAACGGCGATATAGCACATAAATAGGAAGAGCAAGCATAGAATTTCATAAAAGAAAAGGAATATTTTTAGTAGTAATACTTGAGAAATGTATATTAGGTCCAAATATAAAATACTCTTATTCAAAATTAGCCTATCTAGGTCGGAAATATTTGAAAGAAGAAAATATGCACATTATCTTCTATAGGTTGCTCAACATTTCTAAATGATAAATAGATCTTGAATCATTAAAATTTAAATTAATTTGCATACATACGCCAGAACGAAAATAATTGGCTCCGAGAAGAGAGAAAGTAATGGAATAAGACCGAACCAGGAGTAGGTATTACCATTGTTTTAAACCTTAATATTTTAAAAACGATCAGAAGTACTAAAAATTGATGCATGTAAATTGATATTTACTGATTATTCGGAATAATGTACGAAATTTTCTTACAAGTGTGAATGTAAAATTAAGTAATTTTTGAGTAATTAAAGCTGCACATCTTACAAACCATTTGCTCCATAACACTGACAAAAATTCTTATAATTTTTAACATTTTTACTTCCAATTTACTACAGCGACAGTATGTTACTTCCACCCTATGACATACATTAGCACATAATATATATAATGTACTTTTTTTTTATATTTAGAAATTCAATTAAAGCTGAAAATTAGTTGTTTCCCTCCCATCATCACTATTATTATTATAATCATCATCATCATTGTTATCAAAATCATCAAATTGTTGAAATTGTCACACTATAACATCTGTGAAAATTAAACTAAAATTATAATTGTTGAGTATACATATTTTTTTTTATATATTAATTCTTATTTAAATACTATTATATACGTAATATAATGTACATACTTTTATACATTGGAATTAATTAGGTTAAAGTGTCATTACTTTCAATATAATTAAAATGGAGACATGAAGAATCAAATAGAGAAATAAGAGAAAGAAGCATAGAGGGAGAAGCAAAATCAACTTGTTATACTAGCATACTTCTATGCGAGTATAACAAGAATTTTAATCATTAAATATAAAAAAGTGAAGGTGAAAAATTATAAAATTTAATTGTTTTTAATTATTGTTATTATCATATTAAATTACAGGACTAAATGAATTTTTTTTTTCCTTTTGTGTATTAAGGACACTAATTAATTCCCTCAAAAAAAAAAAAACTAATTATATTTCATCAGAAGATTTTATATTTAATTTAAATTTTTAATTGTATAGCGTAAATAAATTGAATTTTATATAATAGATAAAATAAGCATAAGGGCGCTTGTATCTGAGGACTCTAAGTGATAGAGGTTTTAACTAGTCACTGTCTGATTGGCGATCATGCTAGAAGGAGAGACCACTCCGCAAATGATCTCTGGAGGTGTTTCTGTGACGAGGAGAAAGAGATGGTGATCCAGCAGCTATGCTTGTGTCCGGCGTAAGGAACTTCCAGGCAAAGATTTCTTAGATTCTACTTTTTCTAGCGGGTTACGGACTTAGAAAATGTAGGAGCCTTGGCCAATTTCTGAGGAACTCGGGTTGTTTCTAATGAAAGGGAAAAAGAGGGATCCAGCTGCAGCACCAGGTATCTAGGTAGCCTAAGTGTACTCTAAGAGTAAGGCATTCACCTACTGAATTAATGTTCGCATTTTCTTACAATTTGCTTGAATATAATTATAAATTTTACAGATGGGCAATAAACAGTTTTTTCCCTTATATTTTAATATTAATGTGCGTCTGCGCATTACTGCACGGGTAAATTTTGGTTAAGATTATTGCTTTCATTCACTTTATTATATAATTATTATGACTAACATTCTATATAGTAAGTTTTAACCACTAAATTTTCTACACAAATTTTACCTATAAATATTTTCACTATCTTTACGATAATTATACAATTTATATATTAATATTGAATTCGAATTTAAATTTAGAAACTAGTTTTAGTTTCAAATATAAAACAGTTTGTTAATGAACTTTATATGCAAATTCTTTAAAAATAAATAAATTAATCGACAGGAAACGTTGGCAATAAAAATCTAAATTCACTAATTTCAGAATATGATTTGCTAATACTGGTAACAATTATGAAAACCAAAAAAGTGTGTACTACATTAATTGCTTAGCAGCTAAAATTAAATTAGATTTAAATAATTTTTTTTAGATTATCAATACTTACTGTAAAAATTAGTGTACTGTAAACATTTGCTTAAGTAAAACAGAAAAAAAATTTTTGAGAATTACAGTTGCTACGGATGTAGTGTTCTTATTCCAACCACGATAATTTCGATGAAAATATCCTTACGTAAGTCACATAAATATCATTGATTATTTCAGGAAATAATCTTAAAATGCCTTTAAATGCGAAAATTTAGGGCACCTTGGAATTATTCAAAGAATCTTTTAGTGATGTGCAAAATAAGTAATTGAATATTAAGCCTTCTAATAGCCCCTTCTAAAATTTTTTGTTTGAAGATTCTTTCTTTTTTTTGGAACTGAAGTTATAAGCAAAAACATTTAGATATGATAATATTTAGCCAATTTTTTTTAAAACCCATACAGCTCCGAAATTGGATTTGACACTATGTTCCGAACAAAAATTTTACGTATTTTTGACTGTATACCTGATGGTGTGCAAGTTCTTATTTCTTGCTGTATAAACATTAAATTTTTGTTTTTTACAAAATTGTTTTTAAACTTAATTTGTAAGATCTTTAAACTTAAATTGCAAGAAATCAAAGGACTTATTTCAAGTAAATTAATTCATTGATGACTAAGCGTAGGTGCTATTTAATTCTATATTAAAATAACTTCACCTTATTCCCGTTAATTTAATAAGTTTCTATTTTTGGAGTTTATTTGTTTTGCGTTTTTATCACCCAACCTTCATATTTAACACATGAAATATTTTTTTTTTCGATTCTTTTAATTATTTTTATGTTTTGTGTGCAGTTTTCTTTTTTTTTTTCAAATGGCCAATATAATCTTGTTAAGTGGTTCAATGCATTTATTATTTAATTTATTATTTAATTTGATCTTAAAATTAGACTTATTTATGTCCAAACACAATCTTTCATATTGAATAATTTTTACGTTTTTTTGTTGCTATTTCGTGGCTTACTTAATTTTGTATAATTTATGCGATCTCTAGATTGATTTGAAAAAAAAAACAAATTGTAATATTCAAGAAAAGAAAATTTTAACAACTTTGTTTTTTTGCAAACTTCGTGTCGAATCAAAGAAACCGCCCAAAATTAAATAAGTAAATCATAAATTCCAAATTTTAATTTGAATAATAATGAATAAATCAGTATTAATGTTTTTTCTTTTTACAAAACTAATCACAATGAATATAAAATGAAATAGAAAAACTGAAAGTATACAATGTTCTTATTTATATTTTTTTTAAAATTGTTTTATAAAATAATAATTATAATGATAATATAAATTACAATTGGATAATTTATGAATATAGAAATAATAAAATAATTATTTTAAATGGCAATAATAAATAGATTTTACAAAGTCATAAAATAATTAAGTAATAAATTTAATTTAAAAATGCGGCAAATTCTCAATAACATCAAATACCTATATTGAGTTTTTCCAGAGTTAATTAATTATTAACTATGGAAGTACCAGCAATTATTCTACATTTATTTTCTGCACTACTTATTCTACATTTCCGATTCAGAGTCGATTTAGTTTTTATTCTGACTCAGTTCCTACAATAACTAAAAAACTAATTGAGCTAAGCTTACAAAATCAAGTATATGGTAACATGACCATTATTTTAAGTAAAAAACTGTTAAGATAGCATGAACATTTACGATAGATGTCATACAATTTTAAAAGTAATTTGACTAGATCGCAGAAACTATAGTATTGAAATTTTACGGTAGTTGCCATACAATTGCAATAAAAGAATCAGGAGTATGTATAGAACACTGTCTCAAATAACACAAAGCAATTAAAACCATTCATTCGTACGAGTATCATAAAATTGACACGGTCACTTGAATTACCTATTCTCGTTTTTTATTAAAGTTTAATATTGTTTTTGTTAAATTCACTCAAATTCAATTTAATTTTAACAAAAATTAAAAATCTAAGAATTTATGTTTGAGAATAACAATTTAAATTTTTAATTCAAAAATTTTAATATCTTGATTTTTCTGCAAAATACTGTTGTTTGAGTAGAACTGCAAATATATCCGACTTTTCGGAAAGCCCTATATATATATATGTATTGTATTTTAATAATTCAGTTTAATAAATAAAGTTACATTATCATTCATAAGTTATAGAGCTCATTTAGAGAAAAACTAAACTAACCTGTATAGTAAAATAAGCCCTAATTAATTTTCAAAAAAAAGAAATAAATTGCAGCACCGAATCTATAAATTGTATGCAAAGTAAGCAGTTGTAATGAACACTGGAAAACAGGGGCCTATTGAAATCTAACAAAATACAAAACGAAGAGTTGTATTCTTAATTCTAGGTTTTAATTTTATAATTAATCTTGTATTCAACGTGTGATAAAGGTACAAGAAATTGATTTATTATGCGAAATGTACAATGCTTGTTGAATATTGTTCATTGCTTTGAAAGCGGGTGAGGGCACACTTTTTGGAAAATCATGTCCAAGTGACGAACAAATCACCGGGCCGGGTTTTCCTATGAGTAAGTATTTCAATTTAAAATTATTTATGTCTAATATATAGTTAAATAATATTTTTCAAAATTAAATTTTAAAAAATTAACAATTTCCACTCAATAACAATAAGATTAAAAATTGTTTTGAGTTTGAACCAAAACCATTATAAATAAAATAAAATTTGGTGTATTTAATTAAGAAGTCAAACTTGTTAAAAAGTAATTCACAATTGTATAAACATAAAATAAATAGAAAAATAGAAGAAAAAATAAAATAAAATAGTTATTTAAAATGAAATAGAAAAAAAAAATTATTTTTAAAATAGCATTTAAGAGCTTAAAATCATTAAAATTTATTGAGGCGATTATAAGCTATCATTTGATATATAAGAGTTTGATAAATTTTTTCTCTCGTACAGTAATTTTGTTATACAAATTGTGGCTATTAACAGAACAGGTTCACATATTTTTATACTTTATTCAATTATTATTCAATTTTTTTTTTTCGATTTAAATAATTATTTTACTCATTATTTACGGCTTTAATCCGATTATTTTCTTAATTTGGTTTTTTTTTTTTTCAATTCGACTTTAACCAGTCAATTTAAAATTTAAATGTTATATTTTTTTTTTTTGAATAAAAGTTAAATCACTTTTTTGATGGTTTGCTTAGTGTCATGATTTCCAAATTTAATATTTTGTTTTGATATTTTTTATATAATTTTTTTTTTGGTAAAAAATTAATGGTAAAAATTTTTATTACTTATTGAATTTATTAATTTTTATTAAAATAAATATGATTATTTTATTATAAAATTTTAGAGTAGAAGCAGTGAATTACTAAATGGTAGCAAAGAAATTTTTAATTTTGAGCTATTATGGAATGTTAGTACTCTTAACAGTGATAAATTGGGATCAAAATAATGCGTTCTAAATTATAGCTCAATTTTATTGGACAAGTAAGGTCATATTTTCTAAAAATAATCATAAAATTATTATAAGAGCAGTATATAAAATATGTATTTTTATTTCTAAATACGAGTATACCAAAATTATACAATTTAATAATTATTGCATACTTTTAGGGTCGGAATGAAATTTATAACTTCCTTAATATATTTCATTAATATATCCGAAATCGATACCTCATCAAGTGAGTTAACAATATATCAATATTTTTCGGTGACCAAATATTCACCGTTATAGTTTTTTAACTACTAATCGAAATTTTGTTAATTTTTTAGAGGCAATGTTTTGGAAGCAGAAGTAAATTGAAAAATTTATATTTCAACAAAAACCATTTAATATAATAGTTAATTTTATAGTAATTTTGTAATATTTCTGGTTGTTCGTAGAGGAAGCGTGGTAGCTAGTTACTTAAATTTTTATAACGCCTATTGGTATGCAATTTTTTTTTAAATAATAAAATAGCTATATTAAATGTCTGATTGTACATTAAAAGAATACCGATTTAATATTAAATATTGTAAAATTGAATATTTATTCAAATTATGAGTACATTTAAATACGCTTAATATCACATTGAAAAGTGTACAAGAATTTATGAATTTATGGGAGTTGTGAAATTAAGCAATGCGGGCGAAATTGATTGAAATTTGATATTTTTGCAAAATTTTAAGAAAGTTTTCTATTGAGCAAGTTCCCTATTAAAAGAAATCGAGTATACATATATAAAAGTATATAGAGATTTTTCTTGTTTCAAAAATATTTTGATCATAACCGGATTGAATGATATTGAGCCCGTTTGATTCTATTTATATAAGCGTATTATTTGAATTTAAAAATTTTCTTAAACCACAGCTTCTCTGTAGGTAATTTTTTTTTCAATCCAAAATTGGCCAAGAATGTGACATTACCTACTTTATGAATATTTTTCAAATACGAATATTTTTCATTTTTATTCATTCAAGTGTCAATTTATTAACAAAGATTCACTTGAATACACTTATATTAATAATATGATTTGCTAAATAATTATGATTCCATAAAAATAATAATAATTAAAAACCTCATTAGGTATAACACTTAAAGAAATTCTATAGCGTTTTAAATGGGGGAAACAAAAATATTAAGCAAATATGTAATTTTATTTGAGTGCATAGAATTTAATTGCACTCAACACTGAAAAAAATAATGCAAGTTTATTCAAAAGCAAGCTTTTAATAAAATTGAATAAAATAGCAACAAAATGGAAATAAAATAATATTTTTTTTTTAATTTTTAATGAATGAATTGTAAAAAATTAAAATAAATTTTAAAAATAAAATCGACCTTAACACTATTCTAAAAATTAATAAATTTTATTATATACGATGTTAGAGACATTAAAAAATTTTCCATAATTTTTGAAGCATTGCCTATATTTTTTTAGTTTTAAATTTTTACAATTAGAAATGTGTGTACATTACATATATGTAATGGTAGTTGACACAATACTGCACTACTACTTTATCTTTGTAAAAATTTTTACTTATATTTCATTCATTTAAAAAATTTAATATGATAAAATTAAATAATAGCATGCGTGAAATTTCCCATAGAGTGCGAAAATTTTTTTTTTTGTAATAATTTTGTAATAAACAATTTAATATCCATTTTTGTATTTTTATTGCATAACTATTTGCTGTAGTAATAATGATAGTAATAATAATAATAATGGCATTTTATTATAGGTTCTTTAATATAGTTGCTTTAATGTGAAATAAATTAATAAATTTTTATAAATAGCATAAAAATTCTAAAGTATTAGGTTTTCTTGTATAAATGACCTCTTTCTTTTACAATTTAATTTAATAAATTAACCATAGTTAAGTTTAAAATTGTGGCATATTTTAATTATAATGCAAAATTGGATAATGTTATTAAAATGCCCCGTGAAATATGCAATTTTTTATTATTACATTTTTGATATGTTTAGAGTAAAATAGAATTTCTTATTATTAATTCTATACAATTTTATTTCAAATAATTGTAATTAATTACTTTATATAATCATAATTAATTTGAAGAAAAGCATCTGTTAAACCAATAATTATTGGATAAGAATTCGACATCCAAGCCAAAAGAAAATGGTTTTCAATTTAAAGTATGGAAAAATAAAAAATCTTTTTCGTCCTTATAAATGCCATGCCATCAAATTCAGTAATAATATGTGATAATAAATTTCTCATTCACACATAATAACCTTTAAATTTTCAATGTAATATTGTAATCATGCAATAAGGAAAATGAACAGATTTTCATTTACAAAAAAAAATAATATTTTGCCAAAATAATATAGAAATGCTGTAAGTACCCTAAAATTATCATAATGATTCAAAGTCATATATTACCCTATTTAAATTATTCATGTAGATAAAAATCAATCATCTCGACACTAATAATATTTTTGTATACTGAACGATTGTAAACAATAGAAAATTATTTTTTTAATTCATAGCTTCCGTTGTATAATGTGTGACTTGCGAGCGACAAAAATATTTAAAGTGCCAAAAATATAAAAATAATTTTAAAATTCTTATAAAAAATATATATGTATGTAAATTTTTTAATACAAGTCCCAAAACATAATAATTCGGTCATTTTTGAAAATCTCAAATTTCTCGTTTTCATAAATTTCTGATATTTAAAATTCTTACCCTAAAATCATTGTAAAAAATTGATTTACGTTAATGAATTGGAATGGTTCACGATAACGTTTTTGATAAGCCGAAGTTTCTATTGCAGTAGTGTGGTTTTATAAAATTATTTTCATATTTATTTGTAATATTTCTGCTACAGAGTCCATATTGATCTAATCAACAAAAGCAACTACAAACCATAAGGTTTGTTGAATTTGCGGAAGAGCAACCATAGTTTATATTGTGACCAAGTTCCATTAGTAGTTTTGTATTTCAACTTTATTTAAATAATTAATTTTATTTGTTGTAGCCTTCTTGAATATTGTGTAATTTTATTATAAAATTATTTTCGTATAGAAAAGGCTACAATAAATCGGGAATGACTGCGGTAATCCGGAGAATACTCCTGCCCTAGTTGGTTCCCTTAGAAATCTACAATCTACATTTTCATATAATTTTTCTACTGATTAAAATAATCAGTATGAATGTTATACCAAAAATGTAAACATTAGCCATTGTACTTGCGCATTTACAATTCTAAAAGAACATGGTTATATAACAGTTAAATAACACAATCGAACTAATAATGAATTTCAAACGATAATCGAACTAATATCTACTATTATGGCCAAACTATTACAATTCATAATTATTAAATTAACAAACTTCAACAGTTGGCTGTAACATAAAAAAAAATTGTTTAGGTGGTCGAAGTACCATGATGCAGAGCTTGTTTATAAAATAATAGAAAAATTTTTGAAATAATTTTTAAAAATATTTGCATTTAATTACAATAAATTAAATAATTTGGATTATTTTTCGATATTCAAAAAAAAATAAAAAGCTGATAGCAGAAAATTTCATTTTATACAAAACATCAAATCAAATATAATATAGGAAAATAGTGCCAAAATACAATGTGGGAGAATAATGATTTTGAAAAAGAAAAAAATAAATATGATCTTATAGCATATTAGAATCATACCATTGCCTAATGTACTCGTGTATCTCTGTGTAATTTTCTGTTTTATTAATGATGAATTTAGAGTAATAAATAAATTTTATGATCATTTTAATTCTGATGAGAGTAGCAGTGAAATATATGATTTTTCATTCTATTAAAAAATTTATTTTTAAATATTATTATTACTATTTATTTTAATAAAGCAATTTGTTAGTGATTAGTAATGTAGGAATTTCAATAGAACATTTCTTGCTACTTCAATCTCCTATCCGAGCTGAAGTTTAATATGATGTCAAAAAAAAATTAATGTAAACTGAAGTTTGAATTGCCTTCTTGGAATTGCATAATTCCAATTCAATATTAAGATTCGCAATACTCGGACACATTGGTAGATTGAGACAATTTCTAATCAGAAATATTATAATTGAAAAACTCTCTTCTTCCTAGATAGATTCCTAGATAATTTGAGTGTTAGTAATAGTAGTAGTAGTAGTAAGAGTGGGGTCTCCAACCGTACACCCGCGCGAAGGCCATACACTAGGCCAACAGAAAAGGCCCATTGGCAACCTCCAAAACCAACACTCAACAACTCCCATGCAATCCGACCCACCAGACCCTCTATCTAAACCAGCCAACCTCCCTGGCGAAGCCCAAAAGCCGCGCAAGAGACACCCCAAACAGGTCCCCCAGGCCATCATAAAAATAAGGCCACAAGGGCTCTCTTCCACATTAAAAACAAACAGGCCCAGAGAACATGCCACATCCTGACATCCACGACATACATCCGTCATAGCGATCCCAAACCTCCTGGCCATTTTTCCCAAAAGGCAATGCCCCGTCAGGACCCCCACCAGTGTGCTGAGATCAGCCCTACCACACGTCAACAGCATCCTCGTCCTTTTTTTTGTTCCTGACAGGCTACATGGTTTTGGTCACCCTACACGTGTGAGACCCCCTGCATCGACCAACGAACGCCGCCTCAACCGAATAGGACTCGAGGGCCCAAATCGCCGCCCTACTATCCACAAAAATTGCCAGCTCGCATCCTCTCACTGGTTTAGTGGCAGACTATTCGATTGGTAACTACTCTTACACTTAAATACGTTTGTTGAGTATGCCAGTCTATACAGAAGAGCGCATGAATAATTATGCATATATTTTCCTACAGGTGGCTTTAATTTTTCATTCATTTTTAGAGCGTTTTTTTCGGAAATCCAAGTGATTTAATTTTTTACTTTATGTCTTACATAATAATATGAAAGAAACAAAAAATCTCAAAATTTTGACATTATATAAGATTTTATCAAAAAATTTTCTCATAAAATTTTCTGAGTATTGCTCTGTAAGGTAATGATGCTCAACTACGCCTATCTTCTCTTTATATTTTAATCAAAATTGCAAGCATTATTGTCAAAATAGCAATGAGCATAAATTTAATAAGATTTTAACTGTAAATCGCTCATTAATATTGCGTTATATCTCCATTTTCTATTCAATATTAATTATTGACAGGACTATAATAAGACAATATTGAATATGACAACATCCTAAAAATAATATATTGATATAACTATTTCGTTTGACAATCAAAATCAGTTAAAACGTCAAATTGAATAAAAATTTCATAACAACTTTCATAGTAAGTTTAATCGTAACTGTCAAATAATTTTTGTTTAGATAAACAAATATAAAATTTCAGACAAATTTGCACAATTTATTTATAAAATATTTTTTTCTACTACAAGTTTGACAAGCCTAAAAATGAAATTAATTTTAATAGCATAAAATGTCAAAAAGTTATAAAAAAAAAACATATTATGTCGTACATTGACAATAACGTGATTAGGCATGGCGTAAAAACGTATTTGTGAATAATGAATAAGCTATTAAAGTTGTTAATTATATTAAAATACAAAAAAAAAAAATAATTTAAAATTTTTTTTTTTCAAATTTTATTTTAAATATTTTTTTATTTTCTTAATACATATGTAAATATTGAGAAAATCAAATATAATAAGCAAATATAATAAACATTAATGAAAAATAATAAAGTGCGCGTATTACAATATGCGATGACGAATTTTTAATTTGTCCGTCATTTTGTACTTTGCAAGCGCTCTTAATTATCAATGTTTGTTAGTATTCTTAACGCATTTAATTATAGTTTTATTGTGTGTAATATCGTAAAATTCTTTCAAGTAAAATAAAAAATTATTGTCGAAAATTATTTTATTTTTTAAATATGAATGAATCATTGGTGAAGATTAAATTTATTTTTTAATGAAAAAGAAAAATTTTTAAATATTTTCGGAAAAATCACGGTAACTCTAATTTTTTCCAAGATGAAATTTCTATATCAAAGAAAATGGACAATTAAAATTTTTACGAATATGTTGATGACATTTTATAGATGCAGTTAAAGAGAAGAAATGAAGGATGATTGGTTTTGTGCCTTCTTGAACATTTTAGTATGAAAAAAAGTAATCGAATTACTAAATCAAAAAAATAATTAAGCTTTAATATTTTTACATATTCAATTTAAAAAAATGTGTTTTTTGAGAGCTTATTTTCAAAATTTTTATTGTAAATTTGATTCAAATTATAATAATTCGGAGTGGACAATCTATTCATTGTACACTAGGAGAGAGAATAAAGATATTAATATTTCAAAATGAAGGTAAAACTTCAAAGAGATATAGAAAAAATAATAAACACTCAAGGGGGTTGAAAATATGTTAAAATTTAAATTTAATGCAGGTGCATTGAGAAGCAGAATGAATAAGAGATGCCAAAATGGACACGAAAAGCGTTCACTTATGCGGTTAAACAACCACTTTTATAAAAAAAATCTGAACCTAACTAGAATATGAGTGTATGTCAGTGTTGGTAAATCTTGGGAAATTCCCCATTTTGTATTATGAATATTGAAGTCTTGAAGGGAAAAGAAAGAAAAAAGGTCAAAAATCGTGAGAAATTCCATTGAAAACTTTTTGACCAAATGCATTTTATACTTGATCAAAAATAATAAGCCCTATTATTTATTTTGAAGCTCTGATATGGTATATTATTTATATTACACCTGCTTAAGCTATAATTATTAAGTTATGCGATTGGAAAACTGATTAAATACGAAGTATATTTAAGTACAATGCTAGATTTGTGGGTATAGAAGGAAATTATATGGAAAAGGAAATTATATGGGTTTGGAAAGGTAAAAAATTAGAATTTATGAATTAATGGTGATAAGTTGAGTAAGAAAGAGTTGGCAACACTGGTCTATGTACTATAATAGAGAGATTTCAAGAAATAAATTTAAATTATCAAATTGCTGGAAAAATCACATCTTTGAATTTCCGAATAATTAAAAACCGTACATATTTCTTATTGCAATTAAGTAAGGCCAGTACTTTACATAGATTACGATATGTACATATGTTAATTATGTATGTATATGTTCAATTAGTGTTTTTTTTTTTTTTAAATATTTTTCATATTAAATTTTCAAAAAATTCACTTATCATCATCAAAATCAAATTAATATTGCAACAACAATAATAAATATTAAATGTCATTTTCTATATCGTTGATATTGTCGCCATAGTGTCGTCAACTGTGTAACGCATAATATTTTTTATTTTTGTTCGTTAAGTTTGTTGATTGTACACAAAAGAGTAATCAAAATGAGAATATCGAAAAGAAAAACAAAAAAAAAAAAAATACAAAAATTATTTTAATTTTTTATTTTTTATCTCTTTCTAATTTATAAATTATTTACATATGTATGTATGTACATAATTATTCAAAAAAATATTGTTTATATTATAAAAGTTGAGAGTTGAGTTGTTGATTTAGAGAATATAATAAAAAAAAAACAAAAACAAAAAAAAAATAATCAGATGTTACCGCCGCTCGCATAATCAAAACTGTATAAATAATATGTGTACGTATGTACGTTTGTATATATAATATACGCATATAATATAATTTTATAATAATAAAAAAAAAAAAAAATTGCTACCTATTTAAAAGAGCGCAGACAAAGTGGCAACAACTAAAAACTGATCTTTCTCAATAACCACGATTTTTCATTTTTTGTTTTTGTTCTTGTTTTTCTTGTTTTTTATTTTTTATTATTCAAGTTTATTTTTATAAAATTTATGTATGTTTTTCTCTGTTGATATTTTTTTTGTTGTTTTTGTTATTGTTGTTTTTATTTAATATATTTATTGTCTCTTATTTATACCAACATATCTACATATGTATTTACATACACTTACATTTAATGTGATCTTTAACGTTAGATATTCTATAAATATAAAATGTCATGGACACACTGTAAAATTTTTTTGAAAAAATTATAGACTAAAACTTTATTTTTAACATTAAGTGTAAGTATGAAGGTATAAAAAGAGTTAAGCAAATAGTTGAGTTGGGTTTGCTCGATTGATGTCGAGTTTTTCTTGCTTCTTAATTTTATGAAAAAAAAAAAAAATAAATACAAAAATTTTTTTTTTCATTATTCTTTTAATCTTTTCAAATTTTCTGAATTAATTTAATTATGAAAATAAATAACAAATAAATTCTAATAGTGTAATAATGAAGATCAAAAATAAAAAAAAATAAAACAAAGAATAAAGGCAAAAGCTTGAAATTCGCCAAAATTTTATTCAAATAAATTTTTTTTTTTAAATTTACCTGTCTGGGTTTATGATCTTTTTATTTTTATCTTTTTTTTCTAATGGATACATTTAGATATATGTATGTATACAAGGTGTTTCGCAATAATTTCAGGTATGATTCATTAACAAATTTCCAGCAAAAAAATTGTAACATTTTGGTGGGTAGGGCGGGGGCCAGATATAGCCATTATTGAATTTATTGTTGTAGTAAAAATAAAGAGCAAGTTACCTGTCATTTTCTTCTATCATTGCTTCTTTTACAGAAGCACTCAATGGTAACTCTATGTCACATGATACCGAAATTATGAACATTTACTTATATGCAGAAAAAATCTCGTATCCTTTTTAGAAAAATCTGGTACAGGCTGTAACTCGAATACAAATATATCTGTAAATACCCCCCCCGCCCCCCCCCCCCCCCTTCCCACCAACACAATTTTACCAATGAATTTTGATGGAAATTGATTATGCCAGAAATTATCTGTCACCTTTTGTAATACACCCTGTATATGTACATATATATATAAGATATATCTAATTATACATGCGTAAATACATTTTATGTACATATAGGTATAATCTTTAATTTTCTAAGAATGGCAAAACAACTCAATATTAAAAAACAAAAAAAACCTTAAATATTTTTCGAAATATTATTTTAATAGTAAAGTTTAATATTAAAACATACATACACACATTATGTAGGTACATGAGTACACACAAATGTATATTAATAATATTACATATTAGTATGTACATAATGTGCTCATATAATGCCTTTACATATATACATATATATATATATGTAGAAATTTGGAGAATTAGAATTTTAATTTATATGGAGTTGATAAATTATGTTTGAACTGGATTACTATAATTTAAAATTTTTTTGTTTTTTTGAAAAATACAATTTTTAAAAATTGCAATGTAAATAATAATTTTAATATTGAATTTTGTAATAATAATGTATAAACACATAATTCAGCAAATAGGATTTATAAGCTGAATTCGGAAACCTAGATTGAAAAATCATTTAAGAATTTCTACTCGGTTGAAAAATTTACCGATCACATTGATAAAAAGAAAAAAATTGCATAAATTACGGCAAATTATTAAATTTTTCGTTGAAAATTAATGAAAAATTCTATAAATGGAATTGCTAGCTGGATATAGTTTATATTATTTCTGTTTTGGCCGATTAACCCATTTAATTTTTTTGAAATTTTCCTCAAAAATACAAATTTCAATATCACAATGTATTCAGCAGTGTACAATTTTAATTGCTGAATAAGATTAATTAGAAATTGTGAATAGGTTTTAATATTTTAATAAATAATAAAATATGAAAGTAAAAATTTATTTATTAATTTTAAATATTTTCAATTTCTTAAAATTTATTGTTATTAAAAGAATTTAAGGTCCACTTTTTAGATTTACAACTGCAACTTTTCTTTAATAATTAATTATATAATTATATTTGAGGGTAGCATAAGAACGTGTTCATGGCATTGGAATTATAGTATACTAATGTATTATTACACAATTCAGCAATTATTGCTTATAAAATAATCATGCATTTATACAGTTTTGTAACAGTTCGCCTACTAAATTTGTAAATATACCCACATGTATGTAAAATACGTGCACTTTAATGTTATGATCGGAATTAATATCGAGAATTTATTTGATTCTTATGTCCGATATAGATATGCCATCTTAATTTCAATCGAAAACTCAATTTTAGAATACAACATTTTAATTATATAAATTTTTAGCCGATACATAAATTTTCAATTTAGTGCGGGTTAAAAAAAAAAAAAATTTAAAATATTTTTAATCTTCATTTTGTGTCTAGGTAACGACCAGCAATAGGACTATTTTATTAAATAAAATATTAAAAGCTTTATGAAATTTTGATTTTTCTTGAAATAGAATCCGGTTCTTTAGTTATTTCTGTTTTTAATTCCCAATGATTCTTAACTATTTTATTAAAAAATTAAATAAAAAATATTGTTAATTTTTATATACATATATTTTTTTTTTTTTTGAAAACTACAATTTTTGTTATTTTAATTTAAAATTTATACAACATTAAGAGAATTAACATTTATTTTGGGAATATTCAATAGAAACTTGATTTTCACATTAAAAACAAATTAAATTGTCTAGAAATTTCGATTAAGGAAAAGTTTTTATAACTAGTTTTAACCGAATTTTGTTATTTTTCTTCTTATTTTTATTTTTGTTTTTTATATAAGACCTTATTGGTTTTATACTATGAATCATTTTATTAAAAAATCAAGTATAATTGAATTTATTTTATCACCTTTCTTTTAACATGTCATGTTTCTTTATTTTTGTTTTTATTAAATTTTTATATTGAAATATCAAAAGCAGCAAATTGTATGTTTAACAATAAAATTGTTGTTTCAAATACTTGATATTTTGGGTATTTTAATTTCTGGTCTATAAATTTTTTTCTTCTGAATTTCCTAGATTGAAGTGATTGATTAATTAATATTGATAAAAAAAATATTTTTTTTGGAAAATAACTTGATTAAAGATAAATTGCTTATTTATTAAGCTTAGTATTCTAATCTTATGTTTAAATATAAGATGTGATAAATTTCTCAATTGTAATTCAATAAATTTCACATTCGGCAGGTTGCAGTCAGATATCCAGGATGACAAAGAACAAAATATTTCGTTCATGTTGTAGCGAGATATGGCTAATAGCAAAAGCTATCGGACAGAGGATACAAGTTTTTATCAATAGATGCGTCAGAATCATGTGCCGAATATTCTGGTCGAAAACTATTAACAATTAGGAGCTCTGGATAATAACAGGCAAGAAGCTTATATCGACAACCAAAAATATGAAGCAAAAAGTGAAGGTGAGTCGGACTCACTCTAAAGGAACTTTGCTCAAATAAGCTTAGAGTAGAATCCAAAAGAATCAAGAGAGCTCGGTCGTCCCAGAAATTTTTTGGCTCAGATTTGTAAGAGCGGAGATAGAAAGCCAAGATTTGATATGGGTTGTTAAGAAAGTGGCCAATATTAGAACTAAATGGAGATGTGAAATGGAAGCCTTATGCAATTTGCAAGTTATGGTAATTTAATAAATAAAATTGTAATCTAAGTGGTAGTAAATTAAAAAAATTTCATTTTGAAAATTAAAGAGAGAGAGAGGAAAAGAGAAATTGAGAGAAAAAAGAAAAAAATGTTTTTTTCTAGTCTAATCAATTTTTTTTTGGAAACAGTTAAGGAAACAATTCGCATACAAAATGGTTAATTTGCAACTAAACGGTAACACTTTAACATTAATTATTAAAATATGTTAATCATATACAAAATTTTAAATATTAGTGCTTGTATTAATCTTATAGAAGTGGGTGAAACGATTTTATGTATTCGATAAGTACAATTAAACTTGATTTAGAAGATGGCCGAGAAAATTAAATGTAGTCTAGTCAAAATTATATTATCAAATGAAACTTTCAAACTAATTTCATAAATTTATTTACCTATCATCTTAACTTCCCCAATATTTAATTACCATATGCAGTTAAAACTTAAAAGCCGAATTATAGATAGTCTATTATCCGTTCTATTTAATCGAATGATCCGATCAATTTGGATCGTCTGTATTTTGTACGGAAATTGTATATACCTTGTAAAATATATTTGCGATCAAGGCCAAGAACAATCGGAATTAAGACTGTTATAATAACTAAACGTAATTAACTCACCTAACACATTTTCAATTTCCATTCATTTATATTCATATAATGCTCCATAAGATGTTCCTAATGCATTTTTTCACATTTACAATAATATGGCAAATAAAATTCTCATTATTTTCTTTGAAAAACCAGACATGTTAATTGAATGTTCTAATTTTGTTCTATTATTTTGCTTATATTTTTTATTTCACCTAAAAATCTTGTAATTGTGCTGTAAAATACAAAAAATCTCTTTACATTTTATATTTGAAAACTGAAAAGCTGCTGCATATTAGAACTTCCATAAGTAAATGCAAAAATTGGTGAAAAAATTCAAAGAGCGCTGATTTTTATGTTTTTGTTAGATTTTTTTTTGTTTTGTTATTCGCTTGCGTGACAATATTCTTTATCAGCAATTTCACTGAAATTACTCTTCAGTTTTCATTTTGGAACTTCATATATCCCAAGAATTTTTTACTTATCGTTTTGGTTGTATAAAATTAGAAAATTTGTCATTAATTTAAATTATTTCCATTTTTTGTTTTTTTAGTGTATTTGTTTTTATAATGGTTCATCAAATGTAAATAAGATTAGGGCAAACATTTAGCTTCTCTATTCAGAATATAATATATGTACGTGGAAGAGCATATCATAGCAAACTAAAATATTTTTTTTTTCTTATAGATTACGAGTATAGGACAGAGAAAGTATACGATAGGGAGTTAAAATTTTTTAAAAGTGCGTCATCTTTATACGCTAAGTGTTTTAAATGACATTGTGAATAATTTGCAATGCGAATAGTTTTTCATTTACCTTATAGATTTTTGAGGCTGAAAACAAAAAAATGAGGAAATTTTTATTTGGCGTGAAATTTTTAAAATTATTTTATTTTTGTTCGACAAAATATTTTTAATGTTATATGTAAATGTCAAGTTTTTCGAAAATAAAAACAACATAATAATTTGTCATTTTAGACTTTGTATTTTATATAAGTATTTAGGTATGTAGTTAAATAAAAAAATACCTTTTTGCATTTTATAGATTAAGGTTCGTATACATTGTATATAGATTTTGCTTATTGAAGCACTTCAAATTGAATTTGTTGCTGATTTTGTTGGGCTTTATTATTTGATAGTGTGTGATCGTAAAAATTTAACTTGTGTATAACAGTTCAAAACGTTTAGAATATATGACAGAAAATTATATTATGAATTAATCCTAGGCATACCTAGAAGAATGTCTGATGGATAGAAGAAAGACTATGTTTAAGAAAATATGAAGAAGTTAAACTAAATGAAGAAAAAGAGACGAGTTTTCTACGAAGAAAGCGAAAGTTTATTTCATTGCAAGTAACAAGACACAATGAATGAGATTTTAATCAGCTGCTCGTCAATTTTAATGTTCTGCAATCATATCATTATTTTCTTCATTGTAATAAAAAAAAAGCGGATTTTCTGCTAAGGACGGGGGAAACGAAGGCTTCCGTCTCCAAAGCAGCTTAAGATTGCATGTAAGTTCTTCACAACATATCAAATCTGTTCGAAATTAATTTGGTTTGGTATTCAGAATACGTTGCAATCTAAAGAAATCTTACGTGAAAAATATGAACTAAATATAGAACAAACGAGACAGGAATATTATAACGAATTCATGATCTCTATTGCACTGAAATTATAATATTTGTTCCTCGGAAACTGCGACTGTACTGTAATGGGACGTTATCTGATTCGCGAAAATTATAAGAAAATGCCTAAATCCGTAATTAACTTATTCAGTAGTACAGTGCAGTAACAGGCGGGTCATGGAACAGTGGTTCATATTATTTTTTCGTGCTTGGCTTTAGATACCTGACTTTAGAGAACAGCATTTTTTTAAGTAGTGAATTATGGACTTAGAATATATCCGTTTGATAGCCTAACAGACGTTTTATGGTTTTAAATTGCGATTTTAAAAATTCGTCTGAGAATATATAGAGTTACAGTAGCAGCAGGTGTTCCCTTTTGGTGTACGCATTTATTTAACCTAGACCGATGTAAATCGTGTGCTAGAAATTCAATTCTAAAATAGTTTTCATGCATAATGCAATAATGTTTCGACTATTAATAACTTGACTAAAACTTTCATATTCATTAGAATTGCTAATATCTACAAGTATTTTCAAGTAAGGTGTTGATTTCCAAATTTTTGGTATGAATTCACTTTTTGAGGGAGTTGAAAAATTTTACTAATTTTTATATTTTCTTATAATTTGTTGGCTCATTAAATAAAATTTGTAATTAATTTGCATGTCTTTAATATCCTGACATTTTTATAAATGGTTACAAAACGATGGTAGCTAAAGCAATAATTTATTTTTTTTTTGTTCCTGTATTTAACAAAAAAAATTTTAACTGCTTTTCGCATATACGTTTTTCACTTCATTATAATTGTTGCTAAGTACACATGGTTATAAAAATCATTTTCACGCTCATTTAATAACCACTTAAGAAACATCAGAAAATTATTAAAAAAAAAATATTTTTTTGTTTTTTCTTCAATTTTTTAAAGTTTAATAGCTAAACGCAGTATTAAACTTAATAAAAAGTATGAATTTTTTTTTCGCCTTCTTTATTTCAATTATATTTCGCTTCGTTTTTTTTTTTTGTCGCTATTCCCCTTATACATTGTTGTATTCTGAATTTTCTTTGCGTTTTGTAATTGTTCAAATTCTAATTATATAATTTATTTAATTTTCCATCGAGCATATAACTTGGCATTAAAATGTTTACTATTCCGCCTCCATCAATCTTTCTTCATTTAAATCACATAATAAATAATATTATTATGAAGAAGTGAATGTTTTTTTTTTCTGAGAAGAATTGCCATTTATTCTTAAAATATTTTGGGTCAGTAATTGCAAGAGATTTTGAACGAAATTAAGAGAATTAGAAGCTTACCAATCAATATCATGGAAAATTAAAATTGCGAATTCGTGTTTGCAGTTCTAAAAAAGATCTGCAATGTCAGCATGTTTATGTAGTTTTTTTTAGTAAAAAGCATCCCCCTTTTGTTAGTAGAACTGCAAAAGGTTTTATGTTAAATCGGCAGCATATAAACTTGTTTTCTGCTTTTACATTCATAGCCTCAATTGGTAAAGAACTCAATTAATAGAGAATATAAATTAATATCAAACTTTTTTATACCAAAATTTTTGTTGGCAGAGCTGATTTACTAGTTCTACTGCAGCCAAAACTGTAAATGCCCGAATTCAACCAAATTGATTCCAGATTTAATTCAAAATACATATATTTGGCCACTAAAAATTCTATTAACTTCACAAATCTTTGGTAACTCTTCAAAATGCCAACTAAGAGAATATGATACCAGCATTAATACAAAGCAATCAACATAAAGTGGTAGAATTATTCAAAAAATGGGAAGTCAACAAAAATAAGAACCAAAAACCGTGCAAAATAAAGTGAGAAAAAAATTTTTCCTGTTCATTCCTCTTCGTTTTCTTTTTAGTGAAAAATAAAAAAAACAAAAGAAAACGCCAATTGTGAGCTGAGCGTTCATTTCGTTTGGATTTGTCTAATTTACATTTTAATTTCAATTAATTTTGCGCAAGTTATTTATTTTTTTTTTCATCTTTTCTTTATTTGAGTTTAAATAGCAAATGAATTTACACACGTTCATTTATTTTTAATTTTTGTTTGTTTTTGAAATTTTCCTTAACATTTATTGCTGTACATATAATGTGTACTTTGTATTTACAAAACTTGCTTATTAAGTAGCTATATGCGCTTTAAAATGAAAAACCCTTTAATTCATTGGTATATACAAAATAATTTATTTTGCTTTACTGAACAATTTTTTATTAATAACAAAGCTAATGGAAATTTAAATACAATATGCGTTCATAAATATTACGTGTGTAAGCACATGGTGTGCAATTTATAACGCAATTCGAATGAATTCTGTATGAAATACTTATGGCGGACAATAAAAATCATGTCTTTATAAAATATTTGAATGACCAAAATCAAAAATTTCAAACGCTCATAATGAAAACTTAATCCTTTCCTAATAATTTTGTTTGTTTCACCTTCCTTGCTTGAATTTCTCGAGAAAACGAGAGACAAATGTTGTATAACACTCATAATAACCAAAACACTGTTACGCACTCTTTTGTCACTCTTGGATCACTCACTTTTTACACACTCTCATTAAAAAATCCTGTATTTTAAAACTACATATGAAAATTTTTGTTTTGCCAATTTAAATACTCACTTTTTTTTTACTATGTACAATGCAAGCGACAAGCATCCATTTATTGCATTAAAACAACAGCTCGAAGCAATGTTAACCAACTTAACATATACATACATTTATACATTTTTGTATTATGATTTATATATGTAAAATATCTCTGTCATACTGCCATAATGCATAATATGCAGTATATAATAATAATTGTTTCTTTGCATGTTAACAAAATAATTTATGTGATGTGATGAGTTGCATTTTATTAAAATGTAATAGAGTACAGAAAATGATGATATTGAAATTAAAAATTCTAAATTTTACATTAATAAATTGTTGAATAAATAAGGCAACAAAAAAAAAATAATAAAAGAATAAAGAATGAATAGAATTTTTTAAAAAAATTATAAATTTAAAATAAAAATTTTATGAAGCCAATCTTTTATGAATCAAGTACGAATATGGTTTGCATTTTGATGTGCGAGCGAGCATTATGAATTGAGTGATAGTATATATTCGTAGTTTGAAATAGTAATAAAGCCGATGGCATATGTATTTTAAAATTTAAAATATACCATCATTAATTTATTTATATAAAGTATGACGAATTATTTTATTAGTGATATATACATATAATAAAATTCAATATGGTTTAATTATAATTGCTCTTATATAATAATTTATAATTGATTATATCTAGAATTTTTAGTGTATAAATGCAATTTTTTAAATGTTTATTTGTATATGTAGATTATGTATAAAAAAAAATCATACATTATTCATATGGCTTTTTCGTTGGAATTTAATTTTGTCAAATTTTAGAGTTTGGAATTAGAGCAAAATTCAATTCAAAGTTACCAGAGTGTTCCACAACAAAATTTGTTTGTTTAATATTCTCATTGAGTTTTTCTCTTATTGAAATATTCTTGACTTATTTTTTGATAAAATTCTTAAATTACTCAAATACCTCGTATACTTCGTATATTATTATTATGAGTATAGAACAGTTTTAACTACTTCAGAGTTAGTTGTAAGTGCATTTTATAACTGGAACACTGCAACTAGTTTTCTGTAAATAGTCTGTTAGAGTGTTAGGTATTTACGTAAACATCTACGAAAAATCTAAGATTTAATATGAGTCTGATAAAAGTGGTCTGGTTAGGAAACTAGCTAACCATTAGTTTTGCCTTATCTTGCTTTTGTGTCTAAATTCACGGAAGACACAAATGTGTTCTGACAGTACTTTATGTTAAATCGATAGGTCTCCTTCGCTTCAACCTTTTTGTCTAAACCCTCTTTCAATTAATTTTTGGTTGGAGTTTTAAATAGCGATCAGCTGATTGTTATTTTGGTTTTATAATTTTTATATTAAATTATAAAATAAAATCGGAGCTTCATCAGATAATTTTAGTATGATATGCTAGCTATCATCTGACATTTTTGTAAATCTACTTATAGATTTTTTTCGTATGGGTAAACAACACTTACATTGCTTATTATATCTATCAGAAAAATTCATATGAGGAATTAAAACTAATTCAAATATTAAAATTTTTTTGCTAAAACTATTATCAATTTGATTTTTCTAACAGCTACAAGTATGTCGTATTTTTTAACAGCAACTCCAACAATATTACTAGGTAAGCCATCTATCGGAAAATTTACGTGAAAATATGCAATACTACAAATTACTTTCATCAGTTCCTTTATAAATGCGAATTGGAATGCTCTACCTGTACTGTTATACTTTTTCAATATTAACTAAAGAAAAGTATAACAGTTTAGGTATTTACTAATAGTAAGGTATTTTCTTTCATGTGGAAAGAGTTAATCTATCTCTCCAAATATTCTACAAAGACCAAATATTTTTCATAATAAAATTATTTTTTTCTCATTTCACATTCTTACATAAAATACTCGTTTCAAAATTATCTATAAAAAAATTTATGTACAAAATTTTTTTTACAAAAGCTTTATTAATTTTTACATAACAATCAAAGTAAAAAAATTTTTATATTTTTGATTTTGTAAAATTATTATTAAACATTTATTTATTCTGAAATTCTTTAAGAAAACTGTTAGAAAAAAAAACGAGTTAAATTTTCAAGTTTTATTTAAAATTAATTTCCAATAATAATTTAAATGACACTGATTAAATAACAATAAAATACAAAACTATCAAAAAAAGTATTTTTCATATTTTTTTTTACATTTTTAAATCATTAATATTTTGCCTACATATGTTTAACACAACTCGGCACCGGTTACTCTAACTGCAGAAGAGAAGAGACGAAAAGAATTCTCGTTCCACTATTCTTCATTTTGTAAAGTGATTAAATCTCTTCTCTTTTAAATTAATGATTTGAGTTTAATAAAAAAAATTTATAAAAATGTCAACAAATTAAGATATAAATTGGGTGCGATTTAAAAAAAAAAAATACGTGGTATGAAAATAATTTGTATAAAATATAATTAGGGTAAAACATAAACACTGACATCCAAAATGTTATATGACCGAAGTGCGTAATTTTAAATATGCAAAAAAAAGAGACATAGAGAGAGAAGAACCAAGTAAAATCATCTCCTTTTTTTGATATTTTAAATAAAAGTCTGTTCAATAAACAGTCTTGTTGACATTGACATTATTCTGTTGTCAATTATAAAATTAGTTATACGTGATTTTATATGTAAACAAAATTATTAATCAAATGTCAGTGAACAAAGATTTTTAAAAATTTCGATATTTTTATAACAGATGGGCTTTAAGCATTTTGAGCAAAGAATTATTTTGATGTTTCTTACTTATGTATGTTTTTTGAATGTGTTCGTTAATAATAAAGTGTTCGTCATAAGGAAAATAATAAAAATACAAAACTATTATCTACCGGGACAAAAGCGCATTAATTTTTCAAGAATTTCCTTATATAGGCCTGGCGTATTTCTCTATTAAGTCTGAAAATATATCATCAAAAACGTAATGTTCTTCTATGTCACATTTTTATGTGAGAGAGAAATATTCTTATACGTTTGTTTATTGTGCTCTTCGCAAATTATTCTTAATCTACTTTGATTATAAATCTTCTATGCTAATAATTAATCATTTGGTTCAACAAGCATACTGTTATAATCTTATAAATAATCTATATATTTTTTTTTTAAATAATTATTCTCCTGAATTTCTATTTTATTATTCTAAATAAAATGCCGTTTTTTACCCTATAATTTTATATATTAAAAATTTACTTAATTGTTATTATAATAATATTATTATAAGGGCAGCATATAAACAAAAACAACAATAACAAATTAACAAGTAAAATTTAGATATCCTTAAAATAATAACACAAGATTTCAATTTCTTAAATTGCGTTTTGTTCTAATAAATTAGATCGCAATAAAAATATATCTTTTATATAACATTAAATATAAATCTAGAATGTTATGTGCGTTCCAAGTATATTATAGCAAGTCAATAATAAAAACGAAGACAAAAAATTTAACCAACCCCAAATTTAATGCTTTTTCCATTTCTTTAAGTCTATTTCATACTTACCATATTTATAAATCTGAAACATTATTATTAAAAGGATATTTATGTTAAAAAATCCTTGTATAATATTAACGATACCAGTTACAAAATATTGTAAATAAGAATATGTAAAACTAGATCCCGAAATTTTTGTACAATAAAAGGATGTACGTATCAACAAATGATTTTTTTTTTTGATAAAATATTGAAAAATGGAATTTATATATTTTTTATACGCATTTTTTTTAATTTAATATATTCTTTATTTTACGCATATTATTTAATCCTTACTTATGAATAAATTCATATATAAATTGAATATATGCGATGTAAGTAAGGGTTATTCTGTAGAAATCTTATGAATTCTAAAATATTATTGAATCATAGTGTACATATTTTTTTTTTCATGTTAGAGTTAATTTGCTGATAATAGTTCAACGCAGTCAAAAAAATTTAATATAAGACTCCATTTAAACTGAAATATTTTCAAGATTATGCCAATAATGGTACACTAATAATAGGAGTTAAGTTGTAGAGCTGATGAAGCTTATTATGAGCACAAGTTTGACAGACTAAAAGGATTGAGTTATATAAGACTCAAACATTAATTGCCTACGCGGAATACATTCCATTGTCTTATCTTGTTCGTAACAAAATTAACATAAACCATAATTCTAAAACGCGTATTGCATATTGTTACTTTGGATGACTGCATATCATTCATGCTTCCTTTACTGCTGGCGCCCGATAAATTCGATAATCTTAATCTTAATCTTCTTATTCGATAAATGTCATTTAACTCGATAGTTAAATGACATTATTACTTTATAGTCCTTTACATCAGCGGTCGGCAAAGTGCGTTCCATGAACAGCATGCGACCCAATTAACTTCAAAATTTCATATAAATTTATTATTTGTCAAAACAAAATAATCAATAAAGTCAGTTGAAAATGCCATTTCTCCTTGTATAAGTAGGTAATGTAAGAAAGTCGAGTGGCTCATACTCACATAGTACATATTTGCCCACACATCACAGAAGTTTGCCGACGTTTGCCCTACATACTTCGGATATATTACAACCTTTACGATGTTATTAATACTTTATTCGTCATTTAAATTTTTCAAAATTTTATAATAATTTAATAAAAGTATCGCAGATTAACCCACACAAATTTATTATTGATAAAATTATTACGAATCCTAAATTATAACTGTATACAATTTTACATGTTTTTATAAATTTTAATTTCAACTATATTAGAACTTACATATTATTCTAAAAATTCAATTCATTTAAATTACAAAGCAGGCATTATACTCGTACTATACATATATCTAGTTTCCTTCCTATTTCAATACGACTATATCGCACTAAAACTATAATAATGAAAAAATTTTGTGAATGATTGAGTGTATATTTCAAATAATAAATATATTTTTGATAAACAAGCCTCTTTTATCAAAATAATACCCTACTATCTCTTGGAAAATAATACGAGCTATGGGGCTACGAGAATTTTTTTTTTGTTATTTTTGCGTTCAATCTGTTCTTATATTCTTGAAAGAGTCTATAAAACGCATTAACAAAAGAAAATTATTAATACACAAATACAATCATGTTAATATCCTTTTAATTTCCTAAATCATGGCAGTTATATACATATATATATATATATATATATATATATGTTGTTATGTAATCTATTCGTTTAAATCCGGTTCAACATTTACATTTCAATTGTAAGACGAAAGAAATAAGAAAAACAACTCACATTCAACAATTTTTGTCTTCTTACATATTAAATTTGCATAAAATATTAAATTCACTTGTATTTATATATGTATATGTATATTACACTAATACATATGTATTCACAATAAATTATTTAGACCGGAACTATAATATGTCACATACATTCTTACATAATTTACTCATGCAAAAATAGCTGATTTTTTTTTGTTTAAGGCACACACGAAAACTCTCAATTCTTATATTTTAAATTTTCTTTTTGAATTTCGCCCTTGTTTACCCCTTACTTATTTCAAGATCACTTCAACAAAACATATTTCTTATAATGTCCTTTTTATATATGAAATGTTTACATTTTCAACCACATACACATTAATAAACACACATACCAACACATTTATGTTTTTTGTAAATTAAATAACAAAATAAAAATTCCATAAGAAATGAGAAGAAACTAGAAAACTATGTTAAGAGAGCGAAGAGAATCAAAATATTAAGAGTATCGAAGTTAAAAGAGAAGAAGAAGGGAGGCAACGAAAAAAGATTTTAATGTATATACGAAAAGGAAAGGAAGTACACATGAAAAAATACATTAATGTTATAAAATATGCGCTCTACGTATACGTTACATTATAATGTAACGTATATAAGGAGAGCAAACTGTTAAAAGGATAACAATCGGAAGAAAAAAAAACAACAAAAAGAAGAAAAGAGTAAAAATTATTCGATATACTTTATAGCGACAGCCTGACCTACTGTTCAATAATACAATTTATCTGTGGCACCCTAATGTTTTTATTAAAATATTTTCTCGTATATATATACACATTCATTTATACAGAGTATAAAATTACTTGAAATATTAACATAAAGGATATCATATTTTGTATGTGTATTTGTATACGAGTATAGCAAAATTATTTCCTTGTTCCAAATGTTAAATGAATTTTGAAAAAAATATTCATAGTTGTAAATTCTATACAACATTATACAAAATAAGTAGGTACAAGTAAGAATTTCGGAAAATATATTGTTTTATGTAATTAACCCTCACGTGGTCAGCAAAATATAGTAAAATTATATGTAGAAAAAGGACTCTTTGCTCATTTAAAATTTATTGAAACATTTTACAATATAAAAACTAGGAGAGGTCAAAATTATTTTTTTTTCTCTCTTCTTCTCTCAAATTTCATGGTTTCATCTCTTTTTTTGACAATTTTTAGTAAATAAATAAAAAAATAGACCTCTTTTGTGCGTTTGTATTTAATAGACGAATTTAATAGAGCAAAATAGATTTGAGAATTAAAACTTGTATGAATTTACTAACATTTAAAAATTTTGGAGACCAGCCACTCTTTTCAAAAGTTATAAAATTTTTTATCACTTTTTCCTTAAAACTCGTTTATGCTCACTGAAATTTTTCGAATTATTTAAAAATAAACAACAACAACAAGATGTTTTAAATCTAGGATTCTAGAAAATATTATAACGGTATTTTTCAATCACGAAATAAGACCATAGAATTCTTTGACTTTAAATTATTCATTTCCCGCCAAATGTAATGTTTGTTTTTATTTACGATTTCATATTACGTAACTTGTGATAAGTATAACCAGTGCGACAAAGACTCAACTGAATTATTAATTATTTTTATTTTATAATATCTAAATTATTCACTTGTTGTATTACTAGCAGTAGTAAATCAAATTTTTATATGTGGAGACGGAAAAATCTGGTAAAAATTAGTGGTTTCAACTCAATTCTCATAATGTATGCAGTTACAAGGCCCTCAAAATAATAAACAAAAAAATTACCCACCACCCAAAATACAAAACTTTCTTTTAATATTTCAAAATGAAAAAAAGGTAGAAAAAACTTAAAAAATAATTTTTTTATTTAATTTAATATGAATAAATTTTCCCTAATTTAAAACACGCAACCTGTATAAATCCCACAGGACGACATTTATAATATTGTTATACAATATAACATTAATGTGCAACGTGTTCTTTTATGCACAAAATATTAAAAGGGAAATTTGTTGGTTTTGTTTTTGTTTTTTTTCATTGTTAATTTTTTCCTTCCTTAATTCAAGGGGTGAACTTTATGTATACACATATACCATATACACATAATATGATAATTTTTTATATCCTTTCTAAATTTATGTATAGAAGTATATATATATATATAAAAGAGATTCCAGATTATACTAATGTATATTTCATGTTCGTGTTCATACAAAATCTTCATGTGAATATTAACTTTTGTGTGCACGTTCTTTTATGCATATGTCAAAATTTAAACTCTAATTACCGACATATGTGTGTAAATGCACCTGTTTATACACTCTGGTATTGTTTTTCACTGTAATTTTTAATCGCATTTCAATATAAGAAATCCTTATTGGAATTTATTCAATTTGTGTATTCGTTTTGAGGTAATAGGTAGGAACATTCTAATGTAAAATGTTAATCGTTTTATTATGAGAATTCTACAATATTTGTATTTAAATGAAAAATTAAAATAATTGTTATTATCAACTTAAGGATATATGAACTATTTGTCTATAGCTTAAATCAACACTAATACAACGTAGTAGATTTTAGATCTTTAAAAATTAGTAAGCCCCGACTGGGGCAAGAGGATCTCCTCCGGGCCACCACAGCCATTCGCTAACTATTGTAGCATTTTACCGCCGCCGCCTGAAATATCCCCATTCCAACTATTAAGCTGGTGATATCCTCAAGGAAGTTGGGCAGGATATCTCTAGCTCATGGTCAGTGGGAGTTGTTTTCTGAACCCCTAGCAAACCATGTCCAAAACAATTATGGCGCCGAACAGCCGATTCCGGGCAGTCGTGCGCGGAAATTTCGTCACCGTCCCCACAAAATCTGCACATGGAGGAGGATTCCCAAACTAATGCAGGTGATATTTTACTGGGCAGGGCTGAGTGAAGAAATTCGTAATAGCACGAAAACGGTTTCAATCCATCCCCAACAACTCCACGATAAATTTTCTCGAACGTGATGGAAAAAATACCTTCGAATAACAACACTTCTTTATGTCTTGCCAGTGAAGGTCGCATTCCACCGTGAGCAGGCAGGTAAACGCATAGTAGTTAGTACTCAAGCAATTTCAAGTAATTTCATAGTTTACTTTGTAAAATTTCGGACTTCTTTTCGGACAATTTTTTGTATATAAAATTGAAAAAGAGAAGCAACAAAACAACTAAATACGGGAAAGAGGATATGTTCAAATGAACCGTAGTATTTTCAAAATGTTGCAGAGCGCATGAATCGAATTTCCTAGAATCCAATAATAATTCAAATCCAAGCCCAATATTATTTAAAAATGTTTAATGAACATGGAATACAATATTATCTCCACAATACTGTAATGAATGGTAAGAGAATTTTATGATATCTTTGGAAAGCAATTTATTTTATTTTCGTAAGACAAAAGGGTATATACGCTTACATTTTAAGTGTTCTTGAATATGAAAAGTGGAAAACTATTTGCTTTGTAGAAAATCTAAAAATATAAAAAACATGTTAAATAAATTAAATGCAAATTTTTTTTCTCTTCTTCTTTTTTTCTTATTTTTCGGGTAAAAGGTATTATACTTTTGTATAACAATGAAAATTCCTTAGAGAATTTCTTATTGTACAGATCCAATGTTATACATATCTGTATTTATATGTAGAAATTCGATATGATATTTTTAATGGTACAGGGAAATGAATTTTCTAAAATATATTTTGATTGAAAATCCATTATGTTTAAGAGGTTTTTTTTTTGTTCCTCTGTCAAGGACATTCTTTAAATTTGTTTATTTTTTTTATGGATTTTATTTGTACATAATATAAAATTATAAATTAGAATAATTGTAATGTCATTACTCACTTATAATTTTTTCCATATTTGTAAAATTGGAATATGTTGAAATTGAATGTACTCGTATTTGTGTATGTGAAATTTAATTTGGTAAAATCTTTTCTCTCCTTCACAGGGAAATTCTCTTAGGAAAAATGATAATTTTGAAAAGAATATGAACTGACAATAATAGTTTTTAATAATCTAGTTGTGTTATGTTTAAATTCAGCGGAAACCCTTAAGTCAACAACTGATGATATTCTTAATCTACCACCTTCAAGGGAGAGACTAACAACTTGCCAACTAAGTTATTGAATGCAAGCAACCTTCTTCGTAAATTACAACAGTTACAGCAAAGTAACGCTTCCTTGTTATTCCAGATCATAAAAAGACTGTATCAGAAGCGATTCGCGGTGAATATTGTCTCCATTCTTCACAGCAGAAATTTCTTAATAGCTTTTGCAAAATTTATTTAACACAAAGTAGTCATTTATTTAACACAAAGTGAATTTGATGCTGGTAGTTCTCGAAAGCTACCAGCATCAAATTCACACGAAATTATTTATTAAAATAGACACGTCTTTCCCATCTACATAACAATAATTCTACAGCCATAACTGCCATCGGATTATACCTTTAAAAACTAATTTAAGTAACGGGTAGTCCAATTAATACCTAGAATTCCAATATGTACGAAATAGAAATGAACATTTAGCAACGTGTAATAAAAAGCTTCTAAAAGAATTTGGTATGAAATATCTTTTAAATTGCGTCAAAGAGCCCTTGTTTTAAGTTTTGTTGTAAATGTTCACACTTCAACGTTAATCACACAAAATACATATTTCATGCCTTGAAGTCACCATATAAATTTAATAAGTGATTAACCCCCAATTGTCGCGAAACATTTTAAATCCATAAATTTGATTGCCACACTTTAATTCCTAAATAATTGACTTCAGCTTCAAAATTTTGATTAAACAATACACATTTTGTGCGAAATTTGCTTTTTTTTTTAGAAAACTGCCAGAATGGGAACTTTTTTACATTCACTTAATATTCAATTCACATAGTATGAAGCGAATAAAACCAAAAAAAAATTATTTGTAATTCATTGTGTTTAATTAAACTTTTTAAACTCATCATAACTTGGAACTGTTATACAAAAGAGAAATAAAATAAATTGTACCCACTGTTGAATAATTTTTCGTTCTAGTTTTTAATAATATTTTTTGTTTCATATTTTTTTTTTGTGGAAATGGGACACAAGCATTTCGAAGAGATTATATAATGACTCCGTTCGTTTTTTTTGATTTTGCAATTATAAAAATGAAAATCTTTTAAAGTTTTTGCGTATTTTTTGGAATTTGTCCTCTATTTCGTTCCTCTATATACGAATAACACAATAACCAAAAGATAAATCCAATAAAAAAAAAATGTTAAAGGACATAAGTAAGGACAAAATACAAAAAAAAAAATATAATATTATTTATGTAGAAATTTCTTAAGAATTTGTTGCTGTGATGTCGTCGTTCTTGAATAAAGAGCACATGCTAGGTTATGAATGTTAAATAAATTTTCTATACGTTCCATATACGCACATACTTACATTCAAATTCTCACCACATTATAACAAATATGTATATATATACATTTATTCATAGATGTAGTAGATTAAAAGTACAGTTATAATAAACTCAAAATGTAAAGTAGAAATGTGAAAAAATACCGTTGTTTCGTGGCGTTTATGTTCTTCACTAGTTTTACATTTCAATTCTTCGTACTCTACATAAAATATGCGTTCGTTTAATTTCGTTTCATTTCGTTTTTATTGTTTTTATTCTCTGCTTTGTCCTTTTACATTTTTTTCTTCTATTCCTTTTGTATTCTTTTGCAAAAGTTCAATAAAAAAGGCGCCAGAAGTCTGTAACTCACTCCATTAAAAAAAATTTTTTTTTTTAATGATTTTTTGTGTTCCTTTTTTGGTTCCTTTTTTTTATGATTTTTTTTTTCTTGTCTATACTTTGTTTTTTATTTTTTTTTTCATTATAGTTTTTCCTCAATTTACTTTATGTCTTCCTATAAATTTCTTATTTTCTATATATAACATTGTAAATGTTAAGAAAGAAAAAAAAAATCGTGTGTGTGTATAGTTTTAGGATTTATGAAGAAATTTGAAATTTACTTAAAAAAAAAATTTTTTTTTTTTCAATTTTTATAGCAGTTGTTTTTCTTATAATTGGTTGTGTGTGTACGAATTATATGTATATTCGCATATATATGTATGTATGGCTTTGAATGGACAAAGTATTCATAGAAAAAATAATGTTCACATTCCGTTCTAGGGCAGCCATACTTTCTTAACGAAAGCTAGGAGCATCCATTTCTCCAAGACTTTTACTCATGTTCCCGGAGATAATCTGATCGTAGAGAAGATTTGCTATCATAAAGGTTTGATCCTACAGGTTCGGATATAATTGATTCGTGATTTTTTAGTTGAGACAGCACAATTCATGTGGAACTGTTATTTCCTTTCTCAGACGGTATCGAAACTACAAATTCTCAGCAGCATCAACTCAGCTTTCCTGTTATTTGCTGTTATACGGGTCAATTACTTATTAATATCCCCATTTTTTTATAATTATATATTTAAAATACAGCATTGAGTCGTTAGAAGTGGGTTTGGTTTTAGTAAAACAATTTTTGGTAATTCTGTAGCGTTCCGGTAATAACTAGTCCTTTGGCACTCACCATTTCCAACAGGTGCTTAAAAGATCGCCTATTTAGAAAGGCAGAAATCAGCACCGATCAGTGCTTTTTAGCTCAGCCTGTCAGCACTAATCTATATTGCCATATCTAAGACGATAGAGCCTTGGCTTGAAAAACTGTGTCATAATTCTTAAGCTAGAACTAAATCTCGTTTCTAGCTATAAGAAGATTTTTTCGGCTCAAAAACTTTCCGAATCCTTAATCCATTTAGATAATAATAATCATTCCAATATTTTTCAAAAAATTATTCTTATAGTCTGTATTTTAATTTTATATAATAATAAATGTGAGTATAATATATAAACACTAGTGTCATTTTATGTACACTTACATAAATTTTTCATTATATTCTTATAATTAGTTATATATTATGTATTAAGTGTATGTAAACGAATTAAATTGATAGTCCTTGAATTTTTAGTATAGATTTTTATTTATATTTTAACTACATGTTAAATATTAGTTTTGTATTATATAGTGTTATTGTACTAATACAAAAATAATTTGAGGATATTAAAATATTTATATATACACATGTGCACATACAGTGTTATAAATTGTAATGATTATTTATTAAAAAGGACAAAATGTAGTTAACAAGAAAAAAATGAGAAAAAAAAATAAAATTAGATTTTTCAGATTTTCTTGCAAATAAATTGTGCTTGTGTATATTTTTTGTATTTAGAAACTTTCGCAACCTGTAGCTCCTCTATGTAATTATTTTCTAAAGTAAAACCAAAGTCGTAGAACAAAAAAAAAAATTGTAGTAAAGAAAATAGTGACTCCTTTTTCAAATTATAATTAAAATTTCTGTATCGTCATGTCTTTATGTTTCTATTTCTGAAAGCTTATTTATAAGTCCGTGGCAGAAAGTAAATAATGGCTTTATTGTTTATAATAATTTATTTTTTTTCTTCATTCAACTTGGTATCATAGGGCTTCCCTTTGTCATTTCAAGACAAAGATGTGATGAAAAGGTCGAGTTTTTTTGTGTTATGGCCTTCTGACACGCCAAGTATTTCTGAAGTGTCTAGGTCCTTTTGAACTTTGTGGACTTCACTCAAAATACATTCTAGTTATGTTGTTCGATGGTTTTCTTAGATAGTGTCAAATTAACCTCCACTTTCTCCTTCAGATCAACTTATCAATAAGTTTATTATGATTATAAAGAGTTCATTATTGCTTATTGAACATTACTTTCATACATTTATAGGTGAAAACTCATAGTTTCTCATTGGTTGTTTTTGATCGATGATTTCCACGAAGAGTTTTTAAAAATCAATATTATTAATTCATGATTAATTTGAATTTGTCATATTCATTTTGTTTTAAAATGTGGTAACAAATGACATTTAATTAAACAATATAATTTTATACTATCCTATTCCTCAATAGATGGCAGACAATATTATTAGAATTTTTTTTTTTCTTTAATATACCAGATATTTTTGAAATCTAAATCGAATTTTTTACAATAATTTATTAAGCTATCCAGCCGTCTGACCCGATCATACCTTTATAATCCAAATATATATCATATTAACCAAAATTTAATTGAATTGAATTAAATGAGAGCATATTATGTAAATCATACGTAATATGTGGAAATGCCTAAGCATTAAACAAAATTATAATAATTAATTCTACAGGTTTACTACAAGGTTTGTTCTTCTACAAGATCTGTGTTAATTTTTAATTAAATGTATAACAGAATTCAATCAAATGAATAGTAGAATTAACCTCAACTATGTGCATACTTCCATTTTTTTTTCCTTTTTATTACATTATATTATTTATTTCGTGCTCATGAAGTATTCTTAATAAAAAGCAAAAAAATTATGTATATATATTATATATATATTATAACATTTAAAGTATAAAATTAAATTTCAAATATCAAGCACTTTCTTTAACTTTTTATTTTTAAAATGAACTTTACACTTCGAAATCTTCATGTTAATTTAATTTCTACTTACATTGTATAATTTTTACCCCCACAAGAATTCTTAGTAAACATACATACCATTATGAACATTCTTACAATATGAACTTTATTTTTCAATTCTTTTATTTTCTTTGTTATATTAAAAAAAAACACAATAAAAGGGTTGATTTATCAAGGAATTTACTGACATATTGTTGCTCACTCCGTACTATATGAGTGTACATGAATGAAAGGATAAAATAAATATAAGAGAGAGAGCTTATATTAAATATACATATGAGTATACGAATATAATAGAAAATTATAGAAAAAAAATTTCTTAGAATTAAATTGTATAATAAAAATTAAATACAATTGAATCAAAAAGGAGTAAAAATAGAAATTTTTGACATTGATAAATTATATATGAAGTTAAAAGAGAGAAAAAAAAATGTTTAAGATTTAAAAAAAATGAGAGGTGGGATGGAACGTCATTTAACACTCTAGTGGTAGTTAGCAAAAATAAAAAATTTACCGAAATAATTAGAAAATAATACTCTGGAAGACTTGCAATTTTTACTTTTGCAACTGTTTGATTGCTTATTTGTATTCCACAGGTTTAATTCTAGCGCGCACACATGCAACTGTATGATCGCATACAATTAATCAATCAAACAAAAATTTTATTTTTTTACAAACTGCTTGAATCTTATTTAATCCATTTGATTTGAATTGTCACAATAGTTTAAATGGTTAGATGTATGTGGAACGATTCTACAATGAAGTAACAATTGCAAAATTAAAAATTGCATATCCGCCTGAGCCCAAAATTGTCGGCAACAATTCTTTACATTTCAGTCCATCGAGTTGTTTATTTGCCAAAATCAAATTTCTTTGAAGGTCAGCTTCCCATATTTTAATTTTTTTACGGATGAAATGAAATTATTGCATTACAGAAGCGTTCAAGCTTCGACTAGTTTTATTGTATTATTTTTTATTTAAAATTTGCTTCCAAAGTTTACGTGAATACGTGAATAATCCAGTTCTTAATACAATAATCACTTTTCAAGATAATTTCAGTATTAAACCAAATCCAATTTAAAATACGATTAATTTTATGTAGGTGTATAACAGTTTATCCTGCTTACATAGATAAACTCTAATGAATACTCGTATAATCCTTGTTAGACACAAAACACTTTTAGAAATATTGATTTGAAAGTCGAATTTTATTACCATGTTAATTATAATTAACTAAAAATTATTATACGTATAAAAGTATATGATGATATTAAAAAAATTACAAATTTTAATTAAATTTTCTTATATGAAAAATTGCTTAGAAATGCATTATCAATTTTTGTGTTGTAAAATTTCGAATTCCGGAAGTTAATGATTATTTATAGATAGAAAGATAAATAATAATTAATTTGTGAAAAATTTTTGATATTATGTTTAATATTCCGTGACTCAATATTATTCAAATTTTTTCGAATAATACAATATTATTCGAAAAAAATTTTTTTTCCATTATTAATTTCAAATTTTCAGAGCTTTAATTAAAATTTTTTTTGTAAACCATTCAATTTTAATAGTTTGTTAATAAGATTATTATTCTATAGCAACATATGTACATCATAACTGTTATACAGAGAAGAATATCTAAATAGTATTACAATTAAATTATAAAACGACAGTAGGTTTCTAATTTTTGGTGGGAGCACATAAAATTTACTTGACCATAATCGAATTGATTAAGACAACTCGGGATTTTTTAAAAAAAAATCTAGTAATAAATGAGCATTGAATAATTGGTTGTGATAAAAAGGAGCATTAAAGTGTTCTTATGGCAGAACAATTAAGATTCGTTAAGATTGGATAGTATAAAAGTAATCTATTTTTGAGTTAAATATGGCTAATATTGACATCAATTAAATTTGTGTGATTAATCGAGTAGGGTTTTCGCTCTGAATTACTGTAACATGAAGAAAATGACGTTAGTGTGAGGCTTGTCCATTACTGATGTTAAAGTGACCGATTCGTTTTTATTGGCATAGATATTGAATTCCAGCCGATAGCCTTACGAGTTTCCCTCCTCGACACAAATAGATTAGTATCTATAAATTTATCTAAAAATAGCTATGAAATTTAAAAATAACTAATCAGCTTATCTTATATTACAATTTTACCGTAAAATAAATTTTACTAAATTTTGTTATAATTCAACTAATTCTATTTTATTGTTATATAGAAAATATTAATTATTATATGCTACCATTCATATAAAAAAAAATACATTGCTTTAATTTCTTTAATGAATACGAAATCAGTACTAAAGTTCAGATAATTTCCTAACACGTCACGTACTTAACATATAATATTCCAAAAATAAATTGTTATACTTTTTCTAATATACTTACATATTTGAACTAATTGAAATAGATTATTAGATAATTGTCTCGTTGACTATATACATACATATAATCGTATTTTCATTGTTGTTATACACAGTATATGGTTTACTATTTGTACGAAATGTATAATCATAATATGATATTGTTAAGAATTTTTCCAAGTAATTTTCGTATACCAAATATAAAAACTATTTGTCTGTCGGTCTTATTTTAATCTTATCATTGATTTACAATTATTATTTCAATTTAGGATATTTTATAAAATAATTTACTAAGAAAAATTGTATACGGTTATCAAAATTTACAAATACGAAATTTTGAAATTGTTTATTAAAATTCTTAAAAATTTTTAATCAGAGCGATAACTATAAAAAAAAAATTTGTTGAAGGAAAAATTTTTTATTTGTTTTTGTATTTTCGCCCTAAACACTTGAAATATTGTAAGTACATACTTGAAATTATTCTTTATTATTGAAATTTTATTGTAAAATTACAACGTGGTTAGCATATTGCCGACTGACCCTAACCAACACAAAGTGTGTATTTACAATAGGGCGTTTTTAACACATTGCATATGACAGTAGAAATTTTTTTTTAACGCATGTCACTCTCTCTCTCTCTGCTGATTAATTGCAACATGACATAAAAATTTTTATATCTACTAACAAATTCGTTGATAAAGCAATACCTTTCTTATTACTTTCGTAATACTTTCGTAATATTTTCGGTCAAGTACGAAAAATTGTAGCATACTTATTTTTTAAATTGATTATTATAGTGCTACCGTTTAGTTATAATATTAGTGTTTCGTTTTTTTGAAGCGAATATTAATAAAAATGATTGAGCAAGTGCAGTATATGTATGTATAGGAGATAATTTTTGTATGAAAATACACGGACAAATATACAATTTGAAGTGTCTTAAACCACGAAATCATAGAATATTCTAATTTTTATATGATAAGATTTAGTTGGAATAATAGATAGAAATTTCAAAATTTCAATGTTTATTTTCAAAACTGTACTACATATAAAAATAATTTTTTTCTTCATAAACAATCGTAAAATATCGTACCGCAAGAAAATTTTTTTTTAAACGTCAATACGATTTTTACTATTTCACAGTAAACAAGAAAAACATACGATAATAAAATTGAGTTATAATAAAAATTTCGTTAAATTTCGTTGAAAAAACACACATAAACACAAATTTATTTTATTCGAATAACCCACTATATGTCCGAAAATGTTTCTACAATACCACGAATTGAAGAAATAAAAAAAAATCCAAAAAAAAAAAAGTATAATTTTTTTTTTGGAAAAATTTAAAATTATTCTTGACAATGTTGGGATATCCAGTAAATTTTAAGAAATATTTTCACTACAGTTGTAAAGCAGTATAACAGTAAATATTTTTGGCATTTCTTCAAAATATTGTTTTATTAAAATTTAGTAAAAAATTGGTCAATTTAAAATTGATTATGGTTATAGAATTTCAAATATAATTATGTGTTTCTTTCTTTAATTTAATTCGGAATTTGCCCAAAATATTGTATTTTCCAACTGAAGTTACTGTATTATTATGGGACATTGTAATATCCGTAGTTAAATTTGTTTAAATACCATTTTTTATACTCGTATTGGCAGTTATTGTATGTTTTTTAATGACTCCAAGAGCCCAAATCTCCGTAACTATGTGGCTTCTCTTTAAATATAGTTTCTTATGCAGAAAATCTGCATATTATGTAAAAAATTACCATACAGACATTTCAATTACATTTCGACATAATATTGAAGTTAACTCTAGTAACTTTTTCCCAAAATGGTGTATAACACTTATAACTTATTAAATTAATCCTATAAATTTCGTGTCAACTCCAAAATTTCGGTCATTTATGCGTTTAATTCACATAAGTTTGTAACATTCACTTTATCATAATAATATGTAGATTAGTTAAGAAAGTTATAGTTAGTACACACACCCAATTTTTTAGCAATATTATAAACTGAGTAACAAAGCATGAAATCCTGGTCATACACATACAAATTTCATTCTAAATTATATTTACTGCCCACAAACAATATCAGAAAAGAACTAAATATAAATTATAAAAATGAAATAAAAAATCAAAATTCAAAAAAGACGAGAAAAGAAAATAACAAAAAAAAAATCACATAAATATTTTTATATGCCAATTTTTAATATTGGAAAATAGTGTACGTATACTGAACGAACCAAACGTATAACATTATCATATTTTAAGGAATGTTATCTTTGCTATTATACAGTAATATTAAAAAATGCCTATAGCTTACTATATTACCTGATGCATGCAGTCACGGATTCATTTTCATGAAAAAATGCTGAAAAAAATCAACATATTAAACAGAATTTTGCATAATTTGTATTATTATTTCCCTAATAAACTTCTTTAAAATATTACTTAGAAATTGCAAAAAAAAAAATAATATATGCATATGAGTATAATTTACATATGTTCCCGAATCTACATACATACAATTATTATGTATGACATAGGTACATACTGCTTTTATGTGCTAAGCCTCAATAATAATATTTTTTAAAATTTCATATTTTACTTTTGATTATACCTATACATATATAGCAGTATCATATAAGTGTAATATTATGTTAAAAATGTAAGCGAATATAACAAGCACGATTGGCAGCACGCCGTATAAAAGAGCGCGTTTTCATTGCCACTAAGAATATCAACATCATAATATTATAAAAAGTAAGAATAAAATTAAGGCGAACAACAGTAACGGTACGACTAATTGCAGTAAAAAAAAATCTTGAAAATAAGTATTGAAACAAAATTTTTGGCCTTCAAACAATTTAAACAAAAAATAGCCTTCAAACAATTTGACAGAAATTAGGATTCGAACCTTAGATAATTTCAATTTAAAGAATACACTCATTGCAATTTTAAAGAATATTAGAGTTAATTTGAAAAACTGGTGCTGGTTTTGAGTATTTTGAGTTTTGAGTAGTGAGTAACAAGTTCGATATTATTATTGTAAACACAAACCAATTTATACAAACGATTCTAGTGTCTATATAATAAAATTTTTGAAATTTTTACCATAAATACCACTATCACAGTTTTGATTTAAATTGTATAAGAATTTGAATCAATCAAAAAATTGCCTATAAAACGGCGTAAAACATATTTTCCACGTTGTTCATACAAAATTTGTCGTAAATTTTCATTGCATACATGTTTGATTTACCATTTCAAAGAACTTTGACATATTATGATTCAAACGAAAACTTCCTTTACTAATATTGAAATTATTTTACTGTCATGAATGTTTTTAAAATTGCTATTACTGTTATATTGTTTAGGTATTGTTTTCTATGTTGCAAAGCAAACGAACTGACATAACAATCATACAAAAATTCTTTTAGAACATTTTTATTTTATTTAGGATTTGGTTTTTTATTTCTTTTAATTTTTCACTTTTTATTAATTTTGTTATTTTTCTCGCATTAATTTTTTTTTTCATTTCATTTCCATTTTTTTTTTTATTTTTCGTTTCTTCTTATTATTATTATTTTACTCATATTAAAAGCCAACTACTAAAATATTTATTATGCCAACCAATCAGAATTAAAAATAACGTGATCATTAGCAAATGAAATTCGCTTAGATGACGCGATTTTTTGTTCTAAAAATAGAATTTCGCTTTTAATTTTTTTTTTTGTGGTAATATTTTCTTGCTTAATATGTTTTGTTGGTTTGTTTGTTTGTTTGTTTGAAATGAACGAAAGTTGTATTGCCAAGTTAGATAGATAGAAGATAGAAACGAAAAATATTATATGTACGTACATACTTACTAACATGTTAGTATAAAATATTTAATATATCTACATATATGTTGTATAATATTAAAATATAATAGTGATTTTTAAACTACATATAATATGTATTATAAAAGTATGAATGTAGGTATGATTAGATAGATAGGTATGTTAGTAAACATGTATGAAATATGTCTTAGGTATGACAGTTTGTATATTAGTTTAGAAAAAGAAAAATTAAAAACTATAAAAATTTTTTTTGTTTTTTATTAAAAGTAAAATATGTATGTATGTATAAAAGAAAAATGTGCGAAATTATTTCGCGAGCGGATATACCATTTCAAACTTTTATATTGTGTTTAATATTGCACACATTATTAGTTGTAATATATATGTGTGTGTATGAGCTATTGTTTATGAGGTATAGTGTATGAGAGTAATATAGAAAAATATTGTATAGTATGTATGTATAGTTTGTGTGAAAGTGTATACAAATGTATTCATATTGTTTAATGTAACAGTCGCTAAGTCGTTTTCGTTTATTTTTTAGATATTTTCTTCTGTTTTTTTTTTATTAAGCATTTTAATGAATTAAAACATTGTTGTAAAAAAAAAATATAACAATAACAAAATTAAAAGAAAAATTTATAACAATATTTTAAGGTGGAAAATAAAGTTAAGAGTTAGAGGTGTTCTAAATCTAAAAAGCAGAAACTTTGATTTTTTTAGAACCTTATAAAACATGAAATTATTTCATCGATTTAGAAAAATTAAAATATTTATTAAAAATTTTATTAAAAATTTAAATTGCTAATTTTCATTTCTGTAATTGTTTTCGTAAAAATTAAATAAATGAGGGTATATGAGAAATATGATTAAAATTTTAAAATTTGCATATCACTTTGTATTTACAAATTTCTGGATAGCTGAGGCAATTAACATTATATAGGGGCTGAAATAGGGGTTTATACACTAATTAATTAAATTTAATTTAATTTCAATCTCTTATTAAAGTAGATAATTTTTATTCAACTGTTCACAATAAATTAATTATTATAAATTTTTTTTTTGTATGTTTGACATACAATTTCATACAATATTCACTTGTTAACTCGATTTTGATAATTGTACCTATTAAAAATTAAAATATAATTATGTAGGGTAGAAGTTATTTGAATATGAGTTCTAATTTTTTCTTTGTGCTTGAATAAATAGCGTTGAATTTCAAGTATAACAAAATATTCCGGGATTATCTGTTCTATTTTATAATAGTATATGAGTCTCTTGGTAATATTTTCACTTGCTTCAATACCCAAAACCCAATATTAATTATAATTAATTTCAAATATTAATTATTATGAATCGAACATAATTATATAATCAAATATTTGCTTAAAAATTACATACAGAAAATTTATTACTGAACCAGTGTCATTGATTTGATATCCTCTTAGATTTATTATATTATTTTTTTTTTTCGAAATATTGTAATCTAGAATGAAATTATAACTGAGAATAAATTATTACTTTGTATTTTTAAATTCGTTCCTTTTGTTTTTCAATTTTATTCATATTTTATGGTATTACTGATGTTTTTAAGATATTGTGTACATTTATTATTGCCATACCATTTTAATTTAATAAAATAGTTTCATTTTAATTAAGAAATTCTAAAGTAATTTTTGGGAATTTTGAATTATTCTATGTAAATTTTAAAAAAAGAAAAAAAGAATTTTGTAAAAAAATTTACTATTATAGTTTCACCCTAATATCCTGTCCGTCTGTCCATTGGAAATGTTATATTGTTCCAGAACACTACTATTTTATCTTTCCTTGAGAACGTTCAACACTTATCTTATCTTACTTTTAAGATTAAAGCATTGTTAAATTCATAAAGAATGTTTGAGTTTAATTTTAAAAATATTTGCGAATTTTTAGAAAATTTTTTTTTTGTTCTACTAGTAATTTTGGTAATTTTTTCTTTTAAATCAATTTTTTTCTAAACGACAACTCCAAAATATTTAAAGTGTCATCAAATTATTTAGATGTACAAATATTTTATTTTAATACGTTAATTTTTTTTATCTATTTTCATTTCTGAATTATTTCCTTTCGACCTTTATATTTCGGCTATAATAGTTTCTTTAACATTAAGAATTTTATTGAATTTCTAATATGATAAGACGGTAACTCTATATATTTCATGTTCAGAATCTAAAATTACATATATTAATTATTTTAATTATCAATCTTATTTAATTATTATGGTAGAATACGTTATTCATTTAACATCGCTCCTAAATATATGCAATCAATTTTGTTTCGATTTGATTAGAATTTTTGAATGAATATTATAATAGTAATTACCAAAATGGAGTATAATATACTACATATTTTCAAAATAGGGAGGCATTTAGATAATTTCAAATGTGTTTCATTTTCTGGATATTGCTTGAGTTCTTTTAAATTTGAAAGAGAATAAATTATAATTATTGAAATTTTACTATAACTTAATTTTGTATAATATTTGTATCATTCACTGAATTACCAATGAATTCTATTTTGCAGATAACATTTCCGAATGATATTTCCTATTACACCCACAAAAAGTAGCTGTTCTATGTTTAAGAGAATCTATAACATGATTTCCTTTTAATTATGCCCTACTGTACAAAATTTAACATTATTTTTTTTCGGATTTTTATGTTTTGCTTTTATCATTCTTCTTTTTTGTTCAAAATTAATTTCACTTTTCTTTTCTATATACGCAATATAAATAGATATATTGAGTTTTTGGCTATAGCATTGCATACACAGAATTGAATTTGTTGTTTCTGTTTCTTCTAAATGTAATATCAATACATAGATACAGTTAATATGTATATATATATTATGTGTACGTTATTTAGTACATTAGTATATATAATATAAACGTTATAAATTTTAACATTTTATATAATACAAAAAAAAATATGTAGATATACATATGTGTTATACATTATACATGTACATAAAATATGCAACGCTCACACTTGTATGCTTCATTTTTAAAAGAATGTAAAAAAAAAAGTATAACCAAATGTATAAAGGGAAAAAAGTACCTATAACAAGAGGGTAAGAAGTCAACTTCAAATAATAAAGCTTAACATTGTATTACACTAAAAGAATAAAATTATATAAGAATAAAAGCAAAACAAAAGTACTAGAACAGAGAAATATTAAAAGAATTTTATTACAAAAAAAAAATATGACAACAGTAAACAGCATGGGCTAAAAATGCCGACACTTTACAAATACAACAAAAAAACACACATCAGATCAAAATAAACAAATTATTATTATTTTTTATTTTTATTATTTTTCGCCCATTTCTATGTATTTGTATTATCTAACAAGTTGTGCAATTAAAAAAATTTAAATTATTTGAATGTATTTTGGCAGTATGAGAGAAAATATTGAAAGAAGGAAAAGAGAGAGGAAGAGAACGTGAGATTGAAAAAGAGAATATATTACAAGAATACATTTTTAGTACCTAATATACCACCTTACATTATTTAAGTACTAAAATCATTTTATACAAGACTATTTACATATGCAATAGTTTATCCTTTTTAGAATTTCATGTTGTGTGAGAAAGGAGATTTTATTTTATGTATGCCGAATCAAAAATTAATATCATATATTGAAGTAATTAAAACTCTGCATAGTATAAAAGAATTGCCAAAATAATACGAAAATAATATTATGCATTATAAAACACCTGATATTCAATTGTATGTTCAATATAAGCTTATAGTATATACATACATAAAAAAAAAATCTGATTTTGACGAGCTTTATCTGGAAAATTATGGCTCAGATCAAATTGATTGTAAGACTCAAAATAAAAAAGAAGAAATAAATTGCCTGTAAAGCAACTTCCCGATACTAACTTTATGTTGTGTGATTCCATAATTATAACCGTTTATATATATGTATGCAGAAAATCTGGTAGCTTTTTTTTCCAACAGACTGTAGCTCGAAAATGAGTACATCTGCACTAATCCACTCATACAATTTTTTACTGGAAATTGATTAAAGAATCGTCTCTGAAATTGTTTGTTACCTCATGAGAAACACCCTGTATAACACAATTCATTATTAGTACAATTACTTTAGTATTAACAGAATGTAATGGCATTGATATTGTAAAATGCAATTAAAAATTCAATTAATTAAATATAAGAGTTAATATTAAATTATTTAAGAATTAAAATAACTTAAAAGTTTAAACTAATTTATCATAAGTGTGATTTTAATTTTTTATTGTAAAGGTTTTCCACAATGGTATTTTGAATAGAACCCAGCAATGTACCCAAACCAGAAATAAATTTTCACTCATAAATTGCCTTTTATATAAATATTCATTTTACCTGTTCTTCTATAAAAATTCTTTAATTTATTCGAACTGAAAGTAAAATTACACGTTCTTATGTACGCAAGCATATACATACATACATATATAGTAATATTTGTGTTTGTACATAATGTAATATTACTTTCATTTTTATTTCACCTAATATAACAAAATTATTTTCTTTCTATTCAAAGCTCGTTGTATTATTTTTATTCTGTTATATGTAGGTACAAGATGTGTTCTAAAACTTGAATTTAGTTAGTAACATAAACATTTCACAACAAATTTTTGAACATTTTTTTTTTATTAAATATAAGAACATACATAATGAACATTCATATTCAAAATTCTGATATACAAACATATACAAATTATAATAATAAGAATATTTTGTATTTAAGTATCGAAAACTTTCCAAAAAAAAAAAAAAAATAAATAGTTTTTATTATAATTTCTTAAATAATAATGTCATTTACATATAAATACATAAACTTCAATACACACAAACATACGAATTGATAGTATATATTTATAAATACAAAATAGTTTTAGTACTATAAAAATCTTTTATATGGTATAACACTTACTTATATAATTATAGTAATAAAATACACTTACTAATGAACTTAAAATAAAAATTAACAAATACAATTAACTTTAATAAAGCTCATAGTTTTCTTATTTTTTCAATTTTATAATACCTACATTAAAAAAAAATTTTTTTTTGCATTTTATTCGTTTCCATAACATTTCTTATAGTTATAAACTTGAATTTCAAAAGAAATTCGTTTAGTATTAGTTTGTTTATGTTTCTTTTCTCAATGTATAAGTAATTACTCAAAATATAAATAAATTCAATTATAATAAAAATCTGTATACCTATATACATACGGCATTATTTTATTACTTTTCATAATATTTATTATTATTTTTTTTTTCTCTTCAAGTTTTATATAAAAATTCGAAAACAACATGCGGTGTTTATGAATGTGTTAGTGAAATAATATGTGGGTTAAATAATTTTTTTTTTCACATTATATTTTTTACACCACATGTTTATTTTAACTGTATTTTTGTTTACATACATGGTTCGCTCAAAAAAAAAAAAACTAAAACAAAACAAGAGAAACAAAAAAAACTAGTAGCAACAACAATATTAAGATTTTATATGGTTGGAATGAATGGTATAGAAATATAGCATACTCAATGAAATATTTTGAAATTGGAATGAAATGAAATAGAAAAGAAAAATTTCATATAAAGAAAATTTGATTGAATAAATAAATAATATGGAAAGAATTTGGAGAAAAATACATACAACACAACTGTCATGCATAAATAAATAAGAGAGAGAACGAGAGAACGAGAGTAAAGTAAAAACAAAAAAATAATGGAATGGCAATGAAATTTGAAAAAGCGAAATGAAGATAAGTAAAATTTGAAAAAAAAGAATGAAGAGAAAGAGAATAAGAAAAACACATACCAAAACACAAAAACAAAAATATTCATTTAAAATTACAAATAAAGGGGAAAGTAGAAAAATATAAAACAGAAAAAAAAAAAAGAGAAGAACAACAAAATAAATGTGCAATATTTTTTTTTATATTTAGGACTTTCTGAAATATTGTGTATGTACTCAAAAAATGGAGATAGAGTAGTTTTGACTAAAGTAATAGTTATACCGGATTTATGTGGGCGAAATTAAAAATTGTGAAATATTCTTATGTTTAACTGACTATGTGACTATTAATTTAAATTTTTAATGTTCTTCATACAAGAGCTTTATTAAATTCAAAGAGTATTATATTTAATAGAAAGAGAAAAATAAAAACAGCTGTTTTATTTTGTTTTTTTTTTTTTTTTTTTTGTAAGAATGTATAATTTTGTACAAACACATACAAAATTATACTTCAATTATAAATATTATATATATTTAACATATTTGAGTGACATTTATTTATTTATTTTATAAAAAAATATTTTTATATAGTACGATATAATACATGAAAGTCAATATTAAATAATGAGAATTTTAACAGAAAAAAATTATAAATTAAATACAGAAAGAGAGAGAAAGAGGGAGATAGAGAGAGAAATTAAGAAAGGGAGATAGAGAATTTTTCTCTATATATAGCAGAAAACGAAAATGAAAAATTGATAAAGAATTAATGAAATGCACACATGCACAAATATCAAAAATAAAAATTACAAATACATTGCTAAAAGAACGTTATAAAATAAAATTAAAAATATTGAAAATGAAATAATATAAATAGAGAAAACATAAATGAGAATAGAATAAATGAAAATCTTATATAAAATATTACTGTATTAGTGTGTATATGTGTGTGTAATATAAAGATAGAAACAATTTTCTTTTTCTGTTTTTTTTTTTTCTGTTTGTATATTTATTTGTACATTGGCACCGTACGGTTAATGTTAAGGAAATTCTTTCTCATTAATTCAGTTGGTATCGCACGTTTGACAAGAAAGTTTATCGAGCTCCGATAAGCTCCGCTGAAAAATCGCGATATTTTTTTGTTTTTTTCAGAAAATATTTTCAAAAAAAAAAATAAAATTATCTTTGAATTTTTTTTTATTATTTGTTTATTTTTTTTCTATTTTCATAATTTTTTTAAAATCTATGTGTACTTTTCTCTATGAAATGAATATTACAAAAACAAAATATACTTGATATTTATGATTAATTAAAAAAAAAAAAAATTAATAAAATTTGAAAAGTGATTCTTTTCTTTAAATGAAGACAATAATTTTAAAATAATAAAAAAAACGCAAACAAAAAAAAAATATTTCAAGCGTTGTTTTTAAAATTACCGTTATTACTATAAAGAATAGGGGAAAGAATTTTTATGACATTAAATAAGAAATTTTGCTTACAAAACAAAAAAAAAATTCATTTGTGTAAAAATACAACCATAAATTGCCTATATTTTATAAGAATTTAAAACTTTACAAAAATAAATTTGAAATTTATTGAAAATTTAAAAAATGTAGAAATTATTTACAATTTTTTGAAAAAATTTCATAAATTCGATAATAACAGAGCAAATCAATAATATTTCATAAAAAACCAGGAAAATAAAATTGATAATTATAAATGAAAAATTTTAACAAGGTGAAAAATTTGCACGAAATTTAAAAACATTTTTTAAAAACTAAAATTAAAAATTAAAATTAACAAAATTCAAATTAAAAATTCGATTGTTCAATCAAATGAAGTTTCGTTTGTGATTTTTAATCGTTTATGATTTTTATTTTTTAACCTTTAACTAGTATACTGCACATATGGATTACAGAGTAGTGTTTTTTTTTAGATTATAGGTTATATAAGTTGACAGATTGTTATTTTGAAAATATTTTTGAAATTTGCAATATCTTATAATATAAGAGAGATTAAACTATAAAGCGTACGAGTGCGTAATAGAGAATTTTGATATCAATCATTGTTTATATTTGAGCTGGCTTTGTTTTTGAAAGTGGTATATGTCGATATTTTTTCATATATTGAGATATTTAAGGGAGATATCCATTTGACTCAATTTAAAAATATTGGCCATAATAACATAATTTTTTTTTTATTGTATGTCTAATTAGAACTTTATTGAAATTGTAATTGTAACAATGGAGAGAAAGTGTCTATAGCTCATCAAAATTACCATCATAATTTAGTCTTTTTAAAATGTTGACTTATATCACTTATTATATTAAAAAACCAGCTCATTTTATATTTGATTAAAATCAGGATTGTATTCTATTGAAATAAAATTTATTAATATTATAGGAATCAAATTTTAATCGAATTCGAGAAAATGATGTAAATGATGAGAATTCGGGGTTTAAATGATGTAATATGAAAAATATTTGTTATACTTTATATTGTCTAAAATTATGTTATAAAATAATTGTAGAGTAGATTTTAATAATGCCAAAATGTTATTACAAATATGTACTAATTAAGTATTAGTACATAATAGTGAGTCTGACATCTAAATTTATTAACGAATATTCTTTTGTATATTAAAATTATAATTTTGCCGTATACTTTGAGTTTCGCATACTTATAGTGAATTCATATATTTGAGATTAGGAAGAGATTCTGCATTATACAGGAATTATTTATAATAAAATTTAAAAACAGTTCATTATTCTTCTATTTATGCATAATTGAATTTTATTGAATTACAAATTTGAAACTCTAAAATTGTAAAAATTTTAGATTTCAAATCAATTAATTTTATTAATTTTTACATTTTATAAATTTTTGTAATAAAAATATTTTAACGTAATTAATTTTCTGTTATATGTAGTCAAGTATTATACATACTTAGTATGGTTTTATAAAAAAAAATTTTTTTAACCATCAAAATTGAATATTATAAATAAAATTTTACATTTAATTTAATATTTACGTAGAATAGCGTGTACAAAAAAAAAAAACAATTTATACTAGAACATTTTATAAGTCTTTTTTAACCATACCAGATTTCTTCCCGTATAATACCGTATTTATTTTCATGTTTCTAAAAATATCAAAAGGGAGAAAACCTTTAATAAATTTTAGTTTTTTTTTTGTATTTACTTACTTACACTTGACCATTAAATTATATACCTGTTCAGATTTATTTTACATATTATAAAATTGGTATTTTTACGTAATTTACCTACAAATTAATGCTTTCTTATGTATGTATATTATATACATATATTAGTTTAGAATATCGGCGCATACTTATACTTAGTCATGTATAATAAATCTTTTACTATTAGGTTATTTTTAAACCACATATTTTTACAATTTATTCTTTACACAGTAAGTAAATGAAAAGCAAATAATGAATTCAAAGTAATGAATTTGCAGTAAAATTAATTTAAAATATAAATATTTTATTATAAATAATACGGAAAATTTACCCATAGAATTTATTATGTTTAAATGCAAATTTTGAGCTTAAAATTCCTGGACATAGATTTTATAAATAACATATATGTATATATTATACTTACTGTGGGTATAAAAACGGTCATAATTTACCTATGCAAATAAAATTATTCCAAAATAATAAAAAGGCAAATATTTAATTTTGAACACCAAAATTTTCTTATTTTATTTCTTATACCTAATGAGAAATTAAAATATTTATGGTAAAATTTGAAAATAATTTTTTAATTTTAGTATTCTATCTTTACAGGGAATTAAAAATTTCCATGTAATAAGTAGAATGAAAATTATAATTTTATACATGCATTTATGTAACAATAATTGAAATATAATTTAATGTTTGTATACATTTAATAAAATATTCAAGTGAATTCAATTTATTGTTTATCGTATAATTTACGTAACTTATACGTAAAACGTAAAATATTTACAAATCACTTTTACATTATGCTATTCTTATTTAATTTTATATTTATTCCTATTATTTACTTAGTATATATTATTTCTGGAAAATAATCAAAATTCATTCATGTTGTTTGCTACCTATTTACTTTCATTTGCTTTCTTGAATTTTTTGATTATAATTTTCTAAGTGAAATAATTATTAATATTTACTCATAATTATAGGGTATAAACTATTAAAATTGATTGCATTTGAAATGTTGAGATTTTTTTTTTTGAAAAATTCTAATAGAAATTATATTGCCCTTTCAATCAGTTTAATAAACCTAAATAATTTGAATTATAAAATTATACTGTCGACTTCGTACATTTAATTCACATTTAATGAAAGACATTTAATATTATAGTAAAGTATAAGAATAAAGCTAAAAATTAATAAGAATAATTAAATAATTTTACATATAAGCCTTATTATTTTGGAATCGTAGGTAATTTTTTGTACCAGTTTATTGGAATAACTGATAATAATTAACAAGTAACTCCCAAAAAAAAATTGCATTTGGAATTTTAAGGCAATAAATTGTATAACACTTACTTGCAATTAAAACGCAATTTTATGTCTTATTAATTTACTTGTAATTGATGGACGCCACATTATTCACTCTATAATCGTATCAGTGTCTACTTTTTAAAAGTTAAAAATTTTATAAAATTATTTCAATATTTTTAATTAATTTTATAATATTTTCTTTTTCTTCAATAATTTATAGAACATCAAATATTGATTTTTTATATAACAGAAAAAAGAAATAATTAAAAAGAACTTTGAACAAAATAAAAAAATTAATATACAAAGTGAAAATTTTAATTTAAAAATCAAAAAAAAAATATTTTGAAGAACGAACAAGTACATACACTTATACAATTATATAATATTATAATTATTTAATTAACTAAATTATTTAATATTGAATATAAAATTTAAAATTTTCCATATTCTATTGTCTACTGATAATCAATCCCCCCAGAAAAAAAGAACTCTATATTATACTAAATCTTAATATGAAATTAAAATTTAAATATACTTATACACAAAGTGTTATACATGAAATAAAATTTAAAAATAAATTAAATTATGAAAAGAAATGTTAAAACACATTATTTAAGTGTAAAACAAAAAAAAAATAAAATAATTAACCTTCCGAAGTAAATAATCTTCCCATACAAATTATTAAATTTACATAATTACATTCTTACCTACATAAATATATACATATATATATATATATATATAATATGAATAAATAATATTAATATTGTGAAAATTTTATAATTTCAATTATGTAATAAAAATTTGATGAAAAATAAAATTAAAAGAATTAATAACATATTAAAAATTAATAATAATTAAAAAATAATAATAATTGTGAAGAAATTGGAAAAAAAAAAATAAATTTTGAATATTCTCTTATAATTTCCATTGTTAAAATAAATATAATACCCTCTTAATAATAATAATTATAATAAAAAATTAAAAAATGAATTAAATTAAGAAAAAAAAACAGAAATAAATTTCTAGAAAAACCTTAATTATAAAATTTGATTTTTTTTTACAAAATTAAGAAAGGATATTATATACTTCCTTTGTATTCATATACATATACAAATATATGTATATAAACACATATACTTATACACAAACCTACATATACTTACATGAATTTTCTTTTTCTCTTTTATTTTTTGAATGCCTTAAATTAAGTGTCTGTGCTTTGTAATTATTATTTATTAAAATATTAAATTATTCTTAAATTAAAATTAAATTAAAAAATTAATTGAAAAAAAATTAAGAAAAAATTATAAATAATTAAATAATTAAAATTTGAAAAAAAAAAATTTTTAATATTGCCTAAGCATTGCAACGAAAGTGAAATTAAAAAAAAAAGCAACAACAAAAATAGCAACAACAAGTGAACAACGGAACAATAACAAAACAAAAACAAAGAAAAGAAGAAAATATATTGGAAAATTTTTTCTATAGCGTATAACGGAACATTTTTTCCTACATTTAACAGGTGTTTATTTTTTTTTTATTTTTATATTTATTTTATTTATTTATATATTATAATATTCTTTTTTACTATTATATACATACATGACAAAAATACGATTTTTATAGTATTTATATATTCATATTTGTAAATACAAGATGGTGGAAAATGAAATTTATATATAAGGAGGTTAAATTTATTTATTGCGTTTTATAAGAATATTTATTAGAATTGATAATATTAAGAGTTGCCTATTTAATTAATATTAAGTTTAGAGAAATTTTTTTATTAATCAAAGTTAATTTACGATAATAATATAGAAAAAAAATTTACGATATCAGTAATATCGTAAAAATTTTTTAGTACATATAAATAAACAATCAGTAAAATTAATGGCATATTACGATGATTTACGGTAAATATAATTAAGATAATTACGGTAAATGTAAAATAAATAAATTATAGAGATTTAAAAAAACTAATACAATTAAGTACGCAATTTAAAACAATTTTAGTTCATGTTCGTTTCGGATTCTTTTTCCAAAAAATTATTTCATAAAATTTCGGATTTTGTGATCGAAATTCCGTTAATAGTATAGTGAGTGTAATTCTTGTGTATAAACATGAGAATATGATAGTTGGTTGATGTGGCCATTGCAGCAGATCCACCGCATCCCAATTAACGCAAATATGCCATTTGGCTACCACTACCCCCTGTGAATTTTAACTGTTATTAGTATAATATCTAGAGTATAATATCTAATTGAGAATATAGTCAATCAGAAATATTTATGAATAAAGTAAAAAGTTAATTTTTTGTCACCCTATTTAATAATATTTATTTTTAAATATTAATAAAAAAAAAAAATATGTATACAACTGATACATATAATATATATATGTATATATTCTTCTATTTTGTGTTAAAAATTTACGTAAAATTTACGTATATAAGCTTTTGAAAAATATACATAAGAGAATTGTATATATAAATTTAAATTCAGCATCATCTTTATTTTTGTATATAAAGCGTTTTCAATAATATATATGCCTATATATACACATAAGTAGTTGATACGTATAGGAAAAATACGTATGTAAATGATATGCCAAGAAAATTATGATTTAATATAATTTTTAAAATAATAAAGAAAAATTATTTCACGAGTAGGTACTCTTAATATATAGTATTCAATATTATAGTTAAAATGTATTCCTCAAAAATTGTTCATTTACGTAAAGTACATGTGTACTTGTCATATATATACACGTTAATAATAATGAAGATGTAAGATATACTTGACATGGTATAAACACATGATTTTTTTGGAAATTAATATTTATACGATAATTTTTGTATAAATATAAGTGTATTTATAACATGAATGTTAAATAAATAACAGTGACATTTATAATCTTTGACTCATTCTATTCTATCCTCGATTTGATTGTTAAAATGTGCAAAGTGTAGAGCAATCAGAGAATCCAAAAATATATGAATTAAATTTTTTACAACAAAATCACTGTAGTTGTAAATACCCTACACAATGTCGACATATTTAATTTCTTATGGTTGGAATTATTCTAAGAATGAATCACTTTCTCTACTTTCTTAATTTTTTGTACATTTTCTGTCTAGTTTAAAAAGTTTGTCACCCTATTTTGACTAAATCGTTATACTTAAGTAGGATTAAGTTTTTATTCAATAGAAATTTTTTTCTTTCGAGAAGAATGTACAAGAATTACATTTAATTTGTGAATTGTACACGTAAAATTTTTAAAAAATGAAAAATTTATCGAAGGGGTTCCTATAGTCGCTGTGCATTTTAAGCCATTTAATTATAAAAATTTTTATTTTATATTATAAAAATTAACATTAACAAAAATCTTTTTTAATCCAATGCAGTTTTTTTTTCAAACATTTTCATTTTAAATGATGTTTGCTTGTTATATAAGGAAATGTTGGTCTTCTATAGGACGTAGAAAATAACATAAAAAATTTTAATCTGTTTTTTTTTTATTTTTTATATAACAATCTGAAATTATGTAATTTTATGAACCAATTTAAATTCTTAATAAAAAAAAAAAACATTTTTTCTTAATATATTTTTTAATTATACCTTTGATCCAATGATAATTCCCTTAAAATCTCCATTTATGTACCATATAAATGGAATAGTTCTATGTAATTTTTATTCTATTTCATTTCTGATCGGGAAGGTGCAATTCAATTTTAAGGCATTTTATATTAAAATATATAAGTTTATTAAATAATAAAGATTTAGATTAGTGATGGTGTCAACTTGTGGAACGCATTCACTATTCACTGACATTTAATTTTAACGTTGATATGCGACTTAATTAAATTATAATAATGCTGACGAACTTAATTACATAGTTACGCTAGCAACAGTTTTCTCGTGTTGTCGATTCTCGCAAGTCTAGCATTTAATATTCAATAATTATTTTGTGTTTTGTATGTGAGCCAGATTCTTTTCATTCTTATTTTAAATTACAAAATATATAAATATTTAAAATTTAAATAAAAATTTTTGTTTGAAAATTATTTGAATGAGTCAAATAAATTTTGCGTTTATTTATTTTAAATATTTTGTGGTTCTCCACAAATTTATGCGACTTATAAGAATATTGTAAATAGAATAAAAAAAAAAATTATTGTTATTGTAATTATTAATTATGTAATACGTAAATAAAGTTTCAAATAAAATTTTTAATTAATTTTCGAAAATAAATCCAATTTTTGCAAAATATTTTAATTAATTAATTATTATAGAGCTGTCAACACTTCATAAATTTCAATAATTTTAGAATATTTTTCCGTGTGCATATTATTGAAGACATATTAATAGTGTTGCCTACTATTAGAATTTCAAATTTCTTTCCCAATATTGTTTAGTTGTCAATTATTATAAATTTTAAAATTTAAAGAAAATTAAATTGTCTTTTTCCAAAAATTTTTTTTTTGTTTTTATTTATTATTAATTTTCGTTGAATGTCAGGGTGTCTTTTGTCATGGCTCTGTATAATTATTATTAGTATTTCTTTTGTGAAGATGACACTCATATACATTTATATATATATATATATATATTTCACACTTATAACTCATAATATAAATTATTTGGAGTGACCTATAACTTAAGTGTGTTTAGTATATGAATGAATTTTTGAAATAAATTTTTGTTTTTTGTTTTTGAAGTATTTCCGATTTGATTAAATAATAAATTACTTAAGTAACTTTCATTTTAAAATTTTCTGTTTTCTGTTTTTATAGTATAGGAAATATAATTTAAAAGTAAAATATTTGAGTTTTTCATATTTTTATCTATGTATGTACATATGTATACTTGAAGTGTATTTATTGCAATTTCCGGTCACATAAGTTTTATATTTATTTTTTCCATAGTTTTTTAAAAAATTATTTCAAAAGAATATTTTAATTGTCTTTTATTTTTTTTTTTCTTTTTAATATGCAAATATTTAAATGACAATTAATTCATAATTTGTTAAAATATATACTTTTTTTTTAAAATGACAGTCATAATTTTCAATTCAAATATAATATTTATTTAAATTTAAATATATTAATTTATGTAGTGAGTCTAAGTATGACACACATTTAAATAAATAAAGATCTTTGAACGAAAGGCACGAATTAAGAAATTATAAGAAAATAATTGAGTTCATTAGGGTAATTTAGATATACATATTTTTTGGTGTTGAAGGTGAAAATTGTCATAAATTATATGGATAAATTGATAAAGTTTTTAGGTTTAATCAAGAAGTCTGAAGGAATATTTTCCAATTTAACAACCTGTACCTATATTAAATCATGATTAATTTCCAGCAAGAATCTCTCCTATACGAGTATACGTATTATATACTTTCCGACATACTCTACATATGCTCTAGGTAATATTGCGAGCAGAGATTGTTGCAATTAAATCCAAAGTTTAGTAATGCCCCGTAAATTTGATTTTCGAAAATTCTATTAAGAAAATTAGAATTAAAACCTGTTGAATAAGGTTCTACAAACTTTTTATATTGTGATTATTTTCCTGCAAGAATCTCTCCTATTCATTATGTATTCTCCAAAATAGTCTCAATAAAATACAATTTATACACTGCTTCAGTAAAGCCCTGGAAAGTTTGCTTTTAAGTAATCTCCGAAAATTCTTAAGAAAAATAGAAATAAGATATACGAAATAACGTTCTAGAAGCTTGTCGCACTGTGCATTATAGGATTTTATTCTAAGGATTTTTTTTTTATAATACGAATATAGAATTAATTTCAAGTTCAAACCAAATTATTAAAATAATTTATTTTATGGGATTTTCCCAAATTATTTTTTTTAAATATATTTTTTTCTTTTAGAATTTAAATTCTGAAATTCTTAATATTTGAGGTTAAAGATTGTGGTATTAGAATACTATTTTATTCTTTTCCAATATTAAAATATTTAAAATTTTATGAAAAATAACCTTCACACTCAGAAAAAAAAAAAATAAAATTAAAATCCGTGAGCGTTATGTTCTCAATTATTAGCAAGAATTTTTTTTTCGAAAAAAAATTCCCTAATCATACTTTTAGACCCAAAATATTATTTCAAAATCGAAAAAAAAAAAAATTAATATGATTACCTTAATTGGATTTAGTCTTTTTTTTTGTGTGGTTAATTGGATTTCAAATGAAAGCAAAAAAAAAATACTAATTCTTAGGAAACAATATAAAATATTAGATTTTCGCGGATTATTGTTAGTAGATATTAGTTTTTTTTTTTGCTTTTTATCGAATTTGATATTTTAATCTATGTGTTCGAACAGAAATCTTGTAGGTGTAACTAAAATAGATATGGATTTTTGAATTGTTTTGTTTTTGTTATAACCAAAAAATTTTTTGGTTAATTCCTTAACTTGTAAGGTATTTTTTAAATATGCTTTCTAATATTCTTTATTCTTATAATTTAAATATAGATTATATATGATTATTGGTTAAAACTAAATCAATATGAACTCAAGATTATTTAATTTGATAAGTATTTTGCAATCAAACATGTTGCAAATTGTATGAAATCATACATAATTTTTATATAATCAAAAAACAATATGAACTCAAGATTATTTAATTTGATATTTTGAAATCAAACATGTTGCAAATTGTATGAAATCATACATAATTCTTATATATTCAAAAATTGTATTCTAACAGTTTTGTATTATGATTTTTCTAATCCAATATTAAAATTAAAAACTGTAATCTAAATAATTATTCAAATTATTGAAGATGAAACGGATTAGAGCTAAGTTATGTTGATGATTTTAATTTTCTTATATAACAATAGTGGCGAGGTTATTATTACATTTGAATTCCAATTTTAAAAAAATTTTAAGTATACCTATAAATTTAGAAGGTGAAATGTTTTGTTCGAAATTACTTATAAGCACAAGAAATTTTTAACTCTCAAATTGGGAGAAGAAACGGGAAGTAGAGACATTCACTTAGAGGCGTGTATGATAGAAAAAAGAGCAAAAATTTTTGGAAGTACAAACGTGATTTCATACAATTTGCAACATGTTTCATTGCGAAATACTTATCAAATTAAATAATCCTGAGTTCATATTGAAGGGAATTCAAAACAATTTGATAACTATGAAAATTGCATAATTTTAGAACCTAAGTATTCGAAAAATGAGAAATCTAACAGATAACGAACGATTGTTTAATAGAACTTTTAAGTAAGCAAGGTGTCGAATTCTATTTAGCGTACTAATAGCAAAATAATATTTTATTTCTTTGTTCATTCTTTTAAAATTAAAACTTTTTTCTTTTTGTCGGAAAGCTCTACCTACCTATCTTCAACTAATATACAAATTAAATACAATAAACCAGAAAAAATAATAATTTTATTCTAAATTTAAATTTTCATTTTAAATTAAAATAAGTAAGTAAATAATACTGTTGAAATAATAAATTTTTATTCTTGTGATAATGTTTACAAAATTTGAACAAAAATAAAAAACAAATTCTGATTTTTTCAACATGATAATCCGAAAAATAAAAATAATTTAAATATATATATACAAAACTTCCGTTTCACATTTACCTTTTTCTAATTATTGAAATTCGAACATACTTTCTACACAGCAATAAAGTATACAATCATACATGTATATTCCAAATGAGCACATGCTAATATAATATACTGCTTGAATTTGTATAATGGTATAAATTTTCATATTAAATAGAAATTTACAACTTATTGCGTACATATACTCGTATTATATTTGGTATACTCGCATGTATAAACATCGTATTTATATTTAGATATGAGTATGCACGCATTATAATATAGTGTAGGTTATATGTTAACATTTTAGATAATATTATACTTGATAAGGTGTAAAATAGTAATATCATGTGTTACATATATATTGTGTATATAATTATACGAAAATAATAATAATAATGTTGCCCCAATTGTATTAAATTATAATCCCTTTGAGTGCAATATTTTAATTATTTTGGCGGTTATTTCAATGGTAGCGGTTGTAATTCTTAACTATTTCATATACTTACCTGAATGTATAAAAGAAAAATTTATCTATATACAATAAATTGTATGCACAGTTGAATTTCTTTTACAATCTATATATTTATATATGCACATATATGTACATATTTTAAGTAAGTATATAATTAATTCAATTTTTATTGTAACTTTTATATAGAGGCGGAATATTTAAATATGTATAGCATAATTAAAATGAAAATGAATATTTTTATATCTATTAATTTCAGTGTTTACTTATTTACTGAAATTATAATGTTATATTTCAATAAATTTTTGTATAAGTATATAATCATTATGAATAGTTCGGCTGAAGTGCATATATATAAGTAAAATTAAATTCCAAAACGTTTGAAATGTAATAAATTTACTATATTAGGTATTTGCATAGTTGAGTATATAATATATAGATAGTATATACAGGAAATACATATGAATGATTTTCACAATATATAGAAGATAAATTAAGTATTACATTTAACATTAATAAAATTTTTAAAATTATTTTAATATACTAAGTCAATTTATGTACGTACATGTGAATATATAAGTAATGCATAATTAATTGATGGGGAATTTATGGGGAATAATTTGCAGAATTTGATATCATTTCTCCAGATTGTTAATCATTTGTTCCAGATGTAGTAATATTTACCAAATATCGAAGGAAGGCAGATGTTTTTTTACGTAAAAATTGGAATTTAAAGAAAACAGCGAAAACACTATATATAACACACTTTGAAGCTGATCAAGCGATCTTCTTAATTCTGTAGACTTTCTACGGCGATCATTAAAATAAATCTAAAAAATTAGTTTTAAGTTATTTCTGCTATTATAATATAATATAAAGTTACAGACCAATTTATGCAGATTCTGCAGCGGAAAGAATTAGAAATTGCGTCAATTTTTAGGCGATGCTCACGATAGTAATTTATTTTTACGTTCTGGAAACGAACACTTGAATTTTCAACAAAATATAGCCAACTGATCGTTGAACTCCTTTGCATGTTATTGTTGAATCCTATTGTATTCTGCTGTAATATATTTAATCTTAAAAAACCAGTCTTTATTTGGAATTTCCCCTTTGAATTTAGTCTTTATTTCGAAATTTTTTAAAAATTATCAAAACTAATTTTTTTTATTTTACTTCATATAAATTTGGTAAACACGTAAACACTAATATCGTATAGTATAATATGTAAAATATTTTAAAGTAATCTTCGTATGAAATGAAAAATATCAACCTTATTTAAATGTAAGACGAAACCATAATGAAGTGCACCCAAAAAAAAAGGGAAATTCTTTGTTTTGGCTTTTTGTTGTTGTTTTCTGCATTATTTATTATAAAATATCTTTTTATTAAACCGTTTAGATTTTTATCTTATAGCGCGGGTTATTTCTTTTTTCTTATTTTCATTTTTATTTTCCTGATATGTTCAAATTATACAAACAAACACATATTTTTCAATTATAATAAGTATGCCTACCATACTTTGCCGAGTTCAGCTGATATTGATCTCCCCGCTTACGCTTACGCTTATGTATTATTATTTTTCTTTGTTTCTTAATTCTTACATCTCGTTTATATGAGTTGTAGTGTAAATGTCAGCGCAGAGGTTGGAAATTCATTGTTATTTTGCTAAAATTCCCTTTTTCATACAAACAAAACACAAAAAACAAAAAAAAAATTGTAGTTGATTTTGACTGATTTGGTTTTGTTTTTGTTGTTTTTTTTTACAATTTTATTATCATAACTATTATTATTTTTGTTGTTAACGCTAATATACATGAACTATACTTATGAACGTAAGTGTGTTTATACATTATATGCATGTATATACGCTGAGTTTAATCCATTGAGTAAAAATGCGTGTAAAAGAAAAATTAAGATTTCCTATTTTAATTTAAATCAGGAAAAATAACAAAAAAAAAAAAATTGAAATGAGAAATGAAAATAATTTAAAAGAGGAAAAACAATAAGAAAACAAAAATAAAGATTACTCATTTCTTTTTTGATCTTTTTTTTTTCGTGTTTAAATTGTAAAAAATTCCATTTTTTTTTTAAGTTAAACAGTCTTGTTTGGTTATTGGTTACTTTCGTGAATATGAGACTACATTTAATTGTGATCCTACTATCATAAAACAATTTTATACTTCAGAATTAATACATAGGCGGTAAGGACAGTCCTCATTCAATCTGTTTAATTGTACAGTTTAACTTATAATAGGAGGTGAGACAGCTCTGAGATCAATTTTCTTATTTGACGCTGCAAGAGTTTAAATATTATTCGTACTATTTACGCAGATTTCATTGTAATTAAGGCAAAATTGACGAATATTCTCTCAATTTGTACATCGCCTTGACGCATGAACAGTACGTTTGCTGAAGAATTAATATGATATATATGATTATGAAATAATATGAAGTGGTGAAATGTTGTAATAATATCTTAATAGCTGTAGTGCAATTTGTTCTGGATTCGACAGCTTCTTTCATATTAGAATTTGTATGTGATTTTATAATGAATCGCGTGTTTGTTTATGAAATCAAATGTTGGAAATTTTATGACTTTGAAAATATTTCTTATGGACTCGAAATGTATTTTTAGCAGAATGTAATTAAAATTTTTCTTAAAATACTAAAATGTTACTCTCTATATTTCAAATAAATTATTTAAAATATTCTTCTATACAGTACATAAACTTAACGAACCATGCTATGAGCTTATAAATTTAACAACTCGACACAATAAGGCTTTTATAAAAAAAATCTCACAAAATTTTTAATCCATAATTTATGATTTTACTGTATTCGAAGTAATAAAATGATGAAAATAAAAGAACCTATCCAAAACTACACAAAAAAAAAATATAATGTGAAAAAAACCAAGCCCATAAGCATTAAAGCTGTTGTAAAGCCAAAAAAAAAAACAAAAAACATCTGCCAAAAAATTAAAGGCTAAAAAGAACAACTGAAAAAAATTACAATTTTTTTTTTTACCAAAACAAAAAATTCTGAAATGAAACCACTTTTCTCTTCTTCTACAATGTTTCTTTTATTGTTCTTGAAACAAGAATTTGTGGTATTAAGGAAATATTAATAAAAAAACAAGTAAAAACGTTTCAGTCGGTATAAACCGATTGAATAATACCCTGCACCTTTCGTTATTGTGTAGCAATTACTCGAACCTGTGAAGTCATTCTGTAGAAACTTCACGGATATGTCTGACCTATAATTGGACATCCGACTGCCAAGTTTCATGAATCTGACTTTATAATTTTTCCAAATATTTAAAATTAGCTTTTGGAGGTGTATGGCAAGTACCTGAACCTGTCAAACAATTCCATCAAAACTTCACAAATATATCTGATCTACAATCGGACACACAACTGCCAAGTATCATGAATCTGACTTTATTATTTTTCCAAATATTTAAAATATGCTTTGGAGTTGTTTGGCAAGTCCCCGAATCTGTCAAGCAATTCCACTAAAACTTCACAAATATATATGATCTATAATCGGACACACAACTGCCAAGTTTCATGGATCTGACTTTATTATTTTTCCAAATATTAAGAATAAGCTTTAAGACTTGTATGGGAGCTACTCGAACCTGTCAAGCAATCCCATTAAAACTTTAGAAATATGTCTGACCTATAATTGGACACACAACTGCCAAGTTTCATCAATCTGACTTTATTATTTTTCCAAATATTTAAAATTAGCTTCTGGAGTTGTATGGCAAGTACCCGAACCTGTCAAGCAATTCCTCTAAAACTTCACAAATATATCTGATCTATAATCGGACATCCAACTGCCAAGTTTCATGAATCTGACTTTATTATTTTTCCAAATATTTAAAATTAGCTTCTGGAGTTGTATGGCAGGTACCCGAACCTGTAAAGCAATTCCTCTAAAACTTCAGAAGTATATTTGACCTATAATTGGACACATGACTGCCAAGTTTCATGAATCTGACTTTATTATTTTGCCGAATATAAAAAATTTGCTGTTGGAGTTGTATGGCAGTCACCCGAACCGGTGCAGCTATCACATTATAATTTTTAGAGCATATGTAGAATATAATTGGACACATGTATACAAAGTTTTATATTTATAGCTTTATTAGTTTTTGAAATATTTAAAATAAACTCTTTGAGTTGTATGGCAGCTACCCGAACCCGTTGTCCGAATTAGTCCAATAACAATAGGGCTCGTCCTTGGCACAAAAGAAAAAACTTGTGAAAGTTTGGTGTCGATTGCATTATTCGTTTTTGAGTTATCGTGCGAACGGACGGACGGACGGACGGACGGACGGACGGACGGACGGACGGACGGACGGACAGACGGACATGTCTAAATCGACGCAGAATTTTACGCTGAGCAAGAATATATATATATGTCCATACCGCAGATGACTCCTTCAAGTAGTTACAAACTCCATACCAAAGTTAATATACCCTTCACGAAGTGCAGGGTATAAAAAACCCCAAAAAAACAAATATACTTCAAAGAGAGGGGGAAAAATTATGAAAAGAACTTGACTTTTTATTCTAAGTCTTTTTGTTGTTTTTCTTTTTTTTTTTTTTTGGGAAAATGATCCACTCGTCACGCTTGGTCATAAATTCGATATCTCCATCAAAAATCAGACTATTTTCGTAACACAAATACAACTGATTAAAAAAAAATGCTTTAATTTAAAAACTTTTATTTTTACTTGTGTTTTTTAAATTTAAAAACCCGAATTGAGTTCGATTCCAAATTTAAATTCGTTTTTACTTCGTTTCCAATCAAAAAAATGGCAAAAACAAAAAAAAAATTGCCAAATAAATTCGTTAAATATTTTTTAATAATTCGGGTTCAACCGATCTGTCTATATTTATAGATATGTATATATATATACAGGCTTGATTGTATAACTAAGTTAATGAGGAAAGAGAGAAAAGAGAGGAGCAAGCGTACCTACACAAAACAAAACAAAAAACGAAGAAAATTTACATAATTTTGCTGTTTGACCGTATCTTCGTATCACCACAAAACGATTTTATTATTATTTAAAATATTTAAATTTTACTAATTTATAAAAAAAATAACAAAATAATATTATATTTTAATATATACATACATACATATATAAATAAGTAGGTATTTATAATATTATTTCTTTTGCCTCTCTTTTTTCCTCTCTTTTACTTAATTCTTCATTTCCCCTTAGTATTTGTTTTATTATTACTCGTATCATAATATACTTGTTGCTTTTCAATATTTTGATCTTCTTGTATTTCAGAGCATTTCAAACTTTATACTTACTTACTAAGTAGTATATTTCGATTATTCTCAATTATTACGTGCATATAAGTACTTAATATTATTATCTTATCAAAATACATGAATATACAAAGGTACACGTAATATACTATAATAAACTACAGTATATTTATATAACATAAAAATTATGTATATTAATTTATTCGGATTTAGGCTCGAAATTAATTAAAATTCAATATTTTTATCGTTAAATTTTTTTAATTTGGAGTATTTCTTGAAATTTTGGAGTATTTATACCTGTAAACCTGACTTTTTTTTTAATTAGACCCCAGTTTTTTGAAAATGAGACATAAAAACCGCAAAAGCTTTAAAAACTTTATGTATAGAAATATACAAAGTTGTATTACAGAGATTTAAAAATTTCAAAGTTCTATAGCTTTAAGAACTACATTTTCAAAAAATCTTTTCTCTATTTATTCTAAGAACAAATAATTACTATAATTCTTTAAAATACCATAAAAAAAAGCTGTACTTATCGCATATCCAAGTTCGGTCAAATAACTATATAAGCCATTAATTGTACTATGACCAGTCACTTTATTTCTGGCCGTGTTTTATTGATTAGCTTTAGTTATTTCTACACACTTTTTCTCCAAGTCTCCTTTAGTCTTCTCACATTTCTTCGACTTTGGTGGTTCTATTCCAGGATTTCATGTATTACTGGGCGTTTTAATGTATGATTAATTCATTTCCATTTTTTTGTTCTTGTTTTAATTTCTATTGGATCTTGTTTCGTTATTACCCATGGTTTCTGGTTTTTGTTTATAATTCTTCGTGTTCAAAATATTTTGCTAAAAATTTTGAGACATTTATTAACGAAGACTTGTATCTTTTGCATATTAACTCTGAAAACAAAACATGTTTTGATTTCGTAAAGCAGTACTGATTTAACACATACATTGAATATTCTTATTTTGGTTCCAAGTTCTATGTGGGTTCTATTAGTTTTAGGTTACCTATAATCTACTAAATACATAACTAGCCTTGCAAATCTTGTGCTCTTTATCTGTTTGTGTTCATCTCTAATACTCTAAAGTAAAATTAACCTTTCTCAAATTCCAAAATTTTGAGAATCATTTCTATACATTTAATAAAAGAATAAACAAAAATATTTTTAATAACTATAAATTTTAATAATAATATTATTTTATTTTAATATAAATTAAGATAAAATCTATGAATACAAAATAAAAAACAAAAACAGATTGAATACCTTATACAAATTATTATAGGCTTATAAAAAAAAAGGTGTTCTTTTAATATATGTGAAAAAAAAATTATAAGAAAAAATTAAAAATCTATAATATTTAAATTAATAAAATATAGATTAAATTAGTAGTTGATTATATAACATAAAAACAAAATATCATGACCTTGGTAACAAAATCTACTCAAAATAAAAAAAAACTAAATTATTAAAAATATACCCATATAATTAAAATGAAAAAAAAAAAAAAAAAATTTTTAAATTATTCTATTTGATTTTTTATAAGGGTTTGAATAAATTTATTTAACAAAATTTGTTCTATTTCAAAACGTAATACAGATAAGACACACAGCTACACTACATTACATTATTATCTGTTATACCTAAAAATCTATATCAAAATTTTAAGAATCCAATTATTCGTAATCTGATGCCTATTGCACTAATTACTTATTACTTCACTCTCTTGTTGAGTTTCTGTTGCACGAACAGTCAAAACACATAAATTCTACTAATACAAAATAAAGTACATACTTTCTTAATAAGTTGTTTGAAAAACCATAAAAATTGATTGATGTAATTTAGCTCTGGTTCTGGTCCGTCTATAAATTTGAGAATAAAATTAGTATATACAATTTAATAAAAATAAATAAAATTAGTATACTATTAGAAAAAAGTTTAGAAAACACTACTACTACTACTACTACTACTACAACTACTACTGCTAAATATTAATTTTTCGTTTCCATCTGATAAGGGAACTCCTCGTTTTAGCAGAAGACTATTTTCCTCCAAATTTATTGTTCTACTCTTAAATTTTCAGCACAACTTTTTTAAATATAAAATTTTTATTAAAAATTAATAAAATTTTTTTTAATAATTAAAAATAAAATTTTTTTTTTACAAAAAAAAATAATAGCAAAATTTGGAATATTTTTTTCTCATTTTGTCCTTCAAATAACCTTTAATATTATTTTTAATTTATATTAATATAGTTTCTTCATATTTTATTCTATAAGTAAATATTACTTAATTATAGCCGCCTGCTGTGCAGTATAACAAATTTCTATTATTGTTATACAAATTTATAGTAAAACTCCAATTAATTTTGAAGTAAGACAGAAGCTAATTTTTGTCACAGCTTTACACTCTTCCTATTTAAGAAATTTTCATATTATTTAATTTTTTTTTTCCTAAAATTAATTTTTTTTGAGTTAATGACAAATAATTCAATTCGTGACGATTTTTTTTTCCTGTGAAATAGTAATTTGAACAAAATGATAAAAAAGAAAACCTTGATCTTTTTTGCAATTTTTTTTTTTTGAATATTTTGTCAAATAATTAATTACTTAAATATATATTATGAATATAAGTGTAGCTATCTAATTGTAAAAATAAAAAAATTAAAAAAAAAATTTAATTATATTTCATGACAATAATTTTAATCTGTATTATGTTATAAAGAATTTAACAAAAGAATAATTATTAAAGAACCACGCAAAACACCATACAATTCGAAAATATATATACAAACCATATATACAAACATTATATACAACAAACCATATAAAATATTTTAAATGATTTAAAGTGTTCCTATTATATTTTAAGTAATTGTCCTATTAACACAATAATCTATTTATAAAAATTAAAATAAATTAATATTTTATATATATACTTATTTAAATAAATGTAGTGGATATGTAAATACATATATAATACGTAAATATATATGTATATATGCATATATGTTAATGAATAAGAATAGAATACAGGGTGTATAATAGTTTAATGTAAATTTTTCGAATTATTACAAAATTTTCATTAACTATAGTCGTTATGAACGGCTGCTTTTAGAAATGCTCAATTACAAGAGGAGCATTCGGTGCTATAGAGGAGTAGATCTTTAAATGAGAATTTTTAAATGACCTGATATATAGCTAACGTCAGATTTCTGAAAATGAATGTTATGATTAATAATTAAATTTAAATTTTTATAATTTTTTCGAAGTTTCAATAATTATCTGATATCTCTAATGATTTTTGACCAAATCAATATACCCATAAAGGCTTATTGTAACGTTCCTTCGTCCACAAAATCTTCTCCATAATCATAATTCATCGATTCAATTTGGGCGAATTGTAAGAAAATGTCAGAAATTCATAATATAGGCCATATTCTACAAGCCTCTTTCTATTAACTCTAGAAGTACCGATAATTGTCTTCCGACATGTCTTCTTCTAATTTGTGCAAATAATAGGCAAGCTTACAGTTCTCATATTATTGAATTACAATAGTTTTTCCGGCTTTTTATACAAGATGAATACCCTACCCTTAAGATTTTACCCTATTTATCAAAGAATCATTTTCTAATAATAATTATTATGTTAAGAACCTGTGTTTTTAAATAAAAATATTTTCTAAAAAGTAGTTGGAGTAATAAATTTTATTCCCATCAAATCAAAATATTTTTTAATAAAAATACTTACGTGTGTACTGAAATTTAGAAAGAGAACACATACAACTGTACTTAAGTATATAAAATAGTATACACAATATTTTCTAAAATTTTTAATTTTACAAAATAGAAAATATTAATGAAAATTTAAGAATTTTTTGACAATTTTTCTTTTGAAAAAATAAATATTAAATAAATTATTTAACGCGTACATTATAATTTAAATAATTTATAAATAAATTAAATTTAATAAAATAAATTTAATTTTTTGAAATATAATTTACTTAAATAGCTATATAGGTACAAGTAAACTCTTGCATATATGTAAATATAATATTTGATGTATTACAAATAGCTACTCACTGCTTCTTTAAAAAAAAAAAAAAAAAACAATTTTATAGGTCAGTTCAGCCAGTCAGTCAGTCAATTTACGAATATAAATAATAAACACAATATAAATATAGGAAATATAGAAAAAAAAAGCCAATATACTCGTTTATCTTATTAGTCATGCTCAATGGAGTCAAAAAAAATATACGTTCGACTACGCCGACTACAAAATAATAATTGCATGGGTATATGAAATAAAAATATACACATATATACACAAAATTAATTATATCAGAAAATGTTATGCGTTATACAAAATTTTATAATTATTATAACAGTTGTATATAATATAACAGTTGTATAGTATATAAAATGATGTTCAAAAGAATGAAATGTACGTACTTGAAAATGAAAATTAATGGGATATTTTTTTTTTTTTTATCTTAAAAGCGAATTAAATGAATGGAAACGAAAGTGATATGTTAAACAAAAAAAAACCAAAAACCAAAAGCAAAAATGACGAAAAATTAAATTTTATTTTTGCGAATGATAATCATGACATGATCATCATCGCATAAATGATCACATCGCTACTTTAAAATTTTGTATGATTTTTAATATTTAAAAATTTAAATAAAATTTTTGAAGGTCACATTTTAAAAGTATTATCAGATGTGTTCGAATTTATTATTTGAAATTGGAAGAGATTCACAAAGTTAGTAAGTTTAACACCAAGTATTTTGTAAAGCAATACATTTAATTAAATTATATATTCCAACTACGGCAGGCTAGTCTTCTATCGTGTTAAAACTCTATGACGCAATGAAACTAAGGCACAGGCTATCTATGATACGAGTATCATGTATTATTCCTATGCTCCTCCTAGGATTGAAGAAACGAGAAAAAATAATAATTATGTGTTCCAATTAGGCAAAGTAATAAGTCAATCCTTTTGAGAAAACTATCGTCAATTATCGGCAAAGGGTCATATAACATTTTGTGAGTTGAGTATTCTTCAAGAACATACCATGCATATACCATGCGAGATATGCTACGAAACGTTGAATTTGCTTCAAGTATTGCAGAAATGCTAAGCGATTATATGCCAAGAAATGTTTTAAGAAAATTTTGTTCTCCCCAATATCTTGTTATACGCTATTGGAGGCTGACATAATACTTCAATCAGTGAGTTTACTTGGAAATTATGTTCTTCTTCTGATTGAGTCCAATTCATACGACCTCAAGAATCAGTACTTCTTCTGATCTAGGGTAGATCTTTAATTCATAAGAAGAGAGCAATATATCACCGTCGGATAATTTGTGGCCTGTCAAACATCATAGTTTTTCTGAATATAATACATATAGTTTTTCCGAATATAAATACATATAATGTTTGAATAAATATAATACAGAAATCATTAAGTGTTATATTATATTCCATTACCGTTTGTTGATATGTAGATACGAGTATTTCTTTATTACACTATTAAATATTAGAGAAATGAACAATTAAGTTGAATAAATTTGATTTAATTCTAATTTAATTGTATAATTTAAAAATAAATGAGAATATTTAGAGTAACCAGATCCTATTTTTAAAGTACAATATTTATTTTTTTATAAAAAATTATGAAGCCGTCTAAAAATTATGAGTGCACATGTGCACTACGATGCTTTCCATTTACACTTTTTACTCTGACTGTGATATAACTATATACAGGCTGATTCCGAAAGTCATACAACTATATATGTGTACCTTTAGTTAGAGGATCGTAAATAAATCAAACTTTTGTTTCAGAATGATAATACCACATTTTAACGTTATTCAAGAAACAGGAATTTAAAAAAAAAATTTCAGATATTTTTTGTCTTAGTGTTTTTGCTTTTATAAATCTTCCGTTCCAAAAACATATACATATACAAGTAATAGGGCTTAAAAATAGTATACCACAGTATTTGATTGCAATAGTTTGGTTACTGAATTCAGCTTATGAATTATTATTGCTGAATTGTTAAACTGAATTAGAATTTTTATGTTAATCTTTGTTTATTTATCACTTAATTCAATAAATTTAATAAATAAATAATATTTAGTATAGATTTTAATTTAGAAAAGATCAAAAAGATGTAAACAAACAAATTTTAAAATTATTTAAATTTTTCCTACTGAAAGTATCTCTATACTATTATTTATCAAATAAATAATATTAAAAATCCTTGTAATACTTAAATCATAAAATTATTTCTATATTATATATGATTATAAAAGCCTAATCATTGTAAAAGAATCCTCTTTTACAAATATATAAAATGGCGTATCTGCCGCTACGCTATACCATCAGTACTGACTGCTTTTATAATATTATTTTTTTTTGTAATTTTGAAAATATTTTGTAAAATTTAAAAATTTTACTTTTGATAATAAAGTACTTTTTAAAATAAATTAAAAATCAAAAAAAAAAAAAAAACACAAATTTTAAAATATTTCTAAAACATGAGCGGCAATCATCAAAAGAGTTCTAATGTTTTTCAAATCTTTTGCTATACATATTTAAGTTTTATATTATTATGAATAAATATTTAATTTTGAAAATAAATTCTAGTATATAACAATACAATATATAAGTATGTATACTTAATATTTTCATCATTTTTCTCACACAATTTTTGAATTTACATTTATTTTGCATAAAATATTTTCTTTTTACAAAGTGTTAATTTTTTATTTTAATTTGCCGACATAAAATAAATTTTGGTATCTACGGAATTTTTTTAAAATAAAATAAAATTTTTTTCTATTTTCACCTGCAAAAATTCATTCTAAATTGACATTTTTGAAAAAAAAAATTTAAAATTTTTTTTTCTCTTTTCTTTACATTACTGTTATTTATTATTATTAGCGTAATAATTTACAGAAAAGAATTTTAGTTATTGTGTGTGTTTTTTTTCTTTCAAATTTTAAGAAAATTCATTTATATTTATTTTTTGTCTTAATTTTCATATTATTTTGATTTGCACATCTGCATACCCTAAAAATGTCAAATTACAACAAAACAAAAGCAAACGAGCGAATTATAAAAGACGACAACAAAAGCAACAGCAAAAACAGTACGAATTTTTCCTTAATTTTTTTTGTTAATTTGCTTGATAATTTTTAAAAGTTTTTCAATGGATTTTGAATATAATTTTCTTATTATTTTGAAATGTCAAAATTGTATTTACTTTTTAATAGTGTTACCATCGCAATTTTTTTTAATACCAAATAAATGTAGTTGAGAACGTGAGTGCTCTTATTCACTGTTTCGTTACACATAGCCACAGGAGTTTGCTAATATTGCGTTACTTTTGAATTAATTCTGACAATTTGAAGTAATTTTGAATTAATAAAATATTGCGTTACTTTTGATTAATTTTGGCAATGATTTCAAGAAATGTGACATTAAATAATATTTTAACTTAATATTTAATATCAAATATGTTATACATGTCGTAATTTTCTATAGTAATACAAAATAAAGTATATACAAAAGTAAAATATAAAGTTCTACAAAATTTTGTTCGACAACATTAATTGAGAAAGCTCTGTGAATCAATTAATTGAAGTAATTACTCAATCAAAAATGAATTGCTATTATATAAAAATGGTGCTTTGTTTTTTAACTCTTTAGTTAATAAGGCGATTATTTCGCAAAAGAAATTGTTTAAAAAACACATTTTAAATAAAAATTTTTAAATTTTTTTAATTTATCTCGAAATTAACATATCGTCGGCAAAACTGTGATACCACGTAAGTGCAAATATTTCCAAAAGTACTTTATCAATTTTCTGTTTATGAAATCTCAAACAGTCAATCTTTAAAATTTACGAAACAGTAAAAACTAATAAATAATTACATATTCTTTAAATAATTTTCATATTTTCATAAATTTAAAAGATGGATTGTTTGACATTTCCTAAACAGAAAATTGGTAAAGTACTTTTGGAAATATTTGCACTTACGTGGTATCACAGTTTTGCCGACGATATGCTAGTTTGTATTGATTGATTCTACTGAGTTCCGAAAATATCTGGTTGATAATAGATAAATATTGTGAAAACACCTTTATCCTGGGCTTAAAATCAAAATAAAATCAACATTTTAGTTCAAAAAGTACAATAAAACGGCAACATTTTCATAAGAATTACAAAAATTTGAAAAAACGTTGGCAACACTTAAAATTTTTATGAAAATTTTAGGAAATTCATTAAAATATAAAAGGAAAAGAAACAGAAAAAAAAAAAAAAAAACAATTTTTATTAAAATTTTTCTATTTCGGATCAACTGATTTTAACCATTCGATTGGAACTTTTATATAGCAAAACATACAAAGCGTATTAGAAATTTATGAAAACAGCGATCATCAAAGAAAATTTTGTTAGAGAAAAAAAAAAACCACATAAAAATAGAAAACAAAATATTAAATAGAAAAATTGAGAATGAAAAAAAAAATTTTTTTCTTGCTTCCATGCTTAAAAATATTTTTTTTTTAATTTTACGCTTGTTTTTTTTTTTTTTGTATATTCAACTTGAAATACGATATATAAAAGATTTAGAAAAGATCTATGGTTCCATAATAATTCAAGTTTTTTTTTTTTTTAGGCAGATTCATACTCGTATAACAAATTTTAAAGAAACATTTTAAAGTTTTATTATATTTATTCTTGATTTGCTGTTGTAATTTATCAGCGTAAATAAAATTTACCCTCCCTCATAAATTATATATAAAAAAAGATGTATATATACATATATGTAAATAGTATTTGTTGAAATATTCATATATATATATATATTGTATAGAAAAGCTTAAAATAATAATAAAATTTAATTGAAAAAGTTGAACAATAAAATTATAGGATATTTTAGATTTTGTTTTTTAAATAATTTTTCAAATTTCGAAATATGCTTGTATTTTTTCACAAGAGATGTCACTGCATTAGTATTTACTAGTTATTTACTATAGGACATAATTAGTATGTTATTTTTAAATTAATATATCGGAGTAGATGTTATATGGTGGCAAAAACTAATCAAAAAAAATTAACATTAAATATTTGACGTGTAAAAATTTGAAGCCATCTATCGGAATAAAAAATAGGAACTCTGATTTGTTTACTCAACGTATTTGAAGTATTCACTCGCCTTTTCATATTGAAAACCAAATATGTAATGAAACTGTTGTTGGGGTTTCCAATAAATACAAAATGTAAAATAAAAGGTTATACAATTAAAATTAATATTGTTTTCAAACATTTCAAGCAAACTGATATTCCAAACGAAACTGTTATATTACAATATAACACTAAGAAAAGATGAAAATATCGTAACTTCTCATTAGGGTATGGAAAAGTTAAGAACAAAATTTTGTACCATGAAAAAACAAAAATTTAGAATTTTTTTTTTTATCAATGGATTGATTGTTTCCACATAGGACACACACACATACACACTTAAAAACTAAGTGTATATTTTCAGTGTTTAAGCAACAGCGTCAAATTTAGCTATTCATTAAATAAAAAAAAAAAAAACTAGAAAACATACAAGAAAGAAACTAACAAAACCAAAATTTAAAAAAAAAAATTATTCAAGGTTATCCCAAAAAAAAGTTACAAGAATCGAAAAAAAGCACGCTGAAAAAAAAACTACATACTTTATTTTTTTCAGTTAATAAATTAAATCGCGATCGCAGATAGATCCAAATGTGAATTCCATGCAAGTCATTAAAATTCTAAAACCGATAAAAGGAGGAAGCAAAAAACAAAAAAAAAAAAAAACAGAACAAAACAACATTACTGAAAGAAAAAAAAAAACGGCAGACACAAAAAATAGGGAAAAGAAAGAAACAGAAAGCAACACCAAAAAAAAAAAAAAGTCAAAAAAGGAAAATAGGGGAAAAAAATTTTTTTTTAATGTTTACAGATGTACGGCTCAATTCTCACAAAAAACAAAATTGAAATTCGAGCAAAAAAAGAAAAAATGGAAAAAATGTACAATTTTTTAACACTCTGTAGAAGATTGATTTTTCAGGAGTTGATGTTAATTAACGGAATTAAGAAGCTATTGTCGCAACTTTCGATTTAGACCATTAAGTTGGAAAGATATAAGCGGCCACAGGTTTCATATAACAGACCAATCTGGCAACCTTATAGAAAGCATTATTTCTTATGTTACACTTATCGAGTTTGAAAAATTTTGTTATAATTTCGAAAAAATTCCCCAAATCTTATAGGAATATTTTTAATAAAAAAATCAGTCTATACTTGATAACGATCACGTAGCTCAAATCGTAAGCTAGATTGTGTAGATTATTATGGAAAATACTGGACTTTGTACTAATGGATTTTATACTTCAAAATTTCAAGATTAAGGTATTTTAGACATATTTAGATTTTTCAAATTACTAATTTGAGCGTAATTTATTATAAATCATAAATTTTATCCCTATCGATTTCATGGTGTCTAATACTTTTCTCACTGGAAACATGAAGGAAAAATGAAGCTCCGAGCAAGAAATAAGATGAGATAAGAGAATAAGTAAGTAACACGTTTACGATTTATGACGTGTTATGTGTGGTCTGTTCTTCTGTATGGTGTTGAAGTCTGTACCTTAAAAGTTAATAATATTAAAAGAATAGAGACATTCGAGATGTGGATATTTAGAAGAGTACTCAAAACACCATGGGTTGATCACGTATCCAATAACGGGGTTCTGCTTTGCATCAAACCGGTAGCTATTGACGAACATTAAGCGCAGAAAAATACCGTATTTTGGACATATAATACGGGGAGAGGAATATAAACTTTTACAGCTTATAGCTTAAGGAAGAATCGAACGTAAAAGAGGAATTGGTATAAAACAGATATAATGGTTGTACAACATCGTGGATTGGACAGGTATAAAAAATATCGGTGATTTGGTGCATATAACAATAGACCGAGTAGAATACAACAACATGGTAACCAGCGTATAATGAAAACAGACATATGACCGCCAACATCCAGTAGTGTATCGGCAGTATAAAAAGAAGGAAATAGATAGGTTAAGAGAATATTACTAAGGCGTGGTATCTAGTAAAATGTTATAGCAACACTCGCCTTGTGTAATAAGTGCATTTCGTACATTTTAATCAGTAATAAAATATTAAATTGTACTTGAATACAAGAGTATAATGTTACTTAAATATTTAATTATTGCACATAAATTAAATTTGTGACTATTGTATTTAGATCTTGATCTATGTAAATTTTGTATTCTATAGGAACGAGAGTGAGGAAAAGGGGGTCAAAATAATTTCGTAAAACATATAAAATTTCTAAATTTGTGCGTATTTTTTCCTGTTTTAAATTTATGGTTTTTTGTTTTACGAACCCCATCATACATTTTGTTAATTTTAATGCCAAGCGTTTTTTAACCATAAAAAGAAAAGAATTATTTTAGAAGATTAAGATGAGGGACATGATTTCCAAAAAAAAAAAAACTTTATTCATTTGCTTTTGTTTTTTTTTTATTAAGTTAAAAAAAAATTATTTTTATTCCCAAATTTTTTTTTCTCTAAAGTTATAAATTTGATTCTTGACTTTTGGGTTAATTTTTTTTGAAGGTTTTTTTTTATTAATTTTGCTCTTTTTTTTTTCTTATTTGCTTCTTTTTTTTTTCTTATAAATCTTCTCTAACTATTTGAGGTTAATGTGGGTACCTAAAAGTCGTGTTTTTTTTTGTTCTTATTGTTTTTGTATATTTAAGTATGAAATATAATGAGTTCTCTTTGTTAAGTAATTAAAATAAATGTACAAATGTATGTACGCAGCTATGTACAAGTAAGTTGAGTATTGAGAAAAATGCTTAAAAAAACAATTGTACGTTTTTTTGTTTGAAGGTTCTAAACTACTAAATTTTATTCTTAAAATTAAAGATTGAAAGGAGAGAAGGCGGCGAGAGGGTGAAAGATGCTGTATAAGACTTTTGAAATCGAGACTTAAATTGAACTGGGAGTGAAAAAAGATTCTTTAATGGGTTGAATTGAGGCCTAAGGTGAAGGAATAATTCTATAATTTTTTTTTTTAATTTGTGGATTTTTTCGTTATTTATTTTTATATTTAATTTTATGTACAGTAACTTGTAAACTCATACAGAAACTATTTTAAATAAATAAAAGCATAGAAATGTTTGTGCTTTTAATTTTAAGCGGCCGCATTACATACACTATATGGGAAGGCATGACATAACACAACATTTCGAACATGCAAACGCAATTTTCTGTGGTAATAAAACATAAGTAAACTAGTTTAAACGAAATTTCGGTCTGTCGTCTTGCCAGCATGTATGTATCACTCGTGTATCTCAATTTCAGCTGAACTGATCAGTTACAAAGAAGAAAGATATGATAGGCTCCGGAAAATCGGGAAAGCTTTACTACGAACCGAATTTATTTTTTTGCTCATATAAAGAGAATTAATCAACCAATTTACTTGTAATTTACTATTAGAGTTTATGGTGTTAAAATAATGAATTAGTGATATTTTTTTCCGAAATATCAGAGTACGAATTTGATTCTTAATTTACATTTTTCTAAGAATGCTAACTAAAATTTTATTATCGTTCTTTAAATACGGAAAAAGTTGAAATTTGAAAGAACATTATCATAATCTTCTGCTACACTTTCATTAAACCAGAAAATACATTTTGCAGTCGATTATGTGCTGACCACATCGGTTTCTTTTCCATTTTTTATTTATTTTGGGTTTAAATTTTATTTCTTAATTAGTTTACATATAAATTTATTAAGTCTACAACTTACATAACGTGTTATGCAAGTTTCACATATTTTATCCAAAACAAAAAAAAAAGGTCTAAAAATTTATGTTTTTGTTAAATAAATTTGGAGGTTAGATTAAAAAAAAAATACAGCACAAAATTCTTTCTTAAATATTTAATTGTATTAACAAAGTTTCATTTTAAATTAAAAAAATTAAAAGAGAAAAAGAATATTTTAAGTAAATTTTCTTATTAGCCAAGAAAAATTTTATTAATTGAAATTTACTTCTTTGGTTATTAAAAAAGAATGTGCTCAAATAATGGAAAAGAAATTGAATAAAGAGAAGAAAGAAAATTTTTTTAAAATTTTTACAACTAGAAATTTTTTTTAAAAAATTTAATGAATTTAAATTGAAATAAAATTGTTTTGAATGATCAGGATTGCAACAACAGGAACTATAATCAATAAAAATTATTACTTGATGGGGATGCTGGTCTATATTAACATTTATAGACAGCAAAATTGGATTGTGAACAAAATATAAACTTTAGTTTAAAGAGAAAGTTCAATTAAATTCGGCTTAGATCCAAATTATGCTATAATAAAGCACGATAAAGTCAAGGGGTGTATTATGTTTCCAACCTAAGAGTTAACCACGCGAAATAAAACATTTTAATAGATCTAATTAACCAATAAACTCTATAATATCTTATTCGGATAGATAGCACGCAGTTATTATTATACGAGAGCCTTCCGTTAGCAAAGCAAAATACTTACCTCTTCCAATGGATTGTAAAATATTAAACTTATAATCGCTTGCGTCTGCATTTAACTTTCATATTTTTACATATATTTCAATAACACAGTAGTCACTTCCGTTTTATATTAAATTCCACTTATATACATAAACAGTCAAATTATTAGTTTTTTTTTGCTTTAGATAAGAAACAACTCGTAATTGAAATTATTTAGGGGTTCTTAAGAATTTTTTTTTGAAGAAATATTGTAAACGAACCAAAATAATAAAAAAAATGTAACCATAAAGTTTTACTTCATAATAAACTCTCCCTTTGTATATAATATCAAATTACTCTATAAATAAAATTAGCACAAATGTAAATGTTTCAATAAAATTCTTGCAAAGTTCTTATGTAACAACACCAATTGGGATTGGTATTGTTTGTGTTCAATTTAAAGGTATACAATATTCCAAACTGCTCTTAATTACTAAGAAGTATTCCCATCTCATTTTAAGATACTCCTAAATCTTAAGTAATTAGTAGGTAGTGCTATGACTATGAAGTAAATGAAAGTAGAATTATAAATGGAACGCAACGCTAACTAAGAAGTTCAAACATAGAAGATTTAATGTTTCCTTTCCGAAATAAATTTCTCAAGTCATTTATTTAAAAAATATATTCGCAAACTATTCTCTTAGCAATTTCCCAATAAAAACTCTTGTTTTTGAGAGCATTATATAGGGGGGAGAGTTCCGTTTGCATTCAGTGTGTTGTAAAAATTTAGATATATTGCTATAATATTAATAAATAATTGTATAACAGTTAGTATAACAGTTAGTATAACAGATTTATGCAGTAAATTTACTATATTTCAATTAAATTCTTCCAATTTATATGAAAATCATTTGTTTTGCTAATCCTTTTTTTTTGCGGCCTTTGCTTATCAGCACAATATATATACCACTATATTCTTAAAAGTATATGTATACCACTTTAATTTTTTATCAAAATATGTAACCCTTATATTACAAATTTTTTTTTTATAAATTAAATAATCGATCTTTAATCGAAAACATTAAGTTCAAAATAAAAAAAAAAATTGTAAATGTATTAGTAATGATTGTTATTAACTTTTTAACTTAAAATATTTTAGAGTCGGCTGTTTCTAACTTCTTACATACATAATATATACCGCATATATAACACATATTTATCTCTACATTGTATAATAAATATTCGTAAAATAAACTAATAAAACCCTATAAATACATAAATTTCATTTAATATTATATAACACAAGTAATATGCTTTTATGTATAAATGTATATAAGTTTATATTAATATAATATTGTATCGACATATAAAACTTTATGTTAGATATCCTCTAATATCTATACAATATATACATAGGAACCATATTTTAGTATTTATATGATCATAAGTTATATATAAAACTATTTTACATTAAAAACAAATATGTGTACAGTTTTGTATATATTATGTAAATGTATATTTATATTTATGTACGAGTATAATATAAAATTTTGATGGTGCTATAGAATATTATAATTGTACCCCTTAAAGTATGATGCCGCATTTTTCATTGTATATTTTTATTGTGTTGTTTAAAACAAACGTGATTTTTTTTTGTTATTACCATTTATAATTCAAAAATTCGATTATAGTCTTCATTTACATGCCTATATCTCATAACTTTTCAAAGAGATCAAGTTCTATAGTAGCTATTTCAACGGTAAATAATGGATGAAAATTATTATTAAAATCGTAAAGTGTTATACACATTCCGAAAATCTCTTAAGTGTAACTTATAATAAAGGCTTTTTGAGTTATTCCTTTAAGCTGTGTATCCCAAGTGTTTTATGTACAGAACAAAATGAATAGTGTTAGGTACTTAGAAGTTTTTTATTGTGGTACATACTTTCTGAATTAGATACATATGTAGGTACGTAAGGACACTTGAAGATCGAGAAAAACTCAAATGGTGCGAATAACTCTGGTGGCAGAAACTTCTTTTTATTAACATTTTAAAATTGTAACAGTATACTTTTAGGAGTGCGATCTATTTACCCCGCCGTACATACTAAAATGTATCAAATATTAAAATGAAAAAAAACAGAACCAAAAAAGTAAAAAAACAACAACAAAAACATTTTTGTTTTTTTTTTTTTTTTGTTGTCGATATAAAATTTTCAAGGTTAAGCGGAAAATACACACATGGTATGCGCGCAATATAACCAAATACACTTCCCAAAAAAATAAAAAAAAAATTACCGAAAAATAACAAACCAAAAAAAAAAAAACGATTTTTTTTTTCTTTAATACGAATGATACTCGTATCGAGAAAAAAAAACACTTATGTATGTATAAAAGAAATTCCATTCGAACACATCGAAAGTTTCGGTTTTTTGTTAATCGTGTTTTACATATAAAAAAATGAAACAAAAAACAATAATAATAAAAGCAGAAAAGAACAAATTATTGCTTCGACTGATAAACAATTGAAATAAAAAAGATAAAAATTAGCCCAGCTATCAGACTGAAATTTATTACAAATATGTTGTTTATGGTTTCGTACACAAGTATTTTGAAATTCGATTGAAAATGCTTCAAATTTGAAAATTTAACATATACATCCGATAATTGCGAATTGTAGAATTTTTAAAAATTATTTTTAAATTGAAAATTACTTATACTTAAAATATGTGAAATTAATTTTAAAAACCATACTTTAATATTTGACATATATTTGACATAACATTTGACACCAAATATATTTGACACCAAATTTGACATATGTCATGCATGTAACATATTACATACAGTTTTATAATTACTGCTTTATCCTCATGTTATACACTAATTTTTAAAAATATCAATTTTTTTTTCTAATTGTGAAAACAGAACCAAAGTGGCGAAGAGCAACAGTAGACGATTTCCGTTATTAACCTAAAACAACAGCTGAACAGCAAAAACCACTGCACTGTACAGTATTTTGCATATATAATGTTCCACACATTTATAGAAACAGATAATGTCAAAAGGAAAAACCCGCCAGCATTAGGAACTTAGGCTTTTTTTGCTGTAAGCGGTTAGAGTCCCTAGATTCTGGGCAGTCCCATGTAAATATGACGTGCGATCTGTATGAATTCTGATATGTCGCTGCAGAAAATCGATCTTATTCTGTTTACAATTTAAAGGAAATACATATTATATACATATACGCATATTTATTTTAATGGGACATCTATACCTAATGACATTTAATAACTAAATCTATTTTAACACAGATTAACCATAATAATTATAGAAATTCGTGACACGTGTACGAATCATGATAATTCGAATCGAAAAATTCGAACTAATTCAAATCTAAGTCAGTCGTCAGTCGGACTAAGAATGTTTTAATTGAATATAGATTTATCGTGAAATTAAATCTAATTCATCATTCCATGCCCATTGATCAATTAGAATTCAAGAAATTGAAAACGAGTTGGCGTAAAAGCTGTTCAGTAAGGTCAAATTAAATATAATTATATTCAATTAACAATCTACTTAAAAATTTAAGAAAAATATGACAAATATCATGAATCAAATGAATAACATCTTCATCCGAAAATTTTTATATAAATAACTAAATAGTACAATATAACAACTAATGACACAATTAAATTTTTAATCTAATTCGATTTAGGAATCGGGGTCCAAAATTTTTTTATAAAAATCTAAAATTTTGTCTCTTCAATATTCCAAAAACCTACCAAATTTTATATTCGGTATTCGAAAATTAAAATTTCCATAATAAATTTGAGATTTTAAAACAAATCTGCTTTTATAAATCCCTATATAATAATATGCTTGCAAATATTTTATTTTGTCTTATTTTTATCTTAAGACTGGTCAAGGTCTTCAAGGTAATTTTTCAAATTATTTTTCCATACACACACATGCATATGAATAAAATGCATTCCTTTACTTAATTCGTTTCTGTTTTTTTTTCTTTTACTTTTTGTTTTAATATTTTTCTTATCCTTTATTTCAAGGACATGCATTTTAAATAACAATGGCAAGAACGTATAAAGACTTTCTTAAAAAATTTATAACTAAATGTTAGATAACAACCATAAAATATAAAGTATAAACTGAAAAATTCTAGATAAATCCAAATTTGATGTAAGGAAAAAAAAAAAGGAAAAAAATTAAATTCTTTGAAATATATTTTTTTTTTTAATTTTTATTTTTAAATTCAGATCTAAAAACAAAACAGTGCACTGTGTATAGAATTCGAAAAAAAAAAACAACTGATTTTGCATGATGGTCACACAATTTCAAAAAATTCAATGAAAACTCTGCAAAAACAAAAATTCATAAAAAAAAAAAAAACAATTTTTTTGCCGGCTCCATTAAAATTTTCAGTCTTCTTCTTTAAAATTTTCTTAATGAAAAATGACTTTAAAACCTAAATGGAATTTTTTGGGGTTTTTGTTTTTGTTTCGGTTTTTATTAAATTTAAATTTTGTTTTTTGTCTTTATTGTTTTACTTGTATAATATTATGTATAAGAAGAACTAATTTTTATTAGTACAAGTTTATAGGGGGTTTCATTAGATAATTTTGCATTAAGAGCCAACAATCGTTTAAAAATTGCTGCCATTTTATTTTGTCTACAGATAATTTTTCGATATTGTGTAAGATTTGTTCGCAAAAACCGCAGACTTATTTGTCAAATTTATTTGACATTGGCAGAATTCTGACAACTGTCATTAATGTACTGATATATGTCAGAAAAATCGGTTGTTGTAGGGAGCATAATAATATTGTAAGTTGGAATAGCATAATGGTACGCAAGATCAACCAATAAAATAATTTATTGTTATAATGTGTTACACCCTGTACAAATTTATGTTAAATATAAAATTAGTAAAACTTATTTATTAATATTGCTTTCTTAATTTTTATAATGCCCGCCAAAATATTTTACGATAATTTTTATTATATTTAAATAAAATTGAAAGATTATATTTTAGTTTAAATTTTAGTGTAATATTTAAGCTTCAATTTTTTCGTTACCTATAAATATTTATGTTGTGGTGCTAAAGCATAACAAATTCTAAAATTATAACAATATACCCTTTTCGAATCACCTACATATATATACTTTTAAGCCTCATCGAAATTTATGCCGGTTTGAATATTTTTTTTTAATGTTTAAGTGAATTGTTACGTACATAGTTTTATTTTTGAGTTGCGTTTATAATACCTTTTATAAAAATAAGAGTGATCATGAATGAAGCAATATGGTGTATCACGTGATATAAGCACATGAATCGAACCTCTTAATATTCAATAATATCAAATTAATTTGGGTCCAGTCTGTTTGTAAGTTTATAAATATCAATCTTAAAAGTATTTTGAATGATTAAACGATTGCTGCATAACGCTTAACACTTAATTAACCGTTATGCAGAAAAACTTGCGTATATTGCATAGCAAAATCATTAAAAGCAGCGAAATTAATAAAAGAAAGCAGTGGCATCTGTTGTCATTTTATAGAAACTAAAAGTTTTTTTTTTAATAAAGAAAGGAATATGAAAATTATCACATAGAGAATAGATGCGAATTTTCAAATGTTTTCCGAAAATTTTGTTTTTTAAATTTCTTTTAAATATTCTCGTATTACTTAATCGAAATTTGAGAACTCCAAATGCGCAATATCAAAATGTACTCTATAGTTTTCAAGAATTTATTTTTTAACTTTTATAATTCTTAATTACTGATTATAATTTTGTTAGTTTTTTTTTTCTTGAAGATCAAAATTACGAGTATATAAAAAATTAAAGTTATATTTAATTCTATTTTTATTTTTGTTTTTCGTAAAGGTATATACATACATACATTAAATTCCAAAAGAAAACAAAATTAAAATAAAAAAAAATCATAAATTAAAATCAATTTTTATACCACCTGAAGAGTTTATCCATCAGGTAAATTTGTTTTTTTTTTTTATTTCTTTTGAGCTTTAAAGAACAGGCAGACAAACAATAATACATAAGTTAATTATAATTTTGAGATATCATTGTATATATTTATAAAATTGTTGTATATATATAGGGGCATAATCTGCAAAACTTACTATATTATAAAAAATATACAAGTATAACATTAAAATTACCTGCTCCATTCTATGTTTAATTTTATGTTAATTCATTAGGTAAAAAGGTGTTAAAATGTTGATTTCAATTTATTTCAAAAAAAAAAAATTAAGTAAACATTAATGAAAAATGGCATGTCTTGTATTTTTCAGAAATGTTTTTTAAAAAATTTCCGTTGAGATAAATTTCATTAAAAATAATTTTTTGATTGATTTTGGTCAATTAAATTTTAGACATTTTTTTTAAATTAGCTATGTAACTATATTTAAAACAAAAAATTTTTAGCTTGCTAAAATTCCATGAAATTTCAAATATTGCATATACGTAGGCGTTTTTGTTTTTTTTTTTGCAAAATTTTTAATTATAGTTATACTTAGTTAATTAAAACTTATATGCAAAACAGATGATTCGGCATAAAATTTCCAAATATGTTGTTTACTATCATGTAATAGCACAATTTGTGTGAGAAATCTTTACGAGAATCTATAAATAATAAATTCCTATATCTACATATTTGTTCAGAGAAATTTGAATTTGATATATCGTATATCTCGGTATTCTCGCAAAAAACAATGTTATATTAGTATAACATTATGTATAGGAAGAAATGAAATCTATTAATGCAAGTTTACAGAATAGGCTTTCATTGGATAATTTTGAATTATGAGTTATGAAAAATTGTTAACAATTATACAAAACCCATTTGTTCTACGTATAGTTTTTCGATATTGTGTAAGATTTTTCTACAAATTTCGATGACTTATTGGTCTATTTTATTTGACATTGACAGTATTATTGTTTTTATATTTAAAAAAGTGAAATTGAGTGTATTTTCGCGCAGTAACAGGGTACTTGTTATACAAAACACTATCCAAATTCTCTTGAAAATGAGATTCACACCTTAAAAATGCTTGACTTACAAAAATTTTTTTTTTTAAATTTTCAAATTTTATATAAGAAATTTGCTACATTTTTATTATCAAATTTTATTATTTTTATTTTTTTTTAATTAATAACTGTATTTACCTTAAAAAATTTTATGAAAAAATAATAATGTTGAATGATAAGAGAAATCAATTTTGATATTTTAATTTTTTTTTAATATTTTTCTTAATTTAGTGGGACAATATTAGAGTATAGGGATGGGTGTATTAAATTTGTCATATAAATATGAAATTTGTTATACTGGATATGTTGGAAATTTGATATAGAACTTTTCTTGTAAACAGATGACTAAAATAAGCATTAGCGCATGTGTTCTTCCAAAAAAAAGTTGTAACACTTTAAACCACAAAAAAAAAAACACTTCAAACCGCTCCAGAGTATAGATGGGAATTGATAGTAAATAATTTACCTGGATGCCTGTATGAGAATCTTATTATTTAGGAGTAAAACCTGATTTATTCGGCATATAAAAATAATATTTGAATTTTTCCATCTACAGGTATAAACGTATACTTGTAATAAATATACACTCATTTTTTTTGTGAATAATCGTGAGAACGGTAAATCTTCAAAAATTCATTTATAATATCATATAAAAAATTGCCCTGTTCTTAATTTTTTTTTTGGCCGAAATATTTAACCTAGCTGAACAAATACCGCGTTATCATACAATTTTACAAATTTATGGTTTTTTATTGTTTTTCTTTTTATTATTATTATTTTTATGTTGAGATAACAGAGTCAATAAAAAGGTGTGAATGAGTAAATGTTTATGGTTGTATTAGTGAGATTATATTTGAAAATAATTAAAAAAGAAAAATGTTTATCAACAATGTTGATGATTTTAATTATGTTGCAATTAATATTTATTTTTAAAAATTTATAACCTAATTTGAAATAATAAGTAAATGTATGTATATACAAGTTTTCTTCTTTTGTAATAGTATAAGAATTTTTTATCAGCGCTCGCACAATTTTATCAAATTATTAATTAAAAACTATAAAAGAAAAACGAAAAGCAGACATGAGAAAAACAGAGAAAAATTTTTTTTTAATTAAATTTAAATAAAATATAGATTTTTTTTGTTTAATATACAAGTTGTGTCATAATTTTTGTTTTCAAATAGCTGTATAACAGTTTGGTTAAAAAATAAATAATAAAATAACAAGTTCTTTTTAAAATTCAGGGCTTTAAAAGTTTATTGGTAACGAATTACTATATAACAATATAAAAAAATTTTAAGAAATTTGAAAAATATTTGACAAGAAATGTCACAATATGAGAGAACTTGACAACAATTCGGGTTATCTGCTTATTTAAAGGATGGATCGGCTTGCATTTTAATCGCAAAATATAAAAGAATTGAAAACAATAAAGAATTCGCAACATTTGGTACACCATGTACTATAACACTTAAAAAACAAAGAGGGGGAACAAAAAAATTCGAAATTGATAAATTTTCAAGGGCGTCTCTATAACATTTTTTAATATTTAAAGAACTATTTTTTTTTTATTTTCTAATTTAGGTCTTGTATACATTGTTAATATTCCAAAATATGTATGTAGATTATTAATTTATCGCATTTAAATAAAATTAATTAGAGGCAAATAATAAGATAATTAAATTTTAAATATTGTGTTAAGTGCTTTTTGCCCCATATTAAATTGATAATGAAAATTTAAATATAGTTTTTAAAAATTTTTTGTTTTTCTCATTATCTCTTATAATGAGATTAATTATCAGGGCAATATTAAGTTTCAAATATTTAATAATCAAATACAACTATGAAAAATTTCACATTACTAAAGTAAGAAGTAACGTCAGACAATACTCTTATGCAATTACAAAACGTTTACACTTAAAATTTCGAACACAACATTCTAGATGAATTTTAAACAAGCTCACTAATTTTGACAATTCATTTTAAATACTCTCATGATAGCCAGTTCGTACAAGTAACCATTCTATAGGGACATGTAATTAAATAGGTTATTCTAAACTTTTAAAATTTATTTTATTATTTTTTCTTCAAATAATTGCCTAATTTTCTAGCAATAATTTAATATCAAGAAATTAAAAATATCTTGTGTCTTGTATTTGATATTTGCTCCAAAATTTATTTTTATAAATTGAATCAAAATTTATTTTTTTACATAAATAAATAACCTTTCAATGGCAACATGTCAAAGAGTACGTATACTTATATACACTTAAAAATTAATCAAATTGACAATGACATTTTTTTTCTTTTCTATTTTTTTTTTAATGGAAATATTTTATAATGTACGGTAAATTTTGTTGTTTATCTATTCTTAAATTTATTACAAAAATTTTACAAAATTTTAAATTATATAGCAATATATTGTTATTTATTTATAACAATGATTTTAATTTATTAACTTAAACAGTAGCTTACAAGTTATAAAATCATTCAACAATATTACATTATTATTTATTAGTGTACGCAGAGGTTTTAAATATTATGACATTAATTATATTACATTTTAAAATATGTCATTTAAAAAATAATTATATTATTATAAATGACATTTATTGCTATCACTAGATGGCAATACAAATGTTGATAGCCAAAAAATTTTCTAAAATTTGACAATTTTTCGTTAGGTTTTTATGAAAACTTTTTCAGTTTTATTTCAAGAATATTTTATAGTCACATTCAACTGAATTTAAGATTGGATTTCTTGTCATATTAAAATTTTAGAAAATTTTTCAAAAAAAAATCCCACCAGGAGGCTTTAATTCTTAAATACCTAAAAATATTGTATTTTAAACACGTCATGTTTTCAATCTACAATAAAATTTTTTCTATTCAATTTGGTTTGATTGCATTTCAATTAAAATACAAAAATTAAAATTTTAACTATAATATAATTATTCCATTCCACACCATCCCCATATTGTATAAACCGTGACCTTATACACTTTATACAATGAGAACAAAATATTTTACTACAATAAATTATTATTTTTGGACATTTATTTAATTTTAAGTGACACTTTATATTCTTGATTATTATTTTAATAGGCATAAAATATGTATGCGATGGTGTGTTTTTTTTCTATATATACATAGAAGCACACACATATTATTATAATATTTATTCACATTCGTATATATATATGAGTTTGTAGGTTTAGAATAATAAATTTCAGAGATCTATTATATAAAATGAAAAAATACAAATTTTTAAATTTTTTTGTACAAATTGTCAAAATGTCATCATATTATTATTATTATTGTTTTTTTTTTTTGATTTACTCATTCCATTTTATCACAAATCTTTCTTCTATCACAAATGTTTGTGTACATGTGCTTTTGATAATAAAATAATTTCATTGTATTGTTCTTGTTTTCAACAGTGACAAAAAAAGTGATGCAAGTCAAAAAACTTGAAGAATTCTAAAAACCAAATAATAATTGCGTTTATCTTTTATATTTCATTCAAGTTCAGAAAAATTTGAGTACAAAAGATATTATGCCAATTATAATTATTATCTTGTCATTATAATATAGTAAAAATCTGTCAAAAAAGATCTGTCAATCAAATGTCATAATTGAAGTCTTCTATGTTTTATTCTGCTCTTAAATAATTTTAAAGATTACAAAAATTCTTGCGAATTCTGAGAGTAAGAGTACAGTTCTGAAATTGTAAAAGAAAATAATGAAAGTTAGGAAAGGTTATATTATGACAATTCATTAAATATATAATTTAAACTGTAATTTCAATATTTGAAATGTCAAACGCACGTTTGTTGTATTTTATAAAATATCGAAAGCAACATACTGTCCCACTTCATATTCACTTTCGCTCAAATTATATACAATTAAAATAACTAAGTAAAAAATAACTCCCGTTCAAAATTATTATCTCACTTACGATCATAGACATAGGGGTGTAGTCGTAATAGAGTCGTTATAATAGACTCGTTATACATAATTTGTTTCACTCAAAATATTATTATGGCGAAAATACTTGTCATAGTATATATAAGAGCTTAAATTTTTTGTGTATAAATTCTGTGATTCATTAGAAGTTAAAACACGTTTCAAGTGTGTATTTGGGTAAAAAATATAAAACACAAAGAACAATTTTACAATTCGGAGTTTCCTCGAAATGTCATTTTCATATTTTCCTCGAAATGTGGAAAATATGAAAATTGACCGACGGTTAAACATAATTTTAAAGTATAGTGTCTATGAGACGGTTATTATTCAAGCTCTAATAGCACTTTTGGAATTAAAGCATTGTCAAGTTTATAAAACATACTTTTTTTTTGACATTTCCTAAAAATCTCCTTTGCATGGTATTTTATACTATACGAGGTTTAAATTTGATCATATATATTAAGAAATCTATTGATTTCGAATATATTCTTACTAAAATTTCAAATTTTTGATTTAAATTTCTTGAATTTTTTAACTTTTGACTGTTACGCATTCATTATTCTGAAGTAACCAAATTTCTAAATTAAAATAATTATTTTTAACATAGTGTAAGTAAATTGTGAAAGCACAAAATTTAATTTTATCAAAAAAAAAAAAAAAAAATTCTTAATATGAGTCATTTATGAGCACTTTTTCTTTTTAGTCACTTAAAATTCTTAATTAATTTCTAAGTGAATTTATTTGTTATTGTTGTTTTTTTATAAAAGAAAAATAATTTTCGGATTTTTGGTTTTTATTATACCTTGAACATTGGACATCCGTTCAGAAAATATGGCATGGCAGCTAACGAAAAGTAAAATGTTTTAATTTTGTGATAATCGCATAAATCAAGTCAAAAAAGTTTTCTTCGTTGATTTTTTTTTTGTTTTGTTATTTTTATTTTTATAATTTCGTATATTATCAAAATCATATTTAAATGACATGTTAGTTTTTATTTTTTTATTTATTTGAAATTCAAAAAATATGAAAAAATGAAATTTTTTGTATACACTTTTACTTTTAATGTGAACGAATTTGTATTTTTGCTTTAAACCCGGTGAAAAAATTGTAAGTGTTGCCGCTCTTATTAAATTGTTCTTGCTTTAATAATTTGAAATGGGAAAGATTATAATTTGAAATTGTTTTGCACATATTTGTTGAGTAGCAACTGATCATACGAATTTAATAAACATACCATCCAAGTTATTTTCCTAACTATTAGAAAATTGTCATATAAAAATTCTAAAATTACTTTAATATCTACCAAATAATTTACCGTCGCATCATTAACCTACAAATATTAAAAAACAAAAAAAAAATATTGGATAAAATTTTCACATGCGACCTTGAATATTATTTTAAAAGAAAATAAAACAATAACAGAGTGAGCGATGTTTTAAAAATAGAGCGATTAATTTTGCGGATCGCGAAAATCAGTAAATACGAAAAAAAAAATAATATGTATGAAAAGTGAAATTGGTATACGGTGACTGATCATGATAATAACAAGCGGGAAACCACCCAAAAAAAAAAAAAAACAATAAAAATAAAAAATTTTTTACAATATTTTTTTTTTTTGGTGAAAAACAAAGGAAAATTTTTGCCAATTTTTTATTACTTTTTCGCTTATTTTTCGCTCAGCAAAAAAAAAGATGTGATAATAACAGGGATGACTTTATTTTTTCTTTTTCTATGTCTGTGTATACATGTGTAAAAGACATGATATGGAAATTTTTTTCTTCATCTCGGAAATCATTTAAATTTACAATCCAAATCGCCTTTTCATTTAATTTATTTTTGTTTTTACAAATTTTTAGCCAAATTTTTGTTAATCGTTTCGAATTGTTAATTTTAACTCGTTTAGAATGAATCGGATTTTTGATATAATTTGAATCTTGTTGCCTTAAACACAAAACTTAAGATTAAATGAGGTTGCAAATTAGAATAGAAATTATTTAACCCAAAAAATTTTGAAACCATTTAATATTCGATTTAAGGCAATGTCATAATTTCCAGAAGGCATTCCTTAAGTACTTAAAACTTAGTATAATATACTTTTTACTGTTTTATGAATTTTAATTTCCACGATTTAATTTAAAATATTAAGTGAAAAGAATTTCACATCTTAATCTAGTATGCAGTGTAAGATTATGTTGAAAAATACATTAGACTACTTACACCATTAAAGAAGAATGAACGAAATATTTTTAAAATTGCATACTTTTAGGAGTAAAAAAATTTTCTCTTAATTAGAATTGTTAATGTGTTTCTGCTTGTGCTTTATAATTTTTAATTTAATTTTTATTAAATATAATTCTCAATATTTAACCATGAATTTTGAAGTTTTTAGAAACCAGTCACAGAATCTTGAATAAATTCAAAAAAAATTTGTAAAATTTGTATGAAATTATTGAGTCCTGATGCCCTTTAATCCTACCCATTTTTTAACCCTTTAAAATTTAAACAAAAGTTTACGAAATTTTTGAATTTGGAATAAAAGTATAAAATGTTAATTTTCGTCTCCATTTTCTATTTAAAATAAAAATAACAAGAAAAATGAAATTTTATCCTTATTTAGGTCAAATTTATATTTTTGTTTTTATTTTTATTGTACCTATAGAAAATTTTCATCAATATCCTTTTTTCCATTTTGTTGAAGAGAAATGGTTTTCCTTTTTCAATTCATTGTTAACGTGTCATGAAAAATTTATTTTCGGCGCCTTTTTGATTTATGAGTATACAAAAAAACAAAAATTTTTTTTCCCATTTCCTTTTTGTTTTTTTTTTTTGGATTCTTGGAGTTTTAACCTTTGTTATATAATTATTGTAAAATATAATTATTATATATTACATGAGTGTATGTGTGTATGTGCCCTCCAATGTCTATACAATGTGCGTCTATTGAATTTTATTTTTATGCAAAACAAAAAATTTAGTATACTTTTCTATTGTGAATGAATATGTATTCAAATAAAGATTCTACGAAATTGTATTATTGTTAATTTTTTTTGTATTTCAATGAAAATTTATTATTTTTCAAAAATATAATTTACACAATTTTATAAATTTAATTATTTTCGTTTTTTATTACAGGTAAGCAGTTGATAACATGAAAGTATATTACTCTCTCGGCTATTTGTCGTAGATATACAAAATAATTAAAATTTATGTAAGTACATTTATTAGTATTATTTTATTATAATATTATATATGATGGTCAAACATTAATTCGACCTTACTACCTAATATTAGTGAGTACGTAAGACAACTCTGGAAAGGGAGTGTATTTATAAATTGCATATTATAAATTGCAGCACCGCCCCTTTAATCCATTAAATACTAAAAATGAAATATTGTCTCCGGGATACCGAACAATAAATAAATAGTATAATAGACCGGCTCATATTCGATTGTGTGAATATTCTTCCTTGCATTTTATTAAAATGGTGCTCCTTTTTACGCCCTCACACGTTGTACGTATATTGTATGTGTAAAAAAAAAAGATTTACAAAGAAATTTGTCTGAGACTCTAATACCTTAAACAGTCTTGAAAACTCAATATGAATATTGAAATATTTATTAATTTAAATAAATAAATTTTTAAAATTTTTTCATGAAATTTTAAGCCTTGCCTTAGTACACAACCATACTAAATAAAATTACCATTATATTTTATTTTAATTATTTCCAATATTTTATAACATTGAAAAATATCACGAATTTTGCATATTACATATAACTATTTAACCTTTAAATATTTTATAATATTGCAAACATTTAATAAAAGAAAATAATAATAATTAACAAAAATGTTATATAAAAATTTGAAATACAATAAAATTCTAAAATACACACTTGTATTTTCAACGCTATACTGCGCGCGTCAAACACTATGCATGCAACTTTTCCATCAAAAAATTTTCAAAGTCATTAAATAAGAAAAAAAAAAATATAAAATTTCTTACCATTTTTGAAAAATTAAATTAATTTATTGAAAATATAGAAAATATTCTCACCTGAATTCATACAAAATAACGAAAAAAAAAAAAGCTTCTCTCTGTTATACAAGCATTTAGCAATTGAAATAACTAATTAAAATTCTTTAAGCGTTTTTAAGTTCATATTATTTGTTTTATTACAAAACTTTAACTTGTTTTAAGTAAATAAGAAAATTTTTGCAAAAAAATAAAAATAAAACACAAGGCTATTTTATAATCTTTTAGGGTGCGTTCTGAGAACACTGAGGCGCTTTTAATGAATACTCGAGCGCTTAAATTAATATTGATTTAAATCATTGACGAATGTTCTCATATTATATATTTTTTTTTTAATAAAACAATAAATATTTACGATATTGTGATTTTGTAAAGAAAACAATTTTAAATTAGATTCATAATTGCATGATTTCCAACGTGATAAAATGAAGAACGCCATAATATGTCAAATCCGATAATAGATTTGTATCAGATTGTAAATCTAGCGGTTGTCCCATGAAATTTGATTTAGATAGTCTATTTTTACTCTCAGATCGATTTGTTTTACTCTGTCAGTTCCTCTCTTGTAGGTCTTATTTTAACCGCATTCTTTTTACATTTTCTCCCATTCTGGATTTATGAAAATTTTTTTTCCAGAATACAAGTTCGCTCAAAATTACAAAATACCAAACTGACGAAAATTTGACAATATATTCTTGTTTACATCTGCCACTAAATAACCAATTATCTGACAGATTACAGCTGATCTGCAATTATATACAAGTATACTGTCACTTCATAATACATTTTCAGTTTTTACTATAATGACGACACCTGTTGTAAAAGACCGTAATCTATTTGCATATAAATAATCCAATACTTATACCGTGTATAAGTATGTACACTCTAATTTCTATTTATCGTAAAAAGTAGAAAAATTTTATAGTATTTTTAATAATTATGCTTTAAAAATTCTTAATATCATTTTGTTCATTTATCTCTTTTATATTATTTACAATGAAAATTGCATTTTAATTTTATTTTTTATTATGAATTTTTTTTTTTGTGTTTATAAAGCTTAAAGTCATCCTATAATTATTTTATAATTATGCTATTAAAAAATATTAATAAATATATTTATGTATTACGAATATGTAATTAAAAATGAGTTAAAAAAGCTTCAAAATATACAGGCTATATATAGCACACACACAGTCATATACACATTTTTATATAAATTGTATAACATTAATAATTCTGTAGATCTTGTATGGATGGCAGCGTAACTGAATGCCCGAAGACAATGGCACATTTCAAAATAAATTTCTAGATATTTATTGTGTATTTTATTTTTAATTTAAATATGAGAAAAAACAAAATATTCTTTAGTGAAAAATATAATGTGAATAATAATAAAAAAAAAAAAAAAAATTCACCATACTTGGTATTCAATAAACATTTTCATTGATTTGATTTTGAACAAATTAAGCATTTATAACGAATTTATCACGATCTTTTTGCGATTCTTTAATATTGTAATTTAGTTTTTAGAATTTATGATTATATCCGTCATAATGTGATTATTTCGTTTTTAAGTCAATAACAAATTTATAATAATTGAACAGGCGTAGTATAATAATATTATTGTAAATTCTGTTATACGTTTTGTGAAAATTAAAATTCTAAATAGTATTTTTTTGAATAAATTGCTTATACTAACTAATTGAACTGCTAATATCTAGTATTTAAAATTTTTGAACACAAAATATAACAAAGAAATTATTTGTAATAAAAGCAATTCCTATTTATTAACGGCAGATTAGAATATTATTTGATCTTTTTCAGGGATAAGCATAACATATGGTTAATTTCCTATGATTATTCAAAATAAAATTAAAATTTAAAATTTACATTTATTATTGTTATACAATTGAATAATTTGTTAATGAATACAATTTAGCAATATTTTACGTTTCTTATTAATTTATAAATACTTGTTCGAATAAGAACTTTGTACTATTACAACCTCACAACGGCAAGTCGTATTATTTAGTAGTCGTATTATCTAGTAGTCGCATAAGAGTAGTGAATGTCGGAAACTATTCACAATGTTTTATATGTGAAGAGCATTTTTCAACTTTCCAATATTGAAATCACTTTAAATAACAACAATGAGACATTAATTATGATAATATAAAATTAAATTTTTTAAAATATAATAATTAAAAAAAAATCAAAACAAATATAATTATAATATAGGCGTCAAAACATCACCCTAAGTGACCTATGTCCCTATAATGTTATCCGGAGCAGAAATTCTAAATGTATATAGAACGTGCTTAAAATTTTTTTTCTAAATTGAATAACAAATCTGTAGAATAAAGCTTTAATAATCAAAATTTTTTATATAATTTTATTTTTTTCATTACTCTGACTAATCTTTTACTTATAATTTAAGCAATCCTATATATAATTTGTTTACAAATTAACCGTATAGTATATTTTATTAAATATTAATAATATTATAAACTTATTATAATTGAACAAGTCATTGAAATAATAAGAGCAACAACAAAATTATACAACGTCTATTGAACTTGAAAATTATGCCTTTTATATAATGGGATAAAAATTATTCAAAAAATTATATTATAGTTAGTAATAATTACAATAACAAAAAAATTATAAGTGTAATTAGAATTATAGAAATTAAAAAATGAAAAAAAAAATTATGTAATTAGAACCTAAAGTCTGTCATTCCAAAATTAACAAACACAAACACACGAAATGAAGTTTTTACAACAAGTATTATTGTGAATGGATTGCACCCCCAAAAATATGCTATTATAATTTAGCACAAGGACTGGTTCTGCATTTATTATTGTTATTTATTGTGGTAAAGTTTTTTGAGTACCAACCGGTACGTTCTCAGAATTGATATAATTTCTCAGAAAAGCATAAAGAACGGGTGGCTTCTAGCTAAACACACTATTGCCTTACAAGTACCTTCTAGTTTGCGAAATTTTGACCACTGTAAACAAGCAATTTGGTCTTGTTTAATATCAAACTATGAAATCGGAATTTCAAATTTTGATTTTCAAACGTAGAATATTTGATATTATTACTTTAGCAATATTTGGCAAATATACACTGAAACAGTGTAAAATTACATAAATTTTTAGTAGATATATTAATTTTGAAAATACTTATATCTAAGTTTTTATTTTAATGTTAATTGTTCTACTAGGACACGAAATAGAATCAGAGTAGAGTGAAAAAAGTTTCCTGTTAAAAATGCGTATAACACTTTAATTAGTTACGAGTACTCATTTATTAATTTCTGAAATTTTGCGTGACTTGTGTAAGCAATTAAAGTGATTTTATTGTTGTGAATTCGAAATTTCTGTTATACGATATTTAAAAAACAATTCAGCTTATAATTTGTAATTGCTGAATTGTGTAGCAATGCTGATATATAAAAGTCGATTATCTTGTATTTCATTTCTTTTCCGGAATTCAATTAATATAGCTTAAGAATTTTCAAAATGTCATTGTATTTTTATGGGTATACAAAGCTGACACTCATTATTATTTGTAAAATAATAAAATCAAATTAAATAAAAATATAAAAGTGCAAAACTTCTATTATAATTTTTTTTCAAACTTAAAAATAGTGAAAGAAAATAAATAAAAAAAAATTAACCCGCGCCTTAAGGTAAACAACATTATGGGAAAAATAAAATAGAATAATAATTTTCTACGATTCTATTTTAGTCTTTGGAATATTGGGAACATTTTCATTTGTTTTGAGTATTTTAAGTGTATGTGTATAAAATGCATACACTAACATACCCGTATTTCAAATAAAAATTTTAATTAATCAGCTACCTAACTAAATATTTCATTTGGAAAATAAAATATAAATTATTTATTTCTTTAAAGACTTATTTCATTTTTTTATTAACAATACAAAGTAGTTTAATGAAATGGAAATAAAAAAACATTTCCAACACAGTTCGATCAAGAAATAATTTTTTTACTAAAATTTTGTCAATAAATTTACTTACCTATCTATACTTTGTGAGTAGAATTTTTTAATTCACAATTATTTCATTACAAACTAAATTTTACCCGTAGTTTATTCTATTTTGTGACAAGTTTTGGAATATCAGCTAGTAAATACTTAAAACGCCCATTCTATCGACTTTTAAAAGAAAACTCATTTTTAATCAGACTGCTTCGCGGTGGTTTAGCCACACTATAAGGTACGTCGACATACTGAAAACTAGCGCATATGTGCATTAAAAGTTGACTATTTCATTCCTGCGTGTTTTCATTCGCTAAGGATTTTCGCAATTTGCTCTAGGGCATACAGACAACATGTGGGACGGTTCCAAATACTTCTACATAACTGGATCTAAACAAATAGATAGGGTCGGGGGAAGTAATCTACTGCAAACAGTTTAATGTAAAAATCTATATGCGCTTTCCAAATCACTGCATAACTGCATCATTCATTCAAATCACTGCAGTGTGTTTCAGGCGGAGTAGATCGTAGTACTGAAATGTTTGGTTATTCAGTACATTCAATTTACTTAATTAAAAACAATAAATTTGCACAGTAGCAATTTTTAACACTTTTATATTGATTATTGTGAATAAATATTTCAGATTTTAAGGGATTGGAATATTATATAGGGAATTTGTAGAGAACTGATACACGCTAATGACTTTTTATTTAAAATTAATTTTCTGCACCATTATTTGTCTTAGAAATTTGCATTGTTCTAATCAATTAAAATGCATATGCCTATAAAAATCAATTTATTAGAAATGATTTCGAAAGTTCAATTATTTTTCAATTGCACCACATATACTAATGTGTATTTAAATTTTTGTAATTGTCAGAAGGTTTTTACTATTAATTTGTTATTTTTATTATTTAATACAAATTTTTGCATTTTTATTTAAATTTCTTGAAGTCTCGTTTAAGCTTTTCTTTTCTGATTTTTTCATATACACACATATTGGATAAAGAGTAGGTGGTATGGATTATAAAAAAAAAATCTTTATAATTATATTGAATTTATGATGAAAAAGTGAGTAATATTGTGGGTGGGTTAGGCAAATAAAAAGCGTCTATTTAAATTTTTTTTTCTTATTCGATTTTAATTTTGAAAATTTACATTTTCAAATTACTTATACAATATTGAATTGTATGAATGTATATGCAAAATAATAATAATAATTTAGAATTTAATTTGCAATGTAAAAACAAAAAGAAAAAACATTTGTTTAATATTGACCCCAACGTATATTTTTACTCACAAATTTGTAATTTTTACACATACATTCAAATAAGTAAGAAAAAACTATTTTTTTTTAACATTTTGTATATACAAATTTGATTGCAAATTAATTACAGTAATTATTATTTAGAGAATATTAGGAAAAAAAATGAAAATAAACCTCAATAAATTAATAAAGATTAAATGAAATAATTAGAGAAAATACTCGTAATTATACAATATTAAGAAAAAAATATAGGTAAGCACTCAATGAGAAAATTTATATGAAAATTATTAATACATAATATATGTATAGTTAATTATTGTTTATGTATTTGTAATTATTGTTAATATTTCCATTATTACTATACAATTTTAATAATAATTAGAGTCCATCAATTCTAAACGTTATGGGAATGTATTTAAGCACGATATATGTATATAAATTTCAAAAACATACCTTAGGGGTATTTTGTGTCATTAAATCGAATATAAAAGTATGTATACAATTAGAGATATAAAAAGACCGCACACCGTTCATAATACAAAAGTGATGTTAATCAAATTAATAATTAAGAATGAAATTAAATATGAAAATAAATTCTTACTTTAGTTCTTATATAAAAATATTGAAATTATTTGTAAAATATTGACGATATTGGATGCTTATAGAATTGTTTATTTGTTAATATAAAAATTTCAATAGTTATACATATGTACATTCAATTTACAATATGATCTTGACTAATAATAATTATTGTCATTGTCATTGTTCATTATACCCACAATATTATTTACTATTTTAGAAAAAAATATGAATATGTTGACATAAGGTGTCAATAATAAAAAATATGACACATTTGTTTTTTTTTTTTAAATAACTTTAATTTTAATTTATATTGATTAATTTGAATTTTATATTATGGCCAAGGGCGCAGAAATGGAGGGGTGGAGATCAAATGAGACATGGAGAAGAAATGTGTAAAAAGAATTAGGGCTGATCTATAAAATATGGGCAGAAATAAAGATACTGGCACAAAACAGAGAAGTTGGAAAGGCTAAATATTAAAGCCCTATGTTCCCTAGAGAAATTATGTTTATATTCTGTAATTATGTGCGTATGTAAGTGAGTTTTTAATTAGAATTTATAAATTGAGGTTAAGCTCAGCGAAATAGAGCTCAAATTTATAGAGCGGAAGTCATACATTATCGTGTGTATATTTGACAATTTTCAATTATTTTAGCGTATTAGTGGCAACTCTTAATATGTATAATTTTAATTTTAAGATAATTAAATTAATTAACTGTTGTCTTATATACTAATATCATTTACTGTAAGTCAACGCTCTTATATGGTAGTATATTCGATGGGAAATTATGACATAATATAAAGAAGGGTCGAATTACCTAATACCGAAGTATGTACCAGGAAATAAGATTTGGATAAAATGTTAATCATAAGTATAAAAAAAAAATTTATAATGAAGATTATCAATTTATACTTATACTGTCGTCAAAAAAAAATTTCATTTAAAAGATCCTGAATTTATATATTTCGTTTTCGATTCGTGCAAAATTCATTCGAACTCCTCACAGAATTCAGTATTGCATTTAAATTCTTTTTCGAAACCAATTTAAATTTTTCTAAAAAAAAAGCAGCTATTCAAAATATTTATTCAAATTTCAAATTCACTTACAATTTCTTCCTCCTCTACATACAAAAAATTTAAATAGGGTAACAAATAACAATTACATGCACGCTGTATGGGAAAGGAAAAACTTTTTTTGATTATTTTTATGAAACAAGAAAATTCAAAAGTTTATTTCAGATGTTAATAAGGTCGCCACACTGGTCGCTTTTATAAACATAAAATTTTTCTCTATTTTATTTTTTGTTTTTTTTTTTTTTTGGAAAATTGATTGTTTCTATGCTCTTTTTTTCCATTAATTTTCTCAAATTTCACAAAAAAAAAAATATTCCTAAATATTGTGAAAAACTACAAAAACTAAAAATTTATTCTAGCTTTCAACTATAATCAATAAAATTTGAAAAAATCTAAAAAAAAATTAAGAAAAATGAAAAATTCAAAATCAATTAATTTTTTTTTATTTTTTTTGTATTTTTTCATTTTAAAAATAGTTTTTCCAATTTCGATTTTAAAATCGTAAAATAAAAATTTATAATTTTTTCCAATTTGGGCGATCTCTAATGAAAACAAGTTTTTCCATCAATATTTTTCAGTTTTAAATTGAAGATTTGTTCAGTGAAACTTTTAATTTATTAAATTTGTGGTTTAATTTTTTTCAGTAATTTTATAATGCATTTTTGGAGATAACAAGTTTTAACGGTAATAGATGAATATTAGAATATTGTACAAAAATATAATTTACCATTAATATGGTTAGTTAAAATATTCCAGGTTAATAATTAAAAAAAGAATATTTTCGAGTTTTATTATAGAAACTATATTTAATATTTTTAATGAACAACTCATTCACTGGGCTTATTTAGTTGTATTGAAAGAATATTAGTAATTCTTCTTGTTTTCAATAAGAATCTTCTTTTAAATTCAGAAACTGGGAATAATTTATAATAGATTCTAAATAAGAAACAAGTTTATTGAATTTTGTTTGAGAGATATTTAAAAAAAAAATTATGGTCATAAAACTATTGTGAATCATTTTCAATGATGATTCACAGTAATTTCATAATTTAGTCATAATTAAAATGTCATAAATTTTAATATCTCAAACATGGTATAGAATATATTACCAAATTGCAAGAAGTGCTATTAAAATGTTCTATTGAAAATTCTTTTTCTTATTACACAGAGAAATATTATTCCCGTGTTCATGATCTAGAATTAAATTTCGTTTATCTAATCCACCGTGTTTGATCAAAATTTTGTTTGATTGGATTTCGTTTGATCAAGCCTTTAATATTCAAACTTTATTTAAACAAATCTTATTTAAACAAAATGCGGTTTGAACTTTGTATAATCGAACTATGTTTGATATACAATTTTGTCTGATTGTGGCTTATTTGAACATATTTTTTAATTAAATTTCAAGTTTTGTCTGATCACATTTGATTTAAATTTTTACGATCGGACTTTGTCTTGATTCAGTCTGATTATCTTATTCATATTATTATCTTATTCATATTGTCCTGTGTACAAGAGATACTCTTTATTAACTATAAGATAGCCCAGTTATAGTAATTCAAAATTTTTCGTTTATACCAAAAAAAAATATAGAAAAAGAAAGCAATAAAATATTTCGAAATTTTTATTTTCCTCATTTTCATTTTTATTTAATATGAAAATGAAAAATTTAAAATATATTTGTATGTGTACAATGTTGCAAGTCGTGTGAGCGTTGATAAATTTTATTGAGGATTCAGTTAACGAAAACAATTATTTTATTTTATTATAAAAAAATTTTAAACTGCAAAATTTTAAAATTTTATTATGAACAAATTATTTTTAATGAAAATGTTGCACTAGCTCCAAAAATATACAACCAAAATGAATAAAATGCAAGCGACAAATAAGAGCATTGTTGAAAGAAAGGGTAAAAAGTAGAAAAATTTAATTTATTTGATTGCAAAATTTTATTAAATATTTAGAAAATAAAAAAAAATTTCAAAAATAATAAATTATCCTTTTCACTTTTTCTTATTTTTTTTTATTAAAATCCCGTGTAAATGCGGTACACAGATTTCATACACGTATACGACAAATTATAATTATTTTTACGGTGGCACATGTATGGATTAAACAAAAAATGAGACAATTTGGCATTTTATTTTGTATACTTTTATTTTTGCATAGATGTCAGTGACAGAAGAAAAATGAAGGGGTGCGGTCGAATTAAAAAATGATTTAAATTTTTTTACAATGTAATCTGCTTATTTTAATCACATACACATATATAGAAATAAATGATGAATAAAATTGATACGCGTGTGCATTTAATAAAGAATTTTCTGCACTATAAATTTTTTTTTTTTTTCGAAATTAAAAGTGATTGACTCTTTTTTAAATTTTCATTGCAAATAAATTTTTTTTTTTTATTTTTTCTATTTTATACGCAACAATAAATTTGCTAATATTTTGTCGGTTTTTGTTTTTCCAAATGAAAATGCCACGATTTTTTTATTATTTTAAAGTATGTGGGCGATTGATATCAATTTCAAAATATCAATTAGAATTAAAACAAATTACACAACAGTGATTTCAGTCTCCATTGTAAAAATAATAAAATTAATTAAAAATCTTTAAAATTTAGTTATTAACCCTGCACATGTATGGGTAAAAATATATTATTTCTGTAATTGCCGAGCAATTATTATTCAAGAAAGATGTATTTCAATTGGTTATGGTAATTTTTTCCCCCTGAATGTTTGTAAATGAGTTAATATGCGGCTATATTTTTATAATTTAAAATATTTATGAAAGTACTTTATCGATTTGTCTGTTCAGCTTAGTGTGTTGGTAAACTCTACTCACTACTAGCGGAAAAGGAGATATCCGGCGGTACCATAACAGGTCTAGGTGGCGTATGTGCACCTTTCGGCGGGCCGCGTTAACCTTGCCTAACCTAACCTAAAGAATTTAATTAATCCATTGCCAAAATTCAATTTACATAATGAATAGACCTAAAATTGTTGACCTAATTTATTAAAAGAAATTATTCTTTATTAAATTTTGCAAAATTACTCATGTACTTACTTATATACATATATGTATAGTAAATATGTACTTACATTATAATTAATTATTAAATTAACTAAAAAAAAAAAATTTTTACTGCCCCTTAAAATTTTTAAACATGGCAATTTTTAATAACACATTGATTATCTTGTTATACATAAAGTAAAATATTGAATGCCGGCTTTTCTTTTATAATTTCGCGCACTATCTCTACTTAATTTCAGAAAAATAAAACTTTTTTTTTTTTTTAGTGTACTAATATAAATTTTTAAGATAAAAATTGTATACTTATGAAATATTATAAATTATATTTATAACGTATAAAATTTTGTATACATGTGTATATTTTATGTACCCATCCATAAAGATAAATTCCAAATGAAGAGAAGAAAAAAAAATTAAACATTAAAATTTTTTTTATACATAACTACATGTAGAGTAATAATAATAATAACAACAATAATAATAATAATATCTTTATATATATTTAGATGATAAAAGTAATGAACAAAAACAACAACAAAAAAACTATTACTTTCAAAAATTTAAAGTAGCAATAAAAAAATATCCCCGGTGTGTGTAAGTTATTCATAAAGTTATAAAAATTCTTTCATGACACTAATCAGTGTTTCTAAAAATTTATAACATTTAATTAACTTCAATATAAACGGGAAATCTGAAAAATATTATCCGATATTAAAAATAATGAATCCGAAATGGAAAAAAGTATGGAAATATGAGAATAAAAATTTAAATTTAAGTTTCTACTACTTACTTAAAAAATACCCTTCCTTCTATGCTCGTGTCCGGCATTAACGAGCTCCAGACCGAAATTTCTTAAGTCTTTTTCGGGCACGCTACGGACTTAGCAAATATAAGCGTTAGGGATCTGAACCTATTTTTGAGGAGATCGAGCTGATTCCAATGAGAATCGGAAAAGGAGAGATCGGGCGGTACTATAACAAGCCGAAATGACCTATGTGTACTCTTCGGTGGGCCGCGACACCTAACTTAACTTAATCATCTTAAATAATAGGACCACTCTCTCTTTTGAAATAAAATCGATTTACAATTATTAATATTAAAACTTAATTCGCTTCTTATTAGCTAAATAATTAAGCAATCATGAACGTATTTACTCAAAATAATGACATACTCTTCATGAAATCGAAATAAACGCCCGAAAGTATGTAATAAAATAGAAAATTTTCAAATTATTATTGTTAAAACAGTTTGAAAAACATTCTTATATACTTGTATATTAATGGAGATCTGAGAAAATTTTATTATTATCACATAATATATCATATATCACTTAATGTATTCCAATAAACATATATATTATACACCTATATATTATTATATAATTATACAGTATTCTTGCAATATTCTACATAAACACTTACATACTGATAATATATGTATATATCATATTATTATATATATGATTTTAAAATTATACATAAATATGCTGATATGATTGGTTTTTGAAATAATATATTATTATATTGTATATACAAACATATATATATTTTATGTACTAAAAATATACCAATTTATATACAATATGTATGTGTGTGTATAAAATTGAATTTTAATGGAGAGGCACTATGGCGCCAGTATGTTCTATTTTATGTTTCGCAAAAATTAAAAAATAAAGATAAAATAAACAAAAAAAAATTAAAAAAAAAAAAGTATAACAAAAGAGCAAATTCTGTATTATATTATGTATACTCATATAATAATGTATATTTAAATGCATATTTATAATAGAACACAATACAAACTCACTTACACAGTACATTTGAAAAATATTTAATGCTAGTTATACTATATTGAAAATGATGCAAAATAATAAATAAATGCATATACATATACATGAGTATAACTGATAATAAAATGTTTGTATGTATATATGCATGAATAAGGAAAGTATGTGTAATAATGAAAAAAAAATTTATTATATTAAGAAAAAAAAAAGTAAAAATTTTTAATCTTTTATAATAAAGAATGTTGTACACATAACATTACAGATACATAATTAACATTATATATCTGCAAAATTATATAAGTGCCATCTTAGTTTCAAATTTAAATGGGTCATATCATAAATTGTATGTATAAAGTACATATGAACGCAATATAATATACATGTAATACAGTAGAATCTGGTAAATTTTTTTTGAGAAATAGTGTTATTTTCATGAAATAGTGTTATCGATCTGTTGCAGTAAAATTTGCATTATAATTTTTATTATGTATATTAAAATTATGCCGAATGATGAGAGTCATATATTTTCAGTAAAAATAAAACATCATCAAACTTATTATATAAGTAGTACATTGAATCACATTATTTGCTAAAAACGTATACTGAAATTCTGTATTATTAAATTAAAGAATAATTTACAAAATGCTTACGATATAAGAAATATCACCATGAATCCTTTAATACATAGAAGGATTTCTCGAAATTTTATACATACCTTTTCGATGAGAAGAGGAAAGCGAGAGTATTTCAATGTGTATAAAAATTCCTATTGTTTGTCGAGGATTCACTGTAAATACTATGTAGTATTTGCTATGTACTATAGGAGGACAAAAAAGACAAAAAAAAAATTCTTATAATTAATTTAGAAAATTGTTTAAATTTTGACGAGTTAATTAACTGTGAATTTTTATTCTTCTTTTTTTATTTGTTTTCTCTCTCTCTCTCTCTCTCTCTCTATTTTTATCTCAAAATGCTAACATTTTTTTTGTAACTTAATTTTCTTGAAATTGTTTTTTTTTAGTTTGCTTATAATTATGTAAGTGTATGTATAGATTGTTCGTGTGTACATATGTTTTTGTAGATGATGAGTTGGAAATCTATGTACCTATTAATAATCATGTACTTTGTTCGTAATAATCGAAAAAAGTATATAGTAATCGCAGTTAATACAATAAGAGCTTTATTAAAATTTTTATGAATTTTGTTAAAAATTTAATTTTTATTTTCAAAATTCTTAGAAATTGAAGCCTCTAGATAAATTAAGATAAAAATGCCTATATATGAAGCCTTATTATGCCTCTATATATATGAAATAAGAAATAATTTCGAAATCAAAAAATTTACAATTAACTAGAATTAAAATCTGTATTAATTAATATTCCTGGTAATTTTATTAAAACATTTTCTAAAATATGATTTTAAGTCCCTTATTTCGTGGATTATTTGTAATAAATAAATGTATAATATTCCAATTTTGTCGCTATAGCCAAAGAGGTGCTTAACTCGAATCAATCCCAGGAAAAACGAAAAGTAGGAAGACAATGTTACACATGGCCACATGGCGACAAAACACATCAAAAGAATTCAATCTCCTTTACTTGCTTTCTTAGTACTCAAAAAAATTGTATATTCTATAACAAATTGTTATTTGAAAATGCTTCATAAAATTTCAAAAATAGTGGGGTTATACCATTTTGTACCCGAAATTTAGATTTTATTTTCATTTTAATTATGAAAAAATAACTCGTATACAGAAAAATTAAATATTAATATCTTTAAATACTTGATTACCTACAAACTAACTTGCATTATATTATTAATTTTATTTTACATAAATAATGTTAACTCTGACAGAACAAAATTTCAAACAAACAAACGTCTACACATAAATGAATTATTTAAAATACGCACTAAATAAAAAATAACCGTGATTATTTTTTTATATTTAATAAAAAATTCTATATGTAATTTCTCCCTTTTTAAACCAACAACTTCCTGTCTTAAAAACTGTAAAAAAAAAATCTAAGTAAATTAAAAAATTTCTAAATCAAAAAGAAAAGAAAAGTGCTGAAGAAATTAAAATGCAGAGAGAAAGAGAGAGAGAGAGACGCACTATTACCACTTCTATACACGCATTTATTGGTTTTTACTGTAGGTACAGTTAAGAAAAACAAAAATGAAATTTCTTTGTTCTCTTCCATTATAATATTAATCAAAAATCCAAAAATCCACAGCTCTGATATTAAAATAGCATGCAGGTTATAAGTTCACTATATTAAAACAAAAGAAATTAATAAAATTTACCTTAAAAAAACAAAAACAAAAATAGAAGTAAACGTATAAAAAAACACAAAATCTGCGTTCATTTAAATAAGACAGGTAAATTATAATATAAAACGCGCGACCGCTTACTATAGCCACGCTTTAATTTTAACATTAAATAATTTACAGTATGTGCCTATGTACATTGTATATTGCATGCGATATTTATCTATTCACATGTATATATATATAGATTTTGTATGTATATATGTAATTAATGTTTTAAAATATGTACAAATTTTGAAAATTATATAGTTTAATAGCATGCCTAAATGTACTTGAAAATGCTATTGTCTGTTATTTTAACATTGTTTTTTTTTTTTAATAATAGTTTCATACATACTCGTATTATTTATATACTTAATATACATTGAATTTCTGCCCTCAACTGACTGACCACTATAGTATATTTTTAAGATAATAATTAATATACCTATTTATACTATGATTCTATATTCAAAAGCACTTCTTTAGTTCGGTAACATACAGAGTGTGTTTGTTAAAAATTTTTTGAAATTTTTTAAAATCGGTACTGATTTGAATTGTTCGAACTCAAGACTATTATTTCTCATTTTTTGCTCGACTATATAAATATCGCATAAGAAATACAGAAAATTTTAAATTTGGCAAATTGCTAAAAAAAATGGTATCCGATTAGATTGAGTGAAAAGGGCTAGAAATTTTGGTAACATGCAATGCATTGCTATGATTAGAAACGCGCATTTCTTCTTCTCAGCTTGCTTTTATTTATCACGTGAGTAAACATGTGCAAGTTTTCTTCGAGAATATTATCATAAAACGGTTCTGTTAGACTCAGAATTCTGAAAATCGGCTTCGATGAATGAAAATGTTTTAAAAATTCTTTGATAAAATTTAACAAAATTTAATTGACAAAGTAAATATGAAAAATTAAGTGCAGTTAATCAGCGACATCTTAATTAAACATCTATTTTTGAAAACAATACCCCTTGTCCCGAAATTCGGCGTTTCTATCATAAAAAATTGAATAAAATGTTGCTCGACAATTAAAGAAAATACTCAAATTTATTCGGAAAATCAATTTCTTTGAAGAAAGAAGGTGCAAATCAAACTTTAAAATTTGTTCAAACAAAGACTCTGTAAGTGAAATTGTGTGAAGGGCGAGAAAGAGAAACAATTGGAAGAGCTTAAAAAGGGGGGGAATCCAAAATTAAAATAAACAAAAATACAATTAGCGTCTTATTTTTGCGTGACGATTTCAAACTAAAATTTTACTGTTGAATTAAAAACAAAAAAAAAATAAAACTTACAATATTAAATTTAAGTGAGATTTCGGTAAAATGTACAATGTAAAAAACCAAAAAAAAAAAGTAATAATTTTTTAATGTGGTAAATTTTTTTCTTTTCTTCTTTAAGGTATGAAAATAAAGGTAAATTTTATATACAAACATACAAACCTACACATGTTATACATTTTACTAAAATTATGCTCATCCATGGCGGAAATAAAAAATCCAAAATTAGAAAAAAAACAAAAAAAAAATCACAAGTTTTATAAAAAAGCGTCACTTTGTTGTAACAAAGAAAGAATTAATTTGTTTTCGTTTCTTTTATATTAAGTCAAAAATTATTGTAAATATTGTATAAAATAAGAATTACTGCCAATAATAGGTTAACACTTAAAAAATTACAAATGTTGTCTGAATTCGAAATTACTGGTAATTTTTGTCGGAGTATTCCTGGCTTTTATAATATGTTCTTTGCTACAATAGAACTAATAAATTTAAGTGGTGCAATTTGCGCTAGCACTAAACATATTATAACATTCTCGAGAAATCTGTCAAAATAATTTTAATGCTTTAAAAAACGCCGTCTTTAACACATTAATACAATTACAAAGGCGTCATATTGTTGTTGCATATTTTGAGGTACTGAGGGTAAAAATTTTGATTTATAATAATTTTTTGCAGATTATTATGATAGTATAATAAAAATTAAATATCTTTAAAGAAACACAAATGAAAGATATTCGAATTTACAAGGTAAATTTATAAATTCAAAAGAATATACATAAAATTTATTTCAGTGTACACCTTTTATGTAGGAATTTTTTACAAAAAAATGTGGTTATTCTTGAATATTTTTTAAATATTATACCTTATTTATTATACTTGCTATATATATATATACATATATATATACGATGAATATAATGTACGTACTTCATGTATTTCAACTTGTTACAAATTTATAATGTTAAAATAAGAAAAATTTACATAATTAACTGTATGTACAATATTTATTAAAACTGTTATATTATACTCGTACACTAATGGAAAATTTAATTAAAATTTACTATAAAATATCTTTACTTCCAAATTAGAAGGGCTATTATATTAAATGTAAATTATTAATATGATTTTTGATTAAATGATTTTTTAAATTAATTTAATTAAAAAAAATTATATTCGAATTTATATTTTAATTTTTTTATAAATATTGTTTAATTTACATGGTTAACATGTATAACTTAAATCACATATTACACATAAAAACTGTTTGAGAAAATACGAGTGATTTAAGGTATAATACGTAACAGCATTTGGAATAATACGTATAAAATTTACCAATACTAGTAATTTTGGTGCATTTCAGAAATTACTATATATTATGAACTTAGAATTTCACAGAATATCTAAACTATCGCTCACTAAATCCATTTTAACTCATTAACTTTAATTGCTACTTAAATTTGAGGTAATAAGGCGGAATCACTTCAATTAGAATTATTAATTTCAAAAAATTGTGGTTAATAGATTTAAAATCATTTCCGGAATCCATTATTCTTTTTTTTTGACAGTTCTACAAAATTTAGTAACAATTTTTATCGAATATTTTTTATTTACTTTATTTTGAATATCTTAGACTTGCCCAATTTGATTAAAATTTTCGTGGATCATAGATTTGAATACGGAGAATTAAGAAAATATAAAATCTCAATTTTGGAAAAAATTAACTTAGGCGGTTTTTACTTTTATGTCACAAAAATATTTTATAATTCTAAGCTAAGCACATTGCAAATAATTTGAAAAATTTTTGACATTTTAATTAAAAGAATTTTTCTCTTTTACTTACATACATAGTTATTGATAATAATTGATTGAATGCATTAATTTATACTCAGAAAAAAAATTTAATATTGGAAATTGTTATTGCTTTAATTTATTGTATTTTTTTCCACATTTAATATAAAAATAAAAACATACAACAACCGCTGGAATTCTGTGTTTCTCTATTCCATTAAATATTTTTTTTATTCTAATAACGCTTTCATTATTTTTTTGTATATGCAGGTAGTTAGTTACCGCAGTTAACAGGTATATTCCTACTATAAAATCAATTTTACATGCAGGTTTCTTTTTAATCCACTCTCGTAAATTTTTCTGTCATTTAACCATCAACAATATGTCTATTTGTTATTTTAACACAGAATATTTGTGTAGTATAACAGATATTGTAGGTTTGAGTCAAACATGTTATATAAAAAATCAAATCAATCGGCTCTTATTCAATTTAACAGCACAATCCGATTTTCAGTTTCATTTTATACAAAAACAAAAAAACAACTTTTTGAATATCAACCAAAACTTTGAAATTTGAAAGGGCGTGAGACAAATGTCATTGTATACGCTAATTTACCATTAGAAAAAAAACAGTAATGACAAAAACGTTTTTCTTATTTTATATTGAAAAAAAAATGGTCTTTTTTCTATGTATACTTGACTTTGGAAATTGTATGTGATTATTGTACAAAATAGTTTCTATTTAATTTTTGAATTAAAATGAAAAAAAAAAAAATAAATGTAGTTCTTCTATAACACGTTGACAAATAAAAATATTGTGCGGGAACGTACCTACATGCACACAATGTAAAATTATATTTACAATACACACAGAAACGTTCATTAAAAATTGTATGAGTAAAATTGAATATTAAACACATGTTTTTATTTTTATATTTGTATGTAAAATAGACACGTTTTCAGGGTTATCGTGTGGTTATAACGGTTTTATTTTGAATAATTAGGTATTTTTTTTTTTATTATAATTTTTGGAATTGTTAAATACATATTTCGGTTTTGTTATACATAATATGCATACACATATTATTTATACTCATATTTTGAATGTACTCTTGTATTTTTAATTCCTTTTTGAATTTTGGGAATTTTTATAAATTTTTGGGAGTTGTTAATAAAAAAATTTCGATTATAAAAAATTTTAATCAATCGAAAAGTCAGAATTTACCAAAAATATTATAAATAGCAGTATTATTTTATTGTTATTCTTCATATTATATAACAGTGTATAACAGTTAGGATGAAAATAGTATAACATTAATTATTATTTTAACTGTTATACTTGCATAAACTAAATTAAAACATTTTGATGTTACAAATAAAATAGAGCAATTCCAGATTTTATAATAATAAATAAACTTGCTTATTGTATGCAATACCATGGGTTTACAAATTTACTTTTTAATACATAGAGTTTAACTGTTAAACCTCTCAACTAAGATCAGTCCTTCTGTCGAAAACTGTTTCTATAATTGTCTTATAAATTTGAACATTTTATAAGCGTTGGCATATCCAATGAATATTTGATTTTTTTTATACTCATATACTCTACTATATACAAAGTTGAACAAGTTAGATTACTCCCAAATTGAGTATTATTGTTATATTCTGTAGTAATATTACTCTCAAGTAATGACAATTCCTAATTATATGGATTATCCACAATTCTATTTCAGATGTACTCGTAAATTTATCTAATATTGAGTAATAAATTAATAATCATATTAGTACTGTGAATTTACTCAATTCTTAAAATTCATGCTCATTTTTTGATTAATTTTTATAACAAAATTTTTTACCTGCCTTAATTAATTTACTAACAAAAACCGCCTTTCAGAATAAAAATTTCGAAATTATTAAAGTGAAACATTTCAATTCAAATTACGGTGAAATATTATAAATTTGACTATGTGTATCGAAAGTTCAAATTTTCATATTTGATTAAAAACTACAAAAAATTAGCTTAAACCATTTTGTAATTGTATTTCTTATTATTCAATATTCTAAATTCTTATTTCATTTTCATTTTGAATTAATGTTTAACTAAGTACTCAATTAATTTTCAAATATATCTAGTCATTATTGCATAATAAGCACAAAATCATAATTAGTTATTACTTAGAATAAATTTTCTAAAGTAAGCGAATTGATTAACTATTATTCATTCTCATTATGCATGATTTTAATAAATGGCAACACTAACTATATAAATACAATAATAATATTATTAATATAATTAAAGACCTCTGGTTTATAATCAAAATTTATTTGTTTTTGTGTTTTGTTTTTTGAACCTTTAGACCTAATACGAAATGGGTACAAATTTCAAAATGCAAGTATAACAGATAACGTAATTATAATGATTAAAAATTATTTACTTTAATTTTAAAATCATGTTATTAAATTTTTAATGTGACTCATATACTAGCGTTCATATATATACGTAGTATTAATCGATAAAGAAAGTTTCATTCTTTTTGCTCTAATATCATTTTTAAACAATTCGAATAATCGTGCGTATACACAAACTTATATAATTTTAAAACAAAGCTATTTTTGAAAAAAAAAAATTATCATTTTAATTTTTTTTATTAAATTTTTTTTGTTTTGCTTTTGCCGAAGTAATTAAAAAATTATCACCTAAATATTTTACAAAACAAAACGCTTATATTTTTTAATTAAAATGTTAACAACTACAATAATTGTAGTTTTTTGTTGCTGACTGCTGTGTTAACAATTCTGTATTGAATTCGTTGTTTTTTTTTATTAATTTCTTCTTTTTTTTTGTTTTTAATTGATTTTTTATTCAGTTTTTCATATACACTTATACAATAATTTTTTTTTATTTGATTTTTATTTTTTTATTTTTGTTTTCTTTTACTTTTTTTGTAGCAACGACAATAGACGGAAGCGGGAAATATTTACAACTTATTTTGTGTGTTTTTCTCTTCTTTTATTGTTGTTACTTTTGTTTTTTTTTTTTTTATTATATTGTTATTTTATTTTTATCTTTATGCCATTCTTTAATGTCTAGTCTTTACTTATGCTGTAGTTCAAGTATAATAAGTAGGTACAGTATAGGTATTTTTATATTCTCTTATATAAAACAAGGTGAGCTTTAAGACTATTGTATAAATTACATGCACTGTGTATAACAGTGGTAAAAAAAAAAAAAAAGAATTTTATTAATAAAAATAAAAATTGCTTGCATTATTATGTTGAAAATTAGTACAAAATGTTTTATGTACATAAGTTTGTACTGTTATGTTAACAGTAAATAAAGTGCGATGAAAATAATGAACGAAATTATTTGTTCTTCATTATATTAAAGATGCTCTTTAAAATATAAGAGATAAGAGGAGCATCTTCTATCTAGTAAGAGTATAATATGCGGCAGTTAAGAGAGAGTAATGCAATACAATAATGCGTATTCGATGACGTAACAGAAGACGAAATTTGTCTCTATACAGTTGGTTAAAATATGAGCTTCAAAATATGAGTGATAAGGAGGGCATCTATAATGTAATACAGAAACTAAAAACGCATTATAAAAGAGAGCAATAAATTTTTTGTACGTGATTTCAAAAGCGAATTAATTTTGATTCTTAACAACTATTTCTATAGTTGTTAACCATTTTATTGCAAAAGGGCTAGGCACCTTAATAACAATACAAATATATAATTTATACATGTTTTAAGTATTAAGGTATTTGTTTTCCTGTAAACATATTCTTAAAGTCAATGTCAAGTTCAAAATTTTTTTATTCTCTTATTGAAAAAAAAAAAATTCACATCACTATAACAGTAATAATATTTTCACAACAGTAAAAATATTTTGTAAACAAATTTTAAATGTTATTAAACAACAAATACTAATTGAGCTCTTTCACAGGGAAGCTTTACAAATTTAATGCTTCTCTTTATAGTTAGAGGAATGTGTTTCTAAATAATATACCGTTATCATTATATATGTATATAAGTACATATGTGTATAGAGAATTAATAGAGAAAGTAATTTGGTTAACAACAATTGAAAATTAATTTAATAAAAATTATATAATTGCATACATTAGGGGGCACTGTATTACAATATAAAAAATAATAGCTGGGCTATTGAATCGAAAATAGCTAGCTACCTAGCTATTTTAAAAATGAAAATAGCAATGAATAAATTCTTTTATTAAAATTCTTAAATATAAAATATCAATTTATATAACAGTTCAATTTTAAATTTATTTTCCTTATAGCCAATACGTTCTCCAAAAATTTTCTTAAATTAAGAATTCCATATTCGAATTTTATTGTTATGTCAAATAAATATTTTGTTATATAATACATAAAACATAAATCATAATAATATTTTGGAATTTATTATCTTTATTAAAATAATTATATTTTCAATAATAAATTAATAATTCTATAAATAACTTTATGAAATTATGAAAGTAATTGTTTGTTTATAAAATATAGACAAACCTTATGAATTACATTAATAGTTAACCAATACTATATATGTATATATTTGTAAAAATATTAATTGATATATTGTTTACATAGTATAGTATGTAGATGAAATATAAATGAATTAAGAGAAATACGGAAATTCAAATGCAATTTGCATATGGGTAATAATATTGTGCTCTTATATGATCATTTGAATATGACAATTTCATTCTTTTCTTCCAATCGAACCATATGGGCTTTGAAAATTAACGTGTGCGGTATTTTTAGATTTCAATATTAATATATATATATATATGCATAATTATTTCCTTATTATTTTATTAAGATTTTGTTCTTGATTAGGCACACGAATTGTTAAAACAAAAGTTAATGCTGTTAAGAAAAAAAATTAAGGAAGAAAAAATAAACATAGTTGAATAGTTGAATTAAATGGCAAATTTATACAATGTTGTTATAAGAGCATAAATTACTAATTACGAATTCAGAATTAAGAATTAAATGGAAAATATTGAGACCTATGGTAAATATCGAAATTTTTATTTCATAAATACAATTTTCCCCCATGTTACGTTTATTTTGAAAATATATTTTTATTTTGTGCAGATTTCGAATATCCTAGGCCATATAGGCTTTATTTTTCTTGCACTTATTTAAAGATTGATTGAAATGAAATCAATTAAGATTTTTAAAATTATCTTGCACAATAAATCAAAAACTTCAAAGGAAATTCTGTTAACATATTCAATAAATTCTAATGATATATATACAAAATAAGAACGTACATATAAAATTATATTAATAATTTCTGTTGAAAGTTTTTTGAAACAAAATCTTTCTATAGATCATAGCTATTGCTACTAATACATGGATTTCAACTAAAATTTCAAATTTTAAATTATTCCATCAAAGGCTTATATTCGTTAATTCATCTATACAGACTTAAAACTCAACTAATCATATTCCTCGATAAAATTTCTCATTCAGAGTCTAGAGCTGAATTAAAATGATTTTTTTTTTTTTAATTAAATACTTATAATGTCTAGTATATATAATTAAATTTTTATATTCTTAATCATACATGAACATTTTAAGTAAAACAATCAGAAACATAACTTGTTCTTGATAGCAATAGATGGCTAATAGAGCTAGAGTTACATAACAAAATATTTCACATTTACATTATAATACATACATAATATGTATATGTATACATATATACAAATATAACATGCTATACTAAAAAATATGTTAATTATATAATAATAAAAGCTAATTAAATATTTTAAGGTTATGTATGCTATTGTGAGCGTTCGCGATTTCGAACTATGTATATGTGACAGAACATAAAATTATCATTTCAATTATAATGTTCACAGGTTATTAAAAATCTTTTATTTTTTTGGTGTTTTTTTCTAACATTAAAACAGTATTCATTTAAATAAATTAATACTTAAATGAAAAATAGAATAAAATTTAAATTTTATTAATTGAATGCATAAAAAATTCTTTTTGTGTAAAAGAATGACCAATCATTTCGAACATTTTTAAATTTTTAAAAAATTTTAAAAATTTGTATGAGATTTTCGTGTAAATAAAGTTGGACAAAAAAAATTTTTTTTTAAATAAATTCTCGGGATTTTCCGTATCAAGTGATTTTTGTTAATAAATCAAGCAGCTTGTAAAATTTATGTGAGAAATTTTTTTGATTTTAGTTAATTTATTTGTTATATTAAATATTATGTAGAGACTGTCGATCAAAACATTCAAATATAAAGTAAATTAATATCCCAATAGCAAGTCACACGCTCTATTTGAGGCACAAATGTGATGAAGTGTTGACATTTTTAGTGTTGTCGTACTTTATTTAAAAATTTAATTCAAGTAATTAATTTAAAACGAATTTTCTTAATTATTAACATACTTGTTCCGAAAAATTAAAAATAATTTGTAAGTGTACTGAATACGGGTGCGCCCTCTATAATAATGTAGTTTAATTGAAAATTTCCGCAAAAATATTGTTGATGCCCTTACATTTTCCTAAGTAAAGCATCGTAAAGCTTTGAAGCATTACCAGAAAATTCGTTTCTGTACAGAAAAAACATCTTGATTTTCTCTTTTAGCTTTAAAAAGATACTAGCTATTTAGCAAGTTAATTTTATTATGAATAAAATTGCAATATATTAAATTTGCGGTGGAAAATGAAGAATTTTGAGAACTATTCGTGATAAGTAATTCAATAAGAGCTCTTCTTAAGTAAAATATAGTTTTTTTAAGAAATTTTAAGAAAATTCCTCTTAAGTTTATTTTTAATGTTCTAATCTAAAAATTAAAATTAATAGTATCAGTCAACACTATTATTAAAAAATCATTGAAATCTATTTGAACCTTGTGTATTCAAAGAGTTGGACCTTCCAATTTTTATTATAATTAAACCTCTACTTTCTGAAATTTGCACCCCTACTATCTACTTACTACTCTACTTTCTACCCTCTTACTGGAATTTGTAAGTAAGTATACTAAATTTATGTTCTATTTTCCGTAATGTGCTTACTCTATTATCTCACTATATTTATTAATCAGCAGTAAGTTTTAATGAAAAAAAAACAGTTTAATTTATTATTTAATAAATCTCATATAACAATTATTATTTTAAAATATATATGAGAAAATTTTATAAAAGAATAAAATAATAAAATTTTATATAAATATTTTTCAGAAAAGTTTATGAAAACGTCACAAGAACTTCAAAACAAAAGTTAATTTCACATATAAATTTAATCTATAGCTTTCAGGTCTTAATTATGTGAATTTTAAACTATAAATACTTAAAAATTATAAACTATAATATTGAATTAATTAAGTATTTCAGATATTTGGAATGATCAACGAGCTGAGTTTAAAATTTTATTTTTAAATATATTATTGTATACCTATATGTACATACTTACATACAGCTAATAAATTTAAATGATTTGAAGTGTATAACTAATTTGTATAAGAGGGAGGCACAAAAAAAAATTTTTTTTGTTTTAATTCTAAATTATATTACAAAATATTTTATTTTTTTTTTAAAGTATTTTTATTTAAATATAACAATATTTATTATTATTAACGGTCAACAATTTTTATTATTGTTTTATTTTTAGAATTCTTAATTAGTATAACAATTTCATTATTATTATATACATGTATATTTTGAATATGTACGAATTTTTTTTCAAATTCTAATTAATTACATGATTATCTGAAGAGACTGACTACCTGAATTCTTTTTCGAACCTAACTAGTATAATTTTTTCTATTCTTATAAAAATACCAAATAAATTATAGCTTAGTTTGTTGATTTGTTATATAATTTTCGTTAATGAATAAAATAAATAAATACATACATAAATTATTATATAAAAAAAAAATTGTCTTACGAATTCAGTTTAGATAACATGATATTTATATTAAGGGCTATACATTATTAAATTTACATAAATAATGTTTAAAAATTGTCTAAAAATAGATATAACAATAGAATAAATTAAGAATTAAATAATTTTTAAAAACACAATAAAAGATATTTGTATATTTTATAGTTCTATACTAAATAATTTTCGGTTTTCGAAATAGTTGTAATGAAATATGGGCTGGAAAATTAAGTTTAATGCGGGGCCGGCTGTAAGAAACGCTCTTAACATGCCAATTCTATCAGAGAAAAAAGATAATATATGGGTATGGGGTATGATTACTTCAGTCATACAATTACAGGGTACACCAAAATATAATTTTCAAGATTTCTTTGTGTTTCTTGTATTTTACAGGAGTTTTTGCGTTCAGAGGTTCCAAATTGATAACGTCTATTAATTTTAATAATTTTATAAATAAAAGGACAATTTTAAGGAATTACAATTACATAAACAGTGTTGCCGTAGATTCTGTAAATTCTTTTCATAATTCCTGTATTGCATAGGACTGACTGGCCGAAAATGTGAATAAGAATATAAATAACATTATACTTTTCTATTTTGACAATAAATATTAAAATTCTTAATGTGCGTAAATAATAATAAAATCTTCTTACAATATTCATAAATTTTTATAAAATTCTTAAATTCCAAATGAAACGAAAATTATATTTAGTCAAAATTAAATTTGCCTTTTTTTTGTTGCTATTTTTTTTTTTTATAATGATTTGTTTTTTAACTTTTATTATGTAAGAATAATAAGGCTAACAATAACAAAAATAGCAAGCGAAACAATATAATAAAAGGAACAAAAGATTTTTATAACTTTGAAAAAAAAAAAAAACAAAGTTGCAAAAAAAAAGAAGCCAATTTTTTGGCAACCCTATTGTTTAATCTATTTTTTGTTATGCTTGTTTTTTCGCTAATTTATTAAATATTTTTTTACCTATTCTTCTTATATATTAATAGGCAACCTTAAATGAAAACCCAGACCGAATAAAAAGTAAAAAAAAAAATTTAGTTTTTTTTTTTTTTTGCTTTGCTTTCCTGTGGGGCTCATTTACGTGGTTCAAATTTTTTTTTAACTTAGTTGTTTTGCAAAAAAAAAAAAAATTTTTTTTCTATATTATTTTTTTTTCTATTCGAAAATTTTTTAACGCCTGACTTGGAATGAAAATGAAAACGCGGAATATAATCTTCTCTATATTATACTACATATAATAAACATGCTATGACTATTAATAATGTATGAATATTGTTAGAAAACAAAAAACAAAACAGAAAGAAATCAGAAAAACAAAATGCCGAAAAAAAAAAATAGAATCGAATTCAAGGTTAGAATTACCATTAATTTGGTTAATTTTATTTGTGTATTAGAGTTTTTTTTTTTTTAGTATAATACTTATAGGTTCGGTACATGTTTACTCATTTTGTTGTTCTTTTCTAAAAGTATACAATTATATACAATCTTATAGCCATGCATAAATGTATATATAACATTATATTATATGCGTAATAGTATATTATATTTCGACGAGAATTTCAAGTATGGGGAAACAAAATTCGAATAAAAAAAAAAATAGAAATATAAATAATATGAGCAAATTTTTTTTTTTATTTTTATATTTTCGATATTTTGACATTTTTTTTTTCTTACTTATTTTGAGTTTTTAGCATTCAAGCTATTACCTACCCTAACAAGACCTTCACTTCTACCCTCTTTTTTATAATTAAATCGTATAAAATATTTACTACATAATTTAATATTGTGAATTGATAGATGAAAATATTATAGACAAAATAACACTACATTATTTGTTATAACTTGAGTAGAGTAATTATATTGTGAATATTTGTGATTTAAATTTAATTTTAGACGAAATGGCTGACTTGATTGATTTTGTTTTTTTTTTTTTCGTTTGTATAAAATTAAGTAATGAAATTTTATTTTTTTTTGTTTTGTTGTGTGCGTGCACATTGTATTTAATATTATTGTTATAAAAAAAAAAAAAATCAATAGTTAGTGTTGTTGTTTTTTTTATGATTTGTTTTTATGTTTTAACTAACAACAACAATAATAATAATAACAATAATTGTTATAATATTAAATTTTACTAAAAGAAAACAAAAGTGTCGCTTGTAAAAGAGAAGAAAAAAAAAAACAATATGGGTATGTATGAAATTTATAAAAATAAATTCAAGAACAAAATTGAATTTGCTGCCATTATTAATAATAAAAATGTAGAGTTGCCATTTTATAATAATAATATAGTGTTGTTGTTTTCAATATAAACTCATAAATTGCACTCAATTTTTTTAATTATTGATTATTGTTTAATAATATTTTAAAATATTATTTACATACAATTAAATTTATTAATTGAAATTATTGAAATATATAGGTGAAAAACCGGAAACAACAAAATTGTTCTCTTTCAGCTAATCCGTTCTCTTTTGGCTAGTATTAATACAAAAGTAATTATGAGTTCTCTGTCGAGTAAAAATTGCATTAACTAGGAAAAAAGAATTTTTGTCTTGAATTTATACTAAAAATTTTTGCATTAATTGACATTTTTAACTGTTATAAGTTATTTTGAGCTTTTATAGCTTTATACATAAGCAACTGAACGATATTTTGGAAGCCGTATTACCAAAATTTCAGAATAGTATTATTGGGATTAATACATTTTACGCACGAAATCTTTTAAATTGCAGTAATTTTACTAGATTTGCAGTAATTTTCCTATTTTAAATACGAAACAAGTATATATATATACAAATTGTAAATGTTTGCAATACATACTAACAATATTAAATCTTATAAATTATGTAAAATTTTATCAATATTAATAATCAATATTCATAATCAATTTTATATAATATTAATGACTATATATAGAATCTATAATGTAAGCATTTACAAAAATTTTCAAATTGAAAATTAAAAATCATCATTATGCCCCTGTAATAAATAAATTTAAGACCGCGAAAAATAATTTACTGGTTCCGTAATCTTTAAATAGCATAAAATTTAATTTATTTTTGTTTTTTTTTTCCTTAATTTTCTATTATAAAATAATCGATGATTTATTGCTCCTTATCAAAAAACACACAAATTATTCTTTTCTAAAAATTTTAAAAAATTATCTACATTTTTTTTTTTTTACAAATTAATAGGTTATGTTTTATGTCACAATTATAAATTATTATTATGCGTGTATATGTGTATATGTATATGGTACTCATATATTATAGTATAGCTATATGTGTTTTTGCATATTGATGTATACAAATTAAAAATTGCCGATAACTAATTCATGGTCAATTTAAGATTAGGATAAATTACCCTCTTAAACATTGACTAAATTAACAAAAAAAAAAAATTAACGAAAAAAAAAGACTATTGATGTGGCAGTTTAGGTTAATTTTTTCCAAAATTTTTTTTTTTAAAGTAGAATTCAAGGACAATATATTTGAAACCAGACGGATGATATTTTTATTTTTCCTTATTATTATATACATATATCAAAAGAATAATATAGATATAAATTTAATACAGGGCATCTCGTATGTCTAATACGAGTTCTATAATCTATTGCTCTACACCACTGTTTAGGCCTTAATGAGCATACAAAATGTTTTTTATGAAGACGATGCTCAAAGCTCAAAAGGCTCCAAGTTACAGTGACTTAAAATTAAGCTCGAGTGAATTTTTTTTTTCTCTTTTAAAAATTTTAAGTATGACTTCGCGTTATCAAAAGTGATTTACAGGGCGCTGTCATTTAATGAAAGATGTCAAATGAAATATTTCAGGCAATTAATTTTTACAAATGTAAAGGAAATTCGGTTATTAAGTTGAACATCATTTTGTGTAACAGTATAGAGATATCATTTTGAACGGTTGTTGTACATTTTTTAAGGTAATGGAAGCAAAAAATTTGGTATATAAAATTGTAGTACTTTATTTGAATATTTGATGAAGTTGCCAGACTATACTAAAAATTAGAGAAAGCTACAATTTTTTAAAAATGAAAAATTAAAATTTCAAATTATCCGAAAGTTATTCAGAAATCTGAACGGAATATACCTAATCACACAAGGACGGAGTTATACTTATATACTGTTGAGCTGTGAACATCGTTTCCATACAAAAGTTTTTACTACTTATCAGGACCAATTCAATGTTATATAGTAGCACACTTAGACACCCTGTCATTCTATATATGACAATTGGATTAAATGAAATCCAAAAATAAAAAACAAATGACATTATTTTAAATGACATACAATTAAAAATGATTCGGTTATATAAGAAAATGAAATTTCGTAATTAAATTTAATTAATTACTAAAGAAAGAATAAACTTAACACTATATTTTTATTTTTTGGTAGTATATTTTAATTATTATTTAAAAAAGAGATAGAAAACAGAAATTAATCATATAAAATACAAGAATATTGTAGAAATTTAATACGACAAACAAAAATCCATTTTTAATTCTTAATTCTTAAATTCATTTAATTCTTTTTATATTCATTAAATTTTATTTACTTTTTTATACTTAATTTATTATATTAATCATTTCAAATACCAGTTAAATTAAAAATTTTAATATTGAAAGTTTTTTGAAATATAAGAGTGTAATAAAAAGAAAAAAAATTATAAAATTTTGATGTAAGATGATAAAATTTTTTGTCTTTTATATAAAATTTATTTTGGTACACGTGTACTTTTTTGGAGGACGTGTTTCAGTATATATATTTTGTGAAAATAAAATTGGAATCGGTTCTTTGTATCTACCATTCTCGATATAACTTAATTATGCGCAAAGTGTTGAAACCGCTTGACAATTACATGGAACAATTGCTTTACTCATAAATTCTGAATGTGAACTACAAAATATTACATTTTACACGACCAGTGTAGACACTCTACACGAGCATTGTTGCACTTTTTGAGATGAGTGAATAAAAAAATAAATATAAGTATATAACAATAACAACAATAATTTCAAAGCAAGTCTTCACATTTAAAATTTGCATACCTTTCTTTTGATAATTATTGAAAAACAATTATTTGATTTAATCGTTTTACTAATATTTTTATTCTCCTAAGCATTATTTTTTACGGAATATCTTTTCTATCTGTTAAACATGATTAACATGATCTAAACAGTATTACAATAAATAACGAGAAAATAAAAATAATGAGAAGCATTTTGTTCCAGTTTCTCAAATTGAATTTGTATAAAAAAATCATAAAAATTAACATAAAGCTCATCTTAATAAAAGAGAGAGAAATATAAACAGTAGATATCGGCATCTTTAAACATAACATTAAATTACTTGCATTGCCCTATTATAAATTATCTATACTCATATTACAATCATAATAATAATAATATGAGCACAATAGTACTAAAAATAGAAATGACATGAATGTTACAAAACAATAATAAACTCAAACTATTTTAGTTTCATCTGAATAGTTATCAAATTATCACGTTTATGTTTTGTATGTATACAAAAATACTGTACGACAGTACTTGTATATTATACCCTAAAACACTTGTACATAATTTTTACTTTTATAATAATATTGTTAATATCAAAGTCAATAGAATTTTTTCTCTTCTCTTTTTTGTGTATTTTTATTTTATTAAGAAAATAGAATTTCTCCTAAAATATGTTCAAATATTATTAAACAAGAACAAATAAAATAATTGTATAAAATGAGAAAAACAAATAAATTAATTACAGTAGTTTTATAAAACAGAAAATAGAAAAAAAAATCACTATTTATATTGTCAATTAAAACGGAGAATAAAAAAAAATGTTAAAAAAGTTTGTTAAAACCACAAAATTTCGTGACCTTGATGATTTTCATTTCTCTTTTTTTTTAATATAAAGCTTTCATTTAAATTTTTATTTGTATATCCATTTACATTTAATTATTATGTATATGTATGTGTATAATACTTTCAAAATAAATTATTTGTCTAAATTCTATACGAAAATTATATTCTGTTACCACCCGCACTGAACTTGTTTGAATGAATCAGAAACATTGTAAAAATTGGAATTTTGTGAAGATCTTCTTTTTTGTTTTCTTATATAATAAAAAAAAATTATGCGAAATATTTTATTAAAATTAATAAAATTTACAGTAAAACTTTTTACCAATCAGAATTTTTAATATACTTATGTAAGATTCATTTTCAAAGCCTAGAAAGAGGTAGTTCTTCATATACAAGATATTTATGTAAAATAGGCCGGTTTTGAAACAAGAACTATTCAAACTTTTGTTTTGTAAATTATATAGTGACTGCGATTTAAATAAAACAATATTTATATATTTCTCGGAGGTTTCTCGCGTAATATATGTTTAGTACAAAACAAAATATGCGCCGCAGGAAACTACCACAACCCTACACAAATACAGCAGATAGATCACGGTCTTCTTGCCTATCCAATCAAAATAGTTTATACAAATAATAATTTTGCAGTAAAAGTTAAAATTAATTCATATTTATAATATATTGTTACCTAAAAATATGCAAAATTATCACATTCTAATGTACCACTAGTAAATCGTGTTATATGGATTATAAGGTTTAGAATCCGAATATCTGTCCTCTTAAATTGAAGTTCTATTGTGAATATAAAATCAAAGTATATTTGTGGTCTTAATTTAAAATTTTTTTTTTATAACCAAATAATTTAAATATAGAAAGCTCTAGAAAAAACTGTATCTGACCTTCAATGATATCAAGAACATTAAGTTCATTATTATAAGAATCTGCTGTATTTAATAATTAAGTTACATTCGAAATCAAATATTTATTGTACATATGTACTTATATTTAGATATTTACATATTTACTTTCCGTTTCCCTGATCATATAAAAAAAATTTGAGGAGTTGCTGTTGTTGTTTTTACTTATTATTCTTGTTGTTGTTTCCCTCGTTTCTATTGTAATAAAAAACAAGACAAAAAAAAAGCACAGAATTTTAATTTCAAATATAAGAATGATACTTTTGTGTTTTTGTTTTTTTTTATCTTTTATTATATTTGTTTTTAAATAAATTTTTTATCACTAAATAAATATTTAATTTGCATTAATTTGCATAAATAAAATTCTATTATTATTTTAATTTTTCTTTTTGTTTATATTTTTTTTTTTGTACAAAATTCTTTTATAAATTTCTATGAATGAATCACTCACAAGCTATGTACATATTATATGTTCATATAATTTTCGTAGACAAATGTGAATTATAATATTATATTTGTGTTTTATTATAATATGTAGAACAGTTTTTCAAATTGAATAATTGTTTTTTGAACATTTATCACAGTTAATAATGGTATTTTATGAATTTATTTCTTCAAGGATTTTGTATATAGATACATACATATATGTATTGTTAAATTATTATTGAACAAATGGTCCATAAAATTTTTGAAAATTAATTAAATTAATCAATTATTTATTAATAATTCCATTTCAGAAAATATTATAGATTTGGCAATTCTATTCTTTCAAATACCGGATATAATAGTAATTGTATCCAATTTTAAATAATAATTAATTATATTTTGCATTAAGGCATAGTGTACAGTTACCAAATATTAAGAACACGTACGGACGTAGACAATTTTATTTAATTTTTCAGCTTAAGCAATAATTTTCAGCATTTAATCGAAAATTGTCGTGATATTTGAAATATAACCGTCCTCAATTTTAATTTTTTTTTTTTGTATTTTCAAAATATACGATCCATAATACAATATTATAGATTTCTATAGGTCAAAACATATAATAAACATTTAATATTTAAACTAAAAACCCAAAACACTAGTAGCATTTTAATTGCCAAAAAAAATAAATATGGAAAGTTCTTTCTCTTGTAGGCTAAAAATAATAAAAATACAAAATTAATGGAAAATTTCTTTTATACTACTCAATATCTGTATGTATACAATTCATATATGTATAAGCAAAAGATTTTAAATACATTATGTATACTGTTTTAGTTCATTATAATCCTTAAAAATATGCTTTATTTTTCAAAATAAAGTTTTATGTCGAAATAAATGAATTAAAATTCATGAAAAAAAAAAATGGCATTTGTTTTTTGAAATATTTTGACGCCAAGAATAAATAAATAATAAAATTTATTATTTAAGATCAGTTCTTTCGAACCTTGTATTGTATTAGAATAAATCGCTCCGTATGCATACAAAAAATTTTCCTCTCACTCACATTCTGTAAAAATAACTGTAAATATGAGTAAATTTTCCATATGTTTCCTAGACACAAACCGATTATAACCAATAATATATGATAGTTATAAATTACAACAAGAACTTGTACGGTACTGAAAGATTGACTACACCGAAATAAATCTGATATCATTCCGAACACCAAGCACTTATGTAAAGCAATATAACAGAAAATATTATTGCAATTGTCAGAGATTTAATTATACTAAACATTTAAAAAACATTCTAATTATACTAATTTTTAGAACAAATGGCGCACGAAACTGGCGAACTCTGGCGCAAGAACGAGACCGATGGAGGCAAATTTTAGAGGAGGCCAAGACCCAGTCTGGGTTGTAGAGCCATTTATGATGATGAGAACAAATTAAATCAACATTATCGTGGACATAAACCATTTATAAACAGGACTTTTTACTCACATTAAATAAATCATTACTCACATTTACTCACGTTTTTACTCACATTAAATTATCCGCGGTACTAGCCATTTATTCATAAAAAATATAGGACACAAACCTATGAGTCTATCCACTTCTAAAATTTTATTTAAAAATCACTAATTTGAATATGCAGGCACTTAAGACTAGGAAATGTCACATAGTTTTGTAAAATTCCGAAAATTTAAAAGAAAAAAAACTATACACACACAATTTTGATATTAAATTTTACCTTAAATGCAGATAATTCATACAAACACATGCTGAAAATCTTTACCGTATTTACCGTATACGTTAATAAAAATTACGTTAAATTTGTTTACTTTTATATTATTTCTTTATTTTTTTTTAATTTACCTTTCAAACATAATAATATTAAAATTATTATTAAATTTATTTGAATAATTCAATTATAATTTTATATACATACATACATATACACTTTTTATTATTCTATGACCTTAAAAAAATTTTCAAATTAGTGAAAATTTTCAAAATATCATTTCAATAATTTTTTTTCTCCATTCCTTCTGCCCCCCTTTCTGAATTGCTGCCATATTTTTCGGTACTCTTGTATTTTGGGTAAAAATAACACTATGAAAATAATTTTAAACAAATAATCTAGCTGTCATATTGTTCAAGGGTAATAAAAATTTTTTTTTGGTAGCGCCACCCAGAAGCACAAATAAGTTTTAAAGTTTAATGGGTTTTTTTTTTGTTGTGTATCTCTTGTTCTTAATTTTTTCTTTTTTGATTTTCAGAGCAATTTGGGTGTTCTTTTAAAATGTTCTGGATTTTACTATAAGTAAATACTATGATACTTACTTTTATCATATGTTATAACACTTTAGTATAGATTTTTATTGATAAAAAATTATTTAAGAGGCAAAATATTCGGTACGCACTATTATAATATATATACACATTTATTATAGTATGAGTGTGTAAGTTTGAATATTATTTTAGAATCATAATGCAATTTTACGACATTCTAATGATTTTTTTGTTAAAATAAAATTATTAAAAATTTTTTTATATTATCATTTTTATTATTATTATATAAGATATAAAATTTTGACATATGGAGTTTATATAAAATTTTGTGCTAAGTAAGAAGAACCGTAAATAATACAGTATGCATTCTCTTAATTATGTATTATTTGCAGCTGAATATGAACTATAAATTTGGAGTCAAGCTGGATTTGTTACATTATTTGACAATTTTTTGCTATTTGGATTTTTGCTACTGGAAAAGGCACTGTATTTGAACGAAATTATTTTTTGGGAAGAAGGAAAATTAAGATGGAAGTGTTCGATCTAAAAACATCAAAATTTCCGTAATATGTCAACGGGGCCGTGACGAAGAAAATGCAAAGAAAAATAACTAGAAATGGTCGTACAACTTGATTAATTAAAAAAGAGATGCCTCAGCCACTCAAGAATTTTATTAGAAATTTTTTCTAAGAAATTTTTTAATCTTCAATAAAATTGAATAAATTTATGACGTTGACGTTTAGTCATCAAATGCTTCATACATATAAAAAAAAAATATAACCGTCACCGTCTTATCTCCTAATAATTTTTTTCAAGTTCTTTAGTTCCTAATCATAAAATAACAATAGAATTTTTGCACTATTTTTAAAATTTCTCATAATGATTTCTTAAAAAAAAGAACAAATAATCTACCCCATCTGCTTTATAGATTTCCGGAAATTCTATACAAATTAATAATAAAAATGATTACTTCCGAAACTAAATGTTATGAGTGATACAAGAATAAAATAGAACCCTTTCTAGTGAATATTATTCCTTCATGCTTTTTAATATTTCTTTACGAAATAAAAAAAAATTTTTTGCAGGAAATAACCTAAGAGTTTCGATAAAAAATTTATTATTGGTGTATTTTTTGTTTTTTTTTTGTAAAAAACGTCACTCTTTGAACTTGGAAGAGTGTGTTACGTAATAAGTATAATGATGATTATTGAAATAGAAATGTTAATAATTATTTTTTTTTTTTTTTTTTTTTTTTTTTTTTTTTTTTTTTTTTTTTTTTTATGTAAAATTTAATATAGTTTATTGTATGTATGTATATATATAATATGTAAAATTTAAAGTATAGCACACATATTAAACATATGTGTGCTATACATGTGAACTTATAGAGTGTATGAGTTATAGAAATTCAAAAGTAGAATTTCACAAAATCGTATGATATGATATGAGTAATTTAATCAATTTTAAAGAAATTATGTCGAAAATTAATGGTGATAATAAAATATTAACTTGTTTGCTTTTACAATAAAATTTAATAGTTATATTAATTTTTTTTTCGACCCTGTGATCTCATAATTGAAAAAAAGAGTACTATGCAGTATGTTAAGGTTTTGATTCATAAGCTTAATTATTGCTTAGGTTACAGTTACATGTATGATACGGAAATGGAAATTTAAGCACAACGCTTTATTTGACACACGTAAAACATTTTACAGCGTTAACAGCGTTAGATTAAGGGGATTGTAAACAATGGGCTGAAAGAGAAATTGTACAAAAAAAAATCTTCAAAATTTCGTTTTTATATTCAAATACTTTTTTATAGTGAAAAGATTTTTAATTTCAATGAAAATTCAACATTATACCAAATAATTGCTTGTAGAGCATTCAGTTAGTTAGGCTCTTAGACTCTTAGATCTACAGGTTCCTTTCGTTTGAGAGTGATTGATCTTCTGTGGATTGTTAGTGTCTGCCATTGAGGACAGATTTGGCGCTCTTCTTGAATCAAATGTGCGAAACTCTTCCTTCCGTCTTGCTCAAGGAAGTTCTTCTCAAATCTGCATAAGCAGACTTTCTTTTATGTAGGTTCTGCCGGAATGGCGAGGAGACGGCCATACACATTCTGTGTGACAGTTCTGCTCTGACTATCAGCAGATGTAGATGGTTATGGCGAGGCTTTGTCAATGTAGAGGAACTCACGTCCAACTCCCTGAGAGGGATATCTCAGGGTATTTGCTTGAAACCGGGGTAGGTTAAATGGAATATGGGAAGGCTATAATAGGTCATGAATAGATGCGGTATCTGAAGGAGAGGAATTTCCTTTGCCCATGTCTTTCTTCGGTAACTAAAAAAAACGGAATAGACTCTTAGAGTAATCGTTTAGTGCTACAATATTATGTCATAAAACAGAAAGTAAAAAAATCTCGACAAACAATATCATTTGCTTATAATAAAGACTTCACAATTTAATAGAAATGGATGAATAAAGGGGAAGCTTTTGGTAATGGGTAATGCTCAGAAAAAGAGAATTAAATGGTCTTTGGAATGACATTTAAGAGGAGTTCATATATGAAAAATGAAAAATAAAGAACAATTTCCGGAGAAGTCAACTCTTAAAGTTCAGGAAAGCCGGAGAAGAATCAAGAAAAAATAAAAATATAAGGAGTATTTTTTGTTTGGCTGCGTAAACATTTTGTATTCTAATTGTATACTGGCCCCCGGGCATCTAGTCTTGATAACTGTATGAATTCAACTTTAATTTTAAAGCGGGAAATAAATTTTTTATTTGAGTTTTTATTAAAAATTTCAATTTTTATTTAAGAAGCCTCTTCAATATCAAATTCAAAAATCATTTGGCGGAAATAATTAAATTACAAAAATATATTTTTTTTTTTTGATTTTTTGATTTTATTTTGCGACTGGCGCTTACAATCCCAAATATATCATTTTCAAAAAATCCAAAATTAATTTGATAAATTAATAAAAAACAACATTGTAAAATTCCTATAGGTGGGTAATTCAAAACTTTTTATTAATCAAAAAATATTATTAAAACTATAGGAAAACAAAATCTACTTACAAACATCTTTTGGTTAACCAGTTTTTTTTTAACTGCCTTCTTAATTTTATTTGCCACCTACAATCATTTTGAATGAGTACTTATATTTGAGAGAACATACATAAAAACTTACAATAATTCAAGATTTGCATATAGGAACACACAATTATAATACATACATAATTACAATACTCGTATTATTTTATATAAAAATATTTTATGTTTACATTATAAATGTGCAGAGTGTATTAAATTTCAATTTAAAGCAGCTTTAAATAAAAAAATATTCAATAATTTTAAGAAACCTGAATTGCTGCTATAATTTTTTGCTCATTACTTAAAATATGTACTTGTTAAATTTAACCAATATTTTTCCACATATTAAATGCTCAATCAAGAGAATTATATTTCCCATAGTGTAGCTGCTTAACTTTTGTCCGTCGTTGATTTCTTGTGTTTTATTTTGTTTGATTCTCCCTTTTAAATTTCAACCATATATAATTTTCTTCATAGTGTAATACGTAAATGTATGTATGAGTGTGTAGAAAATTAAGTACAAAAACCGCTATATTTATAACTTAATATATTATGGTACACAACCTGTACCGCACAAGTTAAACTAAAATAAAAACATGTAAAAATTAACCGTAGCTATATTAAGGTATTGTGGAAGTGTTATACTACAAGTTACTCGAATGAGAGTAAAATGTTAAAACGGAAGAAAATATTGAAATTTTAATAGAATGCAAATGTAATTTTTTTATACATATATGCAAGTAAATTGATTGTATGCACATATGTTCCGCATAAAAAAGGTAATACTGCTATATTAATTTATTTTACCCTATATCAAATATGTAGAGTGCAGCACATGTATTAGTAAATATACAACAAAACAATATTCAATTTATTGCTGATTTAAATACACTGGCAACAATGAATAATGAAGACAGGAAGATTAATTAGAAAAGACAAGAATAGGAAAAAGAAAATATACGTGAACAAGAATATACACAAACACTTACAGATATATATACTTAAAATACGAGTATAACATTAAACTACATAGCGATTATCACCTTTACTTTTCGTATACTTTAAACTTACAACTGATTATGCATGTAGAATATTTTCTTGTTTCTGTGTAGGGTGAAAATAAAACCGACAGACACTGGAATTGAAAAATGCATATTATGTGCCGAATTTAAGATTGGTACAAAAGAAAATTAAAAAAAAAAAAAAGAATTGCGAAAAAAAACATCTCTGACCGACTAAAAGTGCAGTCATTAGCGGTTGAATGCCGTCAAAATTAACAAATAACAACAAACACTTTATAAGCGGTTTGCTTTTTTCTTCTCTCTCTTATGTCCCAAATATGTTATGCACGTATACATTTAGTTATACAGACATAGTATATATAGTATAACACTTAAATATATAACAATAAATAATGTTATAATGTGTATGCAATTATAAATGCGGTGATAGGGTAATAATATACTGTCAATGAAGTAGAAATTATCGCTATACTTCTTTATTACAGCATATACATATAGGTACACAGGTAGATGATATACAACTTATAGGCGACTGTTATACGACGAATAATATAAATAGACTCTCTTAATCTTTGATACTTAATACATTCATTATGCTTTTGTTAATCAAAATGTTAACTAAATAAATTACATAACACCATATAAAATTAAAAAAACATAAATTTTAAATGGATAAAAGAAAAGAAGAAGGAAAAGAGTATAAGATGAGCATTAAAAATACAAGGTGTTTTAATTTTGTAGAAAATATTAAAGAGAAAAATGAAAAATTTAAAAAATATAAAGATTGAGTCTTAATTACGAATGTCTACTGTGTGATACATGTAAAGTCTATACGTCAAATACTTGAAGAGAAAAATTAAATTTCGACATTGTGAATTATAGAAATATAACTTATTAGTTGTCATTTGGGTGACTATTCTGCTTTCAAATCACATATTTTAATTGACAGTGGAAACCTATGTTTTCAGTTAACACTTAACCCTTTGGAATTTGATTCAATTAAGAAATGTCTTACACAAAATAATTTTGGACAATCACCGTACTTTCCTTTAAAAATAAATCGCATATTCAAGCATTCTATATTGAAGCTCATGACTGGACTTTAATGTGACAGAAAACTCATTGTGCGCCTAACTCATCGTTGTGATGTTAATCATCAAAATATGATTTAATTAAAAATTTTGGACAACAGGATGAAATAACATATAATTCCTCAACGCATTTCAAAAAAATCTTCCACCCATGTGCACAAAATATAATTTGCATTCAATATCAATTGCATCCAAATCAATTCCATTAAATTTTCTATTTCGTAATCGACGAAATTTTATGGCATATTTAAAAACTCTATTAGTCATTTAACATTCATATATTGTTCATATATGAATACATAAAAGACCAACTTATATATAGACAAAAAAAAAACTGCATTTTTCTTAATATGGTACTGATGAATGATGGGGCACGAATTGCAAATTTGTTATTTTTCATTTCTCTTATTTTACGAGTATATGAAATATTGAAACCAAACCACACCAAATCATCCATTATTAAATTTATAATACGACAAAACAAATTATAATCGATATTCTAAATATGCACATAACCCAGCTTTTAATATTATACACATACATTCATCTACATATACATAGATATAAATACATATATATATATATATATTATATAACAATTTATTTATATATGTATAGTAAAATACTGCATAATATTATGTAGAAGCAGAAATTATAAACTGTCGGTCAACTAAACAAGTTGTATAGAACACCCATTAGTAATTCGAAACCCTCAATGAATTTATAATAATAAATAAAAATGCATTTGTATGAATGTATGTTTATTTTAATAATATGAATTAAGTGTAGCATATAATAAATATCGAATGGTGTTGAAATTTATTACAATTAAATTGTATATTTATATATATGTATGTTCATATGCATATTTTTGCTATTTATATATAAGTATAGTTATTTATAAGAATTTATAATTTAAATAATATGAGCATATCAGTTCTTTATATGAAAATTAAAATTGAGTACTATAGCTATAACAAATTCAAATATATTAAATAAAATTAGTGTTACCAATTTGATATTATAAATTCCTTACTAATAATTTCACTGAAGAGCAATTGAAACGTATTTATGATTCATATACATAATAACCTATATACACTTTGTTATAGTTCATATTCGATGAAGGCAGTCCACATTAACAAACACAAGACAAGTCGCTTAACTTAAAAGACAAGTTTTATTAACTGCACGTTTACCTAACTGCCTTGAATTACATATCTCTAACCTGTAGGCCAGCTGTTCCGGCAGGCTCAGAGTCGCTGTACCGGCTACGTCAACCAATCAACCAGCCATAATAAAATATATATATGTGTATTTCTTTTTTTCATTCAATCAGAGACGTCATAATGATTAGTACTGAAATAGGTTAATAAAATTATCAAAGTAACTGCTTTTAATATATGTAAGTCCTACATTACCAAACATAAAGAGGAATATCAATATTTTTACGCCACTTTTCAATTCACAAATTCTGTTAAAAAAAAAAAATGCAACTTTCACAATAATTATCAATTAAGTGTCAATTTTGTTTATAGTAATCTAGACAATTCTATATATGTTGCCTCCACATTCTTAAATTTTATAACATATTCATAAACAAGTAATAATTTATAAAAAATTTTCTTGCAACAGTTTGGCTCTATTTACTTTCACATTTTGTCAATAATTATAAATGCCACAATGTCAATATTATAAATGTCACAATTTGTAAATGTCATTTTTGAAATCTGCCAAATTTTTAAGCAGCTCAATATTTTTTATTTTAGTTTTCATTATACAACAACGGTAACCCCACAAATTGGTGCATAATAGTAAAAAATTGTAAAACCAAAAAGAAAAACAAAAATGAATTTTTTTACGCTCCATTCATGGTTATGATTTTTATGTTTTTTATTCAAAAAAAAAATTTTTTTTTTTTTAAATTTTTTACGTTTTTTAATTCATAAAAATCTTTTGTTATCATTGTTGTTTTTGTTTTATGTTAAGTTTATGTTGTAGTTGCATTTTCTACTCATGGATTGTAAAAAAATACTAAAAAAAAAAACATTTTATTTTTTTTTTTATCTTATTTTTTTTTATTGAAATGAAAAACTAGTTTCGGTTTTTTGTCTTTTTTTTTATTTGTTTGTTTGTTAGTCTTCACCGCACTTTACAATTTTACTATATTTTATTACTTATATTCGTATACGATGGCATATAGACCGCAGAGTTGAAAGCCAATTATCTGTGCACTATTAAAACGATTGGTATATAATATGGTGCATATTTAAAACAAAAAAAAAAACCAAAAAGAAAGAACAAAATGATTATTGGACGCATGTAGGTGCATTTTATTGTTCATTTTATTTATTACTTGAGGCGCTTTTAAACAGGTAAAAATTAAGCTTTACTCTTTTATTTATTTTGCGTATAAGCATAAATGTATAGGCTTATTTTTAATTTTAAAATGCATTTTATGCAAATCACTATTTATTAAAATATTATTCAAGAGTTGAAATTGAAATGTGTAAAGAATTGGAACTTTTCATATTTTAATTTTATATTTTTATTGCAGGTTATTATAGTTTTAAATATTGAAAACAAAAAATATAGGTCATGTACCATTATTTAATTTTGTATTCATTCCTAAAATGTTGAATTTAATTGTTATGATTCATATTATGTAAAATTTTGAAGGGAAAGTGTTTTGATGAAGGATGAATTGTTGCAAAAAATGTTGAATAATATTAATAAAGACAGTGAATAATTTGACATGTAAAGTCAAAGATTAGTCTCCGATTTTTAAATGAAGAATATAATATTTATAATGTGAATGGCGGCGTATACGGTTATATAATTTTGACATTTTAAGAGAATTAAATGGGTTATTATGTATTTCAAAAATGATTCGGTCATATAATATGACATTTACGGTTGAAATTGTCAAAAATATCAAAATTAATTGCTGAATTTCAGAAAATTTTTCTTGCACAATACAATTATGAATATTTTATTTAATTTTAATTATATTTTACTATGGCATATTTTTAAGTATGAATGGTTGCCAATATTATAATATATGCATAAATTATTTTTATTAAATGGCAACACCAGTATGTAGTCTATAAAATAATAATAACAATAACGACTGCATAAAACAAATATAACAAATAAATGGCTTATATTTCAAAATAAAAAATTTTTTCATAAATTAAAATTAAATACAATTTTTGAACTCGAAACTGTTATATCATACATTTGACAGGTTGCCTCCCATAGTTTAATTATATTATTTTATTAATGACTAAATTATTATCAAACATTAACACTTAAATCATTATGATAAAATTTCATAAAGAGTAATAAATTTTTATTAAATTAATTCAATTTTTTTTTTTTACAAAAGATAGACCATAATATTAAAATATTCAATTTTTTTTTTGTTGTTGTTTAACCCTTAATCACAACAATATTATCAAACTGTGTTCATAAATTTTTTAAAAAATTTATTTTATATTTTATTTTGGAAATTTTTACAAAATATTTTGTTTTTTTGAAAAATTTTACTTATTATTTATTTTTTTCCCTTTCAGGTAAGCTACATAACAATAATTTCTAATATATGAGGCTGTATTAGTAAAAACGGAAATAATTAGCATAAATTTTAAGGTAAAACGTAATAAATATTAATTAAAATTGAAATAAATTTGAAGTAGTGTAGGTTCTAAAGTGGGATAATATGACGTACGACACAAAAAATTTTTTTACGCAACTAATAAGCTATGGTTTTAGTGTTTTCTTGCGCCCGCAATGTTTAAACACTATCAGTGTATTGGGATCCTGAAATATTTACAAATCGCAGTTGTATATATAAAGCGTCTTTTATTAGATTTAAAAACCTCTCATTGCATCAATCACCACTTGTGATTGGTTTTAAGTTGATACATTATTGTTAGGGTAATCAAAATGGCTAGCAGAGGAAAATTAGGGTCACATACCTATAAATTAATAAATTGCGTAAAAATAATTATTAGTAATTTATTTTATTATTAATATTCATCTCCATTCTAAAGATAATATCCTAGTAACAGTAAATAATTACCTATTTTTCTTTATTACTCTTATTAGGAGCATAGGGCTTCCACAAAGCCTCTTCATCTTTCTCTATTTTGGGCAAGCGCTTTAGCCTGGGCCCATGTTATCTGTACTTCTGCAATTTCTTTCAACACGCTTCACTTTCAAGTATTTCTGGGTCTTCCTACACTTCTTGATCTCTGTGAGTTATATTCTATTGTCTGTCTTGCTATGTAATGTTCAGGTCTCCTTAGAATGTGTCCGAGCCATTTGTATTTTCTTTTCTTAATTTGTTTCTCTATTGGCTCTTGTTCAAGATATTGTTTAATATTGTATTTGGCCGGAACACTTGACATATGATCCGAATTCACTTATTCATAAAAACCTGCTATTTTTTATGTTTTTCTTATTGCTTAGGTAGGCAGGTTCCACTACCATACAGCCTGAGGAACTTAACACAGACATTGAAAATTCTAATTTTAGTTCACCTCGATATTTGCGACAATTTCCAAATTTTCCATATAGGCTTGCAAATTCTTTCTTACCCTTATTCAGGTTATCTTCAATATTAAGTTGTGTGCCTCTATCCGAACCTTATTATGCTTCCCAGGTAATTATATTTCTGCACATGTTCTATCAGTGAGTTCACAGTTTCAAATCTTGACATAGTCGTACCTATACCCACTGAAATTCATTAAATTTTGAAAATTTTTTTTGTACTTAATTTTCATGTAAATGAGAATTTCAAAGAGCATATCTTCTTCAATATTTTAATGAAATCGAGATGAAACATATAAAAATCATGTTAAAACCACACCTTTTTTATCCCAAAAAAATTTTTTTTATTTATTAATCATCGAGAGGGAATAAATTAAACCACAAGACAACATTTTGTAAAATTGTCTTTTATATAGAAATTAAAGCATAAATTTTAAAATAACAAAAAAAAAAACATTCGTTTTTTAATGGCAACGTTCTAATTTTGGAGTTATTTCTATTTTTTTTTTCTATCACAAATCATCACAATCTTCTCTATAGTCTATCAAATTTTGTAAAAATTAAAATCCATCAGAGATCCCGTCAGTTGTTTTTTTTTTAACATTACGCGTTTAATTTTTTTTTTTACATTTGTACGATTGCTGTGTTTCACATTTTTTTTTTCTGGGTTAAAACATCAAAGGCATAGTGTTAAAATATCATCTGTTATGTTTAGAAAAAACAAGAAGAAAAATTATGTTTTCCAAAAAATAAAAAAAACAACAGTCGCGTTTAACAATCAACAGACATTTTTTTTGTTGTTATTGTTGTTGTTGTTGTTTTTTCTTCATATTTTTATTAATAGTCGCGTAGTTATATGAGAAAACGTAAAATGAGGAATAAAACGCAAATTACACAAACATTTTTTTCTTAAAACTCGTGAAGCAGTCAGCGACTGTAGAGAAATAAAAAATTAAATTTTAAAATAATTGAATAGAAAAACAAAAAAAAACAAGAAAAACCACAAAAATGATATTTTAGCCTTGACTTTCAAACTTTATTTTTCGTCTACATTTACAAACTACAAACTTTTTTTTTTATAATTATTGTTATATAAGAATTTATATAGGTGTATCGTGTACCTACAGAGCGTTTTTTTTTTAAATACTGTGATCTGCGGTAACTCCTATAGAGTAAAATTTTTTATTTTATTTTTTGATTTTTTCTTATTATTCGCCTAATATTTTATGGTTAGACGATTTATTTACAAAAAAAAAATTAATAAAAAAACACGATTACAGAAAAAAAAAATCAAATCGCCGTATCTCCGCAATTTATTAATAACTAAAAAAAAAAATTTTAAGAAAACTAAACGATAAAAATTATTTAAGGAAAAAAATACATGAGAAAAAATTAAATTTATTATAAACTTTAATATTCTCCAATATAAATTACAGTAAAATTACTACATTCCAATTGTTTAAATACGGAATTTTTACCGTACCGAGCTGTACCCAACAATTTCCCACTAATCCAAGATGTACCATACAATTTTCCTCATCAGTTCGTAATGAAATATAAAATTCTCGAAAAACTTATTCAATTTGGTTTATTGGGACAAAGAATTTTGTTTTTGAAATGAAAACGACCTTAGAGGTTCGGCATCTCCTTTACATACGTGCCATAATTGTATCATTATAAAATATTCCTCAAAATATAATCGAAAATCTTATAAATTTTGGTTTGAAAATCTGAATCTGAAATTAAATTACGAAATCTTTGTGTTAATAAATCTAGTATAACTGTATAAAGTCAGAATGAGGGGTTAAGTGGGCCAAAAGGAGTTTGATTAATATATTAAACTAGTATGAACAAAATTGATTATTAATTTTTTATATTTGTTTTTAAAATTTTATAAGACCTGTGATTTGAAAATTAAGCAAATTACTAGTTTCTTTAAAAACTTACCAAATGTAAGGTGTTGTGTGTTGTCTATTAATCGCCGAATGATTTATTGGTAAACATTTTTTTTTTTCATCTTAAAATAATATTATTTTTAAAGCCTGATCAAATTTGGTACGAAATTAATCAATTTATTCCTAAAAAGTTACTTTATTAATTAAATTTTTTCAATTTATAATTTTGATACCAACCTAATTACTATTCTATTACATTTTTTATAACTTAATTCCCAACACTATCGTTATATCAAAATCATATTTATATTTCAACATTATAATATCAAATATAAAATTATTGTTATTCTAAATCTATCAAAAACAAAAGACACAAACAAAAGACACAAACAAACTAAAATAAATTCAATTTGAAAATATTACGGACGTAAGGTATTTTATATAGTGGGATTAAGAATAATCACAGTGGTCGAAATCACCTACAGTGAAAATATAAAGGAAATAACCAACAAAAAAAAAATTTCAATATTTTACTATTATAATAATAATAATGATAAAATATACATGTATAAAATATAATTATGTAATATATTACTTAATGTATATACAATTATATAATATAATATAATACATGAAAATGTTATACATAAGTATAATAAAAAAGGAAATTAATTTAACCCGGCAATTCTATACTGTATGTATTCTTAAAATAGAATACAAAATTATAATAATTATTATTATTATTAGCTTAATACCGATATTATGTATGTGTGTATGTCTTATAAAATTTTTCACATGTCATGTATGATATGTACACATTTTGTTTATTACTTATAGGGTGTTCTGCATAAGGTGGCAATTTATTTCATGGGTGATAATTTGACAAATTTTTTTAAGAAAAAAATTGCATTGGTGGCGACGCAGATATATTCGTTTAGAAATGTTAACACGTTTTACTGGTAAAACTATGATAGATAGAGGAAATTTGTTATATAGGTTAATTTTTACCTCTCATTGTAGGGAATCGAAAAAAAAAAAAAAAAAAAAAAAATATCAACTCAAATTTTCGAGAAATTTCTAGTTTTTTAAAAAAAAAATTCAAAAAGAAAGCAAAAACTCTAACTTTGACAATCTTTATTTCGAAAACTATGGATCAAATCTAATTGACTATTGCACCGAAAATAAAAAAAACAATCAATCGTCTATAAAACAAGCCTCCGATTGTTTTTCTATGGTGCATAGTTCCGAAATTATAAGAATTTATTTAAATTTGGTATCTTTTTTTTTGTCAACAGGATGCAGCTGGAAAATGATATATATCTGTTAATACCCGCCTTCCCTCCCCCCCTACATCTTTTTGCTGCTTTCAAGGAGTAATCTCTGAAACACGCAGTAGATATATTTACAAACATGAAAAATTTTTTTTAGCATAAAATTTTTATGCTTTTCTCGTATACGATATAAAATCATAATTAATCAAAATGGCCATAATACATTTATCTATTTTTAATAAGAGATTTTTCATGTTATTTTAATAACTAATTAAATAATGATTATAAAATAACAAAAAAAAATATTTTATTATTCTTTAGAGAAAAATAAACTAAAAAACGCTTAGGGATATTTTAATAAAAATGTTCTTAAAAAAAAATTTTTTTTTTTATTTTTAAATCCCAAAATGATAAATATTTTTTTTTTTTGTATCATTATTATAGTTAAAATAATAATTAAAATACAATAAATTTAAAATTTGATTACTTAAAATTTAAAGAAAAATACCAGAATTAGAAAAGGTCTAAAATAACATTATTGTTTGTGTGTATTAAATTCTGGAATTTGAAGAAAGATCTTAACTGAACGAATATTCTAATATAGCAATTCAGATTTGGAATATGGAATAGAAGGCATGCCTTGAAATTCTCAATGACTAAAATTTTTGGAAAACTCGCTTTTTCTAGAAAAATAAATATTTATTTTGCAAAATTTATTGTTTCTTATGAGCTTTTCCACCAAAAGTATAGTATACTTTTATACAACAAGCTGTTTCAAACTGAAATAACAACAATTTGGAAGTGTTTTTTGAAAAAAACTTATTTAAAATTGCTTACTTTATAATCTTAATATGCAACTTATGTATATATTCAAAAATTTTATTTTTACATACTTAATTATGAGAGCAGTGAGAAATTGTTACAAAAAAATCTTAACAATTCTTAGTACAAACTGTAAAATTTAAAAAACAAAATATTACGTGAATCATAAAATATAAACGAGCCTCTCCTTTTAAAGATAATTTAAATATTAAATCTGAAATAACCTAAAACACGTACTATATGCGTGTATATATATATTAAATTTTATTAATAATTGAGAACATTTAAAACCAAAAACAATTAAGCATAAAAGATAACATTTTGCTTCTGAGAAAATTTACAAATACTTTGACTTCAAAGAGAAAAATCTCAAATATTTTGCTAAAATTTATTACAAATTTTTGTTATTGTGTGACATTTTTTACTACTATTTTTTTTAAATATATGTATAGGTATATGAAGGTAGATATGATTTGATCAAATTTGATTTTAAAAATTTCAAAAACGAAATACTTCAATAAATTTTATTCACAATCTTTCAAATGTTTAGAATATAAATTGCATTTAATTGCATTTATATATAAACTGTTATACAAATTATTAAGAAATCGTGAAAATATTCTATGAGTGGTCTTTTTAATTCAATAAAAATAATTGTTATTACTGTTTCATTATACGCACATATTTTCAATAAATTTTATGATTTTAATATTATGCATATTTTATATAATGTATAACATATGACGATGTTGATATGTAAATATACACTGGTTTATTTAGTATAGTATAACGCATATGGTTTACATTCTTTGCTATATTGTTATATCCTAAATTTGAAAACTTAATTTTAACATATGGACTTACAAATTTGAAAATTCTTTTATTAAAATTTTAATTATAAATTTTGAATTTATGAAATTTATTTATGTAATTTTGCTCACCATGTAATCCACAATAATGCTCACATAATTTTCGGATAGGTAGTAGAAAATCAATGTAAAAGAGCAAATAAAATATGTATACAATTTTAATTAAATCAAATATGAAGAGAACAATTCAACAGTTATTTTGTATTCTCTCAAATGTAAGCTTTCTCAAATATAAGACGTCAACTCATTTTCAAATGCTCATTTATTATTTGTGGTTTACTTATACACACTTCTCTCTGTTTTCTGTGATAATTACGTTTATTCTTCCAATTTTGGCTACAATATTCTCAATATACAAAAAAATATAATTATACTATCAAAACTATAGCTACAATATAAACAAGTAAGCAATATATTTAATTTATTTTATAATTTAAGAGAACACATTTTTATTATCATAGTAAATATTAAAATAAATACCACGACAACACCCCAACTTACAAGCAAAATTTTGTATTACAATTTATATAAATTTTATATTTTATTGTTTTTTAACAAACCTATTCTTTATTATAAAAAGCTATAAAAATTCCAAAAATAAAAATTAAATTTATTATCTTTAATTATTCACTTTAATGTGAAATTTATGAAACAAAAAAAATAATTTTTAACTAAATTATTTTATTTTTTTTTATTGTTTTTTTTATATTTATTCAAAGAAACTTGGGTGATAAATATTTTGATCACCGAATCAAAAATTTTTACAATATTTGCTCTAGCACCTTCTGGTTTGTGTTATTGTAAAATTTTAGTATTATTTTCTAATTTTATAAAAATAATCTAAACGGTGAGCAGTATGATGACATAGCCTTTCCTTGCCAGTCATTTGAAATTAATATGTGATTTATTATATCGGTGCAAAATATAAACTAGATAACAAAAAATAAAATGAAAACAAACACGAAAACACTTTTTATTTTAATTTTCAAAAAAAAAAACAGAAAAAAATTCCCACCTCTTATAAAATATTAAGAGAAATTTACACAAATTATCTGATACGAATGACTTTTTAAACTTTAAATTTGAGTGATTGTCAAAATTTACTACAAAATTATAAATTTTCTCTTCTATTTAAAATACTCGTAAATTGTAAATGTCGAAGTCAAATATTAGAAAATAAACACCATCATTCCAAAAAAATAAAATATTTCTTGAAAAATGTTAATGAAATTTTCCCGAAAGGTATGCAATTTTTATGAAAAATATTCAAAATGTCATCAAATATTATATAACATTTATAAAATTGGCTCTCTTATTTAAAATGCTCTCAAATTTTAAATGGCATAAGAATTTCTCATTAATAGATATACAAATAAAATTTGATTTAAAGTATATTTTAATTTTAAATCTTCGCACTATATAGAGGAACGTATTTCATATTCTAATTACACAGATACACAGAAAAAAAAATCGTGTAAATTCTACTTAATTAACATTGTTTTGTTTTTTTTAGTGTTAATTAATCACTTTTGTTTTATTTAACTTTGTTATTATAATAATATTATGTATATAGAAAAATTTTACTATAAAATTCATTTTATTTTGGCAAAAATTTTAATTTCTGTTCTTTTATTTGTTTTCCTTTCTCTCTAAGAACATAAAATACAAAAATATTACTATATAATATACAGAGTAAACCATTTTAATCAAAATCTAATTGAATGTTCTCGAATTTATTAAATTTTATATATAAATCAGTCATTATAAAACATGTAAGTTTTTCGAATTGAATTTCTTGCAAAACAATTAACCAATTAAAAATTCGAGATCATTTCATGTTCATTAACATTTTAAATCAGGAAATCCAATTCCAATTTGTGGTGCAAATAGACAGACAAACGGTTTGTTTCAAGATAACACAAAACTCAAATATCACAGGAGCTTGTTCGAGAAAACCGAATTAAAACTTAAATGTCACCATTAAATTCTAATATTAATAACTGAAATGAATTACCTTGCATGTCCCTATAGCATTTGTAATACATATTCCTACCGAGATATGCCGACACATTCTACACATATCTATATCAATAATGTAGAACAATATTAAGTTTTCGTTATCTTATTTTATTTTTATAAAAGTTTTTTTTTTTATAGTTGGAACTAAAAATAAAATTTTTAAGCAAGTATATGAGTATAGATGATAAGATGACTATAGATGACATTATACATAGATTAAATATCTATAGTAAAAAGAAAAAGTAAACGAAAAAAAATAGCTAATGAACGCGCTCCACCACACCCACTCATTGCAAAAATCTATAGATTTTATTTTGAAAAAAAAAAAATGTTTTTTTTTTTTTTTTTGTTTTAATTTTTAAAGAAAATATACTATTTTTATACATAGGTATATATATATATATATATATATATATATATTGTATATAGGTACACGTAATTTTCTAGAAGATTTTAGATTACAATAGAATAGTAATTATGTTTCTATTTTTTTTTTATTTTTTGAATGGACAATCATTTAATTTTAGAGAGTATAACAGATTTATTCCGAAATTTATAATGCCAAAATTTTGTGATGATATTTAGAATTCAGAAACAAGCATATTCCATAAGCGCTAAATTTTTTTTATCCGAATCGAAAATTGATAGCTGTCAAAAATTTCCGCAAAATAGTTTGAGTGTGTATTTGGACTTGTAGAATAGACTGAAAATCGACAATATTTCCGATATTTAATAAAATTCCCAGTAAAATTGTCGAAAATCCACCTTAAAATTAATTGAATTGTTTTAATAAATTTAAAAAAAAATTAAAATTTCTGAACGCACCCTCTATATTTTAAGAAAAAAAAAATCTACTTTTAAATGTTTTGCAAATAGTTGGGCACCTTTGACAAAAAAATTAATTTGCTTCTTGTATTTCTTTCATTAATATTATCTTAATATTGCGTGCCTCTTCTTATAATGAGGATTGGTGGCGGTGTGGCGCGACTTGTCATTTTGTTTACGATGGCCATTCTTTAGATCAATATTTTATGTTGAATGTTTTAAACAAAAAAAAAATAAAAATATTGTGAAAATATTTTTTTTTGGCTATAATTTTTTTTTTTTTTTGTTTTTATATAATACGTTCAATATATCTTTTTTGTTAGATTCTTAAAGATTTTTCCGGATTATCTTAATGTCTCATTTAATATAAGTTATTTTAGTATTATTTGCTTGCTGCTTATTGTCTTCTAATATTTTTGTTCGGCAAAATTTTTTTTTTTTTGCGGATTTTGTTATATTTTTTTTTTTTGTTTGGAAAATAAGAAAAAAAATTAACAGCCACCTGCTGTTTCTATTCGTTTTTTTTATATTTATGAATTAATGTTGATTTTTTTTTTAGTTATTTTCTACAAATTTTCATTTACAATAAATGAAAATGAAAACGAATAATAAAATAAAAAAAAAATCGCACTTATTTACGATTGAGAATAGAGAGACGGCAACACTATCCCGGCTGCTGACAAGTGTTAATCTACAAATTATTTTTAACTTATAATTAAATAAATAAATATTTAAAAATGTTTTAATAGTTTCGTTTCTTTGATTTTCTCATGCTTCTTACGTTTTTTTTTTTTCGAAATATACAATTTGTAATTTTAAACTTGTTCCATTTTTTCACACTATTGTGAATAATATTATTTACTCATTATTTAATTTTTAATTTTATCTATTTATGTTTGAATGTCTTTATTTCGAACAAATTAATTTTTCATTTTAACACTTTTTTGTTCTTTAATGTTGTTATTTAACCAAAAAATATTTTGATGAATAAATTCATAGATGAATAATAGAAAACCAGTTAAAAAAAATGTAGTTTTCATTTTAAATGTCAAATTCTGACTTTAGAAATTGTATATTAAGACAACCATTTAAATGTACATTAATAAATTTTAGTATAGATAAAAATGATAAATTTTGAATGACTATATTCAATGCATATTAATTATAAAATAACCTTCTAAAATTTTGTATAGCTAATAAATTAATTAAATTATTTAATAATATAATAAATTATACATTTTATTCTCTTTTATATTGAGGGACTTTTTAAGTAATAGACGATGAAAATATTAAAAATGCATAATAATTTTATTATGTTAATTTTCTACATTGAAATTAAATATGATTAACAATTAAAGAAAATTAACATTTTAATTGAAAAAAAGAAATTAATTATTATTATTGATCATTATTGATTATTAAAATAATTGAAAATGAAATTCAGGTGCGAAAGTACAAATGCACTTATGTATGTAATATCAATGGTAATAACAAACAATCGAAAGAGATTTTGAATTTATTTTACATCAGCGGCTCTCTGTAACATGTACTTATTGTGTTTATATTGAGAAAAGTGATTCACAATTAAATATGAAGTGGAAGAACAAGTAATGAGAAATAAAGTTGAGTCAAACCAATAGTTAGTAAATCAGCACTTTTCTGTTCAACCGTTGAAAATACTGGTTTTAAAAACAATCAATTAAATTATTAAAATTACTTTCAATGATGTACGAAAAAAAATTAAAAATTGCATACATTTAGGATAAAATAATGCTCGAATTTTGAATTTCTATAAATACAAAAAGCTAACGGGAATAGCATTTCCTGTTAGTTTTTTTATATTTATAGAAATTTAAAAAAGCTTTCAGTTTCGAAAATACATGGTGCCGAAAGTTTTTGATAAATAGATAATTTTTAGTTAAATTGTTGAAATTTACTCGTATATGACTGAATTTAATAAAGAAATAAATTGAAAAATGATTTGAATGTTCCGATTTCAATTATAATTTTTGAAACACATTTCTTGTTAAATAATTTTTAAATTATATAATTTTCATTTCAATTATTACAATAGAAATTAAGATTCAAACATTTGAATTAAAGGTCCTCAATTTCTGCAACCACAGAAAAGAAGATGAACCATAATTTTAGAAATAAACTAAGATGTAGTTTGAGCCAAGTTCATTTCAAATATCATAGCAAATTTCGAAATATTAGAAGAAAGTGTCGAATATTGTGTTCAAATAAATTGTAATTTTAGTCACTATGAATAAGATATTGATTCCTTTATAGCGAAAATTTAATTAACAATTCAATTTATTAATACAGTACGCAAGTTTAATATTCCAATTTCATATAACATTCATATAACATTATGAGATTGAAGTGTGAAAATACAAATGAAATTTCGCACAAAAAATCAAATATTTGTTTTTTTTTTTTTAATTTACAACTTCAAATTTAATTTGTTCACACTTTAATTTTTTCTTCATCCACTGTTATTGTATTATGAAAATTTACCTGTATACCTTGTACCACGTATACAATTTAAATAATACTTTGTGTATAACCTAATTTTCATTAAGTAATTCTTCTTAATTTACACATTTTAAATATGTGTGCTTAAATAGAAAAAAAATTTGATTTTCATATTGCAAATACTTAACATTCCATACGAAAACCTAAAATGTATATATATACATATTATGTATTTGCAAATTATTATCAAGTACATTTTAATTTTTTTCAAATATTTTTACCAAATTCTCGTAACTATACATACATATATACTTTACATACAATATGTAGTTACAGTACATTTAATAAAAATTATTTGTTGTTAATTATTTTAATATACATAATAATACCTAATTAATTATGAAGGTAAAGAGATTGATTAACTTTAACAAGGTCATTTCTATATATACACATATATTAACTCTTATATACATATTATTATATTATTCTTTGTAGTCTAGTATTTAAAAAATATTATAGTTTGTGCATATTATTTACATAATATTCTTAAATAGAATTTTGTATAATTAGATTTATACATAAAATACAACATTATAATAATTTATATAGATGGTATTCTGTTACGCTATAACTAGCAAATAAAACAATATGCCAAAAAAAACAAAAATCACTAAAAACTATTAAATAAATTCGAATCAAACCGAATGCTTCATAAAATAGCGCATTTCCCATCCTCTACATCTAATATGTAAAAATGTTTGAGAAAAACAAAATATAAATCTTGTATATTTAAATCTTCTCAATTTATATATCAAAATATTTCATAATTATTGCATACTTTTAGGATAATATCAAAATTTAAATGGAGAATAGATGCAGTGGCCGAATTCACTGCTTTTTAGTTGATTTTAAGTAAATAACTGTATTTTCTGAAAACCTAAATAATGGAAAATTATCAATTCTCATGCGGGTTGACTTGAAACAGAAAGTAGGTATAGAGGAAGGAAAAATGGGAAGTTCGTTAGAATTAAATTCTAACAAAGTAATGTAAAAGAAGTTTTCTTAAATTTCAAAGTGCTAGCGCTCAATATCTAAGAGAAAAGCGACATTAAAAAATTAGAGTCTCAGTCGCAATTTTTTTATTGTGAAACATTTGTGTATATGTGTAGAACTTAAGAAAAAATTTTGTATTTTCGACACAATAAATTTGAGCAATCATTTGACAGACAAAGTTTTCACAGGCGGGAAAGTAAGTAACCAATTTTCTGCTAGCAAAATAAGTTTTTTTAACAAAATTCAAATACTTATTGAATTGAAATCTATCATACTCTCAGTTTTCTATTTTAAAGCAAAAATTTTGTAAACAAACGCAATAATGAACAGACTAACTGACAGAATTAAATTTTGCTCTCACATTTTTCTCAAATTTATTGAAAACATACTAAAAAATTTGTAATAAATGAATAAAGCGGTGAACAAGTACTCGTCTTTCGTAGATATTTAAATATAAAAATCAATAAATTATAAAAAGTTTAAACAAGTTCAAAAACGACATTAATTTTTAAATAATTTTTTTTTTTGTGTTTAACTTTAAAGCAAAAACTAAAATAATAAAATTAAAATATTCTCTACTCTATACAAAATGAACAAATTTAAGAGAACAAATTGGATGCCAAAATAATAAAATAATGAAAAAAATAAAAAGTAGCAAGCAAGCAAGTAAGCAAATCAACAAAAAAAAAAAAAAAAAAAACAAAAACTAATAAATTCAAGTAGAAAAATGAAAATAGTACATGCATTCATACACACACATACACCAAATCAACTTAAATACTTAAATGAAGATAACCTATAATCTACACTAACACACATTTACTTACATTGTTTATATTATAAACTCGTACAATGTGAACAACCATCTTCATTAAAAATATACAAAAAATATAATTTGTATGTATGTATACATATGCATGTACATACTTTGAACATATGTTTTGTCGGTTAAAATGTTTATTACATAAAAAACAAAGAAAAAACTCACACTATTCTGTCAATATTAGACTAAACTTGTAAATTTAATTAAAATTTCAAATCTATAAGTAAATATTTGGGTGAGTAAAAATAAAAAAAAAACATTATTTAGTTTTTAATAACGAGAAAAAAAAAAAAATTTGTTAAAAAATTTTTTTTATATCTTTGCGGATTTAAAATAAAATCATTATGGTAACACTTAAAGTAACTTTAACAGGGTCAATGCAAGTAGTAATGCGGAATGACAAATTTTAGGGCAAATCCCTCCAATTTCATTGCAGGCAAATCGAGTGAGATATAATTTTTGAAATATACCAAGATCCAAAAACAACATATGACGTCATTATTCTTGAAGTCTCTGTATTAATAAAAGTAATTTTGACAGATAATAATATAATACAATTGAATCATTCGAAAATAGTAAAAAACAAAATAAATATCCAATTAAATTGAAATTTTTAAAAATTCCTCAAATTCTGTAAGTTTACACGTGTTGGAGTTTGATGTTCACATTTTGTTATTTGTAGCAATTTCACTTTCATATTAGAAGTAATACACAAATTGAATGTGTTATACACAATAAATTGATGCAACCGGAATGGTAGTATGAGAACTCAACACAATTTATTGAAAAAATAAATATAAGAATTCTCTTGTTGGCTAGTAGTAGTAGCAGTAATAGCAGTAGTAGTAGTAATAATAGTAGTAGTAGTAATAGTAGTAGTTTATAGAATATAGAATAATCAAATTAGTTTTAAGAAAATCACCAAAGAATATAGACTTTAATTATTCTTCAACAAAATTACCATTTTTTAATATGCTACCTAAAATATACGTTCATTGTAATTACACAAATACATAACAGCAAAACTCTGGGTAAAATAATATTCATAAATGAAGCAAAGTTAGTTCCTTAAAATTTGCCCTGTCATGTTAATTAAAAACTATAATGATAAATTTGTATCGTGTCTAAAAATTCAACTAAAAACAATAATCAACACAAAAATAAACAAGAATATTAAAGAAAAAATATATACAATCTGTCAAATTCACCTGTCAAATCTGACATAACTGTCAAATAGGATTTCATAAATATCGGCTTCTTAATATTTTTTATACACATTCATATTTATAGAGAAAATATCAATCTATGTGTCAAATGGTATGCTATTCCTCGCTTCTTCTGGTAAGTAGATATAGGTGATTTTAGTCGTATAATATCACTTTTATATCAACTTATCAAAAAGTTTTTAATTTTGGCCGCCGTGTCAGTTACTTTAATAAAATATCAACTTTGTAAAAATTAGAAAAAATCAGAAAACTTTATCAGATTGTATTCAAAAACTTCTCATTCTGAGAAGCAATGAAAAAAAAATTCAATATCTCGAAAAGTTTTGATTAACATGACCGACTTCAACCAAATTTTCACAAAAAAAAATGCAAATCTATTGAAGACTGCTCCTTTAACACATCAACAAAAAAAACTACAGCTAATTTGCAAATTATTTTCAAAGACAAAAACTATTAAAATCTTATGAATTAATAGTAAAAATAATGGCAGGTTGTTGACTGTTAACTTTTAATGTTTTAACAACAAAAAACAAAACAAAAATCATAAAATTTAAAATAGCAAATAAAAGTTTTTCCACAAATACGTTTGATTTTTATTTTTATGCTCAAAAAAAAAAATTACTTAATAATTCAATTTTAAAAATTCATTGAAATTTTTAATGTGTGCAGAAAAATGTACAAGCAATTTTAAATAATAAATGCGGTTTTAAATAAACTTTAAAAAAAAAAAATATATTTTTTTGGCAAACATAAAATTTTTTAATATTTTCTTGGAATAAATAATAAAAATGAAACAAACAAAACAAAAAAAATTAGAATATTTACCGTTAACGTAATAACGGTAGATCATTTTTTTTTAAATAGCTCAATGAAATTTATTATGTATATATAGATTTTTTTGTTGAAGTTTTATTATTATTGTAATAGTGTTGACATTGTCTTTGGCATCGGTTATTGTCCCATTATTATTGTTGAATTTATGTATGATATTCAATGGATAAGGTTGCTATTCGCATATTATAACTTAATTTGTACTATTTTGGTATTAGTTTTAATTCATATTTTATTTTAGAAGACATTTTAGAAATTTTAGTATATAACGCCGCGAAATATGCAATTATATTAAATTTTATTACAATTATCCTATTATTTAAATATTTTTTAAATTAGTGTATTAATTTTTACAATCCGAAACCTTGTTACAATATTTTAGCTAACAGTAATCCTCAACAAATGCAAATAATGAAAATAACATTTTTACTCAAGTACAGTTTAAGAAATTTAAGTATATCAATTTAGTAATCATAATAAAGTAGTAATCATAATTGTAAAGTAATTATATTTTAGGTAATCAATTTTTAGTAAACGACCGCCTTACTTACAAAATTGTTGTCTTTCTTTATAATAACTTATTGGTCACCTGTAATTAAATTAAAATTACAGGTTCATCATTATTATAACAATGTTCCGCATCATTGTAGTGCACGAACTGTGACGCGTATGTTTCGCAAAATTAACTTGTATTCGTGTGCTTTTTGTGCATAAATAACATAAGGAAGAGAATGTTTAAAACTAGACTATACAGTAGCATTGAGTTTGTTTAATTTATTCCTAATTTATGCGACGATTTCTATTTGCTCGGCATACAAAAGCGCCCCCTTTTCCTTTTCCTTCCCTTTACATCTATAAATGATGACGGTTTTAGTTATAGTTACAGATAGTCACGTTTTTTGGCTTAGTGATTTTTACTTTGTTATAGTAAAATGCTTGTAGTAAGCAATCCTCTGATATAGCATGATTTATATTAGAAAATTTTTAACTTAACTCAATTTAAGGAAAATTGCGGCTTTGCACGTGCTTCTCACTATGTTTCCAAGTGTGTGTAAATATACAGTTGAAAATTATTTGCAAAAACAGGTACAATACAAATCAAGAGTGGTAAATCGGAGTACGGGCAAAATTTTAACATATTTCAAATTTTTTTTTTTAGTTTTAAGCAGCATTATGTGTAGAAGAAAAACAAACAAAAAAAAAATGTTTTTAATTTTTACAAAATGAAAACTTCGCAAAGGTGGTTGATTATTACTGTTAAATTTTTTTTTATTTACTTTTTAGTTTCCGACACAAATTTTTTTTTTTAATATCTAGTAAAATAAAATTTCATTTTAAAAATTAATATTTTGGAAATTTGCCATCTTTTTTTTTAATTTCATTTTTTTTTTGTTTTTTTTTTTGCATTTTAATAATAATTTTCCGTCAAAGTAAAAAAAAAAAAATTTTTTAAACTTTTTAACAATAATTTTGATCTGGAAAAAAAAATTTTTGAGTAATTTTCCAAGCAATTAAACTGGGATTGGGATTTAGAACTCAAATGAATGCTCTTTTGTGTATAAAATTATTCAATATGTAAAATGCGATTGTAAACATGTCTCTAGGTTACTATAATACGATAATGCGATTGAATTTAGTAATTTAATATAATGAACCTGATATTATATAGGGTTCCCCAAAATTCACGCAAGATTTTAATTTTGCTTCATTTGTGCTGTAAGATGTTGTCAACCAAAAACAAAAAAAAAATACAGCATGACAACTGACAGTTTAGGATTTCACAGAAATTTAGATAGAATTTCACAGAATATTAGATAAAACTTTATTAAATCATTAACATCTACTCACGACCCTAATCTTATATTATAAAATATTTCTCGACGCACAGACATCGACTTGAGTTTCTTTCTTTAAACATCCGTTTATTTCATGAACAATTTCAGCATTTGTTATCAAGAACATGGTTGCTTTTAAAGCTGCTATGAACCTGCTTTTAATTTCTCATTTCATCAATGATAATTTGTATGTGACTGACATAAATAATAACACTCATTTCATTTAAAATTTAATTACATACAGAAATTAACATAATTTAACACTTAAAACAAAACTTGACTATATAATTTGACAAACTCGTATAACTTGACTGATTAAAAACGTGACTTACATTAATTTTACCCTATATAATAAAAATCATAAATATAAAAAAAAATCATTTATCTCCCACATATTGGATGATCGCGTAAAATAAATATTAAAATTTCACTTAACCTTAAAAATTTATTTTTTTTTTTATGCATTAAAAATTGCATCTTCTCTTAATAATTTCATTATGTGAAATCTTGAAATGTATACTCGTAGCTGGTGTAGATGGTGTAAAATTTTATACATTACAGTAGTAAGTGTTGCTGTTTCTCTTATAATTAATTGCTCTGTTATACAAATATAATATTTTTTTTTAATATTTAATATGCGTTAAACCAAGTATGATATTTTGTTTTTTTCAAAACAAAAATTTATTGATTATAAAAGGATCAATTTGGGTACATTTATGGGGGCAACTTTGGGTATTTATGGTAAAAGTTTTCCACACACAAATTCTCTAGAGAGATAAAGTACAAACTAAACTATAATAAAAAAATTTGCTGTTTTATTTTTTTCTCATCAGCTCCCCCACACATCTACATGCGTATATGAGTTTAACTTCTTGTGACATGTTCCCATAAAAATTCAAATGAATGTTGACTTTCTCTTTTCTACCCATTGTGTAGAAAACCCAAAAAAAAAAAATATAAACCCAATTTTTATTAAACAATTTACTGCCATTTACCTTCTTTGACTTCATATTCTTGACAAAAAGTTCCCATATTGTACCATGACCAATTGTTATTCATCGGTGTTCCATTTACCTTTCTTTTTTTTTTCCTTTTGCTGTATAAATTTATGATCACAAATTGTCGTATAGAATTTATACGACAAACAAAAAAAAACAAATTTTAAAATTTTAATTTTTATTTGCAAAAAAAAACAAAATTAAATAAATTTAAATTGCAAGTGGGTTGAACTTTAACGTTTTTGCAATAATCATTTTTACGCTTTAAAATATTGTTATTGTATTAAATAAGACACACACACACACATAGACACATTTCTATAATAACAGTTTGCAATTTGTGTAAATTTTTTTTGAGTTGATATTTTTGCAAAAAAAAATATACAAATAATTGAACTTACCAAAATTGGAATAAACGAGTATAGTGTACACTGCGCTACGAGTGTTGTTTTGTGATTCATTCACTTATTTCAGTCAGTTTATGGTATCTACATGTACCTATACGTGTATTTAAATGTATAGATTTTACGGGGACAAAAAAATAAATTTTCATTTTTTTTATTATTATTATTTTTTTTGACGATTCTGCAATGTGCTTTAATCAACAAGTGTGCCAATATAGTGATGCTACTATAACCATATGTCATTCTCTGATATATGATTGTGAATGTGTACTATTAATAAAATGTTAATATATATATGGCGAAAGTTATATAAAAAATTAAAATTTTTTGAAATTTCCATATCTTGACTTTTTATTTTCAGGAATGGTAGCCGAATACTAGCGGTAATTGAAAAATTATTCAAAAATTATTTATAACAAAAACTGAATATATTTAAAAAGAATATTTTTTGACGTCCGATTTTATGTGACTTTTTCGAATAATGCGACAAATTTGTGAATAACAGGAATAATTTCCAAAAATTTTATGAACAAGGCAAATTGACACACATAAGTTTCTCGAAATTAACAAATTTGAAATTCAATTTTCCAGATTAATTTTAAAGAGAAAATCTCAGTAATAATGCTACCATCAGTTACCAGAACCAGGTAATAATGTATAAATTCAAATATAACGGAGCACACCTGATTTCTTGGTGATTTTTCTCACACCATAATTCGAAAATTTCGATTTTTAAGAGATTGGTATGAGCTAAACAAATTCTCTATAAGTTACTGGAATGTAAAACTGATTATTACACTGAATTTAAAAAAACTTGGCAACATTTTCTAGTGTGAATCTATCAAATATCAAAACCTGATAACAGTTCGTTTAACAGTCAACATTAAATTGAAAACAGCCGAAAATTTTTAAAATTCGAATTAAAACCTTATCTTGTAATAAAATATTTGGATTTGTTACAAAAGTTTTCCTTTAAATTACAAACTTTGTACCGAAAACCGATTTAATGTGTAAAGAACACTAATATTTTATAATTAGAATGCAAAATATTCTTAACTTTGTATTGACGTTAAAATTGTTTTTTCATTTCTTTGAATTTTTTTAAAAAACTATTGTAGTAAATTAGATACAGACCCGATTCTGACTTATTCGGTGCACTATTAAGTTTTTATAAAGTACGCCCCCTGGGCTGTTAAAGTAATTAACAAGATATAATAAATATTGCATATTGCACAATATATCATTTTCTTGCAATTTTATCATACTGAATGAATGATTAGCCATAGAATTAAAGCCTGGAATTTAACTTGTAGCTTTTTATTTTGCAATATTCTTATTTAGCTACATGTTATCAAGTTAATTTCATTGTATTCGGAAAACACATAATGGAAAATATTGAAAAAAAAAGATTATTTTTTTCAAATTTAGATTCTTTTAATTTTTTAATGGCGCCCCTGTTTTTCGGCCATCATTGCAAATGTTTACTTTTCATATATAGTGGATCCGGCTCTGCTCAAATGCTTGCAATGCTAAACATTTTCTTCTTTTATATTATAATTGTTTTTTATTTTTTCTCTACAATATTGTTGTTATATGATTTCAAATCAATTTAGGTATTTGATTGGGTCAAATATGTGAGAAGTTTTTATAGTTCGTAAGTATATAACTTTGATATTTTTAATTGATTGGAATCTGAAAATTGAAAAAAATTTTTATTCTATTTATTTTTATTTTTTTTTTTGTAGTAATTGATTGAATTAATTGGTTTAGATTGATTAGATATGAACAACTGCTGCAATATGAAAATAATAAAAAAAAAAAAAAGAAAAAAAAAAATATTTATTAGATAAAAGTGTTAAAATTACATTGAAATTTTTTCTCACTTTTAAAATATTATTGGGGAGCTTTGGTCAATTGCATTAAAAAATTTTCTTTATAAAAATTAATACAAAATATGCAGCTATTTTTTAAAGTTTAAATGATTGTTCAATACATAAGATTTGTATTAGATAACGACAGAAGGAATTTGAGCGAATATAAAAATTTATTAATCTATAAATGTGGTAAAGATTAATTAAGGAACGATTTAGAAGAAGTTTCGACGATTCTAATTTACTTTTTATGAACTAAAAATTAGGATAAAAATAAGTGCGGGGTCTTTGTGTACTTTGCATAAAACATATACAGTTTAAAAATGCACAAAACGTAATGTTTTGACTTTACTCAATAAATTTTAGGAAACAACTGGAAACTAGCGAATTGTAAGCCCTTAAGAGTCTTAAGTGAAAGTTAACGAGCCTAAAAATGAAAAATGAAACAGAGCCAATTTTATTATATTAATTTCCAGCCGCGATAAAACCTTTTCAAACCTCGTGACACCCATACATTGGTACACCCATACTGCCATATGTCTGATGATTTTCTACTGTCACCAAAAAAAAAATTATTTCGAACTTGAAATTTGCCAAAATTAAAATTCTTTGAACTAATTATAATAATCTAGAATTATAGGTGTGTGTTTTATACAACATAAACAATTGGTTGTTAAGAAAGAAAGTAGAAATCAAAGAAAAGAAAACAGTAGGCCATAGGCTTAAATTCTGCCAAAAAAGCGAATAGGATAATGGAAATTAGTATATGTCAGAAAGTACTTTTAAATACTTGCAATTATTTTTCTTCTTTGATAATTTAAATTTCCGTTCAGCTTTCGAAATCTCTACAACTATTAAATAGCATCGAAATTTCTTTCTTTTTTTCTAAAATTTCCAAATTTTTAACACTTCTCTAATTTTAGTCACCATATTAATTCGAAAATTATTTCATTATATGCGGATGCGACAGCATAATTGACGACGTCAGCTCTACATTACATTCTACTTACATTTATTAACAACATCATTTTACATAATTGCATAATATATATATATATACATATTTTTTTTTTTCTGAACATGTGCAAAGTTCTTAAAATATTTTCTAAATTATTAAAATATTTCAATAATTTTCTAGTGAAGATACAATATGTTTGTGTACATCTAGTGTACATTCACATAAAACGCTCCCTATATTTATGTTCTGTTTAAAGTCATTGTATTCCAGAGAAATACAAGTTTTCTTCCGGATTTTCCTTTCATATTTTTTCTTTTTTCTTGTGTTTGTTCAACATTATTTAAATTTTAACAATAATTTCTGTTTTTTTTTCACTAATTTTTTCACCCATATTTCAAACAAATTATTTATGCTATTTACTTGGGTCTTGTATAAATTATTAGTATAAATATTCCATTTTATTATTGAAAGCGAGAATGACGTCGTCGTTATAAATTTCTGTCGCAATTTCTATACAATTTTTTCATCTTTATTTTTTATAAATATATTTATATAATATATATACAATCTGACTAACGTTATATGCATTATTTATAATTTAAATATACGCAAATATTTCTTGTTTTTTTTTTTATATATTTTATGCCAAGGAATAATTATGTTAGTATGCAGAATGCAGTTTAAATTAGTTTATGCTATACTTATGTATATATTTTGTTTTTATTCTTATATACAAACAAACTACTTCTATTCAATTCAATATTGTGCACAAAATCAATGAACAACGGACAAGAAGAAGAATGTGAATCAGTAGCAAACGAACTATATAAGAAGAAAAAAAAAAATATGTGTTTGTAATGTTACGTGACCGTATGATATGCGGCCATATGGACAAAATAAAAAACAAACTATATAGAGTTCAGTCCATTTGTTTGGAATTTAAAATATAATTTGATCTTTTTTTATAATTTTGTACGTGTAGTATAGTTAGTAGCGTAGACTTATTGAATACAGGGTGATCAAAATTAATTATCATTCTTAGTAAAATATATAAGTAACTATTAGCTTGAGTATAGGTCGAAGAGCTCCTAGGTGATTAAGATCAGAAATTGTATATAAGAAATGTATGTTATAGGAATGAGCCAATTGAATATATGCTAATTGATCTTACTATTGGTTCTTTTTGGAGGAAGACAAGAGTATTTGAACAGATCCGCAAAATTAATTAATATGAAGGATTCGAACATTTTGGAAGGTGAGGTTTGAAAAAACTGAGGGCCACAGTGGATTCTTTCCCTTCAATAGTTAGTCTTAATGGTATACAAAGCATAGACAGATTTCTGAGTTTGGAACACTTTGTTCTTATACATATAAAATGAGTTTTATAATATGCTATTCTTCTATATGTTTATAATTTAATGTGCACAATTTCCAACGCATACAAAAATTCCTTTATGGTTCATCACAAATTAAATATTCTATATAGTAAAAGAAATAAGAATTTTTCATTTTTATTTATTCTTCTTATTATTCTTCTACTTTAATAAATTTTGAATAAAATTACAAAAATTCTATTTAAAAAAAAAAAATGTTCAGCTGGAAATGAAATTATAAATAAAAAAAAAATTATTTTTTTTTTCGTCTTTTTTTTTTGTTATACACTCAAAATTAGGACGATACAGTTATTTTAAGTTTTTTTTTGTATAATTATAGTAAAAGTATAAGAAAATATTCTTGTTCTGGTGCTTGGTCATTGGTGAACGATTGAATTTTTTTGAAGATTTTTTATAGAAATTTAATATGAATGTTTAGGTGTTAAGAAATTTCACTATTTAAAGCTCAAATCTTGTTGTAACTCACATGTATACATAAGCATACTTTAATTTGTTGTCTTTCTCTTCGAGTTTACTTTGGAAATAAATTCTGCTGCAATTGAAATTTGAAATTCATATGTAAAATTTTTTCATTATGAATATAAATTAGTCAAGAATTTTACTAAAAGTATGGTTTTCATTGATTTGTTCTTGGCCATTAATCGACCAAGAACAAATTTTATATAATACACAAATACTGCAATGCCACTCTTGATTGTACATTATTAGCGTCATAGCAGTATGAAAAACGTGTTGAATTTTCAACTAAAACAAAATGTGTAAGTCCTCTTGACATTTTGTGAGAAGAGACACAGTTAATATGATTGCGATTTTTTAGCATATCGCGTTTCATCCCAGAAAATATATCAAGAATATCAGAATCAATAATACAAAATGGTTTGCTAAATAAGCAGGGTACCAATATAACGAATAATCTCTAACTTTTCGGCAATTATTTGGTAATCCCGAATTTCAAGAGATTTATAAAACAAAACAGCATGGCGGGAAATTGTATGTGTCAGTCACATTCATTAATTATCACAATTTTTATTGACATAAGCATTTTTACAAACGTACATCCATCACTTTAACAATGTCTTTATGAATTCAGTCCTAATTTTCGTAGCGATTCCGAACTGAAACAAAGCCAAATATTTTTTTTAACATTAGAATTGGAATATAGGTGCTACTTATATTGACATTCGCTAATAAAAAAGGGGAACTATGCAAACGAATTTTAAATTATTCAGTTGTGTTCGCTGAGGTACATTAAAAACTCATATTTCATAATAATATTATTTAACCTTCTCAGTTTTTAATGCATTTATTTCAAAAATTATACTTAAACACAATATAATAATTATTATTAAAATATTTTAACCCTTTAATTCTCAATATACATGAATACTAAATACATTATAATTAAAATTGGCGCGTCAAAGCGGTGCATCATTTTAAAAAAAATATCATTATTGTATATATGGGAAATTTTTTTATTTTTTTCTGTACTAAAAATCTACAACATTGAATAATTTTTACAACCTATACTTTTAATGTCTAAATAATTGGTTTTGTCTTTGTTTTTTCAAAAAAAAAAAAAAATTTTTCCCCCTTACTTAATACCTAATATGCTTAACTATCCAAAATTTAAAAAAAAAAATAATAAAATATACAGAATAGTGCACATAGCGGTAATTACATATAATATGAACGTTATTTAATTGTTTTTTATACTATAATGTACTTAAAGTACTTAAAATATCGTACCAATACTTCTTCTACCTTTTCCATAATAAATATACGATCAGAAAAGAAAAATTTATTAAGCACACACAAAAACACAATAGAATATCAGAGAGAAAACAGAAAGAAAAAACAAAATATCACAAAACAAAACATCAACAACAACAATGAAAGCAAAAACATTGAAATGATTTTTAAAACGCAACATTTAAATTCAACAGAAGCATTATAAAAAAACATAAAACAAAAAAAAAATAAATAAATAAAAGATTTACATGGATTGATAAGAGAACAAAACGCCCGCCCTTGTCTACAAAATTGTAGAGTACGATTTAAAAGAGTAACAAAAAAAAAACTACAGAGTGCGGTAGGCTGAGTAGAGTTGAAAAAAAAAATATGTAAAGTACGTAAAATATAAATTTTACAGACACAGGTAGGTAGATTTACATATTATGTGAATTGTGTATAGTTAATTCATAGAAACAGTAAAAGAGGGAGAGAGAGAGAGAGAGAGAAAGAGCAGAATTCAAAGTAAATTGACCGTGTAGTACAAAAACCAACAACCATCAATTATTATTATTGTTATACAAATCTATTTTTTTTTTTTTGCTATATCTTTTTACCCCTTTTGTTTCTCCTCATATTGCATACTTCTAGATCTCTTTTTTTTCTTATTTCTCGTATATTGTTTAAATAAAAATATTTTTATTATATTGCGGTAAACCTGATAAAATGTATACCTACATGGTGACCATAATGACACCGTTCCAGTCATATAGCCACCAGGTTTTAATATTATGTTTTTTTTTTTGTCGGTATATTTGCTATTTTTATTGTTTTCATCAGTTGTTCTTTTTTATATTCTAATTTTTTTTTTTATTTTATTTTTTCTAATGTATTTTGTACATTTTATATTTTATATTGTGAATGCACATTCAAAATAGTTGGAAAAAAAAAATACACTATATAGATTTTTATTGAATATTAAAGAATTTTTTTTTATAAATTGATTTCTTTCAATTTGAAACTATTAAATGTATATTGCTAGTTTTCGGGAAATTTGACCAAAATAAAATTATAGTATATAAAAAAAAGTCTACAAAAACCTTAGATTGTGAAATGTAAAATACAATGATTTGATTTTTATGGTGTTTACATTTGAAATATTTTACAAACTCTCCATGAAATACGCGTATATGAATTCTTCATACTTGTCAAATTAAGAGCATGGAATTGTGTAGAAATTTGTTTAATAATATCTTGGAGACTTCAGTTTCTCTTCCATATTCCATAATCTATAAGCATTCAAAACGAATTAATTTATTAACAACATCTTACCACAAAAAAAAAATTAAATTTACAATTTTAAGAAAAATAAGGCAAGGTTTTTTACCTTGTTAAAAGAATATATTTTTTTCTATTATTATTATTATTTTCAATTATTATTAATGGCATATAAAATATGACAATATTTTGATATTTAAATGTCAATTTAAAAAATATTTATGTAAATTTATTTAAATTATAAAAAAAAAATAAAAATTTTTTTTTTTTTTTTATTAATAATTTTATGAAAAGAATTATTTATTATACGTTTTGACAGTTCATTGACAATTTCGTTGTTTTGTTTTCTTATTCTATTCTGATTACACATATACAAAAATAATGAACAATTAAATGTCAAAAGTAAAAAAAAACGAGAAAAAAAATAGAGTTGACCTTGTCAACTCTGTGATACCCGTACGAATTTGTTATCCTATGTGCGAATAACTAATGTGCCATAACTAACTATGGGGCAGACTATGACTTTAAGTTGCCGTATTACCATATTAATTTATGCAAAATTTCAGTACTATGTGTTTTTCAAAATACTGGTTGTGCCAAACTACTATTGAAGTTGTATGGCAGCTACCAGAAAGAGCCAAGAAATTTTAGCGAATTTTATCAAGCACATCGGCCCTACTAATATATTCACTTGTGTGAAATCTCAATATCACAGCTTTTATAGTTTCTGAGACATAGCCAAATAACTTTTGAAGTTGTATGGCAGGTACCAGAAGGAGCCAAGTAATTTCAATGACTTTTATGAGACATATTGGCCCTACTAATATATTCGTTTGTGTGAAATTTCAATACCATAGCTTTAATAGTTTCTGAAATATAGTCAAATAACTTTTGAAGTTGTATGGCAGGTAACAGAAGGAGCCAAGTAATTTCAACGACTTTTATGAGACACATTGGCCCTACTAATATATTCGTTTGTGTGAAATTTCAATACCACAACTTTTATAGTTTCTGAGATATAGCCACATAAATTTTGAAGTTGTATGGCAGCTACCCGAACCGGTACCCTGATCATGTCCAATTTAAATAGGGTTCTGGCACTTACTACAATAAATCATTTGTGAAAATTTGGTGAACTTATCTCAATTAGTTTTTGAGTTATCGTTCGGACGGACGGACGGACGGACGGACGGACGGACGGACGGACGGACGGACGGACAGACAAAGCTAAATCAACTCAGAATTTGACGCTGATCAAAAACATACACTTGAGTCTATATCTAACACCGTTATTTCTTAGCGTTACAAACGGTAAGGCAAATTTAGTATACCCTTCGAACATACGTTCGTACGGGTATAAAGACAAAAACTGTTATATTATATTATAATATTATATAATTAACTTAGAAACTGTACCACGTACTACATAAATATAGATGATAGTATAAAATCTTACAATATTGACAAAAATAAATAAATTAGGGTTGCCAAAATTTTTCAATTTATTCGAATTGATTAATAATAATAACGAATTAATTTAAAAAAAAAAAACAAGAACGTTGACACCTTTTTTTATTTATTGTTTAATTTTTAAAGTATTTTTTGTTAAATATGTAAGGAGTAAAATGCAAAAAAAAAATGAAGGGTTGTCAAAATTTTTCACGCTACAATAAACACGTAAGCACTCATGCATTTTTTTTTTCATTTTCAATTAAGTATGTTTATTTATTGTATAACAAGCAAATATAACAAGCAAGGTGAAAAAACTCAATTTTATTTTTATTAGTGTCACCCTTTACAATGATATTACAAAATATAACAATTTAACAAAATCCCTAATGCCATCTTCATTTCATAATACTAACTATTTTTATATAATGTTTATGCACATTTAGTATTCTCATTTAAATAAAAAAAAGAGAAAAAAGAGAATTTATTCTGACACTTTCCCATATCTTGAATTGAATTACAATTCTATTTAAATTTTTTTAATACCAACTATTGTATGATCTGTGTTTCATGTACTCGGACTACAGCACCGATTGTGACTTGCTCGGAGGGGGGGGGGGCAGGGTCCTCTTCTTTCAAAACAATAAACAATATAGAATAAACATTGCACATTGCGTATAATAGTTGCGTTCCCGTTTTCTGCGTATAATAGTTGCCTACTTCGAATATATAGTAGATCTGGCGCTATAACTGACTACATATACATATTATACACTCATAATTCAATCACATATGATCATTATTTGTTTAAAATTTCAAAATTCAATCAAAGTACAATCAATAGCTGTTTTCAATAATAATTTATTTTCTTTTTATATTTTATTATTTAGAAAAATTATTATTGATAAATGAGAATTAAATTAAGTTCGTAAACGCATTGAATAATAATAAAAGAGTATACCGAAGTCAATTTCTGCTATTATAATTTTTACCGACCGTATTGTGTAAACAATAGGTAGGTTATGTGATGGCAACAAATTTTGCATATCGAGTTTTCGGTGGGAACGTACTTCTCCATAGCAGGGAAGTGTAAATAAACTATTTTTAGCAACCTGTCGGTCTGTCGGTCTGTCGGTCTGTCCGTCTGTCGGTCTGTGTGTGCACGCGTGTATCTCAAGTTCGGCTGAACCGATTTTGATGAAATTTTATATGTAAGTTTGTTTCCACCATGGCACGGATCGATCAACTTTTGGTATATATCAGGCCTCGGGAACTGCACTTTTTAGCGGGCCTGTTTTACATTTTGGAACATTTTGAAGAAAGTATTCAACCGATTTACTTGAAATTTTATATATAAGCTCAGGTCGACTATCCGCAAAAATTCGTATGTTTTGGAAGAAATCAGGCATTGGCAACTAGACGTTTACTACGGGCCAAATATACATTTTTGTGTATATAAAGAGAAATAATCAACCGATTTCATTGAAATTTAATATATGAACTCCTCGTATTAAAACAATGAACATATAAATTTTTTGGAAAAATCAGGGCTCGAAAACGGATTTGCGGGCCGATTTTACATTTTTCACCATTTTGAAGAAAGTATTCAACCAATTTACTTGAAATTTCATATATAAGCTTTGCTCGATCATACGCAAAAATTCCTAACTTTTGGAAGAAATCAGGCATCAGCAACTGGGCGTTTACTACGGGCCAAATATACATTTTTGTGTATATAAAGAGAAATAATCAACCGATTTCATTGAAATTTAATATATGAATTCCCCGTATTAAAACAATGAACACGTAGATTTTTTGGAAAGATCAGGCATCGGCAACTAGACGTTTACTACGGGCCAAACATACACTTTTGTGTATATAAAAAGAAATAATCAACCGATTTCATTGAAATTTAATATATGAATTCCTCATATTAAAGCAATGAACATATAACTTTTTTGGAAAGATCAGGGCTCGAGAACTGATTTGCGGGCCGATTTTACATTTTTCACCATATCCATAGAACAAATTGATGGAATTTCTTGAAATTTGATATTTGAGTTCTGGTTGTTACCGAAACTAACTGGCGAGCATTTCAGGGAATTCGGGTAGCACAAAGCGAAACTCTACTAAGAGCCCAATTTACATTTTTCTAAGTATGTTAACTATAAGCTTACTAATGTCCTAAAAATTGGAAAGAAGTATTTAGCAGACATTTTTATAATATTCTGTAACACTTTCATTTAACTAGACAATACACAATGCGGCCGGTTATGTGCTGACCACATCAGATTTTTTTTTAAATATTATTGAATAAAAAAACATTTTAAACTAGCGCAATTTAATTTCTATTAAATTTTATACTTTATTTATTAGATTATAAAATATAACAAAAATAGGCATTTAAAGAATTTTTTTTTTTTATTATTTTTATTTTTTTTTATAAATTTATTTGTTTTATTTTTCAATTTATTGTCACAGTTTTTCTATACTTTTTTTCTTGTTTTGCTATAATAATTGATTGCGATGAAGAATGACGGATGTCAAATATATTAGGCATTATACGTGAACATATGTGTACACATTTAATATACTTATTGAAAATTAAAAGCAAACTGGTTACAATTTTAGCATTTTATAAAAAAAAATAAAATCTAAATTGAAAGTTAATGAAATTGGGATAAACTCACAATAGAAATGTTTTTTTTTTTGTATAAAAATATTTAGGCAATAGAAATTCGGTATCATTACAGGATTCTAACATAATATAGACTTAGTGGTAAATACTGTTTTGAGGCCGATTTTAATTAATTATAATTAAAATTTGCCCCCAAGCAGGAGTATAGATCTGGTGTATGGACATCACATGTAGCCATGACTTATTGTTTCATTGCATTATTACATTTCATCTAAGTAGGTGACTGATGTTTGGAAGGATCAGTACCATAATCGCTATCATCTGCACCATTCGTCATTCAAATCAAATTCACAATAATACTAATTCTTCACGTTTCATTCATAAGAATTTCAAAATTTAGTAAATTTAACATATTACCGGTAATAAAAACCTGACCATACTAATAAAATAATATGTAATTTATTAAATATATACAAGGTAACCACTGTAAAAAAAAGTGCCACGTATTAATACAAGTAATTAAAGAAATTCAAATTATTTCGAAAATTTGATGTTCGATCGAAAAAATTATGATTATTTTAAAATTTTTAGATTGTGATCTACTAAATACAATAATAAATTGGTTATTATTAAAGATTTACTTTAAATTATTAAAAGTTTACCATTGTAAACTGTTATACAAAATTTATTACAAAAACCAAATTCTGCATGGAATAGAATTCCCATTTAATAGAAAATACTCGAAATAATAGTAATATTACTCAATGAGCAAATAAAATTACTTCAATGGAATTTAACATTTCAATTTTACATCCATATTATACATTCGAATTGCTATTAACATTATTTTTTCAGATGAAATCATTAATCATCTATAATTTTCTACGACAATTAATTTATTTTACTCCTTCATTAGAAGACTGTAATATTCCTACAGTAAATGAAATAAAATTAACTCCCCTTCTTCTAAAAGAAATTCTAAATTAGTTTAGTTATTTTACCAACTTTCAATGCAGTTTTTCTAACAGTGTACTTAAATTACACTGCGCTTACTTTAAAAAAACAAAATTCAAGAATAGAATTCACGGTTTAAATTACATATAATTTTACTGTGATATATGTATAACAGTTTTGATATATAAATTTAATAGATTTTTAATAGATTTAATACAAATATGTAAGTATAAGTAATTTTTACTATATTTAAAAATTAATTTAGGCCCATTTTGTATTTTTAATTTTAATTGATAAAGAAAAACAATAAAAACTAAAAAAAACAACAAAAATCCGAAAACAAACTCAAACTAGCTTCTATTTTTTTTATTGTTTGTTAAAAAGCTGTCTGAAGGTTAAATAGTTTAATTTTTTATTTTATTTTTTACCTAAATAAATAATAAAAAAAAATAAATCAAATAAAAACAATTGCATGAAATTGATATTGTTAAATTCAATAAAATTCAATAAAAAATGACAGAATTAGCTTTCAAATAAAATAAAAAATAAAATAAAAAAAAATTAATTGTAATACCGCCGCACAGAGAGAGAGAGAGAGAGAGAGTATTTTGTAGGTTTAGATAAAATCGCTTTTTTTTATTAAAATGATTATTTAATTAAATTTTGTGTGTAAAAAAAAAATAAATACTATTATTTAAAAATTTTTGTGTTTTACAAATTTAAATTAAGTTCTCAATTTTATTACTTGTTTTTTTTTTTTATTATTAATTGTTTGTTTATAGAGAAGGTTTTGTTATTATAATAAACATATTAAATAAGAATTCGAATATATTTGAAATCGGAGAATTTCTGTTACTACTACACGAAAATATAAGAGTGATAGTCAAATGAGATAAAGAGAGACATTCTGTTACCTTTGTTGACACGAGAAATATTTGAGTAATTGTGGTGTGTTCACTTCAATAACAAACACTTCTCAAATGTTGTAAATAAACAATTTATAGAGTAACAATTGAAGACACGAGTGAATAAAGGTGTTATCTACAATTTTTACGAAAATAAGTTTATTGCATAAATAAAAGTTTTATATGTTTATTTTTCATATATATGTTTATTTTTCAAGCCCGTTTTTCAAAAAAAGACTTAGTTTAAGAGCTAGATTACCTTTAATAATTATTATTTCGCTCTTTTGAATTATTTTGCTTTGAAAGAATGTTAATTTTCTCGAAATTTCAAAAACTGTAGTTGACACCTTCATTTACTCGTGCCTTCAATTTTGAATAATAGAAAGTAATAGTAATTACAATATGACGATAGTAATTCTAATGTGGCGATAGTCACTTTGTAGATGGCGGCTGTCAATTATGCAAATATGAAGAGAATTTATAAATGATTTAGAAATATTTTTCATAATTTTTATTTTTTTAATTTTCTATTAAACCCAAAAGTAAAAGAAATCAATTCACTTTAAAAAATTAAAGAACAAAAAATTCAAAATAAAAAATTTAAAAAAAAAAAATGAATAATTGCTGCAACTTCTTGAATATTCTTATGGTATTTTTTTTTTCTTTAAATTTTAAAATGGATTAAATTTCAAAAGTTGTCGAAATAATATTCTAAACAATAAATTTATCATCCCCCCCCCCCATTATGTTCTTTGCAATTGAACTTATATATTTCAAAAAAAAAAAAATATTTTTCTGAAATTTTTAATGGGTTTCTCTTGTAATACACACAAAAAAATGATATTTAATATTTTTGGAGGGCGAAATTTTGTAGTTTAATAACAATATTTCTTGTTATAAATTTTTTTTGTATTTAAAATTTAAACCACAATTATTTTTTATAAATTTACGATCTAAAATTTTAATTTTATTTTTCAAGTCATAAATACTATAGATTTGAATATCCCATCATAATGAATCGATTGATATTATCTTGCCATTATCGATTGCTATAATGAATCGGTTACCAAACCATTATAAAATTTTTCGTGAACTTCATTATTGATTGGCTTAGTCTTATCATAGAATTCGGACGGCAAATTGGTAAGATAAACCAATATGTGTTAAGATGTGTTGTATAATTTTTCGATATATACCAATATTATACACCTTGCATTATATGTTTTTCTGCCGATTTACATTCTAAAATCTTAAAACTTTAAATCTTTTCAAAAACTCGAATTAATCGCTTTTAGCAAATAGGCGATTCAAATTGTTCACATTTTCATTTTTAAGGTCAATTTTTGATCTGAATTTTCGAATTTTTAATTTTCTGTTATGAATTGAAATTAGATTTCACAATGTAAATCAATTTTTTAGCCTCTCAGTTGAACTATGTCAGTTTCCAATATCCTAATTTTCATTTTTTTAATAATTTCTCTTTTAAGTTTCTTCATGCTCACAAAATTATAAAAATAATAATAATAATTATTATAAAAAGCATGCAATAAAATATGGAAAAAAGTTTCCCCATTAAACTATATATTTTTATTATTTTAATTTACACATACATACATACATGTTTACAAAAATTAAATTCTACATGATTTTTTCATTATGTTTTTAAAATAATTTTAATAATTGCTTTACAAGTAAAGTTCATATCGTTCTCGTTTATACAATTATCCCGTTCCCTTCCTCCTTTTTTTTTGTTTTTTCTCGCTCTTTGCCGAATTTCTCATTTCACACTATGATTTATTGACAACAACAACAATAATAATAAAAAAAAATAACATTCTCTTGTTGAATCTCTTTTTATAGATCGAAAATTTTTCGGGGGCAATATATAGACTGTATAACAAAATAAGAATATTTAAGGCAAATAAAAAATACTTAGTTTACAACAAATAAATAAGAAAAACATAAAAAAAAATATAAAGTTCCCCAATTTTTTTTTCCTTTCCAACTTAATTATAATCTAGAATTCTAGAACACAAAAATAAATTTAAAATTACCAAAAAAAAAAAAACATTTAATTTTCATTCTTTTATGTGATTGAGAAGTTGAAAAATCGATCGGAAGGGAGACGAGAAAAAAAAAAGAATTTTGATGCAATAATGTGATGAATGGTATAATGTAGATGGCGCTTGAAAGAATCAAATTTTAAGGGGAGAGAAATTTTTTTTTATTTTTTCGGAAAAGCCAATTTGAACATTTGGCAGAGCTATTTTATATTTTTCTTATAATTCTTTATACTCTTTCTTCTTCCAATTGTTTATAAAATAACGAAGACAATCACAGGATAAAATATTTTTTGTATTTTATTTTATATTTTGTTTTTGTTTTTGAATTTCTTTCAATTTTGAATTAAATGTTAAGTTGTTAAATAAATTTTAACAACTTAAAAAATGAAAATATCAAAACAAATAAAAAAAAGAATATTAAATTTATAGCAATTTTTAAAATAACATTTTTATGCCGAATTGAAAATTTCATGCGAGCTATAAGTTTAATAGAACATTTTTAAGTTAAAAATATATGAAATTTTTGTTGAGAGAAAAAGATTTTTCCATTAAAAAAAATTTTTTGGGAAAAATTTTTCAATTTGAAAAATTGAGAAATTAATTTATTGATTTTGTATATGTATAAGCTAAGCAATTTAAAATTCAGAAAATTAATAGTAAATTATTAATTTTTGAATTTAATTTTTAATTGAAATTTTAATTGATTTATTTTTTCTATTTTGTAAAATTTCTTGACATACTCGTATATCTCAAATTTAATCAGAATACAAAAATAAAAAAAATCTGATATGGTCAGCATATAACCGAAAACTCCCAACGAAAACTCAAAATTCAAAATTTGTTTCCATCACATAACCTACCTATTGTTTACACAATACAGTCAGTAAAAACAAAGAACTGAAAGAAACAAGAACTCTTCTTGACACTAACATGCTATCGCATCATATCACATCATCACTGCCACATAATTTATTAGTAGTAGTATTAATAGTAGTAAGAGAGGGGAGTCCCCCTGGGCATTCATGCGAAGCCAATGAATTAGGCCAACAAGAAGCCCCATTGGAAACCTTCAAACTAACATTCCACAATCTCCATCTAATCCAATCCGAACGACCAATTTCCTGAACCAACTAACCTCTTTGGAAGCCACAACACTTAATACAAAACATGAAGTTTTAAAATAATTGAATAAACACACAATTATGTAAATAATCACTATTGCATATAGAGAAACGCCATATTTTATTTCGATATATTTTACAACATTTCGTAAATTTAAAATCACAAAAAAAAAAAAAAAATTCACTTTATTGAAAATAAACATCCCACATTACAAGCGTATACGTCTTTATCGATTCATTAATTAAAGTTTGCAATTTTCAGTCAAAATTTCATCCTGCCATGTTTATAAACAAATTTTCATGTATTATGAAATTGAAATCATTATTTACCTTTAAAAAACAACACACATTGGAAAAGCAAAAAAAAAATATATTTTTTATTTTATTTTTTCGGATTTTTGATTTCGTATATAAACAATGAAATTATTTTAAACACTCGCATTTACTCTACAAATTATAGGCACAAGACAATTGAGAAAGAAATAGGTATATTAGAAATTTTCTATGCGATTTATAACAATTACAATTCAAATATGGAGAGTAAAAATTAGTGCCATTTATTTTGATTGATTCTAAATGGAACAGTAAAGCTGCAGTATCAATAGTCAAAACACTATTTAAGAGCACGAAATAGTAAAATGAAAAATCTAATTCGATTAACAGTTGATGAATTAAAATTTTTACTCTTAATTCATGTTTATTAGATTTCAAAGGAAAAATTTTTGATTTAAATACCTAACACTGTTGACATAATCCCCCGACACTTTTACAACACTTAATTTTATATTTAAACACTTAATTTACGGTAAACTCAAAGAGAGTAGCGAAAATTTTGAGAGCAAGATAAACCAGAAAAAGCATTACTAAACTAAAATAAGATGAAGTGTGAAATGAACAATGAAAGGGTTGTGTATAACAGTATAACAGTAGCACTAATTATTAGCAAATTTTATTATTAGATTTTTTTTTTATTATTTATCAGACGAATTGCTTAGGCGAAGCATCAATTACCATGCAAATTAATATTTCACAAGGAACAAAATTAAATATTATTTAAAATTGCATATTTTCAGGTGCAATATTATTTGTTTTCTTAAATATTCATTTAATTTCTTCTGGTTTAATCAATTTTTTCTTGATAAATATCCCACTTTAGATAAATAAATTTTTATATTTCCTCTTCTAAATACAATTTAATTTTTTATATTTTTTATTAATTTTTATATATTAAATACAATATAAACAAATAATAATAGTAATAATACGATAATCTTTTAATCAAAATTATTGTATTCACTCTATTAGTCATAATACTTAATTTCCTTTTTATTATTAATTTTTGTTTTTGTTTTTTATTATGAATTTACTATACTACATATATATATACATAAAATTGTAATCCAAATAGTATATAAGAAAATCTCATTCATTAGATATCTTATAATATAAATCTTCAATTATAATATTATTTGAATGAATGTACACCGAATAACAAGAACAAAACAAAAAAATAATATTTATGCGCGGGAGTGGTTGGAGGTTGGATATTTCGATTTAAAATTGCCAAAAACGATTATTTATCTTTTAGATTTAAGATATATACAATAACAAAATGCTACCCATATGACTTATACTGCAATCTCTATATATGTATAACAAAACGAATACACATACGACAGAACAAACGCAATATTTTTAAAGAAAATTAAAAACAAACAAGCAAAAAAAAATAACGACGACGACATGTGCAACAACCCACAACAACCGGTTAAGTTTATATTTACTTGTAATAATATCTCAGTGCGCGATTTAAGATACAAATCTTAAATTGAACTTAAAAAATAATAAGAATTTACGATAATAAAGTAACAAGCGTACATGTTAATAAATTTCTTTTAAATAAATATAGTAAATATAAGTAGTTTATTATATTGTTATCTATACGGTTAAATAGAAGATTACTCCATAATATACGTATATTACAATGAGTGTTTTTTATGTATATATACTTAGTATACGTGATTTTATAACACAATTAAATTGCATATTTGATCTCTTTCTTAAATTAAAACTTAAAATCTGTAGGAGATAATTTTTTTAATTTTCTTAAGATGTTCTCCAGGTCTTTAGAAAAAAAAGAAACAAAATAAGAATATTTCTATAATTTAGACATATTATATGACCTGAAAACTATCTATAGATTTAATGGCAATCTAATGTTAAGAAAGTTGGCAAGCCTAAATGGTATATTGTGAATAATTTAAACTACTATCATATACAATATATCATTGAATTATAAAAATCAGCTAAACTATCTCTTATATTTTAAAATTGTGTATAACAGTTTTTGTATAACAGTTAATACGCAATATTAATTAAAAATTTCCGGTACAATATGCTTCTTAAATATGTTTTCCCAGGTTTCAATTCATAATTCAATATGATTCTATCAAAATTATGCTAATATAACAGTTATGTAGTGTCATATAATCACTATTTATTACTTCTATATGCTCAAATTTTTTTATTTACATTATAAGTTATAAGAAATGTTTTAAAAATTGCAATTATAAGGATGAAAACTGAAAATTGCATTACAAAATTCTTAAGGAATATTTTGAATAGCATAGAAACTAGAAGCACTTGTAAAAATTTTGTCTGGTAAACAAATTCTGTATTTCATATAAATATGCTCAATAGGAATAGAGCACGAGAATCTCATGAGATTTCCTTTCTAAATTGAGTCACATCGAATTTTTTTTTGCTGAGCCCAAAATTATGCAACTGGATTTGTTCCTATAAATTTGAAATTGTTGTTAACCAACATCATAAATTTCTAATTTAAATTTATTAAATAATTTTATTATCAGTTTCTAATTTATAAATTTCATTTACATTTAATTAAATTTAATATTTAGTATATTTATAATAATATAAGAAAACCAATATGTACTTTTAATAAATATAGAATTGAGAACTTTTAATGCAAAAATTTTAAAAGAAATTTCGAATTTAGTGACAATTTTGCAATTTTTCTTTATTTTTTTTCTCCCAAAACTAATAATATTACTGTTGGTTTGCTAAAATATGCCAAACAAATGAAAAATAAAAAAATTACTTTTAACACCAACGCACACTTTTTATAACATGTAAAAATGTTCTTCTTCTTTTTTATTTGATTTTCCTCTTATTAAATTGTCTTATACTCTTTTATTTTTCAAATACATACATAAATATATTATTTAAGTATGTATTATAATTATAGTGTATATTATTTATAGTTTATGTATAAAAGTTTTACCAAGCATTGTACTAAAAATTACTTGAAAATATTAAAATATTTAAAATTACTGTAATAATGCAAATGTAAGAAGAAGAAAAGAAACAGATCTTGGAGCGGAATAATTAAGTATAAGAGAAAAAAAAATTTCAACTTCCCCCTTTTCAGAATTTTGATAGTTGCCATAAGACTCCGATAAGTCTCTCCCACACCCCACGGCTTTCTTTTTCTCTCACTCTCTCTGTATATACATATATATATATATATATATATTCGGTATACTCATATAATCTATGCTTCACGTTGTGTTGTACTTGTGATGGTCAATTTTGGACAATTTGATTTAAATAAAAATCCAATGTTGTTAATATAAGGAGAACGGATAGAATTATAAATAATTTTTTTTTTCTGTTTTTTTTTTTTTATAATTTTATTCTTTCTATGTAAAAATTTATTATTGTCCATAAAAGAGAGCGATATTTGTTTTTTTTTTTTTTTTAATGGAAATCGAATATTTATAATGAATCGATAATTTGAAATACACATTTAATTTTGTTATTTATTTGTTTTTTATTGCAATTTCCGCCCTAACACTATTGTATAAAAGTTAATATACTTTTATAAGAAAGAGTATAATATTATATATTATAAATTTAGAATATTAAATGCTAGAAATATAAAAATACAGTGCCGATAAAATTATTATTAAAATTATTTTTGTAAAATTTTGTATGTGAAAAGTGTGTATAACAGTTTTATGTTTTCATATATTTATATTATATAATAGAGTAATCAATAACACGTGATTGAGTATAATAATATAACTTATTAGTTTATAATAAACTGGAATATTACAGTTTTTCGGAAAATTTGACGTTTTAAAAGTTTTTTGAATAGTTTTTCTGAACGAAAGAGAATTAAGAAAAATATTAATATTTAAGCATACTTAAACTTAATTACTTAATAATAACATCAAAGAATTGCTTAATTTCTCTAAAAATTTTTGAAAAATTTGATATTCCTAAAAATAGTTGCAGTTTTCAAGTATAGCGATTTAAAAATTTAGAAAAAACAGAGTCTTTTGAGTGTTTATAGCACATATTCTCGATTATTTCTTTTTATCAGTCCGAATTTAACAAGCTAAACTAATTGAGTTTTGATTACACTTTAGATTTCGTATAGTTTACAATCAATTTCAATTATTAAATAAAATAGACCAAAAGTAGAATTATCTGATTATCTATGATTGTAAACCGAAAAGAGAATATTATATATTATATTATATGCTACTCTCAATAGCATATTTTTATACCAATTAATTTCTATTCAAATCCGTGTCTAAAATTTTTAACATTAATTTATTGTATTCAAAAATTCATGGTAATTTAATAATTTAAATCTGAATATTTTTTTATTTTTTGTAATATTTCCGAAGTACATACATAATATTTATTTAAAAAAAAAAAATAAAACTTTTCTAAAGAAATCAATTTAATTTATTGTAGTAGAGAGCAAAACATATTCCAGGAAAACGGAAATTATCGCATTAATAATAATATGATATTAATTAGTACTCTTAATACATATAAATATTAAAATACATTAGAATCTTATGGATTGGAATCGATAATATATGAAATACTATTATAATGAATTTAAAATTTTTCATAACAACTAAATAATCAAAAAAAATTCAAAAATATTTTTTAACGTCATAATAATAAGAATCATTAAAATTTAATTTACAAAATTTCTTTAATGAAATGCTAATTAAAAATATATGTAGATTCTATGTAGATGTATATTAGAGACGCATAGAAAGTAATAAGGCCACCCTGAAATTATTAAGTTTTTAAGATTGGTTCTCAGTAATATTTACAATATTAAATTGTTCGGAATAAAATTAGGTTGATTTGATATAACACAATTTATGTTAGAAAATTATTTTATATAAGTAAGGTTTTTTTGAAGCTATAAGCTAAGAGATTTGAAAGTTATAATTTTAACATTTAATATAGGTCATCACTTATATTCTTTTAGAGGCTCTGATGTGATATTCTCTTAGACGCACAATACAATAGAGCATAATTTAAAGATTTTATAATAAAACAGAACGAGACCGATTATGGGAATTTAGTAAATCTCTTAGTTTGATTTGATGAAACTGTATTCTTGAGCGATACAGCGAGGATTCAAAGCTTTGAAAATATTTTTTTTTTGCTAATTTTGAGGCTCCCCTCTCTCTAATTATTATACTCGCGCACATAATTATTTCTTTAATATAAAATTAATAAATAATTCGAATTTCTCGAAATTTTTTTCATTAATTTTTCTGTTTCAAATAAATTTTTGGTAGAAAAACTTCAAAATTACATTTTTATTTTCAAATTTTTATTTGAAATTTTAATTTTATATATGGAAATAATAAAAATTTAAAGAAAAAACTCTAAATACTACATTGAAAAAAAATTAAAATGAGAATTTCCAAAAACAAGAAAAAAAAATTATAAACTGCGATTTTTATATTAACTGTTATACAAAACTGTTATACACAATTTTTTTTAGAATATCATGGACAATGGGTTAAAATTTTTTTTTACTTTATCTTTCTCAAAGTAACAAAACATAAAATAATATTTCCCTTTTTCCCTTAAAAGTTCATTCGAATACGGGAACAAGAAAATAGTACCGTTATTTTTTTTCGCTCTCTCTGTTTTATTTTTCTCTTTTTTTTTGTTATTAACGTAATCCGGAAAACGTGAAGATTGAATATAAAACATTTGATTGTTTTCTCTTCTTTTTTTTTTGTTTTTTTTTCTAGTATTTTGTTTTTCTTATTCTCTTCGCCCCATTACTTACTTTCGATTAAAGTTTTACAGTACGCGCTTATAAATTGTAAAACCAACAAAAAAAAAACAGACAAGGAAATATTTTTTTTCATATTTCTATTCAAAAAGAAAAAAAAAAAGGTTGTACAAAATACACGGCCCTCTTTAAAATTATTAAATGAAATTTATACAAAAAGAGAAGAAAAAAAATGAAATAACTGCAATAATACAAGAAAAAGAAGCAAAAAAAAAAAATAAACACCAGAAATTAGGTTTTTCTCCTTCCTCTTCCTACATTCTTAAGTTTACTATTTTTTTGTTTTCCATTTTTACTTCTTTGATTTAGAATTCCGATTATGTATACTAAAGGCGTATTGAAATTAGTGTGGAGTTACTAGCCATATGTAGTCTTGTTACTACATTTCAAAAAATTATTTCAAATGTCCAAATAAATTTATCACATCAAAATCTTACTTAAAATTTTGATTAACCACCTACACCAACTGAAAAAAGAAATTTGTTTTGGAAGACTTTTCCTGTTTTTAATAAAAATTTTTTTACCAAACCTATATATATATTAGTCTACTTAAATTCACTCCTGTCCCGATAGTTTTCGAATTTGACTGCAGCGATAATATTTACACTAATATTTTCACATCACCGCAAAAGGAAAATATGACTTTATATTCTGCACTCACAAAAATATAATTGAAGTTTTGTATAATTAATTTGTCATAAGAAATAAAATTTGCCCACAAATGTCATTGTGACAATGTGATTGATCAAAATCAAAAGTAAAATTTTGAAATTCTTTCAAAAATAATTTTGTTCAACCCAACTTTAAACAACTAAATGATAATAAACTTTATCACAATATTGACACACTGAGAAAAAAATTTGATATTAATATTTTTACTACCATTACAATTTACAGCAACTGTCACACTTATTTTAGCATATTTATAGAATTAAGCCCTTTTATCATTTATTAAGTATTATTACAGTATATTTCTTATACAATACAAATCAAATGAGAGAAAAGAAATTATATTGAAGAAAAAAAAAAGTGAAACAAAAAAAAAACTTAAAAAGATCGAAAGGAACAATCGCGCGGTTTGATATTGCGGTGATCAGTCATTTTTTAAGTGCATTTCTTGTTTTATTATTATTTTTGTTTCAGTTTTATTCATATAAACAATATTACAAACGCTCCTCTATATATACGAGTGTTATGTATATTTATACATAAATCTATACTTACATCTCCACTCAAAATATCTTCTATATAAACAAATAATACTGTTCTTGTTAGTTGATCAACAGAAAACCATTGTGTTTTCATATTTATACGTGTGTGTATGGTGATAGGCAGCCAAGCATGTACCTATATACATATATGTATATTTTCTGTTTATAAAATTTTAAAGAGGGGCTCCGGCTCTGTTTATATTTATTCATAATTTATGTTCTCTTTAAAAGATGCTGATGCTTTCATATTATTGTTGTAGATGCTGTGTGATGTTTTTCTTGTTTTTTATAAAAAAAATTTTATGTTTTTTTTGTTCTTTACTATTTTTTTTGCTTTTCCATATTATAAACACACTTAATAAAAAAATATTCTTACGTATTATATAGACGTAAGAATACGCATGCATTGTGGTACAAAATTTAAAGAATGCAAGCATAAGAAGAAAAGGCCAATGATGAAAGTTGATGATGAAGAATGTTTTTTTTTTTTTTACTTATATAATTTGAAAAGATTCTAGAGTTGAAACGTGATGTTAGTATTCCTAATGTTAACGTATGTTATTATAAATTGTTCCTATTGTGCGTTTGGTGTATGTATATATGGAATGTTTGCGTATTTATGTATGAGAAAATCGTATATGAGGCAGAAAAGAATGCGCCCTATATATTGAGTTTTTTTTTGTTTTTTTCGTTTTCCAGTTTTATTTTTTTTGATAATAATGTGTAATAATTCATTTTTACAGGCTGTTAAATGAAGGCCTTTTTTTTTGTTCTTTATATATGATTTTTAAGTGGTTTTTCTTTATCTTTGTTTTTATTTACATAGTTTCATCCTATGGGTATACCATAAGAATATTGAAGCCCAGCCAGAGTAATGTTGTGTTATTTTTCAAGAGATTTTTGTTTTGTTTATAAAAATTTAATTTAATTTTAAATAGTAATAGCAAGTAAAATTTATATAGGATCAGCCAAAATAAGTTGATTGGGGAAAATTCGATTGGGTACATGATTATTATGAACAAACGAGTGTTAACCATATCTAAGAGCCAAACGGTTAGGCGTATTTCAATTGCCCATTTAAATATAGCTGGAATACTAAAAATACGTGATAACAAGCGTAATTTCTTCAAATAATATGCTGAAAGTAATTTGTCATAGTCAGTTAAAATTACAACTGCCCAATTCAATTATCTAAAATTTGCATAATTCCGTATTTTATTCCAAATTTTTTCATTATTCATAGTTTAGTCGATATATCGGGAAAATTTGTTTCATTCTTCGTGCTTAACTTTTAAATTGTAAATGTAAATCTTAAAAAACTACAAAATTTTTTGAAAAATAAACGTAAACTCTAATTTTTATTGACCTGTGTAATTGTTTCTCAAAATCTCATAAATTTTATTGGTTACGTCTATGTCTGTTAAGTCAGTCCTCTCAAAATTATACATTCAATGGCATTCAATGGGAACACATTAGCTGTACCGAATCATGATCTATGTAAGGGACAAAATACCATGTACCTTAAAAGAAGAAGATCTAGAGACGTTGAAATCTCATGATCTCAGCAGCTGATTGGCAGGTCCAAAATTGTAAATTTAAATTACTCACTTAAGCGTCTTCTTAATTACTATTCCTAAAATATTAGATCGGATGCCAGAATTTCAGTCCATCAGACAAAATCGTAAACAAAATCGAATCCAATTCATGCTGACACCTGAAATGTTCTATAATTTATTTATTCTAAAATAACCAAATAGCGTTTTGTTAGTTCCAAATAATTAAAATCCAAACCTATTGGATGACTTTGTGCAATATGTATAAAATTCTTAGTTTTTTATACAAATATGCGTAAAGCATCAATTCTTTATATTTTGCAGGGTACCCTGCGCTTAATAATAAAACTAAAAAAAAAACATATTACAACGAAATTGATTAAACACAATTTTTTTTTTCCATTTTCTATACTTAAATTTTGAGACTAAACATTAGAAAACTTTGTAATAATTATTATTGACATTTTAAAAAATTTATTATGAAGTTGAAAAGAGAAGAGAATTGGTTACATTTTGTATAACAAAAAAGAACAACGGCAATAACATATTATTTTGAATTTTCATTCTGATGAAAGATCAAGTTTTTGATAAACTTATTTTATTATAATGGGAAAAATTATTATGTGCTAGGCGCATAACACATTTAAAATTTTATGTGAATTTTATCTTAATTATAACAAACAAGCAAAAATGTAAATATTTACAATGATCACCTCTGAACAGAAATTCATTTTTTATTATTAAATTTACTGGAGGAGCTTCTCTAGTGGTTTTATTTCCTTCATATAATATTATAAAGATAATCACACACTTATAAATTTGTTCAGAATTATTTAAATTATAATAAAATATTAGTAATAAATTTGCAATAAAATTAAAATTTAGATAAGATTAAAAATTTATTCTATCACGAAAATATTTAGTGTTAAACTTTTTAATAGCAACACTAAGAAAGTTCTCAAAATTGCATTAAAAAAATCTTAAAATTTTTTTTCATCTAAAATGCAATTTCTATACAGAATCTGCTCGCATTAACATACCAGTAGAACTCAATTAGCTTTCATCTTGTCTTAAGTGTAAAAAAGAATTAATTTTTCTAGAATCAGTCCTTTTACATTGAAGACATACATATAATATAAAAAATCAATTAAATCTGCGCTTTTAAGCGAAAACAGGGTTTCTTAAATTTAAACAATGACATTTTCGTACATTCTATTCATATTTTTCGAAATTTCTATACAAAATATACGTTTATATTTAAGTGAGCTAGACTGAAATTTATATATGAAATTTTAGATCCAATTAAATTATAGAATTTAAGTAAAATTTTAAAATGCTTTAACACAGACACTTAATCTTAATTAATATGAAAATTCAATATTTTTTAATCGAATTATTAAAATATACACATTTAATTAAGTATGTTTTGTTTTTCTTTATTTCAGGTAAGGGCTTAATTTTTGGATTCAAACAAAGTGTACGGGCGCATATAGTGCAAGTAAGACTTTAAAATTTTTCTTCTTCATATACAGATCTTAAGATAATTATAAAAATATAAATATTTTGCTATTATTTTTTCCGAAAAAATAATTAATTGAGAATTTGAAATCTATAAAATTCCGATTAACTTAAAAAAGTTAACAAATTTGAAAAAATTTATTGTGAAACTCAAATTTAAGAACGAGATATTCCTCCAGAGCTTTTCTTTTTACATATTCTTATCCTAGTTTTAATAGTACGTAAATATGTGGAAATCCCAAACATTAATCGAAAATATTATGGTAAAAATTAAATAAAATTCATGACAAAAAAAAAACTTCAATTCCAATGTTATTAACGAAACATGTTTGTATGAAATAAGCGTCTGATCGTCTTTCTCGTTATTTTACTCGACAAGTGAGAAGAAAATGAGTAACTATATCATAATTTTGTATAATGTAATTTTCGAATGACAAGAACTCGTTTTCTTGTAAAATGTATACAAAAGTTATTTATTTTATTTTTGAATGTGAGCCGCTCATTCGATAATTGAGAAAAAATGCAAAAATCCAATTGAAAAAATGAGTAACCCATAAGTATGAGTTAGAAAAACGGAAAATTCTGATTTGAAATTGAATAAAGAGTGAGTAAAAAAAGCGAGTTACACGATTAGGTTGAAAGACTCAAATGATTATCATACATTTTCATAAGAATTCATTCTCATATCTTATACGTGTGGGAATTATAAAAGAAGGCGGCAGGCATTAAATTCTAAAATTTCACTTATTAAAACTTATTTATTTTTAAATAAATAAAATTGATTTTTAATTATATAGTCAATTTTTTGTTAATTTTATTTACAATTTTTAATTTATCAATAATAATTATTAAGAAATTTAAATTTGGAGCTCCTAAATGTCTTAACTAATTTAAAAAAATCGAATATTTTTCCTATACTTTCATGTAATAATCAATTAATTCCAAGTCAAGAGAACATTTATTACTCGTAACATTTTCATTATTATAGCCTATTACATTTTTTTTTTTTTAAATAAATTACCTTACTTAAAATTAATTTCATAAATTAAATATTTCGCCTAAAAATAGTCTACAACTAAAAATAGAGTAAACCTATTCTCTTTTATACTCTTTTATTCTCTTCATTAACAAATTTTTGTTGAATATTTTAGCTCAAACACAATACCTATGCGTATATAAAAAAAAATTTTTATATCTTAATCCCATATTATGTTAAATTTTTTTAATTTCTATTAAAAAAAATATATAAATAATAGTCAAAAGAAGTAAAATAAATTAATTTTAATCACAATTTTTATTTTTTTTCATATATAAATTTTCACATAAATTTTAACAAAAGTGTCCTTGACATGAAAACCATGCGTATTAGTTGCGCACCAATCCTTATTTTTTTATATAAAATTTTTTTTTTTTGCTAGCTATCTTCTTCTTTTCCTAACAATACTATGTTGGAATACAATATAGAAGTAAGTCAATAGGAAGAGTAGAATGGGAGGAACAAATTAAATTACAGAGAAAGAGAGGGAGCGAAGAAGAGAACATAATACGTGTATGTGAAAGGTATGCGGAGAGAAAATATTAACTAAATACATGCAAGTATGTAGAATTTTGGCGGTGATTGATTAATAGATTTAAAGTAATGATAGATTATGAATGGGTGAAATTAAGGAGTAGGACGGTGGGGAAAAATAATATTTAGGTGAAATCTGAATGTCAAATTCGAAAACGATAAATAGGACTCCAATTTGTTTTTTTTTTTTACTTGATTTGTTTATTTTTCTTTTGAATCCTTGAAAATTCATTCCATTATTTCCCTTTTTTGTTTTTATTTCCAATGACGAATTTTTTTTTTTTTTATTTTCACCATTTTATGTATACATATAAATATATGTGTGTACCATATTTTTGTTTACACAATACATATTTGATTTCAGATTTATTATGCCCTATACTATGAACTATATCTGGATATACTATATGGTTATATGAGAAATTTTTATATATCACCATTATTAAAAATTAAATATTATTACTATTTTCTCTCTATATATTATATGTATACATATACGAACAGTGCCGGATCTACCATATATCAAAGTAAGCATATTCAATGAGCGTAAGGGAAATATAAGGGCGCAATTATTATATGCAATGTTCAATGTTCATTGCATATTGTTAATTTTTTTGAAAGTGGTAGGACACACTTTTTGAAAATCGCGCAGAGTGCCGAATAACTCAGAACCAGGCCTGTTTACAAAATATTTGTAGAAATAATTTTTGTTTTTTATTATTATATTTTCTCGTTCTCTTCACATTTTATAATATTTTTTTTTTCTTTATCCTTTTCCTGTTATTTTTTGTGTTTTTTATACGACTGCCGCCATAATGTTATTAAAGTAGAATATAATCATAAACGAGTAATAAAACTAGATTTATTTGAAAAAGAAAGTTTTAACTATAATGGTTAGTATTAAAGTTCAATAAGGTATGGTCTATGTATTTGCGAGGAAAACATTTTAGAAAATAAAAAAAAAATAGCTGGAAATGATAAGAAAAATATGAAATTTTTTAGTTTCTTATGAAGGCTATTTGGTTCTTAAAATATACGTATTGTAAAAGAATGTCCTTGAAAACGTAAAAAAAAAAGAATAAGAGCACAATATTAATAAGAATAATGAAATTTTTTCCTACTTTCAATGTCATTTTATAGCAAATAGACAAAGATTATTTTAGATTCTAATATTTTAAACGAATTAAACAGGATCAAGAAAAAATTTTCAAAATTATTGAGTAAAAACTTTTATTATAAAAAATTTCTAATTTAAATTTTTAAACGATTTCTTATTTAATTATAACAGTGAAAATTTTTTAATAATTATTAAAAGTCCTTGCAAATAAAATTTTGTTAAAATTCAAACCAAACTAACAAATTATTCTTACAAAATTATTTTGTTCAAGGAAAAAATTATTAACAGGAATTATAAACGTACAAAATAATAAAATTATATGGAAAAAAAAAATTAATTAAAAAATTTTAATAATTGCAATAAAAATATTTTAAAATGGTGGCGCCATTCAATTATGGATTTTGAAAATTTTGTTCTTTTTTTAAAACAGGATAAATTCCTTCGCGTATTTCAGTATTTGTTATATTTAATAAGTATATAAGACCTAACATGATTATTTTTTTTATTAATAATTAATGCTTAATAAGAAATGAATTTTATGATCTAAAATCTAAAATTCGGCGTTTTCAGTAACTTTATGTTCAGTAAATTTTTTTATTATTTTGAAAAAAATTCGCATATTTTCGGAATTAGAAATCGTATGCAATTTTCCAATTCCTTTTCTTACAGCTCAAATTTTACTAACAACAAAATTAATCAGAAATTCAGAATATTTTTTTTCATATCGTATTTGATAAACCACCAAAACGTATTAGGCTAAGAATTTGGCAATAACTTCCTTTTAGTAAAATACGTTTAAGACAGAATTTCGCCTCAAATTTACAGTATACTAACTAATTGAAAAAAAATTTTTTACAGTATTAAAAGCGTTCTATAACAGAATTAAAAATATTCACCAAAATGGTGTATTTATCATTTTTAGCCCGTATATTTGAAAAACTAAAAAAAATTTACTGTAAGATCATCAAAAAAACCCATAATTTTGTTTTTTTTTTCTCTTTAAATTGAAAAAGAATGAGTAAAATAATCAAAAAATTTCTCATTTCTCATACTTTTTCTTTGAAAAACACTTTCTGTTTTTGTTTTTTTTTTTTATAAAATAACTTTTTGGTATGTTTATTGTAATTTAATACTAATAGCATTTGAGAATCATTCTTTTTATGGTTCCATTTTTTGAGTTTTTGTTTACAAAGGACTCAAATTTTTTTTTTTTTTGCTATTCTTTTTCAGTTTTTCTTATATAATTTGGCCTTAAGTAATATTGTGCTATTTTTCTCAATATTTTTTTCTAATTTTTGTGTTATTCTTTAGTTGTAATCAAAGAAGTTGAAAGCTTTTATAGAAATTATTCTGTTCCTTGCTTATATGAGAATATTTCTTGTTTGGAAGGGAGAGTGGTGAGGTTTTTAGTGACAATTTCACTTCAATTTTTATTTTTGTTTATTATTTTTCCATACTTTCATTTTTTTATTTCTTTTATTTTTTTTTTTTGTTTCTATCTTATTTTTCTCTCTAAAGGATATTTACTTATTCTTTGATTTTGTTTTTCTTAAAATTTTATTAATATTATGGCAAGGTATAGAGTCGAATTTTTTTTTTTACCAAAATATTTTTTTTTTCTTGTTTTTCTTTTTTGTCATCGTTCAATCAATTTTGTTTTTTTTTCTTTTTCCATTTTTTATTTATTTATTTTATCCTTTCGATGATTATCGAAAATTCATTTTAAATGGAAAATTATTTTATCACTTTTGTTCTGAAATGTGCTGCTGCTCTGCCTTCTCCCTAACCTCCAGCTCCATTTCCTTTCAATGAATGTTAAGCTCTTTTATAATAATATACTTTTGCGGTATGAAATTGCTAAAAATGAATGATAATTGGGGGAAAAAAAATGAAAAATAAAGGAAATTTTTTTTTCCCGTGAATAAAAGAAAAATGCTACTTAATAGCTTCTGTCATATTATATTTCAGTTTTTCCATTAAGAAAAGCATTTGAATCGGATGAGTATTATGTGTTATACGCTATTTAATATACGAGAAAAATATCGAAATATTCATTATAGCCTTAATTTTATTATACAAACATTTTGGAATATATAATATTAATAATCAGTATTATTATAATCGCATATATTAATATTTTATAAAAAAAAATATCATTGATATTTTCTTGTATAATGAAAATAATTTTAAAAATATGCCATTTCTTTTAGTATTTAAAGAAAATTACATAACAACATGATATCCGATCATATCCAATATCATTAAAATATGGAAAAACAAAATATAGTAAATTGGTTTTGGAAAGATAATAGAAATGGTATAACAATATTATTTTTATAAATATTTCGAGCCTATGTGAATGTCATAGTAGTATTATAACAATAATTATTGTTCAAATTGCTTACATTCACATAATAATTTTCATTATATTTTCACTGCTGATATCTTTAGTAGCATCCATGTGCTTGTACTCCTTAGATTTATTGTTAAATTTGATTGTATTTTGTTTTGGTTGCCAAAGGCGAATTTTAATTATTAATAATAAAATTAAAATTGGAATTTTTATTGAACTGTAGACCGAAACTCTACTTCATCCCGTTTGGGAACATAGGGCTGCCACAAAGCTTCACCATTGAATTCAATTTGGCCGAATATTTTTATTTCTGCCCAAATTTTTCCAGCTGTTGCCAGTTCTTTTGCGATTGTTCGTCTTCACGTTAGTCGTAGTCTTCCCACACTTCTTTTACCCTGTGGATTTCACTCCATCGTCTGCCGCGCTATTGTAGTCGGTGCCCTTCGGAGTTGATGTCAAATCCATTTCCATTTTCTTCATTTGATGGTGGAGTCCACAGGTTCCTGATTCGTAATCTCCCATAGTCCTGTATTTGATATTTGCCTGGGCTAGTGTACGTTGCAGATAATTCGCAGGCATTTATTTATCATTTTTTTGTAGTTTCTCTATATCGTTTTTTCGTAGGAGCCAGGTTTCACTCCCATAGCAAGAACGATTTGACGCAGCTATTGAATACTCTCAGATTTATTGATCTGACTAAGTGGGAAGATTTCCAGATCTTCCAGAGACGTCCAAATGCCATTGCAAAGAGTATAATCTTCTTAATTTAAAAAAGCTGAGATGTAATTATGATTTAAAATATATAAAATGGGTTGTCTATCCGAATTAGATGACATAAAGCTTGTTTATGTCAATTTTCGGAATATTTAATTAAATACCCACACGAGTCTTAATATATGAAAAGCAGTGTCTATGCAATTTACGTGACAAGACTTTTTTCAGTATTTACTATAAAATAGCCACTTATTTATTTTTCTAATTCACTCACATACCCAATTAAAAAACTATTTTTTATCATTAAGAGATCAATACTAACTAACATTCAAATACACTTTTAATAAAACAAAAGCTATATTCAAACACTCCTTGCCGATAAAATAAAAAACAAAGAAAAAAAATTGACTTTAAATATTTAGGTTCAATATCCTTTTGAATCCGTTTTTTATTCTTTCAACCCAAAAATTTCATTAAAAGCAATTGTCACCTGATCACATAACAACAGATACGTGTATATATATACAGAAAAAGTAAATATTTTATTATTTAATTCATTTTTACATATATTTTACTTGTATATATATGTAAAATAATACCATATAAGCTGAATACAGTCTGTAATTTTTCAAAAGGATCAGACAGAATTTTTTCTTTTCTTCATTTAAATAAACCTACGTACGTACGTACATTCTATTATTATAATTAACTTAACTAAATAAAATGATAAAATCAAAAGTTAATTTTATTACTAAACAGTAAAAAATGTAAAAGAATAATATGTTGTACGTCAAAAAAAAAAAAAAAGAAAACTACTTAATACTGGCAAAGAAGAATTAAAGTTAGAATATAATTTGGTTTTTCTAAGAAATTTTGTACTAAAAATAATAATTGTCGTAATTATTTATATTTCATGTTTGTTGTATTTTTATATCGTTAAAATATGGTATGGGTTCTTATTCAAATAATCGAAATTTAAAATTTCGAACCAGCCGACCTATAATCATAAAAAAAATCTTTATAATTAAAAAAACTGCAATTATTTTAAAAATAAGAACTATGTAAATGTAAAATGAAAATTTGCTACAAAAAATTATCCAAGTGACTTCAAAAATACGTCATTGTTAGGTCTAATAAAAAATACGCAAGAGCTGTTTTTAAAATTTCAAATAAATAAATTTAAATTCCAAATGTGGTGGACTTTTCATTAATTTTCAATGATTAATACCATTTCTCAAAATTTTTAATTAATTGTTTATTTCATACATAATTCCTTAGTCTACTCGAAATCAATCCTAAAATTTTACGTTTTCAATTTTTTTATCAGCAGTCTACCAATTTTCTGTTCAGCTCCGAAATTTTAAAAAAATCCAAAATTTTACTTTTTCGACTTTATTTTTTATTTCAAAATTTGACTCCGAATTTGATACCGAACTTAGCTCCGATAATGTTATTTTTTAAATTTTTAATTACTTTAAATTAAATACGTAATTCCAAGCCTCATTCCGGTAATTAAGTAATTTCAAATCCCACTCGTCAACTCATACTCCGAATCTGTAGTCTTACTCAAAATAAAAGATTTAATCTTATATGAATATTTTTTTCTTTTAAGATTTTAAATTTTTGGAATATGTTACGGCAATTCCAACAAAAATTTCATTTTGTATATATGCAAGTAAATATTATTAATATATATTGTGTCTTATATAGCTTTTTAACCTTGAAGAAAGAAAAAATGTCTATTTCAACTCAAGGTTAATATTAATTTTAACTCACATTTTTATAACAATTTTTAACTCTCTTCTTCTTCTTTTTCCCTTCTTCTATATTATAAGCATATTGGGTACGTAAAATATTGATAAAATTTATTTTGTTTTATTTTTTCTTCAGACTTCTCTAACTATATTTTTTTACTGCCTAAAATTATCACTAATTTTGATCCTTTAATTTACTTCTTTCTTTCCTTTAATTTTTCCTTCACGTTCTTATTTTTTTTTTCGTATTTAACATTTCACATTAAAAATGTTTTGTTTCAATATTAAAATATTAGCAATTCAGTTGAATTTGTGTATATGCAGTTATATTATACACAGAGAAAAAAAAACCATAAATAAAAATAAAATAAAAAATCCTTTAATGTCCTTCAAATAAAAATTTTTCATGCTGTTTGTAATTTTTTTTTTATTTCTTTATTTGAAGTTTTGAATTAATGTGTAAAGCTATACAAGAAAACAGCGCCAAATTGTTACAAAATGAATTTTGTAATTAATTCGTATAAGAAACTATATGCAAAGTTTTATTGTGTTATTTAGGTACTTTTGCATATACATATACAATGCATTTACTTTCTTATTTTTTGAAAAATGGCGATAAATAAAAGTTCTTATTTTAATATTTTTTTTTTATATTTTTAACACGATTTTTATGTACCCATTTAGAGTATAGTTTTTTTTTTCAAACTAATTTTTTTTTATGTATAATTTTAAAGTTATACTTTGTTGTTTTTTTTTTAATTTAACTCTTGAACTCTATATAATAAGTACATAAATTTAGTTTTTTTTTTTATTTTATTCTAATTTGTAGACATGAATATATTATAAAAGGTAAGTTGTATAGAAAAAAACAAACAAATTATTACTTTATTCATAATATAAAGCTCAAGTTTTATTATAAAAGTTAAAGTCAAAAACGTGTTTAAATGGTTAAGGCTTTTTATATATTTTAAACTTTAATATGTAAAATTTTTAAAGTAAATATTTAAAATACAGGGTGAAATAATACTATTACTTATCAAAAATTTGTTAAAAATTTTCTCTATTAAAACTTGTCTGTGCAGATCACTTACACGCTTAAATTCCTTTTAGTAATAATAAGTCGAAGTCAATCGAATAAATCATTCGGAGTCGAGAATATTGAGTTGTAGGCTGAGTTTTAATAATACCCCGTAATAATAGATAAATTTGGACTCGGAATTAAAAATTTTAAAAATTCGGAGTTCAATTCGGAATTGTTTCGGAATCACTCGAATCTGAATTTTAAAAGAAAATTACTGGAATCAAGGTAAAATCGTTTTTATTAAAATTCCGAAATCGATTACTGCGATATGTTAGCATTCTTTTATTCCGAATTTATAAAATTTCTGAATTCAAATATACAGATTTTTTATATAGAGTTACAATTCTTTCGATTTTTACTTCAGCAGTTTAAATTCTTGTCAATTTCCTTAATTTGCGGGAAAAGAAAAAAAAATAAGGGAAGGAGTCAGTAACTCTATTTTTTCTAATTTAAATATTTGAATGTACACTTTAAAAGCACCTTGTACAAATAAATTATGATGAATAAAATTAGACAAAAAGTAGTAGAAAAAAAGTTCGGGAATCGTCGTTAATTTCAACTCAGCATTAAAAAAAAATAATAATTTTTTTTCTTTATTTTATTCATGTTGTTTTTTTTAACGATTTGGTTCTTTGGTTTTTTATGTTTTCGCTTTTGATAAATTCTTACTTTTAAATTTTTCTTTTTCTTATTTTTTCCTGTTCTTATATATTTTTTTGCATTTCTTATTTTGGATGTCCCAAGGTTAAAAGCTTAATTTTTCAAACAAACCATTTGTATTTGTTGTTGTTTTCTTTTTTGACTTCTTTTCATTTTCCATTTTTTTTTGGTTTTTTTTAGCTAAATTTTTATTGTACAATGTGATGTCTCTGTTGTTTGTTTGTTTGTTTAGTGTTTTATTATTGTATAGTCGCTCGTCGTAATTAATATTAAATGAAATTTAACCAAAAACAAAAAAAGAACAGAAAAATTGACTCCATTGTGTTTTTTCGGAGTTTTTTTTTTCTTGGGTGGTGAGGGGGAAGGGAGGGTTTTTTAAGAACGCTTATAAGGTTAAATTCGTTTCAAAAAATTCTTTTTTTTTCCATTTTCGATCGAACATCACGAAAAACGCATTTAAAAAAATTTTTTATTGAATATTAATTTGTGTACTTGTGTGTATATAGCTAGAGCTTACTGTCTAATAAACCAATGTGTATGTTCGTTCTTTAAATTGTTTTTTTTTTCTTTTAATTTTTGGGGGAGTCGTAAAAAGCAAAACAAACTATAAAAAGCAATAAAAGAATATTTTATTTTTGTGCTTCTGGGGCGTGATGAATTGTTACTCTTCATTACAACTATTTTAGCTTTCGAAAAACAATATGATGAATTTTATTTAAGGTTTTTATTAATAAAACGAAGATTTTTTGTTTATTTTTAAGCACTTCCTAATTTTTATATAATTTTGCAAACCATATCCAAAAATATTTTCGCAAGACTTCAATTTCATTGTCTTTTTCATAGAAGAACTTCTCTAAGCAGTCTACTTAAACGGTACTTATTTGAATAAATGATCGCCCGACTTACATTTGTCAGTACGAAAATTAAACAACATTCTAATTTTCTCCTTACCCTACCTTAACCACTCACCATTTTATAGGATGAATTCCGGATAGAAAGACTTCACCGTATATCAAAATCGAAACGCCACCACTCCATTCCTACTTTTTTAATATGTATACAATATTCTGATAAATCACAGAATGGCCCAAGTCTGTCTTATCCCGCGCCGCTCAAGGCTCCTGATTATTCAATTTTCCAATGTTTTCAAAAAATTTTTGGAAAAATTAATTCTTTGACTTATTTACTTTTAAGTCAATTGCATATTTCATTTAAATTATTTAAAATCGTGACTTGTATACTACCTATTTTTTATTTATTTATATTCATTAAGTATATTAAAAATTAGAATATGGCTATCATAAAATTTTAATATCAATCAAATTTTGTTAATTTGGATTTAAAATTTAATTTTGTAAATAACTCTGTAATTATTCTGCAATGATATCAATTAAAAATTAATATTTTCCAAAAAAAAATACCGAAAATTTATTTTGTTTTTTTAATTGACTTCAATGTATAAGTATAAAATTCAAAATAAAATATTAATAGACGCCATTTTCTATTAAGTACTTGTTCAATTTTTATTTTGCAATTATATTATTAATATTTATAATTATTAATATTTATTTTGTTAATTTCAAAATATTCTGACATTAAAATCTTTAATATCTATACTTATACATATATACATGCTATATACATATAATATTATGTACGTATATTATATTTCTATTATATTACGTTTATTTAATTTTTAAATAAATGTATAACAATATAATGCAAGTTGTATAACAATATATCCACATTTATATATGTATTAAGCGCCATTATTAATAAATATTTGGCACAGTAAATTAAATATATATAATATATAAGTATATATACAAAAAGCTTTTATATTTCTAATTTATTATGAATGAAAATAAATTATAGAATTAAATAACATATATGAACATTTTACTTACATGAATTATTGTATGTATATGTATGTTTGTATAACATAGAAATATTGTAGGGGTGCAATTTATAAAAACTAAAATTTATATTAAAATTAATTTTTATTTAATTTTATGAAATTAATAAAGAATTTATAATATTTAGCTAAAAAAATTTATGTAATACATTGTTCTTGACTAATGAGTCAAAATACTTACAGATCTTACATATTATAATCGAATTTCGGTGTGGTATTACAGAAAATGCATTGATAATTAAATTGCACCCAAATTGTAATACAAAAATGTATTACAATTTATTGAAAATAACAAAAATAAAATTATTTGATGGCCTTTCTTCATTCAATTCTTTATATTTTTTTGCAACAATGTATTAATTGGACAACCTACAAGTAAAGCAAAAACCAAGTGATTTAATTGAATAAATTTTTTCTCTGTATACAAACATTGATATATATCATATGTTTTTAAATTGCATCAAACAACAAAGATTCAAAAGAATTGTTTATTTTTAAATTCCGAATTTTTTTCGTTGCAATCTTAAATTTAATATTCATGTAATAATATACACTGAAAAAAAATATCATAAATATATGAAATTAAAAAATATATTTACAATAATTTTTTATATTTTCATTTAAATAATTAAAAATAATATTTACATTAATATTACAAATTTTTAGTTAAAGTTAATTAGTAAAAGCAGGAAGTGGCGAAATGTAGAAATTTGCTTTATAAATTTGATATTAATCGTAAATTGTTCGCATATTTTGATATTTCACAAAGATTTGTGAGACAAGGTAATAAAAAATATTTGAATAACATTAAAATTAAATCTTTAATATCACATACCGGACAATATTTTATAGCCAACTAAAAATATTAATGATTCCGACACTTATATTCCCGCATACATACATATATTATAAAAATAAATAACAAAACTATTTAAATATTTTCTATAAATAAACAAAAAATTAGAATAACAATCATTAATTTATTATAAAAATCTCATTTACATAATTTTAATTCGAATATAAAATAATTAATGTAATTTTATTTTATTTTTTTCATCAAAATTATTTATTCGATTAAATTCGTCTTTGAAAAAATAAATTTGCATAAATGGTAAATATGTATTTTTATTTTCGGTATGTCTACATATATACAAACATAAATTCGGAGGTGGTTATTACCATAAAAATATTTATTTTTCGAGATTCTTTAAATAAAATATTAATATTAGGAATTTTTATTAGAATTTAGTATAATTTAGAACTAGTAAGGGTAAGATTATGAACTTTTCAACTTAATAATGTTTAAGTATGTAGGTAATGTAGAACAGAACCCCTACTGTTATTGAGTTTAGATTTCGAACTCCACACGTCGTCAGAATTTATTATAATTTTATATTTCGAAATAAAATTATTTAATAATTAAATGGAATTTTATTAATTTTTTTGTTCTATTCAGTTATAAGAACTTATAACATAAAATATGAACTCGTATTGACTCAGTGAAGCTTACAGCGGGTGTGAATATAAAATACTGTTTTTTATAAATTTTTTTTATTTAGAATTGAGAAAGGCATATTGTTTCCGTTAAACACACATTTAACATATCAAATTTTCATTAAATTTTATTCAAAGAAATATTTGAGCTGGGTGTAAACCTTTACGAATACACCCCTGAGCTTTGAAAACCTCTGAATACATAAAATCTATTAATATAAATTTGTAATCTGTTATTTACAATTTTAAATTAAAAATCAAATACACTGGTATAAAAATATATTTGAAAAAAAAATTATTAATTTGTTTTCTTTCTAATTTTAATTACATTGTAAAAATACACAAAAAAAAAATTAAGAAAAGAATAATTACTAGATATGACACAAAACTTCTATAAAAAAAAAATTAACTAATTGAAGAAGAACCGGAAAAACAAAAATTATAAAAAATTTTAAAATCGAAATTTTTTTTTTTCAAAACAGCAAAAAAAAAATTAGTAATTAACGAGTTTGTTAATAGATTTTTCATTAAAAAATAAATAAAACTAAAAAAAAAATTTAACAAATGCAAAAGATGGCAAATATTTTTTTCGACTACGAGTATTTCGCTACCCTGATCGCAAGTTGCTGTTGAATCAAAGCTTTAGGAATATGTATATGTACTAGGTTCATTTCTAATACGATTTGAAAGCGATAACGAAAACATAGCCAGAAGACGGAAAATATTCTCTTCCGTTCTCTTTCTATCTCTCTCTCTCCAATAATTCTTCATTTAAGATCAAAACTTAGCGAATATTATTCTAGCAAACTGAGCGATTATTATCGGATATTAATAAATCGTTGAAAATATCGTTGAAAATGAAAAATTTTACGATTTAATTATTAAAATATAAAATTAAAAATAATATAAATATTGGGATTTCAATTTTTTGCATCTTATACACATTAGACGAATATTGTCGGTCCAAAGATAAAATTCATTAATCATAAACTTTTTTTTGAAAATCAAATTAATCCCCCTAAATCGGTCCTTTTAAATTTATGCCCGGAAATTTAATTTATTTGCCGATTTTACAAAACTATAAACCGTAATTAATGGTGGTTTTCTCGAAAATTTGAAAATGATTCTTAATGAGTTTTAACTTTGGTACTGAGTACTCGTACACAACAATTTTGACATGTGTAAACTTTAGCATTAATTATATTTTTATAGTTTTCAAAAAAAATTCCAATCACATTCTATATATGTATGTAAGAAAAGTTCAATGTAAATTAATTAGTTATTTAGGAATCACTAAAATTATATGTGTGTAGTTAAGAAAAAAAAAGTAATTTGTGGTTAATTAATTGTAATATTCAATTATCGTAAATAAATAACTAGTATATAAGAATAATTACGAGCCTTTTTAAAATTAAAGTAAATAGACAATCATATAAGATATGAGAAATGTTAACATACATACATATACAATAAAAGGCTAAAGCTAAGACCTCGTCATGCTTAAAATAGAAAAAAAAAATTATTTATAAAACTTTGTTATTTGCTAAACTTAACCATTTTTTTTTTTTTTGCTTTTTGTTTTTTTACATAAATAATAACCGTGTAAATATAAAAAATATTTTTATTATTATTAATTGATGCCACCTTATTTATTTTTTTTTTCATTTTTTATTCTTATTATTTTTCAAGTTATTTTTTTTTTTTGTTCGGCAACGAAGACGGCAATGTGCATATTTTTAAAATATAAAAAATTTCATCTACCGAATTTAATTTTAAATATTTTGTTTGTTAATGTTTATAATTTTTTATTGATATTTTTAATTTTTTTAATTTTTATTTTGTTTTTGTTATTTCTCTTTTTGGCTACTGTAAATTCTAAAACGAGCAGCTCTTTCTTGTGGTGAAACAAAAAAATAGCGTATCGTTTTTTTTTTTTTAAGAAATTAAAGTATAAAACAAAAATAAATTAATTCTCAATGGAATAATAATAATATGGTGTTCTCTGGAGTGGGTTTTATTAAAACAAATTTGAGAGAGTAACCAAGTTGAAATTTTAATTATAACGGATTTGGTCAACATACCTATGTTGAATTAATTTGATGAGTTTTATTTGAGAAAATAATAGAGAATTTATCATTTAATAACTTACCGTATATTGTTTTCCCTATTTTGCGCTCATTTTTTCCTTTCAGTTCAGCACCTCTACCTACTTCTCTCAATTAAATAAGCGTACATATTCCTCTCAATTGAGTACGCACCTATTCGTCTTATTGCAATTTACAATAAGCAATTGTTCTTCTCAGTCCAAGTACGCATCTGTTTCTCTCAATTGATTACGAATATCTATTCCGCGCAATATAAAAATGTAAAATATTTTTAAAGATTATAATATCAAGAAATTTTATACTCACCACACACACCTTTGTCACGACATCTAAATTTTAACTTTCCTGTAATTTTTGTCATCAAAACTTTTTTAATTTATAAAATAATTTATATCAGATTTTATGGAAAAAAAAAGAAATATTTATTTCATCATATTGGTGACTTTTTTGAATATACTCTGTATGAGAGATTTAAAAAATGTGTCGTTTATAGAAATGAATCATCTTATATTATATAATTGGTTAACTTGATTAATAATTGCTAGTCCCTATATATCTCACTAAATAACTGGCCCATTATATTAATATTTCGAAGGGATCGCTAGTTGACTTCATAAACTGAATATTTATGTCGCATACGTGTATATCAAAATCATATAAATTACGTGTATCTTGCGAATCTCTATAGAAGCATCTTTTTGAAATAACGTCAGAGAAACCTTTATACCACAAATTTCCAAGTTGGTTTTTATAAGTGAAAAGGCAACAAATCGTGTATCTCTTTTTCCTGCAGCTACACATAATGTTCAAATACATCTTAAAGTTTTATAAAAAACGTATACATCTGGTCACCCTACATAATAAATAATCAAAATAAACAAAAAAACATTTCAAATTAATTTTCATACATTTTTTAAATCAATAAACAATGATTATATTAATTTTTTTTATTGTTATTATTATTGTTTTGTTTGGAAGATAGCTGCACGCCATAAAACACACAAAAAAAAAGCAACATGATTTTATTTAAAAATTGATAAAAATTTTCTTTTTTAGTTTCCAAAAATTTTAATTTCTAAATATTCATTTAGAATTTTTACAATTTCCACCCGTACATAAGTACGATTATTAAAAAATCTCTTAATCTTGCAAAATTTGGCTGGTTTGATTGTAAAACGCCAAATTTAGATTATAGAAAATAAAATTAAATTAGAAATTATTAAATATTAAATTTTGACTAATTTGGTAATTAGTGAAAATTTTTAAAATAACTTTAACAGAATTATGGAATTTTGTGAAATTAATTTTATTGGAATATTTTTTCCATCAATTAAGTAAGAACTAGAGATTAATATCAGTTCTAATTGGTTTGATATAAAATATAATTTTCAATGGATTTATAGAACTCTGACGCCTACATTAACTCCAAATTTTAAATTATTACGAATATTTTATTAAAATTTCGATTTATATTGTGGTAGTTAATTGATTATTGGCAATAAATATAGAAATTCAAATAATTACTCATAATGACTAAGACGGAAGGGTTTTCAAAAAGAAAATTAAATATTATTGAAGATCCTCATAGACTTGCAAACTACGGCAGGCTAGCTATCTATCTATCTAAAACTCTATGACACAATGAAACTACCTATGGGTATGACTACCTATGATATCATACACTAGCTGTATGCTCCTTCTAGGAGTGAAAATGGAAAACGAAAATATAGACTTGCAGCAGTACAGTATGTTCGAGTTGTTAATCCTTGTTAATCCCGTAAAAGTGCAAAACTACGATTTTTTGGAAAAACTGCTTTATTTGAAAAACTACCGCTTCAATTACAAAATTTCATTCAATATAAATTTGAGAAAATTCTTCTAAAATTTAATATATCCTTTATTTATAGGCTCTTTTAGTTCATAAATTTTATGATTGACAGCATCTTTTCTAAGTGCTTTCAAAAATCACTTTTTTTTTTTATTTAAAATTCATTCGTTTTCAAGTTCACAATACATTCATTAAATTTTATATGTATGTTAAATGCACGCATATATACATATGTATATAAGTATGTGGACCGCCTAATATAAAATATGAATGTGTGGGAGTCATAAAAAGTAATAAAGTGGCATTTTGTCAAAATGTTAAATTTACTTTTTGTTGCCTTTTTGTTCTTATTTGTGTTTTTTTGTTATTCTGGAACTTTTTCGCGCTTCTGCTCCTTTTTATTTGGTTTTTTGTTGTTTGTGCGTCTTTTTGTTTTTAATGTTCTTTTCCATATCAGATTGATTTTAAAGTTCTTTTTTTGTTTTTTTAATCGTTTTTATAACCAAAAAGATTTTTAAGAAAACAAAAAATAAATTTTTTTTTTTTTTGTGCAGAAATTTAAGCAAACGCAAAAAAAAATCTTAAAAATTCTGGTTTTTATTTTGATTACTTAAAGTTGAGAAGCCAACAGCAAAAAAAAAAAACAAAAAGAACAAGTGATTTAGAGGAGAAACAACAAAAACAAGAAACATGTTTTAAGAATCTCAACAGTTCGGGTAATACAAATAAAATTTTACTACACATGAATTTACAAATGTATCAAATGTGCTACCAACAGGTTTTGATTCTTCAAAATGAAATTTGGCAAAAACTATAGACACGTCTTATTGGTATACAATGGCAAGGCAAATTGTTAACTTGAATTGAACGAATTGAAATCTTCTATCATTAAGAAAAAGAAATTCGAAAGAATAAAGGGATATGAACAATTTCTAAACATTTTCCCAACAAAATCAGATTTTATTCTTCTGATTTTTCATACAGTAAATGGAAAACCAGAAGTTTAAACTATGATTTTTCAGTTTTCTGTACAAAGTCTCTAAAAATAAGTTCTCTGCGTCCGCGTACAATTTTTCCGTATCAAAAACTTCATATTTTAGGCAACCACCACAATCACAAATGAAAAGGCTAAAGTACATTTTACTTAATTTTTTTTTTAAAAAATTAAGAAAAAATGGAACTAAGAAAATTTCGGAAGATGAAAATAAATCAGAATCCATTAAATTTGAATGAACTTGAAAACCAAAAATATTGGAAAATTTTGCAAACAAATAAATTTTTTTGTTTTTTTTTTGTTTATAAAATCAAAATTTATAAAACAATTTAAATTCAAATAGTTTTGAAATGGTATGAAACCATTTTTTTAAGAATTTAATTGTGGTTTGCTTCATTTTAAGTTTACACATGTTCCATTAAATTAATTGTATTTTCACTTTCGTAAATCGAAAACATAAGAGTGACAATCAATATTCTCAGTATCGTAAAGACTCGGAATTTGAGACAATTGGCATAAAATACTTTTAATTAGACTGCTAACTGAAATTTTCTTATTCTTAATGAAATCTGTGTTTTTTCTATTAATAATTTTATTGAAAAATTTTATACAATGATAATTGAGAAAATAGCCAAAAAAGTATACAGCAAAAAGCTTCCTCTCATCGAAAACCCCGTTAGATGTTCTTCTTTTTGCAGTAATTGTGGTATACAAGTGAATTAATATATAATTTAAAATAATATTAATATGAAATTTTTAATAATAAATATAGAATTTTAGGTATACTTACAAGAGCTGCCATAAAATAAAATCCGACATTAAAATTACCAGCACCACATTAAAGTTACCAGCTACAATGTGATTATAATACTCACAAATCTTAAACGCTAGCTAAAAACAATAATTTTAATAGAAAATTAAAATACAAAAAAATCAGAATAAATGAAAAATTAGCCATAATTTGGAGTTAAATCTTTTCTGGAATACCTTGTATACAATAAGAATGTTATATTAAGTATAACGCCATTTCAATCTCAATTAAGCTAACAAAAACTTATTTTTTTTTTGAGGAAACCAAAAAATTAAATCAAATAAATTTTATTGACTACCAATTTTTTATAATTTTTAAGGAGATTTACTTATGGCATTACATACATACATTTAATTTTTTTCAAATGATTTGCTTTCATTTTTTTTTTTTTGTATTTTTTGCAAGTGATTCATTTGGAATTTGATTCCAAAATCAAAATATACTTAAAATTCATATAAATACATTTATATGTAAATATATATACGAGTATAAGTATATTCAATTAATATAGTACAGATTATTGCGCTTAGCCCCCTCAAGCTTTAAATTTTTGTTTTTTTTTGTATAATGTAGTGTTAAAAAAAATCAGTCGTATTTGACAGTCATAATTAATTAACATATTATAATAACATGTACAAGAATATATAAATATATTAATAAGCTATAAGTAGATGATATATTAAGGAATATAATGTACTCGTATGTATGTAAAAAACAAATAAACAGATTAAGATATTAAAAGAAAAGATTTTTAACAGATTTGAAAACATTTATGAATAAAACAGCAACAAAAAAAAAATTTTTGTACAATTTAAAGATGGATGCTTTTTTAAAGCTTTTTAAATATAAAAAAATTTATTGAAAATATTATAAAAAAATTAGTATAATAGTTTTACATACAAAATTCTTACTACTATAAGGTGCCTATTTTTATAAATTTTAATAATCTCTAGCAAAATAAGAATTTGAGAATCGGCAAAAAACTATTATTCCAATTGTAGCAAAAATTTGAATTTTACAAAATTAATAAAATTTTGGAATTTTCCAATACTAAGAATAAATTCCAAATTTTCGGATTTTGTAATTATGCAAATTCGGAAATTAGAATACACAGAACTTAATTACAACAGAATTTACATAATAAATATTATAATTCTAAAACAGTATTTCAAATCCAAAACTCCATTACCCTGTTTAAGAACAAAGAAACCATAAACTAATCAATAATAATTGATGGCAATATATTTCGTATGTAATATGAAATATGCGGCAATTATATTTCTTAATAATTATTTATTTCCGAAAAATTTAATATTTATTAAAATTAGAGAATTTTTTACAAAATATTATAAAATTTATAGTAGCTCCCTATAATATTTGAATAAAAAATTAATTAGCAATATTTTGAAACTATAAATTAATATTGACTCAAATCATATTCATTTCAATTCATTATATAAATAATATTCGTCTATTAGAGTGGTCACTCGATTCCTACATAAAATATTTCTATTAATATATTAAACTGATGTTATTTGAAATAATTAATATTAATAATGAATTTGAAAATCTCCAAATATTCCCAAATTATAATTAAAAAATTCAATATGAAATTTAAATTTATACATTAGCTCTGTATAAATAAAAGTCATTGAAAATCTTATAAAATGCCTTCATTTTCATTTATATTTTAATCAATATCAAATTATATATAATTCATCCACTTCAAATCAATTATAATGGACACAATATGTATAATCGTATATAATATAAAACTGCCGAACTATATAGGAGTAACTATAACTGAGTAGCACTCAAAATTTTTTTTATATTTTTTAATTCTAATATTCAAATAGACCACAGAATATAAGAAAAAAAAATATATATTTTCCATTTCATTAATTAGCTGAAATTATACACACGTTTGTATGCATACTTATAAATTGACATGATATTCGTAATTATTTGAATTGAAATCAATTTTCGATTTTATTTTAACATTCGTCGATTCTATAATATTGTTATTATTGTAATATCAATTCTTATTTTCATTATCATTATTATTATAAGGTTAGACATGAAGTTTTCATAATATTTTTTTGATATTGAACTTGACTTTAAATTATTATCAAGTGGATTACTTCATAATGACAGTTAGATGTAAAATTCGTGCTTGTCTTCACAAATACCTACTGGGTATTGTAAGCAAAAAAAAAAAGTTTAAATTTTTAAAAAATTTTTTCAACATCAATTTTATTTTTATTTTTTTTGCCAGTATGTAACTTACCTGTCGTCTTAAGACATTATAACTTGATTTTAATAATAGCATGTATATACATACATAAATATATATGCATATACGTGTATATCAATATGTATGGTTTCATACCTTGCTCAGTATCTTAAGTATATATATTAAAAACAAAACGTGTGTATAATTTGAACATAAGCAGCTCATCAGCAATTCAATTTTGTAAATAAAGTTCAAATCAACAATACAATAAAATTTTTTTTTTAAGTATAAATAGAAGAAGAAGAAAAAAAATAACACTTAAAGAGTGAATCATTCGTTTAAAAAGCTTCATTTTGCATACATTTATGTAGTATATGTACATATACCTATGTATATAGGAGCACAAGACATTTCATTGAACAATAGTGTTGTCAAGTGATTTGAGACATTATATAAGATTTATATACAATTGATGTTAAACTATATTTATGATATATGACTTAAGGATATATATATATATTGTGAATACTTGTATATAAAAAAGAAAAAATATTTTCATATAAATCATTTAACACTTTAACAATAATTTTTGTTAGAATATTAGAAAAAAAATATTATAGATTTTGAAATTTTAAAAAATTGTGGGCTTCAATTTTAATGCTAATAAATTAATGTAGAAATTTCAAAATATAATAAAAATTATAAAAAATTTTAATTACCTGTACTCATCATCTGCATCTTCGTTTTCTCTCCTTATGTCTTATACAACATACTTAGCTTATATTTTGTTTAAGAAGCGGAAACATCTTTTTATTTCTTTAAGTCCGATTAAACGAGAAGTTATTATACAATTATCTGTGAAGTAAAAAAAAATAAACTACGAAAATTATATTGACTGAAAAGCAAAAAAATGAAAACAAATCGATGCAAAACAGTCACTGGCTGTCAAATTACTCTCTTCATCTGTCAAATAAATAACTTCAAAATATCTGGTTTATTGTGAATAATAGATAATAAACTATGTAATAAGGCGTGCAATTTGAAAAATTATTATTGTAGATTTTACTTTTATGCCGACATAATGAGAAAAACAGACAAAAACGAGAAATGTCATCTCATTCAAAGAGACAGACAATAGCGAAAAACGTCATTTCTCGCTCTTGTCATTTGTCACTCTTTACCTATTTGATATTTAGAATTTGAAAAATAATTTTCGAGTGATCCCACAAAACCAACCAGCTGCTAATATTTAAATTTTAGTACTCAAATATTTTAGTTAATTTAAGTGGAAGTTTATTTTACACGTTCTAGCTTCTCAAGTCTTTAAATTATTGTATAATTTAATCTATTAAGTTAAAAATAAATAAAAAATTGCTAAAAATAGCAAATAATTACCAAAAATATCATTTAATTATTTTTTTTTATTTTATTTCAATTACATTTTTTTTCTCTACAAAAAATTGATTGAGTACAAAAAAGAATTTTTTTGTGACTTTTAAAGGAATTTGTTTTTTTTTAATTTTTTCTTTATTTCAAATTTCTAAATGAATGGCGACTGTTAATTACCAAATAAATATCTATAATATATTAAAACACATTTAATTTATATAATCATAAATGCACATACATACTTACATATATATGTATATATACACGCTTTTTGTAAAGTGTAGGCGTCTATTAATTCAATTTAATAAACATTAATCAAATTTAATACAAATTTTATGTATTCTGTACTTACAAAATATGAACATATACATATCCATATATAATATATGAACATGTACATATTTATATACTTGGGTATGATATCTGTCAAAAATTGTTGAATGACAATTTATAATTCTAGCTGTTATGTACCCAATATGTAAAGACCACCACCAAAACTTGTTGGGTTGTTTAAATTACTTAAATTGTTTTTCATCATAAATGGCCTATATCATATATATATATACATACATATAATTTTTTTTAATAAATTAAAATAATACAATAATATTAAAATAATAACAATCTTATACAAGTATACCCATAATTTTTGACTCTTCTTCTTTAAGTTGTGTATGATTCTTCAAAAAAAAAAAAAAAATTTTTTTTCCAACTAACGAACCAATTGAAAATCAATTATTTTATGATTAATAAAATAATAATTAATTATGGATTTTAATCTGTGGTCACAAATTATTAAAAAAATTTATTTAATATTTCTATAAAATTTGTGTGGAAGATACGAAATGGACTTAGTTAAAAGAAATTAAAATTTTGTATGAAGACATAGGTTCTGTATTTTATGAAAATTGAATTTTGAGTACGCAACCCTACGCAATTTCCAAAATGTGCGTCCCCCTCTCTCATCCACTATCAAAGCATTGAACAATATACAATGAACATGGTATAGTCCGCACAATAAATCACTTTCTTTTAACTTGATCATACTAAGTACAAGTTTTGTCATAGAATTAAAGCCTAGAATTAAACTTTCAGAATTTTTGTTTTACAATTTTTATATATAGTCACACCCTATCAAGTTGATTTCGGAAAAAAAAATTTAATTTTTTAGAAATTAGTTGTTTTTATGTTTGCAGTGACGCCCCGGTTTTCTGACGCGCCCCTTACAAAAGCTTAATTTGTATATATGTTGGATCCGGGGCTGTATGTATTTACTTTTTCAATTTCTTGAACCTTGAATATAAAAAACAGGATTTTTTTTTTTTCGTACAAATTATAATTGCCTTCTTAGTTCACATTTTCAGAATAGAACATCATACATTAATTTACACCCGAATAATATTAGGTACAAATTAAAAAATTTAACTGCTTTGACCCAAATACAATTTTAACAAACGTGTTCAATAAAGCTTTTTAATTGGCATTCTTAATTTAATTTAATTCTAAATTTTTTGCCGAATATTATTTATGACCACAGACGTACCATTCTCTATTTAACAAATATTATTAACTTAAATTCGTACATTGTATACACTGGGGCAAAAAAACTCAATTAAATATTTAAAAATTTTTTTTCTAAACGATTTCATCTTATTTTTTCATTTTGTTTTAATGAATATTTAAATATTTTCGATATTAATCATAAGAATTTGAGATCATTTAGAAATACGAAAAAAAAAACAAACTATTCTAAAACATAATTTGCAAAAATATTTTTTTTTCGCGAAAATTTACAATTGTACTTTAATGTTCTAAATAAACTAAATTTGTGCGAAATTAAAATTTGAATTGAAGATTTCTAATTATTGAAATTAAATCGATAAAAATAGATTGTTATGAACAAAAAAACACACACAAAAAAAAAATTATTATTTTTGACGAAAATTAATGATTTCGAAGATCGAATTTTATTCAACAGGAAAACAAAAATCAATTATGAATTCCGGAATGAACTAGTTAATATATACAAAAGTTTTAAATATTATAATATAATAAATTTTAATAATTAATGGTTGTCTCCATATTAAGTGAAAAAAAAAATAAAGATGATTTGGAAAAAATTTAGTAAAAAATTATAAACGCAATTTTTGGATTAATAAAGTGTTATGAATTACACATCTCTCATCGGTTTTGTTTTTACGCCTTTAATTCGAAAATGATAATCTCCCTGTTATATAATCTCTATCTCTCTGTATACGTGGTATATTGTAGCTCACCACTCTAGTTTTGAACAATATTTTATACTTTTTCTGAAAATTACAGTTTGTGAACCAAACAGCTCCAAATGTAGTACTAGTAAAGTACAACTACTTTGACATAATGAACTTTGATTTTCATCTACATTTTCATAAATTTCTATTGCATTCGTCTGCCAAATACAAATTTCAATAATATTATAAATTATTGTTTTAAAATAAAAAAAAAGGATTTCAGCTCTAATAATAGTGCTCAAATAACATTAAAGTGCTAAATAAGAAGAGTATTTTTTACATACCCTCATGGCATGCAGTAATGGAGGTATTATGATTGCTATGAATTTCACATATCTAGTTTTCAATGATAATGTGCTCGTCTAAGTTAAGAAAATATAATAAAACTATTTTTGGTAAGATGTTGATCTGTTGACTTACTTTTTAGTCTTCCAATCTGACGTTCTGTTCAAAGTTCACCTTAATCAAACCTGCAGGTGAAATTTAAAATGTTTTTTTGTTTGTTTAATGAATTTATCTACTTTTCAATTTTTATTGGTTGATTTTCGATAATAAGCTGCAATAATCCTAAAATTTCCAAATAAATTGATGCAAAACATTCCCGCATTTTCATATAAAACTATTAAATAATTCGTGTAACACTTTTTAATAATTCCTTGAAGTAATTTTTTTTTAATACTTGTAAACATAATTTGAAAAACATACAAAATCGATCATTTGCTGATCACATCAATAATATTTTTTTTGTGCAATTATTTCTTAATTAAATTTATGTTTATTTAAATTTTGTTATACAGAGGATTAATTTACTGAAAATTTTATAGTTTATGTCATTTAATATTAGCACACACATTATAATAAATATATATATGCATATATAAAAATATAATATATAGATATAATAAAAATAAGTACAAATTACTTTAATTGCTCGTATATAACAATTATAATCATAGTATAATAAATGATTTTCTTTAACCTACTTTATATATTAGAGTTGAATGTTAACTACATATACATAAACATAATTATTATATACATATAGAATAGATAAATTCATAAACTTAATAAAAACTGTACCATATATAAAATTATACGTATGTGTATAATATTATAAAATGTATATATATATATATATATATTGTTATACTGTTTGAAATATGGTCCAATTTAATTTAAAAACCATTGTAGTCACATAAATCCGCAACATTAAATTGAAAATTTTTTGCAAACTTTTTGCCATTTCTTTTTTATTTTATACTTAAAATTTATAATTAAACAAAATGCTTTATTTAAATGTGTGACTATAAAAGAAAACCGGTCAAATATTTTGAAAATTTTGCACATCTAATCCAACTTCGAGTTCCTTCGTGAGGTTGGATTAGAGTTGAGTTCTCAACTTCGATTTGAGAAATTTTGGGATAAATTTATAAAAATATTTCAGAAGGAGTCATAAATTTGGGTTTAATATTTTAATTACATTTTGTTCTATTTAATAAATATTATACAATTAATTAGAATATTACAAAATCCACAATATTCTACATCAGTTGCAATTCTATATTTAAGAAATAAAATAGTTAGAGTTTTCACATTCTGATCCACATTATGAGATCTTCGACATAATATTCATAAAATTATTGAACAGTAACGAAAATTTAGCATACATATTATTATTTCACTATTGCATTGAGCACACCCTGTCTGTATATTTCCGATATTGCATATTTTTTATAAATTTTAACTTAAAACGTATTGTACTTACGTATACATTTGTATAAAATATCATTAAAATCACAAGAAACACATAAATATAATTGAAAGAACTCACACACCAAACATTTTCAGTGATACTGGAAGGTAACACTATAAACTTTGCCATTTTTTTTATATTATATACAGTATTTAATAAAGTTAAAATGAAATTTTAATTAAGTTTTTACGATCATTTTAATGACAACCTCATAGTATGTACAAGCTTTTCTTTATTGTATCACATATCGTATCCAATTATAAAGTAAGTATCTAGTAAAAGAAAGTTCACTTTTATTACTACATTAAAAAAACAAAAAACATTGAAGTCGTAAATGTTAACTTTTAAAATTTTTTGTTTAAAAAAAAGTTTTAACATTCAAAAATAAAATTAAATGTTAAACTAAATAAGAGTAGTAGGTTTCTGAAAATTTCTTTTTAAATTTTCCGAAAATTCTTGAAAACAATTAAGCTTTATAATTTTTACTGAATATTATTTTATGCATTTGGCAATTCTTAATAATACCTACTTTTATTACTATATTCATTCACATTTTTTTTTTATTAAATAATTAAATTGAATGTCCTTGGAGAATTCGTTAATAAAATATATATATATATATATATATATATATACGATAATACATTATTAAATATTTGGCAATAAAATAATCATTTAAGAATTTATAAAAATTTTAAGATTTTTAATTTACTTTCAATTTTCAATTTTTATTACAGTTCTGCATTTTAAATGCAACTGCTCTCTATGTGAATGTGATTATATAAAATTTACGATATACATATATATTGCACATTTTATATCTTTAAGGTTATACGAGTAATAAATGTAACAAAATTTTATAAACTTAAAAGTAATAAGAAAAAATAATCAATTTTTTGTGACCTAGAAACCATAATAAGAATTTTATATGGATAACTATAGCTATGTATACACATAGCTATATGAAAACTTTCGAATTTTCAATATTACTAAAATTATTTAGACAAATAAAGAACAAAATATTAGCTATAGCATTTAAGCTTAAAAAAAATATAATTTTGACCAAAGGCTAAGTATGTATTTATATGTCAATCAAAATCCTTTATAAATAATTTATAAAAATGCAAGACTGAATTATTTTACTTTTCAGATTATTCTTTATATATAATATATATATAAATATATTTATATTATGTATATATATATATATATATATATAAATAGCCTTGGTATGGAAAAAAAAGAGAATTTATGCGGTAAAATTCACAAAAAAAAAAATTGTTCTAAATTGAAAAATAAATTTTTAATATCATTTTTATGGAATTAAATTCTCTTAAAAATTAATTATATTTGTTTTTTTAATTTTAAAATAATTTTTTAAAGAAATTTATTATTTTTCGCAAAATATTGATATACAGAAATTATTCGGCTACTCAAGTTTATTTTAAATTTAGCTCTTACATTTCATACCATTTTCTTCTCTGTTCTTTTCATAAACTCCTTCTCTCTTCTTCCTTATTTTTAATAAACCGAGTAATATTTTTATATTTCATTCTGAAGCAGGCTATACAATAAAATACAATTGAAATAGCTAGAGCTATTATAATAAAATTTTAATATCGTAAATATTTTAAAATAAAAGTGATTTCAAAATATATCGTTTTTCGAAATCAAACATTATTTGTACATCTTTTGTATAGCTCTTCCACTTTTGTTTAATTGAAACTTTTTAAAATTAATCCCCTAAAAATATGCAATTATTAATATAATATAAGCTATTCTCAAAAATCTTATAAATAATTTTCAAGAATCCTATATTGAAAGTATTTAATAACGTATTACATTTTTTCGAATCCGGATATTGGGCTTATATTTGTTATTATAGCTTCTTTTACTTAAATAAAATAAAAATAAATTTTTTAGTTGGATTCCTAATTGTATGCAATTATTATTGTAATACAGAAATTTAAATAATTTCCCCCGAATTTTATAAAGGAAAATTTCGAATTCAATTATAGTTAATCAATTATACTTATTAAATTCTTAACAAATTTTTATTCTAACCCCTATAACTATGCAATCACTAGTTTATTTCCTTAATTTATCACATTAATTCATACGCAAAATCTAATTTTATTTTCGTTATTTACGATATTTAAAACATTCCAATTAGATTTGGCAAAATTTTTTTTTTCCCAAAAAGGAAAGTGTACTATCAATTTTTATTTATTTATAATTTTTAAAAACACATTGGTAAAAAAAAAATATGGTAAATTAAAACTTAACCAAAATAATATGGAAAACCTAGATTAAAATCATTTTTGGCACATTCTCAAATTATCACAATATACAAAATATTATTGTGCACTATAAACAAAATACCATCTTCTTTATCATATTTTATTTTATACTCGAATTACAACTATTCGCAATAACATGCTTACATGCAATATACCTAAATATATCGTATATAAATACATGTGTATATGTAATTGTAAATTGTGCACTGTAACTTTGAATATTAATACAACCATTTATTTTTTGCAAGCGATGACAATAAAAACAAGTGCAAGTCAAAGGAAATTCCCAAAAATGAAAAAAAATAAAAATAAAAATCCTTGTAAATATTTTCATGGCAAATTTTTTTTTATCCTTTTTCTTCTTATTTAATGTTATTTTATACCTTCTTAATTTTATATAAATTATTTTTTTTTTTTTTGAACAACATTATTTTAGAATATAAAATATAAAAGATTTTTAGTTCGAATATTACATTGGAAAAAGAGAAATTCAATTGAAAGAAAAACACAAGTACATAAAAAAGAAAAAGTTATGAGGAAAATTTTTGTAAGGATAACGGAGACAAAAAAAAAATATTTTGACACGCTATAAGCAATATTTTTTTTTTCAGTGAATAAATGTACGTATATAATATGTACATACATGCATCGCTATAATAATAAATACATTCTGTATACATTTTACATGTAAAATTTTGTAAATTGAATACCAAAAGAAGATATGCAATAAAAAAAACATGAAAGAGAAAAAGAAGAAGAACGAAGAGTAATAAAAATTGTGTGACATTCGTGTGGAATTTTTTTTTCCTCTCTTTAATTTTTTTATTTTGTATTTTTTATTTTTTATTCATGCAACAACAACTATTGTGAATGAATAATAAAATTATTTATACATAGAATATCATATGCTGTATTCAGTCATTGTGAACCCATTAAAAGTTATCTTTAGATAAAAATATTAATCTGATAAAGTTTGAAATCATTGTGTTTAAATATTTAGTGAAATATTAAAAATATTTAAAAAAAAAAATACAATAAAATATGCCTATAATGCAATAATTAAAATATTTTAAATGAATTTTGAACCTTAAAGGCAACATAAAATGAATAATCTACATACAAAATATTGAGTAGCATAATTTTTAATGTTAGATTATCAAAGTTAACCAAAGTAAAATTTTGGAAAAAGCAAGTATTTTCGAAGCCACTTCTAATTTCATAGCAACAATGAATTCTTGTAGTAATCTCTTGCATTTATTTTCCGATACTATTACTAAACTGAACCTACGTTGAAATTATTTAATTTCTCAAAGAAATTTACATACAAATTACAAATATACCTTACATATTAATGTTTCTCCTGAGCTGTACTAATTAGACTTCTAAATTTTCATTTGCTTAAATTCGTTACAAGAGACTGTTTTAATTTTAGTAAAGTTGTCTAGTTTTGATAGTTTACTACCACTGCATAAGGGATAGAAAAATCAAATTTAATTCATCGTCTTTTTTCTGCCCTACTTCATTGTTTTTTTTTTTTCATATTTTGAAATTTTATTCTTTGGTTTTTCATTTCTTAATTTGTAAATTTTGTTTTTTTTAGATTTTTATTTTTTTATTGTAAAATTATTTTATAAAATGGAAAAATGTTGTTTATTTTAGTTTTGACTTTTATTGTTTTCTTTTTATTATTTTTAGATTTAAGAAAGAAAATTCTGATAATGTTAAAAAGTTTTTGGAATAAAATGCAATTTTGATTTTATTTAGTATTTTTTTTTTTTTGTTTCGTGTTTTTATTAAATTTAGAAGTTTAATTTAGAGAAGGGCTTCTTCTTAAAAAGGTTTTTTATATTTATTGAACTAGAATTTTTAGTAAAACGTAACTCGTAAATTAAATCTAAATTTTCTAATTTAAAAATCGTTTCGTTTTTAACTAAAATACTTCAACTGTACCCATAATAAAATAGACAGCTCATTCGGAAAAATTAAGAAACACGTTTATCAAGATATATCAAGAAACTCGAACCCACTCTCCCAGTAGTTATAGCTAACATAATTATGTTATGCCTTCTGGTAATTTATTTTGAAAATAAAAAGGAAGGTAATGTAAATAATGAAATCTGGTAGTGGTAGTGAGTGCATTATTTTCCAATCCAAATGAATCACATGAAACAGTAAATTAAAAGACTACTAATATAGGATAAGTGCCTCCTTTTTCTTGATTTAATTGTGTTGATTACGGAGAGGTGGTAATTTTTTCAAATTTTAGCTAAAAGTACATATTATTATATGTATAATAAATTGCTGCTACAAATTTCTTTCATAAATTCATTAGTATATTTCGACAATACTGCATTGAGATGGCTATTAAAACTAGAAATATTTTATAAAACTGGAAGTAGATTAAAATTTTCCATAATTGTGCCATTAAAAATTATTTTATTTCTTTAAAAATAATTATTCTAATCAAAAATTGTACAAGTATTGACATAATTTCCAAAAAATAAAAATATAATAACTATAAGAAAGGCAAAAAAAGAGTTGCCTATACATGTGAAAATTTTGAAAATTTTGTTGCTTAAAAATTAAGGTTATGATTTTTAATTTTATTTTTACATATTCTGTTTATAATTTCTTATAGATTACTGAATATACCTACTTTAGATTTGAATTGAAATAAAAAGTAAAAAAAAATTAAAATAAAAAAATAATAATTTAAAAATTTTAAAACAATAAAGTAATTAAATTTAATGTGTTTACGTGCATTTAAGTACAAAATACGAAAACAAAAGAGACTTACCGTATTGAATTTTTAATATAAAATCATTCAACAAAACGCAACATTGAATTTAAATCAAATAAAAAAAAAAATTATGTTTTTTTTTGGTAAAAATATTTTTAAATATTTTTAGGCAATACCTGAGTGTATACCTGCTTATTGTAATTTGGAAAAAAAAAAATGGTATTTTTGTTTTTGATTAATTTTAATTGTTTGTTAATCATTCGGGGGGCTACAATGTATGATTATTAAGTGTTTAATAACAATAAAACTATTAAAATGAAATTATTATTATTATTATTTTTTTTATTAATTATTATTGATATTTAAGAAAATTAAATAATATTAATAACCTATATTTAATGCAACATATAAGCCACCAAATTATCTTGTATAATTGACAATTAAATTGTTAAATTAAAAGAAGCAAATTACCTAATTTACTATTTTTTCTTTATTATTATTATTATTAAATTTAATATTTTAATTAAAAATTATATTCAATACACAATTATATTTGTTATGTATTTTTTTACACCTTTTAAATTGATTTTACTGAGGTGTGAAAATAATGTCAATTTTATTTTTTCATTTGTTTCATACAAGTGTGAACGATATTACTTGTATTACATACCGCTTTTATTATAAAAAACAAAATTAATTTATTCTTAAATTGCTTGTTCATTTTAATTTTTTTATTACAAAATTAAATTTATTTGTTATTGAAATTTAATTTTTTTTTTTTTTGTTGAAATTCTTTTGAACAAAATTATTTATTGTTTTTAATATTCAATCGTGTTATCTAGACCTAGATTTAATTAAAGAAATTTGTTAAGAATTTTAAATATTTTTTTATTAAATTGAATTGTATAATATTTTATTATACTTGTTATACATGAGTAACATTAACAATTCAAAATGTTATGGAAAAATAAAAAAAATGGTGTCATGAAGAAAAATTACATTGACACTAAAATACATATGTAAATTGTGCGTTTAAAAATAATTGTGAACAGAAATATGAAAATATTTTGGGGTAGAAAAAAAAAATTAAAATTTTCGAAAAAAAAATAAGCAAATTTTTTTACATTTATCGACATAAAGCAATTATGATTAAAATTTTTAAAACATAACATTTATTGTCAAAGAAAATTAAATTCAACCGGATCTATGATTTTTCTATGAAATAGCATTATGTATGTACATGAAATATTATAAATTCTATGTACATAAGAAGGCACATTTATTTTATTTGCCCAAATAAAATATGAAACAAAGCCCAGGAGTAAAAGTAAAGCGGACTGGGAATCGAATTTTAATAATTTTCTTATGGGCTACAATTATAGAATTGCAATTGATTTACAAGAGATCAAAGTCGAAATTGTTAAAGAATTTGAAAAATAATAAAAGCAGGTAAATCAGAATTTTGAACAACTATCAAAGTCGAAATTAGAGAAAGTAGAGTGAAAATCAGAGTTAGAGTTAAAGTTGGAGTTGATTTCGCAGTCAGATTCAGATATCCAAAGATAGAGCCAGAGTCAGCATTAGAGTCTGAGTCAGAAGAAGAGTCGACACCTGAATCGAGAGTCACAATTAAATTCAAGATCGAAATTGGACTAAGAGTTGTTAAATTGAGAAACACAAACCATAGCATTAAAATAATTAAAACCGGTTAATAAACTTTAAATATTATACGAACACATTCATACTAATACAAACGTTGTTTAAACAAATCAGACACATTTAATAAACTAGTTTATTAGAGCGTCTTTATAGTAACAAATGAGCTTATAAGGCTTATTCCAATAAAATTATTTTAAATAAATTTTACAATCAAATGAAAAACATCAAAATTTTCTTGTATGTACATAATATGTTAGATAAATTTGCAAAAACAATTAACACCAACTTATTTTAAAAATCACAATCAATTAAATAAAATATTAATATTATGCAATAGATATTAATTTGTTAACACTTTTAGTAAATCTCATCAAAATTATGTAGTCAAATAAAATGTGACTAATTAATATTAATAATTAAAATAATAAAAAAAATAAATTCATATTCAAATCAATACAGATAGTTAATTAATATCACTTAATATTTACAAATTAAAAAAAATTTCATTCATTTTTCTCATTAACATTTTATATTATAAATCACTTAAATCTAATCTTATCTTTTATAATCTAACAATAAAGGTTAATTCATTAATAAATAAATCTTAATAAATCGTATACAAGTAAGTAAGTATATAGAATTGAATTCTTCAACCTAAAAAGTACATTTTAAATTATAATAATTATAAATTGAATAAAATCATAAATAATTATTATTCATCAAAAGAATTCCATAAATAACAAAAAATAACCTCGCGAGTAATTTAAATCTAATTTTAATAAATGAAATTTAAAATTATTATTATAGAAAGATATTTTTAATTCAAATTCTGATTTTATTCAATTTTATTAAATGCAATTTTATAAATTTAAAAAATCCTTTTATTTTATTTAATATTAAATTTTATTTTCACACAGATATACTAATTACATATTCATTAACAATAATTAGTACAATTTGTACATTATATGTACTCGTTATTATATATATATATATTGTTACAATGTCATAGTAATTAAAAGATATTTTATTGGTATCATTTTCCATGTTTCAATTAAATTGTTTAATAAATTAAAATTAAAATTAAAAATACAGAAAAATATGAAAAAATCATGAGTAAAATGATTATAATTTTTTTAATTACATTACTTTCTAAAAAAACCGAAACATACCTAAATATCAGTACAACATTTTAGTTACTTTGAACAACATTAATAAAATAACGTGGAAAATTAAATGCTATAACAGTAAATACGATACAAAATTGATCGAAATAATTCAAATTATTATTTTACAAAAATATTAAACTTAATCCAAATTTTTATTAAGATTACATAAATATATTTGAGAATTCTACTTACGATTAAACATAATGGCATCAGTTCTTCATCTGACAAAATCATATATTGTGTTCAAAGATAATGCTTTCTGAATTAGTAACTGTTCACAACTAAAATGGCTCAAACACAATACAACATAAACACAACAATGCGTAACAGCGATGAAAATAATACGATCTATTAATTCTAGTGCGTTTGCCAATTCGCTTTCCTACATGTACAGAATAAAACGAATAGTTATAAAATTTCTTGGTTTTGTATAGTGTACTAAAATATTTGTTATCATTCTAACCAAAGCAATATGCATTTTCGAAGTACTCAACAAGGTGTGGGAAATAATTATACAATTTCAGCAAAATGAAGAATATAATCGCCTAACTGTTCATAATCATTAAAAATTCGCAATTCAGTGTGGTACCTCGCCTGATTTCAAGTTCTGCATTATTCATTAAATGTCACATAATCTTTCATTTATATACTGATTTCCCAAATTTTAATTGCACGACGCATAAATTAATTGTATTATTCATTTACCACAGTATAGCCATAGTATAGACATTTTTCAGCACAAATTTTTACATTGTAAAATTTAATTATTTCCTTAAAATTTTTATACCGTACTGTTCGGGCGCCATTTTTTCCATGTTCAAATAAATACATATAATAATCAAATGTGTCGCCTTTATTAACACTTAATACCACAGTATAGCCATGTTTCGGCTCGAATTTTTAATACAAAATTTAATTATTTCTTATAAATTTTTATATTGTGCTAGTCAGAACGTAATTCTTTCAATTTTAAAATAATAAACTAGATTCTTAATTTTGTTCATTAATGTAATTTTATAAAAGAGTCTAATTTTTATCAAAATTGCAAAAAAAATACAAAAAAAAAAAAAACATTAAATGCCTGAAAATTTTAAAGGTTATCTGTTGTGCAAAATTTTTTATATGTATTTATGTATGTATATGCAAAATAAATGAAAAAAAAATTATTACTATTTCTCATAATTGGTTAATTGACACCAATTTTATGTTTTGTTGTTGTTGTTCTCATGGATGTTAATTTAAAATTTTTGTTTTTTGTATTTTTTTTTTTTTGAATAACTTTTCTTAAGTCCGGCTTGTTATTTTGTAATTTTTCTTTTTATTTTCATTTAAATTCTTTTTATTTTTAGTTTTATTTTTAATAATTCGATTGCGGCTTTTGATAACGCATCAAATAAAAACAGAAAATATTTAATTTTTAGCAAAAGCGCGGCGGCGTATCTCCGCTATTAAATTAAATTTTTTTTTTCTAGTTTTTTTTTTTTTAATTTAATTTTTCTTTTTCAATATACTTTTATAAATGTTGTTGTTCAATTTGAATATATTTAAATTTTAATTGCATATATGCATACAATATAATAATTTTTATTTAATTTAATCTTTTTATATATAAAACTTAAAATTTGTATAATTAAATTATGGAAAAATTTTATATATATAGTTAATATTCAATCGATTTTAAATAATAAGAATATCTACAAAATATTGAAAATTTACTAATATTTTAATAAAATTAAGTGAAGAATGTATAAGTATATATGTGTGTGTAAGTAAAGAAGCCTTACCGGATGATTACCGTATAAATACAAAGTTTTACAAAATAAATTTTATGCTTAATGTATTTAAGTTGCAATTGAATAAACTGAAATATTAAAAAAACAAATCCGACTTGGTTGATCGTCACAACAAAATTAAAACATTCTTTAAACACCTACACATATTTCAAACTTCAGAAAAGCTGATAATCTTCTCTCTATAAAATTTTTAATTCGATTCGTTCAAAGATTCGTTATCTGGAGTCTCAACTTTTCAGAAACACTTACCAATAAATTTTGTTGATAAACAGAAAAATGTGTTATCAGGTCATTTAGCAGTGCAGTGTATAAGATTTTGAGCAATAGTTTATTTTTATCTTTCTCTCTGTAAAATATTGAATTCGATTCGTTCAGAGATTCGCTTTCAGAGATTCGCTTTCAGAGAATCTCAATTTTCCTGAAATACTTGCCAGCTATAGTTTCGTTGATAAACAGAAAAATGTGATTTCATTTGGCAGTGCAATGCACAAGAATTTGAATAACAGTCTAGTTTTAAAGCTTGTGCTTTACGATAAAGCAACGACCCTGGAAATAAATTATTTGACTTTACATCTTCTGCATAATTATTTTTAATTTATATGTACAAGTATTTATACACTTATTTTTCTACTTTTATACATCTTTTCTTTATTTAATTGAATTTAATTTTTGATTTTATTTTTAGTTTTTAATTAAATTGAACTTTTATCACTTGAGGGAGAAAAATGTTTTTTTTTTGTTTAGATTTTTAATTGATTTTGCGGCATTAATCAGAAAAACAAAAATTAATTAATTTTATTAATTTATTTATTTTATTTTTATTTATTTTACTTACAAATTATAAAATCGCCAAGTTAATATTCTTCATGTGCAATGATGAACAAGCAATATTAATAAATTAAAAAATTTATTTTATTTTTTTTTTTTAAATTCTAATGAAATTATCAAATAACATTTAAAAATATTTTAATAAAATTAGTAATAGATAATATTGTGAATGATATACAAACACTCATACCTTATACAAATTTTATTTTAGTATCTATATGCAAAATGTTGGTGGCTTATGGTTAATAATTTTACTGGAGATGGCAATTGATTTAATTATTAAATTATTAAATTGCATAATAAATTAATGTATTATTTATGTTATTTGTCTTACAATATACATACATACAAACAATAACAATATAATATATTTAGTTATTTTTTAATTAAATGCACAAATTCCAAGTAAATAAAATAATTTAGGTCATTTTGAAATTAAATAAAAAAAAACAAAAAAAAACATAGCTATATCAATAATATTTACAAAATAAAATTAAATTTTAAATATATTTTATATATTTAATTTATATCTATAATGTATAACAGTTATATATTATATATACAACTGTTATACATTATAAAAACAACTAAAAACTCTTTTGTCAAATAAATTTCAACTCTCCTTTATAAATGTGAATATAAACAACTTGTATGTAAAAGAAAAAGTATACTTTAGGGAAATATTAACTTTTTTTTCTAAAAAAAAAAGACCACAAAAACAAAAAAAAAAACAACACAATAATTTATATATTTCCAGATCTATTTATCATTATGGCCCACCCTAAAACCTGTTTAACACCAATTAAATCTCATGGTCATTTTTTTTTTTATACTTTTATTTTTTTCTATATTTCCTATAATTTTTTATTTTAATTTTGTTTTTTATAATTTTCATTAGTTTTGTATAAAGAGAAAGTTAGAAACGAAAAAAATATATACATATAACGTATATATATATATAAATATAATTTTAATGAGGGAAAACTATAATGAAAATAAATTTTCAATAATAAATATATTTATAATAAAGTCGAAAACGAAACTGAAATGGAATAAAAAGGAATGAGTAATAAAAGTTAACAGTATAATCGAAAATTATACGATCAGCTCTCCTCTCATTACACTAAAATACGTTCTCTCTAGTTATATTACTGCTCAGTATACAATTACATCTCTTCTTCTGATATAACAAATGCATATTTTAAATTTAAAAATTTCCCAAAACTACAATTCTTACTCATTTGTAAAAACCGACAATTATTTTATTTTTGTGAATTACGTGCTGAATTTTTACCGCTATGACAACCAAATAATTCACAATAATAACCATTATTACTTGCAATAATAGCACTAAAAAGTATTAAAAACAATTTCTCTCCTTGAAGTAATTTTTAATTATTTCACAATCCAAATGAGTCGAACTTAATATAAAATAACTCAATATAGAACGAGTCAATATTATGTTATTAAGTTTTGAGAGAATAAAAAGAGCTCGTAAATGAGCGATAATATAATAAAATATTCTCATTGTTTCTCTTCTTTCTGAGCAATTCAATTCATTAATTTACAATTCTTACAATTTCCAATTAAAATTGATTTAAAATCTCACTTTAATTACTGTGAATTATGAGTTTATTAATGTTTCTGCAACATTTTAAATATTTTATAATTTGACCTTATATTAAAATCCATTCTGATGAATAAGAACAGCTCCATGTTAATCATATTATTACATAACCAGTATGTAGGTGAGTAGTTTCATTACTAAACTATTTGGATATTTTTGTATTTATTTTGTATACGACATTTGCGTGTTCTTTTAATATTTTCATCATTCACATTTGAACATTTTCTATTTAATTTTTTCTCTGGGCCATTATGTTTTCCTATATATTGTACACTTTATAATATTAGCGTTGTTTTGTATTTGAAGAAAAGGAAAAAAAAAAAACAATTTGTTCTATATTATTTTTTGTATTGTCCTTTTTTCAGGGTTTTATAGGTGTGCCACTGATGTTCTACTATAATAGAATTAAATATAATATAAAAATATATTTTCATAAATATAGCTATTAAATGTATTTTATAAAAAAAAAAAAAACAAAAAAAAATTTACCTTATTTAACTTCCTTTTCTTCTCTCTTTTTCTTTTTTGGTAAAATCTTTAATGCCAAGCCCGTTTTCTTTTTCCTTTGAACTTTTTTTTTTTTAAAGTTCTTTTTGGTTTTATTTTATTCTCTCCTATTTTTCTTTAAATTTAAAGACAATTTTCCTCTAAAAGTTCCATTTTTTGTTTTATTGACATATATAGAAAGGGTTATATAACCGTATAATCTAATAAACTATCACTAATGACAGGAAATATCATTGGCAAGAATGTATTTATATATTAATATATTTCGATATTTGTGTGTATATGAAAATTTTACATAAAATAGCTATCCTTAATTATAATTTTTGTATTTTGGTTTCCTTTTTAATCAAAAATAGTTTTTCTTTTTTTTGTAGTTCCGATGAATTAAATTTTTTTTTTTAATTTTTTTTTTTAATAATTCACATTTAGTGTTAAAAGGATATTTTGATTTCATGATTTATTATACAATTTTGACAATAAGAGCATATACAGAACTCATTTACAAAATGAAAGTAAACCAAATTTGAAATTCCATACAAAAGCACAACTATAGGCCATTATCATTCTACAGAAAATTGAGCATTTCTTTTTTTTTGAAAATCATTCATTAATATTTTAGAATTAAAGTAGCTGGTACTAATATTTCCTAAATAATTATTGAAGTTGAAAGACATAATATTGAACAAAAAAAATTCAGAATAGAACAACTAAAAAAATTAAATCTGTATTTTATTCATTTTATCTTTAATATTATCATTAAAGCTTGTGATTGCATACTTTTAGGGGAGCACTAAATTAAAAGGCGTATCTATAAATATAAAAATTTAAACTAGCTATACAGTTAATTGAATTAAATAAGATGAGAAAAAGTAACAGTAAACTACTTTGCTATTATAAAAATGAAATGATCCAATTTAAACTATTTATTGAGGGTTTATAAATTGTTGAAATATCAAAGTTGGCGGGCATTTAGCGCTATATTGTTACAACGACAACTGCTTTCTTATGACAGAAACAAAAACAATTGCTTGTTATCATTGTTTGCAGATATTAAAAAATTTTTTGCAAAAAGAAATTTCAATCGCAACTCCAAACTACATCTACTCTTTGGAAAACCTTTATTTTATTATAGATCTATAGTTATTATTATAACACTTTTTAATTTAAATTTATTACTCATAGTATGTATAAATTTCATTTTTAAATACTTAAAATCCTAATAATGATTATTTTTTTTTTTGATATTCAAAGGAACAGAAAAATAAACAATTTTTTTCTTATAATCCATACTTGTAAACTATATAATACACATATAACAAACCTACACTAAAATTTTTTTTTGAATCACCTGCTTTATTTTGTCATAAGTATTCTGTTACACATTGTATGCTCGTATTTCTATATTGCTAGCGATTGTATATTTTTATTTTTTTTAATAATTTTTTTTTTTCGCAATTTTCGTCATATTTTCTTTATAGGATTTTAAAATTTGTGTAGGTTGTTGATGATGGTTAAGCGAAAAAAGAATAACAAAACAAAAAAAATTGAAAATTTCGATCACTTATTAACTTTTTATCGTATTTTATTACTTTAATTCTATTTCCTTACTTATAAGAAAATTAATAAATTTTAGTAAAATATTATCTGGTTTATTTTTTATTTTGAATTTGCAATTTACATACATATATACAAATATTGTATAAGTAACGCAAACATATGTATATACATCCACAAATATAGGGTATATAGGGTAGGGTATTTTACAAATTTTAAAGCAAATTTTTATACTCGATATCCAATTCATATTTATAAGCATCTATCATGTAGATTAGAAACTTTTTCTATATATAGATGAACAGTATTAAACTTTTGTAATATTATTGATTTGTATAATGATTTCAACGCTTTGATACATATACCAGAAATTTTCTTACCGAATTTTCAATACAAATCTTTGGAACACAATGTATGAATAAATTTGACCACAAATTTGAACACAATTTTATTAGTAATAATTACATATTTTCCGTCACTTTTTGTAATTTTTTAATCTTAGAAATTTTTATTGCATACATTTGGGAGTAAATTGTAGATTGCTGAAGAGAGATGTTGGCAAAGAATTTCCTCCTCTCTTCGACTACGGTAGTCAACCATGTCTTATTGTAGGCATTCCATAATCCGCTTAAACTACCCCAGTTCCAAGTAAATACCCGGAGATATCCTTCGTGGCGCTGCACGTGAGCTGCCCAGCACTAAAAAATCCCCGCCAAAACCATCTGCACTTCCTGACAGCCAGAGCAGGATAGAGTCATACATAATATGTATGGCTGTCTTCTCGTCGTACCTGAAGAATATACACAAAAAGGAATTCGATTTTCCAATTTGTGCAAGTGATATTTGAGCGGACTATGCCCAGTTAAAAACCCAAGCAGCGCTTAGGACATCTTTCTTCAGCAAGGTAGGAAGAACAGATTTGCAAAATGATATGCCATTTATTTTTTTATGTTGCTATTTTCTTTATTGCATATTTATTAAAATACTAATTCTTAATGCATTCTATGTTTTTAATGTTATGCACCCTGTATACGCTCTAGAGATATCAATCTTTATTATTAATTTCAATATATTTTTCGACTAATATGGAAAAGACGTGTACGATTCTTTTTAACTTGATGAATGATTATTATTTACAAATTTTTTTTTTATTTACATACTTTTATATCTATATAAGTGAGAATATGCATATATATACATATTATGTCCATGTTTTTTTGTGTATAACAAATGACTCTTCAGTTTTGTGTCAATCGGAAATGAAATTTTTAACTAAAAGAACAACAAAACTCAAAATTAAAAACCTTAAAAAAAAACTTGGATGATTTGGAAAAGTTTAACAATTTTTTTTTTTTGGTATTTTTTTTTTTATTGTTGATATTTTTTCTTATTTGATTTATGATTTGTAATTTTTTTGTTTTTTTTTTGTAATTCGAAGAGTTATCAATACCAAATATTGATTTTCGTCATAAATGTTCGCCTCGCCATAAATAATGATAAATTTTTAGTTAAATTGGCATGAAGTATATATAGACAAATTTTAAGTGGTTTTCTGTCATATTGAATTATATATATATATATATATATATTCACATATATGTTATATATTTTACAAATATGCTCGGATAAGTGATTACATGGAATTTTCGTTGATAGTTGAAGTGAAACGGTGTAATTTTTGTCACCTTTTTTCAATCAATGAACGTAACCAATATATGTAGTTTTTTTTGCTTATTTTTACTTTATGCACATATTGAGCAACTAAATAACTATAATAAAATAAATATTATGATATTTATTTATTTTATATTCAAGCGAAAAAAAAAAATAAATATTTTCAAGTCTACTTTACAAAATATTGTGGTTTTCATTCATATGTGAATTTTGGAAATAATTAAATAATAAATTTAAAGTTAAAAACTTGCAATTCTTTTATGAATGCAATTTTTGGCAAAGTAAATAAATAAATAAAGTTAAATAAAATTGAAATTTTTAATTTTTCTTTGTATTTTAAAAATATCTCATGGTATTTTGTCTGAAACTTGATAATTGTAATAATTTAAATAATAAATTAACAGAAAATTCAGTAAAATTTCAAAAAAATCAGTGAAATGACTTAAAATTATGATGAAATATTAAAAAATTTCTTCATGACAAATTGTATGCAAATATTAATTAATAATTATGTTAATTAAAGTTCAATATACTTAAAATTTACATTGTATTCTAAAAACAAAAGAAAATTTTCTAAAAAATTTATTTATGAATCGTTAATAAAAATATTAATTATCACGTTATTTTTTATAGTGATTTTTGAAATTTTTGCTTAAAGATTATATTAAATTTAAAATTTACTTAAAGCAATATTTTTTAATTTGTTTCTTTGGTAAAAATTTTGCTGGTGAAAAATTCAATTGGCTAACAATTGCAATAATTATTGCGTATCATAGATATATCAACATCTGCAATTGATAATTACAATAATTATTAGTGATGTGTCACCTAAGTGATTTGATCTTTTCAAACATCGTCCTATCTCTTAAGCATTTATATAGGTTATTTGAGACTTAATTGTATTCTCAAAGTAGAGTTATAAAATTACTTCAAGCGAACAAAATACATCTAGTGGCATTTTACTATTTAGCCCCCCTTCTCAAATTATGGGGCCTTAAAATTGAAATATGTAAAAACAGTCTAATTTTTACGTTTTGTTTTTTGATTACTCTATTTCCCGAACAGGTAAATGTTAAATTAACTGGTAAAGTTAATTTTGTATAGTAATTTTAAATCTAATTAAATTCCCCTTATAAGGTTATAAATTTACGCAGATAATGTGTACACCGCAAAAATTTAAACTGAAATTTCAATTTTATCCATATAATGTCAAATTGCTTACAATTTCATTATTTTTGGTACAAAAGTACAATCCGATATTCGGTAGGAATGGAAATACATACGTTATTGTACTAGTATTCGGACATATTGTACTATATTTACATAGGTAGAAAATGAGCACTTTCATGCAATTTACATTTTTAAATTCTTAAAAGTTTTCCTATATAAATTTCACTCCTATTATTACAACAATTCAATTGAAGATTTTAAAATTCCTATATAGTTAATACTAGAATTTTATAAAAATATTCATATAAAATTTTTTTCCTTATAACTTAGATTTAAAAAAATTTATTAACAATATTTTTGTATTCAACATGACATTGCTTTATTTTTAGTGTGAATGTGTTTTAATCAGAAAATACAATAAAATAATAAAAACTAGTAATTTCCTTTTTTTTATGTTTTACCCACAAAAAAAAAAATTTAAAAAAAAAAGTGTCCCCGGACTTTAATAATTTTTTATTATTTGTGTATATGGAAAGCAAAAACCAACATAAAATTTTTAATATTATAAAATTTTTAATTAGTTTTCCTGCATGAAAAATGAAATTAATTTTTTTATGATATTAAAAAATTTCATTTTATAATTTATAAAAATAATAATTGTTGTTAATTGCCGCCAAAAAAAAAAAAAATTGTAAGCAATCAAGCAATTAAACAGAATTTTAGAATTAATTTCAACCTTCAGTCTTTGTATTTGAAGTACAATTATTTTAAGTACTATAGAACCTTAATGTTTTATTGAAATTTCATATGAAATCTTGATTATTTTAGATTAATTTTGATATTTTTTTTATAATAATTACGAATTTTAATTATTAAAATGAGAATGAGAATATTTGGTGCAAGACTATAAAAAAAATATCTTTTTTTTCTGGAAAAACATTAAAATTTTAATATTGTTTTGAATTTAATAATTAAATTTTCATTAACTTCCTGAAAATTCTTGAAAACTCAAATCGTTCTTGCAAGACAATCTACAAAACATAACTATTATCATTATATTGCATGATCATTTCAGTGTTTGTTTAATAATTAAATTTTGCATAACTGCAGGCGTAATCACTAAATTAATACCTCATAATGTATTTTCTTCATTGGTTGGTTTGTTTATTTGTCATTTGACTGAATGATTACCAGATTGTCATTGAGCCTATGATTATAGGTGGATTATCTAAGACACCCGATTCTCTTGAGAAATCTACCTAAGTCCCTGATACTAATCTTCAATATTTCGTCCAGCCTCGTCACACATGAGTCACACACATATTTAGAAATATTATTTATATAACTATATGTAGATATCTAGAACAAATCAAAAATTCGGGAAAGGAAATAAAATCTTTTGCAAATAATTTTTTTTAATTAAATAAAAAAAAATAACTACATTAATTACATTTCAATTTCATTACAATGAAATTTTTAAATTTCATGATTTTAAACGTATAACAATAGAAAAAGAAAATTTAGTTACACAAATCCTCCCATGCACCACCTACATATACTTATAAAGTACTCATCCAAGAGTTTTTTCTTTTTGTTTATTGAATTTATTCAATATTTTATGATTTTATAATACAAATTATACAATGTTGAATATCCTTGTTAACAATGTCTATAAAGTTATAAAATTAAACAAAGACAAAAAAAATTGCTTATATGCAAGTTGTCAATAAACTCGTCGTCGTCTTTCTCTTATGTAGGGAAAATTATTTTATTATTGCTTCTTATTCAAACATACTTTTACAAAATATTTACATGTTAAAATTGAGTTTTTAAAGTTTACAAATTTTTTTTTTTTTTTTTGCAATATTGAAAATTGAAATATCAAGAACTTTTTCTTAAAATAAAAAGTGCTATAAAACATAAGAGTCATAAAATATTGTTTAATCTATTGAATGAGAGAAAGAAAAAGTTTCTCTTTAATAAAATTTCTCTTTAATTTGAAATCTTGAAAAAATATACAGTTCAAATTCTGTTCAATAAATCATTTTGATATTTTTATAAAACTGAGAATTAATTCATTGTGAATTACTAATGGTAATCGTATAGACACTAAAGCTAAAATTCTCAATGTTGCATTTCATAAAAGTCCAAGTGTCGAATTTCAGACCTAAATTATTGGCTTTAACAATCGCAAAATTTAAATTATTAGCAAATTAATTAATTTTTTTAATAAAAGCCAAAGTGTAACGGTAAATGTTTTCTTGTGACAAAATATAAAAAATATATTTAAACTTGTATAATGAATTTCATAATTTCACCTTTCATTATATTGATACTGCCCTTAATTCATGTTCTTCTCCTGAAAGTATGCAATGTGCAACCTAAAAGTATGCAATGTGCAACCTAAAAGTATGCAATATGTAATATTAATAAAAAATGGTTAAAAAAATATATTTTTAATTGCTCAAAAGAACTTTGCCACTTACGTTGGCCTCTTCATCGCTTAAAATCTGCCAGCAAGACAAAGGATGACCAATTGTAATCTGCTCGTGTAAATTTCCCTTATAATTTTAATCGACACAATAATACAATTTCAATTTTAATTAATATTTTTCTTCTTTTTGTTATAATATCAAATTTCAATTTGAATCCTACAGTAATTATAAAAATTTCTGTTCTGCAAACCTAAATTCACCATCCCAAAAAACTCTTAAAATGTACTAAAATTTCACTGAATGATTGTATATTCTATACTCATAATATGTACACTATATTATGATATTACAACAATGTATTCATTTCTTTTGTAAGATTATTATGTATATATATAAGATTATTTTATCAACAATGTTGTATAATATAATTATAAAAATAACAACAGAAAAGAAACGGATATTATGTAAAGAAAACAAGAATGAAAAAAAAGGGTTGTTGTACAGAATTTATAAAAATAATAAAATAAAAATTAAATAGTCAAGTTGTATAGATTACCCCGTACGTATATTATGTAAACATGAAAAATTATGTAAACATTTAATATCCATATTAAATAGGTATATTAATTTACATAATTATGTATGTAAATTAATATTAAATTAATAATAAAATGTATTATTAATTTACATATAATGTATGTCACAAATATATATATATATATATATACATATATCTCATTTTCGAATTGAGGATAGTCTATTCTTTAAACTTAAGGTATGTATATGGAACTTAATCAAATTAAAATTTCCTGTATATAAATACAAACATGGACAAAACGAGTATACTAATTGAAAATAAATGAACAAATTTAAAAATATAATTTTAAAATTAAAATACTTTTTTTTTACTAATTATATTTTCTCTTTTCTTTACAGGTAAGGATCGCTATACGGAATACTGTCTTAATTGTGCAATAAGCAAAATTAGGTAAAATTAATATACGTATTAAAAATTTAATACAAACATTTTTGACGAACTACTTTCAGATTTATAAAAAATTACCTATTTTATTAAGCATAGTAGATTGTGTATTGCAAAGAAAGGGTAAAAGTGCATCGCGACCACCATCTATTATCTAAAGATCTATTATTCCGCCCAAATAATGTGGGGTGAATCACTTAAACCCAGTAATTGTTTACATTAATATTCTCGAAAGTTTAAGAGTTGAATTCTCGAATTGAAAAGTTTCCCGAATTATTTAAGAGCAGTATTTTAACTGAAACAAATTTAAATTAAATTAAATTTAAAAAAATTTTCAATAATTTTGTAAATTCTAAAAAAACTCAATTCATAATTAACATTTATTGATATTTTACAAATCTCAATCACTGATCTTTAATATAAAAGCCAAAGAAATGGTAAAATTTTAAATAAATTTTTCAAATAAAGTACGAACTATTTTCAACTATTTCTAAATACTACTAAAATATTTCAATTAAATTGCAATAATTTCTAAAATATTTCCAAATTCTACATAATTATAACATTAAAGGAAATTCAATTCTCATTAATACAGAATATTTTGCGCCTAACAACCTAATAAATAATGGCAGAGTTCATTAAGAAACATAGTATCTACGTACATAAAAATGGAATTTATTATACACTTTTTCTTACTAATTTGACCATGCCCATTCTCTTTATACTTTTAATTATCAACTATTTTTTTTCTTTTTTGCATAAATACATACTTTTATCAAAAAGTACTTTAATGAATGCGCCCATATTAACCTTAACGCGAAAAACAAAAAAAAATAAGATTATGAAAAAATTAGAAAAAGAAAACAGGGCGAAAAAAAAGAGCAAAGAAATAATATATAGAAAGATTAAAAAGAAAAATAGAAAAAAAAAACAAAGAGCGCAAAAAAAAAAACTAATTACATATTTATTTCCTTTTTGCATTAACTATGAGCCGCACACAATAACTTGCCGCCGCCTAAATATACAAAAACAATGAAAATACAATGAAAAAAAAAAGATTATTAAAAGCCCCGTGTTTGGGTGTTATGTTCGTCTTCTTTTAAACATTCTCTCTCTCTCTCAAAATTCTTTTATTTGAATTTTTATTTGATATATTTTTATAACAATATATTTAAGCATAAAGTAATGTATGTATGTTAGTATATTATAGGAACTTATATAATAGGATAAGAATTACAATATATTTATGTAACCATATAACACCAATATGTCATATAAGTGTTATTTTCTAAGTCAATTCTTCATCATCATTAATCTAGGTTAATGGGAAATCGTTTTTAATTGATTTTATTTACGATATACAATACATAATATGTATAGAACAAATTGTATGTAAATTTTACATTGTCCATATGTTATACGAGTATAAGAATTATAGACGATATAGAAATTGAAATAAAATTAAATCTTTTATAAAAAAAAAAATTTCAAAAATAATAAATAAAATATTAATTGTGGCAGAAATAAAATATTATTACTTTATGACAAATAAAATATTTGATTTAAACAGAATAACGATATTCCATTTCAAGAACTGAAGTTTAAGAATTTTTTGTAAAAAATCAGCATTTATGAAATTCAGCGCAAATTCGATTATTGTTTAGAAATTAATTAAATTATTTATTTTACGTAATCCACAATAATATTGTCGTAATATCTGAATATTATTCAGATTGTTGTTGATAAAATTATTGTTTCTTTTACTCTTCATATGATTTTTTTTTTAATTTTCACAATATTTCATGTTTAAATTAATTAAATTAAGATGTACTATGAGTTAATCTACATATTCTGTTTTTTCTAATGGTACAGCGGTGTGGAATTGTGGTACGAGGGTTAAAAGTCTCCCAAAACAAAATTTTAAAAAATATATTTGAGACCCACTTTAGGTATAGCACAGTCGGCTTCTAATCTTATTTTGCCTCTATTTATTATATATAGCATTTTCAGCAGGTTTTATTTGTATCTAAGGTGTTTAACAGATTGGATAATTTTAATGTCTACGTTACTCCCATAATTTTTCATCATATATAGAAACAATATCCGCATTCGTAGACTTGGTAATAGTCTGTTTTCTTAACGAAGTTCGGTTGCTGCGGTTCAAGATTATTAATAGCTTACCGGAAGAATTAATCTCTCTTTCTGATATATATTTTTTAACTATATTTTACGTAAAGTATTGCGAAATAAAATTGTTTTAAAAATTTTAAGAAATTTTAATTCTATTGATAATTTTCAAATATTAATTAATAAATTACATATTTTTTTAATGTAATTTTCTTCTAACAAACTCCACATAAACCAGTTATTATAATTTAATTGCCTTAGTAGTTCATTTCTTTTTATGATTCAATTCTAGACGGACAAATCTTAAAACGTATACTGTGTAATTATAAAATTCAATATATGAACTTTTGATTTCATTTTCTTCAAAAATATTATTTAATTGCCTTCAATTTAATAACAAAATCTGGTATCATCAGCCCTTCCCACAATGACTTTTTACAATTTTATGTATTGTAGTTTAGTTGTAAATATAATAATGGTATGACTGGTGAAGAAATATAATGTACATCTTCTCTTTTTTACATTTATAATTACTATAGAAAAAAATAATAATAACTAAATTATTATTGTAGTTCATATATTCTTTTTTTTTATTAAACTTTTTTAATCTTAATCATTTCCAATAAAATTCTCTGAACCGTATCAGATTGTAATAGTTTTCTATTTTGAAACAGATCTCTATTAATATTAAAAATATTTTGTAGTACCTATTTATATAAAATGTATACATTGTATATTCTAACTTAAAATTGTATTGTACAAGTTTTATAAAATGCTTTCAATGAGATATTAATTATTTTGTTAAAAATTACTCCTATTCCATTCCAATAATAGTTTGTAATGGACACATACACAGAAAAATAATAACATGCTCTTTTATACTATTAGAGAAGAGCATAATATTATGATAACTGAAACTGTACAGTACATAATATAGGTATATTTATAATATTCATATCATGTGATTGCTTTATTTTTATGTTCACTTTTAATAATATAAAAGAGAAAAAAAAAACAAAACGATACTGTCTGGGTCTGTCATTTGCTTTACACTCGTATATAAATGTAGTTTAGTGTCATTAAATAATTCACTATTTTAATATGGAAATATAGTGTCGTGTCACCCATTTTAGCGCCACAAAAACAGAAAAATTTAATACTGCTGACCTACTATAATTAAAATTGTTATATGTATATATTCTGATATAATTGTTATTATTATTATTACAATTTATATTGTTATACCTATATTATATATGTGTAATTTATGAAACAAATAATTTTACATACAATTAACTATAAAAATATGGAAGGATTATTTTTGTTATTAATGTATAATATTTTATTTTATTTGTGTATAGTATTAAATTGCAAAAAAAGTAATATATATAATATTAGTAGCTTTTAATTAAATTTAAAAATCTAAATTTTAATTTGATTTAAAATTTAAATGGGATATTCTGAGAGCTATAACCAAATTTTGTAAGCAAATGTAAATGATGAAAACTTTAACCGATTCATGAAAATAGCAGAATATTAATATGAGAATATGACACAAATATATCTGACACAATAGTTATATATTTTCTAATTGTACACTTCGAGGAGTCGTATAAGCGAATGTTTAAATAATAAGCAAAAATTTTCAATTACCAAACGCTACTCCAATTAAAATAATAACATTTTTCATTAAAACTTCAAATATATTTAACAGTGCTGAATATTCTTTTAAAATAACAAGGTTTACGACAAGGTTACGACGAGGTGTAGCATGTTTTTTTTTTTTATAAAAACTGCAAGCAATCAATTAATCAGTTAATCATTTTTATAGAAAAATGTTCCAAGAACTATTAATACAGGGATATTAATTCATTTATTGGATATTAAGACTACGCTTTTTACCGCTCTTTTTTACGACAATAAATGTCGTATTATTTCAATCCAAATACGACATAAATTATTTTATAAAATCTTAATAGTAATTTATACTATTATATTTATTCATAATTCATTCCCCCATTTTAATGATTCTTCTTTATTTTTCGAATACATAAGTTATTATTTTTAATTACTCTTAGTATTCTTTACGCCATTTCTAAATTTTATTAAACGAAAGTAAAAAGAATAATTATTCTATTTTATTTTGTATGTATACACAATTTTAATTGTATTTTAATAAACAATAGATTTTTATTATAGAAATATCATTAAAAATTTTATTGCAATCCAAATTGAAATTAAAAAAAGAAAATCGAGAAATAAATAATGACATTTTATTATTTCAAAGAGACCATTTTATTACATGCTATTCAATATATAAATTATTTTTGCTCATATTATATTTATAAAATTAACAAAGTGTGTAGATGATTATGTTTTTTATAGAAAAATTTTTTGCACCGGAAATAACATTTCAAATAAAAATTTTGTAAAAATAATTTGATATTTTATTAAATTTTTTTTTGTTGTTTTTCCAAACTAAATAACTGAACCATGATTTAAAAAGCATTTAATTATCTAGTTTTTAATATAAAAATTTTTAATACAATAGAAATTAATTAAATTATGAAAATGAATTTACAATATGACATAAGTATTTCGGAATAAATACTCTCTAATTGTCTAGTACGCCTATAATTATGCAATAAATTTCAATTATACCCTGTTATAATTTTTTTTAAATAAACCTGATCAGACAATATATCACGTTCTTCAACTCAGAATCTTGAAGATTCTCGGGCGAAAAACGAATTCAACCTTACTCCCGAATAGTAATCCATTTCTGTTTTACATTCCATCCGATTGTTGCCTAAACAAAGTGCATGCAGTTAAGAGACTTTAGAAGTATATCTGTTGTATAATTTCAGTTCGACGCTTTTCAAAAATAATAAGGATACTCTTAATAATTATCACAGATGAGTTGTAGAATTTTTAAATTTTATTCTTTCAGTTCAAAAACGAGTAGTTTTAACTTTGCAAATGAAATTCAACATACGGTTTGAGCATGTTGTCGCCAAATGCTTTTTAGGACATTCTTGTGCTACTTAAATTACTGATATATTATACTCAAGATTGAAATTCTATTTATAATATAATTCTCCTTAAATTAAATAAAATTATTTCAAGATTTCTTTCTAAATAACCTTCTTAACATACTCTTCATTTTAATGGAAAAAAAAAAGAACAAAAACCTGACCATCACAATACAAGTATAAATAATTTTTTTTAAATAAAATATTTTTTTTTTTATTTCAAAATAATTATCATATTTATACATTTACTTATATACAAACAAAATATATTTATATGTAAATATTAATTTATATGTAAATTAATTCAAATATTTATATATACATATATATATATATATATAGAAAATAATCATTATAATATAAGAAATAAATTGACTTCACAACTTATTTCAATTTTAATTTTGTCTCATTTTTAGTATTCTCTCTTATTCCTCTATATTATATAAATAAATATATCAAATATTTAATTGAATACAAATACTTAAAAGAGATTAACCTAACAAAAACACCGTTTAGCACTTTATCACAAAATATATATATATAGATTATATACGTATAAATGTATAGATTATACACAAGTATAACAGTTTATTTACAAAATTCATATATATTTTTTGAATGTCATACATATTTAATATTCATCGCATATTAAAACTAATACATATATAGAAATATATGAAATAATAAAAATCCTGTATAATTTCGATAACATAAAAGATGTCTAAAATTCTATAAAAACTAAATTTTTCTTTTAATATACTTGTACATTGATTTATATGTATATATTATTATATTATACATGAATACGGAACTAAAGAAGAGTAGGTACATAATTTATTTAAAAACAAATTGGAAAGTATAAGAAATTTATGTAAAGTATACCAACATTTCAATTTCACATAAGTTTTGATAATATTTTGTATAGATTTAAAATACTTAAAATCCAATGCATTAAATCGATATACAATATCAAAGTCTAACATAATGCAATTGTATAACTGATTTATAAGTACTCACCGAAAAAACTTAGCTTGTATAGTATTGCAAATGAATGCTAAACTTATCTAAATAATATTAACACGTGCTCTAACCGTATGTACGTATTTATTAAATATCTCACTGGTAATATTCATTGACTCTGATATATTACTCGTATCAGATCAATCGTACACCCGTGCAGAATTTTTTATTCTGAAACACTACAAGAGTATATTAAATTCTGAATTCCGAAGTCTTCTTTTAAAGTCTGTTTACGATTGCAAATTACAAAATTCGAAAATGCTATTGAATGTATGCAGTACAATGAATTCATTCAAGTACCACGCGTCTTACACAGAAGGTAATTCGGGAAATTTTTTTGAAAATCCGAATTCGCACAGATTTTATTGGGTTCAAATTTGTTATTAATTTTATTATTTCAAAACATTATTTTCAGATTTTCAGTATTTTAAAAAATTTCCTTAAAATTCAAAACATTATTGAACACTATTATTATTATTACGGAATATGGTAACCTTTATTAATCTATACTCCCACACAACTAACACATACACTTAATATAAATGTAAACCAAATATGTATTAAAATTCAAAATAATAATAAACTATCGATATCCTATCGAAATAAAAGTTATTCTCATCATACTCCAAAAAAAAAATTTTTTTTTTTTTCTGAAATAAGGACTTTACACACGTTCATATTACACTCACACTTTATACAAACATTTAATTATGTAAGAAAAACTCTTGTGTATATAAAAAAAAAAATGTAGAGAAAGTGTAAAAGAAGAGAATTAGAAAAAAAAAATAATAAAGTCCTTGTTGGCTCCAAACGTACACACAATAAATGAACAAATAAAATTGAACAAAATAAAAAAAAAATTTTAATGAAAATGGAACAAAAATTTATACAAACATAATACAAAAAGCGAGAAAGAGAGAGAAAACATTTCTCGGCAAACTTAACAAATATTCCCACCACAACTAAATAGTTCTCTTAATAAAAAAAACTAAAACGATAATAAGAAAACAAGAAAAGAAATAAAAACTAGTTGCGTGGGCGATAGTAATAGGACATCAAGAGAAAAAAAAATTCAATTTTTCTCTTGTTTTATTTTTTCTTTTTTTTTTTTTTGTTTACTATTTTTAATGGCTATCATATACTGTATATATAATATATACACACATGCACACGCATACAATTCATTAACAAGCATTCTACTATATATACATACATATATGTATATATATATATATAAAAGATGATAAAGGATGTTGTCAAGTTATTATTATTATAGATGGCGTCTGAATGTCTATAATACTCAAACCTTTACACTTTATTAAAAGAATAAAATTGAAAAAATAAAAATAAAAACCAATTTGAAATTGTAAAGCATAATATTATATTGTAAACATATATTTATATACATTTACGTATGTGTGTGTGAATATATGTATACGTGGTAAGCATTATTATGAAACTTGTTATATATGTATGCTCAATTTATCTATTATATATACATTTTTCTTGCCCTTGTTCATGTTTGTTGCTGTTGCCCTCTTATTGTAGTTCAAAAAAAAAATTTATATATATATATATATACGTATATGTATATACATATATATTTATCCTGTTGATGTGGCGTGACATTAAAGACAAAAAACTTTTAAAATATTATAATAAAATTGGCGGCGGTGTCGCTGGCATCAACTTTTTCTATTCCATATATTTCACATACATATGTGCATATACTTATATATATATGTTTGCATATATCTATGCATGTATCCAAATGAGGAAGGCAATTTTTTTTTTGGAATAACAAAAAAAAAAAAGCAAAAAAATAATTTAAAGGGTGATGATGATTATTTTTTATAAACAAGTAAATTTTTTTTTTATTGTATATTCAAACCGGTATGGTATTATAGGACAAGTTAATAATATTAAGCATAACTTGAGAAAAAAAAATTTAAAATTATTAATTTTATACGCCACTTTTATTGAGAGTATCCGTTTTATAGGACACATTTTTTATATAGAATACGTTAAGAGAGCAAGAGAAAGAAAAAGAGTAAGATCATAAATACAGTAATTAATCAAATATTATGGATGACAGCTGTTATAGTGTCGCGTCAGTAACTCTAATCAGTTAGTAGTTAATTTAGAGCTAAAACAAAACAATACCAAAGTTAATTTGAAAAAATTGAGGTACTATATTCAAATTGTCTTCTTTCAAATTTATAATCCAGCACGACTTAATAAAATTTGGACTAAAAAAAGTGTTAAAATTAATATAAGAAAACTTCACAACACAGACATTGGACCAAATTAATATTATTTTGGAAAAAACATATACATATTATAACGAATATGGAATATTAAGATTTCATAAATTTATTTAATCTTAAAAATTCTCATAAAATTTAATCAAATTTTACTATTTCCATATTGATGCTTGTCGGTTGCAATTGTTTCAAAAAAGAGCTTTAAAACTTTAAACTTAATTTAGCGTAAACTAGTGATTTACTTAAAACTAATAATTCTAATTTTAGCTGGGCTGTCTCATTGCCACATAAATTACCATAGCCTTACTATAGTGTGCCTCCATATTAATGCTTACCGGTTCCAATTTTTTTATTCTTGATTTACTTAAAACTATGAATTCCGAATTCAGCTGGTTTGCCTGATTGCCACATAAACATCATGCCATTACCCTAATGTACAACAACTACATAATATAATAATTTTGTATGAAATTTCTCTATTGTTTTCTTTTCTTTCTCCTTCTCCTCCTTGTACATTTCATATTTTATATGTGGTTTATTGAGAGAAAATGTGAAAATGCGGTCAAGTGGTTCATATATATATATATATTCTTCTTTCTTCCTTACAATTTTTTTTTAATATTAATTGTATTGTTATTATTATTATTTTACTGTTTTTAGCACTTTTCCAAAAAATTTTTTGAAAAAAGTGCTTATTAGTTTCACTCTGTCCGTCTGTCCGTCCGTCCGTCCGTCCGTCCGTCCGTCCGTCCGTCCGTCCGTCCGTCCGTCCGTCCGTCCGTCCGTCCGTCCGTCCGTCCGTCCGTCCGTCTGTCCGTGTGTCTGTTTACAAAACTTCTACGCCTTTGAAGATAGAAAGCTGAAATTTAATACGTACATAGATCTTCACTAGAAACTTATTTCCGTAGAACAAAATTTTTACCTATCTCCCCCCCTCTAGAAGTTATACCCCCCCAAAACCCTAGAAATGGCCTTTTTTAAATATTTGTTGCAATGAAACCATAAGCATTTTTGAAATTTTGCAAACGTAGAAAGGCAGTGGCTTGCTTCCCCTTGCGTGGTATACTATAGTTCAACTTAAGAAAAACAAAATGGCCGTTCAAATTTACCGTTATTTAAAGTCCTTTTTTTTCCAAATTTTTGGTGTCGTTTTTCTTCTAGACCCCAGACTGTAGAAGCTTGAAATTTTAGGAGCTTTTAGATATTAATAAATAGTTCATTTTGTTAGAAGAAAATTTTTTTCCATCTCCACCCCCTCTCAAGTTATCACCTCTTGAAATTCGTAAAATTTGAATTTTTGACACCTCATATTTCCGAAACCGCAAGCTCTTCCAAATTTTTATAAACGCAAAAAGCTAACGGTAAATTCAATGAAATTAAAAAATATAATTATTTTTCTTAACTCACAAAATTAACCCTTAAAATCGAGTATTATGTTAACCCCTTTTTATATTAATTTTTGCTTTATTTCAAAGACTGCATATATGCGTCATCCTAAGTATATGCAATCCTAGAAATAGTTTTGTATATGAATGAAAATAATTTTAATATTGTGATAAGTATACATAGAGTGTATTTAAAAGCAGAATTTTCACTTGTTGAAGGGAAAAGTGCTACAATACAAACCATTGGTTTGACCCAACTTTATTTTTTAAAGAAAAGACAACAATATAAGGATAAACACACACATGTATAGAAATACAATAAATGTTAGAAGGACTGTTATATATATAAAGTAAGAGTGTTATATAATCTATTAAAAACAAATATGTAAAAAAAAATAAAATGAATTTGTTAACTTCAAAAGGGGGAAAAATTGAAAAAAAAAATATTTGCAAATATAAAAAAAAATGATTGATTTCACTTTCATTAAAAATTTTCTAGTTTCTTTTTTTTTGTTCTATTCACAAATTAATCTTAAATCACACTTTCGAACAAATACAAATTATGTAAAAAGAAATTGTAAGCTCTAAAGTTTTCACATTATATTTTGAAAATCGAAAAAGTTTTAAAAATTATTAATAATTTTTTCTCATTGATATTATTCTCAGCTTAATAACATGGGATACATTTAGGGTCCAGAACAATATAATATAAGGATTTCACTTAATTTAATGCGAAATTGTGTTTCTGGATTATTAAACATAAATCATATGCTAATTATGGCTAGCTTTCTTTTCAATTATTTAGTTACATTAAAGTTTTTAGTTGAAACAGTTCCAATGATGGTATACTGCTCACAATTAAAATTCTCGTATGTAATAATTCGAAAATTAAATGGACAATCTAATAGCATATATTTAATAAAAAAAAAATTATTTAATTCTAGCAACTTCCATTTAATAAGAAAGGGACCTTTATTCAAAATTGATTACGACAAAATCCATTGTTCTATCCCATAATTTTATAATTTTCAAAATTATCATAAATTTTCCGGGACATTATTGTCTAACTGACCATTATAGTCTAACTAAAAAATATGTACGTCTATATATACTTACATAGTCTTTGTCTAATTATTTAAAATATTTTTAAAATAATTATCTCATATTATTGCATAATAACTACAATTTATATAATTAAAAATTCAAACAATTTTCTTTCAGAAAAAAAAAACTTCAATTTAGTTTTTTTTCTTGTTCACATTCAATTAAAACTAATCACGTTTTAATAAATTTAAATAATTTGTACATTTAGAATTTTTGCTTTCTAAAATATTTAAGACGCCAAATTAATTTCTATAAAAGGATATATTTTTTATATCCTTAAACAGACATACATACATACATTTATTATTTTTAGTGCATGCGGAGATTTGAAGAATAAATTCTAATAGCATTTTCATTTCTTGAATTTTAAAATACTTATTCTCTGCTTTAAATGAATTTCATTCAAATAATTATTATGTCCAATAAATGGGGACTTCTTATAAAAATTTTTATTATTTTTCCTATTCTTTATTTATTTTTCAATTATATAATGCGCGTTCACATAATTTTGTATAGTAATACCCCGTGTTATGTACGCTCGTTTTACGTACCCTCGCACTTACGTACATCTCATTTTTGTCCCCAATTGCCCATTATACGTACAATGATTCACACTTACGTACAAGTACATTTTTTCTGGTTTTGAAATTTATGGAAAAAAAAATTATGTATACCAAATTGAGAATGTACACTTGTAACAACGTGTTTTTGTATGTCTGTACATTATTTCTATGAAACCTAAATTTTGTTATGAGTGAATGCATGTAGAAACAAGTCAAAACAAGTGAATGAAGATGAAGATGATACATCATTCTCTACATCATGGAGCAATTAAATTTGAATTACTGTTATCCTCAGGAAAGCTGTCCAAAATTATCTTCTTTTTTGTCATAGTTTTATTAAAGATCTTCTTCGCTCAGCTTTTTCCTCCTGCCGTCCCTTCCCCTCTTTATTCTCTTTAAATACTTTTCGTTATCAACATTCCTTCCTCTTTGGGAATGATGGCGGTATTAAAGGGAGGTAACTTGGACTGGTCTGGCGGCATTCTCAAACATTCCTCTCCCGGGGCTAATCCAAGCTCCAGTGTTCTGAGCTCTCGCGTAACAATTACAATATTATTTATATTTAAATTATGTATTGATGAATTTTGAAGTTTATGTTTTATATTTCAGTTTTGTTTGATATTTATATATGTATATGAATTTGTTTTTTGTTTTGTTTTTTAATACACGTTAAGTGTTAAATATAGTATAAAAACGTATGAAATAAAAGTATAAAACTGCATACATAATATCCCTCTTTTTCTTTTTATTTATATATTTATTGTTTTAGTTTGTTTCAAACATATTATTCATCAATAAAGTAGTAGATTCATTCTACGTACATTTTTGTTTTACGTACACGCTCCGGTCCCAAAGGGTACGTAAGTGCGGGGTATTACTGTATTTGTATGACGAGTTCTTGTAAATATTTTACTTTAATAAAAATATTTGTATATATAATATATTATGTAGAATAAATTGTAAATATTTTGTTAATAAAAAAAAATGTTAAAATTTTAACAAAATGCCTCCTCCATTTTTTTACCATAATTATTATTCCCCAGTTATATAATATGAAAAATTATCCTCTAACTAAAAGGAAGTATATAATAAAATATTTTTTAGAACTATAAATATGCACATTAAAAAAATTTTATTATTTTATACAATTTTAGTGCAAAAAGCCTAAATTAAAATTTTGTTTTTTTACTTATAAAAACGTTTAATGTAATTACAAAACCCCTTCCGCCCTAAACCCTATTAAGTGAAAACAGTAAAAATTCTATTAAAAATATTTTTTTATATAATTTAGATCACGTATTCTTTTTTAAGAAAATTATGAATTTAAATCTCATTTCTTGAATCTAAATTTTTTTTATGATTCCACTTAATATTTTTTTTTTGTATATTTTATGAAAAATAGCAATTTTTTTAAAAAAATGTGTGATTAAAATTTATTTTAAAAATTTATTGCAAGATTTTTGATTTAAAATTATTTCTATTTTATGATGGTACATGAGTTTTAAAATTTATGATTCTTGAAAATTAATTTTACTTGATGAACTATCTGACAATTAAGAGGACATAGAGAAGAAATCAATACAATTTGCTTGAAACTTTATACAATTCCACCTTATTTTAACAATTCTGAAAATCTTATTATTCTTATTAAAATTTATTTAAACAATTTAATTAATTAAATTCAATATTTTATTGTTTTTTGTGCGAAATTGATTAACAGTCATAAATTTTTTAATTGAAATTTCTTTTAATATGCAATATTACTAATTATTATATTTTGGTTTTTTTTTAATACTCGTAGTTATATGCGGTTTCTAAAAATAGAGAAAATTTAAAATTAAAAAATATAAAAGCTATGAATAACCCTTTCATATACATATATATATATATAAATATATAGGTATATATTTAATAATTATTGTGTAATGAAATGTGAGGTTTTAATTAAAATATATAAAAGTTAAACAGTTTTAGTCATTATATTGTTAAATCTTATAATATTTTATTACAATTGCACACAAACGTGAAATTAAAAAAAAACGTGATTGCAAACTAGCTATATACTTATGTTGAAATATTGAGGCATATTTGTACTACAGGTTATATGCCGACAAGAATAACGTAATCGGGCTGTTAAAATTGTGAGGAGACTTTATTTGAATTTGATCACATGGCATGTAAGAATATCGGTGCCTGTTTTGGTGCCACTATAGTCCTTGTTTATAATTTCAATTATTTTTAAAATTTAATATTAAATATTAAAAATTCCTTATCGAATATATTATACTCTTGGTTATCTATTTCGTAGTTAACAATATTATTTGAAAACAATTTTTGTGCAAATAAATTACAAATTTATTTATAAATTTAAACAACTACTTATCTTATTTACTTCTTATATATTGATTTAAAAAATAATTTTTCTCTGATGATTCAGGGAAATTTGTTTTTATTATTAAATTCCCATTTAGCATTCTTATTTTGGTATTTTCAAATATATATCGTAAAATTATAACTATTCCTCGATTCACAAAACAACATCAAATTTTCATATGGTATCACAACAAATGACTAATAGTAAATGCCGCATTTAAATTTATTACTATCGGGACAGTAACTGTGACATAATTAAATGTTATTTGTTATTAACACTCTGCTACAATTGTTTACAATCAAATATTTCCAGTAAATGGACTATTATTTCGACAAGGAAAATGAACCTTATTTTCGTAAACAATAAACCTCATGTTCCTTGAATTCGTACAATAGAAAATTCATACGATTTATACACATTCTTCTTTAATTACTTTTAAATATGTATAATAAAATTAATTAAAAATTAAAAATATAATTAATTTAAATTCAATATACATAACTGGATGAATTTATGAAAATTAATGTGAAAGATATATTCATTTGGCATTCATACATACAGAATTATTTTAAGACTTACATATGCACATATACACACATATGTATTGATATTTAAATAAAAAAATATACAAAATTTATTTAATTAATTGTAAAATAATCAAATAATCTTAAAATATTTAATTGCCTTAATTTATGCAATTAATTAAAAAATTAAATTTCAAAATACTTGTATTTTTATAACCGTACGAACGTATGTTCGAAGGGTATACTAAATTTGCCTTACCGTTTGTAACGTTAAGAAATATGGTCTCAGATATAGACTCAAATGTATGTTTTTAATCAGCGTCGAATTCTGAGACAATTTACCTTTGTCTGTTCGTCGATAACTCAAAAACTAACTGAGCTAAGTCCGCGAAACTTTCACAAATGATTAATTATAGTAAATTCCAAAACCCTTTTTAAATTAGATATGATCAGGGTACTAGTTCGGGTAGCTGTCATACAACTTCTAAATTTATTTCACTATATCTCAAAAACTGTAAAAGCAGTATAGTATTGAAATTTCATACAAGTAAATATATTAGTAAGACCAATGTATTTGATAAAATTCGTTAAAATTGTTTGACCCTTTCTGTAAGCTGCCATACAGCTTCAATAGTATTTTGGCCATGTTTTAGAAAATATTGAAAACACAGTACTGTAATTTTGCATAAATTAATACGGTAATATGGTAATTTAAAGTCATAGTATGTCCCATAGTCAGCTATGGTATATTTATTCGCACATAGGATAACAAATTCGTACGGGTATCACAGAGTTGACACGGTCAACTCTATTTTTTCTCGTTTATTTTAAAATTAATAAATTGAATTTAATCGAATTCAAATTTTTCAATATATTAATTATTTATTTTTAAATAAGCGCAAAAAAAATTTTAAATATATCAAAAAATTTTTATAATTATGTAAAACAACACATTAATTTCGAGCATAAATTAAAAACAAAATATAATTTTTGCATATAATCGCATTTAATTTTATAAGAATTTTATATTTTTTATTCTTATTTTCATTTTGTTTAGTAATTCGATAATTTTCCATTTTTTACAGGTTAATTTTATTTTATCACATAGACATACATACAAATACATGTATATCAATTATATGTATGAATGCTAATTCACATTTATTATCTAAATTAGTTAAATAAATAATTTGCATTTGTGCATTTATGTATGTATAGTATGTGCAAATTTGTTAAACATGATTCATTTTTTCAAATCATTTATTACATACATACATGAGTACATTAAATATATACAAAATTACAAATTTTAATTTTGCTATTTTTATTATTTTTTTTTTAGAATTTATTTTTTAGCACTTTTCCAAAAAAATTTTGAAAAAAAGTGCTTATTAGTTTCACTCTGTCCGTCCGTCCGTCCGTCTGTCCGTGTGTCTGTTTACAAAACTTCTACACCCTTGAAGATAGAAAGCTGAAATTTTGTACGTACATAGATTTTTATTAGAAACTTATTCTTGTAGAACAAAATTTTTATCTATCTCCCCCCTTTTAGAAGTTATACCCCCCCAAAACCCTAAAAATGCCATTCTTTAACTATTTAGTGCAATGAAACCATAAGGATTTTTCAAATTTTGCAAACGCAGAAAGGCAGTGGCTTGCTTCCCCTAGCGGGGTATACTATAGTTAAACTTTAGAAAAACAAAATGGCCGTTCAAATTTACCGTTATCTAAAGTCCTTTTGTTCCAAATTTTTGATGTCATTTTTCTTCTACACCACAGCCTGTAGAAGCTTAAAATTTTAGAAGCTTTTAGACATTAACAAATAGTTCATTTTATTAGAAGAAAATTTTTTTCCATCTCTACCCCCTCTCAAGTTATCGCCCCTTGAAATTTGTAAAATTTGAATTTTTGTCACCCTATATTTCCGAAACCGCAAGTTTTTGCGAATTTCTATAAACGCAAAAAGTTAACGGTAAATTCCATGACATTAAAAAATATAATTATTTTTCTTAACTCACATAATTAAACCTTAAAATCGAGCATTATGTTAACCCCTCTTTATATTAATTTTTGCTTTATTTCAAAGACTGCATGTATGTATCATCCTAAATATATGCAATTATAGAAAGAGTTTTGTATATGAATTAAAATAATTTTTAGAATGTGTGATAGGTATATATATGTATACTGTATTTAAAAGCAGAATTTTCACTTGCTGAAGGGAAAAGTGCTACAATACAAACCATTGGTTTGACCCAACTTTATTTCTTTTCTATTTCTGTTTGTTTAATTATTTTATGAACAATATAATTAAGTTGAATTGCAATGTAAACTATATATACAAATAAAGATATTTGTATACAGGTATATTTGTATATGTATATAATAAAATTAGTATAAAAATGTAAATAGAAAATTAAAATAGCAAAAAAAAAAAAGAAAATAAATAGAATTTTTTTATTATTATTAAAAGCTATAAATAAACTTACTAGGTTAAAGTCATTAAAACAACTTACTTACTTACTTACCTAGTTACTTACTTACTTTGATTTTTGATTGCAATGCAAATTAAGGGAGCTTTTAAAATTGCGGTTTAATTTTTTTTTTAATCAAAAAAAAAATTAATTTTTATTTCAAAACAAATTTTCTTTTAAATTAAACGTGTTCATTATTGTATTAACAATTATTGTGAATATATGCATGAAAATTTGCTCCGGAAATTAATAATTTTTTGTTTTCTGTTTTCGATCATATTTACAAAATGTTTTTTAAATTTTGAAATGTTACCAAATTTTTTCAATCAAAATCACTGGGTGAATGCAATATTTCTATATATGTATGCACATTATATTACTAGTAACTGACAGATAAGTTAAAAAAAATTTAAATCATTTATTTGTGACTTAAATGCAAAACCCTATCAAAGTAATCAAGTTTTTGTAACAGCCGACTTGATTCAAACTCGCTTAACATATTCGCGCTTTTTCGTATTTTATCTGCGTGCACATTCTGTCTAATCTAATAAGTGTAAATATGCTTACTCTTCCTGCAAATTCTCTCCTATCTATAATCCAAAGCCGTACGTCTCTTCTTGACTCTTATACTAAACACTACCTTATTCTCTATTATCACTATATAGAGTCGCAATAGTATATTAAGTTTACAATATAATTTCTTGAATTACAACAATGAAATGGTTTGAAGCTTGGGATACGAAATAGTTTGAAGCTTTACGATAAAAATAATTTTGATGTTGATTTTAATACCCATTTGATTTTCGAATTCCGTGATAGCTTAAATTCAAATTTATTAATTGAGAATTTTTCAACACCTTTTAGAAAAATATGTTAATAATACAATTCAATGCTAATCATAGAAATCATATACAAAAATCATAGATTTTCCACAATTAATTTACTTTTACGTTACTCGTTGTCTTCATCATTTAATACGCGCTACATTTACATAAATATGCAAATACCGTATACGCACGTTCATAAATTGATGAAATCAATTTGATGAAGAAAATAATTCTAATCTATAAATTTGAAAAATATAAAAATAAAAATTATAATTACAAAATTTATAATTAAAATTTTTTTGGTTAATTTTAAAATTTTTAATAAATTCGAAATATAGGACAGGAAAATAAATTTTATATAAAAGTACTACATGTATACTTGTATATACATACATACATTAAATAAGCAATTTCTGACCTATGTTTAAAAATTTTTCATTAACTAATTGATATATATGTATGTATTATGTTTCAAAACTATAAAATAAAACATGTACACATATATTACATACACAATCACAAAATGATATTATTGTAGTAAAACTATGCCTAAATACATTTGCTACATTTTAATAACTTGGAAACAAAAAAAAAATTTTCCATTAAAATTTTCAAAAATTTTCTTTTTAATTTCTTAATATTCGTATAGAATTAATTTCATTTTTAATTTTATGCCAAATTTCATTTTGGAGAAACGTAAAAAAAAAATTTAATTTACGAAATTTACAATGTTGGAAAATTCTTTCTTTTTTCTGTTTTTTTTTTTTCTGGAAAAACATCAATCAGATTTTTGGTTTTCGCTTGAATATCGAATTGAATTACAAAATCATACGAGAAATTATATTATGTACAATTAAAATTCTTATAATATATATTACATATACACATATACATATGTATATAGTATGATGATACTGTTATACAAAACTGCTCCACAACAGCCAGACATAAATGAGCAATGGATGTGTGTATGAGAAATGATAAAAACAATATGTTGAAATTTGAATAATATTGAATAATTTATATTTTATATACATATACAAATTGATTATTTGGAAATATAAAATAATATTTTTTAAAATAATTTTAAAATAAAAATTTTATTTATGGAAATTGGATACACATATATACTTTTTATAAGTATGCATAACAAATTCGTTTAGGTATACATTATAACGTGTAGAGCATGACAGTCCATTAAAGAAAATTAATTATTTATAATATTACAATCATAATTATTAAAATAAAGTTATTAATTAAAGTCCCATCTAAATTTATACCTACCCCAATATAGTCATATAGATTACATCGTAACGACATAAAAAATAACACAGCAATAAACACAGCAATAAATGGTTTTCTAGCAATAAATAAATATGAGCATAGGATTGTCCGTATTTTGATATTATCTGCCCTGCTACACTTATACGTTAATTTGAGCTTTTAACTATAGATTTATAAGTCTGGAATCTAGTAAGAAGAATCTGCCTAAGAAGAAATTTTGAAAAGGAACATAAAATTCGCGACATATATGGGGGTTTAAATCACAGATTACCATCAGATTGCGCTCGAACCGAAACCATGAATTCTCCAATTGATTCATTCTAATTTTAAAATCTTAGTTATTCTTCACAATTTAAAAGATTTGCTCTAATACATTATCAATTAATTATAATTTTATATCTTGCATAATTTTTATTAAAAACTTACATAATTTTAAAAATTTTTAAGAATTCTTGAAAACAACATTCTTCTTAAAGAATGTTAAGGGGCTAAAGACTATTATTGATTTAAAAATATGTGTTATAAAACTGATAATTTCCGAATAATTAATTATTTTACAGTAAATAAAGTAATCCTCACATAGATTTAATATAATTCATAAATTTTTTCAATATCATTTAACAAATTTCTAAATTCATTAAAATTATTAAATATATGAAAAAGAGTACAAATAATTTTTAAATTTTTCAATTGTTCGCAATTAGTTCCATGTCGCTCAAAAATATTAACTACATGTTAAAAAATTTCTACCATTCACAATAACATAAAATATGTGTTAAAAATCATTAAATTTTATTGCATACTTTCGAAACATAAAACCGAAAATATTATATTTTTTAAGGATGGGAATCAAAAAAATACCAACATATTATATACTCTTTCATTATACAATAATATTTTTGGAATTTTAATATTTTTTTCAACTGACTTGAATATTATAATATGCTCCGGTATAGTCGTTTCAATAAAATTTATGATATATTACATTATTCTTTATAGTTTCTTATTTCTTATTATTTGAATGTTAACATATTAAAAAAATTAAGAAATTTATAGTTGATCTTATCAACTTTAGGTTATATTAAAAAGCAAAAATTTATTGTTTTAATTAAATGTAAATGAATTCTAGTGGGTTTGAAAATCTTAAGTTATATTATGCTAACTGTCTGTAACAATGATAATTTGTCCAATTTTATAATCTAAGTATATACGGCAGAAGCAGCTCACTTAAGGATACATTTAGAGCGAGCAAACTCGTTCGTGATACCAAGGTCATTTTGTCTCCATTAAATTATAGTTTAAAACTTAATTATCTATTTTTGTGATTATATACGGTATACATGTAATGCAAAATTAATATAACTAAAAGAAATAGATTATTCCATACAATGTAACGCCTTATTCGACTTAGCTCAACGTCACTAATTATTTTAAATATTTATAGGCACCTTCTAGTACACATTGCACATCTTGAAATTTACCGAAAGTAAGAATTTAAAATCATCCATTCTAATAGCAATTTTAATATTCTCAAATAAATTGTACATAAGTATATTGTACGTGTACAAAATTACACGTACGTTCACACAATCGGGCAGTATTTTTAAAGTCTTTGAATAAAAGGCGGCATGAAACTAATGTCAAATATTCAAAATTTTTTTTAAATTAATAAATTAACCGTATACAACTTTTTCGAAATTTTCGAAAAATGCATAAAAATTTTTATGAATCATCATCATTATTGTAAAATAATCACAGTATTATCGCATATAGCACTATCATACATATTTTTAACATATGGGCTTGTAATTGTCACAAAAATATTTGTAAATGTGTAAGTGTCTATAATAAATTTTTTTTTATTATTTTACGTGTTTGTATATTAAGTTTGCATTAAATGTAATAATGATTCTTTTTTTATTACAAATATTATTACATAAAAATATGTGTTATGAATAATAAATTAATGCATAATTGTGTATAGTGTTTATATAAAACATAAAATTTATAAAAAAAAAATATAATATTAAAGTTTGATGGTCACGCATTCTGCAATGAGAACAAAAATGCATTAATAAAAGAAAAATGGTTAACAACTTCATTTGATTTTATTATTTTATTCGAAATTCTATCTAAAATATTCAATGCTCTCATGTTCAGTATAAACACATGTAGGTTATGAAGTTGGAAAAAATTTATGAGTTTATACATTCGTTTTCACATAATGAACATTGTATCATATATTAAATTCATAAAATTAATAGTCTCCAAAAATAAAATTATGCATTAAATAAATCCTACCCTTTTTAGGAACTATTAAGAGTATATAAAATTTTAGTAAGGTCTTCTAAATTAAAACAAAGTATTAGCTATATTCTACGACATTTTATAGTAAATTATGAAATGGAGCCTGTTTTTTGTGAACTATCTATAATTTATAACTAAATATCGTAAAAAGTATTCCAAAAATTTAAATATCGAGAATACTTATAATTGAAATCAAACAATTCAATAGGTGTAGCTGTCTGTCATTTTACAATATTTATTTGTCTAACTAGCACAAACATCTTTATAATTTTTCTTCAAATCTTAAAAGACCATATACATATCATTCTATGAAAGTTTTCAAACGTTATCAGTTTATAACAATATTGCAAATATAAAATATATTTCTCATAATACAAATATTTACCTACATAATATTTATGATTTCAATCAATTAAATATCGTAATTTAATTAGCAATTCTATAATTTCCGTATAAAAAAAAAAATAATAATGAAATTCAATATATATAAAAATTCAATATAATATTAAAAGTTCTTCATATATTTTTAATAAAATATGTGCTAATTAAGATGTAACTTAACTATTTATATATGGTTATTAATCAATAGGTAATAATTATTATTATTATTATTATTATATATTATGAATCCAGTTCCTATTTTTTATCTTAATTAATCTGAAAGAAACTTAAATACAAATTTTACCATATCTGAAAAAAAAAAAAACATTTTCTATTCCAATAAATCACCAAAAATTCAAGTTAAAAATTAAACTACTTTTAACTAGTTTTTAAAAGAATATAAGAAATTTTTTTTTCTTCGTTAAATTTGTTGAACAAAACTGTTTACTACCATATTATTGTTATTATTACTAGTATATATAGATAACCTTAAATATTTAGTTAATAATTTACTAAAAAAATAATGTAATAAATCTTTAGAGTTGGTAAAAAAAAAATCATTCAAAATATTTCCAGTTCCAGTGTTTGATATATATAAAAATCAAAAATTAATTAATTCTAGCATAATATTTTTAAATTTGTATACATATATAAATTAATATGCTTTTAGAATAAATTGAACAAATTAATTATAGTCGAAACATATGAAAAGTAAATGTTATTTATCAAAATTTTAAAATAATTATGATTTGAAATAATTTTTAATTATATAACAAGTATATTTAATAATATATATATATTCCGATTTTTTTTTATAACTCTATTAAATTTTTAACATAGAATCAATTTCAATTACATTTACAAAATCCGTCAAATCAAAACATATAAAACATTTTGAACTATAATAAAATATAATCGAATATTTTCGATGTTATGATTGACTATTAAACAACTACAACCCTATATATATGCTTCCATATATGTGTACAAACATGTAATTATCATAAACAACAAATTCATTTAATACCGTATTTATTGCATTTAAAATAATTTAACATAATATTATAAATAGAATAATTTTATTATAATAAACGATTTTTATGTCCAAAAATGATCGATTAATCGACGTTAAATGTCATTTTTGGCATTTCCATCATAATATTTAAATATTTTTTTATTTTTGTAATTTGAAAAAATTCGTATTAAGATTTAAAAACAAGGAAACAAAAACGAAATTAATAACTGTAATTTAATTATTAATTCAAGAAATCGAAATTTCAAAATAAAAACTGCAAAAGTATAAAAGGAAAATTTTGAATAATTTTTAATATATTTCCTTAAATCAGCTGTTTTTGACTAAAAATGCGGAATAGAATAAATATTTAGAATAACATTATAATTAAGGTGTAATAGCTTGTTCTTCTTTACCATAAAGCTTCCGATTACTATCCTATACCGAAAAGAACTCAAATTTACTTTCTTATTTATTGGCTTATGTTGCAGGTATACTACATTTTTTCAAATATTACAAAAACTTACAAAAAATTATAAAAACTCTAGCAATAATTTTGTTATTTTAATGCTCTTCCCCTGTAAATTTTGACTCGCCAATAAATGAAGTTTAAGATTCAAAATAATAAATATTCTGAGTTTATACACTGAGTGCTCTTTTTATGTATGCCCATTCTTACATACTTTATTTTTATAATATGAGTTTAATTTAAATTTTACAATTAAATCTAAATAAAAAATTTAATAAATAAATTATTACTGTAAAATAATTAAATTTATAATTAACAAATTAATTAATAATTATTATCATTTTTTTCTTTTTTTAATTTCAGAACTATTCAGAATATTAAAGGCCTTCAAAAAACCAACACTAATAGAATTTATATACATAACAAAAAGATAGGAACAATAAATTAACTATATAAATAAATATATTTTAATAATAATATTGTAAATTGATATATACACATAAATATACCTCTATAAATATTAATAAAAATAAACTAAAAATTTAAAAACTAAATTTAAAGACTTCTTCGTATACTTCATTTATAGATATATATACAATTGATGTGTGTTGGAATAAAAAATCAAATAATCAAAATTATAATTGCCTTATAAAAGAAACATTTTAAAAATTTTAATATATTAAAATTATTAATTAAAAAATATATTCATAAGAATATTCAGTCCAATAATTTTGTGTTTCTTTTTTTGTATATTTTATAAATATAAAAAATTAATAATTATTATTAAATTAATATTAAAAATTTTTTGTCTTTTTTCTTGTGATTTCTATATATATTATATGTGTAGTGTATAAAATAAATATTAATAATTTATTAAGTAAAAAATTAATATAGTTATAATAGAATAACAAATTGAAAATTAACTACAACTCATTGAAAAAATATTCGTAATTTCAGAAAAATATAAAAAATGAAAATTTTTTGGTAAAAAAAAAATTGTATAGGTATTTAAAACTTTTATTATATAAAATTAAAACTATAGGTGTAAATAATTCTATTTAATCTATTATATAAAAATATTTCAAATAAATATTAAAATTAAAATTGATAATAAAATATTGTAAAGAATTGGAAAATATATAAATAATAATAATAAAATCGAAATAACCAAAATTAGTATAACAAATTATTAAATATATATACTGGTATATACATATGTATAATTAATATAATATAAAAAAAAATAATAACAAAATCTGTGAAATGTCATTCATACTCAAATAATCAGCATTTAAAAAAAAAAATTACAAAAAACAAAAACTGATATAAAAATACACAAACACATGCACATAAACACAAAATAAAAAAATTACTATTAATATATAAATTATTATAATTTATTTAATTAAAAATAAAATTTAAATGATATAAAATATATATACATGCATATGCATGTATATATTAATATTCCAACTGTGATTAAAAGAGAACTTTCTAAAATATTATATAATATTAATAATAATAGTATAACAATAAAATATAATAATTTTTTTAAACATAAACAAAATATAATAATTATATAATAAAATCAATAAATACATATAATATTTTGTGCGTTTATTATTTTTGTGTGCTAATTTACAAAAACAAAAAAAAAAGCAAAATACAATATTTATATTATATTATAATTATTTAATTTAATAAAAATAAGAAAAAAAAAATCAATCAAAATGTTTAATTTAAATATACCGGCTGCATCATTACTTAGTGTTGATGGTAATGGATTATGTTCAACACCAAAAACACCAGAAATTGTTAATACATTAATAGCAATGCAAAGTCCATTAGATAATTATACATTTACAACAATAAATGTAACATCACCAGTTAATGGTACTATTATAAATAACGGTAATATAAATAATAATAACAATAATAATAATAATCAAAATAATAATAATAATGAAATAGGAACTGGTATTGTTGGTACAATTCAACAAAATTATAAAACAACTAATGGAAGTGCTAATCAACAGGTGAGAAAAATTATAATACATATATATATATATATATATTTTTAATTTTCATTCTATTTATTTACTATATACATGTATTTTAATATATACTTGGATATAATATCATTATAATTATTGTGGGGGATGATTATTATGAATTTTTTTTTTCTATATTTATTTTTCATATATATATATATTATTCTTTTGTATATAATTTTCTATAACTATTATTTTCTATTTGAATATTAAATTATTAGAATTTTTCAAGGTTAATTTTAAAGATATGTATATAGAACTATATATATTTAATATATATTTTAAATTATTGTGTTATAAAGGTAAATAATAAATTTTGTTTTGCACATCCATATGCAAAACCCAAATTTTTACTTTATCATATTTGAATTTGAATTGAAAAAGAATTAAATTAAAATTAAATTACTTCAAGTATATGTAATATGCTTTACGCATGCGTTCCAATGTATATTCATGTATACTAAAACATTAAAAAAGCGAAAATTAAAAAAGCTGAAATTAAGTCTGTACTTAATGCAGAATACGGAAAAAAAAATATTTGAAAATTGAAATACTTTCCTTCTACTTAAATGGGTGCTAAACAAACGAAAAATGTTTTAAAACAGATATCGTGTCTGTCTGGAATTCAAAATATGTGAATGAAACGTGTGTGTATATATATATAAAAACTGAAATTATACCTATCTGGAATGGTAGCCAAAGAAAGATATTTTCATTTCACAAACACAATCTGTCTGTAATTTCTCTGAAACACACGTTGGAAAAAATGAAAAATTTTGTCATACTCTGTTTTCAGGAAAAATCTTGATACAATCTATACAATACATGCACCGCAATTATCAAAAGAGATGATTATGTAATTAGAGTCGCTTTTTATGCTCACAAATTTATATTGCATTATTTGGTATCATATTCCCCATAATTATATATATTATTAAATTAATAAACCATATATACCAATTAGTGATATGAAAACTAATATCAGACTGTTGTTTTGATTTTATATATTTTTAAAACATAATACAAAAACAAATTTTATTTCATTATAATTATAAGCATATAATCAAATTATAATATTAAACACCTATATGCACATTATTATAAACACCTTTCTTTCTTTCGTTTTTTTTTGTCACAAATTTATTTTCTATAAAATAATTTCAATAAAATATCATGATTATTATCGTATAATCATCCCTACCTATATGTACATGGAACGTAATATACACAGCTAGATATATACCTACCATGATTAAATTAACAATTTTTCAAAATTAACAAAATAAAATTAAATTTAAAATTTATTTAAAAATTTATTTAATATTTTTTTCTTTGGATTGGTTTTTGTTTTTCAGTTCATATCTCAAGATAGTAGTCATTCCAGTTGTTCGGGATCACCTCTTGATTCACCAGCAGGAACATCAACGACACCTAGTGTTCAACAAGTAAGTTTTAAAATATTACAAATATACATATATATATATATATATATATATATCTGTATAAGAGATTTTTAAATTAAATCTATACATAATTCTAAATTAACTCTTTTATTAAAAACCGAAATCATATTTTTCATTTCACAATTAATGCACATTCCATTCGAATATACAGAAATAATAAGATTCTCAAAATGCCTATATAATAATATATAATATAAATAAAGTTGGGTCAAACCAATGGTTTGTATTGTAGCACTTTTCCCTTCAACAAGTGAAAATTCTGCTTTTAAATACAGTCTATGTATACCTATCACACTATAAAAATTATTTTCATTCATATACAAAACTATTACTAGGATTGCATATATTTAGGATGACGCATATATGCAGTCTTTGAAATAAAGCAAAAATTAATATAAAAAAGGGTTAACATTATGCTCGATTTTAAGGGTTAATTGTGTGAGTTAAGAAAAATAATTATATTTTTTAGTGTCACGAAATTTACCGTTAGCTTTTTGCGTTTATAAAAATTTGGAAAAGCTTGCGGTTTCGGAAATATAGGGTGTCAAAAATTCAAATTTTACGATTTTCAAGAGGTGATAACTTGAGAGGGGGTGGAGATGGAAAAAAAATTTCTTCTAACGAAATGAACTATTTGTTAATGTCTAAAAGCCCCTAAAATTTCAAAGTTCTAGAATATAGGATCTAGAAGAAAAACGACATCAAAAATTTGGAAAAAAAGGACTTTAGATAACGGTAAATTTCAACGGCCATTTTGTTTTTCTAAAGTTTAACTATAGTATACCGCGCTAGGGGAAGCAAGCCACTGCCTTTCTGCGTTTGCAAAATTTCAAAAATACTTATGGTTTCATTGCAACAAATATTTAAAAAAGGCCATTTTTAGGGTTTTGGGGGGGTATAACTTCTAGAGGGGGGGAGATAGGTAAAAATTTTGTTCTACGAAAATAAGTTTCTAGTAAAGATCTATGTATATATAAAATTTCAGCTTTCTATCTTCAAGGGTGTAGAAGTTTTGTAAACAGACACACGGACGGACGGACAGAGTGAAACTAATAAGCACTTTTTTCAAAAAATTTTTTGGAAAAGTGCTAAAAATATATATATATATATATTAATACTTAATTCTTTAGTCTGGTCTGTCAATCATCTCTCCAGAATTTGTACAAATCTTCAAAAATAAAATATCCAAAGCAAATCAAAAAGAAATAAAAGTCTGAAAAGTTTTATTGCAATTTTATGTTTACACTCTTTTCATGTTTTCATTCTATGTAAAAAAAAATAATAAAAAAAAATATATCTATTTACCTATACAACACTTACACATACATATATAAATTCTTATATACAAAATGTACATATAATTCTGGTATTTTAATTTTGAATGAATGTTTTTTAAGTAATAAAAATGAAGAAACGAAAAAAATAAAAGAGCCTAAAAAATTATTAAGAATGAAAAAGCAATTTATATTTTTTAACAAACTCGCCATAAAATAAAAATAAAAAAAAAATAAAATGAAAATATAAAAAGAAAAAAAATATTGCTTGTGGCACTCCTTTTTTTCTCTCAAAAAAATATTTAATCCCTGTATAATATATATATATATATATATATATATAGGGGGAAAAATAAAAACACCACTCTCCTTTTAAGAACCCAACACAACCACTCCAAAAAAAAAACAGCCAAGAACTTTCATATTTTTCACATCTACTTAAGTACTTTATTTTTTTTTTTTTTGAAATTTTAACACAAAAACAAAATTTAATGAAAAGAATCAGAAAATAATAAAAAAAAAACAATAATAATAATAAAACGTAACAAAAGTCCGAATTCAACTTAAAAAATAAGAGAAAAAAAAAAAGAACACCCAAATTCAATAGGTACAGAGTTGGGAAAAAAGTGTTAAAAAGCATTCGACTGTACTAACAAAAAAAAAAATTGTTCTCTCTTCACAACTATACAATTGCTTTATTGTAAATAAAGAATGTTGAATTTTAACTCTTTTTTTTTGGAAAAAATCATTTTTAAAAATCATTATAATTAGGAACATTTTTTTCTGATTCAAAAACAAAACGGGGGTTAATATAAAATTTTTGCAATTTCTTTTATAGAAAAATTAATATTTAAAGGGAAATTAAATGAAAAGCAATTAGATGCATTCTTTACAAATTCATAAATCAATATTAATTGTATAATATTGCTAAAAATAAGGTGCAATTATTTATAAAGAGAATAACATTTGTTTAATTACCCTACTCGCAATATGCAATAATAATACTGCATTAATTCACAATTCAATTTATAAGTTATGAATGAAATTTTGAAATTGTGATTATTTAAAATAATAATTTTATTTCATTTTAAACACTTTGTTTCTTGAAAATAATATTTGCAAAAATAATCGAAAAATTTCTGATAAAAAAACAAAAATTCAATTGTACAATGTGGAATTGAGCTTGTTATATTGAAAATTTTCGTTGCCCCAAGAACATAAGGTAATATTATTCATATATGTATGTATCAAACAACATTTTACTCTTAGCCCTAACATTGGTATTTCAGTTTTGTAATATATTCTAATTTTTGAAAAATTTTACAATAATTTACTCGGAATCTGATGAAATATAATATTAAAATCTTAATACTAATTAAAATACGATATTAAAAGAGGATGTTAAGATTAAGAAAATGTTTATTACGAATATTAAAAGAACATTACGAATATTAATTTAATATAATAATTACACTATTTTGAAATACATTTTAATATAACCTATATGTCCTTAATATCAAAGGAATAAGTAGACTTAAATAATAAATTAAAAATAATAATTAATCCCTTAATTTATGGCCCTACATTATATGATGCATATTTTAATTAAATATTAATTATATAATTGGAAATTTGTAACAAAAACTTCAAAATAACAAAAACCTGTAATTTTTATTTAGAAAAATATAATTTCTGTTACAGTATGAGAAAAGTGATTTTTTTATCCAATATTGCATACTAAATCGCAATAATATTCAAAATTTCAATTAAATAAAAAAAAAAGCTGATAGCAAACTTCCTACCTCAAGTCAACACGAAAATTCATCTCTAATTAAAAAAAAAAATAAATATGATCTATTCTAGAAATTTTATTTTAGCCTCAAATAAAACTTTTTCAATTTAATTCAATTTTAATTCAAAACTATAATAATTTTAGGTTCGATTTTAAATTTTTAATTGGTCAGGTATTAAAATTAAAATAATTTGTAAAAATTTGTAAAAAATTTAAATTTAAAAATATTTAATATCATGTTTATATACAATTAATGCAATTACATAATATACAAAAGTGTTATACATATAAAATTCATTATTCAGATTTTATAATGAATTTTTACCGTATATGTATACATATCGTGTTTTGTACATATATCGTATGTAAAAAATCGTGTTTTTCAGCAACACTTAATACATAATTTTTTATTACAAAATAAACAAATTTTTATAAATAAATATATTTTAATAATATATTGCAAATTTTGTACATAATATTATATGGAACGTGTTCAAATGTATATTTGAATACGTGTAGTTTACACTAAATATAGTCACATGTTAAAAAATTATTTACTAATTAACATTATGTGTACATAATAAAATTTAACATAAATATATGTACATATTATTACATGGCTAATTACATACACATATTGTACATACATAATTATATTAACAACAAGTAGCAGATTTTATTTTATTTCTTTGTTAAAAATTTCATTTATTCAGACTTTTAACACCCTATTGAAGCACGCGATATTAATTTTTTTTTTTTCACAGATTTTTTTTCTTATACCCGTACATATAAATTTTATGTAAAATTATTTGAAAAAACAAAAACAAAATTCAATTAAAATTCAATATTATTTACATACATATTTATATATATATATATATATATATTATAGCACCTATTTATATATAATATTATTAAGAATTTATAATACGTCTAAATATTTTAAGCTTAATTACAAAAATATTATTCGGTTCAATGAAGCTACATGTGCGTTCCATATTACGCTTCAATAATTTAAAAGATTATTTTAAAGTTTAAATATCACGTTTTCCTTTTTAACAATTTATTTAATACCTTAATTGTAGATACGTATACAATATATACTCGTAGATATACATATACATAAATATTGATTGAAACCTAAGTTATATATTATATACGTATGTAGGTATATATAATTTTTTTTTTATATAGCAAAAAAAATTTTTTAAAGTTTTCATAGATTTCAATAATTCTTTATAATGAGTAAAATTTTTTTTTGAATGTTTCACAATCTTTAATAAAGTTTTCAATTAAAACTGTTAATTGAACCTTAATTATTTGGATAACTTGTCGTTAAGTATTTCATGATTGTACCAGAGTTGATTCAAAATTCTAAATGTTGCCAAATATTTTGTTCTTGAACATGCTTATACTTTTGTATTAGATTAAATTTTGGAAAATCAATTTCAAAATGCCTAACTTATTACGGTATATGAATACAACACTTGGGTCTTATAGCTAAGAATGTATTAATACTAATATGCTCTTCCTTCCAAATTATATAACCTTATAAAATTGGTAAAATTTCGATATTCAGCTATTTATTTCTTAAAGAAAACTGTAACAAATTTCAATAAATTTTTAACTAAAGCAAAAGAGTAACCATAAATTAATATCTCCAAGTAAAAGAATAAGAATAATTGCATAAATTCTAATTTACCTAATTAATCATTTTATTTTGTTATTGTATTTTCTACTTGAACTTTAAATTCTGCTCCTAAATGTATGCAATTAGAAGATGTCATAAGAAAAATAATTAAAGAAAATTGCCGTAGTAAAAATTGAAGTAATTTTGTAAAATTGTAATATGTGAATTTTTATGACATGAATTTGTGCTGTGACTTTTTAGGGCTCAAGGTAGAGAATTTTACAAACAATTATTTTAATTAAACTTTATTTCCAATAATTTTTTATTAGCAAAAGTAAAATTTTTTTTCAGAATTCCTGGCGCCATTGGTTATTATGCCCCCCTTTAAAAATAAAAAAATTATTAATATTTTTCTTCAAAAAAAAAAAAAAATTTATAATAAAATATTATTATGTTAAAAAATATAATAAACCTCCCAAATTTATACCACATAACAACATCAAAATTCAAAATAAATTTAAAAGGAAGTTTATAATAAAAAAAAAATGCCACATTCATCATTTTACTGCCAGGTTTTTCATCAAAGATTTTTATATAAACGTGTACATTAGATTAAAATTCATTTTCCGAAGAAAAACCATTTAAAAGAAACAATAATATTGTTAGACTATTAAAAAATATTTTTGTTTTATTAAAAAAAAAAAAAATTTCACCTTAATATCACCCATTCGAAAAACAAAAACCAAGAATTTCAAAACCAATAAAATTAAAATTTTTTCTCTCGCATAAATAATAAACACACACTGCATTATATTTACTTCGATGTCGTGGCAAACAATATGGGGGAGGATAAAAAATCAGGTCATCGCATGATACTTTATTTGCATTTAATGCTAATTTTACTTATTTTTAATATTTTCAACTTTTACATTTGATTTTTTTGTATTTTTCTCACTGTTTTAACTTCATTATTTAATCGTATCGCATATCTGGCCTATAACAAGAGATTTTTTTCCCCAAAAAAAAACCGTTTTTAATCATAAGTTTCTTTCAATGATTTCAAAATCATTGATCATTTATGAATAAAAGTTTTGCGCTTCCTTAAATGTTAAGTACATATTTAAATTTTTAAACAAGAAAAACAATAAATAAATAAAATAAGAGACACAAGATGAGAGCATATAAAAATGAAATTAAGTGGCAGGATACGCACGAAATTACAGACTTTTAAACTTTTACTTATTGAAACCTGAAAATATAAAAAATAAAACAAAAGAAAATTTATAATCAAGAATAACAAAACACAAATTACAAAAAATTGATATAGGATGACAATGCAATGAAATTTTTTATTTTCATTCAATAATTTTTTAATATGAATTGAAAAGTGAATTGTGACATTTTGTAAATACATATTAATATGAACAACATAAATATATACATATGCGCATACATTCAATATAAAAATGTATATGAGTTATTTTACAGCGGTATCGGTCACAATTGATTCAATAATTGCAACAAATCATTGTATAACAATATTAAATTTTACTCTTTTTTTTTAAGACATGTTGTGCGAAAGCTTGCATATTCTCACATATTGTAATTTTATCATAAAAATTGTTCATGCAAGTTAGTACCTTTTTGTATTATATACTTTATATACATATCTATATCAGTTTGTAAACAAAGTTGATAAACAATAACACAGTGAAATTTCTATATAGGGAAAATATGAAAAAAATGTCAAGTAAATTTTGCAAAAACGTAAGAGTAACTTTCGATTCAAGAACATATAAAACTCTAAGCGCATAACACATACGCCAGGTGTATAACACTTCAAACTTCATCAGTATTATATAAAAAAAAGAGTTAAGAATATTTATCGAATAGATGGCTTCAATTTTTTATAATTAATGAAAATAAATGTCAAATTTTAAGTATAATTGTTCTCTTGATCGTAAATTTTGATGATATCCTCTCTACAATATTTAACGATCAAGGACATTTTAAGTGAAATAAAATGTAAATGCAATTTTACATGTAATATTTGTTTAATATGAATAATTTTATCATAATGCACAATTGAAAGTTGAATTTACGATTTTCCATTCATATGTCAAAAATGTCATAAATTTATGTATTTCATTTTGTTATCATTGAAAATGATTTCAAAATAAAGATTATTAAATTTTCTCCTTGCACCATTTTTACTTTCTTCTCTCCTATCTAATTTTAACTAAAGTATATTAAAATAAAAAATGACATTGACATTTAAAATATCGTAAAATATTTTTTTTTTTAAAAATTAGTTTTATTTCAAAGTTTATTTGTATTTTATCCACCGTCGCAATATTTTCAAAAAAAAAAAAAAAAATGTAATAAACATGGAAAATGAAATATAGGTGCATAATTTTGTTTTTTAAATTAATTTTTTGACATCATTATAATGAGTCTTATTAATAAAAAAAAAAAAAACAGAAAAATTTCTTTACCACTTGGGTGGCAAAACAATTTTATTTTTTTTATTTTTTTTAATAAAAGAAACTTAAAACAAGAAAATATCATGTTTTTTTAATGATTGTAATTTTAAATAAGTTGACATAAAAATTTGCTCAAACTTGAATTTTCCAGATACATACAACATACACACATATTGTCTCTATACTATAACTTGCTAAAATTTATATAGCTCCTAATGAAAATATTTACAAAATTTTTAAGTTAATATCGTAAATTTAAAATTAACATGCCAGAGCAAAAAAAAAACCAATAAAAAAAATACGTTTTATTTTTTTTTTTTCCAGAAACATTTGATCATAAATTTATTTTTTGATAAAGTGATCTTATATTTAAGTGATACAATTTCGTAATATAACAAGAACCAAAAATTATTCATCGCAAACTATAATGTATAATATATATATATATATATATTAATTTTAAAAAATTCTAGTAAAATTTGATTGACATTTTTAGGTCATAGTTCAATTCATTTAGTCTCGATTTAGTTCAGTTTTATCATTTACAAATATACTGGACTTAAATTGAATTTTGAATTCAGGTAAAATGAAATATACAAATGTGAATCAACTAGTTTGCATGCGCAAGTAGATATAATTTCATCTTGTAATTGCAAAATATGAGAGTAACCTTGTATAACAAAATTTTATATTTCTCCTTTCTTCTATATTCCATTAAATTTTAGTTGCGTAAAAAATTATGTCTCAAAAATTTTTTTTAAAATTCTGTGGTTACAAGTAACAACTACCTAAATCAATTTTTAGCAGTTCCTTATCCATGTAGTGTCAAAATTTCACTAATTAGTATTACCTAATTTATAAAAATACAAAAAATTAAAATGTTATTAAATAAAAACAAAACATTGTATTCTCGGAAACATTTCTTTGAATTAAGCAGTTTTCTCTCAAAACCATAGAATTTTTCTTCATTCATTGATTATTCATTTCATTAACACGAACGGGTATTCTTTAAATTTAGCTGGTTTTTCAATATTTTTTTTTTTTTGTTTTCGTGTATTTCCGATTTAAATTCCCTCTCATTTTTAAATATGCTAACGATTAGTTATTCACAATGCATACCGTTATTTTATATAAAATCTGTGCAAAATTTTATGATATACCTTCGCTCAATCTCAAAACAAAAAATTGTAAATAAAAAAAAAAACTATACTGACCTACTTATTTTATTACTCCAACTACATAAATTTTTTTCTTCTTCATTTTTCATACAAAATGTTAATAAAATCATTTTCAGTTTTTTTCATTTAATTTTTCCTTTTTTTTACCATTTTTTTTTTAAATTACTTTATTGTCTTTTACAAAAGTCTATATAAAAAATATAGAGGGGTACAATATAAATTTAAAATAAAAAAAATTATAATTTCACTTTCACAATTTAAATGAAAAAAAATAAAATAAAATATTTTACAATTTTTTCAACAAAAATTTTGGCAGTAATTAAAAAATTAAATAGAAAACGAAAACAAAATTTTTATCACTAAATTTAATACAAAAAAGTTTTACTAAAAAATTCATCTTAAGTCGGCAAACACAACTTACCATTTTAGGAAAATTCAAGATAATCAAAAAAAAATAAAGAAAAAACAATTGCAATTTTTGTTTGACCGTCTCAATTGGACAATATTGCTGAGATATTTTGAATAAATAAAAAAACAAAAAAAAAATAAAAAAAAAAATTGATTCAATATTGTGAATATATTTTGGATTTTCCAAAAATTGAATTCCAAAAAAAAAAATTAAATATTTGTTATTATTTTTTTAATTTTTATTGTTCTTATTTTCAATCAAATATTCATTTAAGGATTTAAAAATTTCATGAATAACAGATTATTTTATTTTTATTCACTTTAACTTGTATATTATATCAGAAATAAATCAAAATGGTACAATACCATATAATATTTTAAGATATACATAAACGTTTACATTCCGTGACTTCAAAAATGCAGCAACATTGTATTGCTACATTATTTTAGCAATTAAAAGTCATAAGGTCAATTGCGAACTACAGAAATATTGAGCAGAAAGAATTATTAAATAAAATATTAAATCTATTTTGCATCCAATTTTAAAAATAACAGTATGCATTATGAAGTTAAAACTGCATGATGCATTTTTAATAAGTTCCACAAAAAACCATCTGACATATAGATAATATTAAATAAATTTTTCAACTTTATATGAAATTGTTGCGAAAATCGCATATTGTTGAGTTTTTTTGTGATACAATAGAAATATACATTTTCGGATATCAAGGCATTACTTCTTATATCCAGTGCCTAATTATGAACAAAATTTTGTGCTGAATAGATACAGGTACAGACGCCATCCACTACAACTAAATCTGTATTTGGAATACGTCATTTAGAGGTTTATTGCAAATGCGTATAGTCTAGTTTTAAATGAACGCACGATTACATAAGTTCATAACTGAATAAATATTAAAGTTAAAAATAATACGCAATAGTACTGCTTTTGCATATATTACATTTTCGATTACATGAAAATTACTACAACAAATTTATTAATTAAAATATAATATTATAATATTAAATAAATTAATAAAATAAATTAAAATTAATGAAATAATATTAAAATATAAAATATTTCTTCGCAAGTTACGCATTGCAGTTCAATTCACTCATTTATATTACGAGTATTACAATAAATCTTTACAGTTTCAGTTATTCTTCTCCAACTTTTATATATAAATTACAGTAACACAGGGCTATTAACACATTTTATAATATATTACTGCAATTTTGAAGTCATCACTATTTAAACTTATTGTATATATAAAAAAAATTAAGTGATTATTATTATTTTATATTCATTGATATTTCATTCATACAAGTCACATATAAATATTATTAGAGTTCCATATATTATTACAACGGGTATACAACACAATATTTTTATTATTATTTTTTAGTTTTTTAAGTAAAAGGTTTATATTTTGTATTTCCAAATAAGTATGTGAATTTTGTGACCAATATGTACCTACTACGAATATATTATTTTATAACTAATTTTTTATTTATATATTGTGTATATTTTCTTTTTTATCTTACATATTATTTATACTGCATTCGCAGAAAATCACGTTTATTATTCAATTATGAAAACGAGCTCTGAATATGAAATATTTTTTTTATTTTTTTTTCTGTTTTTTGTACACATACGAGTTAAAATCGAATATTTTTGGTATAGTTATAAACTATATGGAGTTTTCAAGCGCCATACAGTAATTTTAAATTGCACTCTTTGGCGGTTTCTTATATACATACTCGTATACACTGCGTTAAATTTAATTTTTGTATTTATTTTTGAATACATTAAGAATTTTTCATTTTTGGCATTTTTTTACAGCTTCATGCTGTATTCTTTCTTTATAAAAAAAAAAAAAACAAATCTTCCATATACCACAAAAAAATTTTTTTTTTTTAGTTTTGGTTTTCTCCAAAAAAAATTTTTGTACAATTATCATAGAAGTGCTAAATGATATTTTGTGTTCAGATGTTTCTCTTTAACTTGATTTCTTATTATTTTTTATTAAATGACAAACAACAAAACGCAAAATAAAATCACTAAAATAAAAATTTAAATCCTATAATTGGATTGAAGAGAATGGATGACATGAAAATGCATAAAATAAAATAAAAATATCGAAAAAAAATAAAAGCTTGAAATCATGATTTTGCCAAAATAAGCTAAACAAACTTGATCTTTTAAATATGTAGCACCCATGACATGAGTTTCCCCATATAATAAAAATATTTTCATCCTTTTTAGACAAATTTTCTGTACATAAAGTTTCATGATTATTTTTATTTCGTTGTTTCTTATTTTTTCATATATTTCAAAAAAAAAATTTTAAATTTAAATTTAGTACTGTACATTTAGTTTACATAATTTATAACAAATTTTCTCAATTTAAATAGTTAATATTGTAAATTTAAGACACCATTTAGAGATAAATATTAAATACGAACTTTGTTATAAAAAAAGAATTTAAAAACTATTACATTTCAAAATACCAATAAATTCATAAATCAATTTCATATTATGTACATATCTTTATTCGAAAAATAAGTTATTTAGGTCGAATATTTAGTAATATTATGGGAGATTATATATACAAAACTTTAAATTTACGCAATAAAGAAACCTTTGAGTGCAATTATTCTGACGTCAGTTTTATTCATTTAGGAATTACAATTAAACAACTAAACAAGTTATGTTGACATTAGATCTGTATTTTGGTAGACGCCGTTTTTCTTAAATTTAAATATATTTTGCCCGACCATGAAATACACGATAAGCTATACAAAACCACGGGACTGAGGGTAATTTGATTTGTAACTTGATTAGATTTTAATTGTGCTGAATAAGGTAGATTGCACATTATTTGGCATGTATAGGAAAATAGGTGCATTTCATAAATGTCATGATTACTATACTTACATACAAAATAATTTATATCACAGTTTCATTCCATACCTTTCAATTAAATAATTTATTAAAATATAAAAATTTAATCTATGTATTTTTTTTTAATTTTCAGACATGTTCTCAATTGATAAAAGCTGGTCTTAAATTATCAATTCAAAGTAAACGTAAAATGTCTAGTGGAGATTCAAGTTCTGGTAATGAACAACCATCACGTAAATATTCTCGAAAATCATCAAATGCAAATTCAGTTGCCACAAATAATAATAATAACAACAATAATAATAATAATAATAACAATGCAAATATAATTAATAATAATATTAATAATAATAATAATAATGTTATTGATAATAATACTATAAATTGTATTAATAATCACCAACAAATTCAACAACAACAACAACAGCAACAACAAACATATTGTAATGGTGGTTCATCAATATATTCAAATGATAATGGAACAAATGGTGAAACAAGTGAAGATGATTGCCAATTTGATCAAAAACCACAAACAAATTCTCATTTAATATCAACTGGTTTAACACCAGAAGATGAAGATAGACGAAGAAGACGTCGTGAACGTAATAAAATTGCAGCAACAAAATGCCGTATGAAGAAACGTGAACGTACATTTAATTTAATATCAGAATCGGAAACATTAGAAAAACAAAATATTGATTTAAAATCTCAAGTTCAAAGTTTAGAAATAGAAAGAAGAAGAATATTTGAAATGTTACAAATTCATAGTTGCCTTCATCCAAATGGATATCAACCACCGAATAAATTTTTACAATCACCAGCTTATAAATATTTAAAAGCATTAGGTTTATCTAATGATGATGATATAAATAATTCAATTGAACAACAAACAACACGTACAGTTATTCCATCTGTTGATACAATTAAATATTCAAGAATAAATGGTTTAAGACAACAGCAACAACAACATCAACCGATTTTAAATCAAACTCACCCAACTCATTTAGGTATTATCAATATATATTATAAAAAATAAAAAATAAATATTATATTTTTACTTCATTTTTTTTTTTTTTTTTAGATATGCTACCAAATGGATATTGTAAAGCATCACCAACAACAGCTGAACTTGGTTATTTAAATTCACCAACACAAGATGTAACAAGCACCTGCCATTTACAACAAATTTTAACAAATACAAATATAACAAATGTAGTAACACCAACAGCAACATCACCTCTTACAAATGGATGTCTAACACAACAGCAACAACAACAACAACAACAGCAATCACAACAACAACAAATTCAAACAACCCAATTAGGAACATTATTAAAAACTGATTCACCATATAACATTCCAACAACCCAGAGTCCAGTTGGTACAACAACAATATCAACAACACGTGATAATATTATTAATGATGATACACCAACTGTTGATAGTACAACAGCTGATTTTGTATTAAAAAGTGAATATGCTGATAGCCCATATACAACTGATAAAAGTGCTGAAAGATTTTTATGTGAAACAAATTTTGATACAACATTTGATATTAAACATAGTAATAATTTAAATAATAATAATAATTTAAATAGTCATAATAATAATCATAGTACATTGGATTTTAATGCCCAATTAAATTGTTCAAATAGTTATGATAATATATTAAATATTAAAAATGATTTTTTGACACATGAAGAATTATTAACAGAAATGTGCGGTGATGGTCCAGATTCTGAATTTACTGATTTAGATACAGGTATTTCATATGTTCATAATATAACAAATGGAGGTTGTCTTGCGTGAAATTTATTGAAAAATACAAATATATATATAGAATATGATAATAATTATTTAATAAATGAATATTAATATATTTATATACATACATATAAATGCATGCAAGTAAATATACATACTTATATACATAAGTATATAATAATTTGATATCGAAATTTTAGTACTGTATTACAAATACATGGTTCGGCTTACGATAATTCATGAATTACATTAGAATCAAATACGATTTCGATATCTCTTATAATTTTGTATACATACATACAATACCATTTTAAATGTAAGAAGAAAATATTAATTAGGATAGAATGACAATTTGTTTTTTTAAATTTTTAAAATTTTTAAATTGTTTTTTTTTTTAATATTATATATACTCAAAAAAATCTTATGTAATTTTAAATTAAATTCATTAATTTATGTATTTAATAATTAAATTATATTTTAAGATAATAATGAACTATAGGTATTTTGTTATAATAATAAACCATTTTCATTTCTTAAAATACTCTTTGAAACGATTATTTTTAAATTATTTTAGACTAAATTATAAAAATTTGATAATTTTTTATATTTTAAATTTTTTTAACATTTTCAATATTTTAATATTAAATTCACCTATTTTTTATAATGCTCACACATTTATTTTAATTACTTGGCTTATAATTGAAAAAAAAAAAAATCTTTTCATTATGATAGTAAATTTTAATTGTTATGACAGTAAATTTTTTAAGTGTACGAGTATTCCTATTATGGTCCCAGTTTTAAATTAATTTCAATATTTTAAGAAATTTTCGATTTTTTATACTATTAAATTTATATTTGCAATAAATTTATATATAAATATAATATTTAATTCATATATACGTAATTAATATATTTACTTACTTGTATGTATGTATGTATATGTGACATTCGAAAATGTTTATGATTTTGATCCAAAAAAAAGAAAAAAATATTATTGATATTTGAACAAAATTTATAGAAATATATCATTATTAAATAAATTATAATAAAAAAGTATTCACGCCTTCTATGTAATTGAAAATAATATTCATATATATAAAATGTTTAATTGTCAAAAATTTATTAATCAAAAATGTTATTATTAAATGTCAAAATTTATAATGTTAAATTGTGATGGATAATGTGAAAATTTATATAAATCGTATATAAATTTGATTAATAATAAAATTAAGTAACCAAAATATACTTTATATTTATTTATTACAAAATTATTAAATAATTATTAGCACAAAATTTTTAATTTAGAACAAAACATGACATTTATTTAGAGTTTTGACATTAAAAGATCATTGATTTTAAGAGAAACAATACGTCATATTTTGTTCTGTTGAAATGAGCTCATTCAAAAGCAATCAAATTTGTATTCAAATTAATACGCAAATATTTTTTTTTTTTTTTCAAATAATATCATCACCTATTTCTGAACAACAAACGTGATGTTTAAAAGCTGTAACAGACTACAGTTGCAGTCATACCGATTCCTAAATAATTATATTGAATATGGTATTATAAGCGTGAATACTTTTCATTATACAATAATGATAAATTGATAAATAATAAAAATATTTCCTGACAAATCTTTTAAAAAATTATCGATTTTTAAAAACCAATACAATCTCTAAATTGAAAGATAACCAAAATTGAAAAAAAAAAAAAAACAAAATTAAATAAGAAAAAAATTAATTTTAACGAGAACATTATACGAAAAGAAAAAAAATTTAATAAAATTTACCAGTAATGCATTCCTTAAAAATCCAATGTTTATTGAAAAAATAAAAAAGATTACAATGTTAAATTGTAAAAAAATAAAAATTTATTTAATGTAATTAAAAAATAAATGATCAATTCTTGAATAAAAATAAAAATTATAAAATAATTTATAAAAAAAATCTGACAAGATTTAATAAATTGAATAAAAAAATATTTAAGAAAAATGTTTAAAAATTTTAATTTAAGATTTTTTTAATTTTATTGTTTTTTTTTTTTTTTGTCGATTAAAAAGTATTAAAAAAAAACGGAAACCATGAAATATTATATAAAATGTTAAAAACATTAAAAATTTGATTTTATCAAATTAAAAAATAATTTTTTTTTTTTTGTAATTTTTAATTTAATTTTTATTTTAATTCTCGCTTTTCATGTTTTTTTTTTTTGTGTAATATTTTAAGAAACTTAAAACCAAACCGATTTTACGAATATTTTTTTTTTTTTTTAATAATTATTTATAAAATTAAGAATATTATAAAATATGAAAGAATAACAAAAAAAAAAAGAAATAAAATGACGACACATAATTTATTTAAGAAAAAAATTTTTATAATATTTTAAAAAAGTATATATATATTTTAAATATATATATATATATTATGTAATAAAAAAAAAACAAGTAATTCTATTATTTTTAAGACAATTCATATTTTCGAAATCGCATAAAATTCTAATAATATTTTGTAAGTCTAAAAAATAAATTTTTAATAATCATTTTGAATTTTTGGGCAGAAATAAAGAAAATTTGTATAATGCGTAACATTAATTTTTTTACCACCTTCAATAATAATTTATCTAAATTTAAAATTCAATATTGAAAACCTTAATTTGATTGGTATAACACAGAGTTTGGAAACCTTTTAAAATAATATAAATTTAAAATAATAACTAAAGAGGTCGCATTAGTTTCAATACCAATGAATGTAAATTTTGTACAGTTATTGCTGTGCAAATTCCATTCCAAATTAATTTTTTTTTTATGAAACAAAAAAAATTAATAAAATTAATAAAATTATTATTATAAAAAACAACTCAGTTCAATGAAAAGTAACATAAATAACAAAAAAAAAGAACAACTTCAAATTCATTGTTTAATAAATCAAATTCAATTGAGATTATATTTAGTGAGATATTTGCATTTGTTTTTTACTTGAAAGCAATTAAATATTTAAAGGGCATACAAATACAAATACGAACTGTCGGGGCGGGGTCGCACAAAAACCCTTAGAGGCTTAGATGCCATAGGTTCCCCTCCTCTATATAATCTATATCTAAAATTATATTAAAAAAAAAAAAAAACAATGTAATAATTAGAAAAATAATTTGTTTCAACAATATTTTATTTATTCTAAATAATCTTATATTTATTATATTAAGATATCACTATTTTCTTCTAAATATATACTAGATTTTTTGTTCTAATCAAGAGTACTGATTTAATATTTTCATTGTTTTTTAATACTTTCCCGATTCTTATTTTAAAATTTATTGGTCATCCCTATATTTTAAAAATATTTAATCTTTTAATATTGTGATATCAAATAAACACACTATTGTTAAAATAAATATGTGACATTAATGGAATAATAAACTTAAAAAATTTTATAATTAAATTTTAAAGAACTTATAAATTACACAATATAAAAAAAATGAACCAAGATGCTTCTCAAATAATAATTGAAAGAACTTCATATCCTATAATAAACAAGAATATGAAATAGAATTTTAATCATTATAAAATGAAATTTAAACATTTTTTAAAATTTTTATTTTTTGAAGGTGGTAAAAGTTGTGTTTTTCAATCAATTAAATTTTATATATGGTTTTATATTAAATAAAACATAACTGTATATGTTCGCATATACATTTTCTACTTTAAACTTTTGATTTAAGGAAAAAAAATTTTTAAAATATGAGGGCAAAAACGAAAAAAAAAAAATTAAAATTCTAAAAACATTTTGAAAAAAAAAAAAGAAAAAACAAAATTAAATTTAATATAAAACGCAAAAATAAAAATAAAAATTAAAAAAAGAAAGTTATATTTTCATATAAGTGATAATAAGATTTAAGAAAAATTAATTATAATTATTATTTAAAAATTAAAAACAAAAAATATAAATTGATGAAGAAATTTTAAAAAATTAAATTTGTAAAATTAAACAAAAAAAATTACAAAAAATGCAAAAAAAAAAAATTATAAAAAATTTAAAAAAAAAAAAAACAAAATTTTTGATGTTAAAAAATTATTATAAATATATATATATGTATATGTAAATTTTATTACCGTATCTTAGATATTAAAAAAAAAGAAACAAATTAACTAACGTTTTTATTATTATCATTATTAATTCTTTTTAATTAATATTGTATAAAAACAAATTTAAAAAAAAAAAAACACAAAAAAAAATTTTTTTTTATATTTAATAAAAAAAAAAAGGAAAATTCATAAAATTAAAAATATATTTTTTTGCTAATTTTTTAATTTAACGAATAATATAAAAATATATTTACTTTAAATGTATAAAAATCATGTCCGTAGTTTTTTTGTATAGTTTTATTGTTTAAAAATTTTAAACAAATAAGAAAGAAAATGTTGTTTTTAATTATTAAAGAAAAAAACAGAAAAAAGAGAAAAAAAAAAAATAAACAGTTTTTTTTTAATTATTTTTATTTTTTTAATTATTATTATTAATTTTTTGTTTTTTTTTTTTTTTTTATAATTTTAACATTTTATTATTTTTTATGAAATAGTTTTATAAAATTTATCACAATATTATTGCAATCGTTTTTTTTTTTATTATTATTATTTCTTTTTAATATTTTTTTAAAAAATATTAATTTAATTTTTAATTACCTATTTATTTTTTTCTTTTTAAATTAAATAATAATTAATATAACAATGTATGTATATTTATATATATAAATGTATGTATGTATACTTGTAATTTGTTAATATAAAATCAATGTAATTCAGATATATAGCCAAAATGTTGTAAATTTCAATAAAATTTCCGAAATGAAGAAAACTTGATCATTTTAAAAAAAATTGTATTTTCAAAAAAAATAAAGATTTTCATTAACGCAATACTGTAAAAACATAACGAGATGAATATGCAATACATTTTTGATTGTTCTATAAAATTAAAACTGCTAATACAATTTGAATGCGCCACTCATACTATAATTTTGCTATATTATACGAAAAATTAGTAATGTTAATGAAGAAATTAGATTTGCAACATTCGTTTATGAAAACAAAAATCGAGCAGTTTTCATCATGTATCGCAACATACAGCATTTATGAAAAGATCTATAATATTTTACCCAAAATATATGATGTTAAATTTTTATTCATCTCCTAAAATTTTATTATCAACACAATGTAATTTTTTGTCATAAATCATTGAAACTAAAATATTAATTGAAACTTAATACTTATATTCAATTAATTTTTTTAGACAAAAGGTTAATCATCACTGGCGTAATAGGTTAAAATTAACCTATTTTCCATATAGTACTTTGAGATTATTTGTATATTTTAAGGGGGAACGTGTCTTTATATTATTAAAATTATTGTTAATCAATTTTTACCGACCCCATTGCATACAATATAAGGGAGGTTTTTCTTTAAATGTTAACTTTATACCAACCTAAATTCTAATTCTAGTTTAAATAAATTTTTAATTGGAAAAAAATATTTCATTCCCAAATATCCATTATTAAGTTACAGCAAAAAACGTTTTGAAACTTCAATATTACAATTATTAAATAATATATTTATACAAAATATATATATATATATATACATAAATATTCATACATGAAAATAGTACGATAAAATCGATTAATTGTATAAACACAAAAATATTTAAAATAAAAATTATAAAAATTATTTTAGAAATAAATAATTTTTGTTTTTTTTTTTTTTTGTTTTTCTCTCTCGGAAAATTAATTATTGGTATCCACAAATAATTTCTAGAATAAAAAAGTGTAAGTAAATGATACAAAAAAACAAAAATTTGTAAAACGAAAGACAAAATTCATAAATAAGAATAAAAAATTGTTTTAAAATTAATTTCTTTTGTTTTTGTAAATTAAAATACTTTGAAAATATAATGTTAATATTAATTGATGTGATTGAAAAAAATTAAAAAATAAAATCATTTATAAAAAATACTTAATTAAAATTTAATTAAAAATATGGAATAAAACAAAATTAATTCGACATAATAAATGATTTTTTTTTATAAGCAAAATAATTTTGGAAATTTATAATAAAAAAAAAAAATAATAAAAAAATTTTTATTTAAATATTAATTTTTTTTTTAATTTCTTTTTTAAAACATTTAAAAACTATTTTAGATTTACAATTTTTTGATAAAAAAAAAATGACTATTATGACTATTTCCCGAAATATTTCCCATAAATGTCCTTTTATTCAATTAATATCTCTAAATGAACAATATCTCTAAAATTCTGAATATATGCCTTAAAATTTTCCTAATAAAATCAGATCAAAGGAAAATTTAAATAAAAAGATATAAACTTTTTACAAATTGTGAAAAATTCAAAAATTAATGGAACGCATTTATTCTAAAAAAACAAAACACAAAAATCAAATGCTTTTAAGAAAAGGTTTATCGGATTAATAAAAAGGACCTGTAATTAATATGCATAGGTACTTTATTCAATAAGACAATTTAAATTACTTGGATAAAATAAAATAGACAATCTAGAATATTTTAATTTCCAAACACAAATCAATATTAAATCTGAAAATAAATCTTAATCAAAATTTATTAAAAAATAACATTTAAAAATTTCTTTAAATTTAATTTCCTAAAATTGAATGAATTGAATTTAATTTCCTAAAATTTCTTTAAATTTAATTTCCTAAAATTGAGTTATTTTATGAAAAATTACGTCATATTTCAATAGAACATCGAAATCACTAAACCCTTTTAAAATATTTAATATTATATTTTCTTTTAAATTTCTTTTTGTTTTTTTTTTAATTTGAAAATACTTTAAATTTGAAATTTAATAAGGAAAAAAAAATTTATAATAACAAATAGATATGAATATTGCAATAATAATAATAAATAATTAAATAACTAAAAAAAAAAAAAGTAAATTAGAAAGAAAAATATTTAAACAAAAAACAAAAAATGCCTTCCTATATATTTGTATATGTTATTATTATATAATATAAAAACAAAAAAAAAATATTATGGCTTTAAATGTGCATTATTAAATTTACATACATATATACAAAGAATAAAAAAATAAATAATAATACCTCACTTAAAGAAATAAATTGATGAAAATAAATTAAAGAAAAAAAAAAACAAAAAAAAAATCTAATTGTTGTTTCTTAAAATAAAGAAAAAAATAATAATTAATATTATATTGAATATTTAAATAATAATGTTAAAGTGATTAATTAACAAAAAACAAAAACAAAAAATAAAAGAGAAAAAAAATACGAATAAAAATTTAAAATTCAAGAAAATTCAAACATACAAATTCCTAGGTAATTAAATTAATTGATATTGTAATTATTGTAAAATTGAAAACATATTTGTAACATTCCCATTATAAATAATGTTAAATATATTTTTTTAAATATATTTTTGTCGCTCCCTTCTTAATTTGAATTTAAATTTGAGATTTTGTTTGCTGAAAGCAACATCGAATAACCACAAAAAAAAATTAAATTTTCTATATAATTTTCATTTTCAAAATTCAACCAATTTCATATTGAATTAGATAATTAATAATAACAATAATATAAGAATTAATTTTCATTGAATTTATATTAAATGTAATTATCTTTAATTGATTTTAAAAAGCTTAAGAAGTTTTAATTTTAAATTTTTGTAATCCCTTATTAGATGCAATTTTTTCACAAACTCTTTAATTTAAAATATGAAACTAATAAATTATTAAACTAATAATTATATTTATGAATAATTAATTTAAACTCTTTAATTCTATGTAATTACTTTGATACTAATTTTTTTTTTATATTTGAATAAAATGAATTTGAAAAAAAAAATTAAAACTCTTATACGAGACAACAATAAATTCCAGAACAAAACAATTAAAATCTATAAAATTTAAAATAAAAACAAAATCCTTTTTAAGGCCATAATTCCTATAATTCTTTTAATAATTTTTACTAGCATTCTTCTCAGAATTCTTAAAATGATTTTAAATTATTATTATTGTTATTATTACTTTTCTACAATTCAGTTAATTAAAGTGTATTATAAGATAATAAGAAAGCTCCTTTAAAAATTTAATATTTATTACGATTATTTTGCCGAATTTATTTATTTAAATACTATTTTTTTTATATATATTATTATACATAGTAAAAAACCTACATGAATTTTAAAAATTTTAAAATTTTGTATTAAAATACAAGAATAACATCATAATAATTATATAATAACTTAAAATCGAAATATATTTGCATATATAAACCTACATATTATATAATATTATTATAAATATTTATGTAAAATTAATATAATAAATATAAAATGTAAAAATTTACTGAAAAGAAAAGAAATTTATTGTAAATTAAAAAATCAAACAAATAATTATAACAATATAATATTGTAAGAATTGTTAATAAAAATAAAACAAAAAAAAAAATATATAAAATAACATTTGAAAAAAAAAAAAAATAACCGCTTTTTGTTTTTGATAAACTTAAAATTAAATAATTTCAAAAAAAAAAACTGAATTACTTAATGATGAACCCTTTATTTTCAATTTTAATTTTTAAAACAAAAAAATTAAATGCATTTTGTGATGATCATTTGGTATCTGTAATTAATTTATTTCATATACAATAAAACAGAATTTAACTTAATTTAATGAAAGAGAAAAGGATAAGAGAAAAAAAAATAAATGATACTTATATGTACCTGTAAAGAAATGAGTTTTATTTTAAACATAAACACCTGGTTCAAACGTTTTCAAATTTCATATATAAGCGATGTATTTCTAATATTCAATTATGGAAGTTGATTTGTAGTTGAACCCATATTATCAATTCCCCACAAGATATTAAGATCTTAAAAATTTTCTTGTGCATTTATGAAAATAATTGATCCCTAAAAATTATGTTGTTTTTTCAAATACTTTAAAAAATAAGAACAACTAAAACTAAAGAAATTGTAATGTTCACTGCACTTTACAAAAAAAAAGCATTTAACTTCCTTTACCTTAACATAAAATGGCATGAAAATACTACAAAATGTATAACACATAGAAAGAGAATTTAAAGTTCTGAGATAAAAAAAAAGAAGCATGTAAACATTTTAAAACATTTCAGAAATAAATTATATAAAACAATAGCAAATACTTTGTTTATTAAACTTTATTTGAAAACGGTATAAAATGCTAAAAGTATTGGTTAATTATTAATGTACATTTTTTCGAATTTCAATTATGTATATTGAAATACGAAATAATTTATTATTATTACCTAATCATATTATACATATAATATTTTATAATAGTTTTCTCATAAATATTGTTTGATTTTGAACTTTGACAGTTATTTAAAATAACTGTTCAAATATAATTTTATACGCTTATTGTTTAATTTTAATAATATTTTATTAAATTCATTTTTTTTGTTCTTATCAATAAAATTATATTCATTTATAAATAGACAAGCTACTAAATTACAGACTTCTGAATCTAATGGATCGCTTAATATTCCACTTACTATATCTGCAATTATAATATTTCGGTTTTCCATCAAAAGTAAATTTGCAAAATATTCTAAATTCTTAATTAATTGAATTGGTGCCATGCATGGATCTCTTTCATTTTCTGTGTAAATAATTTTTTGAATTTGTTTACCCAATTCCATTAAATTTTTATTAGTATTAAAATATATCAAAATAAATTCGAATACAATATAATATAAATTAAAATATGTTGACGAACTGAAAACTTCTTTTAAAAATTTAACAAAATTTTCTATTATCAAATTTATTAAAATCTTATCCTGTGTATTTCGTTTTATAATTGCAAAAAAAAATATTTTGAAGAATTTCGAAATAATGTTTCTCAAAGTATAATTTTGCTCATTTTCATCATAAAAATCCCACTGATTGTTAAAACTTAATTTTAGTTTTGTAACAATAAATTTTATCTTCTCTTGTATATTTTCCTCTGTACTTCTGTGCAACAACATATATTCTATAGCTGTAACTAAACATTTTTCAGAATTTATCTCAGGTATATGTATAGAAAAAAGGTTGTCTTCTAAAAGATATTCAATAAAATCCTTCTCCATATGATTAATATTTTTATTTATCCCTTCTAACATCTGAAAACGCTTCTCTTGGAAAAATGGAAGCTCATTTTCAACTTGTAAAATTTTAAACCACATTGCTTTGCAATAATGGGATAAATATTCTTTTGGAACACCATTTAAATTGCTAAAACTTTCAATAACATCTTTATCTTTATAATTAAGTTCTTGGATGAATTTTTCAATTAGTTCCCACCAAATGTGAGCATCTATATCTGTTACCAAATATTTCAGCATTATATCTAACAACACTTTTCGAATAATTGGACTTCTATTGTCTAACCAAATTTCCTTAATTAGATTGATTATTGATATTTTACTTTCGATCAATAATAGTAATCTAACAACATGTTTTTTAAATGATATTGGTGCATTGAAGGAATTTTCTAAAAACCTTTTCGATTTATGACATGGAATTTTTAAACAAACACTATTCAAACTACCCACAGCTAATTGAAGAAAATCACCATAACAAAATTTTTTTAGAGCTACTAAAGTTTCTGGATTTGATTTGAAATATTTTAAGCTGCAAATATACCAAAATAAAAGTTTAGAACATATAAAACAAAAAATATATACCTAGATGCAATTTTTTTCTGAAACATAAATTTGTATTGACATTCTACACTCCCAATTGATGCAGTTTTTTCTTCAGGATAATATGATTCAACTATTTCATAAAATTGACTGCCAGACATACACGGTAATAAAATCCACAAGGCATGTTCTTTTAATTCATCTGTTTTCTTATTCTTTAATATTTCATCACATTTTTTATGAAGTAACTCTTCAAACCCTGGTATTCGCTTCAACATTTTTAATTTATCAACTTTATGGTAAAAAGAATTTGTATCATCTTTCAAAAAGGAAAAGAATAAATCACAAAATTTTGTAATTTTATCTGGGATTAAGTTGGGTTCGTATGACTGGTATTGCACGAAATAACTTAATTTATCCAAATCATCGCAGATATTTAAAATCTGTTTTTTAAGTTCTATTAAACGGTCAGAAAAATATTCAGCTAAACCATTGTCATTTTCAATCAAACATATTGTTTCCTCCATCTCATATATGTGAGTTTTATCAGTCTTCGTCAATTTTTTATCACAAAATTTTAAAACCCAATCTTGTTCAACTATTATTATAATATTTTTAGGATTTGCCGTATTATAATCAAAATAGCTCTTCAGCAAATCTTCATGAAACGAAGGTTCTGTCAATTCAGCAGCCAACAATAATACAGTTTTATTATTAGCTTGCGATAGCGTAGTATAAAATTTCCAGTGAAATTTAAATCCAACCCACTTTACAAAATAACTGTACCAATTTTTAAAAAATAGTTTATCATTTTTTGAAAATTTCAATGCTTCAACAAATAACATATCTGGAATATTTAAAAAGCGATGATTTAATTCAGATTTCATGTCGAAATTACATATAATGTTATATAGTTCCTCCCAATGTAACCGACTTAATTTCGATAGGTTCGAATCTAATGTGTCTACAAAATTTTTGATAAAACTACTTCTAACTGACAACTGCTCATTCTTATGCTTCATATTGAAATATTTCAAAATTTCTAATAGGGAATTATAATCCTCATTTAGTTTACAAGTTAGAACCAAATCATTAAGAAATTTTCTTCGATTTTCGGCATCTACAGAAATTTGAAGTAATTCATTTAATTTGGGAATTGATACATTAGTTTTCATAAAAGGAATCCAATCTATAGATTTTACTGTTTTATTTGTCGAGCCTAAAATAGAGTAAAACAAATAATTAAAATAAGTACATATTCTGGAAAACAAAAAGGAAACGTACCATATTCAAATTTTTCAAAAGCATATTTATGTCTCGTTTCGTTATCTTTCATCCATAATAATAAATTAAAAGTAATATTTTTGTTATTTTCTAACAGCTCTTTTCCATAAACACGTTTATAACATTTCTGTAACATATTTAGTTTATCTTCATCTCTTTTGAATAAAAACCAAAAATTATTAACTTTGTAACTTATACTAGGAATGTCAGTAATATCTTTTTCTTCAGGGAATAGTTCGCACAAATATTTTTCCATTTCCTCCTTTTTAAAGTATTTCAATAATACAAATTTATTATACCTATCAGATTCCGCGTCTGATATCACAAAATCTGCGGAATGTTTTATCAAAGATTTTGTAAATTTTCTACTTGCTTTAAAGGACCGGAAAATGCTGAATTTTTTTTCTATTAATTTCAAAATTTCTTCTGGGTAAGAGGAATATAATTTCAAGATTATTTTTGAATAATTATAATCCCGATGATTAAAAATTTTCGGTAATTCTTCGTCTTGAAAAGTTTCTAACAAATTCTCAAAATATGTTATAATATCTCTCGATCTTTCTTTTAAAATTACTTCCAAGTCTCGGTTTTTCAAAAATACACTAATTTTTATCATATTAATCCACGTAATCAAATCACAATGTTTTAGAAAGGCACGGGCTGTTGAAATATTATAAATAGAAAATAATTCGTCAAAATACTTCTTTGCTTCATCACAATTTGTAGTATTTATTGCCAATAATTTAATTATTTTATTTCTGTGTGAATAAGATATCTTTGGAAAGACATTTTGTATTAGAAATTGCAGGTTAAATTGTTTCTTCGGATTTTTCCATATATAGTTACAACGTTTTAATATATCTTCAATGATATCATCGTTTTCACATAATAACGATTGAATTAATACTTCATCATTTTTTAATTCGATTAGAAAATTCACATAAAGTCTCTTGATAAAAAAGCAAGAATCAATTACATTTTCTGGTTTTAAAAAATCCTCTATTTGATTTTGTGAGTATTTATTGTTTTTTAATTTATTTGTAATTTCATTTACTATTTTAAGCTTAATTGATTGTTTCACTAAAGGATCTTTTAGGGTCTTCAAATCGGAAATTAAATCTGCTGTCATTATTACCTAAAAAACTATCTTTATAGTAGTGGTTTGTTAAATTTTTCTTACCTGTATGCAGTTATGTACCTATCCAAACTTAATCACATAAATTCTTATAGGAATCAAACAATCAAATTGAGTTGATTGAGAAATTGAAAACAATGATTGAGTTATATTACTGTTGGGCTCATTGAATCTACACTTGCAACTCTTTCTAACTAGTAAAATCATAGAGATAAACTTCTATGTGCATCTGCATACATACTTATGTATATAGATAAATACAAATCCCAAACTTAATACATATTTCTGTTATTCCTTTCCATTTTAATACACCTCTTCCCATATAATAAACTGAATGGGAATTTCCACCGTATTTCTCTAATAGAAAATTTATACTGATTACTGAAACATAAAAATCCAATTTTTGCTAAAAGATCTTCAGTATACATACATACACTATTCCTATCATACTAATTACAATTGAAAAAAAAACATCGAGTCTCGACAATGAACATTTTTTTTTATCAACTACGCGAACCTTTTTAGTTAACTCAAAATGCTATGCAATAAAATTTTATGATTTTAACAAAAATAAACAATCATATAGAATTTCCCCTATTGGGAAGTAAATGAACTTTCAGAACAATAATCAAATGTCAAAAATTTATTTTAAATCCAAAATATTTATTAAATATTTTTAATTATAATTAAAACAAATCTATTGTAAAATTTATCATTTCTTTTTTGACTTCACTCAACAAGATGATGTATACATAATTCAAAATGTAATATATTTTACTTTCAATTTTTGTATTACAAAATATAATACAAAAATTGAAAATATATCAAATGTGAAATTTAATGAAAAATTAATATAAACTCACCTTAAACATTGTACGAAACTTCAAAATATGCTCATATTAGGAAATGACATTTATCACGTTTTTTCTTAAATGACATATAAATGTCATTCAATTAGTTCATTTACATATGTATATTTGTAGATATGTATATATTTCACATTTTATTGTCGTCGGAAAAAAGTAGCCGTCGTTTTATAGAATGTTGATTAGTTGATTTTATATATTTAAGAAAAAAAAAATTAAAAAAAGTAAATAATAATGTATTTTTCCGTTTTTCTATAAAATTAGAAAAATTTTCTAATAATATAAAAAGGGAAGAGTGCTAATATAATTTTTTCAATAAAAAAAATTATGTGGGTGTGACCAAATGTTTTAAATAAAAACTATAAATAACTTTAAAAAAAGAGACACAATAAATACGAATTTCCGATTGGAGTTATTCAAAATAAAAGAATCACAATAAGAGTTGATGAATTTTGTTATTGCAATAACGAAACAACAAACAAAAAGAAATTAAATTATTAAGCGTTTAAATTTTTATGAAATTTAACATGCATAATATTGATAGTTATGGGGATCCATCAATTATGGAACCGCTGGACTCCTTAACAACAATCAAGGTAAAAAATGTTAATATTCATTATACATATGTATACACATTATATGTTTATATTCTATAAGGTAAAGAAATTCTTTTACATATAATAAAATTGCAAAATAATTTCGTTATGGAGAAAATTACGATATCCTTGGAATTCAATAAATTGAAAATGCGTATTATTTTTAGTAAGGTATTTTATGTACATCATATTATATACATTTATTTTGAAGGAGCTACTAAATAGTTTGTTCAAACAGGTTTTTGCCTTTTAAATATGTAGGTACTTATTAAATGACGAAATCAATATTGAAATAAACTTTTGTTTGACTATAAAAGTCGTTTGATTAAAACAAAATAAAAAAGAAACAAAAATTTGCGATAAAAATTTTGTTTCTGTTTATTTAAAAAGCTTTTAAAGTTTGCTAAAATGTTCTTTTTTTTTTTCTTTGTTTCGAATAAGATTTGCAATTAGCAAGACGTTAAAATTTACTAATAATAATAATCTCTTAAATTTTTAAATACTTAATTATCAATAATTTAATTTCAAACTAATTTTAATTCGTCTTATTTTTAAAGTTGTTCTTGTTTTTTTTTGTAAATTTATGGTGCTTAAAATAATTTAATTTTATAAAATTCGTTTTAAATAGTTTTTGGGGGGACAAAATATATAGTCACATCTTTTAAACATGCAAGTAAATACGCAATAAATGTAAATAAGTACATTAATACATACATATTATATGTATAACTACATACATACATGCATACATACATATTTAAATATAAAACATCAAAAATTTAAATTTTCCATCATTCATAATTTGAAACAATAAAAAAATTTAAAGAGATGTTCAAAAAAATTTTTTTTACGTACATATATTTATTCATTGTGTTTCTTAAATAATTTTATTTGTAATTCTTAAATAGGTATTTGAATAGTAATACATATCTAGCTATAATGTATATATGAATTAATATAATTCATTAAAATATTTTAGTTTAAATTATAGATATTAAATTATTATTAAATTATCAGTTTAAAAAAGCGCACTTTTCCATTTTTGAAATTTAATACCATTACATGTTTTGGAATCAAATAACTACATTATTTCGAAAACTTGCCTAAAAATAATTTTATCTATAAGTTAGTATATATCTATTTACTTACCTGCATGTATCGGATGTAATTATTTTTATTTTTAAAATACAAAAAAGCAAATGACATATTAATTTTCTTATTTAAAAAAAAATTCTTCTTCTTTTAGGTTATTGTACCTTCACATTACGACGTACTTTAAATAATACTATAAAACAAAAAGAAAAACAACCAAAAAATACAAAAAAAAAAGCACTCAGATATATAAGTATAGGTTTATCTTTATACTTTCATGTGACTCACTATTTATTTTGTTCTAAAAATTTGTTTTTTTAAGTGAATATTTACTTAATTAATATTCAATTTAATGTAATTTTTTTTATTAAGTATTAAATTGAATATTAATAATATATTATTTAAATAAATGCATAATTGTTTAAATATTAAATATATATATCTTAATATTATTTGGCGTACATGTGCCTTTTAATTATTACTTACCGAATTACTTTACGTGTACTCAATGCAATGTACACGTAAAGCATATATTCAATTTATTTAATTTCTGTACATACCTGCCGCCGACTTTATGTCAATTCACATTATTAAATTACAGAATCAAATTGGTTTACATACTTATACATAGCTTGTTTAGATAATTTTCAGGGATGTTTTTTTTTTTTTAATATCCTGACTGATAAATATAAAAACGATATAATAAATCTTATTCACCATTAATTTTTATGTAATTTTAAACTATAATAAGTTTAATTTAAAAAAAAAAAATTTCGATTAGGTAGGTTTTTTAACCTTAGTTGTAAAATTTAATTTAAAATGAAATTATAAATAAATTGATTGAAATTTAGTTTGTTTTAATTATTAAATATTAACAGAATATTTTCATTAATTTTTTTAAATATTATTCAAGCAGATATATTTAATAACAGTTTAAAATAAATATTTATGAGATGAAATATGCAAAAACTGCATACAAAAATTTTTTTTGTTAAAAAATTCTGGACTAAAATTTATCAAACTGGAAATAATTTTTTATTTTTACATTTCCCTTTTACTTTCCTTTCTTTTGTTTTTAACTTGGGTATATGTCAATTTTCTTTAAATTGTAGCAGCTATTCAAGCTAAAATTACTAGAATTGGCAATTAAAACAAAAAAGAATATAGGTATATATCAATATTTAAAGTAATTTTTTTCATTTATTACATTATGCAATATAAATTTTGAGTAATATTAATTGACATTCAAACCAAAAACCTTTCTACAAACTAAAATCTTTTTTATTACGAGTACTTCATTTGTTTTTGAAAATCTTAAAAAAATATTGAAAAAAAATTAGAAAATATTGAAAAACAAAATTATAAAAATGTATAATTACATAATTATTTAAAAGTTTTATGATTGAACTAATAAACTACATTGTATCCAAAATTGTACAAAACACTTTTTAAAATTTAAAAAATTTAAACAAAACAATAATATTAATTAGCATCCCTGTCAAAATTTTTATAATTGAAATATTTGAGCAAGCACACAACACGTATACATATATATATTTTTCATTTTTGTATATACGATATACAACCAATTCGTTTTTGTGTATATTATTTTATTCTTTTTATAATATACTCATTAATACAAATACATATTATATGAAAATCTATACATATAGAAAAAAAAAATATTCTATATTATATAGATTTAATTTTTGTTTAGCGATTTTATTTAAAATGTTAATAATTAGTCAGTGATATTATAATGTTCTCTCAATTTAGTTTTTGTGTTGAATAAGGCAAAAGATCTCTTCATGAAATACATATTTTCAAAATTAATAAATTAAGAATTGATAAAAATTATGAAATTATTTATCGAAATTATGAATTAAGATTTTTTTTTTTTATATTTTAATATTTCCAAATATATTTTTATAATTTTTTAAAATTAAATTGTATTACACGGTATTTAGAATTCAAAACATAAAAAAAAAATTTAAAAAATATAAAAAGTAAATATAGAATATAGAAATTCAGAAATAGATAGAAAATAATATAGAATATAGAAATTCAAGTTCAATATTAAAAATTTTATATATATTTTTTTTAATGTTATTATTGATAATCAAAAAAAAAATTATTTTTTAATTAAAAATATTTGTATATGTAATTTGTAAATACATGCATAGTTTTTTTAATTTCTGTACTTTTATAATATAGGTATAAAATAAAATAAAAAGAACAAGTTAGGAAAAAGAAGAAGAATAAAATAAGAATAAACTCCTGATAATTTCTACTTCATATGTGGTATATTTGAAATCATTTATATTTGAATAATTTTATTTTATTGATGATATTATTAATCTTTCATTGTTTCAAAAAAAGAAACAAAAAAAAAAGCAAGAAAATAAATAATTTTAAAAACACAACTGTGATAACATCGTAAAATACGCATTTAAAAAAAAATTTTTTTTTTATTACTATAAAATTTTTTCTTCATTTAACACATTAAAAATAATAACATACTTAAAATATTGCAATTTAAAAAAAAAACACCGAAAACAAAAACAAAAGCTTTAATAGTGTTGTGAATATTTACTTAACTTACACAACAATTACTTGTAAACAAGTAAAAACAACAATATTAAGAAATATAATTAAATATCAATAATAATAAACAAATATTTATATGTATATATAATTTTTATATTTTCCCTTATTTAAATATATAGAAAATATTTTGAAAAAAAAAAAAAAACAAAAAAACAAAAATCACGTTTTCAAATTTTTCTTTTTTTTTTTTTACAATCTAAAAAAAAACTCTCTTTCGCACATGTCTTATCAACAGCAACAAAGCATAAAATACAAAGACTTTCCACAAGAAGATGAAAGTAATATGGCATTTTTAAAACCACTTACATGGGTAGTTGTTTAATAAATATATACACTATTTTTTTTATATCATGAAAAATATATTTTTTAAATAACTTTTTTATTATTAGAGTTACTCTTTAATTTTTTGATTAATTCGATTTTAGAAATGATAATGTGAAGCAAAATGTACAAGTATGCCAAAATATAATGAATGCAATTATTTAATAAAAATTAAAATTTTTTTAAAAAATTAATTAATTCTCCAAAAGATTTAACTATCATACGCTGAGATTCCGAAATATAGAATACTCGAAATATATAATATTATTCACATATGTATAACTATTCTGGAGCCGCATTCAGTTGTTGATGTGATGTAATATGATTCTTAGTTGCGTAAAAATGCAATAATAAATTATCACAATAAAATTAATTTTTCAAAATTTAAGATTCTATACTGATAATTCTTATATTTTTGAATAACATATCATTACCGGAATATGGGTGATATTAATATATAAATTAAAATGGTTCAATTAGAATATTCTAATATATGATTCAAATTGAATCATTTCAATTAATGTTCTAATTAAAATTTTTATTATCAAATAAATTTGAAAATCCGGTTCAATATTTTTTATATGTATTATAATTAATATACTTACGATTGAGTAATATCTTTTTTTTTTTGTAATTTTATTTAATTTAATTTACACAATTGCGAACCTTTATATGAGTGAGAATAGGTTAAATTTTCATATTTATAAATTCTAATTAATAATAAAATTTGAGCTAATTTATGATGCTCTATAATGAGATAAAAAAAAATTTATCAAATAAAATTAAGGTAAATTATTGAGTGTTTCGCTTATTGAGGTACTACTGTAATTGAATCGATTCGAAAAGGAAATAAAATTTATTTCGATAAATAAAAAAATTTGTTTTGTACATATGTAGGTTCTAAAATGCATATTAAAAATTATTATTAGAGCATTTCGAAAGTAACATATAATAAAATTAATTTAAAATTTTGTTAATTGAATTTTTTTATTTAAATACACATTTTCGTAATAAAATTCAATTTACACTGTAGTTACCAAATAGGCTAATAAATCATTGCAGTAATAATTCACATGTTACCATATTATAGTTGCCTTTCATAATTCATATAGTTGCATTTTTCCAGATCTTCATAATTATATAAATATATAGTGTTGTATGATGTTATTAAAATTTCATTGTTATTTAAAAAAAAAATCTGGAAAATATTAAGTTTTTGTCTTAATTTACTACGTGGTTTCTTTCAGATTTCTTTATGATATTTAAATGTTGCTTCATACTTATACATAATATAATAATTAAATTAGAATTTGTAATGGAATTTATTAAACAAAACGTAAAATTTGAAATTGTTTTTAATTTTAAATATAATTTTGTTTTTTCTTTTTTTTTTTTTAGACTGAAATATCGGATGCAATAAAACCGGACCTTGTTAACGATGCTGAATTTAATTCAATACCAATATTACCACCGGATCAAACAGCATTACATTCGCTTCATAGTAGTAATGGTAAAATGAAATTATCATTTCATTTAATGGGGCGTGATGAAAATCTTTTAATTACAACGGAAGAAGAATTTTATAATAAATTACGTTGTACAGAAAATGATAAGATTAAAGTTGTTACAATTTTTGGAAATACTGGTGATGGAAAATCTCATACCATGAATCATATATTTTTTGATGGTGAAGAGATTTTTAAAACTTCATCGGATCAAACATCGTGTACTGTTGGAGTAATGGCGGCAATGCAACGTCGAATGGGTGTTTTATGCATAGATACTGAAGGTTTCTTAGGTACAAATTCGAATCCTGATCGTATAAAGAGAATGCTTCTCAAAGTGAGTTATTTATATAAACTAAATATTTTACTAAAATTATTTTTCTATCTTAATGTTATCTTATAGATTTTAGCCATATCAGATATTATAATATTTCGAACACGTTGTGAACGTTTACGTCGCGATATGTATCAGTTTTTAGACACTGCTTCAAAAGCATTTCATAGGCATTTTACCTCAGCTTTACAATCATTAGATGTTTCGGAATCACCAAGATCATTAGGCCCTGGCATTATAATATTCCATGAAACTAGATATACAAAACCTCTTGAATCAAGTAATTAATTTTTTTATCTATTTTTTTTATAAACATTAATATAGTACGAAAAATATTATAATAAAGTATGTTATATAAATATTTTTTACATTTTAAGCATTAAGTGAAAGTGTTGAGGATCAAATAAGGACAAATTTTCGTAAATTAAATATGAACATAGATTCGTTTAGTTCATTACAATATATAGGTATTCAAACTGAAGGTACTAAATCGACAAATTATAAAAGAATAAAAGATGTTATAAAAGCTGAAATAGCTAATACAACAGTAAGATCTCATAGACAACCAAAGGTTATTTTCAAAGCAATACGTGCATTAAATTTAAAATTTTCTGGGGAAATTGCTGATAGAGATATAAATCCATTTCCAGAGCAATATTTTTCTTGTAATAACAAATGTGAATCCTGTGATAAAAGATGCGAACGTTCAATGGGTCATTTAAATGATGGAGAAGAACATGAAAACTCACAATTGTGTGTGTATCAACATCAATTGGACAATAAAGTATATTTATGTAAAAAATGTCACAAAAATGGTAAAAAGGTATTTTACTGTTGAATTAGAAAACGAATTGAATTAGAAAATTAATTTAAAAAATGTCTTTTTTTTAGGTTATTGTAACAAGTAATCTCCAATCAAGCACAGAGAGTTCATGGACAGGACTTGCTAAATATGCATGGAAAGGTGCTGTAATTGAATGTCCAAATTGTGGAGAAATTTACAGATCACGACAATATTGGTATGGAAACAAGTCGCCAGAGGATATTGCAGTTAGGTACAAAAAACTTTGTATAGTTTTTAAAATAATTTAAATGTTACATACATATATATATGTATTATTATTATTACTTAATATATGTATATTACTTATGTATATGTATTTTATATTTATGTATTATTTTGATGAAAATCTATCATTTTACATTATCTCAATATTTCCTTTTTATGATTTACATACAAATATATTTTAGTATGTAAATAATACATGCTAACTTTATTTGTACCTATGTAATAATGATTATAATATTAATGACGCAAATGTTTTTAAAAAAATACTACGCAAAAATATACATATACATACATGTATATATTTTTTTAAATAATTGTTTATTTTATTGATAAAAAAAAATATTCAATAAAAATGTTTGACAAAATTATTGTCTAACTTTTTTCTAATTTTTCCAACTTCAATATATATTAATTTACTTAATTCAAACTTACTTATTTTAAACTATTTAGATCCGAAATAGTTCATGTTTGGAAAGGAAGAAGTATCAAATCAAAAGATGAGGTACCTTCTGGTCAAATTTTACTTGACAGTGTGAATTACATTAGTGGAGCTATTGGTAATGTTGTTCAACAACCGACAAAAGCTATTACTGATTGGGTAGCTGACAAGACTGCACCGAGTTATTGGATACCAAATTCGGAAATCATGGTAAGAATATGGATTCGTTAAATTTATACATAATATTAAATAAGGTTTACCCAAATACAAATATACAAACAGGATTTTATAAGTTTAATCTTTTTGTAGCACTGCCATAATTGTCGGAAAAATTTTGAAAAAACTGGTTTACTTAAACATCATTGCCGTTGTTGTGGACAAGGATTTTGTCATAATTGTTCTAAGCACAAAATGCCCGTACCTCATCGAGGCTGGGGGGATGTAAATGTTCGTGTATGTGATGAATGCAGACAACAATTGATTAAAGGGGACTCCAAAATATCTAGTTAGTAACAAATTGTTTTTACCATAAACATTTTTAATGAAAATATCTATTTTAAGATTCTCAAAATGGTGACGAAAATGATATAACTGTTCGTAAATATGGGGAATCAGTTATTAGCGCTTTATCACAAGTAGCAGTAGTTTTAGAATATCCGAAAGGTAACATTTCTTAATTACTCATAATTTAGTTTCTATTTTCATGTTATTTTTAAATTCAATTATTGTTTTATAGATTTTATAAAAGATAGTGCACGACCTTCCTATTGGGTAAAAGATTCTGATGCACCAAATTGTGCAATATGTAAGATATTATTTGGTACTGCGGAAGAGCTGGAAAAATTTGCAAAAAATTGTCAGAATGCAGAAAAGCCTGTAAGGCAAATTCCTGGAAATAACTGGCGGCATCATTGTAGACAGTGTGGTGAAGCAGTATGTGATAATTGTTCAATGAATCGGCGACCGGTACCAGAACGAAACTGGCCAGGTGATGTTCGTGTTTGTGATGTGTGCTATAAAGAGAAAGCAAAAATGAATTGACAGTTAAATTTAACCTGAAAAATTAAATACATTATATTGTTGCTCCATTTTTAAATATGAAAAAAAAAAAATAAAAAAATGTTACTAAAAAACAGCACAGTATGATTTTTAGAGTAGGTGATGGTGTTATTTAAAAAAATAAGTCTTATTATCTAGTTTGCTTATTTAAAATTTCAAACGATAAAATAGATAATGTGATATGTAAATTAGAAATATATTTGCAAACATTTTATTTACGAAAAATGAGATAAAAAAATATAAAATTAAAAACTAATTTGATTTTTTTAGATTTTTGCGAACTACTACTAATTCTTTTGGTTAAATTTTTTAGATTTTTACATAAGAATTCATGATTTTACATAAAAGCTCATATATGTATAAAAATTACATGATTTCCTGTAATTACCAGTTTAATCAGTAAAACACAAAAAAATTAAGGTTGCCTAATTATAAAATGTTTTTGGAAACATGTACGATAAATTTTTCAAAATATGTGTATATTGCAAAATTTTTAATGAAACTAGATGACCATATTGTATATAAAAGGTACATACACACGTATGCGGTAAATATGGCTCATAAAAAGAAGTGAAACTGTGTGACCGGACACTTATTATAACGCTAAAAAAGAACTAGGCTGGTTTATTCCATAAAAACAGCTTATCAAGTTTTAATAGAACTTCATATGGTATCAGATACGAATTACTAAATCTGTTCACAGCAGTGTGTCAATGCTATACACACATACTGTTGTACATAATTTCGTAATTTATTTTAGAAACCATATTGTGAAAATTCGAATTATAATATTAAAATTCTACTACTAGTAGTTACAACATAAACGGCAACTCAGTCTATGGTCATTATGTCAAAATTGCGTACTTTTTATTAACAGCATAATGCTACAGTACTTGCTAATAAAATTGTAACAGTAATTTTCGATTTCGACTCTGGTTGAGAAAATGCTCGGATGTAAGCGGTATGCAGTGATCAAAGCTATCGCCTTGTCGGTACAGCGAATAATAATATAATTGATGCTTCGATAAAACAATGAAAATACTTTTTTAGTTCCCATTTCCAGTCTAACATTTGGAAAATCTAATCTTTTGCAATTCCCGCTGCAAGTTTGGTGACACACATTTAAATATATGGAACCACAGCTAATGGAAATACTCAAAAAATGATTGTATTATCAATTTTTTGCAAAACAATTTACAAAGTGTTACTGTATATATAAAAAAAATTTCAAACTATAATTTGAACCACTTTTTCTGATAAAGAAGGTGAAAATCATAATCAAAAGGTCTTTCGTTTTCAAGAATGTTTGATAATTTTTGCACGTGTGGAAGAGTTCAGGTTAAAGATTTAGTATCATACAATGAATTTGACTAACTAAGTGTTCTATATCGGTTGGATAAATTTATGAACAAACGGTATAAAAAAAAAAGGAATTCACTTTCCCCTTATTAAAAAAATTTTATGAGAATAAATTTGTTCAAATTGTTTTATCTAGCAATAGATGGCACAATTTTTTTTTGAAAATTCCTATTTCTAAACGTCAAACGTCATTTAGTTGTCAATTGTATGAAAAAATTCGACTTTTTTCATTAAAATTTTTACTTTTTTTTCAAGTAGCGACGACTCTAACGAGCAATTAAGAAAATATAAAGCATAAGCTTACATCGCGTGAAATATAAATTTATTTCTGTAATATATCGCCATTACGATTTAAAAAAGTATTAAAAAGTATTTTAATAAACGCTTAAAATCTGTTTTGTTTTGACACAAAGCATGTTTTGACACTTGATTAGCTTAAAAAATATCTAAAATTTTTAGGCGTTCCTCTTTAAAAGCAATAATTTTTAAGTGAACCAATAATTCAGAGAAATATATTTAGTGGGTATTGTGATACACACAAATTAAATTGTTTGATTATGATCGTTTCATTATAATAAACTTCTATTTTTAGCACTTTTCCAAAAATTTTTTGAAAAAAAGTGCTTATTAGTTTCACTCTGTCCGTCCGTCCGTCCGTCCGTCCGTCCGTCCGTCCGTCCGTCCGTCCGTCCGTCCGTCCGTCCGTCCGTCCGTCCGTCCGTCCGTCCGTCCGTGTGTCTGTTTACAAAACTTCTACATTCTTAAAGATCGAAAGCTGAAATTTAATACGTACATAGATCTTTACTAGATACTTATTTTCGTAGAACAAAATTTTTACCTATCTCCCCCCCTATAGAAGTTATACCCCCCTAAAGCACTAAAAATGGCCTATTTTAACTATTTATTGCAATGAAACCATAAGCATTTTTGAAATTTTTCAAACGCAGAAAGGCAGTGGCTTGCTTCCCCTACCGCGGTATACTATAGCTAAACTTTAGAAAAACAAAATGGCCGTTCAAATTTACCGTTATCTGCAGTCCTTTTTTTCCAAATTTTTGATGTCGTTTTTCTTCTAGACCCCAGCCTGTAGAAGCTTGAAATTTTAAGAGCTTTTAGACATTAACAAGTAGTTCATTTCGTTAGAAGAAAATTTTTTTCTATCTCCACCCCCTCTCAAGTTATGGCCTCTTGAAATTTGTAAAATTTGCATTTTTGACACCTTATATTTTTGAAACCGCAAGCTTTTTCAAATTTCTATAAACGCAAAAAGTTAACGGTAAATTCCATGACACTAAAAAATATAATTATTTTTCTTAACTCACACAATTAACCCTTAAAATCGAGCATTATGTTAACCCCTGTTTATATTAATTTTTGCTTTATTTTAAAGACTGCATAAATGGTTCATCCTAAATATATGCAATCCTAGAAATAGTTTCGTTTATAAATGAAAATAAATTTTAATAGTGTGGTGGATATACATAGACTATTTTTAAAAGCAGTATTTTCACTTGTTGAAGGGAAAAGTGCTACAATACAAACCATTGGTTTGACCCAACTTTATAAATAGTAAAACTAAGTAGGGAAATGTGATGTAACCTATTGAATGTTGTATATTTGTTGATATCAAAACATTGCAAAGAACATTCAAATATTAAATAAAATTTTCAGAAATAAGTGGCAACTGAGCTCATTTTGAGATAAATATATACGTATTTTGTAGTATTGAATAATTTAAAAATTCAATTGACACTAAAAGCTAAAGAAAATAAACATAGATAAAAATATAATTCGAAGTTTAAATAAGTATTGCTTGCTTTTAAATTAAGGTAATTTTTTTGTTTGCTTTAAAATTATTGAATTTTTTTAACTGAGCATTTTGTAATAAATTAAATATTTATTTTTAGATTGAAAGGAAATTTAATATGAAACAATTTTATTGCATTGATTATAAGTTACCTATAATGGACACATACTTGATAAAATGTTATTTTCGCAAAAACCAATTTTAATTGAAAATTTTAATCTTAAATTCCATTAAGTAGTATTGAAAAAATAAACATTCGTTTAATTAGAGTGATTTAAGCGTCAATTTGTAAGATGAATGAAATGCAAGATTCAGATTCTGAATTTTCAGATTCCTCCGGTAGCGTTACTTCATCAAGTTCAAGTTCCTCTGAATCAACAAAAAATGATAATTCCTTGGAATTGGCTAAAATATGTGGCCAAACATTGCATTTACCAAAAGGATTGTGTGAAAATGAAGATATTTTCAAAGAATTTTTTTCATTAGACACTTGGAATCAAGTTCCTTCAAATTTTCAAGCATTTTTGAAAAACAAATTTTTACCAGTTTTTCCTGAAGGTGCCAATAATGAAATGGAACAAACTAAAACCATAAAAATGCTTTTTAACAATGAAATCAATAGTTTTAACAAATCCCCTTTGAGTATATTGCAAAAGAATTTAGAAGATGGAAATTATAGACCGGATTTAATAAAAATAAGAGAAAGCATTGAAAAATCCAAGCGCATTGAAAATAAATTTAAAGAATGTGAAAGAGTTAGCAAACTATCTAAAACCTTAATGATTTCCCGTGAGAAATTATTAAGGGCAGCCTATAATACTCCGCCAGGAGAGCAAATAAAAGTTGATAGAACATTACATGATTCTACAAATATTTTAGACGGAAATGTTGCTGGGTTAAGAGCTAAAAAACGTTATTACGACGAAATTACTAGTTTAGCAAAACAAATTGGTTTAAGTGATTGTTCAGACGATGAGATAAAAGAAGGAGAAGAATTACTAGAAGCAGACAATTTTGTTAAAAAAAACTTGGTATATTTTGAAAAATACTAAAATATATTTTTCTTATTCGCTTTTAACATTTTTTTGATACAAAATTAACAATGAATCTTATTCCAGGGAAACTTCCCACTTCACCCAGCAAATGAACTTAAAATAATCGGAACAATGACGAAAAGGGGTCGATTTAATGGGTCCTCAATTACTGATTTTAAAGTAAGACCAGCAGGTTCAATGCACGATAATCATTTAAGACAAATGTTATTTACACACAAAAGAAGAAAAATGGAGGAGCCGGTGTGTTATATTCATAAATTATATATATATAAAAACCAAATTTTTATCCTATCTCCTTATGGTTGTTAATAAATTTCTTGTATTTTTTTCATTTCATAGGATCGACCAGAATTTGAAACAAGTGATGTTAGATTAATTGATATTAATAACAGGGTAGAAATGACTGGAAGCAATTATAGAAAAGAAATTTTGGCTCCACCGAAAATAAGAAAAGTGATTACAAAATCCATTCCTTCAATGAATTCAGGAAATATAACTGCTCATAAAAATCAGTTTAGTTTATTAAAGAAATCTCAACTAATAAACAACGGCAACAGTAATCAACAATTAAATAAGCAACAATCCTTGCTAAAAAGTGTCGTGATACCAACAGATCAAAAGAATACAGTAAGACCACAAAAGGAACAAATAACTTCCAACGCACAACTTTCAAGTGAAAGCGAAAATGAAATCAATGTGGATGTGCTTAATACAAATCCACCAACCATTCGTTCAATGGGTATAAACAATCCGAAACAAAAACCAAATATAACACGCGATTCCAATGAAGATTTAATTAAAAAACCAAAAATTGTTTGCAAGAAACCAGGATCAGTCGCTGAACATTATAACCAGCGAATAAATAATATAGAAAATAAAGACGTTGACAAGAAATGTATGGATAATGGTTTTACAAAAATTCACCCGATGTCTATAGACGATTTAGATGGAATAGATATGATTAATCTTCCAGTCAGTCTAACAGATACTGTACTTAACGAAGAAACAGTTGTGCATGATGCAAATCATTACACATTAGGTAAAGATATCTATTTTTCTAAAAAAAAAGTTTAAAATCAATATTTATTTCAGATACTAAAAATAATCAAGGAATGCCAATAATTAGGAAAGCTCGACAAGAACAACAGACACAACAACATGACAGCAACACTGATATTCCCCAGCAACAATCCAATATCACTATTAGCCCAGAATTGATGCAGGAAACACATGCTTGCTATTTATCTCTCATAAGAGATATATTTTGTTCTACACCTGACCATCGAATGAAATTAGATGAATTGAAATCAAAAATACATTTATGGCTCTCAAACCCCATAACAGCTCTAAATGATTGGTATAATCAAGCTGATAATTGGTTAAATTTACTGCCATCAGCAATACACTTTTTATCAGGGGAATTTGCTGATCAACCTGAAGAATTTGTTCCTTACATAGAATTTAAAACCCAGTTAAATATTTATCAATGGATAGGTGCCGGACGTGATTCGGATTCTCATCTCTTGAACTTGTGCCAATACTGGTTGTCCAGAAAACATGAAATGGGCATCAAACCTTCAAAACCTAAAGTAGAAAAAGTTCGTGCCGTTGAGTCAAAAACATATGAGTATGAAGATAATTTAATAAATGAAAAACCACTCTCCCCGCCTCCTCCAAGATGCCCCACTAATTGGACCGTACAACCTGCTAATGCTGAAGAAATTGAAGAATTTCGTGTTCAGGAACGACAGCGCTTCGAAAATCCACATAAAGCTTTCACATATCGGATGTATGGATACGAAAGTGTAGTTGGCCCTGTAAAAGGAGTATATACACAAATATTAGCTTTAACAAAAGCGAGAGGTCACAATATGTTAACGGCAGATCGTCCAAACTTTGTAACGATACTGACTTTAGTACGCGATGCAACAGCAAGGTTACCAAACGGTGAAGGTATATTTCACAATTTCATTAAATAATAAATTTTAATAAAATATGTATATATATCTAAAACCTTTTAGGTACACGTGCCGATATTTGCGAGCTTCTTAAATGCTCTCAATATATAAATCCACAAGCATCCGATAACATACTTCAAACTATTGTTAGCGGAGCTTTGGACAGAATGCATGTTGAAATTGACCCTTGTGTACGTTATGATGCGAAAAGAAAAATTTGGATTTACTTACACCGCAATCGAACGGAAGAGGAATTTGAAAGAGTACACCAGCAATATCAAGGTGTAACAAAAAATCAAAAGAAATCTACTACTAGAAAGTTGAAACATAAGCAATTGAAATCGGAAAACTCATTGCTTATTCAAAATCAACATCCAGCAAAACCTCAGGCAATATTGCCGCCTTTGTCTGTATGTGGTCAATTTCAAATATCGCAAGGCCAGCATAATATAACACAACAGGCAATAACCAACTCCATTTCGAACTCTATTCAAAACGTAAATCCTTTAACTAATAAAACTCAAACGATTTCTCAAAACAGTCCCCAAGTTGCTGTTGTTGCACCTCTGAAAATTTCTCCTCAAAAGGGCTCTGGAAATATGGCAAAACCAGAATTAGTGCCTTTGAAAACTATTCAACCCCAGTTAATATTGGATACAGAACAAGATATAGATGACGCTGTAGTTGATTTGAATGAAACTACAACATTTTTGGTACAAAAGCAATTTTCGCAAAAATTGTTAAATTCCAATAATAAAACTATCAGCGTAGCAAGCATTTCACCAAATGTTGCTGGACATACCCCAATAAAACACTTACACTTGCAACAAAACCAGAAACTGATAGGAAGCTCGAATCAAAGTGGAACAAATTTGATAAACAGTGTAATAAATCAACAATGTGGCACAACAGAAATGAAATCACAAATTATATCCCCAATATCTTCGTCGCTACCACAGCAAATACTCGCAAGTCCAACTCAACAACCACAACAAACCATATCTGCATCAAATACTCAGTTTATTGTAACGAATAAAACTAATAAAACTGGAAAACCAATTTTGATTCAGAGTACTAATAATAATGGTCAACAAGTAATAACCCAAATTCGACCAAGTAACGCCCAAGGACAACAACAAGGGTTCATAATTCCTTTGAACTCGGATCAATTTCAAGCTATTTCTAATCAACTACCTCAAGTTTCTTCTAACAGTAATCAATCAGCTCTGATTTCTAGTTCAGCTAATAGTCCAAAACTGCTAAAATCGGCCACTATAACAGCAAACCAGGTTTCTCCTCCAGCTTTGACTGCAGTATCTCGACCTGCAACAATTATTCAACAAACTAATCCTATAACTGGTAAACAGCAATTTATTAGAATAGCTACAACTTCAGCTGCTGGAAAAAGTTTGTTGAATCAAAATCAAATTACCGTTCATCAACAACCCAAAATTGTAAATAACTTACAATTAGAGGTTGATACAGGGGATACTTCATCTGGTTTCAATCAAGAGGGTAGTGCAACTAACGTCCAACAAAAAATATCTACAGGCACTGTAATGATTCGCCCTCAACTAACAAAAACAGCCCTTACAACTGGTTTGTCTCTAATAAACAATCAAAATGTGCGTATAACGCAGCCAAGGCAAATATTACAAGTTCAACAGAAGCAACCGCTACAAAAATCTGGCTTGTTACAACAAAACGCTTTAGTAATATCTGGTAATCAACAAAATCAACAAATTCAAACGAAAAATGTAATTCTTCAACAACAAACATCTCAACAAGCACATCAACTACAACAGCAAACAGCACAAACACAGCAAGTTCAAAAAATTATCAATGTGTCGGCAGCAAATTTGCAAAATTTAATTACTGCAACTACGCAAGGGCAAACTAACATAATTTCGCCCCAAATTATACAACTTCACCCACCAACTAGCAGTGCTAGCGCGAATGGATCTGGAACTGCTAAGATACAAACATTTAATGCTAACATTTTACCTAATTTCAAGACGCAAAATATACGTTTGCAAAGTCCAATTTCCACACAAGGAAATCAGCAGCAACCCATTATTATCAAACAACAAATGCTTCAGCAAATTCAGCAGAAGCAAAACATAGGGATAAGCAAAAATACTGGGACGGTTTCGATTGGAACGAATTCTAATAAAATTTCTGGAAAAAATGTTCCTTCTTTAACAACTACTAACATAATAACTGCGAATTCATCATCACTAGCCCCGGGAACAATAATTCAAACTTCGCCACAAACAATTGTAAAGCACTCAAATATAATTCAACAGCAAAATAAGCAGTTTACAATTGTTTCGTCACCACAGCAATTGCAACAACAGCAATCGCAAACAGTAACAAGGGTTGTTAAGTCTCTTTCTAGTGGTGTAGGAAACCCAGTATTACAATCAAATCAAATTGTTCAAACTTCGGTTGGAAATGTTGTTCGAACACAAAATTCCACAGGAAATCCTGTTATGGCTAAAGTAATCACAAATAATACAGGACAAATTATATCACTTGAAAGTTTGTTGCAAAAGCAAGGTATCGCACCTGGGACGACTTTACGAGTTGCTGGAACGAAAAGTGGACAAACTAATATCATACAGTTAACAAATCAACAGCAATCAAATAGCAATAATAATAATAATATTGTTGATGGTATAACACAACCTGTAACACAATACGCTGTTGTATCTCAAGGAAGAAATTTAATTTCCATGACTGGAACACCCCAACGACTTATAACAACTCAAGCTTCAAATACTGTTGTAACAAATTTAGCTAACAGTACAGTTTCAAATGTTAAAACAGTTTCTTCAATAAGCGCCTCAACTGCAACAAGTTCGGGAAATCAAATTCCAGTACAAAGTGTGTCAAAAATTATCAATGCCAACCAACTGACACCACAACAAATAGTAAGTGCGAAAGTTTTGGGGAAAAATAATACGAGTAATATTAGAATGAACTTAGCGAATTTACGAGGTAAACCTGTTATCATAACTAATAAGCAAGGAACTCAGCAGAACAACACAACAGCCCAAAATGTACAATTAGTACAAAATAATCAAGTTGTTAATAGTGCGAATTCGACTAGTTCCGGAAATATTGTAATCGGTGGGCAAACTCTCAAAGTTCAAGGAAACATGATACCAGTAATTTTCAAAAATTACTTCAAAGTTAAAATAGTTTTATTTTATTATTTTTATATTTTAGGGAAATATTCAAGTTTTAAATCAGAGTTCGTCACAACCTCAAGCGGTTATGTTAGGTAATCAAATTCTTAAAGTTGCTCAATCACCAAATGTCAGGCAAACAGTTGCTGCAAATATAATAAGTAGCTCTATAAATAACAGAACGAACACTTTGAGTGGAACAAATACGTTAACGTCAATAGCAAGCACAAATTCGGGAACTATGGTTGTTAATAGTAGTAATACTGTCGTGGCTGGTATCAGTCAAAATACAGGCGGTATCCAAAATAAAACAGTTGTATTAGGCTCTACCGGTCAACCAATAAGAGTCCAATCAGGCCAAATACAAACTGTTGCTATAGGAAATAGTAATAACTCAAGTGGGATTCAGCAACAAAACCAACAGATAATTTTAGGGCATCCAATAAAAGTAATAATATGGTTAAAATATTGAAATAATTTTTAATGTAATATTTTTTTTTTGTTTTAATCAAAGGGTACGCCTTTGAAAACAACAGGTCAACAAAGAGTTGTATTAGCCGTACAAGGAGGTGGTCAAATATTGCTGCCACCTGGTTTTCAAGGTGGATCACTTAATTTAAAATCACTGCAAGGTTTAAAAGTTGTACAAGTTGGACAGCAAAATCAACAACAAACTATCCAACAATCTCAACAACAAAATAAAGGGAAAAATTAACTTGATTAATTTATTTAGAAATTAAGAAAAAAACAAATAAAAATTTGAATAAAACTTATTACAATTTTAGTTTTTTTTTTTTTCCAAAATTAAAAATTTATATTATATTATGTACATAAACAAATTTTAAAATTTTATTATACTTATAATAAATTTTCATTTTTAAGTTTATTTAGAAAATAAGTTGGTTTTTGAATTTTAATTTACAAAAAAAAAAAAAAAATAAAAAAAAAAACAAAATGTGAATTTTAAATATTCAAAAAATAAATATATATGTAATTAAATAATGAATAATAAATTATAAATAATTTCTTTAAAAAAATTAATTAGAATTATAAATATTAGGTTAAACCAAGGTTCATTTTTTTTTGTTAGTAGTTTATATTTTAAAGAAGCTTCTTTATAGAATTAACCTTTATTCAGTTTCTTTTTGTAGTTATGTATTTCTCAATTAAATTAAATGTAAATAGAAATATGAAGTTATTATATAGAAGCGTAATTATATAATATAATGATTATATAAACCGAATAATAAATATGTTAAAATATGTCTAAATTTGTCAAAATATTTTTTTTTTTGAATTTTATTACGGATTTGGATTTTGTTATTACTTTATTATAATATTTATATAACTTTGTGAAACTCTAAACTAAATATAACTTTGTGATGAAAGTTACGGTATTGCACGGCGATATAGAAAACTCCAGTTTACTTGTTTGCATTTCACAATATATTTAATTAATATATTAAACTCATCTAGGTACTTAATTAAAACTTACCCGGAAAATTTTTTTATCTGGAAAGTGAAATTAATATCTGCTATTTAACTGATGTTTAAGATCGAATCAATCTATCTTATTTAAATAATCATAATTTTGAACAAAAAGAATGTCATAAGGAGTGTAAAAAGGTTATGTTGTGACATATTTAGTGGCACACTAAAATTCTATACTCATTTTTAACTTACTATACAATAAAAAATATATTTGGCCTTGTTTTTGTACATCTTTTCATTTGAAGTGTAGTCAATATATATATACATATCTACTAATAAAACCAAATCGTTCTGGTTTTCTACTACCTAGATGGCAAGACCCAACGAACCTACGTGCCAGTTTTGGAAAAAAAAATTGATAAAATTTCAAACGTGCCAGGGTTCAGCGAAAAAATGTCAGAACATTTTTTTGGTCAATGAATTAATGAAATGAATCAATGTCGATTGTAGGAAATTAATTCGATATGACTTTGATGAAAATAAATATTTGTTTTCCTGGAATATTTCAACCTTATAAAGCAATTTTTATATGAGTTAAATAAAATTAACTATTTCGAATAAATTTCCTTTGGAAACTAAATTTCAATTTTATATGAAATGGTTGCTGGGCATCGCCGTTGAAATTTTAAATCGATAGTTTTTTTCATGAAGCCGTTGAAATTTTGAAGCGTTAGTTTTTTTTCGTGAGATAATAAATGGTTGGTTGTTTATTTTTAAATTTTTCAAGTAATGGGATCAGTAAGATGAAAAAATTTTTTTTTCAATTCGATATGAAAAGTTGAAAATTTCTCGCGTGCCAAGGAAAATTTGAAACGTGCCAGTCTTGGCACGCGTGCCATTGGATTGCCATCTAGGTTCTACTAAATAGCCAAAATCTTTTTTTTATAATCGGAATTGTTCAACGCGTACGCGAAATCTATTTTTAAAGTATAGTACGTTTTACGAAGATGGAAAATTTTATTATAAAATTTAACATTAATTTGATATAATCTACATACACTTCAAAGGAAATAATTATAAAATATGAATAACTTTTTAAGCTTGTCGGAATTAAAAATTATCTGTAATATCTTTAAGTTGTATTTAATATCAATATTCTTGAAATCTTAAAAAGCTATGTTAAAAAAATTGTACATTATCTAAAATTTAAAGTACAATGTATAATTTTTCAAATTACTTTTCTGATTAATTTAATTAAATCGTAAAAAGGGAAATCCAAAATGATCAAATGTTACGCACTCAATTTAGAAGTTATCAATAAAAGCTGACAATACCAATCGGACTAAAATTATCGAGCGCATAGATTAAATTTTTTTTTTAACAATATTCAAAATATGATAACTGCCCTTTTTTCTTCTTATGAATTCAAGGAATAAATTCAATATAAAAGTAAGTAATTTTCGTTTATTAAAATAGTATGCAATTTGTATTCATAATAAAAATTACTATTATTAATAGTAAAAATTAAAATTTTTTAAAAAATTTAATTATACTTAAACAAATTATTGGCAAATAAAATAATAATATGATTTTCAAAATAATTTCATTTTTAATATTATTGGTTTCTGTTCAATCATTTAATATTAATGGACGTATTGCACAAGGATATGACGCAAAACCACATAGTGCCCCATATATGGTATCAATTCAAGTAAACATTGGAAATGGAAAATATCATCATTCATGTGGTGGAGCTATTATTGATTCAAATTGGATATTAACTGCTGCCCATTGTTTACATGATGATGAAAGAACATATAATTCAATGTTAAAAGCTGGACGTCATCATATTAAATTAGATAATGAAGAATATGCACAACATAGAAAAATTAATTATTATAAAAATCATGAAAAATATCCTGGTGGAAGTGTTGTTGCACCATTTGATATCGCTTTAATTCACGTTGAAGAACCATTTAATTGGACTGATGGTGTAAAACCTATTTCATTACCAAAGATACAAAATGAAGTTGCAACTGATTGTGCTAAATTATATGGTTGGGGCTTATTAGCAGAAAATGGTAAATTTCCTGATGTTTTACAAACTGCAGATTTACCAATAATACCATTAGAAGTATGTAAAAGTAAAGATGTATTTGGTGAACTTGTACATGATACAAATATTTGTACAGTTGATCCAATGGGAATGAGTGCATGCAGTTCTGATTCTGGTGGTCCATTAGTAAAAAACAATAGTATTAATAATGAATTAGAAATAGTTGGTGTTGTTTCATGGGGTCCACCATGTGGTAGAATGGATAATAAAAGTATATCAGTTTTTGTACAAGTATCATCATTCTTAGATTGGATTAGTAATGTTAAAAATGATTTTGAAAAACAAAAATTAAATTAATTGTAATAATTATGTAATTAGGTATAATTAAAATAAGAAATGAGAATTTAATGTAAGAAATTTATTTATTAAATAAAATAATTATAAAATAATTAATATAATTTTGTTTTATACATATCACTTACATATATGTAAAGGACTTATTTCAATATGAGTAAAACCTTTAATGATGTGTTTGAATTGTATTATAGCTGATCTCTACATCTTTATATGAACAACATACTATTTGACTTTATATAGAATAACATACTATTGATTCCTATATTAGTTCAACTACAGTACCTACAGAAATTTAACTCTCATTACTAAGAGAGTAAAATTATATAGATTTATTATTTAAAAAGTATTTATTGTTCTTTTGAAGAATTTCACATTTTTTATGATTTGAAAAATATTTTGTATTCTGCAAAAATAAGTTTCTGTAATGAAAACTACAAGGTAAAGGGAGAATATTAAAATATTTGTTGAAGAATTGTAAAACTTTATTTATGATTTATATAAGTGAATTCGGCCCAATTATTCTTTTAAGGTCCAAAATTATAAAAATTTTTAAATAATTAAACTTTATAAGTCTTTGAATAGGTTTTTAACTTCTTCTGAATTGCATATGTACATACTTATGTTCACTCGGTACCAAATTTTAAAATACACAGATCTGATTATTCCACAGGTCTGATAAAATGAGATGGCATTTTTAATTTAAAGATATTTTATAAACCATTGCGAGTATATTTAATTGAGTTCAGTAGCAAAACTCTAGGGCACTTCAGGGATTATTTTTGCAAATTTTTCAATTTAATCTTAGGTATGTACTTTCTTGCATATGAATGAACGCAAAACGTTTATTGATTACCTTTAAATTCTAATTTACCTTTTAAATCTAATTAAACACAATAATTTTTCGTATATTCATTAATTAATTAAAATTGCAAATTAATAATAGGTACTTATTAATTAAAAGCTGGTACCCACCTTGAGTCTTCTAACACGCTCAAAATTTTATTAAAAAAAGAATTATTAAAATTTACAGTCTCAATACAGTATCCACTTTTACCATTACCACAATAGTAGTTTTCAAAGACAGTTGAATGGTAAACCACAATAGTAGTTTTCAAAGAGAGATGAACAAACAATAGCATGAATTTCAATTTTTTCTCGTAAGTGTAATGAAAAAGTAAAAATTCTAATTTAAGTTAAATTAAACCTTTAAGAGCTAAAAAGTATTAAAATTAAATTAAGAGTTTAAAATAAAATATGTGTATTAAAATTTGTTTACATTAGATATAATTTAATAAATTTAAATTACTATAAGCAATCTCTATTTCTTTAACTATTTACGAAGTAGAAACGTGCTGATTAAATATCAATATACGATATAATAATTAAAATTAAAGGAACATTTCAATTATTATCGTATATAAAGGTATAAGTGGCATGGATTAAAAACTGCTTTAAATAAATTAGTTACGATTTCGATCAGCAAAAACATACGATATTCGATCAGCTTATTATATTACTAAAAAAGTATGTAAGTACATTTTAATTAAGTGGAATAAAAATAAAGCAAAAGAATATTTTTAATTTAGAATTACTAATTTAATATTAAAGTTTTTTTTATAAAATATTTGGTCAGCATAATTTTATTTATTGAGTACATATATAATGATTAAATTCTTTAATTTTCGAAAAATTTCATTAATAAAGCTTTAATAATTATTTGAAAATTGCAAATCAGCAGTTTTCGGTATTTTTCAATTTAAGAAAGTGGGTATTAATTTTGTAGAAAACAAAAATAAATAATTAAGTATTTGATTTGATAAATATTTCTTAGGAATTTAAAAATTAATTAATAAGTTTAATTTTTTTACTTATTCTTGTGGTTAAAAATAGTATTTTCTGATTTTACTATAGGTTTTTGTTGAAGTTATACATAAATTTAAAACTAAATTATGACATTCCTGCAAAATGACATTCCCGTCGGTAACTTAAAACATGAAGTTATTCTTAAATAATGTAAGGCTACAATTTAAGCTCTTATAAATGCCTTTTGCTCCATTTTAATTTAGTAAACATTTTTAAAACCAATAAAATCAAAACAAAATTGAAATGCAATTAAAATAACTTTTTTAAAACATGTTTTTCTGTTTTCTAATACATATTTAAATTATTTAAAAAATATTCGATTTATAAAAAAAAAAAAATACATATATTCATTTTATTCAGCTACTACATCAATTTCATCTTCATCTTCATCACTTGATGTTCTATTATTGGTATCTTCTATTCTTCTTAAATTACATTTAAAATTTTCTACTTGCTTTTCTTGGCCACTCTTTAAATTCTCTTGTGTATGCCTCCATTTCATTCTTCTATTTTGAAACCATACCTTAACCTTAAATCAATTAAAAAAAAACAAATAAATAAATACACAATATTATTTAAATACTTAGAAATTCAAAATATATACATATACTTATATATAGATACCTGTGCATCAGTTAAATTTAATCTATTAGCCAATTTTCTTCTATCCGGTTTTGTTATATATTTTTGTTGTTGAAATTGTATTTCTAATCCTTTTCTTTGTAAATTACTAAATACAGCTCTAGACCATGAACGTTTCCTTTTACTATTATTATTATTAGAACTTGTTGCTATACCACCATTCTGATGATGTTGATTTATATTATTACTATTATTATGATGTATTGAATTATTTATTAATGTTGAATTTGATCTAGATGAATTCGATAATGTTGAAGATGTTGTTGATTGAGATTGTTGTATTGTTGTAGATCCTATTTGACAATTATTATTATTCATTTGTAATGAATTTGTAAATGATTTTATATTATGTTGAATATTATTTGATCTATTAAATGTTATATCGGTTGGTTGAAGTGATTTAAGACTATGTAATGGATTCATCATATTAAATTGATTTGCAAGCTGATGAAATTTTAATACTGTTTGATAATTATTTATAATATTGGCAGTTGTTGTAGAATGTGATGATGCTTTTTATTATATATATACATATATATATGTATAATAAATCAAAATGAAATAAAAAAGAAAGAAAAGAAAAAGAAAATATTGTTAATTTTAAAAAATTTTTATATTTAAATGCTTTTTTTTTTTATTTATTTTTCTAATATTAAATTATAATTTATGTGAAAAATTTTTAGTATAATTATTATTTATGTTTACACAAAAATGATGAGTTTTTGTGTAAACTATACATAAAAATGTTTAAAAATTATTTATTAATAAATTTTTTAAAAATTCTCTTTACATTTTAATAATATAACAAAATTAAATTGAACTATGGTATGGAATGTGCCGTTAGGAAATTTTATCATAAATCATATAGAGTCCCTAAATGTATATTATACATACATATATAGTTAAATTAAAGCTATAGGAAACCTGAAACACTATAAGAAATTCCAATTCTCAATTATAATTACATATATTTATTATAATCTCCCAACATACATAAATATTAAAAAAAAATTAATATCAATCAAAAATAAAACCGTTCTATCAATTTTAATAAGAGTACAAGAATTATTTTGTAAGTGTTATACTAATAATAAAATTGAAATATTACTTATACATATTCACAAACTGTAGATTATTTGTAAATTAATTATATGTACATACATTTGCCTCCTATTTTTATATATACATACATTATTTTATGTAAAAATATATAGACTTATTACCAAATAATTTTTAATTTTTAAATAAGAATTTTTTACTATTTCAAAAAAATATTTCATTTCAAAGATTTTGAATATTGGCAAAAACAAATAATATTTTTGTATAAATAAACTTTTGTGTTCCATTTAAAACTATATATGTAAATCCTTTAAATTACTCTAAATATATAACATTCTAGCTGTATATAACATTGTGTAGAAGAGTATTTGAGATCATAAGTAAGGCATCTTTTTTCCGCTAAGATGACTTCATATTTCTATATGGAAAATGAACATCAAATCCTCATTATATAAATTATTATATTGGTTACAGTTTTTCCATAGTAATATGTATAACAGAATTTTTCTGTATGTACGTATATAAAATAGGACTGGACTTATACAAACTATACTTAGTTCGAAGTCGTATATTCCCTCAAAATTAATATACATAGCATTTTATTATTTATTAATTATATTAGAAAAAAAAATTTATTGTATTTAAAGAAATACAACCATTTCTGACCCATAAAGAAGTCTGTATAATACTGTATTACAAACCATAGATCAGGCTATAATATTGAACTTAATATAACAAAATTAATAACAATATATATATATCAATATATTGCTATAATTAAAAATATAAGAAAAATCGTTTTTCATAACCAATTATCAATTATGTGCCTATTGAATTTTTTTTTTTTATTTTTTTTTTTTTGAGATATCAGTTCGAAATGTCATTTTTGCTTGGGTCTATATAGTGTCTATAGTATCTATATGTGTAACATATTATATCTAGGTATATACACTCATGAATATATAAATTTTTAAGAATAATAATATTTAAATTTTAAAAATTTCCTTTCCATAAATAAGACTTTCTATACATAGTGACACATATGTACATATATAGATTTTGATGTATCTGTGTACAATAAAGAACCCTAAAAATCTAATTATAACACTACTATCGATCGATGTATATACTTATGTATGTATGTATATAGTATTATCAAAAATTATTGCCCATATTATTCACTGTTTATTTGTTTAAAATGTTACTCGTATTTTTTAATATTAGAACAATAAAAAATATTTTATGCAAAATTTGCTTTTTTATATAACATTTTTTTTTTGTCTACATCAATAAAATTAAAAATAAACAAATATGATTTTATTATATTATGATTTTTATTTTTTTTTCTAACTGATATATTTAATTAACATAATAATAATAATAAAGAGAATTGATATTTTATATCCTGTGTCAATATAGCAAGCATATCTTTTAATTTTTTTGCCCAAAATGTTTATTTTAAATACATATATGTATAACAAAAATTTAATGTGATCTTTGATTTTAAAATTGGTGTGTATACCTAAAAATGGGTATTAAGTCACAAATTCAAATTTTATTTGTTTTACAACACAAAAATATTAAAGCCATTATAGAACCATAACAAAAAACAAAAAAAAACTGTTATATTGTTTTTATTTCATGGTCGAATTCATTTTATATCTTTGTTTATAAAAAATAAACTAATAATAATTATTGTATAATTCCTATTATATTAGTTTTTGTATACATAAACATTTGAAAGAAAACCTCTCGTTTATAATTTTGAAAAAGACCTTTATAGTTAAAAATTTACTTTAAAAAAAAAATAAACAAAGTAAAAAAAATACAAATTCATTCAATTCTCCTTCAATTTTTATTTGATTTAAAATATTTTCATTCTTAAGAATTGTAAGAATTTTTTGTTTTTTATTTCCACGTATAACGTACATACAATTTAATTATAATATGATTTATCTAAAAATTTAATATAAATTATAATTTATTATCAACTCTAATTCATATACGTACTCGTATACATATATTCTATAAAAATATGTGTATAACACATTATAGAAAATAAAAATTCTATTTTTGTGGTCGGGGTACCAGTCATCATAAAATAATTTTTATTTTCTATTTGTATAGTATCCCAAAATATATACCATATTCTACTCACATGTCTAATATTATAGCATTCAATTATATTTCAAAAAAAATTTCTATAAGTGGCATTTTAAGACAAAAATGTTTCTACATATAAAAAATATGTAAGTGATTCTTCCTGATTATATTTAAATATTATTGTTATTGTTAATATGAAAATTTTAAATTTGTTTGTTTATACAAATAATTTTAAAATAAAAAAAAAAATTATAAAAAATCCTTTTTTTTTTAATTCTTTTGTTCTTCTATTCCAAAATCCAACTGTTAGCAACCTTAAGTGTATAAATATACCGTACATACGTTTATATTAACAATAATTTGTTCGATATTATGCGTAAATTACGTATATATATGTGTGTGCATGTACATTAATGTTGATAAACAGAAAAAAAAACTATTATATTATTTTCTTTGATCATTTGAAAATCAATTTTTTATAATATTTTATTACTTTTTATTACAAATAATAATTATTTGTTTTAATTATTTGAAAATTATTATTATTATTGTTATAATTATTATTGTTATATATTATTATTTGTTTTCTTAATCTAATTTTTTTTCGGACAAAAATATTTTTTGTAATAATTGTAAGTATTCAATAGAATTAAGTTTATTTAAAACGATTGTGTGTATATTGATACCATACACACAGACACAAAAAGTTTATTATGTATATAATATAATAAATATTACATTATGAAATGGTATATAAAATTGAAATCAATCTCATATTGAAGAATATTATGTAATTTTATGGTATAGTACATATTTTATTAAAATTTTTAAAAAAATTCAGAATAGAAAGTATAGGCAATTTCTTTTAGATAGTACTTGAAAATTTATTTCGTAAAATTACTAAACTGTACTGTTAAGCAAATTATTTACTATTGTATATACAGAACTACAGGTTATCGATATTAAAAAACATTATGAAATTTGTTACAATTTATAATTTCCGAGTATACTTAACTCTTGTTCGTTATTGCTTTTAAAAGATTTTTAAATTTTTGAAATTTTTTTTACTTTCTAAAAGGTGTTTCAAAATTTTTATTTGTTATATTAAAAAAATCAAAATTTCTTTTTCAAAATATTTTTAATTATCTGTATACATTCTATTGTGAAATGGTTTGCTATCATGCTACAATCATATCGGTGGCTAACTGGTTATGAAAGTATCATTTCAATCAATGCTTTTACATAGCATGTAGATACATCTAACATAAAATGAGCAATAATATCAATATAACACCTTATATTAAATAGTTTTATTTACTTCATGTATATTTATATGAATATATATATATATGAATGACATATATATCTATGACACATGACATATACATATATGTCATATGTCATAGATATATGTATAGAATATGACATATATATGACATATATATATATATATATATATATATATATATATATATCTATTACTATAAATGTTATATATATAATATATATAATTTTTAAAATTATATATTTGAGCATTAAGTATAAATATATACGTTATAAATTTATGTAATGGCCTATAAAAGGATTTGAGCACTGAATAAGGTCTTTGATAATACTTCTAACTACATTTTTTTTTATTCAGTTAAAATTCAATTCATATAAATAATATCAAATGACCTTTTATTATTCATTATTGACTTTATAATAATATTTCTTCTACAAATTACTATTTCTTAGAAAATATTGGGTGTCTGCTTATAAAACAACATTTACAGTGATCTCCTGATATATGTACTAAACTCGTTTTGTTGCTGCAAAAAGCATAGCAAATTTGTTATCTGTATTTAAATTATAGGTACATCTAAAACTTTTCGTTTCAATGAATTCCCGTTTGATTGTAAAATTTTACTATTCTAAATCAAAAAAACATATGAAATTATTTTCGATTAATAAATTATTTATTTTGAAGTTCACATTTCAAAAATTTTTTTTAGAATTTTAAAATTGAAAATGGTTTTCATTACTTTGTATCGAAAGACATATATAAATGTCTATTAATTTTAATTTTTCTTTAAAAAATCTAGAGAGGTAATTATCAGCATGCGACTGTATTGCAAACTACTAAATATAAAGCAAATAATGAAAAAGTATTTTTTTAATGGTTTTTATCAAAAATAAGTTCAGTTGAGCAGAAGGTAAAATAAATTCGTACTTCAATAAGTTTTGTGATCCTTATAGCAAATTTTTAGTAAAGTCCTTTAATAGCTCTTTCAGAAACAGTTTGCTTTAAGCTTCTATCTTTTTTTTGAAGGGAAGTAATTTAATATTATTATCGTATATTTAATATTATTAGCAAAAAACTTGAGATAATAGAAATTTCGTGAAAATTCGTTAAAATCCCTGTATCTCGTAAACCGTTGAGATTTGACGCCTATAGTTCTGAATAAAAATTTTACTCATTTTTGATACCCTAAATGATGATACATATATAATATATACCTAAATATATATATTTATTTGTATATATTTTAATATATACAAATTCTATATACAAATTACCTATCTACATTTATTTGTGAAAGTCAACTTCATTATTCTAATTCAAATTTAAATATGACTTCTATTTAATAGTGTTAATTGCTCTAATATTCGGACCTTGCGTTTACCCTTGGTTATATATAATCTTAAAAATTCTAAATAATTTTAATTGGAATGCTTAATTTACATATTTTTTCAAATATTTATACATAAATAATGCTACTAATTGTATTATAGGAATTTTGTTTACCAATACATTTTGTTTGCGTGAATATATTTTATTACATGCAAGTATATATACAATAAACGTGTATCGTATTTAAATTTTAATATTAACCATTATTATAAATTTACATAATATATGTGTGTAAATAAGATATATACATAATTATATTCAATTGAAAAAACTTTATCAAAACACTTTCTTTTTGTTTAAAAATATTTTAATGAACTTTGTTAATATACTGAATAAATATTATAAAAATTCTAATATTGGGTATTTACTTATATATATCGCTAATTAAATCGAATAAAAAGTTTATTTACATTCACATTTCGTTTCAAATTAAGTTGTTTTATTTACCATATAGATTTAAATGTAATATATCACATTATATATATACCTATAATATTATAACCTATGCAAGAATATAATATATATATATGTACACAAATGATTTTAAATATATATTTAATATTATTTTCTATTTAAAATTATATATATCGCGCACCAAAAAACAACATGATTACATTTTAAAATAATAATAATTATCGTTGTTTATTTAAATTTTTTTTTCTTAATTAATTAGAAAATTGAAAAAAAAAATTTAAATGAATTAGAATATTAAACGGATTTCGCCTTCAATTGATATATATATATATATATATATATCAATTGAAGGCGAAATACATATATATATAAATATATATACATATATATATTGTTTATTTATATTATGGTATATGTATATATATATATATTTTGTTGAAATTTTTAATATTAAAAGAATTAAATAAAATATATATATGAATAAGAAATATAATTAAGCTTAAGTTTTACCACATGTAAAATATGGTAATTTAAAAAAAAATCAGATGTGAAATAATTAATTTAAAATGATAATTATTGAATATATATGCATGTAATATGAAATTAACATGATCCGATCACTATAAATATACGTGTTCCGCTTTGTATATTTTAAAAGGTGTAAAAATTTCATACAAAATTTACAAAAATCAATACGAGGGGCAATCAATATATAAATGAGAGGGTAAAAAATGCAACTAATTTTAAAAATTTAATAAATAAGTGTTAAGATATTGAGATTAATATTATAGCGTTAAGCATTTTTACTATATCTTAACTGTAGAAGATATAAGTGTTTTTTAAAATCTTTTTACTTTTTTTTTCAAATCCAGGACTCATCTTGTTCCACAGTAGCTTCTAAGATGTAACAGAATAAGTTCTATAAAATTGATAGAATTTGAAATTGTCTTTACATTTAGTTTTATTATATTGAATTATTTTTTAAATTTTCAACAAAAGAGGAATATTTTTATTCCGTAATACCGTATTACTGCATTTCGGAAGTTAACCTTAATAGTTCCCTTAGGTTTAAATATAATGATAACAGTTTAATGAAATAATTTTCGGATAACCATATTATTTTGAACTTGAAAGAAATTTTAGTATATAATATTATAATTTTCGAAAAATTTATACTAATTTCATTTTCTGGAATTCTATTTGTATTTCTAATTAATTTTGTTAAAGCATATAATGATTAACTTTTGGATATCAGGACGATTACTATTAAAACTCTTCTTTTTATAACTTAACTAAATAAATAGAAAACTGATGATTAAATTTGGGATTAAAAATCTAGAGGGAAAGGAGTTACAAAAATATTTTATTCAAATAAATTAAAATGTTTATCATCAATTGTTTAAAATTTGAGACTAATCCGAATTGTTGTGTAGAAGAAAAATTGCTTCGTAAATTTGTTAAAAAATACTTTGAGATAACTGTTAATTTGAATTAGGAATCAATTTGCTAGCTTGTCATTTATTTATGGTTAGTTATATAAGAGTAATTCCTAGACATTAATTGCTTTAATAGTATTCATAATTGCTTTTATAATTGTTTTGCAAAACTACAATTTAATGTCAATTATAGTGACATGATGTATCAATTATTGTTGTTCATTCAGAAATTTTTTTAATCAAAGTGCATGATTTAAAATCAGGAACGTATATACTAGTAGATAATCTCATTTTTAATTAATTTATTAAAAGGACTCCAACAAATTTCAGAAAAAGTTGTGAATGGGAAAAATTTTATAAACACGCAACAATGTTTATAGAATTTCACTTTGTACAAATTGTATATACAAAGAGTTCTTTTAAATTACCCTCGTATTTTTTTAGGATATGTGTACAAGATAAAAGCAATATTTAAGTACAATAACTTAATTTGAAGAAAAAAAAATATTGTTTAAAAAAAAATTTTTTTTTCTTTATTTTTACTTGTTGTAATTGCAATAATAACAAGGAAGAATACATTAATTTTATTTAAAACCATAGATAGTTGAAAATTATTTTAGCATTTGGTTTATGTTAAAAATTAAAAGAATTTTTTTTTATTTTTATATTTTTTATTTTTCATTTTATACCTATTGAAATTTTGTAAATGTTTCAATTATAATATTATAAAAAGTGTAAACATTTTTCTTAAATAGTACAAAATATTTCAAGTATAATTTTAAAAATGATGATTGAAATCAATTTACAGATCAAGGAAGATGTTTGGGTGGGAGTGTTAAATTTGTTTTTTTTTTCTTCTTTTTTTTTTCCATATACAAATATTAAAATTGTAATAAAGTGTTTTGTAAAGCTATAAATATTATTAAAATAGTTGTGTTGTTCCTTTTATTCTTCTTTATAAATTGTCTACATATTAATATTGTAAAATATTTTTTGAATAAGAGAGAGAGAAAAAAAACCAATAAGATTTTTTTTATATAAACACACAACATTATTTGTTTATGTATTGGAAATTTTGTATATATACATATATATATACATTATTACATACTATTTATATTGCTTATATCTGCTTATTAATATTTATATTATTTCTAAATTACAATATTGCTCTTGTATTTCATACTATAATCAGAATTGTTATTATACACGATATAAATTAAGATATTTTATTTATTTACGAGAAAAAAAACTACAAAAAATTAATTTTTAAAATTATTTTTTGATTAAGTAAGGGAAGTAATTTTTTTAAAAAAATTTTATTTATTCATTTACGCCTGCAACAAAAAATATTGTTATGAATACTTTGTATGGATAGAAAAATTTTAAGTTGTACAATATAATTTCATGATATTGTATTCATATTAATTTTATTTTTCTATAGAATGAAAGCGTAATATTGAATTCGATTGGCTTATTGCTAAAACTAAACCATAGTTACAGATTAACGGTATATTTTTTTGAAAAAGGGATGATCATTGCTATATCCGTGCTGTTATAAAAATTAATTGGATCAGCCAGCATGCTATGGACCGACATTGTCAAATAGAGAAAATAATGAAATAAAAATTTTTTTGATAAATATTTAAACTGCTAAAATTTGAGTAATCCCTGATGCCATATATGAAAGAGAAATTTGTAAAAAACTCCTTTAAAATAGCAATTAATTTGCAAGCTTGGAGAGGGATTAAGCGTAAAAATTTTGTTTTAGTGAAATAATTTATTGATTACAAAGTATTTGTATACAGAATTGCAGCTTTATACCTAGATTATAAGTTTTGTAAACAACAGGACCGGACCGAAATTAATTTGTTCTGGAAATATGATAAAAAAAAATACACTACACACATATCCTTGAATTTTATTACATGCAGAACATTGAAATTTATCTAAAAATTTTACACTAATCTAATAATATTAATAATCTATAAGCCCATTGAAATCGTAACTTACTCAGCCGTGTTAAAAATTAGTACATAAAACTAATTTTAAGTATAAAATTTCATAATCGTATTTTAATATATGTATATATTTTCGTACAAATTAATATTTCCAATAGGAAGGTGAAATTTTGAAATATTTCAACTAATGTAGATATTCACGAGAAAGTCCTTATTAGGAAATTTTCATATCATATTTAATATCTTTACCATCTGACACAGGAATGTACTAATACTTAAAAATTAAAAATATAAAAAAAACCGCTGAGACTGCCTTTAAATCCCTGAATTTAGAAGCTTTTGAGCTGTGAACATTATCTTTATGCAAAAAATTTACTTATTAATGAAGACCTATTAAATGAAATATATCAGTGCACTTGGATACGAGACCCCTTGTATATATGGTTGGGAAAACCTTTTGAATAAGTCAATTTATTTTGAAATGCACAATTTTTAGATAATTGTGTTGGCTACTTAAATTTAAATAAGAAAAAATAGTCAAATTTCAAACATAATCAATAGCTTTGATAATTTAATTATCATTTTGTGATTAAACTTTTAATTTTAATAAATAAAATTATCATAAAAATTTTTGATATGCTTTGATTTGTAAATACTAGAACCAGGCCTTCAATTAATTAATTTAATCTAATCTAATCCAAAATTTACTCAAAAAATTTTTAAATATCAAATTTTTTCCAAAAAAAAGAAACAAATTTTGATTTAAAATTTTTACCATTATAATTTAAATGAGTACTTTATTGCGTGTATTTTTTTAAGAAAGTTAGTGACTAATATATACTTAAGTTCTAAATATAGAAATCTTCTCGATATTAAATATTTCATGTGCTCTTAAAAATTATTTGTACTTTGTTTAAACAAATTTTAGTAATAAATGGCATTTTTAGTAATTCTTCTTTTGATTTAGAACTACGAGATATTTTGAGCTATCTAGAGAATTTAATTTATATCGTCGTATCGTATATAACAAAATTTTTTACTCCGATTTCTATTATGATTTGAAGTTTCCTGTTGGATAAGGTAAAAATAGTTTTTTGGGTTCAAATTCCAAGTTCCTGTTAAAATGAAATCTTGTATAGTGATTTTTGGCTCATTTTGAATCTAAGAAATTTTTCAATATGTAATTTAATATCTCAACAAAGAATATAGGTCTATCTACTTCGTTTGCTTTGTTATGCTAACATGTCGGTTGGCTATCATAATTTTCATATCATAATATTATAAATCTTAATTTTTCTGTATTAAATTACTTTTCTAAATATCTAATTCAAAATGGAACTATGTATACATAACATATGTTATATTTTAATTGTAAATAAAAATTGCATACTGATGGGCGAATTTATTTATTCATTTTCCTTTTATTGCACCTATACTATGTAAATGTAAGTAGTTATGTATTATAATTATATCAACTAAGGACCCTGCCTTTCGATTTGTGGACAATATAAACGTATTGATAATTTTGTTTTGAATTTTGCAACTATTTAAAGCTATTTAGAAAATTTTATTATTTAATTAACGGGGTTTTTCGTTGATAAATATTTTAATTTTCTAATTTTATATTATTTTATTTTATTAGGATTTTAGTTTAAGTAATTTTTAATTTTATTTTACAAATTAAAATATAATTATGCCTTTTTTTAATAAAAAAAGAAAGCTCCGTGTGATAATCATTATTTATACTCACCAATATTATTTGATATCCTTATAGGAGTTGGTCTTACAATATATTTTAAATCATTTATGAATTTATTATTATCTATATCATCAATTCTATTATGATCATTTTGAAATTTTTTATATTCTCTTATTTGTTTATTAATATTATTACTATTATTATTATTGTTATTATTATTGTTATTATTAACATTAATATTATTAAAAATTTCATTAAATTGCTCAAAATGTTTACAGCAATCATAATTTATTGTTGAATTAATTTGTTGTTCTATATTATTATTATAATTATTATTAAAATTAATATTATCATCATTATTATTATTAATATTATTTAAAATTGAATGACAAATTATATTTGATGATATATTATTATTATTATTATTATTAATATTTATTAATCGATTATCATTAAAATTTTTATTATTATCCGTTTTTAATAAACGATCAACACTAAAACTTAATTTTATATTTTTTTCATTATTATTATTATTATTATTGCTAACATCATCTACAATATTATTATCATCAATATCATTATCACTGTCATGATCTTTTGTTATTAATGTTGTTGTTCCTGTTGTTGCTAATGTATTGGTTATTCCCGATAATGGTGATGATGATGATGCAGCAGTAGCCATTATTATTAAATTATTGTTATTATTATTGTTATTATTAACATTAAAATTGTTAATATTATTTATCATATTATTATTATTATTTGATATAATAAGATTATTATCATTATTATTTTGATATTGTAATTGATATTGAGAATTTGTTTGTAATAAATTAGTGTTATTATTATTATTCATTTCAAAATCATCTGTAAAATCAGAGATCTCTTCCTTAATTAATGTTGCATTTATCATATTAAAATAATTTTCACTCATTTGTCGATAATTAATTAATATAAGAACACCCATGTAGTTTTTTTTTCTATACATTTACATATACATGTATTTTTATCTTTGAAAATCATATTATATTTATATTATAAATTTACAATATTCATGCACATACAAGTATCGCATACTTACATACAAATATGTATAAATATTAAATAAACAAAAAGTGAGTATATCATTTAATTATTATTGCTGTAACATTTTATATAGGATCCCATATTGTATATAATTTAACATTTTTTTTTTGTCTATTATTATAATCAAATTTATTACTTTTCTATATTAATTTGAATGATTTCAAAGAATATTTTATCATATATCATTATCATATACGAATATATATATTTGTATATTAGGTGTAATATATTAAATATTCATTAATTTTATAAATATATATATATATATATATATATACCAATTTTTTATACATATATTATTATAATATAGAATCTGAAGAAGTTGATTGATGAATGATTAATTTGATTTTATCCTCAAGTATAATGTTAATATGAGTATATAAATATATATGCGGTTAAATAGTATCTCAAAAGATTTTTATATATTTATATATGTATGAGATTTATTTTAAAGAAGAAAAAGAATTTTATTTTTTTATTTTGTAAAGTGCACCCTGCAGTGTTTTGAAAAATTTCTTAAATCTATTAAATAAATCGGACGTTCCTATCTATATATATATATATATATATATTGTATATACCACATTTATACATACGTATTTATACAATAAAAGTTTATATTAATAATAAAATTATGTATATATATATATTGTAATTTTGAAGTCTCCAATAAATTATAATCTATAATAATTGTAAATATTTATTTTAAAAAATTAATTTTTTTTTTTTTTTTTATAAATTTATCTTCACCATCAATTTTTTTTTATATGATATATTTATACAATATACGTATATATAGGTGTATATATAGATACACTTATATTAATAATTACAAATATTTTTCATTAAAAAACACCAGAAAATTAATTTTTTTGCTCTCTCTTTTATTTAATTGTTGAAATTTTATATGTCCCGGTTTTTATTTTAAAATTATTTATTTAATTAAAAAAAAATTTTAATTACAATTACAGGATCAATCACTTAAAAATCAAATATAATTATGAATCACGTATATTAGGCGGTAATTTAATAGTGTTAATATAAAATTTATATTAATTAAATTATAAATTATTTGAATGTACAATATTTATTTAAAAAATGGTAAATAATATTTGTTATTAATTTTCAAAAATATATAATATCATTATTATTTTAATACGATCATTATTAATTAACAAAATCGATTTAAATGAAAATCCTTTTAATCTTCTCTTTCATTAAATATTATAGGGTATTTAAATTAATAATTAATCCGACGCAATACAATTAATTTTTAAATACTGGTATATTACAATATTGTAAACTAATTTTTATAAATTCTTTAAATATCCAATTATCATATATATACTCCTTAAAATATCCATTTAATATAATTATTGCTTTTTATAAGTATCCATAATTTTATAAATTTAAATAACCAATATTTCCATATTTACACGTAGCAAATACTCATAATATAAAAAAATGTATGTTGCCCATTCGAAAATACCCTTAATTATTAACATATACACTATGTTATACTCATACACAATATTATACTGATCGATTCAAATATCCCGGTAAGACTGATCATTTTCCAATTGATTTTATATAAATTGAATTTTTCTTCTTTTCTCTTCTTTTTTTTAATATTCTTATATTTAAATTTATATTTGTTATATACAAAGAAAATGAAAAAAGAATGTTGTAATCAAAAAGGAATATAATAATAATAATAATATAAAAGATAAATAAACATAAATAAAAATTCTTATACATATTATTATACAAAAATATGGACCGCAGCAGCAGCAGCAGCAGCAACAATAAGAGAGTAAGTATTATAGTAAAAGCATAAGTAAACAATGATTAAATAATAACTCTATAGGTATACTAATAAGAAGAGTAATAATGAAAAAATTTTTATATGTATAACATGTGCTTATTACTGTTATACACATCCATACATTCATATGTATATTATTATTATAATCTAATGTGATTCAATGATTCCCAGCATTTAAAATTATTTTTCATTCATATATACGGAAAAAAAAATTTTTTCTTATTTTTATTTTTGTTTTTTCTTTCATATTGTATTTTATTAACGCAGCTTCATATATGTATATAAATATTTTATTGGATGATAAGAGGCGTGGCCGTATATACTTTTTTCTTTGTTTAACTGGTTTAACACATTTGATACTCATTGGCTATTTTTATTTATAGCTGCGGGACTAAAAATATTAAATTGTTTTTCTTAAGATTTTAATATTGTATATACGAATTTTTTAACTTTAAGAGATTTTATATATTTAAGACATTGTTATATACAATACAATATATACTTTGGTATATATGTACATGTGGTGCTTATATATGATTTTGTGTGTATTTAACATCATTTGTTTCTTATTTTTTTTTTTGTGTGTCATTAAATTAATGTGAGAGATTTTTTGAAATGGAGTTTTCTAAATTTTGATGCATTTTCTTTTTATTTTCTTATTGTTTTTGCTTAAGTTTTTGGTATTTATGGTATGGTCTGGTATATATGATATTAATTATGAGTATATAAGCACGTATCAAATTTATATACGTAAATAAGCAAATACTATATCTGGGTATAAGAGGAAGAAATCTCTCTAATTAATTATAAATTATTAAAAAAATTAATAATTATGTGATTTGATAATTTTTTTCCTTGTTTGTTTTTTTTTTTGTAAAATAATTTTTAAAAGTCAATAAATTTTATTTTATTATATAGAAATTCTTCATGAATTTAAATAATAATAAATTATTATAACAGTGATTAATAATAAATATATGTATACATGTATAAGAGAATTGACAAAAAAAACTTAATTGATTATAATTTTTATAATAGCTATTTTATTGATAATTAAGAAATATAAAAAAGAATGATTAAAAAAAAATTTTTTTTTGTAAATAATTATTTCGTTATAATAAATTTCATATAATCAATAATATTTTTAAATTAGTACGTCTATTTGAGCATAATTACAATTTGCATTTGATTATATAACAATTCTTTAGTAATTAAAAGAAAACTTAATATTATTATTAAATTATAATGGAATTATTAGAAGCGCCTATTGTGCTGCAATTTTTTTATATTACCAAATTCATTGGTTTCTTATTTTGTGCCTGTTAATGTTATAATATTAATATAATATTTATAATTTTACGATTTGGAACTCATTAGCTGAATATAACAATTTTCGAAATATAACGATGCATTTTAATTGTTGATATTAATAGGATGAGAAAATAGTGTTTATCTCCAAAACTGTTATAGGCATCTATTCGATTTATTGTATGATTATCTAAAATAAGAAAAAGGAAATTTTTAAAGTACATAAATAAAAGGAAACACAATTAATATATAATAAGTAAAAATAATGTTTTAATTTTTATATAAAAATTTTTCAAAATTTCAATTAAAAATTCGAATTGAAAGACATAATAAACATTTCTTAAAAGCTGCTACTTAACTGCAAAATTAATTATAAATGATCCTGTAATATTTTATATGGTCAGAAAATTATAGTATAATATTTAAAATATTATTTCAATCTTACATTAAATTTCTTTAATGATTAAAATAATTTAGTAATGAACAATTTCTCTTGTAATCAAAAAACAAATCTTGTCATTCAATTTGCACATAGTCAAATTTGAGACTATAGCGAACAAAGATAAATTTGGGGTAAACTCAAAGATAAAGCAATTTCGAGTGCTCAAAATTGTTTTATCTCAACTACAAATATCAAATATGTAAGTTTAATCAAATCACAAGAATTTTTTTATTTACCGTAATTTTGAAATTTTCCGAATTAAAAAATTTTTAATTCGGTAAATTTAAACTTAATGTTGCAAAACCAGATATATCATAAAACTTTCTACATTAAATATATATACTTACAATTAATTACATTAATCATCTCCGTTATCTGTTATAGTTGGTAATACCATTAATAATTTTTCTCTTACAGTTTCATTACTACTATTATTTGTTGCCAGTTTACTACTTTCACGTCGTCCCAAATTTTTACATTCTTTTGTAAATGTACTTAATATAAAACCTCTTGGTTGTGTTTGTATTGGTATATAATTACGATAATCTTTATATGAAAGACATCGGCATGGATCTTCATCACAAATACATTGATTTTTTAACATTTTTTTTGTTTCTTTAACGATTTTCATTAATTTTGCTTTTTCAATCATTTCAATTCTTTTATTATATTCTAATGAACTAACAAATAACATATTATTTGAATTATTATTTTTTGATGAATTCAATGAATTTTCATATAAATTTAAATATTTATTTTCATATGTATTCATTTTTTGAAATTTTCCTGTTATTAAATCAGTATTTTTATATAAATTAGAACGTATACCACAACCAATAAAATATTGATTTGATGTTTCTAATAATTTTGGATTTTTTAACCATATTTCTAAAATTTTCCAATGATCATCCAATGTTGATGTTTTTATTGGTTTTATAATTTGATATTTTTTCCAAAAATCTATAATATTTATTTTTTGACTTTGTGGTGCTCTACTAGCAAAATGTAATAAATATTTTATCCATAAATCATGAAATGGTATAAAAATATTACGAAAATAATTTAAAATATCAATACCATATAATTTTCGTATTGATTTTGTTATATGACGTATATGTGAGAAATTTTTTATATTCATTCTACTTAATGCTGATGCATCAATTAATAATAACATATGACCATTTATATAATTTTGATTAAATGCCTCCTATATTTAAAATTAATAAGAAAATTAAAAATAGTTTATAATTTCGCTTAAAATCACTTAATATTGGCAAGATTCTTCAGAAATGTTACATTAATTTTCGGTCTTTATTTAAGTGTTCAAAGGATGAAATGTAAACGTCATACAAGAAAATTGTTATATAGAAAATCGTTCTTATATATGACATAAAATTTAATTAGGAATTAATTAGGGATTTTTGAAATTTATATGTGATTTTTAACTAAATCAAAAATTTCAAATTATTTAATAGGAATAACAAAATAAAATTTTATATAACTTTCCTGAAGAATCAATATATACGTACCTTATATTCTGGATATCCAATTGATTCAATCCATTTACAAACATTTCCACAATTCCAATTAAATACTTCTGGTAATTTAAATTTTCTAACAACATCAGTTGCCAATTCTATTAATGTATCAGGTGTAACACGAAATCTAATTGACATTGATTTTGAAAATGTTTGTGGTCTTTTTAATTCTGGTTTTAATCGAAATTTATAACCATTTAATAAATAAATTTGTTTTCTATTACTTAATTCATATTCTACTCTTTTAACTTTTGATTTATTCATTTTTATATATAACAGAATTTATTTCTCAAAATATCTTTACAAAATGATTAAATAAAATTCTAAATGATATTATTTAATGCAGGGAAACGAAACGTCTTCTCTTTTCGAGTTACACACTAAAAATGTTTAATTAAAGAATATAAAAGCTATAAAAATTTCCTTGAAAACTTTTCAAAAATAAATTTTTTTTTTAACAAGAACTTTTATCATATTTTCAAAATACAAAAAAAAAAATAAAATAAAATTTTTTGAATACGTGGTATATGAAAATTTTGATTTCGTTTGTAATGCCAAAATCCTGATTAAAGAATGTTTCTTATTAATTGTTGTAATGGAGATATGAAGACCATAACCAAACCATATTTCAGTTTTAAAGGATTATACTTTCATGAAAAACTCAGGAATTTGAAGTTTTTAACCGTGACCCTAAATGAGCCATACTTAATCATCTTATCTTTCAAAAATTAAAATTGGCTCTACGGCTGATTTATGAATAGAAAGAGCCGAACAATTTTCTATCAAAATTTGCTAGTTTTTTTTTGAAATTCGGTTTATAAAATTTTTGAAAGCAGGCTATGTATGCAATATGTATGCACCATGTATTTGAGTATAGACAAACGAATTGAAACGAGATTCGAATTAGACACCTACGTCTTGGAAGAGGAAATTGAACGCTGCATCAACGAAATTCAGCCATATTAATGCAAAAAAAATTATGAAAAATTTCAACAAAAGAGTGCGTATGTGTCAGCAAATTCTTGAAGATTTCCAATATGCTATTACAATATATCTAACCCTATACTGTATATTGTATTTAAATCAATTAAAAAATTTACAATTTTTAATTATAAACCTGTGTTTTCTATCAAAATTACTTCTTGCCTGAATTTTGGGACACTCTTTAGATCTATACTGGGACCAATATTAATTCAATGAAATTAAATTAAATTCAGTCCTCTTTTTAAATAAAAATTTGTAGCACAAACTTTTAATAAACATTTACGGTAAGATTTAACTGCTTTAATTTTAGAATCAACGAAATAATAATAAAATTTTTGTCATATTAAGTGTAAGGTAATAAAGTTTCCAATTTAAAATTTTAATGTATAACACTTTCAAATAAATAAGAAGGTAATTAAGACCTTTTGCACGATTTACACACGTTTCTATATTCGCATACTTGGTTTATGCACTTAATAATTTCGGTTTTAATTTAAAGAATGTATAAATTATTGAAAAAATGAAAATATCTTAAAAATTTAAATTGATATAATTAGAAAATATTAAAAATTGCAAAAATTTGAGGTGAAAATATAGAATGGAAAAGATAGAAAGAGAGAGCAATCTAATAGTGCAGGAATTTAAAAAATTCACGCGATAATGTATTTGGATTAAATATCATAAGGGGTTATTTTACAATCCCATTAAGGAATCTATGCTTGTATGTTTAAATTAAAGTATGCGTCAAGTGTTATCACTGTCATAATTATAGCAATCATAACATCAACAGTAACAAGAAATAATAGTAGTGTAATATTTTTTAACCTATGTGGTTTTCTTATACCCTTGAAATTGCAAGGATATTTAATATAAAAGAAAAATATTAATTGGTATACCTTAGAATTTACAAAATCAACTAGCTTTATATATGAAAATTTTCTCATTTATACTTTCATAAATAAAAAGAAAAATAAAGTTTACGTTTTCATTTTTCTGATTTTTGTTTTTTTTTACTTATTCGCACTTGTTAGTGGGTACGTTACCATTATTTTTGTTAATTCATAAACTTATAAGTTAAGAATAATTTCGTGACACAATTTTTAAGGACGAATTTTTTTTTTTCATTTGATAAAAAAGTGAAAAATAAATAATTTCATTTTTTATTATTGCAAAGAAGAAAAAAAATAACAAAATAAAAGTTAAAGGAAGCGAAGTTTTATGAGAAGGAATTTATTAACATGATAAATAAAGGAACCAAGTACATACATACTCTCATTATATGCATATATATATGAGATATTGTATATACGATATTGATAATTTAGCTTTATATTTTATATATACGAGTATAATATTTCTTAAATGTTATTATCCTTTACAATACAAAGTATATTCTTTTATGTACTTTAGACTCTACACATGTGCATGTCATTTAAATATAATATATACATATACATAATGCATGCATATACAAATTATCATATATGAAATTCACAAAATTTCATACATATAATTTTGTATACTTGTATTATTATAATGAAGTTTTCATGTTTTATATTACTTAGATTTCATATATAATTATAATAAATAAATAAATGAAAAATTAAATAATAAGAACTAGTTGAGGGCAATATGTATGTATATATATAAAATGGAATTTAGCGTAAATTATATTTATAAAGTATATAATTCTTATTATAATAAAAATAAATAAAAACAATAAGGTATTTATTAGCATTTGTACGAGTATACGTGCATGAATAAAAATTTTTTTAATAATATGACAAAAAAATCGAATGGTTGTTAGTGAAATCCGTATTCATTTTGAGAATCAAATATATATATCTAAGAATATTGTTCAAATAATAAATTTTATTTATATAGGTTGAGTAAATTTTAATTTGACTATCAGAAGTTTTGAATATTTTATGAGGACAACTCTGACATTTTTTCCATACATACGTATAGATATAGAGACTATTACTGCCATCATATTGTAGACAATAATATTTTGATCTCTTCACTCTGCGTACAACCCCGTCAAAACTATTTAAAATTTTAGGCTGATTTTAGGAGTTAAAAATTATTATTACAAAAAACTGTTCATATGCTATGCCGATAATACACATTTTAAAAATATCACCATATTATAACGTATGTGGGCAATAATAATTAAAAATTTAGAAAAAATTAAACATAATATTTCTCCGAAAAATATAATAAAAATTATATTTTACATATACTTCAAATATACTTACATATTATATGTCGATTAACTAATTCTAAAGAAAAAGGATGTCTAGCATAGGTTAGGTTAGATTGACGCTGCCATCCGAGGATACACCTAGGCCACTTGGGCCCGTTGTGATGCCGCAGGATATTCATATCCCCACCCTCACGTGAACCTGAGCCACCGTTTATTCCTCCTCCTCGTCACAGGAGCCTCTGCAGAGGTTGTTAGCGAGGCGTCCCATCCTTCTGGGTGGGAGAACAGTGCTCAATTACAACTCCTTTTACAACGCCAATGTCTAGCATAGATCTGATAACATTCTAACCTCATAGTACTCAAAGTCAACAAATTTATATAACAAAATTTTCGTTTTGAAATTTCTTAGAGATTCAACTACACCACATTGGATTCCGCTTTTATTACACTAAAATTTTCTTATTTGAGTTGACATATGTACTCGTATATGTATCTATTTTGTTCATACTATATAATTGCTTATATGTAATATTTAAATAAAGCATACACATATCCTTTTATATAACAATAATAATAAAAAAATTAGGTTAGCTGCTTATCATTTTAATTTTATAATAAAAAAAAATAGGGAGACATAAATATTATTATGCACATATTGTTATATTATTATAAAAAATAAATATTATTTTAAAACATAAATAATATACAAAATAATTATGTAAACAAGGTTGATGTTACGATATAATGCAATCTCATTGTATATTCATATGTGCTACTCACACAAATTTAGACCAAAATATGTGCATGTTATGTAAACATTATTATATAAATTTATTAAATTATAATTGGATACTCATTATATAAATTGAAATGTGAATATTTAGTGATATTGAAATTTACGATTTGAAAAATTTACGATTTATTTATGCTTAATAAAATTCCGATTTATTATATAAAATATTATGTGACAATTTTTATTTACTTTGATTCCATTATTATTTTATTAGGAATTCCTTAAAAATTTTCTAAATTCTTTAATATCTTTCTTAATATTTTTTATCTTGAGTTAATTTCAAGGTAAATAATAAATTTATTCGTTCTCCAATTTTCTATATTCAAAATAAAAAACTAACCTATCTATTATTTGATTTGAAATTATTTCGACACCTTTTTTTTATTTAGGAGGAATATGTTATCTATATTATTTTCATAATTTTCATGATTCATAGTATTTTGTTGCCAGGATGATACCATTTGACATCCTTAGATTATGATCCTTGGAAGTACACATATTAAATTTGTTGATTAAATTGACGATTCGGCAACTATTCCAGCTTTGGGACGAATATTTTCAACGCATAACAGGTGATATGCTATTTGAAATGTGTGAAAAATTGATTTTAAAATATGATCTTTAGAGTATAGGCCACCTAAAACGAATATATTAGTTCGAACTCCGTCTGTGATAACTCTCAGCGTTAACTCAAAAACGTATTAAGTTAGATTAGCCAAATTTTATTTCAATTTCTTTTTGTTCTTTTGCAATTGAATTGTTCAATTGCCAAGGTCCCTATTTACTTTTTGTTCAGTTGAAACAGCGGTTCGAAACACTAACAACTTCAAAAAAAAATTTTGTCATATAGAAAACTATGAAGCCTATAAGCTTTTATATAAACAAAAATTTACTATTATTTCAATCAAATGTGATAATGATGGCATACCCATATAAGTCCACACAAGACCTTCTATGGAACACCAAAATTATTTTAGTAATACCAAAGAAAATATAAGTCGTATAATACCCAAATTTTCGCTCAAATCAATTTAGGAATACTATAATAGGGCTATTAAGCTAGTAGAATTAATTCTTGATTGTATAGGTTCTTGAATAGGACCACTATTTCAATAAAATTTTGTTGAGATTGCAAAAATTGTTGCAAAAACTATGCCATGTACACTCAAAAATGACATAATTGCAATAATAATAATATGACTTCATGAATTGCCAAGAAAAATTGGCAAGATATTAACTTTATACCATCATAGTAATTTCCAAAACTTTGACTTTCTACATCTTCTATCTAAAAATAATCAAATAAAAGCGTGTAATTTTACTTAATATTCTCCAGCATTTTAGTAATTTATTTATTATGTTTATTGTAATAGGTGCTCACGGCTTACTCATACTAACATTGTTATAAAGAAACTTTCAATGATTTTCACTACATTAATGTCTTATACTTACTCTTATACCTTGTCCTTTATAGATACCTTTCATCTAAATGATTTGTAACAATTTTCCTCAATAACAAACCATTAATCGAGGCAACTGGATCTAGTTTTTACTTCCAATTGGTACAATTGTTTACCTATAACTGTCCCGAATCCGTTGGTTAACGTTGATATCTATCATTCTCCGATATCTTTCTCTTATTGCATTGACGACCAACCATCTATTGACGAACCCCTTTTCTATCATTTTGATTTTAAAAGAGCAAATTTCGCATTGCTAAATGATTTCTTTTCTACTTACAACTTCTCTTTAGTATTTAACTTTACTGATATTGAGTCTATGACGGGTAAGTTTTACGAAATCATTTTTGTTGCATTTGAATTTTATATTCCAGTGTTGAAAACTAAAGATACTACCTCTGGCCCTCCATGATTTTCACAAGAGTTGAGGGTACTTCGCAACAAAAAGAATAAGCTGTGGCGCAACTATCTCTCCACTAAAGGCGAAAGGGACTATGATAATTTCCGATTGTCGTATGATCAATTTAAATTATTCCTATACATCTATCTACTTTCTCTAAAAAAAAATTCTCTTTACTAATGATCAAACGCATCTATAAATAAATAAACATTTATTATTAAAAATCAATTTTATCTTTGAAAAAAATATTTTTAAAAAATTGAGAAAAAAAAAATTATAAATTTTTTTTTTTGTTTTCTTTCTGTTCATCATATATAACTGTTATACCTTAAAAGAGACACCCAACTGATCCAGATGATCAAATATTTTTTTGTAAAACATTAATTATATATAGAACTAGAAAAATATTCAATATATTTATTATAAACAAAGTTTTAAAAACCATTAAAAAAATATTATTTTTCAAAAATGAAAAAATAAAAAATATTAACAAACAATTCATAATTTTAACGAAAAAAAAAAATTTTTTTTTTTTAATATTTTATTAGATTTTTATTATTTTTGTTTTTCTCTATGTTATTTTTCCATTCATTTCTTCATAATAATAATTTATTTTTTATACTTTTACCATATTATCACTAATATTGTTATAAATACATATACATATATACGCTTAAGTAAGTATAGAAGTAAGTAGTACTGGTTATTTTAGAAATAAAAAGAAAAAATTTTCTACAACAAAAAAAAATAAGCATTAAAACAAAAAAAAAATTCGTTGTTTTAAAATGATTTGTTCTATATATACTTTTCATGTTAATACAATCATACTTACCCATATATATATAATTATAATATTAACAGTTTAACACACATAATTTGTATAAATACTTTATGCGTGCTCGACATTCTTATAAAAATATATACCGTCATATATGTAAATTCATATATTTAAAAATTCACATATGTACACATACCAGTTTATACATATTATATAAGTCCTATATTCATATATATGTTTAATTATTTCATGTTATATTTTAAAATATAATGTAGTAATCGATTGATATCAATGAATAATATATGTCTATATACGTGTTTCAATCTAATAGTAATAAAATAAAATAAATATAAAAAAAGAAAAAAAACGAAAGAAAAACAAAATATATAAGACACGTCTATAATCTTGCACGATTGACCATCCTGAGTAACTTGACCACACATACTTCTCCTCATATACTTTTATGCTCAGCTGGATATCGAAATGTTGAACAATCAATAAATTTTAACACATGATCACATTAAGAATCTGAGAAATAAAATTTTTTATTTCATATAATTTTGCTAGTTTATTTTTTTTTTCTCTCATTCTCTTTATTTTATTTTATTTTTTTTTGTTACTTGTTGTAAATCAATATTTCATTAATATTTAATAATTAGAAATTTTATTTTACATTTATAATATATATATTTAGAGAGTAAATCCTTTCGCTACCACAAGAATATTTCATTCTAAATATAATTCAGAATATTCTAGTAGGTAAAATTGGTATATAGCTATTTGACTTGAAAGTTCTAAAACCAAAGTCGAAGCCATAATTTTTAGCCATATAACAACCATTTTTTTTTTTAAATAATTTTTGTAATAAAAATTCGATTATTATTCGTCTATTTTATAAAACAAATCGTGAATGTATTTAAGAAGTCCGCTACATAATATAAGAATATTGTTATACTGATTTAGACTGATAATTAATAAAATTAAATTTCCATTTAAAAGTACAATTCTAAAGTAAGATTTGAAAATACAATAGCATAAATTTTAACCTAAAAGTATGCAATAACTATAAAGCCAGTGTATATTTTTTAATTTTGAAAATATTCAGTTAGTAATTACTCTTTATGAATTAATTCTTAAATAATAGCTAATGTAAATTAAAATTAATTTCACATTTTATTGCTTACTTTATTCGAACTTATAATAATAAGTTGTAAATAATATGCAATTTTTAAATACAATTCTTAAAACAATTATATATCCTATAATTTTCTTGTATAACATGTAAAATATAGTGTTATTTCTATGTTTATGTTTATAAAAACCGATCATTGATGGTTAATTTTAATTTTGTTTTTTTTTTTTCTGTTTTTATTTTTTTTTTTCATACTCTAAAGCTTGAAAAATATTATGTTGAAGTACATTTTGTTTAAAACGGCAATAAATAATTTTCGCGTAGGACTCCTTTATTTTATCCTTTTTTTTTTGTTTTTTTAATAACATTAATATGAGAGTTGTGATTTCTGATCGAAGTATTTAAGATTTATTCTTATTGTAAAAGTTAATTTGTATATTATTTAAATATTTAAGTACATACATTCAGTTAAATAAGAGTAAATAATATAATTCATAATTTTAATTTTGTTACCCCTAAAAGTATGCAAAAATTATTAGGTATATAATTTTATGCAGATTTATAAATTGTTATTGAGTATTATATAATGTTAACATTTATAATGTTAAAAAATAATAAAACTTACATTGAAACCATGTTTGCAATCCGTACTTTTACTTAGCATAATCAAATTTAAAATTTCTAACTATACTGTTACGTATTTGTTTTAAAAAAGTGACTTATCTTAATACGTTTTACCTAACACAAATTGATTCCTAAACTGAAATTCTTAAATACGCATATAATAAAATTATTTGCGTACTTTCTCGATTTTAAATCAGAGTCCTAGTTTAATAAGCAGGTTTCGAATTCCACTCAAAATCCCGGCTCATCAAGAATTTAAAATATCAAAATTTAAATTTGAATAATATTATATATTGAACAACAAGTTAATAATCTCTTGCATATTATAATGGTGTAGTTGTACTTAAAATATAAAAATTTTTGAAAAAAAAATTTCCAATTCTTTTTATCTAAATTCTTATCTTCTTATTATTTTCATATTCTTGTTTTAATTTCGTTTTTATTTTTTTTTTTTGTTAATATATGGTGAATAAATAATAATTTTCGTGTTATATTTTGTTCATATGTTGAATATTCAAATAAAAATCATAACATTGAATAAATTTACATCAGAAACCATACGATCAAATATAACGTGTGAGAGCTTATACTTAATAATATCAGTATATAACAATATATAACAATAATATAAGAGTAAAAATTACAATATATGTAAGTATAGTTAAAAGAGTATAAAATCAAGCACATTGCATGTTTTCATCGAAGTTGTTTTCTTTTTGTTTTTATTTTTTTTTCTTATTTTGTTTTAGACACACATTATATTCCTTGCAATTTGTTTTTGGAGTATATACTTAAGAAGAAAAAAAAAAATACATGAGTATTTTGTATAATAATATTATAGCCAAATAACGCAATTAAGTAAAGTTAGATTAACGATGATAGGAGCAAAGATTGTGGTCAACAACTCAACAGATCAAATTAAAAAGAAAGAAAAGAGAAGAGGAAAACAAAAAATGAATGTAAAAGTTAAGTTATTTTTCTTTTCTAAATTTTTTTTTTGTTTTTTATTATTTTTGTTGTTTTTATTTTTCAGTTTTATTTTGCTTTGAATATTTGCAACCAATTGGTCAAAGATTTGTTGATGTTGCGGAAGTTTATGATTGTTGAGTCAATAAGACATATCATTTTTTAATAAATAATTTTACAAATTCCAGCTGTAATAATCATTTTTTATTTTTTATTATTTTGTTTCTCATTATGAGCAATTTTATCCTATGTTTTTTTTTTTTCCCTATAAAATTGAAATTAAATATTAAAAGAGAAATTATGAGAATTGTTGTATTTGTGTTATATAAAATTTTTTTGATTTTCTATTATTTTTTACCGCTTACTAGTTATTATTATATTTAATTATCTTCACAAAATATTTTAAATTTTATCATTACATTTTACAATATGAAATGTATAGTGGAGTTAACATTTAATATAAATTGTTAACATTTAATATAAATTATTTAATATTTTTTTAACATTTAATATCAATTGCAGTTTTATCTATACTTGTAGCAATTTTCTTAAATATTTAATTAGAACTTAAATTTTAATTGAGTTTTTAATCAAATTGTATATAATATACATATGTAAAATTTAATACATATATATGTATATATATCATATATGTATGTATATACTATTTGTACATATTTTGAGGACGATTTTTTAGAAAATATTTAATGTAAATTTAAAATTACAATTTTTTTTTAGCGAAATTAAAAGAGATAAGGTGATGAATAAATTATATAATATACGTTTCTTAAACAAAAAGCAAAGTGATATAAAATACGCTATAGTTTTCCTTCAAGATATCTTTAATATTATGCTAATTAAAAAGATACAATTTAAATTACAAAGGTTTAATTTAAATTGCAAAACAAAAAATTACAGATTATTACAATGTTAACTGGTTTAAATGACTATTTAATTATTCCTTTCCAGAAATGTTATTGCTATATGCCCGGAGCAATTATTTAAATCATGCACTAGATAGAGGATTAAAATTCAATATATTTTAGTCTAAGTAAAAATATCGCTGCATATTTATTTTATATATGACGTAACAACCATATTTATCAAAAATTTGCACAAATATTCCAATGCTCTGATGCTTCAATACTAGACTAATTTGCACTGTTATATATGAAATCCTCTATTATTTTAATACGTATTTAAGTATTAAACATTTTTCGGCAGGTTCCTTCATATTAATGAATATTTTTTGCAAAAGGTGAGTTAATTGTAATTTTATATGTATCATATATATAAAAGATATATATGAAAATTCTGTTCTCGAAATACTTATATATGTATTTTAATATTATGCTAAAATGGACTTATACATATGCCGCTTTAAAAAATCATCAATTTTTTAAATTAGAATAGGTATTTAATTTAGTTTAAGTTCAAAAACTGCTAGTATTTATTACATAAATATTATTGACATATGTTATGTAAATATAGATTGTAGATTGTAGATTCTAAGGGAACCGAGTAGGACAGTAGCATCCCCCCAAGCCACCGCAGCCATTTTTGACTTATTGTAGCCACCCCACTCCCCCGTCTATAATATCCCCGTCCCCATCACAAAGCCGGAGATATCCCTAAGGGAGTTGGACAATAGTTCCCGAACACTTAGGGACCCATGTCCAAGACAATTGCGGCGCCGAACAGCCAGTGCCGGACAGTCGCAGAGAATGTGCACGGCGGTCTCATCGCCACCCCCTAAAACCCATGTAAATATAATAAAAACTTCATAACAAATTATAAATTTTAAATCTACATATGTATAAAAATTATTAAAATAACATTCCATTTTTTATTTTGTTTTTTTAATACTAAAATAGAGTTAAATTTATTAATATTAATTAAATTAATAATATTCATTATCTATATATATAATATTTATATAAATATATTAAAAACTAATAAAATAGTTAATTTATTTAAAAATATTTTACATATAAAATTTATTAAAATGTTCATATACAAATATACAATAAAATATATATTTCGTTTGTTTACTTCAACACTGAGATAACTCAAAAATTTGAGCATTTAAGCAAAAACGAATTTTAAAATTTTAGAATTCTGATTATAACAATATTTTATATTTCATAGTAAGTGACAATTTTCAAGCTAGAGAAATTGTACTTTTCCACAAATAGAAATGCTTTAAGGCCTTATTTCTACATTAATAACTCAAAATGCTTATTTTTGGAGTTATGTCACTGTTGCATTAAATCAGTGATATTTACACAATTTATGTAAACGTTCACATATACATATATAAACTTTTTGAATATGATATGTTTTTTACAAAATATTTCTTTATAATATACATATATTGAATAAATTATTAAAAAATAAAGTTTATTCAAACACCCACAGATATTTAATGAGCTTAGTAAAGAAATCAAACTAGTGACAATAAGTATGTAAATAATATGTACATATATATGTATGTATGTGCATATGCGCCAAGCTTAAAGACAAGAAAAAAAAAGATAAAAAATTTAAAAAAATTAAATTTTCACTGCTTGAAAACTTTTACTGTTTTCAACCAAAAATAATATAAAAAATAAAATAGAAAATATTAAAAATAATATGTTGAAAAAAAAAAACAATTTCGATGTGTTGATTACTTTAACCTAGAAATATAATTTATAAAAAGAATAAAAATAAAAAAATATCATTACCACTCTCTTAAATAATTCTTTCTTTTGTACATATTATGCTTTTCTCCTTTCGGTAATCTTTAGTATTTTTAAAAGAGAAAAACAAAAAAAAACAGAAGAACAATCGACGCGTGCTGTTTTCTCAAAATATTTTTTTTTTCCATATTACGCTCTTTTCTAATATTTTATGTAGAAAAGAAAACTGTCGTTGTATAGAACTGTCGTATATATGTATATAGAATTGTCGTATAATATGGTATGTAAGAGTAAGTTTTTGTATTTTAATATAGGCGATTATTCTATTTGAAAAAAATATTTCATTTCGATCATATCATTAGTTTAAATTAAAAATTGATAAGAACACCATAGTGTTGCGTGCTTGTCCCGAAGTATGCCACAAAAAATAAAAGCAGTGATACTCCAAATTATATTGCTGAATTTATATTTAAACTCTGCAGTTTATTATTAAGCAATTTTAAGCAATTTTACTATACAAAAATTATATAATAATTAATCTTTTATAACGTTTTATTAATAAAATAAATTGAATGTTTTTATTCCATTTGTCCTATAATGGAACATCGAACACCAAAAAATTAAAATAATAAAAATTTTACTTTTGTATATACTCGTATGTATAGGTTAAGTAATTTTAATTTAATTGTTTGTAAATCTATTCATTCACGGTAATTAACCTAGTGCTATTAAAAAAATTTAAAATTGATTGGAATTCAATTAAATACTATATTAAATAATTGTTTTACTCAGTTATCGTTATTATTGTATGATTACTTTAAAAATTCTTAAAATATTTTATGTACATATATACATATAAATTAATCAATGTAGTATTGTACTGAATGAAAAATTATAATATGTATTTAATTACATTATAGATTTTCCGTATAGATTATTCAACCAAAAACAAATATATTATAATTTATGACAAGCTATTGAAGGATTTGATTTTAACTTATATGCACATTAACATGTGTATATATATACATATACATTGTGTCTGTTCAAATAAAACTGAAGAAAATATCCACTGTTTATAGTTTTCAGTTTAAATGAAAAATTATTTCAATATTATAATTTGTGAATGCATCTTTTATCTCTTTTACAATATACATACATATAAAATATATTTTATTGAATCAATATTGAATTCATTCACTGCGGGATATCCTTAAAAATATATGTATAAATATAAAGGTATAAAAGAATTTTTGTATTATGATTTTATTTTTATATTTTTCACTATTTAATCTTTTATTATGATAAAGAAAAAACAACTTATCTTGCTTGGTGGTAGTTAAAATTCTTATAATATTAAAACCAACAAGTTGTATAATATCGCTGTTGTCGTGCGGTGTCATATAACCATTTATATATAAAACATTTAAAAATGTCATCAATAAATTCATTTACAGTGGCACTATTTGGTGACGAAGATCTTTTTCCAAATTTACCATATACCATATTATTATAGTTTATTAAATATAATATTATCTTATATGAATATCAAAAGATTTTTATCATGAAAATCATATTTTTTTGATAGCATTATATTTATGTTGTATAAACGTACATATATAACAATAGTCTATAATAATTATACAAACATGTATAATACGTGCTTACTTATGAATATAATATAATACACGTACCATTTTTGTGAATTTAAGATTCCATTCAAATTGAATTTGAATTAATTATATACTCGTATTTGAGAAAATACAAGATTTATGTAAACCTAATTAACAACAATAATAATAATAATGTGCACATTTGTATATATTAATTATTGAATCATTAATTATATAATATATAAAAATATTGTATTATTGTTACTTAAAGTAATTCCTTAAATAATCATTAAAATATAGAGCGTAGAATCAAAAATGATAGTACTGAAAAAATTGTTGAAAATTGAAAAAAAAAAGTAAAAACGTTTCAGTCAGTATAAATCGACCGAATTATACCCTGCACGTTAGCAATCTGAGCTTAAAATTTATTTTTGAAATATCTAGAATTAGCTCTCATTGTTATATACCAAGTATTCAAACCTAAGAAACCACTCTATAGAAACTGCATGAATATGGTTGAACTATAATTGGAAACACAACTGCCAAGTTTCATGAATTTAACTCTATTATTTTCCCAAATTATTAAAATTTTCTTATGGAGTTGTATGGCAGCTACCCGAATCTGTTAGGTCATTCCAACAAAACTTCTGGAATACATGTGACCAACAATTGAACAAATGACTGCCAAGTTTCATGAATCTAGCTTTATTATTTTACCAAGCACTTAAAATTAGCTTTTGGAGCTGTATAGCAGCTACCCAAACCTGACAAGTCATATCACCAAAACTTCAGGGATATATGTGACATATATGTAATTGGACACACGACTGCCAAGTTTCATAAGTCTAACATTATTATTTTCTCAAATATTTAAAGTTAGCTTTTAAAGTTGTATGGCAGCTACCCGAACCAGTGCAGCCATTTCATCAAAACTTTCAGAACATATGTAGAATGTAATTGGACACATCTTTTCAATATTTAATAATGTTATCTTAATTATTTTTTGAAATATTTAAAGAAACCTCTTTGAGTTGTATGGCAGCTACCCGAACTCGTTGTCTGAATTGTCTCAATTATAACAGCAGCCCGTCGTTTGCGCATAAAAAAAAAACAACTTGTGAAAGTTTGGTATCGATTGCATTATTCGTTTTTGAGTAATCGTGTGTAACAAGCAAAAATTAAGGAAATTTCGAAATCAAATTTAGACACACATTTCATTAACGTCTATAATTAATCATTTGAGTTTTTATAGTTATCTAAAAAAAATCTAATTGAATATTTTAAATTCACTTTTCAAATTTTTAATCAATATAAATTTACTAAAATTTTAGGCAAAAAATATGGAAAATCTTGATAGAATTGAAGAAATTTTCTATACATATAGAAAATCAGAAATGGGAGAATTTCGAAAAATAAACAAAATGGAAAAATATACGGATTTTAACAAAAAGCCCTCATATAAATTTCAAATAAAACCTGAATTTAAACCAAAAAATATTTATACTAAAAATATAATTTCAATTAGGCATTTGACAACGCCTGATAGTTTACTTGTATTATGTTGTACAATATTAAGTAAAATGCCTCTTCCAGATGCATTTTGGTGGAATAATTTTAAAGTTATAAAATGGATTGAAAATTTAGGATTTCCGCAATATAAGGTGTAAACTTCTGTTATTTACCCAACAAAATAACATAAAATTTTTGTTTTTAATTTTAGTCAAGTTTTTTTGAAAATCAAATTACCGGTTTGAATTTACTTTTTTTGGAAGCAAAACATTTACAAAAAATGAACATTAAATTATTTGATGATATTCAAATTATTACGAAAAATATCCGTTCAATTTATGGCATTGAAATGATTCAATTTTCAAGAAGTATATCACTGCCACCTCGTTTACCATTAACACATTATTTTTATTATCGGGCACATACAGGATACAAATATAATGAAGCGAAACCATTTAAACTTTGGAATTCAATGAAAATATTAAGAAATTTACCAAATTATTATGAACATTGGGATTTATTGTATGAAACGCTTAATAACCGACGAAGGAATTATAAAAATCCGGAAATTTTAGCTTTTTCTTCAAAATTTAATTTATATAAAATAAAAAATTATAGAAAAATAGAAGACATGAGAAAACCTACACGACATATTTCAATTAAACAAGAAAATTGTAAATGCACTTTATTGCCTTGTACTTGTGATGAAACCTATACAAAACCAATTCGTACAAAACCATATAAATTTTTACATAAGATTAATGAAAAAATTGAATTAAGAAAAAAATTTGATTCTATTAAAGAAACAGAGCATGGGTTATGCCAGTGTAAAATTTTTTGTACCTGTAATTTAATTGTAGATACAGTAAAATCAACTTTGACAATATTAAGTAAAAAACTTCCTGAAAAATATGGACCAACAATAGTAACTTTACCTCATATAATTCAAACAGAGAAATCTTTTAAAAAGGGAAAAATCTGTTGATGTTAAATTTTTATAATAAATATAAAATTTCTATAATAAAATTTTGTTGGAAAAATTTCTTCAATAAAACTGCTTTTAAACTCTACTTCTTTAAAAACAAAATAAAAATTTTCTTTCAAAAAACTGCAAACAAATAAGATGTACATACAACATATATATGAATGGGTGCAATAAAAACAAAGATGTATGTACGTAAAAATTTTATCATAAATGTGCAATAGAGTGAATAGTTTATATTTTGAATAGCATTAAAGAACGAGTATATAAGAAAAATTGTAACAATAAGTATTGTAATTATTTCATGCTTAGTGACATAAACGAACCAAAATTGTTTGGAAAAACTACAGAAGGGTTCAAAATTTATGGTGTATAATGAAGAAATCATTACAAATTCAAACGGCGCTTGATAGTAAAATTGAAATATGTATGTATGTATTTAAAAAATGTTTAAATTTTTAAAAGTAGAAGCGAAAACTACATAATGTGTAGTAACAAATGTGTATTTATTTTTTAGTAAAAAAAATGGTATTTTAGAATTGTGAATTAAAATTTTTAATATTTTACCATCACCGGAGTCTGATAGCAATATATACATACATATATGTAATCTTTTGTGATAGTATAAAAATTTATAATTTTTAGTCATACATTTTTATTCCTCTTTCATAAATTGATTTGAGAAACAAATTATACCCCTATGTACACCTGTAAAAAATTATCAACTGATTCACTAAGGTATAACAACTTTAGTTTTTTCTTTATTATTATAATTGATCATTGTTGTATTATTATGAAAAATGAACAATACTAATAACACTAATGTTAAATTCAGCATAAAACAATAAATCTATTTAGGAAAAAAATAAATTCAGTTTTTGTAAAGACATGACTTAAAAAAGACGTTCACGGTATATCTGTTAATTTAAAAATATTGTTTGAGTCCAAAAAATGATATTGTTCAAAAGTGGTGCTTTACATATTTTTACATTATTCTTAGTTGTTATTTTAATATTATTATGGGAGATAGGAGAAATACAATCTAAAGAAATTGCTAAAAGGGGTATTATGGACAATATTAATAATGGAATACGTTTTGCAGGGCAAATTTTTGGTAAATTTAATATTTAAAAAAATTTTAAATAGCCAAATATTACAAAAACAAAATAAACTTTACAACATACGTTTACATATTTGAAAATTCAACATCAAAAACATTAAAAACAAATGTACCTATTACCCATATTTGTATTTTACGAAAAAAAATTATCTGTAGGTATTAATAATGCTGCCGATGTTGCTAATTTAGTGGCAAAAGCTTTTGCACCTAAAACTTTCCAAAAACCAGAATATTCTGCTAATAACCTTAACACTGCAGAAACTTTAAATACTGGCGAAACTGAGCAATCATATTCTATATATCAAAATGCAAAACAAAGCGAAAATGAAGATACCGAACCAACGCCCTTAAACACAGGTTTTGTGATTGCGAATATGTTAAAACTAATGGGTCTAGATACAGCAAAGTTAGGAGCTTTAGCTCTTAATATCATTATAGTGATAGCACAGATGGTAACTTTAAATTTACATTTTTATGCATACTACACTCCTTTTTTCGATGCTAATTAATTTGAAATTATTTGAAATTGTATTTAGATTGGAAGTACTTTTACCCAAAATCAAAGTTCAAAAATTCATTCACCTGAACAACATTTAGACTTAGATTCTGGGAGACAATCGAAAATATCAGATCCAATAAATGATTATAAAAGCAATATTTCGGATACAGACAAGTTAAAACCTGGTTCACCATTTGATTGGATTTTGGAAAATCCATCGGAAGAATTAAAAAAATTGCTTCAACAAATTAGAGATGAAAAATTACCAGAATATTTTATTAGTCAAATAAATGAGATAGAAAAGGAAAGTGGAGAAGGAGATTGTATTAAAATTCTAATTTGCAAAATTCAACCATTCTTTTGGAGTATGCAAAAGCAAGTTATCAAACGTATTGATGGTATTCAAAATGAAGAAAATGAAAGTGAAAATGATAACAGAACAGATGTGTTCTATAAATATTTGCCAACTCTTAACGATTTCAAAAAACATGGAGATTTATGCGAAAAGAAATTTCCAAAATGTAATTTTTATGTAAGATCACGTTAAAACTGGCTTAAATTTGATATTTCAGACAAACTCATACACTCAATTTTAAAAGAGAATTAGAATATAGCAAAGTTATCGAAAAAAATATTAGCTAATTATTTTGCTCATTTGTTTTCTTTTTCCATTAAAAAATTTTGCTAACCGTACAATTTGTTATTTAAGGCAAATAAATCAAATAAAAAATTATTTATTTCGTTTCTTTCTCCTGCTTTGTTTCTTCTGTAGTAGTTGCTTTAGTGGCCGTAGTACTATTTTCTAATTGTGTTTGTAATGCCTGCAATTTTTCTTTATTAAATTCCTTTTTAGCTTCATCTAATAAAACGTTATGTAATAAGTTCCTATTTAAACTATAATCGGGCAATAGGGATGGGTAAGGATTTCCTCTTAATTCTAAAACGGATCTACTATATCCTCGTTCCTGATATTCCCTCGGTGCTCTATAGATTTTAGTGAAAGAAGTATTGCAATTCTCAAATCTGGGAACTAATACTCGGAATAGCTTATACATTAATGGCTTTTCGGTCAACCAATAGTCTGCTATTTCAACAGTTGGTCTGTGATTCTCACCATAACGTATCGCATCAGAAATCAACTGCAAGAAAATTATTATGTGCAATATTACTTCGAATTTGTAATGATTGAATAAAAATCATAATTTGCTCTATTTTTTAAAGTGGTAAAATTAAAACTTACTCTTTCAGCATAACCTCTTGCTTCATCAGCACGATTATAATTTAATTCAATCCTTTCATGTTTAATTAATGCCGTAACAGTTTTTCGAAGTTTGTTTAACCTTCCTTCGGGACCATCTTTATTCTTCAAATTTCGTTGGCGACTTCGCACAGCAATTTTTAATTGAGACACCAATTTCGTTACATCTGCTTGATTCATACTTTATATATTATTTATAAATATTTTGGAAAATTTATCATGTAGTTTTTAATTTCTTCACTTAATTTAACCAACATATGTCATTGTCAAAAACATGAATAATGAGTTCACAATAGTAAAATTCTTAAAAAAATTGTCAAAATTTTACAATAGTAAAATTTATAAGAAAACTGTCAAAAATTCGTAGTTCCGTAAAAAAGCTGTCAAAATTGAAATTAAATTTCGAATTCGAAAAAACGGTTTTATTCAGATAATAAAAACAATATGTTTATGAAAATACAAACAAAAACTTTTTTTTCTTAATTTATATTGCTAACTTACATATATTATACAATTATGATTCTATATTTTATGTCAATTATCATTTCATATTTCGGAACAATAAAAAAAGATGTCAGTTCCTTGAACGTGGCTGTAAGAGCCTTTTCTGTAGAATTTCTGTAAAGTTATCGTTGTTGTATTTTCATATTCCAGCTGTTTTCTCAAAGTCTATTGGGATTATTAGTAAATAAATTCAAATACTATCACTATCAGTGAAATGATTAATATTTTTAAAAATACTCTTTTTTTTACCAAAAATCCTCCGTTGAGGAAAATATTACAAAAAAAAATCTTATTGTCCAAGCACTCTATACTATTTTATCAAAAGAACTGTTTTGCAAGCCAAAATGTTTTATCTAAAGGTGAAAAAGTTCAGGATGCCGAAACTATAGTAAAACTCAAAAGAGATCCTGCAAATAAGAAGAGCAAACAAGATTCTTTTAAAGCACAAGGATTCTTTAATGTTAATGCGTATACAACTGCAGAAGAATATGATCTTGAAAATTTACTTCTCGGAATAGAAGAGCAGGAACTATATACTCCCAAAAAGTTTTTCTCGACTGATTACTTAGGTGCTCAACAAGATGTTTTATATGTTCGTGCTAAATATGAAGTTGATAAAGAGCCAAGAGATATATTTTTTTTCCGGGAAGGTGTAATAGTATTATGGAATTGTGACAGCCTGGAAAATAACAATGTTTTAAATTTTATTAAAAATTATGAAAAGGATCGTTATTTAAAACCATTAATTCAAGGTGAAAGTGAAGTAATGCCTTACGCTTATGTATCTGAAAATGAAAAAGCTAAATTCAAAGATTCTACATTTTATTTGAGTCAACAGGAAGACAATTTCTTAGAAAAGTACACATTTTCAAATGCTCTTTCAACTACAATAAAATTGGGAATTTGGGAAGCAATATTGGATCGCTACATAAATAGCTTGCATTTTATTACTGAAGACCTAAAAAAAGGACGGAAAATAAAAATTACTAGAGCAGAACTTTTGCGGAAAACCGGAGAATTATTTGCTCTAAGACATTCAATTAATTTAAGTTCCGATCTTTTAGATACTCCGGATTTTTACTGGGATCGTGAAGAACTAGAAAATTTATATAACCAAGTTTGCAATTATTTTAGCATTTCCCGAAGGACAAGAGTTATGAACGAAAAACTTAACCATTGCATTGAACTAGCCGATTTAGTAAGCTCCAATCTTAATGATGCCCATCACGTTCGTTTAGAGTGGATGATAATCATTTTGATTATGGTTGAAGTAGCATTTGAAATAGTTCACTATGCCGATCGTTATTACGAATCAAAAATGGAAGAGGATAGACTGCAAACCAATTTAATTTCACAGTAATTATTTGTCGGAAAAAGTCATGACGAATTTAATGTGTTTTATTAAATTTTTTTTTTCAATCGATAGCTAAAAGTAAACATTTTTTTAAACTTACTGTAATTTAATAATTTCTTATCATTGTTTTTAATTATACTACAATTGTATATTTTATTTCACTGATTCAACTCAGCATCTATGTCGGACCAAAATAGCTCCGTTTCAGATTCCGCCTCATTAGCAGGAGATATTTCTACTAATTCAAAAGAAGGGTATTCGACGACCTCGTCTAAAGATGGTGTAGTGTAAGAATCAGGCTGTTTGTTAGCATTTCTTGCTGAGGGGTTTCCGATTGCATTTAATCCAGCTAAGGCTTGCGAATTCGTTGGGTCCATGCTTGAAAAAGAATTTAAATTTCTCTTACAGTTATTTTAATTGTATATGTTAGTATATATGATTACTTTAAAGCTGTTGTATAATTATCTAGGGCGCCCTCCATGTCGTTTTCAGTGGACAAAAGATCTCCCAACACAGAATACAACCAACAATTTGGGTGATAAGACACTTGTTTTCTTAACAATTTAATAGCTTCGCCAGTTTCACCTTCTTGTTGCAATATTTCAACCTTAAGTTGCACCGCCTGGTAATTGTACTCATCCAAAGCTAAAGCTTTATCTATAAACGACTTAGCCTTCTTTTTACCCGTGGGGTCTTTCGACAGCATTAAAGCTCTGGCTAAAAGCTAGTAAAAAGCTAATGAATAAAAATTAAGTGAGATTAAAAAAAATTCTTACAACATAACTTCTTGGATCGTTTTTAAAAGATCTTATAGAATGTGCAGCCATAGTTTGGGCATGCCTAAGTCTTCCTAGGGCAGAAAAGCAATGTGTTAGAGCTTTATAAGTTTCAAAACGATATCTAGCTAAGCTTTGAGCAGTTTTTAAACATGTTAAAGCTATATTCAATTTTTTAAGCTGACAAAATATAAGCCCTTTTAATAAATGTGCCTCAAAATTCCTAGGATTTTCCGCGATTGCCTTTTGAAGAAAATAAATAGCCTTACTATGTTTATCATGCTTATCTTCAGCTTTTAAATGTTGTGCTGCTACAAACCAATTTTCAGAGGAATATTCAATTATTGGCATTTGTGGCGTTGCAAGTTTTTCTAGCTCCTGGAATTTATTTTTTTTAGCATAAAGTATAGACAAAGCCATAATACCATCTGTCATTTGAGGGTTTGTCATATATGCTTGTGATAAATAGTTCAATGCCATATCCGAATTGTCGTTGTAGAAATAGCATTCCCCAATCAAACTTAATAATTTATCATTATTTCTTAATTTTGAGTTTTGATTAATAGTTTTGAATGTTTCAGTTGCTTCAGTCAATTTACAGTTAAAAAGAAGATCATATCCTTTTATCCAAGAAGCTAACCAATCTGAACATTGAGGTGAGCTGCAAGCTAAAAAAATCATTAAAATAAACCATGTATGGTTCATGTTAAGTCATAAATATTAAATATAAACTTTATTTTACCATTAATAATAATTGAATTCACTTCGTGACCGTTTACACCTATTTCTAATAAGCATTTAATTGTATCTAATGCTAAAGGACATTCAAAAAGAACTTCTTTATAAGAATGAGTAGCACTGTTGTCATCAGTTCCATAAACGTGTTGCAATTTCCCTAACAGGTAATTCATTTTGGGACTTTTATTTTTAATTGAATGAAGAACGAAAATTGCTTTTTTCGGTAACTGCATTTCTTTTAGACATATTGCAAAGCGGTATTTACTTTCAGTGTCTGAAAAATGTTCGTATGCTTGCTCAATTAGAATTAAACTAGCGGCTTTGGACCGTTGCAAAGATTTTCTAGTTTCTATGACATCTTTGAAATATTTAGCTGCAGTGTTATATTTTCGTTCAATAAATGCAGAATTTGCTTGGAAAAGCAACAACTGATATTCTTGTTCCTGTGTCAAAATACTGCGGTCATTTTTGAACACTGTTTGAAGAATATTAGCCTACGATTTGAAAATTCATTAAATTGATCGGAAATATGAAAATAATTAGTTTTTGCTCACCAGCATCAAAACTTCTGAATACAGTTCATAATCATATAATTTCTTAACATTCATAAAAAGAGTATTATCCATTTTATTCAAATTTTAAACCAACAACTAATTTATTTTGTTTTGTTTATAATTTGATCAAATAATGACATATGCTTCATAACAAATTGAATAGAGTTGTCAATTTCAAAAAATTTTAGTAGATATTTTTTTACTATTTCAATATGTACAGGTAAATAATTAAAAAAAAAAATTGGTAAAAAATCAGCAATCATTTTCACTTAAATTTTTGTTCTTCCTATTTCGTCTAGTAAAATTTTCTATCTACCCCTTCTTTAAAAAAAATTATACTTTGGAACTTATATAGCTCGGCACCCATAATAATATTTGTAATATGATAACCATTGGAAATATTTGTCATTTGAATGACATTATTTTTGATCTTGTTTTTTCCCCAACCCTCCATTTTCTAAATCAAGATGAAAACAGAACAAGAGCTATTTTCCGTGGCGGGATGCGGAAATTCACATAGAATACGGATTTATAAATGGGATTATTCAGAATGAAGCGAAATTATCAATGGAATTGGATTACCGGCCATGAAAGATTCCAAAAAGCAACTTCATGTGCTGGGGAATTTTAGACATTAGCTGTTTTAGCTGATGTCTGTGATATTATATGCAAAATACTGATTTTGGCGTTCCGCTGTTGTTTTGTGTGAGCAACGTAAATTCTTCGTCGTTTTCATTCTCCGTTTTGGATTTGTTTTAATACTAAGTTTTTCGGCTTCTTCAAATAAATTAAATATTATTGAAGAAAAACTGAAGAGGAACAAAGAGGAATAAATTACAAAATAACTCTTTGACTCTGTGCAAAAATGTAAAAATGTTAGCAAAAGAAAACTTGGCTATGTGCCATAATTTTTCCCTAAATAAACTTGGTTTTCTGCAAATAAGACTTGTTGTTCACCGTTATTTTGCAAGTCAGAAAAGTCATATGTAAAATGACGTTTGTCATTTGATATATTTAATGTATGTATATTCAATTTATAAAATTCATTAATCAAAAAAATGGCTGCTCATAGTGGAGGAGTAGATTGGGCTGCAATTATAAAACCTTTTATTTTATCGAACAATTATGGGAATTTAAATAAAACAGATATAATAAACATTATTAAGGCAATTTTAAAAGGGTAAGTTTTTCAATTCAGTATTAGGATGATTTTCAAAAATAGTTGTAAAATTTTTTATAAAGCTGCCATTATGAAATTCCGAATTGATTTTTTTTTCTAATTGTAGGGAAAATGAGTTTTTGGATCATGATTCCACTTTTGGTCAATTTTTCATGGCTTTTTCAGCGCTTGCAGCTGATGCAATTAGTGGCCAATGCAATTTAGGTGAGATTAAAAATTTTTTAAGAAAAAAAAAAAAATTTTTTCCTTTATGATTCATCTCAAACTATTTGACAATGAATTGTGTAATTCTAAATTGATCCTTTTTCATATTTCGTAGTTTGCCAACAGCAAGTACCGCAAATGATTGAAGCAAGTACTATATTGATTAAATATATATTAAATCGAATAAGCAAATCATCAGTAAATGATATTCTATTACTGTTACCACCGCTTAAAGGTCTTTGTGACGGAAAACAACAAACTACAAGCTTTGATAATGCAATTGTAAGCTCGTTACTAAAAAGTTCCAAGTTTCCGGAACATTCTAAAAATAACGTTACTAGCGGTGATAAAGATAGCCCAAAATCGGAAATGAAAAGATCGCGTTCTGATTTATCAACTGTAATATTGCAACAATTAACAACGCCTTTAGGAGCTAATACCGTAAATTGTTGGGCACCATTAAGTGAAGAATTAACTGATTGCACAGTAAGTCGATTTTTTTATTTTGAATTTCTGAAATTTATTAAAATTACATCAATTTTGTAGCAAATGTTTACAGTAGCAAACATAGCCTGCTTAGAATCATTAAATGCGGGAGATATAATATTAGAAGTTTGCTCTTCATTACCAATTTTGTCCAAATATAAACTTAAATATGAGGATTGTGCCTTGCATGGAAAGCCTCTTTATTTGCCATTAACAGCATCAGAAGCAACTCAACTAAAGAATCTGTTTCCACAAATGTCTACTGATATCAAAATACTGTCTCAAGCTTTGTCATTACCAATTTTAGAGCCATTAACTCCAAAGAAAATCTTGCAGTTGTCTCAATGTGCAATGTCGGCTTTGTATTGTGGAGTATTAGTTTCCATTTCTGGTAGTGTGTTGTCCATGTCAACGGGATATTCTTCACAAAAAAATCAACAAAGTTCGGCGAGTGCTATTCAACCACAAAAAGATAATGATGAGCTAGATGATCATGCTCGGGTTATAGTAGATAAAGCCTTGGAAATTTTTACAACTATTGGAGATTTATTTAGAAATTCAGCGCGGAGTCACATATATCAAAATCATTTATGCTTCGGAGCATGGTTGCTTGTCACAGGAATACAAGGAGCTATGGGAGCTTCTGGAAGTTCAAGTTCAAAACAGTCACATGATGAAAAAGGCAAAAGCCCCGCTAGAGTTAGTGGATTTGGTTCATTGGAGCAACAAATTCCATCTGCTCGTGTGAATTTGTTCAAAGTCCAGCAAGGATTTGGCGTGCTAAATGCAGCAATTGCAAATCATAGTTTAATTCTGTTAACAGAGTTAATAGAAGATTTGAAAATAGAAAGTCGATCTGGTGAAGAAAACAATCCAAATCAATCTAATATTAATGCTAGTGAACCTGCAGGTTTTGAGATCTTAGAGCAATATACTTCTTTGCAAAGAGTTGTGAGAGTACTGAATTCCACAACTTTACAACAACTGTTAACATTTTTAGCTACAGTATCTTATCGAAAAGCATGTAATTTGAAGCGATCGAACTTAAAAGACCGGACGGAGTGTGACCCAATAAGTTATTCAGATTCTACAACATATTTCAATGACACGCTTTCTTGTTCAGATGATTCAGAAACAGAAGAGGAAGATAGTGAAAGTTACTTGGGTTTGTGGTTCAAAGAAACATTATCTCCCGAAGCAAACGACGAACCAGCAGAAACTACTGGACAAGACAAAACAAGTGAACCACCCAAATCTAACATGGTTCCGGTAAAAGACGAACCGCATGAATACTTAGATTTGTCTTCCCAAATATTTTCATTCTTGGATCAATCTCTTGGAACAAATCATAAATTTTTGAATAAATACGTTGAATCTGGTTTGAGCGAACAACAAATGGTTTTGTTAGCTAATATTTTAAAAGATTTAGATCGTGATGCAGCAAGAGGAGAGCCAGATAATACGGCATGTATGCAGTGGCAAACAGCTATGATAAAATTTTCTGGTGCTTTAGGAAGATATTTGCATAACCTTATATCTGGTTCGTTATTAAACGAAACGTTACAGTCTTCGCTTTTATTGCATTTGGGCGTATCACCGTGGACTCAGGATACAAACATTTGGCCTTTACAAGTTTACTCCAGGACTTTGTCAGTTTTAGTACAAATTTTATTACTGAAACCTACGCAAGAGAAAGAAGCTGCATGTTTATCAGTATGGCATCGTCTTGTAAATACATTGGTGGAAGGAGTTTGCTCATCTGGAAATTTAAACCAAAATTCTGAAGATTATGAAGATTTAAACGTTGAACATGCGCAACTTTTATTATTTTTGTTTCATTCATTGAATTTAATGCAAAAGAAATCGATTTTGCTACTAACTGCTGGTGGGGTTATAAGATGTGCTGAAGTTTGTAGGAGCTTTTCGCCGGAAAAACCTTTGAGAGATAATCAATTAATGTTATTATCACGATTGTTACTTTTCCTGGAGTATTTAATGAAGCATTTATACAACGCTCCTATAGTTTTGTTGGAACAAGTTCGTTGGAATCTATTTAGTGTAATAACATTAGATGCTAATCAAAAAGTTTCCGATCTAATTAACAATAAAACAAAAATGTTATCTTTTTGTCGCAAAGACATTGAAGACCGATATAGAAAATTTTCAACAGAATATGCTAATGGTACGTTCATATAAAATTCTGGTTAAATATTTTCTTTGTACATATGTTTAATTTTTTTTTTTAATTTTAGCAATTCGGCCAAAATTCTATTCCCTAGCTATAATAGATTCAAAAACACAGCAAGAATTTAAGCTTGATGGTCTTGCTTGGAACTTTATATTATGTACCCCAGACAAGTTAAAATATCCATTATTAGTTAATGCCTTGATTGACATACTTTCGGTAACAGATATTTGTATGGCTAAAGTTCCTGTTCATAGTTTGTGTGCGGTACACTATTGTTTTAGTCTTTGCTGGAAATTATTGTTAGGATTGCCACCATCGACTCCGCATGTTGAAGCGTTAATGAATGAGAAAGTACCAAACTTACATTCTTTAATTTGGTCAATAAGATGTTTAAACCCTCAACCAAGCTCACATTACCTTATAGTTAATAGTTTGGTCAAACAAGGAATGTACACACAATCCGCAGAAACTTTGTGGAGCAAAGTAATAGAACATGTTGGAGATACACGTTATAGTCTAAAAAATAGTATATTAGGAATAGAAAATTTCAGCAAAACTTTTAACACTCGTAAGCATAAAGATTAACTAATATTTTATGAACATTTCTAAAAACTTGAATTTTTACAGAAAATCCGAGAATATCTAAAATTGTGCTTTTGGATGCAATTATTTCTCATATGCATGCTATATTTTGGGCTGAAAGAGAAGGTGTAAAACCATCAAAATTGAATCCTTCTAGCAGTGTGAATTCATCATCACATAGCAATTCACCTTCACCATCTTCATCGACAACATCTGTGGGTGCTCTTGTTGAGCAAAATGCTGCAGTAACCGGTTCCGATTCAGAAAACGTGGAACAAGAAGGCATTTCAAAAGATGATTTATCACGAGATCTACTTTCTAAATTATTAGACTCAATGGAAATTCTTCGTGATATCACTTTCAAAATAATGACACAAAATTTGACAGGCCCAATAAACTCTGAAATTTTGAACAATTTAATCTCTATAGCTGGAAGTAAAAGTTCATATTCTACAGAAATATCAAATCAATTCATTAATTTATTATCCGGCACTGATAAAGACATTATTAACGGCGAATGGAAAAAGCAATTAAATATTTCTGGAGAAGAAAATTTCACTAGCGGACATTATCCAGCGGAGGGCCACACTTTGGGCGTTATCGATGGCCATTTACAGGAAATATCAAAAAATGCAAATTATTCTATTCTGCTATCATTGAAACATGCTTTAAAATCAACTGTTCATTTAATTTTTTACCTTTTACCTTCATGCAAAAATAATCAAGATATAATGAATCATTTAAAGGAAATTTTAATTCCATTTTTGTTTGATATTCGAACAGAATATATTTTCGAAATTTCCAACAAATGTGTTGAGGCTATGTTAAGTGGAGAAAATAGTATAGATGATTACCAATTTTTCGCTTACAGTAATATTTTGAAATATTCGTATAAAGTCTTAATAGATTATTCAGAAGAGTCTCGTCAGGGTAAAAATGTAAATTTAGATGAAACAATATTAACTACAATTCTAAAATCGTATGAAAAAATGCTTGAAAAACCTATGGGAATGAAAGCGATGCAAGATTTTTTTTACGTAAAAAAATCTGGCTCATTAATAGAACTTTTGCTGTCTTTTACCAATACTCAACTTTCGCAAGGATATTCAACAAAAATCTTGCAGTTTTATGAAAAATTGTTCCAATATGCAGAAAAATCAGATTCCAAATTTTCGATGGATGAGTTATCGCAATGCATTTCAGAAATGGGGCAAATTGATATAAGTAAATTAAAAGTATGGCTCAGCCATATTCTTTTAGGACCCGGAAATCTTAATCAAATCCAGCAAGCATCAAGTGGTACTTCTAGTAACGCCCAAACACCCACTAATATGGCAACAGTTTCGGCAATACCAAGCATATCAGATCAAATTGCGGCTCATTCATCAGAAATGGAACCAGAAGATATGGAAGTTGATTATGATTGGACTGGTGGAGCGACTGGTGCCGGTGCTACCGTAGCTACTTTGCCAAGTAATAGTGGTGCCAGTGGTTGTGGTGCCCAAAATTCAGCCACGGGAGGTGTGCAAACTTCAAGTGCATGGCAAGTCAATAGTTTCCTTACCAACAGATCAGAAACTTCTCCAAATGATGAGTGTGTTGAAGAAAACGGTCGTTTATTGCAAAATATTACGAAATATTTAGTGGTTGAAAGTAAAATTTGTTCAACGGTTTCAACGGCATTATTTCAGGCTTTAATTCATCTTGGCCAGAATTTAGTGTCGTCGTCTCAAGACGTTTTAGATTTTACAGATTTATTACTAGTAATGGTTACTTTAGCTGATGCTTCCCAAGGTAAGTTAAAATTTTTAAAATAAAATTTTCATTCTTCACCATGAACAAAAATTATTTTTATTCTTTAATACAGGAAAAGGTCATGGTTTGTTATTCCCAGCTGCAGTATCATGGCTAGAAGTTTCTAAATGTCATGTTCTCGAAAAACAATTGAATAAAAGTCAACCGACTACAACAAAAGCTCATATTTCTCTCGAAAATGTTATTTCATTGCTACGATATATGAGTGATCTTTTACAGGGCTTGGGATATAAAGGTAGTCGATCTCTGACTCCGCCATGGGAAGAAGAAATGCAGGCTGATTTTGAAGATATTTTAGACGACTTAGGTGGTGATGAGGAAGATAGTGCTGTAGAAGATTCTGATGAAGATAGTCTCGGGAATAAACTTTGCACTTTTTCGCAAACTCAGAAAGAGTTCATGAACCAACACTGGTACCATTGTTATACTTGTAACATGGTGAATTCAGTTGGGGTTTGTTCAGTGTGCGCTAGAGTGTGTCATAAAAATCATGATGTAAGTTATGCAAAATATGGAAATTTCTTTTGTGATTGTGGCGCAAAAGAAGACGGATCTTGTCAAGCATTAACTCGACGGGTAAATACTTCTAATACACAAGAAATTACAAATGCTGGAGCGTCTTCCTCAAATAAAATGTTTGACTCATTCAATGATCACTCAAACATTTCAAGAAAACGGATTATAGCACCACCTTCACAAATTTTAACACCAAGCATTAATGGAACTACACGAATAGAAAATTCTAATGATCGTACTACAAACTTTTACATGACAAAAATGATTGAAACAAGTAAAGACCAACTAAATGATCATGAACAGTGGACGGTTGTAATAAAATGTATATTAGAATTCTTTGAATCGCTAATGCCTGCAATTCGGGAAAATTGTTCATTATATTCAACCGTTGGATGTCAATCAAGGGCTCAGCAAGCTTTAGACAGACTTCATCAACCAGATAAATCTTTTCAAATAAGTGATCAAATAATGGTTCCAACCCTGGGATCCCAAGAAGGGGCTTTTGAAAATGTAAGAATGAGTTATTCTGGGGAACAAGGACAAACTATAAAACAACTATTGTCATCTGGTTTAGTGAGACGTGTTGCTTTATGTTGTTTATCTTCGCCGCACGGAAAACGTCAGCATTTAGCAGTGAGTCATGAAAAAGGTAAGTTATTTCAATTAAAAAAATGTAAGTAACATATCAAAACATTTTATTTTTAGGGAAAGTAACGATTTTACAATTGTCAGCACTTTTGAAACAAGCCGATGCAGCAAAGCGAAAACTAACTTTAACACAACTTTCGTCAGCCCCAATACCTTGCACAGTTCTTTCACTTACTGCTAATCCAGCAAACGAGGATTGTTTAGCTGTGTGTGGCCTAAAAGAGTGTCACATTTTAACCTTTTCAAACACTGGCGCTGCCAACGAGCACATTGTTTTAACACCGCAGCTGGAAACAGGGAATTTTATTAAAAAAGCTATTTGGTTACCGGGATCCCAAACAAAATTAGCATTAGTGACAGCAGACTTTGTCAAAATATACGAGCTAGCTGAAGATACTTATAGCCCACAATATTATTTCTTAGTAGCTGTTGGAAAAATTCGTGACTGTACTTTTATATACCAAGAAGGTGTTTATTATATGGTTTTGATTGCATCATCTGGTTATATTTATTATCAACCTTTGGATGAAGAAAGTTTAGCGAAACATGGCGATTTTTATGTTACAAATACTTTAGAGCTTAACCATCCTCATATTAAAGATATTAGCGGTCAAGTTGGAGGAGGTGGAGTGTCCATTTATTATTCCCATACATTGCAGATTTTGTTTTTCAGTTACTCTCTGGGGAGAAGTTTTATGGCACCTTTAACTGACATTAACAAGGGAGTGAAGTCAATTATGTTGTTACATACTGGACCGCCAAATACTAAGAATTCTTCTAAAGGACCACCTCAACCATTATGTCAATGGACTGAAATTCTTGGACATCCAGGGTTGATTTGCGCAATGATGCAAACTTCTAATAACCCTGTAATTTTCATGTTGAAACCAGATGGAATTGTGATGCAAGAAATTAAAGCGCAAAGCTCAAAATCCAAAATAATGGATATGGTAGCAATTCGTCACACAGTTTCTGGGACTGAAAAGACTACCCTAATATTACTTTGTGAAGACGGAAGTTTAAGAATATTCACAGCACATAATGAAAACACAAACTATTGGTTATCTCCTGAAGTACAGCCCATAGGAAACCAAATGTATTCAACAAATTTATTTGCTAAATCGTCCAGGAAAAATAAAACAAAATCTAGTAGTGGAAAATCTCATCAATCGTCACAGAAAAATGGGGGTACAGCTTCTAACCCAGTTTTTCCCATTGATTTCTTCGAGCATTGTAGTGTAATGTCAGATGTGGAGTTTGGTGGAAATGATTTATTACAAATTTATAGTACACAAAAATTAAAAACACGATTATTTTCAACCGGAATGTATGTTGTATCTTCTAAAGCTAGTGGTGGGTTTACACTGGAAATTAATAATCCAGATCCTAATATAGTTATTGTTGGTATAAGAGTTCAGTTAGGGACCCAAGATCCTGTTAGGGCCCCAACCACGGTTACTATCCTAAACAGAGTTATTCAAACACCAGTATCGAGACCCAGATGGTTTGATATTCCATTAACTAGAGAAGAAAGTTTGCAGTCAGATAAAAAATTATCCGTTGTATTTGGAAAATCACAAGATCCAGAAAACATCTGTATGTTGGATAGTATTGAAATTTATGGAAAAACAAAAGATGTTTTTGGATGGCCAGAAGAAACAGAGGAACCGGCCGTAGCCAACAATGGTGCAGCTTCATCCAATGCCGTAGGTAATTCAGGAAATATTCAAAATGGTGCCTGCGGTAGTGTAAATGGATCAAACGATTCCGGGGCTCAAACTATTACTTTGCTTGATCGGATGGTAACTGCTATGTTAGAAGTGCTCGATAGTGGATTAGGTTTATTAGGAGGAACAAACGTTGAATCAAATTTAAAACAGAAATCGATGCATGTTGCTACGGAGCTCTTATTAATGGCTACACCAAATCCAGTACAAGTGCAAACGAAATGTGTGCTAGCTACATTACATGGAAATCGCAATGCTTATCATACATATAAAGATAAAGAAGTTTTAAAAGAAGTTGACTCTGAGCTTCAAAGATTAGACAAAATTGAAAATGTAAAATCAATCGATCCAGAAGGGTTTTATCGCCTTATTTTGATGACACGCGGAATAGCTGTAGCTCGGCCACAGACACTAACAAAGATATGTATTGAAAATAATTTCAAAATTTTGTCGTATTTATTGAAATTAACGAAAAAAATGTACAATATAACACCTAGACTTGATGAGCCTTGTTCTATTGTAAAATGTGGTCTTTCTCATACTGATGCAATAATTCATTGTTTGGTCGAAATTATATATGCATTTGCTTTATCAGAACCGTCACAAGTGGAGAGTATGACAAAATATTTTGTTGAACTCCTACTTGATCCTTCAAAAATGATAAGCCATAGCGCAAAAGATGCTTTAATACTTTTGATGAGCCCAAGATTAAAACGACGTAAAGTTGTAATTGTAAGTCCGCCAGCATGTTCAACACCAACACCTTTAACAACACCTGGTGCCACAGTAGCAGGCAATACAATACCTGGCATTTCTGGAGCAAGTTCAAGTGCCATTTCGGCCCCCGCATCAATTCCGGTTCAAATCCCGGTAGATGAACCGATTCAAGGTCAAGCAGATCAATTTGTTGAAGTAGATGACGCAATTGGATTAGATGTTGGTGGTAATCCAGCGTCACTAGCTTCCATTGAGGCTCTTTTAGGAGCCGGCTATCCACAATTATTGGATTTACAACAAGATGCAGATGATGAAGCAATTATGGACATAGCTATTGCTTTGAGCTTACAACAACATGATGGTGATTTATCTCAATTACCTCAAAGCTTGGGAAACTTGCAAAATGTACGAGTTGGTGCAAGTAGCTCATCTGGAGTCGCAGAAGCTTCAGTAAGTAATACCGCTGCTGGTGAAACAATTGCTACATCTGCTGGAGGGTCAGATGACGAGGGCTCAAATGCAGCTACAGATGGTTCAACATTAAGAACATCACCTGCGGAGCATGCTAGCGGAAGTGGAGGTTCTGAGAGCGGTGGTAGTGGTGTTGAAAGTATTGGCGGAACTTCTGGGCGTAGTAGCACCTATGGTGATCAACCCATTAACCAATCACCTCCAAGAACTGATATTGTTACACAGAATACAAATGAAACAACAACGCAAAAAAATACTCCGATTACAGAAGAACAGGATGAACATTCTGATAGTGAAAACATTGCAAAATTGCATAGTTTAAGGTAATGTACTAAACAAAATGATTTTAGTCTTTTCCATGTTTTATTTTCTTTTCTTTTATATTGTAACAGGTGTGCAATTTTAAATAAAATTGTTGAAAATTTCAAATCACTGGATGAATGTAATGGTCAACAAGCAATCCCATTATTGCAAGTAATTTTAATGCTGACAACGGATTTAGATGGCAATCGTGAATCTGATCAATTAATATTGAATAAACTTTTGTTATCACTAGTCGAAAAATTAGAAATAGTTCCAGCAGCTCAGGCAACACAAGTAAATATTTTTAAAATCTAATTTTTAATAATAAAATGCAAAATTTACTTTTTTTTTATTTTATTTAAAATATCGATTTCTAATCTTTATATAAAATAATTTAGTTATTAAATGATATTCGTATATGTATTTACTATTTATTGCATGTTACATTCTTTTTAACATACAAAGTATTTAAAGACCTTAACCTAAATAATCACGATAGGCTTATGATATCATCAATATCCTTTTACGTGAAATGCCATAAAACAATTTCTACTTGATGACATACATAAATGTAAATTACATTTATTACATTTAACACTAGCTTTTTTGGTACAATTCTCTAATTTACATCGTTGTGGTTTTTTATCCATTAAAGGCCAATGGTCCATACCATCATATCTAATATCTTTAATGTGAGGTGAATTTGATAATCTGCTTTTTTTATTAATTGGCATTAATCCAAGTTGATTAAATAAATTTCTTGAATTTTCATTATTGTTATCATCTTCACTGATTGATCTTGATCTTTTATTACTCAAATAAATATTTGAACTGTGATTAACTCTTAATAAAAGTTCAGCTGTTTTTAATGTAAATTCCAAAAAATCTAATATATCTTCAGAATTTTTTTGTTGTTCCATACAATCTTTTTGATATTCTAACCAACTATTTTTTATAGCTAATCCAACAAATGAAAATATAACACGTAAAACTTTTCTATGTTTTTTAAGTTTTATTGTATTTAAATATAATAGAAAAGGAATTATTTGTTCATCGACACAGGGATTCAAATCACTTGCCAATATTTGACATTTTTTTGTAAAACTATTTACAATTGGTCGAATTCGCCATAAATTGTCTTTAATTCCACTATTATTTTGAAATGTTGGTTTATTTTTAACAATAATCAAATTATTTCTTAATGTATCGAAACGTTCTTTTGACATTCGTTCTGTTATTGCTTTAATATTAAATAATGGACTCCAATACATATCATAACGTGGATATTTTAATATATTCATTAATATATGTATACCAAATAGTTCTTGTATTTCTAAAGGATTTGTTGCAATTGACATTTCATTAGAAATATTTGAAAAAAAATTGTCCGGAAAATAATTTAAAAAATATTTAAGTGCTGATTTCTGACCATTATCATCATGATCATTTATAATAATTGATGATTGTAAAACATTATTGTTAACTGTTTCAATTATTTTACATAAATTTTGTGCTTTTTTCGATATAAATTTATCTGCTGGCATTTTAGATATTTCACTTGAATTCTCATTATCACTTTCATCATCATCGTCTGTAGAAGATTTATAATTATTTTCTGATGGGATACTTGAATTTATTTTAATATTATATAATTGTCTAAGAAATTCATCAACATTATTTGTTTCCTCAGTTTTTATTTCTATTGACTCAACGCTTATATTTTTTTCTGGTATTTTTATGCTGTTTTCATCTTCTGTTATAATAACTTCAGCTTCAAACATTTTTTGCAAAGTTTATTTAAATATTTTTCTGAAATTAAAGAAAAAAATATTTTATCAAAATAGTTCTGATATATTCTGCAAGAAATAGCTTTCCTTTAAAATTCTTATATTAAATTATTTAAAGAAAAATTACCTTAACAGACTTGTGTTCACTTCAATATTCAAAAACAGAATAAAAGTTTTTCTATTGCTCTTTCTCTTTATATGAATTATCCTTATTGTCGTCCTTAATTTTGGTTACCTGGTTTTTATACCTACTACAGAAAACATTTTTCTATAACTTTTTGTTGTAAATTTATTGGTCCTAAATTTTTGATGAAAACTCTAAAGTCCAAAATTAAGATTTTTCATTTTTGTTTTGTTTAAAATTTTACATATTTTTAAGTAAATATCAGGTCCATAAAAGTTTACAACTATTACCTTTTTGTCATCCAGGTAGAAAAAATTTATATCTAACATATTGTGTTATGTGTGAATATTCTTTTCCTTTGAATGTAATAATAATCCATTGCTTTTATTATTAACACCCATACACATCTGTGTGTTCTTTTAATTTTCAGAATTTTTTTAATCTATCAGGTATTTAAAATAAAAGTTGTGTTTTATGAAATCTTGTCCCATTAGCTGTTTCAGTGGTTTCTAAATTGGCAAGAAAAATAAAAAGTTTTTTGATATTTCACTTTCTATAAGTTAAAATTTACTATGAAAATTTTCGCAAAATGATGGCAAAAAGTGGTTAATATCTGGGTCATATCTACAGCTATCATTTCCATTTTAAACTTTTAGAAAATTTTCTGTGAATTATGATATTATTTGTATGTATATTTCTTTCACAATCATTATTTATTGGAAATTTATATCTTTGCACATAACTCCTTTATACAATAAAATTTGTGCAATAACCAACGGAAACCTAAGAATCATATCAAATACTAGAACTTAGAAAAACTTTAAAATATCTGTAAAATTAAAATATGTAAGATAGAACTTTCATTAACTTTAAAAATAGCTTCCTTTTTTTCTATATTCAACATAAATAATATTATGTATATAAAAAATAATTTAACACACATTATTTTTTTATCAGATGGTTAATCGTACACCAAAAACTGAAGTTCAATTGGCAATGTTATGCTTATTTGGTGTTTTAATGGGTAAAACAAAATCATCATCAAAACAAGCTGGTACAACATCACCACCACATCAATTTAAGGATAATGCTTCATTTGTTGCAAATTCAACAGCAAATATTTTAATGAAAAGTGGAGCAATACCATATTGCTTAGTTATAATGGAATCATTTTTACCACATTGGAAAAATTTATCAACGAACGGAGATAATACTTTATCAAATTTATCTATAGCTCCAGTATCATCAGCCAATTCAACAACTAATAACCTACTTAAACCAACAAATTACGGACCGAAACCAGATATATCCTCATTAATACCAATAAATTATATAAAAAATTATCCAGATGTTTTTGATGCATATAGCGCATTGCTAACAGAATTCGCTGTACGTTTACCATATCAAATATTAAAACTATCATCTGGTCATCCATCTGCTTACGATTGGTATCATAAATTCTGTGAATCGATGACATTTACTTTATGTGAATATATGATGCTCAATTTATCGGCATTATTAAGACGACAAGTTCGCAAACTTTTAATGTATATTTGTGGAAATAAAGAAAAATTCAGACTTTTCCGGGATGGACATTCACTGGATGTGCATATTAATGCCATTAAGAAGTGCTGTGATTTGTCTTCTGCTAAAGTAAGTTAATAAATATACACATGTATGTATTCTATTTTTATGAGATTGATTTTTTTTTTTGTAGATGATTGGTTCCTCTAATCATCCCATTTTAAGTTATGATGCTTTGGTTGAGTTGACTGAGCATTTAAGGGCATGTTTAGAAGTAGCTCAAGTTCGTACAGGAAATTGGCAAAAATTTTGTGTTGTTCATGAGGATGTAATTTCATCTTTAATTCAAATATGTTGTTATCAATTAGATGATGGTGTGTCTCCAATAATTTTGCAATTATTGCAATCTGCTTTATGCAATACTGGTGGTAATAAATCCGATTCGAAGTCATCAAGTGGTTTAAAAAGTCGACAAGATCGTGATAAATCTGAAGAAAATGAATGTACAAGTGATTCAAAATTCGATTCTTCACATTGCAGTACATTTGTTCATCAAATATTTAGATTTGTACCAGATCAACTATTTTCGAAATTCATTAATATTTTCCTTTTGGAAACCAATATAACGTCAATACGTTGGCAAGCACATTCATTAATATATGCTGTATATGAAAACAGCAATGACAAACAAAAAGAACGTTTATTAAAATTTTTGTGGGATATGTGGCCGTACCTACCAGCATATGGAAGAAGGACAGCTCAATTTGTAGACATTTTGGGTTATTTAACACTTAGCACTAAAGCTCTATCCGATAAGTTGCCTGAATATACCGAAAAAGCTGTTGCTGTCCTGAGGCAACAAAATGAGCTACTTTCCAAACATCCTAACGGACCAATTTACACCGGATTAACGCAAGTGTTAGAATTAGATGGTTTTTATTTGGAATCAGAACCTTGTTTGGTATGCAATAATCCGGAGCTACCAATGTCAAACATTAAATTACCTACTATAAAATCGGATTCTAAGTTTACAACAACCACTATGATTGTTAAACTAATTCAAAGTCATACAATATCAAAAATTATTTTGCGAGTTGCTGATTTAAAACGAACTAAAATGGTTCGGACAATTAATATTTACTACAACAATCGTACAGTTCAAGGTGTAGTTGAACTAAAAAATAGACCTTCCATTTGGCATAAAGCACGAACTGTTTCTTTACAATCAGGGCAAACAGAGGTTAAAATAGATTTTCCTTTACCAATAACAGCGTGCAATTTAATGGTAGAATACGCTGATTTTTATGAAACAGTTACGGGCTCAAGCGAAAATCTTCAATGTCCAAGATGTAGTGCAGCCGTGCCAGCCCACCCAGGTGTATGCGCTAATTGTGGAGAAAATGTATTTCAATGCCATAAGTGTCGGGCAATCAATTATGATGAAAAAGATCCATTTTTATGTCATTCTTGTGGCTTTTGCAAATATGCTAAATTTGATTTTAGCATTTACGGTCGGGCTTGCTGTGCAGTTGATCCCATAGAATCAGCCGAAGACAGAGCCAAAACAGTTCAAACAATACATTCATCGTTAGAAAAAGCTGATCGTATCTATAGGCAGTTGCAGGCAAATAAACAAATTTTGGAAATATTAATTCAGAAAGTGAATGAGCATAAAGATAGAGGTATTGATGAAAGCTTTGGTACAGTGGTTAGTTCATCTCTTGTTAACAAAGCCATACAGTTATTGGCCCAAAAATATTGTGTGGAATCTAAAACCTCTTTTGAAGAATTAAGTAAAGTGGCACAAAAGGTCAAAGCTTGTAGAAGGTATACGAGGAGTTTTGAATTTATTTTTTATTTTTTTGAAATTTAATAAAATTTTTTATCTTACAGAGAGTTAGTGGCATATGATCGCAGTCAAGTAGATTTGCAGGTTGGGCCATCAGATCAAATGCAGTCTGAACCTGCAGTAATAAATCGTTGCTATGGCTGTGCTTTAGCTTCTACAGAACAGTGTTTAACTTTGCTTCGTGCTATGGCATCAAATCTTCCTTGTCGTAAAGGCTTGTGTGAACAAGGTTTAGTTGAAGAATTGGCGCAAAATAATTTACGTCGCGGAACACCACAAATACAAGATGAAGTCCGAAGTTTGCTTTGTTTACTTACTAGAGATCTTCCTCAACCTTGTAATAGTTTATTAACTTTGATACATAATCGAGTAAAAATGGTTTTACAAGGAACTGTTCCATTAGCTAACCTGGATATGGCAGTTAGACATGAAATGGCTCTTCTTGAGTCAATGATGGCACAGGATGATACATGTTGGGAAATGAAATTGAAAGTTGTACTGGAATTATTTTTAATGGCTTATAAGTAAGTAAAATATTTTGAATACAAAACAAGATAAAAATGTTTACAAACTGAACTTTTCTGTCAGAGATCCTAGAGGACCAGCTATTTCAGTAATACAGCCATGTCTTCGCATTATTCAACTATTAATATGCCCTCCACTGCCCACTAGCAAAAATCATAAAGAAATGGTTACACAAGATTTAACAACACTTTTGAATATAGATGGTTTTAGTGTTGATTTTAACAAATGGTTAGATGGAAATGAAAAGCATTCATTTGCGGCTTGGAAACAACGAATGCCTCTTAATGTCAAGCCTAATAGCAGCGGCGCTAAACCTAAAAAGCAAGAGGAAAAACCCATTCAACCTCTTCCACAACAAGTCACTAATAATACGGTGACACCGAAATCAGGACAAAGAATGTTTGGAGCTATTTTAGAACATAAGAGAATGCAATATCGTCGAGCATACTTAAGTGAGAAATATGGTAGAAAATGGAGAAATATATTTTTGCAAAAAGGTGTTCCCAATCCTCCGCTAAAATTGACAGACTCTTGGCTTCAACCTGTTTTATTCAATACAAATTCTAGATTTGGAAGACAATTGGCATGTTCTATGATTTCATCATTAAGTAGAACACACGAAAGGAAACGTGAAATTTTGAATTTATTAACGGACTTTTTGAAATATGTCGGAGAAGCTGGTGAAGCAAGCGCGGAATTTTTAACTTTATACCGATCTTTGGCAGTTGAAAGTCCATGGCGTCAATATTTGGCATTAAAAGGTGTTCTTACATTAATTGCTGATCTTTTATCCTCTGAAATCGAAAAAATTCATAGACTTGAAGAAACCACATTATCATCAGATCTCGCACAAGGATATGCTCTAAGACAATTTGTTGAACTATTGTCAATGTTCCTTGAAAATTCTGCTATCAGACAAGCTTATAAGAGCAAACTGCTTGGGCCGGTGTTGCAGGGTTATTTGTCACTGAGAAAATTAGTTGTACAAAGAACTCGTTTAATAGATGATGCACAAGAAAAACTTTTAGAAATGCTTGAAGAGATGACAACTGGAACTGAGGAAGAGACAAGAGCTTTTATGGCAATACTAATTGATACTGTTCAAAAAACACCACTGAATGATATCAAAACTCCAGTATTTATTTTTGAACGTTTGTATTCGATTATTCATCCTGAAGAAAATGATGATGGTGAATTCTTTTTAACTTTGGAAAAAGATCCCCAACAAGAAGATTTCTTGCAAGGAAGAATGTTAGGGAATCCATATCCATCAACAGAAGCTGGTCTTGGACCTTTAATGCGCGATGTTAAAAACAAAATATGTACAGATTGTGAATTAATTGCTCTCTTAGAGGATGATAATGGAATGGAATTACTGGTCAATAATAAGATAATTAGTTTAGATTTACAAGTTAAAGAGGTCTATAAACGAATTTGGTTGGCGGAAGGTGGTGAGCGAGATGCTATGCGCGTAGTTTATAGAATGCGAGGTCTTTTAGGTGACGCAACAGAAGAATTCGTTGAAACTTTGAACAATAAGAGCCAAGAAGAAGTAGACAATGAAACTTTATATTGCATGGCAAATGTTTTAGCAGACTGTGATGGTTTAAAAGTTATGTTGGACAGAATCTCGAACATTCAAAGCATTTCTAGAACCAGAGAATTAGTTCAGGTAATTAAATTTAGTAATATATTAGTTTTCTAAATAAAAATACTTTATTTTTCAGGTATTATTAAAATTATTCCTTATTAGTGTTAAAGTTCGTAGATGTCAAGAAGTTTTGTGCCAACCAGAATTAGGAGCTGTTAACACTTTACTTAAAGTTTTACAAATTTGTTTACAATCTGAAAACGATCCACAACAGTCCTCAATTACTGAACAACTTCTAGAAATAATGGAAACTATTCTTTCAAAAGCAGCCAGTGATACTTTAGATTCATTTTTACAATTTTCATTAACATTTGGAGGTCCAGAATATGTAACAGCATTAATTTCCTGCACCAATTGTTCAAACGTCCGAAATAATCCCTCTGTGCTAAGGCATTTGATTCGTGTGCTAGCAGCACTTGTTTATGGAAATGAAGTCAAAATGGCATTATTATGCGAACATTTCAAAGCTACTTTAGATTTTGATAAATTTGATGCAGAACGTTCTCAAGAGGATGAATTTAAAATGGAACTATTTTGTGTATTAACAAATCAAATTGAACATAATTCGATTGGTGGGACTTTGAAAGATTATATCATTGGCTTAGAAATTGTTGGAAAAGCTATTGAATACATTACAAATAATGCACCGTGCGTAAAACCAACATTATTAAGAACTGATTCTGATGAACTTAAAGAATTTATATCCAGGCCAAGTTTAAAATATATTTTGAGATTTTTAACTGGACTCGCAACTAAACATGAAGCTACCCAACTAGCTGTATCAAAAGATATAATACCAATCATACACCGTTTAGAACAAGTTTCAAGTGATGAACATGTTGGCAGTTTAGCTGAAAATTTATTGGAAGCACTTTGTACTGATCCAGCTACTGCTAAGAGAGTTCAAGAGGTCCGCGATTTCACGAGAGCCGAAAAGAAACGTTTAGCTATGGCCACAAGAGAAAAACAATTAGATGCATTAGGAATGAGAACGAATGAAAAAGGTCTTATAACAGCTAAAGGACCTATATTACAAAAAATTGAAAAATTAAGAGATGAAACAGGTTTAACATGCTTTATTTGCCGAGAAGGATACGCTTGCCAACCCAGTAAAGTACTCGGTATTTACACGTTTACTAAAAAAACTAATCTGGAAGATTTTGAACTGAAGCCAAGAAAAACTTTAGGCTATACAACAGTAACACATTTTAATGTAGTTCACGTTGATTGCCATACTTCGGCTATTCGTTTGTCACGCGGGCGAGATGAATGGGAACGTGCCAGTTTACAAAATGCGAATACACGTTGCAATGGTTTACTTCCACTATGGGGTCCAGATGTAACGGAATCTGCATTTTCAACTTGTATGACACGTCATAGCAGTTACATGCAAGAAAGTACTCAACGCTGTGACATTTCTTTCGCTAATTCGATTCATGATTTGAAATTACTTTTGAGTCGTTTTGCATGGGAGAAAAGTTTTCATGAAGATGCTGGAGGTGGTGGACCTCAATCAAATATGCATTTGGTCCCGTATTTATTATTTTACTCTTTATATATGTTATTATCTGCGAGAACATCTTCACGAGAAGAAAAAAATCTTACAACATATTTGGCATTACCTGTTGGCGAAAAATGGCTTGAATGTGCTTATGATGTTGATGGTCCCTTATATCAAATAACACTTTCGCTTGCATTACATAGTCCCACAATTTGGAGAAATAATAAAGTAACTCATTTAAAACGTTTATTAGCAGTAGCTCAAGCAAGAGAAATAAGTGCTAATGTTTTGTGTAAGGCATTATTATCAAATGCAGATCGTACTGTAAAAGACTACAGTGTTTATCGACCGTATTTAATGTTCTGGGGAATGATTGATTTAATTTATGCAAATTTATTTAAAACTGTAACTACACCAAAAGAAGAAGACTGGCCAATATCATTATTTGATTATATTCGTCGCAATGATGAAGCTAATTTAAAAAATAGTGATACAATTTTGCAAACTTTCACTGATGAATATATTCCATGTGCTAGTTTTGCAGAATTTTGTGATGTAGCAGGTAAATATAAAAAAGAAAAAAAAATATTAATTTTTTTTTTTTAAATAAAAATTTTAATGTTTTTAAACATAATGCAATTTTTTTTTTAGGTTTGTTGAATGACATTGAAAATCCAGACCAATTTCTACTCGATATATTATTAACTTTACCATCAAGTTCATCTGCTTAAAACTTAATAAAAATTAAAAACTATTATTCAGAAATTTATTACTAAATTAAAAAAAAAAAATATATAAATTTTAGTCTTTTAAATTTTAATATGTATGTATTTAACCAAAAATAAAATGCAAAATTTAAATAAAAATTATTAGAATAGAAGCACAATTTATCTCTTTATTAATATGCATTGTTTGAAAAATAAAATATTATAATAATGAAATTAAAATGAGTTTTACTGAAGCAAATAACATTTTTACAGATTTGACGGATATATTAAGTTACAAAATTCCAAAGAATTAGAAAAAAAATCAATTATATAGTATGCAGATAAATGCGATATGTATACAAATAAAATGTTAATGTAAAGAAATTGTTAGACACAACATACATACTAAATTTTGCCAATCATGTTTAGTTATCGTTAATTTCTACTTTTGAATAATTAATTCAAAACTTATATGCACATATAATTAAATGTTCGGCTTATTTATTATCAAAATTATATGTTATGCTTAACCATTTGTAATTGTTAGTCATACTATTTATATAAAATAACAAAGTAAAAGTTTTTAAAGTACCCACTTATTAAACAAAAATGACCTTTGCCTTTGGAAAATTATTGCAAAATACATAATATAAAAGAATAATAATTTTAAGTACCTACATGTGTAGTTTATCTATACAGTACCATATAACAAAATATACCTTGAAATTTATTTTAAAATTTATAATAGATTAATGACTAATTTGCGATTAAAATGGGAAGCCAAATGCATAGTTTTATTCAATATAATTTTTCTATATTTCAATTTGTTAATAATTATTACAAGGTGCAAAAATTTTTTCTTTTAAGTAATAAAAATTTAACAAAACTCGTTAAAAATTTTTTATTTCTAATTCCTTAAAGATAAATTTCTTAATTAAAAATATTGTATTACTATACAAATTTTTGTTTTTAATATTGTTCGATTTCAATTTACATAATTTACAACTAGGCAACTTTTTTTTTTTTATAAATTAATCAAAATGACTAAGGATGTGATGATAATTTAAATTTGTTTCTTTTTACAATAACCAATAATACATTATAAAATCCAATTAAAAAATAACTATATATTTAGATATTTTTTTTCTATTAATAAATAACACAGAAATTTTAAAACATGTTTTAAACTGATATTATTTTTCCTTTTGTACGATAGGTACACAATTTTTCTACAAATCCAATTTTTAAAATGAAAATTTAATAAATTTGAAATTAATTTGATGAAGGTTGTTGCACTGGTTGTTCTCTGTTTGTCGTAATACTTCTTTCGTTATCTTGATCTGATTCAGTAGCTTCAGGAGTATTCTTTTGACTATCTGTACTTGTATTACTAATATTACTTAGATTTTTTTCTTCATCCAATTTGCTATCATTATCACCACAAGCTTCTAAAACATATTGATTAAACACTGAAGGTTTGTCAGCATAAACATGATGACCTGCACCATTTATTATTCTCATATTTACAATACTGTTTGGTCGAAGAATTTTAATTTTATCTCCAGCTGAACTATCAATCCACGATCTCGAACCGTAAATTACCGTCATGGGAACATCCTCTCGCAAATTTTGTATTCGTTTAATCATTGGATTTTTCGCCCATCCAAAACTTTCCATCATTGAATGAAAAGCACTTTCTCCTGATGGTGATTGAGCGTTACATTGATGAATATATTGTGGTATTAAATCAGGTTCATCAATAAGTATTGAAAATTTTCTTGTAATATCAGGACGTGTTTTTTCTACGACCCATTGTCCCCAAGGACCAGCAGCACGTAATGCCCATAATGGATTTAAAGGTTGAACAACGTATGCAATTGTTTTCACCCATAACGGCACACTTTTGAGTTTTTCTGGTGTTTCTGCTGGTTTTTCTGGAAATCCCCAAGGATCTGCTAATATCAAATGTTTTACATTATCTGGATAAGATATTGAGTAACTTGCTGCTAAAAATCCTCCCATAGAATGCCCTAGCAAAATCATTTTATCAATACTCATTTCACGACGCCATTCTTCAATTGATTTAACAAATTGTTTTTCGCATATCATTGCATCATTTGAAAAATTAGGACGAGAACTACGACCAAACCCTAATAAATCAATTGCATACACGGGTCTATTTGTTGAAAGTGAATCTAAATTTAATACCCATAATGCGACACCAGCACCTAAACCATGTAACATAACTAAAGGTGTTTTGAGTGATTCATTATTAATGCCAATTGTCCATATTTTATCATTATCTCCAACAGCAGGTCCGATGTCTACGTAAAAGCCTCTATGCGTTGATTTCAAATAAGACAAAATCTTTTTCTCAATTGCCCGCAACATATTTAATGATGTCCCAGTCCAATTAAATGGAAATGTGTCTGATATTCTAGCTAGTAATCCTTTGGTAACTACTTGTTGATATTCTGGTTCTGCCATTGACTTAATTTTAAATATTAAATTAAATTATAAGAGAAAAAATAAATAAAAATTTACTAACTTATATGTATTAAATATCAAATATTTTTTCTACATAAAATTACGTATGTGTACTCAATGTCAGCAATTTTAATAAAATAATTTAAGTCCAAATACGCAATTTATTGACCTTGGTAATATTAAAATTATCGGTTTAGAATTCTAAGATTATTTTTTAAATTTTAATTAAATTAAGTTTAAAAATTTTACCGTCAATTAATGGTAATGTAGTATAAAATAAAATTAAATAAAGTAAACTCCTTCCTATTTTAAATTAATTGTTATTTCTTTTATTGTGAAATATGTTTATATTACTGAATCTTAATTTGATCTGACACATAAATACTTTTAGAATGAAGTTGTAAAAAGAAAAGCAAACAAAGCAATTGTCGAATTTTGCCATGTAACAGCTGATTTGTCATTTTTCACCTGATATTGAAGTCGTGTTGCGTTCTTATGTAGTTAATTTACTACATATAGTTTTTTCTTATTTTGCTAATATACATAATTAGAATTACTTTAATAAATTTTATAGATTCAAATTATTTCTCTTGAATTATTTTTGTTTACTTTCATTTATTAAAATGGGGAACAATCAAAGATATAAAGTTTTTCATGTTTGAACATTTATGAAAGTCATTTTTTTGTAGATAGAACATTCTTGGGTCTTCTGAAAGGCCGAGATAAAAGTATTTATTTTGATTTTTGGAAAATATATATTTTTAAATGTAAGTCATGCCAACAAAGCTATGTAATTTCTTTTGCTATACTCAGATATTAAGAAATCAATAAACTTAATCAACTTTATTAAAAATAAAAGATAATTAAAAAAAAATAAAATATTAGTTTTGCTAAATTTATTTCCAAATTGCCAAACAGATTTTTTACTTTATATACTTACATAATAAAAAAACTTTCATTAATTATACATACTTTATTAAATCACATTGATTTATTTTAATTTTAAGGATATTTAAGAAACATTTTCTGATTCATTTACAAAATACAATAAAATTAAGGATTAAAATATTCGTTTGAAATTTGAATAAAATAAAAAAAAAAATGGAAATATTTTAATTACGGTAATAATTTATCACACATTTTAGAAAATCTATATCTTCCAAATTGACTTATTACAAAAAATTTATAACATATTTCATTATATTTTCATCAAATTTAATGCCATGTCATTTTCAATTACATAAAATAGAACCAAAAAAATTTATGTTCGTAAACATAATTAAAATTTTTTAAGAGAAAAATCCATAATAGAAAAATACAAAAATAAATACAAATTTCAAATTAATAGATTAAAATTTACAATGACTATTATAATATTAATTTAATAACATATTGTTGTTCAATATTTTTTATTAATCTTTTCATTAACCAAAACGTTAATAGTACTTTTCCTATTTTTTTTTTTTAAATAAAGATTTAATTATTTCCTCTTTCATTTCCATTATATTTAAAGAGTTAGATAATTTTATAATTTTGCTATACCAGTTTTTTGGGCAACATCTTCTAAAACATGAGTTTCACGAAGGTGTTTATAAATCAAATCTAAATACTGATCTGGATATTTTAAGTAATGCATAACATGATGTGAATCATCCCAACATTGCCAAGTTGTTTTGATTCCAATTGATTCCATATCCTCCTTAACACTCCAATTCGAAGGAACCGATCCTAAAAATTAATAAAAAATTAAATAAAATCATCAAAAATTCGTTTTAAATACATATAGAGTACTAATATATTATATGAAATTAATTATATTGTTACTTACCAACAGGATCTATTTTTGATACTAAAAATAATGCAGGAGCTTTCAGTAAAGGAAAATGGAAAAAATTACTTGAACGAGCATAATGAACTGTAGCTGCTTGATAAAATGTTTTTAAATGATAAATAGCATAATTTCGTAAAGCCGCTTGTAAAGTTAAATTTTTTGGAAAAATAGCTTTTGGTAAACCAACTGATATTTCTGAGATATCAGCAGCACTATCCCAAATTTGAGCTCTAAATTTGTCTAAAACTGGTTGATATTTAGGTAAATCACGTGACTAAAATGAAAAAAAAAAAAAATTACTCATATAAGAAATTAATATTTTTCATTAAAATTTCTTTAAAAAATTACCATTATAACCATTAATTCTCCCCATTGATAACCACCAACAGAAAATCCATGAATTATCATTGGAGAATATTTTTCTTGATTGTTATATAAAAAATTGACAGTATCATTAGCAATCAATTGTGATCCTTTTGTTGGCCATAATAATTGCCATGGTGTTATTTCTACTAAAAGTACATCAAAACCAAGATCTGTGTAAATTTTTGCAAATTTCAGTAAATGCTTTTTTTTAGCTAACATATAAGAGAACAAAAGACATAGTGGTCTATCAATTGGTGTTTGGATTCTAAAAAATTATAATAAAAGAATATTAATTATATATTATAAGTTTGTTTTATATAATAATAATTAATTCTTTACTTACTTTAAATTTTTATCAATTTCCAATTTTTCTGGTCTTGCTGAGATATATGTCAAATTTTTAGTTATTGGTTTTACAATCAATTTTTCTTTTTCATTATGTTTTTTCTTATCCATTTTGTCCTGTAAAAAATACGGAAATTTTTTTTTTTATTCAATAGTAAATTTTTAATGCAATAACAATATAAAGTCAAACTTATTTTAACTAAGTAGGAATAAAATATTAATTTATGTGCGTTCAATACGGAATAGAATTTGTGCTTGAAAGTTATAATAAAAAATTAGAAAGCTTTATTGATAAAATGCAGTTTTTTTTTTTATCATAGTAAATTTAAAATGTTTGTAATCTCATTCGAATGATTACTTTCATATCATTAATAAAATTTTTATATGTATATAAAAAAAATCAATTATTCAAATAGTAACACTTACTAATCAAAATGATTTAAAGCGGAAAAATTAAGCTTTATTCGTATACCTTAGTCAATACTGTTTTTTGCTTAATAATGTAAATGACATGTGAGTAAGTTCTATTAACTTAAAAATATAGAGACTAGAAACTATATAATGCTCATATTATTCTCTTTCGTCTTAGTAGACAGTAGCAAATTATTTGTTTTATATTTCGCTGAATAGCATAATTATTTTTCAGATAAGACAATTTTTTTTTTTGCTTCTAATCAACAATTCTAAAGTAGTAGTCAGCAACTCTTTAATATTTAATGTTTTGCTGTTTCAAAAGCTCTTATTATTTTGTCATTATTTTTATTATAGTATGACAGTATTTAATTTTTTATGTAGGTCCCTAATAATTTGTATTATTAATTTTCTGTTCTTCATAAGAAATTTTAATGCAAAAATTTGGATTTGTTTTAATGATCTACTGTGAATTTTAAAATTAAATTTATTTACATACCTACCTACTTAGCAATTTTTTTTTGTGAAGAACAATAAGTTGAAATTGTAGTTTATTTAGCCATGTTATTTAACAACACATTTCCTAATAGAACAATTAAACGAGGTTTTGAATTTCAATTAATAATAAATAAAATATTTTTATTTTTGGAACTCTCAAAGTAATTAATAATAAATCATTGGCCTAATAGGATTCTAACTAGCACAAATTTTTTTTTTAACTTCTTAACGTGTTTTCTTTTTATTTTCCCATAATTTGAATGATTCGACTGATCTTCATTCTAATAATAGAATATTTTCTTTTTTTTTTTCTTTGTTTGCAACAATTATTTTTAATTACAAATTTAATTTATTGGTAATAAATAAATAGAAAATTTATTTGCATAAATTACGCATAAAGTTTCATTTGCATATTTTTGCAAGAACAAAAAAAAATATTTTAGAAACTCTAAGTAACATTCAATTGTCAACTAAGGTTTTATTGCAAATTAAGGTTATAAAAACAAAATTATCGAAAAATAATTCAATTTACTTACTACTTAAACGCATAGTATATAAAATTTCTAAATAGAAAATGGTGTATTTAACATTTAATTACATAAAACAATTTTCTTATCTTCTGTTAGATTAATAATTTGGGATCAAATGTACACCTGTTTAGATCTGTTTATGAGAATTTTTTTTTTAAATACAATAGGTAATTTAAAGTTCTAGACTTTAAGATGAGTAATTTTAATTTTTATACAATGTCGCTATATTGCTCTTTTTTTGTATTTTATAGTCCTTGAACTTTGAGCTTATTACCGAAATTTTATTTCGTTTCTTTTTATAATTAAAATAATAAAAATTAAGTATGTTTATTTACAATCATAGGGTAAGAAAGTTTTTTATATTCCTATTTCTAAGTGCACGTTATAGATCCAAATTCCGCTAAGAGTAGAATTGAAGGAACATTAAAAAAGTGTGTAGAATAGCTTACTTAGGTAAGGTATGAATATTATTTTCTCATATATCTATGTAGCCTAGTTTATTTTATATTAGCCTAAATATATTACTTCAAATCATGTCATTCAGTAAGCAGGTATTTAAATAGAAGATTAATATGAATTCAACCAACTTATGATTGTTGCTTGTCTTTATCTAAGAAAATAAAGTACAGTTTCCTAAACAATTTACACTATGTTAAAAGTTGGCACTAAAGTCGGTAGGAATTTAACCAAAAATTGAATTGCCTAAATCAATTTTGGATAAAATATTCAGGGGCAGACATAGAAGCCCCACATATTATTTTCAGGATTGGAATGTGCTCACTAAATATTGTATTGCATCTTCATTATTTTTGAACAAAACACTTTGTCGAAACATTTTAAACATTAATGAGAAATTACAATGAATGCATAATTATAAATTAAGTATAATATTATTACCGTAGTAAGAAGACAGGAATGTAGAATGATATTATTAATATAATTAAACATTAATTATTATGATTTTTGGATTATTTTTTTTTATTTCAAAGTTTATTTTAAAAATGAACATTAAATAAAAATTTATTAAATGAGAAAATTTATGGACATAACATAAAATGAAATATTCTAGTAAATATATAATATGTAGCTAGGTGTCTGTGTTCATTATTATAGAAATTTTTTAAATTTTTAACCAAATTGTAGCTAAATCTACGCAAATATGTTAGGTACCTATATCTACATAGATGAAGCTACAACTTGACATATTTTTTTATATATGTACATATACGGATGTAGCTATCTATAAATGAAATAGGTATATTAATATTTGATTAAGTACACCCATAACTACGGGATATGAAATGTAATTACCTATGCGATACGAATTTCAATTGCATAACAAAGCTTGAAAAATTATTTATCTATTTTTGAATTTTAAAATTTTAATGTTATTCTTTATTTTCATTATTTATATGCCGTTTATAATATTTGAATTATTGCAGACAACAAATTATTTCTGATAAATACTTTGTTGCCTTTTAAAAGCTTTTTTTTGTTAGGTAAAAGTACCTACCATACTTTAAATTAAATAAAACGAAATCTAGATAGAATAGTGAAAGTAAGGGTAGGTAGATTACTATATAATATGTACTTATTTGTATTTTTTTTTAATTGCAATATTATGTTATTGTCTGTTTTACTGAATGTCGACTGAATTGTTGAATGAATAATTTTTACTCAAATAAGTACTAAAAGTTTATCACAGGGAATCAATATAAATTGTATCTAGAACATTATATGTTCGATACCTACATAGGTGCTATGTAAAAATACAAATTATGTTAAGCTTGTTTGGTTTAGTTTCAGTAACCAGTTGTTCTACAATGTGCATAATTCACACATATTAAGTAAGAAGATATATATCCAACTACGTACATGCCTCCTATACTATTTATTTTATAGACATACATTACTTTCAGAAACCTTAAATTACTTCAGTTAATTATTTAAATACAAACATGTAAATTTAGAAACCATAATTAATAAAACTTAAAAATTAAAATGTCGTTTCTTTTATTTAATATAGTTAATTCAATTAATATAAAAATAAAATAAAAAGAGCCTACCAACAATACATATATGTAATTATATGGAAAGGTAGAAATATAGATATAAAAGAAAAACATACTTATAGTTTTCATATTCTTAATAATTAATATTTATATAGATAATGTATTAATGTACGTATCATTGTATCCACTTTAATATAATATGTACGTACATATGTATACAATACTTTACCATAAATGTTAAAGAAACCGGCATAACAACTAATTACAAAAAAATAAAATGTAGCTAGGCTAGTAGGTACGTTATGTTGTAATATTTTATTCCATTAAAAGTATGTTTGCAACTTACTTGACTATATTCCCTCCATGGCACATGATGATTATTATGTTTAAAAAGATCACTATAAAGTTGAACATTTTCATCAGAATTTTCAACTTCGATTTCAGTTACAAAACTTTTTGAGGAGTAATTAAGAACAGGTACCATTGAATAACCAATCATTCCAAGGTTAGGATTAGTTTTTAAATTCATTAAATATGGAGAAATTGATTCAAATTGTGATATTCTATTTATATTTTGTAGCATTGGTCTCATGGTAACATAACATTTGCCACTTGGTATTAAAATTTTTGAGCTTAAACGAAAAGCTGCTGACATGGTTTTTTTTTTGTTTTCTTGTTTTTTATTCAGGAAATGCAATTAAAATGCAAATGCAGAAAAATTAAAATAAAATAATAGAAAAAAAATATTAAATATGAATATTGAATTTAATATTGAAAACAAATTATAAGCACTTTCCAAATTATTTTATTATTTTTTTTCTTAATCAATAATTCAAACACATTTTTCTACTTATTGACAAAGTCGTATCGATTTTCTTTTTTAAATTAAATGGATACTTTCAAATTGATTTATCACAAAGTTGAATTTTTTTCCACCATTAAAAAAATATTAAAAAATAAATTTTCAAATAATGCACGATTGTCTTCTTCTTTCTTTATTTGTTTGTTGTCATATTATCTTTAATTTGGCTGAATAATTTTGAGTATTCTATTTTAAAAAAATTTAATTTATCAGCGCTAAATGACAAAAGAAAGATAAAATAAAATGCACAAATGGTTGCACAAACACAACTTGAAAATTAAAATCTAGAAGTAGAAAAAGAATGGAAATTTAGCAGACGCAAACAGCGGATTTTGACAAGTAAATTTTTTCTTTTATGCACGAAGTGGAAGCTTTTAAGTCCAAAGTTCAAAAATTACCACGCGTTCAAATAATGTTAAAAAATGTCACCGAAGGAATTCGTTTGTATATTAAAACTAAACTGACGAGATGATTTAAAAATAATGTTTGGGTAGGTTGGTTTTTGTTGTCTTTAGTAAACCAAAATACGTAATAATTGCATATGTATGTATGTATCAAATCAAATAAGGTATAATGTATTAACTACATATATTGTATTCCTCTACTTCTACTTTTTTTTTTGTTGTTCATTTTAGTTTGAGATTATGTTGAAATTCCTTTACAATTTCGTGCTTGAACTTTCTAAAATTATTAAATAATTACAATAAATTATAATACGGCTAAAAATTATAATCAGTTTACCATAACAAATAATAAACAAACTAAGTACTGTTATATTGAGATTGTAGATCTTATCTGAAGGTAATTTTCATAATAGGAATATTATTTTGTTTGATTAGATATTGTGTGTTGTAAAAATGTTTACAACATATTATAAAGTTGTATTCTTATTATGAATTTCGCAATTGCAATTACGAAATAAAATTGACGTTAAATATAATTTATGTCAAAATTTCTTTTGCCAATTTTTTTAAGCTTTCTAAAGCTTTAAAGATTTTTGTATTTTTTGTGTTGAATGCGTTTTGTCAAAAATATGATAAAACCTAAAAAAATTTTTATTGTAGTTTTTAAATTTAAAACGGAATACTTATACTTTTTTAAACGTAATATGTTATAAAATCAATTTAGCTAAATTTTTATTTAATAAACTTCATAAATAATGTAAAATCGTAACAATGTGTTTTCTTTCAAAACTAATAAAAATGACATATCTGAAAAAAATATTTTTTTATCTTGTTGTTTGACAATTAGTATTTGGAATTGCAAACGCTCCTTAATGTTTTGATTTTAATGTAAAAGTGGTGTTGTGTGTAAATTTGTCAAATTTGTAAACAAATGGTTACTGTCAAAATAAATTATATGTAAAAATTTTGATAAAGTCATAACGTTAAGATTTTTAAGAAGTAATCATTTTTTTTTTCCAGGATAGAAAAATTTTTGGTCTTGTGAATTAAAAATTGAAATTTTGAATGAATTTTTTAATATTAAAATATGTCTACAACATTTTCAATAAGGATTCGCCAAGAAGGTCATGCGAATGCTCTTGCCCTCAATAAGGATTGTACGCAAATTGCAGTCGCCGGACGATATTGTAAATTGAATTTTTTTAATCTGTCATGTAAAATCTTATATCTATTCTTTTAGTATTGAAAATATTTTCTATTGAGCCTGATGGATTTAATGAAGTATGTAATATGCGTGGAGCTAAAAACCACCAAATTCATCCATCAAATGATATTGTTTGGAGCCATGTGGATTCAAATATACTAGCCACAGCAGCCACAAATGGTGTGGTATCAGTTTGGGATCTTTCGGTTTGTCAAAAATTTTTTAATTTGTATTAAATTAATAAAGTATTGCGTTTGTAGAGATTTGGCAGACAAAAACAGTACTTAGTTTATAATGAGCATGAGAGAACTACTCACACAGTCACATTTCATAACACAGAACAGTTATTGCTTTCTGGATCTCAAGATGGGACAATCAAATGTTTTGACTTAAGAGTTGATAAATCGGTCTCAACATATTTTAGTAACACTGAAGGTGTGCGAGATGTAAAATTTAGCCTTCATCATACGAATAACTTTGCAGCAGTGTCTGAGAACGGAATAGTTCAACTTTGGGATATTAGAAAGTATACTTTCACTTCATATGTAGTTAATAGACTGAGTTTTTGAATTAAAAAATTCTTTAGACCAGATAAGTGGATTTTAAATTACACTGCTCATAGCCAGCCTGTGTACACATGCGATTGGCATCCTACAAAAAATTGGTTGGCAACGGGAAGCAGAGATAAAAATATAAAAGTCAGTCTTAATTATTAGAAAATTAAGTTACGTGCATACACATCTTATATTTTAGGTATGGAGTATGGAAGGGAAAGCATCGTTGGAATACACAATTCCAACTATGGCAGCGGTTTTGAAAATTAAATGGCGTCCTGATAAAATGTTTATAATTTAAAAAAAGTTTAATTATTTAAATTTACAAGAAATATTTTTAGACACCAAATAGCAAGTTGTGCGTTATTGAGAGATTATAGTGTCCATGTTTGGGATATTAGAAGACCTTATATACCATACGCTTCATTTAATGAACATACTGATATAATAACAGGTCTTTCTTTTAAAGGAAATGACGCAAATACACTTTTTTCTACAAGTAGAGACTCAACAATATTTCACCATGTTTTTAGTGATGCTGTATATCCAGCGCTCAAAACAAATAACCATGGCGCTGCCTTGAATATTAAAGGTGATATTCTTTATGCAGATAAAATTAAAATCGCAAATCCATCTCCGACAAGTAGCTCCAAAAATTCGTTTGCTGGCTCAAATCGATCAAAATCAACTATAATTGAAGAGCAGTTTCTCATGGCTCAGTCATCGTTAAATAAATTCATTCTTAAAGCTACTGTAATATAAACTAGTTTTGTTTTCCAAAAAATTTTATTAAAATTTTTTCAGTATAATGGATTTTCAGAAGATAATAAAGTAAGAACTCCTTTAAAAGAATATCAGTGTTTTGTAGGCTGTGCTAAAGAATACATATTAAAAGACGATACGTTAGAAAATATATGTGACCATAACGCAAAAATTTCAAAAAAATATGGTAAACACAATGTAAGTCATAATTTTCTTTTTGTTATTGTAAAATCACGAGTACTTATCAACTTTAACAGGCTACCACTCTATGGACTTTTATAAAAAGATTTTATGCGTCAACTGACTTTGTATACAAAAAGAAGGAAACACGAAATTCACTTTCTACTCAAAATTCTTTAACAAGTCGCAGAATGACACAAGTTGCAAATCAACCATTATTGCAATGGGGTAATGAGGAGTGTAAGGATGATAAGCAATCTGAAAGTGATGATGGAATTGTGTTAGATGACCCTAAAATTATGGATTTTATAACGCCAAAAAATGGAGAATCTAAACCCCTCTTCAGTAATGCATCTCAAACAGGGCTAATAATATTTGAAAAATCTCAAATAACTTCAGATAACTTTAAAAGTTTGAGAGATGGTTTTTTGTACGTTGGTACTCATCATCATACTAAAGGACTTATATTTCCAGAAGCAGACTTACATGATTTACAAAATACCTCAAAACAACAACAACAACAAGCTATAACTAATAGTAATGAGAGCAGGGAAGAAACGACACCGGTAAGCTCATAATTTTTGCAAATTTTATTAATCCACACAAAAAAAAATTGTAATATTTTAGCCCCCTAATCCTCCAAATACATTGAAATTAAGTACAATTCCACAAATACCAATGTGGGAGCCTCATCAAGTTATGACAGAATGTCTGTTGTTACAAACTGAAGTTGGCGATGTACAAACATCTTTATGTATTTTAATAGCTATGGGAGAAAGTAGAAACTATTTGTCAATTGAAGAGGATTTAGTGGTATGTTTAATATTTTATAACTTTTAAATATTATTTATAACAATGCAACCGCAAATATTCTTTATAATTTTTCGGACATGTTCTAATACATGTATATAATGTATGCAATATAATAAGACTAAGATAAAACTAATTTCATAAACTTTTTTTTCAGGAGTATTGGTTTCATTCGTATATCGAAGAATTACATAGAAATCAATTGTGGAACGAAGCTGCATTAATAATAAATTTATCTTGGATAAAATCGGTTCGTACCCTAAATCAACAATCAACAACAGCACATACAGGATGTGGCGAATGTGGCCGCGCAATCGAATCAGTCGTTGGGTGGTATTGTTCCAAATGTAAGACTACCTCAAAATGTTGTGTTTGTGGTTTAGTTGTGAGAGGATTATATGCATGGTGTCGCGGATGCTCTCACGGGGGTCATATAGAGCACTTAAAGCAATGGTTTTCGGTTCAAGAGAAATGTCCTAAATGCGGACATATGTGTATATATGATTAAAATTTTTATTAATTATATCAATTTACATTTAGATTTGATAGATAAACTTAGTTTTATTTTAATTTATAAAAAAGAGTTATAGATTGTTAAAAAAAAAAAATGAAAAAAACTGAAATTTAGGCATTTTTTTATATTTTTATTATATGTATAAATAATTGATAATATTAAAGGAATCTTTTTTTTAATCAAATTTGTTTCAATTTTTAACAGGAACAGGTTATAGTGTAAAAAAACTTTTGTCTTCTTCTCGTCTGTGAGTGAAAATTCGAAACATACAAGTTAAACTAAAACTCGTAACCGTAGTTTGTATTTTATAATTTTAATAAAACCTTTGGATTTTCCACTTTATTAAAGAAATTTGCTGGTACATATTTATGTTGGAACATTACGTTATTACATTATTTTGAAGTATAATCCTCAAGTGCTCCTCGATAAGAATCAAATTGAAAAAGTTTTTTTTTGAAAATATTAAAAACACGTTAAAAATTTATAATTAATAGGACTTTATTAAGTGTATTTTTTGTATATATATTCGTATAATTATATGTTTAATAATTTTTATTCATTAATAATTAATATTTTTTTTTTCCATAATACAAATGATCATTACATATTTAAGCATCCATTTCGCATTAAGAGTATGGATGTTACAAAAAATGTATGGTTTTTGTCTCTTTCAATTTATTTTATATAATTTATTATTTAGTTTCCTTTGTTTTTTATTTTATTTTATTTATGTTTAATTATTATATATTTCAATGTGGTTAAATAAATTTTTTTTTACTTATATGAATTTTTTTCACAAAATTTATAATCTGGGTTTTTTTTATCTCTTGAAAATACTTCTATTTTTATTGTAAACTTTTTGTTGTCTTGTTTCTATATAAATAACGTGTTTATTTTTTTTTTTGTTTTTATTAATCTTATATTTTTACGGTCATATTTCTTTATTTATTTCTGTATATATTTTATTATATTTATATATTTATATTTACATTTCGGTGAAAATTATTAAAATAATTAATTTATAATATTTTTATCTTATTTTATTATCAATTGTAAAAATTTTTTAAAATCATAATTTTTGATATTTATGATATTTATTATAGACGGTTTTAAGAAATTAAATTGAATAAAACTAAATACAAAAAAAAAAACAAACAGTTCCTTTCCACTGAATAACAAAAATTTTAGAAAAACATTATAATATTAATATTTTGTACGTATATAAGGTAAAATTGAAATAAAAAATGAAATTTCATAAATTCGGATAAAGTACTATGTTTTTAATTATATTAAAATAAGCAAATTATGTAAAAAAATATACATAATTATGTTGATACATAAATTTATAATGATAGAATTTATAAATCTTCTTTGTTTGTAAGACTATTTTTAATTAAAACATATTTTTTCCAATACTATGCACATTAAAATGGGTCTAAATCACTTAATTCAGCTTTTGTCTTTTATATAGAATCAGATTTTTTTCGCATTTTATAAGAAATTTATAAGTTTTCTTTTAATAAACAAAATAATTGCTGGGTCTATTAAATTTAATTTTTTGTTTGTGTAGTTAAGTCGTTGTTTAGTATACAATATATTTAAAAGATAGTTAAAAAAATTCGTACCTCTTAATCAATATCATCATACAGGTCCTTCTGAATCATCTGTTGATAAAGATATGAACTGTTAAAAAATTGTAAATGTACATTTAATAAACAAAATCGATTGGTAAAATTCCGTATTTCGAATTTTATTAAACTATATGAAATATTATATAAAACTTAAATTTTTAGAGTATTTAACGAATTCTTCGAAACATTTTCACAAAATTATATATTTAATTGTTTTGTTTTTTTAATTATTTTATTTTATTTAGTGTTCTGGCCTTTATTTAATTAATATATATATATATATATATATATATATATTTTTTTTTTAAATTTTGCATTGATCGCATTGTACAGTCTGAATAGAAAAACAAGAATTATAAGTATGTTGTATATGCTGTATATGCAATTTATTAATTTAATTGAAGAAAAAAAAGTATTTAACATATTATTAATTAAATTGTTTAGAAATCAATATTAAGTTGTATTTCAAATTTATTTTTTTTTATAAACAAATTTGTTTGCATTTGAACATTTCTTTAATTTCATCTTAGTTATATTTGCAATAAAACTGAAAAAATTTTAACCTGCAAAATATGTTTGGAACTTTCCCTTTTTCAAATAATTACTTTTAGAAACCATGTTCGTTAAAATAAGAACAAATTTTTTTAAAAAATGTCATCAGTTTCACAATTTCTTGAATAATTACTAATAAAATCGCAGCAAAATAGGAATTAAATTATAATAACGTTAGTTACTCAGTTATTTGTAGAGAATTTTAAATTAAAATTAAAAATTACAAATTAAAAAAAAACTGCGATAAACTAATATAGTACGAATAAATCAACTAAAATAAATTAGAGATTTTTAAATATATTTAAAAATATTATTAAGTAAATTAGTTTAGCTACAATTAATTTACTATAAATTGATTTAAAATAAATACTTTAAAATTTTTTAATATTAAAAAAATAAAAATTTACTTGAAAATAAAAACTTATTAATTGCACATACATATTTTTTTTTTTTTGATGATTATAATTAATATATTTAAATAGTTTTCTTATACATAATATTATAAAATAAAAAATTTTTAATTGTTAAATCTTTACTTATTTATTTTTTTGGCCTATACGTTTCAAAATTAGAATATAATAAAATTTTTTTAGAAATATTTTCATTTTATAATGATTTTTATATAATAATTGAAATTATTTAACAAATAATTCAAATGATTTTTTTAATTAAATTTTTATATGTTATATGTATAATTAATGTACTTATATAATTAAATCTGATTATTAATTTAAAAAGTTTTCTTTTCTTTTTAAAACCTCTTTGAGATTTCACAATATATTTATATATAATATAGTAAAAATATTAAATTAAATTTTCTTTTTAGTATCTTTTGCTTTTTGGTTTTTCTTTAGTGTTAAATTTAAATTAAAATTTTATAACTACATACATATTATGTGATAAAAATTGCTTTTATACAAGAATTTGGATAATTGGATACAATTCATTTTTATTTATATATTTAAGTTATTTGTATATTTTATATATAATATAATATGTATATAATTTTTATGTATCAAAGTAAAATAAAAAAGAATGTAATCAAATAAAATTTGTATATAAATTTGGAACTTGTTAAAATATTTAACAAATTATTGTTGAGAGTGAAATAAAACTCAAGTTTTACAATTAAATAAATAAATGGGGTTTAAATTTTTATATAATATATTAATTATTTATACAATGTACATAAACGTAAATATTTTAATACTGTTATATTTTTATATTAATAATTATGTACGAATTAATAATGAATTTCACATGAGTTGTTTTTTTTTTTTTGTTATTTATAACTTATATAACTTAATACTTATTATTAATGGATTATTATTAAATAAAATAATAGTATTGTTGACAAAATTTTATGAAAAAATAATAATAAATTTTTAATAATATTTTTTGCTTTTTTTTTCTTTTAATTTTGGATTATGTTGCTGGGGTAATTATTATATTAACATGTTTTTCTTATATTGTTGTTTTTGATATATTTTTTGTTCAAAATTTTATAAAATGTTAAAAAAAGAAATAAAATTTTTGGTGACAATAATTATTTTCTATTCTATGATTATATAATATGTAAATATTTTATTTATTTTCCTTTGGTTTTTGTTTGAGTTTTATTTCGGTTTTTATTTTTTAATTTTTTTTTTTAAATATTTTTTAATATTTTCAGTAATTTTTGTTTTATATTGTTTTATTATCTTTTTGAAATGAAAAGAAAAACAACAGCCTCGTTTATTAATTCTTACATAATATGTATTTTATTTTTTAATTATATTTTTAGTTTTTTTTTTTTTGTAGTGAGTTTTATTTTTCTCAGTGTAAAATATTTATTTATTTGTTTTGTAAAAAAAAAGGAAGAAAAACTATGAAAAGAAAAAAAATTTAACAATGAAATTTTCAATATTATAGTACATGTATAAATGTATATATATATATATAATATTATTATATGTATAATGTATAACAAATTTAATTTATTATCATTATAATAATATGTGTATTTTTAAATTGCTGTTTTTTCCTTTTGGTATATTATTTTATTTTTATATACTTTCATTTTAATATAAATTTTAATTTTAAAGTAATTGCACAATAACTGGATCCAAAAGACACATATGCTCAGCACCACGTACTGGTAAACGATTTATACAAAAATGTCTTATCATTTCTGGTACTGAATCAAATGGTCGACTAAATTGACCCAAAATATATTGATTTGCTTCATTACGTTGTATTCGCATATGCATAAAACCTTTAGCTCCCCTAAAAATATTATATTTTTTTATAATTATATATATTTAAAAACATGTATGCATGTGTATTATAGCAATTAATGCATAAAATATACAAATAATTAAATTTAATATTATGTGTTTATAAAATATTTATGTACAACACCCAAGTAAGTTTAAAATTGGAAAAATAAAACTATATATCAATAAATAATATCACCCACATACTTTAAAGATAATGAATAATCCTGTTTAGTTGATTCACAATTTCTTACTAAAAAACTTCCTTCACTTAAAGGTCTTAATGTTGATTCAGCTTCAAGTCTTGTTATTGCTCCATGGTACCATCTTAAATAATGTTAAAAATAAAAAACAATTATTTTTCAAGTTTATCATTTTTTTGTTTTTTTTTTTAAATTTTATATATACCCTTGTCTTTCTAAAGGTATGGTAACATCAATTAGATCAACAGCTGATTGATATCCTATACCAGATGAGCTTAAATTTAAATTTAATCCTTTTAAATTAGGTGCACCTCTTAGATCGAGACTACCAAATTTATGATTATTTGCTGATTTAATTTCATTAAAATTTAATGTTAAATTTTGACGAAATAGATTTCCTTCTGAAAAATAAATTTTTATCAAATATTAGTAACTATATAACTATAAATTTAATTTTATAAAATTTTTTTTTCTTTTGGCTAATTATAATTAGTTTTCGTTAATTAATCATTAAATTAACATTAATCAAATTCTCTTTTATATGGGCAAAAAAATTATTTTGTGTAAAGGTGTTAGAGCTAGAGTTTTTTTTTTTGTGGTCACGTATTTAATATTACAAGATTTATTAGAAAATATTCAGATGTTACAAGATTAATACGAATATTATTTACAAAAATATTTAGCACATTTTAACATATGTACGTACATATTTATGTGTAATTTATTCTCCCCTCTTAAATAATAATTTTTTTTTTATATAATTATTTCTTAGGGAAAGAACTGAGTAAATATTTTAACATGTTCTTAGTGTTATTACCAACACATTCTAAAGTAAAAAATTTTCAAATCAAATTATGTATAATAATTAAGTTTATATTATGTCGGACATTCGCACTCGTTGGCAAATTAATCGTCCATATCAAATAGTTATTGATTTTATATTTTTTGGCTAAGTGCACCTGTTACCAAAAAAAAAAAAGTGATATATTTTATTTTTGAGAAGCACGACTTTTTTTTAATAAACTTTTTTCTAATTATTTATAAATTAACTTATTTGCTTTTATGTAAGATTAAAGTATTAAAATGTTAGCTGAATTTTTTGCAATATTGTAAGGCGTAAAAATTTCTATATGTGCATGTATAAAATTATTTTATGTTATGTATGCATGTTAAAAAGGGATTATTGATTTTATGTTGTAATGATGAATTGGTTTAATTTTAATTTAAGACAATAATAAGTGGTCAAAAGATTGATTGTATTACAGAAATAATCACGTACAGTTAACGTAAAATATTTTTAATGTACCCAATTAAAAGAATAAAATATGGAAAGTAGAAAAAAAAAAATTAATATAAAATAATATCGAAATTAAAATTACAAATACATACATACATATATATATATATATAAATATATACATTTATCTCAATGATTAACTGTCATTGAACAACATTTTACTTTTATTGTGAATGGTGAGTTTTATTTGATTTAATAATATTGAAGTTATTATAAAAACTGTTTTAGCTTTAGCAATACTCAGCCCCTGTGCATTATATGTTTATTGTAATTTAATGTAGGTATGTACAATACTGTGCCGTACATTATGTTATTTACAACACGTATACGTTGTTTTCAATACTTTATTATGACTTTTCAAAAATGATAAATACGTAAATATTATTATAAAAATTTCCCCACACCATATTTCGGAATCGGAATTTAATGGTGTAGTATTGAAAAGTATTTTATGCACATTTATATAATATGTTATACGATTATGACAAGTTGGGATTTATGTAATACACACACACATAAGTGCATATTTGGTTAACATTTTAGTATAAGAAAATATTTTTGACGTAGGTACTTTGAATTAATTTTATGATGAAGGTATTGTCAACTAAATATGTTGATGATATATTTTGACATATAATATGATTTGTTTAACTATAGTAAATTTAAATTTTTATATCATAAAGATACAATGAATGTACATAACTATATTTGACGTAATAGTAGTATAATTGTAAAATTTAACTTATTCATACATACTAAATTCTTTTAAAAGTTAACTGTCACTATAAAATGTTGTTGTAGTGTGAAAGTGTATTGAATTTAAAACCGCATACAAGGATGTTGATGACAAGAAACATTTTTAAAAAATTTAACAGTTTATGCACTACTTTTGTGCAATCGTTTTAACAAAGAAAGAATGGTAATGATAATAATTATATTAGATATTTTTTGCTAAAACATCAAAATTATTTCCGAAACGTGATCCAAAATCAAAAAGAAACAAAGCAGTACAATTGTTATATAAAAATTAAAATTCTTTTTATTTACCTAAGCCTGGTTTTTGATCAACAGAATGACTTGATGATGCTTGTGATATACCGCTAGATTCGGTACTTTGAACTATTAAATTATTTATTTGTTGTTGCTGTTGGCTGTTCATTCTTAAGCGCCTTCTTAATTTTGGCATATCAAATGGAAGATCTCCTAAATCAACAGAAGTTGCACTACCAGAAGTACAAACATCCTACAAATTATATAAAAATAAAATATCAAATGTTGAAGCCATGAAAGAAATTTCAAAAAAAAAAATGTATTCTAACCTGTTGTAGAATAATTTTTCTTCGTCTCAATTTTGGCATATCAAATGGAAGATCACGTAAATCTTGTGGTAAACCTATACTAACAGAATTAACTCCAGAATCTGGTAATTTTTCCGAAGCAGAAAAATTTAATTTTGGTAAACCAAAACGATGAAAAGCACTTTGAATTTTATTATCTTCTCTAGAATGTAATGATATTCCACTATCCGATCCTAATATTTCATCAGTTAACATTAAAAGTGCTTTATTTTGTGGTATTCGTTTTTTAACTTGTTTTTGTATACTAGGACAACCGCCACCACCACCGCCGCCACTACCAACATTATTTATATTATTACTGCCATTTCTATCGTTTGTATTTGTATTATCACACGTTTTTTGTTCTTGTTCTTGTATATTACTTAGTTGCCCAATTTTAGTGCCATCTTCTCCATTATTTAAACCACCTGGTGGCGTTTGTTTTTTATTAAATTCTGAAGCATCAGAAGCCGGTTCCAATGAAGATTTGTCCGATATTGGACTTAGGATATGCAATTTTGAATGTAATAGTATTGGAGCTCTTAAAGGAAACGCTACACTAGTACCCGACTCAGAGCTATGTGAACTCAACGATGTTGAATGCCTTGACTCTGAGCTGGTAGTGCTACGATTCCCTTCACTTGTACTTGAACGTAAAGATTCCATACTACCACCACTACTTGATGTTGCCATACTTTCTGTTGAAGAATAATTTATTGTTGTTGTTTTATTTATGTGTGGTTGGTGTTGTGTTATATTTGGATTTTTTTGAATATTTACTTCTGTTTTCGTATTATGTATGGTAACACCGTGGTGATGGTTATGGTGATGATGCCCTCCATTACTATTCATTGTTTTATGAGCACTACCTGTTCTTAGTTCTAGTACTCGTCCAGACTCTAATACAACAATAGAACGAGGCCTGTCTCGAGTTCTAGACATTGATGAATGGGTAGAAGATTCTGTTACGACCATTTGCCCAGTTCCCGAATCTAAAAGACTACTGGCATTACTACCAGTTAACAAATTATTTACGGAATCAGATTGTGCCGTTCCAGCAGAATCTTCAACACTTGCAGATAAACCTAATTGCTGTTGACGTAACGATTTTATTGGAAGACGTAAATCTCTAAGTCTTGGATGGGCCGGATTTGAAGATGGTAAACTTGGAGCACTTTTTATACTATTCATAAAAAAACGATCATGTTTTCCAGGAAATTTAACGGGTAATGGAGCTGTTGAAGGCGGTGATGGTGTATAACCACGTGTAGGTAACTGTGAAACTGATGTAGTTGCTGTTGCTTCGTTTGTTGTATTGTTCAGTTGATCAACACTGTTATTATCAATATGAATATTTTCTAATTCGTTTGATAGTGTTTGAATACTACCAATAGCATTTTTATTACTGCCATTGTCTTGTTGAATTTGCTGATTTTTAGTATTTTTTTGACGTTTACCTTCATATCGTAATTTATTTGATTTACTAGTCTTTAAAGATTTACTCTTTAATTCAAGTGGTGGTTTTGTTTTCAAATTATTACCGTTTTCTATTTCTAAAAGGGCATTATGACTAGTTAAACGTTCCACAACCTCATCTAAATCATCATCAGATTTTGGCACTTTACAATCGAATGCCGTTTCATATATTTGTCTAGTACGACCGCTACCACCAGTACCTGTACCACCACTTGACATGTTGTCTTCTTCGTTTGTATGTTGTTCTCGTCCACTTGATCTAGATCGGATTGATCTATTAGATTTATTGGATTTATCGCTTGATAAAGTTGCAATAGGGGTTACATTTGTTGTATTATTTTGATTAATTATGTTTGATCGACCACTACCGGTTGTACCGGCAGATCCGGGACCTGGAATACAATCTGCGCATTCGTGAACACCCTGCGGATGAACATAAAACACGCTTCTTGGACGAAAATATTCATCCATGTCATCGTTTAAAGTAGCTGGTGCAGTACATGCACATACTGTTGGACCTAGTATTCTATGTGGAGGCATTGATGGATCACAAGGATCACCACTAGCACCACAATTTCCTAATATATTTACCGATTGTAAATCAACACCGTTTCCACTTGATTCAATAAAACCACCTACTTGTAAAGGTTGATTAGCATGTACATTACAAGTTTTGCGAACTAAAGCTAAAGCTTTAGCATGCCATTCACGTCTTTGTTGACATTCACTACAATCTGAATCATCTGATGTTGTTGTGGATGGTGATGTGCATCTTATAATACGAACACCGTCTTCGGTTATTGAATATCTTCGAGAATGATTTTCAGGTGTTGGCAATGTTTTATGTAGTCTTTTTTGTTTTGTTGCCGTAGATGTTTTTTGTTGTTGATGTTGTTGTTTTTGTTGTTCTTGACAATGTTGTCTTTGTTCTTGTTTATTTGTCTCTGAAGATATTACACATTCATTGGAATTAACTGATTCATTAGTTTCAGGAACATCTAAACTTGTGCTTTTACGATATGGTGTTTGTGTTTCAGTTTGTGCGGTTTGCGGTGGTTCTGAAGCTGTTGATTGACGACACTTTGTTTTCTCTTCTTTAGTTTCTTCCTTTTCTTTAGATTTTAAAAGATCAGAATAATAATATGGTGAAGGATTACGTTTATGAACTTCTGGTATTCCAGTTAAACGTTTTGGACTTTTATATGGTTGCAAAGGATGTACTAAATCTTCTGATATACTATCTGGTGAATTAAGTTCTGGAACTTTTCTAGATCCTAATTGATTGTCATTCGTTTTATTATCATCATCATCTGCTGAAGATTTTGGTGCCGATGAATCTATTAAATGGAAAATAAGAAATTTTAAGATTAAATTTATTGGAAAATTGCTTTTCATTTTTATTGCAATTAAAATGTTGTTTTGTAAAGTGGCAGTTTTTGCAATTATATTTACAATTCAAAATAACTTTTGAAAATTTTCAAAAAAAATAATTTTCACAGATTTTTCATTTTGAGTGCTCTTCGTTTTTGAAAGAGATTTTTTCAAATATCATGATTTTCCATACGAAATATTTTTGAAATTTCTTCTTTCAACCACTTGTAAAGTAATTAAAAAGTGAAAGTGTACACCTCAACATTTACGTTTTTACAACTCAATTGAATTTTTATTCAATATTGATTTTTTTATTAATTAAAAATAAAAATTGCAAAGAAAAATATAAATCGCGTAACTGAGAGTTTTCATGTACAACTTATCGCGTTCTTATTCAGGAATTGGTCATAAACAGTACAATATTCATAAACATTTGTATTTATACACATTTCTATAGAATGGTATGTACATAGAGCATACTTTTAGGAGTTGTTGCATTTCAAGTTGGGATTTTTTTTTAATTTTTTATTATAGCTATTAAAATTCATTTATGATTTGACAATGAAAAATTTTCAATGACAAATTATTACTTTAATTTGAAAAAAAAATTGGTGTTTAATCAATTAATTTTAACATTACCACTTTTAATCTGAACTACGATACATACACTAAAAGACCAATCTTCTGCAATCTCTTAGAGAAGAAACCTTTTATTCTTTAATTCACTATATTATAAATTTTTATTCTTCTCTTCTTTTCATTCAATTTTTAAGTAAATTTTTATGAGATGTTAAAAATTTTTATAGTATTCTATTAAAATGGGGGGTTTGCAAATTTAATGTAAATTTTCTTATATTTGAAAAAGAAAAAACTTGATAAACTTTATGTAATTTTGCATAAAAATTAACAATGGTTTTCTCCCCTACTTTGTTTTTTTTTATTTAAATTTTAGCAAATAAACATATTTAGAATAAATTTATTTTAACTACATGCTTGAACAATACAAAATTATATACGGTAATTTATGTTAAACTTGATTCAAAAACCTATTAAAATTTTGTCAAAATAAAGTGCAAATATTTTATTGACTAGACAAAAAAATTTCTTTTTTTTTATAATGGGCTATTAACAACTTTTATTAACGTGCTTATTAACTGAATGATGGTATATAATTTTACACTTTTTTATGCTTAAATCAATAAAAATAATTTTGGTAATTTTTTCACTCTACTTATGTAGATTCGGTAGAGTAAAATGTGAAATTATCACATGGTTCAAGTTTTCTATTTTTATGAATAAAATTAAAACAAGTTTTTTTTTCTCTAATGATGTATAAATTTAAGCACAATTAAATTTGAGTATATTGTATTAGTTCAATAGATTTTGATTACATTCCTGATTGCTCCTGAAAATAAATTTATTCCAATAATTCAAATATTAATTGAATATAAGAGTGTAAAAAATGAAATTTTAAATAATATTTAATTTATTATTTTTTGCTATAGAATGGAATAAATTTACTTAGAGTTTTGTAAATTTTTAAACAATTTTCATTTATACTATTGAACAATATGAATTTGTAATAAATTTTGCATAGTTTTAGGGGCAAAATTTTATTTTGTATAAGAAAAAATCCTTTTAATCAAATCATATTTAAAATTATGTTAATTAATTTAATTCTGATTAAATTTGCTTGTGTTTCCTTAAAAAATTAAAATCAATTTTAAAAATAATTTAATTTTATTTTAGTAAGTAATGAAATAATTCAAAAAAAATTCGCTTAAATACTTGCAAATAAATTTTACTTTAATTACAATTTCTCTTATGGAAATTATAAAAATAAAGATAATCAAAAAATATTAGTGAAAAATGTGACCAGCAAAGAGGAAAAAGGGAGAAAATTAAAAAAAAAAAGAGAAAAATAATTAAAAATATTTTTCCTTCCTATTTTTTAAATTTTTCTTTTTTTTTTTTTTGGGGAATACAATTTCCTTTTTTTCGTATATAATTTGTATTTTTTGTCCTCAAAATTAATTATTTTCCTGGCTATTATTACAAAGAAATCATTAAAAAATATAACGAAAACATTTGTAAAAGAAAAAATGAAATTTTTATTCGCTAAAAAAAAAAAATTAATATTCAGTAGACCCTTTAAATGTACTCAAACCATATTGGAGTGAAAGTAAAATAGAAATTTTTTTTTCGTTAACATAGGATATTATGGTTTTCATTGTCATCAGAATCATTTATTTCTGTATGCTCATTCCAGAGTATAGTTAGTTTAGTTTGAATGAGAGTAATTGCTGATAACTTGGCTTACATATGTGTACTTAACGTTTTGTATGTAACCTTTTTTTTTTGTATTTATTTTTACATATTTGCATATAAACGACGAACCCAATTCGCGTTTTCTGTTTTCAATTATTTTTAGTTTTTCTTTATTTACAGATTTATGAAAAAAATTTATAGATGAATAAAATGGATTTTAGATGAAAAATTAACGTCTGTCTGTGATTAAATAGAATTTATTTGATATTGCGATTTATAAAGCGAATATTTTTATTGAAGCCTTACATTGAAATTTTTTATGTAATATTTTTCATATTAATAAAAAACTGATTCGAAAAATATTTTCGATTTAGTGAAAATCTGAATAATAAATTTTCGACACTTCGAATTGATCAAAAAATTAAGTTAAAAATATGGGTAAGATTTAGATTTAAAATTTATGTAACTGTTCTTCTGATTTTCTAAGTTAATTGCAGCTCCTATAAGTATTTCTTTTATTTCCTACTCCTATTCAAATTATTCAAAAACAAAAGCGAGCTTTGTTCCACAAGGGAAATAAATTAGCCTCGATTTGGAAATTTTGGATGGATTTGCATTTGAAATTAGAAATTTTAAATTTAAATTTGGAAAATTTAAAATTTCAACTTTACTGGATTTTTTGTAATAAAACAACATACAATCTTTTGTTTGTTATGAGGAGTATTCAATGACTTTTTGCAAATAAAAGGAAATTATTTCTTTGATTTCCGCAAGCCAACTGAATGTAAAAAGAAATTTGAAAAGTGCTGGACCCCAATTATAAATATGGTAAAAAATTCCTGTTCCATTTTATACTTTGTTTTCACTATTTTTAATGTTTGCTGAGTTTGCATCATATAAAATACAGAATCTGTCCATACAATATGTTTATGGTGCGGTTAAAATTATAGTCTTGAATATTTTTGCGCTTTTTTGGAATTTATTTTATAAAAAGAAATTTTTTTTTCCTATTTTAGTTTGCTATTTCATTTGGTTTGCTTTTTCATTCTTTTTTAATTTTAATGGTTTATATCTCACTCTAGATGTCGTTGTTTATCATTTCAAAATTGCATATATAAAGTATTTTTTGTTCTCATTCTGCTCGTATAAACTGTTGTCACTGGTGTACAGGCTGTTTTTAGTCGATACGGTTATCTTTTTTTCCTGTGTTTTTTCTACTACATATATTATATGTTTTGAATTGTTGTGTGTATATTGAAAACCATTCATTTATTTAATTTTTATTTGGTTCCTTTATTTTTGGGTTCTAATTGGGCCACCTTTCTCTTTTTACATTGAATAATATCTATTTTCATTCTTTATCTGTGTTCAGATTGTAGAGTATAATCTGAAATGAGTTTTTGGTTATACAAGGATTATAATATAGTATCTGTATACCGTAGTATATTTTATTATTATGTGTGTATAATTATTTGTTTTCAATAACTATGTAACTGATAAGAATGTAATATAAAAAATTTCTATTATAACGTATTTTAAGAGTTAGAAAAAATCATTTCGTAGCGTCTGACGCCCATTAGAACTAACACTTTTAAAATACAGCCCTTCTTAGTTTTTTTCGGGTGTTTCGAATATTTTGGATGTTTTTTTTGGACCGTGCAAAAGTGGTGAGAATAAGAAATTTTCAAAATTAAAAAATTTAATTTTAATTTCTTGAATTTGCATAGTTATAGAAAACTATTGCAAAATTACAGTTTTATGTACTTTAATACTAATTTCTTACAGTTGTATGTGGGGATAAAGATTCTCGTTTGTCTTAGGTCTCTGTAAAAACTAAAGAGAAATTTAAAATTTCACACTAGAAAATCGACACTTTTTTTTTTCTTTTTTTTTTTTTTCTTTCCCGGGAACCAAGGCACTTGAGCCCTTCTTACATCGACCCATAGAATCTTATATGATTCCCATCACCATCTACATTAGGCCTACACCTAGGTCCCTGACAAACGGCAGTATTGTAGCCACATCAAGCTACGAGATCCTCTCCGGGGTCACAAAGACCCCACCACTCCTCCTCCGCTCGAAGCGTCTCAGTCGCAAACAAGCAACGTCTCGTACTCACACAGTAAGTGCTCCATGGTTTCGTCCTCTTCCAGACATAAAACACCACTCAGGAGGTGAAAGAAGGCCTTCTCAATCAAACTTCTTCTTATATGAATAGACATATGCACCAAAATGCTGTCAGAATATTGAATATGCTGGCTTTTATCAAAATACTAAATAAGAATCTTGCAGAAGCAAAAGGCGTTACGTTGAATTCTTTGGTTCCCATTTCAACTTATTTTATTTTTTAGCCGCGATTTTTTTTTCCAAGTATACATGTACATAAACATATACGTATATAAGCAATGCTGTTTTGAAAGGATAAATGGACGATATTTTTTTTCTGTTTTATTTATTATAATAAATGCTCTAGACATGTCACAGTTACCGATTATTATAGAAGCAGTGTCATACTGTTTAATAATTATACCGCATATTGCGGCTACTGGACTTGAAACAAAAAAAAAATTATTTTTTTTTTTTTATATATTTTTTCCTTTTTTTTTTCTTTGAATATGACATGTTTAAAGAATGCTTTTGACATTTGAATGATTTGTTTTATTATAATATGTGCTTGATATATACACGAATGATAGCTACATATTTATAAATATATTTAACTATACATGAGATTTTATTGTTATTATTTTTTTATTGTATAAAAATAATTTATCAAAATAAATTTGTTTAGAATTTTTTTATTATGAATATTTTTTGATTGACAAAAAATATTCATTTTGTTATAATGGTCTTCATTTGGGGGTTTTTTTTAAAGATCTTGATGATTTCATAAAAATTTATTTATTTATAATAGATTACAACAGATATGAGTCAAAAAATTTAAAATACTACAAAAGAAGATGTTATAGAAAAGGAATATGAATTTTAAAATTATTAACAAAGCGTACACTTTATGTAGCATACAGTATACTACGAGTACAAATGAGGGTGACAGTATAATGTCCTTGAAAATTATAGAAATTGTTTAACGCCATTAATAATGTTAAATCAATTCACTCATAATTATTTTTAATCAATTAAGAAAATTGATAATTTATTAATACTAAAAATTTTGATTTATTTTTTAAATATTATCAGAAATTTGTTAAAAGAGCTTCTAATTTAAATAGATTTTCAGACAAAACGTCTTAAAAAAAACTTTTATATGAATTTTTTCAATTAAAAATTCTTTTTTTTTTTCAACACATAATCAATAAAGTATAAACAGAAAAACCAATTTAATTAAATTTAAATTATGCGCGAATTATAATTGTGAAATGCATGAATAATTTCTATATTTTTTCTAGCTTATTAATTGGCTCCTTTTACTAAATACTCGTACATCATATATCCTTTATAGTTTCCTTTGAAAAAAAAAATTAATCGTTCTTAAAGAATTTTTTATTAATGTGAATAAATAAAATTAAAAAAAAATATATATTAAAATAAAATCACATATATGTATGTAGATAAAATCAAATTAAAAATATAAAAATTGAAATAAAATTTTTATTCGAAAATTCAAATCATTCGAATAAATTCGAATAAATTATATGTGTAATAGAGAATATTAAATTTATTTTATATTATACGAGTATATAGAATTAATAATTTATTTGCAATTTATAGTATTAACGATATGAGAACACAAAATGGGGATTATGAGACACAATATGAGAATAAAAAAATATGCAATATTATAAAATTTAATTTTATTGGCTCGCTGAATTAATGAATTTTTGGAAAATTTTCAAATTTAAAAGGATTTCAAAGAAAGCAAGGAACATTTTAGTATAACATTAAGAAAATATTGTCAGGTTTTAAATTAAAATATATTATTTTTATATATTTACAATATATGTCTAAAAATATATTGTATTTATTTTATATTTATTTTATTATATTAAATTATTTCAAGATGTTCAAGATGTCTGAAGCAAAAAAAAAAACAAAATTCTGTTTTTTAATGCTTTTTAATAATTTATTCAGGAAGAAAAACAAAAATATCCATTTCCGATTTTTGTTATATATTTATACATTTTTTTTCTTCTTATATTTTATCGAATTTAATCATCCTAATTTCATTTTATATTCGAATATTATATTGTAAAATTTTGTTTTATATATATACATACATACATATATGTAATAAATAAATGAATTTAATTTAATATTCTAATCATGTCCGGTCATGAAATTTATGTCATTATCCATATAATATAATATCCAGTTGCAGCATATTTTAACTTTGTAATACATATGCCCTTACATTTATATATATAATATGATCATATATTGGAAATTATATTTCCCCTTACAACAGTAACGATTCATTGAGAAATAAGTAAAAGGACTGCTGAACAAGTACTCGTACTTTATAATACAAGCATATATAAATAAAATAAGATTACAAAATGTTGTTAGCGCCTTCTGTTGTTTATTTATTTACATTATGCATACGCGTTTGTATAATACTACACAAATATATAAAATATGTATGAACAAATTGATTACATGTTATAAATCTCTTTTTTTCTCGATAACTGTACTGTGATATACCCAATTCTTTCAAGTATTGGATTTCACTCTCACAAAATTTCCGTTTTTAATTTTTTTCCATTTTTTGACTGGGATTTGGATTCGTTTAGAGGGCGATAAAAATATAGCAATATTAAAAAAAAATGTATATAAAATAAAAATGTTATATTATTTTATATAACAATATGCCTGATGTCTGTATACTTTTATACATGCGATATTAAATTGTTTTACACACATACATAATATTGTAAAATAAATATTTATTTGATTTCGAATATTAAATAGAGTAAATTATCACGAAAATAAGTCGAAAATGCCTTAATATCCAAAAAAAATTTTTTACTATTAATTTTTAAGCCTATTTTGGGTTTTAGAGTAAAATACTTGAAAGCATTGCACTTAGAGTGAAGCATTCACACTTTGTTTGTTTAGCTAAAAATTCAAAGAAGCTTAAACTAATATAGTTAATGATTTGCAATTTTTTTTTCTATTAGGTGAAAATATCTCGAAAGACGAAGAAGGACCTATATATCCTAAAAAAATCATTTAAACTCTGAACGAATAAAACTGGTCCTGCAGACAAACTATTACCTCTGCGCTAACTTGGTTTTTCCGTACAGGAATTAAATACTTTCCATAAGGAAATTGGTATTTCGTGTTAAATTGAAAAGTCTTGTTCGTTTAAGTCTTTCTGTCATAACGCCATTATCTAGCAGCTGAGCTACTTCCATATTTACATGCTTGCAAATAGGAATATGTTTTTAAAAATTTATATTTAATATTTAAAAATTTAGTATTTCCATGATTCTGAACTACCAAAAAATTCGATTATGAGAAGATTTTATTGTAGAATCAGTCAAATTTTGAAAAATCAGTCGATTTTTGAATTTTTGAACCACAAAGTCTTTGAAAAACCAAATTGTTCTATATTATAAAATATAGTAAATTATGCAAATATTTTTCCATAAATCAAATTTATTTTGACAAATCTTTGTACAACATTAATGTATTACCATCTTGTACCTAAATAACCAACTGAAAATTATAATAAATATTACTATTCTCAAGTATGTAAGCATTTCGAATATCACATATTGTAAAAATTTTAATTAAAATTATATTTTATATACAATTTTAATAAAATAATGAATTTTAATCAAAAATTCCGTCGGTTTCTTATATAGCTTTCAAATGTTATATGAAAATTATATATTGAAAATCGATTATCCTTTTAATATTAATATAGGATTAGTAAGATACATCTTTCATTCCTTACAAAATTTATAACGATAATATGTTTTATTCAAAAACTAAATATATTTAAGGGATTGTTAACTTGAAGGAGGAGAAAACAGATATAATTTCGCTTTTATTTCTTGTTTTACTCTTGATTTTCATTATACAATTAAAATGAAATCAGAGTACACTGATGTGGTATACCACATATGGTAAATGATTTTTTTTCTATTTTTTTTTACTATTTTTTGTATTTCAATTGAAAAATTATTTCATTTTATATTTGAGAAAATTTTTATTTTATTCAGTTTAGTATTATCCTGTATTGTGCGAGAATAATCTTATTTTTTGTAAAAATATTTTGTTTTTTTTTTTTTTTTTTGAAAATTAATTAATTTCATATTATTTAATAAAATATTTATCCGCAATAATCTATATAGAATTGATTGAATTAATTATTGAGACTGTCTTAATAACTTTTTAAAAATTCAATAAAATATTACGATTTATATCAGGACTTCTTAAACTGTGGGTCGCGACCCCCAGGAGACTACTGAAAACGGGTCAAAAAATTGTTACAAAAGTATATTTTTTCTATTGAATAAATATATATATATAGTTTTATGTCATTCTATTTATTGTGTTTTATTACGACCGATATCCCATCAACGTTTCCAATTATATTTATATGAAATGAATGGGTACGTATTCTTTAATCCTTATTTTATTTACATTGTAAAATAGTGCGATATTACATCTACATCTACGGTTAATATATATTTCATTATATGGAGGAGGGGGTCGTTTAAAATTTCCTAAGCTTGAAGGGGATCGCTATATAAAAAAGTATAAGAAGCCCTGATTTATATTATATTCAGTTCTAAGAAAATAAATGAAGAATATTATTATGTAGTAAAAAATCTTATGAAGGTTTGTTATTCATGGCATAGAAAAATTTGGAAAATTCGACACATACCAAAATGCTGCAAATTTTCTTCTTAAACAAACGATATAGAGAGTTTTCTTACGAATTGGTGTAAAATTTATAGTTGTATATTTAATTGCTGTAATACGCATAGTTATAACAATCTTTTGAAAATAACTATGTATTCGCCTGGAATTTGTATAAAACAAATTTATTAAAAAAAAATTTTAATTTTAAAATTTTTAAGTTCTTTAATTAATATGGAAAAATTATTTTCAATTTCTTGTACGAAACTGTATTTTCTAAGTTAGTCTTTTGTGTTATAACTATAAGTAAAACTTATATAATTTTATTTTCAAAATTTATATATATTTTAATGTAATGAAGACCACAGAATTTTAATTACAAGTTAAAAAGTACAAAAACATCTCTTATATGTATAAAAAATATTTATACGAGTATTAAAGATTTATATATTAAGGATATCTACTAAGGAACTAAATATTGTTCAAAAATTCTCTTATCACATTAAAATATTGTTAGAGTTAAAAAAAATCAATGAATAACTTTTTAAAATATTTTTATACTTTGTTGACATTTTGTATAATGGTTTTAGAATTTTATTTTAAAATCAATTTTGGCAAAAATAACAAATGTCTTTAAACAATCTTTCAATATTAGAATTTTCATGCTGGTTTCTTATACTTTTTGCCACATAATATTGGCTTGACATAATAATGAATATTTATTTGACATGAAAATAAACTTTATTATTATTATTTGTACGTGGTTAATTACCTTTTAACAGTTATCCTCCTCTTATAAGATAACTTATAAAATAATAATAACAAGGATTAAAATGATTGTGTAAAATGTATATATGTTCATATAATGCAGGAGTACGTCGCAAATACGTATATGTACATGAATACCGAGCAAATATTAAAAAGTTGTTTTAATTTTTGCGTTGTTTTTATTTTATTTGTTTTCGTTCAGTTGTCCTTTAACATCAATTATATGGTAACTAGCTATACGGAATGTTTGTGTCTAAGTAGTTTTTATTAAATAAATTTTACTCAAGAGTTTTTTTTTTCTGTGTATACATAATGTGTTCTTGTACTATATACACATGTACGTATATATAATGATTATTGTCTGCAAAAATTTTAAGAAGTAAGAGTTTTGATTACATAAAACAAACAAAAATAAGTATACTAAGTGTAGAACAAAAAAAAAAAAAAACATGAGTCCTTTTCATCAAATGGATTATTTCCGGTATTATAATCTGAAGAGGTCAAAATAAACTTAACCTTAAAATAGACAAAAAAAAAGCAAATTCATCCTTAAAGAATATTTTTTTTGTTTTTGTGCAAAATAACTGTGTCTGTCTGAAATTCAACTTTAATGTTATTTTTCTATTTTGGTCTTTTTTTTTTTTTAATGCGTATATAGCATAACAGACTTTGTACACATTGCCGCAGAAATACCATTGTAGATTTTCTAGGCAACGAAAACGATTTGTAGGAAAAAAAAAAATTTAGATGACTCAAATAAGAAAGGAAAATTTTTCTAACTACAACGTTTATGTGTCTGTTGCTTCTAGTTTGTGTTGTGCATGAAGTTCTTTGTTTCACAAAAAAAAAATGTATATAATTTGGCGCAAAAGTATATTTAAAATATTTTTCTCAGTAATTTTATTTTTTTATCCTCTTAAAACTTTTATTTTTTGTCCTTTAACAAATAATTATTATTTTAGTTGAATACCTATATATATATATAGTGACTATGTGTGTATGTATTTAGAGTAATGAAGTTTACAGACAATGTTTGTTCATTATTTTATTGTACATATAATCTTCATTTCTGGTTGAAATATTAAAGAAAAAAAAATTTGTTATTAAGTCTATATTCGGATTTTATTTTTTTCTTTGTGTTAAATTTACACTTTCATGTTATTTCATTAAGATTTTGTTCTAAAAATCTGCAGTACCAATTTGTCTGTCCTGCAAACTGGCTAAATAATATGTTTAAAAGGAGACTTTTAATATTTAAGTATTTCATTTCTATAACTATGGAAGAATGTTTCGGACCATTAATATTACCAAAAAAAAAAATTATTAACAATAAATAAACATAGAAGGTTGTCATTTTTTATGGTACAGCAATCCCTCCTATAACGTAATTTTTGTTACCGAAAAATTTTTACGTTAAGTGAAATTACATTATAGGAGGTCCAACTAAACTAATATGACTAATATGTATGTATGTACTTGATATTTGCCTAAACTAGTAAGTTGTCTGATGGTAAAGAAAGAAATTTAAATGAAAAAAAAAAATAGATTATTGCATATTAAATTATTTTAAAATTACGTAAAACGAGGTAAAAATTACATTAAGTGAAAATAGGTAGGAAAAATAAAATTTACATATATCGAAATTATATAGTAAGAGGTTACGTTATAGGAGGGATTGCTGTATCTCATTCATCGGGTGAGAAAAAAATGAACGAATTATGTTTTTGCAATATAATTTTAAAGAGAAAATATTTTTTCCGTTTGACCTCTCTCTTTTTGATTTCTTATTGCGTATTTTCATTTTTCAAAGAGAGTATTGATTTGTATATTCTAATCTCATTCTCTTTATTTTTCTAAAATGAGTAATGACAAAGTTTATATATAATTATAATTAAAAAAAGAAAATTCTCATGAATTTCAAAAATAAGAGATGCAATTATGCGAATTGATGAGAATTCTGATTTGAAATTTCCCTAAAAGGATGAATGAAAAGGTAAAATTTTGTGTTTTAATTTGATTGAAAATCAATGACGAAGAATATTTTTATAAAAACGAAGGATAATAATTTTGATTAATTCTGCAATAGGAAATTAGACTAAATTTAAAACCAGCAAGTTCTTGAAACTTTCTATACATTATTTGAATTTTTGAAATTTTGAATTTTATTATTTTGGTTAGTATTTCAAAATTTGTAATGAAATTTCTTAAATTTAAATTTTAAATTTTAAAATTCCACTCGCGAGATATGAAAAGTATATTTATAGCCTAATTTTTCTAAAATCATTGAATTTAAATAATTTTCACAGATTTTACAGAAGAAATGAAGCAATTTTGTAGAATCAGAAATTCGAAAATTTTGCTGGTAAATAAAAAATTTAAGGCTTTTTTTTCCATGAGACCTAACTTTAGAAATGAAGTCCATAATTCGAAATACAAAGTTTTGCCGAAAAATATTTATAGATATGATTTTTATTCAGAATAATATTAGGTATATAGGAGTAAAGGGTAATTAAAGTAAAATTAAAACCTTCATATAGTTTTTTATTTTACTCCAAAATCTAAACGTTTAGATGCAAATAATTTTTATATATTCTAATAAATTCTAGTATTTTAATAGTTTAAAACTTTATGCTAGTTTTTGTTATGTAATTATGAATATAAGTATATGAAGGCACATAATTTCATATACATATAAAAATTGAAATTACTTATTTCAAAGGAATTAAAGGAATTTAATTTTTTATTCTATATTGTTTTTTCTCATTTTGGTAAACCGCACTAAAAAATAATTATATAGCGAGAAAAAAAGAAAAAAAAATTCTAAGTTTTTAATCGTTTTCAATGGATAACATTAAAAAAAAAAAAAAATAGAAAAAAGTCATTTTAAAAAAAAGTAATTTATTTTTAATGCAGGATTAAATAATTTTGCAATGCAAACGAATTAAATATAAAAGAAATTGAAAACAAAAACAATATTTTTAATTGGATTTAATTTTTAGTTGGTATTTTATAGTTATGTTTTCACACTATCTTTATAATCTTCTAATTTCAAAAGGGATAAGTATAAAGAATATTGGGTTTAGAAAGTTTGTTTGCAAAAATTTAAGGAATATCCGGTGCGCATATTCAAACCTAATGTTCAATATTAAAAATGTGAAATTTTATTCTAAATTACTTTATTCTAAATTACATTTTTATATAAAAGAGTAGTTGTTAATCCTAAAGACTTTTTTGGAAATGACTTAAAATTTTCGAAATTAGTTACGCCTTGAGTTTGGAATTGTAATAATACTGTAATGATACAGATTTCAGCCTAAATATTCAGTCAATTTAGCCAATTGCTGAGTTATCTATTGATACGGTATATTATTACAATTCCGATGTAACGGATGCTATATGGTTACCTAGAGTCATAAATGAGAAATCAATAAACCTGACTTAGATAAGTAAATTGAAGTTTAATAAATATATTCTGCATATTTCTTAGAATTTATTGGATTAAATATTTTTATCAAATTTTAGATTATCCTGACAAACGTTGTCATGTTTTTGTTAACACAATGAATGTGCAAATTTCTTATTTTGAGAAAAATGAATCCTCATTGTTTGCAGGCAGCACGTTTTTTTTTCAAAATTTTAAAAATTGTTAATTTGGAACGTGATTTGGAAAGACTTCTATGGTTTTGGTATAATAAGAAAAAGCAAATAATTTGGCATCCTTAACTCAAAACCTACAAAAAAGCACATTCATTGTTTTGGGGCGTACGAAATGATTATATGCAAATCAAAAAGTTTTTAAGTTACAAATGAGTTGAAAAATTCAGAATACGCTTAAAAGAGCGAACAAGTATGTTTACAAATAGTTTTTTAATAATTAAAGTTTTTTTGGAATGTAAAAGTCACAACGTTTATTAAAAAATGAATTTTTTGTTAATTTTTTTTTTTTTACAAATTTGAGTTTAAATAATTTGAAAGGATTTCGTTTGTGTTTTTTTATCTTTTCGTAATGAACCTGCAATTTGTATAGTATAATAAAATGAAAAGTCAAAATAATTTTCCACTTATTTTAAATTGCTACCATATACGAGTACATAATTATAGTAATTCACATCATTGCTTCATCTACACATGTATAGGGTATTTATGTATACATTTGTGAATCTGTATGTGCACATATTATTTTATTTTATGTATAGGCTTCTCCATCCTTAATTATGGTACTTAAAATAATTGTCGCATGTTCTTTCAATTAAAAAAAAAAAAATTTTTTTTTCCTTTAAATTTCTTGCTCATTTAACAATTGAAATTAAAATTTGTTTTTGTTTTTTTTTAAAGTTTTAGTTTTGGAAATTATATTTAAAGATTTTCTTGAGAAGGTTAAATTGTACATTGAAAACAATTAGAATTTTGTAAACTATAATAGGAAAATTACTTGTAGACTATTACTTAAACTCTATATATAATTTAAATAAAAGGAATACATTTTATATAACAAGGACTATATGCAGTAACCAGTTGGGTTTAACAATTTTAAAAATATTCAAAAATTTCCAATTTGGTAAATAAGTTTTACTATACGATAATTTTATATAAATTCTTACCTGAATTATAATTATTTCTATTTATTGTTGTTGTATCCTTACGAGATCTTCGATTTGTTCTTGGTTGTGTTCTAGAATCTTTTGGATCTGAATATCCTTCAATAAGTTTAACGTTTGTATATTGAGGTTGAGATAATTGTATTATATGAGATTTTTGTTGTTGCTGTTGAATATATTGTTGTTGTTGCTGTTGTTGTTGTTGATGATGATGTTGTTGTTGTTGCTGCTGCTGTATATGTTGCTGTTGATGATATTGTTGATGTTGTATTAAAGTAATTGGAGGATGTTTAAATGCTGGCACTGGCGGATCTAAAAATGATACCTGTAACAATAAAAATTAAGAAAAAAGGGATAATTAAAATTATAGTAAGAAATTTTTTTTTTGTAAATATTTTGTATACATATATATTTAACACTTTCACAGTTATGTTATTTGACAATTATATGTTATTTAAAACAAAAGAAGAAAAAGAAAAGGTGGAAATTTTTTTATTTTTGAGAAATAATTAAACAAAAAACAGAAATGTAATTAAAAAATGAATAAAATTAAAACTATTATAATAACCTTCAATTCAATTCCGTACACTTTTTTGTAAATGGAAGTGTAAATGAAATGAAAATGTCCTTGTATACGTTTTCCAATTAAAGATAATTTTTAATTTTGTAAAAAAAAACTTATTAAAAGTAGCTATACAGCTTATTTTTTTATGATTTTTTTTGAAATTTTAAATTTAGGGCCCTATTACACCAATTATTTTTTTTTTACGGTAGGTTTGTCACCTACCTATTAAACTCAATGACGTAAGAATCTGGTGTTCATGGTTATCTACAATATCGTGCACTAGCCCTATGCTCCTCCTAGGAGCAAAGTAGGAATAAAAAAATTAGTAGTGCCAAGAGTCAATATAGTATTGAGCTGTAATAATTAAAATAGTACTTACTTTTGTAAGAAGTTGAAAAATAAGAGCATAATCAAAAGTGGTTGGTGTAATAGAGCCCAGGACTAATATTTCATTTTAAATTCTACTCGTAATAAAAGTATGATACAAGGAATTTGTAATTCGTCATGATAATCTATATAATTATCTTATAGAGTTTTTGAGACAACAATACAAGGAGAAAATTTCTGAATAACAACTAGGAATAAATTTTCATATATATTTTTGTAAATAATTATATATGCATATATGCACAAATAAATTCTAACAAATTGAGAATTTTAAAAGAAAATTTAAAAAGCCTTAAAGCTCTCAACAATAAAATTAATAACAATTTATTAGTATTTATAAAATTGCTCCTAATTTATATAATTTAATGTTTGACTTTTACTTAAAAAATAAAAATATCTTCCTTAAAGAATTAATATTATATATATATATATATATATATATATATATATATATATATATATATATATATATATATATGTGTACATGTATATGTAAAGGTTTCTCTTAATATTAAAACTTCATTCTTTTTATATTTAATGGGAAAACATAAGCACCAAATTAAATTTAAACTTTTTCCAATTGACCATTGGAACCAAAATACAGGGTGAAAAATAAAACAAATAAATTGAAAATAAAGAAATAAAGGAAACAAAAGACAAAAAAAAATTTTTTTCATGAGGAAATAAATCAAATAAATTGATTCAATTTATTTCTGTTGGTGCGGTTCCGCACTCTTTATTTTTTGAATTTTTGTGTAAAATATTTCATTCTAAAAGCTATGTAGGTTCTTGTATTGGCTTTTCAACACAAAACAAAAGATATTTATATAAACATGTTTGTATGTAGGTATATACACATGAACGGCACAAAAAAGAAAAATAATTGAAATTAAGATGAAATTTTTCACGTTATTTGGGTACCTTTACATATATTGTTTAATATTAAATACAAAAACAAGTAAACACATATATAATCATATTGCTCCAAAAGTAACTCAAAAACACCATTTAATAATTGAATATTTGGGTATTTTTAGAGTTATTTGCGGGTAAATATTAAGTGAATTTTTATTATCAGTTTATGGCAACAACACCGAACAGATATGAGAACAAGAGCAGAACGAATTCTTTGAAGATTACCACATTTGCGACAATTACGACAATTGTGATAATTATGATACTTGCGATACTTCTAATAGATACAGCATTTACGACAATTGCGGCACTTACAACAATATTGGTACATTTACGATAAATATGATTATCACGACTAAAGTAAAAATCTATAAATCATGAAATTTATTTTAAAAAATAATCGTAATTTTGTGAAGCCGTTTTTTCTTAATTAATTTTCCTTATTAAATTTTTTGCTAATTAAATTTTTGGGGGTCAGCATAATTTTTTTAAGTTCAAAAACTAATTTTTTTTAATTTATTAAAAATTAATCAAAGAGGCTTAAACTTAAAAGTGTATTTCAATGTATTTGAACTCTTGAATTACTACAATGTATAAAATTTTCCCTCAATTATCATATGTATGTAAAGTTAAATTTATACTTTTTAAGAATTTTCTGAATTTAATTAAAAGAAAACATTTTTTTTTTATATTTGTTCATTCAATTCCGCAAAACATTCACGTGACACGGAAATAAGAATTTTACCTTCAGGATATACAAATAATGAAAAATTGTTTAAAATTTACATTAACATGAAAGCGTGTAAAAAATTTTTTTACATTTACATTTTTATAATTTCAAAATTATTCACATTTTAATAAAGATGCAGGTTTAAATGTTAAAATTTCAACCTGAAGAAAATTTTCTTATATTTTATCTGATATTAAGTTTTTTTTTTTTCAATTTTTAAGAAGATCTTAAATTCAAAAACGTATACATTATACTTATAACATCATCTTAATCATATTTTAACTTTGTTATACATATATAATAATGTTATACGTATACGTAGTTAATATTGAAATGAAAATGACAGTGAAACGTTATTAAAGAGAATTATGGTAGTTAAAAGAAAAAAAAGTTATCGACATTTGGACCATTAAATTTATTTATTTCATATTTTACACGATATTATAACTCTCTCTTTCTCTCTCTCTCTCTTTCTACTCTCTCTTTATATATATATAAATACATATTAAATATAAATTTAGTTGATAGAAGAATTTGATAAGTAAATGAATATTATGGCTGCAGAAATAAATGAAAGCCTCAAGGCTATACACAGTATATTAAGTATATAATATAGAAGATACTGTGGTTATACTTTATAGCATATATAGCATAGAATAATAATACTATATAATATTTACGTCAGCAATATAATGAAAAGATTGAGAGAAAGAAAAAAAGTGAGGAGAAGAGTTTAATATTATAGAGAAAAGAAAAAGTGTTTTTTCTATTTACACTTCGTTTAATTCTGTCGTCTCGTATTATAATATCACCAGGATACCGAATAATATTAAAAATAATGATAAAAATAAAATATGAAATAAAACGTTTAATATTGTAGCCTATAGAGGTATGTGTGTTTTTTTTTTTATTTAAAAACATTTATTTTTTACTTTAACTTAACTATAAAGCTCTTAAATATTTTTTTGTGTAATATTTTGAAGAGTTGTGATGTTTGTCACAACGATACGTTCACTTTTCGTTTTATACTATTATATGTTAAGTTTTTGGAGAGGTATAGCAAATAATAGCCAGATGTTTATGAATACATTTATTATTTAATAAAGAATACCATAGGATTCGTAAAAAAAATTCAACAAAGCTTTCAAATGTATTATTAAATTGTTTTGATAATATTGAGTTGACTGGCCCCCGACCATGGGGCTCACATGTTTGAAAAGAGTTAAAATTTAAAATAGTATGTTTTAACCGTGATATTTGTTCTTAATTATTGTCGTATTATTAATTAAATAGTTCGACACAGATAATGCGACAAATAGTTTTTGGGAGTATAAAAATAACTGCCACCCGACTTTGGGATTCATAATTTTAAATGAATTATGAATTTTGAAATAATAAAATTTTGTTGAATTGCTTCATTATTGTTACTTTATTTTTACTATTTAAATAATTTCGAGACAAACAATGATCAGAACAAAACGTCTAATATAGTAAATAATAGTAAATAATTTTTTTTTGTATTTTTAAAATATTTTTTTCCTTTAAAGTAAATAAATATGTTGTTTTTTTTTTTGTTTTTCAAATAATTAATTCAGTTGCAAGCGACAAAGCAAAATAAAAATAGCGAAAATTGTTGAAACAATTATTTGATCAGAATGACTTCAAGGCTTTCTATTAGAAATTTAGAACATAGCATATTACAATGAAACCGGCTTTGGTGCGGTTAAAAAACTCATACAATATTTGAATTAAAATTATTCTTTTTATAATGTTTTATAGCTCAAAAGTGTATTCTATTTCATTTTGGATTTTGAAGTTTTGAAATAAATAAACTTTTGTATTCATTTTATCCTATTTAGTTGGGTGAACAAATAAAGAAAAAAAAATGTTATTTCCTGATTTTCTATGTTTATAAATTTTTTTTTCTATGCTATGAAAAAAATATCATCACATTGTTTATACGAGTATGTTTATTTCCTCTTTTTCTAACACATTTATTTTTTTTCTCTCTCTCTATTTTAAAATAACCATCTTTTCTTTCAAAAGATAATTTCCCACTAATAAACTCTCAAAACAGGAAATGGAAAAAAATATAAAAATGTTAGTAAAAAAATAAAAACTTTTTTTTATTATTATTATTATTTTTTTTTTGTTATTTTGTAAAAATAAAAACGTTTTATGAAATGAATTTTACCTTATTTAAGCTTTAAATTATGCCTGAATCTACTTAAGAATTATATTTATATATTTTCTATCTAAGCATATAGTAGAAATATATAAAGGATTCTTTTGCAATATTAGTACTTTTATATTATATAATATCTACATGCAAAGTGTTTCGCATAAGGTGGTAAATAATTTAAAGCTTGATTCTTTGATCAATTTCCAGCAAACAATTGGATGGTTGGGGGGAGGGCCGAATTTTTTTCTATATAAATAAATGCTTATATTTTCGCAACCATGCGACATAAATTAACTATCGGGAGCTTGTTTTACAGGTGATTGATTGTTTTTTATTTTTGGTTTTACAATTAATTTGATTTGAGCCATAGTTTTAGAGCTATACAGCTTGTCAAAGTCAGAATTTTTGTTTTTGTTGAAATTTTTTTTACAAAATTCGAAATTTACCAGATTTCTGTTATTATTGTTTTTTTCTTGTTTTTTTTATTCGCTACGATGAGATCTAAAAGTTAACCCACATAACATTTTGCTCTATCTCTCATAGTTTTGCCCGTAAAACGTGTTAAATGTGCTCAAAAAGCATGCGAAAAATGCATTTTTCCCTGAAATTATTTGTCATGAATCATCCCTGAAATTATTTGCCACCTTATGCGAAACACACTGTATATATAATATGTAAAAAAGGATTTTTGAATATGTATATATAATATAATAAAAAAGGAGAAAAATAAAGCAGTTTCCTGCATTTACCTATACCTTTATATATATACAAAATAGTATATGAAAGCAACAAAAAATATGATGCTCTTAATCATTTTAGAGAGTTTTTTAGTTTTAAACGCAGTGGGAATGAGATAGAATAGACGGGGCATGGAAAATTTTCAAGATTGTTTTTTTCTTTTTTTCATATTTTATTTTATATTTAAAAAGTCTAGGTTTTTAAATAAAATGAGTTATAGAGTAATCTTTTTTTTCTTTCATAAAAAGTATATTTATTATAAAAAATCTAACTTTTAACTAAAATAAAAGAAAATCTTCTTATTTCTGCTACGTTACAGGTTCTTTGAAAAAATTTTTACTTAAAACATTACTTGAACTCAAGTGTATTTTAAGAGTTATAAGTTTTGAAACTAATTAAATGCCTAAAAGTTAAGGAAGGGACTCAAAATAAAAATCATTTTAATTAAATTGTAATGAGTGTAAAATATTAGTAAAAATAATTTGTCAGAAAGCCATATAAAATGTGATTATAATAGGCAGTAATAAAATTTTCATTATTGTAAGTTCGATGCTTTTGCTATAATTGCTATTTTGTGATTTTTAAATTTTTTCGATTGAAATATTATATTACTTCTGTTTGATTGGCGATCATGGCAGGAGAATGTGCCGCCCCGCAAACGATCATTGTAGGAGCTGCTGTGACGAGGAAAAATAGGAGCTTCGTGTCCGGCACTGACGAATTTTAAGCACAAGTTTTTTAAGCGGTCTACGAACTTAGCGAATGTACATAAATGTTAGTAACCTTGATTGTTTTCTAAGCAATTAATGCTGGATATAACGTAGGGGAAAGGGAGAGATCCAGCTGCACCAAAACAGGCCTAAATGGACTAAATGTACCTCTTGGGTGGCCGGGTCAACCTACGTTCCTACCTATTGCCTTTCTATACAACATTAATTTTTATTGTTGCTTTTATATTTAATATTTAAATAAATTAAGTCTTATATTGTAGTTTATGACACATAAAGGCTTCAATTTTGAAAACATATTATTCACTCTTACATCGTGTATTCTTAAGCCTACAAATGAAAATTCTAATCGTTTGTTAATTGATAAGAACAAAAAATAATTTGCATTAATAAAAAATGAAGTGAAAATGCTACCAAACTTTCCAATTTTTTTTTTCTTTTTGTGAATATTTTTTACTTTTTTTGCTTCCATTTTAACTTTAAATATAATGTCAAAATTATGCAAAATGTCAATGTGTTAAGAAAATTTTATTTTGTAAAAAAAAAAATTATTAGAAATATTGTTATATCAATGGTTGGCTAAATAAGCCTTAGAGGTCTGAGGGTTGAACGAAAGAAAAAAATGTATTTTTTAGAGTATACTCCAGAGGGTATAAAAATAACACGTTTTTCACATAATTATGAAATTGATTGAGGAAAATTTAATTATTTTAATTATGTTTCCTGTTGTTTTAATTATTTTTTTTATTTTTTTTATTTTTTTGAAAGAGTATATGTGTATTTTTAATTGAAACCATTTTCTTAAAGTTCTGAAGAAGTTATAAAGATAAAATACTTAATGTAGACGTATATTACGGCATGAAATTTGAAGAATTCTTGTGTGTATGTAGCACACTTTCAAAAATAATAAATTAATTTTATTTCTTTAAATAACAGAAAATGGAAGAAAATATTGAATTATTTTTTTTCCTTTTCTTGTAATAAAATTTTTTTATTAAATTTTTAATTGTTTAAAACTTTAAAATGAAATTTTAAAGAATTTCTTTCAGTATATTTTAATTCAGTTGGCTGTTAAAGTTCCGTGAATTTGGTATAATATTAAAATTTATATTGATTTATTTGATTAGAATACAAGAATATCAAAAATTTGTTAAAAGTTCATAAATTATTAGATAACATTTATGAAAATATTAATTAAAATTTTGAAATTTATGATACTATAGGAAAAAATTATGAAGTCTTTTAATTAATTATAGGGGTTGTTTTGAATTTTAACCGTAGAATTTTATTTATATTTCATATAAAATGTTATATTTCAAATGTATATAAATATAACATTATATAATAACAATTCAGTACATATTTTGTCTATATATGTAATAATAATTCAATTTGTTTTGTTCAGACATTTTAAAATTTATTAATTTAAATTTAAAATTAAATATCTGACAAATATAATTTTCAAAAGAAATTAACAAATGTTCGTGACACGACAACAATTTAGTGATATTATAATGGGAGAAAAAACGAGAAACAAAAAATCAGACATGCTACAAGGAGTACAGCGATGATGAGGTTCTACCAGGGCCGGTTCTAACTTATTCGACAGCTTATGCGGTTTCCAAAAATACTCGATTTCCCCACGCTTTTAAATTAATAAACAATATGCAATAAACATTACATACATTGCGCATACTGTTTTGCACTCTTGTTTTCCGGCGCTCATTGCATATATGGTAGATTAGGCGTCGGGCCCTACTGTACTTGTTTTTTTTTTATATTTAATTTCAAATAATTTGAAAAATTGAATATTTTTCCAAAATTTTATTCAACTGAACTGATAAAATTAATTAAAATACAACAACAGCAAAAATTACGGAATTAAATTTTAAATTTTCCTAAAATTTATTTACAATTTCTTTTAAACTCAATCGCTATATTTAAGTTTCTTCCCCATATATAGTACAATAAATAATTCAGAAATTGTAGATTAACTTTTTTCCAAATCCCAATCAAAAATTTTTATTGATTTAATTTTAGATAAAAATCGACAAAAATAAATTGAATATTTTTATATGAAATTTTACAAACGTTACGATCTCTTTTAATAAATTTTTTAAACGCTATTCGTCTCTACAATATGCAATTTTTATTATTCTTTAAAATATTATTGAAAAGGAATACCGAAAAAATGAAATTAAGGATACCGAAATTCTTCATATTTTTTTTTTTATATGCCTTATGAAAAATTAAAAAATGAAAAATATTTTTACTAAAAATTTATGGTATAGCTACGTATTGTATAAGAGTATTTTTATTGTTTAATGGTCTGCATCATCAGTCTTAATTTTTTATATCCTTATATGACGAAGATTTTTTTTTTTACCTTTAAATATTTAAAGAATTTCGTATTTTTTTTTCAAATATGCTATTAGAGAATATTTTTTTCAACTATTATCTTTTAGTCTTTAAAAATATTTTTCTTTTTCCAAAATTTCATAAATTTTCATATAAAAATGAATTATGAAATGATTTACGTGGTGTGGTTTAAAAGTTTCAGGCAAGATTGCAGATTTTTATGTATAATTATATGCAGTGACACATGTAAGTTGTATAACACTAATAATAATTTTTTTTTGTAAACATTATACAAATAATTTAATTTGCAAGAATTTTTTGTAAAGTTTTTTTTCGAAAAAAAATTAAATGACAATTAGTATAAATAAGAAACGATCTTAATCAATAATTTTAATTTTGCACAAAACTTTCGTTAATGTATACAAATTGGATAAACATAATTAAAACAATGCTTTTCACTTTTAGTGATATGAACGACTCAGTTTCCTTACTTTAATATAACGCGTTGTTAAAAAATTTAAAAATTTGAAAATATTCTCATTGATATGTAAGCCGCTCATTAATCTTAACGGTGGTGCCATTTATTCTTGTAAAATATTTGCAGATTTGCAAATGACTATTAAAAAAGAGAATTAAATAGAGGCAACGGTTGAATCAATACTTTTAAAACATACTTTGTTACATAAAATATTGGGAGCACTTTCTATTGTATAGAAAAAAAAAAGAGATCTTTCAAATCAATTTTATTTTTCTCATTCTTTCATTTTAAATAAAATGAAAATTCTTTATTCTATTAAAATTTTATGTCTGTATTCAACTATTTATATAAATAAATGTATTACAGACAAATAAATAAAATTCATACAAACTTATATATGTACATATTGTTTTATATACATAAATATAAAAAGTACAATTTATTATAAAAACAATAATCCTCTTATATTCTTTATCTTTATCGCCAAGTAACAGGTACTTTACTATGAAAGTCTAAGTTTTTGTTTTTTTTTTTTGTTACGAGTATTTATAATAAAAATCTCGTCCTATGTTATTTCAAATTTTATTTTCAAAAAGTAAAATGAAGTACGAGTAAATAAATTTTACAAAAAAAAAAGCAAAACGTTCACCTTTTATTATATTTTTTGTATATTCACACAAACAGATGCACTACTACTTACTATCAACTTTACTTACACACAATAATAATCCTGATGAAAGTAAAAACAACAACCCAAAAAAAATTCTCTTTTCTATAAGAACAATCATCAATAAGCTTCGAAAATGAGAACAAAAAAAAAAAAATAAAATCGCCTCAAACCTCTAGAACAAAACTCTAACCATTTTGGGGAAAAAAAATTTTTTTTTTTCTTTCAACTCATTTTATTTTTAATAATAAAATCTGGTATAAAAAGCCGGGCTATAAGAGAAAAGCAAAAGAAAATATTTAAATTTTTTTTTTTTTGGAATTTCTCATGCTTTGTAAATTTTCAAGCATATTTTGATCAAAATTATACAAAAAATGTGGAATTATCAGTTTATTTGACTGTCTTTTGTTGTTAACATTTTAATATGAAGAACTTCTAATATAAAAAATTATTATATGCATACCATAAAACAGCGTTTCTCAAAATCCATGACAATGTGACCACAAAAATTAATAGATAACGATTTCGTGACTCGTTAAAAATGTTTTCTATGTACATACTAGTAAAAACAAAAAATTATGCAAGTACCTCATTCATCAATTAAGGATTGTTACTAAAATAGTTCCAAATTTTATTCGAATATTGTTATAAATGAATATTTTATTACAATACACAATTTACATACTGATAATATTAAGATTTTAAGTCTTAATGGCTTTTGCGTTGCTCATACTCCTTAACCAACTTATCTACCACCTACTCTTCCTTCTATCGAATTAGTTAAACTAAAAACTTTGTATTTGTAATTTTAATTTTTAATATCGCGCGACTTTTTCTATTCTTGATTCATATTTGGTTTCGCGATCTACTGTTTGAGAATTTCTGCTATAAAATAATTATTTTTCTTACCATACATGGGTTTCATAAAATTTTTTCTAATATTCTGTTTTTCTGAGAATTTTTTTTTTTTAAAATATAAATTATGAAATGTGCTTTTTTGCAAATCATTAGTTTTTATTTAATTTGTTTTGAAAAATATAAGAGCAATTCTCTGATATCTCTTTATTATTTCTCAATGTGGCCGTAAAAACAAAAAATCTGTATTGATTTTAACAGTTGGTCTTAAATAATAAGTGAATGTTCGGATTATTTGATTTAGTTTTTTTCATTTTTCTTTTTTATTCTATCTCCATTTACGCAGTAGGGTCAGTGTTTCTCAAGGTTTTTGTATAATAATGTATAGATTTTTAGTTTCACAATATTGTGATGCACACAAATTGAGATTAATAAAAACTTTGTTGCATGCTCACATTTTTAAAAAATAAATTAAAACTAATATGAGAGTTTGGTTTAGAAATTTGTGCATGGGATACAAGTAAAGTAGGAGAAAATTGTTAAAATGACTATTGGAAATGAATAACGTCTTAATATATATAGAAGGCATATTATGGCTGAAACAAAAAAATAATTTGAATAGCTTCATACCATAAATAGGAATTCGCAATATATTCTTGATATGTACCTTGATTTATCTTACTTAATTTCATTATACGTGGATTGAAATAAAACATTTCTTCACTGAATTAAGAAATTCCGATTTTTCAATTCGAAAGTTCGATGGTTAATATTAGTATATAACCCAAATGCTTATTATTTTTATTCTAAGTTTCGGATTTAATATTGAACTGAAAATATTTTTTGTCGACCTCTTTTTGGCAATGATAATAATAATATGAATTTAAATTAAATAAACAATGTGGTGAAGCACATTGCACTACAACTTTAAATTGTTTTATTTTGCGATTCCAGAAAATTTCGAATATTTCAATTGTACCTTTCATTTTATTCTCACAATATATTTAAGGTTGCTATAGTGTAAACTCAATAAGCATTTTATCTCTTATGAAATATTTATATTCATGATTATCAATTTATGTTGAATAAATTGTGGAAGAGGTCCTCTTTTTTCACAGATCCTTTAATATAGTCTTGTGCATTGAGACACAACTTTTACTAAATTATTCTCTTTTTCTATATATACGAGTATTAATTCATAAAATTTTTTTTCTATTTGTTCCTTGCCAATATTTTGATTATCCTTTAAAAGAATTAAATATATACGTTTTTGTTATTTACTTAACGCGGAAAATCAAAACTGATTCAAATTAGGGTGGAAAAAATATTTTTATAAAATTTATAATGGAGTGATGGGGAGGGAAGGGGGTTGGCGCTTTTTTTGTTATTTTAGTCTCGTTTTTTTGTGAGTTTATTGAAAGGAAAATTAATAATAAAAAAAAAAAATGAAATATGAAAATATTTTGAATTGGAATCCTTTAAAAAGACTGGATTTGCTTTTTTTTTTTATTTTTGTTTATTTCCACGGTTACGCATGATTTTTACGTGCATTTTAAGGTTTGATATAAAGCATAATGTTAAAGTTAAATTAGAGATTAAAATTAATAAAATATTTGAAAATAATTTTTGTTTTTAAATTCAAAGTGAATTTTTTTTTTGTAATAAAAGCGAATGAGTACCAAAAAGATTTTTTTTTCTTGCCTATTTTGAACTTGAAATTTTTTGCCCCTCTCCCTTAGTAAAGTAAAATTACCATGCATATAATAAATTTTCTTAATGTAAAGAAAATTATTTTGTAATATTGAAAATGTTAGTGTATAACTGTTATACGTTACATACGTATGTATGCAGTTTGGTATACCTTTAGATTTTAATGTAATCAGAGACTTCAAGCTCATTAACATCATTATTGTTTGTGATAATCAAAAAATCAAAAAAAAAAAAGAAACAAAATTAAATAAAATTTTATTAAAATTTTTGGAGTTGAAATAATATTACTGGGGAAGGGTTTTGATTTTGCAAGAGAGAGAGAAAGAGAGAATATTTATTACGAAATAAATTTTAATATACAAATAAATTGTATAAATTGATGAAAAATATAATAAAGTTGAATAAGTTAAATAAAGAAAATGAATTTTTAAATTAAGGAGCAACTTAAAGTCTTATTACAAAAATAATTTGCAATTTGCAAACATAAATATGATATTATGTGAGTTTATATAAGCCGATTTTAGAAATTTTAGACAAAATTGACTGAATGTTAATTAAATAAAATTCAAAGGAAAAATTTAAGAATATCAAAAAATAAGACCCAATAATTCTAAAATTTTAAAAATATTTTAAAGGTATTATAGAATTGATTTTCTGTATATATAACCATAATAATATTATGAATTTGATATAGATTGTATTAATTTTAATATTGGATTCCCAACTTGCTTAGATTGCCCTACCTACATAATAATCTTTTGTTTTTTTAAAATTGTGGGGCTTTCTTAACATTTTTATATAATATGTAAGAATATAAAATGAAATCACCATTATAATCTTTAAATATACTCACTTATAACTTTGATTTTAGAATTTGTAACACATTATACATTGGCAGCTCTTTTTATAGCATAATCGGATTGGCATATTATGTCAAATTTGGGCATATTATACACGAAATAGCTTAAATGATAATATTTCAACCTATTTTTAGATTCAGTATCTGTTAAGTGTAAATATGTCAAGTGCGGTGACTATTAGTACTATTTATATACTATTTTTTAAATTCTCATTATGAACTAAAGCTTACGAGGCATCTATGTTGAAAAACATTTATCCAAAATTTAATTAAATATAAATAAGTAATACTTTCTTCTATACCAAGGTAATTTATAATAATTATTACAAATTACAAATATAAAGAAATCTTATAGTTGTGTAACACATAGATTGATGTTTATATAGTCTATTATATATATATATTATTTATATCCTATAAATTTTGGTGAATAATACAAATTTTTTTTTTTTGATATTTTCATTAAAATTTTCAGTTTAAATTACTTAATGTTATGGAAACCATATACTGTATGAGTATACGAGTAATGAGTATGTCGTATATATGTATATACATTTACGATAAGGAAATTATTTTACAATATTACGGAGAAGGGGAGGGAATCTTTATTTAAAACAAAATTTATAGTAAAATTATTTGAATAAAAAGAATTTTTGCAAATTTTTTATTCAAAACAAAAAAAATTCTTTCGTCTTGTTTTCTTCTGCTCGAAATTTTCCATTTTTCAGGGGTTACAAAAAAAATTTTTTTTTTTTTTATTATTTTAATTTATGAAATATTTGTCTATGCAAAAATTGTTCATTCATTTGAAAATTATTTATTTATATATTGATGAAAATTTTATCTACATTTTCATATAATAAATACCTTTAAGCTAAAAATTTATATATAAAAGCTCATTCCTATATTGTATACTACATTATTTGGGGTACTATACGTGGTGAGGTACTCACTATATTAATTTGTATATAAGTGTTTCTATATAACAAATTATTTTATATAATAATTTAAGAGGATCATGATTTAGAAATAGAAACATTTCTTTCTTTACTAATTTTTATATTATTTATAAATAGAATATAAATTTATATACAAATGAAAGTAAAGTACATAAGCAAAATATATACAAATCGTTATAAAGTATATAAAAGTCTATATATATTATATGATCTGTTGAAAGTATGTATATTTAATTTATTATAATTAAATGCTTTGAGTTGAAAAAATACTTATGTCTATATTTATAATGTTCTTATATATCCTTACAAACCTAATAGCTATGTAGTATGAATTTTCATTATAAATAATAATTAGAAATTCTAATTTATTATTAAATTATCTATGAAATAATCTTTCAATTTCATGCAGAATTTTTTTTGATGAAATTTTATTTTTCACAATTTATTTTTGAATTTTGTAAATTAATTTTTTCTTTCACCAAAAAAAAATATTCCAGATAATGGAAAAATTTTTAAATAATAAAGTGGAATTATAATTTTTCGAATTTTCCAAATTTATCGCTATAATGTAAATGCATTTGAAAAGTGAGATTTATAGATTCGTATATAATTTATAATTAATGCATTGGAAGTTGATTTTTCAAAATTGATTTTTCATTTGAATTTTACGAAATTTAAATTTGAATTAATTAAAATATGAGATTTACAAATAATTTTTAAAATAGACGTAATAACTGCGAAATAATGAAAGAAAGTGTAGAAATGCGAAATAATAGAATGCGAAATTCGATATTTAATTATGATATCGAAGTCCATTACTGAAGTCTTAAACCTCCTATCAAAAATTTTAGGAAATTTACGAAATTATTTTGAAAATTTGATATTAGGCATTTTTTATATTTTAATTGCAAAAATATATTTTTAATTTTAATTTTAATAAAAGCTCATGATATTTTCAAATATGGGTTCACGTTAGTTTAATTATTTAATTGTAGTTTATTCAAAAGCATCATTGTTATAAGATTCTTAAAATGATGTTCGTTTAAATCCATGGTATTATTATGAATTTACCTTACCTTTTGTAAAACTTTGAAATAATCGTCTGAGATGTTGGCTGATATATACTTGTCTGTCCGTCAATGCATTATAACTCAAAAACTAATTGAGTTAAATTTACCAACTTTCCAAATATTTAATTTGTTATTGTATAAGCCAGTAATCGATTTGAATTAGATGTGATTGGGATTGTTGTACGAGAAGCTTTCATATTTAATATTGAAATTTCTCACACTAAATATATAATAGATGTAATATTTTATGCTTGGCACAAGTTGTTGAAATTTCATGACTCATATTATTCATAAATACTGTTACTGTTTTTCTAATAACATAATTACCATCTATATAAAAGAATTCCTTATAATTTTTCCTTAATTTCTATATTGATTTTACTTTATTTTCTATTGATTGTTTTTCGTATTTCAAATTCTACAAATTTAAATTTCATAAATACAAAAAAAATTTGTTTTACCCCAATATTTATTTATTGCTTCAATTTGTACATATTGAGGGGAAACCCCAATAATTGTATTAAAATCTCTTCTCTATGTTTATTCCATGTATATTGGTTTTCCAATATTTTATATAGATTTCTTATTCTTTTTTATAAAAATTCTCAAAATAAATTCTTTATAATTAAATTGACATAATGAAATTTTAAATAAGTGGATCGATATAAAGAATAGGAATAGAAAAAAATAGAAAATTGTATGTATGTCTGTATACGGAAAAATCAATTTGAAAAATAAAAAAAAAAAATTTAATGAAAAAAATTTGAAATAAATCTACCAATTTCAAAAGAATTTCCTAAATATAAGGAAGTTCGAAGAAGATTTCCAATATGAAAAAACTGAAGTCTACATAAATTGTATATTTCGGTATTTAATGCAGTTTTTGTTATATTAAAGTTGTAAATTGTAAAAAGTATTTTGATAAAAAATTTAAGAATTGATTTGGATATGCGATCTGTATTAGTATATTATTAGTTTGTTTAGCCTATTTGTATAAAAAGTCCTGTTTAAATTAATTACAAAATTATTTTATAGAAAATATTTTATAGAATTATTAGTAGGTGTGCTAAATTTTCTTGTAACTGCTCTTAATATCTGTCTTTTTCTATTTCACGAATAATTTCCATATTTATACTACAACTATACCATATTTGGGGTCCGTACGACAAAATAAATCTTATTAAAGATTTACTTTTAGATTTACGTATATTACTTTACTTAATTTTACGTCTTTTCTTAAATATTTACAATAGAATAGTCTTTTACAAATAAAGAATGCACGTATTGCTTTTTTTTGATAACTGAAATATTTATTCAATTAAATTTCAATAAATTCGATTAAAGATATTGTAAAAATTAGTATTTTGTATGAAATTTTCATAATATTTGATTATTATGGTATCCCATATTATTGAAAATTCAATGACATATAAATTTAGGCTGAAATAGAAAGGATGGCCTTTTAAGAATGAGCACTGCACTCAATCTACTTTCCTACCCAAAAGAGGAAATAATATTTGAAAGAGCATTAATTTTATTTATAGATTGTTAATGGCCGAACTATAGAAATGAAACAAAACTTGCGCAAAATTTTTAAATTATCTAAAAGAGAACCTTAAATTGATAAGAAAAAATTTTAGGCTTAATTTTACTTAAATTTAGCTAAAGAGAATTTGAATTATTATCAAACTACTAATCAAATAATTTTAATTTTAAAAATATTTTTATTAATTTTCACAAATTTTTAAAATTTTGGAATCAACTTAAAAAAGACGAAATATGTTGGACACTAGTACAATTGCTAGTATAACACCTTGGTCTAACTCCAAAATATTTTTTATATTAATATGAGAATTTTCCACATATAAATCCTGGTTATATTGCCCATGATAACAGACACTGAGTTGAAAATTTTATAAAATTTATACAAGTTGTATAAAAAGTATTTACCCATACCATTTTATATATTACATTTTCACATCTAGATACGAACTTGTGTTTTATATAAAAAAAATCTTCATTTTTCACTTAACCATTTTCTTATTCTATTTTTATTATCTTTTATGTCATAATCATAGTAGAGAAATGCTTAAAATTTTGATTTATATGAATGTGGAAAATTCATTATGATAAAATGCTATTATATACCCAGTTATTATAGAACAGCAGACTATATATGCACACACATATATGTATAAGATTTATGATAAGAAGAAAATCTTTTACAGGTAAGAATATATGCCCCTACTTAAATATTTTTACATTTTCATAAAAGTTATATTTAAATGTACTATTATATAAGTTTATATATATAGGATGCTGAGTTGCTTTTGTTTGATAACAGTTTAATCTATATTATAAAAAGAATAATAAAAAAAAAAATTTTTTTTTCTATTACACAATTTTAAAAGAAAGTCAAATATAAGAGAGCAACATTATACATTTTAATAATAATAATAATAAGTATTGTAGTAGTACAATATTGTATAAGGAAGACGGAGTCCTTTTTTTTTGCACAAAAAGGAAGAAAAATGGCAAATAAGTTATGCATAACCAGAAAAGCATAAGAACAAGGAAAAAAGAAGGAATCATTTCACCACAGGATCTCTTCCCATTAACAAAAATAAAAAATGAAGAAATTCTTTCTTTCATATTTATGTTTTCGTCCTTTTTTCCTTTTCTGGTTTTTTTCTTTCTGTTTTGTTTAATAAACGCTTTCTTTCTTTTTTTTTTTTTGTTAAGAAAAAGCGAATTGTTGTACGGGTATGTGTTGGTATATATGTATATATAGTATTAAAGTATAAACAAGTATAAAAGTTGATTCATTGAGGTAAAGCATGTCATTTACATGAGTATTTTGCATAAAATAACATCATTCTTTGCATTAAAACCATTTTGATTTTATGTTTTTTTTTCTTTTGGGGAATCTTTAATATTTATTTTATTTTGGTTCCAAAATATCCTTGTATATAATATGTAGCTTTTAAGTGTTAACTATACAGATTTTGCTTGCTATTTGTGTTTTTTTTGGAGCAGTTTTAAAAAAATTTCCAAAATAACATGCTTATTAGTTTTATTTTAAGGGTTCTGCAGTAAGTGTGACTAGTATTTGCAAAACGTCTACACTATTTGCGTAAGAAAGCGGAAATATTTATAAAATGTATTTAATCAGAAACCTATATTTTTATAAGAGACTTTAGTCTCTTTTAAACTCTTGAAATGAGCATTTCAAATGGCAGTTTCTGATAATTTATTATTTTGAAGTGGTTTGAGTTGATCTAGTATAAAAAAGGATTACAATTTTCTTCTCCTATGGTAAAAAAGCTTTGAAAAATTAAGGAAAGCTTTGGAAATGAATTTACTTAGGTAAAGTGACCGTTATCTCGAATTAGAATTTTTTCTAATTTTTGTTATAAGTTTACTTCTAGATGATAAGTTTCGAAAAGTGTTAGGCATTAATATAAGATAATTTTTATTTTCTTCCGTCTGGTTCCTACCAAATAAGCGAAATTCTCAATTTCCGGTAACTCATTATTTTCTCTCAAATTCTCAATTTCCGGTAACTCATTATTCTCTCTCAAAATCTCAATTTCCGGTAACTCATTTTTGTTGATGCTGATTTTGAATTTTATTAATATTCTAGAGTATAGCAGAGAATTGATGATAAATATTTTGGTATTAGGAAATAGATAGTGATAATAAAACGCATAGTGATAGATGTACCAAACAAAACACAACCTCAAAATAAATTTTAATTTAATTAATTAGTAGTAATACAATTTTAAGTTCAAAATAAATCAAGTTCATCTTAGATTTTCAAGTTGATCTTAGATCATTTTTGTAGATACCCTCTCATTTTAAAAATTTCTTTAAATTTTAGGTTTCCCCTAAAGGTATGCAATACGAAAATACATTGCAAATTAAAAATATCGTTTTATATATTTTTATAAAGGAAAATGTGCTACCTTGCAAACCATGGGTTTTATTTAAGTTTGTTGTTTAAATTGTATATATACAATGTAGATATGTAACACTCGGACTCATATATTATGAAGATAAAAGATGTTTGCATGTATAAAATTATGATGGAGAGTTAGAGATATTATAAATATAATAATATACAGATAAACATGCATATAAGCGACAAGTATAACAGAATTTTAGGCTTAAAAGAATTGCAGTCCTATGGTGATATTTTATGTTAATTTTTAGAAAATATTATTTGTATTTAGATACCAAAAGAGTATAAAATTTATACGTAAATATATTATGTTTATTGTGTATAACAATAATAACAACAACAATAACATAATGATAATGATTATGATGAATATAGTGTTGATAATCATAGTATACAATATGATTTGTAAATAGAAGTTGAGGTGTTTGTATTTAGAGGAATACTAAAATGCGATGACAATGTTGATAACACTATGATAAAATTTGAAAAACAAAAAAATTTCAATAAAATTCCTATAAGTGTTTTGAGAAGGAAAATTTTCTTTGTATATGAAAAATTAAAATGAATTTTTAAAAAAAAAAAAATGATGCACAAAATATTGGGAATCGGAAAAGAGCTGATGAATTTTTTTTATTTTTCTTTAGCGTTTTTTTATATGTAGTTTGGTGCTTCTATAGTTGTTGAAGGTCGTAAATTATTATATGAAGTCAAAAGTGAATAATAAAAATATATCAGTTTTGTTGCATAAGTGTGTGTGAGTAGAAAAGAAGCCACCAAATGTGTGTGATGTGGAGATGGAAAAGAAGCCACCAAATGTTTAGATTTTAAATATTTTTTTTTATTTTTTTATTTCCCGGTCTCTTATTTTTATTTGTATACTTTTTGCTTTGTATAAAACCACAAAGTTACGATTAAAATAGAAGGGTGACAAAAAAAACAACCCAAAAACAGAAAGGCTTTTTTTTATAATTTTTGCGTTACGTTTGCGTTATTGTTGTTGTTTTCTTTCAGTTTCACATGTATACCCTTTTTTAAATTCAGTTTTATGTTACTTTGCACTGCTGCTGCTGTAAAATTTTTTAAGTTGGGACACTGAAAATTATAAGAAAAACTGAAAAAATTTTTGTGTTTTTGTCTCTTCTCTTAAAATTTATTTTGGTTTATGCTTAAAAATATTTGAATTCAGATTTTTGTGTTTTAATTTTTTTTTTGTTTTCTAGTAGCACAAAGTTTTTCTTTTCCGTAATAAAAAATATTAAGCGTTTTGTATATTTCTTTATGGTTTTCGTTTTTGTTATCCGTAGCGACAAGTTAAATTTTTAACAATAAATATAAAATATTTAAGAATGGAGGAGGAAAAGAATCTAGTGAATGGATAGGAACGGAAAAAAATTACGTAAATGAACGTCAGAAAGCTTTTAGATACCAAGGGTTGTTTAGGGTTGTTTTAAGCTTTAAATTCCGTTGGCGTTAAATTTAACACTGATTTAATTTCAGTGATTCTACGAAACAAAAACAAAAAATAAGATAATTAGACCACAAAATAACTCGGATTTGCATTAAAACGCAATTCAGATGGTGAAAAAGTGTTAATTTCAAAATATTTTATAGCAAAAGTCTTTATGTATTTCTCATGTCATAAAAACTCAATTTTTGTGCCGCAAAATTTCACAATTTAATTCATATATGGCATTGTCACAAACACCCATTTAATAATGAGTCAACAAAATTCTGCAACGTCTGCATGAAATTTATTGTTATTTTGAATGTGACGAAAATAATGGCCATGAAGATATTTATAGTTTAGGAAATTTAATGCACAAGATGTTGTTATATTTGATTTTTGAAAATCTATAGAATATATAGAGAAATTTAAATAGAAAGAAGAAAATTGAGTTCGATACTTTAAATGTAAACAATTTAAATGTAAGATCCGCTCTGCCATATAATGTTTAACGCGGAATAAACAATTTTAATTTAAATCTAAATATTTACATAATTTATACTATAAATATATTAAAGTCAGAAAATAGAGAATAATTTATAATTTATAAGCATACAATTTATTGAATATTATAGCAGCATACAAAATTTTTTTCTTTTAATTTTCCGTATTCGAGATTAAGTAACAATAGTTCTTGTATAAATGTAAAATACAATTCCAATAATAATTTCTCCTCATTTAACTAAGCATTTAACTAACACCTTCAACAATTTAGTTAATAATTATCCGCCCATTATAAATCCAACCTAATTTTCATGTAATTTTCTAGAATTTACTGTAATATCATTGTAAAAATTTGTGTACCCCATATAGTATTTAAAATTTTTATACTTATATAATTATATTATGATATATACCTATATAATTATATGAAGATGAAAAAAATATTTGTGGTATATTATGTAAAAATTTAAAATTTATAAAAGGAAATAGAAAACTGAGGCAATAAGAGAAGAAAAAAAAACAACGTTTTATTCTTGTTAAGAAGTTGTTGAAAGATATTTTATTCATGTTTTATGCTTTCTTTTTTACAATAGTCATCATCATCATCGTCATCATCATAAAGTTATCATCTAATAATTTATGTAATACGCATATTTACTCCATTGTAAAGTGTAACCACCTAAATTATATATACAACAAAAAAAATGAAAAGAAAATCAAGAGACTTGAAGAAATTTCAATAAAACCACCATTTCTATGGTTTTAAAATAAAGAAAAAAAGGGCCATTTAAAAGAGAAAAAAAAAATTATTTTTTTTTTTATCGAGTCTTTTAAATGTAGAGTATAGAAAAATATTTTAAAGAATTACAAAACAATATTGTGGTAATTTCCTTAAAAGATAAAATATTGTTAATGTGGTTTTTTTCGAGTTATTTTTCCAAAAACAAAAATTTCCTTATTTATTGTGTCTTCTGTAGTATAACAATAATGACGAACAAAAACCAAAAAAAAAATATTCTAGTTATAGCAAATGAATCACCATAAATTTTTGTGTTTTTAAATGAAAATTTATAGGAGAAAATTTATTATGCTCATACATATTAAATTAATATTATAATTTATGGATTTGAACATTGAAATTATTTTAATAACATTAAATATAACATTAACAATAGCATTAAAAATAATATATACTTATGTATAATATTAAAATATTTTTTAACCTAATAAAATTAAAGAATGACAAACAATTGACTATATAACACGGTTTTTAATTATATAGAATAAATATAACAAAATTTCAAAAGGATTGCTAAATAGATTTTCCAGAATCAGATATTCCTTATATATATAACACAAGCAATATTATATATTAATGATTAATGTTTTATAGTTGTTTTTTTTTGAGTATTTTGGGTGTTTGTTAACACATTCTTTGTTTTATAACCTAAAAAATTAAATACAACAAATTTTGGCCTTTTGATTAAATTTATAGCTTACTATAATGTTATTAACATCAACTCATGTTTGGGAATTTTACTAAATTTGGCACTACTCACACAAATCATATTTAAGTTAGTTTATAGGGAAAACATACCAGTAATTATATAATATACAAATACTTCGCTCTAGAAGAATCTAGAATAATTCTTATATTATATATCGCCCAAACTTAACTAGTCTAGTATTAATAAATAGAAAGGAATATTTGGGATATATTTAGGATATATATCCCACAATTCAAAAGATTCGAAAATGTTTAAAGATTTCGAAAATTGACTACTAAAGGTATGGGCTATATGGTGAACTTTGTAATATAAAATGAAATAAAAATTCAAAGATTTAAAGAATATTTTATTTCAAAATTTAGATTTATTCAAAATACTGTAAAAATTTAAAAAATTTCCTTAAAAATATTGCAAATTTTGTTATTTAATTTGAAATAAATTTTACAGAATAGCTTTTCAATAAGTGCATACAATATCCTTGCTGTTAAAACACTAACACACATATATAAAATTCAAATTATATACAAATCCTTTTTCTTCTGATTCCATTAAAAGCAATTACGATCATAATATATTAAGGATTAAATTACTAATGTCTTTTTAGTCACTATCAATTTATTGGAAGAAAAAACGTAATTTTTCTGATGAAATTTTTTATTTTAATAAATAATATATCAAGGATATGCGTGTAATTCAATAACTTTTTTCCTTTATAATATTCAGTAGACAAAAACAAAATAAGAAAATATAAAAATTTCAAAGAGAGAAAATTGCTTTCATGTCCTTATTACAGTTAAAGTTATTTTTAAAGAAAAAAGTCATTTTATGTTAAGGTTAATCACCTTTTTTTTATATTACACTTTCATTGAATTTACTATAGCTCCAAAAGAAATTTTTGTCCTAACACAATAAGCATATAATAAATATAAATTTTAAAATAGAAAAAGTATAAAATTACAAAATGTTAAATGTAATTTATATTAAAAATTAAATATAAGAAAACAAGAAAAAAAAAATATAAAATTCAAAAAGGACAATGAATTTAAAATTGAAATTGATAGTAATAAATTTGAGAATGACTAAAAAGAGAAACCAAGGCAAAACTCAAAAGAGAAACAAACAGAAAAAAATCAATTATAAAAAAAAAATTTAAGGATATTGAAATGAAAAATCATTTGAAACTCTTTTCAAATAAATTATTGGTCCTTGTTATCTCATTTATGTATGCTTGCATATAATAGAATTTTTAGTCCTATACAATTTTGTTCTTATTTTTTCCTGTAATTTTTAAATGATTCATCATCATTTTTGTTTTTGAATATTTTTGTAATTAAAATTTAATTTTGTATTTGAATTGAAAAGGATTTTGGTACTTTATTTATTTAAAAATTGAAAAAAAAAATTATTTGTTTCTTGTGTTTTTGTTGTTAATTGGTCTATAAAATATTCATTTTGTTTTCCTACATTGTATGAATTTTAAATGCTGATAAATTTCGTATGGGTTAAAGATTATTTTAATTATGCATACAAAACATCAATACATACAGTTTTTTTTTTAGTATAAATTGTACACAATTCAAATGATTAATTGGAAATTTTTCTAAAGAAAAAAATTTATGGTTAAAGGGGCACAGAATTTTTGTTTTCATTTCGAGATTTGAATAATATAGTAGACATACAATAATTTCAATTAAACAATTTGCTATGTAATCAAAAAGTGAATAAAATTGTATAAAAAATAATTATTCGAAACGGGAATGGTAAATTTTTAAAATAAAATTTTATAAAATAATTATTAATAATTATAATAATTTTAAAAATGGCATAAAATTGCAAAAATTTTTTTTTTGAAATCCTTTATTATTTCACTAGTAAAGCTACCGTTGTGACGGTGTCACTAAAAAGTCACTCGAAAAATCACTCGAAAAAGTCACTCAAAAAATTACTTCAAAAAATCCTTTAAGAAAGGCACTCAAAAAATCACTCAAAAAAATCTCCCAAAAATGTCACTCAAAAAATTCACTCAAAAAAATCATTCAAAAAAATCATTCAAAAAAGTCACTCAAAGAGTTGCTTCTAAAAGTCCAGACCCCAGATTTTTACGTTAAGCCGTTTTCATATTAGAGCCATTCAAAAAAGTCATCAAGAATGTGAACGACCCACAAACTAACTAACATACAACATTGAGCTATTATCATAATATATTGCTGTAAGGAACATTAATTTGTATATTTGAAGTAAAATTTTCTCTGAGCATACGAGTATATAAATTATTTTTCAATTCACCATTTAAATTAATATAAAATTTATTATTAATTTATTTAATTCAAATTATTTTTTAAATCATGTAATTCCGAAATCTTAACAGAATATAATTAATGTAGATATTCATGAGAAAGCTGTTATTATGAGGTTTCCAAATTATATTTAAAAATGCGTCTGCATTACACAGGCACGGAGTTATACTTAAAATTTAAAAAAAAAAATCAATCGAGATTGACTCTAAACCCCTATAACCCCCGAACCAGTTGAGCTGTGAACATCGTCTCCGTACAAAAATTTTGTGTATATACTCATGGGGGCCTTTATATAATGGTATATAGGCAGTTTAGTTTAATACGAGACATCATATATAGTCTGATTAATTTTAAACAATACGCCTCCTTTTATATAATTTGGAAGTTATGGACGGAAAATAATTCTGAAAAACTACATCTAATGGAATTTACATTTTATATTTAATATAAGAATAAAATTTTGCTTTGTCCTCAAATATCATAAAACATAAGGCAAACAATATAAAATAAAAAATTCGAAATTTCGAAATTTCATTATTTTTCTCACTAAATTTTATTTTATTATTCTAACACATTAATACACGCAAACACACACAATAATCTCATTCATTCATTAAACCAACTTTTTAAAGGAATTTTAAGGAATTCTTTAAATTCCATTTTTTAGTTCAAATAAGCAAAAAGTTTTTTATTTTTTTATTATTATAATGTCCTTTTTTTTAATGTCTATAAGAATTCTAAATTCTATATGATCCAGGACAATCTTTCATTTCTAATTTGTTCATTTTCCTTGTTCTCTTTAAAAAAATATACTTTTTTTATACTTTGTTTTTTTTCTTCTTTTGGATGTTTTAAAAATTCTCTTAGTTCTCTGTTGGACTAACAAAATTTAATTAAAGAAAAAAATTTTTTGTTTTATTTTTTTTTTATGAATGCCGTCGAGACCAACGACCAACACAAAAGAACGCAAACACACACAATAAAAAAAGGGAAAATAAGGATTTCAAAAATTGACAAAAAAATAAATTTTATATAATTTAAATCAGAAAGGAAAAGTTTGAACAAAAAAAAAAAACAAAATAAAAGAAGGACATTTTTTGTATAATAATAAAGAAGAAGGAGAAGGAATCCTTGCAAAAACAAAATAATAAAAAAACGAACATAAATTCAAAATGAAAACTTACATGTTCTGATAAAGGACTCGGTGCTATAACTGCCCAATTATCTGGTAATGTTTCGGCCAAGCATGGATCAAAACTGGACGGTCGTTTTTTTACAAAATCGATTGGCAGGCTGTAGTCATCACAGACGGATATCTAAAAATAACATAAAGAAAATAAAATATTATAGTAAAAAATGTCGGAATATAATTTATTTTTGAAAATAAAAAAAGGATAATTAATTTTATTAAAAATTTATTTTATATTACAATGTAATGCGTGTATATAGTGTTGGATATAGGTTTATGTGGTAGGTGACAAAGAGTGACAATAATTATAATAAGCTTTATGTTGTGTCATTGCTATCATTTCAGGATAAACTTCAATATCCTTTTTTGTTTCTTTTTTGCCCAGATAATTATTATCTTTAATCTACTTAGGATAGATTATAAATTAAAATAAAATTTTTTATAATAGTAGGATTAATGATCTTATATAATTAAATTGAGAAGAATGTCATTTTAATTTCCTATAATCATTAACGTAGGGTATAATGAACAGAAAGGATTCAGTTTTGTTAATATTTTTTTTTTCATTGATATTAAAAAATTATTTTATAATCAAAGAATCATAATTTAATTAAAGATATTAAAAAATATAGCAATTATAATAATATTTAAATTATTTTAATGGACTGTTAATGAAATAACAAGAAAAAATCTGTTAATAATTAAATGAAGAAACATTTAAAAAGTTTTTATATTGAAAAGTTTTTTTTATTTGGTGAAATTAGCCCATCTGTCTGATTGCATGTTCGCCCAAATAAATTTTGATTTAAAAATAACATTTAATATTTTCCTATATCATTATAAATTATTTGTTTTTAATTAATATAATTAATTTATTTCGATAAATGTCCTGTTTTTTATTCAAATTCAAATTTCATTTAAGCTAAATAATAAGTACTCTATCTGTAGCATCTTTAAGAAAATCATTTAAGAGTCAGCTTTTCAACGAGACTAATATTTGATCATATTTAATTTCTTTTTCTTTCGAAAAGATTCCAAATTATTTCGAAAATTTCAACTTCGAAGACAAATTTTCCGAATAAAATTTGAATAACTCAAAGAGTCCTTTTCAAAATGACGGACGTGTAGCATGAAATTATTCGCATTACGTTTGGAACAGAAAAAGTTCGTTTTCAGGCAATATTTTCCAGGTTATTTCAACTAAATCACCTGAATGATGAATTAAACATCTCATCAAAATTCATTTTAATAGGTTCAGTAGTTAATTAAAGAACATATATACGCACACTCGCCAAATTGTTATTTTGGTATTGTAAATGATTAAATAATTTTGTTTAGTCTTTTGTTATTTATGCTGTAGGTTAAATGTTTGAATGAGAGTATAAATATTACAAGTACTTAAATTAATAGAAAATTTTGTTTAAACTAAAAACAAGGGGAGAATCAGGAATCAGTAAAATTATTCGAACACCTTGAGAAGAATAAATTTTAAATAGTTTATCGCTATTGAATGAATAATTTTCAGAAATATTTATTAAATTTTATTAAATTTTTCCATAAAATAAATTGATATTTTCACTAAAACACAAAAAACAAACATATTATGTCAAACATTTGTGATAAAGTCAAAAATGATAGTTAAATTTTGATTTACTATGTAAAATATATTGTTTACCTTTACATTAAATTATGCACTTTATATGTATATATTAAAATATTCACCACAAACAGAGTTAATCAATTTATTGTATAATTGTTATTCCCCCCTATGTGGTATAAATTTTTTATATGGTAAAATACCATATATAATTTCGCTTTAGGTAATAAACCATATAAATTAATTCTCTTTCAATATTTAATAATAATTTTTTCTCTTTTATTTTATTTTTGAGCTATGAGCTATATACTAATAAATTTTTATGGTTGAATATAAATTTCATGTCGCAAATTTAAGAGTCATCAAAGTAAAAGTTTACTGGAACATGATAAAAATTTTTCATAATTAAGTTGAATTATTTCTTCTTTTTTGTGAAAATTATTCGAGCGTTACATAAACTCTTATATACATATATACAATAATAATTATTTCCATTTTCAAATACATATATATATATATTATATACATTGAAAGTGATAACCCTATGTAAAAATATTACATATTTTGTGGTATGTGTTTACATGAATTTTAACAGATAAAACGAGTTGTAACGAGCGCCCCTATCGGAAAAGCCAAAATCTTATATAAAGGATAGTGATAATAAAAAATATGATAAAAATTTAGAAAATGAAAGCAAAAAAAAATCAAAAGCAAAGTTAAATTAATAGTAAAAAAAAAAATAAAAAAAAAAAAATTTTGTCATTCTTGTCTGTTTTTGACACTTTTATATAACAAATTATACGAGTATATACAAATGCGATATATACATAGATATTGTATATCTGTGCATCCTTTTCATTGTTCTTCCTTTGTTAGTATACGCCCCAAATATAAAGAAATGTTTTCGTTTTATTCAACGTTCCATTAATTTTAATATTAACGGTAGTGACTTTTGGTCTTCAGACTTCACATAGTTATTATCGCAATTATAATTATTATCACAATAGTGAACAATTATTATGTCATACTAAAAACAAACTGTATATAACTGATAATAAACTATTATTTAACAGAATGAAGGCTCTGCACTTACTGATCAAAAAATCAGTTGAACCCTATGATGAAAGGAAATACGTCATTTTCTCGGTTAAAAATTCATATTTTATGCCAAATTTATTTGGCTTATTATTTACTCATTTTCTAAAATTTTTGTTCGTATAATGCCTAGTATAACATAGGCAAATTAATTATATTTATTTTGAGCATTATGTTCGCTATTCACTTAGCAATCCGAACTTGATAATCATGTATATATTAGAAGATTGAGTAGGGTTGAATGTGTTGAGTAGGTTTTGGAGTTTGGTTACAAGCTACTTAATAATTATATTTCAAGATTTTAAATGTTAAAATTAAAAATTTCTTAAGTAGAGAAATATTCATTAAATTAAAATAATTTTAGTCTTATATGTTTAAAATTTTCTATTGTCAAATTTTCAGAATTGAAATTTTCTAAATGTAATTGCAATTTAATTTTATTATTACCCGAAACCGAAGTGAGTAATAACATAACCAACATAACAACTGAAATGAAATATTTTTTGGTTTCTTAAAATTAAGTTGCAATTCCAGCTCGCATTTGAATTTTCACCAATATTATGGATTTTTGACATTGTAACATAACAGGTTTCAATAATTATGGTTAAATGATTATTATTTTATACAATTAAAAATATTTTAATATAATATTAAAAGTCATCTACAGTTTGTTCTTAATGTTATAACGAAATTTTGTAATATTAATTTTCTTTCTGCTCATAATGCACTGCTATGTGTAAAAAATAAATCGTTTCAGTCATAATTCTCCTTTTTTATTTTCTGTTTTTTCTTTATTAAAATTCCTTTGTATATTGTCATATATACTTGAGATCAAAGTAGAAATATATATGAATATGGTGTGAGTATTAAAATAATATTTTTATTTACAATTATCAGCAGGAATGTTGAAATTTGTACATATGTATGTATATGTGCTTGTGTATGCGTGTTTTTGTATTAAGTGAAAGACTTGTACTTCAAAGTGAAGAATGTGAAAAAAGTCCTTTTTGAAAATTTTTTTTTTTCGGTTTGGTTTTTTCTTAAATTGTTGTGATTATTAATAGCCAATTCATAAGTATTAAGAGTATGTATAAGAATATAATGTGTACGTATGTATGTATAGAAAGGAATGTGTATAAAAGGGGAGGAAAAAAAATTATTGTGAAAAATTTTTTTACTATTTTCTTATTTTTGTTTTTAAATTTTCCTTTATAAATTTGTTTTTTTTTTATAATCGAATACCAACGCAAGAGATGAAGAATGAAAAAAATACAAAATTCATTTCCAGATTTGTTTCTTCTTCTCTTTTATGTTTGCGATATAAAAAAATAAAAAAAAAACAGAAAAAAAAACGGATGAAGGAAAAATTATTAACTAACTTTTGCTTTCATATTATTAACCATTACCACCGTCACTACTATAACAGCAATCACCACTATCGCCGTCTTTACTTTTTAGTTTACCACCATCAACTATTTTTGCCCATTACCATCACTATCACTACATTTTTTTTCTTCTTTTTCTTATTTTTTTGGTATGAATTTAACGCTAAATAAAATTTGAATTTTTAGAATGAAAAGTGAAAGTTTAATTTGAAAACAAGAACAATAACAACAAGAAAAAGAGGGAAAAATGAGTTATTAAGGATTTTTTATTAAATTGGAAAAAATTAAAAGCGAAAATAGAGAAAATTAGTTTTTCTTTCTTTTGTTTTCCTTGGGAATTATTTTAAAAGCTTTTCACTTTATAATCTATTTTTCTTTCAGTAAAATTATTTTCTTTTTATATTATAAAATTTAATAATAATTAAATTGTGCTGAAGAATAAAACGGGAAGAAGTCTAAGGGAAGGAAATATTATTTTGAATGGAAAATTGCATACTTTTAGGGGTGGAATGCTCAATGCTCAAATAAAATTTCTTCGTTATGCTTTTAATTTAAAAATTGCATATTATTCGGGGTAGTATGTATTTTCATATTACTTACAAATTTTCAGTTACTTCTTAATTATATAGAAGATTTAATAGTTTTCTGATTAATTAATTAATTAATTAATTAATAAAATTAATTTAATTAATTTTATATTTTAAGAGAATTGAAGTAAAAGCGGGAGAATTGAATATTATAAAAAATGTTATAATATTTTGTCCAGTTTGAAATAGATAAAATAATAGATATCTACTTCTAATGTTGCTAATTTCTTCTCGAACTTACAAATTGATACAGGGGTTCTAAAATACCCAAATTCCAAAATTGCTATATTAACATAAAACAATTTTGAAAATCATTCCTGTTTATTATGAATCTGGTTTTAGAGTGAGAAAGACCGGGTTAAAATATGTTTACTCCCACCAAGAAGGGCAATTCTAACAAAATATAAAATACCATCTTTCTCCCATTCGCGTCTTCTCAAATATAAATAGCGAGATTTACGGTAATTCACGTATTTACGGTTAAATTTATATATGAACTTTGAAATATTACGAAAAAAAACTTTCAAGTCACTTTTAAATTATTCAAAAAGTTGAAATAAAAATTAACAATTTTTTTGTTATTGTCATTAAGTGTTTTAGTTGAAGAAAAATTTTCTATTTTAATTTTTTATATTTAGAATACACACATTTTACCCTACATTTTATTGTATAAATTTTTTGTTTTATTGTCATTAGAATAATTTCATAGTAATAAAATATGCGTACTTATGTACCATTTTATTTTTTTTTTGTTACAAAATAATAAAATGGAAAATATTATTTATATAAAAAATTCATTTCATTACATAATGTAGAGTCGTAAAGTTTGGTTTTTTGTTGTTGTTTTTTTTTTAGAATATTCAGCATTTTAAAAAGAACCTTAATAAAAAAAATTACACACCATAAGTTCATTTCGTATATATGAGCTTTCTTTTAGAAAATAAGATCTTTTAAAAAATTGAATTTTTAAGGAAAATGAAAATATGTGGGTGTATTTGGTTAAATTTACCACATCTAAGGTGAGTGTTACCATACATATAGGGATATACTTAATTTTAATTTTTTAGGGAGAGATGAATACGTGAGGCAAAAGGAGCAACATAAGACGGTTATTATAATAATTGCGTCATACTCCCACAGAACTGTAATATTAAAATTTATCTGGTCAGTTTTTAATTATTAGTCTAATTTTTTTAACACTTATTAGTAATTCTTGTAACACTTTTAAAATTTATCTGATTTTGTGTTTCAATGATGTAAATTTTACCAAAATTTCTCAAAGAATTGCAAATTTATACTGCATGCCGCTTGATACCAACTGATTATACAACAATTCTTTTGTATAAAAAACTATTTAATTCTAAGCTAGAGATTTTTCTGTATGAACAAATTTAATTTATATAGAAATATTTTAGTCGTCTTCCTCCTTTCCATTTTAATGGTGGCAACACTCTTCTTTCATATGCGCAAATAACACTACTTTTAATATGAAAACATAACTAAAAAATTTCAATTTATTTTTGTTAACTTGTTTTACTACTATTTTATTTTTTTTACTCTGTTCCATTATTCCTTTATCCTGAAATATAACGCTATTGTTATATTAAACTTTCTATTCTTTGGGGTTTCATTATACAATATGTGCTTATTGTCATTTTATACCCACCATTCTAAATTTCAAAATCTTTACTTTTATAGCAAATAAAATATTACACACATAAATACAACGTGTCCTTTCTTTTCTATTTTCGCATAATTCTTTGTGATACGAACTTTCATATTTTAAAAAGTACATATGTAATTATATATGTATAAGTATACGGGTAGGTAAATATATGCATATAAATATGTGAAGAATACAACAACAAAAAAAAAGCATGTCCTTGTCACATCTTCAGTCATTCGTGACAGTGTTTACATTTATATGCAACTATAAAAGAATAATAATAATATGAATACATGTGTGCAATTTAAATAAAAAAAAAAATGTAGAGAAAAGGACGAACACAAAAAAAAAAAAAACAAAAAAATGAAAAAAAAATTTGCATTTTTTTTTTTAATATTTGCGTGAAAATAAGTGTAAAAAATTTTAAATTGAATGGCGTCTCATATATTTTGATTTTTCTTTTTCTTATTAAATTTCAAACTATTTATATAAGACAAGTTTTAATGGTTTCTAACAATAAAAACTATTCATAGCATCAAATTAAAGAGAATGTAAATTTGATTTTTGAATAACTTTTGGTTTAATATATGAAAGCAATGCTGAATAGATTTATTTTTAATTAACGAGAGTATTTGAATACAGAGCTACAGTAGAAAACTTGAGTAAAGAAAAAAAAAATTTATTTCTTACGAATTAAAAGATATTAAAAGAGGGAATAAACCATCGAGACTAAAGAAACAGAACATTGAGACAAAGCTAAATCTGTTAAAATCTAATTTGACGAATTATTTCTGATATTAGAATATTTAATGTTTGTTGGATAAAGCTATTGGATTTATATAAAAAAAATTCTCCAACAAATCACCCAAAAAGTTATCAAATCATTGTCAAATAAATATTATCTAAAATTGAGATAAGCAGGGTCTTAAAATTAAAAATGATTTTAAATAGAAGCGGCAATTTAATTTCCAGAAATATTTTAAAATTCACAAATTAAAACTATTCCGATATTTAAAATGAATTTAGGACCGCTCTGTTATACCTACAGTTTTTATAACGACCTTAAATTTTGCAAATACGTGATGTTTATAATCAAAATAATTAAGACAATAAATTAAACTTTATTTTTTATTTACCAAAAATTCCAATTTTTCATATAGAAATCACGAATTGAACGGCCATTCTCAGCAAAACACCCTTGTAACGCTTAATTTTAGGTAATTTTTTCTTATTTTGCTCGCCATATTTTACATGACCTGGTACAATACAAAAATACTATTTAAATAAATTTAATTTTCTTTTATTCTAGAAAAATAACAATGGCTCTATATGTAGATATACATATATAGTTATTATTAAAGTATTAAGTCTATATGGTCATTATTATATGAATCATAAATCTAAAGTGAAAATATTTTAAGCTTATTTATATCTTAAATACCTTTAGGGTAATATTGTTTTCCAAATTTGCAAAAAACAAGAAACGAGAACCCAAAATAAATTTATTTTATTTTATTCCATTGCACAGAAGAAAAGCCTAAGGATATCACTAAAAATAATTTAAGTATGCACCTACACACGAGTATGAAAACAATATAATTTTTAGAAATTTTTGTATTTCAAAAAAAAGAAAAACAAAAGAGTCAAATTTCTAGTTAAAGTTACCGACTATAACAAAATAATAAATTTTCGAATTTGAAATTAAAGCTTTCGAGTTGGCTCCACTTTTTATTAAACAAATCAATTTTGTTGATGCTGTTCTAGCATTAAATAAAATTAATCGATTCGGTTAAACTTCGATTAAATTCGGTTCGAATTTCATGGACTAAAAAGAGTCGATTTTTAATTAATTTTCCAAAAAATAAGAGTTCTATACACAAGGATTTTTTACTAGTTTATTAGTTACTAAATGCAAAATGCAAAAAAATTTAGAAAAAATCTTTTAAATTAAAAAAAAAATTTAAATTCTATTTAATTCATAAATAAGAAATACAAATTATGCACAACCTCGATCCGTTTTTCTTTGAATTTCACTCGCAATCCTTTAAACATCGTGTTTTTAGTTAATTTGAGTGAAAAAGAAAATGGTGAATCAAAATCAATGCATAAATCTCTAATTTATTTTTATAACACTGAAAAATTGTTAACACAAATCCATATATTCATTTCTATTTTAAAAAATATTTATTTATGGCTCATAAAAATAACAAAAATAGTTGAAATTGTGTTATTTTCCAAGTGTTCATGTATACGAGTTGAAAGTTTTTAATTTTACATTCATTTTGTTATTATTTTTTATTATGTTTTTTTTTTTGAGAATTTTAAGTTTTTCATTTCAATTGGTTAGTTTTGTATTATTCATTCTTTTTGTATGTTATTCGTTGTTTTACACTAAAAAAATAAATTATAACAGTAAAGTATGAGAACGTGTCATACAACAATAAAACTAAAAATAGATGATGAAAAAAAATCCTTTCAAAGGATATTTTAAGGAAACTTCTTAAAATTTTTTCATTTTTTGTAATTCTTGCTTTATTTATGGAAATATTTTGTTTTTTTTTTTTAGAAATTGAGTTAAAAATTAAAATATACATAAACGTGTATACTAAAATATTTAAAGAGTATGAATAGATGAATGATTTTTTGTTTCTGTTGTAAATTTTAAAATGTTTTCATAATTTGATTTTTAAAAAAGTTTTTAAATTTTATATGCTCACATATTTGTGATTTTTAATATTAAATGAATAACAGTTATAATTTAGTTAGTTTGAACATATGCACACAATAAAAAAGAATTGGTGTGAAGAATTAAAATTTTTAAAAGTAGATCAGTTATGAAAGATTATTAAATAAATAATTGCAGTATATTATATTAGGGGTAACGAACCTTCTTACTTCCACTTATTAACAAGGAGAAGGCTAACACCTATTTGATTAATACAAATATTTAAAATATGAGTTAAGGCCTTAAAATCCTTCAGTCACCTAGCCTGAGCTCCACAAAAATTGACTAAAATCCCTAACGTTAACATTCGCTAAATCCGCAGTGCGCTCGAAGAAGTAAAACCCAAGAAATATCTGACTGGAGTTCAACAACACCTGCCATGAATAGAGAAGATGGGTCACCTCCTCCTCTCCGTTACAGAAGCTCCTACAGAGACCACCCGGTAGGCCTATTGTCATTGCATGTTCGCCAATTAGAGAATGGCCTGTCAGAACCCCTACCACAGCACTGATATCTTTCCGTCTGAGAGAAGTCAAATAGTTCCATTACACATGATTCCATTCTCCCATATTAGATTGGTGCGTTACACTATGCAGCGTTATCCAGTTTTTAATAACCTTAATAAAACACAAAATTATTTTATGATAAGACAAAAAAAAATCAAAATATTTCAATCATTTAATAACAGGATTTCTTTACTTTATTAATTGACTACAAATTCCCGGAACTCGAAAAAATCTACTTTATCTTTAAAAATAATCTTTAAATCAATTTATCATTTTAACACCTATATACAAGAGTATCAATAATTCTTTTGACAAATAGAATAATTATATAAGTATGAAATACTATTATAACCCCTCGAGAATTTCTATAATATCTTCTATTCTAAGTATTTATATAATAATAGTTTCAAACTTGAATTTCTCAATAAGAAAATATTATAATAAATGTATATAAGGATAGAAAATATGATCTACCCTTCTTATTTTATTTAAATTGGCCGGAAATACTCACTAAAATCAAACAGGATACAAAATTGTTTATGTATAGCAAATAATATTTCATGTAGTAAAAAAACTGTAAACACAAAAAAAATATTTTGTTAACTAAAGGTATAAACTTGTATTATAGGAGTACAATGTATATATTATGTATGTATGTACATATAATAAAAATGAAAAAAATTATGTTATAATAATAATAATAAAGAAGATTTAAGGAAGGATGACTTTTATATATTATGTATTTATGTACAAATATAAAATGTTAATGCATGTACACATCCGGTTTTAAATTTCTGACTGACGCCCTACGCGCTTCAAAAGGAGCGTTCCCCCCTCTGCCATAATAAATTATACACAATAAATCTCTTTCATGTAACTTTATCATGCTGAATGTAAGATTAGTCATAGAATTAAATTATTAACTTCATGTTCTGCAATGTTTGTATATAGGTATCTGTTATCACGTTAATTCTGTTCTAAATAGAAAAAGAAACATTTTTGGAATAGTAAATAGAACAATTTAAATTTTTAAAATTTTCTTATTTTTTTAAGTTTGTAATGGCAGCCCCTGCCTTGCGGCGGCCATTTCAAATGCTTACATTTCTTATATGGTAGATCCGTCCCTGTGCGTTTATACAAAGTAAAATTGCATATAATCGTTTGTACATAAAAGACAAAACAACTTAATTTTACCGAAAAAAAAATTCCCCACTATTTTTTTTTGCTTTCATTTTCATTTACAATTTTTTTTTTTTGCTGATGCCGACGATAGTGATTCTTTTTTTGCGGTTCATCGAATGTATATCGAACACAGCTTGTGTAATACAGGATGTCATTTCAATATCCTGGAAAAACTGCTCTTAATATTATGCGTTTTTTTTTTTGTTTTTTTGTACAAAATATGCATTATACTTGTATGTTTGATAGTATATACAAAATATTTAATGCAAAAAGTAATTGGGAAAACTTTTTTATACTTTTTGGGAAATTTGTTAAGAAGTTTTTTATATAAATATTATGAGGACTATAAAAGCTGAAAATATTGTATTGTACAAAATCAATAAATTGATAAAAATTGGAATAAAAAGGATTCTGATTTTATCTGAAAAAATTTTTTTTTTCACAAAAATTTTATTATTTTATTTTATTCCACCAAAGTTAGTCCACCAATTTGTTGGCAATTTTCATACAAAAAAATAAGGCAAAATTTTATTTAAGAATAAATTAGCGAAATCAATTTTGACTTATACGCAATGTATTGTAGAAACAGTAGGTGGGTTCTATGATGAGAAGAAAAGTATGTCGAAATTATAACGTGAACGTATTTACAGTAATATAACAGAAATGAATTGGTTTTTTGACAATATTTTTGGTGCAAAATATAAAAATGATGTTGACGGATTTGATAGCAATTTTCAGCAATAAATTTTATGTACATTTTGATTTGCTGGTGAATGTTTAAGTAGTCGTGAGCTTGAAAAGTGATTCGTTTTCGAATTTAATGATTTATAATGAATTTCATTTATAATAAGTAATTTGGGGAATATTAAAATATTATATTATGTTAAATTGATAAGAGCCTGTGAAATTTAAAAAAAAAATTTAAAAGTTCTTTCATTAAAAAATCAAATTCGAAATAAGAAAATCGAAAATTTCTGTTTTGACCTAATTGAACCTACGCTTTAGAATATTCGAAAATTTATTGGTACACACTTTTGAATGCTTGGATTATTGGATGGCAAGAACAGAAATTTCGCATAATTTTGATCATTCCAAAATTCAATGGGATCTCCCGCTCCCAATACGAAATGTATGGAATATTACCTCAATACGAACATCAAATAATCTCAGCACGAACCTTAACTAATCTCAATACGAGCTGTAAGAAAGTATTGTTTGCAACTAACGATATTCAAAAATGTTAAAAATTATATTTGATTTTTAAAATATATTAATTATAAAGAGTGTATTGCTCTTACACCTTCGAATTTATGACAACTATTGGCCGGAAAATCATCATAGTAACAATAACATATGAAAAACGCTACCAAATTTAGCCAAATTTGCTTTGAAAACCAGTCTTCTATTCACAAAACATATGGGCCACTAAATTACTAATCAACAATAATTCTATGTGAAAATGTTTTCTTTCAAACTCCAATTGATCAAATCAAATTTTAATGTAGATTTGATGATCTGCCGAATATTAAATTTTTTTTCTTTTATTTTTTAATTCATCAAAAACCTTCTGACACAAAGCAATGTTTAGTATTACTGTATGCGTGTGAATTAATTTTCTTTTTCAAATTTATTTCCTTAAAAGAATTACTTATTTTTTTTGCAAATCCTTTTAAATCATTTTTTGTTTTAGTTCCTTAATGTCTTATAAAGTTAAGGGCAACAAAAAAAATAGCATACTTTCTTATCGTTTTTATGGATTTTTTTTTTGGCTTAGGATAAAAAAATTTTTTTAGTTACTCTCTTTTTAATAATTTTTTTTTGTATTTTGCATTCCTCTTTCTAAAATTTAAAAATGAAATTCGCTTAAATTTAAGGCACTGCGGGATTCGAATAAAAAATAGTAAGAGGAGAGAAAAAAAAAATCAATTCCTCAAAAATTTAGTTGAAGAAACAAAAATATTCTTTGGAGGTAAAACTGAAGTTGTGGGAAGAAAATAAATTAGCATATTCTTCTTCTCTTCTTCTTCATCTTGAAGATAATAAAAATATTGGGATTGAATTTTGATAAAGTTGTAAAATTCGAAAAAAATAAAAATTTATTATTGAATTTCTCAAAAAATTTTTTCTTTATTTTGGATTTTATTTCTTTAAATTTCATATTTAACACAAAAAGTTGTAGGTGGAAAGTTGTAGTTAGAAATTTAATTTTCTTTTTAATTTGTTAGGCTATAAGTAAGTTCAATAGTTAATGAAAATTTTTATTTTGGATTGGTATTTTATGTTGGTGGGCATAGAAGACATTTTAGTCGACATTAATTTTAATTATAAGTTTTTTATTTCAACTCGTAAATTTTAATATTTTCGATTAATTAAAAAGATAACTAATAAAGAAATTTAAAAAAATTTTAAATTTAAGAGTTTAAATTACATAATGTACCGAAATATGAAAAATTTAAAAATATCAAATAAAATTTTGAAGAATTTGAATTTGTAAATTTTACCCTATCTTTATAGGGTAAAATTTGTCTATCTATTTTCTATAGTGATTTTCCAGAATTCAACTTCAATTAATTCAAAATACTTTTAGCACCATTTCTTTTTACTATTTTGCACACAAAATTTTTACAACAAATAGAGGATTAAAATCAACAAATGGAGGATTAAGACTTAGGGGTGGTTTTTCAGTAGAAACCTTTGGACTGATCTCTTAACATGGGGCTGTAACAAACAGGAAATCATGTCTCCTAAGTGAAAACACAATTTTACTTTTTAAAATCATTTTCCAAAGTATGATGCTTTACAGGTCCGAGATATGGGGTACGTAAGCTAAGACATACTTAAAACGTGTTCAAATTAAGCAAAATAAGATTTTGAAGTTGTTGTTGAACAAATAATTTTTCTTTTCATCTTGTGAGGTTACACGCAATTAAGTAGTGTAAAATATATATAAAAGATCATATTATAAATAGAAAAAAACTATTTTATTATTAAGAGTAGTAATTTTAACAATCCCTTAATAAGGAATGTATTTAATTGGGAAAAAAATAGGTAGAGTAAACATTTTTATTTTGCCAAACTCCATTTTCTTCCCTCTCCCTTTCCCTTTCCTTTGCTAGTTTGTAACAAAGATTAATTTTTTATATCAGTTACGTAAAATAAATTCAAAGTACATGTTTCTGTTCATTTCCTCTTACATAATACTAATCTCGTCTGTAAAATTCATTTGCAAAAATTTAAATGTAAAAATAAATATTCAATAAAATTTCTTATACAATTTCAAAAGAAAAATTACAAAGAAACAACAAAATTAAATTTCAATTTTACCTTAAAGAAAACCTGAAGTTTTTTTAATCTTCTACATATTTCACAATACCATATTAAACGTTCTAATAATCTCATATTATTTGCAACAGATTCTTTTATTTTAGCACATTTTACATGAAATAGACCATTACATGGACCAAAACATTGTATATAAAATTCACGTTCTTTAAATTGTATCCAACAAAGTCGACAAAAACGTCTCGATAACATATTTGTTGCTGATATTCACAATTTATTAAAAAATTCACAATAATGTATTCACAAAAAATTGCTAAATAAGAGAAAAAATAAAAGAGAAAATTTTAATATTTTTGAAAAGAAAAATAAAAAATCGTCCTTTTCATCTTTTCTTCCTTTATTGTAATTATTTAAAAAAAAAATTTAAAAATAACTACACTTTGTAATATTTTATATTTTATATTTTTTTTTTGTATAGAATAAAATGAAATGTCCTTCAAATTATAAATACAATATGATAAATTACAAAAACAAAAAAAAATTTATAAGGATACTTTGTATGTCCTTTCAACTTTTGTGTGAATGCACATAATATAACCATATTAAAATATTTTTGAACATTTTCTTGTGGTTCTTTTTTTACAGAAAAAAAACAAAAATAGTTTCACTTTTAATGAAAACACTGAAAAAAAAAAATAATTTAAAATTAAAATAAAAATTCAAAAATATTTTTTTTCTTATTTTTTATTTTTAACACTCAAAATGGAAAAAAAAAAATTATTCTTTTTTTAAGAACGAATTCAAGTGAGATCACTTTCAATTATATTTGAATTGCAATACTTTTTTAATTGACTATTTTTGATAATTCACACACATTTGAATTATTGAAGTGTTCAACATAAATTAAATGCAATTTCAGTGGAAATTTATTAACTAACCCAAAACTTTCTTAAAAATAATTTTAGAATAACAAAAAAAAAAAGTGTTTTTAATGCATATGCACTGAGACAAAGTCTAATAAACTAAAACAAAAAAAAATTATAAAAAAAAACTGAATAAGAAAAAATTCAAAAGAAAATTTTATTTTGTGCCAATTTCAGTTTATATATTGAATATACATTTATAGAGAATGTAAAGGAAATGGAAACTTAAAAAAATCGACAATATTGAATAATTCAGGTTTGAATTAAGGGCTACAAATTCTCAACATTAATTTGCAATGAGCTCAGGAAAACAGTAACAAACAATAAAAATTTTTTTCCAATCAATTAAAATTAAAAATAATAATTTCGGAAAATGTGCACTTATTGGAAACTGAGTGGGGCGCTAAACAAGTCTGAACCAAGTCTGCTCGTACCAAATATTTTATTTAGTATTTCGGGAAAGTCAGCTTTAATTATTTCTCAGCGATCTCTCATAAATTTATATGTTTAAATTCTATCATTTCTCGCTCATCAAATAATTTTTAAAGTGAACTTTTCTGAAAATAATTTTTTTTTATTGTTATTCAATTTTCTACAAGTCTGTGAACCGAGAAACTAGAAATTTCCGAAACCATGGATTTTAAACCATAATAAAAAAAAAATTATTTGCCTTCAAATTTTGCAGATATTATTGAAATGACAACATAACTGGTATAATGTTAGTTTTAGTACATGAAACTTTTTCGAATCTAATTATGGGCTGGATATAATATTAGACACAATTTATCTATGACCAATTCGTTATACACATATTGTGAAAATAAACTGATCATTTACAAATAACACCTTGGATTCCGGTAGTTTTAATTAAATTCAAGACAAATTGAAATCAAATTATATGAACATTTTGAAAAATAATTCTTCTGAATTTCTTTGTTCTCTGTTGAAAATTTTATTAATTAAATTAAATTTTTATTCTCTATTCATTCTAAAAAATTGAAAAATATTTTAATTTTTTCCATGAATTTTCTATTAAAACACAACAACAATCTTAAATTTTCTATTTAGCTATACTCAAGAAACTCTCTTTAATTTTTTTCAATTCCTTAAAGATTAAAACAATATTCCAAGAAAAAAAAAAAATCAAAATGAAATCAAAAACTAAAAATAAATTAAATAAAATCCTTGTCTAGTGCCTAAAGTGTCTTTTTGTCTATCCAAATTTTAATGTTGCCATTAATGTTTGACAATTTCTAATATTCTTCTTATATATTGGAAAATTATGCTATTAGAGGAACAACACCCTTAGAGATCCATTAAACTTAATCCGTCACTGGTCCCTTTATAACCTATAAAAATCTGCTTTTTTTTTATTTGTTTTTCGAGAAAAACAGCAGGAAAAAAAAATTAAATATAAAGAATAAAAGAAAATGAAAGGATTTTTGAATCCTTTTCATATTCTTCTCATTTTATGTATAGAAAGAAACAAGAACAAGAAAAGGAAAAGCGAACATATATAGGATATAATGGCAAAAAAAAAAAAAAAAAAAAACAAAAAAAAAAATGAAATAAAGAAAATAAGAAAAAAATCATTAAAAAATTTTCTTAATAGCATTTTTTTTTATAAAAGAAAAGAATAACCACAAAAAAATTGAAAGAGAAAAGCGTAAGCCTTCGCACACCTGAAAAATATCTTCAAGCATCTTTCTTTCCTCTCAACCCTAAAACCATGATAAAAAAAAAACTAATTTAGATGTAAGCATCTCTTTTACCTTTACTTTTTAAGTTTTGATTCTTGTGTTTTTCTCCTTCCCTTTTATGTTTTGAAATAGGGTGTAACATTGTCATTATCATCATCCAATTTATTTTTAAGGAATTTAAAGCCAATATGACTTGAACAGGTGACATGTTTTCAATCGTAAATCATCAGGTGTATTTCAATCGGTTTTATTGTATCTCAATATAATTTAATTGAATTAAATTATGAGTAAGTTTTTAGAAAAATATACCTATACTTCATAGTTTCCCTTCCTATGCATGGAATTCTGTTCCAAAATGCAAAAATCAAACATTTTTCTATGAAATTGAGCAATTAAAACTTTAAAGATGAATTATTTATGAATTTGTATAATAATACAAGAACAACAGCTAATTCCGGATCTAATGTCAAATTGATTTATTCAGTAATTAAAATTGTATTGCTTAATATGTCGTCAACTTAATCTGTCTTTAAAATGGAGTAATAACTATGGATAATTGAGTATTAAGGCGTAATGTTGAAAGATTATGATTAGTGCAACTTTTGGCAGTCGTGTATAAGCAAAAAAAAAAGAGCTAAATTTTATAAAACTGAAGTTCTCTTGCGAGCGTATTGCAACAATTTATTCGTGGTTTGAAAATCACAGTAACATGGTAGACAACATGGACAAATGAACTTATTTATTAATAATATCTGAATTATTGCAGTGTTATTGCAGTTTTACTGCAATTTTATACAATTTATATTAGAATTTTTTACTATTCGGAGCATCCTGTATTAAATGAATGGCTATTTATGCAATCATATTTTAATATTACATGTGGTATATACCTCCACATTATAAAAGAGTTTATTTTTACCGATATTAATGCCCTATTTGGAGGACATTTCTTTTTTTTTTCTCTCTTCTCTTTACATAATTTTTTTTTTACCTCTGTGTTACAGATAACATACTTTAAAATTTTTTGTTTTATTTTTTTCATTTCTTTTTCATATTTTTTTTTCATTGCATTTTATTTCATTCCGTTCTATTCTACTCAAGTTTTATTATTACCCACTCTCTTACCCTCATCTCCACTCTCTCATCCCTCCTTCACTGCTTGAATATTTTAAGAGAAAAAGAAAAAAGTATGAATTTTTTTTTCTCTTTTTTTATTGCTCTATAAATAATTAATAACTCGTCCCTTTTCAATTGCTTGCTGCTATTTTCTAAAAAAAAAAAAAATTGCTTTCATTTGTTTTGTTTTTCTTTTTTGGTTCTTGATAAGTTTCTTGTTCTTGTTTTAATACCTATATAAACGGATTCAATTCTCAACTCTAACATAATAAAAGTAACATAAACCAAAGGTGATTGTGAAAACATAAAAATGTCCTGGATGCAAAAAAAAAAAAAATAAAGAAAAATATATAGAAAAGGACATCAGTGCATATATCTACCCACCTACCTACCTACACCTATATAACAACATACAAAAGTTTGTACATGTAAAATAGAATGAGTTCTTAGGGGTTGGATGGAGAGATTTTTCTCTGTGTACTGATTGCGATTTATTTAAGTTTTTTTTTGTTTTCTTTTTTTATAATGAGAAGAAGTAAGAGTCTTATGTAGGCATAAATAAAAAAAAACTTTGTTGTTGTTTTCCTGTTTTATGTCATTTATGTTACTGGTACCAGTAATCTGTGACGGTGGTGACTTTATATACGATGGCGGCAGTGGTATAACAGTATAATTTTTTAGTGGTTGTATAACTTAATGGTGGTTAAAGTTGTTGCTATATTGATAGCAATGGTCTTGATGGTGGTGGTGATGGTGATATTGGATGGTAGTATGAATGGTTGTAATAATGGGGATGTAAATAAGGTTTGGGAAGTTGGTGTTGTTTGTGATTGTATATCGAATGGCTATATTATTGAGCTTGGAGTGTTTTTTAATAGCTTTTGGGGTAAATATTTATTATTTTTAGTTGAAATAAAATGAAAATAAATAAGTAGAATTTTTTTTTCTTTTTATTTATTTTTAAGGCATATTATTTTAATATATACATATATATATATATATTTTTTTTTTGAGGTCAATTTAGATGAAATTAGGAAATTGAAATAGAAAATATCAAAAAGTGCCATGTATCTAAAAAAAATTTTTTTTTCATGGAATGAGTATACGTAGAAAAAGAGATTACAAAAAAAAAAAAAAATAAATAAATAATAGTTCCTTTGGGGTGTTGCAAGGATTTTAAGGATTTGTTTTTCTTTTTGACTTTCTGTACATGTGCGCCTTTTTATTGCAATTGAAATATTTGAGAAAGAGTATAAATAAACACATAAAACAGAGTCAGATATGAGTAGAATTTTTTTTTTCCGTAAATGGCCTAGTATGGGTAAAACGTACTCATATACTAAGATGAGTCTCCTTTAATTTACTATCTTTCTCGAAATACAAACTTTTATTATCTCATATTCATTGAATTCGTACATATATGCACGAAAATTTATTATGTCCTACAAATGTGCGTATATACTCGAAAATATACGAGCTATATAATATGTTCTTATAATTATATTAGATTAGAAAATAATGTACACCTGTAATTTTTATGATTCTTATAAATTGTTTTGTAATAATATGAAAATATAGGGCTAAATATATAATATATAAGTATATATAGAAAATTGTAATGTTTTATTCGGAAATGTTAAAGTAAAAAATAATCAATATACGGCTTTACAAAATAATAAAGAGGAAAATAAAGCGATATAAAATTTCTTTCATCTTGAAATTTTAGTATATATAAATAAATGAGAATCATAATAGAGTATGCAATTTTATAGTATAGGTTAAATTTTTCTTTAATTGATATATTGAGTAAAACAATTAAACAGTCCTCCTCCCCTACTAAGGTTAGGGAGAAAATTATATAACAGTATATAGGAAAGTTTATATTGATTTAAATTTCAAAAGAATTTAATAATGAGAATCAAATAAGAATTTCAAGATTTTAATCATTATGTACATACAAGCATTTATATTCAGAGAGAGAGAGGATTTTAGTAAAGAAAATTATGGGTAATTCAATAGATTTTTTTTATTGATTATCAATTTCTAATAAAAGTATATGAAGAAGATTTGTGGTCGAATTGGTTTTAATAATAAGGAATTTTTTCTTTTGTTTTTCAAGTATGTGCCCTTTACTTTAAAAAAAACTCATACTAATTTTTGCTTTTCAATATAATCCGTAATTAAATTTTAAAATTTTTAATGAGAAAATTTGTTCTTGTTTTTTTTTTTATTAATAATTTTTTCCGAGCTATGAGTAGAGTTCTTATAAAGTCTTGAGTGGATCGGACTGTGTTTTTTTTTATTGCAATGAATTTGCCCAGCATAAGTCAAGTGTAAATCATAATTAAATTCAAGAATAAAAGGTACATATTTGCGTGGGTAGCTTTTTACTTATTTATAAAACTATTTTTTATTGAAAATTTTGATTTAATCGAAACTCCTTCCTTACCGACATTAATATTTATGAAGGCTTATAAAATAATTTCTGGATTTTGCACTTATATATGAAGCTATTCTGATGGGATAATTTAAATGGCTATGTAAATACTACATACTACAACATATAAGATTTAAAAGACATATATAAGACTTAAGATTAAAAAGATTTGACTCATAGTTAAAAGCATATTGTTGTGCTAGACAGCTATCAAATTCTGTACTAATTACAATTTCGGGCGAATTACGTTCTTATAAATTTATGAAAATTATTTAATTAATATAGTTTCCGTATTAGATCAAATTAACCTCAAATTTTTGGTAGTACCCTATATTTATGCATACTTTTTCCTATATAATAACTTGTAATAGCAATTAAAATTAATATTCTAATAATTTTTAGCCAATAACATGTAAAACATATATTTAAAAATTCATTATTTCCCTATTTGTTTGTTTATTATAGGCAAGCATACAGATTATATAAAAATAAATGAAAATCTTTTAAAATCATAATAAAATAATACTATATGTAAGAAGATTATTAGAGGTTTTAAATGACAATATTTAAGCTTAACCCCAAACCTTAAGTAGGTGCCATAATTATACAAACAAATTTATATTATTTCTATACATGTATATTTTGTAATCTTATAATGTTGGGTATTATATTACTTAAAGAGAATATTATTAGTAAATGTCTATGTGTGTATTGTTATATTATATAGGATAAGATTATAATCATTAGACTAATTACCATAGATTATCGCATATAATACTCAATATAAATTCTAAGAATATGGTGTATTAATCTCTTTTTCTCATCTATTTTTTTCTATCTTCTATATAATATTATATGAACATAATAGGCTATAAAGTTCTAATCATATTCATATAGGCTATAATTTTATTTTGTTTTATAGATCTAAGTTTATGTTTATTATGTGGTTATACATACAAAGTGAGTTTATATGTGTCTTATTCACAAAATATTAATGGTTTCACCATATTATTTTTAACACATTTTCAACGAGATTGAGGAACAAAATGTGCCTGCTAGTTTTGATCTGTCCGTCATTTTGCAGTTCGTAACCGTTAACTGTCTGCAAGAAAACTTTGTAATTACCCTATCACCACTCGCTTTCTCTCTTCCTCCCTTTTCTTAAGTCTTTTCTATCGTCTTCGAAGGAGCTAAAAATTTTTGGCAATTTATTTTATCGACATTCAAAACCCTTTTTTTAATTCGTAGGCATAGGAAGATAGCCGCTGGTTCTAATTTGCTCAAGTAAATAACGCTATGAAAAAATGGCCGCCAAAATTTATTTGAAGGTAAATTTTTAAAGTTTGGAGTATGTAGATTATATAGCAACTTAATTTATGTTGCTAGAACTCATTTCTTCAAAACTTTAAGGTCTTTTTCAATTTCTGTAACAGTATAGAAGAAATAATAACCGTATAATCAATTATAATTAATAAATGAGGATTTCTTTTAATTTCATCCTCCTAAAAGTATGTAATTACAAGCGTTATATTATGATATCGAGAAAAGAATGTAAATAGAAACTGTTTTCACTTGAAAAAAAGAAATGTGCTCCTTTATAAAACTATTATTTTGGCCCGAAGTTATATTATATAATACACACACTTTATGGAATTGTTGTTTATAGCTATACAAATTCATATAAATTAATAAATAATTACTATATGGTAGCACATGTTTAAGTCCCTTTTCTGTTTTTTTTTCTCTTTGAGAGCATTTTTATTAAGTAAATCATACCAATATGATTTAGGGACCAAAACTTGTGTATATGAAATAAAAATTTATATTTATAACTTTGCATATATGTAGGCTTTATTAGTAATACTAATATTCCTACAGATTAATTTCACTATATATATATATATATATATATATATACATTTATTGGGTACATATTGGGATTGTAACTAATGTAGTGTATACCATTTATGTTTATAACACAATTTTTATTATAATATTTATAATACGTTATGATGTCCTTCGGCAAAATTTTAATATATAAATTCTTTAATAAAAAATATTTATATTGAGTTTTGTGTATATTCATTAAATATGTACAATATTATATTATAGGTAGTAAAGAATGTCCAAAATGAATTACTTATGTACTTACTTGTAAAAATTTTTATTACAATGAGCGTTACTTGAAGCATTTTGATTAAAGAAGAAAATAGGCTGGTCATTTATGTATGATTTGGTATGATTATTGATTTAGTATGATGTATGATATAGTATGATTACGACTTAGATTTTTTTTGGTTTAATTTGGTTTATTAGATATTTCTTTTTCACTGTAGTTTGAATGAAAATTTCACCTTCAAATATAGGCAAAATTATTAAATTCGTTGATGATTTTCTTACAGAAATTTAAGAATATTAGGAAAAAAATTTCATGTCGCTGGAAAATTTATATATAATTTGTTTAATAATCATCTAAAATTATACGATTTGTTCAAATGTAGAAGTGTACAAAATTTCTAATATCCTTGTTGGTATATCATTTTATATATAGCAACAAAACAGGAAGCTTTGTTTAATGTTTATACGATGGTTTATTCATTAATTTTGAATATGAAAATCTGAAAAAAAAAAAAAACTTGAATAAAATTCAATAGATGACCCTTTTTCTATTATAAAGTCGCTTATAGCTATTATTTTCTTTTTCATCTCTTACTTTCTTTCTCCTCATTTCCTTCTGGTTCCCTCGCATCCGAGAGGGCTTTATAATATTTTGTATACGTTACATATTATCTTAATTTTTATATCAAAATGTAATTTTGAGTAGGAATTTTTCTGCAAAATTGTAAAATATGAAATGAATGGCTTAGCAGAAATAAAACAGTGTAAGTCAAAAAAATATTAATTTTGAGATATAATTGTATTAGAGAGAAATTTTGTTATTATATGAAATTATATGAATTTTTTTTTGTCAAATTACAATAATTATGTAAAAGAGTCGAACTTAAAATTATTGTCAAGTAAAAGGCTTAAGATTAAAGTATCATTTTAATATATCAACTCATTTTTAATTGTAAAATGACTTACACTGATTGATTTCTGAGCCATTAATCGTATGTAATGTATATATGAATATTATATAATATTAATGAAGGTATAGAATCTATTTTATCAAAACGTTAAAGACAAAAATCTCTCAGTTTACATACATACACTCATACATGTATGTATATTTTACATTATATTTTTTTTCATGTACACATTTTTTGTTTATGGGGATTTGATAAGGGATGAATGATATGTGAAAATAGAGATAATAATTGAAATTCACTTTTATATCCTGAGGCTTGATGTCCTATAAATATTATATTTTCATTTAAAATCATATATCTCATATGATATTTTTATTTACCGTTTATTTTTAAATTATATATACAAAAACAATGAAAGGATTGAGGTTACATTATAAAAGAAAAAAAAAATTTTTTTCTGAATCCTTATACATAGATTTATACTATGTACACATATAATGAAAATTTTAAAAATATTTATAAATATTGAGTTCTTGTATAGATTTACAACGAAAATTTTTAGTATTTTTAGGCGATTTTTAAATTAAAAATCTTATAGTATATTTTAAGATAAATAATGTTGGCACTATTGAAAAGTAAAATTTTTGTAATGTTGGAAGAATATTTGTGTTTCTCAATGCCAATTTTTTAAACTTCTGATTAAAATTTATATTTACATTTGTATATAAGTAAAAAACGAACCTCACATAGTATATTGCGATATATTATAATTTTTAGGGGCTTTTATTGTTCTTAGTGATTTTATATTTTCAGGGTTACAGTTTTTAGGCATTTTGTTGTCTAAATATAATTTTGATTTGGTGAAAAATTGAACTAAAGATCTGATTTTTTAAATTTATAATTGAAGTTACACAGTTATTATAAAAAAAATGACAGCACTTTGTTATTGAATGAATGAGAAATGATTTGTGATAATGATTTTTCTTTTAATTCAAAACTGAAATAGAAATTCTTATAAACCGTATATTTGAAGGCATTAAAAGATATCCTGACTGCTACCAGAAGCTTCTTAAAGGGTCAAAATAATTACCTAAAAGTTAAAAATATTGATGATTTTTTATATAATTATTAAGGTAAGAAAGTCAAAAAAACGAAGTAATTTAAAAAAAATTACAATAAATAGAGAATATGAGAAAAAAAAGCCAAACGCCTACATATATGCAATATTTTGTATTTTATGATTGTTACGATTAAATTTTAAACTAAAACTTATATCAATAGATTTGTATTCGCTTTTCATTTTCAACGGCAATATACGGCTGTTTTATGATCTCATATTTTCTACATTTCAATATCTTATGTGTTATTTTAAATTCTCAGTATAAAATAGTCTAGTCTGCTTTAAAACTGTATGTATATTCTAGGCTAATTTTTTATTCAATATGTCTACATAAATGTTCATAGTCCTGAAATTTTTCACCAGTTTCGAGATTGGCTGAATCTGTTACATATTGTTGCAAGAAAACAAAATTCGAGAACATTTTTATACGACTATGTGTATATGAATAAGCGTTTTTTTTTTAATACAAAATTCGAAAACTTATTTAAATTCGAAAAACTTGAACTTATGAAATTTTAACAAATAAAATGAAAAGAAAAATGTCATGAGTTTGGGACCCATATCAATCTATAACATTTTCTTTCATGCCTTGTTTTTTTTTTCTTCTTTTCGTTTCTAAATGAATTTTCCTTTTGTAAATATTTTCACACCAATTTAATAATATTTCAATCACGTTTTTCACGCTTGTCTGTAAAAGCTATATTGTATAACGCTTGTTTATTTATTATTGTTATTATTTTTTAAAAAAACTTCTTCTTATATGTGTAAGACAGCAAAAAAAAGGCCGTAAACAAGGCAAAATAACATAAGGAACAAGAAGAGCAAAGTACAAATAAAAAAAAAAGACTAAAATATCTGCATATGTCACCATTGTAAAATGAATAAAAAATGGAATAAAGATTAACTTAACTGTAAAAAAAATAAAAACAAAAAAAAAATTATGGAATGAATAGGTAATAAATATATTTATCGTTCATGGAATATTAGAAAGAAAAAATTAACGCAATGAGAATGGAATAGAATTGTGTTGTCCCGAATTTCATACAGCCTGAGATATTTTTTTTTAAGGAAAAATGAATTTAATCAAATAATTTTCCATTTCAGAAAATATTTCATATTTTCTTTGTATAATATGTGTTGGGATTTCTGAGAAAAAGGTGATTGTTAAAACTACTTTCAGTTTTCTATGGCAATCATTTATGGTCACCAAATTCAAGATTTTTGTGGTAATATTAATAAAATTTTAATACAATAAATTTTAGAATTTTTAATACGATTGTGTAAAATCAATATTGGGTACCCTTATACGCGATTCTTATAAGGTAACTATTTCAATTGCTTATTGGTACGCCAAGTTCTTATAAAGAAAAGCGAAGGTTATTGGTAAAATAATTTTTTTTTCTTATCGAATTTTTTTCGTATGAAAAATTCAACCAAAAAATTACTGCAAAACTTTTACACAAATTGATAATGAGAAATTCCAATTAAATTTTTGCTAAGTGAAACGTAACGAATTAAAAAATTTCTTTCTTTTACTGCTTCTATTTCAAAGATAATTCGCCAGTTTTAAAATTATGGCTGTTTGAGAGTATAGCAATAAAGTAGTGTAGAAGAAATTTTTCGATTTTAATTTAACATTGCATTTTTTTATTGATCAATCCAAAAGAAGAATAACTTACAAGTAACTACATACACTAGGCACAAGTTATTTCAAATTCAGCAATTTTCATAAATTTTACGGGAAACAAAGTAATAAATCGCGCTAAAAATCTAATCCTATATGTGACATATAAAAAATTAAAAAATTTAAAATATGTTAGACCTAAAAGCTTTGTAACGTTATTTTTTAACTGTCTGCCTTATCATTTGCCTTGTCATTTACAAAATAAAAATATTTCACAATATCAAATTTTGCTATTTAATTCATTATTCAATGACATTAGGTACATATCTGAGACATTTTGTATATATTTTATACGTGAATGTGTTTGTATGTGTATTCGTTCTTCCTTATGTATGTATAAAGTGTATTTGTGTAATTTTTTTACTCTTTTATTTTTTATTTTGTAAAAATATGTAAGAAACAATATGTGCTTCCAATCGATCCTATTTCAAGCCATAGAAGATATTGGACTTTGATTTTTTTTTAGTTTTTCAACTTTGTGCTTTTTTTTTTCAATCGCGAAGGATTTAAGAATATCGATTTAAAAAAAAAACTGTAAAAAAGCAAAAATAGTTGTGTGCGGTGAGTGGAACAGAAAAATGACAGGTAAAAGTTTTCTTTTGACACTTTAATGGGCATTTAAGTTAAAAAAAAATTTTAAACTTAAGTTTTTTTTTAAATTTTCTTTGCTATAGAAGAAATAGAACGAAAAAATTTTGAAGAATTAACTAAATTATCTATTAAGTCGACTTGAACTGACTGAATTAACAGTGTAATCTTAACAGTATAAAAATTTGTTTTGAAAATTCCTCAAAAACTTCGGGGATATGTCTGACCCACAATTGGACCCGTACCTTGCCAAGTTTCATGGCAGTTGTATAGCAGCTACGACGAACCTATCAAATCACTTCACAAAAAGTTTAAGGATATGCCTGCCCTGTAATTGGACACGCGGTTGCCACATTCAAAGCAGTTTAATTATTTCTTTAACAAATTAATATTAACTTTTAAAATTGTACGGCAGCTATCCGAATTTGTTTGTCGGAATTGTTCAATTACAAGTGTTTGCTTTATTCGTTGTTGAGCTTGATATATTAATTAATCAACGCAGAATAAGAATATACATATACCCTGAGAAAGAATACATGTCCATACCACAGACTATTATTTAAAGTTTTTGCAATCTCCGTACCTAAGTTAATATTATATCCTTCACGAAAATGCAGGCTATAAGAAGTAATACCCGAAAGTTGCATCATTAAATCCATAAATTAAATTGTAATCTTAAACAAAATAATATTAAAATTAATAAAATTTAATAAATTTCTGTATGAAATTATGAAACAAATTTAATTTAATTAATTTCTTTAAAATTCTTTAATATCCTCGATTGCATATAGGCACATATGCGCCATTTAAAAACTCAATAAATTTCCAATAACTTTTAATTTTACTTAATAGCTGCTTGCTGAAAATTTTATTAATTCCACAAATATTCAATTATTTGTATAACAGAAATATATGAGAAAATCATATGAGAACAAAATTTATAGTAAAATTATTTTTATTGAATTTTTACTTTCATCGAAGTTATTTTAGGTATTTCGAAAAACCGACAGACTTTAATACTTTCATATAAAAATACCTTTCAATAAAATCAAACAAAAAAGAAATTTTTTTTTTATAAAATATCCTTTTCCTATTTTTTTTTTTCGTATTTGTTTGGTTATTTTCAAAGAAAAATATTAAAACAAAACTAAAATTGTTGGAAAAAGAAAAATATCCTTTTTTGTTTCGTTCAATATGCAAGTGAGTATATTCAAATAATTTTAATTCTCTCAAACCACCAATATAATTTCTGATATTTTTCGATACTCGTTTAAAATATATTTTATGTATATACGATGAAAGTTTAGTATAATTCTGATCTCTCCCTCTCTCTCTCTCTCTGCCTCCTTCTTTTTACTTTTACGTGATATTTTGATATTTTCATGTTTAATGTTATCATACTTTTATACTGTGCACGGAGCTATACATATAAAGTATTTGCTTAAAATTAAAGCCGGAATTTAAATATTTTGTTTATTTTATCTCTCTGGCTACTGTTTTATAAAAATTTATATTTTTCTAGATGTTACTGGCATAGAATTTACAATGATTATCTGATTTTAAACTTTAAATATTTCTCCGATACTCGGCGTATTGATTGTACAATAAAGTTGGGTCAAACCAATGGTTTGTATTGTAGCACTTTTCCCTTAAACAAGTGAAAATACTGCTTTTAAAAACAGTCTATGTATATCCACCATATCTATTAAAATTATTTTCATTTATAAACGAAACTATTTCTAGGATTGCATATATTTAGGATGAACCATTTATGCAGTCTTTGAAATAAAGCAAAATTTAATATAAACAGGGGTTAACATAATGCTCGATTTTAAGGGTTAATTGTGTGAGTTAAGAAAAATAATTATATTTTTTAATTTCATGGAATTTACTGTTAACTTTTTGCGTTTATAGAAATTTGAAAAAACTTGCGGTTTCAGAAATATAAGGTGTCAAAAATGCATATTTCACAAATTTCAAGAGGCCATAACTTGAGAGGGGGTGGAGATGGAAAAAAATTTTCTTCTAACGAAATGAACTACTTGTTAATGTCTAAAAGCCCCTAAAATTTCAAGCTTCTACAGGCTGGGGTCTAGAAGAAAAACGACATGAAAAATTTGGAAAAAAAGGACTTTAGATAACGGTAAATTTGAACGGCCATTTTGTTTTTCTAAAGTTTAACTATAGTATACCGCGGTAGGGGAAGCAAGTCACTGCCCTTCTGCGTTTGCGAAATTTCAAAAATGCTTATGGTTTCATTGCAACAAATAGTTAAAATAGGCCATTTTTAGTGCTTTGGGGGGGTATAACTTCTAGAGGGGGGGAGATAGGTAAAAATTTTGTTCTACGAAAATAAGTTTCTAGTAAAGATCTATGTACGTATTAAATTTCAGCTTTCTATCTTTAAGAATGTAGAAGTTTTGTAAACAGACACACGGACAGACGGACGGACGGACGGACGGACGGACGGACGGACAGAGTGAAACTAATAAGCACTTTTTTTCAAAAAATTTTTGGAAAAGTGCTAAAAATAGTTGAATTTTTGTGTGTATATTAAGAATAGCTTGTACATGCTTGTGTTTACTTGGATATTCATGTAAATATTAAATAAAAATCAAAAAAATTATAAAAATTATATCGAAATCGAATGCAAGCGCTTTATCATAAAATTTACTCGTACTATGTATGAATTGAAAATTATCATCGATATAATAAGAGAGGGCGGAAGAAAGAGTGACTATTTATGAGTATAAAGGTAAAAGAGATGAGGCAAAAAAAAAATTAAATAAAAGGATACCAAAAAAGAGAATTAAATGTGATATGTTTTGAATGCTGCACATGTTACAACATTATTATATATTTAAATCAAATATATGCACATACAAGCTAGAAACATTTGCGTCAATAACCTCTTCCCATAATAATCTTAAATAATAGTACAATATCGTATAAAAATAATAATAAGAAAAAATAAATGATACAAAAAGAAAAAAATCCTGTCAATGATAAATCGATGACGTGACCAGAAACGTTTCCGTTTCATCTCCCTTCTACATATACAAATATTTTGTTTGCCTGTACTATTTACTTTGCATTTCAGTTTTCCACACAATCAAGCAAACCTCTTTTAATTTCATTGTAGAAAATTTCATTTTCATTCCTTATGATAAAAAATCATCATCATTATCATCGTTATCATCATCACATCATAAAGGTTGTTATTATTTTTATATTTTTTGCTTTTTTTCTTTCTTATGTGGTTTTTGTTGTTATTTTAAAGTTTCTATATGAATCTGTGATTTAACAAGATTTTTATAATAATTGCTATAATAGTATAGTATAGTGTATGAAAAGCTATTTTGGTAAAACATTTTGGTTTACAGTTCATAATAAGTTATGCAAATATAACAGTTTTTTTTAATATATTTACGTATATAAGAATGTATATGTACATAATATAAGAGAGTATTGATTTAGAGATGGTTAGTATAGGAAACAATCCTATTGCAGATTGAGAATGAAAAATTCAAATGTATAATTGGGTAGTAGATGTAGTTTTACAATAATTTTTGCAATTTTTTTTAAAGTCACAATCGGAATCGTGTAATTTGTGTTCATTAATGGCTAGTTTAATGATTTTAAATGATTCTTGTAGCTCATGAGATACGATTAAATAATTTAAATTGAATTTTCTAATTCATCTTTGCTGACAGTATACGGTTCAAGTATTTAAATGTGAATTATTTATAGAAATAGTGCATAGAGCTTAAGATTTAACTTAAATTACCTAGACGGGTTATGGTTTATATTTCACATAAGTTAAATGAGAAGTTAAGAACAGACCAAAATTAAGACTTAGCTAAAATCATAATCCATAATTATTTTATTGAACAAAAATATCTCATACAATTAAAATTTTGTTCAATAAAATAATTTACGTATCTCTATATGTAATATCAATAAATTAACAGAATGAAAATTCTGTTTGTTAAAAACCTTTGAAGGGTTGTTTATTTCTAATTAAACTCTTTAGTATGATATACAAAACAGGACAAAAAAAAACACATCAGGTATCATCAAATGTCATTAAAACATCAGAGATATAATGTTAAAAACTAGGAAACGGACACAAAAAAGGATGACTTCCTGGGCTAAATTTTCAAAAACAAGAATAACATAAAGAAATTTATATACGATAGAGAGAGAGAAAGCACCCTTTTCATTTGTAAAGTATCATATAGGTATTTTTAATTAAGTTAGAGTAAGAGGTAAAAAATAAAATAAAAAAAAAGAAGAAGAGAATAAAAAATATAGAATTACCATAGAGAGTATACATATACAAAATCAAAAACAAAAAGGAGAGAAAATAGAAATTTATCATCAAAAAAGCTGTCCTTATAAAACAGGAAATTGAATTTACGGATGCGTAACGATTAATATTAATGGACCTTCTATAGTTAAAGTATCAACAACACAAAGAATATGGTATGTGAGTTTATAAAAAATTAAAATAAAAAACATTTTGCATTGTAATATTTTTGTTTTCCTCATATACGAATTTAATATTGTTTTTGCATATATTCAGAAACGATTTACCAATAAAAACCATAATGGATTTAGTATCGACATTCTCGTATTTCAAGGTATACCCACCACCATACATACAAATATTTCTGTAAAATGAGGTTTGGGTTTGGGTTTAAAATCTATTTTGCATATATGTAGATGCTTTGTAGATATACACACAAGTATAATCTACATTTATATTGTTTGAGTACAGCGTGTTATAAAAATTATGCCCTGTTACATATAGAATAAAAAATTTTTACAAAATTGTGTTTGGGAGACGTTTATTAAGGAGTTGGTGAGTGAATTTTAAAATATTTAATTTAAGATAAACATGAAATTTCTCAAATAAAAATTCTGAAACTCAAATAAAAATTAAACACAGCTGTAGCCTCCCTTCCTCAAAAAAAATTATAGCTTAATTGCAGAATAAGTGACTTTAGTTAAATTTATGAAAAATTTTGTTGTTAATCCTTGACTTTTCCCAATTCCCCCTAAGTTAATTCCCATAATTTCTTTGTTTTATAAATTTTATACTAAAAATTTTCTGAGCACACTGTAAATTTTATATTCAAATACTATTATTAAACACATGTAATATGATAAGGTTTAAAATATATTTTTTTTTAATTTTTTAAGAGAAAAATAGAGAAAGAGAACTGTAACATTGTGTACAACAGTAATCAAATACCATAATTATATTAAAAAACAAACTAACAAGGATAACATTAAAATATTGTTAAAAAGTTTGAGAGGAAAAAAAAAATATCATTTAAAACTTGTATAATTAAATTAGAATTTTAAGGGTTTTCCAGAGATTTTGGGAAAAATACAAATCAACACCATATATACATATAGAGAAATATAGAGCAAGGTACCAAATGAGTAAAGAGAAAGTAGATATGAAAACCAATGAAACTTAGGTATTTATACAATATATTTCGAATGTAAAGTCAATTAAAAAAATACAATAATTGAGTTTTATGTTAAGAAAAGTGTGAAAATTTTCATAAAAAAAAATTTAAAATCCAATAATTATATTCGTGTACATGAAAAATGAAAAGGTGTGAATAAGGTTGTTAATTCCTTAGTAATTTTGTTCTTCTATGGGTACTCGTAATGACAGAAAATTAAATAAAATCAATGGACCGGAATAAATTTCTTCTATACTTTTAAATATAACATTCCTTTAGGGTATTATTAAAATGCGATTTTCTGAATTCTATGATAATTACATAGTTTTAATTTCGATAACATGATTAATCGATTTTTTTTTTTCATTTTAATTCTAAAGAGTTTCTAATCAAATAATATTGAGGTTATAATTGATGTGGTTTCTAATTCTTTAAAAATTGATTCTAGACGATTTGAAGAGTGCGGAAGATCGAAAACAGCAAATTTATATTTTATCTTTGGAAATCGATTTTAAATTAATTTGATTATACAATACAAAATCAATTTAATTTGCTTGAAATTAAATTTGAATTTGGAAATTTTCCATTTTGAATTTGGAAACTTGGTTCTTACAACCGTTTGGGAGAAATCCATAATTAATAAGCATTGACATGAAAAATACAGAGCGTCTAATGGGTCTTGTTAATAGTTCCCAGTATCGGAATTGCAGAAATACGTTTGTTCAGAAATTATAGCTCAAAAGCAGAATTGTATTTGAATATTATTTGAATTGAAGTATTTTTACATTTCAATTGTACGGATAGTTCAGCCAAATGTCTGATACTCGTATATTAAATTTTCGAATCAGGACAATCTTTCATTCAACAAATTTTTCAAAAACCATTTAAGACCCGAAACAATTCCTTGTTTAGCGTTTGCTTCAGTTTCTCTCTTTAATAATTGAATATTTTCCAATTTCAGAACAGTGGATTAATATTCAACAGTATTTCAATTGTTAAAATTGTAAAATATAAATTAAGGCCAAATTAATTTTAATGATAGCCTAGAGTTTTTACTTTAATTATTTTCAATTAATTAATGTTCGCAATAAGACTTTGTTTCAGGGTACGCCATAAAATCTTTGATTTTATTTCAAAAAAAATCTTTCATTTTCAATTCTCTTTTCTTATAATGTTGCTAATATATGGAAAAAATAAAGTAATTAAAAAAAAAATAAAATAATAAAAGAAAACGGATTGAAATTGCTGTGATCTTAAGGATTTAAAAAAATTTGTCATGGTTCCCATTTGAGAATTTCTTTTCCGTATTTTTTGCTTTCAAACATTTTTTCTTTAAAAGGACAATATTTTATTATAAAAAAACAGAACAAAAAAAAAAAACTTTTTTTTTAATCTGGTCTAAGGACTAATTGATTTTAATAGGGTGGTATGATTTTATTTACAATCGGTAGACATTTTTCATTTAATTTTTTTTTTTTTGTAATTTTCTATATGGTGTAGTATGGTGCGTGTATATGATTTTATTTACCCATTTCACTGGTAATCGACGGGCATCATACTGTTCAAACTTCCTTATATTCTTTTGTTGTCAATGTTGGAATTTTCAACTTTTTTATATTATATTTTTCCCTTTTTCCATCTTTTCATATAATATTCGCATTGTAAAATTTCAAATAAATGTACAATAGCACTTTTGTACACACACACACACACACACATTTATATTTGCTTTTGATATAAAATGTTTTTCCAATCGGTTGTCTACTAATTTTTCTATTAAATTGCGAAAAATATAGAAAATGAGAATATTTAAGGTAGATATGAGGGCATATAGTACTGATTTTTTTTTTTGCATTTTGTTATTTGCTTAAGGATATATCGAAAATCCTTCGTTGGATTATGCCTCATCTGCACTTTTAATTTTTTTTTCCTATTTTGTTTTTTATTGCTTTATTTTTCATTCTATTGTTAAATATCATCCTTATTTTTTTTTCTTTTAATTTACAATTTAATTTTAGTTTTGTATTTTTGTTTTATTTTTTTTTTTTAATTTTGTGTCCTTGTAAATAGAAAGAAGGTATTTACTTGCAATCATCATCAGATTTGTTTGTTCGCTGTTATTTTTTTTTTGGTTTTTTTCTGACAGTATGTGGTAAATTCATATATTGAGAAAATCAAGTGTGCTGCCATTAGTTAAATGTTTTTATTTAATATGATATTTTATTTAATTTTTTTTATAGTTTTGTTTTTTATATAATAAATTTGTTCATTAAAAGAATATACAGTCTTTTAATTTTAGCATATAGGCAATATTTTAACTTGCTTTCTGGATGTTCTGTTCTGACGAGAGGAATTCGGAACAACCGAGACTGTGGTGTTCATTTATGGTACTTTTATACTTGCATATATGTTATTACCGTGTAGTTTTATCGATATTTATCGGTGTTACAATATTTTTAAAATCATCAATAAAAGTCAGAAAATTGTCAAAAAATTCAAGAGAATCGGAAAATCAAAAATGTCATGTCCAGAATATGGATCAGCACTAATAATAGACAAAATTTGTTAATTTAGAATTATTTGCCGATAAAAATCTACAATTACGTAAAATGAACTCAGAAGCAAAGTGGCCTACTAACCCTTACTCCCAAAATTTTTGCTTTTTATTAAAAATGTATAGAAAATTATGTAAAAGTAATACCATCTTCATAGAAATAAAAAAAAACTAAAATTCTAACTCTTTTCGGAAAAATCTTGAAAAGTATGGAAGATTTCATTTATCTCGGTAAAAAATTTATGTGGATTAAGTTGTTTTAGTTTGAGCGCCTCATATTACGATTTGGCATATTATAAATTAGATTTATCTGAAATTCTTATGATTCTGTTTAATTTCAAAATTTACTATAGAAATATGTTGAAGTTACGTTCCCCATTCAATGAACATTCAAGAGGTGTAACATAAAATTTTTTCTCAGTGTGTAGACATTGATACAAGATTTGTTGAATTGAACAATTGATATTTAAGCTGCATTTGAAGCAATCTCTTTCAATTTAACCTTAAAAAAATCTGTGCATGCTATAAGCTGCAATTCCAATTGATATTTAAGCTGCATTTGAAGCAATCTCTTTCAATTTAACCTTAAAATAATCTGTGCATGCTATAAGCTGCAATTCCAATTAAATAAAAATTTTTTAATTTTGCAATTTTTTTTAAAATTAATTAATTGGGAGTACAAGTGTTAAAATATTTAAAAAAAAATTTTTCATTGTTTTTTTCTTTTTATTTTCTACTTGACCATAAGAAAGGTGGTTGGTAGCTTTAACATAAATTAAAAAAAAAAAATTCAATGAAAAAATTTAATCAAAGAAAATATACAGCCTTTTTTTAATTTATATACCATTCCAGACAAGCGTACAACAAGACGTGTATCCTGTATTTACAACTATATACATATATGTAATTTACGTTTTTCATGCTCAATTATATAAAAATATTATGTTTAATTTCGCTTCTTAACTTATTTTGATTAAATAAGTGAGCAAGCAATTTTATTCAATAAAGATTTTATTTATATATGTATTAGTTTTCTATATTTACCTAAAGCATTAAAATTATATAAGAATGTACAGGCCCGGTTCTACATTGTTTGGCGCCCTATCCGGTTTTCAAAAAATCTGACCCCACCTCCTACTACTGTGTTATCAAGTAAATTCCGCTCTAAGTAGAAAAAAAACATTTTTTTGGAAAATACATGATAGAAAAAATTGGAACAAGTTTTTATATTTTTTTAAATTTTCAATGGCAATTCTGTTTCCCGGCGGCCTTTGAAAATTCTTCCTTTGGATATATGGTAAATCCGACTCTGTTTGTGTATGTACATGAAAAAAAGGTGACAAATTTTCAATTAAATACACGGATATAAGGAGATGGGTAGGACTAGGAAATAATAATTCAATTGTGCAAAACAAGACTTCCTATGCTGATATATAAGTATAAGCGTTAAAATATATAAAAAAAAAGAAACGTTTTGTGCAAATCATCTACATCTTCTTGTACCATATAATTATCGCAGCATTCTAAAAGAAAAAAAAAAAATGTGGCAAATTTTCTGTGATTAAAAATAAAAAACTATATGAATTGCATAGTTGGCGGGGACAAAAGGTGAGGTGTGCTCTAGACACCAAGAGAATATAAAGAAATACACAAAAAAAAATGCTAAATGAAAACTTTTTACAGACAAAATAATAGCGTTAAAATTTTCTTTTCATTTTTCTCTTCTTTAACATCTCCTTTGTATTTAAAATTTCACTTTAGTAAAAAAAAACTTATAATCAATTTATTATATGTACTATTTATTATATTTTTACACCATTACCATTTATACCGTTGCTGGGTAAAAGGAAAGGTGGAGGTTTCTTTTTTTTTTGTGTTTTAAAATAGAAGCAATTGAATAAAAAAAATTTTCATTGAAAACAAGTTAAGAATTTTTAATTATGTTAAAAATGTACTTTGATTTTAGTCTACAAGAATTTCTTTTTTTTCTCTCTCTTTCTCTCTCTCTCTCTCTTTCATCTCTCTCAAAATAATTTAAAAATTACAATGATTTTTTATTAGTGCGGAACAATGTAGAATGTGTAGAAGAAATTAAAAAGGTGAATTTAATTTTTTTTTAATAAATAAATACGTGAAAGCTAAGGTGGGAGAAGGGTGAGTTTAATTGTTCAATAAGAAGAGATTATAAGAGAGTATAAAAATAAACGAAGAAGAGAGACCATTTAATAAGACGAACACTTAAATAAACTTGCAATTACCGTTATATTATTTATTTCTTATTTATTTTTGATATTAAAACTATTAAAGTTTATATTTAAATAGTCATCTGGCTTAATTATGGCGTTATCTAGATTATTCTGTGTTATTTTTGAATTTTAGTTTAAAAAAAAAATTATAGTTATTACGTTTTCATTATTTTTTGATGGCAGGTGAGGATTCTACCAATGAACGAACTACCGATGATATTTCTATTTGGCTGTCAATGGAGTCACTTAAAAATGAAATCAAGAACTAAGGCAATAAACCAAAAATGGAATGGAGTACGCGATGAAATACAAAGGTTAGATTTATTTTTTAATTTTTTATTTCTATTAAAGTAATTTAATATTAAATTTTATAAAATTTCATTTAAATTTTCATTCTTATATGCTTTAAGAAAAAAATATAAAAAAAAATAATTTTCATTTCTTTTTTAATAAGATTATTAATTAAAATTTTAAATATAAAGTTGAAATAAAATTGTAATTAGAAGACAGAAACTTTTATTGCCTAGTCTTTCTAATTCTATTATTTTTTGTTTTCTGTAAAATTAAATTTTAATTAAATTAATTGTCTTTTGATCAATTTTGGTATATTTTTAGAAAGTTTAAATACTTTTGTTAGAAAATGAAATTTTCATTAATTAAAATTTTAAATTAAGATTTTAATTAATTTTAATTTTGTCCTTTCCCTAATGAACTATATACTTATGACAAATTTTTATTTAAATTTGAAAATTTTAATTCAACAAAAACGATTGGAAAGGTGAGCTGAAAACTACATAAAATTGAAAAATAATTTTATTTTGTGGATTTGAAATTAAAGGCGGAGCAAGAAGAAGTAGATAATAATCTGATTGATGTTTGTTCAATTAAAAAGATATGTTTGAAGTAGATAACGAAATGATGGTTGTGATTTTCAAATAAAATATTAAATTTGTAGAATTTTGTCTCCATTAGCATTTGGTATAGGTGTTTATATTTCTGTTCAAAGCAAATTTCAACCAAAGCAGAATTCTCGGAAATGAGTTAGATTTCCTTGAATAAGTCATAATTGTAAGCTCTCGTTTCTTTTTTCTCAAGAACTAAACAAACTTAGTTATGATTTTGCCTTATCGCTGCGAATATAAAACTATAGTAATTTGCTAACAATTTTCTCTTTCAAATCAAAATACAAAATAATTCAATTTCGCTTCAGAGAATCACTCACAGTTTTGTTTGCGAGTATAAATAAATTTTAAGGTAAGAAGGTTTTTCCATAGAATATGTATAAATATAGACTCAATACAATGGATACTAAATAATAGCATAGTCTCCTTAATTTAAATCTAAATTTCGCTATAGTTAAGTGAATAACAATAAATTTTATCATTATACTTTTTTTTATATCTATTACAAGTTACTCATGGAATAATAATTGATTATTGTCTGTGAAATTACTTATAGTTTAATAAAATGCATAATACATAGTTATATACCATTTACATATAGTTCATTTGTAGCTATATAATGCAAAAATAATGATTATGCCAACATTCACTGAAAATTTTCTTCTTGAACGTTTAATTTAAAATTTAAAGTTCATTTGAAAGTTTTATTTAAAATCTTTTACTTCAATATAAAATATCACAAACTAGGTATAGCACCTATACCTATACCTATGTGAAAGATGTAAGAAAATATGAACTGAAATCAAAATTCTATATATTATTCAGTGTTCTGAATATATTGAGCAATTTTAAGAATGCAAAAGTATAATTTAAGAAGATTTTATCTTCAAAAATAACTGTATGCAAACTGATTTCTTCTTTCATTTTAAAAGAATTCTTAAAATCTTTAAGGATGCATTCAGAAGGAGTTCTATTTTCGAAGGAGTTTTTTTGTTTTCTTTATATATAGTTCATTTCAATTCAATTGAAAATTTTCACAATTTTATTCTTTTTATGTTTTTCACAACTTTAAATAACTGTGAAAAAAAAAATTAGAATTTTTCTTTTGCTTGTTCCTTAATTCTTTTACTTATTCTTAAAAATTAGCATTTTCAATTGAGAAGAGTTTGCAGGTACATATATGTATTAGTATTGTATATAAGTTTTGAAATTATACTATATAATTGTATGTATTGAGGAAATATTTGGCTTTAACAAAATTCTTTTCAACTTCATATTTTTTGGTATTTTATGCAATTTAAATGGAGCATAGATCTTATAGTCAATAGTTGTAAAAAAATTTTTTTTTAGTAAAAATTAAAATTTAAAATTTTGTTATCAATTTTACTGCAAAGAATAAATCGACTTACAATGGACATAAATTGAAAGTTACAATTGATTTAAATAATGAAATAAAAGTGTAAAGAATTCTCGCTAAAAAAAAAATGGGGAAAATATAAAAAAAAATTTCAAATTATAAAATTATTTGCAATATTACTAATTCAGTGAGTCCTTTCTTCTGGCAATAAATCATGAAAAAAAAATGTTGCCATTTTCATGTACACACGCGTATAAACACAATATTCTCTAAAATCAGCTAAAATGAAAATTGAACTAAAATAATAGAAGCATCGTTTATTTGGGGGCGGATTTCGCGAAAAAACTGGTATTAATAAAGTTCTAAGCATTCCGTATCTTGATACGTATTACGGAAACATTCCGTAGGATATTTCTGTAAAAAATGAAAATTTTGATAAAGTATAATAAACGTATTTATGTAGAGACTCAAAAGCAGTGGCTGGTGTCTTAGAAATGTCTTAATTACAGGAAATTTTGTGTATCATAAAAAACAAATTTTATTAGAAAACGTCCTCGAATATTATTCAAATTTTTCATATTAACTAATACTTTTTCATATTTAATGCCCTTTCATATTTTGGTTGGCTGGTTAACGTGGCAAAAGGTTCACCGCACTCGAATTAGCATAAATGTGCCGTTTTGTTACCACTACCCCGTGATCACCAGGTCGACTTTGAGCGTACGATTACTGGTTGCCCATCTAAGCTACTCAGTTCCCTTGGAGAGTCTATCTAAAGCCACGATACTAATCTTCGATAACTCATCTAACCTTGTCGCATATGCTCTGCTCCACTAGACTAACCTGGCTCCGCCTAGAGACAGACACTCGCAGAGATAGTAAAAAATTATCTCCTTCTTGCTCACCTCCCGGCAGCATCAGCCTAGTCCCAGGGCAGTACCAGCCTAATCGCATGCTCCTCTTAACAACCATTGTCTCTTTTAGACTGCCGTAAGGCAGACAATGTCCCATCGATATTTTACTTTAGCTTTTAAACATTTTGTTAAAAAAATTTTTATCTCCCATTGCCCTAGATATAGAAGCCATTCTCCTAGTTAAAGAACCTGTTTCAAAAACCACTAGTATTATGCAGATTGATATTTTTTACATAATTCTATTTACCTTATTTTTTAAAGTACACGTATACCAACTTGTATTAGTGTGATGTATTAATTAGAATGTATAATTTTCCACAAAACGCACATACCTGAAATGCAATAAAGAAAAAACTTATTTAATGAAAAATTCAAGGAATAAATTTGAAACAGGAATATTTTATTTGCAATTAAATTTATAGTTATATTACAAATTTTTATATAAAAAATATTTTTTAAAATTTGAAATTAGAGTACCAAAGTCGTGTAATAATTAAAAAGGTGTCCATACAAAATTACATTGCTAAATGAATTGTTAAGAATTACAAGAATTGCGTCGGTATAAAAGTTTTATAAAATCGGAAATAAATAACCAATTTAATAAATTTGTCCTCCAATCCTGTCTTATATAATCAAAGCTATTTATTTCATACATAAGAATATTTTTATTAATCCTTATATATTATGTAAAAATCAACGAATCGTGTTTGAAATTAAAAATTAAAAATAAACCATGTGTAATTTTATTTAACTAAATTATTCTTTAAAAATATTCCAACGCCCTTGACATGCCTAAAATTTTAAGATTGTATCCATGTCCAGCAGTTTACTCCTATTATTATTCTTTATAAATTATATTAGACGTACAACAATCAAAATATTTAGAAGTCCATACAAATGTATGGAATGTAGAAATTGTATAATAATAAAATAAATATCGAAAAAAGAATATAAGAATTAAATTTATCGATACTCATATATCTTTAATATTATCGTACATATAGAAAGCCTTCAGGATATTTATGTTAATTTTTGAATATATTTTTATATCTTTTACATTTTTTATTTAGAAAAACAAAAAACAATAAAGTTGGGTCAAAACAATGTTTTGTATAGTAGCACTTTTCCCTTCAACAATATTAGTGAAAATACTGCTTTAAATACAGTCTATGTATACCTATGACACTATTAAAATTATTTTCATTCATATACACAACTATTTCTAGGATTGCATATATTTAGGATGAACCATTTATGCAGTCTTTGAAATAAAGCAAAATTTAATATAAACAGGGGTTAACATAATGCTCGATTTTAAGGGTTAATTGTGTGAGTTAAGAAAAATAATTATATTTTTTAATTTTATAAAATTTACCGTTAGCTTTTAGCGTTTATAGAAATTTGAAAAAGCTTGCGGTTTCGGAAATATAAGGTGTCAAAAATTCAAATTTTACAAATTTCAAGAGGCGATAACTTGAGAGGGGGTGGAGATGGAAAAAAATTTTCTTCTAAAAAAAACGACATCAAAAATTTGGAAAAAAAGGACTTTAGATAACGGTAAATTTGAATACCATTTTGTTTTTTTAAAGTTTAACTATAGTATACCGCGCTAGGGAAAGCAAGCCCCTGACTTTCTGCGTTCGCAAAATTTCAAAAATGCTTATGGTTTTTATTGCAACAAATAGTTAAAGAAGGCCATTTTTAGGGCTTTGGGGGGGTATAACTCCTAGAGGGGAGGAGACCGGTAAAAATTTTGTTCTACGGAAATAAGTTTCTAGTAAAGATCTATATACGTACAAAATTTCAGCTTTCTATCTTGAAGGGTGTAGAAGTTTTGTAAACAGACACACGACAGACGGACGGACGGACAGAGTGAAACTAATAAGCACTTTTTTTCAAAAATTTTTTGGAAAAGTGCTAAAAAGGACATTGGTTTTATAAAAAATAACCATAGCATGTTATTGCTTTCTTTTATATGCAGTAATTTTACTATAAAGTTACAAATTTTATTTCGTAAGCGGTATGTGATTTGGAAGTAATTTGGTAATTAGTACATTCCAAGTATTTAAAGCATATATATAGCAGAAATTTGCGTTTTAAAAATTTGATTATTATGACCAAACTTGCACACCAGTATGATTTTAGAAGAGAAATCTACCCAGGGTTTGAGTTGTAGATGCTGGTTTACAAATGAATTTAAAAACTAATTGAACACTCCTTTGATTGAGAAGTTGGTGACCCTTAGACATTTCTGTGCTATTTGTTATTGATTCGTGTAATAATTTCCAATATTACATTATAAATTTTCTCCATTTTATTTTTAAACGACATCACTTACTCATATGTTTTGTTTTTTATTTTCTGCTTTTTAAGCAAAGACTAAAAAAGAAAAAATACAAAACAAAAAACAAAAAACAAACAAAATTTTATTTTACATCTTTTGATATTCTCATGAAGTTTTAAACTTTGATTTACTCCTTCTTGCCCTAAAGCTAAAATTTTCGATGTGTTTTTCTTTTAGTCAATATTATAAACAAAGTCATAAGGACTAAAGCAAAAAAAAAAAATTAACTACTATGTATGTATGTATATGAAGTTAAGAAATTTAAATAAATATTGAATTCCATTAGGGATAGCTATGCTGAAGTGATCAATAAAAAAATATTTGGAATACAAACGTTTTTACATACATATATAAACAATAATAACAAAAAAAATAAATTAAAGGAACAGGAGCAAAAAAAATATGCAAAAAAACTAAAAGAAAGGAAAAGCAATATAAAAAAAAATTCTTTTTGATGTGGTTGTTTTCGGATTTGGTTTTTTTTTTATTTATGTGTTTAAGTTTTGGGGGAGAGTGTGTGTACACTATTACACATAATATTCTTGTTGGTTTGCACTTCAAGGAAAAATATTGTAAATATTTAGTAAGTAATTTATTAAAATAATCGAAGAAAGATGATACCAGTATAGTATGTTGGTTTAAACAATTAAAGTGAAGAGCTTCTCACGAGGGAACTATATAGGGGAACTGCAATAATAAAGTAAACAAATAATATTCCCATTCAGACTTCTATGTTAATATATTAGTGTTTGAGAGTGACATTTCTTAGAGATTTTAATTTTAGACTAAAAATATTTGCTTTAAATAAAATTTTTAATTATGAATATGCGATAATAATTAGGTGTCACTGTACAAAAATAAATATTGTTTGGCACTTTGGTTTGATTCAGATTTTATTTCGGTTTATGTGTTGTAGAGGTGAAATTCGATAATAATTCTCTCGTTTGTTAAGAACACGAAATCTTTTCCTTAAAAAAATTTTTTTAAATTTTCAATAATTTTCAGAATATTGCAAGAACTTGCAACAGCAAATAAATTGAATATTGTTATTCTTGTTTCAAAAAAATTATTTCTTGTCACAAATAAAAAATTTTTTCTTACAACTCAAAAAAACTTATTTGGAAAAATTTTGAAAAGAAAGCCTGCACCCATTTTGTACTCATCTCACTACTTTCTCAATAAAATTAAATCCTGTACAATTACCCAACATCATTATCTGCAGCAAAGTACACAATTCAAATAAAAATCATCATCTGCCGCCGTTGGTTAATTTGTTATACTAAAACAAAAACAAAATTAAAAAGTTATTAATAAATTTTTTGCAATTAATTTTTCAGTTTCTTATTCTGACACCTTCTCATTCTAATTTTGCTTAATCCACTCTTAATAAATTCTATTAACACAACTTACTTATATTATACAAATGTGTATATCTATACAAAATTAAGAAGATTTATAATATAAGCGTACCGTAGTGCCTTTATATATAAACTAAAGAGAAGAGAAAGAAAACTAAAGAGAAGAGAAATTGGCTATTACTATACCCTACTAATGTCAATATCATATAACTAAAAATATTAAATTATTCTTATATAGTTACGGCAAACAAAAAAAAAAAAAAAACAGGCACAAGACTGGACTAATTTGTATTATCTAACAAGAAGTAAAAAAACAAAAGTATAAAATTACTAGATAAAGCCGGACATAACAACTATTATGAGATTCTAGAGAATGAGGGATAAACCTATGAGGGTACTTACACAGAAAAAAAATGATATATGCACTATTTTAGAATTATTGTTGTACATAATTTTTACTGAACACACACACTCTCTTATTATACGAAATAAGATCACAGGTGTATATTTGAAAAAAAAAAAATTATAAATGAATGAAATAATTTGGTTCTTTCCTTTTTTTCTTCTGTTTTGGGCAATATAACAAGCTTTTACTAGGATAACACTATAGCTGCTGTTGGCAACTATAGAATTTTTTATTTTACGTTTTTGTTTTTCTGTTTTTTAAATTGTAAAAGGGAATTTTTGTTAATTTTGTTTTTTCTCCTTGTTGTACATAAAGTTATACTGGCGTTGGTTTTGCATAATAAAGAAAAAAAATTATTGTAAAAGTAGGTATAACAAAATAACAAGTATAACAAAAAAAAAACAAAAAATATAACAAGTATAACAAATTTTCATACAGAGGTTTTAAATTATTATTTTCTAGAACATGATGAAATTTTAAATTGTGAACACAGTTAACGGGATGCGAGGAGAGTGATGGCAGTGTTCGAGTATGCAAAAGTGGTGGTGGTGGTAAATTATTATTGCTCGTATATGTTTACAGGGATGTAGATATTTTAATGTTTATTAAAATATGTTTTAAAAATTATGTTATTACATGTTTTTAGACATTCACCAAAAAAAAAAATTATAATTTTAGTAAAATTTTTCACTTTTATGTTTTTCTTTTTCAAATTTTTTTTTTGTTTAAATATTAAATGAAACAACCAGACTGTAATATTTTAATGCATACAAGTATAATAATAATATTACGTACAGGTGTGTGTAAGAGTGTATATAATATGTAGGTTTATTATCTGTGAATAATGCTGAGGGGCATGATATCTATGTAGATTTTACCAGTAAATTTTTTTTTTTACCTTTTATTATTACTTAAAGCATAATATTTTAATTCTATATGCATAGCAGGTTATTAGGGTAATAAATTATATAAGTACCATACACGTATATTAAAGAGAACAATTTGAAGATGGAGAGAGAGAGAGAGGGAGATAGAGAGTGACATAGAAAAAGTGGAGAGAGCGGATATGTGTGGAAATTATTAAAAAAAAAGTAAGAAATTTTTGTATTCACAATGAATTTTGTATAGAATGACAAAAGAAAGAAACCTTCATAATACTGTGATCAATGTTACATTTCCGTTTATAACACTTCAAATTTATCATTTAGTGTTTTATTGTAATTGTAAAAAGTGAAGAGGGAACTAATACTTTGTTTGATTTAGAATAAATATTTGTGATATTCATTCGGGAAGTTTGGTAAGAAACAGGTTAATTATTAATGTTGTGTGCTGTAACAATGTTTTTAATATGGTTTTAAATTGTTTTTTGTTACAATTACGTATTCTAAATCATTAAAACTTTTAAATATTAAAAAATTTTTGTAAAATATTTTAAAAATTTTTGTTTATATATTCTTATAAATTTTATAAAACAAACCATTGTGCTTTCGAATCTAGAAATTTTGGATTTAGCAACTTTAAAAACTGTGCGTGCGTGCTTTAATTTTGTCGTAATTTACGAATAGTTGAGCAATTGTTTTCAAATTACGTACGTATACTACAAATATGCAATTTGTTCAATTCTGATATTTACGTGAAGAACAAAAATACATTTAAGATGCAAGAACAACTAAGAAAAAAAAAACAAGAAATCGGCAGTACTTGTAGATAATAAAAAAAAATTTTTGATGAATTTGGTACATTGTCCTTATTTTCGATGTTTTTTTTTTGAAAATTAATACCGAGGTTCAGAAATCAGTCTAGTCTTTTTTAAGTAAATATTTTATAAAGTTAAAAAAATTTAGTTTGTTTTTTTACAACCCACTTGAATATTCTCTTAGTTCTCTTAGTTTACGATTTTTATACTTTAAAAATTATTTTTCCTAAGGGATATTCAAGTAATTTGTTCTCTTCTCTTTATAATATTTTTTTTTTATTTTCATTTTTCAATTACATCAAAAACAAAATTAAATATGGGATTCGACCAAGTATATAACCACACTAGCAAAAGAATAAACAAAATTTTTTAATAAAACAATAAGAGGGGGGGCAAGTATAAACAAACATATTCTTAATACAATAGCAATAATTTAGAAATTACTATGAATTTTAAGAATATTTTTTATATTTTATACTGCATAAGTTTAATTCAAGTTTAATTTTTCTAAAATTTTCACCATCTCAATAAAATTTTCAAAGAATACTCTTTAATATTTTATAAACTGAAAATTATATTTTTAACTGCTTATATTCTTATATAGTTTACTTTATCAGACTAAAAACAAAATAATTATGTAGAAATTCTTTTATTTTAAAAATAGTCTTACTGCTGATATATTCATTTTTTCTTTTCAAAGAAAAATTTATAAATATAAATGCAATGCGGTATTTATCCTTTATAAAATTTCATTTAACATTTCCTTTGATTTTATTCCTAAAAATATTACATTATAATAAAAAGAATCCTTGAATTAGTTGTAGTATTTATATATATAATGCAATGTCCTATATGTTAATAAGGAATAAATGCATTTAGGATTCACTTTATATATGATTCATTTTAATTTTAAGTATATAAATTTTATTTTCAAGGATATTTCATATTTTTAAAGTTGAATCTAAGTCAATGACACTGAAAGATTTTCTTATTTACTTTTCTTATATACGAGTATATGTAATTATTTCAAGGATTAAATGACTATATAATGTATATAAAATGGAAATTTTATTTTGGAATAATTACAAAATTATCTTATTTAATACTTCATATATATGACTATGAGTTGAAAATTTTGTGCATACTCGTAGTATTGAATTCTGTAAAGATTTTTTTTATTTTCGGTTATTGAACTACTATATAATATAGAATATGTTCAGAGAAAAAAGAAAATTAGTACAATAAAGTATTTTCAATAAAAAAGTTCATAATTTAATAGTCATGCTGAGCTCTTAAATCATAATACTTTAAGAGAATAACAAAAATATTAAGAAAGTTTTTGCAAAATTTATTATGATATCAAAATTAAACTACAGATGAGTCTATTATTCTTTAAACTCATGTTGTGCCATATATTCAGAGTATTTATTACATAATATTACAAGCGTTAAACTAATTTTAAATTGAATTTTAAATTGGACTTTTATGAGATCCTCAAATGTATAGTAATCAAATATTGAAAAATTTTTATATTAAATATTAAAGTTGGATTAAACCAATGGTGTGTAAAGAAGTCATTTTCCCTTCAAAAAGTGAATATACTGCTTGTAAAAGTAATCTACTACATTATTTAAATTAACTTAATTATTTTAAAATATATAAAATTATATACAAAAATTTTGCATACATTTAGGATGAGCAAAAAAAAAAAAATTGAAAGTATTAACATATTACTTGAATTGGACGGTTAGCACGTTCCCTGTCCGCTGAGCCACATAGGAAACGTGCGCTTGATAAGCACTGATACGTTCCTGAGCCATATGTGCGTCAGGGGGTATATGAAACTTCTAAAGCAAATTATTCGACTGGACGTAACGGAACTTTACAGTTTCTGCACTGGACATGCTGGTACGATGACTACAAAAAAACGAATTTTTCAAAAAACCCTGTTGGACTTCTTAGTTAATTTTGCATTTTTGTATTGGGACAGGGAACGTGTTAAGCAATTGAATTATGAAAAATAATTATATTTTTTGAAAGCACGATATTTACCGATAGCGTTCTGCATTTATAGAAATTAAGAAAAGCTTGCTTCAGGAGTTAGGTAAAAATTTTCTTTTATGGAAATAAGTTTCTTGTAAAGACCGATTCATGAATAAAATTTTGGCTTTCTCTATTGAAAGGTGTAGAAGTTTTGTAAATAAACACATGGAGAGACGGATGGACGAACAGACAAATGGACGGACAGAGTGAAACTAGTAAGTACTTTTTTTTAAATTTGTTTTAGAAAAGTGCTACTCGTATTAATTTAAATGCACCTATGCGCAGCACAAAATATAGTAAATAAAATTTAATAAATATATTGTAGAATGGGTTTTTAATTGAAATAATTTACTAACCTATATTAAATAATTAATTATTGGAAATTGTGGTTTTTGAAAAAAAAAAAAACAAAATAAGTATATTACAATGATTACCAAAATAAATTGTGGTTAAGAAATAGTTTCCCAAAAAAACGCACAAACCGTAATACAATTTAAACGGAAATTGTACAAATATTTTGAAACGGAAATGAATAATATTTGAGAGGAAATAGGATTTTTTTTTTAATCATTGCAGAATATTTTGCTTCTAACGATTATAATTTTTATTTTAAATTATATATAATTGCATTAAGTTGATGAAAAAATTTAGTTAGATAATTTTACAAATGCAAATAACATTAGAAATTTTTATAAAAATCCCGGGTTTTTAGTAATAGGAAGATTTGATTTCAAAATCGGGTTTTCTTCATTTATCTACTAATTTCTTTTGTTATTCCATTTAATATAAATTCTAATACTTCTTATTAAATATAAATTTTCTTATTCAAAGTCCATTTTAAATATTAATGAGTTCATCTTTTTTGCTTTTTTATAAATTACCTATTTTGTCTCGCTTAATGATCAGATTAAACATTTTAAAATTTTTAAGTTCATGACTCTTAATTTTATAATATGATGCTCTAAGTTCGTATACCTAATTTTCTTATACTCTATACTCTCTGCTCTTCATCATATTTTAATATCTATGAACTGTTCATCTTCTGCTTTTCATGTTTGACAAAAAAAAAAAATAATGAAAATTATAAAAAATTAAGTCAATTTTTTATAATTATAAACCCATTAAAGATTTACTCCCAATGCATATTATTCTTTGAATTCTTTTTTCAAATCACAAAATACCCAAGAAGAAAACATGGAAGAACGAAAAACAAGAGAACACAAAAAACGTTATCGTTGCCAGCTGTCAAATAAAATGAGCGCATTATGATTCCAGAAAAGAAAAATAAAAAAGAATAAAATAAAAAGAACACCAGAATTGAAAGGGGAAAAAAAAATAAATGAATGTGCTTATTGGAGTGTTTGAAACCCTTATTTAATGACAATCGTTTATACCCACAAACTAACGCGTAGTGTCCAAGAAAAGGACTTTTTTTTTATAAAATATAAAAATTATTTCCGGCAAGCGAACTCACCGGACTCACCGCTCCTTCTCACGTCACTCGGGTAATTGATGTAATTTTTCATTTTTTCAAAAAAGAAAAAAAAAAACAAACTGTTCTTTGATTCCTGTTTTAGTTTTCATAAGGACACAAATACTTTTTTGATGTTGTTGTTGTTGTGAATGAACTTGTGTAAAATTAAATATTCTTAAGACTAGACAAAGCAGATTTTTATCATGTGTACATCAGTATACCCTTCCTTGATAGTATTTGTGTAACATTCTAAATGAATAGTGCCTTAACTTTCCATTTCTTTCTCCTTTCTTTTTTGTATTTATTTAAAATAAATCGCTTTATCCGATCATAAATTAAGCTGCTCAAAAAAAAAAAAGTATACTATACAACTATGACCGTAAATGAAACGAGGTATGATTTAATTTCAAAATTAACTTACATAATGAGTTTAAACAATATTTTTTATATGGTTTGTTTATGTGTTCTACAGAGTACAGGAATATTCTCGGAACTCGCGGCAATAGCTTTGGAATGTGCATGTATATTGACTTATTTTTCAATTCCAAAAGAACGGAGAAATCATTGTGTCCTTAAAATTAATAGCAGTATTAAATTCTGAAAAAATTAATTTTGCCGCCAGCTCGGGGGCCATTCAAGATAAAAAACTAAATTGTCGTCTTTATTTTTTTAGAAAATGGATTACGAATGAAAATTATTAAAAAGAATGACACTCTGACCTTGTTACTGAACATCAACTGAACATAACAAAAATATTTGTAAAAATCAGTTTTTCTACCTGCTCCGGCGCCATTGCACCCAACTGACAAAATTTTATTATTTAATATTTTTTTTTTTATTTTTCGTTTCTATAATAGAATTTGGGAGTGTGTTTTTGCCAAACGGTACGTGATAGTGAGTCATTCCTTGTACATACATACAAATAAATATTTTAGCTATACACCAAGCAAAACATAAAGGTCAAAAAAAAAAGTGTCATTTATTGTAAAAGGCAATTTTTGCAGCTAATCAAAATGGAAACTCATCATTCAAATCTTCAGACACGAGAACAACATAATGTATAATGAAGAAAAGGCACAAGAAATCAGAGGGTATACAATTGAAATTAAATACACTTTCACCATAGACGTAATATATAACATTCAAGAACAAATATAACACGTTTCAATATAATTTTTACACTATATTACATGATGTTGCATGTACCCAACAATGTCAATACAATTTCATTTTAAGAGTTTTTCAAATTTATCAGAGTATGAAATATTCAAAAAGTACAATAATAAATGCTGCCAACGGACAAAGTAAATGAATAATGGTAATAAGAATAATAACAATAATAAAAAGAAGAAGAAGAAAAAAAAATTAAGAGGATTTTTTCATATACTTAATAAAAGGATATTAATGAAAAGGAAAAAAAAAATTATGTAGAATTAGAAGAGCAAAAAGAGAAAAAAAATTTTAGAAAAGTCGAATAGCAAATTAATAGGGCACGTTACATTGCTACGCTGAATTGAATAATGAGAATGGATGTGGTACACTTCCTTTGATTAAAATAACCTTAATGATGATAAAATTAAAATGATTCATACTTATTCTTATCTCTTTCAATACTCTCTTATATAATATAATTTTATTTAATTTATTTTAATGCCTTTAAGGAAAAATTCAATCTAACTAAAATTGCTAGCCATTAAAAATATTAGAAAAAAAAAAAATTTTTATTCTGTAGAACATGAAAATCATTATCAATTACAATAATGATTCGGTAATCTTTAAATATAATCGAGGTGATCTGAAGAAGAATTTTATTTTCTGGGCTACTCAAATAATTTTCCAAAATTATACAAAAAATTTTGTTATTAGAACATATACAAATTTAATTAAATGGTGATGTAATTGACTATAACAAAATAAAAATTCTAATTTATATTATAAGTGTATAATCTTTTCATTTTGTATACATTTGTTCGTTGATTATAATTATTATCACGTATATATAATATTTTTTTAATATATAACACAAGTATTGAAATTACTAATTTAATATTCAAATTTATTGAAAAAGACGTTCGAATCTGTTTGGAATTCACTGTTAGTATTATAAAAGGAAATATTAAAATGAGGCGGAATTGATAAAATCCTTGAATTTTTAGATTATTTTTTGTGTTGTCCTTGAAACATGAATATTATTTTTATTATTCGGAAATATTATATGGATCAAAAAATATTTGATTTCTATAAATTAATATTTATTTTATTTATTGGATTGTATTTTTGGAATATTTTGTAGTACGGTTGAAAATACTAAATCCGAAAATACTAAGATATAAGCTGTAGTTTAGGTCGTGAAAATTGGAATATTTTTATTTTCCGGCAAGTTTTTCTTATGCGGTCGGAAATTGTGTGTAGAGAAAATCTTATGCTGGACTTAAAGAAACGAAAATCGAATCTACGGGAAAAGATTTTTAGGAAATTAGTCAAAGATTTTTAAAATTCAAATTTATATTATGTTACTACAGTACTGTTCAAAATTATGTTACTGAATATTACCACAGTACGTACATACGTACTATTCTTTATGTACGTACTACTGCCACTATATTAAAATTCGGCCATTCAATTATTAATTAAATTTATTACGAGTATAAATAATTTTTGAATTTTTGAGAATTGCAAGAATTGACCTTAAAATATCTTCTCAAATTACTAATTTTAACTGTTATTTCAAAATTTTTTACATAATTTAATTTCTATTGCCCTATAAACAAATGCAATAACTATGTTTTTATATTGCATAAAATTTTCATTTTGGTGTTAAATAAATTTTGAAAATACGAATAATTTTAAAAATTATCCTTAAAAATGATGAAATTCAACAAATTTCTTATTACATTCCATGTAGGGTTTATGAATATTTTCTTCCTCTTCTTTCTATTTAAATAGCAACTATAAACAATATCTAACTTTTAAGACCTTTTAATCTCTTAGACATTGTTTTTAAAATAAGAAATTGAATATTGTTGTAGAGGAAATTGTATACTTTTTGTGTAGGTACTTTGCAAAAATAAATAAATGATAAATTTATGTAAATATCTTTTCAAATATAACTAATTTAAATTTAAGATTAAATAAAACATTGAATAAACAACAAGGATTATTTTATTCATTTTCTTTGTTATTTAAGTTTATTTACTCTAATTATTCATCATTTCATAAAGTAATATTTGTTCAGATTTTATCACTAGGATAATATTTTTTTGTGTTTTCTAAAATGAAAGAAGATTTTAAGCATTGAAATGTTGAACTCAAAAATTAAATATGACCTAATTTTTAAATTAGGATGTTGTATATTAATTTTTATGTATGTAATTATAATGGTAATTTTTTTTGAAAATTTCAAGTATAAGCATTTCAAGTTTATTAAAGAAATCACAGAATAATCTGTGCTTGATTTTTATTTAAATTGCTAATTTAAAGAGCATTTCTTTAAAGACTCTTGAAATCTGAAAGTAGCCTACATTATTTATACCATTAGTATTAATTCAATGCAATATTCTTTTAACGTCGGAAAGTTTATTAGTTATTGCAATGAATAAAATTTAATGAATTTACGAATTTTAAGAATATTAAAATATGGGACGTTATTTTGACAATAGCAGTGTAATTTTAGCGAAAATATTTTCAATGACTATGATAAAATTTCATAAATATACAATTCAGCAATTTACACTTATAAGCTGAATTGCAGTAGTAACATGATATTTTAATATTTCTGAAGTCACTATCAGAATTAAGCATGTTAAAGTTTCGTTAAATTTTTTTAAAAATCTCTGTAGCTCGGAAACGGTTCTCTTTTTACTCATTTTCGACCCACTATCCGATGATATATAGCTCCTTACTGGTTCGTGAATCACCCTGTATATGCTGACAAATCAAATTACTAAATTGCGAATACACATTTAAATTTGAATTAGTTGCATATCTCGACTTCCAAAATGCTGTAATACGATATTAATACACAATTGAGCTTATAAATGTAAATTGCTGAATTATGTATTAATATCGAATTACTGCATTTCTCCGTTATAAACCTTCAAGTCTAATTCAGTTTATAATTAAGTTGATGAGAGATGTTTGCTGACATCAGAATTTAAGTATTAAATGTTGTACACAATTCAGCTTATAATTTACAATTGCTGAATTGTTCACAAATTCAAAATATTAATAATATATTGAATAAGCAAATAAATATATTATTATTTATTTATGTATTCAGCAACTACAATTTATTAGCTGAATTGCGTGTAAAAGTCTTATTGTCGCAAATTTGAATTCAAGGTGTATTTCATTACAGTTTTACTTTGATTCTATTGCAGGAGCTAATGACGATTTAAAGTCATTCTTATTTTAAAGTTCCTATAATTATTCCTATAAAATTTTAAAGACAGTGCTGAGTGCATTTACTTTTATATTAGTCTCATTACTCTCATTCACAATATGCAACACCACAGTAATATTAATGATGCGATTTAAATTTGGTTTTAAATTACTTCCACACTAAATACAATTAGATCTCTATGTAGAGTAATAGTTATGGTGAGAAATTTTTTCTTCTTCTAAAAATCTAAACTATTATTAACTCGATTTATTTTAGTAAATAATCAAATATATGTAAAAACTAAATTTAGTTCATCGTGTATTTTGCATTTTTTATTTTCTCTAAGTGCGTTACCCCACATATTTATGCTAAGATTCATATTATTTATCTTGCATACCATAGATATAGACCATATTTATGAATTAGATTTAAATAGAATTATACATGTATAGGTTCATTAAAAGAATATTTTTATACATATATGAAGAATTCTTCTTTTGATGTTATAATGTTAAAATTACGCTTTTTTCCATTTTTTTATTTTAATTTATTACACTGTTAGCAGCTAAATAAAATTCTTAGAAAGTAAAATTCATAATGCTCGTAGAATGTAGGTTAAAATGTTTTTGGAAAAAATTTTTCTATATTATACATATATATATACATAAAAATTATTTTTATGTTTTGTTTTCTTTCTTCTTCTTAAAAAAAGTAATTACTCGTATCCTTACATATAAAATAAAGGAGAAAAAAAAAAAAAATTGTAATGTAAAAAATATTTATTTTATTTTTTTTTTAAAAAGTGAATATGAGTTCATTAAAAAATTTTTTTTTCCTTCATATTTTAATAAAAATTTTTAATTTTTTTTTGGTATATTTAAAAAAGAATTATTAAAAAATTTAAATTTTAATATTTTCAAACGAAAACATTTTTTAAAACTCTTAAATATTGCAGAAATTATGAAAAAATTATTGCAATTTTAAAAACAGATGCAAAAACTGCTAAAAACGTTTCAGTCCGTCTAAACCGACTAAATTATACCGTGCATCATGGTAATCTAAGTATAAAAACTTGTTTTTCAAATATTTAGAATTAGAATTTCATTGTTGTATGGCAATTATTTGAACTTGTCGAGCAATTACCTAAAAACTACAAATGTATACTTATGTGACCTATAATTGGACACATAACTACATAACTGAGGAACCTAACTGTATTATTTTTATGAATATTTATAATTAACTTTTAGAATTGTACCGCAGCTATCCAAATCAATACAGTCATTCCATTATAATTTTTAAGAGCATATAATATTGTAATTGAATACACGTAATTCATATTTATACTCTTATTAGTTTTTGAAATATTTAAGATAAACTCATTTAATTGTATGGCAGCTAGTCGAACCTGTTGCCCGAATTGGTTCAATCATAATAGCAGCCTTCCTTGACATAAAAGAAACTTGCGTAAGCTTGGTGTCGTTTGCATTATTCGTTTTCCAGTTGTCGTGCGATCGGATGATCTTATCTAAATCAACGCAGAATTTTATGCTGAACAATAATATGTAAACACGTTCATACCGTAATCGTCTCATTTAAATGGTAACAAACGTCATACCAAAGTTAATATACCCTTCACAAAGAGGCGGGGTATAAAAAGTGAAATTTTTTTTTCCATTTTTAAGTGAGTGTTAAATTATTTAAATTAGAGTCCTTTGTAACTTAAATAACTTTTCCAATTTATGTTTTCTCTTAAAAGTTTTGTATATTTTTATTCATCTTAATTACTTTTCTTATACATTTAATAACTTTGAAGATTTTATTTATTAAGATGAACTTATGCCAATGTCAATTAAATTGTGCGAAATATAAAAACAAAAATTTTCGATTCTATTATTCTATATTAAAAATAAAAAGTTTATTGGTAATTTAAAATTTTTTAATAATTAAAGTTTTCAAAATCGGCGAATCTCAAAGTTATCTAGATTGTGATTTTAAAAATTCTATATTAAAACTTATAGCATACGTTAAAGTGATCATTATTATTTCAAACAATAGTCAAGGCATATATTTTATGGTTATGGTCTTGGTTAAGTAGTAATTGGAAAAATTTGAAAAATTAATACTAAGCAAGTTTCAGTAAAATTTTTTTTAAGTTTTTTTCGCAATGAACTAGAAAACCTTCAAAGACAAAATTTTTTACAAGCTTTTAATTTCTTACACGCGCTTCTGAATAGCTTACAGCTGTATTAAATGCAAGATAACGAATATTCTACAGCAACTGCCATTTACTCGATTAAACTAAATTTTAAAATTAATAATGTTAATTAATTTACTGCATAATTTACTACATACTGTTACTTCATTAATATTAAAATACTACTGCAATATTATGAGAACGGTAGCACTTTTTTTTTGTTTTCTTACTTTTCTTTATCTATTATTAATTTTTTTTTATGTATATTTTATTATACGTTACACTCTGTGCTTCTTAATATATATATATTAAAAACAAATTTATTTACTTAATTCCACCTGATGCCAGCAAAAAAAAAAACAACAACAAAACAACAAAAACAAAGCGTATCCTATTAAAATGTACACTTCATATTAAAACCCACAAGAGTGTCTATAATATCTACAATTTTTGATATTTTTATATATCTGCAAATTATTATGGTAGTCATTATAATCTAAAAGATAAAAATAAGAATAACAAATAATAAGGAGTTATACATAAGCAAAAATTTTTGTTGCTTTTATACGTCACATACCTACTCTTTCAACGTTAAGTGTATGATATATGAAAATAAACTGTTATACCATACGATAACAAGGATATCCAAAGATTATTTCTATATACTTAATTTTATTAGTTTTGTATCTCAACAAGCACTTAAAGTTCCTTATATCCTTAATATAGAAGAGTCAGAATATATTCGTAAATGTATATACGTGAATTTGGGATAACCAAATTACATACAATACCTGCATATATATAGCCCAGTATTTATCATTTATGATAATCAAAATCATTATTATTATAATAACAATCAATTTCGAGAAAAAAAAATTTGAAAATTAAACAAAAGGCTCTATATATTACAATATCATATACAATCATTATAAGTAATCTCAGGTGGTTTTTATCACCTGACTGCACTTCTAATCCCATTAAGAATATTTAATATCAAACATAAGATTAAAATTTTCTTATATTATTATAAATTTGGTTATTTTTCTTTTTTAATATACTAACTAAAAATATGATAGAGTTTCCTTATCTTAAAGCACTTATCTTAAAATGACACCCAAACTCTCTCACTCATTATACTTGTATTTTCTTTTGTTTTCATCCCTATGTTGTTTTCTCTTAAAAACTTAAAATATAGTTTAGAATCCGTGAGTCGTCGTTTATTCATTTCTTATGTTTACCAATCTCTAATCTTGTTAATGACAGACAGAAATATACAACAAAAAAAAAAAATAAAGAAAATTAATAATGTTATTCAGATACAAGTATAGAAGAATGGTGAAAAAAGACAAAAAGAAAAACGTTTCTTTGTAAGATCCTTAAAATTTTTGAAATGAAAAAAAAATCATAATGCGAGTCTAATCTATTTTAATAAACAAAGATAATAAAGATAAAAAAACTATCAAAGTTTCCTTCTTATACCTTTCAAGTTCTTAAGACTTCATTGTCAACACCAACTATTAAGTCGTAAGCCAAATTTTCGCATATACCATTTATGGATCCTTTGTAAATATAAGAAAAAAATATTTTGTGAAAATTAAGTTATAGTTTTTCCTTTTACCCTTTTCTTTTTCATTGTCTTGGTTTTCTTGTATTTTTATTTCGAAAAATAAAAAAATTTAAACTTTGATTGCTTATTTTTCCTCTATTTCTTTTCACAAAATGAAACTTTCCTAACTATATTAACTTTTGAACATATTAATATAGAGTGGAATAAGAAATAATAATGAAGGTGGTGGATGATGTGCCTTCTGCAAATATATTTATGCCGTCAACGCACGTAGATTTTGTCAGAATTGAAAACCTATGTTATGTGTTGCGATAGATAAATTTAATTGAATGACACAATCTTGTTTTTAGAAATCAGAATTTCATTACTGAATTTGATTTTATTAATAGTAATGGGTTGAAGATTAGAATATTTCAATAATAGCAGTAAACCTGTGATAAGTCTTTGAAAGAAAAGAGTACCGGTTAAGCCAAAATATGGCTGAATTAAATTGAGGAGTTGCCATTATATTTTAAATCCGTTGTGTTAAAATTTATTATCCTTCAACAAAATTGCCTTCAATTTTGACAATTCTAAGATAATCAAATCAAAATGAGCAAAATGGAGTTCTGAAATTTGACAAAATTATTTTTCGGCAAACATTTCTTGTCCTTGTTCTAAAAAATTTTGATTTTTAAAGAATTTCAAAAAAAATTATATTGTATGACGTATAAAATGTTTTTACATGTTTAAAAATTTTCTTCACTTCAGATTCAAAAAGGTTTTCCAGAACTAAGCTGTATAAAAAGAGAAGGATTAACATTCATATATGATTTTCTCTACTTTTTTTAATGTCTAATGGGAATTAAAACTTTGAATTTAGAATTTTATTACAAAAAAAAATTGTTTTTTTAAAGTTTTATTTATTTTATATTTTTTTTTATTTTTGACAAATTTAAATCAATATTGTGAATTTTTGGAAAATTAAAAGAAAATCAAAGTTAATTGGATAAAAACAAGGGAAAAAAATAGAAAAAACCTTTCGAAAATTTTTCTATATTTTGCCAGTTTTTGGCAATCGAGTTGCATAAAATAAAGGAGGTTAAGTGATGGCACCAAATTTTAAAAATCTTGTAAATCGAGTTTTCAGTGCAAACGCACTTCTCCTTGACAGGGAAGCGTAAATAGACTATTTCTAGAGAGATGTCGCGGTTTGTAGGTCTGTCTGTGTATGCACGCATATTTTATATGTGCGTATTATAAATTTTATATTTTAGTTTATTTCGGCTATATCACGAATTGATCAACTTTTTGGGATATGTCAGGCCTCTGGTACTAGGGTTCGATTTTACTTTTTTAATTTACCTACTCATCTAGTTGACGAAATTTAATATTTGAGTTCTGGTTCTGACTGAAACTAACTGGCGTGATCCGAATCTCCTAAAAAATACACCAAGAGCCAACTTAACATTTTTCTAATAAGTATGTTAACTAAAAGCTTACTAATGCTCTTAAAATTGAAAATGAAGTATTTAACTGGCATTTTCATAATCTTCTGCTTAATATTTTCGTTGAACGGTACAATACATATTGTGGTCGGTTATTTGCTGACCACATCAGTTTTTTTTTTCTCATAATATTTTTTTTTATCAGAAAATCCATACTTAACGTACATCCTTTGAAAATAACCAAAAAAAAAAAAAAATTAATTTTTAATATAAAATTTCCATCAGGATTTGAAAAATTTTTATAGACGGTGTTACATACGTACATATCAAGTTCTTGAGTCAATAAAATTAAAATAAATAAAAAATTATAAAAAAAAACTTTTATAATTTACTAACTAAATAAATTAAAATAAAACTTTTTAGATTTCTATTTAAATTTTATTTGGAAAATATAAGGGGGAAAAAAGTTTTAATGCGCATTAAAAATTAATTTTAGTAGTTTTATTCTAGATGGCGGAAAGCATATTTGACATGTTGGAAATACAAGTATTGTATTCAAATAATTTATTGCAGAATTAATAGTATAAAAGTGCTTTTTGAGTGATGGTATATTGGAAGGAACTTCATTAATTTCGTTTGTAACAGTAAAAATGGAACTAGTTTTGGTATCGATTTTCAATTCAATTTTCAGTTATAGAGAAGTAGATAATATTGTTAATTTAAAATTAAAATGGGATTATTATTCTAAATCTGACTGAGTTCCAGAAGCATATAGAGAGCTCAAATTTTTATATAATAATTATTCATTCAATTAACAAAAAGTTTTAATGCCGAATACAAGTCTTGAAATGAAATCAGCCCGAAAAATAAATTTCCATATTAAAATAATTTAAAATTTAAAATTTGTGATCAATTGAAGAAGTAATTGGAAAGTACTTTTTTGTCATAATGTATTTAATACCCCTTATAACCGTTTTGGATTTTATCAGACCCATATATTTATTATAGAACGGAGTATATTAAATTTTGAGCCTACACTAGAATCAAAAAATTTAAAGTAAAATCAAATTTATTTAAATAAATTCAGAAATTTTTTTCAATCAATTTAGTTTAAATCCATTAGAATTTAAAAAAAATTTAAAAACAATCCCTAAAGTATGCAATATTATTCTAGATTACCATCTTATTTCCGCTTTATTCAAATTTATAACAACCATATTGTGGCTTTTGTATTAAATTGTAAATGTTCTAGAAAACAAAAAATTTTCAATAATTTAAAAAATAAGCTTGCACGAAATTTATGCATTTATAATATTGTCAGAAAACATATATTGTGTTATAATATAAATATAACAATACACAAACTTGTTATATTGGAGTAAATTAAAATATTGTTGCATAGATTATTAAAAATTTCTTACTACGTTCGTAATAATATCAATAAATTTTTACCAAACTTAAGGTATAATGGGTTATTTATTTTCGAACTCCTGCCTTATATTGTATAAATTCTCTAGAGTGCAGTGTAATTTATTTAATATAAAACAAACCGAAGGGAGGTAAGGCAAGAACGCAAAATGGCACTGGTTTTTTGTTAGGTAGAACACATCATGTGATATATATGGTCTAAGCCTTACAACTTGGTGTAGAAGAGAAGGAGAACTTTAAAGGAATTTGAATTTAGCAATTTAGGTGGTTTTCGTAGGGCTAAAAGCGAGAATATACGTTGGCCCCTTGCATTACCTAAATAATTGAATAATAAATTTAGAATTGAAGAATAAACATCTTTGTAAGATTTAAATAAAGTAAAATTTATATAATTGTATACACGGTTTAATATTTTTCTGCAGATTGATTCTACACTTAATTTATTCAGTCATCCATAAGGCTTTGGAAATAAAGTTGAAAAATTTGAAAACTCAAGTTTTTTACGTTGTATATGTAAAGTAACGGCTTTTCAAGCCATAAACCGGAAATACGGCGTTTTTTACGTTTGAAATGAAAAATAGTGAGTTTTTTACGCTTTGTGTGTAAAGTACCAGTTTTCTAAGTTCCAAACAGAAAATACATAGTTTTTTACGTTTAACATAAGAAATATCGAGTTTTTTACGTTTTGTATGCAAAGTGCCAATTTTATGAATCCCAATCAGAAAATACATAGTTTTTTACGTTTAACATGAGAAATAGTGAGTTTTTTACGTTTTGCGGGTAAAATACCAGTTTCCTAAGTTCCAAGCAGAAAATACGGAGTTTTTTACGTTTAACATGAGATATAGTGAGTTTTTTACGTTTTTTGTGTAAAGTACCAGCTTCCTAAGTTCCAAGCAGAAAATAGGGAGTTTTTTACGTTTAACATGAGAAATAGTGCGTTTTTTACGTTTTGTGTGTAAAATACCAGTTTCCTAAGTTCCAAGCAGAAAATAGAGAGTTTTTTACATTTAACGCGAGATATAGTGAGTTTTTTACGTTTTTTGTGTAAAGTACCAGCTTCCTAAGTTCCAAGCAGAAAATAGGGAGTTTTTTACGTTTAACATGAGAAATAGTGCGTTTTTTACGTTTTGTGTGTAAAATACCAGTTTCCTAAGTTCCAAGCAGAAAATAGAGAGTTTTTTACATTTAACATGAGAAATAGTGAGTTGTTTACGTTTTGTATGTAAAGTACCACTTTCCTAAGTTCCAAGCAGAAAATACGGAGTTTTTTTGCGTTTAACATACGAAATAGTGAGTTTTTTACGTTTTGTGTGTAAAGTACCAGTTTCCTAAGTTCCAAGCAGAAAATATATAGTTTTTTACGTTTAACACGAGATATAGCGAGTTTTTTACGTTTTGTATGTAAAGTACCACTTTCCTAAGTTCCAAGCAGAAAATACGGAGTTTTTTACATTTAACATGAGAAATAGTGAGTTGTTTACGTTTTGTGTGTAAAATACTGGTTTAATAAGTTCAAGGCACAAAATACATAGTTTTTTACGTTTAACATGAGAGATAGTGAGTTTTTTACGTTTTGTATCTTAGCTCTTCACTCTTTTGCTATTGTTGGGATTTTGGAATGTTCACGTAAATTTTCGTATTTGTTTATGTTCATGTAAATTTTCTAGCTAGATTATTTTAAATTTTATTTGGAACAATTTTGTTCTTATGTTAACAATGATGTCAAAATATTGGTTTCTTTTAAATTTTATTGTTTTTTTTTTCCTAACACATTACTAATCTCTTTCTTGTAACTTGTTTACTAATTTAAGTGCATTTTTATTCTGTCCACCTTTAAAACGCGTTTCTTCAAAATCTGAATTTGCAATCTATTCAAAACATCAATTTGATTCCACAACATTTAGTGGGTATCCTATAGTTGACAAAGCTAATATAATTTATTTTTATTGTTTTACGTTTTTTTTTCTGCAAAAATTTAAAAATAGAATTTTTAATTTAAAAAAAAAAAAAAAAAAACAAAATAAAATGCCTGCCATTAATATTAATACAGAAATTCTTGTTATTTTTATAAAAAAAAAATAAAAGAAAACAACTTTGTGCACACGTACTTACTTTACAACTTTTATACAGTAAATATCCCCTACTCAATTTTAATTTTATAACACACGATTGACGTCATTCATATATGTATGTACGTATTCCATATAAGTTTTACTTATAATATAAAAGGTTTTAAATTTAATTTTTTTTTTCATTTTTTCTGTTTATCTAAAACAAAAATATCAGCCAGCATTTCACCTAAATCAAAGTTCATGTAATTGACTTACATACATATATAAATGTATAAGAGAAAGAAAATAAATTCAAGGACAAAAAAATGATATTTTTGAAACAAAGAATATGAAAGGAAAGAATTGATCGACTGGAACAAATGAATTCTGTCAAAAATTTGAACGGAAAATAAAAATGAATGAAATGTTGGCACCAGTTGAAAAGGGTAAATGTGTTGTACTCGTATAACCTAAAAGTAAGATTTAGCAATAGTAGATGAGTAATAGAGCTAACAATTTTAGTTGTACTTTAAAAAATAATTGAGGCTAATATTAAACGTAATTTATTTTAGAAATGCTAGTCATTCTATTGGAAATAAAATTTTATAAGCAATTTCTTAAATATATTTTTATGCTTGATCCCCTATTTTTGCTTATAATTGGATTTTAATAAACAGCTGATTATAATTCTAGTTATAGAATAAATTTATAATGTTATAAAATCATGTAATTTTGGAAAAATGAGTTGCTTAAATTAAAATCTCCTAAGATCCCTTAGATTTTAAAAAGTTTTTGAAATTAATAAAGACAATATTTTTATTTCAGTATTGCCTATCTGATAATTTTTTTTTAATGTTATAACCTATAAAATAAGGGTTTGAGTTCGACGGTTTACGACTGAATATTTAAGCGTAAAAAAACTTATGTTTGTTATTAGGTACAAGAGAAGAGCACATTTTCCCAAAAAATTTTTAATAAAAATCATAAAAATTTTATTTTAATAAGTTTTCTAAAAATTGCTCATAACTCATTCGGATGGGGATAAGTGCATTAAAAATAGCAAAAAATTCATTTGCCAAGTAAATTGAGAGTTTAGTGTTCAGATTTAATTGTAAAATAAAATTCTTATTTTTTTCGGAAGAAGTGAGAATGAATGAGTTGATAAATTCTGTTTAGGAAATTTAATTTAAAATTACAATGTAATCATGCATCTCCCTTTTTTACTCACTTTTCATTCACTTTTAAATTGGAATACTTCGTTTTTCTAATATTTCATTTTTTTCAATATCACCTTCAAAAACAAAAGTGAATAAATTTTTGTGTACATTTTAGAAAAAAAAAAGAGTTCTTCAGTAATTCTTCTCACTCGAAAATTACATTATGAAAATATATGATAGTCAATCATTTTCTTCTCACATGCCCAGTTAAATAGCGACATAGAGGATCAAGCTCTTAATATTTAATTCTTGTGACACAGAGTGGAAATTTCAGAGTTCTTTTACTTATAAATTTGGAAATAATTGTGGTACATTAAACAATTTTTAATTAAAATAGACATTGAGTATTATGAAACTATAGGATATGCAATAAAATGAAAATCTTTTAAACTCGATTTAGGAAGTTGTTTCTTATATCCACAGATTTATATTTTTAGTAAATTTTCATACTTCTTCCAATTCTTACTGAATTCAATATAAGAAGAAGATATTTTAAAAAGTTTTATAAAAAAGTTTTTCAATTGTAAAAATGACTCATTAACACTTGATTTCACTTACAAAAAAAAAAAGAAAAGAAAAAGAAGGAATTGTTTTATTACTGATACTATTGTGAATGAGCGAAAATAGAAAATTTAACATTTAAACTTTTCAAAAATGAAAAAAAAAATTAACAAAAAAAAAATAGAAGAACCAAATAACTTTAAAAGCGAATTGATAAATCGCAATAGATTTCCTCTCTATTTTCACTTCCTTATGGTATAAATCAAAAGTATTATACTTAAAAGTTTTTTTACACTATGAACTTATACAAAATATCATACATACATATAACCTGAATTTAAGTTAAAATAAATAACTGTAGTTATGTACATATAAGTATTTGTGTAGCACTTATCGTTCTCTATTTGTAATGGAAATGCGATTTTAAGTTTTATATCTCTTAGGCAGAACATATGTACGTATGGGTAATGCATGCAAACCTACACTTCTTAGTGGATGCAAACCTACTCAAGTAGAACAAAATTTTCATTTATTTGAAAAAACAACTCCATTACCTTTTATGGAATAACAATTGAAAAAATTTTTTTAAAGGTTTTTTATTTAAAGCCTCCGATTTAGGCGCATTTCAACGATAAAGGTAATAATAATTCATGAAAATGTTAAAATCAAAAAAAAATATTCAAATTTTTCAAATAATATTCACATATACTGGTGTTACATAAGATATTTTTGGCAATTTTCAGGAAATTTAATAGTTAAATTAAAAAAAAACCCATAATATGCAATTTATAACTGGGATTTTTAAAAATGCAAAAAATCTATACTTACAAAAGGCTATTCAAAATATTTGAAATTGAAGGTATTTACCTAGATCCACAAAGGATACTTATATTTTTTGAGACTGCAAGAATAATATTAGTAGGGGGTAGGGTTTTTTTTTTTAATAAAATTTATGATTGAACATTTATTATTAATGTACTGTAACGCTATTTGAAATTTGCATAACGACATAATATAGAAAGGAAGAGAATGAGGGATAAGTGCATTAAAAATAGCAATAATTCAAAACTTTTCTCGATAACTCATTACATTAGAAATATTAAGGATATTATAATTGTAAGAGTGTAATTGAGGACTCATAAATTGTATTTAATGTATACAGAAATTATATGTTCATTTGACTATATGTAGATTATTTAATTTTTTAAGGAAAAAAAAATTTGAATATTTATTGAATAATTTTGGGACGAATACGGCCATAAATCAGGTATATGAAATCTTTATAGAATTGTGGACTGAATTAAAAAATTTAAAATATTAAACAAGCTAGAATTACTCAAATGCTTTATGTCTCTGCTAAAAACCCTTCTAAGTCGATAAATATAGTGTTAGTTCTAAAGAAACGCCGGACTATTTCGGCAAATACAGATAGAATGTAAAGTATACGCTTCCGAATTTCATATTTTGAGTTTTTGAATTATTTTAATTAAAATATTAGTTTTTTGGAAAAAAAAAAGAAAAGAAACCAGGCGGTACTACAACAAGTCGTTTTGGATTGGTTATGCCCTTAAAAAACCATAAGGAACAAATTAAAAAATTTATTTCTTAAGAGATTTTGGTAATTATTTCATCAGTAAACCAACAACAAAATTATCTTTACCGTATTAACTGGTTAACGAATTGATTTTAAATATTCACGCACTTAGCGTAAAATAAATGCTCTCGCCGTTGTTTACACTTGTCTGCTTAAAAGTAAATCTTATAATATTTTTATATGTTACACATTAGGAATTTGATATAATTATATAAATTATTTTTGGTAATTTTAATAGTCAGATAGTTTGACATTTTATATCGGATTAATTGGAGTATAACAAATTTTATAACATCCTGGTTGAATATTATAATGATATTTAGGTTATAAGTGCATTATTTACCTTAATACTTACGGAATAAAAGTAAAGAATGAATTTAGACATACTTCTGACTTATATTTTAAAATTAAAACGTAAAAGAATAGAATTTTAATTTATTGAGTTGATTTTGAACACGACCCGCATTTATGCTATCGTCTTGCATCGAAAGTTGCCATCATCTTTAATCGAAATAGTCAATTCTTAAATTATAGACTGTTATTAACTCGATTATATAATTAGTTTCATTATCTATGAGAGAAGCTTGAATAATTCGGGCAGTTTTATCAGCTTTAAGTGAAAAATATTAATTTAATTTTTTATTTCCCTGCAATTTAGAATGAAATACCGTATTATCTCATAAAATAGAATTTAATTTTTGATTTTTTATATTATGCAATCCGATTATTTTGGATTATCTTGACTCATTTTTCTAAATCTAATTGTTTTCTTAGGTTTATAAATGGTAACAAAACTTTTGATGGTTTTCTTTTTTCAAAAATTTATACAATAAGTTTTTCAAATATAAAAAGAAAATATCCAATTTTTAGTACAAATACATAAAATATACAGGAAAAAATCCTTCCTTTCTTATTTAAAATGCTTTCAAATACTTTATTTTTGACATAATTGTATAGATTCTTATATTATGTAAGACAAATTTATAGGTAGCGTTTGAATGTGTTATACGATTTTTAAAACAATGAAATTCTGCTCCTTTATCTTTTTAAAAGTTGAATAACAAATAATGTCAAGGATTTTATAGAATTTTATTTATCAAGGATATTTTATAAATAATAATAAAATATTGTACTGATACAAGGATTTACCAATACAATGTGTTCAATTCTATGAATATATTCGAATTTGTAAAATGTAAAGGTAGGTTATAAAAGAAAATAATTTTCAAATACAAAAAAAATATTAAAAGTATTCTCTTCTTTATTGAAATAAAGTTCTTTGCAAAATAAAGGACATACGAATTCTTGAGTCTATTTTGAAAATTTGTGACATTGTTTGTAAAATATAGTCTTTTATGTTGTTAGAATAGTTTTGGTTCTTGTGAAGGATTTTATGATGAAAATACTCAATATGTAATGTAGTAGTGTAGTGTATTTACTGAAAATTATATATTATGTAGGGAAGTAGCCGAAAATGTTCGAATTAGATGGTATAACAGTTTTAGAATAAGAACAAGGCGAAAAATTAGTTTAACTCAAGTCTAATATTCAATCAGTAATTTAAAGAACAAACATTAAGGAATTATGCCCCTAAATATATGCAATTTTTTATATTTAAAATTAAGTAATTAAATAATTAGTAATATTATGGGGTGTTTACACTTTTGTACTTTTTATGTCTTGTATTTATACTTTTATTTATGACGCTGAAACATTGCTTCCTTAGTCACAACCCCATATCAGTTATACAAAATTAAAATTTGAATCAAACAAATTCATGTCTTCCGATTTTTGTTTGAAAGGGAATACGTTAAGAATAGGAAATGTTATATGTTAAGAGCTCTGAAATAGGAACGATTATTAATTGTGAGCTTATGAGTAAATAATGACTGATTACATGGTAGAAAACTAGGAAAAATATTACAGTAACTTCTGCTATAATGTGAATTTTGGAATAAAAAAATCTTTGACCTTAATTAAAATTATACTCAATAAATTCCTAAAATTAGAAACAATGAAATTCTTTGACGCTAACATGAGTAAACCAAGGAAAAAGTATCTTAAATGGTAGAATTGTCTGATTTTTTTTTCCTATTCGATTTATACATATAGAAATTTATTTCTATACCATTCAATTCTGTGATATCGAGGATGTCGAATAAAACAAAACTATCAGAATAGTTTTCAAAGATCTTTTGTTAAGATTAATAAAGGAACGAGATTCTTTTTGAAAAACAAAGTAGCCACAAAAGTTGAACTATTGATAAAATTGTTTTGTATAATCAAAAAAAGCTTTTCTATGTACAATAAACAAAAAAAAACTTTTTCATAAACCAAAAAAATGGTTTAACTTTAAAAGTTCAAAATAAAAGTCAACCTTTTAATTTTATTTTTGATACAGAAAAAAAAACAACAACACAAAGATCCAAGGCGAATTATTTAAGGAAGTCTCCAATTTTTAAAAGACATAGAAATTAAAAATGTTTTCTAACAAAATTTTCAAAAGAGTAAACCGGAGGTCAAATACAAAAAAGAAAAAAAATGGAAAAACAAAAGAGGGTGGTTGAAAAAAAATTTTTTTATTTTTTGCTTTTTTTCTGGTTTTGTGACAGTTTTCAGTTTTCAATTTTAAGGATATTTTTATTCAATTTCACAAACAAAGAACAGTTTAACATAAAAAGTTTTGTCATGATTTTAAAATCAAGTTAAGTTTTAATTTCGATTTCAGAGTTATGGTGACATGTTGAAAAACTTTTTCGAAAATGAAAATAATGTGGTGTCAAAGTGGTAGTCTACAAAAAATTTAAAAAATATTTAGAAAAGTATTTTACTATTTCAATAAGTTCTTGATTTGAAACCTCTAAGTGCCAACATTAAAATCGGTTCTAAATTATTTTTAAAAAATTGGAGCGTAGAATTCAGAATAGTTGAAACCTATAAGATAAGGTTGTACAGTTCGCAATATGATATAATGAATGTAAAATATATAAAATAATTAATTTGACAAACAGTGCAAAAGTTATGGTACCGGTCCTTTAAGTGAAGGGCCTTGGATTCAAACCCTGGTCAAATCAAGATAATAATTGTACTTAATACTATAAAGCTTAATATACAATATTCTATCAAATATAATAATATTCGATATTGTACACGAAACATGCATGAAGTAAAACTACTGCAGGCTGGTTATCACCTAATTAACTCAGTGCAAAAAATTAATTTTCGAACAAATAATAGGCTTTTATATGGTAAAGATTCTAAAAATTTGTAGTGCAGTCAATGTTCCAGATTTGCTGCTGATATATGTCGAACGCAGAACTCGGATAAATTTTGCTCTTACCAACATTGTAAGACTAAGCGACAAAAAATGAATTCTACTAGTTTAACAGTTACAAGGACGTTTACTACAATTTTTCTACAAAGATATGTTAGCTCTTTTATTGTTGTAGTTCAACCAGATTCTGTTGATCTCAAATAACTAGTTAGAACGTGTATTCGATACATTAATGCTATTGATGTAAAGAAAATATTTTAATTACATAGTCACATACGTGTTTTATTATAAAATAATAATTAAATAAAGCCTACAATTAATACGATATTCGTATATAATATCAAATTATAAATTTTAATAAAAATAGCAGCAATAAAAATTTTATTATTAAAACCGATTATTTAACATATTAAAAAATTTGAATTAAAATTCTCATATGTTTTATATAAAATTATTCAATAATACAAAAAATTTATGCAAATTAAATCAAAAATTATTGTAAAACATACAATGAACATAATATAGATAATAATACAAGTACGTGTATGTAAATGTGTAAATAAAAATTTATGTAAAACATTTTGTAATAAAATGAGTGTAATCCTATTGTATGTAAATGTAAATTATCGTACAAATTATATAAAATTGTAGAGATAAGCAAGGATATTTGAAAGAAATTGAAATTGAATAAAGCGGTGTGCGAGAGCAGAGCCGTATCAAATCAAATAAGCAAAAGAGTAAGAAAAATTTTTATCTGAAATCAAATAAAAAATTTTTGTAACCCCCAGTTTTAAAGAATAAGTAAAAAATTGCAAATTAACTGAGATTTTTTTTTTACTGTCTCTCTAAAGTTAAATATTTTCTCACCTGATGAAATATAATTTATGAATTCAAATGACACTCTCAGCTGTAACTTGCGTATTACATAATTAAGTCCGACACTGGCTATGTATTTTTATATTTTATTAGAAATGTCAATTATTATAGTACATTATACAAGTTAATAGATTTTTATCTAATGTATTTGTGTACTCGTGTGTTTGTATTCTTAAATAATATATACACATTTGGGTTAAAAAGGTACTTATAAGCTCTCAGTATACCTATTGTCTCGATTTTAAATTCTTTTGAAATGTTTTGTTAACATTTTAATATTTATAAAATTATCTAGAATATTACTGTTGCTATACTGTCTTATATGTTACAATGTATATTTGATATATATACATATTGTCAAATTATATATACATTTTACATTATAATAATACATTGTAATCGATTAGCATACATTATATTACAAACTTACAAGTAAATTGTGAAATTTCAAAATTATCGAAGATTCCTAATTGGTTATAAAATTATTATATTAAAGAGGTTGTCGAATAATTTAATAAGTACATGTACATGGATTGTATTACAGAGGTATTAAAATAATTTTACTTACAATGTTATAATTTCAAAATATGAATATAAGACTAAATTTAAATCTAAATCTGGCAAAGCTGTCGATTTGTGCAGATGTTTATTTAATTCGATTTTATAAAAAAAAAAAATTTCCTTTAAATTTAATAATTATTCATTTAAAGAATTCAAAATTTGTTTCGAATATGGGAAATTATTCCCATGTAAAATGGGAATAATTAAAAAGATATTCGCTGAGTCGATCTAAAACTAGGTCGAAATGTAGTGGATACCATATCAAGTGATGGCTGGACTATAGTCTACAATATGATATCTGTACTCAATGGATACATTTGAAATGTTCTAAGCTTGATATGAAGTGCTATATGATTACTTTAATGCTCCATTTAATTGACAGAGGATTCTATTCAATTGACAGAAAGTTCTCACTGAATTTGCACAAATTCTAAATCAATAATGAAAAAAAAACCAATACCAAGTGCTGTACATGTTCAACTTAATACTATTATTTGAAAACCAGGTGGTCATAAGTACAGAAATACAAGAGTTGCGTTAATTTGTTAATAAAAAGTGATGACTAAAATGTTGTAATGGTTAGTAAATTCTTGTTATTTATGCATAAAAATTTTGTATAATAAATGTTGAAAAGCAGAGCCTGTAGGTGAATAATATTGTTCTTTAAAATTTTATCTTGTAATAAAAAAATTTATAATTTTTAAACTCAAAAAAGAGTATTTTAAATCTTTATATTATTTAAATTACAAAATTTCTCTTAGTGCACAACACTACGATAGAAGAATCTGAAATTATTCTTAAATCGTAATGAATTTGAATTGAAATTTTCTCAACATATAGGTTATACTGTTGCTCAGTAAAATGAAAAGAGAACCAAATTATGAGAAAAAGGAAAAGAGAAATAATTTATCTTAATGGAAATTTCTTCATGCAACTGCAGAACAGATGGATAACGTAATCAAAGAAACGAGTTAAAGGCAGAAATAATTTAATTTTGAATTTCCCAACTTTTTCACAATGAAGAGTAAAAATGTCAATGATTAAAAATTCTCTTTTATTTTCTTGTACAGTGTTTTTTTATTATATGCAAAATAACAATGCTGCAGCATTTGAAATTGTAGTATTGGACAAACTGCATAAATTATTAAATTAATAAAGAAAAAAATTTTCAATATTTTTTTTTTATAAAATTGTAAAAAAATTATTACTATTGATTTTATATTCACAATAATAATATCCTTTTGTATTCCATATTTTATTGAAATATTCATAATAATTTTAAGTTTGTGAGTATATGTGTTTAATATGAACAATGTCTATACTTTTAAAAAGTGAAACCTTGTTCTATTGTATGGTTAAATAGATAAAGAGGTTATGTATATACGCACTTATATGAATAATTAAAATAGGTAAATGTGTACATATATATATACATATATGTAGAATAATTATATTTACATATAATGTGTATATCAAAATAATATTGAGGGATTTTAAAGGTATTATAAAAAATGCTAATGACAGAATTATAAAAATTGATTTTGAATTAAATTTTGAAAATCAATTTATTATTTTTATTCATTATTATATATTTATTTATATTATACTTGTATACACTCGTATGTACATATTGTATACAATAATATTTGTACAAATAAAAGTTTAACATGTATAAATGACATTTTGTTATTAAATTTTTCTCTTCTCTTCATTATTATTGTTATTATTATTATTGTGTACAAGGATAAAATATTTTTTTTTTTTAAATAATTGAATTTTCAATATTGGAAGAAACGTGTTTGTATTATTGAACGTGAGACACACGAGTTCTTATGTGTGCATTAAAGGTAGGTAAGTGGTAGGTATAATAGAGATTTGTGTGTTTTGTTTTCTCTTGTATATGGAGGTCAGAGATAATGGAAATTAAAAAGAGAAAATATTTTGATTTGTGGTATTTAATGGTGAAATAAAAGAATAATTTGTATAAAAAATAAAGCAATATTTTCTCTATTTTTTTTTTAATTAAGTTTAAAAGTTTTTATTTATTTTTGATTAAATTTTAAATGTTTTGCAATCACAATTTTTATATTTTTATTTGAACTGGTTCTTTTTTATGACCTTTGATAATCAATTAATTGAGAGCTTTATATACAAAGTTTTGAGAATTTTTTTCTTCAAAAGAGGCATGCAGGTATAAAAGAATAATTATTTTTAATTAACCACTAAATAAATTTAATTTTTTTTTTTTAGAAAAAAATAACAAAAACTCTTGTTTCAGTTTTTCTATTTGTAAATTTGAAAAATAATTTATCATAATTATTAATTTTGATTTATAATTGAGATGAAATAATATAAACCATTTTAGCCTAATGATATGCAATTTTTCTTAATATAAACTTCAATATCTGTATGCAGTCGAATACGCTTAATATCATATAGAAAAATGTCTAAGAGCATGTGATTCCCATCAGTGAGTTATGAACTTAAGCGATGCTCGGACAAATTTATATTATGTGAAATTATGCGAGCTTATAAAATATTTTTCTATGTAATTACTTTGAAAATTGCTATAAAAACGTTTTTTAACAAAAATTTAAATAAATAGAAAAACTAAATACAATGACATCTTACTCTTGATCGTAATTTACAGTTATTTAGCGGGTAGATTTTAAAAAGAAATTCGTTCACATTCCATAGTTTTGTAAAAATAATTGCCAACAGATAAACAAAAAAATTTGCACTCTTTGTTTAAAAAATAAGAAAACCTCCTGTGAATTTTTTTTTAGTAATTTTGTCAAATTTTGATTTTCTTGACAAATTTTGATATGATGATTGTAAGCGAGCAAAATTGAATGAAGAGAATTTCTATCAAGCAAGTTTTCTAATAAGCGAGTTCGAATATGTGTATTCTATATATTTTATGGAGATTTTTCTTGTGAAAATTTCTTTTGTGGATTTAACCGAATTGTGATATTACAATGGGTTGATATTAAACGTGTTTGACTGTACTTTATAATTATTGTTAATTATCGGCTAATTATTTTGCTAATTTCTGAAATTATACTGAAAATTAAAAATTAATGGACTAAAAAGTTGGCATTATAGAATAAACTCAAAATTAGTCGAAAAATTTTGGTAAATTTGGTTTTTGCAGTTGTATTTCATATGAATTTCCTGTCATTTTCATAAAAGTTGTATGGTGAATAAAAATCCGGTATTATTCCGATATGAGCGATTATACACAAAGAGCTTGTAAACATGTACCGGAGAGGACTATGTGTTTTATGATAATTACATAACACAATATTTTATTTTAATACAAATGTAAAATTTTAAAATTTTTGGAAAATAAAAATTTTCTTAAAAACTTCTCTAGTATAATCATGGGAATAATTGTACCTATCGTAAAACTTAAATTCCCTTAAGACAAATATACATACATAAATACATACATAAATACAAAGTTAAAATGGAAAATATTCTTATAAAAACTTTTAAATATCTGTAATATCTTCCTTATAATAACCAAATCTCTTAATCCCATTCAAATTAGTTAAAACAATCTGAATTTATTTTTTTAATTATTTAATAAGGAAAAACATAAGAAAATGCAAGTCAAAAATTTCAAAATTTTCACCCTCTTTTTCAAATACATATACAGATATATTATATTCCATTGAAAAATCTTAAATGGTATGCTTTTATAAAAAATTAAGAAACAATGCAATGTACAAGTTTTGAATATAAAATTGAAAAAGAAAAAAACCGAAATTCCAAATTATTTTCTTATTTTTTATAAATTTTTAACAAAATTTTCTTTTAGTACTTCTGTTAAACTCGAGTAATATTAAGAATTTGTTAAAGTTAAAAGCAATTCTAGAGTAAAATATAAGTATAAAATATGAAAATTTTTCTCTTTTCAAAAAAAAAAACAAATCATAAGCCCAGAAAGCCCATAAACACATATTTTGTATTTTTTTCCTGTATTTTCCTGAAAACTCCCAATTGAATATGAAAAATAATAAAAACAAATTTATAGTGGGGGAAGAAAAATTTTTGGTTTGGTTCATTTTTTCGTTTGCCCGGTTATAAAGCCTCACATTATAATGAACCAGAATCTACTATTTCATTTAAAATATGAAAAGAAAAAAAAATTTCCAAGTTTGTCATATTTATTAAATTTAAAGAACTTACACTCTATGTATGCTATTGGGTATTCTAGTTTGGTTTATAAGTCTTTTATATATTATGTGCTGAGGGGTTCCCTTTACTTTCATTTTGTTTGTTATTTTTTCTTGTAACAAACGATGTTAACCAGTTGTCAGTTTTTTTTTTTAAGAAAATTTATTATTAAAATTATGGAATGAGAAAAATATAAGAAAAAAATATTTTTTTGTTTTCTATTTGTTTTCTCGATTCCTCTTGATCTCAAAGACAAGGAATTATTTGAAAAAAAAATTTATGACTATAGAAAAAAAAATTTTGTTTCCAAAAATTTATTTAATCTTTTCTATATTAGTTTTAACTTGATTATAGCTACTTAGACCGAAATTTTTTAAGAGAGTTATGTTCGAATAGAAAAAATGATTTATGTGTTGTTGTATGGTGCTTTTTGCTCTATGGGTTATTGAAATTCAGTAGATATAAGAATAACTTATTTTATTTTGTGAATTTATGGTTTTTTATATGAGGTTATATGCGGCAATTGGTTATTTAATTTTTCAAAAATTAATTTATTTATTAATTTAGAAGGAATATCCTCTGAGCCACCGCAGCCATTCGCGACTTATTGTTTTCTCTCTACGCCCCTACACTTACAATATCCCCGTTCCAAGTATGAAACCGGAGACATCTCTAAGAGAATTAAACAGCAGTTCATGAACACTTAGGAAATATTTTAAATGGTCGTTTGTATTAAATTTTTGAATTGAATTTTTGAATACAAATAGTGGTTTCATATAATACTTAAATAGACAGGAAGTGCGGGAAGTGCACTTAATTTTTTAAATTTTTCAATTATTAGCATTTATTTTTGTATTTTCCGTAATTTTCGGCATAAATTGTGTCACAGACAGAAATTTTTCTGTATTTTCAAATTAAAGATTTTCCAAATGTATTGCGCGTTTCGGACAGACCATATTTCATATAATAACAATTTCTCACATAAATCGCGTTCTAAACACAAATAATTTTTCGAATAAATTTCGTTCCAGAAAATCAGGATAATAGAATAATGCTCCCGTATTATTTTCAATATTATTTCATAAATATTCTACATCAGAATATTTGAGTCGAAATAAGCAGCTGGTATAGTACACAAGCACTACACAAATATTATTAAATAATTTTCAAGAAGGCTTAATTATGCAAGCTGTTTAAACCATGTTAAATGCATGCTTGAATATTTCAGAAATCGCATATTTCAAATTTATTTCATTGTAGATAATTTTTTTAACATTTTTCACAGAAATTATTTAAATTAAATAACAATAACAATTATAAAAGATCCAAGGACTTGTAAAATTTTAACACAAATAATTAAAATTTTTTTAAAAATTTCTTTTTCCAACATATAGAACAAGAGTTTTAGACTTAATTCCATTGAGTATTTTATTACTTCCATATTTTAAGATGAAAAGCATATCTATTCATAATGTTCCCATGTTGCAATTTTAAATATAACATTAAAATAGTATTGCACAATTGAAACCAAACACAACAGCACAACAATAATGAAAAGAATAAAAACAAAATGAAGCTATGAAAGGAATTTCGTTGGTTTTTTTTTTTGGCTTATTTTGTCCTTATACTTTTAAAATATTGTAAAACATTTTCACTTGTGTATTTTTGATCTTTGAAAATAATAATATTCTCTAAGGATCTTTTAACATAAAAATTTTACATTCTTTTTGTTTTTGTTGTCCTCTTTATATAACGTTTTTATAATAAAATGGTAATACTAACAGGTACTATTGTTCAGGTGTAGACAATGACAATTGTCAAATATAAAAATATAAAATTGCAACATTTATCCAAAAGAAATGAAAAAAATAAATTTGTAGATACGCGACTATTGAGACTTTTGTCCCAGGTTTTTACTTGTTTTCTATTTTATAAAAGAATGGAGGAACAAAAATTTTCCTATTTTGGTCCTTGATACTTTTCATTTTTGTATTGTAGAGGTTATTCCATAAATTTAGATTTTTTTTCTCTGCTATTCACTAAGCAGAATTCATAAGACTGGTACATACATGTAAAGGACAATGAAACTAAAAGAAAAAAAATTAATAATATTGTTGAATAGAGAAAAGAAGAAGAAAGGCTGCTGTAAATAAAAGTATGTCTTTCGTCTTTTATTCGGAGAGACAAAAATTAATTCAAACTACATGTTATTGAATTGATATTGCCAGGTTCTGTACAATTCTTTACAATTCTTATGATATTAAAAATGTTTAAAATATTCTGTTGTATTTTAAAACAGAAAACAAATCGATAATACGGAAATTGATGTATACCGTTGCGGTATACTTATACACTAAATCTTTAGAACTTCTGCAAAATTCAATTCAATGGATTATTAAAAATTTAATTTGTTTGAATACTGGAAATGTTGAAATTGAGAAATTGTTTGGAAAACGAATTTGGTATTTGAATGAAAAAAAAAAAAAATTTCATAGAATTAAGAGTTTTTAGACAACCAATTATGACGATCGCTGCAACTATTTGAGATCTTAAATTTTGTAAGAAAATTTCTCTTTATTGTAAACGTTGCCAATTAAATCAGGAAAACCATTCTATCTTAGTAATTATATTTATATTCCCTAAATATTTTATTATATTATAAGTTCTTTTCATTTTATTGCTTCTTTATAAATCTGTAATTATTAAGAAAATGTGTCCCGAGGAAATTATGCTCAACAAAAAGTTTAAAATTATTTGTCAAAATATTTTTCCAGTGCGTTCCACTAAAAATTTATAACAAACTCGAAGTATTGTAGTGGTAATTATTATAACTAAAATAATATCGTAAAATCAAATTCTTGTATAGCATTTCTGCAAATACTGCTACCTATACTAAATTTCACTTATAAGAGCTTCCTTTTAATTCATCTCATTAATTAGTGCAACAGTGTAGTGTGAAGTGCCACTAGGTATAGCAATTCTAATATTATAACCACAATAGTACAATTGTCTATAAAAAGCACAAATATTTGAATACCGTAATTTGAACTCAATATACGAGACGTACACAGAAAACCTACAAGTATACAAATATTTTTTAAAATACCTTTAAAAAACAAGAAATATTTTTGTCAAAATCTGGTGAAATTTTTTAAAACAATTTTAAATGGCGATGATTCTATTCTCTTCCTCCTTTTTTTGTCATTTTCATTTCTCATATTTATTAAAATTCATTCTCATTTCATTCTTTTTTTTTCATTTTCACCACTTAGCATATTTTCCATAGAATTTTATTAAAAAAATAAGAAAAGGAAATAAAAATTGTCCTCTTTTTTTTACTTCTTTTATAATATAAGGCCGCAGAGCAGAGCAATCAGTTGCATCAGAGAATTTCACTTAGAATAGGTTCTGCTTCTATATTTCTTTTCTTTTTTTTTGTAATAATGTAAATAAAAACTGGAATATCATAGTCCTGCCTGCCATTTAAAGTATACATTTAAAAAATATTACTCTGATTGTGAACTAGTGTAACCAAGTGTAACAGAGACTTTATAACGGTAATAATCTTCTTGTGATGTTTTTTTATTTTGTTTCTACTTTTTTGTCTTCATTTTTTCGCAAAGAGACAATAATTGAAAGGAAACAATTTTACATTTTTTTAAATGCAATTTAGAAATATACAAGCAGTAATATATTGTAGAAATTTCAAAAAGAAATCGCAAGAAAAAGAAATTTAGTTGCTCTATTAGTAGAATTTTTAAGAGTAAAAATGCGCAATTTTATCGTAATTTATACACAATTTTAAAAATAATTGAATAATAAAAAAAAAAATTTTTTTTTCTAGTTCTGTTCTAGTTTATAAAAATAAGAGAAAAATAAGTACATAATTTTCAATTTAAATATACTTTCTAATGCAATCTGCATTGGTGTATGGCCATTTACACATACATGTATGTACATAATTTTTGGTGTTTAAAATAAATTTGTATAAACATAATGCGATTTTATGAAAAATAAGTTCTACAATTCTCTATTATAGTTCATAGAGTAAGATAGAGAGTAAGATATAAAATATATATGCATACATGATAGTAGTAAAAAAGCGAGATGGCGCTCCATTTACTAATGCAACCCGTGAACTCATCGATAACCTTCTACAACAAATTATATCTCATATATCACAATTTAAATATACCTACCATTATTATAGTCTAATAGTTTAGTCAACAACGCTATAACATTGACTTCCGGACATTTTTCATTAATTTCTTTATAGATCGCTCACGAACGTTACACTCACTCGATCGCTCACTAATGGTCTTTTGAATTACCAGACCTAAATTCGACAATAAATTTCTTTCTCTTTAACATAATATGCAGTCTCATACTGAAAGCACATGTCTTAATATTATTCAGTTAATCCTTACCTTAGTGAATAGTAAAATCAAATTAATAGTTAAGACACAGAGTGGCTTAACTCACATTTACGTTTTATTGAAAAATTAGCGATTGAAATAATTAAAAGAAGATTTTCGCTATGTATAATTTAGAACGTCTTGGTTTTTTGAGCCAATCACACCACTTTATTATGAATTTTATGGGTTGTTTTCAAAATTTGTACAATATTTTACAATATAACAATAATTTAGAATCATTTTTGTTCTATACTTTCATGACCTTAAATGCAATTTATTTCATTCTAAATGCAAATTTTGCGCTGAATGGTTTTGTACAAGAAAAGTTCAATGATCAAGTTCAAGTAACAGGATTTATTTATATAACATTATAATATTATATAAAAATCAATTTTCAAGATATCCTTATAATCACCTCTTCTCCACATTATTATCGATAAAAAATAATTTTCTTTAAGAATCTATTAATATTTTTTGTTAATGTTAATGATAAATTATTTTTCGATTAAATTTTATACATATATATGTATCTTGTATGTTATCTTTCTTACAAAATCTATCAAGATCTATCAACATCTTTTTACATATACGTATTCATATAATCATCGTACACTACACCTATTGGAAGTACAAATATCCTTATATATAATATTAATCGAATTATCAATTAAATTATAAACATGTCACCCTTAAAATTATATTTAAACTTCTTCAAATTTACTCTCTCCATCTCATGCGCTTTTTTACCTCAAATATATTTTATTCAACAGTGTATATAACAATTTGAATGGGGTAAGATTGATACAGAAACAAAGAAAAAGAATAACAGGGGGCTTCTGTCATACTATCTTATTTTTTTCCCTGTATAATTTTTCACCCTATTTCAACTTCTTTGGCAACTATTTCAACCTTTTCTTCATCCTTATTTTTCATTATAACATGTTACTGTTACTATTAAGGACAATTCGATGGACTTAACATGGAATTTTTAAACTATAACTAATGTTCTATTCTATACATGTGACATATGAAATAACTTATGACTGTGTCACATGTAAAGTATTTTCACCCCCACCCCTTTTCTATATATTCTTAACTGTTATACTATACTACTATAATAGACAAAGGAAATTTATTATATTTGATTTTTTATAAAAAATCAGAGGAATAGAACGAGAGAGAAAAAAAATGAAATCAAAACAAAGGGTTGACATACTCCCTATTTTTTTTTAACAATAGAAAAAAACTAAAAATTTAAAATGCTATATAGAAATAGAGGAAGGAAGGTAAAGAAACCTTAAGAGGTGGAATGGATAAGAAAACAATTTGCTTCGTTTAGCGTTAAAAGCAATAAAAATAAATTTGTAACATTATAAAAAAGAAAAAGAAAACAAATAAATAAATAAATAAAAATAATAAAGAGAAAAGTTGGATAGTAAAGGAGCAAAAGACCATAACACGAGGACGATGAATGGAGAAAAAAAAAATAATAAAAAATGATTTGCTTTGCGTGTTATAAATCAAATTGTTTCGGTAACAATTCTCACCAAAAAAGTGAAAAAAAAAAGTTCAAAAAGAAACCAAGTAAAGGGCTATTTCAAAAAATATAACAGTCAAGAAGAAAAAATAGCAATTTTTCGAAATAACGATTCATTGACTCAAAATAATCTGTGGGTTGCAATCAATTTGAATTGAAAAATTTTAGTCAAATTGTGTTATCAGCCAGATATTTAGAATTTCCGAGTTGCCTTTATGGTGGAAGCAAGCATGAGTGAAAATAGTGAAATCTTTTTCGAAATTCTCATGAGAACAGCTTTTAAATCCTTTTAAGCCATTACATTTTAGTAAATGGCGTTTTAACTGTGCTTCATTAAATACAAATGATTTAATAAAAAATAAATAGCTAAATTGTTGTCTTAGAAAAAGAGAAGGTTTGCGTTTTCGCTAAATAATTCTTTTGAATAGATTGCTTACGAACAATCCTCACTATAAACGTCTTTTAAATTTTCAAACTGCGAAAACCCTATATAATTTATTATAACGGACTATATAATTTATAATAAATGCGTATCAAAATTAAATTTGGTTTGTGTTCTCGCTAAAATTACTAGAAAAATTTTGATAATTGATTTTTACTGTAATTTTCGAAATTATAATATTAATTCATTTTATTGCGTTTCGAAAATATTTGAAATTTTATTGTATTTCATTCAGTATTTCTTAGAAATTTTAAACTTAAAAATGTCCGAAATTGATTTCAAATACAAAATGACAAAATATTTATTTAAAAGAACCGAACGTCTTCAAAAGAACCGAAATAATATTAATAATTCTCATGTTTACAGAATTAAATGAATGGTCTTTATAATATTTTCATGTTATATTTCCGTTAGTCGTAATTTTTTTCTCTAAATCTTTCCAAGATACAAGGTTCTACAGATTAAAATTAATTATATCGTGACCTTACTGTTACTATAATATTAATACATATTATATTGTCTTTAAAGTCTTACATTTTTATTATTATTATACTTTTCGAAAATTGTATCAAATTACCATATAAATAGAATTTCATTTTGTTGTCGTTATACCGTTACAGGAGCATATAATATACAGATATTAAAAATATAATATTGTCGTCCTGTTTAAGTTCGTCGTTTACCATATTATTATAAATAAATTCCCATCAAGGACATTCTTTATTTTAAATAGGTGTAAATTACCTGAAGAAGTTTGCTATGAATTTGTTTTTTTTTGTATATATATGTTTATATTAACAAATTTTTACTATATAAAATTATATAATTGTGCACATGTATGTGTAGTGGTAGACTAAGTTTTAATAATTCGTTTTTCGTACATATTTCAATTTAAAACTTGTTGAATACACAGAGAAAAAAATAACCTGAAAATATTCCATTAGTATATCAAAAGTGTTATATAATAAAGTTAAAGAGAAGAGTTTGAGTTAAAAAAAAAATATATAAAATCTCGTAATTTTTTTTTTTGTTATATTCTAGGTCATTTAGAGTGTTAAATGGTCTATTAAGAGTGTGTATAACAATAATAATTGTATGAATAACATATAAAATTATAGTATGGGTAATGTTATATTAAAATATAACAAGTAGTATAAAAGTACAAAGTAATATTAAAAAAAACACAGAAAATTGAAAGAAATTTAATTTAGGTCATGACATTTTTTTTTGTTTTATTTTTTTATACAAAAATTTTTGAATATAAACTTTTATACAAAAATATTTTTAAGAATAGTTGAATTTTTTTTATAATAAGTATAAGAATTTTATAGAACAACAACAGGATGTTTTTCTGTTTTAAAGAAAATGAAAATATAAAATTTATATACCATCATTACGGGAAAATAATAAAGTGGAAAAACTAAATAAACAACAATAATAAAAGAAAAACAACAAGGAGGAAAACCTTATTTTTAGGTGCTTGTTGATTTACGCTTTAATAGCGTGTCAAGAGTGTTAAACGTCAGAGGTATCATTATTATTTTTAGAGCAAAATGAATACATTATTACAAATGAAGTATTTAAGGTATTTTCGAAAAAACGTTTTTGTTATATTTTATGTATTAAAATGAATAGAAAATTTATTGTTATACACACACAATAACATATATTTTAATTTTATTCATTTGAAAATGAGAGACCTTACATTTACTTTAAAATTTCATTATAAAAGTTATTGTTGTGATCACATAAAAGATTGTTAATCGTATATGTTATAAATTGAAAGCAGTGTGGTTGGAATACCCACGGTTTCCTGAACTAAACTTAACTTCTTACAAACAGGTTCAGACACATGATCTTTTAAAATATTTGACAAAAATATTGTTTTTTGAATAAACCAAAAACTAATTTTGTTTTAATTCGTTGTGAGATTCGAAAATAATCTTTCTTTTGCCGTTGTCCAGTTGTCAACCGTATGAATAGTCCACGAATTGGAGAGCCAGGTCATTTAATTTCGGAGTTTCCGTCTCCTAGCCTTTGAGAACCCAATCCAATAAAGAACAAGACAATATCGTTCCTTCCTTCTTCTGGAATTGGATACCCAACCGTTGACACTGATTGCTCCGGGTATCAGGTTCCATCTCGCGAAGAAGACTAGGAATTTGATAGGAGAGGCTAAGTATTAATCAAATTCCTATAGGATTCCTATAAATATTTCGTGGAATATTTTTCGTTGAACTCAATGGCTAATCACCGTTCATTCTTTCGCATTTTGCCTCACGTTTCCCAATATATCAAATAAAAATGAAAATTATGAAGAATTTTTGGAACCAGAAATATCCTGAATTAAATATATTGGAAATTTTAAAGGAAAATTACTTGGTACACCTTGAACTTTTAAAAAGTTATTTGGGATGTCTTAGTCTATTGCGGGATATACAACACTTTTCGTTAACAAAATCTATAATTTTTGTATATTTTATAATTTTTTTTCACTAACGTTTTCAAATGAATACCAACATAAAGTTTCTATGGAAATTCATGTAAATCGAGGCAATTTGCATTTAACCTGAGAGTGTAGAATCAAAAATTGGATCAAAATTTACATTTACATAGCAAATATTTTATAACAAATTATAGAACAAATAATTAAATATAATTTCCCAATGTATGTGTGTACAATGTACTTATTAAAATAACATTACGGGTTAAAATTAAAACGAAAGAACAACATTTATGCAAATCGGTTGCAATTTTATTAAAAAAAAAAAAAACAATAAAATGAGAAAATAAAATGTTGATCCAATTTTTTTCGAGCATGCAATCATTAATAAAAATTGAAATACTTATGTAATGTTCATAGATTTAAGATAATTTTCGAAAAAATTTTAATTTCAAAATTGTAGGATGGCAAAGCATTTACTATTCACACCACATCATACACAGTTACAATTAAAGAAGGAGCTACAATTAAAGAAGGCTGGCTAGGTAGAGTTTGTGATACCAGAACAGAAAAATATTGAAATCGTATAGTTTAATCGATCAACAGTGCTTTAATATCGCAGTTCAGGGTCAGGTTTGTTTCTCACCAAGTCCAATATATGGTGAATAATCATGTACTACTATGCCATGTATAATCATTTAAATTATGAAAAATAAAATTTGCATTGACATCATTTCAATTCAGTTCATGAATATTTATGTAAATATTCATTAAATTTATATTTTACTGTAAATAATAATGAACCCATAAATTTATAATATATGAGTGTGTGATTTTAGAACGCAACTATTTTCAAGTACTTTTGAATCGATTTAATTCAAAATTTTTATTTTTTTAATGAGATTTTAAATGTTATGGAGAAAATAAATTAAATCATATAGGAAATAATACAAGTATAGATAGTGCTTAGGCAGTAATCCGTTCGTTACACTCGTACTAAATCAGATCGATTTTAGAGTAAATTAACTTGCCTTCTTAGACTTGAGATTTTTGGTGATCCGTCTAGCTATTGTACTACATGAATGGTGAGCGGATTCAAAAAGCGGTTTTAAGACAAAATGAGTACGAATCCAGTAGTACAGTGGCCTGAATAATATTACAGTGAATCTGTTAACTGACTGGACTACAAATTGCATAAACTAGACCTGAAAATGGACTATTTGTGCAGAATTTTTTATGGAGAAAATGGAATGTTTGAGGATATTCTCGAAGAAAGCAATACATTGATTTGAAAGCAACTTGTGTACCTAGTATAAAGAGATCAGTATTAATATTTCCAAATTTGTAAAGATTAGCGCGATGAATAGGGAACTGGGCCGAATGAAGCCATTTCAACGGTCGTTTGAATAACGGGATTTTGATCATTTTTTAATTTATTTTTGATAAATTCAATTTTAAATTTCATTTTCTTCAACTTTTTTTTAATTAAAATCTTCTATGACAAATTTTAGAATTTATAATGGTATCTTTTCTGAGCATATTTCTACAAATTTCATTGGATTTTAATATGTGTTCTATACATGTAAATACTAGTCTAAAAATTTCTTTAATAAAATTTATTATTCATTTTTCCATTTCCACTTCATTCTTAAAAAAACCCACTCATACACAAAAAATTCCCATTCCTTACAAAATTATTCTTTCATTCTCTATTTCTGTACTTCATTTTATAAAAGTACATTACATGTGGTCATTTTTATAATCATCTCTCTCTTAATGTTAATGATAAGAAAAATCATTTGTACATAATATTCACATAAATATAAGTAAAACTATACAACAATATATGAATGTATGTATTATGCATGTAGACATAAAATCATGCTGATAGTGATGATTTTATATTAATGATGAAAAGATATAATCACGCGGAAATAAGCTTAAATGGTTTATTTGCATGCTTTAACTCATACACAACATAATATAAATTAAAAATTTATGCTTGTATACATATACATATATATATTTATATTATTTTATATACAAATTATTTTCTCATACATATGAGATTTTATAAAACAAAAAAATTATAATGTCCTTGTAATATTATTTACAGGAATGTGAAAATTAAATTTCATAGAATGTAAAATTCTCGATAATATGATGTAAAAATTATAATATAGTTCGGATTTTGGATAAAAATTATATTGCCGCCATTTTGTCTAAAATAACTCTTTGAAGCATTTATGAGATTCGGAATATTGGTTTTTGCAATTATATTTGCAAAAACCAATGTGACAAATATATAACAAAAAATTGGTTGTTTTCATGGTCGATATATTTAGAACTTTTAACTTGATATTGGTGAGCCAAATTTATGATTTGATTTGGTATCCGGATTTTTAGCTGAAAAATCGCTTTAAAATTGAGTAAATTTGGCGTAGCTCACATGAGGTATCTAACATTTGTCAGTATGAATCATGTATTCTTGGTGTAAATAGTCTTGTGAACGGTATGTGTTGCAAATTGAGATTCAGTATTTCATACAGTTATCATTATATAATATATTCCTTAGATTTATTTCTTAACTTGACATTCGACTCTAATTCTGTTAAATTTTACCGAGCAATATGTAGAGGTACAAATAATTTTAAATACTTTCATGTATTCAATAAAGAACAGAATATATATAGAAAATGACAATCAACCACACGGGAATAGAAGCAATGATATCGTATAAATATGGTGTCCAATTTCAATTTGTAAGTGAAAAACATGTAAATGAATCATGTATAAATGAAAAAAAAATATCATTTATTTTTATTTAGTATTATCGTTATCGTCGTTTATAATAGTCTGAAACTGTGAACCACTACGTCACCGCAGACAAAAATAGAAAAATAAATATATGTAAAAAACAATATATACTATAAATATACATTATACCTATACACACATTTATAAATAGTGAATGAAATGGAATGAATGAAATGAAATTTTTTTGTTTTTAAAATGAATGAATGGTTTTGTACACAAAATTTTTTATGATATGTCCCTTATGACTTTTAATAATAATACGTAATGTAAATGGTGTCCTAAGCCACAAAAGGAATATAATATATATACATATATATAAAGTAATAATAATTAACAAATAAAAGAAATTATATAAATTCACTTTAATTATGTGTTTTCTCTATGCGACCATTCTCTATATCCTATTAAAAAAAAACAAAAATGTACATAAAATATAAAGTGGGCAGACTATACTACTATTAGTATTTTATTATAGATTAAGTATTTTAATTGGAATTGAAGTTTTTCCTATATAAATTTATACCTATACTACTAATTATGAAAGTTTATATATGTATACGATTAACAAAATCTTATGTTATTTATAATGAAATAAGTGTGAGTATTTTAGAATTGAAATCACAATTAAGTGGCAGAATATGTTGGTGATTGTGTTACATTTAAAATTTTTATTAAAAAAATAATATGAAATTACAATTCGAATTGAATGAATTTTGATTCCCGATTGTATTATTTGAAATTCTCCATCAGTTCAAGTCTGAATTAAACGAAAAATCCCTTATAAATTTTAATATTCCAAACCCCGCAACACAATAATAATTATTAAAAATATTTATACAATAATAAAATTACTCAGTACATTCCTATTTTATTTATAGTAATACACAATTTTAAAAAATATTTCATATTTTTAGAATTTTTACATACCACCACCACTGTTTGCTCTTTTAAATATTTTGTAATTATGTTTTATTATCCTTTAAGGATAATTAGATTTGATATCATTCTCTTTATTTATTGACATAATTTAAATAATTTTTTTTATTATTTTTGCAGAAAGTAAAAAACACAAAATGATGCTTATTGTTATGAGACTGAAATTGAAACAATGAAAATTGTTTTATATTTTAAAATACGATAATAAATAATTTTTATTTTTAGAAATTCTTCCCCCATTAGAATATTAAAATATAGAATCTATTTTTATATTCTAGATATAAAATGTCGTTATCAATTCCCTTAAATAGACACTGTTTTTAAAATAATATGAAAAATTATTTTAATAGCAACACAAATTGAATAAAAATTATTTCATTCTAATTTTTATTTCGCCTGATGATATGCAATTTTTTCTTTTTTGATTTATTTTTATCTTTTCAATAATTCAATATATGAAATTGATGTTTAAAAGCATTTTAAAAGCAATTAATATCTTATTTTATTACAAATTTTTAAATGAATGTTCAGGATATTAAAAAATAGTGTTGTGAATTTAATAAAAGAAATTTAATTACTTTTAATATACATAAAATGCGATTAATATTTGCAGGATCTCCTTTTGAAATTTCACTTAAAATTAACAATTTTTATTGAAATAAATTTATTGCTTTTAATATCAATAAATTTAGATAATGTAATTATTGTTATAGAAAATAAAAATAGGAATAGGAAATATATATATAGGAATGCTATTAGATTCGATTATTTCTGGAGGGTCTATAATAAAAAAACCATTTTTTAATTCAAAATATTAATGGATAGAAGACGATCAATTTATTTCATTAAAAAGTAAAATGCAATTACTTAAAAAAATGTCACAATAATATTTATGTAAAATGGTTTTTAATCTATAATGGTGGCGTTGTACAGTTTTCTATTGTTGGAAGGAGTTAATTCAAATTGAAAATTGTATAAGAACGTGTGTGTGTTTAAATAGGGTATTTATGGAACTAAAGAGCTAAAATTCGGAATTCTGAATTCGGAAATGCAAATTTTATTATAATTAGAAAAATATTTAATAAATCTTTAAATTTATGTGTAAATAGTTTTATAAATTTCTAATACAATTTATTTACAAGTCGAGATTTTTAAAAGAAAAATTTTGTTACTGAAAGTGATTAATATTATTCTATTCTAGTGAACTTCTTCTATGTTCCTAAAATATAATAATATGTGCCTGATTTTGACATGGCTCTTAAATTTTTCTGCTTTATAAAATTATTTAAAAGTGCATATGTTGAAAATTTATTACAACAGTAACAATTGGACATTTTAAATTCTACTACTATGATAGAGAATATTTAATTTTTCAATTCAACACTATATCAACAATATTTATGACTAAATTTACTTCATAAATTACAAAAAAAAATAAAAAATAGTCACATATCCTTTAGGAGAACATTTAATTTATTTCGTCGCTTTTTGTTTTTTGTATTACACTTTCAACGCTCCCATTACAAATTAATTGCTCCTGTTTTTTTTCCTCTTCATTCCAGAAACCTCTATACATATATGTATATATATATATTTAGTATTCCAACATGCTTGAATATTTTCAATTTTAATGAATTAAATGGAATTTTTTCTTGTGTTTCACTTGGGAACAAAAAAAAAAAAAAACGAATTAATGAAATAAAATTTTTTTTTTGTATTTCTTATCATAATCGTCAACATGTTGCCTCTTTATCATTTTAACTCTTTTTTGGCCCTCGAGAAATGGTCTATATTTCTTAAATAAAATGATGAAAATGAAATTTTTATGAACTCATTTTAATTACCTGCCCATATATATTCCATTTTTATGAGTGCATAAATTTTGATTGCGCAATTTATTTGTACAATGCATAATGGCATTCTTTCGTGCAATGTTTTCATAATATTAAAAAAAAAAATCTTATATAATTATAATATTAGCATTTACAGAAATAAGTAAATACTCGTATTATGTACACAAAATATACATAGAAATTAACTAAGAAAAGTGTGTGTAAAAATTGAAGTTGAATAAAAAAAATAGTGTGGGTAATTAATTCACTTCACATACAAAAATAAATTTCAACACATTTAACTGAACACGTTTAATAATTATACATAGGTATCGTATGTATATGCTATACATTATTTATGATTATTTTAAATATAGTAAAAATTCTCATGAGATTAAAACCAAAAATGAAATATAGAATATTTAGGTCTTATACTACGAGTATATATTTTTTCTTTTAAATTTAATTGAAGAGGAATAACCTAATTTAGATATGAATATAATGTCAGGTAAGAACTCACATCTGAATAGTAGATTACAATTGAATTACGTGCAAGATAAGTAAGATTAGTCATTTCTATTTTTCCGATATTAAATTAAGATTCGAACTCACATTTTCTTCATATAAAATTCCATGACAAGGTTAAGGTAAATAAATCTAAGAGCACCGCACGTGTTTTCTAATTGTCGTATAATTAAAAATTAATTTTAAAATAAAAATGGTGTGTAATTGAACTGAGCATTCAGCGTTTTCTTCACACAATGTACTATATAAGTTTTACAATGTGCTATAATGCGTACTATAATTAGTTTGGAGGTATTCATAACAACCGACTAGTACAAGCTTATATTAGCAATTCACTTTCATATTATAATTGAAATTAATTTACTTATGTTTGAATTGATTTAATCATTGTGAATTATTTGAATTATACGTAAACATAAAACAATATGTGAACGGCAGGTACTTTCTGTCATTTAATAATTGAGAATTATTTCTCATTGTTCTTTTTATTCATTCTCTTATCAACTTTTGAAGGTAGCAGTTGTATTATTAATAAAACATAATAAAATATTAAAACCTGCTTATTGCTATTCTACAACTTTAACATAATCAATAGGCAACAGGATTTTGATTCTAATGTGAAGTATCTTACCTGAAAATAAAAAACAAAAATAAATCATGTTAAAATTATATAAACTTAATTAACAATTTTTAATTAAATACTAAAAATTAATATCAAAAAAAATTTTTAAATTAGCAAAAATTTTGTGTTTAATGTGAAATTTAAGCATTTTGGGCTTATTTTTGTAATTTTAATTAAAATTAAATTAATATTAAAATTTTAACAGATTTTCGTGTAGACTGATTATTAAAATTTTACTCCAATTTAAATAGAAAACTCAAGACGAACTCAATATAAAATAATAGAGGCCGCTTGTTTTCAGTTCACTCTAAAATTATTAGGGTATAAATAGAATTTAAACAAGTTTTATTTGAAATTTTGTTTCTACACATTTTTCACCTTCATTTCGAATACATTGGTCATTAAGGCTTACATTGTTACCAACCCAAACAACTTTTTTTTTGACCATATGCAGTTCGACCGAATAATAATTCAAAAACTCAATAATATTTTTCATTTCAATTAAAAATTTTTTCATTCAACTTAAAAACCAATTAAAACAATTTTCTCTTTTTTGCTTGATGACTAAAAGGATAACCAACAAAATTTTGAACTTTTTTTTTTTGAAAAAATAGAATGAAAAGGCACAAAAAATAATATTTATTTTTTAGTTTTGTTTCTGGTACATCCAGAAATGTATCAAAAAGTAAAAAGATTGGTTTTTCTTATGTAAATGATCCTTTTAGATTTTTCTTTTAAAGAAAAACATATCCGTTTCTTTTTATTTTTGAATTTTCTTAATGTCTATGTCAACAACAAAACAAATAAATTTAGATCAAACCAATGGTTTGTTAAGAAGCACTTTTTCCTTTAACAAGACGAAATACTGCTTCATTATTAAAACTACATAGTTTAATTGATATATCAAATTATATATAAAATTATTGCATACTTTTAGGATAAGAAACAAGAACAAAGTAGTTAACAGGAGTATTAATATAGTGATTGAATTGGACGCTAAGTGAATTAATAAAAATAATTAAATTTTTTGATGGCATAATATTTACCGGCAGCAACATATTTGTAGAAATTTTGAAAAGCGTACAGTTCTAGAAACACAAGCTGCCAAAAATTCAAATTTTACAAATTTCGAGTGGCTTTCGAATAAAATTAGCTTTTTATTAGTATCTAAGACCTATTCAAATTTCAGACTCTTATCATGAATAAAAGCTTAGAATAAAAGCTGTATGAAAAATTTGAGGAAAACGGAATTTGGATAATAGTTCATTTTAGTGGCCATTTTGTTTTTTTAAAAAGTTCAACAAAGCTATGTCGCAGTAGAAAAAGCTCATTACTACATTTCTTCATTTTCACAATATGAAAAGAACGTTTTGGGTTTCGTTACAATATATGCTCAAACAATGCTATTTTTAGTACTTTGAATGGTTATAACTTTTAGATGTGGGAAGATCGGTAAAGATTTTCTTCTAAGGAAATAAGTTTCTAGCAAAAATCTACTTATATATAATAATTTCAGCTTTGTATCTTTAAGGATGAACAAGTTTTGTAAACGGACACACGGATAGACGGACGGACGGACAGAGTGAAACTAATAAACACATTTTTCGAATTTTTTTCGAAGGGCTAAAAAAAAGAAAATATCAACAGCATCATTTGTATATATATATATATACAGTTATCATCAATCAGACATCAATCAAATTTTCACCTTACGGGCTAAATAAATTCCTTTTTAAGGAAGTTAAGAGAAAAAAAAAGAGGAATTGAATACATACAAAAATTGAAACAAAAATAAACAAACAGAAAAAATTTCAAAGGAAAGAGAAACAAAAATCTTGAAATTTCTTAAAGTTCTTAAATTTCCCTTGAAAATGGCATTAGGATACGTCAAATAAGGATAAAAGGATATTTTTGTTTATAAATCATTTGGTATATTTTTTTTTTTGTGTATAATGGATAAATTTTAAATTTGTATAAATATTTTTATTTTGAATTTATTTTGATTAAATTTTTTTTTCGGAATTTTCTCTATGCGAAACGAAAATCTTGTACTTATAAAAGTTGTTTTGTTACTTTGAAAACAACAACATTTTCCTAAGATGTTTGTACTCGTATATTGCACTTTATAATAAAAGACAGAGATGCGTGTTAGCAATTTGGTATAGTCATTTTTATACCACATTGCTTCCGTCAAATACAAAAATTAGGATATAATTGAACGTGAGCTTGGAATTTTTGCTAAAACTCATCAAATTAATTTGATAAAATCAAATGTGAATCTCTACCCTTCTGAGAAATGAGCCTTCTTAATTTAAATAATAAAAATTCTAGATAAAATTGAATTTCTTCTTCATAAATAAATTCATTCTTTCTGAATGTGAACTGTGATTTTTGTCAATTAATTAAAAATTAAGTGATTTTTGAAAAGTGACATTAGTGATAATGGATTGAGAAATGAAATTTCTTGAATGTTAAGCAAATTGAAATGTTTATTTTGTTGAAAGACTAATGAATAGTGATTGATAACGAATAATAATTAAGATCGACTGTGGAAAGGCATTCAACAATATTAGCTGAGATATTGTTAATATATACGTCACTTGTTCCTCAAAGAACTAAATGCTATTCAGAAGAGTAGAAAATTTTTTTTCGAGAACCTGTAATTTAGCATGATTTCGAAGCAATCTTGAGGAAGTCCTTAAGCGAAGTTTTATTTAAAGATTAATTATTTATTCTGTTTTGACGAGAAGAAAATATGATGTTGAGAGTTGCCCAAGGACTTTATATTGGCGTGCATAATCATTCGTTTTACGTCACTTTAAAAACACTTGTGTACTTTCCCTGTACTTGCCTACTAATACGATGGAAATATTACTAATACTATAAAGTTTTTAAAAGTCAATTTACTGATAAAATGAAGGAAGAATTCATTTAACAACGTAAATTTCTTATACTGATGTATTAAGGCGTTGAATTAAAAATAAAATAATTATAATAAATTTTTTTGATTTTCATTTTTAATCCTGTTACCTAAAAGTCTTAAAAATCTTAACAAAATTTTTTGAACTGTAAAAAAATAATATTATCCCTTAATCATTTCCTTTTCTCATTTACACAAATTTCATATTTAATTTCGGTAAGGAAATTTCTTTCAAAATATAATCCTTAAAAATTAAAATTAGAACCAAAAACAAAATAAAATTTCTTAACCTAAGTTAACGATAACCGTATTATTTATACATCCATTGTAATTAACACCAACTAATTTAATTGTTTGTATAGATAAATGTTATACGTAAATGTCAAATATCCTTGAACTGGTTTTCTTGATAAAGTCTCTATATGTAGCTCTATGATTGGCTATGTATTATATAGACTTGTATCCTGTGGTATTTTTAGGTTCTTTTTGATAATTATACTTTGTTTTTTTTTTTCCTTTTTTGTTTTGTATCACCACAAATTTTCATAAAGCTTAAAAATAATTATTCATTCATTCATATAATTTATTTTTTGACTAATTTTTATTTTTTTCTTCTTTGTAACTTCCTTTAAGCGGATTTTCCTACAACGCTGACTACGTCAGATATAATTTTCCATTTTTATTTAATGCTATAAAAAGAGAAATTATTGAAATATTAAAAAAATAAAAAAATGTAGATAAAGTTGTTCCAGTCAACTAAAAAATAATTTTTCAAAAATTATTGGATTTTCTACGTAATCTTGGAAAAATTGAGTGTAATACGCTAGACGGTAGGGAAAACGTACCCAAAATCTAATTTTTGGGGTGAAGTGAGTAGAATTCTGACAATGGTTTCGAGGAAAATAATTAGTTTGACGGTGTATTACACGGGATATTACATATTGAGAGGAATATGGTTACAATAGGAGTACTCTAAATATCACAGTTGCCGGAAAAAATATGCAAACAAAAGATTTTTCTTCACTGCCGTTGCGAATACTTGTCTCTCTATGTAAAACCAAACAGTTGTGTTGAATTAAACAAATGTCGCAGGTTATGTGCCGTATCGAAAATTACTAGTAGGGATCTCTAGGTAGATTTCTTAAAAATTTAGTGTTCTGGGAGTCACACAATAAATTGAATTTTTTACATTCTATTTTCTAAAAATTTTTGAGTTTAACCTTAAGTTGAAAATTTTACTGGAAAATATGTTATAAGAAAAAGTATCCTATTTTATATCAGAAAAATTGATTTACCTCAATTCTTTATAAAACTATCAGATTGGTCACATTTCGGCACACTTACCGTCTAAGATTGTTAATTTTCCCTAAAAAAATATTGATGTTCTTGACGAGTCGCGCAATATGTCTCAATAGGCTTCACTTTGCCAACCCCCTTATAACACTATAATAAGCATTATATCAACGAGTGTTTTAGGTGTTACTTAAACTTATGCCGGCTTACAAACGGAAAAATCAAATATAAAGCTCCAGTTATAGTTTTTTTTTGAAACAATTTTGTATATGTAAGAAAGGTATAACACTTTAAAAAATCTTTTACTTTGCTTTAGGCAATTCGATGATATCAAATTAGCGAAAAAAAAAAAATTTTTTTATATATCCTTGCACAATCTATATTTTCTTCCTTTTATAAAAAAAAAAACAGAATTTTTTATTTTTTTTTTAAACACAACTAGAATTTAAAAAATAAATGAAATAAACTGTAAAATCCTTATAAAAAGTAAATATTCTCGTATTACGTATAGTAAATAATAAAAAAAAAATAAAAAAATAAAAAAAAACAACCACAACTAAATTGGATGAATCATAGACCAACAAACAAAAATACACAAACAACACTGACAAATGAAGGATCGGAAGAATATAAAAAAAAAATTGTAAAAGGAAAAGGGTGGAAAATAAAAGAAAAAAAAACAGAGAGTCCTAAATGACCTTGAGCAATTTTCATATACATGCACGTTATTTATACATCTGTATAGTGTTCTATTTAGTGTCTATGTGGATGTAGCTTTGAAAGTATGCATAGATATATAATTTAATAGAGATTTTCTTTATAAGAACCTAAAAAGAAAAAACAAAACAAATAAAGGTTTTGCGAAAATTGATAAGGAAAAATTCATTTAATTTTTAATGTTAATTAGAAAATATAATTTATTTTTTTTTTTCAATATTTATGTGGAAGAAGAGGAAGGGGAGGAACGGGTTTAGAAAAGAACCAAAAGAAAATTGAAGAAATTTATAAAAACTCATTTCAAGATTTTTTTTTTTTTTTTTTGTTAAATAGCCAAAATGAAAAATTTTTTAATAATTTTCTACTCTTCAGAAAATAATTTTAATAGCAAAAATATTCGAGAAACGAGAATAGGTAGAGTTGAACGTGCCAAATCTGTGATACCTGTACAAATGAATGAGTTTAAGTGTTGTGTGTTAATTTCCACACTGTTCTGTACGTAATCCTGATTTTTTATTCGTTTATACAAAATTTTAGCACTGTAATTTCAATAGTTTCCATACGACCAAATAATTTTCGAAGTTTTATGGCAGCTATCGTCACAATTCAGAAAATTTCAATTAGTTTTATAAGAGCTTTCATAAAATATTTGTTTGCGCAAAATTTCAATACTGTATAAGTTTTATAATATCTGAAAACTAGCAAAATAATTCAGCTACTTGAACCACTGCTTTGATTATAACCAATTTAGATAAGGTTCCGGCATTAACTATTTTAATTATAAATCATTTGTAAACATTTTGTGCGTTTAACTGAATTTGAGTGAGAAATCGAATCAGAATTCGACGTTTCTCAAAAGCATACACTTATGCCAATATCTAAGACAATTATTTCTTAGTTTAACAAACGGCAAGGCAAATTTATAATACCCTTCAAACATACGTTCGTATGGGTGTAAAAATGGTCAAGCACAAGTTGCTTTTTTTTTTTTTTAATTACATTTGAATAATTAAGTGAACCGAAAGGACATAATTTTATAATTTTAAGAAAAAGGGATACAAACATTAATTATTTGCACTTGTTTTAATGGTTTAGAATATTAGAAATTTTAATAGTATAAGAAAATATTAGTCAATTAAAATTAACAATTTTTTTTTTTTTTGGAAATTTATGAATAATAAAGAAAATTTTTTAATCTAATTACTTTAATAAAAAAATTATTCAGAAAAGATATTCAGAATTTCTTTATTAAACTTATTAGGAATTCAAATATTAAATATATTTTGAGAATTTAAATAAGTGGCTAATATTACATTTAATTTAATGGGGTTGAAATTATTTCTTATGGTAAGTAGGACAAAATAAAATTTAATTAGTGAAATTGTTGGGCTTCCATTGTGGTTTGCTTAATAATATTAATTTTGAGGCATTTTTCCATATTTTACAAATCTGATGGTTAACGAATTTTGAATAGATTTTCTGCAATTTGCACAAAAAAATAATTTTTAAGTGGATTATTTAAATGAGATTTTTAACTTAATTTAATGGCACTATTTTAGTAGCACAAGTTGCACAAATTTAAGAATATTTTCGTATATTTATAGGAGAACTTTGAAGTATTTTATTAATGGGGCTTTAAAGTACAAATTCTTTAAGCAAATATGACAAGACTGCAAGAGATCGAAGACTTCGATAGATTGCAAAAGAGAACCGGGTGGTTTAGATAGGCCACTAGTAAGAGTACGCTCAATGACGGCCTATTGATCAAGGAGTAGTGGTAGCAAAATGACACATTCGTGCTAATTGAGGTACAGTGGACCTACTGCACCGGTCACGTTAGCTAACCGATCAATTAACATTTATTTAATTTTTCAATGCAAAATGGGAATTTTTTCAATATTTTAGAGCTGTGCACAGGAGCTAATGATTTGTCTAGACTCTAGAGAATCATATTTTATATTGGATGATTGTATGAATATACTATAGCTTCAAAGTTTTACTAAAACTTGTTATAATACCGGGTTTATTAAGTTTAGAAATCTTATGGCTTTCGAGCCTATTACTTATCGCATACCACTTTGACTCGCAAACCAGACGATTTCGGCAGTTTCATTAACTTTGTTAACTTAAAACCATATCAGAATTTTAAATGCTCCAAATTATCACGCCAATTTAGCTACGGAATAAAATTCAAATTTTGTTAATGTCAATGCCATTTTATATTTCCAAGTTAATTTTTAGATTTATATTCAGTATTAATAAATCAGCCACAACATGACACAATTTTAAGCATTTTTTTTCTACTTTTAAATTATTTTGAACATGAAAAATTCTATGATCTCCTACAATTTTTTTTCTTTTATACAAAGACAATAAAAACAACAGGAATTAATTTAAAATTTAAATTAAAAAAAAAATTGTGCCTGATTTTTTCTGATATCTTTTATACGATTACTTAGCATGTCCTTGTTGTTATTTTAACATTTACTTTTAATCAAGACAAAAAAAATCTTGTCTTGTACAACGTTTAAATTTCCAATTTTTCAACTTTTCTTAATTACGTCAACCAAAATATCTACAATTTTTTTTATTTTTAATTTTTCAACTTGTTTTATTTTTATACAGTAGACTTAATTTTAACGTTTTATTGTCCTTATACAACAAAAAAAAAAGAACAGAAAAAGAAAATTAAAAGAATTTTTTTTTTGTGCAAAAAATGAGTCATACAAGAAACGGTATATTTTCTCCTATTTTTATGGTATCCTTTTTCTCTTTGTAGAGCAATAGAAAAACGTAATTTTCCAACAAAAACTGTTATATAAGTAAAAATGTTATATTGTAAGAATCGTTTATAATTTAAGCATTCATTATAAGAGGGTTTGGTCATAACAATGCGGTCAAAATTGTTTTTCAAAGTTTAGAAATGAGACATTGTAAAAAAAATCGCTATAATACCCAAGAGATTGAATGGTTGTAGCAATACTGTTAACAAGGTTCTTTCTTGAATTTTACAAAATTTATGACTAAGTTCTTTGGATTTTAGAATAACTTTCAAGCGAAAAAATATACCATATTTTTCGACCGTACGGTCGAAATTGCAATATCTGTGGTCAAAATTGCAAAACCTATTCTAACAGAAGCTTGGATTCTAAGATGGAAGTTTTCCAACCGGAAATATCAGATAGAATCTGTGCATATATGAGTATAACCGGAGAAGTGAGATTTTATACCAAAAAATAATAATATTTTGTTGTGATTTTCCCACATTCGGGCGGCAGTTAGAGCTGCTGGTAGGTGAATGTACTAGTAAGAAAACAAAGAAAATTACATATAGATAACAAAGCCTTACCATGAAACCTGACAACTATCGAATTATTCATCATGTACCACGAGAAAATCACGAGATGACATTCAACGATGTAATTCTCTGAACATGCCAAAATTTGGAGTGAAATTTTGTATAAGCAGGAATTGTATGACTGATGTTCCGAATTTTCGAATAGCAACAACAATAAGACTTATTTTTAGACTGGCAATTTAATTTTCTCTCAAAGGCGGAATAAGTGACAGTGATTCTTTTCACTAATCTCATCTCTATTTATATTACCTCTTTAGTATTCACCTTGTTGAGTAACAATTTAATATATATTTGACATTCCAATACAAATATACTTATATTTTTTATTGTACAGATGTTATACAAATGAATATTCAAACTTTTATACTTATATAACACTAAAGTACAATGTCATTTTTTATATAACTTAAATATGTTTTGTTTTTTGTCTTTTCTTTTAGCTTCTTTCTCTTGCCAAACCAATTGGTAATTTGGTAAGAAAGCTAGACATTTTACGTTTTTTTTTTTTAATTTTTATTATTTTTTTATGTTTGTTTGGCTTTTTGCCCGTAATAATATGCAGTCATCTGTGTATATTTTTATATACATACTTATAAAATTTATATTTGCTTTCAGTATTCTTTTTGCTTCTGTATTTCAGTGCTATTTTGTACACTTAATTTAGTCTCTCAGAATAGTATTATTACCTCATAGTGTAATGTACTCTTTCCTGAATAACTTCCATCCATATTATATTATTGTCTTGTTCTCTAAATAATAGGACGATCACAAAATATAACAGACGTTGAGTCTATTTTCAATTTTATATATATATTTATACAATAAAAAAAAATTATTTTTACGTTGCTAATATTTGTATGTACGTATATGTATGTATAGGAACATGTTTATAAAATGTCTACAAACAAAATATTTAGCAAATGCATGACTAAGAAGATTCGATTCGAAAATATGCGATTTTAATAAAAGAAAAGCAAAAAATAAAATGTTATTAGTGTTCTCCTATAAATTTTATATTATATATATATATATATATATTTGTGTATATATTGTATGCACAAACGGTGATGATGACTCATCGAGAATATTTTGTTTGTTTTGTTATTTAAAACTATAATATATTTTTTTTTTGTACGTGTATTCGATTGTGTATATAGAATGAATGTTTTCATTAAAAGAAGTCTATGCCATTTTAAGTGGATAAAAGCTTTAAAAAGGATACCTATCAGAAAAAGGATTCAGTTTAAATGTGCCATAAATAAAGTAAATTATTTGAAAGGTCTTTCAATATGTGCTCGTATATGAATATCATTTGACGTTATTAAAATTGTGCCTTAATAGTTAGGCATTTGAAAAATTTCAAATTTCAATAAAACAAGATTCTCTCGGCAAGAAATATTAAAGGATCGCTCATAAGCGGTTGTTTTAAAAAATTTCAAAGAGATTTTGGAACGTTGTATGATTGTAATTCTAGTATTAACTAGCTACCGCTACAAACAAAGAAAATTTGCAAAAAAAAAAATTCAAGAGTGAGCAGGCGAAATGCAGAAGAGAGAACGAGAAGTAAGGCGTTCAAGAAAGAAAAATTATATTGAATAGTATTAAAGATAAAGATGAAGGGGTAGCTTCAATGATAGAAATAGAGTAGAACAAAACTGTTCAATTCGAAATAATATGAATATTGATTCTTGGTCAGTCTAACGGCTCAGTAACGCGTAATTCGCCATGTATACATTCTGAGATAACATAGAGATTTCATGGAATTTAAAAGTATTGCAGGTGCCTGGTCCCATTTAATTTTCAATATAAATGATTTCACTCATGTCCTCTACGTGGTTACTATACTGGAAAACCTAATACATATTTTTCGATTATAATAATAAAAATCAGAAAATAAAAATATCGTTTGTTGGCAAAATGAATTGTTTTCGCTAACAAATGTAGGGGGTCACGCGATTCAAAAAAAAAAAGTAATTTGTATATTTTATGGTTTGTTTACATGATAACGAAATTTTCAATGTCTATTAACAAAATACACAAACACACATATAATAATATTATATACGAAGGTATTCTTATATACAACATAAATGTATTATTGATGTTTTGGAATTTTAACAATGGTGAAAAAATGAGAAAACCAGTAACCGAAAAGAATAAATAAAAAAAAAAAATTTGTTATAAAATTTTATTCGCAATGTTTATTCGCTAAAATTTCTTGTTTTTTTTTATTATTGCCCTATTATGATTGTATTCGTTTGTATATACTGTGAGTACATGATTGTCTATTTATTTTGTTCATTTATTATACATACGAGTGTATGTAATATATATATATATATATATATATATATATATATATATAGGTTTATATAAGTAATACTCGTATGTACATAAATTTTATATTATGACTTTTGACTTGTGATTCATACAATTACGTACTCTGCTGTAATGTACTAAAAAAAAATTACAAAATTTTATTTAAAAAATTTTTTTCAGAAATGGTAAATTGATAAAGAACAATTTATTGAAATTATAAATGAGAAAAATTGGTATATTTTCTACATGGAGAGGCTTAGAAGCAGAGTGGCGTAAGCCACAAAATGTGGGTTATGCCACTTTGCTTTTGAAAAATCAGAAAATTTTTAAAAAATCAGAAAATTTTTACAAAAGCAAAAGTACTTTTGTGAAACGTAAATAGAAAAAACGCTATTTCGAAACTGGAAGCTAATATTACGAATTTTAGAAGATGTACATTATATTAGAAGCCGATTGCCACTCTGCTTCTAGGACCCTCATATATAATTGCAGGAATTTTCAATTTAAAAATTCAGTTCAGTATGAGCTCCAATTTGTTATATCAAACCCCTAATATAAATTAATATTTTATTAACAATATGGAGTTAAATTTTATATTTGCATACTTAATTTCTAAGCAATTGAGTTCTATACTTAATGATTTATAAACTAGTATATTATATTGGCATGAAAAATTTGAATATAACACATAATTTATAAAATTAATGTTAAATTAAAATTTCCATTTCAAAATTATCTTTAATAAGATTCAAAGAAATAAATTTATTTATCACAACTAAACTATAGGATTTCTGAACTACATACATACTTGGTAAATATAATAATATGAATATTTGTATTACGATGACATCTTGCGGCAAATAATAATAATTGTGGGTAAATAAGGTTAAACAGAAAAATGATATGCTCGTGTTTATAGTCATTACAATTCTTAAATGATTTTTATTGATTTTCATACACAAGTTTTAGTAAAACACTTTATAAATTTTTTAAAATGAAAATTAGAATTATTTGTCTTCTTGTTATTAAAAACAAAAATGCATTCTTTTATTAAAATATAAATTCAGAATAAGTTATAGGGAAAAGTGGGAGTGGAAAAAATTTACACGAGAAAACTCTTACTATTCAAAAGCAAATTGTAAAAATTTTTAATTTTCACAAAAATATTTATAATAACCGCTTAATACTCTAGTAATTGAATTATATTAAGCCAGTTTTTTTGTATTACTTTGGCGTAATTGTAGTTATTTTTTAACCCTGAAGTATGAATATTCTTGCTTAGAATCCAATTATATGGCAATTTATAGCTATGTTCGCCGAATTGTTCGTTGCAATATCAACTTCAGAACGGAAAGAATTAAAATGTAGTGGTTAAAACTACGATGCAGTTGCTTGTTTGTGAGTGGCATCTGTCAATTGTTGTGTGTGATATAACCAAACAAATTTTGATAATCAATTCTTTTATGAACATTCTTGCTGAGAAACAGATTACAATCAATGTTCGGTTAATCGTTCGTTTGTTATTACAATACCAACTTAAGTACAGAAGGAACTAAAATGTAAATAATAAAAGCATAGTATCGATGACTGTTTCAATTGTACTTAAATTAGTATTTCAAATGATTGATATCGGTCAACTGGAGCAAATACCCCCTATATGGAAAAAACAATTTTGAAAATCAATTCTTTTATCCTTTCAGGTTCCAGAAAAGTATCAGAGTATTAATTAAAAAAATCTTTTTAACTACGATAAAATTTTTTTTAATAACGCAATTCAATTTATAATATAATTTTTTTTGCTTATGTTAATTTTGATTTTTATTACAGTAAATTTTTGTTTTTCCTCTAATATAGTATTCTGTTTAAATTCTCTTCGAACAAAATTTATCTAAGCTATTTTCAGTAAAATTCGGCAAAAATTTCAAATTTTCCCTAAAATTCTATAATAAAATTTAATTAAACTTTAAACTAATTACTGGCTTTTCATTCGATTAATCGGAAATCAAAGACTATGCATAATATTTGAAAAAAAAAACAAAATTTTTCGAAGTGAAACCTATTTGACTGTGGGGGTAACCAAAAATTCTATATAAAATTAAATTTTTCATTAAAAATTTTGTTAAATAAATATTTTTGTTCATTTCTATTATATTGTGATAAAGTAAATTTAGAAAAATACCGCATCATGCTCAAATGTCCTTATCTCATACGAAAATACCAAAACAAAAATATACGCTGTACAACAGCACGGCAACAACAATGCGTTACTTATTTATTTATTCTTCCAACGCATAACTTCATAACTTTGTAAAGACATAAAATTAATAATAAACAAAAAAAACATCATTTCCAATTGTTTACACATTCAATATCAGAAATCCTTACAGGATTAGATTCTGTACTGTTATGGATAAAAGAATTTTTAATATAAAAAGTACAAATCCTTAATTAGGAATTTTTCAATTGTTTTTTTTTCCTCCTTTTTTTGAATTTATCAGCAACTCTGGCTCTCTTTTTAAAAGAAAACACATAAATCACAACATTTCAAGATTTTTTTTTCTTGATTTTTTTGTTTTTTCTTTTTATTTTATTTGTTTTATCTTTTATTTGTCAGTATCTTGGCATATAAATCTTTAAGGAATTTAATATCCTTTTTTACTTTTTCCGTTTTTTTTTTTTCAGTTTATTTCATTTTCTGATTCAGTTTGAATGCAGACATTGGATTTTGTTCTTAATATTGCGTGTATTCTTGTAATAAGAAGGCCAGAAATATTATAAAGATGTTTAAAGAAGGGCAAAATTAAGTAAACTAATAATAATAATCCAATATAAAGATTGTCATCACATTTTTATGTAGAAGTACACGTAACTACTACCAGTATTGAATTCGAATATGAAGGATTTTTGAGGGGAGGAATTCAAGAGTTCTAATAAATCTTTGATAAATTGGTAAATCTTCCAGTTCTATGGTAATCTACTCTGAACAGATACCAGTTAAAACTATTAATATTAAAATCTATCTGTTAAATTTTGGATTTTAATAGAGATGGTGTATAAAATGATGGGAAATTCGCTGTATATAACAGTTACTGTTGACCATTAATAAATTTATTTATTTTAGATATTCAATATATTCTTAAATAAGATTTGGTTTTTTTACTATAATTTGAACGGATGCTGTAAATATGATTTTTATATAAAAAAAAAAAGTAATTTAATGTGGTTGTCACGAACAAGTTCAAAACTTATTATACATTTTTTTTTTTTTTTTGGTTTTCTGATAAAAATTGATTTTTAATGGATTTTTAATGTTTAAAAGAATGATGTGAATGAAAATTTTTATGCATAGTTATTAAGTTTTTGTGTTCCTTACTAGCCTTAGTTTGTTCTATACGCAAAAATAGTTTTTGATTTCTTTTTGAAATTCTTCTCTTTAGGAAATTAATAGTGAAATTTAGTGAAAATTATAAACAAATACTCGAGAAATTTTCATTTAAAAAGAAAATTTCAAAACAAAAATTTTGCCTTTAATGAGCTTTTATCTCGAAAATTATGGCTCAAATCTAATTCATTGTGTGACCGAAAATAAAGAGCATTCAATCACCTGTAAAACAAGCTCCTAATATAACCTCTATGCCTTACAGTTGCGATGGTACGAGTATAAGAATTTACTTATATGCAAGAAAAATCTGGTACCCTTTTTTTTTTAAACAGGCTTTAGCTCTAAAACCAGTGTATCCACACTTCTCTCCACCAATGCAATTTTTTGATGAAAATTAATTAAAAAATAATGTTTGAAATTATTTACCACCCTTTACGAATTGAACCTTTTATTTTTATGTTAAAGCAACACTATTTTTCTATATGAAACTGTTTATAGAAACTCCAATGTACTAAGAATCATTGAACAAAATTTCAATTGAAAATTTTTATCAAATGAAAATTGAATAGAAATTTTTGAAAAAAGTGCATTTTTTATTTCCGAATTGTTTGAGAAAATTTTTCAAAGAAAATTTTTTTCGCTTCATCTTGGATTTAAAGTAAAATTCTTCGGCATACTTTTGATTAGTACAACAAATTCCAATATTGCGCTTGGTCAAATTATTGGCCAATTTGGAATAGAATAATGAAATGATAATATTTATTTTCGCAGATGCGATTTACAAGTGTAATAAAATTTATTTTTAATTGTAAATTTAATTTTTAATTAAAATTTATTTTCTGGCTTAATTTTAATCTGAAAAAATGATAGATTTGAATGGATTTTCAATATTATTTAAAGGGCGGGAATGAGCTTTATATAATTTTATTATTAAAGCATATTTTCTAATTATATAAATCAAAAAAAAAAATATATAAATAAGGAATTAGTATAAAATAAATACAATTGGAGATTTTATATTGAACTAATTGTCTCCTTTTTATCTTCAATTTAAATATGATTAATTATTGTAATGGGGGAGGCAATGAAAATTATAATTTCATCATCATATATCATTAATTTTATCCGCTTAGACCCAATAGCATACAAATATTATCATTATTAATCCTTAAATGTGTTATTCATGTCCTAAAAATAATAATGAAAAAAAAAAGGTAAAAATAAATTTTTTTTTGTTGTAAAAAATTGAGCAAATCAACTGGAAGTAGTAAAGCTAGAAATTTAACTAATTTTTTTTACTTTAACAACAAGAAGAGAAAGTATTCTTGTAAATTCTATTAATAAAATTTGGGATAATTTTAGTTCAAAAAGAAATGTGTTGTTTCACTTGAACTTTAATAGTATTGAGTATTCCAATAGGAAATAATTATTAAATTCTAAATATTAATTCTAAATCTATTGAACTGTATGATTCATGTTGCTATATGTTACGGGTCAAGCAATTCAACGGGTATGAATTGAGCTTTGTTTGCTGCGATTGGAGAGCTGTATGCTTGATTTATCAATTCTGCAAGAACATCTTTTAAGACATGTAAAATGAAAAAGGTTGTTTATGCAACACAATTTCAAAAATACTCACCATCAGTAGTTTAAGCACATATTATTTAAAGCCCTACTTACACACCCTTCAACACCAAACAAGTTTCGAATTGAATGTTATTGATTTCAGTGCTAAAAGTGGCCATTTGCTTATCAAAGAGCGTGTTGCCCGCAGTAATGTCAAAAATTACAATTGCGACTCGGTACATCTGTGTCTCAATAATTTTTTTGTACCGGGTTTGTTCTCTAATATTTTATATTTTGCCTGAAAGTTCCTCTTGCATTTATTAACTTCAATTAGAAAACTGATGATTTTCATAATATTCTTCATAATTTTCTAGCAATTTTCACCTACACAATGGTGATTCTATACGATGCTTAGTTGGTTTTACCAAAATTGAAGCAGAAAAAGTTCGAACAGTAATTCCAGTATAGAAGGCCCATATTATCCTCTTTGCGTTCAAGTTTAATTTTTTTCTAATTCTAATTTTTGAATTATGTACACTTAATGATAGATCTTTTATACTTTACCCTCATGGTCTTTTATACTTTACCCTCACGGTCGATTTTTGTCTTTTACCCCATAAATTAGAAATTGTTCTCATTATTCGTAACTTAAAAATATTTCTCTTACCTTTCTTACAAAAAAAAAATTTTTTTTTTACTGTTGAATGGCCTCAAGTCAATCAAATTTTCTTTTTCGTTCAACATATTAAAAGTAAAAAAAAGTACAAAAAATGAAAAATGCTCCGCAGGACATCTTTAATTCCTTATACTTTGTTAAATCAAAAGAATAAAATAAAGTAATTATTTTGTTAAAGACGGAAAAAAGATATTATTTGTCGAAGTTACGGAAAACAAAATGAAAACAAGAAAAATCAAAAAATTCATTGAAGAAAAAAACTTTTGTGTTAAAGATTTAATATAGAGGAAAAACAGATTTGTTTTCCATCGACAAAGAGAAAAAGTACGGAGACTAACAACTTTCAGATTGAAAACATAAGAAATCAATTAGGCTTGCAGGAATTTCGCATGTTTTTCTTCTTATTTTTTGTGTTTTTGAAAACTTTGTTTAGCCAGGAAATGAAAATTTATTCGGATTCTAGAGAACAAAATAAAAAAAAAAAAACAATGAAAAGTTTTGTGATTCATTCGTCCGTATCATGTTTTTCCTCTTCTATTTTATGTTTTTGTTCTTTTCTTTTCTTTTATTTTATTCGTCTTACAATATTTTTGTTTATTGTCACACGTTTTTCTTTGCCATTAGTTTTCACACATATAAAAATTTATTTGTAAAGCAAATGTAAGAGTAAAAGTTTCTAATATAGAAATATGAAGGTATTTTTACGCATGTATAATGGCTAAAGTTGCCATCTGTATTGTTAGAGTAAATGTTATTGAACGCTTTATTTGTAGCGATGGTTGACTACAACTTAACAAGGTATTGTTGAAAGAAGGTTTTATTTGAAATTCTACTTTCGATCCAATAATTTTCAAATACACAGTGTTACATATTCTACAATTACAGCAAACAAAGCTCAATTCATATTATTTTATCTAAGTGTGACGGCTTGACTTGTAATATGGAAACACGAATCATATTGTTCGATAGATTTAGAATTGATATTAAGAATTTAATAATGATTTCTTGTTAGAATACTCAATGTGATTTTTGTGTTCAATTCAATAAGTTCTGAGAAAAGCATTATGAGGTGTTACAAAACCATTTTTTTACATTGCTCCTTGTATTCATAAAACTGGTACTAAATTGTTTTGTTAATTTTTAAATAAAGAACACAATTTTTGCTTCTCAATTTGGCTTTTCTTTTAAGGAGGCCATCGGAAAGATATTGTGTATTACTCGTACATATCTGCACTGTTAGACTTAATTCTAGGGAACTTCAGTTATACTGAGTTAAATGAACACTTTTGATGATTTGCGTTTGAAGAAGAAATTTCAAGTTTCCTTTCTGAAATTATTTTAAACTTGCCCTGTTTGGGATATAAGAATTTCATTCAAACTTCAGTAAACAAAAAAATTTAGGTTTTTTGCATAAGCTTAGGCGTTTAATCTTCGAAAATTATAGAGCTTAATTATGTACATTTTTATTTCGGTATCCTTGACTTTAAATAAATAATTGTATATAATATTAAAGATTCTCTCTCCATCAATGAATGTTACAACATTCTTCCTTCGATTAAAGTCGAAATAATTTAATAATTTTATAATAAAAGTGAACACTATACCGAATGAATATAGAAACTGAATTTGTGAATTCATAGGAATAAGCACAAAGTATTCAATATTACTTTAATTTTTTTTCTCGGTTTTCTGCATAATCAGACATAAACGAATTGAAAATATGACAAGAAATATAAAAAATTATCCTATTTTGATGAATTTATACATAAAATAATATTGGTGTCAGCCTAGATATACAAGCATTTTTATATAGGTACGAAATATAAGTATACAAACAGATTAATAAAGATTTTGACGAATTAATAAAGTACTACAGGGGGCTATTTGAGAAAAATTCAACAACAAAAATTCTAGAACACATACAAAAGTATAAGAAAAGCAAAAAAAGAAAATTACAATGACAATGATAATGAGGAAGCAATCAATCAAATATTTATAAAGAATTAAAATGAAGACGTTCCATGAATCTTTTAATTTTCACCACAATTTTCCATATATACAACAAATCTGCGAATAAATCAGCCTAAATATTATTGAGAGCGAACTCCGAAAAAAAAGGACAAGAATGAGTAAGGATTTTTATTAATAAATATATTAAAAAAAAAAAAGGAAATTTTCTTCGGGAGGAGGATAAAAGCGAAATTTGTTTTTTGATAAAAGAAAAGGATATTCAAAAAAAATTGTTTGTCTTAATTTTTAAATGGAATGAGGAAATTGTTTTTTTTTTTTTTGTTTTTCTCCTGACTGACTGTTATTAATTAAAAAGTAAAAAATTCACAAAAAATTCTCAATTTTCTGTTTCTATAGACAACAAAAAAAAATACTAGAGAAAAAAACAAAATTTTATTGATACAAAATTGATTGTAATTTTGAATGAAAAGGCCCCAAACTATATGGAAGCAAAATCAAATCACAAAATCAGAGTAGATTTTCGGGTAGGCATAAAAGTGACAAACGAAAGACTTATTTATTACCTGAATTAAGTTAGAAATAAGTTCATTAACTGAGAATAAAAGTATAAAAATGAAATTTTTGCAAAGTCTTCTTTATTTTCATAATTAAAGAAGGATTTGTTTTTTTTTTTGTTGCTTTTCAATCAAAAGTTTTCTAATTTATTTTGATCTCGTTCCCAGTTGCTTAAGTATGTGCGACAATTGTGCGTTTAATGAAAATTGTAAGAAAGAGAGAGAGAGAGAGACAGAGAGAGAGAAAAAAATAAATTTTCTTATTCTATTTTTAGATTAATTTAAATAAATTTTAATGGAGTCAAAGTTTGTCCTTTCCAGTGACTAATCGATTTTTTTTTTACGTCGATTTTTTTATTCATTTTGATGATTATGTAAAAATTTTCAATATGTTGCTTGGTATGTTTATTATAAATTTTCTTTGAATTTCAATAAAGCACTAAAGTACTCTTTTCTCTTTCCATTTTATAAAAAAATTACAGATGTATAGTTGTTAAGTTTTTCAATTATTTTTAAGAAATTTAATAAATGTCTTATACCTAAATTCATGTTTTCTTACAATTTGTTTGTGTCATACATAATTTAATTATCATACTTGTCTGTCAAACATACTTGTACATTGTCATATATTGTTCATTCAAAATTAAAATCACATATTGTGCAAGTTGTTATAACAAATTTTATAGGTGATCACCAAAAAATTCAAATATTTAAAAATTATTTAATTAAACATAAATGAAGAATTGAATGAAATGGATGTAAGATGAGAATTTGTTCTTTAAAGTAATTTCATTTGAAGAAATTTCAGATTATTAATTGTATGAGTATGCAGTGTGACTGAAAGATTTTGAGTATTCTGCCAGTACACCTGTGGTTTAGTTGGGCTTTAGTTACTTTTTAAGACCAATATCTTGCAAAAGAATAACATGTTGTTAGTTATTTGTAAAAATGGAAATAGAACAGTGTTCCATATAGGATTTCACAAGGTACATTGCTATTTCTTTTAAATTTTTTATATAATCCAAAAAAATCCTTTGATTTTTATGTGTATTTTTCTCGATTGATAAATTTAAAATCGGAATCGATATTAGTTCACTGAGAAAATATGACTTTGAAATATTTGAATAGAATTTAAAGATCATTTTTCAACATTTATTTAACTCTTACGGATTTGATTTGGAATTAAATAATTTCAATAGCAACAGCATACACAAAAACTCTTTAATTTTTAATCAAAAATTTTTGGCTTAACATTTAAAATTTCATGCAAAATTTCTCTTTAAATTTTTTTTTAAAATTTTTGAATTCATAATATTATATCAAATGCGTGCAAACGTAAAAATGCCCATAAAACTTATTCTTATTTCTGAATATTCAGAAAAAGGAAGAAAAACAAATAATTTTCAACTTCCTCTTTGGCTATCTTATATTTCTGGTCATTTAAAAATATTAAAACGCCGACTGTTTTCTATAAATTTTTATTAAATTCATTTTTTATTTATGAAAATTTCTTATTATTGTATGAGGGGAAGGGGGGGCAAGGAACAGACTAAAATTAAAAAAAAAAACAAAAATAAAACATAAAAATTCCAATCATATTATGGTCGTTTAGGCCTATCATTATATATAAAAGAATTTTTATGTTGGCTGGGCAAACAAAAAAAAAAAAAAAAAACAAAACTGCAAAAATGTACGTCGTCACATTAAAAATTTATAGAAGAAAACTGGGCGCATAAAAATTTTCACATGAGCAGAAAACATCAGAAAATAAAAAATAAAAAAACATAAAAATTTTGTACAATGATTTTCCTTTCACTTTTCTTATTACATGTATACCCATTGTATATATGATACCTTATATGGGAAATCGAATGAAGATTCATTTTTAATGGCACCTAAGGACAAATACGTGAGTTTATTTTATTTCAATATTTGGCTATACTTACTACATATACGTACATATATTTTTATAGTTCTAAAATATAAAAGTAATAACCAAAATAATATAGCCAAAAAAAGACGTAGCACGTACCATAAAAGTTAAATTGTTTAAATTTCTAACATATTTTCATATTGTAAAAGAATAAAATTAAACAACAAACTAACAAAATACTCCGAGTATAAGAATATACCCATATCCAAGAGGATTTTATGGAAAAATTAGAAAAAAAACAAACAGAAAGAAATCAAATGAAAAAGAACGATAATAACATATGAAATCGAAATTTATTTATGCGGAAGTAATACAAATATGGGCAACATACAAATATAACAACCAAAATAACAACAGAAACAACACATAAATAAAACAATAATAATAATAAAACGTCATCATTTTAAATAACATTGTATGTATGTAACATGTAAAATGTTATTCGTGATGTGTAGCATAGTAAATGAGAAAAAAAAACACAAAAAAAACTTACGAAAGAGTGAATCTCTGAAGTTCGTCGCGCCATTTTCTTAAAACAGGAAAAAAAAACCTAACAACAAAAATAATGTTAAAGAAAAGAGAAAACATTTTGTTCCTAGTTTATTTTCTTTTTCTTTTCTTCTACAATATACCGTTATTATCAAAGACTCATTCCACTCTTAAACTCTTTGTGAAATAACAAAAAAAAAAAAACGAGAGAAAATAACATAAATGGTTTTTTTCATATTATTATTTAAAGAGGACGAGGAAGCTTAACTGAGAGGTTCTTTTTTACGATTTTCCACATTCATATAGTAAGTATAAAACTAATATAATGTATGTGTATAATGAGATTATGGCTGTCATACTGATCGTAGACAAATATTTGTAGTAATCAAAAAGTCAATGAACTCTTTTGGCCACCTATATTGTCGTCACTCGTCGCAAATAAATAAAATGAGAAATTTTAAAGAGGAGAAAAAAAAAGGAAGAAGAATAATGTTTGATATGCAAATATTCGGTCTTATCATTAATATTATATTATATTCTTGATTTATGTTACGACAGGACAGATTGAATATTATAGTGAGTAATAAAAAAAAAGAAAATATTATTAATGTGTAATGAGTAAAGAACGAATTTTTCCTCTTAAAATATGCTAAGTGTTATTTGCTAGGAGTATATGCTTCACATTCTCTATCTGAGCCGTTCTTCTATAAGTGTTATACTATAAACAAAATTCAATTTTAAAACTAAATACTTAGTCTTGCAAACTTGCAAATATTTTTCAAATGAAGAAAATTTAATAAACAGTGACTACATACCTGCATTACATACGTATTTTGTTGAAAAAGCAAACCAATTTTCTATATTTGTTTCAAGAAACAAGGAAAACGGATAAAAATAAACAAAACTTACAAACAAAAACATAAACATAAATGAAAAAAATTGAAAATATCCTTAATTTTTTTTTTCATTCAATTTAACTACACAAATGGTATGAACGTATGTACTTTACTCACATATATGGAGTAGCAACTTCCTTATATTACCATAAAAATGAAAATGAAAAAAAAAAAAACTTTACCATTAACTTCTTTTTGATTTTTAAAAAAGTATCGAAAATTATACATTTGAGAAAAGTCGAGTGTTTTGTTTTAGGAACGTTAAAAAACATATGTACATAGTAAAATGAGAAAAAAAAAATGGTAAATATTGAGATTAACGATTTTTACATCAAATAAAAAAAAAAAACAAAAACAGAAACCGGGAATGGGTTGAATATGAGGTTTAATTTTTTTTCCCCACATTTTTATTTTTTATTCTACTAAATTTTATTATATTTTAAATATTGAGGGTGTGGATATTTTACACGCACATACTTTTGTATGAAAAAATATTTAAATTCTGTGGGAAAATGGAAGGAGAATGAAAAAGTCGACAATTTTATTCGAAATTCTATCGTCGCTATTATTATTATTAAAATAAATAAAATGTATGAATGGTGTAATAGCATATAATAAGTTTTATAATATAAATTTGTTAAGATTTACAAAATACTTAAAAAACTTGGAAGGGTTTCTAAAATAAAAATTTTTCAATTCTTTGAAAAGCGATTTTACAATAATGCAACCACTGTTCACATATTATGACAGTGTTTCAAGCCCATGCAATAACACTGCCGTACAACAGTAAACATTTTTTGGTAATTAGATAGTGCTGATATTTATGTCCTCCTTGTATCCGTTTAATTTTAAGTAAGCTAGGATGTATGTATAAAAATAGCGTTCAAGAACTTAAAGTAGGCTTCGGTTAAATTAATACGGTTTAATCCGAAATATACGGTTTAATCCGAAAATATCAAACTGTTAAAGAATACATAAGCCAAAATATATTGCAATAAATTTTTTGAATAAATTTATTGTTGTGAATTCCAAAAAAAAATTCGTGGTGAATTTAAAAAAATCGTGGTGAATAACAATTTTTGTGGTGAATAAAAAATTTCGTGGTGAATTAAAAAAAAATCATGGTGAATTTAAGAAAATTCTAATACTAAAATCAAATTTCTGTATACGTATATCACAAAACACATTAGTAAAACAGTAGCAATTTTCTTTAAAAAACAAAACATATCTAGCGAGTTCAACCATGCTAAACCAGAATGTTAAGAATAGAGAATTCAAATGAAGTATTTTTTAATAAGAGTTGGTAACCCAAAATATTTTAACATTGTTTTACATGCATGTATGAATTTTATTATACATTAAAAGTATTTTCTATTTCTACTATGCTGTTGTTGTTTTAATTTTTGTTGGTGAACTAGATTTGAAAACCTCTGAAGAGATTTTTAATATATAGAAAAGAATGCTTTTTAGATAAAAGAACTTGTAAAATATAAGAGAAGAAAAAAAAATTTTCGTTTTTTTTTCTTTTTTTGTTTTAACTATTGATATTCAAAAAACGTTTTAAACACATTTTCACATCAATGAATTTTTGAGGTTTTATTTTACTAAAATATAAAATGAAGACAAAAAAAAACAGACTAAACTAAACTAAATTTTCCACATTACTGAAAAGAGGAAAAAAAGAAATACCAAAATAAAATATAGAGAATATGAAAATTTTTCTTTAATTTATATTAAATAATTTCAACACACACATATAGAAAATATACAAAAATTAATATATTTTTTCTCTATGTATTTATGAAAAATATTAAATAGCAACTATACAGTCTAGAAATAGAACAATATATTGTTGATATATTTTAGAATAAAAATGAATGGAAGAATTTTTGTAAGGCTCTTCCAGCTACACGTGCAATTTTATTAAAACAAAATCAAACTAAATTCACGTACAATAAAATTCCCATCAGATACACAGACAGAAAAAATACGATATTATTGTAAAGAATGGTTACTTTTTTTCAATATAACACGCGTCTCAATTTATTAAAAATGATTCAATTTTAAAATTTTACAGAAAAAAATGCACGAAATAATATTAATATAAAAATCAGAATTTTTCTTTACTATAGGTGAGTATTGCTAAAGAGATACAATCATGAAGTATTTCAAAATCTCAATATCAAAATTGTTTTTAGGAAAAATGCTCGAACGTATTTACTAGCCAGAAAATATTCTTCATACTGGAGTAAAAATTATAAAAAAAAAACTTGAACCCTATTTAGATATTCTTACTAATTTTATGCTCGTTAACACCGTTGACATAATATAATGGCCAAAAATTTACTTAATTATTACTCATTAAATTTGCCCTAGTTTTTTTTCCAAAATCACGCTACACATGATTAGAACTTAATAATAAAATTTAATTGATTATTAAAAATTTTCGTATAACAGTACAAATAATAAATGTATAATGTGCTGGAAAATCTTTTATTGTATTGTATACACTGAGAAGAAAAACACATAACTCAAAAAAATGCTATTTTGCAAAAAATGTCCCAACGAAAATTATTAATGAATAATTTAATTTAAGTATGTAGCTGGAATATTAAGTTTTCGACTATTAGTTACGATTCCCTTACGAAAATATTATAATTCCAAAATTATATAAATTTAGTTTTACTTTATTATTGTTATATTATGTGATTATTGGATTTTAAAATCCTAGTAATGCTTATTAACTTATATAAATCTAAACAAGAGCGTATATCAAATAAACTGTGACAATTATCTTAATTCAATTGAAGAGCTCTATAAACCTATATTACGGGCACATAACAATCCCAACTACACCGTTCTATACCTTGTAAAAGCATACTACTAAGTATTTAGAATAGACAAACAGCATCAAAATTCTTTTGACTTAATATTGTTGCAGCAACAATTACAAAAGTTTTTAAGCAGCTAAATTGAAACTTTTTAATTCTAGTGATATATTTAACTGAAAAAATCACATTTTGTGATTTACTTTGTTGTTCTTTTATACGGGCCACATAGTGTGTTTCCGAAATAATATTAAAATTCAATAAACTTAAAAATTATAACTTTTCATATTGCTTCAGTTCACATCTCGAAAATTTAATGGATAGAAAACTATTTATACATATTATACAACTTAAATCAAACATGTATAACACTATTTTATTTAATGTTTTTAATATTAAAATTTTTGGTTATTATATTTTTTATGATATTAGAAAATAAAATTTTTATTATACAACAACATGGTTAATTTGAGCTCTGGAATATAATGTTTTTAATATACACACATACATATAAGTATTATATGTATTACACTTTAAATATATTGTATGAAAATGCCTGAATTTTATGGTGTGCATTTGAAAAATGAAAACCAAAAACAGATTTCTTATATTTCATTTTTATTTCATAAAATTTAAATATTTTCCAACTAATTTTTAAGTTATGGCATAAAAAACTATATTTAATGCGAAAATTTTTATATTCAACTTACCATAGTAAACCCAAGTATAACAGAAATCAAACCATATAAGTAGTTTTTCTTCGAGGGTATACTCGTATAATGAATATTTTAACTGGTATAGAATGTAAAATGTAATCAAATTTTTAGAATATTGACTGTTCGGGTTTTAAAATCAAAATATTTATTGTTAAAAAAAAATTGTTTTTGAATAAATTTTATTGTATTCTTTTTATTTTAATTCACAATTTTTGGTTAAATTTTATTGTTATACGTACCATATGTTAAAATATTTATATAGGGTTTTATGAAGTCTGTATACGCGCGTTTTATATAGCTATATGACACGTGCCGTCATCATTTTGCTTTTCTTTTTTGGTATTTAAAAAACAATAATAAATTTTTTTGAATGAATCTTCAGTAAGTTTTAATCAGAATCTAGAATTTAGAAATTAATCAGAATCAACCAGAATTTTCAAGAGATTTTGTTGTTTTTGTGTAAACAATTCACAAGTATAACAGTATTAGTTACAAATTTTAGCTTTATTAAATGTTCTAAATTCAACAATTAAAAGACTTTTTTAAATATGAAGAAAATTTCCCTGCAAATTTATAATATTTAATTGGTAACCTAACAAATTTCGAATTTGATAGATTTCAATACGTGATTAACATTTAAATCATTTACAGAATTATTGCTTAGAGCTTATATAATAGGGCAACTGTTCAAAATAATTATTTTATTAATTATTAATTAAAATTTTTTTAGTCTAGACTATACGATTTTTAATATTATTTTAAAAATTTTTTAATATCATTTGATGCAATTTTTAATTCATGAGAAAATATTTTTATCAATCAATCAATATATGGAATCCATATGGGATTAAATTGGATATTGAATTGAAAGCATCATTAAAAAATATGTTCGACCTAATTTATATTTTGTATATCTTGATATTTTGTTAAAATGTAAAATTTACGGAAATTTTAATTATATTTTTAATTAAAAAATAATGTCATTTAATCTCTATAGCGAGAATTTTAACACCTGTGCAATTTAGATTTTATACTATGAGACATGATGTATGTACACATTTAAAACAGATCCCTGTACATACATGAGAAATTCAAAATGTACAAAACAAAAAAAAAATTGTTCTAGTTGATTTTTCAATAAAAAAAAAAGAGATAACAGGGAAATTGTAAGGAAATATCCTTTTTCGCTCATTTTATCTCTCTGAGGACAGAAAGAATGTAGAAAAAATTAAAAATCTGTTAAAATAGTCACATATGGTTCTCTTGATTGCATTCTAATTTAAATTTTATATTTATGCAACTTGATTCCATTGTAAATATAGGGAAGAATAATGTTATGGAGAATTGTTTTTTATTTTTAGAAAAAGACACGAAAACACCATGAACTTTTACAGAGAATAATTGTAGAATTTTTAAAATTTAAGTAAAAATTCGTAATTACCACTACAATTTAATAGTATAAAAGAAAGACAACTTTAATTAAAAAATCAACTTAATTAATCACGTATATGGCAAAGTTTTTTAAGTTATTAATTTACAGTGTTGTTGTTAAGAACTAATTAAATTAAATAATTAGTTCTTAACAACAACACTGCCATTACTCCAATTTGCGTTTCATACTAAAATTTGTCAGGTTTTTTTCTCATTACATAAAATTTAATTTTTGAATTTATATTAAAATACACGATTGAGGAGAGGGCCATTTTGTTAAAATTGTTTCATTTGTATAACACTTGCTTTCAATTTATTTAAATTTTGTTCGGATTCATGAGTCGCACATCAAACTATCAAGAGAATTCAGTGTTAAAAAAAAGTTATGTGTTAATTTATTGTTTCTTTTTATACACTTTTAACATTATTCGTAGTACACAAGAATTCGAGAACATGAGAACTCATTTGAAAATTAATATATTTTAATTTTTTGTAGTATAAAAGAATATGTCAGTTTATACTTGAATCTATATAGTAATAGTTTTCTTCATATTATCCTTCTGCTAAGATTACCGTAAATAATTTTTAATTTATTTGCGGTGAAAATGTTCGTTATAGTTTTGTGTCCAATTGCAGATATGTGTAAGAATATAACAGATATATAATATATGTTTAAGAATATTGTATAACAGTTACGAGTATTATGTATTCTGTGTATACTTATTTCAAATGCCACAAATGGAAATTTACAGCGTATTATGCATTTAAAATGAAATTGTAAAAAAAAAGATTGGTGATGCTTTTATGTGCAACTGTGTGTATTTTTTGCAACATTGTTTTTTTTTTCAGGAAAACTTGGGTTAAAATGAAAATCTCCATACAAAGAAAAATAGAAATTCCATTAAAAAAACTGTCGTAACCGATCACCCATTTTACTTAATATTTTTGCGGTTTTAAAAGCTGCATCTGATGCATTCTAAATTCATTTCTAGCTTTTTGTTCATTTCTCGCAAAAATTACACTGAAAAAAAAGTAAAATTAAAATATTTTAAAATTCTTTCAAAAAAGAAGAAAAAATCATTTGGTTTTTTCTTTTATTCGATTTTTACGAATTTATTATAAATTTTCTGTAATTTCTTTTTTTTTTTGTGCCGGGGACTTAATTATTAAATAAGAATAATTCATCCGTTCACACACACAAAAAATATATGTGCGTATGGGGTGGATAGATGTTTTGACTATTAATCTGTAGCCGTGTGCATTTTGTATTTAAAATATACGGTATTGGTTATATATGGTATAAATCTTCTATTAATAGCGTTTCTAATGTCTACAACATGCATGAAAAAAAAGGATGCTTATCAGGATAAAAAATTTTTGTCTTTGTTTTTTTTTATAAATTTTTGCAAAACAGAGTTGCTTTAATGTTGTAAGTATAAAGGGGTTAAAATATAAAAAATATAATAGAAATTAAGAAGTTAGAGTTTGTGAATGTTGAGAGGGTAAATGTACAAACGTATATTAAACTGTATGTATAGAGGGATAGGTAACAACTGAAATAAATTTTAAATATTTTAGACATTTGTTTTTTGTATAAAAGTTAGCAAGTCGTGCGTTAACTAGAAAATAACAAAAAAAAAAAAACAAATACGATATAATATGAAATATATTCGAAAAAAAAATTAAAACAGTAGGGGTTCTAATTTTAAATTGGAATTTTGTTTGTTTTAAAATATAGAGAATAAAAAAATGAAAAATCAGCAATGAAAATAATATTAAAGGTATGGATGGGTTGGTTTAGACAAGGACTGTTCGGCATGTAACATATAGGCAATGACGAAATATTATTAAATATACTCACAAAGAGAATTAATTTCGAATGGGCAAGATTTGTATTAAAATTCTATTTTGTATCTCATTTTAATGGGCCAGTTAGTTTGTTATAATTGTTTGCAGAAATTCACAAAACAACTTAGAGTTTCTGCTCATCTCTAATAGTTTTGGAATTTATAATACTCGTAGATTTAACAAATAGTTCGAACTCCTCGCTTAGTAAAAACAAGTATGTTCAATTAACACTATGTTCAATTAGTCGAAACACTATGTTCAATTAAGAGTCCGTATTAAAAAATGGTTTTAATCTTTGATTAAATGGTTTACAACTTTGTATGTTTTATCTTGAACAAAATCATGTTGCGTTTGAATTTGATTCCGGCATAAATTTTAAATTATTGTTTAGCTATAAAGCGCTTTTTCCTTTCAAATAAGATTTTTAATACTAAAATCATTAAAAATCGAGTAAAATTTACTGTGCTGTATAGATGGTAAACAGTTCGGTTAGTAAAGCAATATCGGATCTCATTTCTGATTATGGTTACTGATCGGTTCCAGTTTGAAGAAATATTTCTTTTTCACTTTTTTAGCTTATAGGACATTTCTGTGTCATTCTAAACTATTCCGAAGTTTTATGGGCAAACTGTTACTTTCTTTATATTTCCTAAGTTAATGTTAAACATAAGGCAGCAGCAAGGCGTGCACAAAGAAACAAAAAAAAATAAACATTTAAGAATTGAGAACTGATGAAAAATAATTTCGAAATTTTTAATACATTAATTACTTGAAAAGTTTGGGATTTCATGAATTCATTTGAATTGCTCTAAGAAAATTACCAAAAAGGCACTTCTCTGAGATTAACAATTAACATTAAAAGTTAATCGAAATAATTACACCATACACTTCAGCTATTATGAAAATTTCTTTCTTTTTTCAAACGTTTTCATAAGATTCTCGTTTATAGCTTTTCTTCAATTATGTTAATTATAAAAAGTTCATATAAGACACGATATAACATTAGAAATTATCACAGATATTTGGGTACAATAATACAAGAAATTCTTAAATTAAAAAGAAATTCATTAACAACATTCAAAAATTGCAAGAACCCTTACTGTGTGCATTCTATAAAAATCGTATGGAGACATTAGAACAGTCAAAAAACATACACATAAATACACGCACATATATGATTTTACACATGATTACAAATCATTGTAGCATAAGCCAATCTTACATGCATTGTTCATTGCTGTATTGCTCATTATTTAATAATGAAAATGGTTGGCCGTTTATTTCTATAGTGATTTTTTTTAATATCACTGCATATTGTGATATCCTGTGACTTTTATCTATCAGGAAAAAATAAAACAAAGAAAAACAAGGGAAGAGTAATGGTAAAGAGTTTGTTTTGGATTTTTGTTTTTTTTTGTTTTTAATATCCTTGATGCCCTTTTTTTCTCTCTTTTTGACTTTATTTATTTATTTATGCTTATTTATTTTAGAGCCCACTTACTTATTTACCATTCGATTGCTTTTCTGAACTCATTATATAACTTGAAATTAAAGAATCAGGCGGAAAGAAAAGGGAGATCCGGGGGAGTGTTGGACACAAAAATTACGATATTAATATTGGTATATAAAAAATTCATGTATAAAAAATATTTTATTTAGTACTTTATATAAGTGTTGTTTTTATAGTTGTATTAAATGTCATTATTATTGTTATACACTATATTAAGTCTTCCGGGGTACAAAATACAGTCCCTTTTTTTAGTGAGAAATAAAAACAATAGGAAAAGGAGCAGTTTTTCTTTTTATGTATGGATGCTTAGAAAATAGTGAAAAAGGTATGAGAAAAATTAAGTTTGTATTGAACAGAGAATGAAAATAATTTGAAGATGTTTGGGTTGCTGTTACTGTTTTGGATCAATGAATCAAATTTTTCAAAGATTAAATATTAAGAAGAATATAAAAAATGCAGGAAAATATTAATGAAAGTAAAAAATAAACAAAATATTTTGAGTAACTTTCTCGATTTGATAGGTTGGGTACTTTAAACAAATAGACAATGAGTATAACTAATATTTTATAATACATTTAACAACAATATGCATAAGAGTTATGTATGAAAGCCAATCATACAAATATTAAAATGTCCTTTTAAGTCTGATAAGGAATATTTTCTAGATTAATTAAGTCAAACACAAAAATTACTTATTTAAAATTAAAAATTAAGTTTTCACTTAAGGAACTTTGATTGAATTATTTATAGCTGCATTTACATTAATGTTGTGATGCAACATGTAATGTTTATGATTTCAAATTTGTATTGAATTCAGTTGAATCGAACATATGAAATTTTCTAAAAAACAAAGTTTTGTTTTAATAACCTGCTAACCCTATATCTATTATTTTACAACCATATACATTTTGGTTAATCATACCACAACAAGAAGAAGCCTTTAATAATTTTTGTCAAAAGTAAATAACTGCAAGAAAATATTACGACAAACTCTTGTTTTCTATAATAATTGATGCTTTACGTAAGCACAAAGTGATTCGGCACAAAGACAAATTTTAGTTTTACAATTACCAATCATTAAAAATTAATTACCTGAATATGTGAACAACTTAATTATTGCGTCAAGTAAAAGTTTCAATCAGTTTATAAATAACCACAAAGTGTTTGATTTCTTGATTGGATGCGATCATACATTATATGAAATCATACATTAATGCGCTTTAATATACGTGAACTAATGGAATCAAACAAGCTATCAAACAAAACTAAAAGTTACATGTTTATTAACACCCTAACAATTTTACATAATTAGAGCTCAGGCAGATATGCAATATTTAGATTGTAAAAGAGTTATGCGTATATCTAAGCAACTAAATTATTGCACCAATTCAATTCGATTGCGTTGACTAAAAATTGCAATCATAGTTTGCAAAAAATTAAAAATTGTTTGATTGCTTAATTGCACGCGATAATGCAGCCGCATGTATACATCTTTAAATATAGACCAAATTAGAAAATATGGAATACAAGCAATCAAACAGTTGGAATACTAAAAATTGAATTTCTGTTCTGCCTGAACCCTTAATTCGAACACGATAGTATAGTAATCGGGAAAATAACGGTATAATCTGCATGAATATTTTTTAAATACCCTTGTACTGGTTTCTATTTCTTTTTTTTCTTTTTTTTATAATTCTTATTATTATTACTCTTTATTCTTCTTATTTCTATGAATAAATAGAATTTTGTAAATATTTACAAAGAATATTTTGTTTTTATTTTTGTTTTTATTATTTTTATTATACAGATCTATACAAGTATATAATGCATAGTAAAATATTCTGGGATTAAGATATTTCTAAATATTTAAGCTTTAAGTAAATAAAAAAAAATGAAAAGTAATTTTAAGGAGATGAGAGAAAATTATGATGATGTTTTAGAAAATATTCTTATATATACATACGTACATGTATGAATGTATGTTGGGTGTAAATATATTGAAAATATTTTGTAATTTTCCAGTGATAAAGTTCAATTGTATTGAAATTGGAACTTATTTGAAAATTTTCAATATAACAATATATAGTTATGTGTACATGCATGTATAGGTATAAGACTGGAATTCATTTCAATTCCCCTTTGTTTTCTCTCTGCAATATTTGTTTAATATTGTGAATTGTAAATAAAAAGAAAAAAAAAAACTTTTTATTTTATTTACTTGTATAATTGCTTAAAGGATAATTTCAAATAGTTTATTATTACAAAAAATACAATAAAGAATGTTATCATGGTTTTGTATGAGAGTGTATGTAACATGAATGTATGTCATACATGTATGTACTCGTATGTATTAATTAGTATAAAAGTTATTGAAAAGTTATTTTTCTTTTCTCTCTTTTATTCAAAATCAATATAAAACAAAAGAATTTATTGAATTTTATTGTATAAAATAATTTTTATTAGAAAATATTATTATATTTTTCTGTTATACTTACGTCAATTTGACGTACATATTATGTAAGTAACAAGCGTAAGAGGGTATTCATAAGTCTTGAATTAATTAGAGCAAGAAAATCTTAGTTGTAAAATTTGTATAACTTTTAAGAAGTTTAAAAACTTTTGATTGCATTGTTTTTTATTTAATTTTGGTTTTAAACTTAAAGAATAAATATTTTCTAATTACAAAAAAGAAATATTTTATATATAGTTAGAGATTTGGAATGACCGTGAATTATAGCAACTATTTGTTTATAATTATATTCAAATTTTTTTGGATAATAAGCCTAGGGTACGAAATAATAGCAATATAATATATTTGATATACATATTGAAATTTAAGAAATTCAATTAACTTTTTCAGAAATTAAAGAATATAATTTGTTATACAAACATAATAATACCAGAACAAGAACGTTTTCCAGTCGCTCTGGATTCGAATCAGTCACCACCTTAATTTAGTCTGGACAAACAATATGCGAACAATTGTTGCAGAAGTATAAAGAATTTAGTGAAAATTTTCAACGTTGAACCAATTTGCAGAATCCTTTCCATATGCTCCTTTCCATATGCAATATAATTAATAGTTATAATAAATGTAATTTTCGAAAATATGTGAATAAACTGGGAATTTAGAAAAGAGGTGTGCAAAACTTTCGAAAATAAATTTTAAATTGTCAATAATATTAATTATCATCACATAATCAGTAAACTAGATTTTATAAGATTGAGACAACATTTTTTGTTAAATTTCATTGCAGTATTGCCAGATTAGCTAATATCGGTTAATATCTGAATTCGTTTACTTATTAATTCGGACTATTCTGTAATTAATTCAATTCAACAATTTAAATTTTACTCTTGAGTACGAGTAAGGTGGCTTTAATGGTACGGTATATTCCTTTTTAAGTTTATTGTTTTTAGCTGGAATTTCACAAATCTAAAATTTATAACTTAATTTTATTAAGTCAATATCATCAAATACAATTTAATTCTATAATAAATAACACCATTCACTTGTTCCGAATTTTTTGATTCGGATTTATAAAAAAGATTTATTTATTTATTCTTTTTTGTTAAAAAATTAACCTCCGTGTATACCTTCCTATCCTTTCCAGTTTTTTTTTTTGTTTCTTTAAACCCAGATTTACCTTCTTTATTCATTTCCATTTATAATAATTACATTTTTATTTTTTTTTAATATAAAAACCTCAGCAATTCTCATTTTAATGTCAGCAACCTGTTATTATTCCAACATTATTTGATTTTTTTTTGTCCTTTTTTCAAATATTTCAATTCAATTTCCTTTCTCAATGACAAAATCCATTTTCATTACCGCTTTTTTCCTTTTAAAATTATTGGGATTTTCATTTTAAGTGAACAGAAGGAAAAAAAAAATAAATAAACTGGAAAAATTTCTGTTATTTTATCATATTAAGGCGAAAAAATGGAAAAGGACTACAAAGTATAAGAATGACAAAAAGGAAAATTTAAATGCAGTGACGTGTGTAGATACTGTAGTTGTATATCAGCTCTTCTCTGTATGTGAACATGTGCTTATAATTGTATATTGTACGAGTGCCAGAAGAATCTTCACTTTACTTAAATTAAGTAAATCGTTTTAGCGACATTGAAGTATTTATCACATCTTCAAGGATTTATACACATCTCGTATATATATTGCTTCTCTCTCTCTCTCTCCCTCTTTCGATTATCTTTTGAATGTCAAAAACAAAATGTAAAAATTTTTTTTTCTTTTTCATCTTTATATTATAAATAAATGCTCGTATTATATAATAGAACAATAAAATTCGCATAACGGTAATGTAATATTACGGTATATTTTCGTATATGTATTTATGATTGTATAGGCATGTGTGTGTGTGAATTTGCGTATTATATAATGGTTTTGCCCCATTCGTTGTTTAATCGGATGTGTTTGAATTTTATATATACATTTTTTTTATGCGCTGATTATAATAATAAAAAAAAAAAAAGAAATGACAGAAGAAACGGAGTTGACATGAAGGCGAAAATTGATGCAATTTTGAACCTACAAATGAATTTTTTTACCCTTAAAAAAGTTTTCTATGGTTATATTGTTAATAATTTTTTCCCCCCTTTTCTGACTCTCCATTTAATAAACAGGGTTCTTTTGGTATTATTTAAATATATTTTTTTGGCTTTCAATAATCGTATTGTCCTTCACATGTTATTTGAAATTTGATCGAAAAATTTTAAACAGAAGATTCAAATAAAATAATTTTGATGGTATAAAACGTTCATTTTGTAAAATTTCTAATGAAATTTTACCAAATAAATAAATTTTGCCAAATAAATTAAAATGTTTACAATTGGTCAATAATAATACTGTGGCTAGTCAATTGAAATATGCAAGAGTAAATGCCAATGAAATCACGTAAAAAATCTTATGATAAATTAACGTAATATTTTTAATTTTTCGTTCTCTTTTTCGAGTTATTAAACCAGAGAAATATCAAACATAATTCTGTCTCTCATATATATACAAATTCCCTGCAAATTTTTAAAACTTACAAGCGAGAATTGAGGAAACATGAAAAAATTACGAGAATTTATAGAAAACCAACTTTGAATTCTTCAATTAAAAAAATTCCCTTAAATACTCTTAAAATTTCTGTTTAAAGTTCGTGAAATATTTTTTTTTATTCTATCACCCTATAATTCGAAAAAACCATTTCAATTTTTCGAATTCCGTTTAAGTATACAGAAAAATTGCAACCTGTACACAATATCGTAATAGAAAATTATGTAATTATATATCTATATTATGTATATACACATATACATATATACATATACAAATTCATATATTTTAGTTGATAATAATAGAAAACCATAGAAAATAAATGATGATAAATTTCAAGCAATTTCACTTCCTTTTCGTTTATAATTTTCGTGCTTCATTTTTTTTTTGTTACTTTATTCTTTTATGTACCATTTTCATTCATATTTTTTATATAGAACCCAAAATATATTTAATTTTTTTTTTCTATATACTACACATAATATGATCTTGGGATCTCTGAGATTTAGTCCTTTTTATCATTATTATTACTATTATTATATTTTTTTTTCTGTTAACAATTTATAACAAGAAGCAAAACAATGAAAACTTTATACTTTCCCTTAAAAAATTACATATACAATATAGAATATAACAATATTTTTATTGATGATGCTTCTTAAATTTAAAGGATATTAGAAATAATAATGAAAAAAAAAAAGAAGGAATGGAAAAAAGTTAAAATGAAGAACAAATAATGGAAAATTTGCAAGGATTATTTCTCATTTTTTCACTATTTTTTTTTTGTGTTCTGTGTTTTTTTTTTTTTTGAACACACTAGCTATTTTTTTCTAATGAATATAAAGTTGAAATTACAAAAGGAAGGCAAAAATAGTACTTGCCAATTCTTTTCTATATTTCTCTCTTTTTTTTATAGTGTAATATAAAAATATAAAAAAAAAAATATAATAGAAAACCATTCTAGGATATTGCTATTGTCCTTTTATGACTTATCATAACTATTTGTTTTTTTTTTTTGTTATTCTTATATAATTTTTTATATAATATTTTTGTAATAGTTTCTAATATTATTATTCTTCTGCTTTTCTCTTTTTCTTCATTTTTAATAACGATTATCATTCTATTTTTTTTTTTCTTTTTGATTTTTTATGATAACTGGTCTTTCATTTCATTTCATTTAATGTGCATGGGGCTATTGTACATATTAATTCATCATATTTTTTATATATATACATATTATGGTTTGGTCATTTAGAAAAAAACAAGAACTTGCGAATTTTATAAATGAAAAATCAAAGCAAAATATTATGCTGACCATATTCAAGGATTCAAGGATTATAGAACAATTTAAAAAAAAATGTTTTATATTTAGTATTCTGTGTATAAAAAATCAAAATGTGTAAATAATACAGGAAGTTTTATAGATCCCATCCGCAACTGAAATCCATTTACTTTTAGTTAATATGGCAATGAAATATTTAATCTGACTTTATAATTTTGTATTTTATATATGGGGCTATTAATATTTTTAGTGTCACAATTATTTAATAATTTACCGTGTTATATACCGAACGTATTGTAACGCTAATAATATTAATGGTCTGAGATTAGTATTTGTTTTTGATCAGCGTCGAATTCTGACTCAATTTAACCATGATTGTCCGTATGTCCGTACATCTTAGTGATAACTCAAAAACTAATTGAGCTAAGTTTACCAAATTTTCATAAATGATTTATTATAGTAAATACCAGAACCCTATTTAAAATGGTTATGAACTTGGTATTGGTTCGAGTACCCACTATACATCTTCCAAATTTATTTGGCTATATCTCAGAAACTATAAAAGTTGTGGTATTGAAATTTCACACAAACGAATATATTAGTAGGGCCAATGTCATTGTCTCATAAAAATCGTTGAAATTACTTGGCTCCCTCTGGTACCTGCCATACAACTTCAAAAGTTATTTGACTATATTTCAGAAACTATTAAAGCTATGGTATTGAAATTTCACACAAACGAATATATTAGTATGGCCAATGTGTTTAATAAAAAGTCATTGCAATTACTTAGCTGCTTCTAGTAGTTGAAATATTAAAAATATTGGAAAGTACGGAAATCTTGTGTTTCAAAAAGAACACGGTTCTGAAATTACGGGTATCACACGGCAATTATATTTTTTCTCGTTTTCATTTAAATTTAGCAAAATGACATAAGTATAGGATTGAATTCGTGATTACAGTTTTGACAAATATCTGCAATGGCAACACATTTTCACACTTTTGCTGCAAATGTCATTCCGTTTTTGTTGGTAGAACTGCAAAAGATCTTCTGTCAAATCGACAATTTAAAGCTTTTTCCTGCTTTCATATTCATAATCTCAATTAGTAAAGAACTCATTATTAGAGGGAGTAAGGAGACATTGTTGAGATTATACTAGAGTTTTTCTTGGCAGCGCTGCTTTATTAATTCTATTGCAGTACAGTTTTGACTAAAAACTTCTCTTCTAGTCTGAACTGAAAACGCGAATTCAACCTAGTATTTCTGTTTGCCCATTCGTATGCGACATAAAAAAATCAATGTGTGAGTCAAATGTCGATTTGAATGAATTTTCTTACATAATTTTTCAAATTCTTAAAAAAAATGAATATTTTTATAATTTCCAAAAAAAAAAATTAGCAATTAGAATTTCTAAGCAATTTAGTTCCAATTATTATTTTGTTTAATTTTTGAAAAAAGGAAAAAAATTAAAAATATTAAAAATACTTTCAAAAATTTTTAATTGAAAAAAAAAAGTCAGAAAAACAAAAACCTATGGCAAAATTTTGTTAACCTTGAACTTTTTTTTTTTATTCAGTTTTAAAAATTCTTAAGATTTTATACAATATACGAGTACATATATGTGTACATAGGTATAAGAATTTGCATATAATTACATGTATAGATGTTGCGTATGCGGTTAAGCATTTTATCAAGTACATTTTTAGTACAAGGACATTATAAGAATTCACAACAAATAATTTTTTTCCTTCTTTCTTTTAAGAGAAAAAATAATTCGTAATTGTTATTGTTAAAGGGCGTTTTTGTTTCTCTTTCTAAATTATTATAGGTACATATATAGGTATATAGAGTACAAGTATATACAAAAATATTATATACTTGTATATATAGGTATATAATAATCAACACCTTGCAAAAATATATAAAAAGAGAATCCTTGAAATAATTTGACATGGCAATTTTTAAGTTTTTAAAAATTCAAAAATTTTTTTTTAAAGAAAAAATAGCAAAAAAAAAAATTTTTTAATTTTAGAATTTTTTATATTGCAAGAAAATTTTTTCTTATAGCTATAACATATAAGTATGTATATGTATAAGAGAACGTACCCTTAAGTGTATCCATGCAGTATACAAAGTGAATATGTAAAGACATCCTTAAAAAAAAAATGTTAAGAAAATATTTCAGCTCTACACTTAACATGAATTTTCTGTTCTTTTTTTTTTCTCCCCCTCTCTTGTTTTTATTTCTTTGTTTTGTTTCATTTTTGTTAGTTACGTAATTTGAAAACAAATTTTCGAAAAAAAAAAAAAAATATGTTTATGCTAGAAAATAAAAAAATAATTAGAAATTTCCGTAATTAAAAAAAAAATCAAAATTTCGTAGAGAAAAACACAACTAAAATTGACATTTAGAATGCAATTTTCATTTATTTTTGATAATATTGTCAGAACAGTCAGGCAGAGCCACGACATCTTGCTTGAGATGTATACGTCAAATTTTAATGAATTTTATAGCTCTGCCAGATTTGAACGGCTTCTTTTGTAATTACGTTCTGAATTTTGACAATGCACAAATTTTGACAATTAATCAATTAATTTTATATTTGAATTTTGTTATTTAAAAATTTTTGTAAAATATTTTATTAAGACACTAATTTAATTCAATTTAATTTCGAAACATCAAATATTTCATTTTAAAAAAGTCTGACATTTTGCATGTCATTGCAGCTGTCACTTTTTTGTTGAAGTGACCAAATATTTTTTCGAAATCCATTTTGCTATTAAAAAAAATTCTATAAAAACAAGTGAAATAAAATTATTTCATTAGTAATTTATTAAATCACAATTCAACACAGTTAGTCTTTCAGATAATATGAAATTTGACATAAAAAACCTCTTTATTTAATTTTTGACACATTTTTTAAAAGCTTATCCAACAAAATTTGTGATACTTCCACATTTTAACTAAAATATAAAATTTATAGTTTTATACAATATTTTATTTCAACATTTTATCGAGAAGGACTTCTAAAGTATAGCATGTATAACTATGCAGTTTATAAAATTAGAAAACAAGGAAAAGAGAAAAAAATTAAATGTCAAAAATGTCAACTTAAAAATAATGAATTTCAGTTTTTTTCTTTTGTTTTTTTCTGTTGAAACTTAAATTTATTTTTTATATACCGGATTTTGTTATGAACAAAATTTTTATAAATAGAAGGACCATTACAGGGTGTTATTAAATTATTTTTTGATTCTTGAGTACAGGTATAATAATTAAAAATTTTTTGACTTTTTTTCTTTGTCATTAAACAGTATGACTTTTTAATTATTTATGAAACAGAATAAAAATTCAAGAATAAAAAATTTTTTGTTTGAAGAACTCCGGTGTCCGACTGCAAGTAAGCTGTAATATTTCCAGATTTTCATTTGCTCCAATCAAATAATTTTGAATATTTTAGCGATTTTTTAAATTGACTGCATTATGAAGGCACAGAATATAATTTCAATGATTTTTCAAATAAAGTTTGTGCTCCAGACAGAGATTTTTCCGTATTTCAACCATTTTTCAAATTAATTGCGTTCCGGACAGACATTTCTACATATTTCAACGATTTTTCATATAAATTGCGTTTCAGACAGACATTTTTCTATATTTTGACAATTTTTTGCCGAAATTTCTTTTCACACATTAAATTTCAAAACAATTCAACTTACTGGTGAGGTTTTTTGTTGTCAGGCGTAGATAATGTGGCATTTTTTATCAGAATTTTTGATCTACATTATGTACAAATAAAAAATAACACTCTATTTAAAATTATAAACTTTAAAAATGTTTCACTTTATAATTTCTTGTTTTGTTGCATACTTAATGTTCAAAGTAAGTACACTTACAATATTATTTTTAAAGGTTTTCCATAATAATGCATCCTGTGCACTATACAATGTAAAAAAATTTTACATAGGATGTTTGGCATTATTTTAAGTGCTTAACTTCTACTAAAGTTATATACGAAGTGCATTATTTTCATATTTTTATCATGAAGTTTCTGTGTACCTACACCTACGTTTAAAATATGCAAAATTTTGTTTAGCTTTTAACATTATCAGAACACAAAAAAAAATTCAAGCGCTTTATTTAACTTTAAAGTAAATATTTGTAAGTAGGACGTTTGTGTTTATGTGCAAAGACTATATAAGTTTCTCTTTATTCGCGTGTTCATTATAAATATGTGCAATTTTGTTATTTTTGTTTTGTTGCACACAAGCACCACAACAATGTAGAAAATATAAAAAAAAAAAAAACAACAAAGCTGAAAATTTTTTTTTTTCTACTTCCTAAAAACGTCAAAGAGAAAGAGCATAGAAATTTCATGCTTTGTTCCTACTTTTTTGAATAAAATTTTAGGATTTATGAGGTCAAAATCCTTTTTTTTTGTTTCAAAAATCTCAACTCAATTTTATAGGTTAAATATATTATATGAGCTTTTATGATAGGGCGAAAATGTGAATAGAAAATTTTTTAATGCAATTTTTTTTTTAATCGGTTCGTTTTTAAAAAAAATTTATGCGATTAAAACATAACCGACCGTATTGTGTTTTTCTAGTTTAGTGAAAGTGTTACAGTAGATTTAAGGAAACTACTGAGCTTTTAGTAAAATTCCTCGAAAAATATAAATTTGGCCCGTAGTATAATTTTGCTTTGAAATAAACACATATATAAAATTTCATCAAAATCGGTTCAGCTGAACTTGAGATACCTGCGTACACACATAGAAAGACAGACTAACATCTCTCTAAAAGTAGTGTATTTCCACTTCGCTACTCTGGAGAGGTGCACTATCACAGAACGCTAGACATCCCAAAATTGATACAATCACATAAACTCTCCTATCGTATGCAATGCGGTCGGTAAAAAGAGAAAAATTTTTTTGATAATGTTGATTTTTTATAACTTTAGCTAAAATTTGCTGGCAATGAGAAACCATGAATTTCGGTTAAGCAAATTATATTTAAATTTTTTCTCTGCTTTACCATTTCTAGGTATAATACCCAATTATTTGAAAAATACAGTTGTTAATCAATATTCCCATAAATATAATATTTCCATGTCTTGCTAATTAATTTAATTATTTCCTGCTAAAGGTCTACTCAAAAGTATATTTTCGAATAAAACAACGATTACTGTTATATTTCTATTTCCCGGAAAATTTCTTTAGAGTTCACAGCCACAAAGTAATGAGGAACCCAAAATTACAATCTTAAAGAGAAGAGAAGATTTAACCTCTTGGTTAAAGAGAAGATTTAACCTATAAAATAAGAGATTATGAACGACTGTAATTTGCAATTAATTCTTGTTGCCATTTAAGGAAAAAAATCAAATATTTGTGAAAAACTTTGGCTTAACAATGAGTTTTTATAATATTCAAATTTAATGAGATTTTATTTTATATCTCTATGAGTCTGCAATATTTGGTCTTTCAGTTAAACTATATTAAATAGTAAATTTTTACTTTAAAATTTTATAAGCTACTGAATCATCTAGTTTTAAAGAATTTTACTTTAATTTTTTGTTTCCTATACAAATATATGCATTCCAGGAATTTAAAACTATACAATCGTAAACAAGAAGTATATAATATACCAGGACGACGATTGTATATACATATGTAATAAAATATTTATGAATATTTTATATTATAAATAATGTTCTGAGGTATAAGTGCACGTGTAAGAAATAATTTACTTTTTCTTCTTTAAGAATCAAATAATATCAAATTACATTAAATATTAATAGACTAAAATTCCTTTACAATATTATTACTACTTTTGGTCATATACTCTTTGATTTGATTTCTTTCTATCTAACCTTCCTATACCTTCCTATATCTATATGAAAAAAAAAAAACGGATAATAATAACTTAGTTTGTTACACAAGTGGCAAACCATAAGAGGTAAATCTAATAAACAAAATGAAGCCAAGAATGAAGAAGAGTAAGAAAAACAAAATGTGGAATTGAATACGAGAATATGATAGAAACAAAAAAAGAAAATAAAAATACAAAAATAAAGGACGAACGAAGGGTTATCCTTTAATTTTTCCACACACACAGACTGATTTCATTTTAATGTCCCCAAGGAATTTTGAATTTTTTTTTTCATTTCTTTTCTTTTTTTGTTTTTATTTTTATGTTGCGTCATATGGAAAAACAACATTTCTACTCTTTTGAATTTTGTTTTCATATTTTTTATCTTGTCGTTGTGCTCATACGAAATATACTTTTTTTTTCATCCGAAAAATGTACGATGTATTGTAAATTTCATGTTTCTTTTGTAACATACGAGTACCCTTTGATAAATTGTAGTTCCTTTGAAATTTAATTGGTTAATTGAAATTTCACGAACGCCATAATTTTTGGAAGAATTGATCATGGTATGGTGCTTCTCTATTCAAAATAGTTTATAATATAATTTTGATACAGAGAAAGAGCAAATAACAGGGGTACTTCCAGACAACTTTCGCCATGACATCCCTTGGTCCAACTTATAAAGATATTTGAATGTGAAATTTGAATTTGTTATTTGAATGTGTACTTTGGGCCCATTCGTAATTGAATTTGTGGCAATCTTCGTCGTGTTTTCGTAAACACAATACTCAAGTTAAAGTTAAAACAACATTCTATTGACTGATCTTGTTTATCTAGAAAACAGAAAAGATCTTACAGAGATGGCAATCAGATGATTCAGTCTGAGTCCAGGGATTTCTTCACCCTCCTACCTTCTAATATTTTAAGGCATATATATATTTTTAAGGCCATCCCTGAAAATGCCTGAGCTGAATATCGTGTAAAGGTTACTGCGAAATGAGCTTGGAATATCTCAGAGTTTAAGGAATGTCACAACGAAACCCCGAAATATATTTTTAAATGCAACAAAACTTACAAGAAAACCAACAAAAAAAAATTAAAAATTAAAAGGGATAAAAACCATCTTCATTCGTTACTGACTGATTTCACATTCATTTTTGTTCAAGTGAAAATGGAATTTTCTTATTATCTCCGATTTACTCACAAACAAAAAAAAGTAACAAAGTGTAGTGTTGATGCGTTTTTTTTTCTTTTTTTTTACTTCAATTTTCAATTCATACTATTTTTCTTCTTTTTTAAGAAAACTTCAGAAAAAAGAGAGAAAACATTTTAATTTTCATTACTAAATCGCTAAGAAAAGTGAATACTGCATAAAAGATGTTACTTTATTACATAAAACATGGTCGGGTTAAAGAAAACAACAAAAAGGCGCAAATCTACAATCAAATAGGGAGAAAAAAAGAGCATAACAACGAAGAATCTCTTCTTCTTGAACTAGTAGAATTCAACACGAATAACAATGTTGAATACTAGCTACACTCTCTCTGCCCGCCTTCAGTATATATGGAACGAGAAAATGGAAATAAAATTGATTTTTGTTGTTGCCATTTTTTAGTATTTTTTTTTTTCTCAAAAGTATCATGTGATCTCAAGGATGAAGACGCCATAATGCGTTTACAGATGAAAAACTTTTAAATAATAATATTACACCATATGTGTTTGTAGATCTAAACTTTAGACCGTTATATAGACTGAGTTGTTTATAGGTATACTCTAAGAGTCTAAGCTATTTTATAGACATATAAATTTCATTTTGTTCGTTTTTTTAATGTTCGTCTTTAGTTGTTCGTATTTTAAGAGTGTATTATGTTTTCAAAATATAAAAAGAGAGGTAAATAATAATAAAAAATTTATGTTTATTTTACAGGTAAATTAATTCTAGGACATAAGTAAACCTTTTTTTATGCAATATTTATTCTTGTAATGCATTATGAAAAAGAGAAAAAAAAACTCGAGAATTTTAAAAGGAATGCAATATAAGTGCGGTTTTATTCGAAGGTAGAGAGAAATTAAATTAAAACACTATTGTTTTTTAATATCTTCGCTGTTGTTACTAGTTATATAATATAAAAATTTAATAAATGTCTTGTAACCAGACTCTTTACTTAAGAAGTATTAAATGATTTAAGAAGAAATTAGCTAAAAACAGATGGTTTATTGTAGAAAAATATCTTCGTTACTAGCATAAAATAAGAATTTGCCTTTAACTACAGTAATGCAGTAAAGTAGCCGTAATTAACAGTAAAGAATTGAATTTCCATTTGATCATTATTGTTGAATTGAACTTAACAACAATGGTAACTCAGTAGAGTAAATTTATTGCCAGATGATTTGTTTTAATATTTTCTTTTATAAAACAACAAATTTTATAGCTATAAAATGTTATATGCTATATTAAAGTCATCATGTAACATTAGCACAAGTCTAATTTAATTTAAACAAATTAATCATTCGAAAGTTCTTTGAATTTGAGCTTTTTATTTGAATTGTGAAAATTTTCGAACAAATATGGTTTGAGTTTAAGCTATTATAAGATAAATTTATAAGAGGTTTGTGTCCAAGATTATTCAAATTAATTATTACGATTTAATTTATTGAGTTTTCAATAATACGAAATCTGAAGTTTTTTTCAAAATAATTTTTTCCGAAATTTAGCGTTTAAACTTGCATCTAGATTAACAAGTAATTACCGTAATAATACACAAGTCAGCTATTCACAATTATAAGCTGAATTTCGTATTAATACCGTATTACAGAATTTTGTACTTGTGCAAATATAAAATCAATAAAAAAAAAACAAAAATTCTAAGTTTTCTTTTGTAACTTTTCTTTACAAATGGCATATGTGGCTAGATCATAAACAAATAAGAGAAGAGAACATTTTGTTAAATGAAATTCTTGTTTTTATTTTTTCTCTCTTTTTATAACTTTTGAATGTTTAGTTAAAAAAAAAATTTGAGTAATAAAATAAACTATTTTACTGTTATTATTCTGGTTATAAAACATTACGAGTCATTTTGTCATTACGAGAATTAAAGAGTGTATGGGCATAAATTGTCTTGAAAATTTGCTAAAATAGTTTTTTTATATTTTAACATACATATATAATTTATATTTTATAATAAGAGTTCAAAATTTTAGTTGTGATTTAAGATTTTGATTATTAAATAGCTAAGAAGTGATAAACAATGAGTGCCAAAGCTAAAATAATACACTGAGAGAAACAATAACAAAAACAAAACTCAAAAATTCTCAGAATTTTTAAACTTAAAAAAAGAAAGTTCAAAATGAGTTTGATCACCTTAAATTTTGTGCCAAAATTTCAGTAGAAATAGTGTTTATATGTAAAAAACTACCTTATGCGCCAATATAACACTTATTATACAATATATTGTTAAATGTAGGTGCATAGTGATTAAATTTTAATTTTTATTTCTAAATGTCAATCAGTGTTTTCTTGTATACGAACACGTCGGATTCTCAATTAATGCGCTCTATTAATATTAGGAAAATTCCGTTCAATCAATTGATTTTTCAATATCATTTAAATACATTCGCACATACATGTAATATTCTCTTACACGAAATAATTACATACTACATACTTTATATAATTCTCTTTCAATAGCATATTAACCTACATTTTTGCTGAGTAGATACTATACACATTGAAATTTTTATATAACAGAATTAAAAGAATATAATTTTCTTTAAAACAACAACTGAATTGAATATAAAAATCAATAATTAATGTTACCATATGTGAATAATTTTATTTTTAAAAATTCATTTGAAATCTGAATATAAAACTGAAAAAAAATTAGAAAATAAATTTTTCTTGGAATTTTATAGGTTAGCTAGTACAGGTTTAAAATTGAAAATTGAGAATATTATTCCATGATTTCAAAAATGTCGTGACTCAAGGCAAGCATGTTTGATTGAATACGCACACATACATTTATCTCTATAAACTAAACTGAGTCACCCCAAGACTTAGAGTTTTGTAAAATTTTTAGAACAAAGTTATGGAATTTGAACTATTTTCAGTGTTCTTACAACTTTTTCTATTCAAAGTCAAATAAAATTTTTGAATTAATAAGCACCATCCGGGATGTAGCAGCAAAATTGTCATAAATTTCACAATCAATTCTCAAAAATTTATATAAAATCGCTCTTGTCATCCTTGTATTCTAAAAAGTACTAAAAATTCTCCCAAAACTCTCTCTAAAAATTAAGAGTCATCGTCATAAGATCGTTTATTTCGCTATTTTGCTCGAAAAGAGAGAAGAAAGTGAGTAACGGTCATATACTTGTATAATGTAATTTTCGAGTGAGAAAAATTATTTGGTATTACGTACCTCGTTTTTTGCTAAAATGCATACAAAAATTATCCACTTTGTGTTTGAAAGTGAAACATTCTGTTGATAATTTGTGAAAATATGCAAAATCCAACTGAAAAAATGAGTAATCTTTTTGGAAAAGTGAAGATGTAAATGCCTTAATGTAAATCAGTATCTGGTTAATAAAAGCGCGATTGAGCTTCATATGGTCACTCTATACAAATTGTACTAAGAAGAGAATTACAAGTATAAATAAAAACTTATTTGTGTTATAAAAAAACAAATTAAAAATTGGTTCATTGTTCGACTTTTAATTAAATGGATTATAAAAAAAAAAAAACTAAAAAGAGAAATAAAATTTCTTTCAAATAATTTTTTATAAGAAATACTTAGAAAGTTATGGGTTAAAAATATTTTGTGTTCTTGTTTGTCTTATAACTCTTTTTTGAAATTGGTTAATGAAACCAACTTTAAACTTAAAAAATTTTTTTCTTTCATACAAAATGTTATCAAAGGTCGTCTGCTCTTAAAATAATCTTAAAGTTGAAAACTTTAAAAGTTAAATTAAAAAAATGTTTTTTTAAGAAAAAAAAAATCTATTGTATTTTGTTTTCTTTTTTGGGTTAAAACTTTTGACCAGTAAAGAATTTAAACAAAAAATAAAAAATTGATTCTTTCTCTTTTGCCTCCATTGTAAGAATTAAGCATTAGACTTAAGTTTGAGAGTAAATTTTAATAAGAGTAGTATGGTATGTAAGTTTGAATAACTCGTGCAAGTTGAATGCATGAATTCAATGATCGAACAAAATTTTTTTCAAAATAACGAAACGCGGCCAAGTTTCTGATTGTATAGGTTTTGCGAAATTTACCTTTTTATTTAAAATAGATGGCGTTCTACAGTTATGTTCTAACAAGAATGTTTACTCACTATACTTAAACTTATTATATTTTTAAAACCCTATAAAAAATGATGGTAGTATAAATGAAATTACGCGACGAAGCTTTGTCGAATGGCCATGTAGAAAGAGGGACACGAATTACTCGTAAATCACATTTTCTAAAACATGCTGTTAGAATTATATGCATTATATATTTTAAACTTACGAAAATAGAACAATATAACATGGAAGCCTATGTACGTATATTACAAATGTTATGAATTATTAATAGACCAATATGCATTCTTGTAATTTTCCCGACTTATACCATTTATTATATTTGGCGTTATTATTTATGATAGCCATACGTTAAGTTTTACAATTACATTTTGTATGAGTTGTGTTTCACGTTCATTGTATGAGTATGTATTAATACACTAAATTATGCACCGACATTGATTAGATATTATAGAATACGGATAGTACTCATTCAGTCTACTCTTCAAATTTGTCTCGGCAAATTTTGCGTACATTTGTTAATCCTAATCCTAGTACAAATTTTTTAACGGTAACAGATATGTTTGATTGAGTTTGATTATAAATCTATGTTTGACTCAATCATATTATAAATGTATGATTGAGATATTATACATGTTTGATAAATTCAAATTATACATGTTCGATTAATAAAGATTTAGATATTATACATGTCTGATAAATATGAAACAAGTTTGTTTAAAATTCAATAATTAGCAACCATAATTTTTTTATTCTGTAACATTCAATTATGCAAAATAATTGCATTATATAACTTTTAATAAAATAAAATTTTAGTTTCCGTACACTATGTAACAATCAAACTAAAATTGAAACTATCACAGTTCAGCCTCAACAAAACATTTTTATGCTCATGGTCTTAAAATTATTATGCAAGAAAGGCAGACTGATTTATTTTTTTTTAACAAATAGCAATTTGCAATTAATAATCACATTTTTGTAAAAAAAAATTTCAAAATAGCATAAAGAAAACTTAAAACTTTTGCTTGTAATTATTGCTCGTTTTTTTATAATCCAATTAGTAAAAATAAATGTCAATGCTAAAGATAGAATTAAGTCGTAAGAATATTGGAAATTTAATAATTTTTTTTTTTTTTAAATTATCATAAAAATAACAGTATAGAACACTCTTACTTAATCGCACATAAAAGCAGAATAGTTAATACCCATTTATGTTCGCTGTACAAAATAGTTTAGTTATCAGATCATATCCGCCATAGTCAGTGACATGAAATTTATCCAGAGCAAAAACTTAAAACATCCCAATTCTCAATTTTACTGGCAATCCAATATGTTTTCAAATTTTTCCGAGGGAAGCAATAGAACTATCACAAATATTTTTTATTATTTCCAATAAATATATTACTTAGTACAGGCACGACAATTTTAGACACGATCTTAGGATACTTTGCAGGCGGGGATAATATCAAAAGCAGAATTCTCTAATTTGGGAGGGGGAGGGGCAATATCTCAATATGAAATCAACCCTGATGATCCAATGTTAGTTATGGTGCCTAAAGAAAATGTTAATTTTCCCAGCAATTCCCGTGTCACCGTTTTTAAAAGAAATACTGTATTTTAAATTTATGAGATATTACACATGAGAGTATGTTAATTTTTACAATTAAAAATGTGGGTGCAATTTTTTTTTTAAATTACCTTTAAAATTTTTTCAATTGGCTGAAATGTGATCGTTTTCATCTCATAATCCTTGAAAAATTTTTCAATTTCTTTCTTTCAACCATTTTTTTGTCGTCTTAGGGACAATGAAAATCAACATTTAAACTTTATTTTGTGTTTCTTTTTTGACAAAAAACATAAATAACTTTTTCTTTTTTTACAAAATAAAAATTTGCTTTTTTTAAAAAAAAATTGAAGTAAATTAATAAAAAAATTTTGCATAACAATTGGATGAAAAGCTATAAAAATTTAAGGAAACTGTTAAAAGCTTTTGTTTAGAATCAACTCTTCCTCTCTCTCTCTCTACTCTCCTTCTTATAATCGACTCTCTCTATCTTTTCTTCTATCTCTGCCTTATGTTCTAAAAATAAAAATCTGTTCCTTGGTTTTTCGTTTTTTTCTCTTCAAGGAATTTCACAAAAAAAAAAAAATATTCCCACTTGAAAATATTTAATAAAAGTTTTAGTTTGTTGAAAAGGGATAAAATAAGATAAAATTATTAAAAACAAAGTTTTGTTCATATTACGCCTAAGGCTATGCAATATTTAGGCAAGTAAAATAACTTTATATTTTGTTTTTATTTTATGGTTTATTTTTTTTTTGTTAGTTTATTAAATCCCATTATTAGTTTATGGACTTTTTCAATGTAATAAAATTCAATATTTAAAATTAAGCAAAAAAACTTGGATTTATTCAAAAATTCGCTTGAAGCGTAAAATACCACATAAAATACTAAATAACTTTATTTATGAACAGAAAAAAGAAGAGGACCTATGTTCTTCCACAATTTATTCAAGCACATTCAATGAGAATTTAGTTATCCTACTTTTTCTACAATATCTCGAAAGACTACCAAAACATAGAAGAAAAATTTGTTCTAACAAAATATGAGGAAAGTCTCGTCATCTTGAACGGCCATCTTTGTGATTATACATTCTATTAATTTACGATATTGAAGTAACAAATCGATACTTTTCTGCGTTTGTTAGATTTGAAAATTTTTAACGTTTTCAGTGCCATGTAGATAAGAAAAAAATAGTGTGTTTTTAGCAGCCTTTTGATAGTTTTTACTTGGATCCTCTCGCACCCTGTGAAGAATATCCGAGATCTATTCGTCTATAAATTTTAACACTGTCTCTGAAAATTCTCAGGAAATGAGAATTTCGAAGTTTGGTAATTAAAAACACGGTTCACAATTATTATAAAATTAAATATTATTGGAAATGTGCTAAAAAATTTAAGAATTTTTATTTTAAATAAAAATTTTGTCAGACATTGCACTTATCATTTTTATATTCATCTTTTGATAGCTGTGTAGCGAGAATATAAAAAATTTTACGTTTACGATGTTTTATTCATCTTATTCTTACATAATATGTAACATCTTCTCATACTCGTATATCACACAGCTATACTTAGTCACATACACACTCACATTAAACTTAAATTCATTTTATTGTGGTGACATTCATGTTAAAAATGTTTGTCTTAATGAAAACATATTGCCTTAAAAAGCACATTAATAAATTTATAATTTTGGAGCAAAAATTGTCAAAATACAATCTAGCTTGCTTACCTATAATTTAGCAATACTTTTAAATAAAAGATTCTTGACAAATTATATCTCATCAATTCTAATCATTAAATATACGCATGAAAGCCGAATAGAACATTAGGCTTTCATTCATATGTGTTATACAATTATTATACAATTTCTATGCTTCTTGTCTTGAACTGAAATTCACTCGAAATTCATTTAAAATTCATTCGCCTATAAATATACACCAATACTTTTTTACTCTTATACATACACAATAACGTCATCGTATAAAGTTACAGATTACAGAGTAAAAAGTTTCTCTATAGTAAACAAATTATAAACGAATGATGCAATTTTCTTTAACCCCCAAATGGTTTATAATATTCAAGACAAACTAAGTACCTAAATATCATCACCAGATGTAATAACAATTGTTATATTATTTGATATTATAAAAAATTGCAATGTTATTTTGAAACCTTGAAAAGGCAAAGGATATATGTAAGGATATTTTTCTCATCTTCCTGGTTTTTTTTTTTGAATCCAATCAAAAAATTAAATGTTAAACAAAAATAAAAATGTTTTTCTTATATTCATAAAGTTTAGAAGAAAAAATTAGAAATTATAGGGGTCAGGTCATGTGTGTGATGATCAAATAGCTTCTTTCTTGAACTCTGCTGAGGTACAGTGTAATACTTTAGCCGAGTTCAGTAAAAATATTGACGATATACCTTGAATAATATTTTGGTATGAGCTATGACTGTTATACTAACAGTCTTTGAAATTTGTGTTGCATGGCATTTATAACAATGACATCTATGACACTGTCAGGATATTCTTCCTTATCTTACTAAATATTCTTATTTATTTTCATCTTCTTTATTAGAATAATTTTGCTATTGAACAATATTAATTGTTTTGTAGTCGTAAACATGAGTTAGTCGTAATAAATGATCAACGCCTATACCATTTATATCCTACTTTGTATTATCATACTAAGCTGTGCCACAATCAGTGATGTCCGGATGTCCGATTTTCAAGGTGTCCACCATTATACGCCGCATCATTATCATAATCGCTCATCAAAGTAACCTTTCAACTTTCATAGGTTTTGAAGATAGTAACCTAGTAGTTCTTGTAGGAATAGTTAACTGGTAGTTTTAGTAGAAAATAACAATTTCGATAAAATGCACTGAACCTCCAAAATAATAAACAAATTGCCTGATCTTAAGTAACAAAATTCTTTCTAAACACAATCATAATAAAATGGAAAAACAATGAATGCCATCAAAAATATTTTTAATAACAAAAGCAAAAAAAAATAAGAAGAGTATAAAGAGTCAGTGGTCTAGTCTTGGTTAAAAATTATTACAAATGAAGCGAACCAAATCTAATAATCTGTAAAAATAGAAATAACAAAAAAAAAATCCTTACCGCCATAACTAATTTTTCCTATTTTCCAAATTTGTTTTCGTTATTTCTCTACACTTTTTATTTGTGTAATTTTTATAACATTTCATAAATGAAAAATTTCTCGTTAAGAGTTAGAGGAATTTTGTTTTTTGGTTTAGACTTTAGGAATGCGTAAAATAACCCTTATATATAAAATTTTTATTATATATTACAAGTTTTGCTAACATTAATAATATTTTGATTCTATTTAACAACGGCAAATTCATCCTTTTCTTATTCGCCCAAAAATTCATACATTTAAATTGAACGATAGTTATTTTGTATCAAAAACAAAAAAAAATATGAAAAATCAAATTCCTTTCGAATTATACAAGAAAACAAAAACAACAGAAAAAATATAATGGGATGTAATCTTTTCTTCTTGCCTTTTCAACTGTAATTTAAATCTTGAATCTTTGGGAGAAACAAAAATAAAACACAAAATATCAAATTATGGTTTGAGAAATTGCTGCGTCCTCTACCATAAAATGATATAAAAACAAAAATTAAGAATGTAGAGAAGTGAAGGGGGGAGTGGGGGGGTGGGAATGAAAAGACCAAGAGAAGAAAATTTTTTGTGTTGACGGGGTAAAAGCAATTTATTGGAGTACTTTTAATAAATGTTAATAACTATATGGTAGACATTGTTTAAATTTATATTTTCGGCAAAAAAAAAAAATTGTTAATATTTTTGGAATTTTCACTAGCCATATGGAATTTTCTTTATAAAAATTTTCGATTCTGTAAGGATTAGATATGGAAGATTATAGGGCAAAACTTATATATACAGAACAAAGTTGTTTGTGGTCTCAAAACTATTTAATATTAAATTTAAAAATTCAAAAATTTTTCTTCTTTAACCCTTTCCGCCCGGTTGTCGAATAGTGTAATTAGCACATGTTTCATATGTGGGATGTGGAATAAAACAAACTGTCTGTGATGAAAAAAGTAGCATTAAAATTCAATTTGCCGAATTATGTAAAAACGAAATGGAACAACCAAATACAATGCCATTTTTAACTTTAAGAGATGTTTGGATTTTACGAGTACATATGTGTATCAATCGGATCGAAAGAGTTAAAGAGAAATTAAAAATGAATAAAATTATTAATGAATTTTAATTTAAACAAAATGGAACAGAAAATTTCATGTATATTTAAAATTGTAGTCTGGTTTAGTTATCCAAAAGGGTAAAATTTTTAAAGCCTACATTATGGGAGCTCGGCCATATTAAGATTTCTTTAAAGAACGCCATGGAGCTAATTTGCCCAATTGTATTAAATGTTATTGTAGATTGTAGATTTTTAAGGGAACCATCAGGAGGATCCCAATTCTGATACTGGTATATTAATTGAGTAGATACAATTGGAAGGTGGATCCCAATATATTAAAAGTTATTACAAACAATAATGTATCACACAAGAAAAATCCGCCTTAAAATCATTAAATTATAAATTCAATTATACAATGGAAATAATGATAAGGAATAAAGGAGAATGGAGAAAAGCACTTATGTCTAGACTCAATGAAATCTTGAATATTTTTTTTATTAAAATTTGTTAAACTTCTTTACCATTATAATTTCTTCAAATATTTTTATTATTTTTAATTAAAATATTTAATAAATTTCAATAAATAATAATGACAATAAGTCAAGTAAAATAATAATAAATTTAGTATAATTGATAGGCAAAAAATTTATTCAAGATTAAAAATTAGAACGATTTAATCATTTAATCTTCCAAATAAAAGAGAAAATTATCCCAAATATTAATAAAATGTGACAAAAAAAGAAGAGAAGAAAATAAAATTAAAAAATCAATAAAAATTCGGTATCCTTTCAATTATCGTCCTATTAATTGAAAGCTCTAATATTTTAAGTATTTCTAGAACTTGGAATTTCTAAGTATTCTTATTGGAGTTTCTTATTTCTTTCGATCTTCAAGATTTTTTTTTTATTCAAATTTATTGACAAATTATCGTTTATTTTTATTGTTAAATTTTTTTTTATATAGAATTAAATCTTACTTACTCTTCTATTGTAGCATACCATAATTTACTATTTATTTGTTTTAAGAATCTAATCCAAATTTAAGTCTTGTTATAAGTAATACATTTAGAAGGTTATTCAATAAAGTCAAAAAAGGAATTTTTTTAATTAATTGTGATTTAAATAGCAATTAAACTAACTTTAATTAAAATCAACAGAATCAACAGATAGTTACCATTAATTGGCATGACATTAAGAAAAAACCATTTAGGAACTTACAAATTTGCCAATAATTGGCATGACATTAAGAGAAACCAATTTGGGAATTAAATTTTAATCATTATTAATCAACTATTTCTGAAGTAATCTTACTATTATGAAAAGCGAGAGTATCGTCGTAAAAACCAGAAAGCAGCAGCCCTTTAAGTCTATTTAATGAAGGATTTATGAAAAATTAAAACCAGAACGTTGGAGTCCGAGTAGTTGAAATTGTAGTTACCTTACTCAATTTTTCAATTTCAAACAGTACCTTTTACTCATTCAAAAACTCATGAAGGCAAAACAATTAGAAATTTAGTAAGTTCTTACTAATATTCTATATTGTATTATCACTACAAAGTATTATTGCAGTCAAAGTTATGCAGCTTATTCCAATAAATAAATGTACTAAAGGCCTAAAAGTTCTTAGCTTTTAAAATTAATCCAAAAGTTAAAAGAGTAAATGTTTCTCTTGAAAAACTCAATATTTTATGTAAAAACAATAATAACAATAAAAATTAGTACTTAAAGAGAACAAAAAAAAAGTTTGAATGTTAAAAGTGTACGGCTGAGAAGAAGGAGAAACAAGAGAAAATCAATCGATTCTCGTATTGTTTTTTTGTCATTTTTTTTTTCAATTTTCTTTTCTTTTCTATTTTTTTCATACTTATTGTTCTTCCCTTCCTTAGAATATTTCTAAAGTGTGATTACAAAAGCAGAAAATTTTCTCTTTTCATTATTTGAAGCTTATCCTAGTTCAAAAAGTATAGATTCCTACCACTCATACCGTATAATTGTGAAAACTTTAGCATAGTTACATAATATAGAAGAAGCTTATACGAGTATAGAATTTATAAATTGCATACATTTTCTAATATAATTATCTAAATGTATATATTAAATTGTTTTATATATAAAATGTACATATTTTTGTATACTTATTATATCGGACATAATATTATATTGATATACAATATTATGTATATAATATTACAACAATAATAATAAAGCTATATACTATTTAAAAGTATGTACACTTCAAATTGATTATAAGCCTTTAAGAAAATTAGAATTGATTTTCTATTAGAGCAGCACAAAAGTGTTCAATATTGAATATAAGAGAATAAAATTAGAATTCATATTATATATACTATATACACTAAGGGGGTAACACGATAGTTAGCAAATCCAGATGAGACAAATAGTATACACGGTAGTTCATTTTACAAATTTTTGAATTTTCCTAACTTTGTTTCTAGCTAAAATGATTTTAAGTACAAACTCCTGTAAATATGCAATTCAATTTTAATTACTGGACTTGTAAAAGAGCTGTAAAATTTTGGAATGTGTGTGTTGTATAACTCTATTGCAACAACTATTAAAAATGTATTCAAACTTAAAACTACAAAATTTTTCGCTCAGTATGACATACCTGAAGACCAAACCCCTTAGAAACCAGCGAAATATTGTGGGAAAATTTTAAAATGGGAAAAAAAAGGGAAAATGTTAAAGATAATTGATTGTTGGCTTAAAAGAATATTGACGTTTGAATTCCAACTATATTTCCATTTGAAGATAACACACAACTTCCAATGCAATACCAGAAAGCTGTGAATCTGACATTTCTTTTTTGAGCAATACTTCTGCCTTTTTAATAAAATTCATTATTATTTTATTGATCCTCAACAGTGCCAAATGATTACAAACGTACGTTCAATATGATTACTCTATAATAAGCATATTACGAGTTCTTATAATTTTTTATATGCTTGTATAACACTTTCAAAGAATTTTTATGTTACAGAAAAATATTTTCACTTGAACTTTTTGATTCTTTTTAAACAAGATTATATTAGAAATACGTAGACGTTACAAAATTTATATATGTATTTTGAGACTCATTGTATACATACATTGTACAAATGTTATACAATATAATATTTACATATATAATATACTGTTATATAAGTAGGTATAATAATCAATTTGAAATTGAAAAATTTATTTTCTATTTTCTATTTTAAATTTTATTTTGATTTTCATTATTGTTATTACCATTTTTATTGAATTTTATGTTAATTTAGTTCAGATTTAAATCGTAATGCTCAATAAAATATTTAGATCTGAAACTTAGCTATTTATATAATATGCATGTATGATATAACAAAGTATTACTTTATTAAATCGGAACGGAAAAAAATCATTTTTTTTTTTCTGTAGAACTTTTACTAGAAAAATACTTGAAATCTTTCGTAAAGAAAACGAAAAAATACTGGTTCAAAACTTTTTTGGAACTTACTGGAAAAGAGTAAGTAAGAATTTTCATGAAAAAAGAATTTGTTTTAAGAAAAAAAAGTTTTTCATTTACAATTCTTTTTCTATATAGACTTTTTCTATAAATTAAAATTGAATAAAAGATTTAAGATTATCCAGGCTATATTGTACCTATACTAAGGTAAAAAAAAAAAATATTTTGTAAAAAGGGAAAGTTTTGTTTTATTGAAATTTGCTTGAAAATTAATTATTGATTTAAAGATTGAATTCAAATAGCTTAAACTTTTATCAACTCGACACACTAGTTGGTAATTTATATACAGATTTATAGCTATGCTACTTGTATAATAAAATAAATTTATATAGAGTAGTTTGAGATTTGTTTAGTAATTCAAGTAAATTTACAATTATAAATCAAGATTTCGCTCCAAAATTTTGTACTGAACTCGAATTGTTTGGTACTGGTACTGAATTCGAATTTTTTTTATAAATTTAATTCAATTATATTAAAGAATATTTGAATTTTAAAGTTTTTTTTGAAACAATTTGAAAAAATTAATTTTATTTTCTAAAAAGCAAAAAGTTTTTTTTTAAAATTTTACTAAATTAGGGTTGAAATTGAAATTTTAGGGTTGAATATCGAAATTCTTTTAATTTCTTTTCGCATTTATGAAATAATATTTTTAAGAATTTTTCTCTTAACATAAAAAATTTCGATATACCCGTAATTTGTAGCTTATTGTCAACTTTCTAGTATAGAAAAAATAATAAAATTACCATTATTTTTACAATGGCGCCCGAGCAGAATACTGAAATTCCATATAAAAAGAAGAAATTGGAGATGATATAATACTGCCTACTATCTAAATTTCTGGTCAAAATAAAATGGTGCCCATGCATAAGCTGATAATTACTTAAATATTTACATAGAAGTATTTACTGGCGCCCGAACTTGTATTTAGAAATGATATTTCGATGAATTGAAAAACACAATAAAAACGGATTCTCGTATGAACAATGAATTAATTTTGATTGTACACATAACGGAATATACTGACTACAAACATATAAAAAATATATTTAAAAATTTTTTTTTTGATTTTTCTTTAAATTTTCAAGGTAAAACAATATTTAATACCACAGTTTTTCAAAAAATCAACCACATCAATTTTATGCAATCATTTAAATTTTTTTATCATTTAAATTTATTTGTTTTGTTTTTTTTTTTTTAATATCAATTAAAATTAATTTATTTGATTGTTTAAAATAACTCACCTACAATAAAACGGCCCACATAAAATGTATAGATTACCCTCATATTTTATAATAATAATGTATGTATGTATGTATGCATACACGATATACACAATTTAAATAACATAATTGGATAAAATAACTCACCTGTAAAATAGAAAATTGAAAAAATATATGAAAAATCATAAAGGACAAAATAATAATAATAGAAATAAAAATACACACACACACACATCTATAATATATATGAATGAAAATATGAGAATAAACATTATAAAAGTGTAGTCAAATAAATAATATTTACGATCGATTGGATTGGTTTACATTATTTTTTATATGTACATTTAATTTCATTAAATTAAATGAAAAAAAAATGAAAAATAAATAAAAAAAATTTTCAATTGATTGATTTCAAAAACACAGAAATTTTTTTTTTTTATTTATTTATTTAAAATGCGTGTTTTAAAGTCAAAAAATTATGTAAAATTTTTATAGTAATGTAAATGTCATTTGGTTATATAATATTCTTCAGAAAATATTTTTAATGGCAACATTTAATCCTGTCACTTCTATAAACAATTATTTTCCAAAAAATTTAAGGTATGCATTGGTAAAATGTAAAATATTTTGCCTCTCCTCTGTCATATGATTAATGTAAAAAATTGACGTATTCAATTGTAAATATTTTAAAAGACACGAACGTTAGGGTTAATTGGTAATCATTACGGTTGATGAGTGGTAGATAAGTGGTAAATAACAATTAAAGAGAACACAATTTTATGTTATGTTAATGTAAAAATATTTCATCTCATTGAAAATAATTACTGTTGCCGAATGTTATAGAGTGTAAATTGTAAAATAAAATTCATTATTGATGAGAGGAAAATTATTCAATTTCTACAATACATGAAATTTTATCTCTTTTAATTTTAATTTATAATACTTTGTGATTTTTACTGTCTCACATTATTTGCGACTTATGAGTATTATTTAATTTTGAATTACCAATTATAATTGAAATTATTTGCTCATAGTATTGCATTAAATTGGTTGAAGCAAAACTAAAACTCAATTTCGGAGAAAAAGCATTAATTTAAGGAAAAGTACAGCACGGACAGAGAAAAAACAATTATTTGGAAAAATTAAAATTTAAATTAAATGAAATTTAATACAATAAATGTAAAATATTTCAAAATTAATTCAAAAATAGAATTAGTAAAAATTTTCAAGATATCGGAAAATATTCGAAAAATGCTTTGTTTTTCAATGTAGAAAAATATGGTGATTTTAAGCAGGCATGCTACCATATAGAAAATTAAGAATAAATTCTTGTAACAATATAGAATCAAATTGTTTCTTATACATATAACAATTTTCTGCTTTTAATCTTTTAAGCTCATCTATACACATGTATATAAGTACATATATTATGTACAATGTGGAAAATTTTAAATTTTAAATAATTCATGCATATATTATTATATTTTAGCTTATATACAATATTATAAATCATTCTTCTCTTACAATAAATAAAAAGATCCCCTCTTAAATGACATTAATAGTTTACAAATATTATTACACATACTAGACATTTTCTTTCTGTTATTTTTGTTATATATTTTTCCGTTTTCTTTATGTTTTTATTTTGAAAATACTTTGAAATAATCCTTAAAAGGTTTTAATTTGTCCTTTATGGAAATATTTTACATGTAATGCGATTATGTATAACAAAAAAAATTTTAACACGAAGGTTGTTTAATAAGTAATACGAAAAATTTCTTTAGCCTTATTTAAAATTATTAAAAATTTTTGATTACCTGTAATTTGGGTTTTTAGAACCACAAATTTCCATTTAATACATTTTCCATTTTAAATTTCCATTTAAGACTTTAATCACAGATCATTTACTTGAAATTGGCTTCTGCTAAGAAGTTATGGCATTTTTGAATTTTGTAAGCATTGTACATTCTATTATGAAGTTGCTCCAATATACTTTATATATGAAAATCATTCTTGCATTGTCAAAATATAAATAATTAAATTAATTTAAATTATATAGGTCTTATTCAAAATATAATTAAATTGAGACTGATTCTATTTGCTATTCAACACACGAACGACATTAAAATACTTCTGTATACAGCTTAAAAAATTAAAAAGAGCAAAATTTTATATAGAAAACATAAAACCAAAGCCAATTCAAAGCCGATATCGTTTTCAGAGTAGTCTAGTGCAATAATCATGGCAATATACCGTCGTTCTGAATCCAAAGATTTCGTCTTAAAATTTTCAATAAAATTTTTCTACCGTCATTTGTCTCAGAATATATTTATTTTTTTAAAATATTCAATTACATTCTGGCATTAAGTTTAGGCTGTAAAATTTTAACAAAAATAATAAAATTTCAATAAATATTCATTAGAATATTAAGAAATGCAATTTATTTTTATAAAGTGCATCCATTCATCTTGTATAACTATCAAATTCTTTAATTTATTTATTATAGAATTCCAGACTTTTATCAACATTCTGTTTGATGTTGATTTAATAATAATTGCATTATAAGAATTTCCAACTTTCAAATACAGGTTTATAGTATGCAAAAATTTTTTTAACTTTAATTTTATTGAAATTTTTTTGTAAGAAGAAGAAATATAAAATTCTAATTTGATTTAGGTATAGGAAAGGTAAAACTAAAATAAAGAGGAAATTCCGAACCAAGATACTGGCAAAAAAATAATAAATCATTTTTTTGTTTTAATATGCAAATTTGTTGCAGATGCTTATTTTAAAATGCATTTCAAATGCAATAGAAATTTTTAATTTATTTTGAAAAATTCAATTTTTTTTTTTCGAAATTTTATGAAAAATTTAATTATTTTTAAAAAAATTCTTTAAAAATTCCATAAATTTGCATTATAGGATGCCATTTGTACATACAGTTGAAAAATATTTACAAATAAATAAAGTACTGTAATATTATAAAACGGGATTAAAGTTACTTTTGATCGTAATAAAAACTAGTTTTTGTAGGCGATTGACAGTACTAGCTTCATCCTGAAAAGAACCATATTTTCTAAAAGAATGATTAATCATCTGATTCATCTTAGAACAATTCTGGTCCAAATTTCTCTTAAAAACATTGAAGATAACACGAATGTACTGCACGCAACTTACTCAATTTTTATTAAGTGTTCTGAACGCAACTTTTATTAAATTAAATACAATTTTTATTAAATGTACGAACAGCATTTAATTATGCTCTTAGCCTCTTCGAATCCAACAATATGCTTTGCGATTGTTCTACATAACTAAATAAACTTCTTAACGATTAACCTTTTGTCTTATATTACCCGCTTGATTTCACTGCTATTAAAGTGAAATTTCAAACTGAGAGCCAAATATGATTATGTGTACTCTTTCACAAATATCTTCGACATGTACCATCGTCTGAAAAACACTCGGTTTTGGGTTCAGCCTAATATCCTCGAATTATTTCATAATTACCTGAATTTCTCTAGATAGCTATAGAAAATTTTCTCTTATACAATCTCTACTGTTACTCAGCTTAACATCAAGGTAAAGTCTTTTTACAAGCTGCAACTCCTAATCTTGATAATTTAGCAAGATTTTATGAAATTTACAAAAAAAAAAAAAAACGTAAAATAAAAATTTGCTAATTGTAGAAAACTGTTATACAAACTGATATTTCTTAATTAATTTTTTTTTTATTCTATCAGACCTGGAAATCTCATTTTATCAAATTCTAACTAAAAGTTTAATTATAGTTCCATTATAAAATAAATTGTTAAACGAAATCGAAATCAATATTCAAACTAAATTTTAATTAATTTTCAACAATTTTACAATATACTCGTAAAAATCTTACCGATTACTAGAAAATTAATTTTAATTGTGTACTAATTTGAAAAGAAATGAATAATTTCTACCCCCTTAATCCATTTCATTTAAGGATATTAAATTTCAAACCACGTATCCTTTACTATACTTAAAATTTTTGTTTCCATTTTTTTTTTTGTTATTTAGTTCGCAAAATCGCATAATTTGTAGAACAAAACTCTATTGTAATATTTTGTATACAATGTTGTATACAATGAAAACTTTTCTCGCAAATATTTAGAGAAAATAAAGTTCTCTATATATATAAAAGAGTTAATTTCCTTTCTAATTATAATTTATTTAAATATTTTAATTAAATAAATTTTATATACTTGAATAATAGTAAAACTAAATGCTAAAAGGAAACCTAAAATCGATAACAAAAAAAAATAAGAAAAATTAATTACGAAAGTTTTTAATTTATATAAAAAAAATTTAAACAAAAGTTAATATTATATAAGTAGTAACTGGTGGTTAAATACAAATAAAATCGAGTATAACAATTGAAAATACAACCGCAGTAACAATAACAATTTTGTATATAAAGTTGTTATATCGTTCCAATCAAAGATTTCCTCTTAAATAACTTGTTTCGTATCGTAAATTTTATTTAATTACCATAAACAAACTTTATTTTCCGAAATGTATATTGTATAAATCGTATTCAATACACACATGCATACACATAATTTATATGCATCTAATTATATTGTTATTTTTCTTTAAATGTATATATATATATGCTTTAAATTATACTTAGGTATAAACGTGAACATATTATTGTATACTTAATGAAATTGAGAATCCTTGAGAATAGAAAATGTATCCTTATTTTTGGAACCTAAAATTTACCTTATAATTATATCATTTATATACAAAAATTAAATGTTGTACATACTGTTTAAAACAGCATACTTTGTATATATATACATATATACGTATATATACATAGTTATACAAAATTCTGTTTTACTACATGCGTATGTTTCCACTTAAAGATATTTTGAAAAGGATATTTTTAGATAGAAAAAAAAACAATATTGTTACAACGAAATTATAGTCTTGCTCTAAGAAAAAATAAATATTTTTTTAAGTATATATATATATATATATATATATATATATATATATATATACATATATATATGTAGCTCTTCAAGGATCAACAATTCAAGTGTGAATGTATTAGTAAATATTGTTATTATTTAAAATATTTCGTATATGTAATTGAATTGTTCTAAATCAAAAATTTAAAGAAAAAAATAGAAGTTGTGACTCGGCTCTATTCGTAATAATAAGATCTTACAATATTTATGTGCGAACTGTACGGAAAAAAAACACGAAAACCAGAATAATGGAATTGATGCATTTAATTATTTGACACAATTGTACCCATAATCACATGATGACCCATCTAATCACTTACCAGTTCGAAAAAATATTGTAAAATTTAAGAGGGGAAGGTTAGGTCAAAGGCAGAATTTCTTAAAATTAATGTTTGTTACAAATTATATATCAGCTTAAAAATTCAGAGAATCCTTAAAAATTCGGCCAATAATTAGATTGATCAATAAGAAGGGAAGTTTTGTCGGTAACTTCTTGAATTTTACAAAATGAAAAAAAAAATAAATGGTGTTTGTTGCTATTAATTTGATAAGGAAATTTATTGCATATTAAAAGGCGTGATTTAAATTATTTTCTAAAAATTTTTGCTGCAAAATTAGAAAATTTCTTACGTAATGTAGAGGCGGCGAAATTTTCTTTACGAGTAAATTAAATTGCCAGTTGAAGGTTATATTATTTTATTTATTTACTGATGAAATTTATTGCATAACAATAGGCGTATAACAAAATATTCTTCTTAATAGCTGTTCTTTTTCTAAAATTACGCTTTACTGTATCCTTACCCACAAAGTCTATGATTTAAATTCGATTATTTCATGTCAACAGTAGGTCATTTTAACAATAGGAACAATTTCCTACTTAAAATCCAACTTTACAAATATAAAAAATTTCCTACTTAAATAACTTTACAAATATTAATTATAATAAAATTTCAGGCACAAAATTTCGAAACCTATATACATAATATATTTAATTGAGATATACGTTCAATTTTGGGACGATAAAATGACTACTCTTCCAAAAATTAAAGCAATATTAAGTTTCCTAAACATTTGTTTTTGAATTTCTTATTTTATATATGTAGATAATAAGAGTATAGATAAATCCTAATTTCATTTCTCATATTGTTTTCATTATAGATTTCCTTGTATATACATATATACCAGTATATATACATATATACCAGTGTATATGCATATATACCAGCATATATACATATATATATATATTTATATATATTTTGTACTTCTAAATCGAATTTTTTTATTTTTTCCTAAATAGTTACCGTTCCGTTAACGAGAATCCATTTTCTTTTTCAATAATTTTTCGGGAATAATGAATATATACGTACATGTACCTATAAGTACGTATCATTTGTAGGGATCTAAGTTATATCATCACGTTGTATATATGTATGTATAATTTTGCATATATTTAGGACTAAAAATCCACTTACGTAATATTCGTTTTTATTAAATGATACAGCATAAAAAAATAAAGGAAAAATAAAACTAGAAAAAAAGAAAAACTGATCAACTATGTAGGGTGAAAAATTCGGCAGAACCTTTCCGTTTTCTGAGAAATAAAACAAAAAAAAAAATCTATTGCGTTTATGTTTCTTTTTTTCTGGTTCGTTCCTATGCTTATCCTTATTATTATTCCTGTTATATAGATTAAATTATACGTAAAATTTTTATAAGCTTTACTACGCTAATTTAGGTGAGGAGATTAAGGATTTTAAAATAAAAAAATTAAGGAAAAACTTTAGGAAAATTTCTTTAAAATATTTTTTTTATTTTTGGTGGGTTGGTATATTAGTGTAGGTGTACTAGATGTATTAAGGAAGCCTGAAAATTTTCATTTCAGAAATCAGAATAAAAAAGTAGGGATTTTTAAAACAGGATGCTTTTGTATATGTATATATGATATAGTATATATAGTTATTTAGTTTTTTATTAATTTAAATTATTCCAACTATTAGGATATATATATATAGGCTTGTTTTCCCCGTTTTTTTTTAATAGTTCGCAGATTTGTAATTTTTAAAAGAAATTAATTTTTAATGGAATTTTAAATTTTTTTTTCTTCTTAGAAAAATAAAAAAAGGAAATTCATTTAATTAGGGATTGATTACTTTAATTAATTATTTAAGCTTTTTACATAATTATGATGGTATATTTAAAGTATATAATAATAATGTACATATATAAAATAATATTATAGTAGAAAGGATAAATTTTATATTAAGAATAATTTTCTTCAACGATTCTTATAAATAATTTATCGAGGTAAATTTTAGGGAGATTTAAAATTAATTAAATAATTTATTTATAAATTCATGTAGAAAAAAAATTGCAATTTAATATTAGATATGTAATTATGATTATGTATATATAACGTATATATATAAGGATGGTACTCGTATATACATATAAGGTATGAAAATTACGTGCAACGATTGATAATTAATTCAACATGAGTTTTTTAAAAACAATGAAAATTTTTATAAATTTAAATTTTACGGTGACAGGTACATAGAATATTGCTAATAGAGAAATACTTATGGATTCGAATTTTTTCGATTTATTCTCATTAAATTTATTCAATTACTTTATTGAATTTGTTGAATTTATTGTCCAATTGGCTAAGAATTTTTCGAATGAATTTTATACACTTTTTAAATAACAGAGAAATAATGGGAATTCTAGTTAAAATTCTTCTCAAAAAAATATAGCCATTATTCCTCTCTAACAAATCATTGAAAGAGACACAGTCAACTTTCTTAAGATTTGTATCTATTACAATAGTATTTAAAATACTAATTAAGAAAAACATGACTCTTTTCTCTTTATAGAGGTGAAATTTTTAAATTACACAGCATTTTTTTGATTTTAATTACATTAACATTCAACAATATTAAATTACAACGCATTTTATATTTTATTCTCAATTTCTCATCATTCAATATTAATTTATAATAATAGAAATTGAATATTTTTCTTACTCTCTCATCAAATAATGTAAACAGTAGGTGGTTTAGAGAGCATTCTTGTAAACATATTCAAAAACAATATTTATAAAACTACGTAGTTAACAATATTGTCTATACTGCCGCGTAAGTAATACTGTCTACTCTTTTCCTATTTTGTACAATATTAATTTAGAATACAAAATTGTAAATAATGTAACGATACCAAGAGATTATTAAAGAGAGAGAGGAAAAGGAAGAATATACCAAGTATTGAAATATTTGAGAAAAATGAGAAATTTGTGTAAAAATCAACTAAAACACAAATAATTTTTTTTTAACTATCTATTTTGTATTACAATAATAATGTCTACCTTGTACGTTATATTGTAACTTTTACATTAAAATATTGCTTGTAATCACCTCCACCATCATACTAACATCACAATTTGCTTATTATACGATAGGTGGTGTATAGCATGGTTAACAAGACTAAAAATTATATGTTTTTTTTCTTCTTCTTCTTCTTTTTCTTCCTATAATATATATATACCTTCCCGGATGAGTCATCATGAAGGTCATGACAACCGTATAACTAGACCAATATTATTACATAAAAAATTTATTATAAAAAATACGGTAATAGAAAAAAACAAATTTCAAAAACAGAAATTACAAAAAAAAAAAAAATATCATGTTTTTCTATTATAAGTACATTAATAACAATGTGAATGGAATGCCGGGGATGGAGAGAAAGCAACAGCGCACAACAAAATAAACTTTAAGAAAATTTTTTATGTGTATATTGAGTAAAAGAAAATTGGAAAAATTGATTTTGACTGTTAAACATAATGGAAAATTTTTATATAGAAAAAAAAAACTTATTTTTTACCCAGGTATACCTATAGGCTCTTTGTTGGTAGGATAGCGTGGTAGGTTATTTTGTTCTAAATGAAATCATTATATATAAAAATTATATACTTGACCGTATAAAATATAACATTATAATCAGTTTACTTAAAATATATAATGTTAAATAGGTAGCTATGTAGGTATATAAATTTAGTGTATACAGAATAATAAGGTTGAGGGGTATACTAAAATATTATAATTGAAAATTATTATAATATGGAAATTTTTGTTCATTTTCTTTTTCCAAATTTCGTTATCGACCGCTTTACGTGAATAATGGAGGTATTGTTGTTGCAACAAATTTCTGATTTCGAGAATTTTAAATAAAATTCATTTTTCCACGCTAGAGAGCTAGAGAAATCTTAATATACTATACTAATAGAAAAGTGCCTGCTTGTAAAATAGATTAAAAGTTTAGAGAATTGGCAAATTTTTTCTTAAAACCATGATAAATCGAAATTTTTGTAAATATCAAGGTAAGACAATTTTGTTTAAGAATGTACCTGAATGGCCAATTTTTCAGAAAAGGAAGTAGCTTCGTAAAAAAGATCAAAATTTTCCGAGACAATTCTATACCTAGAACATAAAAATATTCTAGTCCTTAAAATGTAAAATAAGTGTTTAAAGAGCATTGTCTGGCAGGGTTTAAGAAAACCCGGACACCCCACATACACCTGGCGTAGATCTGTAAAGTCTGAACTAGAAAAGATCTAACAAAGGCTAAAATCAAGCAAACAGCAAAAAATCTAACGAAGTGAAGATGTCAAGTAGAAGACCTATTCTCCCAAGAGGAGTAAGGAAAAAAAAATTAACAGAATTGTCTGTAAAATTTTCTCTAAACATAATTATTTTATTGAAATTAATATTATTCATGAAATTCACCACAATGCGTTCGGATATTATGCTGGCCACATCGAAAAAAAATTTTTTTTTTTTTGTTGCTTTTCTAAAAAAAAAAAAAAACAAATTATTATTGATGAAATTATGATCACGTAATTAAATTTAACTAATAGAACATTTTGTGGTCTATTATACAAAATATAATAATTTAGGTGGTAACTTGAGAATTACATTACGAAATGAAGTTTTTCTTCATGTAGTAGTACTTATATATACATATATATTATACATAAATCAAAATTATATGTTATTGTTATAATAAGATAATTATTATATTATATACATATTTTCATTTCTATACCGTAGAAATTTATAACACTTTTAAAAAGGAAAAATATTATTATTTTAATGGTCATAATTATTTAAAAAGGTTAATAATAAAAAATTTTGTAGTAAATTTAATAATAAAAGAAAATTAGGTGATAATTAATGAAAATTAGTTGATAAATTTATTATTTCTTAAAATTACGATAAAAGAATTTTTTATTTGTATAATTAATATATTATGTAAAAATTCTTAATATTACCATGTTCATAATTATTTTATTGAGTTGTAATAGAAAAAATATAGTATATGTCTCATTCCTAACTTGTATTTGGCTGCCTTTAAGAATAAATTTAATTCGATATTTGCATGAATTTTTAATAAATATTTAAGAAATTACGCATAGGCATCTCAATGGTCCCAATCTCGATTGTTCAGATTTTTGTTGTTTCTCCTCATAATCTTTTATCTGAGGTAATTAGTGAATAAAAATATTTCATTTAAGTGTTAATATTTTTCATGATTTTATTTAATTTCCCGATTATTTTATATGATTCTTTAATAACTTTCTGAAATTATAATTAATTAAATTATACACAAAAATCCTCTCTTTTCGAAGATTTTTCATCTACATTATTCTAAGAGTCACAATTTCCTTAAATTATATGATTAATTCGATGAATTTTTAATAGCTATACATGAAAGAGGAGTTCGTATGAGTAGGTGAGGCGAAATGATATAAGTATAGGCAAACAAGTGATAGGAAACATATAATTTAATTTTAAAACTAAAAGTAATTCTTATACAGTAAATTTTTAAAATGATTCCTTGAAATTATTAATTTAGTTATATAAATAAAAAATAAATTCAAATCAACATGCTTTTATAAAAAAAAAAATAAAATATTTACAATATAAAATTTAAAATTTTAATTTTTACTAATTTTTTATTGACTACTGCTAGACTACTTTTTTATAATTATTCAAAAAATCATACCTTATTTCTCCTGGTTAAAAATTTCTTGACCTTTGAGTACATATAGCTTTTTTTTTTGTATGCCAATTACTTTGTTATATATAAATATATAGTTAGTTACAAAAATAATTTGAATTCTTAATAATAAAGAATTTTTTTAATGAAGAACACACACAATCAAACTATCTATCAGTATACAAGTATATAAATTAAAAAAGAAAATTCTAACTAGGTTTCCTTTGCTTCTCTTTTTAATTTTGTAAATTTTTAATATTTTCTTGCGTTTTTTTTTGTGTTCTATTCTGTATAACTAAATAGATAAGTTTTTTTTTTATATATACAGCTGCCCTGAAAGAATCAACATCGATTATCGTTACATTAATAAAAATATTTGATTTTTTTTTCATATAATTTCATAAATTAAATAATAGTACCTAATCCGTATAATATTATAGCTAGATATATGTACATAATATATTGTTCTTTTAAAAATCTCGTAAAATTTGAAAAGTACACCCGTAACTTCAAAACGAAAATAGATATACATAGTAAATATTTTGAGAACGTACATCAGGAGAGCGAAAAAATTAGTAATTAAAATTTACTCAATTTTAATTGAATATAAATAAGAGTTACTGTGACGTAATATCAAATTATTGATTGAGAATTTAAAATTATGTAATTGGGAAATGCATACATATTTCTCACTCTCAATGAATGTTCACTTAATCATTAATTGGATCGACGCTTTTAAATTAAGCTATTTGAAATCATACTGTTTTTTCTCTCAATACTTCACTGGTTCGTCGCTTTTAAGTTGTAGAATTTTTATTTAATGCACTTTTTTTACCACTTTTTTAACAAGAATAGTACGTAATTGTTGCCGTATCAATAACAAAATGGACGTTTACAAATTAAATTGAAATTGATTTAACTTTCTCCAAGAAAGAAATGAGAGCTCTTTTAAGCAAGTAAGAAAAAAAAAAACGAAAAATCAATGAGTCCCGGTTCACCCCTTAGTTAGATAAGACCAATTGAGAGCGATTCCTCTACTTGGAAGTTGGAATAAATTGTGGAACAAACGTCATATAGTGCTCATTTTTTTTTCAATGAGAAAAAATTCCTTCCGTGTCTATTGTTCTCAGTTTATCGCAGTGCTATGCCGTTGTGTGAGAAAGAAAAAATTCGCCAAGCTTTATCGTTTCCCTTCATTAGTTTTAAAAGAACAATTATATATACAATATATAACTAGCTAGTAGAAAAAAAATTATTTATACATATATTTAGAAAACAAAATTTAAAAAAAAAAATATTGAAATTTACGTAAATTTGAAAAGATTACAGAAATTAAAATTATTGTATAAATTTATAGGTAGTGCATCTCAATATAGATTCGTTTTTTATTCTTTAAATTTAATATATTAATATTAAATATTATCGTAATTATTTATTAATTATTTAGTGTATTAAATCAGAAATGTATTGAGTTCCATATTGCAACTGAAATTCCTAAACACCAGGAAGATGTCTTAAATGGCAAGGAATTTCTTTTAAATCGAAAATATTTCATGGGTTTTATAATCAAAATATAATAATGTACAAAATAAGTTTAGTCATCTTACCATAACTCAATCGAAACGTACTAAAAACAAATTTCAACCAAATTAAAAAAAGAAAACCCTCAACATTATTGAAAACATATTCTTTAATGAAATACTTAAAAAACACAAATTATAATATACGATAAAATCTTCAAAAATCGCCAAAAAAAAAAAATTTGAAAGCCCATGAAAAATAATTTTCAATAATTATACCCGTATTATAGATAACGATACAAAAGAGCCACTAGCTCTAGTTCATCGGAAATATTATTATCGTTATTTTAACCAGTACCTTATTTTTGCATGATATTCCAAGAAAATATTCATCTTATTAAACAATTGAGTTTAATTTAATTTACGTTAAGATCTCATTTATTTTAAAAACTTACTTCCTTGAATATGCTTGTGAGTCCCAATCAAAATGTCGCATAAAATTAGTAACAATCCTTAATAACTAAATTTTTGCAAAAATTAAAGATAATCAATCTAATCTAATTAAGGTGTATAATTAACATTTTGGAATTGGAACAGAATCATGCATATTACGTTATATGTATATGAAATGAATATGGTTTCGGTGTGGAAGGGACATGCGGGCATGTTTATAACTATAACAGGTATAGAAATTATAGCTTAATATTTATAATGGGAACATATACAATTAATATAACTCTAAAAATTATGTTAATGAATTATGATTATTTTGTTGAGGATATAATATGAGTTATGTGACAACATTTAACATGTAGTGAAAAACATTCTTAATATTCTCATTATAACATCAATACAAATAATAGTATGTAAGTATAATTTATATTTTATTACTTAATTTATATATAAAAAATTTTATTATAAATATTAACACTTAAGGATTTTCATATTTACATATATGTAACAAAGGATTCTTAAAATCAAACCATATACAATTATATATAATTTTAATTAAAATTTTGGTTTATAACAATAAAATTTCGTTCGAATATTAATATTATATGTATATATAAAATTAAATGAAAAGAAAATAGAATATAAGCAATTTGGGATTTTCATTTAAATTAACAGGTCTAAAATAATAACAATAATTTTTAGTTAATATTATGCTTGTATGTTTAAGGAAATTTATTTATAAGGGCATAATGCAAATTATTAATTGCAACTATACTTGTAACTATTTATAATAATATTAACGTATGTATATCTATGTATGTATAGCGAATGAATAATGAGGTGAAATATAATTTTGATGAAAACTGAAATTATAAATGACTTTAGTGGTTTTTTACTGTTTTTCATATAAGTATGTGAATTGTGATGACATTATTGTGATGTCTACAGGGAAATCGAATGAAATTAATTAAAATAAAGTAATAATAAATTTTTTTTGCTTGAAACAAGAAATTATAACATACGAGATATTTATAAAATTTTCATTGAATTTAAATTTTCAATTTAATAAATTATTTTGTTTCTTTAATTTTATTATTTTTCCGGTTTAAATCAGTTTTAAATTGAGAAATTCATTTAAAATATATAAGGAAATGAAAAAATTTTTGTAATAACAAAAACCTTTATTGTTGTTTCAAATAATCATATTGTTAATTTAAAAAAATTTTACTGTTACTCTTATTAATTTAAATATTTTAATATTCTGATGACGAATTATGCTGAAGACTTACAATATTATTTTAAATATTTTTGAAATAATTAAATTTAAAAATTAATTATTTAATTTAAAAATTATTAAATTAATTATAAATAATTAATTATTGATTTCATTTTTAAATAATTATGGCAATACTCAAATTGTAAATTACATGAAAAATTATATAAGTGCTATTTAAATCCCGTATTTTATAATATAAAATATTATTGTAACAATGAAATTTTATTTTTCAAATTTTGAGGACTTTTTCCTTGATTTCGTCTATAACATATTCAAAAGATTTTTCCGATGATAGTTATTAAACAAAAATTATAATAAAATGTGACATATTTTTGATATTTTAGAGAACACTACCATATATAATGTTATTAATTAATAAAACAAATGAAAAACATAATAACTAACACAATACAAAAAAAATTATAACAATTATAAATGAATGTCTGTCCATTTATATTATATAATTACATAAAATGTATATAATGAAAATCAACATGATTAAATACAAAATAAAATATGTGTAAATCTCATTATTTAAATAAAATAAAACATATTGCATGCAATTTAAATTAAATAATTAATGAAAATTAAAATAAAATAAATATTAAAACATGAAAAAATTTAACCCTTTGTACTCCAGTCACATCACTGTTGTGAAAATCTAAAAATTCCAATTTACTGAGTACAAAACGTATATAATATTATGTATGTAAAATCAAAATGTGAATATGATTTTGGCAAGTAAATGATTAAATGATCGCATTTTCCTGATTTATTGTGATTCCAAAATGAGCATTATAAAAGCATTTTGATCGTATTTTCCTGGACTTGCTGTGATTTCAAAATGAGCATTATAAAAGCATTTTAGTTGGAAAACAGCTACAGCTTTCCTATTCAAAATTTACATGAAAAACATTAGGCACAATATTGATGATCCCGAAGTTCAAAGGTTTAAAAAAAAAACAACAAAATAAAAAAATTTAAACATAGTAAGATCTATAACTCTTATAATATAACTTTAAATTAAAATTATTGTTATACATTTATGAAATATTGAAAAAATTAAATAAACTTACCTGATTTTTAATATTTATATATTATGTAATTAAAAGTAAATAAATAATATTATTTACGTTTTATATGTATATATCTGCTTATTTATATTATATACAATGGACAAATCAATTTTATAAAATGTGAATTATTTATTTAATTATTTTTCTTCTCTTTATTTATATTATACTTTATTTAAATAAATATATAACTATTATATTTATTTAATTTTATTTCGTATAAATAATTATTGTATATGTTTACGATTATTGTAATTGTATGTACGTTTGTATATATTATGTATATTTATGATGTGTTTGAGTATAACACTTTATACTTAATATTTCTTATTATTATCATTTAAAATTACGTATTTTTACGATACTAATTACGGTATAATTTGAAAAAAGAAAAACAAGACTTTAATTGTATATAATATGTTTTTGAATATGGTATATAAGAATTATAGTAAATTGTGTGATGTTATATTGTATTTTGTTATATATTTAATAATTGTATATAATTTTTGAAATTATATTTTTTTATAAAATTATTAATTTACATAATAATTGTTTGTATATTCTTTATTAAATTTATATAACACTTTTGTTTTGTATTTTGTTTTAAATGTTAAACTTTTATAATTTTATTGTTATTATTTTAATGTTGCACTAACACAATTGTTATAATTTTCTTTTAATTGTTATAATTGTTAATATTTTTATTTATTGTATTGTAATATTAATATTCTTTTCGTAATTATAATTATTTATGTTGGAATAGTGAATATTTTTTTTTTTTTGAGAAAGCAATTAAAAAAAAATTATGAGAAAAAATAAAACAATTTTTTATATTAATATGTAAAAATTCCCCACATTTACTTGAAGTTTAATGACATTTCTATTTAATCAAAATATATATATACACAAACAATTATACTATTTTAAAACAACAACAAAATTATTGTAATCATCCTTGTAAATGCTCTCAATTTGTTCCCTATTTTTTTTTTATTATACAGCAACTTTTTTTTTTTATTATTTTATTGATTATAAAGATGTTCTCTAAATATATACGAGTATAACAAATATTGTTATTTTGTATATAATTAATTTTCGCACAGAAAATTTTTATTAAATTTAAAAATATTTAAATTTTATTATTATAATTGAAAATTAGTTTTTTTGAAAAGTAAAATGTTTTTAAAATAAAAATTTACAGTATTTTTCTCAATATAGTTAATAAATTTTTTTGACAATCAAATGTCAAAAAATTTCCCTTTTTTTTTCTTTCTTTCTTTCTTTATCTTATAGAGATTTATGTACCAAAATAAAATATGGGAGATTATGTACTTTTTGAATTTCTTATTTGGTTTTTATTGGTTTTTTTTTATGTTTTTATCACTAAAATATTCACAAAAATTTTAATTATTTTATTTTATATTTTATTAAAAATGAAATTAAAAGGACGAATTTAATGTTATATTATTAAAATATAAAATTATTTTTTTATATTTTTGATATGCTTTGGAAAATATTTTAATTATTATTTCTTAAATTGTCAAGTTTCCACTTAATATTATTTTATATTTGAAACTGTTATATTAAAATGTTTTAACTTTTTCTATAGTTTTCTTTTCAGAATTGTTTATTTTTTTTTAGTTCAAAATACTATTAATTTAAAATATTAATATTGTTATAATACTTTTATTTACACACAATCATACAAATACTTGTATATAATAATTATTAACATAGTAATTTACTTATTTCTTCTAAAAAATTATTGTTATTAAAAGAGGATGAAGGGAAAAACCAAACCGCAAAAAAAAAAATTTCAATATAATTTAATATTTTTATAATATTATATACTAGTATAACATTAAATATTATGTATACAATAATATATTTTGTTTTATATTTAATTATATTTTAATAAGTATATAATAATAATTATTATATATTGTAGTTAGTAATATTATTCTGAGAGAGAAGTAAAATTTTTAAAACGCCAATTCACGCGTACGGTTTGAATAGAACTGTCGAATAATAGAGAAAAATTATCTTTTTTGTATCACCGAAAAAAAAATTTGTATATTTTGTTCCTCTCACTCTTATTTTAAAAAAAAATGTTCTTCTTTTTTTTTTTGAACAAATCCAATATTCTATTCTATGCTCGTAATATATAAGATTTAATGTACGTAATATACAATGTTATAAAAATAATAACAATAATAATAATATTTTTACCCCTCTAGCTAAAATTGACATTGTAAAAGGATATTTATTTGTTCCCTTTTATATTATATACAAGAATATTTTTCTCTGTGTTTGTTTCCTTTACTCTTTTTCTCTCATTTAATATTGTTATTACAATTCTTTAATTTTTTTGTAAATTTTCTTCTTCTATCAAATATATTATTCACGTTCATGGACTATACAAGAATAACACCAAACAAATAAAATGTAAAGAAAAGCAACAAAAAATTATTTAAAGGAACAAACGGTAAATTTGTTTTTATATTTCTACTCAAAATAACTGTTAGTTGGTACTTTTTGTTCTCTTACTCTTTTATTTACCTTTTTGTTAGTATTTTATCTCTGTTGAATATGAAAAAAGTATTTTTGTTATATGATTATATATTTTTGGTTATGTATGAGTTAAAAAAAAAGGGGGATGAAAATAAATAAACAAATAAGAGAAAAAAAACTAAAATTGCGCATCAAAAAATAGAAAAAAAAAAATAAACGATTTTTTTCTTATTTTGTATACCTTACCTTGTACTTTATTACATAAAAATAATATTTATATATGTATATGAGTGTGTTCAATATGGTTATGTATATATACGAAGAAAAATTAAAAATATTTAAAACAAATGGAAACAAATGTTAGCAATGCTAAAGTTTAAATTTCCCAACATATAAACTCGTTTACCCTTCATTTCTCAACGTTTCTCCAATAAATTCAAAGAGAGCGAAAGAATGAGTTCATAGGAGAAATGGAGCGGCAGCAAATTGTTACAAAATCATACAAGTTGAAAAATGTAAACTTCAGCTATGAAGACTAGCACAGGCACAGTAGAAATGTGAACTGAAATTGAAATTATATAAGACAAAAAATTTGACATTCATTTCTTTTACGAGTAATATGAGTAGCTCCTATATCGAAAAGAGAAAGTTATTTTGGTACTGCGATACTTTCATTATAGTTCTGAACGAAAATTACATATCTTGTTGTTGTTAAAACAAAATCTGAATTGCCCATAAAATTTAAGTTTGAATTACTAATTTAATATATTTTACATAAGATTTTCTAACAAAATCCAAATTTCCCCTACTAATTTTAAAAAATCGAATATCGTGCATTAATTTAGGCGCGAAATTCACGGAGCTTTTGTAAGAATTCGAGTAATTAGTACAGTAGGTATAATAATAATTGTAATAAAAATTATGACGTATAATTCATAATATAATTTAGATATCTATTTCAATTAAATGCAAAATGTTCTAAGAATTTCTAATTATTCATATTTACATATATTTTCATAGAATCAATAATAACGGCAATCCCAATATTGAATCTTAATATACAACATCAAAAATCCATATCTCATTTCATTATGATTACATGTCGAGTACAGAGAATTTATTTTTCTAAGTAAAAATTGTACCTTTAACGTCATACTGTCAAATTCTACGAAAAAAAATATATATACACGTAAATATAAAATGTAAACGTCACATTAGAAATATAAATGCGTATTAATTTCTTTTTTATTCTCTCTTTTTCTCTTTTATTGTTTTTGCAAATCCTTTAACATTCTGACAAGAAAAGTATTTTTTTTTTTAGAAAAAATTCCCATTTGTTTTTCATATATTTTTAACATCAAATGAAAATTTGAGCAAATGTATAAAATTAAATATTTCCCAATATTTTTTACATTATATGAAATTTATTCAAAATATTAGTATAAGAAAATCCCAAATTAAAAAAAGGGAAATTTAACCTTTTGACAGGAAAATCTCTAATTTTTTTAATCAAAAATTTCTTTTATATACACAAATACTATTGTAAATAAAAATCTCCCCGCAATTTTCTATTATGCATAAAAATCATGAGTGTTTATTGTATATAACACGTAAAATTTACATTTACCGTACCGGGAAAAAAATAATATTATTGGAAATAAACCTGTATATACTACATATTGTGTGTATGTGTGTGTGTGATAAATAAAAATTATATCTATGCAAAATATTATTTGAGATGTGAGAAAATTTTCTCTGGTTTTTTTTTAGTTTTACGTAAGAGAATTTCGAGTGTATGTGTGTGTATGATAAAGAAGAAAAATAAAATACTTGTTATTGAAAAAAAAAATTGTTTTGTGTATACCAAAACATGATTTAGTAAGTATATACGATATACATAGAAGACAGTATGGGGATTTCCTCGTTGAATGATGACTCATCGCTTGAGAAAGCTTTTTATTATATTCTTATTTACTTATTTGTTTTCTGTTTCTTTTTTTATTATAGGAGTATATAACATAAAAAAGAAAGGTTTATTTACTCATTCAAGTATACTTTTATATACCTGTACGGTATATATTATAAATATAAATTTAATTCTTTATTTACTAAACTGTTATACACATTTATAAATTCATATATTAAAGCTTATATTAGGTGGCATTATATTTTTTATTATTCATATAAGTATTTAGGGACTTTATAAAGCTTTAGAAATATTTTTATATCGTATATCAGTAGAGGAAATAGATACATATATATATATGTGCATATACTTGTTTCTTACATCACAATGAATATAACACATGTGTGTTTGCGAATGTTTTTAATAAAAAGAATATGATATTATTAAAATAGAACAATTTCTTTCGTCTCTGTTTTTTTTTTCAACTAATTCAAAATATAAAATTTAATTATTGAATAAGGATATACAAGAAAAAAAAGAAAAACTATAAAATTTATTATGAGAAAAAAAAATGAGTTTTCTGATTCTACTTTTTCGTTTATTTTTTTTTTTATCATAATATCCTTGTTATTATGACATTCAAATCGATATTAAATTAAATATTAAAAGGAACAGAGAGAAAAAGTATGAAGCACACATAACCAACAATATAATTTTTTTTTACAGCATTTAAAAGAACCTACTTATATGCTTAAATTATAATATAAAAGACATAGGTACAAAATTTATTTACAATATATGTACACTTAATATATTCGATTTAAATATAATAAAATTGAAAGTTTAATATAGCGAAATTAACCCTTACCTGCACCAACCTATTATTTTTAAAAATAAAAATTATCATCTCAATATTTTCGATTTTAAAATACTTGTACATTATAAAATAAAGTTTGAAGGATATTTTAATTATATTCCTGTATAACACGTGTATAATATTAATATACAAAATATCCTTATAGAATGTAGATGGTATATTTACATTTCATGTATAATTAAAACTAATTTTATGAGGTGAAAACATAAAACTAATAGGACAACAATATATAATTGTTATATAGATTTTATAATTAAATATTCTATTTAAATTTTACCATGTAAATTTCAAAGAAAAAATACTATTATTATTAGTATATACAGTGCCAGAAATTAGCTTGGGACCATCCATATATAAATAAGTGTTATACAAATTTTATTACAATGCTTTATTATAAATTTATTTAATTTTAATTCTTTACACGATTATATTAGAAAAATTACGGTCAAAAATGTTTAATAAAACAACAAGCTTTTTGAAATTTGTTATACGATATTTTCACATTATTTGAATGGCAAATGAACTTTACTGCGTAAAAATAAACTTTATTATGGTTTCTCAGTCGATACTGCTGTGCTACTTTTTCTACAACTTTATTATTTTTCGAAAAATTTTGCAGTCTCATTTTCTTTATGATAGCCAAATTTTTTGGAGATTCGGCGATTACTCATGTTATTTCATTACTATATATCAAGTTTCATTAATAAGTGTTATAAAATTTAAGCTGGCAATGACACCTTCAGCATTAAGCGATTACTGTGACAAATTTTAGAAAGTGTATAACGGTAAGTTGTGACAAAAGCAATAACAATTTTTTTTTTTTTTTTATTTTTAAAAGTAAGAGGCAAGTGAATTTAATTCCATTTGGGTCACTATTTGTTTGTACATGTTATGTATAACATATTTATAATTAATAGCAAATGAATATACATATTTTTATGTACCTACATATACCGTTATATATTCGTAAGTTGTTTCTTTTCACATATCAATTTTAAATGGGTGTAAAATATAATGAACATAATTTGTAAATTATATTTGGTTTTTATGACTAATCCAAATGATTAATTATTAAAAGCAAGAATTTTCTTTTATACCATGCCTCTTTTTTACTGTTTATATATGTAAGTATTGAATATGTATAACAGTTATATAGTTTTCTCATATTATATCGTTCTCTCATATATTTAGAACGTAATATAATTATTTCACCTTTTGAAGTTTACAGATTTTTATACATATGTGTGTATGTATAATGATTAGAGGAGTATAGGTAATGTATTTTAGGTACTTGTAAATATAAAAGTAACAAGTTTTTAAAAATAATTTTTATAGTTTTCTTTTATGTTCTTTTTATACACTTTTATTATATTATGTTGGTTTTTGTTACCATTAAAATGAAAATGTTATTTAGTATAAAATTTAATTTATTATTTATAGATTTGAAAATTGACAGATGTTATACAATAGTTATATAATTTTATTACTTTATGCATTTATTTATAATTTGAATATAGAATTACATTGTTTTTAATTTGAAATTGAGTAAAAAATTTTAATATTTCATGTACTGTTATAATCTTAAATTAATAGTCGATTATATAAAAGTTTGTACAATGTCTAAATATTTGTATACCAATTAAGAAGACTTTTTTTTGGAAAGAATTATTTGCTCGGTTTTTTATTAAGACATGTTACTTTTTCAATAAGATTACTCATTTTTGTAGCTAAATTTTTTTTTCTCAAAATATCGACTGAATACGTCATCTTCAAAAATAAAGTGAATAAATTGTGATCAAATTTTTAATAAATTTTCGAAAAGACATAATGAACAAACACAACACATAAAAATTTGTCTCATTTCACTCAGCTTTCAACTACCCTCTTTTTACCGACCGCATTCCATACAATAAGGAAAGTTATATGATGGCATCTAATTTCGGATCTCCATGATAGGAAAGATCAGTGCCCGAAAACAGAACTAGGAATCGATTTTACATTATTTAATATTTGAGTTCCTCGGTTGTTACCGAAACTAAATCACGAACTCCTGAGGAAATTCGAAACTATATTTCGTAAATTTGGTTCTTATAGAAACGGAACTTTACTAAGAGCCAAATTTACATTTTTCAAGTTATGTTACCGAAAAGATTACTAACGTTCTTTAAACTGTGAAGTGTTTAAAAGGCATTTTCACATATAACTATTTGTAATAATTTCGCTAAACGACACAAAACATATTGTGGTCAGTTATGTTCAAACTTAGACGTTTTCATCCATACCACATAGGGCTTCCACATTATCCTCTTAATTTGATGCTCTGCCTCAGTTTTAAGAAACGTATTTATTTAACAGCAAATGATTAATTATTCACCATAGTCCATTTGTATTTACTTATACATCTCATCTCAAAAAACAAATCCCCATTCAAAATTATATACAAAATTTGTAAAATATTAAAAACATTTTTTTAAAATAAAATAATAAATTAAATTCATTATTACAATTACATATTGAATAGATTAATCATTAATATGATTGTATGTGCAAATAATCAAATTACTATAATAAATCTTCATTTTATTAACTATATACATAATCAAATAAATAAATAAACAAAACAAATAAAATTCCAATATACATACATATGTACATATGTATTTACATATTTAATAATGCAACACCATATTACAATATTATTTAATGTAATTAATTTCCTTTTGAATAATTAAAATTTCAACAATAAAAAAAATCTCATTTTATAATTAATTTTACATTATATAAAACAAAAAGCAATAAAAAAAAATTTAATTCATTTTTCTATATCATTATCATTATTATCATCATCATTATCACATCATTTTACCCATAATACAATAATATTATTATTATGTTATATTACTTTTGTAATCTTTAATTATACATGAACATATTCTTATATATATATAGATAAAAAAATCTGTAAGCTCATATATGAGTGAATGCGTGTGTTGTACACAAACAGGATGCATATGGATACATACATATAAGTGTTTGTGTATGCAACAAATCCTTATTAATTTTAATTAAATTCAAATTCAAGCAATTTATTTTTCAAGAAAACATGTACTGCTTATTTATATTATGTAAATATTTATGTTCGTATACATATATATTTTACTCATATATTTGTAGGCTCATACCACTTCACTATCAATTAATCTAATATAATTAAGATGCTTATAATATAGGTACAAGTTGTATAATATAAAAAGAATATAAGGGCAATTTTGAGTACGAAAAGAAAAAGTAAATAAATAAAAAAAATATATAAAAAAGTATGTAAAGGTAATATCCGATAAAGGTATTATCCGATATAAGGCCACCTCCATTTTGTACCACAATTAGGATAACAAATTTATTTTTTCATGACTAAATGTTTCAAAAATTCGAATGTAAATCTAAAAGATTAATAAAGAGCACTAATCGGCTTCTGGAACATCTCAAAATGTTCGATCCAAAAAATCGTTTGCAGATTTCATGAGAAGGCTGACTGTGGGTCTCTTAATCGTAAGAGGACGGTAATGGTGGTGAACTAAAACATTTATAGTTTATAAACAATTCAGAATCTAATGCTCGGTCGCAGTAATATTACGACCAAGCCGGCCTAAATAGTTATAAAAAATGCCTGCAAAATCCAAACTTAAAATTCTGGTTCTCATATATTACAGAAACATAGTTTAAAACAATATAAAAGACTTTTGGGCTGACTGACGACTAAAGAGAAGTATATTCGAGGTTAGAAAATTTCAGAGTCATATAATCAGAATAAAATTTCAAGATTTCACACTTGAATACGAATATGCACTCATTTTGCTCGCTTTTTTTTTTGTTTTCTGCTTCAAATTAATTTAAGAGCTTATTATTTTAATGTGATGATTTGAAAATTGACAAAAAAAATCTAAGAATCCTTTTGAAACCAAAAAAAAGTATTCCTATATAATTTTATTCCTTTTATTTTTTTTTTGATTCCACATTGGCATCTATCTTGTATTCCTTTTATATCCATTTGGTTTTTGTTCAAAAAAATTTTTTTTTTATTAATCTTAACATTAAATATAGCAATTTTCATTTTTAACAATGTCTTCTTCTTAAATCAGAGACATGCACACATACACATGCTATGACAGCATATTAATAGACACAATGAAAAATCTACACATACGTTACAAACTTATAACAAAAAAAACACGTGACTATTTTCATTACTCTATAAATCGAAATTATAAAAAAAAAATAAATTTGGCTATGAATTTTCTGTGTTGAAAATTTTAAGGATTTTTTGTAAATGCAAGAAGACTCTATAGCTATTCTCTTCCAAAAAAAAAAATAAAAAAATAACAAGAAAACAGGAGAAAAAATTAAACGATTTTGATAATATGCAAATCAGGAAGGATTTTACTTGAGACATTAAAAAGGAAAATTTTTTATTATATTTGTTGAAAAGTTAAAGAAAAACTAAAAGAAAGAAAAAAGCAGAAAAAACAAAACATACGCATAGTTACGGCATACGTTGATATTTGCGCGCCCTTTTTATTATAATTTTTCATTACACGGGTTAAAAGATAAAATTATGGTGGGGGTTTCGGTTAAAAATCGCATAGCACAAAAAAATAAATAAAAATAAATAGAATGAAATGCGACAAAAAAAAAAATAAGGAGGAAAGAAGGAAAATAAAGAAAATTTGAAGAAAAAATCAAAGAGGGAAAATTGATCCTGGTTTTTTTTTTGCCATAGTTGTAGAACAGTCGTCATCACCACGATATTTCTGATGAAATCGTTTCTCTCTATACATACAGAATGTGTTATATTATTGTATAATGCACGCTATGAAATAAAAATGGAAACGTCTCTCCAGAGGAAGATTTATTTCACTTGAACATTTTTTTTTTTACTTCTTTATGTTATTTGAGATTTCTTATAGTTTTCGATTTCTTTTACTTTATTTCCAAATTTTTTAGGAATATATTCGCAAAATGATAACGAATTTGGATAGAACATTTATTAATTAAGTAATCTGTTCGTCCGACTGAGGCTGGTTTTTCGACTACAGAGGAAAGGAATGCATAATTTGAGAGGACATTCGATTGGAATTACAAGTGCGATTATATTTTAATATAATGTGATAATTTTAATAGGAATCGGATCTACTTCATGCTGAATTACTTCAGTGCAACAAAGTAAGAGAAAATGATTTATGGGTTTATTCTTATGAACTAGATCTAACCATGAAAAATAACATGAAAGAGATTGTTCTAACCAAATCATTCGAGTGTTTAACGCGCAATATGCTTTTATGACCCAATACTCAAAACGGAGCGAATACAAAATCTTGTTACCTCATTGCAGAATTATTTGTTTCAGCAACATAAAGATATACGTACATTAAGTGATTCTGAACCAAAATGTATCTCGACTATTCTTCACAATTTTGATATTATGATTTTATCACATTCATATGACAAAAATTTCAGCTTAAAAAACATTTTACTTGTCGGAAAGGTGACAAGACTCCGAAAACTCTTCAATTTTCTTCCTCAACCGAACATTATTCCAATCCCTAAATTCATCGTTGAATAGAACATGACCATAAATTCTTAACAAAATGTCGATGTTCCACTTGATTATTAGAACAGTTCTCAACACATGATTTCTTGTCAGCGAATTCGGTTTAGGGAAGACAGTGATTTTAAAGTTACTAATGTATGTGTAAATTAAGTTCCACTGAACTTTGTTAAAACATACTATGCTAGTCCTTTTCTACGCTTAGTCATTTTTAAATTTATATTTTTCAATATTTAAAGACTAAGTTTCATAAATACTATTGAATTTAAAGGAACAATGCTGTTTGCTACGGCAAAACAACTCTTTAACAGAAAAGGAACAATTTTTAGTATTAATATCAAAAACAAAATTCATATGCAATATAAGATGAGCAACCTTATAAAATAGTGAAGCAATAGGATGTTTCCATTGTATAAGGATTTCTTTATAACGTGCTACAACAATTTTGAACGGCATATAAAGCGCAACAAACACTAAAATAAAAAGATAAAAATTTCTTTATACACTTTGGAGTATTCCTCTATGTTTTTTTTATCCCAGAAATTTATTGTGTATCCTAAAGGCATATTTTGGCTTTTATAATAATGACTGTATATTATAAATACACACTTACATATTATAACACAATATATATGTACATTAATTTACTGTAAACAGATAATATTTTAATGGGATGCCTACTTTATGAATTTTTATATATTTTATAATATTGTAATAATTAAAATGAAGTAAAAAGGAGTAAATTGATATAATTTTCATATAATGGTGATAACTATATATAAAAACTATATATGTGAATAATAATAATTATAAATTTTCGGAATTTTCCTGAAGCGTTTTATAAAAATATAAACAGAAACTAAAAACGCGAATAACTGTTTTGAATATTAAAATGTATAAGAGATTTTCAAAGTGCAAATGTATAGATATATTTATATTAAAGTATTAAGCAGGCTCTAATGGGGCGACAACGGCAATAATGGGAATTCTGTTCGTTGTTTAACTATCATTTCGGTGTCTCTCTGATGCGGCACCATCAGTTGTTAATAACATGCAAATTTTGTTTGCATGCAATTTTTACGTTGACTATAACTTTATAAAAGTAATACTAAAATTAGAAAGTGAAAAAATTAATAAATAAAAAAATTGTGAGCTGAATTTTTCCGGAGTTTTGATATCGCTGTTCTAATTGTGGGTACCATCACCTTCCATCATGTGTATTTATGGCAAAATTTGTTTTTGCCGCTATCCGAGCTTACGTTCTATTCTAAATTTATATTTAAAACGGGTATGTATTTACAAAGAAATTATTTTAGTACTTAGTAGACATGCTGGATTAAGATGAATTTATAGATAAAACTAAACTTGCGTCACACAAGAGATCTGATTTTTCTCAAACGGGAGGATATCAGTGCTGTGGTAGGGGTTCTAACGGCCTATTATCTGATTGGTGAACATGCTAGGTGAATGGGCCGCCCCGTAACCGATCTGTGTAGAAGTGCTGTGGGGAGGAGGAAACGGTGACTCATCTCCTATACCCGTGTCAGGCACTGGCGAACTCCAGGCAGAAATTTCTTGGGTCTTAATTCTTCGGTTACGCTACGGAATAATCAAATGCAAGCGTTAGGGATCTGAGCGGGTTTTTGGAGAGCTCGAATTGTTTCGAATGAGAAGTGGAAAAGGCGAGATCCGGCGGTACTACAACTGGCCGAGTTTGCTCATGTGTACCTTTCGGAGGGGGGGGGGGGGGCATGACACAAGTTACAATTTCAATTAGATTTAACTGCACTTTTTACTAACCATATTTAGTAATTGTACACCTTTCCCCACCGCAGAAGAGTTGAGTAATCTCCATTATGTTGCACAGTAGCCTTCAAATACGCATACCCAATATTACAAATTATCTTCTTTCACATATTATTGCCGAATTTTTCTTAATTTTTTATTTTTTTTTTTTATTAATTTTACACCACATATGTATTTTTAATTAAAATTCATTAGGTCTAGGTAAATACTTTTTCTTTCATCAACTCACCACTACATTTCTTTAATTTTTCTTTGTTTTATAATTCTTTAATATTTTATTTCAGTTCCTTCCGTTCACCCCCTTAATCAAAAACAAATTGTCAATGCAGAAGAGAACCAACAAGCTCCAAATCAACAATATTATTAAAGTCGACATAATAATAATAATCATTGAGTCTACAACAAAACAAAGTTTTTTTTCCATTTTTCAATTTTATATTCATTTTTTTCTTTTTTTTTTTTGTTTGGAAAAATGCATCAAATGCCTAGCCTAGACAAAAAAAAATAATAACAAATAGAAATGATAATAACAAAGAGTTTTAAAAAAAAAATTATAAAATAACAGAAAGGATTTTGGATTGTAAAAACCCAGACACATCCTGACTTTCACTTCTTCTATTCCCTTTAATTCGAAAGGGAATATGGTGAATAAAATGAGAATATTATATAGAGTTCTTATTTTCCATTCTGATTATTTTTTGTTTCGTTTTTACCGTTGTTTCATAACTGATAAAAGTTATCCTCATTTTTCTTGATTATTTTTTTTGTATTTCTATGCTCATGTTCTTTTGTTATTGTGTTGTTTTAATATACCCTTGAATATCTTAATAAGGGCATCTCCTTTTGATTAAAAAAAAATTTTTTTTTTTAATGTCTCTTAAATGCCAACATTTTTTTAATAAATGTTATATGTGTACCTACTTGAATGTGCATCACTTTCTATATATACCTATATATATATACACATTATATAATAAATGTTCATAATTGGTTACATACATATATAAAAAAAATTTTTCCCAAGGTGAAAATTTTACGTTTATACACAAAAAAAAACTTAACAAAGTGGTAATCAACTCTTAAATTATACAATGTAAACTTAACATGTACTCGTCGTCGTATGTCATATCGTATATGAAGAGAAAACAAGAGAAAGAAAAAGAAAAAAAAAAAACAATACTTTAAAATAATTGATTTGGATCAAGTGGGGGCTATCTTATATCATCTCACATTCTTACTCTTATATTAAGAAATTTATAAAAAATAAACAAACACGAGTTGTTTCTCATTTTACCGAACTCATGTTTACATGAAAGTGTTTGTTCAAATATGAATCCAAATACACACATATAATATGATTATAATCCATAAAAAATATTGTTAAGAACAAAAGGACGACCTGATGTTCTTTCTTCCTAAATATTGCTGTTATTTTCTTCTTTAAACTCACCAAGTATAGGTATACCGCCATCCCTTTCCCCCTATCCTTCTACTACTATAATAATATCATCTATAAATGATTTCATGCAGCATGCGATTTTTCAAAATGATTTATGACATTTCGCGATGATTTATTGAATATGAATGAAAAGAAAGCGGAAGAACAATAATAAAAAGAAAAATAATAATAAAAAAAAATTATTTAAGCACACATAAGCGATTTAAACATACTTTTTGTTTTTGTTTCTCTTTTTTTTTTTTAATATACTTATAACTGGAAGAGAAACAAAAAGAAAAGAATAATAAAAAGTGTAAAGTTTTCTTATTCCCACTTTTTTTCTATATCGCATAGCCTTCAGAATAATAATAAGAACAGCAGGAAAAAAAAAATTAACAGTGAATCAAAAATCACTTGATTTTTTCTTCTTGTTATTCTGTCCCTTTTCCAATATAAGTATTTACCTTCATGGAAGAGGGTTAAGAGAACCATGATGCAAAGGGCCTTTAATTGACAATCATGTTGTGTTAAATTTTGAATACCCGATCATTATAATTAAACAAATTATGAAAATGTTTTGGTATTATAAAAGTAGGAATTGAAAGTGAAGGCAATTTAAAGTGGGCTGGGATTTTGCAGACTTGCAAAACCTTTTTCATTCAATTTAATAATGAAATGACTGAGTTTATTGCATTGAAATTTCTCAAATTTCATTTAACTTTTTAACTGATGCCTGATTTTCTGAATTTACGTAAATTTAACAATGTTTCTGAAAAAAAAACTCCTTGTAATTTCTAGGTATTTCTCTATCATTTTCATTGGCTGCAACAAATAATTTTTTATAGGACATTTGGCACTAATACAGTGATAAAATTTATCAGCAATACTTATATTAACACCTTTTAAACTAAAGCAGTTAACCTAGAGAATATAAGGTAATAGAATCAGCCTTCTTTCTTCATCTTCCAAAACCGAAAAGTTTTGGCAATCACCTGAAAGTTCTTGTTCAAATCGAACAAAGAATGTTATGTAGACCTGAATTTTTACAACATATATGAGATATAAACATAACTATACATATACACATGTATACGTGTACTATTTTATTTTATATATTATATTGTATACTTGACATAATATTTTGATTTTGAACATCATAAATGATGCAAGATTAGCTACACTTCTGCGGATAATATTCTCTTTATTCATCTAATAAAATAACAATAACTGTATTAACAGGAATAAATATAATATTGTATATATATGCACGTTCATACATATCATATATATCATATATATCATATATATCATATATATCATATATATACATATATATATATATATATATATATATATATATATATATATATATATAGATTATATATCAGAAAAAAACATGTGTATTCATACATTAAACATTAATATTCTTTTATACTCTATTACTGCAAATAGGGTAAATATTTATCGGGTATATACAAAAATATCTATATATATAAGTACGCTGTCTAAAATCTTATATACTGTAAGTAGGTACAATGTTATTGCCCATTATTCTTATTGGAAATTTGAAACTACACTTTTGTTTTAGAGATGAAATTATTGTTCTTTTAACTTGCTCTGTTTTTCATATTTTTATTTTTATTTTTAGGGTTCATTAAAACAAGTTGAAGCTCCCTTATGTGCGGTTTCAAGCTAATTTTATGTACAATACAAAAATTTATACTTCATATAAAAAAATATTAATTTCCCCTTAAAAATTTTTGTTTAAAGAGCATTGAACAAAACATGTCGTCTCTACCACTCGTGTTTGAATTCGTCGTATGGAAATTTTTTTTTGTTAATAAGAGGAAAGAACAAAATAAGAAGAAAATGAAACAACAAACTTTTTAACGAGTAACTTTTATCCTTATACGGGATGAAAACCGTTTAAATGTTAACAAGAAAAAGAAAAATCAAAATACAAAAGAGAAAATTAATGAAAATTAAGACATTTACTTGCTTTTATATACTTAACACACATGAGAAATTATTTATTAACATAAATTTGTAAATGACATTCGACAAGAATATTTTGGAGAGGGGTGGAGGGGAGGGGGAAATTTGGTTAATGTAAACGAGTTCATACAAATCGGTGGTTTGAATAAAATTTTTCATAAGTTGACAGGTAATTTTTTCAATTCATTAAATCTTTTGTCAAAAATTAACAACAATCGTCTATATAAATGGTTTTTTCTTTTTTGAAATTTTTGATTTAAAAGATTATTCTTATTACTTAGTCATTAAATTCTTAATACTTAAGACTTAAGAGAAATTTATGACATAAACATAAAATTGATTTAGAAATTTGCCTCTGATTCTCGAAAGTTCAATTGATTGAGCTTGAAAAAATTGAGATAATTTTAGGCTTAAGATTAAAATTCGCGTTCAGTTATCAAGAATTTCTGAATAAAACTAATTTAGCCAATATCTAAACCAAATTTTAAATTTTAGAAAATTTCGAATTTATAAAAATATTTTAAAACTACCAAAATCGAGTTAGACTGTATTTGCTTTTCTTCGCAAAATTTTAAAGTATAAGAATATAAGAACAACATCAGTAATTTTGTTGACATAATTCAAAATTGTCAAAAACTTTGCATTTTCTTCTTCAATTTTTCGAACCTTAAAAAATGCCAAACAACAACAAAAAAAAAAGAAAAAAAAGAACAAAAAATTTATCAACTGATAATAAAGTTTTGTTAAATTTTTAAAAAATTTCATTCCAAACCTTTTCTTTTGATTGATTTATAAAAAAAAAAAAATTCTGAAAACATTTCAAACTCAATAATTATTAAGCAATTGACAAGGTAATCTGACAGATTGACAAGTAAATGATTTAAAAACTTTTAAATTTTATAGTGACGTTGAAGAATCAAACGCAAACACAGAGTAGTATAACACTTTGAGTTTATGATATAGTTTCATATAAATTTTTAATATCAGGAAACTTTTAGGAAAAAGAGATTTTCGAAATTAGAGAATTATGAGATTACTATAAGGATAATGAAATTGGATCAGAATTTAAGAAGAATGACAAAAGAGATCCCAAACATTTCGAATGGAATCCACGAAGAGAACACATAAGGGAAAATGACAGTAGAAACAATAGAAACCAGAAAGACAGTTGAGTGACAAAATTGAGTCAAAAGAGCGACAAAATGTGGTTGAGAAAGAAGGCAATCTTTTTCTTCAAAATTAGTGAATGAAAAATTTCTTTGTTTCTCTCCGAAACCTCTCTTTTATCGTTCCGACTGCGTTTTAGTATTTTAATTAAAAAAAATAATTTTTGTATTTTTATACCCGTACGAACGTATGTTCGAAGGATATACTAAATATGCCTTACCGTTTGTAACGTTAAGAAATAACGGTCTTAGATATAGACTCAAGTATATGTTTTTGATCAACGTCAAATTCTGAGTTGATTTTGCTTTGTCTGTCCGTCCGTCTCAACGATAACTCAAAAACTAATTAAGCTAAGTTCACCAAAATTTCAAAAATGATTTAATGTAGCAATTGCCAGAACTCTATTTACATGGGACTTAATTGGAGTACTGGTTCGGGTAGCTGCCATACAACTTCTAAAGTTATTTGGCTATATATCTTAGAAACTATAAAAGCTGTGGTATTGAAATTTCACACAAGCAAATATATTAGTAGGGCCGATGTGCTTGATAAAATTCATTAAAATTTCTTGGCCTTTTTGGTAGCTGCCATACAACTTCAATAGTAGTTTGGCACACACCGTATTTTGAAAAACACATTAAAAAAACTTAAACTCATAGTCTGTCCCATAGTCAGTTATGGCATCTTTATTCGCACATAGGACAAGGTCAACTCTATTTTTTCTCGTTGAATAACCTTCATTCAAATTAAATTTTAAATCAAAATTAAAAATTATTTTCCCTCTCCCTCCATTAACCTTTAAAAAACAATCAATTCAAATAATGTGCTGCCATTCCGATAAATCCAATAAATTACAGTTTAAGGACATTTTGTATGAATAAAACGAGCTTTTAAATAAATTAAAATGAAAAATTTTATATTTTTTTATCAATAAAATAAAATGATGCAAAAATCCATTGGGATTTAGTTTCATATTTATTTTAATTTTATTTTGATTTTTTTTTTGCATTTTCATTAAAAATAATATTTTTTTGACATTTCACCTTTAATAAATCTCCTATATAGTATCCTTTTTTTTTGTTCTTCTAAAATCCCTAAAGTAAACTTTCATAAAAAATGAAAATTCTTTCAAAATAGATTTTTCAAAATTTTCTTTGTTTTTAATTTTAAACTAAAAATCTTCTAAATCCCATTTATTTAATTTTCATTTTCATAATAATAAAATAATCAGGATAATCTAAGGAATTTTTATTTTAAAATTGTCTTCTGTATATGACCTTACTGACCCCATTTAATTTTCATTTTGTATAAGAGAATAAAAATAAGTAAATATAAGGAAAACAATAATTGATTGCCACCTTTCTAAAATTAAAATTTTGTTTTTTAATTATAAATTTTGTGAGTTTTTGTCGGAAATATTCACGTTGATACACAGTAAGGTAGCAGTAAGTGATTTTGAATATGGAATGGAGTTTTTTTTGGTAAGAGTGCTTTCTTGAAGCATGAGCTTTATTGCCAAAATCTCTTATCGTTTTCAAATTGCCAGCATTCAGCAACACTTCCTTATTTACTAATGTCTCAATGTGAACTACGTGATGTTAATTATTAATTAATTATACCTAAATTTCAAGGACTGCTATCAATCTCCACCGCTCCACCTACTTCTCTAGTCATTCCTCGAATTTCATGTGTACATTATCGACATCTATCTGCTACATTTGCTTCACTACTCTGATGCTGGAATTCCCTTTATTATTCTCCTTTCATTTAAAGCTTGCAACTTAATCGGAATTCTACCTGCCATTATCAAGAGAATCGCTTCTTTAGGCTGCAGAAAAGTGTGCATTCCACGGCTTCCAGTATTTACAGGCTTACAGTATTTCTTTTTAAGACCTTATATCCGCACCTTGTACAATATAACTAACTTAATCACAATAAAGTAAAGGCGTAATTTAAAAAAACGCGAGTTCATATTTTCCAAAACAGTTTTGTGACTACTGCCCGTTTATTTGCCACATGTACGCATATCAAACAGCCCAGATACCTGCTTTTAGATATTTTCCCAGTTCTTTTTATTTGAATCGCTTTCATGACTACTTGAAATGATAATGTTTGTTGGCATTCTTCTTCTGGTAAGAATTATAGTGCAATACCAACCACTTTTACCTACATACAAAAATTAGCATATTCTTAACATAAAATAACTAATCTACTAAAAACTTAACGAAATTCTTGCCTTTGATCTTTGCTTTTTTTAATATTTTGATGGAAATTTTCAATAAAACAATTTTCTGGCATAGCATAGGAAGTAAAAAAAATAAAATATTTTAAATTTTATATTGTAGATTGTTTTTGTCATTTAATCACAAGCATCAATTAAAACTCTCAAGTTTTATTTTTAATGTTGTCGTCGACGCAAGCAGTACAGAAAGTCATTCCTCACTCATGTCGCTTGAAAATTAATTTTTAATTTTTTTGTTATCTAAGAAAAAAAAATTAAAGTCTCACTTTATAGTTTTTGTTGCGTTTCTCCTAATTTTCCATTTAAATTTTTTTGTTCTGCTGTTTGTTTTTTTTTTTGTTTAGTTCTCGGTTTTCATTTTGTTTTTTTATTTTTTATTTACGAAGAATTTTGAAAAAAAAATTAAAATAAAAATTCTTGTATGGGTGTTTGTGTGTTTTCTTTTTTTTTTTTTGTGCTTTTTATTTTTTTTCATAAATTTTTATGTAATCCTTATGAATCCTTTAAGGATTACATTTTTATTTTCTTATCATATTCTTTTAATATTTTAATATTTAGTATTTAAAATCTAAAAGAGAAACGGAAAGAACATAAAAAGAGAGGGAGAGAGAGAGGGAGAGAGAGAGAGAAAATTATTAAGGAAATTCAAAATGCAAAAGAACAAAAAAATAATTTTGTGTCTTTCTGAGAATAGGAAAAAGAAAAAGAGAGAAAGAGATAAACTCACATAATACGGAAATGGAATTTTGAAAAAAAAAATTTTTTTTTAGAGAATTGTAATTTTTTTTTTCTGTTGAAATATAAAAAAATATTTTATTAAAAATACTTTCAGCCATTAATAAAGCAGTTCAAGGGCTTTATGAGAAAAAAGAGAAAAAACTTAAAGTATTAAAATAGCGGTAGCAATAACAACAATAACAATAACAACAACAATAAACAAAAACACGACAAAACAGTTGAGAAATTAAATTGAAATTCCCTTGATGGTCTTTATTAATTTTTTGTTTTGTTCTGTTTTTCTCTCTTTGTTTCTGTTTTTCTTCATTGTTGAGAAGAATTTCCTCTCAAACTTTTATTGTTCAAAAAAAAAAAAAAAAAAACCAAAAATTATTCTAATATTTTTCTTTTTTAAATTTTTTTAAAACTTGTAAAAAAAAAAATTTTTTTTTTTTTTGCTCTCAAAGACTTTAAAAAATTTGAGGTTTTTTTTCATTTGCTCTTCTAAGCAAAAAAAAAAAAATGTGGTACAAAATGAAAATAAAAAATAAAAATTTAAATACAAGGAATTTCTTTTTCTCTCAAGAGAATTTTTACTAAAACAAAAAAAAGAACAAATAACAAGTTGGATAAAACCAATGGGGTCTAAAATAGCACATTTTCTTTTAACATTGTTTGAAAAGAGCAATTTGCTATTTATAATATTCTCAAATCTCATTACTGTACTAGAAATTTTATGTATGAATTAAAAAAATATTGCATATTTTTAAGATCAGAACAGAAAAAAGCCTTTAAACTTAATAATTGCATAATAAAATGGTCGAATTCGTAGCTTGCCATTAATAATAGCTCGTAAATACCGTCCTAGTTAAGTAAAATAATTATATTTCTTTAAAGGCAGGACATTTGTTGTTAGTTTTTCGTTTTTTTCAAGAAATGTTGAATTCGGGAAGGGAGGGAAGATGGAAAGTCTTTTTTTTCGGACATACTAAATTATATCAACTAGTTTCCAAAAACAGTTTAAATTTAAGATTGCTACATTCTCTCGTCTAAGAGAAAAATGACGTGGAAACTCGAAAAAAAAGACGGGTTTTAAGGGAGAGGAAATGTTTTCTCGTAATTGTAATTCTCATAATTGTAATGTAAAAATATTGTAAAGTAGAATTTGAGCTTTCTATCTCATACAATGTTTTGTAACTAGCAGATATGTAGATTATCAGACGGACGACAAAAAAATAATAAGCACATTTTTTTTTCCACTTTTGTTACACTGAAAAAAGGCCACATTTTTCTTCATAATTTATTTTCCTTTTAAAAAACTGCACATCATTACAAAAACAATTTTTTTTTTCATATTGAAAATTTTAATTATCCTTCTTTTAAAATACAAAAGTTTCTCGAACGGGATGAAGAAAAAGAGAAAATATTTTTATTTTTTAAATATACAAAAAAAATAAAAAAAAAAACTTTTTTGTTCTAAAAAAAATTGTAAAGAAAACAATAATTTTTTTCTGATGCTATGCTAATCTTCTTCTTCCTAAAAAACAAAAAAGAAAAATTTAATAAAAATTCAAGGGAAATGTAAATTAAGATGAAAATGACAAAAAGAGATTTATTTTGCTCTTTTTACTCTTCTCGCGCGATACACGGATTTGAAATATTTAAAAATTTTTTAATAATAGAAGCAATAATAGACTCTGTACAATTTTTTTACTCGAGAAAGCATTAAATAAGTGAAAATCAATCAAAATTTCAAAAAAATTCTTAAAGTTATGCATATTTGGACCCAATAAGTAATTGAGACTGTATTTTAATTAGGAAAAATGGACGCTATACTGCCATATAATGTTACTAACAACTTAACCATATATCGGTGCAAATATCAAGTTTTAAGTATCCAAATTTTACGCAAATGATTAATATGACCACGTCATAGCTTACCCACAATACAAATTTAAAGATTTTCAAAATATTTCATAACAAACAAATGAGAAAACCTATCCTGTTTATTTAACATTTCAAAAATTCAAATAATTCTAATTTAGTAAAATTTTAATATTTTTAATTTTTGCAAAAAAAATTTTGACTGCAAAAGTTTATTTTTAGGAGGGCATACAATCAAAAAACTTAAACCAATTAAAAAAGTTCTCATATCTGCTGGTTTTTGGATACATAAGAGAGGTTTTGTGATGTCACCAAATTTCACATGTCTACTTTTCGACGGAAATATGTTTTTCCACGTTAGAGAAGAGTACATAAACTATTAAAGTTATGTCTGTCGATCTGACTGTGCAGGTCAGTATCTCAAGTTCAGCTAAACCGATTTTACGTATTTTACTATTTTACTTGGAAATAATTTTACGATTTTACTATAGGAAATAGTCACCGGATTTTCCTAAAATTTTATATATAAGCTAACAGAACCTATCATATGATATGATATCCTGACAAAGTAACAATTCACCAAAAATTTTGTAATTACATTACTAAGAATTTACATTTTTTCTTATATACAGAGAATTTCCTTGAAATTTCATATTTAAAACCTGGTTATTAAAACAATGATTTACTGATCAATTTCTTTCGGCAATATTAGGACTCAGAAATTCAACTTTTATTAAGGAGTGATTTTACATTTTGCATCATACCTAAGGAACTAATCGAACTAATTTTTTGAAATTTAATAAGGGAAACTCTCTAAAGAAATTGGATCACAGAAAATGGGACTCTCCTAACAACCAGACTTACACTTTTTTAGGTACATAAACGTAAAGTTTACTAACATTTGAAAGAAGTGTTTAAAAGGCACTTTCATATTCTTGTGCAATACTTTCGCTAGATAATACCCTTTGCAGTCATATATGTGCTGGCCACATCAGATTTTTTTTTAAATCAAAGTTTTACATTTTTATATGCTGATGTTTAGATACTTTATCCAGCATTTATTTGCATTCATATAATATGAATATTTCTTAACTCTTCTGAATTTTCACATTTTCATATTAAATTTGATAAAAACATTCACTTAAATTATATGTGAATTTTTTCCCACATATCCTTAAATTGAGAGCTCCCTTTCATTTTAATTTGTTTTTTTTTTTCTTTATAGAAATTTTTCGCTCTAAAAATGACCCATTTATCCTTTTGTTGCGAATGCAAATAAGAAAATTTTGGAAGAAAAAATAATTATTTAAAATAGAAACCATTTCCAGTTCCTTTGAATTTACCAAAAACTAAATTTTATGAGCAAAAGAAAAAGTTTATATAGAAAAAAAATTTTCAATTTAATTTAGTTTTTTTTTTTTTTTTTTGGGGCTGAATAAAATTTTTAAATTCTTTTACTTTTTGGTTAAATTTTTTTTTTAGTAAAATTAATTTATACTTTTTTTTCAAACGCAATTGCAAAAAAAGCCTACTTTTTAAATAGGAAATGGAAAAATTTTTCTATTTTTCTATCTTCCTTTTTCATTTAGATTAAAAAGAAGCAGGTTAATTAAAAAACCTTAAAACAAGAAATGGTACACAATCTGTTAATTCAATAAAACTACATGGTAGACAAATTTTTGCCTTAAAAATAATTTTGTGGAGTTAAAGAAAGAAATTTGTTACTATGATACAACAACATTAAAAACAAGAAAAAATAGAGTTGATCATTTTTGTTCGCGAATTTATAATACCCTTCGAACATACATTCGCTCAGAAATTGTATGACAGCTACCACAAGCAATTAATAAACTTTAACGAGTTTTATCAAACATTACAGCCGCAGTAACAGACTTGTTTACGCAAAACTTCTTTATTATTGCTTCAATCATTTCTGAGATAATATACCAAATAATTTTCCAAGTTGTATGATACCTATGATAAGCGGTCATTATATCTCAACAGCTTTTACCGAAAATAGTGCGGCCATATTACCATATATGTTTATGCAAAATTTCAGTTCTGTACCTTAAGTAGTTTTAAAGATATGACCAAATAACTAAATTGAAGTTGTATGACAAGCTTCCACAATAAATCAAGCCACTACCTGGCTGGATCACATCCAATTTAAATATGGTTCTGATATCTACTATTATAAATCATTTGTGAAAATTTGGTGAGCCTAGTTCAATTAGTTTTTGAGTAACTGTTGGAACGGACGTTGGATCAAAAATATACACTTATATCTACATCACAGACTATTATTTCTTAATCTTATAAATGGCAAATGTATAATACTCTTCAAACATACATTTGTACGATTCAACTGAAATCTGTAGTATGGCGGAAAAAAGTTACATTTCCGTATACAAAATGGCCTGTTAATAAACTGTTATGACCTCTATGAAGAAGTAGTAAAATTATACTTAAATTTTTATACGATTTGAAGAAACCGTAACTGTTGTATAATATTAGGGCGTTAGTTAAATTTTAACCTTTATAGAAATCGGCAATTCAGAAAAATTTTAGCCCGACATACGACTCATTTCCAGTTATTTAAAAATTTTTTTTTAAATAAAATGTTTTCATTAAAAAATCAATTTTTTATAATAATTATTTAATAAAAGCAAAATAAATATGGTGTAGATGAGCAATAATAAAAAATCTAACAAAAAATATCATATAGATTGTTTAATAATAAAGCACACACCTAACCCTGACCTTTATGGTAGGATTTTATGAATTTATTCTTGTGTGTTTTTCTCATTATTATTAAAATTATTGATTCCAGTTATTACAATGTATGTATAAATGTTTGTAAAGGTATGCAAATTTTAGCATAATTTGTTAAACACAAAGCTTATCAAATACAGATTTACTCATCGTATTTGCAATAAGCTGATATTTTTTTTATAGGTGTTTACATAGGTGCTTAATCCACAAAATATTAAAATTTGCAAGTGTTTATTGTTGTTATTTTAAAAAACCTTAATTAATATCATCAAAAATATTGCGGTTAAACATTAAAAAAAAATGATTAATTATTTTTTATCAATTGCAATAAAACAGGGTACAATTTAATTAGAAAACAAAAAAAAAAATGCAGCCCGTGCATTTGATACAATTTTGACATTTCAGTTGTCAAAATGTTGATTATGAAATCTCTTTTTTTTTTGTGTGATTTTCAATTAGAGGTTAATTTTTGTAATGTAATAACGGTAAAGCCTAGAATTTGATGGAATAGCTTTTAATTAAAGAAAATGCAATATAATGACATGAAGGCTATAAAATACTTTTCGTTTATTATTATGAAAATTATCTAGAAAAATTTTGGCAACACTTTTTACGAAATGCTAATAACGAAGACAATTTGCATTAAACAGAAAAAAATATCCGGAGTAGAAAACTACAAACAGGCCAAGTCTCTACAACCTTGACCAAGTTATTCTGACATATACCGTACCGTATTTATGTCATGTTCGTCAAACAAATTACATTGTTAAAACCAAAGATTTGACGTAATTGTAAACACGCGGCAGTCATAGCATGTTTTCTCTGTTTCGTCATTCTCCGTTAATGAAATTTGTATATATGTAGTGAATATATTCCTGGTCGATTCCAATTTACTTCAATAATAACTTATTTTATGGCGGGCCGTAAAAAATCCAGGAAGGTCGTTTCCACTCATAAAATTTTAGCAAAATGGAACGTTGTTATAGACAGAAGCAATTTTTGAATAAAATAACCAATCAAAAATCTCTAATACATTCCGTGGTATGCAAGTAAAACCATTTAACATCCTGTATTTGGAATATATTTTAAAATTTATTCAAAATTAATTACAAAATTATATCTTCCCTTTTTTTCCCACAAAAAAGTTATAAAATGAATAAATAAAGATAAAAATTGCATTTACCTATTCATTTGCATTTTATAATGATTTTGAAAAAGGTGTGGGTTGAAATTTTTATTACTTTCCATTTATAATAAAAAATTTTTTTATTATTTTATATGTGAAATTAATTTTGTAAGCTATCAATCAATAGTGCATATATAGAAGGAAGTATATATACAAATTAGTTATGTATAACAGAAAATAGGAATTTATTATTGTTCAATAAAAAAAAATTTTTTTTTATTAAACCACCGCTTTATTTAAAAATTTATTTTAATCCCTAAGTATAATATCATAAATTAATTTAACGACCATTTATAATATTATTATTGAATATTTATTTTTCAATTGAAAATCAATTATAAAATCATAATAAGTATAAAAGTACCACCACTTATGCATGACTCCACTTATAATAATAATTTATATACGATGAATTTGCATTACAAATAACGATTTGCGTTCGATTTCGGAGTATATTAGAATCTATTGCACTCCAAATTACACCAACATAATATAAAAAAGTCATTGAGAGAAGAGAAAGTTATTCAAATTTATTCCAATAGGTGGCTTTATATTGTTGTAATCAAAAATTAAAACAAAATTTTGCAAACTTTACTCCTATACTCGTTTTTCGCTTACTCTGTACTCGTTAGGATCTTCGTTTGAATAACCAGTGCTGTGATTAACATCATTTATTAGATTTTACTCTTATATAACAAGAATTCAGTTCCAAACAGCGTTGTTTCTTTACATTTTTTACAAACAACTCCCGGTTAAATTTGAAATCCGGAGTAATTAAAAGTGTTATATACCTTCAAAAGGAACGCAAACAAGTACACAAATAATAATATGTGATGTTTTATAATAATTTATTGTTAGAACTAGATAATGTGCATACACATTTGTATGTGCGATATTAATTTTATAATAATTAACACTTGAGATAAAAAGAATAGCTGCATATTTTAAGAACTCTAATCGTGTATAATTAATATGAATCCTCAATTTTTTTTTTTTTTCATTTTTCTATTTCATTTTATTGTGCGGTTGCTATTATTGTACTGAAAATTGCATTCAATTTTCAAGATTACACACTATTATATGCTCTGAATGCATCACAAAACAATTTTATTTTATCACAAATTTCAATACAATATAAAATTATGAAAATAAATAATTGTGTCTATCATCTCAATATTCTCTATATTTATGTATAATAGATTTATATTGTGAATCATTAAAATATTCATTTAAAATATTTTTTTTTGTTATACTCTGACTAGATTGTTATTATTATTATTGAATAATCATAAAATTTGAACTTGATTTTTTTTATATAAGTAGATTTTTAAACGCAGAATAAATACTTGCACTATTTCAAAATTGTAAAAATTGCGTCTGAAGTGTATTTTGTTTTTCACTATATCAAAACAAATTTTATTTTAGATTTCTACCCTTTACATCATCGCATTATAACAGTTTTTCAATTGTTTGTATAATATATACATAAAAAGTGCAGCATAATAAATTCATTATTCAGTTTTTAATTACAATTCATTCAGTAAATTTTTATTATTATTATTTATTTTATTTTAATTCTAAAACAATAGATATTTGTATAACACAAATGAAATAATATGCTAATTATTATGATAATGTTCATAATAATACACAGGTCAAAAAAATTCTTATAATTATTGAAATTTTTCTAAATGGAAATTAAAAATAATTTTAATTTTTTTTTGTTATATTTGTTAATTAAATTCATGTAATTACCATTGTAATACAAATAATATTAATATATATAATTACATTTTAAATAAAATTTCGAAAATCTCTTAATAAAACCTGTTGAAATACAAGTGAGAACAAGAGAGTAATATTAAATTACTTCGAAAATAATGATGAGAAATAATAAAAATTTAAAAAAAAAAAAAATTGCATAAGTTTAGGCGAACTATACTACAAATTTCTAATAACTGTTATACTGAATAATTCATAACTGTTATACTGAATTATTTAATATGGATTTAATATACTTTTTTATTTTTAATCAAAAGAACATGAGACGAGCTTAAAATTTGAATTTTTTTTTTTTAATTTTTAATGATGCATAAAAATTTCTGTATATTATGAGAAAAATATGATTCTCTTACAAATACATTTATGCAATATTATAATTTGTAAGGTTAATAAGAAATTCAACAATTTAATAAAATTTAGAAAATAGACTGGAGTACTAGACTTTTAATAAACAAAGTCATTTTAAGCTGTTAACACTAATTAGATTGGACAAATTTAACAATAATTACATATTTAAATTGTAAGACTGTAAGTTGACTGTACATGAATTAAAGGAATCATTTCTTATACACTATTAGAGCTTTAAGTTATAATTAATTGAAATTGACAATTTGAAGACCTTGATATATTTGAGTAAATTTGTTATATGACCACACACACCTTTAAATATATTATAATGTTATACATAAATGAAGCTAAGGTGAATTGTACACAATTTTCAATTGAAAATTATGAATCAATACCTTGGGTTCCAATATAACTTGCATAATTTGTTCTAAATTTATTTCAGAATAGTGAAATTTTTGAATTTAATTTAATTTTCGTTTAGATTTTTGTATATGCACCATTTTGTACCTATTTTGCATCCAATTAGTAATATTGCTCCAGTCTCCTGCTCCAGTTAGAACTGCAGAAATATTTTTAGTAAGATACTATCAGAATATTTATTTTTTTTTTGAAAACTAATTTATTTATTTTTTTGTTAAAAAAAGGCAAATTATTTTATATTTGTTATTCCTTTTTGAAATTAAATTTTCTTTTAAAAAAATTGTAACTTAGGAAAATTTGCAAAAAATATTCAATTAAAAATTTTTTAAATTAAAATTGCTTTATTTGCTTTAAAAAATTTTTACCATTTAAAAAATCGTAAGCTTTTAGCTTCAATTTAAGTTTCTTTTAAACAATTTAGAATTTAAGGCAAGTCAATTAAATTTTATGAATTTCTTATGAAAATTTAAATATTTTTAAGAATTATTTTTTTAAACAAATTTTGTACTCTGTGTGAGAATGATGGCATGAGAATTTAAAATATTGGTGATAGAACTAGTTTTGTTTGAAGAAACTAAATCGTTTGTTATTATTTTAAAAGAAAATTAATTAAATTGCACAGATTTTTTATTATTTGAATAATAATTACGGAAATCGAGTGTTACCACATGTATAAATTGCTTACGGGAATTCATTTCTACAAAATAAAGAAGAATTTTAGGGATATATAGGAGGCAGAATGGTTATAGTTAAAAATTCATTTTCAAATTCATGTTTTAAAGAATCATATGAAACACTAGGTCATTCGTTGAGGATAATAACTTTAATATCTTTCCGTTCTTTTAAAATTATTCGCGGTTTTTTATTTACCACAAAAACGGATTAAAAAACAGCACGAATCTCCTAAAAATTTAATATTGAATGTATACAGTTATGCAAGTGAAGTGGAATAATTTCTTCACAATATTGAAAAAAATCACTCACAAACACGTTTTTATACCTTTAGTAAAAGAAAAGTTGGCCATTAAATTCTACTCGATTTGGGCACATCTCCAATTTTACATATTTTAATATAGAGTTCCAATCTCACAATAAAAAAACATTAATTTCCCGATTTATTTGCAATTGATAATGAATTTGGGCACAATTTCTGCACAATATTCATTACACGTACTGTAATGTACGAACTGTACAAAGAATACGAGTTAATTGTTCCCTCCCTTTCTCTCATATAAATAGCTGCAGTTTGATAAAAATAATATGATGTGGTATAAGTAATTTCTTGGAAGAAATATGGTTAAGTAAGAATAATATAAATTCTTATTGCCATGTATTCACAAAAAAATTTTCAGATAAATTAATTCGGAAAATATTAAGCCAACTTCGAATTCAGTTATTTACAGTTTTTTTTTTACCAGAGCACGGTTTTGAAGCCCTAATTACCCCTTTTCTTGTGGCAAAGTTTTTTCAAGAACGAGACATATCTAAGAGTTCTATAAAGCTAAACTAGGTTTAGCTCAAGAACGAGACATATGTATCTAGGTCTAGGTCTAGACGTGCTATAAAGCTAAACTAGGGTATTCGAGAAATATCAATTGAAAATTAATCGAAAGTACTGTTTAAACAATTCAGTTGTTTTTATTTTTTCTCGAGAAATCTAGGAAAATTTTGTGAAAAATATGGAATAGGTCGGGAAAATTGCGCAATATTTTCATTTATTTTCCTTTATTAAAAAATATAGGAAAACCATCATAAATTATTTGAAAAGCAACGATTTTTAAAAAAATTTGTTTCTATAATCTTTGCTTTTTTTTATTCAGATTTCTTTTGATTTTCATCATAATAGTTTGTAACCATAGAATACATACACACACATACATAGGATATTTAGTTTATCTTTTAGAAATTGAGAGGGAGAAAAAAAAATTTAAATTAAAATTATGTAAAATAAAAAAAATAAACAAAAAAAAATCTTTATAAAAGTTAAAAAAGAAAAAAAAAAATTGATAAAAAAAAGCATGGAAACTCGGTAACTATGTTGGAAAAAGGCCAAAATCAAAAAAAAAGATGAAATAAAAGAGGACAACAAAATGAATAGAAGCAAAAAAAAATTGTCCTGATCATCTTTTTCGGTAATTTGTTATTTTATATCCTTTGGTTCACATTTATCTCAAGTTCTGCTTATTTTTTTCTCTATTTATCAATTTTTTCTTGTTTTTTTTTTATTTAGATCCTATTCAAGGACGACTTCTTTTAAATGAAATTACTTTTTATATAGATGGAAAAACAAAAAAGCAATATGATGAACAAATGAAGTTTTTCATTTTGTGGTTTTCTTCCACTCTGTCTCTCTCTCTCTCTCACTTTCCCTCTTATACCCCAAAAAAAAAGAAATTATAACTGAAGAGCTAGTAAAAATAAAAAGTTGTTTTTTTTCGGCAAATGAAAAGAATTCAGCGACCTACATAAAACCTTCCAAATTTTTGTTTATTTTAAAACAAAAATAATGAATAATAGTGCCTATAAGTATGCTGCACTTTCAACTATCTATTTAATTATAAGAACATTTTTGTGATATAAAATATTATTTGGAGATTTCCTAAGGCATAACATATAATGATGAGGCATTATTGTGTTTCCAGTTTTTTTCGATTTTTGGAAATATTTGGTTTGTAATTGTGATGATGACTCAAGCTTTTGTAATGTGATTTTTTTTTACATAGAATTTTATATACCTACATTTTTGGTAAATGGATTTGAATAATTCTTTAAAATTTATGTAATTACTTGAAATGAGGTTTAATTCCCGAATTTTATAATATTTTGAGTGTGCATTTGAATGACATTAAATAATTTGTGTGGTTTCATTATGGTTAATTTTGAGAAATTAAAATTGTTCACAGGAAAATCACTAAATTCCAGATCATACCGTTAATATAAAATATTTCGTAGAATAGAACACTAATGAGCAGAATTTCATGCATCTATAGAATACGAGATTATCTACAAAATTGGATAATGCACGATAAATTAATTGATGATAAATTATATAGATTAATTGAAATATAAAAACTCACAATTGGAACAAAATATGATGATGGTTTGAGCGTTGGATAAGACTTTGGCAATAATATAATTGGAGAATTTTGCTCACGTATTCGGTAGTTGTTCTGAAAATAATGCTGCAATACCAGCTTCAAGATGGTCATCATGAGCGATGATGAAATCGCTTTTAAAAATTTACGAAGCCATAAATTTTGTAACGAAATATTGAGGCGTTTAAGACGTTTCAATGCAACTAAAAAACAATAACATGGCAATTTCACTGTGCATAATGCGAACAATTCCTAATTTCTAAAGAACAGAAATTTTAACAAAAGATCTGCACACTTATTCATTTAATTTCCACTCAACACTATAATAATCTTTAACATCTTAAGAATAACCATAATATGAAAAGAAAAACATGAATAAAACTTTTGTAACAAAAAATAATTTTATTCAAAATTTTCTATATACTAACCTGACTAGATTTTCATTTTAGATCAAAAAAACAACAGCTTGTACACTTTAACATAAAAATGTCAGTTCGTCAAAATATCATCACATTCGTTTTTCTTCAGAAATCAACTAAAAAACTGAAACCGTAAAGATTGACAAGACAACATCAAATACAAATTTATATAAAAAAAAAAAATTTGAATATTAAACAAAAAATTGTTCAGTCAAACTTTGGGATTGGGAGTAAAGATGTTTAAAAATTAGTTCCTTAATTCTAAGCAACAAAGAGCTAATAAATTAAGGAAAAAATTAAAATCTAGAGAGCAAACCCAGAGAGTTTTAAGCGTATTTTAGCAAAATACACTGAGAAAAATGGAGTTTGCTACAAAAAAAAAAATAATTTGAGCTAAATTTATGCTTGATTATCTCTGTAGTGTTTGTAAAGGTACTGAGATTCAATTGATAATTGTAGAATCTCAATAATCAATTGAATCGCAGAAATTTTGTGTCCAACAAATTCTATGAAAAATATTCACAATTTTGAGACATTATAAACTTCTACGCAAATTTACTACAATGTTGACAAAATATTAAAATAAATCTGAAACACTTAAAACCCAATAGGTTTATTACATTTTTTTTTTATATTCGAAAATACCTAAGAAATATGTAAAATCAACATTAATAATTTCTTAATTATCATTAATTTACTTTTATTCCGCCCATTCTATATAGTTAATATGTGAGAAGTTAATATACGTATAAGTAAAAAAGCAATTATGTATAAGAACTTTAAACTTATTTGAACTCATATATTTTTATTCTTCATATGAATTCAATTCAACATTAAAGTATGGTTAAAGATTACATTCTATTAGAATAAGAATACTAACAGCAGCAACAAAAACCGAATATTATTTCAAATGAATATTAAATGCAAATATAAAACATTAATGAATAATTATAATGTACATTAGGTGGTATACACATCACATTACATACATCAATTATTATTGTTCTTAAGTCAGAAAAAAAAAATTAAAAGCAAAAACAGAAACAAAGCATAATGACCAGCCTGTTTTTTTGTGTTGTACACATTTTACTGGTACAAAAAATGAATTTTTTTTTTCTTAATATAGTAATCAAACGCAAGTAGAAGATTGAGAAATATGAGAGGTCCAACCGAATTTATAATTACAATTTTAGTAAAAATATTTGAAATGGGCGGCTTGGTACAGATTTGATTCTATCCAACCAGAATTATATAAATAAGGGTCATTAGAGCGTTTGAATGTTGAACAATATAGATTGTGTTGGCTGGTTAGTTGGATGGTTAATTGTTTCTCCTCATTTCAACCTCATTCTCGTGTGCACAATTGAGTACTTAAGTATCTACTAACTGTTCGCCTCAAAAAAAATTCAGCAAACCTTACCACTCATTTTTTCGTCAATCTCTTCAAATGTGCCATTGAAAGAAAACGTTGGGTGACGACTAATTGCGTGTCACTCAAGTTAGCTTTTGAACAGTTTCATATTTATTAATTCACCATGACCAAATTCACCACATTACTTTTTCACCATGAGGTGAATATAATTATTTTCAATTCTTTTCCATTTCAATTGTACTCAACCCATATTTTCTATTATTTTTCATGTAAAAATTTAAATATGTTATACAAAAAGCTTTAATTTAATAAAGTGAGCTACAAATATCAACACCAAATCAATATGCATCTAATATGAATTGAATTAAATGCATATCTACCTTTAAGATTATAAAAATTATTGCATATATAAAATAAATTTCACATGTAAAAAAAAAATTTTTAACATTTATTATGTACGAAAATGAATACTAATTGCAATAATAAAATAAAACAAAAAATACTGTAGACCCTTTCAACAAATTTGAATATTCAGCTGTCAATTACAAATATTACGAGTCCACAAAATTGAGTAATAATTCATCATTGTTTGTTTGACTAAGTTTGACCGAAACATTGGCCATCAATGTCTGTTTCTAGTACAGTTCTTATTTTTTTTTTTAATTTTATTCTTCTTCTTCCCATTTACAAATGCAACATAATGTGAGCCAATATTTTTTTACTTAGTCAGCGATAATATTATTAAAAGTTACTTTAAAATTAATACAATCATAATACAAAAGCCTGGAATAATAAAATTTTTATTGTACAAATAAAAGGTACCTATGCAAAAATCATATATGGAAAAATTAAGAAAAAAATTATAATAAGATTGAAATCAAAAAATTCGGTAAAAAACAAGTATAGAAGCATTAAAAAGCATCATCACCTACAATAATTAAAGATTTTTTTCCCACCTTCATTTTTTCTTATAGTTCTTCTTTATGTAAAATATTGAAAAAAAATCTACTGGCCCTTAAAATATGGCAATTTGAATAAAAAGCTATTATGTTCTGTACATAATTGTACAATAATAGCACCTCTATAACTAAACTACTGTATAGGGTTCTGAATACGTATATAATTTTGTATCTAGTAAGAGTAAAGCAGAAATGTTGAAAATAAAATTCTCCCAGTGAAAAGCCCAAGATTATTTTTTGATCGAAATAAAAAAATAATATTTTAGAGGTGCGATATACACCTTGTTTTACTTACTAATGCAAAAAAAAAAGCAAAAACTACTTGCATTTGGCTTCATTTTATTTTACTCTGCTTATCTTTGTTCTTTCTTTTGTTACGTGTATAACAGAATTTTTAGTTATACAGGAAAAATTAAGTGTGTATGCAGCTAGTACCATTTACAAAATAAAGACCTGTTATAATATTGCTAATAAGAATCACAGTGTTATTCTTATTGCAAGAAACTATAAGTTATGCATAATTTCGTAAAATATGTAATGTTTACAGATCCCGAAAATGAGTAACACTTAACACAAAAATTCATAATAGCCAAAAATTTAAATTAAAAAGAGAACTGATCTTTTGAAACACCGGTCTATTCTTTATGAAAAGCCCTATCATGATCAGTAAAACGACTAGGCGAACATGAATTTTTAATATTACGATTGACGAATTTGCCTTACTTTGAAGCAAATAAGTTTCGAATGAAAATTTTGTTTTGACAAGCTTAATGAATAAAAAATATTTTTATGGTTATGATAATGTAATTCTGATTTCCTGAACTGACAATATTTGCAAGATGTGGTGTGGCGATCACGGTTTGAAATATTGCTGAATTCGCCGAAATTTTTGAATTCGCCCCATCACTACAAATTCCTCAAATTTAGTTAATAATGACATATACATAATAATTTGACGATAATAATTTGTAAAGAATTTGTGAAGCTAATCTGTTCCAAAACTCTTCTCTTCTACATTTTTTTTTTAAAAAATAAATACGTAGTCAGGAAATTAAAACCTGATCTCATTTTCAGAATAACACCAAATTTACGAACTTCTCCATATTCATTCTCGTATTTTGAATTTCAAATGAGTTCGAACATTGAAAATTTAATGAAAGAAAAACACTCTAAACAAAATCCAATATTCTATATTAAATGAATAAAATTATGAAAAAAAAGGTACTTTTCATACAGAAAATAATTATTGGCAACATCCATTGTACCATGAAAATAAAATCTTCTCCACCATACACAAGTTATATAAGACATATACACAAATGTACGTATGGAGTCAGGTAAGCGAGTGTCTAAATTATAGAATTTGCTTTTGTGCATCATTCTTGCTTTTTTTTTTTTGTAAATTACAGACAACATAAACGAATATAAATGAATAAAAATAATTTTTTCCAGAATATATTAGACAACATTAGTGCAACATTAGAGCAACATTATAGCAACATAATCAACAAAGAAATTAATTGAAAATAATGTTGAATTTTTACTTTTTTTTGTATTCTTTGTACTTTTCGTTAATAATGCTTCAAATTACACACTCATACACACTGCAAGTAAAAAAACCTTTTTTATATGAAAATTTTGATCGCTTTTAATTTACTTCATCATTAATAATCTCACCTGACTTAATTTAAAATATCTAAATTTTAAAATGATGATGATTTTAAAATATTATGGAAAATAAAATATTTTGTTATACAAAGAAGAGCATTTATTAAAATTTTCATAATTGGATTTTTTCCTCCAGTTTTTGTTCCTATAGTTTTTTTTATTACTGTAAATGCACTAAAATTGAATTCAAATTAGATTTAATGCACTTTTATATTACAATATAGAATATTCATAATTTTAGCATCTAAACATATATGTACACACATAATATATGCGATATAATAGGGCTTAAGTGATTTTTGAGGAATAAAAAGTAAAAAAAAAAAATTAAATTGGGTGATGAATTTTCGCTATTTAATTTTCAACTATTTTTGAATATTTTAGAATAAATGCTTTTATGAAAAATTGAAGCTTATAAACATCTATTAAAATTTTATGTTGAATCATAAATTTTATATGCAAAACGATTATAAAAAATTATTTTTTAATAGCAAAAATGTTAATAAAATGAAACGCATAAAATGTTATGGTTGGTTCTTAAATAAAGAATATGGTCGAATAAAATATAGAAGGGTGTTTAATTAAGCACATTTTATTTCTGATATTTTAAATTAAAAATTAATGCCCCCTATTAGTTTTTTTTAGAGTCAAGATAATAACGGGAGAAGTTGCATTAAAATTGTTATACCAACAAAAAATGAAATGTTGCTGGACACATTATATATGAAAGAAATTTAAAGAAATAATTTTAAAAATAAGTAAATTTGGGAGGGTCGAAGAAGCGGGGGGGTTGATTAGGTTGTTTGTTAAGAATTAATACATACAATATAATCTTAATTTGGGAGAAGAGAATATTTTCTTAATAATAGTCTTCTTACTTTATTAAATCCAAAGTTCAAAACAGTAGCAGAGTTGGAAAAAATAAATAATAGAAAATTGAAATTTAGCTAAGCTGAATAGACAAAAACTCAAACGGAAAATAAGATCAATTTGCATCTGTTAAAGCTTTAAACATATTATATTAGCTACTTCCGGAAAAATATAGTATAGGAAAGTAAAATCGCACATTTATTTATCACAATAAGGGTGTTAAAAAATTTTAATTTTTATAATATGTAAAACCTTTACAATTTGGATAAAGAGAAAATGAAGCGGAGGAGGAAGGAGCATGTTTAATTCTTAAAAAAAAATTCTAAAGAAGCCCTATTTGCTTTGTGAAATTTCAATTTTATTTTAAAACTTTCTTAAAGAGGTGCAGCGCTATGGAGAATGGAGCGAAGAACGAATGGGCAGAGGACAGATGAAAGACAGACGAACATTGCATTTTTAGGATAAAAAATATAAAATTAACAAAAGCATTTTTTAGAATTTATTAAAAATTTTTGGATATTATAATTATACCAATAAAATTCTACTTTAGATCGAAAATTCTTAATAATTAACTTAATTATGCTGTCAATTTTAGACTTTAACGTTTTGGATGTTAATAGTACATGTTAATAGTTTACATAATTTTATCAGTTCATTGAAAATAATCGAATTTCTATTGAAATTAAATCTTCCGAAATTCTAATTTATTGGATCTGTACAAAATTGGCAGCTTGATGATTATCAGGTCAAAAATAAAAATATGTACGTAGAAAAACTACTTGTATAAGACCTTTGTATAATGCAAAAATTCTTATGTACACAAAATAATTAATTGTACAATTAAGTGTTAAATTAAAATATTAATTATATATGCATTTTTAATAAAGCAATTAAGAAAAAAAAAATTTTTCTTATCAAAAAAAAAATTACATTAAAATAATAAAAATAAATATTTTCCTTATATTCATTTCCACTTTAATGAAAATTAAAAATTATTCTTGATCTCTTAATTTTTTATAGTTGATTTCAATGAATTCAATATAATTTATTGTTTCCAATTTTTAACATGCAATTATTAAATTACTTTCAATTTAAAATCACTTAATATTTAAGTATAATATTACCGAAAAGCCAAAAATTGTAATAAATTTTAAACTGGTTATACAAAAACTTATTAAAATTCGCCACTTCTGTGCAAAGAGACAAAATATTTTATGACTTTCACTTTTTGTTAATCTTTTAAGATTTAATTCATTCATTTTTTTTTTTTTGTATAAAAATTTAAATACAATGCTCTTAATTCTTCTGTATACAATTCTTCCTTCAATTAATTTTGGACGAAAAACAAATCATAATTTAGTCTTAAGAACATACTGTTATACGCACATATATATGTTCACAAGTGAGGTTTTAGTAAGACGAATCTTCGAATTTCATTGGTTCTATATGTGTACTATTTAATTATTAGGCTTTATATTTAAATTTAAAGCCTCTTATGGGTTAAACTTGGAGGTCTATTAGCAAACAATAGAATATAAATTTACTCGTTTTATATTTCATAAAAAATACGCAAAACTGCCTAAGTCAATAATCGTAATTTTAAGAAAATCAAATTTAAAAATTTAGATTCAATTTTAAGAAAAAATATATTATCACTGAAGCAAAGAATTTTAGTTTTTCTTAGTACGATTTAAAAATTTATACATTTTTTCAAAAAAAAAAAAAAATTTCTTAAATTTTTTGGGAGACTTTACTTCTTCAATGCCTTAAAAATGAATTTCTATTCTTGTGAAATTTCTATGTATAAGCTCCACAATATATTAAACAGCCAACTTAATTTTCGTTAAATACACAAAAGCCGACAAAGGGGAGTCGACTGAGGTACCAAATCATTTTATTGTCTATAAATGTATTTAAGCCATCAGAGATCAAAAACCTTATCCAAATGGATTAAAGATATTCTACATCAATTGTCTATATTCAAAATTTTATTTTGTATTTGAGTTATGATTTTTAACGAAAATAAGTTCGGCGAATGAATTTGAGATCTGTTTAATCAAAAGAATGATATCAAGAAATCGGAGGATCATCAGGCAATCGAAGAACACGTATTAAGAAGCAAATTCACATTTTTGAAGATAAAGTTACCAATTTTTCTTAAAATGTGACATGAAGAGCATAAAAACAAATTTCACAATACTAACACATGCAACCTTTTTAACTTAATAAGCTTAGACAAGAACCATAATAAGAATAAATTTATCGGAATTCATAAATAATTTGAAAATCAACAAGGCTGTCGTTTATGAGCTACCTACATCAGATTGTCAATAACAAAATAGTACTATAATTAAAAAAATTATTCTTTTGAGATGAGAATCTATTGTTCCATGTGGATCAATTAATATTTACACTATTGATTATTCGAAATTGTGATATAACATATTGTTTCTCTTAAAGAAAATTCTTATCATTTTATTTTATTAAAAAATTTTCCTTTCAGTATACCTAAAAATCCACATAAATTACATAATATTACATGAATAACCTTAAACTACATTATATTTGACCTTTAAAATTTTTTTATCTTATATACAAAAAATTCCTGCTCAAATAATTTTTTATAAGTGATACAGAGCAATTACAAATTTTACGATTTGTGTGAATATTGTAGTAATTAACCGAAAAATGTTTATAATACAACGATCTACATAATATACTATGGGAATTATTAATTTAATATTTATTTTAAATAAACATACATATACCATTATTAAAAAGTTAATTATTATATTGTTTAAGAGTCATTATTAAAAAATAATCCATTCACTTTCTCATTCTAATTTATGTAAAAATTCATATTCGAAATATAAAAAAAAAATGTTTTAACACAACCTTTAAAAATTGCTCAATTTCCCTGATTAATAATCAACATTACTCCGTGGACATACACAAAATCATAATGAATTTATTGGAGAAGAAATACCAAAAAAAAATGTTTTTTTTAATTAAATTAAAAATTAATTGAATTCATACAATAATATTTTAAATATATCATTTATTTCATAAAATATAACAGCAACAAATAAGAAAATATCATATAAGAAAATTTTAAAATCAAGATCAAATTATCATAAATCTCATTTGGTTCGGTGGGATTCGCACATATAAACATTTAACAAAAAAACGAAAACAAAGCAACTATCTTCGAATGACCGGAAATATTTTTTTCTTCTTTGGGATTTCTTTTACTTATTAATGATTCCAAAAAATTAAGATACGATAATTTTTATTTTAAAAATAAATAAAAAAAAAATTAAAAGAGCAAAATAATTTTTTTTTGTTTTGTATATGTGATGATTTCGAAATAAAATTTTTATTGCAACAAAATATTTTGTTAAAGCAACAATTAAATTTTTGCATCAACAAGCAAAGCATAATATACTTATATTTTTTTTTTTATCTTAAGTGATTTATTTGTGTTATAATTATTATTTTTGTTGTATATTACTTGTTTTATGAATATTCGAAATTATTTTTATACGATAAGAAAGATTCTTTAAAATTATTATATAACAAGTTTGAAAATTGCAATTAGATAGATGTTTGTTTTATATTCAAAAATAATTTCATATTCAAGGGCATATATAACACTTTAAACGTATAACACTTTCAATTAAACTAGGCCTATATAAACGAGCAATTGATAGCAAATTAATAATTATTTATTCCGGTAGATGACTCAATATTGGTAAATGCCAATTCTTTGAAGCTTAAATCTCAAATTTCGAAATTGCACTTATATGGAGTTTTAATTTAATTAAATGGGTGTATAATTGCTAAATTGTGAACTAATAGATTATACGTTAAGGCGATTTTAAGATCAGGGAAATTATATGTTAATTTTTATTTCTTGCGATATTCCTAATCAGGGCTGTCGTTTGGCTCAGTCAGATCCAAAAATAATATTGATAATTATTCTTATATAGAAATTGGCTCCACTTTTTTGATAATTGCTTCCTTTTTTGAATATTCCTGCTCCCCGTCCAAAAAAATCAAATGACAGCCATGTTTCTAATTCAATCATGCAGTGTTTGCGGTAAGCTGCCTACTATATATTATACACACTTTAATAATTGTGCTACATTAAATAATAAATGTAAGAGAATTTAAAATTAATTTTAATCAAAGTAGAAAATCTTTACGTTAGCACACTTTATAACGCTGTCATTTGTTCTTTAAGTGTACTTAAATAACATGTGACAGTTTTGCTTGTGTTTTATTTATATAAACATGTATATACAATATTCTAATTTACTATAAGCAGATGAACTTTTCTACGAAAAATCTGTTATATATGAATTAAAATTAATAAATTAATTTATAAAAAAAAAAAAGATTTCAAATACATATATCGAGGAAAATTGAAAGTAAATACAAGCAGCTGCTCACTCATCTGTACATTTTTACAGACGTGTATGTCTTATATGCGTTTAAAGTGTTATATCCACTTAAATAAAATGCAAAGACAATATTGGAGCAGAAGCACTATTTCCTAGAATTTATCATAAGAAATTTTGTATAATTCCTTTAAACCGGCAATAATTTTCCAATTTAATTTATTTAATTCCATAATTAATAGTTTTAGTATAAGCATAAATTTACACTTACATATTATCTGTATACACACAAAATATAATGAGTATATACCCATAGTACATATGTTCATTCACTTATTTTAGATTATAATCTATATGCTGGATGATGTTCTGAATAAACAGACTTTGACCCTGTCTTAATTTATGATCGCAGAAAAAATAAATATTTTTATTTTTATTTTAAATTTATCATAGAAGATTTATCAACCTGCATGTTTGGATATTTTTGACCTCCAAATAATGATATTGTTTAGGTCAGTTTAATTATATTTTATCTTCAATCAAATTTGGTAATTTATAAAATAATAGTGAATAACAGTTAAACAAAAAAAAAAACAAAATAAAGGTAATTAATAATGTGTTGAGAAGGAGGATTAAAATTTATAAGAAAAACAAAAGAATAAAACTGTGCCTTTTCTGAAAAGAATAGAAGTTTTTCTTTTTTTCTTCAATACTTTTGAATTACCATATTAAAATTTGAGTCCTTCAATTTTTTAACTCTTTTATACTGTATTTTGTTCACTTAATTTCATTAATTAGATTTGGTTAAAAATACAAAACAAATCAAGAACTAATTTGGATATTTTAAGGCAATTTTACTAAGGCGATTCCAAATCATTGCCATGCTAAATTTAGAAAAATTATTGATTAATTTGAATGCAATGTCATTATCATTCCAACTAGAATTTTAATTACCAAATAAATATTAGGTTTTAAATTGAGAATATTTCCCAAAAATATACAGGTGAATTAAATAAAAATCAATACATGACTATTCTAATTCTTTGGCAGTTACCTTTCACCTTTCATAATTATACCAATTAATGATTTTTCGATATAATTGTAATAAGACTTGGAAACAACAAACATATAGAGCAAAAATAAGAATATTTGATAGCTCGCTCATTTATAACATCTGTGGAATTTTTCGTCCATGAAATCAAACATGGCTTAAATAAAAAATTTGACACATAAACTAAGAAATATTTGTGAATGGGTGTCTAGCAAAAAATTATATTGGCCCAGAAGAATAATATTAAAGAAGAAGTATGAGGACTATGGATACCAAAATAACGAATTGAAAATGGAAATATTCCCTAGATTCTAAGGCAATTATAATTAAATTTTGGGCACGAAAAACTGAATTGAGTTGAATATTATCGGATTGATAAAATATAATCGGAAATTAAAAAGAAACGGCACAAAATAAGAAAAATTGGAAAGGATGTGTGGACCCCTGCCCAATGAAAAAGTCGATAGAAAAACGTTAATTACTACTACACAAAGCAATTCGATGAAAGATTTGCCGAGAATTTCTTTATACCTCTAAGCTTCTGTAAATAAAACTTCCCCCTATAAAAGGTCAGGAAGACAAAGAAGCAAATAATTAAAAAACATTTTTAAATATGCTCTTACCCTTAATTTCTAATTCATAACAGCGTAACAGATAGCAAAATCTATTTTATAAAGCATCCACCGTAAATTCTATGAAGAACTTTTCATTTTGCACTCGATTCAAATATTTTAATTAAATTCTCTAGCAAGAATTTTAAATACTATAAGCTGTCTATTAAGAAAGAGAATTTTTGCTCCGGACTTCAATAAACTTCGTATATGCATAGATTATTTATTGTAAGTTTATATGTAGTTTCAAGCTTATATGATATTTTGTTCATGTTCAACAAGCTTAGCAAGTTTCTCTTGAAATGAAATTCTAAAATTTTTGATAAATACTTTCGTATTACCCAAAATAGCTAAAATTTGTTCTTTTTCGAAACTAATTTCGTCACAACTAAACTGTTATATAACTTTTTTTTCATTGCAGTAGTTTAATTTAAAAGAGCTTCTTTATTTTATTGTCATTAAATACTTAAAATTTCAAAAACGTTCTACTATTTTACGTTTTATAAACAATGCGCTTAAATTTTTTTCATTCTAAAACTCATAAAATTTAGGGTAATAAAAATAATAGTAAAAGTAACAAATTTGTTTTTATACCAGTACGAATGTATGTTCGAAGGGTATTATAAATTTATCTTACCGTTTGTAACTCTAAAAAATAATGTTCTGTGATATAAACATAAGTGTATGTTTTCAATCAGCCCCAAATTCTGAGTCGATTCAACATGTCTGTCCGTTTGTCTGTATGTCCGTTCACCCATCCCAGCGATAGCTCACAAAAACTGACAGAGCCAAGCTTATAATTTTTACAAATGATTTATACGAGTAATAGAAATTGGATGAGGTCAAGGCAGTGGTTCGGATAGCTAATCAATAACGTCAAAAGTTACTTGGCTATATATTTCAAAAAATTATTGAAACTATAATACATTATTAGGGCTTTTGCGTGCGATAAAATTTGATGATATTTCTCGACGCCTTGTCGTAGTTGTCGCACCACTTCGAAAGTCACTTGGTCGTTTATTATGAAAATTGTTGAAATTACAATGCTAAAATTTTATATAAGCGAATATGGTAAAATAGAAGTCTTAAGTAACTGCCATAATATGTATAAAAGCAGTATACATATAAGAACCTAGAAGCATAAAAAACAGTACGGCAATTAACACACAACACTTAAAATCATTCATTCGTATGAGTATCACATAGTTAACACGGTCAACTCTACTCAAGTCTTATTTTTTTTCTGTTACTGTCATTCAACTCGAAATTTTTAAACTAACTATAAACAAATTGAATTTAATTTTTTGAAAAAAAAAAAAAAAAAACGGAAATGTTTAAAGTTCTATAAATTTTATAATAAATAATCAAAAAATTTAAATACAATTACAATGAAAATAAGGCAATTATCATTGTATTTATAAATATACAAAAATTTTTGATTAAAAATTCAAAGCACATTACAAGGCGAACTGTAGTCACATTTTTAACAACTTGACATTTGAGATTCAAAACAATAGAAGAAAATTATATAATAATATTTAATGATTTGATAAAATCGCTCATCATCATATAAAAATATTTGGAGAAGAAGAAGACGAAGAAGAAGAAGAAAAACTTAAAAATTTTGGCAGGTATTTCTTGCAAAATTTCGGTAGTATTTCTTGCAGTGTATAATCTATCATAATATTGGATATTTTAATATTATGATTAACAGAGTTGCATAATTAGATCTACGTATCTCTTAGAAATCTTTATAAAAAAGGATTAACAGCGGTACCTACCTTTCATTTTTTTCATTGAAATTATTATAAATTTTTTTTTTTTTCAAATTGGGAATTTAACCTTCATTTTAATAATTCCTATACTGTTAAACAAAAAAATTAAAATTAAAATTAAAATTTTCTTAAATCATCAGTCTGTAAATAATTTGCTCTATATTTTCATTTAATTATAGTCAAAAGAATGAATGCATTTTTAATTTAATTATAAATCTAAAATTTTTATAATGTGGTACGTATAATAATTATTATTTGAAGTTGATGATTTAAATTTGAATAAGGTGGTAATAATTTTATAAATTAAATAATGTAGGTTAAATATGCCTACAAAATTCAAAAAAAATATGCAATTAAAAAATTTGCGAAAATTTTGCAAAAATATGCAAAATTTTACAAAATTAAATGAATAACTATAAAAAAAATATTGCAAAAAATTTCCCTAAAAACTCTAATTTTTTTTTTTCATTGTGCGTAAAAATTACCGAAATGAATATTGTAAAACTCTTGACTGCCTACAAGTATTTCATTAAAATACGAGTATAAGAAATTACAAAATTATAATAAATATTCGCAATCGAAACCGAGACGTTGTGAGGAAGTCCACAACAGGCATTTCTGTCATTTCCAGCAGACCTCAATTTACTTAATATTCATTAATCATATAAGCTTTTCCTTTTAACTGAAATTCGTGATTTTATTTAAACAATTTTAATGCAACGAACTACATATGCGATTATTTTGACTTTTATTATAAAAAACTTGAAGAATAAAGTGCTAGTTGTCTGACCAACAGTCTTCCCTAATTATAATTTTTTTTTTTGTAACAGCGTATATAATAACTGTGTAAGAAATCAAGCGCTCTCACGAAACTGCTCAATAATTAAATGTAATTAAAATTCAATAATAGTTTTTTCCTTTTTATTACTTAAAACCCCCAAATTTTAAAGCCCGAATCACTTGTATAACATAACAGTGCCGAAGATAAATTACTCTTAAGCCCATAAACCGGTTTTCGCTCGCACAATTATTTAAATATTTTGTTAAAATGGAGCAGTTTCTATTTTTAAATACAAAGCATACAAATTACTACCTTTTACATTTGAAAACCCGAATTGATCAACTGATTTCCAATTGGTATTAGTTAAAAAATTTTCTTTCTACCATGGAAAATTTTTATTCTAAGTTGTAATTTTTAATTAATTCTAAGAATTTTCGGAGTAACGCGTGTATTCTCCAAGAAATTTGGAAGGAAAATTGATCAAAAGTTCTCCATTACTCTTTGAACTGGTGCAAAAAAAAATTCAGACTAGGTCAATTACCTTGTACAAATTACTTATATTACTAATTTTCTCAGTATTATAAAGTTTTAGTATAATTCTTCGAATATTCTCAATTACGCAAATTAAATCACAGTCTGCTCCTAAAATTCAGTACAATATTAATAAGACAAAGAACTAACTATATATTCTTAAAACGTATATTAATAATTCTATTATCTCTCAAATTATTGTGAAATTATGACTTTATAACATCGATTCGCTACATAATTATATTAAAGCACTTTTAATAATTTTTCATATATTTCAAATTAGTTAGAAAAAATTATGATTTTCACACTCTCTTTTCTATATTTGAGCATATGTGAGCAGAAAATGTTGCAATTTAATTCATTTCGATTAAAAAATCAATAAATAAATTTAATATATTTTTCTAAAATTTCAAAACCAGACTAATAATAATAACGAAAATAATATTCAATTACAAAATGACTCACCACCATTTATAGGAGTTGAATTTTTTTCTCTTCACTATAAAAACTCATACGTGTGTGTGTTTATATATGCAGTATATTCCAAAATTGTAAAACCAAAATAATAAAATACTGCGAATCATAATATGTCATGTCTTAACTTACCTGTAAAAAAAAAAGAAAATACAAAAAATTTTAAGATTAATTAGATGTTAAGATGATTTTCGAAAAATATATCTAGATATACAAACAAACAAACACATAGAATATTTAAAAGTTCCAATTTCAATACTCCGAAATGAGTGAACTGGAGCACGAATTTTTCTATTTTTTTTTTTACCCTCAAATGTGTTTAGTGTTATACAATATACAAATAGTAACTGATACTTATATGACATGAAATTGAGTTGGAAAACAAAAAAAAAAAAACGAAAAAAAATTTCATAATCTTTGGAATTGTTTTTCACTTTTTTCTCTTTTTCAAAATATTATAGACATTTTGGCCACAAAACATATTCGAATTCCATATACGAGTTAATAAAATAATATAGGAAAAAAAAATTATCATTGCACGAAATGAACTTGAAATTCGGCATAAGAAAAATTTTGCTTCTAATATCAATGTTCGAAATAAAAGAAAACAAGTAAATTTTTCTTTTTGTTTCTGTCAATAATTGAAATTTTTGTTACACTTAGGAAATTTGCAACAAGAAAAACAAGCCGCAAAATTATAAGCAAACAATATTCTTCAACAACAACATGAACATCAAGCGAAAAGTTCTTTGAAAAAAGCACATTTCGTTTTTCTTAAAAGTTTTCTCTTTTAAGAGACTCTCTCCTTTTAGTTAAACTTGTAAGAGAAATTAGAGAAATTCTATAACTTTTAGAAATGTGGCAAATTCTGTTTACATATTTTGTAAAAATTTCAACGAAAGCCCGGAGGGGAAACTTGTTCTGTGATTCGACCACATATATCCTCCCTCTAGACAAGTTTTCGAATTCTTTAATAATAGTTCTTGAAATTCGAACGGAAGGAGGATAGTAACAAATTTCATTTTACAGAACTGAGGTTCTTAAACCGATTCTGTTTTTTGTATTTCATATTATTTCAAATTAAGAGATCTCTGAAATAAATCGACACAAGGGAAGACACTTCCAACTTTTCTTCATTTTTCCAAATTTTGTCGGAAATTTTTAGCATTTCAAAATAAAAAAAAAATAGAAGTGGCAATACAAAAACGTGCAAAACAAAATATTTTTATTGCTGTGTATTTAGTAGACTGAGGACGAATAATTTTTGTACCCGTACGAAAGTATGCTCGAAAGGTATTATAAAGTTGCCTTAGTGTATGTAACGCCAAGATATCGATAATGATCTGAGATATCGACAAGAGTGAATGTTTTTGATCAGTATCGAATTCTGAGTTGATAAAACAATTTCTGTCAGTCTGTCCGTCCATTTGTCCAAGCGATAACTCAGAAACTGATTAAGCTAAGCTTATCAAATGTTGCTAATGGCTTATAATAGTAAATGCCGGTCCTACAATTTCAAGAGTTTTTCGGTATTATTCCAGAAATTATTCAAGCTATATAACAAAGAAATTTTGCAAGAAACAAAAATATATTATTTAGGCTCTTCATTGTATATTTATTCGTATATGGGTATCCTTGAGTTGACAGGGTTCACTCCATACCTATAATCGTTGAAAACAAAAAAAAAATTTTTTCTTCGCAAAAACTCAAGAGTAAAAGTGTGATTGAATCGATTTTCAATTAAAAAAAAATATCGTATCAAAATATTTCTGATACACACGAGAATATTAAACCTTAATATTTTTTTTTTTTGGAATTTAAAGTAATAATAATAATAATAAATAATAATACTGAAGATGATTTCATTTTATTTAGTCATGTCAGGCAGTCAGTCAATTATGCAAAAAAATTTTTTTTTTTTTGGTGATACTGTTATGATGCAATATTACGGCAATATTTCAATAAAAATTAATGATAAATGACCTTGTCGTATACGTACTTGTATGTATGACAAGAGTTCTAATGAAAAAAATTTTTTAAGGATATTTTGTTGATTTTACTGTTTTGCTCTTTAATTTTTTATTTTGTTGGTGTTGGGTTCATTCAGTTCAAGGATATATTTAAAAAAAAGCAGAAAACAAATGGAGGAAACTCATAAAGGGAAAATAAACATTGCACATATACTTGTAATGTAATTGGAATAAAAAGTTTTATGAACAAAATTAAAGAAATACAAGGATTATGTATACGAGAGTTTAATGAAATTTAAGGTTAAAGTTCACATAAATTAAATATATGTACAGGAATTTATTAGTGTGAATTTTGTGCTTTTCGATCCTGAGGATAAAATATTAAACAAAAATGTCATTAGCATTGATGATTCACCGGAAAATGCGATTAATTTTATTTTTTGTGATGACACACAACTCTAATCCCTATTCTTTTTAAAATTTCTCTCTTTAAAACTTGACTTATAAGACATTAACAAAGGCATTGGAGTAGAATGTACAGTATCGCTTTTCAAATAATTGTAAAGACTGGCTTAAAACATCAACCCAACGAATCAGTAGAATTATAGAATTAAAAAATATGTTACCAAAAGCTGAGCTGATTTGTGCGAAATGATGGAAAATCCAGCTGTAAACTTTTCATGTTATGGCAAATCCAAGAAGATTAAGAATATTCCGTTTAAACTATTAAGAGCACGGTTTTCATCTCTATAATCTACTAAATGCTGGCCACAATAATATAAAAAGATGACTTAAAAACGGAAAAAGAATTCATAGTGGACACAGTCCACAGACAAACTGTAATCAGGAATTGATATGCGAACGAACACACCAAAATTCAAGCATTTCAACAGGAAGATGAGAAAACAATTGCGATGGGACAAGAGAAGAGAATGGACCTGTTAGAGAAATAAAATAGGTTGCAGGACCCGCAAGGAAAAGCATGAGCTTCTCTGTGACAAACAATCATCATTCATACTACTTAGTAATCAATTTACAAACTAATAAGTAATAAGTAAAGTTCTGGGCAAGAAGTTGGGAATATTCAATAAATTGGAATCTTTCGAAAAATTATCAATTTATTTTACAAAATATTTTTGATCTATTCATTGCTTTTTTTTTAATTTAAAATTCAAAACTAACCTTAGACAATCTCCAGAAAATCACTAATAAAAATATTGATTACCATAATGATTTTCCAAATTTAAATCTTATTTTCAAAAACACTTTAATAATATCAAGAATATTATTGAAAACAAGTGCAATTAAATCACTATAAAGTCATACTTTAATTACTTTTTTATAAGAAGTTGTTTTTAGTTCAAGGGTTTCTTCTATTATTTATTTCCAAAAATTCATTTATGAAAATCATACAGTTAATTTACGGTTATTAGCAGGTTACTCATAATTCCTAGCAGGAACAAGTTATTCTAAGAAAAACAGAAAAAAAAACCATTCTTCTCTACTCTATTGAAAATTATTGCTTACAATGCACTGTACAGTTACAATTCGAAAAGGTCATGCACTACATGGCAAAAAAAAAGCAACTGCAAAATTACATCTCTTCCACTTTTCTTAAAATTTTATTCTCTTCTCTTCACTATCCATTTCTCAAGAATATCTGATTCAATTGAAGAAAACCTCAAAAACTTCAATTGTTAAAATTTAATTTTTTCTGTTTTCCATCTTAAAATTTAAAGACAAAAATTAAATATCATGCGTCATTGTGCAATAAACTTGATATAAAAATTAAATAGACAAAAGAAAATGAACATTAAATTCGTTACAAAAATCATCAAAGAGAAGAATAAAGGAGGTAAAAAGAAATCAACACTTGTTCTTCTTCTGCTTGGCATCAGTAACAATCTAACTTGGTCACTATTATTATTAAAGATCGACAAGCATTAATGAAAAAAAAAAATTGGAGAAGAAACGGAAAAAATCACACAAAACAAATGAAGTGCCTATTAATAAGAAAGAATTATTATTTTCTGCCCTAAATTTTGCATGTAAACATTTTAACCAAGCCCAAAAAAAAACAGTAATTAGGCAGAGAAAACAAAAAAAAAAACAAAAGAGTAAAACGATAGAATTGCATCAGAACTGAAAAAGAAATTAAAAATCTTAGTTTCAATCTCAGCAAGCTACAAATATCTATTTCCAATGTGGATTTTGACCCAATAACTACTTCAGATTCTAGTAGTAGGTAATAATCAATTCAAATAGATATCATGATTTCTAAGCAGTCTTACAGATTATGAACTTTATCTTCAATGTAAAACTCAATGAATGTATTCTGTCTACACGAGGAGCTCTTCCATTTTCTAAAATTCTGTTATAAAAAAGCTATTCAGCTAACAAAATTAACTTATGTATCGGGGTTCAATTCTCACCACTAAGTACTCCTAATTATTTTTTTATTCCTACTTCGCTGCTAAGATGAGCATAGGTCTGGTGCACGATATCGTATATATCCATGAACACCAGTTTCTTATATCATTTTTCAAACACTACTAAATTTGTAATTTTCACCTAATTTGTAGTATTATAGTAGTAATTACGACAAATACTACAACAGTAATAGTAGCAATCATTTTGTCGTATTTATAGTAGTAGATTATATGAATGAGACGACCTAACACAATAATGTAAAATTTTTATTATGCTCTTCTGGCTTTGGCGTTTCGAAATAAAATTGCGTCTACTAAAAAGTTTTCATCCAAGTTATTAACGATTTTTAATCCAACCCTAGTCGTCTCGTCTCCCAAAATAATCCATAAGAATTTTTGTCGTAAGATAAACTTCTGTGATCATGTTAAGAAAAATAGTTATCGTCACTCCTGTTTGGAATTGATTAGAATATTATTAGAACCTCCTGAATTCTATTAATAGACGCTAAATACATTTTCCTATTTATTTGTCGTAGACATAATATACAATATTCAAGCTGTAAACACAAACATCTGAATTAAATCAATACTTCTTTCTTAAATGATCTAAAGTAAAAAAAAATGTGATTCACATTAAATAGACGCTACACAAAACTATTGTAATTTTCTTCTATACATTCGATTTTGTTATTTTTTTTACTTCTCTAAGGTTCCTTTACAAATTTAGATTAAATTAAAGATATAAATTCAAATGAATTATGATTAGGTGCCTATAAATAAAATAAGAAACGAGTTAAATGAAATGATAAATGCGAAATAAAAGTTTATAATTGTTATAATTATTTTTTTTTTTTTTACTCTCTTATTACTTGTAATTTCAAAATTTTTTTTTCTCAGATTGATCAAAAGTGTACTATAAATGATATTGAATTGATGACTTTCATAGGGTTGCCCACCAGATCGCAAATTTTGTAAAGAGGATGACATTGAAATTCTTATACATTGTTTTTTTTTTCTTTTAATATGTCTGCTACTTTTTCTTCGTTTTTTATGAACGCTTTCAATTGGTTACGACAAAAAAAAACAAAATCGATTAATCAAGTATGTAAATTGAAAATTTTACAATTAAAAATTGATTTTAAGTATTTCTTAATCGATTTTTTTGTTTTTAACATAAAATTAAAATTCGACATGCTTTTATTTGGTATAAAATAAATTTATGAAAAAAAAAAAATGTTTTAAGAATTAAATGTAATAGCAAATAGTACCCGTCCTGGATGGTATACGGCAGATTAGCTGACTGCGTAGTCCAGAAACTTTGCATCCCAAAACATTAATTTGGAACTTTGGATACAAAGGACAAGCTTTATTTCGAAGGTATTCAGAATTGCGGTTCAGAATCACAGTTTAACTAAGTTTTGTTTATTGTGTCTATCTTGTTTGGATGGAATAGATAAAATCTGCAATTACGAATGAAATCGTATGGCTATGTTCAGAGAAAGATAAGGCGAAACATCACTAAGTAGTGTGGTGAGACAGTGAATCGCATGTGATTTTGTAATAATTTTGGACTTGGTTAGACTTGGCAAATCCAGAACAATTTCATGTTTAATGTTGAAGTTTATCATTTATGAAGAGTAAGATTCATGTAATTGGTAACAGTGGTTCGGCTTAATTACTCATATCATTTACAACAGTTAATACTCATATACTCATAAAATTTGCAATTACTCATATACTCATGCAACAGTTGTCACAAATAATCCTGCGTTTCGACATTTTAGTTATATACCTTCGAAAACCATTTAACAGGGAGAAAACCGTACATGAAATATGCTTGAAATAATTTTGCTATCGATTTTTTATTGCTGAACACAATAACAAATAAATTTCAAAGCAGTTACTTTTGATTTTTGTAAAAAATTTTCCTAAATCTTATATCAGCAATTCCAATTTTATGCTTCACACATTGTAATGTGATACACCGAATCTAACTATGTTTATTTCCCCAGTGACACTATTTATTCTATAATTCGAATAGTTTTAATATTGTCTAGAGTATACTCGAGCTTTAATATTGTCACTTAATATAATAAACAATTAATTCATGAATAAAAGAAGCTTTAAGAACAACAACAAAGTTACTTAAGTACATTTTAATATGATTTTATTAAAATAATTAACAAAATAATCAAAAAAAAAAAATACTTGACTTCTTGACTAACACAAATTTACTAACAAATTTACTAAAAATTACAAAGTATTTGCTAATATTTTTTTGTGCTTTCTATGCTCAATCTTCATTAAATGTCCCCTAGGGGCTATTAAATAATCAATATTAAAATTAAAAATTCAGCACAAAAACACAAAATAAAAGAGCGTCGAATTTAATTAAACCAATCAGATCATTTTTATCTGACTAATTTTTACATAATCACCTTTAAGAAATTATAAGATCCGCTTCTAAAGTATACTTGTATCTTGTTAAATACGATATTCAAGAAGAAATGAAAAAAAAATTTAAAAATCATTTATTAAAAATTAAAATTTTATTAATTTTTATTAAAAAAAAATCCAAAACTTCACTCTTGCATAATCATTTTTAAATATTGTATAGAAGCACTGAGTACACATGCCAACTTTTTTTTCTCTTTTCTTAAAAAATTTTTACAAAGTTTTTATCTTAAATTCAAATAAAGAAACAAATTATTAAAATAATTTAATCATTTTAGCATCTGTTAATGATCATTAACATCGCAGTTTAAAAAAACAAAAACAAAAATTTTAATAAAACAAAAACTTTCGGAAAAATATTCTTAATATCTACTCAATTTACTTAAATCGCTGTTCTAATTAGATATGGTTCATCTTCCGATAATTTTTTTTGTTTTCTTATACAAAAAATTTAACCCTCTTCAACACAATCATATTTTTTATGTAGATTTTTAAATGAACATTTCATGACTAAATTATATAGTCTAATGGGAGTTCCGAGAATCAACTTTTCATATTATGATAAATTTTGGGAATCACCAGAAAATTTTCCCAAATTCTTTTAAATTTTTTAAGATTTTATTGAAATAATTAATGGTAATTAATGAAAGCTGCAAAAAATTTAATATGGGGTTCTGCGAAACAGTAACTAATCATAAACCAAATGTCAGAAAAATCAATTATATTTTCAATTTATCCTCGAAGATTCTTAATAATACAACGCAAACTTTCCTCAGTTACTTGACGATTTTCCTATTTAAAAACATTGAGAGTAGTCAGAAATTTGTTTTCATTGCTAGATCTTCGATTTAGTATAAATATTACTTGTTAATTCTTACGAAAGTGAGACACGATAACCAATTTAGTTAAATAATATCTCACTGCGAACTCCTTCTTCCATGTTGGAAGGAAAAAAAGCCTTTCTCACTGCGAAATTGGAACTTCCATGAAGAAGTTCCATTTTCTGCTGGCAGACTAAATTCACCTCCATATACATCTTTATAATATCAATTTCCTTAAAATGCTGTATAGGGTTAATAAAATGCAAAAAATATTATGTCATTAAACATTAATATTATCAAGGAACTAAGTATTTAGTCACGATTAAATTATACTTTACAATAATAATTACCTAAAATATTTAAAAAAAAACAGAAAAACATCAATATATTTCTATTTACACGTATGTATATTTATAAAAAAGTATAAATGAAAGATTCAAAAATATTAACCCCTTATCTAATTAAAAATTTATAGAAAAAAAAAATTTATAAATTAAATGTAATTATTTTTGAATTCCTGCAGTAAAAATCCTTGAAAAGAAATAATAAGTTTTCAAATAATTTCCATGTAGAATTTTTTTCCTATCTGATAAACAATGACGTCAAAATATAATACGATCGGAAAAGAATGCTGAAAATCTTTAATCAATTTTACAATTTTAACGCACTTTCATTATTTTTTTTTATTTGCATTTGAAATTCTCATTTAAATATTGAATTTTTTTCTATCAAGAACAAAAAAAAACTGAAAAATTACGAATATTTTGACAAGTAACTGTCATATAGAATTTGTCAAGTAACAGCTACTAAATACTATCATATCAAATTCGTATCATTCATCCGAAATTCCAATTAAATTTTCACTTAATTTACACTTCCGATTATTTATTTCATTACTCAAGTGCAAATGTCTACAAATTCAAAGATTTATTACAATTTTCTTTAGAATTCCAATTTCCAGCATACTGCAAGCATTTTTTTTAATTTTTTTTATGTTAATTTTAATTTATCTTTTTTATTGTATTCTCTGATGATGTACTTGTCAAGTAATTTTCAAATTTTTATACAAAACAAAATCTCTAAAACAAAAGAGAATAAATTTGTTAAGAAGAAGAAGTAGAAGAAAAAAAAATAAAAACAAATTTAGAAGATGACCCTGTCAGTCTTTTGTACCGGGAATTAACAGCATACAAAATTTTACGATAAAATTTGATAGATTTAAAGATTTGCTCTAAATGACTTATGTCAAATATTTTGAAAAGAATAAAATTCTTTTACACAATACTTGGAATATGTATACATACTTTTTTAAATAAAAGAAACATTCAAATCTTATTCTTTAAAAAGAAGAAAATCATTTTCATGGTTTTAATTGGAAATTTTAAAAAATCATAAATTAAGTACAGTACTAGAAAAATTAATGTAATGTGATTCAAGTCTTTGAAATCCAAACATTTTAATAAAAAATGATATTTTATGTAATAATATTAAAAAATTCCAATCATTCAGTATATTGATACGAGTAAGACTGAAGTAAATCATAACAAACAGGCAGAAAATATACGAATATTTTAGGAACTTTTAATAACTAAGTAGTGTAACTTTTGCAGCAATAATTAATTAAGTACACATTTTATTTCTCCGGTAGATTTAAAAGGAAAATTGAATATTATTCTTCGACGCCAAGACTTAAGCAATGCAAATTAATAGTTTTTTATATCCACAGTTTGTTAACAATAATAACTGTCCACAACAACCAAGACCTCTAATTTAAATTTTAACTAATTTTATAAAGAATTTTTTTTTGAAAATTATCGAAATTATGGGCTCGTATGAATATTTCACGTACATTTAAATGATTTGCCCTAGAAATTTAAATTCTTCTGCTGATTATTAAAATCTTAAGACTTGAGCCCAATTACGCTAACCCACTCTTTACTAATAAGAATATCTTTTCAATTATACTCAACAAACTTGCAAAGAAGATATAAAAAAGTGAATGGTATTATAAGACCCTGATCTTACTTGTCAGTTATTAAAATTTAATCTCATGGCTCCGCTATACTCATAACAATTTTACCACGTCTGTTATCAAAAAAAAAACTATTAAATGTAATTTAAACCCTATTTTAAACACATAAAAAATTTTTGCCCATAATTATGTACAAAGGTGTTTCTTTATAGCAAATCTTCATATTGTGCTTTGTTAATCTCCTTTTCCATATATTAGAAAAATAATTAAAAATTAATAAAATAAAAAATTAAAAGTCTGAAACGCACATATACTATTATACTTTTGTACTCTAACTAAATGACATAAGTATATACGAAAAATTTAATTCAATTCTAAATAGAAAATTTCAAGAACGAATGTCCAACATCATAAAACCAAAATTACAAATAGAGAAAAATTATAAAATGTTTCCGCATTTAATTGATGTGGAAAAATTTTTAAAAAATTTTTCACAACAAAATAAATTAAAATCAACTTTAGACGTACCCAGCCCATACCTATACATACATACATACGCACGAGTCTATTGCCATAACAATAATGTAAAAAATTTTTTTTTCAAATTTATGCTACATTTAATATTAAAAGGTTCCAATTATTATTAATAATGTCAACATATAGAATAACAATTTATTTTTATTAAATCTAACTAAGAAATTAATCTAACCATAAGAGCTAATGATAATCTCCGTAAGACAACGCCGTGTGTGTGCAACATACATGATATAAAAACTTCATACAACATTAACATACATGCACACAACACAAATTTTCATACAATAAGAATGTTGTCATTTAAAACTCTTGTCACTGTTTTTTTGTGGTTTTTTTTTTGTAAAGCAATTGATTGTCAATTTAGAAAATAAAGTGGAATTAATGATTTACTTTGGAGTTCAAGTGGGTGATAAATTTCAATGTTTTCATTTCATTTTCATCTTAAATATCGAAAAAAAAAATTTTTTTTTTTATTATTTATTAATAATTTTTTGTTGTTCTTCAATAAATTGCGCTATTATATACTTAAATTTTAAATCCTATTGTTAAAAACTGCACTTGAAAATCAAAACAAAAAGAAAAAATATTTGACATATTAGAAGTACATAAAATGTCAAAAAAATTTCAAGTACCAAATGATTTTTTTGGTGACAAAACACAAATAAAACAAAGTATGTACTTTAATGGTTGTAAAAGAGTTTTTTCAATTTTGTATGACAACAAAAAGAAAAAAAACCAAGAATTTTTGTATGATTGATTATTAATGTGTCAGCTATTAAAAAAGAATATCACGTAACAGATTATAAAACAAAACTGGTTACTATTACAAAAAAAAAGTACAGAAAAAAAAATGTAATTATTTGCTATAAGCGAAAAAAAAAGAAATAATTAAAAGATTAATTTCTCCATTAAGAAGTTTTGAAAATATTTATAATAACTTTGACACACACCGACTTTTATGGAGAACAAAAAATTATAGAACAAAAAAAAATAGAATGTATTAATAGTTAATAGAAATATTATTATTAATTTTATTACTTTAATGAAAAATTTATTAAATTTCGCAAAGAATGTGCTTTGGGGAAATTAAAATTGCAATTAATCCATGCATTTTTATTCATAACACTGGAATAAAGTGAAAATTCTGACAAAAAAGAAGCCCTTATATGAAAGCAAGATCAAACAAGCATTTGTTAAATAATAGCGGCACTACAAAATTTAAACGCACGGCATCGGATGATTAGAATTCAAAATTTGAAACTGGTGAAGTTGCCGTATAGCGCGACAATCGCATGACGCTCCACTCAAACATTAATTTTATCTTTCAAACTCTAAAGATTCTCAGTTTAATTTAAAAAGAGCCATTAATTTCAGAACTTGTAAAAGAAAACATTTCCAATGATGACCGTCTATACATATGTATGTATGTGCATACACAATAATCATATATGTACGGTTCATCAAACAAAAAATATTTTCTCACAATTAGCAAATCATATTACACGCATATATGCAATCAAATTTTACGCTTTTCTGAATTCATCGTTAATAATAATGTTGTATACATATTTTGCTTTATAATTCAAATATCATTAACAACACAACACTCATATCATTCTAAATAATCATAAACATATACAATGCAACATTTATGACGTATACATGCCACTGTATTTGAATGTAAACGCATTTTCATTAGTAATTTATTAACAATGAAAAGTAGAACGCATTTTTACACACTTTTTTCTTAACCTATTGCTATACATAAAATAGTTTTAATTATTATGTTAAATTCACTCAAGTTATACGTGTTTTAATTAAACCGGGTGCTTTATTTTAATTTATTAAAATTCAAGTCACCATAAAGTATCTGGCGGTTAGTGGTCGGTATTAGCTTTCTGAATTATGGGTATTATCCAATGATCATTAAAAAAGCTATAACATTGTATGGAATACGACCTTAGAAATCGGATTGGATCTTGGACATATCTCGGGAGAACATTATCTACCTCATGGCAATCTATATGGGACACATGCAGTTGGGGTAGCATGCGCTAGTCTAAGATTTCTCTTCAATACGACGTGTCACAGTTGACGGTAAATCGACAAGAAAGAAACTATTTTCCATTATTTCTGTGATTGTCCAGTTCTAGGTGGGGCCAGACTGGTCACATGGGGCACAGCAACTGTGACGCATCTAGACGAGATATAGAAGTGTGTCACCTGTACTCGTACGATCAATAACGGCCTGGTGATCATAAGATAGTGGTAACGAAACGACACATTTGTGTCGTTTCGTTACCACTATCTCATCAACCATCTCAATCAACCATGGTACAGGGTCGGACGCATCAAAACGTCACAATGATTGATGAGAAAAGCATCACTGCCATCTTTCCTTCCTTTAGACAGGGCCGATTAATTGAACCATACAGTTAAGATGACAATGCCTAGAAAAACTAAACTTTGAATCACCTTGTATATACAATGCAATATTATTCAATTAAAATATACAAAGTAAGTAGATTTTTACTCTAATTATAAGAAGTGATCTAGCAAAATTATTGTAGATTCTACTTAAAGGGAATTTGAAATATTTTTAGCACAAAAAAAATTTTTTGTAAAAACATTATAAAAAGTAATGATGAAAAAAAAGTTTATTGTTTCAAACAAAATAAAAAACATTTTAAAATAGCGGGTGCGAATTTATGCGTTTTAAAATAAAAAAAAATTTTTTTTTCCTTCTTTCCTACATTTTTGTAACAAACTTAAGCTGAGTTTGTAATTTGTAATTGAAAAAAAAAAACATACCGCATTTAAATTGAAGATTGTAATGCAATAATTTAACGCTATTGCAGCGCCACTATTAAATTGATTGTGACAATAGTGGTTACTTATAGTAAATTAAAGAAAATACAAAAAAAAAAGAGAACAAACAAGAAAAACACAATAGTCAAAATGAAAATTACATCAATTCATTCTTTATAGTGTTAAGAGTATAGAGTTAGTGGAGATTTATGTCTGCGACATAAAAGAATTTTATTAATTGGATTTTTGAATGAAAAATAAAAAAAAAGTTTTTTTTTGTTAGCACTCTTCGAACTACGGTTTGAGTTCAGTTTTACAAATTTCTTTTAATAGATTTTTTTCACTGGTTTAAGAAAAAAATTTAGGAATCTTGAATATTTCACATTAATATTTGAACTTACAATTATTTATTAAAATGCCTTATACTTTTACGCCAAAAATTATGCAATTATTTATTTATTTCTTATTTTATAATCTCAAACCAAATCGAGCTAAATCTATACGAGCAGAATTTCATAGTCTAAACTCTAATATCAACTACTTTTTTAATCTATCTTACGAAAATCACGACAACATCAATAGAGTTGTATTAGTAGAGGGTATTATTGTATTTGTAGAGAGTAATACTTTAATTATTGTCTTGATACAAAAATTTGCATTTTATTTGAACAATTATTAGGGGCTACCATACTCAGTAACAAATAAAATTATAAGGGCAGAAGTACAATTTTTAGTTTTGATGTAACTGTTTGATTGCTTATTTGTGTTCCATAGGCTTATATTCAAGCATATATACATGTAACTGTATGAACGCATGCAATTAAACAATCAAACAAATTGTAATTTTTTTTTAATTTTCAATTAATACAATCGATTTGTATTGGCACAACAGTTTAATGAGTTTCTGAGATGCGCCCGAAATCATTTTACAATCAAGCCAAACTAAAAATTTCATGTCTGCTTGGGCTCTAAATTCATGTTTTTTTGAAAATTTTAACAGTTTAATGAAACAAATAGAATTTAAAAATTTAAAATAATTGCAAAAATTTTCTCATTAATTACAAAATTTTTTGTTTTTCGATTAAAAGATCTCCAGTACCTAATTATCAATTTTAACAAAGATTTCAAATAAATTTCTATAACTCGTACATACATACCTAAATATTTATTTCTTAACTGTTAAAATTTCATAAAATGCGGAAAAGAAATATATTTTGAACAGGTGAATTAAATTGGTATTGTTTTACATTTTTACATTTGGGTCTTTTTATATTTTGAATGAAGTTTTTTTTGTTAAAATAAGTAAAATAATTTTAAAAACGTTTAATTACTATACTTTCGTATATAATTAAATTGATAAAGAATGAAAAATCGAAAATGTTATACATCTTTTCCCCACATCTTGGTTAAAACACAGCTATGTATACAAAAATTTCTGAGATTTAAAAGTGATTTTTTTTTTTGTAGAAAAGAAATATAGGATTTTCAGAACAATTGAAAGAAAAAATTATAATAAAATGAATAAATATTATATTTAACTTATATAATCTTTTGCTACATATAACACATGTATACAGGGTGAACTGGTAACGTGGTATAATCTCTCGGAAAAAGAAAAGTGGAACTAAATTAATCAGTTGAAAATTTTTTGGTTTCGACAAAAAGAGGTATTCGACTTAAGACTTAAATGGCTATTACTTGCATTATTGTTTTTAAGACTTTTAAAAAGAAATCTTAAGATACAAATTTATAAAACTCTAATTCGTCCTGTTGTAACATATGAATGGACGAAATATGGATATTGAATGCAACGGAGGAAAGCCATCTAAGAATCTTCGAACGAAAAATACTGAGAAAAATATTTCGTGCAATAAAATTAGAAAATATAGAAACGAGGAGAATATAGACACGAAAAAATAATAATGAAATTAATGATCTTATGAAAAATGAAGACATAATACGTTTTAGTGAATCGCAACGATTAAGGTGGCCAGGACATTATGTGAGAATGAATGAAAATATGCCATAACATAGAATTTTACAAAGCAGACCTATATTTAATAGCAACAGGGGAATCAAAAATGACACCATTAAACTTAAAGCCAGAAACTGGAAAGCAGAGGCTAAAGATCGAGAAATATGGAGGCAAATAGTAGACCAAAGCTTTACCAATTTAAAAAATTTAATAAGCAATGGACAGCTGAAAAGTCACTCCTTATTTTTTTTTTGTAAAAAAAGCAAGAATCGTTATTATTAAATCGTTAATCGTTGGCTCATTTTCCTGCCCCCCAAGAGATTATTATCATATTACAAATTCACCCTGTTTACATACTTATATATACACAATATAAACATATGAATGTTATGTACACCCATGTGTATACCTAATGTAATGATCTAGTTTGCATAAAAAAGGCATTTAAGAGAAAAAATACTGAGCAGATATGTAAATATTTTTAAAAATTATTTACTGATAAAAAGTGAGGTAATGTTATTCTACATACGAGCATATTATGAGATTTAATTTGATTTTCTTTACGTAATACATTCTTCTAGGTTTATACATACATACATATATACATACATAATATAATACTATTTATATCAAGGTCATAGAGATAAGCATAAATAACAAAATAATATTAAAGAGCAAATTTTTATTATTTAAATTTTAAAACCATTTTAGTAAAAACTTAAAAATTTATATGCAAAAAAAAAAAAAAGTTGCTAAAATTTATGACAGTTCATTAACATAAATTGGCGTAATTATATTTAATTAAAAAAAGAATTATATTAAAATTTTGTAAATGGTATACGCAATTGAGTCACCATCAAATTCTTTTCCACAAAAATATAAACCATCATGGTAGAATATAATGATTTAGTTAAATATTAATAATATAAAATTTTAGAGCTGTTTAATGCATAAGGCTATGGTTATAAATTTCATTAACTCAGATAATTTCACACTGCACACAAATTTACATAAACTATTTTGTCATGCGTAATATTAGAATTGTAACCAAGTCTATGTTTAAATTTCCTATTTCCTCAAAGAACTCTTTCTTCTATACGTTTCTGAGTTAATAACGATAGCTAAAGAATGCATTTTTCAAATTAAGACCACAGTGACCACGCGTCTTGCTTACATGTAAGAATGTTTTTCATATGATTACATACAATATAACTATTAAATATACGTACACGCTTTGTTTAACACCACGTTAAACAGCAACAAATATGTTGCGATCTATTAAACACTTAACATTGTTTACAAAAACAACAAAATAAACTGCATTTTCACATTGACAATAATGATGACATTTGTCGATTTCAAGGTCCAAATTCAAATTTTTATAAATTACATCATAATTTTTATATTTTTGCCGCTTCATAATATAAATCACATTCATAAAATTCTAAATATAGTTTCTTAATTGAAGAAGAAATAACCTTGCATTATTTTTAGTAAAAAAAAAAAGGCAAAAATTATTTAGCACTTCATCTTAAATGCAATTGTAATACATTACATGTGAAAAAAAAGGCAGAACAAATAATATTTATGCATATTATCAGAAACAATCAACCATATTTGAAATCTGCTAATAGGTGTGCTTAATATATTACGGTAATTAAATTAGATCATCAAAATCAGATGTAATGAATTTTTTTTTTTGCAACTTCCAATTTTTATTCAAAATGACAACAAAATATATTTGTGTACTCATAAATGTTTATTATATTTGCTTGTATACGTATGCATTACAAAATGTTATACTTTACATGTCAAATTTGTCAAACTAGTTACCAGATGTACGAGTACAAAGGTATGAAAAATATTTTACAAGTAATTATTTAAATTACTTTCAATAAAAATGTTATTCTAGATTTCATTTTAATTAATTCATTATGACTTCGAGTATAGAGCATACAATTTATTATTATATTTTAGATTGCAACAAATTTGTATTAATTCAACAATTAAATATGCGGTAATTAAATTATAAATTTGAATATTAACGTAATATAGGTTTTAAGTACACCCATTGATACTTTTAATATTCTAAATTATATTCATATACCTGTCATAAGTTCCGTAGCAGATTATTTTTTTTTTTTTTTAGAAAATACTATTTACGTTACAAAATTTATAATTACTGAAGGAATCGAAAATCGATCAATTTTTAATACATTAGGAATCGATAATATGCAAATTGTAATTTCCACGAAGTTTTAAGGTTATTGCAGAATTTTCTTAAAAGTAAAAAATTAATTTAAAAAAAAAACATATTTTTAGCAAGCCATACCACAAATTCGGCCGCTTTAGACAGAAATATTTCCAAACGTATGTGAGTCTGACGTAGTTTAAATAAGAACTGCAAGAAATAAATCAGTGATTACCTAACCTATAAAATTAAGAAATTAAATTACAATCCGGAATTACTTATAGTATAAAACAAATGTACTTCTTTTCAAAAATTATTGCAGTACTTTAAGCATTACTGCAGTACCTAAACTTCAAAAATGTCAAATTTGAATTCAAAATTTTTAATACAAAACTTAATTACTAGAATAAGCACACTGAAACGTCACGCATATTGCATACAAATTACTTAACAAGAGTACCGAAAATATTCAATATTTCATACAAATTGGTATGATCGAACAAAACTATTATAATTTGATTACAACTACGAAGATACACAAATACTACCAATAAAATTTAGTATGCGTTATGCATAAAATTTCAATAAAATAAAATTTTAATTAAAAAAAAAAGAAAAGACAAATAAACAAATCACATATAACAATTAATTTTATTTAATCCCATTTTAAAAAAATATTTTATGGATGTTAATTTTGATGATGGTATGATATCAATTTTTCGAAATAATTTTTTTTTTGTGTAAATTAAATGAAATCAACATTATTTAATGTAATTTATAACATTAATATGATTTAACCACAGCCATTATACTGTTATACAAATTATATTGTTGATACAAGAATGATTTTTTATTTTACATTTTGTATACATGAATTTTTAATTTTCATAAATTAAAATTATTTTATTTATAGAATTAAGAGTAGAATACAATAAAATTTTAATTATTATTAATATTATTGTATAGAGTAACCGAACCCAAAAAATTTGATTTCATATATACAAGTTATATTATTTATTATCAATATTGGTGTATATTTTTAAAATAATAATCAAAAAATTTTTAAATTTTAACTAATCAAAATAATTGTTGCTATTTATGTCAAATAATTTTCACACTTTTAAAATGCAAGCATTTATGCCCAAATGTATTAAACTTCAAATTTTTTCTTACAAATTCTTTGGAATTCATTAATTATTTTCCATAAATTATTTCATTGTTGTCATTATTTGTAATAAACATTCCAATTCTATTGAATCTTAATGCTTAAATTTCAAATATTTAGAGCATATTTAGAGCTATGAACATGTAAACTACATACAAATTGTCAATTTTAATCTTTTAATATATAAGAAAAATTTAAACAACAAATAATTGTGATTTGATTCTGTCATACTGCATAGAATTATGAGTGCGATAAGATTGACTGGGTTAAATTATTTGCAACGAGTATAGAGAGCAATTAATGTCAAATTTTGTGAGAAAAATTTTTATGAAAATTAATTTTTATTTTAAAATTTATTTGTACTCAATTAAATTTTCGCTTTCAATTCGCTAGTATTAAATTAATATTCATGAGAATTATTTCAATAAAAATGTAGAATACACAGCATATAGTATAACAAATTAATTGACACATTTCAAATGTCATTTTTGACATCTTTATATATATTACATAAAATTCTAAGAGTAAATTTTATAATACAGTGTTGTCCATTTTTTTTCCTAAATTCTTAGAATAACTAAAAAATATTGTACAAATAAAAGCAAAAAAGTGTTAAAATAAAATTATCACGTTATTCAAATTCATATAAAAAAAAAATAACAAAAAAATGGAAACAAAATTAATTAATTTTGTGACAACAAAATCACTTAATAAATTTACTTAAAGATTTTTATCGGACAGCACATTTGAAAGAAAAACAAAGAATAAAAGGAATCTTAAAATAAGGAAGATTATGTCTAAACTACATTATATTAACTTATGTGTTAAGTATATAACACATAAAAAAAAATCATGTACATCACACTTTTTTTGCTTTGATTTAAATTTTTTTTTGTAATTTTAAATAAACATAAAAAGTCTTAGCCGACCTCTTAAATCATTCTTTTTTGTCATCTTATATATAAAGAACACCAACTGATAATCATAAAGCACGCAAAAATATGAGGATTATAGTTGGGCAAGTCAACATAAGGATGTTCAATACAACGGGTAATAATATTAATCTGTTATAAAATTAAACAGTTTTATTATTATATTTTGATTATAAGAAATAAGCAACACGCATTTCTCATATTAAAATCAATCAGAGATCAGATTTAACTCTTGGTTGGTATACATGTTTTTTGTGTATTATACTTATAATATAACTTTATATAACAGTGTAGACTTAATTCTTGTTATTTTGAAATTCCTTTTATTTATTTTCAGACTGGTTCGCGGACAGAATTAGTATATGACAGTTCGATCACATCCCTATTATTATTAATATATGCCTTTTTGCTATCTATAGTCTAATTTCAATTGAATATGATCAATGAATGTCACTATTATTAATTTAAATTGTAATTAAAAATAAATACACTATTTTCGTACAAAATTCATATTTGTGTTATTTTTCTCAATTCACAATTAATTCACTGTCACAACACTATTACTACGAATATTAATTACAAAATAGTAATTTGAAGATTACAAAATGAGCAATTATTTTATAATTTAAAATAATCTCTGAAAAAATTCTTTCTCACTTCTACATGAAATTAAAATTATTAATATAATTATGTCAGAATATTGTATTAGAAAAATTATATGTAAATATTTTAATTCAACATTTTTTATAATAACCTTCCAATTTATTTCATTTCAACTACAATTCACCTGTTCTATAATCCCATTATTTACATGTATATGTATTCTATGTAAGTGTGCGTTCATAAATTTTATTCTTAAATAGAAAAACAGTCAATCATATTTTTGTTTCTATACCTTTTTTCTTTGATTCTTGTTATTTTTTATGGCCGTCAAGAATAATAAATTTCAAGTAGAACAGAAATACAGAAAAAAAAAAATTATGTGTAACATTGTTAAAACATTTAAATGTAATTCTTCCCTTTTTCTTTGAAAAAAAAAACAGAGAGAGATGCCTTAAAGCGATAATGTCAAAGAAAATTCATATACATATTATGTATAGCATAAGTACCATAAGTACAAAGTAATAAAAAAAATATTTATTTTTCTAAATAAATAAATAGATTCATCATCATCTGAATTCTCATATAAAAATTAACAAGAACAGCAAAATAATAAATTCGCTACTATTCTTTTAATAATATATTTTAAGACTTTGACTTTGTCACTGTAATAAAATACAAAATTTTTTTATGTAGGTACCACGCACTGTGCTTAGTATAGTGTATGTAACACTGTGACAATATGGTTGATTTTTATATAATGATAATCGAAATTTATAATATAAGAGATGATTCTAAAATTCATGTTGTATAACAATTATTATTATTATTTTTACGATGTTGACAGAAATAAAATTATTATTATTGGTATATATATACATAATGCAATCTGTATCCTCTGCCCACACACGCAAAACAAAACCTATTTAATAATTCTTAAAATGTATTTGATGCAGTTTTGTTTTATAAATTCTTTTTCTTGTCATGGATTTTAATAAAAACATGACTGGGCACCGGCTTAATAATAAATAAAAAACCAAATCACACCATCGTCAAAATGATTTATTCTTTCGCATAAAAATACGATCACACAAACGGTTTAAGACGCGCTGCGCCTTTTTTCTTTTATTATGCTTAGAATATCCTTACGCGTTGACAAGACAAATTAAATTATATTTAAATTTTTCTTTTATATTTATTATTTATTTTTAATGAAATGACATTTTTTGTTCAGTACCGCAACATTTACAAAATATTTTTATTAATAAATCAAGAAAAAGAAGCATTAAAAAAATATAAAATTGAAAATAAACAGATTTTGACCACCACCTATCAAATATATTAAAAATCTATTTAAAATGTGTACTCTCCATATATACCATCGTCCTCGGTCGGTAATATAATCGGAAATGTAAAAATAAAAAAATTAATAAAATGCGTAAGATGGTAGTAAAATGAATGACAACAAAATATATGTGTGTATATGGTCATTAAAAATAAAATGACACATTAAATTAAATTCTTACGGCAGATGGCGTTTATTATGCTAAAATTTGTATAAGGAAATAAAATTCATCCGCAAATATTAATACATATTATTCAAAAATAGAATTTTTAATATGAAAACGATGACATTAATTTTGATATGAATGTCGAATTTGATTTTCGTGCAAAATTAGGTCAAATTAAAGAAGAATAGAACCCCCACTTAAAAAAAAACATGTAAGTAGTCATAATTAGATATTCTTTGTTTCGATTTAAATTTGCTAAAAAAATTAAGTTTAGACCAATTATAAACGTAAATAAACAGCACAGCACTCTTTTACGAATAGATTACGATATGCAGAAATTAGTGTGACAGAAAGAGTGAAGAACAAGAAATTAATTGTGGAATCATGCAAAGAATTTACATTTCAGTTTATGCTACGTAAATAAAACAGCCATCCTAGACATTAATGGACAATTATTTATGTATGTTGCAGATGAAGAGAACAATTTTTATATAATGCTAAACAAAATAAATTCTGACAATGAAGTCTTGTAAAATATAATTAATCAATATAAACTGACAATAAATATAGTCAATACAAGTAATTATATAGTAATGAAAAACTGTGCATTAAATTTACCGGAGCTTCAATAAAGCTAAAAAAGTGTAGCCACAACTATACTTTGGACTAATTATTGACTGGAATTTAAACTGGAGTGTGGAATATACAAGCTGATAAAGTATTAAAAAAATTGTCGAAGAGTAGCAGTAATTTTCAGAAAAACAGCAGACAACTTTTTTATTTTAAGATTTTAATTTTATGATTTATTTGAAATCATTTACACTACAATCAAACGACATACATACTCAATATAATTAATCTAAAAAAAAAATATAATGAGAAGAGTACATGGCATAAGAAATGAATGGAAAATTGTCAACCGTAACAATTTGATTGTGTGTAAAAACACAACATCTAAAAGGCTCTCAACAAAATTAGCAATCTTCAAAAATAAAATAAAAACAAAATCACAAATTCTATTTTAAAAATACTTTTGATAACTTTTTATTTTTGATTTTTTAGCGATTTAAACCATTAAACAATTTGTCAACTGTACAAAGATTTATAACAATAGATTAAGTAGAGAGAGAAAGAGAGAGAACAACTATTATACAATAAAATGGTAAATTACTAATTAAGTAGGCATAAAAGTGTTAAAAAATAATTTTTAATATGAAAATTCCGGAAAACTATTCTTCTTCTCATTTCTTGTTCTCATTTAATTATAATTACAGTATTTAAAAATTTTTTTCTTATTATTTAGAATAAAATGTGAGAATTATGTAAAAAATTATTAAATGAAATTTTTGTAATAGGTGTAAAATATTAATGATGACTTTGAAATGTTTAATTTCTAATTAATTTCTAATTAATCTTGATTTTTCGGGCCATTATAGTTTTAATGAGCTTCTGACTGAATTGTAAATAACATTTTCCAATTTAATATCACATTTCACTGCTCTGAATCAATCAATAGTCGAAAACAAACAATTAACCGTTTGCCCGAATAAATCTATAATCCGATAGATGGCTGAATAATTTTTGAAAATTTATTAAAATTTCTCTTAGACTATAATATCTGAATTATAATTAGTTTTTATGTCAATAAATTGAAAAATGAGTTAAAAATTTAATTTTTCTCATATTTTCAAATATTTTCTTACAAAAATTTTCCAATAATGTGGGAAATATTTTTAAAAATTTTAACAAATACTTTTCAGATCAAATAATTACTCTATATAGAGAACAAAGAAAAATTCTAATTAAAATAATCGGGAAATAAAAGAGAAAAAATTATTATTTTTTTTTTGCTTTATTCTTTACGAAAAGCACTTTACATTCTATAACTATTATACTTGTATTATTTTCTATTATTAATAAAATGAAATGATGTTAAAAGGTCAAATAATTTTTTACATGCGTGTAGAACCAAAAATCCTTCATAATTTTTTTTCTTTTCTAATTAAAATTTTTCCTTATTAATACATACAATACACCGATTATTTTAAATATTTTTAAGATCTAATAAATTCTAAAGTATAAATTTCATTAATCTTCTAATTATTGTATATTGCTATATTATTTTAGATGATATTTTATTAGCTTTGAATGTTATATATAATAATTCTATCTCTCCGCATACTTATATATGAAACACACATTATAATAAATATCAAAGACTAATTATACACCATAAAACACTAAACAAAACAATTTTTAATTTGTTGGTTACTTTAATAACTTTTACGCCTAAATGAATCCGGATACAAGCGTTTTTACGCTTGTTTTTCCTTTTCTTCTTCTTCTGTTGTCTTATTGTCGTTTCTTGTTTTTTGCCCCAAAAACAAAAACACAACATTTTCCGCTTAACTTGATAACACTATTATGTTAAAATATTTTAATTTCATTACAATAGATGTTATAGTGAGCTACCGTGATATTTTACATACAACAATTCGTGTATAACATCTTCATAATATGACCCTAACTATTATATAGTATAAAAACAAAATTAAAACAATATTTTTTGGTTACAAAATTTAAAAGAAGCTTTATGTAAGTTCAAACTGGGTTCTATACTATTGATGGTGTATAATATGTATGTATGTTTGTCTTATTAAATTTAAAACAATATGGGGAAAAAATAAAACTATAACAAAATCAGAATCCAAAACAGAAAAAGTCCATCGAATTTAGAAACTATAATTAAATACACACAATTTAAAGAAGTGCTAAAAAAACGCGTATAAACAATTAGACAAGAGAAAAAAAAATATAGCTAAGTACACACGTCGTACATACATAGCGCTATCTGGTGAATAAAAACAAAAAACAAAATAAAAATTTGCGTATAATAAAATTCGTTACGTATAATGAAATTTTCGTAAATTGCGCTCTATACGCTCTGTCTAATTAAAACCCAAATAGATTTAACACGAAAAATTCAAGAAGAATAAGAAGAACACCTTTTATTTTAAAATTACAAAACAAAAAAAAAAATTGAATAATCAAAAAATTTGTTATTATTTTGCAAACAAAACACAATATAACAATTTTTTTTCCTAACAACTGGAAAACTGATGGTCAAAATAACTATCCATCATTAGCGTCATCGCATTGTACTTGTATCACATATCTACATTATACTTGTACATTTATTACCAATGAAAAATACCATTTACATGCATAAATGTGCATTGTAAAAAATTAATAGCAAAGCGAATGAATTTGTATGTGCCTACCCTCTTTTAACAAAAAATTTTTATAATGGATAATGCTCTACTATGGACTCTAGTCTATAGAATTGTGTTAAATTTAAGTTATTCAAGTATTATTTATTCAAGTTTTTATTCTCTTTTGATAAGAGTATTGCTCTTCAAAATAATTTGAATATTTCAAGTGTCTAACAATATTACACATGCACAAAATATTTGAACAAAAACAAAAAGTAAAACAAATATGTACACAAAATGTTGTGGTTGTACGAAAAAACTAAAGGATACTGCCAAAAAAAAAATTGCATACATACTTTGTGTTACTTATATTGCATACAAAATTAATAAAATATTTTTGAATAATTCTTAGAATTAGAGAGATGTAGTTCAGAAGAACTAATAAGAAAATAATAAACCATTTCTCGATTCGCATGACTGTGAGTTCCGAGTGAAAACACGAAAAATACTTATAATTACTCTGTCTCTTCTAGTTCAGCATTTAGACTTATTAGCAGTTTCAGTTTGTACACAGTGACCAAATCAACTTGATATTTCAAAGAAACATTAACTTTTCTCCGTCTACTACCGTTGACAAAATGATGGCACAATAGTGTTATCAATTTATATAATATTTACCTTTATATATTTATTGATAACAATACCAATAATTTAATCATGACATTAACTTTAACTTTACTCTGATGTGTGCTTATTTCCTTCACGCATCTTAATAAATAATAACACAATTTTTAAAGCTTTTTTTTTTAAACACAAATGATATTTAAGTCAAAAATTATTACCATTATTTTAGAGCAAGAATTGAGAAAAGGAGGGGAGGGAAAAAAAAAGAGTATTATTGATAATTTATTTAGGTATACATATTTTAGGTGCATTCTCTCTTGTTTCAAATAATTTTGTTGTACCCATAGTTCCGAAATTAATTGAATTAATCTTCTTAATGTAAAAAAGTCAAAAAACAAAAAAAAAAAAAGAAGAGAAAAAAATAAAAAAATTTCGAGGACTTGCTATACATTTTTCGATTTTTTTTTTTTTTTCTTTTTAAAAAAATATTTTGAATCGAATCCGAATATAATAATAGTAAAAGTACGAAGTATTGTTAAAAAGTTTTTGGAAATTTGAAGTGTCGTATTAAAATAACTCGAAACTCTATTTAGGAAGTTAGGATTATTATGACCCATTCCAGCTCAGCCTATATGACACAATGCCCCTGATGTAATGCAGTGTTACAGTTTTACAAAACTACCAGATTTCCGGCTTTATCAGAAATCCTTTATCTAAGATTCTTATTGCTAAGTTATCGCTTTGTACTTTTAGAATAGTAAATTAGTAAATTTTGCAAGCACTAGTAAATTTTGCAATATCAAAGCCATCTTCTAGCAGACAAAGTATACAATTGACAGTTTTTTCCATCTGTCTCATTCTTTTACATATTGATCTTAATGAGACATTATTAAATGAACAAGTCAATTGCCATAACTTTGTTTATGTTTATGTTATACTCAGTTCACATGTAAACTTTTCAAGGAACAATATGCCAGAAATTCTTTCCCACCCTTCTTACTATATATTCGCTTTCATTAATGAATTTTTTTTTTCCTCTATATTTTTCATATTCTATACTCTATATTCTTTTACGTAATATGTCTACGTTTGTGTGCGTGTGTGTGTATGTAAACATTTATGTCTGAATTTAAAATTAAAAGCATTAAGCAGTTAAGTACTGCGAAAAATATTTTTTTTTTTGTACTTTTTATTTTTCTTTCTTGATTTTATTGTTTTTATTGTTGTATACGCTTTTGATATGATCGCGGTAATTTTTTTTTTTGACTATCATTTCAAACTTACACTTTTTTGTTTTGATTATTATTGTTGTTAACTCTTTTATTATACTCTTGTACAAGTTTTGTTTTGTTTTTGTTTCTTTTTTCACTCTTGTTTTATTTTTCGTCTATAACTTTGAACTACTTGTATTGTAAAATGTAATTGTAGATTATCTCATCTCATAAATTTACTTAATACATTGTATTGTATTGTGTAGTGGAAAATTCTCTCTCTCTCTCTCTCTCTCTCTCTGTTTCTCACGATATTTGTATATTATTCTCAATTCTGTTTGAAAGGAAAATCCCTGTGCCTGTATAGTAAAGTAAGTAATCTAGAAAAGATGCTCGCATTTTTACTATTCGTACTAAAATGTACAATTAAAAGAAAAAGAAAAAACAGCAAAATAAAAAAAGGGTAAGGGGGGTATTTTGTTGAGTGCAAAAATTAAAACAACAAAAAATAATAATAATAACAATAATTACTTGCTCTACACTAATATTAAAAAGAATCTTTATTTTATAACTATTTTTTTTCCCCATTTTTACTTACTATTATTATTATTATTTTGTTTTGTTTTGTTATTATTATTGTAATTAATTTGAGAATCGTGTCCGGATCTTATTATATAAAAGCTCTGGGATTTGAAGATCAAAATATCAGTTCTCTATTTGCATTCAAAAGTAATTCATTACATGATTTTTAGTACACAAAAAAAATAATAAAAACAGAAAATAAAAAAAAATTCAAAATAAAATTTATTCGAAAATAATTATTAATTTTTATAAATTCTTAAATTAATTTCGAAATTGAAAGAAAATAAAAAATAGTGGTGTAAAAATGAAATTGGTAATTAAAAAATATTTTTAATTTTAGAAAAAGAATTTAAAAGAAATTTTGAAGTTACAAGTGATTCAAGTGTTTACAAAATTTTTTAATAAAATTTATGAAAAATAAAAAAAAATTATTCAAAATGAAAATTAAAAAAAAAAAAAATATTAATATCCTTTTTTTCAATCGTTCTTTCTCTTCTCTTTTATACAATCGGATATCGAAATAACAAAAAAAAAAAATATATCGAAAAATTTTAGTTACTAATAACCATTTTTACGATAATTGGATTATCAACGGCTGCACAATTATCTAATACATACTTACCACCACCATCAGCTGGTTCAGCTGGTGGACATGGTGGTTTCTTACAAGGACCATCATCATCACATCATCAAGGACCATCAAATCAATATGTACCACCGAAAACAACATTTAATCAACAAGGACAACCAGTACATTGGAGTCATGGTGGATGGAATTCTGGTGGTGCTGGTGGACAACAAAATAGCTGGCAAGGTGGACATAGCGGTGGTGGAGGTGGTGGTGGTGGTGCTGGACATAAATATGGTGGTAGTGGTGGACAAGGTGGTATTGGTGGATATGGTGGTCAACCATATCATCAACCAGGTAAACCACAAGTACCAATATTAAGATTTGAAAATGAAAATGATGGTAGCGGAAATTATCATTTTGAGTAAGTGTTTTATATAATTAAAATTTTTTTATATTTTTTTTCTATTTAATAAAAATTTTAGAATGCATATTAATAATTTTGAAATGTGAATAAATTTTAGACATACCCTACGATTCGGAAAATTCATTTACTTAGTTGTGTAGTTCAATTTCTACAATTTACGAAGTTGAAGAAATTGAATATTTATGAAAAATATACCCAAATTCATATATAGTCCGTCCAATTTCTAATTAATCCAGTCAACTAGTAAAAATCTTATATACTTAAAATAAATCCTACTGTTTGTTAAATCCGTCAAATTTATTTTCTAGTCGGAATTCATGAACCCTTTGCTCATGAGTTTATCAAGATTATTAATAATTCTTGTCTTAAATTTATATTTATTAACGTTCTAATATAAACTGTTATACACTATTAGCTTTGCCAACTTCACGACTTAAATTAATTATTTAAAATTAATATTTTTCAATATTTAAAAATAACTTGTCATTTATCATAATAATAATAACAATAATGTATTCGAACATGCATTCTTAAAAGATTAATGAATTTTTAGTACAAAATTTTATTAATTGATTTGAAAAGAAATAAAACTATTAATAAAAATTAATTAATTATTTCGAATTTAATAAGAAATTTTTCTATATATATATTTATATATGTATGACATGTGTAGAAATTTTAAATGCCATTCTATATTAAATAAGAATCGTGATTATTTTCAAAATAAAAAACATTATAAAATTTGACACTAAAAACCTTAAAATCACATCCGATTGCTTGATTATAATTTTGCATTTCTTATAAAAATTGCGGAGCTTTTGCCAATTCTTAGAAAATTTAATTGCATAATTTAAAATTTTTTTTTATAATATTATATTTAATTTCCGATAATTAATAATAAATATAAAAAGATCCGTTTAAAAATTTCTAATTAATTTTGATAAGAATTTCGAATTTTAATCTCAATCTAAGAAAATGCAATATTCTTTATACACAAATTATCAGTAAAAAGTTTTAATTTTCTATATACATATACCTATATATTACGTATATATTACGTATATATATGTACATACATGATATAATAATATTTTAATAATATTGATTTCATTATTTCAAAGGAATGCCCTCTAAAAAAGCAACAAAATTTCGTATAACAATTAATTATATGAAAAAGCAAAAAAAATTTTACGGTCAAGTTTATTGCGATAACTGTTTGCGATAATTTTGATTTTAATAATCTCTTATACAATAATATTTTCTTCTTTATAACATTTTTAAAAAAGTGACGTAAAAGAGAAATATATAATATCATATCACATATATATATATATGTATATACTCATTATATGCATACATTATTTAAATTTATAGTATAATAAGGCGGAAAAACCCTCTACATCTAGCGAGAATATTTTAAAGAAAACTTAAATAATAATTATTTCATGCTAAGATGATTTTTTTTTTTTTTGTTTTTGCAAATTTGAAATAATTTATTATAGGTTACTAACTTATAGTACAAATATATGGACATTATAATATATAAAATGCGGTAATAGTATTATAATTATATAGAATTAGTATACTAATGAAATTTCATGTACGTATAATATGAAGCATTTTTTTTTTAATTATACGAGAAATAAAAGCAAATGAAAATCATGATAATTTCCAAAAAAAAAATAAGCTAGTATATTATTATTAGTCAAATCGAAAATACGATATAAGAATTGTGGAAATGTAAATGTACTAATTAAATTCTGATGTTATTATAATTTGTACTCGTATACAAATTACATGTTCGAAATGCCGATATTCTGATCAAACAATGAAATTAAATCAAAATTATGCTCTTCCAGGTGTTAACATTTTACGATCAAAGGAGAAATTTTGTAAAATTAAATTTTCAATTATTTTCATTACTTTCTGGTATTTACTAGTATTTAAATATGTAATTCAATTTTTTTAACAATCAAATATATTTAATCAGTAACTCCGGCTTCAAACAGTTGTTTTTACATTTAAATTACAAAATTAAATAAGAATATTTCTTAAAATCTCTACAATTTTTTCGAAAATTTATAAAAATTTTTAAATTCTTACTAAATATCTTCATTTTTAAATTAAAACATTAACGGTACTTATCTTTGTTAATTATTTTGTACAATATTGAAATTGTATAACACTTATACCTTAATAATGAAAAAAATTGCATACATTTAGGATGAGAAACTTAACATAATTGAGAGACTATTTCTATTTCAATTATTTTTCATATATTTGGGAGTAAATTATTAAAAATAAAAATTTTTTTTTTTTTAAATATGCAAATTCTTAAAAAATTAATAAATTTCTTATAAATTCAAAGTTATCAAACTGGTGATGGTATTAGCCATCAACAACAAGGTCATATTAATAATCCGGGTACTGATTGGGCTGAAAATGTTGTAAATGGACAATATTCATATACTGGTGATGATGGTAAACAATATACAGTTAGTTATAAAGCTGATGGTAATGGTTTTCAAGCTGTTGGTGATCATTTACCAACTCCACCACCACAACCAAGAGAAATTCAAGAGTAAGTTTTTAATTTTTTAATTAAATTAATTTTTAATTAATTAATTTAATAAAATTTTAATATCTGTTTCTTATATATATAGAGTTTGGAATCGTGTTTTAAGTCAACAAGCTGCACATGGTGGTGGTGATTGGCAACAAGGTGGTGGTAGTGGAGGCAGTGGTCATTATGGTGGTGGTAGCGGTGGTAGTGGACATTATGGTGGTGGAGGATCATCTGGATCATGGCAAGGTGGGTCTGGTAGTGGAACTTCATGGCAACAACAACAAAGTTATGGTAGTGGTCCATCAAGACCACATCATGGTGGTGGTGGTGGTGATCATGCTAGTGGTGCTGCTGGTGGTTATGGACATGGTGGTGGAGCAGGAGGTGGTGGAAGACCACAAAAACCAAGTAATCAATATTTACCACCAAATAGTGTTGGAGGTGGCTCAGCCGGTTATCATTATTAATATACGTAAATATTATATTGTATAATAATAATTATATATATATTGTATTCGTAAATTTAAGCTTTTAGTCTAAAAGTAAAGCTAAGTAAAACGAATTTGCCAGAAAATTGTAATATGAAATTTGAATTTATACGATCTTTTTTCTCTGTTTATTATTTTAAAAAGCGACAATTGTGATTCAAAACAAAAAATAAAAAAAAAAAATGTAAAATAAAAAAAAATTAAAAACACGTGTTATTTTTAGGCATTATTTTTTCCAAAAAAAAAAATTAAACTTTTCTTTTTCGAAAATTTCATATTCGAATTTATATATAAGTACGTTTGTGTATATAATATTTTGATGTAAAAGGAAACTGTAATAATTTTATGTTTTTTTTTTTTTTGATAATGTTATGAAAATATTTTAACGCATTTAAATAAACAAAATAATTTTGTAATAAATATTTAAAATAAAATAAAAAAAAAAGAAACTTAACGAAACCACAATTTTAAATTTATTCAATAATGGCATCAAAAACCACAAAGGTTTCCTAAAACAAAAAAACAAAACAAAAAGCTTAAATTTATTAAGCAGCTGTTTACATGCTGATTTTCTAAATATTTTGAAAATACCAGTTTTTTTACGTGACTTATGAAATTCAATTTCATATAAAGAGAAATACGAATGAATAATAAATTCGAAAACTCAAAATGAATTCGAAAACTTTTAAAATACTAACATGTTAACCTACAGACCTACATAAAAGCCACATTCAAATGTAAAATTTGTAATAGAATACGCACGTATGTACACGACTGGCGTTTATTTCAAAAATAAATAAAAAGATTAATTTACAAAAATACATATGAAAAATACGATCTTCTATAACATGACCAAAATGGGCACAAAAATATTTAACACTATTATTATATAGAAGGAGGCGCCATCACTTAAAATAATTAATTATATTAAATTTTGTAATTTAATTCTAATTATTGAAAATAATTTTAAAGAGAAAACTTAATACGTTATAAGATTTCGTAATCTGATCTGGCAATGAAACAAAATATGAACGCTATACATACGAAGCGTTAATGTATATAAGTAATATTTTAAATTAAACATGAGGTAAATAGAAATGGGATCAAATTTAAACTTTAATATTATGGGTAGTATATTCAATATCTTACATATTTTGGTAAATAAATTCAAATTCAACATGCAGCATGAAAATTTACAAGACATTCAAGAACATATTCGACTACCTCATATCACTTATAATTTGTATTCATCTTAAATAATTGCAATTTTTAAATTTTATTACATACATATATATGTACATACACCCAACGACAAAAAAAAGTTTCCACTAAAATTTTTTTGGTTAGACCAGTTTTATGGAATAAAAAATCACTGTAGATGAAAAATTAAAATTACAAAATTTATATATTTAAAATTTTTGGTTAATATAAGATATATTTTCAAAAAAAAATTTTATTATTTAACATGACTTGAGAAAATATTTGCTAATTTATATTAAAAAGACAAAAAAACGTAACATTTCATTTCTTAAGAAATAAATAACAATGTAACAAATTCAACTTCAATATTGTAAAATTAAGAAAAAAAGGATTCATTTTGGTAAAACGGATTAATTTTAGTAAAAAGCTGTTATTTCAAACAATTTTTCTACAAATATTTTAACTTATTTAAGGTTTAGTAAGAAGTAGTGCCGCCCTTTGCTTCAGGTACGGCTTTTACTCGTCTGGGCATTGATTTGTAGAGCTTATCTGTATAAGATGGACTTAGTTCGTTCCGCCACACGTCTAAAATAATTCTTTTTAGCATTTGCATAATTGATAGCTCTTTTTCTCTTATCTTTTTATCCATAACGTGCCATACATGTTCTATTGGGTTTAGATCTGGACTATTTCCTGGCCAATTTAACGACACTATACCTAAATATTCTTTATGCTAGTTCACCTATTGAACAAAAAAAAAGTGGAGATTAAAACACAAATAACGAAATTAAATTTGCTATCAAAAATACTTGCATTTTTAGCTCTGTGACAAGGAGCAGAATCGTCCTGAAAAATGACTCCATCCAGATTTTCGAAAAGAGATTCTATCTCTGGTACTACGCCTTCATTAATCATCACTATATATTTATTTGCGTTCACAAATCCATCAAGCAATAAAATACTACCAACTCCGTCTTAAGTTATGCATCCCCATACCATACAATAACTTGAATGTTTTACCGTCGATTTTATAGTATTTGTGTTATATCGTTCATCATTTCTGCGCCCCACCCTTAGTGTACCATCCGGCCCCATCAAATTAAATTTTGATTTGTCTAAAAATATGACCTTCCTCCAATCATATTCGGTCCAGTTTATATATTGACGACACCATGCGAGCTATTTTTCCTTCATTTTGTTCGTTAAAAGAGGTTTTTTTGCTGGAATTCGCGATTTTAACCCCATTTCGTTTAGCCTCCTTTGAACTGTTCAAACACTACAAGGCACGGATTGGGATTTAATTAGTTCCCCCTGTAGTTTAGTAGCCGGCAAGAATCTATTTTTCAAACTTAGACGCTTCAGATGAGCTTCGTCTCGTGGTGACGTTACTTTCTTTCGTCCGGACGCTTCCTTCCGTGTTAGACAACCTGTTTGCTCATATATAGCATTTATTTTGTTCACACAAGTGTGACTGCACTTTACACGACGTGCAATTTCACGCTTGCTTAAATTATTTTCAAAATAAGCAATAATTTCTGCCCTTTTTTCAATTGACAATTGCTTTTTAAAATCCATTGCACACTGTAATCCATCAAAACAATTCACTTAAAAGCACTTCACTTCCTACTAAACTGTAACTTCTTCAACACAAAATACTCAAAACCTATTCGACGCCATAAACAAAGTACCGTTATAAATAAATCAGCCGATGTTGCCAAGTTTTTTTTAATAAAAAATGAATATTTATGTTTAGAATTTAATGGAAACTTTTTTTTGTCGTTGGGTGTATATATGCAAAAATATTATTTTTTATTATAGATATCGGAAGTGGTTTAACAACGTTATTAAGTTGAAAATTTTCTGAAAACCAAAATTAAACAATTATTTTAATATATGTGCTCGTATTGTATAGTTAAATTAACCTTGACTTATGACATTATTCGCAATAACATTCATAAATACATACATACATATTATTATTAAAGTAAAACCTATTCTAATTTTAAAGTAGTAAATAAAGTTCATCATATTTTATAAATTACTATAATATATTTACATACTTACATATACAATTTGTATTAATTTATTCGTATATACGCAGAAAATGTATCACACCACCCACTCAAATATATACGTTAAGTATTGTTATATTTAAAAGTCTTATTAGCTATATTAATTTCTGTTTCATAAAGGCTTAATAAAATTCGGAATCGGAATGCGTTTGACTATAAAAATTGCAAATGCCATCTATTGGAATAGACGAGTTACTATGCCTTTACATAGGCTACAGGCCCTATACAGTGCTTTACATAGACTGGTATTGCTGAGATTGTTGAGTGTCTACACAGCGATGGATCTACCCGTATATCCAAAGTGAAAATTTAAAATTATAAAATTAATTTTTTTTTCAATTTTTGTTATTAGAGTGTTTCTTAAAAAAAATCTTTTTCTTTCTAATTACACTGAATAACTCAATGCTGGTCCAGGCTTTAATTCTATAGCTGATCTTCCATTTAGCATGATGATACTTCATGTGCAATGTTTATTGCATATTATTCATTGCCAAAAAAAAAAGGGAGGAGAGGCGGATCATGCAATTTTTGCATACCGCATAGGGCGCCAAACAAACCAGAACCAAGCCTGCATCTACAATATTTATAATTTTTTTCCAACTTGTGTGTTGGCCTGCGTTTAAAATAAAATTTAATGCATTTTCATACGCAAAATATATAGCGCGAAAATTATGCATCTATTGTTGAATACATATATGAATTTATAAAATACTATAATTAGGGGTGCAAAATATATTTAAAAAGATTTTAATAATTTTGTTTGCAAATATATACGTGCACATTCTGGTATACTACAATATCTAATTAAAATACGCTTTTATAAAGTCATCATTGTGCGCGATAATTGCAATGTGTTTTATTATTCATCCAGTTAAAATAAGAATAATGTGAAATGACTTTATATTTTCTACGAATATATACATGCCTTTATAAACTTTTTATATTAAAGTTTACAAAGGAATTAATTCATAATAAATATTTAATGTTTTGCATTATAGTTATAAAAGTTATAAAAGTTTAACGAAGATAGTGAGAAAAAATTTATATTAAACTTGAAAATTGTAACATAAAAAACATGTGTGTTTGTATGAATTTGTTAAGAAAATTGTGTGCATACTTGTGCGGTTTATATGACCTTTTTTTATATTCAGTAGAATGACATAGAGTAGCAGATTTGGTTGCGTTTTCTTGGTGAATAAAATGTGATGAACAAGTCAGCTGAAAAAAGTAAAAAAGTCTGTGATAATTAGTATTATTTCCATGCGGAAATTTCCCGTGAAATAGAAATAATGTTAAATTTCAGTGGATATTCCTGTAAAAATTCCTTAAAATTATTCCTATTCCTTGAAAATAATGTTATACTGGAATAGGAATTATTCTATAAATTTAAAATATCAATAGTCTGACATTTATTTTTCAAATATAACTGGAAATGTAAAGCCATCTTACGGAATTATTGTGCGTTATTTCATAGTCTAATAGTTCTCTTTTAAACATAAGCAAATTCGATTTGGAATATTATCTGCTTGATCAATGCATTATTATAGATAGAATTTTAAAAATAGCATAAACATGTTAATATATTTATTCCGTTGGATGGCTTGCTTTAGTTTAATAAGCATAGGAAACATAATATTGACATTTTAATTCATGATTTCCTCCTACATATAATTCAATATCTATATCTACATATGGAAGATTTTCTCAACTTTTCCCCCACTGCTCCTTTTATATCATATATATTAATTCAATTTTCGTATACTCAAGTCACAAACCGGATATTGTTCTATATTATTAACATTTTGTCTTTGCTATCTCTTAAAATCTATAGCGATTATGTGATATACAGTCTCAAAATTTAGTGATTAGTGCGGGATCTTCTAATTTTATAAATTTTCTATGAGATTTACAAAAATTTTTTACTATAAAATTTTGTATATCTAATATAGTAATGATTCATTCATTTTAAAATTCAATCTATTTTTAGGTAATTATTATGCCGATGAAAAAAAAAATATTTAAGATTTAAGTTTTAATTTATAGTATGGACACAAAACAAAAAAAAAAATAAACAAAAATTAAAAATATTAGCGTCAAAATAAAAATTTCTTAGATTTCATTGAACTTATCCAGCAGCTCAATAATAATAATAACCATTAAATTATTCTAAAAAGAAAAAACAAAAAAAAAAACAAATTTCCTTTGTGAAATAATTAATTCAAATTTATAGATCAAAAAAGATGTTTTTGGTTCAACAAAGACTCCACAAAACAAAAATTAACATACTCGTAATATGAAAAATAAATTTAAAATATTTTCTTATTAATAATCATTTAATCGTGCTGTAATTATTTGAATATTTTTATTAAGTCGAGACACATTATTTATAAAATGATTTAGAATTGAAAAAATAAAATAAAATTGATGATTTCAATAAAATCCTATTAATTCGAAATTGCGTTGAATTAAAAATTTCAGCTATCAGTGTTAGAAAAGGAAAAAATTAAATGTGAACAACTTCTAATATAGAAATTGTCAAAATAATGACAACAAGCTTTATCTGCCCCCTTCCGAGTTAATTAATGTTCATTAAAATTCGTGAGAAACACAACTTAGGCAACACTTTATTGTTGACAGATACTCTCTTTTTCTCTCGTACAGAGAAACAAAAAATTACACTGTTTAATTTTTGAAATTGTCATCCTTTAGCAATTCAATGTCGAATTTAATATCAATATAAAACGTCGAATTTAATTGTATTATTACTCTAGAAAACATAAGGCCTATTCTCTGCAACTTGCACTGTTTCTTGCTAATTTCTTTATTTCTGTCCATGTTTTATTGCTTAACTCTAATTCTTTCTGCACCCTTCTTCTTTATGTTCCTTTTGATTTCCGCACATTTTTTCACTCTTGAGGGTTCCATAACAGAGTTTGATGTACTGCTAATGATACTGGGGCCTTAATATGTGATCAATATATATATATTTCCATTTTCTTCTTCTAATTCTAATTGATTTTCTATTGGATCATGTTTCATCATTACCTATAGTTCCTTTTCCATAACTCTTCGCAACCAGAATATTTTGCATTTAATTTTGAGAAATTTAAGATTATAAAGACTTTATTCAATTGGCTACTGTTTTCAATTTAAAACGACAACCCTACCCATTATTATTTTCCTATCACACATATTTTACCAAAAAAAAAAAACGAATGTTTATTGTAGATTTGTTAACAATTTAATATTGTTTGCCAGCTATGTTATACTTCCATATAGAATTTGTACTTAAAATATTAAGAATAAAAAATTTATTTAAATCTATTTATAAATAAAAAATAAATTGATAGCTGCTATATTAAGAAAAATTACAAATGAAACCAAATAGAAATCGTCAAATAATGTAGGTCAAGGTTTTTATGTATACAAGAAGTTTTATTTTATTTTGGTTTTTAATCCTATATGATTTTCATGTGGTTTAGAATTAATTAAAACAAAAAAAAAATTTTTTTTGAAGAATTATGGTTGAAAAAGTACAGAATAAAAAACCGTTCCGGTAACCTAAAATCATAATTTTGGTTTTGGCTTAAAGTTAAAAAGATTATTAAATTTTTATAAGTGTATTTTTAATTAATTCTAATTAATTTGCGCAGATCAGAATTATTAGTAACTTTGTTTTATTAATATTTTGACTATATTTTGAAGTTAAGTTCATTAATTAATCATAGAATATTCTAACACCTATAATTTAGATAAACACGAACTCATTTTCTAATTTTGATTTTATTTCTAATTCATAATGTGTATATGGTTCCGATTTCACGTTCTACACCATATTTTCAACCACAGAATACCGTATTAATTTAATAATTTTAATAAAATCTCTTTGAATATAATTTGAATTGAAGCACTTAGCACCATCAAACACCCAATGAACTGCTCCATATAGCAATATAATATTATTATTAATAAAATCACTTTCAGAACAAGAAAGACTGCAAAATTCATAAGAAATTTTTGAAAAATTTTCATAGTTACAACAGGATTTCAGAACATCATTCAGTACACTATTATATGTAGAATCCAATAACTCAAGTCAATTATACACTAAACATAAAAAAGACCGTATTGGCACGATAATGTATATACACACATTTTATTGCTTTTACAGGTAGACAAATTAAAAATTATTACGGATATTAAGCGAAAAATATTTGCATATCAAACAAAATTATCGTACAGATATTTTCCATTTTACACAATGTAAATAAGATGATATAGGCGTAAAAGACATTCTCTTATGCATCCTTTGAAATTCATTTTAAAATAAAGTTATTTCCTTTATCAAATAAACTTTATGATAATTTGATAAAATAAAAAAACATGCAAACATGATTATTTTATTTTAATAAATAAAATTTTAATTGCATATTCTTTAATGTCATTAATTAATTTGATTTGTTTGTAAAATTTTTGAAAAATAAAAAAAAAAACTGATTAGTATGATTAGCAATCTTGTTACCGTGATTGAAATCAAAATTTCTTTTCTTGTGTGGGTTTTAATATTTTCTAAAATGGTGTGAAATTGTAAACTATCCGCAAATAATCGAAAATCTTATTCTTACTTTATTAAACAAAAATTTATTCATTTTTACATGAGCTTTAATTGCGGTGCACACCACTAAGGGACCCCATACCTTCTCGTGGTGTCGGTGATTAACTAGGATCAATAAATTTGAAAGTAATTTCGACAGACACTGTAGTTTAAACATAAGGTCGAGAGGAGATTCGAAAACAGAGAGGGTCCCACACACTTAAATTGAAATGTCGTCAAAAAGGAAGTATTGTGTACTGGGATATCAGTACAAGTGTTGTTTGGCACCACGGTCGGCGGCGAGGGCTTACACCTCAATAGAAACTAAGCCGACAGTGGAATCGCGATTCGAGGTGGAAACGTTTCTTAAAGAATCAGAAGGGAGGAAGTTCTGCTCTTATTCCAGATAGGAAGATGATGGTAACAAGAACATCATCAATAAGGCTAAACCCATTTTTTTAACAGGGATAGGAGGATCACCCTCCAAAACTGTTGAGGTAATTGACTTCGGCATAATTAATACTTTTACATGCAAGGAATAGATATCTGGTCGAGATATGCGAGGAATAAGCTTCGAAGCGCAAGAAGGAGGCTTAAACTACGGTTGAAACTTAAATGACCCAGAGTAGGTTAGTTCCTGGGAAAGGTAGTTTGTTTGAAAGTTCACCTTTAATAGCGAAGAGTATGTTCAAATCATGTTGTGTGCGAAGTACTGCCTAACTATTTCAAATTCTTCAAAACTCACTTTTGACTGGAAGGGGAATCCGACGGACAATAATAATATTTCTGTATCAACAAAAATTATTCTAATTCATATTACCGTATTCGTGATATAGTCTAACAATTTTCAGTGTCACCATACCATCGAAAGATTTGAGAAGTCTTGCCATAAATACGAGCTCTATCATCGTCTACTTGTTATAACAAAAAATACAATAAAATATCGTTTTACAATATTTTTATTATTTTTTTAATTATCTAAATCCGAAGTAATAAAATATTTGCGTTAGAACAAAAAAAAAAAAAAATAATAAACGCAAACACTATTCAGGCACGTTATTTACGTCATATGTTTTACGTCGTCTTTAAAGACTCAAAAATAAATAGCAATAATTTTAATTTGTAATTAATTTTCTTCCACCCCCAAAATCAAAATACCGAAATATTTTTATCTTATATGTATAAAAATACCATAATCGTTTCCCATTTTATTTTCTCTCTTGTGTTTTTTTTTTTCTCTTTTTTTTTTATTGTTTCCCTTTCGGCTTTACAATTTTGTGTTCATTCGGATCGACAAAAAGAAAAACAGAAAATTCGCACGCGTTTACAAACTGTCAGATTTTTCTTTTTTTGTTTTGTTTTGTATTTTCTTTTGATTGCTTGCTTATAGATGGCGGTATATAAAACATATGAAATCGATTAAAGAATGAAAGGATGGAAAAGGATAATAAATGAAAAGAGGTGAATTTTAAATGGTTTTTTTTTTCCTGTTCTTGTGTATACAATTTTTTTTTTGTTTTTAGATGTAGCAAGTTGATGATTTAACATTTGTTAATGGTAAACAATAAAAAAAAAACGCTGCTACAAACATTACAATAAAACAATCTGTTAAAAAATATGTAGAACATTTTTCGCATCTTTTGTATTCTTTAGCTTTCATTCTTGAAACAATTACATATACAAATAATAGTAAATGTGAACGTAATAATATTGCATATTTATTGGCATATGTGTATTCATTTGTTTAAGGCATGAAAGGAATTTTATAATATAGAGAATACTGGTTAACTAAGACGTATTCCTGAAACACATATTATTCGAAAAATTGTTAGAATATAGAAGTTTTTGTGTCTGAAACCCAATTTATTCGGAAAACTGCTAAAATATGGAAAATCACTTGTCTAAAATGCAATTTATTAAAAAAATTGTTTCAATATAAAATAAACAGAAACGCGTCCGGAACGCGATTAAGCACATTTCCTATAATAAATCCAAGTATTCACAATATCACCATCAGTGTATACCCATGACGAAATAATGTACTTTGACTTCATAAATAACTAGATTTGCAAATCCACAATTCTTTTGAAAATTTATTACACCTCTTCAACAATAGACACAATCAAACTAAAATATGACATAAATTTTCAAAAAAGAAATATTCAAATATCGTACAACATAATTTACGATCATCTATGTTTTCTATTGAAATTCAAATTAAAATGTTACCACTATGCAAATCCAATATCTTTCAAAAATGATAAAATAAAATTATAATATCGGCTTATGACTCACCAAAAAAACGGAAATTCATGAATTTCTCTAATATTTTCTCTCGAAAAATAAAGAAAAGAACCAGAAATCCGAAAATAACGAAATCGCGATCAAACGCATTAAATACAATCGAAATGATTTCGATTAATTCTTTTAATTAATTTTTTTTCTCTTAATTTTTAAACAACATCTTTTATCGCTAAAAAATTATAATATTAAAAATGCAATATTTACCACAATAAAAGCATTTCTTAAACATATAAAAGAAAAAATAAAAATAATAAAAAAAACAATAAAAGCCATTGACAGCATCCCATTAAAATTTGTGATAAAATCTCACCTAAGAACATTTATTTTAATATTTGTGGGAAAAATAAATGAGAAACGCGAATGAAAAATAAACAAACAAATGTTTTTGTTGCATTTCTTTAAAAAAAATAAAAGCAAAGCAAACAAAACGAAAAGAACAAGGTACATAAAATCGCGAAAAAAAAATCAATTATCATAATTTATGCACACACACACATTATACACTTTCATTAAATTATGAATATTTTTACCTTATTTTATTCAAAAAAAAATTGCTGCTGTTAATGATAATATGCTAAAAAATAAAAAAAAAAAGTTTTCTTTTCTGCCTCAGATTTCGGTATCTAAAGTATAATTTTTTTGTGACCCAATAATCGATTAATACAATGGCAAGCGACGACGACAACCAAGAAAAGAAATTAAATGTGATTTAATTTTTATGTTGTTCACGCTTTAAAATTGTGGCAAAGTCGATATAAGTGCTTAAATTAAGAACCAAATTCCCCATATTTGGAATACAAAGTGGAAGTCTATGAGACTAGAAAATTTTCTATATTCTATAATATTTTTGAAGAAAATTAGGGAATTCGAATTTGAAGCCATTATAATGCGACAAAGCGAAGTTTAGCTTTTATTAAATAAAACTAGTTAAACAAAAATTTCACGAATCTAAGTTGTCATTTATATTTTAGGGTCCAATTCGATTTTTCTTTTTGGAAAATGTCGCCAAAGATATCGTCAATCATGCGTTAAATATTGTTTCCTAAATTAAAACTCGACGCCAAATTGTCAACAAAAAAAAAATTGCATGCATTCCCAAAGAAAATAAATAATCAAAAGGTGTGAAATAGCATAATATAGCATCCCGGCAACAGTCCATAATATATATCAGCCTGAAACTTTAAATTGCCAACCAAACGCATTCTATATTAATATTGTTTCGAAGATTGTTCACTGCTCAGTTTCTTCGCATTTTAATATAGAGTACCAGAATAAGTTGAAATATAATTGACAATATTGTTACGAACCAGGAGTTAACCGTCGGAAATAAAAATTCGATTTATCAATAAAAAATATGTTCCCCTACATGTGTTAGCCTAGAAATATGCAATATTTTCAAATTTTTTTAGAAATTAAAATAAAATTTATATTTATATGTTATATAGGTTCTATTTCGGAAAATAATAAACAATCTTCTACTTAAAATCATACTATCATTCCGAAGATGTAAGAAAAGACCACAAACACCTCGATGATTACATTAAAGATTTAGAGATATCCAAATATGCATTTAGAAGTTAAAAATTGAACTGGTCTATTCGATTGTACATTATTGGACCGTACGGAACATGCGAACTAAATGTTCTCTAATGTGACTTAAGAAAATTAATTCTAACATATTCTAAGGTTTTCCTTCTTCTTTTTCTTTAATTACCATTATAATTCGAGCACTCAATCAATATACTAAAAAATGATTATTCAATAAAAATTTTTGGCCAATAACCTCTTAATTGTTATAATTATAATTTTCTCTCCACTTAAATTCTCATATTATTTGAGCGGAAAAATTAAGTTATCAATGGGTATAATTCAAATGTTCTGACAGGAAATTATGTTTTCGGTATATTGTTAGGCAGTAGCACAAAAAATCTTTTAAATGGACAGAAAGAGGCATGCGATTTTATTAGAAAAAAAATTTTAATATTTTTTTTAGTTTCTTATATTTTTTCCCCTCATGAAAGAACCAATCAAAATTTTAAAAATGAAAAACCTGAGAAATATAAAAACAAACAATGACCAAATGTTTTTAATATGTTTTAGTTTTTAGTTCAGAAGAGAAATGCAGAAATATGGTGAAAAAACAAAAAAACCAAAAAAAAAAAAACAGCAAAATTAGTGCAAAATACTATGCGAATCAAAAAAAAGATCTTTTCAGACCATTCCTGCTTATATAAAATGAGAAAATTTTTCTAAAAGAAAGCAGTCAAGATTAAACAGCCTCCAAGGTTAAAGCATAAAAATCATTTCATCATTTTCATTTCAAAATAATCATCACATTTTTTTGAATTAATTTTAAATTATTTTTCATCATGAATCCGGTAATTTACAAAAAAATATGTTTTAAATGAAATTTAATTAATAATTTTCTAACAAAATTTGTAATAATTTTTTTTAGCTCATTAAATTCATTACATTATTAAGTATTATTAGTTTAACTAAAGCAGCCATTAATCCAATTGGTATTGATGGTTATCAATATAAAAAAATACCAAACAATTCAATACAACCATCACAAACATCAATTGATACAATTAAAACAATAATAAGAAATGATCATATGGGTAATTATGTTTATGGTTTTGAAACATCTGATGGTATTGTACAACGACAAGCTGGTGAAGCAAATGGTTCAAAACGTGGTTATTATTCATATGTTGATCCTGATGGTAAAACATATACAGTATGTTATATAGCTGATGAAAATGGTTATCGTATTGTTGGTGATCCAAAATTGGGTGCAATTAAAGAAATTCAATGTCCATATGATAAAGATAAAAGAAGACCAAATCCATTAGTTGCTAAAATTGCTAATACCGGTAATAATTCTGTATATGTAAAACCACAAATAAAAGCACAAGTAAAAGGAAATGGATATGGATATGTTAAACCATTATCATCAGTATCATCATCAGTGACACATAAATCATTATCAAAATTACAATCACATCGTCAAGTAAAGAAAAGTTATCCAGTTCCGGAAGTTGATCCGTTTTTACCACCATATGTTTAAATTATAAGAAATAAGAAACTTAAGAATAAAATATTTTTTTAAAAAATTTTTTCAAAAATTTTTGTAATTTAATTGTATGAAAGCTGAAATATCCAAATTTAAATAGTTTCGTTCAAGAACTTTAGAAAGGAAGAGAGACTTGGTGAAATGGTCTAATGGTCGTTTGTTGTAGTAATAATAAGAGACGGAACCCAGCCTGGCCACTTGCACTAAGCCCACACTCTACGCCAATAAAGCTGTTCAACCCTCAAGTCCTCAATCTAATACCCCACAACCCCTACGTAATACAATCTCAAAAATTGTCACCCAGAACCAATTAACCTTCTTGGCGAATCTCAGTCTCAAAAGCCCCGTCATAGACTCATCCGACAGGACTTCCAGGCCATCATAAAAGAAAGCCCTCAGGATGCACTTCCTGTGAAGAACAGGCAATAATAACTCGATTTTCCATGATGACTAACTTTTTAAAAGCAAAAATTTTTGTTTTAAAAAAATTATCAATTCAAAAATTGTTCTTATTGTTATAGTAAATTCACCACACTCCCATATTTATAAAATTTTTTTAGTAAATCTAGAATTTAAAATTTGTTCACGTGTTCTCAATAATATGCGAGAACAACTAATATCATTAAAATTTACGATTAGATTTCAAATTTTATACAAGAAAAATAAGTAAAAAAACTATCCGGAAGTATCAGAAAAACAAACAAATAATCACCATTTTTTTTTTTACTAATTAAATTTAAATTTAAATAAAGAATATAGAGAAATAGTAAAATAGTAAAATATAGAATTTAAGCAAATCAAAACAAAATGACAAAAAAATTAACATAATTATTTTTTGTGTCAATAAAGAATCATCATCATAAATTTTCATCACCATCATAGAACTTAAAAAATATAAAAAAAACCAGAACAAAATATAAATAAAAAGATTTTTTTTTAATATTAATTCACCTATATTTTTGTAGTCTTATGTTAATCAAATTGACTCGAATGCTATTATAGACTTAATTTTAGGTGGGTATAAGAAATAACAATTAAATTATCATTTCAAAATCAGCTGTAAGAATGTCGGCTACACAAGTTCTTACAAAATTTTTATTAATTTTTAATAGTGTGTGGTTGATTGTCCTCATAGTTATGCACTTAATTTTCACTCTCGATATACTTATCTTTAACCAATCTTCCACATTAAAATTTCTCACAGTGATTGTACAGTAATATAACACTCTAAATTTATAACACTCCACAGGATAAAAATGCGAATAACAGAAAGCTCTATGAAAAAAAGCAGTTGACTACGCACATTTTTATGCTGATAGATGCAGTTTAAAATTTTTATATCGTATGTCCATAATATAGCGCGAAAGTGGTTTGAAATGTTAGCGGCCAATTATTTTTATTAAAATCTATTTCACAAATCGGCCAACAATCTTCGAGCAATTTTTTAAAAAATTATTATTTCTCATCTGTAGAGAAGTTCTAGTCTTGTTTTACTCAATTAGCCGCTATGAAACCAAAAATATAAGGATGGTTAATAAAAATAAAACTATTCAGAAATCTGTTATAGGTATGAAGTAACTTGAAAGACATACATTCTTACAAATTTTTCGGGAACCTTAAATTATATTTTAACACTCATAAATGCTTGTAAAAAGAATATCCGTTCGAATTTTTAATGTGACATAAAGAAATTAATTCAAATGACACCGAAATTATAACAGTTACGTCATGTAAATGTCAATTATTAAAAATTTCACACAATATAACATTAATTTCTTGTAGTTCTCAAAAATGTATACAACTGATAAGATTAATAACATAATCTTAATTAAAGCAAAAATTCTACACGCGTTTAAAATCTCACACGTATATACAAACAAATATACTTTTATAAAATTTGCAATACAACATAAATTTTAAAGAGTCTTATACACAATGGCTGTTACAATCACAAATTATTGTATATACACACACACAGTAAATTAAGAAATAATTACGGTAGCTACAAATTTAACTAAAAAGCTACTTGAATTTTTAAAGATTTTTAATCATTTATTAAACAAACACTCGTATAACTTTAATAATTTGATTGTTAAGTGTGTACAATAATTGTGTGTACAATTTGCATGAGAGTTGAAAGAAGAAAAACAACAATAATTGTATGGTATATTTTGGCTATATAGTTGGTAGTCAGCTATTGTTATGAAGTCATTTAACTAAAATTTTATACTTAATTTTATTAACTATTAAAATTGATAATGAAAATATTGATGAGAAAATTTTTCTTAGTTATTGTGATGAACACAAGCACATTTTTAATTTTTATAAATAAAATGTACTTTTATCTTTATAATTATTTTTTAAAAGAATATTTCCGTGTTTATTTATAGAATGAAATTAAATAAATACTTGATAATTTGTTAACTTTAATATAAAATTTATTGTAATTTGCAAAAAAAAAATTATATTCTCTTATATGAGAATAGTGTTGCCATCAGTGAGAAATATTATATTGCACAATGTTATAAAATATTTTAAGACTTATATACGAATAATTTCGTGAGTACATCCGCGTCAACACAATGTGAATGTGAATAGAAATAAGATGGCGGACGTACTTATAAGAAGAGAACTGTAGAAATATTAACTACTGGCTTCAAGTGGTGCACTCCTACCATTTCAATTTTGCCTACATCTGACTACAATTGTGACCGAAATAAGACCAAGTTTGGAGAATTCTTAAATACACAAAAATTTGCAAGGTGCAAAGTTCAATGAAGCTTAATTTTATTTTATAACACTTTATGTCAAAATAACGTAAATATATAAAAATATATATAAAAAAGAAATTGAAACTGGGTTGGTACTAAAGTCTACATCTAAGTTGGTCTTGGACCACGTTCTATATGAACTTTGTATGCAATATTCATAAATGTAAAGAATAGTATAGTGTTATATTTGTGGAAGGGAATGAGGAAGTAGATGTACTGTAAAGGAGGGGGGGTAACACACTTATAGGGCCGGGGCCCTTTTGCGGCTTCAGACCACATACTATTTATTAGGAACTAAGGAAGTAATCAGCTTCAGATTATGATCAGAAGCGTTTTTAAAAAATTATGCGAATACGCAAAAGAGAACTCTTCTCGGGCTCTTGTCGGGTCACTGTGACCTCTGGGAGCACCTTAGTAAGCTGGGCCTGGCAAGTGGAAATACTTGCAAGCTCTGTGAGGAAGATAGGGAGACTCAGTACACATTCTGGGAAGAGGGTATTTCTCTCGCTCGCACGAGAAGGGGAACACTGGGACTTTACCATAACGATGACAGAGCTGCGGTCCGCGCCTGGCACCCAGGTGTGGGGGGCAAAATAAGTTCCTTACATGGTCGCAATGTACTGTTACCCCATGTTTACAAGCTACAACAAAAGTCAAGGTACCACACACAGCGTGATGTTTGACATTGCTCGTGATTATCATTCACTAGGTATGCTCATCATAACCATTCCTCTTCCACCAATATTACATAATATACTAAGGGTGGCCAAAGCTCCTTGCAAAATTCCTCAAATCGTAACTCAACATCCGTTAATTACTCATTTACAAATTTTCTCACCATTATTATGAGAATAATACAAATTTTGATTCCAAATCAACTGAAATTTAAATTAAAACAAATATCAAAATTATATTCAAATAATTTTCATTGGAAATTATTCAGTATAATTTTAATTTAAATTGTAAAATATTCAAAAACTTTAAATTCTAATTAATACCGCCTAATTTCCGGATTCATTTCAAATTTATTATCTGTGATTCAATATTGATGACTCATATTGAATTATTATAGGTGATTGTTATGTTTATTATTGTTTTTATTTCTTAATTGTATTGCAAACTTGATAGTTGAGGCGATGGTGTATATCGTAACCACTATGTCATTACCACTATATCATTCTTAATTAAATATTCTTAAAAACAAATAATTTACCATAAAAAATTAGTAGTAGATTTTTTCTATTTTTTAATAAAAAGTAGAATTGAAACAGTTATTTTATTTTATTTTTATTATTCTACATTTAAAAAAGCTTTAATTATAGTTTTATATTACCTTGGGTTAAAAGAGAGTTCAATAAACTTTTAATTACTTTTTTTTATAATCAAACAAAATCTTCATCAATTTTATATATGTAAGTATAAACGAGAGTATAACCAAAATTTAGGTTGATTTTCTTTAACTACAATATTTAATATGGTAGGTGAATCTCATTATAATATACTATAAATTTAAAAAAAAAAATATTAAAGACAGTAATTCTAGAGGTAGACTTGCATAAAATATTGAAAACTAACCAATAAATCAATTATACAAAATCTGATGTGGTCAGTAAATAATCGAACGCAATTTAATAAAATTGTTGCACAAAATAATGAAAAAGTCTTATTTATTAACTATTAACAAACATAGAAAAAATATTAATTAGGTTCTTAGTATAGATCCACTTTCTGAGATTCGATTTCCCTTAAAAGTTCATCAATCAGTTTCACGTTTACAAACACAACTCAAATTTCAAGAAATTCCGTTAACAATTATTAACTCTTAAGCTTTAACAGAAAATTTAAAATTCTTCCCTTAATGAAAATTCGATTTTCGAGACTTGACATTTACAGTTTAGTCGAAATTGAAATACACGATTGCACAGACAGGCAGTAAACCGACAACTTCCCAAAAGTTCAAAATTAATTTAGTTACAATTCTTTGTATATTTGATACTCAACATGTATTTGATGCTATCACACAATCTACCTTACTGTATGCAATGCGGTCCAGTAAAAAAAAAAAGTTCACAACACTTTTTCATATTTAATTAATTAAAAATACACTATATTAAACGAGTTCCTCTATATATTACCAGGCTAATATTATAATTAAAATAATAAAATAAGAATTATAATTTTTTTTCATTAATATTTTTAAGAGGGAAAAATCGGTCAAAAACCTTCACGAATTAATGATAATTTGTTGCAATACAGGTATTCCCGGTACATGATTTATAAACAAATAATATCATATTAGAATACAATTTTTTGTTTTTGGAAAATATTTTTGGAGTTGTTGTGAGGAAGAAACCATTTTTAAATCAAGAATCTCTTAAAAAATCTAAAAACAAATAAAACTACTACACTATGTCAAAGCAAATCTCTTTATTATCATGTTTTTCATGAAAAATTCTCAACACATTTATGATTTTTTTTTAAATTTTAATTAAAAATTTATTAAATTTATTAAATTAATTAAGTAATCATAATCATTATATAATTTAAAAAGAATCAATTTTTATGATGATTTTAAGCAAAAATAAATTTTAGATAAGAAAAGAATTGTTAAGAGAACTGGACAAACGAGAGAGCCAAAATGGTATTGAAATTTTTTAATTAATTTTTTATTTGGGGGGGCTATTGAGATAACCAGAAAATTCAAAATAAAAACATGTCATCTAAATTATTTTATTATTTAATTAAGAAAAACTTCTATAGAATATATTGAAATAATTAAAATCAATTTAACCTTGTAACCTATATAGTTTTTGTGTGAAAATTGCAAAAAAACAAAAACTTTTGCAATATAGAAGCTATTAAATTCACTTAATTATAATTTAGAACGAAACTTTTGGATATTGTGATGGAAATATGTTCAATATATTTGGAAAAATCTAGTCGTGTTCATAAATTAGAACATGTTTGTCTAACTTGAACAAATACTTGAAATTTTAATATTAAAATGTTATATTTTGCAGTTACTTAGTTGGTAGTATTTAATTTAATTTTAAATTTACTCAAAATTTATATCCCTGGACTCGTAAAATTAAAGTGAATGCTAATAATGATAAAATAATAAAATCCTTTGAATATATGCGTGTTCAAAGTATATATTAATTTAGAAATTGAAATGTTATGTGTTTAACATTTATTACATTTACGTACATTTTAATGAAATAAGGGTAATAATAATCAATAAACTGGAGTTGAACTGGCAGACTATATAGGATTTTGTGTATGCTGGAAATATATGTCTCGTATCTCACACGTATAAACGGCAGGCGGGATCTACCGCAAAATTAACACTAACCTGTCCTGTAAAGTAGACGATACGCGGAATAAAGACACGCCACAATTCAACTATCTGAGAAGCATTTAAGCATTTGATGGGGGGGGGGGGGGCATAAAAGAAGGAATTCAACAGGGATTATCAAAAGTAATTAACGCGCCTTTCTCGGCTATGATATATTTGAAAATCGTTCCATTTATAGGAAAGAGCATAATAATTTAATAACCTTCAGATTAATTTAACACAGGATATTTAATGTATGTATAAGATTAGTACTACAATACGGCTGTGTGCATATGCATGACGAAAACAGCCCATATCAGCAAAGCAAAGACATGCTTTAAGTAATGCTTAAGAACAATATTTGGAATGTTCTGACCTAGAACAATAACCAAACAAAAATTCTAAGTGATTGCCAACCAAAAACTTGTATACGTGGCGGTAAAAGAAAGAAAATGGAGATGCCGTGGACAAACATTTCGCAAAAAAAGGAAGGTCCTAGATTGGAACGCATAGGGGAAATTAGTGCACATGGCCACAAAGCACAATAAAAGATATCGAATCAATAATTTTCCAGAATCTTATTCTCTTATATGCACAAATTAATATTATTCTATTTGAAAATCTGCTTGAAATTACAAAATTTACCAAAACCCAATGACTTGTCTAATTGAGTGCTAATAAAACAATAACAATTTATGACATTTAAATTTACAAAACTTCTCAATTTTTTTTTTATTAAATCAAATCAAAATAAGCAATTCAAATCAAATAAACAAAAAATAAAATTAAAAATATAACAAAAAAAAAAAAGAAAACAAGAAAATAACAAAGGTGAATGATCTTTTTAGTTCAGATACCTTTGAGTATAAAGACATAAACATTTTAAACAGTTCATCAGCTCAAAAAAAAAAAATCTTTTGAATAACTAGCAAAAAATACTATCGCAAAATATTGCTTTTTACTTCTTCTTCTTCTTTTTTTTATTCAAACTTTTTACTAGAATTTCTAGCCTCACTAATAACTCTTGTGTAGATTTTACACATATCCGCATTCATCATACACACGCATATTTATATATATATATATCTTTCTCAATTAAATTCTAGTATATGGAAAACATTTAACTTGTAATTTCATTAATACCAAAAAAAACAAAAACAGAAATTTACAAACAAAAATACAAAATATATAATTAGTAATGAACTGAAATTCAAATGAATACAAACAGGGATTGAGTCAGCTCAGTGCCTATCTTATTATGTGCCATTTTATTTTATTGACATGTTTTTGATGTTTTAATGACAATCTAATTAATTATGTTACAGAATATAAAATGTTTAATACGTAAAATTTCATTAAAGCTTAAAAATGTAAGACTATCAATCCAATTATGATCTGAACACTGGTGCAGAACCGAAGGATTTCGGATTCAAACCCCGGTCAGGTCACTATAAAATTATATTCAATTTTATTATAACTTAATATACAACTAAGTATACAATTTTCATATATCCATAATATTCGACATTTAAACTAAGAAAAATAAACAATCTATGATAGCATGCACTAGCCCTATACTCCCTTTTTAGGAGTGAATAAAGGAGAAAAAAAAATCTATCCAATTATAGATCTAATGTCAGCTTAACTTATGAAGTTGCATATAATTTTAATTCTTAAATAAAGGCAATAATTAAATGTCGTTGCAGTGAACAGCAATAAATTCAAATTTTCAGTTATACAAGTGTGCGATTCTTAGAACTAAAAATCAATTTCCATGTTATTCCAAGATGATATTGCCATACGATTCAATTTCATGATAACTTATCGCGAGTATAGAAATTTTGATTTTTGCTGCATAAATATTCTTTGTATAATTCGGCAGTACAGAATTTTTTGATATTTGTTGCATAAATTCCCGTTAAATTCGGTACTTAATATCTAGTTGCATATGTGTTTGTCAACCTGTTAACGATTTTTAGGCCATCTGTTGCTTAGAAATTTAGTTATTAAAAGCTTTCAATCAAAGATTATTAAATTAATTAAACAATATTTAAATACGACACCTCACTGTAAATAGAATAATTTACTGGAACTATGCTCTAGCATAGTCAAAGATACTATGCTCTTATTTACCGTAAAAAACAAAATTTTACAATTTCGGCTAGCTCACTTCAAAGTCATTTATTTTTATATTTTTGTTTTTTTTTGTGGCGAATGCCATCCTTAATCTAGTCCTGATTATTGATTCATCTTTTACGACCCATCAAGAAAATAAATTAAAATATAGAACACAAAAATTCAGTCTATTAATCATTTTTTTTTCTTCTTTTTCCTTCTATTTTGACAATTTTTTATTTACAAAATTCTATTCCAATCCAATGTTCTCTTTCAAATTCTTAGTTTTTGTTATTTTTATTTTTGTTTTGTTTTCCTGATATTTTTCTTATCTCAGCACCTTTCACTTGTCAATATAGATATGTCACAAATCACAATAAGACAAAAATTTTAGAATTACTATTTTGATTAAACATGATAAATCTTGTACGAAAATTTTTTTTCTAAATTGAGCGAACTTTGGATTTGAAAAGAGAATATAAGAAAATATAGAATGAATATTGAATTAGGATATACTTGGCTGGTACCATCATCTTAGCATTTAACCAATACCACTACAATAACAAAAATATTTAATAGTTCTGTTAAATCTGATAAAAAAAATAATTGTGATATTCAGAGATAAACCAAACATGAATAATAAAAGTTAAGAATCCCAAAATAAAAATAAAAACAGAAAAAAATAAACAAGAATTCAAAATAAGATGCGAAAAGAACAGAGACGACATCATAAGCAGGCGTTGTCGTTGTCGTCGTCGTCGTAATCGTATACAAAATTCAAAATGAAAAAAAAAAATATTTTTATTTTTCTTATTTTATTTTTTCATTTAAATCATGAAAAATAAAAAAAAACTTTTATCATAAATTGACTATAAAAGCTAAAACAGCTGTACCAAAATAAGTCAGTTAAATTAGAGAAATCTTTAAGATTTAATCTAACCGGAATACTACTAGATATTTATTTTGAAAATATTAAAAATTAAAATTTAAAAAATGAAATTGGTAAGAATTTTTTGAAGAATTTAAAAAAAAAAATTAAAATATTCGCAATATTACAATTAAAATTAAAGACATATAGTCCCGGTTAACGCGGCAATTTTTATAAAAATTAATTTCTAATAATCACAAAATTACAATAGTGAAAGAGATACAACTAATTTCCAGGATACTTGAAAAACCTCATATTTTATTAGAATTATTGAGTTAATCTCCAAAAGCAAGATCATTAAAGGAATAAAATTGAAAGAATAATATTAAAGGCGTACAAGAAAGTACCCTTAAGTTTCAAAATGCAGTTAAACTGCAATAAAATTAAATTTAGATTGCACAAAGTTGCTGTGAATTAATTCAAAATTTTAAATTATGAATTTGAAAACGAAAATTCTATCATATTTAGCAATATTGTCATTTATTAAGCTCTTCAGAACTCCATTTGGAATGGTCTTTGGACACTGTCACCTAAATTTTTTTTGGAAAATTTATAAATTTAGCTACAAAAATTTGAAAATTTCATTAAAATTTTTATGAATTTTTGATAAGTTGCTTTCTTGACGTAATTAATGTCAAATTAGAATTACTTGCCATTTTCAATCCAATTAAAGGTTACCAGCTTAGTAAATTCAGTTTTTTTTTCCAAACAATTTATCGAAGTTGCAAGTATAAATTTTTCGATATCTCAATTGATCTTATTCCTATATATAAAACTTTAGCATAATTTTTGGCGCAAACATTTAAATAATTGTATTAATACGGAACGGTAACACTAATTCTTTCTCATGCACAATAAATTTAATCCTACGCTAAATTCCCTAAATTTATTTAAAACTTTACTAATAAATTTTGTTTTTTCTTAAATTTTCAGTTCTTAATTGCAGTTTTAGTTGCATTATTCAGCTTTGTTGCCGCTGATGTATCTCATTTATTTAATCGTGGTAATGTAACACCATACAAGGGACCATTACCCGGTGAATTACCACAAAATCAACCAAATTATCAAAGACAATATTATCCACAACAGCAGGCAAGAGGAGGATATCAAAATGGTCAATATTATCAACAATACAATAACAATAGATATCAACAATATTCAGGATAAAAGAAATTTTTAAGAGGATGTATGAAAAAAAAAAAAAATAAGAAAAAAAAGGGAAATATCTAAAAGCCACTATAAAAATTACCCCTCTCCGCCTTTTAATTTCATTCGAAAATCATTTTAAAATTTATATAAAAAAAATTTAAGGGTTTTTTTTTTTTTGATTCTCAAGTATATAAGCGAATGTTTGTTTGTATGTTTAATTATTTTAAGAAATCAAGCGATATTTTAATGAAAATATTGTGAACATGGAATTTTTTTAAATTTCGGATAAAATTTGTACTGTTTTAAAGAGAGTTCCTTTTGAAAAAAATCAAAAAAAAAAAATATCGCTGTGAATATTGTGATCATTTCTTGTTTTTCTATTATTAATAATTATAATTAATTAATTAAAATAAATAAAATTAAGATATTTTGAAATTGAAAACAAAAAAAAAATAAACAAGTTTTTCTACTAAAATTGGAATTTGCTATTTTTTGTATATGTGCCCACTCTATATTATAAATTGCAGGCTAGTAGAACGAAAATACTGCAAAAATTTAAATTTTAAACAAAAAAAAATTCAATTCTAATTTTAAGTATAAGGAAGCAGAAAACTACAAATTTTTTATTAATTCTATAAATTTTATGAGTACAACAACAATACGAGTACGACTATGAGTACAAGTACAAGTTTACTCTTGGAATTTTCTTCTTAATAATAATTAAAAAAAAAAAAATAATCTCGATTTTATGAAATTTATTGAAAAATATTTAAAAAAATTTTATATATTTTTAAATTTTGACCTTTCAGTGACCTTGACCTTGATTTCAACATTCTTTCCAAAATAAAAGAACCAGAATATTTTTATTTTGTACAAAAATATTTGAATTCATAGAATATTTGAATAATTGTATTTTATTTTTAATAAATATTTATAAAGTAATTAAGGCGATTCAGTTGAAAGTCAGTCAAAAAATATGGTTCTGTTGTCCATTGGTGGTAGACTTTATGTCGGTCTAAATTTTTAAAAAATTCTATTGAATTATTACATAACTGTTTACTCAATAGCTAATCAAAATAGGCATTACCTGTAACATTTATAAATTTTATGTATAAACGTGCGATAATTATGCGTAAATAGAACAAGCTCATTAAATAACAAACATTTTCTTAAATATTAAAAGCTCATTCAAAATTCATTAATTTATTTCATTTTAAATTAAGGTGAGGGAAAACACACTGTCATTTGTTTGACTCCTTGAATCTCCACTTGAATTAATTATAATTTGAAGTGGAATTTGTAAAAATCTGCGAAAAAACTCAAGCTATTTTTGAAAATTTTGCTTATAGCTTGAAGTAAATTCAAGAAATTTAAAAATTTATTACACATTGGATATTTTGTTAGGTACCACTTTATACAACACTGTTCATTTACTATAGAAGCTCATTTATATTATAAACCAACAGAGCAATTATCAGAATAATAGATTTTACTGCAACAAACAATTCAAGAACAGAAAATGCCTAAAATCTACAACAGAATGCTTAATTTCAAGATATTTTTTTTTTATTCCTACTTCGCTCCTGCTGGGAGCATAAGGCTAGTCAACGATATTGTAGATAACCATGGACACCTGTTTCTTGCGTCATTGAGTTTACTAGGTAGGTGACGAGCTTACCGTAAATTTTAAGATATTGGAAAAGTTTTATTATAAATTTCTAGACCTATAATTATTTCTCCCTTCCATACTTAGCTTTTTAAATGTAATTTTTATAAAAATTATACAATATTGTTTACAGTACAGTTATAAAATGACATACATATTACTATTGACATTCTATATAACAGTAAATTCATAATACCACTATAATTATTAAAACAAAAAAAATTTATATATAAAAATTTTTTATTTTAGATTTATTATTATTAATAATTTTTATTAAAAATATTTTAAACAAGTTTTTTTTTATCGAACAGGATATCGAATTCTATTAATGGAAATTTGTTATTTTAAACAAGTTTAACCATTTTTGTTTTGTTCTTATTTTTGTTTCTCTTCTATTTATTTTTAATATTATTCATCCCTAACTTATCCTATTTTGTTTTTAATATATTTATAGTATTATTAAATACATATAATAAATTTAATTAATTGAACATAATGATATTTTGATTAGAATAGGATTTATTGAAATTTTAATCAAATTTGAGCCGGTATTTATTTTACATAAATTAACATTAAATTACATGAACCGTTAAATATTGTTAGAAAAAAATTTTTTTAACCCATTCGGGAATGAAAATTGAAAAGAAATAATTGAGTAGTGTTAATATTCTATATAAAATTCAGGAATTTTAATTTAGAAATTGGGAGTAGCAGAGTATTTGGAAATACTTGTAATTGACGGAGGAAAAATAAGAGACGAAATATATACCGAATTTTGCTTATTACTTGTTTATTACTAAATGGCAAATTAAAAAATTTTTTATTGATTAAGTAATTAATTTAATTGAAAAACATTTAAAAAACTAAGTAATTTTAGAGAAATCTTTATCTTACTACGAGTATTAAAAATTCGAACGAAATTCAAATTAAATAAATTTGAAAAATTGGTTAAAAATTAATTGCATATTGTTAGGCGTCACAGATTTATCTCACTAAAGGAAGAGGTATTTTACAAAATATGTTTTTTATTTTTTTATATTGCAAAAAACTTTTGGCTCGATTACTTGAAAATATATGATATGTAGGTAAGAATAAAATAAATTAAGATATTATTTAACAACCTAATCGCGTATCTCGTTTTTCTAATGGATATTTTATTTTTGCAATAAGATTAGTCATTTTTTCACTTAGATTTTTTGTGTTTTTTCTTAAATGATCGACTGAATGTCTTCACTTTCAAAAACAAAGTGCCCTAAAACTTAACGATGGCTAATTTAGTTAACTTATTAAAATTATGTAAGATTATAAAAACTGCCAATAAGGTATAAAACTGCCAATTCACAACCATTTAAATTGAGAATCAGTTTATAGTGTCAATAATAATTTTCCAAATTTAAAGCATCGAACAATAACAATAACAAATTTTATTACATGTTATAAAACTTTCAATTATGCACTGTATTACAATATCAGATTATTGTAACCAATCGAATTTTAGTAACTTTTTACTTTCCAAAAATAATTATAGATCGTAATTATTGACATATATTTCGAATCAACATACAATTATAATCTTAATATATTTAAAAACTAACAAAAATTTACTTTGAATTTTTCTATAAAAAATTTTCAAATAAATTAAATTTTAATACAATATTTTTAATTTATTGCTTACATTTTCGCCTAAACTTATGCAATAAAATTCAAATTTTTTTTATAATATCTTATAGTACTTGCAATATTTTTCTTTTATCTTCTCATTCCATTTTATATGAAATTTTCATTCAAAAGATTTAAGAGAAAAACTTTAAATTTAATTTAAATTTTCTCTTAAATTTCTCACAACAAAATTAATTAAAAAAAAAAAAAAATTTCGATGTTTAAAATCTAATTTTAAAGCTTTAAATTGAATCACGTGTTTTGAATTCAAATACAAAAAAAAAATTTGAATGAGGAAATGTTTTTTTTAAAATACAAGTAGTAAAAATTAATTAAAGAGAATACCATTGTTATTATTGATATTATAAGTACATATTTTAGGTAATAATTAAAATTTAGCTTTAGTTTCCATACAAAATACTTCAGTGGTAGTGTTTATCAAGATATATGACGTACACTCATATAATGAATGGCAATCATATGAAATTTGACGTTCAGTTTTTTTTTTATTGTGATAGGAAGAAAACTGAAAATTTAACAGTTTCAAAAATTATAATTATAAGAATAATTATTTAATAATAAAGTTAATTTAAGAAAAATTTAGAATATAATTTCTGAGAACAATTACAATTTATATTATGGATTCCAATTTATACTGGACATTAGTTTAGTGTTCGGAATCACATTTCATTGCCACCTGAAATATCTATTATTCACTCCTCCTCCATATATGCTCAGTTAGGAAGTCACCTAGGAATAATCCCACATCTAACCCCAAAAACCTGAATACTTTATAAAACCGACGATTAAAAGTATGACATTTATGTAGGAGCGTGTATCGTAATAAGCCCTCTTCTTATAAATGTATATTCCCCAATCCCTGATAAGGCGACTGAATTGTTTTCTATTCTTTCCTAAACATTATACGAGGCGTATAATTTCCCTTTTGGTTTACAGTACTCTCTAATGAAAACCATATAAATTTACACATAGTTCCTACGCTCTCTTTATAATGGTTTTAAATTGCATCTGATCATAATTTTCTATGAATCGTCTCTGAATGCTTCAGAAACATGATATCATCTCTTATCTGTTGAAATTAAAATCGTGTACTGCTAAATCTGCAAAAAGATTTCTAATTCTCTATAATACACGGTAACTATTGAATACACAAATAGCTATACAGTTATTTTAAAACGAGTTAATTAAAAAATTTTTATTCTAGTTTTAATGACTGCTTAATAAAATTTCATATTCAGATATCATAATAATTTTTTCCTTTTTTTCTTTAATCAATTACGATTCAATTATAGTAAAATAATTTTGCTTTTCGTCTTAGCCTAAGTAAAACAACTTTTATATACATAGTGATTCATTAATGAGCACTATAACATATAGAATCGATTAGGGTATCAAAAATGGCTAGAATGGGAAGTAGATGTCAAATAACAATGGTTTTCGAGATACAAGAATTTGATAGAAAATTTGATAGTAGAATTTTTACTTGCTCTTATTATCAAATCTCGAAAAGATTGGCTTCCAACAAATGCTTTATTTTAAAAAAGCTTATTGAGAGCTTTAGGATAATAAATATTTTAATTTCTTACCCTTTCCACTTTTATTGATCACTTTTTTGAAAATCAAGCATAATTTTTTTTTATTTTTATTATCAACATTTCTTACAAGAAATTTTTCGAAATTTTCTGTATCATTCCGAAAGAACAAGAGTTACAAAGGTAAGCCATATCCTTACATATAAGCGCTCAATGAGTTCTTTCAAAAAAAAAAAATAATTTTCAAATTCCATACCTTTCTTTGAACGGAAAAAACTAGAAAATTTTCTGTTTGGATCTCGGAAAATATTGAGACTTGACTATAGTAATTTCATTCAAATAGCAATCACATGAAAAGGCACTCATTACTGAATCACTCTGTATATAAATAGCTTGTGACATTATTTAAAGCTCAAGAAGTTCAATATAATTTTTGTTTTACAGAAAACTTGTTATTTTAAAAAGCAAAGACAATATTCTTCGTTTTTTTAATTAAAAAGCTTTTTATAATATACGCAGAATTGTTCAACTACAAATAGTTTGTGTGTTATCATTGGTCTTTACCATATTAGTCATCATAGTCTTAAGATGAATTTAATAGTGAATAAATTCCAATCATTTATTTTTGAAAAATACATACTTAATATTACATACGTGTACACATGTATATATATACATGTAAATGTAACTACATAGATTCTGCAACCATTAAAATATCACACCTTTTAACATTCATTCTATTGCGACAGCTTCTTTAAATACAAATTTAAAATTCATTTTCAAGTATTTTTTTTTTTCTATATTTCATTATTTATTTATTCATTAATTCAATTTTGACAAACGATTGATATTTACGATTTTTTTTCGGATTTTAAATAATAAGTAAATATTAATAAAATTATGCAAATTACCGTTATAAAAGCTTAACAGACAAACATATTTTATACAAATTAAAACTTAATTAACACCAAATAGAAAAGAATGTTTTCTGTGTAGAATAGAAAAAAAAATTGAAAGTGATTTTTACTCTATCTGAAGAACACCAACTACTACATGGCAATTAACAAAAGAAATTAAAAAAAAAATTTAAAAAAAAATATTTTGAATTGAAAAAAATTTAGGATAATAAATATTTTAATTTCTTACCCTTTCCACTTTTATTGATCACTTTTTTGAAAATCAAGCATAATTTTTTTTTATTTTTATTATCAACATTTCTTACAAGAAATTTTTCGAAATTTTCTGTATCATTCCGAAAGAACAAGAGTTACAAAGGTAAGCCATATCCTTACATATAAGCGCTCAATGAGTTCTTTCAAAAAAAAAAAATAATTTTCAAATTCCATACCTTTCTTTGAACGGAAAAAACTAGAAAATTTTCTGTTTGGATCTCGGAAAATATTGAGACTTGACTATAGTAATTTCATTCAAATAGCAATCACATGAAAAGGCACTCATTACTGAATCACTCTGTATATAAATAGCTTGTGACATTATTTAAAGCTCAAGAAGTTCAATATAATTTTTGTTTTACAGAAAACTTGTTATTTTAAAAAGCAAAGACAATATTCTTCGTTTTTTTAATTAAAAAGCTTTTTATAATATACGCAGAATTGTTCAACTACAAATAGTTTGTGTGTTATCATTGGTCTTTACCATATTAGTCATCATAGTCTTAAGATGAATTTAATAGTGAATAAATTCCAATCATTTATTTTTGAAAAATACATACTTAATATTACATACGTGTACACATGTATATATATACATGTAAATGTAACTACATAGATTCTGCAACCATTAAAATATCACACCTTTTAACATTCATTCTATTGCGACAGCTTCTTTAAATACAAATTTAAAATTCATTTTCAAGTATTTTTTTTTTTCTATATTTCATTATTTATTTATTCATTAATTCAATTTTGACAAACGATTGATATTTACGATTTTTTTTCGGATTTTAAATAATAAGTAAATATTAATAAAATTATGCAAATTACCGTTATAAAAGCTTAACAGACAAACATATTTTATACAAATTAAAACTTAATTAACACCAAATAGAAAAGAATGTTTTCTGTGTAGAATAGAAAAAAAAATTGAAAGTGATTTTTACTCTATCTGAAGAACACCAACTACTACATGGCAATTAACAAAAGAAATTAAAAAAAAAATTTAAAAAAAAATATTTTGAATTGAAAAAAATTTACTTTTAGGGTGGGTCATTTTAAAATGTTTACAATGTTAAAAATTTTTTCATTTATGATTGACCTTCAATTTAAATTGTTTTGCCGCACAACATAAAACTAAATATTGAAATCTAGTGGTAGATAATGTAAATAATAAAATGTGACTATTTAAATTGAAATTAAAATAATAAGAGTGGTCGGATTTTTAAAATTCCTTTAACGACTAAATTCCTAATAAGTTCAATCGCAGCGAATTTCAATTATAAATTGAGCCGCGATAAAAAATGAATATTGCTTCGTGTCTCGTCGCTTTCGTGTCTAAAGTAAAATATATTTTCAAATTTTGCAAAAACATTCACGAATTGGTACGGGATGCGATTTATTTGCGTGGATTTTACCAATTAGTTTGGAATAGGCTGCTTCGGCTGAAATTGGGGCCTGTTCAGCAATGTTCTTGTCAGTGAATTGATTACCACATCTATTTATTTGTTGTTTTCTCACATTCGAATACTAAATGGGAAGTCCCCCTTTTTCTCTTGAATTTATTGTATTTTTATAATACTTTTATTATTATTCACATATTAATCCCATTCTCGTGTTGTACAGAGCCAGAAATTTTTCTTAACTACTTATGGTAAGACCTAATATTTAAAATTTTAAAAACTAATTTACTTTTCGTTAAGTAAATTTATTCAAAATCAAATTGTCTTCCAAGAACTTACAAAAAAATTTAACAAATTCCCATGAGTCTTCAATATCGCAATCTTTATAATATTAATTTATACCCATTATACCGAATATTACAATTAGAAGGCGAAAAAAACAATCTCTATTAGTTAAGGAACTACGGAATTTGAATCAACTTCCATTTTCACAATTTTTTTTTTTACAATTAAAATTGTATAACAAAATCATTATATATAAAAAAAAGAGCAACAAATAAACCGCTTTAAAAAGTAATAAATTTCCCAGAAAACAGACACAAAAAAAAACAACAAAGTTAAAAACAACCGGCAAATATTCTAAAAATTCTAAAATCATTTTTTGCTCTTGTATTTTTGCTCCACAGTCACATAGTACAGTTTATTAAAATTATATAACTTTTATTACATGATAAATTAATAATGATGTTTATTAATTATTATTGACTTTTAACACAATAGCTGGAATTATTTTCGACAAATAATCGATTACACTGAAAGAAATTACTCAGCTAACTAAATTAAATTAAGTACGTTTCAAAGTAACTTTATAATAAAGACAAATAAAAATTTTATACTTGAATTAATTACCAAAATTAATAATTAAAAAATAAAAAAAATTAGGAATCTTTTGTATTTTATAATTTAGATTACATTTTTCTTAAAAATTTTTTAACATACTATAAACAATACACAGTAAAAAATAATCTGATATGGTCAGCCATATAATCGACTGCGAAATATTAAGGACGCTAGTAAATTTGTAATTTAAATATGTAGATAAAAACATAATTTAGTAGGCTTTTAGTAGAGCTTCGCTTTATATCACACGAATTTGCTGAAAAGGATCGTCAGTAAACTTTTACTGAATTCAAATATTAAATTTCAACAAATTCCGTCGATTAGTTCTTTAGATATGATAAAAAATATAAAATCGTCCCCCTAGTGGAAGTTCAGTTTCTGAACCCTAACACCACCAAAAATTTTGTAAGTTCATATATTATAAGTCTCTTCTTACACGCGCAAAAATTTAAATCGTAAAATTGTAATGACTCGCAGTAAAATATTCAATTACTGACACCTGATTTTTTTTCCAAAATTGAAGTGATTTTTCGTTTTGTCAAACGAAGCTCATATTAACAATTTCAAGAAAATTTGTTGAATAATTTCTTAAAAAATTATCAAAAATATAAAATCGACCCGTAGAATAAAGATCCAGTTTCCGAAACCTGGCATATGAAAAAAATTTAAGATCAAATCGTGACATATCTCAAAATTTGATTAAAACATGACATAACCAAAGTATTCTAAGATATAAATTTTCATTGAAATCGTTTCGACCCAAAATGAAGTACAGATCTGCACTGACAGACTGCCAGAAAAACCTTCCAAAAGTCTCTCTTCGAAGACATCTTTCCAAAAGTAGTTTATTTACGCTTCTTTACCTACGTAGACGTAAACTTACCCCCAAAACTGAACATGCTAAATCTGGTGGCATCACATAACCTCCCATATTGTATGCAATGCAGTCGGTAAAAAAAAAGTGTTAAAAATGCTAAATGTAGCAGAAAAAAAATATAAAAATGAAACCGGTTGAAATTTCGTCACAACTTTTGTTTAAAATTTTTTTCTGATTTTTTTTTTCTTCCAATACCGCATAACTATTGTATACGAAATTAATATACATTTATGCAAACATATATACATTTGAATTTCTAGATTTATAACATGTTTTCTAACACAATACGTAATACATACATAAATACATACATACAAAACATGTGAATAACAAAGGATTATTCTTAGATGATGATGGTAACTCTCTGTTTTTTTTTTTGTTTTTTTCATTTTTAATTTAAAATCACTTTTGATTTCTAGTTTTTATTTTGCTTTTATAAGAAAACTCATCTTCTTTTTAAATTTTATGCAAATAAAAAAATAAAAAAAAAAATAATAATTTCTTGAAGGGGATACTTTAGATTTTTTTAATTCCGTTAAATTTAGTTTTATGTTAGAGTCACTAGTGAACGAATCGTTTGAATAAGAGAAATAGAAATTAAAGAAAAAATAATACTAAAATTTTGATACTATCGTAGTACGGCGGTAAATTGAAGGATCCTATATATACAAAACAAAAGCAAACCGAATAAGTCGGAAATTTTCGGAATTTTAATTTTTCAGAAAAACGAAAAATGTTAAAATTATTATTTTTAGTAAGTTTTTATTTAAAAAAGTTTTATAATTAAATTAAATTATTAATTTTTTTTATATACCCAAAATTAGGTGGGCATTACAATAACAACATGTTTAAGTTATGATCCTGAAATGTATCTTAAGGAAAATGATAATTTTGGTGACACAAAAGAGGATTATTATATGAATAATTTTAAAGGACAATACAGATATTCGTAAGTATATGAAAATATTATCAAAATTCATTATAAGATAAAAGCTTTCATCCCCACTATGTAGAAGTATAAGAAAGCTTATTATATAATATTACGACAAACAAATATTACGGTAAACAAAATAAATTAGGTCAACGCGTGTAATGTCATTATTTGAGCTTAGAATCGTCAAAATTACTGAATATTGTAATCATGATAATTTAATTGAACAATATTTTCAATTTGATTATGATCCAAATTTGAAATAATTTTGATAATCAATATTAGAACTTAATTATTTTTAAATATAATTTTGTAAAATTAATATTATAAATTATTATTCAATTATGTAAAATTTAAAACATATCAAAAATTATTGTGTAGTAAATATTATCAATATCGAAAATTAATATGTCGTATTATGAAAATATTATAAATTGAAATCGTTCAACATAATATTTACGAAAATTTTTTACGGTATTATTTAATTTAATATTTTTGATTTAATTTAATTCTTAATTTAAAATGAAATACATAATTCTGTTTTATTATATTTAATAAAAGAATATTTAATAAAAATTAATATCAAATTTTAACTGTCAATGTCAAAAACTAACATAAAATTTTTGACAATATCACTTACTGAAATTGCTCCACTTAAAATATAACTAAAAATTTAAATTATATAAAATTCCTTTCAAAAATCACTTTAGTCAATATTCAAATTGCAATCGACTTTTATTATTTAAAGTAGCAACTAATTTTATAACCTATTTGTAGCAGAATAAGCTAGCAACACATATTTTATTCAATAATCTACTGGCAATAATTATTAAACTGCAACATTAATTAAACAACAATAATAAATTCAATATTGAGTAATCCCGTATAATCATTCAAAAAATTCATTCAAACTTTTAATAAAGAAAAATTATGTTGCAAACATTAAAATTGCATTTATAGTTTATTGAACTCAACATAAATGCTATAAAACGGATGACAAGCGTGTTATCCAAAACAAACACCATAATTTATTGTTGACATTTTATTGTTGAGTTATTGAATTTTTTCCCATTTATAAAAATATAAAGCAACAATATAAATTCGTAATATTTTATTTATGAATGAAATTATAATTTACAGAAGTTTTTTAATGTAACCTTGATTTTACATAAATAACACACCCTTTTATGTAAAAACAAAAATCTCTTATGTAATTTTCATTTTTCATTTCGAATCAAATAAAGACGGTCATTGAATTAGATTAAAAATTTTTCTATTAAAAATGTTTTCATTTCAATAAAATGCGCATATAAAACAAATTTTAGTCTTTTTGGGATTCTCGGACAATAAAAAAGAAAGCACACAATTAATTTTTTTTTCGGTATTTTTATAAAAAAAATTATATTAAGTGGCAAAAAATGTGGCAATTTACATTTAATATACATAATTACAAATATAAATAAACAAAATTTCTATAAAATCATTTTAAAAAATAAAAAAAAGAATTTATTTGTATCTTAGGATTAACACACAAATTAATTAATTTCAAATTTAGAAGTGATAAAATATCGATAAAAATGATATAAGGAAAACAAAAACAAAAACAGGATGAGCTCATAGGACATTTTTGACAATGACAAAAATTCTCATGTGATAAAAAGGTCAAAATTTCTTAAAAACTAAAATTTATAATAATAAACAATGGACGTAAGACTAAATAAAATAGAAAATTGCGAGAAAAAAAAAATATTAAAGAATTAAAAGAAGCGAAAAAAATTAAGTGGAATTAAGAAGCATAGACATATAATTATAGAATTTACATAAACGCCATATTTAAATTTATTAATTAATAACAAAAAAAAAAAAAAAACCGAATTTGGTTTCTTACTTTTAATACAATGGTAGCAAAAATTTTCTTTTATGTTCTTATATTTTCTTATAGTTTCACTTTTATTACAGAGTGTTGCAGAGCTGTAAAAGAACTATTTAACATTTTTTAAATAATACTTATGTATTATTGATTTGAATATGTTTTTAATGTGGTCTTGCCTAATGGCTATAACAAACTTGATAGTAACTAATCGGGATTTCCTTAACGTTATCCCGGGACACGTATACGTATACAGCTTTCTGTAGAACAATCTGAATTACTTACACATGTATAAGTACTTACACAAATTAGATTTTTGATACTCTATTTTTTTGCAAAACTAAAATGATAAATAAAATTAGGAAAAATTTCAGTCATTAGTTTCAGTTTATTGTGTATACGTTTGTCTCTAATCTCTTCATCCCCTGAGATAGAAAACTAAAATTTATATACAGTAGGTTTTTCTTTATTAGAAAACTATTATTGTAGAAGAAAATGTTTAGTAATCCGCTCGCCCCCATTTTTTAAAGTATTTTAAAGTAAAAAGCTAACGGTAATCACTGTGCCGCATCAAAATATATAATTATTTGTCTTAACTCACTTACTTCACCTGTCAAATTCGACTATTATTCTTCGCTTCTTTTAAAATTGTTATTTCATTTCAAATGTATGCAGTAATTTGAAATATTTCGAAAATTTAGTGAAAGTAGTTTAACAGCTAGTAGGTTACTTAAGGGAATTGCACAATAAGACTTTCTTATTCAAGGGAATTATTTTACGAACCATTGGTTTAATTTGAATTTATTTTAATATTTTATTTTAATGTACTAGCATATTTTAATTTTAATTTGTAGTGGACACTCTACATCATATATTTGTATGAAAGCGTTCTTAGCAAAAGATTAATTTGTTTTTATATTAAAACAAAATTTCTTATAAACAAAATATATTAATTAAAAAAAAATTTTCGAATTTATTTTTTTTTTTGGAAATTATCCTGGCATGACACAATTTTTACATTTTAGAATATATGACAAATAAAATTAGCTTTATATTAATTTGTATAACTCTTTTGTTTACTACTCTTAATGAGATTGAAACAGAGAAACTGAATATAAGTAATTGAACTCTTGTAGCAAACTATATAATTTATGACTATTCGTAAAGAACCATTTGTCTCCAGTTACTTACACACTTTCGAATATTTTTCATTTTAGTACAATTAAAAATGGCATTACAATTGAATTTGTATAAAATTCAAGACTATACTCTGAATACACTGGAATAAAAAAATTAGAATTAAATAGGAAAATTTTTGTATAACTTTAGTTTTCACCGGAACAAATTGTGCGTTATTTCTGTCCAATTGATAAATATTATATTTTCATAGTGTTATACAATATATTAATAAATGAATAAATTTTTTGAAATTTAAAAACTCAGTTATAATTCAATTATATAAAAGATCTATATAAAAGATTTACTAGTTTTTTCATCTATTTCTGCATTTAACTACTTAAAATTTTATTGTTGATCAACAAATTTGATCTAAATTAAAAAATTCCAAAATTACCCAAAAATCTATTAAAAATATGTCAATGTACGAAAAACATCCAGAAAAACATTATCTTAGAATAAATAACCAATTAAATTAAAATTTAACAAATAATTATTGTTTTCCGGCCTCCTAAATAATGGGAACTTTAATATATATATATATATACAGTATGTATAAACAATATGTAAATTATAATTAAAATTATAATATTTTAACACTTTGACACCTGTATACTTCCTTAGACAATAATCTAGACAAAAATTTTGTTATATAACTTGAATATTTAGATCATAATTAATAACGGTATAACAAAAAAAATTCTTTACAACACCAATAGTTTTTCTCTATACCTACACAACAATCGCTTTTATTAAAAAATATTTTTATCTATTTAATTTATATTTTCTATTGAAAAATAATAATAGAAAAATAGAAAACAATATTTTTCATCTTCTATCTTCTATATATACAATAAAAAAATATTCTATTTTTAAAAGAGTTATGTAATTTAATCAATACTAATTTTTCTTATAATAAAATAAAAGAATTAAAATAGCAGCTAAAACTTGACCTGGATTCTTTTTATCAGCCTAACATCAATAGTCTAAAACTTAACAAGTTTATAGAAAAAATAAAATAATATTATTTTTTATACATTAAAATAACAATATAAAATTAAAACTATTATACATACACGAAATGTGTATGTAAATATGTTTATACAATTTGTATTCAAGTTAGATCTTTATAACTACTATAATGTACAAATCTAGTTTTCGAAAATTCATTATAATTTGTAATAAATGTTTTTGTTTATGCCGAAAAACTTCCTAATACATATTTAATTTTCAATATAAAATTATTATTTCTTAAAATCACTATGAAATTTATTTAAAATTAATTTTAATTAATTTTATTTTACATACAAATATATTTTATTATATATACTAGCACGGCTATTGAACGATAGATGGCGCTTGTGACTATGTAAATTATTGCTACAGCCTATGATTCGATTTAACAAGAATAAAAGAGATTAGAAAAACAAGCAAAACAAAAAGGAGAAAAATACTAGCAAAGAAATTTTTAAATTGAAAAAATTTACAAATAAGCCGCAGATATTTTGTCGATTGAATAATTTTTGGCAATAAACCTCAGTTTTCGGTATCTTGTGTTAAGAGTATTGCTATGGGTTTTAAAAATATTTCTTTCGAATCTATTCATGGGTTTTGTGCTATCTGGTATACCGATCATGCGATTCTCAGATTTTAGCAAAAAAAACTATATATTTATAAATGAACAGTTAGAGTTGTCATTCATCGTTCACAAGATGTGCTACAGTGATACTATGGTTAACAGTTAGTATTATGGGTGACACTGTTGCACTATATAATGAGAAGGAGGAAAAGAATGTATATTGCTTTTATAAGCAGTATTCGTAGGGATGCTACGAGAATCTGATATAACGTTATTTAGTTATAATAATGACTTTTCTTACAAAATATAAAATACAATTTTGGATACAATATTTGAAATTTTAATATTAATTAACGAAAAGGTACAAAATATTTTAGCAAAATTATAAAAACGCCGATCCTAGAACTGTATTTAACTGTAAAATCTAGCCAAAAGCTTTATTAAACTTAAAAGTATCAAAAATATTGCCATATGTCGTTAATTTATTTCATTTATTTTTTTAGATCTATTCCAATATATTTTATCGTATCTTAACTAAATCAGTTAGCATTATTGACTTCTATTTTTCTATATGATTATTTTTTATGCATTCCTTCCTATTATTATTGTTAATAAATTTTACTCAAATACCAAAAAACCAAGTTATTTACTTTCAATTTATTTAAAAAGAACTACAACTTTCTAATTTATAGAATTCATGTCAAAGAAACCTTGTTTCTAACAATTTTTTTTAATGACCAAATTAACAAAAAATTAACAACAATTTTTAATGTCACAAATTAATTTAAAATTAATATAATAGAAATACAATTTCTATTATATGGATAAAAGATTTATTTCATCATTTTTTATAAAAAAAAATTCTAAAACAATCAATAAATAATAAATATTTAAGTATGATCTAATGCTAATCTAGGATATGTTCAAACTATCAATATAATTAATTTAAATATAATAATGGATTTACCATTAATTTGCAAATCAAAAATTAATAAATAATCACAAAATTTTAGAAAATTAAAAAAAAAATATTTTTTGAATGCATATTTTGAAATTTTTGTAAAGTCAATACAACTCTAACCATGATTATAACACGCTCATCTAAATAACTTGCATATATAATAGTTAAGTAACGACTCATATTTATTCCGTTACGTCATTGCTTTACATTTCGTATTACAAAATGAATGTCAAATCCTTAATTTTAGAGTTCATTCAAAACAGAAACACATTCGAAACAGCTTTAACTGCCAACTACGTAGGAGTTGTTAAGAGGAGCAGTTACACACATTATTGTTTCACTTCCAGATATCTTAATATTTTTATATGAAAAATAAACGGCAATTCCTGAAAATTTGAGCTCCAAATTAGTTTTTCTTCTTATATAACAGAATTTCTATACAATACAGCGTCCTATTTACAAGCAACTCAGTATTACACTTGAAGCATCTTTTCATTTATATAACACATTATGTCAATCATTCAATGCATTCACAAGTTCAAACATTCTTTTATACAAAAACTGGTCATAAACAATATATTTTTGCAGAATTTTAACAAAATTAATCCTTGAATTATTTTAAATAATAAAGTTATAACAATGTTTCAATTATAATACATAAATAACTGTCAAATTAAATTTATCTGCGCCACCGCATCTATATTTTATACTTCTTAATAATATAATGTCAAAAATACACAATCAAAATTTAAAATTTTGTTTCATAACACCTCAGAAATTAATTTATTTTAAAAATTAACCTTTGATTTCAAGTCAAAATCATGTTGCTCTCCTACACGAGACTCATTTGAAAAATTCTTCATTTTTTGTCTTGTTTCTTTTTTTATTTTGTAAAATTTACTTCCGTTTTAATTTTACATTGCGATTTTTCACCCCCGTCGAATTCCAAATCATAACCTTACAATACACTTTTTTTTTTTGTTTATCCTATCGCATACCGGTGTAATTTTTTTTTCTGAGCTATAAAAATAAAAGCTTGAAATATTGCCAACCGTTGATTAATATTATATTTTGGCTATTTCACGCTTACCAAATTTTTTCATACAAAAAAAAAAAAATTTAAAACACAAAAAAAAAATTATACCAGAAAAACTTGAATGCCGCCGATAAACTTTGAATTCTTGTTTTTTTTTTCTTACTCGTACTTTGCAAAATATTTTAAGAATCCGAAATTATATGAGTAAAACAATTTAGAAAAACGTTTTATTAGACAAAATTTAGAAAAAAAAAGTGTTAAAAGCAGATTTCGTTTTTTTTTTTTTAATATTTTGCGCTATTTTTCTCATGTGGTGCTCCTGTATGCTAGAAGCATTTGTTAAGCTCATCTTCTCTTTCTAATTTATCAAAGTTTAAAGCAACGTTTCAAATGAGTTCATTATTAATTCATGTATGAAATTAAGACAAGAAACTTTGTATTTTTTTTTCTCTTAATTATTAAAATTATTATTAATTTTTATTTTTAGATAATTCATAAATCTTTAGGAATTTTATTAAAATATTAAACTATTAAATTTTAAGGATTACTGCTTTTGAAAAAAAAAATTTCAAACTAGATGTCATGATAGGCAATCGTTATTTTGCAAAAGGAAATAAAAAAAAAAACAAAACAGAAAACAATTATTTTTTTTTGTCAAAAAATTCACAAATCACAATGAACTTTTAATCAAAATTTGAATAACAAGTTACCAAAAATTAAAATAGACAATAGTAGAAATAAAGTAGACAATAATAGAAAAAAATAAATAAATCAATAAACATTTAAGATTTATGCATTTTATTCAAATCGCATTTAAATACCGGGTGTGAAATGTCAAATTTGACATACTCAACATTTTATAAAAAGCAATTTGAAAGAAAACAAAAATACCCACAATTTTCTTTGAGTGTATATTAGAGCAGACTTAGAGTGTATATTAGAGCAGAATTGAGTGAATTGCAGAAAATTGAACAAATTATTATTACAAATAACAAACCCGGCCTGTCAAACTAGTTTTATAATTTATGTACACATTCCACATTCTCCCCGTTAGCTTTGGAATTTGAAAAATTTTGTGTATAATGACTCAAAAATCTTAGACTCGTATGACGGGCCGCTTTAAATCAAATATTAAAATTTTAATAACTAATTTGAATAAAATTTGATTCACATATGTATAACAGTTACATAATATGAATAAAAACATTTAACTGCCAAATATTATATACTTATACGTATAAAACTTTTTAACAATGTCATGCTAATTAAAATTTGATGTTTTTGCAAATTATTCACAATAACCGTCATAATAAAATGGAATAATTCACTTTTGATTTCTTTTGCATTTTAATTTATTAATCAAAATTTCCCTTTCAAAAACCGTAAAAATAAGACAAAAAATTGTTATAATAATATTTTACTTTTACTTTTTCTTTTTTTTTCATTTTAGTTTCCAAAATCATAATAAAATTAAACAATTTCAAGATGGTTTCGCTGATGGTGGTAAAGTTGGATTTTATGCATTTGTTGGACCTGATGGTAGATTTTATGTAACATGTTATACAGCTGTTAATGGTTATAGAGCAAAAAGTATAATTGTTGTCACAGATATGCCATATGATGATTTACAAGATTTTTGTAAAAATAAATTTAATGTTGCTACAAATACATTCTCTGATTTAAGTGATATCAAAAGTTATATTGAAACAAAACAAAAAGAAAAATCTACAGTATCAACAGAAACTGATGTTAGCATAACTGGAAGAGTTAAAGGACATACAGGAGGATCTGTAACAGATAGTCATATTAAAAATGATTTGAAAACTAATATAGATACAGAAATTGGAATTTCCGGTCCCAGAAAGGGTTCCAATGACAGTGGCGAAATCCCAACAAGAGGAAGAACAAGAGGTAAAACAAGAGGCGGTGATGAAAATAATCAAGATCCAAAAAATAATGCTAATGTTAGAGGTGGAAAAGCATCAATTATAAGTGGTGATATTCCAGTAGGTGCAAATATCGATTCGTCAAATAATAATAATAAAAATATTCATTCAAAAGTTAGTGGAAAAGGAACAGAACCTGTAGATTCAAAAGGCAAAGAAAAAATTGATTTATCATTAGGAACGAATGTACCCGATACGAAAATTGTACTAACAGGAGGACAAATACCATTAACAGATAAAACGCGGACACCACCAACAACTGACATTTTAGTGCCAATACAGGTAACAGACGCAAAAGTTCCTGGTAAAACGCAAATGATCTTTTCACCAATCAATAGTAGTAATGATATTCCTAAAACAAATGCATTTACAACACCTATTAGTACAGAGCCAGAATATAAACCAGAACTTCTAGATATACCAATACCAGATGAAGTTTATTTTCCTGAATCCTTAGATCAAAAAATTATTTTTGATCCAGCTAACGGAAAAGGAAATAACCAAAATTCGATTCGTAAACCTAGTGAAGAAAATAATTCCAATACTAATAGAGTGAAAGGAAAACCCGGTTCAAGTACAGAACCTGTGAAAACTAAAGGCCCTTCAACGTCAGATAATACTGGAACAAGCAATAGAATTAAAGGACCTGGTGATAAAAATCATCCTGATACCAGCAAACCATCTTCGAACACAATAACTCCTGGTGCAATCCCAAATTTAAATGAAATAAATGAAAAAAGTCCAAAAGATCATATAAATACTGGAATTACTTCAACAGGAAAAGAAATTGATTCAATTAAAATAAACCCTTCAAAAACACAAACTAGAGGGCCATCTAATGTACCCCAATCAGAATCGAATGAAAAATTAAATCTCCCAAATAAATCGGCACATACACCAAATCAAAGCCAATCAAATATTTTATCTCCAGTTCCAGCAATCCATTTAGATAACTCAAATAGACCAAATAATATATCACCTTCTGATAAACATTCTTCCGGTGAAAAGAACCGTAACCAAGTTTCCGTTGAAATTCCTATTCAGTCTTCTCAAGCACAACACACTGGATCAGGTGAAATAACGGGATCTGTCTCCTTATCAACTCCTTCCCTAGATAGTGCGCGAATTATTGGAATGCGAGGAAAACCTGTTTCAAATATTCCAGCCACTAATGGAATTATTGACAAAACTACCGGGATTCCTCTTCCGGGTACAGGTTTTAACGTAAATAGTGGTGGAGGGATAGCAACAGGAGCTGGAACTGGAACTGGAAGTGGCACTTTTAATGTTAACATTCCTCTTAGTGGTGGTAACAGTGGAAATAATATCCCAATTACAACTGGTAAAAACGACCCTAAATTCCAAATTAATGTACCATATATTGACAATGCTAATGGTTCTGGTAGAGGTGGAAGTAAATTTAATACTGGAATATCTACTGGGGATGGTTCTTTCAAAACGGGTACTGGCATTGGCGTTCACGGTTCCACTGAATCTGGAAAAATTAATGGACAAGTCACTAACAGTGGATCTATTAATACTCATGGTTTACAACCTGAAGCTAATAGAGTAACTGGAGGTAGTAATTCGATTGCCTACTCCGGTAATAAGAACAAATTAAATAGTAATTTAGTTACTAGTATTCCTGCAACCATACATGGTAACAATATCGAAAATGTTGGTATCAGTAGTCACTTTGGTGGTGGAGGCGGCGGTGGCGGCGGTGCTGGTGCCGCCGGTGTTGGTGCCGACGGTGCTGGTGGCGGCAGTGCTGGTGGCGGCGGTGCTGGTGGCGGCGGTGGTGGTGGTAGTGGTTCAGGTCGTGACAGTATTAGTAATAACAATCTAAATACTCTTAATTTCGGTTCCAATAAAGATTTAAATAATCCATGTGTTGGACAATTAGTAACGAAAGTTGTAACACAACCTGCCCAAACCGTTACTGTTACAATACAACCGACTGCAACTCAACAACCAACCGTTTCTGTTCCCACAGCTTTATCAAAAAATTCGTGTCGAGCAAAAATTGTTGTCGAAGACAGCAATAGGAAAATTGTTGTCTTACATCCGACCGCAGCCGAAATGATGTCTATTAAAGAAAGAGCAGCAAAATCTTTGAATTGTGGTAGTTTATCATTTTTATCGAAATAATAATACAGTCATAAAAACTAAAATAAAATCATTTTAATTTTATAAAATAATTTATTATAAATTTATTTCTAAAATATTTTTTTATTTTGTAGATTTTAAAAATCAAAAAGAATATTTAATATAAAATAATACGATTTTGTAGATTTATTCAATTTCTATCGATTTAATCGATATGAATGTGATCTTATAAAAATATTGTGTAATTTTTGTTTTAATATTTTATATACTATTGTTATATTTCGTGATTATGTAAAATTATTTCAAATTCTTATTATGCATAATGTGTAATAAAAATATATTATATATAAAATATAGTGTTAAAAAATAATTACTTTCCACAAAGGTCAAAAATATTTAAAAGCCTCTGCATCCTCTTAAACAAAAACTGTATATAAATCTCTAATTGCAATGAAAAATCTTTGCTCACTTACATTTTGTCCTATATTCTCTCATATTCACAAATATGACCTATTCCTTATTAAAAATCGTTGTGATGGCCAATTTATCACTCTAACAGTTGCCACTCACTATGTTAATAGAAAATATACTAGTTTCAAAGTAGTAAAATTATTCTTACAAATTTAATTTTTTTTAATTTAGAAAATTTCCTCAAGTTTTCTCCAAAATTCTAATTTTCAAATGCGTGCCGTTAACTTTGACATTCCGTAAAATTTTTTAAAACTAATTAATTTTTCATATATGCTCCGGCACTATAACCATTTTAAATTAAGTAACAGCCTACTTTCAAGCTTACAAATTAAAACCATTATTTCTAAAAAATTTTATTCAGCAGAGAAATTAAATATGTTTTAGCCTAAATATATGCAATTTTTTTGAATTTCTTAGAAAATAAAATTAACGTAAAGCTCGCGTATTTAATTTAAATTTAAATATTTTTAGTTTATTTCCGTTGTAATTTCCGCTTTTATGAAAGTAAGAAGATCTAGGAAAAATTTTAAACTTTTGAAATAGTTTCTTTTTGTAAGAATAGCACTTATATCTGTCTTGAAATTGTTAAAATTTTTAGCAACTATTACTCTCTTTTACGACAAAATATGTACAAATGACTTAAATATAATAATAGGTTTCCTAACAAAAAATTCATGTATGCCTTTCAAATCATGCCTTTTCAATTCAAATCTCAAGAATATCTCGAAAACTGGAAATTTTTTTAATACAAGATCAAAAATTACTGGATAAAATTTAAAATTATCTAGATGAATAAAATCAGGATCAAAATATGTACTCGTATTTCAAATTTAAATGAAAATTTTTAAAAACCTTATATGTGATTTGAAGAGGCATGGATCTTAAATAATATATTATCAAATTTACCACGACGACAGATAGTATATATATACCATAAAATTTGTAAAATTAACATTGAACTTTTGAACAAAAGTATAATTTAACATTTCCACAATATAATTAATAAAAGAAACTAAAAAACCATATAAATAATCACAAAATAAGCATAAATTGTAATGTGCGTTGCCGATATGCAAAAATAAATTCATATAAATCTATTTATACAAACCAAAATAGAAATGATCAATATAAAACCAAATATAATAAAACAAAAACCAATAATTTATTGATATATTCTTAATCTACATAATAAAAATGCCTTCTCTTTTTCATATACATACATACATACAAGCATTAATCTATTTGAACGGATATGCAATAATTTTAAATGGACCAAAACTTAAAATTTCTTATATAATGTGATAATTTTATATCATGCTGTCACATTAACCGCATGTAGTCGATGTACATAAATTTTTGGAGGGAAACAAAATGGTGTAGAAGCATAATCAATACAATTAATTAGATCGGAAATCAATTGAACTGTTTTTGTTTTCTTGGGAATCAACAAATAAATAATTTTGTTCAATGAAATTTTCATTTTGTCTTCTGTATAGACAAATCTATTTAAAAAATCATATTGATAATTGAAAATGACTATAAAATTATTAATATAATCTAAATTGAAAATAAATGACTATACAATAGAATTGAAAATATTCAGAAAAATGAAAAATTTTCATTGAATTAGAATCAAACAAATCAAAGTAGTATTAACAAATCAAAAAATATATGGTATTTAAATAGATAGCTATATAAAAAATACAAAGCACCCACAAAATTATTAAATTTTTAAGTTTGGACTGGTAAAATCACATCAAAAAAATTAATAATAAATTATGAAAAAAAAAAAAATAATTTTGCAAAATCAAAAAATGGAATTTAAAATAAACAAGTTGAAACAATGTTATTGGTGACGGCAATATATCAAAGATAAATTTATTTTAATATTTTTTTCTTTTAGTTTTCGATAAATTATAAATTGAAATTCAATTGTTCTACACGATTATTTGATTGTCTCGTGTCTTCTTAACACTGTTTCACTATTACCATAGTATTATTATTACCACTATTTTACATTACCTGCTTTACATTACGTTGCATTTCTGTGGGAGCTAAGCTTACTCACTTGCTTTTGGCGGAATGCGACCTTCACAGGCGGAACACGAGAAGGTGACGTCATACGAAGATGCTTCTTCTATTACTTTCAACAAAGTTAATAGTAGACTTGTTGGGGATTTATAGAAACCTTGTTCGTTCTATTGCGAATTTCTTTACTGTATACTTGCATAAACTGGGGAAAAGCGGACTAACTCTTGTACAGATTCACCTGACCGCCGTAAATTAATTGAATGTTCAATAATATCCGAATTGGATATTCGGTGTAGTTCAATTAAATTTTTATTTAAGATAAATTGTATTGGTTAAGCTTAAATTAAAATTAACAAACCTATTTTTTATATTCCGTAAAACTTAAAATTTCAAATGAAAACAATTAAAATTTAGGAAATATGCTTTTATCAAATACCTTTTCTACTTCTTTTTCCTATACATAATTTTACAATTTCATTAAGAACGCCTCCCTAACTTTTGAACTTGATTTATTTTAATGACAATTTTGTGTCTAGTTATAGATTATAGACTTTTATAGGTAAAATATTTTTTTTTTGTTTGTCTTTTACTTGATTATTTTTGCAGTAATAAAATTTTTATTTTTCCTTAAAGTTTTTGTTCTCGTTTTTCAAAAATTCGTATACTGCGAGATTTAATAAAATTTGACCAGATCATATTGTAGGTAATGTGAAGAGCACGCAAAATTTATTTACATAATTGATAGAAAATTTTATGACATTGATTCGAAAAACAAAAAACGACAAATCAAAAAAATTAAATGGCACCTGGTTTTTTACACGTTTTTTATTTTCAAAATAGTTAAAAATTTGATTTATAAAGAAGAATGCAGAAAAAAGCCAAAAAATAAAAAAAAATAAAAAAAAAGCCAAAAAATAAAAAAAAAATAAAACAAAATCAAACAGGTGCGCTAAAATATCAATCTGTCAATGTCAAATTTAAAAAATTCAGAAAACTTTTTATTATAAACTAGAACGAATAACATTTAAACCGGACCTTTTACACTATTAATTTGATAAGAATTAAGATTAAAAATTTTAAAAAATTAGTGAAATTTTTAAATTACATCAAAACAAAACAAATTATATAACATTTTCTTTTTTTAACATAAAACATAAAATACAATGTGACAACTTACTGACAAAGTTCCATACAAAAAAATTATATTATATGTAGGTCAATAGAAGAAGAAACCAAACACTTGTCACTGAAGCATATTTGGAAAGAAAGGTAGAATGACCTTATATCAAAAACTAAAACAAGTCAACAAAAAAAAAAATAAAAGATTAATTTGCAAAAAAAAAAATTTATTGGTTTTACATAAATTATTTTTGTCATGTCAAAAAACAAAAAAAAATTCTTTTTGGAAACAAAAAAAAAATTTTTCATTTGTTGAATTTTACAATTGCCTATATTTGACATATTTGGCAAATGAATTTTCTTTTATTAGAAAATTTTATAAAAATAATATTAAGAGGGTTTTATTGTAAGAATATTAAATATAGAAAAAAATTGGGCGACTGAAATAAAAAATTGTAAAACTTCAAACGGTTCTGAAATCTAAACTTGTGTCGTTATTGTAAAGAATCATTCCTTTCGATAAAATACTGGTTTTTCAGTGCGGCAACACTGTTTTAATACATGCTTTTTAAAGTTTTTCAACTCTGTTGTATTCTTTGCAGCATATATTCCCCAAATTAAATACATTGAATGGACTCCAAATTTAAGAAACCTTTAGTTTTTAAGCTATAAACATAATCAGGATGCGAGAACGCACTTCATAATTTGACAACAATGGAGTGAACCCAATGGAGTGAAACGTTATCAAGATGACAAGGAATATTGTAAGATTTGACAATTTCCAAATGTAAAGGTGTGAATTCTGAAAGAAAGTGAGACAATTGTTGATATAACTTTGAAGTTGTATCTTTAGTTTACGAGACAATCTAATAAGGAAAATGAGACAATTTTTAAGTGCTCCTTTGATCTTTATTTCGTGTATATTTATTTATTTACATTGAAGAGTATATTTTTTTTTGGAGCTGTCAAATTTTGAAATACGTGTTTACATTCCGATTATGTTTATAGCTTTAAAATTAACAACTCTATATGAGGAATGAGCACAATATTTTTTACTAAAATTGATCATAGGCACTAATTTTAATATAAAGGAGAACAAAACAGTAGTATTCAAAATGAAATATAATTAAAAAAAAAACCGTATACAATAGTTTTTCAAAAAAAAACTTGCCAATTATTTAATCTTTGAACTTAAAGACAAGGTACGTACAAAACAAAAAAATCTTTATAACATTTTTAAAGCTTGATTAATGTCCATAAAATATTTAAGGTTAGAATTTTTTTCCTCCACTTTTCAATTCAATTCCTTTGAAATAATAAAATGACATCAGAGTCATCTGTACAAAAAAACATAAAATTAAAAAATTGTACCTGCATATTTTATATTTTTTAAGATAAAAAATAATTTATTGTATTTAGATTTTTTTGACAGATAACTTAAATTTTGAACTTTAATTTGAACTTAACAATTAATTAATAAAGCCTCCTATCAACAAGATCAATAAACTTTTATTAGAACTTTTACATTTTACATATAATGTTTACAAAAAAAAAACAAACTAAATTTCTATTCTTAATAGATGACAAAAAAAAAAATAGTCAAAAGTCTGTCTAACAAATCGATTATCATTGAAACAATAATAAGATTTATGACACATCACGGTTCAAAAAATAAATTACTGAAATAGTGGAACTAAATACTAATAAAACAAATCGAAGAAATCTGTAAATCAAACAGCAGGATATAAAAAAAATATTCAAAAGAATAATTAATTAATTTTTTTTTTGAGATTTTTTGCTTCTGAAACAAGTAACAACTTAATGTCAAACAAATTACCATATTGCATTTAAAAAATAGAGTAATAATTCTATAGCTAATTGCCTACAAAAGACATAAAATAATCTAAATTAAGTTTTTCTATCATCACTTAGTATATTTTAAATCAATTCGACATTCTTAATAATACTTAAAATCTCATTAACACGCCAGACATAAATACTTTATAGAAAAACTTAAAAAATTAAAAAAGCTTGCCAAATTATAAATAAAAGACATAGAAAATCCGGTTTCATCGAATTCAAAAAAATTTAGAAAATTATAAACTTTTATGATTTTCTAAACTGCTATGAAAACTATTGTATAAAGCGTTAATCATAACTCAAATTCAAACATACAAAATTGCACTCATAAACACTCATTATTTTCACTCATTTTTTTACTATATTTAAACTCAATATAATTTTGACATAATATCATCAAGTAAACAAGAATATAACGTTATTTCAGAAAAAAAAACCCAAATTTCTCTCAATATTCAAAATTTCTCTCACAAAATCAAAAACAACTCACAATAACCAGTGAAGCAAAAACAAAAGTTGAATAATAATTAAATTTTCTTTTTGAAATTTCAAGTTTACAACTACAATACGCGTATGTTTGAATAAATGTCGCATTCTTGTCGTATTTTTATTGATTTTTTATTGTATTTTTTGTTTTTCCTTTGTTTTTGTTTAAACAAGTTTATCGTTTAATAATTAATCAATTTTTAGTGGGTTATTTAATTTGACGGCTATCTTTAATCCAAATGAAGCGGATTAAGCTGTATCTTAAATAAAAGAAAAAAAGCTTTTATGGAAAGCATCATCTTAAATTTAAGCATGAGTTAATTTTCAGTGTCATAAGGTAATAATTTTTTTTTTGGCGCCCATTGAAAGCTTACATTTACATTATTGTTAAGCATTCGGATATAATCAGCTAACACAATGTAAAATTACATTAAAAAGAGCCTATATGTCGTATAAATAAAATCCGAATTTGGAACCTTGTAATATAACGGAACTCCATCGGACTGCAGCTCGTACACGATAATTTTGCCTTTTAAAAATGAGCTTACGTTAAAAATCTGCAGTATCACTGAATACAATTTTGCAAATAATACAATGTCTATATAAATTGCACGAATCGATGATTGATTCAATTTGCAGAATATTGTTGTGTTATTCTATAGTTTAAACCTATTTATTATGATTTTTCGGAGTATATTCACTATAAATGGTTTAAACTGAGTAGAATATTTCACTTTGTCTCCTCATTTGACATTTAAGCCGTCATTAAGTTCTATATCTAAGCAAAAAACTCAATATAAAATAATAACCCAAATATTGCCGTACGAGTATTCAACTCTGATTTTCTAATTTTAATATACATAAACGAATTAAGACTTACTATACTTTCAAACTAAATAAATACCTTAAATATAAAAACCATTCTCGTCACTGATTAATTTTCCGTTCCGCAGTGAATCAAACCTATATATATATATATATGAACATTAAGTCAATGAAAATATATGTGTATATGGTGTGGGAGAAGTGGTCACATTAATCTTTTGTACATTTTATATATTAAGAAAAAAACTATACCCAAAAATTAATTAAAGAAAAATAAAAAATAAAAAACCAAAACAAGAAGTAAAATTCATTCAATTAGACCAACTACTACTTCTCACTTGAAAGCATGTGCTAACTATTAACATAAATTTGAACAAAATTTAGAACAATTAATTTTGAAATTTTGAGTCATTCAATCATTATTATAATTATAATTTATATTAAAAACAATAATAATAAATAACTGATCGATATTAAATTTCAGTGATATATCATTAATGTTTTATAGACAAAATATATTGTACATACATATATAAAATTTAATGGAACATTATCTATAAATTATCTATGCATGTGTATGTATAAAAAAAAAAAATTTTAGAAAAAATTTGTATTAGAAATTTTAGTTCCGGAACAACAAACAAGACTTTTTTGCAAATGAAATTTTAAAAATAAATAAAAATTGTTATATGCCCAGCTTTATTAAAGACTAGATAGAAAACCTTGCTATATAATGACAAATTTATGCTTGATAAAGATCTAAAATGAAAATTTTAGATTAATTAGTTAATCAACACAATATGCTACTAGACGTTTACCGTTCTATATTCAGACGCTTTAGGTACAGCTAAAGATTTGAACCAAATGTGAGATTTAATTAGAGGTGGAATATCATAAACATTCAGATTCCAATTAGCTCGCTGTTCCATTAATAATTTCGAAAATATAGCCATGAGCAATATACAACATACCTTGACATCTGTTTTTGCAGTATGTTTTTAATAAATTGCCAAAAGGTTCTTAATGTTTCCTACCAATACTACATAAAATATTTTATTCCGCAATGTATGACATTTTGTCTGCATAATAAACTTGTGTATGTGGCGTATTCAAGAATTTGAAAATTGTCACTTTCATAAAACATGCAAAGTCAATATTGAGTTTTATATTGTTGCATAAAATGCATACATATATGGAACTCAAACAGTTGAAAGAGCTCTCTTCCGAAACTTATAAACATATATGTATAACTTTTATCAAAACAGTTTTTTTCAGACGAAGCCTCATTAAATCAGAATATTAAGACGTTTTAGTTTTTAAATTTTAATCTTTCTACACGTTTTAATTTTTATCTATGTTTTTAAAAGTTCCTAAAATTTTATAAAATTATTGCATTCTTCGATAACGTAATTTTTAGTTCCTATTCAAATAATTGTATCTCGTTTACATATATAGGAAGACTTTTTTGCTTCCATATGAATTGCCTCTCTTCACTATTTGAGTTTCATATTCCCAAGCTACACTGTAAACATGAATCTCACACACTTAATATGAACCATAGAATAATTTTGGGAAACAAGTAATATTACAGATTTTGTTAAAATAATTTTATTACAAACATGATTTTTTGTTTTCTCTTGTTTATGGAAATAAAAAAAAAATTAATATTTGAAATTTTTAAATTTATTATTCTAAAAATTTTATTAATTTTAACATTTTATGTTACGATCATATTAGAACTTAAAAGTGGTTTATATGTGAAATTTTTATAATTTTACATATTTTAATTTTTGTTAAAAACCATATTGGTTCTATGATTACTCGCTTTTCAAAAAAAATAATTTTATTACCAAAAAAAAAAAAACAGAAAATTTTGTCAATATGGTTTTGAAGGTGATTTTTTTGATGATATGTGACAAAGATGATGATGACTACTTTAAATTGTGTTATGATGACCATATTAAAATTTGATTATATAATGGGACAACGATGGGGAATTTTGTAGCTTTTATTCATTTTTGTGGTAGACATTTTGGCACAAAAGCTAAAAGAGGTTATAGACTTTCATTTTTATAAATTCTTCTAGTCGCTTATATTTTTATTATTTGAATTTCTATTGGAAAATATTTAAAAATCAAGAAATTATGAAATCAATATAAAAATTAAAAAATGTTTTTTTCATATGTAAATTATTTTATTAAGAATATTTCTATTCTTTTGTAATTCAAAATGAATAATTGGATAATTCGAATTCAAATAAAAGAAATTTTCTATACAGACCTTATATGTAGAAAATTTTAACACTGATTTATTAGATTTTAAAGGTTATCAAACTGAATAGAACTAGAATTGACAACATAATTTATAAAAAAAATTATTTATTAAAAAAAACGAAATTATAACATTAGTATTCATTGCGGCACCTCATTAGGATGTTCCTGGTAAATGAAAGCATTTGCAGGGAGACCTCAGTACACCTTCTGGGAGAGTGTGTTGCTTTCGCACGCAGGAGAAGCAAAAATTCTGGAGGAATTTGCTCTCACAGATGCGAAGTTGCGGTCTTCCATAACCAACAAGTTGCTCAATACATCACGGCGGTGGACTTCGGGCGACTGCTATAGGATCATGCCACGCAATCAGAGGGGCGAAGTCGTGGTGTACTGTTACTTCAGTGTCTACAAATTTTGTATTCGTTTGGGGTGAAATTTAAAATCGAATTTTTTGAAATATTTTAATATTTTCTTATTTTAGAATTTTCTTATTCTGTTAGAATAGACAATTTATTAATAACAACAAGTTTATTACATTAATTACAAAAATATTAAATTCCATAATAAATTTCGAATATTGAGATCACATTCTTAAATTAATAAATATTAATTTTCAAAATAGATTAAAAGTATCTTAGAGTATAAAATTACAAAATTATATTATGATGAGCAATTTAAATCTGACATCATGATCTTATTAATTTAATTGTTATACGTTAATATAAGTGAATGAAATTTCAAACTACATTATTTTCGATAGTGATTCAAAGTGATTTAGAATCAAATATTAAGAAACCGTTATAGAAATCCAAATCTTAAGAGTTATTAACATTTCTTAATTATAATATAAATTACAAATTTTTCTAACAATTTTATCGTTAAAGAAAATTAGAAGCAAAACCCTAAAGAAAACCATAATTTAATCTCCTATATTAAAATTAATTGTATATCAAAATGCTTAAATACTAAAGATGTTCACTGTCCCTAACCCCCCGGCTCTATTTTTCTCTCATCCTGTTATGTATTACAATACAACTTTAATTATACAAATCAAAATTTAAAAAATAAAAATTTACGATTTAATCTAAAACTAATCATTTAATATTAATCATAAAATAATAAATCTATTACGCATACTTCATTAATAAAATTAGCTTAATAATTGACCATGTATAACATAATAAGTTGACCATATTTACAAAATCAATTGTTATGTAGGTATAATGTAATTACATAATTAGTCTTAATATAGCAGTAAATTAATGTATGTATTTTATGTACTTGTATGCTAATTACTTACATTACATTTTTTTAATAATGATAATATTTGATTAATAATGATATTTTTTCCATTTTTGTATGATTTTGTCATCTGCCTACATATAAAAATTATGGAAACTTTTAAATTAAATAAATACTTTTATTATTATTATAATATATTGGTAATCTCTCATCATCATCATCATCATTGTCATCAACATGATCATTATCATCATAATAATGACAATTATCATTATGTTCATCTAAAACTAAAATATAATATTATAAGAATTGATATTTTAAGACAGTTTATTATAATAATATATAATAATAGCTGTCATTATGATATTTTAAAAAATATGACATAACAAGAAATAAGAAGAAATGAAAATAATATAAATAGAGCATTATTATAACAATAATATTATAATGACAGTAATAATAATAATCGATTACCGATTACCATTATAATAATAATGAAATTGACGAACAACAACAATAATAATAATAATGATGACAATAATAATAATCGATTACCGATTACCATTATAATAATAATGAAATTAAGTAACAACAATAATAATACAGATTAAATTAAATCTATTATCAATTATAATAATAATTATAACAATAAAAATGATAATAGTAATTATGAATAAAATTAAATATTTTTGTTATAATTATTATTTATAATTATTAACAAGATTAAAAAATAAAGTAATAAAATAATAAATCTTAATATTATTAACATATTTTAAAATTTAAACGATCATAAATTTTTTCGCGAAAAAATAATAACAATAATAATAACAAGAAAAATTAATTTTTTATTCTCTTTCTAGCACCTTTTTTTTTGATGATTTTTTTTTCAATAATTTATTATTATTCATAATATTTTCTATATTGTTATACTTGTATATGTGTGCATGTATATCAGTAATATTATGCTGGTTCTTACCTATTACTATTTTACGTATGTGTGGTTGTCTCTGTCATAATATTTTTATATGAAAAATACTTTATAAATCCGCCTAAATTTGGAAATTTATTTTATTATGGGTACTAAAACTAATAATCATAATAGAAAAATGTTAAATATTAGTTTTAGTATTTTATAAGTAATCAAAAGTAACTATTTTATGAGATTGGTAACTTTTGTTTTTTTTTTTTTTCGATTTTCTTTTCTATATTTTCTAATTTATTTCTTTTTATGATTTTTGTTTTCGACTTATTTGCATTTCTTGATTATGATGTATGTTTGTTGGATTTTTGTATATTTGGTTTTTTTTTTTTGAAGTTTCTAATATGCTCGCAATATGGAGGAGAATGTTTTTGGCCAAAAAAAAAAAATACAAAAAAAAAATGTTTTTTTTTTTGTTTGTCATTTTTACGGAAATTTTTTCTCATATAAAAGCTTTGTGAGACCTCGATTATTAATACAGTTCTGATTTAGAAGTTAATGAGACACAAATAACAAAAAAAAAAATAGCAAAAAATTAAAACAAAGACTAAAAGTTTCGTTTTTTGGCCGCACTGCACGTTTTTTTCTTTTTGTGTTTTTATAGCATTGCAAAAAAGAAAATACAAAGAAAACCAAGTCTAGTCAAAAAAAAAAAATAATAATTTGCAAAATAATAATTAAAAAAAAAGGAAAAAAATTAATTTATTAATTTTTAAAATTAAATTTAAAAATTTAAAAAATAAATTGAATAATTAATTATAATTAAAAGAAAATTTTTTTAAATACAAAATAGAAAAAAAAAATCATCATGAAATTAGTAAGGATTCCTCCATTTTGATATTAAATTTAATTATTTAAAAATTAATTTAAAAAGTGATTTTCAATATTATTTAAAAAAAAAAAAACAAAAATAATGAACCGTGATATTAAAAATTTGTACCAAAAAAAAAAACAGGATATTTGAAAAAGGATAATAAAATAAAATTAATTTCAAAAAAAAAATACCATCAGAAATTTTTAATTGGCTTTTTTTAAATATTTTAATAAATTTATTTTTAATAATCTAATAATGTGATTTTTAATATTTAAATAATAAATTTTAATTCTTTATATACAAAAAGCTTCAAGGATAATTACCCTTATACTTATATGTGGTTAATTAAAATCATTTATAATTAATAATGCTCTAACAATTCAATTATTTAACAACACATAATATTAAAAATAATTAAAATTCATTGAAATTTATTTGAAAAATATTTCAAAATTGGAAAAAAAATATTATAATTTAACAAAAGAGACTTATGAAGAGTGAATTAATTAAATAAAATATTTAAAATATTTAATTGTGATAAAATAAATTGTACAGTCCTATATTGTAATTGAAATAATAATGAAAATTTTAATTAAACTAATTGTCATTAACGGAATTTAATTAGAAAATTATTTTATATTTTCCAATATCTCTATATAATGAGCATATTTTATTATTATATATTATTTCACAATTAAATTGATTAAATTTTCCAAATCTACAAAAAAAAAAGAAAAACAAAAATATTTAATTAAAAACATGAATTCACTCTATAATTTTTAACTATTTTAAAATCAATATGCTACTCTCACGAATATTATATAATTTATCCTGCAGTACTGCAATACCATAAAATTAATTAAATTTCACTGAATACCTTACAATATTTATAACATAATAAGTATAACATTTAAATAAAATTAAGGATGGTATTAACCCAATTCTTTTTGGGTTTATTTAAACCCATAGCTTCCTTATTCTCAAATATAGAATAATCTAAATAGAAGGGTAATATTCAACATTCTATTCATATTGTACTCCGGCTACATAACTCCTAATATTCTTATATAGAATAAAATATTAAAATAATTCTCGTTATTTAAAACTATGTTATCAAAATTTTAATTACAATTATCCTGCGACTACACATTCCGTTTGGTCTCATCAATTCCTAACACAAATATTATGTTTATTAATTAAGATTTTAATTAAAATTTTATTTATTTAATTAATTTGTATTTATGTTTTTTACTTTATTTTTTAGATAATTTTATCTGTTATGTTATTTGGCTTAATATCTGCTGATGTATCACATTTAACTCGAGGATCACATTATGGTGATACAAAACATTTATTTAGTCATACTGGTCATTCTGCCCATCCAATGACAGGTGATGCATATGCTAGAATATTGAGAAATGATTATGTTAATGATGGTCATGGAACATATAATTTTGCGTAAGTATTTGGTTTGTTTTTTTTCTTTACTATATAGTCCAATATACTCAAATTTCAATTTAATCTCAAATATTTATTAACTGCAAGGGCAAAATGTTCTCTTCTTATATAATTTATATTCAAAAATGTGTAATTATTGAAAATCATTTAATAACAAATTACACATATTATTTACACACAAATCTAATCAATTATAAAATTTCAAAAATTTTAAAGAATTTTTTTTGACATTTCAAAGTAACAGTGTGTGTTCAATTTATGTAAATCAAATAAAATTTAAAATTAATTTCGCATAAGAAAACTCATTAAATTTTAACAAAACAAATTCACCACAAGACATTTGTATATAATTTTATATATTATTATAATATTTTGACATTGAATTGTCAAATAATATTATCTTTGATAAAATTTAAAAATTTTCTATAACTTAATATATTATTAAAAATATATCATGCTTATGTTAATGACAGTTATTGATAATATTGAAATTTATGTAAATGTTAAGAGAGTAATAAAGAAGAAAAATAGGAAAAAAAAAGAGCATACATAACATGAGCATTTACCTTCAAATGTATAAGTAGTGTTACCATTTTAATAACAATCGGATTTTATACATATGTGAATAAAAGCTATTAAATTATGATTCTTTTCAGAAAAAAAATTGAAATTTGAAAAGAAATAATTCTAAAAACATATAGGGCAAACGGCAGCTTCAATGATTAGAAAATTTTATAATATGATATTGAAAATTCCCCACATGTTCAATGATATTTCAACATTTTTTTTAAATAATTATTGTTCAAAAATAATTATAGCTAAAACAGAGCTTTGCTCAATAATTTGAAACTCATTATTACATTCATTAAATTAAGTTTTCTCCTATTTAATATTTCTTGTGTAAATAACTTGTTTTATATTAAAACTCACCATGCGAGAGCGTGCGGTAATTAATAATAAATCTCGCATATTAATTAATAATAAAATTGTTTATTAATTATTACGGTAACACTATACCATATATAATAATCAAATGTATTGTCATTTTAATAATGAAAAATTTTCCAAAAGAATTTATTCTTTTTCTTATTTTTTGCCCTTTTAAAACAAAACACCAATTGAAAATAAACCACTAATATAGAAATTTTCGAAATAATCCAGTTTTCTTTGAAAAAAAAATAAATTATTAAAATTTTTATAAAAGGAAATTCAATTTTTAAACCGGAAATATTTTCATTTCTAAGCAAGTAAAATTAATTTTAAAAACCCGAAAAAAAATTAAATTTCTCTAAAATTCTATATGTTCAAAAATGGTTTCCAACACACCCCGTTAATTTTATTGTAATTATTTTGGTAAATTTTAATAAATTACTTGCATTTAATTCTCAAAAACATTGGTTTGTGTGGGCGGAATTCATAAAATGTGAGAAAATATTAAAATTTTTTGAATTAGCTGTTCTACAACAGAATTAAATAAGATTAAAATTAATTAACTAATTTTATATAATCGTTAATTAACAAATTAAATGTTAAGCAAAGAAAATAATAATTAAAAAACACTTTTGTTCACAATTTCTTAATTTTATTTTAATTTGAAAACAAAATTAATTTTTATTAGGCAGTCTAGTTAAAATAAAGTAATTAAAAAAAATTTTTTTTTTCTATTTCAAATTAAATCAAAATAAAAATGTATGCATGTATGTTGAATTTATATACACAAATTTTTTAAATATACAAAAAAAAAATTTTAAATTTTATTTCAATTTTGTGTTTAACACAAAAATAATGCGGAAATTATTTGAAAAATAAAATAAATCAACTTTTATTATACATTTTATTGTATCTATAAAAAATAAATTCGAAATATAAAAAAAAAAAATTGTTGAATTTTAATTTTATACACAAATAAAATACATTCATACATAAAACATTAACAGACATTTTAAATAAAATAAGTAATAGGAAAAAAAAAATTTTTTTTTTCTTTAATTTTACTCTTAGATATGAAACTGATAATGGTATAAGACATAATGAAGATGGTGCACCAGATAATTCAAAACGTGGTGAATATTCATTTACTGGTGATGATGGAAAAACATATACAGTTATGTATTGGGCTGATGAAAATGGTTTTCATGCTGTTGGTGATCATTTACCTGGTTCACAAAATTCTGGAGGACTTAAAGCTGGTCCAAGAGTATCAAAAATTCCACAACCACCAAAACCATCATTTAGTCATGCTAGTAGCCCAGCTGGTGGTAATTATAATTATCCAAAACCAAGTAGCGGTTATAATTATGCAGCACCAAAAACAGCATATTTACCACCAAAACCAGCAGCACCAAAAACAAATTATTTACCACCGAAACCAGCAGCACCAAAAACAAATTATTTACCACCAAAACCATCAACAGATTATTTACCACCAAGACATTAAAAATATAATAAGAAGAACAAAAAATAAAATAAAAAGAGACATAAAATGAAAAAAAAAAAATTAAATTTTTATGTGACTTTTTTTTATTTCCTTTTATCCTTGTTTTAATTTTTTTTTTTTTTGTATTTTTGTTATACACATACAGTAAAACTTTTATATAACGAATCATCTAAATTCTAATATTTTGCTCGTAATATAGAAAAATTCGTTAATTAGAAAACTAAAAGTAAATTATATAATTAATTATTTCAACACAATAATAACTGTTCGATAAATAGAGAAATTTGTTATACATATAAAAATAGTTTTTTGTGTAGAGGTTTTACTGTATTTTAAATTTTATCGAAACAGAAACTGTATTGTTATAATTAAACGCTACCGAAAAAACACTTATACTTTATTTTTCATAACTTTATTTATAAATTTTATTTATAAATAAAATTAATATTAAATTTTTATTTTTGTAATTAATTTATTATAAAAAACCGATCTATATATCAAATGTATACGCATAATAAAAAAATATCAGTATAATTATATAGAAATCATATAATTTAAATAAATACATAAAAAACATATACACATAATAATTTTGAAAATATTGTTATACATACATAAAATATTATAAATAAAAAGAAGTTGAAATTTTTATTAAGAAAAAATTTTTTTTTAAATTGTCCACTTTCATTTAAAAATGCTCTCTTCACTTACATAATTTTACATAATTAAGAAGAATAACTTAAACAGCCCTCTTAATCACGATTACAGAAATTAAATTATAAAATATGCCTTTATCAATTAAATTTACGATATGCGAGTAATCATCTTGAATGACATTTGACGCATGCATATAATTATGTCAAAAATATGCATATAAAAAAAGACATTCAAAGAGTGATGCGTGCTTAAAAATCATTTAAAAAATAAAATCACATTTACAAAAACAAATTATTTATTTAAATTTCAAATTATACGCTTATTTTTTATTATTGTTTGTTATTATAACTTACATATTATAATTCGGTCAAATGTTTTCTGAATATAATTATAATAAAATTATATTATTTAAAAAAACAAGATTAACAACATTAAAAATCCTATATATGTATATATACAAGAGAAATAAAAACAAGAAAACACTATTAAAATAATAAAATATTATGGAATTTAAGCAAATATATAATTATATACAAACATACTAATATAAAAAAAAATGTAAAAAGTAGAAAACAAATTTTTTTCTCACCTGTTGCCGGTATATAAAACAAATTGTTGTATAAATACAATATAAAAAAAAAATCAATAGAAGAAGGCGTTAAACGGGTGTTAAACTCTTATTATACATTAAAATCGCGACAACTCTTTGTATGTTTGTATATATTTGTATATATTTCTGCTTTCATATATATAATAATTCTGCGGCAATAAAGGAAAATTATCAAAGTCAACTTAGCGGAAAAAGTTGAAGATATCCGTAAGATAAAATTGTCTGTATGGAGATTTGAAAATTTAATTCAATTCCGAACATTTTTAGATGGTCAAATTAAGAAGAACGAAATGCTCCTCAAATAAATTTAGCCTAATCATGAAAAACTTACTGTAATATACTGTATAACATAATTATGACCTAATCATAAAAAACATACATATTGTTTCAATTTGACTAATATGTTATTAAATCTGGATAGAAACAGTGCAGAATATCTAATATCATCAGAAAATAAAAAAAATTTTCAACAAAAATATTTTCAAATTCTGCATGCTATTTTTTTGAGGGATTTCAAGTTTTCAAACAAAATTAATTTATTCGAAGATGACAATTAATTTTTGATTTAGATTGTTTTACGTTGTGACCACAGAATTTATTAAAAACCATATATACACATGATAAAATTGAAATATAACAGAAAAATGTGGAAATAGGGGAACCAAAAAAAAAAAACAAAAAATAAGTATAGAATTAATTTATAACATTTCGGAAGCTTTATTTTTACAATATAAAATATAAAGAATAAATAAATTGCACGTATAACATGAAAAATTCATTAATATAGAAATAAATATTATTAATAGTGAATTATGTAAAATATTTAGATATATACACATATACAAGTATAATGATTATTTGAATTAAGGATGTCATATTCGTTTTAATTATAATAATTATTGTATGTGATTATTAATATTTTACCTGATATTGTACTATAGTTATAGATAGTAAGATTAATACATTTAAAAATACTTGACCCTAAATTAATAGTTTTTGAAGTTAAGTTAATTTCTTACCTAATGAATGATTGTTGTTGAACTTTAGACCTAATAAAGAACTAATATTGAATGAGATATTTATAAACTGTTATACTATGAAAAATAAAGTCAGTTAAATCCACATTTGAGTGGACTCGTTTTACACTATCGAAGGGTTTGAAGTAAAATTGAATTGAAGGATTATGAAATAAATTTATAACAGAATTTTTGAAAACATTCAGTTATCTTCAGTTCAAGCATCTAAAAGCATTAAAATAATGAACAATGTTCAAATTTAATATACAAATCAGGAAATGTTGAATGCCAATAAGCCCTAATATAATATGACTTAGTACATATAACAATCTTTTAATATTGTCGTAAATTTTCGGTAAAAATTAAATAATTTTAAATATTTCTCATAAGATTATAAAATAAAAGGTTATTTATTTTTTTAATTCAAATAACATTTGTACATATAAATAAACTAATAAACAATATCAGGGCCGAAATGAAGTGCGGATACCCAATAATTATTTTGATAATGAAATTATTCAAACTGAAAAAAACCTATAAAGCATTATAGCGTTTAAAAAATCAAAATTCGACTGAATAAATTTTATATTTTATTAGTTTGACAATTTATTAACATGACATTAACATTACAATTAACATGACGATTAATTTAACCATAACACTATATGATGCGTTAATAATTTATTCCAGATTACTGTTTTTGCATGAATTTTTAATTTTCTATACTAAAGTAATAAAATTAAATTAAATAACCAAAAAGAAATCCCAAAATAATAAAAAAAACACTCTCTGCGTTTCAAATAAATTAAAAGCAAGTAATGAAAGTATAAGGAATACCAGTTAAAAATTAAGTAAGTCAAGTATATATTGTAAGAATTTGATTAATAAAATTTTGATAATAAATTAATAAAACACCTTTCTGTATAAACAATAATTTGAGTATTTATTAAATTTTCTAGTTCAAGTTCCTATTAATTATATAATAATTATTATTAATGAAAAAAAATTTTTTGTTTTCATATTAAAATAACTCACGATTATTGATTCATATAATATATAACGGTATTATTCACAATTTACAAATTAACACATTTAGGTACGGATTATATAGTTAAAAATATTTTTGTATAAAAGAATTCCAAAATCTCATATATTATGAAGATCTCATGGAATTGATAAAAATATTTTTCAAATTCATACATAAATATTATTATTGTTGCACCCCAAAATATAGATATTACTAAATTTAAAATTGATTAAATTTAGGTTTTAATTCTGTTTAAGTCATCTATACTAATATCAAGCTGATTAAAATATTAAAAGTTCAGCATTAATATAAACTGTCATAAAGGTTAATTGAGGTATTTTAGAAAATTTCTATCAGAAGGCGACCAAACTCAGAGAGTAAATCAAAAATAAATTTCAAATTTGTATAAAAGTCGTAACAGGTATTAAAAATTATAATATTTCTTGGTGGTTTTAGAAAACATACTAAATAAAATAAAATGAAAATGTACTCAATAATGTAACAAAAATATTTCAATAGGAACACTTCGGGACATAAATTATTAAGCATTGTTTTTATAAATTTTATTCCTTCGGAATACTTCGGAAAATAATTTCAGATTGCTGGCCTAATAGATTATTAAGCATTTGCAATGGTATATAGTAATAGACATTAGGGGGCATTATAAAATACCTACTTAAATTTGTAAAAATCAATAATAAAATATCTGTATTCTCGCATATGCTTTAAATATTATTCATGTGTAGAAATTCAAAAAACCCTATAGGTTTTCGTAATTTATTGAATTTTTACAACAATTTAGTACTTTAAATAATTCATTAATATTTTCTTAAAAAAAAAAAAATTAACAATTCACAATAGCCATTGTAGACAGAAAAGGTCAAATTCCATTTTGATTTATTTCAATACCAAATCATTTACGATATAAATTTTATTTTTGAAAATATTTTTGAATGATTAGAGGAAGTTGTAAATTATAAATTTTTAACATATTATAACACAATTAAATTAAGATTACAGAAAATAATAAAAAAAAAAATTGTAAAATTTTTGCAATAAAAGAAATTTTGTAAAATTTATTTAATGGATTTTAAATTTTTTACAATGATTAAACAAGTAATAAATATTTTTTCATTGAATTTTTACGATTTAATAAAATATATACGAGATGCTATGTAAATTGTTAATTAATTTGAAATTTGATTATGTTCATGTACTCTTTGAATATTGGTACATTATGGTTACCCAAAAAAAACATCTAAATTTTTTATTCAAATTTTTTTTTTTTATTTAATCCAAATAATTTGCATTTAGATTTCTTACATTTATGCACAAAAAAAAAAAAAAATAAACAAAATTTCTAATCTCTATTTTAAAATCTGTAAAACTAATTTTTGTCTACACATCTTACTAATACCGGAAATTTAAAAGTATAAAACATTAAGAGTTGTCAAAATTTTATTAACATAATGTTAAGCTATTCATGCATACACAAAACTATAAAATTCGATATTTAATTTTTATAGTAAATAATTATTTGTAGATCTAAAAAACTTGTAAAACTTGAAATTATTTTTTTTTTTTGTTTTTGATATCTAGATTTTTTGATATAAACGTAAAATTATACCAAAATCTATTTGGTAATGAAAAACTAAGAAAAAAAAACAGAAATTGCAAATCATGTTACTGCTGCAGTTGTTAAAATCAAATTTGTTGCAAATATGCAAACTTATAAATATGCTGGCTCATTATAACTACCATTGTACTATTGACCTTTTCATATTATTCTCGTTTTATGTACTACATAGTATATATAAAGGTATGTATAAGAAAATTTATAGCGCCATTGTAAATAATAAAGTTTATAATGCCTAAATATTAATTTATGTATAGCAAATAAATGTGTTTATTTTTTTGTACCCACATATAATTTCCATAATTAATAATTAAATTAATAAAATAATAAATCAAAATTCATTAAAAAATGGCGACATCTATCTCCAAAATTTATAATTTTCATTCAATATGTCAATGTTGTATTCTCTCTTTTGTAAAATGACATTTACGACTCACAGTGGTCAATAATAAACATTTTTTTTTTCAATGTTAAAGAAATTTTAACAATATTTTCATGTTTGACATTTAAACTAAAATGCAAAAAAAAAAAAAATATATAAATTGATATTTGATATTTTTAATATGCATAAAAAATTATTCAATTACCAGTTTTAAAGAAGCAAAATTTTTCTTCATATAATTTCAGGGACACAAGAAATATGTTAATAATGTGTGAATAAAATATGAAAGTTTTAAATAAAATTCAGAAAACAAGAGCAAAACTATAAAAATGCACTAAAATTTAAAAAAATAAATATATATAAATATTTTGTGTTAAAATATAGAAAAATTAGTATAAATATTTATTGAAGAAGAAAAGCTTGTGCCACTTATGCATTTGTCCAAAAGTCAATTAAAAATTCAAAAATTAATTAATTCAAAACAATAACGCAGGGTGGCTGTGTACCAAATTTAATTTTGACATCAAATATGACATTAAATTAGATTTGTATTTATAATTGTTAATGTGCTGTGTCTTGTTAGGTAGGTGGGCAGGCGCATTTTTTTTTTGTAAAGCAAAATTATTATTTAAAATTTTATTTTTTTTTTAATATTGCCGGGCATTCAACTTTCATGTTTAGTATGGTCAATGGGTATTTCGAAATATTTGAATTTGTATTTTAAATTCAAGAATTCATATTATTTGCTAATTATAATTTTGCACGCTGGGTAATTTATTATTGAAAAGACGGATATTTTTCTAGGAAAAGAGATTACGTGAGGGGTTTTACCTTTAAGAAAAAAAATGATCAGTCACTTCCTCTGAGTTCTCATAATGTAGGCAATACGACAACAGAATAAATTAATCAAAATAGGCCAGACGAACACCCGTATACGAATAACCGTATTAACACTTTTGCATCAATGTTTGATATACATTTCATTCCGGTTATCAACAAGCATTGTTGAAAGGGGGTTGATATGAATGAACACGAGTAAAGAAATAGTGATCATCCTAACAACAGAAGTTTTTTCATTTGACAAATATACTAAGCAAAACCTTTTCGCCTGATCTGAAAAGATTGCCTAATTAAGGATAATAAGAAAAAGTGTTTTATTTCTTTTGTTCGTGTTTGAGCGTATAGAAGTTTCTTGGAGATACGATTTTTTCTACAGGTTACAATCGTAGAATTTAAGTAGAGGTATAATAAAAAAAACCAGCGCTATTCCCATGGCCAGATCAGTTTTTCGGAAGATCGCGCTAGCCTAAGGAAGTTATTATATACTCAGAATTTTCCGATTATTTAAAAAATTTTCTTCCTTGAATTCGTTCTTAAAAGAGAATTCTAACCAATTGCTGTGCCGTTATATTAGTGCTAATAACGGGGGTAAAGTAGTGCCATTTTGAATCGTTTCGTTTTCTGCAAATTATCCAACAATTCGAGTATCACGTTTTACATCCTCTTTTAAATTATTCCGATCAACACTCATACTATTTATTAATGTAAATTTTCTCCTATAAATTTCTGATTTCATAAGATGTTTTAACAAATCTCTCTCATGTTCATATATACATATTTGTACATTGTAATATTGTAAATAACATTAATAAATATTTTCAATTTCAAATTTTAATTTGTTACACCAAGTATACAACAAATTTCATCAATAAATTTTTTGAACTACAATATTAAATATTCAATAACATATAATTGAAGAAATAAAATATACACCATGTATTTTACAGAAAATCACAAATAAAATGCATAAAATTCCCTCGATGCTACAAATTGAATTTCTTGTATCTGCATTGTCATTTCCTCATTGAATAAATGAATGAATGAATGAAAAAAACAGCTTAAAAGAAAAATGATTTCATTCACACCTTATTCCCAATTTTCAATCGCATTTCGTCGCAATATTTACTCTGTTTTTCAACGCTCTCATCTTCTCTCTGCTATGCCACACTCATTCTGTTAAAAATTTTAAACTTATCCAGAGAATTGTTATAATTTCCGTATTGGATTCAATATTTTATGTGTATATGAATAAATTTTTCATTTTTCATTTTTTTTTGTATACACACTCGTATCTTTTTTCACCTGCCAAATTATTGAACATATGTTTACATAACGTTGATATCACGTGATTATAAGTAAATATTGTTAACAGAAAAAGTAAAAGTTCAAATATATAAATATTATAAAATCACAGCACATTGGCATTCAATGTTCAAATTAACCAATCTAATGGTGATTTTAGATTTTGTTCTCTTAAGATTCCAAAACATTTTATTTCTTCAAAGATTTTTTTTGCTTTTTTTTTTTTGAAGAAACTCCTTTTCGATGATAAAGAAATTCAAAATATTCTGCATTTTACTTAGATGTTCAACATACTAGAATATAGTAAAGATTGTCAGGTACCAGACAAGTATTTCATATAATATAGTATTAGTAAATCCTTTCAACAAGGATGAAAATGAAAAAAAAAAAAAAAACTAGAAAAAAATATAAAATTTTAAAATAAAAGACTATTCCATATATCTAATATGCTTTTATAAAATATCATGGATTTCCTGTTTTTCCCTAAGCAATAACCAAAATAATATTTATAGCAAGTATCCTGAATTTTTATCAATGTTATACACTTAAATAGAAAAGAATTGAATAATACGAACATGCAAGAAATATAATTCAAAATATGCACTATATATAGTAACAATATACATAAATACGTACACATATAAGTTAACATATCGGATACATTCATTTTATGCATTTGAATACCTTTCGGGCACATATTGAGGTGAGGTACATATATATGAAAGATATCGAGAACTGAGATAAATGCATTAAAATACCAGACATTATATAGTTAAAAATTTAAATAAAATATCGAAAAAAATAATGATAAGAAGAATAAGAATAGAAATTTGTTTTCGAAAAATGTTATCATGTTTTATATGTTTTCTATATTAATTTTTATAAGAATTTCGAAAAATGAAAAAGAAAATATTGATGACAAAGAATAAATTATTAGAGAACGTCTGTTTAACTAAAAATCGAATAGAATTAAAATTTTTAATATTTAAAAGAAAATTGATAAATTTTAATGTTGCTCGTAGGCGAAATTACAAAAAATGATTTCTAATCATTTTGAAGCTCAATTACTAATCATTATGCAATTCAATTACTTTAAAATTTCAATAAACCAGTCCTGCTACTTGATAACAAAGCACTCGATCTTTAAAATATTCATATGAAATGTAAAAATTTCTGCGTATATTTGAGCAATATTTTTGAACTCTTTAAAGTAACACTGAAATTAGTTCAAGCTGTATTGTCCAATTAGGAAATCGGGAAGTGTTTAACAAACGCTGAATTACTTTCAGATATAATTGCCTTGAAAATAATTGAAAAATTCTTTATTCTTATTCCCTCCGTAATTACATTATTGATGAAAAGTAAGTTCATTTATGAAATTCTATTTTCATTTATGAAAAATATGTTGACAACAATTTTACTGTATTGCAGACAAATTAGCAATGTTTATAAACCAACTACTCAGGCGACTATTATGAATTTTTAAAATAGTATTTTTGACAACAAAGCAATTTAAAAGTTAGTTTTATTCATAACCAGAAATAAATCGAACCAGTTTCACACTAGTTTCACAACAATTACGGGATTATTTTTTGGAAAATAGCATTTCTTTTTAAAAACGCTGTATATCGCGACGGTGCTATATTTATGTTCATAAACAAAATGTTGCTAAATTTCAAATGCGATTTTCTCATTCAAAAAATATGTCGTATGGATCAAAATTGAACTCAGCCGATATACACATAGGAAATACCATTTATGCTCTTAAGAAAATTACGAATATTAAATAGGGATTTACCCGAAAATAATGTTATTATGCATCATTCATACAAAATATATAATATATGTACGTATAGAATAGTTTTTATGTAAATTAAATTTCTTTTCCATTTTCAAGAATCGAAAAATTTAATATGATGAAAAGATTTTGATTTATAAGGATTTAATTTTAAAGGATACTTTCATTTTGTTTATGTGCAATATAGAAAAAAATCTATTCAATTTTATGCACACTATAAAAGAAAACTTCGGAAAGGAATAAATTTCATAGGAAAATGTGTATGAGATGAGATTTTTGAAGTTTTTGTTAAGATTCTCTAATGGAACAGAATTTCACTTTCAATTCCCTTTTTTTTTTTAGTTAAAGATTTGTGGTATTACTCTGGCAGAGATTTATTGTCATTTTTATTTTTTTATTATACTAAAATTTTATTAAGTTTACTAAACTAAACAATGTTGTTATGCAAATCAAGAAAACTTTCATTTAATTGTAAAGTATATAAGATATTTTTTCTCGAATGTTAATGGAAAGGAGCTTCTTCAGAACCGTATAAAATGTAAAATTTCTTAATATCTTTTTTTTCCCATTTCCTTCTTCTTTAATGTTCATTTTATTCAAATATTTTTGTTACTTTTTACAGAATTTCAATAAAAAATTGCAGACAATTTAAATATTATGTGGTATATGAGTTGTGTCTACCTTATAGGATTTTAGAATTCAAGAAAGGATTCATTAAATATAATAATTATTTTCGGTTGTCATAACTTTTGTGGTATTTTGATATGAAAAACTTTTTTTGTTTTTCTTTTTTTTTTAAATTTTATATGAAGAATTTTAATTTTCTTATAGAAAACATTAAAAGTTTGATGCTGTTTTTTTGGTCAGTACTTGATAAGGGAGGTCTGAGAAAAAGGAAATATGAGAAATATGAGAAAAAGGAAATATGAGAAATATGAGAAATGGATTGGGAAAGACTGGCACTTAAACAGAATGTAAAAAAAATTTTTTCATAGGCTATACGTTTAATGTTGTTTCGGAAAAATATTCTAGAATATTTCAGATTATAAAATTGAAACATTTTAAGAGAATTTTAAGTGTTAAATGAAATTTCATGCAAAAATTATCAAAAGTCTTAGCGAATATAATAAAAACCTGACGATTTTCTCTTATCGTGGATTAAAATTTAAATCTTAAAGTACAAAATTTAATGAAACGGAAATAATGAAATTTACGCGAAAACGAAAGAATAATTTCTCATCAAACTCGAAGTTTGATTTCAATAACTTTCAATAAGTATATTTTAGGTTTCAGCATCTCTACATTAAAAGACAATTCAAAGTGGTTTGCTTCGGTGTTGAATGGAAATTTTAATGAATTTACGAAAAATGTTAAAAATGATAACACATACAACTATATGCAACAAAAAATACCACCAATTGCACAATTCCTAAATTAGAAATTTTAAATGCAAAAACATTCTATACAAAACAATATTCTACGCGATAAATGCAATACTTTCCAGTCATGTTGTAGCAACAGCTTCTAAATACTATTTGAAGATAAAATTCAATATTATTTCCGACAACTTACGTTCCATTTTATATGAGTAGATTTTTTAATTATTATTTGACACATTCAAATATACCAATAACATGCTATTAACAGCGCCATCTATCCATATAATCAAATTTGAACAAAATTTATAAACCTGTCAAATTTTTATCATTTTATTTGTTCCAAAAACGGCCGAAATTGTATTTTAAGAAAAACCCAAAAATGAATACAAAAAGGAAGTAAAATAATTTTAATCTAGATTGTTTATAAATTTTTGATCTAATTTTGATAAATTTAGATCATTTTCGTCGATTTACTTCCGTACATTTCCCATTTTTGTTAACATTTAAAAGATTTACTGTAAAAAACACTTTATATATGCAATAATTAATGTTTTTTTACCCAAAATAAATAATTTTTTTTAAACTAAAATTTCCTATTTATTATTCATTTAAAATTTAGTGGTTGAATAACCCTGAAAGTAAAGAATTTATTTCTATATTTTTTTTCTGTTTCGGTTTTTCTAGATTAATAAAATAAAAAATAAAAATTTATAGAATTTAGAAAATAAATAAAAAAAAACATAAATTTTGTGGGTGATTTAATGATTTTATAAGAATAAATTATAGTTGATAAGAATTCTTGTAATTCAATACAATTTTATGTTTTTTTTTTTATATAACTGTTATTGCTCTATAAATTTTTTATATTTTTCACTTTCACGCAAAAATTAAAATCAAATTCTTATAATAAACACTTTATAATTTTTATGATCCGGTTCAGAAGTGGTCTAAATTAAACATTCTTGAATAATTTTATTTCAAAAAATCTTGATTCCAATTCATGCCCTCATTTTTATATATAATTTAATTTTTCATATTTTTTAACTTTCGATTTCGATCATCGATTTTATCGATTTTTGTTTTTTATTTTCGATTTTAAATAAGAGAAATTTTAAGCATATTTAACAGCCATTATGACATGCATGCGTCAATAGAGAATTGAAGTCAACAGAGAGAAATACGTTATATCACTTACGATGTATATTGTACAATAAAGAGTGTTTTAATTTAATAAAAAAAAAACGAGAATAGATATATCGTGCCAACTCTCTGATACCCGTACAAATAAATGATTTCAAATATCGAACATAAATTACAATACAGTTTTATACAACCTCTTGCATTTTATACCTATGTCTGGTGCTATTTTACATAAAAACGGCAATTGCCAGAGAGATATTTTCAAAAATAATGGACATACTCCCATATCGTTTATTTCAGTATTGTAATTTCAATAGTTTCTAAGACATATGACCAAAAGACTATAGAAGTTGTATGGTAGTTAATACGACTTTTATTATACATAACAGCCCAAATAATATATTTGCTTGTGTCGAATTTCGATATTATTTTAACTTTGAATTAAAGGAATTAATTAAACGACCTAGTCAAAAGAAACGTTAATGAAATTGCGCGGAAAAAACTAAAAATGACGAACTTAATTTGATTTTTGTTGCAACCACAGATCTTTAAAATCCACAGTGATCTTATTTCTGTGATCCTTACTAAAAATCATATTAAAAATAAAAAATATACATTTGACTAATATTTAATAATAAAATTTATTTGATTTAAAACAAAACTTTCTATTATAGAATCCAATAAAATTAATGAACAAATGTTTTACACTCCTCCACTAACATTCGCAAACAATGCTACTTCTTCCAGAAATGTATAAAACCATAACTATTATTACCATTATCAATCAATTGTTAATAATCATAAAATATTAATTATCTACATAAAAAATTTTAAAAATCAAAACATAATGTCAAATTTTGTGGAAAAAAAACATCATTAAATATTAAAATTTACGATCAAACTACTTTTAACGTATTTAAATTATTTTTCAGAAACAAAAACAAAAAAACCTAATAAACCATAATGTTTAATGACATTTATAATATCCAGTTGTCCATTTTGCTTTAATTTTTTTTGGGTATTTTTAGTTTTTCTCTCTCCCGCCCATAAAGATTTTCCCACTAATCGTCTTCTAATATAAATCATTTAATTTTATTACATTATAGTTAACACTACTTGATTAAAACCATAATAGAACAAGATATTTTAATTCTTGTTTTAAAATTTGAAAAAAACCTCAAAGACAAAATCATAATTTATTTCCAATTTCAATTAAAATTTAATAACATAAAATAAAATTAAAGAAAAAAAATAATAATAAAATTGTGCATAAAAATTTTAAAATTCAACATTTTTGCAAAATTTCCTTAAAGAACTCATAAAATTTCAAAATGCTACACAATTTATCTAAAAATTTTTTTTATTAAAAAATTTAAAATTAAAAAATGACAAATGATTCCAAAAATTTTGAAAATTTCATAAATTTTTTAGAATTCCATAAATTCTTATTTAATATTAGGGTAATAAAATCACATAAGTATAGAATCGCCGAATATAAAAATTATTACAGTAATAAAATTTCATTACCAACACTAAAAACAAAAAAAAAATATATAAATTAAAATTTTTTTTTTGATTTTGAGTTCCTAAAATAATAAACTGAGCAAAAAAAAATTTTAAATTCTAACTTGTATAATAAAAATTCTAACCATATATTTTCATAATTTAATTATTATAATTGGGTGCTATCAAAGATTTTATTAGTGCACCACCATGAATTTGACAATTATTTATTAAACTACTTGTTTTTTTTTTAAAGTATTTTATTAAAATTTAATTAAGTGTGAATAATCATACGATACTTTCTTAGGTGTGCGGTGACTTAGAAGTAGAAATTATAGGATTAATTTCAAAATATATGACAAGTTTCCTTTTATAAATTCTGTGAATGCCGAAATGTGTGAAATAATTAGTAATTAAAGTAAGTAATTTTAATACTTATATTGTATAACAAATTCATTTTTATAGTTCTAGTTTTATTTTTTAAAAAATTATTAAGAAAGGCAGAATATCTGTATATTAGATAAATATAAGTAAATTTAAGAGCAGGAATTAATAGGAATAGAAAATATAAAAAAGTTTGATTAACTTTTAATTTTAAATATGGTTGTCATTTGAATTTTTTTATTCAACTTTAAGTATGCAATTATAGTTCCGGTAGTATCATACTTAACATCAAAACATAAAAAATATGTAAACATTTTAATATTAAAATTTAATATTAATTATTAATTTTAAATTAATAATTTTAAAATGTACCTCAAATTTAGAAAATAAGAACAATATTCACTGCTCTGGGGCAACCTCATTTTTCATGAGAAAGAACCACATTATGTAAAGTTTAAGCCTGGTACGATTTTGGTGAGTGAACCAAATACCGAAATTCAAATTTTGCCACTTACTTAAAAGAGGAGATAAAAGTATGCATTAAAAATTATATGCAATTTGTTCATTACATTACAGGCTTACCTTTACAGTATATAAGAATTTTGCTCTTTCATACCAAAATCTATGTGAGATTCATGTATCACACCAGCTTTACCAAAATATTTATATGCGCCGGTTTAACTCTTTGACTAACTAATTACTATTAAATTTAATGTCAAAATTGTTTTATAAAACGTTCCTCTTCTCCACTTCAGTACGTTGCCGCCGAATTCATATAACAAATAATTACAATAAACATTTTTTTTTTAAATTCACAATGAATTCTATACCAAAATATTTAAATAGAAAGGGAAATCTGATTAAATTAACCATAAATAATTTTTTCCTATTGTTTTTTTTTTTTTCATTTTCTAACGCATGAACTATAAATTTTGGTTCTCATTGCTTTTCTATATAAAATAATGCCAATTTTCTTATTTCATTTTTCTGATTTTTGTCCGCACATTCTATTGTTAATTTTTAATTTAGTTGTGTGTTTCTTTGTATATTTTTAAAATCGAAATCAATATTCTAAAGGACTCTAAATATATACTATAAAATTCTGCACCAAAAAATAAAACACAAAAAAAAAGCAAGAAAAAAACCTGCACAAAATTAAAATTAGTAAAAATAAGAACAAAAAAAAAAATGACTATAATATAACGGTCCTCTGCATATCCTCGATCCTTTTTAGATTTTTGTTTTTTTTTCTGCTTTTGTTTCATTCTTATTTTCTATTCTATACTTTTATTCTAACTGTAAATAAATTATTCATTTGAATGAATTTGAATGAAATACAAGCTGATTTTTATTTTTAACCCAATCCCACCTACCTATTTTTATTTTTACAATGTGCATATTCAATGAATTTATGTATGTAATGATGAATATTATTATGTAAAAAAAGAAAAATAAAATGAACGATAAAAATAAAAGGACATTATAATAGAAACATTTTAGAATAATGTGCTTACAATTTCATATATACCAATTTACAGGGTATTTCTCTGAAGATGAATTCAGACGACGACATAACAAATCAAAAATTAAAGTTTGTTTACTGTTTTAACTTGCCAAAAATTATATGACTTATTCGATTACACAAAAGAAGCGTCACAGAGTTTCAGTTCGTTCTATACTGTTCAACAGAAAATTTCACATGGGAACCAGGTCTAGCAGATGTAGCCGTTATTCATAAAATTAAAATATTTCGAAATCACTTGATTTTAATATTTTTGTATGATATTAAACAGATAAATCTACATGCAACAACATCAATCATATTCATTCTCATTTGTGTTAACATTCGGGCCACCGCCAACTCTAGAAATGCTATTATATTTTAAGTATTTCGTATAAAGAATTTTACTTAAGTATTATTGTATGTTATTGTACGGATCGTAATCCATACTGCAACATTAAACATCAATCATACTCAAACATATTTCCGTATAACCCAATTGAATTTGTGATACTATAAGTACTCCCATTCAAATTGTCGAATTGAAATTTTAAAATGAAATCCAACACAATTTAAATTTTATTTCAAATATTGTAGTCTAATATTTCGCGATGATTGAAAACAACCTGTACGCATTATATAAAATTATTGAAGGGAAAAAAATCAGAACAAAACAAAAAAAAAAAAAAATATCCTTTGTTTCGACAAAACAATATCAATTTTGTCAGTGATTCTTGATGAACCACACAATTCTATATATACACAAATATAATTATGTATATGAAAATAATCAACAATACAAATTCACATTTTATAACATAGATAGCGTTCGAGTCACTTTTGTATTAAATTCGTATATATTTTGCACTAAAATATTTTTAAAAATAAAAAAGGACCACTTTATTCTCACTTTCATACAAATATTATATACAAAGACATGACTCTGCACTAAAATTAAATATGGAAATACAAACATATACACATACATAAACTCATATGTATAAGCTTGTATTTTGTATAGATACTTGTATGTACAACAAAAAAAAAAATATAAAATCAAAACCACATCACGTCTCGTCAAACAATGAAGCGTTTGTACTTTGTTTTTTGTCATTTCATGTACATATACATTTTTTTTCCGTGTTTATTATTTTTTCTTTATTTTTTAATTTTCTTAAAAGCTAAAGAATAAAAAAAATGAAAAAAATAAAAATACTTTTCCGTTTCATTTCGCATTCTTTTCTCAAAACATTTCACAAAGCTACCCAACCAACCCCCATCTATGTACATACCTTTTTTTAACTCATTTCTCTTAATTCTCTCAATAATACCTATACCTACATATACATACCTATAACCTCCTTTTTATCCTTTATCGAATGTATTCTGATCACAGTGAAAACTTAATAAGGAAACCAAAACCAAAAAAAAACAAAAAATAAAAAAACTTTAAGGAGATGAAAAGTTAAATCCTTGGACCATAAATAACATGTAATTTTATAAGGATACAATAACGTATCCTTGTAATAAACAAAAAGCAAAAAATGAAAGAGATAGAAGAATAGAGGAGAAAAGAGTAGCATAATGAAATTTGAGGAAAAAAAAAACTTAAAATCTATACCAACAAATAAGGTGGGATGAAAAAAAACCCCTTTAATTTTTATTTATTTATTATTTATTTTTTTTTTCTCTCTCTCTCTCTCTCTCTCTCTCTGTATTTTGTAATTCTAGTATTAAATTAACTCAATAGATGACTCAACTTTCTCGATATTTAATTCAATAGAAAATACTGTGCATACTTTATGTATGTACGCATGTTTGCTATATTGTAGAAAAAATATTTAACTAAGATAAAGTTCTGTTGTTCATCAGGATTTATACAAAAGGAGTAACAAAAGAGCAAGAACACAAAAAAATACAAGAAAAAATTGTAACTTTTCAACGTGTAAAATACGTGATTGAAATATTTGGCATATGCGTGTAATTTTTTTTTGCTTTTCATAAGTTTTTTTATAAAATTTTCCTATACTTTCCTTATACATATATACAAATACAAGCACTAAAAAATGAAAAACATAAGAAAGCAAAAAAAAAATATTTATAAACAATTTATTTGTACAAGAAAAAGGCTAGTCTATACGAAAAGTTAAGTGTAAAAATTCTAATAGAGAAAAAAAAGTTAAAATTAAAATTTATTAAAAAAACAAAAGGCTATTAGAGGAAAATGTTAATTTTCTTGATTTTATTTAAAAAAACAAAATTAAAAAATAGAAAAAAAAAACTGCAACTGTCCCAAATGAAATTCCTTTATTGTCGCATATTATAAATGGTGTGAGATCAATATGGTATGTTGCGAGCAATATTTGGACGGCAAGAAAACATACAAGAATGTATAATTAAAACTATTTTTAAAACCCGAAGTAATTTACATATGGTTACAGTTTTGATATCATTTTGGGATGGAGACCCAAGAAATATTAGTTTTCATTTTGTAATATGCAAATAATACGTCATTAATTAAATTGTTATTTCAAAACTTAAGGCTATTTAAATTAGCCTTGTTGTTTTATTAATCTTTGAAATTGCCATTAATTTACTAAATTTTGATTATTTATTAAAATTAATTCTTGAAACCCAAAATAGAGTTAATCTAATCGATTTAATCAAATCTAATTGTATATTTTAAAATCAAAGCCGAATTTAAGACCAGAATTGAATTGAACTTGAAGTCATAAGGACTAACAACAAATTTGTTTCTAAAATCTCACGCTGGTAAATTTGAGTAAGTATATTAAAATTTTTCCTTTACTTTTTTCCTAATGAATTTTTCGTTTCTATTGCATAAAATTTTTACAGTTAAATTCATACATTTTTGCATAATAAAGAGATGGAAAACTTTATTATTTTTCTTTTAAAATAAAATTTTTACAATAACATTTTCTCCCCATATTTTTTTAAAGAAATGAAACAGAAAATAAAATTCATTAATATTATTCTTTTTATTTTTTTGGAAATTCTTAAAGGATAGGGAAATTATGAACAAAATTTATTTTTAGATCTTTTATTTTCTAAAAGTTTTTTTTTGTTTTATTAAATTTTGAACGTGACAAAAATAATTTTCCATTTTTTTTTCCTTCTTTTTTTAATTAATGAAAGACTCTATAGACCGTGATAATTTTTTGCAATAGAAAAATAACAAAAAAAAAAACAAAATGAAAGTATACGGAAATTGCAATAAAAAAAGCAAAAATGTAGATTAAAAAATTAAAAAAAAACTGAAGGGGGTTCCAAGTAAGTCTATTATGAAATTCTTTAATTTTCTTTATCCATTTGAAGTTTAATAAGATTTGGCAAAAAAATAGGGCGCAAGATTTATATTGAAAAGTCCTGGTTAGTAAATTTGATTTTTCGAACTGTCAAACTTTTAAATTGAAAATTTTTAAAATTTCACTTAAAATTTAAAAGATCTATGATCAAAAGTATCATAAATAATAGCCTTAAGGGGCAAGCCAATATTAGAATGACAATTTATTGAACTAAAATTCAAATTTTTGCTATTCTCAGCCAACAGATTTGGCGCGTTTAGTTTGGCAAATCAAAATTTACTCAGTATTTTATTCAGCATTTTTGTTTTACTATTTTGTCTACCGACATTTTTGTGATACTCAAAAAAAAAAAAAAATAATTTAATCAAAGCCCCAAATATCTAAATATTCGATTAACCACAATATTATTTTTAATATTTCAACTTTTATTCGCATTTTATGTGAACATAAAATTATTGAAAAAATATTATAAATAAAAAAAAAATATTAATCTATTTAGTCATATCTTTTTTTTAAAAATTTAATAACCAGTTTTTGAAGGTGTAAAATTGTTAATAATATTATTTCCTTGTTTCAGGACCATAAAAATTTTAAATATTTTAAAATAATTTTAATGTTTTTTTTAGAGCTATTTGAATGGAAATTAGGCAAAAAGAAAAAATTGTTTTTTTTTAAATTCAACTTATCACAAAAATGTCAAAATTTATTTTAAAATTTTAAATTGAAATTAAAGTTTTTTAATTTTAGAAAATAAATCACATAATATTATGTAGGTGACAAACAATTTATAATAAAAAAAAATCTGGTTATTAAAAAAAAATTTTATATACTTAGAACGGCAAATAAATTAATTTTGGCAGATTAGACAATCAATTAGAATTGGATGGCAATATTATGACGAATTTAATTAAATTAAAGCGCATTCTGGTAATATTTTTAAAAGAAGAACTCAACTAGAATCATTTTTGCGATTTTAATTATTAAATCGCATTCTGGTAATATTTTTAGAAGAAGAACTCAACTAGAATCATTTTTTGCGATTTTAATTATTAAAGCGCAATATTTTAGAAGAAGAACTCAACTATAATCATTTGTTGTGATTTTAATTATTAAATCCCACTCTGGTATTATTTCAGAAGAAGAACTCAACTAGAATCTTTTATTGTAATTTTAATTAGTAAAACTCACTCTAGTATTAATTAAAAGAAATTACTCATAATTAGTATGAGTTGTCAATAAAAATAATTTCTTAGATTTTCATTTTAAAATTCTCTTAAATTTTAATTTGAAAATTAAAATTATTCAAAATATTCTACTTTATTTAGTTAACTGCAATTTATTAATAATAAATCTATACTATTTAAAAATATAATTAATTATTTTAATCAAATATAATTACAATGATTTTATTAATTACTTAAAAAGATGTTGTCGTGTTTTGAATTAAAATACATAAAAATAAATGAAATATAAAACCGATTCTACATTATTATAACCTCGCTACTGTTCACGTTTACAAAATATAATTTTAAACATTTAATTAATTAAAAAATATATAGTGTTAGAATTGAAATTAAAAAAAAAAAGTTATTTGGGGTTATCAAGATTAATGACCTAAATACCAAAAAGTAGTAATAAACTTAAAAGAACCGGTTTTTAAAATTTCAATTTTTTTTTTTATATAACTCTAAACTCAAATATTTTAAAATCTTCAAATACTTATTTGATTTTATGGTTACAATCACCATTTTATTAATATAAATTGTATTATATACTAAAATTTATATTGAATTATAAAAAAATTTTACTACAATTTCAATTAAGTTAACAAAAACCCAATGAATTTTTTTACAAAACAAAAACTGATTAATTTGTATAAAACGGTGAAATATTATGAATGAATGAAAATTTTCTATATAAAGAAGATAAAACTCATTTATTTAATTAATAACGATCAATAATATAGTCATTTAACACAGAAAAAAATCCAAACAGAAATGACGAGCCGAAAAAATAAAGAAAATGACAAAAAATTTCTTTAACAATGCTTATGAAAAAAAAAAACAAAATTGTTAAGAAACGAGCGAAACAAACCATTTAAAAAATAATTTTGCAAAAAAAAAAAAAGAAAAACAAACAAAAATATACAAGAAAAAATTTCCATTTAAAATATTTAATAATTAATAAAAATGTTAAAAAAAAAAATTATTTTTTCTTGTAAATTTTTGATGTTTTTTCTTGACAGAATGTATAAAAATTAAATTGACAAACTAATCATGTTTCAACATTTTTATATAAAGCTTTATTAAGGTATCGAATGTCAAAATTCGGCATTTTATCGGATTAATAAATAACCTCCTTACAAAAAAAAAACATGGCTTTCAAATTTCAAGCATTGATTTGCAGTCGTTTTGAGTATTTTATAAATACGGTAACACTTTTCTGTATGAAAATCCTGTTATGTTAAGAATAAATTAACCTGCAAATTAGTTTTAATTTTAAAATTCTATGATTTGACAATAATTAATTATATTCCATAGAAGATATAGAGACATCCAAAAGTATAAGTGTATAATCATGATTACTCCTCTCATTTACTATTTTATAGATATATATAATCACGGACACTTAGTAATTTTGTCTAAAATCAAATATACGTACAGTAATTTCTATATGAGAAAGCTAATACTATAAAAATTCGATCTTGTTTTTACTAAGCTCTTGGTGACGACATAACTCTACTAGAAGGATTACGACTTGCTCTATCTTTCTATCAAAAAACTTGAATTTACAAGAACAAAGAGTCACGAAATATCTAATAAAATATTTACATTTTTGTAGACTGTGTTAAATCAGAAGAATATTAAATTGCAGAAAATATATTAATACTCTCTCTCTCATTCTCTATTATAAAATCAATCATAAATTCTTTTAAAAATGTTTACATAATCAATTCAAATAACAACGACAAATATTAAATTGACTGTTAAATTAAAATTTCTTTTAAAAGTATAAACATACATAAAAATGTTCTCATCAGGAAAACTTTTAACATACACATGAAAACTTTTTTAAGCATAACATTCTCTCACATTAACACATGTCAACTCATTGTCAATATATTCATTCATCCTCTGATCAAAAATATAATTTTCTTTTTTTGCCACAAAAATCAACAATCAAAATATTGTCATAATGTCATAATAACAATAATAATGTCTCGCGTAAGCGAAAATCTCAGAAAAACAAAAAAAAAAGAATGAAAATCTTTAATCCATTTACTATAAAATTTAATATTTTTACATTTGTAGTTGTATAACGTTTGTGTATACAGTAAATTTGCGTCTTCATATTGGAATGTGAATGGTGCAAAATACAAAGACGATTGTGAATGCGTTTGAGTTTTCCGAACGAACAAAATGTCATTATGTAGCCATTCTTTAAATATTTAAAATCAAAATGAAATTCCGATTACTTTAAAAGAAGATCTTCTTAAAGTGAAAATATTTTCTTTTCATCATTCCAATGCTTTATTTTATTCATTCCCTTAAAAATATCACTTTTATTAGATTTCTTCAAATATTTTTTTAATATTTTTTCCTGTTAACTTTCCAAGTTTCATACTTGGAAATTTAATAAGTTGCAATAACAATTTCAAGGATGACAACATCTTTATTTTTGAAAAAAAAAAAAAAATTTTTATTTTATTTTTTTGTCGTCAAATTTTCGATTATTGCATTCATAATTCCCATTTACTGTTCAAATAACTGTTTATATTTCGTTTCTCTTTCTCTTTTACTTTTTCTTTTTTTACAAATCAAAATCCTTATTATCCTTTTACATATATGTTTGACAATTTATTGTTGTGGCTCTTATAGAGTGTGTTTTATTTCTTGTTTTTAAATTTTTATTCACATATAGTGTCAGGGCTATACTTAATTGCACGAGATGTGTGGCACACATGCAAAAACGCTTTAAACTGCTATCGCATTGCAATATCATCGGATTCGTATTTCCATGCCAACAGCTACATTTTTTACAATTAACAAGTATTTTTAAAATTTCCTTATTGGTTTTGGCAGTAAAAATTAATATTATATATAGAACAGTCAAATGATACGGTCGCGTAACTCAAATTAGGGATATATAAGCTGCAATTAATATTTCAAATGCGCTTATATCATACCGAAATGCTATAATATTTCAAACTTTGAATTGCATTGTTTTCCTAAATTTCAATGCCAATTAATTGTTATTTTTCCTTTTTATCAAAAGTGTTGTACGACACTTCCAAAATTGCTTAACAAACCATCATGTCTCACACTTGAATAGGGTTTCGCCCTACAGAATAATCCTGTTACTTCCAACAGAAAAGCAAAAAAAAAATATTTACTTAATAATTCATATTTTCATATCTCTGACTCTTATCCTCTTGTTCACTTTCATGATCCTTTAGTGACACTCTGCGATTCACAATAATTTTCATTCCCTAAAAGTTAAATATTCATATAATTCCCAAAAGTAGATTGTAAATGTTGCGCTACCGACACTGCCTTCATATTACTTTTTAGTTTTTTTTTTTTTGTATGTCTTATAATTTCAACATCTTATAAGTAAGTTTAAATAACTATGGTTTTGATTTTCACAGCAAATAATACAAAAAAAAAAGAAAAAGTATGAAGGAAAGGCAAGCATTCACATTTTTATATTACCACAATGCATACTTATAGGAAATTTTGAACCGACATTACCCAGACAATAAAGTAACGTCAAAAATAAAAAAAAAAATGTTAAGCATCCTACAAAATGAAAACGAATTCCGCTGCTATCCTTTTGAATCTTTTATGATTTTGTTTCCGAAAATTTTGTACTCGAATATACTTAAAACGAATGATAAATGAAAATCTTTTCAATATTATTATAACTTTATGGAAGAAAAAATAAGGAAAAGAAAAAAATATGTCATATAAGGGCAACAATCTCATTCTATAAAAGAAAAAATTTATGAAATTACTATCATTACAATTCTTTATGTATTTTTTTGGAATAACCTACGGGAACAAGCTGGAATGAATGAAAAACATCATTGATTTTCGTTAAGTGGACTGTCGGTCGCTCGCCGCAGGATATGCAACATTAAATATATACAAGAAACAAAATGAAATTCAACAGTGAGATCACTGTAAAAACTAAATTAGAGTTATCAAAATATTATTGCTGAATTTGTTGGTTTACCAATTCTAACTTACGCAAAATGAAAATTATTAGATTTTCTGAAGAACAGCCTGTGAAATTCGAGTGACAATAGCGATATTACACACATAAGCCTACGTTGGTGAACTTATCTTTGACACAGAAGCATTTCGTCATCTTTTTTATAAAAATTAAAACTTTAGTGCAAAAGATAACTAAATAATTGTCCAAATAACTTTCTCAATGTCCTCCAAATTATTATTATTATTATTATTATGGTTACAACAAAAGTTTTCCCTATTTTCATATTTAGCATTCAAGTAATTTTTTTAACTACTTTATTCGTTTAATACTAAACTTTCTGGTGAATATGGAGCTCGCGTGCAATCATCGAAAATATTAACAAGTTTAGCCTGGCGCAAAACGTTTGCTTTATTGCTAATAACCACATAAAAGCAAAAAATACTTTTATAGTTGGAAAACAAAATTAAAAATTTTCGTGGACAAAACACAATATTATTAAAATTTTTGAAAAAATTAGAAATAATAAAACAAATTTTCTTTATACTCGTATTTTTAATACAATGACAAAAACGAAGGTGATTTTCATTTCCAAGGACTTTCATTTTTATAATAAATAGCAGAAAATATTAAAAGTAAAAATATTTTATAACCAGGCTTAAAAAACTTTTAATAAATAATTTTCTCATATTTAAATTTTACACACATAATAATAATTTCTAAAAATAAAGTTAAAAAAAATTTATTCAAAATTTCAGAGTAAAAACTTTTAGAATTAAAACTTGAGGACTAAAATATTTTCTCAAACATAATTAAATTTTCATTCTAACAGTTTTAGTGTTAGAAAACTTGTTTATGGCTTCAAATATTTTTAAGAGTATTATAAAATAATTTTATTTTTAAAATAAAATAGTACAATTAAAGAATTTTGGTATCGACCCACTGAAACAAGAAATAAGACTTTATTTTCTATAATATCCGCAAATATTAAATTAATTTATGAGTAAAAACTTTTGGACTTCCCGGATAATTTCGAATAAAAACTCATAAGAAGCATAAAATTTAAAAGTCTTTGTGAATTTCAAAGCCCTTGTCTACAATTCAGACTCGCAAATATAAAACAGCACTGTTTCACTTTCTCGTAAATAAAAAATGAGAAATTACTTAAGTCCATCATTTTATCAACCCCTTCGTTTTATATTCCATCTTTTAAATTTTGGTATAGTTGCAATTCAAAATTAATTAAAATATATTAAATATTTTCAACCATAATTATTTTTCTAATTTGATATCAAACAAAAGCTCATGCTCCTTGTTGTCTTAGTTGTTAATATTCCTTTAGGGACAATGAATTATCCTTAAAAACAGGATATTAATATTACAATAAATCTTGAAAATAACCACTAAGTAAAAACTTTATTAATTTTTTATTACAAAAAAATGTCGAATAAAAATTATTTAACAATTTCATTTTAAATGGCATGCAATTATTTTCGACTCGCTGTTCACAAAGTCGAAGCATATATTTGTACGAATGAATATGTATACTGTATATACAGAGTTGAAAATCAATTGTAAAAGTTATGACCACAATTACTTACTATCAAATTAAATTGTTAAAATATTTTATTTAACAATATAAAAGTAACAAAATATTTTATATGAATAAATGTGTGTTTGAGTTATAAATTTATATTGAAAGTATAAATGCATATACTATCAATGATTCTACAATGTTTTTATCCTTGAAATTCCTTAAATTTATCCAATAGATGGTTAAAGAACATCATCACATAAGAAAGAGTTCACGAAACAAAAAAAATATAGTGAAATAAAGTGCAAAAGTTATCATTTCCATTATTGATCCAAGTACCAGAAAATTGCAACATTTACTATTAAATATATTCGTTATTATTATTGTAAAATAACTAACATTACATGCATATATATATAAATTTTATATGATATTACAAATTTTTTTTTACAAATTTTATTTCTTTATTACGATCGTATTATTTTTTTATACCCTGCACTTCGTGAAGGGTATATTAACTTTGGTATGGAGTTTGTAACTACTTGAAGGAGTCATCTGCGGTATGGACATATATATATATTCTTGCTCAGCGTAAAATTCTGAGTCGATTTAGACATGTCCGTCTGTCCGTCCGTCCGTCCGTCCGTCCGTCCGTCCGTCCGTCCGTCCGTCCGATCGCACGATAACTCAAAAACGCATAATGCAATCGACACCAAACTTTCACAAGTTTTTTCTTTTGTGCCAAGGACGAGCCCTATTGTTATTGGACTAATTCGGACAACGGGTTCGGGTAGCTGCCATACAACTCAAAGAGTTTATTTTAAATATTTCAAAAAATTATTAAGGTATAAATATAAAATTTTGTATACATGTGTCCAATTATATTCTACACACGCTCTAAGAATTATAATGGGATAGCTGCACCGGTTCGGGTGGCTGCCATACAACTGCAACAGCAAATTTTTTATATTCGGCAAAATAATAAAGTCAGATTCATGAAACTTGGCAGTCATGTGTCCAATTATAGGTCAAATATATTTCTGAAGTTTTAGAGGAATCGCTTGACAGGTTCGGGTACCTGCCATACAACTCCAGAAGCAAATTTTAAATATTTGGAAAAATAATAAAGTCAGATTCATGAAACTTGGCAATCACGTGTCCAATTATGGCTCAAATATATTTCTGAAGTTTTGGTGGAATTGCCCGACAGGTTCGAGTAGCTCCCATACAAGTCTAAAAGCTTATTTTAAATATTTGGAAAAATAATAAAGTCAAAGTCATGAGACTTGGCAGTCGTGTGTCCAATTATAGGTCAGACATATTTCTAAAGTTTTGGTGCGATTGCTTGACAGGTTCGAGTAGCTCCCATGCAAGTCTAAAAGCTTATTCTTAATATTTGGAAAAATAATAAAGTCAGATTCATGAAACTTGGCAGTTGTGAGTCCGATTATAGATCTGATATATTTGTGAAGTTTTGGTTGAATTGCTTGGCAGGTTCAGGTACTTACCATACAACTCCAAAAGCTAATTTTAAATATTTGGAAAAATTATAAGGTCAGATTCATGAAACTTGGCAGTCGGATGTCCAATTATAGATCAGACATGTCCGTGAAGTTTCTATAGAATGATTTTAGAGGTTCAAGTAATTGCTACACAATAACGAAAGGTGCAGGGTATAATTCAATCGGTTTATACCGACTGAAACGTTTTTACTTGTTTTTAGTTATCTTTTGCGTGCAAGTCAGCATCTAGAAAAAAAAAACTTAACATGAAAAATTATAATGTTAGTTTGAGAACAAGAAAAACAAGAAAACCCTAAACTACATGAAAGAGAGAAAACAAGTCGAAGTATAAAATAAACGAAGGTTTGTAAATAAGCACATTTGACTTTATTAAATAAAAGTTGCATATATTCACTAAATAATGATTTCCCTAAAATTGCATATCTACAGAATGACAATTCGAAAATTATCGAAAATAAGTTTACGGAGTTTTAATAAAAATTTGAATTGCTAGAATTTTGAGTTTTAATAAAAATATTAATATTTTTATAAAACACCCAAATCCAAAAGATTTAAAATTTCTATGTGTTCAAGTATACAATCTAGAAAAATTTGATCTAATTCTAAGAATTCGAAAGTAACCTGTGGTCCTAGGAAAAAGACTTCTCCAAAAATTTGAAAATTCTATAAAAATCGACAAAATTAAGTTCCCCCAATTACAATAGAGGGATCTTAGCGACTGGCATCATTTGGAAACCATAATTTTTGATACATTCCTTAAAAAGGTTAAACAACAATATACAAAAAAAGCCGGCCCTTTTAGATTTTAAATATTTCCAATTTCATAGAATTATAGAGCAAAAATATTATTCTCTTATTAATGTTTTCATTGCATATGTCTAGGCTAACATTGAAATTATTCCTTTATTTACGAAAAACATGAAATCCTCAAATTTCTTTTTCGTAAATCCTCTTAAAATTTTTATATTAACAGCCTGAATAACGGACAAATAGAAATTAATAATCTCACAATTTTGCAATGTGCTGAAAACTAAAAGTTAAAGATATCACGAAGGGAAAAAAAACTACAATTTCTTATTTTTTTTTTCAGTCCGAAGTTACTCTTATTCCTTATATTTTCTAAAACAATATTTTTCTTAATCGTCTCTGGAACACAATTCTAGTATTCTTCTTGACTGAATAACAGCGATTCGATACATTCTATTAGACCAGATGAGTTACGTATTTGAATGCTTTATAATCGGGTACAAAACTATAACACAAAACCACCAAACACATATATTTTCGTAAGAGTTGTAACTGAAAGAAACAAGAACTAACTTTCAGATTTTTATAAGTAAAACCTTCATTTAGTTTTGCATCAATATATTTTTCATATAACACCCATATTATATACAGACGAGAATAGAAGATGGGGACGACTCATTTCAATGATAAAAACCCCCCTCATGTTATTATTGTTGTTAAAATAAATGTGTATAAAGTTAAATTTTACCAAATTAAATTTCTTTTATACATGCAATCATTATTATTATTTTTATTATTATTATTAGAGTGTGGAAATAACAATTACATTTAAGAGTTTACGGTCTAATTTCTTTTTTTGCTTTTTTGGATACTAGTCGTACAACATAATTTGCTTATATGTATACACAAATTTTCATATTAAAAATGTTTAGATGAATTAATAAAAAAAAAAGGGCGAAATAAAAATGTTATACTATAGATGTTATATTGTTAGAGACCTTTTCTAGATTATGTTAAAAAGGATTCGAAAATTATTTTTAAAAAATTCTATTGAAAAATATTATCATATATGCGAGGAAAATATTATGTGGATATTGCGTATAGGGTAAGGGTAAAATACACAATAATAATTTTTTGCTTTTTGAATTTAGCCGTGAAATTGTTTAAAGCGGTTTTGTTATTAATTTAAGAATATTACCATCTTTTCTAAATGGATTTCTTTAATAAGGAAGAAGAGCTGCTAATTTAATTTGTTTAACTAATAAAAATATAAAGATAACCTTACATATATTATGTACAATGTATATTATAAGATATATAAGGATAATAAAAATTTTTATGGATTAAAACATGTTTTTATAGAAGTTAATTGAGTTTTCTTATTTTTGTTATTCTATATTATAATTGTTTAATTAAATAAATAAAAAAAATTAAAAACAAAGTCAACAATTAAAATATTATTAATGTTAAAACAGAAATTGTAAAATATTAACGATGGCAAGATCATTAAAGCACAGAGTTGAATTGTAGGACGTTATTCAAATCGGATAAGTGAATAGTAACAATGAATCTCAATAAAGGCTTTTATATAGTTGGCCAATATGAAATCGTCAAATAAACAATCACATTCCGGATTACTATAATATAAAATTACAAAATAATGAAATTGATCACAAAAATTTTAATCATTTTAAGAATTTCGATTAATTTCATATTTTATGTATCACCCCATAAAACTCCTCCACATTCTCTATTTTATGTTATTAGTTTTAGCGCCAGTTTACTGCTTTCCACATTCTTGTTATTCCCAAAAGTTAACCATTTGGATATTTCATCTTGAAAACGTTGGTGTCAAGTTACATATCTGTTATTTATTCTCTACAATTTGGTTGTTGCTTTATATAAGAAATGATGCTGTATCCATTACAATTTTCTTGGATCAAAATATATAGTGTATTTCTAGGCACCTATTCACGAACATTTGAATAGTTTTACGTTATCATTTTTTAGAGGAGAGCACGAACATAATATGTACTACAAATTTTCTAAATTTTGTTTCTCGTAACATTAAAATTTATTATTTTCCAACTGCTTCTCAATCTGTTTGTTTCTTCTACATAATATATAATTGAAACTAGAAAAATTGCAATGGAAACCTACTAAATTGCAATTTTCTTATTCAGATACTCAGAATTTTTAAATTTACTTAAAATATTCTGGTTTTTGGATTTCCAACAATTAATTTAAAAATTTCTTAAATCAACTTTAACTTTAAATTCAATTAAATCTAAAATTAAATAGGGAAGAATACACTTAACTTTTCTAAAATAAAATATCAGCCTCTAGAATCTCGTAATAAAATGCCAAAAATTCCAAATTTACCATCTTATACTGTCCATCATTCTTATTAATTACAAAGTAATTTACATATTATTACAAACATAATCCACAATAGTTACAGAAATAGACAAATAATAACATATTTTAATCGACATACTTTTAAATATAGCAAAGGATAATTCCTTTATTTCCTTATTTGTGTTTTTTTGTTTAAACTAATTTTCATATTTTAATCCTTTGTTTAATATTTTATTATAAATATTTTTTTATGAAAACAAAAAGGCAACTATAGGAAAAGAAATAAAGTGAAAAACAAATTAATTTAAACGTACCTAGAACAAAAAATAACAACAACAAAACCAGAATAGAATAAAGAGAAAATTTTACAAAATACTTAAAGACATTTTCAAGAATAAAGACAATTAAGATTAAAATAATTAAAATTATAATAAAAATAATAATGATAATAAAAAATAATAATATTTTTGAAGAATCATCTTCCAAATTAGTTTACATTTAATGTTTATAATAAGGAAGGAAGGAAGAGTGATCCTTTTTAATATTTTTGTATTTAAGGAAGAATGGTTTTTTTCTTTATTTCTGTGTTTAAGAGCGAAAGGGTTTTGGTTTTTTGCGTATACCGACAAACGAATTAACAAAAATAGTAGAGGAAGAGAGAAAAAAAATATCAACTATGAATAAATAATTTAATGACTTTATGAGTTAAAAAATTTTTAAACAAAATATTAAAGAAATAATCGAAATATAAGAAAGGTATTAATTAATTGAATAACCATTTGCAACACATAAAATGTTGTCGTAATATTACATAAATTTGAAAAGCACTCATTGTATATAAAAACATTATTGTGTTGAAAATGCCACAAAATGCCAAATAATTTCATTTCATACCACAATTAAAAATAGAAATGGTGGTCCACTTAAATTCTCTCAAGTAAAATAAAATCAATTCTAATGACGGAGGATTTACAACGGTTGAAACGAAATATGGAATTAACTATTACTGCACATCCAGAGCAAATCTCTATAAAAAAAAATAAAAAAACGATTATCTATCGCCACTGAATAAGAACATTAAGCTATTCCTTTCTGTATTCTTTCGAGATGCTGCGTATAAAGAAAAAAATACATGCAGACAATAAAAATTAAACAGAGAATAATTAAAAGTGAGGTTTAAAAATGAAGTTGGCAAACGTCTTCGCTTCTAATCGGTTTAGCACGAATAAGAAGAGTTTCGCAGTGTAATAAGGAACAGGTCACGTTGATAGTCCGTCTCCTTACTAAAAATTACAGATTATCATTAAACTATTTTGCACAAATTAGGAGTACGTGTGGAACGTTTTAGTGAGATTTTGTCACGATAATAACTAAACGGCTGGAAATGTTCTCAATATTTAGCATTCGATTGGAATATTGTTGTTCACCTAAGAGAATATATACTGACACACCTTTGATGTCTAAATTCGGTAAATCAATAGTATAATGAAGAATCTAATGAATATTTTATATTTATAGCCTACTTGGTGTCTCAACAAATCTCTATGTGCGATTGTGATTTGTTTTAACATTAAACCCTGTTACTAAAATTTAATAGAATATTCAACTCATATCTTATTGTAAGAATTTCAACTATGTATATAGAATTTTGTAAATTCACGTCTCTTCTTATTAACTTGTGTGTAGCATATTAAAAATTTTCATTTTAACAACTTCAACTTTTCTTATCTATGTATGTAGTAATTTATGCATATATATAGTTTTCATATTACATTTATATATTTTCAGTTTTGCATAATAAATTTTTCATTATCATCATTCTATAAGATTCTATAATTAGAATAATAGTAACTATATGTAAGAAAATATATTTAAGAAGAAAATAATTTGTTAACAATAAATTTTCTATCCTTAAAATGCGAATCTATAAAATAAAATTTTATAATGTTATACAATGCTGTTTAAGGATCAAACTTTTTCTATTATATTCGGTAACTTTCCCTCCAACACATACATAATTAAATATATGCTGTGTGATAATTATTTGAAAGAGAAACAGGAAGGATATATTTTTATTTATTCTTAAAGTGTTTAAAATTTAAGAGACGCTACTAGAAACAAATACAATTTACACTTCTATACTATAATATACTACAACCAGACCGACCACTATTATAAGTCCAACATGTATAGAAGGACAATGAATATGCAATGATTGGATAAGACACGCAAAACTTTTATATATTTTTATATTTCTTGAAATTTATATTAAAGCAATTTATTAGGAAAATAAGAGAAACAAAAACTTAAAATTTATGCTCGTTTTTTTTAAAGATCCTTATATAAATCTAATTATACATGTATATAGTTAGAATATAACATTTCTATTTTATGTATAACATTATTGACTACATAAAATATATTATAATAAATTTATAATACTAAAACACGAATAAATGAATAATAATTGTGCGTCTGAGTATAATTTTTTTTCCTTAATGTCATTTCCCTTTATTTTGTATATGAATATGTCTATGTATATGTCATTTAAATTAAAATTAATGTTTGAATGGCACAATATTGAAAAGTATTATAAAAGAAAATGTGATGAAAAATATAAAACTTAACAACTAATATACATCAATCTTTATGATTATGTAGTAAATAAAATTTATATTTAAAAATATTGTAAATGACTATTGTATAAGTCAATTTATAAAATTAATGAGTTATCGAACTTTAAGTGTCCTATATATGATGTGATTTTTGACATATGAATGTACTAAGTTTGTAAAAATCTTAATTAAATAATTTTTTAGAAAATTCTCAAATAACTAAACAACGCCAAAAATTAAAAACTTTAGGTGGAATGAGTTCTTGTTTAACACGATTAGGTCTACTAATATACTTGTTCTAATATAAAATTGTAAAATTAAACAGTATATTAGTTTTTATACAGTATTTTAGTTATCATGCATAATCAGGAACAACTTGCTGGATCAAAAATAAAATTATATTTCATAAATTTTTATGTATATCAAAAGTGTGTTCTGATTTTGAATTTCGCATAATTTTCATATTTCGATTTGCTAAACGCAAGTAATGACCACATTTTTTTTAGCTTTTCTTATAAGCATCTATATAAAATCTAATTGTTTATTTATTATGAAGTTTCCACTTACCTAAAACGAAACAAAAATAAAAATAAAAATCATTAATAAAATTATTTAATTAAATATTTTCATGTTTTTTATTACAATTAAATTAAAAATATATTAAACAATATACAAATTACAAAATTATATGCAAAATTTCTCGATATAGAAATTAAAATTATGAGTACTAAAAATAGAATTAATATTATATTCTGTAACACCAAGCAGAGAACAAGAATTAAAGTAAATTGAGCAACTGTAAACTAATTTTAGACTTTTCAACTCAAAAACAAAATATTTTTCATATTATCTCACTTTTGTTTTAGGAAATATATAGAAAATTTCCCAATAGATTAGTTCGTGTGTGGATTTAGCACTGAAAAAAGAGGAAATTACATTTTGAAAACCATTTCTACTAAAATTTGAATTAATTTTTCTGGCCTAACTAAGATATAGGAGAGATGGAAACTTATTTATAATTATGGAGGATGGGAGATGGAGGCTTCTTATATTTAACTTTAAATACGAAAGAGCATATTTTGTAAAATTTTGTACTAGAAAAATAATTGTAAAGCTAAGAGGCATTATACTTTACATTATGCATGTTTAACATATTTGTTTTTTTTTGTAATTTCAGATAAAAATCTCTAAAAGCTTCGATTTATACACACATCATACCTCTATTCATATATATAACCCATATGTATAACAGTTTCATTTTTATTTTACAATATATCACAATATAATTTTTATATAAAAAAAATCTTTAGCATGACTAAACATATTTATTCATTTAAAGGTGCATTAATCATCGAAATAAAAATGAAAATATTGTAATATAACTCTATCAATATAACAAAATGTACATGTGTATAACTATATACATTTATACTTTTTCACTTCCTCAAAAGAAGGAAGAATTTCTTTTATACCGTCTTACCCTATTAAAATCATTTTCAGTTACCGAATATAAATCATATTTTTACATAAAATACCAAAAAAAATGTAAACAAAAATATAAAGGGAAAAAAAAGGAATTTTATATAAGCTTTTACTTCTTTCTGCTACCTACCCATTCCCCCAAGACTTTCTTTTACCACACCGTTTTATTCACTTACGAATTGAAAAATGAAATATTCACAGCCTACTCCACAATTTAACAATTTAATTTTTTTTTTCCAAGTCGAAATTAAATCCTTTCTACTAAATTAAAGCAAATAAATATGTCAAAAATTATATATGTATATTTTTCTTTTGTTATATACTGTTATACATATACACATGTTATACATACTTCGTACTTGTTTTCATTTATATCAAAATAAATTACCACTTTTCCCCTTACCAAAATTATCAAAAAAGTTTATACACAGTGAGTGAGTAAAATAAGTTAAGGGGTAGAGAAAAGTTGTTCATGTTTTACTTTTTCTGTTTTATAAAACAAAAACACAATTTTTCTCTGTGTACTAGTTGTCATTTTTATTTATATAGAAAAACAATTGAAAATTGCCGAAAAATAAAGAGAAAAATATAAGAAAATCGAAACAAAATGAGAGTAACAAAATGTTAAGAACTTCTTAAGTGATTTTTTTTCTTGTTTTTCTCTTTTTCATATTTTATGGCATAAATTGCAATATAAAAATAAAATAAATGAAAATTTTCGAAAATGAAACATGAAAATCCTTATGAACTTTTTCTTTCTCCCCCTCCTCCCATTCCTTTAATTTTTTATATTGAAGAAAGTTAGAAAAACGGTATTTACAACTTTGTGGTTTTTTTTTTTGCTGCGTTGTTGATCTTTTACTTAAAATTATTACCTGGGTATTTATGGTGTACTTTAAAATTGCGGTTATTTATTACAATTTTTGGCATTTATGACGGTTGTAAAAATGCATAATAATTTTATACAAAATATACTATGTATATAAGTAGTTTGTACTTTTTGAGGTGGATGTAGTTCAAGAGTTTTTATATAGAAAACTTGAATATAACGAGTTTATATAAAAAACTTGGATATAACAAGTACAAAAACAAAAAAATTGACAAACAAAATTCCGAATTTAAAATGTTAAGATTCAAATTCAAAATTTTTATAATAAACTTAAGATGTTATAATTATTGAGGCGGCCTATGCGATATCAAATAAAATATAATTCCCAGAGTAGCCTCAGTAAGTTTGGAAAAGACTAAAATTTATATAAGGAATATTATTATGAGGGCACTTAGTGTTTCTACCATCACATGATCTACCATCACAAATAACTCAAATCTAAAATAAAAAGCATCATGAAATCAAAATTTAATAGAATTTTTAACTGTTATACAAAAAAATCGATATGAAATTAATTTTTTGTAAAAACAATTTTAATTTCACTTCAAAAATTTATTACAAAATTTTTTCTCTATGCTCGTTTCCTCAGTCAATTCATGCAGACATATAAAAGCCCTATCTATATACTTATACAGGACATTAAAATGTCTCCTGAATTCAAAGTTCAAAAAACTTGTAATAATTTATTGGAATTTTTTTTGTTTTTATTTTATTCAAATAAAATTTCATTGTTAGTTAACTTTTAAAAATTTAATAAAATTTCACTAATATCAACTTTTGAACCCAATTCAATTATTTATTTTGAAAAATATAAAGTGCCACCTCCAAACCCCATTTTATCTACTCGACACCAACTATTTTACATTAAAATTCTCAATAATTTTTGTCACTTTTCTATATTTAAAAAAAAAAACATTTTAAAATCCAAAATAATTTTTATTCCCCCAGTTTTTAAAACTTATATATAGAAAAGTAAATAAAATTTTGCTATATAAAAATATTTTCCACTTCGATTAATATTAACAAATGGTACCAAATTTATCTTCTTTTTTAAAATTGGCCCTTTATTGGTCGTACAATCAACAAAACAAAAAATAAACGACTAAATCTCCAACTTTTTAATTTTCACTGTCATTCCATTTGATATCATTATTGTTAAAGTATATGTAGGTACATAGTTAAGATCTATCTGAGTAGAAATGAATAATTGAATTTTAAATAAATTTTTACTCTTTCTATGCTCTATTGTTTTTAAATAAAAATATAAAATATAATAATTTTTAACCCCTTTTCATAGAAAATTTCCAGCTTTTTTTTTTGGAATTTTAGAAAATTTTCAAAAAAATTCCTGAAAATCACCACTTTTGCCACCTTGGTAAATATTTCTGATAAAATTTATTTGAAAGATTTCCGGTAGAATATATATTTGATTTTTTTTTTGAGGAAACCGAATTAATTTTAATGTATTTTATGAAAGGAGTTGGTAAATAAAATAAAATTATGATTTGTTACACTTCTATGTGTTTTCCTACGAGAAAAATATTACTCTCATATTTCATAAAATAAATGAAATTCTTAATTAAATTATTTTTAAAATTAAATATGCATAGTCAATGGCTCTACTAGTTTACTATGAGAAATATGGGTATATTGGCATAATGTTATACATTTTGATTATGTTGAGGAATTATGAATATACAATGAATATTTAAATATTTAATTATATATGACGAATAATAAGATAATAAATAAATGAAATTACGAGGAGTATATTTCGGCAGAAAGTTATTCTTAACCTGTTATAATTTTACAAGAATAATTAAATTCTTTATAAATAGATGTCTCAAGCTGCTTTATTATATAACATAGAAGTAATTAATGGCCTATATGGATTTGGGTTTAAAACCACTTGGGAAAGCTTTGCACTCAGTCACAAATATTTACATGGCGGGAGAGGTAAGCATTATGTGCGAACAATTGACTACCTCGCACTGGAACGAAAAATGAAAATGTTTTAGAAAAATTCAGGCATCAGTATTTCAGTAGATAAAAACCAATAGCGAAAGTAAAAAAAGTTTTGTTTTTCAATTTTTAAAATGCTTTTATTATTTATTTTCAAGCCGAATATAAAAGGAATTGGAAACGAAAATTTTGATGATTTAATAGGAACAACAACAACACAAAACAGTGGAAAGCATTAAGATAAGAAACAGGCTGCTGCTGTTGCACAAATGTTTATATTATGTGTATAACAGTAATTACATAAGTACATAAAACCACATACGTACCGCGTTGTCCTACACATTTACATATACGCAAATCTATTATAATGTAAAAATATCTTCTTTAAAAATAGATTACCCTAACTACCATCTTTTATCATTTAATCATTAACACAATGAATAGATACGGGAACAAAACAAAAAACAATTTCCATTCCCTCCTCCTGTTCCACCACTCCACAAATTCTGCTAGACAAAAAAAATGTTTTTACTTTCTTTTTTTTTTGCTACAATTTTAACTGTTAAGTATCTTTACATTCTTTATTTTCTTTTATTGTTGTTATGTAATGACATTGTGAAACAATAAAATTTTCTCACCATTATATTTCTAAATATCAAAAATAATAGACATACATAATCAAAATCCCAATTTACCTATTTATATAAATTTTATTTTCCCGTCATAGTCTTGAAATATAGAATTTGGCAGACCTCCTAAAATTTAATTTAATTCCGTTTTGTTAAAGGCAGTTCGAAATTTAAAATAAAATTTGACTAAAATTTGGTTCCACTATTTTAGATAATAAATAATGTAAATCCGTTGGGTCAACACTAAGACAAAAAATAAGGTGCATCAGCTCAACATTCTTTTATAACAGATTATTTCGCGTTAGAACCATTTAAACACCTTCGACGAGTTCCACAAATCTCCCACGAACATTTTCGAAAGTTCTTTAAAACACCCGAATCGGTACACCCCTCAAAGAAGCAGTCTACTTTTATTCAAAACAACAAGTGAAATACTAAAATCCGACCCCGTTCAATGTCAGTCTTGCCCATTTTTTTCCCCTCTCTTTGACCACAAGCAACTTTTATGTATAAATTTGGAATTGAATTAGAAAAATAGAATAAAATCAACAGTATATAAAATAAAATATAAAAAATCTGATGTGGTAAGCACATAACCGACCGCATTGTGTATTGTCTAGTTAAATGAAAGTGTTACAGAATATTATAAATGTCTGTTAAATACTTCTTTCCAATTTTTAGGACATTAGTAAGCTTATAATTAACATACTTAGAAAAATGTAAATTTGGCTCTTAGTATAGAGTTTCGCTTTGTGCTACGCGAATTCCCTGAAATGCTCGCCAGTTAGTTTCGGTAACAACCAGAACTCAAATATCAAATTTCTAGAAATTCCATCAATTTGTTCTGTGAATATGGTGAAAAATGTAAAATCGGCCCGCAAATCCATTTCCGAGCCCTGATCTTTCCAAAAAATTTATATGTTCATTGCTTTAATACGAGGAGTTCATATATTAAATTTCAATGAAATCGGTTGATTATTTCTCTTTATATACACAAAAATGTATATTTGGCCCATAGTAAACGTCTAGTTGCCGATGCCTGATTTCTTCCAAAACATACGAATTTTTGCGGACGGTCGAGCTGAGCTTATATATAAAATTTCAAGTAAATCGGTTGAATATTTTCTTCAAAATATTCAAAAATGTAAAACAGGCCCGCTAAAAAGTGCAGTTCCCGAGGCCTGATATATACCAAAAGGTGATCGATCCGTGCCATGGTGGAAACAAACTTACATATAAAATTTCATCAAAATCGCTTCAGCCGAACTTGAGATACACGCGTGCACACACAGAGCGACAGACCGACAGACGGACAGACCGACAGACCCACAGACCGACAGACCGACAGGTTGCTAAAAATAGTTTATTTACACTTCCCTACTACGGAGAAGTACGTTCCCACCGAAAACTCGATATGCAAAATTTGTTGCCATCACATAACCTACCTATTGTTTACACAATACGGTCGGTAAAAATTTGAATTTATAAAAAGATAACAAATCAGATAACTGGATTTAAAAAGTTGTTGTGTCTAATTAGACTGTTAACAAATATTTAGCAATTTGAATTACAGCAACATTTGTAAGTTTTAGAAAATTATTAAGAAAATTCTGACATAAATCGAGAAAATTACTCACATTAATTTCTCTTAGTATTTAATGAAAAACTGCTTAAGCAACAAAAAAACATTTTCTTTCAATTGTTTGAAAAAATTCTCCATCCCAAACGATTATCATCTTGCCATTAGCTCCAGTGAATGAGCAATTTTATATTCTAATATGTTCTGTATATATGATTAACAATTCAATTTGAAGAGAACAACAAGACTGCACTATAATTCTTTAATTCTATTTTTGAGTAGGGTGAAATTTTTATAATAATTATGAATTAAAGATTTTCTTAAAATGTAGATTTAGTTAAAAATTACCCATACAGAATGGAAAAATTAAAGATGTGTGAAAACTTGTTTCTTTTTTCTTATTTACACAAAATTATTATTTTCTGCCCATATCCTTAAAATGGATTTCTTTTGTTTTAACATAGAAATTTGTTGTATTTAAATAACAGCAGGCAAGAACAAGTAAATTTTTCTCTAGTAAATTTATAAATAAGAATGGCATTATTGCTTGTCGAAACTACATATAATTTTCATTATAACCAATTTTATCTTTAAAAGAATCTTAAAATTCAAAAATTTTCTATAACCATTAGGTATTTAAAGTTCTAAAACTTTAATCTTCCTTTGTGACTAATGTCCGTGTATATGTTTGTGTATTGTTTGGGTAAAGAAGCACAAAGTGTAGTTATAAATTAGAAATGGATAAATGAAATAATCGTCCTTTCTATTTCAATTTATTTAAAATTTAATAATATTTGAAGTAAATGACTGTGAAGAAAATTAAAGGCGAATTGAAAAGAAAGAAATGCTGAATAAATTTTCAAAGAAATCTCATTTTAGATCTTGAAGCTTAGAATTAGGCTGCAAAGAAATATTTTTACTCTCTCGTTATATTTTACTCTTTTACTCTCTCCACCTCTATTACACTAACACAACTGTACGCCACATTACTATACTTGAAAAACGCACTATAGGATCGTTTATGTGCTGTTCTCTTGAAATTTTGCAACTTTCTCTTTCAATTCGTCTTTAATTTTCAAGAAAGTAGCTACTATTCCAATATTGTATTTACATTGGTTTAATGAAAACAAAAATTTTAAGTGAAAGAAAATTCAAGAAAACTTTTAATTTTTCTTTCTTTCTGTCTGATTTTAAAATTACAAATAAAGAAAATATTAAAACCTTCTTTATAAACATCGCTAGTATTAAGGCAAAGGGTCCATATTTTTATTTCAAATTTGAAGCTCATAAAAATTGCTTTTTTTGGTTTTGTATTTATCATTCAACAAATAAAGAATTTTGAAAAAAAAAATTGTATAAGTACTTTAAAAAATATTTTTGTTTTTTCATTCTATGGTTTTTTTTTTGTAATTTTTGAAATATTTGAAACTTTTATATTTTTAAAACACACAACTTAAATGCAATTATAAAGTAAGAGAATAGATGATGTTTGACAAGCGATTAATTTGAATTGTTCTGATTTATAAAGAAGTGTTAAAATTATAGTGAATGAGTGGACAAATATGGAAGTTACGGAAAGCTTAATAATTTATGATTTAAAAATTTGAGAAAAAAAATCAGAGAAATTTGAGAAAAAAATCAGAGAAATTTGAGAAAGCAAATCTAAGACAACCAGACCTGAAAGTTTAAGAGTTGTCTGGAATTGTCACATTCCAAAAAATTATAATCGAGTCCAAATGAGAGACGAAATAATTAGTTACATTGGTTATTGACTGTTAAATTCGTTGAACACAATGTTCGAACTGTCGAACAGCTGACATCTACATCTACACAGCTTATATCTAGAAAATGACGTGAGAATTAAGCGTAAGTTGTATGAATACGTGATACCAATTCGTTTGAGATGTTCAGAGAAAGACTGCGTGATTCACAATTTTCTTGGTTTGCTTAATATGAAATGAACACCAAAATTCTTTTTTTTACTCATTTTGAAATTCATTTATAACTTCAGAACAAAAAAAAAAAGATGTTATTCTCAATACCAAAGAATCGGATGTGGGAAATTTCATTTATTTCATTCTCTAAATTCAATTAAAAAAATTTTTTATCTATTTTTAATAATTATTAATTTAATTGGACTACCATAGGGAAAATTCTATTATTCCAAAAAAAAAAATATATGCTTGCTCTAAAATTTATTAAGCATCTTCTTTAAATTAACCGCATTCTTCCAACTTATTACCGACTCAAACTACTAAAAATTTCTTTTTCAAATTTCAATATTTTGTTTTTTTTTTTAACAAATTTTAAATTCATCAAATCAGCCCCCAAAAATTTTTGGTTGTTGCAAAACAATTACGAGCATTTGTATTCGATACCCTCTTCTTTTCCATTCGCATCTTTCCACGTTGTTTTTATTTTATTATATCCTCACACCAATATCATTTCATCATTACATATATTTGCTATTTTATTGCCCTAACCCCAAATGTATAAGAGAAAGTATAAAGAATTATAGATAAAAAATTACCTGTTCATATTAGAAATTTTTCTATTTTTTTTTTCTATTTTTTATTTCCTATAACTTTTACAACCACTTGAGGATTATGTCTTGCAGAAAACTTTCAAATAGAATTTTAAGAATGCAAGTAAAATAAAAAAAAAATTTTAAAAAAAAATACCACAAAATTATAAAAGGAATTTTTATTTTTGAAAAAATAATTTTTTTTTTAAATTTGTATGATTGGAAAAACAGAAAATTTCAATTAAATCAGAAATTTTAAAGAGCATTTTTCCTTACATTCCTTATTAATAAAGTAACACGGCAAAACTGAATAGAACCCAATAGCAACTAAATAAAATTAATTTTAATTTCGGTAAAAAAAAACCAGGGTGTCACATTAAATTTTTTAATTACCTAAATTATGAATAATATTTATGAATTTCTCGACCAAAATTCAAAATACCAATCAAATTACAACTAATTTGAATGCCCTTTGCTAGATATTCGTATAGTACCGAGCGGCACGCAGTTAAATGAGGAAATCCAGTTCTCAATAACTTAAGCCAGCAAAAACTTACAAATATACCTTAAATACGGACTAAAAATATTAAGCACATACTAATTATTTCTTTTATATTGCAAAATTCATTTCAATGCTAAATAAATACCATCCTATCATTCATCAAAAGCACACAATACGGAACCATAGCAATTAATTCAATTCCTTTATATGCATCAATATTGCAATTATTGCATTTTATGAATAAAAATTTATGTAAATTCAATAGAAAAGGACTCAAACCCAAAAAACAAAAATATTGGCAACATTATCATTACACACAATATAATTAAAACCAAATTAACCTCTTCAAATTCATTGCTATAATTATTCAAATCAGTAAAACATATAAGAACCAAAAAAACTCATTTATTTTCCAAATTAAAACCGCATAATCTACTGCGGTAGAATGAGCTTGAAGCAGTACTTTCCAATACCACACACACACACACAATATTAACTATAAATGCACAATATAACAAAAGCGAAATGCAATTTTATTAACCTACAAAAAGTAACCAATGAAATGTTAAAAATGTACAGACAAAATTTCCAACCAACAAAATTCCAATTTTAAAATAAAATTTCAAATGAAATGAAAAACAAAATATAAAAAAAAAATATTCAAAATCCTTTAGAATATTATAAATGAATAGATGAATGAGAATTCACCTGAAATTGCAACTTAAAAGTGAAAAAAAAAAAAAAAGAAATGGCAAAAAGAATAACAAAATTATTTATGAGTATTCTTGGAAACTCAATCTTTTACAATAATGCGTTCATCATACACATGTACGGTTATAATATTAAACTTGTGTATAATAAGGACAAAAATATTTTTAAGCTACTTTTCTCTAAATTTATGTATAAGTATATTGTTTGTTACCTAACAAAAGTTTATCTGTATGCCCCAGACATCCTAAAATATTACCCAAAAAAAAGTAAAATGAGAATTCCTTTTTCATAAAATTCAAAAAAAAAAATACAATTTTTCTTCCTTTTTTGAGTGGAAATCATCATAATCGTTGTTGTGCATATCCAAAATTCCTAAGGGCTTTGATGACTTTTGACTTATCATACTTACATATAAAAGAAATGTATATATTAGAAAAAAAATAACAACAACCGAAAAATACGATTTTTATAAGAAATGATAGGTGTATTTTTGTTTTTTGGAGAAGGAGACACCATCAAGCATAATATTTCATATTATGAGGACAAAAGGTACAAAACAGCATTTGCAAAATGGAAAAAAAATTTTCGTATACGTATTCACTCTTCGTCTTTGTCGTCATTATTGTCGTCATCGTCGTATTACTTAACCTTTATGTCAAATATAGAAAAAAGTATTTATTTCAACAAATATCGGTCTATGTATATATAATGAAATTCAATTGTGCAAATGGGAATAAATATAGATTTCATGTTTTAGATTATGCGATTGCATACGTGTGCACACAATTTTTAGTATTAAATATAGAACGCATTGCTATGTTTATATAAAGTAAATTTTAAAATTTCTCGAATTTAATTTGATTTTTTGTTACTTCTTTTTATTAAAAATCAAAATAAAAAACGTAACATTTTTTCTATGCGCAACTTAATTTTTCAGCCTACAACCAGAATCAATAATTTAAGAATTTTTAAAAATTAATTTGACATTTGAATTTGCATTTCAAATCAGTTTTTAAATTATTTTTATCAGAAATATTCAGGAATTTCTTTAAAATACTGAAAAATATTTGAATTCTGATATAAAAATGGAAAATTAGAAAATCACTTCGCATTAAGAAGTCTGAATTTCTTCTTTGCTCTCAAAATTTTCATCTCAATCAAACTTGTAGTTAATAGTTTACAATAATTAAATAATAGTTTACTAAAATTATTCACAAACGGCAACATATTAAGACACAAATGTCACAACCATTCGAACTACAAATTTTATACAAAACGACAATTCAGCCAATTGTCAGGAATTTCCTAAAAACCTTCAATTTATTATTATTGTTTAATTTATTGTCAATTTTTGTTTTCATATATAAATTTAATTTAATTGAAAATTATTTGCATTTTAAATCTCGCTTAATAATTATACTTCAGATTTATTAAGCAAGGACAGATGAGGAAAACAGAGAGCGGTTAAGCAGTGTTTCACATAAAAAATACAGAACACCTTAGTATTCTGTAATGATTCATTTAAAAACTTTAAGCGCATTTTCTGATTAAATAAGAGATAGAGTGATTCCACGTATTCTTCGTGATCACTAGGAAATCACAGATTCCGCCAATATATATTATATCAAGCTGTAGAAGTATTATTTTTGGAGATTATGGTAAAATTCAAATATTTAAATGTAAACATTTTTAAGCCCAATCCGAATTAATAAAATTAGTAATTTACGAGTAAAACGTGCAATATAATAAAATGTGTAATTAATATTTAATTAACATTAAATTGGAAATAAAATTCAAATTATTATAATATTCTAACATTATATTTAAAGCTTAATTAGCAGAATAAATATTAAAGCTAGAATAAAATGTTAATATCCCTTGTAATTAAATACAAATTTTCTTGAAAATTCTAAACTATCCCCTTATATCAATTCGTATTATAAATTCATACATAAATACAATATTTTCCTAGTTAAATAATTCATTTTCCTGTAAATAAATAAATAAAAAAGAGAAAAATCCTTAATTCCCCCTACATTAATTCCCTTAATTTAAGTATAAGAATAAAAGTAAAATTTTTGCCCTATATACATATATTTGCCTTCCAAAATTCCGACAATAATTGAAAGTGAATTTAAAAGACAAACGAATTTTTATATATTCGACTAAGTTTATTCTAAGGCATACAACCAAAATCTAAAAAAATTTTAATCCACTTGTTCAATATTTTATATTTAGAATTTGTTTCTTTTTTCATACTCCCTTATCCCCAAAAAGAAGTATATGTATGCACATATGATTCCTTTCTTTCCATGATTTAAATCATATTATATACCTAGAAGATTTCATGTAGCATTTCAAAGTTAGTAGTATTAAATTTGTTCTGCAATGATTATTGTTATACAAATGTTTAGAAACATACCAAGAATGTTCAATAAGTTTTTGCTTAAATAAATTTGCAATATTTATTCAAGAATAATATGTCATACACTTCAGATGATATTGTGATAAGATTTTCGTTATAAAATTAAGATGCTGATCTATTCTCATACCACCTTTTTTATGTCTCCAATATTCAAAATGCATAATTAAAATTTCACAAATCTCTCCAACACATAATTAAATTCTAAAATAAAGATTCAAATCTAAAACGATACATGAAAATATTTTTAAAGAACAAATTTTGCCTTTAAACTAACCAGAAAATCAAAAAGAAATTTTAATCATTAGCAAAAATTCCCAAAATTTTTGGTCCCCCCCCCTTTGTAGATTTCGAATAATTTTTACTAATTCTTCGGTAACAAACAAAATGTATCCGATGTTTTTCTATATAAATATAAAAGTTTTCAAAGATTCAAACAAAAATAATAAAAAGTCTGGGATGATGAACTTTTATTTTCACCCATTCCAACAACACATAAAACAAAACAATAAAATAAAAACAAAAAAAAAAATTAAATAATTTGTTCTCAATTTGTCTAGGTGTATAAAAAATTTTCAGTTTTATTTTTGTGGTGGTATAAAAACAGAAAAGGATAAAAGAACTAACGGCAAACATGAAAAGAACAAAGAACAAAGCATGAAAAAAGCAAACCAATTCATAATGCAGGAAAAATCTTGAAGCAAAAACAAACAAAGAATTCAGAAAAAAAAACATGAAACGAAATGGTAAGACATGTGAATTCAAAAAAAAAAAATAAATCCTGTAAAGGACCAAAACACATGCTTTTCATGTATACATATAATAAAAATTTATACTTGAAATTCTTGTATATGAAGTGTAGTGTGGATTGTGCACAAATTTTTACACCTTAAATTCCTTTTCGCTTTAGTATTTCTGTTTCCGGAACAAAAAGCAAACATTAAAATTTATTTTTCTTACTTTTCATAAGAACGCATTCTATATAACAAATGTGGTGATATACTTTCCCACATTTTGGCAATAGATTAAGAAATATATGAATAATTACCCGTAGTCAAAAGGTAATTTTTATTAAAAGAAATCGCAAAATATTTTTTAGATGAATTTTAACAGCAGCATGCATTTTCATTAGAATGTTAACAGCAGCAAAAATTATTTTACATTAGAAATACTGAACGCATAAGTATTAGAAAATTACTTGCTTCCCAACCTGTTATTCGGTCAAACTAAATTTAAATTGCTAATACTTTAAAGCTTCACATATGATCGATCAATTTCTCTTAGTTCACAATTTAAATTTCCTCAAAGAATTACTATAACTCTTATTATTTAAATATTCTCTAATTTACTATATATGTAGCACAATATAGTTGATATTGTTTAAAAATAACATTGACACGAAAAATATGTTACAGCATATACCCAACAAAACACAAAAAACACAAGTATATAAGTATATATAATAAAATGACAATTCGAATTTATTAAAAAAAAATAAATAAGAAAAAGAGATAGAAAATGAAAGATTGAACTTATTAAAAATAGAACAAGAAAAACAATATTAGATTAGAAGAGTCAAAAAAAGAATAAGGAGAAAATCTGTCAAAAAGTGATTAATGATCAAATGTCATTCCTTCCCAATTCAAAATATCAAAATAAAAGCAAAAAAAGAACTTATTGAATTTAATATCAAGGACGAAAAACAAAACTGACATCTCTTATACATTCTTTAAAGGCATATTTGACGTAATATAAATATTTGTATTGTAAATATACATACATACGTGTGTGTACACACAAGTATACGAAAAATATTCAAAAAAGAAAATTTTCTCTCTTTTTATTTTAGAGAAAAAAAAATTCTTTGAAATCATTGAGAAAAAAATTTATTCCCAATTTGGCCGACTAATTTAAATTTAATTGCATTAATATATGAAACCCAAAAATAAAATTTGATAACAGTGGTAATGTCAAATTGAAATACTAACTGCGGTTAAGTTGAGCATTTTTACATTGAGTTGGGCTGTTAGTATAGTCACATTCAAATTCCTTCATTCTCTTTCGCATTTCTTCTTTTGTTCCGAGAAAAAGAAACCGAATTTAACCGAAAAAAAGTATACGAAAACTATTTTTTACGTTATCAAGTTAGTTAGGTGATCAGATTCATTTTGAAATATTATAAATTACACTATTACAATTTTGAGATATAGCCAGATCTACCGTCGGATCTACTATGTATGCAAAATAAGCAGTAATATGCAAAATATGCCGGCATTGTAAATGGCCGCCAAAATAACACGGATGTCATTGAAAACTCAGAAAAATAACTAAATATTAAAGAAATAAAATTTTTCCCTATTTCTTTCGTTACGTTTTTTCCAAAAAAAAAAATATTTTTTTTATCTACTGCGAACTTAACATGACAACATGTACCTATATACAAAGATTACAAACAAAAAGCTGAAAGTTTCATTCCCGGTTTTAATCTTATGACTAACCTGGCATGCAGCTTGATAACTTGTAATTTATAATACGCAATTGTCTATGGGGGGGGGGGGGGGCTCTTTTCTAACAACGTAAGGCGCAAAACAAGTCAGAACCAGCTTGACTATAGTTTTGATTGTCATTCATTCAATATGATCATAATCATTCAATATTCCACCAAACTAAACACGCATTGTACATATGAGAAACCTCATATATGACTAAACATTTCTAAAAATAATGTTACAATTTTTTTCTCTTATTCCCAAAAAAAAAAAAACACCTTATATAACGATCTTTAATTTCTCATGGGAAGAAAAACTTTTATTCTTTAACAATTAGATAAAGGTAATTTTGAAAACTGGTCTACAATTCTTCATTTTCAAAATGTTTCTATAAAAATGTTATACAATAACTTTCTCAAAAATAATTTCTTTAATATAGCAGTAACAGATTAGTGTAAAAGTGCGTGTATAGTTATCAAATTTATTTATGTAGGTTATAAAATTAGGATAAGTAAATTGAATTTGATAGGTTTATATCAAAAAGATGAACAAAAGAAGATGAAGAGAAAAGAAAACCAAATTGAGTAAGTTGTCTATTTTATTTTTCATTTTCATTTAAGTTTAAATAAATTTTGAAGGGGAGGGGAGTCTGAGTTTTATAAGAATATTGGATATAAATGATATTGATAATTATAATAGAGAATTATTATTATGTAATGATAAAAATGATATTGATGGATAATGATAATAGAAAAAGTGGTTAATAGATAATGGGAAATGGTTATTTTTTTTTTTATTAAAGAAAATTACTTTTATTTTTTTTTTGGAATTGAATTGTCCTTTCTGGTGATAAAGAAGAAAAAATCTACCCACCTTTCCATCTTATATGTGAATTTCAAAATTCAAAATGAAATTTTGAGATAAAAAATAAATTCAATTTAAAATTAATTTACCTTAAATAAGTTTTTAAGCATGAAATTTTTAAATTCAGTTTGTGAAAAAAAAAAAATTAATTTTCTACTATTCTTGGAAGTTATGAACAATAAAATTTTAATAATGAAAGCATAATCTAATTTAGATTTTCATTTTAGATATTAAATATCTTGAAATTTCGTCAAAATCTTAATTTGGAATTAAATGTGATAAGTGGGTAATAATTTTGTATTTCTTTTATTCTTGTTGCAAATTATTTTTGAAAATATAAATTTCACCCGATTATAAATAGAATTGTAAGTATTTTTTAGATTTTGTTTATGACACTACTTTTAAAAATAATAAAAAATTTATTTATAGTATCGTCATTTGAGTAATTGAAGGATAAAAAGTAAACAAAATACATGGCGAGCTGGTATCACTCGATAAATGCATTGACACAACTAAAAAATTACAGTTTTCTAGTAAAAGATGAAAGTTTGTACAGAATTTCATCTATCTTAGACAAAACATATCTTAGACAAAAACCAAATTTTTGGACAAGAACCTAAGGAACGCAAAACTTATTTGCAATATCAGATTTTTTTTTTTAAATTTCAATCCCTGCAACCGCAATTGTGGGCAATTAAACCATGTTGGAGACTGATACTAAACTAAATTGGAAAAAAAACGGCAACAACACAAGCAGATACAAAAATTGTGTATACAACTATTTTGATCACATATCCCTGTAAAAACTTTGCTTGCTCATCTAAAGAATGTAAGCTACTCGTATTTATTAAATTATATTGAATATAAATCAAAGTACGCCGCACTTATTGAAAAATATACATGATAAAACTTTACAATAAATTAAATTTTTTTTGCTTATTTCAAAAGAGGAAAAACGAAGACAAAACTTATTTATTTTACTAATACCCCACATTACTCCCCAATACCAAAACCATTAAGAAATCTAAATAAAAACAAAAACTTAATTTAAGTACCCATGTTTTTCTTTTTATTATAGTCACAGACTTTATTTTCTCCTCACACTTATCATAAAAATTTGACAATTTTTGGGATGACATATGAAAAATTTATAAACTAATTCAATTTTAACCGAAACAGAAAGAAATACACTATGAAATCGACAAACAGTAGTATGTTAAAACAGGTATGATGCAGAATCACACTATGATTTGTGATTCTTTGTATATATAACGTACGTATGTGGATACTCCAGACAGAAACTATAATATTATACAATTTATTCTTATTCAACCTAAAAATGATTTTTCAACAACAATTTATGCCGTTAAATTGAATCAATTTAGATTGTAAAGGACACTAAAAGAAATTTTTTTTCTTCGTATATTGCCTACTATGATTTTTTTTTATAAATAAACCATAGTAGTGTTTCATTCAAATCATCACACCAGTTTTCTATTATTTTAATAAAATTTAGACATAATTTTCAAGTATGTACAAAATACAGAGTGTCTAACCGAAAGTTTTGATAAATTTTTATTCATTAAAGTATTTACGGTATTTCCGGTTTTTCGCCTTTAAGCTCGAAGGTTTAATGCTTTACATCCGTTATAATCACTCAGATCTTTCTGCTTAGATGATTTAATACCATTATATGATATTTATCTTTCAACAAATGTCATTTTGATATATTTGACATAAGTATTGTTTCTTTTATATTTGACATTCTAGTTAATCTGCCACTGCTTTCTTTCAAGCGAATAGAACACGGTCTGAAGATGGTCTAATTGCGCAAAAAATAGGAGTGTTTGGCTTTTAAGGCTTTGAATAAAAAAGCCAGCACGAATTTATTGTTTTTGACAGATTTTTTTTACGTACTCGAGCGATAGTTTATAACACAATCTTAATACTCTGGTTTTAAAAAATTAACCACCGAGTATTGATTTGAACAAATAATTCATAAATTTTTATACTTCTCTTGAGAACTATGAATACAAACGGTAAATTTTTCAATCAAAAATATTATAAACCTACCAACCCCTGCTTATACCTCTTCACTTTTAAACGCACTTCTTGTTCCATATATACACAGATTTATAAAATATACGGAGACAAAAGCATCATACCAAAAAATTAAAATCATTTATGTCATAAAAATCGTACACAACCATTACCACCCACTGATGTGGTCAATTTTAGTCCTAAATGCAGAATAACAACAAAAAATAATAACAATAACAAAAAAACCTTTTCTATTCTATATGAATTATTAGATTTTAGTCGTCCTTTTTTTGTTGGTTTTGTACAACTAAATAAAGAAAATAAAATAAGGATAAAATCCTGTGACGCATAATGAAATTTTCTAGTCTTGAAGCAATTTTTTTGAATTTTTGTATGTATAGTGAGTGGTTCTCTGTCTGTAAAATTTTTCCCTCTAATCTTAACAATTTGAACTCTCGTTGTTTTTTTATTCAAGATTTTTAAATTTAAATAAATAAGAAATTGTTTTGTGCATTTTTGTTTTTTATTAGAATGTACTCTTTATTCCTCTCAACCCATTTTTATTTAAAAAAAAAAAACAAAAATATTAAGTGCTAAGAGAAGAGGTCGAATTTCAAAAACATGAGAAAATCAAAAAATAAAAAAATTCTTTATTCTAAAAACTTCATAGCCATTCTATATTGCATAATATTCTTTTATTGACATTGTTTTGTAGGCTCAGAGAAACCAAGAAAGAAAGAATAAAAGATGAGTAAATGATGGTGCTAAAGACACAAACATAAAATCAAATAAAAAACCAATGTTCTTTTCGTTTAGAATAAGCCGCCTTGCTTTTCTAAAAAATAAAAAACCACAATGGAAACGGATGGGATACACCATTTCTGATTATTACAATGTAAAAATAAGGATATTTTTTTTAACAATATAATAAAAGGACATTTGAAATTTTAATGTGTAAAAAAAAAAGTGTCCTTTCCTTTTATTATCCTCTCTATTCAAAAAGAGGTTTTCTATAGAAAATTGGAACTTTTTCAAAAAAAAAAAATGTGGGATAAGGGAAAAACTCTTTATATTCACATTTTCTTTTTCTTTCTTGTTGCTTGTGTGGCTTTCCTTGAAAAGTTAAATTAGAAAATTTATAGCATAAATCTGAAACTAATTTTGAAACTTTTCTATGTATATGCGTTCTTATACTAGAAAAAAAATAAAATTTTTGAATTTTGAAACAAGTGAAAATGTTTTAGTCGATATAAACCGATTGAATTATACCCTGCAATAACTCGAACCTGTGAAACCATTCTATAGAAACTTCACGAATATGTTTGACCTATAATTGAACACGCGACTGCCAAGTTGCATGAATCTGACTTTATTATTTTTCCAAATATTTAAAATGAGCTTCTGGACTTGTATGGCAGCTAACCGAACCTGTCATGCAATTCCACCAAAACTTCAGGATTATATCAAACATTTATAATTGGACACACTACTGCCAAGTTTTGTAAATTTAGCTTTATTATTTTTTCGAATTTATAAAATTTGCTTTTGGAGTTGTATGGCAGCCACCCGAACCGGTGCAGCCGTTCCATCAACATTTTTTAAAGCATATGAAGAATGTAATTGGATACACGTATAAAAAATTTCATATTTATACCTTTATTATTTTTTGAAATATTTAAAATAAACTCTTTGAGCCTATTTACAACAGAAATGGTCTATTTACAATAGGGTTCGTCCTTGACACAAAAGAAATAACTTGTGAAAGTTTGATTTTGATTGCTTTATTCGTTTTTCAGTTATCGTGCGTTCGGGCGGACGGACGAACATGTCTAAATCAACTCAGAATTTTTACGCTGAGCAAGAATATATATATATGCCCATACCGCAGACGGCTCCATACCAAAGTTAATATACCCTTCAAGAAGGTGCAGGGTATAATAAAAAGAAGAATTCGTAATTTTTTCTTAAACGAATTCATTAATTTTAATATTTTTTATAGCTTTTAAAAATTTTTTACTATGCTATTATTATTTTTTTTTTTAAATTATTAAAAATTTTATTACAGGCAAAATGTTTCCACATGTTTGTCATACCAGGTAAGTGGGTAAATGCTTTAAAAGGTAATAAAAACTCTCATAAAAATAAAAAATAAATTAAAATTTAAATTTGAATTGAGCGTAAAAATTAAAAATTAAATTGCATTTAAATTAAAATTTCTTCTTTTCATAATTTTCTATTTTTTTAGGGAACGCTCCTTATAGTTATTTAAGAGAAAAGCTTTGTTCTCTGATAATAACTAAACTATTACTGAGGCCTACATCGTATAGCCATTTTGAAAACCTATAGGCTAATATTTGACAATAACATTACTTTTATAAGCAACAACTTTTAAATTTTTTTCTGCTTTTAACAAAAAATTCTCTTATACATACGTATATAAATCCTAATTCTAATAATATTCTTATAATATTCTATCTTCTGTTATAAAAATAAAGTCTAACCCAGTTATGTTAAAATATTAATTAATTTGATGTTATTTTCCATTTAAAAATGTACAACGCCATCTATCGCAATATATGCACATATAAGCTGAACTCAATGATTACCATTCATTTTCACGTACAATTTCAATAGCATACCTTGTATAACAATATTCTAATATATAAAAAAAATTTCATAATTATAAGATAACTACACAATATTTCGATCGTACCAAAAGAAGATAGTAGAGGACGAACAGACACTACTAAATCGGTTCTAATAAACGATTTCTATATCATTTGTTATGACGTCAAATATACTCACTATAGTTTCTCTTTTTAAGACGTACTTGGGCGTATTCAATTAAGAGTAATGCATGAGCTTAAACAGAAGACTAGTTGGGAGTCATTCCGGCTGTCTTTCCAAAATATTAAAATGGCTTTCAATTCTTGATAGTCAAATATTTTTGACTTTCACTACTGAACGAATTGCCATACAGAAAAGGGTTGGGTTCTATTTGCAAACCACTCTAGTAGAGGGTATTCTTTACATAAATCAAATGCAAAATATTGTCATATGAATTGTCATCAAAAATTTGACTCTACATAAATCTTAAATTCAACAATAAATTAAATATAGTTTTTAATAATAAAATTTTGACATTTTACTTTTTTTTTAATAAAAATTTTAGAAAAACGCGAAACCAGTTTTCATTTTTTCAACTGTACATCGAAAAATATTTTTTTTTTCATATTTTTGTAACCATTAAATATAAAGTTATTTTTTAAATTGAAACTAGATCATCATATAGCATAGCTACCTGCTTTTGTTAAAAAAAAAATACCATACAAGTTAGTTGACATTTTCTACTTTTTTATGTTCTTTTCTACATTTCAATATAACAAAAATTCATTTGAAATTCGTTAAAAAACAAGCAACAAACCATACACAAAAAAAAATGTAAAATATGAAAACTCTTTAAAGTTCAACAATCCATTAAATTATGGATTTTTTAAAAGTATACAGAGATGAAAGTGTTTTCAAATACATTCAAAAGTAAACGTACTTTTATTTTGCTACATGGTTTTTTAAAAGGATACTTCAAAAACATTATTTCGTCGGCTGAGAAATAAAACAGTGTATAAAAAAAGGTATAGTTTTGAGTAAATCGCGTTTGAAGTTTTTTGCAAAATGAAAATGAAGTTTCGAATCTAAAATCTTCCGGTTGTCATCTTTGACTATCCTGAAAAGTTATGTTAAACATTTTTGGGGAAATAAATAGTTTATTTGCATAAATTTGATTAAATAAATTTTTGTAGATCTTAGAAAATTAGAGGTTTGAAATTTCTTGGTACTTCTTACACTATTTTATTTTTGGTAGAAATTGTATGAAGAAAGTTATACACTGTTTCATTTTAATTTTTTTGTATGGTATACACCATTTCATTTTTATTTATACGTTATTTTATTTTGTAAAAAATTAATATAATTTGAGAAACAAAATTAACATTACATACTTTAACTCAACGTATAAAAATATAAACAGGTATTTTTATCGATATTAATGTAACATGAAAAGTCGTAAACAAAAATAAGTAATATTAACATAAAAGATAATTCAAATGTACATTATTTCTACTTGAAATTTTGAAACTTAGTTTTAAAAATTAATTATAGCTCTTCAATCTCGTCTTCTGAATAGCTTGGTTCGTTTAATTTAGATAAATTATTTTTAGATTAGACTTTTTCTGCCAAGTTTTGATAAAATGCTACTGAATGTTTCTAACTAAGATTGATTGATCATGTTTTCATATTGCGCACATGAAACGAGTAATTAAATTTTGTATTAAAGATTCTTTTATAAGTATGCTAGCCAACTTTTATGTGTATTTTATAATGCTTAAGTTAATGTGTTGGCAGTTGCAAACTCCGTTGTAACTTTCTTTTGCTTTGAATTCTTTCTTTTTTAATTTTTTTTATTGCTTTTTTACATTTTCACTTGTACTTTATAAAATTTTTTCGAGTAGTGTTTCCGCTGATGTAGATGTAATGGTTTCATTATCAAACGTTTAGTCTATAAAACATTCTGTAAGTTTTTCTGGTTCCGCTTCACCCGTTTCAGATGCTGAACTCTTGCTAGGTTCATAATTGTCATCAGAACCAGAAGAAAAGTCTGTAATAGAATTTTCTGGTGACTTCTCGAAAAATGTTACCACTTCTTCATCATTAAAATTTTTATTCCTTTTCTTTTTACGTAACACAACAAAATTATTTTAATTGTTGTGAGTATAAAATTTTGCCTTAAATTAATAATTATTTGCTTCACTTATTAAAAAAGTTATAACTTTAAGTTCTGTACTGATCAACAAAATCCAACAGAATACTTATTTCTTAAAAATATTTGTCTTATACATGAAGATGCATATAGAATTAAACACAATTAAACAAGTACAATGTACATATGTACGTTTGTTTTGTACGCTGTTTTATTGCATTGTTTGCCAGGGAAGACGATTCAAAATTCAAAATTAAAGTAGTGTATAAGACAATATGAAACAGTGTATCAAATTCTTACACCGTTTTACTTCTCAGTTTATTGCAAAAATTTTTTTTATTAAAATTTAAAAAGCGTGTAAAAGTAACATACACTTTTTTATTTGGTATTGAAATTAACAACTGAATGATAAATTTTCTACCAAAATAGTGTAAGAATTCATTACGTTATTTTAAATTTTGTAAAAAATTACGGTTTGGCAATAAAACAAAGTAAACGCATTTTACGCTATTTTGTTATTAATTAGTTTCTAAAAATGCTTTATACAATATTTTCGTTTTTATTTAAAAAGTATGTTAGAATGAAAAGATAGAGAAATATAAAGTAACTCAACTTATAGAATCGACTATGGAGAATCCAATGGTGATAAAATCGGATAACGACGTATAAATGTTATACGCTGTTTTCTTTCTCAGCCGACGATTTGTGTATCATGTATGTGAAATTTGTTAGTATATCTGTTAGTTTAGTAAATTGCTCTGCAAACGAGATATTTACAATATTTCAAAATATATTTTGATCATTTATGGTTGTCATCTTTTGATATCGAAAAATTTCTTTGAAATTTATTGAATTGCAACAAGTAGGATCACAAACTCTTTATTAATATTGCTTTCTGAGTGGTTCTGAAAAAATATTAAAACCAATATACATGAGTGTAATTATGATACACCAGTTTTAGAATGTTAATACGAACAACTATACCTAATGTGCATTAAAACCGGTTTTGAAACACTTAAAGAACTAAAGAGAACACAGTTAATATTGCACTTTGCAATGCAATATCACGTACACAAACCACTTACTTAACCTTATCAAGAGCTTAAAAATTGAGATTGATTTTTCAAAAATTTAAATAAAACTGAGAGTAAAAATTATTATTATCTCAAAATTGTTCATTATACACAAATAGCATATGACGGTTAGATTGTGTTGTCATTTTGCATTTCTATATGACACTAACAGGTTACTGCAACCTACATATTGCCACAATTATCATTTCAAAATACTCACATTACCGCGTACATTACATTATCGTGCTAATTATTTCTCTTGTAGCACATTAAAATTTTAACAAAATTCACATCTCTACATTTCTCTAACAAGCCTAGCGGTTAATGATAAAAACTAGCACATACATGGAAAAAAAAATTCAACTTTTTGTTTCCTGTATTATCTACTACTACAAAAATTGGGCTTATTGCCAAATTGTTATTTACACGTGACCATAACTTTATTATAATATTATGTTTTTTTTTTGTTTTTTGCCTGTTACACTTTTTTTTATAACAATATTCCAATTTTTTCCTCCTCCATTTTCACCTACAATCAAATGGGGAAAAAACAAACTCCATTTGTATTAAAATTTATATACGAATGTGTATGTGTGTTTCGTAACAATACAACCATTTTGGGAATATCATTAATGTTAAAACCTTAAAGGATTGTCGGTTTTATGTTTGGTTTTCTTAATTTTTTTTTGTTTCATTTAGACTTTTTTTTTTGAAATTCGTCCCAAAGAGAATTTGAGCAAATCGTTGTTAACTAACGGTAAAAAAATAAACTTGAAATATAAAGAGGAGGAAGAAAATGATGGCTTAAAGTATTAAGTCGAAAAAAGTCCATCACTTAATATAGAAATGTTTTAGGAAAATAGAAAAGGGTGCATATTTTTTGAAGAAAACAATGTAAGAACAAAAAACGCACTTCAAAAGGCAACTAAGATTTCTAAATTTCTAAAAGACCTTATTAACGAAATTAAAGCACAAGCAAATTTAAATTTCATTCTCTATTATTCTCAGTTCTCCAATATGTAAGTTTAATTTGCTCCAAAATAATTGACTATATGTATGCAAGGAAATTGCATTCAGCTGCTTAAGAGAAGATGCTTTTATAGCTATATATTTAAAGCAAAATAAAAGAATTACCAAAAATATAAAATAATAACATTCTGAAAACAGAAAGCAACAAGGCCTCACAAGGTGACAACACAAGACCTCATCTAACAAAATTTATGACAATATACTTAAGCATTATTTTCACTACAAACATTAAATTTGTTTTCTCTACTCCCAACCCATACTTTAAGATTGTATCCATTTAATTCCGTCAAATATAAATTAAATTTTAAATAAATTACATCTGACGTACATTTTTTTCTCAGATGCCTAAAGTTTTGTTTCATACTCAAAATTTATTGATTTATATCACAAGCTTGGCAGGCAGCTTAGTTTTTAATGAAAATTTTTGTATACAAGATTGAAATAACAAAAAACAAAATTTAAAATAAAATTTAATAAAATTCGACAATCTTTTTCAATTCATTCTCTATTTAAATTCTTAATCAGAGTATTTCAAAGTGGAAAATTAAAAGAATTTATGTTCATTTTGGAATCGGAACAGTATTCCCTTTGAACAAGAAAAAAATACCAAATTCATAATATTCGAAAGAAATTAGTAGCTCCGCTGAGCAAACTAATTGAATTCTTTTTTAAAATAGAAATCATTGCGAATTCTTAGCGAATTTGAAAGCCGCTGAACTCTCAACGAATTATACAGGAAATAAGTATTAGTTAATGTTTCGTATTGAATTTTGTACAATACTTTTTCTTGTTCCAAAATTCTAATCCATAATGGAAAAACAGAGTAGTATACTTAGTCTAGTGGAAGTATTTAAACAATGAAATGAACAATTCATATATGGTAATCCTTACAAAATCCTTTTTTAAATAACACGCACACTTTATGAGCCTATAAGTTCTCATACACCTTTGTTTTTTTTTTTTTTTGGTGGGATTTCACACTGACATTAAAATGATAAATTTCAATTGTTTTTGTTCATACCGAAGTTGTTTTTTTTTCTCATTTTTATATAGTCTGTCATTAATGAAAATTTATTTAACAAAAAACCTTTCTATTCTAATTCCATTGCGGAAAAAATTCTAAATCAAAAACAAAAACACAAATAAATAATTTTCCTATATTTCCTATTTTTTTTTCCTTTTTTTCACTTATTTCGCAGATTTTCGCATTCTATTTTATTAAAAAAAAAATAAAATGGAAAATATAAAAAATTTTCACAAATTTTCGCCATTTAAAATTTGGATTTTTTTTTTTATGAAAAGGTACGTACTTTTAAATCTATTTCATATGGTTTAAATAAGCGGAAAGACTTAAAAAAAAAATTCGATTTTATGCCTTATGCTTTTATGTGCTTTTATTCGAATAAAATAAAATTTTAAAACGCGAGCATTACAAAATTGAAAAATCTTCTATTAGAGCTCAAAAAATTTGGGCGCAGTTGAAAAGAAGTGTGTACATTAAAAATTTAACCTACTGGTACTACCAAGTGTTGAATGGAACAATTTCTCCTTTAGCTGTCAATTTATACAAGAGATATTGGTACCAGTATCGGCCACACATTTATACCCACTTTTATTGCTCGAAAAATAAAAGAAAATCTAACTTAATAGAAAAATAAAATAATTCTATAATTTTAAATGAAAACAATTTTTAATTTAACAATTTATCATTTATTTCGAAAGTCCAAAGCGTTTATTCTTTGAAATTTGAATTCTTGAAATTAACTGAGTTTTAATTTTTAGCTTCAAAACATTTTAATTCACCCTCGTGTTTTCGAAACTATGCTTTATACGGTATTTGGGTTTGGGAAAAATAAAGGATTATGAATAATAAAAACAAAAATAATCGTAAATTAAATATACTTTTCTATTGAGACAATTTTACTTTTTAAGTAACACCATTCTTTTCTTTTTAGCATTAGTCCGAATACAATAAGATTTAAATGTAAAATAAATAAATAATTTAATTTAATTTCATCTCAAATGTATTATGAAAGAAAAAATCAAAATTTCTTATAACATTCCTTGACTAAATTTTCTTTGTTTTCTGCACTTTGGATAATATTTCATAAATTTTATAAAGTGGCTGGTATTACAGAAATAATATACTGCTAATAACTCCGAAGTAATTAGGTTACAATAGTTTATAAATCAAATGCAATTTTATAAACCATACCTAGTAAATTTTAATATTGTGAATTGAACGAGTATTTTCCATAAATTGGAAGAAATATGTGTAACTAGATGCTTTCAACTATTCCTTTATATAAACTGGTATATATAGCTAGAAAAGTTCTATACTATAAATGGAAAACGTTGTAAACTATTATATTCACAATAAATAATTCACAATAATTAATTCAAATTTAAAAATTTTCCATTCAAATACAAAATCAATTCAAAACGTAAAATCTAAAATTCTATCATTAAATTCAAATTTAATTTTAATTTTTTTTTTAAATTTATCAAATAAAAAGCAATTGTATAAAAGAAATTCAAAAAAAAAAAGCAACAGTGAAAATATCTATGTATGTGTATAAAAAAAAAATTTAATCCTTGAAAAAGGAAACAAATCATTTGTATTAATCCGGTTTTTCTCTTTTAAGTGCTCATACATGCAATAAAGAATAAAGAAATTTTTAAAGAATAGAATTAAAAAAAAAAGAAAAATATTTTCCTACAATTTTCTGCTCATGTTGAGAAGAAAAAATATTTTTTTTCTCAGAATTAAATTTTATACTTTTTGTTACAATAATTTGAAAGTATTGTAGAATTACTTGGAACTCGGTGTGTTACGCATATTTTTCTTAAAAAAGGAAAAATTATTTAAAAAAACAAAAAACATTCTAATAAAAATTTCTTCAGAAACAAGGAAAAATTTTCCTTTTTTTAGAATTTTATGTTTCTTCAAACAAACAGACAGGCAACAAAAAAGAAACAAACAAGAAAAGCATAAAAACAAAAAAATTCGATGGGATTTTTGAACACCTGACGTCGTCTATTACTTTTACATCGATTTGAATTTTCTTTTTAAATAATTTTCCACATAGAAAAGAAGAAGAAAAAAGAAAATGGCAACGAGCGTTATATACAAGTTAAAATTAACCGTATTTTTTGTTCTTCGTTTTTTTTTAACAATTATTATTTATTTCTTTGGTTTATATTCGTTAAAAAACATCTTTAAGACAACATAAAAACAACAACAGAAAAAAAAAAAACAAAGAATGTCTAGCGATAAAAGTTTTAAAAACTTGTATCCTTAATGGAACGAATATAATTACGAGGATATTTGAAGATGATACCAAAAAAAAAATATTAAAAAAAAGTCCTTTTTCAATGGCTTTAAAATAATTTTTTTTTCTCTTCTCGTTTTCTGTAATCCTTAAAGGCTTTCTTTTCCTCTACATTTATTTTAATCAATTATTGTTATTTCTTTTAAAATTTTTTTTTTTTCTCGAAAATATTTTTTTTATGGCATTTTTAATATTTTTCTCATATAATTATCTACAATAAACATTAAAATTTAATAGGAATTATTTTTTTTTTCTATACATAATATTTTTTGCTTTAAAATTTGCAGAGTTTTTTTTTACTTCTAGATTTTATCAAAGAAAAATTAAATTTTCAATAACTTCCGGGTATTTTGTAAACAAAATCTAAACGAAAAATATTGAAATAATTTTTTAAAATTTATATAGGAAAAATTTTGAAATTTTTTATTTATTGCAAATTACATAATTTGGGTAACAATTATTGGGATCCTGACTGGCATGGATCAAACACACGTTCACCGATAACAACTCAATAATTAGCTCAGAAAACTCGGATAAAATCAAAGTAAAGCTTTGCGGTTAGAAGGTCCATTTAATTCCTATATTTATGTATTTAAAATAAAAATGTTATTTTAGGTAAACGTATAAAAGTCTATTAGCGAAAAATCAACTAAAACAATGTAAGATTGTAATTGCTTTTGTGGAACAACTATAAGGCTTATGCAATAAACATATTTTTTTAACTGTTTGATACTAATTTGCAAATGGAATTCTCACAACTAACGAATTACACAACATTTGTCCTTCAATTTAAAACCGTTATAGCATAGACGAAGGGATGACTGGGTCAGCGACAACGAACCGAACCGAACAGCAACGGTCTTATTCAAAAGTTATATATAATTTTATAATAACCTATAACAAATTTTAACTAAATTGAAAAAAATAAACAAAAATTGAACAGTATGTCAAATTTCTTCCAACTAATGATGTTACTGTCATTATAGTATTTTACAGTTAAAATTATATTTGAAATAGACGTCTATATATTTTTGACAGAATAAATAAATTCATTCTATACACGCAGTGGTTATAAATTAAATGAAAACAAAGTTACATGCTGAGATAAAAATAATATAAATAACAAAACGCCCGCACATTTATATCGAAAATTTATTATACAAGAAAATTAAATTAGAAATTTTATGTTTGGTATAAGGTAGAAAATTTTGTAATTTCCACAATATCTAAAAATTTTTAAAACTACATGTACGTATTATATGAATTTAATTAAAAAAATTAAATTCATAGTTTTCAATATTGAAAACTAAATTAACATTATTTTTAAAAATAAACCAAAATTCAGGACAATGTAGACCCTTTAATTTATTCAAATAAATTCAAAACTTTCTTTAAAAAAACAATTTTTTTTTTAAATACTTTCAAAATTTTCTAAAATATTTGAAGTCCTTTTTCATGTTCCGTTCAATAATATTACAAATTACTCTTTTAATTTTTCTTTTTTATAATATTCACCTTTTAACTTGGACATGAAAAATCCTTTCTTTTACAATACATTCGTCAAAAGAATTTTTATACAATACAAAAATCACTTACAAAAACCATAACCAATAAGTATAAAACAACCTTTTAATACAGACAACTTTTATTTTTTCAATATTTTAAAAAAATAAATTATATGTAAACCAGTTTGGATATAGCAAGGAATATGTGTAGCTTAATTTTCACTTGAAGACCGAAAAAAAAAAAAAATTAAATCATAATTTGCTTTTTTCAATGTTTTCCCTTCATATACATTGTTTGTGCACGAGTTGATTTTACTGTTCATAATAATGATTTTACTGTTTAAGTACTAAAACGTACAACACGTCATACAGCTACTTTGAATATTCAAAAATTTTCATATAAACAAAAGACTCAAAGGTGAAGTTAATATTAAGAGGAAATGAACTCTACATGAGCAACGCATACATATATACATACTCGTAAAATCTTAATGAAAGTGTATTTTAAAATAAATATTTATTTTACAGGACATTACCGCTTTCATAAAAGAGAAAAACCAAAAAAATAAAAAAAAAAATTTAACCGACAGTATAACAAAAGAAGTGTAAAAGGAGCAGAGAATATAAAAAAAAATTAAAAAAAAAATTAAAAAACGTTTACTAAAAAAAAATAATATAAAAAATTATGCATCCATTTAAGACACCTGCTTAAAACGATTATGCTGACTACATTAATTATATAGTGTATATAACTACTAAACTGTTATTATATTCTGTTATGTGTTATATAGATGCATTCTAAATATATGAAATTGTATAACAATAATTTCGAACTAAAATATGTGTTCTATGTTTTAGATTTGAATAATTGGACTTACGAGGTATTACTATTGATTCGTTTCGTTTATATACTAGTACTCTATAAAAAAATCGTAATATTTTATATACTACTTTTTTTTTCTAAAGGCAGCTTTTTGCATTATTTATAATTTTATATAAATGTATACGCACTATGAAATCGGAATTTTAATATACCAATTAAGATTCAATATAATAACTTTTCTACAGCCAATTATAAAAGCTTTAATTAAGAAGTAAGAATAAATAGAAATTTTAGGTGAAATATATTTAATAATGCAAAACTCTTCTTTAATTGCTTGATCATCTTAAACTCTACTCCTATACATATTCAATCAAACAAGGATTCAGGTTCACATTACTTCAGATTGTTAAGATTCTATTCAATTTTATTGCAACATTATCGTAACAGTTCTTATATTGTAACATTACCGAAAATTTGTTCAGCCTACTAATAAATTCACTTCTGATATATTTTCGGCATCATTTTTGAATTATACCGTAATAGATTTCGAACTATACAATATTATATTATCAGAATACATTCAAAGTATGAAAATATTTTCATATTCAATTAATTTTATAATAAACAAATATATACCTGTACATATGTATAATTATAATGTACATAATATGTATGTGTGTTATAAAAATTGTATTCTTTGTATCCTTTGTTAATATTATGGAAAATATTAAGTAATAATGTTCTCTTTCATGTAATTATTTATTAATACCATTAAATTATCATTCTAATGACGATAATTTTGAATTTTATATAAAGGAATCATTATAATTATAGCTTTAAAGTTATTGTAAATTGTTACAAGGCTCTAAATTAGTTTTACAATCAGATAATTCGCCGGATAAACTTATTTTTTTTTTTGTAATCAAATTCTACGTATTCCATAATAAATTGTAAATTCAATTTTTAAATGGTTAATTGATCTTGAAAAACTCACTTATTTGTTTATAATTAAATAAAATATTTTAATTAAGTAAATTATTTGAAAATTAAGTAAATGTTTTTTAGTTCATATGCGTTTTAATCACCTTAAACATTACAATAATAGAAATTTATATTTTTAGCTATTTACGCGACATCTAAAGGGGTTTATAAGAACTTTTAAATATTATTAATTTTGAAAAGGTTTGTGTCTAAGCTAACTAATTTTTTAACTACAAAAATAAACACAATATTAAAGAAACCTGCAAGAACTACATCAATATGTTGCCCACTACAAAAATATTAATGAATTAAATTCAAATTTGAAAAACAAAAATTGAAAAAGTTCACAATGGAAATTTTTGAAATATTTATTTTGAGAGAAGATTTTTTAGTTTTTTCAAGCATATTATCTACAAATTTTTAAATATTTATGCAAAAAATTATTATTTTACAGTTTTTTTTAAATATTGAGAATTTTTAAAATTACAAATGAAATTTTTAAGCGACATAATATTGTGAATTAAGGTATCTTTTTAATTTTTACAAAATAATACAAGGTAACTTCTATGAGAAAAGCTTTTGAAAATTGTTGCTATCCACAAAACTACAAAAAATTTTCTGAACTATAAAAGAACAGAAAAAATTTGTACTTATGTACTCTCTTAATTTAGTATAAGCTTTCAACAAGTCGTCTATCTAATGCCGAATATATTATAACAACATAATATTATCGTTATTTGCATTATTGCCGGATTCACCTTAACATTAGCATATATGTGACGTATATGTATGTAGGTTACCATATCAAATCTGTATTAAATCTCTTACATTTCTTTTCTGTTTTTAAGAGAAATTTCTAAAAATAGATGTCAAGCCAATAAGTTTTTATGCTCCTTGATTTTAAATGAAAGAGAAAAAAAAGGTAAACTAAAGTTCAAAAAGTTATAAGATGAGAACATTAAAATAATAATCTGATAATTTTTAAGGTTGTTCAAAAGGATATTATCGTCGTATCTGTGTTAATTTGTTTTTTTTTTTTCTTTCTGCAATAAATTATTAAATCTAATCATATTAAAAAGCTGTTCTCAAATATTTTAATCAAATTTCGACTTCTTACTTCTAAATTGTCAAATTATTTGTAAAAAGGAAAATATTGAAGGAAGATTTTAGCTCAAAATGTTTGAACTTCGGGGGTGGCTTTAATATTAAATCTATAATGCAAAAGGAAAACCTGTTCACAAAATCAATTTACTTTAACTCTAGATGTTCTAGATCAAGTTTTAATTATACAGAGTTTTGGAATATGCTGTCATCTAAATAAACATTGAAATTGAAATTTCCGAAAATTTCTTGTACCTCGAAATTGCAAAAAATCGTGTTAATAATTGATTTTTGACAAAGTGGAATTCTTTCCCAACGTCACCTTAAACAAATTTTGCAACACATGAGAATGAATGCTAGTTCAGAACTAGTCCAGAACTTAATTAAAAAATTTGACATAATAAAGTTTATTTAAAGTAATTTTTAATTAATATTAATTTAATAAATTTTTAAAATTTTTTTGTGTAAGTGTCCTATACACACACAAAAGATATTTACACACAAATATCAAGAAAAATTTACACACTTAAATACATCTATTTAAAAAAAAAAAGACTTTATTCAACCCTCTGTTTATATCAAAAAATATAACATGTATAAAAGCATATGAGTTCTCTTGATTTTGGGGAGGCATCATGTGGTTTAAATGTTTAAGTTTATTGTCATAGAAATTTTTAATATTGTATTTTCACAGCAATTTAGTGGGATTAATTACAACATTTTGTTCCTTTTTTTATCATTTAATCTTTTAATAAAATGATTCCCCAAAAACATATTGTTTAATTGTAATTTGAAATAAAGCTTTATGCAATAGAATTAATTAACACATTTTAAAAATAATTAAAATTAGAAAAGGTTTAATAATACTAACGTTAAAGGATTCTAGGCTAATAATACTAATATTAAGATTTTAAGAAAATTATTTTAAAAATGTTAAAAATACTGAAATTTACTAAACAAATAATGTAATATTAAGAAATGGTATACGGTTTTTGAAATGAAATAAAATTTTACTTAAGGAAGAGGTTAGGTTAGATTAGATAATATTAGATTTAAAGAGGACAGAGGCAACAAACAGACAATATCAATACAGTCTTAGAGACTTAGTCACATAATTCTGCAAATGCAGATGCTACTTTCTTGTTATTATTTCCTAATAATAAAAACGTGAAGGTCTAGAAAATTTTGATTTCTAATTTTGTTTCTGTAATAACCCAATTAAATTTTTAGATCCAGTATAAAATAAGAATATAGGCAATGATATAATTCATAAATATTTAATTTAAGATTTAATTTCATTAAATTAAATTAAAAATTAATGAGAAACTAATAAATGAGAAACGAGTTAAAAAGCTCTAAAACTTTAGGAAAAACTCTATTTAACTTTTAAGTATATTAAATACAGATCAAATAGAATCAATAACAAAATCAATTTAATTCGAAAACTCATTTAAAAGTGTAAAGGATATCAAAAAAAAAATATTTTTTATTTTGTTCGTAAAATCCTTTTTTGTTTTCTTTAACTGTTTCTCACTTCTTTCAAGTTAAATAACAAAAATTATCACACCACAAGATGCTTATACGATACGATAAAAGATTCTCAAATACTATAAAATTATAAAGAAAACAATTCGAAACAGAAACCAAAAAAAAAAATAGATAAAAAATTAATTCACTTACCTTTCTTTGAAGTGTTGTACCACTTTCATTCACCTCCTTTCTTTCAAAACGTTCAAATTTAAAACTATTCGAACGATAAAGTTCATTATCCTCACCACGTCGATTTCGACACAGCCGTCTTGTTAGAATATTTCCAGAACGAGGCCTAAAAAACAAAAAAAAAAAATAAATATAAAATATTTAATAAAAAAATCGATTTCTAATATAAAACCGAGAAAAAAAAAACAAAATACAATACAAGTAACAAGAAAGGGAACGCGAGAGTAAGAGAAAGAGAGATAGATAATCACAATCAGAGGAAACAGAATGAAATCATTTAACAATGTTTGTTTTGTTTTTTCTTTTTGAAAAAGAAAACATGAAACAAATAACAATTTTCTTCCTGATCTTATTCTACATTTTCATTATTTTTCAAAGCTCTAAAGCATACAAGGATTTTGAAAAAGGATTCCAAAAATCGTTTAACGTTTATAAAATTTTCTTTCATAGAACGAAAGCGGCGAACGATGTCTGTTGTTAACCCAGAACAAGAGCGAAACGGCAAAATCAATTCAACAATATTATACCGCGAACGATAAAATTCTCGTAGGTAATTTTACTTGATTCTGGGCAGTTTCATTTAAATACATATGTGTATTCTATATGAATTCGGACCTTTGGTCGCAGAAAATCGCTCTTGTTCTGTTTTCAATTTAATTATGTGCTTTTTGGACGTTAATGATGTGCTCGTTTCGGTTTTTAGTAGCGTTCGACTGATGTTATAACCGAAATTCCTAACAGACACGTTTTAAGTATAAAGATTTTGAATACCTAAAACTATGTAGTATTTAAATTCTTCTGCGATTAAAGAAGTTAAATTTAAAAAAAAAAAATTATCATAGTTATGAATTTTTAAGCGTGTGGTAAGTTCTATTACATTTGCTAATTTTAATCCCGTATATCTTTAATTTTTCATACTCCCTTCCTTAGTATCTCTAATATTTCATAAATATATTAACTATCCAAAACATATAAAATAATTGTCTCTTATACCCAAATATTTCAGTGAATTCATTTTACAAATTTAGAGTAAGAAAAAACGATATAATTTTGAATTATCCTAAAAGTATGCAACACAATTAATTACGATCATGTACTTCTTTTCTGAATGTGTGAATTAAATTTTTTCATTTTTTCTTTTTTTTTTTTAATTATTTCTCTTTTCATTTTCTAAATGTAGGTAATAAAATCCATTAAAATAAAATCCACTTTAATAATAATGAAAACAATGAATGGTTTTCATTTACGAAAAAAAAAAAAAACAAAAAGGAAGAGAAATAAAAAATTCATTTGAATTTTAGTCCTGATAAAAGTGCTTTTTTTAGCATTCGCTGTCTGTTTGTTCGAAAATTTATGCACTGCAAAATGAGAGATTAAATTTATAATTTTTATTTAACAAATTTAAATATTTATTTGGGGAAAACAACGAAATTTACAAAAACAATGTTATAAAAATCTTCACATAGAAAATGTCATATAAATACGGTATAAAATACGATATAATCGTACGGTATAAGAAACGACGTATGTACGATTGTACATAAATTTAGTTTTCATCAGTTTACTAGGGTGCGTAGCAGAACTAAACAAAATTTTCAAATTACAAATTTAATTGACAAGATAAGAAATTCAACTGTGACTATTAATATTGACTACCGACTACTTTATATTTCTCATATTCTATTGTCATACCATAATAAATTGATCGAAATCTAATTTCTCGAAAGTTATGTAAAGCATAATTCATCTATATATAACAATTTTCTAAGCGTATCATTGTTTTTCGAATTAAACATGTGAAATATGTTGGAAGCTTTCATAATATATTCATATATATAGGAAACCCCATGAATATAGCCAAATCCACAAACATATACATTTATCTTGCATACCTCTGCTTTTATTAATTTACTATACTTAAAAGTATTATAGAATATAAAACTGAAAATTTTTTTTAAATTAGTTCCTATTATTATATGCAAAGAGAATAATCTCACATATAATTTGAATGCGAATGTAATAACGTAATAAAAATATTATAGAATTTTCTATAAAAAAAATTTCTTGAATAACCAAATTATTCCTTTTCCCTTAATCACAAAATAAAAAGAGGAAATAATTAGTAGGTAGAGATGGCAATACAAGAAAAAAAAAAATAAGAGAAAAAATTTTCTTCTATTATAATTCGTTTCACTTTTCTTTTCCATTCAATTTTTTGTATTTCTCCCATCAAGGATAAATACAGAAATTTTCGTCCACCCTATAAAATAAAAACTTTAGAATATTTTTCTTTATTTCTTTGAAATCATTTGAAACTCTCAATGTTGTAATTGGAATATTATGATAATCTAGAATAATTTGAATTTCATTTAGGTAAAGGTCCCTTTTTTTTTTTTATTTTCTATCTCCACTTAATTTTATTATAATAACATAGAGAGAAAAATTATTGAATAGAATTTTTTGGGAACAATACAAAATAATGTAGGTAGATGAAATATAAAAAGGGAATAAATTAAAAAATGAAAAAAAAATTGTTTTGTTGTTGTTTTTATGATTTTCAAGGACAATAACAGATTTGAATCCTTTAATTTTCCGTTTGCATTCATTTTCCATTTAATAATTTAATATTTTTTTTTTATGTTTCACTTTTTTTTTTTAATTTAATTTTATAATTTTTTCTCCTGATTTTAATTTTATTGATTTTATAATTCTTTTTTTTTTTATTCAGCAGAATTTTTTATTTTTCGCTTTAAAATATTGTAAAATATTAAAAATATATTTAAAATGTTTGAAATTTAAATTGAATTAAATGAATAATTTAACTTGATAATTAAATTTTAAATTATTAAAATAATTAATTAACATTTTCCAATTTAATTGTGGGTGGAATTTTAATTTTCGATTTCTGTCTTTTTTGAATTTATTAAATGAATTTTCGTCCAAGCTAAAAGAATTGGTTAATCAACTTCATTTTGTATTAAAAATTATTATAATTATTCAAGAGAACAGAAAAAGAAATAATTAATTTACAACCCATTTAAAAATTCATACTAAACGTCTTGGATCAGAATCATCTTAAATCACATTTTGAAAATTTTTCAGGATTGCGATTTAAATATATAATAACCAACATTACTAAAATTTGATGATAAATATAATCTAGATTCACTTAAAAGTTGGACTTGGGATATTTCTGATCAACGATGAATATTTCATTTTAAATTTATTAAAAAAATTTTATAATTTTCTTTGAAAAAAAAAGAACAGCATCTTTTTAATATTTTCTAATATTTTCAAGGTTATTTCCTAAAGGATATTTTCTTATTTTTTTCCTTGTTTAATTATTTTAATAATCAAGAATCATAACAATATTTTATTAAAAGAAATTAATTAAAAACTTATTTATAGACGTACAGGGTGTTTTAATATTTAAATTTTTTTCTTAAAAATACAAAACAAGGACAAGAAATACTTCAAAATGAAAGCTTTCGAGGTTAGTTTTTTAAATATGTTTGACAACATATAATCGACATATAAGCCGACAAAAAAGATTACCGCATCCAACGACGAGTATAACACCTATACACTTATGATCGCCTAATCAATGATAAAAAATCCACGAATATGCAAAGCTTTTTAATAAATTCGGTTAAAATTTTGATAGAAAATTTTTAGAACTCAATTTTTTTCTTAAATTAGCAATCTAACTTGAATTTTGACTTTAATTAAGAAATCTTACCCACTACGCCCTTTAAGCCGTTTAAAACGAATATTTATATTCAATTGTTGGAAGTTCTAGAATCTATATACAAAATGTTTTGTATCACAAAAAAATAAAAGCAGCGATACCGTAAAGGGTCAAAACGTTTAAAATTTTAAAAACGCCCAAAATCATAAGAAATTACAGAAAATAAAGGTTTTATTTTCTAAAAAAAATATTTATTTAGGCCCTCCAAATTCTAAAAGTTTAAGCCTCCTTAATTTTTTTTTTAAATTTCCTGAATACACCTTGTACAACAACTTTTATTTATAGAAAAACATTTCGATTTAAAATTATTTTTGAATAAAATAAATTGTTTATTCACTTTAAAATTAAATAAATTTTCTTGTTTAAGAAATTCTCATTAAATACTTAAGATATGAAATAAAAAAATAAAATTTTCTTTTATTCTTTTCTTATGTAATCTTTTCTCTTGTTATATATTGTATTCATATAATGAATAATGAAGACTTCATCTTATTTTTCAATAAAAAAAAAGTAAAAAATGCAAAAATTTAATTTTTATCAAAGAAAATGAACAAAGAATAACGCTAACAAAATATCCTTTTAATTCACTTGATTTTAAGAAAATTTACTTCAAAAATAAAATAAAATTAAAAAATAAAAAGAAATGAAGAAAACACAAATGAAAAGGAAGAAAAGTAAACAAAATGAACAGTAAATGAAGTTAATCCTTTTGTTAAGGATTCTTAAATGAGTTAAGTGTATATATAGATGTGAGCATCTCACATATACAACAATTATCTAATAAAAACCAGAATGAGAATAAAGTAAACTGCGAGTGGTGACGGAGCAAGCGGATGAATATAAAAAAAAAAAATGGAGGAAATCAAAGGATAAATAAACATACAAGTATAAAAAATTTCTTCCAGTTAGTCTACACGATTAAACTGAACTTTTTTCCTATTTCATGTTTTTTTTTTTTGTGCATTTTCTTGCATTGTTTCCTGTGCATCTTTTGTTATTTAAAGTTATATAAAAATATTATTTATGTACTATATAATATATGTATATACATAATAATATGAATGTGCATATAAGTGTTCTCAAATACATATAAAGAGATCATATATATATAAGCGATCATATTTATATTTCTTCCATTTTAAATTTATTAAAAGATATTTAACACCCTTGGAGCAAAAAAAAACATGGGATGTGAACATCACATAATCGACCAAATCATATATAATTTAAAAGGAATGATTATAGGGTTCCCTGACATCTCATCATACGAGACATTTCATCATTGTAACATTTCATCACCATAACATTTCATTATTACATAAAGTGCATTTTGCAAACATAAGTGGTCTTTTAAATGACGAAATAAAACGAAATATTTATAACTTAAGTATTAACAAGAATGTGCTACTTTACAAATCTCTAGCTTAATGCAAATTTATTTACGACAAACAAAAATCGAACATGAAATTGAAAAAATTATCATTTGGACAAATTTTTAATATTTTTCAACTCAAAAGCGATACAACCATGTCTAATATCCTGAAAACTTCCCAAAACAATACTCTCCTTTTTTACCAACAATACTACATATATACATATTTATAAAACAAAAAACAAAAGTAAAATTCACAACCAGTATAATAATGAAAATTGAAGGAAATTCACGATGTTCTTGAATATGTGCAACGTGCATATTATATTGAATGTAAAAATGTGTGGATGTTTTAAAAAAAATGTGATTGTTGATGAAAAATTTAGTCCTATGAGCAAAAACAAGAAACAATGAATTATCCTTGTCTACATTTTTTTATATTCCTTTCTCTCCCTCTATATATCCCTATCTCTTTCTTTTTCTATTCAAATTTGAATCATAGAAATAAGAAATAAAAATCTATTTTCTTTAATCCTTAGCTGTTCACCTTACTATGTTATAATTTTAGTATATACGGTAATATAAATTTTAATCCAAAGTAAAGTTTATGAACATATAAAATCGGATAACGGAATATAAATATATATTTATATACGAATACATAATATAGAACATAACATACAATGTTGCAAGGGGGTAAAAAAATTACACAAAAAGCCAACGGGATGAACAATGTTCTATGCAATATTTTATGTATTCCGTATTATGGTTAGGAGGTAAAAAAAAACTCAATTTGAGCATTACTTATGAAAAATGAGTGAAAACTTAATGATATCATGCGTTTTTGATTTGACAACCATAGGATTAATCCCATTCAATAAATATCAAGCTTTATACTTCAAGCTAACATTTTTGAGTTTGATTCAAACATTTGCAATTCAAACATTTTCAAGTTCAACTTAAATATTTTCCATTTCAATTCACATATTTTTCAGTTTGATTAGAATTTTTTTTCAGTTTGAAGTAAATTGAACTCAAACATTTTTGTATTCATTCAAACATGTTTGAGTCCAATATTTTCTTCTTAAATATTGAATAAAGTTCCGAAACCATTAAATTCGTTAAAGCTAATGAGATATTTTGCAAAAACTATAAAGTTTACAGAAGGACGTCAAAATTATAAAAAAATTTTTCATAATTATCATTGTCAATACTACAATATTATATACTTTTTTTTGGTATACAAAGGTTTTTGCTTATTTTATAGAAAATTAAAACTATACTCTATCAAAATGTCCAAATTAGCATAATACTTTAAATATTTTATTCACTTTCTATAATGAAGTGTTAACTTAATAATGACTACATATGTATGCACATATACGTTAAAAAACCGCCAGCTATATTCATGAAAATTTATACCAACACTTTGTATGTTTATATTTGTTATATTTATTTAAATAATTAAATACATATATGCCGCATTGTAAATAGTGAAAACAAAAAATCAATTACCATATTCATACACATAAAAGAGCACTTGAAATTCAAAGAGGGACAACAAATTGAAACCGCAAGTTATTTACAAGATGCCCTACAATGATAATTATTGAATGAAAAACTAAAACTCCTTTAGGGCTAACTATAAATTTCTCAACTATATTATAACGATTTTATAAATAACAAAATATTTATTCTACCATGAATCCTTAAAGGCATTCTAATAAAAAAAAAAAAAAATAGCAACAAAACCAGAATATCTAAAAGGACAATAATAGAAAATTTTCTAACCATCATATGCAACAAACAAAAATTTAAATAGCTAACACAGTACTCGTATGTAGGTTTATTCTATCAACTATTTTATATTTATTTTATACTCGTATATGTATATATGTATGTCAGAAAATACATCACATATGAGTCTGAGTATACATACATACTTAGCATATTATTATTATATCAGATGTTTTACACGTTTAATATGTGCCTTTAAGTTATGCTAATTTTCTACTTGAGAAAAAAAAACTAACAAAATAAATTAAACATACAACAAAAAAAAACCATATATGCACTCTATAGAGCCCTCAACTTATACTTTATACATTTTTTTTTTCAACAAAAAAAAACGTATGATTGTATGTAGTACATACGACAATATATATTATGAATGTATATGTATATGGTCATAGATGAAAAAAATAAGTTCCTGTTTTTTCAAACATTAAAACGAAACGAGCAACGATCACGAGAATCAAGCACAATAGAAACTTTAAGAATATTATAAAGAAAAATTGAGGTTGTTTCTAAATTTAGACTTGTGTGTTTGACATTATGTTTGACATACATGTATGGACTTTGCAAAATATATTCAAGGTTGCATTGAGAACCAACCCCAAAATTATCCAAATGCTAAAATAATAATTACAGATTTTTTCTTCAGAATGTCAATAATAAATATTTACTTGAAATAAATTTTAATTCAAGAAATATCATGTAAATTAATTGAATTAAGAATGATATAAGACTGCTGGCTGCAGTATGAATTCAGTTTCAAGTTTAACTTCTAAAACTATTCTGCATAATTTCTGTTGCAATATAAATACATATGCAGTGCAGATATATAAACTTGATTTGTACACAAACCAATCACAAAACAAAACATGTAGTTGGGCCTCGCCTCGTATTTTTGGAATAAAATGTTCTTAACTATTTTTCAGTATTGTACAGTATGCACAATATAACATTTTGTTAAAATTATATTACATATTATTTATTATAACATTTTATATCAAATACGATAATATATTCATGGAGAAGGCTATATATATTAAGATTATCTGTTAATAAGTAGAAAAAAATTATAATGAATAGTAACTATTTCAATGAGCTTAAATCTTTTGTGGATTATCAAGATATTCTGGATGAAACCTTTACGGATCCATTTTGAGTAGAAATTTTAAAACTGAAAATAAAACAGATTAGGTTCTTAACTGCTTGCTAATGTTATATGAATCACTGCTGACTCAATTACCATATGCACAAACTCAGGAGAAAACGGGTGATCGTAAACGGGTGATTAAGTTTTAGTCAGGCTATCTAGCTTTAAGCTGGGTATGTGTTTTCTTACTGGTATAATGGGAACTTCGGCAGTAAGTACAATACATACAAACTATTAATACAAAATGTATTATTTGTTGTAAGAGAAAATGGATTGCTTAAAATAATTTGCAGTTATTCAAAGAAAAACCATTGTACATATAGCGAATCTAATCAAATTCTATTGATTTTTATTATTTTTCTCTAACAAAAACAATTCTAAGCTGCCGTCCTTACTTTCTACTTACTCTGATCTAATACACGATTATAAATCTATTTTTAATACACTATACTAATGTATTTTATTGTAAATATTTATTTAAAATCTATAATTACTTGTGTACTATCTTCTTAACAGAGTTCTAATCTTTTAATAGAGTTCTAATTTTTACCATACACACACACACACTCTCATTTTTATTTTCTATTATATAAAACCAATAATCAATCATCTCTGAATAAACTTATTTATTTTTCTATGATATTAAAACCCATAGTCAATAATGCTTTCCCACTTCTCGGTTCTATTATACTATTTAAAAATGTTTTTTTCTATTTTTTCTATATATGCATAACATTCCGCCTATCTCCACACTATCTGCATATCTATGAATATTATGTACATACATACTATGTATTCGTATGGTATATGATTCAGAATATGTGCATTATGGTTGTTGGAATTTTTTTTTACAAAATCTTTGAATACATAACCATTTATCTTTTTAAATTCTCCGGATTTTAAGGTGAATGAATGCCTTCTTATAATTTTTTGTTTTTTTTTTCAAATTTTATTCTGGTTTTTTTATTTCTACTTGACATAAAAGCTTCTATTCAAAAAAAAAACAAATGGAGATATAAAAAAAAACCCTGAATCCCTCAACTAAAATGTATGAGAACGGGGGCGAGGAGAAGAGAGGCTGAGCAACATAAAACAAAAATGAAATAAATAAAAAGCTTAGAAAATGCAACAAAAAATAAAATAAAAGCAAAAATGAATAAAATTTGAATAGACAGGACTTCCTTTTGTATTAAATTGGTTTACTGTGTTAAAATGCATAAATTATTCCACATACATAGAAGTTGTTGAACAATAATAATAAAAGAGAAATTTACACAAGCATACATACATATATAAGTAGAGTACATATATAATTATGTGAGAATCAACATTTCATACATTAATAGAAAAATATTCAATGTTAGTTACTATGCACTGTACACAATATATGAATTTTTTTTTCAGAAAAAAAGAAAAAAGGTTTTCACCCGAAGATGATTTTCACATTTTTTTTTATAATATTTGAATTTATGTTATACATTATATCCATATTATGTATATGTATATGAGTCAATGAGTGTGTGTTTCAGTGTAAAAAAATACTGAGGCGGTGTGTTTTTTAATGTGAACTTTATAGTAACTTTTTCTTTTATTATAGGTGTATACCTACAATAGGAATTTTTTTTTAAGAAAAAAAATTTAAAAAGTAAATTAAAAGTGAAATAAATTCCAATATTAATTTAAAAATTTTCATTTCATTTTATAGATTGCAATTCTGCGGTATGAACTTTGTATATTCTTTCTTAGCGTAAAATTCTGCGTTAATTTAGACATGTGCGTTCGTTCATCGGTCCGATCACACAATAATTCAAAAACGAATAAAGCAAACACCACTAAACTATCACAAAATGTTTTTTTTTTGCCAGGGGCGGACCCTTTTTGTAATTGGGCCAATTTTGCCAACAGTTTCGGGTAACAGCCAGACAACTCAAAGAGGTTTTTTTTAGATATTCCAAAAACTAATAAAGATATTAATATCAAATTTTGTAAGGGTTTTTCCAATTACATTCTATACATATGCTCTAAAAATTTTAGAATTGCTACTATTAAAATTTTTTAGAGCTACCATATTGAAAGTTCGTTTAGTTACCATACAATTCCAAAAGCTAATTTTAAATATTCGGAAAAATAATAAAGTTATAGATTCATTGGTATTCGTGTTTCCAATTATAGGTCACACATATCAATGAAGTTTTGTTGGAAAGAATTTTAGTTACTATTTACGAAAATAGCTGGTTTGTTCCCATGCTTATTGCATCTGTATACAAAATTTTAAAATTAGTTTTTGAGATATTATAACGAAAATTATTATCACTCAAATAATAAATTAAAAATGTAAATTTAAATGAAATTTTATGGATAATGCCAAACAGAAAAAAAAAATTCATTCTCTATCTTAGATAAATCTTTTTTAAATGGTTGAATTGTTCCCAAAGGAAAATCTTTTTATTTAAATTTATGCACAAATATATGAAACTTTTGGGTGTTTAAATTTTTTAAAAAATATTTCTGCCTAAAATTTTTTTATATTAATTTTTTTTTAATTCCTTATCTCATGTGTAAAAGTAAATTAATCTTAAAATAAAGTTCAAAATGGATTCTTTATAAAAAAAGTTTTATTGAGTATAACCATTAAAGAATGGCAATTTTGTCTGTTTTGTACTTAAGTCTTTTATTCTACTTAATATTACATAATAAAATAAGGTAGTGAAAAGTATATTTTTAAACAGAAGAATAAACGTAACGTAATCTTATCGACCGAAAATTAAATGTAAGAAAGTAAAAATTTTTGGATTCCCTATGTGCCAACCAAGACTTCGTACTAAAAATATAATTAAATAAAATAGCAATAACTATGAAGGCCGCTGTTACTGTTTTGGGGGCTAAGCCTCTTGTTCTATTTTAGTTCTCGTGTACTAATAATGAAAATAACTTGAAACTGATTTAAATGTAAAATAATTTGAAACTTAAATATGCAACGCAGCCCGTGGCACAGTTCTTCAAAACACAAAAACATGGCTTTAATATTATGAAATATTGAAGAATAACAAAGTCAATTCGTAAAACTACACAAATAACAAGAGCAACTTACAATTTTCCCATTATAGAAAACAACAAAAAAAAACTAACAATTAAAAAATTTCACTTTACCCTCCAATAGTTTAAGTTCTCATATATACACAATAATAAATTCATTCAACATTATTTAATCTGAACGAGAAAACTTAAAACTTAAAAAGCTCCTTTAATTCAATTTTAAGGGTTAAGTATAATTAAAAACATCTTTATTTTATAACCATAAAAGTATACCGTAAACTATTTAAAAGTATAAATGAAATCCCACTTTTATAAAACTATAAAGAAAAATTTATATTTTTAATAAGATTATGAACGCCTTCTTTACTTTACAGAAAATGTAATTATGTTTTAATATTAATTATAATTCAACTTTATATATAATAATAAAAATATAAATTTCATTTTAAATTATTTTATAAGCAAGTAAGTACATATATAAGCAAAAGTGTATAATAAACAACCAACCTCTTAAACACCACTACAACACCTCAATAATAATAATTATATAATTGTGTGAAAATATTTCAAAATTAAAACAAAAACAACAAAGAAATAAAATAAAAATATTTTCTGAGATGAAATTAAAGGAAATACCCTTGAAACAGAGAAAAAAATAAAAATTCTATATGATTCATCAAAAATTAAGTTTTATATTCGCTTTCCATCTTTCTGGTCTATAAAAATAAAAAAAAAATAAAACTGTAAATCTTTTATTCAAAGGATTAAAAAAATTTTTTTACTCACTTTTTGTTAAAAGTTATTTATATAAGTATTTGTGTAGTTATTTACATAAAAATCGCACCCTCCCTCCCTAGAATTAGACGTCGTATTTAGAAATGATTCAACTAAGTTCAAAAATGGTATACTTTTTATGTTGAAAAATTATTACACAAAAATACCGAATAAAAATAATGCTTTTTTTAAGATCTTGTACATCCAAACAATTAAAACTTTACTAGAACTCGAAACTTTTTTGTGAAGAAACTCATTACATCCAAACAGAATTTACAGAAAGTATTCCTTTTGCAGGGTAACCGCAAATTCTTTAACGTCAAAATTTTGATTTTAGTCTGCAAACTGTCTGAAACTAAAACTTTTACGGACAGAAATCTAGTAAACTTTTTACCCGTAATTGACTTTGAATTTTGATCATCCGTAAACGTCAAAACAAAAAAAAATTTTTTTTTAGATTTAAAATAATTTTATACTTACACATTAAAAATTAACAATAAAAATATTTTTTATATTATTTTTAACGTAATGATAGTCACTCAACACATGAAATTTATTTACTGAATTACGTAAGACTGTCTGCATGTAAAAAAAAAAATCTACAATTTTGACGCTTAATTGACTTTTTTTAAACGTTTAAGAATTTAAACTTTGACTGAGAGTAAAAACGTAGTAGAGTATCCGTAAACTAAGACAACTCAGATTTTGTAAAATTTGACGTTTAAGAATTTACCATAACATAAACACAACACGGTTAAGTTCAATAGAAAATTAGGAGGCCATAAGTCCGTACGAGCTCACAGTACAGTAAAACAATTGTTATATATTAACCTTGTTATAATATTGTTGAAAAAATTTAAAACTAAATTTCGATTAGAAAGCCGATAATTTTAGTATGAGTTAAGCGACTTGGTTAAAGACAGCTTAATTCCCTATTAATATTCCGGAAGGTGTAAGACATAGCGGCTTCTATAAGAACTTTTAAGAACGATACAATGAAGTATAAAATTTATATTCGCAGTTATATACGCCAGCACCCGCACAAGTATTTAATATTGCTACAATTAAAGTAAATATCTTCTATTGCACATTTTTAATTTCGAAAAGGCCTAAAATCAATTTTAAAAAATTCAACATTTTTCAAAATTCAAAATTTATTGAGAAATTCGGAGAACTAATACCCGTAAAACATAATAAAGCAAAATATTAGATTTTCTCCTACTGAGTGCCTAACTAAAAATTGTTTCATTGCCTTATTCATTATACTCAAATTTTGTTATTAGGGTGAGAAATTTATATTTTACATTTGTATGTATTTATTTATATATAAAAATGTATATATAGAAATTTTAACGATAATATTTTGAATGTATAAATATATTAATGTATAGATACATATTAAATTTGCGAGTATATTTGTAATATAATCCACAATTTAATGGTAAAAATATTTACCACAAAAATAAAAAACACCGGAAAAAAATGTATTATAAATGTTTATAATAACCGAGGTTTTATATCAAAAACAAATCCTGTAAACTAAAAGGCATCCTGGTGAATTGTTTATCTCTCAAAAGTATCGTGATATTGTTCTCAATTTAGATCTGTAAATATGTATGTAATTATATTCTATGAGAGTAAACTGATCTTTTTAATGAATGACAAATTAAATGAATAATTTAGGAAAATAGTTGATAATATTTTTTCTCGATAGGTGGCTTTAATGTCTTTATAATTAGAATACGAGTATAAGTGTTTAATATTCAATGTTTAAAGTTTATACGATAAATTTTACTGTCATATAACAAAATTATTAAGATTTAATTAAGAAGCAGATCAAAAAATATTACTGTAACATGCGATACTGAACGAAACTGTGTGTTAATTACATTTTTTTCAGAAATAAACTTGTAACCAGAATGCTTTATCGCAGAGATCTTCTAGTTTAAAATAGTTTCTCCTACAATAATATTCAATCGAATTTCAGCCTACTAACGAAAACGAAAATCTGCTTTTTGTTTATTAGAAGCATTATAAATTAGCAAACAAATATTTAATGTGTAAATTGGACCAAAATATACGGCCGAAATGTAATGATAAGAAAATGCTCAGTTCACTAATTAAAGTTTCATTTTATCTTTTAATTGAGATCTAAAAAAAAAAGCGAAAAACCAAAAAAAAAAAAATTTTTTCACCAAAAATATTTTTATACTACTTTTTATAAGGAGATTTTAGGCTGAAAAGCATAAAACAGAAGAAATATAAGTCCTTGCCAATTGTATTAATACACAATTGTACTTTTTGTTTTCATTGTATATTTTCCTTTTTTTCTTTTTTTTCTCTCTTTTTCTTGAAATTTTAGGATATTTTATTTGGGTCGTGACATAAGCAAAATACAAAAAATTGATGACTTCTGAGCCAAAATGTATATAAAAAAAAAACAAATTATTCTCTCTCTTTCTCTTATTTTTAGAAACAAAACGGTAAAAACACCAAGCAATAAGTAAAAAATATTATTGGTGAATCAGAAAACTTTAGGATATTTTCTAGTGAATAAAGAGAGAAATTTTTTCAAAACTTATCAATAACCGTAAACTACTCTGAGATCTCATATAATTTTAGAACTATCCGGATGATTAAATGGTGCCTTGTTTGAAATACCGCACAGACCGAAAATCATTATGTATATAAAAACCATAACCGAATTAATTGACCGATTTAACATGAACACTATGAGTACACCCTTGAAATGAACCGCTGTATTAAAACAACGTTTACGGTGCGAGATTTCTGAAGAAGACACTAGATCACAACAGAAACATTTTATACCTATGTAAACAATCATCTCTCATCCGCAAAGAGGCTATAAGGCATACAAAGGTTGTAAAGCTCGCTCTTCGCTTCGTCTATACTCTTTAGATAGTGTGTGTGAAAATATTTTCAGTATTCCAGTGAGTACAGCTAGTTCATACGTCAAAAATTCAAAATGATATTATAAATTTTTGTGATTATGATAGCTAAGAACAATTATTCAACTAATTCTTTTTGGCCTTCTGCGCACTGAATAATTCAAACCACATAGTAAAGAAAATTACAAATTAAAAATTAATTTTATAATAAGCAACAAAATAGATTTTATATTATATACGGTTTATATAATGAACGGTTAGATGAATTTAAACGTTCAATAAATCGTCCTCTTCAAAAGATTAGAAATTAAATGAATTGGAAAAATATATGTAGGCGTCTAATTCATGAATGTATACTCGTATATGTGCATGTATGTATGTTTATAGTAATTTATAATATATTTAAAGAAGATTTATAAGGCATTTTAAATGCTTGTGCAAAGGTTTCCATTCTTTGTAATATTTTACTATAGTACTCGTATAAAGCGTAACAGTTTGCTGAAATTTTAATTTTGAAAAATGTTCTTTTTTAATAAGAAAAGTGGATATTAAATCTTATAAAATTTTTTGATAAAAATTTATTAAAATAACTATATGTATTATGTGGATATCAGAATGTGTTTAGAAAATTGGTAGCAACATCTGAAAATTCTGAGCCTCTCATGCGAATTTTTGTTAAGGGAATAAAAATAATAGAATTTAATAAATAATCAATATAGAAATGAGTAGCTTAATATTTAATGACGTGCCGAAATTTTAAGGATCCAATTAAAATTAAAATCTCACCACATAATAATTGAAAAATATAAAAAAAAATATTTCTTATATAAAATTTGTTTAGCAATTTTATTAAAAATTTCGGCGAACCAAATTTAGAAATTAAAATATTCTTTAGAAAAGTTTAATTTGAAAAGTTAATTTGAGGTGAGTCTAGCTTTTACAATACATTGTTTTTAGAAAGGCCGCCAGACTTTGTATAAATATATTCAAATGAAAATTAATTTAAAAAGTCGAATTCAAATTTGAAGAGGGACATGTCACACATATATGCTGCTATCGGCATATACATGAAATGCTATAAATGCCTTGATAAACTTTAAATTGAATTTAAAAGCACATAACCAAATTACATTATACTGGTGACATTATGTATGTACGTCTGAAGAATAAGACGTACATACATAATCTATTAAAATTTAATAGATAAATAAAGATATCAGCTATATAAGTAAAAACATGTCCAATATTCACATCACACATTTCGTTAATAAAAGAATGAATAAATAAAACAAAAAAATCAAAAAATCGAATAAGAACACCAATACATCAAAATTGAATTAAAATTACAAAAAAAAAGAAAAATGTTCAACAGAATTGATCACTAACTCATCCGAAAGATAAAAATCAATCATGAGTATTAAATACACAAAATCATTACTTTACTTACTTTGGAAAAGTGTAAAGGTAGAAAAGAAAGAGTAAAATATCCATTAGTAATGTAATGACTAAAGGATTACCACTATCTGAATATATCAGTTCTATATGTTTGTATTTTTATTCCTAAATTGGTAGATTAACATGGATTAATATCTATACATATATGCATGTGTGTATGAATGTAACAAACCAAATACAAACTATTAAATAAATATTGACTTTTTACAGTATATGGAATCGAAAACATTAAATGATCATTGAATATTCCTTTTTTTTATATATGTGGTCAAATATTATAGTTTACATTAGAGATTATTTGTATGATTTATATCCTCTCCATAACAATCTCCATAAAATTGCTAAAATATCAATGATTGTATATGGGTATTAAAAAAGTAAAATCTGAATATTTTTTAAATGGGAAGATTTAATTGTGAAAATCTAATCACTTAATCTTGAGTAATCTTGAGTATATACTTCCCTCTTTTTGAGCACAGAATTATGTTTCATGACTTTTCACAACAAGCGGATTAATTTGTCACAGTGAAATTTGATTTCTACATAATACTATATGCGAAAATCAAACTTTTCTATAGAAAATCTTAATATACCAGCTCTACCCCGGACTCTTTCTATTGTTTAGTTATTGATACTTCTTATTTTCATATTGAACACATGATCGAAGTAATTCAATAAAATTTAAATTTTAATCTTTAAAAAAGTATTTTCGAGTGTGTCTCCTGATTCAACTTTTATAAATATTTTTTTTTATATAATATTCAAAAATTGAATTAAAATTCTTCATCCCAAAACAAGAAATAATAAAATTTCTAAATTTTTAAAGAAATTCTTAACAATTTCAATAAATTCTTGAAAAGGACAAAAAACAAACAAAATCAATTTTACTGTAATATTTCATCTTTAAAATTAAGTTTTTTATGTTATCATTTTATAACAACAAAACAAAAACAAAAAAACTCGAATTCCTAACTCTTACACTATTCAAAATGCTGAGTCAGATAAAAGTATACACTCACAAAAAAAACGGATACGTTTTCAATTGCATAAAAAAATAAAATATATAAGAAACTCTAATTTTATATACATGATAAATATTTTTTATGAAAAGGGTGTTCCCTTCAAAACAACAAAAGTTTCATCCAAGAAATCCAATTTTAAAAACACTTTCCTAATAGTTTAAAAGTACAGTAGTTTGTGTAATGTCTGCTATGGAATTAATTTAATACAATATTTTTGCTCACAATTTTTAATAAATATAAGGTTATACAAAATTTTATAATATTAAAAGAAATTTTGCTCTAATTTTTATTCATTCAATAAAAATAATGATAAATTTAAAATGAAGCACTCTAAATAAATAATATTGAAATACAAATACATATATTTAAGGATATACAAATAAATATAAAGTGATCAGGGAACCGAAAAAAAAATATGCAAATATATTTTACACGAGTATAAAGTAGGTATACATTTAAATGTTAAAAAATGATTTAGGTTTTGGTAGCCCCATTTTATATGAAATATAGGTGTTAAAATACATATTCGCATTAAAATTTAGTAACTGGTGATAGCAATTTTTCTTATTCTATTAAATTGAATTCAAAATAATGCCTTAAAATATTTTGCACATAACAAAGAGTGTCTAATACTTGAAAATTTTATTGCTAAATATGTTGTTGCGTTAGACCTTTGCTTAAATGAGTTTAAAATTTCCTACTTCTTTCTATTTAAAATTTTTATAATACAAAGAAGTCTTTCCGTACAAACCCTCGACGTACAATTTCAAATTATATAAAGCGTTTTAGTGTACCTTAATTTTCATTTAGAATGCCGAAGCTAAATTCTTTTTAATTTTCCAAATAAATTTATTTTATCTAATATTATGTATTTGGTATTAAAACATTATCATTTTTGAATTTAAAAACTTTTGACAGCAAATTAAAATTGTTATATAATTTTTATAACAAAAATTTACTTTTCAAAAACTTTATCCATATAAAATATAAAATTTAACATTAAATATCAAAATTGAAATATTAAGCAAATTTTGTTGAATAAAATGTTTAACTGATTTTTTTACAAGAAAAATAAACTTAAAAACTTATGAACAAAGTGATTATAAAGAAAACCAGACCAATGGTTTGTAAAGTAGCACATTTACCTCGAACAAAATAAAATACAATTTTTAAAAATCTTACAAAGTAGCTATAAAATATTCAAAACACAATAATCTTGAACTATAAAAAATTATAGTATATAATTGCATTCTTTCGAGATGAGAACAAGTGTTAGAATATTCGATAGCTAATAAATTAAAAAAATCTTATTCTGCTTCCAAAATCTTATGTTTTAGTATTTCTAAGAGGCTATAATTCCGAGAAGAAGAGAGGCAATAGCTTGGAAAAATGCTGTTACAGCAAAATAAACTATAATTACATAATAATTTCTAAGTGCAGTTAAAATTGTAAACTTTTAAAACTTAATGTTAAGAAATGTCAAAAAATTACTAACAAAATTTCAAAAATTGACTAAGAGATGTCGAAATTGATTAATTCCAAAAGCCATTTTGTCACTACAACGTTGTCCATACTGCTACAAAGAAAGCTATTTTCCAGCGTTTACAAATTTTTTTTTGGTGGATGATTTCAACACAATAAATTATCGAAAAATTCCATTCAAAATTACAGCTTTGAATCATGATAAAGTTTTGTAAACTGTAACACGAACGGACAGCCGAGCGAACAGACGAATAGAATGAGCACAGTTTTCTCTAATTTTGTTAGAAATTTACTAAAAAGAAAAAAAAAATTAAAATAAAATTGATATATTTTCCTTTTAACCTAATACGAAAATATCCTTTTTTTTGTACAGATACATGTATATGTTACAACTCTACCATTATTTACATAAGTATAATTTTATATCTTTATATAAAAAACGTTTTTAGAATATTTCTCCTTAATATAAAATTTAATATTATACAAAAATGTACACATACAATGTATACAAAAATATGCTTATATAATAGATTCACTATTTCCTTTCCTTACATTACAAATATCGTACATGATCCCTAAAGTTATAAGAATTTCAAATAATATATTTATATATACATACAAATTGGTATACCGTATAATAATATGATGCTTGTGCACGATATTAATACATTATGTATGACATATTGCAAATATTTCTCCTATATTTTATACAATGTAACGAAAATTTTTCATTTATAACAAAAACTGAATTTTAAGCATTTAAGAATTTTGTATCAGAATGTATTTGAAAAGAAAAAAGCAGGACAATAAAACAAAATCCTTAAAATATCAAAAAAAAAAAAAAAACAAAAAGAAAAAATTATAATCCAAGTTCAAATAATACAAGAAAATAATTTGAAATTTAACTTATGTATAGATGGATGTATATAGGAGAAAACGATTCATGATGTATATGACATGGGCGCCATATCCCTTGTTTTACTATATATATGTACATTTTATAACAATATTTGTTACAATTACTATACATACATAAAATAGTGAATAAAAATGTGAAAGAAATTTCCAAACATGTCACAATATGAACCTAAGGATCAAATACAAATTTTATTTATTTTTGTTTTTGCTATTTTTTTATAGAAATAAAAAAAAATCATATGACATTTTCTTAATATAAACTTTCGAATGTGAATATACATTTAATATGTATGTATGTACATACTATGTTTTAAGTGTATCTATGTATTAAATAGATATGTACTTATTATGCATTAAAATATTACAAATTTCGATATAAAATAAAAATTTACAGCGTGTATTCAAATTTTTATACCCATATACGAACTGTTTATATTACACTGCACGAAACATTCAAATTTTTTGCAAAGACCACATTATTTATAAAAAAAAATGCTCAAGATTCTATAGAACGACTTTTCTTATGTAAGTCGTAAGAAAAAATCAACTCTATATTTATTTTAACCTAAGAGGTTAGAAATAAGTAAAAAAAAAATAGATAGGACACCACTCCATTAGAATTTATTCTTATTTTCCACATAAATTGGCAAGTTAAGACTCACCAAACACACAACCTTGTGATCGGTTAGTAGCTTAAAGGACATCCTACAGTTCGCCTCGCTGGGAGAAAATAAAAGACCCGTTAGGCACATTTTTGCTACAAGGAAAAACATTTTTAATATCTTCAAATACTATCCAAATAAACTACCTCCGAAGAGTACACCAGAACCGCAGCAATAACCACATTATTAAAATATTTAAATATATTCAAGTTATCAGTTTATGAGAAAAGCACACAAAAAATACATTAAACAACATATCATTTTTATGCTACTTGTCATTTTAAAAACCCTTTTACGTAATCATCTAATCGCATACAAATTTTTAAGATACCACAAATTTACGTTAAGACTTATAAATAAATAAATACAAACTAATGCATATATGTTTGTGTATGGGCTCAACACGAAACTAATAAAGGAAAATCTAAATAAAAAATAAAATTGGAATACATTCAACAAAATAATTTGAATGTACATAATCATATTCTAAGGGTATATGTAACTTCACTTTTGTGTAAACGAAACGATACTCCACATTATACAGCACGAAGTCGCAACAAACTTTATAAAAGCATTTTTATTTTTCCTTTTCATTTTGTTTTTTTTTTTTATTTTATATTTTTAGGTATAGCTAGCGCCTACCAAAGTAAATATTTATATGTACATAAGTATATACAAGACCATGTAAGCTTTTATATAGAAATGCACATCAAATTTTATACCACCGCATATGAACATATTGAAATTGAAAATGTAATATCTATACAATATGCATACACACACACACACACTCATCTATATATGGATATATATAACTACAAAAATATTATACGAATATCAATTTAGAAAAAGGATACTTGTAAAAAATACATGTTGAATTTAAGTCTTCCTTTTAACAATTTTTTTTTGTCATTTTAACATTTTTTTATCCGTTTTTTTCCTTATTTTACCGTGTGTGTGGCGTGCGCTTATTACAATCAGAATGGAGAAAATGAACTAAATTGTATTGTATGGAATAATAAAATGTATATATATATACATTTTTTTTATAGCGGAAATAAAACAACTACTTTTGTAAATTTGTTTTGAAAAAAAAGGAAAAAAAACTGAAAAAGAAGACATCGAAATTTACTGTTGAACAAATAAATATAAAAGTGTCGTAATATAATTTACAAGCATTAAATAAATGGTACGGTGGGTATATAGGAACTATTGTAACTTAACGAAATTATGATAAAAATATTTAAAAATACTGAAAATATACAAGTTTCAGTTGCTTAATTGTATAAAATATTCATGAATTTTTAAGTGGCAATGCAAGAATTTAAATGATTCCTCAAGATTTTCCTCGTAAATTAAATGCTTCAATAAATTTAACGGTAAAGAATAACATTTACTATACAAAACAGGTTAAGTTCTGACATCTAGTTGCTTATGCGACCTCTGTGGAATCTGAAGCTTCAAACTGGAGCTACAATAATCCGTAGATTTTCTTGGCTGACGAATCAAGAAAATTGCTGGTATCATAAAAAAAGAATCCTTTTAAGATAGTCTTTTAATTTATAGATGTATGTAACGATATACGCATCTTATTTAAGTGAAAATTTGAAATCTGAATAAAAGATTTCGCGTCCTACAAAACCAAAAGTTTAATTCATCTTTAATAATTTAAAGGATAAGCAAATAATTTTGTTGGTTCAGTATTTTCATAAAAATATATATAAAAGAAAAAGAAAACCCTAAAAATTTGTTATGGTAATCCGCTTTTTCCTTTTTTATTGGGTTTTCTTTTATCCTTTTTTTATACCCTGCACTTCGTGAAGGGTATATTAACTTTGGTATGGAGTTTGTAACTACTTGAAGGAGTCATCTGCGGTATGGACATATATATATATTCTTGCTCAGCGTAAAATTCTGCGTCGATTTAGACATGTCCGTCTGTCCGTCCGTCCGTCCGTCCGTCCGTCCGTCCGTCCGTCCGTCCGTCCGTCCGTCCGTCCGTCCGTCCGATCGCACGATAACTCAAAAACGAATAATGCAATCGACACCAAACTTTCACAAGTTTTTTCTTTTGTGCCAAGGACGAGCCCTATTGTTATTGGACTAATTCGGACAACGGGTTCGGGTAGCTGCCATACAACTCAAAGAGTTTATTTTAAATATTTCAAAAATTAAAAAAGCTATAAATATAAAATTTTGTATACATGTGTCCAATTATATTCTACACATGCTCTAGAAATTATAATGGGATAGCTGCACCGGTTCGGGTGGCTGCCATACAACTCCAACAGCAAATTTTTTATATTCGGCAAAATAATAAAGTCAGATTCATGAAACTTGGCAGTCATGTGTCCAATTATAGGTCAAATATACTTCTGAAGTTTTAGAGGAATTGCTTTACAGGTTCGGGTACCTGCCATACAACTCCAGAAGCTAATTTTAAATATTTGGGAAAATAATAAAGTCAGATTCATGAAACTTGGCAGTTGGATGTCCGATTATAGATCAGATATATTTGTGAAGTTTTAGAGGAATTGCTTGACAGGTTCGGGTACCTGCCATACAACTCCAGAAGCTAATTTTAAATATTTGGAAAAATAATAAAGTCAGATTCATGAAACTTGGCAGTTTTGTGTCGAGTTATAGGTCAGATATATTTCTGAAGTTTTAGTGGAATTGCTTGACGGGTTCGAGTAGCTCCCATGCAAGTCTAAAAGCTTATTTTAAAAATTTGGAAAAATAATAAAGTCAGATTCATGAGACTTGGCAGTCGTGTGTCCAATTATAGGTCAGACATATTTCTAAAGTTTTAATGGGATTGCTTGACAGGTTCGAGTAGCTCCCATGCAAGTCTTAAAGCTTATTCTTAATATTTGGAAAAATAATAAAGTCAGATCCATGAAACTTGGCAGTTGTGTGTCCGATTATAGTTCAGATATATTTGTGAAGTTTTGATGGAATTGTTTGACAGGTTCAGGTACTTGCCATACACCTCCAAAAGCTAATTTTAAATATTTGGAAAAATTTTAAAGTCAGATTCATGAAACTTGGCAGTCGGATGTCCAATTATAGGTCAGACATATCCGTGAAGAAGAATGACTTCACAGGTTCGAGTAATTGCTACACAATAACGAAAGGTGCAGGGTATAATTCAATCGGTTTATACCGACTGAAACCTTTTTACTTGTTCTTTTATACTATTGTTGTTATTATTATATGTAAATAAATTTAACTTACACACATGGTTTACACTGAGTCATATGCAGATCCCAATTTAAATGAAAATTAAACATACGTAATTTTGCTACAGCACGTTGTCGTAAAGATGAATCTCTTGTACTTGCACGATTTCCATTTCTTTCATTTCTTTTTTCATTAATATCAGTTGCTCCATTTTCTGCATTATTACAATTATCATCTATTTGATTTGATGATGATTCATTTCGAAATCCCCCAAATATTCTGCAAAAAAAAAAGAATAAAATTAAATTGCATTTTTCTATTAGCTATTTATTAAATTTCATATTGAATTTAGTTCAGATTTTTTTTGTCGTATTTATATTTTGTACAAATATTAGAAATAATATAAAAATATCGTACAATATGTACATAAAAAATATATAAGAAGATTGATTGAAATATAGATGAGAACAAATTGTAGAGAATTTTCATAAAACAAATATTGATTTATGTTTATTTTGATTCAAGTTTATATAGGAAAAAACAATGAATCGTAAAAGAATGTGCGATTGTGTCACAAAAATTTTTAATAATAAAAATGTTATAGATTCAAAAAGAACATTTGAGTTTTTTAAGCATATTCTCTTCTTTCATAAATAAATTATTTACAAATCGATAACTTGCTGTTCGTCGAATTATTCTACTGGAAAAATATTAAACAGCTATTGAATCAAAGGGAGTCAAGGTCAATGGAATATTAAACAATGAAAAATATTAGCTATAATTTTCATTCTGAATAGAAATTTGTGTTAAATATCCTGTAGGGCACTTTAAATAATATTATAGCGTACATATATTTAGTTTAATATATTATAACGGGAAAATTTAATTTACCAAACTTTTAAAATTTTACAAAAATTTCCGCATTTTGTTGAAATTTTTTAATACATTTTGAAATTGAAGCTACTATGGAATTGAATTTAAAAATCCCTTCCAATTCCCTTGCAATCATTTTGAAATAACCAAAGACTTGTTCAAACTTAGATTACATAATGAAGTTTCGATAAATACATAATGTTAAAACTTCTCCATATTTTTAGTAGGTGACCAGTTCCTAATTTTCTATGTACTTTCAATGATAGTTCTGCCTAAAATCATTATTTGCTTCCATAAAATAAAATGTATTTTCCAAACAAGTATGTACATATGTAGGTAAGCAGCACCTTTATTCAAGTTATAAATGAAATCCAACCAGATTCAATCAATATAATATATCCACATTTTAATTACCAATTATCAATTCCAAAAATTTCCAAATGTATGTAACTACATATGTGTGTGAATATACCTAGATACTTAGGTACAAAAATTTTGGAAACTCCAGAACTCCACATTTTATTTTAAAGATCATTAAATTTAGAACTTCAAATGTAAATTATTCCGAATTATTCCATCACCGATTCCGACATATGTATGTAAAGTTCATGAGAAAGCTCTAGAACTTCCGCTTCTTTTTTTCAAATCTATAATTTTGTATGCAAAATTTATGCTAAACTTCTGTAAGTCTTCAAATTTAAATGTAAATTATCCCAGATTTCGTAGCAGTAACCGACTTGAACACGAAACTCATAAAAGCAAATGTACCAACTCATTGGAAGCTCCAAGATTACCGCTTGATTTTTATATTCATTTTCTCTTAGTTCTGTAATTATTATTTCAAAACCAATACACGAACTCTGACTTCAATTAAAAAAAGCGTTGTGTAATCTATTAATTTTTTTTTAAAATATTGTAATATTTAAAACACAAAAAAAAATTAACCAAATTCAATAAAAAATTTTTTACAACTGACACAAATTTCTTTAAAAACCTACTAAGAAAATATTAAATTAGCCTACTAACCAATCATTTGTATAGGCAAATTACTTTCAAAGCAAAAAACTTTTATGAACTAACTGTTTCTTTTTTTCCGAAATACCAAATGACATAATTCACTTACTGATAGCAAAATGTTGTTACCAGTTGAACAGATTCAGATAAGTTGAAATATTTCAGTATTCATATTAATAAAATTTTCGTGTGTATTGCAACATTCTTGCCAATAATTTAGACTATGTAAACCCTTGGTAAACTAAAGCGTAAATGATTTGCTTTTGCGTTTAAGTAATTAACAATGAGAGGCATCTATCGAGTAATAATAGAAACGTCGTTAATTTTAATTAACAGTGCTACCGTGAATGAAATAAAGTATTCAATTAAATTATACAATTCCTCATATTATTTGAAATGTAAGCAATGACCCAATACACTTGCAAACGTACATACGAGTATAGGTACCGTTTTATAAGCATCAAATAACTTTTTAAAAAAAATTTTTCAAATATCATAAAATTGTTTTTTTTTGTATATAAAAAGAAATTTCTTCTTTATTCACATTTTCTTCTTAAGTACCACCATATTTCAATGCTCATTTATATTGCCCTTGAAAAATGAATAACTTATTCAATTTATTTATTTTCTTTTTCTATTTTTTTCTCGCTCACTCCATTTCAGTATTTATAAAAAAAAAACAATGTTTAATAGAATTTTTGTTTAGGAGTCAAAATTTCCTTTAGTTATTTTAGCTTTTGTTATTGCGTACTTTATCAATCATATTTTTTAAAAGATGACAAAGTGACGTCAATATAAGTTTTATGAAGTGTACGCCAAAAAATTCAATATTTCACTTAATATTTTTTAATAAATATAAACTGGCGAATATCATTTTGGTAATTAAATATGAAATTTTATATCAAAAATTTTTTATATTTTCTTAAAATTATGTTAAGAAATATTAAAGAAATCAGTCAAAGTATATGTGACATAATAATAAGTATAACAAATGTAATACTTTTACTAAAATGTACTTTATCTAGAACGTATAACAAATTGTGGTATACCTCTTTCTGCAATTTAAAATTCATTTTTTAAATTTAAATACATACAAGGCTTCCAGCGGATTCCCAACCCATTTTATAAGTTCGATTCTGGTCTAACATCTGGTCCAATTATAATACATCTATATGATGTTCTTTTCAACTTAAATAGTTGATACTGTAAGTAGTTAAGTGGAAACTCGTATATTTTAAACCAAAACAAAATCCTGCAATTTCCACTTAGGTATACATAAATTTAAAAAGGTATTAGTGTATGACTTAAAAATAAGAGAATTTTAAAAATTTTTGTTTGTTTTCTTTTATTAAATTTTAATATCTAATTCTACAATGCTGCCCAATTTTATGTCACTTATTATCGTACTTAATATATCGTTTTCGATATCGGTGTTCAAACTTGTACATAAAAACAATATTCGTATATAGAAAAGTATATGTAAAATTTCCTTTTAAAAAGATACAAAGTGACATTTTTTTCCATTTTTTCATTATTTTTCAATTTTTTTCTTTTTCTACTTTTTATATTTGCACGAGACGTGATTTGTGTATTTACAATGGTTGATTGTATTATATTTTCTTGTAAAAAGCAAAAAAAAAAATTAAAATAAACATATTTAACCCCCCTGTCTCTCATTTTCTTTAGGCGTTTATTAAGAAAACAAGCAGAGACAATAATATATAAAAAAAAAATTCAAATAACGGCATGTAAGGATAACGTGTAAATTTGTATAGAGTGCAAAACAAAAAGACAAAAAAAGAAATATTGTAGAGTAAAGAAAAAGCAGGAGAGAGAAAAAACATTTTAAATTGTTTAATTTAGAAAAAGTGAAAGAATAACGAAATAAAATTAATTAAGGTTCTTAACGGCTATGTTGCGCCAAAATAAAAATGGCAATAACACAAAAAAGTCTTGTTTTTCAGATTTTGTTTTTATAATTTTTTTCAATAAAATGTAAAATTATTATAAGGAAGATGCGATGTTATTTATTTCATTTAAAAAGTGGTTAGAATAACAATTATAATTTTTTTTCTTTTTGATTGTATTTTGGTTTATGATCACAATGCTTTATGTGCGGTTTCTTTTTTAAATCTTCTTCGAAAAGGATAAATTATACATCCTGTTCTCCTTTTTTTTTTATTAAAATTTTTTTTATCGTATACTTTCCAGCTATATGATTTTGGTTAATAATAAAAAGAACAATGACGAATTTTTTGTTTCACTTTTTCTTTATTTCAAAAATTAAATATTAAATAATATTGAATTTACGAAAATAAAAAGTAAAACAAAAGCAAAAAGTTACCGAAAAAAATGGTTAATTTAATAAAAATAATTTTTTTTTTTCGTCCCAAATTCAACATGAAAACCACTCTTTTGTAAAAAAAAAAAAAAAAATGCAACAAAAAAAGTAAAGAGAATTTTTTCATTTGAGATGATTTACAAGTGAAAAACAATTCTCATTTGAGTGATTTGTGAAATGATTTTGAAACGCAAATAAAAAAATACACAGAAATTTAAAATAATATAGAGAAAAAAAAATGATGAGATAAAAAGGTGAGACTTTTCTTAAAATATAAAATCAGAGAATTGTGATTGATGTTATTGTAAAAAGCTATTGATGAGTTCAATGGTTACTCTCAAAAATAAATTATATAAATTTGACTTTAAAATATTTTCATCACAATTATAATTAAAGTTTTAATAAAATTATATACTTTCATTTGGTTATCATATTTAAAAACGAGAAAAAAATAGAGTTGACCTTGTCAACTCTGTGATACCCGTACGAATTCGTTATCCTATGTGCGAATAACTAATGTGCCATAACTAACTATGGGGCAGACTATAACTTTAAGTTGCCGTATTACCATATTAATTTATGCAAAATTTCAGTACTATGTGTTTTTCAAAATACTGGTTGTGCCAAACTACTATTGATGTTGTATGGTAGCTACCAGAACATCGGCCCTACTAATATATTCACTTGTGTGAAATCTCAATATCACAGCTTTTATAGTTTCTGAGATATAGCCAAATAACTTTTGAAGTTGTATAGCAGGTACCAGAAGGAGCCAAGTAATTTCAACGATTTTTATGAGACACATTGGCCCTACTAATATATTCATTTGTGTGAAATTTCAATACCATAGCTTCAACAGCTTCTGAATTATAGTCATATAACTTTTGAAGTTGTATGGCAGGTACCAGAAGGAGCCAAGTAATTTCAACGACTTTTATGAGACACATTGGCCCTACTAATATATTCGTTTGTGTGAAATTTCAATACCACAACTTTTATAGTTTCTGAGATATAGCCAAATAAATTTTGAAGTTGTATGGCAGCTACCCGAACCGGTACCCCGATCACGTCCAATTTAAATAGGGTTCTGGCACTTACTACAATAAATCATTTCTGAAAATTTGGTGAACTTAGCTCAATTAGTTTTTGAGTTATCGTTCGGACGGACGGACGGACGGACGGACAGACAAAGCTAAATCAACTCAGAATTTGACGCTGATCAAAAACATACACTTGAGTCTATATCTAACACCGTTATTTCTTAGCGTTACAAACGGTAAGGCAAATTTAGTATACCCTTCGAACATACGTTCGTACGGGTATAAAAATAGACCTTGAATTAAATCTCATAATATAGTTGCTAAAGCTTAATCTATATGTATAAATATTACTGATCGATCGCATCATCCATTTCTAAAAATTATTTGCAAATTCCGATAAATTTACCCTTATAGTCTTATGAGCTTAAAGAAGTATAATTATAAAATTAGATGTAAAAGTGATTCATGTTTTGAGTTCAAATAAAATTAATGAGGTATTAGTTGAATAAAATTTCCTGATCAAAACTCCGCGAGACTGACAGAGCAATAAACCATTTTTGAAATTCGGAATTCGGAGAAATCCATTTCTATCGAATACTGAACATATGAAATTAGATCCGACAAAAATATCTCTCTTATAATATCCGTTCTCCCCTTGTTTTTTAAAAAAATAAAAGTAACAAAAAATTTAATTATTTTTTCCTATTTACTTTATAAGCACCTAAACATAAATTTAATTTTTTTTTAGATTCCCTCTCAACTCTTTCATAAAAAAAAAACAATAAAAATTATAAAATAACCAATTTTCCAGTACCCTTTTGCATTACCATCGCCTTCAATAATATTTTAATTACTTTTCCTGCATAAATTTTAGAAAATTATACTTTGTTTTCAATAAATAAAACTATAATTTTAAAATTTTTTAAAGCATAAATAAATTTTTACCCATTTAACGTAAAAATAAATTATCTCTATTACAGTCTGTATGCAATAAATTACTTTCGGTTAAAGGGCTAAAAAAGAAAAAAACTCAAATAGTAATTTTGTTCATTTTAAGTTATATAATGAAAAATTTTGTATTGAACCTGGACCCCTACCTAAATATTATTCATACTGAATGTAATTATAAATAAAATTCTAAATAATTGTAAAAATAACATTATAAAATTAATAATTGTATTGTAATTTATAGTTGCTACTATTTAAAAATTTTACATGATAAAAAATTTAATTATATTGTAATATAGAGATAAAAATTTATGTATTTTAATTTATTTACAATGCGGGATGATTTTAAATAAAAAACTACAAAATTTTTTTATCTTTAAAAAAAAATTGTAAATTTTCATTAAAATATAGAGGTGAAATTGTTTTTTTAATTTAAATTTATTATTACAAATTCAATTATTTGAAATCAAAAGATTTAAATATAAATTGTATTCTATATTAAATATTAGAATAGGTATTGTCGTATATACCATACATACTCTGATAGAATGCTTTCTATATTAATTAAACTTAAAAAGAATTCAAATTTCGTACTCTACTCAACTCAATCTTCTCATATGTGTCCTCCTGACCGTATGAGTCATCTAAATTAATGAGTTGTTTAGGATAACTGAGCACAGTTTCATATTATACATATAAGAACGCACTTATTACCATTACGCCAATTTCTCTAAAAATTAATTTCTTACTGGTATTTTTTTTTAATTCCATTAATTATAATTTTTATTTATATATCAAAAAATTTAATTGGCAATCTATATATAGCCACGAAAACAATCCAATAATTGATTAATTTCATTTAAATAAAAAAAAAAAACAACCTAAACATACAAATTATTAATATGTTATTCTACTTACAAAGAAAATTGCCAACATAACATTGGATATTATCCAAAAACAATAAATTATATATTTAATAGAAATTCAAGAATATAATAAAATCATTAATCTTCAATAAGATCAATAAGAAAGAAAACCAATCACCAATAAATATAAAATATTCAATATCGCCTACATATGATGGCCAAAACCAATAATGCTTGTATAATCAATTGGAATTTATTGAACTTATATATAATATATACATGAATATATATATAAATATATACTTAAACATAATTGATATATTTATTACATTTTCATATTTCAATTGCAAGCATCGTCCTACGTTAAATAATATTGAGGAAATAAAAGTATACTTGATATAAATGTCAAATTAAAAAGTACTTTCATTCATACTTGTTTTTCGATATGATTTGTAATTGTATAATTTCATTAATGCAAAAATAAATTTGTAATTCTTATTTACTCTTCTGCTATACGTAAATTGACGAGCATAATGTAATTAAATCCAAAATTGTATTAAAAGCCCATCAAGTTTATCTCTCATCTACTCCTTCATATTTTGGCTAATATAATTAATAGTGTTATTGGCTTACATTATTATAATTCTAGAGTGTCGTTATATGCTCTTAATTAGGAAAAACTCATAATAATTATTGATTTTAATATAATTTATTGTAACTCAAAAATTCAGAATTTTTGTAAATATTAATTAAAATTTAAATCGAATTCTGATTACAAGGAATTAAATTAAGAGGATAAGCATTTACATATGGCGGAATAAAAATCTAAATGATTTATTCGAATTATAAAATTTTATGGTTTTTTTAATCATAACTTTGTTATACTTGCCTGTAATAATATTCTAATCTACTGCTGGAATCCAATTCCAACTATTTGCATTCTGATCTACTATTGGAATGTAATTACAGGCATCAAGATATTTTAATTGAACTAATCTAATTAAAAACCATAATTTTAATTATGACAAAATCTAACAAAATTTTAAAATATTTTAAATTTCGCTTCATAACAAAATTATTAATTTTCAATAATTGAACTTTAATATTTCCCAATCAAGCTCACTGTATAATAATACTGCACATAATTGAATATTTAAGATCCATTATCTCTATTAAAATTTCAAATTCAAATTTAATATGAAAATCCCATAAAAGAATAAAGAAATGACATTTTAAAAGTTAAGTCATGTCATTTTTTTTCTGACTTTTTAAAATATTAAATAAATTAAAGCTTTTTATATGAAGAGAAGAAAATTGGTTAGCATTACAAATAGAAATGTTCAAAATTCAAAACGTGCATTTTATTCTAAATTAACAAAATTAATTTTCATATCACTTAAACTCTAAAGTATAAAGAAAAAATGTAAAAGTGCAATATTCTCTGTATTTAGTAAAAGAGAGAGAAAGACAGAGAGAGAAAAAAAGAAAAAAAAGAAAAGTTGCAATTGCATAAACTTGCAATTTATCATGCCAAGTGCGGTATCCAACACTTCTTAATTTCACACATAAACTCACACATATATGTTACTACATTTGTACTTATAACACATTTAAATGAATACTTTTAGTACAAAAAAGAATCAAAAATAATGGAAATAATTTTTTTTTTGGGTGCTATAGTGAAAAAATTTTAAAGTACCCTAAAAGTGTAACATTATAAAAAAAAATATGGCAACATAAACAAAAAAAAAAACCAAAATAGACCAAGAGAATGGAAAATAAAAAAAAAACTCAACTTAATTTTCTTTCTTTATTTTTGGATGAATAATTTAATTCACTCTTGTATATATATACAAATTGAAAATGAGAAACTATAAAAAAAAAATAAATGGTTAGATCTAGGTAAACTTTAGGATAGCTACTCTTGCTCGAAATATTTTAATTTGCCTGTTTTTCTTCTTTTCAATTAAATTTTAAAAAATATTATGTGATTCAAGAAAAAAATTACGTTCAAAAACTATTTTATACTCTTATAACAAAATATTTGAAATCTGAAATTTATTTGATATGACAGAAATGTCAATTCGATTGTCTTTCATTCAATAAATTCGATAAACTTGCTTCAATATATTTTATGTTGCAATAAACGCCATCAATAAAAAGAATTTCAAAATATTACTTGATTTTTTTTTTTTTAATTACAGCAAGTTTTCACGCAATTCTGCAAAATTAACATAATTAAATGACATATTGAAACAGCGCCATTTCGTTGAGTTTAGGTACTAATATATAAATAAAAGTGACATTCAAATTTTAATGAGTATTGAAATAGTTAATCTTATTGTCTCTTTTTTACTACATACTGTTATAAATTCTTATTATAACAATTTTGATCTACAATTAATCTACATACAAAATAATATATTAAGAATTGAATTTTGAATCTCTGACAAATGGATTTTCATTTTAGAAAATAGTGTAAAAAACAAAAATAATAATATGAACTCTGCATATTTTTTTTTTGCTTTTTAATTCTTTTTTTTTTTACAACAGTCCTTCAAAATAATGAAACGAAAAGAGTATGATAGAAAAAACTAAATAATAATGAAAAGGGAATTTAAAAAAAAAGAGAAGGAATTTTAGGGGGGAAGTGATTGAGAAGTAATGGGGTAACAATGTTTTTTTTATTTCATTTCTTTAAAAATTAATCTAGATACTATCACGTAACTATTGTATGTATATAGAAATTAAATCCTTCATCATGATAAATTGAATTTTAAATTTAAAAAAAAAAGAGAGAAAAAGAATGAAAAAAAAAATAAAATTTTCCTCAATTTTTTTTGCGAGTTTTTCTTTTTTAATGAAATTGAGCTAATTTAAAAGTATTGAATTAATTTAAATTCACTTTTAATGACTTTGAATTTTCCTTGTGTTTTTTGTGAATAAATTTTTTGAACAAAACTATTAAATTGAATTCCAGATGAGCTAAATTAATTATAAAAATGCAGAACCAAATAATGTAAAATTCTGAGAATTATTAAAAATCTTCTAAAAACAGAAAAACTATTAGTCACAATGAGCTCAAATTTGAAATTTTTATTAATAAATCACCATTATAAAGAAATAAAATGAATTAAATCAAAATGAATCAACCCACAAAAATTCAGAGAATATAATGAATCACAAAAATTTTAACATAATTTATTAGCATCCAAAATCATAAGAGTATCTGAAACCATATAATGAATGATATTATTCTAAACATTAAGTGCATTAGGGAAGCAAGCTTATCATAAAGCTCTTTAAAATCGTAAATAAAAAAAGTATATAGTATATGTCCTGTATATAGATAAAATTTGGACATCATAAAGAGAAAATTTTCATGTTAAAATTATTGTAATATAAATGTAAAATCTAAAGTATACACAATTAATTTACAATAAAGACATAGACTATAAAGTCATGATGTAATAAATAATTTAATATGTATATAAAAGGATTCTAGCATAAATAATACAAAATGATGATATTCTTGTGAAGCTTCACATCTATTGTAATTTCATTGTAATTTGAAGATTTTCTATTTTAATTTTGTATTCTATAAAGAATTTTTTGTATATAGACTTACTTAATGATTTGTATGTACAAGATAAATATTTATATATCGGTAAAAATTAAGAGAAATGTTATATAAATTTTAACAAATTTTACATGCAACTGCATTGAAATGTTAAAATACAGGAACTATTGCACAATGTTATGCATAACACTGTATATACATTTCATATTGAAATTTTGCAACTGCATTGCGGTGACATTTGGATTTCTATACTTAATTAATTTTCTTTTACAAAATGTTAATTAAGATCTTTTAATTGAATTGAAGTGCTTTTGAATATTAAAGACTTAGTGAAGTATGAATATTAAGTTGTTATTAAATTTTAGAGAGTTTAGAATAGATAATTATAATTGAAATCAGCACACAATTCAGAAGAATGCTGATAGAATATAAAAAGAGAAGATAATTATTAACAAATACTATTCACCAAACACATATTTTGTAAAATATCACATTTTCCCTTAAAAACTTAAGTGAATTTAAGTGAAATAAGATGTGAAATTTGAGTCTGAACAATGAAATTAATTTATTTTGAAAAAAATCTCTTATTAAAATAAATTAAATGTTGCATACTTTTAGGGGCGAATTGTCAAAGAATTCTTGAAAAAAAGTTATAAAATGGTAAAAAATTTAATTAGATTACTAAATATTTTAGTTAAAGAATAAGAATAATGATATATTATACCGTTAATAAGGAAACTGTGTTATTGTGAATTTTCGCTAATTTTATACAAAATAAAGGGTAACCGCTTTAACAGTAGTTGAAATGGAAATTGAGATTTTACAAAATTTGAGCTGTAATAAGAAATTTTGTTCTAGATAATTTTTTTTTTTTCACTTAAATCTATTTATATATAAAACTGGAATTCACCATTTTGAAGGATATTCAAAAATTTTATAAATGGATTGCCAAATATATGAAGAAGGGCTGAAAATTATAAGTATATTTTCTTGAAAATTCTTTAATAATGTATTAGAACTTAATTTTGAAAGTAATTGAATTTATTTCATAAAAGTCTTAGAAATTTATGTTGCATTATGCTAATTTTGAAGACCTTTCTAAAAAAATTAACTAAATAAATGACCATATGGAGAAGATATTCTCAAATTATTAGCTCGATTTCGCCGTTTATAATTTAATAACAAAATTTACATAATAGAAATTTAATTTGAAAAAATTTCCTGAAAATTTTTTCTAATTTTAAGAAATTTTACATATTTTAAATACACAATTTTACGAAAGGATCTTAAATAAATATGTGTATATACTTGGAAACTGGAAAATGGGATATTTTGTGTTTTAAATATCTTGTTTCAAATTTTTAATGCTAACACCCTTGTAGCTGTGTACACATTTACTAAACAAATGTATTCATAATAAAATATTCATCCTTAAAGTATATGCATATATACATATATAGTTTTTTAGCTTTTTCCTTCATTTTTTAATAGGTTAATCAATAAATTTCATTTTTTATACTCCTATTTTAGAAAAAGATCTTTTTCTACCCCTAAAAAATTTATAGTGGATTTAAAATTTTTTTTAAATAAATTTTGTTTTAAAGTATATAATTATATATAAATGTGTGTATATAATGTATATGAATATGGTATCATAAAATTTGACAATTATTGCCACAATATAGAAAATATTCGTTTAATATATTCGAAAAATAATGAAAATATTAATAAATTTTAATATTATGTTCTCGATCATAAATTTTATATTTACTTTAAACTAATTCGGTAGTTCTCATGGAGACCATTGAGTTACATTATACGTACCATAGAGAACGGTGATTAAAATCAAAATAGTCAAAAAACAAGATTCTGAATTTTTTAAATATTCTGGGTATTTGCACAAAACGTTTGTGGAAAAAATGGTGAAAAATTTCCCATCTTATTAAACATTTTATAAATGAAAAATACTTCCAATAAATCACAAAATTTTCTAATTGAATAAATTCAATAACTTGAATATGAATATATTTTTTACAAAAATGCTAAAATTACCAAACATTTCATTAAATCTTGTAACATTAATAGAAATCATTCCATATTTGATATGCAATATAATAAACCTAAATAGCCAAATAATTTCTTTATAATCAAAAATTATTTTAACAAGAAAATAATGTTGACTTCCGGTATCCATTTATATAACAATATGAATGCATGTGATCTGATCATATAAAACGAAGTCAAAACTATACTACTAAAAATTTTTCATATCATAGAATAAACGATATATATACGATTATATTTTTCTTTTACTAAATTTCCTATTATTTTTACTTTATCTTATAAGAATCTATTAAAAATATATTTAGTGTTATTTACAATCAATATATTTTTATATATAAATTATAAAAAATTACTAATATTATATCATTATGGTATATTCTACAATATGCAGTAGGATATTTTAAGAAAAATATAAATAATAGAAATGAAAGAAGGACAAGATAGAGAACATTGTTTATATATATATGAAATATTCTGATGTATTTTAGGGATTATTATATTTTAATAATATTACCTATAAAATATTTTTTTTTTTTACGAAACAAGGACTTTTATATTTAATAAACTGTAACGAAATATATTTGATAAGAAAATTAAGTCAAATCAGAAATTATTATTATAGAACCAGGGACTTTACTTTATACAGAACACTGAAAATAATATTTAAACTGAGGTTTGTGGCAAACGAGGACGGATCATGGAATGCAATCAGCACTTAAGTAACCTACTTCTACGAAAAGAAAATGAGAGAGTACCATTACATATTTGTTTCAGCCTGCCTAAAGAAGCTACAGAGCGAGAAAATGTGGATATCTTTTGCCTGAAATAAACCAACAGCTAAAATATCGAGATCATTTCTTTAATTAATAACTTGGCATTTTGCAAGTCATTCAAAAAAAAATCACATTGGCAACACAGGTTAAAATTTTGTGTTTTAATTAAAAAAATCTAAATTTTATTTTAAATTTTAATTAAAAAGAACTAAATCAATATATTCAGAGGGTCCAAATGCAAAGTAATCTCTAAAGTTTTTCTAATTTAAATGCATATGGCAGAACCGATAGGGTATCGCAATGAAATTCTGATCAGTTATTTGAAGAATTGAATTGAACGACTTTAGAGGAATTTAAATTAATAAATCATTATCTATTCCTATAATATATCCAAAGAGAAACTATTATACAAATTAAATACCCTGTATAAATATCTACAAATTTGTTATGGGCACATTGTCAGCCAAACATTTTTACAAAAAGCATTCTATACTTTGTCTATATACGCATATTATTTCCTTTGTATATGTACCATAAATAATATCATAAAATATGAAAACAAATAACAAGAATTGCAATATTTTTTTTCTTCTTTCTCTTTCTATATCTATCGCATTCTATTGTATAACCTATTGTATAACAACATTAAACCCCGTTATAAATTTTATAAAAATTTATTTTTATATTATGTAAGTATATATGAGTTCCACAATTTTATTACTTTCAGCTTTAAATGTCCTTTGACAAAAATTCTCTTGAAACAAGAAAAAAAAAATAAAGAAACCAACAGGATATAAGAAAAACTATAAAAACAAAAAATAAAAACAAAAAAATATAAATTTTCTTAGTAATGCTTTAATGCGTCACACAACAACAAAAAACAAAACAAAAGAAAGGGAAAAAATAAAACTCTGGAAATTCCAAAAAAAAAATGAGACTAGAACTGAAACAGCACAAGATTTAGGAAAAAAAACTAGGATCTTAGAAAAAACAAGGTTTTTCTTTTCATTTTTTTTTTCATTTTTTATATGTTGTTGGTTTTCATTTTTCTTTGAAGGACAATAACAAAACAAAAAAAAAAAACAAAGTTCAAACCAAAAGTCATAAAATTTGTCTCAAAGATAATATAAACGTGCCCGAATATTCAATATTTTGCTTGTACACTTCTACACTCGAAATATGTACCTTGTACTACCTTAAAATATTATCGGATAAACTATACCGGGTGTTCAATTTTTTGGTGCAGTATTAAATTCACACAACTTCACTTCTAGGTATAATTTTTATGTAAAATCAGTGCTTACTGCTATAAAGCATAATGCAGGTTGAAAAATACTAGAGATTAAAATCAATTTGAACTTCTTTTTGGTAATTTAAATTTTCAAGTAGAGAATAGTATCATTTTGTGAATGTAAGATAACAGTTGTTCTTATGATTGTGTTTCGAATAAAAGATTGTATATAGCAATTTGATGTTAATAAATTCTTGATAATTATGTAAATTACTGTAAGGCAATGTGAAGAATAATTTGCCAGTAACTTATTCATACGTGTGTAGCTCAGTTGGTAGAACACCCGCCTAGAAAGCGGCAGATCACTGATTCGAGTTCAGTTCGATAAGAAAATTTTTTTAAATTTCCTTCCTTAACTCGTTCCTTTGATTACGTCGTCCATCTGTTTTTCAGTTGTATGAAGAAATTTTATTTAGTTTTGTTAAGAATTTTATTTTCATTTAGTTATTCTCAGAAAAACTAATAATAAAAATAAACAACTACACATTGTATTGGTAATACTAATTAATACTAAGATCTTTCCTAAAATATATACATAATTAGTTATAATTTTTTTTTGAATTTTCGATTTCAGATGATTCGGAATTTGGAAAAGAAAAATTCAAATTTAAAGTTTTCATTTTTATAAAAAAAAAAAATTGCATATTTCGAGTGACGTAACATCGAAACTTTCTGTAATTTAAGTGACGTAACATTGTAACAATTTTTAATTTTTCTAATTTTAGCATATCTGGCATCTCTCTAAAATAAGTTTAAATTAATGATAGCCAGTTTCTCTCTCTACCTGTTATGGGAAAGGCAGGAATTATACAATATAACAGAAAATATTTTTTTTTATAGGAATTAAACACTCTGTATACAAGCTAATACCAGCTAGTTATGCTAGATAATATATAGATTTTTATAAGGATATCAAATCATATTCTATTTTTTGTTTTCTTTTACTTTTTTCTGTTGCTTTTACTCATTTTTTTTTCTTTTGATTATTTTGATATTTAATAGCTAACAAAGCCATACTCTAAATATACGCACGTACATGTAAAAACTTTTATACAGATACATTAAAGTCAATATTCTATTATATAATAATATTGTTATATTATTGTTATTCATATATTAAAAAAAAAAAAGGAAAAAGGAGTATATGTACAGGAATGTATGACATACTTAGAAGTAGATATGCCTATTTTATTAGTAATGGATCCCACCTTATATGTAAACGTGAATAAGAAAAATTGCTTTTCCAAGAATTGTTGTTATTTTTCTTCTTCTTCTTCTTTTATTATTTAATTTATATATAAAGAAGGTCTTTTTAATCTTTGGACATGATACTATATGTATACATAAAATATTTTTATATATATAAATAATTTTATATAAAAAATTCGTATACATGTTTAATACATATATTATATTTTATCTATATAGGTTTATCAGAGAAGAAAAAAAATTTCAATTTCCTATAAACAGAATAAAAATGATGTTAAGAGAGTGTCTTTATTTTTTTTTTTCGTAATGTGGGAAAAATAACAAAATAGGACAGTGATTAAGTAACTAAACAGTTAAGATTAGTGTATACTGGTATTTTATATATGCGAGCTCAGTGTGTCATGATTATTTTATGATGATATAAATAAAATAATTGTCCAAGAGTATATGGTAAAGGTAAAATTCTGTGGTTATAAATAAAATTTTCCTAACTGAAATTTGATAATTTTTTTATTTTATAACAAATTCAGATTTATTAAATTTTATCAATGTGTTTTATTTAACTCTGGAGTTATATACACAAAGCTGGTATTTTCCTAAAAATAAAATTTGAATTTTCAATTTAAATGATTCGTTATGTAAAATTTATTGACTTACACAGTTTTAGTTCAAAATTACGAGAATTTCTCTATTATACATTCACATTTATAAAATGTATTATAGATATAATGATACTCCTACATCCTAACACAAAATTAAGATACCATTAATGAGATCATAACATGATGATTTAGTATGATCCGTACATCATTGTATATATTATATTGAAAATTTTCACAATACACAACCCTATAGAAGACATTATCTAAAATTTAATTACAAAAAGACTGTAATAAGAGGTAAGACGGTAATATATACAAAAATGATTCAAAATTTTCACAAAATATATAGCGGAATTAAGCAATAAATAATAAACTTACTAATTTACAAATCAAAATTTTTGTGCGACGCCTGAATATATGCAATTTTTTTGAAATTAATTCTTAAATTAAATTTTAAAAATTTTAAAAGAAAAATATAAATAAATTTAAAGCTTTTTTTTTCCAAAAATTTTTTTAACCTTTTAAATTTTTATATTTCAATTCGTAACTTTATAAAACACCGATTATTCTTTTTCAATATTATTATAGATCTGTTATATGGCATACTCGTACATTTCATTTTTAATAAAATAAAATATTATACCTGTATTCATTCCCATTTAATATTATTTCAAAAGATTCATATACACAACTAGATTAATATATATGTATATGCATATAATTTTATAAATCTACGTAATATGTATATATTTTGTTAACCTGGAAAAAGGATACAAGTATTTATCTTTTTCTTTTTATAGTTTAACACTTGAAGGCGTTAGTAGCACTTTATCTTTTTCGCTTTTATTTTACTATACATTCCTTTAAATATTTTATTTGTGTCAGAAATTTATATAGCTATAATATTATTATACCGGTATAATATATATTATATATAGTATTATATAAGTATTTATGTATGTTAATATTAAAAACAGAATAAAAAGAAAACAAATCAACAAGAAACATTTTTATAATCGTTTAACCAGTTGTAGTAAATTTTTTAAAAAATATTTATCAAAATTTTTTTTTTCAAAATTAAAGCAAAACGAAATTTTTATTTGTTATCAGTACAATTTTAATTGCAATTAACGTATAGAAAGAAAAAGTAACCTATAGGTTTTGTATTCATAAGAAAAGAAAATATGGTGGGTACTCAAGGGTTAAACACCGAAAATTATTCACGCAAAATACCTAAATTACGACAGTAATATTATAAGATGTAAAAGACTATCAGTATATTATCCTTATTTTGAATAGCATTTCTGCGTTGAGATTGTACTATCTCAAAAAAATTCGATTTCTCAGTATTTAAGGGCATTAAAAATTCACATACATGGATTTATCTATTAGGTGTTCGTATTTCAACACAATTTTAAAATTATTCTTCAAAGTAATTAATTTAATTGGAAACAACTTCACGTTATTTTCTCCGAACCGATTTGAAAAATTCTATAATCCAAGACTGAAAATAAACTAAAAATTAAGTAATTAAATTAAATAAATTTAACCCTCATATAAATTTTAAATATTTTTTTCAAAAAATGTGATAAAAACAAATGCTTTAAATTGTTCTATTCAAAACTATTCCGGTATATGTAATTGTTATACAATTTTTAGTTATATATTCTGTATACAGCCAAGACAAGGACAAAAATTACCTCATTTTATTCTAAAAACCTTGTCAAAATTCAAATTCTCTATAAATAGATAGGGTCAATGAATCTAATATAGAAAATATATCAAAATATTTTTAATATTTCTTCATAAAATACACACATATTCTATATAATATAAGAATTTTTATTATAAATATAAAAACAAAAAGATAATGAATTTGTTGACGAATAAATTAAAAAAACAAATATTTTTTTTTTAAACAACAGACGATTACATAATTGAAAATAAAGCATATAAATTTGTAATAGTTTTTTTTTTCAATTCTTTCATTAATAATAGAAAAAAGAAACAAAAAATATTACCTAATGTCTCTTTAAGATTTTTGTTATTTTTTTTACAAAAAACTTAAAAGCCATTTCTCTATGAATTTTCATTTAAAAAAGGATTACAAAAACAAATATAGCTATATAGGAATAAATACTGAATGTGCTCTTAAAAGTATGCCTTATATTATACAACTACCATACTACATACAACTACAATTTAAATAAAAATAATTCTTTGTTATTCTCTCTATATACATACACACATACATGAGTAGTTTTTTTTTAGTTTCCTAACACTAAGTTTTTTATTTGAATGACGAATTCAAATAGAATTTTTTAGGATGAAATTAAAATTTATACTTTTTAATCTTTAATAATACATAAAAAATTTATATGTAATATTTTTAATAGATAAAATGTCAATTTTTATTAAATTACTGTAAGTTTTACAGAAAAGCAAATACGAGAATATTAAAAAATTAAGGACGTAAATTATTTTTAAAATAATTTTATATTGCTAGAATATAATTAAAGTCGGGTCAAACCAATGATTTGTGCTTTAGCACTTTTCCCTTCTATAACTGAAAATACTGCTGCTAGAAGCAATTAGTTTCATTCATACACCAACATTTTTTAAAATTGCATACTTTTAGGATGAGGCAGAAAAAAAATTGAAAGAGATGTTAACATAATACTTAAATTATAGGGTTAATTGCGTGACTTAAGAGAAAAAATTATATTTTTTAATGACATGGCATTTCCCGTTACTTTTCTGCATTTATAAAAATTTGGTAAAGCTTGCTGTTTCGGAAATATAATGTGCCAAAAAATGAAATTTTACAAATTTCGAGAGACATTAATTTGAGAAGGGTCGCAAATGGAAAAAAAAGTTTCTTCTAATGAAATGAACTTAATAGTTTCAAATCTAAAGGTAAATTTTTGACGGCCATTTTGTTTTTTTAAAATTCAAATAAGGTAGAAGAAATTCGCCACTACTTTTCTGCGTTTTGCACAATTTAAAAAAATATTTGTAGTTTCGTTACAACATGTAGTCAAAAAACTGCGGACTGACGGACGGACAGAGTGAAACTAACAAGCAATTTATTCGAACTGTTTTTTTGATAAGTGCTAATGCTTTTTTCCAGAAAAAAATATAAAAATTTACATTGAAAATATTTTTAAATTGACAATATTAAAACTTTATTCTTTTAGATCTTTTATTATTTTTTTTTTTAGAATTATTCAGACAAATCAAATTGTGGATAATATCCGGAAATATGGAAACTAAATAAGGAAAATTACTGCATGTTAAAAGAGATCAATGGTTAGTTCGATTTACACGCTGATGAAGTCATTGGGTCCCCAAAGGGAGGTCGAAGCTTACATTCAATGAAATGTGGATTCAATGAAATGGCGAGGAGCTATTTATCTTATGGTCACATTAATTTATTAAAATAAAATTTTAATTGTTCATTAGCGGCACATATCGCTTTGAAAACAAACAACATTATTTGTGATATACGGACATAACCGATGAAAAAACGAACTAAAATTGAACATCGGAAATTATGCATTTCTTCTAGAACCCTAAATACGACAGCTAAACTATTCGGAATCTAAGAAAAATTTAAAAAAAAATTTATTTAAAAAATATTTATTTAACATCGTAATAGTTATGACTTTTCCAAAATGAATTCAAAACCTATACCTCATCCTTTATAAATTTTCTTGACATTATATTCGAGGACAAACGAGGCAAAGAGCAAAAATATAAATAATGGTCGATTTTTACTTTTTCATTTTTCATTTTTTTTTTTGCGATAAGAACAAAAAAATAAAATTTTCTATTGAAACAAAAGAAATATGTAGGCTAAGAAAGCTTACCTTTATTAATATTTTTTTATATGAGTATTTTTGTGTGTGTTAGCTCTATGTATATGTGCCTATATGAAGAACAGATACATTTCATATTTATTTTTATATGAACACACAAGAAATCTGAGAATATTTTGTGACGTGATATAACAAAAGAGTGATACAAAAGTTTACAAAAGAAAAAATAAAAATATGAAAAAGAGCAAAAATTTATATAAAGAAGAAGAAAGCTGATTATGTAAGAAGACGAATTAAAAGTGCCAAAGGGGGTTATTGTCTCTAGAAACTCATAAAAAAAAAAAAAAAACATTTTTTTTGCGGTTGTGATTCAAAATTACAAACATATATGAATATCTGTAAATAAGTCTATATCTCTTGAATTTATTTATAACTTTTGCAAATATTTTTGTTTTATGCATACTTTTATATTGTATTTACACCTTTTGTACATTGTTGTGACTAACTATATTTACAAACATATACCAATTTTCACTAACAAATGAACATTATTTTAAAAAATATAAGAAAAGTTGAAATTATGACAAAAACAATTGTGGTTTTAATGGCATTAAGTATTTATTTAATACGTTTAAATTTTTAAAAACAAAAATAACACAAAAAAATATTTATTCTTTGTACATTAGTTTAATAATCTTAAATTTTTAATTTAATCAACATTAAAAAATAAAAAAGATTCAGTGTCACCAGATGTCCTAAAATTTATAACAAAAAAAAATTATTTTTAATAGGATCATCATTTAATTTAGAGAAGATAGAGTTGACTGTTAGATATGCAACATTTGTAGGTATGCAAATATTTTCCAAATTATAATTATGCAAAGGCGGAACTTGTACCCATCGCAGATTTGTTACATAACTTGTTTGTATGAAATTTGATTAAATTTTTCAATGCAAAATAGCAAATTAGCCTTTGCATAATTTATAATTTTCGAATTCTAAGTAAATTACTTTTGAAATTGTGTGAAAATTATTAGATATTTTGCCTCATCCAAATCCAAATTAATTGCTGTACTGAGCAAAATGCTCTAAAAAAATTTAAAATAAGGTTTTAATTGAGGAATTTAATGTTATAAAATATTATTTAAAATTTTAGTGAAAATCACATTTGTTCGTTGTTACTGAAAATTTGTTTAACTTACTGATGGATGAATGGCAAACTATTTATACATTTATAACTCCTTCGAACACATTCGTTCAAAAAGTGTTTACAAGTAGTTTTCAATGTTACACGTAAAGGCGGGATTTGTACCAATCGCAGACTTGTTACATAACTTGTTTGTATGAAATTTGATTAAATTTTTAATGCAAAATAGCAAATTAGCCTTTGTAATTTATTTATAGTTACCGTAATGTAAGTATATTATTCGAATCCAAATTAAGTATTGCACTAAACTATTAAAATTAAATTGTATTTAAAAATTTACTGTGTCCAAATGCATTTGCAAGTTATCCTAGCAAAATTTCTAATTTGCATATATGAATAAATGCACAACTACTTGTAACCACTTTGAATGTTGGTTCTTAAATTTATTTACAAATAGCTTTCCAACTCTTCTTTTGATTTGTTACTGTTAATTCCTGTATTGTACTTTAAGTCTACATTTATTTAATTTTTAATTTTTTAAATTGTTCAATAAATGAAAAAAAACTGAATAAGCCTCATAAATTAGATCAAAATGCAATTAAATTCAAAAAAATTCAAAACTGTTATACACAAAAAAATTTAATTGAAATTATTTTAAAAAAAAAGTATATATTAGAAATTTTAATGTTATTAACCTTTGAGAATTATAAGTACATTTATTCTAATTATATAAAATAGATTTTTGATATTATTTATTACCATTGCTGACATTTTTATAATAAAATATAAAATATCGACCTGAATTCATTTTTTTTTTTATTTAAACAAAATTTAAATATACTATTCTATATACATACGTCATACATGAATTAATTTCATGATTTCACTGCATATATGTACATATTATAAAAATAATTTTTATGTACATTATATTTAAAATTAATTAAAAAACATTCTTTTGGTTAACCTAGATTTTAATTCAAAAGTTTTAATGTCGCGATATTTTATAAACAGAATATTGTATTTTATTTTAAAGTGGAACAGCATATCGATTTGCTCGTTCAGTGATAATCAATTCAAGTTCTCATATAAAAATTCAATTTTACAGAGCTATAAGTACATAAAATATTTTTTGAATTATTTTTTAACCTCATTATTAAACTAGAATCAAAATTCACACGTCTACTTTATACTATAAATTCACGGGTCTAGTGTTAAATTGAAATTAATTATCTTAAGGTTAAATCTATTCAGCAATATTAAAATGTTTCCAACTGTATATAGTCTTCAACGTAGGTACTGCCACTGAATTACGAGTAACAGTGTTACGTCAGTTTCTCTCATTATTTTTCAATTTTGTAAAGCAATTAAAAGATTAGTTTTTCAAAATCGACTTATCGTCTAATTTAAATTCAGTAAATAAACAGTTTATTCCATGTATTACCATACTATTGAAATCACATTTCTTACAGATCAATGCTATCCATATTTTAAAAAAAATTATTAATAATGGTATGTTAACGATGTTCATCAAATTAATTTCAAATTTGATGCGGTGATTGTTGCAATAGTCAAAGAATGAGCATGAACATCATAAATAGTAAATCATTTTTAGGAGTTCTCATATTCTCATATGCTCATAAACTTATAAAGCCATAGAATTGGACGGCCAACAAGTAATTAAGCAAGATTTATAGTGAATATGTTGTATAGTAAATTTAATAAATTGTTGCACAAAATTATGCTTTCTACTTTTTATATAATTTGGTAACCCTAAAATAATTGAATAACAAACAAAATTTAAATTCAACTAAAATTTATGAGTTTGTTTTCATCAATTTTATTTGTTATTTTGTTTCTTTCAAGTTGTCTTTTGGCAGACATAAATGAGAAAAATTTCAGATTAAAAATCTTCTTATACCGATATAGAAGATACATACACGTACATATATAATTATATCATTGATTATGTCTACATATACAATGTGTATACAATGTATTTAATACTTCTGAGAATAACTACTTATATATTATGTAAGTAAGTAAATAACAAGTATATAAAGTTAAAATGAAATACGTTTTTGTAGTTTTTCTTGTTCTCTGTAATTTTTTATACGATTTTATTATGAATTTTGGTACCTAGACCTAGTATGTTTTCCTTTTAATATTCAAAATTATCTTACATCTCTTGTGCTATTTTATAATTTCTTTACTAATATATATGTAGATATATAAGGTAAAAGCATGAAGTTATTTCCAATATAAATGGAAATATATGAAAAAATTTCAATTCTCATGAAATTTCTAATTTATTCTCGAATTTTCAACAAAAACATTTTTATTTCAACTAGAAATTATTTTAATAGGAAAATTATTTTGTGAAAATATTTGGTACAATTTTTTACCATAGTTTATTAAGTTATTCAAATGTTCTGTAAATATTTTTTTTTATTTTTAGAAAGGTATGTACAAACCAAAGCTGGGACACCGAGTCTGTACCGCAAAAATTTTTTAAAATATTATTGGATCTGTTCCGTTGCTAGGTTTTAGTTAATTTCCAGAAAAAATAATTTTGGAAGGTGAAAGGCACTCAATTGAATTAGAAATTAATTTTGTGATTTGCTCACAATCATTCAGAAAATAATTGGAGAACTACAAGTGAAAGTTCCCAAAAAACCTTCTATATTCTATTCACATTTCCAAAACATTTTCTAATTTTCTTAAACAATCCTACATTGTTTCGGAATTAATGCTCTAATAGTGAGGTATAATCAGCGTATAAGTACACTGATCTGCCTTTTAAAATTTTCCCAGCAAATACGTAACCTATACGTGCACCCTGAAACACTCTGACCCATCTTTACAATTTTTAATCTGGCGTATAGTTATGTAAAAGTTGAACATGCCTTTTCTATTTAATATATTGCATACACTTCAAATCCGACAAAGTTATATTTTGATAAAATATTCTTCCATATTATACAATTGTAGTCATACAATTAAGGAGACAAATTTATTAATTCCAAAGTCAAATATAACAAATATGCCGCTGAAATGAATTAAAGGAATTTTCTAATTATATAGGCACATGTCTTCGATATACATATATATAGGTACTCGTATACATATATTTACAAAAATACTGAGATCTTTATATAAATTTAGTGACTATGTAGGTGTTACAAAAATATTTTATTTAATAAAATACCATTTCGTATCATATATTTAAGGATTCTATCACGTACACATAAGTTACTTTATTATAAAATGAATCCATTATACTGTTATACTCGTATGTATAAATTAAAATATAAATTTTCAATATCAAATCACTAATTTTTATCATTAGCATCTAAACACATATATGTATACATAAAGATATTTTTAGGCACATAATATATCTAAGAAACTTTAATAAATTCCCAAAGCATATTATTAATAGTTTTAATATAATAATGACAAGATATTTTAGGTATATTCCAATAATAGTAATTATCTATAAAATGTAGAGATTCTAAATATAAAATCAATATTTCTAATCAATATACAAATTTATAATAAGATACTATAAATGAAGGGTTTGATTTTAAATCATTTTTATAAGTATTATCTGAATAAATCCTTTACAAATTACGTTTGAATTTAGAAATTTTGCCATAGGAACCGAATATCTTCAAAATTACAATGTTAAAATTAATTACCAATGCGAAAATATGATTTAAATTTACTTTGAGATGGAGTTTTGAGAACACTTATAGCTATACAATCTAATCGGATTCTTACACAATAAACATAAAAAACACTTACTCTTCATATTGTTAAATTAAGTTGGCAAAAGCAGTATAATCAAGTTTTGAAAATTTGTACAGGTTTATACTTAAAGGTATTAGTACAGCTGTGTAAAATTTTCAGCATCACATGCTGTTGCTATTTTTCATAGCAAAGCTTAGGCCTAATTGTGTTTGCATATTCTGTACACTATACAAAGTATTTTTGAAAATTACTAAAGTATAGATTAACTCTTACGACAATTATTGCAGTAAATATATTTGCTTGGATAAGTAAATATTATTGGAGTCCCTGTTTGTGATTGTCCTAAAAGCTAAATTTTTTCACAAAATTTAATAAAACAAATTTTACTGTTATTTGCAAAATTTTGTATAGCGGAGCATGTTTTTCTCAAATTTTTTTTTTTTTGTACCTTAAAATATTTCTTAAAATTAAACAAAAAAAAAAAAAGGTATTCATGTAAAAAAATTACAAAAGCCAAAGAAATGAAAAAACAAAAAATTCCATTTTCACTCACGTCTTACTTACCTTAAAAGTACGCTCTTATTATTTTTATATTTTTTTTTTTCTTTAATTATGTGGTGGTACAAAAATCGAGCATTACGACTACGAGTAATAATGCAAAAGAAAAAACTGAAAATTAAGAGAAAAAGAAATTTGTCCTCTTCTCCTCGTCCTCTTCTAGTCCTTCCTAAGAAAATTTTGTTGTTTGTTAATTTTAGACTTTTTTCTTATATTTAATTTTTTTTTTGTGTTTTTTTGGTAAACAAGTAAAGAGTGTTACGTTTATCTAACATGTAATTTAAAAATGAAATTTAATTAAAAACAAAAAAGGATAAGGGAAAAACAACAAAATTTTAATTTTAGAATTTTTCTTTTTTTGTTCTTATTGCTTGGTTTAACAACTTTGCATATAAACATTTTATAATTTTAAAAATTGATTTTTTTTAATTTGTTTTAAACATGCTCACCTGCTTACTACAATACATACTGTAAAAAATTGTTTCAAAACTTTTTTGATCTACTTTATGATTGAAAAGTTTAAAACAATTGAAGAGCAAGTAATTAAATGATTTTATAAAACTTTGCCCGAATATAATTCAAAATATGAGGAGTGTATGAAATATTAAAAAAAAAAAAAATTTGAAAGAATAACAGTTTAACAGCACAATTTAGTTGTTCAAATGATTAAGGCAATTAATTTAATAAATTCTCAATTAAACAGAAGAGAGGCATATAATAGAGAAAATTAACAGAGAAAATTATTTAAGCGTGAGATTTCAAAACAATTGACTCCGTATTGTCAACAATTGACAACGTATTAAGAGTAATTACGGCCAAGGGGGGGGGGGGGGGGTTCAGATTAACATCTGAAAATGCAGGGTAAAAGAATTATTTTAGTATTTTAGCACTTTTTTCTTAGATTAATTATGTTTACATTAAACTATACAAAAATAGGACAATTATTTTCAGTACATTTGCCATGTAAGCATGTAAATGTAAACATTACATTTTATTGGTGTATGAATGTATATAGTGCTATTAATAAATTTCTAAATTTATTTCACTTCAAATCTATATCAAAAAATCTAATTTATATTTAAAATTTCTAATCATTTACGATTCATTTAAATTTATCATTGCTATTTTTTCAATACAAGCGACTCGTAATCTTAATGCATTAGAAAAGAGCTTATCGAGATCATTGTATTCCTTCTAAATTTAAAATATTAGCAAAATATATAGGTATAGACTTACCTATCTATATACATACGCATTGTATCATATCCCTTATACCGTTTACATAGAATATAAGTCGTTTATATCTCATAAAATAATTTTATATTTACTTTCTTTTTTTTTAATGTTCCCTCTTTTTATGATCATCGACAGTAAAAAGGCATAAATTCCATTAGAAAAGGTAGTAAACATATACACACACAAATACGTATGAATAAATAAAGGAACAATAGGCAACCTAAGAAAACGTACAATTATAATTACAATAATTTTTTTTTATAACGTTTAAATTAAAATACGTGTTAGAAAGAATAAGAGTCCTTTTTTTTTTTGTGTTTATTAATATGCTTTGTTGTTTTCATGCAATAATTTTTCTTTATAAAATTTTTTGCAATTAAATTATTTAATTTCTTTTTTGGAATTATTTTGAAGCACAAAATATTGGTATATATATAGGATACGTACATATTTAAATATCATCTTCAGAGAACATACCGAAGGGGGGGGGGGGGCAATGGAGGGGGAGAACAACAAAGTACCAATACAATAATAATCAATTTACCTTTCTCTATTTGATGTCCTTTGACGACTTTTTCTTCTACGACGTCTTCGACGTTCTGATGATGCTGTACTTTGATGTAAAACATGTTGACTAAAGGAACTTGATATACCACCACCACCACCACCATCAACACCATTATTATCAATTGGTATTTGTTGATCACCGCTAGCAGCTAAACGGCGACCAGTTACTGCTAAATTATTTGTATTATTTGTATTATTACTTGAACTAGGGACTGCATTTGCTGTTCCAGTTACTAAATTATTACCAGTACCAGAAACAGCAACAACTTGAATTTGATTATCACCACCAAATCCAGCTGAACTAGCTGTATCTGATTGTATTGTTGTTGATGATTTTGATGTACGACCAGTAAAACCACCAACTTTTCTCCACATTCGTTCCATTTTTGAAAATCAATTTATTTTTTATATATATAGCTAGTATGTGTTAATTTTTTTTATAATTTAATTATATTTGAATGGTTATGTATATGTGTTAATTATTTTTAAAAGGAATTTTAAAAGGAATTTATAGATTTTTTAAATTTTTTTTTACTTTGGCACAATTACTTAAATTTTGAATTAATTCATATTTTACATAAAAGAAAACAATTTTCTTATTTCAATATTATTTAATTTTAAATTACGTTTTCTTCAATATTTATTTTTAGAATTTTCATCATTATATTGAATATTGTATTAATTTAAAATTATTAGTATACACTCACAATAAATATAAGTACCGAATATATTTTTGCTTTATGCTCATTATATTATATAAATTTATTCTATATAATTTTATAATAATAATTAATAATAACTTTTATATTAAACGCACAATTATTTTCTAATATTTATTTCATTTATATAATATAAAAGATTTCTGATTTTCTATATTCTTATTTAAAAAAAAAAAAAAAACTTGTTGTTCAGTCTATTTTCAATTTTTATAATTTTTTATATACCTAGATATTCGCACATTTATTATGTAAATTAATTATATAATTATTGTTATTCATTTATTAATTATTGTGAAAACATTTAACTGAAATCAAAGCAATATATTTATTAAATATTAAAAGAGAACATTAATTATGCAATAAAAAATTTAATATTTTATTAAATGAATTTTAAATCAAAGTAATTATTACTTTGAAATCTTTTTAATTTATATATTGTGATATTAATTTGTTTATGAATTTTTTATTCGAATTGAAAACCTATTTTATATACATATATATATATACAAACGTACATACCTACATCTTGTTAATTAAATATTTCTATATATGGAATATATACAAATACGTATACATATTTATATATTTGCATGGTATACGCGATATTAAAAAATATTATGTTTTGTTATAATAACTATCCCAACAAACAAATAACAACATTTTGTATGTACATAAATCCCCTGTCATTAGTCGGACAAGGTCTATATTAAAATATGTACGAAGTGAAACGATGTACAACAAAATTAAAAAAACCGGAAAATATGATGACGTACCGAAATATACCTTAATTAAACATATAAGCAGAACTAACAGTCTCCGCTTATTAATTAGTTAAAAGAGACATCGCTGGGTTACCACATTTGTGATAAGCCATTATTTTCCCAATATATACATATATGCTTCTTCGAATCTCTCTCAAAGTTAAGGTATCCTATATGGTTAATAAATTGCGTTCGAGTATCGCTCCTGTGTTCGATTCTCGAACGTAATCTAAATTTTTTCCCCCTACAAAAGTTAAAAATTGTTTGTCGGGTAAATATAGGTTTACAATAATCAAATGAAATTAATATTATTATATAATTATGTTTATTTTAATTACCATATTAAAACAATTTAATTAATACTTGAAATTGTATGTATATATTACATATAGAGCCAAATAATATTTACAAAATATTTATTAATACTAAAAATTATCTAAAATGTAATCATAAAATTTCACTTATTTTTGTTTGTGATTTGAATCGAGAATAAATCCGTAATTTAAAGAATTACATTAATTTTGAAATATCAAAATGAAATTTCCTATATATAATCACATATACAACTAAAATATACATACACATACATATACATAAAATTGATTTTACAATAAGATCAAAAATAATCGAAAAAATATAAAAATTAACCTTGGAAAATATTTTATTACATTGTTTTCTACATATTTATATCATTTTAATTGAATCAAAAAGTAATGAATTACAAATACATATACATATAAAAAATGTCTAGCCCACTAGGTTCCGTATTTATAATCAAAAAAGAAAAAAATATTTTTGTAGATGTTTTTATTACTTTTCAAATAGCTTTTTGACACGCAATTTTTAAAAGAAAATATGAGGAAAAAAAAATGAAGCCTGTTGCATTTTTGCTTTTTTAGAAATCAAAAGGATTGAATAAAATTCATTGATGGTTTTCGTAATATATAATATAAACTAAAAAAATAATATACTAAAAAATAAGTAGTAAAAGTAATTAAGGAAGTGTTTAGAGTACTCTTTTCCTATATTTTATTTTCAACAATATAGTTAGACCCCGTGTACGATTAATTAGAATATAATAAGGAAAACTTGTGTAGAACACAATAAAACTGATAGACGTGCAAAACTGTAGAGAAATTTTCGATTAACATTTTCGTGGTTTCAAAGCTGACCCAATTCAAAATAACAATTAAATTTTTATTTTCATAGCACATTTTATTAAATTTGACAATAATAAACTGATAAGAAGTGTCAGAATCTGTTATTTATGTATATTAACGTTACGAACGCTTTTCGTACATAAAGATATTTAATATAGGCCATCTGTTTTAAAAAATTGAAATTATAATAAGTACCAATTACAATTTCTGATTTATAAACTATTTCATGTAGATATGAGATGACCCGCTCTCCTAAATGACTTTGGTTTTTGCACTAAGTAAATTTTTTTTTCCCTTTTTACCCAAGTTCCCAAATTTCAAATAAGAATAGAGAGTCTGATATAAAACAGAATTTAAATTTTTTACTACTGCAATATTTTTATCCCCTAAATAGTCGTAATTATTCTAGGAACAAAAATTTCAAAAATTAAAAATTATTAAACTTTTCTCTCTTAAATTTTTATTTTTTCAAAAATAATTTCACTGAAAATATAATAAAAAATTTATGTGTATATAAAATAAAATTTATATTAAATTTTTTACTTATATAATATAAGTATACATACATAATTTTGTTTACAAATTCTTAGGAAAACATGATTCTTAGAATATGTTTTTCCAAAGAAAAATAACAAAACAAAATATTTATACAATATACATAAATATACAATGTTATTTACTCTAATTATTACATTTTGCTTAAGAATTCGTACATACACAGGCATGCTCTTAATATAAATCAAATATTGAAAAGAAAATCTTTAAATTAAAATAATATTAATTTAATAAGTTCAAAATTTCAAGAGATTCGAAACAGAAGAATTTCATTTTAATGTGAATTACAGAAATTAAGAAACAATTCTCTATAACATTCAATCATTATTGGTTTGCATTCAAAAAAAAAAATTTAGCAAAAATTTGTCTAGTATAGTTTCACTTTATTGGTTCGTCTGTTCGTTTAAGATGGGAAGGAAAAATTTTGTACAAGCATTGATCCTAGTCAGACAATTTATTCTCTAACAAATTTTTTTTGGCAGGAAGCTCCACAAAGTATAATCCCTGAAAATAGAAAAAACTATTAAATTAGAGGCTCTCGAATTGATTTTTCTAGCTCCAACCAGTTTTTCACTAATTTTTAGAACAATTCTTCTCCTAAATGGCAACTCATAATATTTTGCAGATATTGTTTAACATTTCATTCAACTAGAACGAAGTTTTTTTGTGAATCCTACATCTTTTAAGTTATTACTTCTCAAAGTTTCAGTATTTATCGCCACTATAAGCTCTATACTGATCTTCAATAAAAGCAAAAATATAACAGTGATTAGTTTTTATGATTTTATGCAAAATTATATGGTATAAGAGAAATATTTCAGTTGATCGTTTTCGTGACTTATAAACCTTAAATATTTGTAAATAGAAGCTCTTAATTTAAATTATACAATTAGAATTGTGCTATTTTACAAACTATGAGTCTGATGAACTATATTTTTTAATTAAATTATTAAGAACCTATGCAGCAATAAAAAACCATTTAAGAGAAAAATATTTGAATTTTGTTCCATGTTAAAAACGGTTAATTCTCTTTTTCAATTTTATTAATTTATTTTTTTCTCAATATTTATTGAACATAAAAATACTTTTCTCAATTCTCAATATCTACGTTACAATAAACAAAATTATGGTGTTCACGCAAATTACAAATTAAAACAAATATCCTTTTTTTGGTTATTTTTTTTTTTTTTTTTGATTTCCATTTAAACTTAAAATTTGTGAAAAAAAAAATTTAAACGAAAATCAACACAAAAAAAAATTAATTCTAAAAAAATACAAATTTCACGACTTTTCCCCATTTAAACCAATTAGGTTAAAGCATAAAAATAAATATTCAAAACGCGCGGTATCCTCTAATCCATTCATTCACCCACCAGCCAACCCATCAAATTTTTTTTTTTTTAAACAAAACAAAAACAAAACAAAACTTACAATAATAATAAATATTTTAAAGAATGTAGATATGTATATATATATATATACATACATATATGCAAATATATTTACACTTAACGGATATTATGTGTTGTTTTCCTTTATTTATATTATACGTGATACAGACAACAGGAGATTTTAATAGGAGACTCATTTTATTTGTATTATTTTTTAGGGTAAATATAATTTTAAAGATAATATCCTAAAGTTGGTCCCTTATTTGAAAATATGGAAATATTTTGAGGGAAAATGTAAGTATTAAATTACTAAATTTGAGCTTTACAATTATTAAACTTAAGATGAGAATGTCAATTTTTTAAAAATTTCTTTAAAATATCGGGAAAAATCGGAAAATTAATTGATATATTAGTAAGTTGGATAGTAATTGCAACATCTTTGAAGTTTGTTTCATTATGAATTCATTAAGAATTTCAGTGCTGTACTTGGCTACTGATGGCAAATAAATTTTTTCATACCGAAATAAATTTTTTTCATGAATCTTTATCTTGAACCCTAAATATTATGGATTATGTATAGGTTTACTTGCTGAATTTTTAATTTCTTTATTTTTATATTATAAATAAACAATTTTAATTGTATAAGTAGGTGTCTATATAAATAATATTTGTATATTAAAATTTTTGGGTGAAAATTCAATTAACAAATAAGGTTTAAATTAATGAAAGCATAATAAAAGTGGGCTTTACACATTTGAATATAAATAAATTCAAAAATGTTATACATAAAATATTTATATAAGATTAATTTTACAAATGAATTTGATTCTTTCTAAAATATTCTAATATACAAAATTGTATTGTAATATTTTTGGAAAATTTTCAATTTTTAATATTTTATGTAAGTATGTAGCTATTTATTACAAAAATTAATTATTTTCAAAAATTTTATAATTATTTTTAATGAAATAGGTCAAATGAACAAATTAATTGCAAAAAATTAATAACTTTTAAAATTTATATTTATAGTGTTAAAATAGGTAAGGTTGTAACAAAAAATTTTTTCTAACACTTTTATTTCAGAGAAAATTACTTTAATGATTTAATATACATGGTGTCCTAGACTCATTGTTACTCCCGAAGGAACCTGATATAATGAACTCTTTTTCGAATTGTTAGACCTCAAAGTGAGTCATTTTTTACTTTTGTCCTCATAAATCGAAAGTATAACGACTAGCTATTTAGTTAGTAAAATCTAAGAACAAAATCAAAATGTTTAAATTATTTCGGTGATTTTCCTTTCAACTATCATTTTCTCATAATTACGTATTACTTACCAATTTGTTCTTTTTTTTTATTAAGCAAAAATTTCGAGCATAAAATGTTTGTGAATCGAAAATTTGAGTGGCATCATTAAATAACCTAAGCATTATTTTACTGGTCTAATAAAAAATTAGAGACAATTACAATATTTTCCGTTAATAGTTAAAGAAAATTCTCAATTTTAGTTAGTCTGTTTCAAATCCTCTAAAAAAAAATTTCCTTAAATCTTCAATTATTTCATTAACACGAAACTCCAAATTTAAAACAATTGTACTTTATTATCGAAAGTTGTAAAAATATTTTAAAACTTTTCTAATTTAATTTTATATTTATTTTATACCATATATTCTATATATGAATTTGATATTCAATGACCTTTATCCCCTCTCCTCAACTGAAATAAATTCTTAGAAGGTCATTAAAGTGCATATATTACATAAATGTATATGTATATATTAAAAATGTAAACTGCAATTATACTTGTAAAGGTTATGGAATTTTATAATAAATAAAATTTTACTTTTGTTTCTAGAAAAAAAATAGTTTATTCAATTTTCAAGGGACGAGAAGGAAGTTTTTCTGTATATTAAGACAAAAAATATATCGGTATAAGTAAAGGTCATTCAATGACTTTTTACATTATTATTTACCTTGACATTTAAGAATAAGGGACGAAATACATTGGCAATAAAATTTTATAATATTAAAATTCAAAACATAATGTTTATTAAATATTCAAGTAAATTTCATAAAATTGCGAAAAATATAAAAATCTAAGAATATTTTGAAATAATTTTAATATTTATAACCAAATAAAATTTATGGAAATAAAATGGAAAGAATTGTAAATAATTCGTAAAATTCTAAAATCTAATTTATAATTTTGTTCTAATATGCCGCTTGTATAAGAATCAAATATTTGAAACTACTCTAGAGTAGTTAGTAATGGTTTATAAATCGAATGTTTTTTGCCGGAAAAAATATGCTCAAACCGTTCTATCAACTACTTCTATAGATGGAGTGATACAGGTGGGAGTGTTAGACATCTACAGTGTAATACGTTTAAAAATGCAACTCTATATCAAAAACTTGCCGATTTTCAAAAAATTTCTCATATTTTTAGTCTGTTTTTATTTCAATCTTATTCCAGTTCAAATTTTGTTCAATTCCATTGAATAAAATGGAAAAAACACAGTCAGATTATATTAATATTACTCAAATATTCCGATTTTATAGTTTATGTAGAAATTCAAATTTAAAATTCAATTATTTTAATGAATGATTAATCACCCGTAAATATTACAAAAGCCGCCATATCAAAAATTAAGAAAAATTGGCAAATATTTTCTATATTTACTAATTTTACTGCTTACCGGTTTCTTATGCAATGATAAATGTTTTAAATTTTTCTTTTATCCAAATAAGGCCCATAACATATTATATAAAGTAGGGAATCAATGCATCTGGTATACAAAATTAGATTCATTAAATTATTAAATCAACATATGAATATTGTGTCGCATTCTACAAAGAAAATGAAAAAAAAAGTGAAAAATAAACCAACAAATTTAAGTTTTTTTTTTTTCATATATAAAATTTTACTCTCATTTTGAATCAAAACCATTTGAGTGTACACATATAATAAAGACAAATGTACCATTTTATCACAGCAAATATCTTTTTTAAAATCATAAATATTTATTCGTATTTATTTTTTTTTTATTCTGCTGCATTCTAAATAAAGCAAAGCAAAACAAAAAAAAAGGAAAATGTCCTTTAATGGCCTCATAAGCCTTGCTTTTATACATTTTTCTTTTAACCTCTTTTATACCCCCATATTTAAATATTAAACAGTCTAAAATTTATTGCCATTTTCTCTTCTTAAATTTGTTTTTTATTTGCTTTTTTGAATTTTTTCTTTCTTTTAAAAGAAATTATAAAAGCTTTTGCTGTTATAATGGCGAGCGAGCAACATTATCCTTCTATTTTATTTTTGTTTTTTCTTTTCTTCTTTTTATATTTTCTTTGCTGTTTTGACATTTTTATTTTTTTGCACCAAAAACAAAAAAAAAAATAAGAAAATTTTAAAATTTTATTTTCTGTTTTTTTTTTTTTTGTTAAGAATTTGTAATTTACATTTCCATTGAAATAAAGAAACAAAATATAGAAAAGAAAAGAAAAAAAAAATTTTACTCTCACCATGAAAATTTTCTTTAAATATTTAAATACATTCATTCTAAAACAAAAAGAAAAAATTCAAAAAGGTAAAGAAAATTTAAGGGTAAATTGTTGAATTCTTAAAATAAAAAAAAAATAATAATAACAATAAAAAAATCAGAAACCAAAAATGGGAAGAAATAGTTTAAAACCCTTATTTCCACATAGGACAATAAGTGAGACATTGAGCAAAATTCCACGTATACACACAAATAATATAAATGGCAAGGCAAACAAACAATATAACTTTTAATTTATGCAGTATTCTACATATCAAGACAAAAAATATCTATTCATATATGTATACAGCAATAATATGTATAAACATAGTTGCAAATTATTATACACAAATGTATATATATCAGAAAGTTTATATTTACAGGTGAATTTATATAAATTCTAAAATAATATGGAACACATATTATAAAAGTATAAAATATCTCGTATAATATTAGCATTGTTCAATGTCTTATAAGGATATTTTCTTTCAAAGGATATTTTCTTAAATATAAGAAAACTCAAGAAGGCAAAAACGAATCAAAATAAGAAAATAATACAAAAATTTCTTATTTTTTTTTTCTAAAAAAGTTTGTTATTTTTTATTGTTTGAAAAGTTTTTATATATGTATACATGTAAGTGAAAATATGGCACCACAAATAAAAATTTTCCTTATACTCGTACTTTCTAAAATGTATATGTAAATACATAAATAATGTACGCACATGTATAAAGATTTCTTTTCTAAAAAATAATAGACAAGGACTATATAGATTCTAATTTTCTTCTTTTCTTCTAGTACACATAAACCTACCTCTATATAGAACCGGATGTATTATATAGAAACTGATGTATAACATATGTATAATATGCGTGAAAGTATGATATCTACTATCTTTCAAATTCCATATTAAATTTAAGTACAATATTGTGTACCTATGATACGTTTTGTCATCCTAACATCAAAATAAAATTGTATTAATATATATATACAAACATACTCGTATCTACATAACATAGACACAATATGCACAACAATATACAAAAAAATAATCAAATAATAAGAAAATTTTCAATAAAATAAGAAAACAAAATGAGAAAGAGAAAACGAGAGAGAAAGCGAGAGATAGGATGAGACATGATTAAATTGATTAAGCTTAAAATCCTATTTATTTCCTTCTCGTTGCTATGATGGCATGACAGTCATTCCGTTTTCTCTTTCACATATTTTTTACCTTATTTTGTTATACATTATTATTTTATATAAAATCCTGTGTATAATATACAAATTCTATTTAATTTAAAATACAATAAGTGTGTGTATGCCGATGTATATAAACATTGAAGAAATTTCTAATGCAAAAAGAGCAAAGTCTCAATCTTTTTCTATTTCTTTTTTCTTTGCTTGAGAATATTGAAAGAAAAAATTATAAAATAAAAAAAAAACAGAAGAAAAACAAATAATAAATTTAAGAAAATTTCCCACAAGGTGATTTTAATATAATTTTCTTATGTTAAATATTATACAATATGCATAACATTTAAAAAAAAAATAAAATAGGTAAATATCTACGACACGACAACAGATTGTTGATATATTAAACATTTATATAAAATACAGTACGTTAGGAAAAAAAAAGTTTAACTTTTGTTGGTAAATTTTTGGACTTGCAATCTAAAATATACCAAATGTTTTATGTATAACAATAAAAGGTTTGTACATATTTATACAAATTTAATTTTAAATTAACCCATAAATTTTTAAGGAATCTTTTTACATTAATGTTTCCGTTCTGTTTGTGGAAGTAATAATAAATATTTTAAATGTATAACAATAAAGTTGTATAACAGTTCCAAAGACACTAACCTAATGAGAGGATTAATTACGTACATTTATTCTGGAAATGTGAAAACCTCAATATTTACATTTATAGGTTAATTGTTACTCTTAAAGGAATATAGAGCTTTATCGAACAATATATAACAGTTTCTCATCAACAAATTAATCGAAACAATTTCGGAGCAGTTAAAAATGTTATATACTCTTTAATAGAATGTAAATAAAATTATATTTTTTTTAGTAATGGCAACAAACTGATTGAAAGAATTTTTAAATTTAAAAATTTTTATTTCGATAACCATGTTCATGCACCTTTAACTTAAGGGCAAGTATGCCTTAAGTTATACATTATATTATAGAGAATTTTATAATTGATATTTTTGATACAATTTCTGATTGACCAGAGATATTAAAAAAAATAGAATAAAATATAAAATTTTAACAAATATATATATTTTTTCTTGTTCATAACTGTTATACAACATAACATAGAATAAAATAATTTGTTGATATGGGTACATACGTTTTTTCTTTTCGTTTCTTAGTTCAGAAAAAGATTGAAAGAAAATTTCAATACACATATGTATATACATAGTACATAATAATATTCAAGTATATGAATATGATTAGAATATAAAGAGGAAAAAATAAAATAAAATTTTAGACGAAAGCCTAGTTTTTCATTCTTTTTCATTTTCTAAAAACAAATTGTGAAAGTCTTTAACAATTTTTACCTTTATCCAATTTCTAAAAGGTAAATATTTTAAATTGATTGAATGAGGTTGAGAGTATCTTGTATCTATATATATATATGTTGATATATATGTATGTATATAACATTATTTCACTTTTAAAATATAATAGAATAGAACAAGTGTTTAGAATTTGCAAAATAAGAAATAGAAAAAAAAAATTATAATATAAGAAATAAGAATGAAATTAAGAGAAAAAAAAAATTTTTATATATTTTAATTTTTAATGTGATAAATTTTTTATTTGAATTTAATTATAGATTTTTATAAATTCTAAGCGGATAATAAAATTGTGTGTTATGTAGTTTGTGTAGATTTTGATTCCACACTAAAATATTTCGTAACGCGAAGAAAGTTCTCATAATCTTTGGGACACATCATCAGATAGAGAATTTTCTGGTCTTTGAAAATGACTTTATTAAGTTGACTCAACCTATCATATTTCCTGAACTATACAGAAAAATAAATTTTTTGCTCTAAAATTAATTCATTCAATAGAACACTAAATATCATCCGAAGAAAAATTTCTTTCAGACATCCTTTAAATTATATACAATTTTATGTTAAGTATAATAACAAAATAGGTTTTCGCTTTCCCCCCGCCCTCTCTCCTCCTAAAAGTATGCAATAATACGACACCTAATTTTCAAACTATGCTTTACAAACCATTGCTTTATATTTAAAATTATAAGTAAAATTATACGCGATGAAAAATCGAAATTATCAAAATGTGATTTACAATAAATTGAAAAATATCTTCAAGCTTTTTATTGAATTTTAATTTCTAATATTAGATTTTGTTTTGTTTTCTTTTCAGAGGAATTTTCAATAATGTTATTTTGAATACGGTCTAGCTGTATACCTGTACTACCTAGCTCTATTTTGATATTTTAATTTTCCAAAATATTATTCATTTGTTTTTTTTTTTTCAGTATTATAAGCATTGTACAAAAGTAATCATATACATATGCATATATTATATATAAACATACATATACTTACAAATATGCATATAATAATAGATTAAATGAAAATTATATTGAAATATATATAAGATAAAATATATGTAATTTATCTGCAACAAAAAATAAAATATACCATTATTATACATTTATGTACGATTATATATATACATATATACCAATTTATACATAAGATATACGTGTAGGGAACCCATTAAATATTGTTTATTTGAACAAAACAAGTATAGAAACGTTATTTTACTTTAAATGAAATTCAAAATTATTATGAACAAAAAAAAAAGAAAACAAAGAATAAAATTTTCTATATGTGCCTACATATATGCTGTTTATATATGTATTAACACATTCAGAACTCATTTTTATAAGACACGAAATACCTAGCTAGCTATTCCATTTTGTATCCCAATATTTTGAATGAAAAATAATAATGAAAGGAGGGTTTTGTTTTGCACAAAATCATACTTCTATAGTTCCTATGACATAAATACTAAAAATAGAAACGAAATTGAGTTTAAAAGATTTCATGTCAAATAAGTTTATTGTATGTATCATATTAACAACACTGCCAAGATACTCATATAATGGTTTAATAAGAGTTATATAACAGTTTATATAAGGGATTTATATTAAAATTGAAATTAATTATCGAATAATTATAAGCATATTTAAGAATTTAACTTAGACAATTTTAGTTTCTTTAAAATACTTTTAAAATTTAGTTGCTGTATTATAATTTTTTTTTCTTGCCATAACAAAACTGTTAAGACAATTTTGACAAGACCTAGCCAAAATTGAATTTATTATAAGAAAATTAAATTAATTTGATCATGACTTTTTTAAATTTTATTTAATAGTTTTTATAATTAAATAAAATGTTGATTTATTTAGAAAATATTTTATTTTAATTTAAATTAAAAAAAAAAAAAATAGAAAATTACAATATGGAATAATATGAGAACAGCGTCCCTAAAAGTATGCAATTAAATTGAAAAAATTTTATTAAATTTTTTTATAGTGAAAAATCAATTTTGCCGTACTATTGTGTCTTGATTAAGAAAGGCAGTATCTTTTTACTTAATAAAAATTATGTTTTAATAATTCAAAAAATTATCATTATTTCTGGTCATACGTTGTTTCTACGTGAAATTTAGTGCGTAACGTTTATTTAGTATAGTTTCAACACACATATAGTATAAATGAATTGAAAAGGCTTTAAAAGATTTATCTCAGTTTAGGTCTATTATACTATTAATAATAATTAAAAAAAAAATATATCATTTATGATATCATTGCATATTTTTAGGGACAAACAAAAACAATAAAAATATCTTTAAATCAAAACTAATGTTTTCGATTAAAATCAAATTTAATGTTATTTTTAAAAAAAAAATTTAATGGAATTCTAATTAAAATTGTATTCGTAGAATTAAGGTTATCATTTTTTCTAATTATCACCTTATCCGAATAAAAAATTTTTCTGGATTATAAATTTTGATTGGAGCAAATGCCAATATTGCAATATTTCAATTTTGCTCTAATTGGATTTTAAGTTTAAATTTGCTCTAATTAGAACTTTTAGCACTGTTGCGACAATTATATAAATATAATATTAAAAATATATACACATAAATTGTCAACTCAACATAAATAATACCAAAATTTAGATTTTTTTAAATTTTAATATACTCGTATTCTCTTTACATACAGCAAATATTTAAGTCTACACAGTACATTTCTCATTATTAAGGCATTAAAACGTTTAACCTTAAAAAAAAATAATAAAAAAAATAGCAAAATCCTTTTCAATTTAAATAGAATAATAGAATATACAATTATCTTAAATTTATGTGACCTTTTTATTTTTTTTTTCTTTTTGTATAGCTATGTACTTTTATTATACTTAATTATTTTATTAAAATTTTTTATAAGCGTATATAGCCTTTCGTTAAATTTGTTTTTATATTTTATATTTTTTTCATTCATAAATTTACAATAGTAATATTATACCAGATATCTTAACATAATTATCTAAATTGAATTCCTGTTAGTCTATACGAAATAATAAATAACAAAAATATTTTTTATTTTTATTTTTTTTTTTATGATTTTGAATGTAGAATAATCAAAATCATTTGTTCTTTATACACATAGCTATAAATTTAAATAAAGAATAAGAAAATTTCACAATACTAAACAATTAGAATGAATAATACTTAACCTTATTGTGTAGGTTAATATTGAAGGCAAAATATATAAAGGCAATCATTAATAATTTATACAAAATAATAAGGCACAGCTAATATTATGAATATAATTGTATGGAAAAGTAAATAATATATTATGGCATAATAATATCAAGGCGCATTTAATTATACTGGCATAACACTAGAATATCATAGTTAATATTATAATAGGAACGCTGTTGGATGGTACAATAGCAACAAAAGCAAGGACACTGTTAATATTATACGCACCAAATATTAGACCAAATTTAATATTTCAGAAATAATAGCATGACACAGATTAGTACAATATCACATTTAATATATATTGGGCATACAATGAAAAAAGACGCAATATTTAAAAGGCACACTTAATATTATTGGCAAAATAGCAGATTATCTTATTATTCTTGTGAATGTTGCAAGAATTTCTTTATAAAATAAAAATAGTTAGAATAAAAAATAATTTGAAATATTTCTCTATTATCTATTTACTCTCTTTTTTTATAAATCATCTTCCATAAGTACATGCTACACCAAAACCTCTTTTTTCAAATTAAATTTTAAAAACTTTAAATAAAATTTGAAAAAAAAAATTAGAAATTATTAACAACTAAGCGGGATAGAACGGAAAAGAAACAAATATATTATAAAAATGTAAATAAAAAATAGTTAATTGAAAAAAAAAATAAAATTTAAAAATAAATTATAGAATGAAATAAGTTACCATAGATACATTAAATACATACATATATAAATTTATATGTATGTTACACATATATATACACATAATATTCATCTTCAAAGCAAAAACAAATGAAAAATAAACTTTCTATATATATGTATGTATATACATATAAAGTGATAGAAATAGATTAGAGACTTGCAAAAGGGCGTGAAAATTTAATATACTTGTATATTTTACATTATTTATATACACATTTGTACATATATACATACATTATTATATATACTTTGCATATTATATATCAATTCATTCAAATGTTATATTTTTATTATTTTCCTATATTATTCTTCTATATTATTTACTTCATCAAAAACTTTTCATATATACCAAATGATACCAAAAAAAAAAAAATATAATTTTCATTTTCTAAGAAAAAGAAGACAAAAAAAAAATAATAATCACTTTATATTTTTATTTATTTATTTATTTACTTATTTTTTTGGTATTATTTCGTTTTACTATTTAATATTATTTTTGTATCTTTTTTATGATTCATTCAATATATAATTTATTTTTATATATATATATTTTTTTTTATAAATTTTCAAAATAAGGAAACCCTCATTTTATTTATATTATATTATGTATATATATATATACATATTATAAAAATATTATATGTAGATTATTCTCGACATGATAAAAATACACAAGCCTGGACACTGAGAGAGAATGACAAGGTTGTGAAATGTGATAACAAAAATGAAGTTGTAAAACGTAAATTTAATATTACTCTAATCTCCAGCAAAAATCTCCGAATTTTCCTATATTTTTAATTGCATTTATAAGAAATTTTATAAAATCACAGAATTTTACATGTTGTTTTGTCAGAGCAAAAATATAACAATTCTAAATTTTGTATTCTAAGCTTATAACTCTTGATATATTTTGTTCAAATAATTTAAACTTTTTGTTTCTTTTTATAAGAATTTTCTGATTTCAATCGAATTTTGTTCAAATAGAAAATTCAAAAAATGAAAATAATTAAAAAAAAGCACCACAATTTTTTAACATAGAAATTGTACTCTATTACTACTCTGAGAAATGTCATTTCTCTAATCAGTATGTATATATATGGCATTATACATACATAAATAATATTTTACTACCACTTAAACAGAAAAAAATAGTGTCCATGCCTGTATTTTTTTTTTGCCACATTATGATATTACTATAGTATACTCCACAACAGACATATATATTATATAATATACTCGTATATATCTTATCATATATATAAACTTGTACATTTACACAATAAATAATATGTGATAAAAATATTGTTATTATATCAAAAAAAAAAATATTCATTATTTTATACATAATACTTGGAATTAGAACTATTGTTCAATATGTATATATATATTTTTTTTTCTGGATACAGCGATCTAATAAAGAAACTATGATTTAGGAAACAAGAAAACCAAAAATTGAAAAATAAAAAAAAAACTTAAATGAAATTTATAAATGAAATAACATTTTTGTAGTAAGAATCACAAAATAGAATGAAAATAAGCACATATACACAGACAAATACAATTTATAAAAATCAAATATAAAAAAAAAAAACGAAAAAAAAGTATAGACAAAAGTCATTGATTTTCTGTCGTCTGTTGAATAGTTTTTTTTTTCGCTTTCTCTTATTTTTCTCATTTCTCTTGTCTTTTTTTTTTTTTTTTTTTTTTTGGGAGTTTTTATGAAAGAGAACTCATAAGTAAATATGCAAGAAAAAGAAAAACAAAAACCATAATAAATAAATTATATTTTATTCTTCTATTTTTCCTTCACTAAAAATAAATGATATTTAGCCAAAAATAAGTAAAATCAGTCTGTAAATATAGGCAATAATTCTTGAATATATATATTTACAAAAATATTATTTTTATCTTTTTTGGAAATATTATAAAAAATGTTTTTATTATCATTAGAAAAATTTCAATAATCAATTTATTTGTTATACACTCGTATATAATTCAGTAAGTTTGTCAATCATATGATATCCTTAAAATTGAAATTATTCACTAAATATGTGGCGATTAAATAATTTTATTAATAGGATCTTGAATATTAATGCACATATGCAATACGTTTTCCCTTTCAAATTTTACATTTTTGAAATATTCCAAGGTTTTACTCATCCAAATTTTTACAAACATACAATTTACATATTATACCTATTATAAATATTGTATATATATATTTTATAGTAATATACAGAAGAAAAGTTTTGTAATTACACAATAGAACTATACTTTTTCTAAAAGTAGCGCTATTTTAAACTAACAACTTAATACTTAATAGCGCTCCTCAGAAAAGTAGTTTATTGTGTAATTATAAAAATTGTCTTCTGTGTATCACATCCAAATATATATTTGCAAATATATTTAATAAATTAATAATTTTTTAATCAATTGACATAGAACAGAGAATATGGCAATTATTATGGAATGCTTGAAATTAATTAGGTGATAAAACAATGATTAAAATTTTAATTTTACAAAAATTTATTGTAATATGAAGTTTTCTTTTATATTTAGATTTTAAAAGATTTAATGATAAAAATATGCTGTACGCCTATATATATATACATATATATAGAATATATCAATCGAATAAAAAATTTAAATTTGGTATTCACAATATAATAATAAGATTTTGAAATCAAAATAATAGCTACTTAATATTTAAAAAAATTTTATATAAAATTCACAATAAATTTAATTTCACATTAAATTTTTTAATTTAATTGATAATTAATTAATAACTTAAATTACCATATTAAAAATCAATTTTAGTTTTTATCAATTTTAGTCTTTAAATAAAATTTATTTTTCAATTTGTTATTATTATAAATTATTTTAATATAATTAATAATATTTACTTTTTGTTATTTATATTTTTATTTTTTATTCTTTTTATCAATTTATTAATTTATAATTAATAACCACTTTTAACACTATTAATATTATATTAAATAAATTTTTCATATATTAAAAAGGAAATTGAAATAATTATTATACAAAATATTAATTATATTCAATAATTAACTATAGATATTGAAAATTTTCTAAATATTTCTAATTTTTTATTATTATTATTATTATTTTAAATTATAAATTTTATTAATTAACCACTAAATATTATATTATAATAAATCATAATAAATCATACGCGTATATAACTATATTGAGAGTGTATATATTATTAATTTCACTTAATAGTAGTAACTTTATTATTCTTGATTATTTAATTTAAATTATTTCGATTATTATAAAAACAAAATTCGAAAAATTAATAAAATAATTTTTTGTTTTATTCAATTCATTATATACACTTTAATATTATTATATACATACTTACTTAATATATTATATACACCAATTAATAAAAACAAAAAATAAATATGCATATAATATATAATATAATTATGTATATACTAAATACATGTATGTACATCCTTTTATACTATTATATTTTATTTACTGATTATTTTCGGTAAAAAAATTTTTTTGTATAGTGTATAATTGTTAAAATTTTGCCGTTTATTATATTTCATTGCCGGTTTATTAAATATATATGATTTTTTTTTTAAGGATTAGATACATACATATACATATACAAATAATCAGGAAAATTATTTAATTTATTTTATATATATTTTGTAAGAACAAAAAAAAAATAGAAGCAAGAAAATTAAAATTTAATAATAGTATAAAACCTTGAATTGTTTTTTTTTTGTTTTCTTTTATTTATTATTATTTTCATATATTTTACTATAGAAAATTTAAATTATACATATACATTTATTATACATATGTATACGTATAAAAAATAAAATTTTAAAATTTACTACTTTTTTATTTTTATATTATATACATACGCATATAGTCGCCTAAAAGCACACTCTTTATATTATTATAGTATATATATTCCTTTTATATATATCCTTAGACCGTATATAATAATACATACACATATATATAAATAACAAATTATAATATTCCCATATACTTTACTTATATATTATATACATTTGAATGTACATTAATTTATTTTTATATTTATAAATAATTTTGTAATATTGTACATAAGAATATTATTAAATCCGCGCCGTATATATATATACGAAAATTTTTTCCTCGGCAAAGAACTACTAGTACATAAAATTAAATTAAAAAAAAAAAATAAGAAAAACGAAAATATATATTTTGCAATTTTACAATGAAAAAGGAAATTTGATTTTGTTATTTTTTTTTTTCAATATTTTTTTTTTACTTCTTTCTTTCCCAATTATAATTTCAATACATTTATAACAAAAAAATGAATACGAGTAATTTAATTTAGGAACATTTTTATTAGACCTTTTAAGCACTTTTATTATTTTATATGAATTTTATTTTTATATTTTTCAAATATTTTTATTAATTTATTTCCATTTGAGAAAATTTCTTTAAAAATAAATTTGAATATTAAATATAATATATGAATTTTTTTTTTCTAATTTTTTTTTTTTTTAAATCAAAATCGAATTTTTAATAGAAAATATTCCTTTTACTTTATTATATACACATATTGAAAAACATTTATACTAAAAATATTAAATTAAATTTTTTTTCTCTTTATTTTCATCCTTATTTGAACAACAGTACTATCACTACCTATTTTTCATCGGATTATGGAATATTTATCAAAGGAAAATGATATTAAGGAAAAAGTTTTTGTAAAGCAATAAAAAAAGCTTAAATTTGTATTTTTATACAAATTTTTACTACACATATATATATATTTAATAAAAATGATAGTATACAAGAAAATTTCAAAAGAGAAATTGAGAGAGAACAAAAAAAAACGGAGAAACCCAAGAAATATATAACATGAATGTAAAAAAATAATAAAACTCAATGATTTATTATATATATATTTTTTCTCTGAGAGAAAAAGGGATAATTTCGTATGTTCCACAATTAAGTTAAAATATTATAAAAATAAAGATTTGTATTTGTATCAGAAAAATATACAAGAGATTTGAAACCTCTTTATATATTCATAAAATAAATATACACATAAGTATATTTGTGTATATTTAAAACTAATTTTATATAATATATTTGTATATAAATTTATCAGCTGATTTTATATATTTTATTATATTATTTTATTAATATTATTATTTTATTTACTAAATACATATTACAATAAGTAAACATTGTAACGTATACATAAAACTTTAAAATTTCGCATACATGTGCAATATAAAGTCAGTAGCGGCATCATATTATATTATGAGTATAACGTATAATAAAAGTTTTTACAGAAATATAGAACTGCTAAACTTCTCAGGAATCTAACTATTATAAAAATTATTCAGGAATTATTATAAAAAAATCTTTTTAATATTTTTAATATTTTAACACGTTCCTTTGACTACATCATTTATCTGTTCTGTAGTTATATGAAAGGATATTCATTGTTTATGCTATCAAACTTTTTTATGACCTGGTGGATTCTCTAGCAATTAGTATTATGTATATGGCGAATGGATTTATTTGCCAATGGAATAGCGAATTCATCATACATAATAAACCTATAAAATATACATATAAATATACATTAATTTTTCAACAAAACAAAATATATCAATAAATTTTGAAATTTTAAAATAAACAAATTTAATGAAAAAATTTCAAATTTTATTTGAATTTTATATTAAATAAAAAAATTTTGAGCTTTATTCAGTTTTTTTTTTGCTTTGAAAGAGGAGTGATTTACCATTGAATTCGGCGAAAGTTGAGTCATGTATGTGTATATATATTATGTATAGTATTTTTTTTTCTTTTTTGCTATTTATATAAAAAGTTTTTTTGTAAGTTTGTAAATATATATGTATGCGTAAATAAAAATTTTCTTTCTATGATCCACACTTAGATTATTGAGAAATTTTCATTTTTTAATTTCCACCATGTGCTATGTCTGCTGAGTAGCTTTATAAAGCTATTTAATATATATGTATGTATGTAATTATGGAAAAGTAATTTAAAGCATGCGTTCTTATACTTATGTATTATATATAAAAATTACTCGTTTTCCTTTTGGCAGAGCTTAAGTATGTTCGTTGTTTAAATGTTCGACTATATTATAATAAATTAATAGCATTTACAGAATGGTAAATTATCTTGACAATTTGTAAATTTTTTTACATGGTGGTCCTTAAACCATAAAAGTCTTATAGTGACCCTAAATAATATTAAAATTGAATATTTATTTAAAAGCAAATTCGCATCTCTCTGTTTAAAATAAATAAAATCCAAATGAATACACAAAAATTAATTCATATGTATGTATGTATGTATGTCATGACCGCGTTTTAAAAAATTGTTTTTTATATAACAAAATCAACTGCATAAAATAAAAAATTTGATCAGAGTTTTTGTAAATTTTCCGTTTACATAATATGTATTTATTTTAATCTTATTTATTTAATCTATTTACAAGCATATATATTTATTTCATCTATAAATTGAATTCAATTATATACATGATTAGAGAATTTCGTACCCTTTGAATTTAATTTTCATATGACTATTGATCAAATTTAAATTTTCATCTATTGGCAGATATTAAAACTAATATGTTTAACGTTTGATACTAAAGAAAATATCAATATGTACAATTAATAAAGCAAGTAAGTGTCAATCCAAAATGTTAAGAAAAAACTAAATAAACAAATTTTTTTAAAATAAACAATTTTTTTTACATAATGAAAGTTAAGGTAAAAACACAAAAAAAAAACATAAAAAAAATTTCAACAGTATGTCGTTTTTCTGTTACTCTCACTTGAATATACGTTACCCCCGTTGCGGATGTCGCACAGCAATTTCGACATTGCTCATATCAAATATATAATAAAAATTTGGCAACTAACAGAGTAAATTTCAATTTGATATTTATGCACTAAACACTAATCGGTTCAGTTTTTGTACTTTAAACATTTTTCATGAATTCTGTTATAAATGTAGGTAAATTCATGAATTTTATTTGATGAAAAAAATGGAGTATATAACAATTGCTCGTTTAATTTTTATTGAAATCAAAATATCGAATTTTTGAATAATTTAATTTTGTTCAGTTTTCATTATTGAAAATGTTGTACATACTAAATTTTACGCCAAAATTTGATATGTGAGCCAAATTTAAGCTACATGTATATGTTTTTCAAAGGAATCAACTCAGGATCCTCAGCGATGCGATTTATAATTCAGAAAAGATTTTATCATAATATCAGTAAAGTTTGAAGTTTTTTTTTATATCACAACCGCATGTCATGAAGTGATATTACAAAACTTTTTAATTTTTAGTAATGCATGCATACAAATATATTTTTTCTTGTTAAAGATATTACTAATTCATTAAAAAAACAAAAACTTAAATTATGGATGTTTACCTTTAGAGAGCGTTCTAAATACCGAAACTAGAAATTAAAAAATCCTGACAGCAAATCCCCTTACAATTTGACGCGCATTTGTTTAATAGAGTCGTCCTATTTTATCACGCTATTTTTTGGCAACAACGAAAAGAGAGATTTATCAATGCTTTTTGTATTTTCTTTGCAATAAAGAAAATGTCTGAAAAATATTTCTTATATTCTGTTTATTAGTAGAAAAAGGAAAATTTTAAAGTAAATAAATTTTAAAATAAAGACGTAACATTTAATTTGAAAGTTAACAATTTGAAATAAATGTTATACGCATAGGTAAATATGTTAATTAAAAGAAGTTGGTGCTTTTAAAAATGTATATTTGTAGTTAAGTTCTTGTTTAGACAATTTGAATTGTCAAAACGCCATTGTAATTTTACAAAGTATAAACTAGGTTTTAAATTTGTAAAAAAATAATTCTGTATGTTTAGTTTTAAAAAATTATAGTCTTTGTTTTTCTTAATAAATGCTAATATCATACATTTCTATAACTGTTTTTATTTTTTCAAACTCTTAATAGTACGTCATATTGCCTAGTTTATATAGAAATAGTAGCTAAAATTATACATATATTGAATCAAATATTAATTAAAATTTTAGTGAAATGAAAAATATTGGACTATCAAATTGAGAAACAATATATTTTATGTGTAATTTAAAAATTTGAAAATGTCTTCAAACGTATTCGAACCTGGAGATATAGTCTGGGTTAAGTTAAGTAACAGCTGGTGGCCAGGAGAAGTATGGGATCTAAATGAAGTTCCAGATGATTTAAGTTCTCTAAAGAAAAAACCAATTGCAGTTGTTAAATTTTTCAAAGAAGATTCATAGTAAGTAAAAATGAAATAAAACTGTGTGTTGATTATATATTATGATATTAATTTTATTTCAGTGAGTATGTAAAAAATGTCAATTCCATCTACGAATATAATTGTCCTAAAAAAAATGACTTTATTAAAAAAGGACTGGGTAAATAAAAATTAAAATAAAATAAAACCTTATAAAATCAATTCAAATATATGTATTTCAGAGTCAAAAAGATCTTCAAACAATTCTTTTTCGGACAAATTTCGTGAAGATGTAATAACAGCAGAAAAATTAACCGGTGGGGATATAAACATACTAGAAAATTTATCTATAAACAAGCAAGCCTCTGCTACAAGGAGATCCAACATTGTAAAAATGATTTTTGGAGATACATCATCACAGTCTAGCCAAAAGAAAACGCAACAATCTCCTAAAAATAATCAGAAATCTAATTTAACCGAAAAATCTCCAAGAATTTTAAATAACTTAAGAGGTCGCAGCGTTGTAACAGTAAAAAATATCATTAAACCATCTATATCAACGCCCAATATAAACAATTCCCCTCAAAAAACGCACTTCCAAAGTTCGAACTCAAATCCAAACACACCTTCAGCAGGGACTTATAGATGTCATTTGTGTTCCTTTACAAGTATGCGCCAAAATGTCATAATTTTACATTCTAAAACACATTTAAATCTATCGGGATCATCCAGATTATTGCCAGAAAACAATAGATATTCGACTCAAAACGTACCCAAAGATAATTCGATAATTGTGATTGATGATGATTCTGACAGTGATAATGTAAGTCGAACGCATACCCCTCAAACTCTTGTCACAACAATCGACACATCATCAGATTCTCAAATCATTGATGTTTCATTATCACCACAAGAATCATTGTCATCATCATCTTCGGGGAACAAAACAATATCTGCTAAAAAAATTTTACCATTTAGAGCAAGCGCAAATAGTGATAAAAAGAAAAAAATCAGGGGAAATAAAAACACTAATATTTTTACTAGTAGTACACCTATGAAAACAAACACTTCAAGTGAAATGGTAGAAAACATTGATATAGCAAAAAACAAAACCGATCATATTCCGTTAATTAAACCACCCAAAAAGCAATTTCGGAAAGGAATACTAAAAGACATATTTGAAGATTGGAGTGACGATGATACTGCATCGCAGAATAACGTTAAAGATGATTCTAATAGAGATATTTCGAATAAATCACCGGATAACGAAGTTTCCTTATGCAAAAATAAATCACATGAAAATTTAGGTTGTAGTAGACTAGATGAATCTGATGTTGAAGTTCTGAAAAATTTACAGCAATCAGAGCGTAATGATAAAAATAAAAGTCCTCTAACGATCCAAAAAATAAGAAATATACCTAAGAAGGACAGACAACGTAACATTATTCTTGAAGATTATAGTGATTCCTCATCAAATATTACTCCAAATGCAAATATTATTCTGGAAAATCGTGTAAGTACTTAACATAAATTTTAAATTTATAATATGAATTTTTGAACCTTTGCATTGCAATAAAATACCTTACTGTTTGTAAATATTTCTTTTAGGAGACGATTTCTTCTAATGCCCAACACAGTGCAGAAACAATCGAAGGTAGCTGTAACGAACCTAACTTAAAACAAATTGATTCTACTGGTACTACAAATGCGCTTTCTAAAGACGCATTGCAAAATAAGAGCTTTTGCATTATGGAAAGTAGTGCATCTGAATTAAATCATCCGAAGACTGATAACAACTTTGATTCGATTGATAAAATAAATACAGAAAATCGTTCTGATAGTCCGAAAATTATAGTGGAAGAAAAAGTCGATACCGATTCCGAAATGGATACCGAAAAGAGAAGTAGTGTAGCTGTTGTTGAAACAACGAATAATGTAATAGAGGAAACAAATGAAAAAGACACAATTGAAAATCAAACAATTAATAACGATTTAGTAACAGACGAAAATTCACAAAAAGATAATTGCGCATCGGATCGGCCAGTCGAAAGTGAGCAAATTGAAAGCCCGGAATTCGAACCAATTAATGACGTTAACGAACCCGTTGAAAAAGAGACTCAATCTGAAGAACCTTCTTCTAAAGTTAATGATGTAGAAATGCTTGTGGAACACAGTAATTCAATAAATAATAATTCAAAAGAAGCAGATATATTATTAGAAAAAAATATAGTTGAAAACCAGAACAATTCAAATTTGGATAAAGCAGATAAAATTTCAAGTGAAATTGAATCAAATTCAAAAGAAAATGGAAATATTACTAAAACACTGATATCAGATAACGCAATGGAGTTAGATCAAAATGTAAATGTTAACGAATTCAACAAAAATTGCAAAGTAGGTATGTCGAATGCAGAAGAGATATTTGACAAAAATGACAAAGAATGTCAAATTCAGCGAGAGCAAATTTCATGTATTGAAAATGAAGAAAACGAAATAGTTGAAAAGCAAAGCAATGGATCAGAAAATGCTAATGTAGAAGATGTTATTGAAGAATTACAAAGATCAGTCGAAATACCAGAGGAACAAGAAGATACAAGTGAAAAATCTTTGGAAATGGTGAAACCACACGGGCGTAATAAACGTTTTGTTGCCCATTTAAATAAAAGTTTGAGCAACAAAATAAGAAAGTCATCTCGTAAATCTGACAACATATATAAGATTTTGGGGCGAGAAATAAGCACTCCATCCCCTGTTGTTGTTGTTGACTCACCACTTCATGTACAAATGGAAGCTCCTACAAATTCTCAGTATGAAACAAATACTCAAATAGTTACTGAAAAAATGAATGAAATATCTGACGAAACCCCAGAAATAATACAAGAAAATAGTGAAATAAACGAAGAAGATGTGAATAAAGAAATACGTGACATTGAAAATATTGAAATAAACGAAGAGGATACAAAAACTCCCCGAAAAATGAAAAAGAAGTCGAAGCAGGATTCCACAGAGAAAAAGCGGACAGATTCTGATAGATTCATTGAATTCTTGGAAAATGAAATAAAAGCTACGCCCTCAGAGTTACAAGAAACTGAAAAGTGTGAGCAGGAAAAGGTTATGACTGAAAATCTGCCAATCCAAGAAAAACCTGTTGGTAGAACATTAAGAGAACGTAAGATCCGAAAGGAATATACAGAAATTGACGAAGACAGTTTCACAGGAGAGGAAAAACTTCAATATCACCAAACTGACATTGAAAGTACAAAGCTAGAAATGAAAACTGAGAAAGCTAAAGAATCAGACGAACCAATATCCCCTATAAGTAATAACTTAAAATCCTCCAAACCCAAAAAAGTTGGATCTAGGCAAAACAAAGCTACAAAAAGTCAAGTTTTGGATACTAAACCTTCAGATTTTTCAGAGGATAGAGAAATAATTCCAAAATTAATAATAAAATCCTCAAAAGAATCTGGTAAGGAAGCCACTTTAAAAGTAATGACTGTTTCCTCTAATGTAACAGATATTGAAAAAACAACTGAGGAAAAAATGAATACGGAAAATGAAGTTAAGAAGGGAATTGAAAAAGTGTGCCCAAAATCTCCAAAAAAGTCACCAAAAAAATCTTATTCTAAACAAAAATCTGTCGAAAGAAAATTGTTTCGGAAAGATTCTGTGGAACAGCAAAAAGTGGACAAAATTCGTAAGGATGACACTCCAGCTACAATTTTTGATTTCCAAGAGGAAGATGACACCGAACTCGTACTAACATCGCTTTCAAAACTTAAAAAGAAATTTATGTCCCCAGATAAACAAAAGGAATCTGATTTATTTCCGTCAATGGATAAAGAAAAACAGAAACAAATAGAAAAAGAGGACGAAAAATTAAAGGTATAAAATAATTATTTTTTTTTTTTTGAATAACATTCTTTTTTTAAGGTTGAAATCGAAAATTTGTTGAATGACACAAGAATGTCGGACATATCGCTAGTTAAAACACCAAGCAAAACAGTTTCAACAACAGTAAATAACAGTACTAACCTACAAAATTCAGTAACATCTGACGAAGTCAAAACTTTACCAATCAAAGAAAGGGGTAAAAGATTTTTCAAATCTAGAAATGTATCTCGTAATGAAGAACATCAAACGGTTCCATTGTCCTTGAATACAAGCACTCATACTGATAAGGCAACCAACAATAACATGTCTGCAATAACTACCGACTCACTTGCAGATCTCCAAAAATTAAGTGAAGTGAAAAAATTAAACTTAAATGAAAAACATCAAGAAAAACAATCGAATGAAATAGACGAAATATTGACTTCTGATACGGTTGAAAAATCTGTGGAGCCAAAGACAGAAGAAGTGAATGCTGTTGGTTCAATTAAAGGATCTGAAATTACAAAAGAAGACGAATTTGAAATGGGAAAAGAATTAGAAGTAAATGAGAGGGATAACATATTGCTGGAAACATCTAAAGATTTACATATTTCAACTACAAATTTGAAAGACAGCCGTAGTGAATCAAATAGTAATTCCATATTAAATGAAAATGGATACAATGTACAAACTAAAGAGAAGGAAAGAAAAAGAGGCTCACTTGAACTGAAAACAAATGACTTAGAAAAACTTGAAAATGAAGGAAATTTGGAAAATTCTACTAACCCCGAAACGAAATCCGTTTCTCTCAATAGCTACGACACAAATTTAATCGAATCTACAAAAGTAGCCCCAATTTCATTAAACCAAAATGTGTTATTAGACACGAACTTAGACCTGCAAATTACCCCACATTCTGTTGATGAAGAAATATCTGTTCACAAAGAAGAAAATAGAAGTAATTCACAGATTATTTCTGACGAAAAAACTGAAAATGAAACGTCTGGAAATAATATAACTCGTAGAAGACGTTCCCACTTAAAAGTTACACCTAGAAAGAAAAATGTGCTTGAAGAAGGTACTGAACTTGGAAAACACCAGCAGGAATCTCAATTCAGAGGAGAATTTGGAGTTGAAAAAGAACCGCAAAAACCGACACAAGACAATGATCAAGATATTGTTAAGAATACTGAAAAAGAAGAAAATTCTCACTTAAAAATAGAAGAAGTCTCGCCTAAAATGTCACCAAAAAAATCTAACGAAAACATCGGTCCACAAAGTGAAAATTCAACTGAAAAGGAAACAGCTCACAATGAAATTTTAAAAAACATAGCTTTGGATAATGTTGACCCAGAAACAATTAGGGGCAAAAATGAGTACCCAATAAAAGGAAATTTGTCACAGAAGGGAAAAAATGAGTCTGATGTTGATTCTGTAAAATCTGATACAGTAATTTCTGAGAAATCTTTGCTAAATGCATCTGATGCAATAATTTCTGAGAAATCTTTTGAAAATGATCAAAAAGATAAATCCCATCCAGTAAATAACACCGCTTTGGAAAAACTACAAAATTCAAAAAATTTAGAAGATGAAAAAGCAAAAACTAATTCTGATTGCAGTGATGCAAAAAAGGAAATTATTGTTCCTTCATTTTTTAGTATTGGAGAAGAAAGTAAATCTGAATTAAATAAAGAAGAAGCTAAAAGTGATATGCCTAGTAAAACCGAGAAAGTGCAAACAGAAAAATCTATTACTGAACAATATGAAGCTAATTTTGTCGAAAAATACATGAAAGATGCAGGTATGTTAAATTTAACTCCTCTTAAATATGATATGCAACTTGGAACATCTGCAGAATTAACAAATATTACGCCAAGGACCCTACAACCTGATTCTTATCAAGAGAGTGTGAAAGAACCAGAAAATACTGATTCTATTGCAAAAACATATAAATCAATAACATTGGAAGACATTAAACAAACTGAACTTCACAATATCGATTTAGAAAAAATTCAACAAACAGAAATTGTTGTCAACAAAACATATGAAATTCCGTTAATAGAACAAGCAAAAGCTATAGTTGCAAAAGTTAATGCAACTGAATCTTTGTCTGACATCAGATCTTTCCGCCCAAAGCGAAAATATCCTAGTCGACAATCTTCTATCTCAGTAAGTACTGAAAATTTAAGCAGCGAACTGTTAACACAATCCGAAGATGTGCCTCTTAATTCTTTAAAACAGTCTATTGGGGAGGAAAATGCTTCTGAAATTAAAATACCAGATAAACTTAACGAAAAGGAAAATGACGAACTAATTAAAAATTCCAACAATTGTGGTTATGACGAAAGTGGTAGCAGTATTTTAGGCAGTAGTTCATGTCCCGACTTCCACATTTTAAAAGCTGTTGATCGTTTGGCTGAAGCACAACAAAATACTAATTCGACTCAGATACAATGTAGAACCTCCACTTCACCGGGGAATACTAGAATTACTGTTGACAGCGAAAATCCTCTAGCGACACAAATTGCAAACATTTTAGCAACGGGATCTGATACTAAAAGTATAAAAACTAACGAAATTTCCAACAAATCCGTTAACAAAATTACTACATTAACATCTATCACAAAAAAGAGAAAACTATCAATTGAGGAAGACATTCCCACCTTTATCATTGACAAAACAGCTTCAGTTAATACGCCTGTTATGTTAAATGAAGCTTTAAAAGAAACAACTATAAAAAATGCACCAGAAAAGCCCCAAAAGATATCAGAAAGTCAGAAACCCGGAAGTGTTAAGAAATTATTACTTGTGCCACCAAACAGCTTACAAGAAGAAAAAGAAAAAAATACTTCCGGAAATGAACAACACACTAGTGCGAGAGAAAGTAGTACTACTGAGAATTTGTTAAAAAATCTAAAAACTAAAGAAACTAAGAAGCAAGTCAACGAAAATTCGTCCGCTACCATATCAACTACAGATGCGGCTTCTACAGAAAATGTTTTTGATATATCAACTTTGCCAATCTTGCTAACAACAAATGAGGAAATGCTACAAGATAATATTCAATTCGTTATAACCCAAGAACCTGTACTACCGCATGATGATCGCCAACAAACTGTAGAACAAATACTTACTCCAAACGGTAAATTTGTAGAAACATTTTTGAATCTATTTAACAATCTCTTTTTTTCATGTATTCCAGCTAAAAAAATTCGAGGCAGGCCGCGAAAATCAGATCCATCTTTACCTCAGACTACATGTACTAATTCACCGGCATACAATCAAATATTATCAAATAATGTGACGCAACAAAAGCTTCCTTCTAAAATGGCACAACATACATCTTCATTAAATTCCACTCAACATTCAGGTTTTATTAAAAAATCACAATCGGGTATTACGTCTGCTTTATCTCAAATTTCAACTGTTGAAAGTTGTAGTCAAACCTATAATGTTAAAGCAACTAGCAGTCGCGAATTAGGCGTTGATTCTTCGGGGAATAGTATTGTTCTAATTCAGTATGGCAAAAATAATCAAAAATTAATGAAAATGCCCAAAACACCAACGGAACAAACTACAAGTTTAGACGAAAAAACGGTCTCTAACGAAAATTCTATTAAAACTTCAGAAAATATCCATAAACAGCAGTTAGGACAATTATCTCAACCACAGCAACAACCACAAATTAAAAGCTTCCCTAATCAAAGAAGTGGTCAAATTGTTCTTCCTAACAAAGGTAATTTAATCAAAAAAGTTTTATTTAAGAGTTTTTCATAAAAAATTTTCAAGTACATATACAATTTATTACATTATACATAAAAGTAAAAACGTGACATAGAGTACTTATTGTTAATATTTAACACGAATTATAAATATTACGAATTATGAGGGAAAAATAAACTTTAAACTTCATTTTTTATTTTAAATAAACTACCATCGTATAATTTCAGGCACTGACAATATAACGCAATCTACAAATGTACAGCACGGAAATCAATTCACAAATAATCCTTCAAGTTCAAACGAAGTTGTTGTTACGCCTTTGTATGAGAGTGGAACTGTTGCACAAAAACCGCCACACCAACAATTAACGCAAATTTCTCAACAACCTGGAGCACAAAATAGTAAACCGAAAAAATCGCATCTGCAAAGGACAACCTATGTTGGCGGTGAAAATAGTGAGGTAATTATACGACAAATCCAACAACAACAACAAGAACAGCAACAACAAAAGCAGTGCCAACAAATGACTAACGCGTTTAGTAAGTATTGTCAAACGAAATAAAGTAAAGGAAATTGAAAATACTTTTTTAATCTTGTAGATCAACGTGGCAGAAAACGTAAGGAACTAGAAACGCCTATAATACCACCAAATCAAAACTTAAATACTCAACAACGAAATAAACAACAGAAACTGGAGCAACCGCAGTCTCAGCAACTAAATCAAACGAAACTATCAGCACATAATCAAGTAGCATCTTCTTCGTCCAGCATACATTACGACAACACAAAAACGCAAATATTACCACAAATAGATTCAAATTCCTGTGCAATACCTAACCAAACACAAAATCAATCACAATTACAACCGCAAGCTACTTTACCACAGCAAACATCTATACAACAGCAGCAGCAGCATCAACTTCAACAACAACAACTTTTGCAACAACAGCAGCAACAACATCTTCAACAACAACAGTTACAACGACAACAACAACAACAGCAAAAACAGCTTCTTATCGAGGAAGAGATTGCTGCTAACAAAATAATGGCTGTCCCAGCAAATCATTTTGGAATACCTGGAAGCGCTTATTATCTTTGTTCGCAAGACAATGAAGGAAATTATATGCCGATTGATAACCAAGAACTATATTTAGATCCAGAAAGTAATCAATTAGTACCATTGTCAGTTTTAAATGCGAAGACAGTTGCCACCGCTGCACCGGATGGTTCAGGAATAATCGATGGCAGTCAACAAATGAATTTAATGGAAACAGGTACTGATTCGACAAATATTTGTATTGATCCGGCTAAACAAAATTCAGATAACAGCGCTATTGCAAGTAACACTACGTCAGTAGATAACGTCGACGTTGGCCAGCAATTTGTACCAACTAATAATTTGACAGCTGCAGAATTATCAAATATATTGAGTCCAGATCAATCAATCTGCATAAACATTGATGGACAACAATTAATATTAGATCAACAAAGTTTTTTGGCGCTGGTAGCCGCTGGGGGTGAAAATACCCAACTTGAAACACAAGATGGTCAAATTCTACAGTTAACTGGCGAATTTTTAGCTGCGCTTGGTATTGGGGTTAATAATAATGAAAATGTTATTTCGACTGAAAGTGGTGCTAGTTGTAGTGGTGGAGATGAAAATTCGTCAGGTAATTTAATTTTTGACAGTTTATCATTTAATCTAAGTTAGCACGAAGTTTAGCACCATTTTCACCATGTTCATACATATATTTTAAAATAAAAAAAAATTAAAATATTGCATCACTATAAATTTTTATATTATTTCATTATAATTAAATATTTTATTGAAAAGCATTAAATTAACGTTACTTTTTAATTTAATTAGATAAGAAAGAAAAAATTTTATGTTCAAAGTAATTCTGTTTTGCAATTTCATTTATGGCATTCTGAAATTTAATTACAATTTAATTTTCAAATATTCAAACATTGTAATTCGCCAGATTTTAATTATGATCGTTCATCTACTTTACTAATTGTCATTTAAAATCTGTTAGTTGAAAGTAGTTTATATAATTTTTATTATTTTAATAAAAAACCTTACTAAGTTAGTTAAGAATAATTTAAGTTTTTGTATAGATAATTTTCTTCATTTCGTTGAATAATCTGAATATTAAACTTAGAACATGTAAGGCAGAATAAAATAGAAATAATGTTAAACAAAAAATTATTATTTTCTTTTTTTTTATTTTTAAAGTATTCTAGTAACAGGAATTTCATAAACAATCTACTCAAGGCGTTGAATTTTGTTTTAGAGAATTATTTGTTATTGTTTGATTACTGAGTGGAATTGATATTTTCAAAACATTTTGTTTTCCAGTACAGACTTTAATTTTCAAATGGTATTGGCATTATTTTAAAAGAATTTTTCAATAATATATATTTTCTGATGGGAGGGGGAGTTTAGAATATTTTTAACATGTACACCTTCTAATTAATCCTGTTAAAATTAATTTATTCGTGTTTCCAAATTTTTAAAAATTTAAGCGTTACATAAATACTTTAGTTTTTTGTCAATCAAAGGTGTTAGATATTGTTTATAACAAATAATTATTATAAAATTACTGGTAACGTATTTAAAAACTAAGTCATTACTAAATAAAGAATAAAATTAATTATACTTCTTCACAAATATAATTTCTTCAATTATAATAAAATTATTAATTTTTTTTTGTTTTCATTTAAAATATTATCTCTATGCAATTTCAGGAGGTGGAGAGCAAATTCTCCTACAAACAGCCAGCCAGGACATTGCAGCTAGCACCGACATATTAGCATCAGCATTAATTGATGTATTGCAAATTGAAACAAGTCAGGTGTCCTTAGTAAACACTGGAGGTGTTGGTGTTCCCGAAGAAGGCTTAGGACCCGCTTTTCAGGCATTAACACCACCGGTTACAGCTCAAACAAATGAAACAAATGCACTTTTGACGCAACCTCCAATTATGTCAACTTTGGAAGTACCTTCTAATAAAAAGAAACCATCAAAGCAATTGGATAATGAAACACTTTTATTAAATACTATAAGTGGAGTGTCTAGTAATATTAATAATAGTGTTAATAATAATAATGTTAATAACGAACAAAATAATAATATATCTGGAAGTAATTCAGTTAATTTAAATAATACTGAAAGAATATTAGCGACACCACAAAATTTAGAAGATTGTATTGCATTTATTGGAGTGTCTACACAATCAACAACAGTACCATCATCATTAGAATTACCAATAACTGTAACTAATCCAGCAATAGCTCCACCAAAAACTACAGCCCCTTTAGGTGGCTTATTTAATACAAAAAGTTTAATAGTCGAATCAAGTCAAATATCACCACAACTGGTAAGTTCAATAAGCTCAGATCCAGAATTACAGTTAGAATTATTTACAACATCATCAGCGTCTTCATCATCAACTAGTGGTACCAATAATATTAATAATAACAATAACAATAGCAATAGTATCATTTCAAAGAATACCAAAGACGATGGAGTCGCTGGTGATAATATTGTTGCTAACAACGTTGAAATTGAAAAATTTAATGACAATTCTAAACAAGATGTAGTATGTGTTGAAAGTGGTCTTAGTGATTTTACAAATCAATCAGCAATTGGAAGTTTAAGTTTTGAAGATCCAAACAGATAATATCCACTGAATTTTTTTCTTTTAAATTAAATTAAACTTTGTTGAAAAGTACATATTTTTCTTTAATTCGGTTTTAATTTCTTATTGTTACATAAATGCCTAAATTTTTTTAAAATGGCGCCTAAACTAATTAATTTTTTCCATTTAGCTTATTTTCATTATGGAAATGTACAAAAATGATACAATTTTATCATATTTAATATTTATATTTGAATTAAAAACAAATTTTAAATGGTTCATTTTCAAATAGTAAAACGAAAAGTGCAAAATATTTAAATAATCCTTAAGATCTCTTTTGAGTTGTATTTTATTAACTTAAGTTTTGAAAAATAAGAAAGTTTTTGATTTGATTGCTATTGAATTCCAAACAAAAAAAATGTAAATATTTTTAAAAATCATTCTCTATGCGAAATTGATATATCAAAATACTTTACCATTCCGTTGATTACCAAAAAAATGAATTGGTTCCATTTTTCGAATTATAATGATTTTTCACATTTCATAAAAAAATTCTTATTATAATTAATGTGTTAGTTTCTTACAAAAAAATTACCCAAACATTTTTAAGTTTAATTAATATTAATATTTTAAATATTAGTCAGAAAATGTTAACTCCATAAATTTAAAACTTTAAAATGTAAGAAGAAAATAATTATCTATTTCTCCATATTGTTTTAAGTTTAATTATATGTACTTTTTTTTAAATAAAATAGTAAATGTTTTTTTTTTTTCGCTTGAATTTTTATTTGTCTTCACTTGTTTTTATTTTGATTTGCTTCTTATTTTGAGAAATTTTAAATACAACTTAAATTTATTTTCTATTTTTTTTGAATCAAAAGAACCATTATTTTCTTGATCTGTTTTCTAACATTTTTTCATGTTACTTTGTTTAATATTTTAGTTCTTAATGTTACAGTTTTAGTTGCTGCTTCTCACAGTTCTAATTTTTTTATTTTCTTTTTCTTTTTAGATAAATATTAAATAAAAATTATGATTATTTTTCCATATGGTTAATTCATAAAAAAAAGGAAACGAAAAAAAATTTATTGTTTTTTTTTAATTTTTATTTTTAAATTTTTTAAAAAATTTTATATATTTACAAAACAAAGTAGTATTTTTATCTAAGTTTGTATATATATGTATGAATACAACACTTTAAATTCCCTTAAAAAATTAATTGAGTTTTTCACTAATTGAATTATTTAGTTAATTATTTAGTAAGGGATAGATGCAATTGACTTAGTTTAAAAAAAAAATAAAAAAAGAAACACTAAATAATATATATACATATATATTTATTATATATTATGTAATTGTATTTTATAAGTAAAATAGTATTTTTTAATACTTACAATTTTGTGCTCTTATTTTTTCTTTGCAAAAGAAAACAATTTTTTTTTATATAAATATTATATATATATATATATATAAATTTTAAAATTATAGTTTTAAGAATTAAAATTTGTGAAAAAAATTAAAAAATTAACAAAAAAAATTATAAAAATTGTGGACATAAAGTAATAGTACAGATATATATTAATTATTAAATATACCATATTATATAATTAAGATTAAAGTTGAAAAACAAAAAAAAATATGAATAAAATTTTTGTGTAAAATTATATTGAAAAAATTTAAGAGATTTCTTGAATAAAACAAAAAGTAAAAAAAAAGCAAGGACTATGTAAGCATTAATAATGGAGATTAAATGGTGAAAATGTAATAAATAAAAAATAATAATAATTTAAATGCATGTTTTATGTAAATTATAGAATCCGTTTAATTATAATGATTGAAAAAAAATAAATATAATATGTAAATTAAGCAAATAAAAACAAGTTTATAAATACTATCTTATATGCATGCATACATACAGTGTATTTTGCATAACATCATTATATTATATAAGACGAAGAAATATATATATATATATCTATATAAATACATATATATATAAAATTAAATATATTGTCTTTCTTTGACGTCGACTTTGACTTGAATTGAATATGTACTTTGGCAATTTTACCAAAATACTTTCCCAAAGATCATTTTTTGATACAATAAATAAAAAAAGGAAACAGTCGTTTGTTCGCTGGAATAATTAAATAATATACATGTATCAATTGATTGCCTAATATTTTATAAATAACACATGGTTGAATTATTATCTATATAATATAAAAAGCTTATTTATATTTTTGACATTTATAAAGTTAGTATTACGAAAATTTGAGTTTTTTTTTAAATTTCTACAAACCCAATAATATAAAAAGGTTAAAATACAAAGTGATATTATTACTAATGATGAAAGCAAATATGAAAACAAGGTTTTAATCTATAAAATCTCATAAAGTGGTATTCCGGATGATTAAAATAAAAGAGCATATTTTTATAACCGATTAACTCTTTTTTCTAAGAATAATTTGAAAAAATAAAAATGTGGTAAGTATTTAGCTTTTGGTAAAATTTAAAATAAATCATAGCAATTTATTAAAATTTATTTAAATTTAAAATTTATTTAAATGTATTTATTGTTTCTGAATCTTTATTTTAATACATATATTAATATTTAAAATTAAATATATTGTTTCAACTTTTCATTTATTAAAAAAACAGTTTAATAATTTCAGGCTGATTTATACGTTAGTCATAAAATGTTTACATTTTGAAATTGCATGTTATTATTTTATTAGTCAAATTAAATACTAGACAAATAATTTTTAATGTAAAAATTATGTGGAAAACAATTTATGAAATGCACACAAGACTTTTTAAAATCCTTTGACATACTCCCTTTTTCTTTTACTTGTATTCATCCTTTTATTTTTGTCAATTTTGTCTGAAATATTTTCACCTAGTACAATTTGGGATGAGATATCTAAATTCATATCCAAATTAGAATTATTTTTTGTAGTATTCATATTATTTGTTTCTACACCACTTTGTACTTTTTGCTTATTTATAGACACATCTGAATTATGTGCATTCACAGGATCTTCTTCATTGAATTTTTGCATTTGATTATTTTGTATCTTTTTGGGCGAAAAATTCTTTTGAATCTTTTTTGCATTATCACTGCCACTAACTATTTCTTTTTGTTGACCATTGTTCTCATCTAATGGTACTTTACTTATTTCACTGTTATTAATTAAATTAATTTCATGTTCAAGAGGTTCACCAAGAAATTCATTATTCTTATAGTAGACCTTTTGTATGTTTTCTACCCAGTCTTTAACCCTAATCAATTGCTCTTCTTTAAAAGTACTTGATTTTTTAACATCTAATTCCATTTTATCAATATCAAAATCCCAAATTTTTAATATACTGGCAGCTAAAACGTCCTTACACTCTGCATATTGGGTTGGTGTCTTTTCCCATTTTGACAATTTCCTTTTCTTCTCTGGGAAAATTTCAATTAATTTTTCTGGATCATTTTCATAATCAATTTCAAATTTATTAGAAATCTTATTCTGCAATTTATAATTATCACCAGGATCCAGTCTAGTAGATCTCAATATTTTTGAGATGTTAGTCATATCTTTTATATCTGTAACATATAATTCCTTTAAATTTTCTCGAGTAATTTTTTGCACTTTTTCATAATAATTTTTAATAATATCCGTGTGAAAAGCTTTTGATTCTTCCATTTCTTCATTGATTAATCTTGACGAAAAGACATCCCCTAAAATAAGGTAAATTTTGAAAATATTTAAAAGGTTGTTAGTTTTATTTTTTTCTTGTTCCACTATTATATTATATTTGTACACATTACCTAAACTATTTGATATCAGTAATTGTACTTTATTATTTTTTTCAAAAAACTCTAATCCGGTAGTACATTTTTTAATTCTAGATTCAAAATCTACTGAAGGATCTAAGCATTCACCTTGCAACTTAGAAAAATAATAAGAATTTTGAAAATCTGGAGGACTAACTGGCAAATAAGGAGATGTATACACCTTTTTTGAATATTCATTTAAACTTTTTTTTACTTCGAAAATTCGAATTTCGCCATATAATGGACTAGATGCTGCAATTAGTTCCGACTCGAAGCAATTGTGTACTTTCAAAATCAACGGAGGGTACTTCATCTGATGCGTCCATTTAAGTAATATTAAAGATCCACGTTTCTTTTTCAAATATCTAACATCAACCGCATACACTTTGTGTGTTGTCCCGATATAAATGAGGTTACTAAATCTGTTACTAACAGCTAAAGAACAAATTTTTTCACAAGTTCCTATTTCATCTTTTATTACTGGGAAATCAATATCATCAACAAAAGACTCAATTTGTTTATCGATCAATGAAAATTTTTCAAAATCGGTATAAATAAAAGAATTTATTTTAAAATAACGAATGCAGTTCCAATTATCAGGACGTTCTAGGATTTCATTCCTCTGCGAGAGTAATTTTGAAATTGGTTTTTTTAAAGATCTACTAACATCCCATAAAAAGACTTGCCTATTCAAATCACCAGTTATAATAACATTTTCGTTTAAAGGATCCTCGCTAAATGTTATAAATGGAACGGATGCTCTTTCAATATTGAATACACATGTTGCTTCAGATTCATCATAAAAATATTTCGTAATGTTTTTTTCGCACCTCACAAAAAATCTGTTCTTAATCCCATTTGACGCTTGAACTTCTAATATTTCCGAAGTAGGTGCATTTACATCATTAGACTCATATTCTATATTTGCCACATCTTTAAGACGCTTTGATTTCACTACGGACAGGTCTAAAAAAGATAGAAAAAATTAGTTACGTTTCTTTAAACTTGCATTATGATTACTTAATATATTCATATTTAATCCTCTTGAAGATAGAAGGAAATCAGTTGTACATGCTAAATTTCCTCCAGTGAAGTACCAGTCGTATTCTCCACTAAAAAATGGATAAGGATAAGCTGCTATTAAACTCGCACAACGTGTTACAGCTGTAGGATACGTATCGTTTTTCATAGCTTTTCGATATTCCTTCTTTTCTAAAACAATTACTTTTTTAATCAATAACTCTTTTTACATTAGATTATTTTTTAAGACAATGCTCCTGTACTAGAGCAGTATAGAAGCTTTGATTTGAGTATTAATTACTTAAGTATCTTTCATATACTGATGCGTTGTAGCGTATTTTATAAGCGAATTGATGGTACATAATTACTCTACGGAAGCAGAGTTCAATGCTATCACCTATGTTTGGAGATACATATAGGTTTCTTGGAAATAAACATTGAATATTCGGTGTTATTTGCAAATTTTGCAATTCAACATTGTTCATTGACTTGTTCAGACCAGGAACCAAATAGTGGTAAAAACATCTATGTATTCCACTATCATTGAGTTTTGAAATTTTTTCGGATGTATACTTGTGGATTGTTTTTGGGTTTAGCTGAAAATTTTTAAAAAGTAAGAAATATAATTATATACATTTTTGATTTTGTTACCTTAACCCCCCTCCTTTTTGTTGTACTATATTCATCTTCAGTATTCATATTTACTTGTGATTGATTATATCTTTTAAATTCAGTACTATTGCTTTTTGTATTTTACAATGCTGCGTCGTTAAACCATGTGGCATGTCTAATCTTGAAATAACAAAAACTTCAGACCTTGGTATTTTAAATACTATTTGTTGTAAGCATGTACTATATTATTTATGTATGTACGTATTTTCATAGAAATGACATTGCTCCTTTTTTTTATTTTTTGTTTATGTTGCGATAATCACATGGCCCAATACTTTGCTTTCGCTACAAAAATTGTAAAAGGCTAAATAAAAAATTAAAATTTCATTATATTTCCTTGAAAGGTAGATACTTAATTACTTTATATTTTATAAAAATATAAATTTAAAAAAAAATTAAATTTATTGCATCTAATTTTGTTTTATTTGTATACATATGTAAATTTTTAATTAAAAATAAACAAACAGAATACATTAATTTTAACTGATGGACAGAATTTCAGCTATTATTATTTTGTTTATTAAAATTACAATTTACCTGATTATCATTCAACAATACTTAACTAAAAATCTAAAATAAAAAGGACAAAGTATATACTGTTTACGTAAATATAAGTATGTAAGTAATATAGAATACAAATAGTTGTCTATATAGACGTTGCATGAGTATTATTTTATACACCTAGCCACCAAGTTTTTTTACGTGCAATTAAGCTGCCGCTTTCACACTAGATTTTAAACGTCAGATTGCTGTTACAAACAATAATTGATTGGCGTTACAAGGTTATTTGGACAGTTTTGGAATATTATGTCAAATTAATGTCTTGGAACTTAACGTTGATAAGCGTCGAATCTTGAGTTTTTCGTACAGGAGAAAGTGTTTTGTGATATACGTATATCACGGCTGACAGAAATGATGTATTGGTTATTTCAATATGTTTATGCATAAATTATGAAAAAAACAAATTTTACATGTACATAGATATATTGTATTTCTGAAAATACGCAGTGCTGCCGCCACAGAAAAAAAATAACTGAATTATATCTGGCTTTCTCTTTTAAACAACTAAAGTCCACCAAAAAAATATAACACTATTAATTCTGACGAAGAAAACAAATTTTGAATGAATGTTAAAACATATTTGAATTCATAACATTTATCAAATAATTTAAATTATCAATTTATCAAATAATATAAAAAGAAAAGAAATAAAAAATTGTTTTAATTTGAAATTGTATTGCTAATTTTATTAAATCCTGAAAATAATAATTTTTATCTGAAGTTAAACTATTAAAAATCTAGCTCTACATGTATGTATGTAATGATCAAATCTCATATGTATGTAGTATTAATATTATTCATTTTATAAAATCTTGTATAAATAATAATCCCTTATTTAATTATGGGATGTACTCCTTAGTCTTATCTAATGTCTTCCACATTTCCCACCTTAACCACGTTAACACCTTAATAATATACATACGGATGTATTTTGTCATGTTACTTTAAATAAAATACGTAATATTTCGAATTCATATACTTTTTAGTTGTTCATCCTAATAGAAAACGGGTTCAGGTGCACATATTCTTTGTGTTATATTGTTATTGTACGTGTTCAACTTGAATTCTTCCAAAAACCTAGAAAGATATGTGTATCTATGTAAGAATGTACTTTTATAATTAAATTATATTACTATTATTACAGCTTTTTGGTCTCACATACATAAGTTGAAAACAGAACGAGAGCGCTTTTTCGCGGCGAAATGTCAAAATTCATATAGAATATACATATTTAAATGGGACTGACCAGAATCAAGCGAAATCACCGCCGACGGTGAAGTGCTTTAAATTAATATTTTTTTTTGACATCATCTATTTCGATGTACATATGTATAACAACATATTCAAAATACAGTCTAATTGATTTTGGTCTTCCACTCTTGTTCTGGGTTATCAACGCAAATCCCCCGCCGCTGCAGCTCACCGTTTTGGTTCTGTTTTCAGAGTTATATGAATATACAGGGTGGCTTAGTTCTGGTGGTAAGCCGCCCGGATGGTTCTTTAAAGTTTTTCAGGAAAATAATCGTATGGGTTTATACCAGAAGCGGCCCACACTTTATATTTAAGTACTTATTATAATTAAACGGTATAATTATGTATGTATGTAATTATGAAATTACCTTTTTTCTTCATCTGTTAAAAGAGTAAGATATCCTTTTCTCTTTGGAGATTTGTTTAACCGCAAACTCTTTCGAAGTGTTTTTTGCCAATTATTTTGTTGATTTATTGTAAAAGTATTATTATTTTCAGTATTAAATCTATTATGAAATTTTTCACTTAAGTAACACCATATATTTTTAAAAAAGTCTTGATAGTTTTTTGTTTCTACTGAAATAAATTTATCTTTTGTTACTTTATTACGTTTAACTTGCTTTGACATATTTAAAAAGCAATCAGGCAAAGAAAGAATGGTCTTTAACAAAACTCTTAAGAAGTTAAAATAATAATTTAAATAATCATATTATTTGCAATTCGTTTAAATTAAATTTTTAAATAAAAAATCTTATCATGATATAATTCTCGTAAACTTTACACACTTTTATTTAATTAATTAGATAAGCAAATGATAACAAGTTCAAAGCAATAAGACTTGGATGTAAATAAACTTGTTTTGAATCTTAAATAAAAAAATAAAGGATGCAGACTGATTTTTTGGGTTATTTCATGAAAAATTCCCTTTATTAATGATAATTTTTCTTATTATTGCAATTTATTTTTTATTGTATAAAAACTCAATTACTGCACGATACGGTTGTTGTATTTATATTGTGATAACGAAATTAAAGTAAGTTCAATATTTTAAAAGAAAATATTTATGTTTATCGAAGTTATCTGACAATTTTAAAATTATTGATTAGCTTATCATCTGTGCTTTAAGATTTAATGTTTCTTACAAAAATTATGTGAAATTGGATTATTAAGAAAAATTACGTGATTTTCTTTATATTCGCTTTCATTAGGTTAAATATTGGAATTTATCAAGCACAATTAGTAGTAATTAGTAAATAATAGTAGTAATGCTTTTTGAAACACAAAAACATGTTTTTTCATTTACAAGTTTTAGCGTATATTTCAATTTAATGTACAATTTTATTTTAAAACATATTGTAGTTCAATTTCATTTTTAATATACCTATTAATCCATAAAATGCTAAAAAAATTTCGTTTAAAAAATTTTATTAAAAATTATTGTAAAATTTCTTCACTTTCCTCCTCTTCTTGCAATAAACTCATTATTTCTTTTTTCATTAGTAGAAGTAAGTCTAGGTAACCTGGCATATTTTATATTAAAAAAAATTAGTTTGTATTAAAATATACACTGTATAACAAATAAATTATTTCTTTGTCTTCAAAATGTTTTTAACATTTATTAAAAAAAAAATTTAAAATAATAATATTTACATAATATTATGTATGTTTAGATGTAAAGATCTCAAATCAATCAAGATGAGAATAGCAACTTTAATATTAATAGAAATAAATGAAGATGAATTATTTTAAATTTTAGCAATTTAATTTTTTACAAATCTGTTCTACGCGTTTTCTTTACTTTATATACATATGTAATATCAACTTTTTCAAAACAATATCATTTTAACTTTCAGGTAAGTTCTACTATTTTGGCGTACAAAACCTTATTTCTAATATTTATTTACGAATTTTTTACAAGTATATTATAAGGTTGGATAATGCGGAATTCAAACATCGAAAAGACCTGAAAAATTATGATTCTTTTTTAAATATATTTACCTTCTATTAAAAAAAAAAATATAAAAAAAACCATAAAAAATATACGAATTATTAAAAAAAAAATCAAAGTTTTCTCCATATCATGCTTAAAACAAATCTAGAATTAATAAATTTATTATAAAAATATTTATATAATATAATATTAAAAATAAATTTAAAATATAATATTTTCAATCTAAAATGTGTTTTAAAAACATTTAAATGTTTATTAGTAAAAAATATTATATGACGTTCTTGGAAAGTGACCAGATTCAATACATAATTATTTCAATTGCTAATTAAAAGCGCATAAAATGCTTTGAAAATTATGCAAAATTTGATTTTACTTTTTGTTTCTAGCTATAAAATTTAATCAAATAATTAGCAATTCGATACATTTTCGAAATGAATTAATTTTAATTTTTATATCATCATGAAATTTTAAATATGTATATATTTAATTTCAAAAACACTTACGATCAATGAATTAAATGTTCTTAAAACAAAATAAACATGTGATTATATATCAAGTATGTACATATATGATTTCAGTCACATAAATTAAAATATACATTAAACTACATATGTATCTCTGAATTGAAAAGCTATAAAATTATAAAAGCAAATATTTAATACATTTTAAACTCTTAAACTCTATCACACATTCGAAGTTAAGTAAAAAAAAATTTTCCAATATTTATTATAGCAACAATAAAAACTAAATAATAATTCTAAATAAAATTGTAATATATTTAAAATGTGCGTTTGTTTTTTTTTCCATAACGAGGAATTTGATCTAAAACATACCAGGCCTATCGCTTTCTTTATTACCAGATTTCTCGAAAAACATAGCATCCTAAAAAAATGTTTAAATAATTGAAAATAAGCGTAATCTTTTTAGTAAAAAAACTTCTTTTAACGTACAATTAAAAAGCATGCACCCAATAAAGTTGCTTTCATTCGAACATCTAAGTCCATTGGGAAAGTTATTCCAAAGAAATCGGCATCTGTAAATATTTCTCGAGCAAAGCCAGACCATTGTTTCGAAATTTTACCAACTTGTGTGCCACTCATAGTAACAACCTTGTGAATAAAAAAACCAAATGAAAGTTTAAATGTAAATTGAAAGAATTTTAATATAATTATAACGTTTTTTGAAAGAAATTTAACCTTAAACTCAACATCACCACATAAACTGAAAGTACAAACTGGCCCTTCAATTCTTAAAACTGTGTCTCCGACATGATTTTTAATACTAAATTGAGGGCTACAAATGCTCCACTCTTGCTCTACTGTTCCAACAACAGTTCCTGGAGGAGATGACACTTCCATATGTTGCAGACAACATGGGAAGCAACATGAATTACATGCCAATTTACGATATAAATGAATCACTTCATTTTGATAATTATCTAAAACTTTCATATCAAAAGGACGTAATGGTCCGCAACAATTTCTAGTACAACAATCAGTATCTTCAACAGCATAGTAAACTTTCTGACCTAAACTGTTTTTAATGCTAAACCTAAAAACGTTTTACTTTTAGTTATGAATTTATCTATTTATGCAAATTTATTACATACTTGTTATTTGTTTCAAATCCCGTAAATGCTTCAAGTAATTCTACCTTTTGTTTAACCAAAAGTTGATCAATTGTCGTGAGATATTCCAAACCCGGAGGACAGTTGGGTATACCAACAGGCATAGTCATCCAATCACCTTGTTAAGATATATGAAATTTGGGTAATTGTCAAAATTTGTATCACTACCCTTAAACTTTTACCTGGAGCACCACCAGCATAACCTCCTTGTGGTGGTTGATATCCACCGGAACCAAAGGGAGCTGGTTGATTCCCTGAATAAGGCATTTGAGGTGCATACTGACCCTGATCAGTAGGCACAGGAGCATACGGATGTTGAGGTCCCACATATGGACCATGCGTTGGCGGTGGATAAGTATGATCTGCAGGCGGTTGAAATCCCTAAAAATGGAATTCTTAAACAAAAATAATATCTTTTTTTATAATGAAAGCTTACGTATTGTTGTGAATTGGGTTGCTGAGAGATAACAGGTGGATATCCAGGAGGTACATACCCACCTTGGTTGATGTTGTGCATTGAATATTGTTGATTAGCCATTTTTTAGTTTGATGGAAGAAACAAGTTTTAAAATAACTGAAACAAATATATTCGAACCGTTATCACTCTTTTATAAAAATTATTTTTATTTTAAAATTCTTAAAAACTGAAATTTAGAAAATATTTTCCATTATTTAAGCATATGTGTAAGCAAATTTTTTAAAGCAAGTCTTTTGGATCTAGTTTAATGTTTTCTTTTTTTTTAACGAAATAAAAAAATAAATAATAACTCAAATAAGTAAAATGTAGCGAATATGTAATTAGACCAGAGAAACCACAGAATTTATTAACAACAGGAATTTGATTTTTTATATCATAAAAAACCAAAATATAGACGAAGTTTTTAAAAGAATTTTAAATTTCAGAAAGTTTAAATATTAAGGAAAGTTCTATTTCCTGAAAATTTAAATTTATATTAACAACTATATATTCTATTTGTATGTTGAAATAATATGTGACTCAAATAGAAGTTTATTGCCTAAAAAAATTAATTGTAATTTTTCTTTTAAAAATATAAAAAGATATATGATTTCTAAAATAAACTTATAGAAATCAAAAACAAAATTAAAGTTCTATTGATATTTAGGTATACCTAAATATGTAATGCAATTACATACTTACATATATTACGTAAAAGGTATTAGATAAACTTTCCGTGGGTGTTTTATTCTATTTTAAAAATTTATTAAGTTAAAATTTCTATTTTAAAAATGTGCGGAATTTTACTGATTCCGCACATATTACAATTTACTGTTGTTTCAATTAAGAGAAAAATAATTTTTAAAATTTAAGAAAAAATGGTTTAAAATAATTGCTAATTATGTGGGAAACAAAACGTATATGACTTCCTTTCTGAAAAAAAATATATATATATATATATATATGCACTTATGTATTTAATTTGAGAATATAGGATTTTGAGGATGGGGATAGATAGTTAAAAATTCTTTCGAAAAAAGTGAATTCCTCGGTAAAATTCATTGTGGCACAAAATTTCTGTTTTCTTTCTTAGTAAATGGGTAGATAGATATGTATGTACCTATTTAGAAATGTTTTTATAATAGGTAGATATTTAGGAAAGATTTTTCAAAAAATCGAAATTCAAAAAAGTTGTTAGCTCCCATAATATTAATATTAATACATTAATAAATATTTTTGTATATACATACATATTTATTATACATAATATAATACATATGTTGGGTACATGTATATATTTTTCTTTTTAAAACAGAAGTCGTAGGATGTTTCGTTTCCATTTTATTTACTAGACGTAGGTATGTAGTTAAATATACCTAATTCGAATAGGCAACTGATAAATTATCTAAAGTATTACCTAAATATTACCTAAATGCAATTTTTAAAAAAACATGCAGTTTGAAAAAATACATATGTTTGTACTACACTCGTACAATATTATAATGTGTAAAAAACTATGACTAATACCGTTAAAGTAAAACTGGGTACGTGGATACTAGGCGAATAGGTACATGTATATATATGTATGCAAGTGAAGTAATACATGATTGCAATAAGGAGAAAATTGTTCATCCTCAGCTTTTATATTTTAAAAATTATTTTATTTTAAATTTTTTATATGCATTTATTTTTAAAAATTATTAAGTGCCTATGTATATGTACATATGTACATAGAACTTCATTATTCTTCTTCAATAATAACTGTACGTTAAACGAGCTTACTGTACATGAAGGAATGTGTGAAAAAAAAAATACACCCCATTCCATGTCATGTATGTATGTATGTAGGTAAATATTTATTTTTACAATTCGAAAAAAAAACATTGACAAATCAAATTGGGTTTTGATTGAACTTCTAATGATCCTTGAAATACTTCGGAAAATAGACTAAAATATAAACTAAAATATTAATTATAATTTTTCTAGCAAGTCTATTATTATCTCAATTTGCAGCTATTTTTGTTTTGTTTGTTTACTAAAATAGATAACACGAAAGAATTTTATGCTTTCACCAAATTTTATTGAATGTACATACAAAATAATGTAATATAGTATGAATTTTTACCTACATACATATATATATATTCTATTTTTCTAATATTATAGAATCCTATATTATTTTTATTTCTATTTATAATACATATGTATTATACTAATATGTGCATACATACATTTAAATTTTTTTAACCAAATGCCATTTATTACTTTTGTTACTAAATTCCTTTTTTGGCTATAAATTTTTAGTTAGTACGCAATACATATTATCGAAATAAATCTAAAGGAGGGGTTTAAAACATATGTAGCATGTATTTAAAATGAAAATCCAAATATGTACAATTTCAAAAAACTAATATTGCATAGTAAGTATACAATATTTTGGTACCTGCTTGACGAAATCTTTACTTTTTAAATATAATTAAGATATACATTCTTCATATTTCAATTTGTTAAATATTTTATACCTTTAAATGAATAAAATACTAACTTTTAAAAAATTTAAAACAAAAATTCACATGAAATTAAATGAAATATGCACCACTGTATTTTTAAAGCAATTTATTTTTATTCCCCGGTTTGATTTGAAAATTGAATGATGTCATTTTTTCTTCTAGTTGCAAAAGGAAAATCATTTGACATTAAAATAACATATGGTTTCAATCACTTCACTTTTGCCGCTTACTGTTTATTGAATTCTGTTAACAAAGGTAGTATGCAATGCTATTTATTCACTTCTAAAATTTAAACTGTGTGTAAATTTCTTGGCATTACAAAAAAATCATTTCTGTCAGCCGTGGTAAATTTAAATTGAAAAATTTGTGATATTAGCAAAAATTAAATATACGGATATTCATATAAAAAGAAATTACATAACATACGATAAAAACATTTTAGCGCGGAAAAATATGCATAGAACGAGTTTGCAATTTCAAAGCGAAATTAAAAAATGCTTTTATTTACTAATTCTGAAGCTACTTTCTTTTAACATTTCAGTGTCCAGATATTTAAAACTTTTACATTACAGTGTTATTGGATTCTTCCCTTTTTGTTTAACAATTTATCACGTCATAAAAGATCGTTGTTAAAAGTAAAATTATTGTGAGGTCTATTATGCTAAAAATGCACTCGGCGTAATTTGTAAAAAGCTTAATGCAAAAATGAAATCAAGATGTCAAATTTGGCGTTAATGTCCTAAATACAATGTGTTTTATAAAGCGTTGAAGCTAATATTTGGGCAGTTTTTAAATGCAGCTTTATACCCATTGCGTTTAAGGTATAAGGCTACAGTAACAACATACAATGACATATTAAAATAGAAAATAGAAAATTATATTGCCAAAATCAGTAAAATATGACAAGATGCAACTGAATAGAAAATACATAAACTGAATTTGAGTTTGCATTTTGCGGTTTCATTGTGTTCAATTGAATTGAACACAATTTTTTAATTTTATTTATTTATACAACTACAAAATTATAAGTACCTAAGTTTGTTGATATATACATAAATTCCAGGCGAAGTTCTTATAATTCCTCACTTTTTTTTAAAAAACTTTAATTTTTGATATTGTTTTTTGTTTTTTTTTTTTTTAAATGTGTTATATCAAAAATGAAGTCATGTTATAGAATTTTTTTTTTTAATTTACATTTTGTTTTCAAATAGAACATATTTTAATTATCTTCAAATTTCAAAATAAAGTATTAACACTGATGTTGTCTCATTCTGTTTAGGGAATGAAAATGCAAATATCCCAACACTGCAACTTATACATATTTTGTTTTCTACCCAACCCACGACTGACAGCAATTTTTTGTGATATTTTTGTCATATCAAGTTTTTAACATAATGATTTCACGATTCAAGTTAACGTCAAAATCAAGCTTCCTAGTGTTTACATTCCCGTAGCATAAATTTAATTGTTGAATAAAATGGTAAATAACATATATTATTGATTTTTTATTTTCAAAATTTAAGCACTATTATTATAATTTTATTTTAGAGTGCTCTATTTAATTTTCAAAGTTTACTTTCTGTAATTTTGCTTCTGATATGTACTTGTGCTTATTTAAGGTCGTTGTTCCCCAGTATAATGGATAGAAACAAAACCGGGTAAATTTGTACTTTACACACATTTTAAAAAAGAAATTTTTTATATGTTTTGTTATAACTTTTAGAATGTTAGGAATTTTTTGGAAATTAGCGAGAATTGGTGAACGAAAGTCCCCTTATGTGGCTGTTGCTTGTTTGTTAATGGCTTGTTCGATTCTGTTTTGGTCCTAATGTTATATTTTGAAAAGAATTTGTGTAATATTTTTTATAATTATATTAATCATAAGGATAATTGTGCGTATTTTTAATTCCTCTAATAAAAAAGAAAAAGCAAATACATAATATGAATTAAATTATTTTGACAACATTATACAGCAGATTGATACACCTACATATGCCTATGTATCTACATCAACATCATCTGGTTGATGTAAAACACCAAACGTCAAACTTATGTTTTTTATTTATTCCCACAAAACGTTCATTTAACGATTTTGATGGAAAAATATTAAAAGTTGGAAAAGGATATTTTGTAATAGTTAAATAATGGTAGACATAAAAAAGTATTGTGAAAAAGATTTGTATGAATTGCTTGGCGTACAACATGACGCCACGGAATCAGAAATTCGAAAAGCTTACAGGAAGAAGGCATTAGATTGTCATCCAGATAAAAACCCTGATAATCCTAAAGCCGCTGAACTCTTTCAAGAATTATCGAAAATTCTTGAAATCCTAACCGATAAATCGGCTAAATCTGCTTATGATAAAATACTTAATGCAAAAAAAGCGGCAAAAATAAGAAATCAGAAATTAGATAGCAAACGACAAAAACTGAAAGCAGATTTAGAAGAAAGAGAACGTAATTGTTCACTTAATCCTTATAAAGCACATGGATATAGCACGCCAAAGACAGATGAGGAAATATTGCAGGCTGAAATCGAACGATTACGAAAAGAGGGCTCTCTCTTGCTACAAGAAGAACAGGAATTAATGAAAAAGCAATTGTCAGCGGAAAAAATTAAATTAGAAAATCGTAAGTTGAAAAAATTTGATAATTATATTTTTAATCACATAATTTATCAATTTCAGAATATAATTCTTCGCAACATAAGATAAAAATTAAATGGAAAGTAAATGCAGATCCTAAATTAAATTATACTGAAGAAGTATTAAAAAATTATTTTAAAAAGTACGGTGATATCGTTGCTATTGTAGTGTCAAGCAAAAACAGTAGTGCTTTAATAGAATTTAAAACACAGGATGCTGGAGAAATGGCTGTAGCTTACGAAAAAGGTAATCTATTAAATCCATTACACTTAGAATGGATAGGAGAACCTCCAAAAAAAAACCGCGCACAAGCTAGTTCTACAATTTCAGATTTAGATTTTGAAAGTCTTGTACTGCGACAAATGAGACAAGCTGAAGAACGTAAGCGTCTAATTGATCAGATGATGAAAGAGGATACAAAAAATTAGCAAAATTTTAATTATATTTTTTTTAAAAATAAAAATAAGCAAACTAAGAAACAACAGAAATATGAATTTTTCTTTAACAATTAGGCGTTTAACTTCTTAAAAAAAAAAGAACAGTCCTGGTCTATCATTTGAAACAAAAACAACACATAAATTATGATAAAGCAATTTTATTCTTAAAGAACAAGCAGTTTTTTATTATGAAAAAATATTACAAAATACTTAAATTTTTTTCTATTTCAAAACTTTTTCGGAAATTTTAATTTAGGGTATTAAAACTTTTGAACCTCAGATTAACATAATATGTAATTTAAAATTTTACAATATATCCAGGCTACTATTTAATATTTCTACACTAAGTATTTTTTATTTTGTTTCAAAAGTTATGTTTTAATTAATTTAAAAATTAAAATCTTTTTAATAATTAAGCGTTAATATGTAACTATTAAAGTCATTTAATATTTTGAAATATAAAATTATATCTTTGTCTTATTTTCGTATTAAAATTATATTTTCTATAGACTAGAGAAACAGTATTTACAATAATTACATTTACTCTTTTATATTTACACTTTAATGCTAACATGCATCCATTGCATGTTCCTATTGTGTATTTTTTACTTATTTCTGTTATTTTGTTAGACTTTTTAATGATAAGAATTTTTTAAAATTTGCACTACGATTTTTTCATCAACAATAAAGGCGTTTTTTCGGTTTGAGCGGCAGCTGAATTTGGACTGTCTCGCGTTTTTTCGTTAATAATATTACTTTTAGAGACTATTTGAGATTTTTGCCACAAAGCACTTTGATGTTGAGCCAAACGTTCACATTTTCTTTGCATTTGTCTATGGTGCAATTCGTGTAAATATAAGGTGCTTAAACACATATCAGCTGTGGTTAAGTCCGTACGAATTGATAATTCTGGGTGAAAAGTGTACAAACTGTACAACAAACCTTCCTTTGAACCATCAGCGCTACCTTCGTTATGTGTAACACCTTTTCTAACTTTTTTACTTTTAACCTTTTCATAATGATGTTGATTTTTATCATCGTGACCATATTCATCATATATTTGTGATTCTTCAATACTTTCCAAAGGACGAAGCAAAGAAGTACCATCAGAAAGATTTTGGTGGAGCATTTTTTCGAAATCACCACCAACTCCGCGACCAGACACCTGTTGTTGCCGGAAGGGGAATGAAGTACTTGGTGTAGCAGTATCTATGGAAGATAGCGGTTGTTTTTGAAGCATAATAGAATCAGCTAAGCCGTTGATAGACAAATTTTTATGTTGAAAAACAGAATTAGCAATCGAAGAATATTTTTCTCCAATGCTTCCAAATGACATTAAACTCACGTCCATAGCGGTAGACTTATTCTTAGGTTCTATTTCTAATCCTTTAAGATCTAACAAAGCTTGTTGTTTTATGTTCATCATAAATTGCTTGGATTCAGGGGGCATCCTCCATTCTGGATTTGTTAGTGTAAAGTGAACTAAAGATAACTCGGTTTTTCCATTTTCTCCTCGGTTAAGAGTGTCTGCTTGTTGATCATTGTTAACATCAATAGGATTCTCATTAGAGATATTACATTCAGAAGAAGTTGCTAGTTGCCACTCAGGATTTCCATGTTTTCTTACATCCATTTGTGCAAACGAACAAACATTTCCCACACCGACAACAGAAACTGTGAAACTTCGAAAGAAATCAACAATATCCAAAGCTCTAGGACGAAATATAAATAATAAAATAAATGGAGTTGTTATAGGACTGAAAATTTCATTTAGCAAATATACTGCTTTGAACTGAAAAAAGTTTTCGAACTCTTTCCTTACTAATGTTGTATGTGCTAAATTTTTCCAACTAGTTGGTAAATAATGAACATGCGCCAAGACTGCCGTTAATAGTTGTTCTGGGCACCAAACCAAATTTTCATCTGGCAAAGAAATTCTGCATATTACACCAATGCCGGACAAAATAGTCACGATTGTCAAGACATGTTCCACTTGAAAAACATGTTCTTCATAAACACCAAGTGCAACTATTACTACTAATAATCCACCGCATATAAAAAGCAGATGTTTTGCGAAAACTGTAACTAAGGGAGACGAAAACGAACTCATATACTTTTCGGCTGGTTCATATGCACGATTTAGACGTGCATCTAATTCATGATCTAATTCATTAAAATGTCGCAAACATAATCTACCATAATTTGACCAAGTTCTAGCACCTAAAGATCCGGGTTCTCTTTTAAGTATTGTTGCATAATTAAAGGAAATATATGTAAGCTGCCATAAAAATATAAAAGGTGATAATAAAAAATTTGCAATTGCTAGCCAAACAATTTGAGTTGACAATTTTTTGGAGAATTCCAACCGATTGCTTCTAACTGCTAAATCACCTCTTAGTTGCCAGTTGTTCTCAAAAAGGGACCAAGGTCCACGAAATAAAATTAATTCAATATTATAGAGAAGCCCCCGAGTTAGTGATACCATTTCACCAAATATTGGCAAAGAATATCTTGTGGGTAATAAATTTTTATTCATTAAAGCTACCATATAATTTTTAAAACGTAGAATTCTATGATAAATATCTAACTCGGTTAAATTATCTTTATGTATGCACATTTGTTGCTCAGATTGAACTTCCCGTATTTTTTTTTGTACTTCATGCCATGTCAGATTATCAAGTTCGTTATCTTCAATTTTTAATGCTGTATTGTAAAATTTTTTTATATCCCAATATTGACTTGCATGATATAAAATTTTTACAAATCTAAATATAAAAAATATTGAAGCCAATATTAAACAAAATATTGTAAAACTGCTGAAATTAGTAACACATTGATCGAATGAAACGAATACATCACTTAAATATACTTTTGTTGAATTTTTAGAATCATCGCCAAACAAAACTGGATAGTTTATGCAATGTGTAGTAAAAACAGCTATCCATACAACAAAAACGAATGATATTTGCTGTAATATTTCATCTAATATTATTACTAAAAATCCATGCTTTTGATGATAAGAATACATTCTTGTAAAAAACGAATCCAAATCTTCTATATGATTCCATCTTAGTTTGTTTGAATCCGGAACAACATGAATCATAGGTGAATCCTCATTTTTATAGTCCTCAAAATCATGTTCCTCTTTAAATGTAGTGAAGGGATTGACATCGTTCTTGATTGAATCGTATTTAAATTCATCCTGTTGCCCCATTTTATTGTAAAATGCAGGTATTCCTTTTTATTCGTATAATCTCAATTTTTATTGTCAATCAATGAATAATGAAAAATGTGCTGCACATTTAATTTTTTAAAAGTTTCATGAACACTAATATATATTATGGAAAATTCATAATGAAGTGACTTGGTTCTAAAATTTATCACCCAAGTTCCAAGGTCATTTATAACGCTTTGTATTTTAGAATTTCCTATTAAAATATTAAATTTAATTGTTTAGAAAATTTTTAAACAAATAAACTTACAAAAAAAAACACTTTCATTTAATCACCCACCACCTACCAAGGACCTTCAGCTTTCTTTGATGAAATATTGTATATATGTATACCTGGAACAATAAGAGTTAGTACAAATAATATTTATTAAGCCTTTAACAATACTTAGGACTTAATTTAGGTAAAAAAAATGCTTTTAAATTTATTTCTAAAAATTTATTAAGTAGAAAATATAATTTTTCTTTAATGTCGTAATAACTTCAAATTTCGTTTATTTTTCTTTGTTTGCAAATTTTGACGATTGATTGTGGTAAACAGTCATACTTTTTGACTTTTGATGTTTTCTGCGCGATATTTTTGTTAATCATCTGACCATGATAATAAAAACAATCCAGAACAAGGGTTGTGCACAGTGCGATATCATATTGTTTCCACTAATTTCCCAGAGAAAATATTCTAATTTACTCTTATAGACTTTAATTTAATTCTAGTAATAGATTTAAAATATTAATTCAGCGAATAAATTCTAATGCTAATTTTTATTCAAACTACCTTGTTTTGCTGTATGAATAAAAATTCGCATTAGAATATTTTGTAGCTTTTTTGAAGTAACAAATATTGTAAATTTTTACATTATGAAACGAGCAGAATGCATTCATACTAATTTTTAAAAAATCCTGATTATGCTTTTTCTCAGTTCCAGTTTTCTATAACAAAAACTGTATATATTAATTGGGCTTTTCTGAGAAACGCACATGTTAAAAATTTCAATTTCATGAAATAATTCAGAAAAAATATAAGATGAAAAATAAGGTGATCATATATGTATGTATGTATTTTGGTTCAAAGCAAGGTTATATTAAATATTTTACATATAAATTGTTATCTTCGGTACTTTAATTATTTTATTATTACTTCTAGTTCTTTCATATATATATTTTACCAAAAGAAAAGTTACAAAATAATATTATTTTAAAAACAGCTAAATATTTCGTATAACATTGACATAAGTATGACTAAAAATTATCATTCGTTATCACTTAGGTTAAATGACAAATAGTTGAAAATTAAAAAAATAAGGATGCATTGAAAATAGGGATTAGCAGGTCGACGGGAATTATTCCAGGCCAAATTAATTTTTTTTGAATGCTCATTGCTTAAATCCCAATGGATGGAGTTGGGTTAACGGTATCGAAATCACCATCAAATATCAGTACGGCAAACCGTCAAATTTCAAAGTATTTATCAAACATAAAAAAATATTTTTTGGCTATACTAAAAACCGAAAGCTTTGAATTTGGATTATAAACGTGTGAAATTTAGAAAATCATTTATGAACCCATTTTGGTTATTTTATTTTTAATTGAAAAGTTAAAAAAAAAAAAATTATTCTTGATAAAAAATTTTTGCAAAAATAAAGCCTTCTGACGTAGATTTTATCCTTCTGCTGTAGATCTGATCCTTTTGCTGTAAGATTTTAAAAGTTTTTAAAACACTAAATTTTACTTTGAAAAACTTTAAACATTGAGAGAATGAAAGTGTACCTTAAAATAAAATCAGTAGTATTATGCATAAAAATATACTATGTTTTCTCCGTTTTATTTAAAAAATTACACCAACATATGTACCTTTGAATCGTTCTGGCATTTTAGCATTTGTTAAATTTAATTTTATATTCGAAGCCCTGTCTGTGAGTAGGTTTCTTAAATGTAGTATTTTATTAGTCATACTTGTACATCCTCATTTTTGTTCAAAAAGTATTATCCCAAACGCTTTGCATGCAAAAACTTTTATAAAGTTTTTAAAAACTTTCTTATACCAGGCAGACCTTAAGAAATTTATAGTGTTCTGTGTTATGTTATAACTTTAAAAGGATTAAAAAAAATATGTTGCAAGGTTTTTTAAAAATAAATTTAAGATTTTCATACATACAACTCAAATTTTTATCTTTAATTTTAGCAGTAAAAACTATAAATTTGAATATTCTTAATTTTAACGTTGGACTTTTAAAACAAAATAGCCTCCAAGTAAAGTTAAAAAAATTGCAATTAATTTAATTTTGGTTATCCATCCCAAAATATAAAACTTTATCTGTTACTGATTTTTATTATGCAAATTAACAATTTTTATTCTTATTTACTTACGACTTACAATTGACTATTTTTATGCAAGCTGCAAGTGAAATTCTTGAACATTGATATTCTTGTATCAATATTCAATTGTATTCGGAACTTAATCAAAATTATTTAAATACCTCTAGTTAGGTAATAATTATGTTTTTGTTTTAATAATTATACTTTCAAAATTTGAAATCTAGCTATTTTTAGACATTTACATCATAATCTACCATTTTATTTTGTAAATTCCACCATTTTCCCCAAAATCCTACATCAATTATCCGTTTATGAAATGTAAGGTATTCAGGTTGTAAGTGAGGACAAATTGCTGAAAATAGAAAAGCTTGAAATTTTAACGAACAAAAACTAATGTATACCTTTGTAAACGGATACACCTTTGTCGTAATCTGCTACCCACATAAATGATATGAAGCCCAAAGATAATCGTCTCAAGATTCCTTCGTTAAAACATCGCTGAATAAATTTTACATGATTTGAAGACTCTGGTTTATGACAAGACTCATGAACTAATACTAAATCATTGTTATAGTTTCTTAAATTTTCTATAAAGTCGGTCTCACTAGGATTTTTCTTAGAACTAAAATATATCAACATTCCTATGGAAGTATAAATAGAAGTTTTTACTGGCTTAGCTTTCGCTTCTTCATAAAAACTTGTGCCGGCTTCTTTGTAATCAATACCTAGTTGTTTCCAATAATTCACCCACTTTTCAACAATAGTACCTTAAAATAAAATCAGTAGTATTATGCATAAAAATATACTATAATGTTTTCTCCGTTTTATTTAAAAAATTACACCAACATATGTACCTTTGAATCGTTCTGGCATTTTAGCATTTGTTAAATTTAATTTTATATTCGAAGCCCTGTTTGTGAGTAGGTTTCTTAAATGTAGTATTTTATTAGTCATACTTGTACATCCAATTTTTATAATTCAATTCAAATTTTGCTTTATTGTTTATATTTTCAATTCCAAAATGTGGTTTTGTGCGAACAAAAACTCAGCTGTTATTTTAGAACTAGAATTCTAGAAATACTTATGTCACTGTGTTTACGGACAGTAAAATTATACTAATAAATCCAACTTGTATGAAGCCATACAAAAATTGAATTACTTCGAACATGATAAATTTAGTTTCGTACATTTTGGAAAGATACGCAGTGTAGAGCATCTTTCTTTTTTTCTCTCGTGGGTTCCTGTTTTGCAAATTTCCGTGAAAAAATTTATAATTTAGGGTCTCATTACTCATATACTTTTGAAAATCCATTATTTTCGTAAAATATATATGTATGTAAGTAAAAATTTGAAATGGGACCATAGAACATCATTTATATCAAAACGATTTTCTCACAAAAGTATCATTTAACCCATTTCATTTTAATAGCTGCTTCCGTAGGAATCCAGCCAAAAACAAGTGGTCAATCAAAGCGACCCTCAACCAGTTTTGTGCATGGTAAAACTGACACTTAGGTTGACTGTCAAGTTCCACAAAATTATCATTCAGCCAATTAAAATGATTGACGAACACTTATCAAAAAAATACCATTCAGCTCATTTATTCTGGATTTTCTTGCCATTAATCTGTGGGAATAAATGGAGAAAATGTCCGTTAATTGATTAAACGGTAACGTTTTCTGTGTAAACAGTGCCTCAAAAGCGAATCAAACAAATTGAGTTTGATAGATCGCTAATTCTTTTGATTTTAAATTCCACAAGTCAATATGTCAAAATATGTCAACTACATACTTTCGTCCACCACGTGAAAAATACAAATAAACATATTTTTTTAGAATTGAATAGCTACCTATATGTTTTATTTAAAAAATGGCTAATTTTAAGTCATTAAACACAAAAAATTATCGAAAGCCTTCTACTGTCGTGACCTCTGATTTTTCATATTGGAAACGTTTAAGTGTGAGATAAAATATCAATTTGGAAAAAGAAATAGGGTAATAGCTTTATTAATTTTTTTCAATAAATTTTCAGGTTCCTACTTTAGTTAAAGAGTTTGGTGCTATAGATTATATAGATTTCAGTCCTGTAGAACCGTATTATTTTGCAGCTACGTGTTCTGTTCGCGTACAAGTTTATAATCCTATAACCAAGTTGGTTGTAAAAAATTTATCTAAATTTCAAAAAAATGCTTATGGAGGAAGTAAGATTATTACAGGTCTGTTCAACAAATTTTATTAATTTATTTCTTTTTTAGGTTTTCGGAAAGACGGCCGCTTACTTGTTGCAGGAGATGAAGAAGGTTTTGTAAAGTTGTTTGATGTTGCGAGCAAGAATGTTTTAAGACTTTTTAGAGGACACAGAGCGCCAGTACACAGAGTGTTTTTTACATCAGATTTATTACACTTAGCAAGTTTTTCAGATGACAAGACCGTAAAAATTTGGGATATTGGAACTGAAAAAATCTGTAGATCTTTTGAAGATCATAGCGATTATATTAGAGCTGGATGCGTTAATCCAACATCTTCAAACATAATTCTATCTGGTGGATATGATAATTTAGTAAAGATGTACGATACAAGGGCAGATGGAATATCGTTTGAAGTTGACCACGGTTGCCCAGTAGAATCATTATTATTCTTACCTACTGGTGGAATTTTTATAAGCGCGGGTGGCACCGAAATCAAAGTATGGGATGCTATAGCTGGTGGAAAACTTTTAACAAAATTTTCACCCCACCATAAAACAATCACGTGCTTAAAATTAGCTAGTAATGGGAAAAGAATTTTATCAGGTGGTCTTGATCGTCATGTTAAAGTTTTTGATGTTGCAAGTTATAAAATAGTTCATAATTTTGATTTCCCAAATTCCATATTAAGCTTTGGAGTATCGCCGAATGATCAAACATTTGCTGTTGGAATGGTAGATGGATTGATTTCTATACAAAATATGGAAAAAGCAGAAAATGTCTCAGCAGGGAAAAAGAAAAATTTGCCGTTAGTCGATTCGGCTGATCATATAGTTGACGATTATAAAATGAGGAAAGAAAAAAAATATGATCGTTGGTTCCGTAAATATGAGTATACAAAAGCATTAGATGAAGTATTATCCCCATATATAGCAAATAAAACACCTCATGTTACTATTTCTGTAATGCAAGAATTGATTCATAGAAAAGGTTTAGCTCGGGCTCTTGCCGGAAGAACAAATAATTCTATTGCAATAATTATAAGATTTATAAAAAAACATTTGGGAGAACATCGTTTCATGAGGGTAATGATCAATGTTGCTAACACTTTACTAGATGTATATGAAGACAAATTTCAAGACATAACCAGCGATTTGGGAAGATTATTTTTAGATTTAGCTGAATGTCTTCATCAAGAAGTATATTTAAGTTTAGATTTACTGGAATTGGAGGGAGCTTTTGAAATGCTCATTTCAGCTGCCAAGGTAACAGAGGACAAAGATGAATGCTTTCACTTCACACAGGATAGAAGTAAGATAAAGCAATCTGAAACGGCAAAAGAAGAAACAATTATTTTGGTGTAAATATGTTTATTAAAAAAATAGTCTAGTACATTATACTTTTTAGTCATGAAATTTATACTCAAAATAATGTGGTATTGTAATTCTATACTATACGTATTGAGATGAGTTCTAGAGTAAGTTAGGTTAGGGATATTGATAAGTCTGCCCAAAAAATAATAAAACAATTTTAAAACTTAATGTTTCGAATAATGTCATTTTCCTTATTTTTACCATCATCTTATTGATTCATTCACTGCCGTGTTTTCGAGGCCAGTTTTGAAACCGGTATATCAGCTATTGCTCGCATGTGGCAATGCTTAGCGACAAACTTCTGCTTATTAAAAAGTTAATCTGTTTGTTTAATAAAAAATTTTTAATCTTATGAAGTGAAATGAATAAAAAACTTATAGACCCTTTTTTGCTTGTTAAAATCTTCAAAATTTGAAGTTTTCTTTTTTACAAAATATTCATAATATTCCCGTACCGTTTATTTTTTGAAAATTGAATAAACCGACTATTAACTATTTTATATGGAATTATAACATCTCACCCTGACGTTTATTAAAACCTATAAAATGTCATTTGGAACCTTGGTGAAATGTCAAATATTGTCCTAATCCGCCATATTGTTTTGAGTTTTTTTTTCGATGAGTTTATTCTACGAGGAGATCGCCAATATTTTTGTGAAAAAAGAATTATTCTTGTTTTTTTTGGAATAAAATTTTGGTAATTTAACAAAAATATAATACAGGATTTCACTTTTTTGTAAAAAGGAAAATTTGCAATATAAAATTAAATAAAGTGAAATAAGACTGACAGAAAATAAAAAGTTAATTTTTTTTTGTGTTCGAATACAAGTACTAAGTTATCAATTTATCTCTTTCTTTTCCATATGTTCTGTAACTTATAATTACCACCCTGAAAACAGTAACTAGAAATCAGTTGTTCATGTTCCCGTTGCCCGTCTTCAAATTATTTTTGAGTTGGTAAAAGTTTTTCTAAAACAAAAAAAAAAGAAAGCTGAAAAACAATATATAATAATTTGACAATAAAAAAAACATCGGGAATAAAAATAAATAATGCAAAAAATTATAAAACAAAGTTAAAAGATGAATGTTTAGTTCTAAAATAATTAAATTTTTACGATTTATATGAAGTTGAAAAAAAAATATTTAGATATTATTGTGCGCCATACTTAAACCTAATAAAGAAAAAAAAATTTACATTTCCGTAGATTAAATTTGGATTAGTCTCGGATAAAGTAAATAAAAGTAATAAATTAATATTATAAATAGTATTTTATAATGGCTTGCTTAAATACTTTAAAAATGGAAATAAAAACACTTGAAAAAACATTTACAAAAAATCATGAACGTTTTCAGATTTTGAATGCCAGTGTTGATGAATTGACTTGTAGATTTATAAGTAAAAATGGAAAAAGATATGATATTCATGCTAATATTACGGTAAGTCAATTTAATCATACTAATCAAATTATAGTGAAATCAGGGTATATGCATGTGTTGATAGAGAAATATATATATATATATATATATATATAAATTTTTTTATTTAATATTTTTAATATTTCGCAAATTTTTCAAAAACGAAATAAAAAATATTATCTGTAGGTAGTAAATACGTACTTACATACAATATAAATTAAAAATCATTTACACATACTTTTACATTTATTTTTTTTAAATACAATGCGAAAATTTAAACTTTTTGTACCAGACATAATTATAATGATATATATACCTACGTATGTATGTACAGAGAACACCTAGAGATATTTTGATTGCGTTCGCAAAAAAATGTAACTTATACATATGCATTACATATGTATATATACAAATGTTATATAGGTATAAAATTGTGTTACTTTGTTTAAAAATAAAGAAAAAAAAAATTATTTCTCCCTTCTTATGATTAACATTTCAGGACTTTAATTATAATTTTTGACATAAATTAAAAATTTAAAATATTGGATGACTTTTTGTAAACAGGATTTTTATTTTTTTTTTTAAAATTGATTGTCCCTATGAACGTTTTATGAACATCCCTATGAACTGATTTTTTAAATTTGATTATGAATTTGAGTCGTGCTCTTCAATTAATATAATTGATTTGGTTTAATTGATTTTCGATTAATTTTTTACATTATTTCGCTTAAATTAAATTCATTTTTTTTTCTAATAGATTTTAAACTCTCAGCTTTGGTGCTTCTTTTCAATTAGTTAAACAATATATAAGCTGACTATGTCTTAAAAGTTCTAAGTAAAAATCAATTAGTTATAGGTGGGTAGATATATCTAATTATTGAAAAAAAAAACTTTTTCCCCCAGCTGAAATCGATTTTTTTTCCTCAAGGCCTTAACAAACCTATTCGTTTCTTTTGTGCATTGATTTACTTTTATATTGTACTAAAAGCAAATTATATAGAAGGGTAGAAACACTCATGCTCAGCGCCTTATGAAGTTATTTTTTAATGTTGCTATATTTTTGCCATATATAAGCGAGTTAAAAATTATAATGCTCTTGCATTTTTAGATTATTGCATTTTGGATTAGTAAATATGAAAAAAGATTTTGAATAGGATTTCAATAGGATTTTGATAGAGCACAAATAAATTTCTAATATAGAAATCAAAACAAAGTTGATGTGTGTTTTTTTTTATTTTATAAAACAAAACTATAAAAAGAAACCCGATTAATTTTTAAAAAGAGTAGGTATTAGGATTAAAAATACATATAAATGTATACATATTTAATTTTATGTAGTTTGTTCACTTCTTAAGAATTTATTACTTAAAAAAAAAATGATAAACGTAATATTATAAATTTACATTAAAAACATTAACAACCTTTCTTTATACAAAATTAGTTAATTTTTGTATTTTTAACAGAAATATTTAATAAAATTGTATTTTTTTTCCTACCTTTAGTAACAATATTATGAAAACAACACTAAAATTAAAACTTTTCTGACCAATTTTCTTAATTTATTAAAAATATATTAAAAAATGAATATAATCGGTAAATTGTAATTTCAAAAGAAATGAAAATACCTAAATACCAATATGAAACTTGAGAATTTTCTTTGAAATATTAAAATAATTTATAAATTTCAATTGCTTTTATTATTGAACTGAAAAGATCAACAAATATTTAAAAAAGAAAATTATTAAAAATCCTTTTTTGCTTTTTTTTACATTGACACGGATGAACTAATGTATCTCTACCTTTCAAACTCTTTTTTTTTCTTATTTAAGTAACTAACTAAAAAATATGTAATTAAAAATACATACATATATTTTGTTTTCTTGTATTTTCAAAGAAATTTTTAATATATTATACGTATGTACAATGATTATTCATAATGCAATAATGTACAAACTCTATTTTATGAAAATTTCTGAATTGTCAATTTTTCTAAATTAAGTATTTAAGGAGTATCTTTCGTAAAAAAAAATAGCTACCTTAATCAATAACGTGAATATAATGAAATTGTTGAAAAATATTTAATATAAACTAGTCGATATTTAATATAGAATTTAATGACATACAAATTCTTTTTGTATACCCACTGTGTTTCCACATCCCTTAAAAACGCTGAATAGAAAAATAAATACAATTTCCCTTCCCACATTCGTTACAAATGGCTAAACATCCACTATCCGGAACCATTTAATGTTGAATAATTATTTTCTCTTATTTAAAGATGAGTCGTTTTTTTTTGAGTTGGAGAGATTCACAAAGTAACAAAAGTGGAAAAATTAATTCATTTTTGACTATTATTATTTATTATAAATTTTTCTATTTTTTATTATTAAAAAGAAAAATTAAATTTTTTTAGTAATTATTAAGTTAGATCTTTTCTTTTATAGGCAATTTTTCTTCCAAACTATAATAAAATTATAATTTAATTAAGATGAAATAGCTTTCATGAAATTTTTAGAAATAATTGATTAAATTTTTTATTAGATTAAACTCACGATCTTAAAAAAAAATTCTAATTAAAACTACTAGAATTTATATTATTAGTTTTTTTCCGTGGAGATCTTTAATATGAAATTTTATGACTTGTTTGTTCTGATCATAAAAAAAAATAAAAAAATTTCAATTATTATTTTTTAATTTTTGCAGGAAAAAGAAATTTTTGCATAATATTTTAATTTATTTGAATATTTTTGTTAAGTTTTAAATACAAATTAGATTTTAAATACAATAATCAGATACAATTATTTATTTCGTTACATTTTTATTAATAATATTAGTCTAAGACTAATATAATTAATTTTTAGGAATATTTAAAACTCGTGAAATCAGTTTAAATGCTTTTGTAGGGGTTTTATGGAAAAATGAAATGTTTATGAATCAGAAACATCTAGTTGAAAGTTAAATAATATATCGTCGGTTAAAAAGCAGAAAGCACTAAGTGCATTTTTTGAGAATTCGGATTTCATAGATGAATTAAATCAGAATAATATAATCTTTGTTGTGGCAAAAAATCATGCAAATCCGGAATGTAGTTTATAAATCCAGAAATTGAAGAGACCAATCCCACTGCACTAATTGATTTGTTTTACAATTTTACGATTTTTTCAAATTGAATTTACTCAAAACACAGTTTCCTGACTTAATGCTTTCTGCTTTTTAACCGACGATATGTGTATGTTTGTTGTTTTGTTTTTGGATTAAATATGTATTTTGGTGGAAAAAAGTGGCAAACTGAGTTTTTCTGCCTCAAAAAAAAATATTAATTACTTAATTATTTTTTAAAGGAAAGACAGGGATACTGAAGATAAGTGGGGACATTTGTTTCAAAGTTTGTTTACATATTGTAATAAAAATTGGATGTGCAATATGTTGCATTATTCATTATTGTAGGAGTAAGTTATCTGGGGGGGTACATACATATATACATTCATTTTTTGCTAATGCTAATTTCACTTTTTTAATGTACATAATAATAAAAAAAAAAACAAAAACATAAAATGCATTTTGATGCATTATTTACAAATATGTATAATAACATTTTGTTTGCAAAAGTATCTGAAAATAAAATGGAACACTGCAATTATTTAGGTTGAAAATGTTGCTCAACTTTATTTTTGGTTCTTTTGTATATTATATGAATATATAAATAAATATATATGTGAATTAAAAATTACATAGATCAAAACTTATATACATACATACGTATATTTATATTTAATTATAATTTTCATTTTAATATTAGTTTCTAATAAATAAAAATGTAAAACTTAAAAAAAACATTTAAATTTTTAGATATACTTTCATGAATACGTAGAAATTTTCGACATAAAAGTAATATTATAAACACATACAGCCGTTTGCACATAAAAATATCCTTCTATTTAATTTCCATGATTTTTTTTTGTGATTTGAAATACATACATATATACGTATGTATTTATAACCCATTTTATTTTCACCTTATCATGTTAAATCAAGGCTAAAATGTTTATATGCAAAAGATTTTAAATAAAAAGAAAAAAAAAGAAAAGAATTTTTTTTTGGGTCACATGTTTTGCGAAATATTATTTATTTTGTTTAACAAAATGCGGGGAATGTTTTATTAACATAGGTATGTGTTTATATTATATTAACATTGTATTCATATTCATTTTATTTATACATTTTATTTATAAAATATATACATACATGTTCCTTCATATAAGTATTATAAATCCATCAAATATGATTGAATACGATCATATAGTGAAAGTACTTAGCTTAATCAAACACAAAAAGTATGTACATATATGTAATATCTTAATACAAATGAGTATAATAATAGGTTTCTATAATTTCTTACAAAAAAAATATAATAAGTAATCGAATCTAGAACAAAAAATAATCCAAAAAAAAAAGAACAATTGGTCAAATAAATTTTATTAGTTTAAATGAAATTTAAAAGTGAAATTTAAGTTCAATTATTTTGATGATTTTATGTAAACTACGTACATACGTATATACATACATATATATATTATTTTAAATTAATATTCTCAAATTATTTAAAAATTCTTTATTTATCATTCACCAACGTATCTTTTTATTACTTTATATCTTTCAGGAAACTTATCCTTCTTCACCTCCTGTATGGTTTGCTGAAAGTGAAGAAACAAGCGTTACGAATGCTGTACAGATTTTAAGTAATACCAATGGTCGTGATAACCATGTAATTAATCAAGTAAGTATAAATTTAAAATTTAAGTGATTCCTTACATTTATTAACATAATTTACATATGCATATGTATTTTTAAAGGTTGGAATATTATTAAGGGAATTATGTCGTTTGCACAATGTACCCTTACCACCCGATTTAGATAATTTAACAATACCATTTCAATTACCTCCGTCTAATTCATCGCCCGTAAATCCTGCATCACAAAATCAACAAATTGAAGAAATAGATTCAGATCCCGATGAAATCGAAGATCCTGTTGGTGATAGTGAACAAGAAAGTGATGGCGATGAAGATTTACCACTAGAAATGGATGATGGACGAAATACGAATAAAGTAAACTAAAAAAAAAATGAAAGTAATTTTATTTAATAAATTATGAAAATTTTAGAAAGATGAAATGGAAGTAGAACATCTTGCCACATTAGAAAGACTGCGTCAATCACAAAGACAAGATTACTTAAAAGTAAAATTTTATTGTTAATACATATAATACTTATGGTTTCATACAAAACAAATTTTAATTTGAATTTTTCTATTTTTTTTAGGGTTCGGTTTCTGGATCTGTGCAAGCAACTGATCGTTTAATGAAAGAATTACGTGATATTTATCGTTCAGATTCATTTAAATCGAATATGTATTCAATAGAATTGGTAAATGATTCAATATATGAATGGAATATACGTTTAAAATCCGTTGATCCCGATAGTCCTCTACATAATGATTTAATATTACTTAAAGAAAAAGAGGGAAAAGATTCAATTTTGCTAAATATTATGTTTAAGGAAACTTATCCATTTGAACCACCTTTTGTTAGAGTAGTACATCCAATTATTTCAGGTAAAAAAATATTTGTACACATAAGCGAGATAAATTAAATATGTAAACTTAGTTCATTTAATTCAAAATTAAAAAAAAAAATAAAATAAAAAAAATATGACGTTTATTAACTTTTTCTATTTTTTTGTAATTTTTGTCTATAATTAACGCAAATTTATGCGCTTGTTTTGGCAATTTATTTTTAGGCGGATATGTATTGGTAGGAGGTGCAATTTGCATGGAATTACTTACTAAACAAGGCTGGAGCTCAGCATATACTGTTGAAGCGGTAATAATGCAAATAGCTGCTACTCTAGTCAAAGGAAAAGCTCGAATACAATTTGGGGCTACAAAAGTGAGTAGAACAAAACGATAGTTGAAAAAAATCAGTGAGAAAACAATGTTTAGTAGTCTTTTTTAGTTTTAAAAAGTAAATATTTTGTAAATAAATTTATTTAAATATGTAAAACAAATGAGTAAAAATTGTTTCTTGTGATAAACTATCTTAATAATTAAAATAAAATTTAGAGTATTAGTTATCACTTGTGAAAAGAGTAATTGCGCACTGTATTTAATTACTAACTCCTTAAGAAATATTATATATATGTAAAACCATTAATTATAGGTATTATCGCAGGGACAGTATAGCCTTGCTAGGGCGCAACAAAGCTTTAAGTCTCTTGTACAAATACATGAAAAAAATGGTAAATTTTTTCATATTTCAATATTAGTATAAATAAAAGAATTAATCTTAAAAAATTTTTTAGGTTGGTTTACCCCTCCAAAAGAAGACGGTTAAAATGGAAATTTATGTTTCAATTTCTCTTGTGAAATACGTTTTACGCCATAACTATTTATCTGTAGAATATAATATAAAATTTAAAAAAGGAATATTAATTTTAATGATAAACAAAATATTAAAAAGAACTATGTGAAGGATATAAATAAAATCTAACACATTCACAAAAACATAAAACAAAAAAAATTAAGTATTAGAGAATTATATAAGTTTCAATTATATTGAAAAATTGAAAATTTTATCAAGCGTAAAATAACTAGAGTTAAAGTAAAAAAAAATTTATAAATAAAGTTGTATAAAATAAAAAATTAAACCAATCAATAAAAAAACAGCTGTTTCATACCGTGTTACGTTTACTTGCAACTAATAAATTCGATTTTAATTATAGCTTGATATAATGTGTGATTTCATTTTAAATAAAATTTATTTCTCTTTAATTAAGAAAAATGCACAAAAATAATTTAAAATAGGTAAATATTTACATTGAATAAAATTTCAGATTTAAATATAATTAAGCTGAAATGAATTTATTTTTCTAAAATTTTTAATGTTGATAATCTTTTGCATAAAAAAGTATTTTTTTTAGAATTTAAAATTTCCAATTCAAAACCTAAATAGAGTAATTTCAAAATCAATTTTGTTAGCAAAATTGAAGTTTACGGTCTTTCTAAATTTAATAAATCTTAATTAACGAAATATTTAGTAAATTAAAGAGAGAAGTATAAATAAAGAATTAATGGGGTGCTGTTTGTCACAATATTTATGATGACTGTTTAATTAAGCTCCAGATTAATTTTTTTTCGAAGGAAAATATTTAAGTCTATTTGATAAAAGAGCTTTGAATAACAAGGTCTCTTTGAAAAAGTGTTATATAAAAAACAGAAGAAATGAATAAGGAAAAGTGCTTTTTTAAAAAAAACTAGAACTTCTAATAAATAAATAATGAAAAAGGTAGAAACTGTTTTAACTTTAAACTTTCTATTCAAAATAAATAAAGAAATTAAATATTTTCCAAGAATTTCTAATAAATATTTTAAAATTATGACTCAAGGGCCTATTTCTCTATGTTCATAGAGCACAATAACTTTGTAGTGTCTGCAAAATTTTTTAAATTCGGTCCGTACAAAATTTGTAAATTATTTACTTGTTTTTTTTTTATAATAAATTGATTTATGATTATAAATGAGCTTTATATTGTAGTTAATCTTTGATTGAAAAATTATACTTTTCTGTATTTTGCATTTAAACGTAATACTGGTTACAAAAAAAGAGGTAAATTATCTATTCTTGAAAATAAAGACATTTTCATGCGTGATTTTATGTTTATAATCAAATTTAAACAAAACAAAAAATATGTTTTTATATTCTATATAATTTCTTTTTTTTTTTGTTTTTTTAATTTTTGTGGCATAAAATATAAAATATAGACATTGATTATCATATGGATATAAGACGCGAAAAGGAAGATTTAATTTCACAACAATAATTTTATAATAATTACAAATTTTTAATGAGAAATGTGGATACTATTTCTGAAGAATGTTATTATACTAATTATATTAGATTATGGAATTTTTCAAGCTATGCACATGAAAGTTTAAACAAACTGTAGGTACTTATGGGTGAATATTTATTTTGGAAAATTTGCTCAAAATTTTTTAAAAGTCAATAACTTCCTTATTTTCGTAATTCATTTGAATATTTCATTAAAATATCTTAATAAATTTAAGAAATAAAACCAATAAATGACAAAATATCAAAAATTGGCACATTAATTTATTTACTTTTTATTCATTAGAGCATTGTGAAAATTCTTCGCACACCATATTACAAAATATATAACTAAAACAAATTGTGTGACGTTGCAAATGCTTAATTCATTTTATTTGAAACACTGGTAAAGCTATAGTAGTTTGAAAAATTAAAAACAATAATTTAATGAAATATATGTGTTTACCATAAATATTTTGATAAAAAAAAAGTATTTCAGTGATTTTATTCAATTAATTAAAATGGAAACTTATTAGGCATTAGAAATAAAGCTACCATTATGGTTATATAAGTTTAAGATTAACAAAACAACGATTATCATCACTAACAAAAAAGAAATTGAAAATCGTACATAAAAATATTTTAAAAATTTCCTCGTCTTTTTATAATTTGACTAAAATGTTTTAATTTTATTCTTTTATTTCTAAAATTTCATACCGTAGTTGTGGTATTTATGATATTTCCATTTATCTTTTTTATTCAATAGACATAATTATGTTAATGTAAATTAGTTTTAATAAAGTTACCTCTAAAACTATCAATGATTATTTTTATGAAATTTTGAACACTATTATTGGAAATAATTCAAATGATTGAAGAAAAAATAAAATAATTTTTTTTTTTTTCAATCGATAAATTATAATTTATGTATGTAAAAATATTTTTTATTCAATATTATTTTATTTTTTATCTACATGATATAGCTATGCATATTATTTTTATTTTAAAACAATAATATCATACTATTTACATCTTGAAATAACAATAAAAATACGTAAATAATTTTAGTTTAATTTGTATCCATAAGAAATAAAAAAATCGTTGAAAAAAAAAATAAGTAAAATATTTAAAACTAACGTTTTATATTTGTAAGGCAATAGCAATTAGCAATAGTTCGTTTTAGTTTTAATAAATTTCTAATTTTAGTAAGTACTTACAATTTTAGAAAAACATAATTAATAAACATTAACATTTGAGATCTATCATTTCTGAAAGCGTTAAACTAAAAAACAATTTATTTTAATATATTCTGTATTTTTCCACTCTCATTGATTCTTATTTTTTTTTAAGTTAAACTTTATTTAGTAATTTAATAAATTGCTAAGAAATTTTTACTAAATATTTTGATTAAGTTCGAATACGATTGCAATATGAATTATGTATTTTTATGATTTAGAGTAGTGTTTTTTACAAAAATTAAAAGAATATCTAATATTTTTTCGTTATATTTAATACCTTTGCTTTTTTTCAAAATTAGTAAATTATTTCTTTTCATTATAATCTTGTTGTATACATTTTTATGTTAAATCAAAAAAAAAACACTTATTTGTTTCTATTGTTTAAAAACTTTTTTTATATAATTGATGTTTTTTTTATTTTTTATGTTTCCTTTTTGCTGGATTTTGCAGAAAAATCCTTTAAAAATATTACTAGATCTCAAAGAAAAAGAAAAACAATATATTAAATGCCAATTCTATTATAGAATGTAAATACAATAAATAAATAAATTATATAATTGAAACAATAAGATTGGTAAAAAATAATATCCTACTTAATTTAAATAATAAAGTGCACATAAGAAAAAACAAAAAAAAATATTTTATGAATACAAAATATAATTAATAATTAGTAACATTAATCACAATAAATATTAATGCATACTTATAATTTTAAATGAAAATTTAATTGTATGTTATATCTGTACAATTTTTATCTTTTTCCCCTAATCAACATAACAATTTAAATATTTTTTTTATTTTTTTTTTATTTTATGTGTCCATGTGTAGGTATATCTCGTTTTTCGCATACCTGTATAAACAAAAAGGATATTTTTTTTCTTATTAACATTTTAAAAAAAGAAAAAAAAAATTGGAGTGTTTTAGATTCCATTTGTCTTTCATTTTTCTATTGTTTAGGTAATTCAAATAAACTAATAAACTGAAAAAAAAAAAATAAAAAAAAAAATACAAAAAACTAATTAAAAATATAATAAAAATACGAAATTTATATTTTCAATTATTACTGATAAAAAAAAAATAATAGTAAACAATATTACAGAAATTATATTAAAATGCAAATAAAATTAAAAATTATTTGAAAATTGTAAGCAAAACACATACAAACAGAGTAAATGATATATTTCTATTTCAAATATTTTTATGTAGATGAAAGAAAAACTTGAAAAACAAGAAAAATTTAATTTGAAATATAAAAAAAAATAAACAAAGAACTATAAATCGTTTAAAAATAATAAATAAACTTTGTATATATATATATCAAAAGGAAGTTTAATTTCTAATTTCTTTTAAGGTGGATCTTTAAATTTCTTATTGGCAAGAATACGAACGTACCGTTGTATTATAAACAATTAAAAATTACCAAAACGCGTCTAAACACTTAGTTATATACGCATGCCTAAGAAATGTTTCAGAGTAAATAATATATGTTTATCAAAATGTAAAGGAAAAAGTTCATATTAATAAAAATAAAAATTTGAGCTAATGTTTTGGTAAGAAACTATGTATGTATTTTGGCATTACTGAAGTTGGCGGGGGAAACTATTATTGAGTGTTCTACCTGTGATGCATTAAAACAAATTACACATTTATTAAATGCAAGTTGTTTTTTGCTATATCTTTCAACGTACAATGACTTAAATTAAAGGTTAAGCAGCTGGCAAAATTCTGTAAAGAACATTTTGGGGAATTTCAAAAAATTTTATGAGAAATTGTCGTGAAAAAAAAAATACTAAAAAAATATTTTCAAAAAAGCAGGTGATACCAAATAATGCGCTATTTTTATTTTATGCCCTCTAATAGCCCTTTCAAAAATAGTTTATTTAAATCTTCTATCTATTTGAACCGAAACGATTCTAATTTGACACAATGTTCCAAACAAAAATTTTACTCATTTTTGATCAGTTACTTGATGTTAAATCTACCTTGTTGTTAAATCACCCTGTATATGTATGTGTATATTCACATATTTTATTGTTACAAAAGCATTTTTTTCAATGAAAATAGCTTTAGTCTCCAGGACTATTTTTTTTAATTCTTTTTTTTTAAATCTATTTTTAAATTTTGACATTCATTTGACACATTGTAATTTATAATTTAGACATTAACTAAATGTTCAAATAACTAGGGAAAAGAAGTTATAAGCATGTTAGAGTTTAAATTGTATTATAATTGCGTGCACTTGTTCCAAAGCGGATAATTCTAGGATTCGATGACAGTAGTTCAACTTTTAGCTGCTCAAAAATTGTCAGCTGAAAAAATTATCTTCAAAAGAGTTAGAGGAGTTGTGCAAAAATTTTTTGATCTTTGTAGCGTATGTTATTATCGACTATTAGCCAAATTGATTTTCAAAAAATATTTAATTTTAAATTTTGATTCAATAATTTATAATTTTGGCGCTTAAATAACATTTTTTCTTAATTTAACATTCATAACTACGTTCCTGGGACATGTTTATTTCATGATACTGTTTTATCGCAGTTATATAGATTAATTGAATTCGAGTTAAAAACATCCAGTTATTTTAGCTAATTTAAATTTTTTAAATATTTAACTCTTAAATAAAGTAGCTTCGGTTAAAATGACCCAATTTAACCAAATGTTCGACGTTTTATTCTCTTTATAGCAACAAATAAATTCTTATCGGCTAAAAATTTGACAGCTTTAATGTATAATTTTTAATTCCTTTTATAAAAAATCATACCTTATACGCTACAATTAGTTTGTCGTTAAAAAATAGAATCAAAATTATTTTATACTGCCATCTGTGTTTCGTAATATATTTACAATTGACAATTTTGACATTTTAGTTAAAACTAAAAAAACCAATTATTACCAAAGCCTGAAAGTTGTTGAGCTTATTTCTGAAGTGTTACGAGAGATAAAATTGTTTTAAATGTGAATTATCTACATTTAGAATTATAAAAATTATTTTAATTCATATAAAATGATTAAAACTAAGGTAAAACTATTAAAAATCTTTAATTTTCATCATTTAAATTAGTTTTTAAAACAATACAAATTGAAAAAAAAATTACTTATATGACTATTATAATCCGACATGTCAAAAAAAAAAAAAGAAGAAAAAGAAAAATTCATTAGTGAAGTGGTAGTTGGAATGGGGTTGTAGTTTTTAGGGTTGTTGCCTTTAGTGATTTAATATAAAATCGAACGGGGATTGAAGCTTAAAACTTAAAAGGTTTTGTAGTTGTATGGGTGTAGTAAATAATATATTCAATGATAAAATTTTAGGTAATTTTTCAAACTAAAAATTAAACTTTCAAATTTAAAATAATTTAAGAGTATATTTTTGCAACAGGTAAATAAAGAAAAAAAAAACAAAACAAATGACAAAAACGTCTATAAAAAATGTAAATAAACAAAAAAAAAAAATGAATAAAAAAATTTAAAACACGCATATATGTATGTATGTATGGATATACCTATACTTATGTTTAATATCTTTGCTTCTTATAAGATAAAAATATAAATAAAAAATAGGTATATGAATTAAAAATTTATTTCAATTTTTACTAGTTGTCATATACATAAATTATTTAATAATTATTTCAAAATTTTTTAATTATTTTGAGAATGTGTCAGTCATTAAAATACATAATAATTTTTTCCAAAAGAGTGATGGAATATTTTAACTTTCTTAAGGACATGATTAGCTAAAACATCTACATATATATATGCATAAATATATTATATGTGTGTACCTAAATTATATAGAATAAGAAATAACATAATTTTCCTCCCAGGAGGGTTGATTATAAATAAGCGGAGATTTAATATAGTGATGGGTAAAGAACACATTTAATTGATATATATAAGATAGATACATATTTGTTGTATTGTAAATAACAAGAATTGTATATGTGTATAATGTCGATTTCAGAAATTAAACTAATGTAAGGATAGCTTGGGTGAAGTTTTTATTATAAAACGTAGGGTAAGAGTTAATGATTCTCTGAGTTGAACCGTATAATGAAATTACAATATCAATACACATTATTACATATATATATATATATATATATATATATATATATATATATATATATATATATATATCTAGTTCTGTATAGTTACTCAAAATCATAAACTTTATACATTATCCTTATAGGTTTATATATTTCAATATAGCTGTCGCAAAATTTAAATGAATAACAAAGAGAATAAATGAATAGATAATATTTAATAGTACATTTATGTACGTATGTAGTTGCTTGTCTTTCAAAATATAAAATAATATTCACCTATGTTTAACTAAATATATGTTGATGTACATACACATATAAGTTTGTATGTAATTTTAATTCTCAAACAAATTAGATAAGGGATATTTTATTATAATAGTGTATTTTAGAAACAATATTAAAGAGGAGTTTTGAAATATATTCAAGGTTTGGCCAATGTGGCATTTGCTTTTGCAATTTAATTATTTTTATGCTTTTTTATTTTCTCTTCTTCTCTCTTGTTTACTTAATTTTGTGTTTTCTATCTATGGCGCATTACTGGGAAATATTGAAGCTATGACTTCAATATATTTTATCGATTAATTTTTATGACGATAATTTTATACTCATTTATATATGTATAATAAAATTTATATATGAAACTATAAATATATATTTTTTAGTTATATAAAACTAATATATACTTACATATATTATTTGTACGTACTTATATTTATATTTATAATTATATTATATACATATTTATTATATTATATATAATAATATACTAATTGTAAAAAAGAACTAAAACTTTGCTCTTTGTATAATACTTACATTTTATAGTAGAGTAGAGGTACAAGCTAAAGATATCAATAAAGTAGCAAAATAGAAAAATAAAAATTAAAGAAAGAAAAAAAATATATCATAATGTTTATAATTTGGGAAAAAATATGTAGGTATATACCTATACTATTTATTTTCTATTTTTAAACTTCGACATAGAGATTCGGATCGGGTGTAAAGCTATAATAATAACGTAAATCTGTATCTTTGATTTGTTATAAATATGTGCATTAAGAAAAGAACAGGAGTTTCATGCTCTGTTCGTGAGTAAAAAAAAAAATTATATTTAAAAAAAAAAATTGAGGCAAGTCGTTATTTCAACATTTTGTTAATGGTACTTTTTTGTTTTGTTTTTATTTTATGTTTTTTTTAATTTTGTATGTATGTATTTTATTTTTCTATTTTGAAATTTTCTTTTTTGAGATTTGTATTCTGCTTTTTTTCAAGTTTTCAATAATTTAGAAAATTTGTATTGTACAATTTTTTCGTAGATACTAGGTGGTATCCATATAATATTATAGATGTTAAATTTCTAAGTAGGTGTATAAGTATAATGTAGTATATATAAATTATTATAATGAAGATTTCTCAAGACTTAAGACAGAATGCATTTATAGCATTTTTAATACTAAACACTGTTATTGCTTTTTATTTTTATTTTTCTATTCACACATACATATATATGTATGTATACAAAAACTAAATGTATATGCACAAAAAAATTAGAGATATCGTATTAATAGATTTGTAAATTGAAATTCTAGTTCAAAATAGGTGAACGAAAACTTATTTTAAATACAAGCTATAAGTATGCACATAATTTACTTTTTGTTTTTAGAGAAAAAAGAAAAAAAAAATATGACTGTGATTTAAAAAAAAAGTATTTTTAAATTTGATGTTTATGTTATTTTGAACAGAATTTGAATTAAGTAATTTTAGAAATTTAAAATTTTCTTTATAAAATGCATTCTTTTTATTTAAAAAGACTTTTTTTAAGATAATATTTAATGTACATATTTGGTTATTTTGATTCTATGTAATAATATATAATAGTAAATTTCCATTAATGGTTGACAATACGAGAAATGAAACGTATGTCAACAATTGATGCAAAAGTCGTGTGTGTGAAAAACAGCTTTTTATAATTTATATTTAATGATTTGCTATTAATTGCTTCAATACCAAGCTTAAAATAAATTATAATTCTGGTTCTAAATTCTAAATTAATTTGATATACTATTATAAATTTAAAGTTTTTAAAATTTATTACTTTTATTATTAGTTTTATACTAACCCTTTTTTTTATAATTGAATTTTTAATATTTTTTCTTGTTTGCACTAACTATGGGCACTTATAGAAAGTAATCAAAATTTATTTTATTCCAATTTAATTCTTTTTTAATGTCTACGAATTTGTTATGATTAAGTTACCTATCTAAATGTGTAGAATTAATTATAATTCAAAAAAATTAATTTGCATTTATTTACAATTTGCTATAAAAATAAATTAAACACTAAAATACAATATATATATAATTATATTATAAGTACTAACCATATATTTAATAAAATGTTAAAAAAAAATCTTAAATAATTTTATAATGAACAATATTAAAAATGAAAATAATTTTATTTTGTAAAGATAGAACAAGTAACAAAATACAAAATGGAGATTTTCAAATGCAGAATATGCTTAAAAGATATGGAAACAAAACGAAGAAATATACATTTAGATGATGAAGTAATCATAAATAATATACGATCAAGTTATAGAAAATTATTGGATAAATTAATTGATCCTGTATGCAAAATAAACTCAAATGCAGATTCAGAACTAAGCAGTAAACATTTATTTGTTTTATTATGCAAAGAATGTTCTAATGATTTAAAAAATAATTATCAATTTTTACAAAAATTACAAAAATCTAATGATTATATTAAAAATTTGCAAAAGAAAGAAGAAAGAAATGCAGAAAATGTGGATACAATAAAAAAAGATTTATCAAATAATGAATTAATAATAAAATCATCAAATAAATTGAATATTTTAGATGAAAAACATTTAAAGATTGGTAAGACATGTAAAAAACGTCCAAATTTAATTCTAACAGATAAAGTTAGTAATATTTTATCAAAAGTACAAAAATTTACACCAAATATATCTGAATTTGAGTCCCATAAAAGAAATATAAAAAATAGTAAAAATTTTGAAAATACTATTAAAATAAAAGAAATTTCGAAGCAAGAAGAAGGAAAAGAATTCAAAAACTCTTTATCGAATGAAAAAAATGAGGAAATTGGAAAATGTTTGGAAAAAGATAATCAACATGATAAAATTAAAGATGTTATTTTAGAAAAGACAAATATAAATTTAAAAAATATTATGAAAAGTTCATATTGTGAACAAGAATACAAGCAAATGTTTAAATTTATTAATGAATAAAAATTATAAAAAATATTTTAAATACCTAAAATATTGTAAAAGTATGCAAATTATTTTTGCTATTGAATTAAACTAAAAAGAAAGTTATTTGAAAACTTATAATTTAAAAACTATTTATTTTTATAGTTATGGTTAATTTTATAAATTATGAAAAGAAAAAAACTAAATTTAATTATTAAAATTAAATTAACTTGTCATAAAAAAATTTATACTATCAAAATTCTAATTATTTATAGAATATTAATATAGTTATATAAATGTATTTTTTTTGTATTTAAGTCCAAGACTGAATACTATAAGGTCTTAAAGACATTTAAAGAAAATTAATTGAAATTTCATACCATATTTTTATTGCATTCTTTTTATGTTTATTTTTTTTTTAGCTTAAGTGATACATGATCAATGTAATTTGAATATAATTTATTTATATTAAGTTCTCATTTTTTTTTCATTTATAATTTTTGCTTTAAATAAATTTTTTTTTTCTTGATTTAAAGTATAATTTAAATCACATATTAAAAATATTCTTTTATTTTTTTTTTTTTTTGCAATAATATTTTTTATTATTCATATCATTTATGTGTTCCGAAATCTTTGTTTTAATTTATTTGATTTTTATTTGTAAAATGTGTATATGTGTTTTTGTCATATAATCTCCCGTACTTTCTAAGGGGCATCACATGATGTGATAGGATATTATTTAAAAAAATTGCAGTAATTTAAAAACATAACCAATATTAATTATACGATTATATAAATTGAAATCACAATGTTATTAAATAATATCATGTCACATAATTTGATGCGTTTCCGAAAAAATGAACGAATATTTCTAGGATTTTAGATATAATTTATATATAAACATCTTCTACCTCCCGCATTCATTATGTTTCCGTAGTCAATTTTATTATAATTTTGGTTCTTCACTTCTTCGATTTACCAACAAGGTTTAAGATTGAAAAGGTTATGCGAATTAAAATTCATTAATTTATATATTATAAAATATTAGAAATTTTTAATCAAATAATATTATAACTACAATTGAATAAATATGACTGAAATTCAAGAAACTGTAATTAAGATTATTTATTGAATCCGAAAAGTATGCAATGTTAAAATTGACTTTATGCAATATATGTTGAAAATTTTTTTTACTTATTATTTTATTAATTTTTTTTCGATTTTTAAATTGAAACAATTTTTTTCAAATTTTATTCCTAAGCTATAATATTTAATTTTTCTGAGTCATCTTCGAAAAAAAAACATTTATATTGTAAGTATATTTTAAAAGTTTCTCTATCGTCATTAATAAAGAATAAAATTGAATTTAATATTTTTTTTTGCTCCTTATTTAATTACGATCATTAATAAAATAATGAGAGAAAAAAAAAAAAGAATATATTTTTATGTACATAAATTAACTAATTATAAATTATTTATAATTAATCGGGAACTAAAAGCATCAAAATAGCAGTGAAAACATTTTTAGAGCAATATTGTTAAATGGTATTTACATATTTTGTATTTGTATGTATGAGGTAAAATCTGTTTGTACATACTCGTAGTTATGGCTCAGGTTAGAAAATTTTCAAAAAAAAAAAAAAAATTTTTATTTTTAGCCCACGATTTGTGAGTTTTTATTTTTACAAATCAAAGCTTGAGAGAGATTACAAAATAAATGAAAAACGAAACTTTATAAATAATTTTCAGTGAATTTTATTTTTGAAAAACAGAAAAGAAAAACGAGAAAGAAAAAAAAGAAAATTCTTATTTTTCTTTTCTTTTTTTTTTTTTTTCTTGTTTTGTTTTTCTTTAGTTGATATGAAAATTTTGAAATATACGCCGTGCTTGGAAAAAGAGGAGAAATGAAAAATTTGTGTTTTTTGTTTTTCTTTACTTGATTTTCTTTATTTTGTTTTTTTCTTTTATTTTTATCTTAATTCTGTTCTGATGTATGTGTTGTGTTTGTGCTCCTGTTTTTATACCGCACCGCGGTCCAATTTTAATTTTTGATTTTATTTAAAATTTTAGTTTTTCGAATGGTTTTTAATTTTTTTCTGTTTTTTCTTCTTGGTTTTTTGTTTTTTTTTTTTTTTGAGAACATGAAAATAAACGAATTCATCAGTTTATAATTTTCTTGCGGTCAATATAGAAGGGAAAACCTTTATATTTTAGAATTTATTTTTAATTTTTTGTTTTAAATAGAAGCTTAGAAAATATTTATTGAAAATTTTCCGCGTTTTTTTTTTTTGAATTATTTTATTATTAAAAAAAAAATAATTTTTTAATTACCATATTTCGCTACAATTCAATACTTGTACTTGTGCTTTTTGTATTCCGAATCAATTCGAAGAAATCACACAAAAAGAAAAAAAAAATGGTATTATATTTGAAATATAAAATAAATATTTTTGTTTTTATTATTTTAAATTTCAATGAAGTTATTGACTAGTTATTATATTTTAATATAATTAAATAATTATTATATACAAAATTAAATCGAAAATCAGAAAATAAATGATAAAAAATATTTATAATATGAATATAAAACGACAAAATTAATGAGAAATTTTAGAATTATTATAAAAAGATATTTTTGGAATTTATTAGTAATTACTTTTTTACATTTTTGTTTTTTTCACTTATCGTACTATAATTATCGTATTGGTGCACAGACGCTCTAGCCAAAAAAAAAAACATATTTTAAATTTAGCTTTAAAAATATTGTATGAATGTATTTATGGAATAAGTACGATATGTAGTAAAATATCCGCTCAAGAAAAATCAAAGATTATTCATAGATTTACGTAAAAATAAGAAAACAAGGAAAAAAAAAAAAAAAAAAAGAATTTTTCAAATGGAAGAAGATGATTTCAATTTTTTTTTTTTGGTTTTGTTTCTTTCTATTTTGTTTTTTTTTTTTATTTTTATTTAAGAATTTTATTCTTGGCAACGAGAAAATCAAAAAAAAAGTTTTCATTCTGAAGAAGCATTAAGACAAAATTTAAATTTAAAATAATCCAGAATTTTAATTTATTTTTCGAATGCTTATACGAGAGTTATACAAAAAACAAAAAATTCGATATTGCTTTTTGTTTTTCGAACAAGTTGGTCTTTTTTTTTTTAAATTGCACATTGATATATTTTAAAATAAATTTGTTATCGTTTTTCTTTTATTGTTTTCTTTATTTTTTTTTTATGAATCTATGGTAATATTATGATGCTCAATTTTTGTTCATTGCATAAAACACGTGAAAATCACAATTCCCTTATTTGCTTCTTTTCTCCTAAATTTTATTTGTAGTTTTGTTTTTTATTTTTCTTTTTATTTTTTTTTGTTTATCAACATTTTTAATAATAATACGTTGTTCTTGTTAAAATGAGGCTAAATGAAAAGAGAGAATGCATGCAACTAAATATTTTCAAATAAAATTCTATTTTTAATTCAAAGCGAAGATATTCAGTCTTCGTTCTGGAAATTAATTCATTATTAGATTTTTTGTTTTTTTTTATTAAATTTTGTAATCTTTACGAAAATGAAAAAATTACATAAATAAGTACATACATGCATATATTTTTAATTTAAGAAAAAAGCTGAAATTTGTTGGAATGAGTAGTAAATTTTTTTTTGAAAATAAAAAACTATTTTTGGTTCCCATTCAAATTAATATTATTAAAATTATGCAGATATTAATGTAATATATACGTAATATATAAACGACCCTTATAATCGCACATGATTTCAGAATATGCAAGATTATATTTATAAGTGACCAATTCTTTAAAATATGAATACCTATAACTGTACGATTTTTAAAAATATAAATAAATTTTATTATTGATAATCAAATAATCAGATTCTATTTAATTCTTCCCCCCCCTTTTCAACAACATTTTTAATTGCAACAGAATTGAACTGTAAAACACTATTCTGGAAAAGTAAACTTATATTGAAATAGTTTGATATTTAAAAAATTTATAATCAATAAAAATTAAATGCCAAAATACAAAAATAAAATACAAAATTTTAAAAATTTACTTTCATTAATTTTTAATTAATACGAAAAAAAAAAAACTGAAAATATTAATTAATGAAATTATTAATAAAAATTATTATAATATTTACTTTTATAGTTCGCATCATTCAAATTAAATCCAAATAATACAATTATGGAAAAAACTCCACGTTATACACAACGTGAAAGGAATATGGTATTAAATTATGCCGCTCAATATAAAGATATAATTGAAAATAAACGAACTGATGCTGAATCAAATCGAAAAAAAGATGAAGTATGGACCACAATAGCAAAAGGTTAAAAATTTATATTTATTAAAAATTTCCATAATTAAATAATATTAAATATTCTATTGTTTTCATATTAACTATTTATTCATTTTAGAATTTAATTCACGTGTTTATCATCAACGAACAGCTAAACAATTGCGTCAACTATATAAAAACATGAAATTATTATTAAAAAAAGATCTCACAACTGATGGACGGACTGAAAGCTTTATGGATATATTAACAGCCTTACAATCACAAAGTGGTAATCTTCCATTATTAGCAAATCATTATTCAGATGGTAGAACAAATGGTAAAATGAAGCAAACTAATAATAACAACGATAAGGTAAATTATTAATAAATACGTAAAAATAAACAATAAACTGTATTTAATTATTAATGGTTTTTTTTTTTTTTTAAATACATAATTAATTTTAAATTTTCATTTAAGGTGAATTTATCACAGTCGTATAATAACAATATATCAAATATTGAAAGTGATGTTGTTATAATAAAAAGTGAAGATTTAAGTGATAATGATCAATCATTTAAAAATGAAATGGATGATGATTCACTTAGTAATAAAGATATACCAGAAGTATGCCTCGAAGAAGATGATGATGATGCAATATTTGATCCTTCATGCATAAATCCTGTGGCCTCGTACCTTAATTTACATCCAAATTCAAATCATCATAATAATCATAGTCAACAGCAGTTACAACAGCAACAACAACAGCAACAATCACAACATAATTTGTCACCGCAAATTCAATTACAACAATTAATTCAACAACATCAACAGCAGCAACATCAATTGCAGCAACGACAGCAACAGGAAATAGCACAAAATCAACAACAAAAACGTTTACGGGAAAATAAAACCCCATCATCTATAAGACGTGAATTAAGTGATTCACCGGAACCTTTGAATTTTAATAATTCTAATGATGAACGTATTCATCATCGTAGTCTTAATAATAATACTTCTTACATGCAAAATAACATAAATGGTGAACGTTTACAGACAATTCAATTTTCTTCTGATCGTAGAGATAATCACAATAAAAGTCCACCATCACATAATATTCAAAGTGATTCAAATAGTCCACCTAGAATGAATGGTGATGATAGTGGTGGTGGTATTGATTGTGGTATTAGAAGGCGTACTAATAGCGGAACAGAATCTTTATTTGCTTTAGCAATTGAAGAACGTAAACGCAAAATTGAATTATTAAATGCACAAATTGAATATTGGAGAACATTGACTAAAAAAATTAAAATGTCGTCTACACATGATACAGATTTATCTGTTGGATTATGTAATGGTACATGCCCTTGCAGTCATTCAGTTTCACCAACACCATCGGTCAGCAATAACTTTAATAATAGTAATAATAATAAGGTTAATAATAACAGTAATAATCATCATAATAAAAATAATAATAATAACAGTAACAACAATAGTAATAATAATGGTAAAAATTATAATGATGATAATAATGGTAATGAAAGTAGGGTAGAAAATAATAGTAGTAATAATGATAATAATAACAACAGTACTGATCCGGAGGCTAAAGGAAATCAATATAGTGATCAAAGCTAGTTAATAATGAACTCATTTGATGAAGAAAATACAAGTAAAATAAACGATTATAATGACTACGAAAATGATGAAGTTTATAATGATGATAATGATGAAAATGAAAATAGAGAAGTTGCTGAAGTAATTTTAAATGAAGATGAAAATAGTATATTTAAATTTAAGAAAATTTATTTAACTTTTCATTCAGAAGAATAATTGTGTGCCGTTCATATTAATATTAAATCTGTATCTATTAAAAGATAAGGTTATTTTTTAATTTTTAAATTTTTTTAAGTATTAATGTAGTTAGACTGTAAAACATTTTTCTTTTTTTTATTGTTTACTTATGTTTTCAAAAGAAATATGTACAAATAAGGTTCCTAAATAGCCTTCATTGCATTATTATTATTATTTTATTTAATTTAAATTCTTTTTTTTTTTAATATTATTGAAAATAACAAATTTATACATACATATATAATTTGTTTTTAACTTATAAAATCTAGTCTTTTTTGTGTAAGTCATTCTATACCAAAATTTATGTTCGCTTTAGTCGTAGTTTTACAACAAAAAAAAAAAAAGTATTTATTTACTAAAAGAGCATTGAAAATTAATCGTCTTTTTAGAAAAATTATTTTGAATTTATAAATTAAAACGAAAACCAAAAATTAGGTTACAAACAAAAAAAAAATACAATTATATATAAGAAAACCAAAGATAAATTATGTTTTTATATAGGTGTATATGTACTTATATAAGCATATAAATCAGAAATAAAAAACATTTATTGTATTACAATTATAAGAAAGAAAAAATTCAAAAATAAACCCTAGTCAAATAAAAGTATTGTATTTTAGAAAAAATCAAATTTATTTGTGTTTAATATTTTGTTTTGCATGTAAAAGGGGTTGGCTAAGAATTAAAATATCTTGTTTTCTTAATATTATTTATTCTCTAGGCCAATTTTCAAAGTTTTCGAAATCAATTTTCATTTGTAGAAGTTGTATGAAACAGGAAAGTAGGTTCGTAGAAACATTTATAAATTTTGTCTGACTCAACAATAGTTTAAGACTGTCCTAATATAGTGAAATTATAAATGAGTTTGTTTAAAATATCAAAGCTCAAATTTATTTAAAGTCTATTAGACTTCATTATCAGATTAAAAAGAAATTCAAATTGACTTGCGACTTACTTTAACCAACTTTAATGAATCAGTTTAATGTTTTTAAGATACGTACTCTTATATTCAAATTTCTGATGAAAAGATAACATTGCTGTTATAAAACCATGATTTCGAAATTTGCAATTTGATTGGAAGGGCAAGTGTTCTACAAAATTAAAAAACCATAATTTAAATTCATTTTTTACTTTTATTTTTTTTATCTTTTTTCCGTTTTTTATGTTTATGGTTAACATTTGGTGATTTATCCCGTACTCTATCTTTCGTTTTCGATTTCTTTTTAGATTTTTTAGAATTTTTACTACTTTTACTTTCTTTTCTCTCTTTTGATTTACTTTTTTCCCTAAATCTTTTCTTGTACTTAGCGATATAATTTTTACGTAAATCCTCTTCATGACTAGGTAATAACTTGTGTTTGCTATTTTTACTATCCAATGTTAAAACACGATCTTCATTAACTTTTTGAGAGTTTTTATGACTTTTATGATAAACATCTTCCTCTCTACTCGTCTTATCTTTTTGGTATATTGAATGTTTTCTTTCTTTCGTATAAACGTTATTGTTATTTGTTTGATCAACTGATGAACTACATTTTGTTTTATATTTTTTCAAATTTTTTTTGTTATTATATTCTTCTAATGCACCCATTTGAATTTCAATTAGATTTCTAAATTCTTCTGTAGTAGATAATGGGGGATCTTTTCCTATTCTGTATTTTAAACGGCGTCGTTTTATATCTCTGCGCAAAGCAACAATGTTAGCAAAAGATCTTCGTTCCTCCTTTGAATTTTCTTCTTTGGTCGGCCTAAAATTTTAAAAGTGAAAATTGGTCAATTTGATTTTACCTTTTTTGTTTTTAAGTTAACTTACAATGAAAAGATTTCGGGTTCAGAATATTTTCCAGTTTTCTCAATAACATAATCATAAATTTTTAATTTTTGTTTTCGATCAAATTTCGTTTGCATATCGGAAAATTTATTTGGAAGTTCTTTTGGTATTTCACTATTTGTATTGTCATCTTGAAAAATTTTCGATAAATCTTTCTGATCTATGTATGTATGGAAGTATAAATTAAAAAAAATATAAAATTGGATATACGATATGTTCATATATATGTACAGGTATTTACCTAGAGTTATAGTATGCAGTTGCTTATATGTTTCAGGATAAAGTAGGTCTTCGGAATCCTCTTTATTATTTTCCGTTTTGATTCCAGAATTGGAATTGAATTCCTGAAAAGCAGAATATGTACATTTAATGAATCTTTAACAAACATCAAATACATATGTACTTATGTATAATTTTTATAAATATAATTAAAATCATTAAATTAAAGTAAAGGATCCGCAACCAGTGAAAATAATTTTAATCAGCATTTTAATAAACTGTTTCAAGAGCTTAATAAATTAACTTACTTTTAGAGTATCTTCTTTATTCCAATTTAATTTTTCTAAAATATTTTTTATGCGAGTTTCTGCATCTATCAAATAATTTTTAAGATCTTCAATTTTTTTATTTCTCTCGTTATGTTGCATTTCAAAGTTTGTTTACATTTTAATTTAAAGGACAAAAATCAAAATTTGAGGTTATTTATTTAAAGGGTGGACCGTCTTCTATTCTAAAGTCATATGAGCATCAATGTCATTTGTTTTTTTTTCAGCTACTATATGATACAGTTGATTTTCGGATAATATTTGTTGTATTTAAGATTATACACAATAAAATATATTATAAGTAAAAGTACTTATAGATTTTTTAAAATTAAATTAATTAAAATTTTCATTTAATTTGTTTTAACATTTTGACAGACGACTTAAAAAAAATATATTTCTTTTAAGTCAACTATCAGAAACTAGGTTTCGCTAGTATATTTTAATAAAATATTATATACACTGTTTTCAATATGAGAAATAGATGTCTCTTATGTTTAGCCATAATGTGAAATTGTCATTGTCAAAACTAATGTTATTTCTTTTCCGGTTTAATTTGTAAAGTAAAAGGTATTAATTTTATCTAGTAAATCTTTATTTTATTAACATCGTTGAAATTTAAATAATTTTGTAAAATATTTTTATGTTTATACAAATTGAAAATATTTGCAGAATTAATTTTAACATAAATATGCAAATGGATTATGCTGAATATGAGAAAAAATGTGTAAAATTATTTAATTGGTTTAACTTTTATTTTTGTAGAAATTAAACGATGGGTCGGTACGCTAGAGAACCCGAAAATACCACAAAATCATGTAAAGCCCGAGGTCCCAATCTACGTGTGCATTTTAAGGTACATAAATTATAAATATTTAAAAAACATTAATAAAAAAGAAATGCAAAATATATTAACGCGGTATAAAAATAATGTGAGAGATGTTTATATAAGTTTTATATTAAAAGTTTTAAAAAATAATTGTTAAACAATATTTTGAAGCTAAATTAATGATTTAATGCAATTATTTATTGAGTATTAAACAACAGGAGTTGTTAGGTTATAAAAAGTTATACCCACGTATTCATAACCTTATGTTTACGTATAAACAAAACATGGGAATATTTTATGTTAATTGGACATGATTGTAATTACACTTGCACTAAAATCAGTGTTGAGATACTTATTTGATCTTAATATTTTTGCAATAGTGCTATATAAATTGTATACCAGAAGAGCAAAATATCAGCTACCACAAGCGAAATTAACTTGCTTTTGGTTTCCTAGAACTTTTGCTACAGTTTTTAAAAAACAACTATTTTTGCAGCAAAGATACATTAAGTATTTCCTATTTGGTTTTAGTTTACATTTTGTTTGATGGTGTTTTATTATTATATACCTATCACAATTTTAAAATCACAAGGCTTTGTCTAGTCTTTTGCACTAAAATCAGTGTTAAGATACTTATTTGATCTTAATATTTTTGCAATAGTGCTATATAAATTGTATACCAGAAGAGCAAAATATCAGCTACCACAAGTGAAATTAACTTACTTTTGGTTTCCTAGAACTTTTGCTACAATTTTTTCTAGGCACATGTAGAATTAATTAAGGGGAGATACAATATGTATTTCCAATTTTGCTTTTTAGTTTTACCAATACAATTAGCCTTTTTGTAGTTTTCTGCTCTGATAAAAATTTGTGATTTATAAATTAGAATGCATTATACACAATAATGTGCTCAAGTAATTTTCAGCAATTTTTGTCAACTAAAACAAGAATATTTGAAAATTTCGTGTTCAAAATTTAGAAAAATTTTTGGCATCTGTTAATTATATATTACTTATATAAATTTCAAAATTTATTATTTTAGAATACACATGAAACTGCCCAGGCTATTAAACATATGCCATTGCGTCGTGCTCAACGTTTTCTAAAAGCAGTCATTGAGAAAAAAGAATGTGTTCCATTCCGTCGATTCAATGGAGGTGTTGGTCGTTGTGCACAAGCTAAACAATGGAAAACTACACAAGGACGTTGGCCAAAAAAATCTGCAGAATTTCTTTTACAATTATTAAGAAATGCTGAAGCAAACGCAGATTACAAAGGTTTAGATGTCGATCGTTTAGTAATTGATCATATTCAAGTTAATCGTGCTCAATGTCTGAGACGTCGTACATACCGTGCTCATGGTCGTATTAATCCATATATGTCATCACCATGTCACGTAGAAGTTATTTTAACAGAAAAAGAAGAAATTGTAGCAAAAGCGCCTGAAGATGAACCAGCTAAAAAGAAATTATCAAAGAAAAAAATGCAAAGGCAAAAAGAAAAAATGATGAGAAGTGAATAAAAAAAAAACTAATTAAAACTTCTATAATTGAATGTGTAAAATTAATTAAGAATTTTTATTAAAAGAGACAAAAACTATCTAAAACAGTCCGTTTTTAAGGATCATTTTTAATTAGTTCCCAAAAAATTTTTCATTTTATTAGAATGTGTAGTAGAACAAGCAGTACATAATCATCTAATTCAAATTCTTAATATTTTTTAATTATATTTCTTGAAAATTCCTGAAATGAGAATAATTATCATAATTCTATTTTTTTTAAGATGTTTCCTTGAGAGTAACTTGTAAGTAGCTATCTTAATTCACATCTGAAAATTTAATGGTTTACTGATAAAATATAAAATGATGACTTATAAAAAAAAAATACCCGCATGATGAGTTAACTTGAATTGATATTGGGAATAAATTCATGTTCTTATACTTAGCACTTATTAAAAAATGAGGAGCCATCATGAATTTTTTGAATCTAGTTTCCAAGAAATTAATATTGAAATTGTTAAAATTTTCGTATAAATCACGTATAACTGTTAACACCAAATTTCTTTTATTTCTTGACTGTTATATTTATTTTAATTATGCTTCTACTACTTACATATAGATGTCGCAAAATGTGAATCAAAATTTTTTATCGTATTTATGATTTGATGCAGTAAAAATATCAAAAAAAAATAATTTTACTAAATTCAATTTATTTAATAATTATCTATATCATTCCACTTCTTCTTCGTTATACTAATATTTCATATAAAATACAAGATAAACAAAACATAAATTCGATAAAATCATTTCAATTTAATCTAAAATTTTCATTTTGTTGAAATTGTTATACGAAATAACTCTTATTTTAATTTTAAACTAGTTTTGATTTATTTACGTTTTTATATTTAGAAAGGAAGTTCATAAGTAAACAAAGTTTATTTTTTATCTTTTCAATGACAATATTATTTTTCCTGATGACCGCTAAATAATAAAATAAAAGTTTATTTTCATTTTTAAATCAAATTATGTATAATAGAATTTAACAAAAAAAAAAGCTTGATTTTTTTTTTTAATAGAAAAGAATGATGTAGAAAGTATAGGAACATCTTTATTAGAAGGAGGGTGTGTATGTACACATAGGAAGGATGTATCTACATACGTTTATTATTTAAATAGAATAAATATTTTCTTTTTTCAAATAAAATTAATTTTTATGTATTTATGTTTGTAAATTGTTCGTATGTAATTAATCAAATTACCACGTGTATGTGAGAGAAATCTGATCAAAACATTACTATTCGAATTACAGATTGCTAGATTATTATACTGAATTATTTTTTAGGCAAATTGGGAATATTTACATGATTATCATTGTTAGTTTCAAATCTATATACATAGATAACTCAAGTTTCAATTCACTGGAATTAAATACAAGAAGTGCATTTGCTCAAAACCAGCTTATATTTACGGTATTTCTTTTAATTTTTTAAGGCATAGTTATTCCTTCTTGTCAAACCACGGTTCTTATAATACAATAAAAAAAATTATTATTTAAACATAAAAATTTCCGCTTATGTTATGTTAAATATTAAAATTAATTATAATGCTACTTAAATTTGAACAGGTTTGATATAAATATATTAAAATTGATATTAAAATACAGCATTCTATCAGAGACCGCTTCTTCCATTGGTATAGGAATAATTAAATTGATAATTTTCTATTGAACTGCAACAAAATTCCGAATGCTAAAACTATTATTTATTATTAATAATTATTAATTATTAATTCCAAAATTTTCAATTTTTGAGTGTGAGAAATTTCTTTATGAATTTGACGTACGTACATACATACGAGTATAATACTATCTTTGTTTATTTATTAAATTCATTTACATAATGAAAATTAAAATTAAAAGAACAAAAAAAAAATTCATTATCATACAATAATTCAATTTCATTATATGCATTGAATTATATTATAGTATGTATGTATTACATTATATATAGGTACTTTATGTAGTCTATAATTTTAGGTGTCCATTACAAATTGTTAAAGTTCAACACTGTACTAAAAAAAAAATAAAATCAAATATCGTATTGCAGTTTAGTTTCTATTTTTTTATATTTGTTTTTCATATTGTAATTTATTTTATATTCACTTGAATATAAAATTAAATAAAAGAATTTTTAGACCTATAATGTAAGTATACAATACTTTATAATTTGTATCTAACAACAATGATAAAAACAAAATAATAACAATAGTCCCACAAAAAAAAAACAAAAACAAAAATAAACAAATGAAATAATAAATGATCTTCACAATTTACGATTTAAATAAAAGTGGACGTTTGATTTACCAATTGTATCCGTTAATTAATTTTTAAGCGCCCTCTTCTGACAATATCATAATAACTTAAATTAGATTTGAATCAATTTAAATTTTTTTTTTTTATAAATCTCTCTATATTATTATATCTTATGATTACATTTTACATTTTTATTAAATTTAGAAAAAAATATATGTATATTATAAATTTAATATTTCGTTTATATACAATTTGGATTTTTTTAATGTTCGTGGCACTATTTGTATAAATTAAAGGTTATATCGTAAAATAATTTTTGTTCGTGCGATTTGCAATTAATTTTAAATAAATTATTTTTTAATTATTCTTCAATTAATATTAATAAAAATTTTTCATTTAATAATGAAAATTAATAATAATTAATGTTAATATTAATTTAAACAAGTTTTATTTAAATATAATTACTATAATTAGTATTTAATTAAGGATCCATCGATATGATGTTTTTTTTTTTTTAGATTAAAGAAAGTATTTTTTTTTGCACCAAATAATTTGTTAGTCTTTCAAGAAATATTTAATCTTTGCAAAGACATTTGAGACACTCAGGCGCATTAGTGGCCTACTTGAAATAAATTGCGATTGAAACGTTAAATATTAAAAGAGTGAAAATTGAAGTAAACTAAGTATATTTTGAAAATATAGAATAATTACAGCTCTATTGAGCACAATAACTCATTTTACAAAAATGTTGGGTAGGCTTCTAATGCCTTGTGCGAGGCACATTAGTGACCTATCGAAATTATTTGAATATTACTTTAAGTTCGTAAATGAATAAGATGAAAAATATACGTACATACACACTTAATTAAAATAAATAAAAATGTCATACGCTATATGTATGTAATTGAGATTATACGATCAAGAGATTTCAAATTTTTTTCTTGATCTAGTTGCAAAAATACAAGACCAAGTATTGTCTTTATTTTTTAAAATTTGATGGCTAACATTAAAAATTTCATAATATCGTAAAATAAGAATATTTTAAATAAGTTAAATATCTTTTAGTTGACCAGATCAACTAAATTTTTAAATAAAAAAAAAAGTTTTTGTTTAAATTTGGATTTTTTTTTTTTTCAGAAATTTTATTGTTGCAAAATGTTCTATGGGTTAAATTTAATTTAAATCCAAAATAAAAAGGAAAAAATAGAAATAAATGAAAAATAGTGTATTTTTTGACGGTCATGTTTTTTAGTTTTTTATAAACTTTTGTCGATGCAACTATCATTTCGTTTATCTTTTTAAATGTATTACCGTTGTTAAAGTTTAACGAATTCTTTTTGTTTTTAATGTTGTATTTTAAATATTAAAATAAGAAATTATTAAAACGGTTAATATATAAGAAAATATTCTTATAAATTTATAAAATCAATAATTCAATAAAAATTTATTATATAAATGGGATGAAAATAAAATAAAAAAGTTTATTTTAATTTCATAAAAATTTTTTAAAAATAAAAGATTAGAATACAAGTATAACAAAAATAAAAAATCGCCATAGCATTAAAATGTGATTTGCTTTCTTTTTCTAAGTGAATGAATGAAAAACGGTGATTTATACGATCAGTTTTGATTTAATTTAATGGTATAGCAAAAAGGTTTAACCCTTTATTTTTTGATTATCGCGACGCGGTTGTATAATATAGTCAATAGATCTTTGAATGGGAAATTTATATACAAGAATATTATTGTGCTATTTAAAAAGTAAGATTGTTGATTTTAATAAAAAATAAAAATTAAGTTAAAAGTAAAAAATTAAAATGTTATGAAGAATAATTAAATAAGTAAAAATAATGATAAAAAATTTATAAAGTGAATTATAACCTAAATAAAATATTTTAAATATTATCTAGTATTTGAATTTTATAATCTTACATGTTTTTATATGTTAAATTGATGTAATCATTTATTTTTGACATTTTTTAAGATAAAAAATAAAATTAATTTTTTTTTTTATTGTAAAATGTCAATAATATTATTAAATAAAAATGTGATCAATTATTGTATACTTGTAATACGTAATTTACAAGTATAAAAATTAATTATTGTATTTACAATTTATTATCTTAATATATGTATATTTAATTAATTCAATAATTTGTACGTAAACTATTATATATATACAGAGAGCGCGTGTATTATTAGCATAATATTAATTTTTAATTGAAAAATTTGTAATAAATAAAAAGATATAGGGTTGCATGAAATAAAGCCATAATTTGAAAAACAAAAATAAAATTGAAGATTTGATTTTCTTAAGAAAGGATTATGTTGTTCATTTTATTTGACTTTATATAGGTTCTGAGCAATTCTCTTATTTTGAAATCAATCGTCCTACAATTTTCGAATCTTCTTAAATTTTAGTACTTCACGGTTCCAGTCCTTCAATTTTAAAATCAAATTTTGGTTAATTTGCAGGTAGTACATATAGGCTAGACAATTACTAAAGGAACTTCATTTAAAATTGAAGCGGTAAGTCGACAAAGGGGACAAAATCTGGAAAAAATTTACATTTATATTGTAAAACATTTTTTCATTAACATTGTATTGTAAAACTATTAATTTTTTTGTTACTTATCTCCTATGTGCAGATTGACAATCTTGTCTTCTATTAAGTTTCTAGCTCTAAGAGTAATCACAGTTGAAAATATATGAAATTTAATGATGTTTTATCCGAAAAGCTCGATTTTCGTCAAAATGTTAGTTAACCCCTGTGTCCAATTACCTCTTCAATTGTTTTCATGATGCAGTAATTCTCGCAATTAGTCTCGTATGTAAATGTTTTGAAGAAGTCGTTTTGCGGAATTTAAAATACTTAAGATGTTCTGTAATCATATGAAAAAAAAATTTATATTTAAATTTGTTATCAAACAATATTATTTAAATAGTATAACAGAATTTAATGACCGCAATTCTGATTTATTTATAGTAACAACCAGATTTTATTAATTATATATATTTAATTCAAATTTTAATTAAAAAATCATTTTACCTGTTTTTATTCATTTTGGGTTTTACAATATAAACGTGAATATGTATGTTGTGTGATATTAAGCTAAATTCAATTATAAGATTAATTACAATTCTCTTTAATTATATATTTACAGACTTTTTTTTTTAAATATTTCCTAAATATTTTGAATCAATTAAAATTTCACCTGTGCTCCTTCAAAAAAAAAAATGAAGTTTTTAATATGAATTTAAATAAAGAAATATAATTTTATAAAAATAATTTCCATATTATTGCAAAATAATTAAAAAAATATTGTATATATTAAAAAATATAGTAAACAAAAATTAATTAAAATTAAAACTAAAATTTACAATAATAATTAATTATTTATCTTGAATATTATTTGTGTAAAATTTGTGTAAGAGAAATTTTGTGCATAGTAAATTGAATTTTTAAAACGCAAAAACTGTCATAATAAATTTATATCATAATTATTACAATTACTATTATTATTATTATTATTATTATTAGATTTTCAAATTAATTAACTTATTAATTAGTTATAGTAGTAAATTTTAATAATAACAACAAATTTATTATTATAATTTTTGTTTTTCTTCTAATTTACAATAGCATCAATACTAACAAATACACAATATAATTATTAATAATCTAATTTCATTGCATCATTAATATGTAAGTATAAAATATTAAAATTAATTTTATGCAATATAGTAAATGCATTCATTCTATTTCAAATTGCAATAGAAATGAGAGAAAATAATATTAAAAAAAAAAGTTGAAATACTTTAGTCAAGGATAAATTTTATATAATTTGTCAATGATTTAGTACATTACTTTTGTGAATATATATTATATATATGTATTTTGTATATATGTACATTTTAAGAAGTAAAAATAAAATTTGTATAGGATAAAATCAATGCGGAATAAATTGGATATTATTTGATAATTCTAGTTTATTCCGGTATTTTTTGTCAACTACATTAGATTTTAAAAGATTTTAATAAACCACTTTTAAAAATATCAAAAAGAAAACAAAAAAACCACTATAATAAAACTAGTGTAATAGTGCTTTAGAATAATAAGTATGTATATGAATAAATGGCAATAATATATATCACATAAATACATTTCAAATTAATTCTATTTGGACAAATATTTAAAATATATAAATATTTTTTTAATATTAATATACAATAAGGTTCTTTGAACTTAATTGAATTATGAAATTTCTTTTAAAACTAAATTTCCTATAAAACTCGATTAAATCCGTTCAAATTTCCCAAATTTAAAAAATCAAATTTCAAGATTTTTATCTTTAAATTATGCTTATTGTATTTTAGAAAAACCTGTAACAATAATACAAGTTTATTATCTGGAGTATTGGCTTAAATGGGTTATGTTATTTTAATTCCTAATATCATTTCATTCAATTATAAAATCACGTATTCAATTGCAGAACCCAAAAACGTTTATGTAAAATAAATAAGATTTTAGCCTAAAAGTAAAGAAAATTTTTTGATATTAGCATAATGGTACTGGTTTTTACAGTGTGAATTTATTACACTGCGATTATCATATATGTTAGATTTCTTTCTGTTAGTAATTTTATTTAAAAAGCAATTTATTTTTAACAAATATTTATCAAATATTCATAATGGAATTTAATGCCGGATTATTCGATGACCTTTGCTTATTTTGGGTTTTTACATGAATTTATATTATTTATTTTAAATATTTCACTTCTTAAATATAATTCACATTTTAAATACAATTTTAATTCCTTTTTTTATACAATTAAAAGTTTTCTAAAAGGTTTATTATTAAACTTTAATAATTGTTTTAAATGAGAAATAATCGCACATGCATTTTGAAATTAAATTTAATTATTTATTTCTACTTTAATTAAAGCTACTTATATCGTAGAGATCAAAGATTAAAATCAGTATTTTTTGCTAATACTTAATCTAATATATACATTTAACCCTGTATAAAAAATATTGTTGAGAGGTTTTATATAATTGTTATATATATATATGATCTGTTATTGATGTTAATCAAAAATTTTGTATAATATTTAGAATAAAATTAATTTTGAAATTTAAAATCTTATAATAAAATACTCTATAATCTTATCATAATCTAACTATGCGTCTAAGTATGTATTGTATAAAGTTGTATTTAAATATATCAAACATTTAAGTATGTTAAAGTTTATTTTATGAATTCCCTTATTTATTATAGTGCGACCTAATATCTCGTCATGTTCAATATTAATAATACTGTAATAATATTCTTAAAAAGTCCTTATACATAATTTAAATTCAATTTGAGTTAAAAATTATAGAACATAGTATAACAAATAAAATTTTATGATCTAGTTTATTTTAAATATTTTAAGTTCAAAAATCAAATTTTTTATACATATGTGTACATATATATATGTTTATGTGCAATTATATAAGTTAATGCTCTAAAATAAATGAATATCTATATTTATTTATATAATATACATACAATATTCAACTTATAAGTTCATTATAATAATTTAATATTATACTATATTTATATGTGTATAATATTGTAATAAAATATTTGAGAAAATTCTTAGTACTTTAGTATATATTATAAAATTTATTAAATAATAAATTTGCCCTCAAAAATTAAGTTAAAAAGAAATTACTATCATGTAATATACTCATATTTTTTTTTTTCAAATAAATCAACATATAAAAAAAATAATTCACATTATAAGAGTTGGACTTTAAATAAAATTCATTTTTCAGTGGAAATCTCTTGACGGTATATTTTATTTTTAATTTTTTTCTTTTTGCATTATTATTTAATCAAATTAAATTTAATAAACGAAACATTTATTATATATATTATAATATTTTGTTATATTCAGTGGTTGTATTTCACGTAAATCGCATTATTTTCTTAATTCGTTTATACAATTGAGAAGAAAAACCTAAATTTAAAAGAAAAAAAAAATCAGCACAGAATGCGGACTACATTTCTTATGTAAAAAAAAAAAAAAAAAAAATAAATTATATAGGCGCAAAAAGTAATAATTTTAATTTTAATTTACAATTTCATGTTTCAAATATATATACTTAGATACATACATACATGTTTGAAATATATTAAACAATATAAATAAAGCTTTACATATTTCAGAAGAGTAGAACAGAAATATATTTGTATAATTTGTAAAATTTTAATTAAAAATAAATTTCAGATTATGAAAATTTCTAATTATAAAAAAAGAAATGCTTTAATTTTTTAAGAACCACTAAACATAACGATCAAAACTCGCTAAAGCTCAAAAGTCCATTTGATAACTCGCAGTATATATATATTCTAATAGTATACAATTAATTTGAGCCCACCCTGTAAATATCTTTAAATAATAAAAAAATATTCCTATATATATATGTCTGATCTTTATATACTTGTATTTATAATTTATTGTTACTAGAGAGATTTCTGAATTGATATAGGAAAGTAGGAAAGGAAGACTTATATTAATTTATACAAGTATACAATAACATATAAAAATAAAATAAAAAAAAAAAATTGCGGAAAATTTCTTGCTTATAACAAGAACTGAATTATTTCAATTATCTATGTAAAAATTTCATATCTTTTATTTGTTATATAAAAAAAAAATTCGTTATATTATTATTATTGCTGCTGTTTTTATAATATGTACATATTTTATCTTCCGGTTAAAAAGAAAAAAACATTCATATATTTAATTACGTATTTAAATATTATAAATATTTGTGCACCACCAATATTTTAAATTGTTATACATATTATAGTTATTATTTTAAATTTTGAGTACGGAACATAGTATATACAATTTTATTGTATTTAATACAATCATAAAATATAATCTTTTTAGGAATTAAAATATGTACAAAGGTTCCCGAAGACAATAATATTGAAAATATTTTAAATATAATTATTATAAACTTTGGGAATTTTCTACTATACATTTAAATTAAAATATACAAATTTATTTTTGAAAATGAATGAATTATTACAAATAAATCTCTTGAGAAAATAAAATATTAAAAGATATATAATTATATTTAGTTGAAAAAAACTAACAATTTTTTAATTTAAAATTTCATGTGCGAGTGCGTCTATTGACAATATTTAACTTTTTTATTACAATTTGGTAATTAAAATTCCCAAATCAAATCTGTACAGAGTAAAATGAGTACATATAAGTATATAATTTTATATTACAATATTTATATTAACATTTTACACATAATATATACAACATAATAGCACTTTCAGAAAACTAAGTATAAGTGTGATAATTATATTTTTCGTAAATATGTGATAATTTATTTTAAGTATAGTTAAATACAGAAATTTCATATTATTTTCTTACATTAATTTTTTTACATTGAAAATAAAGATCAAATTATCACATTGTAGTTTTTATAAGATTTTTAACATTTACAAGATTGAAAACAAAAAAATTAAACTTCATCCCTAACATATTTTTCATTATTTAATTTAAAAATTATAGTTTGTAAATCTTTACATTTAGTTTCATTTAGTTCTTTTAATATACATAATAAAAAAAAAAAGATAGCGAAAGTATCTTAAGTTTCATGACTCATTTCTACATAAAAATATACTACCGTACCTATATTATGTAGTTTCTACTTAATATCTCTTATATTTAAACTATAATAAATTTATCTAAATAAAAGAAAAACAAAAAATAAGTAAAAGAATACAAAAGAATAAACAAATATACGAAAGAAATACGTACATATATATATATGTATGTATCTTAAGTTAACAGCTTTTAACCAGTTATATTTTTTGTAAACAAATTTTTTATCTACGTCATATTATCAAATTATAAACATATATGTATGTATATAGTACATATTATGACTGACTAACAAAATATTTTACAGTAAAAATTATGATTTTGAACTCATTAATGACATTGAATAATTAATGAAATTTTATAAATTCTTGAATTTTTATTATGGATCTTTTGTTAACATTTTTTTTTTTTGGTCTTAGGAGAATGGCTGATATTTTAACATTAATGAAAAAATAACAAAAATTTACTATATATATTAAAAGAAAAAAAAATTCGCGATAAAATATTTATTTTTTTTTTTATTGATTTTATAAACTTATAAAAAAATAAAAAAAATTTTTGACTTTGAATCTTCAACTGTTTAATGAATAACATAAAAAAAAATATTAAAATTCGTTTGTATAAAATGTGACCAAAAAATATAAATTATATGTGTACATACATGTAGTATTGATGTAGCAGGTTTTAATAACCATTAAAGATAATTACAAAAACTAAGAGAAATAATGCTTAATATTTACCAAAAATTTTAATACACTTTCATTATCTTTAATAAAACTATTCGATTAATGAAAATGAAATTTTCAAATTTATTTAATAGCCTTCAAATAATATTTAATTAAGCTTTGTTGCAATTGATTTGTGAAAAGTATGTATTTTTTAAGCTACCTCCTAATAAATTATTATTCTTCGTTGAATATTTTAATAAAGTAATTTTTAATTTTCATATTGGGTTACAAGTAATTATTGTTTTGAGACCCCTTTTGAATACATATTGTATAAATAATTACATATATAATTAAACATAAATTAAAATTATAATTACTAAGATCTTAAATTGTAATGAATGAAATATATACTAAACTAAATTACACTACATAATGTACGTTGCTTAACTCTGAGATTTTAATTTACATTAACTACTACTACTGACTAGCATTATGTATTATATCATTGAATTAACATTACAGTTAAATCACAGTTAAATCTGTTAATCAGTTTAATATAATATTATATATATAGGAGCATTATTTTTTTAATTTCTTAAAACGAATAGTAACAATAAAATTTAACAATAATTAATAAAAGTAACTATTATATAAATTTTTACTATTTTTTACTAATTATTTTAAAATTTAATTTTTATTATAATTAAATATTTTGTCAAGATACGATAACATTCCAATTAAAATTATTTCCACTTATAGTCTTTTTAAATAGAATTTTCCAAAATGATTTACTCAATGTTTGTAAATTTTTTAACTTTTTTACTCGATTTCAATCCATCACATTTAATCATATTTTGTGTATGTATGGGATCATATTGTCTTCTCGTTTTATAAAGGTCATCAATGCAATCAAAATCTTGAACATAATTATTAATTGTATTATTTAAGAACTAAAAGAAAGATAAAGTTGGGTCAAACCAATGGTTTGTATTGCAGCACTTTTCCCTTCAACAAGTGAAAATTCTGCTTTTAAATACAGTCTATGTATAGCTATCACACTATTAAAATTATTTTCATTCATATACAAAACTATTTCTAGGATTGCATATATTTAGGATGACGCATATATGAAGTCTTTGAAATAAAGCAAAAATTAATATAAAAAGGGGTTAACATAATGCTCGATTTTAAGGGTTAATTGTGTGAGTTAAGAAAAATAATTATATTTTTTAATTTCACGGAATTTACCGTTAGCTTTTTGCGTTTATAAAAATTTGGAAAAGCTTGCGGTTTCAGAAATATAAGGTGTCAAAAATTCAAATTTTACGAATTTCAAGAGGTGATAACTTGAGAGGGGGCGGAGATGGAAAAAAATTTTCTTCTAACAAAATGAACTATTTATTAATATCTAAAAGCTCCTAAAATTTCAAGCTTCTACAGTCTGGGGTCTAGAAGAAAAACGACATCAAAAATTTGGCAAAAAAGGACTTTAAATAACGGTAAATTTGAGCGGCCATTTTGTTTTTCTTAAGTTGAACTATAGTATACCGCGCAAGGGGAAGCAAGCCACTGCCTTTCTGCGTTTGCAAAATTTCAAAAATTCTTATGGTTTCATTGCAACAAATATTTAAAAAAGGCCATTTTTAGGGTTTTGGGGGGGTATAACTTCTAGAGGGGGGGAGATAGGTAAAAATTTTGTTCTACGGAAATAAGTTTCTAGTGAAGATCTATGTACGTATTAAATTTCAGCTTTCTATCTTCAAAGGTGTAGAAGTTTTGTAAACAGACACACGGACAGACGGACGGACGGACGGACGGACGGACGGACGGACGGACGGACGGACGGACGGACGGACAGAGTGAAACTAATAAGCACTTTTTTCAAAAAATTTTTTGGAAAAGTGCTAAAAAAAGAAATTTTTATTTAAAATTAAATCATTTTAAAATTCATTGCATATTTACAGGATCATTTTTAATATATACGGGTAAAAATTTTGTTACTGTGGTACATTAATTTTTTATTTCTTATTGTTAAATAATATTATTTGTTTAGATTAATTAAAACGAAATTATTGTACATGCACGTACATATTATTCTGTTTACATTCTTTTCTTTAATATAAAATAAATTCTATATGTATATATGTATTTATCATATCAGCCGCACAAAATAATATTATTATGTACATATTGATACAGTTTTTTTTTTCGATCAATTGGAAATAATGTGAAATTCTAATTAATTTTATTTGAAATTTTTCATTATAACAAAAATTTATTTAAGTATAACAATAATATAAGTACGTTTAAAGATAATGCAGCATATATACAAACATGCAGCATTATATATGTATGTATTTTCTTATATTCTATCGAAATGTCTAAAATGTCTAAAATCAGACTTAAAAATTGATCTTAAATTGAAATTTCAGGGACAAGGTTAAAATATTATTATACGAGTATGTTAAACTTAAGTTTTTTGTTATATTCGAGAAATTTTGTTTATTAATTATTTTATTTATAAATAACATTTTATACATATATTTACACATGCACATGCATATACGTACACTTTTTATTTATACAGTTAATTATACAAAATTTACAGTTATATTTAAGTTGCAATTGAAATAATTTGAAATGGCAAAACAAGATTTTTCGTTTTTGTTTCTCTTTACTGATTTTTTACTATATGCTGCACATAAGTGCAAAATTACAATTTTATAAATTTTTCTAATATAATGCGTTAAGTAGCTGTATACAAAAAAAAATAAAAACTAAATTTATATTGCATTAAAAGGAAAATAATTATAAGTAGATAAAAATTAAGATTATTTTAGAAAAAAAAAAATAGTTTGCGTAGATTTCTTTCTACTCCAATAAATATTCTGTGAATATCTATTTACATATATGTTAACATACATACATTACATACGGTATACATGTATAACCGTAACACAACGTATTTTACGTTATATCTGAATATACATAATTAATCATGAAAGTAGTGCCTTATTTTTTACATGTATATGTTTGAATATAAATTTTATAGTACATATTACTAAATCTGACACAATAGCAAATAACAGTAAAAAATAATAAAAACAAAAAATTTTAAAGAAAATTGATTTATAATATTTTTAATTATGATATTTTTTTTATTATTTTTTACGTACATAATATTAATTTTTAAAATTATGTAAAATTTTCCATTTTAGAATTAGAACAGTATACAATGGTATTTATACGGATTATGTCTGTATATATTGTGTATATGTAATTAATTACCTTGATTATTAAATTTTATATATTTTTTGTTATATTTGCATACATATATAATTATATTTTTGATATATATTAAATGTGTAAATAATTCACTGAATATAGGAAATCATTTATATATTAATTAATTAAAGTTTTTATAATATGTGGAAGATCCGCATTAAAATACAAGATTAATAGAGGACATTTTATATCTAAACAAAACTACACCATATTTAATATTGCATATTTTTAATATTTGTATATATTATATAATTATGGTTTTTAAGTTTCTGCAAAAATATCATAAAAATTTAATCAATACCTATAATATATATATGTATATATATATATATATATATTAGAGTATATATATTATAAATTTAAAATTATTTAATTACAAAATGTTTTTCACCTTTTGCAATAATCAACTATATGAAAACAAAAATTTAACAAAAAATTTTATTTGGATTAATATCAAAAAAAAACAGAGGAAATAATTTGTGTTAGAAAATGCTTATTATTCTAAATACTGTTTGTCCGTTTAACAGACACTGTCCCGGAATTTTTAGTATTTTTACATTATTACAAAATTCAACAATTAGCACGGTTTGAATTGTGTACTAATACAGTATTATCACAAATTTTAGGATATTTAATTGAGTTTAAATAGTTTTTTTTTTAATTGCACAGTTCAAATAGTTTTTATTGCACGGATTTCTATGGCCAGAACTCAATAATCAAAAACTTGAATCAATGGTCTTATCATCTTAAAACCTATGTATACATGTTTTTCAAACATTTTTCGTTTTACTATATAAAAATATAAGTTTTAATGTCAAGGTAGCTTAAAAAACCTTAAAAATTAGTTTCCTAAATAAACGGGGCATTTTAACTTTTTATTTTCTTTCAGTTTTTAAGTTTCTATTGTTAATTATTTAAAAATATTTTTAAAGAAACTTCCTACGCATATACATATTATATCGAAAAAAATATCTTAAAAAATTTTGGCATTTGAACATTTTTAAGGTAGTTTGTAGAAATTTATATTTTACAAATGATTACAGAGTGCTTCATAAAATTGAATAATGGCATACATTTACATTTATATTATCCGAAAACATTTGATTAAATTTTCTGTTTTACAAATACATACATAATTAATTTTTATCCGAGTTTTTTTAGTAAATGTTTTTTTTTAATTCATACAACTTTGTAATTAAATTATATTTAGTTTTCTTTTAATTTAACTTAGTTTTACTTCTAACTTATGCAATTTAATTATAAATTGTTTTTGTTAAAATTTCTTATATATTTATGATTCTTTTAAAAATACTGATGTTGATTTTTAATGATAAATCATTTATCCATGACAAGAACGTATATGAATATATTATGCTACTACTATAAATAGTTATTATAACTATATATACATATATCTATTTAAATTTTCAAAGAAAAAAATATTATAAAAATAACTTTATATATAAAAGATAATACAGATTTTACTCTTCACAATACCATTATTCATAATCATAATCTCTGATATAATTTTTTATTTTGTGTTTAATTAACTTCTGTATGTACTTCACATAATATTTATTACGAGTCCTATTGTTTTATTTATAACCTTAAAATGTGATAAAAATGTAAACAAGAATTAAATTTATAGTATAACAAAATATTAACAAAAATATAAATAAATAATTAAATAAATTACAAAAGTTGGATTTCTTTTTTTATTTTTTTTTTTATCAAAAAAATTTTATACAAATATTGAAATAAAAGAGAAAGATTTTCTTTATACATGAATAAGAAAAAAAATATTTTTTTTTGTATAAAAAGATCTAACAAATCCTGATTAATTTTTAATACGGTTTCTGAATTAAATCAGAACCAACGATAGAATTGTAAATTCGCGAGTTACTGCAAAAAAAAAACAAAATATATAAACTTAATAAAAACTGTAATTAAAAAATTAATTAAAAAAGGTAAATAAAAATATCAAATGTAAAATTTTGTATAAGTAAATTAAGTGAAATTTTATAGAAAAAAAGTGGTTTATTATATACGGATAGCAACAAGAAAAATAAAAATCTAAAAAACTAAGATAAAAAAAAATTACAATTATTTTATAATAGGAAAAAATTTGAACAAAACTGTAATATTAATGTAAAGATTGAAAATTTCTGAACCTACAAAATAGTCTCTAATTATGTGATGCAGTTATAATATACACCTGAATGGAATTATCAATTATCTTTATTATAATTTTCAGATCTTCCATAAATTTATCCGACTTAATTGGTAGAAATTAAATGAAAATATCTAGAATTAAATTACACTATAATAAAAAAAAAAAAATTCATTACATATTCAATTATTATAGAATTTAAATTTAATCCAGTTCATATACCTTAGCTATTTAACTTAACTTATATATGTCAGAGTTAAATTCAGTTTAGTAAATTAAATATTATTTATACATATTAATTTTAACAAAATTCTACTATAATTATTTTAAATTATACAAAATAAAAGCAAAACATGTGCCATTTTCATAAACTATAATCAAAAACCTGTTACGTGCACCTGTTTTCGTTTTTACAAAATGAAATAAATAAATTAATATTTTTATAATTAAATTTAATTTACCTACACTATTTTAATATGTGCGTATTTAGAAGCAAAATAATATATATATGTACATATTATTAGGTACCTATATAATTTTTACAATACCTACTTACATATATTAAATTTTTTAATAATATTGATATTTTTAATAAATTTTTAAAAATTTCACACTGTTGTGATACCAGTAGATTCAACTTATTGAGTAATTATAACTTCAGGGTATAATTTATATTTATTTTAATGCCATAAGCATTAGCATTTCGACGTCTACATTCTTTCATTCAGTCATAAAATTTTCAATAAATTTTTATAATTTTGTTTTTTTTTGGGTTTATTTAAGACGATAAAATTCATAACCATTTTAAAATTCTTTGTTACTTCTTTTTTTTTTGTAAATCCCAAATTACTTTGAATTATTTAGTGCCTTCTTTTGTGAGAATTTCTCCCTTCTTATTCATTTTTAAATACGTACTTATTGTTGGTAAATATTTTTTTAGGTAAATAGGCAAATATTTCAATAAATATATAATTTTAATATATATTTTTTCATATGTGTATAATAAACATTTGGCTTACTACGTTGAATTAAAAATTTTTGAAACTAAAAACAGAAATTTAATAAAATAAAAATAAAATTAATCTATGTATACACATATTGTCTATTAGTTAAATAAAATATTTTTGATAATAATTAAATTTTTTTTCATAAGTGTTTCATATAATAAAGTACTTATATATGTAAAATATAATAAATTTCTATTCTGTAAGTATGTTTTTGTAACTATTACATACAAAACAGGTACTTTTACTATTATCACAATATATTTTACAATCCATGTGCATACTATAATGTATATTGAAAAATCATCCAAATAAGTCCAATTTTTTATTAGTAATTTGAGTTTAGAAGAGAGTAGACAAAATTATAAATTTTAAAATCAAAAGTAATTTCTTGTGTTAATTTCTTTTTTTTTTCTGTTCTTTTTCTATTATCATTATTTTTTTTAATATATCAACAACACTAAAGTATAATATGAAATTGTGCCATAATTAGATGATGGAATACCCGTTTATTTGATTTAAACTTGGTGATTTAATTATTATTTTTCCTTATTTTAAAATATTAGCTATTTACATTTATAATATTATGACGTTAATTTTTCATAACACCTTTTGTATAAATATTGTATAATTTAATTATAATATTGTTAATATTCAATTAAAATCGCTATATCATACGACAACAATTGATTTTGATTAAAAATTTAAATATCAGAAAAATTTTAAATTTAAATGAATCATTAAATGCTGGGAATTTTTACAATTTGAATAAAATTAATAATATAATTAACAAAATTTTTAACAATTGATAATTATAATAATTAAAATATTATAGAAAAATTTCTCATTTTCTAGATTTTATTGCTAAATAAATTAATGAATACGAGTAATAGAAGGCATATAAATTATAATTTATGGTAAATCATCATAAGTTGATATGATCTTGCACAAAAAAAAAACATGATTTTTTTAAAGAAAATTGTTATAATTTAATTAACATTTATAAAAATAGCAATATTGCAGATATACTTTTATTTGATTTTATTGTTAAAAGAAGCATAAAGTGAATTTATGAATAATAGAAAGCTTATTAACTATTTCATTTAATTTCAAAAGATTATAATTATAATACATGAATTTATTAATAAAAAACTCAGCAACGATTAGACTTAAAAAAAATCATTAATTAAATATATTAAATCATAAACTTTGATTTGTGTCTTGTAATTCTGCAATTAGAATTAATTTAAAAGTCTTATGTTTCAATAAATTTTAATATTAATTGGAATATCAATGTTTACTTTGAAAATAACTTGCATTTTCAAACATTTTTCAAATTTTTTTAATTAAATTCAATTGTTATCATTAATTTATGATTAAATTCAATTTGAAACTAAAACAAGATTGCATTAATTTTACTATTCATTGTTTTACTATTCATAAAATTTAAATTTATGCCTATAATTATCTAGAATTTAAATACAAATTATTAAAGTTAAATATATTTTTCTCTATTACCTATGTACACTTATATACCATTTGAAGGGCGAAATCATGATAAAATTAAAACTGATTAAAAAAATTTTAAAAAGTGTGAAATTTCTTAAATATTTTATTATATCAATATTTATAATAAATTATTTCTATTGATATTATTATAAGTTAAATGTTTAAATTATAATTAAATCTTTTCGAAAATAATTTTATTTTAATTTAATGACCCAATAATTATTATTTTCTCTATCATTTTTCACTTTCTTTAAAAATGTTGATTTTATTTCAATAATATGTTATATAAATATCTAATAATCATTATAATTGCTCTGAAATTATATATTTTAATTAAATCTAAAATATAAAGAACTGGAATTTTAAATATTAATTGTAATTATTTTGAACTTTATTGTAAATAATATTGTGTACACAATATTTAATGTGTATATAAATAGTTTAGATTCTTATATTATGAAAATTTTATTGCAGAGCACCTATTTCATTATATAGCTATAAATTTTTAACAATATATAATATATATTTACATTTTTGTATAATATAATATGTATATATACTTATTAGCATTTACACATAATAAAATAGAAATATACGTTTATTTATTAATTGTTACAAAAATGAGATAAATTAATCAATAGAATTTTAATTTAAAATTATTTGGTATATGTATGTACCTATTTATTCGTTAGTGTCGACATTTTTGTTGATTTTGTTTTATTTTATTCCTTTATTTAAGTAAATATCATTAAAATTTAAAAAAGAAAATTGTAATTATATGTAAATATATATAAAAAAACAAAACAAGCCCCTTATCTGCGTAATTTACGTCTGGATATTTCCAATTTATTTATACATATTTTTCAGATAGGAAGTTGTTTAAAATTTTATAAATTTTATTTATGCATTTACAATATCTTATTGTAGTTTATTTTTGTACATATCTTGTACTATTTATGGAAGTTTCATTTCTAGGAAAATTTTTTAAATGATAATTTTTAATTTACCTCTGAAACAACCTCCAAGTTTTCAAATCGAAACCTAAGCATATTAAAGCACGAACATCTTCCTTTTAAAGTTTTTTTTGAATTGTAATAGCTAGCTTTCATCTAAAAATATTTTCAGGAAAACTTTCAGGAGTTTTCTTAGGTGATTTACAATACAAAATCCTTTTCCAATCCAAATCAAATGCAAGTGATCGAAAATCTTGTATTATTTAGGGAAGTTCGATTTCTAAAGAAATTTTTGAATGATAATGCTGAAGTTTTCAAAAGAAAAATTTTAAGCATATTGAAGTAAGATCATTTTCCTTTTAATAGCTTTTTTGAATTGTAATAGCTTTTATCATAAAATTATTTTCAGAAACCGTTTCAGGAGTTTTCTTATTTGACTCACAGTACAAAATCCTATTCCAATTCAAGCTATTATGTAGCTGTATTTCGTCTTGATTGTAATAAAAAAAATGAAATTCGCTATAGTACACACTTAATTTAAATTAAATTTTAAATTTTTAAAGAATTTATTTTTATCCATAATTTTTTAATGTTTCTTCTGTAATTTTGACAGTTGACATTTACATAATAAAATGTACAAATGAATTTTCAATTTGTAAATACTTTTATTTAATTGTTAAGTGGCGTAATAGATGTCGTAATTTATATACATCTATTGCATAATTGTAAATGACGACATCTATTGCAAAAAAGATTTTAACAAAATATGAATATAGAAAATAATTTGAAAATATGTGAATTAATTTCGTTCACTTTACTTTTCTTAATAAAAAAAAAGATTTTAGTAAATTAAATCATATTAATAAATTAATCTTTTTTTTTTGTCTCTAATTACTTAATTAAAATTTAAGTAAATTAATATAATAATTAAACGATAATTAATTCATCTACTTTGCATTGAGTGTGATGTGTTTACATCTGGAAAGGAGTTGAACATTATTCTTAATACATTTATCGCAATGTGTTACGTAATTAAGGGTCAAAATGCAATTGTACGAAAGTATATACGTATGTACATATCCACAGAATAAATACTTGGGCGAATATTTTTTCAATTAATAAATTTAATCAAGTTCATATCAATATATATACATAGTACCTACAAACCTGCATAAAATTCATTATAGTATTGAACTATAGTTAAACTTAAATAATTTAAATTCTTTAATTTTGTAAAAGTAGTTCGGGATAAACTTAAAATTGATTGATAAATTACAAGAAAAAAAAAGAAAAAAAAAAACAAAATCATACCACTTTTCCAGTTGAAACTAGTTACTCCTTTCCCAAATTTTATATTTTTTTTTATTTTAATTATTTATAGTAATTTTTTTTTTATTTTTAATATTTTTTATTCTTATTTTCATTTACGTATTTGTATATAATAAATAATAATAATATATAGTTCTTTGAATCATGATTTAACAGAGTTGAACGCTCATATGTACATTTGTATGTATAAATATGTACATATATATAAATATATTTTATATTAATTTTTTTAATAATAATTTAGTTTTAGCAACAAGAATTTGTTCTTGTCACAATAATAATACTATCACAATAATAATTGTACCACATATATACTTATATAAATTTAAATATTATTAATTATTGTACCACTTTATATTAAAAGAACCACCTGAAGAAATAAAATATAAGATAAAAAAAACAATATATATATGTGTATGTTTAGTATTATTAAAAAATATAGTACATATATTTACAAACATATACATAATATAAAATTTAAGAAAAATTTTCAAAGCTTATTTTGAATGAAATTTTTTTTTTCCTTAAGAAAAAATAAACGTTTAAAGCTTTATTTAAGACATCATTTCGTTTTAGTTGATTCTGAGCTTTTGAATCGATTTAATCGTTAAAAAAAATCCAAAAAAAAAATATTAATTATTATAATTTAAAAAAAAATTTTAAGATTAAAATTTTCAGAGGAAATTCTTTTATCCTTTTTTTTTGTTTTGTTGTGCTTTATAAAAAATTTTTATTTCAAATATAATAAAATATATTTTCGATGTATAAAATTTTCATTAGAATAAAAAAATATTGAAAAAAAAAAAACAATTACAAAAAAAAAAATTTACATTAAGTAGATTTTTTTTTTTTAAAAACTATTCAAAAGAAAATTGATGTTTTCCATAAATAAAATATTTGAAACAATTTTAATTAAAAAATTTAATAAAAAACGGACTCCAAAGACACAAATTATTTGACAGTGGTTTTGTTTTTTCTACACAATAAAAAGAGAATTTTATAATTTTTTTTTTTGTTAATATACAAAAATATTTAAAATTTTGTGGTTTTACAAATAAATATAAAAAATTCTGTGATACACACATACATCTTAAATATTAAAAAAATCAAATTGTAAGTACAAAAATATCCTTTTATATACATATATAATATTATTTTCAATTGCAATTAAATTAATAATTTGGTAATAATTTAATTATATAAGGTAAAACATAAATGTAGAAATGTTATATAAATAAAATTATCTGTATAATAACTGTTATCTTAAAAATAATTCAATTAATTATTTCAAAGAAATAATAAAGGAAGGGTTATAAATCCATTTATAAAATTATCAATTAAATTAATATAAAATTAAATCTAATTAAATTAAAATATAAAATTAAATCAATTTCAATTCAAACGAAATTGAGAAATTTATTTTAAACAAATTTTTAATAAAATTTGAATTCAAGATAATGTAATGAAAAATTTGAAGATTTAAATTTAAAAATAATTTTAATTAATTATTAGGTAATAAGTACAGTGGGCACACTATATATTAAAACTTTACTCTACAAATTCGTTAATCTTCATGGTGAATTTATCAATTATACTATGGTATAATAATTTATTTCTCCAATTTCTGTAATACGTTATGTTTAGTATATAATATAAAATTGTTTACTGATTAATTTGGCGATACTTTAATTTTATTCTTTAATTAAATAATTAAATAAGGCTAAAAAAACCCTTCTGAATTTACTGTTCTAAATTGAGAAATTTAGAATGAATTTTAAAATTGCAATAATTGCAATATTATTAATATAATGAAATGCTTATTTTTAATACCTGATTACTGATAATTTTGATTTCAGAAAAATTCATTTTGAGTTTTCTTAATTTCTTGCAGATCAATTATTTTTGATGTATACGAGTATAAATAGCATTCAAATATTATGTATATAAAGTTTGACACACAATTAGTTTATTCTTAATATGATATACTCGTACATGCATAACAATAAAAAAAGAAAACAATATTCGTATAAAAAAGTTACTTTTTCCTCTTTTTTTTTTGAAATTTTCTGTGAAATATTTTAATTAGTTTTGTTTTCAACCTTGAATCATGGTAATTACTCTATATGTTCTGATTTATTTTGAATTGTATAAATAATAATATAATTCAAATATGGTATATAGGTATATATCTTATAATTGAATGAACTAGTTTAATTGATTTTCCTTATAATATTATAATGAAAATTGTTAATTGAAAATTAATTAAATGAAATAATTGAACTGTTAGTGAACTAGAAAATTTGAACTTAAATTTACAAGATCATGATTGAAAATAAATATATATGTGTACATATATATATACCATATATAATTAATGGTTTTTTAATTACACGTATTATTATCATATCATAATCAATTTAAATAATTATATTAACAAAAATTATCAATTTTTTTTAAATTTTTTTTTATATTACAAGAGTATAAAGGTATACATTAAGGTTATTTGTAAGATAGAATTTTTTTGTAATTATTCAATATTGGCTATTATTGCATTACTATTCAATTATTGATAAATGATTATTATTACACAATTATTATTGCATATAATAGGGATTACAATAACAATTTGATATTAGACTATCAAAAAACGATTTGATTCGAAAAAAATTAAAAACAAGATCGAGTTTACAAGATATTTTCATTTAAAAAATAATGTAACATGAGCGCTGATCACCATTTTCGATTTTCTTTTTGTCTTCAAAATCTATTTATTTTGCATTATTTAATAATCTCACATATCAAAATAGGAAATAATCACCTTTAGAACTATATACAACATATAGGATAATTGAATGAAAAATACTATATTAAGCTTCTTATATGAACTCTTTTAATAATATTTTCAGTCCATTTTTTTTTTATTTCAATTGATGTGATAATTGCCATTGTTACCTGTAAATAATAATATAATTTGATATTCAACAACAGTTTGACAATGAATTTTTTAACAAGTGTGCTTGCTGTTATACATTTACTGTTATACGCGTATTAATTTTCCTCGTATAGAATAATATAGAATTTTTTTTGTGTGATGATTTAGTCTAAATCAGGCTAAATATAATAAATAAGATTATACATATGAATAAATACCATTTAGCGTGATTTTTAAATGGCATTGCCATACTATAAAATACAGTATTATGTGCTTACATATTTTGTAAATTGCATATTAAGCATGTACGAAAATTAAATCAAAATTATATAATTATGTTTCCTTAAAAAAATATTTTTTTTAAACATCATACACGCATATTCTATATATTCATAAACAAAAATTATAATTATATTATGCTTAACGTAATGTATACATACATAAAGAAGCATATTGATTGAAAATATTATCTATACTTTTAATTTTTTCAACACTATACTCTTATTAATTAAATAAATAAATTATTTGCATGCAAAATTCAAAAATTTTCATAATTTAAAATTTATCTATTAGATTAGCATTTTAGCATAAATATTTGTGTTATGTATATGATATGTACATATGTATATAAAAGTGTTAGGTATGTTATTGGAATTCGTTTTTAATAAAAGAGAATGAAAGAAAAGAATGTTTGCAAAAAAAAAAAATTATTTACGGAAGAAGGAATTAAAAAAATATTTATAAAAAATTAAAAATTAAATGTCTATATGAGGTTACCAAATAAAAATATAACAATACAAAAAATAAGGTAAAAATCATTAAAATTCTACGATAAATAAATGCATTTAAATTCTAAAACAGTTAAAATACAAAAATAAATGCGTTTAGATTTGCTTTTTATTTGCCACTAAATATTGTTTAGATTTATATTTGAAAAAAAGGTGGGAAAATTTTTGTTTACAAGACATAAACACATATACGAATCACACATTTTATGGGCATTAAAATATTTTATTCTAAATATGGAATATATTAATGAATTTACAATATTTGTATGTATAAAAATGTACAGCCGTCAAAACATAAGTAAAACAAAATTTTTTAATTGCATTTGAAATAAAATTAAATACGTGCTTTAGAAATAATTAGGAATACATTATGTATTTTTTTAACACAATATAATTATACTCTTCATTGTAACATAGAACATTGTAAGGCGGCATCTAAAGTTTACTACTATGAAATGATTCAAATACTCTAAAACAGTTGATTATAGACTTAAATGCCATTATAAAGGGTGTTTTACCTAACGAAAATCAGTTCAATTGCATTTTACTACTTTTCAAATATTTTATATTAGAAATAACTAGTTATTTAAGTTTTTAGGTTTTACGCTTTCAAAAGTTATCTAAGTTCTTGGTGAAAATTGCCAATCCGAACTGCATAATAAAGCACAGCCTAATAATACAAGTTGTTTATTTTACAGCCTAATAAGCCAAGTTGTCGTCAATTCCCCTATTATATTATTCAATAGATATTCTGTAAATCATTACATGTTGCAAAAATTATTAATATGAAAAATATAATTAGTTAATAAACTTAATATAGATTTAAAACAGTTAAACAAAAGTTTTGTATAGACCCCATCCAAAAAATGCTTCATTTTTAGGTACATATGTACATTATATTTGCTTCAATAATCCACTACTGCCAGATATTCTTTACTTGCTTTCATATTGACAGTTATTTCAAGACAATTTCCTTAACCTTATATGTATGTTTGAATTTTAAAACTAGTTTCCTAAATTAAAAAAATTTATAGAAAATTACCTTCATAAGCAATCGTTATTAATTATCATTATTTTTATATTAAATAATATCTTAACCATATATTACATATAATTACATTAATTAATTTCTATACATACATATATAGAAATTGAGAAATGAAATTTTTGTTAAAATTTTAAAACACGTAAAATTTTAAATTTTTTTATTTGCAATTAAAATGATGACATACTAACAAATTAAATTTGCAAAATTTCTAAGAAAAAGGAAACAATATAATTATATTGTACATACATATATAATATTGATTCAGTTAGTTTAATTTAATTAATAATATTAAAAAAAAAATTAAATCAATAGAAATGCAAACATAATAAAAAAAAAAATGTAAATAAATAAATTTAAGCCATGTCACAATATTTTAAGTTCAATAAATTATTTGTTTTTATTTTAAAAAATTTTATTTAGTTCATATTTTCTCGACAGGTTTAATACAGTCATATTCATATATATATATATACGTATGTACGTATATATATGTACACATATTTTTTTTCTTCTTTTGTATAATTTTTTGACTTTATACCAACTAATTAAATATTTTGAGTATATGTGCTGATTATTTATACAAGTTTGATCTAAATATTTTAAAGGATATTAAAAATTTGAAAAAAATAAATATGTATTTTTATTATCGTTTATAACACCCTTAAAAAAAATTATACATACATATATAAAACATTTCTAAATGAAAAATAATTTTTTTTTTATTATTTGATATATGTATGTATGTATTGTAATATTGTAAAGACATTATTAATTTAAATAAGTTTTAGTATTAAAATAAATGAACTCAAACTTAGGACTCTGTCAGATACACAATTTTTAGTTTTGCCATTAAAGTTTGATTGCAAATTAATTGCGCTCGCAGCTAAGCAACTAACCTATTTAAAATTATTAAATTTCAATCAGTTTACCAAAAATTACAAAATATTTGATTGCTTATAATTGTATGCTACGAGTATCATACAGAGTTACATGTGTTTGCGCTTGAATATAAACCTATGATAGAATACAAATAAGTATAATCAAACAGTTGCAAAACTAATAAAATTGCATGTATGTCTGCGCTCTTAATGCTAAATTATTTTTATACTAAAATTATATTATTATTAATTAAGCACTTCTTATGATTATTTTCAAATTTTAGTTTGGAAATGATCTGATATTTTATTGAAATAAATGTGTGAGAACCATAAATTTTTTACATTATTACAAGTGAAATATAATTAAATTGAATAGCTTAACAATGTGCACTCTTAAAATTATTGTACTATCGAATTTAAAGAATATCCTACAGTGACCTTGACAAATCTTAAATTTTACACGTTTCTGATTAATTTAAATTTTGTTTTTCTTTTTTCCATATAAATATTCTTTTTTGTTTTTAAAATTTCTGGGAAAGTTTTTCTGTTTCTTGTTTTATTTTTATTGTTATATAATATTTGCTTATAAAGCATTATTAAAATAAAATTTTTATTTAGGCAAATATTATAGGTACTTGTATTTGAAAATCTGTTTTGAAAAAAAAAATAATAATCCTGCATTATATTTAAAAATGCTTTTTCCAAAAACGAAAAAATTAATAATTAATAAATAATTTTTTTTTTATTTATTTTCAGAACAAAAACATCAGTATTATACGAATTAAGTACAGTAACATACGAAAAATCTAATATTTCTTTTCCCTTTTTAATCTCTTTTATAAATTATCATTTTATTATTCATTTTTTCTCCTTCAACTTAGAAGAGAACTATTAAAAAAAACTCGTCTGCATAGAATGGTAGAAGGTGATTCTGATCATAAAAATAAAGAGAGTAAGTGAAACAGAAACTATGTATAAATTACTAAATCTTATGTCAGTCTCTATTATAAAATTATTTTTTTAATATTATTATTATTTTCTATATATAGATTCAAATGTAACCAGTGATATACAAATAAGCGGCAAAGAAGTTGCTGAACTAAAGAAATCTCAACTTCCAATACAATTACAGCCGTCATCATTGTTAAATAACGAGAAAAATTTTGATTTGAATAAAGATTTAGTAATCAATAGTAATCAAAACGAAAATTTTAATAATCTTAATAAAAGTAATATAGATGTTCCGCCACCATTATATTCATCATCGCCAATAAATGAATTATCAGCTGTAGCTGAAAGTAATAATGTTTCGGTAAATAATATTACAAATGGTGAAGTTGGCAGTGGTTGCGGTGGTAACGATGGAGATGATAATAAAAAAGGAAATGGAAAAAATGATAAGAAGGGAAAGAAAGGTAATGGAAAAGATTTACCACCAAAATATGATGCCGAATGTTATGGTGCTGGTAAAGTAAAAGCTGATTTTGAGGAGGCCATCGAATTAACAAAATATGGTCGCTTTCATTATATACTATTAGCAATATGTGGTTTAGTTAGTACCAGTGAAGAAATGGATGTCATATCAATGTCATTTATATTACCATCTGCACAATGTGATCTTAATTTGAATACACAAAATAAGGGATGGTTAAATTCAATTATTTTCATTGGTATGATGGCTGGTGCTTACTTTTGGGGTAGTATAGCTGATTCATTAGGCCGTCGTAAAGTTTTAATTGTTATTTCATTTATGAATGGTTTCTGTATTGTTGCCTCCTCATTTTCACAAAGTTATGAATCATTTATGCTGTTTCGATTTTTAAATGGTGCTGCGTAAGTAAATTTCTTTTACTTAATGCGAATATAAACTTAGATTGTTGATGATTTAATTAATTACGATTTTTTTTATTGTTTAGGCTTGGCGGCAGTGGACCTGTTATTTGGTCTTATTTTGCTGAATTTCAACCAAAAAGTAAGCGTGGCTCTATGTTAAGTTTCATGGCAGCATTTTGGACTTTCGGTAATCTACTGGTAGCTGGTATGGCATGGATAATTATTCCAACACATATTGGATTTGTAACACAATATTTTGTTTACAATAGTTGGCGTGTATTTTTAGTTTTTTGTTCATTCCCATCATTTCTAGTTGCCTTTTTATTATTTTATTTACCAGAATCACCAAAATTCTTATTATCGCGTGGTAAATATGATAAAGCTTTAAATATATTCCGTCGTATTTATTCAATTAATACTGGTAAGGAACCAGAATTATATCCCGTTAAAGAATTAGTTATTGATGAAAAATTACAACAAGAATTAGAAGAATCAAAGAATTCTATACAGGGAAAATATTCAAGAATGTTTGATGGAATGATAGAAAATAGTAAACAGTTGTTTACTTCACCAATATTAAAATTCACACTAATTTCAATATCAATTAATTTCACATTTCATATTGGTTATTATGGTTTAATGATGTGGTTCCCAGAATTATTTCATCGTTTTGATGAATATAGTCGAGCACATCCAGGTGAAGAAGCTGGTGTTTGTACTGTAACTGAATATGTTGTTCAAAAAGGACTTGATCATGCTGAAGACGGTGTTTGTAATTCTGAAATACCAAGTGCTGTATTCATGGAATCATTAATTTCATTAGCATCAGCATTACCAGCTAATGTTATTGCAGTTTTAGGAATGGATCGTTTAGGAAGAAAATTCTTTTTAATATTTTCGACAATTTCAGCTGGTTTATGCTCTGCTGGAATGTATTATGTTTTTAATAAATTTCATAATTTAATTGTTAGTGCTGTATTTAGTGGTGTCATATCATGCGGTAATGCTGCTTTAGATTGTTTAATTACAGAAATTTTTCCAACAAATTTGAGGTAAACTATAAATTTTTTCAATATTTTTTTCATAATTCGCTTATTTTGTTTTTATAATTTTTAGTTTATGAAAACTTTTGTCTTTATCGTCAAATTAATTTTATTCTAATAAAAAGATTTATATCAGAATTTTAATAAACATTTCAAACTATACATACATATAAATATTGTAAATTATAGAATTTATTTAAAATTTTTTAAAGCAATTTAAAATTTATTTAAAATAAAACCAGTTTTATTGAATTATTTATTAAAAAACAATAAAATTTTACACATTTTAATAATTTTTTTTTTGTTTTTAGAGCGACTGGTATTGCCATTTCAATGGTAGCTGCAAGAATGGGTGGAATTATTGGAAATGTGGTTATTGCATCCTTATTGGATACATATTGTCCAGCTCCTACATTTATTGTTGCAGCATTACTTATTGGTGGCGGATTAATGTGCCTTTTATTACCAAATACAACACGTACAGCTTTAAGTTAAAAGAAAAATATTTTTTTTTTGTTTTAAAAAACTTTGTTAAGCGCATAAACCCATATTAATTATTATTTATAATAAATTACATACCATATTTTTTCACTATATGTATATGTACCTACATTATCGACCAAAAATAAAATAAAAAGTTTTTCCTTCAGAAATCTTATCTATATTATAAACATGCATAAATATAAAATTAAAAATATTTAAAAATTTTTCAAGCTCAATTTGTAAATTTTTTTTTAATTCTATAATCTTTTATTTCTATACTATTTTTTTTTTTTTAGTTATTAAAATGTAAAATACAAAAAAAAAAACAAACGAATGTTATATATAATAATATATGTAGATAAATGTAAAAAATATATGTAAATATAATAAGTATAAATTATCAAATTAAAGATATATGAATTTAATAAAAATAATTTTGTGTTGTTTTCTTCTCTGTTTGTGGTACCCTTACTAAGATATTTAATTGTTCTTTGAATTTAAAAATTCTGCTTTGTACTTACTAATATCATAGCCCTATTATAATAGGCGTGTGATATCTTAATAATTAATATTAGTTTGTTCAGGTGTTTTTAGGTAAAAATCATTTTGTATTTCAAAGTAAATAACAAATTTCCAATTAAGTGAACTTGATCAGCAAACTTAATAGAAAAAAAGAACAATGAATTTTATTATTTCCAAAAAGCATAACACATATTTTGCCAAATTTAATACGAAATTTTTGTTACTTTGTCAAAAATTATAATATTAGGAAGAAAGTTTATTGAACTTGTAATTAAATAATTGCAGATATGTATAAAGTTATTTAATATATTATTCATATAGGTATTTTAACAACCTATATAATCACAATCTTTTACTTGAAATATAGTGAGTTGAAAACTTGTGAGGTCGTTAGTATCAAAAATAATTTTGTTTAAATAAGAAACATTTATGCAGACCTTTCTATATAACATTACTTTTTTAAAAATTCTGACAAACGCACTATAGCTTATTGATGTTTGATATAGTTAATTAATGATGATGAATATTACTATCAGATTTCAGCAAGCCCATTTTAAGAAGTTCTAACTACATATAGATTCACTGTAATACTATACTAAGTAAAATACTAAATATAGTTTAATGTGACACTTATAATAGTTCCTATAGATATAATATTTTAAGTTTATTCGTGATTTTGTTTAAATAACTAATCATAATCATTTTTTTTAAAATATCAAATAGAAATACACTAAATATAAAAAAACAACTACTTTAGCATAAATTTTCTGACAGCTTCTATATAAGGCTTAAGCTGGCCACACTTATTTTAATGGAACATTGAAATGGAACGAAAAAAAAAACTTCTCAAAATTTCACTCAGATTTTATTTCGAAAACAAAATAGTGAAAGAGGAATAGCTATCCGCATTTAATATTTTTGTGTGTTAGTAGTACTATCTAATTAAATTTATCACTCACACTCATTGATAACTGAAAATTTTACAAGAATAATAAAAAAAAGCGATTCCATGCTTTTCAAATGTTGATTTATGCGATAAATATGACAATATTAATAAAACGAACATTTTAGTACAGCTGATTAATACCAATATACCGGTGTATAAATAACTATACTTGATTCATAATTTATTTAATTAATTTTGATTAATTTGGAGAAAATTCAAAAATTTCCGAATGCGTTCTCTCATTTGATAGGGCACTATAAACCGTGTATTAACTAACAAAATACACTCATTTTTGTTTAGTGTTCATTTCATCTGATTATTTCTCTGATTCGGATGATAAGTTTTTTGTTTTGTATTTCTCAGTTTTTATTATAGATTTTAGTATTTGTGTGACTTACTGAACGTTTAGACATGTTATTGAAAAATTTCTCCGTTATTGTTTAGCATTAACTTTTACTTATAATATATAAAAATTTTTACAAAATGTTTTTTTTAAGATTGTATTCAATTTGTGTATTTTTTATAGATTTATTAAATTTTTCAATATCAGCATTTTTTGAAACAATATCATTTTTCATTCATATATTTATACCTTCACGTAAGAAATCTATTAAAAATGAAATTATACTAATAGTTGGTGCTAGCAGAGGTATTGGAAGAGCATTAGCACAACTTACTGCCAAATTAGGTGCTACAGTGGTAAAATATATTTTTATTAATTTTAAAATAAATACAATATATGAACTAGGGTAATATTTTTCTTTTTTAATTTTAGGTGTGCCTTGATATAAATATTAAAGACAATAAATCGCTAGTTGAAGAAATACGAAATTTTGGCGGGATTGCATATGAATATACTTGTGATGTTACATCTCAAGAAAATGTTTCAAATACAATTGCAAATATCAAAAAAGAATTAAATACCAATATCACAATGATGTTTCATTGCTGTGGTATACCGAGCATTAGAAAATATTCTACTCAACCACCTCCACTAAGGTCAACAATGGATTTGAGTATATTATCACATTTCTGGGTAAGAAAAAGTATTATGTTACATAATGAAAAAAGATTGAACTATTTGTATATTTCCAATTATGAATTCAAAATTTCCGTGAAAATCATAACTTGGTTTAATAAGCATTAATTAAGTCAACGTCTTGATTGGAACATATCGTTTTAAAAAAATTTATTCGATTATGAAACTTCTAATAAAATTTTTTATTACTTTTATTATAATCAATAATATTGCAATTTATGCAATTTTTGTAAAATAAAAATGATATAACGCTTTTATTAAATTGTAATAATTTTCACATGTCTTTATAATTAACTGATTCATGTATTTATACATGTTTATAAGTAGTAATGTACTTTGTTTCACATGCTTGATCATTTTTTAATACCTGATAGCTTATCTAAATTTTTAAATTAAAAATGGATTTGCAAATTCTTTTTCGAAATATTAGTCACACTACTAATGTATTTACGAAATGGATTTCATTATAGCTGCATTTTTTATTTTGTGTTAGATAGTAACAAACAAAATAATTTTCGCTGAAGTATCAACATTATACAGGAAATAAACGGTCTGCATTATCGTTTTGTAGCTTCTATTTCTGTCCTTTTACTAATAATTCTCCTACTGAACAGTAAAATATTATTTTTAATTTTACAAGCCTTTACCCCATCAATTTCTTTTTATTATTCAATAATAATCATTTTTACACAAAGATGACAAAATTAATATTTTATATTTTTTATGTTTTAGCTTTTAGATGAAGTCTTACCAGAAATGAAACAAAATAAGCATGGTCATATAATATTTTTAACATCAGTTGCTGGAATTAGTGGTATTGAACGGCAGATACCCTTATATGTTGCACAATTTGCTGTAAAAGGCTTATTTGAATCACTCTTAGATGAATTAGCTAAAGAGAAATTGAATAAAAATGTTCTAGTAACATTAGCTCATATATATCCTTTTGTTGTTAATAAAAAGGATAATCATCATGGTTTTTGGTCAAATATTCCAAATTGGTTTGGGCAAATTGATACAGAAGAAGCAGCTAAATTAGTATTAGAAGATGTTTTAAAAAATCATATTGAAATTAGTATACCAAAATATGTTTTATGGTTATCACATATTGTAAAATTACTACCCAGACGTATTATATTAATATTTAGAGAATTTTTAGATACTGGTGTAGATTTAGGTTAAATAAAAACTAAAAAAAATTATTTAATAAACTATTATGTCAAAATTACCATTATGCTCTTATTATGAATGTATAAATCATTTTTAGCCATTCAAATCATTTATTCATATAAAATAAACATAATTAGTAAACATATGTACTTTTAAGATATATGTATATTTTATATACATTTTATATACCTATATGCATATACATATATATTTACTGTTATTTATTCTTTGTAACCTTCTTTCATCCATTTCATTTTTGAGGAAAACTCATATACAAATCAAGTTATTTTAATTTGTTTCTTTTACGTTCTCACATTATGTAATACCAAAACATATTCAATACCTTTAAGTTGTAATTCAGAAAACCTGAATTAAAAGAAATACTTAATCCTCAGTATTATACCACGGCTCGTTTAGAAAAGATCAACTTCGCTAAAATAAGAAAAAGAAAATTTATATAAAAAATTAAAATTAAATCTTAGAGAAAAAAAAAATAAAAAATTAAAAAAGGTCAATGGAACGCTGGCAAAACAAAGTAGCTGTGGTAACAGGTGCTAGTGCAGGAATTGGTGAAGCAATTAGTAAAGATCTTCTAAAAGCCGGTTTAATTGTTGTTGGACTTGCACGTCGTAAAGAAAAACTCGAAAAAATACGTGAAAGTTTACCAGAAAATTTAAAATTAAAATTTCATATGCATAAGTGCGATGTTGGTAAAGAAGAAGATGTTTTATCTGTTTTTAAATGGATTGATAATGAACTGGGTGGAACTGATATATTAATCAATAATGCAGGTTGTCTCAAACCATGTGATTTAGTCGCATTAGACAATACAGAAAAAGTTCAAGAAACTGTTAATACAAATATTATGGGTGTTGTTTATTGCACACGATCGGCATATAATTCAATTCGTGAACGAAAATCTAACGGACATATAATATTAATTAATAGTGTTGCTGGTCATATTGTACCTAATATTGGAACAGATTTACCATCTTTCAACATTTATAGTCCAACAAAACATGCTGTAACTGCTATGAATGAAATTTATCGGCAAGAATTTAAAAGATATGGACTTAATTGTAAAGTTACGGTAATGGCCGTTTAAAAACTTATTTTATATTCTAAAAATTATATAGAACATTGAAAAATATTTTATAAAAATATACTACTCATTTAGTGAATGAATTTCTATTTAAAATCGAAACAATTTTACGAGATTATTTTGCATAAATTGTACACGTACGCTGTATGTACAATGAAAAATGAAACACCTTTTAACCGACCAAAAATGATCAAAACAAAACCGCAGTTTAAAGGGTTACTGTACCATATAAATTACAAAAATAGTGTATATAAATAATATGTATATATACATATATGATTTCTAATTCCAATAGTATTATTACTTTACTTACTCTACATAAGCGTCTGTATTTTTTTCCTATATTTTTTAGAAATTTAATATATTTATGAAGTCTTATTAATAACATACCACACACAATGGCACATTTCTAATTTTTCTTCTATTTTTTTTATTGTTTATTTAAAGAGCATTAGCCCCGGCGCAGTAGATACAGATATATTTCCAGAAGAATGCGCAGATATGATTAAGTCAACGATGCCATTATTAAAATCTGAGGATGTTTCTAATGCGGTACTTTATGTATTAGGTACACCACCACATGTTCAGGTAATTAAAATTATTTAACTTTATAACAATAAAATTTAATATTAGTTTATGAATATAAATACGGAATTTCGAAATAATTAATTATTTCTTAACAATTTTAGATACACGAATTAATAATAAAACCAATGGGAGAAATGTGTTAAAACCAGAACAATGCAACTGAATTGAACGAACTGATTATAATTGCTAATTAAAAAATAATTGTTTTTGAAAATAATATTTTATGATTTAACTTTTTTAAAGGTATACATAGGTACTGATAATTGAATAATCTTAATGGAAAAATACTCCTGAAAATATGCACATTTAATTAATTACGATACTCGAAGCACATTTGACTAACATTATGCAATTTAATAAAAATTTATAAATTTTATAAAATTATTTTATTTGCCCTGTCTAGCCTAGCTATATTATAGATATGTAGCATAGTATGTAATAATTAAGAAAATTAATTACAATAATTGCTATTCTTAATAACACTTATTCATGTTAGATTAATTAATATTATATTGTGAGTTAGCGATTTATCCGCATTTATAAAATTAATTTATAATAGAATATACAGTATGTATAAAATATTTAATATTTTATATATTATTAAATCTACATTAACCGAAATTAATCTCAATTTCTATTTTTGGTTTATTATTCCGATCCTATGATTGAATGAATTGAGATGACATTGAGTATTTTCATTGTGTACAAATAAAATAATTGCTTATCATCTCAAGTTGATTTTTATATCAAGAATACCTTACCACAAATAAATTAATAAAGTCAGTACTATACTTACAATTATATTGTTAATACAACGGCGATCGTCTGAAACAATTTTTTTTTGTTTCTATTTCAAATTTTTTTTAATATTGATTTTAATATATTCAAAAATAAAACATATGGAGCAATGGAAAAATCGTGTAGCTGTTGTAACTGGAAGTAGCTCAGGAATTGGTGCACAAGTTGCAAAAGACTTAGCTAAACATAATATAACTGTAGCAGCACTAGCTAGAAGAGAAGAACTTTTAAATGAAGTTAAAAAATCTTTACCAATTGAATATCAAAAAAATTTTCATTGCTTTCAATGTGATGTAACAGATTTCGTGAAAGTTCAAAAAACTTTTGAATTAATTGAAAAAAATTTTGGTGGAATTGATATATTAATTAATAATGCTGGTGTTGTAAGACCTGGTAATTTGGTAACAATGGATCGTAGTAATATAAGTGAAATAATAAATACAAATGTAACAGCAATTACTGATTGTACAAGATTGGCATTTAAAAGTATGAAAGAACGTAATGTAAACGGTCATGTAATATTAATAAATAGTATTGCCGGACATAAAGTCTTAAATTTTGGTAGTGAAATTGATGTGTCACTCAATTTTTATACAGCTTCAAAATTTGCTGTAACAGCTATGACCGAAACATATCGTCAAGAATTTTATCAGCTTGGAACAAAAGTTAAAATATCGGTATATGAAATTTTATTACATATATGAAATACATGCATACAAATATATATATATAAAGACGTATACATATTGTATGCTTATTATGTATTTATCATAGAGTAAATAATATTGTACAAGATAAAAAAAATTTCATACATGAAAAATTAAAGCAATAATTTTCATAATTTGAATAAATTTTGTTCAAATTTTTTATACACATATGTATATGAAATTTATATTCTTGTATTATTTTAATTACATACATACATATATGTATAATACACACAAAATACGTTTTCTGATCGTAGTATATGAATGTGTATACCTACATATATTTTTTTGTTATTTTCATTTTATGTGAAAAGAGTGTAAGTCCAGGATTAGTGAAAACTGAAATGACCGGCAATCAAATGGAAACTAATACAAATTATCTTGAACCTGAAGATGTATCTAATGCTATAATGTATATATTGAGTACACCACCAAATGTTCAAGTACATGAACTTACAATAAAACCATTGGGTGAACCATTTTAATGAATCAAGATCATGATATATTTACTGTTATACTGTTATAAACAAAAATTGTGTATAATAAAATGAATTTTTACAACTATCTTGAACTTCTTTTGCTAATATACAGGATGGTTCGATCCAAGTGTTCAAGCTCTCGGGAGGTTTTTAAAAAAAAAAAAATTGTATGCGAGGGGCCATTACCCTGCATATATAATAATATGTAAAACCAGAATGCATTTTTTTGTACATATTTTCTGCTACAACCATTATAATATTATGAAAACTGATATGGCAATTTGTGTATATATAAACAATATTTCATTTAATTTTGAATTGCCAATTTATTTACTATATAATGTTCTAGAAAATTAATTTTTTTAAAAGAATAAAATAGTGTTTAAATTAAAAGAATATTTAAAAAATGGAGAATAAATTTCGTTAAAATATATACACGTGAGGCATTTGTACATTACTTTTAATTTTGCTATATAATTTTTTAATATATAAAATTCATATATGCATTTAGATACTTATGTATGTTAATTTGGCAATATTTTTCTACACAATTTTGTTATGTATATCTTTATTTAATGTAAAAAGCTTTTGTTTTTTTTTTTTTGATGCGAAAAATCAACCATGAACTTCTGCACTTGGTCAATTTCATTAATTTGAAAATTCACATTAAAAAACACATATGTATGTATGGTATGTACATAGGAATGCACATATGTATGTTTGAGACTAAATATAATAAAAAAAATCTTATATATCCATTTCTTTTTTAATTTATAAGACAAAAATCAAAATAGAAACAAGTGATACCAGATACATACTTTGTTTGGACTATCAAGACTCATGAAGATACATCGCCATAGAAACAAATACATATTTGTGCCAACACATATAACATAATAATAAATGTATAAATATGGTGTATAAAATATATGTATTATTAATATTATTATGTGTATTTAGATATTTATATTAACTGGATTACTTTCAAAGTACGAAATTCATAAGCATTTTTTATAAATAGTACACAAAAATAAAGTGTAGGTTGTTATTCCAAAATACAAAATTTTGCTTTGCCAACGATAGCCGCATTCGGTCTAGTTTTTTTTTTTTTTAAATACATGTGTTTAAGTAAAAAAAAAAATTGGCTAAAAAACGAGCAAATTTATTTACAAACGCTCGCATATACTGTTTTGTATAAAAAAAAAATATATAGAATACCGTTATTTATTCTTGTTATATATAGAGTCACACAAATAAGTTGACTTTATTCCTTTATAATATATATCTACAAACATAAATATAACTCTTAATTATTTTTCAGCCCACTTTTGATATGATATGAAGATTTTCTAAATGTTTATAAATGTATTTAATTTTATTTAATTTCAATTTTCTCTCAAATAACATTTATGTCACATTGTAAATAGGTTTTTCGACAATAAAAATTTTTGAAATTTAACATTATATTTTATAGAATTTCGTAATTTCATTGTAATAAATAGACAACTAGAGCGTAAAAAGTGAACTATCAACATTAATTTGTTTACATCCTCATTGCTTATATTCATTATTTACTTGTTAGTGGTCGTTTTAATACTATATCATGTATATTGTATAGGAAACTTTAAATTTTTTTACTATTAATACTTTCAAAACAAGTATTCTTTCTATTATATACATACTTTTATATTAATAATTTTTATTAATTAAATATACGATCATATACGATCATATTGCTTTATAAGTACATATACATATTATGTATATCTACTTATGTATATACTGATTTATAAAATATTATTAAAAGTATTATATATTGTACATGAAGAAAAATCTAAAAAAAAAATTTTAAATAAATTTTTAATTTAAGCTTTCAAGTAAATTCCAGAAGGTATATATTGTAATGTATACATATATGTACATATGTGCATTGTATATTATAGTAATCAAACATAAATTTAACCGTAAGTAGAATTGAAAATTTAAAGAGAAGTTTTTGTAACGATTTATCGAATACATTGCATACAATGAGAGTAGTGTAATGATCATACCAAATTTTATATGTTGAGTCCTTAAAAAAATACACTTGAGGTGTTAAAGGAATACAAAGAAACTATTTTTAGAGAAATGTATTTGTATATAATCGTTTTCGGATTTGTTTCCATTTATAATTATAGCTCTTTCGGTTTAAACAGTTTCGTTCCATATTTACATTTGAACTTTACTTAAGGATGTGGTGAATTGATTAGAAATCAATAGTCAGCTGATTAGACTTTATAATAATTTGAATCATTGGAATTGTTAAAATTTTTTTAAATTTATAGCAAAATTATTATTTATTTATTTATTATTATTAAAGAATAATAAATCCATTATTCGATTTCTCTTATAAAATATACTTTCCATTCCTTTAAAACACTATAGAATTATATTAGAAGTTATAGATTTACAATTATAAATATATATAATCAATTATTAACTTATATAAGCATACTTTCAAATAATATGTACTTTACTGTATATAAAATACATATATCAAGTTGTAATAATAAAAAAAAGTAACCAAAATATATCGGAAACTTTTCTAAAATTTTTTTTTGGAGTTCAACATCCTTTAAATTTTATTTACATTCTAAATATGTATAAGAACATAGAACTAAGTTATAATTCAATTAAAAAACAAAAATCACAAATAATTAAATCTAGACTCGCTAATTTTTCTAATAAGCAACATAAACTGAATGAAACCAGTTAAACTCAACTAAATTTTAAGTACCATTATAATAATACAAAGGCGTTATAAGATAAAAATTTTTAATATTGAAAGAATGCAAAATTTATGTTTAAATATACAATATATATTTGTTTATATTTTAAAATTTAAATAATATTATACATATTATATATACATTGAATATAAGTTAATTTATGTACAAAATAATGCATTACATAAACTGTATTTATTTAACAAAGAACATCTATTAACACTATATTATTTCGCGCATTATTTTTCAATTAATGTAAAAATACAAAAATTGTCAACAAAATTGTTTTTTTTTTTTTTCAATTTCCTTAAAAAAAATTTATATTTATATATTCAACAAAAAGATTAATAACATTCTTATGTACCCACAAGTTGAAAATGTATAAATTTAAATTACATTTATCGTATATCGTATACATATATCATATATTATATACTGACGAACATACTATTTCTCATATAAATGATCTTTAAATAATTTCTGTTAATTTTATCATCAATCCGCATCATCTACTTTTCTTTAAATCATAAATATAAACAAAACAGGTAATTGAACTGATAAAAAATAAAATTTTATATAAAAAAAAAAATTTATAAATAAATAAGAAATAAAATTAAAAACTTTTAACTGAGCAATATTTAAAAATAAATAATTGTTTATGTATACTTTCTACCCACATATTTACATATATAAAAAAAATCTTCTGTTTGTATTGTTTTTGATTTATTATCAATTAATAAATTTATAATTATAAAAAATAAAAATTATTTTATCAGTTTGAATTATAATTACTTAATCAGAATTCTTATTGAATTTATATTATAGAAATTTTATGTATAAAAATTAAGATTATTTTAAAGATTTGATCTATTAAATCATTTAAAATTGTCTTAGAATATTACTATAAATATAAAAATTAATTTTATGGTAGATACTATATTACAAATTTTATATTATATTTAATTAATAATATTAAGAATTTGATTTTCTCGGAAAAATTTAATCGAAATTCAAAGAAGAAGCTAAAGAAATCAAAAAGTTTTCCAAGAAATAACAACAATATAAACATTATTTAATTTATTCTAATGGCATACAAAAATTATTAAATACATTTTATGCACATCCACACATATAATATGTATATGCATCTTATGCCTGCATATAAACTGCTCACTGTGTTTTCCAAAAAATTATTTCCAAAAAATTTTGTTAATAAATTTATTTATTTACATTATTCATTTAGTTGCTTTTTAGAAATACAATATATACTTATTTTTTCTATCTTTAACTTAAATAATTCTACTTTGATAATTTTATCATTTAAGAAAAGACGGACAAAAGAAATTCTTTCGATAATGATTATGACAAGATTGACATTGATAACAGTAATAGTACTGGTCGTAATATCAAAGATAATTTTATTTGGTTCGATAAAATTAAACAATATGCTATAATCTATTAAATACAATATATGGCATACTTATGTATACTCAATCTTATATCTTATCAATATTGTATTTTGAAAAAATTTCTAAATTGTTGGTAAACAAGTATACCTACAATTTTTTTTATGTTGTAAAGTAATTTTGTTAACATTTATGGCTTACAAATGTACATATGTGATAATTATAGCATAAAAATTCTTTTCAATAAATGCATAAGATTGTATTTTTCCACATTATACCACAGTATAATATATACTTTTTAAAATTTAACAATATAATTTATTAAAAATAATATTATGTGTATCTATGTATCTATGTTGTTAAATAATAAAAGCAAGTTAAAATTTAAATACAAAAAATAAAAACAAATCACAATAATACGAGTACTAAATAACAAAAATATATGTGCATATGTATATGTATATAAAAAATGTACATATGTTTTTATGGTATCTATATCGTAAATACATATACACTTATTTAATTCTATATGTTTTTGATAATATATTTTTATTTAATAATTTGTATATATGTTATAATATATAGTATATAGATTTGTATATAATATAATAAAGGTTGCCAGGATGTTTTTAAATATTTTATGTTTGATAACAAAATATTTAGTACAAAATATAAAATATTTTACAAAACATTGTATAAATATTTTAAATATTGACATAAACAAAATATTTAATTTGTGTAATTAATTAAATTTGTTGATTATTTGGCGAAAACTTTTTTCGATTCTATATTTAAATTAAACTATAAATATAATTTTGTTTTTTTAGTAATAGATAAATAAGAAATATATTATATGTGTATATGTAAAGTTGCCCATATTTATTTTTCCACCTTCATATAATTAATATTGTAAGATAATTGCTACTGCCAGCATTTTCGTCTAAATGAAATAAGAAATAATTATTTTAATTAAGATTTCTATAATGGAATTTTAAGGTAATTATGCACCTTTTACGTCTGAATTTAATTATCATATATCGGCGCTTACATTTTGGTTAATACCACCTTAAAACTAAATGTTAAAATAAATTCATTTTATTCATTTATGACTTATTTATAATTCTTTTTTTTTATAAACTTATAGGTAAGAATAATTGCTGTAGGTAGTATAATTTATATTATTGTAATAAACACATCTGGTGAGCCTAACATGTGTATATTTATGCATATTATAATAAAATAAAAAATACACTATTGTGACTATTATATACTTACTTATGTATAAAGGCGAGTCTGTGCTTCATTTTTCTGGTTGTTTGTTTGTTTTCTTTCCTTTATTTTTTGTTAAAATTTTTCTTTTCAATTTTTTTTTATTATTTCATTCTTATATTTTTCGTGTTATTTTATTTATTATTGTTGATTACACTTAGTCAATGTGGTTAAATTTAATTTTTATGTATATTTATACTATATAATATTATACATATATGTATATTAAAAAAAAATATACCATCGAACCAATCAAACCAACTAGTCACAATCTATCAGTTAAATTCAAAACATCGCTTTTCTGATTTTCTTAAAATTTAAAAAAAAAGTAAAACATTTTACGGATTTTTTATCCTTTAATTTTTTTTTTAAATATTTAAATTTTATATTTTTGTTTAAAAATGCATATTATAGAAAATAATATTCATATGGAACGTTGGTATAATAAATTGGCAATAGTAACTGGGGCAGATCAAAATATTGGCTGTATTATAGCTGATGCGCTTGTTAATAAAGGTTTAATTGTAATGGGATTAGCCGAAAATATTGATAATGTATTAAAAATACGTTCTGAATTACCAACAACCTTACGCCATCGTTTGTATCCAATACGTTGTGATATAACAAAGGATGATCAAGTTGAAAAAGCCTTCTCATATATACAAAATACTTATGGATGCATTGATATGTTAATTAATTGTGCTGGAATATTATATGGAAATATTTTAAAAAATAATGGTATACTAACAAATGAAAATATAAAAAAGAGTTTAGATTGTAATATTAACGGTATAAAAAATTGCACCGAAAGAGCATATATAAATATGAAAAATCGTATGGCTGACGGACATATTATATTAATAGATAGTTTATTAGGTAATATTAATACAAAATTATTAAGTTATTCAAAAGATGTTATAACGGAATTAACAGAAACTTATCGTAATCAGTTTATCAATGATGGAATTAATAATGTTAAAATAACTGTAAGTATTTATGAAGTTTATTTTAAAAATTCTTATTACTAATTAAAGAATAAAATAAGTATTTATCTATTGCATTAAAAATTAAATTATAAGAGTGTCATTATATTAATTTTGTAAAAATATTTACTTATTAAATAATAAGAAATATTCAATAAGTGACAAAATATAAGATAATATTTCATAAATTGTTCAACTTATTAACATAAGCCTTGTTTCAATTATAAGCATAAGCGAGTCGTAAAAAATTCAGTTTTTAAAGTAAGAACTGAGAAGCTTTAAAAACTCCATATTCAAATTGCACATGAAAATTTTAAAGCTTCTTAATTTTAACTTTAAGAATTTAGGTTTCAAAAACACGGTCACTTAACTAATATATTAATTTTTGCTTATTACCGGATTTTATAATTATTGTTATTTAATTAACATTACAATTGCACTCAACTATTTCTAACATGTGCAAAAAAGTAATATTAATTTGTTCAATAATTTAGCAAAAGTGAATATGTATACTATGATGTTTCTTACAAAAAAGTTATTTTTTTCCCGCAGCGATAATCATGAGCGTCCGCTCATTGATCCCCATCTTTTGAAATCTAAAATTATGTTGATTGTTTAAAAACATTTCCTGAACATTTTATTAAAATCAGTTTTGGGGGGTTTTCGTTTATGCAGTCTGCGTTGAAAGTTCTATATCAAAACTAAAATTTCCAAGTCGCAGCGTTAAACAGTATGCAAAAACTTTACCTAAGTTTTTTTTTTGTTTACGCGGTCTACTAAGATTACAAAATTGCTGTATATTTTTAAAATAAAATAGCTGTGTATTTGAATATTTCAAAATATTTTTTAAAATTCATTCTTTAATGACGAATGTATATATGTACAATTTTTATATCTTCATTTTTTACTTACCTGTTTGGGTATTTGAAGATTATTAAAAAATTCGAAGAGTACTAATTCCAAAACTAATCTGTTTAAGGAAATTTAAATTTTTTAAAACGTTTCCCATATTACTCTTCGAAAATAAATAAAATAAAAAAATTCTTCACATAAAAAACAAAAATGCTTTATATCAAATGCTACTAAGATGGAAAATAATGCTACAAATAAGGAAATTTTTGAAAAAAAAAAATTTATTACTAATAATTTTTTACTAATAAATATAAAAGTTTTACATAGTCATCGGAATCTAATTAATACATCTTGTCTATAATCTAGCCCTAAATTTAGTATGGAATACATAATAAGAATAATTAATAATTTTTTTTCTTTAAAAAAGTTTCAATTAAAATTAAATTAACCTTGGTCTGTTTTAAATCAACTCAATTTATTTTGAGTTCCATAGTTTATTAACTCTAGTTTACATAAGAACAAAAAATTTAGAATGAATTCAGCTAAAAAATTGTTCAATGTCACAACAGTCTTATCAAAAATATTATTTTAAGAACTGATTTTTATAAAATTGAAAGTAATAGTACCATATAGTAATCGAATTATGATAACCCAATTCTTATTTTGTATTCTTGAAATTGTTTATGCATTCGAATAAATACTCTATGGGCAAATATTATAATATTAAAAAAAAATGTATATTTTTAGTACTTATGTTATAATCTTTATAATATTATGTAATTGTACCTCTTTTTTTTAGTGTATTCTTTCTGGACCGAATGAAACTGGAACTGTATCTTCAAATTTAATACGGCAGACTTTAAATTATCCTATACTAAAAGAAAATGAAATTTCAAATGTTATATTATATGCTGTAAGTACACCACCAATGGTGGAAATTCACGAAATTATATTGAAGACAATGTAAATTTGATAGAAATTAAGCAATAAATTAAATATAATTCACATATAATAATATTATAAAATAGTTATTTGAAAAAATTTGGAAAAAAACTACTATAAGTCGACATGAATTAAAACTATATTAAAAATTATGCCTTATAATTATTATCGTATTATATTTTAGAATTTTAATTAAGAATCATCACAAGATATACATACATAAATATTATGTATTTATTAAAATTGCTCTGTAAAAAAAATATTGTATGAAATTTATATTCAATTAAAAATAAATTAAAATTAATTTTCAAACTTTGTAATGTTTTGCTTTTCGTAATAATTCATATATAAGTAGGTATATGTATTATATATTGTGTATTTTATTTCAACATATGTAATATATATGTATATATTACACTATAATGTAGTTGCATTTATAAATATTTTTATATTTTATATTGAAATTATTTTAATGAGTTCAACCACAATTACCTACATACATCCATACACACATGTTATATGTATGTATAAAAAATAAATTCGTAAATGGTTAAATTTGCATAAAATATCTAATATGAATGTAAATTGTAGTTTATTAATGTATTAAATCATTTCAAATATTTATATTATTATCGAACAAAGTTACATACTGTTGTATATGTATATACTTGCATTCGTACCTTGATACATTAATATAGCCACAGATAAAATTTATACATCTTGGGAAATTGAGTATGACAATTTTTTTTTTTACTTTTTTTAGCAATTAGAATTGTAGCAAGTGCAAAAGCTTAAGTTTTATAGTATATAAAGTAAGTAGAATAAGTCAATGATTTATTTCATACCACAAAGTTAAGGTATGAATACGTGTTTGAATCACCAACGTCATATAATTTACCTAAACTTTGCATATTATGCAAAAAATTAAATAATTTTTTAACCATTAAATATTTTTTATATAAAAATTTATTGAACAAAAATATTATACATATTTTTTTAATGGATCGATGGAATGGAAAAATTGCCGTTGTAACTGGAGCTGGTTCAGGTAATGGAGCAGCTATAACAAAAGATTTGTTAAGAAATTATATTAAAGTAATTGGACTTGATATAAATCTTGAAGCACTAGAAAATTTAAAAAGAACCATTTCAAATAATTTTAAAGAAAATTTTTTTGCTAAAAAATGTAATGTTACCGATTTTGCCGAAGTTGATGCAGTTTTTGAATGGATTTTTTCTAATTTTGATGGAATTGATATTTTGGTAAATAACGCTGGTGTTGCACGTGATGGTAATTTATGTACAATGGACCCAAAGGATGTCCAATTTATTTTGAACACTAATGTAATGGGCTATGTTCATTGTACACGCAAAGCTTTTATAAATATGAAAACTAGAAAATTTGACGGTCATATTATTTTAATAAACAGTGCATTGGGCCATCGAGTTGTACCACTGGGTAATTCAATGTCGGTGAATATATATGCTCCCTCAAAATTTGCTATTACGGCTATGACTGAGATTTATAGAGAGGAATTTTTCAGCGAAGGAACAAAAATAAAAATTACAGTAAGTCATGTGAATGAAATACGAATAATATGTAAGTAGCTGTTAAATAAATTCCATTTGTAGAGTATTTCCCCAGGAATGGTCCATACACCAATGATTGGAGAAGAAGTAAAGGAAAAGGTAAAAAACATTCTTTATCCAGAAGATATTGCACAGGCTGTGATTTATGCGATCAGTACCCCGCCTCATGTTCAAATTCATGAAATATCCTTGAAACCATTTGGAGAACCGGTTTGAACATTCATGAATGTTTTTTCAAAGCCCTTTTGCATATATAAGTCTCATTTTACTTTTCTATTAAAGCAAGCTATGTACGTACATAGATACAAATACAACATATTAAACCTAGAAGTGAACAAAATAATTATTTGCCTTCTTACGTTGAGAAAATGATAATAAATTAATTTGTTTATCTTTAAAAATTTTATTTATTCAAGCTAATTTTTGTAATGACCATACCACCATACAACTAATGAATTTTCATACTTTACTTCTATTTCGTTTTCTTTTAAATTTGTTGAATCTATTCCTACTTCTGTAGATTCCTGAGTAAACTTATATTGACCCGACGTCGTACATATCACCGGTCGAATTGTGGAGAAGCCAACAGAATTACAACAATCATAATGCAGGTTAAACTAATGATTTAAAAAAAAATTTTTAGGGAAATTATTGATTTTAAATGTAAAAATCTACTTGATATTCAGATGTGATATCAGATGTAATATCCCAAGCTCTAATCATTCCATCTGTGCCTCCAGTTAACAAATATTTACCGCAAACACTTATATCAAAATATATTCTTTGGTTCGTCTCTACTTGCCTAAAGTATTTTTGAACTGGTGATTTAAAATTTCTCAAATCCCATTGCAATATAAGTTTATCTTTCCTTGCACCACTAAATAATCTTTGCCCACTTGAGTCAACTTTCAATAACGTAACGCCACCTGAATGCCCAGGAATTGTTGTGAGACATCCTAGATTTGTAGCTCTTATATCGTAAATGTTTATTGTTGAATTCCAAGACCCCGATACTATCATATCTGGGTGATTATAATGCATCGAAAGTGCCGAAACAGCATTTTTTGATTTAATTTCAATATAGTCTCGTCCAGGTCTATTGAATTTGAAAAAATAAAAAAATTACAATAAATATAAGTTAAAACAAGTTACATGCTAGTTTGAAACACTTTCAACGACTTTTTATAACCACCAATAATGTATTCTCCAGTTGGCGAAAATATGCAGGAAATGGAGGTTTCTATAATTTTTTTTTTTATTATAAGTTCATTACGGATTTATATTCAAACATATACCTACTTCATCGAATTGATCGTAGCCCCTATAAGTTCCTCTCAATTCACCGGTGAAGGCATCCCACATGTGTATTGGTTCATGTTGTCTAGATGCTATCCAACTAAAAGTTTTAAAAGAACTAGTGAAGTAGACTAATAATAATAATTACCTACCAACAAGTCGATGGATCATTACTATTCATCTGCGGGAACCAATTATAATCATATACGGTTCCACTTTCTGGAACAATAACAGCTGGAGCTAAATCATTTAATTCCCTTTCTGATTTAGAAACCACATTTGTTTGATATAAATCCGAAGGCAGCTCAAAAACTTGCATTCCTAAATATTTTTAAATTCATTTTACTAAATGATTTAAATTTTTGTATGAAACTTTAAATTTTAATAATTATGTAAAACTAATAACCTTCCCCATTGATGGCTGTTAATACACAGGTTCCGTCAGGTGACCATAAGCATCCTCTTAAGTATCTTTGACAACAACTGTCAGATTTCCATACTGCTCTGCCTATTTCAAATAGCGAAAAATTCTCCGAAGTTGGCTCAAATTTGAGAATATCAAGATCCAGAATATCAGATAACTCATATACATCATTTCCCCTAACAAAATTATCATCAGTATTACTTTGAGATTCTTCAATCAAATTTCTTTCTTCATTAATTACTTTTGAGTTTTTGTCAGAACTATTTTTATCGGATATATTATCATGGCTTTTCGCAATATTTTCCGCGCCAACTTTAATATCAAAATCTAAAGCATTGTTTAAGCACTTTTTTTCCACATTGAGACCATCCTCTATTTCCATATCATTCTGTATTTGTTTCGCGTTGCAATCCATGTCAACTTCTATTTCAAAATTTAATCCTTGAAGCTTTTCGATTTCCATTGTCATAATTGGATTATTTATTTCAAGATATTTCTGAAATTTTCAAATATTTGAACTACAACTTTCCAATTACACTATGTAGGCGCTGAATAAATAACAAAATAAAAAATACAACATATTGGTTTGATACCTATGTCAGGATTAAATGTATCAGAAGATTTACATGTATCAGATTGATAATTACATATCGCGATAACTTAATCTAAATATACATAGGTAAGTTATTAAAGTATTTTACTTTATAATTAGATATAAAAGCTTATTCCATTTTTTAATAATTATTAAATTATCTAATATTTAAAATATTAACGTTTTTTTTTAAATTTATTTATGTTAATTTAATAAGAAAATGACTTACGTTGTATCAAATTTAACAGTAATTTCAATGACTTCCGACCTATTAGAATTTAAATTTTCACACAAAATTATACTTTTTTAAACAGTATGATTAACTTTTGGTTTTGAAATATAAAAAATTGTAAATTAAAGAATAATCAAGTATTTGAAATATAAAATTTAATTTAGTTGAACATTCACGTCAAATACTTGAAAATTTTCCTTTGAAATTCAGCTAACTTTACTAAGTGACTTTAGTAAAGTTCTAAAAGTTTTGATTATTGCATACATAAACCAATTGATAAAAGTGATTCGTGTGATTAATAAAGTTTTTGATACTTCTACAATAAATACCACTATCCCAGCATTTACACATACAAGTTACTTGCATGCAAGTTTGTATAATATTAATTGTCAATTAGTTTTTCGAAATGTCAAATTACTTGCTATTATGACGTAGGCGTTTAGCAAGTTAATTTTTGAAAATGTCTTTGAGAAGAAAACAACTAGCTATATATATTGATTGTTTATAAATTTTAGAAACCATAAGTTTGCTAAGTTTAATTTTTTCAAAACAAAATTCAAAAATTTTAAATTAAAAAAAAAAAAATCAAAACAACAAATTTTTTTTTGTGAATTTCTCAATATGTCAAATTACTTGCTCAAATTACTGGCAGCAAAATTTTCTTGCAAGTTGAACTGCAAGTAAACAAGCAAGTAGAAATATTTCAATGTGTTAGTAAAATTTTTGTATGTATTGCAACTTTCTTGCAAGTAACTTGTACGTGTAAATGCTGGGTATCTCTGATTTATTGTAGAATTATGCTGAGTGTCAGGGATTTGATACTCAGCATAATCTTTCAAATTGATTTTCCTTTGAAATACGAATTCTCAAATCTACCTGTTACACTATAAAATATTATTGTTATTAAAAAATCACTAATTATTAATTGTCTTAAAGTTTATTTGTTCACCTATCTTTAAAAATTTTATTTATTAAAATAATTTTCGTAATGACTAATTACATAAGTATTCACAAAAATACTAATATTGAATTTATTTTTACATTTTTGTATATTAAATTTTAAGGAATCTATCAAATATATCAGGTACATTTTTTGTTTTGATTAATCATTAGCAGTTGTACATTATTTTGATAGTATGTTTGATAGTACCTTTGACGCTGTTTATGATACAATAATAAACGGGAGTCCTACCTTTGATTCAAATTGTCAAAATACTCAAATGAAAGAAAAATAAATAAGATCGATGATAAATTTGGACGTGGAACTACAAAAACTTTGAATAGGGGATCAATTAATTATTATTTATTCACCGGAACAAATTACTTGCAATACGCGAATTGATAAGGAAAAATAGAACATTACCTAGCAGAACTAAAACCAAATTATTCGAAGAGAAATGTCAATTTACTTATAAACATTGTGATACTGCTAGAAAAGTGCTCAAAAATTGTTAGAATGATATTAGAATTAACTTGGAAAATTCTTGTGCTTTAACAAGGTTGTGTACTCGGCCAATGTAATCAGCTAAAAAAATTTTTCATAAATTTTTAATTTTCTTTTTACAACTCGCCTATATTTGGGTGAAACAGTTAACATCTTTTATGTTACCTATCCCTAAATATTAAAAATAAAAAAATACATTAACTTTTTTTTTAACAAATGACGCTAAGATTTTTAAATAGTTCTAATGGTTCGATAAGAGCTCTGCTAATAGTTATAGTATTGTGGGCGTTTTTAGTTTATTTATTTGCAATTAAATTATTAAATCCACAATATAATTCGGACCCAGATGACGCTGTAAGACGTGTTAATCAGGCATTAAAATCTCTAGAAGAATCCAGGCAAAGAAATGTAGAATTGACAAAAGTCTTCGATTTTTTTATCAGGTGAGTGAGACAAATAGGAAATACATACAGGCTAAATACACAGCTTGTGCTAGAAATTATTTTATATTAATTACGAACATTGAAGTATGTATATTGAAATGAATACGTTGTTGACTGTTACATTACAATTAGGCTTACTTATGTATAATCATTTAGAAACATTTTTTTTGTTTTAGTGAAGACAATAAAGAAGAGCAAGTAAAATTGTTACGGTCTATTGAAAATCCAAATTTTGGAAGGTTATCATCAATAGGCGCACCTAGTTCAGAATATGAACAAATTAGGAGGCGTATTCGAACAAATACCCAAGAATTTTGGAATTTTTTTAGTTCGGAATTAGAACAAATTAGATTAAAGTGTTCAAAAACTAATCCTGATCTTTTAAAACAAATTAATAACATATTAGAATTAGGTGCTGAACATAAACGATCATTACTAAATGATCAAGATCGCATGCGAGAGCTTGATGGTTATGAAAGTTGGCGAAAAAAGGAATCCGAAGATTTAAGTAATTTAGTTCAGAATCGTTTGTATTACTTGCAAAATCCGAAAGATTGCAAAAACGCTAAAAAATTAGTATGCAAATTAAATAAAGGTTGCGGCTATGGTTGCCAACTTCATCACGTTGTATATTGTTTTATAGTTGCTTATGCAACGGAACGTACATTAATTTTAAAGTCCAGAGGATGGCGGTATCATAAAGGAGGTTGGGAGGAAGTTTTTGATCCTATTTCCAGTACATGTACAAATATTGACACAACATCTGCAACTGCTTGGCCAGGCCATCATAACTCGGAAATTGTTATACTACCAATAATCGATTCACTTGTACCCAGGCCACCATATTTACCGCTATCTGTACCAGAAGACTTAGCACCACGACTGATTAGATTACATGGAGACCCAATAGTTTGGTGGGTTGGCCAATTTTTAAAATATTTGTTAAAACCAAAATCTGAAACAAAAGAACTTTTGCAAAATGGAATGGCAAAGTTAGGTTGGAAAACGCCTATAGTTGGGTATAAAAATTTAGTAACAGTTTTATTATATGTACTTAATTTTTTGTGTGTTTTAGTGTACACGTCAGGCGAACAGATAAAGTAGGAACTGAAGCAGCTTTCCATAGTATTGATGAATATATGTCATATGTTGAAGACTATTATTTAACTTTAGAAATGAATAACACAAGAATAGTACGAAGAATATTTTTAGCTTCTGATGATCCTCGTGTGATATCGGAAGCAAAAAACAAGTATCCTCAATATGAAATATTGGGCGATTACGAGGTGGCAAAAATGGCAGCAGTTTCTACTAGATACACGGACTCTTCACTAAATGGAATTATATTAGATATTCATATGTTATCGTTATGTGATTATTTAGTTTGTACATTTAGTTCACAAGTTTGCAGAGTTGCATATGAAATAATGCAAACTCTTTATCCAGATGCTTCCCATAGATTTAAATCATTGGATGATATTTATTACTATGGTGGCCAGAACGCTCATAACAGAATTGCTGTATTACCGCACAAACGACGCAATAAAGATGAAATTCATTTAAACGTGGGTGATTCAATAGGCATTGCTGGTAATCATTGGAATGGCTTTTCAAAAGGTAAAAATAAAAGAACAAATGAAATTGGTTTATTTCCATCATTTAAAGTAAATGATAAAGTGGAAAAAGTTAAACTACCAACATATCCAAATGTTTGAAATGGATTAATTTTAATTTTTGGTACCGTTTATGTTGTGACAATTTTAAAATTCGTTTTTTATTTTTAAGCAAAGTTATTACAACTCTTTTTTTTATATTTGGTCCAAATCTTTGAATCGAATTATTTTAGCGAATCAAAAGTAATGATGATTTTTTGAATTTCGGATATTAGTTTTATTTTAAACTATATACATAAATGTTTAAAATCTAAAGTTTCTTAAGAAGTACAAAACCCTTAGAATACTCTATAAAGCGAACTAAATTTTATCCACCCAGTTACATTAATTCTTTTAATAAGATGCGAAGTGATTGGTTTAAAACGAAATTTTATATGTTATTGTTGTTTAATGATAAATTTGTCTTAACTCATAATCTTGCACTCAAAAAAGCATTTAAAATTACAAATCGTCATTTTGAAAAATTTTGTTTTAATCTCATGTTGAAACCTGATGTACATAAACATTATGATCAATTTGCACGCATATAATCTACAGCAATGGTCCTTCATAAAAAGAAATTTGCACAATGTAATATTTGAATACTTTTATAACTTTTAACTTTTGTATGTTCATAAAAGTAGATTAAAAACAAACAGACACAAACTTAATTAATATAGAATTAAATGTTGTTAAATTATCGCTATTTTGTAAACTTACATTCCATTTAAGCTACAAAAACCTTCAAAATGCTTCAAAATTTCTGTTCGCTTGATTCTTTAGATTAAATCAATAAGCTCTTTAAAACTTAATTAACTTTACTTGCTCTCTATAAACCTTTTTTTCAATTTTACGCTTAACTTTATTATTAAATCCTATTATATTAGTTAACATCTTATAAAAAAATGCTTTATTTTATTCGAAATTCATTATCCATAAAAAAAAAAACGAATATATCTTTAAACGAGATAAAAAAAATTAATATTATTAAATCATTAAATTTAGCTTTGTTGAACAAAAAAATATAAAAATAAAAATCTCATTATTATTAGACAAAATTTGTTTCTTTTTATAAGTTTTTGGAATAAAATGTATGACTTTAGTTGTTTTTATTTAAAAAAAAATATGAAAAAGTCTAATAAAATAAAAAATTATCTACAAAACATTTTTAAAATTATTACAATTATAACATTAATCTAGTTAACATATTTTAAGAGAATATACTCTTGAAAAGAAGCACACATTAAAAAAAATTACATATTTTAAAATACATTTTAAAATATGTAATTTTTATATTTTAGCAATAGAATGTTTTTGCTAACAAAACATTTACTTTTCTTCTTGGTTCTATAATGGGTTTGTTTCATTTTTCATTATGTTAATTTTTAAAGTCGTATGTTTTGTTCAAAAATGTCTCATAAATTTTTCAATTAAATTGTTTTATTACTTTTGCTTTGAAAATTTAAGGTGAACATTTTAGATTAGAATGTGATATAAATAGTGTAAAAAACTGAAAAAATAATTTAATATGTTGACAAAGTATTTATACATTGTAAAATATTTTTTTTTCTTCAAAACAAAATATGTATTTAAAATCAAAAACAAGAAAATCAATATATGTTATTCTAAATGCAATAATTAAATCTAGCTCATAATTAAGAAATGTAAAAAAAAAGTAAAAATTTATAATTTAAAAAAAAAAAACAAATAGAAAAAGTAATTATATGCCAATAAAACAAAAAGAAAAATTCATTTTTAAAAACAATAATTGAGTTTGAATGTTGCATTTTATTGCAATTGGCCTATTTCTATATAGATAACAAAATTTTTTTATCTAAATCATAAATTTAAAAAAGAAATAAAAATAATTTGAATTGAATCTTTAAAATCTTTCAAAGCTGTTTTTTTTTTCAAGATAATAACAAACACAAAAGATGCATATAATTTTATAAAATAATTTTAAATAAAGTTTATTATATAATTACAAAACAAAAAACTTCAATTAAATATTTATTTATTTAGGTCCCAGCATATCTTCAGGCCTGACCCATTGTTTGAATTGTTCTTCAGTTAAATATCCTAATTTAATGGCAGATTCTTTCAATGTTGTACCTTCTTTATGAGCAGTCTTTGCAATTTTTGCTGCTTTGTCGTAACCAATATGTGGATTGAGGGCAGTTACTAACATCAAAGATTCATTCATAATCTTATTAATTCGATCACGATTAGCTTGAATTCCAACAACGCAATTCGATGAGAAGGTTCTGCAACCATCAGCTATGAAAAAAAAATTTGTATATATGAATACAATTTTTTTTATAAAACAAGTTATACATACAAAGTAATCTAATAGATCTTAGAACATTTGAAACAACTAGGGGTTTAAATACATTTAGTTCGAAATGTCCATTAGATCCTCCTATTGTTACAGCTACTTGATTTCCCATAACTTGAGCACATAACATTGTCATTGACTCACATTGTGTAGGATTAACCTTACCGGGCATAATTGAGCTGCCAGGCTCATTTTCTGGCAACATCAATTCCCCTAAACCACATCTAGGCCCAGAGCCCAAGAAGCGAATATCGTTTGCAATTTTCATTAAACTTGTTGCAATAGTATTTAGGCAACCGTGTACCTCTACCATAGCGTCACGTGCAGCTAACGCCTCAAATTTATTTGGAGCCGTAACAAATGGTAAATTTGTTAATTCAGAAATTCGTTTTGCACACTTTTCTGCAAAACCTTTTCTTGTATTCAAACCAGTTCCAACAGCAGTACCTCCTAAAGCTAATTCATAAACTCTTGGCAAGGCAGCATCTATACGTGCTAAAGCATTGGTTAATTGTTGCGAATAGCCACTAAATTCCTGTCCAAGTGTTAAAGGTACTGCGTCCATTGTATGTGTACGCCCAATTTTAATTATATCCTTGAATTCATCAGATTTAGCTTTTAATGCGTCCCGTAAAATTGTTATTGCAGGTTTTAAGTTATTATTTAATTCCATGGCAACGGAAATATGAATTGCCGTGGGAAAAGTGTCATTTGAACTTTGCGATTTATTGACATGATCATTTGGATGAACTGGATCTTTCGAACCTAGTTTTCCACCCAATAATTCAATAGCACGATTACTTATAACCTCATTAACATTCATGTTACTTTGAGTGCCCGATCCAGTTTGCCAAATCACTAAAGGGAAATGACCTTCATCATATAATCTTCCAGATATAACGTCATCGGCTGCTTTTGAAATGGCATCACCTAATTTTGGGTCCAGCCCGTATTCCTTATTAACTTCAGCTGCAGCTTTCTTTAAAATACCCATAGCTATAACAACTGGTTTCTAAAAAAATTTTTTAGTCATTCTATATGTACATATGTATATGAGTATAATTTCAATTATAGCGATACGAATTTGCTTACCGGCATACGCTCTGGAGTACCACCTATCGGAAAGTTGATTTGAGATCGCATTGTTTGAGCACCATAATACTTATCAGCTGGCACTTTCAGCTCACCAAAAGTGTCGGTTTCTAGACGAAAACCAGACTAAAAGTTTTTTTACAAAAGTTTAAAATTATATTAAAATATTTCAATAAATACGAAAACTTAAATAGGTACTACTACATAGAAGGATAGTAAAGAGTATTATTTGCTTATTTATATTGAACCTATGACTGAATTACGATCTTGGTACGTTATATTCTAGCATATTTATTACGTATTTATCTACATAAATTTTATATGGCAAGTACAAAGCTTTTTGTTATCAACATCAAATTTGTATTTTAAAGTGTATTTATAATTAGAGATTGTTAAGAAATAAATTTGTTTTTTAGGTACGTGGTTGTTTTTTATAGAAAAGAAAATGGAACTGGTTTTGAAAAAAAAGAACATTTGAATTTATAATTTAATTATAAAAAGCAACACAACCGAATTTTTTCATTGAGTTTAAAAGCATGTTAGTTATAAAAGTTGGAAGAAAAAAAACTCATAGTTTTATAACTATGCAACACTCTGAGTATTTAATGCAATATTCGTTGAAATCTCTATAATTTAAAAATTATAAAAATAAGAATAAAACTTTAACAATATGGGATGGAGACTTATATGTACCAATATGTATGCATATAGGTTCCCTACATATGTATGTATATTCATATGTAGATTTTTCAATATATATATCATGTATATTCAGCTGCGTTTCAAATAACTTATAAATAGAAGTTCAAAATTTATTTTATTGTATTTTTAAACACATAGTTATGCTTATAACGTACCACATTTTCTTTAGATTGTGCACCATTAAATTCTACATCTGAATGAATTTTCTCTGCCATTTTATTGACAATGTAAGATTAACATTAAATTTTTTTCAATTAAATTATAAGTTCAAAATGCGCTTATTTTCTTCACAAAGATGTTTTATCATCTACTTCAATTAGAAAACTAGTTCTATTATTCCTATCTCTCAGTGAGTTAACAGTCTACAAGTAATTATAAAAGAAAAAAGAATACAAGAAAACAAACATACAAAACAATGTGTTTTGGGGGTATTATCAATATGTAATTTTGTAATATTATAAAACCGGGTAGGTAGGAAAAATATAGTGACAAACTATATATTGCACCTTGTATTTAACAATAATATATCTGTGTGATTATTAAAAATTCAATTTCTAACATTTTAAATTTTTAATATAATAAGTTTGTATTTGTTTTTCGTTTAATTGAATATGTGTGCATATTTTGCTGTTAGGGTCGCAAAATGAATTTCTTGGTGTTTACTATTCACACACTCATATTTTAGGTAAAACAGCTGAAGCTAAAAAATAGATTCTTAAATTTACACTACACAATAATTTTTTTTTTCAATGTAATGTTGTAAAATTTACAAGGAATGTATAACGATAATGCACAATGTTTTTTATTTTTTAATATTGAATACTTTTTAAAAGTTATTTAATACTTGTTATAAGGTAATGTTACATAATTTTTGTATATAAAATGTTATGTATAAAGTCTTACCATAGCTCTAATCATATTATTTTTTATTAATTGTACAGAGCATTGGCTCGAATTTTTCATTAAACGCAATGCCATTTTTGTTCTGTTTTATATTTCAAAATTTCTATTTATTTTAATGATAAATGGTAAGCTATTTAGTATTTGATGAAGTTGAAGGGCTAGACAAGTCAGGTAGAAAATCTGCTGTCAGTTGTCACCTTTATAAACTCTGATATAAAAATTGTCATTTTGTCAACACCTTAAATCCCTATTGTGATTTTGTTAAATTCATTGTGAATTAAAAATAGTAAGTATTTAGACTACAAATTAAAATTTTGACCGAAATGACGTTTTAAAATATATAGGCATTTGATATAGAAATAATTTTATAACCAAAATTTTTCGGTTACAAGAATATGTATTGGAATAAACACAAATCAAAAACCTCTGGTTTTACATTTTTTGTGTTTCTATTTCAATATTTTTAAATCCATAAGAAGTTACTGTTCATTTTTCATAAACAAGTGCAAAATGAAAAAAAAATATTTCTCTAACGTAACAAGCAAATTTCAGGAGTAATAAGTCTATACATACAAAAATATCAAAACCATTGATATACATAAGTTATAAAAAAACTAAACTGAGATCTGTACTGCATTTCATAATTAGAATAAACTTATTGTTTTATTTTCATATTAAAAATTCCATTATTTGACTGTGACGTGAATATGGATCGGCGTGAGGCATTTACGTTAGGGGTACTAAATTGCTGCTAAATATTTCACTTATTGTGAACTTTTAAACTGACAGTTCTGTTCACAGTAGTTACAAAAAAATACTTTATCAAATCGGTCGTAATATATCCTTAGTTTTATTTAATTAAAATTAATAATATAAATTGCATAACGAAATTGAAAATAGGTGGATAAATAACTAACTCAAATGTGCATTAATAAAATTTCACAAAAACTCCAAATAATTCTTCGTCTAAGGGCGCAAGTAAAATAATTCGAAAGATCTTTTGTGTGATCCAATAGAAAAACAAGCCATCTTTACTGTCAACAAATTTTCATTACTGCAATTTTTAGTTACTCTTAAAATGTCTCATAGTCCTTCACCATCTGCCACTGGCGGTCAACAGCCAATAGTTAAGATTGGACACTATACACTTGGAGCTACATTAGGTATAGGAACTTTTGGTAAAGTTAAAATTGGAGAACATCAGTTAACAAAGCATAAAGTTGCTGTAAAAATTTTAAATCGTCAGAAAATCAAAAGTCTTGATGTGGTTGGGAAAATTCGTAGAGAAATTCAAAATTTAAAGTTGTTTCGTCATCCACATATAATAAAATTATATCAGGTAAAACAAAATCATATTCATAAAAAATAATGAAACAAAATGTACGTGTACAAGTCATTTTCAAGGATTTCAACTTTATTAACTTCCTAGATCGAAATTTCTTAATAGAATTAAAAATAAGTACAATTTATCTTAAAATAACTTTCCATGATTTTATTTTTTGCTTAGGTCATATCAACTCCAACAGACATTTTCATGATCATGGAGTATGTTAGCGGGGGAGAGTTATTCGATTACATTGTTAAGCACGGAAAATTACAAGAACATGAAGCAAGGAGATTTTTTCAACAAATTATATCAGGGGTAGATTACTGTCACAGACATATGATAGTTCATCGGGATTTGAAACCTGAAAACCTTTTACTTGACCATAACATGCACGTAAAAATCGCTGATTTTGGTTTATCTAATATGATGTTGGATGGTGAATTCTTAAGAACAAGTTGTGGTTCACCTAACTATGCAGCACCGGAAGTAATTTCAGGAAAGCTTTATGCTGGACCAGAAGTTGATATTTGGTCTTGTGGAGTAATATTATACGCATTACTTTGTGGCACTTTGCCATTTGATGACGAGCATGTTCCGACATTATTCCGCAAAATAAAATCTGGAATATTCCCAATACCTGAGTATTTAAACAAACAAGTGGTAAATTTGGTATGTCAAATGTTACAGGTAGACCCATTAAAACGTGCAACAATTGAAGAGATAAAAAAACATGAGTGGTTTCAGAAAGATCTACCGAGTTATTTGTTTCCATCATCTATTGAACAAGATAGCAATGTAATTGATACCTACGCTGTGTCTGAAGTGTGCGATAAATTTGGTGTCAAAGAGTCAGAAGTTCATAATGCTCTGTTAAGCGGAGATCCACATGACCAGCTAGCTATCGCATATCATTTAATTATAGACAATAAACGTTTTGCCGATGAGGCTGCCAAAGCAGAAATCAAAGATTTCTTTGTAGCTGGAAGTCCTCCACCCGTAAATATTGGCTCCGTTGATAAAAAATCAGATGATATACAACCAGGCAGTTCCGTTGGCAGCACAGGCAGCGCTGGAAGTTCTGCACCTATTCGTCCTCATCCAGAAAGGATCGCACCTTTGCGTGAAAGAGTATTGAATGCTAATACTGGTCCAACAACCATATCTATTCAAGAGAAACATAGAGGAACGCCAATTAAAAGAGCTAAGTGGCATTTGGGCATTAGATCTCAAAGTAAGCCTAATGATATTATGTTAGAAGTCTATAGAGCCATGAAAACCCTTGATTATGAATGGAAAATTATAAATCCCTTCCACGTTCGGGTTAGGAGACTTAACAAACAATCCGGAAAATACGCAAAAATGTCATTGCAATTGTATCAAGTTGACGCTAAAAGCTATTTACTTGATTTTAAATCACTTACAAACGATGAAGTTGAACAAGGAGACGATGTTATAATGGAAAGCTTAACCCCACCACCGCTATCAACAACTGGTTGTGGTACCTTGATGCCTCATCAAACGACCGGTCATCATACAATGGAATTTTTCGAAATGTGTGCTGCTTTAATAATTCAATTAGCACGATAAATTAAAGATTTTTGGCTGTTTTTAGTTTCTTTTTATAACACACTTTAATACAATAATTTTTAATTCTTTTTTTTATCGTTAAAATAAATGTTCAAAACAAGATATATGCAAGTATATAACGTTGCAATATTTCATAAAAAGTTATGCTTTTATAATATGTATTTTTTATATATGTATATATATTTTTTTTTGTTTTTGTTTTCATCTTAGATTTTTAGTATATAAGGCAAAAATTATTATTGTATGACTTGTCTGTCGTAATATTCATTAATATTATCATTATAAAATTAAAATTGAAATAAAGCGATGCGGCGACCAATTTTGGATGTTTAATTAAAATAAATTAAAAACTATTAGAATGATCAAACTTATTTTACTAAGAAAAATATTATACAGCTACAACGTAACTTAATTTTTAGTGTAAAATCTATTCTAAATTTATGTTTCTAGAGGAGGCCAAATCAAAGAGATTTGGCTAAGATCGACTCCATATAAAAGATCAGCAAATTGTTCCATTAAGTCTAAAAAAACAATTTTTAACATTATTACAAATTCTCTTATTTTTCGATTTTACTTACAATTTTTATTAGTTTTCCAAACATTTTCCAACTTTGATTTGGAATTAACCTGGTTCTTCACCAAACACTTTATGAAATTAGCAACATATTCATTTAAATTAGACCAACTTTTTGTAACTGAAGAAGGTGTAATTTTCAATTTGTTTTTATATTCGGCCAATCTTGGAAAAACATCCCCATTTAAAAGAAACATGCCAAAATATCGACAAGATTTTTCGTTTAACGGCATTTCAATTTCTGATGTTGGTAATAGCCAACCCGCTTTGCCAAAACTAGCTTCAACGTAACAATAAACTTTTCCATCAAGTTGATTATACTTCGGTGCGGGATCTTCCTTAATATTAAGTATATTACATGCTTTTGGAACGTATGTTAACAACCATTCCGGTTCAATAGCTGTAACACCGCGCATAAACGTTTTTGTCGAGTCACCGTTTTGAATTTCGTAAACTTCTTGATAAATTACCCATTCAGGTAATTTTTTTTTTAATACAGAGTTAGAGTGAATAAAAACGGGCTCTTCCAATTCACTGCAATTATAAGCATATTTCATTTTTCGCTTTTCGTTCTTATCAGAGATTTCTTCAGTTGGAAATTTGCGGGCAACCTGATCACCCATACCGGAAAGTAAGATTTGACGCAAATATTTTGCTTGAAGATCTGTTGGTGGTTCCATTTTCGGATCGACCGATAAATTACAGTTGGGTATATTTAAATTAATTTCATTTGTCAATTGAATACGCAACTTTCTAACTTCAATCACTGCTTTTTTTCTCAATCCATTTTGTTCACAAAAAGTATCCATTTTGCCTAAAATTTAGAGATATTGAAATAACTATGAGGAGATATTGTATAAACAAAGGTTGAAGTAGCGAGATGTCTAAAGCCCTTACCTAGAGATCCGGCGTATTCAGAAGCACCAACAGCTCGCAGTAAGACCATAGCATCTCCCAATAATAAGGAATGACCACTTCCTGCCCAACTTCTACGTTTATCTTGCCACTTAGAGTTATTTACGTTGATATCATCCAAGCTTTGGGTTACTTCCAAAAAAATTTCTTGAATAGAAAGTCCTGCTACCAAACTAACAACGTATGCTAGAAGATTTTTTTGATGACTCAATGCTAACATTTTACCGTATCGTGGCGCAACTGGGAAAGCAGATATTGCTTGTCCTAAAGCAGTCACTTTCGCTATTTTCCCATGTGAATCTGTTTCCGCATCTTCCAATGCTCCCAATAGTGTTAAACGTTTTTCTGCTGCTTCCAGTTGAATAATATCAGGCGGAGATGGAAATGGGAAATTTATTACTTTGTCTATTCCGATGCACTTCATTTGTAACATCAAATCATCAACAGGCTTTCTCTTTATGTCTGGCATAGCAAAGTCTTCAAACTCATCATTAAACACGGCACTTGAGTACAATCTATAGCAATGACCAGGACCTGTCCGCCCAGCTCGACCAGCTCTTTGGTTTGCAGAAGCTTTACTTGTAAATGTAACATTAAATGAACTAACTCCGGTTACTTTTTCATATAAACGAGTTTTTTGTCTTCCTGAGTCAACAACATATTTAATATTAGGTATTGTAAGAGAAGTTTCTGCTACATTTGTGCTTACAACGCACAATCGACATCCTTCAGGTGGTGAGTCAAAGACCCTTATTTGTTTTTCTGATGAAAGAAGGGAATACAACGGCAACACCCAAAGCGGTTCTTTAGTTTTTTCCAAAATATCATCTTCTTCACTATTTTCATCATCTAAATCGCTATGTGTAGTTTCTGTATTTTCCTTATCTTCAAATAAATCAGCTTCAGTGTCGTCGGTCGGCAGTTTGTAATCATCTAAATTAATTTTTGGTAAATTTGATGTTTGTGCCGCAAATTTCTTTTTGCAAGACTTCACTTTCTTAATGGCTTTTTTAATATCGAATTCATCAAAATTTATATCATCAACTTCAGCGCTATCAGCAATTCCTTGGTTATTTGAATTATTAAAATTTTTTGGTAGTGGGAAGGCTTTCTTTAGTTTACGACATAGAACTTTAACCTCTAATTGTCCTGTTAGAAATACTAAAATTCCTCCATCCGGCAGTTTTGAATGAATTTTTATTACTTTTTTAAAAGCCTCTTTCACATAATCTTCAGCCGTCCTTTTTTGAAAATGTATGGTAACTGGATATTGTCTAGCTTCTATTTTTAAAAGAGGAGGAGGAATTTTGAATAGTTTCGGATTATTTAGAAAGTCTTCGACTCTCAACGTAGCCGACATAATTATAAGTTTAAGCGGGTCTTTCTTTTTGCCTCGAACATAAATTATACGAGAAAGTAATCCAATCAAAATGTCAGTATAAGATGTTCTTTCATGGGCTTCGTCCAGAATAACAACTGAATATTTTTTTAAAAGGAAATCTGTTTCAATCTCTTTTAGTAGAACTCCATCTGTCATAAACTTTATTTTTGTATTATCTGTGACATTGCCTTCAAAACGAATCAAATAAGAAACAATTTTATCTGAAAGATTCATTTCTTTTCCCACTCTTTTGGACATTGAAATGGCAGCAACACGACGAGGTTCTGTAATTCCAATCAACTTCTTTTCAGCATAACCGGCTTCATAAAGGAATTGGGGAATTTGAGTTGTTTTACCTATATTAGTTTATATTAAGACATTATAATTTAAAAATGTTTTTTAATATTTTTAAATACCGCTTCCAGTCTCCCCAGCAATAATTACAACAGTATTTTCACGAATTGTTTCCATGATCTGCTGCTCCTCAGCCAGAATTGGGAGCTTTAATCTAGCTATCTGAACTGATGGTTCTCTATCCACGTGAATATAGACTGCGGGTTTTGAAGCATTTTCATCAATTGTGGAAATACTTTTTGTGTTTAGATCTAAAAGAAAAAATTAAAAAACTTAATGTATCATAAATTAATATATTTATAAATTATTTACCATTTTGTTTTATTTTACTCTGTACCTCCTCCATAGTATTGTTATTAATTAAAATATTTTCTTGTAGTTCTTCTTTTTGATTGTTAGGTTTTATGTGGTTCACTCCAACTGTTTCAGTAAAATTATTTTCAGATTGTTTTTCTGTATCGGTATCAGAACTCATATCATCTATGTCTTGTTCGAACCCCACAATATTATCGTCCCTCGCTTTTTTGCATGTTTCCTCATCGCTACTGTTTCTGATATCAGTATAACCAGATAAAAGAGCCAATCTTTTTCTCTTACATTTTCCTGCTATACTACTAATTTTGATAGACTGAACTGCACCACTTTTTTGCACTACTTTGATATCATTTTCTATTTTTTGCAAATTCTTCAAACCTACAGTTTGTATTTGACTAATCGACGTATAATTTTTTAATTCATCTTGGGGAACTTGCACTGCCGCAAGGGCTGCCAGTAGTTCTGCTCTCTGGAAATCACAATTAAAATTATATATGTATATAATTATATTAATGATAATAATAATAATAATAATAATAATAATAATAATAACAATAATAATAATAATATTAATATATACATAATTTTTTTACATTATAAAAAAAATTATGGGACATATCAAATTTTTATTATAGTTTTCAAATAAAATAATGTTTAGTTATAATTAATTAATTTCTTATACAGAATTTTATATTTTTTAAAATTATCTGAAACTAATAAAATTCTATTGATATAAACTTTGTTTCTACCTCTTCTTTTTTCTTTTTTTTATCAACCACTTTCTCCAACAACTTCCTCTGTTTTTTTGACAATATTTTGGTAATTTGATTTTGTTTAGGTTTTATAATTTTGGTTTGTCGTTTTTTAGATGGGAGAACTAAAGCATTAGCTTCATCTTGACCCCCATACTCTAATATTTCGCCAGGAATATCTATTTGAATCTGTAAAGTGCAAATTAAAATTTTACTTTTAATTTAAAACAAAATTTTAGTTTATTGTATTTTGAAGATATTTCATATCCACCATGTTAAAAACAAAGTTTACCTTTTCCGTTTCTTTATTATCAATCATTCGTTTAGAACAACTTCGAGCTTTGGCATTAAAACGTTTTTTACCCATAATTAATGTTTAAATTTAATAAATAAAAAAACTCTCAACCATTTAATTTTTCATATGAGATATGCTATAAATCATATGGATTTACATAAATTGCTTTTTTGTTTACAAAATTTTCACGTGTATCTTAATTTGACACTTTAGAAAATCCAAACATTTCAAACAACCTGCACATTTCAATTTTTTTAGGTGACCAGAATATTTTTATCAGAAATACGAACATAAGCGAAACTAAAAAATGACAAACTTTTCTTGTATTTTTTGCTGTAAGGTTTGTGGCGGCACTTTCGCAGAACTACGTGCTAAAATATATTGATTTTATAGTTAAAGTAGCGTAACATTAACGGGCTGAGTTGTTATAAAGGTTATAAAATTTTCTTACGAAGGAATTCTTAAATTCATACTATTTTCATTAAGAGATTCGTGCTTGTAACCACAGGTTTTATGAATATTTGACAAACTTTGTTAATATTAAAAAAAGTGAGGTGAAGAAAAGTCAAATCAAATTTTATAAAATTTTCTAGTTTTTTATTTGAAATTTTCATAATTACTTACAAGAATCTAAAGTAAAAATGACAACTTTGAGGCCATTTACTTGTAATGATATGTTTAAATTCAATAATGTGTATGTTAATATTTTTTGTTGATTAAAAAAAAAACTAAATATAGATCGTTATACGTATGTATATATGTATGTATGTATGCATTTTAGAAATTTGGATCCACTTACCGAAACATATGGGTTAGCATTTTATATGCAATATTTAGCTCATTGGCCTGAATATTTTCAAGTAGCAGAGTCGCCTAGTGGAGAAATAATGGGATATAGTAAGTTCTAACATTTTTAGCTTAAATTCCGTAAATAATTATGAATCAAATTTTTGTTTTTTTTTTTGGAATCGTAGTCATGGGTAAAGCAGAAGGGCATCAAGAAAATTTTCATGGTCATGTTACCGCGCTTACAGTTTCTCCTGATTACAGGAGGTTAGGATTAGCAGCGCTTCTCATGAATTTCTTGGAAGATGTTTCTGAAAAGTAAACATAATTATTTAAAATTTTTTTTTATTTTTTACTTCATTTTTCTTAGAAAGCAAGCTTATTTTGTGGATTTATTTGTAAGGGTAAGTAATGCGATTGCTATTAACATGTATCGAAATCTGGGTTATATAGTATACAGAACTGTATTAGAATATTACTCTGGTGATCCTGATGAAGACGCATATGGTATGATCTTTTATCTTATATCTTGTTATTTAAATATAAAAAGTTACATATTGACTTTCGGTTTATTTCTAGATATGAGAAAAGCTCTTTCTCGTGATGTTGAAAAAAAGTCTATAATACCTTTAACACATCCTGTACGTCCTGAAGATGTAGATTGATTTGAGTGTTATTATTTATCCTAATTATTAACAAAATACGGAAATATTGTTTGTTCAAGATTTAACTTTATTTTTTATTATTAAGATTCAATTACAGACAGAATGGTATCATACAATATCTATTTACATATAAACCAAAAAATTCCATTTTAAGAACTCAATTTGTTTCCTATAATTTTTGTACTATGTTGGTGCTAACTAAACATTACATATTCTATTTATTAAGCCTATAAAACTTTCTTCATCTATTTTTAATAGCAGTGATCAATTTAAAAGTAACACTTATTTAGTTATCCAAGCACTATGTGTATGTTAAGATTTTTTAAATTTATGTGTTTGATTTGAGTGGATATAGTGTTAATTTTAGAAAAATTGAGGCATGCTGATTTTGAAATTTTTTTACAGATTACTATGAAGCAGCTAAGGCAATATCAAAAAGTAAATTTTATTACTTAAAACTCTTTTATAAGCATTTTTTACTTTGAAATGAATTGAAACGATGTAATAATGTAATATAAATTTAAATTATATGGAAGATTTAGTAGAAAAAAGGAAAATTTATTTTCCTCATATTGTGACAAATATAAATTATAATAAAATTTTATAGTATTTAAGTGTTTATTTTTTTAACAATTTAATTTATTTTTGAAAGTCCTTCCTACTCTATTCTTTCAATTTTATTTTCCTCTTCAATTTCTGTGTTCGCCTTTTGCTTTTTCCAGTTTTTAGCTGCCGCTAGCAATTTCAAATTCGGTCTAGCCATTTCATCTTCAGGAAAGATATAGTCAAACACTTCTTCCCAACCTTCCTCTGTACCATTTTCTGAAACAATTTTCTGCCTTTTTTTCACCCTCCTGGGCATTTTTTCTAATACATTTTGCAAAAATTCTTGATCATTATTTTCTTTTTCGAAATCTCTCCATGCTTCCAATAATATTACTCTGGATTCTTTTTCACCAATTTGTCGCAGTGCATTATTTGCTTTTTCAAATATTTTTCTTGCAGATGTAACATTAGAAATTTCCTGTTGGTTTTCGCACGTTTTTTCAAACTTTGCATAGGAAATCCAAACTTTTACATGTTGAGTTCTAGCAAGTAAACGTTCATAAAGTTGTCTAGCTAATTCGACTTCCCCTTGCTGTACTTCAAAATCTATATATGCTTTCCATAACAGTTCAGGCATATCTAATCTTGGTTGTGTGATTGCTAATTCATAAATGGCCCTGGCGCGATCTGTATCACCTAGCAAATTTTCTAACTCTGCAAATTTCATCCAAGTTACACAATTTTCTGGACCAAACTCAAGAAATTTCTCGTACAAAATTCTACATCTGTCAAATTCTCTTAACTGGATCTCAAGTTCAATGTATCCCCTAAAAAGTTTATCTCTTGGACACATTCCTATTGCCACTCCTAAAGTTTTTCGTGCTTGTTGCAAATTTTTGCATCTGATTTCGAATTGAGAATATAAAAGCCATATTTTGCTAAAAGTGAAAATTTTGTGTGGAATTAGCTCCAAACAAGTTTTATATACTTGTCTAGTTCTTTCTTCGTCATGAATCTCCAGTTCTTCATATAAAGCGTAATATATCCACAGATAAATGTAACGACGCCAAAGATTTTTATCTTTAGTTGGAGGTACATTTGCTATAGCACGTTCATAAGTTTCACGAATTAAGTTTACGTCCCCTTAAATTTTAAAATAAAAAAATCCATGTAAAAATATGAAATGAAAAAAAACTAGGTATATCTAAGTTAATACTACCTTCACTTTCCACCAATCGTAAGTAATCGAACCATGCATCGTAGTTGTTCGGATTTTCCAAAACTTCTTGTTCATACTGTTGTTTTCTTTTTGACACTATAACGTTTTCTATTCCAGCACGATCTCCATATTTTTTTTCGTGAATTGTATAGCATTTGTAAACTTCATGAGTTTGTGATTTTGGTAAATGATCAAGTGCATATTTATATATAACTCTAGCACGATCATGCTCCTTTTGTCCTTCCTCAAACTTTGCAAACGCAATATAAAGGTTTTCATCGATTACATCTTGCCCAAAAAATTCAATTGCGCGTTCATAAATTTTTCTTGCACTTCTTATAAAACCATGGTTCTCCTCGAACCGTGCGTATTTAATCCAATTTTTAACATCAGGGTGAACATAAACAAATCTTTCATAAATTTGTCTAGCTCTATCAATTTCTTTATAACGAAGCTCAAAATTAATATACGTTTGCCACGCTTGCTCTTCTGGTTGCCATTCCATCCAACGTTCAAATACTTGACGAGCACCAGCAACGTTTTCTAACATCTCTTCCATATATGTATACTTATACCAAAATTGATTTACTCTTGGCATAATAGTAACCGCACGATCCCATAAATTTCTCGCATGGTTTACTTGTTTATTTTTCATTTCCATTTCTGCATACTTCAACCAAAATGTTATATTACGGTGATCATTGTCCAACGCTCTTTCCCATATTGATCGTGCTCGTTGAATCTCTTTTTGTGATTCCTCCCATTGTGCATACTTAATCCAATAACTCACTACTTGACGATTTTTTCTGATATTATCTTCAAAAAGTTTACGTTTTCGTTGCTGGTAATCTGCTAATTCTGCAGGGTCTGAAATTTTTTGTTTGGGTGGGGGTGGTAATATTTCTAAATCACGTTCTTTAGCTTCTCTAAGAAGTTGCTCTGCCGTGATTTGGGTTTCAGCAGGCGCCTTATTTTTTACCTAAAACACGCATAAATCCATACATTTAATAATTCAATTGATTATTTACTATTTCATATTACCTTTGCTACTTTTGGCATTTTTTGCGGTTTTTCCATTTTTAAATATTTTATAGGAAAATTTGTTCAAAGACTAACTATTTTTAAAATGAAAAAAAAATAATTGTTGTAAAGTTTATACATACAAAAACACAATAAGAGCTCAAAAATCAAAATTAAAACAAAAACAAAAAAAAACAATTGTTGTTGTCAAAATTACTTTCACAAATGTCAAACAAGATTGACACTTCCAACGTATTGTGCTAAATATATTGTGTATGTTGTACACTATGTCCTTTTATACGCTGTTTTTTTCTAAAAGTTTACGTTTCAGCATTTTCTTAAATTCTTAATAAACAAAAATTTTTTGTTTTCATTTTTGTGAAAGCTATAACAAGCCTCTTGTATATACATTAATATATTAATATATATGTATAATTATTTTATTGAATAATGTCAGTTTCAATAATAAAGAAAATAGTTTATTACGTGTAGTACTTTAATGATATTGCGAGTTTTCTTTTCGAATTTTTTTCATTGTATATTAAAAGAGAACTTAAAAAAAAATAAAACTCTAGATAAAAGTAATATTATCACTGATATTTACATTAGTTCTCTTTAGTATGCATATTCTAATTATTAAAAGTCGTTTTTTATCAAAAAGGGATAAGCATGGAAAGTTTATGAAAAGAATTTCAAGTTCGTATTTATTTTATAGAAGAATTATTACTTTCCTATTATAATAGGAGATATTAAAATGAATAATTTTTCTATTATTAACGAGATGTCGCATCTATCTTATAATGGAATTTATTCGAACAAAAATTAGTTCCTTTCATATATTCAGTGTACATTTTACATTATGCATTTAAATGTGGATCAAATTCTAACCAAAAAGTTTATTTCAATTACAAAACTATAACAGTTTATTATTTAACTTCGTTTATTGTTATATGTAAGTATTTATATAAATATAAAAATAACAAAGAATTTTTCTCTAAAAATATTGTTCTCATCATTTGCCTATTATAATTGTAATTTTGTATATTTCTTTTTACATAAAGAAAGATATTTAACATTTTCTTAATTTAAATAACATAATGATTTAGAGGTAATTGCTCAAGAAATTATATTAAAACTTTTAAAAATAAACTTTAATTCTGTAAAAACTATAATTATCTAATAATGATTTGTTTTATTTTTATGACCATTAACAATATTTCCATTATTAGTAACATTCGAATGGTTATTTTGAAATGAATATTCAATTGGTTGTCTTCTCATTATTTTTCCAGATGTTATTAATCTACCAAACCCTTCCTACAAATTTCGGTATTTTATTTTGTCTTATTTTATTTTTACAAAAATTTACCTCATGCGCGAAAGCGTAACCAGATCTTAATGATTGTCTATGTTTTCTTGATGGATTATAATTTGAACTGCAAGCGGAATTCAATTTTTCTGAATTTGAACGTTTTGATTTATTTTGATTAACCCGAATCTTAAAATTTAATAAAATGTAAAATAATATACTTTTACATAGAAAATAGCAATACTTGATGAGCTAAACTAGGTTTCACATCAACATAATAACAGCGTATGGCTAATATGGGTGCTGTTAAAATAACAAGAGCTAATACTGTTGTAAACCAAAAAGTAGCTTCCATAATTGCATGAGTCAATGAACCAATATCTGTCATTTGAAATTATATGAAAAATTGTAAAATAAATTTTAGATACAGATACAGATTTATTACAAAAAAAAACCTTACATGGACCACCCAAGATATAATTATAAAAATAATCAAATATAAAATATGTTAGCAAACTACACCATATTGTAATATGATTGAATACTGTCCAGTAAGATGTCTCCAAAGCAATCTATAAGATGTTTATTATTTATTTCAAAAGAAAATAAATTTTTATGTTGTACGATTTTCAATTACTTGGGTTGTGTTATCCAATATTAGAATAGTTGCTATCACTGATCCCAAAGTCATTGTATCGTTTAAAATATGCCCATTCGAAGACAATCCGTCTTTGTATGCACCTAAAATATGTAATAGAAAATTTAATAGTTAAAAATGGGATTTGCAATAAAATATTGTTATATTAGTATTTATATACCATATGGTATTAAGAATAAAATCATCGAACTGAATACACCATGTAATACTCGTTGTATAAACTCTCTTGTATTAAATAATACGTTATCTATACCAGCTAAATATAAAAGTGGATATTCAGTACTACAATGTTCATTAACGTCTTGCTCAAATACCCCAAGAGCCAATACTGGTAATGATGTATAAAATAAGTTGTATACTGATATGTACATAGGATCAAATACAGTCTATAATATAGATAAAAAAATGTCATGTATTTTCAATCATATTTTTAAATGGAAATATATACCTGAGCACTAAATCCACAAAAAAATGCATACCAAAAGTGGCATAAAGTGAATGCAAAATTTTTATAAAAAAAATATCTTAAAAATTTACACATTCTATAATATGACCACCGACCATGTATTAGCAATAATCTTTCTAAATGTTTAAATTGTGATATTGAATAGTCACTGGCCAATACAGCTTGCATACCTTCTTGCCCCGAAATTCCGACTCCTATATGAGCGACTGTTAAAAATTTAAATAGTTTTAATATAGCTCTTATCTGTTCTTGTCTATAATGAAAATTATGAAAAACTTTTTGTTCACGTCATATAAAACCTTTTATCATTGAAACATCATTGGCACCATCTCCTATAGCTAGGGTTACTGCTTTTTTTGTACGTTTAATTAAGTCTACAACTAAAGCTTTTTGTAATGGTGTGACTCTGCAACAAATAACAGCCTTACATTGAGACGTAATTTCCAAAAATCTGTCGGTATAAAATTTAAAATTAAATATATATCTAGTATGACTAAAACTGATTTATAAATATTAAAGTTTTTTTCTGGTTACCGTTCTTCAAACTCAGGTGTTAAACAATGAACTAATGAAATTCCATTGATTACAATAGCAAAACCATCATGATTTTCTGTATTCTTGGCATTATTTTCAGTATACTGGGTAGTAAATGTTACAACTGAAACTGCTGGTGGACTTTTCTTTGCCGTTTTATTTTTATGATTACCGCATTCATCTAAACATTCACCTGAAGATTTTGTTTCTATAAATGTACAAAACATAATATTACACATATTTGATTGAAAAATTTTAAGTCACTCACTTAAAGGCTTAAAAGTATTAACGATTCTAATTGATTCTTTAAATTTTTTCAGTTGATTTTCTACCTCTGTTTTAGTATTACCATCTATGATAAAAACATCAATTAAATCATCTGATAATAGTTCACATGAATAGCCTATATTTATTGCAGTTTCTAAAATTTTCAGTGTGTTAAGTAGGTTTTTAAAATAAATGAAAAAAAAAATAATTTTAAGAACTGATTTTCCTTACCCTGTTTATCACCAGTTAACATCCAAATTTTTATACCAGCATTTTTCAATTTGAATATTGTTTGAGGTACTCCATCTTGTAATTTATCTTCGATTGCAGTAGCTCCAACAAGATCCATTTCTGATTCAATTTCTTCATATAAATTTTCAATAATTTTAGTTTTTGATGATGACAAAGATAAAGCTGTTTCATTCAATTTCTTTTTCCATGCATTGTAGATGCTGTCATCAATAAATTTTTCAGCTAAAACTAAGGTTCTAAGGCCTTCACCAGCAAATTTCTAAAAATTAATCTATTATTTACAAAATTCTGTTTTGGAAGTACTCTTACATTTAAGTGATCTTGAGTTAATTTTTTTAAGGTATTATTTCCCGGCTTTAATCGATCATAAATTACATTATCAGCTCCTTTACAATAAATGCAAATTCTACCATTTTTCTTTAAAATTACTGACATTCTTTTACGAACATTATTGAAGTCCAAAATATTTAATAGTTCATATTCCTATAAAAACATTTTTAGAATTAATTTATGCATTGGTTTATGCATGTATAATTTTATATTTTCAGTTTACTTCTCTTTTTCCAAGAATTTCTATTGTTATACTTTCCGGCGTTCGTGAACGAAATATAAATCCAAAATTTCTTGCCGCTGAAACAAGTGCTGCCTCATCTGGACTCTGTGCTTTGTATTCAAGCCTGAAAGTTATACGAGATAATAATAATGCAAGATATTTTAAAACAATCACTTTTTTATTAATCACTGTATTTATGCGAAAAGTTTAGCAAATATTTACCTTCCATTAATTTTTTCTGGCATCACTGTATGACATACAGCTAGGAGCCGAAAGAAATTTATTACATCTTTGTTTTCCGCCTTGATAGCATCTATTAAACTGTTGTCGTACCATTTAAACCCAGATTCGTATTCGGGGTTGGACGATAAATCTAACGGTAATTTGTCCTGAAAAATTATTATTAATTATAAATTTTATTTTTATATTTATTTAGTTTTTTGGTTAAAACACTTACTTCAGAACTATAATCAATTGAAGATATATCTGAGACAGATTCAATTACTTCGCCATAATTTTGTCCATTAATACTGCATTTATTAAATGTCATAATATTTTGTGTTAAAGTTCCTGTTTTATCAGTAAATATAAATTGTATTTGTCCTAAATCTTCATTTAGTGTTGTAGTTCTGGCTTTGGCATATGTTTTTGTTTTGGCATCGTACATTTTTTTATCCCAATTTATAAAAAAAGATTGAACAAAACGTATAACCTATATGTATAAAGTATATTATAATTATAATGTTAATTTTATCAATGCTTTAAAATTTATTGTACTTCTACTGAAACATAAAGTGAAATTGGTACTACAGTATTCATAACAATAGCATATGAAAAAAATACAAGTAATCCTATAATTGCTGCACCTAAAACACCATTAGTTGGTACAGTAGTATCCCTTGGATTATAAATCTAAAAAATTAAAGTTTAATATAAAAAAAGCTATAGGTATAGGTCTAATAAATTTTTTTAATAATTTGCAATACCTGAAATGCTTCACCAATCAAAACTTCCCATATAAAACACGCTATGCTGCACATAACACATATTATTATTAAAAATATTACAATCTGAAATTTTGTAATTTAGTTGATGTTTTCTTTAATCAAATATTAAACTTAAAATTACAATATTTTTGTTTTTTTTTCAGAAATCAGACTAATATGAATAAAAAATTAAGCAAGCACAAATAAAAAACGTGAGGATTCAGTTCCTATTTGTGTTATTAAAAATTTTTTTAACTCATCTCTTTGAATTATTTTCAATTTAGTGTAATAAGCACATTACTTATTAATTAAAACAACTACACGTTGTATTAGTAATTCAGTATTTTTAAACTTAATTTTTTTCATATTGTAAGATGCTGTTTCTGAGAACACTTACTCCAATTATAATATTATTTAAATAACGATCAATATTTGTTCTTTTAAATAATGTTTTTCCAGAATTTTGCATTAATTTTGTATCTCTACCAGCAAAAATTACAACACCATAACACCATTCAGTGTTCCTTAAAACACATCCACGTAGTAATATATTTTCATTATCTAATGGTAATTGTTGTTTATTCCATATTAAAATTCCTTCAAATTGATTTAATAAATTATTTGGTTGTTCGCATGTAATTTCACCGTCAAATGAATTAAAGAAACCATTTAAACGACCCATTTCAGCTGTTTGCGGCAAACATTGTTTTGATTTCAAATTTGATTCACCATCTAATTCTGTTGTTTCAATATAACATAAACCATTTGGCTCACTTGTTGATAATAATAATATATCAGCTGGAACTAATTTGTTATTTTCTACAAGTATTATGTCTCCAACCTATACATGTAAGAATAATTATATATGTATACATTATTTTATTATAAATTAATAAATAATATTTTAATAAATGATTTTAATAACCTGAATATTAGACCATTTTTCAACAACGATTTGATTATTACGAAATGATTTTGATTTTCGATTATTAACTTGAGCATCTGATATATGCCTTTGCTAAAAAACCAAAGTAAAAATTTTGAAAAGACTGGAAAATATTACTTTAATTATTAATAATTTAAAATTAAATTTTACTATACACTAAACATCTATGGAAAGTTTATAAAAAACTCATTCAACAAAAATTGTGTGTTTACTGTATTTTGAATATCGTAAAAAAAAATTAAAAACAATTCAAAAATAAATTTACAATATCATCATAAGCATCTTTTATTCCAGTTAGTGTTAAAACTCCAATTAATGGTATTGCAGTTGTTATTGGTGTTAAAGATGAAATTATTGGTATCAATTGTAAGGCCAATAATATTAAAAAATAGAAATTTGCAAGTCTTTGAAATTGTTCCAATAAATTTAAAGGTAAAAATGTTATTAATGAATATTTTGATGTTTTTATTCGATTGTTCTAAAAATCAAAAACACATTTAATAATTAATAATTTTAATTTAAAAAAAAATTTCAATTTTTACCACATATTTAAATTTTGAATTAAATTTTCTATCATTTGCTTTAATTTTACGGAAATTGGTGTTGTCTAAAATAAATGAAAAAAAAATTTTTATTTGAAAAAAATAAATAAATATTCTATGCTTATACCGTTATAATCAAACATATGACTGTTACCACCAATCGTCTTTGCGCTACTAATTTTATTTCCATTCATATTAAATTTTTTGTTATCATCATTTAAATCATGATGATTATTATCATTATTTACATGATCCGATTGTTCTTGTAATGATGAAACTTTATTTGTGTTGGCTGAACCAGGCAAAAGATTTTTAAAAAATGAGTAAATGTTATCACCGGTAAAACCCATATTTAGTTTTTTTTCTTTAAATTTTATTTACTGAAAGCACAAAGAGTAAAGATTTTTTTTTAATTTTTACTTTTTTTTGCAATTTTTTATTTAATTAAACAAGTATTTTTTTTCTAAGACGTATAATAAAGTGTTTATCGGTATTTTGTAAAAAGATTAAGGTTTTCAGTTTTCTAAATATAAAATTTAAAAAAAGTTTCAAAACCAATTTTATTGTGGAAACTAAGTAATTTTAATATCCTTAGATGTTATTCTTAGTCGTAGAGAATATAATTTTATTAAGTTCACCAGTATATGTACGGTGAACTGTACTACAGTTAAGCCCGGGATTACCTACTAGTAAGGGTTGACTAATTACTAAAAATAGAATGAGTTAATTTAAAAAAGAAAATATCAAAAAGTTATACATTTTTTAAAATATTTTGTGTTTTTAATTTTCTTATACCTAATTACATTTTAAACAAAAAAGCCGATCTATATTCCATTAAAACCAATCTATATTCCATTAAAATTTTATAAATTTTAGTATAAATAAAATTAGCGGAGGTTCTGAATTAAAGTGTAAAAAACCACATTTTTTATAATACGATATCAGTATATTGAAAATATATCATAAATTGAAATTCCTGATAGGTTAACCAAGGTTTGATAATTGGTATTTCATAAGCTTTATTTAGTTATGAAAAGTTTATAAATATATTTTATGAGTTGATATTAGATCAAATGCAAGTATTTATAATATGGTCAAAGGAGTATAAAGCACGTTAACAGCATATTATGACCAAAGTTCCTGCCCTAAACACACGATTTACCTTATATTTTTCTTATTTTAAAATTAGCTATTATACTCAAAAGTCTGTACAAAACCTTTAATGAGTTTATATATATATGTAATATAATATTCTTAATAAAAATATTTGCTCTGCAATGCAAAACTTATTTGTTATATTTCAAAATAAATTTATTAAATATTGTTATATAATTTTATTTAATGTGAAAATCAATCAATATAAATTAATAGAGTAAAAGTTCTATATAAAATAATTAATTTAGAAACAAAATTTATGTGGGCAGTTTACGATATATGTATATGTATTTATTTGAGAATATTTGAAAATTTAATGAAATTACTATAAAAATAATTAAGTATGGTGGTTAAATTATATGTATATACATATATATATAAACAGTATTAAATATTATTGATAAAGCTATAAAAACAGAATTTCTTTAAAAAAGTTTGAATACCTTTGCTTTTTTATTAAAAATATTCATTTAAGTAAATTTAAAAATATTGAAAAATCAATGTAGAATTGAGTTATTTCAGAATTTATTTAAGAATAGAATTAAATTAAAACAAATGAGTATATATCAAAAAATTTGATCAAACTTTAAGAAAAAGCTATGTGTTTTACATTAATTTATTATAGAAAAAATTTAGCCTTTTGGATATAAAATTTATATTTTAATCTTTATGTATTTTATTTCCAGAATTTATTTTTAGCTATAATATAAATCGGTTAATTAAACTGATTATTTCATAACTTCTAATCTAAATCACAATTATTTATTTTGGCTAAACATTAAATATCATCCCTATGGGTTAAATTTATTTAATTTACACAAAAAAAAGCCATTTGAATTGAATAAATATTTGGTTAAATCGCTTACATTATAAAATTCGTTAATTTTGTATGAATTTGATTACAAAAATGATTTGAGATTTTGATAAATATTTAAATAAATCATAATGCTTATACAATAAATTATATTTATACAAATATTTGCACTTTATAAAAGAATTTAAATATTAATTGAGTAGATGAATAAATCTTTTTCTATATTGTAAACTCAGCGTGATTTGTTAATGAATAAAATATAAATAATAAACATTAATTGTTTTAAACTGATTAAACTGATGAATCTGATCTATATGAGAAGAGATGAAACAACTTTAGTTGGATGTTGAAAGCGTTTTTTTGTAAAATAAATATTTTAACAATTTTCTTGAAAATAAATAAAATTTAATGCATGCTCCTACATATATACATATATGGGATCAAATTTCTAAATTTTCTTAGAAAAGAAATAATAGATAGTTTTATATATTTTATTAAAACTTAAATTTAAATTCCATAAAGTTAAAAATAAATCGATTTCATTGATTTTACATAAAAATTATTTTTGATAGACACATCTATAATACATATGTAATTTGTTTTCGAAAACATTTTTAAAAAATGTTATATGTATTCCAAATTGTATACAAATTTGTATGTAAATTGAACGCTTACTTCTGTTATAATGTATATGTAAGTACGTAGTATTATACATATATTGTGAAGAAAGTTTTCAATATCACGCCTCAACTATTTTCCCTACTAATTTTAAAATTTAATTTTTTTTTTTAGATCAAATTATGAAGGATAATCAATTTATCTACGTAGAATGTATACCTATCATAATATACATATATACAATATACACGTACTTATTTAATTTTAAATACAGAATTTAAAATTTATTAATAATAAATGTAAATGTGTTATTAAAAAATATAACAAAAAAGAAATATAACAAAAAATTTGTTATATTTTTTTTTCCTCTAAAATTTTTTTTAAATGTTTTTTTTTTTTATTTTGTTGTCATACTTAACTTTTTATTAAAAAGGGAAGAAAAGAAAAATTTTTCAAAAGAAGTTTAAAGTATGGGTATAACAAAGTGTAATGAAAATAATAATAACAATAGAAAAAGAAAAGAATAGAAACAAAAAAGAAAAAATGAAAAAACTTGACCGTCATTGATTTCAATTTTTAATAAGGTATATTGATTTCTATTATACCAATAAGTATTATCTACAATGGTAAATAAGTACCTATTTACTAAACTTCTTATATATATATATATACATTACTATTTAAAACACTTATTAATATGTCATTAAAATGATAATATTATACAATTCTAACCAAATATACTATACGTTAAGTATGTAATATACACCAAATATGTATTATATAGAGACATATGTATTATGTACAATTTATACATTAGAAGTATGTACAATTAAAAAAAATATTTATATATGTATATACATGTTATAATTCTTATTCTTTAAATTTTGTTAAGACAAAGAAAATTATTTTAAAATAACAGTTCTTACAAACTTTTAAGTACATACATATATGTATGCATATATTAATAAGAGTTATGTATTACGAACATAATAATAATATTTAACGTCTATATTTATATATTTAATGCTTGTATAATTTATTCATATAAAATTTATAATGTGACGTGGTTGTAAATTAAATTTTTAAAAATATTTTTTTTTTAATATTACATAATCCATGTTAATTTTTGTAATTTTAATTAGAAAATATTAAAATTTTAAAATAATTTTACTTAACGTATAATTATTTTTTTATGATTTACGTATATAATATATTTTTTTATTATATACATATATATTTTTTGTTTTTATTTTCAAATTTGAATCATTAAATTTAAGCTAAAAATTAATAAAAATTTAATTATGTTATTAAATTATATTATTTCAAAATTTCATAAACACAAAATTTATTTGTTTTTTTTTTAATAATTCACGTATTTTATAATATTATTTTCTTATTTAATATATATTATTATATGTAAACTATTTGTATATAATTCATAATTACTATAAATGTATGTGTTTATAATTCTTTTCCCTTATATATATATATATTATGTAATAAATTTTAAAATGCGTATAAAATTAATTAAATTTTAAAATATCTTTTACATATTTAATGTATAAAACTGCGTATTTTATTTTTATATATATTATTAAATTAAAATATTAAATTTTCTTTGTAAAATTTAATGATACACTATAATAATTTTAATTATCCTTTATACCACATATTATGATATCATATATGTATGTATGTGTGTATATTTATTATATAACTCTAATTTAAATAAAATTTTAATAAAATGAAATCAAATTAATTAACTTGAATAGATTTTTTTTTTCAAAAAAACAAAAATTACATCAAATTTAATATTAATATATTAAAATTTCTATTATACTAACAGAAAATAAAACCAAGAAAATAAATGAAATAATTATTTTATAATAAAATCCATTATATATAATATATAGCAATTAAACTCTTCAAAAAAAAAAAAGAAAAAAACGGATTTAATATTTCGTATAGTATAACTTTTGTACGTCTTTAATTTAATACTTTTACTTGAATACTAAACTCTTATAATAACGAAAATCAAAAAAAAATATAATATTATATTGAACAGTATTGTTAGAATATGAAAGAAATTTATTTTTTAAAATTTTAGTGTTACATATACACGTACATGGGTATTAAATATACTTATATACATACATACATATATATAATAATACATTTATAAAAAAATTCATTCTTTAAATTTAATATTTTCCTACCGTTCTTTTCTATATAATTTATATATGTTTGTATAACAATTTTATATTACATTATATATGTACATATCTGGTAGGATATTTTGATATTGTTAAATTTATAATGTAATAAGAAAAAACTTGAATAAGGATTGTACTTGAACTTGTAATAATATTTTTTATTTATGTTATTTTTCTGGTTTTTTATTATTTTATTAACTACTTTTTAATAATTACTATGAAATGGTAATGTAAATATTGTGAAAAAAGAGATAATAATATGAAAAAAGAAAATAAGTAAAAAAACGTGTTCAGTGTTTTTGATTTTGTCCGTTTTTCTTTTTTTTTTCGTAGGTATAGCTGGCTGGTAGGTACTATAAAAATGTTAATATTAATTTTATAAAAAAAAAGGATAATGTTATGTGTAGAGTGTTATTGTTGTTATTTTTTTTTTCTTTTTTTTTGTGTAATAAAACATGAAAATGAATATTTTTGTTTTCATTTTATTTCTTATTTACATGTGTACACATTAAAAAACCTCAAATAATTTTATTATGTATACGTTTTAATGTGTTTTTGTATATATGTATATACAATAATTAACAACTGTTGATATGTGAGTTGGTTGACAAAAAAAAAAAGAAACAAAAAAATAAATTGTGAGAAGTTGAAAAAAGTTAAAGAAAAGTTAAAGAAATTTTAATGTCCTTTATACTATATATATGTATATATACATATATATATTTATAATGTGTAGTGATCCTTGACTTTTTTTATAATTATAGATATTTATACACAAATATTTATTTATTTTATTTATACAGTGTAAAAAATTTAGTTCAAAATTGTTGAATATTTATTTAATCGATTGTGTGATTTTGAATTTTTTCCCTATATAGGCACATATATGTACATATGTATATGTATGTAAATTGCAGATTTTTTTAATTTATATTATATTTTTTTGATTTTCGACAAGAATTTTTCATAATTAGAGATAATCTATGTGAAAATATTTAAATTGTATAAAAATAAACCTTTTTCTTATGTACATAACGAAATTTAATGTGTATTTAATTTTTTGCAATATATATATAATGAAGAAGTTATTATTAGATCATGCATGCTAATATCTATTTACATATTCATATATTTATGTTTATATAATGAACCCTAACTTCAAAACTGCAATAATAAGCTTACTTAATATACAATTAACATTACTTAAATGTGGTATTGTAATGTAATTATCACACATTTTTTAAATGTATATAACAAAGGGTTTAAATATATTCTAATTTTAGACCAAAAATTATTTCAGTTATTTTGATAGATAATGTTTCCAAAATATATTAGTTTTCCAAAATATATTATGTGCTTCACCGATATAACATATATGAAGTCATGAAAATAGAACATCTTTTTCCGTATATTTTATAAATTAGTTGCTATTTTCTATATACATCTATATATCATTTCGAAAAATCATTTAAAATTTTTGGAAAAAATGGTTTGTAAAATATGTACATATTAAAAACTTACAAATAATTCATATTAATATCATAAAGATTAATTTCCTTGTGTACATGATAACTTCTTAACTTATAAATCTTATGTTAATTAAAAAAAAATTAATTAACCATTCATATTTGATTATCTTATAGTTTTTAAATGAATATTGAAAAAAAAAATGCAACAAATTGCAAATAAATAACAAATTATAGTGAGTAAGACTACGAAAATATGGTAATTTCATGTTAAAAGTTGTAGACATGTCATATGTGGATATAAAGCCCATCATTTTCAAATGTTTAATTATTATTTAGTGGCATAAACTTTATGATACATATGGCGTGTGTTATCATTTGTCTGACTAAAATAAATAAAAAAATATTGGTTGAAACAACTTTAATATTAATGTAAAATACATATTAATATTATAATTGATTTATACGTTAAGTGTATTAGAATTGTGCTGCATAAAATTCATACAATCGCAACGTTAGTGCAATTACCGTTTTCTATTTCATCTTATTAAAGTTTTTAAAAATTTTACTTTAAAAAATATTTTTGAATGAAATACTATAGTTATCATATTATTCTTAGACAGTTGTTAGATAAATTAATTGAAGTTGTGTAAAGTAAAAAAAAAAAATAATTATAAATAATTCCAATATTTTTAATTTTACAAATAAACATAAGAAACATATGTACATATTATTTTATATTTTTTCTTTACAATAATAAGTGTGAGCTTGAATTTTATTAGCTATGCACATGTGTTTTATAATATCCTATATTCTATAAAATACAATATTTATCATAATGCATAAAGTTGTTTTATTTTCGAAACTAAATTTGTTTTATAAGAATGTATCTTAAACTAAAAGTTTGTATCAGTTAATATCACATAAATCGATGTAGTTTTCCACTATTTTCAATATTGTCTAAAAAAGATAAAACGTAAAAATTAATTAAATTTTATGATATTTAAAATTTTCTCTACAGGTTTTTTTTTAAGAGGAAAATGATAATTAAATTTTGTGTGAAATTATATCAAATATTTAAATATTCTAAATCATTACCTTTAAAAGTACTATGTTTATAGGTTTTCTTAATATCAGTTTTTCTAATAATTTATAAGAAGTTTTTGATGACATTTGTAACTATTGATAATAATAGTCTATTATTATAAAACGGTAGTAATTATTGTAATAATATACGTGAAGTTTATTTAATTAGATGTTAAAAGCATTATAAAATTATATATGCAATGTTAAATTTCCTATATATATTACCAAAGTTTTTATAACTTTAAACTTTTTATAACTTTATTCAAATAAAGAAGAGATGTAGTTCTCCCAAAATTTAATTCGTTTACAAAAAAGAATAAAAAGAAAATGTTTAAAACTTACAAAACTTTAATATTGGGCTGTGTTACCTTTGTATTATTTAAAAGTGTTCAAAGTGGAGTATGTATATTATATTACCTTTAAAGTACTTTTAAGACGACATAATATTTAATGTTTATTAATAATACTTACATGAAATTAAAATAATATAACTTTTTATTAATTTTCGTGCTAGACCACTTTAGAACAATATAAGGAAGGTGGACGCATGATGAGAAGTATTTGTTCACCAAAATTTCAAATATCACCGGGTAAGTATTTTGCAAAATATATATACTAGGCACATAGGTACACATCCATAGATAGTATATAATATGGTTTAGGTATTTATATAAAACTCCTAATGTTAAAAACACTTCTTATCTGCGTAAAAATATTTAATTTAAATTTTAATTAGAATATTATTTTATAACATGCATTTTTTAAAAAAAACTCTTACTTAATTATTTTTATAGAAATATGGGCACAACTGGAGGAAAAACAAACTCCTGATGATCGAAATGTAAAATGTTTTATTAATTGCATTTTCGAAACTTCAAAAGCTGTAAATATTATTGAAATATTATTTGATATTAAGTTCATGTAAAAAATATTATTTTGTATATTATTTATATAAAATTTTCTTGATATTTAAAGATGAAAAGAGGAAAATACCAATTGGATATAGCATTAAAACAAGTAGATATGATGGTTCCAGATCATATGAAGGATGATTATAAAAATGGTTTTTCAGCTTGCAAAGATGCAGGTAAGATTATACATTAAAAATAACATTATCAACAATTATATTAAGTTATTAAATCTACCTTATTCTAACTTTTGTATGGATTTTTAATTATTTTCAGGTAAAGGATTCAAGGATTATTGTGATATTTCCTATGAAGTTTATAAATGCATATTGGCTGAAATTCCAAGTTTCATTGTTCCATAATATTTTATAATATAATATGTATAATTTATTTTTCATTATATATATACATACATATAAATAACCAAGAGAATAATGTTTCATTTGCAATATTTTGTTTAATAAATACTTACATTTGTATAAGTTTACTGGCACAAAACATGTTTTACTTAGTTTGTAATTCTCCAATTTTGTTAAATCAAAAGTAGTTAATGCATGTTGATTGTTGTTTTTTAATCCTTTTAATTAACAGGTTTTAGTTCTAGCTTAAACTTTAAATGATTTTAGATTTTCTTTGTAACACGTAGAATATTAAGTGCGTGAAGAATCCCTTGATATAAATTTTTTATAACAATACTGGGCTCTAAACCTATTGCTACAATAATCAATTCAAGGTAACATATACTAGCTCTAGAAAATTAAGTTGGACTACGTTTCCAATAATGATGAAGATTTTGGATTTCTATTTATATATTGGTCTTTACTTTAAATTTTTATTATTAAAGTTTCTTACACACTTTAAGAATAGGCTACTATACATGTTTTACAATAATAAGTACATATGTGAAAAACGAAAGCTTATTTAATTTAACTGCCATCTATTGGTGAGAATGATAACAATATTTTGAAAAATACAAATGGAAATATTACCATCACTATGTATGAGAAAACAAATGTCAATCATTTAAATGTCACAACAAAAGTGAAAGTTAAAAAATGCACAAATTTTTTTTATTATGACATTTTAGCCGATTTTTGATCGTCAACACAATCCAATTAAAATTTTCGAAAGGAGTTTATTAAAAATTTTTCAAAATTTTTTTAAGAATGCAACCTATAAATTCTTTTAATATGGATCGTTCTGGGGTAGGCACAAGTTCAGAATTGGATTATGGTGCGGATCCAGCATCAGGAGGTTTTTTTAGTGCAGATTATAAAAAACATGAAGATTTAAAGCAAATGTTGGATAGCAATAAAGATAGTCTTAAATTGGAGGCCATGAAACGTATCATAAGTATGGTTGCAAAAGGACGTGATGCGTCTGAATTATTTCCAGCTGTTGTTAAAAATGTAGTGTCGAAGAATATTGAAGTGAAAAAACTAGTGTACGTTTTTCTGATGAGATATGCAGAAGAGCAACAAGATTTGGCATTGTTGTCAATAAGTACTTTTCAAAGAGCTCTAAAAGATCCTAATCAGTTAATTAGAGCCAGCGCTCTTCGTGTTCTTTCGAGTATTCGTGTTTCAATTATTGTCCCGATTGTTATGTTAGCCATAAGGGAATCAGCATCAGATATGAGTCCTTATGTGAGAAAAACTGCAGCCCATGCAATTCCTAAATTATACTCCCTGGATCCGGAGCAAAAGGAAGAGTTAGTTGTTATTATTGAAAGACTGTTGGGTGATAGGACAACATTGGTTGTGGGTTCAGCGGTAATGGCATTTGATGAAGTTTGCCCCGAACGGGTAGATTTAATTCATAAGAACTTTCGAAAATTGTGTAATCTTTTGATAGATGTTGATGAATGGGGTCAAGTTATTATTATTAACATGCTCACTAGATATGCTCGAACGCAATTTGCTAATCCAAACCTTGAGGTTCGTTTCAAAAAATTTTAATATCAGTTTTAAAATTTTTATTTAAATTTAATGTTTGCAAATATTAAAAAACGTATTACTTTTTGTAGGATGTTCAAAGTGATGGAAAATTTTATTCGGACGCGTCAGATGATAGTGATTCTATAGATTCTAGTTTACTAGATAAGGCGATTACTAAAAATAGTCCTAATGTCTTAGATGTGGATCATAAACTGCTTTTACGTCAAACGAAACCTTTATTGCAAAGTAGAAATGCTGCAGTTGTTATGGCTGTATCTCAATTATTTCATCATGTAGCTCCAAGAAATGAAGTACTTTTGATAGCAAAAGCACTGATACGACATCTTCGTAGTTATAAAGAAATTCAAAGCGTTGTTCTAACATGTGTTGCATCATTAACCATAACAAGAAAATATATATTCGAACCGCATTTAAAATCTTTCTTCGTACGTAATAGTGATCCAACCCATATTAAACTTTTGAAATTAGAAATTTTGACTAATCTTGCAACTGAAGTAACAATATCTATAATTCTGAGGGAATTTCAAACTTACATCGCCAACAGTGACAACTATTTTGTGGCAGCTACAATCCAAGCAATCGGGCGATGTGCTTCATCTATAGAAGAAATCAGCGAAACTTGTCTAAATGGACTGATTCACCTATTATCAAGCAAAAATGGTACGTCTCAATATTAGTACATCCCAAAAACTCCTTCTTAAATTTGCTCTTTTTTTTTTAGAACATGTAGTTGCTGAAAGTGTGGTTGTTATAAAGCGACTTTTGCAATCGAAAGCAGCGGAAAACTCAGAAATAATATCTCAAATGGCCAAGCTATTGAATTTCATAACAATTCCAGCAGCAAGAGCGTCAATTCTTTGGCTTATCGGTGAATATACAGAAAAAATACCAAAAATAGCTCCAGATGTCTTGAGAAAATTGGCGAAAACTTTTGGTGATGAGGTGAAAATTATTTTTATTATTAATATAAGAGTCTATCAGATCAGTTTTCAATTTCAATTAATGCATTTTTCAGGAAAACATTGTCAAGATGCAAATATTAAATCTTACGTTGAAACTTTATTTAACTAATCCAGAAAATGACTTACTTTATCAATATATTTTTAACTTAGCGAGATATGATCAAAACTATGATATTCGTGATCGAGCCAGATTATTGAAATTTTTTATATATCCTGATAAAGAGGGATCTAAAATTTCAACAAGAGCAAAAGACATTTTTTTATCTTCAAAGCCTTATCCCACTGCACAAAGTAAACATAGTGAGAGAGATCAATATCAGTTAGGTTCTTTATCCCATTATATGAACATAAGAGCTGCTGGATATAAAGATTTACCAGATTTTCCTGAAGTTCCACCAGATCCATCCGTTAGAAACATAGAAAAAACTAAAATTCAAAGCAATTTGAATTTTTCGTCAGACAATGTCGTCGAAAAATTAATCAGAAAATCAAAATTCCCAGATGAAGAATACAATTCAGAATCTTCCGACTATTCAGAAACATCCTCTGAATCAAGCACGGAAAACAGTTCTGGCGGTGAAGATGACGCTGAAGAGTCTGATGAACGAAATGGGAAAAGTAAGTTTGGAATTGAAAATGATTCTAAAAAAGAAAAAAAAATTGAAAGTGATAGCGAAGAAGACGAAGGTGATACAGAAACCAATAGCGGCAGTAGCGATGAAAGCTCTTCGGAATCCGAGAATGATTCTACTTCATCAAGTGATGAGGAATCCGAAGATCAACAAGCTGATGAAAAAATTCAGGCAAATGATGATAAATATTCTAATAAAAAGAAATTAGATAAGGATAAAACAACGAAAGTTGAACAGAAAACTTTCCAACGACAAGATACAAGCAATTTAGATTTGCTTTTAAATTTAGAAAATGTTCAATCATTTGGAAAAATTATGACACCCACTCGGGATATCAGTTTTGAATCAGGTAATGATAACCAAAAATTTATTTCTTTTGTATGTGACGATATCTATCGTTTACAGGAACAACTTCATCAATACAAACACACCTATCACCTAACATCGAGTTAGTTAGTTCAAGTTATATAGAACATCAATTCGTCGAATTAGTAAATAAAGTTTCTGGACATGGCTTAGAAATACTTTATCGATACACAAGAACTCCACATTTGGGCTTGAACATGATTTCAATTGAATTAGAATTCAAAAATCATTCTTATAAAGAACTAACAAATATTCATATGGGTAAAATTAAAACTCCGACAGGACTCGGAATATCTATAAATGAATTTCCACAAATTGATATTATACATCCCATGCAGACATGCCAGGGTATACTTGGAGTAAATTTTAATGATTCAACCCATGAAATTGAGTTCGAAATAATTTTCAATCAAACTGAAAAGTGTTTAGTTACTTTTAAACCACGTGTAGGGGAACTCGTAAGGTCTGTTAAAATACCAGAAAAGATATTTAAAAATGAGCGTTTGAATTTACGTGGAATGAATGAACATCAATTTATAATTAAAAATTCAAATGATTCTTTGGAAGATATTAAACAAAAAATTTACAAAGTCATAAATGTTAGTAACGTTGAGTCTTCGGTCGGTAATACAGAAATTCTTTTTGCTGGCCAAACGATTACGAATAAAAATTTGGTATTAATTAGTATAGAATTTATTGAACAGACAAATGATTCTTCAAGAGATACAGTTATTACAGTAAACTGTGAAAACGTTGTGTTAGGGTCATTGTTACTTAATGAAATCAAAAAGTTTATTTTTGCTTAAGGAAATCAATCTCACCATGACTTAGAAACGTGGTTTAAAAATTTTTAAATAAAGGGAAAATACTATAAAGAAAAAATACAGTGGCGAAATTATTTTATTTTAAAACTGCAATAGATATTGATTTAAATAAAATATCTACGTATAAGTTTAAATTATCTTTTTATTCTAAAAAATTTATATCTATTCTTTTTAGGTAGAAATTGATGAAAAATAGTTATAGAAACTAACATAAAACATTTCGTACTGACGAACCCTTATTAACATACATATATTAGGAATATCAGAAACAAATATGTATATATGATTTTAATTAATGGAATTAATTACAAATTGAATTTCTCGTTAAAAAATTAGAAATATTGTTTGATTTGTTCCCAGGATCAAATTATTATCCGTCTTGTACGAACACCTGTGGAAAACTAACCGTTTACTTAAAAATGTCAAACTTTATAACGGACAACAACATTTTGCGATTTGATGTATAAAATGTTTCTAACATAATGAAATGTTGCTAACGGAATGTTCTCTATATTGAAATACATTTTGACAGCAATTTTCTTTTACAATTTTTACCTTGCCACAGTGATTCCATATAAGTTGAGGCAAGTTCTTGAAAATTTTTTCATTTTAAAATAATTTTCAAAGCAATTTTGAAATTCTAAAGAAACAGAAACAAAAAGAAAAATTGATTCGCCTATGGCTGAGTCAGAATTAAATATTGATAATTTAATATCGAGGTTACTTGAAAGTACGTATTTTTTATATGGTTAATTAATTAAGATTTTTAAATTTGCTAGTAAATTTTTGTTTTAAAATGAAGTTTATATTATTAATCCTAATAGTAAAAATATAAAAAAAAAATAATAAAATACAAGAAAAAAATTCTACGCAAGGTCTTAAATTTTAATCCCTCCAATTTTTAAACGTAAATAAATCGATTATAAAACGAATAAAAGTAAAAAAGGGAATAGCAGTAAAATATAAAAACAAAGGGAAAGTGATTGTCAAGTGCAAGAAATTTTGTATTCAAAATAAAATTCAATGCTCATGTAATTAAATATTATTTTTCATTATAATCTTACAAAGTAGTTATTATCCATTTTTAATACAATTAACCGACTTTGTTTAATTGAGGCTATTGTTATTACAAGAAATCAAGTAATGTGTTCAGATTTAAATAAATTTAATCTTTTCCATTTTGTTATTAAATACTGATAACATTTCTATTTTAAAAAAATATTGCATGAATAACAAGATAAAATCAAATTTTAATTATAAGATACCCAATATTTAATTTGTACAATACATATTTGTTTTTCTTAATCAATAAAAACTTTTTTCGATCTGTTACGAGAAAAAAATTTGTCAATTTTTATTTTAATTTTAAAAATTTTAAATATTGATACTTTTCGAATTTTTAATTACATATATATTTTTTCCCTTGAAGATTTTAAACGTTTAAAAGAAGTTGAGTTGCCAAAGGCGTCTTCAACAGAAGATGTTATTCATCAGAATGGTGATACTATACAGCTTATAAGGTATCCTAAGGAAGAATGCAAGAAAAAAAGATTAAGGGATTATTTTGTTTCAGAATTTGGTATTCTTTTTTTTAAATTTTATATTTTCTATAGAGGAGTAGATAAGTAGTTCGAATTTTGGTAGCAAATGCCAGAGTATTCTTCTTAATATTAAATATCGTATGATGCTAGTTTTAGATAAAATTAAAAAAAGTTTTTTAAAAAAATTAATAAAAATAAATTCAAATTTAAACGAAAAGTTCGAGGATGTCGTACTAATAAACCAGTTGTTATGAATGAAAATGAACTACGATGTTTATGTTTGAAAGCAAGAGAAATTTTTTTACAACAACCAATTCTTTTGGAATTGGAAGCACCTCTTATAATATGCGGTGATATACATGGACAATTTACAGATCTTTTGCGATTATTTGAACATGGAGGTTTTCCACCTACTTCAAATTATTTATTTCTTGGTGATTATGTTGATCGAGGTAAACAATCATTAGAAACAGTATGTTTATTATTGGCATATAAAATAAAATATCCAGAAAATTTTTTTTTATTACGTGGAAATCATGAATGTGCTAGCATCAATAGAATTTATGGTAAATTCTCTTTTATAATATATTCATAAATGTTAAATTAATTAAGATAATTTTTTATTAAATTATTTAAGGTTTCTATGATGAATGCAAACGGAGATATAATATTAAATTATGGAAAACTTTTACAGATTGTTTTAATTGTTTACCGGTAGCGGCACTAATAGATGATAAAATATTTTGCTGTCATGGTGGTTTATCACCAGAATTGGATAATTTTGATCAAATAAAAAGTATACCACGTCCAATTGATATACCAGATGCTGGATTTTTATGTGATTTATTATGGAGTGATCCAGAAAAAGATAGTCAAGGTTGGAAAGAAAATGATCGTGGCGTCAGTTTTACATTTGGCGCAGACGTTGTTCAGAAATTTTTATCTAAACATGATTTAGATTTAATTTGTAGAGCTCACCAGGTATTTAAGAATATTGAAAGTTTCTTTTATAATTTATAAAACATTTTTAAGGTGGTTGAAGATGGTTATGAATTTTTTGCGAATCGTCAACTTGTTACTTTATTTTCTGCTCCAAATTATTGTGGTGAATTTGATAATGCTGGTAATTTTCATCAAAAAAAAAAAAATTGCACTGTTTTAAAATGGAGTTATTATAAAAATTTTTTAATATATAAAAAAATATTTCAGGTGGTATGATGACTGTAGATGAAAGTTTAATGTGCTCTTTTCAAGTAAAGAATAATTTTATTTTTTGGTTTTAATATCTAATTTATGTTTTCTATTTAATAAATTTTATCTAATAATGTTTTCCATTTATAACAGATACTTAAACCTTCAGAGAAAAAATTAAAATATGTTCTCAGTAGTAGTAACAATAATAATAACAACAATAATAGTTCCAGTGGCACCAAAGGACCCATTAATCAAAAAGCTTTCACTTCCGATTCGAGTTTGAAATAAATAAATTTGAATCATATATAAAATAAATATATATATATATATATACATATAATAAAATTTAAAGTGTATTTCACCGGAAGTCAATTATGTAACCATATGAATTCATTATAGATAAAATTTATTTTTGAAATCATTAAATAAATAAAAGAGAAATAATAACATATTTTTCAGCATTAAACCAATGTTTTATTTAAAATCATATTGCATTTGTTTTGTAAGGTAATTGTTTTGATTTCAAAATTGTAAATATTTTATTAAATGTGTGACATTACGAAATAGTAAGGATTTTTCAAAAAATAGAATTTATAAATTTTGAATTTCAAAATGTAGATCATAATAATGTTATAATATGAAAGCTTATAATTTAAATAATTTTACTATTAATTTTCATTTTAACATTTCAAATGAAATTGAAAATTGAGAAATCCTGGCGATTGAAAGTTTTTAACTTTAAATTTTAAAATGAAACCTGCAATTTAAGTATTTTGTTTTTAATTGCATTTCAACTGAAAAAATGTAATTTAAAAAATTATATAAAATATAAAATTTTTGTTTTTACATTTACGCTTAATTTAATTTTAAAGAAAATAATACAAAATAAATAAAATATTTTAAGCTAATTAGATCATAATTCTTAGACTTTAATTTCAAGGTAGAGAAAAATAAATGTTTATAAAAATACGGTAATCAGGTAACATACGAGTAAAATACCTTCATCTTTTTTATTATGACTTTCGGTTTACTGAATTGCGCATGTACTTATATCAAACATCCTTCTTGACAGTGAAATTTCAAAAAATTTTTTGTTTTTTTTTTTTTGTTTTTGCAATAAAGAAAGAAAAAACGGAAAAACTAATATTGCAAATTATTATTATAAAATGAAAACAAAGATTTTAATATTAAATATTTAATATAAGATTATAATGATAAAAAATTTAATTTTTCCTAATAATTATATACAAAACAAAAACCTAATAAAAAAATATAAATATTTGAAAGTGAAAATTATAAATTGAAATTACTCGTGTATAAAAGTGCCAAAATCAAGTTTCCTTTTTATTCCTATATATATATATACATAAATATAATAAAATAATTTTATTTATATACCTTAAATAAATTTATATACCTTAAAAGTTTTAAAAAATGGTTATTTTATATAGTAATTAAATTTATTACAGCTTTAATGGTAAAATTTAATTGAATTTTTTTTAAATATTTTTTTTTTTAATATATTGTTCCTGTGTACTACTGTATAAATCAATTTGTTATAGAATGTATATACATATATATATATATGTATATATTACAATATAATGATATATATGTATATATTACAATATAATGATAGAATCTAAAAATAAAATTATGAAGCACCTATAAGGACTCTATTATATTGTAAAAACAATAAAATATAAAAAGTATCTAATTGAGTTAATCGATTTGTACATATATAATAATTGTATTTTATTATCTTATTGTATTATTGAATATTAGTTGTTCATAAATATTTGCATAAGTATAGGCAACACAAAATAAAAATGTATAATATACGAGTATTTATAATTTATTCCATATATACGAGTACATTGTATGAGTATCTGTAAATATTTTATGTTTTTATACTTTTATTTCATATACTTACACGTATTAGTATATCTTGCAATATTTATAATACATATTAAAAATTTAAGAATTTACTAGAGCCAAAAAAAAAGTTTAAGCAATAAATTTCAAAATATTTGGAACTATTGAATATTTGTGCACGTATTACGTATGTATTTAATATTTTTGTATATAAGAAATTTTTCCAATATTGTATAAATTATATTTATTGCTTCTAATTAAAACGATTTGGACAATATTCAATTATAATTTATTAAAAAACATAATAATAAAGCCAGTTAAATTTTATATAGAAAAAAAAATTCACGTGAATTGATTGCTTTACCTTTTTACTTTTCTTTTACACTTATATGTATACTTAATATGTTCAGAATGGACATTAATACGTAGAGACAAACAAATATAGTTAATATAGAAATAAACTTTAATATGCGGTACATTTAGTATTTTTTTCGCACAGTTTTATTTATTAATATTTAGTATGCAAGGCACGCAAGTTATTGAAAATACTTGAATTTTTTTTGTACTATTTTTGTTCTTGTTTTTTTTTTTGTTTATTGAGAGATTGCATTCAGAGTTTAATTTGAACTTCAAATGATATTTTTAATTAAATAAAATTGTTTTTATATATCAGTTTTTTTATAATTATTGACGTAATAAGTTTAATTCAATCAAAATTTTTTTAATTTAGAATTAATATTAAAATGAAATATTAAATTAAAATTGAAAAAAAATTATAATTTTTCAACTCTAATAATGTTTAAAAATTAAAAACTAATAAATTTTTCGAAAGTATATACATATGTATATCATTATACAAATTGAGTTCACATAAAATACCGTCTCATAACAGTAGTACGGTTATTAAAATTACTATGATTTATAAAAAAAATTTATTTTTTTTTTTAATTTCTTACTGAATATTTATAGTTTAAATTTATACTAAAAGTTCCAAATGGTAAAATAAATAATAACTATATAAGAGAAAAATTTAAAATGATTTTAAAAAATAAAGATAAATAAATAAAAGAGTGACCGGCCCTTCAACTTAAAAAACAAGAAGTTTTGAAAAGAAATTTTTTCAATTAATATAACAACGATCAAAATGATACAAACAATCGAGTGTAACCATTTAGTTGGACGTACAGATCTGGCAGAACATTTAGATATTGAGAGAAAAAGTAAACTTTTAAATAATTCAAATATTCATACAATATCATCGTCGAAAATAAATAAATTAACAACACCTCCTCCACCACCGCCACGTAGAATTAAAAAAATTGTCGAAAAAAATACTGAAGAATTAAGTGAAAAAAATATTAAAGAGGAACAAAATACAAAAAACGATCAGAATACAGAAAATGAAGCTTCAAAGTAAGTACACATTTGGAGAAATAATTTATTAATTAGTAAAGACTAAATTATAAAGTTTAAATTATTAATTAATTGATTTTTAAATGTACATAAATATTAAATACTTATAAAGGTTTTTTTTTTAATTTTAATTTTAGTTTTGATCCAAAAGAACAACAATTTATACAAGAACGTGTCCAAAAATTAGTAAGACGTTTTTCACAACGTACAAATAATGCAAAAATTTCAATAAATTTACCAATAGCAACAAGTAGTAATGAAAATTCACCAAGAAAAATTAGCACAACATCACAAATATCAAATCATTTTGATAATAATAATAAAGATGATAAAGATGATGATAATGATGATAATAAACCAAATGAAAATAATCAAAATATATCAAAAGATAATTCGAATGCAAAATTATTTGAAGCAGATGATGCATCATTACAAAATGAAGCATCTAAATCATGCACAAAATTATGTAAATTTCGTCATTTATTTTCAGGTGTCTTAGATCCACAAGGGAAATTTTATATATCATGGTTATGTATAGTATCAGTAACATTTTTATATAATGCTTGGGTAATACCATTACGATCAGCATTTCCAACACAAACAGAAGAGAATACAAGTAGTTGGTTAATAGCAGATTTTTGTGCTGATTCAATTTATTTAATTGATGTTTTATTTGTTAAACATCGTGTTATGTATTTATTTGAGGGATTTTGGGTTAAAAATAAAGATTCGACTAGAAAGAATTATATGAGAAAATTACAATTTAAGGTATATATTATTAAAATACATAATACATATTAATTAATTATATTATTTGAAATAATTTTTTTTAACAAAATTTATAGCTTGATTTATTATCATTAACACCATTGGATTTAATGTATTTTAAATATGGAACCGAAGCTGTATATTTTAGATTTCCAAGATTATTAAAAATTCAAAGCTTTTGGGAATTTTTCAAACTTTTAGATAGACTAACGTCTTCACCACATATTGTATTTTAAAATCCGAATTGTATTTATTTTGTGCTTAACTTTAATTCAAAAATCTTTAATTTTAGGTTAGAATATCGAAAACTTTAACATACATGCTTTACATGATACATTTAACTGCATGTTGTTATTATCTTTATAGTAAATATCAAGGTGCGAACTTACATAAATTTGATAAATATTTTTTGAACTTTTTTAAAACAATTATTTGTTTATTAAGGCCTCGGCTCAAACAGATGGGTATTTAGTGGAAAAGGACATCCGTACGTTAGATGTTTTGCTTTTGCTACGAAAACTGCTACTTCTATTGGTAAAACAAATTTAAAATATGTGCATTATAGTAGATTATTATAAATTAAATTATTAAATATTTTAGGAAAAAATCCAAAACCAAGTACTGAAGGAGAATATATGTTTATGACAGCCGCTTGGTTAATGGGAGTTTTTGTATTTGCCTTATTGATTGGTCAAATTCGTGATATCATTAGTACAGCAACTCGAACTAAAAATGAATATCGTCAATTAGAAGATGAAACTTTGGCTTATATGAGAAATTTAAATTTACCAAGTGAAATGCAAAGAAGAGTTAAAATGTGGTTTAAATTTACATGGGACCAACAACGAACATTAGGTGAATGATAAAATTTTTTATTTCTTTTTATATAAATTGTAAAATGTAAAATTTTTCTAAATCGGAAATAAATACTTTTCTTTTTTATGCTTTATTTTAGATGAAAGTCATATTACAGATGCATTACCAAATAATTTAAAAACAGATATCGCAATTTCTGTACACATTCAAACCTTATCAAAAGTTCAATTATTTGCTGATTGCGAACAAGCTTTATTACGAGATCTCGTTCTTAAATTGAGGGCTGTAACATTTTTGCCAGGTGATTATGTTTGCCGTAAAGGTGAAGTCGGCAAAGAAATGTATATTGTTAAATTAGGCCAAGTTCAAGTTATGGGCGGATCTGATAATAAACTTGTTTTAGCTACATTATCAGAAGGTTCTGTATTTGGTGAAATTAGTTTATTAGCAATGAATGGTGCTGAAGGAAATCGGCGTACAGCTGATGTTAAATCAAAAGGTTTTTCAAATTTGTTTGTACTTTCGAAAAGTGATTTGAATGAAGTGATAACATATTACCCAAATGCCCAAGCAATATTAAAAAAACGTGCAAGAAGTTTAATGCGTAAAAATGCGGCACGTGAAAAAGAAGAAGCAGCACAAAATTATAAAGCTGAAGTAATAATAGGTAATAAATGTGATGGTAATCCACCAGCAAAGATTGTTATAACGAAAGCATCAAGGAGAAGAAAAAGAAAAGATCGTGATAGGGATAGGGATAGAGATAGATCAAAAGAAATACGAGATAAAGAAAATGATATGCAAAATGGCTTTAATAAAGATTTTGAATCGGAAAATATTTTATCTGGTTGTAATGTTGGGCGTAATTCGATTTCTTCAGAACTATTAATGTCAATACAAAATGAATTAAATAAAGAAAATGAAGAAAATGGTATAGAAAATCAATGTTGTGATGTAAAGGAAGGAGAAGCAGATGGTTATGGTGAAACCAATATAGATGATTCAAATAATACAGTAGTTTAAAAATGCGATACTATGTAAATTAAAATCATAGGATTTTCACAAAAAATAGAACACAAATTTTCAAAATTCAATGTAAAATTTCATATTGTGTCAAAAATAATTATTTTAAAAATTTTTAATTAAATTTGTATCTATTTATGTATATTGTGATGATTAAACATAAATGTTTAGTGCTAAAACGAATTGTAAAATAAGTTGAAAAAAAAAAATTTTAAAGGATCAACTTATGGTCTTTTTTAAAACATTTGCAAATTCACTAATACATATATACATAAGTATTTGTTCTAAGATTTTAAAAATCAATAAAATAACTACGCGGGGATTAACTATAAATGAACAAGGCTCCATAATACTGTAATCGCTTTCAATTTAAGAATCTGTTTGTTTTTAAAATTCAAAAATGTCTTCTTTAAAATTACGCAATGATAGTTTTCTTCTCTATAGTTTTACGCTTTTAAGTTTACTTATAATGCTCTGAAAATATTCAATTAAATTTCATCCAACCAATTTCAGAGTACCTAAAAATGAATAATAATTATTATGAATATCTATAAAAAATTCTTTTAGTACTAAACTGTGCCTAATCAATTTTAAAATGTATATAAATGTATGCAAGTGCAAAAAAAATCAGCCAATTACATACAGATAAATATTTTAATGTAACTAATAAATTCTTTTTATAATTTTGAAAATTTTTAATAACACAATAAAAGAATGGAATATTAAAAAACATAATTTGATATTAAGTTATAAACGAGAATCAAAATAAACACTATAAATGTAATAAAAAAAAAAGAAAAAAATATTTTTTTTTTGTAAAATGTTTCAGCACTGAAATTATGTTTGTTAATTTGTTTGATGTTTATAAAGAAAAAAATATGAAAATGTAAAAAAAAAAAATGCAAAATCATGAAATCTCAAAAATAAAACAAAAATATATTTTTTTTTCTTCTTATTTATAAAATAAAAATTTTTAAAAATTTAAATTATCTTATAAATATGCAATAAATTTCAAACAATTTTACTTAGAATCAAATAAAACTGAGTTTTCTTTAAGGTTAATACTTTCAGTAGGAATACAAGAAAGTAGATTTATAGTAAGTATACACCCTCGCTTTTCCATTTCTTTCTCTTTCCACTTTCAAATTAGAATTATACTTTTTTTCTGATGGATATTTCATTTTTCCAATTAGATTACTCATTTTTTAAATTGGCTTTTGCATTTTTTTACAAATTATTGACTAAATCTTCAAAAAGAAAGTGAATAAATAAAGATTAAATTTTGAATACGTTTTAGAGAAAACGAAATAATTGTCCTCACCGGAAAATTACATCATACAAACATATATACATGACTTTCATTCCGCTTCTTTTTGCTGGGCAAGTAAAATAACGAGATACATATACGATCACACTCAATATATTTCAATAATTTTGAATCTTATTGACGAAGACAGTCACTAATTTGCATGTGTATAAAATAATTTGCGCTTGGTTTATATAATCAACTATTTTATATTTAAAATGTTAAAATCCTAATAACCTCATAATCTTTAGTATGAAAAAATTTGTTGATAATATAATAATATTTTAGAATTTAATTTTATAAAATCTATTATTCTGCTTCAATAGTGGATAGTAGAAATTCTGCTGAGGATAGTAGAATTTCCAATAAATATTAAATTTATTTTACGAGTAGATTGCGAGTATATATATATATACATATATATATATATATATAAATATTTATTAGTAGACAAAACCCGCAAATTAAAGGATTATGTAAATAATATGTTTACTACGAGAAATTAGTGTTACCTTCTTTCTTAAAATGAATTATAGTAAAATAAAACTCAATTATATCTATTATTAATTAATATTACCTATATTTATAGTAATAAATTAATTATTTTCACAAATATTGCAAATTATAATATATTATTTTTTTTTTTTCGTACTTTTTCTTTATAAAATCGATTTTACAAGGATTAGCACAATAGGTAGAACGTTTAAAAATAAATTAAAATTATATTTATATAATATATAATAAATTTATATTGATTTTATAATAATATTTATATGCACATATATACATATATATATTTCAAATATATGTACATATATATATTTTTTTTATTTAACATAATCTTTTAAGTATATAACATAAAATTTATTTATTAATTAAAATATTAAAATTAATTAAAATTATTTATTTTAATTTTTTTTTTTTTGTTTTATTTTCTTATTTTATATATGTAGCAAAAAAATTATAATAAATATGTGCGTATATAATTATTCATATAGGTAATTTTATTATTTAATTAATATATTTCTTTCTGATGTTTCAATGTGTATTAGTATAAACATATAAGTATATATGTGTATTTGTGTAGGTATATACGAAAAAGAAAAGCTATTATATATATTTATTTAAATTATTTTATGTTTCATTTTTTATATTTATGTGAATTTTCGTCTTATTTTTCGTGTTTAACTGTATTCATATTTAATTAAATATAGAATTTCAAAAATTGTTTTTATTTTTTATATTTGAGAAATTTCGAATTAATAATAATTAATTGTGAATTTTAAAACAGAAGATGAATTATTTTTTTTTTTAATAATTTTATATAGAAGTATAAAAAATGTACTTATAGAAATTTGAAATGAAAATTTTTTTTTTGTATCTCGTTTTTATTTAAAAAATTACATTAATTAGTTCTGTATAATTCTGTATGTACTCTTTTTTATTTTTCATTTGTTTTTGTCTAGTTTCAGAAATATTTTATGTAAAAAAAATTTTTTTAGAAGAATTTCCGAATTCATATGTGAAGTTTTTATATAATTTATGAATTCTTATTTAAAGATAATTTTTCTATTAATTTCTTCTTCTTTTTTTTTTATAATATAATCAATATTTTTATTGCATTTAAACACTATTATTTTATTTTTATTATTATCATTAGTCATTATATTGTTTTCGGAGGATAACTCAGCAGTATTGATTTGATATTTATGTATATGAATTTCACAAATTATGTAATTTTAAAATTAAATGTTATAAAATAAAAGCAAAAATTTCGAAAAGTAGATTAAAAAGAAGAAATAGAACAATTAAAAGAAAAGGGAAATTTTTTTAATAGTGACCACTGTCAAGATAACATGAATTAATACTTAAAATTTTTGTCTTTTTAAATTAATAGAATAATTATGCAAAGAAACAAAATGACAAGTTTAAAAGACGAGCATAATTTTTAATTTAATTGTTTTGTATTAGTATATGTATTACATTTAGTATTTCGTAAAATTTCAATAAGAAAATTATAATAGTATTAAATGCAGAATGTTATTATTTCGTATATATTTTAGTAAATATTTAAATTTATAAATTTTCAATTGAAAAAAAAAATGAAAAACATTAACTTTATTAAATTATTGCTATTTTCTTTTCTTTAAAATAAATAATTAAATAAAATATACAGACTGCGTATATAATGCAACAGTATGTATTTAATAAACATTAGTACATACAATGTATTATATTAAAAATCTTACATGCAAAATAAGAAAAAACACACAATATGCGTTCTGATATTTATATAAAAATATAAAAACAAATTATTAGTTACTAAAATTATTATCATATATTTTTTTTATATCATTTAAAATAATTTTGAAAAATAAAAGTATTTTAAAGTACTATAATAATAAATATATTTATTTTTTTTTTTAAATTCAACCTTTTTAATTATTTTTATAGGATTTTATGTATGATTAGTAGAAAATTATGAAAAAATTAATTCTTTTTTTTTTATCTATTTTTAATTATACATAAAATACTAATAATAAAAAGCTTATTAAAATTATTTTATAAAATTTGGTATTAAAATTATTTTTTAAACAAGAAAATTGTATTAAATATTTTTTTTAAATTTTATATATATATAATTATATAATTTATTATGTAAGTATATATATATATACATATATAAAATAGAAAATCTTAAAGAAATTTTAATTTTAAACGTATTTTAAAAATAGTGATATAATAACATAACAACAATATTTTTATAAGTTAAACTTTATTTAAATTCCTTTCATTTGTTATAATTTTAATCAATTCATTAATCACATATTTTATTAAATGAATATAAATATAATTTTTGGATATATATAAGAAAAAATATTTTAAGTAAAAATATACACTCATACTCTGTTATAAAAGAATCACTTGAGGAGATGGTTTTTAAAACTATTAAGATATTCTGTATAGAATTTAAAATTCCGAATTTTACTCTTAAAATTATAAAATTTTTCAAATACAAAATCCTTTCACCTCAAGTGATGTATCTAAAAGAATATGAATGATTATTAAAATAATATGTTCTTTTTAAAATATTTTTTAAAACGTTTTTAGATGATTTTATGTATATAGCTTAATTAATAAAAATTATTATAGAGAATATTATTTAAAGTATCTGTTATATTAAATATGTTTTAAGGTTTTAATAAAAAAAATGGTCACCATGTTATAACATACAATAATAGTATATATTATATGATATATTTGTTAAAATTTTGAAAATTAAAATTATATGATTTAAACATTTAAGTATAATATAGTTTGTATGAGACTTAAAATAAATCCAATTTAAAAGTAATTAATTTTATAGCTATAACAAAATTTTTTTTATTAAGTTTGTTCATTAGTTTTTAGTTTAAATTTCTTTACATTAATTATTTCATATGTATATAGAAATATTTTAATATCACAATAATTAAAATCAATTTGAATATGATAATATGTATTTTAAAATTTTAAAAGATTAATTGCTAATTTTAATTACATAAATATTTTAAGAAATTGGAAATTTTTTTTGAATAAATTGCAACAAAAGAAAAAATTATTTTCTTAAAATACTAAGTAATTAAAAATAATATTATAATGTTTTATTAAAAATTATATATATTTATATATAAATTATTGTTAAAATAAATTCAAATATTAAAAAAATAAAATTTTTTATTCTGTTCATGTTTTGCTTAATAACCGTTTTCAAAATTTTCTTTTCTTAATCCTAAAAATGCGCAGGAGTAATTATAAGAAATAAAATATTTTAGAAAGAAACGCTAAATAACTGACTAATTCAATGCAAAATCATAAAATATTTTAAAATAATGTTTAAAAAAAAATTATGACTAAATTTTTTAAAAAAGAGTTTCTGTACAAATGAATTGAAAAATAATAATAAATGTTTTTCGTGTTATTTCTTTTGTTTTTTTAATTTTTGGTCCTTACTATTTTAATAATGTTAGTATTAATTTTTTTGTGTTTTGATTGGTATTTCATTTTATATTATTGATATTTTAAAATAAGAAAAATTTAAGAACAAAATTTTGATTTTTTCATAAATATATATATTTATTCATATATACATATATTAATATATTAAAATACTGAATAATGGCTATATATATATTAAAAAAAAGAAATTTTTTTCGATATTATTTTAATGACATTTTATAGACATTATATAGAAATATTACAATGTTAATTTTAAGGTTTTGTGTAACTTACGGAGTTATTTTGTTTTTTAAATTTTTCTATAATAATTTAACAGCGTTTATAAACAATAGAATTTAATTTCGATAAATCGGTATAGCGTTTTTAGTTACGTTTATTTGTGTTATTTTTTTTTTTTTTGGTTTTGTTTTCTTGTTTTTCTTGTTTTTTACTTTTTTTAAACTTATACATATTATCATTTTTGTCAAAAATGATGATAAAAGCCTAACTATTTTAAAAATATTACTGCGCAAGTGAATTTATTTCGCATTTTAGCAGAATAAAATAATTGTATATTTGTAATGTATGTATATATCGTTTTAATAACATAATCTTTCAAAAAAATAATTTTCTATAATATTTAAAAGTTATAGATAAATAAAAATTAAGATAAAGTGTATGTAAAATTAAGTTAAATAAAATATAATCTACATATTTATTTAATTTCATATATAAATAATAGTATTAACATAATATACATATTAATATTGTTCAGGGTTAGAAGTAAAAGATACCACAACACAGCACTAATTGATGAAATCAAATTTAAAAACTATCCCGTTTGCATGTATAAACAAATCATTTATAATTCTTTAAAATCGTTGGAAGCACTCGGGAATTTTAACAAATATTAGAATAAGCTTTGTTATTTTTAGTTTTTAGCGAATGCTTTATTAGGATAATTTTATTTATTTAATAAATATAATAAAAGTTCATTCAAAATTTGAACCAAATTTAATATGATATTGAACGTAAGAGGATTGCTAAAAAGAAATTATCGTTTCTAGACTTATTTTTTAAATGGCTCAATATGTATGAAAAATTCAATTATATTTACTTTAAAATTATGAATGTAATATTCATAAAACATAAGGTTTATGGAACCAATAAAATTATCGAATAAAATTGAAATAATTTTGACTAGTCTTAAAATTAATTCTTAATATTTATATTGCAATATTATTATTTTTTAAAATAAACAAGAAATTTATTGTCTCGCATTTGTCCTCAAAAAAATAAAATAAAATAAAACAATATGCACACATTGTATAACACATTGTATAACACATTGTAGAAAAACATCTATTCTATAAAACAAATGAGAAAAAAATAATTTCTTATTTAATTTTATATTAATTTACAATATAAATTTATAAAAAAGAAATTGTAATGCATATACATACATATATATACAAATATATACTAGTACTATAATTAAATTTTAAAATGAAATTGTATATAGGTATACATATTTCTTTTTTTTCGTGGCATTATTAATTTTAACATTTAATATATATTTCCATATGCGAATTTATTTTTTATTAAATGTTATATAATCATAATCCAAATAAATAGATATAACAGGCGTATATATTTAAAATTTTATGTAAATAGATGTCGTAATCATAATAATTCACAGATTTTATTATTTGTATATATAGAAAAAGGCAAAAAAAAAATTAAAATAGTTTAAATGTTAATTTGTTTTTTAATTGTTTTCAAATGTTCTGAATTTTGTTGTTTTGAATTTTTATATAATAACTTTCATATATATTTACATATATATGAATATATGTATTCACTATATATTATGTACTTTATATAAGCATATTTAATATCCACATAAATATTTCATCTTACATTTTTTTATTTCATAATATAAAAATTTTTTTTCTTTATCATTCAATTAAACTATCTACGATTTTTTTTTGTTTTTAATTACATTTTATCATAAAATTATCATTATTTTAATTATCTATTTCCGTTTTTTATTTCTATTTTCAATAAATATAAATTTTCATTTTAAAATTTACTATTTTTTTTTTCTTATGTAATATGTTTGTAAATATAATTATATTTATATAATGTACACATCTATTTATAAATTTTTATATATATATATGTATATATGGATTGTTTGAAAATGTTGTATTTAAATAGTAGAAAATTTTTTTTTCTGTTAATAGGTATGCAATGTCTATACTTCGCTATATGGTTACTAAATGCTAGCTTAAAACGTACACGTGAATATGATATTTTATTTTAATCGGTATTGCATATTAAAGATTTTAATGAGTTATGATATTTATATTTAGTATTTTATTAATGAAAATTAAAAACATTTATAAATTGGAAACAGATTAGAAGATATACTGCAAAACATTTTTGAATGATACATAAAGGAAAAAACAAAAATATAAAATGCAATTTTCGGTATAAAATAATTTAAGGCTTTCATTATAATAACTCGAAAAATATACTTCTGGACTTTACAAGTTAATTGTTACAAACTTTGGCTCCATTTATGTGATATGTTGAATATCAGAACATAAGCGCAATACTAAACTTTTGATTTGCATTGTTTGATATCTATACATATATATTATGTATGTGAATATGTACAATTTGAAAGGAAATAATATGAGTATATACTAACTATTTACATATAAATGAATTTGCAATTTTAAAACAAACAATGTAAACTTTCTAACTTCACCGGGATACTTGAGCTTTATATTATGCAAAGTAAAAATATTCTTCGAAAAACAATTAATGTTTAATATTTTTGTAATAATATATTACAAAAAAAAAAAAACAAATCAGAGAATTCACATTTTTTAATTTCATTAAATATATTTCAAACTTTAGTTAAGATAGTTTTAAGAATATTATTTTGATTTTTTGTTTGGCTAGCATTTTAGATATTTTTTAATAATAAATAAAAAATTAATTTAATAAAGAAAAAAATAATAATGATAATTTAATTATTTCGTCTAATTCTATCTTGTTAAATATTTATCACTACATTTTTGTATTAGTTTTATATAATCAATGTATAATCCCTTTTATAATTAAAATTTAATTTTACAAAATTGTTTATTTTTCTTTACATATACATATAAATACATTATGTATATACTACATAATATTATACATGCGAGTTTTATATTCCGGTATTGTAAGAGATTCAGTTTTTTTTTTAATTTATTTTTTTTAATTAAATTATATATATATATTAATAAAACGAGAAAAAGATTGCAAATTATTACGAAATTTGCAAGAAGCATTCTCAATATGTTCATAGAAAATTTAAAAATTTTCGATTTTATTAATTTTTTTTAGATTTTCGTTTGAAATTGTTATACTTTACATAATATACGAGTATTTATGTATAAGAAATATATATTAGTTAAGATTTTAAATTTTTAATGAGGAAATAAATAATTTAAATTTTTCATTTACACATATTTGGTAAAAATTACAAAGCAAATGAAATTTAATTTTTGTTGAAGATTCATATCAATTAAGATAAAAAATGTATAAATTACGAGTACAATTTTATAATAAATAAATTTTGTAATAAGTTAAATTAAATATAAATGTAATTTAAAGTTTTTACATATGTTATATTCATTTCATTATTTTTTTATTAGAATATTAATAACAATTAATTAAATATCGAAAATTATTGATGTATAATTAATTATTCAGAAAGGTTTTATATTAAGATCTTAACGGACATTATGTATATTATATATATATATTATTTTCTTGAACCATCATATTACCAAATTTACCAAAATTTGAATTATAATCATTTTGTAAAGGAATTAATTATAGATAACTATAGAATTTTGAGTTAAGGTCTATACTTTAAGACTGAACAAATTTCACTGTAATTTCAAGTCATGTATAATTTTACATAAGTAATTCAAGTAATAATCAACATACAATAAATTTTAATTCTAATAAAATATTTCAAAAGGAATTTAATTGCAACTCTAACCGCGACAATTGAAACATATATATATATTACAAAAATGTAGTATATAAAGTATTAAATAAATTTCTAAATAATAAGATATAAATTACTATAAAAGATTTATTTATACATTTTTTGAATCTATGTATATATACACATAATATATAAATTGTTAAATGTTTTTGTAAGTACTGACATTCTAACTATATAAATTATTATTCATAAAATAATTGAAATTAAAATTATTATAAATTATTTTTATATTATAAATGTATGTATGTATGTTTATGTGTTGGATTATTTTATATATGAATATATACGCACACATTTCGGTTTTTTCTTTGGTTGTTTTTTAACTATAACAATAGATATAATTTTTTTTAAATATATACAATTATGTATTTTAATTTATAATTTTTAGAATATTTACAATATTTTTAATTAAAATTAAAAATAAAAAAGGACAAAAAAAATTGAAATTTTTACTTAATTATTTTTGACTTTAATTTTTTCTGTTTTTTTTACTCTTTTTTTATATAAAGATTTTTTTTTTGTTTTTATATATTGGCACTGGATAACCGATAGCCATATTTTTAATTTTCGTTTCGTATATACATAATATATTGCAAATATATTTATATATCTATATACATATATATATATATATATGAATTTTGTATTTTTTGTCTTTTCTTTTTAGGTTTTATTTATTTTTTTTTTTTTTGAATTTTTTAATTTTTTATTTTGATTTTAAAAAGAGAAATTTAAAATATGATTATTAGTAAATACCAAAATGCCGTTTCTATATATTTTGTGTTATTTATTATTTCTTTTTTCTTTGTATTTATATTATATTTATTTATTTATATTTTACGTATATATATATATATATATATATTTATATATATATAAATATACATTATATAATTTGGTTAATTTTCTTTGTTAATTTTCTTCTAAACCCACATTTGACTATCCCTTCTATCCCGTCGTAATCTAATTCTTTGCTAGCACCAATCTTCTTCATCGGAATCTGAATGTCTTACATGAGGACCTTTTGGTTTATAACCATTTAAAACAGGTGAGGGTAAAACACGTCCTGTTCTACCCATAGCAACAGCTTGTTCAAATGAAAGTGGAGCTATATATTCCAGTCTAAAAATAAAAATATATATACGTTAATATAATTTTTGATTAGACAAATTAAACAATGAAAATTACTAATTCAAAAATGAATAAAGAATTTTCAGTTTTATAGTATTACAATTGCATTATAAATTTATTATTAACTTTTTCGAAAGACTGCATTACAGCAACTTAATACTCTCTTAGTAATGGTGAAATTTCACATGATTTTTAAATTTTAAATAAATTATAAATAAAAAATTTTTAGTAACAACGATCGGAACTCTGTATCCGATCTATTTAACATTTTTAAACAATTTTTATGAAGTATTAAAGAAAGTGTTGAAATTTTATATCAAGCGTAGTTTGCCATAACGACGACCACTTTCAAAATCAACCTATTCTTTTGTTTTTATTATTTGAAAAGATTGTCACACTGGTTGTCAATATAGTGATCTAGCAGGTTTTTCGAGAATATCTAAAGCTCGGAATATAGAATATTCGAATACATTTTTCACTATTTTTAAATTAATAAACATTTTCGGGAACTAAAAGATTTAACATATAAACGATTCTGTTTCATTAATTTAACTTAAAATAATAATCTTTAAAAATTATAATTTAATTATGTAACCTTTCTCTATCAATTTCAGGATCATAATCCATATCATAACAATCATGTTCCTCTTCTGGATATTCACAACATAATTCATAATCACGTATTCTATCTCTAAATGGATCACGTTCCCTATCACGATCACGTTCTTTTAAATATGTATCAACCGGATATCGTATTGCATCACGATTGTACATTAGAGAATGAACACTATGCGGTGTTGAACGGTGTGTCTAAAATAAATAAATAAATATTTATTATATATACAATTTGCATAAAATTAAATTTATTTAATTAAGCTATTTTATTATAAGAATTTTTTTTTATCATTTATTTATTTCAGCTCCAAGAAGTCTAAATATATATACATACATATTATTTCAAAATTATACATAATTTATTCTTTTATTATTGTAAGCACACACATATTTACTATTTTTTTTGTATTAATTTATTAATATTATTATATAATATAACTTACGTGCGTTGGGCTTGCATTTAATTTTGGAAAATTGATATTTGATGGTTTTAATTGGAGTGTTGAAGGCTTACATGGCGTTGGAGGTAATCTACGTCCAATGCCACCTCTACGTGTTGTTAGAGCTGGATAACTATGTTGTACATAATGGCCTAAAAATTTTTTTAATTTCGATGTTTTGTTTTTGGATTTATTTTATTTTTGTTGTTGTTGTTGTTTGTTTTGTTATATATGCGTGTAGTTGTTATTTTTTTCATTTTTATAGGGAGAAATAAAAATAAACAATTTATTAAAGTTATAATTTTATTTTAAAATACTAAAAAAAATGTAGGCATTATATACGAGCATTATACGAACGACATAATATCTTTTTGCATATTTTCAGAAGGAAAAGCATTTTATTAATCTTCTACATACAAAAAAAAAAAATACACGTAGCATGAATTAGAATGAAAACAAGTTTTTTTTTTCTTTGAATCGTGAAAAATAATGTTATATGCTTCCTATATTCAGATAATTTCCATATTAGTAAGAAAAAACCTTTTATATTATTATTTGAAAATCCTATATGTATAAATTCTAAAATCGATGGGTATATATATATACTTAGTGAAACGTTTAAACAGGATTACTTTTTTTCTATATTTTTTCCTATTTAGGGTTCGTTTGATTGACTTCCTTTTTTTCTGTTTTTTTTTTTTCTCATTATGGAATGAATTGTGTTATATTTCTATTTCTTTAAAATCGCATTTTTTTTTCAAACCTTCTTTCTGCCATGTAATTTATCCCTACATATATAAATGTATGTTATGGTACAAAGATCATTATTATATGCGTTATTAACTTTTTGTTATTTTTATTGTTTTTCTCTGTACTTCAGCATGAATATTTACCCTATGAATGTCATACTTTCTATACTATTTACTTATTATGTTTATGTATTATTTTTTATTATATTATGTAAGTATGTATAGAATGTTAAATGTGAACGAGCAAACATATATCGCTGTTAGTTGTGTTATGAAATTTATGTAATTTTTTTTTAGTTTTATATAGCATTATAATTTAATTATATGTTTATAATCTTGATTTGTTTTTGTTTTGTTGTTATTTTGTATATTTTAAATATTTATATACATATATATATATGCGTATTTTCACGTTTTGTTATGTTTATTTTATTGTACATACTTATCCATATAACAAAAAAAAAATTATTTATGGTGATTTAACTATGATGAATTTCTATTATATTATTAATTTACTATATTATATAGAATGGTATTAGAAACGAAATATGCATGTGAAATACGCGAGAAAATGAAATTTATAAAAATTTATGACAAGTTTTGAATTTAAGAGAAATATATATGAAATTTGAAAAAAATTGATGAGGTATCCTTTAACTACATAATTACATATGTATAAATTGAAAATTGTCCCTAACATATCTTCCTCTTTCTTATGCCTGAAGAATTCAAGATTTACTACTAATATTTAATTCATTATTTTTATCCTTACATTTTGGTAGCCTTTTATCATTATTTAATGCATTATTGTAAATACGAGTATTATTATACGTGAACATTAAAACGGAAAGATTCTAAGAGAAATTGCATAAATTAAGGTGTTTGTAATAAGGATATATGTATGCATTTCAAAAAAAGAATTGAAATGTTTTGGAAGACTCTAACTGTATTTTAATATACTGTATTGAATATAATGTTAGAATTGTTTATTATTCTGTTACTGTTAAACAAAAAAACATATTATTTAGTAATTCTTTAAATTTTAGAAATGAAACTACTTAATAAATTAATAAATGTAAGAAAAGGAATAATACATACATATCTTGTAAATTTTAATAGAACAGACTTTTCCCTTATATTTTTGTAATCCTTTTTTAATATGATATATCTATAAATATTTTGCATTATACACCGTCTATATTATTCTTTATTTTATATATTGATGGTACTATGTACAAACATGAACTAATTAAATTGAATGTGAAATTGACTGAATTCTACAATTTAAAATATGAAGGTCAGATATATAATTTATGCAGGTTGGGATTCATATATATAGGGCTTGGAATTCAACTACAATTTCTATTTTTCATTCTGTACTTTGTTTTACAATATTTTGGATAAGTAAATACAATTATGAGTTTACATAATATACGTGTACATTATATAGTTGGTTTTAATGTAAATATTTATATATATATATATGCATATATATATTTGTACTTCAAATTTTAAATCTTTTAGTTTTTTTCTTAATTTTTCATTAAAGATTTTATTTTGTTCTTTTTAGATTTCTTTTAATTTCTTGTTTTTTTTTGATTTTATAGAAAGCCAATTAATAGTTTTTTTTGTTTTTGTACCCATTCTATTTGCTCTAAGTCTATTATTTTCATGCATCTCCTGTAGTCGTGTAGGACTTGGCGAACGAGATCTGCGATATAGGCTAGTTGTCCCATAGTAGGGATAATGCTGATATTGATTTTGCTTACTTCTTGGCAGGTGGCCAGCAAAATGTGTTGGTGATGGTGATCTTGCTGGACTTGTTGACGCTGACCATGAACCTAAATATTTATGAAAAAAAAAAAAACAAAATAAAAAAAAAACAAAACAAAAATAATATAAAAAAAAAACCAACACAAAAAGACAAAAATAAATAAAAGAGAGAAAGAGAGAGAAACCACTTATGAAAAAAACGTGTAAATCACCATTTTGTTTTTTTTTTGCAATCATTTTTTTTGTAAGATTTTTAATGATTAATTTTAAAAAGCCTAAACAATATATTTATAAGGCAAAATACCAACACAACACAATGATTCTTGAACAAAAAAAATTTTTTTTTTATATATTTTTAAAATCTAATTTTTTTTTGTTTAGGAAAAGAAAATGCGGTGAAGAAAAATTATTTATTAAATTTAAAAACATTATGTGCGCGATTATTTATTTTAAAAATTTGTATTTATAAGTGTATTTATATATTACACTGAGAGAAAAAAAATTGTAATTGTCGATTAACACTAAAATAAATTTAAACTAAGTTTAACAAGTTAGGCACCATATATCATCTGTTAAACGATCGAAAATGAGTGAAATATTTGTTCGGAACATTCGGATTTCAATAAATTTTGGCGTAAATTAACACACCCAAGCTTTTTTGCTTACGATCTCTATCCCAAAAAAGATAGAAGCTTCAAACAAACACTTTTTAAAAGGGCTGTTAAAGGGTTTAAAATAAAGGAGAGCGAATTATTTGGGTTTATACGTTTTTTCGGAAATACAGGCATTCGAACTTTAGAAAGACTTTAAATTTTTGTATTTTTTTACTTATTTTTTCGCCGACAATTTCTCATGAAATTTATTATACTCGTACTTATTGTGTTTAATAGTTAATTCAAATTCGTTTCAGTGTTGACCCAGAATTTCAAATATTTTCTCCTCAGTGTATAGTATGTATGTATTATATAATATATAATTAATATTAATTATTTTTCTTTTTTAAATTAAATTTGACTGTTTTATTTTGTGGTTTATTCTTGTGTTTTTTATTTGGTTGTGTGTGTTCAAAATACAATATTTATAAATATGTTTATCGTGGATTATTGTGTTTGTTTTTTTTTTAACATAATAAGATGACAATATAATGCACATTCCATATTTTTTGTGTTTCACATGTATATATTTGTTTCTATATATTATATACTGAAAAAAAAAAAAATCCTGTAAAAAATGATTTAAAATTAAGGATTTCCAAAAAAAGCGATAAAAGGAAGTTGTGTGTTTTTTGTTTTGTTTATTTCATTTTTAAAAATTTTAATATACTGTAAAAAATATAAATATAATTATTTAAAGTAAATGTTTTACAATAATTATGTGTGTGGTAATGAAATATATTTTGTGTATTTTTCTTGGTTGATTTTTATATTATTTGTATAGCAAAATTAATAGTAAAATGAAAAAAAAAACAGAAGAAAATAATATATATTATTTTGTATATACCAAAACACGTAAACATATGAAGAAAAATAAAAATTATAATGAGTTTTTTTTGTTTTCAATTCAGTGATGAGTTCCATATTTTCAGTATATCGATTAAATTATTGATTTATGAATATTTTTTTTTGTACATTAATAAAAGAAGAACAGTACTCGCAGCTTTAAAAGTTTAATTGCAACTTTCTATTTTATAGACTATAGAAATCTTGCAAAGGGGCTACACGAACATCGCGAAGCTGAAAAATGCACTTTATCTAATTTTGCAATTATTCTAAAAATTGAAATTTAAATTGACCAGCTTTTGATATAAAAATTTTAATAAGCCATATTTTAAACCATATAGTTCCATAATTTATATTTTAAACCATATAGTTCCTTAATCAAATGTGATAGATTAACGTACATAGCAATCAAAATATCAAATATCTTAATATTAATTTGTTCCAATCTATGCAGTATATAATGTTGAAGTTTGACTTTGACTTGAGAATTTTCAACTTAATTGACCTTTAAACTCGAACTCCAAATCGATATCAAGGAATATGGAACAACTTTGATTTGTTTTATGTAAAATTTTATGATTATTTTTTTAATTATATTTAGTATTTTATATATTATGCAGTATATATATATTTAATATAACGTATTTATACAAGTAAAGAAAATATTTCGTGAAATACATTATGTAATTACAATTAAACTTTGTGTCTAACTAATAAAAACTGTGATAAAAAGTTGTAAAATTTTCTTTTTTTTTCTTTTTTTGTAAATTGTGTATTAAACCTAATTTATTATGCGTGTATGAATATTATATATGTACATGTTCTCTGATTGTAATTTATATACGAGTATCTCTTGCAAATTAACATACACAAGTAACAATATTGCAAAGTGATATTAAATAAAAATTTGAAAAGGTATAATTTTGCATTTATTTTGAAAAATCAGCCTTATGAAAACTATTTTATATGGAAAATTAATATTGAAATGTGAAAAACAAACAATTAAAAAGTATGGTATATGTATATATATAATAGCAACGTATTATATATTATGTATGTTTGTAAATAGAACTTTTAGATGAACATTTCTGTGATCAGAATACGAGAAAAATTTGCAATAACCGAAATGAGTTTTTGGTACAAGAATACAATGCCAATTGGTAAAAATGTGTATAGAACTGTATGCAAAAGTTTTTTTTTATTACATATTTCGAATTAACAATTCAAATATGTTTTTAAAATTAGTGTTCCTGCCAATAGACATGTGTGTTTAATTGAGATTATTAACTTACTAAATTATTTTGTTAATCTTGTCGCATAAGTTTAGGTTTTTATGAAGAATATAACGCTTTAATAGAAAAAATATTTCACATTTATATATTTTAAACTAAAGTACTAAATTTACGGTTAGACATTTACAGAATTCCACTTTCAAAAGAAGAAGCGGAAGAAAAATTGGCATTTTCTTTTAAGTTTATAAAGAAAAAAATTCGAAATATAGAGAAGATTAATGTTTACAGTTTTATGTAAATTTTTGTTGAATTTATTTTCATTTTATTTGACCTTTTACTAATAACAAATTTTTCTTATGAATTTAGTTAATATTTTAGCTATAATTTAATTTTAGTCAAGTTAGATCTTAGTGACGGCTATCGTAAAAACATCATGGGGTTTTTTTTATCTTAGCGTATTTCTTGGTAACTACGTTTAATATTCTTGTTTAAGAATGGTGTTTTGTTATACTATGTATTTAGTATTAAAGTATTATTTTATAAAGTATTATGTATGTGCCAAAACTTTTTTAAGTATTTTAGTGTTAATTACCTAATTTGAGCTTTTTGCCGAAACTAAGCTGGAAAATAGATTTGAAAATATGAAAATACATAGTATACACAAAACAGTTTGCATGAAATAAGAAAAACATTCGAACATAAAGATTTAATTTTTTTATTTTGTATTTTAGGGAAATTGGACTTTAATAACATAATACTTATTATATATGACAAATATTATAAATAATGTTAAATTTTATTTTTTAGAAAAATAAATAATTTTTAATAAAGAAACGTTTCAAAATTTAATAAAAATTTTTATAAAAGTTTTTGATTAATTTGAGATTGTAATTTAAGTAGTTATGTAGTTATATTATATTTTGTTATATTATATAAGAAGTAATAAGCAAAAAAGGGAATTAACCTATAATTACGGATTTTCACAACAAATTTTAGGTGGAAGTAAGTGAGCAATGAAAACATTTCACAAATGTTTTTGATTGTATATTAAATTTTTGTGTTCATCAATTATTTTATTATTCTCTTATATATTTAAGTTTTAATAAAATAAGTATATATAGAGCATAGGATAAATAAGTTAATAGAATACAGATAAAAAACAAAATATTTTTATAGGAATTTTAAACACATACATATACATAAATTTAGATGACATATATAATAATTTAATAAGTAAGAAAGTAAGTAAGTAAGTAAGTAAGTAAACATCAAAGTTAACCATAATAATAGATAGATAAATAGAGCATAAAGTTATAGCTCTTTTTTTTTTGTTGCGGGTTTAAAATTTAGGATCGACACAATACTTATTATTTCTTTTTTGGGGACAATTTAATATGATGTTTTCCCATACACATTTCATTTTTATTTTCAATAGATTTTTAATGGGAATATGTTACAAAATGATTTATTGTTTAAACAAAACTGAAAAAAATTATAATAATAATATTTTTAATAATAGCCTGATTGTGTATCCTTATTTTTGAGTCACCTTTTTGTCATTAAATCAAAACTCTCCTTTTTTCAATTTATATAATTTTCTTATTTTTTCCCAAAATATTATGGTAAATATTTTGAAATATTATGATAATATTTATGGTAAATAATTTCAATACCAAAAAAAAAAAATTCTTTTTATTTGGAAATTAAATTATCCGAACACATACATGATATCTTCTCATTTGGTGTGCAAAAAAACCTGAAATACACAATCACGCTCCAAATATATGCAAGTGTGAAATACATACTATTACCAAATTTGACAGCATGAAATTCCAAATTTTACTATGTATAAAATAACAATAATCACATTTTTTTTTTGTTTTTTGTCTTAAACATGTATAAAGAGACAGGCGGGAATGGGTAATTTAAAAAAAAAACTTGATTTCAGTCTAAAACTGTTCTTTTTTTTAACGATTTAATTTTAAAATACAAATAAGCAAATTTAATTCATTTTTTTTTGTTAAAATGTATACAGAATTCGAAATATTGAAAATATAATGGTTAATATTGTAAAGAAAAATATGCTATATTTAAAAAAAAAACATGCTCCACAGTATATAATGTTTTAATGATAATATTAACAAAAAAAAAGGTTCTCATTAATGTTAAAATAATTAATTTATAAAAGTGATTTATAAATTTATGACATAGCTTTTGAAAATGCATTAACTCGAAAAAAAAATTTATATATAAACAAATTATTTTTTTTTTTTAATTTTTAACAATTTATATAAATTAAAATTAATATATATAAATATAATTAAATATAATATAGAAATTAAAAATATAAATTAACATACCACGAGTATACTGGTGTCCTCCGTATCCTCTATGATGATAATTTCTGCCTTCCTTGACCATTTCAACAACATTTGATACTGTATCTGAGAATCCGATATCATGATGTGGATAATGAGATTTTCGTCGGGGGCTCGGTGATCTAAGTGTTGGTGATAAGTCTTGCCTATATTTTATTAAAAGAAAATAAAAAATTATAATTTTTTTTTGAATATTTGTTTTCATATACATATATTTTTTTTTGTTTTTGTTTAAATAGACAACTGAAATATTTACTAAAACTTAATGGTTAATAAATATTGAGCAACTTAACAAAACTTAAAAAAGAAAGTTTTACAGAGTAAATAGATAATCGCAAATGTGGACCAAATGCGAGTAATATTATTTTACCTAAGCAAATATTTTTTTATTCAAATTAAATTCTAAATAGATTAAGAGTATAATATAGTAGTTAAAAGTTTGTTTCAAAAAATAAACAATGATACATAATTAAAATAAAAGTTTTAATACAAATGCAGAACATATATTAATATTTTTGCATGATTGATATATTTTTAGAGCCGTCTTTTATTGTCGTACATAATATATAACGGTCCTTTATGACAAATTTCGTTAATGACATATTACAATTTATATTATATTAACAAAAACAATAAGTAAAAACAAGTTTATTTCATACCTTAAACTAGGTGATCTTTCTCCATTTCTATATACTTGATTTGGATGTAAATGTGTTTCAGTACCCTGCATACTTTCACGTGATGCTCGTCTTGATACATTCGCTAATTCTAATTCCTGTTTATTTATTATATTTAATAAAAACATGAAAATAAGAAAAGAAAATATTTTTTGTTTAAAAAAAAAAAAAATCAACAAAAGATATTATATATACATGTATAATTAGCGAATTAATGTAATTAAATCCAATATAAATGTATATAACATGTAAATAAGCAAAGGATTGTATAGGGATCTTATCCAATTATTTAAAAGTATAATGTAAATTGATATAATTTTGTTTGTGCATATATTCTGTGCTGTAATTATATACACATTATTTTCTGTGAGTTGTGTATATGTTTACAATGTGAAATAAAAATTAAATTTTTCTTTTTTATGATAATGTTATAAATTTTTTGTGGAATTTCGTGTATTTTAATTTTAATTTGTGAAATTTTAATTTTGTTTTTTTACATGAAATTTACAAGTATTTTATTATTTACATATACATATGTATATTATACATATATATATATTTATATATATTAATATTATATTATACTATGTATTTTTATATTCCATCTAAAATTTCTAAATATCAAAATTAAAAATGTATACATTGTCGTAAAAATTATTAAAAATTTATTTAAAAAAAAAATTCTTTCAATTTTTGGACAAAATTATTTATTATACAAGTCATTGTATCTGAGGCTATATGAGGTAAAATATAAAAGGTTTATAATAAAAAAATAAATTAAGTGGAAGTGAATTAAAACTTTTTAATTTGTGTATAAAGATTAAGTGACCTAGTTTCAACTTAAAAGTTTTGATGGAATCATGTAATACCGAAAGAATATATGTATTTTTAAAAATTCTTTCAAAATAATTAATTTGCTTTTTAAATATGTTAAACTTTTACAACTATCTGTTATATATTACTACGATTTTTATTTATAGCATGATATATAACCAAATTTTTATTTGAAACTTCTCTCATCGGCTCGTTATTCTTTTTGGTATCTTGTAACGTTATGTATATAAAATTACTAGATATTTATCTCTAAATTTGTTTATGTTAATTAATATATTAATAGTTGATTCATGTCCTAATCAAAAATAATATTTTTAAAATAATATTTAATTATATTACAACAATGTATAATAGAAAACACTACCTAAATTCAACTACACGATATTGTTTTTTGGTAAACAAATATATTTACATAATAAATATTGTATAATAGAATATTAGTTATATATTTTATTTTTCTTATTATTCTATTTTTATACAAATATATAAATATGCATATATTATTAAATATTAAATAATTATTTAATTATGATATATGCATATCTATTTATTTTTGTATATAAAGATATATACAAATAAAAAACATATATTAACACTTACAACGTCAGCTAAATTATTGTTGGTTTCACGCTAATAAAATACATTTAAGATAAAGTAAAAACAGAAAAAAAAATTATTTTATAATATTAAAATAATTAATTACAATAATAATAAAATTATCAAAAATAATTAATATTCTATAATGATGTATTGAATAAGTAACTAATTATACTTTATGTATTTAATGAAATAAATTATAATAATAATAAATAAAGAAAAAAATAGATATGAATATAATTTTTTTTTTTCAAATATCCAGGCCATATTAAGAATACAATTTTGCTTATTTAACATTGAAAAATAATATGATTATGTATAACAAAACATTATTATATGTGTATATGATATAATATATAAATATTTAAATATGTTGAATGATATGACAAAGGTATGAATCGATATTTACTATACCCAAATTCAAAAATTTATGTTAGTAAATCTAAAACTAAATAGTCTATATAATGCTATTAATATTCAATCAAAAATATTAAGATGTTTTTTGAAATATTTATAATTTCTATTTTGTTTTTAAAAACAAGTGCTGAAATTTTTTTTTATATAATTTTACAAAACAAAAATTTCACATAATAAATCTATGAATATTGATTAGTGAAGGTTAAATCATTAAAAGGTAAGATACATAATTATGCTGAAATTTTTAAATTAATTTATTTTATATTTAATTAAATTGTTATTATTATTAATAATTGTTTTAATTGTTTGGCATTACTTTTACTTTTTTTTTTTTTTTTGAAAAAATAACATAATAAGAAACACATATTGAATATGTGTTTTTCTAATATGCAAATAAAATGCAATTCTTATTTTTTATTAATTATTGAAATTATTTTCTGTATATGAATGATAATTAATATTTTTGAAAAATTATATCTCATTAATTATAACATGTATTAATTTTTTTATAATTTTTCATATAATATTATATTGTTGTACAGCACTTGGAAACAAAAATTAATTTTGAATAAAAAATTCATTTTATTTAAATTTTCAGACTTTCATTGGTTAATTTGTAAAAATTTTGAATAAAAATAATATTAATATAAAACATTATTATTTTCATGTAAACTATATGTACATTTATTTTTTTACTTTTAATTTATTTTTAAAATAATAAATTGAAAATCATTATAGATTTTTAAATTTTCGTATGTTTAATTTGCGCATCATAAGCAATTATTATCATAAGTTTTGTATTTAATTGTAATCATTGTAGTTAAAATAATTTAATAACATATTAATTTTTATAACATCAACGGAAAAAAATTATGGAGTCGAGATTATTAAATAGAGATATTCCTCAAATTAAAATTTGTTACATACTCATTTCATTTACTTAAGTAATTTAAAATTTATGTTTTTATTCGTACTGAACAATTATTATAATATTTAAAGAAACATGGAATTAGAATTCCATTCAATATATTCAATAATTTTTTTAATTATTTAATTTTACTTGAATATGCTTGTATATATGCTTGTATATTTAGTTTACAAGAAAAACTAAAAATAGAAAATAAAAATAAATATTTTAATAAAAATTTTATGTAAATATTATGTATTACTATATATGTATATATATATAAAGTTTTTTTTTATTAACTCACTTCAATGTGACGTCTGTATTTAAATTATTTAAATTAGTAAATTTAGACAATTCAAACTTGAAATTTTCTATTGAAAATTTTTCAAAGAAGGAAATGCCTAAATTTAATATACACTTTTTGTTTAATTACACCTGGATTTAATTAATATTTTTTAAAGGTAAAAAAAAATTTAGTTTAAATCTATTAATTAGAACGTGTGTGTGTGTTATTATTTTGTTTTTTTTTTTTTTGTTTTCTTAAGGTGATACATTAATAAAATTATAGACGTGATAATATTCTAGTGTATCTTATTTTTTACATGCATCACATTTAATAACATATAGAAAATAACAAAATATAATTTTTATAAAACGGTGTATGTGTGTGTGATAATCGTGTTTTTTGCATTTTTATTTTTGCAATTTTGCAATTGAATTAAAGTTCGCTGCATATTTTAATAATTTAAATTCTTTTAAAAAGTTAGTCTCATAAATGAAAATTATTATGTAATTTTTAAAGAAACTTTTGAGAAAAATATGTGGAATTATGAAAAATACATTTTTATAAAAAAATATATTATGATTTAACAATAAATTAATGACTTATATGTAGATAAATGAAACTTAAAAATAAAAATGTGAAATTTAGCAGAAGATAATAAAAAAATTTAAACTAAAAATAGAATATGATATGAATATGATAGCATATTTAGCACTAATTTTTTGAAAACAAATGGATATTTGTAGGATCATTGATTTCGCATTTTATCTTCGATTTTTCTTGATAGTCTCAATCTCTTAAGAAACGGGGTACATATAATGCAAAACTTTATTTCCTTTCCAATATTATTAAATGAAAGTTTCTAAAAATACGACAGACGATAGCACAAGAAAGCATACAGTTTCTTTCAATTTTTTCCTAAAACATATGAAAATTTATAAGAAATCTCAATAAGTACCTACTAATTATTAAAATATAAAGCGAACTTATTATTGTTTTTATCTTGTTGAAGTGTTTTTTTTTGTTTTAGTGTTGATTTAAAGTTTAAAATAGAAAACATTTTTTTTTTATGTGTTTTCTTGTTAAAGACAATTACAAACAACAATTATTTGAAAGAAAAAAAACTATAATATAAAATTAACTGACAAACAACATTAAACAGAAAAAAAAAACAAGTAAAAATATAACAAGTTAAAAATTAAAAAGAAAATAATAATTAACAAACAAAACAAACTCATATAATATTTTACCGGTATTCCATCAATTTGACCAAATCTAGTTGTACGCCAACTTTCTAATATCAATAGACCAGCATAAACCTTACCAACTGTCATCTTATTTTTATTTAATTGATCGTTTTTTGGTACTAATAAATCGATCATTTTCTTAGCTTGTAATGGCCATATATGTGTTATTGTTTGCCTTAATTCCTCATCAGCTTGATCCATTTCTTCAGCTAAAATATTTTTAATAAACGTTAGTAATATAATGAATGCATATTTAAATATATTAATTTATATCAATTTTTTTAAGTGTGTGCTTAATATAAAGAAATGTATTTATTAACATTATATTACGTACCTGATCTCATTTTAATACTTAAATTTTCTCTAATTAATGCAAACAAAGTTGTTGTAAAATTTACTTTCATTTCATGATCTAATGGCATATTCATTCTAATAAGCTTTTTATAGGCAAGGCGATTAGGACACTTGTTACCGAACCCCAATGGAGGATCCATATTTTTTAGCATATCGTACATTTCCGAATAATGTATTTTGCCCCTGTTTTATTTTTTATTGTAATATATATTTATTTTCATTATGTACATGTATTTTTTGGAATAAAAAGAAAAATAAAATGGAAAAAAGAAAAATGTTTATTAGAAATTTTTCTAGTATATAATAATAATTTTATAGCATTTAATTAATTCATATACATACAAAGTGTATAATATTATGTATATGTTCATAAATACATTTTTTTATTTAATTTATATAATATAGAAAAAAATTGCACAAAATTTCATATAGGCATAAAAACATTTGATATAAATCACAAAACTTTTGTTGGCCTTCAATAGAGTATTAGAACTTTAGCATCACATTCTTTTTTTTTTTTTTTTAAATAGTTGAGCAACATTAAAAACAATGCAATGTTTCTTGATTGCTTATTTTTTTTTGTCTTGCTGATATAAGTAGTAGCCAAATGCATATGGCAATGGTGGAAAAGCAAATAAATAATAATTATTTAAATAGCTTTTTAATAATAATATTTTTTTTGTAATATAAAGTTGAAAATTTGCATAAAATTTAAAAAATAAAATAAATAAGCTTTAAAAATAAAGAGAAGATATTTATTAAAAATTTAAAATTTAAATTAAAGGAAAATTAGATATTTACATAATATAATAAAAATAGTGTTTATGTATTTAAAATAAAAGTAATAATAACTTTACAATTAAATTTATTTAACTAAAAGGAAATTTTTATAGGTTAATAAAACAAAAGCATATTTATTATATCGTTTGAAGGATAAAGAAAGTGATAAAAATAATCAAATTGCTCACAGTCATTTTGTTCATATATACTTTATAGTATATAATAATATATATAGGAGAGTGCTTTATATGTGTATAGTTGTGTTTATTATTAATTTTATAATTTTTATATTAATTTTATTAAAGGGATGTGTGCATAACCTATGTAATTATAGTAGGTACGTAAAAATTTCATTATTATATTTTTTTTTATTATTATTATTCATTTAAAAAAAAAAATTACATTCAAAAATTTGTTTTATATTGAAAAAAATTATGTGTAAGTATTAACAAAAACAAAAAAAAAATTACTAGTAAAAAATAAAAAAAAATTATAATAATTATTAGTTTTATATTTTGATATTAAATTACTTACGTTGCATTCGGGTCATATTCTGCCCATATTCGTACAAATTCATCTAAATGATGTGCTCCTAAAATACTTGAATCACGAGTTAAATAGTCGAAATTATCCATAATAACAGCAACGAATAAATTTAACATTAAAAATGAACAGAAGAATATAAATGAAACAAAGTACGCATATGCTAATGTTGAACCACATGTTTCGTGTGGCTCTTTGCCAGCTCTCTCATCGCATGGCCTCCCTTTGAGGCACGCCAACATAATGTTCGGCCACGCCTCGCCTGTTGCACATCTATATAATTTTTTTTTTTTTTTTTTGATAGTAATAATGTAAAATAATAAAAATTTTTATAATTATTTTTAATTCTTTAATTGATTTTTATATAAATTATTATTATAATATGTTAATTTAATATGTTAATTTAAAAAAAATTGTTACTAAATATTACTTTGAATATTAAATTTTTTATGTTTTTTTATTTTAATTGTTTTTTTATTTTTTTTTTTGATACTTTAAGTAACATGATTAAGTATATATATAAAATCTAAAGTCTATATCTAAAAAATTTATATTATAATATATAATAGTTATGTATTTTAAATAACTAACAATATAATATATGTTAATTAAACTACAATTATGCATAAATATATATATACTTTTATGTCATATACATACATATTTATATGATATATATATATGTAGTATGCACATATTTTAATATATATATTACACAATAATAATGATCTAAGATAGCAAAAAATACCGCATTTCTTTTAATATAAAAATTATTTAATAATTACAGAAATCAATTAATATTCGAAATATTTAAAAAAAAAATTAACTTAACAAAAAAAGAAAACTTAACAAAAAATTAATAATTCAAAAAACATTATTTTAAAAATTCGCTAAATATACTTTTTTTTCAATAACAAAAATAAATAAATGAAAACTATTTAATATTTTTAGATAATATTAATAATAATAATATAGTTAGTAATTTATAATAATAAAATATTTCACAAAGCGTAATATAAACCCGTTTGATTTTTTTAAATAATTTGTACCTATATTATATAAATGTACATATATACATATGATATGTATATGTATATATACTTTTTTTTTATGAAATAAGAAAATATATTGAATAATAGTTATAATAATAGTTTCAAAAAATTTAATTTATTGATTAATTTTATAATTTACAACTACTTTTAAAAAAAAATTTCATCTTCGATAAATTAAAAACGAAAAATAAAACAAAAATGCTGAATGAAAATTATTAATAATTATTTAAGAAATTGATTAAATTTAAAACATATCTATGTATATATGTATATTTAAATTATATATAATTATGTATATATATTATGAACATTTCATAAAAGTTTGGAAATAAATGCGCTATCATATATATAAATATCTTTTCATTATTAATAAAAATTAATTAAATTTTAATAAGAATTTTATGATATATAAGAAAAATAAAATGGTTGTATAATTAATAGAACAATTTAACTATATAATTTATATAATATAAAGAATATTGAACAATTTAAAAAAAATTGTTGGATAATTTAGAAACTTTCTGATGATTTATAGTTTTATTGAATTCCGTAAATTGAATAATTTTGTTATAATTGATATCAAATTTCATATGAAACAATATTCCTTATTAATTTTGTTATATATTGTATATAAATAAGAATATAATTCGAATAATTTGAGATCAAAGCATTTGTAACGAAAAAATAAATAAGATTAACAAAGTAATTAGATAGATTTTGTAGTGAATTTATTTGATATTCCGAAAATTATAACATTTGATATATTAGAATATAACAGCATTTTATTTTATTATCATTGCAGTGTCTGAAAATCCTTGAATTTAATTTCAAATATCAATTCCTTTTTGATAATTTGAAACAAACACCAATTTTACATTAAAATTAGAAAACCAATTAGTAATTTACAATAAAAATACTCTTGTTAATACAATTAGAATATTTTTAAAAAATTTATTCAATTTAAGAACTTCAGGTTTTAAAAAAAGGTTTTATTGAAATACACAATTAGCAAATTTTTTGAATATTGCAACACAAAGGATTACATAAATTACTGTTATATTACTTACTGTAGCTTATTTAACTTTTCGGATATCTTAAAAATATTGTGAATAATGAAAATTTTTATTTGTGAATAGTTAATTAATTGAAACTTATGAATTTTTTTTAATATTTACCTATTGATTATTTAATATTAAATTTAATACTTCAAATTATTTTAAAATAATAAAAAGAAAATCCTGTAAAAACAATTGAACTTTTTTCCAAGATGAAAATTTTATAAATTTAAATATAAAATTTTAAATTTTTTTGTTTTTTGATTATTTTTATATAATTATACGCTTATTTAATGTTTATACATAGTATATTCCTTTTTGTAATTAAATATATATTAATATTTTTAATCAAATTCAAAATAAACACAAATAAAAAAATATAATGTAAAGTTGAAAAAAAAACTTTAAAATTATACATATAGAATTTTGATAAATAAAATTAAAATATTTTGTTTGTATCTCCAATTGATATAATATTTCAGTTAAAAATTGTTCTTTTCATTTAAATTTATAAGAAAATAATATAAAAAAGCAGTTAATTCAAATTAAGCATATTACAAAAAATAGTAAAATTATAATAAATAATCAAGCAAAAAAAATGTTAATAACTTTTTTATATTTTGTTTTATTTTTTCCTTTTCAAAACGATACCTTTGAATTTCATTTTCGCTATAGCAATTATTACTTAAAAAAACATTCTGTTTAATGATACAAACATTAGACTTAATTTATATTTATGAAAAGGTTGAATTCCAAAAATTGTAGAAAGCTTTTCTTTAAGCTGGTTTATTATAAGAGCATTTCTTGAATTCGTTTTATAAATTTTAATAAATGTTTTCTAATAACGATTCTTAAAATTGATTTGTTTAATTTATTATAAAAATAATGCAATACACGCTTTAAATAAAAAAGCTTATATAAAATCTGCAATAAATTTGATGAATATTTACACGAAAAATTAAAAAAGTTTTGCGATATAATAACAAAACTGATGTAACTGTATTTATTTAAATATCACGCATATCAAACTGGTAATATCTTTTCAGAAAATCAGTGTCGTGTACCTTTTTGAAGGCAATCTAAAATTTACCTAATTTGATGTGTGGAAAATTTCAATAATGCAGTCATCTATTTTGTTATAACACACAGAATACATATACACATAATTTTCATATATTGCACGAAAAAAATATTATATGAAACTAAAATAAATAATGGGTCTTATGTACAAAGTGATAAATTTTTCAAATCTATTAATTTAAAAAAAAAATGGTTACCTTTAATATTAAAATTTTTTAAATTATTTCAGCTACGCTTAAAGTTATAACATACTTTTTTGGAATCCAACCAAGTAATCCTTCCATTTAATAAAAAATTTTAGCATTTTATTGGCTATCTTAGATATTTCAAGTTTAATAATTATTTTTTTCTTTTCGTCCTTTATTGTTCTTTAATTTTATTTATTTTCAAAAAATTATTTCTTTGTAAAATATTTTTTTTTGATTACAGGGAATGGATATAGGTTTAAAGATTACGTTTACAAAATTATCTATTCAATATTTTAATTTTGATATTTATATCATTTTTTGTTGATAATTTTTAATTAAAAACTCAAAAAAAATACGAAAACAAGACTAAATTTTATGCTACATATACTTTTTAAAACTACTACGATTTTTTAGTAACGAAACGTCTTTTTTTTATTAGCTATTATGGGGAACTCTGTTACAAAAACCAAACTCAATATATAAATATATAACTCTATTTAAACTCAATTAAAAAAACCGCATGCTATGTTAATGTTGTATAATAATCATGTATTTTTTTAAAATATGACGTTGTTTATACTTATAATACTGGAATACGATTTTATAATATTAATAAACAATAAAATATGTATGTATTTTTATACTAAAAGAAAAATAAAATGTTAAATATTTTCATTGAAAACGAAATGGAAAAACTTAAAAATTTGAAAGTGATTTTTATACATGGTTGCAAAACGAAAATATGGGTCTAATCCATATTAATATTTTACGATATATCGTATAATAAATGTAAATGTTTGTACCTATCTCGTATGTACGTACGCAAGTATATAAAATTTTTAAAATTCAAAATTAAAGAGTACAACAATTTTCCATTTTATAAAGATTATGATCAAAAGGGTTCTTAATGGCAACTTTATTCCTTTAGTATGCAAAAAAAGTTTAAGCCAATTTTAAACTGATTTATTAGGGCTTGCATATTATATATGCAGATACATGTCAGTATCTGTATATACACACATTCATAGGGATATTGTTATTATCGTATTTCTAAAATTAGGTTTAGAATTAGCTTTGTGATAAATAATATTGTTACTCTCGTTTGAAAATTAAATAAATATATACCTAAAAGTAAAGTAGTTTAATAATTACAATAATTGAAAAATATTTCACTTAAAAATTGAAAATTATGCCTGGTGGGGGGTACATATCTGCATATACAATTTTATTATGTACTGCTATTTTTGCATTATACTGGACTATAGGTTAGTTGAAAAATTAATTACTAACAGCCTGTTTTGATCATCTAAACATGTCTGGAATAGAGTTTTTGAACTGATTACGTATACTTTTTTGAAAATGATTGAATATACACACTTACTTAATACTGAAAATTGCTAATATTGCAAACTATTTTTCATAAACTCTCACACTTTTATGAATGATTTTCTTAGAGTAAAATCTTGATCTTTTAGGATCTTTTTTTTTCCGATTAAAATATAATGCAACTGTATAATGCAGCAAAATTTTTATTTTTAACTTTTTTCATTTGTTATGCCCCTATTTCAAATATAATTATTTCAAAAAAATTTAGCTTAACCTTTTAATTCTTGTTATTGGTGAGCTTTTATTTTAATTGATTTGTCAGTAAAATGTCAAACGCAAACTTCATATTTAGAAGTACAAAAAAATTCGAAATAAAAAGGAAAAATCGAAAAAAAAACTATTTTCCCTCTATGAATGAATAGGGTAAACTTATAAACTGTTTAACGTATGCAATGAAAATCATATCGTATATTTGATAATATGTTTATAAAAATTGTAAAAATTTGAACCTTTTAGAAGTTAATTAATTTAAGATTCTGGTAATCATTAATTAAAATTACAATAATTATTAATTATGAAAATAATAATGTAGACATTAAAGAAAATGTTAGTTAAATACAATCTTGCGTTGTTCAAATTTGATGTTAAGAATAACGTTTTGCAACACTGAAAAAAAATAAATATTTAAAAAAAAATGAAATTAAAGGTTTAAAAATATTTTTCTTCATAATTTTAAATAAGTAATATGTGTAATATAAAACGAAAATAATAAAAAATTTTCTCTTACCATTTTTTATATAAAATTTTTATTTTTTTTATCTCTTTTTTTAGGGAGGGAATCATTTTTTTTACTTATAATGAAATTAAATAAAAAAATAAAAAAAATAATAAATATAATATATATATATATTTTTCAAGTTTTGTGTTATCTATAAACCTTATGTATATATAAAATTTAATGTGATTTTGGAATTTATCTCTATCAAACTCATTCTTAAATATAGGTACATAAAAATTTGAACGCCTCACTTGACTAAAAAGGGTTTTTTTATTTATATATATAAAATTGCTCTTAATTCTGTCTCTATGCAATGAATTTATATATGTATATATAAATATATTCTGATTTATTAGTTCTGATAAATATTGGAAGAGGAGGGAAACTCATCTATAGATTATTTGATTAAAATGCTGGTTAAATATATATTTAAATAATGAAAGATACATTTATGTATTTTTAGTATATAATTCAGAGATTTAATGTGATTTTTTTTTTGCTAAACAAAAAAATTTCGACTAATATTCCACACGTTTTTTTTCTTTTTATTTAAATATGAATTTTTTTTCTTCTTTTTACAAAATTCAGTTTTTTTTTGTTTTGTTTTAATTTCCTTCTTTAAAAAAAGTTGTTACCTACCTGAAAAGCAACATTAGTCCTTGAACAAAGGATTGGAAGTTGTTGTGTCTTGTAATTGATTGTTCCGGTGTACTAAGTTTGATATTTCCAAAAACCTATACATTGGATTATATTATAATGATTTGGAGAGAAAATTAACTATCGTATGTCTTATATATTTTTTTACATATATATATATAATATATAAGTATAATAAACTATATATATATATGTATATATAGTAATTTCTTTTTTTTTTTCAAAAAAATTTATATTATAAAATTGTTTTCTGCAAATAAACAAAATTAATTATCACTCCGAATATGGAAATAATGGTATATCAAAACCATAGGTTAAATTCATTATCATTAGTATATAAAATAAATCGTGGTATTAAGTTGAAAGGTACTTATAAAATATGGTAATTAATACCATTTTGGCATATATGTATATAAAAATATTCTTCTATTAAAATTTTAAATTGTTGATTATACTATTGAAAAAGACTATGTAAATTATATTAAAATGTGGTTGATTAATTGTTCATTTAGTTGAATGAAATTATATGAAATGTTTTTCCAATTCGAAAGCCACCCATTTTAGTCAAATTATATATTTAACACTTTATTTATTATATATTCGATAACGTAGTTTAAAATTCTCTTTTTTTTGATAGCTCTATATATATTGAATGATGTAACTTGTTTTGATATGATAATATTGATGTGTGGTTGGGATATCATTGTATTTATTTATATTATTATGTTAGAGAAGTGCACTAAATCTTGTATTTGTAAGTAGTATAAATAAATTATATAAATAATATATGTATATGATATATAAGCTTTATTGTAGTATGTATATATTGTAGTATGTATATTTGTATAAATTTTGTGTTCAAGTGAATGTGAATTTATATAACTACAATTATATATAACATATACTATTATTTTTTTTATATATATATACGGCCTAATAATTAACGAATTAACTGAGTTTTAACATAATCATTTTTTTTATTTTGTATAACTTCAAATAAATTTTCATCGAGAGTAGTAACGTTCAATTGTTCTTATTTCTAATTTTGTATATATATATAATATGTATTTATAACAAATGTAAATTTCTATTTATTTATTTTCTATACATTGTCGTTTATAATAATTAATAAATTAATATAACCAATAAATCATTCTCCTACAGTCTACTAAATGCAATTAAAGAAAAATAAATAATAAAATTAACGTTTTTTTAAAATCGTATATGTTCACAATTTATTAATAAATAATAAACACATTCGAAATTCTAAATATTTAATATATATAACATAATTAATCAAATACTTTATAATCTTATTATGTACATAATATTTTTTTTACATATGTATTTATATATATACATAAATTTCGTAATATATACATGTATATTATATGCATATTGTTGTTTATATACGTTTGCAGTTGTTTATACAACAAAAAATTAGGCATTGTTTAGGTATTCTTAGAAATTCATTCTTGGTAAAAATTTCAGTTAAAATAAATGTTTTTAAATAAGTCTCCGTCCAAAATCGTATTAGAAAGAGGCAAATTCTTGTTTGCAAATTTATATAAATGATTTGCCATTCTATACAATAGAATGGAAAATAGAATACAAACACCTTAGAAAGTTATTTAAGAAATATTTTTTAAAATTTTATAAAACCACATAAACCCAAATTGAAATTTTCGTAAAACTTTGTATTGCAATTGCAATAAATATTTTAAAAACAATATTATTAAAATTTTCATTAAAATCCAAAGATTATAGAATATTCTGTACTATGGCATAATTTTGTTATAACATAATAATCGAAAAAGAAACTTGATATAGTTGTTATATAAGAGATTTGGTTGTAGATGCATATAATATATATATGTGTTTGCATATCTATTAAATATATATGTATACTATATATTTATACATGATTTTTATTTTCACTTATATTAACTTTTTAATAATATAATATCAAGTTTAATTTATATGAATTTAATATAAGCACACGTATGTATGTAAATATTTTATATAATAGATAATTATATAGATATGTGGCACATCGGAATTTTAATATAAGTATATATATAACTACATGTATGTATATGAATTTTATCTATATATCTAAACTATATATATATGTATATAACGTAATATAATAATTACTATAATAACTGTATATTAACTGGAATTTATTTGAAGCTACTATTTACTATATATAACAGGTTTGAGATTAATAATATGAATACATATATATCTAAATGTATATACATACATATATATATATACATACATACATATATAAATGTATATACATACATATATACATGTATCATCAAATTTAAAGAAAAACGTGCAAATTTTTACGAAAAAACTATTTAAATCAATAAATATTATGTATATAATAATACTATATAATATTTAAGCATAACTTATAAATTTGGGGTAATACAATATGAAAATAATTAAAGTATTTAATATTAACAAAAAATAAATATGTTAAATAAAAATAATTAAAAAATAAAAAATAGGTATATATGTTGCGTATATGTGTAATTGAAATATATATTTGAATTATATTTGAAATATTTTGAAATTGATAATAAATCCTATATGATTTAACAAATTTATAAGTGACTGACTGACATTCGAAATTTATAAATATTTTCGCTCAATAAATTCTCGAAAAGATTATTTCTCTTCTCATCACATACAAGAAAAACACGAATGTCCTCAAGTTTTATTTCATGAATATTAGATCATAAAAAAATAGGCTTGAATTATTTCTCTTTTCAATCTAAATAAACAATGAAATAGTTCTTTACTGAAAACTAAATGATTCGGCCCATACACTATAAATCTATTTTATTTGCTAAAATAACTAAGAACGTAAATTATAATAAAAATATAAAATTTTATGTTTTATAATTTAGATGAGTTATTTAAAATTTTGGGAAGATGTGATTTACTTTACTAAATTTACGCTAATTTGAAACTAATTTATATAGAAAATATACGTATATGTAATTTTTTTAAATGTTTTAATTATAACATTCCCTAAACTCCAATTACTTTTTTGAATTCTGCCGTATATGTATTTTTAGGATTATTATGCACTTTATTCAACATTCTATTTTTAAACAGCATATTATTGTTCAAACAATGGCATTAATAGTATACCTAACTTATATATTATAAAATAAATATTTTTATTCCAAGTCCTAGAATATTCCATATAGTTAAAAAAAAGTACTTACATTTAGTTCCTATCCTTACATTGTATAAGACATAAACAAAATTAAAATATTACGGAGAGCTTATGCTTACCGTCGAATATAAAACAAAACTTACATTGCATATAGTTATATTTATATTATGCACTTTATGAAAGCTAATTTTCTTTTGTTAACATTAAATAATTTAAAAAATAAAAACTCGCGAAAATGCATAGCATGAATATTGTTATATAATTACATGGGTATTTTGCGATTTAGAAAGCTGAGTCTAAGTACAAATATTTTTATAATATATAATATTATTCTTTAAATTTGAAGGCATAAAATTTATAAATGAAATTTTCAGAGTGGGCGCCATTTAAAATAAAAAAATATTTTATGTATAAAGATATATATTATATGTCTGTGTGTAAATATGTAAATATAGAAAATATGTCAAAAAATTTTAAAAATAAATGTATAAATAAAAATTAATTTAAATAAAATATTATTTTTGTATAAAAAAATTATTTAATTTTATAATATGGAAACATAATCTATATATTATTGTATTTAACAAGGAGGGTTATTTATAATAATAATAATTATATAAAAAAGTATGAATTACAATATTATTTTTTTTTATACAAATTTAATTTGAAAATTTAAGCAAATAATAAAAAAATTAATACAAATAAAAGCATTTTATTATTTTATTACTATTTTTTTAATATTTTAAACTTAAATTAAATATTGTAAAGGCTTAAATTAATAATATTAACCCAAATTTAAAAGCAATCATTTTATTATATTAAAAAAATATTTAAATGTAAAATATATTTTTAAAAAAAAAATTCACATAAGTTATAATAATAACAATATTTTTAGAATATATACTTTTTTTTTTAATTTTTATATATATGGAATTTAAATGATTTTTAATTAAATTTATTTTAAATGGTTTAATTTTTTTTTGTAACTTTTTCGTTTATAAAATTATATAATTATGTAGATTGTGTTTTTTTTCTTTATATTTTTTTTTTCTCAAATAATTAAATTAAAATTTTTAATATCAAATATAATGGAAATATTCAAGAATTTTTTTGATTTGTGAACTTCAAAAATTTTAAAAATTTTAATATATATGTATGTATATATATGTATATAGAAAATTAAATATACTAAATATGGTAAATATAAATTTTAAATTTTAAATAAAAAAAAATAAATCAACTTTAATATTATCGTACAAATTTAATTAAAAAAAAAAAAACAATATAATTAGCTTTTTCAAAATTTAAATTAATTTTAATTGATAATGTAAATATATAAGTAAATTTAATTATAATTATGTATGTATGTAATAAAATTTTACCATAAAAAAATATAAAGTATTTGTTTTTAGATATTTTTTTTTCTTTTTTTTCATTTAAATGTTTTCTTTTTTTTGACTATACTTATGACTTTTTTTTATCAAAATTTTAAGGTTTTTTTTTGTTTTGTAAAATGGTTTACCGAAAAAGCAGCATGATTCCTCCTTGAAAAGACTGAAAGTTATTATGCCGGTTGAACTCGGTATCCGGATTATATTTTATATTTCCAAAAACCTTAACCGGTAACATATAAGTATATAATATTTTTTATCTATATAATACGCAATAAAGTATATAAATATATAGATATTAATTAGCATACTTTTTTGCGTTATACATATATATGTATATAACGTATAAATTTAATTATTTTTACTATGAATATGTATATATATATATTGGGATATATATATATATATATATTCATAATAAAAAAATTTATTTAATATATATATATATATAATGTGTAGTACATATATATAAATTTGATATTGTTCTAATTATATACATATATGTGTATAGAAATTTTAACATTTTTTTTTGTTTTTCATGTTTTGATTTCTTTTAGCAATTTTGTTTTTGTTTTTTATTAATTTTTTGCCTACAATTTAAATACAATTTAAATTTAATAATGAAATCAAATTGGCAATAAGGTAAAAACATAGTTAAACTCAAAAATTATAAAATGTGTATGTACGTATTATGCTTTAATTGCAATACAATTATTATGTATAATACAAATGAACTTTTAATATTTAAAATGCTGAATAAGTCATAATGTATATGAATGAATTAAATATTATTTATTATTATTTTATCAAAAATCATTTTACATAAACATTGATTGTGTTCCAAATAACTGTCATATTTTGAAATACAAAATTACAACATTTTAATCGGTATAATATTTACAAGACATATTGTTATATGAGATTAAAACTTTAATAAGAAATCATTGCCTTACTATATTATGCCATATCTCCGTTTAGTATAAAATATTACACATATTTTGAATAATTTAGTTCATATACTTTGTTTTGAATCTAATTAATTTCGGTAAGACAACTTTTACTTATGTTATTTCGTTATTTTTAGAGAAGTTTAGTAATATTTTTAATTTCGAAAAACAATGTGACCGTAAAAATTGATATCAAATTGATTTTAACTGTTTTTAAATAAAAAACGAATTGAAAATACTCAGACGTGTATTTAATGAGAATTTAAAAGCTATATTAGAAAGTAGTATAAATGGAGAGATTTTATTCAAATAAAAATAATTTTCCCATTGAGATAAAAGAATGAGTGAGACAGAACGGTCAAAATGAAATTAATTGGCACATTTTAAAAAAAATGTATTAAAAAAATATTTCCGTATTAATTTTCGGTCGATCATTTCTACTTTCTTATTATAATTATAAAAGCTGTTTTCAAATTCAGTTATACTTTGCTGGATTATAATAATTTATATAATTTATAACATTCGAAATAGTTGCAAAAACATAAAATTTCATTCATTATTTTTTTTTGACTTTAACAGTTTTCCCTTATTGCCACAGAAATTTTGCATATAGAATTTTGTTTTTTTTAGCTTATTATTTTTTTTGCTAAGAAGCGCTAATTTTTAGTGAGAAAATAAATGATTTACAATTTTTTTTTGTTTTTCAATAATAATACATAAATTTTTAATGTTTTATTACAAGTAGCCGATTTTATTTCGAATTTTATAATTAATAAAATATAAGTATGTTTGTGCGTATATTAGTATTCAATAATAAAAAAAAAAAAATTATAAAATTTTTTGTTTTTTGTTTATAATGATGATGTGTGCATGTATATTGAATGTTAAAAAAATTTTTTTTAGCTATAATTTTTAAAAATATTTTGTGTAATTTCCAATACTTGTAGAGCTTTTTAATTTTTCCTAAAACGTTTTAATTTTTCTTAATATAATTTTATATTTCTTAATTTTCCTTTCTATATATGATGTTTTTCTTATGAGTAATAATTTACAATATAATTTATATTTGTATAAAAAGAAAACAAACCAATCTCAATAAATTTTTAAATTTTAGATAAAAACAAAAGAAAAATTATGTATTCCCTACAGAAAATAAAATGTGTTGGTATATAGAAATAACAATTTAGTTCAAAATTTTTATAATATTTTAGTCCGAATTGAGCAAATTTTGTAAGACACTTTCAGAATTTTAGAATTAGTTGTTGATTTTTGCTTTGTTCCTTTTTTTTTTGCTTTTGTATGCTTGATTTGTATTTTTATATCTAAAGTTAATAGTTGTATATATATGAATATAGTTAAAATCATTATTGTTTCCATATCAATATGTATATCATGTATACATACATATATGTATACAAAGAATATAATACGTAAATAACAATAATAATAATTATGAGTGAGATCGAAAATCGAAGTTCAGACTGGAATTTCAATAAATAATCGTGATTAAACCCAATTATACATGTTTCCGATTTAGTGTAAGAATCCAAGATCAACCAACAGTTTTCCACCAATTTAAATATAAGGTATCTTCGAAAATGTATATTGTTTTGAGAATTCAAAGCAAGTTTTATTCAAATTTTCGAGTATATACCTATGCATTTTGTTTTGATTTTGAACGAAGATGGTCACTTTCATGTGAAAAACTCTCTTACCCTAACATGAAAACTTCAATTATTCCCATAGTGGTTGCAAAACTTCGTTCCCATAGTTCTTGGAAAACTTCGCTCGGATTTCTATTTAACAGCAAATAAATTCTATCAATTTGTTAAGTTAACAATCAAAATTTTTGAAGGAGGAATATGAAATGACTTAATTAGTGAATTATTCTTATAACTCTGTTTATATGATTTATGCTTATCACATTAAATATATAGTACGAGTATAACGTTTAATTAAAAAAAAAACTCACTCAATAATTTATTATTATAAAAATATATAAAATGTATACTTATATGTATATACAAAAATATTTAATATAATTAATTAATTTTTTTGTATTATTTTTTCTATTCTTTATTTAACTTTATTTTATATAATTTGTAAATATTTATATATTTTATAGCTATAATATTATTTAAGGTTTAAGTAAATCAAAATCTAAAACGATTACTTTGGCTCAGTGGCAAAAGTTCATTTTATATATGATATGTTATCTATAAGGTACTCGTATATGTATAAACTTCAGAGATTGATTTAAAACAAAAAGTAGTAGAATAAATTTAGTATATAATACTTGTGCGTATATGATCCGTAAAATTATTATATCAATAATATTGAAAGACTATATTGAATTAACATTAAAGAATATTACATTTTCATTTGTTTTCTTAACATTTGTTTACGTGTTGAATGCATTATGAAGAACAAATAAGAAGAAGAATCAGAGAATTTATTTGTTTTTATATAATTAAATTAAATATCTCTATATATATTTTGTTTGTATATAATATATATACGTAGCTGAAAATGTTTATTATAATTTAAAATTATAAGAAAAATTAAAATTTAAAAAAAAATAAAATAAAATAAAAATCTATAATAATTTCAATTTTATTCTATTGTATTATAAAATAATAGAGATTTTCATAAATATTGTGTATCGCAATATTTGTATAGTCAAATTTGTGTTGCAGTAATATCCATAAAAAAAATATTGCCAATCAATATTAGTTATAAACATTTCGCTCTCAACACTGTAATTGTCATTACCACCAGGACAGTCACTCAGTCAAATCATCCTGTATAGTGTTTTTATTTTGTTACAACTGTCAAAAATACATAAGTACTCGTATATTGCACTTATGCATCACATTTCTGTTTTTCCTTATTGTGTATATGAAAATCTCTAATATGTATGATATGTATGTATGTATTTATATAATCTGTGGGAAATTAACTAAAACTACAAATTTATTTGTATTCAAGTGTATATATGTACACTGAGAGAAAAAAGAAATTCTAACTCTTGATTAACACTCAAACAAATTGAAATTAAGTTTAAAAAAATTTAAAAATAAGTATGGTTTAGACTTTAATTCTTATTTACATTCAAATCTTTGCAAATTTGGTGGTAGTTTGTAAAAAAAAAAAATTAAGTTAAATCTCACTTATATTAAATCTGTTAAAGCTTAATTCAAATTTGTTTAAGTATTCTTCGAAAATTATACATTTTTCTTCTCTTAGTGTTATTATATTTTTTATATCATCATTGATAATAACAATATATTTGATATGGCTTTATATATTGAATACTATTTTCATTATTTATGTATATATATCTATATGAAATTTATATAATTATTTTCTTAAATGCGTTCTGAAGTAAATATGGAAGTGGTTTATAAATTATTTGGGATATAATAAATTATATTACCATTGTACTTTATATATATGTATTAAAATCATTAAATTTTCTTTTAATAAATTATATTATATATATATATATATATATATATATTAATGTACTTCACTCCATTAATATTGTTATGATGTATTATATAAAATATATTCTTCTATTTATATTCTATAAAATTAATTTTTTCACTAAAATTTTATATGATTTTAATAGTAGTTAACGATTTTTGGATATTTTGGTATACCTTACATTATTTTTCTTTTGATTTATTTTGGAACTCATAATATGGACTTGGTAATTTATAATACAAGGTATATAAATAAATAAGCAATTATGTATAAAATATTTATAATAATTTCATATTATTTTAAGTGCAATATATTACAATAAAAATTATTTTTGTTTATTTCTTTCTTTCTTTTTAGTGATTTTTCATGTGATTTATTATAACTATCTATATTATACAATAAATATATCTAATTATTATCCTTTATATATATTAATTGCATATTGTATATTGTAACTGATGGAGGAAATAAGGGAATTTGTAATCTAAAATTTTTAATAAATTTTTCTTATATTTTAATAATTTATAGATTTCTAACTCGCTAAGGTAGTTAATAATATGGGAGAGAATTATTAAAAGCAACAAGTCAATCATTTAATTTGAAAAAGAAAATGAGAATAAATGAAAGCATTTCAAATAAGAAGAATATTTTTGTTTTAATTATTATTTTTTTATATAGCCCTGTGAAGAATTTTTAGATACAAATATAATTACATTAATAAATTGAACTTGAATATATTGCAATTACTTTATTAATGTATATAGGATATCTTCGTTGTATATTCCATTTCAATTATATTATAATCATAAAAATATGATTCTCGCATTATTTTTTTTTATTATACTCGTATATATAATATTAATTATTAATATATTTATAAAATATATTGAAAAAAAAAAATTCCCAACAATAAATTCGATGATATGAGTTTCGTATTTATGTAGATGTATAAAGAGTGAATAAATTATATTATATATACTGATTTGATAATGTATATTATATACATACAAAAAAATAATTTATAAATATTTTTTTATTATATTTATATGAGTGTAATATGAATTTTATTTATTTTATTTTTTGTTTTAAATTAATTTATTTTGTTCAAAAAAATAATGAATATACTCTTATATAAAATGATCAAGCTAACTATAGCTTAATTTTTTCAAAAAAAAAACAAAAATAAAAATTTATAAATAAATTAAAATATAATTAAAATATAAATATTAAAATTAAATAAATATATATATTGTAAATATATTAATATATGCATATATAAATATTTTTTAAATTTATTGTAAAATTTATAACTTTTATATTAGAAAAATAAATTATAAAAAAATAAAATATTATAAAAATAATAAAAATTTACATAAACATAAATTATTTTTTTAATTATAATAATATTATATGTATAATTTAAAAAAAAAAATATGATATATAATTAGAGAAATATAAATTTTTTGTTTAAATATTTTTAATATAAAACTACATACCTGCATTCCAATAATCGCATAAATAAAGAATAACATGGCAATGAGCAAGCATACATAAGGCAATGCCTTAAACGATTGAACGAATGTCCAAAGTAATATCCTAATTGTATATCCTTGACGTAATAATTTAATAAGACGTGCGGCACGGAATAAACGCAAAAATCCAACATTTATTGAACTTGACTGTATATATATTTTTTTTAAATGAAAATCCATAAGAAGAAGTATTAGAAAAATAAAAAAATGAAATTATTATTTGTATTTAAAAATTTTTTTTTAATATTAATTTCTTATTATTATATATGTATATGTATTAGTATATAGATTAAAGCTGTTTCATAATATATAGAATATATTTTTTTATATTAAAAAAATTTTTTTTTTCTTATTTTAATTTAAAAAGAAAGTAAAAGGAAAATTTAAAAATAAGTAAAAAATAAAAGAAACAATGTACTACGAAAGTACTATATAAAATTTTTTTTAAATGATTTTGTTTAAATATTTAAAAAAATGGGGGAAAAAAATATTTTCACTATATATATCAAATTTTAAATATTCATATAAAGAGAAAAATAATATTAGCATGTATTTTTTTAACTATATCTATATAAATCCATACATAATTTATATCCTATATAAATTTTTATAATATTAATCTAGACTTATGTTAATTATATAGTATTTTTAATTATCTATCTATATAGTATATGGTATAACAGTTTATTTTACAATTTTGATTAATCTGTCTGTTCATTTACGAGTATTGATATACGTATGTACTTTGTTATATCTTAATTATTTTTTAAATTATCTGTATTATATTAAATTTTGAAATTTTGAATAATATTTTGTATTTTGCAATAAACAGACATATTTTGAAGAAATTAAACTAAAAATAAAATAAATGCTCGGTTATTCTTATAGAAACGCCGGCATTCGGCATGCAATTGTCATGTTATGCTGCTGTGACGCTGCAAAATATTGAAATTATGCTGAGCACTATTATCCATTTGTTGTTATTATTTTTGTGTTAGAGACGTTTGTACAAAACGTTATAAGCAATGAAAATAGTTTTGAAAATAATTCCAATATTGGACGCTTTAAATTGAAAATTCGAATTTAATTCGGTAATATTTGTTTGAAATACAAGATCCAACATTTTTTTTTGACAAGTGCATATCGGATGTCGTGTGCATTTATATAAATAGCCTTTTAAAATAGAAACATTTATACAATTTTCCTTTGTTTTTTTTGATTTTGTATTATTTATATAACTACAATATTCTAAATATCGAATGAGTTTAAGTGACAACATTTTATTCGAATTTTTTTTTTACTTTTTGTTTGTTAAAAATCAGGTTAACCTTTTATTAATTAAATAATTACATATTTACTAAATAATTACATATTTACTAAATAATTACATATCCTTAGAAAAATTATAAAGTTGATTTAAAATGTTATAAAATTATCTCAAGTGCCATGTCTAAAAACATAATTATAAATACAAAAATAGATAATGAAATTTTTGATTATTTTCTTATTTAAATGATTAAATAAATTAAATTTTGAAATTTTCAATTAAAATGGTGTCACTTATACAGGAATCAGTCGATATGTAATTCTAAACTTTTTTCATCTTGGGAGTAAAAAAAAAATAAATTGCAAAGAATTTCTTTCTAAACAAAATTCAAAAACAAAAATTATTTATTTTCTTTGCTCTCTTATTCTAAATAATTACCTGGTATATATTTTGTTTATTCAATTACTTTTAGGTTTCTTTAGGGGATTTTTCATTCTATTTATATGATTCTAGGAATTTGCTTATTTTAAACTGGATGTCAATACATGGGCTTACAAAGCTAATCTAGGTTTTTCTAGCCCAGTTTTCTTTCTCTAATCTAATTGAATATATACATACATACTCTAAATTAAAATATAAAAATAATAATAACTTTTTTTAAATAATTTCAGTTTGGCGATCATTTGTAAAATTATTGAGCTGATAGTTGGCACAATTGCATCTTCCACGGGAAATTAAACAATTTGCTATTTCACCGACTTATTATGTAATAAAAATTTTTGTAGAAATATATTTTTAAATATTCGTAGATTTTCATAAACTTGGAATATATTGTGTTATATTGATTTAGTTCAGATAGCGTATACAGGTTCAAATAAATTTTTATTTGAAAATTTTAAATTTAAATATTAATATTCGTAATACTCCGTATTAAAAATTTTGATCAAGACTTTGGCATAAATTATTTTTTTAGAACGAAAAAAAAAAACCTATAATATCATATGTAAAAATTATTTCTAAATAGACTATTGTAATCCCATTTACAACCTAAACTATATGCTATACAACAAAAATTGAAATAATATTAAAATATAATTGTAACAAATTGATAATAACATTAAAAAAAATCATATAGCTAATTATGAATTAAAATACAAAAAAGTATTCTATATATGAAAATTGGATGTAAATAATAAAAAAATATATGAAATTGAAAATGAGAATTATAATAATTTTCAGCTACACATGGTATTGTTAACCTATAATTATTAACATTGACACATAGTAAAAAACGTAAACAAAAAATGAAATTAAAAACGAAAATAAGTAGACTTCACCCGAATGTTAACTATATGATATCCAAACAAATAAATGATTGTATGAGTTCCATATAAGACGTGATATCTGAATTTTAATATTTTGACTGTTGTCTGGTGATATTTTAGAAAATGTATCGTTTAATGGAACTTCTCTTCCTATCTGACTTATATATTATGACTATAAACGTATACGCTATCTGTTTTTTTTTATTATAACTTTACTTTTTTTTTTAAACAACACGTTGGTTTGAAATAATTATAAATAATTTGTAAATTATGTACTAATAATGTGTATTAAAAAATTATTCAAAAATTTTTCACAGTGAATTTGATTTTCTTAATAAAGTCGAAATATTATAAAGAAAAAATCGAAAATATAACAAAAAATTTATATCGTCCCGAATTGAAATTAATTTATAAGTAAAGAAATAAAATAAAATTATACCTAAAAATATTCAAATAGAATTTGTATATACAAAAGTTTAAGATTTATTAAATAAGAATAGAAAATAATTTTAAAAATTTATATATGTATATACAAAGTAAAGAAATAAATAATCGTTCATATTTAAATAGTTTATAATAGTATTATACAGTATAGGTAAATAAATTAATTTAATAATATTATTTAAAAAATGAAATTATAATTCATTATGTACAATATTCATATTATGTTTGTATTTTTTGGAAATTTCAATTATGTCATAGCAAATTGTTATATTGTTGATATTTAACCTTCGTTCTCCACACATAATGTTGACAAGAATTGTGTCAAATTAAATTGTCATTTACGGTGAAATTCTCTTATTTAAATGATAATTTTTGCTTTATGTCACATCGTAATTTTCCATAATTCTCAGTTGAATTATTTTTTTGATGTTATTATTATCTACATCGTATATAAATATAATTATTATACATGATTTCTATATATATGTTTGTTTGTACTCCTATGACGTTATTATACATTTAACTTATTTTATTCTATATATTTATTAAAAAAAATATCTACATTTTGAATAAAAAAGTAAAATAAATGAAAATAAGGAAATTATTTTGAAAATATGTAATTTAAAATTTGAAAAAAGTATTATAAGGTACTCAAAAATTTTTCAATATTTTTTTGATTTATAATTTTTTACAATAATATTTTACAAAAGAATTTTTTTTTGTTTTTTATAAAAAAGCATTTAAAATAATAAAAAATTTTACTACAAGGGTTTTTTTTATAAAGTAGAATTATTATATAAATTATATAATATGAAAATCTAGCTAGTTCTAGAGGGGAAAAATCCTAGAAATTCTAGAAGGTAATAGAAAAAATAGGGAAAATTATTTTCTATATGTCTATAACTCAAATCGTAATTTAATATTTAATTTTTAATTTTTTTTTTAAGAATTTTGTAAATTTCCCATCAATACTTACATCCTTACAAATTTACATATAAATATATATGTATATTTTTTTTGTGATTTGTATATAATTAAAATTTTTATAATTCGATTATCATTTCAAATTATCATCATTCGAATTTTATTTTAATATTTAAATTGTTTTGATATTTGCGATTTCATATATATTGTTGTTAATGTTGTTCAGAGTTGATTACAATTAATTTTGATTCAATTTCAATAATTTATAATGTTATCAAAAAAAAAAAAACGCAATTAAAAAAAAAAAGATGAAGAAGAAATTTTTCATTAATTTAAATTGTATAAATTTTGTTTTTATATATAAGAACATTATTATATATTAGAATAATTATTAAAAACAAATTACATAATATTACAATTTCTCTTCTATTTTACAATATTTTAGTTTGAACTACTCGACTTACAAACATTATACAAGAATACTAAAGATTTTTATTTTTTTTTTATTATTATAAAAAAATTTTGGCTTATAAAATTTTATATTTACTATAAATAAAAAATAAAAAAATTTAAAAGAAAAATCAAATTAAAAATATTTATTTTTAATTACAGGTTTAATAAGAGTTAAAATTAATTGAAGGGAAATTATATACGTATACTTAATTTAAATGAATTCTAATTTATACATATTTAAAAATTTTTATTAAAAAAAATTTTGATTTTGAATTTACATAATTTATAAATTTTATTAATAATAATTTTAAATTAATAATAAATAAATCGAATAGTTAAAAGAATGTTTTGAATATGGAAAAAATTAAATTACAATTGACATTAAAAAATATAATAAAAAAAATGTTGAACAAAAAATAATTATATTTTGACTATAAAGCTTGTATAACTTTATACGTTTTATTCAAAACACATGAAAAAAATGAAATTGTAATAGAATTATTATTAAATTATTAAATTTGTGCTCTTTATTAATAAAAATAATAAAAGAATTTTACTACTTGTACTCAATGCACTGAGTGACGACTAGAATAGAAGTTATTGTTGTCTTCATGCAATACTGTTAATAGTATACTGTTAATAGTAGTAATACTGTTAAAAGAAATCATGAGTTTTCATATATAAATTTTGATAAAACTTTTATTATAATTAATTAGTTCAATATTAATGTTAATACATTAATTAATATGCAAAATCCAGTTAAACCTTGTCATTTAAAAATTATTATATGTAATATAATAAAATTGATTAATTTTATTATAAAACGTACAGGTTATCAACTTAGCTATTCAAACTTTATAGTTACTATAAATTTAGATTCTCTTTCCCTATTAAAACAATAAAAAACTCAAAAATTAATTTTTAAACTTAGAAAATAAAAAAAATATTTAATTATGAAAATTATAAAATAAAAATTAAAAAATCAAAAAAATATTTAAAATATTTCATAAATTTCATATTGTATAGATTTTAATATACATTTGAAAACTATTATATTTTAATTTTATATTTTTCTTCTTTTATGTGACATATTGGTATCCCTCGTATAACACGGCACTTGTATAACACGTTTTCGATATTACACGGTATAAAATTTGCGACTTTTTTAACACGATTTTCGATATTACACGGAAATTTTTTTTTAAATTTTGATATTCAACACAACAAAAATGGGATTTCCCCTAAAAATAATAACAAATACTTAAACATACAAAATACATTTCGTAATATGTACTTGAATAATTTATATTCTCTGTCAAGCCACTTGTGTTTTTCACTTTGATAAAGAAAGATCGTTCAAGTTTCAACTAACTAAAGGAAAATATTAATGTCAAATATTTTAATTAATTCTTATCTACATAATTAAAAGTGGTATTTATAAAAAATTAAATAAATAGAATAACGTTAATCCTTTATGTTTTGTTAAAGTATACATACAAAGTGAATAATAAAATAACTTTCTCTAGAGTGCTTGTCTTTGTATAAAACAATTTATAATAATTTCAATTCAAGGTAATATTATTCAAGCTTAAATGTCACAATTCGCACTTAATCTATATTTTATTTAACCTTAAATTTAGATAATGTCTGGCAAAATCAAGAAACAAATATTTAAACGAAAATTTATTTCCCTCGATACGAAAATAGAAATTTTGAATCGTAAACAGTCTGGAGAAAAAAACGCAACAATTGCGAAATCCTTAAATTTGAACGAATCTACTATTAGAACTATTTTAAAAAATGAAAGTCAAATCAGACAAAATGTGGCCGCTGGTTGCTCGCAAGGTGCAAAACGTGTGAGCAGAAAGCGAGATATAAATGTCGTAATTTAAAAGAGATCTCAGAAGTTGCTTGGGTCCTTATAGAGAAGTTTTGGCCCAGTTGCAATCTGATTTTGTAGCTGCTTCATCTGATGAAGAAATAACTAGTGACGAGGATTTTCAAGCAAATATGAAAAAAATTAATACTAAGTCACGGGTCATTTTTGATGACAGCGATGATTCAAATTAATCTAATGAAATTGTTTCATTACGATTTATACATTATGAATTTATATTTTTATTTTTGTTCGTTATTACTTATGATTGAATTTATTATTTATTTATATTAAAAAAATAAAGTTAATAAGTTTTTCATTAATTTTTTTATGAAATTTCAGATTTTCTAAAATTTACCTCTCGATATAACACGGAGCATGTTTTCGATATTACACGGAAAATACATTAGTTTTACAGTCTCGTTTAACACGGTTTCGATACAACACGGTTTTTATATAACACGGTCTCGATATTACACGGACAAAAAAATTTTCTTGAATTGATGTAATTACGTTATTTATTGTACCTAACAATATTATGTACATAATTTGTTATCTTTTTAAAAACCTCGTATACCACGGTTTCGATATAACACGGAACCAATTAACCGTGTTATACGAGGGATACCTGTAAATATAATTTAATTTTATACGAATATAACAAATTTAAAATGTTTCTCATTTATTGTAATACATTATTTTATTATATTTAATAAATAATGTTATACGAATTAATATATGTATATATATCAATCATATATACATATTATAAGTAGTTTAATATATATTTTAATACGAAAATATATAAAGACAAATTGATACTATTATTATTTATTATATAGTTTTTAAAATGTAAAAATAAAGTTCTCCTAATACATTGTATATATTATACACAATATGCATATGACACAGAATAAATATTTAAATTTATTATGTATATTGATATAATAATCAGCTATTTAATTTTATATTAGAATATATCATTGAGTGTTGAGTGAATTATTGTTCTGAATTTGTCTGGTTTATACTATTTTTTAATATTTTGTTATATGTATTGTGTAATATAATAAATATTGTTGGTTTTTTTTATTGTTTAAAAAAAACATAATATTTTTTGTTTTAAAATAAAACATAAAAGCGTGCTAATTATTGGTGCCAATAAATCTGTAATAATAATAATTCCATTGAAAATAAAACTATAATTGTAGACATAAGTTTCAAAATTAAATTATTAAAACTTTCTTGAATTTTAATCAAAACAATAAAATTTATATTCTTATTCTTATAAATTGTTGACATTGAAGAAAAAAAAATAAAAAAAAAATTAAATTTATATTTAATTTGTATATTCACTAGATAATAATAAATTAAAAATTTTATTCACAAAGCTAAATTGGAAATCATACTAAAAAATTTTTTTTATGAATTGCAAATATTTTGGGGTAGATATAATACTTTTATTAATAATCATTCGAAATTAGAATGGTGTAGGAGAAATATAACAATTTTAAATAAATATTTGATAGAATTGTGACTAAATTGACAGAAATAGTAATTATGGCCTCAAAAAATAATTGTAAAATTTGAACAGTAAAGTTTCCTAACGTATAATTTAGAATATACTCATAATTTTCAATTAACTAGCTATTTTATAGCTCTAAATTATATTTTTACAAAATCCGTTTTCGTAGTACTTTTGTTTAAATATTTAAAGCTTTAATTATATAGAATTTGATACAAAATTAGAAGTAGAATATAAATAGGCTTTCAAAAGCAGATTTTATTTTTTTTTAAATAATTGTAATAAATATAGAGAATATATAATATTTTACAGAAAATTATTTATGACAAATAGTTAAAAGAATTAAATTAATTACTTATTCTTGTAGTGAAAAAATTGTATTAGAGTAAATAAAAAAGTTATATTTGAGAAAAAGATTAAGAAAAACAAAAAAGGAAAAGGAGAAAAAGCATTTTATGAATAGTACATATATAGATTAAATTATTTTCCCAAACGTATGTTTTTGATTCAGTAGCTATATTTCACTTAATTTTTAAAATTCAAGCGAAATATGCTTTATTAATAAAATATATATTTTTAATTTTTATAAAAACTTTTTTTAAAATTATTTTGTTAAAATATATTAATAAATAAAATAAAAACCAAAAATTAAATTAATATAAAAATTTAAAAAATAATAATTAAGTGTGAATTTTTATATATATATTATATACAAGTATACACAACGTGCTATAAAAATGTACAGTTTTTAATGTGACAGATATATGTAACGATTTTTTTGTTTCAATTATAATTTAAATTGTAAAAATAATAAAAAAAAACATTATGTTTTCCAAATTGTCTAATTAGAACAAAAACAATATTGCAATACATTTTAAACTCATAGTTAAAAGCAAGCCAAATTATTATATTAAAATGAAAAAATTTTAATTAATAAATTACATTATATTTTGAATTTTGAAATTATTTTTTAAATTTTTTTTTGATTGCGTTCTTTTAATTTATAAAAAGAAAAAGTAACAAATAATTTTATTTCTCAGTTTTTATTTAATTTTTAAATAGTTATATTTAGTTATATAAAAATAATTCTAACAGTTTCTAAAAAAACTCAATTTTAGAACATATATAGTTTTATATAGCATTAAATTGTAATTAAAAGAAATAAGTAATATTTGAACTCAAATACACACTTATTGTAATATACAATTGTGTAAGAAGCTTAAAAATGTGTAGCGATTTGAGATAGTTATCTGAGAAACGGTTCTTTGTTTATTTAATTAGAATTTCTTTTGGAAAATACTCTATTTATTTCTCCTTTTACCGTTATCCTAAATTTAGGGGCAGCATTTTGTTTATTTATTTGAATGGGGAACTTGAAATGCCAATGCCAATAAAATATGATCTTAATTCTAATTTTCATTCATGCTATTAAAATTACCTATAGCTATTATATTAATATATTAAATTATTATGAATCAATTACGAATCGATTGTTTAAATTTATCAATTGTTTAAACAAATCAATTTTAGTTTATTCCAGGAATGGTATAAAGTAAGAAATCGATTTTTAATATAATTGAAATTTTTTAATATTATTAATATTAAAATAACGTCACGTGATCATTAATATTCTAATATGAAATCCAAAGTGAATTTCATAAAGGGAAAAAAAATATAATATAATTTATTTGAAATTTTCATGAAACAAATAGCAATATACATTTTTACTTTATTTTAAGCAAATTAATTTACTTTTAATAATATTAAATAAAAATAATTAATAAAGAAAATAAATAACCAAAAAAAATTTATTTTATTTTACCAAATGTTTTAAAATATAGTGTTTATAAACAATAATAAATATATAAAGGATAACCAAAAATATAACAAAAATTTAATATATATAAAAAGAATTTGATTTTTGGAAGTGTTAAATATACTTTTAAATATTATATAATACAAAAATACATAAATACAAAAAGAAAATATTGCAAAATACAATTAATATACATATATATACAAATATTAACAATAAATATATATATATATATAAAATATGAGGTGTTTTAATGTACTTACATCATGCTGATTTTTATTAATTTTTTGTTTTTTTTTTTTATTGATATTATTGTGATGAATTTTGTAAGAATTTTATTGATTTTTGTAGACAATTTTGTTTTGGTTTTTTTTTTTTAAGATAAAAATTGAAAAATATTAAAAAATTTAAATTGCATTATGGATTTCAAAATGAAGAACAGTGCAAATAAATTGTTTTTGATAATTTTTTTTTTTTTTGATTGGTGGTGTTGTTGTAATTTAATTTTCAATAGTTTTTTTTTTTTTTATTTTTTATTTTTTTATATTTTTTTTTATTAAAATATGTGCGAACATTCCAAATTGAACAATAAAAATTTGTGGTGGTAGTGGTGGTGTGTTGCAATAAACAAAAAAATTTTTTTTTTTTTTATTTGTGTGTGTAAAATTATCGTGTGTATGATAGTATTCAATTCAATATATTCAATCCAATTTTTCAATAAAAACACAGCCGAAGTTCATATATAATAAAAAACCATTCAAAAAAATCGTAAAATAATTATTAATAATCGTGTGTATAAGAAAAAAAAAAAAACACAAAAAAGAAAAAAAAAACAATTTTAAAAAGAAAAAAAAAAAAGAAAATATTTTATTAATATTTAATTTAATTGGTGTATGAATTTAAAATATATATATATAATTGTAAATATATATAGTAATAATATACTATGTAAGATAAAAATTTGTTATAATATTTGGTTATAATATAATAAATTTTTATGTATTATATTATATGATATGGTGTGTGTAAATATAATAATAATATAATATAAGAGTGCTTAAAAATATTTTATAATGAGAAAATTTATTTTATATAAAAAAATTATTATATAAAATTTCATTTAATCTAAGTAAATAAGGGTTTGAAAAAAAACCTAATATCTCCTATATAATAATATTTAAAAATCCTATATAATAATTAAAAAATATCTTTCTTTTTCTTTAATATAGAATAAAATAAAATTTATATTTTTTAATAATTTTATTTTTTTTTCTCTATAATTTTAAATTAACGTTTTTTTCTTTGTTTTCTATTTTATTTTTTTCTAAATAATTCATTTGAATTTTTTTATTTTTTTTAGCGAATTTTCTAAAAGTTTGTATAGAATTATTACGCAAAAATCATAAATATTATATAATTACTTAAACCATAAAATTATATTTTTCATAAAATTCTGGAATTTAATTTTAAATTCAATTATTTATTTAATTCATTTCCTTTTCATATAATATTTAAAAAAAAAATTATGAATTTTTTTTGTTTTTCTTTTTTGAACAAATTAATTATTTAATTTTATGTAATATTTAAAATTAAAGAATTTTTGCGTATTGTATATATAAGAAGAAATATAGAAAAGTGTTTTGAAATGAATAAATTTTTTTAACACTTTCAATTGTTTTTTTTTTTGGTTATTTTTTGTCTATATAATGTAATAAATAAAATTGAATTGAGTTCTAAAAACTCAAAAAAAAAATCTTTTAAAAGTTGTTTTTGAATTAAAAAGATAAAAAAACATAATAATAATAAAAAAGGACGAATAACACCTAAATTTTTTATCCCTTTATAAATAATTCAATAAAAAAAAATACTTACACCAAATTCCATCCAGAGGGCGTCAATTATACTTCCAACTACTGTGATTAAATCGAATATATTCCAAGGATCTTTGAAGAAATTCTATATTTATATATATATCCAAATGAGACCAAATGAATGAATATAAATTATGTATGGATGGTAATTTGTTTTGTTTATATTTGTTTTGTATATATGAATAAATGTTTATAATAATGTTAATTATGTCATAGATTGGATATAAAGGGAAAGACAAAAAAATGAAAATTTAATTAGTAAATGTTGTAATATAAATAGAAATGTGATATAAGTTATTAAACAAAATTTATATTATAATTATATATTTTTTTTGTATAATAATATAATTATATATTTTATATAATAATGTATGTCTGTTTTTTTTTCTTTTATGTATAAATTTTATTTAATTTTTTTTTTTCAAATTTCAATTTCATAAAAACGAAAAATTATACTGAAACAACAAAACTTAATAAAATTAAATTAAATTTTATTATTGTATTTTATTACAGATTTTTTAATTCTACCGAAATGGAGGTACTGAAATTGATTTATTCGGAAATTATTAATTTTAATAAAAATTAAATTATAATAAACTAAATAATTAATGTTGCTATAATTTATTATAAAATACTTACTTATAATAAAATGGTAATAGTATTATATGAATAATTTATTTTTTTCTCTCTAATTAAATTGAGAATATCATAATTAAATAAATATATAAAAAAAAATATAATAGTTTTAAATTTTTTAATATGAATACGAAGCGATCTAAGAGTTACTTCTTAATTTAAGCTATATTAATTTTTTAATTTATAGAACTATAAGATCGGATTTCGAAGAAAATAATTTTGATTTATTTTGAAATTAAAATTATATACTAATCGAAACGTGTACGCTGTTATATAATATAATAAATTAATAAAGGCAATGAAGATTATTTAAAATGATGTATCATATTGCAGTGATATAAATTCTTGAAATCTATTCGATAATTGAAAATTTTAATATTTAAGCTTTAACTAGATCAAATTTAAAAACAGTATTACTATAAGCAATAATGAATTAAGTTTTTAATTCGAAATATATGAATTTCAAAATATTTGCAATAAATAACTTTTCTTTAAAGTTTAATATGAAATTGAATAGAAAATATTTCTTTATATGAACATTTGTAATAGTTACAATTTTTAAAAATCAATAAAGAATTTATTTTAAAAGAATATCATTGAAGTTATTTAAGTATATACAGTCGATTGTCAATCTGTTAAGATTGACATATTACAAAAACAGGAGTATCTAATTAATTTAATAAAAAAATTAAATTAATCACATATAGAACAAATGAAAAATCAAAAAAATTAACCGAATAACATAATATCAATATGGGATATTTACCATTTAATTACATTAACAATTTTTTTTAATTATTATAATAAAATCAATATGCCCTAAATATATGTGTTTTATGTATTTTCTAATTTCCATTTTTTTAGATTATCGATAATAATAATTATTATATTTATACACTTTTATTTCTTTTGAAAATCTTTGTTGAAAAATAATTTTAAATTTTACAAATTTCTCTAATTTTCTTCATAAATTGTCTTTAATTTATAAAAAAAAAGATATTATTGCATTACAAAAATTTGTTACAAGTAAATTAATTTAATTATATAAATATAGAAATATATAACATATACATATATACATTATATATATATATGTATATAAATATTTTATAAATAATTTTTTCTTAACTATCATATTTTATTATTTATAAATATATAAAAATTTTATACAAAAAAGCATTATAAAATTTTAATTTTTATATGAAAAAAGATATGTAAGGAATTATAACAAACATTAGGATTTAAAGCGATTTTTATATTTTATATGAATATAATTAATATTATGGTAACTACTATTTAAATTCGAGATCTACGGTGGACATTTTATCTTATGACAAATACAAAACTTTTCTAATAAACAAAAAAACAAACACAAGGAAAAAAACCCAAAACAACCAAACAAACAAAATATTCAATATAATATAAAACAAAAACATTAAACATAATTTATACATTATAATTTAAAATACATACAAATGTATGATGATTCAGGTTTGAATTTTATTATAACAATAATTAATCAGAATTTGTCATATTAATTTTTAATTATGTTTCTCTTTATTAAAATTTATTAAATTTTTCCTTTTTCCTTTTAGTTTAATTATGTAATTTATTTCGATTATTATAGGAGTACGAAATAAAAAAAATAAACAATAATATTAATAAAAATTAAATTAAAAATTAAATTTTAGAGTTCGGTAATCGTTGTTTGCAATGAGTTAAGAAATCTATATCTACCAAGATCAATTTCATTAAGTTTAAGTATGTACTTATCAAGAACCAGTTTATTACATTTTTTTATTTAAATTTTTATTTAACATTTTAATTTAATTTAATATTTTTTTTAATAAATAATTTTCTCAACTCAATGTTGACAACGTCAATGGTAATCTATGAAAATTAAAACATTTACAAAGACATTTATTGATGAAAGATTAATATATAATGACAATTCAAACAATCAGGATGACATCCAAATTGTAAATAATTGCATATTTTTTTTTTGATTGACATTGACGTATTATATTAATGCAAAATTAATTTATGCTAAATAATAATGATGATTTTTATGTTAATAAAAAAAAATTTTGAATGTTATACAATAAATATTTTGAATATTACCATAGCTATTTCAAAATGGTTTTCTTCTCTATTTGAACAACTTTAAATAAATGAATAAATTTCGGAGATCTATTCTCAGAATAATATACAATTATATATAATGAGATGAATATTTTTTTAAAATAGAATTTCCATTTTAATATAAAAAAAAATTAAAATATTCTATGACGTTTTCTGTAATTTAAAGTCAATTTACAATTTTTTTTCGTTTTTATTACAATTTATTTTAAGGCTTTTCTGATTTTGAAAAAGAAAATTCTTGTTACCTAATGCAAATTAAATACATTTAAGGATGTCAAAATGGAATATAATATTTTTGCATATTTCTTGACTTTTATATAATAAATAGGTCATTTTAGAATTGTTTGTTTGCTTATAATGCCTGGTTTTAATTTCAAATTATTTCGAAAGGAATTTGTTCAATAAAATTATTTTTTTTTTCTAGTTTTTGCTTTTTTCTCGCAACATACTATTTATTTTCCTACAATAGTTGTATTATACAGAGTGAGAATTTAAAATTATTGTGATTTGAAATTATTGTGAATTAAAATTATTGTGAATATATTGTGTTGTTTACTTTAAAGTAAGAGTTTTCTTTTTACTTTGCTTTTCTTTTTACTTTCCTAACATAAATTAATTGTTTTCTGGCTTCTTTTTTTTAATATTTGTTTTTTTTTTTAATTTTCTTGAATAATTAAAAATAAAACTTTTGTTTGTATATTTGTTAGTTTGTTTTCTTTTTTTCTTTGTTTCGGATTAAAATACGAACCTTGCATCCGAAAGCCACTAATTTAAGCGTAGTTTCCAATAAAAAGAACAATGTGAAAACCAAATTCATGTACGTCAGGATGTCAATATGCAGAGGTGGTGCATCATGGAACTAAAATTAACATAATATTCTACTGTTTTACAATTACTGATGATAATATTGTTTGTATTTTGTTTTTCTTTTTGTTTTCAAGTTATGTATATATATAATATGTAAGATAAATATGTGAACATAATATTGTTTTGTTTGAGCAATAAAAAATTAAAACAAAAAAAGAAATACATAATTGAAATGCTTAATAATTGTTAAAATATATTAAATATTAAATTTTTTTTGTTTAATAAAGTATTAAATATTTATTTTTTTTATTAAATCTAAAATACTTCATTTTCTAAACATTTCAATTTTGTATTTTTTTCTTTACTTTAATATTCAATTATTTTTCTTTAATTATTTTTTTGTATATGAATAATAATTATAAATGAATATCATATTCAATAAATAACATTATGTGAGATTTTCACGAACATCGATAATAAAATAATTTTTTTGAATACGACAATTTTATATAACAGCCAATAATAAAAAAAAAATTATCAGAATATTTACAATTAATTAAATAATTATATTTTTTTTTTGATTCTATATATATATATATATATGTACAATACAACACATTCAATTACATTTATTTTAAATTTGTGCTCTTAAATTTATAATTAATATTGTATAATTATATAAATACATTAAATACATATACATATATAAAATATACATAATATAATACACATACTTATAATTAATTAAATTTTGCAGTTAATATATTTTTTTAAAGCAAATTTTATATAACAATAAATATATTCATATGAATATTGTAACACAATATAAATGTATAACACCAAATCATATATATATATAAATTTATTATTGCAATAATATTTAAATTGATAAATATAAATGTATAAACATAATGTATTGTAATAATTAAATGTAATGACGGCATTTTGACTATAAAAATCAAATGAAATAGCATAAAACACACATATTGTTTTTTATTTTATTATACAATAACAAAAATATTGGTTTTTTTTTGTTATATTATGTATTAAATTAAACTAAAAAAAAATGTTTTAAACCAATATTCTCAGGCCATGCATAATTTATATAGTATTTTAAAATATGAATATCACGCAAATTATATTTATAAAAATATTTTTGTTTTTTACAAATTGTAACACTTTAACTACACAATTATTGTTTTGCGTTCACTTTTTCTAAATAATTCAGTGGTTCGGTTCATTTGATTAATTTTTGAATTATACTTTCTGATTCAATGTCAATGTCTACCACATGAATTTTGTTTATTTTACTTTGGAGATAACAACATTTTGCTTATAATCAATATTAGCACTAAACTGACTAAATTGGGTTTGATATTTCCGTGTGCAGGGACTGACATCCAAATAATCGTTCTATATAATTGAACTATTAAATAAATTTAAAAACTTAACTAAATTTTAGACCGCCAGTTAATTTTAAATTATATATGTATGTGTAGTAATTAACATTTACTTGAAAAATTTTTCAATATATACAGATCAAATCAATATAGCACAACTATTATAAGTAAAAAACGTTTTTTTAAAAAACCATGTTCTGTATTATGCATTTAGATCAATAACTATTGTTCTTTTAACATAAATACACAAAAATAATTGCGTATGCACAGGATAAGAGCCGAATTCAAAGAAACCGTAGCAAATTGATAGAAATATTTGTTTAATATATTTTAAAAATTTAAATTATTCCTTATTAGAGAATAGAAGAGATTAGAACAGAAAAATCCATTTGTGAATATAAATTCTATACTTTTTATCTATTTAAATTATATCATAGATGATAGTCAGCTCTGCTCAGTTAGCTTGTCTTCCTCATTTAGCATATGGATTTTTATCGACATTCCATAGACATTTATACCTTGGTTTTGAATTTATAAGACATATTAAGTAGTTCTGGGAAAAATGGAGCTTTTGTGAGCAAAATGGAGAAAAAATCCTTTTTCTTATATTATATGCGTTGCGAGGGTATATTATTATAAATTTATATTTTAAATCATTCAAATATTTTGATATAATTATGTTTGTACCCAATTAATAATATAATAAAATTTGAAAAAAAAAAATGTTTTCAAAACTATAACATGGCCGTATACCAAAAAAAGAAAATATAACCATAGCTACATTTTTCATACATTTCTGTAGTTTTTTGTAAATGTTAGGCTTTAAATAACGAAAAATCATTATAAACTAAATTAAAAATGAAATTAATAAAAATATTATACTCTCTAATATTAATTAATCCCAAACCTCATAAATAAATGAAATTCCATTTTATTTCAATATAAAAGTGAGTTTTTTGTTTTCTTTTTCTAGATTTCTAGATTTCTTTTTTGGGCAAGGATCTATAGCAAAATCGTTTCAAAATAGAAAGGAATAAAACTTAAGCAAATCAAATTATAATAAATAAATGTGCAAAATAAATGCCACTTCGAATTGATGATGGCTAGAACCAATGATATAAACACATTAAAATGATTTATGAAACGATTTTTAAAGTTTCTAAAAAAAAAATTATCCTTAATTTTCTTTTTTGTACTTTTATGTTGATCGCTAAATTTCAATCTTCACCACAATTTTAAAGTCACAAAGTTTTTTTTTTATTTTAAAAATTAATTTTTCAATTATTAGCAAATGTGTGCAGTCGTCTCCTTACACAAAGGGATAAGTGCAAGTAATAAGCAATAACTTACCCATAATCAAAGGCGACATCTATATTTTTTGGTTGAAAATCTGTCTTGTTTTATTTGATTTACTTATTTTAATTCGAAACTAAAATCCTAATATTCAACATTAAAATAATTCAAGGCATTTCATATGATATCATGTTACAATTAAAAATAACTTTCTGTTTTGCACAATAATTATGAGTTTCAGGATTAATTTTCCAATTCAAATTTAAATAAAGTTTTTAATTCGAGACAATTTCAGTACCTTGCTGCTTTTTTAACAATTATCAGATTATAAAATTTAATTTTATTTTTTAATATTTTCCAGTTTTGTTCAAAGTCTTTTCGTATACTTTATTTATTTTTTTGTTTTATTATTTTCTGGGCTGTTTAAATTAAAACCCACCTTAATGCCAAATCCAATAATTTTTAATACTGTTTCAACGCTAAACATTCCGGTAAATCCCATGTTGATATATCGTAAGGACTTCTCGTAAATGTCGCCTTGTTGATGATACTATTTATATATAAATTTTAATTTTTTTTTTTGCTTCTTAATTATTTGTTGTTTTAGTAAGTTTTAGAATTATTATTTTTTTTTTCGATTTTTTTTTCATGTAATTAACAAAAAAAATAATTTTTTTTTTCTTTTTTAAATAATTAATTATTTAACAGTAAACTATAAAAACTCATCTTTAAAGCCAAAAATTATATTATGGTTAAGAAATGTTTTATAATAATAAAATAATAATTAAAAATGCGGAAAAATTCTATTCTAAAGAAAACAAAAAAAGAATTACTATATAAGAAAAATAGAACAAAAATAAAATTTTAATATAATAGAAAACAATTAAAACATTCCAAAAAAAGAAAATAGAGAAAAATGTCAAAGACTATAAAATCAAATTCATTCCAAAACTCTCAACCAAATTTTATCTATTAACTACGTGTGCGAATCGATCAATTTTCAAGGAATAAAATATTCTATATATTAAATATTATATGTATGTATAAATAAAAGCTTAATAAAAAAATTTCAAAATCATTTTTTTTATAAATTAATTAACAAAAAAAAGAACATGAAAAGATGAAACAAATATCAGAAAATTAAATTAATCAGGCTGCCAACATAATAAGTAGTGAAATTACGAGTATTTCTTCATTTTTTAATCGTAAACATTTTGTTTTCACAACAAAATTCGAATTGAAACAAATAATTAAGTCGCCGCCCCCACCCCATCTTTTCATGTTTCACTACATAATATGTGGATAGCCATTGCATCTCTCTATTTTTAATGGCAAGATAAAATGTTACACATATCAGAACGACATTAGAAAAGAATCTAGAGTCCTATAACTTTCAAGATTTCCCAATATTTTCTTAACAACTTATTAGTTTTGTACATTTCAAATCAGTTCTCCTTTCCATAGCATAAAAAAGAAAAACTTAATCAAAACCTATACAGCTTATAATTTCCAAAAATTAAGATCGTTATTCCAGAATACGACAAATCAAGAGAATTTAAGTAAAATTTATAAATATTTAGTCTTGATTTATATTAATTACTTTGCTCATAAAACCACGTACTTAAAACAGGGTTTATCTAAGGACATTTCGCTTTAATAAAAAAAATTTGTTTAGAAAAGTGAAAATTGTTAACTGTATATTGCTAAAAATTGTTATAATATTTATTCTTTGGAATTTACGAGTGCAAATATATTTAAAGAAGCTTTCATTATTATTTCTGTTTATGTAGAAAAGTATGTATGTTTAATGTATTAAAAAATTTCTGTTACAATATGGACTTATATGGTCGTTTCACACCATATGTCAAATGTTTGCAATTCACTTAAGTCATGAAATTCATTGGATAATGACACATAAAACGTCATTAATCCTAATTTACCATTGCAACATAATTTACAATCATTTAATTTTTTAATTCTTTAATTTTTTAGAGATTGTGTTTGACAAAAATTTTATAATATGTCAATTGCAAAAATTAATTATATAATGGCAGATATTAATTGTCTAATCACTGACATATTATATAGGAAACAACCTATGTTTAATGTAATGTATAAGTAATTTTAAATAATATATTAACTATAATGTGTGATAAATGTTATTTATGTATGTTATGTATATATATATATAGGAATAATGTTAATTTAATTTAAATGTGTAAAAATATTTTAAGCTATATTGCTATTTTAGTGTATGTTTCTATACGTTATATGTATTATTTCTACATTTTATGTGAGGATATTAATTTTTCAAATTTATTGAATTTTTATATTTTTTGTAATTTATTATAAAAGCTCTTTATATATTCATGAAAAATTAAGAAAATGAATAATTAATTCTTTAAAAACGCAAATTATGATTTTATTTTTATTTTTTTTTTTTCAAATTAAATATGCGGTTAATATAATATATAATATGTATATATGTATATTAAAATTCATTCCAAAGAAACATGCTTTTATTATAATAATATTTTATATTTTTGATATTTTTGATAATTAATTTGAACTAACAAAAAAAAATTTGCTTCATATGTAATTTAAATTTTCTATAATTTCTTATTAATTTAAAAGCAAAGCATGCAATTTATTTAATTAACAATTTATTTTAATAAATTTTGTATAAATTTATATATTGAAAAAAAATTCATTTCCTATAATAGTTACAAATATCGTATAGTTATAGAAGTGATTAATTTCCCCATTGACATTATTGACTATTATTGATTACAACAATAATTCCAATATTTGTAATTATAGAATTGAATTGAATCCATGATAATAAAATATCAGCAATTATATTTTCAATAGTATATAAACTTTTGAATAATAATGCTGATATTTTTCTTTGTATATTATATATAAATGTATACAAAATTATCTATATATGTAATTGTATAATTTCTAGTGGAATAATTTATTTAATTTTTTTTTATTTTTTAATTTGAAGCAAATTATATAAATTTTTTGTTTCTTTTTTTTTTAATTTGAAAACAGTTCATACCGCTTTATTTGGCACAGGGGGCGTGTAAACCTGTAAACGTATATAAATTTTGAATGTTATAATAGTATAAAATACAACAACAACAACAAGAGATATAATAAAATAAATAATGAAATTTAATATATAAGAATTGAAAAAACAAAATGAGTAAAAAAAAATTTTAAATTTCTCCCTAAATTTTTTGAATCTTTCAAAACACAGCAACTTTTAAAATAAAATATACTTAAGATCCCTAAATTTCCTAATTCATATATTACATTCAATAATAATACAATATAATGATGAAGGCAAAAAATATATTTTGTTTTACATTTCTGAATATACACAAACTTTAATCTGATTAATTTAAACATATTTATAAACTAGGTGGAGTAAAAAAAAATTATTTTAAAATTTTAATATTTAAATCAACTCGAATAAAAATAAAAAATTTAAAATTTAAAATTTAGAAAGACCATTAATATGTCTATATGACCATTAATATTATCTATAGAATTGCAAAATAACTGAATCCAATTTGTTAACACTATAAGAATATACTTTTATAAATTATCAAAGTAATTATTAAAGTACCTTTAATTATTCTCACTTTATAGTCTCAATGAATTGAAAATTTAAGAATGTGACACAATATTAAGGAAATAATTGGTCACAAATATTCACTGCGATCTTTAAAAATTGGTAAAACCTACTTCTTTATTCAAAAATTTCAATTATACGAAGTATTTTATGTTATTTTTAGGTAAAAATTTAGTATGGGTGATTTTTTATCAATAAGCGTATTATGTGTGAGTATTTTGAAACGGCGTATGAGGAATAATCTATAAATTTTCATAATAAAAACGAAAAATTGAAAAGTATGTTACTTTTATAAAACACAAGAAAAAAACATAAACAAACTAAATAATTATTTGATCATTTTTTAATTCAAAGCAATCACATCAAAATTATTTTTCGGTTTCTTTTAAATTCCATAAAACTTATAGCAGTTTTTGAAATTTTTTCTCTTTTAAATTGGGCCTATCTTTGTACTATATAGAATTCTAGACAGTTTATTTTTTAAATATATTTTTAATTTAATTACAGAAAAAAAATTTAAGTTTTAACAAAAATTAGGACAAATTTAATTGTTTTAATTCATTATTTTTACTTTAATACATTGCAAATAACTCCGAAGTGATTTTAAAGCAGAACACTTTATCTCTTAAGATATTAGCAATTTCTTTGCATTTTTTATTTCTTCCATATTTAAAATTTTAGAAAAAAAAAAATTCTTATAAGCCACCAAAATTTTTTCATTCGTCTATATTCGTTTTGTCTATATGGTGAATTTTAAAACTTAAGACTTTTTATCTTACGACTGCATAGTAGAAATTATATAGTATATAATTTCTATAATTTTCCAAAGAAGAATTGTTTCCACCTTATCAAATATTGGAAAAAATTAAAACAATTAAATTTGTAATAAAACTTTTTAATATATGTACTGTCTTTTGATTTATTATTATTTAAAACAAAAAACAAAAAACTTTCATTTTACGCATACGTATTTCACACATCCATCAAAAGTATATGTAAATTTTAATTATAGTATATGATTTAATATTTTCTTTTATTTTATAAAATGTCATTTTTAATATTACACAGAGAAAACTCACATGCATGAAAGCATATTATTTTATATAATTTAATTATTAAATAGATTTTGTTTTAGTTTTCAAAAAATTTTACAAAACAATTAAAAAAAAAACAGATTTATATAGAACAAAATATGTAATAAATATATAGAAAATTAACGCAACATTTATATAAGAAAAAAAAATTATAATATTATTTATTATTTGTTTATATTTCATCAATATATAAGATTAGTTTATTTAAAAAATGTGTGTATATAAGAAGGTGTAAAGTTTTCCATACAAGAAAAATAAAATGTATTTCATATATTGATGTGTTTTTTTTTTTATTAAATACTAATATATAAATTTCCCATTTATATTTTATAGAAGAATATTAAAAGACAATGCATATACAAAGATATAAGATAAGATTTTTTTACATTTATATATATAAATTCGATTTAAAGACCACACAGTTTTATATGTATATATAGTTTTGCCTGATAAATACATAAAATATGTATAATATATTTAATATAAATAAAATATAAAAAAAAATAAGAAAATAATAAAACCAAAAACACATTTACATATACAATTGTATATTAAAAAAATAAAAAAAAATTATATATAGAATAGAAAATATTTTTGATTTGTATTGTATTTATATCAATGTTTTTTGTTCATATATTTTAGGAATAATTTTTAATTTATATAAGAGAAAAAGACACTTTTTTTTCTTTATTTCCCATAATTAATAAACAAAATTAAATAAAAAAAAATTTTGTTTTCTTTGTAAAAACAAATTTTGTTCAAATTTACTTACCTTCATCATAAGTAATAGTGTGTTGAATACGATCAACATCATTATAAAATATTCGAATGGAGTTGATACCACAATACGCCAAACTTTATATTTGAAACTATCACGATTTTTTGGCATATAACGTTCAAGCGGTCTAGCTCCAATTGTAAAATCAATACAAGATTTCTATTGTAAAAAACAAACAAAAAGAATAAAAATATATATTAATTAACAGTACCATTAAATTATTAAAATAATTATTTTAAATTCACAATTATTACGATTTTGTATACGTTACAAGGAATGCATCGTATATATATTTTTAACTTAAAACTATTTGTATTTATTAATACAATTTCTTTAGCATTATTTAATTAAAGTATAATATGAGTATTTGTACTTCCTTTCTATTTTTATATAATAAAAATTCTATTTCATTTTTTTATTAAACATTATGCAAGAAATAAGATATATGCACATATTAATAATACAAGGTACATTAAGGTTTTTCAGACAATGCTATAGATTTTTGTTAAAAAATATACTGATCTATAAGAATGACATTACATCAAATGAAAATTAAAATTATTCAGTTAATAGTCATATTATTTTTACAACTATATACAAGTGTAATTAAGAAGGAATATAATTTTAATCCCACTTTCAGTATTTAATTTTATAATTATATTAAAACAAAATACAAATATACGCTCTTTATATTCTCGTATAAACATTAAACATACTTGATTTTTATCAATTTCCCCATCTTGTAATTCGGCTTCACCTTGTTCTTGGAATGTAATAATAATTAAGGCCACGAAAATGTTTACGAAGAAGAATGGAAATACGATAAAGTAAACAATGTAAAATATAGACATTTCGATTCTGAAATTTTGTATTGGACCTCTATCTTCATATGTTGCTGCCATAGAGTTTTGAAGAACTCTAAAAGAGGTAAAAATAAAATATGATTCATATGTAAATAACAAATTTTTCTTATTTAATATGATTTTTCTTATTATATATGTATAGTCAAGGATTATTTTTATTTAATTAATATATTTACTGCGGCCATCCTTCTCCAGTTTGTACAGCAAATAATGTTAACATTGCCACAGCTACATTATCATAATGAAAACTTCTCGTTCGCCATATTCTATCTTCTTTTTTTGGTAATACTTCATCTTCATCATATTTAAAGAAAGATCCCCTAAAAAATTTATTTAATATTATAGTCAAAGAAATAAAATTTTTACAAATTTCGTAAAAAAAATATATTTAATATTTTATATACACTAATTTACACTATTAAATTTATCAATTTACTTTAATATAAAGTTAGCAAAAATAACAGTAAAATTAAAAGAAGTTGACCTATTCAAGCTTTAATTACGAATGAATTTTTTTTATCTTTTTAATGTCATTTTGACGGAAATACTAGCAACTAAATAAAACATGAATTCAGCGCCGCCATTTGAAAATGAATCAAATTATTTTGTGCAATAATTTATTGTTATAGTTTAGCAACACGTCGCAAAAATTATTGAAGAAACAAACCATGTTTGAAGTGATTAAAAAATTTAATTTAATTTTTTATGATACGTTACATAAAATGTCGCTTTATTTATTAAAAGTAATATTATAAAATATAATTAATAATTATAATATACAAAAAAAAACCATAAACATAAAGTTTACTAAACATATGTATAAAATATACTTACTGGCATTCAATAGCCGTATGTTTGCTTTCATCCGAGCAATAAAAAAATTTTCCATTAAATAATTGTACTCCGATAACAGAAAAAATGAATTGAAACAGTATATACACTATTAAAATATTTATAACATTTTTTAGAGAATTTACGACACAGTCAAATACAGCCTTAAGTTTTGGAACACGTTTGATAGTTTTTAAAGGTCGTAATACACGAAGTACTCGAAGTGATTTAATTGTTGATAAATTTTGACCTGCGCTGCTCCCACTATATTAATTTATTATATTTATATATTTGTATTAATAAAAAATAAAAATTTTATTTATTATTATTTTCTATAAAAAAAAAAGGAAAAATTTTTATTACAAAAGTACAGTATATTCGTTTTTTAATTCTTATGTATATTAAATGCTGGCAAATACAATAAAAATTAAGTATTTTTGGTTGTTTTCTTTTTATTACAGCACATTTAGAGATTTTACAAGAGCGAAAAAAGTAAAGCAATAAAAGTGTATACGAACAACAATGAAACAGAGAGAACTTTATTAGAAAATTTAGAAATGTTCAATTTTATATTTGCATAAATTGGAAAATTTTTTTTTATTATTTCAGAAAAATATTTATATCAAATATTTTAAATTATTTCTTTTAATTAATATTTTTATATCACATTTGTAAGCTTTACGTTCAAGTAAAAGTAAAAATAAAAATTGGACATTTCTATATTTTATTAGATTTTTTTCATATTTTTTACTTTAGCAGCACATTTACAACAGGACACAACATATACTCTATAAAAAATGTGTTTTTTTTTATCATTTTCTGAAAAAAAAAGTTTGAAAAAAGTATAGACATTTTATTGTAAAATTGTAAAAGAGAAAACAAAATTAACAATACAAAAACAAAAAAGTGAAAAAGACAAAAACAGAAATTATGCGAAAAAAATTAATTTAATTTCTGCTTAATTTAATTTCTAAGATGCTTAAAATTCAAATTATTTAATTTTTTTCCCTTTAAAAAAAATATTTTAATTATTCAAAACTTAATAAAGAAACAAAAAAAACAACAATGTATGATTGTATAAAAACTTTCCAATGCATTAAAAATGTGTATACGATCAGTAAGAATTTTAAAATTGTGAGTGAAAAATGAATTTATATAAATTTATTTTTTTTTTTTCAATGAAAACAAAATGATCGTTAAGTTATCAAGTTTATAAATAATTTTATTAAAAAAAAAATTCTAGTTTCAAATTAAATAAAAAAATATTTATAAAATTTGGCTTTCGTTATTTTGTTTCCAAGTTGTTATACTGAAGTTAATATAATATTTAATTAAAACTCTTTAAAATGTTGATAGAAAGTTCATATTAATAGAAAAATAAAAAAAAGTCTGCAATAGATTTGATGTGTCACATAATTAATAATTGTAAGTGAGAGAATTTTAGAATCATGGTTATAAAATAAGTTTTTGAAATTTGAAATAATTTCTAATAGATAGCATCACAAACCGCTTATTTTCAAATAAATGTCAAAACACAATTAATTTTTATAAAGTGCTACATATGTTTGTAATCAGATAATGGCAACTCTTTTAATTTCACTACTCTCTTAAAATCATCAATTCTTATTATTAAAAATTTTCAATTTCATTTAAAGTGAGTCGTTTACAATCACATTTACCAAAAATTGTACTAAAATAAAAGTTAATAATTTTAATATTTTTCGAATATAGATTGAACATCGAAATTCTTTCTGCATTTTTTTCCCATGTAATGTCAATTTTAATGGATTGTCAAATTGAATTTAATGTCAACTGTTAACCAAATTTATATTATTTAATAACAATACAGTTAGTTTAGTATTTATTACTTCTTTTTTCAGCCAGATATTCAATAAACTAATATATGTACATATAAACAATAAAAACGTTGTATGTGGGAATTTCGCAAAATCTGTGCAATTAAAAAAAAACGTGTCTATTTTCTCAAAGTGTGATATTAAACTTGGTTATTTACACAACTCGATGATGTAACCGAATTGACCGGATTGTACAACATATATATATTTTGAAAAGCACACAATAATTTTAATTAAATTATTTTTATAAAAGTAACGAATTGAATTAAAGAATATAGACTTTTATAAGAAGTTTAATAACATTCAAATACCATATTATTTTGAAATTTAGCAAAATTTTGCTGAATTAAAATGGATTTAACTTGTTATAAATAAAAGAATCATAGTGTGAACGATTCTAAATTTGAGTAAATAGTAAAACGATAGTATTATATTATAACTATTTAGAATTTCTTTAATAGAATGTTAAGATTACAAAAATAACTACTTTGAAAATACTAAATAATATGAACTTTATATTATCAGTATAAAAAATTTTATCTATAATTATTGTTACACTTAATTTTTTAATCCATTTACTTTGTTTATTCAATTGTTTATTCATTTTGAAGTATTTTGATAACAAAAATTTTTTCGTTACTTCAATTTATTTGTAAATAAGCCACAAAAGTAAAAATAATAAAAGTGCAAGAAATTAAAATAAATATAATTGTAGAAATATTAATTATATAAACGTTTTCAAGCTTATAAAAACTTATATAATACAATTGAACACCAAGTTTCTTTTTAGACTATACTCATTAGTAAACCAAGCGTTATAATGGTCGAAGGCGACGTCAAACTACCTGAATTATATGGTAAAAAAAAATTTCATCATTAAGGCAAGGAATTTATCATTAATTTTCAAGCAGGAAATTTAAATTTTCCTTGTTCTAAGAGCCTGTATCTTGAAAAATGTAGAGGGAGATGAAAACTAAATCGTAAATCTCCAAACTAACAAAGGTAATGACAAAAATTTTGACAAAAAAAGACGGATTTATGGTAACGACAAATTTCAGAGTCGTTTTTGTCATTGTAATATTGGTTTATGCTAATTTGCAACAGAATAAACACGTCGTTTTATTTCTGCGGTAGCGAAATAAAGTATGTACTCGTATATCTGTTTTTTTTTATAAAATAAATTGCCAAAAAAAAAGTTATTTTAAAAAAATTAGAAAAACTTTCTTTTTGAAAAATAGGTTTCCTGCGAGAAAGTAATTTGATTCAATTTTTCCAATTTCGTTGAAAATATGCTTAAAACAACAATAGAATACGAAAACGTTTATAAATTAAATAATATTTCTCTAAACATAAAAGAAAAATTGATGTACGAAAGCCATTATTGCCGCATTTCAATAAGCTAAGCAGCTTGAAAAAAAAAGTTTTAATAAAAACACATTATTTAACAAAAAACAAATAAAAAAATGTGTTAAAAACGGCAAATAACTTAACGATTGTGTTTTTTTTTATAATTGAACACGGCTAAGTATATTTTTACCGCAATAATTTTAGCGGCATAAATTTAGTTTTTTTATCATTTATCTTTAGCAATAATTTGAAATTACAATGTTTCTTTTTTTTCAGAAGATAAGTTGATGAACGCCAGAAAATTCTACTACAATGTCTCAACTATTTCGAGACCTTTGACAAGCATAACATGTAATGCAAGATGTATATAAAATAACGAACATTTAAAGTTATAAAAAAAAAATTAAAAAAATGTTTAAGTTGAGAAAATTTATAAGATAAGAAGAAAAATCTATTTATGTAGCTATACAGATAAATTATATCAAATATAATATTAAGGAATGTTGAGTTTAGTTTTCTTTAACTATAAAATATTTAAAATTTTTCTATATGTGTGTGCATATAGTAATTGTAGTAGATATCTTCTGACTATGATATAAGGACATACACATAATATATGCTTTTATATAGAAAAAGACATTAGAATTATATAGTATATTATGTAAGTTGAGTTTTCTATTTAAGAAGAAACAAAGAATATTCGTTTTATATATATAGGAAGAAGTAAGTAAATTCAAGATAGAGATACCTTAACCCCCATAATACATTGATATGGTGTCTAAATTCTATTCAGAAATATATTAATAAGCTGAATTCAGTGATACATTTTTTAAGCTGAATAAAATTTAAAAATCGTATTATTGCATTATGGAACTTAAGGATGTATGCAAATATTTATTTTTTTTTTATTTCAGAAAAAAAGACGCTTTAGAATAAATTAAAAAAAAATATATATATATAATGAAGCTTATATACTTCTATACTACAACATTTATAAATTAATCATATAGGCATATAGGAGAACAACCAATTACATTTACAAATTTTAAGTATTTCAGTTTTTTTTATGTTCATAATGGTATTTTATAAAATTTACCACCGTATTATCAATGAAAATTTTTTTATTATACAATATAAGATTCCCATAAATAATATGTGTATACAAAAGGGATGAAAAAATAAAATGAATGCTTTAATTATTTTTTAAATAATTTGTTTGGATGTTTAATATCTAAATTTTCTAAGTTTTTGCTTTTTTTCTATAGGTTGGATATGAATAAGATAAGAAAAATAATCATAAATATCATTTATTTTCTTGTTAATATATAAGTGTATATATATGTATGTATATATATATATATATTGTTATTTCTATATTATTTACAAGTGCATTATTATTATTAATTTTAATTCAATTTTCATTAAATCACTTTTTAAAATCTATTTAACTGTTGAACGTAGTCGCATATTTATTGATATAATTATAATAGAGAAGAAGACCGTTCACATACTTGTCCTATTTGTTTATATACTTGTCTTATCCACTTTATATCATAACGAAAAACAAAGAATATACGTATATACATCAAAATTTACTTTAACCAACTCATTGAACTGAAAAATTTTATTAAGATGCCCATCAAGCTATATACAATATAAACAATATGCAGATGAACTTAAGATTTGCAGATAATCTTTTGGTAGATACCTTCTTAAGACAATAAAAATAAATGAAATATATAATTTAGAATTCATTATCAAAAAGTATTAGCACAAATTATGTCATTCCTGCTAATAATGACAATATATTTGTAAATGTCATTATATTTAGTAACATTTTCTATTATACTGAGAAAAAATTTCTACAGTTTACTTTATATGTTAGCATTAAATTTAACAGAAAAAAAACTAATTAATTTAATTATATTTCGTATTTTTAATTGCATTTTGAACGTTTTCCTGATAAATTTTTGTAATTTTGCGTCATACTAACTTACATAATTTTAAAAATTACTAACATCTATATATATCGAAAATTTTAATTCAAATATGTCAAGAAAATAAATGAAAATATTATTTTATAATTTTATTTTAAATCTACTATTTTTACCTTAGTTCAATTTCTAGAAAGAGACAAAAAAAAATACATAAAAGTGGACAAAACAAGTGTCAAATTTATATTTGATGTTGAAATAAACAAATATTTATTAAATGTTAAAAACCTCTACAAAAGGTACAAGTACAAAGTACAAAACCTAAATTTAGTGCAAATTTAATCTAAAATTTAATAAATTAATCTAATTTTTTATTTTTAAATTTAATATGATTAAATAAAATTTTAATATTTCTTACGAAATAATTAAAACAAAAAAAAAATTTATATGTTTTTTTCTTTGAATTTTAATATTTCTACTATATAATACTTAAAATAATATTATTTTAAATTTAATTATATTTTAGAAAAGATAAAAGGTGATTTGAATAAATTTTAAACTAAATTTTTAATATTACATATAATAATAATACACAAAAATGAAGTATTGACAGAGGTACAAAATGTATAAAATTGCTAATTGGGAGATTTTTACTTTTATATAATAATTATTACAGAATTACGTATTGGCATAATATCATCCTGTAAGTATGCAATATATTTTTATTTTTAAATTTTTTTCTTTAAAATCAGTATTGCCATCCGACATTTCTTTTTTAATTTGTATTAATAATTTGTTTTTTAAGTATAAATTGCATAGATGCATAGCTATTAACATGTATTTAAAAGGAGTTCAAAATTTATTGAAAAGTGTTATATACATAATACTGTAAGTAAAACATAAATATTTCTAAAGAATTATAAAACATTTTCTTTAGAAATATTCATATTTCTTGAGGCAAGCATTTTTTCAAGCTTGATACGTTTTTGCTGTTGATTACTTGATGCAAAATTTTCTGTGATTTTTTTTAACTTTTGCACTTTTTGCATTGCATATTTTAAGTATTGCATTTCGTTGAATACAGTGAACAATTGCGGGTGATTTCCTATTTATCTTTTTCTTATACGTTGTAATTTACATTATATTGCGCTTTGTATTTTATGTTTGGTAGTTTACTAGAAATTTCACTACATCTAATTTAACAGTAAACTTTATATCGAAGATTTGAACCACAATAATAAATGTTAAAATGCATTTATTACATAATATTTAAAAATATGAAAAAAAAACGAATACATTTAAGAGAAAATGCGAGTATGCATAATAAAAATTGGATTTTCAAAAAGAGTTTTAAAATAAAGAAGACTAAATTAATAGAAAAAATTTACAAATAGCTATAAAATTATTTTGTTAAGAAAAATTCAAAATAATTTCTATAGAAAAAAGATTATGTCTTTTCTCTTAAAATTATAAAATGTTTTCATGAAAATAAAAGACTTTCTATACAAAATCTTCTGTTTCTTTAATTCCGTATTTATGTATATGTTTGTACGTACTATACAAAAAAATGTAATCTACAATAAACCTAGCAAAAATACATTTGAAAGTATTTGATGAAACAAAAATTAATATGTATATAAACATATATATATTTTATTTTAAAAGTAGCCATTTACTTCATTGATAATAGGTGGTTCTACTGTTTATGTACATTTTTTTTATATCTTTTTTTGTTTTGTTTTTTTGTTTTTTTTTTTTTGTTATATAAATTATTTAGTGTATTTATGATAACAAATTTTTCGTTACCTCATATCAAAACCTATACTGACACCGGCACATATTACTACTACAGCATCCATAATATTCCAAAATTCACGTAAATAGCTGCCTGGATGTAATATTATGCCTAAATCTACAACTTTAAGTAACATTTCTATCGTAAATACACATGTAAAACAATAATCGAAGTAATTTAGAATTTGATTGCGTGGGGAATCTTCATTAACTGGATCTTCTGCAGCTAAAGCTATTGATGATAAACATATTACAATCATAATGAAAAAATCGAAGTAACGTAGATTAACAACCCAATGTGCTCCACGCCGTATTCTTTTATATATAATAAATTTTAATGATGTTTTGTTTAATTTTGTTTTTTTGATTTTTGATGTTTTTGATTTTTAATTTTGTTTTGAATTTTTTGATGTATTTGAGTTGATATTTATGTGTTAATTTTTGTATTTTGATTCAAAAAAAAAGAAAACAAGAATCGAGAAAAAATTTGTAACAAAAAAAAATAAAAGTAATAAAAAAGAGAAATAATGAAATTATTTATAAAAAAATATTAGTACTTACGTTACACATTCTACAATTAAATTATTATTTTGATATCTATAGTTAACTAAATAGTTTTGGTGGAATTTAAAATTAATTTTGCAAAAATAAAAAAAAATTTTATTACTCAAATTATTCAAACATGTAACACTAAACAGTGTGTTTTTTTTTAAATTGTTAATTTTTAATAATTTCCACCAAAACTACTTATTTTATAACTTACGAATATAAAATATATTTAGATTAGTTATAGTTTAATATAAATTATATATATATCTTAAATAAATTAATTAAAACTTAAATAAACTAAAGAATTCAATAATCTAAAACTAAAATAATATTTACGGATTTGTTGGTGATAAAATGAACATCGAAGAATATGGCAGCATTGGTTTTGGCCCTATTTGATCTTCTTCTTCTTCTTCTTTTTTCTCCTCTTCTTTTTTCTTCGCACTATGTTTAGCAACCGCTTCTAATCTAGATGGTGATACATCACCTTGTAAAGCTTCCATTTCTTTTTCTAATTCTTGTAATTGTTTCTCTTTATCTTCTTCAACTTGTTCTTCTTCTGCAGCAGTTAATTCTTGAGCATTTGCTAAATTATCGACAGCGATAGCCAAGAAAACGTTTAGCAGTGTATAGTTACCAAATAGCACCAAAATTATAAAATATCTAAAACAAATATAGAATGGAAAATAGAAAACCGAATAAATCACCAAATTTTATATATCATTATATTAGATTATTGATATTTATTTTATTAATTATACGTATATATATTTTTTAATTATCTTACAATGAATATATCATTCCCTTTTTAGCTCCACCTTGTGATATAATACCTTGATACATAACTTCATTCCAATCTTCACCAGTTAATATTTGAAAAACTGTTAATAATGCAATTGGAAACGTATTGAAATTTGTTTCTGGTGTACCACCTCTCAAATTAAATTGACCACCAAATAATTGCATACCCAATAAAGCAAATATAAGAATGAACAAGAAGAGCAAGAATAGCAATGAAATAATAGATCTCATTGAATTTAATAATGATATAACGAGATTACGTAATGATGACCAATATTTTGTTACTTTAAATATACGAAGTAAACGTAAAGCTCTTAGGACGGATAAACCAAATGATCCACCTTTAACTTCTGACCATATAACTTCAAATATTGAACCACTAATGACGACACAATCAAAACGATTAAACGATGATTCAAAATATATTCTTGGTCCCAATGCATACATTTTAACGAACATTTCAGTCATAAATAGGCCAAGAAATGCAAATTCGGCAATAACTAAAAAATAAAATTTACAATTAATTAAAATTTTTTAAAACTGTTTACTTTAAATCTTACATAAGAAAGAATTTAACCATGGTGGTTGTCCATAGTGTTCAACAGCAACGCATACTGTATTTAAAAATACTAATACGATTACGAACCAATAAAACCATTGCGTTTTAACTGTATGCCGGATCCAAAAACGAAAACGTTTTTCTGCATGCCAAAAACCCTTACAGCTACCTTGGGTATTTCCTTTTGATTTTAAAAAACCATCATCTCCATAATCATCCTCAGCCTCTTCCTCTTCTGTATCAGTCGATTTTGATTTACCCAAGCTTTTCAGTTTTTTTCTTTTTGCAGCGTTACGGCGCCTCGCTATCATTTTTAATTTAAAAAAAGGAAAATTGATTCGACTATCAGCTTGTTATGATTTCAATTTTAAAATAATTTACCTTCGATTATGTGCATTTTTTCTTCTTCTGTTGTTCGCTCTTCCGCTAAAATTACTTCCTCTGTTCATATGTATTTTCACAATTAAAAATTTTTAATTGTTTAGAATTAAAAAAAAAATCAAATAAAATTAAAAAGAAAATACGATTAGAATTTTTCTTTCTTTAAGAGTAAAATAATATTTTTATAAATTATTAACTTTTTAGATAGACATTTAATAAATACATATATGTATATATATAAATAACTAAAATATATTAATATATTTTTTTTATATAAAGGATAACTATATATTTAAATTCTAACATTAAAATGTAAAAAATGTCAATATTTATTTTGTGTGTGTCGCTTTTTTTTTAAATCAATAATTTTATAAATGCATTCGGATTTATACTCTACCAGCTTTACATATCCACTCAACGTAACCATTTAATTCACGTTCTAACTGCTGTTGTCGTCTAAGCTTAAGAAATTCTTGCCTATTTTCTACTTTTTCTCGTTCTTTTGCGAATTCTCTACAATAAAGATGAAATAGTCAAAACAAAACACAAATGACAGTAATGACATTTAAATGACACATAATGTATTGGCAATGTAATAATTAATAATAAAACAAAATAAAAGACAAAAAAAAAATTCTAAAAAATAAAATAGAAAAATTATAATACAAAAAATTATATTTAAATTAATAATATAAGTAAACATGAAATTTAAAAAGTCAAATAATATTCAATTTAAGAAAAACAACAAAAACAAAATGTATAATTTCTGTAAACTATATGTAATGAAACTGTTATATGCTTAATTTATGACACAATGAATTTAATGTTATTAATTTCCCAGCCATCGGGTAAAATTGGTTTTTCCTTATTTTTTCATTCGTTATTTCCAAAAGTATTAATAAAAATTTCGAATTAATATTTCGCGATTTTATCGTTTACAATATTTCTTTTCTCGGAGACAGATGAGTGAAAATGTAAACGCTTTTCCTGAAATCTTATATAATATGGGAATTGAAAAGGTAAATTCAAAAAAAAAACAACGATAACCATATGCTCAAAAAACTCAAGTCAAAAAATTTCATTGTATAAATTCTCTTTTTTTGTACATTCTAGAAAAGATACATTTAGTTTAATTAATTTTGAGTGAATTATTTTAATTAATAATTTTCATTTTGTTTTAAAAAAAATTGGTATACATATAATATCTTTTTCAATTAAATAATTTTTGCTACTGTAATATTTTTCTGTTATCATATTAGCTAGCACTCCAAAGTGATGGAGATTTCTTTTTCATTTAATAAAGTAGAACTCTGAAAATTTCCAATATAAATTAATTTAAACTTTTACTTATATTTACATTTATAACAGTTTTTCTTTTTGTTCATATTGTGTGCTCGTTTTATAGATTATTAGCGAAACATATTCGAAAAAATTTAATTTTTAAAATTAAAATTAATTTCTTAAATTTTATACAATAACATTTTTAAATTATTTATTATAAAATAAAATCGACAGTATAATAGGCTCTCTTAACTTAATTGCCAAATTAAAATAATTTTTATTATAATGTGAAACAAGATTTAATATATTAATTGTCCTTAAAAATGAACAAGTATAGCATACCATCAAGCTCAAAACTAATTTTATAAATGTATCATTGATTTGATTGTACTTTATAATATGCAATTATTGTTATAAATATAACAAGGGGCAGGATTAATTAACTATGATAATTCATATAGGTATATATAACTTATATGTATAACAGTATAAGACTTATGGTAATTTTTATACAATTGGAAAGTATTATTTTTATACAATTTGGAAAGTATTTTTGGAATTTTATTGTATTTCTGTGCTGAATTTTTTAAAAAGTGAAACATTTTATTATTTTAGCAATATCAATGTGCTTATGTGTTAAGTATTTGGAGTGTATTCATATAGTTTTATATTATATTCCATTGTGCCTTTGATTCAATCCTGGAATTCTTGAAGTTATTTATAAATGTATTAAATTTGATATGATATATTACATGTATATAATACATATATAAAGGAAATTTTTTTATGTATATATAAGAGTTAAAGTGTATTATATATAAATGAAGATTAGATTTATGATTTTTTTTTTTTGTAGAAATTTGAAGTAAATTGGTAAGAAGTATTTGTGGTTATGTTTTGAAAATAGGTGGCTGGAAAAAATAATAAATTTCACTATAACGATAAGATTTTTTAATCTTATATTTCTAAATTAACAGAAACATAATTTCATGCTTTTCCTGTGTAATAGATAAATATAATTTTGATTTAAATGTAATATAATATAATATATAGGTACATATTTGGGTTTTCTAGGAAGTATAAGAAATTATACATACATGTATATAAAAAAAATTTCAGTTAATTTTATTAAGAAATTTTCCAATTAATTTTAAGCTTAAATTAATTCATTAAAATTCGATTTCATTAAAATTTTTCACTAAAAGTATAACGCGCATTATTTAAATTCATTTTTATATTAATTTTTAATTATAATTCTAATTATTGAAACGATATAAAAACAACTTAATGTTGACATAAATAAAAATTAGTTTTGACTTAAAAAATAATATTATTTTTAATATTAAAAATAATTACGAATATTTTATTATTTTTGTTTAGTAATTTTGAATTTTCAATAACATTTAATTTAAGTCCGAATTATTCTTAATTTACTGTAAGTAAATTATTAATAGTGATCTTAAATTAATAATAGTGAATTTAAAATGTGCTTTTTATGTTTATATTATGGTGTACTTAAGACACAATTTTATTTAAATAAATAATACATCAATATTATTATAAACACATAGAATAGAATCTAAAATATTAATAACCTTGTAAACCCATAATGCATTCAATTACATTTATATATATTATATTATAAGACGTGGCATAATTATGAACAAATGAGAACTATATATAATGATTTATTTTTTTAAACATAACTATTTTTGTAAATTAAATAAAATAAATTAACAAAGTATATATAAACAAAATTTTATATAACTAAAAGGAATTTAATTTCATGGAAATTATTCTAAAACAATAATAAAGAAAAATGAACAATAAGGAAATTTTCAATGTAATAATAAATAGCAGCAAGAATTTGAACTAATTTAAACACAAAATTTAATAGAAAACTAAAACAATAAACAAATAAAAAATATTTAATTTATTTTTTGTTTTTGTCTCCTCTTCATTCACTCTAACTTATATGGAAATAATATATAAAATTTTCATTTTCATTTTCATAATTTATAAAATTATATAAATAAATTTATAATTTATTTCCAAAACTATATATAAACCAAAATCTAAACAAAATTATTAACTAAAAATTTAACATAGAAAAACTAAAATTTAAAATCAAAAACTAAACTTTCATACAATTTTCATAGTTTTCACAATATATAAAAATTATTCACATTTTTATATAATTAATATGTGGTTTTTTTTCAGTGTTTTAAATGAATTTCAATTTAATTTTTCAATATATACGCATATGTATGTGTTTTATATGTATAATATTTAAAATAGCACACAGGGAAATAAATTATCATTTTTTAGAATAATAGGGAAATATATAATATATTTATATAGAATGTATATATGATTAATTTTATTAAATTATAATGAAATATGTAAAGGTATATATAGCAATTTTCTATATTTTTTGGGGGGAATCATATATATGAGAATTAATAACTATATATATTTATTGTATTTATATAAATATTAGTGTTTAACGAATACATAATACAATATTAGATTTTTATTTCATATTTCTTTTTGGGGATATGGTGGTATATATAGTAATAATAAAATATTATTATTATAAATAAAACTTATATATATGCATATGTAAATATATATATATATATAAATATATATCATAGGATCAGTTTTTAAAACCTGCTTGTGTTATCCAATTAAGATATGCAGCCATTGCATCCTGAAATAATTGTGTTGATCTCATTTTTTGAAATTGAACACGTCGCTCAACACGATTTCTTTCATTAGAGAATTCTCTATATTTTTATACATAATAACGGTTTAAAATTTTTTTTTTATTTTGATTTTACTTCATATACATTTTTCATTTAAAGTATATATATATATAATAAAAACTAATAAAAATAAAAATTATCAAAAAAAAATGAAAATAAAATAAAAAAAATATAAGAAAAAAAATAATCCTTTGAAGATAAAATTATTTAAAATTTTTAATTTTTTTGTTTTTGTATATATAGATTACACATATATATAATTTAAATTAGAAATTGAATAAATTAAAAAAAAATGTATTTGTTATAGAATAAGACTTACCCGCTGAGAACACCGAGAACTAAATTGAGCATAAAGAATGATCCAATAACTATTAAAGGAACAAAATAAATCCAATTGTATGTTGAACCCAAAGCATCATTTGTCTGTAATCACAATATTATAAATTTGAATAAAATTTCAATATATTCTATATATGAAATATTATTAAATTGATTTTTTTTTTTAACAATCATTTCATGTGATTGCTAAATAAATATTATTATACAGAAGCGGATTAGGTAAAATAAAATTTTGGTAATTTCTTAAATATATAATTTATTTTGCATTAAATACATTTGGAAAACAAAATTCCAATAATTTAAGCGAATATAATAAATTAGTTTTTAATAATCTGTTGTACTACAAATGAGATTTTGAATTTTCATTGGACAGTAAATTCTAAAAATTATTTTAATTATGAATATTTTCTCATACGAAAAATATTATTTGTCCAAACATCTGTATTCTCAACAATGTTGATAATGAACCAACAAAAGTTCAATAATGATAACACTTATTAATTCATATGCCATTTTTTACTTTTCATTGCTATGTTATTATTGTTATGAAAGTTACTCTTATTACTGCTATGAGTGACAATTAGTTTTTTCACTTATCACTGATATAATTTGAATAATAATTAAAATACATTTCTAAACTGAAAAAATTTGACTTAATCCGTCACTGTATATATATTTAATATATAATAAATTAGTTTTTAATAATCTGTTGTACTACAAATGAGATTTTGAATTTTCATTGGACAGTAAATTCTAAAAATTATTTTAATTATGAATATTTTCTCATACGAAAAATATTATTTGTCCAAACATCTGTATTCTCAACAATGTTGATAATGAACCAACAAAAGTTCAATAATGATAACACTTATTAATTCATATGCCATTTTTTACTTTTCATTGCTATGTTATTATTGTTATGAAAGTTACTCTTATTACTGCTATGAGTGACAATTAGTTTTCTCACTTATCACTGATATAATTTGAATAATAATTAAAATACATTTCTAAACTGAAAAAATTTGACTTAATCCGTCACTGTATATATATTTAATATATATGTTTTATATGTATAATATAAATTAGATAAATAATATTATGTAATTTTTATTATACATATATATTTGATTGTTGCCATCTTTTAAGGATATTTAATTTTTTAACAATTTATTTTTTTATTTTAAATAATCGCTTTAACTTTTTTAAGTTAATTTAATTATATTAAATTAAAAAAATAAATTGCACTTTTCTGTACTTATTGTCTTTTTCTTTTCTTAATAAAAATATTATATTTTTTAATATTAATGTTAACTTAAAAATTTAATTGTTATTCATTTACTTGCATACGAGTATAAATATAATAATTTAATTGTAATATATTACTTAAGCGTGAATATATGGAGCCAAAATATTTACTTCAAAGATGTGCAATATGTTATGTATAAAATTTTCTTATATACTTTATATTATAATATATTTATTTTCAAATTAAAATGAATATCTACTTTTATAATACGAATATTTTAATAATATTATCTTATAGGAGTAATAAAATAAAGAAAAACATAACAAAATATAATATTAAATAAAATGTATATATATATATATTATTAATATACTATATATATATATATATATATATATATATACATGTATTATAAGAGGATTTATACAATTTACTTTGGGGACCAAATTCCAATTTTGTTTTAATATTTTAAATTTTAATATTCCGAATTTTTTTGTAATAAATAATTTGAAATATAATTATAACTAAGGGATTTTTAAATTTTGAATATCAAATTTATACTTAATATAACAATATAATAATTTCTTTTATACATATATTTTTATATGGTGCATATAAAGATTTCAAAAGTTTAAATAAAAAAAAATAGGGAATTAAAGCGTTTATATTAAAAAATGTAATTATATTAAATAATGTTTATGAGCTTTTTGACAACACGAATATATATATACGTAATATAATAGTTTATTTAAATAGTGTATAGTATAAAATGTTATTGATAGTATATAATAATGAATGAGTTAAATTCAATTCTGTATAAGTATTAATTTTATGTTGTAAAAACAAAATTTATTTTTTGTAGTAAAATCTAAAAATTAAATTATTAAATTTTGAAAATTATAGATTTTAATATTTTAATAAATATAAAATTTAGTAAAAGTAAAGAAGTATGAGAATTTTGTTTGAAATTAATGAATATTCCAACAGCAATTATTAAAACAAATATTATATATGTATACAAAAACAAGTTTAGATTTTACTACAATTTTGTTTCTATAGTTTATGTATCGTATAATGTTGTATTTAAAAAAAAAATTATTTCTATTAGCAAACTAAACAAAATTGTATAAAATTGTAATAATTATATTGATTCTATAATATGTACTCGTATGTATATATAAAAAAATTTATAATATATTTATAGAATTTTTGAATATAATGTCTAGTCAGTGATGAGAGTTTTAATTAATTCATACTAAATTTTCTAAATTTTCATAATCTTCATAATTTTTTAAATTTTCATTGTTTTTCTATCTGTACGTCTGTAGCACAAAAAAGTAGCCCCAAAACTTCTAAAGATTTTAATCGAAAATATTCAAAATTTTTTAAAAAATTTGCAAAAATTGTAGCCAATCAAAGTTTTTTTTTTGTTTAAATAAAACGATTTAGAAATAACTTTGTGAAAATTTACGGTAATTGGCTATATTTGTTTTGTCATAAATGATTTAATTTATATTTTATATGAAATATTTTTTTTGCTTTTCATTAAAAGTATTTGTGCTATACTTAAAAATATCGGTTATCCCTACTAACATTGTCTACTACCCACCACTGTATGATAACAAAAGTATGTGTTAATTATGTATTTATGAGAGCAAAAAAAACTATTTAAAATATTTTATTAAAGTGCCTGAAATAAATTCTTATTGTTTTAAAATTAACTTTAATTTGAAAAAGTGTTTTTTTTTTATTTTGCCAAATTGTTGAAATGAAAAGTAACTAAAGACATGTTGTTTTTTTTTTATTATTTTGTGTTTGTTTATGAAATATTGTAAAAATAATTTGTGTTTTTTTAACTTTTGCTTTTTGCATTTTTAAGGTTAACTAATAAAATCACAAAAAAAAAATTACTACATACTTTAAATTACTTTCATAAATAATTACTTTCAATTTTTTTTTTATATTCTGAATTAATTTTTATTATACGCATGAGGATCAAAACATTACAGTAAAAAAAAAAAACTAGCAAAAACGATACTCTCACCTGTTGTAACTGCAGTCAAAAATTTTTTTTTTTACAAAAAAAAATTATTATATAATTATTAATAAATGGTGCAACAAATTTATAATATAATGGTTGCCGAATATTTCTATCTAAAAGATAGGCAATTCTGTATTAGGTAAATAAATCAATTCATTTATTCCTACATACATATGTATATGAATTGATACATTAAATTGTAAAATACATACATTTTTACAATGTATGTATGTATATGCGATGATAATATAAATTTATAGTTTATAGTATTCCCTAACAAATTTGCAATAAGTTGTAATTATTTTAAATATTTAGTTTTAAGATCAAAATTTAAGGTTTCAATTTCGTTCTTCGAATAAATTCTGTTTCTGATTTTCTAATTAGACTTTTAAAATATTCTGTGTGTCTTTTCAGCTCAATCGTATATAAGATATTGTATTAAACCTATATATAGCTATAAAATTTATTATATGTAGTTGTAAATTTTAGAAATGCAAGAAGTTTTTAAAGAAAAAAAAAATATTAGAAATAGAATAATAAAAAAAAATTATCGTTTTGGTTTTAATTTCACGTTTTTTCAATTATAGAATATAGAAAAGTAATTGGGAAATTTGTTTTTTGTTTTTTTTGAAGAAAATTTAAAATACATATATTTTTAATACTTTTATGTTGATTATGTTTTCTTTTGTTAAATAATCATTTCAGTTATTTAAATTTTTAATTTACCCAATACAGTATTGCAGTCCAGCCTTCCATGGTAATGCACTGAAATACTGTTAACATAGCAAACCCAATATTATCGAAACTGGTTATCCCTGAATTGGGTCCATCCCATTTTTCCAAACACATACTATTTGTAAAATTACATAAATATGCTGATGTATTCTGTTTTGGAAAATCATCGGCATTACATGGTGTTTCCATTTCACCTTCTTTAACAATAAGATCTAAAAATATATGTATAATTTAATGTCGGTTTCTATATATTGAATTAATTTTAATAATTTTTTTTTACTTACTAGGATTTTCTAAACTATAGCATGTTTTATGTAAAGCTCCAGAATAAAATTCGAGTCCTATAATAGCAAATATGATAATTGCGAATAACACTAACAGTCCAATTTGAAGCAAAGGCGCCATGGCTTTAATAATTGATTTAAGAACTACTTGTAAACCTGAAATAGGATTATAATTTTTTTGAGTAAAATTATAAAATTTACATTATAATTTTTGATAACTTGAGAGAACATATGTATATAAATTGTATTTAAAAGAAAAACGAATATTCAGAAAAAAATAATAATGATTTTCTTTCAATACGTTTTTCAATTAAACTAAGTTATTATAAAATATATTTAATTCTAAAAACAAAAATGCTATTAGCAATACTTTTAAATTTTTCAACAAAATCATTTTCATTATATATTTTTAATGAACAATTTTTATAGAAAACATTAAGTATTAAAAATTTTTTTGATAGCAAATTTTGATTGCTCATTATTTATTTTAATAACTATTATAATTAATTAAAGTAGGCAAAACAAATAATTTACTTTAATTTTACAAAATAAATTTTAATGTAAATGTTTTTTATTCAAACTATTAAAATTAATTTTAATCTAATACTATTTTTCTAATACTAGAATTTTTCTATTTTGTTTTATTTTTATTTTTTTAATTCTACTCACTAGGAATTCCAGAAACTAATTTTAAAGGCCGCAGAACACGGATGGCCCTTAATGTTCTTAGATCTACCTCCGGACCTTCTGGTCCACTATGCACTCCCATTGTGACAAATCTGATTATTTTATAATTAATTACGATTTTAAATGAATATAATATAAAACGATTTATAGCAATAAAAATAAATTGATTTTTTTTTAAATGAAAATATAATTTCTAATAAAATAAAATGAAATGAAAAAAAATCTACATTTTGATAACAAATAAAATATGAATGAATACTAATTTAAAATTCTAATACTAAAAAGTTAATGACATTATTTGACATTGTTTTGATTTGGCATTATTCAATAATATTGTAGAAGTGGCCACACGGACAAAAGAAAAAAGTGAGAAATTAATTTTGCATTTTCAGAGACATTTGCATTTTCTTGTTATTGAAATATAGATGTCACTAAACGATTATAGTTTACATTTAGGCTATTTTCCTGGTATTTTTGAATGATATGACTAATTTCAACCATAATTATAATTATCAATATTAATTAATTATGATGAATACATTTTATCAAAAATTAAAGGAAAAATTGAATTTTTCATAATACACATAATGTATATTAAGCAAAAGTTGGGAAAAAACGTAGTTTAGATTTATTAAGAGAAAAATTGAAGTCAATGAAACTAACATTGCACGATTACCGAAAGTATTGCAATGCTAAATTTTCGATGTAATATTAATTTTAATATTAATTGTAATATTTTCTAAAATTATTGACTTTAAATTAATTACATTTTATACGAGTAAAATAGGAATATCAAATATGTCAAAATTTGAACTAAAAAATACTTGTATTTATACGACAACTTTTGCATCAATGCTTGACATTAATTTTGTGGTTGAAACACATGTATGTCATCTATTGATGCAAAACTCATCGTGTAAACACGGCTAATGCTAAACTATATATTGAAATTTTAGTTTCAAGAGTATTAAAAGTTTTAGTGATTAAAATAATATGTAATAAAAAATTCTAAAAACTATTAGTTATTTTTTATCCTAAGAAACTAATGTTTATTTTTTTTTTGTTTTTTTTTGAGTTTAAAGAGCAATATTATCACATTTAGCTTTAGATATTAAAATACTGAATAGATTTTTTGTGCCATTATAAATTTAATAAATTTACACTGCCAATTTATCAATTCACTTGAGATAGAATGGAGAATTCTAACAAAACGGTTGGTATATAGTTTATATGATTTTTTTTTAATAGATTTTCTTTATACAAAACAAATATTATGTAAATTTTTATACAATTCAATATACATTTTAGGCCAAAATTTTGCGTGAATTATTGTATACAGAGATTTATTTAATTCTACCCAATTATATGAAAGAGGCAAAATTGTAAATTATGGTATAGTCATTTATTTACATACATATAAAAAGTATATTAATTGCACACCCATTGCAAAATTGATTAAGCAATTCAAATATTCTGATTTTTGAAAATAATTCAATTAAAATTTAATAAAAGAAATGGTTTAATGTTCAATATGGTTGTGGATCGTTTTACAAAATAAATAATAAAATTATGCGTTCTATTCGATTATCTATGGGCTATTTCTATATGAACAAAAATTCTCTATATGATGAGAAAGAAAAGTCTTTTCTATATAATTTTAATCTACATAATATATTTACATTATAAGAATTTTATTTAATTGAAAAGAAATTATCATTCTATAACATATGATTTTCAAATAATGTAGAAAAAATAAAAACTATAATGTAAAAATAATTCAAATGATAATATTTACTATTTGTGTATATACACATATGGTGCACATGTACAGTAAAAATTTATAACTAAAGAAAATATATTTAAAACAAGATAATGTTGTTTGAACGAAAAATAAAAATGGTTGTCTGTCTGGCTCTCCATTTTGTAAAATTTTATATTTCGAATAATAAATTATACCTGTATTGTGTACTTGTACTAAATTAAATTAAAAAAAAGAATCAAAATAAAAATCAAAACCATAGGAAAATCTAACTATGTATATAAGTTTTTCTTTCTTTATATTTTTCTATATAAATTGAAGTTATACCATTAAAATATTAATGATTTATATATAGTTTTAAACTACATTTATAAATGCTATACATCTTTCTTTATTTGTAGCACTAATGAATATAACTTTAAAATTGATTCGTCATTAAAAATTTCTAGAATTTAATTTGGTCATTCCCTTGAAGTTTCGGTTGAAATTTATGTAAAATAAATTTCTGACAAAATTTTTTTCGAATTTGTTTGTGGAAAGAAAAGATTTAAAATCTTTTAGCGTACATCTACTATTATAAAATGTTTATATGGTAAATATAGCTATCTATAATAGCTTATTCTAATTTTGACATTAATATATAAAGTAATATGTATATAATATATTTCTAAATAATTTCAATTTCTAATTTGAAATAAATTATTTATGAATATTTATGTATATATATATATATAAAATTAAAAATCTCTCAAAATCTCTAATATCTATAATATATATTTATAATATTTTTTAACACATACATAATTTGAGAGTTTTTAATTTATATAGAAACCTAAGATTTTTAAAGACACTCTTTTTATTTATACATTTTGACAGTCTTACTTGGAATTTTTGAAACTAGTTTAAGTGGTCTAAGAACACGAAATGATCTTAACATTCGAAGATCAACGTCAACTTTAGCCTCAGCGAACACTGTCATTGAACTTTAGATTTTTTTTTTTTAAATATAAAATAAAAAAAAATTTGGATAAATTTTTTTTTTTTGCATTAAGATATTAATATGCAAAAATAAATTTAATTATTAAAATAAAAGATTTAAATAAATTTTACTTATTTTTTTTTTTGAAAAAATCATAAAAAATTTAAAAAAATAAAAAAGAGAAAAAATAATATAAATTGTGATTGCAAGTATAAAAATTTTAATTAACATTCAAGATTTTATTTTTTTTTTTTCTTTTCTAAATATTTAAAAATTTATATATATACGTATGTATATGTAATAATTACCCAGTCACAACAACAAAAAAATCCATTATATTCCATATATTGCGCAGATACGAGTGTTTATGTAGGACAAATCCTAAGGCTAATATTTTTAGCGACGCTTCTACACAGAAAATTGCTAGAAAATAGACTTCCGTTTTTTCCTTAAATTATAAAAAAATTTATGAAAATAAATATTAAGCAATTTTATTTTTCAAAATTATTAATAAAAAATTTTTACCAGTTTCTGCGCTAAAACTGTTTTATCACCAGCAGGAAGATGTTCTTCTAAAGCTAAAACGACACAATTTGCTATGATTGTCAACAATACGGCATATTCAAAAGGTGGCCATTCTATTATAAATTTTGTATATCTTCTAATAATATTTGTTTCTGTAAGTATAAAAAGTGATGTCGGCCCACTACCAGGTGGTGCCTCTTGTTTTTTGGGGCCACCCATTGCAGTGTAACGTTATTTATTCGTTCCAATCGCGAATGAACTTAATTTTAATATGTTGTTAACCTTAAAAATAAATTCAAATAATAAAAAAAATAAAAAATTTATTTATATATTTATTATATTTATTTAATTTATAATATTTATTTATTTATAATTAAATTATATTTATTTAATTTATAATATTTATTTATTTATAATTAAATTATATTTATTTAATTTATAATATTTATTTATTTATATATTATATTTAGATAAAAATATTTATTATAGAAATTTATGAAATTTGAAATAAAATAACAGGCTGTATATATATATATATATTTTTATATATTAGCTACATAAGAGTAATTGTTTCTTAAAATCTTATAGTTGCTTATCAACTTTTTAGATGTTATTTTTGCCCGTACGGATCAATTTCGTAAATTTTAATGCAAAGAAAAAACGATCTTTGATATACAGACATGTTTACCAATATTTGTCACTCATTAAGTACATACTATAAATAATTACTATATTTGTCACTCATTAAGTACATAGTGTTGAAAATTGGCTCATATGAACATTGAGATCTATAGTTAATTAAATAATTGAAATATAGTTAATCTTTATCACTTTACTAACTAGAATTTTGCATCAAAGGAGTGTACTATTGTCTGGGCACCGTTCTAAAATAATTTTTTTGAAATTTTTTAAATTATTATGATAACTATTCTTGTGATAATTTCTATAACAATTTAATCAAAAATTAGAAAATTCTAGGCTATGGTGGTCAAACTTAACGCGAACAATTCTATAAACAAAGCTACCATAATATGTAAAACTATTATCAATATAAATTTATTTGACAGTTCCCATTTAAGTCCTATTATTTCACACCGGCTAGCACAGATTTGCTTATATCAGCTCTGTCTTTCGGTTTTAGCTAATCAAATTTGAATATATTATTAATTTTTATTTTTTGTTAGAAATTATTTAATTAAATTAGGCCTTAATATTTTTCTCTTTTTTTATTCATTTTAAAATTAATTATTTTACATATATATGAGAGGAATGTGTCAAATAAAATTGACCACATTTATTTAATACAAAACGAAACATGTGCTTTTTAGTACTGCAACTGTTAGGAAAATTAAACTGTTTAAAATTTTTTTTTTTCATTTACAAATTAATTACAGACCTTTATGAATATTATGCATAATAACACTCTCGATATCTTTCTATTACTTAATTTCAAAAATGTTTATTTAATAATTTTAAATTTAATAGAATATAATACGTTATGTATGCAATACTGTAATATATTCACTTTAAAATAGATCAAACATTACTATGGCCTATTATTAAAGAAAAAAAAATACAACAAAGCCCAAATGAAAATCATTGGAAAACTGCAATTTTCCAAACTGCATTTTTCTTTTCGTATTTATTTCTTTCTCGAAATCTATATTTTGAAAATAGAAAAAATGTAAAATTTAAAATTTATTATTTAATTTCAACAAAATCTATATTATTAAAAGAAATCCCACTTTTTCTATATTTTATTTTTAAAAAATTACTAAAAAAAAAAATATTGTTATTCACATTCACAAATATTGCAATTCTAAAATGTAAAAGAGTCAACAATGAATTGAAAGAAAAATCAAATATAAAAAAAAATTAAAGAAAAAAAAAAGGAGAATAGAAAAAAAATGTGATTTTTTTTTTTCTTCACATTGCTGAATCATAAAAATTACCCTTTAAAGTTTAAAGACCTAATTTTTATTTTATTTTTATTCTTCTTTTTCTTATTATTTTTTAAATTGTTTTTTTTTTCTTTTTATTATTATTCTCGTTTTTTTTTTAAAAGGATATGTGAAATATTTTTGGACAAACACCTAGTACACAATCCAAGTTTTTTATATATATATATATATATGTTATATATATATATATATGTTATATATATGTATATATGCAGATATATTCGCATATTAAATTCATATATGCATTAAATAAATTTTATGCTCGAATATATTATGTATATACACACATATGTACTTACTCAGAATATATTCTGAGTAAGTAAAATTACATACATTATTTCTTATATTCATTTTGTATAACCTCGCGCTCTAAATATTGAATAAAACAATAAAAAAATATATATATGCATATATACATATATATTTGCTATATATATATATATATATATATATATATAATATATAAAAGAGGAAAAGAGGGAAAATGAATTGAAATATTTTATTTCACGCATTGTGAATAAATTTAAAAAAATTGAAAGACTGCATATAACACAATTTTTCCTTTCTTTTTTTTGTTTAATAGGATAACATTGTACATACCACCTAGGATTATAATATGTTTTCTTAATAAACCAAAATTACATACATTTTATTATTGTAGGACAATATAATTAAATTTAAATTTTTCCTTATTCCGGTATACGGTATATTGTTATATTATACTTCTACTTTTTATAATAACTGCTTTTCTTTTTTTTTACTATAATTATGTATTTTAATTGTTTTTAAGATTAGAATAATAATTTTTATAAATAAAAAATAGCCATCAGTTAAAGTAGAATAATTGAGAATTAATTAACAATCCTATAAGTATGCAATATTTTAGAATTTAATTTGTACGGTTGTTCTTACATATTAATGAATTGTTTGAAATGTTGTTAAAAATAATACGGTTTAAGGATAATAATTTAATTTTATTTCTTCAATTTACCGTATTATTTAATTAACATTTTGTTTCAAATTTCACTTTCCATAAAATGGGTCTTAATGTAGTTATTATACTCGTGTTTAAAAACTATAAAATCTTAAAAAATCACTTACCGTCATATAAGATATCTACTGCTTTTCTATGTACAACTTCGTTATTAGTTATTGCAAAAATTATTAAGTATATATATATACATATAATTAAGGATAATAATAATAAAATATTCTTAATTTAAATTTAAGAAAAAAAAATTAAATTTTGAATTTTTATTAATTTTTTTTTTTAGATTTTTTAATATTTATTATTTTTCTTTTCTTTTTAAATAATTTATCTATACTTTTTTATTATTTTAAATTAAATATTTTATCTATTTATGTATATATATATATATATATATATATACATGTAATATTTTTTTTTTAATTTTTTGCTTTAAATTAATTAAATTTTATTATTCTAGATGTAAGTGTGTGTTTGTATGTATAGATGTGTAGAGGGATGTATATGTTAGTATGTATGAATTCAAAAAAAAAAAAAAAAAATGTTCATACAATTTTTTGTTATTGAAGATTTTCAACCATTTTTTTTATATTTTTTATGTGTTTTTTATGATTAAAATTTTTTAAATTTGTTATTTTTTTTTTATTTTATTTGTTTGCTATTTGGATTTTTGCTATTTTATTGGATTATAATTATATTATATTTCACGTATTATATTTTTTTTCTTCTTTTTCTTCTTCTTCTTTTTCGTTATTTTATACTCCGATATCGTGTACGTCAAATAACCATAGACGATGTCGTTTTCATATTGCAATTTATGAAATTTTCTCCTTTATTTTTTTGAATACTTAATAATTCTGCTATTTTTCCTTTTATTGTAAATTTGAAATCTTTCGGTATCATATATAGTTATATATTTATATACATATATAATTTATATATTTGTTAATTCTATTATTTTTTTTTAATGCTATATTTTATATTTTGCAATATATTTTAAATTAATTTCGAAATATTTGTTTCTCCTATACTATAATAATATGCTATATACTATATACATTTTTGGTTTTGAAGTTTTGAAAAAAAAATTAAAGTTGAAATTTTTTTCGAAGAACTTTTGATAAAAAGAAAAATTGTTTTTTTTTTTTAAAAAACCAAAAGAAAAAAAAATTAGTAGTTTATTTATTTTTGAATAATTTGTATAATTTGTATTTTGATTTTGGAAAATTAGATAAAATTTTCCTATTTCATTTTTTAAGGAGAAAAAAAAATGAACTTAAAAAAAAATTGAACCTTTTTTTTTTCTTATAATATGTACATATACTACACATATACATATATATATCGATGAATATTAAATACTTTTTTTTTCTTTGACTATACAAATTTCTATTTTTCTCTTCTTTTCTTTTTATTATTTACAGTACATTATTATAATTTTTAAATATATTCACTAAATAACAAACATAATATATAAATTTTATTTTACTAAATATATTTGAATTTTTATTAAATTTTTACAATTGTATAAAATTATTTTTTACTTAATAAAATTTTTTTATAACTTTTTTTTTTTGCTAATATATAATTTTTTCAGTACAAGTTTCGACTATATTGACATATACTATGAAAAAATAAAAGCTTACAAAATTGGTATATAAGGGCAGTAAGGAAAAAAAAAAACAAAAAAAAAGTTACGCTGCGCAACTGTAGGATGTAAACCCGCGCAAAGAATTTTTTTTTTTTTTTTTTGTAAAAAAGTTTATTTTAAGCTTTTTTTTTTCAATCTGTCAAATTGTAGTATTAACATATTATAAAATCTATCAAAAAATTTGAAAGTTTAAAAAAAAACTGTTTTATATGTATATTTTTGTATAACACAAAAACAAAAAGCATACATAATATATGAAAGTAATGCATATAATAATGAATGTAACTTATTATTATACAGGATAAACATAAATGTATTTAAAGTATAAATAAATAAATAATAGAAAAAACTATATTGTAATTAACGGTATAATTGTAAACAAGAATTTTGAATTCTATTTATGCATTTTAAGGGGATTGTAATATATATAAGAGTTGAATAATTATTTTTCCATTTCTTATACATTAAAAATTATACAATTGCATTCTTGAATTCAAAAAATTTTATTTATTTATTTAATACTTTTAAAATTTCACTTGAAATTTCAATCTTCTTATTCGATCTTATACGATTGCAATTTTTCATTGAATGACGAAAATTATTTTAAATAAATTTTAGGCCGTAATAATTTTGTATTTCTTCCTTTTTAATCGCCGAGTGAGAAGAAAATGTACGTTATTCATAAATATACGAAATTTTTCTCACCCCATTTAGTCACAGTTTTATTACAGAAGATTCGAAATTCGACCAATATTTTAAAATATTTACTGGTATTTTAACAGACAAAAATGAGAAAGTTGAATTGAAAAATAGCAAATATAATTTGAGAGTAACAAAATCAAGTTGGGTGGAAGAAGGAAATATGAAATCATGCTATTATAGAAACTATCATGAAATACAAAATCATGCTATTATAGTTTATGTTAAAATGCCATAATTAAACCTCTGATTTGGGTTTTCATATATTAAAATTTAATAAAAAATATTATGTGGTACACAAAATGTAATTCTAACAAAAAAGAATGAATGATCAATTCTATTGCAATTTAAAATTAAGTAAATTTTTCATTTCCCTTATTAATTCAATAAAAGATATTTAAAATTTTACTTCTTTTATTTTGTATTTTTTAAACTATAAAGAATCTATAAATTTGAATTTTAATATGAGCTGATATAATCTATTCATTGTTCACAGCTGATACATCCAATTTGTTTTAGTTTAGAAATTTATGTTTAAGTTTAGTTCAGTAAATTACATCCTTAACTAAATAATTATATTAATGTAATGTAATTTAACTCAAATTTAAATTTTAAAAATCACTTTAATCTTGTAAATTAATCTATTATTAAAAGCAATATACAAAAAAATTATAAATATACATAATAAATTAAGCTTGAAACACACAGATTAAAATTAAATTTTATTCAGCACTTTAGTTTATCAAATATTAACAAGATGATATACTTAAGATTCATTCTGCATTAAATAATTTCATATTGTTACTAATAAATCTGGAACAAAAAAAAAAACATTTCAAACTTAAATAAAATTTTAAACAATATCCCTATTATAAACTTGAATTGTAAACACAATATAAGACAATCTATTTAAAAAAAAAAAAATCAAAGCATAATCCAAAATTCAACTTACATAGGACAAAACATAAAAACTAAAAAAGTATGCGCATGTATTTTATAACGTGGTGTATAAATTAATGATTACAACACACACATTTTTTGTAATAGAAAAACTAAAGAAAACAAAAACAAGAATAAAACTAAAAAGTTTTCATGATAATTTCATAAATTTTCTACATATTTTCAAATTTCCTTGTAAATAGCATAATACATAGCTATATTCTGTACATATTATATGGGAAGGTATAAAAACTCCGAAATATATGCAAAAGAAAATACAATATGAATTTAATAATTATTTCATCCCCCTTTATGTTTTTTGAATATTTTATTACATATTGGTATAACAAAACAAAAGTTTTTCTATTTTATCATTTGAATTTGATTTTTCATCAAGGAAATTATTTTCTATTTAATAACATTGAAACTATATATATATTCAAGTATTATTTTATACACCATGAATTTTAATGAAAACGATAAATTAATGATTGTAAAAGGTAAAAAAAAAATAAAACAGAAAATATAATATGATGTATTGTACATGTGAAAATTAAAGGGGGAAAATTCGGAAGAATTTCATTACTATTTTTTATTCTTAATTTTTTTCTTGATAGGTTAAAAAAAAAAAAGAGGTTAATATATACAAAAATATTGACCATTTAGGTTAATGCAGTAAATGTTAACATTTTGTGTTGAATTTCTTTTAAAATATATATATGTATATATATTTTCAATTTGTTTTAGTACATAAATATCTTATAAATGGTATGACATATAAAAGTTTAGATAAAAATTATTCAAGAGTTGAAAAGCTTTATTTTTTTCCTTATTTCTCGAAAATTGGGCCCTTAATTACATATAACAGAGTGGTTTCTTTTTAGTCCTATTCGAAATTAATATCATAATAATATGAAATAATTTCAAATAGGATTTATAAAAATGAGAAAATAATTTAAATTTAATGGAAATTCATTAATGAAAATGAATGATAAATAATAAATGATGAAAGAATTTATATATGTAATTATATACAATATTTAATAATTATTTTAAATGAATATATATAAGAAAAATATTATTTTCTATATATTATGAAATAATTCATATAGGTTATAATATATAGGTCAATATAACAAACGAATTTTATTATGACAATATTGTTGTAGATAAGGTATTTAGGTATTATGGTGTGCATTTAAGATAATAGAATTTTTATATTTTAGAATTATTTGAAAATTCTTAAATAATTATTTAAGATTTGTAAAAATAGAAAAAAATTTATATGTATTCAGTATGTTAAATCATTTTAATTCATTTTCTTAAAATATCCAATTTAAATTTAGGCAATTACAGTTTTAGTCTATTGAATTTTTGAAATTGTATCAAATTTTATTAATATAGGAAAATTTCTCTAAGGTGATCATCAAACAAAAAAAAAATAAATTTTTTTCTATCAAGAAGTTTAAATTAATATTGAATTATTTTATAACATTAGGAAAAAATTTTATCAAATGAGAAAAGGTAAAACATGTGATCTCGAGAATTTATAACAGATTTTAAGAACATGGCTATTATACTGGGATCATTAAATATTATTATAGGTCTAATATTTGATTTGTGGTAATTCTATATAAGAGCAAGCTTTGTTTAAATTTTGAAAATATTTATTTAACTAGGTTCTCTTACATTCTGACAGTCTACATGGTATTTTTCTTAAATAAGAAAATTTTATCAAAAGGGAAAATCCAAATAGATCTGAATAAAATAAATAAAATTGATTTTTATTTTATATTGTATATTATTCCCAAACCAAGAACAGGCATAAATCCATAATATAATAATTATTTTAACATTATTCACCAGAGTCATTGTTAATTTCATCCTAAATTTATTCAAATTTTACTCTTTTCTATTGGAAAATAAAACAAAAGATTAACGAGATTTATTTTTTAGTTAATTTTGTCGTTTTTCTTTATTTTTTTTTCTTATTTATTTATTAGAATTTCTTTTTATTTGGTATTATCTTTTTTTTTTATTTTAAATAAGTTTTAATTAATTTTAATTAAAACTAAATCAATATAACAGTATTTTTACTCTTTGTTTTTCTTTTATTTAGTTAATTTTTCTCTTTTTCTATATAGAAATTAAGTTATTGCTAAAAGTGTTTTTTTATTTTTTTGTTTTTTTGTTTTCAACTACCTACGTCATTGTTGTATTTTGAGTTCATGATTTGATTTTACCATTTGAAATTTAAATATTTTATGAGTTTTATTTTTTATTTATAATTTAATTATATTTCATTCATATAGTAGATTTAAATATCAGATATACATCATCATAGCTATTTTAATAATTATTCCTTTAAAATATTTTCTCAAAAATAATAATAATAATATAAATATAATTATGAGTTATAAATCGGCTCTCTCGTTAACTAACCATATAGCTGGTACCCATTGTGGTTCACGTTCTAATGAATTTATTTCAGCTAATAACTGATGATAGGCTTTTTCTGTATCATTATTTATGATAATCATATCGAATAAATGTCCCCAACGAGCTTCCATGTCACGAGCAGTTGCTATTATATCTTTTAAATTTTCCTCCTTTGTTTTTGTTTAATTCATAAAATATAAAAAATACGGAGATATAGATCATATAAAACAAAATGTTATAAATAAAATATAAAATAAAAGAATTACTTTTCCAGAATCACCCATTCCAAGTGTTTTTTGACGTAATTTTTCTAAACTTGGTGGTGCAACAAAAACTACATACGGTTTAATATCGGAAGCCCTCAGTAGTTTTAAACTTTGTGGATGAAGATTCAAAACACATATTTTACCATCAGTGATAACTTTTCGTATCGCTTCCAAAGATGTACCTAAATTTCAATTAAAATTTATTTCAGATTTTATTTTATTTATTAAATTATATATATGTATAATGTACCATAATATGCTTTTTCATATTCTCCATGCTCAACGAACCGACGGGCTAAAATATCTGCTTCAAATTGTTCTTTTGTTATGAAATGATAATCCTGTCCAGGAACTTCACCATCCCTACGCATTCTTGATGTGTCTATATAATTAAATTGAAAATAAATTTATATTTAGTATTTGAATAATTATAAAATTAATGTAATAATTATACGTGGGATTGCTGCTGCAAAACGTTCTGAGTCTGACATTAATCTTTGTCTTAATTCATGCCTTCCAATATTTGGTGGGCCAATTAATACGATGGGACGTTTTTTTAAACTGTTAGGATAATAAAGAGCAACTTCTTCATAAGTTAAAATTTCTTCTTCATCTGATTCATCAGATGTGGCAACAGATCGGAACGAATGGCTAAAATAACGACAATTCATTATTTATTAAATTTTTATATATGTATTGCCATCTTCATGCTTAACATACCCGCTTTCTGTTCCTTTTCTTCTACGTTTTTTTCCTTTTCGTGCGCATAACATTCCACTACCTTTATTATTGTCTTTGGCTTTTAATCGTGCCATTGCTGCCTCCTCTGCTATCGCTAATTTCATAGTTTCACGTTGATGTTGAAATGATTGACTCGGAATCAAACCAGCCAAATTTTGATCTTCTTCACCTTCGCGATATGCTTGCCACCAATTTGGATCGTCACGTGAAATAACATGTAAAACATCACCCTTTTGAAAACTTAGACCCAATTCACGACATGGTATGTATAAGTCATCTCCAGGATCATAATCGAAATGTGCTCTTACATGTAAAATAGTTGATTCACGACCACCACCTTTCAACGATGAGCTCGCCGGTATAATTAAAAATGTTAATGTTCCCGTCATAGCACCAAGTAAGTTACATACTTCATTAACAGTTTTACGACGCATTTTAATATTGTTAACCTCTAAAATTTCATCACCTTCATGTAAAAGACCAGATTTTTCGGCAACACCACCTCGAACTATTCTTGCGATAACAACGGCATCACCTTCGTTTCGAACTGTTGCTCCTAAAGGTTCTGATGATTTCTCTATATGTATCAATCTTACTAAATTTTGCGATGTGTCGTTGGTGTATTGTTTATTTGGGTCTTGTAATCCGCTTTGACATAGACCTTGTTCAGGTTGTTGTTGCAAATTCAATTGGGTATTGTTGTTATTAATAACGCAGGGTTTCGAAATCGAATTTGAGTGCATTGAGTGAACTATTGGATAATTTTGATTTTGTTGCTTATTTAAAGCTTCTTTTAAATTTTTATTAAAAACTAATTGTTGGTGTTGTTGTTGCTGTTGTTGATGTTGTTGCAATTGATGCTGTTTTTCCAAATCAATTTCACATATAACTAAATTGGCTGTCTCAGCAATTTTGTCATGCGCTAAAAATAGGCCTTCCATTTCGTGGCTTGTAAGTAAATTTGCTAATTCGATAGCATGCATTGAGTTACATTGACTCAACTGTTCAGTAACATCTTTTGACAATGTTTGGGATTTTGTTGTTACTGGCAAACCATTAATCTGTTGACTAAGTATTTCGGACACAATTTTTCTTACATGAAAGGCTTCTGATATCGAAGGCTCTGATAGTAAACTTAAAGCTGTAAACACTCGATCGGATAACACTGTTAATCTTCTCTTATTCAATTGACTCTTTAATACCTCAGCAGCAGCAGTCAATTTGACAAATCCTTAAAAAAAAACTCAATGAACATTTTGAAAATTTACCAAGCAAAGGAAAATTTACCACTTTCATTAGCATATAAATTATCATCAGTAGGAAGAACTAAATTTGAAGTAGGGCCCATTTTCATTCTGCAACGAAAAATTAAAAGATAAAGTTAAAAGATAGTAAAAAATGAAGGCAAACATTTGAATCAAAAAAATATAGCAGGAACTATTACCTGTACGGTTGATATTTAGGAATAACACTTTGATGATCCATAATCATTTTACCATCTATGTTACTCTAAATTTTTTGAAATCATAAAATAAATATTGTTAAATATTAAAAATATCTTATTAATAATAGGGATACTAATAATGGAGATATCTTACTTCTAAATTCCCTGACTGTTGTCTGTTATTTAGCATCAAATCACAGCTGCATTCTAAATTTAAATTTTTATCAGGTTGAAATTCCGTAGTCGCATTAATAGTATTATTGTATATATTGTTTTGCATGCAATTATAACATTTATCAGGTTTACCATTACTGGTACTGCCATTACTCAAACGAATATTATTTAAATTGTGCAAAATTGCCGTTGAATTGTAAACCAAAGTACTATAGTCTTTATTGCCTACAGCGATTTTATTGTTTTGCTGTTGTTGTTGTTGTATAGAAGTGTTTGCAATTGAAGATGGAGGTTGGTGGGGCTGTGAAAGATTATATTGCAATGGTTTCTTTTGTATACCATTTGGTTCATTACTACTAGATCTTTTAAAACTTCTTTGTTGAGCTAAATGTATAGAAGAATCGGTTGCACTTATATCAATTGGAATAGATTGGTTTTCTTTGAAAGAACTCTTTGTACTACTACATGATCTAATTGTCGTTGTTTCATCTTTAAAATTATTTTGAAAATTTGATACGCTATCAATTTCTTGATGTTGCTGTTGTTTAATACAAGGTTTTTGTAAATTATTTACTTGTGGTTGTGGTAAATTACTTGAATTTTTTCTAGATAATGACGATGAAGATGATGTTTGAAAATTATTTTGTTGTGGTTGTTGAATACTAATTTGTGTATTCAAAGTAGTTTTTTCTATAGTTGGAATTTCGGTTTTACAATTATTTTTATTTGCAACTTGATTATTGTTATCATTATGATCATTTTGTGTTAACGCTGACGTTGATATTGTTTCTGTATTTGTTGGTTGTTGTTGCTGCTGTTGCTGTTGTTGTAGTTGCTGTTGTTGTGGTTCAACTGTTAATGTCTTTGGTTGTTGATCAGGCACTTTAGCCTCTTCAGTTGGAATTGTAGCTGAAGATAATGTTGTTGCTGCTAATGATACTGCTGGCGCTATAGCTACCGTTGGATTACTAGCATTTAAATGTGTGCGTTCGAATGATGCCATATAAATTGGTGATACATCTTTTAAGAAACTAAAATCACTAGAAGCTTTTGCGCCTGCTTCTCCAGAACTTTGTTGGTTTAACTAAAATAAATAATTGTTTCGTTTTTATATAAATTTCAAAATTGAAACAAATTTAATCAGGAATATATATTTACTTTAATAGAAAGTAAAGTCATATCAACTGGCGTTACACGTTTTAAAGCTGATAATCGTTGTAATCTTTCGCGAGCTTGTTGTTCAACTGCAATAACGAAAGCATCTTGAACTACACTACCAAGTTCACCAGCTTAAATAAACAAATAAAAATAATATTATAATTGAATGAAATTTTCCAAATTTTAAGTATACCTAATTTGGAATCACTTCTTCGTTTTACTCGTAATTTTATCATACATGATTGTATACACTATGTTTTTAGAAGTAAAAATAAAAATTACAAATTTTTTTAAATTGTCTGATGAAAATTAAATTTAATTAAAATTAAATTAAATTACCTCATGTATGTGTCTTATTACTTCCGCTCTTGGTAAATCTTCTAATTTTCTTTCATTAATATCCAAAATTTCATCGGCAACTTCAAGATTATCCTTCTCAGCTGGTGATCCATACAATTTAATTTTACCATCTTTACCTTGTACCAATATAATAACATAGCCATTCAATTCGACAACCTGTAATTTTTAAAAAGAATTTTTAATAAATAAAAAGTATTTAAATATATAAAATTTTTTTATAAGTATATAAGTTTAAATTTACATAAGTTTTATTTATTAATTTTGAAATTGAAACGAATAAATTATTTTCAATAATAAACACAATGGTGACGTTTAAATGACAATTTTAATAAAATGCAAATTAATTCACAATTTTTATAATTTATAAGTAATTATATTCAACAATCATGTAAATAAATTTAATTTTTAATTAAATAATTCAATATAGCAGGTCTACCCAAAAGAAATTACGGAAAATATTTTAAATCGAGATAACTACTATATACGTACACTCGAGTATGTGCATTATATTATGATGCACATACTCAAGTATATATGAAAATATCAAATACACTTGATTAAATTTATCCTTGTATTTCTTCAAGTCATCTTTAAAATTCTATATACCTTATATCATTTAAAATATAGAATGATAAATTTATACAAACATAATAATTATGTAGATATTTTTGTACCAAATATCCTTTCTTTATCATAACAATAATTTTCCTTTATATATACATATATATTTATATAATTATGTATATAGGTCATATTTATATTTAATTTACATAAATACATACAAATTTATTGTTTTTTTTTTTATTATTAATATCTTGTAATACATATATATGTATGTATATAACTGAATGAATTTGAATTATGTATTGAATACATTTTATACACTCCCTTCAGCAAACCTAAGTTTATAACATACATAATATTCTTTTTTGAATGAAATTTTAAAATGATTGCAGAACTGTTATATTCGTAGGTATATATATAAATACGTATTATGATTTACAATTAAATTATATATATATATATATATAGTATATATATATATATATATATATATTTCAATAATATATGTTTGTATTTGCATAAATGTGTAGTGTAATTATAGTAAGTGTTATATTTTCTATCATTGTTTATATATATACAATTGTTATCATAATATACCTTTAATGTATACGTACATATATTAAACATGCGTTTACATAATGTTATATATATATAAATTTAAGAAAATACACACATCTTATGAATACACTTTTATATAATATTATTATACAATATTGTACATTTCAATACTTGTATACGGTATTGAAATGAAGAAAAAAAATTAGAATTACCTAATAAATAATATAATTAAATTATTAAATTAATTCATTTTCCATAAATCTCTAATAATGTATAAAGCTTACCTTAGATGTTGCTGAAGAAGATGTTTGAGATGTATTGAGCGTTGTTCTAGTTTGCATATTTTCTTTTTTCAATTTTTTTTTTTATAAACTATAATTTCCTAATATATGTATTTTTGTTTTCTAAATTCCTAATAATCATAATCACTAATATATATATATATAAATAATAATAATATTTTTTATTTAAATAAATTTGTTTTACTACATTATTAAACTACACATTTTTTAAAGTTATTATTATAATAAATTCTAATTAAACTGAGCACATTAAAATTAAATTGCATACTTATAGGACTCATCTCATTTTGGTTTTAAGAATTTTTTCTTCTTGTTGATTTACTATAATATTTATGATAGTTTTATTAAAATGAAATTTTTTTTTAAAAAATATAATTATAGTTTTCATTTATTAATTAAATTAATATTTTGAAATCAATATAAAATTCTTTAAAAAAAAAATATTTATTTTCAAGAAAAGAAAAAAAAAGTTCTCATCTATATATTCTTATAATCCTTGCAATACGTATCCTTCCTTCTGACAATCAATTTACAGCATCACAAGATATAAGAAAATTTGTATTTTTTTTTCCTTTTCTTTTTCTTTCTTTCAATAATTTTTTTTTCTCTTTTGCCTTAATTTATTAATTCAAATATTTAAATTCATTTTTATTAAAAAAATATATTTTATAAATTTTATTGTTTTTCATTTTAAATAAAATATAAATTATTATTTTTATTTAATATATTTATATAAAAAATTAGCTTAAACTTTTTTATTTAATAAAAATTTAACGTATATTTTAATAGATTTCTTTTATACTTGTTATAATTATATCATGTATATCAAATAAATTAATTTGATTTTATTAATAAATTTTTAATATCTAATTTTTTTATTTATTTGTATTTATATTTGCCATCTTTAATAAAAAAAATTTTTTATTAAAAAATAAAATAGATTTTTTTTTAAAGAAAAATATGAAGATAAAAAAATAAATTTTGCACAAAAAACTCTCTTTTTTTTAATTTTATATTTTCTTGTAATTGTTATATAGTAGTATAGGATGTTTTGCGCATGCAATAGAAAGTTTTTATGATGTGATTTAATAATATAAGAAAATGACAAAATGGTATGTACCAATTCTATACGTAATATTGTATTGACATTTCCGTAAAATATTATGTCAAAATGTGGTTAGCTAGTTATTTTAAAGACAAAATTTAAAAATAATATTTTATTCTTTCGTAATTGTAAAATTTATTGTATTGTATACGTTTATAATAAATGTTAATGTATTTTAAATGTAAAAAGGCTCACAAAGAGTAAAAAACTAAACAGCACATATAAGGATATATCTTTACACAGTAGATATGGAACAATGTTATCAGGAAGATGCTATCAGGAAGATTTACAGTAGATAAACAAATTTATATGTTTGTACATTTTACATTTGATTGCTTTTAACTTATTTATTATTATAAATAATATGGTAAAATTTTTTAAATCAAATTCTATAATAAAGCTAATTATTTTAATAATTAAATTTCATATTTTCATACAATATTGAAGTAATTTAAAAAAGTAATAAAGTAAATTGGCTTTAAATAGCCTTTTTACAAACCCCGGGCTCGAAAATTGCAGTAATACAGTATTTATTTTATATATTTTTTCATAAAGTTGTCTTAAAACGATGAGGGTGGCCTTAAAACGTTATTTTAAAACTAAATAAAGTATATTAAATCAAACATAAAATAATTACAAAAATGAATTACTTTTTTATAAAAATTATTTATTTTAAGTTCTAATATTTACAAATCTTCCGTGAAATAAACAAAAAATTTAAAGATTTAATTAACTAATAATTTTATATGTATAAGCAATTATTGCATTAAAATACACATTTTAACATTAATAAAATAAATTTAAATTAAAAATTTCCTGTAAAATAATTTAATTTACAAACACAAAATTGGGAATTTTACATATATAATTAGTCCGTATAAACCTTATTAAAATATTATAATTTAAATTATATACAAAATGTACAAATTTATATACAATATATTGTATATTAACTAAATTACATGATGGTATATAAATAATTTTTTAAGTTCTTGTTCCTGGTATTGGTATAAAATTACTTGGATTTCCAATTTTTGGATTATATCTAATAACAACTTTTTCATCACCATCACCTACTTCTAAAAATGAATTAACGTCGGCCAAGAAATAAAAACCATTAACTTTTTCTGGTTTTTTAATTTCTCTAACATTTCCTAAGCCACCAAATGAGCTTTCTAAATCTGCAAGATTTGTTTCTTCTGTTGTTGTTGTTGTTATTCTTGTTGTAGGCGCTTGTGTTGTTGTTGCATCAGCCGTGGAAGATTCTTGTATTGGTGTAACAGTTACAATTTCACTTGCTTGATTTGTTGAACTTTCAAATATGTCAATAGTAGCACCACCATCTGCTCTAATTTTCCTTACTGTTTCAATTAATGCTTCTAATTTTCTTAATGTATCTTCACTACTGCAATTATTAAAATGGAAGAATATATGAAAAACCTATTACCATATAATTAAATAACATTAATAATTTTACATACTTTAAATCTAATGTTGTATCATTATTTTCATCAATTTGCGTTGGTTTTGCATTACATAATTCTAAACCATTCGATAATATAATTACCACAACTATTAAGATGTTCCAATTTAAATATTTTAACCTGAAATAGAATACAATAGTTAATTTAAAATATTTGAAATTCGAATTGATTTAGTGTTATTGTATCATAGTATAACATAACAAATGTATAAAATGTAAACAAATATGAAAAAACAATTTGAAAGTATAGCAATAAATAAAAATATGTAAACTATATAAGAGTTTGGGTTAAGGCTAAATTTCAAAACTGGTTTAAAAATTCAACACAAATATTATATAATTGTGTATAACATTAGTTACACAATTATAATTAAGGTGGTATACTTTTATTTAATTCGTAATAAATCGAAGTTGTAAAAATATTTTCAAAATCGTGTTTAAAAGAAATGTGTTATACGTATTTTTTTTTTGCAAAAATTAAATTATTTATTGATATTTTTTTGTATTTTGTTTTTATTTTTTTTTTACTTGTAATATTCAATTCATCAAAGGTAACAAAAATTTCACTTTCATTACGTGAATCAATTGACGATTTTTATGTTTTATAATACACCAGTATTGAAGTGTTGTGATATAATAACAAATTAAATAACAAAATATGTATGTATGTAAGTATGTATGTATGTTTGTATAAAACTACATGTTTTAAACATTCACTTTCTATATTAGCCATGGTATTAATGTTAACGTAACTACATGAGCATACTTACATACACATATAATTCTGTAGGTATTTGTTTATTTTTGCATTACGGTCAGTAACTGTAATATTTACGAATAAAACAAAAATAAAATCAATGCGTTACAAATAATTGGTGTAGTTAAGGTTTACATTTTTTTACACCTTTCAACCGAAACTTACGAGTATTAATGTAGTAAAGCTTTTATGTTTTTTTTTCTGTTAACTTTAAAAAATAAGAGTAATTTATTTCCTTGATGTTGTTAACAATATTTTGTAAACATTTCTTGTTAAATATTATATACATATATATGTATAACATTTCTTATTAATAAATATAAAAAATTATTATTATTACCAGTTGTTTCTTATATTAAACATATTTTTAATGAAACTCCAATTTTTTTATATTACTTTGATTTAAAATATAAAAATTTTAATTTATAAAAAATTTGTACTGTATTATGTTGTTTACACCTAACGAGTCAAAACTCAACTAAACCTAAAATAGCAATCACACTTTACTTAAACTAACTTATGCATGTATAAATGGAAATAGAGGAAATGCATGTAATGTAAAATAAAAAAATAAACTTATAATTCCGAACTGAATTATTGAAAAAGAAAAATTAACATTATTTTTATACAGTTATTAAAATATGTTAAGAAGGTATACAATATATCTTTACAAAATTATTATTAACAATTAAAGTTATAACAGTATACATACGCATGTATATGTGTATAAAAAGAGTATGTCAATTGCATCAATTATAATTTATTATGATACATATATGTCAATAATGTGCAATTTATTTCACATTGTAAAAATCTCTACTTAAAGATAATTACAGTTAGTTTTTGCTTGTAATGCAGTTTTTAAGGCACTCGTATGTACAAATATTAGCCAAAGGTGCATCTACATTATAGCGAAATTACTATAAAATACATATTGTGGAAACAGCATACAAAAAAATATCATATTACAAATATTATAAAAGTTTTTGCATGAAAACCGCAACCAACTAACCAAAAAACACAACTTATTTCAGTGTTTACACGCGGTTATATTGTTGTTGTAATTCTATATATATTTTTGTTGTAATTGTCTATTGTGCTATTCATTCCTTTTTCTTCTTCTTTGTTTCTCTTACATATTAACTAGAATCTGCATCTTTGCAGATGTTTACTGTTGCATCTTTTCATCCAAATATTTTCTGTTGAACGAATTATCTTTACAATTCTCTATAATGGGATTTCCTATCTTTTTGTTTTGGATTTTATTTGGAGTTCTGAAACTCAGATAGTTTTGACAATCATTTTAGAAAAATAAGTGAAAAATGAGACTACTAGAACGAAAATACTTGCTTTTCTTTCTCATCATAAAAATATTAATTTTTATAGTAGATTGAGCTTCTTTTGATTTTAAAGTTATTCTGGGACAATCTAAAAATGAAAACTCGAGGAGTTGTTTTTCAATTTTGCTCTTAATATGCTTTTTATACTGCCACTCTAAATAATATAAATCTATTTTAATAAAGCACAGCTTTTTTGAATCAAAAAAAAATTTTCATCGAACTTTGGTTATTTTATTTTATATTACCTTCTTTTCTACCACAGCGCGCAAAATAAACTATTGGTCAAATTCACAACTTAATTAGTTTTTGACAAAAAGCAAATACTAAAAAAAAAACAATGATGTAACACAAAAACAACATTCAAAAGCTTTTACCGAAACGTCTGTCAAAATATATACATACATAAGTAAAATTTATGAAATGTGAAAAGAGTTTTGGTTTGGATGTCTTAATTTTCTTACATAATTAAAATTTGCTAGACATTTTGTGTTAGAACGTGTTTAAGTAATATTCTTTAAATTTTTATATCAAATAAAATGACTGAGCCAAAGAAATCGTGTAAATTATGTGAAAAAATGGGCTTGAAACCATTTACAAGGGATAACGTACTTCATCATTATATTCCATTAACTAGGTAAGATTTAAATTATATTATTTATATACAATAGTGTAAAAAAGCCAAAATTAGAGATTTTGTAATAGCTGGAAAGATTTATTATTTGATTCACGAAAATCCCTTTTCCTTCCTCAAAATGGATACTTAACTAGGATTTTTAACCGGTGTGTATTTATAATCAATAATCTATTTTTATAGCATATAATTGTCAATGTTTATATATTGCTGTATGCATATACAATATGCATTTTAATATATTATGTAGAAAATACAAAAGTGTCGATTTATATAATATGTATATCTATATATGTTTATGCATAATCCTACATGGAACTATAAATATACAATGCTATAATAATATTATGTTGATGAATGATGATGTGATGAAATTTATAAATATACCAGAAAAGGTATACATAACATTCATACATAGGTGTTTTAGAATTGAACTCGGTAAATTTTAAATTTTCTATACTTTATATTTATTAAAATATTTCTTAAATTTTGGCTTTTATTGTTGAATAATAAAGCAAATAGAATGTTATTACAAAACTGATGTAAATTATTTCAGTCTTGTTAGCTATGGTGTGTTAGGTATCAATGTCGTAAACCCCAGTTTTGGTGCAAAGTAAGAATTCTAAAATTTCATTATAAAGTACCTATTGAATATGCTTTTCTCGCACAAAATAATTTTAGATTGATTCCAAAAAAAGATGTTACCAACGCATTACTTTTGAGCACAATCTTTGGCACCACATTATATCTTTATAACAGACCTCACATTGGTTCATCATCTTCTCAGAAAAAAGTTGCTTATAGGTATAAAAAAAAATTTCATGTAGAATAAAAAATAATTTGAAATCATTTAATGGGATAAAATATTTTTGTAGCGCTTTGGGAAGTGTACTTTTTAGTTTGGGTTCTGTACTTTTATGGGCCATGATAAGGAGCGGTGTACCTAATGATAATGCAGCACTTGCAACAGTGTTAGGTGTTGGAACTGGAGCTGCTATAGTAAAAATTGGTACAGATTACATAAACGATTGCGATAAATTAGCAAAATAAACTACTAATTAAAATTTTTATTTATATAATGTATATGGACAATATCAAAATTTGCAATAAATAAGATATCACAAAAAAAGTTTATATAAAGTTTTAAATAAAATGATTGGGCCATATTAATTAAATAACGTATATTTGAAATTTTTTAAATAAAGTCACTTATTCTACAATTATCGCATTTTTATATAAAACAAAAATAATACAATATGTTTTGCTTAAATATTTAAATAGATTATCATACATATTATTATACGAAATTTTGTGTTCGCGATCACAAAATTAATTTGTTATGTTATATGGATATTGCTTTTTAAATTATATCTGATTAATAACGGATCAGATTATTTTTAATCTGGATTCTTTTTGTGCATTCCCCATCCGTGAAAACATTTTATAAATCGTTTGGATTCTTTATTCTTTAATGTTAAGAATAATTTGCGCGGCTTTTCAGGTTGCTTAATACGCAAATGTTGAATATAAACCTAAAAAATTTAGCAGATAAAAAAAAAAGATTTTTTGTAAAAATCTAAAAATACTTGTGCTGATTTATAAGCGAGCTTGATTTCCACTTCGCTACATTTGGATCCAAGCCAAAGAAATACTTGTTCGCCATTATCTAAAATCATAATGTCATCATCAGCCAGATCATCCTGGCAAAAATCGGAACACTTTTCGGCAACTGTGAAATATCCTTTTTCGTTGGAACATCGAAATAATCGAGTATAATTCATAAAATCTGCATCTTTTTCATAATCTTTGCGACCTCCTAAAGCTACCCAAAAGAAATTTTCGGGCTCTTCACCTTCATTTAAAATCTAAAATATTAAGTTAAAAAAAAGACGAATCCGAGTTTCGTTTATAACTTACCTGCAAAGTGTTCCACGGGTTGTTAAACATTTGTTCAGCTATTTCCTGAATTAATTTTGATTCTTCTGCAGAAGCCTTTGAACCAATCCATACATAAACAATTCCAGATTGTGACTCGTTATTTGTTTCGAATGGAACATATAAAAGATAACTAAAAAATTATTTTAGAAAAAATTTGTTTTAAATATGTTTGCAGTTAGTTTCTTACTTAAATGCTGAATTTAAATGTGCAGCATCTGGGTTAATTTGAATTAAACGAGTACACAAAGCTCCCCCGTTCGATCTTAAGTGATAAAATTCTACTGCTTTCTTTTCATTTTCCGTTCTATCTTTTCTTTTACCCGTATGAATTATAAATTTTCTTTTAAAATGTGACATAAATTTTAAGTTTTCTTGTTGTTGGTGAATTCTTATAACTTCTATATCATCGCCGAACATTGTTTTGAATTTCTTTTGTAAAGTAAAAGTGAAAGTCAACCAACCCATATTACCTGCATCACGACCTTGCCAGAAATAAACAACATATTGAATTTCATCTTCCGCAAATTTCGGATCGTCAGCTCCCTCTTCATCACTAACTGGCAAACAATACCGGCACAAGAAAACGTAACACTCTGCAGTATAAAAATGGCCAAGTTCTTCTTCAGGAAGACGAACAAATTTCTTCCCTTCTAATACAAATGATTCCATTGCTTCTAAATCGTAATTCCAATCTTCTTCTAGTTGAAGCGCTTCTTCTAAATTCATGGCTTGTTGTCTTGGTAAAAATAAAGCTGCCAAATCTGCCCGTGTCTCCTGTTGCTTAGCCCATTTCGTTAAATCTGCACCGGTCTTGGCTACAGAATTTGCCGTTCTTGTAAAATCAACAGCGATCACTTCGTCCCAGCCAATAAATTTAGATTTAAAAATTTGGGTCTCAATTCCTTCTTGTACTCGAGTTACTAAGGCATGTTCCGGTCTCTTGATCATGGAAAACAATTCCTGAGACAGTTTTATAGCTGCTGCCTTTACCAGTCTTGTTGATTTCTTTCCAAACCAAACAAACATGTCAATGAAACAGTCGAGTATATACACATTTTTACTATTTAGCAGAGTATGCATAAGTTTTTTTTCGGGAATTTCAACTTGAGGTAACTCCAAGTATCCCATTCCCAGTTGTACTTGATATAATCGCGGAGATACAGGTTCAAAATCTTCTGAAACGGTTTCTGGAATTAATTTCTTGGCAACTTCTTCAGGAATAACGTTCAGCATTTCCCAAAAGTCTGAGCTCTCTGAACCTTGATTTTCTTGCAATATTTCAGCCTTATTTTTTCTTTCATTCTTATTTATTTTTTCAGCCATCAAGCGAGACTTGGATTTTAGTGTATTTTTAGATTTTTTTCCAAACCATAAAAATATTTTCAAGCCGGCGTCTAACATAAAATTAAATCTTGGGTCGAGTGAATCATATGAAATTGGGACTGGTTCCATGTGCACTGATGATCCATCAGAGTGAACCCGATAAAAACGTGTCACATATGTAGAATCCTCAAAAGTGTAAAAGCCGGTAGCTGTACGACCACCTTGAATGTATGTTATCTAAAATAATATATAATTAAAATATATTGTCTGCAAATATAATTAAAATATATTGTCTTTTTTAATTCTTACTCCTGTATCGAATAATGCTAAAAATTCTTCTGACTCATCCCCTTGCTCTTCTCTTATAGTTCTGCAACGTGCGCCCAAATAATTTCTTAGATTGACAGCGTGAATAGCAGCACAAGCTCGCTTATCAAGTGTGGCTTGACTTCCAATTAAGAAAAAAATTTCCCAATTTAATGATCCCATGTCGTCAAAACCAGTTTTTAATATGATATAACAATCTCCTTCATAAAATTTACCATGCGTACATTCATCAACTTTATTTGGAAGAAAATTTTCGATTTCCCAAACGGTTAAACCTGGTAACTGTCCATCATCTTTATCAAATATTTTGGAATAATCCAATGGAGGCTTTTCCAAAGATTCATCCCACCTTTTCGGTTTTAAACTTTCCGGTCGTTCTCCTATGGTTTCAGACATTTCATCATTAATACCATCATTTATATGACGGTCGTGTGCTACATCTTTCATCCCCTTCAAAATTTTCGCCGAATCTTGATTTGATTCACTTCTTGGACCCCGACGTAAACGTATTTTCCTTGCAATAGGATCTGATTTGGGAACACTTGTTGTTGGAATCGAAGATGGTATATTCGCCCCAGCTAATTGTAATTGTGTTTGCAATGAAAAATCAATGTTATAAAATTCTATTCCAGCTCCTTTTCCAGCTTCCCTAGGTTTAGGAGGCATAATCAAATTTGGATTGTTGCTTAAATCTAATTCTTCAAGATCTGAGAGTAGATATATAGCTTCAGGCAAAGTGATTAATTTGTTCGAGCTCAAATTTAATTTTTTTAAGCCCCCACATCTAAAAAGTCCTTCAGGAAGAATTTCTAACTGATTATTAGAAGCAGAAAATATTACCAAATTGAAAAGTTTTCCAATTCCCGAAGGTATTCCTTCAAAATCTAAATTATTATCATTTAAGTACAAATGCCGCAAATTAACTAATTTACAAAGAGCTGGAGGCAGTGATTTCAATTGATTTCTAGATAAATTCAAAATCTCCAACTTTTGCCAAAACTCCACATTTCCTGATAATTCAGTTATTTCATTGTCACTCAAATTTAATCGCTTCAAGGTTATGATATTATAAATGCAATCTGGTACTTTTGACAAAGAATTTTCAGAAAGATCTAATTCTGATAAATTCGATAAACTATCTAATGTAGTTGGAAAATTTAAAAGCGTTCGTTGCGTGTTTTTCATATTTAACACTTCTAAATTATGCAAAGATGGAAGCTGCCTTAGTTGAAAATGCTCCAAAGGATTATTCGCTAAAATAAGAGTTTGCAAGTTTGCCAGTCGTCGAGTTTGTGGTGGTAAAGTTCCCAAATTATTGTCCGATAAATCCAGAAATAATAGATCTGTTAAGTGTATAAACAAAGATGTCGGTATTGTTTCGATCTGATTATTACTTAAATTTAACACTAGTAAACTCTTTGCTTTCTCAAGCCCTTCTGGCACTTCTTTTAAACGATTATAAGACAAATCTAATGATGTCAGTTCGTCTAAATGAAATAATTCTGGAGGAACTCCAGAAGACTTTATATTATTGTGTCGCAAGTTCAATGAACGAAGGCGATCTAATTCTGTAAGCTCTCCAAATACTTTTTCTAATTTATTGTTTTTCAATGACAAATGTTCTAATTTCTGTAAATGCCCCAATTCCTCTGGTATTTCATTCAGAAAAGTTTTATCTAATTTTAGCCACTGGACACGTGACATAAGGCGCACAGCCTGAGGAAATTGATCTCCCTAAAAATAATGGAAATGTTATTTGATTTATGCTTTACAGGAATATAAATATAATCAAAATTGCTAGTTTTGCGCACATTTTTATTTGATTAAATTTCATTTCACTTTCATAGTTTTCTAGGCCATTTAATAAAAAAAAAACATTGACAGAACAGGTCAGTTTCAGTTCATTGTTCTACATAAAAATAAATTCTCATTTTAAACTTAAAAATTAACATATTTGTATAAAATTAGTATATTATATACATATATACGCAAAATGTCTGATGAATCCATTTCTTCATTTTTGTTTGAGTGAACTTTTAAATCTTCAGATTGGTTATTTAGAAAGTATGAAATTTGTAGTACATATGGGTACACATATGTACATACATATTAATGTGAAATATGTACGAAATCAAGGAATTCAGATAATTTTTCATTCTGAATCATTTAAATAAAAAGTTGACTTGACTATCTAAGTATTACACTTGAAAACAATATGTACATACACATACATATTGCAATTGTTTTGTTTTTTTTAATATTTTATTGTCTTAAATGTACTGACTAAACTAGTGACAACTAATTCATTTGTAAAAATGTGAATGTAATGTGAAAAGTATTTATTTCACTTTTGAATATTTCACACACCATTTTTGATAAAAAAAAAAACGCAAATACAAAATTTACTATGTATACAAAATAATAATCTTACACCAAATGCATTTTCTGAGAAATCCACTCCTCTAACGAAAGGCAACACACCCGTATTCGCCATAAAAAAAAATTATAAATTTTTTATCCTTCCCGATTCCAAAGCATACTAAAAAAAATTTTAACATTTACATTTCGTTTTCGTACTACATACTGTCATTTTGACGTTACAAATTTGCAAAAACGTCAAATTTATGTCAATGTCATCCTAAAATAGGAAAACATTTACGGATAATTAATAAAAAAAAGGGTGGGATAATTGAGAAAACCACACAGAAACTATTATTATAAAAAAAACGGCACATGTAATAATATGCGTAATATGTGGCCTTCTAGGAGACCAAAAGTATTTTAACTTAAGTGTGATTCGTTTTTTTTATTTTCTTGTACTGTTGAAATTTGCACCCCTAAACCTAGACGGAGTCAACTCGAAATTAAATGAAATTGATTTTTCGTCGTTATATAAAGTGCACATATATTAGCTTTCTTTCACTATATTATGTTAAAGTGTATATAAACATAAAGCGAACACTATAAAGTGTAAACCGTGAACGATTTCTGTTCTCCGTCTTGAAATTTCCGAATTGAATAATATTAGTTTTTTTATATAATATAATAAAGTCTGCAAAATACAAACAGCGGCAAAATCAGTATTTTGCATAAAAAAATCACCAGAGATAAAGTAGGATATAGACTATTTTATCACCGTCGGTTAAGTTCGCAACAGTAGTTTCGCTTAAGTCTGGTTAGTCTCATTTATATACATACATAATATGTATGTGTTTTGCTCATGCATATATTATGTACTTATTATGTAATTGCTACTTAAACACGAATAAGATTGATAAGGTTTTACTGTACGTACATAGCTAAATACAGCTAATTAAAAATCAATCATTTTTACTAATTAAATACATATATACATATGTATATATAAATAATAAATTCAATTAGAATCTATTATACGAGTACATCATTAAATAGAACCCAAAAAGTGTATCAAGTACAAAAAATGTGCAATGCAAACAGGGATGTACATATGTATGTATATGCAAATATATAAGTATTTATAACGGGACGTTTATAGCTAGAATGATTCAAAGGTTTTTTTTATTTACATAACGTATGTAAATAATTTTCCAAAAAGTACGCATTATTGTTTGATAGTAAGAAAAATATATTTACAATATCAAATTTACATTATTTTTATCAGAATTGCTTTTTTTTAACAAGATGGAAAAATAATAATAATAGTAATATAACATTACGTATGATTTTTATATTAATCCTGAAAGACATACATAATTGATGCAAATATTTTACATGAATGTGTTACAGTAATATAATATAATATCAAATTGTTCTTGAATAAAATATTAGAAAGGACATCCAGGATCATAGCTTAAATTACGAAAAATAGCTGCCGCAGCCGCTGCTGTTGTTAATAAAGTACAAGAATTTGAAGAATATGAAGAAAGTGCTGCTGTACAATAAGGTAAAGTTGCAGAAGGATGTTGTTCGCTATTGGCACGTTCTTTTTCAACGGAAGCATGTCGACGTAGCTGTTCTAACCGTAATTGGTTTTGTCGTTTCCATTTTGTTCTGCAAATATATTCATAAATATTTAACAAAATATAATTTAATGACAAAGCTGTGGGCACAAAACAAGAAGTTTAATTTTCTAACAGAATTAAATATTGTAAATAATCAACAACCTGGCGTTGAATAATTTTTTTATGTTAAACAAACAAGCTTTGCTAAATTTCATGATTGTAAAATTAAATTACCTCCGATTTTGATACCATGTTTTGACTTGTGTTTCAGATAAATTTAAAGTTTCCGCCACTTCACTACGATCAGCTACAGATAAATATTTTTGACAACGAAACTTTCTTTCAAGAAATGCTAATTGTGCATGAGTAAACGCAGTTCGTCGTCTTCTAGGTTTTCGACTTATTTTAGTTATTGTATTTGGTTTCTTAAGTAATTGCTCATTACTATTTGATAGTAATATATTTGATGTTGTTGAATCACCAAACATATGTAAATTATTACCATTATGATCATGATGAGATTGATGTTGACGAACAATATTAATATTATTACCACATAATTTACTTGGATTTGAATAATTTGTATCTGATGATGATTGATCTTCTACATCTACTTCAATATTATCATCCAAGATTTCTGGATCATCTTAAAATAATTAATATGAAAAGATAATATAAAATTGTTTAAAATATAATTCAACTAAATTTGAATATTTATGTACGTATGTATGTGATTAGATATAATTTGGTTAAATTTGAAAATAGAACATGAATTAAAATTAAGTAAATTTTATTAATTGTAATCATCTACTGTTAAAAACTTAATTAACAAGAAAACTTAAATTTCAATTAAAATGAACTGATCAGCTATTTTGTTTTGGTAGAATAATTATACATTTCCATAATTTTGAAATCTTCTCTACTTAATTCTTTTATAGAGGCAAATGAAATTAAAATTTACAAGAATTTTTTTTCATAGATTAAGTAGCTTTAAGTATGTTCAAAAATTGTATTTGATGTAAATTTAATTCATTGCATCAAAAGTTAAAAAAAATTAATGAAAAATTTTCAAATCACAGATGCAATCTTTCCTTTCATTTAGACAAAAACAATATTTAAACATAATACTTATATAATATGAAAAAAAAAAAAAATTTGCTTAAAATATGTAAATCTTAACTACATCCGTCGGAATAAAAAATTTTTATTTAATTACAAATTCGCTTTACTCACATAATTAAATGCATTTATCTTTTATTAGAAAAAGATCTCTTAATTCATTTTTTAAAAAAATCACAACCCCTACTTAATAGTATTAATATACTAATATTAATACTCTAAAGAACTCTAATATATTTTTTTCTTGAATATTATTTTAAATCTAATTAATATTAGATTTCCTATCCTATCCTATCAATCCGCAATCTGAATAGAGGTCTTATTTAAGTAATTTAATTTGTATTTACATTTAATTAACATAATACTCTTAATAATACATTTATGATAATAATCACAGTAGTATATAATAATAACAATAAAAATCTAATTTAATCAATTTAACAAAAAGTAATTATAAAAAATAAATAAGTTACGGACTAATCTAACAAAAATAAAAAAAAAAATTGTTAATTTTGAAAACAACATAAAATTTTCGAGTAACATTAGTTATACTATTCAATTTATAAGCAATTTAAATGCTTAAATTGGGTGTTAATGATCTTAATCTATTTAGTTTTGTAATTTGCTACAAAATTTGAATTGTAATTTTTATTCATATTTCTATTTCCAATTATATGTACATTCTTATATTTTTAAATTTCTATATCTTGGAGCAAATTTTAAATTCATATAAATTTTTAAAATTCATTAAACGACCCAATTTTCATTTCAAAAGTTCAATTTTCTAATATTTTAATTGCTAAATTTTATAATATTAAGAATCATTTCTATTGTATTAAATGTATGCATGTATATGGATTTAAAATTTTACTATGTACGAATATCCGCCAATTAAAGTATGACTAAGATTATTTTTGAAATTATTTAAAAATTATTCCAAATTAACAAAAATTTTAGGCACTAGTTGTGGAATCAATAAGCCTTTATTTATAATTTCATAATTGAAAAACATTAATTTAAAAGTAAATGTTAATTGATCTCAATATTTTTTAAAAATAAAATTAAAAATTATTTAACATAAGGTTATTTACTTTTAATTTAAGCTCTTGTTTAAGCTCTATTCGAATTTTAATTACATAAAATTTTTAATATAGGCTCGAGTAATTAAAAAAAACAACACATACGTGATTAATTAAAATGGGATGTAAATGAAAAATAACATATATTTCTTAAAAATCTTAATTTTGAAATAAAATATATTATTAGGTAATTACTAATTGATAAATTCAATAATATTGTTATTAATATAGAAATGTTACTTAATAATTTATACAATTATTTCATATTTGAAAGTCATGAATAAAATCTAAATTTCTTTATATTTAATATTTTCTTAAATTTAGATTTAATTATCATATTTTTATACAGAATATGTAAAATAAGAAAAAAAATTTCTTTTTACCTTCATCATTTGAACTTTCAGTCTTAATTAATTCACCAAGAATATCTTTTATTAAAAATGATTTTGAACTATCTTGCATATTTATAACATTTTAATTTTAATATAGCTTTTTTAAAAATTAAATTATTTTAAATTTTATTGGAAATATTATGGTTTTAATAATTAATTCTAAATTTTCATAATAAATTCTTAATTATTTTTTTCTTTGATATTCTATTATTCTTTAATTGATTCAATATTCAAGTTTTAAACGTTTACCATTTAATTTCTTTCTTTTTCAAATTCAAATTTTTTTTTTCTTTTTTTTTTTTTAATTCACATACACTTTATTCATAAATATTCGATATCCATTGAGATAATTATTATTTTTATTCTGTATATTTTATTATTTTCCTTATGTTAAATTTTCCGAATTCAATTTTACATTCTATATCAGTGGTTTTAAAATCAATTTAAATATTTTTATTCGAATAAAATGAAAATGTACAAGTGTAGGCAGCAGTAAAAAGAAACATTTTTAAAAATTAAATTGAAAAAAAAAAATTATTTTAAAAAGGATATAAAAAATTACATAAATAAGTACAGTATGTGTATATGTAGATGTGTGCAGAAAAAAAAATTTAAATAATTTTAATGATATTTTTTTATTTATTTTTTATTTTCTTTTTTTTTTTCTTATTTTTTTTTTCCTCTATTACAGAAACGTTAAATTGCTTTTAAGTATATCGTCAGACTTTTAATAAATATTTATAAGAAATGAGCATGCAAAAAAAACAAAAATCTTCATATTTTTTTTATATTTTTATTTTTTATTTCTTGTATTTTATAATGATAACTGTATAATGATGACCATTTTTTTTGCGTTTTTTTAACCTTTTTTTTTCCTTTACTTTTTTTTGTATTTTATTTTATTTTTGTTTCTTTTTTTTTCTCAGATGATGTACCCAAACACATTTCATCTTTACTATACCGTTATACACAGGAGATAGCTTTAAATAAGGATTTTAATGAAAAAAAAAATTTTTAGTAAAAAATATTTGATGTGAACAGCATATGACCGAGATCCAAGTAATGCAAATATGACAAAATGCAAATATTTTATTAATAATTTCTAAATTTGTAAGTTATTATTCAAAGAACTTTTAAAATATACATAACATATAATGAACATTTCTTGTAGATCCTGCTTCTACAATACAATTTTGAGGAATATATTAGTTCCCCAAAAGGAAAAGGACTGATATATAATATAATACTTAAAGGACGTCTGCTTTTTATTGAAATAAATATTATTGAAAATGAACTCCTAAAACGGGTCTATTTCCTTGAAGCGAATTTAATTCAAAAGCTGATCATATTTTTGTATAAAACGGTTCAGCCTAAATGGATTTCAAGAACGGATTTTGATTGAAAAGTGAATTTTGATGCAATGAAAATACCACTCTTATTGCAAACAATGCAGTCAATGAAAAGTCATAATTTATACTTTTTTTTTTCTTAACTTTTCCAGTATAATATTAAAAACCATATTACATAAATCAATCAACATCATTTACACCTATATTAAAAAAGACAAAAATTATAAATAACATGAAAATTTAATATACAAAATGCCGCCACCTTATTATTTTTATACATCCAATTGGATAACTGTAATTTTTGTACTTGTATACATATAAAAATTGTGTATTTGTGGGCGGATCTTATATTGTAGAATAAAAAAGGACCTTTTAATATGGTTGGCAAGGTTTTATATCTTTTGTTGATATTATTTATTTTTGATTTTTGATTTTATGATTTTTTAATTTTTCATTTTTCGCTAAATAACAATACTGGAATGCATTTGATTTTATTTTTTCCTTTTACTTTACTTAAAATTTGTTTAAGAGTCCTTTAAAAAATAAAAAAAAAAACATAAAGATAGAAAAAGAAGTAAAATATGTAAATGTAATTGTTTATTTTTCATTTTTGCTTTAAATGTATTTAAGGTCCTTTTAAAATATACGTATAGCATATACATACATACATAATTTGTATATTTTTATTTGAAATAATAATATCCTTGTATTATAATATGTTTTCTAATTGTTATTATTTCGCATTTAATTGTTGTATATTATATGATTGTAGGAACAAGAACAAAAAGAGTGAAACATTTTAAAAAGAACAAAAATATTATAATTATTATATAAATTGAAGTTAATTCATTTTATTGTGCATAATTTAAGAATATAAATGCGATTTATATTTAAATATGCAGATGCACGCACACATTTATATTTTATATATGTGTGGCTGATGGCATTTACATATTTATATAATAACTATTTATTGTGTGTTTTTATGATTTCTATCATATTTATATATTGTTCGTTTTATTTAAAATATTATTTAAATTTTTTCACATAATTTATTCAAATTAAAAAAGGAAAAAATATAAAAAAAAAACTAGAAAAGAAATATAATAAAAATAATATGATTGCTCCTAGAAATTATGATCTTTTAGCCTACCATTTATTTCAATTAATATTATGTATGTATGTATATATTAAGTTGATATAATAAGATTTAGTTTATAGAGAATAATTTTATTATTTTAATTGATTGTACTCGTACAATATTCAAAAATGTAACATGTATACTCTATGTATAAGTCTTAGAAATATAAATATGTAATAACTAGTAGCATAAAGACGGCTTTTAAAAATTATAATATTTTTACTTAGAGTTGATAGAATAAGTATACGCTATGAATTCATAATTGCAGTAATACTCCCTTAATTAAAAATTTTAGTATTATTAAAGTATTAACACACAATTCTGTTTATAATTTTTAATTTCTATGAATTTAAATGTGTAGCAGTACTGTTTGATTTTAATTGCTATTGTAGCAATTGTAGCAATACTGTTTGAAGTCACGGTTATTTACTCTCGTAATCTGAATTGCGTATCAACATTTTCTTTACTACAAAAATTTTAAAATAAGGGATAGTGATAGTTACCGATCCTACTATCTTACTCATCGTTCTCATCACACGATGCTTATGCATTAAATTTTTATCATATCAAATATTAGTAACATTATATAATTACTATTTAATGTACCAAAGCTAACTTAAATAAAACTGCTGCTATAAATATTACGTTTAATAGTAAACAATGAAAATATTTTAAGTTTGCATTAATTTCTGGATATTTTTGTAGCGATTGTATACGTGCAAATGTACAAAAAATATAACATTAAAATATGTGTTTAGAACTTAAAGAGTAAAAATGTTATATAAAAGTCAAATATAAATTATTATTATGCTGTTATATGCACCCTAGGCATAGTAGATCCTTAATTACAGTTAAGTTTTTTTTTTCGTTATTCTTAAATCCTTTTTAAAGACGTATTTCTAAATATTGTAGTATGTATGTATACATACATAATATATGTATAATGCAACTGATTACAGAATACAAGCACGTACATAAATTCATATACTACATAGATATAAAATAGAAGAATTAAAGCAAATTAAAATATAATAAATAAAGATACGTACATATATAACACAGATAATACGACTGATTCGTATATAATACCTGAGCAACATAATGGAAAATTAAATAAGCATAACTAGAAGTTTTGAAATAATAAAACGATGTTTTGTTTAATAAGAGTATGTATGAGATTTATTTTAATTTTCATAATTAAAATGATTGAAAATGATTATTTTTTTTTAATGATAAATACATTACTCCCATTATATAAGTATAAATATTATATATTATGTGAATGATTTTATGCATTAAGCTATAATAGAGATGTACGTTGAATATTTCTAACACTTTATAATGAACAAAATATTAAAATGAATAGAGATTTTTGTGCGCTTTTTTTCATAAAAGGTTTTATATTTATAAAAAAAAAATATATGTACTCGTATGTATGTTTTAGATTTTAATGAGATACTATTTTTGTACTTATTTTATAATAAATATCGTGTATCATATTAAATTGCATGATGTTATACAAAGTAAAACTTATTAATTATAATTAAAATCATAAAATATTCATCATACAAAAATTTATATAAAAATATTTTATTAAAGATATTTTATGAAATTTATATCTAGGTAATCTTTTGATTGTACATATAGTATGAAAATATTTCTAACATCGAGATTATATTATTACTGTATATAATTTTACTTAATTTAGGTTATATTGAATAAGTAATATTTTTTGAATTATGTCGTCATTTAGAATTTAAGTCAATCCCAATGTCTAGCATTGTGAAATACTATTCACAATTCGCTGCTATTAGCTAAGTTGAGCTGCAGGGGTTATGTCACTTTACCTTGTATACGTACATATGTACATATTTTTAAAGCCTATTATCTAGATCTAAAGTTTTGTACACTTAAACACTTAGTACTTATATAAATATTCTATATTACAATTTTATTACTGACAAAACATGCAATCGAGAGACTTTTCCGGCGCGTATTAAATACCAATTAACTATGTATGTATCGACTTTAGTAATACAATTTTAGTTACCGCGAAATCGCTTATAATTCGGAAAATATTGCTATTTTCGAATATATAATTCGGAAATAAAAGTTCAAAACTATGAATCAAGAAATATGTAAATGTTACATTTTTTCACAATAAGGAGCAAGAGTATATAAACTATTCACATACATACATACATACATAAAATTATTTCCTTTACATAAGATTCCTTTTTGTTAAGAATTTCAGATTTTATAGAATTTTAAGAAAATTTTATTTTAAAATTTATTGTATACTTTTATTATTGTAAAGGATATACGTAATTTCCTTTAAATTACCTTTTGACATTGTTAAAAGAAAAAAAAATTTTTTAGTGAAAAGAATTTTTTTATATTTTTATTTAAATTTTGATAAATGTAATTTTAAAGCGACAAGTTGTTTTTAAATTGTGATACGATATTATTTTTGGTTGTGATATGTATGAGATTTTAATTATGTTGAAGAAATTGTCTAACATTTAAAATATCATTATATTAAATTTAACTATAAAATTACAGATTCTATAACTGAGTAGTTTATTATTATATACTGCAATGTAGCAAACACTTTCTTTAAATGTTGAAAAATTAAATTTAAAATATTCTTCATAATTTTTATTAATTATAATATTTTAATATTTAAATTCGTATTTGGAATAATAATTTGTATAAGAGAACATGAGCCATTTAACGAAACAGAATATTGTTTTGCATAAATTGCGTATAAAAGGAATTCTTTAAAAATAAAATAATCAATAAAATAAGATTAAAAATTAAATATTTAAGTTAACAACGAAAGAGGAACAAACCAAAATCATTAAAATAAAACTTTTACTTAAAAATTTACCCTTCATTCCATCAATTTCTAAACTTTTGTTTTTAAAAGAACACTTTTAAAACAAAGGGAATAACAATAAAAATATTAAATGATTCAAGTACATAAAGGCAAATTAATAAAAAGTTTTTTTGTTATTTGATAATTTGTGTAACCTCAAATAATAAAAATCCTTTAAAAAAAAAACAAATATGAAATAAATACGCAAAAGTCTAAATATCAAAAAAAAAAATATAGATAATACAAAAAATAATATATTGGCATTAAAGGATGTATAAAATATGTTATTCAATAATTTTATCCTTATTATATTCCAATTTAACTGACACTCAAGATTACGTGTGACTACACTTGATTTTTTGAATATTTTTTTTGCGTTTTTTTTTTTTTTTTACTGAGACAAGTACATTATTGAGAAATCCTGAAACGTATGTACAAAAAACAAAATCGTTTTATTTTATTTTTACAAAGGGGTGAAATTATCTGTACCTTAATTTATATGTAAAAACCATATGATTGCAAATAAAATGTTTACAGCATACATACATCAATTAAAGAAACGATGAAATATGATATTAACCTTGATAACAGTAAGATATTTGTGAGGATAATAGTTTAAAATGTTAAATAAGTTATTATACCTTTGGCATGATTTAAAAGACATCAAACTTAACGAACAGAACTGATCAGAATTAGATGATATTCTTTTGATATGTCAAACTGAATCGGTTAAGGTTTTATACCTCGAATTTTAATCAAATTTTATTCAAATCCTTTGTGTGCCAATAGAAACCTTAAAATTGTTTAGGCTGTTAGATCTTAAACTAAATGTATCCCTTGTATTATTATCTAAAACAAATGATCAAATTTATTATCATTACAATCTCAAAGTTTTTCTGATATTACAAACGGTACAACACATTTATTATAAATAATAAAAATTTACATTCGCATTTAGTTCAAATATACGTGAAATAAGTATCTATAAATTTTTTAAAATAATGATATTTGTAAGTATACATTATTTTTGTACAATGAAAAAACAAAAAAAAAAAACATACCAATAAATGATTTTTTAGTGTACATTTTTTAATTGTATTCGGTTTTTTAAGGGTTTTTTTTTTTCTTTCAAGAGTTTTCAATAAAATAAGCCTTCCTTATTATTTATAATTATAATTGATGCAAATGATAAAGAAAAAAAAATTTTACTAAATAATTACTTAACAAAAGAATTAAAATAAAAGAAAATTACAAAATATTTATTGTGGATTTTTAAATACAAAAAGAAGAGTTGAATTTTTTCTTTAAAGTTATGATTATATTGCGTATGTATTTATGTATGTATTGACATAATAGTTGTAAATTTGAAAAATTTGGATGTTTTTAGAACAAATATTAAATTAATGTAGACCTTGGCTACAGAACATTTGACTAAATAGAAACGAATCTGTAATGTACTTCTTCAGGTTTGCATTTTTTGTAAAATGGTAATATGTACATATGTATACCATTATCTAACACGAATGTACTGCATAAATTTAGTTGAAATACGAGTGAAATCACTTTAACAAAATTCAACACAAAAATATATTATATTTAATTTAAATTGAATTCGGTTGAATTAGATTTATGATACAATTATTTTTTATATTTAATTTATAAGTTACACTATACTTTAATTGCATTAAAATATTACTCATATACTGTGCGCCTATAAGTTGTACAAATACACATATTTTAACACAAAAATTGAAAAAAAAATATTTTTTACAATCATAGATAATTTTACAATCGTAGGTGTATCCTTTATACCTACGAGCATTATCTAGAAACCCTTTTTAATTAAAAATTTTCTCTATTTAAAATATAAAAATATTATTCGTTTTTAAATAAATCTTAACTAAAATACTTATTTTATTCTTTCTTCTATACTTGGATTTTAAAACAAAATTAAAAAAGAAAAAAAAATCTTTTATTATGTCTAATGAGGATATGAGTAGTGTGTTAAAAAAGTCTGTAGGATTGTAAGGCAAATAAATTATCCACTTTCTTTAACTTTGAAGACATCAATTTTTTTTTTTTTGTTTTTTTTTTTGCTTTTATAATTTTATCACAATATACACTTATATAATATTCTTGTACGTGACAATGACAAAACATGAAAAATAAACATTAGATATTTAAAATAAAATCATATTCACACAATTGTACAAAGATATGTATGTTATATTCATAATATTAAAAAAAAAAAATCCTTATAAAAACGTGTAGCAAGACAGAAAAATTGTTACGGCACAAGTAAATAAAGAGTAGAATATAATAATGGGCGTTTATTGGATTTAATTAATGTACTCCAACATTCAAATTTTTGTTTAATATTACAATTACGCTTTCATAATATAATGTAAACTAAAAACTTTAATGTAAATATCAATTGTTTTAATGAAGATCATCTTTGTTAATGATATCATGGAGAAACTAGTTGAAGCAAACAATAACGCTATGCAGAGACATGACATTATTATGTACATCTTAAAATACAATAACAGTACTAGCTTAGAAAAAATAAAATAAAATATTTTTTACTTAACCCAAACTCAAATATTATATCTTAAACTATAAAATCAAGAATTTTAAATACTTGATAAGCAATTCCCACAATATAAAACTTAAAAAATTAAAATTTTGCAATCAATTATAGTTTATAACTATTTTAATAATTAACTATTAATAAGTCACTTTAAAATATATACATAAATGAATTAAAAACAATAACATAATAGCCATGGACATTGTTTACATATGTACATATGTAAATACTTAATTTTTATAAACTGAACTCAATTTGTATTTCTACAAATTTTTGAAACAATCTTCCATTCACAATATTACTTAAAATTCATATCCTCTAGACCGTAACATCGCCAGTATATACTAAAATATAAAAATATTATGTGTATATAAATATGTAAAGCTTTAAGACATAAAAAACAAGTATTGTTTTAGGGTTTGTGATGATATTTTGATGGATAATAGACGAATAGAAAAAAAAAAAACAGGATAATTGCAAATAATTGCAATTTAAACTTTTTACGTTTTTGTTCTATTTATTTATATATATATATTTTTTTTTTCATTTTATTATTGTGTGCGGTTTAATACATTATAATATAGAAGTTAAATCAAAACCACAGGACACACATACAAAATTACAACCTTTTGTATCCTGCTGGGACTTTATTATATTTTTACCTTAAGGTTATTTTCTAATTTATTTCATATTAGAGTTCATTAAAAATTTAAAACGTTTTGCATAAAAATGTTGGAAAATTAGTAACATAATTTGAATATTTGTTATGTACGTTTATTAGTTAACTAATTTGTTATGATTTTTCTTGGTCTGATTTATTTTATTCATATAAAATATATAGATCTGCATATATTATAAAGTATTTTTTTATTTTTTTTTTTTAATTTGCATATTATACGTATATTTTTGTATTATTTTTCATTTACTAAAATCTGTTAAAATTTTTTGATTTTTGAATTCATCTCTGATTTTTTTTATATGTACATATGTATGTACATATAATATTGAGTAATCCTTCAGTAAAAACATCAAAAAATTATTATTATTAAAGTTATTGCTACTAGCTGTTAATGTAAAACCTTACATAAGAATGTTAACATTCTGCCGACGGTGAAGTTAAATTTCTTTTATTAGAAAATTATTGTACATCGAACATACAAGTAAATATCTATGTAACAAATTCTGAATTTAATATTTAATTTTATCATTCAAAAGCAAATTATCTACTGCTTATTCATAATCAACTTTAAAATATTTTTATAAACATAGAGTTCCTAATTTCCCTCTTGCACAAAATAATGTAAATGTAAAAGACAAACTATAACAAATTGAATAAGTTCCAATTGGCAGTTTTACAGTTGGAAAGAAAAAACTATACCCTTTTAGAAAATAATGTTCTTATCATCACTTTTCTATAATTAATAAAACTGAAATAATAATTAAAACAAGCATTAAAATAGATTTTTAATATTAATTTATTTTCTTATTTGCATTAAATTTAAATAGAAATTGATTTTATTATTAGTACACTTTATTTTAAAAACACTTATTTAAGTATATAGAAAATTAAAGACTCTGGCAATTGATTATCTATTATTTGATTTGATTTAGGTATTTAATTTCAAAATTTTATTACTTGAATGAATTCACAACGTATTAATTTGCATTTGGCATAATACATCGAATATTTAATTTAACTATTATTTTAATATTTCCATTTTATTATAAATATAATGTATATTGTAATTTGTGCATAAAATTTTCAATTATAATTGAGTACTTATGTGCAAAAATTACATTAAAATTAAAAGTTTTTTCTTTTCGTATTGCGAGGAATAGTAAAACCACGTAAAACACAAATCAAGAATTCAAAAATTTTCAATTAGTTTTAGATTAATTATGTATGAATTATTTTGTTCATAAATAACCGGCTGATTTTAGCAATTAATCTGAATTACATTAAACAATTAAATATATATATATACTATATGAGACGCCAATAAAAAACGAATTAAAAATGCTTTTATTTACAATATTTAAAATATAAATTTTAAACTTAATTAAATTTCTTCTCTATTTTAAAATTTAAACATTCAGTTCGAGTGACACTCTTGAATATAATATTTAATTTACATTAAATATGCTTTTGGTGCATTTCTTAAATCATAAAAATATCACTTTAATTTATTATTAGGATATTTTTTTAAGAGATTTTTATGAAATTTAGGTTTAGCATTCTTATTACAAATATATTCATTTTGAACCTAAATAGCTTAAGAGGATTGTATAATATAAAATTTTTTAATATATTTAATTTGGAGACGTATTTCGCTTTGGTGTGGATGGTGGAAGATCCATTGTTTTACAGACCCAGCCCGCTATATCAACTTCTTCTTCATCAGATTTTGTTATCCATGAATGATTCTACAAAACCAAAAATCACTTTATTTAAACTTTACACAATAAAGTAATATTTTCTAACCAATAAAGTCTTCAGGTCGGCTCTTTCTTCTGGATTTTTTTTCAAACATTTATCAACAAAATCTTTAAACTCATCACTAAAACTGACATGTTCTAGCTTTGGAGGAGGTTCATTTACAATATAGTCTAATAATTCAAATATTGCCATAGATTTTGGTTCTATAACAGCTTGATTAGTTTCCTCACTGGTCTTATTAAAAATAGCATCTAGTGTTTTAGCATCAGGGGGTGGTATTGGATACATTCCAATAGCCATTTCCACTAATGATAGTCCTAATGACCAAATGTCAGATTGAACTGAATAATGTGTCCCTTGAAGACGCTCAGGCTTTAAGGAACAGTGTTGCAAATATCAATTTAATAAAAAAATTAAATATATAAAATAGGAAAATTATATTTACCGACATATAGCTTCTAGTACCGACAAATGAATTTGCCATAGAATCAATTAATTGACCAGATACGCCAAAATCACAAATTTTTATTTCCCCACTACTATTAACCAAAATGTTACTAGGTTTGACATCACGATGCATAATAGCATGTTTATCACGTAAATAACTTAGTCCTTTCAAAACTGCTGACGTAATTTTACCTAAAACAGTTTCTGGAATTCTCCCAGCTCGTTTTAAAATTAAATCCAATGAGCCACCATCCATATATTCCATACAAATGCTGATTTCCCCATCGCTATAAAATGCACCATAGAATCCCACAATATGTGGGAAATTGCATTCATGCAAAATTTTAAGTTCTCTAATAATTTGTTTTTTAATTGATGGTTTTACTTCCAAGTGAATCAATTTACGTGCCATTATTAACTGAGTTGGAATGTGCCTGACTTTAACGACCACTCCCCCATTTCCTGATCCAAGTTCACCTAGCTTTTCAAGATCCTCTTCACCCAACTCCCCAATTTTTTCTTTTTGACTTAGAAAAACTTTTATTCTTTTTCGCGCTGTATCATCCATTTCCAATTCTTCTAAAGCATCAACGATACCTTCTATATTAGTTTTAGGTTTTCCAAGTAAGCTGAAAGTATAAAGTTGAAAATCAATTTCTTAAAATGAATAAATTTAATACTCTGTTCCAGATGGTGTTTTAAATGGCGGTGTACAAATTTGAGAAGAAGAATCTACAGATCCTGGAGGCAAAGTTAATTTTAATTTATTTTTCGACATAATTTTAATTCAGTAAAAACTATTTTATATATTAAAGTTAACAATCAAAACAATTTTGTTTTTAAGAAAATTGACAATTGTTGAATTAAAATGAAAGTGTCATAATGACTAGAATGTGATTAGCATCAAATTGGGGATGTTTACACAGTTGACAGCATAGAAAATTTTAATGAATAGCAGTTTTGTCAAATATTTTAGTACTTATAAAATTCATTTGAACACAAAAAATTAAGCACAAACTTAAATCATTATGCACATAACACAATGATTTTGTCATGTCTTCTACATTATCATTAGAGTCTTCTATTTTTCATATTATTAACCTTTTCATCGGAATTATTTTCATATTTTTTCAAGCACGAAAATTTTTTTTATCTCGACGTTTTATTGTTATTGATAAATTAATACCTTTCGCTTTGTCGTTGCATGCTAATGGTGAATACACAATGTTGAAAAATTGAATCTTTGTAAAATGTCAAATAGTTCAGTAATATCATGTAAACACCCTATTACCTTTAGTACTTAAACTTTATGACAACAGAAAAGTTGCTAACTTAAGTCAGATTTTCCATTAGCAACATTATTATTAAACATTCACAGATGCTAAGTAATTAAGTTACTCAAATCCCAACGCTGGGATTGTGAAAATATTATTTTTACCGATTTGGAAAATTATTTCATTAAATAAAAAAATATAGTTCAAAAATAATACGTAAAAATGTATGAAAATGAAGAAGAAAATTTCGAGGAAGAAAATGCAGAAGAAATTACTCACGAGTTATGGCAAGAAGCTTGCTGGATTGTTATAAACGCATACTTTGATGAAAAAGGTCTTGTACGACAACAATTAGATTCATTTGACGAATTTATTCAAATGTCCGTTCAGAGAATTGTTGAAGACTCTCCCGCAATAGATTTACAAGCAGAGGCACAACATACGTCCGGTGAAATAGAAACTCCACCTAGATTTTTGTTAAAATTTGATCAAATTTATTTGTCAAAACCAACACATTGGGAAAAAGATGGTTCTCCAAGTCCAATGATGCCGAATGAAGCTCGTTTGAGAAATTTGACATACTCAGCTCCACTTTATGTCGACATTACCAAAACGAAAATAATTGAAGGGCAAGACCCAATTGAAACACAGAATCAAAAAACATTTATTGGCAAAATTCCAATTATGTTACGTTCAACTTATTGTTTGCTTAGTCAACTGACTGATCGTGATTTAACAGAATTAAACGAATGTCCATTGGATCCAGGTGGTTATTTCATTATAAACGGATCAGAAAAAGTATTGATTGCTCAAGAAAAAATGGCAACAAATACAGTGTACGTATTTAGCATGAAAGATGGCAAATATGCATATAAATGCGAGATCCGGTCTTGCCTTGAACATAGTTCAAGACCAACATCTACGCTTTGGGTCAATATGATGGCAAGAGGTGGTCAAACAATCAAAAAATCTGCAATTGGTCAAAGAATTATTGCAATTTTACCATATATCAAACAAGAAATCCCAATTATGATAGTATTCCGAGCCCTCGGTTTTGTAGCTGATAGAGATATTCTTGAACATATCATATATGAATTTGATGATCCTGAAATGATGGAAATGGTTAAACCATCTCTTGATGAAGCTTTCGTAGTTCAAGAACAAAATGTAGCTTTAAATTTCATAGGAGCTAGAGGTGCGCGACCTGGTGTGACGAAAGACAAGCGTATAAAGTATGCTAAAGAAATATTACAAAAGGAAATGTTACCCCACGTAGGTGTGTCCGATTTTTGCGAAACAAAAAAAGCTTACTTCCTTGGATACATGGTACATAGATTATTATTAGCAGCCTTGGGCAGAAGAGAACTTGATGATCGTGATCACTATGGTAATAAACGACTTGATTTAGCTGGTCCGCTACTGGCATTCTTATTTAGAGGTCTTTTTAAAAACCTTATGAAAGAAGTAAGAATGTATACCCAAAAATTTATTGATAGAGGAAAAGATTTTAACTTAGAATTGGCCATCAAAACTAATATAATTACCGATGGATTGAGATATTCTTTAGCTACAGGTAATTGGGGCGACCAGAAAAAAGCTCATCAAGCCAGAGCTGGCGTATCTCAAGTGTTAAACAGATTAACATTTGCATCAACATTATCTCATTTAAGACGTGTAAATTCACCCATAGGTAGAGATGGAAAACTAGCAAAACCTAGACAGTTACACAATACTTTGTGGGGCATGTTATGTCCAGCTGAAACGCCGGAAGGGGCGGCTGTAGGCTTAGTAAAAAACTTGGCATTGATGGCTTATATTTCGGTTGGTTCTCAACCATCACCTATTCTAGAGTTCTTGGAAGAATGGTCTATGGAAAATCTTGAGGAAATCGCCCCTTCAGCTATAGTTGATGCAACAAAAATTTTTGTAAATGGCTGTTGGGTAGGAATACATCGTGATCCTGAACAGTTAATGGCTACCTTACGTAAACTTCGACGTCAAATGGATATCATTGTATCTGAAGTATCTATGATTAGAGACATTCGGGATCGTGAAATTCGTATTTATACAGATGCTGGACGAATTTGCAGACCGTTGTTGATTGTTGAAAATGGCAATTTGCTTCTGAAGAAAACCCATATTGAAATGTTAAAGGAACGTGATTATAATAACTATAGCTGGCAAGTACTTGTGGCTTCTGGTGTAGTAGAATATATCGATACTCTTGAAGAGGAAACTGTTATGATTGCTATGTCTCCATATGATTTAAAACAGGACAAAGATTATGCATACTGTACAACATACACACATTGTGAAATTCATCCAGCTATGATATTGGGGGTTTGTGCATCAATTATTCCATTTCCAGATCATAATCAAAGCCCTCGTAACACATATCAAAGTGCTATGGGTAAGCAAGCTATGGGAGTTTACATTACAAATTATCATGTTCGTATGGACACCCTTGCACATGTGTTATATTATCCAATGAAACCATTAGTTACCACAAGATCTATGGAATATTTGCGCTTTAGAGAACTTCCTGCCGGCATAAATTCAATTGTTGCAATTTTATGCTATACTGGTTATAATCAGGAAGACAGTGTTATCTTAAATGCTTCAGCCGTAGAAAGAGGATTCTTCAGATCATGTTTCTACCGTAGTTATCGGGATTCAGAAAATAAACGTATAGGAGACCAAGAAGAACAATTTGAGAAACCATCGCGTAACACATGTCAGGGTATGAGAAATGCACATTATGATAAATTAGATGACGATGGTATCATAGCACCAGGCATAAGAGTTTCTGGAGACGATGTAGTTATTGGAAAGACAATAAACCTACCAGAAAATGATGATGATCTGGAAGGAACAACAAAACGTTTCACAAAGCGAGATGCATCCACATTTTTGAGAAATTCAGAAACTGGTATTGTTGATCAGGTTATGTTGACATTAAACAGTGAAGGATATAAGTTTTGTAAAATCAGAGTACGCTCAGTGCGCATCCCGCAAATTGGAGACAAATTTGCTTCTCGTCACGGACAGAAAGGTACTTGCGGAATTCAATATAGGCAAGAAGATATGCCTTTCACATGTGAAGGTTTAACACCTGATATTATTATTAATCCTCATGCTATCCCCTCTCGTATGACAATTGGCCATTTAATCGAATGTTTGCAAGGAAAGCTTGGTTCAAATAAAGGAGAAATTGGTGACGCAACTCCATTTAATGACGCTGTTAATGTACAGAAAATTTCGACATTTTTGCAAGAATATGGTTACCATCTTCGAGGTAATGAAGTTATGTATAACGGGCATACCGGAAGAAAAATTAATGCCCAGGTATTTTTGGGACCAACTTATTATCAGCGTCTTAAACATATGGTAGATGACAAAATTCATTCTAGAGCCCGTGGACCTGTACAAATTTTAGTGAGACAACCAATGGAAGGTAGGGCAAGAGATGGTGGCTTGCGTTTTGGCGAAATGGAACGTGATTGTCAAATTTCACACGGCGCTGCTCAATTTTTGAGAGAACGTTTGTTCGAAGTTTCTGATCCTTACAGAATTCATATTTGCAATTTCTGTGGACTGATAGCGATTGCAAATTTAAGAAATAATACATTTGAGTGCAAAGGATGCAAGAACAAAACGCAGATATCTCAAGTTAAATTACCATACGCTGCAAAGTTATTATTCCAAGAGTTGATGTCAATGAATATAGCGCCTCGTTTAATGGTAATCTAAAGTTGAATTCAAATATTTAAACATAAATTTTTAAAATAGAACTTGAAATTTTTATTTTAAGTTAAATTTTATAATTAAGTATGTATTAACAGAATTTTTAATAAAACATATGTAATAAGGAATGGAATAATAATGTTTGTATTTATAAATGTAATACAATGTGAAATAGAGATTTTGCTATTTTTGCATACTAATTTATGTGTAAATTTACACAGAATAGTGCTTTTTGAAGCTAATAGCAAAAGATTTAAATTTTGGAAACGGTTCAGGGTTTTGTCTTTAGTCGAATAACATAGTAAGAAATAATTGAGGGACATCTTTAAGGTCGTGGTACAATCTACAATGTACAAGAAATAATTGAAAAATACTCGCATATCAATCTCTTATCTATTTAAAAAAAAATGGAAGTTAAGTAATTCTTAAAACAATGGAATTTCTTGTCCTTATTTTTTATTCTGAAAAATAATTTTTTAAATATATGAACAGCTTCATATTTATGGATAAGGTGCCATAATATTTATCGGTTAGATTTGGCAACACGTTCTAATTCATCCTTCTTTTTAATAGCATATGAATTTGATGAGCCCTAAAATTCAAATAAATTATTTTAAGAATATTTTAAATATTATGAATATTATACCTTTGCGGCATTGATAAGTTCATCAGCTAAGCATTCTGCGATTGTTTTTATATTTCTAAATGCAGCTTCTCTAGCTCCTGTACATAATAACCAGATAGCCTATCGATAAAAATTTTATTAAGCTGTTCATGTGAAACCTTTTAAAAAAAACTTGCCTGATTAACACGACGAAGTGGTGACACATCAACAGCCTGACGACGAACTGTACCAGCGCGACCAATACGGGTTGAATCTTCTCTTGGTCCTGAGTTAATGATTGCATGGACTAATGTCTAGAATTTAAAAAATAATAGGGTTATCAAGGTTTTTCAAGTGAAAATCATTTGTGTCATGTCAATTGCTAATCTGAAAAAGGTTTGCATTTAGGTACCTGTAATGGATTTTCTCCTGTCAATAAATGGATAATTTCAAACGAATGTTTAACAATGCGGACTGCCATCAATTTTTTTCCGTTATTACGCCCTTTCATCATTAAAGAATTAGTTAAACGTTCCACGATTGGGCATTGTGCTTTACGGAAACGTTTGGCTGCATATCTGCCAGCTGAATGTGGTAAATACCTAGCGTATTTTTCCTTAACAGCAATGTAATCTTGTAGTGAAATATCACCGACAGTAACATCATCACAACTCCATTTTCCAAATAATTTTATATCTGGTAATTCAGCTTGTGGTAAACAATCTATAGCAAGAATTGTGTCCATATCAGCAGGTGCTGGTTCAGCTGGAATTTGTTCTTCGGGAGGTATTACATCTGTGTCCGCCATCCTACAACACGTGGTAAAAAACAAATCATTATTTATGCGACAAATACTACTATAATTTCATATTTAAGTAGTTATTTTCATCAATTGCCATTTGGAACACATAAATTTAATTAAAAAATAGTATTTTTATAGTATCTTATTGTAAAACTTACTTAAAATATATATTTTTAAAAACTTCGACGATCTTACTTCAAAAAGATCCACAGAAAAAAGAACTATATGTGTACGATTAGCAAAGGCTTTGAACTTGTCATATCTTAGCAGAAAATAATTGACATGTTGCTAACCTTCGTTTTCAATATTTACAATTAGATGGCAGTGAATATGACACTTGAATAACGTGTGTTGTACAATAAATAAATAAAAATATGTAAATATAATATTATTTGCAATATTTTTGTAAAGCCAATTGATGAAATTCTATTTAAATTATCAAAATAATTTTTAGGTGGTATGGTTATAGTTTTATATTTAATCTAAACACTTAAAGAATAAATATTATTTAGCCACATATTTTGTTCTTAAATTTTTATATTAATGACAAAAATTAAGTAATTGAAATTTTTTGGCTTACAAATAAATAAACTAAATTATATACACATGTTTTTACTTTTGCATGCATTTGCATACTGCATTTGGATGCCCACGAGGGCAAAATGAGTGTAACGTATTTCCTTCTTGGCTGGCAAGGATATCCTTTCCAATTTCTTTGTAAGCAAGAACGAACATTACTCTTGTTGGCAATGAGAATGAAACGTATGTCAACCATTGATGCAAAATTCGTCGTGTAAACGTAGGTATTAGTTGTTTTTGACAGATTCTTGACAACTCGCTGATAACGTTTAAAAAAATATAAACCAAAACCATTTTTTTTAACTCTAAATAACTGAAAATTTAAAAATTAAATACTTTTTGATTTTCATATTGCAATTGTAAATAAAATTATTATGTTTAGGTTTATTAAGTACAATCAACTGTGGCAATTCATGCCATAATATTCTGGTAATAATTCTTTTTTTTTAATTTTTCTGAAAATTTAAAGAAAATTAAAAATGTGGCAATATTCAAAATGTTAAAGAACTGCTAATCATAAATTTTTCGAAGTTTTGTTTTTGTTAAAACACATCTTGTTTAAAACAAATATTAAAATACAAAACAAACTTGTGAATTTAGGTAAGTTTTAAAGAAATCTACAAATATTTGTCGTTTATTATTTTGACAAACTTATGCCATGCGCTCTATGGTCTTTCTTAAAATTTTCTTAAAATAATATCAAAAGACTTCTTATCAGTATTGTTCATATTATATAAAACAAAATTATTTTAATATATTTTTAATCTCGTTTTTTTTTTAAAGATAAAATATTATAGTTTCATCAAAAAGTATTCCAATAAAAATAATGTCTGGTGTTATCGCAGAAGAGCATTTTTGCTAAAATCTAAACAAGGAAAAAATAATAAATTTGATTGATATAGAGGGGATGCTCATAGAGCGACAGGATACATTTTTTGGATTGTTATTACACTGCACTATGAAACGACAGAACGTAAATTTAAAAAAAAAAATTACACCCTTTTTTTAAATTTTCATTAATCTTAATTTTTTCTTTAAAATTATGTTGAAGGTTAGAACATTGTCATTAGTCGTTTGTACTTTTACATATCTTTTAATTGGAGCTGCAGTTTTTGATTCATTAGAATCAGAAACTGAATCAAGACGATGGGAATTTTTAACAAGTAATCAATATTTTATTATCATTTACTATTAAATACTGCGTATAATCATAAAAATGAATTCTAATAAATATTTATTAATTTCTTTAAAGCTTTAAAAGATAATTTTATAAAAAAATATAATGTTACTGCCGAAGATTATAGAATGATGGAAATTGTAATAATTGAAAATAAACCTCATAAAGCTGGTCCACAATGGAAATTTGCTGGTGCATTTTATTTTGCTACTGTTGTATTAGCAATGATAGGATATGGTCATTCAACACCAGTTACAGTTGGAGGAAAAGCATTTTGTATGGCATATGCAATGGTACTTATAATTCTAGTTATATTTACTAAAAGCTATATAACACATTAAATGTATATAATATTTAGGTTGGAATTCCATTAGGTTTAGTTATGTTTCAAAGTATAGGCGAAAGATTAAATAAATTTGCTTCAGTTATAATAAAAAGAGCTAAAACTTATCTAAGATGTAGTCAAACAGAGGCGACTGAAATGAATTTAATGTTAGCAACTGGTATGTTATCTTCAATTATAATAACAACAGGAGCAGCTGTATTTTCAAGATATGAAGGTTGGAGTTATTTTGATAGTTTCTATTATTGTTTTGTAACATTAACAACAATTGGTTTTGGAGATTATGTAAGAATAATTATAGTCGGTTATTTCTTAACAATTTTTTAACTATTTGTTTCTTACTCTTTTTTTTTAAGGTTGCATTACAAAATGATCAAGCCTTAATGAATAAACCAGGATATGTTGCTTTAAGCCTTGTTTTTATTTTATTCGGTTTAGCTGTGGTTGCTGCTAGTATTAATTTACTTGTTTTAAGATTTATGACAATGTCCGTAAATTAATTATATTATTTTAAATTAAATTTAAAAAATATTTTCATTTTTTATTCTAATTTTTATATAAATAGGAATGCTGAAGATATGAGACGTGAAGAAGAGGATGCAAAACAAATGGTAGCTGCTTCAAAACCTTTAACATTTCAAGAACCATATCATATGGTAAATGGTCAATTTGTAGAAATGCGTGGTAATTATTATTATTCAGATACTGAAGAACAAACATCAATTTGTTCTTGTACATGTTTGGGATCAAGAACTTGTCCAAATCATAAAGCTTTTTTAGAATCTGAATATCGGCCGACAGACATTATTACAAGTACATTTTGTTTGAAACGAGCTTCAGTTTGAGAATCAACTTTTAAATAATTATAGTTATTTACATATTATTAATGTATATGTATATATGTACATTATATACAATATTTTAACAAGATTTTATTTATGTACATATATTTTGAATATTTTTAAAATAATGTAAAAAACAATATTATCACAACTGAATACATAGAATTTATATGTGTAATTATAATTTAAAAAATGAAACCTCACAAGAAACATATAAAAAAATATCAATATATTGTAATTTAATCTAATTTTAAAATAATTTTTTTGAATATTATATTGAAATTTTTAATTATGACCGCCAAATTTTAAAAAATTTTTATGTAGATATATATTATATTTATAAAATTTATTTTATTTGAAAATTTAAATATATTATATTTCATGAAATATATAAAAATGAATTTTCTTAATTTGATTATTGTACTTACATTTTTTATAAAAGGTTATTAAAAACCTATAGAATCTGCCACAAATTTGGAGTTCTTTGCATATAAAATATAATTCACACATTCATTTATAGAGAAAATTAATGATCTAGATGACAAAGGGAATTGCAATGCAAAGAGATTCCTCAAGTCAAAGAAAAAATATCTATACTGTTTGATTTTGCCATCTATATGTTTTCCTAAATATACGATTATATGTAATCATTTTCATTATGTTGTCCCGTAAGATTAAAGTCAATCATTGTAATCAATTAAGAGTCAATTTATTATACATAAATGAATATTTTTGTATAATATGTATAACAACGCTTTAATATTAAAGTAATTTGTTTTTTATCAAGAGGCTTAGATAACGAAAAGTGAGGATTTACCAATGTATGAAATAAATTTGAAAGTAATAATTTACAAAATATTTACATATAAAATATGAATAAATATTTCATTCAATCTCAATTTCAAAACTTTCTAAAAATTCACTAATTTTAATTTCAACCATTTAAACATTTTGTTTTTAAATGAATTTCCCATATAAAACAGAAAATTTTGTTTTCAGAATATGAAATATAATTTGAGTTAAAACTCAAAAGGAAGAGAAACGAGTGAAAATAAGAGGAAATGAAAAAATATTTGCTAATTAAAATTTTTATTTGTAAAAATTTCTTCAAAATTTATTAAGGTCGTATAATTGTGTAAGCTCCATAGAACAAAATGAAATACAGTACATATTACGATCATAATAATATGTAGAAAACGCTCAAACTCAAAAATATAATTCACACTGCCACTTACTTGATTTTTCTTCCAAGCCAGCATTTTCATATTGCCAGATTTATATGATTTTTCATATTTTTCAAAAGCCTGCCAGATCACCAGATTTCTTATGCAAAAATGCCAGATTTTTCTAACTTTACCCAAAAGGTTATATTTTGGCATTGGAGAAAAATCTGGCAAATTATTTTAAATTTTTTATTTTGTGAATTATTGTCATACTCTACCGTTTGAAACAAGTATTTCAAAAATCAATATACATATGTATATATGCATATTAAAAAAAATTATTTTAAATAAATTGACAACTAGGTGATGTTGAAGCTGGATTATAACTATATTTATTAATTATAATTTTTGAAATTGGATAATAATATTGTATTATTGTGAATTGCGGTAGAACAACGATTGTCTATTTTACTAACCGATTATTGATTTTAATATTTTTGATATTATTTCTGAAGTAAGGTTGATTTTTTAAAATATACAAATTAAACTTCATTTTAAATGCAATTTTATTTCAAGTTTTGTTTTTTGTCTATATTGCCAGATTTTTCAGTTTTTTTATCGAAATTTTTCCAAATTTACTGTGACATTGGTAACGCTGTTCACAGCACAATTTTTGTACTCTTTCTCATACGAGTTAAGAATAATATTGAAAGCTCACTGATAACACTGAAAAAAATTATTAGGTATTTATAAATAAAAATAAAAAAAATTTTTTTTTTTATTTTAATTTTTTTTTTTGTATTTTTATGTTGTTTTCTTTATTTTTAGAGTATTTTAATTTACTCTCTAATAATATTATGTATTTTAAAAATTTTCATCATCATTCTAAAGTAAATGTTCTTAATATATGTATGTATGTAATATAATATGCAACTATTCAACACGAATAACATGTAATAATTATGTATAATATTTTTTAAATTTTGTTTTTGTTTTTGTTTTAATAATAAATATCAATGGTTTGTTTGGTATTTTTTGTTTTTGTAATTTTTTTTTACTTAAGATTTCATATTTATAATTAAACATAATAATAATGAAGATTTTGTTGTTGTTGTTGTTGTTGTTGTTATTGTTGTCAATCATTTGTTGTTATTTTCTTATGTTCATTTGTTTTTATGTTTTTTTTCGTAATATGTCATCCATTATATTTAAAATTATTATTTTAATTTAAATTTTTTTTTAATATTAATTTTTTAATATTAAGTATGTATGTATAGTTAATAATCATAATAAATTTAAGTTTTTTTTAATCTAAATATCAGTATGTATATGTTTTTTTTTTTATTAATATATTATATGTGTATACAATATGAATATAATAAATATGATTTTTTTTTAAATGACATTATATGTCTTCAATATAATAATGTAAGTATGTATTTTAATATATTATGTAATAATTTACAATAGTTTGTTAGTTTGTTTTTTTTTTGTTAATAATGATTATCTTTTACACATATATAAATATACAATTTCAACTAGTTTTTCAATTTAGTTTTGATTTATTTTATTTTTTTTTTTAATGTATATATTTATATATACATATAATTATTATAATATATATAAATAACATATATATGAATATTTTTTAATCAATTAAAGCTGAATTTGAATTTTTTTTTTTTATTTTTTCTCTATTTTAAAATGATTATCATTAAAATATGTATGTATATAATGGTTCTTTTTGTTTTTGTTCATTAATAAAATTATAAATATTTATACTTAAATTATATAACAGTAATATTGAATATATATATAGATAGATATATATATAACTTATTGAAAATCCCTTAATAACCCCTGTTATTTAATATATATATATATATGTATATAATATACAATAAAATTAATTTTATATAATATTTTTATAGTTTATAATATTATATTTGTACCTCTATAGCAAGATTTTTTAATGGGAATACATCGCTCTTTAATATTATATGTTTAAGTGATTATTTAAAATTTTAAAGTTTCTTGTATGTATATATATATATATATATATACATATAATATAATTTTAATAAATTATATATATATATATATATATATATAATTTTTGTTTAATGATATTTATATAAGTAGTATATAATATGTTAATCTGAAAAGATATATAAAGAAAAAAAAATATAAATAAATAAATATTTTAATATTAATGAGTTTTTATTGTAATGTATAACATTCTATAAGTATATTTAAAAAATAATTATTGAGCTCGAGTCTGATACTTCTTGATAGCAGAGGCGAGGAAGCTTTTCATTGTTTATTAAATTTAAATCAAGTTAGAATATATTTAGTGAGAAATTTGCACTTGTTTTTTAATTGTTTGAAAGCAATTGAATATTTAAAGGGCATACAAATATAAAAGGTGGCGGAGCGAGGCCGCACGAAAAACCCTTACAGGTCACATGCAACCCTCAGGCCGAAGGTTCCCCACCTCTGCCTTGTATCATGATTAATATATACTTTGTCAAAATTTTATTGATCTATCTCAGTTAGAATATAATTTAATTTCTCGATTTTCGATTTTTTATTATTAATTTTGACATTTTTGTTATTATTAATTACAAAATTATTATTAATTAAAGTGATATTTTTGTAATTAATAAAATTATAAATATAATTGAAAAATAAAATATTAATAAACTAACTGTGAATTTAAGAACTATAAATTTTAACATTACTTTGAATAAAACTATCAAATTAGATTATAAAGAAAGATGAATTTAAAACAATAATTTCCTATATTAATTAGGAGAATTTTAAATTCTTTAATTATAAAAGTGTTATAATTCTCTTTATGCTCATGCTTCTGTCATTTCATGTGCATAACAGGTTGAATGGCAGAAAAATATTTATGTTCTCTTATTAAAAATAAGATAAAGCTCTTATTTGCTTTCTTCCAAATACAAATAAATTAATTTTATGATTGGTAAAGTAAATATTAAAAAATATTAAATAATTATAATTTTTTTATAATGAAAACTTTAATATTTAAAATTCGATCTACAATTTATTAATTTTTTAGTTCATATTTTTTTTATAATTATAGAAAATAATATAGAATTACCATATCTATTATAATATAAAAATTAATATAGGAGTTTTTAGAAAAAATTTAGTTAGATTACGATTTTAGAAAATACGATAAAGTTTGATCGTATTTTCGATAAGATCGTAAAATTGAATTTTTGTCCACCAATCTATTCTTTATCAAAAATTATCAAATATATATTAAATTTTAGAATAAATATAAAATTTCCAAATAATAAGTATAACAGTAATAATTAGTAATGAAATTAATTAATTAAGGCAATAATAAATTATACGAACTATATGTAAAATAAATATTTTATAATTTTTTTTAATGCTTACCTGAGATGATAGAGAAATTTTTGAATGTTATTGCTCTCATGTTTTATTGAAGTTTTTTATTTATAATTCAAATTTTTTTTTTTTTCATTTTTTTCATTTTTTTAATATTAATATTTATAATCAACAATTAGTAAGTATGTATATATAATATAATATTTTTATTATCATTGTGTTCCTTTCGTTTAAATTGTTAAAATTATTATTGTATATAAGTATATTTTATTGTTATATTTAATATATAATATATTTATTCTTCTTCTTCTTCATTCAAGTAAGTCATATACCTTACTGATGATTTATCTCCAGTTATAAGAGACTAAAATATTAAAAAAAAAATAAATAAATAAATATGAATTAATTTTTAAAATTTAAAATTCACTTACTTTTTTCTCTTCTTTAGTTGGCGGAGATTTCAAAAATGTTAAAAGTGGTGCATATAAAAAGCATAAAATAGCAATACCAACTAACATATATTCAAAACCGATTGTATTCACTAAAGTACCACTTAGTGCTGGTCCCACTGCAAATCCAATACAAAATGCAACATCACCAATTGCATATACACTACCATAAACAGCTGAATGTCTTATATCAACTAAATAACCTAATTCTGGCATCATACATGAATCAACCATACCGATTGCAAAACCTAAACCAGCATTTGGTAATATCAAATGATTGATATGAGTTGCCATCGGTATCTACAATTATTAAAATTAAAAATTACATGAAATAAAAAAATATATATAAAAAATAAAAATAAAAATATTTACCAAAATTAAACAAACTCCAATTATAATCAATCCTAAAAGTGCAGCTAACCATCGTCCAATTTTATGTCCCAATGGACCAAATAAATTTGTACCAATTAAATAACTTATTGATGCTGGTAAAAATGATACACCTTGTTCCCAACGACTCGCTTGCATATTATCCATCATCCATATTGGTAGTGATGGTTCTAACATAGCAATACCCATATTAGCAAATGTAATTGCACCTTAAAGAAAATTTCAATTATTTTATTTTCTAAATACTGGAAGAAAATGTGCGTAGGTATGTTAATAATTACCAGCCGCAATTATTATATATGGATCCATAACTAATTCCTTAAGTGATGGTGGATCTGCTTCAGTATGTACAACTGATGGTTGTAACATAAACAATTGTAAAAGACCATCACCTAATGCTAATGCTGATAATACTAGAAATGGTGCTGATTTTCCAACAAATTCATACATAATTCCACCAAATGGTGGTCCAATTAATACACCTAAAGCTAAACCACCTAAAGCAATACCCATTGCATTACCACGTTCTTTATCATCTGTATAACGATCAGCTAACATTCCCATACCAGATACAGAAGAACATGATGAACCAACACCTTGTAAAGCTCTAGCAATAAAAAGAATTCCATAAGAACGTCCGAAAGCGAATACTAAAAAGAAATGTATGGTATATATGCTTAGAATTAAGAAATAGTTATGAATTGAGATGAGAAAGTGAACTTATATTGGCAAAATTAAATTTAAAACATCAATTCAATTGATTTAAAGTAAATTTATTTAAACTTACTCAAGGTCGATAAAAACATAATAACAAAACCAGCAAACATCGGAATACTGTATCCAATTCTATGCATTATGAAAATTTGAAAGAAAATATCCATATTAATTATTTTCTATAATAATTTTTTAGGTTTTCTGTTCATACTTATGAGTTAGAGGCCCAACAAATGGATTAGCTAATAATTGGACAAAAGCTTTAGATGCAAACATAACACCAACATCAACTGTTTCACCAACAAGTTCTTTATGACGTTCTTCTTGCATAATTTCTTCTTGCCGTCTCGTTTCATTTTCTATTTATTTTGAATTGAGTAAATATGTTAAATTTTTAATAGCGAATTAATAAATCAATATTTACCTGATTCTGTTGTTAAACTCCAACCAGGCTCAGTAACAAAAGAATTAGCACAACAATTACATGGTGCATAAATTATTTGTGGTGGTGGCTGCTCAGTGGCTCTTATATGAGCAGTTGCTTTTAAAGAATCTTCAAGAGTAGCGTTTGGATGTCGTATATCATAAAGAAATTCAGGAATAATTGGAACTTTGTTTTGAAAATGAAAAAAAACAAAATATTCAAATTATTACATTAGACAAAATAAATATGTAGATATTGTTACATAAATTAATTAATTAATTAATTACCAACAGTTGTTAATAACATATTATCCAATAATAATGCAATCGCAACAATAACCAAAACTAAACGTCTTGAACCCCTCCAATTAATAATCCATGCTTTTAAAGAGCTCCATGATCTTTTATTATAATATGGTGAATTATCATTTCCACCACCTGATGATCCTCTCATATAATCGGGTATAACTTGTTGTGATTGTTGTATATGTTGTTGTTGTTGTTGCTGCTGTTGCTGATGTTGATGTTGTTGATGATGCTGTTGCTGCTGCTGTTGCTGCTGGTGTTGTTGCTGCAACTGATGTTGCTGCTGTTGATGTTCATATTGTTGAGATATACCCGTATATTGTGTAGAATCTGTCATAGTTGGGTTCTTTGGGCTTTTATGCTGTTCATCCTGCTTTTCATTCTGATCGATGCAATAATTATTTTCAAATGGATTTTTGCTATTCGGTTCGACTTTGAATTCAACACCTGATAATCCATTATTTTTAATTGTTGTTGTTGATTTTATTGTTTTATTATATTGTGTTTTAACTTGTTCAGTTTCAAAAGCAGGATCACGCGATTGCATTTCCCAACCAGTATTTTACTAAAAAATATAATAAATTTTTTTTCTATAGTTAATTTAATTGTAATTAATTATTTTATTTAATATGCCTATAGAGAAATTATTAATGATTTAATTTTAATAAATTTTCGAAATTCAATTTCATAAAAATTTAAAATTTTTTTTAAAAACTCCATTAATATTAAAAATATATTTTGTAATTATAATTAAATTTAATTAATTTGTGCTCCCAATGTATCGACATTTCATCTTATTTCATTATCAATTTTTAAAATATATTCTTATGGAAAATATAACTCGAACCCCACTATATAGTGTACCAAGTTTTCGAATTCCCGTATACACACACAAAAACATTGTGGTGGTTTATGTACATAAATAATTTGCAAATGTTTAGTTATATAAAGATGAATTTAAGTTTTTGATATCTTCAATTATTGACGTCATTTTTTATGAATTTATTAAGAACTTTATATAATAGTTGAAAAAAGGAAGAATCGAAGTAAAAATTCCTTTAGAATTCTTTAGCGATTTTATTATAATATTTTTTTTTTCCTAACAATTTTTTATACAAGCACAATATACACTTTCCACATTAATACACATACTCCACAAACTCATAACGACTGACTATATATACATATATTTGGTATATAAACCTTATACCAAATATTTAATTTCCGATTCTAATCGAAAATTGTAGTTGTTCCAATGACTTATTCACTTTCATCTTTGCGGTTATTCCTGCGGTATATGTGTATGTATTTATAATTTTACATTTAAAATTCTTATTTTTTTCTTTACAGTGGAAGGAGAAGAGCAAAAAAAAAAAAAGGAAAAAAATTATTAAATTGTTGAGCGTTAAAATATATAATAACACCCACTTGTTGAATGATAATTGATTTCATTTAAATGGCATTTAAAAATGAATTCAATTTTTCCTTATACTTTATATTTAATTTTTTTCTTTTATTTTTCATGCTTTTCCTTTTTATTATTCTCTATATTAAATATTTATTAAGTACGTGCTGAAATTCTTCTTTTCATATATACTCTTTAAATATCAACACGCACTTTAATATTACAGAGTGTTTCATATAATTAAATTCTTAGTATAATGTTATACTCGTATATAATGCATTTAATACATTTTGTATTGGTCTTTTCTACATAATTTTCGTATAAATGATAAGAAAAACAATATTAAATAGGATTTTGAAATATAAGAAATTACGAGTATAATAGCTGAAATTAAATTTTATATAAAGGAACCTTATCCCGGTTATTTTTGTAATTAAATGACATTGATTCTAAAAGTTATTCATTGAATTTTTCATATTTAATCGAAACTATTATTTTAAATTGACATAATTCAATTACGTATAGTTGATCTTAACTAAAATCAGAAATAATATAACAATTTTAGCATATTATTTTTTATTTAAGGTTGACTGAAATATTTTCTATATGATATATTTGCTCATATTCCAATAATTGTGATAACAGGTGTATTTAATATTATTTGTTCAATTGAACAAATATATAGAAAACTATTTTACATTATTGTTATACATATGTATATTATTTTACAATTTATAAGTCAAATTTTTAAGAATTAAAATCTTGTAAACTATAAAATATGTTCTGGTATTTAACCTGTTCAACTGTTAAACTGAGCTGTTTCATATATAATAATTAATTTGTAAAAATAGCTTAATAATAAATTTTTTGCCTTCTAATACACTTAGTGCCCATACTACATGTTTTATAAATTAAATTGATATTCATAATAATTGTTCTAATTCTGATTATATTAAAAATACGTATGCTAACAGGGATTGTATACAAATACCTCTTATATACTAACAGGGAAAATATTATAAAAATAATCTTATCAATTATAAATTAAATTAAATTTATTATTTCTAATCACATTAACAAAATGAAATATTTTATACACAATAATGCACCTAAAAATATGCAAAAATTTTGTTAGTTTAACAACCTAATCGTGTATCTAATCTATCACTTTTTATTCACTTTCAATTCAGAATTCTTTGTTTTTTCTAATGGAAATTTCATTTTTTTAATTGGATTTTTGCATTTTATCTTAAATTACCGGTTGAACGTTTCACTTTCAAAAATAAAGTGAATAAATTTTGTTACCGCAACGTAATACCGAATAATTCTTCTCACTCGAAAAATACATTATACTCGTACAAATATAATGATAGTTACTCACTTTCTTCTCACTTGCTGTGTAGAATAGCGTGGTAGACGATACGATCAGAGGCCCTATGTGTTTTTTTTTTTAATTTAAGTTATTTATATGCAATTTTCCTATAAAAATTATTTTGAATAATTGATTTTTTTTCGAAAATATTTATATTTATGTATTAATGAATGAAAAATAGGCTTGAATATTCAATATGTAATATTTTCTATTATCAATTTAATTAAAAAATTATTAAGGCATGTACGCACAATTCAATTTCACTGAAAACAATCTCGTAATATGTAAGAGAAACACATTGTTAAATCGGTATTTTTAATATCGTATTTATATCTGTAACAAAATGAAATAGTTTCTTACAATATGCTTAAAGCAAGCTGAAATCGCAATCTGCAGATCACTCAGCTATAATACATATCACTAACTTATATATATATATGTATATATTTGTAGTTTGTAGTACAGTTATCATTGAATAGTGTATTTCTCCTCTTATATTAAATTAAATATTACTAATACATAATCTTTGTGATATTTTAACAAAATTCTTAAATAATTCAGCAAAAATAAACAAATTTCAATTAATAAATAGTTCGCATAATTTTTCTGAAATTTTAATTTGTTACTATTAATGGATAATATAGGTATGTATATGTTATACCACAAATACTTATATATTATACCGTATATGTTATAACACATATTCATTAAAATATTAATAATATTTTGCTTTTTCTACCTTTTCAATACATTATACAAAGTAAAACTAAATGACAGAAAATTTGAATTGAAATCTAAGCTTTTAATGATCTAATTTGAGAAAAAAGTGAATATAATTTTTTTTTTTAAATGATTTTATTTCTTTGTAAGAGAAAGTCTATAAATATGTATATATGTGAGTATATTATGTATATTTGTATATATATATACTTATTTGCATGTAAATTTTAATTAAAACAAAAAATATAAGTCGCAAGAGGTTTAAGAACTTAAATATGAACGGAATTGAAATAAAAATATAAGTGAAAATGGTTTTAGCGGAATTTATGTATTAATTTTTTTTTTTACTTTAGTTATAACACTACAAATACGAGTATGTATGTATATCAATTATAAAAAGTTCATAAATTGTTTGGATTTAAAAAGTATTGTAATCTATATCTTTTTTATGATTTTAAGCTTATATACTATTGGAGATACATACGATATTCAATTCTAAACCCAATAATTTTTAAAATTTTAATTCTATACCAAAGATCTTACATAATTAGAGCAAATTAAACAATATTAAAATATATTAAAATGGGCCATATATTTTTCTGTAAAAATCTGACCATGTATTTTCCTGTTTTGGGGCATAAAATCTTGAATATAAATTACAGTAAGTGTGGCATAAAATATTAATTAAATTACCAAAATAAGAATGAAATATGAAAATATTAAGAAATACTAAAATAATAATAAAAGATATCGGTATAATATCTGATAATAAGATAAATTTAATAATATTACAAAAATTGCATATACCACGGGGCTACAATTTGAACAAACTAGTAAAGAACAATAAAAAGATCAAGTTTAAACTAATATAGATAATTTTTGTATTAATACGAAATTAATGATAAATTTTGGAGAATTTAATTTTTTTTTTATAATATTATTGCAGAAAAGAATGATATTTAATATACTTGAATTTGAAAATTAGTTTTAAACTCAAGACTCAAATAGAATATAACAAATCATAAAATTTGAAATATCTTTAATTTGTAAACTGAAAATTTCGAACAGAATAAAAAATTTTAAATGATCACCCTGTTACAAAGCATTTTTTTTAGTAAAATTTTCCATTATCACAAAATTTATTTAATTATTACATTTATATTTTTCACAAAATTTATTTAATTATTACATTTATATTTTTCTTTATATCAAAAAAATTACATTTAAAATACACAAAGTATGAAGCATTATTTTTTTCTATAATGATCAGCTTTCGAATAAAATTAATCCTTCTATCTGTCTGCTTCATTTTACAAACCATTTAATAAAATTATTTTAAATTTTCAAAATAAATTCAATACGATTCCCGATAATTATCTTTGTTTGCCTTTAAAAACCATTTTAACCTTAAAACAAAATTATTGTTTAAAGCAAAAGAAATCAACTCAATTTAACTACAAAGAAAATAAGGATAAAATTATTTATGTCTTAATTTTCTTCTTAAAGTAAAAATTTATTTCAAAAAATTTCCACTCTATTAAAAATGTTTATTCTTTAAAAATATAAGTTCAACAATTTTAGAGGAAAAAAAATAAAGAAAACAATCATCATAAAATCATAAATATTCAATGAAGTGGACTTATCATGATTTAAAAAATAAAAAAAAAATAAATAAGAGAAAAAAAAAATTAAATAAATTAGACTGAAAGACTGAACGTCTTATTTACGCACATTTTACTTAATATACACAATTATTGCAAAGCAACTTTTATACACTATAAACGAGTACAACAAAATTAATGTCTCTCTCTCTCTCTCTATATGTAAGCATTAAAGAGCATATAAAAAAATTGTAATCTTGATTTTTCATCTATATATACACAAACAAAATAAAGATGATTGCTCTCTTATTTTTCATGATTTTTATTCTTTCTCAATTCACAATAAATAAAAAAAAAAAAAACGATCGATACTTAAAGGGGTCCCAAAATATTAAATACAATGATAACGACGATAACGACAACGACGACGAGAACGATGATGGCGGCGGTGAGTAGTGAAATAATCAACAGGGGAAGAAAAAATAAAAAAATCAAAAGAAGACTGTAAAGAAAAAAAGAGAAGAAAATTCTTGTTTTTTATTTTTTTTTCTTACAAAACGAAATATGAAAAAATTTTATACTTTTCGTTTGTTCTTCATATTACACACCTTACCTTTTTCAGAACAAAAAAAAAAAAATAAAATTCCTCTAAGAAAAGAAAAGTATAAAGTAATTTTTGGCAAAAAGATAAAAATCAAAGCGTATACGATGCGGTACACATTTTTATCACAAATGCCTACAAAACAAGCATGGAAAATAATGAAAGAGTATGAAGGAGACATAAGGCTTTTTATATTCATAATATATACGGACCCATTATAACGGAATTTATTAAGAACGTTATGAAGTCAACATATACCTATAGAAGAGGCTCATGTAATAAAGGTAAAACGTACAAAAAAAAAAAAATTCATGATTCTCAAAAGAAAATCTTAAAAATATTTATTCTGTTCATTTTTTTTTCTTCTTTTTCTTCTTTTATAGTATTTTAGGGTCTTTCTCACGTTTTTATATTTTCATTATTTATATGTATTAATGTATGCGTGCGTATATATATTTGAGCACGCAACAAAACCAAAAATATGAAGGAATATTATTATTAACACCATATTTACAGCATAAACTCATAATCTATTCTTACATTCTCCCGCATATTTTGTGAATTTGAAGAAAAAAAAAATCTTTTTTCATTCTTTTGGAAGCACAGAAGATAGGTAGGGTGGGTAAATGCGAAAAAAAGAGGTGACAAATGAGGTAATTTTTTTGTCATTGTCCTTTTTTCTTCTAATATTTTCTTTTTTATTGTTTTCTTCTTGACTTTTTACTCTTTTATTTTCTTATATTACTTTCTTTAAGTTCCTCTCTCTACCCTCCTTTCTACAATTTTCTTAGTAAATGTTTTAGATGCCATAAGTATATGACATATATAGTGTTGTATGATATGGTAATACCGTTTTTATTTTTTTTTTTGTGATATTTTTCAGTATAGAAATGAATAATAATAAATTGTCGTACATTTTTGTGTATATATAATAATTATACAAGTCCTGCGTTGAATTAATTCGGTTATATTTGAAAATTTATTTAAAAAATAGCAAATCTGTTGTCTATTTTTGAATTTTTGTATTTAAAATTGAATGTATACCCGGTCACAATAGGGTCTAAATTACAAAATTAAAAAAAAAATTAATTGAAATTTAATAATCTTAATTAATTTCGTTATTAATTGGGATTTTAAAATCTAAATTTGAATGATTTGGAAACAAGAGCTGCAAATATTTTTGATCGTAAATATTAAAAAATTTGTTAAAACGTAAATTTCGAAAATTATGTTATTTTAGCCGAAATTTTCAACCCAAATTATTTTATTATTAAAATTAAAATAAAACACATTAAAACTTAAAAAATTACCATTAAAATTTTTTGCGAAAAGAAATCTTGCAGTTCATCGAATTAATGAAATTTAGGGCTTGTATGCAAATATCGTTAAATAAATCAATATACAACGATACGTAGTTCAGTACACAGTTAAATCAATTTTCTTTTCATTCATTTATTTGTTTTTTTTTAAGAAAACAAAAAAATTCAATTTTAAATTAAAAATTAATAATATGATGACATGAAAATTATTAGGAAATTATCAGAAATCTATATCATCTTTGAACATTATTATTTTAAATATAGGGGAAAATTGTGTGAAATTGGCACAATAATAGGAAAACAACAAAATTTATTAATAAATTATGCGAATTTAATTGAATGAAATTTTACTATTATTGTAAGAGCCTAGATGTGTAATTTATACTTTAAATGGCAAATTTAATTTACCTATAATTTTTTGTGAAAATAATATTTATTGGCTAGGTGTTGCATGTACATTCAATATTATTTATGTACATTTATAATTCATAAATCACAAAATATATATAGAGGAAAGAATTAATAAAATATTTTATGGAGATGTTAAAATTTTTTTTTAAATAAATTTTTCATATACATATTTTGCAATTTGGGGGTCATAAGATATACCTAAAAAAAATAAATAGAAGAAAAGTACTTATAGACAGAAGAGGGTAGGAGAGTAAGTAGAAATTAATTGAATACTCTTTTATTGGATATTTATGAAAAAAAAAATGAAAAAAAAAATTTGGAGACGAAAATTTTTGAATTTGACTTTAAGAGATTCAGAAAAAAAATTATTCGCTAAAATAATGTTTATGATGTTTGATGATGATTCCTGATTTTTATATGTAATTTTCAAATGATGATATAAGATATACTGATAATGATTATTCTGATTTTACTGTTATATATAAAAAATTTTTAATTTATATGCTATGATAATTTTTATATTGCGAAAATATATATGTATATATTATACAGAAATATTAAGGAGCGGGATATATATGAAATATAATGTGAGTGTGTGTATAGCATCACATTTTGTATTTCTCTTATTATATTTTACTCTCTTCCTAAACCCCTACTCCCGAATGCTTTCTCAAAAAATTAATAATGAATTTTTTGTTTTAATATTTTACAATTTTTCTATGGTATAATAATAATTTTTGTATTGGAGTTATTAAAATATTTTAGTACACACAAATATAATATAGTACTATATATAAATATTATATAATTAAATAATATTTTATAATATATTATAAAATATTATCTTAAGTAATATACATGGATATTATATATTAATAATATTTAATTAATTTAATATACTATTTTAAGCAAGTGTAATATAATATCAAAAATAATTTTATTAAATGCATAATAATTTATAATATACATAGTATATATATAAAAATTTTATATATATATATAAATATATAGGAAAAATTTTTTGTAGACAAAACGGGACTATAAAATCGCGGCGATTTGATTGAATCAACAAGTGGGCGTCCATTTTTTTAACAAAAAAAAAAAAACAAAAAGTAAGTAATGAAAATTTTATAGGTATTCATAGGAAAGTTTGATCATTGTAAAAAAAAATAAATTAAATATTGTTAAAACAATGCGTGTAAAATGTAATAATGAGACAAAAAGGAGAAAATCATAAAAAAAATATAAAATTATAAAAGGATTACATAAGATATGTAATGGATTTAATGAGTTTTTTTTTTATCTCCTTTTTTTTAGTAATCATATATATATATAAGTATATATTGTGAAATTTATATTTAATTTAAAGGTATATATATCATATGAATATACTTACAATTAGCTTTTGGCGGAAAAACATAATTTCTGTTACACTTTTCTCTCTTTTCCCTCGTTACTTACAAAATCGAGATGGAGTCCTTTCTATATATACTATATTGTGTCGTTGATGCTAATATGTATGAATTGATATATATATATATGTATATATATATATATCGTTAGTATGTTGGTTTTTTTCTTTTTTCAATTTTCTCTTCGATATATAGGTGTTGTTCGCGTTACTTTTTTCGTTAGTAGAAAAAAAATTTTTAATTAAATTTTTACTTTGATTTTTGTTTTTTTTTTTACTGTAGAATTTTCTTTTGTTAAGAAAATAAAAATTTTTTAATATTGAATAATTTTTTTTTTTTTTTTGCAAAAAAATTTTGCAATTTTTTTTTTTTTTAAATTAAAAAATAAAAAAATAAAAGAACTTTAGTAACCACATCCAATCGCTACGAGTTCTAGCCTCGCACTGAACTATCAAAAATTTTTTCATAAAATTCTAGATAGAGAAAATTTTTTAATATATTTTTTTTTTGTTCTTGTTTTTCATTTTCCTCTTTTTTTTTCGAAATTTTTTTTTTTTGAAATCAAGAAAAAAATAAAAAATTAAATAAAACACTAAGATGATAGAAATAGAGAAGAAAAATAAGAAAAACAAAAAAAAATTAAAAGTATATAATAAAATTCTGGAATACAGGCAACAGTATAGGGAAAAAAAAAGCAAAAAACGAACAACAAAAAGAAATAAGAAGAAAAGATGCTTATATGTAGAATCCTTAAAATGCTTATTTCAATTTACAAGCATTATATTTAGGTCATAACATTCCTGTTTTTTTTTATGTTTGTACATATGTATACACACATATACGCATTGTGAATAATATTATTTTAAATATAGGCATATGATATATGATATCGTAATCCTATATGTATGTAAGTAATACATAAATATAAATTAAATATTGTGTTAAAGTTAATATAATTTTTATATGCAGTTGAATCTACTATATATTAAGCTTCTGGGTTCTGAAATAATAATTATGAATACGTAAAAAAATTTAAGTTATGTACTACACATATTATGTGGCTTATATGAATGGCAAAATTAATTTAAAATGTATTTTATTAGAGGAATTGAAGTTGAATTGCCGAAACTCAAATTATTGAGCATGAATCTGCGTTCATAAATTAAACAGATTATTTAAGAACTAATGATCTTTAATTTTAATATTTTGGGAATGCTTTTGATTTTAGTTTGTAAAAATTATCTTTTTTAAATTAAGATATCGCAAAATTTTATAATAGCTATTTGTTAAAGGATATTTTATATTTTCAATTCCCAAAAATTGCATACTTTTAGGAAAGAATTAATTTATTAATATTTAAACAGAAAACAAATAATTTTTTTTAGTTTTTGATAATTTTTAACAAACTTATTATATTATGAGATTGAAAATAATTTAAAATAATATGAAATAATTTTCGTAAATGATGATGATGTACGAGAATTATTGAAAAATTTCAATGACAATATCCTGAAATTCAATTTTTTTGTGTATTTCTTTATAATTTGTTTAATATTCATGTAACAGCCACGTATGTAAATTACAATATAAAATGAAAAATCGTTTATTAAGTATAAGTTTTGAATAATTGTGTAGAACTTTTAAAAATTATTAAAAAATTTCATTTCGAAAAATATTATTGTATAAATTACATAAGTAATTTTAAATTTTAAACAAAACAACGTACCCTTCCAATTGAATGATAATTGCAATAGCACAATTTTTCAATCTAAACAGAGTAGCTGTTGTTTAGTTCAACAACAGCTAGGAGAATTTATTTAAGCATAAATATTGCTTTTCAATTCAGCTATAATACAAATTTCTGAATTTCTGAATATAAAACCCATATTCTTGAATTTTTGCCATGAAATTACGATAAATTTGAAAATATAATTAATTTTTGTAAGAACATTATTCAAATTTACTTATGATTTACAAACCTTTCTTAAGGATTCAATTATAAATATGAATATTTGAAAATTTAGAATTAATAAGAAAAATGTAATAAAATTACTACATAAATTTTAAATCAATAATATTGATCGTACATAATATACTATATATCCTTATTAAAAATAAATACCAAAAAAAATAAAAACAAAAAATTCCACTATAGTAGTTCAATTGGAGTATTCTTTTTTTCTTTTAAATTAGAAGTTATAAAAATTTTGTTAAATGTATATGTAGATATGTACTTTAATCCTTATATAATAAATATATATTTGAAAATGTATTAATTTCTATATTCATTATTATATAAATTTTTAGCTTTTATAAAAATAATATTAAAATAAAAGATATAAAATCAGAGAAAATAAAAATGAGATCTTTTTTACTTAGTTTGTATAACATTATTGTATATATGTAGGTATATGTATACATATACATGAGGTAGCAAGGGTTAGATAGATAGAATATAAAATTTTCTTAAAGTTAAAAAATTTTTTCACTTATTTTCTTTTGATATTTTATTTTATTGTTTTTTATTCACTTTGTTGCTATTATTGCTTCTTTTAGTATCTGACTACAAATTGAATATTGCATCAATTGAATTGGTATATACACGGTTAACCTATACATACATAACATGTACATTTAGAAATGTAAAAAAACAGAAAAAAAAAACGAAAACAAAAGAGAATCCTATTATATAATACTGGGACTCGTGTAGATTTAATGAATTGATATAAGAGGTGATAGGTATCTATATGTTGATAGAAAATTTTAATATAAAAATGCATAGATATAATTGTATGTATGTACACATGTATTAATGTAACTGATTTATGTGTAGATTTATATATGATTTTAAATAATCTATAGATATATGAATAGTTAAGAAGTAAGTATATAATAAATTTTTTTTTCATGGATATCAAAATGATTATAATGTTAGTGGTGATGATAGTATCTGGTGATGACGAGAAGACAATGATTTTTGTCCTTTTTATTATAATTTTTTGTTTTTTCTTTTTTAATTTTTTTTTCTTTCTGAAAAACAATATGTATAGGGGTAGAAAGACAACCATTTTTTATTTTGCTCATTCCAAACGTTATTAAACAATAAAATTTTTAATACAAAAATATTTGAATATTCCTCTTATTTATAACTATGATGAAATATTTTTAAACATATATGAATGCTCTATATGTACACATGCTGACGAAACCACATATTATGAATCAATCATGATTTTTTTTTTAAAGATGAATCGACATCATCATGCTGTTTAATTTTGTATTCGTATGTCTTCTATTGAAAAGATTTTGAAAGCTTGTAGATGCTGAGTACGTAAACTGATGGCATGGCATCCTAGACTTAAAAATCTTAATTTACTCATATTTTTGATTAAAGCGTTTCACAATAAAAGTTCATTCAAATGATCAACATTAAATAGGTTAAAATTTGAGTATTTCCGAATAATCTTCATTTCTAAGCTTATTTTTCTAAAAGTTTGTTTTTTTAAAAGCGAGTTGAAAAATATTGTGTAATTTTATTTTGATCTGCATGAGTAACGATCATTCCTTATACGCTCAATAAATTAATTTTATAAATCATCTGGCATCTTTTTTTCTTTGAAAATTAAAATAATTTTTTGCGTGGAGGATGAAAATTCCTTAAGTATTTACACATACATTTCAAAAAATTCCTTGTTTTTTCCGTTGTCATACTTTATAAATAGAAAAAGGAAACGGTCGATAAAAAAATAATAAAATAGGGAAGTTGAAATTTTTTTTTTATTATTTTGTTCTATTCCTTTTTTGGTTTTATTTTTGCAGTGACCTAGAAAGAATTTTTATGAAAGTATGCTAAATAATTTAGTTTGATTAATTAATCTTAAAGTAATTTTATAAATTTAATTTGGTTTTTAATTGACTTTAATAAAAAAATTTGATTATAATTGTACACTTTGGTAAGGTAGTTTGATTATTGAATACATACTTTTCATCAGTGCATCTATTAAAGAAAAATATAAGCATCATGATTCACTATATAAAATTGTTATAAAAGACAACTAATTCTGCCAATATTCCTAACATCTCCATTGTCCAGTTTATAAAAATTTAAAATTTCGAGTTCATTATTAGAAAGTTTCTTAAAGTTAGAAATTATATTTAATTATTTATATATACTTAAAACAAAATTTAAATACTAAAAAAAAAATGTTTTAATTTCTTAATACATAATTAAGTTTTTAAACTGATATAAGTAGGGATCTGGATCAGAATATAACGAATTATATAATAATTTAATAATTTTAATTCAAAATTTAAATATTATTGCTTTACGTTAGTTGCGACTAATAAAATAAAAAATTAAGTTTTTTAATAAAATATTGAAGTACGGTTTGAAAAGAATTCTTTATTGTGTTATTAATGATTTGGATCACAATTTATTTTCGTTATTTTTTTTCTTAACTCCCCCGTTAACAATGAAATTATTAACTATTTGTGTTGTATAATTTAACTATCAAATGTATAATGTTTCTTATCTTTGCTTGGATATTGTTTTGGTATAACTGGGCGGTACATTCTCATTCGTTCCAAATAATAATAGATCGCAAAGAAGGCAGCCATACTTCCCAAAAACCAAGTGAAGTAATGAGCATTAGAATATCTTGGTTTTTCTGGCTGACTGTAATGGCATTCATCATACATTTCAACATCAGCATGGAACTAAAAAATTTATAAAACACTTTAGTCTAAGTATAATTTATATACTGGAACAAAATTAAAAAATGAAATTTGCTAAACTTTAACAAAAATTTCAAATTATCGAAAATTAACCATTTACATTATGTTAAATTTTGATTAATTCTAGATACATAAGTACTTACAGTTTCATGAAAATTTCTTTTATGTTCTGGAAAATCATATGGATAATAAGGATCTCTACTTTCCACACCAAAACCAGCTTCAAGTTTTGGATAATCACCGTAACCTAAACCATCATCTGCATATGGTCTATATTCAGAAGGTAATAGACGATATTTTTTTGCAGCTTCTAATTTTGCTTTATCAGTTTCTGGATATGGTGCAGGTTTAAAATCTTTATTCCAACCGGCAACTTAATATATTTAAAAAAAAAATGTTAAGAAAAAATTATTAAAAACAAATCTGGTAGGTTACGTAAAAATATACATATCTATAAAAATTAATTTACGTGTTTTAGCTGTTGTTGAAATTGATTTTGCATTATTTAATGTTTTATTTAGTGATGCCAAATGCTTTCCAGCTTTTGCAACGAATGCCATTTCGCTATAATTTTATTTAATATAAGTAAATATTTCTGGATAATTATAGTTTTCTTAAAATAATTTTTCTCTTTTACCTACAATAATAAATTATTCTTGTTCTTATATTGTGACAGTTTTCATTCGGTAAGTCGTTATATTGTCAAATTATCAGCTGAAAATAAATGAAATGTTGCTACAGTTGTAGAATAGCAAAGCTGGATGATAATGTTTCTAAACAAATGAAAACGTTGCTGAATTGTTTCATTGCCATCATTTCTGAAATTTAATGAAAATAAAACATTTTCTGTTTTAAATACGTAAACAAACTTTGAATGTATATGGTAAGAATTTTTATTTCAATAAAATTTAAATTATAAAAAAAATATTTAGAATTTTGATTGTTAATTGGAATTTTCAGTTATTTATTGAGTGAGTGGGTTTAAGTGTATATAAATTCATTACTATTGTATATAAATAAATTAAATAAATCATTAAGTGTATATAAATTCATGTATTTACAGTTCTAAATTAAATCAGAAATTGCAAACAGAAAATTTTGCAAACTACTATTCGATACTCAACGAATTCACATATAAGTTCAAGCTATTTTTTCACATTTATTAATATTAAATGTGATAAACTTTACAAAATTTTACTAATTACTACTCTTATAACACTTACAATCACTTTGTAACATACCAATTTTAATTCAATAATACTACAGCTAACAATATTGAAAACTAAAATTGAAAAAAAAAAATGTAATAAATAATTAATCAATTTTATAATTTTTCACCTTAATTACAAATAATCATAACAAACCCATGTATCCCAAATAAATGTTATTTGATTAATTTTATATTAATTGAATGCGTTAAAAACCTATCATCATTAGGTACCTGAATGGATAATACCTTTTATTCTGGTTTATATGTTTACATTTATTTACATTGCGTATACATGTAGATGTACATATATATTCTTTTATAAACATACATACATAAAGATATTTTTAAAAAAAATTATATTAACCCTCCTTGTTATTTTACAATATAAATGAATAATTATACGGTCAAGGATTTCAAGGACACCTTGTTGCTTAACGCTCATTTTTTATAATATCACTTATTATTATAGATTTGTGTTGTGTACCCTATTGTTAATTTTGGTTTTCTGTTATGAAAAATTGAAAAAAAAAATTTTTTTTCAAACGCATACATAGATAATCAATCAAATACGCAAATTGAAAACAAAAAAAAAAAAACAATTCTTTGACGTTTCCAAACAATGGTGATCCTTTTTTAATTTACATACACAAATAAAGAAGTAAAAATGTCGATAAAATATGAAATTCAGTGATTTCGTTTTATTTTTCTTTTTGAAATATGCGATTATTAATTTTTTTTCTTTGGAATTTCTTAGTTTCTCTCCTTTTTTTTTGTGTTTCATATGTTGATGAAATTAATGTATATGCCACATAAAATTAGTTTTCTTGTAAAAATGTAATAGTGGTTGTATAAGAATTGAAAAGGATAAATGCATGTATTGAAAATAAGATTTTTGGTAGTGATGCTTAAGTAAATGATTGCAAAACATTTATTTTTTAAAAAAAATCAAAATTAAATTGAAATTGTGTAACATTCTATATTACTGTGAGGTCATAGAAAATGTCATGAAAAAGTATATATGTATATGTATATGAACACACATACACATCAATATAATTTTATATGCAGAAGCATTCTTATTTATTATTTTTAGCCATATTAGATTGTAAGTGCGAAGATTTTTAGTCTTAAATGTACAGGTTTTAAGCGTTTATGTGAATTATTAATTGAATTCAAGGAAATTTTAGAATTTAGAAAAAATGAGATGCTGCAAAATACATAAAATTTTTTCAAATTCTATTTATAATAAAAAGAAAATATAAAACTTACATTTTTATTAATTAGAAGCCTTAGATGACTGGAAGCAACGTCTTTAAAACATTTTCTCTTAAAATTTTTTTGTTTATTATTTTAAATATATCATATTCGAATGTAATGCATATAATGTAAAAGTTAAGAGAACAACGTTAATTGTTGCCTGAAAATATTGTCAAGATTATTAACAGCGAAATTGCAGCCTTCGCATATAGATAGAATGTTGTAGGACTTCTTAGTACAATGAAGTTTATCCTGCGCGCATGCCTAATTATCTGTATCACAATTTTATAAAAAATTATATTAAAAAAATATTTTATATACAATGTTATCTTTGAAATTTATATATATGCATATATGTATATCCAAAATCTAAATTGCAATCGGAAGTTCTGTACAAGTTTTAAAATAATCCACATACGTTACTCGTATATGTATTGTTAGTAAAAGAGATTTCTAAAAAATTTCTTATACATAGTTCTGCATAAACTCAATTACAATACAAAAAAAAAAATTTTATTTAAAAACTTTTACCTTATTGAATTGAATATTTTTTTTTTCATTTTGCATTTTTATTTTTTTTTAAATAAAAAATTTAAATTTGAATAAAATTCGTACTTCCATAATAATACCAAATTTTAACAATGCATGTATATATGTATGTATGTATGTATGTATAAAAAAAATAAACTATCGCCATTGATGATGATCTGGTTTTTTTCTCTCAATTGGTTTTTTTTTTCATTTTAGAAATTTCATGAATATCGTGTGATATTTTTTTTTTTAATGATAAATTTCATTTTTGGTTAGAAAAAATTTGTTTAATGAGTTTGAATGTTAAAATTTCAGTGTTGTATTTGAAATTTTATAGTTAAATGCAGGAGAGTACTGGACTTTATAGTTATTGGTTGAAGCACTGAAAAGAGGATTGGAATTCCATATGTTTGTGTATAACTTATTTGTTGTTTTTGATTTTATTAAAAATTTGAATTCTCCATACATTACAATGCATATTGAACAATGAGATTTTAATTAGTGGCGGCCACTACCAGCGGCTTTTACCTAAATTTTGACTTAAATTCTGAACGTCATTTAATAATTTGTCAATATTATAACACACAAGTACGTACAATAACTGAATAAAGGATAGATTCCAGATCAATTTAGCATCGGTCCACCTACAGTTTATGTCTTAATCAAATCCAAGTTTTTAACTTAATTTTCCTGCGGCACGTTTCTTTTTCTCTCTAGTGAAAATTTTCCCCTTTTTTCATTTTATATATGTACATATATACTTAGGCCCATTATATAACTTTAAATAACTGTTATATTTTACTTTAAAGGCTAAAGTTTCATGAATTATAAATAATTTTTCTTAATTTACTTTCAAAATACTAAAAGATTATTTAAAATAAACTTAGCTGTCATTTCGAAATATTTGTGACTACGGTATTACCAGACTGAAATGAACTTGATTTTAATAAAAATTTCAATCTTGTATTAAAAATTTTTTCCGAAAAATATTAGTTTCCATCAGAAATTTCAAAAAAAAATATAAGGTTTTTAATCCAGATTAAAAGAAAATATAAAATGAAATACGGTCAAAAATAGCCATGAAAGTTAAATTTTATATACATATTTTGTCTAAATACAACACTGGAACAAATTGCCTCTACATATGTACAAACGTACATACATATATGTATTTAAATACCCACGTATAGAAAAAAAACGCTCAGACACTGAGTTTTTTGGGTTGTTAATTTTTTTTTGTGTTTGTATGTATGTAAGTATGTAAAAATATAAAAAAGTAGAAAACTATCTACGAGTCGAATAACTGATCAAAATCAGACGTAAGTTATTCAATAACAAAAAAAAAAAAAAAATACATAATACGAAAATGAGCTAAAAAAAGGTATTTTGAAGGTGAAATGTGGCGTAGTTGGTAAAGAAAAAAAAAATAACTAAACTTTTTTTTAATGTTTCGGAGTTGTTGTTGTAGTTTTTTTTTGGTATTATTCAGGCCTTGAGGGCTTTTACAATTTCTTTTGTGTCATCTTTTAACGTTGTTTTGTATTAAATTTTTTTTTATTATTATTTTTGTTTTTTTTTTTTTGGAATTGCTTTATTTATGATTTTTACTGATCTCAAGGTATTGTGAACACCTTTTCTTTTATCTTCTTTTTTACTTGTTTGTATTTTTTTTTCCCGTTTTTGTTTTTATTTTTAAATTTAACCTTTCATTATTCCGCTGCAAAATAAAAGCGGAAAAAAAAATGCTTAATGCTTTTATTAAAGTTTGTTTTTTTTTCTCTTGCTTTTCTTTTTTTTTTGTCTTAAAATTAAGCGTTTGGCAATATGATGTGCTTTTTAATGAAAAACATGAACCTACATAATGACAATGACGATAATGATTGAATCTTAATTCATTAAGAGAAAAGCTCAATCTAATTTTTGACTAATAATCACAATAAATACGAGTATAGCTTAATTAAAAATATTAGTGAAAATATGTATGTATATTAACATGTAAATGATAATCGTTGTAAATGATCGTACATACATGCTCACTTGCTCATATACTTACTGATATTATAGGAATACCGTTTACATATGCACAATTTTCAATTTTAATATAAAAATTCATTTAAAATATTGATTACTTGTTATACTTTATGTTTAAAAATAATTTAAATTTGAAGTCGCCATCTATCGTTAGATGTTTAAGTTTAAATATGAATCTGTAATTGACGTATTTTATACCACATTGTATTAGTGTACGCATTTTTTCACACGATATTGCGAATTTAATCTATTATTGTTAGTTTATTCACATAAACTTTATTTTCCAAACTTGAACTTTTTTTTAAACCCCATAAAAAGTATAGTTTTCTAGTCGAATTATAGAACACTTATAATAATCTATGACGTGATAATATGTGAGTAAGTTCTTAGGAGTTTTAATTTTTTGTATTAGAGCTTGTAAACATGCTCGGGGTGAACTTTTAAATGTTGTAAATTTTCACATGTACGTACTTGTAATGAGCTACATACATATTTTTAATGAAATTAAAAAAATCTAAATTGTTTCATATTTTATTTTAAAACAATACATACACGCGACTTTTGAAAAAGCCTATACATTCATATACGGTATTTAAATTCTGATAAGCTATACATTAAATTTTTTTATGGTTTATGATACTTTAGGCAACACTCGACTAATAACTGAAGTTTTAGAAAATAAAATTCAAGAAACTAAATACAGAAGTAATTTGTAAATCCTGATCTGTTCATCTTTTATAAAACAAAAAGTTTATGTATTTTACGGGATTGTTGTTACAAAATTTAAAAAAAAAACCACTGAAATTATTCTTAAAAAAAGTTGTATTTAACTATATGTATACCAGCAGACCAGTGTAATGTTAAATTTAGTTCGAGATTACACTTAAAATAATAATATAAAAATATAATTTACATATTTCGAACAAATATAGTAGTTGCCATGAGTTTTTTTGACAAATATTTTAGAAATTATTAATTTCAATTTAAATTATTCACAAAAATTATTATATTGTGTTACATACAAGAAAATATATAGAAAATTTTTTTGGAAAAAAAATAAAATGAAATATTGGGCTGAAATTTATAAATTGTTATGAAAATTTTAAGAATTATCCACGCTAGCTTTATAGAATACTCTGGAGAAAGGAAAAAAATAATCAGAGAGAGTTGGAGTTTTACGGAATTTACTTATACATATATGTACATACATAATATGTAATTAATATTAATCAAGTCCAGTCAGTTGGCATATTGTTATTCGGAAAAAGTGGTGAGTTTTTATATGAAACTTTTTTTTTAAATTTTATTATTAGATGTTAGTCATATTTCCAGTACTGCGATGAATTTCTCACGGTAATTTTAGTACAATTTGGTGATTGTACCAAGATTAAGCTCATACAGTAAATTTGTAATATAAGTTTGGAAAAAATTCAATATTTTTCAAAAATCTTATTATATCCAAACAAATATTGTCTTTCAAATAAATTAAGATTCATTGTATTCAACATTTGAAAGAGATTTTAGTGTAAAATAAAAATTGTGAAGTATAAGACTTAACTTTTCTTCAGAATCTTGATAAACTTCCAAAATCCAAAATTTCAAAAGTTTTTTTTTCAAAAATTATTTGGTTAAAAATTTTTGAGGGCCCGTTTTTTCAAATACAATACGATTATTTTAGAATTTTTCGAATTAAGTCAGATTTTATTATATAAAATTAGAATTTTTCAATGTTTATATAATTGTGTGTAAGAAAATTTCACCATATTGCCATTAAGATTCTTAAAACTCCCAAACCCGCATTGAGCTAAAATTATAATCCGCATAATTTATTCTGAATTTCCATTTTAATTATTGTAATAGAATAAATTTCAGAAAATTAAAGTTGTTCACAAATAATTTCCGGTAATATTAAATACAAATATATATTTAATAAAAATTCTAGTTCATTAAAAAGGAAGTTTGATTAAACAGGAAACTTTGGCTTAACTAACAATCTCAGTATCATGAATTAGTAATCAGAAATATGGCATCCTATAAGGGCTTCATTAAAAAATTATTATTGTTATTACAAAGTTATCTTAGAGTATTTAATTTTTTTTACACATACGTTTAGTAGTGTAAAAATTATTTGAAATCATTATTATTTTACGATAACTAATATAATTTATGATTTTCTATATAATGAATCGAAAATTATGGGAAAAAATAAATTACAAACTAAATATTAAAATATTTTAAGATTAAATTTTATAGCATAGCTTCCATATAAATTCTATAATATAAAATGTAAATAAAGATTGGCAAATAAATTAGATATTATAATAAAAATATATGGACATATGTACACTATACATATACACAATATTAGATTTATGTACTTATGTATGTGCATAGTGCACAATGAAGAATTACTTAATATTCGAACATAAAATGATTAGATTTAAAAGAAAAAGTGAAGGACTATGTTGCGTGGCTTCTAAAATAAATTTGTTATGCCCGTATAATATATGAGCAATGATTGTAATAAACATGTAATAGACGTAGGCGTTGCATACGCTCATATAACATTTATGTTAGTATGACGATGTACATATGTATGTTTAGTTAAAATTGTTACTAAATTTTATATATAGAAAATCTATATGAGTAAAAGAAACCATTTTTATTAACAATTTTTGTGTAAAATACCATGAAATAATAAAAAAAAATTTTTCTTTTGGAAAATAATTCATCTATTACCAGCAGCCCTCTTTTCTTTCCCCATTCTCATTTTTAATCAAATTAAAATGTTATCGATTCTGTTTTTTTTTTGTATTATGTAATTTTTATACTATGGGCCTGTTTATGCAACGCTATTCGTCCCTTTTTCAAATATAATTTAATGTTTATCTCATCACAAAAAAAAATTTTTAATGGCTCTTTTCTTCAAATACTTATAAATAAAAAATAATTAAAAAAAAAAAATTTTATTTTTTCTAGGCTTGTCTTAAATTAAATTGAATTTCATTACTTCTTTCTTTTTTCTTTCTATTTTTCCACCTGTCCAAGTACATACAAAGTTCCCAAATAAAAGGAAAAAATTTTTTTTAAATTTTTATGGGCATAAATTTTGTATAGAGCGACACATGAAAAGAGAAATCAATTTTCATCGATAAAAATAAAAAATACATTCTTTTTTTTTGTTTTTTCTTCGTTGACAGTTTTTCGAACCTTTAAAAATTTTCGAATCTTATTTTTATAGTATAAACCTAAACCATTCCCATATTTGTTTTTTTTTTGTCATCCTGTTATTTAAGCATTTATATTTGAACATTTTAGCGTGTTCAAAATTTTTAATAGTTTTGTGAATCAGGCGTTTATAATTAAAAAAAAAAAATATTTTGTGACAGCTTCATAGAGGGAAAACAATTATAAGTAGATTGTTGCGAATTTGTATAGAATGTTTTCAAATAAGTAGATGGGTAAGTTCCCTAAGTGTAGCTTTCGTGGGACGGCGTTGACCTCACCCTATACTAAAAAAATTAACATGTCCAAAAATTTATATTTATAATTCATATAATAATCTTATGCCCTCTTTTCGTATAAATGGGAGTGCTAACATTTTTGAATTTCTCAGATTAGTGATAGTTACAAGATTTACATACGTGATACGCCTTTAAAGAAGTAGAAGGGGAGCCTGTAATGAGTAAATCTTAAAGTTTTGATGTTTATTCAAATTTAGCATTATTTATTCACCATAGTCTCGCCAAAAATCTGTAATACGGGAAGCCATTTCATTTTCTCTTTACTATATATGTATGTATACGTTAAAATGTGCATATGAATTTGATTTTAAGACCCGACCTGTGTTGCTTAAAAAAAAATTGTATTTCTAAAATTTCTACAAAACTGCTTATAATTAGTAAAAAATTTTTTATTTGCCTGCAGTCTCCTTTAGAAATTACTATATACTTAACTTGAATTTGCATATAGTATATTTAACCTCAACAAAATTTCATTGATGAGCCATGTTCACTAAAAGTTAATTGAACTACATATAAAAATTTTTAGACTTATTTACACTGAAATTTTACTTTTTTTCTGTAAAACGACATTAAATTTTGACAAAACGCTCTCTTTTAATAAATTTAAATAACTGATAGTTTTACTAAAAAATTTGGATTTTTACCACCGGTAGTCGATCCTAAAATTTTAAGATTCCAATCGCTATAGCTTAACAATTAATGTCGGGCTTCCTGTTCCTTATTCTCTTAAATAAAAAATTATTCCATTTTTTACTTGTCGTAATTTTTCCAAATTAAACCCAAGTATACATAATAATAATGTACGGCCCCTTAAAATTTTAGTTAAATATGCCTGAAACGAATATAAATTAAATAAATAAAAATAGAAAACTATAAAAATGTCAAATAATATAAAATATATAAATTTTTTTTTTATATTATCTAAATACATACTATATATATGTACTTATGTATGATATTAAGTATACATTTTATGTGCATATGAGTATATGTGCACTTATAGTTTCTCAACCCTAAGCTACACAATTCCTTTTTTTTTAATAGCATTTCTAGAAAATTATTATCAGTGAGGGATTTACTTCTTAAACATAAAATGTATTTTATATCTATTCACAAATCAACATACAAACAAAATGCAAACGTTTGTATATGGCCATTATTATAAGTCTATATTTATGTACAGCATACCGAACCGACAAGATAAGGACTAGCCATGTGTATATCAGTATATTTGTATGAAAATATGTATATTTATTTAGTAACATAATGCACCCCATTTTGTTCTGTTCTTAAAATAGATGAAAGCAAAAACAAAAATACGAACAAAAAAAAAGGATCATACATATTTTAACATGGCCAATTAGAAATTTTCATTATGTAATAACATAACAAAAACAAAAACAAAAAAAAAATACATAAAATTATAAAAGAAAAAAAAAGAAAATAAAAAATTTTGTCATAAATTTTTTTTTGGGTATTAAAAGCGGGTAATATTTTTCGTCCTTTTCAAAAATTTTATGACTTTTTTTTTCTTCTATTCAACATGCATGCATTTTCAAATTATAAAGACATTTTTGTTTTTTTTGAAACTTAAATCTCTACTGTAACAGATTTTTCTACTATAAAAATCAAATTCCCTTTTTTTTTTATTTTCTTTCTTTCTTTGAAATTTTAATGGAAAACATAAAAAAAACAAAAAAGAATAATCAGAAAAACGGAAGATAAAAATAAAATTCTTTAATAAAATTTTTATTTTAAATGGAAAATTTTCACTTTCTATACAACATACACCAATACAATTTTATTATTCTATGCATTCAATATTGTTCACCATTTAAGATTTTTATTCAACATTTTAACAGTAAAGCAAACAGCACTAAGGCCGCGCTTTTACAATACAAAAACAATTTATTATGTAAGTAGAGAGTATCAGTAAGTAACAAGAGAGAAAGAAATAATAAAAACGATCAACATAACAGCTACAAAATTATTGTTATATTTTTTGTAAGCAATTGTTATGATAGTAATTGTTATAGAAATAAAAATAACGTAAAAAGAGAAAAAAGAGGTAAAAACAAATGATATTTAAATACGAGAAGAAAAAATACTCGTTTTTTTATTATGAGTATATGACGCTACTATTGTAACTATTACTGTTGTATTATGAAATTTATTTTTTTAAAAAAGAGAGAAAAAAAAATGAGCAACAAGGTAGGTTAGGTCTATTATTTTTAATTTGTTTTCTTAGTTTTTCCTCTTTTCTTTATATTTTCTACTTATCCATCGAACTTTAAATATATTCGAGTATTATTCTCATATTATTGTATCTACTGACATATCAACTGTACATCGAACTGTTATATTATAATTTTCGTGTTCTACTTCCATGTATACACAATCCATACTTGCATATTTTGTCAGCTATCTATTTAAGTGATTTTTCTTTTGCATTCTATTATTTTCCTTGCCCCCTCCCCTTTTCATCATTTTATTTAGAACATAATTTTTCCTTTTATTTTTTACTCTTTATAACTTTAATTTATGACGAAATAACAGTAATGTGCATGTATGTTGAAATATGTTGAAATATATGATTTGTGTGCATGTATGTATGTAAATACATTTATTAATATGAAAATATTATGTAGATGCAATAAAATATGAAATTTATACTTACCGCTTTATTATACAATTTTTCTAAAATAAATTCAAAAAAAAACAAAAAAATAGTAATAAAATAAAAACAATAACAAAAACAAAAATTTTAAAAGAGGGAAAAGGAAATATTGTGAAAAAAAAACAAAAAAAAAAGCAGAAAACTAAAAATTATTGAAAAGAAGAATAAACAGAGGTGAGAGAATTCAATGAATGAGTGAGTGAAATAATGAGAAAAAAAAAGAACAAATAGAAGAAATATTAAGTTTTTTTTTGTTGTTTTTATTGTTTTTAATAATTTTGAAAGTAGTTTTCTATAGTTTGAAAAATGCTTCTTGATTTTACACCGTTTTTTTTATTTAACAGTGATGCCAGAAATCTTTTCTTTTATATTAAAAAAAAGACGGACTTGTATAATAAATGTTTGTATAAATTCAAGTAAACTTTAGTTGCCATTGATTTCAATCTTTAGTTATAATAGAACGATCATCAATTTCGTAAAAAAAACTGATATACTTACTTATTAATCAATAAATAAAAAAGAAAAAATTTTTAAAATTTTCGGTGATTTTCCCAGTGAAAATTTCGATGATCTTACAAGCCTGCCCGAATTTAAAAAGCCATTGCATTTTGTTGTGTTGCTTACTGTCTTGACAGTACAATTCTTTTGTACCGTATTTATTATTATAGAAAGAACAATACTTTCAAATTAAGACTTTGTAATGAAAATATGAATAAGATAAGATTTAAGAATATTTTATAGGGGCCTTTAGAGAAAATGCCAGGTCTGGGGCAACTAATATTTAGAAATTTTTCAAATACAATGCATAGAAAAAAACGGAATGAAAGCAATATTTAAATGTTGAGGTTATTTAATGCTATTTTTAATTAAGACTTAAAGCGCTTTCAAATCAGCAAATTTAATAATAGTTGCTAGTCCATATAGTCAGTTCTGATACATTGCCGAAAAATGGTTTTAATAATTCAACATTTATCATGGTGAATTATTTCATTGTGATGCACAAAAGAAAATATTTAACATTCTCTTCGTTGAAAACATATTCTCCAATTAAAATATTTTGTTTGAGTTGTTAATATGCGGCCCCGCAGATAGTGATCTGATACAACCTGTATGCACCTATACACCCTTTAGAATAGATCATCAATATCCTCTATATTTTTATATGCTCCAACAAACTATCCTTATTGAAGAATATATGAAGCAATTTTAAATACACAAGTTCATATATACATATTTTTTAATAAAATAAATTCTCTATGTTTAAAAATATTTACTCTTTACATAATTTATTATAATAAACAGTAAATATACGAATAGAATTATAAAAAATAAAAAAATATTTGAAATTTTTTTATCAAACAAAAAAACAAAAAAAAATAGTTTCATCTTTCTGTTTGGTATTTTGCACGACATTATCTCGAGAAAAAAATTTACTAAGTAAGCAGAAAATATTTTGATATTATATGGTACCACTATACAAAATATTATTTTTTGCATTACAATGCACTTTATTCCATAAATGTACGCGATATATAATAAAATGCGATATAAATACGCGATATATTGGTGATGATGAAAATAATAATTGATATTGATAGTAATGTTGATGATGCTTTATATAGGATTTGACATGATGTGCAAATGCATGAATGTATATTGTGTGTGCCACATTTAATATTCTCTTTGGTGAAACAATAATGCATTTATAATATAATATTTTACCTACACACATATTATATTCTGTTCGTAAATACTTGCATGCATTTTATGATCATAAAAACAGTATTTGGAAAAAATAAGAAAATAAAAAAAATTTAGAAAAAAATGTCTTCCCTAATTTCACTTTCACGTTTGTAACGCCTCTTTCTTCTTTCAGATTTTTGCTTTAAAAAAAGGAAGCGTCATACTTTCATATTAGAATTTTTAAGTTCTTGGAGTGTCATTTATTGTTTTGTTTATTGTATAATATTGTTATCTTAGTTTTATTACAAATAGATGATTGTAGAAAAGGCATTCATTAGACTACAATGTAGAAATGAGAATGAAAATATTTATTTAATAAGGGAGAATGTAAAACATGTTTAATAAGAGAGAATGTAAAATAGATTTGATTTTAGACATTTATGTACTTCTTAAACTTCTTATATTTATCATGTATTTCAAATTCCAATCAACTGAATGAAATCACTAATTTGCGTAGTATTTTGGATTCTAATAAATTTTTATTAGACTATTAATGATCTTCATGGAGTAGAAGTGAAGATTTATTAGGATTATTATTATGAGTTTAGTGACAAAATTTTATTTTAATTTACGATATTAACAAAAGTTTAACGTACTTTTTGAAATACTCTTTAAAATTCTTTATCAAAAGACACATTTAACATAAGACTTGTTTTTAGGTTTTTACTTCGAAATTTTCGAAAATATGTAAAACATACTTAAAAACTTCAATTGATTTTGCAGCAAAATATAATACAATTAAAGAAAACGGATCAATTGGCTTATTTGTACTACTCAGTACTGATGTATGTATATATATACATATGTATTTATATATTATATTTCCGATATATTTTTAATATTAAATTAAATCAAAATAGAATTGAAATACCTTTAAGGACCAGCATTCAATTTTATTAGATTTTAAATTTTTAAAATTTTTGCAATTAAATTCTTAAAAAATTTTTTCAATAAAAGGCTCCTAGGTTTTAATTTAATTGGTTACTTAATTTAATAGGCTTTCAAAGCTATCCTATTAAAAACATTTTCACGTATTAAATGTTGGCAATATGAGACCACACATTAATAGCATTGTCACATATTTATCAAATGTAGTGCTACGAGTAAGTTTCTAAGCATTACATGCCTACATGGACTTGTAGAATTCTAACTTCATAAAATCTACATTTTAGCCAAAATATGTAGCTTGACCGTTTCTATACTGCACAAAAACCAGATTATTTTCAATTAACAATTTAAATTTAAATTTTCAATAATTTGCAAAAAAAAAAATTTTAATTTTACAAAATCCTATTTCCTTTTCCCTCAAATATCTTGACAAATCAAATGTGTATATATGGATATATTTATTTTATAAAAACATATGTGTAATTATAAAAATATTAAGAAAATTTATTAAAAAAAAAAATTTTAATAAATGCAGCAGCGCGGCGCATATTAACCAATTTTTCATCATTTTGTTGTTAATTATAAAAGAAAAAAACGTTAACATAAATTTTTTTTACAGCCTATTCTGTATTTTTTTTTTCTCTTATTTTATTCTTATCGTAAATGCACTTTTAGTAAATAAAAAAAAAAATATATGAAATAAAGGAAAACAAAATTCAGTCAACTTTTTTTCAACAATGTCAAATTATTTGCAATATTATTTCTAAATCTCACTATACCTGTATAACGCACACTATGTATAAACACATTTACATATACATATAATTGTATATAAAGTGTGCACATTCTAAAAATTTCATAATTTCTCAAACCACAAAGCAATTATTAACCAAGAAAAAAAAAAACACAAAAAATGAAATAGAAAAATGGAAATAATACACATTGCAAATTTAATAATATACATATGTATAACAAAAAACATACTATACATATATACATTATTACTTTTTGTATACAAATATGTTAACTACATGCATATGTACATAATAATGCACATTGCATATAAACAACAAAAATATTAAAGATAATTTCAAGTAAAAATACTAACTATGTAAAAACACAAAACGATCTTACGCTTTCATACTGACATACATACATAATGTTTATACTTATATATACATATTGTATAAAACATACATAATTCTTACATTTTACCATTATCTATACAGTTAATCTTATATTCAATTTACTTTTATTGCTTTTTCTTTTTTAATTTTTTTTTTACACATTTTCTAGGATGTAGGTTAAAATGTCTACCAAAAATAGCAATAAAATGAAAAATGAAAAAAAAAAAAAACAACAAAACAAATCGTGTAAAATTTTAGATATTGCACTATTGCATCAAACAACATACTATTTATACATACATGCTTACATATATATATATATACATATATATATATATATATATGTATATACTTATATATTGAATTATATGTATAAATAATATGCATCAATATTGCACACACAATATATAATTTATATGTACATATTTGTATGTATGAATCCGTATGATTCTGCAATTAATACAACTACACTGAAGCAAAAAAAATAAATAAAATAAATGAATTGATAGTTAAAAATAGTAAATAATAATAAAAGTTGCTTTTATGAAATAATATATACATATATATATATATACATAATATAGTTATAATGGTGTATATCGCACCCTTGTAAAAATAATTACTTTAAGGCAGAGTTTATACAAATCAAGCAAAAATTGGACAACTAAATCATACAACTAAACTAATTAAAGTTTTTTAAATCAAATTTGATTTGGTCAAATTTTCTGTCACTGTATTCGTTTTTCATCACATAATATTATAAATAAAGCTCATCACACATACAACACACGGCTTCAGCTGTCAAAATGGGATGGAAAATAGGACAAGATTGTATTTTCTCATACGATTTAGTTTGATTGGGTGGTTTGGTTAATTGTTTCAAACTAAATCATACAATTTTGCTTGATTTGTAAACGTTGCATAACATAAAAGCAATTCGATTTCTACAAAATTTCTACTTAATTTTTTTTCCTAAGTAAGGAAGTTAAAATCTAAATAAATTTTTTTCCTTATAAAATGAATGAATTTCAAATTTACTTTAACCCTTTAAACTGTTACACTTTATTGCTGCTTTAATGTTTTATGTATAGTAATTATTCTATAGGAACATCCCACTTTTCTTCAATAAGAATTATGACAATAAACAGAGTTCTAATTTATAAATTGTCATAATATAACACATCCGTTTCTATTTATAACTTTGTTCTTCAAAAAAAAAAGGAAAATTCAGATAAAAGTAAAAGCAACACTGAAAAATGACTATTTTCTTAAGATTCTCAATCATAATTAGATAGTTTACGACGGCTTCAATATATGTACATAGATGTATGCAATATTATTTAATAATCATGTTAATGGTATAACAATAAATGAATAAGAAACGATTTCTTACTATACTATAATAAAAGTTGTATTATAATGCCTGTTATGAATTAAGAGGTTAATATACTTTCCCACAGTTAATATTTGAAGAAGTTTTTAATATTTTGGGAACGTTTGAATCGCTTTTTTTTGAGTTATTTAAAAATCTTTCAGGGGTGCGAAATATAAGTTGCATATTGATACATACATATATATATATATACATTAACTATGGTTGTCTTTATATACGTATATTGCATATGCAAAAATCGTGGTATATTTTAATATTATGGTAGGTTTTTCTTTATTCGGTAAATAGAAAATTTAGAAAAATAAAAAAATATAAAATGTTGGACAGAACAAAGCATAGGTACATATGCACATACATACATCTCGGTATTAGATGCTTACTTATTAGTTATTACGTATTTGAAATTGCATTTGAGAAACAGAAAAAAATTTATGCATTCATATTTTTGTTAATTTTTTTTTTAACTCAAAAAAAAAAAATACCAAAAGTCGCCTACTCTTAAAATTTTTTAAACTTTTTTATTTATTTTTCACAAACATGCTTACATACATATGTACACATTTATAAATTGAATGACTGAAATAGGAACAAATGAAATTTAAATTGAATTTTGTTGTTGTTCGCTTTGAAATAATTTCTAAATTATATCGGTTGTGAATAGAAAAGTTTTTAATGAAAAGTAACCACTTAATTACATATATAGTAACTAAAAAAAAGTACTTAATCATAATTATTTATTAATTGTTTTAGTATTGATAAAGAATTACAAAAATTTTAAAACCTTCTACAATTTTATGAACAATTCAATTCAATAAATATTATACTGTAAATTTTTTAGAGATCTCTATAGATATTATAATAAATTACTCTTTTCTCAGCAAAAAAATTCTATAAAATTCATGTATTCAAACTGTAAATTGAATTTAGACTATGTATAATATATAAAATGCATGATCTAACGCTATCAAAATTAAAGAAAGATCAGCAAAATTAAGATTCAACATCATTTTTGTTATACAAAATATAGAGAACCAAAAATTGTACAATTCAGGCTTCATTCTGCTATAACATGCACAAAAATTTATTACTACGTATACCTTACAGTAGTTTAAAAGTCAGCCTTATTTAAAATTTTTCTTAAATCAAATCAGAACCAAGGAAAAATTTAGTCGAAACACAATTTTGGTTGTGACGCTTTGGAATCCTAAATTCATGTTGGTTACTTTTTCTTACTTTCATTAATTTTGAACTGTTCAATTGTAGAAAAACATTCTCTTAATAAACAGATTCCCTATAATTTTTATGTATAGGCTTATTAAAAATAAATTGTTTTAATTATACATATTAGTCTATGTGTTTAAACAAATATGAATAGTTATTGGAAAATATTTTAATTGTTCTTTGAAATTGAAAATTTGAAATAAATCCTTTTCTCTAAAATCTTTCAAATGTGATTTAAACCCCTTAAATTTAAGACTCCTGATTTTTTTAATCTGGCCTAACCATGACAAATCCTATTCATAAAGTAATAGTATTTATTTTAGACAAGAACCACTTAATAATAATTGCTGAGATTTCTGTAAATAACAAATGTATATTATATAGAAAATCTTCTCATATATTTTTCATTTTCTTAACCCTATTTTATAGTATCACGTATGTATATACTAAAATTTATATACAAAATCATATACACCCAAATTTATTCCAAAATACATACAAAACTATCTTAATATTTGTCCACGAGTATAATAATTTTACTAAATAATTTTACTATACTTAAATCACCCCGCTATACCACCTCCTATATTCGTTCATAAATGCGACAAATTAAATAAACCAGAAAAGTACAAGTGAACTTTATTAGAGATCATTAATGGTCCAACTAACTAATGAATACAAATATACCATTAATGAGATCATAACCTTTAATATAAACAAGTCCTTTTTATAATTGACAAAAAAAAAAGTTAAAAAATTAAAAAATTCAAAAATTTAATAAGAAAAAAAAAATTACCAGTTTATTCCAAATTTTTTTTTAACATGCAATCTTGGCTCCATTTTTTTTTTCATTTCTCTAAAATAACCAAGAAACAAAAAAAAAGAGAAACAAATTCATGATCGTTCGATTCTTTCACACCAAATAGTTGATTGCATATAGAAAAACATAGAAAAACTAGAAATGACAACATTTGAAGTAAATCTTTCTCACTTAATATACAAAAGAAAATGTTACAAAACTTTCAGATCTTAAAAAATTTAATAAAAATGAAAATAGTCAAATTAGCATAAAAAATTTTTTTTTTTTTTTCAAAATTTTTAAATTTTTAATGCTTGCATATTGCAAACGTACATAACATAGAACCGTGTATTCACGTATAAAATGCACCTATGTATATGCAAATCTTTATAATATATACATACATTTTTTACAAACACACCATGCATGTAATGTACATATGTATATATAAGCACAATTTAAATACATAAAAGCACACTCAACTTTATTTTTTTTTATTTTATGCAACTTGTGTGAATTTTTCTTAAAGTTTTGTTTAATTCTTTATGGTTTTTCTTTCTATTTTTTTTTTTTTGGATTTATGCTTTGTGAAAAAATACTTTAAAAAAAATATAAACTACATAATATAATATGTACAAATATAAATATATGTATATGTGTGTATGTATGTATGTACTTCTTCTCAAAAAATTGCATAATGAATAAAAAGGAAGATTGAGTAATAATTTGTTTTTTTTTTATCTTATAAATGGTATGTACTATTTATTCATATTGTACACACTCATATAGTATGTACATATGTATATATATCTATACATCTATCTTATTTACGTATTACGCTATAAACGGTTAATATTTTGCAAATGATCATTTAATATACGATTTTATTTTTGTTTATGTAAATGTATGTATGTATATTAGAAACAAGTGCAATATTAGAGAAAAAGAAAAATTAGAAGAATTCAATTGTGTATTACTATAGTAGTATAGATATTCTAGTTCTATTAGAAAATTCAGAAAAATCTCAATTCAAAAAGGTAATTTTAACACTTACCATTACAAATTCACAAGTTAATTTTGATTTAATTTCAATACACAAATTGTACTGATTTATTTCAAACAAAAGTAGTTACATACATACACACATATTTACAAGAAATTCTAGAAATTTGTTTTTGAATTTAAGCATTTCTCTTAGTAAAATTCATTTTAGCTTTTTGGTTCCGTCGAAAATAAATACAGAACATATTATGAGTATTTATAAACCTAAACAGTATTGGTATTAAAATTTCCCTTTATAATCTATAATTTAAATTTAAAATTAATTTTAGTAATTTAAAGTTTCTACCACACAAAATTTATTTCAATCAAATCAAATTTGTAATTTGAAAGAATGAGAAAATAATACGTAACTGAATTTCAAACCAGCCTCTCAAAATAATTAATAAAATTATTTTCAAATAAAAAATAAAGGATTCCATATATTTGCATTATAGAAAGATTTCAAATAATAAGACAAAACTGTCTGGTTTTTCTTCAGGATTCAGGGATTCAAGATCGTCAATTTTATTTGAAAAAAAATTAATATTGTTTTCTTTTATTTACACTTGTTTCTCCAGTTCTTGAGTTTCTTTTCGAATAAAACACAGATTATCGGTACATCTCTATATACAGGATGTTTTGCATGAGATGGCAAATAGTTTCACATGTTTTTTTGAACACATTTAACACGTTTTACTGCGGCAAAACTATTAGAGATAGAGGAAAATGTTATATGGGTCCGGAACCTTTTTTTTTAACAGGCTGTAGATCGAAAACGAGTGTATATGCACCCCTTCTCCCAATTTTTTGCTGGAAAGTGATCAAAGAATCGGCCCTGAACGCTTTATTTGCAAAAATTTACCAATCAAATGAAATTTACTTAACATTATTATTAAAATTGTTTGACAAATTGTAATTCCACAGCCATATTTTTTTTTATTTTATCCCGTTCTAATTTATAAGTGGGACCTGAATCCTCACTAATATTCTCTTGTAAAAATAGAAAATATTTTGTTTTACAATTTCCGAAAAATTTAATAATATTGTAATTTATTTAGATTAATAATAAAAAATAAAACAAAAATTTTCTTAAAAATTTAAAATAATTATAAAAGTCGATTTTTCCAGAATGTCATTTTTTTCTTTTCTTACATATCATCTTTTAACCTAAATCTAAGTTCACATTTTGAAAAAAAAAATCTTAAAACCAATTTAAAACAAACATTTTCACAAATAAGATGGTATACGATTTATAAGAAATATCTATTTTCATATTATGTTCACATATGCATAAATAATTATGTAATCATGTACATATCTACATACATATAATATATTATACATGTATAATACAACGTTGATCATAGCATAAGAATGCATAACAGCATTAAATATTATATTGTGTATAGAACATTGTATACATACATATGCATATTTATTATTCTTATAATGCATTGTGTACATCAAATGATATTACATGCTGCAATAAGCTTTCCTATAAGTTTATCATATACTTGCTTATGTATATGTATGTATATGTATATGTAAACATGAATTACTCAATATTTATTACAGAAAATTGCATTGCTTTTGAAAACCATTAACATCAACAACATATCGCATAAAAAAAAACCAAAACAAAACTTAAATTCAATATTTATGTCAAATTTAATAGTATATTCTGTGCAGAAAAGAAAATTAAATTGAAAATCATAAAAAAAAAACAAAACAAAACATCAAAAGAAAAAAAACTTACAAGAATGCAAGATTTTTTTTGTTATTTTGCTACTTTAATTTTTTATCTTTTTTCTCTTTTTTTGTTGATTTTCCTTTATTACTTCAGAATTTTTTAACACTTTTTTCTTATAATTTATAACAATGACATTACGGTTCAAAAATAAAATTAATTTCCTCCTTCCACCAATTTTTAAAAATCTTAAGAAATTCAGTTGAACATACTTATATACACATATGCATATGTATGTCTGTATATGCATGCAAACATATTTATTATTTTGAAACATAAAGGAAAAAAAAGAATTGAGAAACACATAAATGCATTTTATAATAATAAAAAAAATAACAACAAAGTACGATTAACATTTTATGCTTTTGCAAAGCTTACAAATTTACAACAGTAACTCTAGCCAAAACCAACTCATTTCAATAAAAGAATATTTTCAGATCAATAGATATACGGTACATAAAAACTACACAAAATGATCGAATATATTATTACGAAAGTGCCATGCCATTTACTATTCAGAAATATCATAACAGAGAGAGAGAAAAGGGAATGAAAGAATGTATGAATTAAATGAATAACATTTCTTAATTCGTATTTTTAGTATTTAACAGAGAAAAAATAAAATTTACTCATCATAAGAGAATGAATCTCATAACAGTAATGATATTACTGTTACAAGATTCTCACACAATAATTGTTCCGTCATTGCAATGCTAGGGTATGCAAAATGAATTACAAACAAAACATGCGAATGTGGTATTATAATATACTTTTTGAAAATGAGTGTAGTATGTAATATGTACATAATGTTCAATGATATTTAGCATAAATGCTACTACAATGAAAAATTGAGTAAAATTGTAATGATCAAATGAGTACTCGATCAAATTATTGCGAGAATAAAATGAGTGGAAATATTATGAGAGAAATGAAATAAATAAACGAGTTGATTTTTAATTATATTTTTATATGAATGAACGAGTGAATTTTCAATCGTGTTTCTTTATATTAATAAGTATAATGTCTGGTTACTAAAATTTTTGCCTTTTAAAATTAACATTAGTTATGACTTGAATTTAAGAAAAATACTTTTGTGTTTGTAACATAATGAAAATGAAAGTATAACTTAACATTTTATACATATATGTATATATGGATATGTAGGTACATATGTACTTAACATATTTTAATACTATTGTAGAAAAAAATTTTGCAAGAAATTTTTTATAACTGTAAAATAAATGTAGTTTAATGTTATTTTATTGTTACTTCTCTATATTTGCGCTACTTAATGTAATATGCACTTTTGTATGCATGTATATAAATATGTATGCATATAGTAAGGATTAATACAGTTTCATATAAAATTTTTTCAATTAAATTAAATTTGAAAGTTTTTATTTGAATTTAAAGAAATTTGAGAAATTTTTTAGACTAAAAAAAATAAAGTCCACTAGAATTAGATTTTATTGATTCAGGGATACTTAGTAGAAGTGCACCATCTCCCGAATTGCCATTTTTTAACCTTTTTCTTATTGATTTTTATAGCCATTCTTTATAGAAATTTGAATATTGGTCCACAACTAAATCTACATACATATATAGCTTTGTTTAGAATTGAAATCTTTTTTTAAATATTTTAGTAAAATATATGTATAAATAAGTGTTATATGTAAATATATTACTAGTATATTTCGCTAATTAACATTATGTTGAGTAAGGAAATGCAAATATAATCTTTATTTAATTAACATAAATATATCAACTTTATTGTGTCTTATACTGTTGTTGCAGTAATATTAGCAGTAATACAACAGTCCTAGAAAACAAGAAAATATAATTTTACTCTCTCATATTAAGCACATTGTTTTGAGTTTTGTACATTATAAATTTATTATAAGTATATTTTCTATTCTCATTATTGTTTGCTATTTAATTTAATTTTAACATTCTGTTATCTGTTATAACATTACTTATTTTTTTTTTTGTTTCTCTTTTCCAATAATACTACTAACTTACTAATTTTTATGGCTACTAAAAAAGTGTGCAATGAATAATGTTTTTCTACATTTGTATTGTTTTTTAGCACGTAATATATATACATGCTTATAGAACTTATAATATATGTATGTATATAATGTGCTTTAAAAATCTGACTCAACGCGGCGACATTAACTGTCACTTTCATAACTTTTTTTTTCTCCCTTTTTTAATATTTTACCTACTACATACATTCGAACCCGAACGCAATTGTATAAAATATTATGAATGGCAATCAATTTAACAAACTCACTCATACATATGTAAATGCATAAATGTATATGTGTTAAATTATATGTGATATTGCGGATTTGGATTGAAATCGAAACATATGTAATGTGGTTAAATGTGTGTAAAATAAGATAAAAATGTTTTTTTTTTTTATATTTTACTACTTAAAATTTTACTACCAAAAAAATATAATGTTATGTTTGCAGATATGTTTTATATAATATGTATGTGTTTGTATATAAGTATGTATAATATTTTATATACGTAATATTATTAATAAAATAATATTCTCTGACACAATAAAAAAAGAAAACGAAAAAACAAAAACATGAAATTTTGTACAAATTTTTTGTTTTTGCTTTAATCAGTTTTTGTTTTTTTTTTTTTAAGTAAGAGTTATGTATAAAGATATGGGTAAGTAAGTAAGTAAGTAAGCCAGCCAGCTAGTAAATAAAGTAAATAAAAATGTGAAATAAAGTTAGTTAACAATAGAGTGTAAAAGCTACAGAAGAAGAAGAAGAAAAAAAACGAGAATAGCAACAAAGAAAAAAAGAACAACAAAAACAAAACGAAAATATTTTTATTTTATGTTTTTATTTTTTTTTATGTATTTTTGATTTTGAGAAAGGAAAAAAGAAAGGAAAATCTGCTGCGCAATCCGCATAGACAGACAAAAATTTTTTACACTTTGTACAGTTTGTTTTTTTTTCTGTTTTTTCAGTTATCCAGAATTACTCGTTATGATCGGAGGGCAGTAGACGTTGTCGTCGTTTATTGTGTTGTGTTGCTGAAAAAAAAAAAATAAACAGAAAAACAAATAAAGCGAAACAAAAAAGAAAAAATCAAAATAATAAAAAAGGAAAAAAAGAAATTTTTTTTTCGTTTGTGCGTTTTCTCGTTGATTTTATTTTCGCCTTTCCTTTTCTATTTCAAATATGATTTTGCAATTACACACATTTATTTGAGTATTTCAAAATTTTATAATTACATGTACACTAGTAGAAACATAAAATACAAAATTGCATAGTTTTTTCCCATTTTTTTTTATTAAAACAATAAAATATAATAAATTTGTTCCAAAAGCGCGGAAAATATTTGGAGAAATTAAAGCAGTAAAAAAAAAAATTGTGTGTTTTCAGAAAAAAAAAATCAAACGAATTAAATGGATTAATCAAAAATGGTGCAGTGGACATTTTTATTTTAACTATCCTTTCAATTAATTTTATATTTTATTTTTAAATAATGCCGTATAACACTTACATGTACAAAATATTGAAAAAATTAATTGAAATTCAAAATTTTTTCTAATTTAATTGCTTGAAATGCATAAATACCTACTTAAAAATTAAAAATTGAAATGAACCCATGGAATACTCATCATAATAATTAATAAATCAATTAATATAAAATATGATCTATATAAACCTACATACTTGCTTATTTCTTACTTGCTTACATCTTCAATTAATTTGAAAAAAGGATTTCATTTAAATAGAAAATGCATATTTTAAATTGTGATAAAAATTTTATACCTATGTACATATTAAATTAAATATAAATGATCTTCATACTTAAATAGTATATAGTATATTGGGAAGGTATACTAACAAGTGAAAAAGCAATAATTACAATTGAAAAGTAAATAAATAATAATATAAAATTTTTATGTAGATGTCTAACAGTGTATATTAAATAAAAACTTATTTAATACTTAATTATAAATAAAAACTTAAATATACTACATAATATATGTATGTACATACGTGTGTATGTAAATGAAAATTTTAGACTATATTTTTAACTGTTTTTCTTAACAAACTATTCCGCTTACACTTATACGTACTCATTGTATATATATCTACTACTTACTTTATTTAACCTACTTTTTATTTGAATAAAATTTCAATAAATTTCTTTAATAAATAAATTTTGTATATTTTTATTGTGTTTATAATTTTTTTTTATCGTAAATTAATTTGTTTCATATAAAAACAAGAATTATTATTTTTAATTTTTAATAATTTTTTTTTTGGCAATTTCCTTTACTTACTTAGTCTATATTATTATTTTTGAGGTTATAAACATTATTGTTTTTCTTTTTATTAAATTAACTTAATAAAATATTTACATTAAAATTCAATAATAATATTTACATACTCATATGTGTACATATTTATAAAAGAACGTAATAAAATTTATATTTAATTAAAAATTAATGATAATAATAAAAAAAAATAATATAATTTTTTTTCTCATTTTCTTTATTATTATATATATTTTTAGTTTTTGTACATAATTAAATAATTAAATAAAAATTTTACCTACTATATGACATACAAATGCATATATACACAGTTTATAAAAACAAAAAGAAAGGAAAATAAAATAATTTTAAAAGTATACATATAACTGCTTAACATACATGCATGCATACATCCTACAAGTGCTCAGTATAAATTATAATAATAATTAAAAATTAATAATAATATTTAAGTAATTAAAAAGAAAGTGTATTGAGTAATTTAAAAAAAAATAAATCTTAAATAAAGATTTTAATTTCATTAAATAAATTAGAACGAAAAATTTGGAATTACCTAACCGACACCCTTTATAAATTGGATTTTATTAAAACCCTACAACTAATAATAACTATAGTAACTTATTAAAATTGAAATTCTCTAAATTATGAGTGAAATTTTTTGGAAACAAATACATTAATCATTTACAAATTTAAATTAATTAAAAAATTAAAAAAAAAACTGTTATAAGTACTTACTTATTTAATGTATTTGATATTTTAAATGCACATAAAATATTAATTTATTAAACCCTTTATATTAATACCTTCTATATTGGATTAAGTACCCTTAACAATTCGAGTTTTTAAATCAAAAACAATAAAAACAAATTGTAAATATTTAAAATAAAATTTATTAAAAAAAAATTTCCTCTCATACACTCTTATGGATATATATATATATATATATATATATATAAATAATTAACAATTTAATAATAACAATAATAAAAGAATAATAAAAACACAGAAAAAAAAATAAATTAAAATAATTGTTATACCTTTAAAAAGAATTTCATTCTAAATGAATCATACTGGATATACAAGCTGATTTAATAATAAACAGATATACTTAATAAGAATTTTTATAACCATTAAAATATATACGTATATATGTGAATATATGTGTATTAACAAATAAGTATATATAAAATATTATAGTGACCATACCATGTGAATAAAGAATTAAAAAATAAAAACTTCTTAAATGCAAAATCAAGAATTATTTTTTATTGTTATTCATTAAAAAAAAATAAACAAAAGTTAAGAAAAAAAAAAATAATTAAAAATACAAATATATACAAAGATATACAAAATTTGCATATATGTATAACAATATAAAAATAAATATTTCTGATTTATTTTAATAAAAGTGAAAATATTTTTAGAATATTGAAAAAAAAAAATAGAAACAACTTATGTCGCATATTATAACAAATAAATTAAAATATTTGTTATAAATAAATAATTAAATACAAAAACAAAATTTAGATAATTATATATTTATAAATTAATAATATATAAGTACATATATTCTAAAAAAATACCTTAATTCATTCATTAAATTGATATTAATTTAACAATATTTACTTATACTTACACTGCAAATATAAAGTGAAAGAAAATAACAATAATAGAAAGGTTATTTAAAATAATAATGAATAAATAAATAAATAATTGTTTTATAAAATAATAATAAAAATTTCAATTAAATAATAAAATAAAATAATAAATTGAAAATAATGTACTATTATAAAATAATTTTAATTGAATACATGAATTATAATAAAAATATGAGAATAAATAAAAGTGTTTTTAATATATCTTGAAAATATAAATTGTATAACATATAAATTTTGTACTTTTACATTAAGTATGTAAAATATTTAATGTTAATATACACCATATACTTATTAGAATATTGTTTAGAATAAATATTAAAATTGAATTTAAGTGATATTTATAATTAAAGAAAAATTAATTAAAATACAATAAAGAAAAGTGTATAACAGATCAATTTTTGGATTACATAAGTACAATATATAAGTAATAAAATAAATAATTATAATAAAAAGAAAGATAATTAATTATTTTGTAACAAAACTTAAATTAAAGTTATTTTTAACTTTGCTTTTACCATAAAATATCGCTAATTGTGGAATAAAAAATCATCAATTTTATTTTAATGTCACAGGTAAAAAATAAATAAATTCGTTATTATTATTTATATATTAATTTCATATATATTTAAAATTTTATGATTAAATTTATTATTACCTATATTTTTATTTAAATTAAAATTCTTGTTACAAATCTAATTTTAATTTATTCAATTATTTTTATTAAAAATGTACTAAGTATAATAATTTACCAACAGTGGAATCCTTATATGATTATTTACGCCTTAAGAAAATAACTAAATAAGTGTGTATTCACTTATTTAAATCCTAATTGTTATTTAGTTCTAATTGGAATAAGGTGCATTTAGAGAAATATTTAATATTTTTTTGAAGTTAGTTCTAAAGATGGTATATTTTTAGAACTGGTATGTAGAGTATTTCTCTTTTTTCGGGATATTCATATTTATTATACATTTGTTATATATATGAAGTTCAATTTTAAATAAAATTTGAAATATAACCTATAAATCTAATTATGTATCTATTTTTTTTTTATCACTGACTAAGAGAAAAATGTATTCACATTATATTATACTTATTAGTATTTAAAATTTAAATTGCAAAGTAGAGATATGAAAATTTCAAATAAACGTGTTATTGAAATATTTCTTGGCAAACCCAAATTTACCAATCTAAATATTTCCAATAACAGAAGGCCATAACTACAATTATTTTCAATACAAAATATTTCTCATTTTTGTAAATTGGTTAGATATTTAGTATTATTTTGTATATCACTTGTATTTATTTTGTGCAATCAATATTGAATATTTTCAAAGAAAATTCCATAGTTTAAAATTATATGAGCCGAAAAAATTGATATACATAATATGTGTTATACATTTTTTGTGCAACCCATAAAGAAAAGTTCTACTGTAAAGTGTACATTAACATTATTATTAAACAATAAATTTTGTAATAGCACCTTTCCTTTCCGTTTTGTTTTTTTTTCTTTCTGTATTTTTGTTGTTTTAAATAATTGCATATTTAATAATTTAATTCATCTTATATTTTAGTTTTTAACTTTTACTTTTTACTTAAATGCATAACATTCACATATCATACATATAAAATTAGTTATACATTTAACATGTTATAAGTATTTTTGCATGTACATCCATACTTACATATGCATAATATATAGGGAAGCAAGCAAGTAAACTTATAATATTTTTTCCACTGTACCTTCACTTCATTTCACAAAAGTTATGTGATTTGCAATAATTTTCATTGTAGGTACTTTTTGAATAAAAGTAAGTGAATTTCAATTTAATTCACTTTAAAAAAAAAGTATTCACAATTCAAATAGCAGAACATAACACGCCATCTACAGTTGAGATTAAAGACAGATATTTTTTATGTTTTTCTGGTTTTCTTCTTTTTTTTTTTTTTTGATTTTTGAATAATGGGAAAGAAACGAGTAAAAGAAGGAAAAAAAATTTACAGAAAAAGGTTTTTTAATTTTTTCTTTTTGTTTTTTTTTCTTTTTTGCTTTTTCATTTTAATGTAGGAGGAATAAAAGAAAAAGAAAGAATTTATTGTAGAAAAGAGAAAGAAAGAAAGAAAAATGGAGTTTTATACCTTACAAAAAAAAAAAAAACAAAAAAAAAAGATAAATGGATGAATACATGCACACAATTTGAATGAATGCATGTATGAAAGTTTGTGTGTACACACTTTTTATATCTTTTCAACTCATACCCGTTTTTTTTTTCTTCTTTTTCTTTTCTTTTGTTTAAAGTTATGGGAAAATTATTATATAACAGATCTTTAGAAAATAATGTAATATATTTTTTTGAAAATATGTAGGTATATACAGTGAGCGTTAGAAATAAAGTTTACATTTTTAAGTCGCGTTAATTTTTTATTTATTTTCTACGTGTTCTCACAAAAAAGAGCATTTTAAACCATTTTAATTTTTAAATTTTTAAAATCAGAAGAAAGCAGAATTGGTTTTAAGAGTGTTTAGCAAAATGTCAAAATTTTCAAGTCAATCTGGTATTCAATTCTCAAACCGAAGAAATAAAATTAGGTTACGAATTCTTACCGGAATAAAAATATAAAATATGTGTGTATTGCATTTCATTAGATACGAAAATAAAGATTTGTCTCTTTGTTCTCTATAAATGTGCATTATTGCACTACTTATTTACTTATGTAATATGAATTTAATTTTGACATTTTTTTAAAATACTACTAAATTAACGAATTTTATATGCTTTCTGCAAATTGTACAAAAATGAAAAAATGCTATTAGAAAAGATGTCCCAAAATTCAAGCATATCTTAAATATAAAATTTTGAAGCTCGATGTATAATGTAATAACTTGTCAATGATACTCTATATGTATCTAATGATCAAAAAAGTTGTTAGGCCCAGAATGTAACACTTACTTGATTTTTTAACGGGTTACAAAACTGACTAGTACAAATGCTGGTTGATTTTAGTTTGTATTAAGCTTAAGTAGATTAAGTTAAGAGTGAGTTGTGGAGATTTATCAGTAGTATACAACGGGCATGCCAAACTTAAATTAATATTTTGATACTCGAGGTAGTTAATATTATGATATAACCTAACGTAATCTAACCTTGATATAAATTACATAACAACTTATGTTATGCTTATGTATGTTTGTATTTATATACAAACACAAGTGTGCATGTGGCTAAGTATCTTTATCTAAGTATATAGGAAATAATTAATAAATTTATTTATATGTATACTTAATTATTTTTAAACTTAAACTTTTAATTTAATACATAAAACATCATAACAATTAAAACAAGAAATAAAAACCTGTCCAAAAAATTCAATAAAAAAAAATTACCTTCACTTTAAAAATTCCATTTTCCATAGTTTTTTTTTTTTTACTTAATAAAAAAGTACCCACCAGTAATAAGAGAAAGTGAATAGATTATATAACATTATTAAAAGAAAAAAAAATTGGTAAAATTATTATAGTTTTCTCTTTCTATACAAAAAATAATATGACGCCATCTATTTATTTATTATAAATATAATAAAAAAAACCAAGCCAGCTAGCCTAATAGGAACAAAAAAAAATGTACAAAAAAACGCTTATTTTATTTAAAAAAAAAAAAAATAAAACTAACTAAAACTGAAGGTAAAATGGAAATTTAAAAACAGACTTTATAAGGTTATTTAATACAAAAAAGCACAAAAAAAAATACAAATTTTATATTTTAAGATTTCAAATGCGTATAACAAAAAAAAAACTAAAAGTAAAATCTAATTTTAAAACCCTACTGATATGTAAATAAATTGACAATAAAAAAAAAAACCAAAAAAAAATTGTTTTAATTTGAATTGACATTGAAAATTCGATTTCTCTAAAAATTTTCAATTTTAAAAAAAATATAACGAAAATGCAAAACAAAAAAAAATCAAGGTTAATTTCTAAAATAAATTAAAAAAAAAAATTTAATTTGGTTTTATTTTTCTTCTTTTGTCATACACAAGTTTTTAGGTAGCGGAATTAGTAAAAAGAAAAAAGTTTTAGGCACAGCATTATAAGGCAAAAATTTTCATATTTAATCACAAAATTTATAATTAAAAACTTATTTTATTTTTATGTCATCATTTTAGTACCCATATATTCCATTAAATAAGTACTAAAATGTTATTACATTAAATAAGTACTAAAATGTTATTACATTAAAGTACTAAAATTATGTTTACAGGAAAAAGCACTCCAAAATGACTTCTTTGTTGAGAGCCGTTTGTAAATGACATGACCTGTAATAATTTAATCTGTAAATTTAAATATTGAGAATTTGATTGTAGCCGCACAACCATGTGTTTGAGTCGCAACATAATTGCCAACATTTAGGTTACTACATTGATCTTTGTTTTCAATAAAAAAAAATTAAGCCATCTATTGGAATGAATATGTGTAAAATGCATAAATACTCTTCAACTACTTTTCTAGTATAATTAAAAATATTATTCACCTAGAGTGTATAACATTCTATTTACTTAAATGAAACTCTATAATGGATACTTGAAATGATAAATAATAAAACATATTTACGAATTTTAATATAGTGTTAAGACAAATCTTCTGCTAGCACTTATTTATGGATGCATTATGCATGTACATATTTATTTACTGGATTTAATCACATTATAACATTAAAATTTGGACATACTCGAAACTGCTGATGAAATTAGAATTAAATCCATTCATTAACCATAATTCCATATTATTTAAATAAATAAATAAATCAAAAATTATAATTAATTTAAAAATTTATTTTGAACACAATACATAGATAATTAACACTTTAAAATAAAAACTGCTTGAAAATATACAGTGCAATATCTATATACAAAGTACATTCCATAAACAATATTCATAAAATCATAACAATTGAATATCTTATTCTTATTCAATAAGACCAGTATTTTAGATTTCATTTAAACCATGAACGAACAAAATTTGTATGTGCATATATACATACATGACATACTCAAATGTTAGAAAACAAGATTTTCTTTATTTAATACTTTTAATCATTCAAATTAATTTTGATATTTCACCTTAATTAATAAATATTATTCAAAATATTACTCATAATAATTTTGTTTACTTAGAAATTATCAAGAATTAATAAAATTATATTTTTTATAATTGGAAATTTTCCTATATAGGAAAATTATTTAAAAATTTCTGTTATATCTGCCTGTTATATGTATGTATATATGTATATATACTTATCTGTTATATGTATAACAGATTTATATTCATATGTAATTAAGTTAAAGTTCTGCTCTAATTTTATATCTTTCCCTTTATTTTCCTAAATAAATAGCTAAAAACGCTAGTTATATTTATAACTATTTATTAAATACAACGTTTATATATCGAATTTATATATCAAATAGGAAATTTATTAATACAAGATTTATGTACATCCATATGTATGCACATACAATACATCTTATGTAAAATAAATAGAAAAATGTATACTTACTTATACATGCATAAGTATATACTTGCTATATCTACATAAATAAGCATGTGTTGTACGAAATTCTAAAATCATTTCCTATATTTTAAAAACACGGTAGGTAGGTAAATATTACTGATGATTACTTTTTGTCTATACTCGTACCTACATACGTACATAGGATTTACATGTGTATATCCATATATATTCAAATGTATATCAAATGTTAATTTTATTATTAATCATCATACAAAAATTTTATTTACTATTAACGCGATCATTACTATTAAATATAGCTCTATACAAGTATGTGTATGTGTGTGTGTATATATAAATAAGCAATTGTAATTTTGTGTGTACTTAAAAATTATTTGCTTAATTCAAACCTTTCTTCCGCTTTCATACAAAAAAAAATAAATGTTTTTCCAATAATTTTCAAGTTATGTTTTTTTTTCTTTTTTTTTTATTATTATTATGAATTTAGTATTATTCAAATTAGCATTTTTAGAAAATTTTATACTTATACTAACCTAGGTAAATAGTAGAATTTTAATTTTGATTTTAATTTATACCATACCTTGTTCGTGTTCGATAATTGCAAAAGTGTAACAACTCTAGTCATTCTACATACATAACTATGTATGTAGGTAGCTCAGGAAGGATACTCAATTTAAATAAGATTGGAATTAACTGCTGCGTGTACTTTCAAATTATTTTATTTAAAACACAAAAACTAACACGAATTTAAGGCTAAATTTGACTGTGTAAAGTAGAGCCCGGCTATGTCCCAATTTGAAAAATTGTTCAATAGAGTAAATTAAAGGTAAAATTTCGATTTCCATTCAAATTCTCGGACGACATCTTTGAATTATGAAAATCTCTTGCTTTAATTTTAGATGAATCATATAATATTCTATTTTGTCGCTCGCCGTTTGTATTTACGAGTATGTAAGCAATAATATAGAACTCCAAAATGTAGTAATACAGTATTGATTGGCAATTTAGTTTTGTAACTGTGATTTCCAGATTTTTGTATTTTTACCATATTTTTACTGGATTTCAGAAGTCAAGGGTACTTTTAATTTAAATGTAGCACTTACCTATAAAAATAAAGGAAAAAGTACTTTCGTACTCAAATTGATATTAAATTTTTATGCTGTGTGAACATGCAAACTTGCATACATTGTGAATATTAAAACTTCACTCAAAAAATTCTATGTGTGTGTGTATGTCAAATTGTCAACAATACGAGTGTTTTCAAATTATTTTTTTAATTTAGAAAAAAAAAGCACTTTCATAATTTTTTTTCGCATTACTCGCTTTTTAAGTAAAGCTTTCAAAAAATAAGAAGTAAAGTAATTTTTTTTTGGGGGGAATACAACAAAAAAAAAAAATCAACATAAAAATAAATTTCGAAATTTACGTCTATAAGAAATTCATGGACCTTGAAAAAAACTTAAATTTCCAAAAATAAAAAAAAAAAATAAAAAAAACAATAATTCTGTTTTGTATTCGTTTTTCTGTTTTTTGTTTTTCGTTATTTATTCAAAAAAGTCTTGAAAAAGTCTTGAAAATAAAAAATTTAATAATGTTAAACTTTTAAAACTTGTATTAAAAAATAATATGATTTTTTTTTATTCTGTGTTTTGTTTTTTATATCTTAATTGTTCTTATTGTTATTATTTTTGTAATTTAGAAAGGGATAGCATTACTCAATATGTTGTTATGTACTTCGCATATTAATAATGTGTGTATGCAGGGGTTTTTGAAAATTGAATTCATTGGGAACCGATAAAAGTTTTGTTTACCGATTCGTAAATTTTAAATATTTAGAAATTAAGCACGAAATATTTTTGTTCTTTAGAATAAGTACTTGGGAACAATATCACTTTGAAATTTTATTTAATTTTCTTTAACTTATTTAATAATACATACTTAGGTCTGTTCAAAAGACGGGAATTCAATTTTAACAGAAGTCTTTAAAAAAAAAAAAGTAATAAGTCTTGTCTTGTTGGAAAAATTTGCTGACTAGTCTAATTCTCTCTGTCCTTCCATTTAATCTTAAAAAGTAGAAAATTACAAATGATACAAGAATCTATTTTAAACATAAAAAAATCCGACTGTTAATTACTTTCCATACTGCGCTACCGGAATTCATGTGCGTATCTACTCAATAACAGTTTGTAATCTTCAAATTATAAGCTGATGTGGTTATAGAAAGACCATGGATTTATTAATCATTGATTTAATTAGATTTATTTTACATACATACATACATACTTAATTACTACTTAAATGTATTAACAAAGAATACAATCATTATAACTTTGTAATAACTTTTATAGACCTGTAATAACCAAATAGGTTTTATACGGACCAAATAGGTTTAATGCGAACCAAATAGGTTTTAATACCCCTGTTATTTGTAGTATTAGAATGTTAATGATTTATGTTATTTTTCTTGTTTTGTTTTTATTTTTCATTTTGTTTTCTAGATTGTGTCTGGCGTAATATTGTGTCTAGTATGTTTTTGTTTTTTATTTCATTTTCATTTTATAAAGGTCAAATTGTTATAACTGTGTATAGTAGGAAAACAGTAGTAATCAAATTGTATATGCATACATACGTTTATACATACATAAAACAATAATAAGAGAAGAATAAAATAAAAATAATTTTTAAAATCAAAAAAAAAATTTTTGTAAATACTTAAGTATACGAATTTCTATTTTTTTAATCAGAACAAAATAAAAACAAAAGCTGAAAAGGTTACAAGAGCTACGTAGTGTAACTGCTACAATGTGTATATGTTTATGTACACTGTATGTTATGTAACAGTTTGTTACTATTAACGTTTTGTTACTAAAAGAGAACAATAATATTGTAAAAACCCCCTATTTTTTATTGGATTTTGTAAAAAAATAGCTTGTTTTTTTCATCTCAGGAGTATAACTGAGCAAATATTCTAACATCTTTTTATTTCGGTCATCAGTATTATATTAAGTATTATAAAATTAAGGGAATTTTGGTCATTCTTTACTACCTAATTTTAGCAAACGTGTCATAACTCACTAATTAAAACATTTTTCACTTACATATGTACATAAATATGTGTATGTATAACTGCTAAATAATAACCTACACTAGATGATAAATTAATTGAACTCATTTGTTATTAGGGATTAGGAAGCCAAGAAGTTTAAAATGGGGGTTAATTATGCACAATTCATTAAATAGTATTAGTGGTAGTAGTATTGGTATTGTATTATTTATTGGACCATCATAAGTAATAATATACAGCATGTAAAGTAGCATTTAATGTACTAATCTCATATTGCAATTTTAAAGTCACACGTGAGTTATTTTAAATGAGTCACTTTTGTAATATCGTTCACTATCATAAAACTGACAAAAGTCAAAATCTATTTTGAAAGTCAAATAATTATTTTGTATAAAAGAAAAGTTACATAATAGTAAAATCAGAGAGTAATACGGTATAAGCTTATATTTATTTAAGTACTTAAATGTACTTCAAAAAGAAGTGAAATATAGCATAAAATCTAGTGATAAGCTTAAAAATTAAATATACCACCATATTTGTTATAAAATATGTGTTCATAAAATATTTGTATGTAATGTATGTAAGCATTATACGCATATTTTGTATAAGTAGGTAGGCAATTATCCAATAAGTACAATAGGGAACTATTGTACATACAACGAAACATACATACATTGATAGAGATATACATATGTATGTACACAAAAAAAAATAGTTTTTTTTTTTTATAAGTATAATATTGTGAAAACCAGTCAATCATTAATGACGCCCTTGCTTTCAAGGTAACTAATTTTTTTTTTTCATTTTTATTTTTTAAAGTTTTCTATCTTTCCTATACTTTTTGTACATATGTAATATACTTGTATACTTAACATAATACCGTAAATATAGAAAACTGTATAATACTTATATACATACTTACAAATCTATTGATAGTAAGTACTTAATTATATAATATTTTTTTTAATATTTCTCAACTCTACATACCTACTTATTACAGATTATATTTTCATTTTCTATTTTCATTTTACTTTCTATATACACTTAAGTATTAAATACTAGCTAAATACTAGCAATTATATTTATTTATAATTTTCATTTTTACATATTTTACTAAGTATACTTAATAATTTATTTTTAAAGTATAAAGTGTAAATAACCATGTATGTTATTAATTATACATGTAGGTATAAGTAATAGTTAAATATGCAAATTAAGAATAAATTATTAAATATAGATTGTTCGAGAAGATCATACTGTTATAAAAAATAACCATCGTAATATTTAAATATAAACTAAGTTACAAAAAAAATATAAAAGTAGAATATTTTTTACGCAATATAATATATTACTTACTTTTATACATACACCTATATAGATAAGTAAGTAGTAGAACACATTTTACTATTTTGTCACTTATATTTAGATTAAATAATTGTTTTAAACGAATTAGGTGAATTATTTCACTACATTTACCTATTGTATTTACCTACATATATGTACACATAATATGTTTGTAGACATATGTATGTGCACTATTAAAAACTTTCTATTGCGCACATCACAAAATGTTATACGTATAATAAATTAATATTCTAAAAAAGTATTTAATTATAAAAATATTATTCACTTATAAGTATACTACTTATTTATGTTCTGATGTGTAGGTAGCTAATATGTACATATGTTAAAATTTTAAATTATACTTACACAATTATAAAAATTTTGAATATAATGCGATTTAAATTTTATCTCTAAATTGTTTATAGTTACAGTTTACGTTGATATTTTTTTTTTTCATTATCTTACACGTGGTTACACGTACGCAGATCACATTGGCAATGAAAAAATATATACATACATACATACATACATATGTACTTAATTATAAATAAAAAAATTTAAAGAGTAAAATTTAAGTCAATTTAGTTAAGACCGTAAAATGACAGTAGCCTTTTATTGACATACAATACGTTATTCAGCAATTACAAATCATAAGCTGAATTGTGTATTAATACAGAATTATATTAAAATTTTCAAACCAAGGAAAGTGTGGGTAATATATTTGTATAACAAGTTTTATAAGTAAACATTTACTTTTTCAATTTAGTCAATAATAATTCCTGAATTCTAAATTATAGTACAATATATTTACGGCTTTTATACACAATTCAGCTTATAACATGTAATTGCTGAATTTTTATATTAAAACAGAATTTTTACAATTCTCAAAAACGCAGAATCTGAAATTAAGTTCCATACATTTCTCTTAGGATGATAAAATTTTTGTAAAAATTTTATTATTAAATTTATTAATCATTGCTTCATGAACACGTGTGTTTGTGTAAATAAATATTGTATGTTTAATATATACACATGTTTTATCGTATATATAAAATAATGTACATATAAGTATATTATACGTACAGAGTATTGTATACAGTAAGATTACATTAAATATCACTTCTTTTTAGTTGTGTCAACTTACTTAAACTTTTCCATTAAAAAATTTTTATATAGAATTTTTTTTCTTTAATTCAAGGTAATCCAATCTTTTCTTAAAAATATTCTTATTATATATGTGTGTAGAGATTTTGTATACTTATTTAAAAATATATTAAACTAGTATTTTCTGGAAATCATCTTATTTTTTAAAATATATGTGTAGATATTATGATTATATTAATTTAAAAGTAATTGGTTACTTAACCCATAAATCTTTTAAATAAATAAGAAGCCACACTATGTACGCTCAACAATTTTAAGAAGAAAATTTACAATTTTCTATTGAAACAGATTTTAAGTAAAACTTTCTTAAGAGCTGATACTAACATATTGTGTATTATGGTTTTGAGATTATTTCTGAGTTTGAAACTGTAAACTGTTCTGTACTGCATACTGCAAAGTACGTTTACTGTATTTACTGCAAATTGCTGTCTTCAACGCGAAATTCTCTATAGATTAAGGAGGTAATTATTTCAAGGGTGGTTGAGGTCAGTAGGTCAGTTGGTAGAGTGTCCGTTTATAAGCTTTCAAACACTGTTTTGAGTTAAATTTGCAGAAAACATTTAATTTTTCAGCTCTCAGATTCGTTGCTTTATACAAACCATCTTATTTACTAAAACTTTTTACATTTATGATTGTTAGACCTCATAACTAAAATACTTACGTAAATTAATAATTTTCTAACTTCTACTCTTAACATTTTATGTATAAACCTACTATTTACGGTTGAAGGTTAATAGACACACAACGTAAACAATAGTGACTGTGTGTTTAGAATGAAAACATTTTTTTTTTGTTTTTAACAATTTCTATTAAATTTTTATGTTAATAAGTTTGTATGTATGTAGGTATATTACACTACTATTGAATTTACATAAAAAAAGGAAAATACTAAAATAAAATTTTCTGTGAATTTTTTTTTTTTTTTTGTGTTTTGTATAAGGAAATGATTTTGTTTTATAAAATTAACAACAAAATACATACAAAAAAAATTTAATGTACCCAACTAAGAAAGTTCAATGTTATGCTACGAAAATTTATTAGGAGCACCTTAAGTGCTTAATTATTTTAAAATTTATTTGAACGCAATTTTTTATTAGTGGAAACACATTTGAACTTCAATCAATTAGTTAAGTTCTTTAATGTCTAAAACAATTAAATTATTGAATTCTTTTTCAAACTCGTAAGTCGTATTGAATACAGTAGAATTTTTATAAAATCAATATTCCATATATGTATATTTAACGAAAATTTCTATTGAATATTAAAAAATCCATTTATGTAAACAGTTATTGTATTGGTAATAGTCGCTTTCTTTTTTGGATTTGCCAATTGTTTATAAATAATCTGAAATCTCTTTATTATGAACGAAATTTAATAGGAATTCGGATGTTCGTTATGTAGAGATTCAACTGTATTGTAAAAAAACTTTTGTAGTAACACTATTTTTTTATTAATTTCCCTTTTCTAAATCTTAAAAAATGTTCGTTAAAATATTATTAAATAATATTATATAACTCATATTTAAAGTTTACATAAGAAACGTGACTTAATGTTATTTTCAATATTTTACTTTGATCATTACAAATAATATTTAAGTTTGCAACAACATAATCATACACGTTGTATATATGTACGTGATACGTGACATTTATAATTTATGTAACAAGATTTAACACATTTAACGTAACAGTTTTTAAGGTACATAATATGTGACATAATAAGTCTAAGAACTTACCTTTATTTATGATTTTTAAATTAACAATAAAATTAATAACAGCAATTCTGTGGTTAATACTAAAATAATTTGAAATTTACAGATTTAATAAATTTTCGAGACTATGTCTCATAATATGTGACACACATTTTCACATATATTTAAAGAATTCACTCTAACACTCACTGCAAACTAAGTTTTAATAACCTAATTAGAATTTAATCACTATTGAACCCAATATGTTTTATTTGTTTCTATTAATTTTTTAATAATTTTAAAGGAAGTGATACGAGAGAAATACTGTTGCATTCGAATGCGATTCCGGACACTTTATCTTAATACAAATACATAAATTTTTTGTTTTCGTTTATTAATCTGGAATATCAATGTACGTATATAATTTCATTAGCATAGTTATACTCTACCAGCACAGCGTATGTTATGTTATGTGAAAATCATAGTTTGTATACGGCATGTATATAAGAACTTCTGCAGTATTTAACACATTCCTATAAATATGATGTATAGAAGACATTCAATTCCAAATAAAAAAAAATCATTGTACTCGTATTCCAAAGTAAAAAAATCTTGAGTCATAACCAGTTTTATTTTGTAATCATGTTCTGCATTAGTGGGTATAAACTCTTCCATTAACGGTACAAGAAAGTAAAAATAAATGCACTTTATAAAAAAAAAATATTTTTTTTCAACTTTCATATTTTATTCTTTATAGATTTTACTCGAACTTTTCGAAAAAGAAAAACAAGTATAAAATAAAATTTAATTTCATCTTGAAATTTTATAAATTCAGTTTTTGTTTTTTATGATCTTGTCTCTTGATCATACATACATTCTGTCATATCATAAATTTTTTTCATTATTATTATTATTTTTAAATAGCATCTTTTTAGCGTGACTTTACAATAAAAATCGACAAAAACATAAAAAATGATAGTAGAAATGAATGTTAATGGGAGGCAGAAAAAAAAGCTTGATTCTTTTACTGCTATTTCTGGTTTAAAATGAACAGGCATGTACTTAAATAATTATTCTGATGTCATTGAAAATGAGAAAAATAAGAAGAAAAGAAATATGAAAAAAAAAAGAATAAATTTCATTTATTTTGTATTTTTTTTTTTAATGCGCGGTGTGTACCTACTAAGTAGAATTTCACATAAAAAACATAATATTACGAATAACCAATATAAAATGTAGTAGATTTTTAATAAAATGCAAAGAAGTAGATATCTACATATTATAATATACAGACTAACATACATACATGCATACTTGTGTATGGAATATTATATAGAACTACTTACATTTTGTAGTTATGAGTACATATAGAAAATTATAGGGTAAATGCTCTAGTATTTGGCCAAAATGGAATTTTTGAAATTTTAATTTTTGATTCAAATACCTTAAATACATAATAATGTTTGAGGAAGAGTATTTTCTATTATAAAATAAATATACGATGTCTTCATACTTCTGTAGTTCAGTTGGTAGAGCATCCGCCTAGAAAGAGGTAGATCACTGGTTCGAGTTCAATTTTTCTACCTTTAATTCATTCCTTTGATTACGTCATCCATCTGTTCTGCAGTTGTATATGAAGAAATTTCCATTGAATTAATATTACTATTGTAATAGGCACAATACTTATTAATTAAATAACTACACGTTGTTCTAGTAATTCAGTATACATAAGATATTTTAATAAAATACGATATTTTTTAAAATATTTTATTGTTATTTGACGATATTTTAATAAGCCGAAAAAACAATAACTTCCTACAGCTTTTCTTCTTGTATTCTGTCACAAAAAATCAGATTATGGAAAAAATGTAACAATTATTGGTCATGAGTATAAGTAGTATATAATAAGTATAATTGAATATTACTATGTTTATCGAGTAATATGTATTTTCTATGTTCGAAAAAAAAAAATTACATAAATGTTGGGAAAAAACACGATTTTTTCGCAATAAATATTAAATTGTTTTGATGTAAACACTTGAATACTTGGATACTATATATATTCCCAAAAAACAAAATTGTGCTATTTACTCTTACTATGTAGCTAAGTAGTTTGGTATCTAGTACCTATAATTCATTCATTTAACATTTAATTCAGTAGTGCACAGCTCGTTTTCGAATTATAACCAAATAATAAGAAAAAAATGTTTGTAAAATATACTAAAACATGTACTTTTTTGTGGTTTTCTTATTTTTGTGCTTCAAATGAGAAATTGACCAACTATACTGAGCTACTACTGCCCGAATTAAGATACATTTACCTTACATACTTATGTTTGTACCTAAAATAAAATATTTTGGGTACAATAACAATTTTTTTTTGCTGTTTATAACAACAGCAGTAACAAAAAAAAAAATTGTTTTATATGAAATCGAAGTATGAAATGACGACGCTTCCCTATAACATTATTGAATTTTTTTTATAAATTTATTTGTAAAAATGATCGTCGACCTTCAAAAACTTCTCTTTTTTTTTCTCATTATTTTTATTGTTATTTTAGTATTTTTGTTTTTTTGATATCGTATTTTCTTTCTCTCTCTTTCTCTCCCTCTAAAATTATGGGTCCATTCCATAACAATAATAAGTGTTTTTTTTTTATTTTTAGTTTTCTATTTGGTTTATTAATTTGGGATTTTGTTGAGCTCGAAAGATACTCCAAAAAATTATTATTATTAAATATAGATTTCATTTTTTTTTTCTCGTTATAACTATTTTTTTTTTGCTTTTCTTCTAAAAATCTCAATTCAATAAAGAATTTACCTACAATTTATACAAACAATAGTTGTGAAAAAATACCAACAAAAAAAAAAGTAGGAAGTATTTTTTAAACAATTCCGCGTTAAAAGTATATAGAATTTGTATAAGAAAAAAAAAACCGTGTTTAAAAAGAAAAATAGAAACTGAAAAATTGAAAAGTAGAAAAAAAAACATGTTTTATGGTTTGTGTTGCTGTATGTACGTGTGTATTTGTTTTGGTATAAAAAAAAAATAACTATTTTTCTTCTTCAGTGTATGGTAAGTGGGCCCCATAAATTTTTTTTGTACTTATTGTGTGATCTTGAAAAGCTCCAATCGAACTATTAATCAAAAAATAGAAAAAAAAATTAAAAAAAAAAAGCATTAGAAGTTTTTTTTTTTTTTAAATAAAGTAAAAATAGATAAAATAGAAGGTAAAAAGAAAACAAAAAAAGAAAAATGCTACATACCTAGAATACAAACATACGAACCCATACTTATTTATTCATACAGTAAGAAACCCCTCCATTTATTGAGTGTATCGTATGTTTAGTACGTAAGTATGTATGTATGTGCGAAGGTATGCATAATAAATTATTTAAAAAGCCCGTGAAGGTTAAATTGAATTTTTTTTCTTTTTGGTTTTTGAAAAACATTTCCTTATCATTAACTTTTTTCCCTCTTTTAATTATATTTTGCTTGTTTTTTGGTATTTCATACCACTCTGATTGGTATGAGTAGTTTTTGCTCATTTGTGTTTTTTTCAATAGAAATTAATGAAATTCTAATTACTTTATGACATTATTAAAAAGATCATAATTCTAATTGAAGATATTGTGATAAAATTTATTCAATAAATAAAATTTCTATGAAATATATGTACATATAAGTACCTATTTATGTGCATGCATATTTAATTATTACTGATATTATGGTATGTAAATACATACTTGCCCACCATTATTACATCAATATCTTTTACACATATTGGATAATTAAATATTAGTTCATAACGCATAGTCAGTTTTCTCAAGTATAGTTACAAATTCCATGCTAAAGTTAATATACTTATACTGTGCAGTAAAGTGTGGGGTAAAGTACTATAATTTATTATTATATAAGTACACTATATATTAAGGTATTTACCTCCGCACGTACCCATCAATTTCCTAAATTTTCTTATAAATTTTCTATATTCAAGTTATATATGTATGTACATATGCATGTGGGTTATGTATTTAAAATTATTATGAATAAGTATGTATGTATGTAATTTTCTTTTATTAAAATATTAACACTTTTCTATTAATTAAAAAATTATAATAATTAAGTAAAAAAAAAAAAATTAATTAAACTAATTATTGTTAATTCTCTTATTGAATAAATTTTATATCAGATTAAAGTGCATTTACTTACAATTATTTGTTGTAGCTCTTCCTTCAACTTTTTTATGATTCAGAAAACGATGATGGGAACGCGTTTACTTCTAGATACAAGACATAAATTTAAATCTTTTTTCGCAACATGTTATTAATGTACTTACATACATAAATATGTACATATACATATATATCTATTTTCATTTATGCAAGTTCAAAAGTACATACTAGTATACTCTTTGCTATTGCACATTACATACATACATATGTAACTACTTATTATTATTTGAGTGAATATTTCCCAAATATTTTAAATGAAAAATCCAATTTTTTTTTTAAACTTTGTATACATATTCATACATATATGAAAATATATGTATATAAATACATATATTTTTATATATATAACAAATTATAATGTATATTCATATGTAAGTATGTATGTATGTATATATATAAATAAAAAATCATAATGACAAAAAAAATTCCCAATTTGTTTATAAATTATATTGCGACTCCGGTTTTAATTAACTGCAATTATCAAGTTTTTACTTACGTACAAAATATTCATCTATAGGTACATACAATTATAATATTTGTAGTAAGTATATATCTGTAGGAGTCATATGTAATATGTATAATTATAGTACATAAATATATATTTAACAATTTAAATATAATTTCCAATAATAGGTATTGGGACAATGTATGTATATGTATGAGTGAATCTGTCTTTAAGATAAATTTAGTGTATCGCACTGAGTGGTGTAATAATTGTACGGCATACAAAATGTAATCATAATAAAGTTAACATAGGGGAATAAATTTTACAATACAAGAAGTAAAAGTGAGATGTTTACTAAGTTCTTCCCGTACATAGTATATTTATTTGTACACTTACATATTTGGATATATGTAACCATTTATGTCGAGATTCTAAAAACTTAGTAATTACTAAATTTTACGTACAGGATGTTGGTTGGTAGAAGAATTAAGTACCTATAACTTATTAATAACAATATTCGAACAATATTTTTGCCTTTATTCTCAGAAATTATAATTAAAATTAATATAAAGGTAAAATGTTGCTAAAAAATCGCAATATCTAGCAACATGAACATTCGAAGTCTTTTTACTTCAATTTTTCAGAATTAAAATTCAAGATATCTTAATATCATTTGTACTTTCATATTATTTTATAAGCATGGATTTTAAAATCGTAAGGCTACTGTTTAACATATTGTTCTTCCATATATGTATATATGACACACATCCTTACAAACTTTTTATAGTATATCCAATGTAATGTAATGAATAAACTCTCATTCTTTTATAATATTTTGGTTGACAAAAATCTTTCTTATTATCATTTAAAAATTTCAAAATAAAAATATTAAAATATACACATATGTACATAGGCATGTACATATTAACATTTATACATACATACATTTGTACCTACATGTTTATTTAAAAAAAAAAAAGAGTTATCGACCAAAAATATTGAAGAAATGAAAATAAAAAAACGAAGAAACCTTGAAAACCTTGAAAACCTGAACTCCAGTTCAGTTAAAAAAAAAAAAAAAACACTTTTTTAAATCGCCTTTTTAAGAATTCAACAATATTTTTAAAGCATATTCCACTCATTTTTGCAATACAATTTGAATGAACAGACACACATGCTAAGACTAAAAATCCTAAAAATAAAGAAGAAATAAAGCAACAATTAAAAAAAAAACTCATATTGAAATTCCATAAATTCTTTGAGCTAAAAACCAAAAAAAAAAAACCTTTTCAATCTCAAATCTTTTCAACACATACACACACAGCAAAAATGTAAAAGAAATCATCAAAAATAATGAAAGGGAAGAAAAAAAATTGCAAAACAATAAAAAAAAATCACCAAGAAAGGAGTAAAACTTACACAAACACACAGACACAGCCAAACATTAAGATTTTTTAAAAGAAATTTTTAAATTCTTTTTCAGTCTCGTATTTTCTATACTCTTTTTCCTCATTCTCGTTCTCTGTTAAGCATTTGTGCTGTTCCTGTGCGTTGATATTTATTGTTGTTGTCACGTTAAATTCAAATTACACAAAAGTTTTTCAAATAAAAATAAGAACGAATAATAAATTTCCCCCTCGTCAGCAGCGTGATGATGACTGTCGTCTTCTTCTCTTTAATGTCGTGATAATTTTCGCTATAAAAATTGTAATAAAAACAGCAAAAAAAAATATTTGCCTTTCACATTCGTCATCATCGGTGAATTTCTAAATTCTTAGAATCATTCTTTTTTTTTTTTTATTTTGCTGATTTTATTTTTTTTTTTCTTTCTTTTACCAACGTTAAATTTTTTGTTCTTGTTTTTTTTTTTTAATAAATTTCCAAACTCTGGCAACAGAAAGTTGTTGCTACTTTTTTTTTATTATTATTATTATTGTTGTTTTGAGTATTTTTAATGTGAAATGTGACTCATTTTTTAGAATGTACTCGTCGTCGCGTCGAATTTGTAAAAAAGAAAAAAAAAAGTTCAATTCATTTTGTATAATATTTTCTTAGCACAGCAGTAGTATATAGGAAAGTAAAAATGAAAATTAAAACAGAGAAGAGGAAAAATTTTGAACAGAACAAGAAAAAAATTCTTATTAATTTTTAATTCTATTCTTATTTTTTATTTTATTGTTGTTTTGTTGTTTACTCTCCTCTAAATTCTTTCTGTTTAGCTGATTTTTGTATTGCTTGTTTTTACTGTCATCATGTCAATATTGTTGTTATTTTCTGTTGTTTTCTACTGCTTTAAATTGTTGTTGTTATTGCTTGTTAATGTTTTTGTTGCTTGTATTGAAACAAAATTTTATCGTCGCGAATTGTGATATCTTCGTCTCTAATATTTAATTCAACAATATAATAACAAAAAAAAATAATAAAAAGAATAACAATAATAAGAATAAAATTTAATAATAACAAAGGCAGTAAATAAGAATATTCAAAAATGAAAGTAAAAAAGAACAATAAAAAAAAACTTGTTTACATCAAAAAAAAAATATTACACTGAAGCAAAAAAAAGCTTCTAATTCACACAATTTTAGCGGAATCAGAAAATTTTTTTTTATTTTTGTTTTTATTTTTGTTTTTCATATTTAAATTGCTTTCTTATTTGTATTTTTTATTTGTTATTATTTTTATTCTCTTTTTCCTTTCTTTATTCGAAGCTCTCCTCATTAATCTTTTTAAAATCGCGACTTATTTTTACGAATTGTTTTTTTTTTTTCACTTTGTTCTTTCTTTTTCTTATTATTACTTTATTCATTCTTTGTAGACATCCAATTGCACATACATACATTATATACATACATACATTTCTTTATTTCATAGCGCGAAATTATCACACATTCTGGACAACAAAACAAAACAAAAAAAAAAAACAAATATAAATTCTCACTATGTTGGAAAAAAAAAATTTAGTTGCTTATCTAATCAAATATGTTATAAGTCGCAAAATATAATTTTTGATTTTATTGTTTTTTTTTTTGTGAATATCCATAATCAATAGTTTGATTGTGAAAATTATACTTTTATCGTACTTTCCAAAATTCTTAATTTCAACTTATGTGCGTATGTACATGCATATATAATTACGTAATTAGTAATATATGTATTTGCTCGTACATAAATGCGTATCAATTAAATTTAATTAGTACACACGAGTACAAATTTCTTTAGTTTTAAATATTTGTTCTAACTACATACTTATCGCAAATATTATTATCGTAGTAATCATTAGGTACTTTAACAAAATGTTGAATGTCGGTCAAATTTTTATATATTGTATGTATGTATGTATGTATTGTGTGTTTGATTAAATTTTCAAATAAGATAGAAGTAAATATTGTAAAATACGCAAATTCATATTAATTATGTTCTCTGACTTCAAAATTTCAATAACAATTGTATTAATAAAAAATTCAGCTCACGATTTATAATTGCTGAATTGTGTTTTTAGTTAAAGTTGGTCTACCGAAATTTTAAAATCAATAATATTTAAAACGATTTTCAGGAATACAATTTTCTTTATTGGTCAATTGGCAGTAGGCACTTATGTACTGAATTATTTAATAATACGATATTACATGTATCAAAATTTCAATAATACCTACAAACTGCAGTATTATTAAAAAATTCAGCCTATCAGTTTTAATTACTGAATTAAAGAAAATATATTACGCAGGGAAATATACTATATTGCCACATAATTCAGCTTATGAATTCTAATTGCTGAATAATGTGGCTATAAATTATTAAATGAAATATCGTATAGTGTTAATGAAATTCAGGGAAACATACATACAGTCGAAGGTACTTATATACATAGATGTATACTTACTTGTGTATGTATTTACATGGAATGGAATACAAAAAGTTCAATGAAATCTAATTTTCAAAAAAGCTTTCAGATACCAAGCCGAATGTTTTCTTTAAGTCAAAACGTTCTTATTCTAAATATCTAAAAGATCGGTTATAAGAATAAAAAGAAAAAAAAAATAAAAAAAAATTCGAGTTTTGTTTTTTTATTAAGTATAAATTATTTGTGAGAAGTTTGTGTTTATTATTTTGCAAAACAACAAATGTGCAAAACATTTTTTTTTTTTGAGAGCGATTATAAATTTTGTTTACTTACTTTTTAAAAGTTCAAAGCTTTTTTTTTGTTAAAAAAAGAATCATTAATATAAGCATGTGTATGTACATACATAAACATATTAAGAATTTTTGTTTTTATATTTTAAAATTGTATTATAAAGGAAAGGTTCCGGATCGTTTCTTAGTAATAATTAGAGAGTTTGGACGTCAATTAATTTAGAAATAAAAATCGACTTTAAAAAAAAAACGACAACACAAATTTTTTTGGTGACTAATGATAAAAAATCAAAGAAAAAATAAAATTTAAATTTACATCAACTTACATACATGCAAACACACGTCATGTGTCACAAGAACAAACATTGACTGAATACCTTTGGCAAGACAAAATTGAAAATTTTTAGAATTAATAAAATAAAATTAATTCATCAATTAATAAAAATTAAAAAGGTGAAAGGAAGAAAATTTTAAAGAAGTTATTAATTTTTCTTAGAAATTGACCTTGATCAAAATTTTAGGAACTATCTACCTACTCAAATACAAATATCGTATTATATCGTATTGTAATGGGTTAATGTTAAATTTCAAATAAATGATTCACGTATGCATATGTAAGTACATATGTATGTATGTAAACCAGTTTTTTAATGAAAATTGATAATTTATTAGAATGAGAACAATAAAAATGTCAGAGAAAAATTGTTTTCTTTGCGTTCCATATTTGGAACATGCGGAATTTCAGAATTATTTGATCTTAATGCAATAGAATTAGAATTCTAATTAATGGAATTAAAATGAAAGGTATTAATTAACAATAATTTTATAATTTCAATTTAAATAACGTAACATAAAAGTACAAAGTATTTTCAATAGGCGGTAAACTGAAATTCCATTTAGATATCATATTACTTTAATATATTGTTAAATATGTCAGAATAATATACATTCAGTTCGATGTGATCTCAGATTTTGTTAGGGTAAGTGGCATAATATAGGTGTACGATGACATATGGTCAATATTAACATCATATTGTACACTTATGCAACGGGTAACGAACAAATCAAATTTTTACAAGAAAACAATTTGAAAGTTTTCGGCTATGTTGCTGTTTAAAACATCATTAAATTACTTACTGTCGGTCAGAAATCAGGTCAGAAATGATAAAATTGTTTTTGAATTCTTTTATTCAGCAATTAAATTAACATTATTGCTGAATAAACCAAATTATTATAACAATAATATTTTTTTTATTCCCAATTCCATATTTGGTCATTTATCACTTTGTTATCTTAAAATAAATGTGATTTAATAGTTGCTAATTATCATATGTGTACTGTAACTTGTAATTCCATCATTTGTGGAGGGTTGATCCATGTATATACTTACTTGTACATTAAAATTATTTAATTGAATAAAGCTTTATAAGTACTTAACTACATAATGTAATTCTCATTCATTTCCATCACCTATAAATTATTTTAAATTTCAAATTATAATTTTAAATTAAGTATAAAAAAGTACACCTGCATCATTTTCATAAACTTTCTTTTCACAATATCTTTTATTACTGTGATTGTGAATGAATTAATTAAAAAAAAATTACTAATTTATTTATTTATAGAGTGACCATATTTGTTTTTAAATAATGTAGTAATTTTTATTTTATTTATAATTAATTAAAATCATATTAGATTGTTGGTTTTGCGTCATTTTTATGAGAAAAAGTTGTTTCTTCTGTATCCTGTTTTTTTTTTTACTTTTTAATTTTCTTTTCTTTTCTTAATGTCACGTGTATCTGTCACTATTTATATGTATATATTATATTAACTGTAATTTTATTATGCAAAGCAAAATAAATACCTGAGATTTTCTATTTTCTAATAAAAATACGAAACAAAAAAGTAAAAAATTAAAATTAATGCACGTAAGAATTTTATAGCGTCAATTATAGAATAAGAAATTAATCATTATTGAAAGTTTTTTTTATACATGCATACAAGTATATATACATATATAATCGTCTATGTAAATTTTAAGCTTAATTACTATGTATATGTTGTGTATATACGATATAAAATGCTGAATAAATTAAATTCTGCTATAAAATGTTGATATTTCTAATTTTTCAATTATAAATGCAGACTGGACAATATTATTACATCAATTAGATTTAAAATAATTGCTGTTATATAAATTAATTGGAAAATGTGAAAGTATATTTAATTAATTTTATTTTTTAATAATTTCTAAATATATAGTTACTATAAAATTTTATAATATGCTAAATGGAATATTTTAGTGTTTAAACGAGAATTTTTAATTGAATATATTGGCTATAAATAAGAAAAAAATTACTACAATATTTAATTTGTTATTTAAAAATAGTAATAATAAAGTCATTAAGAGGTATAAGATAAAGAAAAAGAATGTACATATGTAGCAATGTGTGTATTGATAATTTATTAATTTTTGATTGTAATTTGCAAATTCATGAAAGTAATATTGTTGTTCCGTTTCAATGTCTGGAATTATTCTCTGTAGTATCTAAATTTTAACTCGTTAAAATCCAAGCTCACAAAAAACGATATTAGAATTTGGAGCACGTTTTACCTGATTATTAACATTTTCTCAAAGTAATAACTGATGAGTAATTGTATGGTAGGTCTGTAGCGCTTAAAGCATAAACATAGTTTGCAAATAGAATAAACCTAACTTTATAATAGTTTTAATTTGTTTTGGTTTTCATTGAAAATCTATGATGTAAAAATTTAATATAGGTATTATGTAAAAAATTTTTCTAAAATTCAACGGAAGTGATAGTTTTCTAGGGAATTTTTTTTTTATTTCTTCGGTATGATTACTAAGTACTGATTTTATAATTCCGTCATAAAAATTTTGAATGAAATTTAATATTTTGCTTTTTACATTTTGTATATGTATATTTTTGAATAGTATACCAATTTCGTATCTTGATTCTAGTTTTATATATATACATATATATATATATAGATATAGATATTTATTAATTGCTGAATAAATAAATTAGAGAAATAATTATGAATCATGTAGGAACAAACTTTTACATTTTTTTTTTTTTTAATTTTATTTGTGATTAGCAAGAAAATGAGTAGGTATGTTTGGTATTTAGAATTTGTAAGCATTTATGCATACATATATGTATAATGTAAATATATGCATGAATGTATATGTATATGTTTGTACGTGTATTAAAGTTGTAAAAATTTTTACTATCTGAAATTGAATTAATATCAGATATTAAAAAATTTCATTACAAAAATTGACATAGAATAAAAAAATTCAGTTGGAATATACTTAATTTTTTGGAACAAAAATTAATTAAGTGTTGGAAAATGGAAGTATTGTCAAAATTACAATAATATTGTTACATTGTTAATACGCAATGAAGCTTTCAAATTCTAATTTTATGGTACTTACAATATTGTCTTTAAGTATGTCAGTTTTTATTCAGTATTAAAAAATTAATATTGAATTGTGTAGTATTGCTGCAAGTTAAAAGTCGTGGCAGAATTATAAGTATTAATTTATTAATTATTATACATATACATACATATATACATATATATATAAATTTAACACATTTATGAATATATGTACATACATCTGTAAATACTTTCGAATTTCTAAAAAAAAAACTAGTTCAAATCAAAAATTTCATCCCAAAAACAATAAATTTCTCGGACTGTAACTAATTTCGACCTATACAATATTCAAAATATATCGAAAGAAAAATTCTAATTTTTTAACATTTTACTTATTTACGCCTTAATTCACATTGTAATTAGTTACACTTTAAATTATCAATAACTAAAACAAACAAAAGCGAAAGGATTTTTAACAAAATACAATCTTAAAGGATAAAAAATTTTTAATGCAATGTGAAAACTGCATGCTGTTCCATGCTTATTTTCTTTATCCTGTCTTGATATGCAAATGTGCCGTCCAAAAAAATTCTGCTTATACATTGTAGTGATTGATTTTATAAATCTTACTAAATTTGGAAAAATGTCCTTAAAATTAGTACAATTTTTTTTTTTTTGAATATACTTAAGTAATTCAAGTAATAAAAGAAAAGGGTCAAAACAAAATAAACCTTTTTCTTTAAAAATATGTAAAATCTTTTGAAATTTAAGGTATTATTTGCGTATTGTAAGGGTATTTGACAAAAACAATTTAACCCATTAAAATAGCAAAGCAATAAAATTACAATATTTGTTTTTTTTTATTACTATTTTTAGTTTAAATTAATTGTTTGTTTAGTAGAGTAACTTTGTTAAATATTTTAATTTCTATTGTATACAAATAGAAAATTTTGAAATTTTCCAAAAAAAAAAAAAATAAAGAGATGGTAAGATGGTATGTATGTACATATATTTATGTGTAGTGAAATCGATTTCACAAGAAATCACATATTGTGAATAACACAACAATCTATTGTAACAACAAAACAAGAGTCGTCCGTCCACTATAATTTTAATATTTGGGCATTATTGTAAATTGTAATTATTATTGCTGACAATAGAGGAAAGTATGGACGTTCATATGTTTGTATGTATGCACAATATGGTTAATGACATAAAACACAAGAAAAATAATAATAAAAAAAAAAAACAAAAGTGTGAAATTCTTTTTTTTTTTTTTTGAAAATGAAACAAAAAAGAAAATCATTTGTTTGAAATCTCTGGTGTTTATTTGAACAGATTTAGAGTAATAAAAGATGCTCTGAAATTATTGAAATTTTTTTGGTTTATAACCCTTTTATTTTTGTTAAATTTTTATTTATTGAATAGACGACTTTTTGTTTAAGGCCGAATATCAATAATTTTATTTTGATATGCAAAATAAATAAATATAAAAAAAAAGGCAAAAATTTAATAGCCATTTTTTTTTTTGATCAGATTTTTTATTCTGATTTTTCTTTTGTTTTCTTGTTTTAGGAAAAACTTTCTAAATTTTTATTAACCCTGTTTTTTTTTTTTTTGTGTTTTTTCCAAATATTTTTTACATAATTTCGTGAAAATTGAGTAATTATATTGTAAAATATTTTAATATTTTTGCGGATTTTAGTGTTGAACCTAAAATGCATGGTTTTGTGATCTTTGTATAGGTTTGGACATTCAATTTAATATTTTTGGTTTCGAAATTTTAGAAACTATTAGAAAATTATGAATAAATTTATGTAGTATACTTATTTCTTATTAAATATTCTAGAATCCTGCACACAATTAAAATTCTAGTCCTGCACACATAAAAATGTTATATTATTTATTTTATAATATCTTAATGGAAGAGATTGTATACTATTTGCGTGCAGGCTTTCTGCATCATAAAATTTATTGAAAAAATTTATATATGCCAGTCAGGAAATATACCTCATTTGTAAAGGCGCAAAGGCAACTAAAAATAATTAATTTATTTCAAAGATTCGACAATTTTAAAATGAGTAAGTAAGTATAAGAAAATTGTTAATTTAAAAAAAAATATGATCTTTGTATACTTATAAATTTTTTGAGATTAATTTTTATTAATTTTGAGATTAATTTAAATTAAACTTATCTATTTTTCTTTTTAATAAATTCTAGATTCTATTTTAATTTTAATGTGCAGGCAATTTCCTTTTTTTTTCTTTTTTGAGCGATAGAAATTTAAGAACCCGTATCACTTGCACCTTAAAGTTTGAAAAAGACAAATATTTCATAAAATCTGAATCTAGATCTGGATAAAGGCAATAACAGCCTTGTGTTATCTGAATCTAGAATTCCGTACTTACTTGTAAAATGAAAATTTTATTATTGTTTACACTCAATGCATTCATTTTAGCAAAATAAAAATTTCGTTTGAAAATTAATTCTGTTCACTTACATCTTGTCAGCAATATTTTTATCAAATTTATTGTGATGAATTTCATAAAAGTAGTATGATAGTTTTAGTGCACGTGTATATATGGAAAAGTTGTATTGCGTCAAGCAAATTATTAATTATAAAATCAAATGTGGACAACACTAAAAAGTGAGTGTATATACAATATTTTTTTGACAATGATCTATCCTATATTGGACACATTATAGTGCTTTTTATAGTGGGTGAATATTTTGATCATCATTTATTTTATATTGTAATAGTAGCTATATGGCATAACTAGGTCTTATTTTTATGAATAGTTAAAAAAATATAAAATGCGTGTGTGTTATATAACATTTACTTTTACTCTTTTTTGAAACCATAAACTTATTATTGTTGTGTATATTTGCATTTTTAATTTTTATACATATATAACTAGAAGTACGGTACGTGTACTTACATATGTACATTTATACATGTACATATATAAATATTTTAATTCAACCTTTATGAATTTTTTTAAAATCCAAAACAAATACTTAGCTAGAAAAAAAAATTATAAAATTAAAATTTCTTTAAAAAATTTTGTATTGTTTTAAAATTGTACTATAATAAATTCATAATAATAATGTGTACAATATGTATATATATACATATTGTATGTGTATGTATATATAATTTTCTTAATTAAAATTCATTAAACATATTCATTAGTGGTTCATGATTATAGCGCATTATTAACTAGCGTATATAAAAATATATGTACGTATATACAAACATCAGTGTACATAGTTTCAATTTTGTTTTTGTTGCTTTAACAAACAAAACAAAAACAGAGTGATTTAAAGGTCAAATGTGTAACGAAATTTTGCATTGAATGCTGAAATTTTTTAATATTTTGATTTTTAACTTGATTTTATTTTCTTTTATTTCGCATATTGTATATAAAGTAGTTAAAAATGACGCAATGCTATTAATGTACAAGTATGTCTGTATGTGCGTATATAGCAGGAATGTGTATATGAAATTGTGTTGAAGAAGTTACTTCATCGCGTGCACCCATCACTGACTTTATTTAAAAAAAAAAAAATTTTTTTGTTTTTGAATTTTGTTTATTTTATTGTAATTACTATTTCTATAATAATTATAATTACTTTCAATGTACATAGATTATATACATTCGTATATAAATACATTTATTATGAGCATATATAATGTACTTTACTTTGTTATATAATCGTATTAACTTCAAACATTATATTTAAGAAAATAACATTTAAATGTCAGTAAGGTTATATTAAGAATACAAAGTAACCATGTATACTTGCTTGTATATGTATGTATTAATAGATATTCATTTGTTTAGTAAATAATTAAGCAAGTAAGTAAGTAAGTAAGCCGAGTGAATATAATACTAAATGGTCGAATAAAAACTTTAGTGCTTTATCCATCGTTGACTGATTTTTTGGAAAAAAAAAAAACAAGAAAAAAATAATAATATTTTCTTTTTATTGTAAAATTACAAAATAATATAATTAAAGTATAAGTATGTAAATTTAATTAGTTTTATATTCAATGTGCATACTATGTTTTGAGTGCACATACGTTAAATTAATTAATTAATTGCAGTATAAACATGATTTTTCAAATTTTATATTTAATGTTGGGAATGTGGTGGGGAGAGCGAAGCGGCAAAGGTAGAGGAATAATTTAACAACTTAAGGTGATTTCTGATTATAATAAGATGATAATCCATTAGATATTAATATTACTGTATTGTATTGCATATTTTTAGTAGGACCCATATAGTTTTATAATATCTATGTGTATTATTTTCGTAAAACAAAATATAAGTCGTCCTTTTTGCATACTTTTTTAAATTTATAAATATAGCCTATAATTTTAATGCTATATGTAAGTTGCCAAAAAATTATGCTTCGGTAAAATTTCACGACTCAATTTTCATGTCTATTAAAAATCTATAATATTCGAAGAAGAGTGGAGATAGATTAACTTAATTAGTCAGTGTTTTATACTAAATTTTCAGTTTTAACATCATTTTAACAATAATAAAATTTATCTGAGCCCATTATTATTCTTAAATTCAATCCCAATTACAGTACAATATTTACAAGAATATTAACAAATGAATTATAATTGAATTTTCATTATATTTTAACAAAATAATAATCATCTACTGAAACCGTAGATCAGACACAGATTTACTACATTCATGTATGTGCATTATACAATTAATAATAATTCTCATCTAGTAGTTTTTATTTGATTTAAAATTAAAATTTTTATAGCAGTGATTAAAATACGTTTCTTTAATAAAATTAACAATGCATTAAATACAGCGATTACTGACTCTCTATATAATTTCATTGTAACTGTTATTTTGTAATTTTATTATTTTAATTATTAATTTTATCGATTTTAAAGAATATAGTTCCTATTACTGACACATACTTAAATATGCCATACAAAAATAAATTTAATAACATATATTTTACATAATATGCATATTTCTAATGCAAATCATGTATCTGTATATACATACAAATCATGTATCTGTATATGCATACATACATACATACATACATACATGCATGGATATCATTTATTTTTCAATTACTAACGGGAATTTCAATTAAAAATAAATAGGTATAAAATAAATAAGTTTTTGAACCTCTATAGATTTTTCTTTTAAATTTTTCTTTAGCTTTTTTTTTTTTTTAAATTTTAATCCCCATTTTTTTTTATTGTATAATAAATAGGCATACTTTATAGACACAATTAATATCTAAATAAATTTTTTAACAATAATGCAAGTATGTGGATCCCCTCTTTATGAATTTCCACGAAAATTTTTAATAATAATAATTATCAGAAAGAAAAAAAAACAAATATGAATGTAAAATAAAATAGATAAAAGAATTCTCATCATAATTATTCTAGTTTATCAACCTAAATTTAAAAAATAAAGAGAAAAAATAAAAACCTTTTTTTTTTACTTTTTTTCATTATTTCTAAAATTTTACATGTTTAATATGTAAGTATGCCTGTATGCATATTATATGCATTTATAGTTAAAATACATGCACACACATACACATTCATATACTACCGTATGCATGCAATGCACATCCTTTTGTACTCGTACATTATTTTTATATTCTAAAAACGCTCTCTGTTGTGTACTTATTGCAATTTTTTCGCGTTTCTATTTTTTTTTTTTTGGATTTTTTGATTTTTTCCCAAAGATCACGACTCTATAATTTTTTATTTTTTTTTTTATTTTACATACTTTGTACTTTTTACTTAATTTTTTTTGTTGTCTCTCTATTCTTCTTGTATTTTTATTCTACATTTCTAACCCACTTTAGTTTTTATTTTTTGTTATAATTTTTTTTTTACAATAATAAAAGAAAAAATTTTAATATTTTTTTATACCATTTTTATTAAAATAATATTCCTCCCACCAAAGAGTTTTAAAGTACAGCACACAACCGAACACAATACAGTGGAGAGAGAACAAGAGAAGAAAGAAAGAAAAATAAATAATAAAAGAAGAAAAAAAATTGAATTAAACGCAGATAACCTAAAACTAAAAACTTTATCTATTCCACTTTTTACTTTAATATTCACACAAATATTCTGTAATAATGTACATATGTATATATGTATGTATAATTTGTTTGTACTGTACAGAGATTACAAATATAATAGCGACGACGATAGTGCATTATGCAATTTCAACGAAACAAAAACAAAAAAACAAATAAATTCTTTAGCATCAATAAAATACAAAAAAAAATATAAAAATAATAAACAGAAAAGAAAACAAAGGCATAACAAAAAAAACAATTCAAATATTCGCGTAAAATACTCTCCTAACACTCCAATATTATCTATCTATACCTACAACAGAATTATGCATATAATAAGTCATACGTACTAGTTATACATACTAATATATGTATATGTATATTTTCATGTGCATACATATAATTATGTGGGTAAACAGTACCAACCATTTATAAGGGAATACTTGAACATTTAATCAAAAATAATTTGTATTATAAAATGAATTTATTTCAGGAACAGTGTTCAGATTATTTCGGATTAATTCGGAAAGTCAACTAAAAATTTTTAATAAAAATACAAAAGTAAGGAATTTTTCTCATATGAAAATGAATAGGATATTTTAAAATAAAATTTTAATAAGCATTCAATAATATTTCAATAAGCAATCAACAGTATAAAAACTTATTACATTTGAATATCACCTAAATATTATACAAAATTTATTAATAACCTCCTGAACAGATTTAGAACCATTAAAGAAGTTACAAAGCTGTAAAGTCAATTTAATTTAATATTTTTAATAAGGGTAATCGTATATGTATATGGAGAAATAAAATATCTTCTAAGTTTCACTGTTATAATAATTATAAAAGGGCCACATTAAATTTGGTCATATTATTCATTGTTGTATTGTCAAAATTCTAATGCCTTATGCTTAAGTTATAATTCCAGTATGAATCCGTTTAGGTATATTGTCGCACAAATAAGTATAATGTATGTGTGTATTTAAGATGTCCAAGACTATATTTTTTAATAGTGTATTTAATACCGAAGTGAAAAATTTTTATTTTCGCATTTTTTAATAATGAAAATTCTAAATGAATTTTTGTACAATTTTTATTAGACTTATACATACATACATTATCTCTCGAATATCTATAAAATGTTTTAAATAAAACTACAAAAATTGTTAGAAAGGAAAGACTGTATTCAAAAAATGTATATAAGGACTGTTATTAACTTCTACCGCAATTTTAAATAAAATGCATAAAAAACCAAATAAAAACTTTTTTAAAAAAAATTCTTGAATATATTATAATAGAAACCTATATAGACACACACACACACTCATACATTTTATTTTTGTTTTTTGGTTTTTTTTTATTTTGTTTTTTTTTTGCATACCATCGCGGATTTCATTTAAAAATTTCATAAAAAAATCAAAAATTGCAAAAATCTCACTTTTATTTCCACATACATTACATACATACGTATATTTACCGTATACGATAATATTATAGTACACATAGTCGATAGACTTGTATAATTCTATGTAGTATACATAGAATGTATATGACAAAGTAAAATAAGAATAAAAAATAAAAAAAAAATGGTAAAATAGGGCGAATGAAACATTTTTAATGAAAATGAAATTCAACGACAAGAAATTTTTTTATACAAAAAAAAAAAAAATAAAAAAAAATATCAATTGAATTTTTCGTTTCAGTTTCATTTAAAATCTATCTCCATGAAAATATCTACAGACACTGTTATATAATATAGAAAATATTGCATCTATAGTTGCATATAGGTGTATATACATGTAGTTTACACAACATAAACATTACAGCAACAAAAAAATAATGTTGCTATACTTATTTGCTTGTTTATTTTTCCTCGCTTTGTTTTGTTCGTCTTCTCTGATTTTTATCAAAAAATTTTTTTATTCTTATAATTTTTTTTTTTCTACTATGCTCAGCAATTCATGGGAAGCGGAATATAATCATAATAATTTTTTGAAGTAAAAGGAAAAAAATAACAGAAAGGTTTATGTATATATATGTACATACATATCCATATATGCACATGTGTGTTAAAATATGCATGAATAAAAAAAATTGTGTTGAATATGGCGCTGAAATTAAACTGTTTCGCATCTTAGTTTACCGCTGCTAAAACCTAATTTTTTACAATGCAATTTTATAAAATTGCATACATATAAATATATATGTACGTATATAACATTCATGAATATAACATATAATAAATGTGATTTTTATACGGAGGCATACATACATACATTAAAATGTTCTTATACAAATATAACACTGTGTATTAAGCGATTATAATGGTTTATAGATGGAAATGCATCTACATTATGTATGTACGTATATTGTATATATAGCTTAAGTACATATGTACTTACATAGGTACAAATCGAGATGTATGTATGTGTGTATGTAACAAACAAAATTGAAAATATTTGAAAATAAAAAATTAATATGTTTGGTAATTTTAAAATTAAAATTTTACAATTTTGTGTAATTAAGAGCAAATCATTTGGATTTGTGTTAAATAAAATAATAAAGAATAAAATATAATTAAATGTTAAAATAATTGTTTTACCTAATATTATTTCTATTCAATTGGACTTGTTTTAAAATTAATATTATAATTAAATTTTAAATTTAAAATTTTACACAAAAACAAAATTAAGAAAACTTAGAAATTTCGTAATTAACACAATTTAATTGTGATTAAAGAATAAAATAATAATCAATAAAGCCACTTTGATCATAAGATCCTTAAAGAGAACGTCCTATACATACATATTTAATATAAAATACCCAGGCACATCTAATTTCTCGAAACTTGTTTTCTTTTTCATTTTTTTTTTCAACTCTTTGAAAAATCCATTAATTTATAGAAATAGGTACATAGTATTTCCAAATCGTTATTCGCCATGAATTTTAAATGCTATCCCCTAAACAAAGTTAGTAGGGCATAGGCCGTAACGCGTTGGTAGGAGTCATTGTTCTCCTGCAATTTCCCTAATATTAAAATCTTATTGAATTTAAATCACTTTATTATTAAATATTATTACTGAAATAGTTTTTTTTTTCTAAGATTTAACGTCCACTTGACTGGAATCAAGTGAGTTAACTTGAGATCTGAATTTCGTCAGACATTGCATGTTATATTTCGTTGTTAGTGCACATTAATTGTAAAAATTCATTTAACGGAAAATCTTTCAAAAACTTTATGGATTAGGTTGTTCCACTCAAAAGCCATTTCTTTTATGTATAAAAAATATTTTAATATACAAAAATGAAGAAAATTAAAAGCTCAATAAATTATTAAAGAAATTATTTTCCATTACCATTAAAATGAAATACCTTTATATTTTTACATACAATAAATATATTTTTAAAGTAATTTATTTGTTATCTATTGGCAACATCTAAATAAATGCAATATTTATGTAGGTATGTATATACATAAGTGTGTTGATAGTTGCTCACTAATATTTTCATTGTGAATAAAGAAAAAAAAAATACATATTTTAAGAAACAAACAACACAGTTATCAATACCAATTTTTCTTTTTGTTTTTTTATCTTTCAAAATAAAAATATTGAGCAACAATTATTCAGCAACAACCACAAAATATCGCTAAAATAGTTAAAACATACGGTAAAATTTAGATGTTTGAATGTTTGTTGTATACAAATGATTATATATGTATATGTACTATTATGTTTTTTAATACAAAAAATAGTGGTGCTCAGCTCACTTACTTGCTTTGTACCGTATTGAAGAATGCATTTTAATCTTATTTTAACCATTTTTTCTTCTCTATAAAAATGTTGTTATTGTGATTTGTGACCAATTTTTTGCCATTTATGTTTTTAATGTGTACATTCTCTACATATTTATGTAAGTATACACACATACATATAATATATGAGTTAGAAATATTCAAGTATTCATTGTATTTTTAGATTTTTTGTAAGCTAGAAATAGCTTTTAAGCTTCCTTATTACAATTCTAGTTGAAATATTTTAATAACACAATATAAACATATATTTATTATACATATATTATCTATAGTTATATAAATATATAAATGTATATGTACTTATATTGATATATCGTTCATATGATTCTGAAATCATACAACTTTTGATATCATACACAAAATGATAATTTTTGAGTTATTAATTTGAACAAATTTCATTTTGTTGTGTCTATGCGTTGAAAACTTTATACTCAATGAAGCAATTCCCCTCTTGCCCATCTCTCTTTTATTTTGAGTTCAGAAGAACAATGATGTTTTTTAAAAGTGTTTAACATACTGTTAAGTAAAGGCTAGCCTAAAATCATAACATACTGTAAAAAAAAAAATAATTAGTGTTGCTTAAAAATCTAAAAATGTTACTTACTTTGAAAGTAAATTTTTACTTTTACTTGGCGCATCCAAATTTTTTTCATATTATATTATATCAAAATTGTCTTTTAAGAAACTTACGCAAAATTTGCTGGAAGAAATACGTTAAATATTTCCAAATAAAGTTTTTGTCAAAGTAGGAATTTCGCTGTATATAAATGTATGATTAGACCGTTTAATACCTGTAAGCGAATCACTAAATATCTGTAAACGAGTCGTTAGAATTTTAATTTTTTAAAAAATGTGGGCACTGTGCTGCTGGTTAATTACCTCTTATACAGATTTAACAAATCAAAAATTCTAAATTTCTAAAAAAATTAACATATTTTGCATTGGACCGTTTTAAAATACATGTGCAATACAGTATATGTTATATATATATGTATTACAATTATAATGATATACATATATATTTATACAATGTTTTTGAGCTATTTTTATAAAATAATTTAATATTTTCATATATTTCTTATAATTGTTATATTTATGGTTATATGCACATTAAATATACATCCATATATTATAATAAATTTATACACACATATAGTTTATCCACAATATATGTATAAATAAATGTTCATACACATGCATACATACAAATATAACTTATTAATGTTTCTAATATTTTATTTTCCTGTTTTTCTATTATTGTTATATATACATATAAAAAATGTATATTAATAAATTATATAGAGAGTATAATTTATAGTGTACTAAAGTATATTTACCTACTTAAAAATGACTAACCGCAATAAGACTTAAGAAATATACATGCTATATACTATATCTGTGTATATATGTATAAGAATATAGAGAGGAACAGAAAAATTTTAAACTAAGTGTATAAATAAAAAATTTATTATTTAAATTAATTCCAGATTTGTAATTTATATTTATACTTATATACATATACATACATATGTATGTATATACATATACCCATGAATAAAGAGTACTCTGAATAAAGAGTGACTCTGAATAAAATGGTATGAGCGTATATGAATTTATTCATAAAAATAGGTTCTATCTTGCATGTTACATGAATAAAAGAATTGGGTACACTATTAAAATTTAACCCTGGATTTTTAAATGAAAATTAAGAAAGAGGAGTTTTTCTTATTTTTTCAAATTCAGATTTAGTTTTATTACTTTCTATTTAGTTTTTTTTTAAATAAAGTATACATGCACACACACACAAATATTTGTTAATAGAAAACTTGATTTTTATGTAGTATAAAAGAAAGAGAAAGGATTGGGCTATAAAATTTTAAAATAAAAAAAAAAAAAGGAAAAGAAAAATTTTATAGTAAAATTTTTTTAATTTTTAAATTTCAACTTTTTTTTTTTTTTAAACAGGTAGCTATATTAAAAATTAACAAATTTAAAGTTCGACGAGAATTCTCTAATACTAACAAGAAAAATTTGTTGTAACTGTTATACATAGGGGTCGAAAATAACTAAAATTCTTGATTTTTTTTAAGTCTTTAATTGTGTTACTTTCAAAATTTTCCAGTTTAAATTAACTGCACTTATATGTATATTATGCATATATATTTATATATAATAGTTATTTACTTATATTTATCTGATATATAATTTAAATATAAGAAAATTTTTTTTTTTAATATGAAGTTAGTTGTAGTGCAGCTGTTATATAAAAGAAAGAAATATATTTTTTATTTTGTCGTAGGTTGGGAAAAAAATTTTTTGTTTTTGGAAAAATTTCTTTGTTCCTATACTTTTGCATGTGTTTTTGTGTGTGTGTGTGTTTTTTATAAGGCACAATTAAAATAATTAAAGTTCTAGATTTTTTTCTTAACTCGTTTTGTATTGTAATAATATTGATTTAGAAATATACAAACCAAGAACTAACATTGTTATATTAACACTGGAATATTTTTAATCTCATAAGCTTGATTTTAGTTCCCTTATTTATTAAGTAGAACAAAATACATATGTACATATATTCAAAATTTGAATTTGAAAAAAAAAAATTTTTATAAAATTTTGCAATGTAATTTATGATTGTTAATATTTACGTCCTCGAATCCCAATTTATAGCTTATTGTTATTGAGCATTTTTTTTCTCATCTTGTTATACATGGTTTATAAATTTTAAAAAATTAAGAAATATTGGTGTCAATTGTTTCTGTTAAATCTATTTAAAGAAAAATTAATAAATTTAATTTTTTAAGTTTTTATAAATTAAATTTAATATACTATTCAGCTTATGAGTTGGAATTAATTGCTGAATTGTACCTATCAAGTCAAATTTAAAATTTTTTAATTTCATATTTGAATCAATTAAGAAAAGGGTACTTTGAATATAGAAAAAATAAGCATAAATAAGCATTGTGTGTATTACAATTTTTGTAATTACACAATGAACTACTCTTTGAGAGGCGTTAATGGGTATTAAGTTTTTTAATTTAAAACTCCGCCACTCAAAAAAAGAAGTATAGTTCTATTGTGTAATTACAAAATAATATACTTTATATAACACATAATAATATACACAATGAAAAATGAGTAACTATAAACATGCTCCTTAAAATATGCAATAAATTATCAAAATTTTTTTCATGAAAATTATTATTGTATTAAATTTTTAATTAATTTTCGATGTAATTTTTTTAACCCTTATCACTCGTATGTCACACTGGAGGTGACAATTCCAATTTACTCTACAACTCGTATGTCACACTGGGGGGTGATAATACTAATTTACTACTCTACAATTTGTATGTTACACTGAAGGTGATAATACTAATGTACATATATCTATAGATAATAGCACTAAATAACTGCAAAATTCATTTGTGTTATTCGAGATCTTATACAAGTTGACGCGCAACAACCTTGAAAATAAATCGAGTGCAAAGGGTTAAAATTTAATTTTCTCAATTTAGTTTGACAAACTTCGAGGGTTCGAAATTGAATAAAATTTTGTTATGAATTACAAATTTGATAATAAACAATTCAGATATGTCTACGTTATGCTACGTCTTACCTTATTTCTACAAAACATAACACAAGTATATGTACATATTATGCCGGAGTGTTATATTTTAATGAAAATTTAAAAGCTAATTTAGTAGCCTACTCAAAACAATTTTTGAAATTTACAACATCTTGCATGTAAAAAGGAAAAATTTTGAAAATTTTTTGTATTTTTTAGTTAAAAAGGTGCAAATTATTCAAAACACGAAAATGACAAAGTATATCAAAGAATTTTCTACTTCAATATTCATAAACACTTGAATATTTTCATAATTGAATGAAAGTTTTGTATATTAACTTAAAAATTTTGTAAAATAAGATATTAAGAAATTTTGAGTAGCTTTTTGTTTTTTTTTTTGAAAATAGCGTGTATTTACTGCATTAATTTAAAAAATTTAAACCAAAAAAAAAAAATTACTAAAGGGCCTTTCTTTGTTATCTTTTCCATTCAAAAAAAAAAAACAATAACAACAATAACAAAAACTAACAATAACACTAATAAAACAAATAAAACTGTTATTCCCCCATTTTTTTTTGTTTTTGCATCGTCGCATTTTCTGTGTTTGCTTTGTTACAATTTTACATTTTCTTTGATTGTTATGCTTACAGTCATAATTATGTCAGAGAGAAAAAATAAAAACAGAACAAAAAAAATAGTAACTCTCACTTTCATTTTTAATTTTTTGTTTTTTTTTTTTTTACAATTTGTGTTTGTTGTTTTACTTTTTTTTTTGTTGGACTTTGATTCAAAAATTTTTTTTTTTACATTTGCGTGGTAAAATCCAAAAATCTTGCTAAAGATGGTTTTTCTGTTTTTGTATTTTTTTTTTCTGATTTTCTGATTTTTTTTTATAAGTATATTTTTTTTGGTAAAACCTACCATGACCGGCGACCTCTCAACGAAAGTAATAATAAGTAAAATTTTGCAAGAGAATGTAAAAAGTAAAAAGAGAAAAATTAACTTTTTCCATCTTTTTTACTGATTACATAACGCGAATACGTTTGTAAATATATGCACGATGTGTTTGTATGTATGTATATGCATGTAATACATAGGCAAGTATTGTATGGGTTTTATTATATTTGGATATGTAGGTATGTTTAAAACGTGTATACAAAATTGAATAAAGAAAAATATGTAAAAATTTTTTGAAAAAGAAAGAAAACGTGTCTAAGAAAATGAATGTCTTATACCTTTCCTTTTACAACAATAAAACAACGGCATTAAAAAATATAATAACAACAACAGAAAAAAAAAAAAAACATTTTTTTGGGATGGTTTTTGTTACGATTTTTTTTTTTTTTGTATAATGTAATAGTTTTTTTTTAACTGCCAATAAATTTTGTAACTTTTCAATTCTTCATACTTAAATACGTCTATATAGAGTACAGACAATGTATATAAACATATATGTATATATTTGTGTGAATGCTAGCCAAATGAATCTATGTATATACGTACATGTATAATGAAAAAAAAAATCTTGAAAAAATTTTTATAGTACCTACATATGTGGTTACTATGCCAAAATTTATCATCTAAATTCCATATATAGGGAAAAAATGTATAGATAGGGTGCATAATGAGTTTCGAATAGAATTTCTTCAAGATTCGGCTCCATAGACATGTTATTTATGAAATTTTCAAAATTATATTTCAAGTAATATAATTGGTTAGTTTCCATATTTATGGTATTATTATAGTTGGAACATTGAAACAGAAGCACCTATTTCATGCGTTAAAAATCATAGGGTAATAGTGTAATATTTAGGGTAAACACAATAATTAACAGAGAAAAATGTTAAAGAAAAATCTTCAAAATTTTGATTTTGAACTTAAATGCTTAACTTTTTATATTGTTGATGGAAGGAGCATTACATGGGACTTAAAATGGATAACAACAGATATTAAAAACTGTCATATTTCTTTAGTCATAAAAGAAAAATTTATAAAATAGGATCGTTTTTTTGGAATTTAACTGTGAAACTCAATAAAGAGCTTATTACTTCTCTATTTTTTGAAGATTACCAAAGAATTTGACATACTCGTAAGCATTGTGTTTGAATTAATGCTTGTTATTGCCTTGTGTATGTATATTATAAAATTGTATGTATCCAATGTACATACTTATATTATAAAATTAAAATTGTCATTGAAATGGTAGATTTTAATATGGGGGACAAGTCATTAAAAAAAGCCAGTAATTTAATTCAAAGTCAGATAAAATTTTGAATTGCTCGAGGTTTATAAAGCAATTCACGTATTTTGATGATGACAATTCAATTAAAATGTAGTTATTTTAGATACCTATCTAATGACTATAAATAGATTGAGATGATATATGTATATAAAGAGACAGCAATCTGAAAATTTCTTTGCAATTTGCACGCTCATTATCATAAATATCACAAGGGGATTGCACTAGATTCTGTTGAAATTTTTTCATCATTCACATTTACTTATTCTATTAGACTACAAATATTTTAGCAAATCAATACCAGTAGCATTTATGACTCGTCTTAATACATACAATAATCTCATTAAACTCATAAAGAAAGGAAACGTACATAAAATTTATTTTAATTTATGTCATAATTTTAATCTTAATTAAACCGTCCCTTATTTTATAATTGCTACTGTAAAATGAAAGTAATTATATATTATGTATATGACTCTAGTTATAACACTGTATAACATAATAAAAACTAAGTAAAAGCAATAATTGTAACTAGTATTAAAAAAAAACAATTATTTGTTCGTTATTATACCCACTAACTGTTTCTTTATTATAGGAAATTTAAATAAACACAATTATGTACAAAAATACATTTATATTAACGTTAATGTTGTGTAAATTGTGAGAAATTTAAAGAAAAAGTTATGCAAAACTGAAAAAAAAAGCATAAAACATGAGAAAAAAGTAAAAAGTCAGTTAAATTCAATGATTAAATAATAGTAATAATTTTTTTTTTTTTATATAAAGAAAGTGATTTTCCTGTAATGATTTTAAATTTTTTTTTTTTTTTTTTGCAAAATTTCAGATTTTAGATTTTCCAGCAAAAAATTATAATTCATTTTTTTTATTCCCCATATTTATAATTCGTGAAGATTTAATCATAATGAATTTTTAGAAAGGTGAAAATGAAAAGTTAAATTCAATGATTTTAAAAAAATAAAAATTAAATTTAGGAATATATGTATGTATAACTTCCTTTCGTTACGGTTTAGCAGAACTAGTTTACTATATTATGCAATGAAGAGAAATTTAAATATATGAATATGATTTGAGAAAAGTAAAGTTTTTGTGCTCGGGCGCCAGTTATACAAAATTATTTAATGATATTGACATTCTCGAAATTATTAAAATAAACCAAGCTCGGGCGGCAGTAACTTGATTTTTTAGTGTTTTTTTTTTATTCATAATAAATTTAGGGTTCTTTAAAATAGTCATTATAGATTTCTGAAACTAAATTAAATTTTAGAGTTAAGCACAGGCGGCAGTTATTTGATTTTGTTAATTGTGTTTCTATAATAAAAAATTTTAGATTATTTAAAGTATTTTACCAGTAAAATTTAATTAAGCTTTGTTTCGGGTGAACGCAACTTTAATTTTTTTATTGCGTTTGAAATTTTTCCAAATATTAAATTTTCTAATTATTATTTGTAACCCTCGGGCAACACTAACTTGATTTCTCTGATTTCGTTTTGATAATAAGAGATTTGCAATTTTCTAACATTTAAGTTGTAAAATTGATTTTTAAATTGTCATTGTACTTGGGTAGCAGTATCTACTTCTTGTTAAAATGAGATATTTCGATTCTCTTAGCTGACAACATATTAGACGTCGACTCATTTGGCTTTCAATATTGATTAATTCCGTGAAAATTATCAAAAAAATAATTTTAATTCAAATATTTTCATATGTATGTATGCATGTATATAAAAATAATTGAAATTATGTAATTAATGTATGAATGTATGGATTTCCTACTTAAATTTCTCCCCTTGTAAATTAATACAAATTTTCTATAAATGGATGAATTGCGTTAATTAATTACACCCTTTTTTATTTTGGAATTGAAAAAAAAAATATTTGAAATTATTATCTTGCTCACAAATATCCGACATTTCTAAGAAATACTAATGTGTAAATATATTTTACATTTTTCTAAATTTATTTAATTTTTTCATATACATATATAACAAATATACTTGACTTTACAACTTATTTTTTCTTTACAAAATTTACAAATCTATATTGAAAAGAAAAAAAAAATAAATTTAACTCTTACATAATAAATAAAAAAAATTTATTTTTGTTCTTCTTTTTCATTTTGTAAATAGTTTTTAGTTTTTTTTTACAAATAAGGAAAGAATCTTATCTAAAAAGTTATATAGAAAATAAAATGTAAAGAAAAAATAAGAAAAAAAAATGCGTAATTTTCCAATTAAAAATATGTCATGGACTTAAAGAATTTTATTTTGAAAATAAAAAAAATTTGTAATATTTTTATTTTTAACCCTGATTTACAACAGATGGGTTGTCATTCGTATTTATTATTCGATACATTTACATGGGTATATACGTTAGCTCTTTACTTATTAAAATTGGACTAATAGGGTGACTTCCATATCGCAAAAAAAAAAAAAATCGACAGTTTTTAAATCGCCTCTAATCTTAAGGTTTTAAGCTTTTTTACTAGGTTTCCAAAATAATGCTTAAATAATGTTTAAATATTAAAAAAAAACAAAAAAACCTCAATAACTTTTACATTCAGTGACGTCATCTCTTAAACAAAATTTATAACAAGCATTGGGACTCTCCCGATTCGACTCTCCTTTTTTCTGCGTATTAAAAACGTTTTCCAAACAATTTGGAACTTACTACATTGTCAAAAACTTTTGAAAATAAACATAGAACATTAAACATTGCAGCGAAAATGTTTTTTTTTACGATATGGAAGTTAGGAATACACTCAGTTGCATTAAGTTTAATAAATGCCTCATTTTGTTCTTCTATGCTTACCGTAAGCAATACAGATATATTTAAATTCAAATTTAATAATAATGTTTTTAATATACTAAAACTATCTAACGTTTTATCGAAAATATTAAGCAATTAAAATTCGACATTCAAATTTTATATTTAATTATACTTTTCTTCAAAAAAAAAATTGAGGTAATTCTATATAATTCTATACCGTCAATAAATTTATTACTTTATTTGTAAATACTTCTTAAAGGTTAATGAACATTATTATTATAAATAACATTTACGTACATACATACATACATTCATACATAATATTGATAAGAGTCTATTACTTGTTAGCTCATATACTCACTTAATATAATCAATTGAAAGTTTTATAAAAAAAAAATATAAATAAAAAAAAACAATTTGTGCTCCTTTATTGAGCTTTTACTATTAATTTCGTATTACGTGCTCATACGCATACACACATACACTCATTCATATTAATTTTTAAGTGCCATATATATGTATACTTGTATAACACATTTAAGAGTCATGCTAAATAGAACTAACCTTTCACATAAAATATTTTGTTAGATATTAAATGAAGTTAAGGTAGGTATGTACGATAAGAGTGATAAGAAAAAAATTTTATTTTTGTTTTTTTTTTGTTTTTTATTATTTCGAATTGAAAGAAATTTAAGCGTGTGCATTGTTTGGTTTTTTTTTTTTTATTTACGAAATTTTTTTTTTTAGCTTTTTGATAATCTAATAAAATAGAAAAGAAAAATAAGAAACTACGATTGGGTGGAAATTTTCTCGGCATCATATGAAATTTATGATTAATGGTTATTTAAATTTTAATGAGTGTTTTGTAAGATCAGTAATGTGGGGTATATGTGAATGTGTAACATAGGGGGTATATAATATTATTATCAGGTTGTTGTACAAGCTATACAAGCCATAGTTGCAAATGCTAGCACAATTTTGTGATAAATTAAATAAAACAAAACCTTGTTAACAATCTAAATGACCGATCAGTATAGCAGGGCGCCAATTTGAGGGGCTCCAAAAATTAAAATGATAAATATATATGGGTTATAATAGAGTTATGAATATGTATGTATGTAAACTGAAATAGAGAATTAAGAAAGGTGTAATTCATTACAAAAACCATGTGACAATAACTGCTGCTAAAGTTTAAAATTTCTGCTAATTTGCTTGCTCGCCTTGGAAATTTTTCATTTCCAACAAGAAAATCGTTTTAAAATTTAACAAATTCTTATTGTCGTAATGAAAATGGTTTGAATTTCAGGTTAATTGAATCTTACAAATTGAATTTTTGATCACAGTTAAGTATTTCAGTTAAGTATACCTCTTACAAATGATCACAGTTAAGTATTTAGTAAAAGAATTACATAAGTGTGATGAAATTTTTGAAAACTTTGTTTAGTAGAAAGTTAGCAAATTATGATTTTTCCATGAAGTGCTAGCATTTACTGTTTTGTTTGAAAACAGAACCGGAGCAATTTTCCGCTGCGAAATATCAAAATGCATATAGAATACACATACATATTTAAATGGTATTGCCCAAAATCAAATGAAAACCGCAAATTTCTCCATCTAGATTCCTATTTTACCTCTGGTGATTTTTTTTTTGGCATTATCTGTTTCCATATAAGTGCGACATTATACGCAAAACATTGTAAAGTTGATTTGATCGTTCCTATATTCTTCTGGTTCAAGATCGGAAATTGTCCGCCATTACCGTTCACCGCTTTGTTTATGTTTTTGCAATTATTTTGACATACTTTCTTTTTGTGCTAAAGCTTATAAGCACATGCTTACATTTAAATGAATTTAATGACAAATAACCTCAAAACCAAATTTCTCTCAATTCATACATAATAAATATGTAACCACCATAAGTCGAGAAAGTTAAAAAATTTTAATAAAAAAATTAAATATTTTAATTTTCATTTTTATATTTTATCAATGGCGCCATTGAAAGCGTCACCTCTAAAATAATTTTTATCAAAATTTATATTTTGTGTAGAAAAATAAAAAATTAAAACTAAAAAAATCAGATTCAATATACTGAAAATGTTACAGGCACACATACATACTAAAATGTGTACGTTTCTATGCGTAAGCTACGCATAATACAATTTTTAATTTTTTGTAAATCGGGTGTAATTTTCAATGACTCTTTTCTATTCAATTTGAACTTGGGCACATTTTATTTTTTTTTGAATTAGAAAAATTTCGTAACAAAATAAAATATTTTTTTTTTCATAAGTACTTAAAAATATAAAAAGTGACATTGATATTTTTCATAATTTATTTTTATTTTTTAATAAAATATTTAAAAAAAAAAAAATAATTTTATTTACTCATACCTTTTTAATCTAATCTCAATTACTTATTACAAGTTGAAAAAATTCAAGAAAAAAAATTAAAAATTTTCAAGGTACATAGACAGTTTTTTTTTTTTCAATTTACATTATCAAAATTAAAATATAAGTCCTAGACTGTGAATTTTTATTTCTATGTGTTACCATAAGTTCGTATGTAAGATCAATTGAAATATGGCCAATTGCATGTCGAGCATGATTACTTATTAAATATTACACGCAATTACCTTTATCTTTAAAAATGAAAAATGTTTGCAATTAAATGCACTTAATTTGTTAGAAATAAAACGTGTTTTTCTTTTCAATTTTATTTCTATATTTAAAGACTTTAATCACCATTAAATGAAAGACTTATTTAACATGCTAAAATCAAGTATGATTAAATTTTATTAATTTTTTTTTTAAATCTTCGAAAATTTCTTAAATTTTCATATAGAGGGTGATTACAGTTTTCAAGCTACAATAAATAAATTAGTACTATGTAATTACTCTGGACTCTGGAATTTTATACTCAATTTTGGCATGTTGATTCAATAATAATTTATTCAGCAATACAATTTTGATTTCTGAAATTGTAAACAAGAATGATAATGACGTTATTGACTGAAAAATAATTTTGCTAATTTCAAAATATGAGCATTTCCTATAAATTGGTGGAATTAATCTCAATTAGATATTCACATGATTATTATACATACATATATGTAGTTTGCATGTTCGTTGAACAGAAATAAAATAAATTTAAATTAATTTAATTTACAACTTTTCTTCTTCGAATGTTAAATGTTTAGCAACATAAAAAAAAAAATTTATGAAATGATTGCGTACATTGCTTGTAATTATTTCCGAATGCGGTTTCCGAATGAGCTCAACGTCGATTTAAGAATTGGATTTGGGTAATTTTTTGTAAAATTGAGCTTCACACGAGTTCCAGCATAACATAAATGTTAAATATTTTTTTTATTTTATTTTATATAAAAAAATATTCTATATTTAATTGTTATTCCTAGATTAGGTTTCAAATATAAAGATGTCCGTTCAAAGGCAAAACTCAAATTAGTATACTTTTTTCGAAAATCAAATTAAATGCTCCTAATTGATCTTCTGTTCGTTTATTTCATTGTTTAAGAAACTCATCAAGCCTTCTACAATTCCTGAAATTTGGTTAATTTAAGGTTATACCCGAATGGCTAAATGTTTTGCGCAATATAAAAATAAATTGTGATTTTTTTTTTTCTAAAATTTTAAAATGTTGCTGAGATTTACTTGTAAATTGTCGGTTTGAATGCTAGAACTCAATTTGAACACCTATATTTATGAAGTTATCAGCTTTTATTCAGTTCTAATTCAACATTAAGACCAAATATATTAAAAAAGATTTAACTCTTATATTATTATTAAAATTTACAAAAATTAAAACTTTAAATAATTTTCAAATAAAAAAATATTACTATTTCTAAATTTAAATATTGCATACCTTCAAAAATATACATACATACATTATGTACATTCTCTACTCTTGTGTACCAATTCATTTCCATTGACTTCGTTTTTAACAAAACTAAATACACACTTAAAACTAAGCCTATATTGTATGCCTATAGACATTTACACTTATACTATACCAAACAAAAAAAGCTATTGTACATTCAACAAAACTTTAAACATAAAAAATAAAAATGAAAGAAAAAAAAATCCATTTCCGTTGAAGGAAATGAGCAAGAAAACATAAAAAATAGTTACAAAAAAAAAAAAAACAAGTTAAAAAAAAATATTTGTACAAAAATCTCTTATTTCACTTTTTATAGACATATGCCACATGCATACACACATCAATATGTACACGACACAACAGTAAATCTTAAGTCTTTTTTTTTCTTCTTAAGACACTAGAAAACTTTACACTTAATGTAAAAAGCCTAGTTTGTATGGTACTCCGTTGATTGTTACTTACTTATGTACAAAATATTGTTTCTTGTTTTATTTTGTATAACAGTTTTGTAATTTTTCAGTTTTTTCATTTTCTCTCTTCTTTTCAAATAGGAATTAACCAATCTTGGTAAACCTTCTTTTTTTCTTCTCTTCGTCTGTTTTGTATGAATTTTTTTTTTAAATATTGTAAAGTGAAGTAACAACGCTTTCTTAACGCACGCACCGCACCGTTGCATTTCACAATATTTCAAAAGTGTTTTACATATTTATGTACATACATAACTGATATACATAAATACATATGTATACATAATTCGGCGCCTTCAATTAAAAGTATCCTAAGTCACAATTTTAAAAATTTTACAGTGAAGCGATTTTAAATTTATAGGTACAACTTTGTATCTCTCTTATGTGTGACAAAATTAAATGAAATGAATTTTGTAATTTGAATTTTTTCGTGAACGGGAAGTGAATTAAACTACTCTTTTCAATATTAACAATATTTTCTAGAAAAATTATGATTTAGAATATTTTTCTAAGGAAACTTTTATGGCAGAATAATGGTAAGCTCCCTTTGACATATGTAGGTATTTATGTAAAGTGTATAATACTTAGGATATATCATAATATGAACGGACACATAATATTTCCGCTTTTACAAACTTAAACATTCTAAAAAAAAATCTAAAGAAGCTTATATTTTAACAGTATAAGCAAAAAAAACTCACTTTACAAAAAAATTTGACTTAGAAGGTCGCTGATCTAAGGCGACAATATTCACATACAGTATACATATGTAAATATAATAAGAATGTAAATAAAATAATTGTTACCAAATACAACATAAAATCTATGGTAATTTTCTTATTTCAACAATAACAAAAACAAAAAAAAAAACTTCAAAAGAGAAAAGCTCTCAACTCTGAAGTGCCTAGCATTTTATTTTGTTATTTTTGTTTTTTTTTTCTTTTATTTTTCCTATTTTTCTATCTTTCGTAATTTTTGTTTGACTTGCAAAATCTTTAATTATCTTACCATATTTTACCTTTTGCTTCATCATGCAATATTCTACTGTTTATATTGTATGTACATACTTGTCTACATACATATGTAGCTAGGTACGTATGTATGTATATATAAATGATCTTTGTAGAAAACTGTAAATGTATATCAAATTAGTTAATACGCACACAATCAGACAGTAAATGTTACAATCATAAGATTTTTATATTATTTATTTATGTGGGAATCAAATGCAAATTGAATAGGTAAGGTTAGTAATATAAAATTTGCCATATAGATTTTAGTGCGAATTTAAAAAAATTTTTTTTTTTTAAATTTTTCATTCATATTGAATGAAAAGGTAATTAAATGTTAATTTTAACATTCGGAACATTATTCAGAAATATTATTTTTTGCATGAAAGTTATATGTATATTTGTATACTTTCACTCTATAGGGTTATAAGCTGTAGCCCTGCAAATGTCCCTCATAAAGGGATTGTTATTCACCTACAAATAGATTTTAAGGTACCGAAAAAGATTCTGAAAATTTCCTCAAGATTTAAAATAATACTGTTATACTGCTTTTTAATGGCAACGTCTCAAAAAGCTCTACAATTTTTATCCCTCCCTATAATAAATTGACTCCCCTATAATAAATTGCACATATAAAAATTAAAGCCATTCACATATGTATGTATAAAATTGGTACTGATCTTTGTTAATATAAAATCAGGTATATATTTCTTTCTTACCTGTGAAAATTTAATTTCGAAATGAGTAATCTGTTTTCTTCTTTCGTTTCTTATAAAAATTCTTTCTTATTTGAATATTTTTACAGCATTGATATACACACATTTAAATAATATTTTGTTAATAATTATTGTGTGCGTGTTCATAAATATAATGCATGTATGTATGAATGTATTGTTTTTATTAAAAAGCAAAAATTTTTAAAAATTACGATCATATCCATTGTAATTATGCACAAATTCATATATGCCTTGCCTTTATGAACGCGTTGCGTTTGTATTCTGTGAATGCATACATAGAGATATTTTCTCTTGTAAAAGCAAACAAAATAAAAAAAAAAATTTTTACTTTTACTTTCTTTGTAGAAGATTTTTTCATGCGATTGCCACACAGACATCTTTATATACATATATAGGAGTCTATGAATTACCAATAATATTTTGTATACCATGACCCAATACTTTTATACATTCATTTAAATGTGCTTCCATACATGATTTTTATGAGTTTGTATATAAGTATGAATTTGTGCCTGGTCTATGTAAGTAATCTGCAAAATATGAAATTTACCACATTTTTATTGTAATTGAATAAAATTTTTAATTACCACACATTTGAGTGGCCCGTAGGCAAGTTTGTAAAATCAAAATACATACATATGTTATAAAATTTTTTTTATTTTACAAGTATAAAATATTCATACTTTAAATTATGTATATTTTCAAAAACGTTACGCATAATTTTAAATATGTGTGCCATTATTTCAAAATATAATTATAAAAAAAAAACAAAAATTTCTCATTAAATGCGGAACGCATTATTTTTCAAACGGAATAAATTTTTTTTTTTTGTGCAAAGAAATGACACAAAAAATTTTTGTTTTATTTTATGTTTTTAACCACATTATCTACATTTTTGTATACAAATAAACATACGTGTTATACATACATATGTACATAAGTGTTATACATACGTACATATTATTCAAAGCGAAAATCCAACATAACATATGGCATTTTAACAATTTTATATTATACATACATATTTTTTCTCAGTGAAGAACGAAAATCATATGTTTTGTAAAGAAAAAAAAATAAAAGTTTTCTGTAAATAAAATTGTAAACAAAAAATTGCATATACCCTTGAATATTTTTTTAATGTATACATATATAATTAATGTTATAATTAAATTTTTTGAAAGAAATGTAATTATATTTAAAAAAAAAATTGCACTGACCATGGTTTTGCGTTTATGATTTACGTATACCGTGTGAATCATTTGTATATCTGCATGTACATATGTATTTTCTTCATTAAAATTGAGTGAAATTTTGAATTTTAATTGAATTAGAGAGGAATATCCAATTTATTTTGTTAAAAAAAGTATGCGTACGGAATCATAATCAAGTGATATTATTACCGTAATGTGTAATTAACAGGTTTTAAAAAAAACATAACAGTACAATTGTAATACGTTCCTGATTATAGTAATAAATGAGTGGGAAAGTTATTAAAATTGAAAGTTTTGAAATTCTTAAAAGATAAAAAAATGCAAGGGTTATTAGGAAAGGGTTCGAATAGGGTAAATTTTTAAGTCCTGTTTTTAAGATCAGATTTAATGATTTAATGTTGATAATTTAAATATTTGTATACTAGTTGGAACAGTTGATTTGATTAAAAATTATGTAAAACATTAACATTTTTTTAAGAAAATAACATAATAAAAGTATTTCAGGAGCGTGCTTTCAAATAAGAAGTATTTCATTACAGACATTTTCATTTGGTACATTCTTTCCCTTTGTGGTACTGCTCATAGTTCACAGAGAGTAACATACACATGTTCATATGTATGAGCAATATTGAAAAAAACTGAGAGAAACATAAATTTTGAAATAAGTAATAAATAAACAACTAACTGTTATTGAACTCAAAAATTTTTAACTCGCACTCATTTATTACATTTCATTTATGCTATATGGCTTAGAATAAAAGTACATACTAAATATAATAAAAAAACGTATGGATTTAGAATGAATTATTATAAAATTTATATCAGAACAAGTACATCACGCACCTTTATTAATTAAAATTATATTTTTTTTTTTCTCAAAATATAAGCATTCCAAAATATTAAACAAAAGGCGAGTGTATGTTAACAATAACATTTTATGATTGTAATATTTAACCGTAAATCTGTTATGTAAGTTATATTTTATAATATAGAAAACTCAAAACAAAAGATAAAATGTTAAAGAGAGATAACATAACAGAATTTTTCTTCATTCATGTTACTGTCTTTTAAATTATTTTATTTATTTTTGATAAATTAGTGATTTGCGACTCAGTAGCAAATGAAATTGAAATTAAATGTTCTTGCAAGTTGTTTTGTTGCCTGAACTATTTCTTTTTGAGTATAATTTCCAAAGAATATAATTTTTGTAATACATACATACATGCATATAAACAAGTATTTGTAATATGCAAGTATATTATTTTGTATACTATATCTTTGCTTAGTGTAATAATAAAATAATCAAGTAAAAATTCTGCAAAAAATTATATTTATACCATAGTATGTACTTGTAATTCAATTTAGATATTTATATACATGCATATATTTAATACATACTTACATATGTATGTAATATAGATAATATTATATAAGTAAGTTAAATACAGGAAAATATTAAAATTAAAACTATAAAATATGTACTTTTGTTATAGGAAAGGGGTGTAGTTAAGTAAAGTAAAAGAAAATCGAAAGTGAAATGAACAAGGTACAAAAAAAAATCCAGAACAACAGAAAAAATATTATGCTTTTTGTACATATATTCGTCAGGCAACGTAAAATGTTATACAAGCAGTTAAAGTAGCATAACTGTGTAATATGCATTTGTATGTATATGTGTAACTACTATAATATTATGTTATTTACTATGTTTTATAAAATGAAAAGAATTGAATATTTTGAGATAGAATGATGAATATTATGTTCATATTGTAGAAATTTAGAAAATGTAATACAAGACAACAAAAGTATGGCAACATTAAAATTATGTAGGTTTTGTTTGTACATAATTTCGCATTCATCCATATGTACTACACCTATGTAGGTTTATGAAAGTTTGTTCAATAATATAATTTAAAATTTATAAATAAAAAATATGTTATGTGCTATTTGTGTGAGTGTTATACATATACTTACTTTAATAAATAATCAACAATATTATAAGAAAATTTAACTTGTCAATAAATTTTAATAAATTTTAAAAATTTGTGCAATAAATAAAAATTTCTAATTTTAAAATTATGTTTTCTATCATAATTAAGCGGTATTTTCTTAACAATTCAGCAATACTTACATAAGTATATACATATATATAAGAGAAAAGACTTGGAATCGTGCTGAAATGAATGTTATACAAATATTTTACAATTGTCATTAATCCGAAATAACAATTACAAGCTGTTTATTAATTACAATTTTAAAACTAATTCAAGCTAAGTATATTAACTTGCAAATAATGTTCTACATTACAGTCCGTATTTTAAATTTAGCAAAATTTGGAGGTTTCTAGAAAAAAAAATCTAATTCTTTTGTATATTCTAGTACAGTTCAGCTGTTATATGCATACCTATGTAAATTAGCCTGTTATACATTACATTCCTTACTTTAAAATACTATTATGATTTTACTGCACAATTATTTGTAAAAGTAACTTCAATACAATAATACAAATGAGCAATATAAAGCAGCTGTAATGTCATGAATGTGCTTTTGTTAAGCAAATTCCAAACTAGTACTTATACTAATTAGAATTCTTCATTTCTTTTGTGTTATTTATTCTTTATTACAAATAAAACAAAAAAATGTCATATTTAAAAATAAATAAAAAAAAAATCATTTTATTTTTAATTATTTTCTTATTTATAAAGTAATGAATTGTGTGCGGATTTGTAAAAAGAAATTAAATAATTAAATACAATTAAAAAATACACAGAGAAAAAATAAATAAGAAAAAAAAATCAACTTTTTCTAAATTATAAAAAAAAATTTTTGTTTTTCTTTTGTTTTTATTTCAAATTATAAAAGAAAATAAGAGAGATAGAATCGAAAAACAAAAAAAAAAAACTATTTATAAAATAAAAAAGAATTCTATAATATGGTACAATGTACATAGACATTAACCCTTGCATTTCTTAAAAAAAAAAATGAAAAGCAAAAGTAGGTCATTTCAAAAAGAATAAGTGGAGAAAAAAGAAAAGTATTTGTGTGTATGAGAGCCTTGTAGATCAGTTTGTATGGCATAATCAATGAAAATTATATAGTAGGGTTTAATATAGATCTATGCATATTTAGATTTATGTATGAATTTGTGTATGTATGTACTTAAGCATTTCATTTGTATTTATTTTCGATATCATTTTAATAATTTATTTTAATTGTAACTTATTTCTATTTTTAAATTTTTTATTATTATTTATGTAATTTTGATTATCAATTTGTATATTATTATGAAATAATGATTTTTATTTTATGTACATACTTACATACACACATATTTGCATAGGTATACAAATTATTATTATTAAAAATGGGTCCAAATATGTAGGTTTTAATTTTAAAATGGTATTATTTTATAATTCAAGATGAAAGAGATAGTTGATGTATACTTTTAATTCTATAGAGAAATTTATAGTTAAATAGTATGTAAATTCATAAAAATAAAATTTCCTTAATTTACTAATTTATTAATCAAAATTTAATTAAAACAAAAGTTCTTTATAATTTACAGTATATCCATAGTTATAAATACTTAGTTCAGTAGCCCTTATTTATTCAATAATTAAGTCATAGCTCAATGGTAATGACATTAGTAATGAAGATACTATAAACCATTGTGGATACACAATTAATTTGTAAAAATTTGTATAAATTTATTGTGATGCAATAGAAGTTATTCAATTTATTATACAAATCCCTTAATTTATGAAAAGAAATTTATTTACATTTATCTAAAATGTAGTTGATGATATTTTTTTGATTCTAACTTTGATGTTGTTATACATGTTTGATTTTTGCGATAGTTCAACTTGTGACTACTTTATAATTTTTTTCAAATTATTTTTTTCGTTAATTCAAGCAAATAAATTTAAAGATCGGAGGGCTTACTCGAGTATGTATTTACACGAGTAAGCCCCGCGATCATACAATTGATGATTATGTAGGCCTAAAAGTATGCAAATTTTATATACATACGTATAACAACATTTTTTTTCAGGATCATTTTTATGTATGTATGTATGTATACGGAATTCATAAATTGAAATTTTGATATTTTATAAAATTAATTATCTTTGTTATCATTTAATTTGCTATTTCAAATTCAATATTATTTAATTAATTAAAGATACTAGAGATAAATTTGTTATTGATATTCAAAAATTATGATTATAGAACAATTTACCGGCCAATTTTCTGATTTTTAAATAGTACGTGCAAAGATACTTGCATTTTCTTATACATATGTATATATTAATTGTATATCAGTATGTATAATTAAATTATTGAAGATTTTTTCTAATGTTCAAAAAAATTAAATTTTAAAAATAATAAAATTTCAGTTTAAAAGACAAAACAAAATTTCTTTTTTATTAATTTTCCCCCACTTAAAATACCGTTTATTATTATATACGCGCTATGAATGTATATATGTATGTAGTTAAAAATTCATTTTATTTTACTTTTTATTTTATTTTATTTCAAAACAATACCCTAAATTTCTTTCATTTCATTTATATACATACGAACTTGAATTTAAATAACCAAAAGAAAAAAAAAATTAAAGCAAATTATTTATAAAATTTAGCAAAAAAAAAATTAAATAAAAAGTAGGTACAATAAAAAATTAAAAAAAAAAAACATAAAATGAAAACCAGATCAAAAACCCAAATTATTTTATTTCAAGAAAAAAAAAAATTTAAAAATACATAAAAAGCAAACAAGCAGCATCATCAGCACAGGCAGGCAAACAGAATAGCCAGCAGTAGCACAAAAACAGCAACAACACAACAGCAGCATAGTTTTATATTTTTTTTTTTGTTTTTTGTGCATTCATCCATTTTAGTGATGATAACATTGACTTCATTTTGTTTCTTTTCACAAAAAATAATATAAAATTAAATAAAACAGAAAAACACAGAGAAAAAAAATCACTAGAAAAAAAAACTCAAAAAGAAAATTTAAAAATTTCTACTTGAATTTCTAATTTAAAAAAAAAAATTATTTAACAAAATTTTTATATGCCTATCTTCAACCTTGTTATATTAAAAAAAAAAAACAAACAAACAAAACAAAATAAATAAATAAAAACAACAATATTACAATCATACATTTTGTATGATGTACACGCCAATAACAAAAATATATACATGCATATGCACATACAATTTGTATATCACAAATAAAATGGGTTCATTATGTACAAAAAAAATTTTTTTTTTATAATAAAATTATTTTGTACTTCTAAATTTTATGTATAGTCATGCTTTCGAATTCAATTAATCTATGCATAACTATTCGTAGATATGTATAATCCACTTATAGATATGTATGTAGATGTATGAACGAATGTAGTTCAGATCATACTAACATCATACATCCATATATTTCAATTATACCCCCAAACATACCCAAATTCCATATACAAAAATAGTCCATAGACACAAAGTTCGTAGTCGTACAAAATTCCATTGCACGTATTTAATAAATTTATACATAAATATTATGAAAACAAACCTATATACATATATACTTAATATATAAGTATGTATATATTTATAGTAGAAAATATTTTAGTTTTTATGTACTCATGTATGAATATAAAAAATTTGTGTTATAATTTTTACATCATCAAAAAAAAATTTCACTGATCTAGTCACTAGTGTCTCGGAATGGTCTCTTTTTTTTTTCTCTAAATCGTCCATATAAAATGTTATATAACTTTTAATTAAAAAAAAAAAATAAATAAATAAAAACTGTGACGAAAGGGAAATAATAAATAAACGAAAGAAAAAGAAAGAAAGGAAAAAAAAATTAAAATTTCCCTTTTTTTTTCGTTTCACATTATTTTTATTTTTACAGATTATGTTTTGTGTTTTTTCTTTCTTTTATTGCCGCCACTCTATTGCTTCAATTTTTACTTTTGTTGACTTATGCTACGTTGCGGCTATGACGCTATTTAGTACTGCTTTTGGTTACGTTTTTTTTGTTTTGCGTTTTTCGTTTCGTTTTTGTTTTTTAGCCCAATTTTCACATTTTATTTTCAATATTTTATGTATACACTTTTTAAAATTTGTACCATATTTATTGTTATTGCGTATGTACATGTTTACATACGCAAAGTACGTAGCATAATACTTTTTGATATGACGTAGTATAGACAACACTTTTAGTTTACATTTCTAATTTGCAAAACAAATATTTATTTCTTTTATTATATAATATTTTTTAAAAATGGCTCTTTTCTACAAATAAGTTGAACATATGTATGAATAATATGAAACATATTACGAATAATTGGTGTGACCGGAGCTTTTTTTAACTGATTAACATTAAGTTTGACATTTAGTATACAATCATATACCTTTATAATTAACATATGTATATGTATGAATATTCTTATATTTGTTGGTCCAAACTTGACACTATGTTGGCTGATTGACTATATGTTGGTATATGTTTGTAAATTCACAATAAATTTAGCCTTTCGTTTCTTCTAATTACAATGTTACGAACTCAGCGAATCTTATGGTGATCGTACTGTGAAATTTATAAGGAAAGCATCAAATTATTCACAAATATAGCGTTCATTCAAACAAGCTTTTTCAAAAATAATTAAGGAAAACTTCTCAATTATTACTGAATTTTGGAACACTATACTCTGTATTACGGTAATTTTGAAGTAAGCGAATAAATCTATAAAGCGTTTTGCCATTAAAACTATTATAATCTTTAGAAACAAATGAATAGTAGAACAACATTCCACTAAATGTAATTAAAAAAATGTAGACTAAATTAACATTGTCAACACTTCATGTAAGTACACTGTGTGTACTGATCATAATGGTACAAAAATATTAGAAAAAAAAAAATTATTTATATTTTCTATCACTGTACTTTTAATATATGTTTGCATATGTAATACATACATACATACATATCATAAAAATTTATTTAATTTTTTATTTTATTGCGATGGTTTGTGACCCACTTTTTTTAGACTTGGTTATTTTCTTGTTTACTTTTTCTTTCTAAACGCGAAACGCGAAAAATATATTATGTACATATAAGTACTACATAAATTTGTATGAAAGTATATGTTTGGGTATGAGTAAATAATTAGATACACAATACAAATACACAAATATCTGTGCATTTACACTTATAATTTCAAACACAGCTATGCACACAAACACACAAATTTTTTTATTTATTTATTTTGAATTCGGCTGCTTATTTTTTCATGTTTTTCTACGTTTTTACTATTACTCTTCTTAATGATTATTTTCGGTTAATACGAGGGTTAAAGCTCACTTCACTTCCCTTTTTTTTCGTTTTTTTCGACACACATTTTAAATATGTTCACAAAACATAAACAAATATACTTACATACAAAAATTTTATATTTGTATTTACTATATAGTGTAGAGTAGAGAATAGAGGAAAGCGAAAACATAGAAATCTTGAAATCCACGCTTTAAATAAAGAAAAAAAAAACCAATGCTTATTTTTAGTTGAAATCAAATAGGGTTAACATAAGTGTTTAATTAAAAAAAAAAAAGTGCGGTTATAATTGGAGTACATAGTGTTTATTTAACTTTCACGTGAAGTGATATGGGAACGTAATTAAACGTAATTGCAGGCATTTAAGCATTTGAGTTTTATGCAATACGGCTGATTTTTTTTTTCGTATTCGTATTCTAAAAAAGTTTCAATGCAATTTTAGTGTTTCATTAATTCAGAAGCTAAGTGAACATCAGGCAGACATCAAATTTTTATTTTAGCAATTGATGTTTAATTGTTTATATGCATTCCATAGGTTTAAATTCAAATGCTCATTCATGCAACTGTATGATCGCATGCAATTTGGCAATACAACATTTTGTAATTTTTTGCAAACTAATCGCAATTTTTAGTTAATGTAATCGATTTGAATTATTTATGCAACACTAACTAAAATTGTATGTCTGCCTGGACCCAAAGATATGAATTTAAATGGTTTGAAAAAAATCCTCACTGATGGTTATTTACTTTAAATTAAAATTGTAAGCAATATGCAAATACTTAAAACTTTCATAAATTAAAGATTTTCTCTTTTGGTAATAAAATTTTTTCTCATATTTTATTATCATACCAATATTCGTAAAGGCCAAACATCAATACTGTCATGCAAAGTAAAATTGTATGAAAGAGCATTTAAAGAGAAATAAGCCGGCAACTCTAATAAGTAGAGTCTATATAGAGAAGATTGAAAGGAAAAAAATATTTACTTTTCTATTTTTTTTTTCTGTTTTGTATTTTTCTTGTAGATGAAAGTTGTTTATTTCCCCATATTTTAAAAATGCGAAATTTTGTTTTTATGTGTGTCATTTACAAATATAAGATAAAAATAACACAAACATAAAGCATTCACACATAGATTTATCACCGATCGTGTACAGTCAAACACTTTTATATTATTACACTAACACAATGAAAATTTACTCAATTTTGCATTCCAACAATATTAATGAAATTATGAGCGTGCTAACAGCTGCTATGCTCTGTATAAAAAAAATGTTAAAAAAGTTTTAACATTTTTTGAGTACATATTTATGGTTAAGAGAATGAGATATTAAAATGAGAATAAATAATTTTGAAAAAAATTTGAGCAGAATTTATTTCATTTGAGTTAAAAAATGTTAAAAATGTTTTGCAAGCTCAGTGCTATGTATATGTATGTAAAATCTTACTCGTTTCAAAACATTTTAATGCTGCTGAAAATTGTTTGTTTAATTTTTCATTACTTACATACATACATAATTGATATAGTTTTAAGATATGCACAAACATCATAATATTTATTTAAAAATTTAAGTATTTTGTAGATTGTCTGAATTTAAGTGCTGACTTTTTGAGCGGAACCTACAGAATTTCGAGCAATTTTAATTTTTGTATAAACTACTTATTGTACTGCAGCCTATGTTATGATACATAATTTTTTCTGGTCGGGCTATGGGGTATTTATTTGAAATCGGTAATATTACATTATATATTTACAAATTGATTGCAAAAGCAGCCATAATAATGGCAGAAGCAGCGAATAAATTTTCAATTCAAAATTCGTTTGGCAACTCTTAACATTAATATAGTTACGTTAATTTTAACTGTCATGAAACTTGTAAAAATCATGTGTCTCTGATTGTGGTCTAAATATTGTTCTTATAATTTTTGAGTAATTGCAATGAAATTGGCCATATTTTAAACCTCAACAAATTTTTGCCCAAATTTTCATATAATTTTCAATAGTCAATAAAAATAGAATCCTGAGATCTCATTCTTTTATGTTGATTTCCATATTTCTGTTATTGCATTTTACATCCTTAATTCTACTTTGATTTTTATAAAATTTTACAAATTTATGACCTCTATTTTCTTTGTGTATTTCTTTCCTCCCAGATACCCTAACAATTTTATTTCTTTAATGTAGCAAAAAAAAAAAATTTACAATTTTTGTTGAATAATTGCATCTGACTTTTAAGTATGTCATAATTTTTACATTTCTATGCATACATATATATATATTATGTATAAGTTATATATATATATTATACATACACACATTATAAGTTACAAAGTTTTGTGTAATTCTCAGATTTCTATCGATTCTAAATGTTTGAACATTAAGTATGTTGTTTTTTTTTGTAGAGAAAAAAAGAATAAAAAAAATAAGGTAAAAAATTTTGTTTTATTTTTCTTTATTTTGTTTACATTCGCATGCAAATGCAATTGATATAGGAAAGCTTTATAAGTTTAAAATTGATGGAAAAAAAAGAAGAAGGAAAAGCAATTTAGATGACTAGAAAAAAAAAGAGAAGAAAAAAATATGAAAAATAAAAAATTGCACAAGGGTTGTGTTGCAATCTTCTCAGTTCAAGAAGATAGAAAATTGTTCATGAATACGTTATAGATGTAAAGAGGTACATACATATGTATAGAGAGTTGTCTAACGTAAAATGTGCATATCATGTATATGCAAATGTAAGTGCCTGTGCATAAAATAAAAAAAGTGCATAAGTATTAACATTCAAATAAAATATTATTACATTAAATTGAGGTTACTTTACTTTCGATTTTTGATATGGGATGCCAGGATGTTTTGATTTTAAGAAGGACAGTATGCTGGGTTAAACGGTTTTCGTTCGTTTATAGGTTCAAGTAGTAAATGATAATAATTTAAAGTGGGTGTTGAATAAATTTTTTCGTTGTATTTTCTAATTTTATAAAAATTTTGCAAAAATTTATATCCCGTTTTTTGTAGTGTGCTCGTGGCTCTCAAATACTTGAAAAATTTCGTGTAGATTTGTAAATTATACCATATGTATATGTAACAATCAGCATATATGTAAGTATTGGTTATGTTATCCATAGATCATAAATAACAGCTTCAATTTTTTTGAGTTTTTTAGACTTTGGATCACAAGTTTACAACTCACATTATTCAATATTGAACCAAATTTACAATTCGTCTTAGACTATGCGGTTTTAAAACATTTTGATTGGAAATTTTTATAGTTCTGATTAACGATCGAACTTGCACGTCCTTATACGTAACCTTGCACGTCTTATACGTAACTATTATATGTATGTCTGAGAAAAATTTGTAATTTATAGTTTATCACTTTCTTCATCACCTTCGAAAATATTGAAAATGTAATCCCATCAAAGTAATTTTTCTGATCTGGCAATCAATTGATTATTTTTTTTTTAAATATTTTAAGTATGTATGAATTTTAAAGTTTAAAGTATGTACTAAAAAATTAAAGGAGATGTAAAAAATTTCTGAAAAGATGAAATCATTTCGTATAATATGTGAAATTTTACAATTAAAATTTCATATTTATTTTTCAATTTTAAAACGCGTAAGTTGGCACTAATTGTCTGCATAATTTAATGAAAATCTCGGAAATATTAAAATTTTAATTTGTGAATAAAATTATTAATTATAAAATTTAAATTTATTACGATTAATGAACAAAAGTATGTGAGAGCATATTTAATTCAGTAAATTGTAGCACTCTTAATTATTATTCAAATTCAACAACAATTCCTTATCAAGATGTTAATCAAAATATTGATGCTCAATCTCTAATAGGCTCTTTGTGTTGTAAATATTTGAAATCAAGACGTTTGTACTGAATTTATATTTAAATAGTTAACAATAACTAGCAATAAACTCCTAACATTTTAAAAATCATAACATTTTAAATATCTGTGCTTTCTAATGTCCATTTACAAGTATGTACTTTGGTAATAGTAGTATAGAATTATCATAATTATAGAGACCCTTCTAAAAATCATATTAAAGTTCTCTTATATTTTAAGTTTTTTGCTTTTTAAATTAAAATATACGATGATAAACAGGAAATTCATTAAAAAATATAGGCTAAAAGTTTTCATTTCTATGTGAAAAATAAGGTTTTCCAAATATTTGCATATTTTGTTTTTTTTCCTATTTTTTTTTTATAATAAAGTTGCGTATATGCAAATTTTTTCCAAAGAATTTTAATTTTCTTCCAGCAAAAAAAAAAAAATAGATAAAGAACAACTTTCATGACACAATAATATTGTGTTTTGAGGGTATGTAGCTATTTATTGAAATGTAGAGCATTTTCTTATAGAATTTAGAAATGAAGTTACCTAGAAATTATTTTGTAAGTATGCCATTCTAAAAATGAATTAATGCATGTATTACTTTACATATGTATGTATGTATATATTCATATTATATAATGTAATATATTATGTGAATATTTAAGAAAATCATAGTTCGATATAGTTTACATAACACTCTTTATATATATGTACAGATATGTATGGGAGTGTAATTAAAATTTGTATTAATGTATACTTTGTTCCAATGAAAAAGAAAATAGAACAAGCGGTGTCGGTACTACTTAAATATTGTATGATTATATGCACATACATATACAATGTAAATATACTAAAAAATGTTTTCCCTTCCTATAATTTTAATGCACTTTTTAAAAATTTTCGGAATGAATATTTTTTGTTTTTAAATAGAAATGAAACTTAAATATTCTATATAGCAAAAGTTTGAAGAATAAACAAAAAAATTAAACTGGTGTAATATATTTCAAGTACTGGCAATACTAAACTCATATTTGTGATTACTAAGTAATTTGTGAATTTAGCATTCCGCAACGTGAATTTTTAGGTCCTTATTAACGAATTCATGGCAGTAACTTATTTGATTTTCTTAAGAAAATTAAAAATAATTAAATGTAACATACATAACTTTTTAAAAAATCATGTAGGTAATGAATTTCAAAATACATGTTAACATGCAAATCTGTCCAATTTATCAATCCTTTGTTAACATAGTTACACGTATTCTAATCATAATTCATACACATGTATCTTACATTAGCCAATATATTGACTGATCTTTGTACTTGCATATATAATAATGAATGTAAGTATGTAGCTCATTTCATACACTTTTACAAAGGAGAGGAATGGGTTATAGGGAAGAGAATTAAAGAAGAAATGTAAAGTTTTCAGTTACACCACGTTGAATAATCTAAAAACTAGGGTACGCTTCTAGATAAATATGTACATGCATACACACATACACATCCATATGTATATCATAATTATAATATTATACATACATACATTCTAAAGTACGCACACACATATTTTTTTTTAAAAAACAAAAATATTTCTCTTTTTTCACCCCACCACTTTTTTTCTTATTTTTTTATTTAAAATTAAAATTCACTTTCATTTTCAAATGAAACCAAAACAAAAAATATGTACAATAACAAAAACAAAAAGAAAACGCAGAACAATAATTTCTGCTCTACATTTTCTTTGCTCTGAAATTGGGTACGATGATGCAAAAGAAAAATAAAAAAACAATAACAACAACAACAAAAAACTCTACATGCATAATGATTTCTGCAATTCTAAATTCTTGCAACAAAGCAAAACGCAACAATAATAATAATATTAATATACATATCTACATATATACATACATCTCGTATACTTTACTTGCATGCATAATAAATATAAAAAAATTCTATGTGCAGTAGTTGAAATTTCTTTTTGCTGTTTCTTTATTTTACCATTCAACAAAGGGAACACAAAAAAAATATAAAATAAAAGTGGAAGTAAATGAAGAATTGAGTTCATAAATAATAAAAACAAAACGAATAAAAAAAATTTAGCAATAAAAGCAAGCGCAATAGAGTAAAATAAAACCAAATGTAGTAAAGTCATATAGTAAAGTAATAATAAAAACAATAACAAAAAAAAAACGCAGACAAAAAAAAACAGTAATGCAAACATAGAGAGAGAGGGAGAGGAAAAAAAAGAGCGCAATAGTAAAATTAATAATATTTTATTTCTGTTTAATTTTGTTAGCAGAATTTTGCTGTTGCTGTTACTATCGTCGTTGGAAAACAGCAAAAAAAAAAAAAATCAAAAAATACAATAAAAATTTTTTACTCTATTTGGATGAATTCAATAATAATAATTGTTGTTTTCTGCTGTTATGTTTATTTCTTATGTTATATGTTATATGTTATGTAGATATTATTCTATTTTGTTATACATTATAAGTTTTATTATCTACTGTTGTGTGTATTTTTTTTTGTATTGTTGTAAGAGGAAGAAAAAAAATTGTACAACACAAAAAAATGTTGTATTTTTTTTTTCTTTCTCTCTTTCTCTCTCTCTCTCTGCTGTTAGGTAGTATGTTATTTCAATAATTATTGCTTTTTATTATAATATTGGCTCGACTGGATGAATTGAGTAAAATGTACATAAGTATATACAAGTATGAATGATGTGTGTTGTTCATCGTTATTGTTGCATTAGAGTAAAGTAAATTAAAGTTATAAATTTTTTGTTTTGTTCACATACCAACTTAACTACTCTACTAAACTAATAGATATGAATGGGCACATAAAATTGTAATGAATATTTTTTTTTAAAATAAAACACCAAGTACATTTTAGCTATTTTTTGAGCTCATGATAGTAAATATTATGAGGTACAAGAAAGCCAATAAAAATAAATAAAACATGAAAGAAAAATAATAAAATAAAAAAAATGATCAAAACAGACAAAATAACAAAAGAAGAAAAAAAAAGTATAAAAATTAAAGTTACGTAAGTTTTTATTTGACCTACTTCTGGATTTGAAAAAGTGAAAAAAGCGCAAAATAACAACAAGAAAGGAAAACAGAAAATTAAATTGTTATACAGAGTTATTTTTTTTTTTCGTTTTCATTTTCTTGTATACTGTACTGAAAATTTATCAGTTTCGTTGATCAACACAACACAATATAACAACAACAGCAACAATAATAATAATAACAACAGTGCTTTGCTGTTCTGTTATTTTGTTATTATTTTTATTGCTATTACATTTATTATTATTTTTTTTTTTGAGTTTTGTTGTGAGAGCAAGAGCATATTATAAAATGGAAGGAAGAGTATTAAGCAACCATCTAATATTTCTTCTTTATTTTTTTAATTTGTTTTGTGATTTTATTTTACTTTTTAATTTACTATTTTTTTTAATACTAACATTTGAAATAAAAAATAAATTATAAACTCTTAGTAACATACTCATGTGTGTATGTATGTTGTATATTGCTAATATTAATAAATGTGTGTATGTATCTATTGTATTACTTTTTAATAAAATTAAATTGACTTTGTTTTATACATTACTGTGTCTTCTAAAATATTAATTTATGTGGACAAATTATGTATGTATGTATGTATGTATATCTAAAGATTTGAATTTTAATCAATTATTTGTTTTTATAATTTTGTTTTTATATTGGAACCAATTTATTTTTTTGACTTTTCTTCCTCTTCAAGCTTAGCTACAATTCCATACTTAAGTATATGAAATCTCATTGTAAAATATGAGCATTTATCATAATAATAATGTTGGTAAACATTTTCATAAAAATATACATTTAAGAATGTTTATGAAATAATTCTAATAACGTAATAAAATTCAAGAAGATTTACGTACGTACATATATATACATATGTATGTATATATAAATATGTACATCTGTAAATTTGTACGTATAATGTACGATGAAAAGTACGATGAATGGAATTTGCATATTATTCATAGTATTTTGAATTCTTATTGTTAGTGCTACAATGCTACGAAAAATAATTTGAAAATAATTTTTTAATAAATTAAATATGTAAGTATAATAAAAATGAGTACCTATCAATAGTACACATGCATATATGTATACGTACGTATGTGTATAACATTTATAAAAAATGTGTAGAAAATAAATTAAAAAGGGACGATAATGGCCATTTGGGATACATACTTATGTACAAATTATGTTCTTCAATAATCATAATCTGCGTTACGACCAAATTTTTAAAATAATTTCGTTTTTCGAAGAATCATGCAACAGTCTCTTAAGCACGTTGCAAAAATGCACTTAATTTTGCGACAATTTTGCTTACTGGCAAATTTTTTGAAAAAAAGTAAATGCCACTGCCAAGCAAAAGGCTAAACACAATTTAATAGAAAACGATGTTTGTAAGTTTGTTCGAAATGACAATTTATATATGTATTTCTTAAATTAATTTGAAAAATTCTGTATGATTATTAAAATGCCCACTCATGTTGAGTAATTGTATATGACAGTTAACACTTTATGTGTTATTTTTTTGCAATTTTTTTTTTTAAGAAAAGTATGAATGTAAGTGTTCTTTTATAATTTTTTTTTAATTTGCTAAGGCATTATTCCTGTTTGCTAAGGGAACAGGAATTGTAAAACTTGTCAAGAAATTGACAGTAAATTGTCATTTAGTATTCTATTAAAACAACTCATGTGTATTACGAAGGTCATTATTTTGACATAATGTCAATTCGCTTATATCAAAAGACAAATAATTGTGCAGATCTAGTTTTATCTGTTATTTCGAAACTATTGATTTTTTTTTTGTATTTGGTAAAATCTACTTTATTCCATTAATATGATAATATTCTTATGATGGTGCGACAATATTTTCTTATTTTATTTTATAAAAAAAATTATTTTAAAAATTTAGTGAAAAAAAAAAAATTTTTTTTTTACAATTTCTTAATCAACCAACCAAGTTAGTTAATATTATATTTATGTTTGTTTGTATATTTCAAAAATAAAAAAAAGACAAAATTAAAAAAAAAGAGAAGCTTTTCGAAGGGATTTTTTAACTTGTTTGTTGGTTTTTCATTGTGATTTTTTTGTTTTTCGATTTTTGTTTTTGGTATTCCAGTTCTGAAATTGAAAACTCTTGCGCGAAATCAATGTACTCAATCTTTAAAATTTATTTTTTATTTTGATTTGAGCTTTGATTTATTTTTAATTTAACAAAAAAGCGCAAATAAGAATAAAAATTGAATAACATTTTTTGGATTTTTGATGGTTATTTTGTTGTTTTAGAAGTGAAAAACTAAAACATTTCAATAAAAAAATCAAGAAATCAAGAAAATTGTAATAAAAAAAAAAATATTTTTAAAAGTTTCTTCTTAATTATGTAAGTTAAAATTTAATGACAGATCTTTTAATTTGATTTGAGAAGAAAAAAACAACAAAAACAAAAAATGAAAGGTTTTTTTTAAATGTTCAAAGATTTTTTGAAATAATTTTTATTTTTACCTTCATTTCTGTTTGCTGGCTGGCCCCTCTCTCTACTCTCTTCTCTTTTCCTCTCTAATTAATGATGTTATGTAATTTAGAATATATGATGGTTGCTTTGCTCCTATAATTTAATAGCTTTATGGTTTCGTTTTCTTATTATTTTTTTTAATTTATTACGGTATTTTGTAATGGAAGTTTTGCTACAATATTAAGGTTATTCTATCTTTATGCACAGCATGTATACACATATGTATGTATGTATGAAAGTGAGTACATTTAGTTTTTATTTCTCGTTCTCTTTTCGATTTTACTTTTCATTTTTTTTTTCTTATTTTTTGTAATTTAATGGAGTTGTAAAATTATAAGCCGCTTCAAATTAATATTTAATTACAAAAAAAAAAAAAAAATAAAAAAAATTTTGAAATATTTTTGTAATCATAATAAATTTTCATTTCATTATTATTATTCTTACATAACATTTGTTTATGTATGTATATCTAGTTGCAGTTGATGGCTATTACTTTGATTGTATAATAAGAACGTATGTAAAATGTAAGTTTAGTAACTAAGATTTTATTAAATTTAAATTGATAAATTATTTTTTTAAATTAAAAATTATAGTTGTAAAATTAATGAAATTATGAATTTTTTTTGTATACCTATAAAGTGTAATTAATTTCATAACTGTTAACCGTGTAACTGTTATTCATAATGTAGTTTTATTTTATTATTAACTTTAATAGCTATTAATAAAATTTTCAAAATAAGTTCTTTATTTTCTTTAATAATTGCAGAAAATTTTTAAAAATTTTGGATTTTAAAAATATGAAATTTAATTATATTAAATTTTTTATACCATACCCTGTTGATTTGATTGAATTAAACCGAATTGATCTTTGTCACAATTATGTTTTGAATAATCCTTTGGTCGGAATTTAAATACTTGTTGTCAGTTTATATACAGAGTGAACTTGTAACGTTGTATAATCTCTCGGTGGTAGAAAGATGAGAAAATTTTATGAAAAAAAAATATATTGGGGGGAGGGGCGTGCGGCAATAGAACATTTAAACCCCAAAATCTCTGCTAAAAATTTCCGGTTTCGACAAAAAGGTGTATTGACTTAAATGACTATCACTTCTATAATTCATTAACTGATTTTTTCAATAGCCAGTCAAATTAATATACACTCTACATTGTATTCGGTATGTGAAATTATTTCGTTTAAGTCAATGAAATTATGAACAGTTTAAATTGTATAATAAACGCCCGTTAAATATTTCATTCAGTCAAAAAAAAATTAAAATTTTAAATACATACTTGCTTTATTTACTATCTTGAGCTTTGCTCAATAGTATGATTGCGCAGCCTCATATTCGATAGGGCTATGATTTTCAAAATTTTATTTTCCTTTATTAAATAATTAAGCACAAATTCTTATTCTTTTTATGTTTTGGAAAAATTATGGTGAGAAAATAATTTAAATTGAATCAATTTTTGCATAATATAATAAAAATGTTATGTAGAATTTTATTCCTAAAATAATGAATAGAAAAAAAAAAACAAGTTCAGATGAAAATTTAGGGATTCAAGAAAGTTTTGTTTTTAAATGCGAATACAGAAGGTATTTCAAATGATCCTAAACAAATTTACGGGAATAAAAGAAATAATACAAAATGAAAAAAAAAAATTATGAATTTAAATAAATATTTGTTTACTAATGTTATACAAGATTATTTATTTTAAAAATAAATAAAATACACAATAGGTAGTGTTTATTTTTTTCTTTAAAAAAAAAATTCTTTTAGTTTGCACATACTTAAGATTTGGGAGTTGTACGTATATTTGTATGTATGTTTATAAAATTTCATTTGAGTTGGGTATTATTAATTTTTAATTACTAATTTGGAATTTGTTTTTAATTAACAAAATGCAGGAATTTATTATAAATGATTACGTTAAATTACATGTTTGTAAGTGTCGTAAACTTTTTTAAATTTGGTTATTTAAAAATATGTTACATAATTTATACGCTATATTCATGAACATGCTAATGGCAACCAATTTCATTTAAAATTATAGCAGCAAATTAGGAATTTACAATTTACATAGGAGCAAATTAAGATTGTAATGAAAAAAGTTTTTATTTTGAAATTTTTCAGTGGAGAAAAATTAGTTTCTAACTTGTGTATATTACAATAAACATACATCCAATTGTAATTTCAATATAATTAATTAAAATTAAAAACCATAATTATGATAAACCATAATTGTGATAAAAATTCACCTTCGTTACAAAAATATTCACCTAGTTTTAATTTTATAATTTAATTATTATTCGAATATTTTTTATTAATTAAAAAATATTTTCTATATTATTTTAATTCATATTAATAGGAAATTAGTAATCATAATACATTATTTATATTTACAATATTTAATATTATAGTAATTATCTACATACATACCATATATTTAATTAATTATTATGAAAAGTCATTATTATTACTATGTTTTGCGTTATAATTATGCGCGTATATTATGCGTAAAGTTGCATATATAATTCACAATAATTCCAACATTAATTAGAATAATAAAATTAGTATTGAATTCGAATTATATTGGTCTTGAACTTGCATTTTCTATTCGTATATTAGAAAAAAAATTAATATTTTTCGAAAATATTTCGAAGGACAAAAAAATTATATTTATACACGTTTCTTCTAATAATTAATCTGAATTGATTTAATTAAAAAAAATATATATTTTATCCTATAGGTTTTTATAAATCGTAATTTTATAAAACATAAGACTTATAGTCTCTCTGATTTCATATTGAGTTCAAAATTAATAAAAGAATTCAATTTTTTAGTAAACAATATAAAATAAATAAATCTTTAGTCTTTATGTGATTCAACCACCCATCCACTAACCTATAGTTTTTATTTTTGCGATTTCTATTTAATATTTTGCATATGTGCATAAGTAATTTTTTTCTATATTTTCAATTTTTTTTTAAATTCAGAAAATATTCTTCAATGTTTCAATCAATAGTTTTGTAGTTGATTCTCTTAAGTTTATTCAAATTTTGAATATTTAAATACTAGTAGTATGTACATATGTACAATATGCAAATATGTTTCACAACTTTTTAATTTTGCATGTTTCTAATAGAAAACTAAATTTTTTGTTGATTACTCAATATTTTTTCATTATAATTTTTTTAATTTAGTTCTAATTAAGTTTCACTAATTAGTGTTGAATTATATTTTTGTAATAAAGTAGTTTGTTTGAAATTTGATTAAAAAAATAATTCAGAAATTAAATAAATTATTGAATGAAGACATGATTTTTAAGCTTTCGATAGATTTAAAAATATAATCTAGGGTCTTATTTAGATTTTGATTACTGATTACTTAAATGAACTGATTGAAATCAAAGAAGTTTCAATTTGAAATTTGAGTAATTTGAGATTTATTTTTTTTTATGGAATTCTTAAAGTAATTACTGTAAAAATGTGCAGTAGTAAAAAATTCTGTTATTTCCCACAAAATTATTTGATATACCTAAGTAATGGGTTGATATACCTAAGTTATATTGAGGTTTGAATTGAAATCTGAATTGTTCTAAGTATTGCAATGAATATAATTTTTGCTAAGTCGATTTTGTATGCTTTTAAAATCAAATTTAAAGATTATTTAAAAAATGAATTCTTTCCTTAAAATTCTGTGTACAATATAGTTGGTAGATCAAAGTATGGTCGATCTTCGAAATTTCATAGTATTTTTGAGGTGATTGGAGTTAAAGTAGGCTAAGATTAATTAATTGGCAATATTTTCTCCATTGTTTTTGCCCCTTCTCACGAATTCCTTTTATTCAGGAAAACTAAGAAAAATAAACATTTCTTTCTTCTTAGACTTGATTTGAACTTGCTTCCCATTTCTTAATGCATTCGTTTTGATTTCCATTACTAACATTCAAATATGTTAATAAACGGCATTTTTTTTTATTTATAATCAACCTATTATTAATTAAGACATTGTTTCCATTCGATTTATAAAACGCCATACTATCGAGGTATAAATTTATTATCAGAGTTTTAAATTATTTTCTCAACTCTTAAAGAAACTCTTCAGAATCTGCCTTATTCTTAGAAAAAATTTATATATTAACGAATATTGCATATTCAAATTTTTCTAAAAAAAAAAACTCTAAAATAATCAACTAAAACAAGCTAGAAAACACGATTTCTATACAAAAAAAAAATTAAATTTCAACAATTTTTTTTTATTTAATAAACAAATTATTTACATTTCTATATAAACAACCACCAAAAAATAAAATAAATAAAAATTATTAAAAATTTATTATTTTATTATTCATTTTACTCTTAATTAATTTACAATTTATTTACTCAATAATAATAATAATAATAATGAAGGTACACAAAATTTCTTGAGGGTACATAGATTTTCATCAGCTTCATTATTATGCTGTTAAAATTTTACCTCCTAAAATCCTTTTAATAATAAACTATATTATGATAATTAGATGCACTCTCCTTTTAAAACTTTCTTTTTATTTTTTTTTTATATTTTTATTTAACTGCATTTCTATTATATCCTTTCATAAAATAATCGTTCTTAAATATCCTTTTTTTTTTTACCTACCGACATACTTTTTCCCAAAATTTTGTTCTTGTTTTTTTCCTTTAACTTTATATTTTTGAAAAACAAACAATAATTTTCCTGTATTTTAAAATTTATAAATATTTGTAAACCACCTAAATAGTATAACAAAAACAAAAAGAGAAAGAGTACAGTATAATAAAAAAATAAATATTTTGGAAAGAAAGAGAGAAACAAAAAAAAAATTGTATGTAAACATAAAAGAAAATAAATTCATTAAAAAGGATGTAAAAGGATCACAAAATTATTTTTATTGTGCGGTATACAAAAACATATTATGTATATAACAGAGAAAGATTATTATATGAGAGTCATAAAAGTGATGAAGAAAACTATAAATAGGTAGATATAGAAAGGCAAAAACTATTATAATGTTAAATTTGTTTTTATAAAATATATAATGAAAAACGATTAGTATAACAGCACGTATAAGATTTTAAGAAATATAAGGGCATTCAGAGAGACAACATGCAAATTTTTTATAATGCCTACCATTATTAAGGTCGTTGTAAGTAATATGCATATATATAGATAGTTAGGTATTTATTTCAAAGTGATCAAAGGAATTGTTTTCTGGAGTAGTTTTTGTATAATAATTTTGTATATAAGTTATTTTTATTGAAATAATTTTTTTGTAGCGTATTCAAATGAAAGAAATTTTTGTTTTATTGCTTAAAATTTTAGTAAAATTTTTGATTTGAAATTATTTTAAAAATTATGTCGGAACTATGTAAAATAATACTGTTATATTAGTAACATGAAGAAACGCTCAATATAATTATTCAGCAATATAATTTTAATCGAAGCAGATTTTATATGAATTAAAGGGCCTAATTTATATATGTAAGTGCAAACTTTATTCTGTCCGATTTGTATTTCGGTGTATCGGTCCCAGCTTTCTTGATAAAATAATTTCATATCAAAGAAATGACAATTTTTCTAATATTGAAGGAATATTAATGAATTTTGAAGTCAAATAGCTTATTTTTTTTTTATATACTTAAATATAACAGTTTAATTTTACATAAGTGTGAAATTTTAATTATTTCTTAATTATCATTTAAATTTTGTATACATTAAATCAATTTTTGGGGTTTATTTTCTAAATATAAAAATTTTAAATTTAGAATATTTAATTTTTAGAATAAATTTTTTTTTGCCATTTATGTGTACTAAAAAAAAAATTATTTTTTTTTTAATAATTTTTCAGGCTTGAATGGAATACCTTTACAGTCCAGCTCGACAGGTAAATAATTTTAAACATTCATCATATATATAAGTATATAAAAATGATTCGTATAATTTTTGTATATTCAACCAAACGGCTTAACATATAAAGGGACTGCGGTGATTTGTGAAGGCTAAAACGGAAACATTTTCGTTTTGTTTCAAAATTCATAGATTTTGGGTGATGTTAGTTGGTAGAAAATATCAATTTCCAAAAAATTTCTCAATTGTTTTAAAGTTTAGTTCCATTACAAGCTTTTGTCTTAAACGCCAAATGATAAACGAATTAATTTCCATTGATAATTTTTAAAGTCAAATGAGTTACGGTCAAATTTTTTAAATTATGAATAAAATTATTTTAATTCAAAAAATATCAAAAATTAATTTTGGTTTGCACATAATTAAAATTTGTGTTAAAATTTGATTGAAGATTCATTCAGTTTCATTCAGTTTGCTTAAACATTATTAATGTAACAATATTTTGAATTAAGATTCGGCATCCCTTAGAAATTGATAATTGCAAAAAAAACAAATTTGTATACTGACGAACGCAATTTATTCGACTCGGTTGCATATGACTAATTTTATTCGGAATACTTTGGAAAAAAAATCGTATGTCGTCAAAACCAATTTCACCAATTCAATTTATTAGAGTAATTAAATTTTTAAATAAAAAATTGCATATTTCATGGCTAATTTTCTAAAGTATAAAAAGTCAACGAAATCTCCTTAAAAAAACACTCAATTTAATTATTAAATAATTTAAGGCAAAAATTTTTGAATCAGAGAATTGAAATGAAATTCCGGAAGTGAAATGTAAAACTGAGAATATTATTATGTGTGTGAGTTGTCATTTCCTTGAGAATTTTTATATTAATAATGGAATTAAGATTTGAGAACGATCATTGCGTAGCGTCAACATAAAAAATCGTCGCCATAGAATTTATTGGATGACTTGAAATTTTTTTCTTTATTTTCGTTTTCCTGTGTTTTTATTTGTTATTTTATTTATTTTAAAAATTTCGTTCATTTATTATAAATTCATTAGATCGACGGCCATGAAAACGTGTTTTAAAAAATTGGTTTTTTGTTTTTTCTTTTTCTTTCTTTTTTATTTTCTTTTTGGTTTGCTCGTGTTTTTCTTATCGTTCTCATAATTTTTTTTTTTTTTTGGAGTCGAAATGTGCCCAAAATAATCTTTTTTTTTTTTCTTTGACTTTGAAGTTTTGACACACAAACGCACATTCATACTTGCATTCGATTTCTCATTATAGTAAATTTGATTTGAGAATTTTGAGTTGCCGTTGGTTACCAATAGTTATAGTTTGTATTTTGTTTTTTTTTCATAATTTTGTGTTATTGTTGTTTTTTGGATTAAATGTTACAAAATATGTGTAGGGTATGTATGTTTGTTTGTATGTACGTTTGCACTCATAATTCATAAAAAAAAATAAAGTTTTTTTGAATTTGGAAATAGAGGAAACGAAAATCCATTAATCGTTTTCTTTAGAGCGTTTCATTGCCATTCTGTTAGCATGTATGAGTGCGAAAGTATATATTCTCTTGTGTGTTCGTGTGTGTGCTTTAATAATAAAAGTTGATTTTTGATTATAATAAAAATATTTCTGGGTTCTTGATGTTCCGTAGGTCGCGTTTTTTTTTTCTTTTCAGTTTTCTTGTTTGTTTGTTTGTTATTTTTTGATTGTTGCTTTTTACTGTCTCTTTTTTTTTGTGTATTTTCTTGTTTCTTAATTTTTAAAATTTTTTTTTTATTTCTTCAACTTTTTCTTTTCAACAATTCTTTTTTTGTATTGAATTTTTTTAAAGTGTATGCTTTTTTTTATTTCGCTTCACTTTTTTTTTTGTTTTATTACTAATCTACCGTACATTAAACCTGTTTTTCAAGGTTAATATTTATGCTTTTCTCTTTTTTTTTTATTCAATTTTTATTTCTTTGTTAATTTTTCGTTTTTTGTTATGTTTCGTTTTTTTTTTCGTTTGTATTCTACTTTAATATGTTGTTTCTGGCTTGTTTTGTTGTTTCACATACCAGAAAAAAAAAAAAAACCGAAGCAGAAAAATACTGCAACAAAAATTACCTTTGCGAAAAAAAAATTTAACTTTCATTAAGTCAGGTTACTTTTCTTAATCTCGTTCATCCCGTATATGTAAGCTGTTTTATTTTTGAACATAACTTGTAAGTTATAGTTATAGTATAGTAAAGCAGTCTCTCTCATACTTAATATTATTCAAGTTTAAAGTTGATTTTTTTATATGGATGGTCATTTAAAAATTTTATAAAATATAGGGTGGGTGCGGAGTATGACGGATTTCAGTTTGTTTTGTTTTTTATTATTTTTAGAAAACCATTTCCGAGTTATGGAATATTTTATTTTCTGTATTCTTACTTTTTAAAATTTCTGTCTTAAAATTATTGTATATATATGTATATTGTATAGGGGAGGATGTAAGTATAGGCATTTTCAAGATTTTATAAATTACAAACAAATGCACACACGCTTTTAAAATTATAAAGAATTTTTTGTTTTAAAAGCTCTTTCATTTAATGATGAACAAATTTTTAAAGCTATACATATTCACATAAGTATAGGAGGTATTTACATAAGTATAGGAGTACATACTTAATGTGGATAGCAAGTGTGGAGAATATAATAGCAAGAGTGTAAGAATATAAACTTACATTATCTACTTGCATACATACAAACAATCTCAGTTAAATGTAGGTAAGTATGTAACTACAAAAAAAATATTTGCAATCACGTTTAAGATTAGATCATTTTATGAAATTTTTTAAATCGTTCTATTTTGGTATTTCTACTAGGTACACGATTTCATATTCAATTTCAATATAATTTTTGTTATGTTGGAAGCCCTTTCAATATTGAACTACATACATACATATGTCTGAACATATGTATGTCTGTATACTTATATGAAGATAATTTTAAATTAATAAGGATTAATTAGGAGTTAAATTGAAAGTATGATAATTAGGAATATAATTTGCTATGAATAGGAAACCGTTAAATCTCGATATTATTCGAGTGGTCATGCTCATTTTACTTTTAGTAATAAGTTCAATATTAAGTGGAGTGTGTACTGTATTAAAATTTTAAAAATTATAGATTAAAATTTTAAAGAATTCCAAGAAAATTAGGAAGTGTTCAACTCGACAATTTTTCATAGTTAACTTAACAAAATGAATTAAAAATATTATTAATCAATTTTAATATTATTTCGAATTTATCAATGGATAAACCAATCGAAAAAATTCGTGTTCCAAAAGCATTAATTTTTTTCTAGAGAAATTTTGTTTTAATTTTGATTTTTTTGTATGTTTGTGAGAAATAAACCCTCACCCTTTTTATTTCCATAAAATTGACAAGAAGTTTCTTTCGTTAATAAGTTTAACATTTATCAAAATAATAGTTGCACTTACATCATCATCATTTAAATATTTCTTTAAATTTTTGTTCTGCTCCTTTATATAGGCAATAGGAGATCGTTCTTGCTAAAGTAACTGTGATATTTAACTAACTATCAAAAGTTGATCTAACTTTATTATAAAATTATATTTTGACTGTAGATTCCAATATTGTCGTTCAAAATTTTGCTTAAAAAAAATATTATTTTACAAATTATTTATTGAGAAAAATTTAATATAACTAATAATGAATTAAAATAGAATACAAATTATGTAGGTACACAATATGTATTTTTGACAAAAAAAAATCTCTATATAAGTACTTTTATAAATATTCGAACTCGATTAATATAAAAATTGCTCAATAGAAATTTTCTTAGAATCACTTAATTCCCAACATCATCTTTTGACAATTATGTTTTAAGAACGTACCCGTTGAAATAGCTGTCATTTGCGATTTATGTAGTTTTCATTGTTTTCAGTTTTTCTATGTTTCAGGTACCTACATAATATGTACATACATATATTATAAATTAAACAAAATAATTGGATATTTTTAAATTATTTCCGTTTATATAAAGCTAGTGTAATTTTACATAATGTGAATTTAACTGAGCATCGATTAATTTTACAACTCCTTTCAAATCATAAATTCTTGGATATTTTTCTATATGCGATATTAAGCGTATTCGATTGAAATATGTGTAATATGTATATATAAATATTGCACATACATTATACATTGTAGATTTTAGATTGTAAAGAAGTGATAACTGTGCACCGCGACCAGAAAATTTAGATCTATTGTGCCCCCCTATATACATACATACATTGTACATAAACTTATACTCATTTTGTACATTTAAGATTTAAATTTTTTTTGAAAAATAATTATTTTTAATGAATTCAAATATACACTATAAATGGGTATGTAAGTGTGTAATGTACATTCATCTGACAAACAAGATAAACACCTACAATGTTCTTAAAATTCAAATAACAAAAATAAGGAAAAAAAATCTCATATTGTCTTCAGTTTTTTTTTTTTTTAACTTTCAAATTTTTTTTTTTTGCTTTTTCTTTCTTCTTTTTTTTTTGTTTTAATATTTTCAAAGAATTTTTCTATACTGATTTTTCTTTAACTTTTGATTTCATTCTTATTTTTTTTTTTGTGTTTTGAAAAAAAAAAAAGAAGATTGTTAATTATAAATACATTTTGCTTGTACGTATGTACATATGTATGAATGTGTGTATGTGAAGGTATACATGTAGAATACAAACATACATGAATAAAAATTTATACAATTTATAAAATATGAAAAAAAAAGAAAAGAAAACGAATGCTTTTCAGATTAGTTGGAGGGAGAAAATGAAAATTATAAAAAAAAAATTAAAAGGTAAAAAAAATTTTTTTTTTCAAGGTAAAATGATTTTTTCATGCGCGGATTTCTTTAGCTCTTTTTTTTTTATCGTTTCTCTTTTTTAATTTTCATTTTCTTGTTATATTTTTTTATTGTTGAAATATTAACAAAGAATAATGATAATAATAACAATAATAACACAAAAAAAAATATAACAAAAAATTTTTAACTCTTTTTTTTTTGTTTTTTTTTTTTGTTTTCTGCTTTTCTTCTTTTATTTTAAATTTTTTTTTCTTCTTTTTGTTGAAACTGTCTCTCCTTGGATTTCTATGCGGTAATTAGAGTGCAACTTAATTAAAAGAACGAATAAAATAGCAATAAAACAAAAAAAAAATTCAGAAATAAAATTATTTTCTGTTATACGAGTACACTTATTTAATTTTCTTTTCTAAAAACAATTTATTATACAAACTGTATTTTCTACTCTAAACCTTTATTGTCGGTTTAAATGTCCATTTTTACAACAATAAAATCATATACGCTCTTCTTTTACATAGCATTGTTACTGTTATACCATAATAGTACTTTTATAATTCGTTGTTGTTAATGATTCTTTCGTAAAAAAAAAAACTAAAGGTACTTGAAAATGCATACACAAATTTACCTTACATACTACTGTTAATTGTGAAATAATTTTTCTTTATATTTTACACATAACTTAAATATACACTCATACATACATAGGCACATAATGTATTTACATACTCATATATTGTGTTAACTGTTAACTTTTCTTTATTTATTTTTCTTTTAAAACAGTTACTTTACTATATTAATTCCTATATGTATACGTATAGGGAATAGTACCTTTATAATTTATGGTATCTTTAAGGTACATTTTCTTGAATATTATATAATACATATGTATATACATATGTACATATACGTTTATTCGCATTTGTAATTACGAAAGATTTCATTTTTATCAAGAATAATAATGCTTATATAGGCTCTATTCATATACTATTTACTTGTATACCACTTACTTTAATAATATTTTTATCATAATAACTATGTACCGATATTGTTTAATTTTCTTTTGTATGCCAGAGAGGGAGAGATGATGATGATGATGAAAATTGTACTTTTATGCAAGTTAGTGTTATATAGTTTGTATGTATATAGGTGTAGGTATGTAGTTAATAATTATAAATTTAATGTATATACGATACAGTAATTATTTATATTATATGTGAATTGAATATGGAAGAGGGAGAGGAAATGAATGGGAAACGATATTTTTGAGATGTTGTACTTTGTACTACAATATTAATGTCTAACTATAGGGAAATAATATCATTTAGTGTTGCCAATTTGATTAATATAGAAAATAATTTAGCACATTTCCTAAATTTGAAATCAGTTTCATTTACTTATTTTATTTGTATATTCCTTTCAGATAGAACTTTGAAGTTTGTACACTGTCTGTATACTTACATATATAAAACGGCCTAGTGGAAAAATTGAACGGCGTAAATTTGAAAATATGTTATACTTCTTTTTCTAATAGTTAAAATGTATTCTAACTATAAAGGTCATTTTTTTAAACAATTTTAATAAAATATGGAATAGGCATTAATTATTATATTAATATAATAGTTATATATAATAGTTATAAATATAATAGTTATTAATATAAACATTTAAGGTTAAATAAGGGAATATAACGGCTAAACAAGACCGTCAATGGTATCTAAGGAATTAATTGACGAAATTTCTTAAAATTTAGTGTTTGAAAATTAAGTATTTTAAGTTTGTAAATGAATACAACTGAAAAACTTTTCGAGGACACTGAATCACAGAAATATGAAATTTTCTAAGAACCAAGTTACGTCAACGTCAAGTTAGAGTTGCGTCAACTAAAATTCTCCTTCTATGAAATTTGAAATACATATATATGTGTTTAAAGGACATTTTTAAAATCTTGTAATAATAAGGGACTGTTAACATCGGACGTTATTAGGGATTTCTTAATATTATTCACATTAAACAAAAAATTGAAGCCGATTATATTATGGTCTCGACACCAGATTTCTTTCATGTTCAATTTAGTCTCGTTTTATTTTTAGACAAACGAGATATACATATATTTAGACTTAGTATAATTTTTTTTTCAAGTTTTGATTAATAATATTTTTCAAGAGTGGCAACACTCATACATATTTACTTTTATAATGTGATATTGGAGAAGAGGAATTTTTTTTTATACTGTTCACTTACTTAAAATCAGAGTAAATAGTGTAGTGTAATAAAGAAAGAAAAAAACATTTTTTTTTTTTAGTATTCCGGTTACTTTTATTACTTTTATTGTACATACCCTATAATGTATGAGCGAATACAAGTCTATACTTGTATTATACAGGAAAAAAAGTACTTTTTATAAAATTTTACCTTCATAATATATGTAAATAGTATTATGAATCCGTGTTCAGGAGTTAATAATGTTAACAGTTATAAATTTTAAGAAAAAATGTTTTTATACTATATATTTACCTTCATATATGCATATGTATGTATAGTGCGTAGCTACTATGTTTGCAGTCTCACTCTCACTTATTATATTACATTGTAATATATTCTTCTATATACATATAAATTATGCGTATATGTTATACTTAATATCATAATGTGAAATTAAGTTTTGTTTTTTTTTTATATTGATGTTGAAAATTATGATTTTCATTTTCAATGATTTTATTGATAATGATAATGATAAATGATCGTATAATGATTATTATTGTAAGTAAGGAAATGATGTTGATTTTGTTATGTTTAGCTACCCAAGTTCCATAAGATAATATAATAGTGTTTAATAATTATGGAAATGGGTGATGATGATAATGATGATTTTGATAATAATAAGGGCATTCAATATATGTACGAGTATGTATTCGCTGCTATATGTTAATGGAGATTTTTTTTTTTTGATGATTATTAATTTAACAGCAGGGTCATATGAATTTTAAATCTACTTGTTGGATGACAGATCAATGGTAAATCATGTGAAGTAGCACATTTCTCTTCAAGAATTCATGACACTTTTTTCTTTATAAATATGATTTTTACTTATCACATATGTACATACATTTGTGAGAATAATGACAATGACATAAGTCAAAAATTAATGGATAAAAACTTTTATTAATTAACTTTATGTACTTAAAGAAAAATTGAGGAGAAGAACAAAAATTGAAATATCTAAAGCTCTTCAAGTCCAAAAATGAAATTTCATAAACGTGAAAGAAAACGAATGCCTTTTTTTAGCCACCTTTCTGTACTAGTTTACTTGAATTACTAATTCTTAATTGAAGAAGTTTTGCAAACAAACGCACAATTGAACGGACAGGCAGATTTCAACCAAAAAGTACATTTTTTTAAAAATGAAAGCTCTACATGAGTAAAATTTTTAATTATATTTTCTGGGGTACGCAAAATAAAAATTTATACTTAATTTTCAGGTTTTTTAATTAAAAAATTCTCTCTCTCTTTCCCTTTTTTTTTTGTGTTGTTATTTTCTTGAGTAACGTCCTTACATGGTGGCTTATATGTGTATGAATAATATAAAATGATGTACCATGAAATTTTTAATTACGGCAATTTATTTTTTGTTTGTTGTATTTATAACGGTTTTTAAAAATAATTTTGAACTCTATTTAATCATTTAAAGATTAATTTACGCGTCGATCTCAAAAAAATTAAGATTGTTATTAAAAATTATGAAGAATATATGTAAGAGAAATAGTACTGAAAGAGAGAAAAATAAAATGTAAAATTAATTAAAATGACGGAAATTTCATTTTTGACAACTTGATTCAATTTCCGATACACTTGAAATTTAATCCAATTCGAATTGTTTTAAAATATAATTTTATTAATATTATTAAATATGGTGTGATTGTATTTTAAAAATCATCTTGAATTAATTGGATTAAATTTTTGTAAAAAAAAAAAAACGAAAACTTAATTTTCGTAATCAGTATCTTTAAACGTTCCATTCTTTGTTAACGTTAAATTGTTTTTTTTTGTATAACTGGTGTTTTTGTTTTATTAAACGCTCTTACGAATTGCAATAGTTTTGAAATTTAATTAGTTTTTTCAAATGTCGTGCTTAATTTATGAGAATTTAATAAATTAGAGTCTCTCTCTTTCTCTCTTTTATTAAATTTTTTTTTTAAATTTAACGTTAAATCAAATATACGATAGAAATATACGATCAATAGACGTAATAAAAATTCTATGATATCTTTGGTATATCCTTGCTTGTCAACGTTATTGACAAACTGATAACAAAATTTCCTTAATTTCAAATGCAATCGACTACATGAGGGTTAATAGTTCAATACATACATTATTACTTAAAGATATATTAGCAACAATTTGTAAAATTTTAAACTACAATTTAATTATTTTTGTTTGTTTTCTTTTTATTTATATATATAGCTTTCTAGAATGCTGATGTTGCAATACAGCAAACACGGCGAATGTATTCTCCAAGAAATTGGTGCAGCATTTCGCGGTGAATATCCAGCTGATTTATTAATTATATGTGAGAAAAAGGAGAAATTAAAAGCGCACAAATTAGTTTTGGCAGCGGCGAGTCCTTTAATTAGGTAAAAAATTATTGATCATATTTATTTTAAATTATTTTTATATTATAATTTTATAATAAAAAAAAATTTTTTTTCATTAATTTTATAGGACGTTATTACAAGAAACTCCAGTTACAGAAGGCATTACAACTGTTTATTTTCCAGATGTTGACGTTACATATTTTCGTTCATTATTAGATTTTTTATATTTAGGTCAAACATTTATACCTGTAAATGATTTAGAATATTTACATGATCTTTTATCACTTTTACAAATAAAATCAGGTGATTGGAGAACAATTGATAAAAAGAAATTATCAAATGATATTTTTCGAACAGCATCACATAATCGACGTACAGAAAATGCTACTGGCGATTGTTTTTTATATCGTAATACTGAAACACGTTCAACATTTGATAGTGCTTCAGGTAATGAAGATTTAGATGTTAGAAAGAAAGCACGTTGTGTTAGTTCAGATTCATCACCATCAAGAATATCAGTTAAACGTGAAGCATGTTCAAATGAAAATAGTGGTAACAGTAGTAGTTATGAAGATGAACAAAAATGTAATAATCGTTATAATGTAAATAATACAAGTGAAAGTGATAAAGTTGATGATGATATTATAAATAAAAATGATGATGATTTAGAAAGACAATCCCCACATATAAATATTAGGTTAAATAATTCAGATGAAAAAAATCAAAAACATCACAATAATACAGATGAAAATAGCGAAGATGAAGATATTTATAATAATGATGAAAAAGATGATATTAAATCAACAACAAGTGTAACAAATGAACCACCAGATAGTATTGGTGAAAGAAGAAGATGTTCATCGGATCCAGTTAATTTATCATTAAATAGAGAACGTAAAGATGATTCTGGTGATGAAAATTTGGTTATTGAAATGATTCCGCAACATAAAAAAATTTTAAATCCAACAAGGCTATTAGATCATTTACGTACAAAAAGAAAAACATATTATCATCCACCGGATTCAGAAATATTAAAACCACCATCAGAACATGACTTTTTACAGATATCACCAGAAAATTATGTTGTAACACCACATCGAAAAAGACGACCAGGTTTTCATAATTCACCAAATCAAAGTCAACCATTCGTACCGTACAGTTCATCATTTTTAGAAGATTTACGTATATTAAATGCTCCAACATCAACACCGCCAGTGCAATTCAATTCCGATAGAAATATTCCATCACCCCGAAGTACTAATTCAAATTCTGAAATCTTTAATAATCATCATAGTAATAGCAATAATAATAGCAATAATATAAATACAAATAATAGCAGTGGTTTAAGATCAAGACCACAAAGTCCAGATGATGATAGACATTTACCACCAATACCACAATCATTTGTATATCAATGGCCAACAGCTGCTGCTGCTGCAGCAGCTGCAGCAACACATCAACCACCTTCATCAGCAGCAATTGCATTAAATAGTTTACGTACAAATAGTAATGTTGTTTTAGGTTTTCAATCACCTTTACATAATCCCAATGATAGAAGTTTAACTGATATACAACCAGTACAATTATCGAATAATCGTAATTGCAATTCAAATAGCTCATCAATAAGTGGTGGAACAAGTAGTGGTGGCGGTGGAGGAGGTGGTGGTGGTGGAGGAGGTGGTGGTGGTGGAACTGGTACTGGTAGTAGTACCGGTAGTGGTAATGTAGTTAGAGAATATAGATGCGAATATTGTGGTAAACAATTTGGTATGTCATGGAATTTAAAAACACATTTACGTGTTCATACTGGTGAAAAACCATTCGCTTGCCGTTTATGTGTTGCAATGTTCAAACAAAAAGCTCATTTACTTAAACATTTGTGTTCAGTACATAGAAATATTATAAGTATAAGTGGTGGACAAGATTCAGTTAATCGTTATAGTTGTTGTTTTTGTTCAATGTATTTTGAATCAATGCAAGAATTAGTAAGACATTTATCAGGACATCATAACAATTTATTGTTAAGTAAAAATCTTCGAGATTGATAACATATTTGTATATATATAAATGTATATATATATATATATATAGTTAAGAATAATTTTATATACAAATATATACAACCCCTTTCCCCTCTTTAATTATTACATTTATGATTATTATATTAAGTGTGTTCAATAAATGTATATGATAATTTTTTTTATACAAAAATAAATTAAAAATATAAAAATGTTACAATTTATAATAAAATTTATACTATTTTTAAATATATAAAATATGTATATAAAAAAAATATATATTTTTAAATTTAATATGAGTATTTTAATACAAATTTTTAGGAATCTGGAAAAAATATGTGAACAATTTAAAAATATATTATTACTATGAAGGTGTGAATAATGAAATATTTAAAAAACAAATTCAAAATTAGACAAATTTTAAATTTTAATATAATAAAAATGTTATATATAATATTAAAAATAAAAACTCTAAATAAGAAAATTGAAAAAAAAAAACAAACAAACAGCAAAATAATTAAGTGTCCTTTTTTTATAACCTTATTTTTTTACATAAATAAATAAGTACGTAGTTAAAAATTAAAATAAAAAATTAAATGTGTAAATATGAAAATTTTTGTAAAAAGCTATCTATAATAATAAGATAAAAAAATTCTATAAAATCTATAATTATTTTTTATAAATTAATTTTAAGTATAAATTAAAATATTAATGTAAATATATAATTTTAAATAAGAATATACACACAATCCCTATTACATAAGTTCTTCATGCTTTAAAACTCGGAGTTTTTTTTATAAAATTTAAATAAGCGCATTTTCTTTTGTTTTTCTTGGTCGCTAATCAAATGGCGACAAATATATTAAAATGAAAATTATTAAATAATTATTATTCAATAATTGTTAATTTAAAATTATTATAAAATTAAAATAGTAATGTCGTCGATTACATTTTTTTTTTCTTTTGCTCATCAAATTCCTTCATTTTGAATGGAAATGAATTTTTCTTTTAAAAAGATAACATGTATGCAAAAATTTACATTTACAAAACATTTACAAAACATAAAAGTTAAGAAGAAATCAAAATATTTTGAGCTTTTAAAAATTTATTTCTTTAAAACATAATTGAACTTGTGCTCTAGGTACAAAACATCCATGTAGTACCAGTAAAAATAAATTTAAATTTTGGAAGATTTTCGACAATTTAGTCTTTATTCAAACAATTTTTATATATCTAGCTATATAGCTTAAATTCTAACTATTTAAAGTTTAAACACACTTCTAAATCAAGTGATTTACAAATTTAGAATTGAATTTTTGGATAAAGTAATTGTAAAATTTATAAAATTTATTCTATAATCCAATTCCTTTTATAATTTTTTGCTGATTTTTATGTAACAAGAGCGAGTTCTAATAAAATTGCATAAATTCCAAATCATTGAACTTGTAGAAGCGATTTTGAGATTTTTTCGGACGTGTTGTTCAACATTACAGATTTATAGTAGGAAATTTCCAATTTTCTTGAGGCTTCCTGCTCCTGTACAATGATGCTTAAATGGTTTAAACTTTTCTTCTATGTTTTGTAATAAGTATCTTCATCTTAAATAAGAAATTTTATTATTATAATTATGTATGTATACTACCATTCCAGAATTTACCACTGCCAATTTTTACTATAAATTTTACGAAAGAAAACTATATAATAATATTAGGTACCTATTATAGGCTTTCTTTTCTATATTTTCTAAATTATGTGTTCATATTTGGTTTTTTTTATATCAAAAACCTAATTATATAATTATATATCATGAGTAATAAATAAGTGTATAAGCAATGAAATTTTTTGAGTAAAATAATTTTTATGAATTTCTTTTTCCACAATATTAAATGATATTTTTTTTTGTTATACCAAAAGTTTTTACGTAATATGCGTGTATTGAGTATTAAAAACTCAAATTTTAAATTGAAAAAATAGTTAAGTAAAGTTTTCTTAATGATTTTATATTACACTTTCTAAAACAAAAAAAATATTTTTTTTGTAAAAGTACCTTTCTTTTCGTTTTATTTTCTTTGATTATGTCACTGATTTAACCAAATAATCGATATTATGTCAGGGAAAGTAGGTTAAATTTTTTTTTTTTTTGATTTTGTTAAAAATTACATTTAAATTTAAAAAAAAAGATTTCCCATCAAAATGAAATTCATTTATTATATTAAAAATTATTGAATATCAATGTTGTATTTTAAGAATTTTCGATTGTGATCGAATATGATTGTTGCGTTTATAACACAACACCATCGATTTAAACTTTAATTATTTAAGTGTATTTACTATTTGCTACAATTGTAATTAAATTCGAAATTGTATTACTATGAATATATATGCGGATAAATTTTTAATATCTTTAAACTCCAAAAGTGTCATATCATATGTTACTAAAACTATTTTAAAGCTTAATTATAATTTATCGCTTATTAGACTCCCTCTAGACAAAATTAAGCTCTGAACTAAATACAGAAATTATACATTATTCAAACACAATTTTTTTCCTGATTTGCATGTGCAATGTAATCAGCAAACAAATTTTTGTTTTCCATAATTTTATAATGAATTTTATTTCTGTTAAAACTGATGTATGAGTACTTACTGAAATTAAAATAATTTAGAGAAAATGTAGTTAATTATAAATTTTTTTCTTCTATTTAAACTTACCAATGCATATGGGCCGCCATAAAATTGTCGCAATTCTATTCATGTGAATTCGAGGCAATAATAATCTGGATTGCAAAATATTAATTGAATATTTGAAAAAGAAAATTAACAATTTTAAATTAAATTGAAACAACTTTAATATTTCACATGATATTTTTTATATAAAAATTTGTTCTAGAAAGAAATTTCAATCTGTATATACTGAGAATTATATAAAAACTGTTATTTGAATTATTTCAATGACAAATGACAATCAATTTGTTAATTGAATATGAGATGGCGTTAATTGACCTTTTATTCAGTGTTGGAAGATATCCAAGTGTTTCCACTAATGATCAATGACTAAATTTCAGTTCTTTTTTTCCTGATTTGATTAGATAATAAAGCTTTAACAATAATTTTTTATATGAAATTGTTCAGCTGTACATCAAAATGTTGATAAAATAATTTTTTTAATAAATATTTTACTCAAAAATTTCTACTGCTGTCATAAATATCGTATTTTTTTGACATTACTGCATTATCTTACTATTTAAGTGTTATAAATAAAACGCATAATTAACCGAGTACTTTTTATAATATACTTTCATTTTATTAAAATTTAAGACTATCACATTTCCCATTTCCATTTACGTATTATATGAAAAAACTTGAAATAAAAGAAAAATTTATATTTAAATCATAATTAAGATTAATTTAAAAAAAAACTACAAAATTTATTCAAAAATCATTTTAATTTTTTTTTTTTTTTTAGAAATTTTTGCTTCAAAAATAAATAATGAATGCGTAACCTAAAAATTGAATGAAATATATTGTATCTGTTATCAATAAAAATGACATAATAAATACATTTTGACATTTTTATTATATTTAATGTAAGATTTGCGTTAGCTTTTCTACGCAAATCAATAAAATTTAATAATTTAAAATTAAAAAAAAAAAATAAAATAAAAAAAAAACAAAATTTTTATTAAAGTATTACCAGATTTTTTTTTTATTTTCTTATTTACCTATTAAGCTTGCTATTGTAATTTTTTTGTAATATAAGTTTTTTTTTTAGGAATATAAATGCAAACAAATTGAAATTATTATTATTATTATAACTATTATTAATTAGTAATATGTAAAATTTTTATATTAAGAAAATATTTTTTTCTTTTTTTAATTTAAAATAAAAAATTATTATTAATAATGTTTAATCAACAAGAAAAGCAAAAAAAAAAAAAAATTTAAAAATTTCGAATAATTAAGTAAACAAAAACAAGAAAAGATCGAAGCGTCATCTAACACAGATTAAAAGAATTATAAAAATTAAAATGTACTTATGGTTGATACCACCTTGAGGATTTCATAGTATAATTTAGAAATTTATCTTAAAAGCACAAAGTTTTCAAATATAGCAAATTAAAATCAAATTTTATAATTTTAAAGAAAATTATTATAAATATGTTTAAAGGAAAATATGTATTTGAAATTATAAAGTTTTTAAGGAAAGACAACATATACTGTTTAGTATAAGTAAAAAGCCACTTAATTTAAAACCAAAAATCCATTTGAAAATTGAAATTATCATTTTTAATGAAAAGAAAAATATGTTACTGTTTACCAGTGATTTAATCGATAATAGTTTTAGCATTTAATGATCAAGCATTTATGCTAAGAAAATAGGTGAAACTGTCAAAATTGTTGTTTGTATGGGTAGATTTCATAATAAACAAAATATAGGTAATTTTTTTTTTTATTTCCCTTAAAATTTAACATTTATGGCTGGCACATAAAATAAGTATAATAAATTGTCTGTCACCTAAATAAAAATTTCAATATTTTAAAATATTTTTATAAATAAACAAATAAAATTGTAATTTGAATTCAATTTAAATTTAAATGAAATTAAGAAAAAACATCACTTACATCTTAACCTCTATAATTTAGATCAACTATTTAATAGCGGCATTTTTCAAAATTCTTTCATTTGGTTATCAATTAATTAATTAGTTTAAATTTTTTTTATCTATTAAATATTAAATATGAAAATAATCTATTAATTATTAAATATATGAAATGATTCTTTTCAAGTTAAAATGGTAATTAAATAGAAGATTAATTTTTTATTTAAAAAAAATTAAATTCAATTTTCTTATAAAGTGTTTTTTTAATAAAGTATGTATATATGTAATATACATAGGTAAAGAAAATATAATTTTTTATATAATTTTAAATAATAAAATTTTAATTGACTTAAAAAAAAATTTAAATCCCAATTTATTATTATAAAATATTGTATATGTACGAGTATATGTTAAGTACCTGACTGTTTTTAACATTCCCCTAAAATTTTATTATAATAATAATTATATAAAAATATATTTTTTCTTCCATATATGTATTTTGTTTATTTTAATTTTTTTTTTTTGAAAAATACAGAATTAAAAACACTTTTTTTTAATACTTGACGTGCTAAATGTCATTTTTCTTTTTTTTTAAATTCCTCAGCAATATTTAATGATGCTCAATAAACTTTTTATCAAAAACATAAAATCTCTTTTTAATTATTATAAACATTTTTAAATAATCTATCAACATAATTTTGTTTCTAATAATATTTTTTACTTTTAAATAATATCCGCAAATGATAAATGTTGACAATAGTAATAAACGATGTTTACAAACATGGAAATAAAATGTATTTGTGCTTTTAAGAAGAAACAAAATGAAATAGGAACAAGAAATCGAAACACGATTGTTGAAATGTTTTGAAAAAGACAAAAAAAAAAAAATAGAAAATTTACAAAAAAAAAAAAAAAAAATATAAAAAAAAAAATAATATAAGTAAAAATATAAAAAATTGTTGCTTGGAATACACGACGAAGAATATCAAATCAGAAAAGAAAGCATTTGGGCAGATGTTTTTGATAATGAAAATAGAAAAACCATTTTATTGCTGGTATTTTTAATGCAATTAATAGGTATAATAAATTTTTTAATATTGTTGTTTTTGTTTTATTATTTTCATTCATTTTTATTATATAAAAATGAATACACACACACACACATTTATAATATACATGTATATATATGTTTATTTTATTTTTTAAATTTATTTTATTAAATCGTTATTTATTATTCGTTAAATTTTATTTTTTTTATCATTTCGATATTTGATTACAGTAAATAAATTCAATATTTTTTATTTTAAAAATAAATTTAATTTTTAAATTTGATGCATACTTTAATAAACTTGTTTAAATATCTAGTATATTATGAGAGTAGTATTCCAAGCAAAAGAAAAATATTTGATGTGTATAAATATAAATTTGTATATATATATGTATGTTTATGTATGTATATTTAAAAAACTAAATGAAAATAAATTTGAAAATATTTATACAAATATAAATTTGGCTAATATTTCTTTTTTTTACCATAATGAATTAATTTTTATATATATGTATGTATGTATATTATGTATATAATAACATTTATAATGAATAATTTGTTTGCATATTATGTATATCTTTTATTAGTTAAAAACAAAATTCCGGAGCATTTTTTTTTAAAGTATAAAAAAAAAAATTGAAAAAAAGTTTAAAATTTTAATGAAAAAAGTTAAAAAGAAAGTAAAAACAGAGAGAGAGAGAGAGAAAAAAAAGTGAAATATAAAAATATAGTGAGAAATAAAAAAAAAAACAGAGAGCCGATATTAATTTATAAAAGAGAAAAAAAATATCAATGTGTTTTTATTTTTATGAATTTTTCAGATATCCTTTTCATGATAACCAAATTGGAATTGAAATAATATTAATTTAATTTCAAAATTTCAATTTGAAATTCAAACAGATTAAGTTTTTTTTAGATGAAGTTGATACCGAAATTTTTTCATCAAATATTGGCATATGGCACAATTATTTTTGAATTGCAAACCTGATTCGAATTTTGAATTTGAGATGCTCTGTGTAATATATTTTTCAATTTTCAGCGATTCCGACTTCGACCCGGATCATGATCACCAAAATGCAGTAATACGGTATTAATACACAATAAAATTATTCAGCTTATAATAATAGAGTTTGAATTGTGAATATACGATAATATTAGAGTCTGACTTGTGTATTATATCAGGTCACAATCAGAATTTCTGACTTGTGTATTAATACGGTATTACTGCAATTTGGAAGTCTTGTAGAATTTCAAAACGTACTTGTAGAATTTCAAAATAAATTAAAATAAATTTGAATCTTAGAAAATTTCTTAAATTCAGAAGTATGAATTTCAACAGGCGTGACCTAAAAACAATGATAATGATAATGAAATAATAAGAAATTTAAATTTTAAAAAAATATTTTTTAAATTAATTCTCTATTATAAAATAACAGTGACAAAAATGCACTTACTATTATTTTAAACTGTAATTTTAATTTTTTAATTTTTTTTTGTTTCACACTTACCCTATTGTTTAAAATTTGTTCAAATGTGTTTTAATTGTGATTGTAATACAAAAAAAGTTAAGTAAAATTACTAAAAATCTCTATACATAATGATTTTATTGCAAGGATATTAAACAATAGTAATACTTATATAAGTACATACATTCATACATAAGTGATATTCAAATATTGTGCAGGTGTATAGTAAAAATTTTCATTATAAAGTTTTTTGTACCGCATAGTTATATAACACGTAATACATATTATGTGCAATTATATATTATGTATATACGTTACATAAAGAGTCAACAGGGAAATTTTTGACATACAGATAAGGAAGCGCATGTGTAAAAATGAGTATTCAAAGGCATTGCATTTTGGGGCTATACTCTCAATAGAATATACATTTTAAATTATACATGCAATTGGGTCGGTTAAATGATAAAATTTTTTGTGAATTTCGCGAAATAAAATATATAGATTTATTTATAGGTATAACAAAAAAAAAAATAGGAGCAAAAACTCTTTGTGCATTAAGAAATCTATAAATTTAAAATTCTAATTGGGGAAAGAATAAAAAAAAAACTTTTTCCAAACGTATATAGAAATTCGATATTTTTAAAGTAAAAATTTTATAAAAGTTTTAAATTTTAAAATTAATGTAAATATACTTAATTTATAGAGAATTTTATAGTAATGCAAAAAAAAAAATTTTTTTCAATTTCATTTTTAAAAATTTTCGGTTTTCATTTCTACTGTAACAGTTTAATTACTTTTTAATTTAAATATTATAATTATTAAATCAATTATTTTTAAATAGAATCAATAATTTTGCAAATTATACAAGGATAATTGGAAAATATAGCACTATTTCCTAAATTTTCAATAAACAAACTGTTAAATAAATGTAATTGGTTAATAATTGACAAGTTTTTTGAAAATTAGCGCCACAAGTGAAAAATACATGAAGCTTTAGAAGCTTAAGAACAAGACATTTAATATTAATTCAACACTCAACAGTGTTGTGTAAATTTTAGTATTACAAGAATGTTCGCCTGTACTTATGCAATATTAATTTTTGTGGAAATCTTCTTTCATACATTTTCGTCTTATCGTTTCTCTCATTGTCACAAATTTCATTTGTTCCACAATTTTGATAAAATTTTAATCGGCTGTTAATTTGTTTAATTCTACAAATATTGGAAAAAAAAATAATTTTAATTGTTTTTAAATAAATAAAAATGCGAATGAAATATTTTTATTTTATTTCTAAATTTAATTCGTTTGTCTTTTTTGTGTTTTTTTTTTTTATATTTTTCTTTTTTGTATTTTTTTCTTTTTTTAATTCTTTTTCCATTTCTTTTTTTTTTTCTTTTGTCTTAATTAATATTTTGAGCAAAATCAAATAATATAGATAAATAATTTTTTTTTCATTTTTTTTCTTTTTATTTTTTTTAATTTTTTTTTTTTAAATTTTAAATAAATTGACATTAAAAATGTTTCATTGTTTTAATTTTTTCTCTTTTTTCTTTATTTTTAATTTGTATTTTGTATTTTTTTTTTGTGTTTTATTTTTTCTCTCTTTTTTTTCTTTAAATTAAACACCATCTTAACAATAAGATAATTTTTTTTTATATAAATTCTACAATTTCTCTTTTGTGTGTGTTTTTGTGTTGTGTTTGTTTTGTTTGAATGAATAATAATGAATTAAAAATTAAATATATATAAGAAATAGCTAGGTAATTATAATTATTTTGACATAAGAAAAAAATCAAATTTTTAGTTTTTGTAATAAAAAGTTTTCAATATTTCAAAAAAACAAAAAAGAAAAAATAACAGAAAAATAGTTCATCAGTTCTTATGTACTCGTATTTTTCTTTTTTTTTCTATTTTATACTAATATTAAATTTTATTTCACTTTGGTAACATTGTTTTTTTTTCTTCATTTTGAAAAAAAAAAAAAAAATTTTTTTTTTCTTTAATCTTATCTTTATTAAATTTTATTTTTTCTTTTTTTTTTATAATAATTTTTCCAGATATTTCAAATTTTCATTTTATGAAAAACGAAATATTGCTGTTATAACAATAGCAAAAATTAAACAAATTATACCAGCTGTAATTTTAAAATTACTTAACGATAATATTGAAAAACGATTATAAATTGAACAAATTTCTGGTGATTCATCATGTAATAATGAATTACCTAATAAATTTTCATCATATAATTTAATACCAAGATTATTTAAATTCTCAATATTATGTTTTATAATATAATCTTCCGATATTATCATATTATTTGTTGCATTTGGACAATCCATAATACCATTACATAATGATAATTTTGTTAGACATGTATTGAAATCATCTGGACATTTAAAATCACAATTAAAATCATTGTTATATTTGTTATTATAGTAATTATTATTATTATTATTATTATAATCATTATTTTTTTTATAATTATTATTATTATTATTATCTTGTAATAAAGATAAAGCTAATGAACCATCTGAATTTCTTGGTAAATGAAAAAGTTCTGTCCAAACAATACGAAAAGCATTTCTACCTGGTTGTCCATCACCAGTATATTGTATTAATACTGGTAATGCTTCTTGTTCATTACCTAAGGCCCCTAATTCGGCAGCAGATAATATTGGCAAATCTCTTGCTGATGATATATTTTCTGGGCATACAATAAAACGTGGTTCTAAACGACCAGATAAATATACTTCAATTTTAGCATTTTCACATGTACGTCCTTTAAAATGTGATTTTTCTAAATGTAACCATAGATCACGTTGTGCAGCAACTTTTAATTCCCATATACATTTTTCTTTTTTATTAAGGTACATATTTTGTTGATTTTCAGATGTTTTATCTGATATTGATTGATTCGTCATTAAAAGCGATGATGATGATGATGAAGATGATGATACAGATGATGAATATGATGATGAATATGATGATGATGATGATGATGAATAATCAATTGTTGGATTACCACTTGCTGGTACAGCAATTGGCATTTGTTGGCTCATCATTACTAAGGCTTTCCTATATGGAAATACTAATTCACCTTCTGGTGATGGACCAAATGTTATTGGACCACATAATGGACCATGTACAAATTCATAATTTGCTTCAAATAATGGATTTGGATTTTTAAAATAACTTGTAATGGCATGTTGTCCTTGTACAATCATTTCTAAATTAACTTCACTGCTAGACGATATAACTCGTACAGCTCTAGGTATATTATCACAAAAGCATGCTAAATTATCTTGTGTTTTAGATTCCTCTTTTTCTTCCCATATTATTAATTTATCGACACGTTCTTCATGACATCTTGTACATGCATTCATATTAAATGCTAATTCTTTAAATGATACTGATAATACTTCAATTAAGACACGAGCATATAAACGTTTATCAGTTAAAAATTTATATTGACATCTAACATCAGAACCAGCTGTTCTTTTAAATATTAATGTATTTAATGGTGAACGTATTCTACCTTCTGATCTTTTCCATGCATATATATTTTCATCGCATAATGTATTAAATACTGGATCACCATAACGTGTATTATTAAAGAAATCATAATGAGCCCAGTAATATAATGAGCTACCACTATATGATCCTGTTTTACTTTTAAAACGTACAAATAATGATGACGATGTACTTACAAAATCAATTTTTTCCATAGGCCGTGAAAATGTGTCACAAAATGTTTTTATTATCCTAGCTGGATCTGGTCCAGATGAATCGTATATTGTAAGAGATTCAGCGCAATCTCCTTCGTGTGGTAAAATTGGTGCTTCTATTCGATTTATTCGAAAACTACAAAAAAAAAAGAAGAAAATAAACATAAAAATCTTTATTTAAAAAAATATTGCATATGTTTAGGAGACGTAATGTAATATTGAAAGCAATATTCTTGAACAAGAAAAATGATTCAATGTTTTCTGATTCAAATAAGCTCACACTTAATTTTATTTACTTAAAAAATTGTAAATTTTAAAAGCTTTAAACTGACGCAAAATTATTTTTAACTTTTTCTTCTTTAGCAAATACAATGATCTAGTTAAAAATGACTATATTTACAAAATCAATTTGAATGCTTTTATAGTCGCAATAAAAATCATATTATAAATTTATCAGGTAATTTAAAAATTTCTTATTGAATAATTTATTATAAATAAATAAATTATTAAAATGAGAAATTTTTTAAAGTCGGTGTTTAAGAAAATAAAAAAAAATATTAATTTTTTTAATGCCTACTATAATTAAAGACGTAAATATACAATAAATATGATTTGTTTTTCGAATTTAATTCCCATAACTCAAATAACGTGTATGAATAATTTAAAATAAATTAAATAATTTTTGATTATTTATTTAAATACCTTGGAAAATATAAACGAATTATTTCATCTTTTCGTCCTTCGATATGATAATTGCAAATCGTATTTGGTGGATACCAATGTGCTATACTTAAAAATATTCCTTCAGTTTGGCTTGTCTGCCTTAAAGCATCTGATGTTAATGACCAATCACATATATCACGTTTTATACCAGCTGTTTCAACTTGTCCCGGCCAATTACCAACATTAAAATGAAATCCATTATTTAATAATGGTCCAGCTGGTGATGAAACAAATTCAACAAACATATTTTGTGTTGTTCCTAAAAATTTTTTAATTTTCTTGTTTTAGCTTTTACTAATGTCTTTGTATACAAGTTATATATTTTACAACTAATAATTAATTACCAATTATACTAAATGGAAATTTTCCAATTCCACAAAATTTTCCAATTAATGGTGCATATTCATCAACACCATCATAAATAGCAAGCCAATCATATGGACAATATTCATTACCAGAACCAATTGATCTCATAGGACATGTCATAATATTTTCACAACTATATATAATAAAATAATAATTTATTTATTTTTTTTTTCATATTATATTAGGAAAAATTTTATACCGTTGTCCATCAACATTAAATTGTTCATTTTGTAAATAAAGTTTAATAAATGGTTGCCTAGTTTGTAATTTATAACGACATTTTAATGCACGTGGATAAACGCCTGGATAAGCTGGTGATTGTACATAACAAGCTTGTAAACGACAATCTCTATACTCTCTTTCACAATATGATCTATAAAATTTCAATTAAATTCACATAATAAATTGTATAGTTTAAATTATATTGAATAAATTAAAATACCCTTGTACAACTTCTCCTCTTCTATTTGGATAAAGTTCTGGATGTTGTCCATATCTTAAAAAAACTTCTAATTGCTGTTCAGCTCTTGAATCGAATTGAAAATATGTCTGTTTTTTTTTTTTTAAATAAAATTCATAATATTAATATTAAAAAAATTTTATAAAATTTAAAAAAAATATTGACATTTTGTGTTTTAAAATATTGTGTATTTTTCACTCAAAAATAACACAAAAAAAAATAGTCACTCAAAATTAATAATATATGATATAAACACTTAAATGCAACTCAAATGTCAATTCAGTAATGTAATTAAAAAAATTGACAGTGTTAACAGTTAAAATTAGAGAATGACATTTATTTTGCATTAAGGTAGATACCAATATGGAGTTAAAATTCAATGGTGTAGGGAAAAAATCACTAAATTTTAAAATAATCTAAAAATACCTTATTATAGCAAGTATTTTTTTTGGGATATAAAATATTGTGTTTGATTATATCGTTAAAAGTATATATTGATATACTAAAAACTATTTAATAAAAAACTAAATATTAAAAATTGTGAGTATAAAATTAAAGATTAATCGGCTAGATACTTGAACACATTTGAACACGTTCTTCACTATCTAATATTTTACTCACTTTGTAATATTTTACTCACATGCTGTACATTGAGTACAACAGTCTCCATTAGAAGAGAAATTCGGTATTTCTTTTGAATACAATTAATATTTTTTTTAGTTTAAATTTCATTTTAATTATAAGAAATTTAATAATAAAATTTCAAAAAAAAACTAAAAATTTTACTTTAATAATTAATTGCATTCTCTATTTATTTATAATTTAATATCTAGCAAATTATTTGTAGATTTCCCTTATAGATCCATTTTCTATTATCAAAAATATTCGATTAAAAAGTGCTGGTTTAGTTTTTTTTTTGTATTTCCCAATAATTTGTAAAATATTTGAATTCAAATAATTGGTTTCTGAGAACAAAATATTGTAAGTAATTAAAAAAAATTATAATTTAAATTAAATTAAAAAAATTTTTATTAAAAAAAATTAAGAAATTTAATTTTTATTGTCTGTTGGCCATATTTGTATGTTTATAAAGAATTTCTAATAATTATAAAATACTTACTTGATCTGTAAAATTATCTGTATGAAATAAAACTTTAACATAACTTGTTTCACTAATAAACGTTTGTGGTTGTTCAATTTCACCACAAAAAACACCGGGCTCACGACGATTTGAAACATCTGTTTTTGAATTTCCATCGGTAATCTATATATGGGCCATAATAAATGAGAAATAAAAATAAAATAAATTTAAATAATATTTCAGAACAGAACCTAAATGCACATCTAATGTCAACTTAATTTATTTAGCAAAAAAATATTTTTGATTACTGAATAAGTTAAATTGACTTTTGACAATTTAGGTGTTACCATATTATTCCATTTTATTTCGATATTAAAAATAAAATTAATTGATTAATTTGTATTTGAATAATATTTTAAGAATAATAAATAAGCAATATTTTTTATATATCGAAACGAAAATGAAATATTGGTGGGAAAATGTTAAAAAAATTGTTACCTGTAAATAACCACCTTGGCAGTGCGTTGCATTAACTAATGTGCCTATTTTAAATTTTTTAAAACGAAGTCTCAATACTAAATCTCTAGGTGAACTTCGTAATGTGCGAAAGCGATATGTGCAAGTAAGTGCTCTTCCATAATTTTGTGATGTTAATTCCGGTGAGGAAATATCTTCGAATACATCAACTGTTTTATTACAATAATCACGTGATGAATCTGCAATTGTCCAAATTATTATAATGAAATTTTTGTTATACTCGTATTGTTGTTATTTTTTAATTTATTTATTTTTTATTAAAGAAACAAAAAAAAAACAATAGAAAATTTTTAAGTTAAAATAAATTTTATAAAATTATTTATTAAATTATTTCATTACTTTTTTTAAGAAACATAAATTAAGGGACAAAAAAGGAGAGAGAAATTTTGTTAAAAGTAGCAAAAAGCGGCTTGTAAAGCAGCACTTTGTCTTTCAACAGATGAAGCTGCTTTATTTATAATACATTATTTAAAATACTTTCATTCATGGCCAAATATTTCAGAGAATGTAAACATTTAGGATGAAGTAAAAATAACAAAAAAAACAAAAGAGTTGTTAAAATAATGCTCGAACTCAAGGGTTAATTGCGTGAATTATGAAAAATACCTATATTTTTAATAGGATAGTATTTACCGTTAGCTATCTGCATTTATAAAAATTTGGAAAAAGCTTGCAGTATTGGAAATATAAGATGCCGAAAATTCCCAATTTTACAGAATTCGACAGTCGATAACTTGAGAGCGGGTGAAGGTAGAAAAAAATTTTTTTCTAACGAAATGAACTTTTAGAATAGTCTGATATTGAAAAGCTTTTAAACTAGAAGAAAAACCATGTCCAAAATTTTAACGAAACGGATTTTTAATAACGGTTAATTTTATAGGCTATTTTGAAAGCAGCCTATTTTTATGGAATTTAAAAAATGTTTGTGGTGTCGTTACAATAAATAGTAAAAAAATTGTATTTTTGGGTTTTCCAGAAGCTATAACTTTTGAAGGCCAGGAAGTAGTTAAAAATGCTTTTCTATGGAAATAAGTTTCTAGTAAAGATCTGTTCAAGGGTGTAAAAGTTTTGTATGTTAAACATGTCCGCTGACTTATGGACGGATGAAGTGAATTTACAAGTACTTTTTTTCATATTTTTTTTGGAAAAGTATTAAAAAACTAGACAAAATTAATTTTAGAAAAATTGCATATATTAAGGCGATCAAAATGACTTTGTAAATAAATTCGATATTATTTATTGTAAAATTTTTTTTTATTAAATAATTTTCTCTTTTTTCCATATAAATTTTAATAAGGATTATAAAAAATATTTTATATAAAATTCCTGTATATACCTAATTCTATATAGTAACAAAATACATAAATTTAAATTATTTTTCATATTTATAGGAAATTCCTATATTCCATAGAAAGAATAAAAATTTAAAATTAAAATGTCCTTGAGATCTTTTATATTAAGTATGTATATATAAAGTGTACATTCCAAAATTAGAAAAAATAAAACAAAAAATATAAATGATTATTTTATGTTTGACTTAAATTCTAATTTATAATCAAAAGTTTTTGTGTTTTTTTTTCTTTCCTCTATGGTTTTTTTGCAATATGCATGATCGAGGTCATCATTTAATTATTTGAATAATATAAGTATTTAATGTTCATATTTATAAGATCAAAAAAAGATGATTGAGAATATCATTTAGAGCATAAAAATAATTTAAAGGATTTTCTTTTTCCAAAAAGATTTAAAAATATTTAATTGCAAATTAATTATAATTATTTTGTTATACTGTCATATAGTTAATATTATTTTTCATGAACACAATGAAATATATTTTACGTATTTATAGTATTTCATTCAACTAATTGAATAAGTTGAAAAATACACCACTGTTGTTACACTCAATGGTGAGATGAGATCGAATCGGTTCGGTTGTCTAACAATTTGAAAATAAATTGGAATTTACAAAAATTAAAACAAAAAATTTGAAATGCACCTTTTTGCGGCAAAGTCATGCAATACCAAATAGAAGAGATTTTTCAAAAGTAATGAATCGGTACACACTGATATTTAAATAGAAATAGTATAGTTAAAAAGAATATATATTTTTAATTGAATAATATTTAATTAAGTGTTATAAATACTAAATTTACATGGCCAACAAAAAAAAGAAGAAGACCTGTATTATGAGAAATTATTCCCGCTTTGGCAATATATTGAATAAAATTTAAATTGAATACAAGTTTAACAAAAAAGCACTTTATTACTTCGTTTATGAATTTACAAATATTAAGGTTGCGAGCCAGTTAATAGAAATTTCTCAGTTCACCACTCACAAAAGCTCAGTTCAGTTCAAAAAAAAGGTACCACAAAATTCATTTAGAAGCAATAAAATTTTTTTTTCGTTAATTTTTTTTTTTATAGTAAATCCATTAAATTAAAATTCAAATGTGTTGGAGAGAAATACCAACAGATTGCATATGATAAACGTACGAGACATGGAACATAACGTTGAAATTTGAGCACAGGATAAATTTCAAAGAAATTTGCTAAGTATTTTTCTATTTGGTAACAAAATTTTGCAAGAAATGGTCTGAAATATTAAATATTGCAATTTCATCTGGTCTGAAATAATAAAGAAGTGAAAAATAAGTGAAAAAGAAGATTTAGTCTGTCTGGAAAGCGAAATATATGAAAAATATGTAAATAAATATGTAGATTAATGGATGTGGGAGTAACCGTACTTACGGGATCACAGTGTGTGACCATCAAGGTCTATAGTGATATCTTACTATACTTAAGAGCGTCTAATCATATAAATAGCAGGAAAATACTTAAAGATTTGCCGAAACCTAAAATATACAAATTAAAAGACGTGAGAGATGAATGAAAACAGATTTCCGGTTGTTTGAAACGCAATACATTTTAATACATTTTTATTTCCGCGGGTGGGGTCCCGGCGTAAAGATTTACAGGTTTTTCTTATTTATTGGCATTAATATTTGTTTAATATTAACAAAAAAAAATAACCGCAATAAATTTAAAAATTTAGACAAAAAATTTTTATATTTTCGACATTTTTTTAATCATTTACTTTTTTGTTTTTTTTTTATATTTTTTGACAAAGAAAAGTTCATAAATATCTTAGACTATCTTTATAATTACAACCTGTAAAAAAAAAAATACCAAAGAAATTTTTCAAAGAAAAAAAAAACACAAAAACCTGCCATCATTTTTTTCTATTTTCATTATTTGTAATTATAGAAACATAATATATATATATATATAAGAATATATATGTATATATAGAAAAAAATTTTTAAGTGACTTCTATTTGAGTATATCCTTTTTCCTTTTATCAATGAATTAGTTATATAGTACAATATATATATATATATATATATAATATGTTTATATTTGCTACTAATCAAAAGAAAAGTAGGTCACCAGAGGACTATAATTAGGCTCGCTATTTTACTATACACACATATATGTATATATGTCAATGTACGTGTATATAGGAACGAAATTTTTTCAAAGAAATATTCAATTTTTTTGTTTTTGTTTTTTTTTTTATATTCTATAAATGCATTCTTGTATACAAATAGAGCGAAGAAAAATTATAATGTCTATGCACAAATTGTATGTACCTATATATACGTTGACATAAATGTGTGTATGTGTGTATATGTGTATACATAATTTATGGTTATGGTTATTATTCATTCGAAATGTTAAGTAAAAATTGTGTATATAATAATGTAAGTGAAGAAATATATAGCAAAGAAAAATAATTTTTTGCCATAAATCAGAATTATTCTAAGTGATATTTTCCAAATTTTTCAGGAGATCGATTTTGGGATTAGAAAAATGATATAATTAGTAAAAATTTGAATTTAAGATTTGATTAAAAAATTAAATGATTAAATTTCATTCTTTAAGTTTAGAAATTCTATTTTAGTCAGTTGTTTTTTTTTAAAGAAAATTACGACTTAGATGCAGTTTCCATATATTACAAAATTTAAGACTAAATTTACGACAAATTCTAATGACGGTTTACATAATCAGACTGAATTCATCTCAGATTTAGTTTAGATTTTTCGTCAAAATTTTATTAAAAAATTATAATCAGAATAAAAAATTTAGTTGATCACTGTTCAAAACTCCTATACAGAAAATTAATTGTCGCAATTCTACTTTTACATGACTACACAAATCTATTATTTTCTATCACAAATCTATTATTTTCTATTACAAATCTGACAATAAATCTGATGAGGGTAGAGTAATTTCTATTATCTGCCGCCAGACAAATTTCAATTTTAAGCAATATTTATAAATATGACTCTCATTAGGATACGACAAAACCTTAGATTTTGTCGTATATTTAAACAGAGACTTAGAATAGTTTTGCATTAGAAATTTTTCAAATTTATTTTTACCATAATTTTAAATTACAAAAAAAAAAAAAAATCTCTTACGGAAAGCCATCAGAAAAGAAAATAATACTAAAATTGTATGAGAATGAGGCAAACCAGTTTTACTTAAAAGTGGACTTCGGATAGTTCTGATTTAAGGCGACGTATACCTGAATATAATGGATATATATATACTTTAATATGTGGAGGTTTTATTAACAAGTTATTTATATTAATAACTTGCAATGCATATTATACACTATATGTGCATATACATACTTATATATAAAGGGAAAAATGTAATTATATGGAATGGAATTTTTTTTTTTGTTAGAAGTAGATGAGAATTTAAAATTATATTTTTAATATTGAATAATGAAATGAAAGAAAAGAAGCAGAAGAAAAAAATAAAAACAAGAACATTAAAATATCAAGAATAGAAATGTAATTATTTAAATTACTATATGGAATTCAAGAGGATTTCTAAGTGGATTCTATATGGTTATACAAAATATATATACATAAATACACATACAATATATTAGTTTCCTTGTTCTCTATATAAAAAATATAAGTATATAAGAGTATAATGTATGTAATTTTTTGTATTAATTTTAGTGAGGGTGGTTTTTGAATGAGTCCTTTGGCCCTATTATCATTGTTATTTAACTTTTATTTTTGTTTTCTTTTTTTTTCCTATTCAGATCTTTTCTTGTTTTTTTTTCTGAGTGTATTTTTAATGATTATTTAATGTATATACCTTATATTAAAATGTCTAGATTAAAATTGGATTAATTATCCTATATGAAGCTTTTGATATACTGGAAATAATTTTAAGATTTATTCATTCTATTCTATATTTTTAATGTAGAAAATGAGAGGATGTTTTAATGAGTAATTTATTTTGTATTTTAATTAACATAGATGACTTTTGTATACAAAAAAAAATATATATATATATATATATAATGACATAATTATTTTGTAGATGACACTGCAATTTTCACAATTTGTTTTTAGTGATCTTTTATGAATGGTGTTTTGTTTTGGCTGGAATTTGGAAAGTGGAAATAAATTAAAATTTTTGGTTTGAAAATGGGAAATTTTAGTTGTGTTGTTTGTTTTTTAATTATCAAAAGAGCAATTCAATTTTAACTCTAGTGATTTATTTTGGTAATAACACTGTTATAATAAAAGTGTAAAAAATTATAAGTATGTGAATATAAATATATCAAAACTGTTAACCAAAAATATGAAAAGCATATGAGATTTTCTTCGAATGTTGCTGAAGAATATGCAAAATTGTGTGTTGTATATTGTAGTTGCAATTAATTTTATTTGAATAATTAAAAATTTATCATTTTATTGCAAGAATCACTTCAAAATTTTTCGTAGTATAGCTTAGATTGGGCTTCAGATTCAATGCCAAACATTTAAACAGCACTTATATAAAATATAATCCTAAATCGAAACTTCGTACTTTTATATTCAAATTTATTTCCAAAAAATTCAGTAAAATAAATGTAGTAAAATAAATTTTTTAGACTAATTAAAATGCGGGAGGAATACGCACAGTTTTTACAGATGGAATAAGTAGTTTTAATATGGTTTTAAGAAAACTTAAGTTCCATGTTTAGTTAATGTAATCGTCAGTGTGTAAATTAAATCCATTACTCCTTAGTTATGTAAAATATATATTATATACTTTATTAATAGGTTAATGGATTGTCAGTGTGTAAATTAAATCCATTACCCCTTAGTTATGTAAAATATATATTATATACTTTATTAATAGGTTAATGGATTGTTGTTATATTTAACATAACATTATGTTAGTACTCTATTTTACCAAATTAAACTGAAGACAATAAATAAAATTTATAATAATTAATGAGAATTTTAACTATCATAAATTTGTCACTATATTGTTATACACATTTTGTATTAAAATAAATGTGTCGTATAAATTATCGTTAATAAGATGAGTAGTTAATAGGGTTTTAATTTGACTAAATTTTACATATTTCTATTTAATAATAAAAAATTTGGGGCTTAATGTGATTTTACTGAATAACTATATATGTATTATTTGGAAATTAGGTCTTATTATATAAGATTTTTCATTATATGAGCTCTTTGATTGAAATCTTGTATGATAGTTTACATTTTACTTCTACTATTTTTTGTAATAATTGTAATTTGCTCTTCATGCACAAGTTGTAGATCATACTAATATACACTGTATGTAATTGCGTACTATACGCTTTACTTCTCATGTTGTTAAACATTCAACTAATTAAAATATTGTTATACTTCAATAGATCTGAAAAATAAACATTACTTTTTTAAGGTGCACAACTAATTAATTTAGAAATAGTTTTTATTTACGTCACTGATTGAATTTATACATAAAAAAATTTTGTGACATTTTTTATGAAACACTCATGTTTAAGTGGGTATTGAGCGTAAATTTGAATTTGTAACTTAGCTAAAATAGGATTCAATTAAATGAAAACTAGGTTCAAACTGGAATTAACATACAAAAAAATTCTAAAATTCAGAAAAATATTTGATTAAATTTATGAAATTAAATTTAAGAAAAAACTAGATTTTCGCAGAATTTTTTGCAATTATTTTGTAATTTTTAATGTTTTGGAATCAAAAATTTCTTTATCGTAAAAAAAAAACAATCATTTTTAATTGACAGTAATCATTTTTTCTCGATTTGTGTAATCAAGAGTACCAATAACAAATTTTATCAAAAATTTTATTAATATTATTATATAATAACTGGATTTTTGTTGAAACAAGCTATCACAGTTGGTCATTTTTATCTGTTCCTAATTTTACGACAGAATTTAATCTTAATTTTATGATTACTATGCCGTCTTATTATCAAGTGTTTCCATATAAATTTGAAGAAGCGCATAGATCGTATAGATTTTGTTATCAATACATCAATCGTTTATAAGTAGTTTGTATAACAGTATATTATGACATATTAGTTGTTGATTATACTGTGATAATATATACGTATATGTGTATATACTTGTAATTATAACAGTGTTTTAGTAAAATTTTTATAATTATAAAGTTTTGAGCGTATACACAAATAAGTTCTGAAGTACATTTTCAGTTATTTAGCAAACAAATTAAAATTTGCTACAAATCTAATATATGTAACTAAATTTTAATATTTTGTATAATTGTCAGAAAATTTTTACTGTTGTCAACAATTATGTGATTTGTAATCTTAACTATTGTATGTAATCAATCATTTATGTAATCAACAAAATAATGATTACAAAATTTAATTTGACATTTTGTAATTATAGAGATGACATTAGAGTTGATGACGTATATATAGCATAAAAGCGTAAATTTGCGAATTAATACATGTAATTCAAGATAATCGAATTCAATTCGATTTAAATAATCCAATGGAATTTTAAACAAAATGATAAAAATAAATTTGACAGTGACCGTAATAGATATGAAATAAAATAAGTAAAATGGATTGATTTTACTTGTTGATTGTCAAAATTATCAGCTTATCTGCTTTTAAAGCATAGCCATGATCATAAGATGGCAACAATAAAATTCGTTAATAAATTATGAGATATGTTAAAAATGCTACAAATATACATATATAGTTAGTACTTATATTGCTTATGTCATTTAATATTAAGGCGTACTTAATCTTTTAAAGATAAAAAAATATGTGTACAATCTTCTCTACCCATTATTTAAGTGTCATTTAAGGAAAATTAAACATATGAAAATTTATTTATTGTTATTCTAAAATTTTCAAAATGTTTGGAACTAGGTGGCTCTGAAGTGCAATCATATACAAAAAAAAATTTTTTCACGTGTAATATACAATTAGAAATTTTATGACGTACTTAAGTGAATTGACAATTAAAATGTTAAGTATAACAATAATACGATCAAGTACTCGCATATAATAAAAGCGGCTACTATGCAATAAATGAGTATATAATATAAGTTAAAATTTTTTAGTGCAAGGTACATTATAAGATATGATAACAATAATTGTAAAAGTCGCGACTACGATAACAAATTAATATTTAACATTTTAATTATTGATTTTTCTCTTATAAAATAAAATTGAATTGTTCGTCCTCCTTGATAATCATATTTATCTATCTCCTTATTTATTCATTATTTTATTATTTTAGTCAATTATTATTAATATAATTATATTTTTTACCTTTATTCTTATGTCAATTAATTGTCAATTTTGTAAATGAATGACAAAAATGTTAATGTACGTTGTGTACATACGTAAGGGGTACATGTGAACTTTTACAAGTGAAAATTTGTATATATTAAATATATTTATATGCGCTATATTTGAATGTAAATAAACTGTTATATCATACATATATGTGCGCATATACATATGTTATGTATATCGAATATATTTTATTTTTTATATGCGAGTATCATTTAAATATTAACATTGCTAAGTGAAGTCGCGTGATTTTTATAAGTTAATAAGTGTATATGTAAGTTAGATATACATTTATAAATTTATAAGTGTAATAAACAGTAGCCTGATAGCTTGTAATAAACTAATTGTAAATGTACATATGTATATAGATACTTTAAATATATGAGATAATAAATTTAATATACATACATTATGTGGTATTATATGATGTACTTAAATTATAACATTACAAATATGAAGTTTATAAGAATTATACTTATAGAATGTTGTTAAAATTAAAACTATGTCATTTAAGATTCATAAGGCAGCGAAAAAGTTTTCATTTTCCTATATTAAATTTAAAAAAATATATTATGCAGGACAGTTACGAAATGTCATTACGGGAATGAAAAATGAAATTTTACCTGTCTGGAAATGATTCCATTCTAATTATTGTTGGCAATTTTATTAATTAATTTAAATAGAAGCATTAATATTAATTAATCTAACAATCTTTACCGCATTGGAATTATTTTAATTTTATAGTACATGGGCTTTTATTTGAATACCAATTTTAATCGTAATTTATATAAAGATTATGCCGAAAAAAAAATGGTCAGCTGGCAAACAGGAATTTTCTAACCATCTACGGAAAGATTTTACGAATCCAATGTAAGAATTTAATTGTAGTATTTTGTACAGAATATAAAAACAAATTATCGAAATTAGGAACTTAACAGAATAGGTTAGAATACTAATATTAAATTAATACTAATATTAAGAGATAAGGTGAGTTAATTATGCCCCTAACAAATTAAAATCTATAAATTGAAAAATATAAATTGCTCCTTACAGTTAAGGAGCAATTTAACATTTAAAAGCGAAAATGACATATAGTAGAGTTTACACGAAAAAATGTTCAATTAAGCTTGCAAAAATGCTATGTTGTGGATCCACAAAGATAATTAATAATTTGTAAAAATTGAGCATCACATGATATTTATGGAAAATTCGTCAATAAATTTTACTACTTACATTAAATAGGATATTACAGCTGCCACAGGCACAACTTACAAAGTGTTGTTACAAAACTCTCATTTATAGGTTTGCGGCTGTATTTTTCGATAGTTTTGCGATATTATATGGTTTTATAATTCAAATACTTATAGTTTTTGTAGTTAATGGAAATTCAACTCTTATACATTATGCAACTATTATACAAAGTAAAAGTTAAATTTCAAATATTGTGCTTTCTCTTTTATTAAAAGTACAAATAAATATTATTACTCAATAAACACATTGTTCCTTTAACAAAACCAAATATATTATGCAATTATATTCAAATGCAATAAAACTAATAAAATATATTTGTTCTATTTTAAATAAATATTTTGTACAAAAATTTACAATTTAAATCAAAATCCAATTATTTATTTATTGTTTTTATTTAAAATATTTCTCATTAAATATAATAACTTCATAATTGTGTGTTTGCACATATTGTCAGAATACTGTCATTCGATTGGTGAAAAAAAAACAAAAAACAAAATTTCACCAATATTTAAAAAATAAAATGGAAATTATAATTTTAAATTACTTTATATATGTATAATATGAAAGTATAATTGCAAATATTTACATACACTAGATAATTGTAAATTATATGTATATTATACATGTGAGTGGCTGTGTATTCATTCATTATAAACAAATTAAGAACATATTTAGTATGTTTTTGTAAATAAAAATGCTTGTGACACGCTTTTATACACACATATATGTATACAGGCAGGGACGTATTGATATAATAATATTTATCTTAATGACCATCAGAATAATTTTCACTATATGACACTAAATTAAAATTACGTAAAAAATGTACCAATACATGTGTACATACCTTTGGCAATAAGATATTTATTGTACCCACTTTTACCTACATGTATTCTATACATATATACATATGTATACAATATAGGGTGGTCCGAAATTCGCGTTATTTCAAATAATATTCAAATATATAGAGTCTGTTCTTAATTTTAATATCTCAACTTTAAATTCACCGAGTGAAAAGAAACTAGTCCAATATTATGTATATATATGTATTTGTTTAATGTAAATTTCAAATGAGAACAAAGTATTTCGGTGTTATCTTACCTTTTCCAAATAATTTATTAATTTTAACCAATATTCGGTTATTATGTTTTAAAAAGTACATGACTAGTTTTCAAAATATTTAAATTTTTATTTGGAAAATTGAGAATATAATATTACAAAAAAATGAGTAATATTATTTGAAAAGAGACATCTCTCATTAAGAACGAGAATTCTGATTTGAATGTGACTTATAAATTTTGACTGAAAATATCAAAATTTTAAATTATTCTTAATATTAGTTAATAGTTAAAAAGGTTTTTGTTAAATTATTATGAATCCAATACAGTAAATAAAGCAACTTCGATTTTAAACTTAAAGGAAAAAATGTCAACTTCATACGAGATATATTTTATTGAAATCATGAATGGAAACACGTAGGTATTTGGTAATTAAATACAAAAATTTAATTTATATGTCGCAATAGTTATAAAATATTATTAAATTCACATTATTTGAAGGATCTAGCTGTTTTTGAACAAGAATAAATTATTTGGTAAAACTTACAGACGCTGAAATTCTCTTGGAATGATGTTAGAATTCCTGAATTCAAAATGCAACAATTATCATAATTAACAAAATTACTTTAAGACTAATTTTTTTAATTATCAAATTTATTTCAAAAATTAGTTGATTAAATTGTGCTTATTCCATAATTTATGTTATATATTTTGAGTATAACATTAAAATTATATAGGCATATGAATGTGAAATTCCCGACAAGTAAGTAAAATGCAATTTATTGACAATACTTTATTGTATACATTAAAATGTTGCCGGTAATACAAATTTTACAAATTGGAACACCTTTTAAAATTTGTAATCTCTACCGATATATATTACATATTTACAAATACTAAATATAATACATAATTTGATACAATTTGTTAGATATTATTTAATTTAACAAAAATGACATATTATTGTATAATAATCTAATATATTGTAATAATTATATATATCTATATTGATATAAATATAAAATGTTGGTTTATGAAAATGTTTACAAAAACTTAGCATATTATCACCTTTATTAATTATATAAATATTCATTTTAATATTAGATTATAATAGTTATATATACCACATATATACCATAATATATACATGTATAAATATATATACCAAAACTATGTGTTTTTTAAATTGTAATTTATATATTTGACAAATATATGTATATTAGAGAAAGAATGCAAATATATTTGTATGTATTAAATTTTAAGACTTGTAAATTTATTGAAATGTGAGATCACAAAATTATGAGGGTGATGTATATTTTGTTAAAAATTTATATACTAAAATACATTACAATTATATATGCCTGTATGCGTATATATGTATAATAAATAATAACGGTTGTATATAAATAATACTATGAGAAATTTAATTAAGTTATTATTTTTGTATAATTATATTTAAACTGAAATATAGTTATAGTATAAAATAATTAAAATAGAAAATAAGAAAATATTTAAATTATATATTAAATTGTATATATATATATCTGTTATTTTGTTTATTTATTTTTTAATTTCAGCAGTAAAATATAATAATATTTTAGCAGGTTTTTAACAAAATTAGAAAAAAATTATTAGTAACACTCTGACGATCTGCTTACCGTTCAGAAAACTTTCCTTACCCTTTCCCAGACCCTATTTTAAAAAAATATTAAAATTTTAATTTTAGGCAACTCATTTCCTTGAAATTACGGAATTTTCCGGGTCAATTCGTTACTGATTAATGCAATTTTGTTCTTATTGCAATTTTGTTGCATATCTTCAGGATAACAAAAAGGTAGCAGTGCAATTTTATGGATTTTTTTTTTATAATTTGGAAATGTGCTACATCAAAAACCTTTAATTGATTATGATTCTACTGTTTACATACTTTTTGGTGCATTTAATGAATTTATTATATAAAAGTATGCAATTGCAGCGAATATATAAGTAATTTTTTTTTTTTTTTTGCCCGTTTGCAGGAAGTATAAAATTTGTATTTTAAATGAAATTTAATTAACATAATTTTTTTTTATATTTTAAATTTATTGTTCTATATTTTTAAATTATAATTTATTTATTTTTATTTTTTTAAATATTTACTTAATTTTTATTTATCGTTCATGTAAATTAATGTATTTAATTAAATTATTACATTTAAATTAAACAAATGATAATCTTGTTAAAAATTAAATAATTAAAAAAATTCTTTTGATGTAAACGTATAATTAGACAAAAAATTGCAAAGAGATTGTCATAATGATTAAGTATAACAGTTTCAGAATATTTAGAAATAAAGTATAACTTCGAAGCTTGTGTATTTGTACTTATATTTTTTAAAGCATAACTTCAAAACTTGTATATACACTTGTATTTTTTATTTCTACAACATTTTTAATTAATATTAAACAAAAAATTGTAAAATCTAAGAATAAATTCGTATTAATTATTTCATAAAATTTTTATATGTAAAGCAAACATTTTTTTAAAATTCTTGATGCGTATATGTATATGTAAAATAGATGGTATGTTATAATGCATTTGTTATAGTTTAGATGGCATATCTATGCCACAGAAAATTCTTGAGTTTCATTTGAAAGTGAAGTTTTTCTATTTTAAATTAAAAATAATTTCATGATTAAAATTTAAACGTTTTAGTATCATTTATGTTTTTTCTTTTAATATTACAGTGTCGTGTAAAATCTGAAAACTTCTAAAATATTAAAAAATAAAAATTAAAAACTACAATTCTCGTAGAATCTGGCAAATTAAATAAAATAAATATGGAAACTGCATTAAATTTTGCAATATTTGAAGTACATTCTGAATATTGTTAAAAGAAAACTTTATATGTTCACAATTACTCGTAGAAGTTTCTTTTTCCAAGCCCATTTGCATCAGATCATTATAAGGAATATAGTTAGGTCTAAAGTCATACATATTAAGTATTCTATAAGAATGAATATAGAACAAATTCTATAAAAAAACACAGTTTGCATATTTCCGAAATATAGCATTACAGTATAACATAATGTAAGCAAGTCTGACATTTTATGTGTAAAATTGAATATTAAATTGAAAGTCTCGGACATAGAATTATTTATAAAATTAGAAAAATGTAATTAGCTAAAATTTTTTTCTCTCGTTCTGCTAAGGTGCCGCAAACTGTACTCTTAAGAATGTAATCGCAAAAATCTTAAAAATGTAATCACCACAGTTTTTACACACTTCTTTTCTACTAAGTACCGCGGTCGGACTCTCTTCTCTCAAAAATTTTCATTGATTTTCAATTGCCTTGTAAACAACTTATAAAAATTTAAGTGCTACCTTTAATTTTATCATTGTTTTCTATTTCATACATTTATTTATTATATGTACAAAATTTATATGGCATAAGAGATATTAAAAAATTATTAAATTTACGTAAGATCTACATACGTATATGTTTTCTATTAATTTTTTTTTTTTTTAAATTAAAAAACAATGTAAAATTCAAATTCTTACCAAAATGAATTAATTGAAATTTAAGATTTATAAGACACCTTATATTACTTATAGCGTATACAAAATGTGAATATTTTTTATTAAGATTTTTAGTATATAGATATTCTTTTAGTAGATTGCGTAAAATATTTTCCTATATATAACACTTTTGTATATACTAAATTTAATTGGGGTTTATTTTTCAAGGTATAATGTAAATTTATTTAAGCATAAATGTTTCTATATAGCTATTTTGCATAGATATATATAGAAATTTAAATTTGTATAACAAAAAATATTTTGTAGAATTCATAAATTAGGGTTTTACATAAGAATAATATACCGATATGTGCATATATATATAAAGTTATATTTATCATGGTCCAAATACTGTCAAATATATAGAAATTTAAGGGTTTTCTTTTTAGGTTGACAATAAATTTATTATTCTTTTTTTTTTTAATAAAATATCTTTTTTTTATTTATTTATTTTTGGTGAATTTTACAAATCAAATACATCTTATTGCAATTTTTTTCCTCTCTCTATATATATACATATCTATATATCACATATATGCATGTAAAAATAAATTCATATTCGTGTTGCATATTGTATATTTTAGATAAGCTTTTTAGAAATTCATATCCAGGGTGTTCCACTTTTAAACGCAGTGCTGTATATTGTTTTATGGTATAGCCTGTTAGTAGATGAAATTTTTGAATGAAGCAGATAGTTACTAGCTTAATATATGAAATGGTCTAAACTACTATATAGAACAGTTTGGAGTAGTTTGTAAATTAAATGCTATTTTTCCTGTAAGCTGAAAAAGCTTGTAATTTCTTAAGAGTAAAAGCTAGTATATAAAAACTTCTCGCACAAAACCATTTAGTCGAGATTAATGCACTATCAAAAATAATTTTAATAACTCATAAGTAGAAATTTTTATTGAATGTCCGAACAACCAGTGCCAGTTTATTCTTATATGCAATGTAAGTATTAGCAATGGTTGCCGAAAAACAGGGGCGCTAAAATTTATTTCTTACATGTACCTTATCACATCATTATAAGACAAAAAGCTGAGAGTTTAATTTCAGGTTATAATTCTATGACTAATCTTGCATTCAGTATGATAAAAAAATGATTTATTAAGCGCAATCTGCAATTTTTAATTGCATGTTGAAATAGTCCACAGTATTAAAAGAGGTGGAATGGTGGAAAGTGAGAGGGGAGAGGGCATCGAATAAGTAGGAGCCGAGACCGTGAACCGTGCATTGTTTTCACACAAAAATTTTACTTTTTCATATAATCCCTATAGTAAAACGATTGTGTATTCATTTAGAACTAGTACACCCTGGGTAGATGCAACGTATATATGTACAGTTGTATATATATGTAAATATGCACTTATAAAGGCATTTAAATTGTATAATATGCACATTTTTTTTTTGTGTACATATACAAATGAATAAAAATGTAAAAAGTTTGAAAAAAGAAAAAAAAAAATATAAGGACATTTCAGTTAGTATTAGTAGAAGCATCAGCTATTTATGCCTTGTAAGCAAATTATATAAGAAATGCAAAAAAAAAAAAAGAAAAACAAAAAATAAATAAAACTGCTGATAAAGTTGCATATTTTTTCATCCTTAAATTATAAAAAAAAAAAAAAACTCCTCAGTATAAAATTTATTCAATATTGATTTTTAGTTTTATAAATTTAATATAAAGATAAAATATATGTATATATATATATATACATACCATATGTACAAATACGTTTATGTAACATAACTAGAATTGACACAACTAGAAAATTGTAAATTTTTTAGTTATATTATAGCTTACGTTAGAGAAAGTTAAAGAATACCTGACACTAATTGTAAATGAAACGTCATGCCCCTTGTAATATAGGAGTTACCATTTTGTATTAAAATTTATTATCTGCTAGAGCCATTTATTGAAAAGAATGCGCATAACTAATCCTGTCGGTTGGCATTTTATATAAATTGATTTAGTTGGAAGAAGATAGTAGTTGGTGTGGTTTAAATAAATTTTGTACGGGAGACTAAGAGAACTATAAGCATTTAAAAGAAATTCAGTCAATTTAAATTGCTTCATTTATACACTGCATTTGAAATTAGAGAAAATTGGTTCCGCCTGTTTCTTTTATAATTATATATAGATGTTTAATTTTTAATATTTGTTATATCCGTATATGAACGTGTGCTCGAAAGGTATTGTAAATTTCCCTTATAATTTTCCTTACCATAACTTTGAAATTCATAATTTGAAGATCCTATATTATGGAAACTATTGAAATTACCGTGCTGAAATTTAATCATAAACGAGTGTGGCAATATGACCATTATTTACAATTTTTGAGAAGGTATTATTTATGTAGTAACTGCCATATTTATAAGTATAAAATAGTAATATATATATAAAACCTTGAGAGGTCATCTGAAACATTGTGGCTATTATCATATGACTCTTGAAATCATTTATTCGTATGTGTAAAATTTTTTTATCCTTTTTTTCGTACCTCAGTAAGCCATTATGTTTTTAGATAAACTTTGAAAATTTTGGTTTTAATATGAAAAAAAATTGCATAATTCTAGGATTCTTATATAATTTTATTTACACTATTGTAATTTTACAATTTTAAATCAAAACAAAATTTGTTATTTTTGGAAAATTTTCACTTTTGAGAATGAAAACAATGAAAATAAAATTATTTTTTAATAATAACAATTAGGTACTTATAATTTTAATATAATTTGTATAACAGTTTATCATTATAATTTATTCATTTTAAATAATTAATATAATCGAATTATTTTTAATTAAAAGTTATTGATGGAAAATCATTTCACCTTTTATGGTAAAAATAATTTCAAAGATAAATGAAAATATGGTAATTATGATAATTATACATAAATTATACCCATATATAATATATATATATATATAGTAGTTTTAAATTTCCGACTAATATTGCGGAATTTATAATATTTTAAATAAAGTTTAGAAATCGTCCCAGCAACAATTATCTATTTCGAATCTTTAATTAAAGAGAATAGAAAAATTGGTTAGAGTAGCATTTTTCCTTCGTTTTTCATGTTCTACAGTATATAGAATAACTTGTCCTACTTTTGGAGTAGCATAATATCAAGACTAATGATCATTAGCTATCAGATGTAGTATAACATATAGAATAACTTCCTAATAATTTAAGTCATTTATTGCAAATATTTTTTCAATTAAAATTTTAGGTTCTTAAATAACTTAGAAATTTACAAATAAATTTTCAAATTATCATAGAATTTATTGGTATCGTTATGAAAAAATTAATTTCAATCCTGAATATCATTATTTAAAGTCAATTTAATACAATTATGGTGGTGTTGGTTGTTTTGGTAGGTTGACGTGGTCGGTCAAGCAGTTCCACCGTACCTGAAATTAGCACAAAGGTGTCAGTATAACCCCGCCCAGAATCGGCATGATAAACAAAATAGATAGTGAAGAATGGATCCTTCTTGTCCAAGAGATAGTGAAAAATAGTTGCCTTCTTGTACATTTCCCAGCAGTTGCAACACATTGTGTTAAAATTCAATCTTAGTCTAGTCGCATGCTCCCCAAATGGTCTGGGTCGCGTGTAGTCTACCGTAAGGCAGAAAATGTCCTTCCGAGACATCGCCAGAAGCCCATCTGGTTTCCTAAGGTCATATTTTGACCACGTCTTTCTTGACAATTAAAATGTTGTAATTGATGCAATTTTAAAAAATTCAAATTAAACACTTCGTATTTATTGATTTGTTTTAATTTGTTTTTACTCATTTTACAAATAAAAATAAAATCAGGACGACAAATTACAATTTATAGTATAGGGCACAATTCAAATTAATTTTATATTTTATTAGACGTTTTTTTTTTTAATCAATATTTCTTTTTAATATAATATTATTAATCTTTTTCTAAACCTTATTAATTATTCTATTATACTTTTGTTTTTCTTGTCCTACTCTGCTCCTGGGAGGAGCATAGGATTGATAGGGTATAATATCGTAGATAACCATGAACTAGTTTCTTGCATTATTGAATTTTACTAGGTAGGTGACGAGCCTACCGTAACTTTAGAATTATTAAACAAAATCCTTGAAAATGTGAAAAACATTTAAATTTTTATAAATTTAAATTATTTAATTAATTGAAATTTTCAATTAATTTAAAAAAAGCAAACTCTTATATAACATGAACGTCGATTAGAAAATAAGAAATTCTTAAAAAATTTTATATAATTTTATTTAAAATATTTATTGGTAGTAAAAGGCCAATAAGACAAGCTCATTTAAAAGCGGTTGTGCATTGTTTCCAGTTTTTCAATTCCTGATTCCAGTTTCAATTTCTGATTTGGTATAATTAAAGTAATAGAAATTAGTAGTTAAAATAATCATTTTATAGAGCAAACAATCATATTTACGATAATTATTATTAATAATTTAAAAATTTATATTTACGCCCTGTTAGATCTATTAAGGAATTTACAAATCTTTAACATTCAAATTTCAGTTCTGAAATTATTGTCAAATCAGAAATTTTTCCAAAATTTAATGAATTTAAGAAATTTTAAAAAAAATTCTGCTTGTTTTCATTTTGTTATTCATAAGAAAGCCTTATATATTTAAAAATATTTTCGGAATGGCACTCAAATATTTCCTACTATTCCCGCTTTTTATTAATTTTCCATTCCGCTACAATTCATTTTTAATAATATTAATAATAATTAAATAATATTCAAAAATATAAATTCATTATTTTCAGGGATGTTGTCCTGCTAAAAAGGAGTGAAACTTAAATCTGTGCATAATGAAAACCAACACATATTTCATTATTATAAACTATACATACATGTTCAATTTATTAAATATGTACTGTATATGTTTATATGTATATTAAGTACATAATACGAATGTATTCAGAATATTTAAATATTTTCTTAATTAAAACAAAAGAGAAAGAAATTTTTGTTTTATTTTTATTTTAATTCATATATTGTATAATATTAAATCCTTTTTCTAACTACATATATTATCTTTTATTAAATGAATACGTGAATGTACATAAGTATGTGCAAATAATAAGTGTACATAAATACAAATTTATTTAGTACAGAACCGGCTAAAATTTTCAATATGGCAAAGCCGTATTCTCAATTGATTTCAAGTCTATGATTTTCTGTCATATTTAAATGTTACGAAACGTTCACCAGACAAAAATATATAGAGCTTAATTAAAATACACTATAGTACGAATATATTTAAATATTTTAAACAATTAATAAGAGAGCAAGCAACTGCAATGTTCGAACCGGAAATTTTCACAATTTTTCGATTTTTTAAAATGAAAATTATAACCAATTTAATTGAGAATCACAAAAAATTCTTCCTTTTATTCGAGGATGCATTTATCTCCGAGAATTCAAATCCGATACTGTTTAAATATATTTGTGTATATGTAAACATGTATGTAGCACGTATGTGTATATATTATATTAATTTAATAAGCGTTCACATATCCTTTATCTCCTTTTATCTTTTATTTAGTTTAAATCGATATTATATTAGCATACTATAGTTTTTTTTTATAAAATAAACAAAAGAAATAGAAAACAAATATAAAAACTAACTAACTAACTAACTAACTAACTATAATGTGCTCATACGCTTTAGTAGATAATATAAAATCAAACATACGTACATAGAAATTAATTTTCTTTATAAATATACTTGAATATTTTATATATATATTTTTTTATATACAAAATATTATACAATATGACCATTATAAATATGTTTTTCTTCCATTATACAAGGTGATTCATTAAAGCATTGAAGTGTATTTTGGGAAGTTTCAAAAAATTCCATGAGAAATTGTCGGGACAAAAAAAAAAGTAAAAATATAAAAGATGAAGAAAATTTGAATTTTCTCAAAGTTCAAATGCTTGCCTTTCAAAAAAAAAAAAAACACGCGTCATTCTTTATTTAAGCCTTTTAATAGCCCTTTTAAAAACTATTTTATTTGAAATCTCTATTTTTTTTTGTGAAACGGAAGTTACAAGCAAAAAAAACTTAGATATATTAAAATTTTGCCAAATTTTCTTAAAATCAGTGTAACTCCGAAACGGTTCGGATTAGACACAATATTCCGAATAAAAATTTTACTTAATTTTGAACGTCTACCAGATGGCGTTGAGTTCTTAACTTGTTACTGAATCACCCTGTATTTATATCAGTGTATTATCTAAATATTATTGTATATTACACTAGATATTGTTATATATACTACATTAGATATTATATTATACAATAGTTAAAAAAATTTGTTAAAACTCAAGTGAATTTTACACAAAATACATTATATAATTTCAAAGCATATATATATATATATATATATATATATATATATATCAATATGTACATACTATAATATTTATATTTGAGTTATAGATTATGTAGTTAAGGTTTGGTAATATATTAATTAATTATTCAAAAATAAATAAATTACATAAAATATTTTCTACCCCACAATATATTTATAACTTGTATATAAATATATATATATATATATATATATGTATGTATACAATACAAATATAAAATATGATATTTAACTATTTATATTATTATATTATATGTGTATTTATTTTTGAATTGTGTGTATATGAAAATAAATGTAATAATAATATTATATATAAATTTTATTAATATAAAATTATTAATATATTTGTTGCTAATATGTACATACATATAAGAAATATGATATGTAAATGAAAAATATGCGATTATACAATTTGTATATTATATACAAATGTAGAGTATGTTCTAAAAATATTAGTATAAAATTTGTATTTATTATAAATAAACACTTAAATTAAACAAAGATGTAGCGCCCACTACGATTGAATATAATTAAAAATAATCAAATTTGAAAACCATAGCTTTTATATTAAACATTATTTTTTTAATATCATACGATCTGCAATTGCATATCTTTAGGAGAATAACCAATGTTTAAAGATGCATTATCATTTTATGGTCTTAACAAAAATTCTGTAAAAGTTTGCTATTTCAAAGAAGCATTTGCTTTGAAAAGAAATCGTTTTTAGGGGGTGGAAGAGAATTTCTTCTTGCAGTTATAATTAAAGGCATTTTTCACAAAAATTCATTTGTTTGGATGTAAAGGTTCCGTAAACAAATGCGATAACAAACGAAACAGTTTGAAGTTATAGTTACTAATGAATAAATAAATACTAAATTTATAAATAGACGCTAATATATAAGAAACTATTGTAAAAATTATTAATTAAATAAAAATTCGTATAATTGGTATATTAATAAATTAAGAATTGCTTATTCGCATTTTGGAAAATTTATTTTAAAATAAAAAAAATCATAGATTTACTCTTTATAATATAACTAATATATTAATATAATTATAACAAATATATAAAATAACACAAAGTACATATGTATATGAGGATGGAGAACATTTAATAAAAAAAATTTTAGAAAAACTGGGGCTTTACAATGTAATTTGATTTTCGTGAAACGATTTTCGTATTTGTAGAGATGGAAAGGTATTACTATACAAATTGATTTGTACTACCTTATCATTTTTCTGAATATGAACATCGTATCACGAAAATTAAATTACACAGTAAGACTCTAGATCTATATAATAGAATAAATCCGGTATGTTTAAATTTCGGGGTATGTACACTCATTATTACTATTAAGTAAAACAGACGTGAGAGACTTGTACAATGTTGATAGATCTGAAGGATTTAAATTTATTTTTCTCAATAAATTCGTATACCACTTAATATTTCGAATATCAAATCCGTTATACAAAATAAATAATTAATATATACATTTAGGTATTTTTAACTTATTTACAGAGAAAACGTGACTGCATAACATGCCTTTCATTCATAAAAATTTTGTTTTAATCAAATTTCAATTCGTAGGAAATTTAGAATTACAATTGTTTTATACAATTTAATTAAAAAAAAAAAAAAAACAAAAAATACAGGTTCATCTTCAATTCAATTCAATTTTGATTTTCAATTTCTTCCAAAAATTCAATTAAATTTTTTTTTTCATTTCATTTCTTTTTTTTGCCATGTTACTTCAATGCTAATGCATTTTTGGTGCATTTTATAATAGTAAATTTTTAAAACTCTCTGTATAACACTTTTAAGTTACTTTTATACTATGCTTTTTTTTTGTTTTTGTAATATACAATAACGGGAGTCCTAGAAACTAGATAAATTTCTCTTCTCTTTTATTTTATTTTTTTCTCTCGTTTTGTTTTTTTTTTTGTATTTTATAGCTTTCGGGGTTTTTTTTTTACTTTTTCTATTTGGCATACATAAGTATTACAAATTTTTTTATTATGTGTGTATATGCATATTATATATGTAGATATGTATGTACATATATATATTTTTTGGCATAAATAAATTTTCTACTTCTTTTGGCCTTATTATGCCACAAATAATAAAAAAGAAAACAGAAAAAAAAAGAATAAGAAAAACACATATTAAAAAATGAAACGAAATGGCAAAAATAAATAAGAAAAAAAAATAATAACAACAAATACAATTTGTAAAAAAAAAGGGAAGCTGCCAAAATCTTTGTAACAATTTTTAATTATCATAAATTACATGTCTTTTAGAATGTAATAAGAGTTATTTTATAAAAAAAAAGGAATAAAATAAAATACAAAAAAAAATAGAGTAAAAAATAGTTCTCTTTAAATAAATTAAATAACTTACGATATATGGGCTACGATAATATTGAGATTTAATTGTAGAAAACATTTATTTTAAAAAATGAAATTAAAAGAGATTCCATTAGGAGATAATTTGATTTATAGTTCTTGTACTTATACGTACATACATATGTATACATATATATGTGTGTGTGTGTGTAAGAATTCACTTAAATATTAATGTGTATACATGCAACTATAAACATGTATCGTGACGATCGATTGCATTATAATGTGAAAATTTATAAGAAAAAAATAAAAATATAGAAATAGCAAATTCATAAGTTGAACGTTTTTTCTATATATATATCTATATATATATATATATATATATATATAATATAAATAATTCACTAGCCAAGTCAATTAACTTTAGATTTACACAATGAGATTTTGTTCTTTTTTATATATTTTGGTTTTCATTTCAAATATAAAAATATATGAGCATATAATATTATGTAAATACGTGTATATTTTGTTCTAATCTTTTAATGTTTATGCCCTTCTTAGAATTTGAGCCAAAATATAATTTGAAAATTTTAAGACATCTTTAATAAAATTTCTTAATATTATACTTTGTTTGTATTTTTTGAAGTGCTCTTCATTGGTATTGAATTTAGTTATAAAAATTTTCCAAAATCAAAATTTTGTAATTGAGGACTTAAAGAGAATTCTAGTCGACTTAGAAAGTCGATAAATTTTTGATAAAATGTTCGCAGACAAGTCGGAAAATTAAAAATATTTTTTTAATATTTAAGAATGTAATTAAGAGTACAACACAAAATTATGGTTTGAATACATATATCATAAGTAAATAATTGAAAATTCTAAAAGTATGCAAAATTTTGTATTTACTTCGCAAGTATAAAGTTGAAAATTATTAAAAAAAAAAATTTATTAATTAAGATTATATATCAAATGAATTGTTTAGGCCAAACAATTCATTTTGTCCTCCAAAATACAATTCAATTTACATTCATTTAATGAGGAAGGAAAAGGATAATGGAGAGTTAGTACGGGTAGAATTTAACGGTATTATAGATAAAAAAAATTCTTGGATTAAAAAAGATTTAAGCCACAATATTTTTAATTAAATATAATTTAAATTCCTAGATGGTATAGACCTCAGAGCACTGTTACCAATACCAAGATCAAAATAATTAAAATTTGAATTAACGCCAGGTAACATCCTGGTCGACGGCTCATTTCTTACATAATCTATACTGTGATGACGATCATTGAAAAGGTCTATTGAGCTATTTAGTTCTTTAATATTATGTTACAATATTGCAGCAAAAAGCTTAATACATTTACTTCAATATTCAAATCATATGCTAATATAATAAATGATCACAAGGTCCTTGCCAAAATAAATTGTCATATGAAAATAAAGACTTTTTAATGTAAAAATTATAAAATTATTAATGTGTAAATATAAAAACTATGTATGAAAAATTTTGGGGGTTGTATTTTGCCACATTTTTTTTTGTTAATTTTGTCATTTTTTTTTTTCTTCAGCAAGACCATTGAACAATTATGCACGGCTATTGGTTCAAAACAGTGCAATACATGAGGAGCAGCTCTAAGGCAGTATATAAAGATACAGACGATGTCGATATTGGATGTCAATATTGGAGCGACAATCTAACAAAAAAAGATACGAAAAGTTGCTTGGAATGTAAAAATTTTCATAACATTGAGAACAGTTTTCTTTTTAAAGAAATTGCCAGAGCGATTTCTTACGTTTTACAATTTCATATCTCCGTTCGTTAACTGCTCCAATTTTCTAAATGTAATTTTAAAAATTTTCAAGCAGATATACCCATATAATCTTCTTTAAAATCTTTTTATTTGCAATATATTTGTATATATATGTAAAAATAAAAACTAATAAAATAGCAATGTCCTTATATACAATAACAAAAAAAAAAAAAGAAAGAAATTTAATTTTAAGTTTGAATTAATTGCCATAAATAAATTATTACATAGACACATGTACAATGTATTTATTTAGAGTAGAGTATATATTTAATAAAATTTATTATGTCTAAAGAATATTAAACTTTTGGCATTAAATTATTTGTATATAATACATAAATATTATTTATATGAAAACTTTAAATAGCTAGCAGAAAATAATTGAAAACTTTTTATATAAAAAATTTTATTTGAAAATTAAATTCACATATTTAAAACAATATTGCAGTTAACAGTGTTATAAAAATTGTTAAAATCCGATATAAAATATAAATATAAAATTTTTCAATTTTTCTTTCAAATATTTTAAATTAAAATTAAATTTAATATTAAAAATTTAAATAAAAACGTGAGCATAACGCTATGAATTTCTAAAATTAATTCCTTGTTCTAATGTATTTCACTTGCAAAGCTAATTACGAAATTTTAATATTAGATTTATTGATGGTTTCTAACATAATATAAAATTCACATGGATTTTATTGAGTTTGGAATAAAATTATCTAGCCTAGTAATGGTTTTCTTACACAAGAAAGACACTTTTGTTTTATCTATCTTGTTGCATACAATCCCACGGTTAAGAGAATATTTGATTAAGTATTTGAGTATTCAAATATTCCAATATATCTAGTGTTAGCACAAAATTTCATATCACAAGAATTTGGTTAAAATGCTCTCTTCCATTATGGAGTATTATAAAAAACATATTTACAGTACACATTTTGTCTGCCTCCTTTCATAGTCATTTCTATATAGCAATTTTTGTTGAACTGATTTCTATTTCGAGAGTTCATATCTGTAAGTTTTTTTAAGGGATATATGATATGTTAGTCAAGTTTTGGAGTATTTTACATGACTAAACGATTTAAAGTGTATTTCTAATATGAAAGAAATTAATCAAAGGGATTTCTTGTAAGTAAATTAAAATTTAAGAAGTTTCTTCTAAGTCGGGTCGCAGAAAATGAACTCTTATAGTATAGAAACAAAATTTATATTTTTGAAAAAATAATAATAGTATTTAAAATTTTTAAAAAAATATTTTCATAATCTCGGATAACCATATCCATTGATTACATCATCTACATGTTCTGCAGTTGTATGAAGAAATTCCAATTATTTATTTTCATAAGAAATTAATAATAAAAACAAACCACTACAGCTTGTAGTATTATCTGTAATTAGTAATATCAATAGTGTAACAGGAACAATATCTATATTTAAAAGTTCTTGTGATTGTGTGTTTAAAATTAGAAGATATTAAATGATAGAAATCTCATGTAAACAGAAATACTTGGCAATCATGTAAATTTATGTATAAAAAGAAATGTGAAGAACAATTTACCGGTAATTTCTTCATATTTCTATAGCTCAGTTGGCAGAGCGTCCGCATAAAAAGCTAACCTAGAAAGCGGATGCTCTATTGATTCGAGTCCAGTTTGTGAAGAAAAAAATTTTTAATTTTTCTGTCTTGACTTATTCCTTTAATTACGTGGTCCATATCTTCTGCAGTTGTATGAAGGAATTTCCAGTAGTTATTCTCAAAGTTAGTTGGAATTTCTATTATTATAATAAAATATTATAATAATATAGTTGCTTATGTGCTGACCCCATCAAATTTCATGAATTTGCCTTTTATAAAGTTCAAATATTAATTTTGAACTTTAAATTTCATTTTATTAAAACTATAATGCCAAGTATTTTAAAAGAATATTGTGATGTGAGTATTGAGTAAGCATATTTTAAAAATTTTTGCAATGATGCAAAACTTTATAACAATTAGTTCAATAACATCAAATATATACCCTTGGTATCAATGTAAACGATCTGTGGTCAAAATTTCTAATAAAATTTATAGTGAAATGAACCTTCTGATAACAAAAATTGTTCTATAACTAAAATATTAAAGAGTTTTTTTTTTTGTTGTATTTTTTAACATGATTTTTTAAAAAAATTTTCATTTTTCTTTTTTTATGGTTATAAAGACTTTTGTTTTTTGTTGTCTTGTGCTTTCTAAATAATTTAATTTATATTGAATTTTAATATAGAATTTATCGAAACTTAAACTTTTTTTTTTTTGGAAAAATTGATTTAAAATGGCAAATAATAGGACAAAAAAGAGAAAAAGAGAAGAACACTATCTTGATGTTTTATAAATAAAAAGAGTGTACAAAAAAAAATAACAAAAGATTTTTTTTTTAAAAGAAATTTATAAAATTTTATCGAAAATATTGAAACTTAATGAAAATTTTATGAAAAATAAGGAAGAAAATAATAAAAAATTTTTAAATAAATAAAAAGTTTTTTTCATACATGTACGTTTTTTTGTAAGTATGTCGCACCTACAGAACAATATTGCCATATTATATCGAAAATTCAATTTCAATTTATCAAATCTCGAATGAGCCTGAAGCTACGGGCTTACGGCTAAAAGTATAATTACAAAAACTTGTATAACAGTCAAATATTGCAATACAAACATTTTATCTTTGTAACAGTGCAATAATTATTTCATAGTTATAATAATAATAATGATTAATTAGTGAAAATTCTTATACTCGTATTTTAGTTAAGTGTTAGGATGCTATTCAAATCTATTTATTAGTGTATAACTGCTTAGTTCAGCAGGTATTAATTTCAAATCTGACATTTCAAATTATTAAATTTTATACTATAAATGATAATATTTTGATATTACCAGCTGTTTTTTGTCCATCATTAATTTAAGTTCATCAATATTAATTTTGATATTTGTATCTTTTTATGGATATAATTCGGTGCGCTCAACTATTCGAAGATATAATTCCAAAATTGATAAGATTTTTGAGTTCAAATTTTACTATAATAATTTTACGATGTTTAGTGTAAAACTATCATATTTTGAGATAAGGCTGTTAATATTTTAAAAGAATATGTAGTAATTTTGAAAAAAAAAAAGAAATTCACGAATGATTTACGGATAACATGCAATTATACCGAATATTGTGCAAGTAATCCCCATTAACCAATAGGAGTTTTCCAATTTAGAAGAACAAAGGTTTCATTTTATATTCGAATATTTAATTTGTGTTAATTAATTAATATTATTGCATATAAATTTCCGATTAGCAATATACAAAATTTAATTATTTCAAGTATTTTATAAAATTAATAATAGTTTGAGGACTATTTTAGTGAAATTGAATGTAATTAGGTAATTATAAAATTAATTAGGTTTGGAAATTTTCAATTGGAATTTATTTAATATTAAAAAAAGATCAAAAAAACAAGCTAAGAACAAAATTTTCATTAGGAACCCGACAAGTATGAAAGTAAAGAACGATGGTTCAAATAAAAAGTATTAATAAATGTTGGCATATCGTAGAATTTAATGATATAAAATATACTGGAACAGTGAAATGAAATGCACATTTCCAGAAGAATCATAAACTTGTTTGTTTCTTTAGCAAATAAAATATCTATTTGTCGCTAGGTAGTCAGCTAATAATTTCCAACATGTATTTCATATGAAATTGCACTATTTATATGGTATCGTAAAATAAACCTGAATAAACAAAATGAAGGCTGAAAATGAGTAGTTAATATTACCGGTATACCTCATTTTTTAATATTTTGTATAGTGTGGCAGCATTACTCTATAGGGTGTGTTATATAATTTAATTTTATATTTGTACGTGTATAATTTTAAGTCTGATAAAAATAATAATATTTATAAAAGTTTGAGTAGGTAATAAAACAAAAAACAAAAGATAACTTTTGTAGCAACTTTTAAATAAAATGTTTTTTCTTGTGTTTTTTTTTTGTTTGTTGTTTTTTGGAAAAAACTATCCTATACTTTTAAAACTTTTTCAAATTTAGTTTTGTTTTTTTCTCTCTCTTTTTTTTTTAAATGTATAAATGAATTAAGACAAAAAACAAAAGTAAATTTTACAAAAGGAAAATTGAATTATTAAAATTTATAAAAAGATATACAAAGTTTCTTGTACAAAATTTATGTATGCATATATATAAAATACAGTGAACCTTCGAATAATGTAACGATGTCAGATATGGAAATTATTTTGAAAATTAAATTTCAAATTCTTATAATTTTTATGTAAAATATCAATTAGAATAAATTGATATTAGCCATTACCTTCAATACATGAATGTTAAAAATGAGATGGTCCTTCCATTAATTCTGGCTTTTTCAAAAGCATTCATTATCAATATGTAATGGAGATTGTCAATTCTAAATTAAGAATAAAAATAAGTATTTTGAAATGCTAGTTTGAAATGCTAGCATTTCATTTAACTGAATAAATTACTTATTTTGCTTACATCTACTCAAGTTTACATACCATTATTTATGAGTAGTCTACTAAGACAAAAAAGTGCTCCCGCTAAATAAATACAGTGTATTTTTGAGCCAACAGATGGCTTTTACATTTTATTGGTATTAAGAAATTTGAATTATACGAGTATAACCGAATGACTATGGTATTGAATTCAACACACTTTATTATATTTAATTTAGTTTTTGAATTTAATTTTAAATTTAATATACTTCCTATTAATATTAAACGAGAATGTATTGTGTATTTATGTGCATATCAATAAGTTATAATTATATTTATTATTAGAATAAGAAAGATAAAAATAATAATTTATTGTAAATACTTTATAAATTAAATTGCAAAATCAGCTCATTTATATGTTAATATTAATGTACTCTTTCTTTAAGATTTGCATGTTATATAACCTGTTCTTATATATTTTAAGAACATATAAATATAAAAATTATTTAAGAAAATAATTAAAATCTATTGGAATATTGTTAAATTGCAGTTTACAAAGTATAGCTTATAGGTGTGGGGTTTGTTGAGCTGGTATTGTATACATTATTCACTAACAAAAAGTTTAAAATTATTTGCTTATCAAAAACAGGACATAACTGTATGTGTGTATATAAATAATACTCGTAATATTTAAGAAAATTTTATTTAATAAAAAAAAAAGTTTTAAGAGATTGTGAAAGCCAAAATAAATAAGAATTTAAATATTTTACAAATTGCATACTTCTAGGATACAAGTACTTATATTTGCCTTTATCTAGAAAGAATGCATTATTTACAATACAAAAGTGTTGTAATTGAATTAAATGAAGAATTTGTAACGTTCAAGGACTCACAATGTTATTTTTGCTGGTATGTTTGTGTTTGTCTTAATTTCGGCTAAATTGTAAGATGTTTAATTTCGAATTAATAACTAATGTAAATTTCTTCATACAGCTGCAAAACAAATTTTCTCATACAGCTGTTTCGTCTCGAACTGCACTCAAACCAGTGATCCTTCTAGGTTGGTGCCTTCAAGCTTTCTATTTAGGTGTACAGTCAGAACTAATAAACATATTTTCCTCGAAGATATGTTACAAGGAGAATAAATGTAATAGTAATGGTTATTGGTTTTCTGGTACATCAAAATTCCCGGACATGGTTATATATTATGAAAGTAGAACACTATTCCTACTTAATCCAATACTTAATTAAAAGTATTAGTTTAACATTATGTAACCACATTACATAACGTTTATATGTAAATCGCATTACCATCAAATATGACCTACATAATATGTATATATTGCAATGTTTATACATTAATTTTAAGTATCTAATTAAATTTTAATAATTATTTTTAATCAATTTATTTTTTGAACAATTTAAAAAAAAAAATGAAAAAAAAAGTCATGGCCGAGTTTCATCTTGTCACATTAAATGAAAATTGTGTAAGTTTACCACAAAAATAATTTTTATTTAAATTATTTTTCTCATTAATAATTAATAATTTTTTTCCAATATTAACAAAATAATTTGTCTATTTTATTAATTAATGCAAATATTGAAATGAAAATAAAAGACCACAACGCAAATTAATTGTAAAATACAAAAAAAAACTGATTAATTTTTAACAAAATTCTTAATTTAAAACTTTTTTAATGGATAAGAAGCAAAAACGTTTCAATCGGTCTAAACCAAATGAATTATACCATGCCCCTTGACAATTTAAGCATAAAAACCTGTTTTCCAAATACTTTGAATTAGCTTTCATGCTTGTATAACAGATACTCGAACCTGTCAAATTATTCCATAAAAACTTCTACAATATGTGTGATTTACAATTGGATCCATTTGTAGATTAGACTCTGCCTGATCAATGTCTGATCTACAATTGGACCAATGTCTGCTTTATTTATTTGTGAGTTACTGTGCGATCGGACGGATGGACATGTTTAAATCAAAGCAAAATTTAAACTGAGCAAGCGTATATATACATGTCCGTACCGCAGACGACTCCTTCAAGTGTTTACAAACTCCTTTATCCGTTGACATAATTACGAGCACAGAACTGTCTTTAGTTGGAAATTTTTTTTCAAACAAGAAAGAAAATTGTTGGCATTAAATAATTTGCTTTGAATTTCATAAATTCCTTGAGTTTATTTTAATATGTAATATCAGTATTGGCAGTTTAAGGGCCATTTTATAAGTTAACGATTCAGAACATTAATTGAAATTGTAAAAACTTTACTTGAATAATTTCCTAATATTCTAATGACATAAATTATTATTGTTAGTGATACTTAATCTAAATTAGGATCAGAGGCGGATCAATTATTTCTATATAAAATCTAAGCTATCTATTCTTGCTTGTTCTTCGTTTTTATTGAATGTTATTCTTTTGTTAATTTTTTATTATACGTAGCACCAGATCAACATTATCTGCAAAGAAATAAACCATATATGTTTATTGCATATTGTTCATTGCTTTGAAAGCAGAGGGTACATTTTTTGAAAATCACGTAGGGCGCCGAACATGTCAGAACTGTGCCTGATCATACGAATTTAAAAGTATGAAGGACAATAATTGTTAAATATTGAAAACATTTAAAAAGAAACTTTAATAGAAAACTAATATTAATATGTTATTAAAAAAAATTACATTCTCACCTCGTTTTTGTTGTGAATTTATTGAAGATATATCAGATGAAATGGCAATATCCAAAATAGCAAAACATATCCAAATAAATGTTATCATCATAGATAATGAATTAATATTATTATTATTATAATATTTATAATTATTATAATTATATTTTAATTTAAATAAATTCTTTTTTTCAAAATTATTATAATTTTTAATTATATTATCATTATTATTATTTTTAATTTTTTTAATTTTTTTGTTTATATAATTTTTATTATTTTTTAATATAAATAAATAATTTTTTTCATTTATAATTTTATCATTTTTTTTTTCATTAATATTTATAAATAATTTTTTATTAAAAATACATAATAATAAATTTTTTTTCATAAATTTTATATTATCAATATAATAATGAAAATTAATATTATTAATAAATTTTTTTAATATATTTAAAAATTTTATTATAATTATTTTATAATTTATATTTATATAATTATTATTATTATAATTTAATATAATAATATTATTATAAATTATTAAATTTTTAAATTTTTTTATTTTATCAATTATTATTAATTTTATTATATGATTAAATTTATATAATATTTTTATTATTATTATTATTATTAATATTGATAATAATAATAATAATAATATAAATAATAATTTATATGATAATAAATTATTATAATCTTTATTTATATTAAATATTGAAAATAATTTTATTTTAATAAATATTATAAATGTTAATAATAATGTTATAAAATATAATTTTATATTCATTTTATTATTTATAATAAAATTTATAAAATTAATAAAGATTTTTTTAATTAAATATAATGATTTTATTAAATTAATAATTAAAAATGATAATTTATTAATTAAAAAACAATTAAAATATATTAATATAAATATTATAAATGAAATTATTATATTTACTTTGATTATTATTATTAATGATGATAGAAATGATGCTGTTATTAATAATAATAATAAGAAAATTGATGATATTATAAATAATGATGATAGCAATTTATTAATCGGCAATAAATTTTTATTATTATTAGTAGTATTACTAGTTGTGGTAGTAGTAGTAGTAGTAGTAGTAGTAGTAATAGTATTAGTAATGAAAGATAATTTTATTAAAAACGATGATAATAATAATGTAAATGATTTTATTATTTTCTTTAATAATACGTTTGTTATTGTTGTTGTTGATTTGATATTATAATATGATGACGTAAATAACAACGATGTTGACGTTGTTAATATTAATTTTGATGATGATAATGACGATGACGACAACGTAGCTGACGACAATACTATTGTGATTGACAACAATAACAATGAAAACAATGAAGAAAACGATGAATATAACAATAGCGATATTAACAATGATAATTTAGATAACAATAATGACGTAATGTCTATTGTTGTTTTATTTATATTATTATTTATATTAAATATATTAATATAAAAATTATTTAATAAATAAAATAAATGATGCAATAATAATATAGCAGTAGCATTAAAAGTTTTAAATATAATCATATTTTATTTAAAAAATAAAATATTTAAATTGTTTTTTTTTACTTTTTTCCTTTTCATTTATATAATTTTTGTTTTGTTTCATTTAATATTATATTTTTCTATATATTTTTTTTCACCAATTATATAATTTTTTAAAAAATACGAAATATAATTTTTTTTTTTGTTTTTGTATTTTATTAAATTCATAACATTTTAATTAAATTGTAATTGAAATTTTTTATTAAAATTTTATTATTATTAATTTTTAAGAAATTTTTCATAAATTTTATAATTAATATAATATTATTATTATTAAATTTATTTCTATTATTATTACAATATTTTATTAATTGAAATTCCATTTTCTTGTTTTGTTGATAAAATATATAATTTTTTTGAATAACTTTTATAGTATATTTTGTAGTAAATGAAGTTCAAGTATAAAGTTTATATTTATTTATTTATTGTTTTTTTTTTGAAAATATTTCTAAACGTTGTTACTTTTTACGATATACGATTTTAAATTCACGATTTGTAGTATATTTATATATATAATGTATTTTGTTTATTTTTTCTCTTTTCTCGTTTTGTTTTTCTCTCATATATATATATATATATATAGATATATTAGTTATATGTCGCTGGCTGCTTAAGTAGTTGTATAAAATTTAAATTTTATTATTTAGTTTTTAAATACATATATATATATATATGTATGTTTTTAAATACATATAATTAAATATATATATATATATATATATATATATATATATATATATAGATATATAATTAAAAATAATGAAAAAATTTTTACTATTATTATATTGTATATATAATAGTGTATATTGCATATATAATAAAAGATATATATATATATATATATATATATATATATATATATATATATATATATATGTATATATGCTAGAAAAAATTTTTTGATCTTAAAAATGAAAATATATAGTATAACAAAAAAAACATATTAATATATGTAATGTGCGAAAATATTTATAGAAATATGATTAGAATTCCAGTCAATTTACTGAAAAAAAAACTGTAAAAAAAAATAGAGAAAACATAAATAAAATAGTTTTTTTTTTTCATTATTTTCTATACTTTAAATATAAAAAATAAATAAAATGAAATAATCATAGTAACAAACAACAAGAGCAGTAATAGCGGTAACTAATAAAAGCAATAACAACACAAACAACAGTAGCGATATTATAAAGAAAGAGAAAAAGAGAAAACAAAGATGACATCAAAAAAGGGAATATAAGAAGGGAACAAAATGTAATAACACCGAAACAGGAACAAAGCAGCAATATTGAGAAGCAAAATATAGCAAGCAATAACAGTAAGAAATAAATGGAAAAAAAAATTGAAGAGAATAATCAAACTATAAGGATTAAATTAAGGCAAAGAATAAAGTATAAAGTAATGAAGGAGAAAGAAGATATCGCAAAAAAAAAAAAAAGGAAACTTAACGAAACTTCGTTTTTTTTTATCTTTTCTTTTCTTTTCTAAAATTTCTGATTTTTTTTTTCGTATTATTGTTTTTTTGTTTTTTTACAGTTTAACTGGTTTGTTGGTTCAATCACTTAATTTCTATATTTAGAGGCAAAAAAAAGAAGCAGAAAATAAGAAGATGGAAAAAATGAAAATATGAAGATAAATTTAATTATTTTATAAATTATTTAATAAATTTACAATGTTTTTTTTTCTTGATAGAGCAAAAAAAAAATTTCACTATTTTTCTTTTTCGCACATATTTACACTTTGCTCTTTCTATTTTGTTTATACTTGATTTTTTTTTTTACTTCTCTTAAACTTGTATATTTTTATACTCTTATACCCTTTTTATATTTTTATATATAGATATTTTTGCTCTTCATCTTTTATATTTCTTCTTCTTGTACTTTTACTTCTCTTTTTAAATACACTGCAGTGTTTTTCTTTATTTAAGAACCCAATTTTTTTTCTTCGTTTGGTGTTATTTTTATAATTTTATATATTTTTATAAAATATATAAATATATACTTCATATAATGTTCTCATATACATACATACATACTTTTTACTCCTTGTTTTTTTTTCGTTCATCTTTGTTTAATATTAATTATTTATACGTATATAGTATATTTTTAATGAAGGTAAACATATTATTATTTTTGAAAAATATTAAAAAATATAAAAATATAAAATTGTAAAAAAAAAACACGAAATTACTACTACAACTTTGTTATTATATTTTTTTTATTTTTAATTTTAAAAGTCATATTTTTTTTTTTATATTATAAAACATGGTACTTTTTATAATTTTAAATTAAAGGAAATAAGAGAGAAAAGTAGAAGAAACAAAAAAAAACTATTCACAATTTTAACATTTTTTTTTTTAAATAAAAAATAATTTTTATATTTTATTTTTTTTTATTTTTATATTTTTCCTCTCTCTAAATAAAATATTTTCGTTCTTTTATTCTTAACGTTATTTAGAAAAATGTGCGCTATGTCAACAAAACATGAATAGTATTAAAAATATTTTTTTTTATATATTCTTTCTATAATAGACAAGAAATATGTAATATATGTATGTATATATATAATATATATCTTGTAAATAAATATATAAAAATGTATAAAATAGTGTATATATATATATTAAATATTATATGTTGATGTGTAAATATCAGTGTTGTTAAAAAAAGAAAGAACAATAATAAAAATTGTTGAACGAACAGAGAGAAAAATATTAAGAATTGGAACCTTGACACTCAATTCAATACGTACATAAATTTAATAATTGCCAACACATTGGCATCAAATTTGAAATTTGATGAATGACATCAAATTTTGAATGTCGAGTTTTCGTCAGAAACTGATTTCTCAACGGTAGGAAGCGTAAATAAAGTATATTAAGAGAGACATCTGTCGGTCTGTGTTCACATGCGTATCTCAAGTTCAGCTGAAAATTTTTTCTATGTTCACAGATTGATCAACTTTCGGGATATATCACGTCAATTTATTAACTAAATTAACTTGTTTAAAATGAATTAACTTGGAAAGAACTGTTGGAAGAGCATATTCATAAACAATACTTTCGCTAAACTATAAGATAATACACATGAAATTTTTCTTATTTTTATTAGTAGAATTTTGAATAACTATTTAAAAAATTATTTTTTGGAAAATAACATTTTTTTTTGATTTTTTTTGAAGGGGTAATGGAATGTTACAAAAATATTTTTGGAACTAAATAGGATTTCAAAAATTGTTGCCTATTGTCCGTGCTTCGGCGAGTAATGTTAAATTTATGGAAATTACATAGAATGATAAATTAAATTGAACATCTGAATTTTATTATAAAAAATAATTAATTTTTAATTTATCAAAGAATTTTTGACAAAATATTAACAGAATCATTGAGTCAATCACAATTAATTTGAAATGAAATTTAAAATCACTATACTCGTACTTCGGCAGCATTAGCTTGCAATTATAAATTTAGCACCATATTCTATACCTTATAAGATCTTCCAGAAATTTAGTTAATTTTAAGTATAATTATTGAAAATTATATTTAGTTACTAAATGAACGGCATTTTGGTAGCTTCTTTTATTGCAATATGTTAATTAACTCCCATTTCAATGCTGTAAGAAGTAGAAACTTAAAATGTATGTATAGTGTTACTTTTTGAATACTTTTAATATTATCATTTTAAAAACTATACGAAAATAATATCATTATTTTGAAATAATTGAATTTGACGTAATTGAAATCTTCAATATATATGTAATGTGTGCATCAATATTTTACAACACTGATATTTACATCATGTACATACACACATTTAGAATTCCGTTTTTTTTTGTAATAAAAAAAAAAATCGTAAGAGATAACTAAAATAAAAATATATATACGCATGTATATATATATACATATGTATGTGTATATTTATAAATTTATATAGTTATAATGTACCTATATAATAATATAAAGTACAATAATATATGAAATAAAAAAAAGAAGAGAAAAAATTTTGAAATTGCACGATGAAAGTAAAAAAAAAACAAAATTATAACACATTTTATGGTATAGCAGAAATTACATTGAAATAAAATGTATATATACATATGCACTTACACCATATATTTATACATTCATATATACATAAAAAATAAAATAAGAAAATGAAAATGGAAAAAAAGAATATAACAGCTTAAAATTTAGCTCAATTAAAGGCTCCCGGATTGTATACATACTCGCATTTATATTTTTATATATACATACATATTTATACATATTTATATGCGTAGATATTTTTATAAAATTTTACATAATATTGTTATACATTTATAATATAAATATATACGGATATATGTTATACACATTTATTTTATATAATATTATATATTCATAATTATATGTGCATATATATATAGGCTTATATTGATAGTTATACATTACATATATATGTAATACGTAAATGGCATAACAGTCTAAAGTTAATCTTATAAACCTCTTTATTTTTTCACTCTTTATTTATAGAGTCTCTTTTTGTTTTTTTTTTTTTTTTATTTAACAAACAAAAGGAAAATTTACTTTAATATAATTTTATGTATGTGTGTTTGTATAAGCATGTATAATGCGTTTATGCGTTTAAAATATAAGGCAATTACAAATTTGTCTAAAATAAAAGTAATATAGAAAAGTGTTATACTTTTTACAAATGTAAAGAATGTTCTAGACTAAAGTTATATGTAAAATTTGAAATATGCTATCATTTTTGATGTTTTGACGTAAAACAGAGGAATTTAAGAATTTTTTTATTATATCAGTATAGTTGGACATATTACCAGTATATGGTATATGTGTGTATAACGTGTGTATATTATATAAAATAATAACAAAACTTAATTTTACATTTCGCAAATTTGAAATAATTTTGAACAATTTGTTGGGCAACAATTTCCACACTATATTGAGTTTACTAGACGAATGGACAACCTTCACGAAATTGAGCAGTAAATCCCCCAACAAGTCTTATCCACTAAGTATTTCAGCATTTCAATAAGCTACATAATATATACATAGTATATATAAAAAAAATGGTATATCAATAGAAGAGTCCTACAACTTTTTCTTGGGGTTTCTTTTCGGGAGTCAGACTAAAGCTCTGAAGGTGGAAATTTTGTAAATATTGGGGATTTAATAAAGTTCTATATACACTATTGTTTTTTTTTTTGTGAAAAATATGGCCGAAAGGGGTTTGATTCAAAAAATTAAGTAGAATTCCAAATTTATTATACAGAAAAGAATTTCGGGAAATTGTAGTGGCAACACTAGGAATTTTTTGATATAGTTGTATAATAAAATATTTTACAATTGTCTAATTGCCATCAAATTTACGTAACATGTACTCGTCGACTAAAAATTTGTTAAAAATTATTGAAGCAAAATTCCCTTTTCAAATTTTAATTTTCAATTAAATTGAATTGCGTTTTGTGCTGCCAATTAAACGTTGTCAATTTATATGTGATTTATTGTTAATCCGCATATATATACATTTAAATTTATATTCTATAGATTTACATAATTTTATATATATATATATATCATTATTAATTTGTTATGTTAAAATTATTATTGAAAAGTTTATTACAAAACAATGGCGATTGTAATGAAATTTTTGCTTGAAATAAAAAGTCCTTTTGCGTAGTGTTTTTTCCGATATCAAAAGAAAAATTTTTGTTTAAAAAAAAAAATTTTATATAATATTTTAATTAAAGGTAAATAATTTGAGTTATTGTAAAGCATAAAATGTAAAGTATTAGTAAATAAATAAAAAAAAATTCCAAATGACTACCTCTTCGCTTAAACAAAATTCTATTATTCATAAATTTATTAACAACCTTTTAATTTCAGTTTATGATCTACATAAAATTACTGTTTTAAAAATAAATTAAATTTGAAATTAAAATTTAAAAATATTTTATTCATTTTACTTATATTTAAAATTAAATTCAGCCATATTAGATTTTCTTTTTAAAATTTGGATAATTTTAGAGTCTAATGTGTGTGGTTAAAATTTTTTATTGAATATTATTTGAATTTTATTAATTGCATAGCGTGTTTGCCTTATTTTCTAAGCATGTAATTGGAAATTTGCTGATTATTAGTATTATTGTTTAATAATATTGTATAATAATTTTAAAATTCAAGTAGAACAAATATTGTATTAGTATATATGTATGTAAATATTATGGAAGGCTATTTTATATAGATATGTTCGCTCTTAATATTATAATTGATATGATAGTGAAATTGTAATAATTTTTATTAATATACACGGCAAGATCGAAATTTTTTTTATAGCAATAGAGCATTAATATAGTTTAATATATAAAAATATTAAAGTAAATATCAATATTTGAGTATTAAGATATTTTTAATTAATTATTTAATGAAAATTTATTTGATTTCAATCAAATTTTTTTTAACTAAATTTCATTCATAATTAATTTTCATTCATAATTAAATGAAATTATAATATTATTAAAGAACTCTTAAATCAATTATATTTTTCTTATAGAATTCAAATTCAATAGATTTATAAATATCACAAAATTAATTTAATTCTATACTAATATTTAAGATTTAATTTAAAGTTCAATTATTTTAATTTAATACACTTATATATTGTGCTCATGTACACCTAATATTTCTTGTTAATTCACTTTATCACTAATAAAATTCAAAATATTTTTTAATTTTAATAAATATATTTTTATATTTAATTGGTAAATTTTGTATAACAGTTTTAAGAAATGAATTTTGTCGTTTCGAGTAGTTTATTAAACTGATAATAATTTCCGAAGATGTTTTTTAAAATATAGAAATCAAAAGATGAGAAAACACAAGGATTTTAATTAATTTTTAAAAAATTAGCTAAGAAACAAAAAATATATAAAAATATTATTGTTATTTTAACAAATTTCAAAATAAATATTTAAATTAAAATGAAAATCTATAATCTACGATTATTTCTTAATCAAAATATCCTGTAGGTACTTACATAATATACATAGGTTTCTTACATGATATATATATATATAATATATATATATTAAGGATATAGATAATTATATCATCTATCAAAATTTCATTATTAAATTGTAATTTTAATTAAATAATATTTATTTTATTTATAATAAATATTTTACTTTTCTATATTTTAATCTTACATTGTAAAATTCTTACATTGTGAGAAAAATTATAATATGCTATTGTAATTAATAATTTTTTAGTCTATTGCCTAACAAAATAAGATATTCAAATGAAATTTCAATTGATAACAATACTCGAATTATTAATTTTTTTTTTTGCTATAATAATGGTATTTAATAAAATATTTATTAAATATTAAGAAATTAGAATTTCCGAATAAATGTTAATTATTTCATTTCTATAAATGTGTACTACAGAACTCTTAAAAGAAATTTAATAGGAATTTCTAATATAATTCAAAAATAATAAATTTTAGGCCCGATAATACTCATTGTTTAAGTTAGAATTTTAAGAAAAATTTCTCAAATTTTTTCGATTATTTTAATTAAAAGAAAAAGCTACAAAGTTTTGTAGCAGATGCGGTAAAATTGTGATAATTTGGCTTTATAACAAAATATTTAAAAAAATATTACTAGAAAATTAGATTATAATTGTTTTTTCGGAAAATAAACTATTTTGATTATATTTTAAAAATTAAACTGAATTGATCAGAAATGTTTTATTAGTCTTACCCCTACAATTAATTCTATTTCATTTATTTATTTAAATATTATTATTGTTCATTTAATTATTTTAATTCCGAAATATTAAGTATATATCAAAATATATATATAAGCTATTATTATTGAAAATCTATTATAATATCTATAATATTATGTATATTATGTTTCAACTTTTAAAAATTTCATCAAATATTTTACCTTTGAGTTCTCTATTTTATTAAAGTAACATGATTCTTAAATCCAATTCAACTTTTATACGAATTTTGTTGAATAACTCACTTTAATATAAATTTCTATTGAAAATTTAATAGATGCGTTATTTAGAACTGTAATATTTATTTTTGAAATCTCAATTAGCTAGCCTAATAAGAATTAATTAGTAAATTAAAATGTAATAATAATTTTAAAAAAATATTGCATATCAACAGGCGACGCTTTGTAGTTTATTATTTTATTATTAATAAGATTTTATTATTTCTCATTATTTTGATTTTATTTTTCTTAATTATTTTAATTTTATACTATAGTAAAATATTATTGAGAGCTTCCACAATATAATCATATATATATATTTTAATAAATTTGATTAAATCTTATATTTTTATTAAAACAATTTATTATATATTTGATTTTATTTTAGGGGGAGTCTTATTCAATTTCATTAAAATATTTTATTATTTGTTTTTTGCTTTTAAAATTGTTCTTTTTTTTTATTTTTATGATTTAATTCAATTATTCTCACTTATATTTGAACATTATTTTTATATTTATGTATATATATATTTATAAATTTGTTTATTGTAACAATTTACATATATATATTATAAATTATTAAAGTATATTAATATATAAATTTGTATTTATTATATAAATGTATGTCTATTATCGCAATACGTGTGTATATAAAATTTAATGTTATGAATATATTTTTTTTATGGAATTTAATATTGAAATTTTATTTTATAAGCTTAAGTAGAACGAAAAATTGAAAATATAAATAGGTAAATAGAGAATTTTCAAAAATAAAAGTAATATTTAACTGCATATGTAAATAATCATAATAAAATTATTTAATATATATAAATTCTCTTATATATATACATACATTTATTATTATTTTTAAATAAAATATTTTTGTTATCGAAAAATATCTATATAAATTACAAATTCTCCCGACATCATTTTCTATTCTAATACAAAAAAACAGAAAAAATAATAAGAAAGAAAGAAAAAAACAATTTTTTTACCATATCCTTGAAAAATTCTATCTATCTAATAAATTATATTACACATTTCATATATATCTAAAACATAATATATACCTAGCTATATACAAGCAATTTTAAAAAGAAAAATTTGAGAAAAAAAAATCCGAAAAAAATTGCATATAATTGGGGGCTTTAAATCTATTGTTTATTTATTGTGTAATTTAATAATGTTAACTATTATATTAAAGTTTTTATTTAGTTTTTATTTTTTTTTTCTCTGGAATATATATATATTTTTTATGTAAAATACTCCCACTATATTAATCTCTTAAATATCCTTGAGAAATGTAAAGAAATAAGCCTATACAGCTATACTGAAAATTATATAGCAATTTCTCTTTGAAAAAAAAAATATTATTAAAATGTGTGAAATTACATAAAAATAGGCTCCTATTTTTTTTTTAATTTTTGTCTTCTTGTTATATAATATTATTTATTGTATAAAATTTAATTATTTTAAATTTAAAAAAGTATTTTTTTTTCTTTTTATTTTCATAGCTGCATTAATTATTAATAAAAAAAAAATTTTTTTTTTTTTTATTTAAAGAAACCTTGTCTGTGTATACATATATCTAAAGTTAAATACACATTTTATTATACGTATGTATGTGTATGTATGTGTATATATTGTCAGCTTAAATATTATTGTAATAAATTTTGTGTTGATATCAAAGCAAGGAAGATTTTCGTTTACAAAACGAAATGATTTTTTGTTTTATTTTTTTTTATTATTTTTTGTCTTAAAATATCATTTGTTTTAGAATTATTTAAACAATCTCATAATTTTAATAATTGTAATTTTTTGAGTGAAAAAAAAAATTATTTGTTAATTTTTAAAATATAATATGATTTTGCATTGAAATAGAAGAAGAAGAGATGCAAGGTAGTTTGAATAACAATGTAAACGTTAACATGATTTTATAACTTTGTATATATACACTAAATTTTTTAACATACATTTGTATATTTTGTATATTATCTTGGAAAGCAACCATTATATTTCAGTTTTTTTTTTTTTTTTAATTTTTACATTTTAGTTAATTAGTTATTGTTTATTAGTTTTAGTTTTGTTTTGTTTTTTAGTTTATTATCTTTATTTTTTATATTTTTTACGTTTTTGTCCACATTATTTATTATATTATAATAATAATAATAATAATAATATAAAAATGGGGACATGTTATAAAATGGGGTTTCATTTTTCATAATATTTTACAAGAAAACAAAAACAAAAAACCAAAAATGGATACTTTTATTTTTCCTCCCCTACACACAATTCGCAATATATTTCATATATATATATATATATATATATATATATATATATATCATATACATTTTGTATACATAATATATTATTATATATTTTTAAATTTTTATCTTTATTCCATTCTCTTATACATTACCATGTAATGTGCATTATAATATTATATCACAGATATATTATATATATATATATATTTATTATAGAGTAAGAAATTGTTTATAGGTATACATGCATTTTACAGAGAGTTTTTTTTTTTTGTGAAAGAATATATTATAAGATATGTACATATAATTTCTGATAATAATAAAGTTAAAAGCTATACTAAAAATAGGTGAGCCGTTTTTTTTTTTTTTGATTATTTTTTTTTTTTCTTTTTGAATCACACCGGACCATCACCAAAACTATATAATATAATAAAAATAATAATATTATGGAAAAGAAGGGAAAATATTAATATATATTTGTGATATATACATATATATCACATATATCATATATAATATATATGATATATATGTTTATTTTTAAAAATGATATGTAATCTTAATATATATGTATGTATATGTTAAAATATAAGCAAAAATTACATATATATATATATATATATAGTGATGATATAAAAATATGAAAAATAAAATATTTATTATTATAAAAGATTATGAAAGGAGAAAAAAATTTTTTTGAACTGTGAATAATAAAATAAACACACTACTATATATATATATATATATTTATTATTATATACCATTATAATAACCATACTACTAACCAAATATAAATATTATATTTTAAACAACATCGAATATCAGCGAGGCAGCAACAACAACAATAATAATATTATATAAATATATATATAATATATAACAAATAATATATAACAATAAACTAAAGAAACAGTACAAAAAAAAATGAAAAAAAAAATAAAAAAAATAACGGGAATAAAGTACAAGAAGAACGGTTAATTTTTTTTTTTTTTTATTGTTATTTTCTTCTTGCTTTTTACTTGGGATTTTTTATTTATTTTTTTTCTACATAATTTTTTGTTCAAATGCTTCTGCTTTTTCTCTCTCTTTAGCTAAGTATGTGTTCTAAAAACACTTTATTATTATAAATATTTTTTTTTTTCTTGTACACTAAACTAAATGTTATTATTATTTTTTTTTTTTGTTTTTTTTTTTTATATGATTATGTTTCTCAATAATTTTCAATTTTTTTTATTAAATCAAAAGTATGATTTTTATTTAATAAGTATATTGTGGGGAAAAAGTAGGAAAAGCAAGGAAAGGAGGAGGAAAAAGAAGAGCTGTAGGAGGAGGAAGATGTGTTTGGACAAGAGGGAGGATAAGAAAATATAAAATGAAAAAAAAAATGAAATCAAAGAAGAAAAAAAAATACAACAGAAATAAGAACAATAGAAGAGGCAAAAATGCGAAATACAAAAAAAAAAAAATTTTTTTTTTATAACAGAAAACACCACCGTTCCGCTCTTTTTTTTGTTTTTGTGCTTTTTTAGTTTTCGCTTTTTTTTTCTATGTATATATATAATTTAAAATTGTGGAAAAATGATGCTCCCGGTCGTTGTTTTATTCAATTATATCCAATAATAAAATTTTCATCCATTTTTTTAAAAATAAGAATAAAAAAAAAGATTTAAATAAAAAAAAAAATAGGTGATTTGTTTTTCGCTTATTTCTTGACTCTTATATTTTTTTTTTTATTAGACAATTTTTATTTGTTATATTTGATTATTATTAATATATATATAAAATTCGTTTGTTAGCTTACTTTACTTTGATATTTTCTATATATTTTTTTATACTTATATTTTTATTAAATAAATATTTCATTTAATTTTATTTACTTTTTTTACTTTTTTTTTGTTGTAATAAATTTTTTCTTTTCTTTTCTACTTTTTTTTTTTAATATATTATTTCTTTTTTTTTTTCGTTTTGGATTTTATTTGATTATGACGGCGATTGAGAAATTATAGTACTTTGATACCAGCAAATACATATATATATAAATATACATAAAAAACAAAAACACCAACAACAACAACAATACAACACAAACATCAGCTGCTCTGATGTCTCTGCTGCTGCTGATGCTGCTGTGCTGCTGGTTTTTTAATAATTTTTTTTTCTTTTATTTTTTTTTTTTTTTCGTTTTTACACTTGTACTGTGTAAACCTGCTATATAGATAGCTGCTATGATACTGGCTGGCTGGTTGTTGTGTTCGATGGCAAAAAAAAAAAAAAAAATTATGTTCTGAAAAATTTTTTTTTTGATATTTTTTTTTTTTTTGTTATTCTCTACTTGTTATATAGAAAACAGAGTGGATGAATGATTTTTTTTTTGTTTGCTTTTTTCTTCTTATATTATCCTTTTCTTTTTTTATATTTGTTGTTGCTGTTGTTGTTGTATTTTCTTTTCGTTATTTTCTTGTTTCGTTTATTATACTTATTTTTCGTGCTTCTTGTCCTTTTTTAATATTATTTTAGTGCTTTTTGGTATTTTAAATGTTGGAATATGCAATAGGTAGGTATATATATATATATATATATATATATGTGCAAATTTGTATATATGCTTACACTATTTTTTTTTTTGCACACTGTTTTCATACAATTTTATGAGTTTTTTCTCTGATTTTTTTTTATTTTGCTTTATTATATTACACTTTTATTCAAAAAAAAAAGTACATTTTTTTTTGCATTTTTATCTTGTTATTTTTTATGATTTTTTCTTATATATTTCTTTTTTTTGTATATACCCACTGAGAAATTACTGGACAAGCGCTCTAAATCACATGTATTTTATGATATATACACATATATATATATATAAATTTTTATATATATACATATATAAATATGTATAAATATATGAAAATGTTTTTTATGTCCCAAAACCAAAAAAAAAACAAAAAACAAAACAGAAAACAAAAACGAGATAAATGTTATAAAAACGGTATAAATTAAAAGATAAAACAAAAGAAAAGAAGAAAAAAAAAATTAATGTTGAACGAAAACAACGACGACGTCAAAGAAGAAGAAGGAAAAAAAAAATTACGACATTTACGACGATAAAAATAACAATATAAACGAAACGAAAACGACGCGAATGATCAACGAGAACGACAATTACGGAATTACGGCAAACGATTGCAACGACAACGGCGACGATGACAAACGGCAATGACGGCTTTACAATTATATTAATAATAATATGGTGGTGAGTTTTTTTTTTTTTGGTTCCTTTTTTTTTTTTTTTTGTTATATTGGTGGTGTTTTTCTTTTTTCTATTTTACTTTTTTTTTTTTGTAAATATGGTATGTGATTAAATACAATAATGAATGCGGAGACGGTAACAACGACAACGACAACAACGACAATGACAATAACAGCGGCAATAATATTAACTATATACGATATAATAATATGTAATTACGATAAAAATTGGTGTATATAATAATATTTACAAGGATTATAACATAATAATAATAATAACGTTGTTGATGAATTTTTTGTTGTTGTTTTTTGTTATTATTTTTTTTTTTTTTTTATTATTTGTTGATTTTTTTTTAAATGATTATAACAATAAAATTATTATTTATGTATGTTTTTTGTTTTATTTTTATTTTTATATATGATTTTTTATTTCATTTTCTTCTCCTCTTTCTTGTTCATCTTGTTCTTCGGTTTCTAATGATTTATTTTGAATAATAATAATAATGAGAAAAAATCAGGAAAAAAAAAAATAAATAAATATGATTTTTGCGGATTTGCGGATAAAAACAGCGGTAACAATATTGATATTTTTTTTTGTTTTTGTTATTTTGGAATTCGTAGGTGGTAATAGGTGAAATTTAGTAGGTTTTTTTCCTGTTTTTTTAATTAATAATATTAATATTTTAGTATAAAAAGAAAAAAAAAATTTAATTATGTACAATTTTTTTTTTTTTGTAAGCAAATTATTATTTATAAAATAATTACAATGTATACATAAATAAAATACGATATTCTAATTATTTAAAATAAAAATACACACGGGTCTTATTGCAAATCAAAATTATAAAAAAAAATTAAAAATTTAAGAAAAATAAGAAAAAAATAATAAGAAAAAAAAATATTTTTTTTTGTTACTTTTTATTTTTTTTTGAGTACAAATTATTTCATCTCTATTTATATTTGCAAATATTTAACAGCAATAGCAAACAAAAAAAAAAAAATAAAATTAAATAAAAAATACAGGATTTTTTTTTTGCAAAAAAAAATAATCAAAAAATTTTGTGCATATTTTTTTAATTTTTTAATTTTTTAAATTTTTTTAATTTTTTTAATTTTTTCTCTTTATTTTTGATTAGAAGGAAAAAAACAACGATATTAGAAACTACTATTATAACAGCACTAATAATAATATAACGGAATCCAAAATAAAATTAAATTTTAATTTTTTTTTTGTTATGTTCTTTTTTCTTTTATTATTTTTAGTTCATTTGCTCTTGTCCTATTCTTTTTTTTTTTGTATTATTTTAAGTGTTATGTCGTAAAATATTTAATATGTTTTTTTTTTCCTTATATCACTCTATTAAAGCTGACATGACATAATAATACTATATAATAGTAATTGTGTGTTTCCCAACAAAAAAATAAGAAACTACTGACTGACTGAGAAATTTTTTTTAGAGATATGAAAATAAAAGAGAGGAATAAAAATTTAACAGAAATGAACAAAAACAAAAACGAAAAAAATAAATTGTTTCGTTATGTTTCTGTTTTGTACACCGATTATTACTGTTGTCATATTAAAGAATAAAATATATATATATATATATATAATAATGTGAAACATATAAATATATTATGTATGTATAACAGTAAACATTGCATACATAAATTAAGTATTATATATATATATATATGTATATATGAATGGATGAATATTAATATTATGTTGATATACATACAAAAAATGAATATTACAGTTTTTTGTGTTGCTATTGTTGTTGTCGCTGATTTTGTCTTATTTTCAAATAGAATTGAATATTGTATAGAATAATAATAATATAGTATAAAAATATAACAGTTCTATGACATTTATTCATGATTATATTTTACAGTAATAATAAGTAAAAACAGTAGAACTATGATATGATTGTATAATATTGGGTATAAACAACATATGGTTTTGAAATGAAGTCATAAAAGAATTATAGAAAATGTTTTATATAAAAATTATTAATGAATACAAAAACTTATAATTTTGTTAAGAATTTGCTTTATAATGCAAAAATTATTTGCAAAAACAAAATACTGAAAATTTTTTATTTTATATAAAATCTACAAAACAAATATTTAAATTGGTTAATTTTTCTATATTTAATTTATCAATTTAATTTCTTTCTTGTATTTTTCATTGATATGGGCCCAAAACTCATTTATTGCCTATAACAATTGCTTCACATTTATTTATTATTAAATTTAACATTTAAACATTTTCCTGGAATAGTTATATCTAATATAATTTTATAATAAAATTTGCATACTTTTAGGGGTGCCCTCTTATTTACATAATACAAAAGCCTAAAAACTGATATGTGAAAAACGCTGCATAAATTCTGCAAAATGAAAAAAACTTGATCATCTTTTTGATTAATATCGTATTCGTATCGTATAAAATATATGCCGATTTTCTGCACAACTTATGTATAAACTAAAACAAATAATAACGCAGCACGAACGCATTGCTTACGTATTGTTATATTGTAATAATGTAATTCTAATTATACATTTTCTGCAAAACTAAATTATTCAAAGCAAAGAGATTACTGCACGCTTATAAAATATCACTCAAAGATGAGAATAGAGTGAAATATTTCTGTTCCCTTTTTGATTGTCATTTTTATTGATGAATTTAAATATGATATAATTAAGCAGTCATATTTATATTATGTTAGAATAGGAAAAAAAAAAATATTTATGTGATGTGTATCATCTTTCGATTGTGTAAATATCAAAGACCAGTGCCTCTGACACCCTCAAACATGCTAATATTTTATAAAAGCGTAATTGAAAAATTTTAACTTCATTTCGAGTTTTACTGTAATTTAAGAGTACTCGTATTACAATAAAAATTTTCAAAAATTTGTAATACTCGCTATAATACAAACACATATACACTAAAACGATAAATGTATGCATTTAATTTTCTTTGTATTGAAGATAAATGAAATGTTTGAATTAAAAATCCAACATTACAAACATACGCACATATATATATACATATAAATTTAAAATTAAAATGACAAATGTCAATATTACAATCGGGTAATTTTAAGGATCTTTTTTTTCTTTTTGGTAACGGTCTTTGAATCCTGCTGAATTGAAAAGCTGAGGTTTCAGGATAATTTTATATTTTTTGGTATTTGTTTTTTTGCTTTCCCTATCTCATATTTTTTATTTTGTATATATTCTTCATTCTTATATACACACACGGTTCGTTTATTCCTTTTCATTATTCCGTTTCATTTTTTTTATCTGATTTTTTTCTGTTTTCTTTCTCATTTTTTTTTTTTTGCTTAATTTTATGTTGTTTTCGTTTTTTTTATTACAGTTTTTTTAACGATGTTTATTCTTCGTTAAGTATACAAAACACACAAGAACTAAAAAAAGAGCAAAATCTAAAATGAAAATCACAAAAATTTTGCAAGAACCGAGAATTTAACAAAATAATAAAAACGAAAAAAAAAAATTGTAAACTAAAAACAAGGAAAATCGGTACACAAAACGAAAGCGAATAACTGTTGTATTAAAAAGAAGAGAACAAGAAAAAAAAAACGAAAATAAATATGTAAATGAATAAATGAAAAGGATAATAAAGGTACACAAATGTTAGAGTGTAAAAAAACAAGAAACAAAAAAAAAATCATAATCATAAAATTATAAGAAAAAGGACAAAAAAAATGAGGTACTAACTATTATGAAAGTTTATTTTTGTTATACAGATATACATACACATACCTACATATTAACATACTTAACATTGTAATGAATACATGGATATAATTTACATCTTTTGACAACATCATAACATTTACATTGCATACACAATCACACATACACACGTGTATATTTTTTTGCTTTTTGTTTTGTTTTCCTTTTTTATCTTAAATCCCCTTATTTAACATGCAGCCAAGTATTTTTTAATACAGGAACATTTTTAAGAAAATTGTTAATTATTTGTTTAAAAACTGAAATGAACATAAAAAAAAAAAATAGAAAAAAGAAATAAGAAAAGAAAAAAATTGTAATAAAAAAGGACTACAGAAACAAGAAAAGGACTAAAAAAAAGAATGAGAAAAATAAAATGAGAAAAAAAAAGTGGGACTGAAATACTTTGATTTTCATTTTTATGCTTTATTTGTTCTCTTGTTTTTCTTATTTAATTTTCTTGTTTTTTTTTTGATTTTCCTTTTGCTCCGGAAAGTATTGATTTTATATACCTAGAGAATGAATTTATATGTATATGTATGTTTGTATGTATGACGATAATGTATTAATGAAATGAGTGTATAGAAAAATCTATGTTGTATACATATATATATATATATATATACACAAAAATTAATAATATATATACATGTTTACATATAAATAGAAAATAACAATGAATATACATATAGAAAAATTGAAAAGGAGTAGTCAACCATATAAAAGTTAAATGGCGTACCCAATTCATAAAAATTTTTCATTTAATTTTTATTTAACCCTCTAGTGCTCAATTTTTTTTTTGTTGTGATCACCAAATATTGTTATATTATAATATAATCTATGTTTACTAGATTAATTTGAGAAAATTTTGTGCTAGATTTTCACGGAATTGAAATCAACCAGTAATTGGAAGTATATTAATTTGAAAAGAATATCATGAAAATTGATTTAATTATATTAGAAATCATAAGATTTTATTTTAAAATTCTAAGTCAAATAAAATAAAATTTTATTATTTTGTCATCGGGATAGCATGAATAACTCTTTCAAATTATTGATAATATTGAATAAATTGAATATGTCAATTGGTTACCAAGATAATTCGTTTCGACGCTTATTAATTGTTTTCCTTTAGGATATCTGGAATCTAATATTAAAATCAATTACATAGCATTGATTACATTAATTTAAAATTTATATTAACTGTTAAACTGGTGATATTCCGACCAAAATGTTCAAAGAACTGGTTTCAATTTGAGCTTTTCAAATGAATCAACTAGAAAATTATAATCATATTGCTAATATTAACATGAAATTATGTTGCAAAAGTAAATGACAGGAATATACCAACTCAATAGTGGTAAACATATGTGAAAATAACAGCCCAAAACACCTTTTAAAGCGATACTTAATCTGGCTCTCTGGTTTTAATATAATTACCGGTAAAAATAATTTTAATTCACAGTTCTGTTATTAATTAAGAATATAATTTTTAAATTACTCTTAAATTGTATTGAAAATGTAAGGAAAAAGTGTCTATAAAAATAATTTAATTTCAGTTGCAAGAACCTGTTCTAGTCAAATTGTGTGGTTACAAGATCAAAATCAAATTGTGTGGTTACAAGAAAAAATATTGTAAAAAAAAAAAATTCGCTACTTATTAATTCTATTTCTAAATTTAATCTAGTTCAATAAATTTTCGGTCAAAATTTGGTTTAGTAGATTAGCTCAATTAATTCTGATGATTATTAATAATAACTCTGAATTTACATATGCATATATACATGAATTTTTTTCTGTATCCCACTCAATTCATAATGGTATGGCAAAATATTTATACAAAATGACATTGATTACAAAATGAAAATTTTATAAGCGAATTTTTCCAATTTCATTTTGAAAATTAATTGAATTTGAGAATCACTGATATATTTTTTAATATTTTTCATGTACTTAAATTTTTTTTTCATGTTTGCACCTCTGCAAAATTTTTTTTTATGCTATGGAATTTTCTTTTTTTGTTTTTGTTTATAATTTTTTTTTTATTATTATTATTTTGAAAACTATTTTATGTTGACAGTTTGACAGCTCATCTGTTTTTCTATTTGTTAATTTTCACAAGTTTCATATAATATATACGACAAATTTGTACATACATGCATATATACAAATAACATAATCATAAATACATTGGTTCGTATTGATATTCATTTATGCATTTTTCATATAGAATGTATTCTATGTATAAAAAATATTTGTTTTATTTTTTTTTTGTACGCTTATTATGAATTCAATATACATTTATGGCATATAAATATGGAAATTCTTACTTATTATACTAATATAGGGTGTATATAATATATATGAATATATACGATTAATTTGCATAAAGAATTAGCGTATACAATACCCAGTATTTTAACATACATTCATACACATACATATATATAAAATTATATGGAAAGTGTATACTCAGTGCGATTATTATTATGAGCATAGTATAATTATGTAAATACAAAATGTTATGTTTGTATATCTATATAGAAAATTATATATACTTCTGTAATATAAAAAGTAGGATAACATGTCTTCCAATTATTTGTTTAATTTTTGTTTTGTTGGAATGTTACAATAAAATTGGAAAAAAATATTGGACTAATTAATTTTATTTTTACGTCATAGTACGTCTGTCCTTTCGAGGATTTCCAAAAAACACTCTGTTAAATGAGGAAACAAAATTTTATAAATAAATTTAAGATATTTGCTTAAATGTAGACCTTAAGTAATTTTGTCTTCCTAGGCAAAAATAAGTTTTATTTTTTCTGAAATTCAAATTGATTTAATTTGTACGAAGGTGTTTGCACTTAGGGCGAAATTTATTTTTCTCATTAAATTATTTTTTTTTTGTTCTTTATAGCTCCACTCTTTTTTGAGCTACAAAATTTTTTTTTAATATATGGCAAATCCTCCTACTCTTATTCCAAATAACTGGAACCTAGACGGCAACACTTAGAGTTATGAAATAACTTATTTTATTAGAATGATTTTTTTTCTTTGTTCTCTGACTTATTGTATTTTTAAAAAGAGCATAATTTTAATTTAGTTTCTTTAAAGTTACAATTTATAACAAGCTCTAGAAAAACAAGAAATTAAACGTATAAAAATTTTGCAGTGAAACAATATAATTAAAATTCTAATTAAATTACACAATTAGTAATTTCTGGTCTTTTTGTACTTTACTAAATATTACCTAACTTTCTTCCTACCTTCTGCTCTTTTTTTAAGCGTATCTAACAAGGTGACTTATTTTCAATAATTCGATTAAAAATTCAAAGTTTTCAAAAATGTGCTATTTTACAAAACCAATGATTTACTCTGAATTTAATAATTGTATATATACTCTGTTATTTTTACATATATATACATTATATTATATATACGTATATACACATTTATATATATATATATATATATATATATATACATTCTGATTATGAGGATTGCATTTTTAATCATTTACATGTTCACAATTAGCTGCAATATTAATTTTAAACATTTTTATGCTTATTCAAATATATATATGCAATAATGTAGGATGAATATATTCCAGTGTTATTGTGTTTGTATAAAATATATAGGATACATATATTATAATTATAACTGCCTGATTATTATATATAAAATTATTCTGATTAAATTGGGGGGGGAAAAATTTTAAGAAATGTACTCGTTTATTAAAATATTTTAAAATATTGAAATTGGACATTTTGTGTTTTACAAGCCGCATGCATATGTATATATATATTATAAATACAAAATTCAAAAATGAAATCCAAATATTCATTTTTATCCTATAATAAATTTAGTTCACGTATTTTTTTTTTTCGATGTAAATTAAATTTTTCTTCTTATATCAATCATGGGAATAACATTTTTTCATATTAAATTTTTTTTTTTTTTAAATTTATATTTATTTTTGGTTCGCAAAATAAAAAAAAAATTAGGTTAAAATTAAATAATGAATGATGTCCGTTAAAAGATAATTAGGAATTACGGTAAATAAAATGAAAATGGAGAAAATAAAAAGGACAAACAAAAACAAAAAAACAAGTAAAAAAAAAATTTTTAATCATTTAAAAAAATAATGAAAAAAATAAAAGAGAACCAGAAAATGTGGCCAAATATTTAATGATTGTAGAGGTTTTTTGAATGCATATACAAATACATTCAAATCTTTGTATACAAGGAGAAATAAAGAGAAACCACAATATTTAGAATAGTTTTAAATGCTCAAATACTTAAAAACCATTTTGAATGCTTAAACCTACAAAATATTTTTTTCCAGCTAATTATTATATAAGCGATCAGTGCTGTAAAGCCAAAATTTTAAATGTTGTCAGGTAAATATACTTCGTCATATTTACCTGAAAAGAATTATATTTCGTTTACGATATAAAAATTATTAAACGAGAGAACTCTCTCAGTGTTCTGCTCTCATATTTTTCGTTTAAATATTGACTTCCGCTCTGAAATTTTTCGGATTTTGTTGGAATATTAAAGGAAAAGGAAAGTAAAAATGGGAAGAAAATTTAAAATAAATAGAGAAGAGCTTTAATTTTCGTAATCAGTAAGATTACAATATCTATTTACCATCAATTGCATTAATTCCAAAGAATCATTTGCATTATTTTATGGGGAAAAAAATTGTCTGTCTAATTATTAAAGTCATAAATTTGACATGAATCTTCAAAAGACTTCAAAAACACTTTGAAATTAAATGTTTTTCTTTTATAGTAAATTGATCTTACTTATTTTTAATATCCATGTGTTTGTAGTGAACACAAGCATCAGTAACAAGCATGAACCCGGCCAGCTATACGACCGCTTAGATGAAAAAATCGGCAGACGAATAGTTGAATTTATTTAGACAGTCAGAAAATCGGACAGTTGGACGGAGATAAGGAAATAAATAGACAAATAGTTGTACAGGTTGAGAGAGAGAGAGACAACTTCACGGATAAATTAAAAAACAGGCAAGTTTACGACAAATCAATTTTGGAATTCAATTCTGATTAAGTAAGAAATATTTTGAATACAAAAAAAAAAAAACAAAGGAATGGTTTTGGATTAGATACTTCGTGTCTTTAAAATCGCAATAATTACAATTTTTCAGCTGAATTATACAATATCAGCTGAATTTCCCGATATACGATATTAGCTGAATTTCAATGAATAACGGTGTTATTTCTATTTTAAAATCATGAAATTAATTTTTAAAAAAAATTACATCTCATAAAAGAAATTGTATTCGAAAGTGTAGCACAACACGAATCTTTGAAATTTCTCAATTATAAACAGGGCTGAATCTCTGTACTTGTATGTAAACAAGTACGTATTACGTCAACTTAAATATGTATATGATTAAATGTGAGAAATTAGAGGGTTTGCAACTATATACAAAATAAAATAAATTATCCAATATTCTATATTAGAAAATATTGAAGAACACAAGTATGTCAAATGAAATGCTTATATAATATGAGAAAATATATTTATATATAATGTTGATTTTTTATTTTATAATAAATTATTTTTCACTATAACCAAAAAAATATTCATTTAATTTTTTAGGTCATCGGTATTATAAATAGCTACATATATACCATAATAATATGGCTAACTATACACTTATTTGCGATACAAAAATGATATTCTAAAATGTATGCGTATAGGCGCATATTACACCCCATATCATTTAAGGAAATATTTTTATAAAATTATTATTATGGGTTAAACAAAATAATTTTTTTTTTTTGCCATTCTATACATTTCTATGTATATATGCTAACAAAATACGAAAATATGACACGTTTAATAATTAAGTATAAAAGGATAACATTCATATTATATGTGAATATAAAATGTTCTTTTAGAATTATAGAAGGTTTAACAAAACATTATAACAAAAGGTTAAGTTTTGGCTACCCTTTTTTCGGGTTGTTGTTTTTTTTTATAATTCTAAATTTATAAAATTTGCTTATAATATATTAAATTAAAATTATGATGAAATTGTTGCTTTGTGTGTACATAACTATAGACACATATATCTATATTATATCATGTATATCCAAATTATATCATGTGTATATAATTATGTCGCATATAGAAATATGTAGATTTTTGTCTTTTGTGTACATAACTAATTTTAGAAGTAAATTAAATGAAAATTGCATATTTATAGGTGTATTTGTTTTTTTATTTTATCCCACGCTTTTACACACATACTCGTAAAAAACCTTTACACTTAATATAGAAAAATTATGATGATTGCATGCAAAAAAACGTTCATTTATTATTGAGAAGCATACAAAGTTGAATATGTTTGCATGAATGTGTTTATTCTATTTTTGTGTGTATGTGTGTAATACTAAAAGCTATACTATAGCCATATTGTAGCGAATGTAGATTTTTTCCTTATTTATTTTTCTTTTAAAATAAAAACATCATACACTTCTATACATACAAATGAATTTATATAGAATTTGACACAATCTATGATATAACGGTCAAAGTTCATACAAAATATATAGAACTTATGTGTAGGATGTTTTTAAACAAGAGAAAAAAGAAAAGCAAAAACAAGAAATACAAACAACCATTCATTATAGATGAAAAGGTTAATAATACAATTTTATATTGAAAAATGTATGTATGTATATTTGTGTGTGTATGTATGTAACTCAGTATGCCTATGCATGACATTTTAATCTTAAGAAGATATTTAAATAGAAAATTTTTCATTTTATATAGAAGGCTTATAGTATAGAGAGCCTAAGTTCATTGGGTTAGACGTATGCAAGTACAAAAATTACGAATTATTTGAAAATATTTTTAATTCATATTTTTTTTTGTTTTTTGGCCTCAGGGAAATTTACTATTTTGACACTTTGATTTTTAATATGTTTTTTTGGTTGTAAGTTAATCACCGCGAGGTTAAATTAAAACTTTTAGGAAATAAAAACAGAAGCAAATAAGGAAATTTTTAATATTTAAGGAAAATATCTACATACATACAAATATTTGAAAGAAAATGGCCGATAAGAAAATGGTGATAAAATTGAAAATTTCAAAAATACAAAAATAGTTTATTTTTGAATAATTTATTAGATTGTTTTTGTAATTGGTAACACTTTATTTATTTATTTATATTTTTCTGATTGGTAACACTTTACAAAATATTAATAAATTTTTTAATGTATTTTGTTCTTTAATGCAATTTTTCCAAATTTTATTACAATTTTCATGAAAGCTTACGAATGAATGGAAGCAAGTGAAGCAATTCGAATGTGGCCTATTTCTGTCCTATCTGTTATATTTAGCAGAAAGAGCAAAGGAGCATAAACTGTCTTAAAAATTTACTTAAAAGTTATTGAAATTTTAGACTGTATTTGAGGTATTTTGGAATTTTATATGAAAAATACTGAATTTTTGATGTTTTATACGAAAAATATAATTTTTTTAAGATTTATGTGCGAAAATTCAGAAGTTTTTATGTTTCATATTATGTTTCAAACTATAGGGGTTTTAAGGTTTTGTAAGACAAATACAGAATTTTTTACGTTTTTTACTAAAAATCATAATTTTTTACATTTCATTAATAAGGTACTGTTTTTTTTACGTGTTATCTACATTTATCTGCTTTCCACAATATTTATGCCTTAATCGAATAGATTTCCTCCTACACGTTATGTATTCTGTTATAAATTTCTATATGTACAAATGTAATGCAATTTTTTGTTTTCGTATACTTGATAAGAAATTCGCTGATTATTTTATTTACGTATAATAGAGCTAAAATAACTACAAAATTATTCAAAAAATGTTTATTCGGCAGGAATTTTCTCATAAAATGCAACCTAAATTTTACTTATAAGTTCATGTCGCCTGTTATTCAATAATTTTATTTCAAACTAATGACTTTAGAAGTAGTACAAGTCCTATACATAAATTTTTTCTCATGAATAAATAAAATATTCTAATATTACTTTATGTACAATAAATTAAAATAGATTTTTCCAAAATAGATAATTTCCAAGATTTATATGACATCTAACAAAACAAAAATTTATAGAGACTGGCAATGTTATTAAACTTTTGTTCGTGGAGTTATAATAACGGCTTTCTATCGGAGTTATAATAACGGCTTAGGCAAAGCTATTTTTAAGAAACTATCCTAGATGTTTGCTTTTATAACAAGTTAGTATTTATTAACCACTATATAACCATATCAAAAATAGATCAAACTCAATGTTGGGTTTTATTAAACGCTGAATAATGAAACGAGAAAGTTTAATTATTCTTATGTCTTAAAATCCCTGTACTCGTGCCTTGTCTGCTCTCATCTTGAATATACTTCACAGGTATAGTCACCCTATAATAATATACTTATGAATAGGATTAAATCTATTCAAAAAATTTTTTTGAAACTCGCATTACACCTCCTTCCTTGGGAAGACGCCATCATTCTTCCATCTTATGAACTCAAATTAAATGACTTATCCACACATAGCAAAAGACGTGATGTCGCGAATGTGTTATTCATTCTTCAGATTATGTGTTCTTTAATTTTTTGCAAAATATTTAAGCTAACGTAAACATATTATGTGAATAAATAAATAATGGCAAGGCAATTTAAAATATCACGAAATTCGTTCTGAAGTTAGCTTGGCAGCTATTGTAACAACTTATATCACTTTACAACCTAATTTGTTTTCTGGAGCAAGTTTGATTATGGAACTAACAAGTTTGATTGTTTGCTTTTACAGGACTCATGTGGTTTCCGAAATTAATAATCAAATTATTTCTTGATTTATATGATGGCTGTTCGAATCGGTGCTTTGGCCGAATTTGTATTAACAAGTTTTAGATTTCGAAGAAATTTGTAAAAGTTAACGAACGAACGGAAGCATGAAACTTGTAATCATATCTTTTTCCAACTGTTCAATGAATGTACTAAGTTCATTCATGCCCTATGTTGGAAAATATTTTGATATATTCTTTGTAATATTTTGTTTATTAACATTGTTAAAATATCCGCCAAAAAATAAATATTTGGCGTAAATTTTGTTTTGTTGCTCTCTTTTTGTCGAGATAAATTTTCCCATTATTATTAATTTAAATTTTTTCGTTTCTTTCATTTTCAATTTACAATACAAAGTGCGCAAAAGAACGAATAACATCGCAAATTATGAAACCAAATCTTTTGTATTCAAATATTAAATTAATTTTTGTTTTTTTTTTTTATTATATTTGAAATGCAACTAGCCACTTCCATTATTTTCATTATTCTTTCTTTAATTTTATTAAATTAAATAAAAAAAAAATGATGAAATTTGATTCTAAGACTTGAAATTTCATCATTTTAGATTTAAAATTTTTATTATTATTTGAGAACACAAATTTTATAATCTACATTGTTGATAATCTACATGTTGTAGAAGACGTAGAAATTCTTACATAGTGTACTTAAGTGTTTTTTTTTTAAGTTTTGCTCTCTAATATTTCCTGAATATCAAATTTCATATTGCATATATGAAGATTTTAACACGTTTTTTTGTTTTTCGTTTCTAAAGTAATTTAATATTAAAATATTTTAATACACTTATACTATATGTGTCATATGCAACACTCTGTATATATACGAGTAGTTATACCCTACACCTTTTTGAATGGTAGATTATATTAACTTTGGTATGGAGTTTGTAATCATTTGAAAGATTTGTCTGTGGTGTGAAAATTTATATACAATCTTGCTCAGCGTAAAATTCTGCTTGTATTTAGACATGTCCACTCGCCCGTTCGATTGCACGATAACTTAAAAACTAATAATGTAATAGAACACCAAAATTTCACAAGTTGTTCCTTTTCTACCAAGTTCGGCTGCTGTTATAATTGTTAAAATTCGGAAAACGGGTTTAGGTAGCTGCAATACAACTCCAAGACTAATTTTGAATATTTGAAAAAATATTAAAGTCAGATTCATAAAACTTGGTAGTTGTGTATTCAATTATAGCTCATACTTATCCGTGAACTTTTTATAGAACTGTTTGGCAGGCTCAAGTAATTTGCCTTACAATAATGAAAACTTATATTATCTAAATATTTCGAAATCATATTTGTGCCGATAACCGTAAAAAAGAAAGCATTTGATCAATGCATCTGGTCAGTGATGACATATTGCGCCGAAACTCTCAGACTAACCAGAAGTTACCATACAAAAGGTGAGAATAGCACAAAGGGCAATGGAATGTGCAATGCTAGGCTTTAGCATACATGACAGAGTGCCAAATACCGTCATCAAAAGAAGAACAAATATAACAGACATCATAATCAAAATAACACAAGCAAAATGGAGATGGACAGGTCGGTCACGTGACCCGAATATCAGACAACAGATGGGCTAAAAGACAAATAGAGTGGATCGTCCCAGACAAGATCGAAAAAGTAGAAGCAGACCACCTAAAAGATGATCTGACGACATTAAAAGATTAGCGCCAAATTTGTTCCAAGTAGCACAATAGAATAAAATAGAAAGAATAGCACAAACAGCAATAGAAAGAAATGGAGGAGGCTTATATTCAGCAGTGGATGCAAGCGGCTGAACAATGATGAAGTTTTTATACTCAGATTATTAAAGTGCAGGGTATAATTCAATCGATTTATATCGACTGAAATGTTTTTACTTATTTTAAGTTTTGAATATGCTATACTATATTATTGTATAGTGTGTATTGAAAAGAATATTGTATAGGTCATTTAGCACAAAAATAAATGGAAAAGAACGTTGAAATTGAATATTAGTTGAAATACAAAAAAAAAAATAACAAAAACAAAAATTTTCATTTTTATTTTTCCCTTTATGATTTCTCATACCCTATACCCCAGATATATACTTGTGTTATATTTTTGTATACTTGTGTATATAATCTAATTTGAAAATTGAGATTTTAATGAACTAATAAATGCGATAATAAAGGAAATAATACGCGAGTTGTAAAAATAAATTAAAATTAGGATTTTTTTTCTTGGTTATGAATTTTTATAAAAATTATCAAGATTATATTTTATATATAATAATTTTATATTATATTTTTTAGACTTACCTTTTATACAATTATTTCGATTATGTATAGCATTTCTGGACAATCTAGAGTCTCTTTATGTATGGAGAATTCTGTGTATCTCTAATGTATGAAATTTTGATATTTTTATTTATGATTTTGAAAATATATGATCTTGGTTGCCTGTTCATTAAAATCATGAAAATTTCGGAATCAATTCAATAATTTTCAATAATTTTTAAAAGTAGACTCTTTTCACTAAAATTCTGATCCCTATTTAAGCTTATATAACTGATTCATCATAGTATACGATATTAATTACTGCACATAAATTGCAAGTTATTTTACATTTGTGTGAATACCTTGGTTCTTTTAAATGTCTGGGCTTTTTTGCCTCTTATATTTTGAATGTTATCTGTAATAGTTAAGAAAGAAAAATAAAATATTAACATAAATATAAGAAATGTTATTTATGAATTGATTAATTACTTATAAAGGTATAATATTTTATGTTATACAACTATGTGGGTATAAGAATTTCAAATTTAACATGCCATAGAATATCTAAAATCACACACATTTATAATATTTCATTAATATTCTATTAGCTATTTTGTCTTAACATGCTCGTGAAGAATTCTATAAAATTCTGTAAAGAATTCAGAAAAACTTGTCTCGGAATTTTGTTACATAAATGTAAAACTATATATGTAGCTCTTTAATATGCACACGATAAAAATAATTTTTATTTAGAAATTCATTTTTAATAATAATAATAAATTTTTTATATTGTGATTTTTTTTTGTAACAGGCATGTAAAACTTACGGTTCACAGTATATACGGCTCACAATAATTTTTTAAAATATTATAATTTGCCTGTCTATGTAATAAAGCATGCTGTACGTAAAGATTTTGGGGTTTAAATATTCTCGTTCCAAATACTCAATCCATATATTAGGAATAGAACTTCAAATTCGATTTCAAATTATTTTTCCTGAAAAGCTAATAAAATTATTTAATAATTGGTTTTTAAAAGAATTTTTAAAAATATAATTAAAAAATCACGAAATGTTCCAATTAAACACTCACATTCATCTTTAATCATATTCCGGAATCTATTCTAAAACATTTTCTGAAACAGTTCCACTTTTATTCAAAAAAAACTTTTCAATATCGAGGCGATCACTGAGTACCTGATAGATTTAAAAATATTTTTTTATGGTACTTCGGACAACCGAATCTTTTTACTTTTCGATTCCGCCCCAATAGAAACTAAAATTTCCATTCTGTTAAGGTTGCACGTATGATTCGTTCCTCAGTATAGAATTCCTATGTATGTACATATATAACCTGTTTTAAATTCTAGTGTAGGAGTTATTTACATTCTTTTCTTACATTATAATAAATTAATTTACTTACCGTATGATAAATGTATTTATTCAAATTCAAAATCAGAACATTAATCTTGATTCTAGTAAGTTAAATAGCACGTGTTGTTTAAGAATTAAAATAGAAAATATTCAGATTTCCTCGCACCCTTAATAAATATGTTATGTAAAAATGATTTTAATTTTTGCAATTATTGTCCACCAACATCTCAATAAATTATGAATATTTTAATTAAAATAATAAATTTGAAATTTATGTAAATGTTTGAAATCTATATAATTAAATAAAATATAAAAAATTTTTATTATAATTTTTTTGAAATTTATTTTCAATGGGTTGCTTTAAAATTTTAAAATTTATTTCAAAATAAAAAAAAATATACAATTTAATTTATTCATTGGGGTTCCATACACTTAAATACACAAGTGATCGCTGCTGTTTTTCCCCATTCAACTCTTTTTATTAAATTACCATTTTAAAATTTGAAAGTTACGTCCAAAAAGCTTCTGGTAGACTAAAATATATACCAGAAATCTTGCAAAGTTCAATTTAAATTCAATTTTCATTGAAATTTGTTCTAGAAAATTTATCCTGCTTTCAATGTTAGGTTCTCTTACATCTACTACGGATCAGAATTCGATACGAGTATAATAAATTAATTTGGTCCTAAAGAAATTTCCTCCCAAGATGCGATTGTATTAAAACTGTTAAGAAAAAAAAAAACAATTTAAAAAAATTAAATGAAAATCTTTTAAATAAAATTTCACCTTTAAGCATAAAACAATTTAAAAAAATAAAAATTCTTAAGTCATATAAGTTTTATTTTATATAAGTGCCGTCCTTATACATACGTCTGTATCATATACAAGAAATTTTAAATGTTATAAGAAAAAATCTAGGTATCAAGTACGTCTATTCTTTGTGTAGAGTTCAAATTAATTAAGAAAAAAAATAAAACTAAGATTGTGTCTAGAGGTTAAAATGAATTTTTATTTTGATATTTTGCTGCAATAAAATTTTAATTTCTAAATATAATTGTATAAATGATTTTTGACGCAACCAATTGAATTTAAACGGTGCATTTAAAAATTATTATTAAGTTATTGGAATATTTAAAAATAATTGCAATCAATTTTCAAAACGCATCTCTTTTTCGGACAGAACTATACACTCTATTTATACAATGCTGCCTGCACCATTATGAAGGGTATATTAACAGAGTTTGTAACCACTTAGAGGAGTCATCTGCGGTATGAACATGTGTATATTATATTCTTGATCAGCGTAAAATTGTTCCGTCTGTCTATTCAATAGCACGATAACTTAAAAACGAATAATGTAATCTGCACCAAAAAATTTACAAGTTGTTTCTTTTTTTGCCCCAAGTGCGGATCCTATTATAATTGAACCACTTCGCGCAATGGGCTCTTTAGCTATCATACAATTCAAAGTGAGAATTTTTAATATTACAACCATTAATAAAGGTATAAATATAAAATTTTGTATACGTATGTCCAATTACATTCTACATATATGCTCCAAAAATTTTAATTGAATGACTGCAATGGTTTGAGTGGTTTCCATTCTAATTGAATACCATCCAAAAACTTATATGTCTAGATCAATTGAAATGTTTTTACATGTTTAAATTTTAATATGGAATCGGAATAATTTTCCAAAAACTTATTCTATTATAAAATAGTGAATAAGTCACCCATTCGAATTTGTAATCATTCAGGCAATAAATATATTTCAATAATGCGTAGGTAATAGATGAGGTAAGTAGTGGATATAAATGGTAGTGGTTGTTCCCATCCCCAATGGGTATGCTTTTCAAATTGAAATTTTTAGAAAATGAATTTTTTCTGCCGTGTAAGAAATAATCTAATTTTGAATAATGATAAGGTGGATTTAAGCTTATAGGATAAATAAAATTTCGACTCATGTATTTTAATATTTTTTTTTTTGTCAAAAATAAATTCACCATGAACTTGATTTGAATGTATCATTAATCACAGCTTTATTTTAAGCGTAATACTATAGTTGATAAGAATATAAGAACTCGTTATATAATAAAAAAAAAAAACAAATTATTAAAGATCATACACACACGCACACACACTTATACAAACTAATTAATATCATATGAATGATCTAAAATACCTACATTATTCACAATGGTTTTAAAAGATTTAAAGAATCTGTCTATAAAAATCACGTAAGCACATCTTATAAAATCCTTGCTTTTTTTTTTATCAAACTAACTAAAAGAAAAATCAAGACAAATTTATTAAAGAGAATTTTTCATAAAATTTTTTTTTGTTCTTTTTTTAACATAGAACTTCCTTGAATTTTTTTTTCTTATTCAATATATGAATATCCTTGAATGTTGACCTCTTCTTGTTTATTTGTATACACTCTGTATGTTAATAATGATAACAATATTATAATAGTTATATAGAATAGTTGGATATGACAACTAATTTTATGCATTATAAATAATAAATAATATGAAAATAAATAGAATATGCACATATGTATATACATACAGAATTTTGTGTTTGTACACTCGTCCCAAGTATTGTGCGTTCAACTAAAATATTTTGGTTCTGTGGCTCTTTTTCTAAATTTTTGGATAATGTAGTAGGAAAAATTTGAAATACTGTTGTAAGAAACTTGAACTAAATTTCAGAAATTAAAATTTGTTATTGTAATCCGAATTTCTTTTAAAGACCATGAAATAAATTTTTGAGATTAATCGAAATTGAACGATTTTTTCGATCTATAGAATTTCTAAATGAAGTAAGATTATTTTTGAAATTTATTTTACTTGTATTATTCAAGAAAGCTCTCTTTTTGCAACAGTTCTTCCTTAAAATATTTTCATTCATTTCGATATTAAGGCTTGTTAACTAAGAATAAATTTTTTAAAATAATTTTTTGTGATTTATTTAAAAATTAGAAATTACTATATTGTTGAAAAATTCAGCCTGTTTTTAAATTCAAAAGTTCAAAAATTTTAAATTTTTATACTTCAATATCTCAGAGTTAATTTCGACTTTAACACCAAAAATACAACGCTAAAAGAGAAATTTAATGATATGAGTCATATTTTCTGATTTGTGAACAAATAGCCATATGAAAATTAGATGGTTTTCAGAAATTTCAAATTTGGGGCCAAATAACTCTAGAACGACTGGTCAAAAAACAAAATGTCACCAAGTGTTTTTTATTCGTTTGGACGCATTCTATCATACTGTTTTGGATGTACTGCCAAATCGTGAGTAGAGTGTCCAGATGTGTTTTGTTAATCATTCACATAAACATCTTTGTATTAGGTATGGGTGTACGTAAAATTTTTTTACAACGCTCATATTAAACAAAATATTCTAATAAAAGAATGCACGTATAGCTTAATTGTTATATTCACATAAGAATATTAATATGAAAGCCAAATTTTAAACAATTATTTTAACTAATATTTTAAGTTTCGATATTAAAAATGATTATTTTAATGAAGTTATTGGAGAAACTTAGAAATAATAATATAAAAATTTTTTAATGTGGTAAACATTACTGCAATTATAAAATTATCGTGTCAATTATTATTGAAACTTAATAAATATTAATTTTTTATTTTTTGGTTTGTTTTTCTTTATTTTTTTTTATAGATAGTTTCTCTTTGCACATATAAAAGTAATACGAATACTAAAGAGTATGCACTATGCACTATACAAACAAATCTTAAATTCAATTGAAAAGCTTTGCCAGCTTAAAGGAGGGAAAAATTAAACTTGGCATATAATTTATTTACATATATTTTCCAAAAGAAAACAAAAACAAAGTAATAATTTTTTAATTTTTAATTCAAATGTATATTAGTCTGTCTGTCTGTTATGTATTAGATATGTACATTAAGTTTTCTGTCATAAATTTTATACCATAGTCTAATTAATCAGTAATATGTATTTATAAATGATTCCAGTTCCCAAGTTGTTTTTAGTTTATTTTAAGTCCCATTTTTGGATTGTAGTACATAAGACAATAATACAAACAATATTGGGTATCAAGTCATCACAAGTGTTAAAATAATAAGGAGATTCAATTAATGAATCTATTTCTAGAAATCAACTTATTGTTTTGGCAAGGAATTTTAAATTAAATGAGTCTTAGATATGAAGAGCAAACATTGGATGTCAATAATTGTATACCAACATTCTTTATTGAGATAATCCCTATAATGCCGACTTTACTTTTGAATGAAAAATATCTTCTCATTTTGAAATAAAGTCCAATAAAACCCCTCATACCATATGTAGATTTTTTAAGGTTATTAACAAGTTTATTAAGAACAAAAACAATTAAGAACAATTTCGTTTCTAAATCTAAGATTAAATTTATGATAAAGTTTTAGGACTATTAATAAATCAGATTGAAATTATTTTTTATTTTACTTTTAACAGTAAACCTAATGAGAATAGAATAATTCGATAAAGTCTGATGTCAAACAGTGTCTTACATATGTATACAACTTTCATTAGACTCAAATTAAATCTTAGATTTTTTCGTATATCTAAACAGTATTTAGGGTCCCACTTAACTGATTTTCAAAGTCAATTCATTTAAAATTTGATACCCGTTGTTTAAATACTAGACTCTTCATATTGAAAGTATATTATTTGCCAAAATAAGCTGATCATAAACGTAAATGAATTAAATACAGTATATGACATCTTGTTTGCCGTTAATCATAAATCGTCATAATAAATTCGTCATAAATTCTATCTAAAAGCAAGTAAGCACCCTATATTATGTTATCGTATACTAAATCTGTTATACAATAACTATTATATTAAAATTTTGAATTATAATATGCAAACTTGGTTGCATTAATCAAACACAACACAAGACTTTATGCTTTTTAATATTTACAAAACAAAAAATTACCTCGAAAAATTTGCCGCATGACAAAACTGAATGTCCTTTCTTTAATTATTTTATTTAATTTTTGTAAAGCACATAAAAATCTTTAATATTATTTAAGTTTTCATTTAATAATTAAAAAAAAAATTTTAAAAAGCAAATAAATAAGAGAAAGAATGCCATTTTTTTTTCTGTGTTTTCTTTTAGTAAGACGACAGCTTTATTGCGTAAAAAAACAAAAAGTGTTATAAAAAATTCATAATTTTTTATTTGTATTTTAAATTTTTATTTAAAAAGAAAATTTTAAGCGTGTTTAATAAAGCAAAAATTTGAAAGAGATGCACTTAACATTGAAATTTTTTTTTTTTTTAATAAAAAGTTAATTTATAGTTTTAGATTATTTTTTGAAAAAAAAAAAAACACATTATAAATTCCAAAATAAATTGAGTTAAAAAAGTATAGAAGAAAAAAAATTGAAAATGTTGTTCTTTACAAACCCCTTGATTCGAAAATAATTTCATATTTTGTTATAAAGTTTAAAAAAAAAAAAATTTTTTTTTTTTTGTGTGTATGCTTTGAAAAAAATCGCTTCAATTCAAATTAGAATTTCTTACGTTCAAGGTAACAATAAAAAAAAACAACAAGCGTTTTTAAGAAGCCATGGGCTATATTTTTTTTTCTATTCTTCTTTTTTTTTTTCTAGGTAACAATATAGAATTGTTTAATGAATAATAAAAAGTTTATGCAAAAGAAAAAACGCTTTTGATTTTATTATACATAAAAAAAATTGCATTTTTATATACTTAAACAGGGTGTTCTCATTTTTATGAGAATTCTATGCAAAACCCAAGCACATTGTAGATTTTAAATTTGTACAACCGAGAGCAACAATGCACCGTGACCACGTATAAGGATCTAATGTGCTTCTCCCCTTCTGAGTTCATTGCATGCCCTACAACACACGTTCGAGACAAACTCTTCTGATGAACTCAAACAACTTGTAAAGCCCGGAAGACAGAAATTCCGATGCCGTTCCGATTTCCCTTCTTCTATAGAAGAGAGCATCATACTTCCCCGGAAGGTGTAATGAGATCTCCCAATCCTCCCCACTGGATTTTCAAGTGTCTCCAGACTCAGCTTACTGAGGTACCCCTTTAGTCTGTGATTACTCGACAAAATCATGTTAAAGATTCTCATTTGCTTCTTGCATGGACTCTTATTAATAGGTAAAACTTTTGTACGGTGATAATACTCACAGCTTTTAACAGGTTTTTTTTTGTATAAAACTCATCAGATTTTAACCAAAATTCAGTCTAAGCTTCTTGTGTCAGACGCATGATTAAGTATGATTTAAAAAGTTCGAACTAACGCTTTTCCATAAATGTACACACTAGCTACATTATTTTTTCCTAATTCACAGAGTCAAATTGACTTTTAAATTCAATACATTTTTTAATTTTTTATTGTATCTTTCTTTAATTTTAGCATACATGAGTACATGACGATCTTCTGCAATGAATTCTGTTTTGCTGCATTAATAATTTTTCTAGATGGTTATAGGTTTGGGGATGATTAAGAAAAATAAAGTGATTTGAAGCTTTCTTATGTACTCAAACAGCGACAAAAAGAAATCTTTTCTTATGTCAATGTACAACTTACCAATTAAGTTTCTTAAGCATTTGGAAAAATTGAGGGAATGAAATTTCTGCCTCTAACTCATTCATTTAATCACATAATCTATCCACAGTTCCTCAGTTCTGGGAAGAAATTTCCATTAGTTAAGTTTTATTTACTTAGACCATCTATGACAATGATATATTGCAGTTAACATAGAAAGCAAACATCCTGTATATTGCATATTTATACCCCTATATATATATATATATATATATACATATACACTAATAAATATTTAAATATGAAAATTTAATATTAATTAATTATTTCAAACTATGGATGAAAAATTAAAATAATTCGTGTTTTCTCTTTATATTATTTTTTCTTTTAATTAGTTCAAGTTTTCTGTTATTTATTCACTTATAAATTCAAATTTTTATATAAAGAAAAAAATTTAATATAATATAAACAATAATGCTATATACATATATATATTATGAACATATACAGAGTTGAATATTATGCGGAAATTATAAAAATCAATATATACTCGCCTTATATACCAATATGCAGTTATATTAAATAATATGCTAAAGCATGTTATTTGTTTGTTGCAAAAGAGGGTGTGATATTTTTCTTTTTTATAATTGAATCGTTACATATATTTTAATAAGACCTAATTGAATAATAGCACCAATATATATATATATATATATATATATATATATATATATAATAAAGATGTCTTTCATCGTTAGTAGGACACAGTATGAAATATAAAGTAACTGTAAGTGTCATAATGTTCCCACACTTCCAAATATATAATATAGAAATTTACAATTATATACTTATGTAAAAGTAATATATGTATATCAGTTGCAAGAGAATTTTACTAACTCAATAAATCATTTGCGTATACGTGATTTAAATTATATTATACACAATAAAATTTATTATAACGTATTATTTAAGGGGTGTATAACATTCCAAATGTGTTAAACTACGAGTATAAGACTTGTACAACAGTAATTGAGAGAAGTATTTACATAAGATTTAATCTGGTAAATAGGTTATTTAAATTTCTTATATGAAAAAATTATGTCAAATCCTTAATATAAATGTTTATTGTATTAATTATATAACACCTGTATAACACAGGTTTATTGTACATATATAATACCGGTCCGTTCACAAGCAAACTTCAACTATTTCGGAATAATTATTCGGAGCATTATTTTTCCGTAAAAGGAACACAATGATTTTCTAAGTAATAATTTAATATATTTTACGAATAAGAGTTTGAATACAGTGTATGAGTCATATTTAAGTTTTTACAGATTGTCAGATTAATGTCAAGTCATCAGTTTATAGTTAATTCTTATTTCATATTAACTCATATAAAGTATATTACAGTAAATTGCAACTATTCTGATCTTTAAGGATCGGCAGAATACAAATAAAATATTGAAATCATATGTAATGCTATAATGAAAATGGAATCTAATTATGAGCATGAAATTATGACAGGCTCGTCACTACACAGTTTACTCAATGACTTGTGAAACTGAATTTATAAAGATCGGAACGCATCTTTTAAATAAATCAACTTGGATAGCAGCAAAGACAACTGCAATTATTTAAATATGATGGTATAGTTTGAATTAATAACATTCAATTAATTTAATTCTTTTTTAGGAACTTTTTGCAGTTTTGGAAGAAAATTTGAATAGCTGTAATAAGCAATTGAAAAACAATATAAATTTCAAAATATCCAAATTTCACTTCATTTACAATAATCATTTGAAATTAAGAAAAAATTTTTGAAATTTTATAAATAATTTAAAATACTATTGACAGACGTGTAATATTGATATTATAATATTCTCCATATTAGCTTAATTTGTCAGCTATGTCATAATATTGCACGTAATATAAACTTAATTGTAGTATAATTTTGTCCGTCAGTGCAGTCTGGTAACAAATATATTAATAATGTTTTCAATTTAAAATTTGAGTATTACGATTGTATCTGTCCCTAATATAATACTGAGAGTATTATATTATTACAATATCGATATTATACATGTCTGTCAGTAGTATAATCTAGAATATAATTTTCTAACTGTTGCCTACTGAAATGCTTAAAATTTAAAATTTTGCGTAAAAAAACTTACATATGTTTAATTTAAATTTATAAATAATTTAAAATTAATTTAATTTAGTCAGATTGAAGCGTTTATTGAAAGTTTTATAGACTTGCCCTCATATATATACCTACTAAGTAATGAAAAACTATAAAAGTGTCTAATAAAAAAAATTTTTATTTCTCAAGAACAAATTCTATTATTAATGTTAATAAAATTTATTCTTACAAAAAAAAATAACAAAAATTTATTTTTCATTTTATAAATTAATATAAAAATTTTTTATTATACTTTTATATTATGTGTATACTTATATAATTATTAATTTAAATTCCAATGCTCACCAATACGACGTGCGATAATGATTCGGAATTTTGGATATGATTGACTTTATTTATATGAATAAATAATTTAATTTTAATATAGGAGGCATGCACGCATGTTTAACAAGATAATCTGTATATTATTATGCATAAAATGTATTTTTATAAATTAAAAACTAAAGAGAATATTAAGCAAGCATTTAAGTAAACACATGTACTTGTCGTATATACAATTATGAATTTACGTGTAAATATAATATTATAGTTGAGTAAAATTTTGGTTCAAAATGTAAAAAACAAAACCTTTAAAATTGTAATAAATTAAATGTGTATGGTAACACTATTATTTTTTGAAAAATTGTCCATTAAATAAGAATAAATTTAATTTGTTTGAAATTGTTATAAAAACTACATACACTATGGGAGATATTGTTATTTATACTGTTATAATATTGAGGGCCATATTTATTTTACATTTTAGACGTAAAGTATAAGATTATATAATTGAATTACATTAGAGCGTTGTGGAATTTTTAAAAAAATTTATTTGATTACTCAAAATTTTTGAAATGTTGTAGAAATTTTCTTTAATTATAAAGTAAAATCTTACAACCTAATCGTGTATCTCCCTTTTTCTTCTGACTTTCTATTCACAAATCAGATTTATTTGTTTTTCTAATAAATATTTCATTTTTTCCAATAAGACTACCCTTTCAATTGGATTTTTAGATTTTTCTCAAAAACGAGATACGCAATACTGAATAATTCTTCTTTAATTACCATAATTATAGTTACTCATTTTTCTTCTGACTTGGCCAGTAAAACAGTTGGGTGCACGATCAGACTCATAATGTAAATTTTGTTTTTATGTTAGTGTAAAATCTTAAATATAAGAATAAAATCTAATAAGAATAAAATAATAATGAGTTTTATTGCAAAATTTATGAAATCAAAACAAGACAACCCTTAAAGCAATTAATATTATTAATAATTCAAAAAATTAAATTTTAATAAACTGGGATTTGAGGATTATTTTTTTGTAAAAACAATAGAGGCCCAGATTTCATTCACCACATTTTTTTAATAAATTTGAATCTACATTGGAACAAATAGAAAATTTTAATTGAAATGAAAAAAGAATTTCAAGTAAAAAGGGACTAAAATATTTTTTTCAATATCCAGTTTTGCATACTTTTAGGATTTTGAATAAATTTTTATTTCCTTTAATTTATTACTATTATTAAAACATTAAACAAAAAATTTAAACATAGAGCAAGTATATGTAACATTTACTGGACTATAAGCTGGATTGAAAAGTACGAAGGCTGCATGAATTAAAATACCAAAAAAATACTGTTAGGCAATAAAACAAAAATTTAAATTGACAAATCAATGTATGGTACCTACCCTACAATTTCACTTCTATTGAAATTTAGTTCCACAAAAAACAAAAAGAAATCATTTCGAACATTGTAGACCAAGTATTACTGAAATTTGATTTAATATAATAGTTTAGCATACTAAAATTTTTTATTAATTGTAATTTTTTTATTTAGTAATACTGAGTTTTTATTTTTATGGTTATACGATAAAGAAATAAAACAGAAACAAAGAAATAAATTTGCAGTGCTTGTTTGGAATTTTACTGGCGCCAGCTTGTAAAAATTATAATATTTTCTTATGTCTAGATAAACTGGAAACTGGAAGATTTAAAAAGTGTTTAATAAATTTTTTTAACCCTAATCTACTAATTTTTTTGCATTTTTGTTCTAGTTTTTAAAAATTTTTTAATCCAAATTCACTGAGATTTAGAGTTTTTCCGTTTTTTTTTTTTGTGTTGGATGAGCTTATTAAGAACCTTATCTTAATAGCTCAAGATTAACTTGTATTTATATTGTAAGCATATTAAGTATTAAATTATTTATCTCTTCAAATATAATTCCAAAAAAAAGTAATAAATTTCTTAAAATGAACTTGAAATGATTATTGTAGGATTAACAAAAAAAAAAAAAATTTGTTATCAAAAAATTTATTGCTTTTATAAAAATTACGTTCACAGTTCTGTCTAACACATCAGCTTATCTACTAATTTCCTCTTTCATGTAGGAAGATCAGAAGTATATGCTTGAATATTTATCGTAAGGCACACCTGAATTTGCTGGATTATAAAGAAAATTAAGACAAGGATTATAAAAAAAATTAATTTTTGTGCTTATCTTTTGTTTTCTTTCTTAAGAGGTGTGTAGAAGACCATAATAGGTGTGAGTGACTCATTTTATATTCGATAATGTAAAAATATTTACAAACGGTAACATGCTTTTAAAATTGTAGCGTTAAAATTATACCCGAGGCAAATTTTGGCATTAATATTATACCCAAATTATACCAATTATTATATCCGAAATTCCAAGATACCCCGGAGGCAGGATGATCAAATGTCCCCCCCTTTTTGCCCAATTTTTCTAATTATGAAGCATCAAGATGGGGTTCTTTCTGAAAATCATTCAGTTTCTAGATTTTATCTCATATGAACATAAATACGAGTACTTTGCAAAAACTTTTATTCAAATAGCATTCTAATGCTAACATTGTAATAGATTGATGCATCATTGTTCCACACAATCATTTAATTGCAAGTACATAATATATAAATAATTTGGGCAAAAATTTACAATACTTACAATTATTTCCTCTCGTATTGAAGTGCAAACATGTTGCACATGAATAGCCACTTCTTCTAAATGAAATTAGTACCCAAAAACCTTTTAGATGCATGCAACAGAACATTTTAAAGTGCCAATAAGAAGACAAGATTATTTTTTTTTTAATAGAAAGAAGAGTAAGTAAGAATAACATGTTTTTCTGTTTTCTTTTGTATTTTCTTTGTAAAAATTTCATTCTAAATTAAAAAACAAAAATAAAAAATTAATAAAAAAAAATTCTGATTTATTAAGAAATCTTTATGCACAGCTGCATTAAATTAAAAGGATACAAAAAAAAAAAAACAAAAACCAACATGGTGAGTTAAAAATAATCGAACAGATTTCTTAAAAAATCAACAACAATTTCAATAATTCAAAAATGTTTATTATTGCAAAATTATTCATTTATACATTTTTAATACACCTAGTTTATGAATTGGCGAATTGAAAAAGGTTAAAAGATTATCTGATTTACGATCAAATCGAATTAAAATTTGTTGACTTGTATATTTATACATGTACATATACAATTTAAATTTACATGATGTCGTGATAACCATACAGGTGGAAAAATATTTTTATATCGTTCAGTTTTCTTAATTTTTAATTGCTTTAAGCCATGTGATTTCTTCGATTTAAAAATTTTTTTTTTTTTTTTTTTGCATTTTAAATATATTATATTAAATACAATAATAAATTAAATAATTTAAATTTATTGAAGCAGTATTGTATTAAGGATTGTTTATATTCAGGCACTTCTTTCACTATGTAATTCGATTTTCGCGAAAAGATTTTCGTATTTGTAGAAATGGAAAGGTAACACCATACAAATTGATTGATACAAACTGAATTGAATTCAAATAAAAATTTAATTGGTAAGAATTATTATGTTAAAATATTATTTTCAAAAATATAATGGCAACTAATGTCAGTGATGCACTTAATGTCAGTACCGGAGTCAATTAGTTGCACTTAATTTGATATTTATGGTAGGTCATTCATACTATATTTTTCTCCTGTAAAAGAAATATTTCCTTTTCCTAATTATTGTTCTTAATTGACTCTATTAATATGCATTGTATCCCGACTCAAATCAAATATTAAATGTTCTCAAAATATTTATTAAAATTGTTTAATTTTCATTCAATATCCTTCTGTTTTCTCTTACCATTACTAAAAGAGGAACCCGTTTTTAAAAAAAATCAACAGAATTGAAAATTTTATTTTCTCTTTAATGACTCCTATCAAAAATTAAATTATGTTAGTAAAAAATATTTAATAAAATTTTAATCTTTTATACTAAATAAGTGTAATAAAAATTCTCTTATATAAATATTTTACGCCAACACTCAATAACTTGAATTTCAAACAAAATATTAAAATATTCCATAATAAAAATATTTCTAAATAGCCAAAATAAATACTTAATCAAAAATATTTCTATAAAATAAAATTTAATTTCTATTATAAAATATTTCTTATTAGTAACAATATTAATATATAGAATTTTTAAATATACAGGTTGAAAAGAACCGCCACCGATTATAATTATATGCTATATTTCCCACACAAAATTTTAAATATAAAAATTATACGCTAATATTTCGTTTTATTTATACATAAATACAAATTATATTTTGTATATAAATTTATTTATTTGTTTTCAAAATTAAAATCACTTTCAAATTTCATCTCGATTTCTTGTTTTTTTTTTTTTTTTTTTATTAATTGTTTAAGTTTTTTATGATCTTAAATCGGTTGGTTGACTCTAAAATTTTGATAATTGAAATTTGAGTTTTTTTCTTCTTATTTTCTTTTTTTAGTTGTATCACGTAGTCAATTAGATTTTTTTTGGTTTCATTCATATGTTATACTTGAATTTATATAATATTAAAGTGTTTGAAATTTGATTTCAGCTTTTCGTAATAGATGTCATACAGTGTGGACAAACGGCAGTAGGAATTCTATTCGATTGTAGTCAAAAATCGAATATAGAAATTAGGCTAACTATATATATAAATATGCTCTAGATTCGTTGAAATAAATTGTAATATATTTAAGAGATTTTATGAGATTTGACGTTAATGATATAAGTAGTATAAGAGATATTGATGTTGGAATAACTAGTATACGAAAAATGAAGCGAATACACAGGTAAACACGTTAATAATGCAAGGTACAGTTATCAAAAAATTCTCTTCACTAAAAGAAGCATAATTCTCAATTTCAAAAAATTTGACACAAATTTCGTACGAACTTCTATACATGTACCTGTAGAATCTTTATCCATCATATTTTCAAAACTGTTATACACTATTTTATATAAACAACTACTGTTATATTAATATTTATAGTATATATAACATATTATTTATAATAAATCTAAACTTCTGATTACTTTTTTATGAAAGTTGTACCATCGGATATTGCGAGACGACGATCCCCTTTATACAGCAACAATAACCGATTGGAATTAAGAAAAATTATATTTTTTATATTCAAAAAAATCAAACTTATCGTATGCCATTGATGATTATCTATGACTATGAAATTATTATACAGATTATAATAAATTAAAATTTTATAAATTATTCATTAATAAAATTATAACAAGTAGCTTATAGTTATATTAAATATTTAAATTGATATAGTTTTTATTATTAATGATAATAATTAACATAATATGTTAATTATTAAATTGATAACAAATAAAGTGCGCCTAAAATTATACATATATGATTATATTACCATATTAACATAAAATTATTGATATAATCTTAACTTATTAACATATATAACATATATTTACATACAAAAATACATATATATATATATAATATAAACTATCACGATCATCATCATTATCAACATAATTATTATAATAAACATTTTATTAGCGCATATTTGTATATATATTTTACAATTGATTATCATTCTTTATTGTATAGTATGTTTTTTAAAATATATTCATCACTCTACAATAAAAATCATCACAAAAATTATCATAAATATCATCATTATCATTATGTCAAAATCAAATGATCATCAATTTCAATATATTATTTTAGTTGTAATAATATATTGAGCCCATCATTAATTCATCATTCATGTAGTATATAATATTAAAATTTTTGTATATATACACGTATGTTCACGTGTATGTAGACTTGGCACAATTATTTTTTTGGAGCAAGGTACAAAATACGTACCTGATTAAAAAAAATTTTAATATTGTTTAGAAGAGAGTATAAGTATATATGTATATGTATAAATTAAGTAACGAAAAAAAAAAAAAAAATAAAAACCGAAGAAGAACTTAAAATTTTTGTTTTTTATTCTCATTTTTTTTTTTGTTGAAATAAAATAAAAATCTATGTATATAGTATAACAAAATCATTAAACTTTTATACAAAAATACAATATATGGTTAATTTATATCTAAACACATTGAGCACTGTACATAATATATTTGAGTGTTTTTTAATTTTATTGGCATACACATTATTTATATATGGGGAGGGGAACTCAGAATTCATTCAGTGTAAGTCACTTTTAAATTAAAATTGAGTTAAATTTTGATTTGCAATTGTATGCCAATGATGCTTTATTTTTAAGCCGCTCTGATTACGAAAATACTGAATTTAACTGTTATATTCTGTTATTATAATTCTGTAAAAATCGTGTGCCAGCTAAATATTATTATTACATTTAAGTTAATATTTAGATTTTCAATTTATCTCAAAACTAGAATTTTTCGACTTACACTGATTAATTTCTGAACCCTCCACGTATATGTACATTTTTATAATGTGAATATTATTTTAAAGTAAGTTTTACATTGAAATTTTCACTTTTGAGTTTTGATTTTTATAGTAACAAATTCACTTATACTATATGTATTATTTTTAATTAAATTACTTATATATTAAATTTATGTTTGATTAAATAAAAATAGATTTATGCAATTTATTCTTGATTTATCTTAATTTAAAACATAAAATCTAGTTAAATATAATTCAGATTTACATAAATCTGGTTTATTAATTAATATTATTAATACAGATAAAAATATTAATGTGATTGACACTTTAAATTGTCTCTAATAAAGGTGTGAAAAATATTAATATATAAATTATTGGACCAGGTACGATGTACTCATGTACTCATGAATTCGAACAAAAATTGGAATTCAATATAAAATTTTTGTATATTATGATTTCCTATATTAAAAAAATTACGTCATTTTATATTTTATTTTGAAAAATTTTTAATATATAAAAATTAATTATACAAGTAAGTTAATGTAATAACGGTAAAAAAAAATCGATATAAGATTACGTATATTTTTTATCGTATTATTTTATTTGTGTACGTATAATTTATAGACACACATTTACACAAATATTTATTTATAATTTACAAAATTAATATTTTAATTTAAAAAAAAATTATATATTTTTTTGTAATTATTATTTTGTAAGAAAATTCATTATTACATTCATTGTTCAGCATAATTTGATTATTATGCAAATTTTAGATTATAATTTTAATGCAATTAATTTTTTTTTAATATTAATTTTAGTTAATTTTTATTAAAATATTATTTAATTTTACAGTTATCTCTTTTCTTATTACCTTTATTCTAATATTTTGAATGATTTTCCCGAGTATTTTCATATATACTGAAATTATAGATACATAATTGATAAATGATATATAAAGTTTGCACAGCTTGTTGTACAACCTCAAATATTCAATTGATCTTAATAAAATTTTATGCATTTAATCTTTTGGAGAAGACATTTCGCTGAAATACATCTCTCTTTCTGAATTATATACGGTAACAAATGAGGTTTTCGCATTATAAATTCTTTCCATTTTTACATGACGTTTCAGTAACTAAAGTCTGGTTTCGATTTTATTGTTTACACTCAGACTTATTTTCGTGAAAGACCTTATTAGCACAATTTATTCGGAAAATCGTAAAAATCTGAAAACAAAAAATTATTTTGTGCTAATTTAAGTTTTAAATTCATCGTTTTTATCTTCAAAAATACAATTTAGAAAACATAAGCAATTTATTTTATTTAAATACTATTAAAAAAAAAAACAAAAATTTGTTCGAAATTTATTAAATTTTAAAAAAAGGCTTCATTTAAAAAATTCATATCGTATATTTTTCTTTTTTTAAACCTAGGTTTCTTAAAATTATCTCCAGTCGGCAATATCAATCCTACTTCTTATTCAAATTCATTATTTAATTCATAATTTATTAGAGCAAATGGGTGTTCTTGTAAACTCCAAATGGCCGAAAAGCACAATTTGCACAAGAAGGAAGTCTTCTTATCGTCTTTCCAGCGACAAAAAGGAAATTCGGATAAAAAAGTTTTATCTTTCTTTAAAAGTTTTCATTAAAAAAAAAACTACCAAAACTCTTACACATTACTTAGACTTGGGGTCGTCTCACACCCCAAAAAAAACAACTTTAATTCCATTTTTTAGGTATTTTCTCGTAAAAAAAATTACCGTAGAATTTCTTATCGTAAACTAATAAGAAATAAGAAAATTTAAGTATACTTCTTGAATTGTTTACACTAACTTTGAAAGAGAAATCAATAAATTAAATTCTATTGGGATCTACCAGACTCCAATGTGAGTATCCCCGATTAATAACGAAAAATAAGCAAATATCTATCTGATTAAGTTCAATATTTTTTAGCGAAAAATAAATGGACGCAGCCAGTATCTATGAAAATAAAATTGATCTATATATTCAACAATCTCAAAATAATCATTTTAATTCGAATAACAATCGAACTTTATTTGAATTATGTATCTATTCAAAGAGTCCGATATTGGAACTAAAAAAACTATTTTCAATGTTTTTGATGTGTTAAATATAAACATTTAATATTAGTATATCGCAACGGTATGCCGAATATCTCGCACATTTAATGTTAGTATGTTAGTCAATTTGCCGAAATAATTTTGCAAGTTAAAAAGACAACTTATCGAATAAGGTTGTAAAAGTTGAATGTAAAATCATCTTTAAAAAAGAAATATGTACCATATATAATGGCATGCCAATTATACTAACTATAAAATCTCTTATACAATAAATAAATAAAAAAAATATATATATATAAGAAGAATGCGCACATGTAGTGTTTCAGTTTTTTTTTATTATTATTATTGTTACTACTCGTATATACAAAAAAAAAAAATAAAAATCAAAAAAAAATTTTTTTTAAACCGTGATTTTTTTAATTTAAGATTCAAACTTAAATAAACTATATAACAGTTGGAAAGTATATGTATATATACATTTATTATATACAATTTGTTGCTATTTTAATTCTAAAATAATAAAACAAAAAATAAAATAAAGTAAAAATAAAAAAAAAAAATTTTTTTTTTTTTTAATTTTTTTCGCTCCTCTTATTTTTGTTTTTATTTCATATATATACCTGGTTTGATTGGTGGTGTTTTGTTGTATATCGGAAAAAAATTAAACGAAAAAAAAAAAAAAATAATAATAAATTGGTTGAAAATTTTTTTTTCTTTTATATATATACATACTTAATATAAGTATACTACACTTATTTTTGTGTGCATGTGTGAACGATTGAACCACGGCGCGACTTACTTTACTTATTACTTACTATATAATACTTTATTTTATACTTTACTTGTTTAACGACACAATAATATAATATTATCATCGAATCGATACGATATTGTCGTACAATTTATATATATATATATACATACAAATACTAATGTATATATGCAATTATATTTAAAGTATATATAATATATATATATATATATACATGTATATTATATTTATATTTTAAGAGTGATTAACGGTCATTATGTGGGTAAAAAAGATATTCGTAAAAATATTCGCGAAATGGTCAGTTCAGTCAGTTCAGTAGTAATTTGTAAAACGGACGCATGTGTATATGGGTACTTACTTATTTTTTATTATTAATTTTTTTTTTGATTTTTATTTTTTGTTTTTAAATCGGTGGCGATTATTGAATATAAGTTTTAAGTGTTTTGATTTTAAATATTTTATTATGCTTAAGTTATTAATTTAGAATTTTTTTTCATTAAAAATAATTGTGGTGAGAAATTGAAAAAAATTGGAAAAATTAATTTTAATAATTAAAATTAAAATGAAATTATAATATAATAATAATAAAAAAAAAGAGAAAAAAACAAAGAAAAATAAAAGTACATTTTTTTTGTTTTGTGAACTTTCTGGCCATTTTCTGTGGTATCTGCGATTTTCCGCTTTAATTTGAGAGCATGAAGCGGGCAATGTTTTTTGAGTATTAATTTTTTTTTTTGCTGTTTTGTTTTATTTGTTTTTATAAATTTTTAATATTGAGAGAGTCCGAGATTTTTTAGTGTTTTCATGTTTTTTTTTTAAATTTTTATTTATTTTTTTTTCGCGGTTTCAATGATCGATAAAATATTATTAGTTTCGAATTCAGGTTCAGAAGCAAAAAAAAAAATAATTACAAAAAATGAAAATAAAATTTTTATTATTTTTTTTTTTCATTTTTGATTTTTATTATTAATTTAATCAGGTGTAACTAATTTGTCAATGATTTGTTTTTCTTTTTTTCTTCTATTTTTTTTTTTTTTTTGATATTATAAGGTGATTAAAGCTTAATTTAATTATGTTAAAAATATTTTTTTTTCATTATAATTCGAGATTTGTTTTTTGTTCAAAATTTTTGCTTGAATCATCGTAATTTTAATTTTTTTATATTACAGTATAACAGTATATCAGTGATTTTATTGTTATAATTAAAATTTTAATATTAAAATATTTTTGTAGTTTTATAAGGCATGTTAATTTTATTTAATTAAAATTTTAATAATCCTAAAATTGAAAACCGGAACAAACAATTTAACTGATTTAATTTAAATTGGGCATTTATATGTAATAAAGCCAATTTGAGTATAGGATGGCACACTTATGATAATAATCAAAATTAAATAACTTAATAATATTGTATAATAATAAGGAAAAAAAATTAAAAGCGCCTTTTAACAATGATAATATGCTCAATTATATTAAATTTATTTTCATAATAGTGGTGTTAAATTAAAAATTATTTAATTTATAATAATTATTATTAATAATTGTAATTAAATATTGTCATTTATAGTATAATAGTTTGGTATATATGTACTTTAAAATTATTATGCACAATTAATTTAATAAAAAGTAACTAAAATTGTATACAAAATGATCACATATTTATTAATATTTGATAATAATTACATATTACAAAATAATAATGAATTTATAAAATAAAAATTAAAATATAATAATTAAATATAAAAATTATTTCAATAAAAATAATATTACAGTTTAAAATAATTAAATATTTTTTTTTTGAAAAATGTGATAAGAAAATTAAAAAAATTTTGTTATTGGGCAAGGAAGAGAAAAAATTAAATGAATATTTAAGAAGTGCAAGTTAATTATTATTAGAACACACACATTTTAAGTCTATATACGAGTATACATGAGTTCGAGAATAATTTTACAAAATATAAGTATATTTAATAATTTTATTATCGACAACTATTTCAAAATACAAAGATTATTATTTTTTTTTTATTTATAAGAAGTTGTTGTTATTTTATTAATTATAAACTTAAAATTTTTAATAAATAACACTTTACAATTGTATAGTTTTTTATTTAATTTATTGTTTATTAAAAAAATCTCACTATTTTCCTTATTTTTGTTTATTTAAGATTTTTGAAAAGAATTAAAAAATCTCAAATTTTATTTAAATACTTTAAATTTAAAGTATTCTTTATAGAGTAAGTATTCTATACTTTTATAGTTAACAATGGTATTTTCGTCGATTAAGAGTACCTATGTATATTGCATATAAAATTTGCCATTGATTGCCATTTGATTATATTATAAGAATTGAAAATTATTTTAGTAAATAAGTATTTGATAATAGAACTTAAATATTACAAAATAAAAGTAAATATTTTAAGTATATATACAAATATTTTTAATGAACCTGAGAGTTTATTTTATTTAATTTATATTTTTTAATTGATAACAATATTATATATAGAAAGTATGACTTAAAATTTTATAAAACAAACAAATTATATGGAAAATAAAAAATAACTGATAAAAATAATTTATTAAAAGTTAAAGAAAAGTAAATTGTATAGCAAATTTATTATATATACTATATACATAATTCGTGCCAAATATTAAAATAGCAAAAACTGTAGATCTTAAAATATTAAATTAATTATAAATGTGCACATTGCTTCTATTTCCAATATTTTTATACAAACAACAATACAAATATTTGTGATATATAAGGCATAGTGCATTATTATGTTTATAATAACATTATGAACATCTGCGGCAAAGATGTGAAACCACCCTAAGTAAGAATTATAAATTTTGAGTAAATTCAAAGTAATATTTGGTAAAAATCTTTTTATGTGTAAATTAAGCCAACTTCTTTCAAAAAACAAAAAATTTGCTGAATTCAAGCTGAAATCGATTTGCAATTGCTTCTTATTAACAATTTAATTTCTTTTTATACCCCTACGAACATATATTGGAATAAATTATAAATTCGGCATTAGGATTACAATTTCGTACGGGTATCATGGAGTTAACATGATCAACTCCATTTTTTCTCGTTTAATTAATTATAAAGTCTTTTTGTAAACTTAACAATTTTCAAAACTAATTGAAAAAAAAAACTAAAGATCTAGTAATATCATGGTTTTCTAAACGATAGTTTTTATTTTAGTTAAATATGATTGAGAGATTTTTTTTATAATTTTCTCTCACCTCTTTAAAATTGATTGAACCTAAAATACTCAAATATGTAGTGATATCTCAATATTTCTTTTAAATGGACTTAGACAGTGTTGTAATATATTATTTATAATTATTTTCCCAATAAATTTAATTTATTTATGGAATTTAATTTAAAAATGATACCAACAAATTACTATTATTTTTTTTTGTTTTAATTATATTGCATTAATACTTCAATAAGTTTATTATACATTACTTATATATATTTATATAATTATAAATTTATTTTATGTTAATAACGATATTATGTAGTGATTTACTTGTATATTCTATAATATATATTAAATATTAATTATATATAAATTAATGGCCGGTTCTAATATAAAAAAAATATTAAATTAAATTGATTCTATTTTAAGTATGAATTCATGTATAAATATTGACTATGTACTAATTTATATAATATGTAAGATTGGGTATGTATAAGCACTTAAATATTAACAGAATGGTTATATGGTCATTTCGCTTTTAAAGCTATTTATTAATAACAAAGAATTTTAAAAAAATGTGAATGGTGATGATGAATTAAAAAGTTATTTTAATAGACAAAAGAATGTGATTTATTATATACAATAATATAAATATACTTAATTATTTTATTTAATAATTTAATAAAATTATTGATTATTTCTGATTAAAGATAGTAAGATCGGTACAAGCGCTTCTCACTTAATTTATAATTGAGTTTTTCCAAATAGCATTTATTTTCTGGTATAATAATATTTTCTGCGAATTTTTCTTATACGATTGAATTTTACAATGCGAATTCAAGACTTACAAGGTCTTAAAACTCCAATAATAAAAATTTTAACTAAATTCTAAAATATTAAGAAGTTTAAGTTATTTGTACATGTAGATGAACAATAAAACTATTTTAGTCGAAATTTTTCAAAACCGAAATATTACAATATTTGAATTCTATATATTAAAATTTATAATATTGCAAAATTTGGTTTAGTTCAGACAAATTTTTTAGTTCAAAATTTTTCAATTGACGCCCGTCAATTGAAATTAAGAGACATAATCAGTGAATAATTTTTTATTGAAATTTTCAAAATCTGTGATTTAGTTTAATTGATAAGAGTTAATAATAAATATTTGCAAATTAAACAAACTCGATTATCTAATTCTAATTGAGGCTATCTTTAAATGCTACATAATTTTTTGTTTTCTTGTAATTACACTAGGAAACATAGAGCTCCAACATACCCTCTTTAGTTTTCTTTGCTTTGTATTTATATATAATTATTGAAAAATCTTAGATAATTAGAAATTAATTATTCAAAATTAATCTGCATTTAATATGGAATTCTTTAGAATTAATTAATTGATCGTGATTATGATTTTCATTTTAAATTATCTAATATCTCTTTTAATCAAATTATTCTTTGGAAATTTATGGAAAATGTCAAGAGATTTTATTATTAAGTAACAAACAATTAAAATTTTGTTCATTATCAATTTTATTTTATAATTTAATATTTATTTTATGCTATCAATCGATTCTTATATTTATTTACTTCAAAACTAAAGCCTTATAACAATCAAGTATTTGCTATGATCATTATTAATAAGTAGATATTTACAATTTCATTTTTCTCTTCAAACTGTTCCAGATTATACATTTGTTTAAAATATACAATATTAATTAAAAAATATACATATATAACGTATATTTTTAAGTATCTTCTCAGAATTTATGTTTTTCAGGAAATAAATTAAGTATAATAAAATTTTAAAGTAATTATCTAACAATACAAATATGATATATGTGTTTAAGATTAAACAATAATGATTTAAGAAGTTCAATTTGCTAAAACTTACTATATTAGAAATGATAATGAATTTTAATGTAAAAGGTCATTCATTTTGGAAATATTAAATGAAGTTAAAATTAAAACATTAAAAAAAAAAGATAATAATTTTAGTTTTAAAAAATATTTTTCATTATTTTTTTTTTATTATTTTGTTCATTACATTTTTTTGTCAGTCAATTAATATCAAATTACTTAAATAATAAAATTTTGTATTTGCTAGCTACTTTGAATAATATTTTAGCTATTTGAAAAATTTAAATAAAAATTTACAATTTATAAAAAAAATATTCAAAATTTGTAAAATTAGACACGTTCCCATAATAATTTTTTTTTTTAAATTAAAATTGTACTCAATTTTTAAAACATTTAAGACAAAAATTTTACACTTGCAATACAAGTAAATAAGTTATAAAATATAAAAAGTTATTTAACTTTACTTGAAATTTTAAATAAATTATTTTTAATAGATAATTAAAATATAATTAATGAACGGTAAGGTTTGTACTGCTACTGTAGTATTAAGATGCATAATGCATAATACATAAGGTAATAACGATTTCAAGCAATTTCTCCTATATTTGAATAAAATTTTAAAAAATATACCAGTCAGTGAAGATTATCCGGTAAATTAAACCATTATAGGTTAAAGTGAAAATAAACAAGTTTCAATTAATAAATTTTAATAATTAATGGTATACACTGAGTACGAAGTGAATTTAATAATTTCAATTAATACACTCTTCATATTCTAAATTTTTAATTAATTTTTGTAGTTTTTTTGCTAGTTATTAAATATTATTAAGTGCACATATCAAAAAGTAGAAATTATAGATTACATTACGATTATTTATATATATACATATGTAAGTATTTAAGAATTTAATTTGAAATTACCAAACAAAATTAGTTCAAATAAACATTTTTTTTACTTACAAAGATTTGAGTTAAAATTATTTTGAATGCATTATGGTATAGGGCCATAGGTAATACTAATTGTGACATTCAATTAGATAAATTTTAAATGAGAAATTGTATCATACAATGCCAATCGAGACTCAGTATTACTCTTAAAAATGAGTCCAAAACATATTCGGAATAATATTCGGAAAATTAATATAAATTATTTATTTTCGTTAAAAATTTTTACGATCTAATTTTTTATTGGAGATAATATGCTTAAATTTATGTTAGCAATATTATATATACTTATGGTATGAAAACATATAATATTTTCTTTAATTTTCTTCTATAGCATGAACTAATTATATAATAATAATTTCGATTCAAATCAGTTTTAGATTTCGAATTAATATTATAAGCTAAACTTAAATTATTAAGTATATAACAGGCACATACACATTAACGATATGTTCTAGTTTAATTATAATTATGTGAAGTTAAAAATATTTTCTATATTGTATTGTACCTATAACTAGCCTTCAAATATTTACTGATCAAATTAACATCAAAAATATTAAATGATTTAAATTAATATAAGTAGTAAAAAATTTCAGATTTTTTAAAACCAATTCTGTGATATTTTTTACTAAAGATGATAACTGCATATAGTCTAATATTTTCTAAATAAAATTTAATTAACTAATGTACTGAATAGAATAGGCATAAATATTCCATATAAATCCAAGTGAATTTGTAATTCTGAAATATAATACTAGTATATTTTAAGTCCACCAATGAATTCTGTGCTGATATAATATTTGCTTTGATTCGCCAATCCAATAGATAAATCTAAAATACAAATTTATTAATTTTTACTATTAAGGTCAAAATTACCATATTATTTCAAAATACCATTGAATTCCTTTTGCTAAGAATTAAAATATTCAATCATGAAAAAAAAATTTACGATATCGAATCATATTTATACATATGGTAACTTAATGTCACGTGGTTCCGAATTTATAACTGTTTATTTATATGCCGAAAAAAACTGGTAACTTTTATTTTCAACAGGCTGTAGCTCAAAAACGAGTACATATATCAGCACCTCACTTCACATATACAACTTTTTACTGGAAATTGATTCTTTGATCGCTGAAATTCTTTGCCAAAATATGCGAAACACCCTGTACTCCAATAATTATGTATGTATGCGTGCTATTTAATGCCTAAAACATAAATTAACAAAATTGAAATTAAATTGCTTAAATAATTTTTTAGTATATTAAAAAAAAAATAAATTATTATAGAATTATTTTGTAGAATCTTAATTACAAAGTTTTTCTTGTTAAATCACATTATAATGGAATCTGTAGAAATAATTTGTACGTACGTATGTTTTTCTTCTGTCATAAAATCATTAACATTTTCTTGTATGTCACTTGCTTATATAATGTGGCTGTGAAACAAAGAAGTAATTTAAGTAATAATATGACATAAAAAGAGAATAATATTTGCATTATTAAAAGAAAAAAAAGAGAAAAAAAAGACACATAATGACTTTAAAATGAAAACGCAATTCGCATTTAAGTAGATTTAAGCATAAAAGCATAAAAACTACATTATTAAAATATGCACGCAAACGCACCCAGTTCGACTTATAAAATCTTTTCACTTTTATCCATTAATTAATTAATATACATTCGTGTTCTTTTAAAACGTATTCGAACACTTTTATTTTATAATTATAATTCAAAAAAAAATTCTTGTTTTTATATAGCAATAATTGTTGTGTATAAAATTGACCTTGAACTTGCGCTTTCATAAATATGTAATTTAATTATTATATAAAATGAAGAATTAAAAGAAAAAATCAAAACAAACGTGTATAAAAAGAAATCGTGCAGCAATATCGTATAAGGGAAATCATAATAATCATAATAGGAACAAAAAAAGTCTATACTATTATTTAATGCTCTTCAACTTAATTTATTGTTAAATAAAATACAAATATGTACATACATACATAAATTTTTACAATAATGTATAATGAAAAAAAAAAACTCACCTGGAGCGGTAAATACCGAGTTTATTCTTGTATAGAAACAGACAAAAAAAAATAATTGAATAGTTTTTTTTTTTTCATTTTTACTAAATATACTAATAGAAATAAAATATGTGAATTTTAATATTAATTTCAATAAATATGTGATAATTAAAAATAGGTAACAATTTTATAATAATTTTTTGAATATACAAAAAATAAAAACAAAATTTATACACCTATAAAATAAAATAAATATTTAGAGCAAAAAAAATTTAAATAATTTTAATTGTATTTGTTGAAAAAAAAAACTGAATTATTAATTTATGATCGTAAAAATATTTTAAATTATACGGAATTTTGAGCAGCCTCAAATTCGAAATTATTTTCCAAATTGACCACCATTTGTATATAATTTTCTTGTATACTATAATATTTTATAAAATAACGGTATTTTATATATATATAATAAAATAACGGTATTTTATAATATATTTTATAAAATAATGTTATGACGTTCATTCATGACATCTATAACGATAAACGGAAATAAAACAGTAATTGCCTAATATTTACAAATGGAGGCTGTTAATAAAAAAAAAATCTAAATCATTTTAATAAAATATATACAAATCGTAAAAAATTTAAGAAACTAATTAAAATTTAAACACCCTATATTTAGAATATAATATGTATAACAAGAATAAATTAAATATGTAAGTATGTAGATTTATTTTCATATAAAAATTGTTTGCAAACAAAATATATTATACGCTAATTATTAATAAGTTCAAAATTTCTACATATATTCTTACACAACAAATTGTTGTATGCCGTATTTTATATATATAGGAATAAAAATAAGTATATATACAGGAATCCTTCAAATAAATACGGTACGGTGTTTAAATTGTATGAAGTTTATTATGATAATCATCATATTTTTTGACCTTACAGCTCAAATTAGTCTTTTAAAATTTTTAAAAATCTGATTTCGGTAGACGGCTACTAATTTCATATTCCTAATTTTAAAGCATAATTTTTTTTTAAATGCACAATTTTAAATAGTTGAAATTTTAAACAGTTATATCGGGGACTGTGCATTTTAATTTATTTAGTAATTGTGATTATTTTGATCGAATACATAAAATCTAATTAAGAAATCTATAAATAAGTTTAAATCAATAAATTTTTATGATAAAAATTTTAATGACGATGGGGTTTTTTTGTTAATTCTCTCTTTCTTTAAAGAATTTTTAAATTTGATTAACTTGATTGTATTTGGAATTTATTAAAAATATTCTTGTGAAAAAGAGTGTGATTTAATTCGAGAAACGAGATTTTCTGACTTTATAAAAATTTTATATTAAAAATATTACTTAAGAATATTTTTATATTATTTTTTTTTGGAAGATGACAAATTCATTTCATATTTAAAAATTTTCACGTGATATATAGAGAGAAAATGAGAAATCGCATTGAGTTTTAAATGAGAAATCTAATAAAAATCATTGGGAAGTCTCTTTAAATATTTTGTTTATTGAAAAAAGTGTTTAAAAGAGTTTTACGCATATTGAGGGCTAAAAATTTTAAATATGTATTAATTATTCTAATACTATATAAATATTTAAATTCATTATCATAGAATAAATTCAGAAAATTATATGAATTCAAGTATTTAAAATAGAAATTTGATTTAATTTTTACTTTGTATATACAAATAGCGAATATTGTTGTTGTTATGACATAAAAGAATTATATTTTGTACTTTTATACATACACCTAATTATATATTGCTTAGGTATTTCAATAAGTGGATCACTAACGTATCATAACAGAAATGGTCTCGCACAAGTAAAATAAAATAATAATAATGAAAATTATAATTGAAAATATTAGCACATTTAAGTATGTATATATAAATATATTATTTAAATTGTACATATATATATGTGTGTAGATATATTAGAATTAAAATAAATTTAATTTTATATTTCAAATATAGTATAATTTGTAATAGCGCAAGCGTAAATGTTTATTTTACATAAGTATTATTGAAATATGACTAAGGTGCTTATTATTACTTTGTTGTTGCTTTTATTATTATTATTAAATTAAATTTTTGATTTCTCTTCATTTTGTTATTATTATTATTATTATTACTATTATTATTATTTTATATAAAATTTTAAATACAATATTGAATTTTCAATATCAATTATTTGCATTATTGATTTTTACATTATTATTTTTCTCTTTTCTCTCTCTCTCTCTCTCTCTATCTCTATCTCTTAATAATACTAAAATAATAATAATACATAGTTTTTTAAGTTATACAATTTGAATACAAAATTAAAATTAAAATTGAAAAAAATCACTACAAAAAAAATTAGGTATGAAAATCATAGTTACTACCATTCTAATAGATTTTTTTCTATATTATTGTCATTATTACTATAAAATACAACAACAACAAAAAAAATATAACAAGATAGTTACAATACTTATCCGATTACATTACAGTTTCAATTGTTAACTATAAACTAAATTTTATTAATTAAATTAAATGTACAAAAACAAATATATAGAAAGAACAAAAAAAAAAATGAAAAAAAAATTACATAAATGAATTTACAATTTTGAATAATAAAATTTTCTCATATAAATTATTATAATTTTTTATTTAATTCATTTATTAGAATTTATAAATCATTACTGTAAGGACGTGTTGAAATTTTATATAAAAAATTTCTTTAATAAATTTTTGTTATTTTGTACTTAAAAAAAAAATTTTTTTTTTGCTAATTGAAAATTCTAGTTTTCTTTTTTTAAGAATCTTTCAAAATTGTTTACTTAAAAATTTTAAGTGTACTTATAAAAATTAATAAATATAAAAAACGTGAAATTTTATGATAATATTAAAATTGTAACCTTAACGAAAAATACATACAAATGAATTTACATATATGTATATACGAAATATACGAAATTTACATATATGTCACAAAATATTGTGACAATATTTAAAAGTGGAAATAATTTTGACAATTTTACAAAAATAAAAAAATTAAATAAGTTTTTTATACAAGAACGTTTTTAATAGTATTGACAATAACAATTAAATCATATTTATTTTTAATAAAATTTAATAAATAATTAAATTAATAAAAAAAAATAATATCAACATTATTTATAAACAATTAACACAAATTAATATTAGATAAATTGTAAGAAATTTTAAATATAATTAAAAATTCAAAGTGATTTTTTTGCATACATACAACAATAATGTAAAAATTTAAAGTGTTCTGTTAAATATTTCTGTTAAATATTCTGTTAAATATTTAATATACAAATGTAAATATTATTGAAGTTTTTCTAATTATATGGCACATTAATATGAAATTAATTATATTTTATAAGAGGTTTGATATACTTGCATGTGCTATAATTTATAAATTGAATTCAATAAATTATTTACTTTACATTGTTTTCTAATTCTACAAAATACACTTAAATATAAAGTACACATATCATATTTTTATGTTCATTCATATTCATACAAAATTATTAAAATTATTATACAATATGTAAAAGAAATTAAAAATCTTATTAATTTCTTTTGTATATTGTACAATACAATTCAAAATAAATTCACAGAATGTTGAAATAATTTAATCAAATGTTTCTTAATTTTATACTTAGAAAAGAACTAAGAGCTATTAAAATCATTTTAAATTTTAAATAATTTAACAAACTTCTAATTATTATCACAATATAAATTAAACTTAATTTCTATGTCTTCTTCAAAAATTTGGAAACAAATTTTGGTTTTAATTCTACACATTCTTCTTCAACAATGCAGTTAACATTATGGCAAATCATAAACTCTGTATATAAGTATAGCAACTCTGTATAGAATAGAAGTTCAATTGAATCGTCAAACCTAAAAATATATAAAAATTTTGAAATATTGCATATAGTTTGCTAATTGAAAGGTTTTCTATTATTCCTAAAACAAAAATCAATTCGATGTTAATTTTTTTGATCTTTTAAATTTTAATTAAAAATATTTACAAAATTTTGACTATGACGAGATTTTTCTCAAAAACTATGGCTCAAATCAAATTATTTGTAAGAATGAAAATAAAGATTCATTACCTGTTAAAAAAAGCCTGGGATGGTTACTCTATGTCACATAATCCTGAAGTTATAAGCATTTATTTATATGCAGGAAAAATTGAGTACTTGTTTTGTTTACAGGCTGTAGCTCGAAAACAAGTATATCTGCACACTCCCCACCCCCATTCATACGATTTTCTTCCTGAAAAGTGATCAAAGAATCATCCTTTAAATTATTTACAACAATATTATATGCTCCAAATTAATGCAATAGCAAATTTAAAAATAAATTCCCAAAATTTAAAAATATAATATTTGTTTTTTTTATAATTTCTAAATAAATTATGCTAATTCTCAAGAAATATTTTACGTTCTTTAATAATAAAAAAAACGCAAAATTAAATGTGTTAATAAAGGAAGTTGTTGAGTAAAAGTAATTTTCAAATTTTTCCATTATTATTTTTAATGTACGTCACTTTTATAACAATGGTCTTAAATTTTTTTTTTGTAAGAATATTGAACTTCGAAAATTTCACTAAGCACCACTAAATAAATTACGAATTATTTTAATGGGTTTTATCTTAGCAAGTAAATTTATTAAGGAAAGAAATAATCAAAATTATTAAAAGAATTTTTTTTTCAAAAATTTATAATAGCATATAAAAAGCATATAATAAAAAATTAATAAAATTTAATAGTCGCATATACTAATTTTTTAATATTTACGTAAATGACACCAAAAACAAGAACAAGAACAAGAATTTCATAATTATCGCATAATAAACGATACACAGCTACAATAGTTAGTTTATAAAGGAAATAATTTTTTTTTTTTTTGACATACATAAATATTTAATTCCTATTATAGTCCAGACTTTATTTGCGAACTCAAATTTATGAAACAAAGATTAAAATTATTTTTACGATAAAAAAGAATTATTAGTTTACTGATTTCTAATAAATTTCTCTGACTAATTAATTTTGATAGATTTTGGAAATAGGTGTATAGTAGTGTTCAGTAACATATCTTAAATTTTGAATTTTGTTCGCCTTTTTTTTTATATTACCTTATTAATTTTGATAAATCGCTAATCAATAGAAGAAATATTGATTGTTTTTTTTTTTCTTAATTATGGTACTTGACCACGTTCTGGTGGTGCTATTAATTTTTTTTTTTGTTTTTATTATTTTTACTTAAAAATAAATTTTTTTTCATGCTTAATTAATTTTTGAAATTGAAAATTATTAAGTTAAACAATATAGTTATAGATAATATAGGTAATAAGAACGAGAATATGAAATAAAGAGTAATATGGTCGAATAATGTATAGAACGTAAAATTTTTTTTTTGAAGTAGGGCAGGACTCTCAATAAAATTTACACCAATATTATTAACACTTTCAAATAATCGTGACATACAATTTTTGAAATTCTACAACTTCACTCTTTGATGTAAGAATTTTTAAATTAAAAGTTAATTTTAAGAGAATTTCATCGTTCTGAAAGAAATTGTCTAATAAAAAAAAAATAATGATAATAAAAAATTTTACAGTCTCTGGAATATAACATAAATCTGGTGTTTCAACATTCTCTCAAATTCGAATGTTTCACATCCATTTTCGAAATTCAAAATTAAAGGCCTAATCGTCTAAGAATTTTGCAAAACACTGTGAACTCTTTCTACTTTAAAAAAATACTCTTTTCATTTGAAATTAAAGAAAGTATTAATTGAGGATTAAAATTTTTCGTAAAAATTTAGTCTCACTATTACTAAGATTAATATGAGTAGCATGTATCCATATGCGAAATAAGTTTTATTAATTAAGAATTTTGAATTTCATTATGTTCATTATTTCTGGTTTATTTTTATAAAAGGTGAAAATTTCTTCTTTATCCGTCACACTGAAATTTTATTTATAACAAGCATGGATTAAAATTTTAATGTGGATTAAACATGTTTGCAATTATAAACAATGACTAAATTTTAAGTAAGAAAAAAATAATTTAATACAAAAATGAAAAAGTGTTTTTTATATACAAAACATTAAAGCGAATTATGTTTAATGCATATTAATTAAAATGATTTTTAAAAAACTTACAATAGTACTTGACATCAATAAGGTACTCGGAATAAACCACCAAAAATTACTCAGACTTATTAATATGATTATACATAACTTACAGGAATAAAAGAAAAGTTGACCATGTCAAGCCTGTCATACCTATAGTATAATTGCGTACGCTTAGTTTCCGAGATATATTCAAATTATTTTTTAAATTATATAGCAATTATTCGAACCTCTGTCATGACCGCTTTCCAAATTACAAAGAATAGAAGTTTGGCATTTATTATTATAAAAAAAAATTAAAATTCCGCCATTGATTGTATCAAAAGATTAATTACAAAGAGATGCATTATAACTGCACTTTGTCTTCCTCATATATTGTTCTATAATCAAAATTTAATTATTTACAATTGTTAATTGTTACATAAACAGTTTATAAAAATTAAATATTTATTCAAATAAAAATTGAATAATTTGCGTACGAATTATATAAATTTATCGTACATATTTGAACATAATTCAATTGCAATTTTAATGTTGATTATCTTAAAAAATTTAATTTCCTTATACATATACCATTGAAATACCTATTATTCTACTATAACTTCCGTAATTTTATTAATAATAGTAATTGTATTAAACAAATTCTTATAATAATTGTTAATTCAAATGCACTATATTAGTACATAGTACTCAAATTAAACTCTGAGTGGGTGAATAATTTTTTTAAACACTGTAGTGTATTGTACCGTATTGTGTTTATTTACACAATATTTACACAATCATGACTTATAAAATATTTAATTATAATATGACATTTTTGACATTAAAAGTTAAAGTTTAATTTTAAAATTTGTTATAATTTTTATTTATTTTTATTTTAATTCCATTTTATATAATTTTCTTTGGTAAATATTTTGTAATTGTAAAAATTATGGCTGTAAAATGAAAGTAAATAATTGAATTTAGCGCCATTGTGTATTAATTGTGTACTTATAAATAATGTATTTAAACAATGTGTGTATTGATTAATTAAATTGTATTTGGATTTTATGAATGTAATTTATAAATTTTTACAGTTTAATCTACAGTTTTAGATAATGTACTTTTAACTTTTTGTTTACTTAATTTTAATAAAATGTAGTGAGGCAGGCATAAATATCATATTTATTTGAAAAAACATAATAATAGCCCTCCCATGTAGATACTGTATAAATTTTGAACTTTATTAATTATTTTAATTATACAAACAGTGGTTTGATTAATTTTATAAAATAAAATTTTCTATTCACCGATCGTTTTATATTCAATTACAGAGGTAAATTTCACATTTTTGACGGAATCGTATTTTGCCATATTGTTCCAAGGAACATGTTACTAAACTGTTTTTAAAAAGATGAGGGTCTGCATGCTTATTTGTCAACATCAAACCAATTTAACAGACAAATCTGTTAGGCATCTTGTGTCATAATTTCTACTGAACCAATTTTAATTAAAATTATATCTACTAAATCTCTAACATTAATTTATTTTCGAAATGTAGTGAATATTAATCAATTTTTAGGGTACACCAAGTTCAAATAAATGGACCTTTAATTTTTAAGAAACCAATCGACAGATTCCTTAAATTTTATATTTTAACTTTTAAATTATGATTAGTATTAAAATAAATAATTCAATCGGTTACGTGCATATCATAGTCGCGTGGCGTAATTGTTGTGTGTGAATGAATAGTCCAAACAGTATTTAGTTGATCTTTAATATGACTAGATGACTATTTTAACAATGTGACATACAGTTTTATTCGACCGTGCTTTTATGGTGGCGCGTCCAAAGTAAATTTTCATATATTTATATGAAAGAATTTTCTTGATATCTTTACGAATTTTTATCATTAAGAAATAATATTATGGGGTCATAAACTTGTTTTTCATTTATCTTTTAATTGCATTTCTTGGATTAACAAATTGTTATCCTTAGTTAAAGATTATCTTTTAGATATAAGTATAGGTAAAAATAAAAATTAAATTTTTTTAGATTTTTTTCTTTTTTTTCCGGTGTTTTGAAATTTATTAAGAAAAATATTATCTTTATTGCTTAACGTATAATACAATGTTGACCCAATATTGTTATAGACATGTTGTTAAAATTATCGTAAATATTCGTATTATTATAACACACTCTTATACATACATAAATATATGCAAAATATTTTTCTACATATATGCGACTTATGATTATGTTTTGTTAGATTATGTTTTGTTAATACCAAGTAAAGGATTTTATCAAAAAATTTTTAGCTTATGTAGCAAGAAATATAGGTAACATGTACAGGGTTTTGACAATATTAATTTATAAATAAAATATTATAATTTATTTTACACTATTAATATTGCAGAAATCTGTCCACTTGTTCCCAAATATGATTATGAACGTATGTTCCAAGGGTATTATAAATTTACCATTGCAATTTACCGCCTTACCGTTAATAACGTTAAGAACTAATGATCTCAGATATAGACATATGTGTATGTTTTCGATCAGCGTCGAATTCTGATTTAGCAATTTCTGTGCGTCTGTCTGCCCGTTCGTCTGTCCCAACGATAACTCAAAAACTAATTTAGCTAAGCCGTCCAAATGATTTTTAATAATGAATACTGGAACCTTCTTTAAATTGGATGTGATTCACGTATCTGCCCTACAACTTCAAAAGTTTTTTAAACTATGTTTCAGAAATTATTGAAGCTGTAATATCAAAAATAGGCACAAAAAAATATATTTTTTGGGCTGTTATGTTTTATAAAATCGTAAAAAATTTCATAATTCGTTCTGGAAGTTTTATGCGGCAGTTCTTGTTTGGTCACATTTCAAAAACTATTGAAATTACGGTACCGAAAATTTGCATAAACTATGTCGTAATATGGCCATTATTTTCAGTAAATATCTTTCAGATGGTGTGAGTTCATGTGATAACTGCCATACAAATACAAAATAACATTATAAATTTAAAACAGTGTGACAATCACACTATAATTCTTAAAAACATTCATTTGTACGGGTAGCACAAAGTTGATACGATCAACTCTATCTATTCTAGTTTTATTACATTATTATCAAACTATTTCAATTAGTGACAAAAATACTAATTTTGATTTTCAATTTGGTTTGAATTGTATATGTAGCAGAAACTGACACGAAACAACATCCCGCGAGGCAGTCGAAATTTTAGAGATTTCCAACATTAATATTGAATTAATTTCAGAAAATTTTAAAATTACATTTTTTCACATTTAAATGAAAATTTTTTCAATTGATAATTTTTATTTTTTACTTCCTATTTCAAGTACACACACAATATTGTTTTGTACTTGTATAAGTTGGAGAATACATCTACAAAAAATACTGAAAGAAAAATAATACTGAAAGGTAATAAAAAATTTATAGTTCTTTTGTAATCAATTAGCATCAAAATATTTGTGATTATGTGCAAATTTTCAATGTAAATTATTTTCAATATATTTTTTTATTATAATGGTATAAATAAAAAATTAGTATATAATTTCTATATTTTAACAAAATAATAATTATTATAAATATATGTGTAGGTATGGATGTGTAGTTTGTTCATTGAATTTTTAATGTTAACTTCGTGAGATAAAAATATTTACGTTCCTGTTTAAAAATATTCATGGGAAATAAATATTGGTAATAGTAACAGTCAGAACACGTTTATTCAGAATATTTTCTTCCTGAATAACACTATATTTATGTAGACAAATATCAGAGACAGGATATGATTAAAAAATTTATAGAGTTGGGCAAGAATCAGGTGAGTATCTCCACCGAAGTCTTGTCGGTTCACTGCATACTTAGGGGGCTTGGAGTTTTATATGTAACAATACAAAATAATTGGAATATGAAAGAATATGAATGTTTCACATTCGCTTATGATAAAAATTAAAAACATTTATAAATTTATAAAATGTCAATAATGCCGAAATTTTTTTTGCTATATTGAATTAATACTTAGTATGTAATAAAAATGAATTACCAATACTTCACAATGTTGCCGAATTCCATTATTAAATTTCAATTACACCTAATAAGCAAATAATGGCATTAAGTCACTGTGTTTACTCTTGAAAAGTAAAATGAGTACTCATTCATAACATAAAGACTTTTATCAATTAAAATTTGGTCAAGTTTTACAGAATGTTCGTAAAAATATTCCCTGAACTCAATGCTAAATTATCACATTTAAAAATTGGGTTTTTCTTTTGGAAAATTCCAAATTCTTATTTAATATGGCATTTGTTTATAATATTTTCAATATCCAATTTATATGAGAACATATGTATATACATCATTAATTATACTTCTAAGACAAGTTTTGAAATTTCTACTACGCTAGCTGTATAACACAATAATGTTGCCTAATATTTTTAAAATCTATTATAACACGACGCTACTACAATTTCAAGTTGTTTAAATTTTAAAATTTTAATCAATTAAATTGACAATTATTTCCAAAAAAAAAAATTTAAAAAATGATTAAACATGTGATAAAAATATTTTTGAGGAAAAAAATTGAAATCAAAATCATATCACATAATTCTGAACATAAATACATATGTTTTGATTTTTGAATCGCTCCAGAATTACTTAGGTCCTTCAATTTGCAAATGCGATTTATTAAGTAATTATACAGATAAAATTTATATATTATATTTAAGTAGCTCAATCATGTACAATGATAATATGTCATCATCCAAATATATGTATTATGTATACGATTTAATTTATTATATTTGTTATATTGTATATTAATATCATATAACATGTTATTTGTTTATACTTGATTTTTGTACTATACTCATACATTATACTTAAAATAATACTTAAGATTATTTTAATTTTTTGTATTAGATTGTATCATCAATATAAGATAACCTATATATCAAAACCGTTTAACTAAGAATTATTAAGAGCTGATTATATATATATGCGTATAATAGCTTTATTAAAATATTTATTATAAATTTATATTATTATATGAGATTATTGAATTTTATATATGTATGTACATATATAATTTATACGATAAGTATAGGTCATATGATACAAAATCTTATTATTTTGTCTTATATCTGTTAATAAATAATTTTATGATTTAATAGGTTAATATTGGCTTACCGTATAATGAAAACATAATAACAAAATACATTGATAAGAGTTGTACATTATCATAAATCATAAGTTTTAATTTTTTTTTTTTTTGAGAACACGTACTTGTGAATAGATACATAAGTACCCTTAACCTTCGTAATCGTAAATTAATCGTAAATTATTTAAAATTTTTATAAAAATCGAATTGTGTTAGGTCCAGTCCACGATTCATATTGCATTTAGTTTGATTCAATTTATAGCAATCGAATATCGATAGAATATAATTGGGCTTATTTCGCGTTTCGAATCACTAAGTGTTAGTGATAATTATCGTAAAAAATTCGATATTATTATTGTAAACACAAACCAATTCAAACAAATGATTTCTGCCTATAATAATTTTATTGAAACTTTTACGATAAATATCACCATCATTTCGTGATTCAGTGCTCGGAATAAGCTCTAATGCTTATGTAACGAGAATATAAGTAATAACCAAATACATCATTTAATGTTTCCACATATACCAATGATACAATGTTATGATACTTATAATATTTTAAAATTTTACTTAAATAATGAAAAAATGTTTACGTATTGGTGCTCCTTTTCTCACAAAAATACTATAAATTTACTAAATTCTTAAGAGAAATTAATTTTTCTGCTTCAATCATAATTGAAGATCAATCACGAGAAAAAAAGCGGCTACAAAAATTAGTTGTGAATTGATGGATTTCAAGTTGGCAGATTCTGAGGTATTCTGCAAAATATTCAAATATTTTTGAAAATTTTTAAAATGAAAATTGTTTATACTTACGATATCATACTATATTTTCCAAACTGCTTTCCATTTAATTAAATTTCACTTTTAAAGCACATTCTTTTATATTTAAAATATTTGAAATAATTGAAATGAACGAAATTTTTTGCTTGTAAAGTAAAACTCATAGCCTACATAGTGTAATTTAACAATTTCTGACAGTTAAAACGAAAATTATTTTCATTTAAACAATGACGTTTTATAACAAATTTAATTACGATACAAAATTCTTTACGTTCTATTAATTAAATTTTTATTACGTTATTGTAAACATTGCATTATTTAAGTAAGAGTAATTTCAAAAAAAAAATAAAACGTAACTATTAAAATTTAAATTTAAATTAAAAAATTGCAATTACATATTTAAATATAGTTTATTTTCGAAAAAAAAAATATAATTTTAAAAACAACTATGAAAAAAAGAAAATGAATAATTTCCAAAAAAAAAAAATTACTTATTGTTTTAATTTAAAAGCTATAACTAAGTGGTCATTCTATGTTAATTTGTTTGTATTATTATTATATAAATATATTGTTTATTTAATGGTTTACATTAAACTTTTATTTACTATTCATTACGTATTTTTTGTAAATAAAATTTTATTATATACATACATATATAGCTCATCACTTATTTATATATAAAAAAATCCGATGTGATCAACACATAGCCGACTGTAATGTATATTGTCTAATTTAGTGAAAATGTTACAGAAAATTATTAAAAAGCTTTTTAAATTTTAAACACTTCTGTTGAATTTTAAGGATCCTAGTAAGATTTTAGTTAAAAATTTAGAAAAATGTGAATTTGGCTTTTAGTTGAGTTTTACTTTGTGCCATCTGAATTCCCTGCAAAATTAACCAGTTACTTCCGGTAGCAAATAGAACCTCAAATATTAAATAATCAAATATTAGGAAATTACGTCAATTTGTTCCTTAGTGTTTTATGGTGTTTTAGTTATTTCTCACTATTATTATTATCGGTAATTATTTTTTTACATATAGTCAAAAGCGTAAAATCGGCTCAAAGTAAAGATCAAGTTCAAGAGACCTCACATATCTCAAATCTCTCTCGAATCTCATCTCGAGAATGTGACGGTTTTATCAACTTCGTAAGAAAGATTTCTTAAGAATCGATCCAGCTGAACATGAGATACATAAGATCTGCACAGACAGATTGACAAACATCTCATCAAAAAGATTTATTTACGCTTCCTTATCATAGCAAAACATATTTGCTCCGAAAATTCCAAATGTGAAATTTGTTACGGTCACATGGTTTCCCTCATTGTATGCAATGCAGTCGGTAAAAGTACGTATTTTTTTTAGGTAATATTTTTAATACTTTTTTATATAGATTAAATCAAATGTTATTGAATCCATTATAATTTTTATATAATTATAATTTATATTATTAACCTATATATAGTATATATATAGATAATTAAAAATTATGACTAAAGAGCTAATAGTTTTGCATGTTTGAGTGTATTAGTAATTTTCCTGTTAAATCTTATTTTATTGACATCATTATTAATTACAATCGAAATATTATTGATACTAAAAATATTTTTTTGCCGAATATATTGTTAGTTAGTACATTATATGCTAAAAATAATATATAGTATCACTTTATTACCGTATATACATATATTAAAGATAAAAGTAAGTACTGAAAAATTGTAAAATTGCCTAAAGTTTTTTCTTTGCATTTATGGGAAAAATTTTGAAACCAGCAAAAATTGTTTCTGGTAGATATTCGACCTGACAATGAGTTATTCAAAACTTGCCTCGTCAGCGACTCTTGTGATATATTTTTAATATTTTGAGAGACTAACGGTCATTATAGATAATTCAAAAAAAAAACTTCGACTCTGGAATGGGACTTTTCTTATTTTTAGATATCTCTTAAAATGTTACTTATAAATTTTTTTATTGTACTATGTCGGCAAGTCGAAAAAATCATCAGGATAGTGGGGACTATTTTAATTATTTTCTTTGAACCAGTTGATTACAGTAATGTGTCAGGCCTTTATGACTGACTTGGAAATGAGAGTGCTAATCTATGTTGCCTTCTAGTTATTTAATACGCGATATTTTATTAAAATAGAAAGTAACGCTCTCGCACTTTAACTTCATACATTATAATTTCAAATCTAAATTTTAAAATCTCCGCTTGTAACATTTTTTTTTTGAAAAAAAGCTAAAAAATCAAATTTATTATAAAAAAGAAAATAAAAACGAGAATTAAAAAAAAATTTTTTTTTTTTTATAATAAAAACATGTTTTCCATTTTGTCTTTTTTTGAAAAAATTCTACATAAGGTTAAAATATTCATAGTGGTATTAAATTTTTTTTTTTTGGCATAGAAAGATTGCTGATTTTTTGAAAAATTTAATTAACTTGGTATACATATTTTTTGTCTAATCATGTGATATTGAAATTATTTAACTTTGTTTAAGAATATTTTGATGAAAAGCAAAAAAATTCGAAAAATACATAAAAAGAATTGTTTTTTTTTTTTTAACCCTGAACATTTAGCATATGGGGTAATTTTAAATGATTTGGTTTTACTTATTGCTCATTAAAATTTTATTGGGGGGGAAAAAAATTATGTCAAAAAATTAATAGTTAGCACAAAGTTTTGTGTGTCTTATATTGTTGCCGGAAATACATTTTTTGCGTTATAGGTACACAAGAAATTGCTAGGTTTTGAGTTGTACAGTACGGTATATGAGTTTGAATTCTTTAATTTGGCCAGTTTATGATTTTCTTCTCGAATTTGTTTTCGCACATTTTCGAGAACAATGACATATTTAAAAGTGCAAAGTTTTGTTCTATAAAAATCTCTACGCCTTCCTTCCTTAATCGGAAAACTGCAAGTTTTTTAAGGGGTAGCCTTTATATTCATTCTTCTTACTATCTAAATTGAGTACAATAAAATATAAACAAATTTTTATTGCTGCTCGTTGTCTTTTTATAAATTCCTACATGCATACAAACATTTATTGTAACTATTGTTTTTAATTATAATAATTATAATTTTTCTCATTAATTATAATGTTATGATAATTTTTATTTAAAATGTAAAAATGAGAATGAAAATCTTTTATAATTTAATTTAATTCGAAATTTTCTTTTTAATATTAATGTTTCCTTAATCTTGTACTATATATTAACATTGTATATAACAAAATTATTATAATATTTAAATTTGAACAATAAAAACTAATTTAAATTTTAAAATAATTATTGTAATTCATTAATATTAATTAATTCTTCGATAGTGATGAAAATTTTTTTGAATTAATTAATATAATCTTTATAATTTACACAATGGATTTACTCTTGTAATTTTCTAATTTTTCATTTTATATTAATTTTAATCGAGTTTGTTTTGTATATTAAATTATTTTCGATTAAATTAATTTTAAATAAAATTAAAAAAGTAGAAATAAAGGTGCAGGAATTTCATAATTATTTATTTTTTTTCACAAAAATGGAATGCAAAAATTTTAATTATAAGAAACACAAAGTGATTTTTCATTTAAATACTTTAGAAATATAATTTGCAGTGCACACTTTGCTCAAACTCTTCGATCATTAAGCACAAATAAATATTTAATAATTTTTAAAATTGTAAGCTAATAAAATAAAATGTTTAATAATAAAAAATTATATTTATTAATAATTTCACTTAAAAATATTGTAAATTATTTTTGAATTACAAAATAGTCTAAAATATTACGTATAAAAATAATAATAATGGTTCGCCTAAACATATGCAATTTTTTATTATAAAGAGAATAAAATTAAACGATAAAATTTTACAATCAGAAAAATTTATTTTTATATTATATTACTTTTGTTTTTTGTTATACGCCATATAACAGCAAAATTATACAATATTGTGAAGTAATAAGTGTTATATTTTTAGATAATAAATTAATAAGTAAATCAAAGTATTTTATATAATGTAATTTATTAATTTAATTTATTTTTTTTTTATTTTTCTTACAGATTATTAAAACCATTTTAATATTTAAAAAATCAAAATATATATATATATATACGTGAATAAAATATAATTAAAAAAATATCAAGATGAAATAAAAATGTCATTTAAAAGATGGCTAGCTCTATTATTCTTTTATGTATCATATCTATTTTTTGGAGCTAGCATTTATTATGTTATTGAACATAATGAAGAATCAGCTGAAAGAGCTATAGCATTACAAGATCGTATTAAAATTAATGGTAATTATAAAATATATAATTATAAATTTTTAAATAAAATTCTTGAAATTATTATGTATTTTAGCATATATTAAAAAATATTTGAAGGGTGATGATGATATACAAAATGAAGTATTAGGTAATATTACAGAATATTGTGGTAAAAAAGTGACTACAGTAGAACCTGATGAAATACAAGATCCATACAAATGGGATTTTTATCATTCATTTTTCTTTGCCTTTACTGTTTGTTCAACAGTAGGCTATGGAAATTTATCACCATCAACAACATTAGGACGTATGGTATTAATTGCATATTCATTAATTGGTATGCCAGTAAATACCATATTATTTGCGGGATTGGGTGAATATTTTGCACGTTTGGTAAAATTTTAATAATTAAATTTTTTTTTTAAGTTTTATAATTAATTTCTCATATTTTTAGTTCGAACTCATTTATGAAAGATACAAAACTTATAAATTATCAAATAATGATCTCTATATACCAAGGCAATTTGGACTTATTGCAACAATTGCAATGGCATTAGTACCGGGAATAGTTTTTTTTCTTATAATACCTTCATGTATATTTTGTTATTTTGAAGGTTGGCCATTTACTTTATCATTATATTATTCTTATGTAACAACAACAACAATTGGATTCGGAGATTATGTTCCGACATTTCAACCTCATCAGGTACGGTATTTATTTAAGTTCCACCATTTATAAATATGCTTAATATTAAAATATTTTATATAATTGTAGGAACGTTATTTTGGTGGATTATTTGTTGCCTATCAAATTTTCATTATTGTTTGGTTCATATTTTCTCTTGGTTATATTTTAATGATAATTGGTTATGTAACGAAGTAAGTCAAAATAATTTTAGGAATGATGAATGCTTTATTATATGATTTTAATTCTAATTAATAGATTTTTCCGAAGTAAGAAATTAAGAGAACTTGAACGTCAATTAAAAAGTAATATTAAGAATACACAAAGTCGAATATGGCATGGTGTTGTTAAAGATGTCGGCTATCTTAGGAAAATTATAAATGAAGTTTATTTAAGTGTAAAGGTAAGTTAATTTAAATTAAATATTAAATTATATAATTGAATTAATTACAAAATAATGTCATATTTTAGCCAATTTATCATGAACCTGGTTTAAGAACACCATGTGATTTATGCAGATCATCATCATGCCCTGATTTATCAATGTATAGTGCATCAACACCAATTTTAAGTAGAAAACGTGCATTTTCAGAAAGTTGTAATAAATTTTCAAGTGATAATCAAATGCAAATTGGTAATGGAACTCCAGTTTATAAAGCATCATCTGATACAGATTTAAATAAAATTAATAAAGAGAAAACATTTGAAACTGTAAATGCATTCCGTGAAACAACGAATCTATTAGCTAAAGTTGTTACAGCTTTAGGTAATATACAACCACCACAATATGATATTGGACCTGATACATCAAGTTTAAATAGTACATTATTTGGTGCATATCATGGTTTTACTGATTCACAAATACTTTCTGATGAATATTTGGTAGCATCAGCACAAAATGATTTTCATCCATTACATAGAGAACGTGCATCATCAGATTTCTTTATTAATCCAAAAACAATACCTTTAAAACATCAAAATGAGTGGACATGGTGCGGTGATAATCATCAAATACAACAGGAAATTAATGATCGTGCGAAATTTTATAAAAATAATAATTTAGCAAAAACTGCACTTTATAAGTCTGCATTAAATAATTCTGTTACATTGAATATTGAATCAAAAGATGAAATACCACAACCTAAAAAGAAAAAATCATTTGTTTTAGATCTTTTCAGAAGACGATCAAGTATTTTAGATTTTAATAAAAATCCACCTAAAAAATCAATTGATATTTCAGGTAGTGGTAATATTTTACCAACATTAGGTGATAAATATCCGATTCCACAAAGTTATTATACACCTACAACAACAAATAGTTCATTAAAATCTGAAAGGAAAACAAGTTTAGCTAATAATAGATCAATTGAAACAATATCACAAGATTATAGTAATTCACCAGATCTTAATCAATTGAAACAACGTAAAGGAAGTTTATATCCATTTTATAGTAATAATATTATGTTAAATGATTCAAGAGATTCATTGAATTCCCGTAAAAGTTTTTCACACCGAAATAGTATTTTTCATAAAACAAATCGTTCCGGTTCTTTAGCATTCCCAATGGAAACGAATCGTTTTCGTACAAGTAGCTTAAATTCTGATTCACATAGGAGTCGTGAATCGATATGCTCAGACCGAAAGAGTGAATTAATATTAGAAAATACATCTGTAGCTGATTTAATAAGAGCATTAGAAGTAATACATACAAGAGCTGTAACACAAAATGATCATATTATTTCAACAATACCAGAAATGAATGAAGAAAAAACTAAAAAGAAAAGAAAAGTCGGTACAAGTGAACCGCCACAATTATCACCATTATTTACAATATTTTCAAATAATACCGATGAAGACACAAATCAAAAAACAGATACAATTACACAAAAACCAGATAAAACTCGTCCAACAATACAAAAATTCAATACAAGAAGAACATCATTATATGCAGAAGCTAGTGGACAATTTAATAAAAAAAATCAACAATCAACTGATATTAATAAATATGGTAGACGTTTTAGTGTACGTCCAACTGAATTACAAATACCACCAGGTAAATCACAATATTCTGGACAAGCAATATCATCATTTCCAACAGCATTACAAAGAAGATTATCAGTACGTCATAGTAAAGATTTTAAAAGTTCACCATTAGCAAGTACCACAGGTTCTAGTAGTGTTGGTGGTAGTGGTCCTGGTGGAAGTGGTGGTAACAGTGGTGGTAACAGCGGTAATAATAGTAATGTTAATAGTAATCGAAGTAGTATTAGAAAACAATTTATACCAATATCATCTAGTAGTAGTAGTAGAACATCACAAAATCCATCATCAACTACCACAACACTACGAAATTTCAATTCTAATACAAATTCTGAAGCATAAAAAGAATAAAATAAAAACTAGCAATTAATTTTATATTAATTATTTTTAAATGTTGCCAATATTAGTCATTAATATTAAATAATATTAGTTAGGATTCAATTATATGTAATTATTATTGCTGTGTTGTTTCGTTTTTTTTAGTCTAGTTAAAAAATATGTAATAAAATGTTAAGTCTGATATATAAGAATATTTAGAATATTTATAAAAGTACTTAAATTTTTAATGAATATATTTTTGGATTTTTAAAATTTTTAAAATTATAGATAGATAAAAACAAAACAAATTATAAAAGACAATGATAGTAAAAAAAAAGACAATTAAATAAATAGTTCTTATGACAATAAACAAGAAGACTTCATTTTGGTCTTCTAAAAAAATAAATTAGCCATGTTTTGTGCAATATTTTAAATTTTTTTTTTGTTAAATATTTTAGAAAATTCATTTTTTAATTTATTTAATGAATTGTTGCTTTTTAATATTATTAAAGTTAAAAATTGTAATTCCATTTTATATAAATTTGATTTTCTCTAAATTCAGTTAAAAAAAGGCCCGGTTCTGTTTTTTTCGGCACCCTACGCGGTTTGCAAAGGAATCTCCCCCTCCTTTCAAAATAATGAACAATATGCTATAAACATTGCCCATTGCGAGTAGTAATTTCGTTCATGTCGTCCAGCGCACATCGCATAATGCATATACTTATTTTGCATATATGGTAGATCCGACGCTTCCTCATAACATATTTAACACCCATAACCATATTTAATGCTGTTTTCATAAATTATTTCAATTAAGATACACTGCATCTTCAAAATACGTTCTTTCTTTCAAAATTATTTTCAAAATTCGTTCAATTCGATATTATGGCCTAAAAATTTTGTTTTCGAAATTATATTTACGTGAAAATATTTTTTAATACGAGAAAATATTTTTATTATTTAGATAATTTTTTTATTTTCTGAAATTTCAGCTTCATTAAATTCTTGAAAATAGTTTTAAAATTTCAAGTAGTTTTGAAATTAATTTTAATTTGTATTTAGGATCAGAATTATAACAATATCAAATTATACATGATAAAATTATATTTTTATATAATCATATTTACTTATTTATATTAAAATAAAAACAAACACAAAAAAAAATGAATACAAATTAATATAAATATTTTTAGTTATAATTTATAAAACACAAAAAGTATTAATTAGAATTAATTTAATAAATTATATAATTTAAATATTATACACCTTTATGTTTTTTGAATTAAGTTTAATTAAATAAAAAAGAAGAGCAAAAGAATAAAAACAAAATATAGATTTAAAAATATTCGTGATTAATAATAAAATAAAAATATTAAATAAGAAATATGAGTTTACAGAAAAAAAATTGTAATTTTATTTAATTATCCTTTATAAAATATTGTTCTTCTCCTCTGAAATTACCTCAGATAAAATAAAAACTTACTTACATACTCTGTATTGAAATTTGCCCGTGAGACTCATATAATTATATAAACTTTTTAAATATATTGTAATTTAAATATTATAGATTAAAATAAAATTGATTCCTGATTATTTTATAAAAATAAGAAAACGAACGCTTTAACATGTTTGCTACCATCTTATGGTTTTAGATCAAAACCTGAATAATTGAAACACAGTATCTAACTTTATTATGAGAACATGTTATATGATTAACATTCTACGAGTATATCTTAATGTTATATGAGCATTATAATTAAATGAAACGACAATATAAAAAAATTTCTAATTTTTCTAAAAAAATTGAAAAATTTAATTTTAGACCGAATTTTCTTTATAAGACTTGAAAATTATTTAAAAAAATTTAAAAAATACCATTTTTAAAATAGAAAAATTAATTACACAAAACCTGCCTAAAAGTAAATTTGAGAGAAATCTTAAAAAACGAGTGATAACTTATAAATGAAATGAGCTTATCAAAACATATTACATTTCTATTACGAATTATTCCTCCAATTTATATGACGACAAGTAAAATAAATTGTGAATAAGAAAAAATCCTTAAGAATTCCCATTTATTATTTAATAATCTTTATTTTTCCACAAAAATTTAATATAAAAATGTTAAGAAAGAAAAATTTCCACTCAAAGCTTAAAAAAAATGAAACATCAAAATTCTTTAATTAGTTATGAGCATAAAATTTTTTGTCACTCAACTATAACAGTTTAATTTTAAAATAAACTCGTTTGTATTTTTTTTTAAAGACCAAACAACCGGTTTTTACAACAGTTTTTTGTAAAAATTAAGCTTTCAAATTAATAAAAATGTGCTTTTAATTTCTTATTTTATGAATCCAAAATATTCGTGCAATAGAAAATTTATTTATCGTAGACACAAACCATTCGAGTTACATCCGTTATATTCAAATGGAATAATGTTGCTAAAACAAATTTATTATATATGTAGTCAGTTTAGATTTAAAATTGTTAAAAAGCTATGAATAATAAATTGGACCACCTGATGAATTATGAGCTTACCAAATAATAAATTTTTACTTAATTCTCAAATTGTTCATGATAATTTTGAAAATCTTATGATTTCTTTCAACCATTATGAGATCGACGAAGAATTAAGGCTAACACGACTGATTGTAAAAGTTTTCTAAAAAATTTTAATATATGCTCATTTTAATTCAAAAGATAATTGCCGGAAATTTGTTACATTTTGTTAAAAAGGCACACAGCATAATCAAATTCAATCGGCTTAAATTTTGAGATTTCACTTAAAACCAATTATTGGACACTTTTTGTGTTAAAATACAGCAAATTCTATATAAATTACATTAAGTTTCCTCATAATGTTCTCTTTCCCCTTTGTGAAAAATGTTAAACGATTCAAATCCATTACATTCGTTACTTCTTTCATTATTAACTTTTCATATTTAAACAAGTTATTAAAAATAAATATTAATGTGTATATTAGCAATGTAATATACACACATAAAGTAAATAAATATTATCTACTTTGCTTCCACTTATATAGATATGGATTCTATATTGTTTCTATAACATATAGAAACATTTATTTAATTTTTACATTATTTTATTTTGTAAACAAAATTTCGCGCAATTAATTTAAAAAGCTTTAAAAATTAAATTGCATATTCATGTTTCCTTTGAATAATTTTAATAAAAAGTGAAATTTTTTTAACACATACTATTAAAATTTAATATTTTACATACATATATATAGTTAAGAATTAGACAGATACACAATATAAGTCAAGAAATAAGAATTTTGAATATTTAATTGAAATTTAACATAAATTATATTAAATTTTACTACGAATGGGAATAAATAATAGAAAATTTGATTAAAAAAAAAATTAATTAAATATTAATTTTGTGCAATCAAATTTTTTCCCTTTTTAATATTTTTAAAATTTTCATTCTCTTAAAATTTTTAATTTCCATCACAAATACAAAATACTTAATTCATACGAGTATGATTACTTTATGTCATCATATAACGTAATATTGTGACGTAGCAACGGACATTTTAAATGTTTTAAACGTCCTTGTCTACAAAGTTCGACAACCTGCATACATAATATAATAATTTAATATAGATTGCCAAAATTGGTCAGAAAAAATTAATTTGTTTTATAAATATATTTATAAAAAGTTCGGTCAAGGTCAAAAGATTATTTAATATAGGTCCAAGATTATGAAAAAGAGAGAGAAAAATTATTAAATAATAAAAAAATTGCAAATTTTTATTTTATTAAAAATTTTAAAAACCATAATCATTTAAACACAAAACTACCACGTGTTATTTGGGATTCGCTTGTTTTATTTTTTAAATTTTTTAATTTCTCATAATATTGAATGTGTGGCTGCAAATTACATCACGGCTAGAATTTTATTTTTGGAAACATATTTTATTTTTTGATAACTTGACCCACATAAATAATATTTAAGGAATTTTTTGCGCAAATATAAAAAACTATCTAAAAATCATTAAAAAAAATTGACATAATATGGCAAAAATGACATGCTAATTGGATGTGAATATAATTGATTTACACTCACATCAATTTTTAGCAGTATGCAGTATTGCCAAAATTTCAAAATATTTTTAGCATCATTCTAGTAAGACTTGCAGAGAATTAAATTCTTATTCAAATATTCAACAAAAATCTATTCTTAACAATCTTATATTAAGTATCTTAATATTAACAAGTATAACAATTATCATTTACAACTAAAATTTTTATCCCATGATAAAGTGTGATAAATCAGCTGGGAAAACCAAACCATAAAAATTATATATACTATCAGATTGAATTCAATTAAATTTTCATAATTAACTTTCATAATTGAGCTTCTATTGTTGCTTATTAATTAAAACAAAAATTAAATTAAGTTATTTGTTCTATATATGCATATACACATATACATACATATATAAAATTAGAAATTAAAAAGTTTTTCATATAAGAAAAAAAAATCAATTCATTTAAATTTTAATTAATTTGAGAGAAAAAATATTAATTCTCATAATTTATAATTAGTTCTCAGAATATAACAATTTTGTTATACAGGAATTTGTTATACAAAATTTATTCAGAATAATTTTTTTCAAATTCTTAATATGAAAGTGTTAGAATTATAACACACTGTATACGAAATTTTCTAATTGATATACGATTTTTATTTTTTTGTTAAATTGTATAAAATATTTAAAAATAGGATATTGAAATTTTATTTGAATAATTTTACATACGAAATTTGATAAAAAAAAACAATTTTTTTAATTAAAAATATAAATTAATTAAAAGATATTATTTTTAGTAAAACAAAAGTCTATTGTTTAAACAAGAATTTAATTTAAATTTTTGAACAAATTGTTCTATTAAAAATTTTTAATATCTTATAAATGAAACATAATAAATCTAAAATCTACAATGTAAATATTATAAATTCATAAAAATTTTTTAGTTTTTTATTATAAAATAATTCCGATTTTTTAAAAAGTATTGTAACATAGTTTGTAAATGATGGAAAACAATCCGATCGCCGGTCATAATAGATTTAAACTATATAAACCTATATAGTTAACAACAATCTTCTAATTTATGTTTCCAGTAAGAAATTAACTAAACTTACCAAAAAAGAAGCTTGTAGTAATGGGACAGTTATTACAAAAATTAAATATTGCATTCGATAACTAATCTAAAATAAGAAAAAAACCAATTCACTTTTGCTTTTTATTTACAAAATAACCACTTGTTTAAATACAAACATAAAAAATGTCAATATTTAACCTCTTAAATCTCAATATGACAATGAATAACGATGACAAAATCATTTTTTTTAAAAAACAAATTTTAACTCGCGTGCTGTAATCATCTTTTAAGTTAATGCTGTATAATATGTTGAACAAAATTTATTTATAGTCGTTTAGCAGAAATAGTTTTTCTTTTAATAGAAATTGCGTATACAACACTCGATTTATATAAGACAAAATATATATAATTATTAAATGAAAGTTTTCTATTGTGTACCTATACCTTAAAAAACTATTTCAAATATTTTATAGAGTTTCAAAATATTTAAAACATATGTAAACCAAAATTTAAAAAATAAACAATTTATTTTCAAATCCATATATTAAAACCACATCGCTGAATTGGTTAATATTAAATATGTGCATTTTCATTAGACCCTATAGCATAATCTCATATATATTTTCTGAAAAACATTTACGTGTACATAAGTGTATGGAGATATTCGTACATTAAATATACAAATATAAAATAGACAAAATGTGGTCATCTAAATGACAACAAAACGTTTCGATACTCAAATAAAATCTTTAAAATTAAAAATAATTTTTTAACAGAAAAAAAAAAATTTAGTTATTAGTTTAATCCGTTTAGAAAGATGTTTTTGAAATACAATGAATGCTATTTTTATGGAAACTCTTAGATTTTCAGAAATTTTTTCCAAAATTTTTTCATCACTGCAAAGATAATATGTGCTTGATTCTTATTATAATCCAGAAATATTGTGAAATTTATTAAAAATTAGAAAGCATTTTTTATAATATTAATTTTTTAATTATACAATTTTTTGTTAATTTTTTTGTATATTTCATACTATTTGAATACATATAGCATATACACATATACACATTCATTAATATTGAAGAATAAAACAAAAATTATGAAAATTACCTTTTCTATATAATAATATATAAAATAATACAATATTAGAGCGACCATATTGCCATAAGTATAAAAGGAGGACAAAAAATAATTAAACCACAGTAAATGGAGTAGAATTTTTTTGTTTTTACGAGTAGTATACAATTAAAATATTTTTTTTTTTAAAAGTCTAATTTATATGTAAGAATTCCATTGAAAGAGAATGAAGCTTACTTATAAATTAAAATCGGAAAATTAAATAAATTAATTGAGTCATAGCTATTTACGAACATTTATACTAATTGCTTTAATCCACTAACTTATTTTTTTGTTATACGTAATATGAAATATAAATTATAAAAACCTTCCTAAAATTTGTGTTCTTCAATACTAAAGTTTTTAAAACAATTCACATTTTTAAAGCAATTCAAATTACTCAATGCTTTTAAAATCGAAATTTAATTGCGTTCGTCAATCTATTGGTATCTTATAGAGAAAAAATCCTAACACATTCAAATTAAGTTCAAAATTTACATTACAGTTCTTCTGAAAGGTTTAATATTGAAATAACAGAAAAACATATAATATAAAAGAACAATTAATAAGATTATGTTGTAATGAAATTTGTATGATACAAAACTGGAGACATAAAACTGAATAACCAGACACCAGACTAATATTTACCACCTTAGCCCTTAAGGGCGATAAGAAAAAAGAACATAAGAAAAAAGAACATATGGTCAATTTATTATTTTTCAAAATAAAAACCTATGCATACAAATTATAATAATAATTTACACAAAAAAAAAAAAAAAACGTAAAAAATAAAAAATTATTAAAATTCATAAAGGCTACAATATTTTGTGTTATGGTGTAGTGTTGTCGTCCTATATGTCTACTTTCTAGCAATGATAAGCTTTTTTTATTCACTTTTGTGATTATAATATTATAAACTTTTTATAATAAATAAAATATTGGGAAAGCTTATAATCATATTATATTATTTAAAAGTGATCGCTATCAGAGATGATATTAACAAAAAAACGTTTCGAAAAAAGAAAAAATTAGAACAACATATAAAAAGGGAAATAAGAAATGAAGCAACAACCACAACACAACTACAATAACAACCAGAGAATCCAGCTAAAAAAACTTATTATTGTTATTATTTTTTTTCTTTGTTGTTATTATTATTTTTTAAGAATATCAACTTATCAAGTGATATTTTTTGTTTTTTTATTCTCAGTTGCCGACGAAATACCGTGACAATAGCAGCAAATGTTGACGGTAACTTTTTAATTTTTTTTTTTTGGTTTTTTAAGAAATTAAAATTAAATCTTGTTTTTTTTTGTTTGTTTGTTTGTTAATAGAGAAAATACAATATTTGAAGCAGAAGAATTAAAAATAAAATTAAAAAAAAAATAATAAAAACTTTCCCAATTTTTTTTTTTAATTTAGAAAATTTTTTGAAAAAAAAAACTTTCTTTTTTAAATTTTTAATTTTTTTTTTGTTTGTTATTTTTAGAAATTATTTAAAAAAATATATTAAAAGAATTAAAATTTCTCTACCAAAATATTTTATTCCAACAATACGTTTGTTTTATAATATAAAATATGTATATATAAATATATGTATGTACATATGTATACATATGCATTTTAAAAAATAAATTTATTCACATGTATAACATTATAAATAATATCAAAAAAAAATTTTTTTTGTTCTAATTTTTTTTTCAAAAACAAAAAAAAAACCCAACAAATTCTAGAGATAATAAATAAATTATATAAACTGGAAATAAAAACGTAAAGTAAGTAAGTAAAATAAATTTAAAAATTTTTTTTTTAAATATACATACACACTTCGATATATATATATAGTATATATGCGTAAACGTGTATTGAAGTGTGTTATATTGTGTGTGTATGTATATGTTTCTTTTATAAATTTAAATATTAAAAAATTATTAAAAAAAAATATTTCAAATAATAAAAATGATAGCATACATTCAATACAATATAAAATATTAATTTCAAAATTAAAAAATATTAATTTTATTGTATGTATAAAAAAACAACAAAAGAAAAGCACATTTTTCTTTTCGAATTTGACCTTTATTGCACCTTAAAAATGGCGGGAAAATTATAATTAATTCGTATTAAGTAGTACTACACTATATTACAATTTCTAGAATATTATTATATAGATTCTGAATATATAAAATGCAAAATTTTTAAATACGAATCTATGTAAAATTAAATAATTATATGAATTTTATAAAATTTATGCACAAATTGTAATGAAAAATAATATTTTCCATATGCTTTTTTAAGCACAATTGCCATTTTTAAGCACAATTTTCCAAAAATTTCACATTATCTCCAATATTATACATACAATATTAATTTTGATTTGATTTTAAATCAAAATTCAATTAATTGATATTCAAAAAAAACACAAACATATTAATATTTATAAAATAGAAAGAAAAAATATTCTAATAATATGAAAAATATAGAAATTTTTATATAAATTTATAGAATTTTAAGTAATATCTTTTTGTTTATTTTAGAGCACTTAATTATTTTAATTAAAAATGTTGTCTAATATATATTTACTATTAATTTAGAGTTATAAAATTTACAATTAATAAAAGTCATTAGTAAACTTAAAGCACCTTACATTTTTCAAAATTTTATCAGAATCATAGTATTATTTTAACAAAAATATGTCTTGAGACAGAGAGGTATAATTCCTAAAAAGGATAGCACTATTAAAACACGATTAAAACTTAAAATTTATATAAATATACAGTCTGTCTATTAATCTAAACACTTCACATTAATCACTTTAATTTAGACACCTTACATGTTAACCTAATTAAAATCGAAGTTGTTCTGACGTAAATTTCAATTTTATGATACAAAAATAAAATGGCATTTTGAAAAAAGTGACATAAGAGATAATCACGTTCAAAGAATAAATATGTATTAAAGGTGTTTAGAGTGGTGAAGAGGAATATTAAATATTTAGGATTTTTCTAATCCAATTTAACCTTAACCAATATTGATGCCATATATAAGACATTTAACCTATTAAAGAATTTTTAAAAAAATTAAATTTAAAATATTCTAAACCTAATTTTATTTAATTGATAACACTCTACAATATTTTAATTTTTTTTTTTGAGAAATAATTTCTCATTCTATTTTTTTTTTTTGCGCCAAATATAAATACGCTTGTATAACAGTATTAAAACCATGCAATTTAATTAAATTCAATTAGACCTCAATTAAGAATATTATAAAAAATTTTATTAATTAATGTATTAATTATATTTTAAAACAAATATGTAATTAATACAAAATAATAATTAAAAATAGAATATTTTAAAGAATATAAAATTAAAATTCTTATATTTTTATAACCTAAATAATATATGACCATATTTATATAAAAAAAAATTAGTAGAAAAAAAAAACAAGTTTTATAATGAATTCAAAATTTCTATATTATTCGAAAAGGGATTGAATTTTTTTAATCAAATCATTGCGGCCTTTTTTATTTGTTTTTATGATGATAATTATTGACCTTTGCAATCTGTTAATACAAACAAATAAGTTCAGATGGAAAATATGATGTGAAATTAGTATACATTTATATATGCACATTAATATATTTATTTCTAATTTAAATAAATTATGAATAAAAATATAAAAATATTTTAGTTAATCAGATTACAAAAAGAACTTTAATTATAAATATGAATTGTAATTAAAAAGATGCATATTTTATGATAAGCTAAGCAATTTTTATGCCTTCTTAATTTTTTATAAATAAAATTATTGATATCAGAAATATTGAAATATTTTCACTTTAATTAATTAATATTTTTCCAAAATTTTTTATTTAAACACAAAAAATGTGGCCACTGACTGTACCTTGTCTCTAATAGGAAAAATTTATTTTAATTCTTAAATTAAATAAAATATTCAATAAAGAGAATAATTCAACTTAATTCTTATTCAACTCGATATATACCATCCGTATATATATAAGAATAATAATAACAAAAAAAATAAAATCTGATGTAAACACCACAATATCAATCGCATTTTATAGTTACCATGTAAGATTAATAGTTAACTGAGATTACATTAACAAATTTATTTTCCCAAACTTAGATTTTTGCAAAAGATTTATTCCTAGTACGTAATTACCTCAAAAACTGATTTATTAAGGTAGTTCAGTTGGTTAACAGAAAACTTAAATAATTTGCAGACCAATGAAGTCATCTATAGTTTAAAACAATTTAGAGAAGAATAAAGCAGAGAAGAGAATTTCCGAAGAAAACTTAAAATTATATGAAATTTACAATTCGATTACAATACCTTCCATATTTTATGCTATACGCGGTCGATAAAAAAAAATATATACACACGCAATAGGTTTTTGTAAAAAAGAATGATTTTTTTTAGCAAAAAAATTTTTATTAAAACAATTGAAAGTAATATAATTATTATTTATAAATGATTCTAATCACGAAAATATTACTCACTATTTAATAAATTTTGATTATACACTGTTACGACAAGGATCTTTGGTTTATATCCTTAAATACCATATAAACCTCACAACACAAATACCGTTTATATGTACATACAATATACTTTATTGTTGCCTGTTTTGCAATTTTGTTATATAAACATTATTCCGTGTATTTCATTCAATAATTAATGTTATGTATGTATTGTATACAAGGATTATTGCATGTAAAATATTGAATGAAATAATTTTGTTCATTTGCATCGTATTTTCTATTTGTACTTTAAACTCACTTTTTTATTAACAAATTATGAATTAGGTGCCCTTGAAATATGACTCATGTTAGTCTATACATAAATATACATTTTATCAAATACATTATGTCTATAAATATAATCTAAAGCCGAAAGATAAACATTTTGTGCAATAAAAATTCGTACACGCGTTAAGTTTTAAGTTTATCGACGTTATAAAGGGCAAAAAATAAAAAACCGAAATTAATAGATAACAAATTTTTGAAATATTGCGTACAAGACCGCATATAAAAATTATAAATTCTTTTTAATTCAAAATCTTTTAGGCAATAAAGATTATTTGATGAAAAAGACGTTTCTATAATTTTATGAATAAAAATTTTTAATAGCAAAAAATCTGTGATAACTTTTTGATTGTAAAAAAAATGTTTTTGATAAAAATTTTTTGGTCCCACGAGATTGTGATTTTAAAATAAATATTTATTTAAGACTGTTACGCCCAATTAGGCAAATCTGAAAATAAATACAAAATATTTTATAACACTCAAATAGTATAACGCCCTAAGTGTATAACAACTACCAACTACAAAAAACTGAGCAAAAGTAGAAGTTAGTAGTTATGAAAATTTATAAGAGGGACTTCATATTTTTTTATGACAAGAAAACACTAAATACTAGTATGTAGTTAATTTCTAACATAGAAAGTAAAGTATCTCTTGTATAATGTTAATGTATAAGTGGTATATGAAACCGTAGCACTCTTAAAATATTTTGATAGCGCCACTTTTTATACAAATTTAAATATTAAGCATTATGTATGTGGGCATGCAAAATTATTTGGCAAAATATTAAACTAAAATTCATCTTATATTCTTAGATATATATATGCATAAGTATGTATGTACATATGTATGTATATATAATATTTAAAACCGGTGAAATTTATTTGAACAATTTAAATAAGAAAGGTGACACAATTTTCTAAATTTTGCATTTTTCGTTCAAATTTCTTAGAAACTATATATGTATAACATTTATCGATATGTATAAAAGCAGTATAAAAGATAATAGCGTATAACATTTTTAAAAATAAAATTTTAAAATGACTTTGTGACTTTATTTTATTCGAAAGAGTTCAAGGATGTTAAAATGACAATTCATATATGTATGTATGTATACCATAACAAAAAAGCAAGAAAAAGAATATTTTAATTGTTATACAGAAGAAAAAGAAAATTTTAATGCATTTGTATGTACAAAATTCGATATTTAATTTCATTATTATTATTAATCATTAAAGTAATATTTAATTTTATTGTTTTTAATTTAGAACAAAATTTAATTGTTTCATGGTTAAAATTTAATACTTAAAATATTAAGAGAAATACGTAAAAAGTGTAAGAAAAAATATAGAATAAATTTTATAATTCAATGACGAAAAAATTTTAATAATGGAATTATAAAGAGCGTGTTTAATTAATTCTAAAGGATCAATTAAATCATCAGACGAGGCTAGACCTAGAAAATTATGGTATTTTCAAATTTTGCGCGGAGGACGAAGATGCATCGGTACACCTTCAGGAAAAAAACGATGCTCTCACCCGCAGGACAAGGGAATTGCTGTGAAGGGAATTATGTATTCACTCCGGCGGAGCTACAATCTGCCGGACCTTCCAAATTACTCGAATCCATCAGAAAGGTAGGTCTAGAGGGGGTGTAAGGATTAGATCTTTTGTTAATAGATCTTTCATAGTGGTCGCGTTGTACTATTACCCCTTCCTTACAATCTAAAATCTTCAATCTACAAATGTCATCAGACGATTGCTAAGAAAAGTAGCATTCATGCCCTTAACTATACAAAATTGTACGAATGCTTTTCGAAGCATGTCCACGCAAACCTAGAACGACAGTGGAATGTTTTATTCACACCTCAAAGCCATTCTCCAAAAATCGGCTATAAATCATAATAAATCTCAAAATTAGAACTATTCCTATATTAATTATCACATTTAGTAACAACTTCAAGCATTTGAATACTTTAAATATATTAATTGTTGCATTCATACAAAATTGTATTTTTTAAAATTGTATTTAAATTTAATTTACAATCCAATTTGATATTTTTGTATATTAATTAAGTATATTTGTATATAATTACAAATTTTACATTATAACCATAGTAAGCCTATTGTAAATAAAATCAAAAACAATTTTTTAAAGATAAGAATATTTTACTAACCTTATATAACTATATATAGATTTGCTGCATGTAGCATGCAATTTATCTTATACAGGTTCTTTTTTTGTAAAAACAACTAATTTTTAATTAAATGTGCATATTTAATATAGATAAAGAATTTCTATGTATATAGATAAAGACCAACTTCTGGTGTACCGCATATACTTAAACCTTTATTAATTTTCAGATAATTTTTTATGTAAATATCAAATGTAATTATATAATTTAATCTTATTATACATAAAATGTAATTTTATTGATAATATCATTGTAATAATCTTTTTAATTTAAATTCTTTGCCATTTCAATTAATTATTTATGAACAAAATATGTAAGTAGATGTTATTTTGTTTTTTCTTCTATTTTGCGTCATGACCTGTTTTCTTTTTTAAAGTCGACCGTATATATCATATATGTATAATATGCGGTCGTGTTTTTTATTTTTTTAAGTCGTGACCATGGATTTGATAATAATATAATTTCATTTTTAATTTTTAAGTCTTTATAAATATTGAAGAAATCAATAATTTATAATATAATTATAAATTTGAAAAAAAAAAACAATGCAACAAATTATATAATTATTCTATTCTTCTATATGTAAAATAATAATTACATTATAGTGTTGGTATAGTCTTACATACAATATCAAATTTCATAAAATTTTAAACATAGCTTTTATGTGCATAAAATATGAAATTCAAACTTCAATACAACTTATGCATAAATGTTGTCACATTATTATGATCGGTGTATAAATATTTTGTATTAGCAATTCTATAATGTGATTTTATAAACATACATAAGTGCTACAGCTTTTCAGAAACTTTATCTACACTGCAAATTTTAAAAATTATTTATTATACATACGACAAATATTAATAATTACATTTAACTAGTAACTGTTAATAATTCATTAATTTCATTTTAAATCTTAACATTATGGAATTAGGAAAATTTTCTAGTGAAAGTATATATACTTGGTTTTAATTACAATTTCTTTAGAATTCTGAATTAATTGATTGAATATAATAATATTATTACTATAGTCACAAATAGTAATTTGATGATGAAAACACGTCCTATATATACATATGTAATTTTTTTATTTCTTTTAATTTTTATGATATTTTAATGAATGTTGAGTGTAATATGAGATTTTCTTTAATGAATATGTCCAATACCTGCTATGTTCGAAACATCTATACATCTACAATAATAAAAATCTAGGTTTGTGTTAAGAAAATATAATAAAGAAAATAATTCGTATATCATCATCCTACTATGATTTTGTAGGGGCTAAGAAGTAATTTGTGCAAGAAGAGGCGAAAATTGTAATTTCTTAATAAAGCAAAATTTATCGATTTTAACTACTTATATAGAAAAATTTACTGTTCAGCATTCAGCAACACAAAATTCGGAAATTAATTGGAAATATTTTGAAAATAATAATAATAAATTAATTTTCAATGTTCACTTTAGTTAATTGTTTACAATTTCATTATTTTTCCGCAATATAACAATTAAATAATCAGAAATATGAATTAAAAAGGGTTTTTTCCCTTTAATTATATAAAATTTTCTTAAAATTATTAAAGTTTTCTTTATGATTCCTTGATACCAGTGTATATTTTACACAAAAATACTATGTCTATGCTATTCATAACAAAATTATTATTAATAAAATATTTAAATTGCAAGAATAATAATGGAGCATAAAATACTATTGATTTATTAAATAATTAACAAGTAAAATCAAAAAATTTTTATGATCATTTTCCTTTTTTCAAAAAAATATATAATCATAATTATACGGACGATTATTGATTACTGAAACAAGTTCTGTATATTAAACATTGCAACAATATTTTGTAGCAAAAACAATTGTAATAAATATAAGCATTATTGTGGCTATATAAAACGCAAGTCCATCCAACATGTTAGTATGATATCAATTAAAATAAAAACAAAAGCAAAAGCTCCCACATATTAAAAGAGTACACAAATAAAATGATAACCGCGATAAAATTTTATTAAAATTAAACATATTAATATAAACTAGTTATAGACAGTAGTTATTTATTTTAGTATACAATTACTTAAAACATATTATATTAAGCAAGAGAATTTTTCGTTAATGAAATTGTAAGCGACTTTAAATTATTGGTTTTGGTGTGTGTGATGCACACTGTATAACAGTATAATTGTAGTGAGTATAATATTACGGACAATAATTGACATTATAATAAATTACTCATATTTCTGCTGTTTACATATTATTTAAAAAGAATAATTTTTATTTTATTATAGTACAGAATTATTTTGTCAAATTATCCCATGTATTAATTATGTACTTTTCATTTTATTGAAGTATCGAAAACCTAATCAATGTAAATTTCATGTAAATAAATTAAAAAAAAAATTGTATAAAATTTAAAACAAATATTCTTATATATACATATGTACCATATAATTATATATATTTTAATCGATTCGGCTTGCATATATACTATATGTATATCTATATGTAAAAAATACATACATACATATATAACAATTTATTAAAGTTTATTACTTTATTCTTATGAATATAATGAATAATTAATATAATAAGTTTATTTCATTCTATAATAATAAAAAAAAATAATTGAGAAAATTGAAATTAAATAAAAAATAAAGATTACATTTTAGATTTCTAAAAAACTTTCACGTTTTTATGGTTTTATATTACAAATCAGAAGTTCATCTAAAATCAATTACATAAGTTAACTATTTGTGCTTAAGAAAATGCATGCAATCTGTGCTCATATAACACTGTTATATATATATTTGAACAATATATAAAACTGTTTTCATGTTCAAATTGCAATAAGGCACGGCGTAAGGGGTACGGACGTTCTAATATTGCTCCGTATGAACCACATATAACTGAGACACTTAAAAGCAAGAAAAACAAGAACTTACAATCAAAGAAAATATTAATTCACTTAAATACATACCTTCTTTTAAATTCTTTATTTTAAGATGGTTTCGAAAATCATCTTTTTTCAATCCTTTCTTTATAAGCAGTTTTCATCTGTTAATTTCAAAATAATTTTCCTATACACGTGTAGAGCCACAATGTTTTACATCTTTTGCTTAATCAATTGATCCAGCCCTTGCGATTACTTGAAATTTATATAATAGGATAACTTCAAAAATGAAACTATGTACGTATGTATGTACGTGTATTAACTTTTTTTCATGATAAAAATTCTCAGAATATTGACAATAATTAAAATGAAAAAAATAAAAAAGTAAAATTCAAGGTAATGTGATTCAAATTTCTTTTTTAAAATTGTCATATTTTCATTATTATTGATTTAGACTTCATAATGATTGCTTTCAATTTGAAATTTCGAATTTAAATGTCTATAAAACATCAATAAAATATTTATTAATTTCCTTCTTTAATTGTTATCATTTGTACAATATCGTGCAATAGAATTGAATAGAACAATGAGAATATGATTCTTTTCATCGCACGGCACGATTTGTTAAATTTCTATTTAAAATATAATTAAATGACAGCTTATAAAGCATATAATGTATAGTCATAGCAACATTTGAAGAATTCATTTAAAGTACTCGTACACATACATATATACTTATAATGCAATAAACAAATATTAAAAATTTTAAAATTTAACAGTTATTATTAACATGCATGTCAAATTGATTACTCTTCCAACTCCATTTTACATTTCAATTATAGAAATGTTTCATCGTTGTCATTTAATTTTTATAAATAATTTAATGTAAATTCCGGCCACGAGAACCATTAATTCGAAGAAGAACTGACATTGGATTACTTATTTAAAATATTCAATTATTGATTTGATTTGACATTGACATTTGCAATCAGTTGAGATTTGACGTTGACAGCTGCTGTTATCAATCGTTATCATTTACTTTTTAAAAATAATTTTATGTAAAATTTCAGCCACGACTACATTCAATTCGAAGAGTTGATTTTAGATAATTTTTGAAAAGAAAACTAAAATATTAAATTTATTGATTCGATTTAACGTTGACAGATGTAATTGTCAAAAACAAGTCAATTTACAGCTGTCAAAAAATAAATACATAAAATTACAAAGAATAAAAAATTGCAATATTGAACTTTATGTATTTAACAGCAAATCACTGACAGTACGAACTTTTCACAAGGATGTGCGATACTATATAATTGTATTATTTATGTATGATAAATATTTAAATTATCAATTAAAAAATTATTCTAAAGTAAATTAATTGCATATTATACTCTATGTTGTATACATATAATTATTTTTGAATTCATAATAGAGTGATAATTTATATCTATTGGAAAAACGTGGTCAAAAGTTAATGATTTTAATCAAATTAAAATTATTTTTAATTTAAATATTTTTGTAATATAGAAATTTAAAAAAAAATTTAATTAAAATTAATATATACATACATATTGTAAACTATGATTGTATAATTAAATGAAAAACTAATACTTACTACTATATAATAACTAAAACTGGAATTTAATTAAAGTGAAGTATTTTTTCTATAAACTCCCGTTTAGAATTATTAATCGCGATAATTTTGCAGGTTTACTATGTAATAAGTAAATTATTTGCTAAATTATAAACTTGATTTTAAATTACTTAATGAACTATATTTAATAAGAATATGAAGGTTTTTCAAAATATTCTGAATTGAAAGGCTTCTTACCATAATCATTTAGTAGCTGCTTTACTGTTAACGGTCTTGAAAAGTCTCTCCAAAACGAGGTTTAAGTCGTTTTATACAACTCTTTTCACAACTAACATCGAAGTATATGTGTACATTTTATATGGCATGACATCAGAGAAAGGTTTTATCGAAATGTAAATGACTCCAAATTAATTTTTATTTTGTTTACTCAGAAATATTCTGTTACACCTATTTGAAGAAATAAATTTAAAGTTCATTAAAACATAATTTATTTCAATTTTAACCTTTTCAGTAAGGGAATTTACCAATGACTACTCATGTTTATACTAATCACCATTCTTTAAAATCTTTTGCGGCAATAATTTACACTAATTCATACGCTAATTTCATGTTGTTTCTAAACCAGTTATTCCAAAATAATATAACAATTTTTCACTTATGACGCTTTAACAAAAAAAGGAAGAATAAATTTAAAAATATTTTAATTATGCAAATTTTTAGACCACAATAATTATAAAATATTTTTAGACCACAAATAAATAAGACACCACATAATATTTACGATTTTAGGATTTTCATAATTTTGGAATTTCCATTGTCGTAACTCATTCAATTGTACGTTTTGATTAATCTTTTTCCTTTTTAATTTTGTATATCATTCACATACATACATACATTTAATTATTTTTATTAAAAACATTCGAACTATATTTGAAATAAGATACATTTTTATTTTTCGTATATAATTTTGAAATATAATACGATATCTTTATTAATTTTGTGAATTAACCGATAATATGCTGATAAAAAAAAATGAAATTATGATAAATTTAAGCTGCGTAAAAGAGAAAACTTATCAAAGTTACAAGTATTACCAAATACAATAAAAATATATGTTACTCATGTGTGTGTTAAACCCTTAACTTTCATATAAAATTATATTGAAATGTAGAGTTCAATTAAATCGAAAAGTAGAGTTCAATGTAATTTTTCTGAATTCCTTAGAGGTTTTATGTGGAAAAATTGATCTTATTTGTAATATCTTACATATACGACAAAATCTACGACAAAATATTTTGTCATATATGTTAATAGTTGTGTACGAGTATTAAGATTTAATCTTAGTCGTATAAGTAAATTCTATTTGGTATCAAACTTTGCCTGGCGACAAATAATAGATATGAAGTACCCTATTCAAAACAGACTTACCGTCAGACTTTTCAAAAGTAAAATGGCGGCAATATATTATTGTGAAAGCATATAATTTTTGTAGTAAATTGTTATATTTTCACATAGAGTATGATCTCCATTAGATATGTTCCGTCTGATTTGTAAAAAGTCATCACACTTTATCGTAAATTTAATCTTAGATTTTATAAATGACAACTTAGATTAAAGCATTTCCAAATACATATTTTCTTAAAATTACATAAAAAAATTGTTTATATGAAAATTTATATCTTCTTGTCTACATATTATTATATTATCTTCGGTACCATTGAAATAATCCGGTATTCCAATTCGATATCATTAATTGATTTAAATTTCTGTACCTAAATTACTACAGCAATTGTTTATTTGGAACACACCTTTTTTTTTTGTTTTGATATCAAAATTGTATTATCAAAATATTTACTAATATAAGGCCCATATATAGGATGACGATTTCCTAATCCATTATTGATACTTTTTGATAAATTTTAAGAATAATATGTATTTTTTTTATCGTAATTTATAATGTGATTTTTGTTTTTTACCCAATGCAATGCGAATATATAATAATAATAACACTTTTACATGAAAAAATGAAATTATTTTGTAAACTAATAGTCTGTAAAGAAGGTATTGAACATGATAGTTAATCATTAATCCTTGTCGCTTTAAGCAATACCTACGAGTATATGGTATTGTAGAAAATGATATTATGTAAATAAAATCTATAAACATTTGTTAATATGCAAATACAATAATTCTCAGTGGTTGTCTATGTTATTCTCAATAAATCCGGAATGATATATAAAAATATTATGAAAACTTTGCCTTAAGGTATGAATGAAGATGGTAATTTAAGATTTTTAATTGAATTGTTAAAATCAAAACATTTTTTTTGTAAAAATTTTTAGAAAATAGAATTGAGATTCATTTTCACCCTCTAATAATGAGCTAGTATAATTAATAAAAAAAAATCAATTCCTTAATTATCTTCATTGATAAATTTATTTTAAATATTCTTATAACATAGCCTTCTTAAACTTGACTACTCTTTATGTGTACATATAGAACAAAAAATCAAATATATGTAATTAATTTTTTTAATTACGTTCAAGTGTCTACAGCATTCTTGTTATTATATTTAGAAGCATTTTGATTGATTGACAGATTTATTATGCTTTTAAAATTCCTAAACGTACCAATTACAAAACTTCAAAGATATACATATATATAATATCGTATAAACGGTCTGTTTTTATTTACATTCAATACAACTATTACAGTAATTATAATAATGAAGTAATCAAAATAACAATATGAAAATTATATGGTCATTATATACAATTAAAAACTTTAACAAAAGTTTAATTAAAATATTATAAATACACTTATTACATTTCTGACATTCTGGAACTTGTTTTGGTACTTTTCATATTGTTCTTTAAAAAATTATTATTTTATAACAAAGTGCTACATATAGTTGAATTGAAAATAAATAAGGTTTGGTCAAACCAATGGTTTGTAATGTAGCACTTTTCAATTCAATAAATGAAAAGTACAACTTTTAAAAACAATTATGTGAACAATTAATTTAAATGAAAGAACAATGTGAACATTATTAAAATTACTTTCATTCAGGTACGAAAATATTTCAAAGATTGCATACATTTAGATTGAGCAAAACATATTGGAAGAGACGTTAATATTAGATAGTGTTCATGTTTAAGGTGTGAGTTAAAAAAATAATTATATTTTTTGATGGCATAGCATTTACCGTTAGCTATCTGCATCGGAAAAACAAGGTGCCAACTTAGGGTTTTGCGGGTATGATTCTTAGATGGGGGAAATAAATAAAAATTTTCTTCTACGGAAGTAAATTTTTAGTAAAGATCTACGTACATATGAAACTTCAGCTTTCTATCTTCAAGGATGTAGAAGTTTTTCAAACATGTCCACGGACAGACGGACGGATTACGATAGTGCAACTAATAAGCACTTTTTTTTTTATTGCTAAAAAGGAATTGTGAATAGTTCTTAATCAATAAAATAATTTTAAATTAAATAAGTTTGAATACAAAAGCCCGGATATATAATATTTCAAATGAGTTTGTCAAACAATATTCAAAAAAATTTATAAAACGCGTAGTTATATACACTCCATTTGACGTTTCGTTAATTGTGTTTTTTTTACTCATATAAATATTTGAAATTTAAATTCTACTTTTTATATTAAATTTTAATTTATTAAGATTTATTTAAGATTTAAGAGTCAATCACAACATCCTCTTATAAATTTGATAACTAAAACTAACAAATCTTTTGAACTCTGTATTATATAATCGGTCCCTATCATAAGTATTTACATTATGCATAAGAATGAAAACCATGTATTATTTAAGTTAGTGTGCTGTTATATTAAGTTTATCCAAATAAAAATCAAATTTTCTTGGACATGGTCTTTTTCATTATATTGTTGCTATATTATTTAGTATCTTTACTATCTTTTTACTATACTGTCTTTATGAGATCAAAAATATAAGCAAACACACGTAATTTTTATTTTATTTACATTAATATGAAATTATTATGTACATGATGTGCGTATAACATATTTATTGTCACTTGTATAATTATAAAAAGTACGCGTATATCTTATTTATTAATTTATGATATTATTTTAGTTAAACACTTGGTCAATAACCCTAAATATATTGTATGACTTTATTTAAGTAGATAATAATATAGATATACACATATATAAAATAAATAAAAATAATTATTATCAAAATCAAAAAAAATTATATTTTTATTAATTATTATAATTATTGTTATATTTGACTTATTTATTTTGAGATTCAATACTTATTATTTTTCGTATTATAAGTGCTAATCGCATACAAATTACAAAAGATTAAATAAATTCTTTATATCAAAAAAGGTTTTCATATTTTCGAACCTGATCTCAAATCAAATTTTATGTATGTGTCTATAGATACATGTGTATGCCTTTCTATAAACTATGCTTTCCTTCAAAATATTTATTTAGTATAGAACAGTTTTTGTTTTCAATACATACATATTTTAATTAGAATTTAAATTATAAATTTATAAATATTGATTAATATTTATTTATTCGTAGTTTATAAACAAAAAAAAAAACTTATTCTAAAATAAATAATAATATTAGCATATTTATCTTTAGGAAATCAGAGAGTATAAGAATACAGAGAATTCTGTATATTTTTCAAAAATATTATAGTTATTCGAGAATTTTTGAATTTTTAATATTGATAAAATAACTCTAGTATTTATAGTAAGGTTAATAATGTCGTTCTGGGCTTCAAATTAATTTGCCAAACACTACAAACTATGTAACAAGTTTTAAAAAGTTACCTGCTTTCAATAATTCGTACAGAAATACCTTTACTTGTACATAATATAAAATTGTGATAAAACTAGTATGCAGTTTATTTTGAAGAAGTTTTTATTGGAACAATTAGAACAAGAAGGGGGTCTACTCCTTTAAAATTTCAAAAGATCTTATAACATGCACTGATATATGAGTATAATATGTATTATGTATATGTATTTCTAAAAAAAACATTTGACTTTCTCGCAAATTAGACGAAGAAGTTAGTCTGAAACTCAGTTTAAAGTTCTTGCTAAAAAATTATTGAATAAAAAAAAATTGAAACGGAACTCTTTGAAAAAAAGGAATACAAAATTATAATACATTTAGAGTAAAAAATATTTGCATATATACATACATACATATGTACATATATATGTATAAAAAAAAACAAAATAAGAACTAAAATATAAAAAACAAAAAATATCAAGGCGTTTAAGTAAAAAAATAATTGTCAAAAATTTATGCTATACGATGATGTCATAATTATAATTTTGATCTAGAAATAGGAGAATCGACATAAGTATACCGTGTTTGTGGCTACATTAAACAACAATTTGTTATTGATTGTTGCTTATTGAATTCGATTCATTTGAATATCTTGCGTTTATATATGGTAAAATTAAACATTGGACCAGTTAAAATAAGCAGTATAAATTTTAAAAATTATAATTTATGAAAATGACAAAATGGTCGTTGAAATTAACCGTTATTTAAACTCCATTTTTTCCAAATTTTTGATATTGTTTTTCATCTAGACGATAAGTTGTAGGAATCTGAAATTTTAGGAGTAAAATAGTAATAAATAGTTTATTCCGTTAGAAGAAAATTTTTTTTCACCTCTATTCCTTAAATTTAAATTTTTTGGCACCTCATATATTCGAAACTGTAAGCTTTTCAAAATTTCTAAAAATGTAAAAAGCTAACGGTAAATACCATGTCATCAAAAAATATTATTATTAATATAATCTTAAATTTGACCATTTACACTAACGGTTCTTCAATTTTTTTTTTCATCCCAAATGTATGCAATCTATTTGAAAAATTTTAGTATATAAATAAAAGTAACTTTAACAATATAATAGAACCAGTAGTGTTTTTATTTGTTAAAGAGAAAAGTGCTTCTGTACAAACTGTTGGTTTGAGTCAACTTTATTTCAATGAGTTATGTATATATGCATGAATTATTCACCAATTCAAGATAAGAATTTATTCAAATAATACAACTGGCGCTCTATACATTTTGATGTATTGGAAAATTTTTTGAAGGCCGAAAGAATATTTCTGCTAAAGAATAATTATTTTTTAAAAATTTTAGATATACAAAAAAAAATGGGCACGTGAAAAAAAATTTTTTTTTAAAACAGACCTCTCGATAGAAATAATTTATACTACACATAGAGAAATTCAATATAGAGGAACTGACAGATAGACAAAACGGAAATCGTGGCAAAAAATGTTTATTTACATTTCTGAATATATAGAGATTCACTTGGTGCTAAACTCGAAATGTGAAATTGTTTACGATAAAAATACCTTCTTGTGTTTGTATACGCAATGCAGTCGCCAACAAAAATTAAGAGAGGGAAGCTGCCAAAAAAAAATTTTTTTAAAATAGCAGTGGAAATCTCCAAAATGATCTTATTTTTATCTTATTTCTAAAATTTAATGAATTATTCGCTATCAACTCAAAAAAGTAAAAAAATTTAAAAAAAAATTTATAATCTTATTAAGTGAATATCATTGAATGACCTTGAAATTTTTACTTCTATTTTAAGATTTAATAAAATTAATAGCATAATTACTCAATGAGTATGAAAAAACCACTGTAATCATTCAATCACCACATCTTTTATTTACCTTAATTTCCAAAATAAGCTATAGTCAATCAGTCAATATACTACCTATTGAATTATTTTTGATCAATATTGAATTTTTCGAGGAGCAACATTTTGTTGATAAAAAATAAAGAACAAACTATAAATCAATTATAAACATTATAAATGTTAAAATAACTTAAAAAAAAACAGATGTTTTTTTCAAAACCATTTCATTAATTTCAAATAAATAAACATAAAAAAAATTTCACTCTACATTTTAAACAAACATTGTGTGATGTGTCTAGCGCGTGAAAAATTTTCATTCAATTTTGTTATAATGCTCTCAAGAATATATGAACTTAAGTACATACTCACTTACATACTATGTAAATATGTATATACGCTTGCGTAAATTTTATTTTTAATTTCTATTTTTAATTTAACTTTCTCTTTCACTATTGAACAAAAAAACCACACTAAATTCTAGTTTTTTAATATAATATTATTCTCTATAAATATTTGTTCATACATTATTTTTATTGGAAAATTTAATGTTTGTCTTATAAAGTAGCACTTTTCCTATGAATAAGTGAAAATACTGCTTCTAAAAAGAATCTACTACATTATTTTACTTAGGAAGAGAATAGAATAGAGAGAAGAGAATCTATCTTAAAGAATGTAGAATTTTGCAAATGTTGTTTAGACTTTTCATACTGTATCAATCTTTCTTGAGAGTTTGAACATTTTTCGATCTAATTAAATGATTCAGAAATGGTATCTACTTGAACTGTTTCTTTTTCGACTATTTCTATAAAATTAATAATAAAATGTAGCTGAGTTCTAAATAATTATGAAATTTTTTTTGAGTTTATAATTTTTATGTAATTATAAATTTGAATATGAATGTAAAATGTGAATTATGATATTGATCACGTCAGTATTGCGGCAATGACGTTAATTATTAAGTGTATTTAATATTGGGTAATGATTAAAAAATTTAAAAATGAGATAGGAATAGAATAAATCTCATGTTTTAGTGATTAAAAAATAATAAAAAAAGAAAGAAAAACAATATTAAAATTTTTCATTTTAATAATATTTATTTTTTACAGACCGTATGCTTCATATTAAAAGATTAAAGTGAATGAACATATTAAACTTTTCAACTTTTTAACCTTTTCTTTTGATATAATCACTGTAAATATGTATGTAGAATTGCTAAAAACACTCTCATTTGTCTTCATATTTTAATATTATAACTTAAACTGAGATTAAGTAACTAATTGTGTTATAGTATGTAGTTATAGAATTAAAGAAATTCTTTAAGATCAAAGAAACTCACATACCATTAAAATTCACAATATTAAAAATAATATTGTGAAAAATTCACTATATGATTAGAAGGATAGCTGGTCTTCTTTTTAAAGAGCTGAAATTTTTGTATTTTTTGAAACTACTTTAGAAATTTTTTATTGGTGTTGCATATCAAGAAAATAATGAAAAATTTCGGCAAATTCAACATTTTCAGACTTCCGCCTTTTTCGAAAGAACAAAATTTTTATTTATAAAATTTCTATTCTTTTAATCTTTCTTTTATTCCAAAATTTTTTGAGGCCTAAGTTCGCCTCAAAATCTTTTAATTACTGAAACCAGACAAATTTTATTATTGTTATATTCTTACCATTTATTTCTTAAGTTTTGAACTGTTCGCACTCTTTTATTTTAGGATACGCCAATGAAATTTATAAAAAAAATATCTACTTATATTGTGGAAATGAAAATTAAGCTATATATTAAAAAGTAAAAAGAAGAAGAAGACTTCTATGGAAATGGTTATACATATATATTGTGTACATACAATGTATGTGATTACTACAACAACATTTTTGTGGTACAAAAGTATTGTTGCAAGTTTTTCATGTAAAATTTTTTATAATATTATTTAAATATATTTTAATACAATTCAAATCAATGCCTGATTAAAGTATCTACTATATACTTTTAAAAAAAAATTTTTTAAAAAATTAAAAATATTGAACTTTGATATTATTACATATACATACAAATATGAACATAATATGTATATGCACACATTCATATATTATTTCTGATAATAAAAATATAAGTAAAATTAAAGAACTACATCTAGTAATAAAAGAAAAAGAGTGTGACACGCAAATTGTTAATAAAAAAAAAATTTTAATTTGATTAAATTCTTATCAAAAATTAAAAAGAAAAAATTTAAAAATTGTTTACAAAACGGTTTACAATCTTATGAATTTTAAGTAAAATATTCTTTAATACCAAAATTATTCTAAAGCTGTTTATGAATTAGTAAATAATATAAAATATCTAAATATTAATTAATAAATTATTTAATTTGTAAATAAATTTAATACAGTAGGTCGTCAGTTTACGTCCTATATGCGTTGCAAAATTTCGAGTCGTAAAACGTAAAAAACGAAAAATATGAATAAAAAAATTCAATTACATATAGAACATGATGATAAATTAAAATTGTCATCAATATTTTATTTTTTCAAAAAATTACATTTGCGCTTTTCTATATCGCACATTAAAAAAAAAAATAATTCATCGATTACAAAATATCATAATAATTTCACAATAATTCATCGAAGCTTAGTAATTTATCGAAATAAGAAAAAAAAGTCGTTAAAAAAAATCTCGTAAGCCGGAGCCCGACTGTAATTTTAATTTATTTAAGAAAATCAGATATAATAATTTTTCATTGTTTTTATTTTTTTTCAATCAATTCCCCCCTTATCGTTAATGTCAATCTAATCTTGATTATTTAAAATTAATGATGAATAAATTTTGATATTTTCAATTTTTTTTTTTATCAATTTTGAAATTTTTAATTATTTAAAGTACAAAATTTTTAATACTTTTTTTTTATGTCCCTATTTAAATTATTTGAGTAATTTTATCATTTACCTTAATTTTTTCAATGAAATTTTTTCAAAAAAAATTTGGTCTAAGGTCTTATAAGCTGCCTTAAATTATTATCTATAGTTATTCTAATTGGGTATTCTAAAATTAAATCAGAAATTTTAATAATATGCTTTAAAATTATTAACTTGAATTTTTTTTATTTGTAATCATGTACATACATACATCTACATTTATATAAAACCAAGCTTATATTTATACATAATAATATGAACAAACATAAGTAGAAATTGTTGAGTACAATCCTTATACTTAAATTATTTTGTATATTTAAGAACTATGGTTTTGAAAATTAGAGAACGGTGAAATGTGCATATACTTATGTTATTATATAATATACTTATATTATACCAACAATTTTATGTTATAAAAATAATATATAAATAAAAGTCTATAATTTTAATTCAATAACTGTCATATTTATTATTGCTATAATTATGAAATATGCACCTATGATTATACAAAAACGCATTTTATATGCATATCAATAACAAAATGCATTTTCTACATAATTATATTTATATATAACAAATATTAACAAAAACAATGTAATTTTAAAAATATATATAACTATGATTTGATTTATACCTCATAATATATTAATCACATTTTATTGTTTAACTATGAATAAAATGATTAAAGTCAGTAACTAAAAGAATTAAATTTGGTATATGTATATATAAATATATATTTTATAAGCAATAAAATATACTATATAAATATTTTATTTATAATAATATAATTCCAAGCTACTGATAAAATTTTGTCAAAATATATTATAATATTGTATAACAGTTTTATTAAATAAAACACAAATTAATTAGGTACATATACATAACTATTATTTACTACATTTAAATTTATTTTCTTATTTTTCCATTGAATGGAATAAAGAGTACAACACATGGCTAAACTGATAAAGTTTGATATACATACATATATGTGATTGTGAATATATATGCTTACATTTCTGTTATAAATATTTTACAAATTTTGTTATGTATATTTTTAAACCTTGATGTCAAATCAAGAATTTTTTTTTTCGAAATGTGCAACAATAAAAACGTTATTTTGAAGGCTTCCACGGTATATCAGTTATAGTACATAATATATTCTACGGTTATTATCTTTTGTTATCATAGCATGTTTAGCTTAGATTTTATTTTGTGTTTGAAATTTGTTAATATTATTTTTTTTCATAACAAAATATAGAAAATATTTACAGCACGTGTTCTTTTTTATTTAAATAATATGAAAATATGAATTATACTCTGCTTTCCAGTATAATATGTATTATACAATGTAATTATATTATATTAAAATTTTTCTGACTGAAACTCATATTCAATACATATATATGGAAGATGATAAATATTTCTCAGAAATTAGGTGATTATTGTGAAGAGAAAAGATGAAGGATTTTAAAATTGTCTTCTATTATAAATACTATTAGATGTAATCCCAAGAATTTAATATAAAAATTCAAAAAATAAAATTAAGCTAAATAATTAGCAAGCATACATTTATACCTGACCATTAGTGTAGTGGTTATGGCTCCTTTAACCGAAGGGTCTCGGGTTCAAACCTATTCACTATTCAATATTATAGTTTTTTAATGTACAATACTTATGAAATAACAAATGAGTATATTCAAGTAATTTAAAAGTAATTTTCATATATTCATAATTAATTCGGTATTGAAAACCAAGAAAAAAAAACAATAAATATTAATAAGCTTAAATATTTAATATAAAGAAAAAAAACTACGGCAGGCTAGTCACCACCTACCTGGTTAAAAACTCTATGACGCAATGAAACTGGGACATGAAAATAGTCTATGATGTCATGCACTAGCCCTATACTCCTTCTAGGAGTGGAAAAGGAAAAAAAATACATTTTATAATAAAAGTATTTCAATACTTTTTATAATATACTCAAATAAATTTAAATTTTTTGAAAAAAAATTTGTTTCCAATTTTAGTTTCATTATTGCAAAAAATTATTTAATTCCTAATGTTTTACTCTAAAATTAATCTTAATAAGAATTTTCATAGTATTCTAAATTCTAATTAAAATACAAAAAGTGAAACACTCGGTACAATATTTGAAATAAATTTTCCTGTTTATCTTAACTTTACCTTTATATTAATAAAATACTTTGTGAAATAAATTAAGAATGAAGATAGAATGAATTATTTTTTGATTAGCTTAAATATTTATTACGAAATGATGAAGCTTAAGTATAAATAATAAATAAAGTATAAATAAGTAGCAAAAATGTTGAATATTTCACATTAATAATGGTAATATAATAATTAATATCTGTACATACATATCACTTACATATATGTACCCTATAGTAAATAGTGGTGATATTATATAGTAATATGATACCTATATTAAAAATATAATACCTACTCTACTATAATAACATTATTATATTTTATTTATTACTTTAGTAAAATTATTTTTTTGATTTATTTTATTATTATTATTTTTCGTCACATCATATAATCAGACCTTTAAAATAATATTAAAGTTTTAATTAAAGGTCATTTATATTTATAATTTTTTATGAGAAATATTGAAAACTTAAAAAAATAATTATAATTATTGATTTTTCCGAATTACGAATTAAAAATTTTATTAAATTATTTTTCTATTAACAATAAAATAAAAGAATAAAGCAATGGTAATTGTAAATTTATTAATAAAACAAAAATTTATTACTACCAATATTTTAGTGGTATTGTAAAAATTTATAAGTCTTGAGTGATCACATTTGATATTAGTTCTAAAATATCATTGTGACAATGGCCAATAGCACGTTTTTAATACATAATATACTTAATATACGACAATTTTCTATTAATATTTAAAATGTTCAAAATAAAAGAAAACTATCTTCCGATGGCAGACTGCGTAAAGGGTTTTTTACACACATTTTATATTATTTTATGTTCTACATAAAAAAATATGTAAAGCTATATTATTAATTTCCTTAAACGAACTCTTTTTATTTATAACCTTTATCAAACCTTGAAACAAAAATAACTATAAGATGAGTAAAATAATGCTTTGTTTACACATACAATATAATAAAATTATAAAAGGTATAAATTTTGATATTAATAACTATTTACTATTTATTGTAACTATCATTATTATTATTTGTATTATTATCCTTCCGTTACTACAACCTATTTATATTACATATTGCGAAAATAAAATAAAAAAAAAATGATAAAGCAATAATAATAAATATTTTTCTTTTAATTTTACTTTATACTTTCAGTTATGAAGTCAGCGATATTAGATAAAATTTCCTGCTTTTTAGCAGAATTAATTGGCACAGGACTTTTAGTATTTCTTGGTTGCATGGGTTGTATAAAATATGGAAATCTCGAAAATAGTCATTTACAAATGGTAATTAATTTTGGTCTTACAATTATGATTATAGTTCAAATATTTGGATGTGTTTCGGGTTCACATATTAATCCTGCTGTAACAGCTGCTGCTTTTGTGTAAGTACACAAAATAGATACTATGTACATACAAAAAGGATGTATATATATACTTTAATAAAATTAAAAAAAAAAACTGTAATAATCAAAACTTAATAATTAATAACTCTATCGTTTATTATAATTAATAACTCTAGCTATTTTAAATAATCATTATAAAAATTGCAAATCAAATTGCATAAATATATATTAAACAAGTAGTAATAAGTAAATATATTTGAAAAATTTTAAAAAAGAATTTATCTTTAGAAATTCCAAGATACTGCCTTATAAAATTTTTAATAAACTTCATTATTGTATTGTAAAATCATCTAAAATTGCCCGAAAATTTTAATTGATATACATATACAATATTTGTTTATTGTTTTATAATTTTTATATATCAGACGTCTATTGCTTAGATCAAGCATAAAGCATATCGCCAACAGGCGCAAATAATTACTTATTTACTTAAATTACTTATTTAAATATTATAAATTACTTACCTATTTAATTCCTATTTTATATAAATGCAGATATAAATTAGTTACTTGGCAAATGGCATTAGTTTATTTTGTTGCACAAATGTTGGGCGGATTTATTGGTTTTGGTTTATTAAAAGCAGTTGTACCCGATGAAGCAATATTTCCAAATAATTCAACATCACCAGGATTGTGTACTACTGTTATAAGACCAGATATTCATCCTATACAAGCTGTTGCTATTGAATTTATGGTAACAATGGTTTTAATTTTAGTCTGCTGTGGTGTATGGGATCCACGTAATGCCAAATATCATGATTCAGTTACAATTAGATTTGGTTTAGCAGTTGCTGCTTTAGCTTGTGCAGCTGTAAGTTTCATTAAATTATTTTTTCACAAATCAGTTTATTAAATCTTTATTTTTATCTTCAAAAGGGTCCATTTACTGGTGGAAGTATGAATCCAGCGCGCTCATTTGGACCAGCATTATGGAACTGGCATTTTAAAAATCATTGGGTATATTGGGTCGGACCATTGTCGGCAGGTTTTTTGACTTCAATCGGTTATAGACTTGTATTCTATCGTGAAGTCGTACCAGATAATAAAATACCAATTAAAGAAGAAATTCCTTTAACAATTTCAGCAGATAAATAAAACATTATACTCTAAAAACAATAACAAAAAATAAAAATTGTAAATAAACAAATAATAAATAAACTATATAAATACCTACGTGTACATCAAAACAAATACATATACACATAATAATTTAAGGAAAAAATCGAAAATAAAAAGCTTTTCTTGTTAAAGAAAAAACTTACTTATGACACGATTTATAATACATAATTGATTAAAACAAACAAGCAATGTTAGAATTATTATTTAAGAAAAATTATTTCTACATACATACGTGTATAAAATAAATTTGATAAATTTAATTATTTTTAATGATTACTGAGATTTATAATACTTTTATAACAAAAGAATAAAGTGCTTTTTTAATTTTGTTTTTGAAAAAATTTGTTAACTTTTTTGTTAAAATAAGAAATGAATAAAAAAATATATGTTTACATATGTACATAGTTTATAAATGAAAATTTTTATTCATATGAATAAACGTAAAGAAATAGAATAAAAAATATTTTTTAAAACTTGTGTTTTCTCATGTCTTTCAATAATAATTGTTCTAAAAATAACCACCATTAAAGGATGATACCTCAATATATTTCCGTTCATGACGGGGAGCGAAACTAGTATGTATAATATTGATCATTTCAGAAAGAGTTTCCTTAAATTGTATTTCTATTTGCAAATATCTAAAGAAGTAATTTTAATATTTCAAATAAATAAGTACATTAAAACTGCTATGACTACCAAAGCTACTTATTTAATTATTTTTCATTCTTCGATTTTAATATTGAAAAAATATATTGTAATTATATTCTTTTTTTACATAAAAATATGTAGTATTTACTTATTTATCTATTTTATTTACAATTTTAATATTATATACTTTAAAAATATATTATAAAACTTATTCATTTTCTGATTTAGATTCTATTGTACCATCGACTTCCCCTTTTTCATAAGCTATTGAGTATTTTATTCCATGTCTTTTATAGTGCGAGTATATACCATTATATTGATGAAATTCCATTCCACATATTTTGCAACTATATTTCTTTTTCTCATTATGTAAATTCATATGTAATCGCAGGGCACCTTTTCGAGGAAATCTACAAAGACCATTAATATCAGCATCCTACACTACAGTTTTAACTATAACAAATATCACTTTTACTAGCTTGCATACTAACCTGGCAGGACAAATTTCACAAGCAAATGGTTTTTCATCACTATGTACAGCTGCATGACCTTTCAAAGTTTCTGGATCAAGGAATCTAAATATTTGTTTTTTTAATTTAATTTTGAAATGACTTAAAAAATATATATATATATCTATGTGAATATATATATGTAATACCTTTTCTCACATAAATCACACTTATAAATTCTATCATTAATATGCTTTTTGATATGGACATTCAATTTAGAATTGCAAGGAAACTTTTTCTCACAAATATCACATTTAAATGGGTACAACCCAGTATGGATCATTTCGTGCATTCGAAGTTTATTTGCATCTGTTAAGCCTTTTCCACAATATTGACATTTGAACTTTCGTTCCTGGGAATGATGCCGCATATGAAGAGTTAAATTATTTCGTTTTGTAAAAGTTTTCGGACATAATTCACAAGAATACGGTCTTTCGCCAGTGTGTACCCGTTGATGTTGTATTAAATAATGTTTGCGTTGATAACAATTTCCACAAGTTTCACAAATATATGTTTTTACTTTTGGAACCCAAACCTTAATGCTACCGTCTGGATTATGTTTATGATTTTCATGGTGGGACAAATCACATTTTCGTTGGAAAGTTCTGCCACAATTGAATTTACAAAATAAAGTAACATTTTTTTGCTCATATTCTTCTTCATTTGCAGGTCTCTTTTTGCACAACATAAAATGCTTGCGTAAATCCGTTTTTCTTTTATACGGTTTATTACAATATTGGCAAATATCATTTCCCAATTTTCCAACTTTGTTAGTGTTGTTCAATTTTTTTTCTAAGTTAATACTATCAGTAAAATTATTTTGGAAATTCTCTTCTTCATCTTCACTTTCTTCTGAATTTAAATCTTTCCGATGAGAACTTTTACTCGATTTTATACTTTCATTATCCGAATTTTCTTCTTTTATGTCTCCCGCAGGTGATAAGCTTCTATCAAATAAACCTTCAATTGGACTATCAAAAGAATTTTTTATATCATCTAGCAATTCGTTTTCTTCTGTATCCTCATTTGAAAGCATTGCATCTAAAACTAATTTAACGTCATTTAAACTGAAATTCCAATGCAGTTTTAGACAATGCTTTGCGAAAGATTGTACTTTGTAAAAATTTGTTTCACATAAATTGCAAGAAAATTTAAATTTCTTGTTGAAAAATATTATTTCACCGCACTTAACTTCTCTTGAAACGTTCATTTCTTCAGTTGCAATCGCTACAAATTTGTCCTCTATCATGTTAGGATTTTTCTCTAATTTTACATCTTCGTCAGGTGTTATATTAATGGAAGAAGTAATTTTAACCATCTTCAAATAATTAAAGCCAATCTTAAATAGAAAAATATATTCTAAATTAATTCATTATTTCCTAAGTTTGCTGCAAAACAAAACGAACAAATTTAGTGAAAAGTTTGTTGTTAAGTCAAGTGTCAATGTCAAAAGCTATTTATATTTTCATCAAGTTTCCGTAATATTACAACAGATTGCAGACAAGTCGTTGCACAAATGCCAGGAAGTTGGTTACACCGTTGACATGTTAGTTAATACATTTTTTGAATCCATCTATTAGTGGTTGAAATGTTATTTATCGTGTGAAAATATTTTGCTTAGAACAAAAAAACTGCAAGAAAGTGAAAGTCATTCTTTCAATAAATATTCAGAAAGTTTACTGAAGTTTCAGAAAGTGCTATTGAAGCTTTTAGGTATTTTGTCCACAATTTTTAGTAGCAAAATATATTTTTGTATATGACATATATCATACTGTGCATAAGTTTATTGTTTAGATTCTGACATAACAAAAATATCCTAAAAGGTCTTCTGTACTTTCCGTGCTTAGAGGTCACCATTTAAAAGTGTATTTCTTTCCTTAGCCACGAAATGAACATTTAAAAACAAAATATTTCTGCTTGAAATAATTCTTCAAGAATCACCAAAGCATTGTTTCTGTGCTCTTTTCGCACATGTTTTCGCAAGACAGGAAAAACTGTTATATGTAAAACGGGACAATTTAAGTGTTTTTCCTTGCCAATTCATGTAATTATAACACACATATTACATTCGCAGCCCGCTGGTTCAATTTTAAACAATATAAAGCACATTCTGAATACAAACTAAAAAGATATATCAAAAATGTTTAAAAAATTATTTACTATTTAGCAGATTTAAGTTGACTTATTTTTCAATATACGAAACCAATACAATTTGCTTCTACGATATTCTACCTCCTTTTTCAAAAGGTTTTTTATTGTTAAATTACGATAAATAACAATATGCATCTTCTCTAAATCACACTGTAAAAACAACCTTTATTGAAAATCATAGCACTTTTTCCAAAATTGACATTTAGGCTTTAGGTACAATAATCTTGACATTTCTGTCAGCCGTGACAATAATGTAAATGTAGTTAGCAGCAAATATGGTTTAAAAGGAAAACAACTTGACGAAAAATTTAAAGAACCTTGAAAAATTACAAATTTTTAATTTATTTAAGTAAAATATTCAATTAAGATCATAGGAAAATTTGATATTGTGCTAAAATGACAATGCTTGAAAAATTTGACCTACAAAAACCAATTTTAAACACGTGTATATATTAATAATCATCTTAGGTTTAAAGACATTAAAAAAGTCTATTTAAATTAAGACTTGCCATGGATAACTTCTTGAATTCTAAAAGTTTCTGATAAAAATTTTATCTAAAAATTTAAACGAAACTGCAGTAGAAATAATAAGGAATATTGCCTAATGTTATATATTTTTTTTGATTTACCTCAATTGCACTTTCTCTATCTGCAATCCGTTTAAAAGAGAAATTAATTTTTGTATAAATAGACATAGTACAAATTAAACTTACTATATGATGGATGTTTGTAATACAGGTACCTAGTTTGTAGTTCGATTGAACACTCTTGGTGTTTAATATTACTTTTGAATTTAAAAATATGTAAATAATTTTTCAATGAGAGCGACTACGTTTAATAATACATATATAAAACTTGCTTATATTATGGTATATAGTGATATCAATTCTTACTATATATGTGCATATATTGAAATACATATTCATTGCTTTTTGAATTCCGATTTTCTTTCATTTTTTTGGATTCACTATTCGTTGAAAATACTATTAATTTTTTTTTAGTAATTATTTATTATAATGTGGCACTCTAAATTTTTTAATATATATTAATCAAACCATACGTCATAGGCTTTTGAAAACATGTATTTAAAAAGAAGAAAATTTAAAAAACAAACACGATTAAATTAACTACTAAATTTGTTACAAACATAATGCTTAGATAATTTGTTTGTAAATATTTAAAATAATTATGTACATAAATTAAAAGAAAATTTTAATTTCTTTATTGATTAAAAACTTAGATTATAGGTACTAAAGAAAAAATATTAAAAAAATAGAAATTGCACTATGTATAAATAAAAAATTAAGTTTAAGTAACGATATCCTGCCGAGTGAAATTTTTTTAATTTTAAAAATTTAAATCAAAATATGTATCTTAAATATTATGCTAGTTCATAGGATTTTCCGTATTAGCTATGGGAAGGTCTGGTGGTTGAGATGCTTTGTGTCTTCGTTTTGTATGCTTTTGTAAGGAACATTTTGTAAAATACCTAGACCGTAATAAAATTCGTAATCTATATTTTTTAATTCATTATGAAAAAATTAGGAAAATACTTACTCTGCAAAACAAATTTCACAACGGAATGGCTTTTTATCAGAGTGAATAGCTGTATGTCTTTTTAAAGAATCGGCTGTATAAAATCTGGAAAGAAAAATTTATTAGTTTCCGACTGCTTTGTAACAGTTTTTATTTATGTGTAAAATATTTACCTTTTTTCACACTGATCGCATTTATGGCACTTATCGTATATATGCCTTTTCATATGTACATTTAAACGGGAACGACATCGGAACTGTTTTCCGCAAATAGTGCATTGGGCTTTATATGTTCCAGTATGTACCATTTCATGTAAAATTAATTTTGTTTTTTGCACAAAGCCTTTATCACAATATTGGCATTTAAAACGGCGTTCGTTCGAATGATATTTCATGTGTACTATAAAGTTTTGCCTTTTAGCAAATGTTGCATTGCACAAATCGCATACAAAAGGTCTTTCCCCTGTATGAATTCTTAAATGTTCCTGCAGACTCCAAGCGTGTTTATAAGAATTTCCGCATGTCTCACAGACATGTCTTTCTAAAGGATTCTCTTTATAGTTTCTTCTGCGATTAATTTTAGCACCATCTGCGTCATGCTGCTGATTTTCATGCCTTGATCTGTCTGAATGTCTTTTAAAATGTTGTCCACACCATTTACAATCTAAACGAATTTCTCCATAATCAGGATTCGGTTTTTCCTATAATTTTCAATTTTATATAAGTAAATCATATATAAAACCAAAATAAGTTTACAACAATATCACAACAAATATTATTGAAAATCAAAAAAATATATTTGATCAAATAATTAACCATTACCAATGCAACGAACCTTGTGAATTTTCCATTTATGTCGAAGCATATTATCCCGCCTAGTAAACGGGGTGTTGCACACACTACAAATCCACTTTTTTCTTTCATTATCGTCCGGGAAGTCTGATCCTATAATTTGATTAACATCTGTTTTACGTTTTGAATTTTTTACTTTATTACTAGCTTTATTTTTTTTTTCTTCAACATCATTTGTATTTCTTTCATCGCCATTGTTTTCATAGAATTCCGAATTATTTTTTAAAACATCTTCCCGTGATGTATCTAATTCATCACTTCTAAAATCCTCCTGTGTTGTTTCGCCCTCTAATTCAAAGTTAAGTTTGTCATTATTTTCGTCCCAAGCTTCAGAATCTTCATCATCAGATAAAATTTGTCTTATAACTAAAATTGTTTGATCTACGCTAAGACTTAAGTGATTGTGGATAAAATGTTGAACATATAATTTTATTGTATTAAATTTACTTCCACAATAATTACAACTTAAATAAAACATATGATTAGTAAAATATATTTCTCCACATTTCCGTTCAATAGAAACATTCAATTCCTTCTTTATTTTCACATCATCAGGATCAAGATCAACTGTTATGTTTTCTTCACATGAATTCATTTCGGAAAGTGTTTTTTTTTTAAGTTATTCAGTTAATCTTTACAAATTCCTCCCTTTTATTTTATTATAATTGTTTATATTCTTCATCAAAAATATTCCTATTTGCTATGTGCAGTGTGACATATCTCTTAATGTCAATATGTGAAGTGCCAGCCAATTTTAAATGCTGCCACCGTGTATTTATTGGCGGTTAAAAAAAGTTAACGAAGTTAGGTAACTTTATTCGAATTCATTTTTTATTAGTAAATCGGAATTTTAATTTAAATTTATTGAATATGTTAGAATAGTTTCGTTTTCTTAAAATTAAGAATTATTTTATCTACGTCCAAGAATTTAATATATTATTAAATTATGTATTTTTAACTACTTGGAGATAAATAAACAAAAAAAACGTATTATCTAAATTATAAGATTTTTTTTTCTGACATAAAATAGCGTTGAATTCTGCCTAATTTAGCACAATTTGAATTTAAGAAATTAAAATAACTCAAATAAATGTCATAACAATCATAATATTCTCACGTAAAACCCTCCTGAAGTCCTGATAAAGATTAAAGAACAGTCCAATTTGGAAACTTACCAAAATCTATACTTACCACAATCTACAAGGAGTGAATTAAAGAAATTGAAGAAATTATGTTATTGAAGTAAAATATTTGAAATAAAACTAAATTTTTCTAAATATCTGATTTTTTTTATATATGTATGTATGTAGTCATTAAGTTTTAACACAAATTGAAAAAAAAAATTATATTGAAAATACGTAAAAACAATTACATATACTTTTATATTTCTACATAAAATATAATTATTAATATTAAACCATGTTTATTGTAGCATGTACGCTTACATATTTTTATATCAGGTAGTTATTATTTACTTGTACTTTTCTAAAACTTTCTTAAATTCTTTCAGATTTTCTTCTGTTATATTTGCTGCTAAGTTAACATTTTGTACTATTGGATCCTGTATGGCCATTGGAGAGTACTTAAGTAAATTTGTGTAGTTAACATGTTTACTTAGCTGTTGCGTTAGGGCGAGCTTATCTCTTTGAAAAATATTGCCAACTAAAGGACTTATAATATTTTTTTTAAAATCAAAACTAAGGTAAAATAAACAAAAAGATTTGAAATCAATAAAGCAATTTGTTGGATTATCCGGTGGAAACTGAGCGTAAGAATGTAAGAGATTTACATCCTTATTAAAATTAACCTGCCAAGCTCCCTGAAACTCTGGTGCGCATCTTGACTGCAATGCAAATACTGGTGGTAGAACTGATTTTTTTTGATAGAAGAAAATCACTAATATTAATAATATATAACTATTTATCTTTATCTTGTAATTATGTAACACGATTTTCACCAAAGTTGCAACTCGTCTTATTATTGGAATCTCCAAATAGTAATTTATTAAGTCCACTTGTACCCGGTAAATTGCATCATTTTCAAAAGTGAGCTTACATACGATATTTAAATCTATATTCTTAAGCTCAGTCCATGGAATTTCATCTTTTCGATTTTGCCGCATTGTGCGCCAAACACTTAAGTGTTTTTGTAAACAATCAGAAACCATTTTCACTTTCTCTATTGAACTTACTTTCTTGTCTTTATCCTTGTATATTTCAACATTAAAATTGTAATTTGAATCATGATATCCTAGCCCAAATGCTCTTGATCCATACAAAAAGACTTTTATAGGCAGCATAGAACTTTTTAAATGCTTATTTAGTTGAATCCTTACTTTCTCAACAATTAGTTTTACTTCAGAAATTTTCTTATTAAATGGTTCAATAGAAGCATAATCCTTTAAAAATGATTCAGGTAAATTTATATGCTGCATGCTTTTAAGCTGAACTATATTTGCAGGCATGGGCACGCATGTGTTATACATTGGATTAGGTTGTAAAGGTACTGGCAATGAAATTAAGGGAGTAGGCATGAGAAGAGTTGGAGCTGGCAAGTGAGCTGCTGGTGGCGGTGATACTGGAACTATAGGATTTCCAGGTATTAAGGTTTTATATTGAATTAAATTTAAAGGGACAGTTGAATTATCCAAATTTGTTTGTTTAGAATGTTTTAATTTTATGTGTTCTTGTATTGCGTTTACACTTTCCTTTAATAAACAGCTACATGACGAACAAAAAAATTTTGTTTTTATATTTCCATTAATTTCTTCAGAATTTTTCAAAAAATCCTCATTTTTAGTTACAACCAATTCAGGATCTTCATCAAATATATCGCCGATTGAATCCAATATTAAATTAAATTGTTCCGTTAAATTTTTATTTATTTGTTTATTAGAATTTATATAAAAATGTTGTAATTTTTTCAAAAAGCACATAGCTTCTAATGAAAAATTATCTATAATACCCGAATCAATTTCTCGAACTTCCATATTTTCTAATTTTTTGAAGTAAACTGCTTACTTTGATTTAAAAGTAAGCAGATATCAACATAACTGAGCACCTATGTGTATGTGGTTATTATTACTCATTCAACTTATATAAATATATACATTATATGTGCCTTAACGTAAATATGCAATGTATGTAGATATGTACGTTGTACACTGTGGAAAAAAATGTTTCTACCTATTTAATTTTTCTAACCTAATATAGCACTGTACATTTTAATTTAAACAAAAAACAAATACTGAATTTTAAAATTTTGTTGATAGTGAAAAATTTTATTGTTTTTTGATTTTTTTTTTTCCAGATTTATTTGCCATTCATTGATTGAGGCTTTCTCTTGTAACTGCACTTTTTAATATGGGGAAATCATCAAATTTGTGAATGAACTTTTTCACCAATCATTGGCTCTTTTCAAACTATCCATCTTCCTCAATTTTTTTTGCTTTTTAATATCACATTGATATTCATTGAAGTAAGATTCACTTACTTCACCTTACGAAAGATGAAGCGTAGTGAAAAATCTATGAAGAATACGAATGGCGCGGGAACAAAAATTAACAATAAGAGGCTACCACACACAATGTGGCTGAGATTGAAATTTTTGCATTTTGATATGAACATACATATATATCGAAAAATGAAATTAAAAATTCAATTTTGCCATTTTTAGTTGAATGAGATGATATTGAAGCTCAGAAAATAAAAACTTTTCATTTAAATGCACAAATTCAAATTCAAAAGGATTCAATACTTGTCTAACAAATCAAATATAAGAAAAAAGCTAACAAATTTAATGTTTTAAAACTTAATTTTAAAACTCATTTTATTCACTATTAAAGTATTCAGTGAATAAAGTACATTATTTTATTCACTATTAAAGTATTCAATTTTTTCCCCATAATGTACCTTAAATAGTTTCAGAGAGTCAAACAAAAACAGAAAGCTCATGTTATCAACATTCAACACTTCAAATTCAAAACAAAGAATCAGCGATTAGATTGATTGTTATTAACTTATACTCAGTATGAAATTGTTTTTGTCAATCACATTTAAATTTGTAAATCCCCAAAATATTATTTTTAAGAATTTTAAGTTTGTTGTCAAAATTGTTTATTAACATTTTGAAAATAAAATTATTAAGTTGAAAACAGAATCAGAGCAATTTTTCGCAGCGAAATGTCAGAATTCTGCCGTTCCTCTTTTGGTTCTGTTTTTGCAATTAGGAAGAGTTTGAACATTAATCACTGCTCATAAATTTTGTTTTTTGTTATGAAATTTGAAAGAAGCTTGAGCTATTATCGCGGATTTGTTTTGATATGAAAGTTTGTTTCAAAATTCTTATCCAAATTTCATATTATGTTTTTACTAAGTTACAATCAAACTATATCTTACCCCAGCATTTACACGTACAAGTTACTTGCAAGAAAGTTGCAAAACATACAAAAATTTTACTAACACATTGAAATATTTCTACTTGCTTGTTTACTTGCAGTTCAACTTGCAAGAAAATTTTGCTGCCAGTAATTTGAGCAAGTAATTTGACATATTGAGAAATTCACAAAAAAAAAATTTGTTGTTTTGATTTTTTTTTTTTAATTTAAAGTTTTTGAATTTTGTTTTGAAAAAATTAAACTTAGCAAACTTATGGTTTCTAAAATTTATAAACAATTATATACATATATTGCTAGTTGTTTTCTTCTCAAAGACATTTTCAAAAATTAACTTGCTAAACGCCTACGTCATAATAGCAAGTAATTTGACATTTCGAAAAACTAATTGACAATTAATATTATACAAACTTGCATGCAAGTAACTTGTATGTGTAAATGCTGGGTAAAAGAGTTATGCAGTATTCCTTCTTATTTTCATTTTTATACACATAAGAATTTTTGGGAGAGGAAAAGAGTGCGCAATAGATGTCTACCTGTTTTTTTATAATGTATTTTTAAAAGCGGGAGTTATTTATTTTTCCCTATATAAAGTATAGGAAAAAATATTAAGAATTTTAAAGACGGGAGTTTTATTTTTATAACTTATTCCAGTACAAAGTGGCAAAAAATGTGTATTATATTAACAGCTTTTTTTTCTTTATAAATTATTTTTTTTCTATGTCACTACCTGATACTGTGTATCTACTGTACCAGGTACATGCATGTGTATATTCATACATTTAATTTCAAACTCATATATCTTTTGCTTTCATACATTCGAATTTTTTACCTAACTTTAATAAAATGAAAAATAAAAAATAAATTTTGTTATTATCAAAATAAAAATAACAAAATTTTTACCTCACTTAATTTAATTTTATTTCAGTTCAATGTTTTTGATACACTCGTTTGTTTACACAGTCCATTTGAGTGCCTGTTGGGCAATTGTGTCACGTAAGAGAGTTTAGAATGTATGACATGTTATATTCCTTATGGTAAAAACAAAACTAAAAACTGTAAAAACGGCAGATAATGTCCACAAAAAAAACCGCCAGCGATAAACAGATTTGGACTATTTTACCGCTGGCGATTAAGTTCGTTGCGATAATTTTGCTTGATTCTGGGCAGTCTAATTTCAATATGTGTATTTTATAAAAAAAAATTTTTTGTTTTATTAAAAGTGTGGCATAAATTATTAAGTTTTCTGCAGCTTATCAAGTTATGTCTTCATGTCATTTTCAACTCAGAATTTTTTGGTTTAATTTATTGTCTTTCCAAATTATATTAATTTTTAAAAATTTTTATAATATTAATGATGTAGAATATATTATAATGTACATAAACATTTTTGAATAAAAAATAGATGTAAATTTTAATGTATTTTTGTTAGGGACACAAACCATTCTGAATTTTGTTATTGAATATTTTGGTCTTAATAATAACTTTTTATTTTCTATCGCAAGATGTCGCTAAAATTATATCCTTGTTATATTTTGACAGTAGGAACTGTCTAAATACTAAATAGGAAATGTTTTGTTTATACGATGGGGATAAGGTTAGATTTTTAAATACCTAAACATATTTTTAAATTGCTAATAAAAGTGTATATATAATTTAAAAATAAAATGAGTGTATTTGTTGATATTCGGTTAGCTACAGATCGAGTTAATACTACATTTATTTCAAATGAAGGCGAAATTCCACCGTTATGTACACCAGGAGAAATAGTGTCAGCAAAGGAAGGTTTTATGAATGGACATGGGACATATATAGAAGATGATAACATAAAAGCTTCAGTAGCAGGAGTTATTGAGCGTGTAAATAAATTAAAATCAGTAAAGCCTTTAAAAAATCGTTACGTAGGAGAAATAGGCGATGTTGTTGTAGGACGAGTAACAGAAGTCCAACAAAAGCGATGGAAAGTAGATACAAACTCCCGATTGGATTCCATATTGCTGTTGTCATCAGTCAATTTACCAGGTGGTGAATTACGAAGACGTTCTGTGGAAGATGAACAAATGATGCGAAAATATTTACAAGAAGGTGATTTAGTTTCAGCTGAAGTACAAAATATATTTGAAGACGGTAGTTTATCATTAAGCATGAGAAGTTTAAAATATGGAAAACTTTCCCAAGGAGTACTAATCAAAGTTTTTCCATCTTTAATAAAACGTCGAAAAACACATTTCCATAACTTATCATGTGGAGCTTCATTGATTTTAGGAAACAATGGCTTTATATGGATTTGTCCACCAATTAATTCAGAAGAATCAGCTGGTGGTTTTGTTCAAAATCTGAACGAAATGGTTCCAAAAGCTGACCGAGAAGTAATTGTCAGATTAAGGAATTGTGTGTTAGCATTAGCACAATGTAATATGATGCTATATGACACAAGTATATTATATGCGTTTGAAGAATCAATGAAATATCATGTTAGTGAATTATTGCAACAAGAACCAATTTTAGACGTAGCCGTTTTAACCCAGCATCGCCTGAAAATTCAAGAAATTTAGAACATACATATTTTAATTTTTAAAAAAGACAAAAATAAAAAATTAATACATACATCTATGAATTCAACAGAATAAAATAAGTCCTTGTAAAATACTTGTATGCCACAGTTTTCTGTATTTTACAGAATTTTGTACTTGTTAAGATTTATTTCGGGTTACTGAATATAATAAATATGTATACTTAATAATTAATCTTTGTCTATTTGAATTCCATATTTTCGATTAACTGATTAAGATACTTACTTTTGAAGAATTAGAGCTAATAGCAGATTACTTAAGATATTTTATACCCATCACTCTAGTAAATACGTACATGTTTATATAAAATTAATGCTAACCACATACTTGTGTATGATAAAAATTAATATTTTAATGGTTTTAACCATGTTAGTTTTATATAAAATAGCAAAATTAATTTATTCAATTGAATAAATATTTAAAGCAAATATATATGCATAAACAACATTGAAAATACTAATAATATGTGTATGGATAATTCCATTAGAAAATTTATATAAGATATAATTTTAGATAATAATACAATGAGTAATATCCATTCAAACAACTGATCTCTACATAAAATGTTTACTAATTAAAAAAATATGAAAAATTGTGTTTCCTGTCGTATAGAAGGTAATATATGTTTATTTTTTTGTTTAAAATTTTTGATTTGAGGAAACTCATCAAATAATTTTAATAGCCCGCAAAGTTAATTCCTATTTCTTTAAGATGTTTTGATGTTCACATGATTTTTTATTCTTATTACAGAAACCATGTTCGCTAAATGATATAATTGGGGTTTGCAAAATGCCAAGAATAAAAATTAATGAAATTGGACGATTAAACCGAATCTTGATATTTCGAAATTGAATTGTAGGAAAAAAGTTTGATATTCTCCTCCTTTTTTTCTAGAGGATCTCCTAGACAAATATCGGTTGTTCATTATTCGGAAGATGGTTTCGCTGGTAATATTGTTATGACGATTCACGGCTTATAGAAAATAGAAATAAATACATTGTACATATGTAGGTGTGATATAGCACAGACATCATTATATGGGGGTTATATGGGACATTATAGGAGTTTGGATATAACAGAAGGGTTTTTAGTTTTTTAATTATACATAGGTATAATAATAAATAATGTACCTAATATATACATATGTAAGTATTTACAGTAAAAAAATCAATTTTCGGGAAATCAAAGATTTACAAAAAAAAATTGTTTTGTTGAAGGGATGATAATTTATCACTATAAAATATCGAATAACGCAATAATTCCTTGCTTTCATCAATTACAACTTGGATTACCGAGTTTTAATCGTTTAATTGTTTATATCCACCGTTAAATTTTATGTTTGATTATATAGCAATAAATATGTAAAGTATATACGTATATACTATATACGTATGTGTGTTATTTAGCGTATTAAATTTCCACTTTTTTATTTTATTCTTAAAATTAACCATTTTTTTTTATAAATTTGCACCATAGACGATTTTATTAAGGAGTTTCAAAGAATTTTACTTAAAGGAAATTAAAATGCCAGCATACAAATAAAAAATAAAAGAATCATAAAGATGCAATCTTTAAGGCAAGAAACAAAAACCTTTTTTTTTTTCTTAATGATGTTATAAAAATTAAAAACAAAAAGGTGATATGAATAGTACTCATATGATTATAAATGTATGAACGTTTGTGTGAAAGAAAAGCAGTTTCCTTAATTTATTAAAATTGGCTAATCTTTAGTTATTCTGCCTGTTGTCTGTTATTTCAGATTATTTGTAGGAATAAATATAAAAATTTGTCAATACTTTTATTTATATTCACGTTAGTATGTAAGTAAACTATACTGAAAATTCAAATGATTATGTTATTCTTTACATATTGAAAAATATTTAAATTGAAGAGTAATGAGTTGAAATATAATTAAAGTAAATGGTAATTAAACATACCGTGAATCGAATAAAGGTTAAAAACATGCAATATTTCCTGATTTCAAAATTATATTCAAATTTATTACGTAAATACTAGTGTGAATTTTCAAAATGTGTCATACATTAAAATTTCTTTCTATCTCTGGCTTTTTTTTTTTTTAAATTAAAGGAAATGAACGATTTTTAAATCCTTGCTTTTTTAAATTTTTTGTGTTTTTTTTTTATAATTATTCTAAATAATTCATGTAAACTGATATTATCACCCATAACAATGAAAAGGATCCCGCGTCCTATAGAATTATGTTTTTATTTCTTTTCTTTTTAATATCCTTGAGATTTTTAATTTTTTTTTTTTTCAAAAATAGAAAAGAAAATAAAACAAAAAGAAAAATATTTTATTTATTATTTTTATAAAAAGCAGGCTGCCATTTAATTGTATTGTACTTTAAAGGAATTTTTGTGTTATTAAATAGACCGCCTTATTTTCAGACCTATCGTTATGTAAGAACGGATTTTAAATAATTATATGTGTACACATATTATGCGCATATAACGTACATGTTATTAATATTGAATAATAATATTTTACTGGAAATTGTTTTTTTTGGAAAAAATATGGTAGGATTCCAACAAATTTGGTTCATTGGTACACATATTGATTTTTAATTAAAAATGTGTATTTCACTGTCTTTTTTTTTTTTTTGGTTGTTTAGTTTAAACAAGTGCCAAAATTCATTTAGTATCAATCTCCAAACAAATATTTAAAGAATTCTGATCTTATTTTTCATATTTCGAAAAAATTAACTTCAACTAGAATTTCTAAAAATTTTTTTTTTAATTTCTTATTTATAGTTTTTAATGATCTCTGAATATGTCTTTATTATGTTTTTTTTTTCTCGTTCTTTACAAAATATTCTATTATTCTTTTTATTATATTTTTTATAATTTATTATTTATTTTTTAATACTAATATGTATTTTAAAATTTTATTAATTTCTAAGAATTTTACTACTTTATTACTAATTAAATATATTCTAAATATGTATTATATACTCTAAATACTAAATATCTTAATTTAGATTAATTAATTAACAGAAATAAGTTTATAATTATTAATTTCAAATAAATAAACATTGTAAGATTTTACAAATTTTTAAAATTATTATATTTTTAAATTAAAAAATATTTATAATTATAATAATATTATAAAAAACATTTATAAATTATAATAATATGAAAATTATTGTGTGCATTTTAATTATTATTTTTAAAATTTAAGAACAATTATATAATTTTTAAATATAATTACAAATCATTTATAAATAAGTGTGAAAATGTTTAGAAAAAAAACAAAAAAAATTAACCACATAAATATAAATAATGTTCCGATTTGAAACATAATATTAAATATTAATATATTCATGTAAAAACAAAAAACATGTTATTTTATAATTAAATTTAATTTATAATTAAAGTTAATTTAAAGTAAAATTGTAATTTATAAATTTAATAATTTTTATTATATATGTATTACAGTTTTAGAATATAACAATTTGTTTTGTTTTCTTTCAAAATTTTTAATTATATTTTTTATTTTTCTTTACTTGTTTTGTTCTAAATTAATAATAATAGTAATTTTTTAATTATAAAATACTTAAAACATGTATTAAAATTTAGTATTTATTATTAAATTTGTGTATATATAATAATATGTACAAATCATTTGTATTATTTGTACCATAATAAGAAACTTTTTTGTTCTAAAGTAAATTTAATATGAGTGTTATTATTCTAATACTATTAATATATTTTAATTGAATTTTTAAAGTATTGAAATTCAAAATTGACAAAATTATATTAGAAACTTAAAAATTATATTAATAATTTCTAATAATTTTTTTTAATACTGCTTCACTGGCCCTATTAAGTAAAAAATAAAGCAATCAAAAGTTGTTTTCAAACAATCATTTGCCGAATAGTAGAACTTTTAGTCGAAAAAAAGGTTTATATTTTAAATTGAAATACATAATGGAACATATGTATACAATTACAACTATTCATTATGTGTACAATTCATATAATATTTATTTACAATAAATAGTTTAAGTATTTTTTTAGAAAACTAAAAGATATTATTAAATTCAGTAATTATAAGTTAGGTAATAAATTGCAATATTAAATTAATATTGATAATTATAAATTAAATAATAAATTGTAGTTTAATAGAACGAACATTATGATATGCTATATGCTTTAGTTCATAGCTTACGTTAATTAATATCTCGGAAGAAAATACTGTGATCTGATAGTGAGGAAACATAAAAAAAAATATTCTGCTTCTAAATTAAAATTATACAAAATAATATTTTGGATTTTTTAGGATAAACCAAACAAATTTACCAAATACATGAGTACATGATAAATGTATTTTCAATTTAATTAAATTAAAATTATGTTAGATTTGTAAATAATTCTGATTAAAATTTCATCATATAATTAATATAAGGAGTTTTTTTCTAATTGTATATTCAAATGAAGAAGAAAAATAAATTAATTTTATGTTTAATTCTCTTGAGGAGTCGTTGATGTTTCAGCTAATTTTTCGATTTCAATATATTCATCTTCTTCATTATTATTATCAATAATTTCTTCATTATTATTAGAATTACCATGTTCACTATCAATTGATTTATTTTCAATTTTAATTTCAGTTTTAAAAATTTCATTTGTATCTTGTAAATGAAATTCTTGATTATCTGTTGAAATTCTATTATTATCATGATTTTTTTGTAATTCAGATTGCTGTTGTTTACGTTCACCTTTAATTAAATCATTTAAGTTACGATTTTTTTGTTCTTCATTTATAGATTGATGATGGGATTGTATTTGTTGTGAATAATTTTTAATTTCTTTTGTTTTTATCATATCAATAGGTGATGACTGAATTTGTAATGTTTTTTCAATAAATTCACTAGAATCATTTAATTGATGTTTAAATAAATGATTGTCTAATTCAGCTCTAAAAAAGAATTTCTCTTGACAAATATTACAATCATATGGTCGTGCATTTTGACCATGTTCACTCATATGATTTAAAAGACCACCAGGTACTGTAAATACTGAAGAGCATATATAACAAGAATAGCCACGTTCTTCACAACCGGCAAATGTATGCTCTACAAGATGTTCTTGAAGTCGTTGTTGATGTGGTAAAATTATTTTACATAAATGACATTTGTTTTCTAAAAATTCTGTATAATTTTGTTGAGGTTTTGTAAATCGAATTGCACCAGCAACTGCGCTAGCATTATTAATAATACCAGTTGCTAATGCTACTGAAGAAGATGTTGTACCAGCACCAGTTACATTAAGTTTATGTTTAAGATCACACTTTTCACATAAACGTGTTTGTGCTGTAGGAGGCAATGGCTCTAAACAGAGTACACAGCCGTTTTCTGGAACATTTGGTGTTTTTGTATGATACCTTTATGTAAAAAAATGTTACATAAAAAAATAATTAAAATTTAAAATTTTTCAACGAATAGAATATAGATATATATGTATAAATATATTGTTTTCTTAATAAAATTTATGTTACCTTGCATGCAATTCAACTTCAAAATCAGAATTTAATGTTTGTCGGCAACAAATACATTGTATTGGTATTGGATCTTTATTTGTTGTAACATGTTTGGATAAATGTAACTTGAATGTTGCAATATCATTTAATGGAGTGGAACAATGAACACATTTTCCTGAACGTCCTACTCTGGAATGCTGAAGTTTGTGTTCAGCCAATATAGCTGGTGATGGGAATATTTCATCACATATTAAACATTTATGTTTGCCCATAGAATTATGACAAGCTTTCATATGATGTTCTAATTCGCTTCTAGATTTAAAGTTACCGCTGCAATAAGCGCAACGTAGACTAACACCAGTTTTCAAGTTGTGTACAATTTTACGATGTGTATTAACTTCAGATTCGGTGCGAAAATCATTACGTTCGCACATACCGCAACTAAAACCAATCTGCTTTCTTTCATTGCAAGTTGATTGTGTACCTGTTTTACTAGTTGAAGGATTTTCTAATGTTGAAAGATTATTACGCTTCGATGATGCTACAGCCGCTGCTGCAGCTGCCGCAGCCGCTGCTGCTGCTGTCATGTTATCATAATTATTATCAAAATAAGTTGTCGGGCTTAATAAGAATCCTGGAGTATGAGGAAAACCATCATTGTTAATCTTTTCTTCCTGATGCTGTTGATTATGATGATGATAGTTATTGTACATAAAATTTAAAAGCGATTTTTTTGTGTCAAATCTTTGATTTAAACCATATTTTAAATGTTGCTTGTTATTTGTGGTTGTATTTACTTGTAATGGAGAATAAAATTTGTTATTTGGTTTTACAGCAATTGAATTTGGAATTTGAAATATATTTTTTCCTCTTGGAGGATAATTATTTGGAGATTGTCTCTGTTGCTGTTGTAATGCACCATACTGATCTGATTCTTCTTGTAGCAAATGTTTAGATCCATTAATTAAATCTTGATGATGATGATTTATTGTATCTTTACGCATTGAATGATGTGTTTGTATATGTCTTTCAAGAAGAAATTCAACTTGAAATGTTTCTGGACAAGAAGGACATCGAAATTGTTGCGCATGTGCTGCTAAATGAAAATGCATTTCCAATTGAGATGTACAAATAGTTCGGCAAAACATGCATTGTATACAACCGTTCGGTGGGGCCAAATGACTTTTTACATGAATTGAAAAATCTTCTTCATTTCGAAATTGTTTCATACATGCTGAGCATTGATAAGTTTTTACTTCATTAACATGAGTACATGATAAATGTACTTGAATTGCAATTTTTGTATCAAAAACTTCTGAACATAATGTGCACCTGTACACAACTTGAGAATGTTGTTCAAATAAATGCGTTCTTAAATCATCAACTTTCGTAAAAGTTTTCTTGCATGATTTCGAACAATTAAATTCTGATGTTGCTATTAAAAAATGTGATATTATATGACGATCTAATTCATTTTTATCATGGTATGTAACACCACAATGTTGGCAAATCATACCCATCTTTTGTGTTATATGCAATTTTAAATGATTTCTGAATGAATGAAAATCAGGTAAAGCCTCATTGCATTGATTACATAAGAAAGTTCGTTGAAAGAATTTATCATTAGGCGAAATATCTTTTGGTTGTAATTCATTATTATTCGTTGTTTGATTTGAATGTTTTTTTGGTTGGCTTAAATCTGTTGGTCTTAATTGAATTAAATTTTCATCTTTTTCACCAGTATTCGATGTGTTACTATTATCACCGCATGATTGCTTGTTTGAATTTGGGCTTGGACTTTCTTTTTTAATTTTAATATCACCAAAACAATCGGTAGCTGATGATGGTTGAGATACTGTATTCGGTGATGATTGATTGAAATTTCCGTGAAAGCCAAATGATAAATTATCCAAATGTTCAAAATTTGAAATTTTCATTTGATCAATATGAGCTGTTTTCATATGTTGAAACATTGTAGAAATATTTGTAAATTTCATTGTACAATATTCACAACTTAAAGGAAAATTTAACATTGTAGATGGAATTGGTGTTAAGGCTGGTGTTAATGATGTTGGTGTAGGTGTTGATCTATTTGGAATTGGAGTTGAAGTTGGTGTTGATGGCGTTGGGGTTTTATGATTTTGTAATCCATCATTTGATAATGATTCATTATTTAGATTTCCAGTTGATAATGATTGTATATCCTTGTGACATGTTTGCATATGTTTATTTAATTGTTCTAAATCATTAAATGTATTTTGTGTACAATATAAACATGATAAATTTTGATGATGCATTGATAATTTTGAATCATTACGTATTGGACTGCCAGTATTACTACCATAATCAGTACCAGACATTGATAATGGACTTTTTTGATGTCGCATACCAAATAGGCTACCAGCACTACTTGATGTTGAACCAGTTGATCGTGGACTATAATTTAATGGTTGTAAACCAGTACCCATGAGAGCTGCTTGTTTTTTATGATTTTGTATATGAGATGTTAAAGCAGCAGCTGTATTATATCCTCGATTACAGATTGTACATTGAAATGGTTTCTGATTATCATGAGTTTTCATATGAATTTTTAAATGATCACTGCATAAATATATAAATTTTAAATTAAATTAATTTATGTTGTTTACTGTTTCAATAGTAAAATTATTTTTTTGTTTTTTTTTAATTTAATATTATTACCTTCTTGAAAAAGCTGCCTCACAATGTGGACAACGATAACGGCGGTCACCGGTATGTAATTTTGTATGACGATCACGTGATCGTTTATGTTTAAATAGACGTGCACAATATTCACATTTAAATGGTAAATGTTCAGCATGACTCTAAAAAAATTCAAAATAGAAAAATTAAATTAATTTTTTTGTTTTATTTCAACAATAAAAAAAATTTCAAGTTTCTCGTTTAAGTCTTTTGGACTACTACAAAAAAAAAATTAAATATTTTACAGAGGGCGCTTTGATTTCAAATTATTTCAGAACTTAATTTTATTTAAAACAATTTTAATTTTTTTAATCAAACTAATTTTTTTCTCAATTTTAAGACTACATATGAGTTTGCATCAATTAAGAATGATCAAGTTAAAAATTAAATTTTTATTTTGTTCAAGAGTATTAAGACAAACATAGTTTTAATATTCCGAATTAATTTTAGTTTCAATATTAAAAATTACTTTTAAATATCATTGTAAAAATTTTTAATTCTCGATTGCATGCAAGATATTTTAGTATGTATTTAAGGCTAAAAATTATTACAGAATTTTGTAACACATGTGATGTAAAGTGTATGTAAATAATGTGTTGAAATTTTTAAAGAAAACTTATGATCTCAATTTAATTTTATAGCTTTAAATGGTATACTTTATATATTGTGTATAAAGATGTAAACCGTGATACATGTGTACATATATATTTTTAAAAACATATATATGTATATACATAATTTTTTATTTCTCTAAATGAAAATTAAGCTTAAAATTAACAACGTTGTTATTTTGTAGCCCATTTTTCATATGAAGAAATTAAAATTTTTTTTTTATAAAAATTTCAAGAAAAAAAAAAAATGAAAAACTTGATTATATCACGTACTATAGCTATTAAAAGGTGTAAAGGGCGACGACAATGATTTCATATACCATTGTAAGAAATCAGTATAACCAAATAAGAAATGTAAATTTTTTTTTTGTAAAATAATATATTTTTGCAGTGTACAAGTAAATACGTGTATAATATGTATGTGTATAAGTGCATAGAATTGGCATTATAATTTAAAGGAAAAATTAAATATCTGTCAATTATAAGATAATAGAAATCGAAAATTTTTTTGGATTTTAGAGATTATTTAAGAAACAGGTTTTAATCAGTCTCTTATTCTTTTTGATGATATTATTTACTTCAAAAATAGCGGTTTTCTATTGCTCTTTTTTGTCTATTATAGTACTGTTACTTGAATTATAAAAAAATATAACAGTTCGGCGTTCTGGAGTTCGAGAAAGGGGTAATAGTTTTTAGTCAATTTCGTCAATATTCGGAACAATTATCTGAGAAAATATTAGTTGTTTAAAATAATTAGTTGATGGAAACAACAGGGGCTAATCCTGTGCTCATGTTCGGCTCTGGCGAACTCCAGGCAGAGATTTCTTGGGTCTTACTTCTTCAATTGCACTGCGCACATAGCGAATATAAATATTAAAGAACTCAGCCGATTTATGAGCAGTTCTGGCTGGTTCGAATGAGAGGCGCCTATTTGTACCCTTCGGCAGGCCTCGTTAACCTAATTTAACTTAACCTGTGTAAGCAGTTTATTTTTGAAGAAGAGAATAACTAAAAAAAATTTATTAGTTTTAAGCCTGAATAATTTCATTTTAATTAATTTTAATTTTATAATTATAATTTAATTTTAATATTACGCATATTGTGAATAAAATTTTACGAATTTCATCTACATTTTAAAATGACACACATACTAATTTTATATATTTATAAATAATATTTATTTAATTCACCTTGAAATTTTTAATTAAATTAATGTCAGACTAAAAGTACATATGTATTATTTTTAATACTATACAAATAGAAATTTTAGTTTTTCTATGCTCATATCAGTTTTGATTCTTAATTATTTTTATTTTTATACTTTAAAATTTTCGAGAAGCAATTAAAAATATAAAAAAAAAACAGGGTACTTAAATAGTGCACTAAATAAATAGTTTTTAATTCTAGCAATTATACATCATTATAAATATATATACATATAATATGTAAATATTTGTACATAGTATAGAAGAATTGTATTTGAAATATTAAAATTAAATTTTAATTTTATTATCTAGACACACTTTGAATATTATGATATGAAGATCTTTTATATTTTATTATAAAATGATGATTGACAATGATGTTGATTATTATATACAATATGCACATACTCGTACATACATATTATATGAAAATGATAACAAAATAATGTTGATGATGATGGTAAAGTTGAATGATGACATATGACAATTTACATTTTTTTTCTTGTTTGTTTTTTTTCTCATTTTTGTCATTTTTAGTAAAATCATCACGTAATCCAGTTACTTTAGTGTCGGTTTTCTTTAAGTTTTATAGAAAAAAAAAACTAAAATGAGAGAAGAAAAAAAGAGAAAACAAAAACAAAAAATACTCGCCTCACTGTTTTATTAAGATTTTGATTACATATATGGTGGGTACCACATACAACTAAATTGTTAGTTACTTTGTACTTAATTTACTTATACAATTTTGTTATTTTTTGTGTTTTTAAAAAGAAAGGTAAACGATCATTAAATCAAATTTTATTATTCTTTTGTATGATTGCAAAAACCAAAAATTTAAAAAAAAAAAATAACCTTTTTATAGATTTTTCTTGTTATTTAAAATTTTTTTTTTTGTTTCTTTTTTGGACTGAATTTCAAATATTATTCAAAGATTTTGCAAAAGAAAAAGTAAAAAATGAAATTTAATTGTAGAAAATTTAAATTTGATTTTTCATTTTTTGATTTTTTTTTCTTTTTTAGTCTTTGGTGATCCAAACGAAGGCATATACGAGAAAAAAATTATAATAGAAAAATGATAATGATGAATAAAATAAAATTGCGTGTGTGAAATGTAGTTTCTTTTTATCTTTGCCGCCTCCTCTATAAATAAATAGCCAAAATTTAGGTAGATTGTAGATTTCCAGATTTGTAAAACCGCAGGTAACAGTGCACCGTGATCACTTATAAGGATTTATTGGGTTCTCTCTTCCTTCCGCCTGAAACGGGGAATGCCTCACAACACATGCTCGAGATCCACCTTCCTGATGAACTCGAACACTTTGTGAGAGTCGCAAGATCGTAACCCTGCTGCTGTGAAAGTACAATCTCCCAGTATTTCTATTCTCTTACGAGCGAGGCATCACACTCCCCCAGAAGGTGTACTGAGGTTTCCTTGTCCTGCCGATAGAATCTACAATCCAAGCTCAGTCTACTGAAATATTCCTTTAGCTTGCCTTTGATAATATTGCTATTAAAATGAAAACTTGAAGATTTGTATATGTATATGGCAATTTTATATATGTATAATATGTAAACGCGGCCGTAACGTACCTTGATAAGAACCAGTTTATTATGGAAATTTTTGGAATTGTTTATGGTTATAATCGATTAAAAATTTAGCATCAATTCAAAATTTTGAAAAGCGATTTTTTCAAGCAAAAAAAAGGGAAAATTGACAAGAATAAAATATACTAACTTTTGATTGAGAATCAAGAGAGAATGATCTTTCTTGCTGGATCAGTTCAGACCTTTCTTGTAATTATAAGGTATATTTTAATTTTTTTTTAAATAATAGTAAAGGCTGCAGTACAAATTTATATTATTGAATACTTAAACATGCTAACATGTGTATATAAATAGAATTTATAATTTTACAATATTCTCACCTGTTCGTGTTTTTTTAAATATCCCAATCGTGGGAATGATTTATCACAAAATTGACATTGGTATGATCCTTCTGTTGTTGATACATTATTATTTGAATTATTATTACAATTATTATTATTTAAATTTTTTAATAAATTATTTTTATCAGCTAATTTAGCATTTTTCTTTAAAATATCTTTTAATAGAATACCTTTATTATTATTATTATTACTGCCATTATTATTATTATTATTAATTAATTCTAAATTATTGTTATTACAAGGATTTTTATGATAATTATTACGATTATTATTATTATTTGAAATTCCTACTATTTCATTATTATCATTATTTTTAATTTCATCATCATTTTCATTACGTTTTCTTTTTTGACTAAAATTTTTTAATTTAACACCTTTATTATCAGTTTCATAATCAATTTTTTTCATAACATCACTTGATGTTGTTGTTGATGTTCTTGTTTCATCATCATCATCAATTTCATCATTATTATCATCATTAATTTTTCTATATTTCTTTTCAATTAAATTATTATCATTTCGATTTTTAATAGTATCTAAATTATTAATATTATTGTTATTATTATAGTTACGTATTTCTCTATCAAAATTATTACTTGCACCATTAAAATTATCATCCATTAGATCATGATTAATTGGACGACGTAAATGATAATAATTATAATTATGATTATTATTGTTATTATTAACAATATTAAGATGTCGATGTCTACGATTAACTCGTTTATTTGTTGTTGAAAGAAATGATGGTGGTAAACTATAACTTCGTTCAGTTTCTTCAATATCACCAATTTCACGTTCAGTTGCTTCTTCATCTGATAATGAAAAAAATGGAAATGGTGGTTGATGATGTAAAAAATTCCCACCACTTGAAAAATATTTATGATGACGGTGACTTAATGTTGAATTAGGTGTAGCTGCTCCTTCTGATATTGATGGTGAAAAACTTGGTGATGATGTATGTACAGAGCATGCATCTATATCAAATATAAAGGAAAAAGAAAAGAATAAATGTAAAAGAATAAGAAAAAAATTATAACAAGAAAACGAAACAATGAAAAAAAAACAAATATATAAGAAAAAAAAACATAATGAAAATAATCTGTTCAAAAGTACATTAAAAAAAAAAAGAATAAATTGAAAGAAAAACAAAAGAGTATAACGGTAAGAAAAATAACGGGTATTAGTGTCAACTAAATGTCAGTTTTTTAAAGTAAATTGTTATTGTTGTGATTTTCTTTAACTTAATGGTTTAAAATAATTAAGAAACGAGGGTTACCACAATGTGCCGGTATAATTATAAGCGTATAAGGTATATTTGTATGTAAAGGTATGTCTTTGTGTTTAAAATTTACAGACGCTAAAATGGTAAATATTCTCCCTTTATCTGATTCAAGAAGTTGCTAGGAATATAAGAAAATTTTAAGTGAAAAGTTATCATTTTAAATTTTTCGAGTTTGAAATTCATTTATTGCACATTTCTAGGAGCAAAATCTGTGTGAAATGATATAATATAATTATAGGGTTGTAATAATATTCTATTTATTTTTATTGAATAAGACAAAATTTATATCAATACTCTCTGCTTTAATAGAAATTTGATAAGGCTTATATCTGTTTCAAAGAAATGGAAGGTGAAAAATTCAAATATTGCTAATATTGAAAGATGATAGAATATTAAAAATTTTCTGTTTTAACGGAGTAAACCGATTGTAATTGTTATGAAATTTCTAGAAATTGCAAGCTATACAATATTTAGTAACTTATAGATAATATTATAAATTTTTTATTAATCAAAAAAATTATTTAAATATTTATTTATTCCTTAAATCTCAAGTGAGTAAAAGCTCGTACAGGGTATACAAATAATAAATGTAATAAAAATTTCAAATTTTCATTTTAAATCTAAAATTTATGTTTGCAATTCTATATATAGAATGGCGATTTTTTGTAATTGAAAATTGTGTAGTTTACAAATTTTATTGTTATATTATATCCTTTGCATATTTATATTATAAAAAAGTCATAAATATTGGAAATTAATTTAATATGGCCATTAATATCGTAACGAAATTAGATTTATTTAAAAGTACATCCAGAGTATGCATGTAACTTTTGAAAAAATATCAAAAATTTTTTTTTTAATAAAAAGCCCTTATAAATGATATTATTCGATATATTTTAAAATTAGTATACGATTTTTGAAGAAAGGGTTGGCAAAATAAATGACTATACGAACGAACTTAAATTTATACTTAAACAAATAAATGCAAGTATATCATTATTATAATTTATTTTATATGCATATACATTATATAAATCTTTATAACAGTTTACGGAAGGGTTGAGTACCAATTGTAAAATGAAATGTGAAAATTTAACCATTAATTTGATTTAAGGTACTACACATGTTAATGTGTTATAATGTGAGTTATTTAATAGTGTAAATAAATTTATAAAACAATAACATAAATAAAATAGTTTAACTTTTAAAATATATACTTCTTATATAAAGAGTCTTATTTTAAAAGTTTTAAAATGAAAATTAATGCTAAGTCTAAATTTATTATGAAAATGATATGAAAATTAAGATGTCGCATCAAAATTGCATATATTAAGGCTATAAAACGGATTATCATGTGAACGTACTTTGGATTACGTTATAAGAACACATAATATTCTTGTTATATTTTCTAAATTATTTAGGAATATGTGCGTATAACAAAAATTTATTGTCTGAATTTTTCTTTTATACTGTTATTAATACGTTAAGGTAAATTATACCGTTTTCAATATGAATGCGTTATTGAATATTTTTAAATCAATATTTTACCTTCGTAAGTATGTATATCAATGGTAATTATGTTATGTTGTATTATTCGAGGTATTAATATATTAATTTAATAATATTAATAATTTATTTTTGCAATAAATATGTTTGGTGGCAATAAATATGTTGAGTAACATAAAATATTTAAATGTGTTAATTATCAAATAATTAAGTAAAAATACAGTAGAACTTCCATATAACAAACCACTCATACAATGAAATTCTTTAATGAACAATTTTTATGACGTCAGCAAATTTATAATTTATAATTAAATTTTCGATTTAGCGAATTTCTCTATATTATAAACCAAATTTTTTGATTAATGCTATTTGTTATATTAGAATTTTTAATATAGGAAATAAAAATATAGGAATATAGGTGGAAAATATCTATTTTAATGTATTACTAAATTATGTCTGCGTGAAGTAGTGTAACGTTTCCCTCAGTAATAGATGCATAATGTGAGTACGAGCAATTATATGCGAGTCTTTTAGTTATCGTTGGAACGGACGGACAGAAAAAGCTAAATCAACTCAGAATTCGACGCTGATCAAAAACATACACATGAGTCTATATCTAAGACCGTTATTTCTTAGCGTTACATACGGTAGTATATCCTTCGAACATACGTTCGTACGGGTATAATAACCCTCAAATTAAAATCAAACACATGAATGTGTTTTATACAAAATTTTTCTAAATCAATATACCAGTTTTAATATACTTAAAAAGACTTAAATAAATTAGCGATATTAAAATATTTTTAAATTCTACTTGCTCTTTTTTATCTCTTGTTACTTGTTATTCTTTTAAATTCAATTAATTTGTTTTATACTTTCTTTCCAAAACAGTATTCCATTATTATTATAAGAAAAATTAAGATGTAGATGACTTTTTTTTAATTCTGAAATTTTTAATTTTTTTAATCTCTAGAGATGAAAATTCTCAAATGTAAATCATAAATTTCCAATGTAAAAACTACTCGTGTCCTTTGTGAGTATGTAAAAAGATTTTAAATTATATATACATGTAATTGTATGTATGAAAAATTTCATATTTATATATACATACTTACATACATAATATATAAAAATATACATTTTTGTATATTACGTATAAACTTAAAACTAAATTCATTGAATTTACTAAAACTAATAAAAAAACTTTATTGTATAGTAATTTCAGACAAAAATTCGAATTTAAAATATAATTTTTTTTTTTCATAAATCTTTTATTAATAATGAATCTTAGAGCTGATAAATCCGAATATTAATCAGAATTTTAAAATATCTGATAAATCAGAACTTATTTTAAATATTAAAAAAAAAGTACATTTTGAACTGTAAAGTTTTTTTAAAATGAGTTGAGTTGGTGGTATATCTACAGTCTAGGAAGTGTGCTGTATATTATTCAATTAAATTATTGCAATAGTAACATGAAATTTATGGGAACTTGTGTGATTTTTTCGTATAAGAGTGGAAGGGGGGAAGTATTTGGAACACATATTTTTAAAGTTTTTACAACTGAGCCGAAAATTTTAAATACACCCCCAAAATTATGCAATTTTTTAATTTTTAACAAAATTATTTGGAATGGATAAAGGAAAAAGCTGGGTACATAAAATTTTTATCACCTATCACAAAATGTAAAAATTATATACAAATAATTTGTATGATCTTTATTTTGTTTGTCTGATTTCAATAGTAAATAAAAATATCGTAAGAGTCAGCGTTAATATTTTTTAATTCTTTATGTAGTTTGTTTTTATTTATTTTCTGAAAACCATGTAATCGATAGTCTTTCACATTTACTTTTGTAAAAAAAAAAAAAATATTTAATTTCTAAGTTAGCAGAATAAAAATAAATACTGAAGTAGATTTGAAAACATCACAAGATTTATAAAAGTTTATTTTTCGAATTGCTTAATAAAATTTTTATTTCGCAAAAATATTCTAATTTTCATTTTAGTGTTCAATACATCCGCACTATATGATAATATACATTTATTTTTTTTTTTTGATAATATATTTGCATATATACATATACTTAATATACATACGTACAATATTATTTATAAAAATAATACTAGTGTATAAATAGCAATGGGGAAAAAGTGCTTTTCATTTTATTTTTTCCTATTTTTTGTTTTTCTATATTATTTTCTTTTCTCCTTATATTACTTTTATAAATTTTCGTTAACATTTTCACCCCAAGATGAGATCCCATGGGAATATCAAAACAAAATATAAAAAAAAAAGCCAACATTTCTATCCAAGTTTATCCCACCAACTTCAATGTCACATACATACATTTATGAAGTATATATATATATTATTGTATGTCTGTTTATGTATTCATATATGTATTATATTTATATGCATATATATATATTATTTATATATTTAATATAATATATATTGAAATTTGTATGTTGATATATATGCATACAAATATTATAATACTATGAGTATTATCTAGAGAATTATGAAATGGGAGAAATTATGGGAAAATGTAAAGAATGAGAGCGGATAAATAAAAGGAACACAAAATTTTCATTTTATACTTATACATATGTATGTATGTTTATATTTAAATATATATTGGTATGCATATGAAAATCTATATATATATATTTGTGTGTTTATATTATATTATTTTCCTGATGCGATCTAAACAGCAAAAAAAAAAAATTATGATTGAATTCAGTTTTCTTATTAATATTTTTTAAAAATAAAAATATATATGTGTGTACATACATATATATACATATGCAAATATTGTTGTGAATTATATATACAAAAAAAATTTCTTTTTGTTTAGAATTATTTTGGGATTTGAATATACTTTGGGTGCTATAATAATAAATAATAATATTAAAATTTATTTGGTCAAAGAAAAAAAATCGTTCTTCTAAATAATAGCTTAAAAATAACTAAAAACATAAATTAAAAAAAATAAGAAAATAAAATATGTATTTTGTGTTTGAAATTAAAATTTATAAAATTTAAATAATTTCATTTTAAAAGCAATATTTAACAAGAAAAATAATTTCAACAAAGCGGACACTCGGACTAATTTAAATTAAGCTGAATTTGAGCACTGTTATGTATAGCTTAAAATTTTTCCAAAAAAAAAAAAAATTCAAAGTATATGTCGTCGCTGGCACAAATACTAAAATATTCAGGAGAGCTGACCTTACTATATTTTTATATGATCTAATTAATTAGCACCTGTGTCTTAAATTGTGTTTTAAGGGTGTTTTACTGATACGCGAATATATATTAGAATTTAATATTCTAAAATAAAGGTTGCAAAATATGTTATTCCGATATTTTCTTATTTACATTTATATAGGCTGAATAGGGACCAAAAATGTTTAAAATCCGCTCTTTTATTCATTTTTAGAAAATTTTAATACTATAATATTATCTTTAAGCTTTAGGAACAAAAGCAAAACCTATAGTAGCAGGAAAAATGAAAAAAAAAAAAGTTAACTTTAAAAATTAAATTAAAATTAATACTATGATCCCTTTAATTTCTGAGATCATCATTCATTTCTTATCAGTGATTTTCTATCATGTATTTTCTAGAACGTATCATACATATATGATGTGATATAGAATTATTAATCAATAATATTGTTATATCAATATATTATAACCCTATATTAATTTCGATTTTATCAATATTTGAAAACTAAAATCATTTCAAATAATACCGTCCATCACATGATGAAATGCATCTTAGATAATATTGGTGACGATCACTATCTAATATAATCTTCCTTCCTGTAGTATTATTTCTGTTTTAATAAATCTAAGGGAAAGAAAAAAAGATGAAGACTTTAATAATGTATATTCATGATAAAATAGAGTTCCGAATTTTAAACTGAAGTAATCTAAACAATGGTCCCGGATTAGATTCAACGTGTGAAATGGTATATATAGGTGCTTTTTATAATATTAGATGTTTAGTGCAATAAAACTAATAAAAAATTCTTATATAATTTGAATTATTTAATTTTAAAATATAAGATATTTTTAATTATAATCTAATTTTTTAAAAGAGTAAACTTTATTCGAATTTTAAATGTACGAGTATTCATGAAATAATTCATAAAACATACACACACATTTACACTTTACATTTATACATGAAATTCAAGGATCCCATGGGAATTATAATATGAAAATTTTTTTTTTTTTTTTAATAAAATTGTTTATTCTTTTTGTTGCTTTTTTTTTAGTTGTTTCTATTTACCACCTCCGAAAAAACAAAGCGAAAAAAAAATAAGATATGTGTAGGATGTATGAAAATGCTATAAATTTTTTTTTTTCTTAAATTAATTTTAAGAATAAATTTTATTACATTTTATATGCCATCATCTTTAATATTACAAAAAACTTTTCTATACATTGCTCTTATATTCAATTAGTGATTATATTTCTAATATTATTAAAAAGAATCCTAATCAATTAATATTTTAGCGCTTAATTATTAAAGAAAGAAAAAAAAAATTGTGTTAAAATAAAATTATGGGGCGGTATAATTATTCTCCATATATTAGTCTTTAAGTCACTTATGCCCATATGTACTAGTATTTTATAGTTAAATATTCTAGTGTCTATATTTGAAAATTAGAATTTCCTGTTCTGTAAGTTTAAAAAAAAAAAATACACTAAAGATAATCATATTTATAAATTAAGAATATTAATCCCTTTATTCCTTAACCTCCTCTTTATCCCAATTATTTTTTCTTTTATGGTTAAAGTCTATATTATGTATAATATGTATATATGATTATTAATATACTATTTTCATAATTGTTATATTGTACTCGGTTTATATGTTTAATTATACAAAGAATTGTTTTTAGGTGAAATAATCTTTAATTAAAACACAAAGAAATGAAAAACAAACATATTTTTTTCACATATTAGTAGTGTGTCCCAGTCTAATAAAATATATATATATATATATATATATATATATATATATATATATATATATATACATATATATATTATATATTATAATATGATATATGAATTACGCTTATTTCAAATTTTAATTGAAAAAGGAAATGAATATTTCCTGATCCATTACATTATTTTTTTAGAGTAGAGAGCAAAAACAGTCAAAAATAAATTAAGAAAATATTAAAATATTGTGAATCTTAAACTTAGAATTTATTCATAAGTCTTCTTATTTCAATTAATCTGTAAATAAGTGTACACTATTTATATTATAATGTGTTCAAAAATTTTTATATATGTACAGTAGAGATTGGGGCGTACAAATTGCTTTTAAAGTTAATTAATAATAATTTTTTTTTTTTTATATAAATTTGTTGGTCTTTATTTTACTTTTAACACGAGTTACTTTAAATTCTTTATTTTGCTCAAATATACACGCTTTTACAAATCTCTCATAAGTTTTATCTTAAATATAATTGTAACATGGAAAAATTTTCAATCTTGCATTTATCATATACACTGTAGTTAAGTTTATGATCTTAAATTTTAATATTATGCATATGGTGTATATGCATCTGATTTAAGTTGATTCTTAACTTCCGGTCAAGAAAAAAAATCATATAATATGTTTTTATTGTTATATTTAGGCGCCACTCTTTTAAAACATTTTTCTTAAATAATATTTAAATTAATTGAATAAAAAAAGTTATGGTGATAAATTATCTCATATGCGTTTTTCTTTTTGTTTTTCTAAAAGCTAGGGTGTACAATTTTTTTGTTAAATAAGTATATAAACAGAATAATATTGTGTCGTAGAAATGAAGCAAAAAAACAAAGAAAATTAATTAATTTTTTCTTTTGTATATGATGTAATTTAAGCATGATTTTATGACAATTTAGTAAATGCAGGATATAAGTATAATTGAGCAGAAATTTAGTCATTTACTGTTAAAAAACAAGGTTTAAATCGAACAAGTACAATAAATTTTTGTTTCAGGTGCAACGTAGGTTATTTACAACACATATTGTTAAATAGCTTTTTTTCAAATGAAAGAAGAAAACTGGAGTTCTAATTAAAAATTTGTCATCGCATTATTGACAAAAAATATAAAAAGAAGAAAATATAAAATTTAAGATTGCAGCAAACTTAAAATTTATTGCTGGAATAAAATATTTTGAAATATTCCTTAATCTTGATTTTTAATATTCTTTCACACATGACTATTTAATTACAAATTTAAGATCAATTTTAAGTAAACGCATAAATAGTTTTAATTGATTAACAAGTCAAATTAATGTCAAACGATTCAAATTAATGTCATTTAAGTGTTTACTGTCCCTTGTATTTATTTGCAGTAACACCTTATATTTTAAAATTAGTATTATGTCTAGTTTTTCTTGTTAGTATTCTTCTTGTATTTCAAAGAAAAACTGTTTTAAGACTTATTTATTCTTATCATTCTTGAGTCCCCTTCTTGGATTATACTTGGAACGGGGATATTATAGGAGGGGGCGTGAGGTGGCTAATAAATTTGCGAATGGCTGCAGGGGATATGCCCTCTTACCTCTTTCAGTTCTCTTGAAATCTACAATTCCATCAATTCTTCTTGGATTTTAAATAAAATCACATTTAAAACTTTTCTATACTTATAATTCGGGGCTCTCTATAAAATGATAATTTCAAATTTGCTTTTAATATAAAGTAACATTTTTCAGATTTTCGAAATGTAAATTCGAAATATACGATAAAGGTTTGGTATGAATTGTATATAAATACCATAAAATTTTTTTTTAAATAGCTCGGGTCCTTTTTGGTTTTAGAATAATACTACTCAAATACGTACTTAAACTTTGAAATTAGAAATTGAATAAGTGACATTATAAGTATAGGAGGCTTTACAAACAAGGTGCTCATTATTTTTCATTAAATTAAAGCCTTGTTTTACCTTCAGAAACATTTAAAAAACGTATTTTGCCCGATCTTGTACAGCATAATATTTTTGGCAGCAATTCATATCTTAATATGTTTTATTAATACATAATAATGAATATATAATATATATAGATAAAATATATGAGTGCTCATATGCATTTTATTATATACACTATAGCATTAAATATATAAAATGTTTGTAAATTCATTTCTATTAAGTCAAAAATATATATGCACGAAAAGAAGAAAATATGCACGTGAAATTTTTTTATTACAAAATTACATACACACATACATTGTATGACATATATATAAAATTACATACAGTGTAAATTACAGCTGTATATTTAATGTTTTCGAATAAATATATCGTAAATTGTGATTTTTTTATATACATACGCTAGTATAAATGTGTATGTAATGCATAAAATATATATTAATGGAAAGGATATTTATTTATTTTGTTTTAAATATTAGAGTTGGAATAAAACAATTTCTCATATCTTTTAGAATTCTTAGTAATTTTTTAAGTTTTTCTTTAAATTTATTGAAATTTTTGAATTACTTTTATAAAATTTTAGAGTTATTCGTATTTATTGCAAAAGCAAATAAATTGCATATCTAAAAAAACCAAATTTTTGTAGTTGCATATATGACAATTATAATATTAAAGATCGGGCACTTAAAATATAACATTTGTGTAGTAAGGACTTCAATTTTTAATGAGTTGCATAATAATATTAAAATTTATAATCTAAAATTACAAATTAAAATTAATTAGTTTTAAATTAATCTTTTTTATTTTAAAGATTTCTATAAATAATTTTATAAATCATTGGAGATTTACACAACATGCACAAGTTGAAATGATAAATCTTTTAAGAAATTATTGTTAAAATTAAAAATTTTATTTTTAAAAAATTTTCATTCGATTAAATGTAAACCAATATTTACAATGTGGCAAGTATTAAAGATTAAAACAAGATTTCCCGGGAAATTTTGAAAATTTTGTTTCACATACATGTTTTTGAACAATATACCTTTTTATATGTTTTATTTTTTATTTTAAATTTTTGCATATTGTAGACAATCATAATCTAATTTTTCAATTTGGAACCTATAAATAATTTAGTAAAATTATATAATCCCATAGCATAATATTTATCACAATCATTTAGTATAATTTTAGGCGAAATATTTTTATTTATCCCATATACTATAATTTTTATATTAAAAATTATATTCTTAAATATTTATTTAAAATTAAATGTAATTTAAATAAATATTATAAAATAAATAAATATTAAAAATTAATAATTAATATTAAAGAAAAAAAAAATAAAATTTACCAGAATTAATTTCTTTGTTATTTGCTTGAATTTTTTCAATTAATGTTTCAAGTCTTGAACTTGGACCACGATAAAGAGCTGCTTTTAAAGCCATTTTAATTTTTTTTTATAATAGTTAAAATATTCTTAATTTGCTTAATTATGTAGTAACACCGAATATTTTAATTTTTAAAATTATTTTTATTTCAAAAAATTTTTAATATCAATTTTAAAATTTTTTGTTTTTAATTTTTAAAATTTTCAAAACACAATAAAAAAATTTCTTTTTTTCCCAAATTTCATTTTTTTTAACTCTTTTTTAAATTATAATTTTTAATATTGTTTATTTGTTTAATTATTATTTTGTTTTGAAGACAATTTTCAACAATTAATCAGTGCATTTTTTAAATTTATTTATTTATTATTAATTATAACAACATTTTAATGTCTAAAAAAAAATTTATATCCTTGCTTGATCCTTAATACATAATATTTATTTTCTTTTTTATATTGAATTCATTGTTTACTTGTATAAAAATGTAAACAAAAGATTATATAAAAAATTTTTTTTTTATTTTTAAAAAACAAATGTTTTTATTTTATTTTTTCTTTCTCTTGTTTTTCGTTAATAAAATGTTTGTAAATAAATATGAAGAAAATGAAAAATTAATACAAAAAAAAAACAAGGAGAAAAACAAAAGACCATAATACAAATCACATTTTTATAAAAGGATAAAAAAAAATAAGAACAGAGTGAATTTTTTATTTTTTATTGAACCCATATTCGTGTCTCCGTTCTATTTTATTTTTTTTTTTTGTATCAAATGGTATATATTTTATTTTCTTATGAAAATACGTCCCGAACAGTTGAGCACCAAGAGTAGACTGATTAAAAAAAATGTGTGTCTTTCTGTAATGCCTTTTTGTATTTTTTTTGTTTTTTTGAATATATTTGTTATGTTGATGGTCGTCGATGTGGTGCGCCTCTTCGAGAATTTTGATTTTTTCTTTTTGTTTCTAAAATTGTTTTTTATTTTTTTTTGTTTTACTTTCAATTTAATATGATATGATGGTGTGTTATTATAGGACTCTTTAGAGAGTAACATAAGCACAAAAAAAAAATTTTTTTTTTGAACAAAATAAAGTACATTAAAATGAAACTAACGCAACAATGGTGCTGTTTTACCAGTTCATAGTGTACCACATAACATTTTTTTGTTATTTATTATATACAGTTTTTCTGAATTTACAGTAATCAGATGTGTACTTGTGTAAATATTTTATCCTATATACATTTTCTCTTCAATTTAATTTTAGTATATGTATTAAAATATACACACAAATATAATATAAATTGGGTAACATAACAAAAAAAGAAATAGAAAATATAAATGTGGTGAAAGAGAAAAAGAGAAAATAATTAAGAGAGTTGAGTAATAAGAGGAAAAAAAAAAGGGAGAATAATTTCATAGAGTTAAAAAAGAGATGGATTTGTTAGAAAAATATTTTTGGAGCAAAATAATACGTATATATATATATATATATACATGTATATGATTTTGTAGCAAAATATATTACGGTGAATAACAATTCACTATAGCCCACGTGAAGTTCTTTTCGCAAGACCTTTTTGAAACCAACTATACCTTTATGAATTGGAGCAATTTAATGGTTTAACACATTCTATCTATGCAATAAAATTGCAGTAGGAGGAGCAGTAAATGTAATGAGGTATTCCTCATCTCATTAATATAAAACTTCCAAACTCCGTCGCCAAGCTCTTTAAGGTCTTTTCTGATCATAATTACCAATATTAGATTGAGCTCGTAACTGACCTTGACAGATTTGCAATACACTTACTACATCTTATAATCAAGTCAAGTCATCTGACATTATGTAAGTATGGTCCGATACTGTGGAAATTTTTAATTTTTATACTCGTACAAAATGAATAAAGCCTACTGATTCTTCTACTACTTAATGTCCAACACAAATATTACCCGATTTAATTTACCAAATTCAATAAATTTCTAAAAACAATGCTTTATATACTCCCTCTGCAGGTACATTTCAATATGGGCAACACTACTCTATATAATATAATATATCCCCATACGGTATATTTATATAAAATTCAAATCAAACCTTTATCGTATAGATATTATATTCTTTTCAGCAATAAAATATTGAATCGAATCCATCCTTAAATACTCTGACTGATTTATTTGGTTTCTAGTGTATTCTTCGTGCCGTAATTTTTTTGCGGTGGAATTCCAGAATAATCGGCTTTCATTTCAGCAAATCAGTAAAATTTTATTTGTAATTGTACTTATTTTATTATATTGTACAATCTCTATATACAATATAAATTAAAATTTTTCAAAATTTTCCCATTTGCTACCTTCTGTTTAGATTATTGGTTACCTTTGTACACAACCACTAATATAATTTTTTTCTCAAATTCATTTTATATAATAATATGTGGTGTTGGTGTATTTATCAGATACATACTAATTTCTTTTTAGAAATTCTTAAAAAAAAAAAACTTATATATATACACAGCAGATGATGTTGTGAATGAGTAGTATTCTGAAATCAATTCATGAGATTGTACAAAACTATAAGAAAATAATATTATTTTTGTTAGTAGTACATTTTTTTTTGTATTTCTGTTTTTTACTTTAGAACTAAATTCGTACCATGTACTCGTTATATATGGGGTTATGCCTTTTGTTTTAATATTATCTCTATGGTGTTTGTACTGTGACGACAGCTACTATTGTGTGTTTGGTGATATTTATTGTATATTTTATTTTTCTTTTACTAAATATATTATGTATGTGTATATACATATGTTTATATACAATGTTCATGTGCTCGATATTTGATTTTGTTGTTGTTTTGTTGATATTATTTGTTTTTTTTTTTTATTTTCAAGTTCTCTGGTTGGTCGCTTTGGGACTGGGACTTAAAATTAAAATATGTAAAAGAAACAAAAAAAAAAATGAAAAAAAAAAATAAACTGTAGCACAGAGAGTGTTGTAGAAATATAAAAATAAAAAATATATGAGTTTCATTCGAAATTGTTATTGCTATTGTTGTTTTCTGTTATACGTATTTTTCTTTGTCTCTTTTTGTTGTTGATGTCTTTTTTATTTTTTTTTGTTGCTCATTTCAGTATAGGTATTTTATTTATTTTCGTTTTTTTTTATAGTAATATTTTTTTTCGCCGCTTTTCAGATTTTACGCTCTTTATTGTTTTTGGTTTTTCTTTTATTTAAAAATTTTTTGGATTTTTTGTTTTGGTGCTTTTCCTTATTTTTATTTATTTACATACTTCCGTTTTTTGTTACGGTTCTTTTTTCTAAGGTTATTATTATCTATATTGCTGTTTCTTTTTAACATGTTTAGAAAAAAAAAAGCTAATGAGTTTACTTAAGTGATATACTAAAACTATTATTAGGGTAAAATCAAAACTATAAAAGAGTTACAAAACAAAAAAAAAAATACAAAAAACCAATACATACCGAAACAAGAGTAAAAAGGGAAATGTTAAAATTAAGGTGTTGAGTTTTTAATGAACCACCCGGTTCGGTTTTAAATCAAAAATAATAAAAACGACAAAAACAAAATAATAATAACAATAGCAATACAACAAAACAAAAAGAAAAATGGGAAAAAAAAGTAAAAAACGAAATTCTCAAAACACAAATTAAATCTTTCTCTGTGCCTCTCTTCTATTGTTTTTGTTGTTGTTGTTGTTGTTGCCTGTAGGTTTCTCGTTACTATTGAATTTTACTGATTCTTTTTATTTCATTTTGACTTTTTGTTTTTGTTTTGTTATAATTTTGCTTTAAATTTCATGTTTTATTCTTATTGTTGGTGTAAATTTATTTAGTTTTGATTTTATTTCGATTTTTTTTTTGTACATAATAAATTAATTTTTTCTTTTTGTAATGATGGTAGTGGGGTTAAACAGTAGGTGGCACCTAGTTTTATTTGTAGGAATGAGCTTAACTAACATTGTTATTATTATTTATAGCAATAAAATTTTGCTTTATTTAGGGATTGTTATTTATTTCAAAATAATCTTTGGTGGTGGTGTGTAAATGTAGAAAAAAAATAAAAAAATAAAAAAATACATGCGGTTGTATGACAGTATAAAAATAAATCAAGGCGGGAATAAAATTTTATTGATTTCAATACTAAGTATTTTTTACCTTCTGTTGTTTAAGTGTTTTTCAAAATATATTGACATTAAAGGTAATTATTAATTTATAATTATTGTCTATATTATTAATAAATAAAATATGTATGTATATAAAAAAGTTTATTTTTATGAATTTTTCCTGAATTTGTTGATTAACTTGCTGCAACAAACTATAATTTATTATAAAATTTATGTATTTTGTAGCAGTTTGGTTTTAAAATAATTGATATAATTTTCGGCTTAGTAAGGCTACTCTTAAGGTTAAGATTCTTTGCGGAAATTTAAAGTACGTTTTATTGTAGACAGAAGTAGAAGAAGACTCGATCGTCACTCTGTCCGTCCGTCCGTGGACACTTTTTTTGTTTACAAAACTTCTACACCCTTGAAGGTAGAAAGCTGAAATTTAACATCTACATAGACCTTTACTAGAAACTTATTTCCGTAGAACAAAATTTTTACCTATCTCCCCCCATCTAGAAGTTATACCCCCCTAAAACCCTACAAATGGCCCTTTTTAACTATTTGTTGCAATGAAACCATAAGCATTTTTGAAATTTTGCAAACGTATAAAGGCAGCGGCTTGCTTCCTGTCGCGCGGTATACTATAGTTAAACTTTAGAAAAACAAAATGGCCGTTTAAATTTACCGTTATCTAAAGTCCCTTTTTTTCAAATTTTTTATGTGCTTTTTCTTCTACACCCCAGCCTGTAGAAGCTTGAAATTTTAGGATCTTTTAGACATTAATAAATACTTCATTTTGTTAGAAGAAAATTTTTTTTTATCTCTCTCCCCTCTCAAGTTATTGCCTCTTCAAATTTGTAAAATTTGAATTTTTGATACCTTATATTTCCGAAACCACAAGTTTTTTGAAATTTCTATAAACGCAAACAACTAACGGTAAATTCCATGACATTAAAAAATATAATTATTTTTTTTAACTCATACAATTAAACCTTAAAATCGAGCATTATCTTAATCCCACATATTAATTTTTGCTTTATTTCAAAGACTGCATATATGCATCATCCTAAATATATGCAATCCTAGAAATAGTTTTGTGTATGAATGAAAATAATTTTAATATTGTGATGGGTATACATAGACTGTATTTAAAAGCAGATTTTTCACTTGTTGAAGGGAAAAGTGCAACAATACAAACCATTGGTTTGACCCAACTTTATTTAACCCAAAAACACATAATGCACCTTTACCGCTATCAACTCCTACATCATTTCTTTCCCTTAACGATTTTAAGTTATATGATTCTTGTTTAGCAATCAGATATGTCGAGAAATTATGGAAAAAGCTCTAGGCGCATCATAACAAAATTTTTTTTAAATATTTTGTAATTAATGGAAAAAAGCTACCAAATTCATAATACTATAGGAATTTTGACTTAAAAATAAAACATTTTTCTTCTAATTTGTTTTCAAATTACTTAAACATTTTTTAAAATGTAAGATGGAGGAGGTATATCTAAAATTTAAGAGGAGAGCGCGTAATTCATTGCATCTAATTAATGTGTTTTTCTTTCTTTCCAATTTAAATTTTGAATGAATATTAGAGCTTGGCAGACCTTAGCAATTCGTCTCAAGGATTTGCAAGAATGGCAAGTTGTAAGAATTTTCAATGTAATTGATAAGTTACATGCCATTTACAGCTATTTGTCAGTTCCGTATGCATAATTATATACTACATTTCAAGTGGAAATGAATTTTTTCCAGAATTGTTTGTAAAAAACAAATATTGTTTTCAAAAACTGAATGATGAAATTCATTCAACAAATATTGTTTTCAAAAACTGAAATCGATGCCAAATATTTGGCATAAATAAGAGATAACAGATAATTCTAATTGGGAAATCTAATAGGTATGGAATTAACCGTATCACGAACGCTTACCAATATTTAATTAAACAGATAATTCATTAATTTGAAAGCGTTCTGTCGCTATTTTTATAAATTTTGACTAAGTTCAAAACATTTCAATACCGTAAAGTTAAATATAATATAAAAATCGGCTTAAAAGTAAAATTATCATTTTTAAACTTGAAAATCATTTCAATAATACAAAATATAATCTGTGTTATATATAGAATTATTCATTGCATTTGAAAAACAGAGTACAAATTGAAGAATAAGTAAAGAGTATAATTAAAAATTGAAATATGGCACTTGTTTCTAATAGAAAAAAAAACGATATTTTTGTAAAATAATCTTGGTTAAACCAACAATAAATTTTCATCAAAGTGTTTTTTCTCTTCACTTTTAAGCAACATGTTGAGAAAAAATGTTGCAAAAAGATTTTAACATATTATTTTATTATGAGAATGTTGCCGTCTTATTCCACATCTTATACGTTACAGTCTGCCCCAAAAAGTTTAATTGCATATAGAAAAATTCAAATATATCTCATAATACTATTCATTTATGCGTGTGTGTAATATCTTTGATGTAAAATCTTTTAATCGCCTTTTGTTTTAATGCATGTTTCAATATTAATCCTTTTTTAAAATTAATAATCCAATTTCCTAAGAATTAATTTTAGAATTAATAAAGTTACATTATATTTGAAATTTCTTTAATCCTTTCGGTTTTTGAAAATCTTTCAGTTTTTGAAAATATGTTTATCATTTTTACTTAATATAGTAAATCATTTGACAATTGAAGTGAAGAATTGTATTTCAAAACATTTAGTAATATTTTCAAATTTCACATCGTGATAACACTGTGAAAATGTCAAGATTAAAAGTTATGATATAACCATTAATGGATATGAAAAATCTTCTCCCAATCGTAAATTGAAACATATGAAAACAAGGCCTTTCTTCATTAGAATATCAATTTTCCATAAGGAACAACAAAACCATAGTTCAATAGTATCAATTCATACAGCTTATCTCAGAAATAATTATTTTTTGTTTGTTGAAGTGTCAGGATCTTAGATTCGTTTGCTCTGTTCTATTTCTTTCCATTTTCGTTTATTTCCTTTATTTTTTTAATTGATATATTTCGAAGACCTATATATCATTATAAGAAAGAATTTAAAATGTGTTAATCCGTTAATCATGTTCATCGACATTTAACATCAATTTATCAATCAGATTACATTATATGCGCGTTTAAAATGTTTAATATTAAATGCAATTTAAAAAAATAATTTAAGAACCTATAATTTTAATCTAGATAAGATTGAAAGGAAATCTTAATTAAAAATGTTATTTAATTTTAACAATAAGATGACATTATCATATAAAATCAAATAATAAATGACTTGCTATATAGCTCTCATATTCACTCGACATCAATATTTTAATGGAATTCATGTAACTAACATATATGCATGTTCATACTAACAATATCCTTATGGAAATTGCCAACTCATCAGCATAAATGAATAACGTATATGCATTATATTACTTGTAAAATTTTTAATTATACATTTTAGCGCGTATGAGCATTTGTAACCTTGTATACAATTTAAGTGACATTTTAAAATATTTTAACACTTTCTTATTATTTCTCACTATAAATTTATATCGTTAACTGTATTATACATTGTGTAACCTCGATAAACTTCAAGTAAGTCAAAGTTGAAATAAGCGTTTTAAGTAAATTGTTTAAAATACCAAACCAAAAATGTCACGTGCTATTTTGAACATAAAATTATTGTACATTCAAAAGCTTAGCTATATGAAATGAAAAAGAAAATAACCATTAACTGGTTGCTTGCTATACATTTTTAACCCTATATAAAACGAACACATTCCAAAAAAAAAAAAAGGTAATTTTTTTTTTTTTTATTTTTATATTCTTTTATAATTCGAGATTTTCCAGTTGAATAAATTTGTAATAGGCGGCGCGTGCTACTTTTATTCAACAAATAAAACCAAAAATAGATTGAAATCAGCAACAAGTTATACAAGACAGAAAAAAGAAGGGTAGAAACTTGCACTGCGTTCATTTAAGAAAAAAAATATTCTCTAAATTTTAAAAACAAACAAAAAGGCAAAAAAAATTGAAATATTTTGAAAAAAAAAAAAACAGAAGTTATGAAACCAAATCAATTATTGAACCATGAAAGGTTAATTTTCATCGCAAATTGAAAAAATTTACCATTTAAGATTTGATTCAGTGATTTGAAGGTTCTTTTTTTTTTTTTGGAGTATTTGAAATTAAAATCAAAATATTGCACCGGCCTATAAGGATTTTATATCGATTTTAATCTGTATTGTAATTGATTTGTTATATATAAAGTATAACACTAATTTGGCAGGTGTTTTCTCTTTTTTTTTTGGGGTAAAAGTTAACACGTATTCAAAAATGATGAAGAAGAAGAGTAAATTTTAAAAATACAATTTGAAATCAATCAAATTGAAATCTGTTTGTTCTGCTTCTTTTTATGATTCAATCAAGGAAATTTTGGGTGGTAAAAAATAATTTGTAAAAAAAAAGTATATACAAATTTCTTTTTTTCCTTTTACAATAAGTGGATATAAGGATAATGAATAAAATGATAATGAAGACAAGCTCTGTTCGCGACAAAATGTAATTGAAATATAGAAGGCTAGAGACAAATGTCAAGGTATTGAATTGACCGTTGACTGGCCGAAGGGAATGTTATTTATTCTTTAATTTTCGGACCAACTCTTTTTTTCTTACGCACGACAACTAAAACGAGCCTGAAATTTGGTCATTTTACCGAAATCATTAAGTATGTTTGATTCTACGGATGAAAGTAAATCGCACATTTTGCATGGTCAATTTATTACTACATAGTATGTTCGTTTATCGAAATACATATACCACAACAATTTAGTGTGAAAAACGGAAATTGTATTGAAAAAATACAATATTTATTGAATTTTTTTTTTAAAGAGACAACACGCAACTGAAGTCTGCTAAAGATCATGCAATGAAGACAGTTGTTCTGATGAGTTTTGCAAATCAGTTTCCAAAGAGTACAGGTAAAAAGACGTCGTTTCATACATTAATCATGGAACAAATTGTCTTACAGACATTGGACGACTCTATTAGTTTTAATTGGAAATCTTTTAAAAATCATTACTTTAAAGGCCTCACCCTTGTAAGAAAAAGGTTTCTACGAAAGATTTAAAAAAATTTGGTCACCTAATATGATCTTGTGGTATGAAAATATTTTTAATCATATTGAGGCTATTCGCTCTACTCAAGGGTCAATATTTCTACAAAACAAAGGTTTACTGATATATCGCTATTTTCACAATTATCTCCAAAATATCTCTATACCTTTATTTAACGATAAGTAATTGGTATACTATATTTATAGCATTAGGAAAAAAATATGCTTTGCAAAATGAAAATATTTTATTAAACAAATTGTATAGGGAGTCTAAATTGACTAGCACGGATCTTATTATTTAAAGATTCTGATAAAATTTCATATCACACCCACAAAATTAACACACAAAAATATTTTGAATTGAAAATAAAAATAAAAAAAAAATTATTTTTAATATTACTAAAACCGTGTTATCAAAATAGTAAACCTTTATTTTTTCTTCATGCTTGCTCAGGCACAACGGAAATTATTATTGTCCGTCTTTAATTGTAATTTTACCAACCATGAAACTAAAAGGAAAATTAATATTTTTCTTTTTTATTTAGTCATTGATAATATTTTAAAGCATAGTTTTCTAATTTCATAAAGTCATGCAATCACGTCTTATTTTTAAAATATTTTGTGGAACTCTTTAAGTTAGCAAATAGGAATTCATTGAGTTTGGCTCAATGTTTGCAAAATTTGTGTGCGTGTAAATGAATGTGTACACAAATGCTTTTACGTATAACAAAGATTAATATGCGAAATTTATTTATTTCTATATATTGTTAAAATTCGGTTATTTAAAGAGGGAGGAAGTTCACTATACATAGCGTCGGAAATAAAAGCATTTCACATTTACTTCCGCAGTATCCTTAAAATTAATGTTTCATAAATAATTTATACAAAAATAAAATATTTTATTTGAGATAAATTTATTAGAGGATGCTCTATATTAGTAGAATATAGAATTTTGTAGATAATATTAATGAGAATAAATTAAACTAGATTAAAGTTTTTAAAATATAATTCGGTGTGCGGATGAAACGACGATAATTTAGAAACTCAGTCGCTCTATAGAGAAATGTAATTTGCCATCTATAGTAGCTGTAAATTTCTAGCTCGGTCCAAATTTTCAAAAGTCAATTTTCTAATTTTCGAAAACATAGCAATTAAAAAGTTTAAAGGTTTGACGTAAAAATTGAAATTATGCCCTTAATTGTCTTTTTTTCTGCTTGTTTGCTTTCATTTTAAAACTTATGTCAGTTTGTAATTCTTGATTGCTCGTTTGGTTGGTTGATGTGGCTGATCTGCCGCACCCCAATTAGCGCAAATACACCTTTTTACTACCACTACCCCGTATAATTGCCAAGCTGTCATTAAACGTACGAGTACAGGTGGTCTATCTAAACCAACCGGTTCTCTTGAGGAATCTATCTAAATCGCCGATGTTTATTTTGATATCCCGTTCAACCTCGTCATACATACTCTGTCGCGCGTGACTGGCCCTGCCCAGCACAGGAAATTCGCAGAAATAGTGAAAAATGGTCTCCTTCTTGTCCAATTCCTGGCCGTTTCGACACGTTGTCCCAGCTTAGCCACATGCTTCCCCCAAATGCCAGTGACATGCGAAGACAGTCGTCAGGCAGCAATGCGCCCCCATTTTAATTTCCATAGTGCGTATTTTTGCAACATTTTTTTTGCCGTCCCGTATATCCTACTACTTGTCTACTTAAAGCCTAACTTTTCTTATGTTACAGTAACGAAAATTTTGGTTAAACTATATTTAAAAAAAAAACATCTGAAAACGGAAACTTTCTTATAGATATCCAGTTTATGCTTTGATCAAAAAATTTGTAAAATTTTTCGGAAAAGCCAATTGAATAATTACAAATTAATTAAACAACTTATTCATAATAATAATGTGTTACACATTTTTGTTTTTTTCGTGTTCGTAATTGTTATACATATTTAATTTAATTTCTTAGCGTATATTAAGTAGTATAATAAAAACATTTTTAATTTTTATATATTTTGAAAATATAAAATTTCAATATACAAGGCATAAATCATACAGCAAATTGGAAGGCAGCTACTGGAAATAATATCATTATTGTAAATTTTTAAGTGACAATAAACCCATTATAAAATTCTTTTAAAAAACTTAAAATTTAAATTGGTTCCTTCACATATTGTATAACATATATATATTTTGCCTGTACTTCAGAAATACATGTTCTTTTTTGCAAAACCATAAATTTTGTTATAAAAATTTTGAAAAAAAAAATGGGCCCATTTAAAAACCTAATTTTGTTATGGGCATAAAAAAAGGCAAAAAGAGTGACCAAAGAGATTTAAATTTGATTCTTTAAGATAATATTCCAAAGAAAAAACGATTTACTTGCTGTATTTTTTTATCATTAACAATTCGCCCTTATATTTCAGATTATTCTTTCTATTGGTCTGTCTTATTAGTAAAATCAAAATATAAAAATAAAAACGTACAAAATAAACTGGAGACAGGTAATTTCATTACGCATAATGAATCCTATGAAAAGTATGTTCCGAATAAAATAAATCTCCTGTGAGTGACATACCTCGTCATACATGCTCTGTTGGAGTTGTGTTGGAAAGCAATCCCAGTTTAGCCTCATGCTTCCCTCAATTACCAGTATCTTGTGTAGACAGCCGTCAGGCAGCTTATAGATGTCCAGTTTATGTGTTGATCAAAAAATTTGTAAAATTTTTCGGGAAAGCCAATTTAATAATTACAAATTAATTGAACAACTTATTCATAATAATAACGTGTTGCACATTTTTGTTCGGGTTCGTAACTGTTATTCATATTTATACAACATGCATTCCGCATTCAACATGCACTAATCAAAAAATTTTATTCTTGTATTTTAAATGTATACAATATGAGAACTGCTTTGCGGTAATCATACTGTTTATGAACTATGAATTCCAAACTTTTTGTTGTGGAATTAAAAAAACTATTGATATTGCTTATGACGTTTTATACAAACGTTAATCACACATCTATAAGAACTAAATATAAAATGGGCAGTGTTGCGCGGCGTAAATTCGATCTTGTTTATATTACGGTCATTATGACGGTATATTTTGCAATAACAATGCAAAATTTACCACATGGCAAGTTAATTTCAATTCATAAATGGTTATAACTTGAAATATATTGCGAAAATAAAATTTTCCTGCAATTACAAGAGGATGGTAATTCTTAAACTATATTTTGACTCAACTATAAAATAATAAGTATATTTAACACGCATTCTTTACTCCTTTTCTCCCTATTAAATTTGATTAATGTCTTTGCATTTATAAATCCAAAGAAATTATTTTCATTTTTTTTTTTTCTGAGGTACATTTTCATCCTTTTTGTATACCGTCCAATGTATGTATTTATTTTAGATAACACGTCATATGCCCCATTAAATTTTATGAAACTTCAAACAAAAATTTAAGAAAAAAGGTTATTTAAATGAAGATAAAGCAAAGAAAGAAAAATTATGATTTAGCATAATAAAATAATGTTTTTTTTTAACTTGTTAGCACAAAAGCGCTAAGTGAATTGAGTAAAAATTTTTTTGATGAAAATTTTTTATTATTAGAAATGGTTTATTGTGGTCTAATACATACGAGTAGAAAAATATAAGATGTTTTTTAATATTATTGTAGCTTAATTCAAGTAGTAATTCAAGTAATTCATGTTCATATTATAAGGAAATTTTTTTTCAAATTAGCTGTCCAATCTTTTTTATTAATTCTAACTTTACGTTGTCTTGTTTTCGAAAAAAATGACATAAATTTTCAAAAAATTCATTAACGTTTCATTGGCATGTTAAAATAAATTAACGTTCCAATGAAATCTGATTTTCAAATTTTTCTTTACAAATGGTAAACCTTTTACTATTTTTACTTTCACTGCTCTCAATATCAAATCGATTCCAGTTTGAATTTTCTTCGAAACCAAATCACGTACCACTAATGACGTATTTTTTTTTTTACTTGACATCTCTCTTTATAATAATGATCTAGCATCGACTGGAAATACAAAGTCAATATTAAAAGTATATTTAGTGCTACACAGAAAAAAATGAATTAGATTTTTCAACTAATCGTAATTAGCTGATCACAAATTAGGTGTTTTTTATAAACAATTAGAAGTATTGACAACTCCTTTAGCTGTTTTAAAATTCATTATTAGCTGGCTCAACTATTTAGAATTAGTTGAATGCAATATTAAAAAAAATAGGTGATATGTCTAATCCTTTAGGTGTATTACCTAAAATAAGTAGTTGAAAATATTCAACTAATTTTAATAGACATTTCACCTAAACATTTGGTTATTTTAGAAAAGAAAACAAAAAATAAATTTACAGTTTTTATATAAATTCCTAATCAATGACTACATTTTTAAATATTTTGACTACAACAGTAGTTGATTCAGCTATTTCATTTTATATCAAAAGATTGACTAAAACATTAGCTGAACTACCGAAAACATTAGTTGAGTTATGAAAAGATCAAAATGTTTTATTTAGAAAGAAAAAACCAAAGTACCGCTACTTTTCTTCTTCAATGACTACTTTTCTAGATATCTTAACTATAACTTTATGTGATTCACTATACAGCCACTTTATTTTGCTCCAAAAAAAAATTAACTAAAACATTAGTCGAAATATCGAAAACATTAGCTGAATTCACATAAAAACACTCGTTTTATCAAGAGAAAATTCAAAGTACCGCTAGTTTTTTTTGTATTCTAATTTTTAAAGTATTTGAATAGAAGCTGGTACATGGTGAATATTGATATAGTTAAGAAGTATAGTTTTGTTTTTGTAAAGTAAATTTTTAGTGATTGAAATTAATTTTAAAAAATTTAAAAAATAAAACAAGGTTCTGATACATTATCTACATCTAATACAGTAGGAAATTGGCTTTCAAATACACAGAGTACGTCTACGTTGCAGCAAGATAGTAGCATAAGCGAAACTTTCGATTTGGTTAGTAGTTGTTTTTTTATTGTTTATACGTTAATGTAATTACTTGGATTCTTGATATAGTTTTACTTTTAGTAAATTTACGTTGGAGCTAAAGGTCAACGAGGTAAATTACTAGAAAAATATTACAGTTTATCTAAAAAATACCAAAACGCAGGAGTGTTGAAAACTTTCAGAAAGTCAATCATTACATTTGGAGCCTGAAAAATTTGAAATTTGAAAAACTAAGTTGCACAAATAAATTATATGTCCACAATACTTTATACCAAATTAATGACGTAATTACTTTTAGTGATTTGAAAACCAATAAGTTTTTTTTTGATTACCTATATATGTTTTAAAAGTAATACATTTTTCTTTTGTTGTGAATAAAATTAAATGAAACATAACTTAATTTTTAATTTATAACATCCTCTTATTTTCAGGATTAAGAATAAATAAATTTAGAAGAGAGCCGAATTTATTTAGGTACTTTTTCTAATATAATAGGTAAAAACTCTATTTTACTTATCTAATTAAATAGTTATATTTTCGATTCTTATAACTAAATAATTAGGCATATTATCTATTGTAGGGAATATTTTTCAGCTACTTATTTAGGTGAAATTCCAATTTCTTAAATTGAATTCCAAAAAGATTTTAAAATAATTCAACTAAAAGATTAGGTGAACCAACTATTTGCTTAGTTGAAATCCAGACAAATGTTTAGGTGTTTTAGCTAGTATTGTAGATAAATTAGCTAATTTATTTGGTTAATTTTCCTAATTATTAAAAAGTAAATTCAGCTAATTTAAATTAGGCAATGTAGCTAAATAGTTTAGGAGGCTGAAAATCAAGCATTTCATTAGGTGATTTATACTATTGTTTTAGGTAAATTTTCTACTCTTTTTTTTCTGTGTATTTGGACGAAAATTTGTTAAAGAAATTTTATATTCTTATTAAAAGTCAAATTGCGGTTATAAATTTTTGTTAACGCGTAATTATGAATTTAATTCGAATAATATCGAATATATTATTCGAATTTTAATATTTGTCTCCTAATATGTTTTAAATCAAAAATTAAAAAAATCGAAGATTAAAAAATATTAGAAGACGATTGACCATTAAAAATTCCTATTCGATAGCCCTTCATTTAAAGTAGTTTTTGCAACCGAAAATTTACAATTTTATAAAAAAAAATGACTCAAACTCTTGCTTATTTTGGGTTTGCTGACTTTAAATCAAGGAACGGTATTTGAAATTTTATAGACTTATATTGAATTTTATTATATCGAGGTGATTATATGCGAGAGAATATGATACACTGTATTCCAGTCTTTATCTTATAATATTAATATTGCAAGGTTGCTGATATTTACATGCCATGGTAACTAAAAAGTAAAAAGAGAATAAAATACAAGTGTTCTATACAAAGAAGAAATTCCAAAGAAATATTGCAAAATCAAAATGAATTTTGAAATTTGGTGAATCGTTTAAATCGTATGTATGTACGGATATGGAAAAATCAATTTAATTAATTAATTATTTAATTAATTACGTAACCTAATGAATTATTTAAAATAATTAAATTAGGGAAGTTGAATTGAAATTTTAAAATAAAAATATTTTAAATCAAAGAAAAAAACTAATGTCATAAATCGAATAATTTTTTTAATTTTTTTTGGAAATCATGATAATATATAATTGATCTTACTTGATGGTTGTTGATTTTTTAGAGCATAAATTGAAATATATAATTTAATTATTGAAAACACATTAATAAATTTCAAATAAAATATTAATTAAAAATTTAAAAATTCTATTAAATAAAAATTTGCGAATATATTTTTAATAAATTTGTACAAAGTTTCTATGAACTTACTTAATCGAATTTAGATCAAAATTGTGCCACACCTATTTTATCCAAAATTTTGCTTATATAAGGACACTATAAAAGCTAATAAATCATTTTAGTTTTCATTATATAAAATTAACAGAAAAAAAAAAATTCAAAATTATTATTAAAATTTAATTCATTTTCAAATTTAAGGGAATTGTTTTTTTGTTTTCGTATATTTCACTTATAATACATGATTATTCTATGGCACATAGCTATGCCTATAAATATGAAAAATATATAGGGGAAAATAAAGATATAATTTATTTTTTTGAAAATTTGAAAAACAAAAAAAAAATCAAGTCCCCAAACGAGACCACACCTATCAAAAGGGAACAACAAAAAACCCGAAAAGGGCTTTCCTTATTGGTTGCAATTTAAGCGCATGATCGTTATTGGTACCATGTGAATTATTTTCCCACCAAAAAAAAAAAATTTATTTTATTTTTTTTTTTTTCATTTAATGTTTAACAATTTCTTCCCATTTTTTTCATATTATTTATATTGTTTTATTATATAATGATTATACCGTTACCTTAACTGTTACTTTTATTGAAAAAAACAATAAAATTTACAATAAAAGAACAATAAAAAAAAAAACAACACAAGAAAATCACAACAAAAATAATAAAGAACATGGCAATAAAAAAAAATGTTCAAAATTGAAAAAAAGATTTTTTTTTATTTATTTCTGTTTTCTTTATTTTTCTTTTTTTTCATCTATAAAATACTGGATAATATTGTATACATAGATAGAAAACAAAAACTGGAATGAAATAAAAAAAAAAGGATATACAGAATAAAAGGATAACCTAAAAGTATACAACAACAATACCAATAACAAACAATAAGAATAAAGAATCGGGCAAAAGGAAGAGAACAAAAAAAAATTCATTAAAAATGCAATTTCAATTTTACAACAGTTAATGGATTACTAATATGATGTGTGATGCCATATATATATATACAGTTATACCCACAGTGCATACAAATATGGAAGGCGCTGGTTGGGAAGGGGTTGGTTGAATTTTTGCCTGCGATGTTGATGTTGTCTCATCATCTACACAATATAAATTGTTAAAATTTTCAAATGATTTTTATTTTATATATAAATATTTATGTGGATGCAAAATTTACATAAAAAATCATAAAATCAGAAAAAGAAAATGAAATTTAACATTTAAAAACGATTTGAAAAGGTAATTAAATTTTGATAGGTTTTGCATTATTTGATTTTTTTTTTTAATTTATTTCTATTTTTTTTTTTTTGTTAACAATGAAACACTCTATTGTCCATTATAAATGCTATAATATATAAGATATATCACAATATATTTAAATAATATTGAATTTAAATTGAATTGATTGGGTATATGATATGGTAAACTGTTATACTGATAGATTAATATTGATTGATAGATGAACATCATAAGTTTATGCATTTTTCAGCATTCTAATGTAAAGGCTTTAGCTATATATATATATATATAGGTATACACATAATTATGTAAAATGCATTATTGCAAATCAAAATTAATTGAATAAAAAACGAGTATATAAGAGAATCGGTGGAAAAATTCTTCTTAATTTTTCAAAATAACTAATAATAAAAAATTATTTTTTATAGAACAAATTTTCTAATATTATACATATCCTTATAGTTAACGTAATAAATTAATAAATATTACAATCAATAGATGATTTATTAATATTATGAATATTCACTGCTGAATTTTCACAAGCAATATTGTATATAACGAGAATAATCATTTTAAATATTTCATTTATGATCCTTCTATGATGAATTCCAAATAACCACAAAAAAAAATATTTGTGAAGATTACTGTAGGCTGAGAACTGATCAGGATCAATAAATATAAAATTTTACATAAAAATTATTTTTAATCTGATCGTTTACTGGAATATTCAGTATAGTAGTGTATGGCAACTAAATTATTTTAAATAATTTTTATCTATATTCGATATTTAAATAGAAATATCAAAATTTTCAACGGCAAAATTGAATATTTTCTATACATATATATGAATTTTTGTATTCCTATTGAATTTCCTATATGAGTTGAAAAATTTTCTCAAATAGAGAGAAATCAGTCTAATAAAATTTCAAAAAAACTCATTTACTTTTAAAAATATCAGAAACAGTAAATAAACAGTAAAGTAAGTAAAATTGCATAATTTTAGGCTATTTATTTATTAAGATGAATATTTAATTATTTTTTGTCTTCAATTTTTTAGGTCAATTTAGAGTATTTTAATTATAAAAAAGAACGAATTCCTTAATTACTTTCTAGCCATATTTAATATAACCATTCATAATTTCCCTTTTATTCCGAAAAATATACTATAGTATAGATGCCGTGAAAATGAAAGAGAAAATAAAGAATTGCAAGTAAAGAATTAAAGGCATAAATTTTATCATTAATTTAATTAAAGAAATTAATAAAATAAAAAATTACAGATTTTTGAAAAATATTCAAGGAAAATAATTGTATTTCAGAGTTGAAAAATTATTAAGTTTTAAAATGAAATTATGTAATCCTTATGATTTACATTTATTAAATTATTCACACCTATATTTAATTAAAATGTTTAAGCCACTCTTTAAATTTATTAAGCTTATAAATTTAATTAACAAAACAAAGAAAGTGTTATTAAAGTTGCCAACAAAATTTATTTGCACTACAATAAAATTTATTAAAAATATTTTTGTTATAATAACGCTTGTATTCTTAGGCTTCTTTAGAATTATTAATTTCTTCTATATTTCATTAGTATCTTAGTAAAATCTTATACTTTATTTTATACAGCATAATTTCGAATATTTTATAACTAACTCATAGTGTTATGTGGCATTTTAGTACATTAAATTATTTTTTTTAGAATAGTTCTATAAACATATAACACTTTCTATGAGTATTCATCATTATACGACTATATATGTATATATTTTTTTGTAAATGCTTGGGCATTATAAAATTACACCATCATAAAAAATTATAATTTATACTTATGGTGTAAATAGACTGGCTATACGTACCGTATAAATAATATAAACTATTGTAGATAAATGTGAAAAAAAAAAAATAGAAATAAGATTGTCAACATTTTACTTATAATTTATATTTCATTTTAGTAAATGATAAAAAAATTTCTTTAATATTTGAAACAGTATTAAAAATTAGAATTTTAATTCGGAATATTTTAAAAATAAAATGTGTAAATTTGATATGATATTTTGATTATATAAATTAAATTCAAATGTTCTTCCAATATTTAGAGTTTCGTGATTGTAGCTGAAAAAAAATAAATTAAATTATAATAAGTATACAGATTTGAAGCAGTCGCATAGTATACATGAATTTCTTCGAATATGAGGAATATGAAATAACAAATTATAAAATCTTATCACAATAAATACGACTGTCATACCTTAACTATCAGCTTTTGAGCAGATCGCATCAAAAATAAATTTTTTCATAATTATAAATAGGTTACAATTTCTAGTCGATAAACTTTCATATAACATTTTTCTTAATTTAATTGAAATTTTTCTAAAATTTTACAATAATTAAGTTATACCCCTTATTTGTATGCTTGCATATTGAATTTTTTAAGGCGTATAAGGCAATGGAACAATTATCTACTCTTCTTTACTGTAGTCATATTCGCAATATTATTTTAGACCTCTACACTGTCTTTTTAATTATATTTACATTAACTCAGTTCCGTACAAGACTGTTGAGATAAACTACGGAAATCTTATTCAAAATAATTGCAATTATTAAAATTCTCTGTTTCTTATAATTAGCAGGCATAAATATTTTCATCTAGTTTTTTTCTCTTAAAAAAAATATATTTTAACTTATTGCTATAAAATATGTCATCAGATTAAATGTCATTTTTATTTTATATATTTTAACATTATAATACAAAAAAAAAGAAAACAAAATTTTGGTTTTTTATTGTAATTGAGATAAAAGTATTCAAGTGGCTACCGGAATAATAATTGCATTTTACATAATTTTTCATTGCACACATACCTTAATTTATATTATATGAAGACATAACTAGGCGCGTATTATGATATTTTATTAACGCTTCACAACACATATGTATATAATGTATGTATATTCTGTAATAATATAAATGTGAAAAAAGAATAAAATTTAGTCATCATAAAAGTTTACCATATATTACAAGATTGTCACTAGATAGAGATTGGGTTGAGATAAAAATGAAAATATCGTAAAAAAAACAGTGACATAAAATGTATATGATTGCACTTATAATGTACTCAACATGTACGTATATATAATTGAATTGTAAATTGAATTGTACTTCTTGTTTTAGTTTTAACTTGAAGGCTTATATGCATATACTTAGCCACCTAGCTTATTTATTGTGCAACTAAATTTATAGTAATAATAAAAGTTATAATATAATAAAACGTTTACTACCCCCTGATTTATAAATTATTTTAGTTCAGTATATTTATTTTGTAGAAATAAAGAATATTTTAAGAGAAAACACTATTAAGCAAGTATATATGGGAGTATATGGAATATATATATGTTTTGTCTGTTGGTAATTAACAAATAAATTGGGTGCAAACATTATTTCATTAAATTATAATTAATAAAATTTTGAATACAATTGTTCAAATGTTGTATTTAAAATTTTTTGAAAAAATTGAACAAAATTTGTTAATTACAATACATCATTAAAAAATAGTGAAAAATTCACTATGTAGCACAAATTAAGTGCTTCCTGTTACAAAGTTACTTGAATTATTAGAAATTTTACAATTTATACCGCTAGTGCCTATGTTTTAAATTCTAAGTAAATCATTGAAAAGTAATTATTTTACTGAAAAAATAAAGAAAATTATTCCAAATATGAAATTTTTTCCACAAGGGTGATTTTATTTGCGCATATCGGGCAATATTATACTCGCTCATGGAACGAATTTGCGTTCCGAGTCCTCATTTTAAATTTAAATTTTTAATATATGATTGTATATGTATAAATTTTCACTATAATAATAAAATTTTTCTATTACTATTTTTGTACATGTCCAAATTTCTTGATTATTTTAGTATTTCTGCACAAAAACTGCAATTTATAATGGAATTTATACCTTATATACTATAGGTTTTTTTAACATATTTTTATTACAATTGCTTTTTGTATGTGTCTATGGTAGAAATTTTGAAATCCTAGTCAATAATATAATAAATCAAGTTACGTTTTTTAATAAACTAAATTACAATTTGTATTATTAGAATTTTAGGTGCTTATTCTTATAATTTTTATAATTTCTGTTATAATTTATTCTACATTAACAATTTTTCTATTATAAAATCAAATTTCTTGGAATGAAAAATTTTCTTTGATCTTCTTTCACATAATAATAGGTAATAAAAAATAATGGTACTTGTTAATTTATTTCTAAAGTAAAATATAATTTCTTTTTTCACTGAAATAAAAAAAAAATTCGCACAAATTGTCCATCCAAAAAATACGTGGTTCCAAAAATAAAATAGGAAGCTGAAAACAATTAAAAAAAGCACTGTTTTTTTCATAAGAAAAAACTAGATTTTTTTTTTTACAAAAAATACATACTACCTTTACTTACCTATAATATTAAATTAACAATGTATGTGGTAAATTCTTTTTCTTACCGTTATTATAAATACTAACATTTAATCTTGAAAATGTCTTAAGTCATCAATCATGCTAATTTTCATTGGTATTGTTTTCATTTAAATTTTAAGCACATTAAAAAAATGGACAAAATAAAAATGCTATTCTTCTCTTTTTATTTGTTTTATACATGACCACTCAACTCAATTCTGGTTTCTTGAAACATATTGTATTGCTGCTCTATATTTCATCATCTTTGCCATAATTTTTAATGTTTTATAACCATACAAAATTTTTATTGGATTTTGTTCTTTTTTGTTTTCATTGCAAACTTTTTTTTTAATTGTTCTATGTTTGTTTTTTTAGTAAAATGAGAGTTTCCCTTTGAAGTTCATGTTTTGATCCCAGTGCATTTAATCGGCTTTAGTACATTTTCAAATTATTATTAAATTTAAATTTCATATTGTCCGTATAGCAAGAAAAATATGTGGGTATAATTGCTTCATAAGAAACTTCTTTCATATTTAGGATAATTGGAAATTGTGTAATTAATCAATTGAAAAGATCTATTTTATGATTGGAAGTGGCGAGACATTGACATGACACATATACTAGAATACTTAGAATCAAAAAGAACTTTAGTTTTTAGAATGTTAGCAAGTATAATTTAATTTTTCATATAGATCTTATGTCGTAATTTTTGAATATAAAATTGTAAATGTTTTAAAATATCTGTGATATCAGCGCCGGATCTATACCATATATGCAAAGTAAGCATTTGCAATGGGGACCGGAAAACAGAGGTGTCAGAGTGAAAAAAACTAAATTTTTAAAAAATCAAAATAGTTTCCAATTTTTTTCTATTAAGTGTTTTCCAAAAGTTTTTTTGTTATTTAAGGTTAAATTAACTTGAAAACATATACTTGTTTTACAAATATTGTAAAAAAAAACGTAAAAATTTTGATTCCCATATGCTTTGATTTTATGGTTTATCTAGCTTTCCGCATGATAAAGTCACAAGAAATTAATTTATCATGTGCAAAGTGCAATGTTTATTGCATATTGATTCGAAAGGGGAAAGCGAACTTAAAAATCTCAGATAGGGCACCGAACAAGTCGTGTTACGTTTTATCATTAATTTTATTAATCTTTGTTAAAAAGAGAAAAACTACTTATACGAGTACGCGAACTAAAAAATCTTTACTTCTGAAAAATTTTCAAGGAAATATGCCCTTTAGGTACGCCATTCAATAACAGCTTATTTTCAATTTGTCATTTTTATGTTAATTTTTTTTTTATTTGCTACTGTTTTTTCTTTTAATTTAATTTTGTCTTTTCATGTATCACCAAAAGCTTGCTGAAATCACATAAAACATCTTAAATTTTTTTTTCTTCAATTGTTAATTTTTTTAAATTTTTGTCAAAAAAAAATGTAAAGTTTCAACTTATTCAGAACATCTGATCTTATCATCAAAAATGGACAATTTCATAAAATAAATAAGAACAAAATAAAAGAAATTAAAAAAAAAAATATTCATACGAAAATAAAAAAAAAACTTTAAAATCTTATCTTAATTTAAAAGATCTTGCAAAAGTTTTGGTTTTAAAGTGTGGAGCGTTTCTTATATGTATGTAATGTTAAGGTATACCTTAAAAATTAAATAAAACAAAAGAAGAAAAAAAAAGATCTTAACAATAGAAAATGCAAAATTACGTGTTCTGAATCTTGGTGGACCAAATTGCCATTAACATACTTACTTACATAATAAACTATACCGTCATCATTGTTTTGCATATATGTGTACATTTGTGTTATTTTATATGAAGAAATATAAAAAATATTGTAACTAATTCTTCTTCTGCCGTGATATACTAACGTATATAGCGGTCAGCACAAAAACTATACACTCAATTCATTAAGCTTTAAATACAGCGACAATCTTAAATTTTTACATTTTTTTTATGTGTGTATGTATGTACCAAGTGATTTTTTAAGCGCTTGGTTTTATTAATTGAACGAAAAAAAATCTGGTGTGATCAGCACATAATCGACCGAGTTACAGAATATTTGCTTTACAGAGTTTTGCTTTTTGCCATCCGGATTCTCTTAAAAGTTCGAAAGTTAGTTTCGGTAAAAACCAAATAAATTTCAAGGAATTCCATCAACTAGTTCCATATAGATTTGGTAAAAAATGCATAACCCCCATATGGTCTGAACCCTGATTTTCCCAAAAAATTAACATCCTAAATTATTATATTAAATTTTAAGGAAATTGGTTGATTATTTCGCTTTATATGCGCAAAAATGTAAAATCGGCCAGAATCCCGAAAGATGGTATATCCGTGACATTACCGAAATAAATTCACATATAGAATTTCATCAAAATCGGTTCAGCTTCCCTAGGGAGGAGTGCGTTCCCACTCAGGAGAACATTTGACTTTCGTTTCGCCTTTAATCTATGCAATGTCTAATAATACTAAGTCGTTTTAACAGCTGCAATCATAGCAGATCACGTATATAGAATGAAAAAATTAAAAATCAAATAGAAAAAAAATCACCCGTTACATCATATCAACATAATTATATACCCACCATTGAAGTTCCTACATATATAAGATGTGGATATACGGTACATGTGATATTGTAGAAGTAAGCAAAACATTTTAAAATATATAGTGTTGAAACAGCACGATTCATTTTAATTGTTTCAAATGAATATTCTTAGGAATTTTAATTATTACGTAAGATAATACACTAAAACACTAGTAAAAAAAGAAATATATACTTTGTACGCAATTCATTACGAGTATAATAAACAGCGCGTTTAGGTGAATATGTATACATGGATGTTTAAACAGAGAAGAGCACGAAAAAAAAAATGTAAGTGTATGACGATCACATGATTGATTATTCAATTTGAAAATTTAAAATATGCCAATATTTTTTACCGGAGGATCACTAAGTCGGAATTCAGAAGGAAATCTTGTTAATTCTAATTATATTATCAACTAATTGTGGAGTAAGTTTTCAGAAAAAGTATTCGATGATCACAAAATTTCCATGCCTATATCAAATATTGGGAAAAATAAATGCAAAAATAATGATATTTGTCTTCTTTTGCCATATTCAATTGACTCTAAAATAATATTGTCATTCAATCCTTTTCACTAACCCCCTTTAAACATAAGTGTACAAATTTCAAAAATAATTTATTGATTAAAATTAATAGGAAACCCCATCTACCAAAATAAAAGTCCTGCAGTCAATTTTACGTTATTAATTTTGATACAATTTGCATTTTTAACAAAAGTTTAAGAATGTACCAAATGCACTATTTTACGATTATCTCAAAAAAAAGCGAAATTTTACATATTTTTGTAAACAAAAATTTCAGTATATATTGAAAAGAGAATTCAGTATCCTGCCGTCCGTACAAAACTTTTACACCCTTGAAGATAGAAAGCTGAAATTTTATACGTACATAGATCTTTACTAGAAATCCTTTTCCGTAGAAAAAAAATTTTCACCTCCCCGCCCTCCCTTCCTCTAAAAATTATACCTCCCTAAAAACCTAAAAACGGAATTTTTTAACGATTTATTGCAGTGAAGCCGTTAACATTTTTCAAATTTTACAAAAGCAGAAAAATAGTGATTGGCTTCTTCTATCGCGGCATACTATTTCTAAACTTTAAAAAAAACAAAATAGCGGTTAAAATTTACGGTTATCTAAAACTCGTTTTTTCAAAATTTTTGGTGCCGTTTTTCTATATCGTACGTTAGGGGGAGACTGAAATTTTAGTTTAGATATTCATAAATGGTTTATTTCGTGAGAAGAAAATTTTTTTCCATCTTCATCCCCTCTCAAGCTATCACCTCTTGAAATTTGTAAAATTTGAATATTTGGCACCTTATATTTGCGAAACCACAAGCTTTTTCAAATTGTTATAATCGCAAAAAGTTAACGGTAAATTCCGTGTCATTAAAAAATATAATTATTTCTCTTAACTCACACAATTAACCCTTCAAATCGATCATCATGCAAACCTTTCCTTAAATTTATTTTTGCTTTATTTTTAGACTGCATAAATCGTTCATCCTAAATTTATGCAATCCTAGAAATAGTTTCGTACATGTATGAAAATAATTTTAATAGTTTGGTATTTAAACATAGACTATATTAATTAAAAGCAGTATTTTCATTTGTTGAATGGAAAAATACTACACCATACAAACCCATTGCTATATTATCCAACTTTATTGAAATTTTTTACTAGCAATGTTGTAAGAAAATTGTAAAATCAAATTTACATGTTGTCATTCGAAATTTTCAAATATTTTATCAAAAATTTTATTATCAATTTTGAAATCAATGTTGATTCCAAAAATCAACCCTTTACACTTAAAGTTAATTTTATTCGAAATTTTCAAATATTTTATCAAAAATTTTATTATCAATTTTGAAATCAATGTTGATTCCAAAAATCAACCCTTTACACTTAAACTTAATTTTATGACCTTAAATTCTTTACAAAAAATTTTTCTTCTAATTAAAAAGGTTAAAATTTTAAAATTCTAATATTTTATGGTGTACTACTAATCAAGATTTAGTTTAATTTTAATTTGTGAATTGTGTATATGTGGATATGCAAAAATTATTATTACAAAATACCATTCATGTCCTTTAAAAAACAACAACAACAAAACACTATAAAAAGAAATTAGTATTAAATGAAATTATTTTATGTAAATGGTTACAAAATATGTGAGACAAATCACACTTTAATTGCATGTGTGTATACTTATATGTTGCATTTTTAAATCTAATTGGCTTTTATATTTTACAAGTACTTATATCGCAAGATATTTTGTAATTATTATTAAAAGATTACACAAATATTTAATTTGAAAATAACACGTATAACTATATATTGTGAATATTTTGCTCACATTTGAAAATTTATGGTAGAAAATTTTGTTGGCATAAGAAAAATATTTCCGTAATTTTGGTGTTTTCTTATTTTCTAGCTTTTTTTTCTGAAAAGATTTCTTTATATTATATTATTATCCTTAAATACATAAATAAAATAAAATTTCATTGTTTTCCTTTTTATCCAATATCCCTATAATGTAAATCTTAAAAATTTTCTTTTTAATATTTTACATTTTGAATATTTGGTTTGGTTTTTCTTTACAAATTTTCAGGATGACAAAAACTAAAATTCTTTTATTTTTATAGCTATAAATTTTTTATGAATTCAATCGTATTGTACTCGTAGACTATAGATATATGTATTTGTTTAAAAACTTTCCTAGTTTATTGAGAGTAAAATAAGGAGTTTTGAACAGGAAATGAACCCCACTTACATATATTTTTCTTTTGTATATTTCGGAAGAGTTAATTTATGTAAATTGTTCTTGTTTTCTTAAGTATCCTTTCCTTCTTATTTTATTGTTTTTTAATCACATTATTATTATATTATTATTGTTCTATTTACAGGACATTTTTGTGCTTTTTTTTTGTTTTTATAAAATGTCTTTTGAATTTTGTTATAAGACAAATAACTTTACATGACAAACAGAAATTACAGAAAAATAATAAATAATTCAAAGAAGTTAAATTTTCAAGTTTTGCTTTCTCGCAAAAAAAATTTAAGAAGAAAAGATTTAATAAGTAGGTGTATAACTTATATCAAAGGTGTAAGTAAGAAATGAATTTGAAATTATATAAGATTTTTCATAGTTTATAGAGAAAAATTCGTAAAAGAATGTTAATGCTTTCGCTACAAGTGGTTATATATTATGTATTGTGATAGTGATAGCGGATATCAAGGTTTTTCTAGAATATAGGAAAAGAATAAAATTTGTATGTTTATGAGAGTATTCACTGTTGGTTAAACTAGCCAAGTTAGTAAACTAAATATGTAGATGAAGATGTAATTTAGCAATTTCAAAGTTTTTTACTACATTTATTAGTAATTTACATTTTTCTGAGTAGAGACAATTTATTTCAAAATTTTAAATTGTCACTTAGTGCCAAAAAAAAGAAAATATTAAATTAATGAAAGGAAAAAGGACTTGTCTGGGAATTGTTTTTTTCACTACCAATATTTCTGAATTATTATGTATGTTGTTCAAGGTTTGGTTTTTCGGAGAGAGCAATGTCATTATTATTACTTTACCAATTTTCTGTCATATTTCGACGTCCCAGTGCTTGGCACATATGATATATGCATAAAGAATATAGTTCGTTTATTATAAAGCTGTATATGAAATGCACGCTTTTCCTTTTAATGTTTTTTCGGAAAAAATTTATTCAATTTTCGTAAACAATTTAATTAAATGTTAAGAAAATACACACTTAAAATATACATGCACTGTTTATTATTTAAAAAATATATATATATTAAAAAAATTTATGGAATTTTATAGAGAGCACTTATACGACATGTTCTAAATATAATCGTTTATATAGATTTGCATTAATTAATTTAAATAAAGTTGTAAGAAATCTATTTTATGCAATAATAAGGAAATTTAAATTTGTTTTTTAATTTTAAAATTATTAAAATTATTGTTTAATTTAAAATTTAATTATTTTCACTATAAATATTAAAAATTTTGAACAAAAACTCTTATTTCATTATTATTTAAACTGTTATACACATTTCAATAAAACTTTATTTTCCTCATTAAAAATATAGTTTAGCTTTAGTTAATTTTTTATTAATAACTCTAGTATTCGAATATTTTAAATGAATTTACTTTCATTCCATATAAATATTAGGTAATACCCGTGTAATATGAAAATGTGTATAATAATATTTTTTTTTTACAAATTATAATAATATCGAAAATTTGATGCAATTTTTCAATGCTCGAATATTATAATCAGATTATTTACATAAATATGTCTACAATTTCAGAAATATATAGACAGTATTTCAATAAAAATAACACCCATTTTAAATACAATAAAATTATAATAATAATATTAAACAATATTTCCTATATTATATACATATTCCATTAGAATATCTCCCACATAAAAACAAAAAAAAAATTCTAAAAGAAAAAAAAAAACAAATAGACCTTTTTTGAATAATTTAAGAGCATTTTACCAACTTATCAAAATAATAAAACCTATAATATTATATACCTTAAAAATAAATACTTGCAAAAAAAAAATCGAATCCTTAAAATCCTTAATTAAAATGTAAAGAAAATGATAGAGATCTAAGCATAAATCAAGTAAGACCTTTCAAATAAAAAACGAAAGAGAGAGAAAAAAAAATAAATTTTATCTATTTTAAAAAAATTTGGATATTTTTTTTTTTGTCTTCAAAGTATACTAAGTACTTACCTATGACATGTTGGTAAAGGTTAAAATATATAAAAAAAAAAATTTTTTCTTTGAAAATTTTTTAATATTTTATCACATTCAGGACCTAATTTACATTGTACACAGATTTTTAACCTTATATACTTTACCTATAAGATGAAAAAATAAAAAAAAAAGCAAAAATTTTTCCTTCTCTGACATGGATGAAAATGTTAAAATGCCATTGACATTTTTCTTTCGAAAATTTTCTTTGTTTTTTTTTGTATAAATAAAATTTAACAAAAAACTGAGTGGTAATAATAAGAATAATGGCAAAACAACAACTGAGCCAAAATTTCACATTTTTAATTTTTGAAGAGGGTTGAATCCTGTTTTCACAATACATACATATAATAACTATCTATAGCAATAAGAATGATAAACAAGGAAAAAAAAACAAGAAGAAAAGAACTTAAAACTCACCGCTTTGTTCACCGCTATGCCCTCTTTTTTATTATAAATTTGGTGTAGATTAAAAATGAAAATTCAGAAAAAAAAAATTTTTTAGCGTTATTTTTTTTTTTTAAATAAAAATTTTACCATCAAATGTCGCTAATAATTAATCCTAATTAGCTAGACAATCATGAGGCAAAAAAAAATGTGGGTAAATCGTCAAAAAAGACACTGTAGAAGAAGAAGACTGAATTTGTTGTATAGCTTTTTAAAATTTTATGTGGTAATCTGGGTAAAATCACAACTCATTTTGACATAGATTTCTTCTCGTTCACTCTCTCTCTCTCCATCTTTAATAAATTTTAAAATTTATTTTAAAATTTATTAAGGATTGAGAGAGAGAGAGATTAAGAGATGGAGAAATATAACTGAATAGGTGTGAATCTCAAAAATGACAATATTGTGGCGGTCTCAATTAGAATAATGTTGTTGTTAATTATTGTTATTTCGATGAAAATAAATATTTATATATATATTTAATATTATCCTTTCTTAATTTATATATAATTATTTTGAAAGTATTGTAATATTGTTGAATATAGTGTTAAATAAATTGGAGAACCTTATTATTTTAAAAATTGTAAATGTTAACAAATATTCTTGTTACCAGCAAAATGCCTAGCAAAGTCAGTTTTGTTGCGAGCCTTCATGCTTCTATCATAGAGAAATTAATGTAAAATTGATTTTCACTTATTCCAATATAAAATAATTTGCGTCAGATTGAACATTTTGAATTTCACTTTTAATTAATGGTGAAGTTAGTTTTTTAAAATAAAATTTTTTTTTATAATCTGTAGGTATTTTAATCGAACTGAAGAGTAGTCGAGTTCTGCAGTCAAGTACAGTAGCCAAATTAATTTCTTTAAGAAATCTGATATTATAAAACCTTTTGTGAGCAGTGATGATTTTCCATTATGATTCTCAACAATTTTAATATAAGAAATAAATTAAAATTCTTAAACTTGGTATGTGTACAAATCAATTTGAAGTTCTAAATAATTCCACAGCAAAAAATTATTCCTTTCCTCTCTATATTATTATTTCGAAACTAAAAATAAAAAAACAGAAAAACTTTTAAAGAAATTTTCAACTTTTTCTTTTAAAAAAGGAACTTTGATTACCTGAAAATTAAAATTATAAAAGTTTAATTTTTGTTTTTGTTTAAAAACAAAATTTCAAATGAAGTGTGGAATACCGCGAAATAAAATTTAAAAGATTACCCTTTTTTTTATATTTTTGTGCAGTTATTAAAGAATTGGGATTATAAGAAATTTCAATTTCCATTTGTAATGTTATTATTTAACAAGAACTTAGATTAAAATACACATTTTACAAGATCTTCCAAAACCTGCATACACAATCAATTTCAAGGTGTTAATAACTTTTGAAATCCATGGCTTTTAAATTTGGAATTATTAAAATTCACTGGAAAACAATCTCTTCGTAACGGAATGGATTCGACATACAAAAACTTTTCAGTTCAGAATAACGTTGATTGTTGATAAGAAAACCAAATTGGAATAATTTTGCTCTTTTTTTATGTATTTTCTATTTTTTTTTAATAATATCGTTGTAGTGATTAAAAAATTTAAAAAAGTTTTCAACTAATTTTATTTATTTGATTTTTTAATTTTTGAATGACATTTTTCAAATGAAAATAACAAACAAAAAAAGCAAAGCGACAGGAAATAATTTTGATTTTGAATTTTTTATTTTTTTTTCTAAATTTTATTAATAACACTAATTATTTTTAAAAGTAAGACGAAAATTGAAAAATTTAAGTGATTTACACCCATAATTAAAGCACTTGTATAAGAACTCAATTTATATTCTGGCATATATTTATTTCAGGCGCTCAATTAAAAGCATGTGCTAAATTATGGCTAAGGTTTTTTTTTAAATTTTTTAATGATTTTCATTATTTCATATAAATTTTTAATGATTGAAGCTGAATTTTGAAAAAATTGAATTATGGGGAGACCGTCATGCTCTAGCTACAATTATTAAATAAGTTCTCTTCTCTTTCATTTTCAGCATCCAATATAGCCCTTTGTATATTTTTCATAGAAATATTTTTTTTTGAATAAAATTATACTTACACATAAGATGAAAACATTTGCATATAACCAGAAAATTTAAACAAATACGACCATTTAATACAAAATTTTCATTTAAATTTAACTTGATCAGTTTGTACACCATATAAGTATCCTTGTACGCTTTCATTTGGATTGAGAAAACACCAATCTGACTATGATAAATTCAAATACAATATGCATATTTGAAAATTCATATTTTGTTTAATAAATGCTCTCTATCAACATTGAAATGTTGCTAAACATTTTAAAATTCTGGTATTATATGAAAATAAGTTTTTTTTTCTTTTATTGTACAAAATTTTCAAAATGATGTAAAGCACTTTTAATTTATTAAAATACTTAACATAAAAAAAAATGTTAGAACACTTTATTAGAATTGAAAGAACAATTTCGTTAATATAATTTTAAATAACTTTATAACATACTTGCTATGATATTATACTAATGTTTAGAGATGCTTCAGATTTTTGGGTATGGTATGCTAAATAATATACATTGCTCTTAAATACATATATAAGGAAGAATATTTAAAACAATATTCTTAAGTTTTGCATTAAATAATTTTGCATTAATCGCATATACTGTACTAAATGTTAGAATTAATCGGATTTTGAATTTTATTTGTCAGAAAATTTTTCATGTTCTATTGGCATTTTCAATATTAAATGAAGTACAAGAGTGAAATGGTGGGAAATTTCAAATTGAAATTTATCCGAAAATTTTAATACAAGTTACGTTTCTTTTCTCTTAAGTTTAACTAAGAATTATTCGAAATTTGAATGGATTATTCGAAATTTGTATACGTATTGAATTAATACAGCAACATTCCTTCATTATGGGAAAATTAGTCGTTATAGGGAGACATCATTTTTTGTGATACCAATTTACTATTATTTCTCTTCTATACGATTTTGGATATTTTTTTAAGGTTTTAATTTTTGTTTTTCTGTAGTATCATAAAACTATTAAATTTTGAGCGATGTTCTCTTTATCAAATATATATTAAATATAGTTACTTGTTAATTAATTTGTATATATGTTTTGAAATATTCTTTCACCTTTTATTATCATGCCTTAATCAGAAAATTATCCCTTTTCAGAAAGTTTTGCCTTATCAGAATAATTTTAAAAAACATTCTTTAGAATCTTTAAAATTTTCAATTACCATTCAAAAATTTAAAAATTTTCTAAATGTTTGTAAATTATTTTTCAATTGCATGTCCTTTTATTATCTTAAATAACCTTGAAATTCAAATCACTCAGCATTCACTTCTGTACAAATAAACTTAAATCCATTCAATCAAAATTACACATTATAATTGTTGTCATTGAATTAAATTTTATTGATATTTTGTATAACATTAGTACAACATTTGAGAAAAAGAATCTTAAATATAAAAATAATATAAAAACCTTAACAGTTTCTTTTTCTGCTATATTTTAATTTAAAATGATAAAAAAAAACCATATAACAAAATAATAAAGACAAACCCCGATGCATGTATCTATGTATATATATAACATTTAAATTTATTATACAACTATATAGAAATATTATTATTATAGCTTTTTGCCCGCTTTGAGTTTAAGAAAATAATGTTTCAATTCCTATATTGTACAATAAAAGAAAAATCACAAGAAAAATAATAATAATAATAATAATAATGAAAATAATAACAATAATAATAATATTAAAGAAAAAAAAAAGGTGGACAATATCTCAATTACACACTTGGGGTTTAAAAATGTGAATAATATGCAAATTTTTGTATATGAGAAGAGCACATAAAATACTAGTATATATAAGAATGAAAAAAATCATAATAAAAAACAAAAAATTAGAAGAATAAAAAATAAATATAAGAAAAATTATATTTTAAAAGGACAATAATTCTTTTTCTATATTATTTTTAGAAAACAAAAATATAAAGCCATCACAATCAAAAGAACAAACAAATAAAGAAAACTAAATTCTTTTTAAAGGATTATAAGGATATGAAATAATAATTTATAAAAAGAAAAAAAATGAATCCTTTCTTGTATATATTCCGTTTCCATTATTATTTTTATTATTTCTAATGCAAAATTAATTGTTTAATTTTATATTGTTTTATATAAAAAATTGCAAATTAAAAAATAAAATTGTTTTAGTGGCATAATCTACAGTATAGTGCTTGAAATCTTAATATTTTGTTGAGTGTTTAATACTGGGTGTTTTGAAAATTTTAAACAATAAAATATGAAACTTAAAAATTGAATTGTATTAAGAGTCGAATATAGCTTTTAGCTATGTTGTTTGCATGGACGATTCTTAATATTTTACAAAATTTATTTTTGTGTAAATTGAAAAATTTTCTAAAATTCTTGAAAAGACATTATTAAATTTAGAGCCTGATCATCTTCTTCTTCTTCTTTATTTAGGAAATTTTCCTGTTATTTTTACAAAAACTTCTTTTATAAAATCATCTATTCCGTTATATTACTCGGCAAGTGAGAAGAAAGTAAGTAACTATCATATATTTTTTTAAATAATTATCGAGTGAAAAAAATTATTCAATATTGTATATCTCGTTTTTCATTTTCTAAAATGTATACAAAATTTATTCACTTTGAATTCATTCACTTCTTATGAAAGTGAGACGTACAGTCGTTAATTTGAGGACACATGCAAAAATCCAATTAAACAAATGAGTAATCTTATTGGAAAAAAAAAATGAAATACTCATTAGAAAAACATAGAATTCCCATTTGAAATTGATTAAAAAGTGAGTAAAAAAGTGTGATAGACAATTAGGCTGTTAGTGTAATTTAAGTTTGCTTAAATATTCAATACATAATATTGCATATATTGTGTGGGGCTGTTATTGAAAAAATGAAGAGATCATCAAAAAATTTTGTGTTACGGTGAAAATTGCATTAAAAAACCTATTTGGAAAAGATAAAAAAATACTTAAATTTCAAAAAAAAAAAAAGAATTTATGAACTTTGTTTTAGAAATATTTCTAAATTTTGCAATAATTCCCACAAAGCTATACAAACCAAAGCTGTTCCATATATGTTTTAATGCTTCAGAATAAGTTCGGGAAATTACATATTAATTAACTTCGCCTTAATGCACCGCAATTATACACCATCGCTTCTTCCTCCACCTTGCAGTAAAATCTGTAAAATTCAATTTAAAATAAAATAAATAAATTTAATAAATTGCAATTATGTATTGCTATATATGAAATAATGCTTTGTTAATTGTTAACATCCTATATTATAAAAGCAGGTAAATAAAATATTCAATATATATGTATATAGAATTTCACGTTTCTTTTTTTTCAATGAGGGCTTATAGTTGTAGTCAGTATCATTCTAATATAGCATTCTATGCATTTTATTTATCCTTATGCTTTTACTTATATTTCTATATTAATCGATCACTGTTATACCGCTCTAAAATGTAATTTAGAGAATTTTCTAAAAAAAAAATGTACATGTAATATTTTTATGCGCCTGCATTGTATATAAACATATATACACCAACATATGTATATATATGTTATAAAATAACAATATATGCATTTTGAATCCCATATAAAATTATTTTATATATGTACATATAATAAATATAATAAAATAATATGTTTATATAACAATATAAATATTGTATATGAGTATATAAATATTATGTATTTACGTACACTATATAGTTGTTACTTATTTCTTATTTTTGATTTTTTTTTTATAAATATAGAAAATTTTCTCAGCCCAAATATTACTCCCTCGAAACCCATTAAACTTAAAGGAGCGAAATTTTATACATCAACAAAATAAAGAAGACAAAAAAAAAGAAAAAAAAAAGCAAAAATATAATAAGAAAATAAAAATATAACACCCTTCATCCCATCAGTACCATTTATATTAGAGAGAGAGATTGTACTCTATACACCTCCACCCATATCAGTGTCCCCATTTAATTTCCCCTACTCTAAAGTACAACCAAATAAAAAAAAAAAATTATTATTACCGTATGTTCCTATAAAATGTGTGCTATATACAAGTATATATATGTATATACTCGTCTATATCAATATTTTATATTAGAAAGGATTTTAAAACTAAACACGAAAAAAAAAAATTTACAAGAACAAACCAAAATATGAAAAAAATTCATTTTAAATTGCGAAATGAAAGTAAAGGATAATAATATACATGCATATATGTACATATGTACATATTATATATATATATATATATACATATACATATATATATATAATTTAAGGATTACATATGAGATTTTAAAATAAATTTATTTAAAAATTTAAAATATTAGAAAATCAAGAGAAAATAAGAGAATAAAAAAAAAATTTTAATCCTTTTTTCACTGTTTAAGAACAAAACAGAAAAACAGATTATTTTCTTATAACGGTTCTTTTTTCTTATAACTGTCCGCTATAATGATACGATTAATTATATTTTAAATGCATGTAATGTGTCATGTTCGTATGTCTTGTGTTATAAATGATATGGTATGTAAGACAAAACTGAAAAATGACATTCAAGTACATTTTAAACTGTAATTAATGATAAAATTAACACGGACTATGAAATATGGTATACGCAGACTATGTATACATTATATATCATACCTTTTATATATACGCTAAAATATATTCAAAATCTTAATTGTTTTGATTCTCTTTATCCTTAGAACAGAAATTTTTATTTAATTTTTTTAATTTTTCTTTTATCTCCTTTTCTTAAGTATTTTATTTTTTAGTTTTATAAAAATGTTCTAATGTTATGTATTTGTATAGTAGCAGTATGTCCGCGTCTTCATGTATAATATTAAATAAGCTTTTCCAAATAGTCTTTAAATTGCAAACATTCGTGTGGCATTTACACATCATACATTCTTAATTGCCCTAGATTTTATTCAAAAGAATATACAATCTGTCATATGTAAAATTTATAAGATATATTTTATGATGAATGATCTATTTTAAAATTAAATGGATAAAAAGGCAGTTTAAACGATCATCTAATAACTTCATATTCAGTGATTTAGATTTAATAAGTTTTATAATTTAATTTAGTTTGAAAATCGACGAGAGGATGAAAATTAGAGAGGAAAGGGATTCATTCGCATTCATGAACTGGATTCTTTTTATATATATTATATTTTAAATTAATTCGATTTGTATATTTAATTAATAAAGAAAAATTTAGAAAATAATAAAAAAAAAATTGTACTCGTATTGGAAATCAATGTAATATAATTAATAACATTTACAGAATTAAGCATAAGATAACATTTACATAATTATTACAACTGTTTCTTGAATTCATCAATATTTTTTAGACTTCTTTTGAATTAAGTCCTTATAGTATTCATAACATAAATCTATATAGGTTAGGACAGGTAAATAAAACTAAACTCCTTCTAAACTAGCTTCATATATAAGTATATGAAAATAAATTTTTATTTTTTATAATTATAGTATAATAATCTAAATAAGTATAACAATTATGTATAACACTATATTCAAAAAAAAAAAAATAATATAAGAAGAAAAATTCTCCAGAAACCTTAACAAAATTTTCAAAAATAGAAAAAATGAAAAAAAATACGAAAAAATAGGAACAGAAAATAATAATAAAAAAAAACAAAAACAAAAAATGTTTTCCATCTTAATGGTGAATCCTTGAATCCTTTATGTACCATTTCGTAAGCGTATTGGGGAATATACACATGAATATTAAATTTTTCAAAAAAAAAAAAAACATAAAAAAATAAAAATTAATATTACACATATGAACACAATTCTTCCTATATATATATATATATATATATATATGTATATATTAAATGTAAGACTAACTATATTAAACTAAAGTATGTTAAAAAATTCTACTTACAAAAGCACACAAATATTATAATGTGACATATATGGATGACACAATACGATAATATTATATAAGAAGACAAGAAAATTTCAAAAATATTTTTCTTCCTGTGATCTTGAAATAAAAGGATACACAACTAAATTTACTTATTCGAAAAAAAAAAAATTTATATTTTCTTCTGTTTTTTCTTTTTTGGCCTCTTTCTTCTTTTACTTTTTTGATAATAACAATTTTCTTTTTGGCATCCTTTTGGAATATAATATACACATACTACGTACACTATTATAATATTATTATGCCCTTATAGAGACGACGAAAGAAAAAAAAAAATATCAGGAAAAAAAACTAAAACCAGAAGGCACAAGGATTTTTCATAAACACAACATATATAATGTATGTGTGTATCTGTTATACATATCGTAGAAGAGTATGCTAATATCATATTAAAGAAGAAAAGACACAACCAAACAAAAAAAAATTGGAAATTTTTTAGTAAGTAGAAATGAAACCATACGAATAACAAAAAAAAAAAATAAAAAAAAACACAAAAAAACCATAATTTTTTCTCATTTCTCACTTATATGAGCACAAGAACGATATTATTTGTATGTATGTACATACATATATATACATATATATATATTAAAAGGTACTGAAAACATTTCAATATAATATATTTATATACATAAATATATATATATATATATTTATACCTATTATTATTATTATTAAGGTATAAAAACAATAGTGTAGTTTAATATTATATATATAAAGATATACACATATACACACATTTCATATTATATGCACATAATCTGTATATGTATATATACATATCATAAAATATTGAGTATAGGTATTAAAAAGTACACGTAGAAAATTTTTCCCTTTATTCTCTTGAGAATCATAGAATTGTTCTCTAGAGCGCCATAATGCTTCAAAGTGACCCAAATGGATACATGCAATTGGAAATTTATATAAACACATATATATATGTTTATGTATATATAATACAATATGTTGTTATGTTACCTAAAATAAAAAAAAAATATAAAAGAAAACTTTTCTTATATTCATATTCATTATTATTATATATAGGTGTAGAAATTATATAGAGAATATATAAATAGAAGAAATACATAATAATATACCGGCATATACGATTTTTAGGGTATACGATTATTATTGACATGCATACATATGCATACATATGTATATTATTATTCTCTTGTACAATAATTATACACATATATTTTAAAATATTAAATTTTGTTTATCAATGGTAGAAGTAAAAATAAGAGTAGATACATTTATAAATGTAAATATACTGTCATATCATAATATAATAATAACAATAATAACATTAATATCCTTTCTCTCTCTCTCTCCATCTCTCGTTCTCGTTATCTTTAAAATTACGTACATTTATAACATTAAACGCAACATAGAAAATTTTTTTTTTATTCATCTCACTTCTTTGCAACAATAGTTTCTTTAGCTATTTTGCAAAATAAAGGCATTATAAAATATATAATGTTTATATTTTATAGTTTTAATAAAATATTGTATTTTGTATAGTTTTATTAGAAAATTTCCTGTGAAAATAATAATAGTAATAATAATATGATCTTTTTAAGTTTAAGGTATACACCAATTCATAAGTATTGTGTATATATGTAGGATAACATGTGTTATGTGTATGTATATATATACAATATATATAATATTATTTGTGTTAAATCAGATAGTTGATGAAGAAAATAAGATGTATACGGTTTAGAGAAGAAAAAAAAAATGTTGTTTATAATTTTTCTTTCTCATTTTGTTTTCAAAGGAAATTATAATTTTAATGTCCTTAAAATACAAACTATTTTCATTTAAAACATAAAAATGTATAAAGCAAAATTTGAAATATATACTTGTATATTGTATATATATACACCATATATATAGAGTACACAAAATATTTATATTAATAAATTGGTTTGTACACTAAGAAAAAGATGAAAAATTTTTAAACTATGAAAGAAGAAAAAAATGAATAATAAAAATTAGAAAAGAGAAAACAAAAAAAAAAAAGGGACATAATATAAATCCATGAAGGATACATTAATCGAAATTTTATTTTGTTATTATTATTTTTATGTGTATATGTGATGGTTCATATATTAACTTTTGCTTATTGTTTCTGTTGTTTTTTTTTTCATTGTCATTAAACCCATGTTTAAATTTGATTTTGATTATTAACACAACTAATTATTTTTGAAAAATTTTTAAAATTTCAAAAAAAAATTTTGAATTATATTTTGTTACTATATTTTAATATATTAATGAATTTAGTAGAAATTAGGAAATTAAAGCAATAACATACAAGTCCAGCTAGTACATAAAAGAAAATACATATAAATAATCAGAAGGAATTGGCAAGAAAATATTTTATTAATAAAATTAAAAAAAAAATACAAAATTTTTAATAATAATTAACAAGATGTACAAAATTATTACAAAAAAATATTAAATACTCTATAGATGCATTAATACTATATGTGTTTGGGTACAAAAGTAGGTTAATTTTCAAATATTTGCCAAAATTGTGTTAAAACAATTATTGATGCTTATAATTGATAAGTTACCCTTGAAGTTTTAATTAAAATTATATTAATAAGATTATTGATTGATCAATCAATATTATTGATGACTGATAGTTTTTGAGTTCTCTCTAGAATTGTTATCAAACTCTCTGAAAGCGATTTTTTTAAGGATTTTATCAACGAAATTCGTTGTACGGGGGTGGATTTGGAAGGTGAACGAACTCGAACATTTAAAGCAAATTTTGGAGGATTAGAAAAAATCAGATTGAAAAAAATTTTATTTTAAAAAATATCGATAACAGTTTTGAACCTGTTGAGACTAGAGCAATATATTGCTGATAACTTTTTTACGCGCAGTCAATAGACCAACGTAATGTTGAAGTTAATAGTTTGATATTAGACTAACCGTTTTTGATTAATCACTATTCTATTAGAAACTGAATATTTCAATTAGATAAATAGCTTTCATGTTACTTATACAATTGGTCAGGTATATAATATGTAAAAAATTCATATTTTTCAATTTGAATTGACAAATCTGCGATCATTAAAAATAATTCATATAATAATTCATAATAATTCATGAAATATTAATTTACATATTAGTTTTCATTTCATTAATTTCATTATATCGTTTTTGAGATTATATGTCTTAATTATAACATAAAAATTAGTTCAATTTTATTATACTAAACTGCTAAATTCTAAATTACGTATCCTATATTTAATACGATGTGATGGAGATAGTGCATTAAGTGGCTATATGTAATCTAACTCCAAAATCCAAACCTTTGGTATTGGACTCTGAGTCGTGTGGTAGTTAAAACATAGTGAAATATACCTTTTTTCCCAATATACTTTTCATAAATTCCAACATTTTTAATTAATTTTGTATAAGTATAATAGATGAGATTTATTGCTATATAGAAAATTTTAAAATTTACAACTACATACATGTAAATCCACACATAGGAATCAAAACATATAAATGCAGCATATATGATCACTTTATTGTAAAAGAAATAAATAAAAAAAAAAATAAAAAATTTCAACTTATTATTGTTTTTAACTCTCTTTTATAAAACACTTAATAAATAAATACCTTCTTAGATTATATGAGAAAAGTTTCTATAAAATTATTCTTTTTTTTTTCTGTTTGAAGATCTTTACCCCATTCAAACTTTTATTTTTTGTTTTTATATCCTTGAATATGCAAGAGTTTCTAATGTTTTGTAAAAATATTCTCTGTTTCATTTTTATTCTTAGAATTTAAGATTAATGTATAAGGATATGTGTATATAAAAGATATGTTATTATTATGATTCTTATATTAAAATATATAGGGTGTTTCGTATCTAAGCTTAACGATTTTTTTTATTTTCTGAAATTTTAAGTAGAACTATGTGCCGGTATAAGACATTCTCATTATTATATATGATTTGGAAACCTTAGAATAAGGGCTTTCTTATGAATATCTACCATAGTTATAATCTGCTCAGATTTCCAAATTACATGACTTTAACGTTCGAAAAATCTAAAATTTTAATTTTTCATTTTTAAAAAACATTTATTTTCTAGGTGACGCAACACTGGAGTCCAACTTCAATTTTAGTACACCTGGCAACCTTGTCAACTTCAATTTGGTATACTATTGGCTTCATATACCATACTCTTCTGTTATGCAAATGTTCAACTTATCAACCAAGCTTTCATTACATCTGCAAAAAATAAATGTCTAGGAGAATATAATAAGGTGTCATTCATTAATAGAGCCATGTAAGTCAGTTTTGATTTAATATAATAAGATATATGTATTAGAATTTATATGGGCATGTGTATGAAAATATATATTATGATACTTATATTAAAGTATATAAGAACAAAAATAATAATAATAAATAGAAGTAGATGAAAAGCATAAGAAATGAAAATCATTCTTGTAATATTATTTTGTCTTATTTTAAATTGAAAGAATGTAAGAAAAACAAAAACAAATAAGGAAACAAGAAAAGTTTCTCATTTACACACTTCATAATAAAAATGTAGGTAACTAGAGAAGTTTTATATACAAACTTTCCGTATACCTACGGAATTATTTGGTATACCTACGGTATAGGTGAATTACCGTTAAAATACAATTATCTTATAAAAGCATAAACATATTTACGTATGTGCTAGGTAGAAAGTATGACAATATATGAGTTTATACGTGTATTATATACATATTTTTATAATTCAATTTGTATACTAATATCATACATGTAATAATATAAGTTTAACTTAAAAAAGTAAATAAACATTGTATACAAGGAGCATATAATTTTATAATCATTCAAAAAAAAATATAATAATATTGTTGGTATCATCGAATCCTTCAGGATTTTTTCTTGTTTTTCTACTTTTTTTTTTACTCTTCTTTACTCTTCGATTCATTTTTCTTCCTTCTTCTTATTGTACACTTTTTATTTTTGAATTCACATATAATAATTGTACATGTTGATAAAAATATTTGTGTTCCATTTACATATGTGATATTGAGGGTACCCTGAAAAAATAAATACAGTTAACATTTGCTAAAGATTGTTTAATTGGAGTGTTTTAATTCGTCATTCGGAAAAATTAAAAGACAATAATAAATTTGGATATTGATAATGTACAGTGCCTATAAATATACAAAAAAAATAATGTAATAAAGAAAGTTTTGAGATTATACAATTTTTTTTTTCACCAGTTTTATACAATATAGCTGCACACAACTTGACATTTTTTTTCTATACAAAAATAATTAATCCATTTTTCAGTATAATTGTTCGGCATTGTAACTGTTAATTATATACTCTCGTATACTCTAACATAGTCTATACTGTTATTGGTTCGATGATTGATTAGTTTGCTGGTGCAATTAATTAAAACAAATTATACGGGAAATTTTAACTTCAACAACATTCTTGTGTTGCTTAAAATAAGCTATCCAGCAATTTAAGTTGTTGTTTTGTGTCAGACGCAATTAATTTTATATTATTAAGGAATCTATTTTCATGTACAATACTGATATCCAATATAGTTAGTTCTATTAGACCCGCAACGTATTGAATTGATTGAACAAGAATATAGTCTAAAATTCAAAGAGATGATGTAAAAGGGTTTCTATTTTTATTATATATATATAAATGTTCTAATATTACAGAGTCGAAGTTCCCATATATATTAAAAATAAGTTGCTTTTGTTCAGGATTTTGAACAGGATTTTTATATAACTTTAAAAGGAACGTAAACTTTTATAAACTAAATATGTGAAAATACGAAATTTTTATATTTTCATTTATATATGAATGAATTTGTATATACGTACAAAATTGTCTACACACATACAAACAAACATACACTCATATGTATTGCAAATTTTATGAGAAATTTAATTTTTTCATCCTTTTTATTTATTTATTATTTTTATTTTTTGTTTTATATTTTTTTCTCAATTTTTTTTTTTTTGGTACTTCTTCTTTTTTTTTTTTGTTTCTCTGCGTTGGCTTTTTATATAGTAAAGTATTAATATTTTTCTGTTTTTCCTTATATTTTTACTTTTTTGATTATTATTTTTGTTTTTTTGTTGGTATTCAAAGGGCAGTTAGGCCATATCAAAATAGCTCTCTTGATACAGGAAGAGAGCACCCAAGAGTGTCGTGGCCAAACTGAATAAAACACCCCAAACACCAATTGGGTAAAAATAACATACAATTTCAGGAATAAAAAAAGAAAAATTAATAAAAAAAACAAAAAAAAAAATAAATGAGAAACTTTTTTTATATTAAGTATATAATAATATGTGTACATATATCTACTTTCATAAGTATATGGAAGTTGAAAAATAATTTCACATATATATGAATACAATATATGTGTATTAATTTTAAGTTCTTAAATGTGTATATAATAATATAAAGTATATAAGGATATTATTTGAGTATATACGTGTGGCTTTTTGTGATACTAAGTGTGATACTAATGACACCTTTTTTTTTAAAATGTTATAAGGTAAAAATTATTATTTGTATGTTCAGTTTGTTTGAGTTTTTACAATATGTGATTTTTTGTTTTTAATCCTCCTTCTTCTTTTATAACATGCACATTCAATAAGAAGTAGCAAAAGTTCATTTAAAATTTTCTTGGTTTTTGAGTTTTCTATTTTAAGTCATAAATTAAAAGTGGTGTACTCCTCGATTTCATTAATTTGTAAATTGGATAATTAAAATAAAAGTTTTAAGAATTTAAAAGTGAATTTTTTAGTGAACGTTCTTCATATCATGCAATTAATTTGTGCATCATTAACAAAAAACGATATTTGACCTAACATAAATTTAATGTATACCATTCACTTCATAGATAATTTAGATCTTAAGTAATATATAATTTTACTTGTTAAACAATATAAAAATTGCAGATAAGCTTGAATTAATTTGGAAGAGTTTCTATAGTCTTACATCAGAATTGTATAATATAATATGCTATATTATTATATAATTCAAGAATTTGTACTTATAAGCTGAATTTCTAAGTAATTCAGAAGTAATATATTTCCGATTCTGCACAATAATTCTTGTTATATATACGGTACTTTCAAAGAAATATAAAATCTTCCGGGGAAAATTTGTAAACGCAGTATTGTGTTATATATAGAAATTCCGTTAAAAGTACAATAAAAATCCCGTTAAATAAGAAAGGTATATATATATGAATTTTCAACCTTCAATTTTGAAGGTATCTTAAATATTGAAGATTTGCATTCAATATGAAAATTCAGAGAGGTTGTCTCTTTGTCTCCATATAATTTTCAGGATGTTAGCGATTCCACCTCAAGCTATATCTTTTACAATATTGAAAAACTCTTCTCGAATAATAATTGACATGCTCCGGTTCAGTTCTTAATATTTCGCATCCATGACATTTGCTTCCTCTCGATACCAACAACCAACAAGTAACATCTCATATTTCGGATTTCTCATTATATTTCCTAAAAATAGCTTACTTTTCTTCTTTTAATTGTTAAAAGTAGTTCCCTTTTCATATTTAGCCTTCTTAGAAACTCAATATTTGTGACTTTATATCGATATATGACATTATGAACATCCTTCGATAGCATTATATTTCGAATGCTTTCAACCTATTCATAGCTGAAATCTTTAACATTAAGGCTATCTACCAGAATATATGTGAATATCTCTATTCCTCTTAACTATATCCTTTTATAAAGGTTGGTGTATTTACGTTTAGATTATTATATACTCTTGAATGGAACACAATAAATTTAAATAAAATAAAAAAATTTCAATAATGTTGCTATACAATTGCTATATATCAGAAATGTTGCTAAATATTTTTAGAGAAATAATGAGTCTTATTTTATTGTTATTTTTAAATTGAGAACGTGTGAAATTTTTATTTTAATTTTTTATTCTTTTGCTTACATACTTGGATTTTTTATGAAAAATAATCAACATTTTTATATTCACACATTATTATTTTTCTAATTTTCTTAAATTTTGTTTATGATACTTTGTTTATTTATATACACGTAATATACTTTACTTTTTTGGACAATAGATTATTATATTTTTAATGTAAATAATGTAGATTATATAAATGCTTGGTTCATATCACATAGATACTATATATATGTATATATACGTATGTATATAAAATGAGAATAAGAATAAAATGAATAAATAAGGGAGTCCTTTAAAAATTCTTTAACATTATCACCTACCTTTTCTGATTGTACTCTTGTTGATAATATATTTGTATAATATATTAAAAAAAAAATAAAAACATGAGCAATGACAGGAGAAAAATTTTGGAAGGAGGTTGAATATTGAACTGAAAGAAATAAGAGTATGGAATAAGGTTGAATTAAAATTTATAATGTAAAAAAAAAAAATTTTTCTTTTTTTTGTTATACAAAATTATATAACGATAATGTGTCGTTGTTATATGAAAAGTTAATTTATTTTTACTTTTTATTTTTTTGTTTCTTAAATTTTTATAATTTAGTTTTAAATTAGAAAACGAAAGAATTGTATATAACAAGTGAATTGACCGAACAAATGACCAAAAAATTTTTTTAAATAGATTGAGTAATACATGAGAACATTAATAATGGTATATTAATAATTTAATAAGTATATGAAAGGATGTAGGTATGGACTCCAACATACTCCATTAATATCACAACATTCCTTGACTTGTAGCTTACATGCCAGATATTTCAACAATTGCAGCTTATAAGTGCAATTCTACTTCCTCACCTTTTCGCAAATTACAAATTTTCAAATTGACATTTTCATTTGCAGTTTTCGAATTTATACGCTGTTGTATTGTGAAGTTTTAGATTGGAAATTAAGAAATATTAAACAATAGTATTTCGCTTATTCTAACCAATATTCCAGAAAATTCTCTAACATGCTTTATTTTTTTGTTTTAAATTTGTGTTTCTTAAAAATTTTTTTCAATGACATCTTAGATGTCACTCACTCTCTTACTCGTATATCAATTTCTCTCTTCAAATGGTAGGCAAACTTTTAAATTAATAAATTTGGTTTCTTCTCAATAAAAAAAAATAAAATTTTGTAACATTGATATTATCTATAAAAATGTCCTTAATAAAGGGTTAACTAAATTTTTTTTTATTTTATACAAAATTTTACTATTATACATAATATATACAATTGTACATAGTTCGTTTAACTAAAAAGGATATTTTTAAATATTCGAATCAAATTTGAAAAACTTGTTGAATTAAACAATTTTTATTACTGATTTTTTTTTTATGTATTCTATATTTTGTATACATTTGTAAAATGTTTCCCTTTTGAATTGGAAAATAATAGAGAAGGATTAATGTTAATAGTGAATTTCGTATTCAGTATACATTTTTGAATTAGTAAGGGGAAATGTCCTTGATTTTAAAAAATTGACATAGAAAATGCTTTTTTTTTTTTTGTTATTAATTCTTAAATATCGTTAATGGGATTCGGAAGTGAATTTCATTTTAAATATAAGAATTTGGAAAATTTGTTAAATAGATGTTGATAAATAAAATATAAGATAAAGCAGCCAAATCGATTAGCAATTAATCTGTTGCATAAAAAGAAAAGGAATCGTTTTTAAGGAATTAAATCATTGGTATTACACAAAGATATTTAAATTTAAATCAAAATGACGTCATATTAATAAAAATCCTTCCGGATTATTCTATTTTACGCGATTCAGCCTATTGTAAATTTAGCATTTCATTTAAAACCCAGTATATATATATATAGTTATACATAGAAATTCAGTGAGAAACAAAAAGATTTTGCAAGAAAACAGAATGTGAATTCAAAAGTAGAATTATAACCATAGTAACATTGTCTGGAGTATATCAACGGAATTTCTATACATATTTGAACCCTGATTAGAACAATTTAATAAACTTTAATTTAATTTAAAATATGAGTAATAATATGCTACTTATTTTTCAATGGAAATTTGAAATTAGTATAAAATTGTAGGTTGCATTATAAATTTAAACATTCGAACCCGTTGCAGAAACACAAAGAGGACATAGGAAAAAAATTAAATTTTGAAAATTTTGTGTTTTTTTCTAAAACAAATTCAAGATACCTTAATTGAAGTAAATTTTATTGTATAAGGCGATTTTTCTTATTTAATTAACAATTTATTAAATTTGAAAAATTTTACATTTCATGATTTTTTAATAAATTTATAAAGGGTGTTTTTTGTTAGAATAAAAAGATGGATAGCGTAACCAGAAGAACGAGTAAAAGCAGAAAAATTAAAAAAAATATTTTCTTTTCGAACTTGAAGCGAACCAGTGACCTATCACTTTCTAGACGGACGCTATACCAATTGAGCTACAAAGGTATGAAGAAATTACCGGCAAATTGTTCTCTACATTGCTTGATACCGAAATGTTTTATTGTTTTTATTTATGAATGACATTTAATAATTGAATAACCTTTCTCTTGAACAGGATCCTTACTGTGTAGTTCGATTTTTGTAATTAAATTTGTAAAGAAAATCGAATTACATAGTAAGGCCCCAGAACTGTTTTACAAATAGTCGTTCCACCCCAAAAAAAAAAACGCTTGTTGCGAATTATGATCTGGTAATGTTACTAAATTTCTTGAAATTTTATAAAATGAAACTGCCGAAACCATTATAAAATTAATCATTGTAGACCCTTCTCATTAACCTTGTAATTAAAGGACTTGTAACTGAATTATTGAATATGGTGCTAGTGTGTTTCCAAAATGATTTACGGAAAAGCTTGTCGATTAAAATTGTAAAGGATTTAAAAAAAAAACACCCTATATATTACGTGTAAAATAATTTATTAAATAAAAACTTTTAAAGTTAATGACATTAAAAAGTTGCTAAAAATTAAAAAATCATTATAAAAGAAAATTTTATTTTTCGTTTTTGTGACCAAAGCAAATAAAACAAAAACAATTAAATTACTTTATATAACTCCAACTTTATTTTGGTATACATGTACATACTTATGTATATATACAATACCAAATGCTGTCTATCATATGTCATGACAATTAGCTATAACATTAAAATAACACAAATAGACATTTTAAAAAGGATTTAAAATTCATACAATATAAGAGTCAATCTAAGACCGACACAAAAAAAAAAAATAAGAAAAGTAAAACAAAACTCTTTTCCACTGTAAATGTGTGTATGTGTATAGCTAGTATAAACCGCTTATTTAACATTTTATCACCCAGAATTGTTTCAATTTAAACTTGTCCTTTTTGTAGGAAAAAGGAAAAAAAATTAGAGAACAAAAAATATGAGTGCATATTAAACGTAAATTTCTCGAGTTGTTACCTTTATAATTCACCCGAATTCAATGAAATATATTGCAAAATACAAAAGTGTATTACAAAATATTAAAGTGTTCGATTTAAGTAGTATGGAGGACATCACACCAATAAGAACAGTTTGTTTTTTGAGAAATTCACTTTGGAATTAGAAAAAAATCATAATATCTTCATAAAACTGCAGAACAGATAGAAGGTATAGACAATAAATTAACTCAAAATTCTTAATTTTATTAATTAATCGGGATCTCATCTTTCTTAAACATCAGGAACATCAGGAACAAGAATATCTAAAGAATTTTCTTAATTAAATATCGGGATACAAGAAGAGCATCCTATTTAATCTTAAAATGAAGAACCAAGGATTTTGTTTAAAGTACTCATTACAGAAACTCTTCTTTTCTTTCTAGTAATTTCAAAATATCATGTGAAAATCTCCATTTTTTCGAAGAAGTAGTACCTATTTAGAAAATTCCTTTTATTGTAGATTAAAGCTCGAAGCTTTCATTTCGATTAATGTTGACTATGAAAAGTTTTCAAAATTTATTTCTAAAATTTCTTAAATAATATGAAATTTCATAACCCGTTCATAATATTTTCCCTACCCAAAATAACAAGCACTAGTAAAAGAAGAATATATCATAAATGAAAATCAAACCATCACCATTCACTACTCTTATATGCAATATATACCACCATTTATATATGCTTATATATGTATGTATATCACATGCAAGCTTTTGATATAAATTATTGCTCTTATAAATTCTTAGTGAAATGTGATGCGGTAGCTATGATGAAAAGTAGTCCTTATTTTATTATGGTCATTTTATTGTTTTTTTTTTTTCTAAGTTACTTAAAGTTAGTTGAATGAAAGGATGAATGAATAATTTTAACTTTAGCTATTGTTGTTTCTATTACACATACATTATTATTGTTATTTACTTAAATGTCAACTTTTCACTCAGATATTAAACTTTTTTGAGTGATATATGGGAGTACATATTATATGAGAATAAGAAGAGGAATAAAAGAGGGGATGAGAGCATTAAAGTGAAGAAGAGAAAATAAATTTGTACTTGGTGAATTTTTCATTTGAAAGAGTAGAAATTTTTTTTTCTCATTCTTTTTGGATTTTATTTTTTTTTTAATATTTTTAACATTTGACTGACAAAGGACATGATAATCACATATGCACAAAGACAATTTTATCATTTCTAAAGGACTCATATCAGCTACATATTATACAGTTTTCGTTTTTTTTTTTTCTTCTGAATTGTTTTTTTTTTCTTTGGTCTTTTAATATGTATGAATGTTTATATAGGATATGTGTAATATGCTGCGATATGGTGGATACTTTGAAGTTTCTACGTATATGTACGCCGTATATAACTGAGAAATTTTTGTATTTAGGTGGGGGATGATTAACTTAAACACTTTTCAACAAAAAAAAAATTTTGAAATTTTTGAAATTTTTTTTTTTTTTTTGGTTCAATCATGTCATTATTAAAGGTGATGTTAATAAAAATGATAATGATGATGATGAAATTGTATTATGAAATTGTGCTCTGAATGATTGTGATAATATTGGTCCTGTTGCCATTTTTTTTTTTGCTGTTCTGTTTCTTTTATTTTACCGTTTTTAATATTTAAATAAAAAATTAAATATATGGATTTTCTTATTCACTTTAATGTCCTGTGTTTTGGGGATATACTAATAATTTAAAAACAAAAATATAATAATAAAATAACAAAAAAATAAAACAAAGGAATCAAAAAAGGCAAAAAGAGAAAATCTTTTCTCTTAATTTGAATTATTTATTAAAAAATTTTAAAGGACTCGTTTATTTTTTAAACTCACATTATAGTTGGGCAGGTGATGAGAAATAAAAATTTTTTTTTGTTTTCATTTTATTTTGTTTGTTTTGTTATTTTTTAGGACAGGTACATGTATATTGTATAGAAAATTTAAATCACATTATATGGATAATGGTTCCTTTGGAAGACGCGCAATGTCCTTTTGTAATTTTTGTAATGTAATTATTAAAAGGAAAAGTCAAAAAAATAAGTACAAAAAATAAAATTATAAAGAACAAAATTATGAGAAGGTCTAAAATTAAAATAGAACTAAACGTTTTTAAAAAAAAAGATGTAATAAAATATGTGTGTAGTATATGTATATAGTGTTGGGTAAAAGTTTAAAAAACAAAAATTCCAGGTTCTGTACAAGTACCATGTTTTTCTTATTCCCTCTACGTTTGCAATATAAAATTTTTGAAACCATTCTACAGCTAAGCTATATTCTACTATAGTGCAAAAAAAAAATACAAAAAAAATTTTAAGATTTAAATAATAGTTCCGAAAATTACCTGCATAAGGAGAAAATAAATATCTATGTTATTAAGAAAAAATATTAAATAAAATGTTTTACATAGCTTATGATCTTTAATATTCAAATTGCTATGTATATACAAACTAAACTCTGCAAGAGCATCAGTTTCAAATATGGTCTGAACCAACCAATATATGTGACCTAAAAATTGAAAAATGGTCTGGAAACAAAGAAAATCAAAAAAGAAAAAAAAATTAATAAAAAATTGAAAATATTTCCATTTTAAAATAAAAACAAAAACAAGCAAATCAATGAAAATAAAAGTTTGTAAAAGATTTTTGAAAATTCAATTCTAATACAAATCAAGATTGCTGCCATAGTAGCATAATTCTATACAGCATAAATTATAATAGCAAGACATTCCAAAAACTATATAGCAAGGCAAAAATATGCTTTTCAAGATTTAATTTAAAGATGCAGAGATAAAATTATTGTGACTGCAATAATTGTGTATTATTGCAGTCTGTAATAATTGTATTGTACAAAATTATAACATAAATGAATTCATTTTTATAAGGAAATTAATATACAGACTATATTTTTGGAAATGGGGATATCTCCTCCTATTATATAAAAAAATAATTATAAGCAATATTATAATAACTAGCTATTAAAAATATAATCTTTAACATATTGTTTTTGTTTATATTTAATTGGAATGAAAGTTCCTCTGCATTATAAACCTTATTGAAAGTTAGAAAATCTTTTATTTTTCCATCAATTATGATGTCAATTCTTATCTTAAAATTCTTATCCGATTCTTTTGTGTAATTGAATAGAAAAAATTACTAAGGGGATTTTCGATATTTCAATTTTAACTTAAATCTTAATATTATAGCACATTCGATAAATCCAAACTGAAAAATTTGAAAAAAAAAGGATTTTCGAAAATGACACTTCTTCTTAAGGAATTGAATTTTTTTTTTAAATAACTAAAGGAAAAAATTTTTATAAATTAGAAGAAGAGCATAATGGGAAAAATGTTTGATATTGAAGAATTATTCGAGTATAATAAAAATCTGTAAAAGCAAAATTTTCAGTTTTTCGCAGATTTTTTTTGCTAGAGTAGATAAGTATGTGTGAGTAGACATTTAATATTTAATTTGAAACTTTCAGTGGATGTTTGAATTATTAAAAATCCCTTTTAAACTATAAAACATTTAACATTTTTTTTCAAGATCTATAATCAAACTAAATACAATTTAAGTCAATTAATATGAAAAATATGAAATGCTCTGAATTATTTCAATATGTGAGAATTCAAATTCAAAATTATTTTCAATATCATCATTTCACCATAGTTTAAGATTTTCGTTTAATTTAATTTATATTATAAAATGTTTAATTAAAAATTAACATATTTAATTAAAACGGGTAAATTATGAAAAGTGATCAAGCACAACTTGTAGTATGTTCAACTATTTCTTTTTTATCCTATTTTGTTCCATAGGGAAGAGCAAAGGGCTGGTGGTGCATGATATTGTAGATAAGTATGAATCAGTTTTTTGTGTCATTGAGTTTTACTAGGTAAGTAACAAGCCTACCGTAGTTTTTTCTTTATATTAAATATTTATTGTTTTATTTTGCTGATATTTTTAATATTAGATATTATCAAAATATTACAATTAATTAAGATTATTTTTTTTTATTTTATATGCATTATAAAGCTATATAATATTGAATGCCATTTTTATAGTGACCTAACCAGACTTTGAACTCGAGACTCTTCATTTAAAGGACCAGTGTAATAGACAATGCACCATATTGGTAGTGCTTAACTATAGTGTGTTCTTATTTTGTTTTTTTTTTCTTGAATTACAAAAAAAATGGATTAACAAAATTTACAACTGATCGCATTAGAGTATGCCCAATTCCAAGATATTCAAATTATAAATTCTAGTAGCTAAATTATTAAACATGTACGTTTTGGGTATACGCATAAATTTCGGATATAAAAACAAAAATGAAAATATAATATTATTATTATTTACATTTTACTACTGTATACAAAATTTCACAATATTTCATAAGTTGCACTCTCATAATATAATAATCGTGCTGTATAAGCATAGAAAATTATGTTGAAAATAAACATAACAAAAAAAACAAATATTTATTAGCGGATCACGTTACATAATAAATTTATACAACTTATTTTTGTGGACAAAATCATAATAAATTTTTGCATATCAAAAGTAACCGAACCGAAAATAAAAAAATGAATTATTTCGTATACAAAAAGAAAAACTAAAAAATTATGGCAATCTCATATGAAATGCAAGAAACTATTTGTTTTTTTTTTTGTATTTTTGTATATTTAAGAGTAATAAAACCATTGGTACATAACTATATATATTTTTTTATAATATACTTAGGTATTATATATGCTGTTTCAAGGTGTATAATAATTTTGAAAGGTGTTTTTATAACGGTACAATAAACGCGTAGAAAAATATTATTTATTTTTGTTTCTGCTTTTTTTTTCTTTTTTTCATAAATTTTATTTTAATTTTTATAAAAATGTATGACGGCCTATAATATACTTATGTATGTATATGTGTAATTCATAGTTTTTACGCTAATATTCTAACATTTGACTTATATTATGATGAAACAAAATTTTATTAGATTTACATACTATCTACTTATGGAATTAGAAAATTATGGTTTTATATTACTTATAGTAAAAATAATAATAAATATATATACAAACATATATATTTATTTAATAATAACACTAAAAATGAAAAGAAAAAATAAAATATAAAATAAAAATAAGGGATAATTTCTATGCGTAGGTAAATATTTTTTCATATTTATTACATATAATAATATAAATGTGGAGCATGTAATTTTAATAAATTCAAATTAGTATAAGGTTAAAAGTATATACAAAAAATAACAATATATGCATATGTATGTAGATAGTTATATTTTAAGTTAAAAATAATATTTTGAATTGCCCCCAAAAGAAATTAAATTTTCTTTATTAAAAATTTTATTGCATATCCTTTGGCACTTTTATTCCTAAAACTTTCCCTCGTTGATCTAAATTTCTTATACGTAAATATAATTAAGAGTATATGTAATATAAAATTTCTATTTAACTTAATTTATATAATTTTATATAAATATATAATACACATATATGTATATTTTCAATATAAAAGATAAAGTTGATTTTACAACACTAAATCCCGATTTTAATTCGATTAAGCTTAAATGTTTAGAATATTGCAAAATTTTAATTGTATACGAGTACTATTAATTACAAAAAAAATAAATTAATTTATTTTCTAAATAATCACCTACATTCTTTTTTAAAAAAAATATATAACATCACGTCACCTCAAATATGCCTTAGTAGTAGTCGTGTCTATAGACGCGATAAAAAATATTTTTAGGTTTGTAGCAATAATAGCTGACGTCACAAATAAATTTAAGATTGAATGAAGTAAAAAATATTTTGGTGATTTGCATGTTTATTTTCATGAACAAAGAAAGTTTTAAAGTAAAAATAGTTAGCGGTTTTTTGAATTCCTTGCAACTTTCTACTGCATTTCAAAGAAATTTTGTTTATATTTAAATATTAAAACGTATGTTATTTTTTTTACATTTCCTTTTACTTACTATTTTATTTATGAATTGTTTAAATTAACTCGCTAGTGCTTGTTTGAGTATGACGACAAAACCTTCGGCTCCCATTAACATTTTCTACCATTTATATAAGAAGCTCAAATTGCTCATATTTGTTTTCTGTTCTGTAAAATAAAAAAACACCAATTATGAATATAAAAATAAGTAAAGTAAAATTATTTTACTATAATATTAATTAAATAGTTTTCGTAATTACTAATTTTTTCCAATTTTTCTATTTTATTTATACATTTAATATAGGAAAACATTGACGTAATGGTCCACTGAGTGCAAATTTTGAGTTGATAAAAAATGATTATCAAATTGTATGAAAAGTTTTACAGAAAGAGTACACATGATGATTTTGAGATCCGCTATCACGTTAAGATTGATAACACTTTTTAATTATCACGTCTGCGACTACTAGAATAATACATAGACGTGAGAGTATTACTCATTACATGCGATATTTGGATGCGATATGACTGCCAGGGTGAATATGTTTTCATATATTTCAAAACTTGCAAAATTTTCAAATACCATTCTTTAAAACTAAGTAAATTAATTAATTTTGTGTCTTTCTTGTAGTTAATATTAAATTTTAGGCCCAAGTTATAGTAATTGCATAATATTATTATCGATAAAATTAAGTTTTAATTATATAGATTATTTATTACTTTCCTAAAATATAGTTCTTACTTATTTAAAAATTTTAATTATGGTAATAACTTTTCTTAATAATATTAGGATAAAATACGAATTCAAATGCAAAGTTTTCTTATTCATAAATTTATTTTCCAAATGATGGCCTGATGATGATGGATTGGATGAAATTAATTCATTTGTAATCCATTAGAGTGTAATAAATATTCTGGTACCTTGATTTAAGGGGAAAGAATTTCCGTCGATTAGTTCAAATACATATATATTCTGACTACATTTAAGTACATCTGAAAATATTTATTGCATATTCTTGAAAAAGATCCTAAAATTTTTGGAATTTATTATTAAAATTGTTTTTTTATTTTTGAATCAAGAATCAACATAATTATATGATTTATAAAACTTTGGAGTATTTACAATTGAATAATATTAATTTTGTAGCGAAAGACTGTTAGTCATAAACTGTTAGTGTATAATTGTAATTATTACAATAATTGTATAAAATACATTATTGTAATAATTACGAATATAATCTTAGTTAGATTCACTAATGATCCTTAAATATGATTAGCTACAATTTTCATTTAAATACATCCATACTGAACAAAATTATTAAAACATAATTGAAATTTTATTAATAAAATAAAGAAAAAACTATCAATTTATTTAATATATATAAGGAAAATTTTTAAATATTTAAAAATTAAAATATTTTAACGTCTGTCTGTTAATTTAAATTACCACAGTTTATTTGTCAAAAGTAATAGCTTCAAAAAAAATTTTCATTGCGTTTTTGTATAATTTTTATGTGCTCTCACATATACAATGACAAAGAAAATCTAGAGAAAAGAGAAAAGAAAATTATTTTCACTTTCTCAATTCTCATATTTTGTTTTGTCTCTTTAAATTGAAAAATCTCTCGGTTCTCTTTTTTTTGTTTTTTGTTTTGTTAATTTTATTTTTCTTATTCTCTTTATTTATCTCTCTTTTAGGAAAAAATTTAGAGAATTTAGTTTTTCCTCAATTCTCTAAAAACATTCAAATCTCAAATTGTTTAAATGTAAAATATATTTACAGCATATTTACAAACATATTTTATAATATATATATATATATATTTATATTATTTATTAAAATAACATTATACGTATATATATATATATATACATATATATGTGTATTATAGAAGTTTATTTTAAAATTAGGAAATATTTAAATTGACAAAATGACAAAACGTTTTATAAAAATATTGACATATTTAAATTTTCATTATCAAAAATAAAAACGGAGAAAAAAGAAAAAAACGAGGTTGCATAAAATTAGGCGTTTGCATTATTATTTTAATGATTTAATTATGTACGGAAATTTTCACATGTAATTTGTTAAAATATTCTTATATATGGTAAATGAAAAAATTATAAAAATTAAAAAAATTATTTAAATTTTATTTTTTCTTTAAATATTTTAATCTATACATTAAAACATAAGCAAATGAATAATGAACGAGTTCTAAAATTATAAAATAATTTTAATTTTAATACTAAATAAATAGTTTTAATTAATATTACTTGTTTATAAATTAATTGAGGAAATAAGATGAAATTTATGGTACATAATTATAAAATATTCTGTTTATTTGCGCTAAACCTGAATTTATAAATTTATGCCTTAATTAAGATTATGCTAGTAGAAATTTGAATTTTCTCAAAGATTGTTTATTAAATTAAATAAAATTTAGTTAATAAAATTTTCCAAAAACTTTGATAACTAACTAAAGATAATGAATATTTTCTTATTTAGAACAAATTGACGAAATTATAATATAAACTTATTAAAAGACGATTAGTTAATTAAATTTTTATAAAATTAACAATATTATTTTTCTAGATTTTAGTTATAATTTTTCTTAATGTCAATATATTAAACAAATATTATTAATAACTTAAAATTATAATTTCCGAATAACAAAAATTTTATAAATATTAATATAATAATATATTTAATTATTACACATTAATATATAAAAATATATTCTAACAAAATGTTTAAATATTATAATAAACCTATCTATTTACATATACATATTTATTCTTTTTGATTGATGCACTCAAATGTAATAAATAAATTCAAAAAATATACCGTTGAGATTAACGCACACATTCATATTATAATTATATCATAAATCCGTGTATGTATATGTATTTATGTGTATTACAAAAATATTACTTAACAATAGACAAAGTATCATCCAAATAAATTCCTATAATATTCGTATTTTCTTCATGATTTATTTTTCAAATAATAAAATTCCTAAAAGTATGCAAAAATTAAATTATTAACTTAAGAATATGAGTATTTTTTTTTTTCTTAAATTTTCTTTTTATCTTAACTAAACGTTTTTATTTTAAAATTAAAATACTTTTAATCGTATATACCCAAAATATATATATATACATAAAAATAAATTTACAAAAGACTTTTAAAACGAACATTTATTTTAAATATAAATTCATGCATTTCATACTGTCTTATATTTATATTAATATTTGTATATATATATATTTGTAAAAAAATGTCCCATACCACCCATTCATAAAAGAGAAACAAAAAAAAAAAAAATAATAATATTGAAAGAAGACGAACAGCAAAATATAAAAAAAAAACAAAAAACACACAAAACTTACAATGTACGTGAATTCCCTTTTGCCTTTTATTACATGTTGTTGCCACACTGCTTCAAAATAATAATAATAAAAAAGCAAAAAAGAAAAAAAGCCCAAAACTAAAAAAAAAAAAAAAAACAAAACAGTAAAACAGAATTGGAAAATAAAAAACAAAATAACAAAACAAAATAGAAAGAAAGAAACAAATCCTTCGAATAAAATATTATATCCTTTTTGCTTCTTAAAAACTTATATTATTATATATTACATATATATATATATATATATGTCATATGTGTACATAGTATGTATATGCATTTATATGAATTTATCGAAATCCTAACGGTATAGTATCATACAAAACTCTAAAACTGTAAAAATATTGCTCTCACTAATACAATATTATATAATAATAATATATATCCTTACTTATATATACATATATATATGTATGTGTTCAAAAAATATAGTACGTAATATGTAGGTTTTTTTTTTTTTAATATATTGTGCATGTGAACATTTTATTCGTATAACAACTCCTCATAGAGTTATTTTCTCTTCTTCTTCTTCTGCTACTACTGTTTCTTTATTTTTTTCTCTCTCTTTCTCTTTCTCTTCATTTCCCTTGGTTTTCTCATTTTTATTTTTATTATTATTATTTTTCGTTATTTTCATATATTTTTAACTATAGTTTCATTTTATTTATAATTTTTATTCTCATGTTTTTCACATTTTATTATTTTCTCATTTTGTTATACTTGTTATATTTTTTTTCGTTTTTCTTTTTTTTTTTTGCTTCTTTCTTTTTATACTTTGGAATTTCCCATGGGAAATGTTTATTTCCCAATGTTATTCCCTTCAGTTATATAAAAATGCTACTGTTCAAATCCCATGCTGCTATACTGGTTCTGCTGAAAAATTTATTTGAGTTCCCTATATAGCATAAAACAAAAAAGAAAAGAAAAATTATAATAATAAGAGAAAAAGTAAAAGAGAAAAATATTATAATAAAAAAAATTTCAAAAGAAAAGGAAAATAAAAAAATATAAAAACAGCAAAACTAATACACATAAGAACATAACGGTATACAATATTACGAGTATATTGTATGGAGGAAATATATTTATATAATATGTAGGAATAATTTTATACTTGTATATATAATTTTTATATTTTTTAATTCCAGTATGAAAAATATTTTTTATAAGGATACAAAAAAATTTTTTTTATTGTATAAATGTTGAAAATATATTTGTAATGTTTGAATATAAAACTGATATACTGATATAACAATTATACCGTATATATAGTTAGTAATATAAAATAATTTTAATTCAATAGAGAACAATACACACTTTTAGTTGATACAGTAAAATTATATAGAAAAACTTGAAAAAAAGTAAACAAATATTTCAAAAAAAAAAAAAAAACAATTCAAAATAACAGTAATTTTTTCGCATTTTACTATACTATTTGGTGCACAGGAATAAATTTTTTTTTGAAAATGAAAAGAAACAATATCTGAATGTCCTTCGCTTTATAAAAATAGATAATAATTTATTTTTTAAATAAAATGTGCATTTTATAAAGAGAAAATTCATTTTGACATTACAACTTACTGTCATTCTTATAAACATATGATCTACAGGATGGGTATCACACATATATGTATACCATATATGTTATACCATTCATATAACATTCACTGGATATACATATATGCACTTTAATAATAAAATTATTCAAAAATTTTGTTTTTTTGGTATTTTTTTTATTTTTTTTTTTATAATTACGCTGATAAATACTATTATTATTCATTGCCCAAAGGAATTCACTAAAATATATATAAACATATATAATTTGTATTTATATGTGTGTTGGTGTGAGAGTTATTGTAATAAGTATGTAATTTAAGTCTCATTTGAGATTTAAATTTTTATGCACTCTTGTATAATGATATTATTGTTATTTTAATAATATAATATACATAATAAATATAAATACAATAAAATATAATATATAACAATATTATGATATATATACGTATATATATAGTAAATCTCTTATATTACAATTTTAGGGATATATATGTAATTACAAAGAATAAAAAACTGTTGAAAAACACGTGCTTTTCTTTATACATATATTATGTATGTGTGTATACGAATAAAAATACAAATTTTTTAATACAAATTGCATGTATGTACTATACACAGATTCATGCATACATATATGTTTTTGTGATCTTTGAATTTCGGTTATACTTATATATGTATGTATATCAAATTGTTATAAAATATTAATCAAAATAATTTTCATTTCAAAATTTTTTTTTCAAATTAATTCAAGTTGATATTTCGTATACTGAAAATTTTGGGCGCCAGTACAATATTGGTTATTAAGTGCTCTGGTTGAAGTTTAAGAATAAAAAATATCAGTAATACATTTACAGAGTGTTAAAAAATTTTCGTTCACTTCAATTCTATATGCTTTATTTTTCGTGCTTTATTTATTATATATGTCATTTTTCGTGTTGTTATGTTTTATAACATAATATGGCAAAGCTCCAACTTAAAATTTTAGTATACTTACCAAATTGAAATAAATTTCAAAGTATAAAATTTAAATAAAAAAAAAAAACTTTTCTTATAACGTTTAATTCCGTTAATAGCGGGAAATAGTAAAAAGAGATTTCAATTCCTTCAATTGTTTTGTTCTTCCCGAAAATATTAACATGTGATTGAAATCAGTAATCAAATTTAGTACTTCTGACCTTACAAAGAAAAATAAAGTAACAATTTGAGCAATGAAGCATGAAGAATTTCCCAACAAAATCAGCTGCCGAAAATCCTTCCGGTGAATGTCAACAAAACTAAAGATACTACTTTTTTAAGATTTGACAGAATTTTAAGTTTTCCAAATGAATATTTTAGCATTTACATAATTTTAACTCAAAATTAAATATAAAATTTTAAATTTTATTGAATTTTCATAAAAAAAAGACATTTATTAATAAATTATAATAGTATACTAACAAAAGTAATAAATTTTTAACATTTTCTAAAATAAAATATTTATGGTATTTTATTTTATTTCATTTTATATATAGAAACATTCGCAATTCTGAATAATTTTAGTTGATTTTGATTTCTTTCTTTAAATTTAAGAGAATTTTCTATAAATATGTATATATATATACATATATATAATTTTAAATACACATTTAATATACCCACATAAATATTATTATAGAATATATATATATATATCATAATATAAATATATATATGTAAACATATATTGAATATTAAATAAGAGTAGAATATAAAAATTGTGATGAAGAGTATTGGATAAGGCGATAGAAATTCCTATGGGAATATATTAATATCCTGAGAGTTATACGGGTTTTAGCTTTGTCTTAGATTTTCTCTTGGGAGAATACCGACGTTAATGCTGTTTTATATATAAAAAGAAATATATATATATATACATATATAGTAAAAATATAAAGATATATAGAAAAAATATTATTCTACGTTATATTCAAAAATGTTTGTATTTCTGATATTAATAAATAAATTATGTAGGTGTATTTATTTGCATATATGTATATACACATATATGAATATGAAATATAAAATTCATATACATACATATATAGATAACAGTAATGTTGGTTTTTTTTGTATTCCTAAGGAGTTTATATAGAGTTTCTGCTGTTTTGTGTTAAATTTTTACTTTAAAAAGTACAATTTGTTATATATATGGATGTACGTGCATGAATATGTGCTTTATTATGTTTGTTTGTAAGCTTTTTACTTTTCAAGAGAAAAAGGATATGAAAATGTTACGAAACTAATATTTGAGAATATGTTTAGTTCTTTTTTGTTTTTGTTTCTGTTAAGTTTCTGTTTTTATTTGTTTTCATTTTATACATACACGTACGAATACATACACCTACATTTGTAGTACAGAAATATATATTTTATATGCATTTAAATATGTTTAGATGTATATAATAAGTTTTGTGCTTTAATGCTCTTGATGATGGTTCAATTGAGAATAGAGTTTTTAATATTTTTGTTTTATAAATTTTATTTTTTTTTTTATTTTTCTGTTAAACAAAAATAAATGGCACTGAAGAATAAAAATTGGGTCCGGATATTTTAATGTATATATAAATATGTTTAGAGTATATATGTATATATATATTTGCATACATATTTGAAAGTAAAATATAAGTGTATTAGGAATACGGTACATAAAAAAAATTATAGTTTATTTTCTTCTTATTATATTTGTAAATTTTTCATTTTTATTATTATTATTAAAGAGACTCTTAATAAAAAGGATAATATTGCATTTTTGAATTTTTCAATATATATATACGTAGCTATAAATCCTTAAATCTAAAATCAATAGAATAAAAATTTGTCAACATGTCATAATATAAATTATAATAATAATAATAAGAGAAAAAAAAGAAGATAATAATTATATTTTGAATTTAAAAGAAAATAAATACAATTATTGCTACATTTAGAGAAAAAAAAAATCAATTCTATTGCATACTTTCGGGAGTTATTGCATAAAATAATCTATGTAAAATAAAAGATTTCTCAATGATCAATGAATATCAATAGTTTTGAATACTTTTAAAATTTTTCTTTACAAGTTTCAGATCTTTGTTATTCCTGGTCCCATATGAGTTTTGTTTTTAAAGTTTCAAAAATTACTGAGTTTTTATATTTTTAAATATTATGCGTTTTATATTGATTTCATTTTAAAGAAATATTATTTTGTGAAATAAAAATAAATAGAGAAACAGATTTTGTTTCTAAGTAAAGAGTAATATTATCTAGATAATAGTTTTAAGGCTCAACTATTAATATCGACAACAGGTAAATTTCTTATGAATATAATCAAAACATTATAAATTAAGTTGTGCAGGTCTTAATAATTAAGTTAAAACACTTTCAAAAATTTAGTTTTTGACTTCTATTATAAAATGTTGAAAATGAAAAATATTTTATAGATATGCTTAAATTAAAAATATAATTTCCAAAACCTTACTGATAAGTAACTTTTATTATGAAAAAATTAAAATAATGGTCATACACTGATAAATTAAAGGAAAATAAATTAATTTGTAAGTGTATATTAAACGAGTGCTTTGTTAACGTTCATAATTTGTATTTTCAATGTAACGAATTCGTAAATTTGAAATTAGGAGGAACAGCAAAACTGCAATATGTAAATATTTTAAACATAATGATCACAATATATACAAAGATATAATAAGATAATTCGTAATACAATTCATTTAAAATAGAAACACTTTCTTACGAAATTATATATGTATATAACCCTTTTGCCATAGCAATACTATTTTTGTAATGAAAATAATGATATATTTGTTTCGCCTTTTAATTAAACGTATATAAAATTATACAATAAGTAATATATTAATAAAAACATTTCTGAAGCAATCCTCCTTGAAAAAAAAAATTATTAAAACTGAATATTTAAAACTACTTTTAGTATATGGCCAATTAATTTCCAAAACTCTTTCAAATGTTAGCATACATATAAATATATAAAGAAATTTAATTTTTTAATAAATTTTGCATTCCACATAATTAACGAATAGATTAATTGCTATTGCTAATAATTATGAAGTCATTTTTGTGTTAGTGCCATTAAAGGCTGAATAAATTTTGTTTAATAAAAAAATATCTAATATCCGTCATCTTTCTGTAATTCTATTCCCAACACAATGATTTCCTAAAGAGAATAATAATGTTAATTTTATACATTAAAATTTTTAATTTATTTAAATTATTAACATTCTATATCTATAATAAAATATTCATGATTATATTTATATAAAATATTTATATTATAATCGTATGTTAACACCTATAGTATAAGACTTTACAAGATTCTAATAGTATTTTAAGGCGAAATATATGAATTGAATTGTATAATAATCTAAAAGAACAGATTTGTAAATTATAATAATAATAAAATCACTCAACAAATCTCAATATTTTTGTTAAAACGAAACGTTCAAATGAATTCTAGAGATTTTATATATAGATAAGATTTGTACTTCATGTATTATATGCACATATTCATATTATAACATATAATATAGAAAAAATATCCTTCCAAAATCTTTATCAATTTAAAAAAGCAAAAACGAGATTTCTGTTTTTGGGATTTTTTTTTTTATTCTACATCTCCTTCTATAATATTCTGTATACAGTAAATTCCATATGATTTATTTTTTTCTATTAACTATTTACGCACTCCTGTTTATGAAAACTAATTGAATTCACTTTTTCACGAAATAATGGCATGGAAACTTTTAAGTATATATTTCTTGCCATTATTTTTATTTTTATAAATTTTTTGAATTTCTTTTACTTATGTTTTCTCTATTATTTTGTTTTTTTTGTTGCTCTGGACATTATTTTTCATCTATACCAAAATAAAAATGCTGACACACAATTTGTCTTTAGGAATTTTTTATTTGATTTCCTTTTTTTGTTATAGAAAGAAAAAAAGAATACAAAATCTTTTGTTTTTCAAGGAACCCTTTTGTTGTATTTTTCAACAAAAATACAAAAAAAAAAACTAAAAAAAACTAAGAGGTTTCACTTAAATTATTAGCTAAAAGGATATTCATCGTTTTATAGATGGCTTAAAAATAAAAAAAAAACACACATACAATCCGAATTAATGAAAGAAAGAAATAATGTTAACACATTTTTATTAAAGAACTTTTTAAGGAAACCAAAACTTTAGATTTATTTTATTGTTAAAAAATCGATAAGGTTTTACAATACTAATATTCTCTTAAATCTTATGTATGAAAATATTTTCTTATAATAAACAATGAATTTTTAAGTACTAAACATAATTTTTATAAATTTATCTGAACAATTTAAATTCAAATTCGTTGCTATACAATTAAAAACTTTATTTTTGATTTATTTTTAATTTTCAGAGTGGTGTTGGACAGTAAAAAAAAAAACGGAAAAAGGTGTATTCGCGTAATTGTTTATGACAAGAACAAAAAATATTGCAAAAGATTTTTGTTCCATTGTTGGTAGATAGGTATAATATGTTGGTTAAGAATGTAGTAAAATACAGAAACCGTTATTTTAAACCGTTGTAAATGATTCTATATGGGAATAGGTAGGTAAACACTTTATTTGTAATATAATAATGAAATGATTATTCGGGTTTTACCATCTTTAATTATATGTATACATGGAAAAAGAATTTAACTGGAGCTATAATAAAATTTTTTAACTTAATGCTGTTCTTATAAAAAATGGATCTAAACAAAAAAATTAAAAAGTAATAAGCGATTATTACTGTAAAATTTGTGATTATCTATCTGAAATTGATGGCCAAATTTAATTAAAATTTTCTAATAACTGACATGGCTTATTAAAAATTCTTCCAATTGTGTTTTAAATATTCCTAGATTTAAGTAAAAACTTTTGCGTAAATCTGTGATAAAAAACTCCACCCACTTTTCAAAAGTTGCAAAACTAAACCTGCAAATGTATTATGCATGTTAACGAGAAGGAACATATTCCTACATATTACTTGATATATAATAGAATGATATTAATTAGGTATGCATACCACGTAATTACATCCGTAACACTTCAGATATTTTCTGGTTAATCCATCGTTCTCTGTTCTGATCCATTTTTTAAGCTTTGATATTTAAAATATTGAACATCATCTTGCCAAGAAAAACACATCAATGTTAAGCTTGAAATAATTTTCTCTTTGCAAATATGCACCGGTAAATGCAGTTTTCAGCTAAATTATTTATATTCTTTCCTTTTTTTAAAATTTAATTCTTGGAATATTGTTTTTGTAGGCCGCTATGCATTTATTTCTATATTTTTTAACAATGAACAAAATTTAACCCACCGTTACCACCGTTTAATCAAATTGATACATTAGCTGGTCAAAGTTTAAATACAACTGTTTTCCAATTTTTATGATAATATAGAAACTTGCCAAGTTTTATTGACTTTCACTATTTCTACTTCACTACTTCGTTGTAGTTTAAACTGAACTATTTTAATTAAAGTCGAACTAATTCCTTTCTTATCATTTATCGATTTTTTTCTTATAAAGTATTTTACTTTATTTGATATTTTTAACAAGAATTATATATAGTTTTGGTGATGGAGTATATAAACAAATAGCAAAATTGACATTTTATAACCTAACCAATGAATCCAGTCTTACAATCATAAAAATAATTTATAATTTGTGTAATCGTTTTTTAGCTAATAAAGTTACCGAAAAAATACAATTTATGAATATTTAATTAGTTAAATACAGCTACTTTTTTATTTACTACATTTTAAAAATAAATGTAGCAAAGTGATACGTAGTTTCTCTTTGATTATTTATAAGCGACATAACTATTAATTAATCAAATTTAATGTCAAAATGACAACGAGTATTTAACTTCAGAATTTAGTAGTCAGCTGACAAGTATTTTTTTGATACATGCATTTTTCTTTCTTTATTATTTGTAATGAATTTAGAAAAGTTAAATAAATTAATATTAATTAGTTATCGAATAAATAAATAAATAAATAATTGCTGAGTAATATTTTTTGGATAATTTCAATTTTCGTATTTTTTGGATTAAGTATTAACAATGGATAGTAATAGAGATGAATCAGGTAAATATTACTATACATTCATGTTATACACATTATATGTTAATTAAAAATCGATAAATTCCGTTCTAAATGTATGAACAAATAGAAATAAGAAAAAATTAAGAACGAGTTTAATTGTTTCAGAACGTTGTATAGATATAGCTGTCGAAGCCTTAAATGCTAGTAATTATGAAAAAGCTGAAAAATTTTTAAGAAAAGCCCAAATTCTTTATCCATCACAAAAAGCAACCGATTTATTGCATCATTTGAAAAAAATTTATAACCCAAAAAATGGTGTACATCAAAGAAGAAAACCACAAGAAGAAAAAAACAATACACCACCAGATCAAGAAAATTCTCAAACTTATACCAAAGAGCAATTAGATTTAGTGAAAAAAATTAATAAGGCTAAAGATTACTATGAAATGTTAAATATTACTAAGGAAGCTACAGATTCTGAAATAAAAAAAGCATATAAAAAAATTGCTCTTCTATTACATCCAGATAAAAATAGCGCTCCTGGTTCATCAGAAGCTTTTAAATTGGTGGGAACTGCAGTAGCTACCTTAACTGATCCGAAAAAACGAAAAGAATACGATTTTGTATCAAAAAATCCGTACATTACAAACAGAAGAGAAAATAATTTTAGCAACGGAAGCGGATTTTCTGGCTTTCATCACCATTTTCACAGTAATTATGAAAATGATCGTTTTGAATCTGAAGTATCACCAGAAGAATTATTCAATATGTTTTTTGGAGAATTTCCATCTCAAGAGAGAAGACGTTTTAATAGTAGTAATCATCAACATCACGAAACTGGTCCACAACCTAGTTTGGCATTTGGTCTCATATTAGTTTTAATTCTGATATCGATGTTGTCGTCGTTCTTTACATCAGACCCACTATACAGGTTGTCATATTCAAAGTAAGTATCTATTATTTTAAATTGGATGTTGTACATAGCGGTATACAAAAATTTATTTTAATTGTAAATTTTAGTAATTACAATGTTCAAAGACACACAGTTCATTTAGGAATACCGTATTATGTAAAACAGAGCTTCGCTGATGATTACCAAGGTTCTGTAGCGCGTTTAGAAAGTTCAGTTGAAGAAGACTATATAAATACTATGAAACAAAATTGTTTCCGAGAAAAAAATTATCGTAAGTAAATTGTTATTTAACGTTCAGTTTTTGAACGATAATTAAAAAAAAATCTAAAAATTTCAGGTGAAGCTATGATATCAAGAGCTCGGACATTTGGTTCGCGTTCACAAATAGCTCAAGCTCAAGCGCTAAAAATACCATCCTGTGAAAATTTAGCAAAAATTGGATTGACAAGATATGCAATGTTTTAATACAAGATACAGTATTTTCATTTGCTTATGCGACACAATATGAATTGAAAGAATGTATGTATTATATGTACAGTACAAATTTTTTTCATTTTCATTTAATTAAATTTTTACATATTCATATATTAAGTTAAATTAGATAATTTTGTAACAAAAATGAATCAGTATTTTAGAAAATATTGTGTCATTCAAATGAATAATAGAGCTTCAGAAGATGAAAAATTACATGTATCATAAGTTTATCAAAACAAAAGTGAAAGTATATCAACATTATAATTGTGGACGTTCATAAAAATTATTTTTTTGTTATTTTTTGTTGTAAAATATTGGTTGTTAAATTTTATTATTTGCAAAAATTAAGACAAACTTAATTTATTTATGTATCTATTAATTGTTGAATTTCTTGTTTAATTTAAAATAAATCTTTTAAATACTGAATAAAATAATTTGATGCCTTTCTTTTTTATCGCATTTCATTTTTTCAGTTTACGTGTTGATGCGCTAACGTTTAGAGATGAACTTTGGGCAATCATATCTTAATCGTGTTTTGGAAATTAGCGATTATGTCAATGACTAAGTAACTAATCAAAAAGATTACAAAAAGAATTATATAAATTGAAATTCAGATCAACCTTGTGAAAATAAATAATTCAATTTTAAATATTTACATTATTTTGTATTTTACCTACAAATTCTTATAATTTTTAAATATTTTTTTCATCAAAACTTTTTATGTATAATGAGTTCAAAATTACAAATCATCTATCATTTAAAGGTATAACAACAATATTAGAAGTAAAGATACAAAAAACCTTTAAAATTTTTTAAAAATAACATATTCCAATTAAACATAGAAAAACAAGGGTGAAAACATAGAAATTCTTTTATAAGAAATGATTAAAATTAAAGAATCCAAAAATATAATACACAAACGAAAAATATTATTCCGACTGCTGCTGCTTTCATATACATTGATTTACGATTTAAATAAGTTGCGTCTTTTTTATATTTTTGAGACATCATTGATAAATTTTGTGTCTTTGTATCCAATTCGGATAAAACAGCGCCACGCTGTAAAACATCATCTATGTTTTGAACCTAAAATTTGATATACATACTTAGAAAATTAATTTTCAATGAATTTTTAAATTGTAGGAAGTCGCTAATCTTTACCATTATTCTTTGAACATCTTGTAATTGGGTGTTTATTGTATTAATATTCCTTCTACGATCGGTTAATTGTTTTTTAGCTTTCTGTATATAAACATCAAATTCTATGAATGCATATGGTCTTGTCACAGTGTTAACTCGTCTTCCATAACTGTTATGAAATTCTTGTGCCAAGTCTTCTAAATAATTAAATGCCAATCTTTTGGAATACATCTTATCACACATAACTAAATAACATACGTCATTTTCTATCAAATAACTAAATTACATTTAAATAAATTATGTGATAGTTTCGTAACTCAATTTTGTACTTACTGAAAGAGATATGGACCAGTTTCAATACTACATCTTGAAGGTGAATGTGAACTTAATTTACGAAATAATAGTTTGGCTTGATTTTGATACTCTAATATGCTTCTTCCAGTCTAAAAAAGAGAGCAAAGAAAAATTAAATGATAAATGGTAAAAGTTTTATGAATTTTTCTACTTACATTTTCATCATCTTGCATTGTACCGACCAGAGGAAGTCCGTCAATAACTCTTGCAATCATTGTAAGTAAAGCCATGGTTTAATACAATTTTTTATTGTTTGTTTTTACTAAAATCCTATAAATTAAATATATTCTTCGATATACTATCTCTTAAGCATACCAAAGTGTATAAAATTTAAAAAATAAATCCCAAATTTAAGTAACGTCAACACGTCAGCAGTTGTGATGGGACAAAAATATCGAAAATGTGTTGGTGAAAACCCTAAGGTACAATCGATTATTTCTGTTTTATAAAGAGAAGTATAAATCGATTTATGAATAGAATTGTTTGATTTGAATTTAATATAACAAAAATGTCTATTCAAATATCAAAAATACATTTTTGTTAGTCGTGGCTTTTAAATTCGTTTTTTTTTTCATATTATGTTAGGCATTAGTTTTGGCTATATTTACATATCAAATATTGGCGAAGATTACAAGTCGAGTGTTCAAGTCAATTTAATTTTTTATTTTTTTAGCTATTAATTCTTCAGTTAAAAGTTATAGTGTAATTATCTATCACTTTTTCAACAATAACCTGTAATGCGAATACTGAATGTGTAATCTTCTCCATTGTTCATGGATTTTTCTCAATCTAAAGAAAATTTGATAAAAGTAGTATTTGTAAATGTTTTTGAATTCTATTCAGATATTGTTTCTTTGACAAAATAGGCAGTTTAAAATGGTGGAAATTAGAATTTTTATTGTTTTCCTTTGTAATTTTATATTTAAACATTTGTTCAACAAACATATTATCATATGTTTTTTTTTTTTGAATATTTTCCCTTGAATTGCTTAATAAAAATGTTTAATGCTGATGAAATTTTGATTTTGATTCATACCTAAAGCAGTGGGCTATATCAATGTTAACAAATAAAAAGTATATTCGTTATGTTATTTGCAAACATTTTTATTCATTTATTATTTACTTTTACAAATGACGTTTCAGTTAAGGGCGCATTTTAATTGAAAACGAAGATAAAAAAATTTACTTATTTAGTAAAATTATATTTATAAAAGTAAGTTTAGCTTCACCTCTTGTCATATATTTAGAATATATATTATATTGTCAAATTGTACCACAATTTTTTTTAGCGAAACCTGGTTCCTCTATAAAAAGTCATTTTTGACAATTAAATGTCATTATAATAACGATAGAAAGATAGTTGTCATTTGTCATTAGTCGGGCATTTGGTATCATTAAAATATATAGTATAATTGTGTGTTTAGAGTGCAGTTCTAGTTAATTTTATTCATTTAATTTGTAAAAAAAAATTGTTCTAAACAAATTTTAACCATAAAAAATTCACATTATCCGATTAATATTTCGGTAAATCGTGTGATTTTTATAAAAATTTAATATTAATAACAAAGAAACAGGTTTTACAGTTCACACCTGTATTAAAAATGTAGTTTTCTAAAAATTTTATGTTAGAGAAGGACAAGTGTTTTTGTAGTATGTTCATTTATTTTCAATACTTCAACAATTCGACTAATTTTTAGTTGTCAACCTGGCATTTATATAAAAAAAAAAATTAGTAGTAAAATTTTCTAAAATTCAATTTTATTGGAATATATAAAAAAATTCATGAAAAATTATGTATTAAATTATATAACCAAATTTATCATTTTGGCTTGAATATAAAACAAATTAGTAAAATAATTTTTAATTAGAAAATAATAAAATTAAACAAATAAAACAAAAAAAAAGTTAGGTGGAGACAGAAAACGAAAAAATATTCCACGTAAACGACTGAACTGTCTAAATATGTATATACATATGTAACTTATAAACGTCACTATATACAGTGGCCTAAAAGGAGACAAAAAAGTTGCAAATAATTGTTTCTTATATAAAATTTTTTTAAAGTGATAAAGAAATAATTTAAAAATATAAAAAAGAAGTCACATTTCATAGGTTTTAATTGAATTTGAAAAATTCTTTTAGACCACTTTTAATAAAAATTATAACACTTAATAAATGCGAAATTTATTGCAAGAGAAAGGAATCAATAAATCAATATGTGGATGCCACAACAACAAGAAAATAAGCAGCAGTATCAGCAGTCTGCTAATATGGTACCCGTCAGCGAAGTTGGCTTAAATACATCTAATTATGTACAACAAGAGGTAAAAAAATAAAAAATAATTAAATTTTATTAATTATTTACATATATGTATATTGAATAACTCTAACTACATAGATATATATTATATTCATACATATATAATTATTGGCAGAATTGTAAATGTAAATGAACGTATTATTTTTTAATATGCCTATAGAAATTTATTATTTTCATACACAATACATATGTATGCATGCATGTTAGTATATCTATCTGAATCAAAATATAACTAAGTATAATCTGATTGAAATAAATATGTATGTATTTATATATTATAATAAATTTCTTTGTAGGAAAATTCAAATATTGAACTTTAGGCAGGTACGGGAAATTTTTCTTTTTATAGAAGGAAAAAAGTGAAATAACTACGTACATATATAATTTTTGTTAAAATAAAGATCAATACTGGCCAATATTTCTGTCGATCTAGTTATTCTGGTCCACTAGTTATTTAATAAGTATGTATGTATGTAGGTACATACATAGCTACATACTTACCTACCAAGTCATCGATATAAAAATTATTAATTTTTAATTAAGCGGGGAAGAAGATGGTCTTATTTGGCTTTTTATGTTTTCATGTAATTAACAATTATATTGATGGCACGTTTTTGAACTAATTATATTTTTGTATACCACATAAATAATTTAGTTTTTTATATTTTTATAAAATCAAGGATTATTTGGTGGTATATACTTTTTATATTGAATGAGATATTTTTATATTGGTTAATAGCGATATTAATTTTAAATTTAAAATAATTTAAATTTGCAAAACAGTGTAATCAGCCCATATCTTCTTATAAACCTATATCGAAAATTCAAATATATATCGCAATTACATGCATCTAATTGATTTAATGGAATTCAAAAATGTTGAAAATTGATATATGTATATAGGTAGGTAGGTCCCTATATAATAAATGGAACAAAAGTGCTTAATCTGCTGTTTGATTTGTATTTCTTTTTTGTGTGTAAGCATTAAATATTTGTGCATAAATACCTGGTTAAATATATATCACACTCGTATTTCCATTTTATAAAAGAATTACCTAAGTATAAGAAAATTTTAATTATGACCTATACCTATATTATCTATCCCGCTAGGTACTTTTGTTATAAGTATTAAGTAAAAAATAATTTAGGAATAAGTAATGTAGTAATATAGTAACCTACCACCTCCCTATCTACTTATACTTAAAAAATGTATTTGTACTATTAGAAAAGGAAAGCATTTTTTAGTAATTAACAATGAATATGTGTAGGTATATATGTAATTCAAATATTGAGTAAAATTTTGATGTCTGTCTGCCAATGTACGTATTTTTAAATTTGCTTCTTTGACTTCTGACTAACACTGTTATACTAGTCTTAATTCTTTAAGTGCTTAATATTTTAAACCAAAAATTTTCTTCTTGAAATTAAATTTACATACTTAATCCGGTTTTTAAATTCATTGACCTCTTTCGACGTTATTTTTAATATATACCAGCTTTATTTATCTTGTCAACATCGTATAAAATTGAATTAAGTAATCGATTGCTAATTTTTAAATATAAATGAAAAGAAAAATTTACCTACCTATACTTATGCATTTTCTGGAGCATTTAAAATATATTAAATATTATTTTTTCGTTGCAATTCTAGACTTGAGATAAGGCAACATTTAAATCATATGGATTTTTATTATTTTATATGAACTTACTCGAAATTTATTTTTTTCTTTGATTATTTATGAATACATACTTGTTTAAATAAATACTTTGTCATATCAGTGTTTATAGGTATTTACTTTTTTTTTTGAAACAAAACATATAAATCATGCATTTTTTTTTTTATTCTAGATTTACTTTTTCATTTTAATAAACTGATTTGAGAATTTTACGTATGTTGTGAACTTAATGATCTAAAGTTAACTTTATTATTTAAAGATAAATTATTATTTGTACAAGTGAGGAAAATAAAGAATTTTCGAAATTTTATTTATATACTTATATACATATAAGATAATATTTTGTAAGTAGATACCTATTTAGCTTCCAAATAATATTATTCAAAACCTGTCTATTTAAGTACCTAATTTTAGAAATTACTTGGATATTTGTTTGTTAGAAATATATAATAACGTTTTTAAAAATGACACCCAAAACTTTATATTTTTACATATAAGTATATTGTGTAGTTGATCCTAATTGCATAATATGTAATTTTATTAATTTGAAAAATTATCAAAAAAATTTTATAATATTCTTTTAGTGGCAGTCACAATTACCGGTTAATTATGCTAATTATCAACAACAAACCAGACAACCTCAAGTGCAAACACCATATCAAACCAATGCAATGAAACCGCCTCATATGCAAACGCAAGGGAATTGGCAAACACAACCTTTACAGGTTCCAACACCATTACCACCACAATATGCTGATTTTGTTCAACAGCCACATCAGCCACAAATATCAAATAATCTATTTAAAAAACAACAACAGGAATCACAACAGCTACAGCAATCGCATTCGCAACAATCTCATCAACCGCAACAGCAACCTCTACCTCTTCAACAGTCACAGCAACAACATCAACAGCAACAACAGCAGCAACAGCAGCCGCAGCAGCAACATTTAATAACATCTCAAACAAGTACATATTTTCAACAACAACAACCTATGCAAGTTCCAATGTATTCAATGTCATCAATAAAGACTGAACAAAATAATATTCTTTCTATCAATACTGATCCAATAAATAGCTTTTCCAATAATTTTGCTGTATCTTCTGATCAGCAAACTCCAGGAAACAATAATACACCAAAATTAGAAAGCTTTTTTGAAAAGGGCAATAAAAAAGATGGGGATGGAGTTGATGGATGGGATGATTGGGAATGGAACGATTTGAATATACAGAAAGAATCTACAGAATCTACATCGAAAAATCAAACTTTCAATAGCAACTTATTGGAACAATCCTTTAATCAGCCACAAGATCAGTTACAACAAAATCAATATCGAAACACACAACAAGATCAACCTCCTAGATCTCAAAATCAACAGGAGCAGCAAAAGATAGCGCAATCCCACAACATTTGCAATTCAAATGAAAATGATGATAAAAATCAACAAATACAAAATTCACAATCCAGACCAGTTTTAAGGGATTTAATAAATGATAATTGGCAATGGGGATCTGAAGATTCTAGAGAGCATTTTGTCAAAAGCAATGACAATGTTGATAACAAAAATGAGGACGCATTTACTATTGAAGACAGCTTCAAAACGAATAACAATAATAACTTTTATGTTCCAACATCAAATCCACAACCACAAATTGTTCAAGAAAATAGCCAACCTCTCCAAGAAAAGCAATCTGCTCATCAACTACAACTATTAAAACCTAATAATCAGTCCAATCAACAACAACAGAAGCACACTAGTTCACAAAATTTAGAAAATGTTCAAAGTCCGCTTGGAAATAATCAAGTGTTCATATCACAAGCAAAACCAGTTTCTCAACCTCCAAAACAGTTTGCTAGTCCTCCTGGGCAAAATCCTTCTCTATTTGGTCAAATGCAAGTTCCGGACATATCAAAAATTCCACCGCCACAAATGCCTTTGGAACAAACTATGTGTCAGGAAGAAAGTACCGCAGAAAATAAAATGATGCAATTGCCTCCGCCACCTTTGATGCATCAAAGTCAAACAGCTTCTAATCCGTTTAAACGAACAGGACCGGCCCATCATGGAAAAGCTGGTGCTTTACTACAAGCTTCAACAAAATCTAATAACTCAATACAGCAACCATCTGTTGGAACTCCTTTTTTCAGTCCACCGCCTCCGGAAGGTTTTCAAAATTCTACACAACAAAATTATTCATCATTGCAAAATCAAGAAAATCAGGAAATTATTTCACCCGAAAATTCTGAAATTATTAATGATGTTAATGAAAACGTTGAAGCAACAAGTGATAGAAATCGTTATATGCAAATATCACACTTGTCTGAAGACGGTAGTGAATTTCATCACTCTAACCCACAGTCGCAACAGTCAGGAAGAAAAAATGAAGATCAAAGTAATGAAAATGATGCATTTCCACCACCAGGTCTTTCCAGACTTGTGTTAGGTCAACCTGAAACTGAAAACACAACCCTACCTCCTCCTCCTATATCATCTATTTCACAAAACACTTCTTCAAATTATATTCCACCAGATTTTGATCGAATGATCCCAGGAACTGAGTTGGCTTCATCTTCAACATTAAATTTGGAAAGGCAAGCTGATGGTCAGGATACAATACCATCTCCGATTTCTGCTTTTACGAACGTCCAAGTGCAAAGTGCAGACATTGATGATGAAATAACATCAGACAGAAATCTCTATCAAGTTCCTGGGAAAAGCGAGCACAACGAGCATCAACAGTCTCAAATTTTCGTTCAAACTGTACCACCAAATAACGTAGCATTGTCAATGCCGCAACACCAAAATGAAAGAGTTGTAACTGGCGTAGAAAATAATAATTCAACCAATCAGATGAATAACAATCAGCGGGAGTTAGAACTAGATGGGGAAAACTTGGAAGATGAACAGCAATTCCATCAACAACAGCAATTAAATAGTGGGAAAGTTTTTGGTTCTAATCAAATAGACCTTGAGATGCCATCATTGCGAGATGAACCAATAGAAGGTAAAATTTTTGATTATTTTATAATTCCATAATTCACATTACATTTTTTAAATTTTTAAGGTGCAAATACTCAAGATTTTATTAAAAAAGCTGATGTGAATAAATCTAACGAAGTTGAATCTAACTCAACAATGGGTATAAATGAGAAGGTAGTGCAATCTTTGCCGTCTACAGCAAATGATGAAAGTGATGAAAAAGGTGAGAGGTCAAAAATAGGGCGTAGGAATTCTCGTCATTTAGATGACAAGAGATCAAAAAGAAGCAGTGAAAATGAAGCTCATATGGAGTATGATCCAGTGGAGGACAAGAAAAATGATCGCTTCTTTAGTGATGGATCTGACAATTCCAGTGATAACAGAAACAAAAAACGTCCATATCGGGTCGAAAATGCTAAAAATACTCGTGAAAAATACAAAGGAGGTAGAGGTGAACGGAAAGAAAAGCAAGGTAGTGGACTTTCTGCCAAAAATCGTGAAGTTGGTAGAGATTACCGTGTCCCGAAGAACGAACGAAGTGATGATGAGCGAAACGATTTCGAACGCAATCGTCGAAGAAATAATGAAAAACAACGAGATCACCACGAGAGAGATCGCGATTTTAAAGATAGAAAATCTGAAAGGAATCGCGACCGTGACCGTGATAGAAATCACGAGCGAGGTCATAGGCAAAGGCGTTATGATAATGATTCTCGTTATGAAACTGAAGGGTCACGTTACTATCGTGGTGGTGATAGCGATCAAGATTATATCTCAAGTAATCGTCGAGACGAAAAGGATCGCCGTTATAAAAAAAGAGATGAGAAGGATGATCGAAGAGAATATGGTACCATTGAAAATCGTAGAAGAGATCGTAGGAGAGATCGTGATGATCGAGATGAATATAGTTTTGAGGAGAGAAAAGATAAACATCGTAGAAGTAAAAAGGAAAAAGGAAACCGATCAGATTACGATGATGATTATCGAAAAGGTAGCAGCAGTCGTAATGCAAGCGAAAGGGAAAGAGATGTTCGTAGTTCCGGACGTGATAAGGATCGTTATTCACAAATGTATGGTGGTTATTCAAATGTGTATGGTTATGATCCTTACACTTACTATCAGCAACAACAACAATATTACGAGCAGCTGAGAAGAACTAATCCTCAGGCCTATATGGAATGGTACAATAAGTACTTCTCCGAAAATGGAGGTCAATTACATCCAGATATCTTAGGTGCAGTCGCCACTAGTACAATGACTGTCGGAAGTGGGGCAGATGGTAGAGAATCTGTTCACTCAGGTAGAAGTTCTGCAAATAATGAAAAAGACAGGTATACTAAGATTTATTAAATTATATTAAGAATATTTAAATCTCAATTATTCGGTTTAGAGTTGATAATTTATCTTTAACAATTGGTGATAGTGCCTCTTTGACTCAGGAGTTACATCGATTAACTCCTCAGAAATTCAATAATGAACATGCAATAGTTTCATTGTCAGCTGGAGTCATGGTTTGTGTTAAACCTAGATATATGCAGAAAAATGGATCTAGAGTAGTCAAAATTTTCAAAATTGGTTGTAATGACTCTACGCGTCGTTTATTTCAAGCATTTCCTGGACCTCTAGTGCGTGGAATCACGCATAAGAAAACCATCATTGAATTTTGTGAAGATCAAATACGCTTGGGACCACCATCTTTGCAAAAAATTCACTCTAGACAAAATTCTATGTCAAGTCTTAATTCCCTTAGTCAATCGAACAAAGCGTCTTTCGTATTGATGTACAATTTACTTATTTTGTTGTTAAGACAGAACGGGGTAAATTAAGATTTGCAGTTCATTTAGATATAAAATATTACATTTCTTGAAAATATTTCAGGTTGTTATTGGAACAGATATAGCAGAGTTGTTGATTAGAAATCAAAAAGAGTTTCCATACGAAAATGATGTTCGTTATACAAGAAAATCTCTTTATAAAGAAAATTCAAATGATTTCCATAAAGAAGAGAGTTTGGATGATGAAAATCCTAATGAATTTAGTAAAAGCGAAATAGATACTGATACCGACAATCAGGAAAACTCTGGGGATAATGAAGATAGTTTAATTAAAAAAGTTAAAAACTTAAAATTAAATTCAACTAAACATGGTAAACGTCATGTAAGCGAAGATGAAGTAACAGATAAATTTCGAAATTATTTACTATATGGGAATATAAATGAGGCTTTAGAATGGGCCACAGATAATAATTTATGGGGCCATGCCCTATTTTTGGCATCAAAAGTTGATCGTCGTTTATATGCGAATGTTATGATGAAGTTCGCCAATAAATTACCATTAAACGATCCGTTACAAACTTTGTATCAATTAATGAGCTATAAAACACCGGCAAGTGTAACAAGTGTTCTAGACGAAAAATGGGGTGATTGGCGACCGCATTTAGCAATGATTTTATCAAATACCTCACAAAGACCTGATCTGGATCGAAGAGCTATTACAACATTAGGCGACTCGTTATATAATAGAGGAGATCACTTTGCAGCGCATTTTTGCTTTTTGATGGCTCAAGTTGGCTTTGGTACTTATAATGATGCTGCCAAGCAACATGAGACGTCGTATATGTTAAATTCACAAAACGCTGTCAGGTAAATAATAATAAAAAAGAAAAATATGATTTTAAATTTTCCAAAACCTTTTTAGGTTGATTCTTCTGGGCTCACCCTTCAACAAAAACTTCAGAGAATTTGCTTATAACGAGGCAATCATGATGACAGAGATTTATGAATATGCTTGTTCATTAAACGATGATAAATTTTCGATTCCAGAGTTTCAGGTAAAATGTTATATCCTATTCATAAAATTATAAAAAAATTTGTAATTTTCATTTAATTTTTTTACAGCCTTATAAATATTTATTAGCTACGCGCATGTTGGATTATGGTTTCCAAATGAAGACTTTAATGTATATGGAACAAGTTTCACTACATATACAACTTGATCCATCTCGATATGAAATGTCATTTATATCAAAAATTTGTGATTTTTCTGATAGATTAAAATTTTATGATCCAACCATAGAAAAAACGCTGGATAATTTAGACCCAAATGACCCTAAATTTGCAGAAATCATTGATCAATTTGAAAATCAAAAATGGTTGCAAAACTTACAAAATATTTTAGGAAGTTATAAGGTAAAATTTATTTTATCCTTTTTATTTGAAATTATTTTCAAATGATTTGTTTTTCAAATATAGCCTGATGTAGTTGCCTATAGGCACCAAGATAGTTTCGATGGAAGTTCAACTTATAGTAATTACGAATTAAATGTTCAAAATCAACCACCCCAATATGATCAACAAAGTGAAAACATTAATGATCAATTTCGAGCTATTAATCAGCAGTTCTATGAATTAAATTCTCAATACAATAATATTCCCAGTTATTCAGTAGATTCATCCAATAATCAACAACAATTAAAACAAGAGCCAGCTCAAAATTTGAATATGGTGAGTCTTAATTCAACAATAGGCGCCGAATATCAGCAACAACAAATTGAATCCTCTCAATTTTATGATCCAAGTAAAATGCAACAAAATCAAGAAAATAATGTAGTTGACAATAATAGTTTGCAAAATGTACAATTACAATATCAGCAACAGCCACAGCAACAAAATGCACAACAATTGCAACAGATACCACCACAGCAACAAGAAATACAGCATCAGCAACAACCTCAAATAAATCAAAATATTAACTTATATGGAGTACAAGATACAAACCAATTAAGTATCCAATCGCAGCAACAAAATCTTATGAATAATCAAAATGGATATGATTATAACGCTTGGAATCAGTCAAATGAACAAGGAAATGATGAGGTAGGTGCATAATATTATTTTTTGGAAAATTATAAAATAACAAAAATTAAATTTTGGATTTGGGGGAATTTATTTCGTATGTAAATATCAATATTTAAATAAATACTAATATAAAATCGTTTTATGATTGATGATTTTAGTTTTTGTCATTGGGTATTGTTTTTTTTCTCTTATTTTACGATAATCTCATTATCATTGAATTCATATATCTTTTTAAGCTTTATATCAAAATTATTTTAGAATTTAATTATTTCTTACCAAAAAGATTATCTTTAAAAATAGAGAATTTACAAAGACCAATTTTTAAATGAAATAAAAACAAAGATTTCGAAATGTGAACCAATTTTTCTTATCAAGTATACTTACTTTAATATTCTCTTGTATAATTTGATGCCTTTATTATAAATAAGAAAAATATTTCTTTTTGTAAATAGTCATTATTTTCTTATAATGCAGCTAAAGGATTCTATATCTAAAAATATTGCACCTGTAATTGAGACCGTTAAAATTAATCCCATAAAAAAATCAACTGCTAAAGATATTATAGAGTCTGTAAAAGATAAAGTTGTAACAAATAATTTTGATCAGCGTAACTATGATTTTGATCAAAATCAAAAACTTTCATGTAGCGAAATATTAGCAATTAAAAAATCAATTGATAATAAATTTCGAAACGATATCGGTGCAATTAATTCAGGAACTAATAGCAAATTAATTTCAAAAGTTAATTTAACAAAACCTTCTTCGGTACAACAACAACCAAAAGACCGTGATAACAAAATAAAAAAAAGTTCATTACAATCAACAATTACCAGTAAAAATGTTATGCAATTAAAACAACATGGCCTTAAAGAAAGTCAACAATTATTACAAAAACAGCAGCATCAAGAATCTCAATCCGTACCGCAACAATTCAAATTGCAACAGCAGTCTGTAAAAGAAGATGTAAGTAAAATTGAAAATAATAAATTTACAATGCCGGTTGATTTAAAATTAAATAAAAAAAAATCACTGATATCAAAAAATAGTAATAATAGTAACACTGACAATAATAATATACCGCTTGCTATTCGATATAATCATAATATTAATTTTTTTGATAATGCAAAATTAAATAAAAATATAAATACTACAACAGCAGCAACATCAATAACAACAACAACAGCATGTTATTCTATAAGATCATTGACAAATGAAAACAAAAATTTTATTGTTAATCAATCTCGTTCTCATATGGAAAATAGTTCTATTGCATCATCTTCAGTTGCAACAACTTCAGCAGCGTCATCCACTAGAATTATTAGTACTTTTACAAATAATCATCAGGATGGTATTTATGAAAAATCAATGCAATCAAAGTTATCATCAAAAGATTTTTTAGCAATAAAAGATGATAATAAAAGTAATAACATTGAAAATGCCTACAACATAAGTTTTAGTAAAAATGTAAACCAAAGTATAAAATCAACGATTGCTGCAACTTCTTCGAGTTCAACATTACATTTTCGACCTAAAAATTCAATAGATTTTAATAAACAATTAATACCATGTAAAAAACATCATTCATTTTTATTTAATAATCAATCCATTATATATCAAAGTATTAATAATAAAACAGATGATAATAATTGTAATAATAATATTGCTAATAATAGAATTAATGATAATAGTAATAATAAAAAATGCTATAATTTTCATCTTGATAATATTGTGAATGATGATAACAATATTATGCCATTAAAATTAAATAATGAAACAAATAGATTTCAATTTAAAAATATTGTTTTTAATGGTACATTTCCAATTGATATTCCAATAAAAACTGTTCCTTGTAATATTGATAAAAAAATTAATAATAACAATAATAGTAGTATTAATAATACTAAAAATTGTAATTATGATGATAATAGTAATAATTTAAAAATAAAATCTACCATTGAAAAACGTTATCATATACCAAATATTATTGAATTAAAAGATCAACAACAAAAACCAAATTTAAATCATTGTAAAACATCTAAAAAAATCGCTAAACATATAAAATCTTATAGTACTGAAAATCTCAATAAAATTGATAAAAAATATGAAATTATTCAAGAAATCATTGATGATGATCATTCAATTAATAAAAATGAATCAAAAAATGTTGAAGGTGACGATAATAATGTTAAAAATGATAATTTTTATGATTATCGAAATTATAATTGTTATAATAATAATGAAGAACATTATGATGATGAAGATGATGACGATGATGATGATGATGACTATGATGATGATGATTTTATTGAAGAACATGATGACGATGATGATGATTTTGATGAACAAAATCATAAATCATATTCAATACAAGAATTAATTAAGAATCCATTAATTGGGGAACGTTTAAATTATGCAAAGATGTGCAGTGATGTTGAAAAAAATTTAACAAAATTTGAAAAATATTTAGATCATAAAAAATCTAAATCGGTTCGAACCTATGCAATTGATGATCCATTATAAAATTTTCGATTAAGAAAAAAAAAAAAAGAATAAATAAAAGTATTTATATTCAACATATATTTATTCATATATGTATATTTAACCAAATATACTTATATATTGAATAAAAGCAAAAAAAGAAAAAAATTAAAAAATCACGTATAATTTTGAATACTAATTAGCGTTTATCTATAATAATAATTTTCGCACCATAACTTTTTATTTTTTTTTTAATTTCTCTTTTTTGATTTTTCCTATTCTTTTGTTCATTTTTGTATATTTAAAATTAGTTATGTATATGTTGATATATTTTATTTAAATCCGTACTTTTATTTTTCTATATGATTTTTACTTATTCATAAAATTTATTTTTGTCTAACCATATACTTACCAATTATCAGTTAATGTATCAAAATAATTATATAATTTTAATGAAAGTAAGAACATTTAGAAGTTAAATAAATTAGTATTATTTGTGATTAGTATTTATTAGGATTCAGTTCAATCTTATATAGAAACGCATTTTGTTATTAGATATAAAATATGAAAAGAAATCTAATGTTAAACATTTCCCAGCTGATTTAAATCCCTAAATATACAGATAAGTATGTTTAAAATTTAGCCCAAAAACTCACCTATACGCTATAATGATACTGTGATATGATTTGTTTTTGTAATTTTCCTTGATTGCTGCAACTGTGCCGCAACTTTTTCCCATAAGTGAAAACAATACAAAGAAATTTTCAAATATCTTTTAAAATTGATAACTAAATAAAAATAAATAAAATTCCTTGATATAATTAAATAAAAATTAATTGCATTTCCTTATACATAAAGTGTTATTCTTCATATTTAGTGTTATTTAGTGTGTGTGAAAATAATGTATAAAATATAAACATTGTTTAGAGTATTAGATGAATTAGGTGTATAATGTGCAAAATAAAAGAAATAATTAGAAAAAAATTGTCGATCTCCATAAATTGATGTAACAGGTATTACAAAGATATAGGATTTTCAGCAAATACCATATAAAATTTTATATGGCCAAATGTAGACTTCAATGCTATTCTTCTGAATTCGTAGAAAGTATTTAAAGCAAAAAAATACTTTAATCTTTCAGATGCACTTAAGGCACTTCTCGTTATAAAAACTATATTTGCAAAAGTATATATACTCGTAACTACCTTGCTTCATATTTCACACTAATTTTTCATTAATTTCATTCAATTTTAAATATTCTTTTACTGCAGCGTTTTTTCTAAAAATTTTAATTTTGCTTGCAATACTAATAATTAAATTTATTTTTAATTGGGTGAGCAATATCATGCTTTATTCTAATAAGCTCTTCACGTTATAATTCCAACTCATCAAAAATTTTTCGTAAATACTACGGTACAATACTAACCCATAAAATACTACAGTGTACATGACGTAAATAAAAGTAAATAAAAACTTATTACCAAAACTTTTTTAAAACAGTTTCATTTGTAGATAAAATGAAATTTTTGAATGAAAGGCTTAATAATTTTGAAATGTAAATTATCAATGTTGATAAATATTTTAAATTTCAGAAAAAAATAAGTGTTATTCTTATGAATTTAGAACAATTTGTCAATTTATATTTAATTAATGTTGTAAAAAATATATGTATATCATAATTTATTATGAATAAGTTCTTTTTTAAATAAGAATTAAATGGCATGTAGATTGTAATTAACGTTTTATATTCTGCAAAATATTTGAAAATAACTATTTGTTTTTCAAGTAATCTAATAATTTAGCTAGTTCACTAACTTAACTAACATATTTTTTTTTCTATTAAATTTTCTGTTACCTATACATTTTATTTTTTTTCTTTATTCTACTTTATTTAATTTTTATTTCTTCATTGTTTTGTTTTTTTCTTTTTTGTTTTAATTTTCGTCAATTAACACAACCGGCACTTTTTGAAATGATTTTAATTTTTATTTTATTGCTACTACTTTTGTTAAAACTTAAAATAAAAATACATACATATTTAAAAAATAAAAAAATTAATAATAAAATTCAATAAATAAAAAATTGAAAAACCTAAAATGAAAAGGTTGCAAGGCCATCAATATCATTGCCAAACGCTAAAGCAAATCAAAATTCAAAAAGTTATTATGAAGATGATATTGGGAGTAGTAGTGGTGCACCAAAATCAAGTGATTTAAATAAACCAGACAATAATAAAGCAAAAGACGAAAGAAAATCTACAAATGTAAAAAAGGATCCAAAATTACAAAATAAAAGGTTTTTAAAATGTTTTTAATTTATATTTGAATGTTATTCAAAATTTGTTATTTTTATTTTTTTAATGCAGTTTAAATAATTCTTCACAAAATTCTGGTTGGTTTGAAGGTATTTGGAGTAAATTATCATTAAAACCAAAAAATCAAATGATATTACCTGATGACAAAAATCCGACAATCGTTTGGGATCCAGAAAAGAAGCGTTGGGTAAATACCGAAGGTGATGAAACTGAATCAGAAAGTTTTAAACCTCCACCAAAAATGTCTGATTTAAGAACATCAACGATGCCAATATCTAGCGGTAATACATTTAATACACCAGAACAACAACGGCTTCAACAGCCACAGTCACAATTGCAACAACAACAACAACAATATCCCCAATTGCAACCCCAACAGCAACAACAACAATTTCAACAACTTCAACAACCCCAACAATATTCTAATTATGATCAAATGCAATATAGTCCATCAACTTCACCATACCAAGAACAACAACAAGAACAACAACAAATTCAACAGCCCATAAATGAAAATTTATCTGTTAATAATTTATCAAATGATAATAATTCTGTTGTTCAACAAAATGTAAATGTTAAAGCAAATCAGGCTGGTGAAACAAACAAAGTTCCTAATTTGCAATCGAATATGTTTAAAATGCAACGTAATAGAAGTAAATACCATAAAGACGACAAAAAAAAAATTGAATTATTAATTAATTTTAATTTTTTTTTAGCATTAAAAAAATCATATGTTGATGTATTTAATCCATCAGGTGCTCCCCCACCAAAACCAGCTGAACCTATTTTAGCACCAGTTATACCTATAGCTGTACCTCAAAGTGGTTTCTTTATTCCAGCTCCAGTTGATGTTGACAATGATAATCAATCACAAGAGGTGGGTAGTAATATTAATAATAATTGAAAATTATTTGTTTCAAAAATAATTTCTTTAGATTTTCATTTTTTAATATGTTAAATCCATTATTTAATATTTATTAAATATTCAGTTTAATAAATTTATATATGTTTAAAAACAAAAAAAAGCAATTTTTTTTCTCTTTGTTAAATTTTCTGAAATAATAAAAATTTTCTTATTTATCCTTATATATTTTAAATGTTCCTTTTTGAAAAAAATAATTCATTTTAATTCTAGTTTATTGGAGAACTAAAATGTTGAGAGATTTTTATTTAAAAATAATTTTCCTAATATAATTTTATTTCTATTAAGAAAAAATATCAAATTTTGATTAGAAATTTATTTATTTATTTTTTTTTTATGTTTTTTTTTTGTCTCTTTAATACATTAAAGATACAGAATACAAATTCAATAGGTTATTCTATTTTTTTCAAATTGATGAAAATGAGCATTTCATTAGTAAAAATTGTGCATATATTTTTTAATATTTATTTCATATAAAAAAAAAAGAAAAAAGAAAAAAAATGCCAAAGAGACGGGGAAGAATATTTTTCATTATCATTTTGGTTAGTGAGTTTATTAGAAATAATATTTGTCTGTATAGTTTTTTTAAATTAAAATTTTTTAATTTCAGATAAAAAAAAATAGTTTCTTTCAATACTTTGGGAGATAATTAGCTTTCTTTACATACAACATAAAATTTATCTAAAAAGTATTTTATTAATCAGGAAAGAAAGTTTTCTTTAAATTATAATTTAAATATTATCGCTTAATTAATTATTTAAAAAATGTAAATAATTATATTTATATTTAACCATTTTTTTCCAATTTTTGATTAGAGCAATTTTTTCTTAAATTATTCTTGAGTCCTTAATATTTCTGTAGTTAATCATTTCATTTAAAGTTAAATTAAAATATTTAAAAATTTTTCAATATTATTAACAGTTGTTTTTAGAGTGCTTTTTTCCCTTCTACCCTCAAAACTTCTTGAAAACTTGTTTTGCAACTTTAATTAAACAAAAAAAAAGTCAAAACGTGAAACCAAAAAATAATAAGAAACAGATTTTTAAAATTAAATTTGTTTTGTACTAAAAAAAAAATTGTTTTAACATATTAATAATTTTTTTTTTTCTTTCCGAATTTGTCCCGAGTGAGATTACAAATTGACAAACTATTAAAATATTCAAACATACTATTTGAAATGATCAAATTATCATTATTTTAATATCATCATTATTTTAAATACGCTAGGCTTTTTCAAAATATTCATTTAGTAAAAATTCATATATGTACCTTTAATAGTTTAAATAGTATGCTAAATATTTTTTGAGTTATGTATATGTTGATATTATTATTTTGTGTTGATTAATATATAATATATTTTTTTTTTATTCTTTTCCATTGGAATTGCAGGGAGGTGTACCACAGTTCTATAATCCAAATCAATTTGGTGGTCATCAACAACAGTAGATAAATTTAAAAAAAAAAAATTTATATATATTTAAATAAAAAATTTGAAAATTTAAAATAAATAGAAAAAGAAAACTAATAAATATTTAAGTTATATAATTAATTAAAAAGAAAAATTTCATGTGTGTTTGTCTTTTGTTTTGTTATTTCCTTATTTTAGTTATTGTATTCATTATCTATCAATTCAAAATTAAAAGTATGAATAGGCTGTTATAACATAAAAGAAAAATAGAAAAAAAAAAACAAAATTAAAAAAAAAGAAACCGAATAAATAATTGTTATAGAATATTTAAGTTGTTATACATGAATAATGCTTAAATATACATTATGTATAAAAAATACTATTACTACATATTACCTACATATTATTATGATTTAAAATTTTGTCAAAAAACAGTATAAAATGTTTTATGTTTCCTTGTATTCCTTATGTGATTAAAAAATAAATATATATAAATTTTTATTTTAATATTCGAAAAAAGAAAAAAATTTTCATAAAAAAAACAGAATCATAAAAACTGAGATGAAAATGTATTTAATTTTTTTTTTTCCCCAAACCTAATGAAACATTAAGTAAAGTTCATCTAATATTAAATTTTTACTACAAAAAAGAAATTTAAAAAATAATTTAGCTTAACCATTTTTAATCCATTGTGAAATTTAATCATTGAAAAACAAAAAAGAAGTTTATATAGTTTAAAATATGAAAGTTAATTTAATTTACCTAAAAATGTTGTTTAATTTGTGCTTAAATTTGTTCTAATTAAAATAAAATATTTGCATTTAAACCAGCTATTAAATATTAAATTACATTAAATTGAAGCTGATACCATTTAATTATTAGTTTTCATTGAAATATTTGTAATATTGTTTTTTTTTTTTTTGTATAGTTTAATTTTTATTAAAATTTTGTTTTATTTTCATTATTTTAAGTTGATATTATTTATAGGTTCTAATATCCATGATTTTTATTTTAAAATGTTCATAATTATATATGCATATACTCTCAATTATATATTTACTTTTTATTAAAACAAAATTGGTGCTGGTCTCAAATTATCTGAAATAACTTTTTTTTCTTTTTTTTAATACAACATTATAAAGCAGTGGGAGTTTAAAATAAAATAGATTTAATTATTAAATGGTTAACGATATAAACTGAAAAAATAATTCATTAGTTTTTGTCTTTTGTTCTAGTTTGGCATATAAGAAACATATTCGGAAAGTTTATTAATTGAAAAAATTTATTATGTACAATATTGTTTATTATAAACCTCCAATATAATCGAACACGATAATTCATTTGCATGCTATATCATCAGTGCACATAAAACTATTAATTACATAATAGTCTTAAATATTTTTTGCATATTTATCTTAGATGTTTTAATAAGGTAAATTTTGCATTTATTGAAAAAAGAAAAAATATAAAATTATAAAATAAAAAACATCTCCCAATTGTTTCCACAATATTACAGTTTTTTTTTGTTTAATTTGATCTATTCTTAATTTATTCTTTTATTTTGTTCGAAGGGAAACAAAAAATGAAAAAATAATATGTAAAAGTATAATTTATAATAATACTATAAGATAAATCTTATATAAGAGATTTTATTAATTTATAATATTAAAACTTTTGCATAAGAGAACGAAATTTTCTTTAAACATCCTTTTTTTTTTGTACAAAATTTTTCTTATTTTCATTTTTTAAATATTGTATATAAAAACTAAAATGTTATTGTAAGCCAAACAACGTTGTATTATTGAAATAAATTAAAAGACAAATAATTTTCATAAAAAATTCTTTAAAATGCGTAATTTGTAAAAATAAAAAACGTACATAAATGAAATTTATTAAAAGAAAAGATGCAATATATAAAAGAATCGTATATGTATAGTATTTTTAGAAAATTAAACTTTATAAAATTAAAAGAAAACTTAAAGAAAGAACAAAAAAGTTTTCTTGTAAAATTTTTGTATATTGAATATTCGATTAATTATTATCTTATAAAATTCTTTTGTAAATAATATAAATATTTAAAAGGATAATAAAAATAAAAGTAATATAATAAACTAATTAAAGAAAAGTAATTGTCATATTCGATTAAAAAAACAAGAATATTGGATTTAAACAAATGCAGTAATGCTGTACTACTATATAATTAAAGTTATTATCTATAATAACTTAAAAATATAAACTTTATTCAGTCTAAAAAGTATTAGTATCTTATATTGTAATGTAATATTTGTATTACTGCATTATTAACAAAATTTATTTAAAGAAAGGTTACTTTTTCCTTTCGACACAAACACGTTGTATAAATAGTGTTCAAATATAATATCTATATCAGAATATATATTAAATAAATTGCTTCTATAAGTAGTTTTTCAATTCATTTTAATAAAAACTTTTTTTTTTTCTTAAATTCATTTTCAAAACATTTTCTCAGATTTTAAAGTTTTGCTTTATTGAACAACGGAAAAATTTTAAATTTTAGTAAAAAGATATCGAATTAATAAAATTATAATAAAAATTAAAATAAAAATTATAATAAAAATTAAAAAAAAACGAAACTGTCTCCTTGAACAGACTGTAATAATTATTACAGTCTGTTCAAAAAATTGTATAAAACTATGATAAATCAAATTAAAAGATTGTAATTTATTAACATCGTAAATTAAAATTTAATTTTTTTTTATTTTTATTATTTCTTTTTTTTTGGATAGAATTGTATATCTAGTTCAAATTTGTAGCAAGTACTTAGGTCCTAGATAGAAGTGTTTTTTAATTAATTTTTCTTTTGAATTAAAGTGTGACCTTAACACAGAAGAAAAAAAATTGAAAAAATAAAATCAAAAAAATACGAAATTTTATATTCGATAATATAAAACTGAAAATAATATATAAAATATATACCAGAAAAAAAGACCAATATTAAAACAAAAATTAATTATTTAGGGTCAAAATTTGTTAAATAAAAATATGTACCTATAAAAATCAAATCAAACAAAAGAAAAAGTTTAAAAATGAAAAGAGAAAGTAAGAACAATTTAAAATAAAACTCAGTTTCTTGTCATCTTATAAAAAAATTTATTAATTATTAAAAAATAATATAAAGCAAAAAAAAAGTAATTGTTTTATTATAATGGTATATAAAAAATTATATAAATAAATGAATAAATGAATATTATTTTGAAAAAGGAAATTGTGTTATTTTTTTTGTAAAATTTATTAAATTTATTTTTTTTAATTTTTTAAAATTTTCAGGTTTGAATATTATTGTGAAAGTGCGATATATCGTTGAATAAGAACAGTTACATCAATTGCATTTTCAATAATTGGTTAAATCAAATATTTGTATAACAAAAATATTGGGATATGAAACGTTATACTAGTACTAATGAGTAGAATGAATAAAAAGGAAAAAATTTAATTATAATTTTTACATAGACCAGTTACTCTAAGAAATTGAAGAAAAAATAGATTAAAAATGGAAATGTTTCTAGTCTAAGATTAAATTCTAAAAATAATATTTTGTATTCTTTGATTAAAATGGTAATTATTTTGAAGCATTTAAAACTTATTTGCGCTTAACGTATAAGGCTATTTTGAAAATACATTATTAAACCGATTTAGCTAAGTTAGAAAAAAAAGTTCAACAAGTTTTTTAAAAAAAATAAAGAACTTCTGTATTTTTAAAAAAGCTTTCACATTTGAATAAGTTTATACATGTAATTATAGTTGTTAGCAATTTTATGTTTTTCGTAATTTATAGCTTTGCAAAAAAAATTGAATTGTACACTTAAAAAAAATAAAATTTTCTAACTTAATCAATTATAACATTAAATGTGCGAATAAAACAAACAAAATTTTCAAAAAGCTTTATTATGATTTTCCGCCTACTATTGGCTTGCGAGCTGAAAACTTATTGCTGAATTATCTTATTAAAGCTTTTAAAAATTAAGTATTAATTATACATCAAATTTTTGGTTTTACTGTGTTCAATAAGATTGCTTGCAGCTTAGTGCTTTCTTATGAATGTATATTAAAAATTTGGATTAAAATTTAGTGAAGAAATTAAAATAAAAGTTTATTGTAACAATCCAAGATTAGAAAATTGAAAATCCAGATATTATGTACTTAAATTTATTTGTAATAAAACAAAATAATTTATGTTGTTACATTGTATATATTATTTATTTTTATTATTCATTTTTAATAGAAATTTTTATTTATAAACGGTTTGATTACACATAAAGATATAAGAAAAATTTAATTACAAAGTTTTAATGAATTCATTTTAAATTTATTAATTATTTTCTTTTTTATTTTGTGTTTGAAGCATTTATAATTACAATCACTGGACGGATTAATATTTATTATTATTTGATTAAACTTAAATTTCTATTGTATAATTTCCTTTAATGTTGTATTTATAGTTTTTATTAGCAAATTAAAATAAAAAAAAATTACATACAAAAATTAAAACTTAAAAAATAAGAATAAATGACAGAAATGACAATATTTTAATTCAACTTAAGCAAATTATCAAAATTATGCTTTAGTTGATAAAAAAAAAAATAGTTTTAAACTATGCCAATTGCCATTTCTAACTTTATTCCAGGAATGTTATATAGTATGGATTGTAAAATTGAATATTTAGAAATAAAACAAATTTAAAATTTTTAATATTTTTCTATACTAATTTATAAATTCTATATTATAATATTAATTGTAGAATATAAAATATTTAAAATAATTGTATTTTAATTTTCAAATTTGAGTAAACAGTATCAAAAAAAAAATTAAAGATTCCATATGAAAATGTGTCTATTATGAAATTATAGATTTTTTTTTTAGTCATTATTAACATAATAATTATGTATTCAGTATTTAATTTTAGGAAAATTTAATTTAATTTAATATAATAAAATATCTATACGAATACTTTAACGATATTTAAATAGATTAAATTAATAGTTTGTATGTAAATTTTCAGTACAAAATTTAAAATTAAATAGAAACAGAAAAAGAATCGTTCATTTTAATTTTATTAAAATTGAATCATCAATTTTTTATTTAAATTAGATTATTTTATTTTGAATTTGTTAAATCTTGCAATTAAGGTACTGATACAAATTTATTTTAAAAATGATAAAATAAAAATCTAAATTTAAGAAATAATATAGACACAAAATATACACTATATTGGAAAATACCCGCCACCTATCCAAAAATTTATTAGGTTTTAATTTAAAATTAAATTTATTATTAAATTAATAAAAATTAAAAATACAAAAAAAATTGTTTTTTAAACTCTAATTTATTTTAAGACGAGTATTTATTTATTATAGGATTAATTTTAATTATAAAATATTTTAAAATTAAGTAAATTTTTATTTGAATAACAGTTAATAGCTATCTATTTAATTATTTTTTTGTATATAAATTCGTATAAATGTATAATTAATTGCAAATAGGCAATTTATATTGTCATCTAATTTGTATACTTTTGTAGATCAAAAAAAAAATCCAAATTTTGTGCGGAATAAGACTATGAAATATTGAAAATGTTATTGTTATTTGAATGGTTGATAAATATCAGATTTTTAGGAATCATTATGTCTATATATTGCATGTACAATATATGGGTCGGTTTTTTGATAGTTAATTAAGTTAACAACTGCTCAAATCTATTCGAAATGAAATTTTTTATTTGCAATTGTATTTGCAATCTACATATCCGACTGTACAATCTTGTCCAGTTAATAATTGCACAGCAATGATTTACACAGATAGCTATTAAAATTTATTCTATTTTATAAAATTAAAAATTAATTACATAAAAAAATTGTTTTAATTTTCTTAATTCTAATTTTAATATAATGTTTTACATTTTAAGCTGTTATTTAAGTATACAATGCGTTTATTATTTATAAAATTAATTTACATTTTTATTTTATTACAGCAGGGTTTTTTTTCACTTGTTCATTTAAAATAAAAAGATTCTGGTACATTTTTTTTGTCTTCATTTATATCACAGTAAAATAATTTTTCTTTTATTTTTTTTTTTTTAATATTGGCAGATATCTTCTTTATTTTTAATATTGCGTATACATTTATTAATAAAATTATAGTACAAGAAATGTAAAATTAATAGCGAAATTCATGAGGTGGCGTTACAATTAATTTTAGCAGGGTTTTTTAAATTATTCATTATTGAGTTTGTATTCAGTAAAAGTTCTTGTTCTAAAAATTCTTTGTGGTGATAATCATAGCAGTTGAATTAACCAGGAATATGAAACTTGAGGACGGGTGTTTTAGGGTGGAAACAACTTGTGTACTTACTTTCTTTTCGTTCAAAATAATTAAATGATGAAAATTAAATTTTGTGTAAATTTTGAACATTTCTTGAACTATAAAATAATATTTTTACAAAATAAAAATGCAATTTAATATTTTTAATTTTAATTTTTGTTGTTTTTTTTTTCTTTTTTTTTAAATTTTTATATATAATTAAAGCGCAGTATTAGTGTATTAAAATAATTGGCACAATTTAATTGATAAAATTCAAAAATTTTTTAATTATTCCAAAATAAAAATTAAAAAGATTAAAATTTCCAAAGAAAAAATTAAAATTACTGAATAAAGGTGTGATTTGTTAATTTTTCTTTATTTTTAAATTTCTTTTTATTTTATTAATTTTTAAATTCGTTTTTATTTTGGAGAAAATTTTTCTATTTAAGAATGGCGTGATATTATACATATTTGAGTTAATTTAAAATTAATTTTTTCAAATTAAAATAATAAGGATTTGAATATTTCAACAAATATTTGAATGTTTTTTGTATTTATTTTGTATACATTGAATAATAGTAAGTTGTTCAAAAATTCTTATATCTTTTATACCATATTCATTTAAAATAGAACGCCATTTATATTTGTATTATATTTGCTACAAAAAATTGTTGTTTAGTTTAATTTTAAGAAGATTTCTTGTCTATTTAAAATATTTCATATTAAATCAAAAAATTAATAATAATGAAATTTGTCGAAGTTTAGGTTTATGTATAAGCAGGCAACCACTTACAATTTAATTTTTCTTTATGTCTTCATTCTAATAATTATTTTTATTATTACAAAATATCTTATCATTACAGTATTAAAATTAAAATATTACAATAAAGGCAATATATTTCATCTGTAATTTTATTAGTTTTATTTTTAATAAAACTGCCCTCTATTATTGAATTATTAATAATATTATAAAAATTCAATGTTAGTATTTTTTTGTTTTTGTTAATATCTTACTGGAAATTTCACATTATGTTTAATTTTTTTACTATTATTGTGACTATTATAATATTTAATATAATATTACAGTTTAAAATAAAAATTTTCATTTCCTTTTTTTTGATAGTAAATGCATTTTATGCAAAACTATCAATTTGTGTTTTATATTATAAATTATTTTTAGAAATTTTTTATTTTTCAATACAATTTGTATTTTTGACTACCATTGTTGAGATGAATCTCTCGGATGAGTTCTCTCCTGTGACTGATATGTATTTAATCTTTCTTCATGATATTCTGATCTTGTTATTGTTGTACCTCGTCCGGGTCTTGGAGGTGGTGGTGGTGGAATACGTCTCTGGTTGAATGGCTAAAAACAAACAAATTCAAAATAATTAATTTTAATTTAAGAATTCCTGTAAAAATAAATTAGTACCATAAGTCTGCGACTTTGTCTCGGTGATCCTTCGTCATTTGATGATATATCTGAAATATTATCAGCAGCAATCCAATGTTCAGTGAATTCACTGCCAGATCTTGCTAAACTTGGATGACTAATTGAACGATGGAATGATCTACGATCATAACCAGGTTCAGAATCAAAATAACCACTTTGTGGTCTATAATAACTACTAGCTTCAGACATATTATCTGGTCGACCAAAATCTACAGTGACTTCAGACATTGAACGGAAATCAACATTATCTGGTCCATATGATGATGTACGTGATGTACGTCTTGAGCGATTACTAACTGGATATCCAATTGATGTTATTGGTTGAATTGGATCTTGACGTATTGTACGTACACTTGAGCCACCATCACTGTCATATTCATATAGTGTTGGTAATGAACTACGTCTTGATCTTGTATCCCATGGTTGTTTACGTCCATTTCGTTTTGGTAATCTAAATTCAATGTCATCGTCAGTTGGGGCTAAAATTCTTATAATAACATCCCATGTTTGTGGTTCGAAAATTGATTCGTAACGTGTATCTTTTCGTATACGTTCAAAATCTTCTCTTACAACAGCTTCAGTTAACATAGTTCTTAAAGTTGATTCAGTGGTAATGATTTCTTTCCATTTAGTTTTATCTTCATAACTTATTTGTCTTGTCAATGGATGTGAACTAGAATGAACTGAACTTGTATCATCTGGTTGTGGCATATCTGGATCCTCCAAAACCCTTATTAAAACATCCCAGTTTGGTACAGTCGTATCTTCAGGTGGTATTTCGATTGGTTTCATGTTGACGACAAGCTCTGGACTTAGTAATTTCTTAGATTTATCAACAATTTGATCACGTGGTGGAAGACTCAAAACACTTCTTTCCATTTTCGGAGTTAAGCTTATTCCAGAAGCACTAGATATATCAGAGAAGTCTTCCCATTGTGGGCCAGGTTTTTCCGGATAATTTCTAATAGTAACATCCCATGTTGGATCTGGTGGAGGTAATTTAGCTTTGTATTCAGTAATTCTTCGTTTATGTGTTTCAATATCTTCAATAGTTTTCTTTTCTGTTATAGTCCTCAAAAATACATCATCGACATTATGTTGAGAAACAATCGGACTCTTCACAACAATAGGCGGCTCTGGTAGTCTTTGAGTTTCATAATAATGAGTTGTATCAACCATTTCTGATAGCGAATGTGTATCTGTCATTTCGGTACCGAGTGAAACCAAGCTACGTGTTTCACTGATTGGTGCGGCATCAGGATAATCTTCAGACCATGTTTCTGGTGGACGTTCTTCAATTTCGCGATGAGTTCTAGTATAAACAGAGAAGACAGGTTGTGGTGGAGCTGGGGCTGGTGGTTCACGAACTGGTACCGGATGAATCTCAGGAACATATGTAAATTGGGTATGAGCTACTTCATGAGGAGGCAGTGAATCAACAGTAATAATACTTTCACGGTCTTCAAGAGTTTCAACAATAGTTGAAAGATTATTTCTTGGAACATTAGTTATAACACTTTCAGTATCAGAGGTAAGAGGAGACGGGGGTGGTGGTGGTGCAGCATGCTTAACACGGACATGAACATTGAATTTAGGAGATGATTCTTTAGCAGCAATTGGTATTGCAGTGGTTGTAACAGGATTTGCTGCTTGTAATTCTTGAGTATGAAGATAATGTTCACTGTAAATACTTTGTGCATCTGGAATATAAGCTGCATTTTCAAAACTAGCAGCTGAACTAAATGGCAGTGATCTAAAATGAAATTTTTTATATGAATATAAACCAAGATAAAATTTAAAATAATTATTTAACCTGGTATCAAGCTCTTCAATTTCTGAATGAGATTCACTTGGATAATCTGATGGTATTGTATCAGAAATAACAATTTCTTCACTTCCAGACGAACTATGTACAACTGCAACTGGAGGATGTGCTCTAGGTATTTTAAGTCCTTCAAATGTTGATATGTTACCCATACTGCTACCACTAATTTTAGTAATTTCTGATCCAGTACCCATTGACATTGGAAGCCGTCGAACAACAGGAATTGGTCTACGGCGTAGGCAATAGTACGATACACCTAAACCAAGTAACATTAATGTCAGGAACATAATTGCACAAATAATTAATAATATCTGAAATCCTTTTAATGGTGGCTCCACAAATGGTGTTGTAATCAATTTATTAATCCTAAATAAATGAAATTTATTAAAAAACTGATATATGAAAATTTTCTTCTACTTACAATGGGATTGCTGCTGGAACTGATGGTATAGGTGGTGGATAACGGCAAACAATTGTTATTATTTCATCACCATCCATTTCTAGACCAGGATGAAATCGTACCACAATATTATTAGTAAAAACACGTTGTGGTTCCTATTATTTAAATCATTACATTATTTTTAAAATATTGAATTAATTTTTTTTTAATAAATGTGTTTTAAATTTAATTTACCTGAATTGTACCACATCCTTTTAATGGTAACTCAAGTTGATAACTTAAATCACCTTTACCAAGTATTTGGCAAGCGCTATTTCTATCGAAATCCGCATATGCTATCCCAAAAAATGGTTGATCAAATTTTAAAGCAATTTGCATTGAACCGGCAGCACAATTAAGGGCAGCTTTCGTTCGATTTAAAAATATAATTGGACTTAAATCATCCAATTTCGTTACCTATATATATACAATTAATTAATTATGAAAATATATAATTAATTATAAATTTTATATTAAAAATTATTATTTTAAAAAATTAAATTAATTAATTAATTACTTTGCCATCAAGTGTCGCTTCTTCTGGTAAACCTTTACCCTGATATTCAATATTATTGGCATGGGAAGCGTAATTTGATTGACCGGTAGTAATACTTATTAGGGTACATGATATCAATAAAAGGCCAATCATATATTGGCCCGGCAGTAATTTCGAATATTTCATCTGAAAATATAAAAAATAAAAATATAATAAATTAATTAAGAAAAATTTGATAAATTTTATATGTAAATCTTATTATAAATTTAAAAATAATTTGAACTTTGAATTGTATAACAGTTGTAATTTAGTTGGTGAGAGTTAAATTTTTTATTCTTAACCACCACTTGTAACTGATTAATAACAATTAAATAACTTTACTTATAGTTAAAGTAAGTACATTAATTCCGATCTGATATACTTGAATTTTTTTAATCTAATTTAATATTTAAAATAATTCCATATAGTATTATACTCTTTGACAAAACAATCTGACATCATTTATGGTCGTGATTGACAAAAGACAAAAAAATTAAAAAGGACCTTGAAATTTAATGTTTTTGTATTTTTAATTTTTTTCTTTCTACTTTTTTGCTACTTTTCATTTTTACAGTTAAATATATTGTTATATAAGAATGTTTGTGTTTGAGTAGGAGTCACTCAAATTCATTTTCATAATCACATTCACAAATTAAAAAAGATTAAATGGGTAAAACGTAAAATAAAACAAAAAAATATTATTATAGTGTATGATAGGGTTACATAAAGAAAACCAGTAATAACAGTAATGAAACAAAAAAAAAAAAATAGATGTATTACTGGTTATATTTCTACATATGTGTATAACTTTAATTTTTCAAAGTGTATAATATGGTTTTAAAAATATAACCAATATTCAATATTTGAGTGGTATAAGATTGCATAAATTCATTATATCGTATATGAATTCTTGAAATTAATATTGAAATTTTTGAAAAATAATTTTTGATATCAAAAAAAAATTTATACATGTATACTAGTATAATTGATTTGTTTATTTCTGTGGTTTTAAGCAAAAAAAACTCTTGTTAGGTCATAAAATCGTCTTTCAAGTCAATTCAGTTCAAAGTTCAAAATTAATTTTTTGAAAATAATTTTCGATATGCAAAGTGGTTTATATTAACAATAGTTTTAAATAATATTGAAAAAAAATATTAAATTTAAATTAAGGTTGAAAAGAACTCCAATTTAGATAACAAAATTTGTTTGAATTTTAGATTAATTGCCTTTATTTTGCACATTTGTAAATTGCTTTGGAACTAGCTAAAGTGGGTTCACTAATAAAATTCAAAGGGAATTTACACTAACTAATCTGTAAAGAATTCGGACTAAAATATAGTACTTTTCAACCTGGTTTCGCCAGTTTAGTTATGATGCACATATGACCATACATAGGTCGATTCTTGCGTTATAAAATTTATGCAATTCATATAAATTATATAAGTATTAAAAAATACCATTCAATAGAAAGATTATAATAATATTTCGAATTAAAATAATTCCTAAATCCTATTGCAGAAATTTATTTATAATTCAGTCGGAAATTCAAAAAAATTTCTTATAAAATATAAAATATTTGTTTTTTAATTAGTCCAGGTTCAGTTTAATAATATGTGATGCAATTTTATTTAATAAATTTATATAGTTCTATTGAATTGAGAATTATCATTTTATTTTTTGTTTGTTATACCTTATAGTTAAATTTAATATCAATTGATATATAACCTATCAATTGAGTTCGCTAACAGTGCGAATAGTTCGATGAAAATTCTCATAATTATAGAACAAAACATATACACAAATATTTTTAAAATTAAAATCATTTTTAGAAATTGTAATTATTATTAGGAAACCATAATTTATTTAAAACTATATATGCATGTAATTATATTAGAAATTTTCATATTATTTATTAAAATGAATTGCACGTAAATGTAAAATTATCTGTCTATATACGATATTGATAGAATTTCAGTAAGCTATTAGTACAAAAGTAAATACAAATGCAACTATGTTATATTTATAAACATATGTACATATATATATATATATATATATATATATATGTGTGTACATACTACTAACATAATAATAAAGTGATGATATATTTGAAAAATTATAATTATACATGCAAAATACTTTTTTACTTTATTGTGACTTTGAGTCTATTTTTAATTTGAATATAATGTATATGTATACTATATAGACCTTGTTCTAATGGATTATTTAACAAATTTAAACAATATAACACATAAGTATAAAGGTAATAAATGAATACATATGTTAATATGTAATAGATAAAAAAATATAATAATAAGAAAATTATAATTATAGTATTTACATTGAAATTTATGGTTTGCAACCAAACAATTAAAACCTAAAAAATATGCAAATTTATAAACAGGATGATTTAGAAAGCTATACAACAACATATACCATTGGTTAGAAGATCGAAAATGGGTAAAACTTTTGTTCTGGACTGGGTGGAAAATCTCAAAGGTTTCCAAGTTTCAGGGGTTTTAACGAATTTTCACGAATTTTTTACTTATCAAAGTTTTTTGGATTATAACTTCTATTCTGAAAAAGATAGAAACTTCAAACAAAGACTGAAAGTCCAGAACAAAAGTTTTACTCATTTTCGATTTTCTAACCAATGGCATATGTTGTTGTATAGCTTTCTAAATCACCCTGTATATATAATATGTGTATAATATAATGGTGTATATTAAAATAAAAATGTCTATATCTAAAAATATAAAATGTATCATCTTTTATATATGTATATTATTGTATATAAATAAAAACAATTAAAAGAGCATCAATGATATTTTGAGTAGTAGGCAAAATGGTTGTAGTTCACATTCATAAAATATTTTTCGTTTTGTAATCATCAGTTCAGAAATTTGCTACAACCATTTGTTCATGATCTATATAATCACATCTATTGTCAATTTTTACATATACATTATATAGTATATGGACTCCCATATGTGTATTGAAATAATAAAATAACACTCAATAATAATTCATAAGTTTTTAAAAAATTAAGTTATACGCCTTGCAATTAAAGTCTGAAATTTAATATGAATCGATTAAATTATTTAATTAAATTCATTTTAGTGTTACAGCAACGTAACTAATCTGATATCAAATTTAACTAAAAGATCATTTGTAATTAATAAGAATGTGTTTTTAAAATGGTGCTGTTAAGATTTTAATTTAATTTTTCAGAACTATCACAATTAATTTTTTGTTTTGTTTTCAATGGCGTACCTGTTTTCTAGCGCACTTTGCAGATGCTTACTTTGCTTGAATGGTACATTCGACACTGATAATAGCTATATTAAATACTCTGTTAAATGATTTTTACTTAAAAAATTTATTAGTTTTACAAAAGATTTTCTTATAATATACGGGGGGAATATAAACAAGGAGATACAAACAGCCTCAATGATAAGATGTTTAATTTTGACTTTTGTGGTATTTTTATGACGCAGAAATCATTAGAAATTATATTAATTGCTTTTATTAAAACCAATATAAAATTAAGGATTATTTTTTTGGTTTTAAATAATACCCCAATTAAATATAATTTAGTATCAATAAGAATTAAATACTCTGGTATCTAAACAATGTTAAATAGAATGCGTGTGGTAATGGGACCGTATATAAAATTATTTCTTTAATAAAAATTATAAATTTTAAATGACATATTGTTTTTCTTTAATGATTTTTCAATTTTTTTATTTTAAGTAATAAAAAATATTTTTTCGATGATTCAGCAAGCGTTGTTTAGAATTCAAAATGAGATACACCTATAATATTTTATAATTTTAAAATTCAAGGAATGAATTAGTTGTTATAAGATTTTGATATTTTATTTTCTTAGAATGATTTTACTTGGAAATTATCTGAATCATTTTTATGTTATTCTCGCGGATTGCTTATATTTTAGTGTGCTAGAAAGATATGTGTATGTATATAATAGGTCTAATTTTTGTAAATATTTAAGTAGCAAATTTTTTATCATCTACATAATAAAGAAAAATTTCATTTTAAAAAATTATCACATCCTTTGATGATGAGTAAAAAATTTGCAAGTTTTTCACGTTTTAAAAATTTGAACTTTGCGTATTGTATATTTTTTTTTTTTATATATACATATGTGTATATATTGGTGTGTAAAAAATAAATAAATATTCTGTTTTATGTTACATGTTAATTGAACAACATAGCAGAAGCATTTAATGCACATCCTATAATAAAGAGAGTTTATAGAATGTAAGATAATGCTTAAGAACATTGTTATTTATTTTGCACACATATTTTTTTGAATATCTTACGGAATTAAGATTGAAACTCGAGGCTATGAATGTTAGCATTTAAAAAATTTTAAAAGCTCCATAATTTTCGGTGATTTCGAACTCAGTTTCTATTATATTACGTTTTTACTCTATTTTGAAATTGTTTCAGGTATAGTTAAGCTTCTTCGGCTATTTTATAGATAATTCGTAATTTGGTTAAAAAGCTCTTTATAGAAATATTTTTAGAATGTTTTTGTTAAAACATGAATTAAAAAATAATCTCAGTTATTTAATTCGCGTTAATTAGATGTTGTCATTTTAGATTCGTGTTCTGAATTAATATTTAGAGTGTAAAAATCTAAAACAGCTATATTAGTTCTCTTGTAAAATAATTACGAATTCATTCTGTACTATATAACAGTTTACATTAATAATATTATATAAAAAATATTTATAAAATTATATAATTTATATTTTAATAAAATTTTTCAATTATAAAAAAAAAATTATAAATTATTTGAATTATTGAAGAAATTATTAAATTGGCATATTTATTAAAAATTTTACTACTCGCATATGCTTGTAATATTTTTAGTATAATTATTAGTTAGTTTATTACAAGCATTAGTGTGTAAATGTTCATATAAACGCTACGCATTATTATCATCAATTTATACATAACTGAATATATTTATATATAAACAAATATTATATACTATCATGCAAAACCAGAATTAATGTTTATTCAATGGTTAATAATTTTCGTTTCGTTATTGCTTAATGTATGATACCGCATGATGATGCTGTAATGCTATTTTACTTGTACTTGTTTAATAAAGCAATTATTGCAGCACATACAAATGCATTAATATACATAAAGAGATACATATGCTTATATAGAGGTTTTTAGATAAACAAGTATAAAAAATTTACCTAATAACGTTAATTACTATTATGTATGCACATACATATATATGTGAAATTATATTATTTAAAATTGCATCATTGTGATGATATTTTTCATAAGCACGCATATATAATGTATATAAGAGCTCAAATTTATATGTAGGTATTACAATGGAATAATAAGTATTTAGAGTGTAAAAATCTTTTTAAATTTGATCTAAGGTAATTTAAGTATATATTAAGTTTATATATAGAATAATATTTTCTTTGTTTAATAGTGAATAGACTTCAAATTTCACAGAATTTTTACAAATTATTTTTATATCACATATTTAATTGTACTTGGTTAATTATAGGAAATTATTTTAAGCTTATATAAAGCTGCTAATTTTAAAAATTAATAGAAAATTCAAGTAATTTTTATATATCAATATTATAATGTAATTATTTCGAAAATATTTTTCTTTAATAAATTCGCAATATGAGCTATAAATGACAAATTTATGTGATGAAATAGATTTTGAATAGTTGATTGTGAAGTTTAAAATTTTATTATATTAATAAAAGACCAGCTCTTTAAAGTAAGAACATTTTTTTCAATTTTCTGAATTTTGAAAGCAGGAACTGGAAATTGAGTTAAAATAGTCAATTGAGAAATTAGCTATATCGTGCGTTATAATAGAATAAGATCATTTTTCTATAGAAAAAACTGAAGTATTATTAAACTGTTTATAACTGCATCCAGTGCTAATAGAGGTGATTTTAATATAAATAAAGTACTGATTTACATAAAAAAAACTGCAAATTTTAATGATTAATAACAGCATATTTCGCACAGATTTTTTTTTTAAATAAATAATCAAAACTTGTATAATATTCAATTTATATTTTAAATATAAAACATTGAGGTCAACTCTTGAAAGAATGCAGGGCACAAGAATAACCTAAATTTGCAATTATTCAGGCAATAAGATTTTCTTTGTAAATGAAATGAAGGAAAGGCATTGAAAAATCTTTCTAGCGATTGCTAATTTTAAAAAATAAAATTTATTGTTATTAATTTTTTTTATTTTATAATTAAACCTTTGTTCATATAGCACAATGCAATGTAAAAAAATGGTCATAAAATTTAATTTACACCTTGTTCAATTTTAAAATGGAAGATTTTTTTGTTTTTGTTTTTTTATAACATTTAGGAATTAAAAATATCCAAAAAGAGTTCATTAGTTTACTTAAAAATTAATTTACTTTATTGTTTAAAATGCAATGAACTCATCTATTGCACATAATATAAATTGTAATTGCAATAGAAATTAATTAACACAAAAATAAAAAGGTGTTTTCTCTTAAGTAAATTTGAAAAAAAAAAATTTAAAAAGTATAAAATGAATTTTAATTTTTTTTATTTGGTGAATTTTTTTTTCCATTCTCATTTCTCACTTATCATTGTTATAAAAAATTTTTTGTTTCTCTTGATTGAAAACTTGAAAAATTTTAACATCTTACACAATTTACATAAAAATTGTGAATGAGATGAAAATTTTATATATATGCTTTTTTAATATAACAGGTACGGTGTGTAGCGTATATACATGTCTTACGTTTACCGTTAATGTTATGAGAAAATTTAAAATTATTTTGAACTTTTTGTTTTTGTGTCATTTTATGGCTTCGTGGTACAGTACAAAATTTATTTGTTTCTTATATGTGTTTTATAATATTAAAAATAAATTTAAAGGAGGAAAAATGTAAAACGAAACTGGTTTGGATTGACAATTAAATATGCAAACGAGTATAAACTCTTAATAAACTACGTAATTTCGAACCCAGTTTAAATGCAAGTTTAAATCGAAAAATACAAGTAATTTAAAAAAAGAAAACATTAACAATTGTTGGTACGTAGATCAAATTTTGGGTTTTTAAGAGATTTGCCCCTAAAAGTATGCGATTGTTTAAAAAAAAATTCATAGGAAAAAATTACAATATTTATAATATGTGACAGGGGCTCAATCTCAGATAAGGTGATGTTAAAATAATAAAAGAACATTTTCAGTTTATATTTTGGAATTTGGTGAAAATTTTTTTTTGAAATTATAAGGTAGATGAGAAGAATTTTTATTATGAATGGTTGGTTTATTGTATATGAGTAAGCAAGTTTTCTTGACATTGTTTCATAATATAACAGCATATTTTATGGTTCCAATTTGCATAATTTTAGGAGGAAAATCTTTAATTTTATAGAAGAGCAGAATTTTGAATGTAATACAGGTTCGAGAGTATCTTTGTAAAGTATACCGATTTTTAAAATTAATATTCGAAAGACCGCCAGTTGATTTATTCAATTTTTAATAAAGAGAATAAAGTTTTGGATTAATTCTTAATTTTTTTTTAAATTCCACAAAGAAATTACAAAAAATTAGGTGAATTGAGTAAGTGAGTTATCGAATGTATAATGAACTCATTAAAGAATGTCGAATTTAAAACTGTTGTACTTAAATTGAGCTTACTTATACTATAAAATAATATTATTTAAAAAAGTGAATGAACTGTCTTTAATATAAGTGAAATAAGAAAAAAAAATTATCAATTAAAAAAATAATTCCCAAAACAATTATAAAATATTTGTTTTGTGAACCGCTTTAAAATTTCAAAAAAAAAATATTGAATGCAATTATTATTAAAAACACAGTTTAGAAGGCATGTTTTTTTTCTGCATACAACACTTTAATTTAAAACAAAATAGATGATTTAAATTAAATTTTACATTTTATTGTTTAAATATTTTTATTAACACCTTAAATATCACACGTAAACAAAAAAAAAAAATCAAAAAAAAAAAACAAGCTTAATTTATTTAAATAGTATCTTTCACTTTGTATAACAAAAATTACATTGTTTACTTATGTGAAATGTGTATTGTGTGTTTATAGACTTAAATATACATATATAGAAATGTGTGTTTGTATTATAGTTTTTAATATGATGAAATGTTGTATGTACACTAAATTAATTATGAGAAATTTTTGTTTTTTTATAAACAAAAGTATTAACAAAAAAATTTCTTTTTTATTTTGTTCTTGTTTTTTTTCTCAAATTTAATTATACGATATATAATATGGAGAGTAAATAATTTATATTATACTGTTTAGTTAGTTTATAATTACGTTATATGTGAAAAATGTATATGTACAATATATGAAATGCCAGAGTTACTAAAAATATTCAATTAAATTTAGAAAAATTACATGTAATTTTTCTAGATGTAGCTTGACTTATATTTGATAAATGGATGGTATTGCAGTGTATATACTTCTTAAATGAAAATATTTTAATTATTTTTAAATATTTGATTTATAGAAAATATTATCTCACACAATAAGTGCGGTCTGGTGTGTTTAAAATAAAACAATAAAGGTGTTAATTACAATTTGTATCTTCTTTCAAATATATAGAATTTTAATATAAGAATTCGACAATAAAAGATATGAAGGTTATTGATTTATTTAATTCATATGTTTTAATATATTTGTTAAAATTATGAAAGTAATAAATCTTTTAGCACATGAAACGTAGGGAAACCTTTTAAAATTTTCATAAAATGTAAAAGAATAATTGTTCATTTAACAATATTTTATATTGTGACCGTTACAGCAAAAAAATTTGAGAAATATAAGGAAAAACGAATTGGGAAAGAAAGAATTCATGGGTATAACAATATCCATATATTCATGTAGTTTTACAAGACTATTATATCATATATATATTTTGGTTGAAATGCAGATTTTATTTTATTGATTGAAATTGATATTAAGTTGCATTAGCATACTTCGTATGCTATTAAAATTACTTGTACGAGTATTATACTCTTTACTATTCATATACTCACGAATCTATAATATATATTAACCCAAATTTTAGCATGTGAAAATTTAATGTACGATATATTTAAATTAGAAATAATTTTAAGTGTAAATTGCTTTAAACTAATATTACTATTGTGAATATTTAATTATGAGACAATTTTTTGTCTTTAAATTTAATGCTTAAAATGTATATAAATGTTTTTCCTGTACATGTTTGAAGAAGACATTTTATAAGATTTTAAATATAATTTATTAATTGAGGAAGAAATAAATCTATTTCAGATGTCAAATATAACAATTGAAATCTCTAGGACATTTGCTATTTTTTTCTCTATTTATTTGTTTTTAAAATTAAAATTATCGTGAATTTAATTAAATATTCATTAAAAATAATCATAGGAAAATAAAAATGTTGGACAATGATATTATATTAATTCTAATATTAATTTTAATATTAGAAATAAATTAAATTATTTGTACAATATGTTGTGTCATCATTTAATTTCAATGATTTTCTTATGAGTTTTAAAATGCATTGATAATAAATACCCTCAAGACAACATTTTATAACCTGTGATCTTAATAAAAAAAACTAATGTATTATATGGGATGAATGATTCAAAGTGATTGTGGACTGACAATTTTAATTTTTCATTGTGTATTATCAAAGTAGATGGGGCTATAAAATTCAATTGATTTTACTGAAATTTTTTCTTATATTCAGTATTTTAAAGTTTTAAGCAATTTATATTATATAGGTATATAAAATTTGCTATATGTATTCCTTTTATCTTTAGTATTTTAACGATCAGAATAAACGATTTATGTAGGAAAATATTTATTGCTATAGATTGTAGTTATAATGATATTTATAATAAAAGAAATAATCACTATTGAGAAATTTAAATGTAATGCATTTTTCCTTAGAAAATATAGAATAAAACTAAAAATATTTACTTCAAAATCTTAGACTACAGTTTATAGTTAATGAAGTGAATGAAAATTTTATTAAATGTGGAATATTACTGATGGTATATCTAATCTTACAAATTGTACTTATACGATAATACGAGTACCATTACTACTTTATTATTTCATATAGGTAGCCTGTGAATTTTATTGCTAAAAAAATTTTATTTTAAATTGCATTTTAAATTCCAAATAAAATAAAATATAATATTATTAGGGATAAGTAAAAGATTAATAAACGTGTTTTAATTTTTGATATTTCCGATATTCGATTGTTCCAGCATTCTCTCTGATAAAGGAATTTATGAAATTCTGTAGAAAAAAAAAAACAATAAAATTCAATAATTTACTATAATTGATCACGTTTCGTTTATTATTTCCAGATAAATATAATCTTATATATAAGTATATTAAAACAAATCAAGGCGAACCAAAACTATTTCCACCTGAAAAATCTCAAAAAATTAAATGAAAACTTTGTTTCACTAGAATCTTAGTAAATTAATTTTTTCTCAATTGCATATCCAAAAATTTTCAGTTTATCAAAGAATATTTTTATGATTGTTATAATATTAGATTTTTGAGTTACATAGTACTTGAAGTACTTCCCATAGTAGTCGGTATAAAGAAATCTTACAATTTAACGAATTCAGCATGAAAAAAAAAATATTTAGTCTTTCATTTTCTGTGTAGAAAAATAAAAGCTAACTATTTTGGTTGCCACTAATCATAATAAAATCGTATTGAGAGTGGAAACGAAATTTTAAAAAGATTTCTTTCCTGTAAGCACATATATAAAAATATTCAATGAGTTTTACATGGTCCTGTATCAAAAATGTAAAATAATTCGTGTAATACAATTATTATTTAATGCAATTGATCTAATTCAAATTTTTATTAAATATTGGACGTAATGATCTAAAATGAAAACAAATTTAAAAAAAAAATTGTTTAAATATGAAGCAGAGATCGGTAGTTCCTTGACTCAAAAATGTTTGAGAGCTATTTTCATATATTTTACGCTCGACTTCTCGAAAAATTCTACAAATTTGTCGATTATTCAAAAAATGTTTCAGTCAATTATTTAAAACTTATTCTTGTCAATTATTTTTCATTGTGTTATTGTTGTTTAAAGCTGTAACTTTGTTTGAGACTGCTGTCTTGCCGATTATACTTGCTTATTTCAACTAGTATCATTTATAAAATATTTGAAAATATTTAATTTTCATTTTCTTTTATTAATTGTAAAATATTGCACCAATATTGTTTTTCATTAAGAATCGATTATTTTTATCATTTTTATTATATAAGAATTAATTGCATACTTCTTGTCTTTCGTGACACAACATTCTTATGAAAAAAATATCCAAATATGGAAATATAATCGATGACTCACTCAGATAAAGATATTTTAAAAATGGTAATAAAAAATATTGTTGTCAATATATTTTGATATTACAACATAATTGAATTTTAATTAAAAACCAAGAAAACAAAAAAAAAAATATATAAGAAAAATAATAAAAAAACATTTTCTGTTATTTACGATTATATAACATATTTTTTTTTCTGTATAACCGAGATATTTTCAGTTCAGGAGTAAGAGAAGAAAAAAAAACCAGTCAAATTGAATCAAATTGGTTAAAAATTAAATTCTATTTTTATAAAATCTATATGAACAGATGTATTTTTATGTAAATATATTATTACTTTGTTACAGTTTAATTTTATTTATAATGTTATAATTTTTGTTGTTATGGTTTAACATTTTGTTTCTTTTGCTTTTGATTTTTTAGTTCATGTATGCGCGCTGTGCAGCGCAGCTGTTTTTTTTTAGAGTTTATACTTTGTTCATTTTTATTTTGGTCAGTAGAAATACCACAATTCATTGCATTTCGACACGATTTTTTTTGAAAATTGAAAATTAAAAGGAAAAAAATAAATGTTATTTTTTATTTATTTATTATGTCCATTTATATATTTATGTGTAATTGTATATAAAGTGGAAAATTTACTGACATAAATTTTATAATTTTTTTTTTTATATTTTTTTTCAATAGTTGTAAAAATTCTTTGTTTTTCAGTTCAGTTTTAATTCTTTATTTATTTCTTTGAAGGAAATTAGAATTAATTGGATTGTATTTTTTGTTGAATATAACAGAAAACAAAAAAATATATGAAAAAAATATTATAAATAAATTAAAAAATTAAAAAATTGAAAAAGATTAAAATCGAATTGTGAGAGAAAGAATAAAATAAATTATAATTTTTTTTTTTGTAAATTTAAAACACCGATAGGAGAACTGGTTTTCTTTTCTAATTTAAGATATCAGCTTTATAGTGATTTTATAAGCTTAAAAATTCGCCATATTTTTCATACCTTTTTTTATTATTTATATAGCTATAGCATTTATTGTAAAACAAAGGGTTAATATTGAGTTAAGTTAGATGTTTGTGCATAATTTAAATTGAATATAATAAAAAAGTTTTGAACTATGTAAAGTAAATATTCGGGTTACAATAAGCGATAGCTGGCTGTGGTTGTCGTAGATGAGGGATTATATTGCTTATGTCTCTCTTCAATATTCCACAAAAATATAAATAGTAATTGTAATTATTGTATTTTAATGCTTCACATTCAAAAAATTATAAATTAATTAAAAATTTCAGATAGAATTAGAGGAAAATTTAAATAGTAAAATTATTCTTTTATAAAATTATATTTCAAAATATATTTCTTTGTTAAATTTTGTTTATATTTTTTGTTATTTAATCAAAATTGCTTTTTAAAACAATTTTACAATATTATATTTTTCAAATATTCTAAAATTATAGGTTTTGAATGGTGTCAGGCAAAATTTTTCTAGCAAAATGTGGCCATATATTAAGGTGAAATTACGAAAAAAATTATAGAAATATAAAAAATTAAAGTGTAGTTTATCGACTTTTCTCAATAGCATTCTTAATAAGGGAATTTCAGTAATTATTCAGTAAGATGAATTTTTCATTAGCATTCATTCATAATCTGTTTAAGCAGATACATTTGGTTATTCACTTATTCTCGGTTAAATACTGAACTATGTGAAAATTTTTATTTCTCAAATTGATTTAATAAATTAAAGCAATTCGAAAAATTTGAGAATAAAAAAATAATTATAAAGAAAAATTATTACATATGTGTATACGTTTATGGTAAATAATAGCCACCATTACTTTGGCTATGCTCTGTTGTTTAACATACTTATTGGTAATACAAAGCAATAGTTTAAATCTAATATAAAAACAGAGGTAGTATGCAACTATAACTAAAAAATATTTAATTATTTATTTTTGAATTAATTAAAAAAATATTTTTTCAATTCAATTTTATACAAAAAATAAAATTCATTAGAACCGATTATAATATTTTTCATTTATTTTTTCAATTAATTTTAATCAATTCAAAGTCTTTTGTTTCGGACATGGTGCAGCTGTGTTAACTTTTATGTTCTGGATTTTTATTTTTCTTTCATTTATTATTATTTATTTCTTTATTTTTTTAATAAAGACTTAAATATCTGAAAGGAATTTTATTTTTAGATTTCATATACTTTATTCTTTTTAAAGTCATTTTTTATGTTTTTGCATATAAACTATAAAAAATCTGTATATATATGTACATACTTATATAAATAAAAGGTAAGAATTTCAGAAAATAAAATTAAAACAAAAAAAAAAGCAAAACTAAAACAAAAATTTATTTCTTATTTTTTTTAACTAACTTTTTTTTTTTTAATATGTTCATTGAAGCAAAAAGCGTACATTTTTATTAGCCCTACCCTATATACACAATATACAAAAGAAAAAAAAAAGAACGAGAATTGAATGTCAATAATTTTGTAAGTGTATTTCATTTTTTTTTTTATTAAAACTTTTTCTATATAGAAAATGAGATAGAAATATTTGTAAAACATACAGAAAACATTGAAAAAAGAAAAAAAGGAAAACAAACCAAGTCAATAAAAAAGACAAAATCGCTATCTCTTGTTACAGAAAAAAAAAAAACAAAAATAATATTGAAAAATAGAAGAACCGAAGAATTTCAATCGCGAATAAGAAACCTAAAAATATTATTATAAAAGTGTAATGCAAATATCTTTGAAAAAAAAAAAATTTTTTTCTTTCTTAAAAGCAAAAAGATATCATAAAAATGCCTACGCATTGAAGTCTTTTGATTTTTCATTACTCAGATTTGGTTTTTTCTGTATTGAAATCCGACCATTTTTACTTCTGTTGTTTTATTTTTCTCCATATCTTTTAGTTTTTTATTTATATAAGTATATTTAAAGCTTGTCCACCTCTTTACAAAATAATATGTTCGGTTTATTTGAGTATAACAGGGATGACATAATTTTTAAGTTTTCGTTGTCAATTTTTAACTAAATGAATAATATTGTTACGGTTTAATTTAATTATAATAAAAATTTGATTTTATTTAAGTTTGGGTTCAAAGTTTCCATAAAAAATTAAATTATCTGCACTATAATTATGAGTATTTTAGAATTTCAACTATATTATGAAATTTTTAATTAATTTTGCTTTATATTTAATTAAAAAGTAAAGTTGTGCTCGAAAATAAAATTAAATCGAATCGCAGCGATTTTAGCCGAGAAAAGTTTTTTCAGTAAAGTGAGGAAGTCAATGGAGAGCAATACTACATAAAAAATTGCGTTGTCAATTACAAATTTGATGTAATGGTGTAAAAACTAAATTTTACTCTTAGTGAGAGAGCATTTATTGTGTGAAGCTAATTTTAATCGGGGTAATATTATTTTTCTTCGAATGTTTCATTCGAAAATTAATATAAATTTTTGTGCCAAATTTAATCTACAATCACGATAAAAAATTTATTATAATTTTTTTTAATTATTTTCTAATTGTGTTATTTAAATATACTATTGAGTTTTTTTTATCAGAATTTCACTTAGTTGGTACTATATAATTTAAAATATTTCTGAAATATGCATAAAATAACGTAATTCAGCAGTTTCGGAACGACCTATTTAAAATTTAGTTCTCAAGTTTTTTTTAGAAATTCGAAAGTGGTATATATGATTGCAGAGACAGGAGCAATTTCCCTTTCTCCACTTCGGAGCATTAGGACCTTTTTTGACTAACTTGGCTTTAGAATCAAGCTTCAGTTTTAAAGGTTATATAAAAGTCATATTAATTATTTTTATAAAAAAGAGAATGTTTTTTAACTCTTCTTTTATTGAAAACAAAAATTTTTTATGAGGTTCTAATATGTTTTTTATGTTCAAGCAATATCCAGAGGTTACGTGACCAATATATTTCCCATCCCTGGAATAAATCAAAATTAATTTACTTATGTATATTAAATATTTTATGATTTTCTTATTCTTTTTTAATTTTTTTTTTTTAGCTTTGGTACAACTTGGTACCACCAATATACAACTAGTATAAATTTTAAAATATAAAACAGAAAAGAAAAAAATAACAGCGATAATGTTACGTCTAAATACGAATTTTATTTTTTAAAGTTACTTTTATAGATTTTTCTACCTTAAAGTTTTGCAAAATAAGAAAAAAACCAAAAAGAGAAATAAATAAGAAAAAAGATACAAAAAAAAAAACAAACCAGTTTAGAGCGTTAATATGCCTGACTGGTGGGTTACTCAACTCAACTCTTTTTAAAATTTTGTTTTTTTTTTTTTTTTTGGTTTTTAGTAATTTTTCTTCGTATATTTTGAGATTTTGATTTTCTGTTTTTTTGTTCGTTGTATGATTTTTTAAGTAATTTTTTAACCATTTATATTTGCGAATATAGCGATAAAATACAATAAATTGAAAAATGAAAAAAAAATTGAAATAAACCCGAAAGAATTGGATAGCGAAATGATGTAGTCAAATCCGTCTGGTTTATATATGTAAAGTCTATATATGAAGGCAAAATCAAAAGAAAAAGAAAAAAAGGAAAAAAATAAAATACAAAAAAAAAAAAACGTGTAGGTTTTCTTAAGTTTTTTTTTTATTTCTGTTTGATTTTTTATCATTTTGGCATGTTGTTTGTCATACAGGTACCTTACTTTACCTGTATACGTTCACTTTATTTTATTAACTTAGGTGGTTTAATATTTATTTTTTTTTTTTTGTAGAATTATCTACCATAATAATAATAATAAAGTTACGGGTGTTATATACATACATGTATATATATAAACATATTTATGTAAACATTTTATGTATGTAAGATAAGAAAAATGCGAAAATGTCATTCAAAATGTACATAATTTCGACTTTTATTATTGTTATTTAAGTCTGTTATTTCTTATTTTATTTTCTCTCTATATATACGATTTGTTTTTTTTTCCAAAATAGATTGAATTTTGTCGATGGGAAATGTTGATTATAGAATTGTTATACTCAAAACATATACAATAAATTAAAGGGATATATATAGTTTAGTTAAAATATATTATATGCGCACATAGAGGAAAAATGAAAAAAAAAATGTAAAATCAGAAAAATAAACAAAAATTGTTGACATATCACGTATTGTATAGAAAAGTTTAAAATAGAGGTTAATTGGTTTTATAGTTACAAAAAAAAAAAACGAAAATCGATCAAATTTACTTTATTGGTAAATTTTTGAAATCATTTTAAAAGGTATGCTTAATAGTTATTTTCCAAATACACAGAAAAAAAAATGTTATGTCAAATTTAAAAATTTTGAAATTTTAGACATTTTAAAAAGATATTTTTTTATTTAACATTAATTATAAATAGAAAAAAAATATTTAAAAAAAATTTTTTTAATATTCCTAAGAAATTTAATTTGAAATTTTATTGAAGTTTTATTTAATGTCGAAATTATTTAATATCCAAAAAGTCGATTGAAATTTAAAATAAGAATTTTGACTGCAAACATAATTACTCTAAAAATTTCATAATTTATAAATTTCGAAATAATTATTAATTTTTTAATTAAATTAGAAAAATTTTAAAAACAGTGAAATCTCTATAATACGAACAATATGTTTTCCGTATGGTATTTTTGTTAAAAAATCTTTTTATACCATGAAATTCTTGTGAACTTAGGATATTTTTTTTGTAGAAACTCAACATTGTAAATTAATTCTTATATATTTTCAGACTGGGATAGTGATATGTAAGCTTTTAAATCACAAAAAAAAAAAAATCTGAATCTGAAAGTCAGCCCATAATCGACCACAATTTGTATTGTCTAGTTATGCGAAAGTGTTACAGACGATTATGAAAATGTCTTTTAAACACCTCTTTCAAATTTTAAGAGTGTTAGTAATATTTTAGTAAACATACCTAAAAAAATATAAATTTGGCTCTTAGTAGAGTTTCTCTTTGTGCCAATCGAGTTTTCTGAAAAACCTTGGCAACTAGTTTCGGTAACATCCAGAACTCAAATATTAAATCCTAAATTTAAATTAATTTAAATATCATGAATAATTAGTTAGAACGAGAGATACATGCATGCACATACAAATCTACAGATCGAGAGACCGATATCTAACTAAAAATAGATTACTTACACTTTCCTACTATGGAGAAATGCGTTCCCATCGAAAATTCGAGAGGTAAAGTTGATTGCCATCACATCACCCCCCTTATCGTATGCAATATGGTCGGTAATAATCAAAAATTTTTTTACTGTGTATAATATAAAATGAGTAGCATATACAATGATGTTTAAATCGTAAACGATATATTAAGTATATTTTTCATGGAGGGGTGTGTATTGTGCATACCTATATTATATATACCCACTGTATATACGTATATACAAATTTAATGTTAAACATTATTTGAAATTAATTAAAATACTTTGAATTTCAATAGAAATTTAATATTGTCAAAAGTAATTTAATTATTATGACTTCAATATGTAGGACAAAAAAAAAATTCATTTTATTTAAATGTTAACTTTAAAATATTTAATCAACTATTATTTATGTATGTATATGGTGTTACAAATTCGTTCTGATATTACAGATGTATGTTAATATGAACGGTATGAATTATTTTATGTTGTATATTAAGAGTGATATAGCTAGTTATTGCATTATAAAATTAAGAAAAATTTGCCTTAAACATATTGTTAAAGAGTTCAGATAAAAAGTGAATATTGTTATTATTAACGCAAAAAATATTGGTATAACCAGCAAGATTTAGGAAGAATAACAAATCTGTTATTCTTATATCAAATATTAATATTATAATCTGTTATTCTTATATTATTCAAATCTGTTATATTATACATAGCGTTATTCTAGAAGTTCGGAATATTAAATTTTAAACAATTATGCGTCATACCGATTTTGCAGTATTTTTAGACTATAATGTTACATTTGTATTGAACTTTCATATGATTCCCAATATGTTTCGAAACTATTCCACGGCCCCCTTTGGATTTATACATAATATTAGTTTTGACGATAAAATATTTTACAAATTTTATTTTTAAATACAAAACAGACCCTATGATTGTCAATAATAATTTTCATGTATTATAAAATCACATACCTTTATAATAGACCCCACTTTTTTGATTCACTTGTTTTTCTTCAATATATTTTTTAATGATTGATTCACACATCAATGAATCTTGAAAATTTATTTTTTAATGTAGGAGTGTATTGAAGGTAAAAATATGCGTAAAAAATAAAATAAAAACTAAATATCATTTAAATTCATTCCATTTCAATATTTATTAACTTCAATAATATATACGTAAGTGAGTATATGTGATTTTGTAAAAAACATGTAGGTATATATGGGGCTTATATAATTTTGCATAATTTTGAATAAATTCTGTAATTACACCTGTACTATAGCCACAAATTGGAATAATATTTATGAAGTACACCTGATAGGCATCATTAGATATAACAAAAAAAATAGGAAAAAAAAACGCCTTAAGGCAAAGCATATAAGTAAGAAACAATAATTGAAATTAATTTTTTTTTCATGAAATACTAAGTGTCTATGTTTGGAAAATCATTATTTTACTTATTATACAAGCACACATAATAATTTATAGAATTTTAATTAATTTTGATATTAACATAAAATTGAATTGGAATAGATAGTTTTTTTAAACAAACTTAACGAACATTCATTTTAATTATAAATTCATTTGTATATGAAAGAAATTAAATTAGAAAAATCTTAAAATCATTCTGGCATACGTTGGTGAAGATCAACGGAAAAAAAATCTATTAATACTAAGAATTTTATGTAAAGAAAAAATTAATAATGATTTTTGAAATTGCAGAAATAGATTTTTTATTGAAATTATACTTTGACATACAAAAGAAATATTTATTAAATTTTTATTAACAATTTGTTTTAGAATTTAAAATTTATTTAATAAAATGACATCATAAACTAGAAATTTTTATTTTTCTCAGATAATGTGGTTTGACTGATTTTCTAATTAATACATTTTTTTCTCTCTTTTGTGTATTGCTTTTATAAAGATCACAATTTGAGTTAATTTTTATTGCGTTAATGAAATGAAATTTTAAAAAGCTTGTATATGAATTCATAGCTTGTATAAGAATTTTGAATTTGACATTCATGAATGTCAAAATAATTAGCTTTATTTTTCTGTCTGCAACAATTTAGTGGCCTATTCAATGAGAGAAATGAAAATCGGTGCAAAATATAAAAGAAACTTGAGAACAAGTATATGAAGAAATTAAAAATAAGTGTTGCAAATCTGGCCGAACAATGGCCGAAAAATGGCAATATTGCTTATTAAGTGAAAGCAGTAATAAGTTAAAATGCATTGCTAAAAAACTTACACTTTTCCGAATTTATAAAGGGATTTATAAATGAATAAATGAATATTGAAAAATAAATGAAATGAAGAATAAATGAAATTATTAAAATAGGTACCCTATTTTTTACTTCTGCGTCCTGAATGAAGGATTTTTTTATACTATCATTTAAGTATAAAGGAAATATCAAAAAAGTTCAATATAATGAAATATTTCAAATAATGGTAGGTAATGTTGGTAGATATTTTATAACATATTTTTAAAGCCATGTCTAATTATTAAATAAATTAATTTTTTAAAGGTTAAAATTTTATACCTTCAAGCTTTTTTAATAGTTAATGCTAAACCTAATTTAAAATTAATATTTTCAAGGATAAATAAGAAAATAAAATATAAAACAATAAAAATTTAATTATTTTTGATAAAATTAAATGTCATTCAACTAAAAAATTGCTATTAAATTAAGTATTTGACAAACATAAGAAATGCAAAGTAATTAGCCCTTGCAACACATTTGTCGTTTCTACAATAATTTAGTGTTTTTTTTAAATGCAGTTGGCCTACTATATTAAATTCAAAAATATTATGTCTAAATGAGCTTTTGTAAGAGTTTATATAAAAAATTTTTTAATTTAACCATTACCATTTGTAAATTTTAAAAACTAAAGTTTTATTCATGGAAAATATTTCTCACTTTTAAATTTATGACAACACTTTTATATTTATTTTTAAAAATATGTTAATATATATAGTATTTTTTTTCAATTAAAATATTGAATCCATAAATATTATGTCAAAATAATTTTAGTTTTTAATTTTAGTTCATTTTAGAAAAAATGGTGATATTAAATATTGTTAATTCTTTAAGGCATAAGAGCGAGTTAAAGCATAACCATGTTTTAGTATGAATGTAACTATCTTTCGGAGTTGCGGTCTGGCGGACCTTCCGGAGTTACGAGAATCTATCAGGAGGTATTTTTGAGGATTATACCAGACCTAGTTGGGGGTACTTTTAAGCTGGTCACGGTACACATTTACCCATTTTTTGCAATCTGCAATCTACAATCGTTCGAAATTATTTAAAATTGCTATTGAAAGTAATTTCTGTTGGAAATGTAATGACTTATTTGCTAAGCTAGTAAAAAAAACTTAAATAAAAACAAAATTTTGCTTTCTTTTTTAATAAAAGTTCATAGCTTCTGCTAAAAAATACATTACAACGATAAATGATTTATTTGTTAAATAAATAATTTTGATTATAAACTCGCCCAATGGCCATTAGGTTGTCATATTTTTCATTCAATACTGGACAAGGGTTAATTAATTTTTTTTTTGCTATACCATAATATGAAATGGCTATCTAACTCAAATGTGGGTATTTTCTATTATGTCATAAACAACAAGTATAATATATACACTTTAATATTGTATTTATTACCGGTTTGTGATTACAATGTGAGGTGTTTATTTTAATATTCGCCAATTGTCTGTATACAAATTAAAAAAAAAAAGTCTCTTTTATTTTTGGAATTTCATTTCTTTTCATATACGAATTCGTTTTTCTTTTCATATTAATCTTACATAATAATTTCCAATAGATACATATAAGTATGTACATATATTGCATATGGATAAAAATACAAATTCTATTATAAATTACGTATATAAAAATAATTCAAATTTCCGGTCAATAATTATTATTATTATTGTCTTATATGTACTTTAGTATTTGAATACAATAATTGCATACAACTTATATGATTTTTCATCTTTAATTTTCGTATTCAATTGCAAAAAAAAAAATTTTAATTTTATAATTTTATAACAAGTGAAAAATTAATTACTGTGGACTTGCTTATTTAAATAATGTTCGAATTATTGTGAGAGCAGTTAAATAGGCAAAAATTTCTACTCGCATATACAACCAAAATTTAATAAAAAAAATGTTAAAAACGCTGGTTAAAATAGCTTTGTAAACTAACAACTTTGTGTCTAAAATCTTTGTGTATATGGGCACATATAAAAACTTAAGTATTAAATTTTAAAGTGGTGTTTTGCAAATATTCGCATGTCATTTAATAAAATAATATCTGAAATAGGTGAAATTTTAAATTTTATAATTTACTAGATGGGACACAAAAGAAATTTAAATTTTCGATTTGCATAATCAGCACAAACAAACAAACAATAATGTTTATTGTGCAGAAAAGATAGAAAATTTTTAAAATTTAAATAAAATGTTTTTTTTTCTTTAGAAAGTTTTTTTTTCTATTTTTTAACAAAAATATTTTGGATTTTGTTAAGAAATTATATAGGAAACTAGTTTAGAAATTATTAACCATTTTGGTATAAGATTAAAAAAAAATTATAATTTTAATTCCCTCCACTTATTTTTTTCCTTTTTTTTGCATAAGACAAATTTATAGATCTAAAATAGTTAAAGCTAATTTTAAATAGAGAATAAAAAAAATTTTTTTTATTTATGTATTTGGTTTATAATAAAATTTTATATTCTACTTCTTTTAGACATGCAAATGAGAGCATGTGTGGGGCTAAATAAAAAAAAATATTATTTTTTTATTTTTTTTTGTTTGATTTATTTTAGAATAGTAAAATCTACCACAGCAAATCTATTATTTTAGTAGTTGCTATATAGGCAAGTTGGTTCTGTAATATTCAATTGTTCATTATATTTATTCATTTACGAACTAAATTATGTATGTTTGTTCAATTAAGAATGTAAATGAATTGTCAATATCCTACACATTTTTTAAATTTACATTAGGTATATGCTATGAGTACTGCGTTCTAATTGCATATATGTATATGTTGTATTATGTGTTTAGAAGCGAATATTGTATATATATACATAAAACAAATTTTGTACTATTAAATTTTATTCAAATTTGCAAATTTGTTGCAATATGATTAAAGTACCCGGATTTATTTGGAAATTATGTGTGGAAATTTAAATTTAATTCAACTCACAATACGATTTTTTTCCAATTTTGTAATGTTTTTGTAAAATGTTGCGAAAATAATTCTAGGTTTAATTATATTTCATGTTATTATAAAATTTGCATCGGAATTTATTTATATATATCTGTCATAGTGTGAATTCATTCATATTTTATATTAGCGCACAAATTAATGAAGTTACAATCAGCCCTATCATGAATTCAGTTTGCAGCCCTGAAATTCGGAAAATTACGAACATCATATTGTTAATTCCGATTTACTAAAATTCTGCTCCGAATATTCGTAATATGGTAAATTCATAAATTACGTTCATTGTAAAAATATGTGTCAAAAGACTACGAAAGAAATAATTACACGTAACAAGCAATTTAAAGAGAATGGTAGTTTTAAATTTTTTTCTAAAATTAAAAATTCTTTGTTTCTTTCTTCCTCTACCGCAGCTATAATTAAGGGAAATTTGCTGATTGCTGATATTTTCAGAATTTCTATTGCTGATATTTTCAAAAATATCATTTTGTATGAAAATTGTTTACCCAAATAGCAACAAAAAAATATAAATAAATATTTGATAGTTGAAACATAATACTGATGCTGACACTCTGACAAAAATTGTGTTGTCATTGCTGGTTCATAATCTATTTGAAAGGAATTTGTGATCATTCAAAAGTTTACGTCGCGTAGTATTTATTGTAGTACTACGTAATTCGTAGTATTTATTGATAAATTGTCATTTTTTTTACATATTTCTGAATTTTATGAAAGATGTTGACTGAATAAATGAGCAATAAATTATATTTTAATGTCAATCGATTCGCTATATACCTAAAATGCTTCTATACAAACATGTATATAAAAAAATTTAAGTTAACCTTGTCAATACAATATTAAAGGACATAAGAAAAGAAAAAAAAAATGTTGATAAAATTATTTTTTTTAAGATTTTTATTTTAAAATTTAATTCAATATTATATGTGATAAGATTATATAAATAATTCTGCAAATTTTAAAAGAAAAAAAGTAATCAAAAAATCTTTAACAATACAATACAAAAAAATTGTTTATAAACTTGTTTAATTTTATTTTTTCTTATAAGTGAAAGCAAGGTTAAATCACAAATTTAAAATAATTGGTTCTTATTACGGAATTAAAGCAGAAACTAGATTTATAAATCATATATACACTTTATGGGTACCGCGGTTACCGATTTAGTGTACACAATATGTGCATAATGTATGTTTATTTACTTACATATGTTTCTGTATATTAATTCTGCCCATTATTCTAAAAATATGAATATGAAATATAACAGTGTACATATATAATTATAATGGTGGTAACAATATTACGGTTAATTTTACAATTGTATAAATTTTTTAAATCAGGTCGTTTTTGACTTTATCATTGTTTTATAGTACGAAAACTATTGGGTTGCGGGCATAGTTTAAAATTGAAATATATATTACAATTTATAGTTATATTGTATCAGCTGCAATTCGGATTTGAGTTTAAAATTTTTCGCCGGAATTTTTCTTTTGTTTAATACGAATTGTTGATGGGTCTAAGTTCGCGTTGGAGTCACATGTTCAGGCTCCGTTTAATTTCGAAGCACTGGCCATACATTAAAATAAATAAATTGAATTTATACACATACATACGTACATAAATAATTTTCAACAAACAGGGGATATAGCACCTTCTTTAACAATGAAAAAATTCAAAGGTATATCAGAAAATGTTTTAAACAATAATGGCATAACACTTATACACGTACTTATTAAAAAAGTTCTACATAATAAAAAAAATTATTTTTTTTTTTATTCTTAACCTATTTCTAAAGATTTCCTCTTTGATTTTCTTTAATTGGAAATGTTGTGTCATTTATAAAGAACATTGGCCTTTTCGCCGCAATATTTTTTGTAAATCAAAGAACTTTTGTATAATATTATATGATTATACACTGTATATATATATATGTATATATATACCATTCAAAATAAACTCCTTATATATTATATTAAAATTAAATTGAGAAAAGGTTATCGCCTTTTAATTAAAAGAATTTTCTTTATAGAAAACAAAACAAAATAATGATTATTTACATATGTAGTATATGTATGTATTCGCATATACATACATATATATAAATAAAAAATTTTAATTTGCTTTAATACTTTTAATTGTTTTTTGTTCTATATAATGCTTTTGTAAATCTATTCTTTCTTATAATTTGTGAAGAGCTCTTCTACAGTACAATACCGTTCTTTCACAATTCTTTTATAATCTGTTCTTTTATATGTTATACTGTTCTAATATATATATATGAGTAGTATAAAACTGTTTTATTATAATAAAAAGCTGTTCTCAAAGTTCAAAAATTTTTGTAAGATTAAAATTTACTAAAATATATGTACATATTTGTTTTTTTAAATATAGTGAAGAATATAAAAGAAATTAATAAACTTACCATAGAAAATTTTATTATTCTAATTCTTGTAGTTTTAGTCCCCTTTTAATTTATATAAACTGAGGTCTGTATTTTGGAATGCAGTGTTTAAGAAACAAAAAAAAAAAATGAGAAAATCTGAAATTTTTTTTTTAAATTTTAATCTAGCTCTTTTTATGTCAACTCATTACTGAGAGAACGGATTCTGTTATATTTTTTTCCTTTACTTTGTTATTTATTTTTTTTTTATTTAATTTCTTTTTTTATATTTGTTGTAATTATATTTATTTAATTTTATGTGTTTTTATTATATTCCATTTATTATACAAAATATTTTTTAATTTGTTCTTCAGAGTTCGTTGTTCACCTTGATTTTTTTTTTGGCAAGAGAAGAGTTAAAAATATTAATAAAATAAAATTGTGGTTATAATTATTATTTTTTACAAATTATACACATATACGTTGTAAATTTGTATATGTATATAAATAATAAATTGTCATACAGGTTAGTTACTTCGTATAAAAATATATAAAAAAATTTAAAAATTAAAGCAAAATAATCTTATAACTCTGTTATTGAGCTGCAAATAAAATTGAGTTTAATAATGAGTTAATCTTTTAAAAATATAATTATTTTGTTATATGCATACATGTAAATGTATTGTATACTAATTATGCGAATATATTTAACTAATACTACTATAGATTTAATTGACCATAAATGATACTTAAAAAAATTTGAAATAAGTATTAAAAGTATTTTTTTTTATTAAATTTTATTTTGTTTTTTTTTACACTTAATAACTAACTTTAACTATGACGATATTGTCTTTCATTGAAAATATTAGTAAAAGATTCGACAATAAAAGAGAAGGTAAAAAGATAGAAATTAAAAAAGAGTTAAAAGAGAAGAGTAAGAAAATGTTTGAAAGTAATGAGAAAATAAAATTTACAAATGAGAAGAGAGTTAAAGAGATAAATTAATAACATTGAAATTATAATAAAAAATTACACTGTGGTATTAGTTAGGGTTTGCACTGTTTGAGACAAAATAATTTTTTTTCTGATTCAGCTACATTTTCGCAAGAAAAGGTATCAAAAATTAAAACTAGATAAATCAAAAAAATTTGGATTTTTGAAATATTTGTATTATATTTTATTTTTCGATTTTAGCTTTTTTCACATTTTTGTAACCTATGCAAAATTAGATCGATTTGTTTAATTTTTCATGCAAAAATTTTGAGTTACAGAAAAAAAAAAATATTAACTTTGCACTAATCCTCTCATTTGCATGGGCAGTAGATGAACTGTCTGTTAAAATCATATTACAGCATTTGCAAAGAAAATTTTATAAAATTAACAGCAAAACTGATAAATGACTGTATAAATTGCAACACTTATAGGTAAACAAAATGCCAAATTATTTATAAGGAATTTAAATAAAAAAAAAATGTTGTGGGCTTTCGAACAGATGTAGTTGTTAGGCTACAAAATATTTAAATGTAATAACACTTTCGTATATGGTAGTGTGCGGTAATCGAATAAAAATTTTCTTTTTGGAATAGGAAATGAGTAACAAAATATAAATCTATGTATATATTTATTTTTCTATCATTAAATTGTTAATATAATTTAAAACAAATATAGATATTTAAAAATTAATAAATTTTTTTTTAAATTAATTAAACTAACATGAAGAAAAAAATATTCATGAATAATTTTATAAAATTTAGAGGGTTATTGCGGAATTTCATTATAAAATTAGATATATTAGATTATAATAGAATTCTTTACTTATTTGTACTTGTAGCATAGTTACTATATTATTTTAATACAATGATTCATGAAAATTCCTAAAAGAGTTGTACATAAAAAACAAAATTACAGGAATTTATAGTAAAACTATGTACAAATAAAATTTAGTGGAAAAAGTATAACAGATATAAACTAGGAAAATCATTAATTATTTTGAAATCTTATACCATAATAGTAAAAAAAAGTAATTTTTTTCTCAAAATCTTTATCTTATACTTTAATATTAAATTCACAAAAATTGCATTTGTATATGAATTTCCGGAATACTTTTAAAAATTTCAAAAAATTTTTTTTTTTTTTTTGTTCACAAAACTATATAATTTACCTTGATCTATGTTCCCTTTTTTAGTTTTATATATACATATAGTTATTTCATGTATATACATTTATATTATATACATAATAATAATAACAATAATATTATTATGACGCGATTTTGTATGTACTATAAGTTCATACACTGTTTTTAGAGAGTAAAATATATTTATTTGAATGTAAATGCTTGTATATTTGTTTTGCTATATAGTAGAATTAGTTTTTTTGTCGTGTTATTTTTCTTTTTATACATTAAAAACATTTCTGGGGTGTTGAATACCTACAATTTGCGAGGTTAGTTTAAAATAGATTGGTTGTAGTTGGTGACGAAGTAATAAAAAATATTAACTTATTCTTTATTGTACTAATATAGAATATTTTGTATAGATTTTTTTTAGTCAGTAAAATAATATTAAATCTAGTAGTCCTGTTACTATAAAATGCTGTATAGTTTGCTTTTTGTACATATCATCGATAAATTCGGCAATAAACGGAACGAAGCCGCAATAAAAATGCTGTGTGTCTTTTCAGTAATTTAGTATTATTGAAATGGCGGTTAGTTAAACAGGGTGTGTCGTATAATGTGGATTGTTTGAGTCGGGTGCAGATATACACGTTTTCGAGCTGCAGCTTGTTGAAAAGGTAACGTAATATTATACACCCTATTCGAAATTACAAAGAATATAATTTACACTACAATTGTAAATTTGCTATCATATTATTGGGTATTTTTGGTATATATATTTTTTTTTTAATTTTTAATAATAATTATTTTTTTAAATTTTAAATAACATGTAATTAAATATCCAATAAATATACAAAATAAATTGTAAAATAAATTTATTTCCAAATTATTAAAATATTCGTTGTATTCCAGTGATTCATGTAGATAAATAACATATTTGGACTTAATAATGTCGAAATCTATTCAGATAAAGTATGGTATATTATTTCAAATAAAAAAAAAATTTTAATTAAATTCCAATCAAATAATTATTTCATGATAGAAATTTATTTCATAAGCAATATTTTTCTAATTCTAATCTAGGAGTGCAATTAAGAATAAAATTAATTGAAACTAAAATACTTAGTATAAAATTCATTCACCGAGTCATTGTGTATAATAATTTCCAAATAAATTTATAATTTTATACTCAAAATAAAATTATCAAGTTATAATATTCACTTATTGTATATACATTTTAGTTATAGCATGCAATATTGGTTATTTTAATATAATTAAAAATATTAAAATATAAGACAATTTTTAAGCTTATTAAATTACCACTAAACTATTATAATGTACATATTGTATAGATGATATAGCAAATATCATATGCAGCTCAATTAATTTTATACAAGTATTTAATATTTTAATAGCAAAATTATATTAAAATTGTAGAATTAAAAATAATTTGTACTTTTAGAAATAATTCATATTTAAGATTAAATTAGTATGAATAAATTGTTATAAATAATAAATAAAATATTTTCCAATGTAATAAGCCACTCATTAAGCGTTTTATTATTTTTAATACATAATTAGCGTATATCACAACAAATTTTTGTTTTCATATAGATATACTTATATGGTAATCATATTTTTTTTTATATAATTTTATATAATTATTTTTCAATATGATTTAAGAATAGGTTTGTTATACTTTTTTTTTTATAAAATATTTAATACTTTTATGGAATTCTGTTATATATATATTTTTTATTAAATTTTCTGTTTAAAAAAGCACATTCTTTATTTTTTATGTTATAAATTAATTTGCTCTAATAATTTTTCAATTCGCCTTCAATATAATTTTTTATAACATTTTTATGGTTTGTTTTTTTTGTATTCCACCTTGAGAGTTGAAGTGTTAAAAGTATATTAAATTAAGAAAAAAATAACTAATATTTTTAAAGATTTTCATTAATTTTTTAAAAATTTAAAGAGAAAAAATTTTGTTACTTTAAACATAAAAAAAATTATTTAGTTTAGTTTCTCTATAAAATATTTATAACAATATCAAATTTTGGTAATTATTAAAAATAGTTCCAAAAATTTTAAAAATTTTCAAAAATTTTTGTTTTATTAAATTTATTTTTCTTCTAATATGGCGTCTATTTTTTAAATTAATAAATTTATTATTAAAATTTTTAATTATTTTATAATTTGCATCATTTTATTTATTATGTACTACAAAATTTTTTGGTATATTTATAAATTTAAATATAAAAATATATAAATTACATATATACTAAGTATGTCAAAAATTAAACTCACAAAAATTAATAAAATTTATTTTATTTTTTTATGCAATCTTCTATATATGTACGTATATTTCAATATGTTAGACTGAAATAGAAAAATTGTAGAAAAAAAAAACTAAAAATTTTTTTATTTTACGCCACCCGCCACCGAACCAGCAAAATACAAAAAAAAAAATTAAAGGCTTTTTACTATTAATTTATTTTTTTTTTGGCTAATCTGAACTTTTAAAGCGGACACAAAACTCTTAATTTTTACGCGAAATTATTTTCCTTCTTTGCGTTTTCTTTTTAATCCAAACAGTTTCATTACCTGTTCTCAACTAAGTTAATAGTTAAAAAAAAATTTTTTTTTTTAGTTAGAAAGTTTTACCTGTTGATGTTTTATTGTTTTTTTCTCTGTTTGTTTTTCTTTAACCACATTATATTACATATATATGTATGTATGAATGTATATTACAGTTTAGCTTAGGAATTATAGTGAGTGGTTAAAATTTTATTAAAAAGTTGAACGTGATTTTTTGATATTTTTTATTATTCGTTTGAGAGAATTGGAATTAACTGAGATCAAATGAGATGAAATTTTTATTATTGTTGTTTTTGTTTTCACATTATATTTTTGCTGAATTAATGAGATTTTATAACTATTATTATGAGCTTAAAAGGTGAGATATAAAGATAGAGAAGGCGAGAAATGTATAAGAAATATACTCATGTTGTTGTGTATGTAGCTTTATTTAATTCAGCCAGCTTTTTGTTATATATTTATATAAATATTTACAGACTGTCCGTATATAAATAACATTATATTAAGAGGCGATCATTGGGATGGAAAATAGTATAACTAAAAAAAAATTTGTTTTTCGCGTTTAAAGAATTTATTTGATTAGAACTTAACCCAAAAATTGTTATAAGGAACTACCGAACATTAAGATATTCGTTTTTAAAATATTGTAATGGTTTTCTTAGAGCTTTGTTGAAATCTGAAGCATGCATCACAGTAAAAATGCTGGGTTGAATTGAAATTCCAAATCTTTGACTTAGGTACGATTTGGTCAGCATAATATTATTTTAAAGTTGAATTATTAATTGTTACACAATTATTTAATTATACTAAATGATACATTTCCATAATTTTGTTTTAGTTTAGAAATTAGTTTTTTATAAATTACTTTTAAGAACAACAACATTTGGAGCAAATATATCGAGCAAAAACGTATTAATTTGAAAGGTCGCACGCACATATTACACAGCAACGCATAATCTGAAATTGCTGACAGAAGACCATTAATTAAAGTAGCACGTCTCGCAAAATCTGTAAAATTATTTGAGTAAACAGAATGAAAGTTTCTTGCTGGTGCGTAATATTTAATTCAAAAATCCCTCTTTTTCGACTTACCCAGTTTTTCTTGCAAACGAACGACGTATCTTTTGTACATGTATGTATGTATATTCCATTTATGCAAGTAATATAATATGTATAAGCTTTTTTTATGATTTTTTTTATTCAAAAGTTATGGAGATTTTTAATTTTCTGATCTTTTTGGGTCTCTTTCTGAATTTGATTAATAAAAATATGCAAAAAGAAAAAAAAAACTGCATAACATATAAACTAGTTAAATAATAAGAGTAACAAAAGTAAAATATAGAAAAAAGTTTTTAAAAATAACAGCTAAAATAAAAGAAGAGAAGAGTAGAAGAGTAAAAAAAAAAACAATAAAAGTAAGAAAAAAATGCTAGTTATATAGTCTGTAATTTTTTTATTTATATGTATGAAGGAATATACTTAGAGACATAAAAACAATAGAAATAGGATTCACTGGTAGAAAAATTTATTTTTGATTCAATTGGCCTGTAATTGATAAGAGTTGAAGCAAATTTTTTTTTTTTAAATGATTTATTTTCATTATATGGCAACTGAAATTGCAAGTCAAATTACCATTCGATAATTTGATTTGTAGGCTCCAGTTGCAAAGTTATTTAATAATTAAAATAAAGCTAATTGTCCATATTTTGTAGTTGAATACAGTCTTAAATAACTTATTATATTCCCAAAATAGTTAATATTTTGAAGATATACTTGATTTGTAATGCATAATCCACGCACTACGAATTAATTTTTATTATTACTACTACTCCGTAATTTTGTCATCACTAAAAATCTAATCTATCTAAAAATGGTACATGATCACGAAAGAACAGTACAGAAATTAAGGTAAATTTTAAGAGCATCACTCTGTCGTATATTTATTGTATTTATTTTCCAAAATATATTTTTTTGTTATTTTATGAGTTGCTGTAATTTCAATTTAATTCATTAAGTTACGATTTTCGCCCCTCTTAACTTGAAGTCATCTATAATTATAATTATTAATAATTTTTGAATTTTGTGTTATGCGTTTTTTCTCAGTGTAAGATTTTATAGTACTAGTTATATTTTTATTAAAATTATTTCTATTTAAGATTCTTAAAGAAAATATAGAACTCTTACACGTACTCAATTTTTCAGTTTTCCGCCTTGATGTATCTCTATTATATTTCTCGTAGTTGGTGTCGTTTGCATACTGAACTTTTAGGTTATATTGCAGAGAAAAAACATACCATCCGAAATAGAATTGCGAAAGTTAAATTTTGTCATTTAAATTTGTATTTGATTTTTTTTTTTAATTTTTTTTATTAATAATAATTCCAGTTTTCTAACATTTTATTTTTTTTTATGTCTAATTCGAAACTAAAATTGAGTCACATTCAAGTTATTTTAATGCAAATAAAATAAAATAAATAAGAAAAAAAAATTTTTAAATTAAATTAGTTTATATGTAAGTTTTGTATAAATATTTTGTATATATATATATTGCATATTCAATGTACAGACATCCGTACACGTACATGAATAATTTGATACAATTTTAAGAGTGAAAATATTGTATTTGATCTTAGAGTATTTTTCCTATTTATCTAGATAAAAAAAGTAGGATAAATATTTCTGTGGTTCTTATTTTTAACCTATCTTTTTGAATTCGGGAAAAAAAAATACAGTTATTGTTATACTTTAATAATGTTGAATTTTTTTTTCTATAATGTCGTTTTTTTCTCCTTGTTGTTTTTTACTACTTCTACGGTAATGTTACCATTCTTTTATATATTTGATTTTTCAATGATATTCTTTATGGTATGGTTTAGATTTTTTTGTATGATGAGTGAGTTTTGAAAAAAATTCATAAAAGAAAATTAATTTTTTTTTTTATAAATTTTTTTTGGCTTAGGTATAAAATATTGTATATATATGTAGATGATAGTATAATCAATTTCAAATTAAGACCATTCAATTTCAGTTGTATTTAATAAAAGAAGAAAAAAAAAATAAAAAATAAAATGAAATATATGATTTTCAATTAAATCTATAAGCTTCTATATTCTATAGCAAAATTTAAGTTGATTTAATCAAGTATTAAGGATCAATAATAATTTTTTTAACATTTATCATAATTATTGAAAAAAATATAATAATCGGAAGTATATAAGAAATTTTTTTAACATTATATTAAAAATATTCGCGCTTATTTACTCTATGAACAAAAAAAAAATAAAATTTTGGGGTAAATATTATGGTTTTTATGGTTCTAGTTTTTCGATAAAAATTTTCGCATATAAACAAAAAACAAAGAATTAAGAATTTTTTATTGGTTTTCTTTTGGTAATAATAATTTGAAAATCATATAATTATAATTTCTTCACCGTATTTAGTATTAAAATCATAAAATTAAAAAGATAAAATTAAAATTGTTGTCAATTTTGCTTCAATTCAATTAATTTTAAATTATAAGTATAGCCACTGCCCTGGTATGTATAAGGCCACTGCGTAGAGAGAGCAGCTCTCATTTTCTTTTTATAATTTAAAAAAAAATGCATAATTTTATTAAAAATATATTCTCTAAAATTTTTAGAAATTCAATCGGTACAGACCTTCCTCATTGTCATTTAAAAAAGTATTAAATTAAATTATGAAAGAAGACAAAAATCCAGTGGTACCAGGGGTACTATCCACTAGTATCAGGGCAGTACCACTGTTTGTTTTAACATTAATTCCATTAATAATAAAATCAGTATAAAATCCAAAAAATGACGCGATACGAGACGTACGAGAGGGTGGTGGTATTTCGTTGATTGTATATTGTAAATATATTAAAGGCAATATATGCTGTATGTGCCATTACATCCATTATTTTGTGTTTTTGAGACAAAAAATCAAGATTTTATCCATAAGGCCTATATAATTTAATTGTATAAATTTAAAGATAATATAGTTTCTTAATATATAACATATCTGATTTTATTTAAAATTTAAGTGTATAAAATACAATAATGAAATGCCTTTGATTGTAAAAAACGCTTGATAAATCGAAAGTCTTCATTCAGAAAACAACAATTTCCGTTCTTTTGCAATTTGGTTCGCAATTTTTTTTTTTTTTTTCTGAAAATTTATAGATTTTATATTAACTTTACATTATAATATATTTAAAATTTACAGTATTTTAGAATATTCTTAAATAGTTTCAAAAATCTGCAAATTTTCAATAGTTATCCAATTGATATTTTTAAATTTTTATTATAGCAAATAAATAAATACAAATTATTATGAAATTAATTTGTAAAATTAATTATATAACATTGAAATTATATTAAGCAGAATAAATGTAGAAAATAAAGTCAATACCCTCACTCAAATTATTTCTTAATATTTTAAATATTTTGTATATTGCATTGTAGCGTTAACATTTTTTTTTCTTTCATTTTCATATAATTAAATTGTAATTATAAAAATTTGTTTCTGCTTATATGAACTTTTGCAATTTTATATACACACTTTTCACAATGAGCTTAGATATAAAAATTTAATAAAGAATAACAGTAGTAAATTATATAATTAAAATTTTACACAAATTCATATACAAAAAAAAAAATAATTATTTATTATGAATTGAATAGCTAAATGAGGCTAGGAAATGCATCTGATTTTTATTATAATAACTCTTAAATATATAAATTCCATTTAAAGATAAAACTTAAAAGGTATAATTTTTATAATAATACTAAAGAAACAAAAGCAGAAGAAAAAATTCATTTGTTTGTAATTTCCTTAATGAACAATTAATTGTTTTATAAAATTGGAAAGAAAAAGAAATATTAAAAATTATTTCCTCCCTCACACATTTAAAAGAAAAATATTTTAATTGAAATGATGTTTATGTTGACGCATACACGAACTTATTATAATGACGTTATAATTATAATACAAAAATGTATTATAATTTTATTTAAATTAAATGCAAAAATTATATCGTAACACTGGCTGCCGTTTAAAAAATATTCTAAACATGACCTACCTTCTACCTAATACCTTCTTTTTTTTCAGCTGCCTATCCACTCTTGGATGTTAGCGATCATATTTTTCCTTTTTGGTTGTTTGAATTATTGCAGGTTTTTGATTATATTTGTAAATTCTTCTAGATTTTGCGCTGCGTGTATTAGTTTACCGATTGTTATAATTCCACTCCAGTTTCTGATATTTCTTAACTTCTCTTACTTATCCATCTCTTTTCTACATAATAGAATGTTTTTAAGAGGACCTTGCTGAATTAAATTTTTTTAGTAATAACTCATTCCGTAATTTTTTTTTTGGAAGTTTTTTTGATCAACTGTTAACAAAACTAAGTGGTAATATAGTAACATTTGAAACTTTTGGTCTGTATACATTTATATGAAAATGTTAGCTTTATAACATTTAATTACAATTTTAATAAATGATCTTCTTAAATACTAACATACTCGTATGGTGCTTTACTAATAAATAAAACCTCATTTCAAAATATGACATAGTTCTGATTTTCTTCCAAATCTGGTATGATGCCATAAAAAAACCTGTATGGCCTATATATTACGTGATATGCTTGAAACTGAGTACGACCTTAACAACTTGAAATACACAATGTATGAAAATTAGAATTTTAAACTATAATTAACCCGCTTGTAAAACCCTTTGAAATATTTGAATTAATTTAGAGACAGACTTTGAATAAATACACTGGAGTTCTTTTTGATTAAATTTAATTTTATTGAAAAATTGTAATTATAATTTATTTTGTTATTGTTTTTCATCTGACAAATTTAATAATTTTTATTTGATGAATATCTTTTTACCAATTTGTAATATATCATATATATTGTAGAATTTGTATATATGGAGATAAAATAACACAATAATAACAACAAAAATTCAATTATGAGCATGTGTACAAACGCTATTAAATCATCAGTTTTTTTTGTCTTTATATTATCGGTATTATTGTTGCATTCATTAAAAATCCATGAAACACGCAAAATTCAACGTTATACGGTTACAGTAAGTGTACATAAAAATAATAATAATAAAAAAAAGAATATAAAAAACAAAAACTGATTTTTTTTTGTTTGTTTTTCCATTTTGTTTTTATATACTTTTCAGTACGATGAACAAATTGAATGGGGTATAACACTAATTATATTTTCATATTACATACATAACACCATGTTCTTTATCGTACATTTTTATTTTGGTTCATACTTGTACTTGTATACCATATGTACAAATATAAATATGTATGTTATGGGCATTTGCATGACGGTTGATGTAATAACTCTTTTTAATTATGATATTTTATTTCTGTTTTTATGTTTTCTTTTTTCTTTTTGTATAATAAATAACGTTAAAGTTACAAAAGCTTTGTATGTATACACATGCAAGTATTATACAATAAAATTTAATAAACATAATATTTAACATAGAAACATACACACATTGACTTGTAGGTTGTAATAATTAATTATTATTTTTTTTAAATTATTAATTCTCTATTTATGAAATCATTTTCAATCCAAATTAATTTTAAAATTTTGAATAATTATAGCGATTCTAAAATTTGGATTAGTTTAAATTTTTTTTCGAATTTTCAATTAATTTCTGTTTTATATGTAAAGGAATATATGTATATATATATATATATACATATATATATATATATATATATATATATATATATATATATATATATATATATATATATATATATATATATATATAATGGAATTGCAATAACGTAATTTTCGAATTGGTAATATTCTGGGACAGTAAAGAAAAAATCCAGTTAGCATAAAAAGAACATAGTTAAGCGACAAAAGTAAGTACTCAAATATGAAAAAAATTCGAAAATGGCAATATAGAGAGAAAAAAGGTTAATATAATATTGTGACATTATATAGATTTAATTTTTTTTGTTTTATATTTTTAGACACTATATTATGTAAACTGGAAAATATAGATAATTCAAAAGGAGACTAAGAATCTTGCTATTTTACTCGGCAAGTTAGAAAAAAGTGAGCATCTATCATGCGTTTGTGTGATGTAATTTTTGAATGAAAAGAATTATTCGGTATTTCGTATATCGTTTTTTTCTAAAATGTATACAAAATTTAATCACTTTGTTTTTGAAAATGAGACGTACGGTTGATAATTGAAAAAGGGAGTAATCTCATTGGAAAAATTAAATATTCATTAGAAAAGCAAAGGATTATGATTTTCTAATTATTCATTTGAAGAGTGGAAAAGCGAGCCTAATCGTGTATTCTACTTTTTCATGTCACTCTTTATTTACTTTCAAATTAGAATCCTCCAATTTTGTAATGGATATTTAATTTTTCCAATAAGATTATTCATTTTTTCAATTGGATTTTTTGCAAATATATGACAGTTACTCATTTTCCTCTCACTTGTCGAGTAAAGTAGCGTGTAAAATACACGATCAGGCTTTATTTTAAATTTTCTTTCAATTCATGGTCTTTTACGCACAGTGTTATAAATGGTAAAACAGTTTAATTATGTAATTTGGTACATAATTTAATAAATAAATCAAATTAAGGTTAAATCTTCAAAAAAAACTAATATAAAAGTTTAGTGAGAGAAATTTTATAAAATTAAAATTTTATAGTATTTTTTTTTGTTGTTTATTTATTGTTTTTTATATGAAGATATGCTCATTGGTCTTCTTAAGTTAAATGCGGAAAATAGAAGTAAATTGAGTAAAACTAAAAGTAAATAATGTTAAAGCTTTTTTTTTTTAAATTTTCTTATTTTTTTTTGGATATATTTGTGAATAGTTAAGATTATTTTAATCTCTTTTAAGAATATTAAATTCTCATTAAAATATCATTATTTTAAAATTTGATAATTAAATTAAGATAAGAGCAATGTTCTTGTAAGATTATTTAAAGTTTTAGTTTATTTAACGGGATTTTTAATATTTGTGTTTGATCACATAATTTTGGTTACGTTCAAATTATTAAGGTTGAGTACATATTTTTAAATTAATAGATGCGGATATTAGAATATTAATTTTTTAAAAAATTATAATTTCAAATTTTTTTTTTAATGTGGGCATTTTGAGTTCAAGTAGCGATACAAGCTTTTTAAGAATTGTTTACACAATTGTCAGGAGAAAATTGTTGTAAGTTTATTTTTTATTGTGAGACACATAAGAATTAGTGAGTTTGTTCAAGATTCTTTAGCAAAAGCAATTTATTTAAAATTAAATGAAATTTATATGGAAAAATTGTAAATGAATATGAAATTCGAAATATACGGCATTGTTTGATTTGCGAATACTTAGCATAAAGTAATTGGAACTGATAGAATATTTTCATATTAATGAAAAAGTTTAATCATGCTCACATATTTTAAGTTAAACTTCGCTTTCTGTTGTACAGCGTGAAAAAGTTTTTTCTTCTGCTTGATATTGGTTTCAAGTATGGCATTAGAATCAAGCTTGTGATTGGACTCAATTAAAATGAAATTGCGTCTTTCCATAAAATTAGTATGGTGTAGTTTTTTCATTTGGATGAGCACAAAAATTATTTGCGAATATTAAACAAACAACGTCTCAATATATTGTTACGGATACATATAGGGCTACGAGATTTTAGCAGTAGCATGATAAGTTTTTCAAGTGTATTAAAATTTTGTTTTGGATTAAGTTGTTTAACAATATACAAAAGCGGATCTTTCAGTGTTGTCAAATGTCTTTTTTTTTTAATTCATATCTACAAATAACAAGATTTGCATGGCTTCACTTCGACATGTTTATTTTCAATTAATATTAAAATGTATGAAAATTTTGCAAAATTGTCACTAAAATGAACAAAATCTATGGTTTTCTTGTTGAACAACTATTAACCACATTTTTAAACGTATTATATATGCATGAAGTTAGTTTTAAAAATATCTAACAAAATGAGGCCAAATAAATTTAAAATAAGCATAAAAAAATCACATTCTTTTGTTTAAAAAACAAAAAAAAAATTAATTAATAATTTTCAAACATTAAATCATCTTAATTTTCTTTCTTTGTACTGGCTTAAACGTAAAGGTAAATCTTCTAAGCTAAATTCAAAAAATAAATAATAAATCAAGTGTAAGTAAGTGACCATAACCATTGTTTTTAGTTTTTTGCTACAATGTACACATTCGCTACAAAGTTCAAATTATAATATAGAATATAACTACCATTTTACAAAAATGAATAAAAAACGAGAGAAGAAAATAAATATAAAAAATATTTTAATAATTAATTTTTAAGAGATGAAAAAATTTTTTACGGTTTAAGAAGCAAATCACACTATGAAAATAAAAAAATTAAAATGCAATAAAGCAAAGTCACACTTTTCGATATGAAAAAACCCGTTTTTTCATATTTACAGCCATAAATCACTGTTATTCTTATTAATTATTACATTTTTAATTATTAATATTTTTTTCAATTCTGGTTTCGAATATATTAAGAATTTCAAATTTTTAATAATTTTTCAAGTTCTTCACTTGAGTCTTTTGTATTTTGTTTGTATTGCTAATGGTAATATTGTCAAATTTCAATATGAAAAGAAAAAATTTTAATATTTGTGTTTAGAACTATCTACCGACATTTTTTTGCGGAAATCTTACAAAACTTCTGCGAGAGTAAATGAAAGTTGAAATTTATTCATAAACTTTAGATGAATAAATGTAGTTATAATAAAATATGATTATGTAGTTATAAGAAAAATTTAGTTAAATCTTAGTTAAATTCATTCATTAAAATTAAAATAGAATCTAAAAATAAAAATTAACAGAAAATTCAAAAATTCTAATAAAATAGTTTTCTTTGCAGTTTTTCAATGCTTTACAACTAATCTTCTTAAAAATTTATACAAGTTGCCTTATATATAAATTTTGTTTATTACATTCTGTAATAAATTAATTAATTTAATTTTTATGACAAATTATTGAATATTGAAGAATGTATTCTTAAAGAATTAATATTTAAAAAAATGTTTGCATTATAAGCATGCTGAAACAAATACAATCATTTTTGATAGAGCTGCCTTTTAAAGTAAAGCAATAAATTTTTTTATACATAAAAACATTTTGTCATAACAAATAATGTTATGTGACGCACGGTAATTCTAATTACATAAGCTTTAAAGCCTTCAAGTTTTATATCTGTTTATATAAAGTGAATTCATTATTTCATAATTAGTTTGTTTCGTGGAATAAAATAATTTGTTTTGTGGAATAATTTGTTTTTCTATATTAGATAAAATTTTCTTTGGGCAAGAATCGACTCCATTTTAAATAACAATATTTATAAAATTTATATTTATAACAATATTTTTTGCAGCGCTTACCTCTATTGACACATGCGATTTTTCGGTCTAATGCGGCATAGTTTCAGATATTATATGGCTGGCCGTCACATCTTTATCATGGAAAATTCACAGAAATTGTCTATTATTCTCAATTTGTGAATGTAGAAAATATTCTTCTATTAAATTCCTACTACAATATCAATGTAATATGTTTTTGACAAGAAAGAAATATACTTAGATTACTGTACTAAGATTACTTTACCAATTAGCAAAGATACGTGTTGTAAGTAAATTAAACTCAAAATCCATCATATTTGAAATGTGAATTTATTTTATGATAGCGTTTCATATAGCAGCCTCATGTTCTCTGAAAATTTCTCACACAATTATTTCTACAAAATTCTTATATGTTGATAAAACATTTAAATTTTTTAATATAGAAAATTTTAAAATAAAATGTACTTAAAAATAATAAGGAAATGTACTTAGTAAAATATTGAAAAAAAATTTATAATATCTAATTACAATCGAATTTATTTATACCTTTTTTATGGTCACATCCGAGAGCAAATTTCAGTACATACGATTTATTTTTATGTATTTGTTTTTTTGCAAGAGGATGTCTATCTGATCATAGTAGTAATAGTAATAATACTTCTTTTTTCTTATAAAATTCTCAGAATCATCATGTTAATTATAATTTTTACTACGATTTATATTCAAAAATTTATAAAAAGCAACAATATTCTGCTTAATATTAAGCGTACTTTGAAAGTCTTTTGTTCTTTTTTTCGATTCTTTTAAAATAAGCGAGCTAGTTGGGATAGAATTAATCGCAAATACATAAGACTATAATATATGTATATATTTAGAAAAAGAACTTATATAAGAGAAATAATTCTTCGTTTGTATATATTCTTTTCATTTTAACTATAAATCTAGTATAACGTCATAACAAAATAGTTTTGATTGACTAGACTAAAAAGTCATAAAATATAACTACCTTTTCTTATTTTCTTACATATAAGAAACGAATAAAAAAGATGAAAATAATTTATCTTTTACTACAATATTTTAATATCATTTTTCGTGTATAAATAAAATAAATTTTGTATAAGAATATTATTATATTATATACATATAAATAGTTATATATTTATAGTTGAAAATACATTAACACTAACGCCGCAAGCTACAAAAATACTTAACGAAATTTAAAATAAAAAAAAAGTGAGTTAAAATGGGAAGAAATTAAAAAAAAATTAACTTGGAAGTAAAAAAAAATTATTCATTTCAATCTTAGGATATCAATTGATTTATTTATTGGAGCCCTACGCGTATTAAGCAATTTTGTGTAAATTATTCTTTCAGATATATGTTTTTCGAATACTTATATCTTCTTGAAGATATTTTACTCAATTGTCAATCGATATTTCGTAGATGCTTTGGTAGATGAAAAAGTGCTGATATATAGCAAAACTCCAACAAGAAAATTTCAATATGTTCCATAGCTTATTCATTGGGACTCAATTGTCTTTGAAATTTATTTTAAGATCCTAATAACTTAGTCCGTTCGGCTATAATTAAATTTGAAATTGAATGTATGTAAGTCACGCAGAGCAAAATTTCTTTTAATTCAATAGCCACACAAGTTTTATTGAAATACATAAATTTTTTGCCTAAAATTTCAACGAATTTTGGAGTACGTTACACTGAAAGATTTTCCAAAATTTGAAATCTTAAAATTATTTTGAAAACTTATTCCAACTAGCAAACTAAATAACGTTAATGTCATTAAGTTAAAAATTTATGGAACTTGCAGTTTAAATGAGTAATTATAAACGTAAATTCTTATATTTTCTATGCGGTTTTTTGTACCGTCATTTTAAATTTATAAGAGATAAAAGAGTTTAAGTCCGGTTCTGTACATTATTACTATAAAATTTTGCATGTACAATTGACAATGTACATAATTATGTATGTACATACTATACATATGTTTATATTTTACATACATTCATCATAATATTTTCATAAGAGTATTAAAATTTACGTTGAACATTATTCATATTTCATATATCTATACACATTCTTGTGTAAATGATTTATAATTTATTTTTAACCTTAGGTTCTTATATAATGTATATGCATTCAAATGTGATTAATGTTGAGGTTAAAATACAAAAAAAAAAACACACATTTTTATATGTTAATATATTTTTAAAATATGTAAAATATTTTAATATTACAATGCTTATATAATCTATAGCAATTGTAGCACCAAAGTGAATAAATGGAAAATTTTGGGTAAATGATGCATATATAAGCTAATAGAGAGAAATGCAAAATCATATACCTTACAATATTGATAAGCAGATTTTTTTAAATTTATGCATGCAAAACTGATGTATGCAAAAGAATCAGATATCACCCATGATACTAAAATAAAAAAAAACGCAGCTAAAAGTGTGGTAACAATGTAACATTAAAGTTTATCAAGAATTTGTTTAGATTGTTATCCTAAATTTATGCAATTTTTTTGGATTATCTTCTTTAGTTTTAGAAAGCAGAATGTATATCGTATACGATATACTATATAAATTCGTTGCATTACTTACCAATAAACATGAGATGTGTTATATTCAGTAAAGAGAATAAATTAGAAAATTTGAAATATTCTCTTTTTCATATTTAACTTGAAATAACAGAATTTTATAACTGTAATTTTTACAGTTTTTTTTTACTATTATAAGGAAAAAAATTGAAAGAATTATTTTCACCTTAATTTTGCTGTAAAATTTTTGAATTTAGTTGGGAACTTTTTAATATGACTAATATTTTGTATTGAAATAAGTTTAATTACATAGTTCTGTTGCATGATAGCCTTGGAATTTTAGAATTGATCGAAATTTCATGTCAAATGCAAGACAGTGATGTATTTTTTTCTTTATTCAAGGGAATCAATTAAAATATAAAGCATGTTAGCTCTGCACGGAACAAAACAGAGTATATAAAGTCTGATTCTACTACTGACCATGACATAAGGGAGTCGCGAGGGACGCGGGGGACTCAAAAAACTTAATACTATACATGAAAGTTTTTTTAATTCTCGATTTGCTGTTTCACTTTGAATTTTTTAATAAATTTATAATTTAATGACTATTAATTGATTTATAAATTTTGAAATTCAAAATAAAAAATTTTTGTTTTTTTTTGTTTTTTTTTTTTTTTTTATTTTTATTTAATTATTTTTTTTTTCATTTTTCTCATTTTTAATTTTTCTTTCTGTTTTTGTATTACATAATGACTTACAATTTTTTTTTTATAATAAATTGGCAGTATAAAACATTTTCGAGCATATTATGATAATATGTTGTTTTTTTTTTTTGTTTATTTTACAATTTACTGATTTTTTTCTTCTATTTATTAATTGTATTTAATTATTAATATTAATTTTAAATTATTAATTTTCTTTTATTTAAATTTTAATTTAATTTATTTTAATTTTTAATTTTTTTGTTGTTTTCTTTTTTCTCTTTTTTTTTTTAATTTAATTTAATTTAATAATATTGTTTCAAATCAAACATACATATATATTTATATATATACACATATATGTATATTATATGCATGGTATATTACAACACACCTATATATATATATATATATATATATATATATATGCATATGTATATGAGTGTATATATATATATATACATATTTATTAATTTAATTAATAATTTATTTCTACAAGACGTAAATATTAAGGCTCATTTCAAATCTGAAAACAATTTTTTTTTTATTTTTATTTTTTTTTATTAATTAATTTATTTATTATTGATTTTTTATAATATAAATATAAATATATATATATATTATATATATATTTATCTGGTATATATACACATATATCTAGTATATGCAAATGCGTGCATATATATCTCGTATATATATATATATATATATATATATGCGATATATAATAATCAAATATATATGTTATATATATGCGTTTATGTATATATATGCAAGTTTATTTATTATCTGATGAAAATCAAGCGAAAAAATTTAGCAATTTTCTTGTTTTTTTTTTTTTAATTATCTTTAATTTTATATATACTTGTATTTTGTTTCTATTAAATAGGATTCAAGCTTTTATTTATATACATATACATATATATTTATATATAATTAATTTATATATGATATATTTTATAGTTATATAAAATTTTTATTAATAAGTTTATGAACTGTATATATGTAATGTATGTATGTTGCATTTCTGAATATTTTTATAATCATAAATTTTTTTCTATATGAAATATATATACATATATATATATATGTATATGTATATATATATATATATATATATGTATATACCAAAGGAATTTTATTTAAAATAATTGTAGTTTATTAAGGAATAAACTACAAGTAAGAAATAAAAAAATTAATTGAAATATTTAAACAAAATGTGATAAACAATTCAAATTTATATATATGTACATAATATATTTATATATATAATTATATGAAACTTATATAAAAATTTAAATTTCTAGCTATATTTTATATAACATTTTCTTATATTAATATGCTAATTTTAAAATAATTTATTTAAACTTATATAATTACTGTCTTTAGGATTTATTAAAACAAAAATTAATGTAATTCTGCAAATTTTCAAAATTATATTATTTATTATTATAAAATATAATTAATATGATTATGTTACTTTATGTATTATATGTATAGAAGAAAATAATTAAGAAAGATAAAAATTGAAATAATTTTTCGTAATTATTTGAGTTTTTTAATAAAATTTGATTTTCTTTATTCAAATATTATTTATTATTAGAATTTTTGGTTTTAGATCTAATTATTATATAATAAGGAATTGAATTATATTAGTTATAACTGAAAAGCAAATTAATTGGGAAAAAACAATCAAAGAAAAATAAATTACATAATAAGCAAAATGTCAGAAAATATTTTAATAATAATAATAATTATTTGTTAATTATGTATATAATATGTATAACAGTTTAGTATTTAGGATGAATTAATATAGAAAGCGGTCATAGTATGTATAATGTATATAATGGTTTTTTATTATGTAATGGTTGGTATATTATGTCATATAATAATTTATGTGTTTAAGTTTTGAGTGTGAAAATTTAAATATGTATAATTTATTTTGATTTTTTACTTTTCTTTGTTATTTAAAAGTGCTGTTTGATAAAATATAAATTATTTTTGGAAAATGTTTAATGAGTTTTTTTTCTCTTGGATATTTTAAATTTTTTTTCATTTTGAATTTTTATTTTTTTTGGTACATAATTTTGGATTTTTTTTAATTCTATGGAAATATTATTTATATTGTTTTATTTTATTTTCAATTTAATAATACGATTGGATTTAAATGGATTTGATTTATTTTGGTTTTTTTCTTTTCTTATTGAGTTTTTAATAAATGTATGGAATTCAAGATATATGAATGATATTAGAGAAGATTAAAATATATTAAAAAGTTTATTTAATAAAAATAATCAATATAAAATATGTGAAATTTCATACTCTAATTTATATAACATTTATAATTTGCATTCATTAAAAATGTATATTTAAAGAATAAATTCTGAAATAAAAACATAAAATTAATCATAAATTATAGAAATTTTTAAAAAGTGGGAAAAAAATTATTTGGAAAATTGCAGCAAATCAGAGTCATTACAATCAAAAATATCGATTGATTTTTGGTCGAAAAATTTGAATAAAGTTAAGTTTTTAATATTCAAAATTAAATGATTAAAATAATTTAAAATTTCAGCTGTTATATAGAGTAAAAATAAAAATATTCATGGCATGCAAATAAGTTATAAAATATTATGCCAAACAATTTACATATATGCATACTTTAAGGAGCAAATATGAAAATAAACCAAAGAGAATATGTATATTTTGTAATAAAATGAGAAAATTTTACTCGAGTACTTACCAGCTTTTAAAAATATTATACAGTGTGTATTAAATGTATAAATAGTGTTTTCTTGTTTTGTGTAAAAATTTTTTTTTTTTGTTCAAATAAAAACAAAAATTATATTTTATAACAGTTTTTATGTATAACAATAAAAAAAAAAATAAAAATGTTAAATATTTTCATTATTATAATTATTATACACGTATAACTTTCAAAATTAAATTTATTTTAACTTAATAAAACTACTCAAATACATCCCGTTTATAATTAAACGACAGTGATATTCTATTTTTTTTTTGTTTATAACAATAATATTTTGTTTATAACAATAATTATTAATAGTCCGCGGTCTAAAATTTTCAAGATACAACAATTTCTTGAATATACGTACAAAGATTTGTAATGATTGTACGAATGGAAAGATTGATTATTTTTCATAAAATTATTACATTTGTAATATATAGGGAACGGAATTGATTTTAATCATATTAATTTAATAAATAAAAAATAATAGTCTCTTTTTTCTTTTCTAATATAAAACCAAGTCATTTCAATTTATTGTTATAATAGAAAATGTCAAAGTTTAAGAGTTCAAAATCACTGTATGTAACACAAAAATTTTCGAAAATCTTTCGAAATTGTAATTTAAAGAATTTGTTTATTCCCGTAATCCGTATTAATGGTATTCGAAACTGTTCATTTTATCGAAATATTAATATTTTAATTATAATTAAAGTAATAATTTTTGTAAAGTGCTAAATTTTTTCAATATATTATGTGCATAAAATTAGCTGCTTTCAGGTGAAAATATATTATATAAATTATTAATTAAAGTGCAATTTATTAATTTAAAAAAAAAATAATTTAAATTAATTTCTCTACTCTTTAACAATATTATAGAAACTAAAAAATGGGAATATCAAATTAAAAATTAAATTAAAAATAAAATAAATTTTATAAAATTTTTAAAAATAATTAATTATTAATATTTTTTTTATTATAATAGGGCCATGAAATTCCACAATATTATTAAATATTTCATATGAAATAAAAAAGAATTTGTTTTTAATTTGTTATTGTTTTCACTTATTTAAATAATTAATTAAATTTATTTTAATTTACTATTTGATTTAAGATTAAATGGTTTTTTTTTTTTTTGGAAACTAAACTATTCCAAATTATATAACTATATTAAATAATTAAATATTGTTATTTTTATGTTAATATTAAATTATATGGAGTTGGTAAATTTAATTACATATATATATTTTATTTAAATATATTTAATTAAAATATATTGTATATTATTTCTTTAATTATAATATATTAAATTATAATATATTATTGAAGATTTCATGGGGGATGCTTTTGTATATATATTCTTAATATTTTGATGTTGCTATATTTTTATATTGAGTTTTTAATTTAATTAACTTAATATTAATGTAATACTCGAAAATAAACATAATTGTAATCTTGCTCAAAAGCATGTACATTTATTTTGTATGATTTCATACATCACTTATTTCATACAAAAGGTTTGATCGCAAATTTTTGTTTCAAAATGCAATGTATATTGGTATTTAAAAGAGAATACGAGTAAGTGAATTTTGTTTGAGTATGTTATGTAGTTGCAGTTTTGCAACTTAAAAGCTATAAGCTATAAATTGTATATTATTATAACTGTTATATAGGAGAGTTTTATGTATCAAAATGATTGTATTTAAAATTATATTCAAATATAATAATAATTTATAATTAAAATCATTGAAAATTTAAAATAAAAATTTTTAAAATTAATTTAATATATTAAATATAATTTTATTATATTTAATTTAATAAATCAAGAATTTTATTTTGGAAAATCTATGAAAAATATTAAATTAGAAACATCTTGTATAATAATTTTTAAATATTAATATTTTGTTTATTATTTGATATTTAAACTTTTTATAAAACTATATATTTATTAATATATAGAACGAAACCATTATTTTAATTTATAAAAAAAAATTATATACAAATATTTTTAAAAGAGAAACAAAATGTATAATATATATAAAAAAAATTTTGAAGTTTTTTTGTTTTGTTGTTACTGTTTTATGTTTATTTTGATTTTAATCAAATCCTTTTTTCTTTTTTCTTCTTCTTTATGAAATTTTATTATAATTAATATTAATAATAAAAAATATATATTATGTTAAGTTTATTATTATATTTTAATGGTATATAATTTCGTTCAACAATAAAATAATTTAATTATATAATAATTATTACTATATATATATATATATATATATAATGATTAATTAAAATAACGAATGATTTCTTGTTTGTTTTTTAGTTTTTGGTTTTTATTAAAATATTTACAGTGTATTTGAGAAAAGTAGAGATAGAAAGAGTAGTTTTGTTTATTTTTAATTTTATTATTAATTAATGTCATATTTTAATTTAATTATTAATATTTTGTATATACTTACTATATATATTTATTTATGGATTTGTGAATGTATATGCAAAAAATTAAATTTGATGGAATGTGTTTTTGTTTAAATTTGAATGAAAAATTAAATTTATAATTATTATTAAAAAAATTATGTGTATAATATTATTATTAGTATTATTATGTATAATTTAAAATTGGTATAATATTTAATTAATAATTTGGAGGAGTTTTTTAATAATTATTATTATTTTAATGTATGCATGTGTGATGTGCATAATGTATAATAAATGTTTATTATTTATAATTTTCTAATTAAAGAATTTGGGCTATTATGAGAATTAAAACGCATAATTATTATGATCGTATTTATCATATTTAATCATTTAGAATTTAATGCTTTCCTTTTAGTGTTTTCTTTGGGGTTAATTGTGTTTTTATTTTATTAGGTATATAAATATATAGAACAAATATATATACATATATATATATATTTTATAATTAAATTATAAATTAAATTTTTTTATTGTATGCATAAGAAAAATTGTATGTGAAAAAATTTATTATTACCATTTATTTTATAATAATAGCAATTAAGAAAATTTAAAGAATTGATCCATAGATAAGGGTTTGCGTTTCTCTTATAACCCAAATTAAAATTATAAACATTTTTTATAAATATACATATTTTCCCTTTTTTATTTTAATTAATTTATTGAATTTTTTTTTTATAGAACTACCTATATAAAGGTAAAAAGTATTTTACAAATTATATAGTGTATTGTGCTTTTAAAGTGAAAATGTCTTTTATTTTTGAAAAAGTTAAAACTTTTAAAAAATTAAATGTGAATATAAAAACCAAAAAAAAAAAAAGAGAATGAGAATAAAAATTTGATTTTTCTAATTATTTCAGTTTTTGTTTTTTAATTAATTTTTTAATTAATTTCTCATATGTTTTTTATTACTGATGTGAAATATTTTACAAAATGAAAAGATTGTTTTCTTTATTTATTATTATTTAATTCTAATAAATATATTTTAATTGTATTTTATATGCTAATTATTTAATTTATTTGTAAAAGCAATTTTTTTTATGTACATGCAATTTATTCACACACTAAATATTATATAATATATACAATTGTGTATATTAATATTATTTTAAATTGCTAAATGAAAATTATTAAAGTTATACGATATTTGTTATAAATTATTTATCAGAAAATAAAATTGAAAATTATTTTATTTGGAAGATATTTTTGATGATGATAACCAACAAAATGTATTATTATTTTGAACACAATTCTTATTATAACAAAATTGAGGAATTTGTGCTATATATAAGTCTCGAAAACTTGTTTTGAGTAAATTAAGATTCAAAATTTTTAAATTAAATTTATTATGAATTTTTATATTGAAATATAATAATTTAAAGAATATGAAATTTTGAAAAAATATAATTAGAGAATTTGATTTTGAAATAGCTGATTACTAATTTGATATATTAAATAAATATAGGTTGTGAATATGCTGTTATCGGGAGAGATTCATAATATTCTACTCGAGTTGAAGAAGGTGATAAATTTAATTTTTTGTAACACTTTTAAAGCACAAAAAATTATAATGAAAAATGAATTTTTATTTTAGTATATTAAAATAATGTTAATTCAAATTTCTTAGAAAAAAAAATTTTTCCTAGAACTGAAAATCTTTTATAAATTTTTTATATTACGTGTAGGCATTTTATATGCATATACATAAATATGTATTGGTTATTAATTAAATAACCATGTATGTGTAATTTTTATTAATTATAAATATTTACAATAATCAATATTTTCATTGTTGATACGCGCGCATTTTTTTAAGATATTTTTCTATTTTTCTTTTCCATTTTTTTATATTGGGGTATAGTATTTTTATAATTATGTATAGTTATTTAATTATTTATTTAAAATTAAATTAACTTATATGTCTACCTATAATCGAAGTGAAAATGAACAATTATAACAATTATACATATTAACAATATAGAGTGTGTGTGTGTTTTTGAATGAAAAAAAAAAAGTTTTTTTAAATATTTTTTTGTTTTATTATTTTTTAATGATATTTTCTTTCGTTTTATTTCATTTTATTTGTTATTATGTAAGTTTTTCATGAGTGTTATTTTTGTAGTTATATAATGTATCTATATATATATACATATATGTATGTAATTGTAATTTACGTATACAATATTAATATTAATAAAAAGAAATAAATTAATTAAGAAATTATAAAATTATAATTAATAAATTTGAATTAAAATTTTTGGAATAATATGAACACGAGCAAATATGCGACAAACACATAATAAAATATGTATTTTGAATAAATTATAGTTAAAAAACATTTTCTTATTTCAAATGTTTTTTTTTTTAATTTTCTTCTTAATTTTTTTTTAGTATAATTATAACAAACTCTAGTATAATTAATTTAATGAATTAACTATATAATTATAATTATTTTTTATTAAACAAAATTTTTAATTCTAATCAGTTTTTTTCTTTTAACTCGAATAATTAATAATTTTATTCAAAATATTTTTACAATTTGTGTTAAGAAATTGTTTATTTATTTTTTTTTCATCCTTTTAAATATTTTAATTTATAAATTTATTATTTATTTTTATTTATTAATTTATAAATTTATTGAAATTTTCAGTTTATTTTATTTTTTAAATTTTAATTTAATTTCGTTGTTTGAAAGTATTGCTAAATTTGGTAATTTTTCATTTTTTTTTTTAAATTATTAATTTTATTATTAAATTTTTTTTTCTGCAATAAATTTTATAAAGAATTTTCTAATTATAATAAATTTTTCACAAAAAAATTAAATTAAATTAATGAAAATTAATTGTTTTTATTATTATTATTATTTTATATTATGCTTATTCTGATAATTTGATTTTATATTATTAATAATACTTAATTCAATTATATTGTTTATTATTTAATTTTTTTATACAAACTGAAGTAATAATAACAAATTATTTGTGTATGAGTGTTACGAATAAATTAGGAAAACAAATTATAATAAAATTAAAATTATTAAAAATTTAATAATAAAAGTTCATATTGTTTCACAATGTTTTATCATTTGTCACTATTTTATTGGCAATATAAGTAATGGCATTGACAAAATACACTTTTATTATGCAGAGTTGTTTTGTGTACGATATTTTGGATACTATAATATATAAGAATGGGAATTTGAAAATTCTGAAAATTTTGGTTTTTGAAATAGAGAAATTCTTATTATTAATATAAATAACTATAAATTTTCAATATTGAAACCGTATAATTTAAATTAACATAATATTTTAGAATAATGATAATTTTTTACCCAGTTTATAAGAATAATAGTATATTTATTTATTTTAAAATGTATTTAACATTTTTATAAGGGTTAAAATAAAAGGTACTCGTATAATTTGGAATTAAATACAATGTTTAATTAATGTGTATACCGTCATAAATAATTTGAAAAAATTTTAAGAATTTTAAATTTTAAGAATGTTCGTAACTGATGCTTGGTAATATTAATTGGAGACTATATACACTTTCGTATACATTATTAAAATATGATAAAGAAATTAAAAATTGTTATACATTTTCCCATTCGTAATTTATAGTAAATAAATTTTAATTTGATAATTTAATAAATCATTTCAATAAAATATTTAAATTTATAAATAAATAAAAAATAAATTGTTTATACAGTGTACAGTAGATGAATTCTTTAAAATTAAAATGTGTGTAATGATTGTGTTTTGTGTATTTTATATTTAATAGATAAAATATAATTATAAATACAAATATAATAATTGTCATTTTTGAATGAATAAGACTAAAAAGAAAATAAAAGGATAGCGTTGCTTTATTTATAATTTTTTATTTTTTTATACCCATAGTTTCTGAGTCAAAAAAATATAAATTTGTGAATAATTTTTTTGCAAATGTCATACTAAAACTTTATGTCAATTTAAGATATGATGACATTTTGAGAGTGATGCATAATGTCACTGTCATTCAGTTCTTTGAAAGAAACAACATCAGTTACACTAATAACATTCATAGAGTTGATTTTTTTCTCATTTAAGAGTTTTTTTTTGGACATCATAATATTAAAAATTTTTTCAAAGTTTTATAAATAATTCTACTCATCTCAAAATTTTAATTCAGTTTCTCATTTTTTTATTATTTCTGTCTTTAATATATGTACGGGCATTTGTTATTGTAAATAAAATAATCGAAATTAAACTAGATTATTGATAGAATATACAAGTTTTTTTTTAGTACTTTTCTTCTCTTTTCATTGACAAGGATACCAACTCTTTAATATTATTATAAAAGACTCTCTGTAGCTTCTCAAAATTGCAGTAACTTATAAATGCATATATGTATAGTGTGTTAATTTTTTATAATAATGTATTTATCTCTACATATAGTTTATTAATTTGTATATAGTGGTGAATGTGATTTCAAATTAATGAAGCTATTCAGTGTTACTAATATCAATCGTACTAGCAATACAGCAATATTAATTATGTAGTGTATGTCAATATTGTTATACAATACAAATTATTGAAAACATAAAGGCAATAAATTTAAAGTTCTCTTTAAAATAGAAAGCGTAATATAAGAGTATCAAATTTGATATTTCTCTATATTGTATACAAGTGTGTTATTTTCTCTCTTTAATATGAAATATAATAAATGTGTTTTTTGGTTTATAAGTTTGCTCGTTACGGTTAATATTTTTATATAATGCGGATATGGTAAAAATATAAATATGTATAATGGTGTTAAATATTAAAAAGTGTGGAAAATTGTTTTCTATTTAATGTTGCCAAGGTATAATGTGTATAAAGAAATTTAAAGCCAATATGGCTTTTTTTATATTTTTAATATTCCTTCTCAAATATTTTGTGTTTTTGTAATAAGGGATTAAATGTGATATATATTATTATTTTTATTACATATTTGTATATAAATATATAATATATTAATATAGTGTATATATGTTTACAAATATATTATATATATAGATATAAATACATGTATATATATATACTGTTTGAAAATAAAATAAAACTTGTTGTTGTTTTTTTTTTTTTTTAAGAAAAAATTATTATTTTTATTAAATTTACTAAAATAATTAATATGATTATTTAATTATTATATTAAATTATTTAATTACTATATTTCATTTTTATTATTATTATTATTAAATATTTAGATAATTTTTTTTTCTTTTATTAATATTAAATTTTTCGCAAGTATTCCATTTTTTTTTCATTTTTTTTTTCCATTTCATTATAATAATTTTTATATACTAACAATTTTTTTTTCATTTTATCGTACATAGATTATATTATTTATATAATTATTATAATATATATATATAAAAAAAAATTTTTTAAAATTATAAAAATTAAAAAAAAATTAAATTTTTTATTGTATTTTTTTTGTGTTGTTTTTTTTTCTGTTTTTTTTTGGAATTCGTACAAAAATAAATAAATTAATAATTAATTATTTTTGATTATTTTTAAGAGAATTTCTATATTTGGAAAAGAAAATGAGAGAAAAAAAATAATAAAAAAATAAAAAGACATTCGAAAAACATTCAAAATAACATTTGCAACATCTATACAAAATATATTAAGAAAAAAAAAAAATAAAAAAAAATTATAATAAAAAATAGTTCTGTGAAAATTTATTTTTCATTTTTTTTTTCTTTTTTTTTTTTTTGTTTGAATTTATTTATAATTATTGCTAAATTTTATTTAATTTTAATATCATCCCTATTATAATTAACATGTTTTTGTTTTGTTTTTTTTTTCTTCTTAATTTTTTGTTTTAATTAATTTATTTATAATATTTTTTTTTTTTGTTCATTCAATTTTCTTTATTTTTTGTTTTTCATAATAAAAATTTTTTTTTATTATATAATTTTATTGTATGTATATATTTAATGTATAAATATATATATATATATATATATATATATATATATATATATATATGCATATATATATATATATATATATATATTTCGATATATACATATAAATGTATGTATATGTATGTGAATTTTTTCTTTTATTTTTTTTTTTATTATTTAATATAATGGTATAGGTATGTACTAATTTTCTATGTATGTATAATATATATGTGTATACATATATATATATATATATTATTTAAATTGCAGATGTATAGTTTGTTTTTGTTGTTATTTATTTATTTATTAATATAAATTATTAATTAATTTTAATGTTTATTTTTATTTTTGTTTTTATTGATAGATCCATACTTTTAAAAAAAATTTTCCTTATTTTTGTTGTGTTTACTAAATTTTAAAATTTTAGTACAAATTTTTAAATTACAAAAAAAAAAAAGAGAGAAAATTAATAAATTATTTTTTTTAATTTTTAAATAGAATAAAGAAAGAAAAAACAAATTGTTTGTATGTGTGTAATAAAAAGATTAATAATGGTTTCTAATAGTTGAAGATTTTTTTTTTGTTTAAATTTAAATCTTCTTTTAATTAGAAATGAATGTGTGTGTGTATTTTTTTAAGGCTTAAGGTGTTGTAAATTCCTATATATTTTATACAAGTTTTTTTTTTTTATTTATTTTAAATATTTTTATTAATTTATTTAATTTTCTTGCAAATTTTCATTTCAAATTCTATTTTTTCATAAATTTTCTTTTACTTTCGTTTTAATTTTGCTTAATTTTTTATCAATTAATTAATATATTTATAATGAAAATAAAAACAATTTATTTAATTTTTTTTTCTTTTCTAATTTTTTTTTCTATAAGGAACAACTAGTTTGGATTTTCAATTTTATTTTTCTGATTAATTGTTTTTGTTTTTTCAATTTCAATTTAAATTTTCAATTAAATCAATTTTAATTTTTGCATAATGGCAGTGTTTTAATTATTTTAATTTTATATATATATATATATATATATATATGTAAAATTAATTTTTTTTTAATTTTAATTATTTTTAAGTCAATTTTTTATTTTTTTTTATTTAAATTTATAAAATTTAAAATTATTTACGTAATTTTAATTAAAAATTATTGTTTTTTTTTTTTGGGTTTTTATTTTCTTCCAAATTATTTTAATCAATTTGAAAAAAAATAAAATATAAGACTATATATAATATAAAGAATATAATTATTGTTATTATGATTAGTTTAAATGTATATATACGAGTATATTTATGCTTAGATAAAAGTTTGACTTCCATTGGCTTTTGTGGCTTTTTGCGGAAGCAATGATTATTGCTTTTATAATTTGTTTAATGAATATATATTGTTATTGTACGAGTTTTGAAAATCAATTATAATTCAATTACCGAAAAAAATTTTACATAATGATTTTTAAATGAAATAAGTGTTTCATTTAAAAAATTTATCTTTTTTTCTTAAATCAACTTTGCTCAGAGTTTGCAGTAAGAAATTCGAAAAAAATTTAAGGAAAAGAAAATTAATTACTTAGCTTTTGTAAAATATTTCTCATATTCGTATTATGTTTGTTGGTATTATAATATTACATATAATAATTGGTGCATAGAATTGCATAAGAATATAATAGATAGAACTACTATATAGAATTATATATAATAAAATTTTGTGTTATAAACTCGTACAATAAGTTAGAATTGTTGCTAATTATAATATTATATATTATTTTTAATATATACCTACTTATATATGATAAATAATATAAAGAAGAAAATATTATATTATTCAAAAATAATAAAGCAATTTAAAAAATAAAATTGAAATGGTAATAAAATAAAATTATTATTATATGTATTCAATTTGCTAAGTATTTAAGTATTTAAAAATTTTAATAATAATTTTAAGCTTAATTAATTTTTATATATCAAATTTTAACAAATAACATAAATTTTAATATTTTAAATACTATATGTATATGTGTATACGAATTTTTATATATACCCATGTGTTTATATATATATATATATACATTATAATATATATACATATAATATATATACATTATAGTATATATACATTATAATATATATATGGTATATAATATATATATATACATGGGTATATATATCAGATGTATATAATATTATTTATACAAATAGGTAACTATTATTTGTTTACGAAATTAATGTGTTCGTTATTATTATTATATAGAGTACAAGTAAATACTTATATATTTATTAATACACGCATATTAATTAAATGTGTGTATGTATTCGGATATACATATACACAAATTATTTTGAAACTATCACAGTTTTAAAAGAAACAAAAAAATATTAATATTAAAAATTTTCAATTTAAATTTTTCTATTTTTTTTTTGACTTAATTTTAATAGTATTAATTAATTATTAATAATTAAAAAAAATATTAGAAAAAATGGGGAAAAATATAGGAAAAATTATAAAAAAGCTTTATAAGATAAAATGTATAAATTTTAATTTTTTATATATACAATTTTTTTTTATTAATTTTTTAATAAATTTAATTAAATTTTTAGAAACTATAAATTCACTATTTATTGGATCCACACATACATTATTATGTAATTTGATGATGGAAAGTTTAAGAAGTTTTTTATTTTGAATTTTGTTTTAAGTTTTATTTAGAAAAAAAAAAGTTAACTATATAAATTTTTATATATAATATATAAAGAATTAAATTTAAAATAACAACTAAATTGTTAATTCAAAATGAATTTTGTTGATTTAACAGTATATATGTAGTTATTTTATTTTTAAGCTATTTAAACTATTATATTATAGAATAGAAGAATAATATATGTATATATATAGCTATATAATTATATAATAATTAATATAATATTAAAATTTTAAATTAAATATTTTTATATATTAATTAAAGCACAAGAAATATAATATATAGATACCTAATATTTTTGCATTTATATAGAATAAATTTTCAATTTGAAAGCTGCTTAAATGGAATTCTAAAATAATTTTTTTTTTAATTTCACAATTTGAATTCACAATTTTTATTTATTGTTGATACGAGTATTAATTGAGATTTGATCATGAGAAGAAGGCGCATTTATGCTATAATATATAAATCATTATATTATGATTAAAATATTGTAAAGGAGCTAAATTTTATTATTTCAATTAAGATCAACTTAAAGTTTAATTAACAAAGTCTATTAAAATTAAAACACGATTTAGTTCTTTTAAATGAAAGTTAATTTTAAAATTGCATTTTGGTGTTTAATATTAATTTTTCATTGATTCGTGTTGGTATTGTTTGTAGAATGAATTTTAAGTTTCTGCGATTTTTAAAAATATTGTAAAATTTGTTTTTCTTTTTTTGTTCTCATATTATTTTGTTTATTTTTATATTCATGTATTTGAATCAATTGTAAGAATAAATTTAAAAAAGTATGGTTCCATCAACAGATATGGGGTTTTATATTTTTTGTGTTTTTCATTTTAATTTCAATGACAAAATTTATAATGTGAATATTTTTTATTTCAAAGTTTTCGAATATTTTAAATTTTTTATTATTATTTTTAATTGAAAATTTTCTATGTATTTTTAAATTTTTAGGTGAATAAAGGTTTTTTTTTTATGTGTTATCGTTAAGGTAGATATATATGTAGGTGCATACTACATACTATATTGGATTGTTGAAATTTAAAAAAAAAAAAAAACAATTTTCTTTTTTTTAATTTAAAAATTAATTGTTAATATTTTTCTTAAGTTTTTTAATTATTTTAAAATGGAATTTAAAACTGCACAGTTTTAAAGGCAGTGCTATGTTATAATTTATAGTCTATTCTCTTTTGTTATTATATAATAAAGAATATTTTATTAAATTTATATATAGTATTTATGCATATACATAATATATAGATATTTGGGCAGTATTCATAATCGATTTTTAATATAATTTAATAAATATCATAATATGAGTCATTATTATATAGTCATCACATATTTTAATATTGTTGTTGATTTTAAAGAGAATTAAAAAAACACAATTTTATAGGGATAATCGAGGTATAGCATAGATTTGTTATTGAAATTGTTCAAATTTCATGAAATTCTATTTCCAAATCATATGCCAAATAGACAAAAATTATCTTAAATCTTATAAAAATTTTAGGATTTTTCAAGTAAATTCGATTTGTGCGATTCGCATAGTATTCCAATTATTTGGTTTCCATATTATAATTTGAAAAGAGAATAATTTGAAAAAAAAACGATATTGAAATTTATTATGAAGTTGTGTTTTTTAAAAAAAAATTATATTCATTTTTAATTTAAGTTTACGTGAAATTATTTTTAATTTAGAAATATTGGTTACTTATTTAGAACCACGCATATAATAGTAAATTTTTTTTTAATATTTTAATTATTATTTCGATATCATAAAAATTGATATCGTATATGTAAACAAACATTTGCTTGAATTTAACTTGTATAATATTTTTAATGCATTTACTGGCATGGCAGTTTTGTATTTTTTTTTTTGTATTTATATTATTGTATACTATATTTTAGTATATATATATATATAGAGTGAAACGGAGAGGAAAAAGGAGAGAAATTTTGATACAGAATTATAGTTACAAAATTTTGAATATTGTATAACTATTATTATATTTGATTGTGATATAATCATATATTATTGTTATATTGTTGTGGCATTCTTGCTGGTATTCGAAAACTTTGAAAGAGAAAATTTACATACAATATAAATGTTGTTGATGTTTTTTTTTTGAAATTTAATATATTAATTTTGTTTGTTATTTTTGTAAGTTTTTATTTTATTTTTTTTTTTTTTTTGGGTTTTGAATACATTATTTACTTATTCATATATAAATACGTTGTTTATATATATAATATATTATATACATATTGTTTGTTTGTTTTTTTTTATATTTTTTTTTTGTAGCTAATTTCCTTGGACGGAAATGCTTATTATTTATTTTTATTACAATTTTTTAATTTTATTTTATTATATATATTTTTTTAATTTTTAATTTTATTATTAATTAGTTTTTTTGTTTTGTTTTCATATAGTTTTTTCATATAAAAAGATTATTGAGTTTTTTTTTGTTTTCTTTTTGGTTTGGTTTTGTTTAAATTGTGATATATTTTTGGTTTTTTTATTTTATTTTAATATTTAAATAATATATTTTTTGTTTTCAGTTTTAATTAAATTTTTATTTATACGAATCACATTAAGAAAAGATCCGGTTTGAATGAAATATACGGGAATAACATTTAATTATGAATATAAAAATGAAAAATTTTAAAAATCAAAATAAAAAAAAAAATTTTAAATTTTATTGATATTTCAAATATACCTTAACCCATTTCCTATACGATCTTTATTGGACGACTATATATAGTAATTAATAAATTAACAGTCAAAATAAATGATATATACAATTAAAAATATTTAATAAATATTTTTGAATTTAATTAATAAATTTAAAGAAAATTTCTAAAAAGAAAAATTAGTACTCCTAATATAGGTAATGGTTTAAGGAAATTCAATACGAAATTATATACCAATATATTATATAATAATAATAATTACTTGTATTTTTAATTTAAATATAAAAAATGTATTAATTATTAGGAAATTTGTACATTTTAAAAACAAATTATTATTGTTAATTCAAAATATTTTAAAATAATTAAAATTCGAATTAATTTTATTTAAAATAAAAAACAAATAATTTCTTTTTGTATTAAATAATTACAGTTATTTGAGAAATTGGTAGTTGAACTATATAAAAATTACGAATGCTGAATGAAAATAAATTGAAAGTGAATAAATTGAAAGTGAACAAATTAAAATTAATTATATGTGAATAATATTATTGGGCCTGTTTACACGTGTATATTCTATGAGCATACTATTTACATCTTCTCTTTTATGTTTCTCATACTTTCTCTTTCATGAAAAATACTAATTTTTTTTTTTGCAAGATTAAGGATGTGAGAAGCGCAAAGTAAGTGTTTGTTTATACGCTTAACGCATATACAAATGTTATAAATTCCATATCGAAAAATCGATTCATTAAAAATTCGATTCGGCAATGAAAAAGTTTTTAATGAATACGAATTCTATAATAATTATATAATTTCAGAAAAAAAAAAAAAACAAATTTTATAAAAATTTTGAAATTATATAACAGTTTCCGATTTTAATTAAAATTAATATTGTTCGTTTTTGTAATTGTGACTCGTAAAATAAAATAATTTAATATTTTTCTATATATCTTTTGTATTTTTGTTTCATTAAATATAATATGTATAGTATAAGATTTTATATATTATATATTTTTTGTTTTTTGTATTTTGTTCTTTAATATTTTCAATTTTCATTAATTTTTTTTTTTTGGTTTTTTTTTTTAATAATATTTAAGTGTTTTGGTTTTGATATCAATCGGATTTCTCGATTATGAAAAAAAAAATTTTTTTTTCTTTTTAATTAATTTTTTTGTTTTTTGGTTTCCATATACTGATTTTTTAATACTTATATAATTGTTTTCTTTTTTATTATTAAGTAATTTATTATTATTATTATTATAAATTTTTTATTTCTTTACTTATTTTTTTTTCTTTGGTTTTGATTATCTTTTAAGACTAGTTTATTTTTTTTTATTTAATATATATATGTATAAATGTATATATATATATATGTGTATTGATTTTTTTTTTGAGTTTTCGTTTTATTATAATTTATATATATATATATATATATATTATTGAAATCAGTTTTGACTAAAATAATCATTCTTTTTTGTGTGTTATTTGTTTGTTTTTTTATTAATTAATAAATTTTATATAATATACTCGATTTTTAGAACTTTTTCTTGAAATTTTATGTTTTTTTTTGTTTGTTTGTTTGTTTTGGTTTATTTACTGTTTAAATAACATAAACGGTGCTAAAAACTAATTTATTTATTAAGTTTTCTCGTTTTTTTTTTTTTAATTTTTTTGGATTTTTTAAATTTAATTTATTATTGATGATATTACATAGGTAATTTGTTTTGTGTTTGTTTTTTCTTGATTATTTTTTTATATATATAAAATTGGATTATTGAAGTGATTAAATAAAATTATTAAAAAAATGATAAATAATTTTTGTGTTTTTTATTTTTACAATATGTAGAATAAGGCTTTGGTTTTTATTATTATGAATATTATAATTTGATATTTTAGGCCTTTTATTTTTTTTTTATTTATTTTTTATGTAATTGAATTATTTTAATAAATAATCGGGAAATAATTTAAGGCAAATATTGTAGTTATTACATTTTATTATTTATGTATATATTATAAAATAAAATTGTGTAAAATATTTGAATTGTATAAGAATTCGAAAAGAATTTCAAAGGAAATATAAAATTTTATTTAACTCAATTTCAATAATAATAAAAATACAAAATTAGAAAAATAATTAGAATAGTAACAACGGATATGAACAGTAACAACGGAAGACAATAGCAATTATAAATTAATTGTAATTTGAAATTATTCAAAAAGAAAATGTTAACATAATTTTAACATTTTGAATTAAAATAGCACTCATGTATTTTGAAATTTACATGAAAAAATAATTTCAAAATAAAAAATATTTTTAATATAACTTTTGTAATTATTATTTTCATAATTAACTATTTTATATAACTATTAATTAACTATTTTATACAGTTATTTGAAGGGAAATTATGTATAATTATTAATAAACAGAAATTAAGTAATAGAGTAAATTGAGTAAAAAATAGCAAAAATTGAGTGATAAATTTTGAATACTCGTATGATAATTGGAATTATTTTAAATTTTGATTAGTTGAATTATTTATAAAATTTAGTTTTTGGTAATAGATATGTAGTTGTTTCTTTTTTTTTTATTGTATAATAGTAATATAGTGTAATACAGGAATAAAAATAATAAGTAATGAAATAATTCATAATAATGAAATAAAAAATTTTATAAGATGGCATTAATAAATAATTAAATTAATTATATTTGAATTATTATGATTTTTAAATTCCATAATTAATTAAAAATTGTTATACATATGAGAGTATAGGAAAAAATGATGAAATATTTTATTGCAATTAAATAAGAAATTAATTTGGAAATGTCTCGCAATTATAATTTGTGCATATGAAATATAAAATGTAATTTAAACATTATTTGCCTTTATTTTGTAATAAAAAAAAAAAACAATAGTAAAATAATTTTCAAAATCAATTTTTCGTTTTATTTACTTCAAGAATAATTTTTATAATAAACGAAAAGAGAAATAAATTACCTATGTAATTTACATAAGTACTATTCAGAGAAGTTGTTTTGTTTTTTGTTTTATTACTTAACTATATACTTTTTTTTTTAATTTTTTATAATTAATAATTATAATAATATGTTACTAAAATTTTTCCCTTTTTTTTAATTTTTTTTTTTTGTTTTTAATATTTTGAGTCCTTTGGTATAAAAAAGTTTTTTCTCTTTTTTTTTTTTTACTTTTTTTTGATAATGTTTTTGTTAAAAAACAAAACGATTTTTTAATTTATTATTTTTTTTTTTTAGTATTTTTTTTCTCTTTTTCTTTTTTTTGTAATTTTAATAAGAACACTATTAACATAATAAATATCGATTTAATGCCTTTATTTGGAATAAATGCATTGTTTATTTTTTTTTTTATTATTTTCATTTTTTTTTTCAATTTTTTTTTAAATTATTTTATTTGATTTTATTAGTTTTTTTTTGTGTATGTTTAACCCTTTTGATATACATAATATAAAAATATTAAGTTATCAAATTAAAATCAATATATTTTTAAAATTAAATAGAAAAATATCAAAATTTCGTCAAGTATCACAATTATTGCATACATATACATACATACATACATAAATTAAATTTAAAACACAGTAATATTTCATATATTTGAAAATGGCATTTTTTTTTATATAAATTGAATTTCATTATATCGAAATTTTTTTTGCGAAATAGCAATTATTTAATTATCGTCAAGGTAAACAAAATTAGAGTGCCATCTAGTTTTAAGTAGAAAATCACTATTAAAATTTTATACTGTGACGCCATTATTTTTACTGTGTCATACTTTTTACTTAAATTAATAAAAAGTTAATATTGAAAAAATTTCTAAATTATAATTTCAAAATAAATTAAAATATTCTTCTAATAAAATTTTAAATAATAATAATAATACAAAAAAAAATAATTTAATAATATTATTAATTGAAATTTTAATAAAATGGCAGTTTAAGTAAATTTTTGATTTGATATTTTTATAGTTGAATACAAAAGGGTTAAAAATTACATTTTTTTTTTTCATTTTGTTTTTAAAAAAATGTTTTATTTTTTTTTGTTTTTTTTGTTCTTTTTTTTGGTTTTTTTTAATTTAACTACATTTTTTTTTTGGATTTTTTTTTTCGTTTTTTTTTTCATAATAAATTTTACTTAAAATTTAGCATTTTAACGATTCTCAGTACTCCCAATATCATGCATCCTGTATTTCACCTTTTAGGCCAGGCACCCTATGGTGTTGGTTATGTCCTAAACGATTTGCTAAATCCTGTACAACATCACGAAATATAACTGTATCTATATTTTCACCTAATAAATACAATAAAAACCAATCGCCCATCTTTGATCGACGGACAATTATTTCAATAGCATCTCGACGCACTAACCTAAAATTTTTTGTTTTTTTTTTTTTTGTTACAAATTTGAAAAAAGAAAAAAAAAATATTAGTTTTTAAAGTAAAAATTAAAGAAATTTTGATTTTATTTAATTATGAAATTTATATTAAAAATTTTTGTTTTATACTTAAAATTTGTATAAGAATTGACAAAAAAAAATTATTATTTACCTAAATCGCATACGAAATAAATATACCCGCATTCGCGGTGAAAATATTATAACTACCCTGTAGATGAGTGTTAATGTCGTTAAGAATGTTAACAGGATAAACCAAAACCAAAGAAATATGTAAATTTTTTCATTAACAACATTTAACGGTAGAATACATATTGCATCGTGTTTTTCCACCTAAAATTAATCAAGAGAAAGAAAACGAAGCACAATTTTTAATTAATATTTAATTCAATATTAAAATAATAAAAAAAAATGAAAATAAAATGCTTACTTCTCCACTTGAACCGTATTTAAAAAATGTACATTTGGTCATCCTAGGGAATATATATATCATTGGATCCATTCGATCTTCTTGATCAGCTTCCATATATGCTATAACTTCTAAACCAAATGTCATAAATTCCCCATCGAAAAATCGATTCATTAAAAACATTTGACCTAAAAATAATTTTGAATGTATGAAACATATTGTACGAGTATTTTGCGTATTTTATAACAATTTATAATTTATTAAATTTAGAACTCTTCTAAATTAGATTTTAATTAACATTGGCTTCAATTTGAAATAAAATAATGAAATATCTTAATAAAGGCTTTTTTTTTTGAAAGGTTTGTGATGTTTTAATAAAAACAACAGCATAACAACTCGATTACTGGAATAATTTTCATTTAACCGTTTTTAATTAACTTCTCTAATTATAGCTTTTAATTTTATTTAATTTAATTTACTATGGAATAACATTATTGTTGATTAATTGTGAATTCTTTACAAGGAAGGTTAGATTCTTTAACTATTTGATTAAGATCACCTAATAAATTCAAATATTCAGATTAAAAATTTATTTTAAATGCAAATAAATCTTACTTCCTAGTCAATTGTACTAATTCCATTTAGAATTTATATCATCATAAAATATAGCACTAGTTTTTAAGAATGTAATAAATTTTTCAATATAATTTAATATTTTAATTAAATAAATTAAAATTGACGGAAAATAAATTGATAATATTTTAAAATTTTTACTTTTTTTTTTCAAATAAATACCTTCATAATAAACTAGGTTGAAATTAGTTTTCTATAATTTGTAAATCTTTTGAAATTATTAATTTATGATGCTATTTAAATTGAAATTTGCGAAATTAATTATTTTTTCTTATAAATTCGATATTTTTCTAGACAATCTTTGATTTATTTATCTTAAGTATATTAAAATTTAAATAAAAAAAAAAGTCGAATATTTTATATATTATTTTCATGCTATTTTCGTTTTGACATTATTCTAATTATGTCATTAAAATATAAATTATTAAAAGGAAATCAAATAATGTTTTAAGATCATTATAAGTAAAAAGTAATAAATTTTTAGCAAGTGATATAATTTATGGATAATAATTGGTATACGTGTAAAAAAATGCGATGAAGTATTAGAAATTATAATTTTGATAAAATTGCTCATGTTTCTATACTCGTATAATTAAACTATATATACTGGTTGTCTTGTATCAAAGTGTACTGCTATATACCATTGTGTAGAATCTCATGAGTAGACAAAACTTTTGTATGGAGACAATGTTCACAGCTCAACAGGTTCGTAGTTACAGGATCCAAATTCAATTTTGACTGATTTTTTTTTGCTTTTCAAAATTTTTAATATAACGTGCCTTTTCAACATAGGCAAATTATTAAATATGATATGACAGCCTCAAAATAAGGGCTTTCTTATAAATATCTACATTAGTTATAATCCGTTCAGAATTTGGAATCACATGATTTTATAGTTCGAATATCGCAGCTTGAGTTAAAAAATTTTATAGGATTCCAAATTTCCAAAATTTTTTCTTCACCATAAATTCTCCCATAAAATTGTCAACATTGTCTGCATACAAAATTTTTGGTTACTCATGAGGGCCTATACAATTATATATGGCAGTGCACTTTGATACGTTACATCCTGTGTAAATTTTTCCAGCTTTTCATATTTAATTCAATAATTTGGAAATTACAACAATTTATAATACATTCGAATTTTAAAAAGCAGAATTTTTTTACAAATTTGCTTTAAGTATTATACTAATATTAGGTCATATTAGTCTACAATCTTAGTAAGTAACGTATGAGCAGCTGATTGGTTTAATTCCGATTCGAAATTTGTTCCTTGTTCAATTTAACCAATGTAGCAATACGAACAAATTTAATTTTACATAATTTGTTTTCATTTACCTATTACATTTATCAGCGCTAATAGTTCGCACATATAATATCTATAGGCCCACCAATTGTGATACCTAAAAACGTAATAAAAAATTAATAAATATATTAAAAATTAATTAAAGAAATTTTAAATAAAAAAATTTTATATATTTTGTAAAAAATTTTATAAGATATCAAATTTCACAAATTTTTTTTTCACCTTAAATTCTCCCATAAATAATCTAGAAGTAATTTCTTTTTTTGTTTCTTTTCAGCTTCCGAACATATTCCTATATCTAAGTCCATAATTAGTGCATGTATTTTCCCACCTTCCCAGGATTTCCATAACCACCGCGGTGTATAGAATAATATTGCCTATATATATTTAAATAAAAAATAAATAATATAAGAAAAGTTTTGGGTTAGAAACTTTTTATATTCAGCAGAAAAATCATTAAAATTATTTTGTAATTTAAACAATATAAATTTTTCTTGTAATTATAAATGTATGAAATACAAAATATGGTAGATAGAGGTTGTTCTTAAAAATTTCAACCATATTAAATACTTATTTAAATATTATTTTTCCTGTGAAAAAAGAATGAATTTTATAGGGCCACCTGTAAAATCAGAAAAAATGAAAATTATTTTGTTTCACAGCCTGTACAGCATGATGGATAGGCTTTTTGTTTTGTCTTTTTCTTATTCTTGCATTATGAAAGCAGCAAAATAAATTTTTCCGATATGTTATTTTTAATATCGAAAAGAAAGCAGAAAAACAAATAAGAAAAAAAAAATATAGGTACAATTTTTTTTCTGGCCTTTTGTTTATGACGAATTTTCGACAATATTTATATAAGAAATTAGGAGCATCCACATGAAGATTGTATACGTCATAAATGGTTCCCTGACATCTCATCATACGAGACATTTCATCATTGTAACATTTCATCATTGTAACATTTCATCATTATAGCAATTCATCATTGCACATTTCATCATTATAGCAATTCATCATTATTGTATTTCATCACCATTTCATCATTGCATAAAGTGCATTTTGCAAACATAAGTACATGTAGGTGTAATTAAGCAATTAACATACTGAGCAATTTTGGCAACATGTTGAAGCAGTTTGCAGTTTTGTTGCATAGTGCAACTAATGGAACAAAAATTTAAGAGGATTAGGATGTAAAGTAAATTTGTACAGGTAATTAAATTAAAGGACATATTGGTTTCACTAATTTTGGTTACTTATCCTTTTTGCCACGTAAAGGATTGTCCCACAAACAGGCAATTTTGTTTTTTGTTTTTTTTTGACTTTATTTCATATATCTATTATCCCACAACAGAATTCATTACAGTAAAACACAAAGACATTACACATGAAACAAATTTAATGTCGAAACACACAAAAATGTATCAAATCACTTCTTGAAAATATTTCCAACTTTCTGACTCGCCAGGTGCATAGACTCCTGTAAAAAAGGGTTAATAATAAAAAATAACATGACTGACTAGATTAAGTTTTGAGTTTATGGTCTGCTACTGCAAATTAATTAATATTCTCAAGTACTTCATTTTATCCTCTTCATTGTAATACCCCTGTACAGCTGCAATTATCTTATCATTTAATTCCCTATACTTCTTCTTTTTTGGTTGTGGGCGACCATCTTCAGTGATAAAATGTTATGGTGATGAAATACAATAATGATGAATTGCTATAATGATGAAATGTGCAATGATGAATTGCTATAATGATGAAATGTTACAATGATGAAATGTTACAATGATGAAATGTCTCGTATGATGAGGTGTCTGGTCACCGTCATAAATATGCGTGGGAAATACACAAGTAGTAAAAAAATAAAATATTAGTGAAAAAAAAAAAAGTTTTTTTTTTGTCATTTTTTCGAGACACGCATAACTTATGAGTTGATGAGATGTCTTTTTTTGTTTTTATGGAAAAAGAAAATTGTTTGATTAAATTTTTTTTTTGGAAAATTTACTTTTTACAGTTTTCTATTTAAATATTATGTTTTAGTAAAGTATAAATAATTTGCAATATCATTTTGATACGAAAGAAACTTTTGATTAATTAAAATTTTTGAAGGAAATTTTTGAATATTTTGAGACCTTTTGGGATATATCGATTTTTTATTGTTCCTGATTTGCATTACAATTAAGTGTAAAAAGAGAGCACATAATATTAAAAAGCTTATTTTGAGTACACGAAATTATTATTATTAATAACTTTTAGAAAAATTGCATACTTATAGGAGTTGAGTATTACATTTTGGTATTAAATTAAAGCAATTTTAAAAATTTTTATTAATTTTATAGTTATTGCGTGTTTTTTGCTTTTAAAAATTTGCAAAAAATTTGATATTTTTCAAAGTTGCAATTGATGATTTGAAACAACAAAGCAATTGATGATTTGAATTAGTACAACAAAAATTTGATGTTGTTTGAATCAAAATCTTATTATTTTTAATATCTTATTAGTGTAAGCAGATGTACTTTGAGGAGGAGAAACGTTGAAATTATTGACTTTTTATACAAACTATGAATATTTTTAGGTTACATAGATTCTGGAATTGCGAAGAAAATGAAGGACATTCGACGCTGTACAGGTGGTTGTTACTTGCAACTAAAAAAAAATATATATTCAATACAAATTTTAAAATTTAAGCAAAGTATAAAAGCAGAGAACAAAATCGTTTTAAATTTCGAACAGGTCATTTTTAAAGTTATTTTAAAACTAATTTTTTTTATCATAATCTAATCCATAATAAATTTTGCAAATATTTCTTATGAAATTTTTAAAAAATACTATTTAATATAATATAATATATATAAATACTAAAATATTACTATATTATAATAATTCTCTAATGAATAATAAAGAATATTTTAGAGTATTAAAAAAAAAGAAAAGAATTAATACTATATTTTATACGTAGTATGTATGTATATAGTATAGAATTTATGAGGTCATAAAATTTAGCCCACGTAATTTTTTTTTTTTTTTGATAATTTTCATTATATAGTGTGTATATAAAGTTATTCAAACTGGATAATAAATCGGACCACTGGTAATACTTTTGTTTTAAACTCAAATTTTAAATTTTACAGAAGATATAAAAAAACGACTTTAAGATAATTGTTTTGATAAGAATCGGAATTTTAGATTTAATTCGATTTCTAATATAATTGATAGTTTTCAAAATTTTGAAAATAATAAGGAAGAAAAAGCTGGTCCTAAAGATAGATTTTAAATAAATTTTATTTAAGTATAACTTAAATGGAAGAATTTCTTATGCAACATTAGTGTTATGTTAGTAATATAGTGTTAATTAAGTGGATCCAACATTAAAATGTTTATGGAACGAATGGCGGGATGGATTTGTATTTAAAATAAACATTTTCAAATATAAGTAAAAATTCTAGAACAGAAAAGCAGTTTTTAATATTGATATTAAGTATATTATATGAAAAATTTCCTGGGAATTCACTCAAAAAGAGAAAATTCTTTATACTTTTTTACTGGATTATTCCCTATTCTTCTCCCAATTTATTAGCAATTATTCACTTTTATTGGCTATTTGTTTTAAAATCTAAATCTTAAAAAAAATTTATAAACATTTTAATATTTTAATTTTTTTTCTCGTTTTAAAATATTCGTTAATAATGAAAATAAATTAAAAAATAATTTTTTTTTTTTTTGGAATATATTTTTAAAAAACAAGTGTATGGTCTTTGACCTAAATATAAAATTAGAATAATCGTTTAAAAATTGCAATCAAAAAATTTTGACATACTTAAGATTATTGTGTCTGTTTTTTAAAAATTAAGTATTTAGAGTTATAAAACTGATAATAAATGTTTGCTGCTATGTAATATTTTGTGTTAAGATTTTAAAAATTTTTCAATTAAATCTAGTTTTATAGAAAAAGTTACAATACGATTAACATTTCATGTTGTTCGAATTAAATTAATATTAATAATTAAGCAATTTTATCAAAACTTTTTAAATTATAATTTATATATATATAATTCTGTTATATATAAATGCTATAATAGTTTTCTTTCTGCAGTAAAAAATTGAATAAACAAAAAATTCAATTCCATTGTTGACATATTTTTGACTTGACCTATCAATGTATATTATTTTTCTGTCATTCAAAGCAAAATGGTGCAAAAAAAAAAATAAATGCTTTCATTTTCTTTTGTTGACGTTTACACATTCTACATCTGTTTGCAAAATTTTATATTGCATAAATTTCATTCTATAAAGATATTGTTGCTATTTAAAATACAAAATAATATTACAACCTGATATAGATTAGGAACACTGAATTCGATTCAAAATCCAGGGGCGAGTGAATAAAATTAAAAGCGTCGGAAGGTAAAATTTTTTTTTGGGAAGCGCATAATCGGCAAAATCACAACATAATAAAATTTAAAGACAAATTATGCGAACTTCTTGAAAATAAGTCGGAAGAAAGGAATGACCGGTTTAAATTCTTTAAAAAGTATATGGAATTAGTATAAGTAGTTTTGTTGTCTCACCTTTAAAAAGTAATATCATATGGTTTAATATATTCTATTGGTAGAAATTAAAATATTAACACAAACTAAGATTTTAGCGTATTGAAATATTTTGTTTGAGGATTAAGGTGTCGTGATGATATAATTCTAAAACAAGTTACACATTATTAATGAAAATATCAAATTCTGCATGAAATTATAGTTATTAATAATTTATTCTTGCCACTCTAAACACATTCACATTTCTCTCTCGAATTGTATTTTTATTAATTTTCCATTACAGGCTCTTTTTATCAAATGGTGTGTAATTTATAACAAATTGCAGCATGAAGGTATTTCTGCTCTCAAATGATACAATTACGATACACATTGTATAGGTGACTTAAATATTTTTAAGTAAAAATATAAAAGCGCTTTGAGCAATTAAGTGAAAAAGAAAATACGATGTAATTTCCGAAAAATCCCAATAAATAATACTTGGGCATGACTAACTTATAAAACAAGGAATTCATGTTACAAAAGCATTTTAAATTTTGTTTTTTAAATTTTAATATTTATAATTGAAATTGCAAATTAAAATGAAATCGTTGGGGACTCTTTTACACGAACTCTTTTACGATCCGCCACTGAACGTATTATAATAATGAACGTTAAAAATGAATATTTATAGTATATAATATATGATATCTATATGTATATCTGTAATAAAATTTATTTTAATAGCTATATTTTAATTATATAAATATAAATATAATTTATTCGTTGTACAGATTTAATTTACGATATTCATTAATATCGTAAATAAATTACGATATATCGTAATATTATTATAATATCGTAATATCATAAAATTACATTAATTTAACTAAATTTATGTTGAATATTTTGAAAATATCATTTTCTATATAAAATGTATTCTTTTGTAAAATAGAAACTTTTGCTAAATAATTTTTTGTTTTCTTGATTATTTTTTATTTTAATTTTTCTCATTCATATAATCAAATTATGTAAATATACAAGTATAATAATTACAGTGCGGTAAATATTATTAAGAAAGATCTCGTGTGTTGAATAGAAGCCAACAAACAATTATAATTTTTGACAAGTAGCGATTTTTATCGTATAAGAGATCATGGACCACCGTTAATCTGATTTTGTACCAAATATAAAAAATCATAAATTAAATGATTAATAGTAATTTTTTTCTTATATTTTCATGTGGAATTATAAGATACATATGTATGTACATATTATATTATATTATATATTCTATTAGAACAATATAAATTCGTATAATATGTACATATAATATATGTATATATACGTACGCCATATATCTTATTTAAAAAAATAATACATAATAGTGGGCAAAAAATATTTTTGTATTTTCGAAAAAATTATTTGACATAATGTCAAATTCATAAATAAAAGCTTGACAAGAAATTACAAGAAATTTAACGAAATTTTACAAGATTATTGCTATGACAAGCAAATTATGTTTTTCATAGTATGCATGTATATATAATATGTCATATTGTATAATAGAATATATTCGAATTCGAATATAAGTTTTTCCTATATTTTAAATTTTATTTAAATTGTTTTTATGAAAAAAAAAATAAAATAAAATAAATCGGATAATTTTTAGTTTAAAAATTAAAATAAATATTATGTTTAACAATGATTTAGTATAACCACAGGAGGTTGATGTTTTATACATAATATTATGTGTATACATTTTTATAATAAAGCACACATTATATACATAAATAATATGTTTTATGTCAGCTATTTTCGGTTTTGTTTTTAATTTGTCTTGTATTACACATTTCTGATCATATTTAGATCTGTGTAAGGGTTATAATAAATTTGGTATTTCGTTATTCGCTCCAAATTGATTAAGAATTTTTTTAAGTAAACCCTATTCATAAGTAATCTTCCGGTGAGCGTTTCTGATAGTATTCTGATGATGATCTAGATTCTAGAACAAGAGAAATTTCGTTTTGTTTGAAGCACTAAACTGCATCAATTTTCTTTTAACCATGTTTCCTTTTACTAAGTGTTTGTAATATACTATAGCTGAATTTAATTAAATATATATTTTATATTATACTTTTTTCTGAAACTATAAACAACAAATATTATGAAATATAAAAATTTAAATTAATGATTAATTAAAAGATAAAAAAAACACCAAAATATAATAATTTTTGTTTTTGTAGAATAAAACGAAACAACATATTGAAACGATTATGTATGGCCACAATAATGAGGAAGAACTATATACAGATGTGCAAAGATATAAGGGGAAAAATGTTATAATGTATTAAAAGGCAAAAGATTTTTTCAATGTAATTTTCCATGTATAAGAAAAGAAAAGAAACGAACGCTTTCGCAGAGAGAATATTATAATAACTGAAAGAGAAACTTCCAATCTAGTATTATCTGTGATACGACGTAGTATGTCACATAATTATTACCATTAACAAATTAGGAATATAATCTTCAACTAAATAATTTACATTTATAATTTAAGATTTTTTTTTTTATTATTAATATGAATCCATTTAAATTATTTCTGAACAAGATCCGGATTTTGCGACAAATGTGAAAAATTATAAATTTTGAACATGTTAATTTTCATAATATCCATAGAAAATAATTAAAAATTTGCAAATTAAATACATACATACTGAATATATAATTTATTATTATTATCACAATTAAAATAATCCTTGTAATTTTTTAATAATTTAAAAAATAAATATGAAATTTTTATAATTAAAGTTCATTTTCCATTAATTCACAATTCAAATTTTTCAACATTCAAATGCAAAACTAAGATGTTTTGGTATTTAAAATATTTTCAATTATTAATAATTATTACAATTACATAATATGTATATTTTTGTATAATACATGTATATAAAATATTATAAACTGGGCGACAAGAAATATTATAATCTGTGTTATTAATTAGAATAAAAATAAAAAGAAATCACAAATAAAGAAAAAAATTCTTTCAAATGTTTTCTGTTTTTTTCAACAGCACAAAAAAAAATGCTTGTCCAAATGGATTAAAAAAATTCAAGGGTAACATACATATTAAAAAAAAAAATTAAATATTTTTATGTCCGGAATATATTTATACGTCATTGCCATTGTCAACGTCATGTTTAAAAAAAAAATATAAAAGAAGATTCCATAACCACTATTTTTTTTTTCACATGTTATAATTATAGGAGTGTGACATTGTTATGAAAAATTAAATTAAAAAAATATACATATATATATGTATATATGTTATATATATGTGTATATGTTAAGAAATTACCGACCTTAACCCCTATATTTTTGAGTATGTATGTATATTTATGATTATTATTGTGGTAAAAAATTTAAAAATAAAATTATTTATAAAAATATTAAAATTTCATAATTATTTTATATAAAAATATTCTGTATATTATATGAAAATCATGATTATTTGATTATGAAAATTATTTAGAATATTAATTGTTTTTTATTAGATAATATTTTAGTTTTCATTATTATATGTACATTATATCATAACATGCAATGATTATATATATATAAGTATTTTTCAAATTCATTTTATGCAATTCAAATATTTTGAAATAATTTAAGAATTACGAAGAATATTTTAAGTTATGTATTTGGATATAGTATGGTCCATTTACATGTCTCTTAAATTTGTCATAATATATGTATAATTATTGCTTAATAAAGGAATTATTTTGAAATTTTTTAAATTATTTTTTGAAATAAAATAATATTAGAAATAATAAAGTAATCATAACTAAGTTATCAATTAAATATAAGACAAATATTAAATTGGGATCAAAAAATTTTTTTATATAATTGTATATATACAGTTCAGCAGATCATATGGAATTTTCTGCCGAAATACAATTTTATATTATTTTAACAAAATTTGATTCTATTACATTTTAATGTGCACGATGATATTATTTTCTTGTATATTTAATATATTTATTTTGTTCGATTTTGCTGCCAATTCTAAGAATTCTTTGTATATATTGTGAATTTGATATCTTATATATTATATCCTATATATTACATGATATCTTATTACTATAATTATTACTTTTTTATGATAGAAAAGAAAAGCAAGATATTTGCAAGTCTTCTTTTTATGAACCATTTGAGTTAGATTTATTTCGACATTACAAATTACACCTTATATATATTGACGAAAACTGAAGCAATATGTATGCTAGGCTTTATATACAAAATATATATGCATACAATTTATGGGTTTTATAATTATTACAATATTTTTTAGTTTTATTTTGATATTTAAGTTGCCTGGGTTTTCTTTTTCGAAACATATTTATTACCTGTCACAAGATGGCCTACAACATTTAGAATTTCTGAAAAATTTTTCTTCAAAACTGTTTTCCTATAGAATTTTTCAATTTTGCTTCTTATTTGTAAATATGAAAATATAGTTTTTAAAGAAAAATATTCTATGTGATGATATTATATGTGATCTATTTTCGTGTCTTATTCAAATCAATTGAATGTCGAGTTATTGTTATTAAATTATTGAGAAAAAATATTAAACGCGATTTATGTAAATTTTTTTATGTTTGGGACGGGGAAATTATTTAAGACGGTTGACTTCAGTTTTTACAGAAAATTTAACACTTGAAATAGTCTTTTCATACCTCTGATTATTCATCATCTTAATTTCTTATATTTCCGAATTTGTAAGAGAGTTGTGAATATTTCTTTTTCGATAAAATATACATCATGATAAATTTGATGACTGATTTTTTAAAATTATTTAAAAATTTATTAAATTAAATTAAAAAAAGATTATATTAACAATAATTTTATCGTGAGATTTAAAGATTATCACACTATTTTCAATAATTAATTATTTTAAATTAATTAATCAACATTAAAGTGTGCTTCTGACAATTTTATATTTTCAAATTCTGGCAAATTTTTCTTAGTATATTCTTTGTTTTTCAAATAATATATTATTTGAATTTGCTCATTTTGCACACATTTCACAGATTCCACATTTTTTGTTAATTATTAATTACAATCCGACAAAAATGTTTTTATCTCTTTGAAAAAAAATTATATAAATAATTATTAATACACCTTGAAAATGAAGCCAAAATATAATTTATATTTATAAAAAGGTGATACTATGATTGTATGATATAATGAGTACTTGCGTTATATGAGAATTTATTGTTTCTATAAAAATAAATAATTTTAAATAAAATGAAAATTTTTTTCAAACCTCTTGTATATTGAACTTGTCCCAGAAAATGTTAAGTATTTTTTTAAATTGTTATTATGCCAAAAATTAAAACAAATTTTTTTTTTTCATAATCTTCAAGGGATCAAAGTTAGAATGAAAAAATACAATAAAAGTTCTCTACACTCGTATTTTTACAATTGCAATAATTAAAATTTTTTGCAATGATGCACTAAATTAAATTCACCTCTTCATAAACATTATAAATTTTTAAGGCGTTTATAATTTTAAAGAAAATAAACGTATACAATAAAATAGAATTTTGTTTAAAATTTCAAATGAGAATCAAAAAATTTTAAAAATCATACAATCAAATTTGTTGATTCATTAAATAAGAAAACAAAAAAAACGTAATGGTACCTTGAATATTGTAAATAGTGTAGTGATCGTGATCATGGAATTTTCAAAATGAATTTAATAAAGAAAATAATTGAAAAAAAAATTCTTCTTGGCAATGGCCATTCTTTTATGAAAAATAAAATAAATTGAGAATATTGCATAATAAACACATATAGAAAATAATTTGAAAAATCTAAGGTATTGCAAATTTTTATATTTTTAATTGCTTAAAAAAAAATAAAAATTGTAATACCCTTGATTTACAAAATAATTGAACTCTTAGTCATTACGAGGTGTTAAATGGTAAAAAAATAAAAAAATAAAAAAATTGTTTTTTTTTTTTAAGATGCTTGCCAAAAATTTTTTTTTTGTAAAAATATATGAGAATAATTTGAAGATTTAAAAAAATATGGAACTGCAGTCGTAATTGACAATTTTACATTTTTTATTTTGATCTTTCTTTCTTAAACATATTTAAAGTTCTTATTTAAAATTATAAATTACTTGTTCTGAATACTTTTTGTTTCCGAATAAATATCTGTTATAATTTGATTTGTGTTGATTTGCCGTAATCGGGGCATTGAATTTAATCAAGGGTTTTTTGACTAAAGTATCGTGACCTGTATAATTTTGAAATATAATCAGCTTGAGATAGCATTGAAATAGTAGTATATAGTGACATGATAATCTTTAATTGATATTCATTTAAGTAAAATCGGAGTTCAATTTAAAATTAAAATCTTGAATAATATTTAATGGTCTTTTTTATTATATTCGAAATGATTGTACAAATTTTCTGTAAAAAGATGTTGAAATTATTTTATAACCGGAACTCAAATATTAATTTTCAAGAAATTTCATCACTTTGTTTCTTCTTAGATATGCTAAATAATGTAAATGTGGCTCCCAGTATAATTTCCGAACGCTGTTATTCGCAAAAATTTTATAATTTCATTCTTTTAACATCCTAAATTCATATATTAAATTTCAAAGAAATCGTTTAATTATTTTGTATCTGCAAAAACTTGTAATTGGCCTGTAATAAGTATCAAGTTGCTGGCACCTAATTTCATATCGTAATATGGAAGTCAAAAGTCCCTACCATAAGACGGAGAAATACATTTCCCCCGAAAACTTGACATCCGAAATTTTGTGCCATCACAATAACCCCCCTTATTGTATTCAATGCGGTCGATAAAAAATGTTGAAATGATCTAATTACTTACATATGCGTAAAATATAAAATTATATGCGTAAAATATAAAATATTGATTTACAACAAAAATTAAAATATGAAAATAAGTGTGTTCATTATTATTTTAATTCTCATAAATATTATTTAATAAACAAGAATAAGACAAGATCCATGAACTTGATATTTCCTGAAATTTAATTTATTCTGTTTTTATTAATAGGTTTTCACACAATTATACGTCATATACTCGTAATAAAGTACACTATAATACTGTTATACAACTTTCATTAAATATGTTGGGAGAAAAAAAATCATAATTTAGAATTGATTTGCGATGATATTTTCGAGAAATGTGATACTTTTGGAACTCTAATTTTATTTTTAGTTTTTATAATATGAAGACAGTGTTCTTAATGTGACAACCGTATGTATCTATATACGTATACACTTAAAATGCTATATTATGTACATAATTAGTATACTACGTTGTAAATTGGTGTAATTTTCTGTAGTTTCATAAATGTTTGTCCTATTTTTTAATTGAAATTATAAAAGGAAAATTACTTTAATATAAAAAAAATATTTGATTTAAAATTATATGACTATAAATTAATGATTATTAGTTGTTTTCAAATTAAAATTTTAATTAAGACAAATACAGAAAATGGTGGAAATATTTGTAATTTTAATGATGTTATTACGAATTTGAATAAAATATTTAATTTGTACAATAGCAGATTTATAAGAATTTTTTGTTTTAAATGATGGTGTATTTGCAGTATGTATACTCTTAGTACTTAGTATTATAAAATGTTGTATGACTGCATACTTTTAGGAGTGAAAAACAAGGTAAAAGACACGTTAATTAATGATGGATTACATGGTCGACTCAGTCTTTTAATATTTTAAATGACTGTACTTACATGTTACACACTATTATATTATTTGTTAAGAAGATATTCATAAGCTTTATTATTTACGAATGAGCGCACGGGGTAAGTTTGTGCAACTAATGCTATATAAAATTATTATCAGATCACCAAGATGAAGTGATTTTTCGAAATATTGCAAACTGAAACTGATAAATGATTTATTTTTGCTCAAATGTCTTGAAAGTATGAAAAAGACAGGAACATCAATTTTCAAGTCTCATACAACTTTTATTATTTCAATATTATAATAACAAATTATAATAAAAGAACATGCTGTTCTTTTCTTAATTTTATTCAATACTATTAAAAAAAATAATTTATATGTACTTATTGAAGAATTATATAGAACATTGTAGCTGGCACACATGATTTATCAAATACTGTTCTTAAGTATACAAAATATAATCTATTTTGTGCAAAATTAAAATGAATGCTATTAAAGTCAAATAAATATTTTCTTTTGCGGATCTTTTTTAAATTGCAGTTATTATGCGGTTTTTTTTTATTTACTTAAAATATTTAAAAGAATAAATTTATTTTGTAAAGTATATTATTAAACTATGTATTTATTTTTTAAAGAAAATAAAAAATTACTCTTTACATTTTATTATCTACGTTCAGTATATTTGGAATAATGCCAAAATAATATTTAACATTCTCCATTATGATTTTTATTGATTATTATTTAATTGGAATTAAATATACTCGTAATGATAGAAAAATTTCATTTCATTATTATTTTTATCAAATTGAAAATATTATATAATTTTAAATTTCAATCAATAAAAGGAATACTTTTCCTTATTCGATTAAACTTTGAAAATCAATTATCCGAACCATACGCATATACGTTTTTTCAGTTTACCATATTAGAAACTTTTAGCGTTTAAAGAAATACAAACGATATTTAACATTAAGAATAGGCAATAGATAAAATTTTCATTTTCATTTTAATTCTTGAAAAATATTTTTCTATATTATGTTGTTATTTTCGTCTTATTTTAATTTTTAAAATTTTCAATTTTAAAATATTTTACATCGATTAGATTGTTGGCAATTTATTTAAAATTACTAAGAGTTTTACAAAATTTTTTATAAAATTTTAACAGAATTGGATCTTCAAATATTTCCAAAAGTATCCAATAATTTAAAGAATTCATTCAAAGAGTACAAATTCATTAAAGTGTAATGCAATGAATTTTGTTAAAATATGTACTTAAAATTAATGATCGATTGTATTTCTGTTCGTATATAAAATGAAATTGTTTAAAGAGGTTAATTGCCAAATCATTAATCAATTTGATGTTATTGCATTTTTAAGAAATTATTTAAGGAAAACAAATTTATTTTATTAGTAAGGGTATATTAAATACATATTAAAAGTATAAGGTGTATGTTATGAAAATATTTTTTTTTGGGTTTAAATATATTTTTTATTTTAAAATTTTTTAATTTAGTTTGTTAGTGAAATTTTTACTGTTAGCATCTCTTGCTACATATGTGAACCAAGAATGTAGAGTTAATAAAGTCTTGATATGAATGGATAGGGCTTGTAGGCTTAGGGCTGGTAAACTTAGAAACTTCGATCTACATAATTAATTTGATCAATATTTTGATGGTACCAGCCATGTGGTCTCGTCTTATGGCAACATTTTACGGGGAAATATTTTAGGTTAAATTTTACTGTTGAATTTTTAATTCAAGCTAACTTAAAGAACTTGATAATATTATATATACCTTACATAGGTATGTAAATATGCGTAAGATATATTTATGTAATTATTCTGAAAGTGTTATATTCAACAAGACAAAGGACGCGCTCACTGACTATGATATAACTACTTTTGATTTTTGCTGCGACGGGGAGAGCAGTTTGGTACGAGATGTTGTCGAATTGTTATTTACAAAACTAGTATTTTATAACTTTTTTTCATAAAAAGGATCTTTAAAACGAAATTATCGTAAAAATTTCCTTTTCTCAGTTTGAAGAATTTGGGGGTAAGAGTTCCTAGTTTTAGAATTACTTTGTTTTCAATGAACTGATATTAATTTACATATCAGTGGCCTCAAGCACAAACGACTTAAGTCTGTTTTAGTGATTTCGAGATAAATGCATTTTAAACTTTAAATTAAATTTTGAAAAAAGTTATGAAGTTTTTTGAACCAATTTTTTTTTTGATTGAAAGATAATTAAAAAAGGAAGCGATTAACTCATAATCTGAAGTAAAACAACTAATAGTATTCTCATAATTATAAAAAAAGTGAGATAGGCGGTTATACAAAATTTATAAATTGCACTTTGCAAAGCGTATCTCGACTTAGGCGATTTGTGAAAAATTACTTTTGCATTTTCGTCAAACTTAAGTCGACTTAAGCTGTTGTTGCAAAACTGAAGATATGGTTTTAGGTGACTTAAGTTATACTAAAAAGAGAAGAAATATATATATTATCTTTACGTTATTTGATTTTTCACTCTTTTTTCAAATCATTGTCATTAAAAACATAAATTGAGGTAAAAAATGAATAAACTTCAAGTAAAAATTATTTCTAAAAGTTTAAAAATAATTTTTTCATTAAACTTAAGAAAGGTGACAGTATCTTTTATTCTCTCTCGGATTCTTCAACTAAATATGGATGAGTATCTGCTAAATCTCCAGTCTTAATCTTTTTGTAAAATTTGTGAACCAAAGGATCAATAAATTGCATCAAGTACTCTAAGTTTTTCTTTTTTTGGACTAATTTTCTCTTCTTCTTCAATTCGAAGTATATCTTGAAAATCTAACTAGTTAACACCTCGTCTTAAAATATAAAAAATCTTTGTATAAACTGTTCTTGTAAAATATATTTGGAAGTCAATTTTTTGAAATCTGTGGTGCGACTCTTTCCACTTAAGAGAATTTTAAAAAGTAATTCAATTACAAAAAGGCTTCATTGTGCAACGGATCTGACAAAGTTGTTACATTATTGTAAAAATGAGCACATAAAGTAATTTCTGAAATGAGTTTATGAGTTTTGTGTTTGTTATTTTATTTATGTACTATAGTCCATATGACTTTCTTACTTGTTCATAATGATACTAAATGCGAACTAATTAAAATTTTTAAATCGAAAACAAACTGAAATCGAGTGTGAGTCATTACAACTACTGTAATGAAAAGTCAAATTTGATAGTGAACTCGAACTCGTATAGAAAATAATAATTCGATACTTGTGACAATTAAATCTTGGAGACGTATTATTAATTACATATAGAGAATGGTTTGTGAGTCAGTTTTTCTCTAAGTTCTGCCGTAAAAAGTATATAGATCTCCGTAAAAAGTTGTGGCAAAGTAAATTGGTTCGGAATTTGCTCTCGTATCATAGAGTATATAAGTATTTGATTATCAAATAAACAAAGAATATTGTAAGTTTGCTCGACATTTTTATTTTAGCTGTCAGCATTTACTTTTCAATTAAGACTCCATACAAATTGACCACGAGTCAGTTTCGAGCGTTCATGTACTTGAGTGCATTCAGGAAGCCCGGTCGCGAAAGATGAAGCGAATTTTTTTAACCGTTCGGCAAAATTGTAAAAGGATTTTTCTTAAAAGAATAAAAGTAGAAAGCCTTTCATATTTTTTTATCTCTACAGATATGTTCACATGCCCAATAGGACCCGAAAACTTGCTTTTGAATGTTGTCAATTTTAAAATCAGGATCGTTAATACAGTCACCACGACCAAAGTCAATTGCGGTTTTCAAAACTGTATTAACTTCGGTTTGCAAAGTAAGATCTGTTGTGTAAATACTTGTTTATTTACTATAGGACCAGTTTCGCTAATTTCTATGCTTTAAAACACTTTGAATCCGTTATGTTAGTTTCAAATATATTGCAATACCTCTAACATCCGCCACAATCATCTCAGCTCTCCTAGCAAGTTCCAAAATTTTTAACGTACATTTATTAAGCGTGAATAAAGTTTATATTGGATAATTTTTGCATTATTTAACAATTTCCAACATCAGCACATTTAAAAACAATAATAAATAACTGTCTTTGTAAAAAATACTTCCTTCGAAATAACAAAAATATCATAAATATTTGAAAATCGAAGAAATTTGATCTCACGGAAATGAGTAATAAAAAGTATAACAAAATATTGTTATTCCCAGATGCATCAATTTTATTTATTGAAAACCCTTGCAAATTATAAAAATTTGAATTTCCTAACAAAATGTGTTTTAGTAGTTTATAATAAAAATATTGCTTTGTAATACAATAATTAGAATAAGAATTCTTGTTAAACACAAAAATTTCATCTTCCTAATAACATGTTTGTTTTCAATGAACTGATATTAATTTACATATGATATTCGAGCTTTTAAAAACTTCAGAAAGTAGCCTTAAAGTTTTTATCATAATCAGTGAGTCAGTGACAGAATCGGAACTCGAATAACAATATAATTGAAACTTTATACGTTTAAATTGAATACGTTTAAATATTAGTGTTGTCCACACCCAAATTAGGGGGCTCAAAAATAAACGACAGAGGTGTTCAAGAAAAGTTAGATATAATTTGCTTGCATTTTACTTTATCTTGGCTCATTTTGACGGGACCACACTAACATTCTTGATATTTACACTATAACAAAAATTACTATAATTTCTTCTATAAATTTAAAATGAATAATTAAAACCTACATATAATTAAACCAATTTACACGAAATAAATCACATACCAAATTTAATAAATTGATTCATCAACACAATATTTAAAAAAAAAAACAAAAAATTTATTGTACAGTTTATATAATGTTTCAGTATATTGTATATAAATATTAATTGGTTAATTAAAACAGAGAGTACTTTTTGCTCTATTGACTCCTAATTAAGAACAATGACTCAATATTTAATTTATACAAAAAAAAAAAAAAGAGTTCATTTTATAAGATTTATTTATCTTAGTGTTCCAGTTTTTTTTTCTCCAATTTCATTATTAATGTTTGTTTTATAATAAACACCGAGAAAAACAAAGAGAAATTTATATAGAGAAAATAAAGAAAAAAATTTTTCAATTTTCTATATTGTTTTTTTTTTTTTTCAAAATTTCCATTGAATTTTATCAGAATCATTTGATATTTTCTAAATCATTTGTATTTATTGTAAAAAAAAAAACAGAGAAAATATTCTGCAATAATTCCAAAACTATATGAAAGAATAAAATATAAAATTGTGCTATATTTATAATATAGATGTTTTCACAGGAATCCATAAGAGTATATGGGCAGAGCATATATGCATGCCATGTATGATAATATTAATTTGTATAGTGATTATATTGGAGAAAGCAAAATTGTTGAAATGTTGAAATCAATAAATCTTTTGAATTTATTTGCTTTTTTTCTATTTTTAGAAAATGCAACTTTTGCTTTAATTTTTTCTTTTGAAGATCTTCTGTTCTTCTCAATACTTTCAATATGAGTATTTAATTTATTTTTTTTCGTTTTTTTTATTCAGTAAAACTCACATATTAATTGCTTAAACTATTTATAGAAGATACCACAGCGCATATGTTTACGTTAACTTAAAAATTAACATATAAAAATATCAGGATGTAAAAGAAAAAACAAAACATTTAAAAAAATAATTTTCACTTTCTTTTCTTTCAATAATAATTAGAAACAAAAAAAAAAATTGCATGATTCTTATATGTAAACTAAGAGTTTTTCTTTTCACAAAAAAAATCACAATATTACAAAAAAATTTATTACAAATTTATTTAATTGAAAAGTGCAACGATCCTTGAAAATGTTAAAGAAATTTTAATTGAAGCATTTATTGAAAATGAAATGCAGCTGTCAATACTTTTAAATGTTTCTTGGATAAAATTTTCTTATTAAAAATATATGGGTACATATATATATATATCATATATATATATATATATATATATATATATATATATATATACGAAAGGAAATGTAAAAATAATAAACATAATTATAAAACAGAAAAATTAACAATTGTTATTTTAACTTTAACCCTCTAAATACAAAAATTTTATTTCATTTAAAAAGAATAATTTGAATTTATATTGATTGAGTGTTGATAATTTTAGTTTAGAGTAGAGAAAATACTCTTTAAAAATTTTATTGTAAAAAAAAATTGTTTTATTGAACTGAGATGTTTTTATTTTTTGGTATATACATATAACAAGTTTGATACAATTGAAAAAATTTTGAACTTTTTACGATATTGCTTAATAATTTGGTATTAAGAATATGTAAATTAAATTATATTAGCCCAATTAGATTTTAGAATGATGAACACTATGATTTTTGATTTAGAATATAATACTACAAATGATTTATACTACTTTTTCTGATGTCGATTGCTTAAAAGAATAAAGATAAATTAAAATAAAGCACAATGCAGAGCCGTAAAGGTATTCATTTGTTAATGGTTTTAAAAATAAAAATTGCACATTTTGCGGGGTATATTGTATTCAACGTAGTTAATAAAAAAAAATTATTTTTAATAAAGGCTTACTAACACATTAACTGATGTGAAAGACCCCAAGTAGTTCTCTACTCTACAAAAATCAGAACTAAAGTTGCTATGGAATTTTATTCTTGAATACATAATTTTAGGGTCAAGTTTTAAATAATTTTCATTTTCGATAACTTAATCCCAGGTATCTTAATTATAAAAATTTTTAAATTTGAAACACATTTATTTACATCTAACTGTATATGAATATTCTTTTTTTTCTCAAAACGAAAAAGAAACACCTCAAAAATTAATAATTAAAATTTTTTGGAATAAAAAAAAAAATATTCTTTTCTTATACTTACATACTTTTCGTTATTGAATAATATAACAATAAAATTTTATAATTTTAAGAACAATTATGAGAAATTTTTGTATATAAAATTATTTTATGAGATTGATGTGAGTCCGTCAATTATAATAAAAAACAAGGGGAGAACAAATCTTTTTAATATGCCAATTATCATTAACTTATTACAGCTGCCATTTATTCTTAAAATTATAAAAATATACCATAAAGACGTACCATATGGCTTTAAAATATTTGATAGAATAAAAGAGTTTACAATATGGATACAAAATTAAATATTAAATCGAATTGAATTTGAAAAAATTCTAATTTTGAAAGAATTAGAAAAATTTGCGATCTGATTTTGCATACTTTCGATTTATAGAGCAGTTATCAAAAATAATATTTTTTCTATACTGGTTATAAATTTTATGGTTCTGGATAACAAGACGGCCTATAATGAGTATTATTTTCTAGCCTAAAATTACTCTTAGTTCGAAGTTTTTTGAAAAAATATAAGGTATGCATATAAAAATTTAAGAATTTTCTTTAATTTTCAAGAATATTTAAAATTTATTGAAAACATTTTTTTGGTTAAGTACATATTGCCACTTATAGTTTATACGAGTACGTTCACATAAATTTTTACATAGAATATTGATAAAAATATTTAGCACGTGAGTTATTTTATAGTGAAATTAAAGAAAAAAAATTTTTCATTTTATTGTTTTTCATTTTTTTTTCATTTACATTTTTGATTTTTACTTTTTTTTCAAGTCTTTGATCTTTATTAATAATAAAAATTAAGGAAATATATTTGAAATGTGTATGATTGCGGTCATCATTTTGAAAATATGACATTAATTTTCTAAAATTTTCATTCATATTTTCATTGACACGAATATAATTTTTTATTGCTATAATAATATGGAAAAAGTAATTGATTTTTAATTTTTTATAAATAGGTATTGAAAGTTTTTTTTTCATTAACCATCATCAGTCTGCACGGCACTCGTTTGTTCTTTTAAAACCCTATAACTTTTAATGTTATAGAACAAAGTTTATAAAAGATCAGAAGAAGAAAATGGAAATGGATTGAACACATAGTCTGAAGGGGGCCGAGTACAATAGTTAAAGAGTGGAAACCACAAAGCAAAAAGGGGTATGAAGACACCACGACTAACATGGAGACAAACAATCCCCAGAAATTAGCCACAGCTGGAAAAACTTTGGCAGAAATGAAAATATTAGAGTAAAATAGAGTTGGATGGAAAAGCTTTGTGGAAGCCCTATGCTTCCAAATAAAGTGAAATAGGGCAAAAAAAAAAAAATTAATTTTTCATTTTTTTTTATCATATAAATTTTTACTGAATTCACATACTTTTAGTTTTATGAAATATGTAAACTATATTTATATTCTATTTTTAAATGCAATATAAATATAAATTTCTTTTAAACATCTGCTCTTGGTCGATTAAATTTTTACGTTACTCATGATTTTGCATATGGTTTGGGTTTATTGATTAAATAATGATCTTAATGATTATATACAATTATTTTGTATAGTTAATCATAATTAGACATTACAGATTTATTTGTGAGTTCAGTCAACTCAATTTAATAATTCCGTAAGGTCAAAAATTTTATTAATAATAGTTTTGATAATATTAACTCGTAATTTTGAATTCTATTAGCAATATATAAATATATATATGAAAAAATTTTATATATAGATTATTAAATCAGTTCTTTTGTTGGTAAAAGTTTAAATCAATTTTGTTGTTGGTAAAAGTATAATTGTAATTGCGGTTGATTCCATACTTTCGAATATTGCATTGGAATGCTCCAGAAATTGAAGTTTAGATACTTAAATCTGCTATTTGTAATAAGATATAAGATATTTGTGAAAAATTGTTTGCAATTCATGAATAAATTCAATGCAATATTTACGTGGGTATAGAAACCGGAGTCAAATTACTCAATTTCTTGCAAAAATGAAGATAAATGATAGATAAAACAATGTATGATTCTCCATCAAACTTCTATTAAACTTTGTTCGAATGCAATTCACTAAATCAAATTGGGAAAATATTTTTTTAACAAAATAAACTATTATGTCGTTATTCTTGAGGACAACAAATTATGATAGTGTTATACACCATGTCAACATGATTCGAACTTGAAGATATTCAAGAGCTGGGCCTCTTACAAAGTTGTATTATGACTACATTTCAATATTAATATAGCAAATATTTTTTAATTTCTCTAATTTATATTTCTTCATACGAGTTTTTGAAATAGTCATCAATAATCACAACACCATGCATATTTATACACAAATAATATTATATTCATTGATGATTCAAGAAAATTTCTAAAAAGAAAATAATTTTGGAAATTTTATAAGAATTTTTTTTGTTTTTGTTTTGGAATTTATGCAATAGAGGTACAGTGCTGACAATTTATTTATCTGTGGATTAGAAAAAATTTTTCGAAAAATTTAATAGTTAAATAAAAAAAAAAAGCAATATTAAAATAAGTAGAACATAAAACAGTATATAAATTTCTATAGCGAAATGAGTAATAATTTCTTTTTTCTTTCGAAAATATCTTGGAAATTTTCATTTTAATTATATTTTTTTACTCACCGGAAATGTTATTTTTGGGCGGACTATAATGATGAATTTTTAGTAAAGGTCATATAATGTGATTTATTGTTACATTATAATTTATAGATCTCATGTATTATATATATAGTATATCCGTATAAAAGAAAGTATAGCACGTGTTAACAAAATTATTTCTTTTAAAGATTATAAATTCAAGAATGTTGAAAGAATTCATAGTGTTATTACTATTTTGTTTGATCTATTGCAAAATTTTATATTTTAAAATTACATTTTATTTGTGTTTTATTGAAATAATATGACGGAATTACGCGTATCATTAATCTTCTTAAAAAACTAGTAAATGTGAAATAAGTATATAACAGAGACATAAAATATAAGTTCGTCATATATAAAAATTCTATGAGCATAAAATTGTATGTGAAATCGTAACTTTACTATAGTCAATAATATTTCATTCCATTGTTTTGCCATTCGACTCCTTTATTTTATTTCAAACTACTGTATTAGAGCTGGGGAATGTTGTTCTACTCGAAGAAACAAAATGGGAAAAATTTTTAATTAGATTTCTTTACTTTTTACTATTTCACAAAGAAATTATCCTTTCAGCCCAATATCACAATAATTTTTCAATTTTGGAGGGTTATTAAAAAAACGATTGTCACTCTTATCAATTTATTTATTTTAAAAAATTTAATTGATAGAAATTTGCAATTGAATTTCATACAAATATTTTCCTTTGCTGTTGGCATTATTATGATAGTAGTAATTTCTAACCATTCAATAACTAATAATTAATTTATTTAAGGAAAACGGAAAAGAAAATCTTTTGCAAAATTTTATCTATATTGTGTATTAATTTTTATTTTATGGAATATATTAAATTAATTGTGCATTTTAATTAAAGAAAAATGCCTTGGAATTCCCAGATCAAAAATATATTCTTTTATTAGAAGTATTTGTAGCAAATGCTTTGGTGTAAGCCTTGACAAGTATCCAAATAATAAGTGGTTTCTGTTTCAATTGTAGCCCATTCAGCTGATAACTCGGACAAAATGTTATCATAATGTATATAATGATAAATTTTTTGATTAAAAGTTCAAAAAGTGTGTATAATGAAGAGTTAACAAAAATCAAATTTTGTATTTATTACGAAATTTTATTAATAGAGATTTTTTTTTGTGTTTTTTCAAAGTTAAAATTAGAAATATTATAAATAGAAGAACACTATACACGTTTATATGTATATTAATAAAATTTATGTAATGTAGTATATACATATATGAATATTATGTAGATATAGGTATACACCCTCACGTTAAATATATTATGCTAAGTGATATACTATTATAATTAAATTAATCACATAATAATTTTTGTAACATGTGTTTTTGGCATTCGTTTATACATACCATGACGGTATATATATATATATATACAATGTATACAATTTCCTATTTTCATCCCATATTCTTGTCATTTCTTATACCTCTTTCATGATATTCTATGAGTATATAGGCAATGTTCTTATATTTGAATTTTTGGTTATTTTATTTTTGAAGATAAATTATGTTTTTTTTTCGTATAACAAAAAAAAAACAGCTATGTATATACATATATATATATCTTTTTTGACATTTTAATATGTATGTACACATGTATTTTAACCAGACTAAAAAATATCGCTAACATATACGCATGCATATATACGTATAGTTTTGCATAAAATGAGTATATTGATAGTTTATTAGCGCGGCGATTGTCTCACATCTCATATTCTCTTTGGTATATGTGCGTATATGTTTATATGCATATTAATATTTTGATAATCTCATCATTTATATTTTAAATTTTGTATTTAAAATTGGTGACGGTACGACAGCGACATTTTTTTTTATTAAACTCATTACCAAGTCACGTTCTCTTCTTTATTTTATTTTTGATTGTTCTTATTTAATTGTGTTATAATTTTATTTTTGTTTTCAATTTTATGTTTTTTGGAAAAGTATGAAAAATATCCAGAAAATTTTATTTTCACATTCGTTTGTTAAGAATATAATTTTCCGTTTTTGATGATCTTTTAGAGATTCTGGAGATTTGTGGTAGTTACCCGAACAAATGCAGCCATTCCATTAAAATTTTTAAAATGAATGTAATCGGACACACCCTTAAAAAATGTGATATTAATATCTCTATTTGTCTTTGTAACATTCAAAATAACCTCTTTGAGTTGTATGGCTGCTACCAGAACGTTCGAATTGGTTCAATTACAATTGCAAATGTCCTTGGCAAAGAAAGTTGGACGGTTTGGATTCGATGAACAGAAGTATGGACATGTGTATATCAACGCAGAATTTTTGGTAGACAACTCGCCAAATAGGTACAAACTCCATACCAAAGTTAATATACCTTTCACGAAGGCGCTTTGAACTTAGTTTTTATTTAAAGAATGATTTTGTTAGAAATTTTGCTTAATAACAATTCCTTTATTTTCTGCTTCACCAGAGTTCTACTAAATTGTGAGAACAATATTAGATTACAACAGCAGTTTAACTTTTTTTTTTTCAAATTTAATTTTTTTTAACCTTAGAATCAATCATTAGGTTACGAGTATAACTCGGTTGTATACAACTAAAACAGTTTTATTTTGTTGTATCATTTTTTTACATCAATGGAAATAATTTTTCAACCGACCATTAAATTTAATTAAATGAGCATATTTTAGGTTTTTTCGTCCAAAAACTTATTGTATTTGATAATAGTTGATGATAGACTCAACTGATAAATTTTTTTCATATTAATAGCTTTATAGGGATTATCTCATGAATTTTTTTAAATTTTCTGTTCCTTTTTTAATAGCAAGAAAAAATAACGTAAAACGTAGGTGTTACACTATCATAAATTTCTAATTAATTGGATTTTGTGAAACATTTTGTAATAGTATTAAAAATATTAAAATTAAATTATTAAAAAGATAAAAAGACAACCACAAACGGTTGAAAAATAATTATTAAAATAGTGTAAAAAAGTGACATAAAATTATATTGCTAAAAACAATTTAGGGGGACGAATTAAATTTATTGTAAGAAATGAAAAAATTCATTAAGAAAATTTAAACACCATTAAAAGCTATTTAAATAATTTAATTTTAATTAATTTTTATATTTCATTTAAAAGAATATTGAATGGAGTTCGACTAATTGCAATGAAGTTACATATTCGATACACTGAATACTACACTGAATTCATATTAGTTAGTTGGTTTTTCTCTGAATGGGAAAGTGTTACTTCAATGCGTTCTAGCAATTTAACAGAGTTATGAATGAACCAACCTTAAGTCAATTAAATTTGAATTTCTACTAATAAAGTTGGGTCAAACAAATGATTTGTAATGTATGTATCACTTCTCCCTTCAACTAGTGAAAATACTGCTTTTAAAAACAATGTACTACTTTATTAAAATTACTTTCATTTCTATACGAGTTTATTTAAAAAATTGCATATATTTAGGATGAGGCAAAAAAAAAAGGTGAAAAGGGTTAATTGCGTGAGTTAAGAAAAATAATTACATTTTTTGACGGCATTTTTTGATGACAACTTTCTGCATTTATAGAATTTTAAAAAAGTTTGTAGTTTCGAAAATATATGTTGCCGAAAATTAAAATTTTTCAAATTTCAAGAGGCGATAACTTGAGAGGTGGCGGAGGTGGAAAAAAAAAATTCTACTTCTATCGAAATAAGAAATTTATTAATATCTAGAAGTCGACAATATTTTAGGTCGCTACAATATCAAAAATTTGAAAAAAGATAGATTTCAGATAACGGTTAATTTTAGCAGCCATTTTGCCTTTATTAATTAATTATATTTAATTATTTAACAATATTTATTTATGATATACCGCTGCTAAGCCTGGACAATTATCCCAATTCAGCTGCTATACTCAAAGATGTAGAAGTTTTGTACACATGTCCACGGGCGGACGGATGGACAGACGGTCGGGCACTCTGAAACTAATAAGCACTTTTTTTGAAATTTTTTTTTCCATACTCCTAAAAGGTAATGACGATCTCTAAACAAATTTAATTAATATAAAAATCTTTAAAGATTCTTCTATTTATTAAAAATTTTGTTATTTAATTTTTGGTTATTATCGTTTCCAATTCAATATAATTTATTTAATTCAAATATTATAATAAAAATTATCTTGTTTCTATATTTTGTGAAAACCTTGTAATATGTAAAAATTCAAAGAATGTATATATTATGTACCAATGACATAAAACAAATTTCTTTTTAAAATTTTTCCAAGAATAAAAAATTACTTAACAAAACCATAGAACATTAGTTTTTCTCTTGTGAAACATTTGTGAAGGACAATACTATTTAATTCTTCTAAGAGCATAGAATACTCGTATGTAAAATACGAACTGATTAATTTTTCATGTTTTAAACCAAATTTACTATGTATATATTTTAAAAAATGAAACTAAATCAAAGAAAACATGGTTTTATATCTATAGTTCATACAAAATTTTAAGGGATTAATTTAAGATTTTAAATGGAATGTTTGATGTCCGTCCATTCATAAGGAAAGTTTTTACACCAAAGAAAAAAAACTTAAAATGAACTTCTTTATTTCTTTTCCGTTTTTCTTTTGTTTTTCTTAAAAAACTCTTGAACATTATTTTTTATCAAAAAAGTAATAAATTAATTAAGTTAAAATATCATTTCTTAACGTTCTTTCTTTATATTTCATTTAAGATTAATGAATTCTGAAATATTTAAAATTGTTTTTCTTTTATTTTATTAAAAATATATAAAAAAATAAAAACATTATACAGATGGCTTAATTGATTTAGAATTTTGATATTTTTTTTTTAATTTGTTTTAATTTTTATTTTTTTTATTTTTTTTTTTAAATATTAAACAGTCCATTGGACCATCACTAAACTTATAGTTGTTATCGTATACAAATAAATATATTGTAATAAAAATAGACATTGAAATATTGTTGTATATTTTCTCATAAATTCAATATAATAATTTAAAATAAAATAAAAAATAAAACAAAAAGAAAAACAATTTTTAAAACAAAAAACACAAAAAATTTTCAAAATATTTATAAAATATTTGGTCAAACATTAAACACAAACCACAGCACAAAAAAAAATAAAAATAATAAAAAATAAAACAATAATAATTTATAAACAAAAGAAATGTTTTGTATACGTAAAAACACTTAATAATTTAAATTTATTTTGGAATTTAGAACATAAAGTCCATAAGATTTTTATGTATAACCTTAAAAAAATTATAATCCTTTTTGTATTATTATAAGCCAATATTGTGAGTTTTGATTTGTAAGAATTTTCTATTTCCTTCTTCAAGCAATATTTTGATCACAGTAATATTTTATTAAAATACATTCAAAGCTGAATTGAGAAGCAGCATTTAGCTAGAATACCCATTTTCATAAAATAAAATGATTAATTCCTTCCCGATTAGTTGAAACATGACTGGTCGACAAGAGATATGAAAGTAAAGACTCATTCATATCAAAAGATATAAAAGCAAAGACTCATAAACCAGACAATCCAGTGTCCTTCTTCTCTATTAAGAGTAATTTGGTTCTAATGAAAGCCAGACATTAGCAAAGTGAATGAAGAAGGACTCCTCTTTTGCTATTTTCCGAAAACTGAGACATGACGTGTTAAATGATAATTTTAATCTGGTTACGGAATCTTCCACAAATGTTTTATGTTTACGCTTACAAGAATTGGTACCTGCTCGGATGGAACATTATTAGGAGATTCTTAAAATTTTTATATATGTATATATTCAGTGATATTGTTGGTAAAAGACGAGACACGTAAAATATTCTACTTTTCTTATCATTCAATGAATTGAAAAAGAGAAATACAGAATGACGTTTTATTTGGAATACTATTAAATAAAAAAATAATAAAGATATTCGTTGAAATATTTGAAATTGCTAAGTAGTAATTTAATTTTCAATTACTTTTAGTTATGTACAATTTTACAGTTTCTCAATCCTCAATTCAATTAAAGAGATTAAAGAGGTAAAGGGTGGGGTGGTGTGCATAACATTTTGATATTATTCTGTCAAAGTAATGAATGAAGACGATTTTGCAATATCAAGAGAGGATTCCTGTTGGAGTTTTTCAAGTTTTACAAAATTTAAATTATTACTTTTATTAAATTTAAAAGAAAACTAAAAAGAAAATTCACGCCAAGAACATAAAGACCAGTTTTATAAAATAACCTGATCACAAATTCAAGGCAAAACAGTAAATTTTGATGAATAATACAGTTTTATATTTCATTAACAAATTTCCGGAGTCTGTTTTCAAAAGAGCATGTATAATTTAATACTTAAATTTTATTTCTAATTTATTTTCATTTTCAATGTCTAGTATGTGTAGGCTTTTAAATTTTTATTTTTTTCTGTTAATTTACAATCTTCAATGGAATTTTAACTTAATGTATGTTAAAAAATAATTCCCAATAGTATTTATTCCTTTGGGAGTTATGACTAGTTGCCAAAATACATAATTATTATCCATATTATTATCTCCGTGATATACGTATGTATGTATGTGTATATTTATATATTCAAAGAAAATTGTTTTAATATGAAAATATCACAACAATGTATTATTTAGTAAAATACAACATAATTTTACAACAATTTTAAAAAATATTTTTATATTAAGTTTATAATAAAAATATTTATATTATATTTATGAAGGTGTTTATATACACAAGTTACAAAAACGAATGCCAATATACTAATGTAAATATAAAATAAAACTAAATAGAATCATAGAAAAAAAAAATTTAACGTGTTTCAGGGTCAGAAATTTTTTTTTTTTTTTTGAAAAACAAGAGAAAATAAATGATTTTCGATAAGTAGACTGTTAACCATGTAGTAAATGTGGTTACACGCACAGTTTTTGTTTAATTCAAAATAATAATTACTGATCGTATGACATACAACAAGCAAGGTATTGAGATAATTCCAAATTCAATAAGTCTTTTTTTAACGGATGTGAATAATTCTGCATATTCTTGCACCTCATTGTAGTTAAAAATTTTTTATTAGAAATTTTTGAGAGTCTATCAAATTGAAATTCACAACTTATCACGGAATTTGTCTTAAATATAAATCTGTCGTAAATCAAAATTAGTTTTTACTGCTAGTAAAATATATGTGTAATTTTATATTATTTTAATCAACAAAGAGGAGCAATTTAGTCTTGGATAAGAGTAATATCTCTACTACTCAAACTACGTTCTCGTTCTCTGTTGTCATCTATAACTTGTTGTGTGTAGTTAAACGAGTTTCACCTAAATAAAGCAAAAATTTGTGTTGAAATGAGGTAGCAATCCTTGCATCTGTTATGTATTTTAATTTGTTCTTAATATAATGTAAGGAACCATAAATAATTTGTAATTCGACCCCCTAATTTTTAAAATTAAATGGGTTTTTCCACTTTTTAACAGTAATATAGAATTTTTGACAAGATTATCGAATTAATTAAAAATGGGTCATTCAATGAAAGTCATTATGATTATCTATGGTGATTTGTATAATTATCAGTCTTAATAATGTTACCAATATAGAAATTATATGTAGGCAAATACACCGAATTCTATAAACATGTTTTCTTTCTCGATTTGGAAATAGATTCAAGATAGATATGCAATTTATTATAATTATTTTAATATTGCCTTTGAGTTAATTTAAATTAAATTATTTTCTTTTTTATTTTCTTACTTTTATATATAAATTTGGCTTGGTTATTAATGCTAAAACAATTTCCATTAAATTAAGAGTTTTTATTTTTTTTTGTTATTATAGAAGTTTTACGTAAACATTAATGTCGATCATAGTAGAATCATATTATGTAGTGTCTTAATATACATATATATATATATATATATATATATATATATATATATATATATGTATATTTCTATATATTATATGGTTCACACATACACATATTACTCGTGATATGTATTAATTGTATAATTAATATATATATATATATATATTGCTTATTGAATTGTGGATAAAACTCAGGAAGGAGACTGTGAAAGTTTATATCGACATTTCATTTAAAACATTTTGTATATTGTAAATTGTTTCAAAATAATTTTTGTTTTATGATTTTATTTTTCTTTTCTCTAAACAATTTAATATATATTGAAAAAAACGTATAAAGAAGACGAAATTAAGCAAGAAAAAAGAAGAGAAAAAGTCAAAATATTGCTTTAAAAATGTCTAAATTGAAATTTAGTTTAGATAAACAAAAGATGAAGAGTGATTTTTATATGTAAATATTACGTAAACATGTATATATATATATCTGAATTTATATATATATAATATATACAATAAACATATATATAGTTTATTCACACAGCCTAAAAATTCTTAAACCTTAAATGCTATTATGTAGAATAAAAATCTAAATATCTTTTAAAGAATTTAAAATTGCCGGAAAAATGAAAAAATTCTTGTTTTTTTTTTTGGTTTTTCTTTCCAATTTACCATTAGGAATGAAAATTTTGAAAAAAAAATATTTAAAATTTTTTTATCAGTTGTTATCATGGTAATTTACATTTTTTTTTTCTCGAAAATCTTCGAAATTTTCGTACTCATAATTGACTTAAAATTCAAATTTTTCTTATACAAAAATTGCTATTTATTTATTATCTATAAAGAAATGTAGTACATAGTACATTTCTATACAGTATATACAATAGTACATTTCTATATAGTATTCTATATTTATGGTACATTGATAAACAGATAGTACATACATGTATATTATATTTTGTAAATTATTAAATAATTCCTCCGAAACAATAATTATGTTTTAAAAGTTAAAAATTGGAAAAATATTTTTTTTTAATCTAGTGGATAAAACATAATATGTTCTTATTTCATTAGTCTTGAGCTTCTCATAAGATAAAGATTATTGAAGCTAATTGAATGGCATTAGATAATTTAATTTTTCAGTTCTGTAGAACAGAAACGATATTATAATAAATTGTTCAATATTTTTGGAAAAATAAGAACCTCATTTTATGTAAATGTTATTTATGATTTTTAGTTTAATGTAATACTATATAAATGTGTATAGCAGTATTTTAATTACAGTAAATAAATAATTGAAATCTAATACATAGGATAGGTACTCTAATTTATTCCAAGGGACCGAAATATTTCTACTCAAATATTTCTTCCATAAAAGGGACACATTTCGTTTATTTGATCTTCATATCAGTGGTGTTTTAGTTGTAGTTAAAACAAATTATTGTTGTTTTAAATATATATACACTACTAATGATTCCGAATAGAGTGTTCAAAAGAATTTTTATAAATGAAAATTGTATAGTGATGGTACAAAGAAAATGATCATTAGATCTGCATTCTGGTAAAATTTAACATATCAAACGAAAATTTCAAAGATTCATTTCTGACAAATTTATTTATGATTTTCACCGATCACTTATAGAATTACCTCCGATACTGCTTTAGAATTACAGCAATACAAGACACCATAAAATTTTTCGAAATTTCAGAAATGAAACGATTATTTGCAGTATTTTTCAATTATGTACATTAATTTTCGTAATATGTAATTAAGGTTGTTATAATTGCAGCAGCTATGTAATATAATCGAAGTAAAATAAATTGTTTATGTACTTTTTATATAAATTTATATACATTGTCACATAATATGTATGTGCATATAGTTTATATTTTCAAATTTTGAAATCATATGTTTCCGAAATATTGTGTAGTCTTAACAATTTTTTATATTTAATTAAAATATTTGTAAAACATAAATCAAAGTCACTCAAAAAAAAAATACAACTCAAAAAATTTTAAAACAGAACTCAATTCAACCAACACCTTATTGTACTTACCATATTTTTGCAGAAATAATGAGAGAGAGTGAGAGAGAGAGAGAGAGAGACAAGAAAGAGATTAAATAATTCATATGAAAATGAATTTTCCTCTTTTTTATTATTTCTTTTTATTTTTTTTGATTTTTTTTTATAAATTAATTTTAAATTAATTTTTTTTCTTCAATAAAATGTTATGATTTTTATTTATTTTTACTATTATGGTATTTTTGTAAATTTGAAAGTCAAGGAATATTTCCGAATTTTGATGAAAATGATTTAATATTTTTTTTAGTTTATTATTTTTTATTGCTATTTTGCGGATTTTTTTTTTTTTTGATTTTTTGCTGATTTTTTGCCTTGATGAAACATTAATGATGGAAAATATTCCTTCAAATAAATTTACAATAAAAAATAAGCAAAATTTTGTTTTTTTTTTTTTGCTTTGATTTTAAATATCAGGTCTAAAAAACATCAAAGTAAAGATCAGATGGATTCGACCATAAAATTTTTTTTGTTTTATATATTTTTGTATATATATATAATTCCATTTTTTCTTTGTATATATATATATATTTTTTTTTGTAGGCATTATTCCGACCACGTCGTTAATATTATTATTTGATTGCGTTGAAAGCGATTGCGGTCGTTTACATGAATGCTTTTTTTTTATATGTTTTTTAATATTTCTAAATGAAATGAAATGAAAGTAAAAGTGAAATGAAACTAATATTGGTTTTTTGATTTTTATGTGAATAAGAAATATGCGCCATATGTTTTTCATAAATGTAATTTTTTAATATCCTATATATGATTATATGAGTGACTTTGAAATGTGATTAAATCACAGGTATTTTCAGCAGTTTTTTGTTTTCTCTTTTACTAAAATTTTAGTATTAAAAAATTTCGTATATTTAAATGATTGTTCTAAATTAACAAATTTATTACCATAATAAAATAATAATTTGGAAAATAAAAAATTTATAATATTATATTTTTGGAATAATATTATATTTTTTATTACTTGATCGTGTTCGTGATAGCAAAAGGTATATATTAAAAATATATTAAAATTTGTGTAGTAAATTATGTGAAATTCGGAATTACTATAGGAAGAGTTTTTTGAAATAAATATTCATTTAAGTATTCATTATAAATTTGCTTTCAATATAATGTTCACTGAATACATAATAATATTGTTATATTTTTGAGTAAGACTATAAAGTACTATTGCAAATTTGATTAATATGGTATTGCAAAATTATTGTTTCTTTAAAATAAATTATATTTTAATTGGTATTTGTGTTCTATTTTTAATTTTCAACAATGTTATCAAGGGTGTAATTAGATATTTGTAATTTTAGCAAAAATTAAATATACAAAAAATAAGAAAGAATAATAAAAATAAATTTAAATAATAGGCCCGAAAATATACAAAAACAAAATTACTTAAAACTTAAAATTTCTGAAAAAATTTGAAGGAAAATTTTTGAATTGAATATTTAATTGAATATTTTACTTGATTTTTAATTTTATCTAGTTTTAGATTTTCTTAAATTTCATTGAATTTAAATTGATTAAAGTAATTGAAATTTTATGAGATAATTCAAAAAATTATTCATAAATCCAAAATTTTATAACATTCAATATAAATCGGAAAAGGAAATTGTATATAATATCCGTTTTAAACGAATATAATAATGTTAAATATTTTCATTCATAATAATGTGTATATGGAAATATTAACAATAATAATAATATCAATTATTATACGATAAATATTTCATGTACTGTTATGTTACTTAAATTGTCTTATTTAAATTCCCTCTCATCTCTGTTTTCATATTTAAAAGAAAAGTTTAATTATTTTGAATAATAAGAGTAATTACAAAATTTTGTTCATATATAAATTGAATGCGTAAGTATAGAGAAATGAGTAAATAAATTGAGTAAATTTCAAAAATTCTTGATTGGTTCGATTCAATATGAACATTTAAGAGCAAGAGAGATTAAGAGAATAAATTAAATATGGGATATTTTCGAAACTTTTTAAAAATTTTTATATTAAAATAAAATTCTATTCTATAAATTTTTATTAAAATTTTAAATAGAGTATTAGGTTAAAAAATTTATTTAATGAAATAAAATTCCAAAACCTGATGATAATTGATTGTTTCTCAGTCCAATATAAAATATGTACAGTTTTACTAATATTACTTGAATCTCCTATTATTTGAGGAGATTCATTATTTTGGAAATCAATATTATTTACTTAAGATTTCCCAACATCTAACTGGGTTAATTTTTTTTGTGTTCGTTTTGATATTAAGGTGAAATCGAGTTTTAAGAGTTCTACGATATAAAGAATTTTTAATTATATTTAATTACCGTATTTTTCAAATTTTCTTATATAAAACAAATTTTTTGTTAAAGAATAAATTTTCGAAAAAATTAATTATACTATTAAAACATAAAATGGTATATTTAAATAAAAAAAAAATAATATCGTAAATAATAAATTACAATTAATATAAATAAATTATAATAAACTTATATAGGGTATATAAAATGAATAATTTGAAAGCATGCATAAATAATTTTTTTTTTGTTTATTTTTTTTTTTTTTTCTATATTTACAAACCTGAAAAAATAAACAAAAGCACACCCATTGATAATATTTATAATGTTTTCTATCACCAGGTAAACCTTCTGAATTACCAATACCTGGATATGGTACACTATAACCAATTTTTTTATTAAATAATGTTTTTATTGTATATGTTGAATGTATCCAACAATATGTATTTAATACATCCTCTGGAATATCTTTTGTATGTACACAATCAATTGGATTACCAACATATTGACGTGTTGTTATAATTAATGAGAATGCCATTAGTATCATCACAGTGATGGAATAATGCAAACGGAATACTGGTGAATCAGTTTTAATAGTACTGACCTTTATAAGGTTTTTTAGACCACGAAATATATCTAACATTTTATTTTAAGATCTAAAATTATATTAATAAACTGCATTTATTGTTTTAATTTTTTTTTTGTTTTGATATTCTAGAAATGCAGTTATATTTATTACAAAAAAAAACAAAAAAAAAATAATATTAATTTTTAGATTATATTTTTAATTAATAATTAATTTTCTCCTTTTATAATTATTTATATATATGTTATATGTAGATGATATTTTTGTTATATTTTAATTAATTTTGATTTTATTATTAAATATCTATCTAATTATATAATAATGAGTATTTTATTAAATATGGCATTAATATTTATATTTTTTTATTATTGCTTTAATTATAATAATGATAATATAATTATTACTTAAATAATTAATTAAGGACGTTTTTCTGTTTTATAAGATTATGTATATATTATATTATAATTATTTTAATTTTAATAAAATTTTAAGAAAATATATTTTAAATTATTATTTTTTTCATATGTATTTTATGTATACTTATTTAGTATATACTATTTTATGAAATATGATTTAATATCATAAGAATTGACTTGTTTAAATTTAAATTGACTCAATTTTGTTTTTTTCCAAAAATTTATTTTAGAAAATTTTTTTGAATTCTTAAAGTGTTACTAAATTTTAAGATTTATTGTTTCTTTAAATTGAAAATTAAGATGGGGATTTTTTTTATATTTTCCTATCCCTTCTCTTTTTTTTTTCTTCTTTTTTTTGGTGAAATATCATAGAAAATATAATAATTTTCTTTCATTAAATTTATTTGTAAAAAATTTTATTTTATTATTGAAATTTTGAATAAATTCTCTTTGTAAATTTTGTTGTTGCTGTTGTTGTTGATGTCGTCGTCGTTGTTGATTACGTAATAATTTACGCCGACAACGATGACAAAATTTTAATGTTGTTGAAATTAAAGGATTAAGCACCGTCGTTATTATTTTTTTATTATAATTCAAAATTTTTATTTTATTATGATTTTTTATAATTTTTTTATTAATTGTTTTGGCACTTTTATCACATTTGGACATTTTTTTTTTATTATTATTATTATTTGAATTTATTTTATTATATTCAATTTATTTATTTATTTTTTATTATTATATTTTTATATACATACATATATACATACATTTATGTATGCATGTTTGTGTGTATTTTGAATTTAATCTAAAAAAATTATGATTTTTTCATAATTCACTTTTTTTTTTGCTTCCTATTTTATTATAAAGGCACTTTGTGTGATAAAATATAAATAATAAAAATATATTTATATATAAAATTAAAAAAAAGGAAACTAATTCATTTTGTTGTTGTTTTTTATATTTAACATTATTTCTTAATTAAATAGAATATTTTCACTTTTATTTTTCGATGGTATTTAATTTTATTTCAAAATATAAAATTTATTTAATGTATTCGGTTTCTTGAATTCAAAAAAAGATGAAATTATGAAATATTTTTATATTGTTACAAGCCTATATTGTTGAGTATAATTATTTTTTAGAACATACAAGAGAAATGAATTTATATTTAGAGTATCTGTATAAAATTTTCTAATATTTCTGAATTATTTGATTAAAATAAAAGGATTTCACATAACATATAAATTTATAGGCTATTTAGATATAGGATTAAGAATATACTATTATAGTTTTAGCAATTTATAAAAAATTTGTTGCTTAAGAAGTTATCTAAAGTAGATTTTTGTATATAATCATTATATGTGATCTTATAATATTATATTAAATTTATTTTGTATACGTGAATAAAATATTATATAACAAGAATATAATAATAATGTATTAAAAGTAAGTTGGATATAAAATGAATTATTATATTCCAAAGAAAAATGGAAAATTTATTAAATGATTAAATTTTTATTAAGGTCAAATTAAAGTGAAATTGAATTTTTTTTTTTAAATTAAAGTATTTTTGCTGGGAAATGAACCAGAACGAGTAAAAATAAGGGTTTGAAGGATTAATATTTCTGAATTTTAATTTTTTAATCAGTCAACATGTTTAAAATATGTTTAAAAAATTTATTATTATTTTTTTAATAATTGCTATTATATTTGATAAAATATTTTTAAAATAAGGTTAATCCAGATTAAATGAAAATTTATAGTTAAAAAATAATTAAAATATATAATTTATTTTTTTTTTACTGTACAATATAGAATTCTATTAACAAAAGCAAAATAATAAATATTAATGGAATCAATTATAATTTATAAATTTGTATATAATTTATATTTTATAAATTTGGAATTTATCAATTTGTAATAATAATTATTAAAAATAAATTTAATAAATAAAATTTTGCATACTTTTAGGGGCATAATACTCTAAATTTTTTGTTAATCTCTTAACATTAATCAATAGCTAACTTGAGCATGCTTAATATCTTATTACTATATTGCAATATCATATTCATGTAATTATTGAACGTAAGTGATTATGAACCATAAAATATTACTAGTGATTGTGATCGAATTGAAATTTTAATTCTACGAAATCTGATTCCTGATTTGTTGAACCTGATTCGAATGGATAAACTTATTTTGAATTTAATTTATTATATTTTTGTTTCAGTTTAGCTTTCATTTTGTTTTAATTATTTTGGAAACAATTATTCAATTAAATTTTTTCTTTATAACTAATTGTTGTTACCTTATTCATTTATATTAATGAAAGTTTGAAATTTCCAAGAAATACTCCCGATAAATAGATAAATTTTGTAAATCACACAAATATTTTATACAATATGAAACATATACTGAATATATTGGATGCAAGTCTATATAAATCATAATGAAACGCATTGTACATTCAAAAATTCATTTTCAGCATATATGTATAACACAAATCACGTTCTGTATACATAATATGTAAATTTTTGCATCACTTTTCTTTTACATATTCATATCACATATATTATGTATCTTTTGTTGTTTTATTACATTTCTCATGTCGTTGGTACGCTGCAATATTGGTACAACTCAAAATTTGTTTATTTGAGAAAAAACTAATTTTAAAGTTTTTGAGATATTATATTTTTCTCGTTATAGCATTATTTTAGATTTTATTGTAAGGAACAATTTTCAATCAAAAGGAATGGTGTTTTTCCACTAAAAAGAAATATTTAGAGCGTTTATTTCTGTATACACATAATTCAGAACTCGTATTTTTTGAGTTAAGTCATTGTTGCAGCAAATGTGCGATAAATGTTTTTTGTACGTGATTCTTTGTTAAAATGACAAATCTTTAGAATTGTTTTTGCTTGCATCAACATTTTCATTTTTCTTTAATTAACAAAGTTGTAGCTAATAAGGAAAATTTTAAAATTTGCTTAGAATGCAATTCAATTGTTATTATATAATAATGATAAAACAATTTTTAGTTTATAGGATTGTCATTTGTAAATTAAACCAAACAAGATTCTTATATAGCATTGATTTATTCAATCAAAACAATTGATAATGAAAATATCAATGATTTTTGTATACAATGAAAATTATCCACATGATATGCCCTGATATAGAAAATGTACTCTTGAAATGTAGAAGGGCTTTCTATACTCTTTTTTTAGTGCTTAGTGAAATACTGTTTTATTGCGGGGCTTAAGGTCTTTCAATAATGATTAAATTTCCCTATTATTTTAAATATTCCCTATTATATTAAACTTCGTTCTCTTAAGAATTCAAAGTAGCAAATATTAAATAATTAAAGTATGTGTCCGGATTTAATTGTGAATTAATTTTTAATTAGAGTGTTTTAGAGTGACTTGAATTAGATTTTCATTGTTCATCGGTAATAGATGGGAAAGAAAGGGTTAATAATATTAATATTAAAACTATATTTTGTTTATTTATAAAATTGTTATTTTAATATTGTATTTAAAAAAGAGAAGATATTTTTCAATTAGAAAGTTAATGAAAATTCTTTCATTATTTTTTTTACTAAAATATTTATTTTATATTTTTTTTTGTTTTTGGTTTTTTCAAATATAATCAATCGCGCACCCATATTTTTATACTAATATTAATATTATTTGAAAAACTATTTAATATGTGTATGTATTTCAAGCGATTGGAAATCGATTTGAATATTCATTAGAGAATTGTAAAGAAAATAAAATTATAACAAAAAATTTTGCTTATATTAACTAAATTTAGTAATATGTTTAGGTTTTCCTTTAATAAATTTTAAACAAACTTTTATGTAAATTATTATCTTTAGAATGAATGAAAAAAATTATTTTTTTTTTTTTTTGTTAAATATTTAAATAAAAATGCACAGTGAAAATTCTTACGTAATATTTTTAGTTTAGTTTTTATTGTAATAAGAAAATAGGAAATATTTTTATAAAAATATTTTTTTAATCAAAAATTAGTTATTTGATTATTTTATTTCTAATTGATGTTTCATGTAAAAATTGTCAGTGTATAAATAAATTATTGCTAAAATATAAACAATTTTTGGATTATTTTTGAAAATTTTTCAACAAAGAAAATACAAATGTTATTTTACATGTATATAGGCGCTTTTGCTTATAAATTTATCATTTACAAAAGAATTTTCCGTTTATAAAATTAATAAATTTAAAATGCTACATTGAATACATAAACGAGTGAAAATTTGAGTATATAATTGAAATAATTTTCGGAAAAATATTAAAGGTTATGAGAATTTTAATTCTTTTAAAGTGTTATAAACTGTGCAAATTCATCTTTGTACACAATTTCTATGGGTCTTCAAAAAACTAATTAGATGTGCCTTTAATCTTAACAATTTTCTAAATTTCATAAACGCAAATGGGTTTTGTCTTCTGGTCTTAATGTTGGTCAAGTAAATATGACTGTTGAATATAATGCTAGCTTATAACCGAAATATTAATCTTGGGAATTTTATTTCATTGACATTATAACTGAATTCCCAAAAGAATTCAGTAAATAAATTATTTACTATGTTAAATAATTATAAAAATAAAAACGGCAACTAATAAGAGCGTCTACTGAATGAAAAAATAGTATAATTTTGGTTTTTATTGAATTAATATCATAGTATAATTTAATTATTAATTCTTTATTTTCTTGGTACAGGCACGAAGCATTATCATATAATAAATAAATGAATACTTTAATACCTTTAATTTAATTGACGAAATACTATAGTTTTCGAATCTAATGAAAAGCAAAAATACTATAGTTTTTAACTACTATAAAGCTTGCTTAACTTAAGATGTTCCTAATAGGTAAAAGAACGTTAAATGAATAAAATTGATTTGGGAATAAAGGTCAGTCAATCGAGAGCAAAGTGCTACTTACAATTTGTATGCGATCTTATTCTAGTCCTGGGTTTTGGAAATTCTAATTGATATGAGTCAAAAATGATTTAATAAATTGATATGAGTCAAAAATGAAATAATTGATATGAGTCCAGCGTAAATGCAGGAGAAGGCAATAATTACTGGAATACACTCACTCCTTTTATTTTACATATTTTACAAACTTTAAATTTAATTTGAAAACAAAATGTATTTAAAAAATTTTTCTACGTAAAAAAGCAAACTTACAATAAAATAACAGAGTACAGGGCACAAAAATAAAGAGTGAAAGCATAATGAAAATTTTTAGGTGAAAAAACATAAATTTTCCAGATACAATTAAATTGTTTTTTTTTCTATTTTTGTTTTTGTATTGTATACACAATAAAATGGTTGTATTAATATTTAAACTTTGAGATCTTCCAAGTTAACTTTAAGACTAAAACACCAAAAAAAAAAAGTTATTTTTAGAACTTAATTTGTTTCTTCTTTCTTTTTTCTTAAAATTTTAAATTTTAATGTTATACTTTTCTCAACATTAAAATTCTTTAGAGTCTATTGTATTTTATTCTGGAACTAGTCTACTATATGTTTAAAGTTTATAACACTTATTATTTAAAAAATATTTAAATGTAAATTTGAAGTCAATTTTAAAATGTTAGTCATATTAAATGAATTGGCTGGCTCTGAAACAATAATAAGCTATTCTTGTGCATTTTAGATATTCTCAATTATAGAATCTGTTTTTATATAATCACTGGGCTGAACAAGAATAGCCAAATCGATTTAAAATTTAATTGAGAGAGCACAAATATGTTTTACTACCATAGTGAGAATTATAACTGCACTTATTAAATAGTGAGAAATATAACTGTACTTATAGTCTAAACCGAATTAAGTTGTAAATAATACAACTCTGGTGTAATATTTATATTATACCATTGTAATGTGATACTACTGATTTTACAGAATCTTTCTATATTTATATAATTGTGTTAGTTTTCAAAGATGGAAAAAGAGGTAGAAAGAATAAAGCAGAATTCCATTGAAGCAGAAATTTTTTTGACACAAATAATGGGTGTTCCCATATAGTAATTCCCTAAAATTTTAAGTATTTTTGTAATCTGTATGCATGTATATTATGTCTATTTTACGATATATATACATACATACATACATATTTATTTAAAGCAATGAAAATTTTTAAATTTTAAATGAAATGAGTATAAAATTAAAAGAAATTGATTATCAAAATATTGTAGAATTTTTAAAAGTTATTCAAGCGACTCTTATATTTAAAAAAAAAATTAAAATGCAAAACAAAAATTGGGAAAAAATAGGGTTGGCAATATTTTTTATTACAAAGTCAAGGTATAAAGTAATTGAGTACAAAAATTGTTTATTAAAATATTTATAGTTCAAAATGTATCGAATTAGTTTAATCATACTCCTTAAGAAACAAAGCTAAACTTATGCATTTTATTAGTTGTGCTTGTAGCAATATTTGCTATGTAAATGGAATAAGAGTTATATTGAACATTTCATTGAAGATATCACAATCAGTTTTTAAAATTTTTAATCATATAATAAAATTATTTAACAATAGAAGCTATTAGAAGCCGTATAAAATTAAGCTGGTTCAAGATATTCATAAAGTTTTATTCAATAAATAGTTTAATATTTTCCTAATTAGATCAAAATCATGCGAAATTCTGGCCTTAATCTACAATTTTAATATTTCGACTTCTTTAACATTAAAAACAAATATTTGATTTATCAATTTCACTTTTTTAAAAATTAAATTTTATTTTATTCAGAATATTTGAATATTGAAAAACTTTACTAAAACCCGATGACTGACATTAACAACTACATTAAGTTTACATCGAGAATTTTCTGTTTTTCACTTAACAAAATTTATGAAATTTTCATTTTAAATTCCCGAAAAAAAAATTTTTTTTGTTCAAAAACTGAAAAAGAAAAAAGAAAATTTGTTAATGCTTTAATGCATTTTTTATATTTTCATTATGATTTTTCAAATAACCAAATTGTCTTGCTAATTATCTGAAATTGAATCAATTAATTAAAAATAAAAAAAAATCAGAGCAAATTAAAATGAATAAAGTCATTCAAAACTTAATGACCCTGAAACCTGAATGAGGGGCAAAATTACAAAGAAATGTTTAATAGCAGAAAAAAAAATAATTTTATTAAGTTTATAGTGCATTTTAATTACAAAATCGGAAAATTTTCCGCTATAAAACTTTTTATATTTTTATAAAAATGATTTTAATAATTCTTTTTTTATCTATAAATTTTTCATATTCTACACCGCTGTTTTTTTAAACGAGCTTGGTATTTAAGAAGTGTATGTTTGTGCAACACAACAAATACTTTAAGACAGCGATCGGCAATCTTTTTTGGGCTAAAATAATATTGATTTTCTGTGGTGGGCCGAACTTTGTCAACTTCTGCTTTAACATATAGGTATATAAATATCGTCATTGTGTATAAAAGTTAAGAAAATTTTAGTACAAAGTTTCTATTAATTTAAAAAAAAAAAAACAATTTTAAAAAATTTTTCAAAGAAATTTTTTAAAAAAAAATTTATTTTAAATGTGAACATTTTTTTCTAAATTTTTTTATTAATTTTTTTTTTGTTTTTTGAAGTTGATAAATATGACACAAAAGAATTTCCTGGTTTTCTTTTATAAATAATAAATTTCAAATTTATTAAATATATTTTAATATTATTAAAGAATCATTTATCACGTATATAATGTTTGTCTTTAAAATATATTTGAAGAAAAAAAGAATTGTGTTAAATTTAAAATGAAAAATTCAAGGAAAATGTATACAATAATGCAAAAACAAAAATTGTTTTTCAGTTCATTAAGCAGTCATATAGTTCTCTTAGCAAAATTATTGTTTTACTTATTTAGACGGAGATCAGTTAAGAACAGAAAGAAAATATTTCTGATCTAAGACTAGTGAAACGTTATTAAAAATTGAATAGAAAGGTCATTTATTAAAATAGAAAGTTCAAAATTTAAGTTTTCTAAATAATTATATTCGACGAACAAATGAGCAATGAAGTAAAACTAAAATGTATTAATTAATATTGATTTTCGACTTTCATGGGAGGTAAAAAAATTATTTTCTACCGAAAATTTATAGGTAATTAATAATTTCATTGAATTTTTCAGAATATTTAGTGGAAAAGCTTATAATATTGATTGAAATCTAGTTACAATGTGTCGGAAAATTAATATATAGCCTACCTTATCCACTTACAATTGAGCTAAGAAATTAATTAATAATCGGTAATATAGGTTGTATATTATTAAAAAATATAATATTATATTGTAATTCGTGTTGTGGCATCTGTAAATCTAAGAATTCGATTTACATCTAATTAAATAACATTTTAATTTTTAATCTAACAGATGATGTTAACGTAGCAACTTATACATGATTATTATTTACATTATCTGTAAAGTAGCTCAACATTCAATGATCAAATTCAGCTGTTATACGTATTTACTTAAAATTTCTATTATTTGTTTCTATAAAATTGATAAACCTATACTTATAAATAAATGGAATTAATTTTATATAAAATTATAAATTTAGTTTTGTTAAATTTTAGAGTCAATGGTCATAATATTTTGTCAAACAAATTCTTGCTTTTAAAGAAAGCACTATACGAGTATACAAGTACATAGGTTTTTGATAATAAACTGGTTTCCAAATTATTTAAATCGCACCTAAGTGCAAATTTAATGAAAATATTTAATTTATTTTTTTTATATTTTAGAAGGTAGTTAGTTAATTATTACTGAAAATATTATAGAGAGAGGTTATGAGTACTGATGTAAATCATTTTAGTACTTGAATGTCAATCACAAATTGTAAATATATGTTTGGATATTTGTGTGTATCTACTTTTAAAAATTCTTTTTTTTTTGAATTTGTTACTATTAAATTTTCGAATTCAAATATATTTTCCTAATTTTTATGATTGAGATATAATTTTGTTTGATTTAATTATAAAGCAATTGTCAATTAATATGCAAATAATATATTTTTTTTTTTAATATAGAATAAAATTTCCCGATTTTATATGTTCTATAAAAATTTTTATATATATTGGTGGTGAAACGCACAGATATGCTAAGTAGCAAATTTAAAATTTTTCAAGGGAGAATTTTGAAAGTTTAAAAATTTTCGAAAAAAAGGCCAGTTAATTAGCATAACGCTGTATAGTTAAATTTTTATTATTTGTTTTTTTTTTGTTTTCTAAATAAATTACTTAAATTATTTAAATTAGTATAAAATGACTAATAGTATTAAAATTACTAATAACAACTGAGCATATTCGCGTTTCATCACTATATCAGTTTTTGTAATAGAATCATTCTAAGAAAAAGCACTTAGATATTTTTTTCAAATAATTCAAATCTTGCATTTAATAAATTTGTATCACGCCGATCTTAGAAACTAATACAGGTTCGTGATTAAAACCTGCACTACAGAAAGTGAACTATTCGAAATTAATATTGATGTAAAAAAAAGGCATTTTAAAAAATTTGATATTTAGAAAATTTTGTGCATTTCACCGTCGATATAATACAATAAAAAATAATATTTTTAAAAATTTTGCTAGTCGAATTGAATATACACAAATTATATTCTTCATAGCTATAGAAATTATGCAAAATCCCACAAGAAAGAACAAATATTTGGTAACACTACTATTAAAACATTAATTATAAAAAAAAGAAATTGCTGCCTGTTATAATAAATTACTATTCTTAATCATCTCTAATTCAATTCAAATTATATGTATATTACAGCATAGTATAACATTATTGATTAAACCATATTCGTATCACATACATATATTTTAATTTCTCTTTTTAATTAATAAAGAATATTGGCATTTCTCTCTTTATGTTTTATTATTATACTCAAATATATTTACTCAACAATATATGACCATTTTTTTTTTATATTAGTATTTTTTATATTAGAATTTTAAAATTCATAATACAAGTTCAATAACTTTTAAAATAATTCATTTTTTTTTTTTTTTCTAAAATTTTTCAATTAAATTTTTTCTTAAAAATGAACTTAAAAGAATTTAAAGAATTGAAATTGTACTCTTTTACAATTTTATTTATTTATTTATTAAAATTGAATTTAGAATTCTACGTACATACGTAGGTATACACTTAAAATTTGAAAATACAAAAAAAAATTTTTTTTCGTTTTTAACAAACAAAATAAACTATTAAAATAAAAAACAACAAAAACAAAAAATAAATAAATAAATAAAATGAAAAAAAAAAAAAATTCTTTTTAAAAAAAAAAATTTGAAAATTTTTTTTTCACTTTTCAAAAATTATGAAAATTTTTAATTTTTCCGACAAAACAAACATAAAAAAATTTTTTCTTCTTTTTTTTTTTTCACATTGAATTTTCTTTCTATTCTTACTTTCTATACTCTTGTGATTTTTATTTTAAATTTTTTATTATTATTATTATTTCTTTTTATTATTATAGTATTTTGTTAATTTTTGATATTTAAAACCAGAACACTTTGCTCTGTTTTCGATTTGATTTTGTATTTGATCGCTCATATCGCTGCTGATATTAAATATTATATTGCGCAGGCGTTCACAATAAATTTTCCAATTGAAATTAAAATGCATTTTAAAAAAATTTTTTTTTTTCTTAAATTATTTTTAATATTTTTTTGTAAATTTTGTTCACTTTTTTTTTTGTTTGGAAAATAAATTAAAAGTTTTTAATTTTATTTTTTTGTCATATTCAATTTGTATGTGAAATTTTTCATTTTACAAAATGCAGAATTTTTAAATTTTTTTTGTTGTCTTCAATAAAAATTTTTAAAAATTTAGTATAATAGAAGTAATTTTTGAAAATATTTTCAATTATAAAAATTTTTATACAATATAAATGTATAAATAGAGAAAATATTTAATAATAGCGTATACATGTGTGTAAAAGAAAAATCAGTACACTCAGAAAATAAACAAAAGAGAGAAAAAAATAAAATATGAATTTTCAAAATTTTAAAAATTTTAAAATTTTTGAATATTTTTCATGAACGCTATTACATAAAAGAAAATTATATTAAATTTAATTTGATAATTTTCAAAAAATAATAATTTCAATTAAAATTTCATATTAATTAATATTTTCATTTACTAATAATTTCTTAAATAATTAACACAAATAATTTAATAATCAAAAATTTCCAAAAAAAGGTGTGATTTAAATATTAATTCTCAAATTAATTTTTAATTATTTTTAAATAATTAATTGCGAAACACCAAATTAAAAAAAAAAGATGATAAGAAAATCACAAATATAATGAAAAAAAAAAAAAACAATTGTAATTAATTTGATTAAAATGTCAAAATTTGTTGATGACGATACCGACGTCGGTGGTTTCAAAGTACGATCGCATTATTTATATTTTAAATACATATTCATATATATGTACGTACGCACTCACATGTCATAATCATGAATTTCAAAGTTTATACATTTACACATACAATATTTTTTTTTGAATTTATTTACAAAAAATATACAATATTTACATAATATTATGTACGTTTGTCTATATGCTAATAGTATGTGTGCGTACGTAACGGAAACGTAAATTAAACGCTACGCGTATTTTTATGTGCTTTCTTTTTTTATTATGATTTTTTTTTTCTGTCTATATTCTTGTTCGATTTTTGATGCTAAAACATTTTTAATATGTTTAATCCGACGCCTAATATTCGACTGAGTGATTCTTTAATTTTTTTTTCAGTTTAGCAGAGAAAAACTTTCGATAGAAAAATTTTGATTTTTTTCTTGTTTTTTGTAGTTATTTTGGAAAAAAATTGAAATTTTTTTATTTTGTTTGCAATTTTTTCGGCTCATTTCCTATACATACTTGTGTTTATTTTTCATACAAAATCTCATATTAGTGAGCGTATTTTTATAGTACGAAACTATGTAAAAATAATTGAGAGAAAAAAAAAAGTTGCTGTTCAATCACACACACGGAAAATAGAAAAAATTTTGTTTGTCCCAAACTACCAACAAGAAAAAAAAAAAAGAAATTTTCCTCAATTTCCTCTATGTTTTCATTCCAATACTTTATTAATATGCTCTGGCGAATTTTTTTTTTTTAATTTTTGACTCTTGAATTCTCTCAAACATTAATATTATTTTATATGAGACCAAATCAAACACACACAAAAAAAAACAAAAAATTTTGTTACCATACAAAATTTTTCAGTGTCCAAGCAAGATTAAGAAGAAGCGAAGCGGCGAGTAAAGCAATTGAAATTTTATAGTGATTTTTTTTTTTATTTTAATTTTTTGAATTATTTTATTTATTTACTTTTTTATTGTTGTGTGCGTGCAGCATAAACATGATTATATTATTTTTAATTTGAGTTTATTTGGTATTTTCTGTTTTGAGTAATAATAAAGCTTAGTTGAGTATAAATGAAATTGTGCGAGATGAAATGAGAGAAAATGAGATAGATTAATGTTTTAGAGAAACAACATAGATATTATGCTTACATAGTAGTTGTTGTCGCTGATGATGGCTAGTCAGTTTTTTTTTTACTAACTGTTAACATATTGTATGATAATTTTATTGTTCTTTTTTTTTGTTATTTTCTATTATTCAATATTTTTTGTGCTCGAACTTCCGAGTTTTCTCGTTCTATTTTTTTGCTATTATAATTTTTATTCTATGTTAAGAATTTTGTTAGTTTTTTTTTAATCTCACATTTCCTTTTTCTATCTCTCTCTCTCTATCTCTCTGTTTTTCATTGAATTTCTTCTTGTAAATTCTCACAAATAAATTTTTTTTGCACTATTATTTTTTTTTAATTTTAAATACGATCAGGCGAGAGTGGAAGACAAGCATACGTTTTAGAAGAAGAAGATTGGTTGATTATTATGATAATGATGTGATGATGCATAATAAACTATTTATATTGACTTTCTCTTATAAAGAGAAGAATTTAATGGCGAAATGCCACTGGGAGTTTGCATAAAATAAATAACAAGTATATTATTGGCAATAGTGATGCATTTTATAGGAGACAATTTTTTTTTTTTTTGAAATAAATATTATGAACTTGAAAATAGTTTTTTGAAATTATAAATTTTTACCTTTAGAGCAGTTTTTGTTAAATTTTTTAAATTTGATTAATAAAATAATGTAATGCAATAGAGGAAAAAAAGGGATGTACATATACAATTCATAAAGTGAATTTTGAGTGACATTCAATACTATTTTTTTAAGAGAAACTCCTATGGCTCACAGAAAAAACTGTATTTACCGGAAAAAACTGTTTCTTCTAATTCTTTTTTCTTAAAATTATGGATGTGATGCTCTTGCTGACCTCTGACAATTTTCTAAAATTTATGATTATACGCAATATTGATTATAAAAATTCTAATTGAAGTTCCCTTCTAGTGCTTTTCCAAAAAAATTTTGAAAAAAGTGCGTATTAGTTTTACTCGGTTCGTGAGTCCGTCTATCCGACCGTCCGTAGACCCATTTAAAAATATTTCTACGCCCTTGAAGATAGAATGTTGCAATTAATATTAGGAATAATTAAATTCATTTAAGAAAATTTTTACCTATTTTCCCCCCTTTAAAAGTTACCGTTCCTCAAAGACCAGAAAATGCCATTTATTTTAAATAAACCATAAATATTTTTCAAATTTTACAATGGCAGAAAAGTAGAGGTAAGTTTCTTCTATTGTGGTATAGCACAATTAATTTATAAAAAAGACAAAGTGATTTCTATTATGGTCTAGAAATTTTAGCAACTCTTAGATATTAGCAAATATATTTACTTTAGTAAGCTAACGGTAAATGCAATGTCATTAATAAAATATTATTTTTCGTAACTCATACAATAACTCTTAAACTCGAGCATTAACGCCTCTTGTAATTTTTTTTTTTCTCTCATCCTAAATGTATGCAATTTCTGAATATAAAATATATGGAAAAGTGCTACTTTATAAACTATTGATTTTACAAAACTTAATTTATTATTGTTTTATCAAAGCTTTTGTTGTAAACAATATTTATTAAAAATTAACTTAATCCTTTTATAATATACACTTATTATCCTTATGTTCATTTTGTATTAAGTCAATTAATGTGTGATAATGTGATGTTAATATTCATTATTAGAAGGTGTACTTTTAATAAATGGATTTTGTTTTTATAACAATAAAAAATTGATTAATTAAACCCCCAGGATATTAAACCCTTTTATATTAAATATAATAATTTTTCAAGGATATATTGCAGACAAATTTATTAATATAATGCGTATTTTTAATAATTTTTAATGTATACGCATTAAGTTGTTTTTAATATACCTGTTATAGGGTACTTATGGTTGTGTGCGTTATGAATCCATAAATAGTGATTTTAAAAAGAGTATACTTAAATGTTGATTTATTTGCATATTTACTTCATTAGACGGTAGCTAAGTAATCTAATATCGGCGGCTTTCAAAAATCTCAGGAGATAAAGTTGTATTAAATGTTATTAACTAAAAATGCGTAAAGGACTTTTATTTATAAATATTTTGTTTAATGTATGTTTTGCCACTTTTTTTAACTGCATCTTGGTTTTCATTAATAAAAATTTCAATTTATGGTTGCAATGCAGTAGTTTTGAATAGAAATTTAACTATAAACTTAGTTTGTATATAAAGTGATTGCGGATTAATGCGGATTAATGTTTTGTAATTCTTGTTATTTTGATTTTATTTCCATCTTGAGAGGTATCATACACTGTTAAAATTAAATTTTAATTAAATTGCTTTTTAGAATAGTGTCACGATTATGAGTATCCAAATAAAATTCCATATGGACGTGTAAATAGTCAAAATAATATTCGAAATTCTTAAATGAAAAAATTAGGCGTGTTGTAGCTTAAAAAGTTGATTTCAAAATTGCAATCAAAATCAATTCACAGAAGTTTAGACAATATTGATATTTGAAGAAAATAATTGAGAGAATTTAGACAGCTAATAATAAGGGAAAATAATTGGAGAAAAAAAAATGTCAATTTCCATTTAGACAACAGATTGATTCAAGAGCCAATTATCATTATAAAATGAGATTTCTCGTTTCCATTTGAAATACAAATATGTAAAAGTAAAAATTATAAATTTATGATTAATTATATTAATACTTAAAGGTAGTATTAATTGAGAATCTATTGTTCATTTTAGTAAACTATAAACATAACATTCAATTAAGGGGCACAGAGCCCCCAAATTGAGTGTTATAAATTTCAAATTTTATTCAAAAGTTATTGACAACCCGCTAGAGTAGGTTTGTCAACAAATTAACCCTAAAATCTTTAAATATCATTAAATTTAATTATAAATAAAATTTTGAATAACTTCTCATATACAATTAAAATTATTAATTTACGTATAAATAAAATTATTATTAAAAAAATGAAATTGTTATAAAAAATAAAAATTTGACCTTTAACTGCAAGCACAAATTCTATTTTCAATTATAAAAATTTTTTCTTATATATGTACAATGTATGTACACAAATTAAACAAATTATATTCTTCAACAATAAAAAGAGAAAATCAAGAGATGAAAAATAATAAAAACATAATAATAAAATGATGAGTACTTAACTTTTTTATTTGTACGTGTTCGTAATAGAAAATTTAATTCTAAAAACAAAAACAAAAAAATCCTTTATTTTTTGATTATTAATAAAACAAAACCACTTAACACAAACACGTTATTAACAATAAAACAAAGAAGCATACATAAAATAACCAACAAAAAAAAAAAATAAAAAACTACAAGGATTCAACTTTTATTTTTTTTTATTTTTTTTTTTTTTTTGTGTTCGTTTGTTATACCCATCCGAATCAACAAGTGTTTTGAGTGGTTTTGTCTCATACATATATATATATATATATACAAGAATACAACAATACAATATTTTTCTTTTATATACAGACGTATATACCCTAATATTTGTTATTGTTATATTCATTATATTGTATATTAATTTATATACAATAAATGTTTGTTCTGTATGTGTACCTAATATTATATGAATACATAAATACACAATATAACACATTCATTTAAGTAATATTAAAAATGTGTAAATTGTGGAGGGGAGGTGTGGAGGAGGCGAGAATATTTTCAAGAGAATGTTAAAAGGAAAAAGAAGGTATATGGTAAGTATGCAAGTATAAAAACTAAAAACAAGTTACCCAAACAGAAAAAGAAAAACATAAGTAAACAATAAAAAAGGAGAAAAAATAAAAAGGTATGAATAAGTTTTTAGTTAAAAATTTTTTTTCTATATTTTTTTTTTTATTATAATTTTCCATACAAATAAAATAAAGAAAACAAAAAATACAAAAAGATATGAAGGTGAAAAATTTAGAGGTATAAAAGTGTTGTTTCTCCTTAATAAAATAATAAAAAAAAGGAATAAAAGTAAAAAATAAAAAAAAATTCCAACATTTTATTCAAGAGGTCCTGTTCATTTTTTTGTTTTTTTTTTTGTTTTTCATCTTTCATTCATTATTTACTTTTAATATTGTATACCTATATATATATACATACATTATAGGTTTAAATTGTCCGCATTTAAACTAACTGTATACATTTTAACATTTTTTTTATTAATAAAATAAAAGAAAAAGAAAAAAATAGTTTTCACACGAAATAGTGTTAAAATTAAATTGGGCAATTTTTATATTTTTTTGACTTTGCTGTTGTTTTTGTTTTTTTTTGAGGTTTTTGAATTTTTAAGTGGGAAAAATAAAAGTGGTAGAAGAGGGAAGGTGGAGGAGTATTTTGAGACATATTTAGTCTAAAGAAGAAGAATTAGATTTTTTAGCATTAAGGTAAATTGTTCTTGTTAAATGTTAATAATCGCAATATGAATGTGATGATGATCGCATTTTTTTTACGGTTTTTAAGTTTATATGGGCACCTACATAATATTAACGCACGATACACATTCATGATATTCGTGTATATTTGCATACAAAATATGATGACACTGAAAGTTAAAGAAATTGGGCGGAAAATTTCTTAATTACCTTAATATGAATATAATAAAATTCATCCATTTCATTTTATGTAAATATGGTAGTACAAGTAATATACGATATTATGAATAATAAAAATATAGTACAATTATTATGAATAATTTCAATTATTTTTGTATATGTTCACCTCCTGGAGGAGTGTGATGCTCTTACTCTTAGAGGGGGGAGGTGCTAGGGCGCTTTGCTCTAACGGTGGTGGAGTTACGGTCTTCTGGTCCTCATAAGTTGCTTGAGTTCATCAGGAGGGTGGGTCTCGACCATGTGTTGTAGGGTATAACCTGCACTCTCCTTGTACGTGGTCGCGGTGCAATGTTGCACTCGTTGTATAAGTCTTCAAGTCTACATTATATCGTATATTGTGAATAATAATAATTTTTTGTTTAAATAGAATTTAAATTTGTTTTTATTTAATTCCTCTTACTCCACTTGCTCCCCTTAAAATCCACAATTTACACTTTATAATCTAACTCTTTTACTAATATAAATAAATGTCTTTTTGTAATACCCAAATTTTTTTGTAAAATATTTAAGTAACTAACTTGCATTTAAAATTCTTCTTAAGAATTCTTTCGGCTTAATTCAAAAATATACTTTCTTTCTTAATTTTAAAAGTAAATATATTTTTTTCTTTTCCTTTAAGTATTTATTATTTATACATTACATAACTATATCTTATTCTCATTTAATATTCAAAATGTACTTCAAAAATACTTGAATCATTTAATTTAAGAAAAAAATTATAACACTTTTAGAAGAAATTTGTTAAAAATAGAATACCATATTATATGTACTTAAAAAGTTAAAACATCCTTTAATACTTTAACAAATAGCTAAATAAATATATTATGTATTACAACAATTTAAAAATATATAAAATATCATGTACGCAAGGATATATTTATCTATGTAAATATATTTCACACATACGAGTATATAAAACGAAAATCTTATTCTGTGTATGCTTTTGAAAAAAATTTTTTTCTTCTTCGAAATATCACGTGAAATATATCAAAAATTTCAATCATATACATGTATGTACATTTTACCTTTAATGTTCACATTAAATATGTTATATATACATATATATATTAATATTTCGTTATATATATAATATATTACTTTTCTTATAAACTTTTCATTGGGAATGCAAAAGGATGAATAAACCAAAAAAAGAAAAAAAATAAATAAATCTGCTTTTAACTTTTCTCACTTTACGGTATTTAAACAAAAACTTGGAAACATTTTTGTTTTTTTGTAAAGTTCCAACAAAAAATATTTCTGATTTTAATTTTTTCTTCAAAATTTCTAAAAATATATTACACATCTCTTATAATATCCTTTGAGAATCATTTAAACACAAGTTATATTCAATATTCTTCAATATTCTTCTATTATACATATAAAATATTTAAAAAAGTTAAAAGAAAATTGCGTTTTCCAGGAAAAAGAAAATTCTTCTTTATTGACGAAAGAAACTAAAGAAAAAATCAAATCAGAAGAGAAAGAAAGTGAAAAAAGTTTTTTCCTAAGTATCCTTGACGCGTCATAATAGTAACAAAAAGTTAAAAAACAAAAATGTAAAAATTCGAAATATAAGCAAGGAATACAAAAATTAGCTATCCTTATTCTCATTTTCTTCCTTATATATCTTATGTATAAATTTTGTACTTATGTATATACATATGTAATTTTAATGTCACTTATTATTTACTTGAAAACCATCAGCACAGCAGATGTGAGTTTTTCTTCTAGCAACTTGAATATATTATTAAAGAAAATCAATCATATTCTCTTTATTTTATACCAATAGGTATATTTTCTCATATGAATTCTGTACAGTATCGCTTTCACCTCTCTCTCTCCTTTTTTTGCTCTTCTGCTATTTTCTCCTCACCTTAGTTGCTGTTCTCTCTTTTTTTTTTTTTTTTTTTTTTTGAAACAATATCATGTATAATGTTACCATTATAAAACATTATGGAATCATAGATTTTCGATCGTATCTGATTTTTCAAATAAAATCAAATATGCAAAAAAGAAGAAAGAGCAAAAAAAGCAAATTTAAGAGAAAAAATTAGATATTCAAAACACATCGCGAGTTATCAATAAACAATGCAAGAGAAAAATATGATGCTTATATTGAGGAATGAAAATATGCTAACGAACGGAAATTATTGAATTTTCTTTAAGCTTATTGTATATATATAAATATATGTACAATGTATGGGTATAAGTAAATGTACTTTTAAAAGAATGATAGGGAACATAAGTATTTTACGCGTCTGAGTGTATATGTTTTGTTTATACAATATATTATTATAATGTTCTTGAAAATCAAGAATCTTCTTGTAATTCAAGAATCATCAAAATATTTCAAAGTGAACAAGGAAAAAATTACAAATAACAAAAAAAGAAAACATTTTAGAAAGTCCCAAGAATGATTTTTGCGGGTATTCTTGTTTTTTGTTTCTATAAATACCGTATTAAAATGCCGATAATGGTGTAACAACGTCGCACATTTAAATTAGGAAATAAGAATAATATGGTATAATAATGTAATAATTTATTTCGACATAAGGATAAAATTATAACAAGAATAATAACAAAGATTTTATGTTTTACAAGAGAAATTATTTTTTGTTTTTTTTGGTGATAATGGTTTAAAAATTGTTATACATATAGAATGATAACAATAGGCTATTTAATACCATTATATTTTAAAGATGATAAAATTTAGTTAGTTTAATGAAATTTGATAGGCAAATAAAATTTAATAATAACATAATATTAAGTATTAATGAGCATTGAAATTTAATTATTTAAATTGAATTAATTTAGAGAATAAATTTTTTATTGAATAAAATTTCAATATTTTTTTTAATTTAAATTTTGTATTAATATTCAATTTAAAATTTGAATTATTTTGTATTGAATACCGTACTCTAATAATTAAAACAATTGAATACCATACGTTGGCATGTAGGAGGAAAATGCCAGACAAAATAAAAATTCCTAATATTTATACATAATTCAATGCAAATTCGAAAATAATGACTGGAATTTTTTTTCCAGGAAATCGAGTGTTATACTATATGAATTTCAAGACATTATAAAAAAAATAATTGAAATAATTAGGGGAACCAATTATTTTAGATATATTTAAAACAATATTAATACAAAAAATTACAAAATTTTTTTAAGTACATAAAATTTTTTGTTGAAATTAATTTTAAAGTTTTCCAATTCAACATAAGATTTGTGAGATGTACAGAACATTCTTATGCCTAATAAAAAAATTTTTTATTTTTTTACAACCTAAATGACTACTTACTCTAAAATTACTTACATATTACAGTATTATTTACAACATGAACTAGATGTAATTATTTTTGAGACTCTCAAAATATTTTATTAGTATATTATTCCTTAAGAGCCTTTCAATTAGATTTATATAAAATTTTTGTGTTCTACGGAAAGAATATTACAAAAATTGTTTAAATTTTCAAAATAATAAATCAAAGGAAACCATATGGTTTTCATATTCCTTATGAATGAAGTATGCAATAAATGGTAGTTTTATTGGCAAAAAAAAAAACATAAGATTCTTAATATCATATCCATATTATATTTATATACTAGAATATTATGATATTTTATTTCCTTATCATAAATAACTCTTAAAATGGATTTAATTAAAATTTTAAAGGAAAATTATTTATAAAAGTTTATAAGTGATTCTTTTCTATTTTGAAAAGAAAAAATGTTTTGTATATTTCTTTTTATTTAAGAAGTAATGAAAGGATTTTTTAAGATCAATGAAATTTATATTTATTAACTTTTGTATGAAGAACATGTATGAATATTATTGTCCATTTTTGTTGAAAATTCCTTTATAATTTCAATTTTCAATTGTCTAGACATTAGTGTTAATATATCATTGAATTAAGTATATAATACATACATAGATATATATTTATTTTTTTGGTAAATGATAATAATTTCTTTTTGGAATAATGCCATTTAGTAAGTATACTTGTATACAAGTATAATAATTTAGTCAAAAAATAATTTTCTCTTTTAAAAATTTTCTTTATAAATAAAGGAGCAGTTGGAGAAAAAAAAAATAAGGACAATAATCAAGTTCAAGACCAAGTTTATTCAAATTGTCATAGTCCTTGTTTTTTTTCTGTAAATATTCATTTTATATGAATATTATTAAATATTGATGTAAAAAATTTGTTCTTGACTGCTGTAGAGTATATGCTAGTATATAATGCGTATTATTACACAAATAATATTTTTAATAAAGGTAAATGTTTAAACCTACACCAGAATATTATGTAATTAAAATTAGACATAAGCAAATAAAATGATTAATGAAAAAATAATTATTTCAATATTTTAAAATAAATATTTCAATACATTGCACGAATTCTATTAATGTGAGGAGAGGAGCTGCTTCTGGTTTGTAGTTTGAATATTTTTGAATTTCTCGTAATGTACGAGTTGAACTTATTCTAAAATCCTGAATATCATAAATTTGTAAATTAATTTCTACATAAAAATATTACTGACATCTATATCGGAATAATTCTTTCAATGATAAATCTATATGACTCACTTCTTAAAAATGCACTGATTTACCTATTGTAAATGAATCATTGCAGATTTTTTAGAAAACTTAAATTGAAACTAAGCTGATTTAAAGGTAAATTTCGATCTTTTTTCAGAAATAAATAAAAACTAGCTAAACTATTTTTTGAATTAAAATTAGATTAAATTAAAAAAATTAAATTGAATAAAATTTAATAAAATCCTATTTGTTATTTGTTCCTATAATTGATTTTATTTCTAATTTATTCTGAAAGACAAATTAGTCAAATTAAGTACATATTTAAGTTCAATTAATTAAAACGTATCTCTTACGCAAAACAAAAAAACAAATAACATTTACGCACATTGAAATTTTTTTTTTAAAATTTCCCTCTTAACCTTGAATTATTTTGAAAATAAAATTCAATGTGAACGATAAATTTTATTTGTTTTGTTTTTTTTTCTTTCAATTTTCATTTTCTTGTTAGCATGAATGACTACAACATTTGTTAAAAAAGAATAATAAAACAAATGAAACAATCAAGCCTTAAAGTATGCAATTTTGTATGAATTTCAATTTATAACCCTCTTAATATGTGGTTTTTCTGGTATTAAAAATAACATTACACAACAATCTTATCTACATTTTATATATTGTGTATTTGCTTTCTGGTTTTGTGGTTTTATTTAAAAAGAAAACCTTGACATTTAAAACTTTATAACAATTTCATGACAAAACAAAATGTGATTTTTTATTTTTAATTTGAGTATTTTTTTTTTTTTTCGTTATTTTTCTTCCTTATTTAACAGAACAATTCATTTAAATTGATTTCCGGTGTAGACAAACGATTATATAATTTGTAAAATAAATACACAATAAATTAACCCCCTTATAAAAAAAATTTTTGTTTCTTGTTCTTTTTTCTTCAATTTACTCATACATATCTCTCTCTCTGTCTTTTGCTCCCTCACCGTTTCTTATATGTATATCAAGTTGACAAATTCAAATTAAAAATACAAATGAAATTCATTGAAAACAATAAAGAAAAGAAAAAAAAATATGAAAACAATTATTTGAAAATTGTATATATAAATATAAAAAGAAAAATAGAAAGAATAACAATAGAATAAGAACAAAGAACAACAATAATGAAATCACAATTTTTATTGTGACATTTATATACTGTTAAGTATAATAATGTTATTGTATATATACACATATACATTGTATCCTTTCTTTTGTAATATTGTCTCTATACAGAAAGGATTAAATATCAAATGAGCGGAAAAGCAATTAAAATCATTTAAAAAGGATATAATATATCCTTTTAAATCTAAAATAATGAATACATATAAATAAAGGATAAACCAACTTATATACAATATACTCAATAATTTAGAAGAACAGCAAGCAACATTAAAAAGGAAAGAAATAAAATAAAAAGGAAAAGAAAATCCAAAACATTTACAACTTCTCCAAATAAAATATAATGAGAATAAGAAAAAAAAATTGTTATAAAATTATAAAGAAAAATAAAAAAAGACAATCAAAAACCAAAAAAAAAAAACAACAGCATAAAAATTTGGGATATTAATTACGAAGGCAGTCATCAAATGTGTCAAATGTCACACAAATTTATTGTGTTAAGTTTCCATATACAAAATATAACACAAATATAACAAAAAGAAAAATATTTTTGTATATACAAGAACATGGGTATATTATCTTTATATATATATATATATATATGTATATATATATATATGTACATTAAATGTACATGATATTATGATGTACATGTATAAAATAATAACACTAAAATCTTAATACAAAATTATAACCAATTAAAGAAAAAACATGGGAGTAAAGAGAAGAAAAGATGATAAAAAGAAAAAGGGGAGCAAGGAGAAGAAAAAAAAAGGTTCTAATTATGTTGACAGGATTCTATTAGATTTATTTAGACGTTAAATGCTTTTTTCTTATTTTTATATATTTTTTGTTTTTGTTTTCACTTAACACCCTCAAGAAATTGTTATCTTTAATATTATACTAATTGGCCTTTTATTATACTGTTAATTTGATATAATCTTAAATCATTACTGTAGATTGTAGAGTATAACTTGGAGGAGGGTATTAAACTCATATTTTTTTTTCTTCCTCCCCTTCCCTCCTCTCTCTCTCTCCCTTACTCTCTCTCTCTCCATGCACTAAATTCATTTTCTCTTCCATTCATGCCTAATAATTTCGGTAACAACGTTTCGCTCAGATTATTTTTACTTCTTAAAGTAATAAACATAACAAAAACAAATTATTAAAACATGATTATCATCAGGTGGAAGAGAATAATAAAAAAATAAAGAAAACAAAACAATAAACAAACCGAAAAGGAATGAAAATAAAAAATACAAAAAAAAAGAAGAATTAAATTGTAAAGAAAAATTGGGTCAATTAAAAAGGACATAAATTAGGGAAATTTATTTTAAGATAAAATTAAAAATAGAGAAGGAGAGTAAAAGAGTGAATTTAATTTTTTTTTGTTGTTTTTTTTTGGATATGAAATTAAATGAGAGAGAATTAATTGGATAAGATAGAATCAAAAGGGGTTAATGGATTATGGGCACTTTTTTTTTGTTGTTGTTGTTTTTGGTTAGTTTTGTTATTTTTTGGGGAATTTAAAGAAAAAAAAAATGTTTTGCCTAGTAATTAAAAAATCTGTTAATGAGAATTTAATTTTTTGCATATTTGTACACAAGTACATACAAACATATATATATATATAAACTGTTATATAAATTATAAAATTTTTGGTTTAAATGGTTTAAATAATTTAATAAAAATTTTGTGATTAACTTATGGTTTTAATATAAATTTGTTAAAAGAAATTTTTGGAAAAACAGATTTAAAGAAGAGAAAAATTTATTTGAAGAGAAATACTTTTATGACTAAAGGCGAGACAATTAGTAATAATTTATTAAAAAATTATAAGATGAAAGATAAATATAATAGGTTGTGAATCATCAGTTTGTTAAAGAGAAGAGAATAATTTTTTAAAGAGTTAAAATTTTTAGTAGATTTATTTAAAATTACAACACTATTTGATGAACAAACTGTGCAATAAATGGAAGAATTAAATAAAGAAGTTTACGTATACAAAAATACAAATGGTAAGATTATGTATACGTGATAAAATATAATGAACTGGAATGAATTTTAAACTGGAATTCAAATTAATTTACGAAATTTCTTTTTACAATAAATACAGTATTAAAATACCTAAATATTTAATTTCTAATTATGAGAAAAGAAAAGTTTCCTGTAAACATTTGAAATTAATACCGAAATTTTGGTAGTTTATTTTACTGTAATTTATAAGAAATAATCAGGAATATTTTCTGCGGTACAACTGCTATTTCGATAGTATTAGTACCGTGATTCAATGGCAGTCAACTACCATATACTTATGCCTATATTAATATAATATTTCTAAATTTAATATTACTTATTCAATAATTTTTTAAATTTCTATTACATAAATGATCTATGTATATATATATGTTATATTCTGCAAAAATATATAAACAAAGTGCTTTCATTAAAAATTGTATAATTACCTATTATATTTAATATATGAACAATGTAAATTCATATAATAATTATAAAATTTACTGCAAAATAAAAGTTTTATCGACCCCTTTGATATTTCAAAAAAAAAAAAAATTTAAATTTTCATACACTCATATATTATGTAAGAATATTGTAGGCAAACCATAATTTGTGTATATAATAATTTTTTAATTATTTCTATTTTAAAATTTTGTGTTATACAAAATAAAATAGCAGTGCTATATTGTATGTTTGTTTACAATCTGTATTTCGAAAGTGTAGATATACACCATGCTCTATCTATGGTGTATATCTACACATTCGAAATTAAGTTACAATGCACTTTGAAATTCAATGAAATTATAATTTATTCCGGAAAATCTGCGTGAAAAACAACAACATCATTTCTTTCCATCATAAAATGAAAAAATAAAAAATATTATTTATTCTATACTCTTTAAATTTCATACAAAAATGCAACCACTTCTTTGTAATTTAAAATTATTTTTAAAAAATTTAATATTTTTATGGGATGAAGAGGAAAAATATAATAACAAAAAATAAAGGCAATTTTTGTTTTGAGTTTTTTTTTTTGTTTTAAACTATGAAATAAATTTTTCTTTTTGTAATTTCAGTCTATGTAATAATGAATTTTTTACAATTTTATGTAAACACAAAAATAAAGTACAAAATAAATACACGCATTTATACACATATTTAATTGAATGCGTGTAAAAGTGAGGTTATAAATGTCAAAAATGTGGTAAATATTCTAATTTTTAAAGTAGTCAAAAGTGTAATTGGGGGATTTTTTATGTTTTTGTGTAAAATATTTTAAAAATTTTTTTTGAAAATTAAATTAATTTGTTAAACATAAAATGATAGAAGTTAATTATATTATATTTTCAATGCATGCGTGTATGTATGTATGTGTGTGTGGGGATAATAAAAATATGAAGTAATGAAAGATGTATAAATTAAAAATAAAATATTTTTACTCATTTTACATACTTTTTACTCATTATTTTTATAATTTGTTCGCATAGTGTTAGATTCGGATGAGCGTTTCAAATTCAATTTTTGGAGAAAATGACTTTAAAACTTAATTACTCAAAAACTGCTTTGTAAATTTTAATAACATACATTGTGGTTATCAAGTTGACGTCTTGCGTTTTTTATTATTCCTTAAAATTTTGAGAGCTAAAAATATAAGTTTAAACAATGTTATGAAAATAATTTCGTAAATTTCTTTTATGATATGCCACATTCCTTAAAAATTTTAGTTTTGTAGTCCATGGTGTTCAGCAAATAAATATTTATAGAGGTTTCCGAAACTGAATAACAATGAATTGTTAAATATTCATATAACTTCACATTAGAAACGGATTCATATTAATTTGAAATCCCAAACTAACTATAAAAATATTTTAAATATTTTAAATCTATAAAACTTATTTAATTTATAAAATTTTCAAATCTATAAAACTTATTGAAGATAGGACAAATCTTAAAAAATCGTAACGAAAAATTACCGTCAGAAATACAACAAAGAAATATATTTAATTCAACAAGTTAAAAATGACGTATATCCAAAATAAGAGCTAAACTGATGAATTCAAATGTATAACCATATAATATTATGTGTAGGAGAAGGTAGAATATATGCTTATATATTATGTGTGTGTGTATAAAAAATTATTATTTTTATTGCTTTATAACATGATAATTGAAATATTATAGAAATTTTTTAATTATTATATTGGTATATACTTATTGTATATACTCGTATTATATATGTTCCTATATCTCGGAGCAAATTTTTATAATTATTTTGTGGAAGTCTTTATACTTTTGTACAGGAATTATAAGTAATTTATAAATGAAATGATTATAATTATTATTATTACATTTGATTGTATTGATACGAATATAAAATAATAATTATAATAGTAAAGTGTGAATTATAATTAAAATGATCAGAAATAATTGAAATAGAATAATTATATACAGGCATATTAATTGTATATATGTAATAAAATATTATTATTGATAATTTTATTGAGTTATTTAAACAAATAAAACAAAATATTGTTCAATTTTATGTTTTATAAACCTATTATGTTATTGTAGACTTATAATTTACATGGAATGTGCAATAATTATTTTAAAATTTCAAGTATTTTTTATTACTCAGCATTCTATGTAGTTCAACATTCATAAGACAACTAGTATACATTTAAAGAATTAAAATAATAGGAGATTTCTCATTTATTCAGTTTAGGATTGTATTAAAACAGTTCTCTATAGTTCTATCCTTGTTCTAAACAATTATTTTTCATGAACAAAACTTCAACAACAACACTACAAGTAAAAATTTTCGTAAACAATAAAAAGAAAAGAACATTATTTCTTGTTAGATAATTAAATTTCATTTAAAAGGGTAATTGTAGAAAACTCTATTCAAGAATGAAATATTCTAACTTCATAATAGCTTACATGCGAAAGTGTAAGTGTAATTTCGCAAACATTATTTGGCGGTATTGTTCTGCACAGTATTCGGAAGTGTTGCTCTACATATTGGTTTATAGGAATAAATTTTTCTGCCTTTCTTAAAATTCCTTTAAACCGATGTTTTAAAAAAGACAACAGCTGGTGTAGAGAAGTATAACAGAAATTAAGTTATAAGCCACTCTCAGAATCAAATAAATAAGCATAAGTAAAGACTTCTTATACTTATTTCATTATCACATTTAATTTCCTTTATAAATCCTTGCATAATTTTATTATAAAATATTAAAATATGTTAATATTAAATTTCTTCATACATTTATAATTAAAAATGTTTTAATTACAAAATTGAATTGAAAAATTTATTTTTGCATTATTTATTAAAAAATATAGACTTACCTGAAAAAACAGGGTAAACGCCACCCATTGATAGTATTTTGTATGTTTTATTGTTAATGGACCTCGTCCTTGTGAATTATGTACGCCTGGAAAAGGCACCTCCGCACCTTGCTTTTTCATAAAAGCATCAACCACTGTATATGTTGAATGTATCCAACAATAAGTATTGAGGACATCTTCCGGAATGTCTCTAAAGATTTTTTGCATTTACATAATTTAAAAATTTTGTAAAAATAAATAAAAAGAAAAGTATGGCATATATTAATAATGAATTTTTGAAAATTATTTTTAAATTTTATTATTTTTTTCAAATTTATTTTTGAATTTATATTCGATGATGATTTCGATTGAATTTTTTTTTTGTATAATAATATAATATGTATAAAATTTAATGTTTGTTTAAAATATTAAATTTTACTAAAATATGAAATTGTACCCATAATGTTTATTTAAAATTAAAATTTTATGTATATATTACTAATATAACAGTTAAATAATTAAACTGTCTTAAAATAATAAATACATCGATACATTCATGAAATCTTTAATATAAAATAATTGAAGAATTATTAATATCGTAAAATTTGTAAAAAATATTTTTCTAGCATAATATTAAATTTTGAGAATCACTGTATTACAATGAAATATAATGTTTTTGTATAACAAAATTGCAATTCATTTTTATACTGAAATAATACGGTTTGTGTACTTAATAAAATTTTTCAATTAAAATTCCTGAATAAAATTTGTTCTCTTATTCCAAGACACAAACCTGAAAATATTATGTCTGCATTTTTCTTAATATTTATATTAGGTAGGTACATAACATTTTAATGTCGTAATATATAATCGTAAACAAAATGTATGACAACTAATATAACATGTTTTTATGTAAAAAGAAAGAAAATTAAAAAAGAAAATTATGTATATAAATTCTTAATGATATGCAATTTTTTTATTAAATAAAATTCATTTTATACTTACCTTGTATGAACACAGTCTATTGGATTACCAACGTATTGGCGTGTTGTAACAGCTATTGAAAATGTAATCAAGAGTATGACAGTTGCATTTGTATGTAATCGGAAAACAGGTGAATCAATTTTAACGTGAGACACCTTTTATTTGAAAATCAAGAAAATGTTATTTGGCCATCATCAACATGAATTTTTGTAGATTTTATGATTATGTTTGAAGTCATAATTAATGTAGAGTAGTAGTAGTAGTAGTAGTAGTAGTATAACAGATATAAAATATAGAGAAAAAATTTCTTTTAGTAAAAAATAATGGTAAAATTGATATTGATTTTTTTTTTGTGGTTAAAAAAACCCAAAAAATTAAAATATTCAAAAGAACCCAAAAAATTCGAAAAGAAATTATAAAACAAAATTAAAATAAAATTTTAATTAATATTATTAATCAATAATTGTAAATAGAAAAAAATTTTAATTTTTATATAAAACAAAAAATAATAATAATAAAAGATTAGGATACAAAAATTGTTTGGAATTTAAAGGATTAGGTGAAAATTTTTCAGACATAAAAAAAAAACAAATTGATCATATTATAGTATGAAGGTATTTATAAAGAATTTTATATGAGAAAAATAAAGGACATATCATTATGAAAAATAAAGGATGAGAAATGTTAATAAAAAAAGTAAATGGGATGAATGGAATGATCTACGTTAATAATTTTATTACTTTTTGTTCATTTATTTATTTTTTTTTTATATACAGAGTGTAATTTTGAATTTTTATTATTGAGTTGAAAATATGAAAAAAACACTTTTTGCATACCATGTTTCACTGTATGATTTGAAAATTTTTATACAATATTAAGAGAGAAGAGAAATAAAGAGAATAAAATATATGATTAGAGAGATTTGAATCTCATTTATTTTATGTTTTTAAAATTGCAATAATACAAGCCATAAGTTATTAATGTAAAGAAGAGCGACTTAATTGTTTATAAACAATAGTAGCATGGCATGAGCATGAATATAAATAGAAAAATGTTGGAAGTTAATGTTATACTTGTGTTATGCAATTAATTTTTGTTCGATAATTAAAATTTTATGTTTTATAAACAATAGTATTATCAACAAATTGTTGAGCTTAATAAAAGATATAACATTAAAGGACTCCATTTCATTTATTTAAGATTAAAATATTTTTATTGTCATTACGATCTGTAATGACTCTAATATTTGTAAACACTCTGTATAAATGAAAAAAAAATAACAAAAACTTCAAAAACTAAAATAAAACATAATTACTAATTATAATTTGTAATAAAAAATCAATATGAGACGAAAAATCCAACAACCAAAAATAGAAGAATACGGAAATTGGTAATAAAAAAAAAAATTAAAAAAAAAAAATGAAATGGTAAAATATTAACATAATGATATTAATAACCGTAAAGGATAATATAATTTCTACTCTCTATGATATTTTTTTTTTTTAATAATAAAACAAACAAAATGTTAAGAATATGAATGAAATTTTAATATGAAAAATATGGAAATGTAAATTGAAAATTGATTATTATTGATTACAGGTTGATTATAATTATGATTTTTTTTTTTTTTTTTTGATATTATTATAATAATAATAATTATGGTTAAAATATAAATAGTAAAATTGAAATTGAAATTGATAAAACTCTCAATATTTTTGTATTTTTTGAACATAATTATTAACTACTCTCAAATTTAATTTGAACGAGCGTGATTATTGTGAAAAAGCAAATTAAATATATATAAAATAAAAAAAAAATAATTGATTAATATAGAAAATAGGAGAAAAAAAAAATCATAAACAAACTATAAATAAAAAATATTAAACTATATAATAAAAAATCAATTCGTAATAATAAAAATTAGTTCCACTGTTAATTGAATATAATAGTAATATGCTTTGTTTATAGATATACGGTTTATATACGTATGCGGAAACATGAATAAATGTCGTACTTAAAAATTTTTATGATTTGAGTATGAGAACATACTTTTTATGATTCTGAATACTATGTGGAGTTATTGAGTATACAATATACTTATTAATTTTTATTTAATTTTGAAAATTATGATAACTATATACAGAAAGGGGGGGAAAATTTAATATGGAATGGAGTGCATAATATAATATGCTTCCAATAGAATGAATTCTAAGAGTTTAAACAAAATCTAATATCGTTGAATTATATCGTTGAATTCTGTCGTATCTATATCAAATAAGAAGTATATAATTATATGCATAATAATCTCCTGTGCTTTTTTTAATTTTGCATCATATAAGGTCACTAAACATTTCATAATGGGAAAAAGAGGCAAAAATTAAAAAATTTGAAAACTATGTTAGGAAGTTAATCAGTTTTGATTTTTGTTGTTTGAATTCATAGAATTGTTTGAAATTATTTCATTAAATTTTTTAAGAAATGAAAGTTCTATTCAAAATTTAAAAAATGTCGATTATAAAAAGAATTTTTAATCTAGTATTTTTAAAATTTAGTAATATTTTGAAAAAAAAAAAAATATTTAAAACAATTGGTCTACTTAATGTCATAAAACATTAAGAATTGTTTTGTAATTTTTTCCCGAATCAAAATTTCGGAAAATAAATTTCAGCTTGGTATGTATATATGGCGTTAGCCTTTTTTATTAATTATTTCAAAAATAAATTAATAAAAAATTTTTTCTTTCCAGATTGATATATTCGAGATTTAGTGAAATTTTACGATCAAATAATAATTAGAGAAATTAGTGAAAATTTTGTGATTTTTTTATTCTTCACAATCATAAATAATTTCATAAATTGAAAATTTTTAAAATTATTAAAAAAGAGAATTTTTTTCGTATGCACTCAATTTGTTATATACAATATTTTTCTCAAATTTTGGGTTTGAAATATAAAATACAAGGAAAACAAATACAAGGAAAATGGCATTGCCACACCAATGTTTAGTATAAAATTCCTAGTATAAAACACATGGTTTAAGAATTGTTTTTTTAATAATTACAAAAATTCCACCATAGAATAAAATAGAGAAATAAAATATAGAAAATAAGAAAAAATTATAGTTTTTCTTTTTCATTGATTTTATTGTAATCATTATTACTTATATAATTTTTTTTTTTGAAGAAAATATATGGAAAAAATATTTAGGAATTGCTTTTAGTTTCCGTAATAAATTGTTCAAGGTTATCATTTAACTATATATGAGTAGTTATCATAATTTTCAAAATAAAAAAAAAATTAAATAAAAAAACAAGAAGAATTTAATATTTTTCTTCCTTTTTCTATTCCTTTCTCTCTAAAGAATATTTATGTATAATATCCGTTATTATATGGTCATTACTTGTAAAAAAAAAATATGATTTAGTTAAGGACATAAAAAAAGAGAAAAAAAATTATTAAAAAGAAATATATAAGAAAAAGGAGGTCATTTCATATCTTTATTATTTATGTGAGAAAAAAAAAATTGTTAAATATCAAGTATAAATTTTTTTTTACTATTTATAAACTCCTATTTGTATATATTTAAATATATTTCTTTTAATATAGTTACTTATTAACAAAAAGTCGTTAGTTACATAATTTTGTTTTTCCTTGGTTATTAATAATCATAACTATTATATGGATGGCAATTAAGTTCATATATTATGTGTTTTATGATTTTAATACAAAAATATATTCTAATAATAAATTGTATAGTTGGTGGTGAATGGGTTAATTTATATTTTACCGCATAATGAATTTTCTTAAGCTGTGATCATTGATAAATTATGTCCTAAGACAAAAAATTTAAAAGCAATTCATTCCTTTAATATTTATTATAAGTAAAGAATTGTTTCCTTTTATATTATATTTAAAATTTTAATTGAATTGGTTTTAAAGTAAAAAAAAAATATGACAATATTTCGGCAAGCATCGATCTAATAACCTTCTGGTTATGAGAATAGCATGCTACCCACTTGGCTACAAGTTCTAATTTTATTCTATTTATTTTATTCACATTTCGTATAACTCTTCAAAAACCATCCTATTTTGCATTATATACCTACTTCTGAGGTGTGAAAAAGTACGAGTATTTTGAGAAGGGCTAGAAACATGGGATAAATGGCATTAGATAGGGTTTTTGCGAATAGGGTCGAAGATAAGACAAGAATAACACATTCTTTGAAATAAATTTTGTGATACGAATTTTCTAAATGTTGAATAGATCATATCCTATATTTCAGATTTTGAGAAATTTTTGAAATGAATTAGCATATTGTATGTATAAAAATTTGTAATTTTTCATATTTAAATGTAACTTATTTAAAAAGCATAATGTAAATGGTAAAGTAAATTTAATTCATACTAATTATAAAATATTGTAGAAATATTTTATTGTCATACTTGATTTGGATATTGTTAATTAATATTTATTGTTAATATTGATGACGCTCATTTAAAAGTATTGAATAGAAATTCACCTTAGAATTATGCTTTAAAATTTTCTCTTAATTTCACTTATTACGTGAAATTCAACTTAAATACTCTTCTCTTTCGATGACATTTGAGAAATTTTTTTGGGAATAATCTATAATTTCTCTTCAATTGAATTATTATTGTAATTAATAAATTTATTTATTCACTAAGTGAATATAGTTAATTAACAGTATTGTGGAACTTAATTAAATTAATAAAAATTATTAAGTAATTAAAAATATATTTAATAATAATTATTAAATAAAAAACAAAAAATATAATAAATAAAATTAATGAATGTATATTTAGAAAAAAAAATATTTTGAATGATTTTTTTTTCATTTTGTTTTTTTTTAAAAAGCAGGCATGAAAAATGACATGCAAAGTAAATAGATAGAAAATGTTTAAAATTCGCTATTTAAATGAAAATGCGAAAAAAAAACTAGAATATAAAAATTACAAAATTAAAATAAGAAAAAAAAATTAAATAATTAAATTTAAATTATTTATTTACTTAATATAACTATAATTAAAAAAATAATAAAAAAAAAACAAAAATAATTAAAAATAGAAAAAATTTCTACTATAAATTTAATAAGCATTTTTTCGAGAACGAACAATGAACATTTAATTTTATTTTAGAGAAATGAAAAGAAAAAAAATATTAAATTATTTTTTTTTTTTTTCTAAATTTGAGTGGTAAAAGTGATTTTAGTGGTTATATTTATTTTTTTTTTTTTTAGTAGTTAGTGGTAAGTAGAGTGGTGATAATGGTGATGTGAAATTTGCGAGTTTTTAATTGAGTTTTATTTTCTTTTGAAATTTTATAATTCTGAGCTTGTTATGAATTACAACAAAAAAAAAAAAAAAAACAGAAAAATGAGCATTGAACAACATATAAGATAAAAAATATTTTTATTGAATTTATATTATGTGATTGTGAGTGAAGATGTGAAGAAATAACGAGTAAAAATTAAAGCAAGTGGTGAAAAAATTGATGTGAATTTTTTTTTTTAGAAATAAAAGAAAACAACAATTATTTCGGGAATATAATAAAATTAAAAAGAAAAAAAAAAAATAAAAATGTTTTTTTCTTTAAATAATTAAAGAAATTAGAAAAAAATCAAAAAATACAAAAAACAAAAAGAAATTTTTTTTTGTAATTGCAGAATTTTTATTATAAAAATTAAAAAAAAAAAATTAAATTTATTTCTGGTTTAATATTTTTAAAAAAAAAAATTTACTTTATAAAAAAGAAAATAAGAAATATTTTTTTTTTGTTTTTTTCTTTTTTTTTTCCAAAAATACTATTAACATAATAAATTTTAGATTAAAATATAGGAATGCAAATTACATTTTGATTTCAAAATATTTTTTTTTTTATGTTCATATAAATTTTTTTTTATATTTTTTCTCAAAATTAATACGTAAATATTCTTACATATTGAAGAAATTTATATTCTTTCTTTTTAATAATTGTAGTAGTTTTTAAAATTATTTTTTCAAAAAAAAAAAAATGTACAAATTTAATAAAAAAAAACATTTATAATAAAATATAGATGAAATTTTTTTTCTGCAATAATTAGCATTTTTATTTTTATTTATTAAATAATTTAATAATTGTTAACATTTTCGAGTGACAACAATAATTTTGCTTTGAGAGAGAAGATATTTTTATTTTTATTTTCAATTTATAAAATTAAAATGTTATTACGAGTAGCATGTTATTTGTATATATTAATTAATACTGTTGATTATTGTAATGCAACTTTGAATGAAGTCTCATAAAGAGAAATCTTAAAGAGAAATTCTTTTTAAATTTCGTATTATTTCTCTCATAATTTTTAATACTTTGTTTTTCAATTAATTACAGAATTCCGAACAGGATCAGAGCTTTGATCAAGTTAAACTGTTATTCTGTTGAATAACGAAATTTAAATTAAGAAATTCAATTAAATTAATATTTAATTAAATAATAATTATTTTTTTATAATTAATTTTAGATTTAATCTATATACTAAAAATTAATTATATTTAGGTTCAATAATACTCGTATTAGACAAATTGAAATATACAAATTTTAAATGATATTCTCTTAACTATTAACTATGGTGTTGTCACACTTAATTTGTTAAAAATAAAATAGTTACTTGATTTTCATCTATATTTTCTTATATTCGTATAATTAAGCATAACATAATATGTGTGATTTTATTTTTGTTTTATACAAATTTTATAATATAATATAATATAATTAATTATTTTTAATTTTGATATTCCAATTAAATTCACATATTATTGATGCAAAAAAAAAAAAAAAATAAAATAATTTTTTTTTTGTTTTTTTTTTTTTAATTTATAATTAAAATAATAAAATTCCTACTCATATTTTGTTTTTGATTTTTTGTTTCGATATTTTCGATATTCATTTATCAGTTATTTTCGATTCCCCCATTTTTTTCGAGACCAAGTTTGCTCATTTACATATATAACCAATTTAATAAAATGTCTTCGTTGATTTAAGGCGATGTTTTTTTTTTCGTTAATAACTTTTTTTTTTTTAAATACCATTAAAATATCATTGAAATTAAATCGAAGTTTAAGAAAAATTTATACATTTTTCGATGTTTTTTTATACATATTTTTCGTTGCTTATATGAAATTTCGATAATTTTTGTATTTTTATTTGAGTTCGTTTTTTTTTAACTTATTTTTTCGATGTTTTTTTTTAATAATTACATACCATATTATGTAATTTAATATATAAATATAATAAATATATTATTTATTATTTAAAAAGTGAGTTGTGTGTGTGTGTGTAAATTTATAAATTACATTTTGTGAGCGATAAATTTATTTATTTATAAAAAGTTTGTTTGGTTTTTTTATAAGATAAGACAAAAAATTATTGTTTATTTTAAAAAATCAAAAAAAAAAAAAAAAAGAGAAATTTATTTATTACTTTACGATATTAAAAAATATTTGAATTTGAGAGAAAACAAAATTAAAAAATACAATTTAATTACTGTTACGTTATTTACTATTGTTTTTCTCTTGTACTTTTTTTTGTTTTAAATTAAAACTAGCGTGTTTTTACGATATTAATAAGTTGAGTTGAAAAAAAAACACAAAATGGAAAAATAATATTAAGTAAAAAGTTTTTAAAATATTTTCATTTTTTTTTTCGTTTTCATTCTTATTTTTACTGTGGTGTTATTTACTTTGGTGGATTTTGTTTTATAATGTTTATTATAAAAATATTTATTAAAATTAAAAACTAAATTTTTTTTACTATTAAGGTGTATAAAAAAAATTCTCTATAAATATTAAAATAAAAAGTTATTTTTAAAGCTTTAGCAGAATATTTTTGTGTATGATTATTAAAAAAATTTTACAACAACTTTTTTTTTTTGCAAAAAAATTTTGTATGAAATCGAATTAAATTATAACCATTTTTGCTTATATTTGTACTATACTCTGTAAATTTTATAATACCTATAGTATTATTAAAAATTTTTAATAAATTTTTAAATAATTTAACAAAAAGTATTCAATGTTTCTTTGTGGAATTTAATTTATACAAGCATGTACAATATTTCGAACATAATATCAATATTTAATATAGTTATCATACCGAATTTTAAAAAAATTTAATTTAATTTCATACAATATTTTTAAATAAAAAAAAAAAAAAAATACAAAAAAATAATAAGAGAAATTCAAGTAAAATGTTCACTATTAATTATTACTTTATTATATAATATATTGTGTAGATACATTTATATATCATTATATTATACTAGTTTATATAATAGCAAATTTAATATTTTAATATTTCAGGATCGATATTTATTATTTGTTTTAGTTGCAATTTGTGTTATAATTATTGAAATTCTATAATTTAATTTAAAAAAAAAAAAATTTAAGGTGTATAGTTCAAGCTGATCATCTTACTACAATGATCTTTATGACTATATATATAAAAATTGTGGTATTACAATATGTGATTAAAAAAATGTTTTTTTTTTTTGGTTTCCAAAAATAATAATTTAATTTTTATTAAAATATGCGTGTGTTTAAAATTATATGGCCAGTGTTAAACAAAAATTAGTAAACTTTAAGAAATAATTTGTTAAAATTACTAAATTTAATACATTTTGTATGCTTAATACAAGATTAATTGAATCAAACATGTTTGAAATGAAATAAATTTCACCTAGTCATACAGAAATTTAAATCCGATTCTATGAATGATATTTTAATTAATTTTGTATTAATTTTTAATGTTATTCATAATTTAGGATTTTATTGAAATATACGGTTAAATTTATTATTAGGATATACGCTAAAAAAATTTTGTTTGATGAAGTCATCAATGAAAAATTTCAATTTTAATTAATATCAAATATAATAATATTATATTCAAAGATTGTGTTTGATCAGAATTAGATGGTATTTCTTTAATTTTTTCTATTGAACAAAATTGATGAATGTTTGGACAAATTATTTTCATTAAACTCCAATGAAATCAAATAAATTTCAACAACATACAAGTAGTATAATACTTGTTGTAATCAAAAGTTTACTAAATTTTAATTAGCACTGACTATTTTAATTTTTTTTTTCTTCTAAAACAAAACAAAAAAAAAAAAATTTAAAATTTCAATTTAAACTAAAAAAAAAATTTTTGAAAAAGAAAAATTGCTTGTTCTAAGCTCTCTTTGTTTATCAAACATGTTTTACTGTAATAATGCTTATATATTAAACATGTGGATAATACTTGTACGTTTGTACGTATGTATGTTAGTTGACTAAAAAAACAGAAACAAAATATAAAATTTTTTTTTTTTTTTTTTAGCTTTTGATAACACTTTATTTAGCTTTAACCATAGCCATTTTTTTTTGCAACTTGCATTTTTTTTTTCTAAATTCGTGGTTTTATACTAAACAAGTACGAAAAATTAAACAAATAAAACGAGAAAAAAAAAGAGAAAAAATAAAATGGTTTTTGCTTTTTGAATTCAACGCAAAAAAAAAATATTAAATATGTATTAAAAAATTAAAAATATATTCATATATATAACATATATATATATATATATATATATATACATATATATAGTATAGAATATATATACATATATATATATATTAATATTATTTAAATATGTATGTATATGTAAATATTCTCGAAATATTTTCAATTTTAATGCTTTAGTGAGAGGGTGGTGGTGGTTGTTGTCTTTGTTTTTTTTTTTTGTTTTGATTAGTTGTGGTGGCTTTATTTTTAAATTTTTTTTTTTTTTTTGGTTTTATTTCAAAATATTTCAAAGTATATACGAGTATATCTAAATATATTATATTTTTATATATAAATATATTATTTATTATTTTAGTGAAGATTTTCAGTGGTTGTAGTGGTATTGGTGGTGTATAATTGTTATTATTATTAGTTTTTACTTATTGTCCTTTTTTTTGTTGCTAAGTGTGTTTTTTTCGATTTTTATATTTTCGATTGCTTTTTTTTCGATTGTTTTATAAAAAAAAAAAATTGTGAAAAATTTTATTTAAATTTAAAGTTTTTTCTAAAATATTTAGCATTAAATGTGAATTCTACTATGTATAATAATATAAATATATGGTATACAATAAATATATAAAATAATAATTCAAAATATAATTTAAGAAATAAAAACAAAGATAAAGAACTTTTCTTTCTTGTTATAATAATAAAGGTGGTAAAATGGTGGTGATTTTTTTTTTTTGGTGTATATATAAATATATTATATAGTTATAGAAAGTGTCTCTTTTATTTTTTGTTCAAGAAGAGTTTGAAACCAAAAAAAAAATATATATATATTATAGTTTTTATAAAAATTAATTGAAATAAAAATTAATCTTTTGTATTTATATATTAAAATAATTCCATTTAATTAGCTCTATATAAAAAAATGTTCAATATATATTAATTTTGTGATTGTTTTAAATTAAAACATTAAAAAAAAAAAACCAATAAAAAATATCATAAATTATTTTTTTTATTTTAAAATAAATTATTTTTTCCATCATATTATAATTAAGTTACTTTGGTGATTTTCCATTTCATTAGTGTTGTATCGCATAATTTTTACTGCAAAAATTAATAATTTTATTTGTTTTGTAGATTGTGTTGTAAAATTATAAATTTTAAATTATTATTATTATTTTTTTTTCTGTTTGGTGGATTGTCTTTAATTTTTTTTTTTTTTTTTTTTGGTGGTTGTTGTTATTGTTGCTCTGAATAATCATTATTGTTGAAACAAAAACAGAAAAAAATGTAAATAAATTAAAAAGTCCTTTAAAAGCTTTTCATGTGATAAAATTTATTTGAACGATAATAATAATTATATGTGAAAAATATTATTAAATTAATAATATAATAATTGTTCATTTTATTTAAATATATATATATTTATATATATATAAATATATATATATATGTAAATAATATAAAAATAATTATAATTATTAAGTAGCAGAATCAAAAATAAATAAATGGAAAAAGAAAAATATTAAAATTTTTTTTTTTATTCTGTTCGGAAATGTAAAATAGCTTCATTTTACAGTGTTTTTTTGGTTTTTAATTATATATTTAATTTTTTTTTTTGATAAATAAATAAATTAATAAAAGAGAAAAATATTATATAAAGAAAAAGGAGGAAATTAAAATATAAAATAATAAAGAGGAATTAATGTTAAAAGAAGAATTTGTTTTTTTTTTTTTTTCTAATAATTCATTCATAATTTTAATTTATTTTCACCAATAAATTTGAATTTAATTAATTTTGAATATAATTATGAATAAAATTTTAATTCTATATTCTATATAAATTTTGTTGTTTGTAATATGGTAAGATTTTGCTTAACAAAAATATTCTTATTAAATTAAAACAAATTATTAAAGTTAAATAGTTTCTTTTATTTTTAAGAGATTTTTTTTGAATTATTTTTAAGAGATTTAAGAGAAGCTATAGTAATTTTCTTCAAAATATAATTTAAGAGAATTTAAATTAATGAAAATTTTTAATATAATTGGAACATTCATTTGCACTTTTAAATTTTAAATAAGAATAATTAAAATTAGCTAGTTTTTTTTGTATTAAAATTTATTAAATTATAGAAATAATTAAATAGAGATATTAAAAATTGGTTTTATAATATAATACAAATTTATTAAAATGATTCATAAAATCTCAAATGAAATTAATGAAACAAATTCTTGGGTTTTGGATAAATAAAATTTATAGTGTATTGAAATTAGAAATTTAAGCTTTTAGGATACTATTCTAATTTCATTCCAAAATGTAAAAAGAGATTGAAATTTTGGAATGAAATAGTTACCGCTTTTTTTAAAAAATCTTACCATATTTTTTACTAAAAGGTTTTGATTTTAAAAATTTCTAATATTTGTTTAAATTTAAATTTATTTATTTGAATTTCTAGATTTATCAATAATTGTAAATAAGTGCTAATAATTAATTTAACAAATTTAAAGCTTAAACGCTCTGTATAATGCAAAAAAAAAATCTTTTATGGCGTCAAATAAGAGTATATATTGAGAGTATTGCCATTTTTTTTTTAAATTACCTATAGAATAAGTATACGTAAAATTTTGCAATTCACACAGTGAAAACAATTAAAAAATTAGTACTCTGTGAAGAAAATGTGTAACAATTATTGAAATTTGAGATAGGTATATAAATTGTCAACATAGTAAGTTGTCGGCTATAAATTATTGAATTGAAACAGTAAATTTCAATTAGGAGTTAAAATTAACTTATTTGATTGCTCAATACTACTTATTTGTTTGCTTGAATTAAGACTAAATTTTTATTGAACAATTGTGTAATTTTTAATTCAAATATTTTGTATTTCCTTTGCAAAGTATTAGAATTATTATATTTAATTCAAAATTTTATAATATAAATATTTTTTTTTTGCTTAAATTTTGAATGGCATTTAGATATTAATAGATGACATTTTCTTCTTACATATATATATAAGAGAATTTTAATAACAACCATATTTAATAAAATATTTGAGAAAATGCTCGAGTCCCATTAAAATCCTGTAAAATCTCTATGGTTTTCAATATTTTTGTGGTATTTCATTTTTATATTCTTTATTTCATTTTATTTCTATTTAATTTAAATATATATTTTAAATATATATATCAAATTTTAAATAAATTAAAATATTGAAATTCAATTGAATAAAATTTATTCTATTCGAAATTTTGTTTTTTTTTTTTAAATAAAATTTGATTGTAAGTTTTCCCAGCATGAAACACACATTAAATAAAGTATGTATGTACAAATCAGATAAATTTACCTATGTATATAAATATGTGATGTACCCATATTATTATATATATATATATATGTATATATATATGCATATTGTGTATTATTTTTAAATTTACTTCTTTCACTAAAAAATTTAACATAGGTTTTTACTAATACTCTTTAAATTTTTATATATTTTTATTTTTTATTAAATTGAAAAATATTTATTGAATGAAAAATTTGTTAAGAATATATATTGAATTTGTTTTTTATTTTTTTTTAATATATGTACGAAAAAATTCAATTTGGTTAGAGAACAGAATTGAATAAAGGATAATATAAAAAAGTTAATTTAAATTTTTGTTTTTTTATTATTTGTTGTTTTTACATATTTTCATTTTAAAATGTCAATTCAATAATTTTCTCGTTCTGAGAGAATTTGTTAAAAAAAAAAAAATAATTATTTGTATATTTGCTTTTTCTTTTTTGAGTAAAATGAATTTTTCCCCAGTTATACACTATATACAATAAAGTACCTGAATATGAAGGTATGAAGTAAATGAAATATAGTATATAAATAAAAATTTCATTATTTTTTTTATATTTCAAATTTTATTGATAAATAATTTAATTTTATATTTTTTTTTGTAATTTTATTTATTTTATTTTATTTGAAATATAAGAGTCGATTTGTGCAGCAGGTGTTGTTTTGTATTAAAATTATATACAATTGAAATTATTTTAAAAGATTTATTGGTAAAAAAAATTAAGAGAGGGAAAAAATAATGAAAGAGATTGACATTTTTATGTTTTTAATTCTATGTAGCAAATAGGTACTCTCTTTTATTATCTGTTATTTTCTAAAGGTATATGGTAATTTTCCTTTTGTATTTACCTCATTAGAAGAAGAATGTAATATTATATGCATATATGTGAATACACCATTCTACTTTTTATACCCATATTATATAAATGCATGAATTAATTTCAAATATAATATTATGATGTAATTAAAATCTAACCAAATTGAATTCAATTTAAAATACTTGTAAATATATTTTAAATTTATTGATTTGAGATACTATTTGTTTCGAAATGAAACAAAATTTCGGGTAAGAGAATTTTATAAAATAAGTTCTCTACATTTATAACATTCTCAATGTATAGTAAAATGTAAAATGACAATTATTAAAAATATTGGAAATTTTCTATTTTATGCACAATCTACCATATTGTTATTAACTTATTAAAGAATTTATAAAATTTAAATTAATAAAATGCTATTAACAAAAAAAACTTGTGTAATTTATATACAAATTAAATATGTATATATATATAAAATATCCTCATTTGCATATATACATCTAAGTAGTAGTAGATTTTTAATATAAGGAAATTAAATTGTTGTCACCAAAAATTTATATCAAATATATCTCAATAAAAACACTCTACACAAAATATAAACATAATCGTATATATACATCAAAAAATAAGAAATTGAGCTCTAGAATATACCAATGAAAGTTGGCAAATTGTCGAAAATTTTATATTATATTATTCTATATGCATAATGGGTAATGGCTATGTTTTTGGTAATTTTTATAAATTAAAATTTTCAAATTATTTTATTTTTTGGGTTAAATTTTAATATGGGTTCAAAGATTTTTGAATGTTTTTCTTAAATTCTTATCAAAGGTAAATTTTTCAAAAAAATCTGAATACATATATAATGCATACATACATACTGTTATAATGTAAATATTTGAATAGATATTTTGTTGTTGTTCTTTGAAATCGTTTAAAATTTACAGGTGTTAAAGAAATTAAAGGAGCTGAAAGAAGTTTTTTTTTTTATTTTCCATAAACTCTAATACATTTTTACTAACAAGGAAAATTCAAATAAAACCACTTACTTCAACAAAATGCCATACAGTAAAAATTTTAAAAAATGAAAATATAAATTTTCACTTAGGTACCCACATATAGCTTAACTATATAAAAAACAGAATGAAAAATTAAAATTAGAAAAATTTTTTTTCTTGTATAGTTCAATTACCATTCCATCATTTTAACACCCTAAGGATATATGAATAAATATTTTTTCGTATATATGTACACGATATTATGTAAATATTTTTTTTTTTTATGTAAATGTATGTTTTTTTTGTAAATCATTTTGGTTAAAAAATAAAGTAAATAGGAAATATTTTGGTTTTATTTTAGATGCAACCATCAACTATAAAAAGTAACTATAAAATATTTATATACATATATATATATATATAAGTATGTATCATTATTTGTTATATAAAAAGTATGAAGTATTTTTACATTTCTGCTATTTATAAATTTATTTTAGAAAATTTTTCTTGGGTTGGGTCCTGGTTATTCGAAATGATTTAGATAAATGAAATTTTCAATTTCTGTATAAAATGAAAAAAAAAAAATAAGTGTGTACAAAAGACTCAACATTGAAATTTTTCTTTTTTTTTTGAAATATAACAAAATAGAAGGATCAAAACGTTGATTTATATATACATATTTATATATGTTTTGTATGCAAATGTTTAGGTATAATATTTTTTGAATATGAAATTTTTGAATAGACGTGAAGCAAAATAAGAATTTAAGGGAAAATAACATAGGTGTACATGTATATTTATCGTATATATAGAAATTTTTTCTAATATTATATAACGAATAATTTAGAAAAATGTTTCAATATAGCAATGTATAAAATAATCAAAAAATAAATAGAAGTAGCTATATGAATTTTTAGTTCTTTTTAAAATTCTAAATTTAACACTATGTTAAGAATTTTAAATATTAAAGAATAATATACATTTAAGTATAAAATTTTACACTAAAATTTTTACTTATAAAGTTTTTTTGTTATTGAAAATGGTTTCTGATATCTCAGCTCTTCTTGCGTATATAAAATTTAATTCGTTCAATGGTTTTCGTTTTATTTTTTTAAATTAATAAAATTTAAAATTATATTCTCTATAAATTCTATATTTTATTAATTGAATGTCTATAATGTGGTAAATTTTGATTGCCTATAATGTGGTAAAATTACCCACAATTTATTAATGGATTTAAAACTTTGATTTTCAAATTGGTAGGTTTTTGTCATTTCCTAGTTTGAACAAATGTTTTCAGAGTAAAGAAATTGGAAATAATAATATGTTGTTACAAGGCTCTTAAAAAAATTGATTTATAACCATAATTTTAAAATTGAGAAATTTGCATACTTTTAGGGTTCTCATATTGCAGTTAATATTATGGGTGATATTTAGTATTAAATAATAATATTGCATTAATTATATTCTTAGCCTAAGATCTTAAAAAATTCCATTAAAATGTGGTTTAGTACCACAATTGGGGATTATTGTAATGTTTTTAATTTTTTGAAAATTTTACAACTTAAAAAAAGAACGAAAATTATTGATGTAAATCAGATATTTTCGGAGTTTCGATTTATCAAATTTTTCGGAGTTCAGCTTTCACTTGAAATTTCTTTTAAATTTTGATTTAATTTTTTCTCCGACTTCGATCACACATAAAATTTTTTTCTACTTGAAATTCAATTTGCATCTCGACTCCGGCTATTACACAATTTTTTTTTTTCAGCGTCAAATCAATAGTGGCCACTACGTATTATGACCCGTTTATGGCCTACGTATTAAAAACAGAAATTTTTTATATATTCGACCGTGAACTTAGTTATAGAACCATAATTATTTTAAGAATTAAAAAATTATACAACCCCTTACTTCTAGTGTTTGATTCTAAGACTTCGGACTATTTAATCTCTAACTCTTTAACACAATTTTCGTGTGTGAATAATTCAAATTTCGTATGAACGAATCACACCATAGTTCCTTCAACTTGCATTATACAGTAGCGTTTATTTAATTAATTTTAGATATTCAGTAATTTTTAAATAAAAAAAAAAGATTTTAATTTTAAATTGAAAGTTGAAAAAAGTTAAAAAAAAAAAATTAAAGAAAAAAATAATAAAAATTACGTGGGGCTACAAATTTTTTTACTTTCAGTTTTTTTTTAAAACTATAAATTAATTTTTGTTTTTAAAAAATTACCATAAAAGGTGGCTGCAAAATAATATTACTAATTTTTTTTTGTCTTTTATATATTTTTGGCATTAAAAATGGTGACTTGAATATCGGTGTTGTTTTTTTTTTTTTTTTGATATAGTGATTTGATAATGAAATAACAGTTTTTATGAAATTTATTAAAAAATAAAAAAAAAAACAAACGAACTATGATAAAATTATTTATATTTAATAACAATATAACAATGAGAATAAAAGATGGTGGTGGTGGTAGTGGTGAATTTTTGTTTGGCTTGGGCGAGCGATTCAATAAACATAATTTATGTGAGAATAATATTAATGCTATTAAAATATGGAATGAAAAGTAATGAAGAAAACAAACTATATAGAATAAAATATTATGCTCTTAACAGTATAACAAAACGAAAAAAAAAAAATTATGGTGAATAATTTTTTTGACTAAAATGTTGAAATGTTGAAAAACAAAAAAAATTGCTGAATTTTTTATTGTGCATCCTTTGCTTGATTTGAGAATATGAAAAAAAAAAATATTTGTTATAGTTTTAAGTTGTTTTTCATTTTTTAATGAAAATATTCATTGTATTTTATATGTGAATTTGAACAGGGTGATTTTTGAAAAAACGAAATTAGATACAATGAAAAAGTGAAGAGTAAATATGAGTTAAAAACTATACAAAGAAAATAAATATAGAAAAATATGCATGATTCTACTATACTAGAATAGAATAGTGAATAGAATGAAAAAAAAAAAATAATAAAATAGAAATTTTTTAGATTTTTAAAGATGCAATTTTTGATGAACATAAAGAAAATTTTGATTTATATTTTTGTACATAATTTGAATACACCCAAATAACAAAGATTGTTTGTGAATTTGACTAATATTTTTACATTAAATTATTTAAATTTTCCTCAGAAATTTCAATTCGACAAGTATTTGATATGAACTTCTTGTTATAATCTAAGCACTGAAATGTAAATACAATAAAATTGAAAATTGTATTGAATTAAATTAAATATCTAATTTTAATTAAATTTCAATAGTAAAAAATTCAATAAGTTTTTGATAAATTTAATAATTCAGTAAGTAACGAACTATCACTTATTGTATATCTTGTTGCATTAAACCAATTTGAGAATAACTAATAATTTAAGATTCAGTGAAATTTAATAATTCAGTAAAATTTACAAAATATAGTTTATTTTTTCGATTACACCAATAAGTCTCTCAATTATTGTTACGATATTATTTTGGGTGTACTAATATTATGTACTTTAATATACTTATATACCAATTGCTTATTATTATGATTTATATGAAAAATAAAGGTGATTTAACTAGCTTACCTCATATTAGACATCAAAATGAATGAAACTAATTTTGTGTTTTTTTTAAATATTAAAATTGAAATCATCACAATTTATTTTTTTCATAAGTTTTTCTTGAATATAATAAAATTTTTAATTAAATATTGTTCATTAAAAAAATACCAGTTTTTAAATATTCAATAAAAAAAAAAAGAATCTAGATATATTTATTATTAATATTTTAAGAATTAAAAAAAGTTTTCTCTAAATTTTTGTACTCATAAATATTAAATCAAATATTTTGTTATAAAAATCTCGAGGGTAATAAACTATTAATTATTAAATAGGAAAAAACGTACGAATAATTTAATTAGAATATTAAAAAAAAAACTAATATTATACTTTTAATTTTCAGAAAATTTTTTTTTTTTTTAGGATTTTACCAGCAGGTATTGCAGCTGAAAATTTTAATTATTAAAATTATATGAAAAAAATAGTACATATACTAAAAATAATATGAAAATTGATAATATGACTATGTAATGAATACAATATATTTTATAATAAACATGCGTTAATGTAAAGCCGATAGCAAAAATAAATTAATATTGCATAGGTGAATAGTGTAAAGTGCATTCTTAAAATCTTATATTAAAAATGTATTATGAAAAAGGACATACGATGTAATTTGCAACAGGAATACAAAAAACTTTGTATACAAAAAAAATGAATGCTTGCAGTTTATGTTAAAGTATTCTGAATAATTCAAATAATATAGATGGAAGTAAAAATAAATAAAAAAAATTCAAATAATTTTGAAATACTTTAATAAGCTGGGTTCATTTGTTATTCTATAAATTTCAACTTATTGAATAAGCTTCCCGACTCATTTCAATTTCGTTCCAAAAAAAAAGGTTCGAACATATTTATATTATAAATTTAATCTTTTAATCAAAAAACTAATGTAGCACAAGAACATTTTAATTTTAAGATCTACTAACTCTTAATAATACTTTATAGTCAGAAAGTGCTTCGGAAATTAGATGAGAAATTGAATGGGGGTACTTCAGTAGGCTGAGCCTCGAAAGTGAAGACATATTACAGATTCTATAGTGCGAATGGGGTAGACATTTCGCGGAATTGTGACGCTTTCGCTCATAAGAGAAGTGCTGGGAAGATTTCCTCTAACGGTGGCGGAGTTGCAGTATTTCTGGTCTCACAAGGTGTTTGAGTTCATCAGGACGGTTGGTCTCGAGCGCGTATTGTAAGGCATGCGCCACTCAGGGAGGGGGGGGGAGGGGCGCACAATAGATTCTTATATGGGGTTTCGGTGCACTGGTACCTCGGCTGTACAAATTAACTAGGGATCTTAAATAAATATATAATTTTAAAAGTCTCAATTAACATCAGCCGAAACTATTATTAATTTTAACTACTTTTCTAATAATTTTGCAAAAATATTTTATATTATTAACGAAAATTTTTTAATTTATTAAAATAAAAATTATATAAAAACCAAAAAATCTATGGTGAATATAGGATGTGATTTAAAAAGTTTTTATACAAATATACACATAAAACATATAAAAATAAATTTTTAAAAATAATAATTTTTTAGAATTTTTTCTTTTTTTTTAAATATTTACTTTTTTTAACGCACATAAAAAGCTTTCATTGCACATATAATATGTTTAATTTTAATTTAATTGTGTATTTCAATAGTGTATGTACATTTATTATTGCAAATTTGATATTATATTTTTTAAAGAAGCAATTAAATGTGTGCGGCAAAAGTTGTATGTGAATTAATATATGCTATATTGATTATGAAATTTTATTACTATAAAATGTGATGATTCGGTTTTTTGAAACTTAAATACAATTGAAGTCAATTATAATATTGAATTTATTCTGACCTATGGTTCAGATCAAATTGATTGTAAGACTGAAAGTAAAGAATAATAAATTGCTTGTAAAACAAGCCTCCGATAGTTACTGTATGTTGCATGGTTCCGATGTTATAATAATTTATTTATATGCTGGAAAAATCTGGTATTTTTTGCTAGACATTTATTAAAGAATCATTTTTGAAAATATTTTTGCCACCTTATGCGAAACTCCCTCTTTGTTATATGACGAACATTATTCAATAAAAATTTAAGTATTCTAATCTTAATTTTTGAGTACTTATATTACAAATCATCACATTTTGGTAATATAACTTATAAAAATATTCTATTATAGTGAGTATTATAGGTGATAGTGAGAGAAAGCGTGATAAAGTGAAAGATGAGTGTGAGATTATATAGAGCTCATATATTTTATAATAATAATATAATAGTGAGAAAAGTGTTATATTTTTCAAAATTGTTATTATACATTTTTCAAATTTATAAGTTATATTTTCAATTTTAACATTTATAATAACAAAATTGAAAAATATTTATATAAAAAACAAAAGGCAATTAAAAAATTAAAAATTTTTTTTTTTATGAGAAATTATTTTTTTTTTTTTTGAAAGCTCACAAAAATGATATTTAACATTTAACTAAATACACATATTTACACAGTAATTTATAATTGATAATATCGCAACAAAATGAAAGCCACATTTAATAAGAAAAATTGAATTTTATTTAATGACAGTGATAGATATTATATATAATGGAATTTATAATGGAAACTTTTATGAGATAATTGAAGATTTTCTGGTAAGACAGTTTATGTATTTTGTCAAAATTGTGACAACACTTTATATTGTGTTGTTAAAAAAAAATTACAAGTATTTGATTAACTCTTGATAACTCAATGACACTAAATTTTTAAAAAGGTTTTAGTTAATAGAGTTTTAACTAACTGGAAGTGAATTTTTCCAATAAATTTCGATGAACACATTTTAATATTATATTTTGTTTGAATTTTCTATAATCTTTGTAAGTTTGTCAGTACTATTTTCCATATAGCACATATAAAAACAAAATTTCTAAATTCGATTCGATTTTTCATATATAAATAATTGGAAACAGTTTACTGATATATTAGATATATGATATATCATATATCTAATATATCATGTTATATATATAACAGTTAATGATATATGATATATTTTTAATTGAATATGAATAGGCCCGGTTCTGAAATGTTTCCAACAGTTTCCAAAGTAAAACATATATAGATATATATATCATATTAGATATATGATATATCATATAACAGTTAACTCAGTTGATGATATATGATATATTTTTAATTGAATATGAATAGGACCGGTTCTGAAATGTTTCCAACAGTTTCCAAAGTAAAACAAATTCATTGAATGTAACAATTATTTGAATCCAGACTTATTCAAAATAGATGCTTACTAGAAAGAATGTATTAAGCGACAATTAATATATTTTACATTTTTACAATTTTTTGTTTACGATTTGATGACAAACTGTGTAAAAGTAATTATTTCTTTGTCGCTTTTACCAAATTATGGTACCGTTTAAATGGTAAATTTAATTCGCGAGTAAGATTAAAGACATGATGATTAAATTTGTTATACCAGAAAATTTTCAATAATAGATAAATCAAAGAGTTTTTATTTACAGTAATTATTTTGAAATTAAAAAAAAAATTACTAAAATAAAAAATTTTTCTGCTGCTAAGTTACACTGGTAAAAATATATATATATATATATTCTGTTTTGAATCAATTTCTGAGCTTCAAAAATTTTAAGGCTGCTATTTTTTTTTTAATTTGTGAACTGGTTTTTGATTTGTATTAGTAAAAATATTCCTGTATAATGCAAAAAAAAAAATATTAAAAAGTATTTTTTTGTTACAAAATTTGTAATTTCGTTGTAAAAAAATTAATATCCAAAAATTTTTTAAAATTAGTGATGATTTTCTTTTATATTTAAGATTTCTTTAATTTTATTTATGAAATGAAATCTCGTATATAATAATGGCAATGGTATTTATTTTTTAGCTGCTTAGACAAAACCACAATGATTTCTAGTAAAATAAACTAAAATTTTTTTTTTCAAAATATGAAAATATTCAAATATTTTAATGTTATTTATTTATATTAATGTATTTAAATATTATACTTCATTATTAGCTATACCATACATATATATACTATATAAATGACGAATATGTCAAATGGACAACAAAAAGAGAAAAAAATGTGTTGAATTATAACTATGGTGAAGAGAAAAATAATTTTGTCATTATTAAAAAATACAATGTTATTGAAAAAACACAAAAAACAATGAATTTTTCAAGTATGTATAAATAAAAACAAAATACAATTTATTTGATTTTTATGTTTAAAAATTCAAAAAAGATGAAAAATACCCTTATTTGCTAATAATAATATTGTGATTAATGCATTTTTAATATAAGTGAATTTGAATTAAGAATGAATAATATAATTGAATGATTAAGAAATCAAATATGTTGAATTTTTTTTTCTTGCTGAAAAGTGAATTACTTATAATATTATTAAATGTGTATTGTAAATTTTATTAATACTATTTGTTATTGTTCTTTATTGTTGTGTAAAAAATATACGTTAATACAATAATGGAAAGAACGTGAAAAGGTGGTGATGTGAGGTGAAATAAATGTTGAAACTTTAAAATGCAGAAATATTATTGCCAAATTTAAAATGTTTTCCATTTTGAAAGTTTTTTTATTAAAATTTTTACATAACATCAAAAGTATTGCAATTTAGTATTTTAATGATAAAGGAGAAACAAAGGAAATATAATAAAGAAAATTGGGAAATCTATTTTATTTATTATGCAATGCGTACAATAAGGAGCACTTGAATTGTGACCATATCTCACGGTATATGTGAGATTTTTAATATGGATGCAGTTTTCCATGTTAAAGAAAATTGTATTGCTTGAAAATTGTATTAATTATTGTAACTGTTATATTATTTGTAGTAAGATGGCGGTTTTTAAGTTAAATTTAATACTACAATTTGTATGATTAATCAAGCTCCAGAAACTATGTCCGAGAATCACATTAAATGTTTTTTTGGAAAATTGGATTATAGAACCTGATTTCGGCAATTTCAAGAGTTAAATGAGAAAAAAATTATGGTTTGCGTAAATCTATCATTTTTCATCCCAAATCTGAAATTCTTTGGTTTGAGAAGCATAACGGGATTTAGTTGAAAAAGCAATAAAATTGCATACTTTTCGGGGTGACTATTTCGCTTTGTGAGAAGTAATATATTTATTTGCATTAAAACCGAATAATTGAATTAAATTGAAATAAATTTTAATTAATATTTCACATAGAGATGATGTGATTAAGAACGGATTTTTAAATTAGGAAAATTTTGCAAGGTAAAATTAATAAAAGAATTTTTATAAATTGTTTTTTTTCAATTCATTCAAATTTAATAGCATTATTTGGTCTGGGAAGAAGCATTAGGTAACAAAAATAGTATATTTGATTATAATTTAAAGAAAAAATTGTATAATTTTGAATTTCTGCATAATAAAGTAATTTCTTTTTAATTAATTATTTATAATGAAAATATAAGAATAATGCGCATTTTGAAAGTTTTGTTAATAATAATAAAAGAAAATTTGAATTCTTTTATATGAGTTTTGTTTTTGTTGTTGTTGACTAGCCAAAGTTTTGTTGTACAAAAAGTGGTTTTATATAATATATATTTTTATATACTTTGTATGAATATAAAAAGTGAAAGGTGAAAAAGTGAGGTGAATAAATTTTTTATTATTGCATTTAATTTTTGCATTTTTATTTTTTGAAAATTGAATTTAAATTAAAAAATTTTGTTGCCTGAATATTGGAAATTGGTGCAAAAATAAAAAATTTTTTATTTTGTAGTATTTTTATTTTTTTGCTTTTTCTGATAGTTTTATTATATTTTTTTTTTTGTTTAAATTTATATCTAGTTCTGATATTGAAGTTTGATTATCGAAATTTCAATTTTTTTATTTTTTAATTCATTTTCTATGGTTTTCGGTTTTTGTTTATTTGTTTATCAATATAAACTTTTGTTATACTTTTATATTAATATATATTTATTTTATAAATATTTATTTATTTATATCATTTCTTTTAAATATATTATTTTATTTTTATATACTATAATAATGATGATAATAAGTTCATCATGTTGTGAGAAATATAAAATAATTAAGGCAAATTGAGAGAGAGAGAAAGAATGGTTGGGAGACAGGGTTGTACTACAAATACTATGGGTAAAATTGTGTTGGTAATTATTATAATAAAAATAGTGTGTGTGTATTTTTTGAAATTTTAATAATTTTGTTTTTGAATTTTTTTTTTTGAAACAACATAATTTATTTTGTATTTGAAACCACTAGCCTAAATATTGTTATTGATAATGAAAAGCTTATTTGTTTGTTGTTTTATATTTTGTTCTTTTGTCTAGTTTTCTTTCGCTAAGTTTTTCGCTAAGTGTATAATTTAATTCAATATGGTGAAACTTTATCATACTCTATCATAAAATAGACTACAATATTTGAGATTATGTTCGTATAATGTATTGCATTTTTATTATTATTATGTATATAATGTTGTTTAGTTTAATATTGTTAGTATTTTTCAAAACAAAAAAAAATATAGACTATTCTTTTGCTTTCTTTTTTTTTTTTTGTTAATTATTAAATTAATATCAATTACAAATATTTACATGCCAATATAAGAATTTTCAACATACATAATATAATATTTAAAATATAATCTGTTATACAGTAGAATTTCTATATATCAAATATTTTAAACTTCATAAGTTTGTTTCATAATAAAAAAAATATCAAATTCATAAAATTAAGAATTTTCAGAAAAGGATTCGGAAGATGAATACAATATAGAATTAATTATATGGAGTGTTCGTTATATAAAAAATAATTTTGTTTAAAATTTTTTTGATATTATGAATATAATTAATTAATATTAAATTATTAAATATTAGGTAGAATTTAAAATGTACATAATATGAGCTATTTATGTGGTAAATATGTTCGAATAAATTTATTAGATTACGTTAAATCAAAGATGGGCTATCTTTTATACAGATATTTTTAGTAACTAATTTTTAAAAATTAAATTTGAAACTTATGGTATAAAAATATTAGAATTTTATTGCAAAATTTGCAAAAAAAAAATAAGTGAATATTTTGATCATATATTATGGTATTTATGTTTTTTATGGCATTTTTTGTAAATTATATCACATAAATATATTTATATTATACATATACTAGTTTATTATATTGTTAAAAAAAAATTTGATTTAAATACAAATATGTATATTAATAATAATAAAATTAAATATGTATATATATATTTTATACATTCTTTGCTCGATTGCCAACATATATGCTGTCCATTTATTACATATTATTTTATAATATAATATTATACAAAATAATATACAAATATTTAAAATAATAAATATAAACATAAAGTATACACAACATCAAAATATGAAAGTAAATTTTTTTTTCAAAAAAAAAAAAAATAGATCTTATATTCAAATAATAATATTAAACATCTAGGAAAAAAAAAATTATAAAAACAAATAATTTAAAATATAAAAAAGTAATATACATATATATATAGGAAAATTAAAAAAATTATAACAATATTTAGAATATTTTAAAAATATAAAAATTAAAAAAAAAAACATTACATACATATACAAGTTATTTACACAACAATGATTTTTATTTAAAAATTAATTTATTAATTAACTTTATTTATTACTAAATTTAAAATTTTGTGTTTTATAATAAAGTTTTAATCTTCCGTGTTTATCTATATATATTTATTTTTTTTTAATATATTACACTTTTGTAATTATTTTTATATATTAAATTGGATATAAAGAGTTTTTTTTGTGAATTTAATAACTAAATAGTATAGTTATTATAAATTTAATTTATTTGTTATTTTTTTTACACTAATAATAATTATTTTAATTTTGAGTCAATAATTATCTATTGATTTTCATTTTACGTATGTAAACAAATATGGAGTAATTAGTATATAATTATTTGAATATTAATTGACTAAAATATTTTGAATTTTATTAAAAAAACAAAAAGATTTTATAAAAATTGAATATAACAAAATTAATTTTTTTAATGTTTGTTTTTTATCTCTTACCAACTCTTATTTAAAATATGGACACTAATATTAGCGCACACCTAAAGTAAGATTATTGCATTTCAGAAAAATTTAATTTTTAAATTTAAAATTTTGCTTTGCTTTGTATGTATGGAATATGAGAAGAATTGATATATTTTCGAAACGAAATCCACTGCAATCAAAACAACTTTATGTGTCTAGTATCTTCTGCTATTTTATACATATAGCGTTACCATGTAAACCCATACAATCTAAAAGAGTTTTACTGAAAATACCTTTATAAACCAAAAGAGTTTTTGCTGAAAATGATGGCCACATCATCAAAATATTTTATTTAAAATTTCAGCTTTATAGCTTTAAGAGTTTCTCAGCTATGAACAACCAGCAAGTACAAATTTTCAAAACTATGTGTTGAATTTCTGAAGTATGACCAAATAAATTTTTTAAGTTGTATGGTAGCTACCCGAATCAGTGACTCGATCATATTTAATTTAAATAGAGTTTTGGAATTAACTATAATAAATCATTTGTGAAAATTTAGCTAAATTAGTTTTTGGGTTATAGTTGGGACGGACAGACAGACGGACGAAGGAACTGAGAAATTGACATTGTTAAATCAACTTAGAAATCGATGCTGACTAGAAACATATACTTGAGTTTATATCTCAAACTTTCTTTTCGAATGGATGAAAATATTTAAGAGGATTCGTTATTGTTTTTAATAAATCACAAAATTCTCTGAAATGATGGATGAAGTTCGTTGTACTTTAAAAAAATGTATGGTTCTTTCATCAAATTTTGTAATATTTATTTATCCTTTAACATTTCTAAAATCTATAAAAAGTTTTATAAAGCTATATGTTAATTCATTCTGGTTTTGTTTTGTCTTATTGCAGTATTATTTTAGATGTGCGATTTTACAACTTACGTCATGATATTGAAAAAAATGATTTTGGAAAAAAATGCCCTAGGTAACCTAAAAGTCACTTAAGTGTTACTACAATTTGAAATAATGAAATATGAGTTATAAAAGTAATTTTGAAAATCTGTAAAATATTTTCTATTATAATTTTTTAACTAGAATCTCTTGTAGTTTATTGTGGTTATGTTGCATTGTAGTTATAACGTTAAAACATTTAACTATAAGTGGTGTTTTAACAATATATGCATTAGAATTTTCTTCCTCAATATTTAAAGAACATTATTTTTACTATTTTTAGAATAAATTTTTCCGAAAAATTTTAAAAATTTTGTTTTATTAAAAAAATTTATGCCACTTATAATTGTATTCTTAATGATGGCCTGGTAGTCTTGGGGTAGTCATAATAAAATGGCACATTTGTGCTAATTTGGATGCGATTTGGATCTGCTGAACCACCCACGTCAACCAACGAATCAAGGAAAAATTATTGTGAAACATTTAAACTTATTTATAATTTTTAAGAGAAATTTGAATTTGAATTACTTGAAAACAATTAGCAAGTAACTAGCAAATAACTTGAATATACTTGTGAAAATACTATTTTTCGTTTTAATTAAAATTGAACATATTGATGTTATATCGGAAAATTTTTGGTAAATATTATACGGTCCGATAAGGAGTAATTATATGTGAAAATTTCCATCAAGTCGTTTTGCCATTTCAATAAAAAACTAATTGTAAGCCTTTACTAATTTAATTAATATTATTTTCTTTGATATTTTGGGTTTGGTAAGGAATCGTAACAGACTCAGATTTCTTATTGTTCTATTTTAAACTTTATATATAAAACATAATTCTTGTATTTAAGAATCATCAATCAACGTACTTACAACCAGCTCTTTCATTTACCATATATCATTAAAAGAGAAAGCAGCAGTCTGCAATAATTATTAATGAATTAATAAAATATGTAAATTTTATTAAAATTATAGTGTTTCTTATAATTATACATAATATGTGTATGTATATTAATATTACACTTACAAAAAAAAAAACGATATTTCAAGTAATAATTGCTGGTATAAAAGCTAATAAACATTAAAATTATTTAAGTGATTTTTAAATAACATTTGATTGAATACATTTTGTATATTACTATTATGTAATTAATTAAATATTGTGAGAGATTTATATTTATATAAGAATTTGTACATTTAATATTATTGCACTCTGTAGTGTTTAAGGAATGAATGCACAATATTTTATTGTTAGAATTATGAATTTTAATTGTGAACTTTGTGTTCAAAATAATTAGGTGAAAATAATTATTATTATTTTATTTATAGCTCTAACTTGAACGTATATATAACTACGAACAATTAACTTATATTATACTAGTATAACTATATATTGATGTGAACATTTAAAATATCATAATAATTTGTATTTGTAATTAAAATTGTGTGAATAATAACACCTAGTTTAATATTTCAAAATTTTATAAAAATATAAATATTTCTTGTAGCGATTTTAGCAATTATACGTCACATTTATTATTATATTTTAAAGTATACACTTTGTTATTTTATTTATAATTATAAAAATTATATTTTGCACATTTAACATATACATGCGAAGCAATAACTACTTATATAAAATAATATATTCTACTAAGTTTTTTTTTATTTTTTTTTTTTGGTTAAAATTATTACACAAAATATTATACTTATTACATATTATATAGATATATATTTGCTTTGATTATAAATATTATAAAGACATATAGATACGCTATCAGATCTTTCAAGTTTGTTGTAAAAATAAAAATTTGTTATATAAATTATTGATATTTTAATAGATTCCCTATGAAAATAATTTGTTTTACGTGGTGCAAAGTGGAAACTAATTAGAGCACCACAGAAAGTACTATATTTAAGATCAAAAAATAAAGCTAAATGCAATAGCCTGAAAAAATTGTTTAAGGCCTGCTTTTGTAGTATTATTACATGGTTAGAATCGAGTATTAAGAATTAATTTATCCGCAAAGGAATAAAATTATGCAAGTTCACCGAGATGTAATTGATTTTGGAGTTAACTGAAGTAATTTAACTTATTCTCAAATCTGTATAGTCGAGTCCATTATATTAATACCAAATTTAATCCGGATCAATCCAATCCATATGATTTTAAGTACAATCGTCACTGATCTGAATATCTAGTACGAGCCAGAGTTTCTTTTAATTATTCAAAAAACCAATTACGCTCTGCTTGTGAGAGAAATGAGAAAGAGAAAATTTGAGTGATATTTGAGTGAATTATAATATTCTCATAAAATTTACGGTCAGTTTTAAATAAGGGAACAAATACGAAATTTTCAATACTAGAAATTTAATCTTAGTTTTTAAAGTAAAGTTTTTAAATATTGCATTAAATTTTAGTGCTACAATTCCTAAAATTAATATTTGCTCTTAACATTTTTATGGGACAGTGATATATTGAAATTTGTGAACCGAATTTTGTATTCTATTTGTATATATATATATATATATATATATATATATGTGATTAAATGACATATTTGCATTTAAAATAAGTTAATTAAAACAAAATTAACTAAAATTTAATAAAAAATTATAAAAATTATTTAAATTTTTTAATTAATTTTGAATTATATTTCATTTATATTATTTAATATTTCCATTACAAATTATATATCTATATTATCTTGTATGAATTTTATATTCTAAATTATTTATTAATTTAATCAATATGAGTAATAAATTTAATTTAATTTTAATTTTTGTTTTATTAAATAATGAACTTAAATAAAAGTCAGTCATATACACGGGCAAAAGAGCTAAGAAACGGTTTCTTATTATTATTATTATTTTTTTTTATAAAATTTTCATTTTGTTTAAATTATGATAATTTTTTTCCTTGTTTTTTTTTTTTTAAATATTTTAATGGTACTTTTTCTATACAATCATATTATTTATGGTTACTATAGTTTTTGATTGTAATTAATTTTTTTTTTATAAATCCCGATAATAAAATTTACGGTTTTTTAGCAAACTTGATCCGTTCTAAGTATTTTTAAATTTAAAACCCTATAATTTGAATTTTTTTAAAAATATATTTAAAATTTTTTAAAAAATTTAAATATAGTACCTATGTGTATATTATTTTTAATAATATAGTAATTTTTATTAATTTATTTTCAATGATTAGATTTTTTAATTATGATTATTTTAATTTTAAGATTTTTGAGTTTCTTGCTTTTTTGTTCCAAAAAGACGGGAAATAATTGTTGAAAAAAAAACATTTTTAATTAAAAATTAAATGGAAAAAGAAAAACTTAATTAAAAAGAAATTAAATGAATGGGATTAATTGCTGAAGAAAAGAATAAAATTAGCAAAAATAAATTTCAGAAAAATAATGGTTAAGGAATTCAACGACTGTTTTAATAAGAAGTTGAGTAAGTCGTTGATTAAGTCCAAAATTATTTGAAATTACGTCAATATTATTTAGACCAAGTAATTGAAAATTTAAGATCATTAATTATTTATCTGATCAGATAAAAATTATTTGAAGATCTTCATTTGTCATTATTTTGCAATTCGAACATCTATTTTCAAACAGTTTTCTAAAAAAACTAATAGAAAATTTTGTATGGAGTAGGAAATTTTCTCTGCTGTACTGACATATATATAAATATACATTTTTTTATAAACTGTACAGCTCCGTATAGAAAAATTTATATACCATTTTATTCTATTTCATTTCAGTATAAATAAATTTCTACACAAAATAGAAAAATATTGAAATTTTGACTTTAAATGCAAACTAGCTTTAACAGTTTAATTGGCATTAATATCTATCAAAATATTGAAGCCTGAAATTTTAGCATCGTGGTAAAATAAAATATATTAAAAATATTTCAAGTTAACCTTATAGTATTATGTTTTCGAATGATTTAAATATAGTTTAGAGTCAAGAATTTCTCATATTTAATGCCAAATTTTAGAAGTATAATAAAATTTATCTTTATTATAAAATTTCGAATTTGGTGTTTTATGCTTAACGTTAATTGATATCTTGATAAAAATAATTTATTATTAAAATATAATTTTAAATTAAAATTTTTAAAATATCATAAATTTTTAAATGTTAACAAGTCTAATTATATATTTTTAATTATGACATGGGGTAACCATGCAATTCTTAACAATATTATGGAATATTATCAAACATGAAAATTAATAATAAATTAAAATTTTATACGTAATCTAAGTATAATAAATTTATAATTGAATTTTATGAATAAGAAAATATTAAATCTAGAATATTGTATTAAAATAATTAACAATTACAATAGGGACAGGAATATTTATTTATACGAGTATTGGAATTAAAAATAATAATATTAAAAGTAAATAAATATATTGTGCTCAAAATTATAATAATTTTTGAATAGGAAATAATAAATTAATAAAATTAAAAATTAAAAATCAAACAATAAGTAATAAAATTAGTATTAAATTAATTTACTAATAAATCCTAAACATTTTGTTAATAAAAATTTTTGTATTATTTTAGTTCAATTCTGTATATATGTTGGTTTTTATAATATTTATTCATTTTATTCATATTTATTGTTATCGTCTACTTAAAACTAAATTAAAATTTAAAGTTATCATTTTTAAATATTTGTTTTTAAAAATTTTTCCTATTTTAATTAATATTTTTTCAATAATTTCCTAAAGAAACAATAAATTTTTATTTTATTTTAATAATTTTATATTTAAAAGTAATTAACTTGTTATATATATATGTAATAATATATGAATTAAAAAAAAAATAATATTTAATAAAAATATATTTTTAAAAATTTATTTTCTCTTCTGTTTTATTATTATTATTATTTTTATCGATAATTTTATAGTATTTGTAAAATATAGTAGACAGCATAAATGTTAAGCATCCGAGCAAAAGAAAAATATTTTTTTGAACAAAAAAATTATTTTATTTTAAATACTTTGTATGTATGTTGTTTTTTATTTTTTATATTTTTTTTTAAATTTTAATTTAATAAAAAAAAATTCAAAAGATTAGTTTATATTTTTAATGATAAAAAATTTAATATGTCCGACAAATTTTTGGTTTTTTTTTTTTATTAAGTTTTTGTGTTTTCATCATTTTGTTGTAAGAATTTTTAAAAACGTAGATATGAGGATATGGTTTTGAATAGGAATAGTTAATAGAAATCCCTGTGGAATTTTGTCAAAAATTTTTTAATTATGAGCTTATATACTATATATTATTAAAATATTAATATTAAAATTTGAAGGATATTGTTTCGAATAGTTTTCAAAATAATAAAAATGGTGACAAATTTGTGGCTTGAATAAAAAATAATTAGAGTATAAGTGAAAATTTTTTACAGTAAAATTTGTTTCCAAACAAATTTTTGTTTAATTTAATTTTATAAAATTGAAAATTAAATGCTATAATTAATTATAAAGCTTTTGCTTTTCATAATTTTCCTGTAAAAAATAAAAATAATTTTTCTTTCATCTACTTGTTAAGGTTTAAATTTTTAATTCAAGTCCTCTTAAATTTGCATTGCAATTTAAGAGAAGAAACAATGCTATTTTTCTCTTTTAATAAAAGAGAAAAAATTTAATTTTCATCTTGCATTGATGAGTCTGTTCTGTTAAAAACAAGGAAACAAAGAATACTTTAAATTTTTCTTTTTCTGAAAAATCTATAAACTTTTCAAGTTCCTATCAAACTTTTAATGGTAATTTTGTATTTTGATTTTAAAACATTGTACCATATTGAATTTTTTATATTATTAAATTTGTTTATTCTAAAATAATGTAGTCCTTGTGTATTTGTGTATTTGTGCAAGTAAGTTGCGGTTTTTTTGAAGAAAATCTGTTTTCCCATTAAGTTTTCCTTTTTTTCCGTTTTTACTTGATTTTCCTTTTTCTACTTTTTATTTATCGTTATTTTTTTTCTACTTTTCAACCAAAAAAAGGTTCTTTGGATTTTCTCTCTCTTATGATTTTATGTACAAATCTCTTTTTTTTTTGGTTCTGTTGAAAATTTGATGCGAGCGAATTGATTATGTTGTTGAGAGAGTGAGCGAAAAATAGAAGAGTGAAGAAGATAAGAAGTAAAGTTTATCTTATTTATTTTCGTTATATTTCTCTTATTGTGTTGTTTTTGTTGTTCTTGTTGCTGTTATTATAAAATTGTCTTTGATGGATTAAGTAATATAATAAATTTTAGTTTTATCTCTTCTTCCTATAAAGTACTTCTTCCTATAAAGTATCTGTTTTGTTTTATTTTTTTTCATTTTACATACAAACAAACAAATCAATTGGATAGTGGTTCCTTATGTTGTTTCTGGTCGTATTTTTATTTAATATTTATTTTATTTTTTCTGTTTTATTTCCAAGTTTGATTTTTGTTTTTTTTTAACTTTGATATCCTTTATACAAAATTTTTCGAATTGCATATAATATGTATATGTGTGTAATGTATACGAGTGTGCTTGTGTGTTTTAGAAAAATGATAGTTAATATAGGGAATTGGGAAATAATAAGATTTAATCAGAAATGAAAAAAGGGTTTTTTATTTTTTATAGGTTCTTTTTTTTAGTTTTCTTGAAATTTTTCAATTTTCTGTTTCTCTTTTTTTTTTAAAGGACTCTGTATTTGTTTCGTTTTTGAGAATAGCTATAGTATTTTCCTTAAAAACAAATCTTGATAATCAATCCTTAAAATATGTTGTTTTATATTTTAAGTTAAATTGGTATTTATAAATAATACATAAGTTTTATAATATTATACAAGATAGCACATTTAAGGATATGAATTGAATGAAAAAAATTTGCGTTAAAATTGAAATTGTTATGTGCGTTTGTACATGTATATTTGGAATTATTTAAGAGAAGCTTAAAGAATTTTAAGAAATATGAAACTCGGTGTGTTTCTGTATTTAATAAGATCTTGTAAAATTAAATGACATCACAGAATAAAAACAATTTTGATATTTAAATTGCAATTTCTTGTTTATCATTGCAAAAATTATTTGGAGATCGAATTCATTTTATCACAATATCGGATTTGGATTAAGAGCTACAAAATTTAGGATTCAATTGAAATTATTTATAGAATGATTATTTATACTCGTAGCAGTTAAAGTGTAAGTAAACCAAAAAATTTTTTTGTAATATGGCCAAAATACAAATTTGTTATATAAAAACTATTGGTATTTTTATATAATATTAAAATTGTAGAATATAAAAGTTGAAATCGATTAGAAGTTAGAATCATGTCAAGTATGAGATCTTTGAATTTATAAATGGAATATCTTGTATATAATTTTGTTTATAAACATTTTAACATAAAATATAGATAAATATAGTTTGGATGAATAATAAATAAAAGGATTTCATGCGATGGTATTTTTTTTTTCTAGGAAAAATAATATTTTTGTTTTCTTATGCGCACATTTATGTATATGTATAGATACGCATACTATGTATATAATCTTATTAATTTGGAATATATTTTTATAGACTACAATATTTTGTTTTAAGAAGTACTTATGTAGCATATATTTTAAGTAATAGGTTAAACTTATAAGATTTTTGAATGTATAGAGTTGGGAAGAGAGAAAAAAAATTAAAAGAATCAATGGGAAATTTTAAATTAAAAGGGATTTAAAGAGAAAAGAATAGGAAAAATAAAGAATATACCTATTAGGAGGCTATTTTGGTTTATTGTTTAATTTTGATTTATATAAAATATTTTTTTTTTTTTTTGAAAATGTGGTTGATGATAATGTAAATATATTTATATAATTTATGTACAAACAACAAAAAAAATTTTAAGTATTTTTGTTTTTTTTGTATTTTGTTTTTATGATTTTTTTTTTATTTTTTAAGATGAAATTTTGATCAGTTTAAAAATATAATATTATTTATGTTATGGAAATATGAAATTAATGGCAAAATAAGAGTTGAGAGAGAGAGAGAGAATTTTTGAGAAATGATGAACAAATACTAATGTTTCATGAGAGAAAAAATATAATGAAAATATTTTGTGTTATATTGGTACGAGAAAAATGGCATTTTAATTATAGAAAATGGAAAATAATGGAAAAATTTTTATGTTATATAATTTGTTCTATTTTCTGTTATATAAATATATGCATATATATGATTATATTATTTTAATTAATGATATAACAATGATTTATTTGAGGCAGAATAAAAAGAGAAATGGTATATGCAATATAAAAATGAATATGGTTTTTTTTTTATTCTATACTTCTTACGGTCTTATTTTGTGGATTTTTGATTTATTTTTATTCAAAAAAATTTTTTAAATAATAATAATAGAAATGGATGTATGTATATTAAGAATGAAATATTATGAATTTTTAAAGATTTGTTCATTTAAATAAAATAAATAATTTAAGTATATTTTAATTTAAAATGAAATTCAAGAAATGAATTTTTTGTTTTTTATGTATTTAATTTTTTGGACTTAGACTGTTTATATACGAGTACACCTTAGTTATTTTAATATGAATTTCAAAAAATAAAATAAATTTAATTTAAGCACAATCATAGAATAAATAACATGTGAGGGCCTCAGTTCCATTTGCATATATATCTATTTTTTTACAATTAATAATAGAATAGAAGGTGACAAATCACAAATTGTAATTTTATTTTTGTGGAGAATTTTTTTTTTACTGGGATTACACACGAGACAGAAATTAAATGCACATTCAATATACTCTAATAAATCACGCATTATAATTAATACATGTGTGTCTTGTATAACATCCGATATATGATTGTTAAATGCAAATATTGTATGATTGAAGTTGCATGCAATTCTTTTCTTGTATCACAATCTTGTTATACAACTTTATATTGATATATTTTTAAATATTATTAATCCTTGAAATAAAGATTAATTATTGTTAATGCATTTTACATTGAGTTAATTTTTATATTCGAATTAAATTAATTTGTTATATGAATAAAAATTAATTTAAAATATAATATTTTTGAAAATTTTTGTAAATGAAATTTCATTTTTCAAATATTTTAGGAGTTTATTAAAAATATTATTTATAAAAGAATATGTAAATATAATCAAATTCTTCTCCTATTATAATTTCTATTTGCTCTAATATTCAAGTAGAAGGTGAATAAATTTTTTTATGTTTTATGGTCTTCAGAAATTGATATTTAATTATTTTTCAGACTTGGTTTATGGAAAAATTCAAGAAAATTATTTTTAAACTGTTATATTTATTTTAGAAACTAACCAAAATTCATTTATAATTTATTTGAATTAACAAAATAATTAAAAAACAATAACTTTAGAATAAAAATTTTTTAAAAATATTTTTAATAGAAATAATATTGTAAATAAAATATTTTCAACCACATTTTTATTTTTTTTTGAAAAAAACAAAAACACTTATAAAATTACAACAGTTAGATATATATATAATTTTTCAGTCTAGGTCCTAAGTTAGACTTAATAGATGGATTGATTTATGGTAATTAATATTATATGAAATATGGGAGAGTATGGTATTTAATGTATATTTTAATTATTATTAATGGTTTATAGAATAGAACAAAAATATTTTAAAATAAGATATGAAAAAAAAACTTTTATGGACGATTTTAAATAAAAAACATAAAGATCGATGTACAATAAGAATTATGATATATATATATATGTATATAGATCGATGATAATTGTATAAAATCGATGTTTGAATATAATTATAATACAAGTATAAAAATCGATGTTTTGATGATGATTTGATTGGGTCGATTGATTATGGTATTTTTAATTTTAATTTTTTTGAACCCTATAAGTAATATTGTTTTATTTGCATCCCCAACAAGTAAAACAAAAAGAAAAAAAAAATTTTTTTTTTAATTTTTGTTGTTGCTTAATTTATATAAACTGAATTTTTTTTTTGTAGCATCGTTTTTTAATATTTAAAATTATAAAGTAAAAATATAAAAAAATAAAGAAGGTATAATTGAAAAAATTTAAATAAAAAAAAATATTTTCTAAATTAATAAAAATTGTTTATTTAAAAAAAAATTGCATTAAGAAACTGTTTTACAAATTTTATTTTTATTCTTCTAAAAATATTATTTTGTTTCAAAAAATTGTGTTTTTTTTTTTTTATTAATTCTATTTGAAAAAAAATTGAATTGTAATATAGAAAAAATTACAAAAAAATAAAAATTATTAAAAAGTCAATTAGTATTAGGTAATTAAAATTATTAATATTAGCAAATTGTTGAATTATAATTTTAATAATAAAAGGTTTATAATATTGCTACGTGTATAAATGGTAAGTATTCTCTTAATATTGCAGTCTTGCGTCACATAAAATAAAATTAAATACAATTAAACATTCTCTTGAATTGAGAAAAGAGAAATTTTATTCGAGAGTCTCAACTTTTCGTATAACAACTCTTTTTTCATAAAAAAACAAGGCCTATATTAAATGAAATTATTAAAAAAATTTAATATAAGTGATGGTTATTATAATAGTGGTAACTAAATATTTGGATTTAAAGATGAGCAGTTGAAAAGGATAAAGAAATTCATATTCCCAATTTATTAGAAATTTATGATTAAAATTTGTGATTGTTATAACAGTGGATTCGAGCATTTAAATTTGAGAATTATTGAAATTTTATTAAATAATCTTAAAATAAGTATATTGTATATGTAGCTTTAAATTATTTAATTTTAATTCTATAATGATATATACAGAGTAATTTTTTATATTATTTTCTATAAGTTATTTCTCTTTTGTACTAAGAAAACAATAACTTGCGAGCGATGCTATAAACATTATCCCTAATATTAAAGTATTATTTATATTATCTTTTTTATTCATGAAAGGTTTCAAGAAATATATTGGGTAAGAGAAATTTATGAGAATGAGGAGTCTCAAAAAACTCAAATTAACAACTTAATCGTATATCATGCTCTTTTACCCACTTTTTGTCCACTTTCATAATAGAATTCTTCGTTTTACTAATGGATATTTCATTTTTCCAATAAAATTACTAGTTTTTTTCAACTAAATTTTTGCATTTTTTCTTAAATTATGGACTGAACGTCTCACATTCAAAAAAAAATGAATAATTGTGTTATACGAGTAAATCACAGTGAATAAAATTTGTATTTATGTGCCTATTTGTTTTGTGATAAATTAATGCAATTTTTCTCAATCGAAAATTACATTACACAAAAATATTATAGTTACTCATTTTCTTCTCACTTTGCGAGTAAAATAGCGAGATATACGATCAGGTCCTAAAAAGACATTGTATTTTTAAAATATTCAGAATTGAATGAGGTTTACTAAACCATATTATACACGTAGAAAATTACTAAAATAATTTTACTAAAAAAAATTTGTAAAAAAACTAAAATATAATTAAATTTGTGTAAATTTTGTAAAAAAATTTTGTTCAGCTTAATTTTAATTTAATATAAAAAAAATAAAATTTAGTTATTTTTTTTTTTTTTGTAAAATATTATTTTTATAATGATAAAAAATTTTTTTATCTTAAATATTTTTAAAAATATTGTAATTAATATAAAAAAGAGTGAACTAAATTAACGCTATTTAATATTGTAGTTAATTAATAATATCATATAAAGAAACAAAACGAAAGAATAAAAAAAATATTTAAAACAAAAACTATTATTTTTTAATAATTTTTTTTTTATATATTTAAAAATAAAAATTTTTGGAAAGAAAATAAATTTTGTATAGGTTTATAAAAAAAGTGTAAAATAAAATTTAAAAAATTTACCATTTTTGTTATTAGATCGTGTAGGTTCGATCACTATTTTTTTTTTGTTATATAATATTATTGTAAAATAATAAAAAGTTTATTTATTTTTTTTTTTAATTAATTTTATAATATAGTAAAAATTAATAGAAAATATAGTAAAATTACTATATTTATTTTGTAGTTTATGTTATAGTTATTTGTGATTATTTTGCGTTGTCAGCTTTAAGTCAATAAAAGTTTGTTTGTTTGATTTGAATTGTTTTTTTTTTTATATATAGCGGTGTAATTAATTTATATATTATGGATTTGCGTTGGCGATGATTAAATTCTTTGAATGAAAAATGAAGATATGTATTTGGTTTTTTTTTCAACAACGAAGTTTTCTATATATAGCTTTAATTTTTGTTATATATAAATGTTTTGTATATAGCTATTCATATATGTATATATAAATTCGAAAATCGATGATTTTTATATAAAAAATTTTCGGTTTTTTGTTTTTTGTATTTTAATGAATTTTTTAATTTAAAAATAAATATAAATTTTTTTTTTTTTTGTTTTTTTTTGTATATTTTATGGCGAATGCTATTTTGTTTTTATTATATATAATTTATACAGTAGTTTTAATATACAAAATGCTTAAACTGCATAGCAGCTTTAATTTATGTAATAAATATGTAATATTAACTATCAATATTTACAATATAAAATAATTTCGATGATTTTTTTCTTTCTTCAAAAAAATTTTGTATATTTTTTATTTTTGTGCTTTATTTTGATATTCTATATATGGTATATATAGAATGATTATCAGAAAAAGATGAAAAAAATGTGTGTTGAATAACAAAATATAGCTAGTTTGAATGAAATTCGTTGAGTAACTCCTTAAAGTATGCAAATTTTTTTTTGAATCCTTATGTATGAAATAATTTTTTTTATTATGTTGATGTATGATTTTAATCTACTTTTATCTTTCGTATTTATATTTAATTTTTCTTTTATTATATATATATGTATAATACGTATGTGTATACAATCTCTAAGTATTTTTTTATATTTTTTATGTATATGTATATATCACAGGCAAATTATCTCTTTTTAATATTAACCAGTAATTTCTTTTTTTTTTTGTTTTTTTTTTGGTATATATAATAATTTATAATAAATTTATATGATATATAGTGATATATATGTATTAATATATCTTATATATTACTCTTTGTATTATGAAATATTTCTTTCTCTTTTTTGCTTCTCTTAATCATCAAGATATATTCTTTCTGTATTGTTTCGTTAGCCTGTTAATTATATTATATCTTTTAAGTTTTTTATCCATATTCTTTTTATTTTTCTTTGTAAAGGTTTTTTTTTTTGTTGTTTTTCCTGAGTGTTGTAAATTGATTGTGTGTTATTTTCTTCTTCTTCTTTTTCTTATTGTTCTTCTTTTGTATTAAAAGATGATTGAGATGCTTTTATTTTGTTTGTAGAGTTTCTTTAATTTTCTGATACATATGAGAGTATTTTTGCTTCACAGTAGCTATATATTATATGAATCAATTAATATAGAGCTGTTTTAATTTCAACTATATATTTCTTCGATATATATGAATGAAAAATATGGGTATTATAATAAATCCTTGTGATATATATAAATGGTGTATACTTTCAAGTTTGTAGTATATACTTTCAAGTTTATATAATAAGTGAAAAATAAAATGAATAAAAATGAGATTCTGTTCATATATTTTAATTATATAGAGGAAAACACAAAAATTGTTAGGTCCGAATTTTTTTTCTAAAGTAGATAAGTTTTTATAAAATTTTTTTTTTTATATTTCTTAATGCAGGACAATTTTTTAATAGAGCGGTAATTTTTTATCGTTTAAAATATTTTTATTTTATTTTTTTTTTCCAAATTTAGTTTTTTTTTTTTATAATTTTAAAGTTTATATTAAAAAGTTTTAATCAATAAAATAATATTTGATGTTTTTGCTCGTCTGCTATCATTTTTGTATATATATGTTTATATATATATAGGTAAATGTTTTGTTTTTTAAACTTTTTATATTATTTATTTATTTATTTACTTAATTCTTTCTTTTATTTAAAATATTTATATTATATTTGTTTGTATATATTTTCATTCTATTCTTCTTTATTTCATTTACATTATATGCGATTTTTGTTTTTTTTTTAAATTGTTTATTAAATATATTTTTTAAATTTTCATGTAAAGAAATGAAAATGAATTGGATATTGGTTTATTTATTCATTATATGTATAACTTTAATATACTTAGTATACATATATATTGAGTTTATATTTATTAGTTGAAAATTATTTTATTAAATAAATAATAAAATCCCTGGCTATGGTTTTTATTTTAAATTTGAAAAAACTGAAATTTTATTTATTTTATTTAAAATTATAAAATTATTTTAAATAAACAAAAAATAAAATATTTTCTAAATTACAAATATTATTGGATATATCTAATATAGTTATTGGTGGTTAATATATTTCTAAAAATAAATTAAAATTAAAAAACAAAATAAGATAAACTTAAAATTAAAAAGAAAATTGTTATATTAAAAAAGTAGAATTATTATACATTTATGTAAATATTTTTGTATATATATTTTATAAAAAATTATGCAAATTTTTATATAGTATATTCAAATACGAGTATATATAATGTAAATGTTATAAAATTAATTACTTTTGTGATTGTTTTGAAAATTTGTGCAAAAATTTTGATTTTAAATTAAATTTTTTTATAAATTTTTATTTTTAAAACAATTTTGTGGTTTTAAAATTTTTATTATTTTATTATTTATAAAAAAAAGCTAACAATAATTATTTTATTACAAGACTTTTATTACTAGAATTTTGTTTGATATTTTATTAAATAATTTAAAATCAAAATGAGAAAATAATTAAAAATTTTTCTAGCAAAAGATGTTTTGCTTTTGAAAGTGGTTTAAGCTCATTTTTTCCTACATTGACACTCTAATTGTTAATAAAAATCGATTTGTACCAATTTAGAAAAAAATTAATGTATGCGTCTTTCTAACTTAATTATGTCTAAGTGCCACCTCTAGAACAAAAGTTGATTCAATCAAAAATAAAATGATTCTACGAAAATATGAAGAAAACAATTTTCAATTAAAATATTATATTTAAAGAGTCGGTGCGTAATTAAAAGAGTCAACGTAGTGAATTGAAATAGCTCTTAAAAATTCTTGCGCTCGAAATCTGTAAATTCATATTTTGTGAGATAACACTATTTTGTAACAGGGATGATATGTATTGTTTTTTATAAATTATATTATTTAGTAAAGCAGATTTTAAAAAGTATAAATACAGTTTTTTTTTTATTTTTAATAATAAATTCATAATGTAGTATAAACGGATACACGTAGAGTCTCAGAACGACCACTTGTAAAATAACCCCTTCTTTTTATATCACACTTGTTTTTTTTTCTGTTTATAATTAGAATTGGATTTTATCAAGTGCCAGCGACATTATTGATTGTTTATTTTTTTCTTAATTATTATTTTTCTTCTTTATTGTTGTCTCTATTAAGTATATTGTTTGTTATTCAAAAGTAAGCTTTATGGTTTCTTTCTTTTGTTTTAAAATGATCAAGGACAATATTGTGTTATAAATGTTATGTAAATAAAACATATAGTATTAATTTACAGACATATGCAAAGTTTTGATATTATAAAAATAATTTTATATTTTTTATACTGCTGATATATTGGTGGTATACAACTTTTTATGAAGTGTACAAATATATACTCGTACATATATAGATTTCATTTTAATATACAGTTGAATCTTGATAAGAGTAAACAAATAATATTTTCTTTGACCTTAAAATTGAAGTTGTTTGAGAGAAATTTGAAATAAGCTCTCATTTATTAAGTTTTGAATCGAGAATAACTTTCATGAAATTTATTTCGCTTTTTATATACCAAGAAATTCCACTCTTATAGAGAGTAAAATTGTTATGAATCGTAAAAATTATTACACAAAATTGAATTTTTCCTTTAATCCTTGCTCGACTGTAAATTTGTGTAATACATTTTTATTGGGAGACGTTTTATTTGGATTCATAATATTTATGTAAAAATTTATTTAAATTTTGGTTTTAATAATTCATACTAGCTATTAGTTAATTAAAAAATTGACACTAACTTACACTAATCAGAAATTTATAAGTATTTTTCTTTGTATGTAGTAACTATACCTTGCTATAGTTTTGTTAATTTTTTTATTTTGTTTTATATTTTGGGAGCAACTAAAGTTTTTACTGATTATTCGTAGTAATTTTTTTTCTTAAATTTTGAAATCACTCGCGTTTTATTTTAACTAATAGTTTTTCGACCAAAAATATTTTAAAACTAATAGTAAATAGACAAAAAAAAATTGTTTTGTGTCCTAAATCTCATATAATAATATTTTTAATATATTATTTTATATATATATAATTTTACATGTGTGTAATGATATTTCACTATCTAACTATATCATCTATTTGTACTTCAAGGATTCATGGTGATATTGAAAAAATTTCATATAGAGTAAAAGAAATATTATAATATATTAATAGGTTATCTTTAATAATATCTTGTACATATATGTTTACATAAATATATATATACTCGTATATATATAACTCGTATATATATATAAAATATAAATTTTTTTTTTATGAAAATTAATTTCTTCTTGTCCTAAAGCATATTTTGTGTTCATCATTTTTTGTGTAAAATAAATTTATTGCCCCCAAAGATATGCAATTTTTTTTTTTAAATAATTTTTCGCTCTTATTTTTGTAAAATTCAGAATGGCGATTTTTTAACAGTATGAAATAAATCTTAATTTTTTGAAAATTTTTGCTAGAAGAAATTGAAAATTAAAAGGAAAACTTCAGAACCTACCTAATTATTATTAATATAAAATTAAAGAATTAAAATTTAAGTACAGTAATTAAATATTATTTTTTTTATGTAATGGAATATACAAACAATGTTATGTTTATATATTATTACATTATACATACAGCTCAGTACGAAATGTAAAATAAATAAATAATTTCTTTTTGCATTAATTAAAATTAATATGTTAAAAGTAATTATGAGTGTAATAAGATTAATTAAAATTTACCTTTTTATCATTCATTTGCATTTAAAATTCTAATATCACAAATGTAAATATTTTTATAATATTTTTGATTTTCTATTTTGTTCTCCGATTATCTTTCTTTTTACAATAAAACTTGTAATATAAGGAAAAATAATAGAATTTTATGAATCCTGAGACATCCTTTCGAGTTTTTTTTTGAAATTTTATTTTTGGTTGTGCGCGTTTTTGTTTTAAATTGAAATATTTTTGTTTGTTACACACGATTATTTCGAATATATTTCGAATATATTTTTAATTTTCGAATATTTTTTTAATTTTCGAATAAAACTTTAATATTTTTATATTCTATTTCGAATATAATACAATTTATAACTAAAAATTATTAAAAAAAAATATTAATTTTTTTTTTTTATTCGAATGATATTCTTGTTTTTTTTTTTTATTATTTTTTAGTAGTATATAAATTTTAGTATATGCAATCAATAGATATTTTTAGAATTAATAATTAATAATTGAATTTGAGTTGTTTTTTTTTTGTTATTTATTTATGATTAATAATGCTAATTAATATAATAATTATAATTAAATATAAATATAATATAATAATTTTATTTTATTTTTTTTTTAAATTTTATTTTTTTTTTTTTATTATTTTCTTAAAGAAAGCCACTTATTTTCACAACCATTTTATAAGAAAACTTTAAAAAAACTATAAAATAAAAATATAGAATATGTGTGTAAAAAAAAAAAATTAAGCGAGAGAGAGATAGATATTGATAAGACACGTCGTAAAATATAAAATGACGGTATAAATGCCTAGTCTATAATATTATTTTATTATTGTTATTATTGTTATTTTTATTATTATGTGAGTGTATTAGCGCGTGTATGTGTGTGTGTTTAAATTGGTATTATAATACGTGTGAGGGTAAGTAAAAAAACAAACCACTTAATTATTATTTTTTTCTTGCGTTTTGTTTTTAATTTTTTATTATATATTTTATCCTTTGACTAAAGGATATAATAAAAAGAAATTTTTATTTTTATTATTATTAAAAGTACATACGTATATATGCATGTAAATATATTAGTAGTTGTCTATATAATACACATGTGCATTGTATAAAGTGTACGGTGTAGATTTTAATAGAAAAATGCTTTTTTTTTTTCGTCTTGTCTTTATATGAATTTTTTTTTTTTTTTTAATAGACACTTAGGGTTTTCTTTTGTTTTACACACATATTATTATTATTATACTTATTTTCATTATTATTATTATTATATTTTTTTTTATTAAAAAAATATAAAAACGTATTCATCTATTCCGCGCACTGACTCTGACTGCTTAACTATACTGTCTCTGACTATTCTTAAATAATATGAAAAAAAAAATTATAGAAATCATTCAAAAGAAGGAAAACTTGAATAAAAGTACAAAAAAAAAAAAGAAAATGCATTATTTTTAGTTTCGACAAGAAATTGCATCAAAACGTTCCATTTTATTTGAAAAAAAAAAAATAGCAACTAAAATTGGGAACGCTTGGGTTTGTTAGATTTTTGTTTTTTTTTTCTCATCTTATTTTTCTTTTTAACTTACCATTAGCTAAAAAAAAATATCTTTGTACTGTTTGTGTTCGGGATTCATTTTTTTTCTGTTTTGGTCTTTTTATTTTTATATATTTTTCATGTAATTTCTTTTATTTTTTTATTTTTTAAAAAATTAACGGAAACTATGTTAGGCGTTCTATATTTGAAGTGGAACAAAACAATAGGAATATCAAAAACAAAAGTGAGCGACAAAAATTTGAAAAAAAAAAACAATTGGGGATGACTTTGTTTTTGTTTGCCTTTTATTATCATTATAATTTTTTGTTTTTTTTTTGTTTTATTGTTAAAACCCTAAAAAACCTACCACAAAACTGCAAACACTATTAAAAGCTGCAATATCAGTAAAACAAAGAATATATATAAATTTTTAAGGAGAAGTGACCTTATTTCATTTATTATTTTTAGCGAAAATAAAAAAAAAAATTCACAAGTGACATAATTATTTAAGTTTTAAGAAAATATTAAAAAACAAAAATTTAGAATTTAGATTTAGCATACTAGCTGCTATATATACAGTTAGTGTCTAAACAATAACAATAACAAGAATTAAGAATTAAAATGAATTAAAAGATATCCTAAGGAATAACAATTAAAAATTAAGAAAACTATCAGAACGACTAATAAGAAAACAAAATAAATAGAAAATCAGAAAATTATAAAGAAAAAAAAAAATAATAATAATAAAATTTTCTTGTGATTTTCTTGTAAGATGTCTTTCAACTTTTCTTTATGAAAAATTAAAATTTTATGTGCCACAATGTGTTTGATTCATTGTGAATATAGAAAAGAAAAATAATAATTAGCAAAAACAATATTAAAATAAAATGAAAAATAAGAAAGAAAAAACAACAAAACTTTTATTATTAGAAAGTATAGTGCTGCCAGATGTCTTAAAAATATTTTTGTTTTTTTTTTATTCTATAATAAGAATAAAAGTAAGATTATAAAAATAATGCTAATTAAGAAGACGAATAATAATTTAGAAAAGTAATTATTATTATTATTAAAATATTGTTCTGTATAATATTCTGTATTAATTAAAATTTTAATTATATTCTAACCTATATTAAAAAAATTTATTTAAGAACGATTTAATTTTTTAATAATTTATTCTTAGTGTAATATCTATACGTATTCAACTCACTATATAAGCGAATTATAATATTTATTTTCAATAAATGGTTATAGGGAATAAACGTGTTTTGAAATTTCTGTTCTTATTATTGGAAAGTTTAGAGAATTAAATATTTCATAAATAGGTCAAAAAATCTAGCTGCATTATATCGATACGAATGTTACGGAGCATTTTTTGTAAATTTTTTCCAGAAATTTGTTATATTTGCATTATGAGGACAATAAATTTTTACTCCTTCTATATAATGTTGTTACACAAATTTTAAAAATACATATTTTATCTTTATTTTCTCGATCTAGATAATAGATTATCTAGATCGATCTAGATTCAAAAATAGCGAAATAATTCAAATATGAAAAGAAAATGCAATAAATTTTATCCATTTAAAAATTTAATTTTTAAAACCCATAGTTCTTAATTATTAAAATCCTAGATGAAAAAAATTTAATTTTTAAACCACAAAATCATTTTTTTCTAATTTTCCATTTTTGTAAATTATTTTTAATTAAATTTATTATTTAATTTTTATTTTTAATATGTATAATTATATAAATAATATATAAATACATATATACATTAATATTTTGTATTTTGATATTTTTATTTTTTAAAAAAATTAATTACGAATTATAAATTTTATAATATACGTATAATATCACATACACATATACATAAAATATATATTTTTTGTTATCCTACAAACAAATAAAATTTAATGAAAATTTCTTTAACTCTTATATTGAAATTTTATAACACTTATTGTATTATTTCATTCATCAATGTTATAGTGTTGAAGAAATTTTACTTTGGAGAATTTAAATATAAGTGAAAAAAAAAATAAATAATTTAATATTTTCTAATAATTTACTAGTTATAAAATTCGGAAACAAGTAATGAGGTATTTTAAAAAATTTCTTGTATTCCGTAAAATATAGCATTTTAATATGGAACATTTTAATTCTATTCATACAACTGGAATATGAATATTGTTATGCACAATATAAAAATTAGAATTTAATAGAATTTAATAGAAATTTATTTAAAAAAAAATAATTTTATTTAAATCGAAATACGATTTTAAATTGTAATTTAAACAAATTAAATTATTTACGATATTATAATGTAATTTTTTACGATATTATTTATATACATAATTTTCACTTATATTTAAATAAATAATTTTGATATAAATATATAAAATATATTATTATATATATGTACACATAAAAACCAAATTTATGAATATGAGAAAATTAAAAATCAATATAAAAATAAAAAAGGAAATTAAAAATTAATCGTAATATTCAATAAAATTAATAAATAATAATTTTTGAACCAAAGAAACATATCTAATATAAGTATGTATATACATATAGGTATAAAATATTTGTTCTATTTAATTAAATATAATTTTTTTCAAATTATTTTATATTTATTTATTTATTAATTTTATATAAATTTTTTTTCTGCTAAGTTTATTTAATGTTGAATTACTTTTTTAATTACTCTAAATTGCGTTTTTTCTTTTTTTTTTGTTTAAAGAGATTTTCTCTTAATTGTTTAAAGAGATTTTCTCATTTTCTCCTAAACATAAACAAAAAAAAAAAAAATAAAACTAAAATTCTCTTTATACAATATTTGTTGTTCTTTTTCTTTCTCTTTTTTCTTCAGAAATATTTTTTGTATATATATAGAGTTTTTACTTCAATTCGTTTTATTTTGACTAGAATCTTTATTAATCCGTTCGACGTCAACAACAATAACTGGACGATTTCGAGTCTCACGATTTCTCTTAAAAGAAATTTTGATTTTATTTTTATTATTTGCATAGCATTTTTTTTTTTTTGTATTAAATTTTAATTATTTTTAAAATTTTTTTTTTTTTTTAATTTTTTTGGCACACAGACACAACATATTTTTTTTTTTTTTATTATATTTTAATTTTTTTTAAATCGAAATTATTATTGTGATTTTTCTCTCGTTACATTTGGAAGACCAAGTAACAAAGAAAATTTAAACATACGAAAACAAAAAATTTACAATTATTTTCGAATTTTTTTTTTTTAATTTTTTTTTTTGTTAAATATTACAAGTATAAAAATTTTAATAAAAATTAAAAATAAAGAAAGAATTTTGGAATTTTTTTTTCGAAATACATGTATAAATTTTATAATTTACAAATAAATATTATTTTTTTTTAATATAATTTACAAATTTCATAAAAAATATTTTGATTTTAATTTTATATATGTAAATATATATATTTTTTTCGATATACATATTTTTCGTTGATTTTTTTGTTTTGCATATTTTTAATGAAAAAAAAAATTTGATTTTTCATATATTTTGTTTTTCAAATAAATTATATAATATACATAATTTATTATATGTAATATATATTTATTTATTTTAATTTTTAATATATTTAAAAAAAAAAATAGTATGAATAAAATGGTTATTCAAAAATATTAAGTAGTAGATAGTTACAACATTATTACATTTGGTTTTTTTTTGGTTTGTTTTTTTTTTTATTTTGAGCAAATCATAAAATATAGAAAGAGAAAAAAAACATTTTTTTTGTGATTAGTAATGTAATTAGTAAGGAAATATCGACACTCACCGATGATCTACTCACTTGCATAAACGCATAAACACCACGTAAAAACTCCATGTTAGGTTGCTTTTCCTGTGATGCTTGTGATGATGATGCAGCACCAGATTGATGTGTATGAGTTCGTTGTGCTCGGCTAATATATGATTTAACAGTTTCAGCTACCAAATGAGGTTTGAGTTTACGAGATAATGCTCTGTATATATATATATATATATATGTATATTATGTATTTGAGAATAAAAATTCGAGCATTTTGATGAAATGAGTAAGTGGGAGGGGAAAAAAAAAGAGAAAAAAAAATTATTTATTAGTACATTTGTAAATATATTTAAGTAATTGAAAATAGATAGAAAAGCTCTATATTATCAAAACTATAAACTAAATTAGAAGTGATTCAAAAATAAAAATTAAATATTAAAAATAGAAATAGAAACTACAAAATAATTTTTGTTAAAGTTACTAATTGCTAGCTCTTGAATTTCATACTGCATTTAATTTCTCTATAATTAAAGTACAAATTTTTGAACTCTGATTTTGTACACTTTGAATATAAATTTCCGAATTGAATTTAAAAGTTATTTTATTGCATTATGAAACTCAAAATCTACTATACTTAAAATTAAAAATTTATGTAAAAATTACAATTTTTTTTTATAAAGTTAATTTTTTTTTATTAATCTATTATGAACAAGTTCATGCTTACAAACCTTTTTTAGTTCAATAAAATTATAAAAATTTTGTTTTTCTTTTTTTTTTCTAATTCTTAAAGCAAAAATTTTTGCTATTAATAAATTTTCACAAAATTAATAATATTTAAAAATGAGTTTTCCTTTATAAAATTATGGCGACGAGATGGTTTTTTTGTTGATTGGCATTAATGTTTTTTTTTAAAAAAAAATACCTGTAATGTATAATTATAAAATTCTTTTTAATTTTTTTTTGTTATTAATTTTAATTTTGTTATTACTTTCTGTATTATTAATTATATTATTTTATAATATTCAAATTTCCAATCATTCTTGGCATTCACTCCAGAAGTGAATCTTTAAAAATATCATAATGCACTTCAAAATATTTGTTTCATTTGTTGTCAGCCCAAAAAAAAAAAAAATTAATCTTTAATAAAGTTTAAAATTAAATAGGTCTAAATCTCAAATAATTTAATCAGAAAAGACGTTTAACGAATTCCAATATTGTTCGCTGCCATTATGATTTTTCATGTAAAGACTACTACAATTGTTGTATTGAAGTCGCCATTTTGAAAAGCTTGTAAATGATAAACAAAAAATACATTTAATTGATAGAAACTTACTTTCTATAAACAACAACAAATTTTTATTTTCCCATTTTATTGCATACTTTTAGGGGAAAACTTGTGCGGGATTCTTTTTTCAAGAAATATTTTTACCGTTATCTTTTCGATTTTTTCAGCCATGTATTTTTATATTTAAATTGACGATATTTTTATGTCTTCTTCAATAAAATTGAATTTCGTTTTAATTAAAAAACACACAAACTATTAGTCAAATTTAGACTGGTAGCACATTTTATTTTCAATTTTAATTAAAACGCTTTATATAATATTAATTTTGAAATAAATATAAAAATTAATTGAGAAAATAATTAAATAAATCACAGTATAAATAAAAAGGACAATTTTACAGTTTATAAATTGTGTCATTTATAGCTGTTAAAATTTATAAAAACGCGAACGTGAAAGCAATAATATTTTTTCATCAAATCATTTACACACACGCTGTGAAAGCACCTATACTACTTTTGTATATCATATTATGTTAATTTCGAATTAAAGAAACTAAATTTTCACTAATTTAATAACTTCCTTTGAAATTAGTTATAAACACGAAACTAAATGCCATATTTGTTTTTTTTTTTTACTAATAGAGTGGTAACATACCCATATTTTGTTTTTTTTTTATTACTTTTATTATTATTATGCATATATTATTAATATCATGATGTAAAAGTGTTAAAGACCACACCATATTTTCTAATTGTTGTACCACGTTATTTTAAGTATTAATTAGTATTTTAAGTATATTTGTATAAAAATAATAAAATTTTACACAAAAAAAAAATAAGTATGCTTTTTAGTCTAAAAAAAAAAAACTGTTATGTTTATTCTAACATTTTTTTTATTATAACTATCATAAATAACACGCTAGTAAGTGGCACGTTCAACAATAAATATGTTTGGTATTTTATATATTTTTTTTTCCTTTCTCATTTTTAACAAAATAAACAGAAAAAAAGCTCAATTATAATAGAAAATATGGAGTAAAAGGATATAATAAAAATTGTATTTTTTCATAAATTTTATTTGAATAAATTTTCCATGTTAAACGACATTATTGTTAAATTTTAATATGAGCAGAGTAAAAAATAAGAAGAAAAAAAAATATTGTAAAAATTATTTAAATAAATAAAAAATAGAGAATTTGTTTACAAGTTATAAAAAAAAATCTAACTATAATTATGTAGAAGGCGAGACGAGACAAGAATGTATTCATGTTGTACAAAAAATATGCATATTAAAAATATTTTATACAAGGTGTTTAAGTTTAATGATAACAATTAATAATAAAGCTTAATATTTTGATTTATTCATAATTTTATTAAATTTTTGCTGTTTTTAACAATTTTTATAAAGGATTGCAGCAAACCCCATTCAAAAACTCGGATTATATATTTTCCGAATATTCTGATAAAATAATGTTTAAAAATTTATAAAACTTGCAGTTAGATTTTAGCAATTAGAAATGTTCATCATTTTTTGAGCGAGATGAGAGTTAGTTGCAGGTACAATATCGTTTTTTTCAGAAAATTATTATTATACGAGAAGATTGAAATTGATTGTTATATGTGAAAATCGAAAGATCTTCTATATTTCGGAAAAGTTCATTTTCTATTTCCGATTCCGTTAAATTTTTTAAGAATTATTGCAGTAATCGTTTAGTTTGTTTCTTGTTTAAGTGGCTTATTTTTGTATTATTCATGTAGCTTGCATTTTCATTGTTATTTTGAAAATTTTTTCTCTATATTAATCAAATATCGTAAATTTGTTTTTGTAAATGACATTTTTTTTTTATAGTTTTTAATTTCTTAATAAAATTTTCATGTAAAATTTCTATATTTATTTGTAAATTTCTCACAATTTATTTTTCGCAAATTCATAATTATATTTATTGAAATTCACCCTGTTCTCAAAAATTTCAAATGTTGTAGGTGAAAATTATTTACTTTATATTTGCATTTTTATTAAATAGCATGCTACATGTACTATATTATTAAATGGTATTTTTTGTTTACATTAATTATTACAAATATGAATTAAAATATAATATACTGTTAAAAATATTAGCATTTATTAACAATAACAAGAAGAAGAAGAAGAAGAAGCAAAAGAAAACAGCAAATTTTTACGTATACATGCAGAAAATTTTTACAAAAAGGACGATATCCTTTTAGAAAAATATATGAAATAATTTTTTTTTTGTTAGTAATTTTTTTTACTTGTAATTTTTGTTGTTAGTGTTGTTGTTTTTTTACGGTTGTCGTTTTTGAATAATTTATTAAATTAATTAAATTTCTAAATGTTGTTAATTATTAAATTTGCTGTTTTGATCAAGGTGATAAAAGTTGTAAATAAAAACCAACTCAAAAAAAAAACAAAAAACTAAAAGTTGTAAGAATTAAAATAAAAGTAAAAAAAAAGTAAGAAAAACCAAATAATTTTGTGTTGGTTAAAAAGAGAAAGCTATATGAATGATATTAACATTGAAATTATTTTCAAGAACAATTTTCTTTTGTTTATTTATTCAAATTTTTTAATGAAAAATTAAATTATGGGTTAAATTTTTTGGAATAATTTAAAAAGGAAAAAAAAAATGTCTTGTGTGAATAAGACAAAGGATAATTTAAAGTTATTTATTAAATTTATTCAGTAATTTTGTAAGACGAATAATATTTTTAAAATGAGATAATCGAAATTTCTTTTATTATTTAAGAATTTTTAAATTTAATTTAAATTTTTCAAATTTTTTAAAAATTTTTAAAGAATTTCTTATATTTTTTAAACTGCTATCTCTTATTCCATTAAGAGTGATTTGAAAGAATTATTTTCCAAAATTAAATAATGGTCGTCACATTCTCTAATTGTATTAATATAGTGATTTGTAAATTTAATAAAAATTTTGAATCCTTTTTCAAAATTACACCTACAATATTGTTAAATAATACAATTGAAATTTTTAATATCAAAAGCCTTAATTATTAATTTTCGAACCTGTTGAAAAATTTTCTATTCCTGAAACAGATATTTCTGATTTATTTAATCGAAGGGCGAGTGGCTACTGAAATCGTCGCTGAATTTTCAGAAAATTATTCCTACCCAATGTAATTTGTACAATAAATTTTAAATTTTTCCATAAAAAATTCCCTTAGCCTCTTATACTTTAAAATTTAAATCTATATACTAAGTAATTCTTATAAATCTATATCAAAAAGAAATACCAACGCCAAGAATCCTTATCATTTTTTTTTCACTACTTTTACCCTTTTAAATATTTAAAATATTTTATTTTTTCTTATTTTATTTTATTGTTTTTGCTCATCAAAATAATAACGAAAGTTCATGGTGTATGTTGAATTTGTACAAATATTTGTTGCTAAAATTTATATTGAAATGAAGTGAATATTTATTTTAAGAGAGGATCACTATGAACTGTTGCTAAATAGAGTCTAATAGTTAATTAACTTCAGAATCAAGACACAAAATGCATATTTTTAGGTTTAATTTTCATAAAATTTTTCAAAATGTTTTCAGGATGCTGAAGTAATTCAAATTAAGGGCCTGATAATCTATTTCGTTATGGATAATTTTTTTTAATAAGTGAAACATTCATTAGAAAATATTGAGAATTTTGACTCGATAATGAATAAAAAAGTGAATAAAAAAGCGAGATACACGATCAGGTTGTCAATTACTTAAAATAATTTTAATTCAAACATAAAAATTTTCTAATTTTTTGTTGTTTTCTTCTAGCAAAAATTTGTGCAAGATTTTATTATTACTTGAGGATTTTTTGCAGATCAATCAAAGATCATTTAATACTAATTCAGATGGTTGGTGACATCTCTTAACTGTAATTATTTACTATTTTGTTATTATTGTAAATATCATTTAATTGCAAAGGATAAAAGAACTCAATTTTAAACCAATGCCAAGCAAATCACCAATGTTAGTACTCTGGAACTTTGTGATTTAATACATCATAATAAGGAGTTGAAATAAGTTATAGGTGTATAAATGCCAAATAGAATGTTGAAACTATTCAGAAGCAACTACAACTTTTTCTTTTGTAGTCTGTTAAACCGATTACTAGACTTTTCCGATGCTTTTAGCTTTATTAAGAACTTTATCATATCTATTTTTTTCATCCCTCTTTTTTCTTTTTAATAGATATACTCACTTAAATGTTGTATAATATTATCTATATATGTATATGTAATTTTCAGAAAAGGATATGGAATTTCTTAGAGAAAATAAGTTTAGACTTTGTAAAGGAAATTCGAAATTTTTTTTCTTTTCCTAACAATTTTCTTTTTGGTTTATAATATTAGTCTTTTTTTTTTTTGTTTTTGTTTTAAATTGATGTCCTGATCGATTACAGATAAAAAAGGAAGTAATTCACATCAATATAAAAATATCCTCTCTCCTTGTATGTGTACAATATGCCAATGTTTATGGTAATCTGTCCAAACATATATAGACGCGATTATACATGTATGTTCACACATATCGTACATACTACCATCTATAATAATTTATGTTGAATGATTGAATGCTTGGCCTTGCAAACAAAAAAAAATTTATTTTAAGATTTTTTTTCCATTTTCACTAGACTAATAATAAGACTTGAGCGGAAAATGAAAAAATTAAAATTCGAATTGAAAAGAAAGGACAAGGGAAAAAAACCAATTTTTTGAATCCTTTTCTTTTTTGTCTTTTATAACTTTGCTGTGGGTTTTCTTTTTTCGAAAAATCTTAGTTTTATGTGTTGCCATTACTATCGTCTTATGTCTTTTATAAGAGTTTTAAGTTTTTTAAGATTAAAAATTTTATTTTTATAGTTTGGTCGTGTTTAAATATTTATGAAAATGTTATTTTTTTTTTTGCTTATTTTTAATCTGTACGAATAATAGTGGCACCTAATCGAGTTTTTTTTTGAATATATTATTTTAAATATGTTGTGGAATAGGGGGTACGTTATGTAATATAAATTTAATTAAATTAAATATTTGAAAATTTTCAATTGCTTGATTATGAGAAATTGAACAGCTTGCTGGATTGTGAGAAATTTTGAAAACTTAAAATTAGAATGTAAATTATTATAAAAACATTAGAATTTGAAATTCTATAGTAAATTTAAGTCTTAACGTCTAGAGAAAATATAATAGAGGATCTCTTAAATTTACAAAATAAATAGGCTCCGAATAGTGTAATTCTATTCCATAGTAAATGCTTTAAGTAACTGGTTCCTATATGTGATTTTATAGGAAAAAAATCCTAAAATATTGTAAAATTTCCCGTATTTTATAAGTCACTCTGGTTTTATGTTATGATTAAATAATGTTCAATTATTTTAGAAGGATATTATCAAGTATTATATTAGTATTTGTTATAAAATCATTCAATAAAAAAATTCAATTTTACTGATTCCATTGCATGCAATAAGGGAGGTTATGTGATGGATGTGATGTGGATGTGCATATAGAGTTTTCGGTGGAAACGCACTTATCCATAGTAGGGAAGCTTAAATAAAATATTTTAAGAGAGATGACAATCTGTTGGTCTATTGATCAATTTTTGGCATATGTCAGGCCTCGAGAACTGGACCATTTTCTGGGTCGATTTTACCCTTTTGTGCGTAGAAGCAGAAATAACCAACCAAATTTTTTCAAAACCAACCAAATTGTCTTTAATAATGAATCCATAAATTTTAGAAAATCTTTTTTGAAAAATCAGTGGTCAAAAACCGAACTTGAGGCAGATTTTATATTTCTTACCATGTCTGCGCCGAACTAATTGATAGAATTTCTTGAAATTCAATGCTTGAGTTCTGGCTATTATCGAAACTAACAAGTGAAGCTTTCAGAGAATTCGAATGACACAAGACGAAACTCTACTATGAACCTAATTTATATTTTTATTGGTATGTAATGTTAAAGCCTATCCTTAAAATTTAAAAGTGTTTGAAAACCATTTTCATAATAATTTTATAATGTTTTCGCTAAACTAGACAATGACTTGCGGTCAGTTTATGTGCTGATCACATCAGATTTTTTTTAAACATTTGTACTATATAAAGAGTATCTAAATTCATTAAAATTAACATGGTTAAAATTATGTAATAAATCCCTTTTAACTGTAACGCATAACATCTATAACCTGAATTAAAGTGTGAGTTAACATAGGCTGTAAAAATTTTTATTGAAATTTTATAACAAATAATGGTAAAATTATTACTTTTATATTATTATTACTATTATAAATTAAATGCTATAATTCATACTTCAAAATATATAAATCAAAATTGTCTCAACGTTTCTCTATTGATTCTATTTTATATATTGGAAAATGTAAATTTTAAAAATAAAATTGTTTTAATAACCTAATATTAATGAAATTACCGCACTATTTATTCAAATGCCACTTTTATTCATTATATTTTATTTCAATAAATCTATAAAGTCATGCCACCGTAAATAGTTGATTTAATTTCCATTTTTTCAAAAATCAATAGTTACATTGAATTTTTTTTTTTTTCGTTCAAAATAATCATTGTATTTTGAGTATAATATGACGATTTCCTGTATTTATATCTATATACCTATATATTTTATAGGTATAATCTATAAAATATAGGACCTCTAACAATATTTTCGATTTCAACAAAAATTTTCAATGTGAATGAATTGAAATTAATAAATTGAATCAAGTGCATATTTTTTGTTTTTATTTTTTTGTTAAAAAACTTGACACACATATTCGGTTTTAATACAATTTTTTTTACAATCTGTTTTCATTTTATACAGGTTTTTTTGATAGTATTTTTTTTTGTTGTTGTACCAAATAGAAAATGTAGAGGCAAACGCAAAAAAAAAAAGATTTATTGAATCGATCGAAATGACTTTGAAATAAGGAAAAATGTCAACTATGTGCTTTTCTAGTAGATATAGTTGGGTATACAAGCACATAGAGCGTTTAATATACTTCATATTGTAGTTTTTATAGCATTTATTAAACAAATTAAATCCAAAAAAAATTTTTGTTTAATTTAAATGCGATTCAATTGATTTTTGTTTGATTTTTAGCACTTTTACAAAAAAAATTTCGAAAAAAAGTGATTTTTAGTTTCACTGTGCCCGTCCGCCAGTCCGTCCATTGACAAAACTTTTACAACCTTAAAGAAAGAAAGCTGCAATTTCACGTCGCAATAGATCGTTACCAAAAACCAGTTCCGGTAGAAGAAAATTTTTACCTATCTCCCCTCTTTTAACAATTATAATCCCTAAAACCCCTAAAAAATTGTGAATTGCTTCTTCCGAAACTGTAAGTTTTTCGAATTTTTATAAATGCAAGCTAACGGTAAATGACACACCACTAAAAAATGTGATTATTTTTCTCAACTCATGCAATTAACCTTTAAATTTGACCATTATTTTAATGCCTCTTTCACCTTTTTTTTGGTTTATTTCAATGTATTCAACACTGCTCACCCTAAAAGTATGCAATTTTTTTTAAAAATATATTCTTATATGAATCAATGTAATTTTAATAATGTAGTACATAGCTAGACTACTTTTAAAAAGCAATATTTTCACTTGTTGAAGGTAAAAGTGCTTCATTAAACACCACGCGTTTGACCTAACTTTATTTTTTAATAAAAATTTCTAAGTAAATATTATATGTTTACATGTGTACATGTATACTTATTAATCTTTACATTATACTCGTATGCAAAATTTTAAACCAAATACAATGCATATTATATGATTGTAGCAAGAATGTCATCGATTAAAATTGAAAATAATTGAATTTATATTGTCCTTATTCAAATATACATGAAATTTAGTATATTTTGGTTAATAATAATTAAATATGTAAAAAAAAAGAATAATTTTATTTTTATGTTCCTCGAAAGTCCTTTAAAATTATTGTAGACATTTCACAAAAAATAAAGAAAAAAAAATTGTTTGCTAATAAAATTTTTCAAAAAATTTCTTTTATTTTATCATTGTTATAATCTTGATGACAAATTATTTGCCTATAATGTTTTAAACCTATGTATACACAAGTGTTCTCGCATATACATGCAAACAAAAGGAGAAAAATGGAATTTTTAATTTCTTATTATTCAATATTCAAGGTCTCAACATATGTTATAATTTTTTTTTTTTGTCTAAAATTTTTTTAGTATGTTCGAGTGTTAACAATGAATTTTACATATTATATGCAATGATTCATAGTGTTAAATTGAAAATTCAAGAACATTGAATTTTAATTAGTTGAAAATTTTTATTGTGCTACAAGTATACATTTATGTATTTCGATTTGTATAAGCAATTTAAACTATATAATGAAAATTTGATTTATTAAGTTTGAGAATATTTTATTTTATTTGTAAAAATTTTTGGAATTTTAAACATAAATTATTATTGAGAAATTCGATTAGAAATATTTCAAAAATTGTATATTTTTTTACAATATTTAGTATATTACAAAATAACTATATGAATATTTTGGAAGGTCGCAATTTTAGTCAAAAATATAATTGAGAAATTTAAAGTTCAAATAAGATATTTTTGCAAATTAAAGAATTTAAAATATTAAACAGGTTGATTGAATGTATATGAAAAACTTTAATATACTCTCCATAAAAAGAAAATTATTTTACAAAACCTCGCTCATTTTCGATATCATTTTGCACAGATTGTATTAAAGTAAATAAATTTTGTTAATAATTCAAAAATTACATTCGAATTTCTGTAGTTGAAATCTCTTTAAAATACTCGGAAATTTAATTGAAATATAGAATTTTCGAATATAAGGAGAATATAATAAAAGGAAACTTGAGAAATCAAGTCGAATAATAATCATGTTAATGAATATATTAAGTTCGATCTAACGAAAATTTAAACTGCGTATAAGAGTATGCATTCAAATACGTGGAACATGACTGTAAATTCATACTTTTAATGAATTTCTCTCTTTATGATCCTAAATTTTCAATTCCCACATTCTGTCTTTTTTTTTATTTATTTAAAATTTAATGCTTGTCCAATAATTTTATTTATGCCGTTTTATTACGTAATAATGTTGAATGATATAAAATATGTATGTAAATGTAAATTAATTTCTAAAATACATACGCACCTATTAAAAAACTCGAATAGTTTTAAAAAATAGTTTCTTTTTACAACACAACACAAAAAAAACCCTAACCTTATCGCATATTTTCCCCCAAAAACCCTTCTTGTTTTCCACTTTTTTTTCTATTATGATTTGATCTTTGTAAAGTGAAAATTATTTAAAAAATCTTTTGTCATTAAAAAAATCATCTTTTCTATGTATCATCAACCTAAACCTATATGTGTATTTTCAACCTAAACCTTATTTCATTTTATCACCGCTTCCACCTCTATACCTAAAATAGTATTGCCACCATATAACCAAATTAATTTTCAGAATTGTTGTATTATAGGGTAGATTTTTTTTTTTGTAATTTTTATTAATGAAAAATTTCTTAAATAATAAATCCTTTTGAGGATTTATTATTTAAGAAATTTATATATAATACTTATGTATATAATATATAATATAGGTGTATACATATAATTATTGAAGAATAATTGACAAAGGAAGCCAAGGCCAAAAAAAAAAAACAGCCTAAAGAAGAAAAGAGGAAAATTAGATTTTCAGTGTATACATGATATTGTTAACAGTCAAACATAAGGATATAAATGTTATGTCCGTCCATTTTTTTGCATATACGAGTTTTTTTCCATAAGGAAATATAATTTTTCTTTTATTGTTTTTCTATGGTATATAGCATATTTTAATAGATGTGCTGTTTTCTACATCGTAAAAAAAATTTCATATTATAGAATTTTGTACAGGGTTTATATAATTATTAATTTAAAAAATAAATTATAAATCATAAAACTCATAAATTATTTTACGTTCAACAGTGTATAATGTTAACAGATTTTTTAGTATTAATAGAATTTAAAATAATAATATTATAATTAGTATTGGTCATGTACTCATATACAATAAAAATATTATGTGATGGAAAAATTAAATGACTCATGAGAAGTTTTCATATTATTCGGGAATAAACTGAATATGTTATTTTTGTGACACAAAATTGAGTACCAATTGAATGAGAAATTGATTTGACAGAGAAATTATATTGTAAAGTAAACAAAGTATAAGAAATTCTCATTGGGTGACGTATTTGTTTTTATTTTGAACAGTAAATAGAGTGAGTGACTCTTTTAATATTTTGTATAATGTTGATGCTGAATTTTATTTTGCTCACTCAACAATTTATGAGAACAGAACAGTATAATAGATTGTAGAATTTTCCTTTATTAATTATTTTGACAAAAATGAATATTATTAATTTTTTTTAACAAATTTACTCTCATTTTCGAATAATTAATTAAGAATATTGATCTACTATAATAATTCGAAAAATTATTATTTTATACCCTCTAAGCTTTAAAAATAAACAGAAAAAGAGAGAAAAAAATAAGATATCGTAACAAAACGGGAGTGAAATGAAAATGTAAAAACTCCCAAATATAAAAACTTTAAGGACACACCAAAATCATTTTTAGATAAAAGAAGAATCGAATAAAGAAAAACAATAAGCAAAAACACACCCTGTGCGCATTATCTACATAGATTTCGGTCACTTATAATAACATAATTATATATACATAATACATTCATGTCAATGTTTTATTATCTATAGCATAAAGTATAATATCTTGCGACTTTGAAATTTGACATGGTCTTATTTTAATAATTTATATATGTATGCACGCTTATCCTTTAATTTTTTTTTTATTCTTGTATACGTACACATATAGTAATATTCAAATATCTATATATAATTTGTTCAGATGCATATGTGTGTGCCTCCATTTGGTTTTTTTTTTATTTTATTTTTTATTTTTTATTGTTCATAAAAAAATCACTAAATTATTATGTAAAGTAGATAATATTATATTTTGTTGTATATTCATATATATAGACAGCCATGTGCCGATTTTGTATAACATGTAAAATTTTAGTCCTATTTTTATTATTTACATAATTTTTTTTTATTATTCTTATTTTCATTTCTGTGTTTGTTTCTATTCTATAAATTTAATTCATAAGCATATTATATGCTAAAAATACTATTGCGGAATATACTTGAATCATCATAATTTTCAAATATTATGTACACACAATAATAAAATATGTAAGTATATATATATTAAATTTTATGATTATATACTAAATAAATTTCATTTTAATTGAACTCATGTCCCCTTTGGCCCTTGCATTTCGTTACATGTATATATACTCTATATAATTTCGCTTGGAATTTTCTTATGAATACCACTATATCGTATATTTATATTTTCATAAAAATTCGTGGTATTCTACGCAAAAATTGTATGTAATTTTTAAATCAATACAATTATATGCGTTCATATAATATGTTTAAGATCTAATAAAAAATAAAAAAAAAAAATAAGGTTATAACATAAAATTTTTAATAGTATATATAGATTTTCTCTATATATTCTATGTAGAATTGAAAATGTTATTGCGCCTATATTACAAATATGTAATGGTGTAATGCAATAGTAATTTTCTGACCTAGTAGAGAAATATTCTTTTAAGAATATTGTGATTTATTTCTATAAAAAAATTTTACCAATTAAATGAAAATAAAAAATATAATAACAAATAAGTAAAAAAAGTAAAAAATAAAAAAAAATAAAAGGCTTAAATGCTTAATTATCTTTCAGATTATAAGAGCTTTTATGCACATGTAAGTATATATACGAAATATTTTCTTAAAGGAAAACTAAAAATTATCACATATTAATGTGTAATGTTTGTTTTAATAAGATATTTGGGGCTTTGAATTGAATCCTTCTAGTTGTACGAGTTTAAGGATCAAAACATAATTCCGAAATTTCCTAAATTCCTGAATTTCCCTAATAAATAAAAAAACGAAAATGCACATGATTCAGAGAAAAAATTATGAATTTTTGTACATTATTTTTAAACTTCTCAAAAGAAAGGGATCCCTGCGATTCCTTTATTTTCAAAGGGGAATATTATTTTGTTTATTTAAACGAATTTTCGATTAGTGACTATACATACCAGAATTTATGGGTAGTTTCAATTATATAACTTAATTGAACAGCCTAAGTATTCAGACTCGTTTTTGACCTATAAGAATATAAAAATTCGCCATGTGTAATCATTTAAATTTGGAAATTTTTATTAATTTTACTATAGCACTTAATTAATGTGAATGTGGTGAACTTTTTAATAGTGTATAATAAAGTTCAACACAAAAATTCTATAATTGAACAGGAAAAAATCTTTACAAGAAAAAACAAAAATTCAAATAATTTTTAATGAAAATTATTGATTCAATATTTAAAAGAAAATTCGAAAAACATCCAGGATAGTTATAAAATATTTACGATTCTAGTTTGTTTCAATCATTGTAATAATAATTTGTTTATGATTTTTCAAAATTTAATATAATTTTTTAGTTTTGTTTTATCATGGCATCACAATATCATAACAGTAATAATAAAGCAATACTTAAAAATCTTAATAATTGGATACTGTTAGAAATCTTAATAGAAATCTTAAATAAATATTTTCTCAGTAAAAAAATTTTATTTTTTTTTTAAATTTAATTGAAAATTTTCTTTGTATCTATTATAAAATTAGAAAATTATGTTATGTCATTTAAATAATGTCCTTATATTGTGAATGTAAAAAAGAATATTTTATGATTATGTTTTTGGGAAAGATATTACTTAAAATTTATTTGATTAATTTTAATAGAAAATCATTAAAATGAATTCTTGTTTTCGCTTTTTATAAATTATATTATATTTTATTATTACACGATATTCTTATAGTGTATGAATCCTTCAACATAGTTTTATGATTTTCAGATATATAAAATGTAATTGTATAATATTTTAGTTTATGAAAATATTATTCTTTAAAAAAATTAAATAAAATTATAATGTTAAATCTATAAAATTATTATTATATTCATTAAAAAATATAATATTCTTTTATTCTTTTCAAGTTAAAATAAAATAACCCCGAAAATATAATTGGAAAATCGGTCAATCAAATATTCTGTGCAGTATTATATGTCTACTTTATTATAATTATTATGGTATAGTAATACTAAAATAAATTAATTTATATATAATAAAAATGTGTAGATAAAATTAGAATATTGTGGTTCTCAATATAATTTCAATCAATAAAATATTGCAATATTAAAGAATTTCGATATGGCTAATTTAGAATAAAAAGAAAGCTTCATTGTAAGAAATTATAAAAATTTACAATATTTTTAAGTAAAAATTTTAGTTTTTCATTAATTATGCTATAAATATAATAAAACATAATCACAATTATTAAAGTGTATACTTGAATTTTAAAATTTTTAAATTATTTTAAATTCTAAGTAAAATCAGTTGGTCTTAGTATCGGAGCCTGTTCAGATTACGAATGTGATTAATTACAAAATTCGAAAATTTGGAATTGAAAATAAATTTTCATGAAAAGTATTGTGATAATTAGATATTTATTAGAAAAGTATTGTGATAATTAGATATTAAATTAGAAAAGTATTGTGATAATTAGATATATTCTGTGAATAATACCTAAGGACACATACTTAGCAATAATAATTTTTAATAAATTTAATTGGTATATGATTCGATAATTTTAATAAGTAGATTTCGGTGTATGTTAACAACTATACTAATCTCTTGTTTAATAAAAACATTTTTAATATTTAAATAAATTTGAATTTTAAATTTCTGATCTGATCTTACTTCTCACGATGTCGACATAGGAAATCAATCATAGAAAAAAAATTGATTTAATTTTTACTTTTACATTTCTTCATTTGTAAAAATATTTTATGATATAGGAAACTAGAAAATTTTACCATTTCAATATCAAAATATTCACAGAATTGAAAAAAAAAATTTTTCAACATTTAATAGTTAATAAGTATAAAATATAAAATTCTTTTTACTTTCTCTATGTATTCTAATATGAAGGTTATAAATTTTGTCAAATAAATTACGTCATTATACAAATAATATAAGTTCCTTAAAAATAATAGGAACATAGAAATTTTATCTTTATAAAACAATCTTATATATTCGAAATCAACTCTATAATTCTCATATATTTAAATTCTATATTTGAGTATTGTATGTAGCAAATAAGGAAAACGAAGAAAATTTTTGTTTTCTTATTAAATATTAAAAAAAATTAATTTTTAATGAGCAACATTGGTATATAACCATGTTCCTATACTTTTGTATTTTGGTAATACATAAGGTCACTCAATATGTTAAGTATAGTTATGCCTTTTATTTTTATGGTATTGGAATAATATTTTATAATTTATGTTTGAAGTTCTAAACATTTTAGGTATCCAAATTTTGTCTAATAATTTGAGAATCACATCATAATTTGAATGGTTTAGTTTTTGATTTAAATTATTAGTTTTAAGAATATGAAAACATTTTGTTGAGAAGATTTGTGATTAGGAAGACATGTGGTTTCTTAACAATCACCATGATTTATTGTATTATCGGTTTGAGATTTTCTGCTATATATAATTATGCTGCTGGTATGTGATCCATAAACAAAACGAGTCTTGTTTCGTTGCAAGTCATTAATGACAAAAGAACTTTGGAGATTAACCTTTACAAGATACTCGAGCTTATTAATAACGTAAGTTTTGTAGCGTACATATTGCCTAATACTTATTCGGGGAGCTAGATATAATCTATAGCATTGGATGGAATTGCATTATTACTTCAATGCCGCAAGCCTACAATACAGACAAATTTCAAAATTCATTTCAACTCTAATATAAAAATCTCATAAGATTCATATTTGAAAACACAATACAAACACATTTTAATTATAATTATATTTTTTTTTTCCATACAACATGAAAAAGACAATCAAGTAACACCCGTATAAAAATGGTATTTAATACATAAAAATGAATTATATTTAAAAATGTTTTATAAATTTGTATATAAGCACAAATATACCTTAAGAATGTAATGAATTCGTATTAGGGGAAAACGGAACGGAACCTTTAGGCAATATAGATCGGTTATAAAAATTAAGATAATAGAAAGAAAGAAAAAAAGTCTTCATTAAAATTTTGTTTTGTCGTTTTAATTTTTCTCCTTGCGTTTAACATACTTTTAGGTGCAAGTAAAAAAAAAAACAAAAAAATTTTGTTTACTTTTACAGTCACGCGTAGTTTTTTGTTTTGTTTTCTTTTTCTTATTATTTTGCGCTATACAAGTTATTTGTCGTGTGCCTTCTTTTAATGTAGAAAGTTCAAGAATAATTTTTTTTTTTTTTATTATTCTTATACTTTTATTAATATATTTATAGTTAATGAATTAATTTTAATTTATCATAAATAACATTATGGTGAGTAAGACATTTTTTTTATTTTTGTTTTGTAGTATTCAGTCAAGTATAAACATTTAATAAAAATCTATAATAATTGTAATAGAAAGTAGAAATATGTATGCCTGTTTGTGTGCATATAAAGCATAATGAAATAAGGAAGGACTATAAATATTAATATTATTATTAAATTTTATTACATTTATTACTTTATGTATATAAAAAGAAAATATTTCAAATTTTTTATCTCATAATAAATTTACAATAAATTGTGCTAATAAAGGCAAATACATACATACTCATATTAAAATAATTATGTATAAATTTGATTTTATTATATAAGTTTGTATAAGTATATAATGAATGAAATAGAAATAATAAAAGTATGATTTTTTCAAAAAATAATTTTTCAGATAATTGAAATTTTCAGCTTTGGCACTTAGTCCGGAACAAAAATTTTACTCATTTTTGACCCTCTAACCAATGGTATTATGTTGTTGCATACATTTTTTTGAATACTATACGCTGTATTTGGCTCTCAAATTAGTGATTGAACAAAATTAAATGATTATTTTACTTTTAAGAAAAAGATGCAGTCCCTATTCAAAATTTTGTCATAAAATCACATCCAATATTTATAGATTTTTTGTGTAAAAGTTTATGTATATAAATTGCTTTATTATAATTGAAAATTTTGTTTTCTCCAAACGATTTTTCCACTTAATATAATAGGTATGGTATAATTAATTTACTATAATTTACAAATTTGAACTATTTTTTGTATACCTAATGGTAAAATCATATTCAGTAGTAGTTCTATAATAATTGTATACCACAAAGTTTTAAATGAATTTATTTATTTTAAATTTTATATTATATTTTTTACCCACAGTTTTTTTTTCTGAATAATATGCTTAAATTGATAAAATTAAATTTTATATTTATGAGGTTAAATTGGTTAATCCATCCGGAAATTTCATTTTAAAATAATGTTAGCTAATACCCTAATGGAAAAATTCAATAAATACAGCTAAAGTCTTGCTAATATTGCTACCCACTTTTATGCATAAAATTTATAATTTAAATTTAGGAAAAAAATTTTCAAATTTTTAATCAAAATATCGTAATTTTCTATATATCGTAATTTCAATTTAATAGTCTCTTATAATTTTTTTTTTCTATTTCTATAATCCTTTAACTATAATTTCAATTAATTTCATTAGTTCCGCTTTTTCTTCCATATATACTATACTAAAATTTATTGGACCAAAAGGAACTGAAGTATTATATGAATATAAATAAAATGTATATTTGTGTATCTGTATGTATATAAATTTATAAATGTATATAAACCTAATATCCATTGTTATTGCTGTAATTTATTTCCATGTAATAATATACAAAGGATAAGTAGGGAAAAAATTACTATTACTGCTTTATTAGTAAAAAGAAATGAAAAACAAAACAAAAGAAAAAATGAAAATAAGTAAAACTGAATAAAAGTAACTGAAATGCATATAAATTGTACCTTTACAATGATATAATGTAAATAATCTTTTAATCAGGAAATCGTATATCAAAAGGAAATAACTAGTTTCATTATTATACAGAGAAATGTTAAAACATAATAAAAAGAAAAACAGAAAATATACAAAACTTTTGAAATAAAGGTCTCTAATATTTTTACAAGAAAATCCTTTCATATATAAAATAATATAAACAATTTGTAATAATAAAAATCCTTGCATTCAAAATATACAAAAAATTTTTGTACTTTTACTTGCCATAAAATTAAAATAATTTTAACCCAATCAGATATTATTTATTTTGATTTATTTTTACCGACCGTATTGTGTAAACAATAGGTAGGTTATGTGATGGCAACAAATTTTGCATATCGAGTTTTCGGTGGGAACGTACTTCTCCATAGTAGGGAAGTGTAAATAAACTATTTTTAGCAACCTGTCGGTCTGTCGGTCTGTCGGTCTGTCGGTCTGTCGGTCTGTCGGTCTATCGGTCTGTGTGTGCACGCGTGTATCTCAAGTTCGGCTGAACCGATTTTGATGAAATTTTATATGTAAGTTTGTTTCCACCATGGCACGGATCGATCAACTTTTGGTATATATCAGGCCTCGGGAACTGCACTTTTTAGCGGGCCTATTTTACATTTTTGAACATTTTGAAGAAAATATTCAACCGATTTACTTGAAATTTTAAATATAAGCTCAGCTCGACCGTCCGCAAAAATTTGTATGTTTTGGAAGAAATCAGGCATCGGCAACTAGACGTTTACTACGGGCCAAATATACATTTTTGTGTATATAAAGAGAAATAATCAACCGATTTCATTGAAATTTAATATATGAATTCCCCGTATTAAAACAATGAACATGTAAATTTTTTGGAAAGATCAGGCATCGGCAACTAGACGTTTACTACGGGCCAAACATACACTTTTGTGTATATAAAGAGAAATAATCAACCGATTTCATTGAAATTTAATATATGAATTCCTCATATTAAACTATTAAAGCAATGAACATATAACTTTTTTGGAAAGATCAGGGCTCGAGAACTGATTTGCGGGCCGATTTTACATTTTTCATCATATCCACAGAACAAATTGATGGAATTTCTTGAAATTTGATATTTGAGTTCTGGTTGTTACCGAAACTAACTGGCGAGCATTTCAGGGAATTCGAGTAGCACAAAGCGAAACTCTACTAAGAGCCAAATTTACATTTTTCTAAGTATGTTAACTATAAGCTTACTAATGTCCTAAAAATTGGAAAGAAGTATTTAACAAACATTTTTATAATATTCTGTAACACTTTCATTTAACTAGACAATACACAATGCGGTCGGTTATGTGCTGACCACATCAGATTTTTTTTTATTGTTTTTGGAATTAAATTCAAAATTTGTTAAGCAAACTCGTGTACATTTTATGTAGAAAGTATTAATTTTTAGAAAATAAGTAGTGAAAAGTACCCTGTCATTCTCTGTAGTATAATGATGAAACTACAACTGCAGTAGGTAATGCCTATGTTCTTCTTTTAGTTGAGCTAAAACTATTGAATTCAAATTTTCGTATTTAGTATACTTAAGTGAAATTTCGAAATTTTTAATAAAAAATTTGTGCTAGAGGAACTAAAAATTGTCATAACATTTAACATAATTGGTCTAGTTTTTATTTTTAAGTACGAATTCCGAGTGTATAATATGTGCATTTTGCAGGCAATTTTGGCACTAATCAAAGGTGCATACTGAATAATTTAATTCGAAAATTATTATCGTAGTATACAGAAGATTTGCGACAGTCCTGCGTGAAAAGGCTATTATTTTTTCTTTGTACATTTAGAACATTTTTAAATCTTATCAGTATTGTAAATAGTTTTAATAATGAATATTCGGATAGAATATTGGAAATAGAAAGAGTCTAAAAATTTTATTAAGAAATGTTCCTTTATAATTAAACTCTCATTATTATCAAAGAGAATTTCTCGATGATATTTTAAGAAATAAATTAAGAACTTATGTTATAAATTTCCTTTTGGAATATGATAAAGTTTTACAATTGTAAGTGAATAAAATTAGTCATTGTGAGACACAAAAGAGTTAAAGAGTTAAATATAATGCGATATCTTTTTTTAAAATCAGTATAGTTTTCCAATTTTAGATTGTTATTGTTTCTCCGTAATTTTGAAAATTGTGTGTATATATGTAACATTTGTTTTAATAAGAGTATAAAGGATATGAATGAATTTATTTCGAAATATTTTCTACTTTTAATTTTTTTATTTTCTACTTTAATTTTCTTTTAGTTTTCGTAAAGTAATGGATAATTTACAAAATTTCCAAAGTTTTTTCTACTCTACTGTACATTTTTATTAAATGCAGATTTTTTTTTTTTTGTTCTTCTTTTAGACTTTTTCCTTTTTTTGTCCTTTCCTCCTTTTACGAACGTTTACTGATGTGTATGTTCTTTTTTTTTTGCTTAGATATCATTTAATTTTTTAATGTCCTTTTCTTTTACTCTAACAGATTTTGTTTTTTTTCTTTTGTTTTATTAATTTTCTATCACTATAATATTTTGTTCTAAATTTATTTGTTACATATTATCCTTGTAACATTTCAAAAGGAAAATAATAATAATTTTTATTTCTTTTATTTTATAATATCATGTGAGAAATTGTGGATATGTGAATATATGTTAAAAAAGGATATTTAAGTAGGTAACTATATATATATTTAAGTATGTGTTTATACATTTAGATATTGTATTGTCCATTACAAGTTTAAATTCTGAAAGTAAAAATTACAAAACAAAAAAAAAATTAAAAGGTAAAATGTTCAAGTAAAATAAACATGCAGTATACCTGGAAATTATTAAAAGAATTTTTGAGGTTAGAAGGGAAAATTTTTGATATTTTTATATTATGAAAATATTCTAGAGCAATAACAAAACAAAAAAAAAAACAAAATAAGAATAAAAAATTAAACAAAATGGGGAAAAATAGAAAATACTTTAGAAAAATTATGTCTAATCAGAGATTGTTATAATTTGACTTTAAAAACTCCAAAGGACTATTAAAGTTATAATCATAGAGTATATGGTAAAAAAGGAAAAATGGAAGTGATTGATTAAAAACTATAAAAGTAAACAAAAAAGAAAAAGAACAATAATAACAAATATTAAAGAAAATTCATATGTAATTTTTCTTCTACACAGAAAAAAAATTGTTATATTGTGGTTAAGAAATTCAAATTATAAAAAAGATTATTCAAAGGAGAGCAAACAATATTATAATTAAGGTTACCATCAGTAATCTTATATTAATTTTAGTATATACCATATTAGGTTAAGTGTTACCTTAATTGATAAAATTCTAGATCTAGACCAGCGAGAATATATTATTAAAACTTGTTCAACTTATTTTAATTAAGTGTTCTTATACGCAAAACATAATACGGAAATAGTATTAAAATTATAGCCAGATATAACATTATGCTTAAATTCGATGGCTAAATTTAAGATGAAATAATTATATTTTGTAATAGCAAGACAATTAAATTTTGAAAAGATTATAGATTTGGTAAAATAAGGAGCTGGAAATTGGAAATTTTGCTTGATTTCATATGTGCTAAAAAATTAATCATAATAACTTGAATGACAATAGTTTATTTGGAACTAACTTTTAAAAATCATCAAAGAAGCTTATTTTTTTCTTTATGTCTTTTTCTATATTACTGTCCCTTTATTTTGCTTGCAATATTCAAATGATTGTTAATCTAATGGTACCCTTTATTATATACAATTTTCTAAAATTAAAAACTCTAAACAAATGCAGAAAAATCAATGAAAAAATTTCAATTTTCCTTTTGAATATAAAATATAATCATTACTTTTGAAATATTATTATAATTTTAAATTGAAGAGAAACAAATCTTCTTATTACACACATTCTAATTTAAACTTTTGAATTTTCACATTTATATACATGGATAAGTGTTATACAAGCATTAATTTAAAGCTTACTTCTATATTATAATTAAACAATTTTATTATTATCGTCAAATTATTTGTACAGAAATATTTTACAATTTCGGCTCGACCATATCATTATCGTAAAAATTAAATTTTAAATTTTGTTAAATATAATGAAAATTATATTATTTTCTGTTATACACAAAATTGCATTTATTATTTTTATGTTTTGGTTATTATTAGAGATAATGATAATAAAATATACTTCATATACCACATATAAAATGTTATATAATATGCCTTATATATTAGAAATCGAAATGATTGTGTATTACAAAATGCATTGGTATTAGAAATATATACAATAGTTGCTATATTAAGGCTTATTAGAGGACCACAATTGTATTTATGCATATTGCATACACATATTTTGTTTGATAAAATATAGAAGTGTAAAACTTGTCAGCCATTTTTAATTTTTACTGTTCTGTGTTGTTTTATTAGATTATCTGTTAAGGATTCTCTTGTTTTTTTTTTTTTCTTGATTTTATTAATAATAATTGAATAAAATAGGAAGAAGAAAATATAACAAAGAAATACGTAGCACAAAAAAAAAACGTGACTCAAGTGAGTTGTTCATTTACTTAAAAAAAAATATGAGAGCCAAAAGTAGAGAACAAATTACTTTTTAATAATATTATAAAATAGAAAAAAATATAAGATTGGTTCTTTAATAAGGACACTTTTATAAGATCTGAATAAGATAATTCAGATCTTAAAAGTGATATTCCTTATAAGAACATATTATATATACAATAAATTAATTGTATTTGTGCATACATAAATATAATTAATATATACATGTGGGTGCATGTGTATTTGAAGAGTATAATTAATTTATATATACCGTATATATTTATGAATTGTTGTTATTAAGAGAAAAACCAAGCTAAAAGAAGAAAATTATTTTAAAATAGCAAACGCATTGATTTCCAAGATAGGAAGATAAGAGATAGAATGATTTTTAATCTTGCTTTTCTTTTTATAATGCTAACGGTGGGTTGTATATAATAAAATTAATATCACACATTCATATATAATATTTTATGATATTAATATAATAATAATAATAATAATAATAATAATATTATATTTGTATATTCTTTTGCACGTTTCATTTTGAAATTTCAAGCCATTATTGTATACTTGGCCTAGTGCCATATCAGCCACACTCCGCCTTTATCCCTGACTAAGGCTGAAATTATATTTAATTTCGATATATTGTAAAAAATTAATTTTAATATTAGTATAGAAAATTGAATAAATTATTTCAATATCGTATACTTTTGGCATATCGAATTTTTGAGTGTGTTCTGATTTCCTCAATGTAATAATTTCAATGAAAATTTTATACTTCTGGACGAGCTCTTGTAATACTTTTGAAATCTAAAATAGGAAACTAGTAGCAAAACGTATTTGAAATCTCAAAATAAAATTAAATTATTTTTTTTTTTTTGCAAAAACATTGATTTCATGGAATTTTATTCAGAAAAATTTTACGCAATAAGAAACCTTAATTCGAACCTGGGGCTAGGGAATTGTGAAAGACTACAAAAATTCCTTTTAATTAATATCATTTCGCTGCATTAATTGGTTTTGGGCAAGATAAGGAATGAATCAATTTTTGAGACTACTTTTGATGTACAACACAAATAGTGAATTTATTAAAATATGAAGGTATTCAAAATTTATAAATTTACTCTAAGTTGACTCATAAATATTATAAGTCAAATATAAATGTGTGCAAAATTCTTGTTATTATTTGGTACAAACAACAAAGTTTCAGATTTAACATAATTAACTGATTAACTATTGTACTACTATCAGGCTTTTAACAAGAAGAAGGAAACTTTTTAAAATTTTTATACATTTCAGTTATGCTTCCTGAATTTTCAACTATCTTCTGTACACTGATTTCATTTTAAGTTAAAATACAAATTTGATATTCATCTAGTTACAGAATTAATTTAGAACATTTTAATTGCAACACTCATTACCTCTTTTAAGCACAAAAATAAATATTCAAAATAAAATTTAATCGATTTTTGAGAAAAATAGCAAATAAATTTTATTTATCGTAATTTATTTAAAATACCTTATAAAAAAAAATTAAACTTTAAAAATTAATTCATTTGAGAATAATATAGGGGAAGACTGAATGCTCTTATGCTAGCAGGTAATTAGTAACCTAAATTTTATATAAAAGTTTCTTTAAAACAACAAAAAAAAAAACATAAAACCTTAAAATAAAAAGTTTTCAATAATTATGAAAAGAAGTTTTTCTTCTATTAAAAAAAAAAAAAGAATTAGAGATATTTTTTTTTCTTTATCAAGAAAAGAAACAATGGAGGAAATATTTTAGGATCAAAATTTGAAAGTAAAACAGTAGAAATCTAAAAAAAAAGCCGAAACTTACGTTTAAAATTGAACATGAAATTTTTTCTTAAACTAAAGTTTAGGTCTAGGTACTTACATATAATTCTCATGCGAATGAAAAACAAAAAAAAAAAACAAAACCAAGAAATAATCATAAAGAAAATGAAAGAAAAAGTTAAAAATACTTTAAGGATATTTTCAGGATAACAGTTTAATTTGTTTCTTTCTCTTTTTTTTGTTCTTTTTTTTATGTATATACTCACATACATCTATCTTGAATTTTTATCTGATTGTTCTACTTTTAAAAGTTAATTTCTCTTCCGTATATATACAATACGTAAAAATGTTATAATGTTATACTGTCATATAAGTATATTTGTAAATACGGTAAACTATTTATGTGTACAGTACAATTCAGATATTTTTAATTGAAATTTATGATAATTGCTAATTATATCGTAATTAATGATGTTAATCTTCAGAAATAATTCCATGTACAAATAGAGTAGGCTTATTATCGATTTTATTAAATGTAATAATATTGAATTGAATTATTCCACCATAACAACAAAATAGAATTAATTAAATAAATATTGATAGTCTATGTACAAATATACTTTATATATTTCATATTTTTAAATTATATTAAAATAAATTTCGTTTGTGTAACCTTTGTATTCCTAAATTAAAAGTTAAGCAGTTTAAAATTATTAGTGCTACTTTTAAATGAAGTTGCTGAACAAAAATTACAAAATTATAGGAATATTTCTGCTTCCATTTTGAGTACATGTTTATTCAGTAATGATATACATAGTTGATTTGGAACATGTAGCTTGACTTTATGACTACATTTTCAATTGACCTTGTGAGGTTTTTTATATGTATACATTACAAATAAAATATTTATAAAATTTTATTCATAACATCGAACATTTAGCTTAATACTATGATGGTTTCAGCAAGCAATAGAACATATTCATAACACAGCTCTCACTGTAAAGTTTTCTGTTAACAGTGAAATATAAGATATTGCTGTAATATCTAAAATATATGCTGACGATTTTTGTCCAATTTACATAGCTATCTTTTTCTATATACAAAATCTGGAAAGAGAATATGTTTAAGTCAAGTTGCATAGTCTTGACTGAAAAAAATAATTACGAAAATAATAAAATTTTATGTTGCATCAGCAATAATGTGGTTTTTTCAGTAGCATTAGATTGAAAAAATCGCAACTAGTGTTAAGACTAATGCAGTGCAATTAAAAATGTTATTTGTCGCACTATCCCGATTTCAACCAGTTTTTTCACTACTTTCTTTTTGAGTGCATCAATTAAAAAATCTTTTTTTCATTCAAAATGATTTTGTATTATTTGTCTGTTATAACTAGATTTTACTGTTGGACTATTATATAAAAAAAAATTAAAAATTATAGCAAAAAAATAAAGAAAAATAAAAATAAAATTATTTTTACGAAATTTAGTGCAAAAAGAAATTAAAGTGTCAAACAAAAACAGCAGTTGTAGAGAATCAGAATTAGAAAATAATGTCAAAGAATCAAAGATGAATTCAATGTTCGATGGTTCTCTATACACTTCTACTTTTTTCCTTTTTTTTGACACAATTTTACCAAAAAATAACTATTGTATAGTAATAAAACAATAGTAAGTTGTTAATCTACTACCTCGGTATTACAAAATATAGAGAACCAGAAAAGAAATGAGTATAGTGAGAGGAATTGGGTAATAGAGTCGTGAAGTGTAAAACTTTTTTCTTAAAGATTTCCTTTTTATTTTCTATACACAAAATCAAAAATTTATTTTCCTTTTGCATTAAAAAAAATAAAATAAAAATACACAAGTATAAAAGAAATTCATGAAAACTGAAATTGGTTTTTCACAAAGTGAAAATAGAAAAAAATAACAATATGTACACAAAAACAAAATTCTAAGAATTGAAACAAAAATATTAAAGCAACCGGAATTGAACTTTTGTTCATATTCTTCATTTTCGATTGCTTGCCTATTTTTTTTTTAAATTTAATTGTTATACACAATTTTAAAACTTGTATTGTGCGAATATAATATTTTTTTTTTATAAAATATTAAGGATTTTTTTAAAAATTAATTTCTGACATTAAAAGAGAAATGGTGAGGAAAATAGAAAACGAAAATATGGAAGGGAAGGCGGGCTTAATAAACTTGAAATAAGTAAAACAAAAAAGAAATGAAGGAAAATTATTTAAAAGTTTGACATTTATTTTTTCTTCTTATAACAAAAAAATTTGACAAATAAAAAATGTAGAATTAATAATGCATTAATTATAGTTTAAAAATTTAATCAAAAACTTTGAGTAATTTTTTTTAGAGTTCACTTGTGTGCTCAGCAGATCTTTTAATTAAAAAAATCGAATTCTAAATTGTTTGATAAATTTAAAGTTTATGAGTTTTTATATATTGATTTCTTGATTGAGTATGGAATTTTTTCATAATAAATTGTGTAAACTATGCTCGAGTTTATTAAACAAACTGATTCCCAATTAGCTTGATTTAAAGATTATGAAAAACTCTAATTCATATGGAGCATGCAGAATTGTGTGCTGTTCTTTTGCAAGACTATGGTAGTCTAAACCCGTTCAGGGTAAATAACAATAACTTTATATAGAACTCTTAATCGAAGTCAAAACTAACCTATAATTTCAAATATTCAAAATTTGATGTTCTCATTTAAAAGTATGAGATAACTGAATAAATGTGAATATATATTTTTTTTTATATTACTTCTTATATATTACACCTATGTATAGGGTGTATATTATATACTTATATATATTTTTTCCCTAATTCTACACTAGGACCTGTAAAAACTGACACTTGACTCTAAAGTTATTGAGTAAACCAAGCGGTGACGAGTCTCCTGAAGCTAATTGATATTATTAATTGTCTGTTTTTTGTTGGTGTAAAATATTGAATATTGTGGTTTTGTATATACAATTACTTTTACATAAACATTTTATTTTTAATAAAATTATATTTAAAGCTATATAATATTAAGCATAGTTATTATAGTACTGTGATCAGGGTTTGAATCAAAGATCCTTGGGTTAAAAGATCGATGCCATAACCACTGAATTATTGGTCAGATATGCGTTTATATAAAAGACTATAATTGCAATGCCTTTTGTTGAGTAATTAATTGTTATAAAGTAATTAATTAATCAATTATTATAATGGTAATTTGAAATATTATGAAAATTATGAATTTCCATGAATTGTATGGAAGCATTTTCAATTCCACAAATCTAATACTCTTTCTTAAATATATTAACTTATAATAAATATAATAATTACAATAATTACATATTAATAAGAAAAACAAGTAAATTAATTTGTAATACAATATTTTGGAAATAATCTCATTATATTAAAAAGAAATTTATATGTAAGTACTGTGAAAAAATTCAAGGTAATACAAAATCTCCCAAAAAAAAAAGAAAAATTAACCATTAATAATAATTAAGAACAGAACCAAATTATACACAATTTAAACATAAACATTATTCATTTGATTAAATCACTTTACACATTATTTGCTTAAACATTTTTCTTCTTGGCTTTTTTTTTTTTTGCTCTGACACAGTCATTTATTCACTCACTTACTTACATATACACTTACTCATTCACTCACTCAATCATTCACCTATTAAAATTGTATAATAAATAAAGTACACAATACATGTATATTTTAAGAAAAACAAAACGAGTATTTTGTATTATCTAATATGTGAAATAAAAATAAGGAAAACAATAACAAAAAACAAAAAAATTAAAACCACTTTTAGATATATTAACCTTATAAGTATTTTAACACAGAAACAGGACAGCACACTCTTAATATTCATAGAGAATAAGAACTGGAAATGGTTAACTATAATATATCCCAGTAGGAAGTAAAGATTTTTGTCGTCTACAATAAGCATACCCAACAACAAGAATGGTAAAAAAAAAATATCAAAATTAAAAAAAAAAAACAACATCATAATAAAATTATCACACACACACAACAAAACACAAAACAAAAATGAAACATTAAGATTAAATTAAAAAGTAAGAAAAGGAAGTGAAATGATATGAAATGAATAAGAAGAGAGAAAAAATCAAAAAACAGTGAGCAAAAAAAAATATTACGGTGAATAAATTTAGACAATAAGTAAGAATGAGAAAGTAAATGAAATCACAACCGTTATTAATGTAAAAATATTCATAATTCTAGCGTGACATTTAATGTTTTTTTTTTTTTTTTTGCAAATTAAGAGAAGAGAAGTGAAGAGAGTTAAGTGAGAGAAAGTAAAAGAACACATTTTTTGCTTTTTTGAGTAAAAGAATATGTTTTTAAATATGACAGTATTGTTACTGTTGTTGTTTTCTCTTGCTTAGTTCTATGAACGTGCCTGCCGTGTTAAACATTAGGTGGTATACAAGTATATATACAATATAGTTTTTAGATAAGTATAAGAAAATTTAGAGAAAACACGAAAATAATAGTTACAAATTAAAAGAAAACTACTGTCGTGTAGAAAATAAATGTCTTAAAATGTAGAAAAAAAAAGAACTAGTGAATAAAAAATAAATGAATATTGCCAGGAGTCTAAGACGAAAATAATTTTTTTGTATTCATTTCGAAATTTTATTCAATTTTTTTTTTTTTTTTTGAGTTTTCTTAGCAGCAGGAAGCGTGTTGATTTCATTAAAGATGCTAAAAGTTTTTTTTTTCGTTTTTGTTGTGTTCATTTATTTTATCACCTTCCGTTCTGAATTTTTTTGTCATGTAAAAATATTTTCGTGTTTTTTGTTTTTTTTTGCTTCTTAACACTTATGTTTTTTTCTTGTAAAGCATTTATAAGCGTGGTATTAAGGTAGAAATGAAAAACAAAAAAAAAAGACAGATTTAAGGATAATTCATTTTATGACATTGTTGTTGTGATTATAAATTGAAATGTCAATTAAATTAAATTGTAGGTTAATCAGAGGAGTATGAACTTTAAAATTAGGAGGTTAATTTTTTTCTTATTTTTAACATTAACTAGATTATCATTTCTTTATGTATGGTATACGTATGTATTTGTGATAAATTTAAAATTAAATCGTATTTGGCTCTAACTAGAAAATTAAATAGAGCTGTCATTGATTTTTGGGATTGAAGTTGTATAGTTTTAGGTGATTCTTATAGATAATGGTTGAAAATTATTTAATTCATATGAATAGGGATATTTTCCTTGTGAATCAAATGAATAATCAGGCATGTGAATTGTGCGTTCCAAAGACAAAAATTCCAACAAAGGTTTTACCACATCTTAGTAGAAAACATTCAAGCAAAAACATTATTTTTACTTACGGGTGTTCATCTGAAGTCTATGTAAGAAATAAATATTATTGGTGTCAGAAAAGAATGAATATTATTGAAAAATTTAATAAAAAATATGACGAATTAAAGCAATTCTTATTGTTAATATTATTTTCCTTTAAATACTTAGCGTTATTTTAAATGGACATTAAAAAAAATCATATGAAAATATGAAAATACTTAACATTTTCCGTTGAATATTCATGATCAGTACTCAAGTATTACTTATGTGTATTAAGAGAAAGAAAGTATTTTAAAAAATTTCTCAAAAAAATATTTACAAAATGTTAGCGGAATTTTCAAATAGCTATATAAAATTTTGTTAACACTTCCCTAAAAGTATGCAATTCATAATTAAAATTGCATATATTGTTAAAAGTAAATGGAATAAAATCAATAAAGTAAAACAACTCTGTTGAATATTTCAAAAGATTAACTATTTTACACGCATTAATGAGTATGGTTCTAAAGTTAACATTTTATAACATTTTTAAATTTTATAAACATTTTTAAATTTTCAAATTTTATGTGAGAATTATTTGTGAATGTTAAAGAGTTCGGAATCATCACATACACATTACATTGAGAAGTATTTTAATGAATTTAAACAAAGCATTGATCTTGCAATATGGCATTGTTTTAAGCGTTTCTAAAAAATTTAATAATCTTCAAAATTAAATTCACCATTTAAACATTGCCATTTAATGTATATTATTCTGCAGCCCAAAATAACACCGAGTAATAATTTTTTTTGTCTTAAAATACATTATTAAAGAATAAAAGTAGATATAAAAAAAAAATTATTTAGTTAATATTTTATTAGCGGACATGATCATGATTAGATTTATTACATTAAATATTTTTTTTTTGTTCTCTCATATTTTCATTAATCGTAAATTGTTTACTTTATCAATAATAAATTCATATATACACATACATGTTTGTATATATATCTGTATATAAATATAATATCGCATGTTTCTAGTGTCGAATTGAAAAATGTTGTATAATAAAAAGGAACAATAAGAAAAAAAAAAACTAATATTCGTCTGAACTCCTTATTAAAAATTCCTTTTCCAATTTTTACTCTTTTTTTTCTCTCTCTCTCTCTTTCTTATTTTATGGCTAAGATTCTGATTTTCTGTTTTCTTTTTTACACCTACTGAATTATTTAGTGCTTATATGAATCGAAGGAAAACTATATTAAATATAATATTGGAGAAGAAATAAGAAAAAGCGGCTATTATAACCAATGAATAATATATATTGTTCTTCTTTTATTTCATTTTCTTTTTATAATATGTACAAACAGTTGAAGGATTCAAATATATTATAGATATTATAGTAAAGGAGTATATAGAACTAATAATGTTATGATAATAAAATAAAAGAATTAAAATGAGAAAACCTTTTTTATTTCTCATGTTTTCTCTCTTCTTTTCTTTATTATTTTTAATATTATTATTTTTTTTTATTCTATTATATTTTCTTCAATGAAGGTTTTTAACATCTCCCAAGTTGATTTTATAGTTCATTCCTTATTTAGTTTTTCTCTTTTTATACAATATTATATTTATATACATATACTATATACTTGAGTATATTAAATTTTATATGTAAGTAGATTTTTATATAAAATGAAGAAATTCCGTAATCAATTGATCAGAAGTAAGTTAATGAAATGCCTTTCAACTAGCAAATAAACATTGAGGAGCTATATACTAAATTTAAATATATATACATATATATTTTTCCTACATAATACATATAAATATATAATGTGTATTTATAGGTAGAAATATGCATAGAATATTGTAGTTTTATAAGATTATAATAAGCAGCGCGTGGTATTAAAAGGATGCAAGAATATATGAAGAAAACAAAAATAATAGGATCAAATTAACAATTGATTATAAATGAGTTCCAGGTTTGCCTTTTTTTTTCTTGTTCTATTGCATTTTTATTGTTTTGTTTTTCTATTATCCTCTTGATTATTATTTTCATTAGAATATAAATAATGTTTTATATATATATATATGTATAATTTTATTTTTGCCGCTGCGAAGGAACTATGTTTAACGTAAGGAAATGATGTTGGTATTTGTGGTGAATAAAAGCATGAAAAAAATGAAAAGAAATAAATATAAGATGAAAATTTAATAGAAAATTATGAGGATTGCAATAATAATATAATAAAAAAACTGTTTCAAATTTATCTTTGGCAGAGCTATATAGAAATATTTCACAAGGAATTTAAATTTGTATTATGAGCTTTAATAATATTTAAAAGAATTAAAAGAGCTAGCTACTTGTATAATTTTACATTCATAATTTCAAATGAAATTTTTTTAAATGATGAGATATAAGGAGTTTAATTAATTATAAAGATTTTTTATCTATGTATTTCGAAAAAAAAAAGTATGTTATATAAGCATATTTTAAAATTTTTATTAGGAAAATTCATTAACTATAATAATATAATTGTGGAATAAATGTGCATTGTAACTGCAACTAGTGGAGTATTGATAGTACACTTAATTTTATAAGCAGAATTTTAACGCAAATTCATTTACACTTATAAGTAAAGAAGCGTCATTAAAAATATTATTCTTAAGTTATTTAGCTGATTTGTTTGACAGGGCATTTCATGTATTTCAGTTTGAACTGATCTTGAATAAAAATTTATATTTAAGTTGATTAGATTTTAGACATTATTGATTTTTAACATGACATAATTATTGTGTTGAGCTTTATGACATAATTATTGTCTTAAATTTGAAACCTCTATATTATAGTTTAAAAACGGATTTAACAATTTTTATGTCTTTTGTGAATATCGGGTCAAAAGAACCGTACCTTAGGGATTACTATTTTTGGTTGTAATTCATAATAAATTTTAAAATTACAGCCAATTGCACAATAAATTATAGCATTGAAATTTATAGTTAACATATAAATTTAGGAAATGTACATCATATATTCCGTTATATACTGTTCAATCTAATAATGTTTGGTCTTCATGCTTGTAGTTTTTCTTTAAAATTATTCAAGTACATTTAAAATGCACTTATTATTCATGAATGAAAATTTTCTATTTATTTTAAGATAATGATGAAATTTATTCATTTATTTCCCAGTTAATTTGCAAGATAAATATTTCAAATTTTTCTAAATAATAAAACCGCTCTTTTTATTTAATTCATTTCATTAGCAGAAGTAAAAATTGTATAAAAAAAAAATTATTTTAAATGATCATCTTTAACTTTTAATATTATTTTTTATCTTTAGGTCAAAATATACATAAGATTAACGTAATATCATCATTCTTAAATAATCTTATAAAATTTTTTTTCTTTATATTGTAAATATTTAAAATGCTTAAAGGGCACAAGTATACCAGGTGTAAATTAAATTTAAAACTATTTCTGCTTTTCCCATTCACACAATAATTCTTTACAATTTCTTACAATTTGCTAAAATCTCTAAATATGTATATCTATATTGAAGCCGTGTATAAGTATGTGCATATATAATTAGAATTGTAAAGAGATATTCTATATATACAAATGTACATATGAATTTATATAATAAATATTTGTTATGTTTATTTGTTTTTTTTTTGCTATTTTCTTTAATCTTTGACATGAAAAAAATTTTTTAAAATTTATCAATTTTATTTCTCTTGCATTTTTGAGGTAAACACCAAGAAAAAAGAAAAATTTAGAAAAAAACCAACCACGAAATATTTCTCCTCCATACAGATTATGAGATTTAAAGAACAAAAGAATTTGCACCTATACATACTTATATATTATATATATGACAATATAAAATATGAATCAACGTTAAAAATATCCTGTATACAAATATAATAGTAACCTTATATTCTATTTTTCTTAAATTCTTAATTTTTCTACATTATTTTGTTGTTTTCTAAGGTATATTGTATGTTATATGTATATACATATATATATACATATATATATATATATATATATATATATATATATATATATTTATATATATAAAGACTTTTTCTACACCACTTCTCTGTTTTTATTTATTTCACTTAAACAGGATAAAAGATTGTCCTTTTGGCATTCCTGAATTTTTCTTTTATAATAAGAGGAATAAAATAGAAAACAAAGCTGAAAATAAAAATAAATAAAAATAAATAAAATAATTTTTTATTTTTGTATATCTATATAAGGTCCTTTCTAATGCCAAAGAGACAAAAATAAAAAACATGGATTTTTTTTCTATAGTTACACTTTTAAGCTCTTGAATGTTTGGACAATCTTCTTGAAATTTTTAAAATATTTAATAAAATTGTGAAAAAGTGATTTATTTAAAATGAAAATCTGTTGGAAAATTTAAGTATGGCAATCGTGAAAATAAAATTCATTTACACATTTTTGTGGATTTTTTTTTACAAAATTTCGAAACATGGAAATATTTTCACCTGTTCGACTACATATCTGTGTTCGATTTATCAAAATTTTTTGATTTTGAGTTTTGGGTTTTTGTATAAACAAATTTTTTATTTGAAAATCTAAAAGCCGCTAAGCTACAACATATTTAAATTTTTAAATAGAATAATAATGTTTGTTAGAATAGCCTTAATAAAAAAAAATATTAAAATTTGAACTCTTCTTGAATTAAAGCAAAGCGATTTTCATTTTGTGTTAAAAATAATATAAAATTAATATCCTTAAATAATGTGTTTTTCATGATTTTAAAAAAAAATTTCAATACCTTGAACTGAAATGTATTCAGCTTACACGTGAAGTACAGGTTTTTATTTTCTATATTTTATATTTCATACAAAATAGTTCCTGTATCAGCTATTATTTCAAAATAAAAATGCATTCAAAATTTTAGTATATTGTTATTTTTCGGCGTGCGAGCTAACTCCTGCATTTTGGGTATTGTTTTCTAAAAAATTTTAAATTTAAATATTTATGGTAATTCTATAGGTTTGATTAATCACGTCAAGAAATTTTTGTGGAAGAAAAATTTTCGAATATTAAAATAAAAATCAAATTCAAATTAATATGAACTCGATTTCAAATTAAAACAAACAAAATTGTATTATTGGTAAATTAAAGATTTACCACTATTCTTTGGAATTCGAAATGAAAATTTTGTTTCTCTTTTTCTTCCATTTCTTATTTTTATTACTATTGTTACTAGTTTTGTTAAACATTTATTCAAAATTAGTTCAAATCTTTCTAAATTCTTAAAATGTTCTTCTCCTTGTTTTGTAGGAATGAAGAGATTTTTAACAACCACATTGCATACAATAAGGAAGGTTATGTGATGGCAACAAATTTTAGATGTCGTGTCTTCAGTGGGGACGCACACCTCCATAACAGAGAAGCGTAAATAAACTATTTTTAGAAGGATGTTGGCCCGTTAGTCTTTTGGGTTTAATATCTGTGTGTTCACGCGTGTATTAAAATTTTGTTTGAACCGATTTTTATGAAATTTTATATGTGAGTTTTTAATGGCTATGTCATGGATTGATTAACTTTTGAGATATATCATGCTTCGACAACTGGATCATTTTCCGAGCCCGATTATTCATTTTTGCACATATAAAGAGAAATAATCAACCAATATTCTTAAAATTTAATATTTAAATTTAAGATTTTCAGGGATTCAGGATAAAGATTAAGGCACGGAAACTGAACACTGGAGTGTGATTTTACATTTTTTATCACATCTACTAAATGATGGAATTTTTTGAAATTTATTATTTCAGTTAATTAGAATGGCAAAAATGTTCAGAGAATTAGGATGGCACAAAGTGAAACTCTACTAAGAGCCAAATTTACATTTTTCGAGAGATGTTAACTAAAAGCTTACTTAATATCCTGAATATTGTAAAGAAGTTTTTAAAACGAATTTTCATAATTTTTTGCAACATTCTCGTTAGACTAGACAATAACAATTGCGGTCTGTTATGTGCTGATCACATCAGTTTTTTTTTGTATAGCTTCTCGAACCACTTTTCATATATTTTCCATCTATACTTTTTATACATTATTAAAGTGTAAATTTTCTGTTTTCAGTTGTACTAAATTTATAACTTATACAATAATGTATGCGTGTATATATGTATGTATGTATATTTTTTAGGAAAACAGATTTTAGAAGACGATAGAGAAATGAAGATATAAAGTATCTTGATGATATTTGATATCTTGTACCATTTAACAATTTTGCCATTTTATTTTTATTATTTTGGTTAGTTTTTTTTTTTTGAATAGAAAATTATATAGGTATAAGTATACTTAAGACATTACTCTTGTACTTCTATATTCTCGATTAAGTATGAATGTACACATACATAGCAATCAACAACAATAAATAATAATGTATGTACATCGTATATGTTGTATAGAATAAACAAAAAAAAAATTGGGTTTCTGTTTTCAGTTGGTACCCACCAGAAACAGAACAAAAGAGATAAATTGGAAACAACACATAACAACAGTCATGAAACAAAACAAAAAAAAATATTAAAAAGTATGAAGAAAACGACAAGAAACCTCAAAAGATGAAAAAAGAAAAATTGAATTACAGTAATGTTTCTTGTTTTTTTGTTTTTGTTTTTTCGCGATTTACTTTTCAGTTGAGTCCTTTTGTTCTTTTCTTAATGTTGCGTTTTTATTATTTTCATGCTTGTGGAAATTTTCGTTTTGTTCTTCATACTATTTTCCTTCTTTTCTTTTGTATACTTCGCCCTACTTTTAATTTTTTGTTTTATTGTTTTTTAACGTATAATGAAACACAAAAAAAAAAAATCAACTTTTATTATCAAGACAATTTTTAAAGAAAAATAAACAAAAATACAAGACAATAAGAAAATTGTAACAAAATTAAGGATAAAATTTATACAAAGATGTCACTACTAATAAAGTATGACACAAAAAATACGAAAACAAAACAAAAAAAAGGACGAAATAAGAAAACGTTGAGGAAATTGGTAGACAACGGGTTTTTACTAAAAAGTAAAAACAAAAAAATTAAATAAAAAAAAATAAAATCAAAATTTTTTCTTTTTTTTTTCTGTTTTATAAAATAAATTTTTGATTTAAAATTCGAAAATTAAGAGGAAAAGGAAAAAAAATTTTCTTATATAATACCAAGTACACTGCTTTAAGGATATAAAAATAAAAAAAAAATATGGTGAAAATTAGTCAGAGCTTTATTGGAAATGTTTGTATTATCCTTGTATTTTTTGTTTTATTTTGTAAAATTATTAAAAATCATGTGAAAATTCAATTGGAAATTTCAATTTAAAAAAATAGTTTTTTTTTTTTCCAAGCAATAACAATTTTATTTTCGGTTTTTTTTGTTTTTTATTATTGTTTTTATGAAAATTTACTTTGTGGATTTAATTTAATAGATTATTCTTAAATTTTTCAAGTATGTGACTGCACTTAGGTTAACTGTCGCGCATATAGTCTAATAAAACTACCATATTTGGTAATAAATCAATTTTTCTGGGCACAAAAAGGCAATAAGGCGCCTAAAATAGAATTTTATATCGTGAGGTTAATGCTATAACTAGATAATTTGCAATTATTGGTTGGGAGATGTTGATAAATCAAAGATTTAGCAATAACAAATAATTTATCATGAAAATATCTAGCTTTGGCATTATTATTTTCAGATATTTAAGAACACTTTTATTTGTCTTATTAACAGTAACATATTAATCGCAGATGAGAGAGCATTCGATTTTATGACGTTTAGGTTAATTATCTAAAAATATAAAATTTTGGAGTTAGAACAGTTAAAGAACATGTGACTTGTTAAAGAAATAGGAATGAGATTTTAATAGTATGTATATTATATTGTCATCTTATTCTCAATTGCTTTTATGAAAATTTATATTTATATGTGTATAACAAAATAATATTCTAATATAAATGGAAATTTTAATAATTTTAAAGTATATGGTAAAGTATAAGCCCGAAAATGGTAAATTCTTTTTGATTTTTTTTCACCTAAAACTGAAAAATTTAAAAAAATAATTTTGATAAATTAATTTTTAAAAAAAAAATTAAAAATTTATATTGACTATAATATGAAAAATAGCTAAATATGAAAAATTTATTTAATTTTCAAATAATTTTAAGTATTTATGAAATTTATGGAGAATTTTTTTTTTTAAGTAAAAATTAAATATTTAAATAAAATATTTTTGTGTGGCGGCTTATCTTTGACAACAATTCAGTTTTAAGTTTTATATTAGCATTATTTTTGTTTGATTGTAAATTTTTTTTTATTATATCATTATTTTTCTATAAATATATAAAATAAAAATAAATACAAGTGCTTTAATAATAATTATATATTGAACTCCATTTGGAAATATAGAATAATTTCTGGCTACATAATTTTAATATCAACATGTCACTTTTATAATTATTATTATAAAACTTTGTAAATAGAATTGCAATTTATATTATAAACCTATACTTGTATAATCTACCAATTTATCCTATAAATGGTAAGCATAAAAATGTTCGGAAAATGGGAAAGCAATCGAAAAAACTTGTTAAAATTTATAATCACTTTAAATATTTTGATGTGTACGGGTTAATGACTGTGAATTTATATATGAAATATATAAGTGTTTATATATACATATATTATATATTTATTTATATAGTAATCAAAATAATGTTATCCACAATATGTGGTATTCAGCCATTTTCGTATAAATGTTGTAATAATATTGTTCAAAAAAAAAAAAAAAAAATTCAAAACAAAAAATTAAAACAAAAAACCAGGAACAAATGAAAATAAAAGGAGAAAATAAAAAGTATCAAACAGCGGGAATATCCGGTTTTTAAATGATTTTATTATAATTTTTTGATACATTATACATATATGTATGATATATGCATGTACTTACTTAAATAAATAATAAATAATATTATAATAAAAATGTTAAGTGTATGTGTGAAAATATTTTTGTGGTTTCACTTAAACTTCGACTCCCTGTTATGTTCTATGAATGGGATCAAAATATACATACATAAAACAAATTGTAAAAGAATAAAACGAAATTAAATTTCTTCATTAAAAATGCCAAAATAATAGCGAAAAATACCAATAATGGAAATTAAATTTGAATTAATCAAAAAAAAAATTAAATATCCTTTTTTATAAAATATGTTTCAATTTTGTGTCAAATTTATTCCAAAATTTTATTTTTCTGCAGCGCAAGGTATTTAAAAAAATAACTCGGTTGTATTATGAGTTGAAGCCGAAAACAATAGTCTAGATATATTTTCTTATGACAAGATAAAAGTGATGAAGATTTTGTGTATATGATAGTTATGTCTCTCTAAATGAAAATTATTGATTCCCTTCATTGATTTTTATGCAAGTTTTTTTTTTTACTGTGTCGTTTTACATTTTACCTAATAATATTAAAGGACTTTGTTCAACGTGATTATTGAAAATTTTGATATTAACTGAATGTTAAAAATTCAATTTTGAATATGAATTTTAAGTATGAATTGTCAAAATGTTAAAACACAAAATTTCTCTTAAACCTAAAAATTGCATACTTTTAGGGATTGATGATTAATTTTTAAAACGATCCTTCGTTTTAATGCTTTATTATTAATTAGAGCTATATATGAATATATATATACAAAATCTATGACCATAGTGCTTTTTAAGGTGTTATAAAAGAATTCAGATGGTGATTAAATTGGATTTTTAATGTTAAAATATTTTGTCATACAAATGGTTTTTATACTTTATGATGTAAATTAAAAAATTTAGAAAAATATTTTTAATATTTTGTAATTATTTGTATAAAAGCTAAATTAATTAAAAAATATTTTGTATTATTAGAAAGATAATTATATTATGTACCCCAGAACTAATATAACTCGTAAGTTAAGGTGACAAAAAAAAAACAGAAGGTTATTTTTTCTCTCTCTTTCCTAAGTTATTTTAATTCAAATTTAATATTTAAAAGTTTTCGCGTTTGACATATTTTTCACTTTTAACAAAAATATAGAGCAAATTTAATAAAAGAATTTAGATAATATTTTCATTCTAACGATATATCGTTCTAGTAAACTATGAAATGTATAAAAGTACAACTTCAATACAAAAATATTTTCTGTAAATTTTATTCTTAATTTTGATTACTCATATATTGAATATTATGACGTGTGTCTATTTGCTTATAGTGTTATCTGGACCAATTTTTCTTCGTGTAAGAATTTTAGTTATTACGTGATTGTGAATGCAAACTAATAGTATAAATTTATCATATAAAAAAATATCATATATATAAATAATGTGAATGTTTTCATATAAAATAAAAATAAAAATTTCATATACACTGTTATACACATGTTATTTTAATACACTGTTATACACATATCACTGTTATACAAATATAACTGTTATACACTGTTATACACATATAATATATTAATTTGAATTTTTGAATATGTATAATTGTTGTTAACACTTAAATATGTATAACATGTATGAAAATATTTTAATTAAAACAATTTAATAATTTTGAAGAGATGTTAAAGTGTTCTATAATAAAATATGAGCTATATTTATACTTGAAAATTTTAATTTCTCAAGAATTTGTTTTTTTTTTCTTTTTAGAATTCATTCTGATTTTCAAGTATTTTATTTTTTTTATTTAATTATGTTCTTCTATTAAGAATAGCTAGTTTAATTTATTTCTAAGTTTTATTTTTTAATTAGGGGTGGTAAATTAGTTTATTACGGTAATTATATAAATAAATGTGTTGTAACTAACATTTATATAGGTTTAAATTGTCTTATACTGGAAAAGAATTTTAGAAATTTAAGTACAATTAAAATAAAATTTTTAAAAATTAAAAAGAGGCGCAATAGAATACGTTCAATATTATGAGATTTTTATTCAAATAAATTTTATGTGTTATATGATTATTGTATTATGAGCAAACTGTGTGGTAACTTTTGTTTTAAAGTTTATAAAATTACCATTTCTTTTTTTTTATGATTTTATTTAGATTAAATTGATATAGAAAATTTGAGTGTTTAAAAATTTTTAAAAATTTTTTGCATTTCTGATTTATTTGCTACAATAATAATTGTTATATGTTGAATTATTTTTTTTAAGCAGAATAAATCATGAGATAATTTTAATTTCGAATTTAAAAAATTACACAAAATTATATTTTCAAATATACATACATTTATACATACATAGCTTTTTGTATATAATTTAAATATAATTTGGCTACATGTGCATGAAAACACGCGAAATTCTCTTTTATTATGATAATTTTCCAGAAAAAGAAAAGAAAAATAAAAAAAAAGAAAAATATCTGCTTATATAATAAATTTAAAAGTGATTGAAAAATGTACGTCATAGCAGATAAATTTAATAATTTTTCAAAATATGTTGAGTATTTCATTTTTTCTTTTTCTATTTTTTCACTTATTTCTTCTGTCTTCATTCTGAATGAATTTTTATTGGTTTTAAAATATATTTTGTTTACATTATCATAATTTTTATAGTTTGAATGTATGTGTGTATAACATTAAACAGAGTAGAATTTTATTACTTTATTTTTTTTTTTTCATATTTTTTTGGGTAAAAATGTCGATTATAGTGTGTTGTGTTAGGAGAATTGTATTTTTTTGAAGCTTAAAATTTTTACGATAAGGTTTTTGTATTACAAAGTAAAATTTTCAAATTTGTAATAGTCAGATTTTCAAAAATTTCGATTAGCTAACAGCTCTTTAATGTTAAAATAAATACAGAATTTTTTTTTTGATTCTGATGAGTAAACAATTTCTAATATTGTTTTTTTTGAATTCGATAAAGAAATAAAAATTATGAACTTGCTTCAATATCGGCAAGTCAAAATGTCAATCAATATTGTTCATTAATGTTAATTTAAATCAAATTTTGTAAGAAGAGAAATGATAATTATTTTTTTTTTGTATATTTTAAATGATTATGTTTTTTTCTTAGAAATTTTATTTAAATATTTATTTAAAATGGAAAATTGAAAAAGAAATGAAAATTTATCTTGAAAATTTATCTTCATAATTTCAAATGAATTGAATTATCTGCGATATTGGGTAGATATGTAGAACTTAAAAAAATTTTTTGAAATATAATATTATTACAGATTTGCTCATGGTTTTCCGGAGTGTCCACTTGGGTTACTCGAGCCGTCTTGGTAATTGAAGTAAATATGGTTGTTGACCCTTTTAAAAATTTATGAATATTTCAATTCAGGTGAGAACTATTATAGAATCAATTCAATATTCCAATTCCATATATTCCAGTTAGATTTATAAAATGAAAACCTAAATTTTTACTATATTTCTGCTCCTCAAAGCTGATTATTTCATCATAAATTAATGAAATGTTGTAATCAAATTTTTAAAAAATTTACCAATAAATTCTAATTAAAATTAATTCAAAAAGTTTATGAATATTTTTATTCTTTTGAACCTCTAGTTTCTAACTAATTACTTGTAAATTCAAAAAAAAAATAAAAAATTAAATAATTTGTTTTTTAAAACTATGTCAAAAAAATAGAAAATGTCAAGAATTTTCATTAAAAAATTTTAATAAACAATAAAAAAGAATAGTTGACAAGAACGCAACGTGATGTGGTCATTTTTGTTATTAAAATAATCAAAATAATCGAAAAATTTGTAAATTAAAATTTTTAAAATTTTAATGAAATTCAAATCATATACAATATTTTTGATTATTTTTTTTGAATTACACATATTTCGACTGAAAATAAATTATTACTCAACATTGATTTTGTCGGCTAATTACATTATGCGAGTGAAGCTAATGATAATCATAATTAGCGTAAACCCATAGCTTACTGGAACCCTTATAAATTAAGGGCCTACACTAATTATGATAGTGTTATACTACGTGAAAAACAATAATTATAAAAATGTTTTCTTCGGAAAAAATGAGCTTATAATATTGAGTTTAAAATATTAAAAATATTAAATAAAGCATTTACCACAATTATTGTTTAAATTTTCAATATCTTATCAAACAAAAAATATGTTTTGTCAATTAATATACACAGAAATTAATTAAACGCAATTAAATACAATTTCCTATTTTGATTTCAATTAAAAATAATTAAAGTATCAAAAAAAATTAATTGAGAAAAAAAAAAAAAAAAAATTGCATACATTCAGGCGACATTTTGTGATTAGTAATAATTTTCAAATGCATCGTGAAATTTTTACATAAATGAAAACTTATTATATTCTTAAAACTAATTTAAACTTGTAGGCATATATTTTATATTATTATCATATGAAAAACATTTTATCCTTAATTTAATACCTCGAGCATTATAATTAATTAAAATAGCCTGTGGTATTATGATGTTCGCTTCATTATCTCTAAACAGTTTTTTTTTGTTTTTTCTACTTTTATAATTTCAAAATATCAAAAATTTTGATTTTGATTTGTTGAACATATGAAATTACAAAAAACAAGAGGATTATTTTCATTTTCATATTGGGAAAAATGTGTGGGAAAAACCAAAGACGACTGTTTTTTTTTGCCATAATTAAAGTGGATATTTAGCAAAAATATTTTACTTTTCTATTAAAATTAAAATGTTAAAGTATCAAAATTTATTTTATTTCATACTTATTTTTATTTGATAAAATTTGTAGTTCTATGATTTTGTTTTTGTGATTTTAAAACACACATTTAATAATTGAGAAATATCCTTAAGGCTACACGAATAATATTTGTTGTGCCTAAGTGTTCATTCACGTAACGATAAAATTGTTGAGCTTTATTTTTAATTTTTTATTAAATTAAATTAAAGCATCTTACGTAATTGTAATCCCCTATCTCACTAAAAAATTATCCTTATAGAAACAATAGGTATGTGAGGTTTTATTTCAAATAATTTTGGCTTTCTCTCTTTTTTTCCCCCGTTCTCTTATTTTTATTGCAAATCTATATTTAGCCTTCAGTACATTGTAAACGGAAATTAATTTTTTGTTTAATTTACCGTAAATTCTAAAACAAGAGAACAAAAAAAAAAAGACGATTTCATATCAATCTGTTCTCTTATATGAAAATAATAAAAATGAATGAAAAAAAAAAAAAAAAATAAAGAGAAAAAATTGAAGCATAATAATAACAAGATTATATGCTAAAAGAAAGGAAAAAAACAAAAAAAAAAGGATGTCTTTGTTAGTGTGTGATGGTGTGTGTGGTAAAAGAAAACTTGTATTAATTCTTAATTTTATAGCATCAAAAATAATGTCTTTATTCTTTATACATGTATAACATTTATATTGATATACATATTCTGTATTAGTGTATAAATGCATAGGGTGATGAGGACTAGATAGTGTTTCCAAACCATACTAATTTTAAAATTTTACTAGCTTCTGTACCATATATTTGAAAATAAAATATGTGTAACTCAGGACTACATTTTCAATTCAACATAAATAATGCTTAACCTATTGCATTTAGAGAAAAAATTTTTGAAATTTTTAAAGATGCCACCAATTGGTTTTATTTTCTGGACTAATAGAGTATAAGAAACGACAAGACAAAATCAAAAGGAGAACTACTCGTATGTTACTAACTGATAATCATTTAAAAGCTTAATGTTGTTTCGTAATAATATAGTACAATGACAGCTCCAGTGTCAGAGGTATTTGAAAAGAGACAATTTACTTTATACCATGAGAGGGAGAACGTAAAACTATAAACATCCAACTAATTTGTTCTGTTACACTGATACGGGATCATCATTTAACGTTGAACACCCTGTTACACACAAAAAATATACACCTTTTATTCATTAAGTACTCATTATTAAATAGTGGTATATTTAGAATCAATATACTATTATTCCATAATATCAATATATTCCGACACCAACACTATACACTTTATATCTTAATGTCATAATGAAAATTAAGTTAAACTATATATATGAATGTATAATGGGTACATGTATGTATATGGTATAAGTGAAAACAATTAATGTAAATGAGCTTGAATATAATCTAATCAATATGTTTTGATTTACAAAAACAAAAAGAAAAAATGAAATTAAGTATAAAAATCATTGAAATCTCAAAAAAAAAAATCCTTGTTCTCCTTAATAAAATAATCCAGATTTAGATGAGTCGTATATATACTATAATAATATTCAAATACCTTTATATATCCGAACATATACATTTGTCTTAAAATGTGAAATTAAAATGATATAGAATATTGTATATTATACATAACGTATATGTACATAGGTATTCGTAAATGAATTTCGATTACATTAATTTCGAATATGTAAGCATACGATATACGTAAGAAATCTTGTTTCAAATTAAAAGGGTATTAAAAAGGTAAATCTTTATGAATTTTATTGAATTTTTAGGATTCAGAAAAAATTTTAGTAAATTTTAGTAATTATATTTAAATTTAAAATTTTTTATGAAATTTTTGCATTATCATTAGAGAACCTTAGCTGTTTTATGAAGCCGGAACTCTCTCCGGAGCTTTTTTTTAGTTAAATCTAATACAGTGAATGATATAAAATTATTTTAATTGTAAATATATTTTCCACCATTCATTAGAATCTCATAATTATAAGTTTATTTGCATAAAAAAAAATTTAAAATTAAAAAATTTGTTCCAAAATAAATTTTTTCAAGAAAAATGAAAATCAAAATTCATTAAGATTTTGTAAAAATGAAAATAATCATAATTATATCGTGAAATCATTATCAAGGATATTTTAGTGCATTATTTTTATAGTTATGATTGTCATAATATAAAATAAATGTAACAAAATTGAATCTAGAGCGAAATATTCTCTAAAGAAATCTTTTCTAAAGAAATTAAAATATATTTAGTTAAGAATGTTAAATTATAGATATCTATTTACATGTAAGATGATAACATGTAATTTGAAATAAGAGAAAAATATAAAAATAAATTTATATTAAATTAGATTTAACATTTACTGCGTGTACATGTACGTGAACATAATTTTCTTATATAATATAATATAATTTTCTAATAGTATAAATATGTGATAATTGCTCTCGTATATATGTAAAATACTTCACGTACTTGCATTATAGGAGAAGGATACAAAAGAAATAATAATAATTGAAGTACTTATTTGACAAAAATATAATTATAAAAGTATTATAGTAATTATAATATTGATGATACTATAATTATAACTTGGAGTGTGTGATAGAATTTTTTCCATTTAGAATGTGTTAACATGAATTTTTCATGTTTTAAATGTTTTGATGGATATTATGTATTTAGATATAAAATGGGAGTTTTAAAAATAATTATTTTGTGTAGTTAATTATATATGGAACTTTTAAAATTTTTTATCCTCATTTAACATACTGAATATGATAACTATATTTTCTTGTATATAAGTTAATTAATATTATATTCAAAATTCAAAATAAATTATATTTTTGATGATTTAAGAATCTACTATTGCAAATATTTTTGAATTTTTTATTTTATGTTAAGAATTATGATACATATATGACATATGAAATTTTTATATATTCCTAAGAATTTGAAAAAAAAATTTTATTCAAATTATAAGTCTTGAATTTTTATTATAAATTTAATATTAACATTAAAATAAATTTCGGTAATGTGAATGTTCTGAATTTTAAGCACAAAAGCACAAAATTAAAATTTAAAGAAAATGGTTATATTAAGTGAGATCGACGCGGCTACTGTAAGATAGAAGTAGGCCAGAATAGCCTAATCTGATACCGCCGGGAAATTTAAAGAACAATTTTTTAAATAATTGTTGAGATGAAGAAAAATAATGGCTATGTTAATTATAGATATTATTTTTAACAATAGCCACTTATTTTTTAGATCATGAAAAGAACAAAATAAGAGTAATATTTTTTATAATGTTATATAAATTCACTCGATTTAAAATTAATTTTAAATAAGACTAGATATCCATAATTATATAATAAATAGACAATTAATTTCAGTGTATATTATAAATAGAATATTTCAGGGTATATTATCTATGTATGTGTTTGAGTAATTTTGATTTTATAATGAAATACAATTATGATAAATTAAATAGATTAATTTCTATAGAATAAAACATAATTGAATGTTTTAATGGCTATAGATCTAATTTATTTTGAAACAATTATTTCATGAATGAATTCTTATTAATTTTTATTATTCTTGTAATTATTTGATTATATTTTTATTTAAATTACTGTGATGTAACAATTTTCAATTTAATTTCAGTAAAAATAGTAATGACGTTAATTTAGAAAATGTTTTAATATAAAAAGAATTTGTTTTGTATTTCTATTGTATTAAATATAATACAATGCCAATAATTAGTTACAAAATTTATTCAGAAAATATTACGATATTGTATTTTATAATAATTATTTTTTGGATACTAATTGTGTATACTAATAACAAATTTAATAAATTTTTAAAATACCTATAATTTTAAGTTAATTTGTATGAGTTTTTGAATTTTTTAAAATTTTTATGCGAACTTATATTTTAATAGCGTATCAATTGTGATGTCACAATTTTCACATCAATTTCAGGTTTTATTATTAAATTTATTCAATAAATATTGAATAAATTTAATGAATAAATAGCTGACCATTTATAGAAATATTTTAGGAATAGCTTGAATTTTTATTTATTCGTTTAATATTGATTACAATCAAGCAAATGACTCAACTGCCACACGGAAGTAATTAATGAAGGGCTAGTAACTATATTTAAATATCTTGTTTATTCTCAATTCAAATAGAAATTATAATTGAAATAAAGATGAAGATGTCTAATATTAATTGAGATATTCAATATTTATTCACTATATTTTAGATAATTATAAATTACGAATTTATACAAATATTTTAATTGAACAACTCTTTTTAAATTTATTAATATTTTTCATTCTTTAATTTTTCAATAAGATTTTATTGTTTATTTTGTTTTATACCGGATAATTTTCCTTTTATTTTTCTTATTTTTTTTTGTTTTCTTTCTTGTCTCTTTTATATGTATATTCGGAATTACTACGTTATTCAATTAGATTTTATGATTGACATAAAATACCTGACATAAATGGCTAAATCTAAAAAATTTTCCAATAACTAAAGGTAGAAAAAAAAAATTTGTTTTTCTACATTATTCTTGTGATTTGAATATTTCAATGAAAAAATTATATTTCCATTTTATTATGTTGTGTCTATAGCCTAAGGATATATTGAAATAGCTACAGGATATTCGTATTAAAATATTTTTTACTTTTTTTTCTCTCTTTTTAAAATTATACAAATATTTCCAATATTTTATACTTATATTGGTAGAGCATAAGCCATGATAATAGAAAAACACCGAAAATTAAACAGAAACATGTAGGTAAAGAATATGAGTGTAAAGGGAATAAGGATAAAAAAATTTTTTGTTTTTTGTTTTTAAGTATATAGAAGGATTAGAAATGCTCATAATTAAAAATACGAAAACAAAAGCAAGGAAAAAAAAATTAGATAAAAAAAAAATTGTATACCTTTAAGTGAAAATTGAAAATTCATGTGAAAAATCAGGTTATTAAATCGGTAAAGAAATTTTCATTCAAGTAAACAGTTAATTTTCACCTCAAAATCTATGTGTAGTTATATAGGTATACATGATTAGCAAATACGAATATAAATATTCTCTATTATATACTTTGTATATTTGTTTTCATATGAGCGTATGTATAGATTTAAAAAGGATATATTTTGAATATTTTTCCAACAAAGAATTTTGTATGTGCATAAATCGAATTGATGTTTAACTAATCAGAAAAAAAAAATTAAATTTCTGCTCATAGTTTTTATATTTAGCAGCATGTTTGTGTATCCCTTAATTTAATACCATATCTATAATGTATACACAATATAACATTCTTTCTCTTCCTCTCTCTCTCTTTTTTATACATACGTGTACATATATTTTATGTAACTATTTACTGTCCTAGGATAATAATTAATTGATAGTGTACTGTACTATATTTGTTTATCGTTACATATACATATATTTAGAATTTTGTTGTATGTATATACAAAATCAAATATATTGATTGATATTGTGGACGTATAAAATGAAAAAGAAAATTAATGGAAAATTAGATTTTATGCGATTATAAGTGAACCATATATTCATTGTATATTGTAATATATAATATTATTATATATCAAATTATAGAAAAGGTGCTATTGTAATCTGAATAATGAAAATTCTATTAAAAATTAAAAAAAAAAAAATGAAGAAAAAAATTATTTTTAACTCTGACGACAAGAACCGATAATTTCAATCAGGGATATAAGGGAGTATACAAGAAACAACAAAAAATAAATTATTGATCTAAAAATAGAAAATTTATTGAATTTTTTTTTTCTTTCTGAAATTTTTAAAATATAATATATACATATGTATATACGAGAATGTATATGGGAAAATCAAATTATTTTCATTATATAGAAAAAATATAAATTGTATTTTATAGTAAAAAATGTGAACAATGTGTATACTGGGGTATTAATAATATTATTATTGGAATAAAAAGTAAATAGATTAAGTTATTTATTCTATTTACTACATAGTTATATATGCAATATACATGTATCAACTTCGGTATGAGTGGTACAGCAATAATTTCTTACAGCGAATTTAATTATTTACAGGAATTTATCATATATAATTTATTTAATAATATTAACCATAAAAATTTAAGAAAACCCAGAATAAAAATTCAATACAATCAGAAATGATTGCGAATCAGTTGTGATTGCGAATCAGTAGGGATTGCGGTAAGTGATTGCAGATATAAAGTTAGTATTATTTTAAATGCAATATACAAAATGTGAATTACATTAGGAATGCTTATATTGAACACTCTTTACAAAGAATAGGAAAAAACCCAAAAAAATAAATTAAATTTTCAGGTGTCATGACGTAGGTTCTTTTCATGAAAAGTTTTTATTGTAATTTTCATATGAGTATGAATACCACAAATAAAATATTTAAATATGATTTGCATAATAGAGCACTTTGAACAACAATTGCCTCACGGACATACTATAAAATATTTCATTCATTGTAAAATTTTCTTTTGGTTTACTTTGAAAATCCGAATTAAGGATAATAACTTTTAAATTTTTATATAAACAATTTATTCTATAACAGATATTATTTAACAATATTAACAGATTTGTATTAATAATATTTATTTCAATGTGCAAGAGCAATTTCTTAAAAAACGGTAAGACAATAATTTCTTGTCTAATTTCAAATATAAAGGATTAACAAAAATTTCTACAATATTAAAATTCTTTAAAAATAATATTTATAAAAATTAAGTATTAAACATTTTTACAATTACCATTTCAATTTAATTGTGAAATAAAAAATTTTCCATCAATTATCCTTTTTGTTTTTTTTTTTTTTTTACTTATAAAAACCAAGATTAATTGCATTATAAAAGTAGCCATATTGCTTTTTATTTTTTTTTTATTTATCCTGAACTCTTTAATATTAAATAAAAATATTAATAATATACAAAATAAAATGTTTATTAATTAATTTTAAATTTTAATTAATATTTTGTTTATATATTTAATTATCAATTAAATTTTGATTGATATCTCTATATTCTTAACACATAGCTAGTTATGTATTATATATATGTGGCTTTACATATGTCTCTGTATGTCAAAATCAATTTAAATAATTATTTTCAAATTAAATTTACAGGATTTTGATTTTATAATTTTAAATGGAATTTATTCAATTCATTGACTTATAATAAAAGTTAATATTAATGTCAGGAGGAAAAAAAAACAAAAAATGTAAAAAAAAAAATTATGAATCTAAAAATAGTTCTTTCTTATTGTTTTTATAATTTGGATTAGCGTAAAGATCATTCCCATGCATTACAGTATGGCAAACTTAAATTTTATTTAAAATTTATTTTAGCAATGTGACTAATTCGAAATTCATATTACTAAATTATAATAGTAGCTCATTTTGTTTTTGCCCAGTGAAATAGATTAATAATTGCATTAGAACAAATAAATCTACAGCTCCAGGGAAAAACGACTTAAGTTAAAAATTTATACCGTCTATTGACCTACACTATCACTTTAGTCACTGAAATCTAAGAAAAATTTCTGGCAAAATAAATTGAAGTGAACAATATTATCTTCCTAAAACTCTAAAGATTAATATTCAAAACAAAATGAAAGCGGTTTATTTTGTTAATCTCAATTTTGTTAATCTCAATTTTGTTAATCTCAAGTACATTTGTACAACTATTATTAGTACAATCAATAATCTGGAAACTATAAAGAAAAAGCTGTTTTCCAAAAACCAACTGAATACTACTTAAGGATTTTTCCCTTGAGTTGTAGAAATATACTTTATGTTTGAAGGCGGTATATACTTTTGCTTAAATTAAGGATAGAAATTAACATTACTATTTACATAGCACGCTATATATGTGTAAGGCTATATTTGGATTTTGGAATAATATGCACTAATGATCGTTAGACATGGTAATGAACTTAAAGAAACTGTCATAAAAACTAATTATGAATTAGTAGCATTTGCTTTAGTAGCTCAATTTTAATTAATTAGTTACAATTCAATAAATTCAACTATAATAAGGCCACCAGTAATATTGTAAACGTATAATAATTAATTATTAAGTAATTATTATTGAAGTTTTTATCCAATTACAACAGTTATGAGGCACATAATTTTCTTACTTTACTGTGTTTTTATTGATTTATTTTCTTAATTTTTATTTGATTAATTTTGACATATTTTCAAGTAATTTATTTTTCTTTTTTTCCTCATGTCGACATAAAATATAATTATTCAATAAAATTAATTTGTTTACAACTCAATAAATGTTATAATTAATAAAATGTTTAATTGAATATTTTATAATTAAATTATTTAATTTTGTTTTTGCTTTTTATTTTATTCTTCCATGTTTTAAATTGATTTTTAAATTAAAATCATTTTTTTTTAAACTTTCTGTATTTGAAAACCTATGTTAAGTGCGTATATTTGTATTATGTTTATATATACATATATATATACATATTATATTCTTATATGTTAATGGAAATATTATAATATATAAAGTACAGGCATGTGTATATCTAATTATTAATATTTTTGACTTATTTATTTTCCAATTTCCAAAGCAAAAATTTTAAAGCTACTTCTATGAAGGCTGACATTTTGCAACAATTTTTTTTTAAATTACTTAAATAAATACCTTTGATTTTAATGTTATAAAATTTTTAAAATCAATTTTTGTATATCTTTGAAGTTATTTTTCAAATTTTTAAATACAGATATGAAAATATTAATGATTAATAAAACTAAATTTAAAGAAGAGAAAAATAAAGAGAATTCATTAGGTGCATTATGTATGAACAGGAAATAGTTCTCTTAAGCGAAATTGTTAAAGTACCATTATATAAGCCTTTTATAATCATACATTAAGAAAAAATATATCAGATTTGAATGTAAAATTAATGAGTATTTACTGATCATTGATTGGAGGAATTGCAAGAGGATTTTCGTTAGGAATCATCTGAAGAAAACGAATATCTCTTTTAATGAAATAATTATTTTCTCTTTTAATTTAGAATTTTAAATTTACATGTACATCTTTGAGTAGAATTTTTCATTTTTGTCTATGGGGACTATTTCAAAAATGCTTTGATTTGAAAATAATTAATTTGAAGCGATAAACTAGAAGTATCTTCAGTTAAAATATTAATCTCTATTATTTAAAATTCCTCATAATTTTATTAAATTTTGAATTCATTTTGTAAATTATGTAAAATTTACTATCAAAATTTATTATCAAAATATTTACAAAGTAATAGTTTTCCTCAAAATAAATTCTTAACTCAAAATATTTTTGGAGAAATGCTTAAAATGAAGTCATAGGCATTATTTTAAAAATAATATATACTTTTAGAAATAATTTATTATTACTCCTAAATTTTTCTTTTTAATGAGGTTATTGGCTCTGTCTCATTTTTGTTTTTATTCTTATTCTTAAAATTGATGAGCATTCATATTATTTTTTTATTATAATGTATATATAAAGAGAAGAGAAAATGCAGAATAATTTCATTTAGTATAATAAAAAATAATAAGTTGTGCATACTGCATGGAATTTCCGAATCATTTTAAATAATTCAAAGGCATAATAATAATAATAATCATGTATGTAGTGTAGAGGTTATAAAACTTTTCAATAAAAATGGGTCATGTTTAAATAGTATAATTTATCACAATTACTATATAAGAGAAAAAAAAGAAACGAGAAGAAATAAATGAGGAGAAAATTTTTTCTTTTTTGATTATTATTTCCACTTTTAGAAAATTTATTTCTTTCAATTATAATAATTTTTTTTTCTATTTCATTTTATTTTATAATATATTTTTGTTTTTGCTCTTTTCTCTTATTTAATTTCAAATTTTTACTGTTTTAGTCTTAAAAAAGACACAATCTAATAATATAATATAAGAAAAAGAATTGAGAATAATAATAATAAGAAGAAGAAAAACAAAAATCACAAAAATTTCAACATCACATTCATATCCTAATTTTAAATTTATACATATCATCACCATCATATACACAAAATGTATACATAAAATATATAGGTACATAAAATTTGCTCCTATGTGCATGTTCTTCAAATTATATATTATATTTAAAAAAAAAACAAAAAAAATTTGAGTGCCTAAACTAAAAAAGTAGAAAAAAATTTATAACCAATTCTATTCATCGTTGTTCTATAACCCTTAGATCCTTGAAGCATTTTTACAATTTAAGTTGTATTTCGTCTTCATCTTCTTTGCATCTCGTCTTCCTCTTTTCTTTTACTTCTTTCGTTTTGGGGCAAATAACACAAATCAAATAATAAAAAAAAAAATTGCATCCTTTTTGTTATTATTTTTTTTATTTTTTTTTTCTCTGCTTTTCTCTCTATGTTTCTTGTGTCATTTATTTTTTTTTTTTTGTTTTTTCTTAGAAAATTTTTTCCCATCAGCTATAAGAACATTTTTTCGGAAAAAAAAAAAATTTAACATGAAAAGAAGAATTCACCGAACCAATAAATTCTATTTTTTTTCTGTCTCTCTTTTTGTTTTTGGTCTTTTCTTGCTCTTTTCTTGTTTATTTTTTCATAATATAAGATTTTTAATGTAAATGCATTTATATTTTAGTATGTTTGTATGTATATAAAACACCTTATATTTTAAATTTAATTTTTTTTTTCTCATTTTTATCATTTTACGCGAAAACATCACGTTCACTCGTTTTCTTAAGTATATTTTGGTATAGATAAAAACAAAAAAAACAATGAAAGATGGGAGGATGGGATAAAAAAATCTGATAGGCGATAAAAAATAGTAAAGTGCAGTTATGTTGAGGGAAAGAAAAAATATCAACACAAACAAATATGAAAAACTTTAAAAAAAGGAAAAAATAAAAAAAATGTAACATTTTTTTCAATACACATGAGACACAATATCAAAAAGCAGTAAAAATTGCATATAATTTGGCGCTACTAGAGAAAAAAAAAGAGAGTAATGGAAAAAGGAATAAAAATTAAAAACAAAAAGAATAAAATTCAAGGATAAGTGAATTTAAAGGCAAAGGAATGCAAATTTATTTTTTTTTCTCTCTCCTTTTTCTTTTCTCTCAATATTTCAAAGGAGAACGATATGCACCAAATATAAAGGAATCAAAAATGTATTTTCTTCTCTGCTCTTTTCTTTTAAAAATACTGTATTTTTAATCCATATCTATTTATTTTTTACTTTTTCTTTTTTTGTCTTTCTAATACCCGTTTTCATCATCATGGTACCGTTTTTTATGGAAGAATAATTTACAAGAAAAAATCTCTATGTGATGATGTAACTTTATCAATTTTTCACTTGGTTAACATAAGGAACAGTTAGTTTGTTCTGTGTGTTTAATTTTTTTTTTCCCCCGATTTTTCATGTCAACAATAGAATGTTAACGAAGTTATTATAAATTCTGTGTATTGTCATTTTTCATTATTTTGAGAATAGATGGCATAGGATGTATATTTGCCATTTCATATAAAATAATAAAATTAATGAAAATAATTTTAAATTAAATTGAATAATATTACTGTTAATTGTATTTTTATATTTGTAAATTTAAAATTATGCTTTGAATAAAAATTCCATAAAAATGTTATCAAATAACAACAGTATGATTTAGGGTGTTCTTAATTAAGAATTTTTATAGTTTATAAAGTGATAAAGGTTTTAAAATCAGCACATTAGTTTCAGAAGATTATTGTTATCTTAATGAACGGAAGCGTTTTCAGGCAATCGTAAAGATGCCCAGGAATCTTGTGGGAATTCTCACGGAATCTTATGAGAATTCTCACCCAAGCAAATTGGGATAAAGGACTAATGGGTCTAACAGGAACTGTAAGGAAGGGCGGAGAATCTGATGCACCTTCTTAATAAGTGTAAAGCATTGATCTTTTAAAGAGGGTGCGCTGGAGGACGACGATGCCTTTTTGGGATGTTTTCTCGGAAATTTTGGTCAGATTAATCACAAATGAGTATCCCGGGGAGGTACTCTAGGTGAAAAATTGAGCGCTCGTGGTCGGGGAGGAGGGGGAGGGGGTGCCGTAATATATCTTTGAGGGAGTTTGCAATCTACGTATATAACATATCCTAATAAGAATCAAAGAATAAATAGGAAATAAAATTCTAAAATAATTAATGTAATGTAAGTAAACAACGAAATATTATGACGTATATTATTGCTCACAAGTATATCTATTAACAATTTTTCATTACAAGCTGTATACTCATGCCTATGTCTATAAATTTTTGAGAAAATACACAATTTTTTTTAATCCATCCTTCAATATGTTATTAAATTTACAAAATGAAGCATTAATTGCAATCGCTGTGAGACCAAAATTATAATTGGGATATTGCAATTATATAATTTCATAAGTACTTAATTTAAGAGTAATATAACTATACTGAATATTTTTTAATTTTTAAAATATAAATGTTTGCAATTTGTATACATTTTACTATAAAATAATATTATAAATTGCAAAAGAATTTATGAAAATATTCTAAAGAATTCATATAACGCACATTAGATTAATAATTTATTATATTATTCCATATATATGTATACTAAATTAGAATAATTGACACAATTTTCTCTTATAATATTCTAAAATTTTACAAGCTTAAAATACCATGTACATACATACATATATTGCAATATAAGATAATAAACATATATGTGTTATACAATGTAAAATTTTGGTCAACTATATAATTATTTACATACTTTTTAATTTCTTGGTAAGCACATAAGAATATACATAATATACAAACATTAATAATGTATATTACTTTAGTCATGAAGTAAAATTATACAAAATAATTTTAATAGAAAGATTTTTAGTAGGTCATCTTAAGAATTTAATGTAAAAAAAAAAATTTTTTTTCTTGTTATTTTTTTTTTTTCGAAAATAATGATATTGTAAAATTTAGTAGGTCAGTTTTAAGAAAAATTATTTAAATTTTTTGTATGAATTATGTGCACTTACAATTTTATTTTTTTTTCTATATAAAAACATGTACATATTAAAATACTTCGTCTCGAGGAATAAAATGTTCTAAATTTTTTGTCTCACCGGAAAATAAATGCGATCTCTTGTCGAGACGAAATGCAACTATAGTTTAATTAAATCTTAGTAGTGAGAATAGTTTTATTTGTAGAAAATTATTATAAGATATTAGATTCTTAAGTGGAGCGGTCGGTTTCTAGCGGATTACGGAATATTATAATTTTTGATAATTCTCTAAAACACGGTTAATAAATATTTAAAGGAATTGTTTTTATCACATAAATTATAGTAAGAGATTATTATACTCTCAGATTATTACCCAAAACATTTATAATAGATGAATATGTGAATCCTATACGACTATGGCACAGACCGAAAATAAGAATACGACAACATAATAATATACTCCGAAAATTTTTGTAAACATTGAGAAGAGAATAAAATCAATAGATTTCTAAAATTAAACACTCCATAATGCATTTATAATTATATAATAATTATAATAATATAATTCATAGAAGGAGTAAAAAATAGAATAACTGAGATGGTAGTCATTTTGAAATGAAACGAAAAATTCTGTTATATAAAAGTAAAATTTAATGTAGTTTATATTACATGCTTAAAGCATATGATCGATTTCACATTTTTATTACTCTCTATTATTATAATAATGTCATTAGCCTTAACTACTCTACTCATATAATTGTACATGAGAGTATAAGTAGAATAGCTCTCTTAGTCATGTAGTTGAGTTAATAATAAATAAGAGAGTTTCGGATTAATTTTCAAATTATTCTGGTATATTATTTTTTTAATAAAAATATTATACAAAATCTAATATTATATAAATTTAATAATTATTATAAGAGAACATGTTTTATTTATTGCTATTTTGGCTATAAAAAAATCTATTTTCAACAGTTTGCTCTGTTATACAATCATAAGAAGTATAATATATAAATTAATTTTTTTGCATATAATTTTATATTATATAGATATAATATAAAAATTTGCTAATTAAAAGTTATAAATATTGTTATACAATATTTTATAACACGAAAGTATCATATTCCATTCTCTTCTTAATTATAAAATCAGCTATTTTGTAAATTATAAGGATGTATGTATGTGTAGATAAATATTTCGCCATAAATCATAATTTTCTTTATATACCTATTATCTCATACAATTTTTCGCCCATTTTCTTTTCCCAGTTTTTGTTAGACTAATAATTGTTGATTTCTTTTTCGAATTTCTATACTTCTATTATTAGTTTTGCTGTTTTCTGACATTTATATTTTATATTAAGTATACAATATAATATTTGTAATAATATTATATATATATACAACTATTTATACATGTTACACTATTTCACTATACTACATGTTTTAGTTATTTTTAACCAAAAAACAAGAAAAAAGAAAAAAAATTTAATTTCCTAACCAAAATTATTATAACTATTATTAAAAAAAAATTTTGTAATATTTTTAACTGACAATGCCATTTCAAATTTATACACTATTACTTATATTTATATTTAGTATATCATGCGTATCTGTATATGTGTTGTATGTTAATTTGATCGCATACATATTCGCATAGAACTTACATAAGAAATTCGTATATACATAATATTATGTATGCTTAATAAACGACCTCTATGTTTTAATTTTTTTTTTTTGTTTTTCAAGATTATCCTAATTTTAACTGAATGACATTTTTAATTTGTGGGTGCGATTTAATATTTACCGTAAGTATTTTAGGTTTAACAACATTTTATACACATATACTTTTATACTTGTATATTATGTCAATGTAAATTTTGTATATTATGTAAATGAATGAAATATATGTATATAAAAAAAATAATCGTATACTTTAATACCGGAACAGCAAAAGCAGAAAAAAAGCGAACTGAAGAGACATAAAGTTGGCGTGACTTTTGTTTTAAGAAAATGAATCTAAAATCAATAAATTTTTATTTTTGCCCTTCTAGTTTATTTTTTGTTTTTTTTTTTTTTTGGTTTTTCTTAACTTTTCCTTTTATAATTTGTGGTATTTTCATTTTATTCTTTAAGAATAAATACTAAATAGCTTATACTATAGCATTAAATATTTAATGTGAAAAATTCTTTTATACTTTGATTTATAATGATATATTTTTATAGTGTAACATGTTGATAAAAAAATCAAAATATAAATGTTATAATATACTTTAATTCTATAATTATAATACACAAAATATACATAAATTTTTATATGTAGTTATCAAAATATTATAGATTTTTTGAATTCAGAACACGAGAAATTAAAGTTTAATATTAAAAATTTTTCAGAAAAATAAGAAAGAAAAGAATTTTCATAATATTTTAGAAAAATTTATTCTAATTTTGTTTTTGAAAAATAATGCAATATGCATTCAATTTTGACATATTTTTGTGCAATATTTTTATCGCGTATAATGGCGGGTAATATGACATGCATGCAAGTAAAAATGAATACAATAGTGTTATATTCAAATTATATAACTAATATTCCTTAGTATTATAAGCAGAATTTTAATATTATTCTTCAGAATACAACAATATTTAATATGTATAACAGTTAAAGGTTTTTTATTAGCATTTTTTGCCATAAATTAAATAAATCTGCAGAGAAATTAAATTAGAAGCATAAAGAGATTATATACAGAGGATTTTTCTTTTTTTGTGATTACGTGAAATGATTGTAAACTAGTTTTAGTTATTTTCATTAAAATTTTTATTTTAAATAAAGTCGGAGACATTTTTCAAAGAATTCATTTAAATATAATTAAATTATATTCCGTTTTTAATTAATTATATACGATTTGTATTAGGTTATTTTATTTATTTAACTTAGGAATTTGATTGTATGTACAATATAGTGGCTGTTTCACATTTAAATAAATTTCTTTTAATATTCAAGGGTATTCAATTATAATATTATATAAGAATTTTAAATCCTTTGAAAAATCAAAGAAGGTTTTTTTGTTTTTTAAAGCTTGCTTTGATTAGCTTTTGTCAAATTTTCACTTATCCTAATTAAATCAGTATATTATAAGCAACTGAAAAATTTTCTTAACATTATTCATACTAGCTATTTTTAATAATGAAATGTGCAAAGGAATTATGAAATAAAATTTTTCTTCGTGGTTTATACACTCATATATTTTCTTCATTTGTTATATTGGTTTGTGTATTCGTGTGCAAGGACATGTGTGCAAGGAATAGTTCAATGTGTGTGAGCAATTTTCTTTTTTTTTTCTTCTTTTTTAAACAAATATTTAATAACAATAAGAAAAGAAACAAAAAGAAAATATTATTCTGCATTTCTAATCACAGCTGTTGCCAGTGCATGCTTTTTATTATTATTTCATTTTTTTTTCTTTGACGTTGACATTTATATTGGTACACAATCATACATACACATGTACATAAAAAATAAATGAAACTTTTGAAATTTGAACAAAAATTTCCCTGTTATTTGCTTTTTTAAAAATTATTAGCTATAATTCGTTTAAATGTCAAGTTTTAAGGTTGATTTTCCATTCTTTTATTTTTTTTTTTGCAAATTTTAACAAATCTGTTATAATATTTTTTGATTTTATAAGCAAAATAAATAGTTGAAAATGCAAAAATTATTTGTAATTGTATAATATGTAAATCTTGTATTGTTTTAGAGAGAAAATTGGGTTGAGGACAGAAAAATTTGATTTTTCTTTGAATATCAAAGTAATATAAGAAAATAAAATGAAAATAAGTATATGTAGGCTATGCAAACTTAAGGGTTACAAATATTTGAATCTTAAGATAATCTTTGAATTTTTTTGTTTCGTTTTTTTTTTAACATAGACGATACAAATAAAATTTTCAATGTTGAACTCATCTATGTATTTTATGTAGTTCTTTAATCAAAGGTAAATTTTGTTATAGCTATGTATAAGAAATTTAATATTCATGGGAATAAATTGATACCTATGGTTGTATATAGGTTTATTTCTGAGGGGTTATAATAAGGTTTCATTTGGTATTATAATAAAATGTGAATATATAGAAAATATATTATTATAGGGGCTAATTATTATGGGGGTAATTTTAATTAAATAAATAGTACATTATAATATACAGATTCTTACATACAACGACGAGAGAGCTGATGGCACTAAGCAGAGGTGATCTCAGTATTGCAGAAAGCATTTTGTCGGGACACTGTTTTTTGGAAAAGATGGCTAAGAGACTGATGATTTCTTCATCGGATATCTGCTGGAGATTTCAAGACATTGGGGTAGTGGAGGATTTGCATAACGTGCTATGCGAGTATTCCGTTTTAATACGAAGGAGGGAACGCTTTTCGACCGATTGGAGAAGCTCTCGGGGGCACCTTTGGGTGATCTTTTTCAAGGGGCTTCAATGGATTATTCAAGGGGCATCTTGGAGGGATTTTGATGGGCCTTCTCTTGGTCTATTGCTCAATGGCAGTATTGAGGCTGCAGCCTCGGCTTTGTAACTAACTAAAATTAAAAATATTAAAAGAGAATTTAATTAATTCACGTATTTTAAAATTTGACCGAACACCAAACAAAATTTTAACCTTTCAGATTTTATATTTGCATTATTTCAAAATTTTTATTGTAAATTTATTAAATATTGTAGTCATCGAGAAAATCAATCGATTAGAATTTATTCTATAAAAATTATTAAACATAACTATACCCTCAATCATAGTAATGTTGTATTAATAATATTATGTTGATTGAGTTTTAAGTTAGTAGATAATAATACAACGCGTAAGACTTGTAAAAACTTTTGAACTGGATGTTATATTTTATTTTGTTCTTTTGTTGTATTCATCCACTTAAAAATAATATATAATTAATATTCATATTATGATAAATACATAAGTACATACATATTTGAATCTGAAGTATATTCAAGATAATAAGCCCATATTTCAAATAACAGGAACCATCTTTAAAATTTACATTTTATATGCACATCACAATTAACTTATAAAAAATTTTGTATGTTATTTTATGTACGTGTATAACAAATAAATTGTTTATAATTATTATGTTAAAGAAAACTAATTAATAATTCATAATAAATTATTATTAAAGTTGAATCAAACCAATGGTTTTTGAATAAGCACTTTTTTCAATAAATGAAAATACTGCTCTTAAAAATAATCTGCTACATTACTAAAATAACTTTCATACCGAAAAATATCTAAGATTGCATACATTTAGGATTAGACTAAAAAATAAATTAAGAGAAGCGCTATCATAATGGCCGAATTCGACGGCGTAGTAAGTGAATCAATATAAACTATTATATTTTTTGGTTGCGTGGTATTTCCTTTGTTTTTTTTTTTTTGCTTTTGCAGAAATTAAGAAAAGCAATTACTTTCGCAAATATTAAGCGTTGAAAGTTCAAATTGTAAAAATTTCGAGAGACAATAACTTGGGTGAAGGTGGATTTCGGTAAATGCGGGTAAATAAAATGCGGATGATATTAAAAATCTGAAAAAACGGGTGTCAGATAACGGTTAACTTCAACGGCATTTTGTCATTTTAATGTTTGACTATACTGTATATCACGGTAAGAGAAGCCAGTCTCGACTTTTCTGTGTTTCCAGAATTTGAAAAATACTTGTGGTTTCTATTCTATAGGATAGTCAAAAATGAGATTTTTAGAGCCTTGACGGGCTATAATTTTTTCGTCAGATAAGAAAAATTTTCTTCTAGAAAATTATGTTTCTAGCGAATATATTATATTTGTATACAATATTTCAGCTTCTTACCTTAGAGGGTTAAGAGATTTTATAAACAAATACACAGACGGACGGACAGCCAGCAGAATGAAACTACAAAGCACTTTTTCCATTTTTTTTTTGAAAAGTACTAAAAATAGAATATGAGTAATTTATGAGTATTATTAGAGCACATTCAAGCCAATATGTATATATATATATTATATATTGTATATGTGTTGAAAATTCAGGTAAATGTCATTTTAATGATCATTGTTTATTCACGCATAATATAACATATAGTAAATATACATTATACTTACATAATATACACAATGGTGGATGATTATGTTTGGTAGACAAGGTAAGTATAAATTATTATTTTACATAAAATTTCTGTTATACATAATATCACAATATAAAATGTCATATAATGTGTAATTATGTACAAAATTTTATGTATATTATTCTTTCAAGAAATTTTCAACTGTTTACCTTTTTTTTTCTTATAATTTTGTGTAAATTATAAATGTAGTAAAATAATATAATAACGGTAGATATTCATGTAACAGTAGTAATTTATATATACATACTTAGTTGTATAGCTAAATACTATATTATGTATGTATAACAATAACTTACTCATATACAAAACTATATAACAATCTATTAAAATTTATAACAAATAATGCTGACATTGACAATAATTATTTTATCTTTCAAGCATATTGATGACAACGTTAAATCAATAACAGAATAGAACAGAAACTTCTTGTCTATTTTTTTATTATTATTATTATTATTATGCTTTTTTGTTCCTTGTGTTGTACAAAAATATTATTGTATAGGTTCAAATTATTAATGAATAATATGTATACATAATAATATATGCGAGCATATTTTAACGCGCAAGGGGTTACGTTTAATTTACATGCGTACCTATTTGGAATCAATCCAACAAATATGTAAATAATTTTTATTCTTTTCTCTAATTAGGCTAACAATTACTCAGTCTATACAGCAATATATTAATATGTTATTTTTTGGAGAAGTTAATTCAATGATTAATTAATAATGAAAATATTGTTGGTTTCAAAAGCTTAAATTAGCTAGAGGGCTAAATTTTTAAGCAAAATGCGCCAAAATTGAAAATATGCTTAATTTTAGAAGAAGAACTCTTAATTTTGTAGTCTAATTTGAAATTTAATTCAAATTTGGGCTGATGTGGCAACACTGGCTTGTGATTAATAATAATTAAACTACTTTCAGTCGCTAGAAAGAATTGCAAATGTTTGATAGTAAAATACAGTGGAAAAGCGGAACATCTTGTATCAACAAATAAAATATGTATGTATATGTTTGTTAAATATAGAAATTTTTAGGTTATGTATTTTTAAAGGAAAAATAAAATCTTATAATATCAATGATGATAAATAATAATTTTTGTTTTTTTTTTCTTCATAGATATAGAAAGCTGTTACAATATTTTATTATATAGTAGGAAATGTTTTTATGTCATAATGTATTGATTATGTAGAATATAGTAGAAAAATGTAAATATATATGTGTACCTCAATAAATTTACAGTAGATAATTCAATACTACTTGAGTATTGCCTTTTAAACACGTACCTTATACTATACACTAATTCGTTTCTATACTCTTTTTTTTCGTAAACACATATAGACTCTTGAAAATCTTTAGAAGGATTATATCTGAATATCTTTTTATTTTTATAAAAATGAACTTTGATTTTATTTAATTTTTTTTTTTAATTTTAGAAAATTTTTTTTTAGTAACAAAATATTTTTTATGTGAAAAATTAAAAAAATATAATTTTATTATGATGTGCTTTGAATATTTATTAACTGCAGTTATACATTGCATAACGTAGGTTTTCAGAATTAACGATTGAAATTTCTTGAATGCTTGTAGTAGCTGCCACACAACTTCAATAGAATTATATAGTTAAACCTTAGAAACTGTTGAAATAACATTAGAAAAATTTTGCTTAAACTATTATGGTAATACGGAAATTTGAAATTATAATCTATCCCATAGTCAGCTGTGGTATATTTGTTCTTCTTTATAGGATAAAAAATTCGTACTGGTATCACAGAGTTGTCATGGTTAACTCTATTTTTTCTCGTTTAAATTAATATTATACGCTATTATGTTGTAGTATATTTGGTAATATTATGTACTCAAATTCAAAGATTATTTTTTTTTAATTATTTCAAATTTTCAGATTGCCTAAATGTTTAATAGAAATTAATTAATTCGGATTTAATATAAATATGGATAATAGTTTTCCGAGTTATATTGCTCATGCAAAATGCCATAGTTTCTTTTATATTAGAACCTGAAAGTTGCAAAAATATTAATAACAAATAAAGCTACAAGGATCCGTATAATATGACAATTAGTTATTGGTTATAGCTCTGAATGAGCTAGAAACTTTTTTTGTAGAAAAACAAATTTGTAATGAAAAACTAGAAGATTTGTTACGTATAGTTTTAGAAAATTTCTGCTATTCTATATAACAAACATGTCCTTTTTCCTCTAATTATATTTTGAATTGAATCAAAATATTTATTGGTCCTAAAACATAGTGTTTTAATTTGAACTACACTTTTGTTACTTATAATTTTTTACATAATATTTCTTTTTCTGGTAAATCAATTGAAAAAATCTCAAAATTTTCTTTTTAATCCATCAATTTTTGTTTTTTTGATTTCTAATCGTTTTCATTCTGTTAAAATTTTCTTTTTATGTGGTTAAAAAAAAAATCTTTTTTTTTTGTGATTGTGGCTTTTTTCATTCATCATTAATAACAAAAAAAAAAAAATCTCGGCAGAATGAGAATGTGATTTGGAAAAATTTCAATTCAATTTAAAATTTTTCTAAATAAAGTAATCAAAACAAAAAAAAAAAAACAAAACATAAGAACAAGTAAAAAGAAAAATGATTTTGTTTTATTTTTGTTCTTTTTTCTTATGTTTTACGTTCTTATACTCGTATACACATACTTATGTACATGATGAAAATTTTATTTTCAAATACATTTTTGTCTTGAATCTTAAATTTAATCGTCGAAGTTAATAGCAAGCAGCAAAACTGATTAATCGTTTTTTAAAGTACATCCTTAATGTTTGCAGTTTAATTTTGTTTTCATTTTTTTTTTTTTGTTTTTCTAATTATGCTAAGTAATCCTTTTTTTCCTGGTTTGGTTTGGTTATTTTATATACCGTTACTATATGTTGGGATGAATTTTTTTGGTTGACTTTTTGCTAATACTTTTGCTTAAGGACTTTAATAACTACATATACTTTGAATCTATAGAGTAGGTAAGGCAATATTGGAGAATAATAGTGTAGGTACACAATATAGAGTGAATTAATGGAAAAAAAAATAATAGAGAATGAGGCCTTCAAAATTTTTTGGATTATTTCATTGAAAGTTCAGGGTTTTATTTTAGGGAAATCTTAAAGTACAATATTTTTGTTTTTTGAATTTGGGGTGTAGTTGTTTTATTTTTGTGTTAGAAGGAGTGGAAATTACAAAATGGAAAAAAAAAGTTGATTTTATATTTTTGTGACTTTTTCCTCTTATTTTTATTTTTTTTTTGTTTTTTAATTATACTTACAGATAAGTTTTGTGTATATGTGTAAAAAAATTTGTGAACAGAAAATTGTGAAAAACTCTTTTATTTTTTTTTTGTTGTTTTCTGCCGTTTTTTTGATATTATCTTTGTTTTTTTTTTTAATTCTTCGATTTCATTCTTCTGTTGTGGTTGCGATAACATAATTAACAAAATGTGACTTTGCAAGAAATTCGTTTTTTTTTTAACATTTTAAGTCTTAAAAATACACAAATATATGATAGCAGTCGAATTAAATACAAGTTATAAAAAGCAGATTTTCAAGGATTGTGTAAGATTCAAGTTTAAATTCTATTCAAATTTGTTTTTAGTGTGAATAGGAAATTAAAATTGCTTTGCTATTTATAGATTTTAAGATTTGTTATTGAGCAGGACACTTTATTTTGTCTATTACTCGTTTACTTTTAACTAAAATAGTTTCAAGCCTTAAAAACATATATTTTTTTTTCTTATAAGCTCTTAAACTTATAAGATAAGACTTAAGCAATTTTAGAGAAAGAATTTTTAAACTTATACAAATTGATTTAGTACATTTTTTGACAAACAGACAGATTAACAAAATATGTATTTAAAATCGATTAATTTTTTTAAGTAGAAAAATTAAATTGCGTTTTTTTGAATATAGTTAACAAATAATTTAAGTTGGGACTTGCAAAACAATATGACAATATTTCAGTATATAAAAGAAAAGGATTTGTTTTAAAAAAAAATTTAATGAAAATCAAAGAATAATTATATACCGAAGTTTGTGAGAAAAATTAAGGCAATAAAGCAAAAAAATATTCATTACTAAAATCAATTATGTAAATTCACTTTTCTTATACAAAAATTTTTAGATTGTATAAGTACACATATATAGAATAAGTAAAAAATTTAATAAACTAAAACAATAAAAACAAAAATATAATGAAAATTAAATTGTATAATGATAAAACAAATCACTAAAGTAATTTATTGTTTATCTAATATCATTTATCTATAATTTTTCAGTATCAAAAGAAAAAAATAAAAGCATTACTTAAAATCAAGTTATGTAACCATAAAAAAAAGGTATAAAATTTTTACATATATATATATATATATATATATATATATATTCATATAAATTTAGCATATTAGTCTATTGAAAATTGAAGTTGATGAACTGAATAAAATAAGGATAAGAAACATGTATTTTTTGACAGAAATGATAATAATCTTTATGCTATATCATCATGTTCTATATTCTATAGAAAATATCATTAAAATAAAACAGAAAATTATAAATTAGAGAACATTGTTGGTATATTATGTAAGTAATATTCATTTAATATAGATAATATTATTATCCTTTCCTATTGATTTAAATATTCTATTCTTATTTTAATATTAAGAATTATCCTTGCAATATTAAATATACTACAATTATTTTGTAAATATATGACGTATATCATTGTGTATATATGCTTATTTTAGTAAAATATTAAGAGTTGGTAAGGGCATAATTATTTCGGAATTAATTTTTAATTGTACAAATCATTATTTTGGGTATTTTAATTTAAGAATATAATTATTATATTTATTATCTATATATAGTATAATTTATATAAATTAACTATAAATTTTAACTTAATTAATTATTACATTATTAAAATTTTTTATGCAAAAATTTCATTATCATATAATAGCTATTACTAAAATAGTGTATTTTAAGTATTTGTTCCTTGAGTTCAAAGTTAAATGTATATGGGTTTTATTTATAATTCGATTTAACTTGAAATTTCTGAATTTCTAAATTTTATATGCAAATATTGAAATGAACATTACATAAATCATAGTATATACATGAGAAATTTAAGTGCATTTGAATTTATATGCCACTATTTTGATTTGTATTTGCAAAATATTGTATGTCTAGCACCACGTACAAATATTGAATGTTGAAAAATTTTCCAAAATTGAAAAGTTTTAAAGAAAAATTCAATAATTTTTAACAGATTTTAACTCAATTGCGAATAAAAAATAACATAAGAGACTAGATAAAAGAGAACATACATATTTCAAATAAAGGAGAACTAAAAATGACAATATTTTGTTCTAATTAAATGCGTTCTCTTATAATTTAAGTATTATTTACTCTTTATCTTTACTTCATACCGTTTTCCAAATTTCTCTTATAATTTGTTAAATCTCTGTTATATATTTTTATCAATTAAGCCTGCGATAAGAAATAGTCGATAAAATCATTTGCAATTTTTAGAACTATTACTATATAAAGTATACCTATTTATTGTATCTGACCTTTCGTATCATTATTATCGTTTTTAATGTAATCAGCTTAAATTTTAAAGGGAAATTCATAAGTTTTTGACGATTTAAAATGTACTGATAAAACTGAATTACCGCAAAATGAAACAACATAAGAAAATCGTACATACATCCTGAAAGTATGCAATTTTTTCCAATATATATTTTTAACATATTTAACTGACTTTAATGAAATCAAAAATTTTGTATTTAAAATAATGGCTATTATTACTTTTTTCAAGATTTTCTCAGTATTTAAAATAAAATAATTAAAAAAAATTATATTTTTAAAGATAAAATATTTTAAAGATTTTAAAATTATCTGCACTTTAATATAACCGAAGCAAAATGAAATTAAAAAGAGATGAATAAAAAATAAATTTTATTACCGTAGAAAATAACAAGAAAAACAGAAAAAAACAATAACGTAAACAAGAAAAAATTGCATAGAATGCAAGAAATAGTTATAAAATTAAATAAAAAAAAAATAAAACTTTTAACAAGTAGTAAAATTCCATTTAAATCTCAATTTAAAAAGAAAAATTTTATATTATTTCTTTTTGATTTCTTATTTTTCATTTTTGTATTTTAAATTATTATGTTTGTATAAGGACGCATTTATATCACATATAATCATGTACATAATGCCTACATTCATGTATGTTAGTATGTGAATAGATTATAAATTTAATATTGTCTTTACTTTTATAGTTTCAACTCCATTAAAAAAATTTTTTTTTTTATATTTTCGAAAAAGTAAAGAGAAAAACCAAAAAAATAAAAAATAAAATGGCTACCCCGATACGGTATTACACTTAAACGTTCATTGACTTTATTTTGTTTGATTTTATTTCTTTTCTCTTATAAATTTTTGTATACTTGCATAGTTTAATATAAAATGTGTAGCTATATGCGTCCTTTGATAATATGTTGTAAAGATAAGCCCCTATTTTCGACCGATTACATAATATCATTTTTGTATATCATATAAATTCACCTATATAGATATGTTTGGGTAATACATTTAAAAAATTCTATTTCAAAAATATACTCTTGTCCACTTTAGTATAAAAGTTTTCTCCCTTTACCAAACTTCAATTATACACATTAATTTTGTATAAAAGAGGACATTTACGCAAAAAAGCACAGTAAGAATAAAATTCAGACTAGATTATTGTACTGAAAAAGCAATATATATATATATATATATATATATATATACATATAATACATATAATACATACATATATATTTACTATTATCGTAGTTGAATTGAGTTTTAAAATATAAAATGTATGAAGTATAGAGAAGTTTTAAAAAAAATAAAAAAAAAAAAAATATGAAAAAGTACGGAAATTATATGATGGCACGAGACAATGATAATAAAATGAAAAATGAAGAAAAAAAGAAGCTAAAATTTTTATAATTCCAATTAAAGTACGTGTTCAATAGTTAGTATATGTATATAAAAATATTATAATATATGTATGTACGTATGATTGTAAGTGAAGGTATTTATCTATAGAAAACTTTATATTGTGCACATGCACATATCATAATGCACAATGAAAATTCATTTATGTACAGTAAAATAATCTAGGTGTATGTAATCATTGGAAAACCATAATGTTCATCAGTTATTTAAGTTTTGATTGTATTCTTTAAAAAAGAAAAGGGAAAAACTATTAATCTGGTTTTAAATTTTTTGTAAAAAAAATTTTTTTTAAGCTTTTATTTTATATGCAATTTTAAAAAATATTTTTGTTATACACAGCTTTTATTATGATTTTAAAATTTTTTAAATATTTTGCAGATTGTATTTGTATGTTTGGAGATGGCAGCTGCAATGGGTACATCACATATAGTATACTGTATATAAAACTTTCATAATATCAATATTTTGTGGTGAGATTGTATGGAACAAATACATGTGAAATAAAACACACTGCAACTCGAAATGTGTGCTGATTCATTGTTATCCTAATTGAATTTTATTATGTTTCCTTTGAATCTTAAAACGAAAAAAATGCTTATGCAATACCGTATCAGGATCAGAAGAAATGAGAGCTTAAAATTCGAAATTCTTCTACTAAAATTGGAGTTAAGATGGTGAATAAAATTAATATAAATTAAGAGCTAAATTTTGTTTATTCAGTAAAATTTTTGTAGTTCCAAAGTAGTTCCAAAATTAATATTGCAATTCTTAGAACATTTTATACATTAAAATTCTAAAACAGTTTTATTAATAATCTTAGTAGTTTTCGATCTTATAAAATTGCCGGCCCACAATTTAATGGTGCACCGGAAGGACCTTTGAAACATTTTCTATACAAATATGATTTTTAATTTCATTTTATGATGACTGTATAATTTTTATTTTGTAAATAAAAAATTGAAAAATGATAATAGAAAAAAAACTTCCGTAATCTATTTTGTCTTCAAAGTATGCAATATATAAGAATAAAAAAAATACGCAATAAGTCCTATAAATTTAAAGTTTTTAAGTGTTATAATATATTGTATACTACAATAATATAGCATATACGTGATTGTGTATAACTGCAAATATATACAATGATGTATACAGGACATTTTATCTATTTGATATTTTTTAGAATAAAAACGTATTCTGCTGTATAAAACTTTTGAGTTCATTTTTTTTTTATTGTGTACCTATGCATGTATGATATACAAGAATATATTTTAAGTACATTTCATACATAATGAGAAAAAAAGAAAAGAAAATTAAATTAAAACATTTAAAATGATTTTCACCTGTATTCCAAATTTTCTGACATGAAATAATATGAAGTGTTCGAAATTTTATAATTGAATAATTTTGTATTAAGAAAGACTTGCTAGGCTCTTTCTATCTGTGTAATTTATTGTATGGCAAGTATAGCAATATAAATTTTTTTTAATAGTTCAGTATAACATGAAAAATATTAACATTTCACACTCAACCTTTTCTAATTAATTCAATATTTTGATTTTTTATAAAACGAAAAAAGTTTATATATAATAAAAAAGAATTGACACATAAGAGTTTAAGTAATACATTTGCTTTTGTAAAATTCCGATACTATAGCTTCTATTTTTAAGATAGCCAAATAAATTTTCAAGTTGTAAGGCAGCTACTCGAACCACTTATGACTGATTTTGCAGGATCTATAAAATTAAAATAATTGAACGTAATATTGACTTATAATAATTAATCAGATTTTCATCTGTTATACTGTGTATTGTTCTGTTTAAACTGTTATACACATTATAAAACAGGTGATTTTTCTTTTTAAATATTAAATTTTTTTAATGAAATTTATTTAACGTCAAAGATTTTATTCAAGAAACGAATGAGTGAGGTTTCTATGCTTTTGGAAAGTATTTTATTGATTAAAATGTTAAATTAATTTCTAGTCAGGCAATAATGTAACAAATTAACAATTCAGAAACGAAATGATGATTTTCGAATATAACCTAGAATTTAAGTACTTTATTCCTAATTTAAGTAAAATTTATCCTCAGTATAACAGTTATCTTTATTTTTTTTTATATAGAAATATTTTTATTTTTTCTTATTTTCGGGTAAGATGTTGCAATATTGCATTATTGCATTTGTTCACAAGCAGATGTTATGTACATACACAATTTTTAAAATATTTTACAAAATAGGTATATAACCATTTCTAATTTTTGTATATAATATATAATATAGATTTTATTCAAACACATAATCGTAAAAAAAACATTTGTATATATATATTTTTTTTTAATTTTGTATACCATTTTTTGTATACTTTAATTTTTTTTTCTCCCCTTCTTGTTAGATTTTAAAAACTCTGTTCATCCTTTTATCGTATTTGTATACAACGTTGTACGTTTGCATGTCCATTGCATTCAAAATAAAAAATTACAAAAAAAAAAAACTTTAGTTATACTATAAAGGTAGTTTGGATGAATTTTCAAAAAAACTATAATACAATATATATATGGATGGCTATATACATTTATAATGTTGAATATAATGCGGTATTTCGAAGAAAAAAAAAATACAAATACAATTTTTATAATTCAAAGCAGGAAGAACTTTTATAATATAAATAAATTGTATGTAATGCAAAAAACAAAAAAAAAAAACAAGCTTCAAAAGCAAAATTTTTCAACGAGCATTATGAAGTTTTAAGGAATATATTGAAATCTTTAATTTAAACTTTTATATTATATTTTGTTAAAATTCATATGACAAAAAAAAATTTTTTTGTCATATTTCATATTAAATGTGTACGAAAAAAATTGCATTTCTGAAAAATTGAGAATTTTTATAATATTCTCAATTTTTTTAAAAATATTTTGAATGAAATATTATTTTTGAATTTTCGCTAGTAAAATATATGATTGAAGATAGGAATTTTGTTCTCTGAATTTTTATTATTTATAAAAAAACTCAAATTGCTGATAAAAAAAAATTTAGTTTAGAAATAGTTAGGAAATATGTTGCCATCATAGGGTATTGAAATTTTGGTCTGAAAACAAATAAGGCTACAATATATGAGCAAATATTTTCAATAGAACTAAAAAAATATTGCCATAAATAATATTTTTTGATTACAAATTTTGTTAACATTGTAATTAATATTTATTTTTTTTGTGTTAACGCTGAAAGAATCTATTATTTTATTGTAGATTTCTATTATATTAACATTTTAATTGAAATCTGTAAAAACTTGCATCCTCTTCTATATATTCTTCTTTAATTTATTTGAATTTTACTATTCTATCTTAAGAATTACGGGGCTCCGGAAGGAAATTCGCTTTCAACATTTGAAAACTATGTTTTAAATAATTCTACCCAAAATAAAATAAAGAGAGAGAGAGAGGGAAATTTTAAAATTATAAGAGCAAAAAATTGAGTACCCATTAGAGAATAATCAGTAAAATAAAAGAAAGTTAATGGTTTCATATACAGTTTTTAAAGAGAATATAGATAATTTCAGTAATAGAAATCATACTGATCTAATTCATAAAGAAAATTGTGACATAATTATATTTCGTTCAAAAATTAAATAATTAAACTAAAAGTGATTTATCTTATTTATAAATTTTGTGAATAAAATATTTTTATTGAAATTCTGTTATACATGTAGCAAAAAATGCGTATATTATTGTGTTTCATAACTATTATTGTAATTATTTCATTGCAGAAAATTTATAATTTAAAATTACAAACAAGCATAATGGGGAGAAAATTGTAGAGTAAATGTGTAATGTAATTAAAAATTTGAATTTTTTGTTATACACTCAAATATACACGATAAACCTCATATGAATACAATCAATAGTCCTATCGATTTCAATAAAAACCATTCAAAATACATAGTTAAGAAAAAAAAAGCATTATCATATTTAGTCTAAGTTCGCATGGTGCTCATCATTTAAATGAACTTTTCTAAACTATTACACTAAACCTTAAATAAAATTTAACTTAACAATATTATATTGAAAAATATCTGCAAAAAAAATTTAAAAAAAATATATATACAAAAGTATTAAGTAGGAAGTATAAAGGATTTTATGTCGGGAGGATAATAGGAAAAAAAAAACGGGAAATAAATCGTTAAAAAAAACAAATGTTTGTGGATATCTTCTTAAAGGATATTCTATATAATACCTGAGTGAATGTTTAGATGGTACACAAAAAAAAAACAGAATCTAAGTGAAAATAATAATAAAATAAATAAAATAAAAATTTTTTCACTTTTATAATATTATAAAAAAGAAATACAACAAGAAATATAGAATAGAATATAATTTTTTTTTAATAAGGATTTCCTTTAATGCTTTCACTCTACACCCTACAACATTGTATATAAAGTATATACTTGCGTATATAAAAATGTACATGAACTTATGTGTTGTTTATATAACAAAAAAAAATTATATTTTTAAGAGTTTTATTCTATTTTATTATAATATTTTTACAGGATTCTCTTCATGTTTAATTCCATCTATTTTAAGAATTTTCATATAGAAACATTTTAAATAATAGATATGTATAACAAATACCTCCAAAACAATAATGTTTGGCTAGTAACTAGAAGGCAGCCATTACATAAAACAAATATAAAACTGTCATTTTTGTTCTCACTTTCTATCAGAGAGCTCTGGGGTTAGTATTAATTAAAAAAAAAATAATTCCGGTCTTCAAACTTTCTAAAAACGCTTGAATTATGACTTCTTTGAAGATCACTTCCAAAGGGCTGGCTGACTATCTTGCGTTTAAATGATTACAGCATTCTTGTGCTAGGATAAAGGAAACCAAAAGCTTGTGAGAACAAAGTCTCAATGATCAATGGAGTAACAAATTTATAATATTATTCGCAAACAAAAATTATAGAAAACATAAGATTTAAAGAAATTTTTCTTTACTTTTCTCAATATGTTTTCTTTTTAGCTATATACTCTTGTAATATAGGTAAATGTTATGTATTTTTGTATAAAAGGCGTGTAAAAGGATCCAATAAAATGAAAGGATATTCTTTACATTAAACTTTTTTTGTTTTTTTTTTTTTTGTGTATCATTATTGTCATTATGATCCTTTTTGTTGATGTTGTTGTTATTGTCGTTGTTCCTTCCTTTTTATACATTATTGTAAACGTTAAATATAAGAAAACGGGTAAATAGAAATGAAATGGAAAACTTTGATTTTCCTTCGTTTATATTTTTTTTTTTGTTTTTTGTCCTCTTAAAGTTAATCTGTTTAGTTCACTATACTTTGGTTTTTGTTTGTAATGTTTTTATATGCATATTTAGTGTTATTTTGTTTAAAACAAAAATGGATTTTAAACTAAAATAAATTCGGTTTTGAAAACAGCAAATTTCCTTTTGGTAAACGGTTTTATACTGAATTTACTCTTCTATAAGATAACGTTTTATTGAACATCTCAAAAACCAGACGAAAAATTAAACATTTCGGTTCAATCAGCCGGGTTGAAGAAGTCAACTCCACATTAATATTATATTTGTTATATTTGATAGAAGGAAATTTTCGAGGAACTGATCATTTGCAAGAGAAATAAGTTAGTGAAAGCTAATTATTTTATTATTAAACATTTTTATAATTCCAAAAATTTTGGAAATTTTTCTTAAGTTTCTTCAATATTCCTAAATCTAGAAGACTGCATTTTCTGCTGTTCCGAAACTTTAGTTTATTTTAACCTTATATAAGTATAATACATTAAAAGGATTAAAAATTGCATATACCGATCCATGAATAGCCAAAATTATGAAAAGAGAGCCAGATAAAATAATGAAAAGTCTTTTTCCAATTTTGTTGGTAATGGGCTAATAAAAGTGTATAATGAAAAATAATAAACGAATAATATGGAAAATAAAAAAAGGGTAATGACAATTTACTTTTGTAGGAAAATGAAAATAATACGGATATTACCATTTATATTTTACTTTGGTGGTATACCATAATGGGTCATTTAGACTTGTAACACAATATAGGTTACATTACAGATTGTAGAAAGTGATACAAAATGTCTACTACATTGGTATTACTAATAAATTATGCAAAATATTCGATTTCGAAAATAGAAGTGATTTAAAGTTGCTACTTTACGCTTAGTGTGCACCATTACTTACTACGTAAGTATTTTTTTATGATAAGAAGTAACACAATTTTCCAAGTAATCTTGAAAATCATTCAGATTCGTAAAAAAACTTTAGGTTTGCATAAATTTTCCCTGTCCATTTAACTCAATGTTAATTACTCATTTGTGTAAATTATTTTTGTATAACAGTTATTATTGTAATAATAATAAAGCTATTTTAAATTGTTTATAAGTTAATGCTCTACATTTTCAAGTTCAAGTACTCAAATTTGTTAACCTATTTTTTTTAAATAATGGTCTATATTTAGATTTAAATAATAATTGTAGAAATAATTAACAGCCTAGATTTTTTATAATGTAGCGATTAAAATGTAAACATTTAAATTATATATATATATATATATATATATATACATATATATATATATCATGGAGAAAAGATGAATATATGGCAATTAAAAACTTTCAATAGCGATTGTATAATTATACTTAAAAATAATAAGTGAATTTCCTTGATTTCAATTTTTTTTTTGTTATACAAAAATTTTAAGCTTCAATGTACTTAAAATTTATTCAAAAGGTATTTAGAGTACGAATGTGTGATTCAGTTACTTTGTGGTATTCATTAATACTCGTTTACTTTATTGGTCTACAACTGTTACTTTTTACTCGTTACTCGGTATTCCTAATTTTTTTTTTGATATATTCAGCATACTCCGAGTAGAGATAGATAAAACCTACGATTTTTCAATTACAGTGATTACCCCTGAATGCTCATAGTTCAAATCACAGTGAAAAAGAACAGTGATTTCAATGACTGAATGATACCTCATTCAGATAGAAGTGATTTCAATGATACCTATATAAGCGGTCAGAGAAATATGATCAATCATACTAGTAACAAATACATTTAAGGCTCTGAAATAAAGCTCTGTATCTTGAGAACCAGAAGTCGGACAGACATTATTCAAAAAACATATTCTTAGATTTTGATTTAATTAATGCTCTTTAATTTGCGAATAAAAATTTTAAGAGTAAAGCCTGCTCGACTTTGCCTAAAATGTAGGATCCAAAAAAAATGCTGCCACTTTTTGGGACTTTTTTAAATTTTTTCTTATTTCGTTAGCTTCTAATGCAGGATCGGATAGTACGTTTTTTGAATTAAGCCGGTAGAAGCTATGGTTTTCAGGATATGAAAATCTCTTTTATAAGAGCATTTATATGTTCACGCTAATGTTCTCGCTTTAACATACATAAATAATTGACAGTACTTAAATGTTAAAAAAATTCTTTAATTCTGACCACTTACTATTGTTAAATAAGTACATGTTCGACATATAAGTACAATAATATTTTAATGTAATACACAACACATTTAATAACCGCACCTATACAAAAATAACAACAACGACACATAAAAATATTCTGATACCAATCTTTCACATTCTGATTATCCCACAATATGAAGAAATATGTGCGAGTATTGAATAACGAGAAATTCTTGAGCTATGAAGAACCAATTACTTCGAATACTCAAAGTAACGAGTAGTGAAATAACGAGTGGTTAGTATTCGCATATTACTAAATTAGGGTGTTGACTGTTTAAAATTTTACACTATTATTCTGCATTCTATTATTTAATTTTTTCTCTTTCTTTTTTTTTCATGAAAAAATATGGGGTTTATTTACCTTTTATTGTACAAACTTAAGTAAAAACAAAACTTTTCAACCAAGTAATTTAAATAAATTTTAAGCTAAAAATAAAGAAAATTTTCTAAAGAAGAAAAACTTTTATTTTTTTTTAGTTCTTTATTAAAATTTAAAAAAATAAAAATAAAAAATATTAAAATTTGTGTTGCTCAGGTTTTTTTTTTAAATTACTTTTGTTTTTATGTGCATTAAAGGACAAAAAATGGTGGCGAGAAGAAAATGAATAAGAAAATTTTTTTCCATTTGTTTTGTGTAAAAAAGAACAGCGACATTTTAGTGGAAAATTTGCTTACTGTTGCATATTTTTTTACTATTACAACGTTACTTTTCTTTGATGTAGTGCTGATGACGATGCAATTATTTGCAACAAAACAAAAGAGTCCATTTCAAGTTTTTCTCTTAATTTTTCCCTTTTTTTTTAATTTAAAGAATAAATAAGGGGGAGGAGGAGAGAGACACAAAAAAAAAAAGAAATCTTAATGCTTAATGAACATTTTTTTCTTTTAATTTTCTTTTGTATTTCTATTGAGGACAACGTAATCAATTCTTGAAAAAAAAAAAATTTTTATTTGCTTTAAATTTAGTTTTTTTTTTGTCAAATTGTTCTAAATTTTAATAAATTTTAGAAATTGAATCAAACACGTGACTATAGGCATTTTTTGCAGTTTTTTTTTTTTTAAATTGAATCACGTTCTATTGCTAAACAGTTGATCAAATATTGGAATTAAATAATTTTTTTTTTTTGCATGTATTGCTCGTATGATTAATGAAGCTTTCTTGTTTTTTTTTTAGTTGGCAATTCAATTATTACCTTGGATTGCCGACAAAATGTCCTTGATATTTTAATAAAGAAACAAATAATTGCCAAATGTTTTCAATAAAAAAAAAAATTTTTTTTTGTCATATCAACGTACATACATATGTACAAACTTATAATATTGAAGTTTTAAAAAAAATTTTTTCAATTTGTTATTTATTTACTTAATTTTTATTAAGAATTGATTTTGTTTTAGTAGTTCAATTCAATTATAAAAATTTATCTAATTTAAAACTTTGAATTTTCTAATATAATTATTTTTTTTTTTAAATAATATGTGCACTTCTTTTGTTTTCATTAAAATTTACGATTATTTAATATGAAATACTATATACAAAATAAATTTGACTCTGACACCGGAGTTAGTTTCTAGTTTTCTCGAAACTATCATGGGAAATTTGAGAGTTAAGGAAAAAAGAAAGCAGCATTTGCTACGAGCCTTTTATATATAAAATTAGGTTTCTTTTGTTTGCCTATTTGACTCAAAATTGCTCTACCTTATAAAAATTTCAAAATTGTACTGATCGAATATTGAAACTTTTAATTGGGAAGTAATATAATATGAACTTTGCTCTGGAAGAAATTAAGGGAATTTACTAAAAATTTTAATGATTTCTTCTGGAATTAAGGGAATTTGTAAAAAAAATTATTCGTTTTCTCAATTTACCATATTAGTGGACTATCTAACATTTTTGCAAAAATGAGTTATTATGTTCAATAGAACTGTAATTGCTTAAAGAATTTTTCTATATTTTCAAAATAATTAATTTACTTCTATTTTAAAATTTAATTCTATTTTGTCATAGGTTCGATTTTGCCTTTTAAAGATTTTCTTAAAAATTAAATTTTTAAATATTTAAATTGTAATTTACTCGAAATGTCCTTTTTGCATTTAGGCCACTTATGTGCTGAGCTCCTCAATTATTTGTTGCCATGTACTTTAATTACTGATTTTCTCTTTTAAAAATAATTAGGCTCTACAATTTTATTCAAAAACAAAAAGATCCCATTTCAAATTTACATCATCATACTGAATAATTAGGTATAGAAATAACTAAACTCTTTCATGAAAGAAGTAGTAGAAAAATTTTGGATTTTTAATAATAATCACCTATGAATTTTTGTTTTGTTCATTTTAAGCCTTTTCGTTGGAGAATCGGAAACAAAAATTATTTATTTTTGCTGATTAATAGAATGAAAAAGCTGCTTAAGCCCTTTAATAAATTTTTGAATTTTGTAAAAATTGTAAAAATTTTAATTTTAAATAATTTTTCCAGAATATTTTTCTCACAGTATTTTTACAGCAATAATACGAGTAAAATTGTGTTACTTGTAATTTATTTTATAAAAAAAGAAATCAATTAAAAAATAGATAATGTGATTCAAAATTTATTTTTTTTTTCCTTTGCTATTTTCCATTTTCTATGCACATTTAAGAATAATCCTCTTAGCTTAAATGGAATTTATTCTGAAAATTCTCGGCTAAATTAATTCAATATATACGTTTTGTACGAAATAAAACACTTTAAAAATTTCAAAATCAATTTTCCATAGAAAGGAAAAGCAAATCAATTTAAGAACATTGTTAATATAATAAAATTACATTAATAACTTTAAATATAAGTAAGTAAAAGTAAGTCATAATAATTTCATTGAAAATCCATAAAATTTTTTACAATAAAGGTTAACAAAATAAAATACTTAGATAATATAATATAATAATAATATGTATGTAATTTTACCTATATATATATATATATAAATTAACGATAAAATGAAATCATTTAAATCAAATTATTAACGAATAATTTAACAATGAATTTTCATTTTAGAGAAAAAAAAAACCAAAAAAAAAAAATAAAATAAATATTTAATAACAATAACATGAATTAATAATAACCTAATAAAAATTATTCTCTTGAAAGGCTATCATTAATAATAACAAACAGAAACAAAAAAACAATAAAATAAAAAATCTTTGAAAATCCATTAAATCCTTAAACTGATTTAAAGAGAAACAACAACAACAAAATTTAACAATGCATGAGAATTTCTCAAAGAAGCAAAAAAAAAAACAAAAATATAAGGGGGAAAATAATAAGAAAGTAAAAACGAAAAGTAAATGAGTAAGAAGCAAGAAAAAAAATTTTACCACAAAAATTCTTGTCTTTACGCACCCACATAATTTCTTTAATGTGCCTTTTGCTTCTATAATTATCGTTATTTCCCCCTCCAACCCCCATCTTTTTATAATTTTCATGCAACCGTCGTGTAGTAATACAAAAATTATAAAATCAAATTTTTGTGGTAACGAAAATGGAATAGAAGAAAAAAAAACGTGTTTTTCTGTTTATTTTTATATTTTATATGAAAAAAATTTTTTTTTGTTGGAAAATCTATGTTAAATTCTGACGACAACACGATGACTCCTCCCCTTCTCCATAAACATTGTCTTATCAAATTTCGATTTATTTTTTTATTAACCTAATTTTTCCTTTACACCCTCTTGTGTATTTCAATTTTCGGATTATTTTTTTTTATTTTTTATTTTCTGCTCCTTCTTTTTACGTTTTTGTTATTATTTTTCATATTTAAATTTTTCGCTTTTTGAAGCATTAATTTGGTAGAAATTTTATTTTTTTATTTTTTTTTAATTATGTTTAGTTCATATTTTTTTTGGGGTGAATTTCATAAAATATTCTAAGTATTCAAGTTATTGTTTAACTGTTTATAATTTTTAAAAATAAAAAAAAAATTAATTAAATTTTTCTTGAGCAATTGAGCACTTAATGAATATTTTTAAACATTAACTATTAGTATAAAAGAAAATTATGTAATTTGTATAATAGTTCTCAAAATGTCAATTTTATTTTGACTGAATTAAAATATATAAAAAAAATCTCTATGTTAAATCTAATAAGGAAAGCTGTTTTAAAACGAATAATTTTAATTTTATTTAATAAAATCCCTTAAACACATATTTGGGTAATTTTAGTATTACAAAGAAAAATATTTTGTAAAAATTCAAATGAATGGAAATTTTCAAGTTCAAGTTGCATTTAATTACCGAAATAAGTACTTTAATATTTATTTGAAGAAAAGTTTTGGAATGTTTCATATGCCTTGATATTAGTCTAGTGAATTAAAACCATTTGAAAGTTTAATTTCCATATAACGAACAACAATAATTCCTAAAATTTTTGTTCGTAATATATAGAGATTTCAATAAATAGGGATTTTTTTTTATTGCAAACACAATTCGTAATATAGAGATATCATCTTTATTACAAACAAGAAGTTGTAGTGTAGGGAGTTTCGAAAAAATAGTATGTTATATGCAGGTTATGAACATACTCATTATAGAAATTTAAATATGTACATATACCAAAGTTTAAAGTTAATACTGAAATGTTTACACTACAATTTCTTGATAGAAACAAAAAACTATAGCCAAAATGTAATTCATTTTCATACAAACCACTGTTAATATAATGGCACATTAAAATTGTCAAATATTATTCAAGTGGCAGTTCAAATAAATGAGAGCAGTGTCACCAAAATTATTTAGTTGAATTGACAAAAATATTTTTAAGGTTTTTCTTTTGCTTGTTATTATGGAAAGGATATTTGCTAGAAATGGCAAATTTAATTTGTTTGTTATATAGAAAATATCGTTAAATAGAGGGCCTTAATATAGAAATTTTTTATATAGAGGGCCATATTATAGAGCTAAACAAAATTATTCGTTAAGTTGATATGTTCTATATATGGAGATGGCATTATATAGTGGTTTTTCTGTGGTTGTATTAAATTATATGAAGGTTTAATTTATTGGAATAAGTACGAATACTTGGGCGACAATCGATAGGAAAAGTTGTATTTCACTTATATTGTAAGTGTTTCATTAATTTGTATATACAAAAATTATTAAACTAATTATTTAGATTATCAAATTTCTTACTTAAATTATTAAATAAGAAATTATTTTTAACATTCTTTGAATAGTTTTCTTCATAGCATAAATTAAAATTAGTTACAATAATATTGTTACCTAATTTGAAAGTCTTAGAAATTTTATTAATTAAGAATTCTTAAATTTACAATGCGGTATGTGTATAGGTTCGAATATTATTTTCAACTTTTGTTCTTACTATGGTTTTGTGTCGCGTGAAAACACCTTGACAATAATAATAAAACCAAAAAAAAAAAATTGTAAAAGAAAATCAAACGAAAAATAACATAATTTCGATAAAAAATAAATTATCTGGAAAATCAATAATAATATTATTATGTAAAATATCTAAATTCCGAATTGGAATTATAATATTTACTATATATATATATACACATACATAGTCTAATAATATAAGAGTAGAACACATATACACTCATAATAATAAGTAGATTATAAAAAATGTTGTCAATGTAGTTCATTATAAGTCAAAATAAAAATACTACTTTACAGGAAAGCAAAAATCATGAGAAATACAAGAGAAAAGAGAGTAAAATTTGCTTGTCTATCAAAAAATAATTTCCATGATAAGAAAAATCATTATTATTGTTATTATTTTTTCTTTCATTTATTTTTTATTCTATTGTATAACCTTTAAAGAAATTTTTTATTTTTACATTTAGCTACTTTAAGATTACTGTATTTTTAGATACCTACATTATAACAAAAATACCTAAACGCATACAAACGCTGTAATATACGCACAATATCGTAGATATCGTAAATATTATTAAAAGTTAATTGAACCTAATTTTCTGTACGTGTGTATAAGTGAGTTTATAATATAGAAATTTATATATGTATAACAGTTTATATGCAAAAATTTATATTAAATCATATCAGAAATAAAAAAAAATTACATGTCATGTTAAAAAATTTTATTTTTATTTTATTTATTGTTATAACTTGAATAGGTATCAATATTTTTATTAAGAGAATAAAATGTTAAAATATGATAAAACCTATTAATGTAGTTGTTTTATGTAGGAAATATTTTGCAAAAATAAACAACAAAATGGCACGTATTACTAAAATGTGGGAGGAGGAGGGGCTGAGGAAAAATTTTTGTTGTCATATTTTAAATAAGAAAGGTGAAAAAAGTTTTTTTTTCTTTTGTCCAAATATGATGAGAAATTTCTATTTATTTATATTTATATGATATTAAGTAAACTTTAAAAGGTTAAGGTTAAAATAAGTTTAATGTCATCATTATAAATTAATTTTTGAAGATCATGGGAATATTATTATAATAATTTGTTGTAAATAATATTAAAATTCTTAAAATTGAAATTACTAAAATTAATAGACATATAAATTAGCATTTAAATGAGAAATGAACATTAAGTAATTTTAATATTAATTAGAATTATATAATGTTCATACTCCATTCCTAATTCAAAATTCCTCACATACTGGTAAATGTGTCCAACTAATAGAGTTCAATTTTTATAATTGGAAATTATAAATATTGGAGGAATATAGCAAAAAATATGCCAGTTCCAAATTAAACAAAGAATTTTCAGGAAGAAAGAGAATTAAACAAGATGCGGAACAATTCAATGAAATTTTAATAAATGGTTGAATATGTTTTTTAATAGTACAAACTTATTTTTAAGTAGTTTAGATACTTTTCTTATATAAAATAGCTTGTTATAAAAATATTTAAATAAATTCATGTTATTTTAATTACATTTCTTACGTGTCTAATCTAATATTACATTTCTTACGTTTATTAAGTTTACGAAACTCACAACGTATTCTGAAATCACTTTTCGTTTAAATTTTTTAAATTATTTCAGATTAAAATTAATGAGCTAATGATTTACTTGATTAAAGAAAATTTTTTCACTCTAATAATAGCAAAAATTTTACGCATATATTAAAAATTTTCATTTAATTTTTTAACTCTTACAAAACAATATATTATTAAATTTTCCCTACAAAACTTTTCTTCCAAACTTCTCTATTTCTTTTATACCTCTTTAGCTATACCTATTTCTTTTTTGAAAACTTTTTTAACTTCTTAATTACTCTATCTTATACGATACATTGAATAGCACCAAGTTTTACCATATTTTTCAAATATCTTATTTATTTTCTTTACTAGCTAATACTTAATTGTATTAGACATTATGTCTAGTATTTTATAACATAAAGAGGAAAAAAAAATACCTATACAAATTTCTATAAGGCCATTTTAATGTATTGGAAGGAAATATTATAAAATAAATGAAATGAAACAGGATGAAAATAATAAGGGCTAAAGAATAATGGTAAAAAGGAATATAAAAATATAGATGGGACGTAAATGAAGAGAAGAGAAAAAGATTAGCATAAAAATCATTAGTCATAATCGACTATAATATACTTTGAGCGGTATATTAATAGCTCCCTTGAACTTTTTTCTACTTCTTTTTCCTTATTGTTGTACTTTTTATTTTATTTTATTACTTTGTTTTTTGATTTTTAATTTTTCTTACGCTATTTTCTGTTTTTTTTTTTTTCTTTTGATATGACAAAAGAAGAAGAATGAAGTTTTATGTGCCGATTTTGTTGTATTTTGTTTTTATTTTTTATCGTTTTAATTTGTAAAAATATTAGAAATAGAGAGAAAATCAAAATAAAGGTAAAAATAGAAGAAATCAGTTGTGTATAATGGCAGAGGTTGTGTATAGTAGATTAGCATAGTATTTTTTTTGTTTTGCTTTTTTAGGTCGAATATTGAGGTAGACTTATATAGGCCTTTATTTTCCTAAGAATGAAATTACAAAATCAAAAGTGAAAATATTGGAATATCGTGAGGAATTTTTTAACAGTGAAATTTATTTTTATGGCATTTATAAATTTTTAATTAAATAATTTAATAAATTTTAAAATTTGTTGTTAAGAGACAAAATGCAATAAAAATTAATGAATTGTGTTATAAATTTTTATTATTTCAGTGGATTTGGTTGTTCTCACTCAATACAGGTTGTAATGAGTGAGATAGTTCATATATTACTAAAGAATCGAAACTAATTCAAAAGAAATTATAAATGTAAGTCAAAGACTATTGTCATTTTTTAATTTGAAGTTATGAGAATTTCTGTATTTATCCACTTAATCCCCCTACCACCCCCATTTTTAATTAAAAATGTTGAATTCAAATGAAAAATTATTAGAAAATTTGCAAAAAATTTTAATTTATTTTTTATTCCATGGTTCCGAGTACAGCACGTTTATCGCCCCCGTAATCACCAGGGCGTCATTAGGCATGCGATTAAAGATGGAATATTTATTCAATACTAACGAAATTTATACTGACATTTTGTGTTAATCAAATTTAATAAATATTTTATAATTTAAAAATCGTAATTTCCAAGTTGGAATAAATTGATTTCTATTGTAACTTTGAATATCTTTATCGAAACATATTATCACCGTAAGGTGAAAGGACAAAAAAAGGACTAAAAACAGTCGAATCTGACTGTATAAATGAAAATATATTTTCCAAATACTTCATAAAGTCATTTTAGTCATAAGTATATAAAAACGAAAACAAAAAGGACATAAAAACAAAAAGTAAAAATGAAATAACAATGAAATAGAAAAACAAAAAACGTAGGAAAATAAAAAGAAAAAACAGCAGTTATACAAATACTTTATTATTACTATGGTTGATTTATAACCGATATTAATAAATTAACTTATATTATTTTCTTTTTATTTTTTCTTATTCGGTTTTCAGTATGATATTGAGAGTATGAATAAAAATAATGTACGAGTATTATGAAATAATTAAATTTCTGAATTTTGAGGTAGCTATAATGAAATAAAAAAAAAATTTTTTTTTTTTCGTGTTCGAATAAAATTATTCTTAATAAACGTAAAAACATATAAGGAAAAAATTTATGTAGAAGAACGTGTATAATTATATGTGCGTTTTATTTCATTTTCTATAATTAAATGCAATGAAAATCAATAGAATATTATTATTTATAAACAAAATATGAAAATATACCTACATATATAGAATATTGATTCGTTTTACTAAAACCCTAAATAAAAAAAGAACGTTTTTGTTCTACTTTTTTTTAATTAAAATACAAAACAAATAGAGTAGGGTCGAACCAATGTAGCACGTTTCTTTTCAACAAATAAAAATACTGTTTTTAAAAACAATCCAGTTAGCCATTACATTATTAAAATTACTTCTATTCACATACGAAAATAATTTAAAAAATTGCATATATTTAGGGGCGGAGAAAAAAAAAATTTAAAGATGCGTTATTGTAATGCTCAAATTTAAAGATTAATTTCGTGAGTTAAGAAAAATAATTATATTTTTTTAATCGAAAATTTGGAAAATTTATAGAATTTCGGAAAAGCTTGCAAGTTCGGTAATATAAGGTACCAAAAATTTAAATTTTACAAATTTTGAGAGACAATAACTTGAGAAGGAGTGGAGGTAAAAAAAATTTTTCTTCTAACGAAATGAACTTTTTATAACTGCCTAAAAGGTACTTAAATTTCAGTCCGTGGTATAGAAGGGTTATAGCCCCTCTCCTTAGAGGAGGCTATAACTCTTAGAGGCAGAAATAAATAAAAATTTTATTTTACAGAAATAAGTTTCTGGTAAAGATCTTTGTATCTACTTATTAAATTTCAGTTTTCTATATTGGAGGATATAGGAGTTTTTTTAAATATGTCGGCGGACAGGCAGAGTGAAACTAATAAGCACTTTTTTTCAACATTTGTTTTTTTTTTTTTAAAAATGCTTAAAAATGATTAATATATTATATACTTGAGGGAACTAAAATTTTTAATTAATATTAGAGCATTGAAATTAAATTACAATCTCATTAAGTTGTTTAAAGGGGATTTTTTATCATGCACAATTGAAGAATTGATTAATCAGTCGAATTAAAATTACTCAATTGAAATGACTCTAATTTCTAAATGCAGTAAAAATTAAATAATATTATGTTTTTTAAAAACTAAGGGATTATTTTTCATTACTCATTTATGAGTATAATATTGATTTTTATTTAAAATTAAAGGAATTATTTTTTCATTTTTTCATTATAGAAATTTAAAATATTGTCAGTGAGCTTATAATACTAATATATTGTTCATTTTGGAGAAATATTTTTACTATTCACATTAAAATGTGCTTTAAATGTATTAATCAATTATTCTTAAAATTTCTATAATGCAATGAAAATTTGTGAATTTTTGCTTTTATAACGCAATGAAAATTCGTGAACATTTGAGCCCAATTTCTCTTTTTTATAAATTTCGTTACGAATACTAAATTTTTCTTACGTACTACATTTAAAAATTTATTTATTTTTTATTAAATAAATTACATACCTAAATATTATTCGACTTTATATGCATTTCATTCTATATTTAATTTAAATTTTAAATTTTCTCTTTGTGTGCAATTTAAAAACATGAAGGCAATAAATTTAAAATTTCCCTGCATTTTAATAATTTCTTTTAAGTCATATTTTTAAGTCATAATTTATTTATTTATTAAAATTAATTTAAACCATTTTTTTTTTATTTTTTAACCATTTTGAAACCTTAATTTTTTTGATAAAAAGTAATAATAATTAAATAATATTAAAAAAATAATTAATATTTTTCCTTGTCATTATTTTTTGGGTTCTGTTTTTTTTTATATAAAATTTCAATATTATAAAAAATATATTTATTGTGTATTTAGTTTTCCATGTAAAATATTAACAATGACACTAAATTCTCATTTATTTTTTTTTCTTTGTCATATTTTTTTAATTTTTCAATTATTTATTTTTTTATTTTATTTATTAAACTGCACTTGGTGTTAATTTAACTGTTAGATGATAACTGTTTAAATATTTTACCAAATAAATATTTTAAACCATTATAAAAATTAGAGAAATCAGAAAATTTTACCATTTATACATGTATAGTATATAATATATGTAAGTATGTATGCAAATCTGCATATTCAAATATGTATACATGTGTATATGAATAAATTAAAAACAAAAATTGCATCTATTTGTATTTTAAGAAAAAAAATATAACAAATATATAATTTGTAATTGTTATTTGAAGAATTCAAAAACAATAAGAATAATAATTGAAGAAAAAAAGGACGAATTATATTTTTATTTATTTATTTACATATATTTATATATTATGTATATATTCAAATATTATTATATTGTGCAATAAGACTGAATTGTCTCTTTCAAAGAGCAAACAATAAAACACCTACCTACCTACCTATGCAATACATTTTCTATAATACTAGTAGGTAATCATTTTGATTTTCCTGTTTTTGTTTTAATAATTTCAATAAAGAATCCTGAAAATTTTTTTTTTGTTTTTTTTTTCGGTTAAGGTCTTCTCTCTGCATGTATTTTGTCAAATGCAAAAAATTTATAAGGTACAAAGAAAAAAAAAATATAAATTCAAAATAAAATATAAATATTAAAGTATACAAAAAGAAAAGGACGAAAAAGAAAAATTGTTGTATAAAAAAGCAAAAGAAAAAAATAAAAAAATATTTAAAATATTTGAAGAGAATTGTTATTTTTTCCTTTATTTTTATATATTTTTCTTATTATTATTATTATTTTTTCTTATATTCATTACTATTTCTTCTTTCTTCTTTTATTATTTGTTACCATTATTATTATCATTATTTTGATTATTATTATTATTGTGTCTTATATTCAAAAAAAAAAAAAAAACAATAAAATAAAAATATGAAAAAAGAATAATAGTAAAAATCAAAAACAAAGGAATAACACTGCCCTAGACATTTGTAAAAAAAAATAAAAAAAAACAGAGAAAAAAATTCGAATTATTTAAAAAAAAAATAATAAAGGACACACAGAGAGAAAATATAAAGCCAACGAAAAGAATTGTGTGAGGGGAACAAGCAATATAAAGGGAAAGAAAAAGAAATAAAAATAAAGAAAAAAAAAATTATATATATTTTTAATAGATAATTGTTTGAATGTCCTTTGGTTTCAAGGATGATTTCTGTTCGTGAAAGCAATATTCAGTATCACAATAATAATTTTAAATAGCAATCATATATATCATATACATGCATACATATATAGAACCCTCATAATAATGATGATTGTTAAAACACAAAAAAAACAAATAGAAGAAACAATAAAAAAAATTGAACGAAAAAGAAATTTTGTTTTTTTTTTTTTGATAGAAGAATAAACCAACTATAAGAAATTCAAATTATTATGACAAATACAAGAGGCCTTATAATAATAATAATAAAAAAAAATTTATTATCATTACTATTTTATCAACATCATTATTATCATAGCATAACTAAAAACATTAATACGTCATCAGTAATAAAAAATATCATCATTATGATCATTATCAACAGCACGAAAAAATAAAAACAAAAGAAAAAAAGAATAAATGATTTCTATTATTATCGTGATTAGCTTTTTATTATTAAGATTAATTGTAAATGTAAGATTATTACTTTCAACTATTTCTATATTATATAATAATAATGTTTATAATCAATATCATATTGCATATTATTATTATTATTGTTATAATATAGAGGTATGTGGTGTTAGAATACCATAGCTATCATGTCCATAATAATATTATGTATTAAAATAATTATTATGTAAAACTTTTGATTATAACAATTATTATTTTTATTATTATTTAAATAAAATTTATTATAATATTATTTATTATATATATTTTATCATTTTTATTATAATAATGATGACCTTTATCGTCAAAAATTATTACACTTTATTATATATATTGTTTTAGAATGATCATCATATTTTTATATTTTGCAATATTATTATCATATTATTGTTATTAGAATAATAATAATGCTATACAGTATCTGTGAAAATAAGGAAAAATTACCTAGGTTTTAAGAAATAATGAAATTTTGCGTTTTGAAATACAAATTATGTACATAATATAGCAAAATTTTATTCGATTGCAGCAATTCTAACCTGATAAATTTAGATCTAAAATACCTTTTCTAACATTTAATCAAAATTTTACAATTCAGAAAATCATATAACCACCGGATATCCAAGGTAAGAAAACTATTTTTACAGATTCATTGAATTGGACTGTTTTCGAACTAGAAAATTTCAGTGTAAAATTATAAATTTTAGAATTTTGCTGATATCTGTGTGTAAATTCTCATACTATATTATATAAATCTAGATGTGGAAGAGGAAACCTTACAATTTCAAAACATACATCACAATATGTAAATAGTTTTGACCAATCAGCCTATATTTCCATTTATGGGACATCAAGGAGACGTGCGCTTTGCAGTTCTATGGCATTATAATACAGAACACGTTTGCCTCGCAACTATACATTTATTTTAATTTTTTAAATATTACTAATTATTACTGAGATATAATTATCAGTGTCATAAAATATTTTTGTCATTAACTGTTACCGATAATAGAATTTTAAAATTTTATTTTTAATAATAAATTATAATAATACGTATATAAGAGATTTATTACATTTGTATCGTCCCGTATGATTATTTTAAAAATTTGTGAATAATAAAAAAGAATTTTTTGGTAATTATTTCTCAAATGTTATAGGTTAAATAATAATATTAAAATTCAGTTAAACACTATCGTGACAATAGTAACTTTTAATATGAGATATAAAATAAAAATTCTCTCTTTTTACTTTTTAATGAGTTCAAAAAATTGCATGAATGAAATTTTTTTATAATTCATGCGATGCAAGTAATAATAAAATAGAAATTGTAAAAATATAGTTATAGACAACAGTTTAAATTTAAAGTTACTGCAAGACAGTAACAAAATTTTATTTTTCTTAGCATAAAAGCGAATCAATTGATATTTTCTTATAATTTCTTATAAATTAATGCTTATTATATAGCACATTATTTATATTAATAATTATGAATTATAAATATTTTTTAAACAATAATTATTATAACTTTTGGAATTATTTTTAGGAATCACACAGCAATCACATTTTTAGGAATCTTTTAATTCAAATTTAATAGTAAAATTTTAAATAAAATATTATATGTATCGTATTAAAAATTTGACCTACTTTTTTTTTTTTTTGATTTTTATTTAAAAATAATTTATTTTTAGAATTAAAATATAAAATAAATCATAATATTAATAAAAAAATTTTTAATATTTTGCAGAAAAATCAATAAATATATTGTGGCTTAAAAGTGTTGGTATATAAAATACATTTAATTTTTCATGTGAATATTTACAAAAAAAAATTTATGATGATAGAAAGATTAAAGTGAAATGTTTTCACTTCTGTTTAAAAAAAAAATTCAAAATATTCCATTAAAAAATTTATAATATATATTTTGCATAATAACAATCATACCCGCAATATAGATATAACAAATATGTATATACACAAATTTTTATGTTTACAGTGTACATATTTTATATGAATATACACTTATTTTGAGTGAAGACAATAAATTTTAATCTTTTTGAAAAAAAAAATAAAAATAAAATGTTTATTCCTAGTATTAAAGGTATGTATGTTTGTACATTCATTTATATAACAGAGTCCTGTAGTTTTGAATAACAAATTTTTCTTATCTTTATAATTAATATAAAAAGGGTCACTAAAAAATTTTGAATAGTGAAAGAGTGTAATTTTTATGTCATTTCATTAATCCATATCCTGCATCTTTTTTTCTCTCAAATCTTGCTAAATATTATGTTATTTTCGTGGAATATGTCAGATAAAAACTTCATATGGTATAAGGGTTTAACGACTAATGCTTTAAAATAGTGAATATTCAGGTCAATTAGAATATTTCGTTTTATAAAAATAAAAATATTAGGTATATAAAAACAAGTGAGTGTTTTAATAATCTGAGTTCTGGATTTTATATAGTTTTAGTTGTTTAATAGTTGCAGTTAAAAGACAAGTAAATGTAAGGGACTCTATGCCACTTTTATTCCGGATATCTTATAATAATATTATTAAAAATAAGAAAATTTCTCATAACTTTATTAAAAATAAAAATATTATTTTTAATTTATAAGCAAATTTAATGCCTCATATAGGTGAAGTGTATCATAAGGCTCAACAAGACGTGATTTCAAATAATTAGTTCGGAAGCTAATTCCGTTGTGTTTCTTTAAGAATGAATATTTATCAAAATTTTGTAAATTTAATAAAAAAAAAAAATTCAATGACCAAAATATTTTCCTTTTTTTTTGTGATAAATAATTTTCTATTATATTTTTTGTGTTTAATAACCCTATACAACTCCATATAGGTACATATTAACCCACAATGTTGTACAAAAATTTGTTGTATTCCAGTATATAAAATTTTAAAATTTTAAAAATGAAAACCCAAAAAATAATAAAATAATAGAATTTAAATTAAAAAAAAAAATTCAACATTTTTCTTTTTATTGAAATATTTTTTATGCATGGTCCATTACAATAATGTTATACAGGATATTTGATTGGTTTAAATTGAAGTTTACCGCCCTCCGTATTATGTACTTTTAAATTAATATAAAAATATTAGATTAGTATTATAAATTTGATTCTACTCTTATTAATAATATTAAATGAAGATTAATAATGTAAAATAGAAGAATGAAGAGTGCGTACAAAGCTAAAATTCTTAAAATTAAAATTAAAATTAAGTATCCTTTAATATTTGTCTGCTCATACAGCTTTGACATCTTATATACAATATTTACCTAAAATGGTAAGGTTTCCACCTTAGATTACAATAGGTAGATTCCACCTTAATTTACGATAGGTAGATATATAATTCAAAATATATTTCTTAATTTGTCCTAGTTTGAACGGGTCGGTGTGCATTTAAGATTCCTTAGAGTAAGTAAATTATTGGCATGATGTGATGGTATTGTTGTTCGATAAGTATGAAATGCTCAAAACTGACTTAATTTCAATATTACATTTTTCACCAAAAAAAAAATATTTTTCCCAATTTATTGACCTGTAAATTTTTCTTTTTTTTAATATTGGCAATCGATGAGTTTGAATAATTGACTTTAGCGTTAAATATAAAAATTTATCGAAATAAAGATTCAAATCTGATCTCTTTGTAATCTTATGAAAGAGTTTTAAAAAAATATGAAATATAAATTTAATAAAAATTGAATCCAAAACTTATTTTAGTAAAATACCTGTATTGTGTTCTCTTTATAAATATACAAACACATAAAATTAAATGTAAATTCCTTATGGATTAAATTTTCGAGTAATGCAGAAAATTATGAAAAATTCTTTTTGGGGAAAAAGATGAAAAAATTTATGTAATATTTTTTTTTTTTGCCACTACAAAACCGTGTTTTAATGGTTAACCGGTCACAAATATAATTTTATAATAAAAATTGGAAAACCAAAAAAAAAAACTATAACCATTTAAACTTTTCATTATGTATTACTGCAGTTATCCTAGTCTTCCCTGCAATTCTGGGATTCATTTTTTTAATTTTTTAGTTTTTGGATTTTTCTGTTCTTCATTTTAGAAGTTTTTTCTTTTATACTCGTAAGCACAGAATTTAATATTATTTTTTTTTTTTGCTCTTTCAGTAATATTGTGATCCTTGTTGGGCTGTGGAATATTTTATATACCTAAAATTATATATAACTGAACTTACTCATTTTTGGCATCTATGAGGTATCATAAAACTTTTTGCCTCCAATTTTTTTTTTTTCATATTTTATACGAAATATAATAATTTTCAGGGCAGAAAAGAAAAAGTTTTTTTTGGAGGTTAATTTTTTTTTTTTTGTATATCTTGGGGATAATTTCATATGCAGCTTAAACTGGAAAAATAATGATTTTTAAATGAAAAGAATTTTTCATGTTATCCATTTTTTATTTTTAATAAAACATGGTTTTGTTTTTTTTGGGAAGTGACGCGGTTTATATTATATGTTATTTTCCGAAAAGAAAAAAGAAAATTAAAATTCTTGTTAAAAAATAATCAAAATTATGGAAGGATTTTCATAAAGGAACTTTCAAGCAAGGTTTTTCATTATAGTATATAGTATATAGGAAATTTTTAAAATGCTCATGTTAAGAATATAGAAATTGGTTTTTGAATCGAAATTATTATGTTTTTCAGTTATTTGAATAGAATTTTTAAAAAAATTATTTGAATAAATTTATTATATAGGCAAGCTGTTCAGTGCAACAAATAAACTTCTTAAAACTTAAATAACTTCAGTGCAACAAAAAAAATAAACAAAGCAAAGAATAATTTCTAAAGAAATTTATAAGACCTTTATTATTAGTTGTTGTTATTACGTGTTACTTAAAATTTTCAATTTTAAACTTTTAATTTCCGTAGATCAAAGTAAAAATATCACATTCGTTCATATAATTATTGTATTCATATAGAGCGCGTACTCATTTTATAGTTCAAACTAAGAACCCAACTGATGCGTTTTATTTGGTGACTTATACAGATAATAAGCATACACATTGAACTATTGCATATCGGAGGCCATACTCATTACACTTGATTTAGACAAATATAGTGTTTATCAAACCATATTTGAGTATGACTATAGGTTTTATATTACAACCGTCATATAGGACAAGCGAGTACTCTACACATCGTTTAGATCTAGTTTATTGTTAGTTATTACAATTTTTTATTTAAGTCCAAATATTTTGACTTGAAGAATCAGCGGCAATTTGAGTCTTTTATCACCAATTTTTTCAACTAGCAGCTTTTTTCTAATTCGAAAGAAAAAAATGGGCCTCTTAACATATAAAAACCTCAAAAATCAACATAGCATCCATAAAATTGTAAATAATTTTAAAATTTAAAGTTCATTTTCTTTTTACTTGATTCTTTGGAATTAAAATATTATGTATTTTAAAAAGTCAAAAAATATAAAAATTTTGTAGAATATTTTTGTTAAGTGCACTTTTAAAAAAAAATTTTTTTTGAAAAACATTTTAAACAGAATTTCTAATGTTAAGAAATTTTAAGTAGAATTCAAGTTGGTTTGTTTTTTTTTTCACTGTCGAATAGAAAATGTAGAGTACGCTTATTTTTGTTTTTTAAAGAAATGGCAAAAAATTTTCCAAACAGTATCTAAAAATCAAACCACAAGTAAAAGAAAAAAAATTTAAGTATATAAAAAAAAAAATCTATAGCATTGTAAATGACTCTTTTTATGAGTGATTTTAATATAGGAAAATATTAAAAAAAAAACGATAAACAAAACTACAATATTCTTGTCCCTTTTTCAACTCTAGTAGAAAATAAACATGATACTGGAGTAACATGTTTATAAAAATTGAAGGATTTTTTTAAAGCAATAACAACAAAAAGAAAAAAAAAATTTTTTAAAACAAAAAAAAATTTCTATGTCATGAGGACATTTGCCAAGTTGGATAGCGTTTTTTTTTTTTGTATTTTGTATTTAATTTTTTGTTGTTTTTGTAAAACCATTCAAGTAATATACATAGTTTTGTACAATTAAGGTTATAGTAAATACAGTAGAATATTAAATGAGTGAAACATATTTTAGATGGCAAAAAAGAAAATCATTATAAGGAATGAAATTTTGGCAGCTTTAAGACAGCAGATTTTTAGCAGATACTGCAATATTTTCCAAATTTATATAAATGCAGAATACTGACTGTAAATGTCATGATATTAAAAAATGCAGTTCTTTTTGCTGATTTACGTAATTAACCATTGAAAAGAAGCAGTATGTTTGCCTGATCTCAAGTGTATGCAATCTTTGAATTATTTTCGTATATGAATGAAAGTTATTTTAATAAAGAAGTACATAGATTGTTTATAAAAGCTGAATTTTCGTCTATTAAAGGGGAAAGTGCTACTTTATAAATCAGTGATTTGTCCCTACTTTATTGTAATTAGATTCACTGAACTTGAATTAGAAAAACTTCCGAAATAATACGTATGTAAATTTCATTACATATTTATTTTACAAATTTAGTTCCAATATTACGTAAAATTTGTTTACTGATTGTTTTTTAGAAAAAGTATACTACATTTTGAGTAAAAATTTATTATCATTTCACATTTACCGTTCTCAATTTATATTTTCAGCCAAATGATATGCAATTAAGTACTTTACAATAATATGAAAATTTGTAAATATTGTTCAGTTTCGAATTAATTGTACTGTTTACAATAAAATTTACATACACAAATAATATAATGTAATATAGCCCTTATATGCTAAAAAAAAAATATATTATATTTTTTTTTTATTGTTATACAGTGCGTCAAGAATATAACAATATTATAATGTTGCTAAGCAAATGGAAATAATATATAGATAACAATTTTTTTGTTTTTTATTTTTATCCCTTAATATCCCTTAAAATGGAATCTCTTCTATTGTCATAAAACATATTTTTACGTCCCTTTTGATTTTTTTATATAATATTTTAATTTTATTTTTGTTATATTATATATGTATATGCATATATTTCTCATTTCTTTTCTCATGCATTTTTATTTGTCCTTTATATACAATGAGCAATATATTCATATGAATGTACAAATGAATATATGTATATAGAATATAATGAAATAATATAATGAAACTGCAGACTTTTCCTAACTTTATATTATTGTTATTGTAATAAAGTTATATATGTATATGTATGCATTTATATTTATGCTATTAAATAAAATATTGTTAGTTACAACTATTAAGTCAACATAAATTTGCATTTACTTATAATAACATACATGTAGTAAATTTTTCAGCAAACATGTATTTGTATGAAGAATATTAAAAAATAGTATAGATATATAACAGTAGAGTATGTTAAAAGCAAAATCTTAAAAAAAATTACATCTTGATAGTAACTATCGTTGGCATTTGAAGTGCTCATTTCGAATTCAATAAAAAAATAAAAATAACAAAAAAAATGAAGAGAAATCTTAAAAACTTGTACATAAAATGGAGTAAATGAATAAAAGTTGGAGCATATAAAAAAAAATTTTCGATACAATTTTTTTTTTTTTATTCAAAAACGAAAAATGTCAGTAATCAATATAAAAAAATTCAATAAATAAAATTCAGGAGAACTGCAATGAATTGAAATTAAAAAGAAAAAATAAAATGTATGTGAAATTTAAGAGGAAAAATTGAAAGTGAAAAAAAAATGATAAATCAATTATACAGCAAAAATGATTAAAGTAAAATACGAAAAAAAAATAAAATAAATAAAACATTTTATTTTGGCCCAGGCTATTATATTTAAAAAATGATGAAATTTCTTTAAATTGACAGACAACTCTTTAGCGTAGAGCACTTTTGTAAACAGGATATTTCAATGAAAATTAAAAAGGACATTTCAATTTCTATTTACAACATTATTTAAACACTTTTATAATGATTGCAAAATATTTTGTATAAAAATATTTTTGTGGTTAAGTCAAGTGTATGTATATGAATAGTATGTTATATGAAAAATTCAATTAATGTTGAAATATTTTAAAATTATTATTATTATTACATAGGTATTTGAATTCGAGAAATTTTTAAAATTTAATTTATTGATTGAAAAATGCAACAGCGAATTGTAATTGCATTTTATAATAAATTGCATGGTTGTCTTTGCTTTTATATTTTTTGCATAGTAATTAATTTTACAAATAATTTTTTTTAATATCGTAAGAAGCATTTAATAATAGGATATTTTTGTTTTCAGCAATTATTTTCTATATTTGTATAGTAGAATACTCTCATTTAAGAAAGTTGTTATTATTGAAAGAGTATAGGTACATTTCTATGCGATTTCAATATATTAGGTAAAGTTTATACTCCGACCACTACTTTCAGCTCCGACTCACATTGAGTTTCACTATTTTAACTGAAAAATTGCAGATCTAAGAATTCTTGTAATTTTATAAAAAGTGTTGCTCTTATTTGAAAGTATTTTGTTGTACAATAAAAGCTTTTATGGAAATTTAGGAAATTTATAGGAATTTTTATTAAATTTTTTAAATAATTTATTAATACAAATTTAATATTCTTCTGTCATACATAACTATAATATTAATGATGAGAGAAAAATTACATGTCAAGTAAATTAGATGCATGTTTTGTCCTATATATTTCTTTTATATACCAATACTTTTATTTAATCTTTTATATAGCAAATGAATTGGTTCTATGTTCTTTTAAGAATTTTAAAAAATTTCATGCTTTCTATTATTCATTTTTGCTTTATTAACATAAATTTTGTGTCCACAAAAAAAAAAAATTATTACATATTTTTATTTGAAAAAAAAAAAAACACATGATGGACTAATTTTTTATTAAAATATAAATAAATGTATCATTAACATAAAAATTCTTTTATCGTAAAAAAAAAACACAAAAAAAAATTTAAGTGCTCAGCTGAATAGAATAACTTTTTTTCCGAAATTTTAAATAAAAATGAATTTGGAAAGAAATATATGATTTTCTTATAATATATAGAATATTATATTTTATTTAAATGGAAATATGGAAATGGAATAACCAAATATTTAGGAGAGCTCATTCATTTTAAACCTTGAAAATACAATAAATAATTATTTGATAGCTATTAATATATTTATGATTCTGTATATAATGTGTATATGGACATATTACATAAATTATATAAGTATAATCATAATTTTCTAATTTATATAGATTTTGTAAATATTTCATATATGAATATTTAATACAAAATACTAGTAGAGTAATTTATTTTTCTGGGAATTGATTTCTACTGAAGGAATATTCAAATTCTACTGAACTGAAATTGAAGAACTGAATCTAATGATACTGGTTTATTAAAATTAATATATATAAGTAATACAGTAATTTTGGTATGGCCATTAAAATGCATTAATAATTAAAGTAAATTAAAATCTGCAAAATTACGTTCCTTTTTAAATATCAAACAAGAAGTAATGCATTATTTACTGTGAGTCGATCCAATTATTAACTGAGTAATTATTATTATCAAGCTTGTTTCATTAAATATTATAACAATATCGTATTTCGCTGTTACTTTATTTCTATGTGCATTATGAGAATAGCTACTTTTTAATTTTACTTTTAGTTATAATAACAACAAAATTTAAGAATATTATGAATAAAAGAAAAAATTTTCATGATATTACCATAGAAAATAAATCACAAGTTCTTTTCAGTTTGCATACAATTAAGTGTCCTCATACATTCTCTGTGGAGAAGGAAACCGCTTCCACTACTCATATTTCATATAATAATTTGTATTTCATTAGTTATAAGGTTATATGCCTACCATCGAAAATTGTACATTAATTTCACAGAAATTGGAATCATCATCTATTTTTTCATCTATCTATCATCTATTTTTTCTTTTAAATGATTTTTAATAAAAAATTAGTTTTCCTTGATTTAAGAAATTACAGAAAACTAGTTTTGAACTTCCAATTGCACTAAAAGTGTCAATTACAAATTTGTAAAATTGTAACCAGTCCCATGAAATTACAAAATTTTTACGCAAATTTTACAAATTTTTTATATACAATAATAATTTTAATTTTTCCATTTCTAATAATTTTATACTATTTTATTTTCTAAATTGAACCAATAACCTCTTTATATAAATCGTAATATTTTTAATATGTTTTCATGCAAAATAGAAAAAAAAAGAGTTCAATGCGCGTTTTTTTATGTATATGTTTGCAATAATATGGTTACAAGTTCTCATATAAATAAAATTTAAAAAAAAATTTTTATTTAATTCTCAATAAAAAAAAAATTTATCATTTGATTTGAATTGATTGTTATTATTTTACACAATGTTGTACCATTATAATATTAAAATAAACGTACAACGAGCATACGCTACGATTATAATGTCATTTCTCTATATATAATTTTCTACTTAAATATAACACTTATGCTGTTATATCTACATAAAAATAAAATTTTATTATTTATTTTTATAAATTTGTCTTTATTTTTTTTTTTGTATTGCATTCGCTTTGTGGTTATAAAGCAATCATTTTGTGTATGCTTTTCGTTTTTAATTCATTTATATGTGTTTATTAATATGTAAGAGTGTATGTGTATAAATTAGAAATGGATATAGAAAATTTCTAAGGACTGCGAATATTTATTTGAGATCTGGCCTGAATTTAATAGTTTAACTACATAATATAATCCCATTGGAGTTTGAAAATAATAATAAGGATGTATGTTTGTAAGGATGTAAGTTTGAATATTTTTATAAATACAAATACATATGCAATAAGTAAATATTTGTATATTTGATGTCAATGATTTCTATAAGACTATTTAAGTGGATATATACATAGAAATATTATATATACCATTTACATATTTAAAAATATGTGTTTAGATATATGTGTGTATTTATCATAATGTATAGTTAGAAAAGAAAGATAAGTTGAGATTTCTAGGTCATATATTATTAAAAATGACAACAATTTTGTATTGTCAGGATAATTTTTATATTTAATATCATAATATTCGCATATACACAATAATATAATATATTTTTAATGATTCTAATTTGATATATTCATGTATTATACATGTACTCTTAGAAATTGTTATATGCGTAATAATATTGTTATTAAAAAATTCATTTTATGTCTGCATGTGTATGTGCAATTTTTAATGTTTATAAAATATTAAAATTTTTATAACTTTCCATATATTATATGTTAACATAATTTGCAAGGAATAAAATAATAACCAGTAAAAAAATTTCTAATCGAATTTTTATTTATAAATTTAATTTTAGTTTTCTTGTACAAAATAATGCTGTAACTTTAAAATCTGCCATGCGTAAGTATAAATACGAAGTTTCTAGTTTAGAAGTTCATTAACATATTGCTATAAGGTTTCCTAATAAAATTTTTAATTCATTACAGATAACTCATCACAAATTACACTAGATGCATGATTATGGTCAACTCTTAGTGAGAATCTATAATTAAAAAGACGATATTCAGTTTATAATATTTCTTCCTATAATATTATAGGACAATTTAAATTTCAAACAAAATTTATTGCATATTTATAGGGAGTGATGTTTATATTTTTTTTCTCTATATTTGTAAAATATTAATATACGTTTAACGCTCGACAATTTTACAAACATCTGTCAATTATTAAAGTATAGGTATATAATGGTGCTTAAAAGTTCCGTGTATATATGTTATAAAAGTATAACAATATTAAATTTATGCATTAATGTTTTAAAGTTGCTTTTATTGATGCCTAAATAAATATATGCGTATATGCATTGAATGTACGTAAAAAATTTAAAATGTATTATTTAAAAATTCAATTTAGATATTTAGAATTTTTATTTTTAGCTTTATAGAGGCAAAATAAAGTTCTCTGTTTCTTTTTTTTTTGTTTTCTTAATATATTTGAAATAAAATATAGAAATCTTAGGATTAATGAATTAAATATCAATGTAATAGTAGGTCTAGGTGATATTTAATTATTCAAAATGAAATATTATAAAATTTGGTATACAGTTATTTATTCATTTTGCTTAAAGGTTATATATTGTGTATATACTCATGCAGCTGTATACATGAATTGAATGCATTTTTGTAAAGTAATTTATTGAATTTGTTAGAAAATGTTATGTTTAATTTTTATATAAATATTAACATGTAGATTTCCACCAAGACTCAACGAAGATTTAGTGTTGATCATACAGAAATTTGCAAGATTAAACTTTCTACAAATGGTTTTTTTTTTTAAATTTAATAATCTGTATTGCATGAATTTTAGTTGAAAACTTTTTATAACAACTAGCTAGCTAGGATTAGATAGTAAATAAATAGTTTATGGGTAAAAACCCTTTACGTTATGATTTAATTGTGGTATGATTTGATTTTTAAGTTTAGACACATAATGAATGCATTTATATAATACAAGTTTATGTAAATATTTCTTAAGATATACATACCTAGATTTATATCTCAAGAAGATACATATATCATATAGAAATGTTATCATTGAAAAAAATAAAAAATTCTTTGATATTTTTAATGTCAAATAAAATTTTTTTTTACGATATTTCTTGAAGGCAAGGTAATATTAATTAATTGTGAAATTTAGAGCATAACTAATATGTAAATTTATGCATATAGTCATATACAGTATATATACTACATATAAATGCTTTAATATGGTTGTATTCTTCTTCAACCTTTAGCTTTTGTAAAAAAAAAATTTTGTTTTTTAACGAAATAAAGTTTGAAAATATTTGAGAAATGAAAAAGGACATTTGCTTTTTCAAAGGAAATTTATAATAACAATTTTTTGTATTTTATTCTATTTTGTTCATTTTTCATTTGATTCAATGTTAAAATAATTTTTTATTTAAAAGTTTACTTAACAAATGTAAATTACAATATATACTAACATTAAAAGAAATGGTAAGGTCAAGGAATCATGCAAAAGTAATTTTCTTTCTATTAAATAAATTTAATAGTTAAATTTAGTACCTATACATATATATATATACATATTACACACAACCATTAAATAATTATTATTTACTTATCTATTTACAAAATTTTGACCTACATATCGGTTTTTTTTTTACTTAAGAAAATCATTATTCGAATTTTATGTTTGTCATTTTATTTTATTAATATGAAATAGTTCGCCTTAAAAAAACGAAATAAGCAATCAATTTATTTAATCAAATTAATTTTTTTACATAATTTTTTTTTTATGTAAGTCAATTTAATTAAATATATAGGTATATAACGTAATATTAATTTAATATTTAAAAATTCAATAATAAATCTTAATCAATTGAAATAAAATCTAAAAATTTGTAGAAAATTGTAAGTTTTGAAGGTGTATAGCTATATTGAAAGTTTGAAATTTTATGTAATTTAATTGTAATTTACGCTATAGCCTGTTATTATATTGTATCATTAATATTACCCATAGATTATATTTTACAAAAATTACTAAATGACAATTTAAAACGAATGTATTTTTGTGAAATTTTTGTGATAATTTGAAAATGATCTTAAATTAACACTTTGGTAGATATTCCCTACCGCTTTTATATTTTTAATATTAGACATTTCATAATATTCACCAGGAAACTGTCCATTCTGACTCGCCTGGATTCGTAACACAAGCATGTCTGCTGTGGGTGTTTTTACTCCTCAACCAAACGAGGTAAATGTATAATGTAACTTATAGTTTCGTAAGTAGAAAGTTTTTACGAAAACTTGCAATTGTCACCTGAATATGAATTCAATAATAATTCCATTTTATAATCAAAGACAAAATACACTATGAATTAAATGGGGCAAACTACTAAAAAGACTTTCGTTTTATAGAATTTAAAAGATCTATTTCTCTAAATTTTTATTTTTGTTTTCTCTAATTTTTTTAATTCTTGATTTTTCTCTCTATTATTTCAAGCGTTGCAAGTAGATGAAAGTAATCTTTAGAAAATTGAATGTTTCTCTTTTATATTATTTTCTCGGGCTGATAGAAAAAAGTGATTGATGAATTCAAAATTCCCGCTTTGGAAAAATTACACACAATATTCCAGTTATTATTCTGAAATTTTGAAAAGAATCCTTTAAACGAGAGGAAAAATGAGCATTACTTTGTATAGTGTTACGATAATATACCATCTAATAAATTAAGAGATGTTTGATAGTTTTTATTTAATCTTCAAGAGAAAATATTAAGTGGAATAGGGAGTGCAAAAATTTGATAAAAATTTGAGGTTGCTATCGTTCAAAATATTTTTATTCCTTGTAAGAGTTTTGTATTAAATTTTAAATTTAATATGCAATATGTTTTAATTTTAAAATTCGGTTTCATTTTTTCTTGGTTTTTTCAAAAAAACGATAATAATGGAAAATCAAGATGAAAAGATATAAAAAATAATTATAATATAAAGATTAAATAAGCTTTATTTAAATGTTTCACATTTTTTTTAAATTTCATATTAAATCAACTATAATATATAAGATATTATGGCGAGTTCTAATAGAATAGAGAAAGGGAAGAGAAAAAAATGAAAATTGTATGTATTTTAAAGATATTACGACATTTTATTATACTGAAATAAATACAGTTGTATATTTACATATTTAAGAATATTATTTTGTAATGTACAGGAACGATTATGATCAGTGAAAATGTACATGTAGTAAAATTTTAAAATTTTGTAAAATTCAGTACATTACTTAAGCTGAATTTTATTAAAATCAAAAATTTCTTAAAATATAAATTTATTCTGAAAATAGGCTTACATTTTGATAAAAGAATTTCATTTTCAAATTATAAGAGTTTATTAAACTTTATTAATATGAGTTCAGATCAATGTTAAATAGTCCGATATTAAAGCGAATTTCTATTTTGTATAAATTCAAAAATTATACAATGCAAAATAGCTAGTATACAAAGTATACAAATACAATATTCATCCCTATAAATTTAAAGTTCAAAGGACGCATTTTATAAGATTTTGTTTTGTTTAAAATCATTATTCTTCAATTATATATTCAGTAATTAACAAAATGGTTTCGTATTAACAAGGGTATTCAAACATTCCAATATATTATTTCAAAAAAAAAAATAGAATTAAAAGAAAGCTATTTACAATTGTTAATTATTCCTAATGATATTTATTAAGATATGGTCATTATTGTATTTATTTTCTATTACAGCTACCTACTTCTATTTGTTTCCTATTTAAATTAATGTCAATGTACTTTATAGTTTTTCTCCTATTTCAATATAGTACGTTTTATTCATCTAATAAGAATTTAATACTATTCAAATGTTTGTAAATAAACATCCACCATCTCTATAATATAACACTGATTTTAATGGTATTATATTTTCTTCTTTTATTCGGTTTCGGGGTTTTTTGTTTTTGGAAATAAAATTTATGTATTTGTAAAAGAACATGTCCAAAATCATGTTATCCACTCCTGTTTGATGTTTAAACAAATATCATGAATGACAAAAAAAAAAATATTTTTTTTTTTGCTTTTAAGGACAAAGATGAAGTGAATCTCATTTATCATTAAAATAACTTAATTTTTTAGACTGAATGAAAAATATTTTTAGAATTTCATATAAAATGAAAGAAGAAAATTGAAAAAAAAAAAAGAGTAAAATGAAAAATCTTACACCACAAAATTGTTTCCGTACATACATATACACTATTGTATAATAAGAGGCTTTGACTTATAAAATTTCAAAATTTCAGAAAAGAATTTGAGTTTGTATGTGTTTTGGAATTGAATGAATTTCCTAATAATATAGAACACATGTATATAAAGCCCTTCCATATTATTATACAAAAATATTTTTTATTTTCTTTATTATTTTCTCAATTTTGTTTTGCAGAGGATGAATATAATAAATAATAAGTAGAATAGAATAGAGAAAAATCAAGTAGTCGAGCATACAACATGTATGAATTTTTTAAAAAGAATAAAAATTCACTAATGAAATTACATAAATTACAGTATTAGTTTTGGAAAATGGCCAATAGTATTGAATCCTTTTAACTTACTAAAAGTTTATTTTTATTCCGCTTTTTTTTTTCTAAATGATTGTTTATGATGTACTTTATTTGATAATTATAATAATTATGCTGCAAATAGAATGGTGCCATTCTATTTAAATTTTGTTCGAATTTTAATAAATTCTATTTGTGTTTTCTTTTTGCAAGAGAAAAAAAACAGTCTGCGATCTTTCAATCATTGAATAAAATATTAAGAAATGGTACGTATAATGGCTGTGTGTAATTAAAATAGTTACATTTAGATTTTGTACCATTTTTTTTCAATTTTCTAATAATTTTTGATGGTTGTGAATTGAAATAATCATAACATTATTTCTGTGCCAAATTTTGAAATTTAAGTATAACAATTTTGTTTAATAGTAGTTAGTTTGGAGTGAATTAAATGCAATATATTCGAATTTTGAATATATTTTGGATCAATATTTTAATAATGTATTTTAATAGTGTTGTAGACTTCAACTCAATTTGTGATGTACTAAGTTAATATACTTAGTAATTAGATAATCCATGTATATTAAAACAAGACCAACTTACTAGATTCAAAAACAAATCGACTATTCTCAATGATTTTAAAAAAAAAAAGATGTCCATCCAGTATAATCTACTGCACAAATCAGACATAAATTATTTCGAAACTTTTTTGCGCTCTACAATCGATTTTAAGTTTTGTTTTTAAAATTTAAGTATATAAAATTTTAAAAACAAAAATTTTAGTATATAAAATTTTTATTTTATATTTATTTTAGATTTGTATTTTTTTTGATATTTTATAAAGTGACCAATTAAATTCAGTAAAAACAAAAAAAAATATTTATATTTGAATGCTAAGTATATGAAAGCGTGTAAATAAAAAAAATTGTTTTATATTATTTTTTATAATTAATATTCATAGGTCATGTCAATATTTTAAATTAAATTATGTACTTTGAGGTCATAGCCCTTCAATTTACTGTTATACATACTGCAAATATAAAATAATGTTTAAAAAAAAGATTTTCATACAAATATAATTTAAATACAATGTGTATTAAAATATTTTTTGCATTTATTTTTTATTCGTATTAAAAAAAAATGTTCGATTGATCGAAAAGTGCAATATTATTATGATATCACGTATAACAAATCAATTATTGTAATTATACATATATGAAGTGTAAATAGTTATACGACTTGAATAAGAAATAAATAAAATTTTAAAAACATTTTTATTTTGTTTTTATTAAAAATAATTTCAAATGCTCTTAAATAGGAAATAATTTGTCCACAAAATTAAAATGATAATTAAGTGATCAATCAGGATTTTTTATTTGAATTATTCGAATTATTTGAATGAGTCTGGAATTTTTTTTTTTTGTGTCTGGAATTTTTTCGTTTCATTGGAATTTTGAGCATGAAATTTGTTCTATTAGCTTTGTGTGATAATATTTTCAGTTTGTTTTTCTTATTCTGAGTATTATTTTAAAATTAAAGTATTATACTAAAGTTTATGTGCTAAAAAATCGCTGTGTTTAATTATAATATAAACTGTTGGAGCATTACTAATTTAACAGAAATTTTGACATTTAAAGAAAATGTATATAATCTGATTCTTAATGATATTATCCAAATAAGCATGACCGTATATCTAGTATATATTATACTCATAAATTTATTATCCGATGAAAATCGGATTAAGGGCTCATTAACGGCTGAGCAAATTAACAATATTAAATATAAACAATATTTTAAAATTTTATAATTTCAATATTAATCTTCATAAAATTTATATTAAATAATGAATACTACTTCTTTATTGGCTAATACATATTTAGATAATTAAATGGAAAATTTTAATCAAATTTATATTATAATTAAATAAAATTAAATTTTTGGTTTAGTTTTAATCTAGATTTTATAAATATTATTAAAAGTTTTTTTTTTATATTTATAGTTTATTCGAAAAATTGTTTTATAATAATAATAATAATAATTTGTTGACCACAAAATTAAATATCGGCAAATTTTATAAAATAATTATTTTTTTTTTTCTGTTTTCTTCGAAATTTTCGAAAAAAAAAAAATTGTATAATTTATTTGTGGCTTGATTATCTATAATCGTCCATAATTTTAAAATTATTGAGAATGCATTTAATAATAATTTATAATTCGTTTACTAATTCATTTTCAAACACGTGAAAATAAAACATTTGTTCTAGCATATTTTTAAAATTTCGATTTGAGAAAAAATATGGCTATACTATTAGTGTCCTACAATATATACAATTTTTACAATACGTTATTCAATGTGATTTTAACACAAATTTTGCATAATTTCCATTATGGTTCTTATAATAAAGCCATTTATATTTTGATATCCTAAATAATTTTTAAAATTTTTATTTAATATAGGCCGTAATTGATCCAGACTAGCCAGAAAATAGACAGTTGAAATCACACTAAATCTGAATAATTAATTTGCACAGGTACCTGCATATTCATGTTATAGGGAAATAGCTGATCAAAATAATATCATGATTTTAAGAGAGATAAATTGCTTCTTACAAATATCTAGGTTTGTGCAGCCTGATTCATTTCAGATTTCTTGATCATCTGGTATTAATAATATAATATAATTAGCGTGTATGGAAAAAAAGTCCATATAATAATAATAATACGCCAGACTGCCAATGAGAATATTGAGAACATTATATAAAACTTTTCAGAAAACAAATTCACCATCTAATTTTTCTTATATTTGATAAAAATTTGAAATAAAAAATCTTGTCTTAATTAATAATTCTTATAAATTCAAATTTTTTTATACATAATTTAGTATATTTTTGTGACTTTTAAAGTCGTAATGATTCTTTTAATTAAATAGCTTTACTCACTTGAAAAATAATAATGATAATAAAAAAGAGATGAGAAGAAAAAATCCACAATTTTCGTTTATATCCCCTTAGGTCAATTAAAAAATAATACGCTACTGATAATTATCACTAATTTTAAACAAAATACGAATATTATTAATTTTCATATACAAAAATATTATTTAAAAATTTACAAACATATTTTAAACAAAATAATATAATTATAATGTGGTGTGTTAGGCTTTATTACTTATATTGATTATAATCAATCAATATTATTCCTATGCTAACTATAAATTTTGTTGCTCTCTTATTATATTCATTTTCTGTTATATTAAAAGGATAACCAAAATAAAAGGATTATTTTTTGTTTTTTTTTATTTTTAATTTTTCTATTTTGCAAATTTATAATTTAATATTAGCTTCTCATTTATCAAAAATTTAAAAAAAAATAAACAAAAACAAAAATATCAGAAAAAATGTTTTTAATTTTATATTTTTTAGCTATGTGTAATTTTGTATTGTACTTTTGATATAATCGCGTATACGTTATTATATACAGATATACGATTAATTATCACATTATAAATTTCAGTAAAAATTCCCTGTGGCTCTTTTTAATTTATATACTATAATCAAATTGAAGATATGTTCAAAGCTATATTTATGTTTAAATAATTTGTACGTAAATAATTTGTATGTATGTATGTGTATGACTAATTATATTGCATTCCATTTATTATTATATTTTTTAATGGCTTCATTTTAATATAAATTTTATAAATAAAATAAGTGATACAGAAAAATTAATTGGTTAATTTATTCTTTAAAATTATTATTAATAGCTACACATTTTTGCTTTTCTAGAAATATTAAAGAAATTTATGAAAAATATTAAAGTTTTTTTTTAAAAATTTAGTGAAATTTGTATAAAAAAATCCAATAACTTTATTAAAGTTGCGGTTTTTTGTTTTTAATTTAAGAGAATCAATTTTATTTTTGAAAAATTATTGAAATTAAAATTGTATTTATTTTACAGCAATTTATTTACAAGCGTCTATATCTTGCATATAAAATTTATAATAAATTTAATATTAGGTGATTATATTAAAATTAAATTCTTTTTTTAATGTAAATTAAAATTCCAGCTAAAAAATGTATGAAATAGACTGAATCTTAACATCATTCGCAAAATTCTATTAAAACTGCATATGAAAAATTATATTAACTCCCGAATTTACAGTATTGAATGATTTAAGTAAGGATCCTTTACAGTTAATATCATTAATGCAAGACGTGTCGTTGCGTTCAAATAATTTCTAAAATTTTTATGTCGTAAATATTAAAGCGGTAAAATAACACGTAGTAGGAATTTCTACAAAATTTTCAAAATTTAAATATCAATATTTAAATCAAATTAATTATGTTCGCCTAATGTTATGCAATTTTTTTTCTCTTTAATTAATTATTTTTTGAAATTGAAAGCAAAATCTTCATTTTGAGCATTAAATAAAATAAATGAGGATTTACAAAAAGGAAAACGGTCAATATTTCTTTTTAAATCACCAAACTTTGAAAATTTTAATATTCTTAAAAATATTATAATAGGATAACCTACATACACATTAAATGTTTTTCATAATTAATAATAAAAAAAAAATTTTTATTTTTTTCAACATTATCCTAAATTTACCATTAAGTAAATCATATTTAAACATTAAAATGAAATTTATTTTCTTTTTTTTTTGTAAATTTAATTTAAGGAATTTAATTTTATTTTTAAAACCTTGGAGTTTATTTAGGATAAAACAAGAACAAAACAAATAATTTTTACTAAGTTATATGAAGGTGAGAAATAATAAAAGAAAAAAACAAAAAAATAGCATTTTCATTACTAGGTTGTTGGTTACCTGTGGTCCTATTTAACCGTAATGGATTTTAATTTAAAAAGTAAAAACACAACAATATAAACAAATACCTATGTAAAGTAAAAAAATATATTATGTGAAAAAAAAAAAATTTCAATGAAAATTTGTTTACACATTAGGTACCTACACTTCTCATAATATCTGCCTAACTTAAATATATTACAATATAACCCTACCCATACTCAAGCACAATAATAGTATGGTGGTATAAATCGCAAAAGCAAATGAACTCAAAAATTATATATATATAAATATATACAAATAATTATTATATTGTTTTTCCTTCTATGTGTATATATTCAAACAAATTATAAACTCACTCCCTCTCAAATAGTTCATTTCGGTTGTATATGGTATTTAACCTCATTTCTGTTGTGTATAAGGAAATTGCAAGAATTAAAAATTTTCACCTCCACTTGATTTTTATGTTGTTCTCTTTGTTCTCTTGTGGTGCTTTTAAAAAATTTTTACCCTTCACCTTTTTAACATTATAATTCAAAAATTTTTCCCCCAAAAAATTTACAGAAATGTTTTTTTTTCTTTGCTTTAATTATTGTTTTATTTTAATTAATAACTTATCTTAATAGATTCCAAAGTACCTATTTATCATTTTAAACAACTTTGCCGCAAAAAACAAAAAACAAAATAACAATAATAAAAATTAAAACAAAATAGAATGGCAAAAAAAAAAAAAATTCAGAGTGTTTTTTTTATACCAAAAAATTTTTATGATACTCGGAATCTAATCTAAATCTTCATAATATCGCGGGGCGTATTTTTTATCTATATTATATAGAAGTGTAAAATTATACTATACTACGAGTACATACATAAAATATACAATATTGTATAATATAAACATATTTTAATTAAAAATTTGTGCTCCTTAAAATTATTTAACAAAATAACAGAGAGCAAAAATATAATTTTTCCTTTTGCCAACAACAAAAAAAAAAATTAAAATTATAACGGTATAACAAAAAAACGAAGAGAGAGAGAAAAAAAAAGAAAAACGACAATATTGCTCCTAAACTGTGATCTACTTTTGGTGGAAAAGCAAATCAACAATAATAATAACAACAATAAGAATAACAACAAAAATAAATTCAGAATAAAAGTAATAGAAAATCTTCAAATTTTCATGGGTATTTACCACACGCAATTTCAAAACAATTTATGTATACATGGGAGCGAAAGAGAGATAAAGCACACAAAAACAGAAAAATCACAAAACCATCGACTCATCTACCTTCATTTTATTATATTGCGTTAAATTTCATTGTCATCATGTCGTCATTGCCGAAATATTAAAATAAAAAAGTGCTAACAAAAAATATTAAAAAAAAAGAGAAACTGGCAACAAAATAAACAAAATAAGGAAAATTAAAAGAAACAGAAAAAAATAAAAAAAAACACTGTGAAAAAGGTAAATTTTCAATTTTTAATAGTCGTTCGTACCTTAGAAAACCACAGGAAATATAGAATTTTTTTTTGTTAATTTTATATTATTTTGTTTTTATTTTTTATATATATAAATATTTTTGTACTTAATGTTTTGTTACAATCGGGAGTAAAAATTAAGTGTTGGTACTTGGTTCTGATAGTAGTAGTAGTAAGAAGGAAGCATCCCGTCTAGTCACTACGCCTTGAAGAATACCCATTGGCAAACCCTCAGTTTAATGCCCCACAAACACCATCAAATACAACTCCAAAAAACGATCTACCGAAACCAATTAAACTCCTGGGCGAGTCTCAAAAGCAACGTCAAAAACCCACCCGACTTGGTCATAACAGTTATTTAAAATTTATAATACAATTCGACTTTAATTATGATTTGCTATTTAAATTTTTATTATTGAGCTATAGTTCACTTAATTCTAAAATATAATCGTGTTGGATAGCTCAATTGAAATTATTTCATAAACGTTATTTCTGACATGATTGTATAATTTAAAGTAAACTTTTTATGTAAGGTTATCATTGTGCTTTTTTATTTAATGTTGCCATTGTGTCTGGAATACGACATAAATTTTCATTTTTAATATTACGTATTTTCATATTACAAGTGATAAGAAATATTTTTGCATTTTCTATAAAAGGTTTCGTACTTTACTATTTAAATTTAATAAAACAAAAGTAAATAAATGAATATGTCTTAGAAAGGCCAGTTAAAACTGAGCATTTAACAATAAATCAGTTTTTACAAGATGGTGACGGTACACATTAGTGATTGGAACACATTTATCTATAGGTAACATACAATTTTATGAAAAAACACCTTATGCCTTCCCAATTTAGTTTGACTTCCAAAAATTTTACAGTTCAATATTTCGATTAATAATTGTAACCTTATAATTTGTAAAAAAAAAAAATTTTTTTTTTGTGAAATTATTTTAGAAACTTTTTTATCCTTTATTTGATTTTATGTTGATTTTCTTCCTAATTTTATTTTTTTTTGTATTCCCATAATCTTAAGTTTTGTATTTGTTCAGTTTTATATCGTTTATAATAATGTGGTGTATTCATTTACTTTTGTCATAATAGTCCTTCAGAGATTTTCTCACTTTATTTAATTTTTTTCAATTTTATTTACGTATATGGTATACATTTAACTATATATACGTACATATAAGCATATTTATTATTATATTTTGTTATATTAAAAGGATACCAAAAATTAAAATAATCATAATAAAAAAAATTGTTGAAAGAAAAAAACGTAGAATAAACTGAGAGAGAAAAAAATAAGGAGAACAAAAAAATTATTTTTTTTTTCATAATTCGTGGTGAAATTTTTGTTTTTTTTTTTTTTATAAATTTTTTACGATTTCTTCCCATATTCTGGGTATATAGAATAGATTTTTGCTGAGACAAACTTATTAATTTTTTTTCTTGTTGTTGTTGGTTATAGTGTAATAATAAAGCGAAGTGTCCTTTTAAGCAATTTCAGAACGATAAAAAACCAATGTATTTTTTTTTTCTGCTTTTTGGGAATAATTTTTTTTTTCTAGAAAGAAAATTTTTGTTGATGACATTTTAGTAAAGTGTAAATGGGAATAGAATCGGTAAGTTTAAATATAATTTAATATTATTGTATTTTATTATTAGTTTAGAGAATAAAAAGAATAATCCTTAAGGATATTTTATAGAAAATAGCTGCAAAGGGTTAAAATGCGCACATAATGTGTGTTAACAATTTTAACATCTAATTCCTGGGTTTTGTTTTTCTAATTTAAGAAAAATTTGCAATTTTATTTTGAAATAAACTAAAAATACGTTGTTCTTATGAAATTTCCGAGAAATTTTGTAATTAAAATATACCCGCTTTGTAGGTTAAATTTATTAATATTTATAAAATAATAAATAAATAAAATATTTCAACTAAATATTTTAAGAATAATATTCGCATTTTATCTGTTTATGATTTGTTTATGCTAGTTTAGAACTCTTACTAAATCTAATTTTAAGATTTAAAATGACGGTTTTGGAAAAAATGTGGGAAATTTAATAGTTTTCCATCCCTTTAATAATGATTATTAAATATTTTCGGAAGCACAAGATTATTTCAAAAGTTTCTAATTTTGGTGAAAACCATCCTAAAATTCAACAATTCGACCAATTCATAATTATTTTATTAACTCATTCAATTTAATATTAATATTACTTTGTATATGTATAATATAGAATGTTGATCCAGTCAAACATTTCTGTGTGGCCATATTATATCAAATATTAAATTCTATTAAAAATATTATTAACCTTTTCGCGTTGACATTTTACACTTGAATTTTCGAGTTCAATGGCTTATTTACACTAGAATTCACATATATTATGTATTTATAAATTTTTGGTGTGATATTAGATTAAAACCGTAATTTTAAATAAATATTTAAAATATTTTTTTTTCCACAATAATTTAATATTATTATTATTATTATTTTTCCTAACCTTAATCAATGCTCAAAAAACCGTAAAAAATTAAATTAAAAAGAAAAGAAAAATAAGAAGGGGCAAAAAACTAAAACACCTCCTTTTATATTCAAAATATTTTTTTTATGCATACTACTGACCTGGAAAATTTGGTTATAATTTTCCTTTTTTGTTTTTCTTCTTATTTACTTATCCTTATACATAGTGTTTAATTCCCCTCATTTTATTAATTTGAAAATTATCATGAAAAGTGATTTTTTTTTTTTAGAAATTTTTTTTTTTGCTAATTGAATTTTTTTTTTGTGTTTTTTGTAGTACGAAGTCTATCGTACACTTTTGTTTTTGTTTCGAGTAAAATATAAGAGTGAGTCAAGAGTGTTGATTCAATTGAATTGGAGAAAAAAGAGAAAATTTTATAAGCAAATATTTAAACTTTTTGATTATATTAAAATTTTTATAATAATGATGGTAAAAATGCTGTTATTTTCATTTTAGTATTTTTGTCAATGCACCTTGTTGACATCCTTAGCATACTCTATATACTTATCATAATAATTTTTTTTTTTTTAAATCTTTCAATATTATAATAGAATATCTTGAATTTTTTTCTTCAAAAATTTTGTTTTGTAATGGAAATAAACCATTAAAGATTTTAAAGGTACATAACTTTGTTATTTTAAACAAGTTTAATTGGCCTAAAATTATTAATTAAAAAAATTTTGGTTATTAAAGCTGAAATCTTAATTTAAAATTGAATACCCTTTGAAAATGAGAATTTTATAATGAAAAAGGTGAAGAATTAAACTGTATTTAAAGAATAATATTCAATTCATAATTTGAATTAAATTTAATGTTAAAAGTATATTAAAAAATTAAATATTTTTGAATCTAATCGAGTTGTTTTATATTATAATATAATAATGTAGAGGAAATTTTTATACTGATCTATGGATTTGTAGAACCGCGGTAACAGTACACCACGACTACATATAATTATGCTATTATGATAGCCCCTCCCCCACGAGCGCGGGGCATTCTTTACAACATACGGTCAAGAACCACTCTCCAAGTGAACTCAAATAACTTGTGAGGTCGAGAAGACCGTAATTTATTAATGCTGATTTACTATTATTATTCTTAAGTCATTAATATCTCTGTGCTTTATTGTTATAATTATGAATCATAATTATGATATAATTATGACTTATTATGATGTTTTATTGTTATAATTATTAATTGATAAATAATAATTGGACAAATAAATTGAATTCTCGTTTTCAACATTCAGTACAGTGAAATAAATGTTACTTGCATTATAAATAATTTCCAATAGCAACTAATGGAAATAAATTGAAATTTATTTGAAATGTAAATTAATTGTAATCACACAATAAAATTAATTGTAATCACACGATATCTGCAAAAGTTAACCCTTGTTATGCGAATTTGGAATAAATATTTATAGAAGACTCAAGAGCGTATAATGATATCCTCCTTTTAAAGATAATTTTCGTCTTAAATTATAATATTATGATTCTCATGATCTTTTACTTCATTTTTAGCACTTTTCCAAAAATTTTTTGAAAAAAAGTGCTTATTAGTTTCACTCTGTCCGTCCGTCCGTCCGTCCGTCCGTCCGTCCGTCCGTCCGTCCGTCCGTCCGTCTGTCCGTCCGTCCGTCCGTCCGTCCGTCCGTCCGTCCGTCTGTCCGTGTGTCTGTTTACAAAACTTCTACATTCTTAAAGATAGAAAGCTGAAATTTAATACGTACATAGATCTTTACTAGAAACTTATTTTCGTAGAACAAAATTTTTACCTATCTCCCCCCCTCTAGAAGTTATACCCCCCCAAAGCACTAAAAATGGCCTATTTTAACTATTTGTTGCAATGAAACCATAAGCATTTTTGAAATTTTGCAAACGCAGGAGGGCAGTGACTTGCTTCCCCTACCGCGGTATACTATAGTTAAACTTTAGAAAAACAAAATGGCCGTTCAAATTTACCGTTATCTAAAGTCCTTTTTTTCCAAATTTTTCATGTCGTTTTTCTTGTAAACCCCAGCCTGTAGAAGCTTGAAATTTTAGGAGCTTTTAGACATTAACAAGTAGTTCATTTCGTTAGAAGAAAATTTTTTTCCATCTCCACCCCCTCTCAAGTTATGGCCTCTTGAAATTTGTGAAATATGTATTTTTGACACCTTATATTTCTGAAACCGCAAGTTTTTTCAAATTTCTATAAACGCAAAAAGTTAACAGTAAATTCCATGAAATTAAAAAATATAATTATTTTTCTTAACTCACACAATTAACCCTTAAAATCGAGCATTATGTTAACCCCTGTTTATATTAAATTTTGCTTTATTTCAAAGACTGCATAAATGGTTCATCCTAAATATATGCAATCCTAGAAATAGTTTCGTTTATAAATGAAAATAATTTTAATAGTGTGGTGGATATACATAGACTGTTTTTAAAAGCAGTATTTTCACTTGTTTAAGGGAAAAGTGCTACAATACAAACCATTGGTTTGACCTAACTTTATTATGATTCTGTACTACACTCCATTAAATCTTCAACAGAAATTTATTGAATTTGAAAGGGATGTAATCAACAGATTAATTTATTGGATTGAAGGAATTTCAAATTAAGAATTTCTCATATTTATTACGAATCATTTACTCTTATGAATTAAATTTTCTTTATAATAAATTTAAAAATAATTTGATAACTAAAATATGTCAGTGACTTTAAATATTTTACCCACAAAAAAAAAATGTGTCATTATCCTTATTTTTTTAGCTTAGATTTATTTAATATTATAAAACCTTCTTTCTTTTATATTCAATATAGAGTTGAACTTAAATTCAGTTCCTTGTTTATTTGTACAATATAATGTCAAAAATATAATATGAAAAAGATTTTCTTTTATATTGTTTAATATACCTACACTTTTTTATACCTTAAAAGTCCTTAATGATAGAATGAATACAAAAAATATATTCAATAAAGAACAAAAAACCGAATGTATGGATGGTCTAAAACGAATTGTAAATTTATTTAACCTTTTTTTTTCCTTCGTATTTTCTTCTCTTTTTTTTGGTTTTGCTTTTGTTCACCATTATTATTATTATTTTTATTATTACTGTTATTATTTCCTTATTTATATTATTTTTTTTGAGTAGGTAAAAAAATATTTTATTTTTGGAAATATTTACTTTTTATATTAAATAAGAAGAAAAAACAAAACACTGAAAAAGGAGCAAAGGAAAAAAAAATAATTTGGGAACCAAGTAAATAAAAAGAGACGTTTTTATTTTCTATTTTTTTCTGTTCGTTTTTTTATTTAGCTAATTTCATTGTTATTATTTTCTTTTTCCTATAATAGAAGCGTGTGTTCCGTTCCTTTTATTCCAATAGTTTTACAAAAAAAAAAAAAATAAAAAAACCAACAAAAAATAAAATTACGAGTAACCAAAGAGTTTAAAAAACAAAAAAGAGAGAATTCACAACAAAACAAAAAAAAATAACAAAAATGAAATTAAAAATAAACTCAAGTACATAAACAAATAAAATTGGCGGGATGAAAATAAATATAGAGAAAGGCAAAGGCATAATAATTATTTAGGTCGGAGAGGGAAAGAAAGTTGTATTTGAATGAAATACAGAAAAAATTCATGGGAGGGGATGAAAAAAGCAGAATAAAATAAATAAAGAGTAATAATACAAAAACAACAAAAAAAAAACTGAAAATATTTAAAGAAATTAAAATGAACGGCCTTATTAAGGTCTATTCAAATAACATTTTCATTAAGGATAAAATAAGGATAACGAAATAATGAAAAAAAAAAACGCAAAATATAAAAAAAAATTTAAAAATACAAAAATTTTGTTGTTTGTTTTTTCTCTTGCATTTTTGTTTTCTCTCTCTCTCTCTCTCTCTCCTCTTACTCTAAATAAAAGTTATTGAGGTTCACTAGGTCAAGTAATTGGTTTTTTATTTTTTCTTTTTAGTATTTTTAGGTATGCATAAAAAATAAATAAAGTTAAATAGAAAAGAAAAAAATAGAAAAAAATTTGCACTTTTTTGACAGTGATTTTTTTGATATTAGAGAGAATAAATAAATAAAACAAGAAAAAAAAATTTGTTTTAATAAAAACAAATACTGTTAGCCAAGGGGAAAACAAGGGGAAAACAAAAAAAAAAAACAAACTGACCAACTATAAAATATTTAGGGCAATCATTTTAAAGTGCTTTCTCATTTTAATTGATTACAAGTCAATAATATTTTATACACTTGAGTTAATTTTAAAGGTGCTATTATTTAAAAAAAAAAAATTATTTAGTTGCTTAAAATGAATAGAAAAGTATTGAAGCAAAATTAAATTGTTGTTTTTGGAAAATCACAAAAAAACAAAAATGGAGCCAAGTAACCAGAATTGGAATAAAATTTTTTGACCAATTTAATTGTATATAAGAGCAAATTGTATAAAATTGAGAGCAAGTTCTTGATTATACGGTTATAGTTTATATACCGTTATATTTTATACTACTAAGTATATATGTATGTATGTAATAATAAATTTAGGTTATTTACAATAACAATGAATTTTTTTTTCAGTTTGAATTTGTTAATGAGGTTATAAAAATATTTGAATGTATATTGAAAATTATATATGGGAAATATATGAGAAATTATGGTATAATTTTGGTTAATTTTTATAAATATTTCAAAATTACTTGGAAATTAAATTTTTTTTTTCAAGTTTACGTGCATATATATCGCATCTTGAGAATAATACCGAAACATTCGCAAAATTGTTAAATTTTTAACTATAGGCATATTTAGTTGAAAACGCAAAATATTTTTCTATATTTTGCTCAAAATTACGATACTCCAAATTTTTTGAGTTTAGTTGTCGAACTTTTTTAGAGTAAATTTTTTGTTTTCCTAAGTTCAAGTCCGTGCGATATCACCTAAACTAAAAAAATAATTAGATTAGAATAATTTAGTTTCTTTCAATATCGATTGAGTAAACCAATAATTACGATCCAGTAAAATGGATAAGAAGTGATTTCAGTTCACAAAATCTCAATAATGTTGTCTTAAACTCATTGAATCATGTACTGGTCCACTGTTTAGTATAAAGACAGCGAATTTCCATATCAACAAAATCATTTTGTCTAACTAGATGTAGTATTATATTTCTTAACATTATTCTCCTAAATATTTACTGTAATCTAAATGATTTCAATATTTTCTTTTTAAATTACGATATTTAAAATTTTCTCGTCAAATTCTTTATTTGTTTTTGTTTTGTAATAATGCGCGACCCATCATAGAATTTTCAAAGGAATTAAAGTAAAAAAAATGGAAAAAAGGCTTAAAAATATAAAAATAAACAAAATACCAAAAATAAATATTAATTTTATATAAGAAAAAAAAAAGAAAAAATAAATAGAATAAAATAAGGAATCCGTTTTTATTTTATGCAAATGCAAAAAAAAAAAAGGATTATGTCAAACCGTATTAAAATTTAAAAAAGAAAAAAAAATAAACGCGAAATATTTTTTATTTTTTTTTTTTGTGCATCCTATATATACCAAAAGAATTTCAACTCAAATGCCAAACAAAAGTGTCGACAATATAAATATAAGGTTCCCAGATAAGTAAAAAAAAAAAAACGAAAATCTTTTTAATTCTTAGGAAATTTTATACGGTCCCGATTTTTTTTTTTTTTTGCTTTCAATTTTTTTTTTAATATGATACTTTCTTTGTTAGTTTAAAAATATCCTTAGCGAATAGGATAACGTGTATTTATTGTATACATGTAAAGAAGGAAATAAAAAGGTTCCTTTTTATTACATTATTCTTAATTTTGGTTTTTTATTTAACTTTGAGATTTACATTTGGTAGTATTTAATGAATACAAGAGTAACAAGAAAGTTAAATAGAAATGAAAATTTTTAATTTTTTTTTTTTTGTATTTTTATACTCAATTCACAAAAATTTACTTTGATTCTATATACTACGTACGTATGTATTGTAGGTACAAGAATCTTTGTTAAATTTATAAAAGAATAACATATTATTATTCTCAAGTTGGAAAGGTCAATGAAATTTGTGAAACTATTTTTAACTATGATGTGTGTGTGTGATATTCGTTCATAGCTACTTCTTTATATGCCTAAGTAATCATAGATAAAATAGGTTGAAACAAAGGAACAATATTTTATTTTTGTTCTTATGTAAAACTTATGGGAGTTAATTAATGATTTTGAATATTTATTTTTAAACTTTATGCATTCATAATTTTATGGAACTATTATGTGATAATAACATTATAATTTGCAGTTTATTTAAAGGAATGAAATTTTTTAACGTATATATTATATGTAGGCAATTATATGTAGCTGTTCATTGAGGTATTGTTCTTATTGTCAAAATTTTAGTAAGCTTACTAGAAAAAATATGAGGTTTAAGTTAAAAAAACAAAAATGGCTAAATTTAAGCAAAAAGGGCCAATATTGATAATATTCCTAGTTTTAGAAGTGAAACACCTATTTTTGTAGTTTAATTTCAGATTAAATTCAAGTTTGAGCCTTTTTATTTTATATTTAACATTAGGATACGTTTTAAAAGTCTGTAAAATTTTTAGGATATGTATTAAAATTAAATTGAAATCTTTAACAAAACGTACATATTGTACTTATGCAGATATGAAAATTGACATGAAAACTTCTGCAACATTTTCGGTATTTCTCGAATAAAACCACAATCTGACATGGAAATGGTCTATATAGTAATATTAAATCTCCAATACTAAGAAGTAAGAGCATTGTACATAATGTTATAACTTAATTTTAAGATCTTGTCACAAGAAAAATGGGTAGTGTTTCATATTTTTAAATAGAAAAATGGGTTTAAATGAGCCAAATTAACAACACTGTTATCGACTGATATAATTCGTTGTTTGTTTGGTAAGCTTGATCTGATATTAAGCATAATACAAATATCTATAATCAATTTCAAAATTTTAATTGTTAAATATCTATAACTCCTTCTTAATTAAGATTGTAATTTTTTAAAATTTCAATAAAATTAAGAATAATTGTAATTATTAAATTTTTTCGAATCTTCAATTTATTTTAATAATGGAGTGTTGTTAATTAATTTTTAATTTTTTTAAATTAAATGAGCATTATTGAGCATTGCTTATTCAAATAAGAATCTAGCATTAGGTTCTTTTATTCAAAATATACTGGAAATTTAAAAGAAATTCTTTTTTGAAAAATACAAAATTAAATTTTGTAATTTAATAATAGAAAATAAAATAGGAATGTGTATAGATTTAATAAATTTCGTGTAATAAATTTTTAAATTACATTTTAAATGAATTTCATTTCTTATAAGTTATGCAGTCTTCCCAAAAATTATTTGTGATGCATTCTTGCATATTTTTTGCCTTCAAGAATGAATTGTAATATTGTAGAAATAAAAATATTCAATAAAATTCAAATAAAATTAAGTAAATTAATAAAAAAAACCCAAATAATTAAAAGAATAATAATTATTAATTTATAGTGTTCATAATATCGCTGAAATTATTTGTGCAAATTTAGTTTCAAAAATTATAATGTACAAATAATTTTTGTGATGACTGTATATGAATGCATTTTAAGTAAAATACATTTCAAATTCATCTTAAATTTAAAAACATTTTTTTTAAATTATAATATCAATTAAAATAATCATTTATCAATTAAAATTAAATTATATAAAATAAATTTGATTGTAAAAGAAAAAAATTTAAAAATTTCTTTAATAAATTACAAATAATATTAAATTGCATAGTTCTTTGTTCTCTAGGGTAAAATTATTAATTTGATATAATATAATAAGAAACTGAGGAAATATAATGTATATGAAAGTTATAATAATATATGCAAGTATTCTTTAAAACAAAATACAACAAAAAAAAAGAAAAGGCAAAAAATATTAAAAATATACATAAATAAAAAGGACACTTTAATTTTAAATTATGACCAACTTATATTCTTATATGAACTGACTACAATTTAGTATGTTACAATAATATTGGTATACTTTAACACTCTTACGAATATTATATACAAAGATTTTATAATTTATTTTTGATATTTTAAAGCTACTAAATTTCGTCCTTAAAGACAATTTTTATTACTTTAAATCCTTATAACTTTCAATATTATAAAATACGATACCATTATATACTAAAAGAAAAAAAAATATTCTTTTCCGTTATGATTTATATTATTAGATATTATAAAGACCCTTAACAAAAAAACAAAAAGAAAAAATTTTTTTTTGTAAGATGATAATAACAAAAAAAATAATAAAAATATTATTATATAAGAAAAAATCTTATCCTTATATGTATAAGTGAATATTTCAGCAAAAAATAAGGAATTCATTTTTTGTCAGTCAATTTTTTGTACCTTTCTAACAATATTGGGAAAAAAATGTGCTTATTGCTATCACTCTCTTTATCAGTCACCTGCGCCCTATAGAAGGCAAGTTGTTTTTGCTTGCGTCTTTTAAGTTTTATGTCTAAACAATATTTACGGGCAAGTAATTTTTCCTAAATTAGAAATATTTTCTTAAATTTCGTGAGCCTTTACGTTAGAAACCTTGTTCATCCACCCTAAATCGGCGAAAATTAAAATAAATTATATAAAATAGTTGTTGAAACTATTTGTTACCTATTGAGTCTCGCATTCTTTAAACATTTTTTTTGTTTGCACAATAAATTGCTAAGAAATTAAATTTTAGCTGGTTTTAGTTTGTAGAAATTAATAAAACTGTAGGCTGTTCCAAATTTCTATAAAAAGCGACGGGTTAATACTAAATATCTTCTACTAACAATATATACTTTTTTAAATTGAAATGTTTCACTTTACAAACCATTGAATTCATCCAGATTCAATTTATTTTTATAATATAGGACACTCAAATAAAAATAAAGTTGTCATAAGATTATAACAGAGATCAAATAGTAGAGTCAAGAAGCAAGAAAATCATATATCTATATACATATTATATGAACCAATAAAGAGTAACTATATACAAGAATGTAGAGTACTTCTGTAATGGTGAATTTTTTTATTAAATTATCAAAAAATCTGCAAATCAACATGATAAAAACCTCAACATAAATAGCCCTAAATCTTAAAAATATATTTATATAGATTATATACATTAATATTTCATAACATACTAATATTTTTTAGTAAATATCAAATATTTTTTCTCAAACACACATATTTATATGTATATGTATATAATATCCTTTTTTTTTGGCAGAGAAAAAATTAAATTGATATATGATAAGAGGACGTCAATCTAAAAGAGGACGTAAGTTTTTTATTGCGTACTCATGTTTTTTTTAAATATATATACACATAATATATTATATTATACACAAACATATTCTAATGCAATAATATTATTATATTAACATATAATTTACTGGGTGATTTTTTTAAGAGATTTTTTCATAGTAAATGAAAATGGTCGAATTTGTTCTTGAGAACTAGGGGTAAAAGGTGAACGGTTTATACGATAGTATCCGTTCTAGAGGAAAAAGAAATTTTTAAATAAAACAAAATCAAAGGTTCAAAGCTTAGGTATTACTAGGTTTTGCGTCTTATGTACTTCCGGAATGATAAGTGTTATAGTTAAAAAATTTTTATATTTCTACGTAAGAACACAAATTGTTGAAATTTTTATAATCCTGTGGGGCATTTTGTCAAATTTCGAATTAAATTTTGGGTAATTTTTTTCGAGCAAACATCTGCATCTTGGAAACTATAGATTAGTAATCATCAGTGTTATACAAATGTTCGACTTTTTATTTCTAAACTTAAATGATGGGATATAGCAAGGCACTTTCCATAATGACTCACCCTGTATATATTCATACAACATAAAGTCAACATTCAACATAAAGTTACATACCAAGATTTTATTATATGCCTAAATATACATATATTTGTAGTATAATTTCTGCATATATAAATTTAAAATATTGTATAATATCCTAAAGCTCTTAAAATATTTTTGAGTTTTGAAATGGTTGATCCTCTTGTACAGTACAAAATAGTAATTGAATGTGTTAAAAAATGTGCCCATATTGATTTACACATATACATATTAATGTCCTATGGAATGTATGTAATAATATTATAAATATATACATAACTTCAATATAAATAAATTATGTACATATATATACTCATCAATATGGGTATTCCGAAAAATTGAACTAAATATTTTGTCATCTTCTTGGGAATTTCTTATCCTGGGGTTTCCCTCAATAATAATAAAAGTAATAATAATAAGAATAAAATATAAAAAAAAATAAATGAAAATAATAAGAAAAATAATGGAAATATTTACAAACATTTGTACATATATATTTTTTTCAATATAAGATTATAACTATAAAAGAGGAATAAAAAATTAAATGTCCTTTCTCAACCTTTTTTCTTAATTTTGATTTGAACTACATTTATGATCACATATTTTTGAGAATAAAAGGTACCTCTTCCCTAAATTTATGCGAAAGTTTTTTCGATTTTATTTGAACCTTTAAATGTAAATTTTATGTAAGCTTTTCTAAATGACTCGTTTTCATCAGTTCTTATGACAATATTCAGCAGTGGAAAAAATACTATTTCAGTTGGCTTTAACAAAATTAAAATACATAATAATTTAATTTCTTAGAAGTTTAAAATTTTTGGGCTTTATGAAAAATTAAAACAGATCAATATTCTGAGAAAAAGTGCAAAATATGAGTGTTAAATGATTTCGGCTTCATATTTAAATAATCGAATAGTTAAAGTAATATATTGAAAATTTATAATGATGAGTACGCATAACCCACTTAGGATCGTTGTGGTTATACCAGATTTCTCCTTTTACGCCGAACTCCTCACAAATTAATTAAGATCCCTAACATTTACACCAACTAAGTCCGTAGCACGACCAAAGAAGTAAGACCCAAAAAAATTCCATAGGAGATGTCTTCTTCGCTTCTTCTCCACATTAGCTTGAATAGTTTGCGGAGCGACCCAACCCTCTTGCATGTCCGCCAATCAGACAATGGTCCGTCAAAACTTCTATTACAGCACCGATATTCTCCCGTTGGAGATATGTCAGGTTCTTTGCGCGAAAGTTTCCACGTCGTTCCATTTGCCATTCAGAGGTTGGTGCGCTTCGTTGCTGCGTTGTTTAGCAGCAGTTTATGAGTTTTTAGAGGTATTCCCAGGTTCTTTTTTACGGATAGAATGCTGAGGAGTTTTAAATATTGTTTATACATTTTAATGTCATAAAAATTAGAAAATAATATTTTTAAAATGAATATACTTTAAATCAATTTATTCCAATATTATCTAAATAAAATGGACTTCATATATAATATAAAATGTATTTTTGAATTAAAGGTACCAAACTTATGCATACAGGGGAAATAAAACAGGAGAAAATTGAAATATAAACCAGTATGATATTATTATGATTAATGGAAAATATAGTAAATACTGCAGAGTTAGCATAATTTCTATAATAGGTACATGATGTTATTATACACTAACTTACAGAATACATAAAATATAATATTAACTATATGAATATATAAAAATTTTGTACATAATTACATAACTAACGTGTGTCTTGAAAAATTTCATCAATTTTTGTTGTCTATAACTTTTACGAAAATTCAAGAATATGAAAATCATTTTATGAACATGAGAGTACAAAATATAACAACAAAAACGAAAAAAAAGTAAATAAAAAAATCCGCATTAATACTCTTTCAATAGACATATTGTATATACATATATGTATAAGTGTTTATAGATAAAAAAAAAATATTTTTTTGCCTTTTTTTCATAAATTTTTACGATTTAATTTATTTATACATATAGTGTATAAAAATGTTCATATGTCCTTTACTAAATGTCCCGATGGGAAATTATTCTATACAGAATATATAATAATATTTATTCTGTTATATATGTTAATATCATAAATATAATATCTAAATATACACGGATAGGAACATTATAGAATATAATAAGAAGAAAAGAACAAAAAAAATGTAAAATGGAAATTGCCGCAGAATTTTTCTTCCTGTAAACAAAATGCCAACATATTTCATAAAAGTAAACAATGTCTACGTATATTCATAAAATATACATATATTTACATATATAACATATTGTATAATTATATTATAATATTTCGATATTATATTACGTTTGTGTTAATATGTGTAAATAAAAAAAAAAATTTTATACTTGTCAAAGGTGAAGTGACCATTCAACGTACGTGTTAACTAAAATAACACAAACCAAGAAGGTGAAAGAGACAGAGAGAGAGAGAGAGACCGGAAAAGAAAATCCGTTAATAAGAATTATTGTGGGAGCGAAAACAAAAAAAGAAAAAAAAAGAAAAATTAACGAAAGAAAAATTAAAAAAAAAAAGTACCAATATATTATAACGTACAAAGTATGCAAGGATAATAAAAACAACAAAAGTAAAACAACACATAATATTACATAAAATGAGAAAAAAAACTAAAACAATAGAAACCAAAAAAAAAAAATAGCATTCAGGTGAGGTTAAGTTGAAAATTCTTGACAGCTTTTTAACAAATAAATAAAATTAAATCCTTTTTTAATATTACATCCTTTGGGAATACATAAGTAGAAACAGGTACGTGCACACAATCAGCAATGTATGTGTACACAAAAATAAATATTTTATTATAAAACAATATATAGGTACACAATAATATGTGTAGGTCGAATACAAAATATAATTATATTTTAACATACATACACATGGTTGTATAATTGAATATTTTGTGATATTGTTCTGTTCTTTTCAATGACAGAGTGAATAGTTAGAATTGTTGAGGTAGCTTGAATTTTAAATTTTTGAATTTTTAAATGAAGAAATTGTAACAAAATAAAGTTTATTACGAAAAATATTTTCATTAATGGTAATCTTGCATTTAAGTTAACCATTAATTTGTAATTCAAGTTTCCTTAATTTATTTTATTCTGTTATTGTAGTTTTAAGACTATGATTATTGGGGTGAGTATTTGCTGTGTAACTTAAAATAACTATTGTGCTCTTCTTTAATTTCCGAATGTCTAAGTTTATGATGAACGTGAGTAATTATCTGGGACTTTTACATGAAAAGATGTGGTCATCAGCCAAGATCTAAGGTCCACTATTTATTTAAAATTTATGAAGCTTTTTTTAAATTTTGTCATTAAATAATTACATTCAATATAGCAGAATGTAACAGAGTTTAAATTTTAAAATCATATAAGTAAACCAGCTTATTTAAAAACAAATTTCTTTATAATTTTTAAAAGTTATAGATAATAAGCAATAATTTAAAAAATATAATGAATGTTATTAGAAATTTATTTACTAATTAATAAAATAATTGATTGTTTTATATTACTAGGAAATAAATTTGTAAAAAATATTAGAAATTTTTTTAAATTAAAAATTTGGACATTTTTTTAATGAGACATTTTGCTCAGTATTTAACTAACACGTACATATACCCTTAATGTTGATAATTGGTATAAAGGTGAGTAAGTACATGTGTTGTTATATGCATACAAAATTTGTAAATTTATTTAAATACACAAATATAACGCACAGTGTCTATATTTATAAATATATATATATAAATTTTAACACGTTGAATAATAAATAAGTAAAAAGTTCATTTAATGTGTAAAAAACGAGTAAGAATAAAAAGGACCTGCTCTCCTTGTGAAATAATTGTTCGTTTCTTTCTGATTTTGCTTTAATTTTTTTTTTTGTCATTCTATGCATATAGGTGCACATATCCGTACAAAGTATTTATTAAAAAACTGACATTCACTTTAAGTGACTTTAATTGTATTGTGGTGAATAAGTTATTATTGTACATTGCATAATTATACGACATTCAGAATTGTTTGTAAGTGTTGTAAATTCAATTGTTAGGTTTTTATTTTTTAATTTTTTGTTTTTATTTTTATTACTTTTTTTAATTCATTGCATTTTCAATATAAAAACGCTTTGGGGAGCATTGTTTAGGTAAATAAGAGTTGAATTACAAGTTTTCCATTTTGGAAACTATTTTTGTAGATTTTAGTTAAAGTGAAATTTCATGTAACTTTTCATGTTATATTGAAGTAATGTAAATAATAATTATTTGCAATAATATAAGCATTATGTGCTCTTTTTGTTTTATTCTATCAGATTTATAAAATATGTGTAATTAGCTAGTTTTCAATTTAAATTTGATAATAAATTCCAAGTTACAAAGTTTTGTAATAAATAAGTATTAAATTGAAAATTTTCTATGGGATATAATCAAAATTAAAAATCGAACAACAGCAATTTTCCGCGACGAAATGTCAGAACTCATATAGAATACACATATTTAAATAAGATTGCCAAGAATTAAGGGAAAATATTGTGTGTGTGGCATTGCTTGCAAAATACTTTACAATTAATTTTGCCGTTTTACTTTTGCAACAACAGAAATCGTGCGCTGTTACCGTACATCGCTTTCGTTCTGTTTTCGAAGTTAATGTTTGCCTCACCACCGCCTACTCAACAATGCCACACCGTCTTAAACAATATTGATTTAATTTGCAAATATATTAATGATACTGAATTCTGTTAAATGCGGGGCTCAACAAGGAATTTCACTTTATCAACCAAAAATTTTTTATTTAGATTCCTAATTTTTGAATGGTTTAATAATTAATCTCCAATTAAAATGAATGTTGCGGACTTTGTACCTCTTAACATATTATGTGTTAATACCAGAGACAATGAATTGTTTGAAATGTCAACGCTTTATTGGCAATTAAAACTCCGAAAAAAATCTCATACTCCGATACAGATCTTGTAATAAGAATACAAAATTTATGCAATATTTAATTTTTAAATAAAATTCAAAATGAAATTCTGTTTACAATATACGAAATACGTCTTCTTCCATATCGTCCATATATGCATAAGCATTATCCTATAATAGAACTTATATTATTGTATTTACATTATTATGGTTATACTCTCGACCATTATGCTGCCATAACTGTAATTTAACAATATCGTTTTAGCATATTTTATGAAAAATTCCAAAAAAAAGGAAAAAATAAAAGTATAAAAGATTAAAGTAATGAATAAAATGACAATAGTATTGCCACATATTGTGGTTATATACGTAAAATAATAAAGGAAGTTAAGACAAAATAAAAATAAAAATACAAAAATAATAAGAGTAACAAAGAAAATAGAGGAAAAGTGCTGTGCATATGAAAAGAATAAACCATATGACACCAATATTCTGAAAGAAAATTACCATTTTTATATTTTTATTTTAATTTTTATATTTTTCTTATGTATTTGTGATGTAGCAAAAGCGCGTGTTTGCATATTTAAATTGCTCAATATTTAAAAAAAAGTGCCTTTGAAATATAAGTAAAAAATTTCACTGAATATAAAATGAATGACAGAAAGAATGAATTTAAACAAAAATATAAGAAAAAAAATTAGAAGAAAAAAAAGTAAAATTACTCAATTGCAATGGCATATTTTTAATTTTTGTTTTTTTTTTTATTATTTACTGTATTTATACGAAAAGCTACATAAAATTTTAAACCATATATTCTTCTTTCATCACTACAAATGACAGCAATTCTGTTCTACAAAAATCTCTGTAGTAAATCTAATGTGGACGTGATACCTATGTAAGCTTGTAAATATTTGTGTACGTACCTATTGCACATGATGTATAAAATAAGGAAAAACACAAAAGTAAGAACGAAAGAGATAACAATGTAGCCTGACAATTAGACTAAACAATTTCGTTTTTGTTTTTTTATTATTTTTATTCACCTACTTATACTACAGGACAAACACATTCAATATAATGTTATTGCTACATGCACATACAGTTTAGTGTATATCTATGAATACATATGGATGGATTCCTTAAAGCGAGAGGCAGATGGAGTGACACGATGTGTGACAAAGATGGAGAGAGAGAGAGAAAGAGTATTTACGGTTTGATAAAAGATTTTTTTTTTGTTTTTGTGCCATCGAAATTACAATTGGAATTCTGGGAATAAACTTCATTTAATGTATATATATATATACATTCGTTTGTGTAAGTGTATGTGAACTGTTTTTATTCAAAAATGTATCCAGTTTGTGTATATACTGCACTGCAATTAAGGAAATAAAAATAAGAGAAGAAAATGTTTAAAATGAAACTAGGAAAAAAAGAAATGGGACAGTTTTTCTTATTTTTTTGTTTCTTGTTTTTTTTTTCTTTTGTTAAACGCATACATAGACCGTATAGGAAAAGTTAATTCATATAATAATGTTTATTTGTATATGTGTATGCATATGTGCAGTATTATATAAATAGACATGATGACAATAACGTAGCTGGGATTTTTTCACTTGCTTCCGAAAAAATTCAGTTTTTTTTCCCCCTTTTCCCTATAATTTTGTCGCTATAGTGTTTTCATTTTTCCTTTTGTTCTTATTGTTGTATAAAATAATTGTTGTAGTATTTTTTTTTTTTCTCCATTCTTTTTCTTTTCGATTATTTTGTTCATTGGCACATTTCGAACACATTCTTTTTAAAAATATGGTGTATAATATTTTGAACTTGTATGTCTCTCTGCTTATAAAAGTTGTATGTATCCCTTAAATCAACATTCCCTGGCCGTTATTTCAAGTCATTTTATTATTAAAGTTTGTATAGTAATTCTTCTTCTATACTCGAAAATTCGAATCAATCTAAAGTTTTAACATGTGCTGATAAAATTTTTTAAAATTTGACATGGTTAAAGTGAAATTATTTCAATAGAATATCGTTATTAGACTGATATACTAGTAAATTTTCCTTAAATTTGCATTATATGTAGATATATGTAGGTTCAAGACTTAAATTATTAAAAGCGAACGTGTGCTATTTTATAAGTCGTCAGCTTGTTCGATAGCATTTTTTAAATTCTTTACTGCAAAAACCAATTTTCTTTTATTTAATTTTTATTTCTTGTATAATATTTTGGATTTTTTATCGTAAATATTTTTTTTCTGATATTTTACAAAATGTCAAAATTATATATTTATTCTATATATATTATGTATGCATATGAAAATTTTATATATATCTATATATATATATATATATATATATATGTATGTGACAACACAGCAATTTTTATTCAAATTCCAAATAATTATGTGAAATAGTTTTATAAATTGCGTGCGTTTGTGTGAGTGGAACTAAATTCATGCACATATTATGTACTGCTTGCTATTATTGGCTATAAAAAAGTGATATTTTGCTGTACATTATTACAAGAAATCCACTTTATTTAACGCGAAGAACTTTAAGTAAAAAACAACAAGAAAAAGATATTTAAAATTTTAAAAAATGTTAAAGTAATAGTAAGATTTAGAAGCTGGAAAATAGTAAGAAAAAAGGTTACAGTATAATATCGAAATTTTACCTAGGAAATGATACATTTGATCAAAATCTTGTGCTATATTAAAGTTAAAAATTTTTGAGAAATAGTTTTACATACTATGATTATTTTAAATACATATATTCCTAATACATATTATTTCTATAATTTATTTCCATTACGAGAGTAAAATTTTTAAGTTAAAAATACCAAGGCATAATTTTTAAGCTAAAAAATCAGGATAAATCCAATATAATGTACGAACTAGCTTTCATAATGTTTCAGTACTTAATATACTTTCAGTAGTACAACAATGGAATTTGGAATTCACTTATCATAATCGGGAGTTTCACTTCTGAAATATTCACTTCTGATATGGTGTGGCAGATATGGTGGCTGAAAACCTTCTGAATTCTTTAAATCAAATCAGAGTGTAGATTTCATTTATGATTTAAGTTCTATTTAAGTTCTATGGTTCAACTTTGTTTATGAAAGGGGGGCGAAAAAAAAATTAATGCATTTAATGCAAAAAAGTAAAATGAACAAAACATTACAATCAAAATAATGAAATAAAGCTGAAAGATTTTAGAATAAATTTAAAAAATATATAAAAGATAATGAAGAAAAACGAACACAGCTTTACTTATTAAAGTTTCTTTGTTTTATATACATATATATTATAATATTATATATGATTATTTCAAGTCTTGGCCAACCTACTTTACATATATATACACATTTAATTTTACGGTCATGGACATGAACTGACTTAAATTCATTTGTGATATTTTAATTAGATGCTTTTCTTTTTGTTTTGCAATAATGGAAACTATAGGAAAAGAAAATTCTTTTAATTATTTCATATCCTTTAATTATTTTTTTATTTAATTCTTATATTATTATAATATTATAATTGCTATGATATTTTTGAATTTATTGCAATTTTTAAACACAAAAAATTTAATTAAAATAAGAAAATTATAAGAAAAATTTAGAATACTCATATAATATTCAAAGCATTTTAAAGTTCATAGAATGAACATAATAATTATTATCATGTAGAATTTCCTCATAAGGAAGTCAACTATTTTATTAAAGATTATAGCTATATTTTATGATTTATCATAAATATCAAATTTTTTATAAATTTATAAAATTTTGTAATAAGTTTTCAAGCTAATTTCTTAAAGCAATATATGAAAATTATGTAAAGGTTTTAATATAAAAAAAAAATTATAAAAATATTGGAAAAATTATAATATTAAAAATTTTACCATTAATTTGTTGCAAAATGAAAAACAATTATTATTTCTCTTTTAATAATACAAATTAATATAAATTGCTTTGTTTATTAAGAAAAATTAGAAAGGAAAAATAATAATAATCGCATTAGTTTGAAGAGCTCTTTGAATCAAACATGTATTTTTTAAAAATTTTGTATGAATGCCATGATCTAAATTAATATTACAACAATTTGTTGAAATAATACCCTCTGTCATTATAACATGTTGGTATTTAAATTAAATTTTACTTAAAAATAATTATTTAATTTGGCTTTGAACACAAAAATAAAAAAGCACTTCAAGTTTGTTAATAAGATTAATGAAACTTTATATTTGATTGTAATATTAATTAAATTTAATATTTGTATATTATGTATATTAAAACTATTAAAATATTTTATAAAAAATATTAACTATAAACATTGAAATTTTTAAAATATTCATTAAATGTGCATTAGGTTTGATGTAGTTTCTAATATTATTAAATTTAATTTTATTCAATTGATTTTTAAGTAAACATTTTTCAAATTTATTACAAATATTTCTAATTTAATTTATAATTTATAAATAAGTTATAAAAAATATATATATATTCAATTGGGGTATATATATATTATTTATAAATTGAAAATCAAAGTGATAAAATTAATTTTAATAAAGTGTGCAATTAAAATTTATTTGTAAAGAATTGCGAATCACTTGATATTTAATTAATGTTGAATTATTAAAATTCATGAAGTGCATGTATATTTGTTTAGCTGAAATTAATGATCAATATTGTCATCTCCCATTATTGTGCTTAGCAATAAATAGCAAGTGATTTTAAATAAGAAAATGTTCAGAATATTTTTCTTTTTAATTTTCATTTAAAATATTTCTGTGTTGCGTGTATGAATTAACTAATTAGTAAAATTAAATAACAAATTGAAATTTTGAAGCTATTTCTCTCGCTAGTCTTATATCAACATACGAATTTTCGAAAAGAAATTCTTCTGGCGATTATTCTTTTCCAATTAAAATTTTTCACCATTAAATTAGGCCTTATGTGAAATTATATTAAAACTGTTATTTAATATTAATATTATTGTGATTTTGAAATTGCACTTGAAATCTCCCAAAAATTTCCTTGTATAGGTGTATCTTTACAATCTGATTGTATTCTGATAATAATAACTATAATATTAAAATTTCTAAATATTGTAATTAAAATATTTTCTTTATACTCTCTTACGAATATTTTTGAATTGAAACAATAGTGTTCCATACAAAAAATTTTTCTTTGAAATAAAACAAACAATTTCTTAATTTAAAAGTAATTTCCATGTTATTAATTTTAAATGTTATTAGATATTCAAATGTTATAATAATAATTATATTATAATACAAAAAAAATTTCAATCAATCATTATTTTGAATAGCTAATCAATTCCAGATTCAATACTTGTATAATTATAATAAATAATATCTAATATAATAATTATAACAAATACATCCTAACTATATAGTATTTTAAGTTTTAAATCTTTTCAAAAATACTCGTACAATATTATAATTATATTGTCTTAATTAAAGTATTATAACTATTAATTCTTCATAATACAATATACAATAATTATTATTCTTATTATAATTATTATATTCTTTTATAAAGAATCATATTTTATATAATAAATTTATTTCAATATTCTATAACCAAAAATGTATAACAATATAATTTAAGCAGTCTTTTTATTAATTTTTATTCATTATTATTGTTATCATTATATTAAAATAAATAAATTTAATTGAAATTTTCAAAAATTATTTCTAAGTAAATAAACACTTTATTAAAATTAAATATTATAGATAATAATTATATTATAATGTATGTATAATAATTAAGAAAAAATAAAAAAAAAATTATTTAATAATAATTATTCTGTTGTACCACAATTGTATACAAATTCATTTAACATAAAATTTATTATTTATTTATATTGTGCTTAAATTCATTTATTTGTATGGTATATTTCTATAAATGTATATGCAAACAGTTAAAATATTTCGAGAATAATATAGGTAAAGAGTTACATAACACGAAATGTATATCAGTATTATTTATGTAATACATATATATTACATTATTTTGCTCTACAAAAATCTAAATATACCTCCTTATTATTTAATTTTTGTACAACACTCCCTTAAAAACATGATAATAATTATAAAACTAATGTTAACCTATATAATATTACTGTTATATACTTATAAAAACCTAATTAGAAACCTATTTAATGAGTATATTTTATTAAACTACAATTAAATACTTTTCAATTCCTAAATTATTACTCTATATCTCTATAATTTGATGCCTATAATATAAAGAGTATTATCACGTATTATCAGTTAGCATATGGTATATTAAACTATATATGTATATACCGTACTAGAATAAGAATGTGTTATACTTACAAGAATATCGCTCAACTTTTATACAATATATTAGATAATATGATATATAGCAAATATTTAAGTGTTTTGTAATTGTATATAACAATATCAAAATTCTTAAAATTTAAAAAAAAATTAAAATGAAAAATTCAAAAATATTATAAAGAATTTATTCTCTTTTTTACAATATTTCTTCAAGAATATACATATGTCAATAAATTTATTATACTGACATTTTTCAGTCTGTCATAAGAATATTATAGAATAATAAAATATTGATATATGTACAAGTTATATACATATGCACATTGTACTATATGTATATAATATGTAAATATTAAAATGTTAAAAATATCACATAAATTATCTCTATAAACCAATCAAATTCATATTTAAATCAACCGCATCATGTTGGTGTACACACAATAAAATATATTTTTTTTTGAAAACGCAAAAAAAAAAAATCACAAAATGAAAAAACATAGAAGGAGGATAAGAACCTAAAAAGAGAAAAAGACATATTTAATATGTTGTAAAACTCTTCCCACATATTATATATATATCCTGCTGAAAATTCAAGATGATGATGATGATGATGATGATGATGACGATGATGATATTATATTACTCATGTGATGTCGATGACGAGGATGCGACGATGATAATACAATATTATTTTATATTGATAATAAATGATGATGATTATATTATGGTAATTTTAGATGATGACATTATATGAGTAGCTATATATTTTCTTCTAAAATCAAAATATATTATACATAGCATTTTGATTTTAGTATTAAAATGCAGTTGATTAATGCAACTATAAGATAAGTTGTTATATAAACGATAAATAATCATATTTGTAATTTCATTTGATAGTTTAAATTGAGCGAATCGGCTATTAATTTCAAAAGTAATCTACAAAGGTAGTGTTTTCATTTGAGAGGAAATTTTCAAATGAGCTTCCAACCAATGAGTATATAAATCATAAATGTTAAAAATTAGTAGCGAACTGTTACAATATTTTTACCTATTTCAATTTTGATAGGTCCTTTTTAAGCTCTAAAAACTCATTACAGATTGAATTTATGTGGGTAATACAGTACAGTATATGTTAGGGTTAAGATGTGTAAGTATGGAACCGCAAAAACAAGGCGAATATTTAATCTTATTCATAATTATATTTTAATTTTTTTTTCATTTGAATTAACTCTTGCCATAATAAATTCGCCTTGCTGCAAACAATATTTTGAAGGAAGATTAGTGCGTAATAAAGGAAAGTAATAGAGAGCTGGCAACTTTTTATAACAATTATCTTATTTTTTAGTATTCCAAATGGATTATAAAATTTATTATAGACTGTAAAATAATCAGTTTAGTAATCATTGTACTTATATGAAAAGAAGGAACAGGATAAAGAATGGAATTAAATAAAATCACGTGAGTACAAATTTCTTTTTTTTTTTTTTGATTTTTTTTTTAAGAATTCTGCTTAAAAACGGAATATCATATTTCCTTGAAAATATTCCCGAAAAAATTTGAAAAAGAGATTTTGAGATTTTCCGTTTTTTTTTTTTTTTTGTTTTTTTTTTTGTCTTCGTGTTATTTTTTGAGGAAAATTGTTTTGTAAACGATGAAAAGCTTACTCTAATATTATTTCCTTTGTGTAATCGGTAGTGAATAATAATATAAAAATATATTCAGCGAACACGTATATATAAATGGTGTGAATAGGTAGGTATGTACATTTAAATTCATAATACAAATTTAGATACATATTTTTAAAGCACTAAACATATACATACTTGCTCAGAATATGAATGAATATATATATATATAAATAAATTTATAGATATAATATTGTAGATATGAAATGATTCAGAAGAATATGTGTTATGAATTAGAAATGAGGACGAGAATTTTTTATTGAATTTTTATTATTTTAATTTTGCTTCTTTTTATATGTTATTTTGTTTTTTTCTTAGCGACTATGGGGGAAAATTAATTTTGTGAATTTAGAAAATAAGAAAAAAAAAATACTTAATAAAAATTCAATTAGTTGGAAATTTTTACTAAACTATTTTTGAATTAATTGTTTTAATAATATAAAATGTATATATATATATATATATATATATATATATATAAAATATTACGTTTTTTGTTAACTTATTTTATGAAGAGAAAAATTATGAAAAATTGGAATAATAGTCGAAATAATTTTGGATTAATAGTATATTTTCGTTCTATTGGTAGTATAATTGTGTTATTGTAATGAAGTTATATATACAAATTTTTAAAATGCACTCACTTAAATTGGAAATGAGTGATTTTAACCAAATTGTGTTAAAAAAATAACTTAAGCATTTTTGTCTATTAAAATACTAAAGGACGATATGTATATTATCGAGATAATTTTGATTAATTCCAATATAAATTTTCTCAACCAATTTTTTTTAATTCTTCATTTTATTATTTAAAGGAATACTCAAAAATATTCTTTTACAAAATAAATGTAAAGCCAAAATGCCGTCTTTAATATATATTAACAGAAAAGCTTGTTACTGGACCGCTAAAAGCCACTCCATGATTTTAAATTTAAATAACTAACAAGTATTAAAGTAATCATTTTGTGCAATTTTTTCCAAATTGAAATAAAACAAAATAAGAATAAAATAAATCCTGCAGTATACGTTTTATGTACATTTTATAACCATATAGGAAAAATATTGAAAACTAAAAAGTTCATATCTTAAATATTAACAGACAGTTCCTTACATAATAAAATTAAAATACTAAATTCACAAATATAGAAGAAATAGGAATAAAATATGGAATATATGGAATTGAAAGTGTGATTAGAATTGTATTTTAAAAATTGTTTAAAAAGTATAACGAAATACTTGAGATAAGAAAAAGTTTAAAATTTATTTTTTTAAAAATTTTGAAATAAAAAAACTCATTTCATTTTAAAAATAAAATTCAGCACGTATTCAGATAAAAGAAAATGTATTTTTTTTTATCTAAAAAATTTGAAAACTATATTTTTTTTCTGCAAGAATGTGTAAAAATTTATGTACCATTCGCTTCTTTCTTTCAACATTTTAATAACATTGGTGATTTTAATAATATTGTTTTGTGGTTTCTTTTATGTATACATTAGAATACATACGTGCAATGTTAGTCTTTGTAGTGGCTATGTCCATATTAAAATATGAACGTGTTTGAAATTTAGCGTTATATATAATAATTTTATATAAATAAATAATATTATTTTTAGTCAAACCCAGCTGTATAATTCTGTTCTTCTACTGCATCAAATTCTAAAATATTCATAAAGGTAATAAAGTAAAAATATTGCCATTTGAATAATATTTATTTATATTTTTGTAATGTATATTCGTTTTATATTACATTATTCATTGTTTAAGAATATGAAATCGTAAAATTTGTATTAGATATACAATTCATTGAATTTAAGGTATATATGGTTACTTATTTTTTTTATTCAATTTAAAATTTTAATATTTTTAGAAATTCATAAATGATTTATCAACTTAGATTTGTTATCATTTGAAAAACAATAAAAATAACAATAAAGGGAAATTAAGCATGTGGATAAATAGAAAACGGATGTGAACGGATTTTACACGTATTAAAAAGTAATAAAGCCCTATTCAAAAGTTTATGAGTCCAAAAGTTGGTTTGTTATGGTTTCATTGGATGTTTATTTATAACTTGAAAATATTAGTACAGATAATAGAAATTATCTTTACTGACTAAATCTAAATCCTTTAAGACTGGTATATTATCTGATATGGTATTATTTCCTAAAACTTCTTTAAATAAAATTTTACAAAGCTCTACAAATTTTACAAATTTTAAATAAAATTTTACAAACTGCACATAATTTGAAGCAAGAAATTAAATAAGAAAGAAAATATTGAATAATATTAAAAACCAACAACACCAAAAATAAATAAATTAAAATTTATTATACACGTTAAACTTTTTATTACTAAAAATTTTTGAGAAAATATTTTGCAACTAAGTAAACATCGATTATAGCGTTAGTGTGTCAAAAAACAAAAAAAACCCTTTATAAAATATATAAAAAATTTGAAAATCACACATTCTTTTAGCTTGTAATGTTTACCGTATGCACATAAAACGCTAACAATGTAAGTACATACTAATAGTTTTTATGTTTCCTTAAGCTTTTGTAAATTTAAAATGTTATTAAGTGTGTGTACTAAAGGGATTAACATGATTTTGTTTTGATATTAAAAATAATTTTGTACAACATTTAAAAAATGTTTTGTATATACAATGTTCAAATGTCTATTTCTTGGCTGTTATGGGAGCGTGTCAAGTTTATAATTTATGATTAACATTTGAATTTTTCAGGGAATTTATAAAAATTTTCTTAGTTAATATTATGACGTTTTCTTAACGAATTCACGCCATTATTTTGAACTAGAATTCATTTCATATAAAGAGGTATCAAAGGGGCCTTTATATAAAATAATAAATCTAATTTCAAGACGAGCCCCTTGCAACACTACTCACGTTACCGTTATAGAATGTGATTATAATTATCATAGAACTGTGAAAAAATTATTGAATTATTTTTTAAAATTAATTTTCCAAGCGCCGTGATATATGCAATTTTTGTGAATTTTACCTTTACTTTGAAAAACAATGATTTTTTTCCTGGGAATAGAAAATTTTGTTTCATGAAAATAAGGCACAATATTTAATTAAGATATTAGAATAGCCGAATTTCCTACACATAATAAAAGGGCATATCATTTCTTTATTTTCTAAAAAACTTTTATTTTAAATGTAGTAATTTTTTTGAAAATTTATTCAATTTTAATAAATTAAATTATAAAAGTAATAATAGTAATGTTTCAGAAAATGGAGAAATTTTAGAAGTATGTGCTTCATTTTATTACCAAATTAATGCTTATATTTCTAAATTTTATGATAAAATATTTTTCAATTCAATTTTTGGAATTCAAATATTTTATAGGCTATTATCAATGTGATATACAAGTATATATTTCATCATATTTTTCTAATTTTTTACTATAACCCTATTCAAACGACAGCTATTCTAATTTTTAAAATATTAACAATCATATAAAAATTTTATATTTTAAACTGTCATATGTTATACCAGTTATAGAACAAAATATACGTCATATTATAAAACAATTTTTTAAAATACACTAAAAATTTTCTAAGTGATATAATTTTATTATTTTAAAATTTTAAAAAATTAAATAATAATTTATTATAATATAATAACAATAATAAGAAAAACAAATAGAATAACCAAACAAAGGATAACAAAGCACTGCCACATTATTAATATTCATGAATGGCATATTATAGTGAAAATGTATTCGCATATACAATATATTGTATATAAGAATACGCACGTATATGTATATTGGGTATATACGTGTACAATTTGAGTGGAAAAAAAAATATTTTATGCATGAAAAAGAGAAATTATGAATTTTTTATACAAAAATGTTGCACTATGTATACATATACATATATTATTCAAAGTTATATACTTTTATGCAAACACTTGTACTGTGAAAGGATAATATTATGAACTACTAATAAAAAAATGGATAGTGAATTTTTTTTTTTTTAAATAGAACAAAAAGTTTTTTTTTTTAAATATGTATATACGTTATATTTTGTATGAATATTACATAATTATACATTTATATACTATGCATATAGTGCACATTTGTGAGCATGTATATTTTATAAGTTGTGTAGAGAAAGATGTTTTTGTTTATTAATTTTAATTGAAATATCTTTTTAATTTTTTGAAGTCGGTTTTTTTTTTCTTTTTGTTTTTCAATTCTCCTTTCATATAGCAAAAACTTTTTGAATTTAATATTATTTTTTCTTTTGTTTAATAATTATTTGCAAGGAAACATTAATATTTTGAAGCGTTTATAATGGGAGGATTTTTTTAAATATTTAAGAAACAAGCGCAAAATATTAATTTTATTTTCAATATCGTAAGATTTATTCCTTGTTTCTTCACTGCTTCATTAAGCATTAACTTCTGATTTCAATATTAAAGAAAATCATGTATTAGTTTCAAGGTATTGGTAAAATATATGCTCAACAATTTTATATTACTCTTCATATTTCTCGAATTATATCTTAATCATACTATATGCGTATAAGTTATATTAATTTCAATATTATATAAAGTTTATTGTATTAATCAAATTGCTTAAAGATGTTTATAAATAATAAGTAATATTTCGATTAATATCCTTATATTTCTAAAAATTGATAGGTAGAAAATATTAAGAAAAAATATTCCCTTGAATTTTGGTTAGAGCGAAAAATTAAATGCAAAAACTTCGGCTATTATAATATTCAATTATACTTATTTATAAGAGACATTAAGGAACATTGTGTTTTTTATACTCTATTTAAAAAATATGTTTTATACGCCTTTAATGCTTCTAATAGAAATTTTAGATTTGGTCAGCTTATATAAAATTTATGAAATTTTATATTATACCAAATGATTTGTTTTGTAGTTTCAAGTAATATTTCTAAGTAGAGCTAAATAATAGTTTATATCCCATCAGCACTGAATCTACTATATACGAGTATGCAGAATAAGCATATGCAATGAGCGCCGGAAAACGAAAATACTATCATAAGAAAGCTCATATTATGGGTGTTAATCGTACGAATAGTAACAAATTAGATATGAGACGGTATTAATTTACATAGCATAGTACCATAGTTTTTGCTATTTATTTGATGTGGTATAATTGCCCCGCGATATAGGCAATTTTTCTAAATAACAAAATTCAATTTGATATTATTCAATTTGGTATTACGGAAGATGTATATAGAAAGTTTAAAGTGCACTTCTTGAAAACTCCACAGGGGCGTTGGCCAAATCAAAATCGGGTCTGTATCCCATAGTTAAACCCAATCAATTATCATATTTTTTTTATATTTTTCTACATACCATACAATATTATTATGTGTGAAAATTTTCTTTTTTATATACTTATATAGATTATTCAAATAAGTTGATCATTTTTCGGTCATCGTTTAATATAAAATTTATTAAAAAAAAAAAACAAAAACAAAGCAGAAAAAAAAATCTCATTAAAATAATAATGATGATAAAAATTAAAATGAAAGAAAAATTTTAAAAAATACAAAAAATAAAAAAAAAATTGTATTAATAAAATTATGACCCAGTTTTCTTTTTGATTAATTGTATGAAAAATATTTTGTTTGTAATTCGCAATATTCATAGCTTCATTTTTTGTTTTTTTTCGCGCAGTATGCCTTTTGTATATAAGATTATTATAGGGGATTTTAGTAAATCGATTTTTAATTACAAAAAGGATAATAATAATGAATTTCTGCTTATAATAGGTATAATTTACGATATAATATAAACTCGTATATATATACAATCATATATATGTATAACAAACTCTTTGTAAAATTATTTTCCTTTAAAGTGTTATACAATAAATCTACATAATATATACGTATGTAAATAATAGCATGAAGAGTAAGGTAATTAAAATCATCTTATCAATTTCAGTAGAGTGTTAAGCTTGAAATTTATTAATAATATTTGTTTTTGTTGAAAAATGAAGAAAAGAATGAAAAAACAAAAAAAAATATGTTTATAATCCTTTCTTTGTACTTATAATAAATAAAATTAATAATGAAAGTGATGAAAAGTTTTTCACAAATTCATTGTTGAATTTTATTGTATAACAAGAAATTCTTTTATTTTCATAATAAATAGGTGGTACATGTGTATTTTATTATAAAAAAAATACAAAGTATTATGTCGGAAATATTATTTCAAAAATTTTATAAATTGCAATTGAAAAGGATACAATTGTACTTTGTTTGTTTTAAACATGAAGTCCTTTTTTTTGTATTATAAGTTTAAAATGTTAAATATTGTATTTTGTTTTTACATTGTAATATCAAAAACATTACAATAATTTTTTATCTAATTAATTGTACTACTAATAACCCCGGGGAGAATTTAAACCTGATTCTGGCTCATGTCTATAATTTTCTTAAAAAGCTTCTGGTCATAGTCTCCCGGAAGCTCCATGGCATTCCGTTGCCACGGAAAACTTCTCCAGCTTTTCGAACGCCTCCTTTCTGATTTCTTTTTTAATTCCCAACGAACAGTATGTGACCAGATACTGGAAAATGTCTCCGGCCGAATTAGAGGTATGTTATCCTCATTTCTTGCAGCGTATCACCTGTCTTAATTCCTTCTGAACCAGTTGCTTCTAATCAATTCATTGAGCTTCTCATGATAGCTCCATATTACAGCGGAGGATACTGAAAAGGAATTCAGTAAAGTAAAATTTGGGTAAGTCTTAATTTTGTTTTTCGCCCAAATATCTAGAAGATCATATTTGGTATTTTAAAATCAAATCATTCAAAAAATTGTTTATAATAGTTGAGTATTTTGTATATTATAACAATTTTTTATATTGTTATAAATTTAGAAATACCAATGTATTTCTATATCGAATTCAATTTTTAATCTTCATAAATGTCATTGTAGACTGCCATGGCACAATATATAGCTACGTGCTATATAATTTTATGTATTTGTAACAGTAATTATTATTTATAACAGTTTCGCCAGTTTCAAATAATAATTCTCATTTTTCATTATATAAATGTTTTTTTTTTTGGCTATCTATAGTTAGATACACTCATTTTATAATATAACAAAATATTTATATATATAAGAACTTTTCGTAAATTAATTTTTTTTTCTTTTCCTCTAAACTTTAATCTATATGATATGTTTTACCATTTTTATTTAACAATAAAAAGACACAAATAAAAATTCATCATCATCAAAACATTTGTAAAAAACAAAATAGAATATTGTCGAAAATGAGAAATATATGATATACATAATATACAAGAAAATATTATTTGTCAAGGATATTTTTGTTGTTTCAAGGACTTTATCATACAAACAAGAAAAAAACAAAAAAAAAATAAATAAATAATAAAAACCTATACAGAAAAAATATTAAGTGAAATAACTATTTTTAGTTATTCACTAAATAATATTACGATAGTATCATAAATTTTATTGTTATACAGTGATGTTATATAGAATCAAAACTTTTCAGACATTTTATTGTATATATGTAAATGTATTGTGTATAATATTAAGTTAGTATATTTATATATATAGAAGAATATTAGAAGAACGCTGTTATAACAATAGAAATTCTTATAATATTTTCAACTTATACACAATTATATATAGATGTTGCATTTCTTGCAACCCATGACATTCATTCGTATCAGTTCATACACTATACTGTACAGTAGATGATTTGTTTTTTTATTTTTTTTTTTTCATTTTTAATAAAGAGGCAAAAACAGAACTTACGACCTTATAAAGATCACTGATTGTACATAAACTTTGTGTCTATTTCGTTTCTGTTTTTGTTTTTTGTTCTTTCTCTCTAAAAACAGAATTTCTACTCTTTTTGAAGGTCACACATTACGCTTTAGTTAATTTTCATAAAATACTAAAGTTTTAGTTATTATTTTTGAATAGATTTTTTTTTGTTTCTTCTTTTTTTTTATTTTATTATGATTTTTTTTATTTAAGCATATAGGTAGCTTTGGATGCAAAACAAACGTTTTGGTTTTTATTCGTTTTCTCTATTTAATTTTTTTTTTTTTTCAAAAAAAAAAACCAAAATTATAAATAGATACCAGAAAAATAGAAAAAAAAGTTGATAGTTTTCTATGCCTTTTTTTTTTCTCTGTGTTGCCGCTTTAACTGTACATAAATAATTTATGAATAACTAACAAAGAACAAAGAGAGAAAGAGGGAGATTGAAAAAAAAAGAATACGAAAACAAAAAAAAATAAAAGAGAAGAGGAAAATATTAGTTTGCAAGGACTAAATAGTTTCTTTTTTTTTTTCTTCCTTTTTCTGTATTTTATCGAGAATATAAGAGTGAACATTTAGGCAAGTAGAACAAAATAAAAAAAAATGCCAAAGTGAAAAATTATCTCGCGTTTTCTTTCTTTTTTTTTTTTTATTTCACTTGATATACATCACATGAAATGAAGTGCGGTTGAAAAAAGTATATTTTTTTTTTTTTTTTGGTCCACCATTTTTATAACAAACGGCAAACGAAAATAACAAAATCAAATCAAAAAGAATAGAAAAGAAAAATATAAAATGAAATATGTTAAGGTTAGATGACGCAAAGAAAAATAAAATAATGTTATTATATTTTTTGCATTATGGACCCAAAATGTATAGCTACTATGCCATATAATATGTAATATGTATAAAAGGAAAATGAAAATTTGTAGAGGTTCAGTAGATTCAAAATGAAAAATATGAATAAATATGGACATAAGTGAAAAAGCAATATTATATAAAAACAGAGAGGAAAAATATTTATAATAATTTTTTTTCTCTTAAATTATTTATATTTCAATTAAGTATTCTTATGTTACTTTTGGCGAAATCCTATAATATATTTTGTTATATTATTGTATATAAAATATAATTTCTTTCATATTATAAATATTTGATAGTGTTAACATTTTGTTAAAACAACATATTTCATATGCACATTATCATATTGTGAAGGATGACATATACTATATAGTCTGAAACTGTATATATATTTTGTTCCTGTTTAATATAAATTGATATTGTAGGTACAAATGTACATATTATAATTGGATGAGCTGGGCATAAAATTCAGTAAAATCTGAGGGCCATATGTTAGAATTTTCAATGTGAATTTTCGAATCATTTCGGTGGGCTTTCAAAATTTTTGTCATACAGATAATTATATATGGTTATTGCAAATTTTGTTTCATTTTAATGAAAAATATTCCTTTATATAGAAATTTTAAGAATTAATTTGTAATTATTCCAATTAAATTATGAAAATTATTCTGTTAATTGACAAGCTTATTAATAGGAAGTTGTGATTTGAACTTAAAATTTTATATTGAAATTAAAGTTAAAAATGAACAAAAATTATAGAACAATGTAACGAATTTTCGTTACCCAATTAAAAAAAATTGATAATTCTAATTAAAAAAAAAAGCATGTTGAGGTAATTTAATTAGTTTTTAGTAATAAGTATAATTTTTTAATCAATTGTGTAAAATAGTGTACATATAATATAAATATTTAAGAAGTTCGATATTATTGTGAAAGTAGCAGTTTTTATCTCTAAAATCCAAATTTTTTGCAATAGTTTACTAGACTGGCTCATATTATAGGTGCTACGGATATTAGAATTATGTATTATTTTGGAATTGGGTTTTTATTATTCAATTTATGGCCTATAATTTTTATTGCCCCGCGTGATAGGCAATTTTTGTTAAATAACTAAATTAAATTTGATGTTATTCGTTTTGGCACTATAATCTTATCAAACGAACCTTAAAAATTTTAATATTTGATAAGAAATTATAATATAACTGTTAAACTGAAAATTTGCATAATGACAATTTTGTGCACATTAATTAAAATAACTATGAAGAGGTAAGATTATTCAAATGTTAATCTTCAAATAGTATTAATTACTAAAATTAAATTGATTGTATAGAATAAAGTTGATTTAAAAAATTATTATTTTCAGTATGTTATAACAGGTGTACATACATTCTATTTTAAATATAGATGTTCTACACCTCTGTATTCGCGAATGTAAATATATTTTTATATTATATTCCCCTATATTTTTAAATTTACTTGATTTGAATAATATGTTCATAATTCTGGTTTGCAAATATAATATTTACCTATTCATACTCTATTTCATACACACTAGTATACATATATATATATATATAACACAATGCACGGTCTTTGGTCAGTCATTCTGTTGTTTTTTTTTTGCTTATTACTTTAGTTTTCTCTGACGTATTAAAATATTCATAAAATGACCGTTGCTTACTATATTATTGTTCTGTATAGTTTTCATACTCTATTTAACTTATAAAATCTTTGAATACTTTTTTTTTCTTTTATTATACTTCTGGACTCTTTTGCTTAATATAGATAGTTGTGTTGAAGAATAAAAATAAATTAAATTTTTTTTTTATGTTTAAATTTAATACAAAAGAAATGCCTTTTCACGCTTATATTCAGGGGTTTTTATTAGATTTTATATAAACAATCATATTTTTTTTTGCAGACCTTATTATTACATGTATATTTTTATTGTGTGAGAAGATTATAAAACAAAAACGCGGCACATAGGAAATAGAATTAACAGGACGAATTATTTTTGTTTTCTTCCCTTCTTTTAAAGAAATTTAAGAATTTCAAATGAGTTTCAAAAAAAATTTTTTTATAGGCGCTTTAAAAAAGTGCATTGTTATCATAAATTTAATGAAAAGTTGAAATTTCTGGCATAAATTTTCAATTTTGTGTAACTATTTTCATTTATAGTAGGCTTTAGCAAGGTTCAAATTCAATTAGATGCCCTTAAAAGTGGGTGGAATAATATCGAAAATTTTTATTTATTAAAATTTCAACTTATGAGTTAGTCATATGTTTATTAAATCTTATATATATTAGAAAATTTGTATCCCATCAATCTACAGGATTTGTTATTAATATATGTAGGTTGTCATAATTTAACGCTAAGATTTTAGTTATTTACTATTATACTTGAAAATGTATTCTACTGTTTAAAAATTATTCTATCTAGCAATTGTAATAAAGATTTCAATAGTGTTTTACTCATATTATTTATTTTTGATTAAAAACCTCAATATTTTTATTTTAGTTTTAACAATTTAATATTTTGCTTTTCTTGCAATAAAATTTCAATCAATTTAAATTGCTTTGAATTTATTCAAAATTATAATTGGATTTTTTTTTTGTTTTTACGACTCAAATTTTATTCTTTTCTCTTTTATTTCTTGATAATTACTCTATCTAGTATTTATAGTGAAAAATTCATTTTGAAAAAGTTATCAAGCTTTTAACCATATACATAACTTTCTTCTTTATTGTTCTGCACCCTTAGTATAATAGGACAATAAGTTAAGATAAGTCAATATTTGATTCAGGTACGCGCACATTTAAAAAAGATAAATTCAATTTTTTTATTTTGATTTAATCGGAGTTGTGAATTTCTCAAAAACTATTATATTTTATAAGGAATTATTGCATTCATTTCCTAGATTTTGTACTTTTAATTCTCTTTCCCGCAATACTGTAAAATTCAGGAATTAACACGTAAGTTTCAATAATTTCTGCTATGCAAAAGTGTACAATATATTAAAGTATTCTATTTTCTGTAATCAATTTATCGAAATGCTGTAGATTATGTCCTTAATAATTTCTTCTTAATGATTTAAAAGGGCATTGTAATACGACAATAAATCACAATCTTGTAATATTGCTACAAAATCTAAAATAATTAAATTAAAAAGAATGTCAAAATTTAATTGTAAGTTAAGTCTCTTCATTCGCCCTACTTTTTGTGTCATACTGTGTCAATCAGAAATGTTCTATTTTATCTAAAAATATGGTATGTTTACGTTAAAAGAGACTCAAAATTTTAGACTCAATTTATTCCATGCTACTGTTAATTTCAAAATATTACGTCATTGTCCCGCAGGTGCGACTATATGATATAAAGGACAAAATGCAAATAAAATTTAAAAAAAGAAAGCAGAACCAAATAAAAAGTTAAAAAAACTTTTTCTTACACTTTACACTTTTCTTTTTAAAAAATTTTTGAATTTTTAAACTATTGCTCTTATCCGTTCGTTTTTTTTTCTTTGAATAACAGTAGTTTAATGTTTTGTGGCTTAGTTTCCATATTTCTTACTTAATATTTTATATATACATACTATACATACTATGCATATGAGAATATACAATTATATATATGCAAACAGTATACGGCTGTGTGCAATCTGCAATAAAATAGAGGAAAAAAGCAAAAAAAAAAAAGAACAGAAAACTATAAGTTTTGACAAGTTGTTTGCCCATAGAATAATGCGAATATTTTTTTTTTTACGGCAAGGATCCAACCACTTTTATAATAAAAAAAAAAAGTAAAAACTTAAATTTGAGAAAAACAAAAATAAAAAAAAAAAGAGAAGAAAATTTTATAAAAGAAAAGATAACAGGGAAATTGTTGAAAAAGAAAAAAGAGAAAATAAAAACCCCAACTTACTCTAAAAAATAACTTATGCTTGACATATAATTAGTTTTCGTTCTCATTTTCTTTAACTTTTTAAATTAATTTGCTTAAAACTAAAAAAAAATATATACATACGTTTAAGATTGTACCCGACAATTTTTCCTTTTATATATATATTATGCACAAAAGAATATTAATTATATTTGTATTATACATATGTATACATATATAAGGGTTATACAGTCAGTATGTGAATTTATTTGACATACACTTAAGTATAATATGGTTATGAAAAAAACTCTATTCCATTATAATAATTTTGAAGTTTTTAAAATTGCTGTGAGCTGGTGTAAAGAAACTATTGGATATTGTAATAGAATTGAAACGATCAGAAACTAAAATGACAGGTCAAACAGTTCGGTGGGTTAGGCTTAGGTATTTATACATGAAATAGAAAGTTTTTTTATAATATCAATGAAAGTGAAAATGTAAATTCAATGAAAAAAAAAAACAGGTTCCATTTTTTAAATTCTTCAGTATGCATGATAAAGAATTTTCACAAAATATTTAATTTTCTGATCAGATTGTATAAATTTATTTCGAATTAGTTTGAAATTTTAGTTGATTTTTAATGATAATTATTATCCTTTCCGATATTTTTGATAGTTTTCTATGTAATTTTAACATTATTTTTATTACGTGACGTGAAGACTTTTAATATTATTTTTTTAAATATTTTGTTTTCTGATCATTCGGAATATCATTTTATTTTACTCAAATCTTATTTAAGTAAAATAAGTACTCGTATAATCATAAATTAATTAATGGAATTTTAAATGGAAATTTATTATAAATTTTGTGTGTTATTTGTTAATTAGACATGCGTTCCTACATATTTATGTGTTAATCATATTTCAAGATTATTCTTTATAAAAAATACAAAAATTTACAAAATTTAATAAATTTTATCAAAATTTTTAATTATGAAATTTTTAATAATTTAAACTGGGTATCACTGCACAATATCTTATGATGTATTTTGAAATATAAGCACACTATGAAAACTGCTATGCAAATATTTAATTTTATTCTATATACAGAAGAGTGAATATTTAAAGAAATATTAATGTATCATGACTTCTTCAGTAAATGCAGCAAATATTTTATATTATGAAGGCATATACAGCTATATTTGAGCAAAATTTTATTTGTATATAGGATCTTCCTTCTTAGCTTAAAATTTCAGTATATATCAAATTATTTTGATATTTATTTAGTGAAAATCAAGTTTAGCTTTTATAGACTTTTTGTAAAATTGTATGCATCTCATATGAATTATAAAATTTTTAATTTATGAAACAAAATGTCATTCTGAGAACAAGAAAAGTAAAAAATTCAAATAAATTTTCGCAATTAATTTCAAAGGGAAAACACAGTTTTAAATACAAGAGAAAAATTCTGTGAAAATTTTCCAAAACCCGATAAGTCGATTTTTGGCAAAATCGAGATATTAATGAAAATGGAATGGTAAATATGAGGTAAATATGCAAGAGGTAAAGCGTTCGTTGGTGCATAAAACCATAACCCAGTAAAGTTAATAAAACCATTTATTAACATTATACCGTTGCCAAAACCCGATATTTATCATATCGTTCTTTCGAATAAACCGTAAAATCATTTAACAGTCTTATACAAGTATGCCAAAACCCGATATGTCCCATACCGTAAAGGTAAGAGATTGTTTTAACCAGCAAACAGAATGTTATATGTGGAACGAAACTGTGGCTGGACGGGGATCCCATGAACATGCTTCGTGCTTGTTTAAAAAAGTTATCTCATTACCCGAAACAATCAAGTATAAGTTGTATAAATATAATGTTATTGTATAATGTTATATGATTGGTGCAATTTTGTTCGTACCGTCACAGGTAAAATTCCATTGAATGTGTCTCAATTTCACATTTTTGTAAAACAATTATTATAAAAAGAAAAAAGGAAACGATAATCCTGTGTTGGCTTAAAATTAGGTGGATAAGAATCACCAAAAACTTGGGTAATGTTTATTTTAAATATCACTTGAAAGACGAAACAAACCTTAAAATAATAGATTTCTCAAGGACAATAATCTCATAAATTCAAAAAAAAGGCAGATTTATTGTTAATTTTACATTTAATTGACATTTAATTTCTTGTCACGAATTTTGTAAAAATTTTAAAGCCAATAATGATGCAAGTTACAACTACTTGTCTTAAGAGAATGTTGATTTGCATGCATAGTACACAAATATGTTATAAAAAAGGCTAATAATTGATAGCTTACTATTATTTTAATTAATAATAATACTATTTTATTTCTGAAATATGTATAAATACCTTTTTTGTTTGTTTTTTTATATTTAAAAAAAGTTATGGAAACGAAATTTCTTTTCTTGGTAAAGAATTAAGTAATTTCATATTAACTTTTATAAAGACTATTTTCGCATTTCCTATGATACTGATATGGTAGCTGGTTATTACCCAAATTGTTTAAGATAATGGAAATATTTTATGATAAATCATTATATTAAAATTTTTGAACTTCATATAAATTTTTTTTGTTATTTTATGTTTTAAAGAATATTATGGGAAGAATAAATTTATGTTTTTTAATAAAAAATTTTTCTTGAACAATATCTTTTACAATGGCGAAAAATACAAGAGAGAAATAGTTCTGAATTTGTACAACTTGTTTAAAAACAATTTTTTTTTCTTTTTGTGGTCATTTTTAAAAATATGAAGTATAAAAACACAAACATAACGTTGTAAAGACTATTATTTCTTTGAAAATCGTTTTTTGGCAGAGTATACTATTAAAATGGCCCACGTTACTTATAATTTGCCAAAACCCGATTGAGTTCTTCACCCCCCCCAATTTTATATTCCCAAAAGGTTGAAGCAACCTGAAAACTATTTTAATATATTGCTCTAATACTATATTACTCAAATAAAAAACCCCAGCTTACTAGCTCACTATTTTGTTTGAAAAATAAACATGAACGAAAAAAGGCTTTTTCTTAAAACTTTAAAATTGCGATACTGTAAAATTGCAAAAAAATACTTATCGGGTTTTGGATAATTTCCACAGAATTAAAATTGTAGTTTGAAGTATTTTTGAAATAAATCCGCAAAAAAGTGACAAAATTTTAAATTCCATTTTTCTTGTTACGTTTATTTTAAACTTGGAAAGTGCCATAAATTTCCTTTCATTAACAACCTTAAAAACCTTAAATATATATTAGTTCTTAATCTCTATAATAATAAAATAATTTCATTACTAAAAAATTATTCTTTATAATTTTTGAGTTTTGTAAAAATCTTAAATTAGGTTTTTTTTTGTTATAATTATCCTTGCTCAAAATAGCATAATGATTAATTTATTTCCTTTTCACGTGTAAACTTTTAACAGTTTTATAATTTAAATGCACAAAAAATTTAGAAAAAAAGTTTTTGTTTTAAAGAATTTTTTGCCAATATCTTCTTTAAAAATCTTATTCAATAAATCCTTCAACAATTTTCTATAATTTTTCTTTAATAAATAATTGTTCTTTAAAAAAAAAAAAAAAAGCATGCAAAAATTTATTACACTTTAAAAATAAAATATTTAAATTACTGTATGTTTGTAATAAGTGAGTAATATTATATGTTTAGGTACATAAATTTTCATTTATTTATTTAAACATATTGTGTATATGTAAATAGGTATAACCATTATAGTTTTGTAATTATTACAAACTTAAATATTTTTCTTTTAAAAACATTACGTATAAATTTTAAAAGAAAAATCCTTTTATTTAAAAAAATAAAACAAAAAGTCTTATTAAATTTCTCAATTATTTTATAACCTTCGATGAAGGACTGACCTTTAACAATTATAAAATAAAATAAAAAATTTGAATACATAATAGTTGGATATACATTATATATATGTACATACTTCTTATCTATACATTATACAAGTAAGTGATAATTAAAATATAACAAATATAACATTTGGGGTAAAAAAAAATAACAAAATATATTTTTTTTTACCCCAAAAATTATAACTTTAAAATACCAACATGAAAGTGTACTTGGAACTATACAAGCATTTACATTCCTTTTGTTCTTACTCATATACACATAATGTATATCATAGAGTATAATATCTATTTATAATATAATAGAGTATAATATTTATAATAACACTGTATAATTATTAAATTGTAAAATTGTGTTATATAAAAACTTAAAACTTTCAATTATTTTAAAATGTAATAGTACATACACATGTATTACGTATGTATATACAAAGATAGTAAAGAGAAAATCAATTGACCTTCTTAAAAATTTTCTTACAATTCTATAAGAATTTTTTTTTTTTGTAAAAAATTGTAAAATAATATAGATAGAGTAGTGCATAGTGTTTTAAAACTAGTAAATTACTATTTGAAAATTTTGTATTCGTATAACAGAATAAGAAGAGTACTCATATAATAATTTGAAAAAAAAACAAGTAAAAACGTTTCAGTCGGTATGAACCGATTGAATTATACCCTGCACCTTTCATTGTTGTATAGCAACTTTTCAAACCTGTGAAACCATTTTATAGAAACTTCATGGATATGTCTGATCTATAACTGAACACACAACTAAAAAGTTTCGTGAATCTGATTTTATTATTTTTCCAAATATTTAAAATAAGCTTTTGGACTTGTATGGGAGCCACTCGAACCTGACAAGCAATTCCACCAAAACTTCAGAAATATCTTTGACCGATAATTGGACACACAACTGCCAAGTTTCATGAATCTGTCTTTATTATTTTTCCAAATATTTAAAATTAGCTTTTGGAGTTGTATGACTGGTACTCGAACCTGCCAAGCAATTCCACTAAAACTTCGCAAATATATCTGATCTATAATTGGACACACAACTGCCAAGTTTCATGAATTTGACTTTATTATTTTTCCAAATATTTAAAATTAGCTTTTGGAGTTGTATGGCAGGTACCCGAACCTGCCAAGCAATTCCACTAAAACTTCGCTAATATATCTGATCTATAATTGGACACACAACTGCCAAGTTTCATGAATCTAACTTTATTACTTTTCCAAATATTTAAAGTAAGCTTTTGGACTTGTATGGGAGCCACTCGAACCTGGCAAGCAATTCCACCAAAACTTCAGAAATATCTTTGACCGATAATTGGACACACAACTGCCAAGTTTCATGAATTTGACTTTATTATTTTTCCAAATATTTAAAATTAGCTTTTGGAGTTGTATGGCAGGTACCCGAACCTGTCAAGCAATTCCACTAAAACTTCGCAGGTATATCTGATCTATAATCGGACACACAACTGCCAAGTTTCATAAATCCAACTTTTTTATTTTTTCAAATATTTAAAGTAAGCTTTTGGACTTGTATGGGAGCTACCCGAACCTGTCAAGCAATTCCACCAAAACTTCAGAAATATCTTTGACCTATAATTGGACACACAACTGCCAAGTTTCATGAATCTGACTTTACTATTTTTCCAAATATTTAAAATAAGCTTTTGGACTTGTATGGGAGCCACTCGAACCTGTCAAGCAATTCCACCAAAACTTCAGAAATATCTTTGACCTATAATTGGACACACGACTGTCAAGTTTCATGAATATGACTTTATTATTTTGCCGAATATAAAAAATTTGCTTTTGGAGTTGTATGGCAGCCACCCGAACCGGTGCAGCTATCTCATTAAAATTTTTAGAGCGTATGTAGAATATAATTGGACACATGTATACAAAATTTTATATTTGTACCTTTATTAGTTTTTGAAATAATTAAAATAAACTCTTTGAGTTGTATGCCAGCTACCCGAACCCGTTGTCCGAATTGGTCCAATAACAATAGGGTTCGTCCTTGGCACAAAAGAAGCAACTTGTGAAAGTTTGGTGTCGATTGCATTATTCGTTTTTGAGTTATCGTGCGATCGGACGGACGGACGGACGGACGGACGGACGGACGGACGGACGGACGGACATGTCTAAATCAACGCAGAATTTTACGCTGAGCAAGAATATATATATATGTCCATACCGCAGATGGCTCCTTCAAGTAGTTACAAACTCCATACCAAAGTTAATATACCCTTCACGAAGTGCAGGGTATAAAAAACAAGTTTTCAAGCAGATTGAGAAAATTTGAAATAGTTTTCAAATTTAAGATTTTTTAATAAAAAATTGTTATATAAAATTCTTATAATAAGAAATGAAGAATTTTTTTTATTTTGTATTGATAAAAGTAGTTGCCTGTATAAAAGAATTTTTCTAAATGCAGATACTCACTCAAAACGAAAAACTAATTAAAATTTTGCATTGATTCAAGAAAATTTTTTTTTTCTCATTTTATTAGTACAAGCGTCCAAATATCAAAATGTTCTCATTCAACACAAATTCCTTAAAATAGTAAATTTTAATATAATGTCATTGAGCTAGAACCATTAATCAATTAAAAATATGATTTTATTGTTATGTAATGTAGCAATTTTACGATAATGTTTGCAGTTTTATAAAAATTTATTTACTGTCTGCATACATTTATATTTATTGTTGTTCTCTTTGATATTAAAATTTTATTGACTGTCTTTAATATTAAATTTTGGTACTAAAACACGGGGATATGTCAAAATTATTTTCTGAGTTTGCAAATCACAGAATAACAAAAAAAAACAAAGATTTAATGTGGTCAGCATATAACCGACTGCAATGTATATTGTTTATTTTAGTGTAAGTATTACAAAAAATTATAAAAATGCATTTTAAACACTTCTTTAAAATTTTAAAGAACACTCAAACAGAAAGCTTTTATTTAACATTTTTAGTAGTGTTTCGCTTTGTACCATTCGAATTGTCTGAGAAGTTCGCTAGTTAGCTTGGGTAATAACAAGAATTCAATATTAAATTTCATCAAAATCAGTTCACTTGAACTGAAAATATACGAATACACATACAAATCAACAGACCGACATAAAGACACAACGACAGACAAACAGACAGTCGGCCTCTCTCTAAAAATAGTTTATTTATACACTTCCTTACTATGGAGAAGTGTGTTTAAATCGATGACACGATTTGCGAAATTTGGTATGATCACGTCATGTCCTCTCTCATTGTATGCAATGCAGTCGATAATAATATAAATGCATAGTATGGAGGCTCACCCCTATAACACAAATTGAACTACATATTTTATCGAAAAAAAAAATTCATTTTATTTTTGTCACAAAAATTTTCAATCTTTTTTTCAATTTCCTTTATCTTAAATACATCGTTACAGATCCTTAATTTAATATACATAATAATAATTAAAAAAAAAAAAAAGAAAAATAGCTATAAAACTACACTTTTATAGCTATTATTCAATTTTTAATATTTATTGAATTTTTTTATTATAAGCGTATATGCACAGCATATTAAAGTGTGTTTCATGTACAACGCTGCTATTGAATAAGAAAAATTTATTGAAAATCGATTTTCATGCAATAACGCTATAATGTGTATGGTTGGCATTTCATAAACGAGTAGGTATGACGGGTCAGGAAGATACGCAACAATTGCTGAATTAATTGTAAAATCTTTGCGTGCACATCTAACCAACTAAACTTTATTGCGTCAATTCAAATCAAATGCGTTAAATAAAAATTGCACTCAGTTTTGAAGAAATTATTAACTGTTTGATTACTTAATTGCATGCGATCATACAGTTGCATGAGTTGCACTCTATCTGAGACCTATGTTAAAAATTTTAGAATTTAGAGTGTTTCATCTAAATTTTGGCCTCAGACATTAATTATTATACATATTTATAGAAATGTATTGATTTCGAATTGAATTTAAGATAAGTTCTAAATTTGAATATAATAAATACAGTAAATAAGATTTTTTTTAACAAGAATGTAGTTAAATATAGCTCCATGTATTGTTGTGCTGTTATTTAGTCATAGTTACTCCATATTCAGAAAGACATACATGTACATACATAATTTTTGAATATATTTTAAAAAAGTTCATATGCACATATCATAAATGAATATAAAAATTCAACCTGATTTTATTTTCTTTTTTTTTCGATAGTTTATAAATATTGCAAAATTTTTTATATAAAAATTCATTTTATTGCATTAATTTTAACTTGTACACATATAAAAATACTTTCATATTTATTATACGATATAGTATATACTATATACAATTACATTACTATTAAAAAAAAAAAATAAATTTCAATAAAGCAAAATTTTATACTGCACCATTTTTGTATATTTTTTTTTTTTATTTAATAAATACATAAATATAAAAAAATATAAAAAAACAAAATGAAGTAGAAAATTTGAAAACATAAATATCGTGCGCCAACAATATGTAAAAAAATGTTATATACCCATGTATATGTATATGAAAATCTATGTAATATAAATGTAGGTATGTCTATTGAAAACTGTCTATATAACTGTCTATAATATGGTTGTCATATTTTATTAAATATCTAGTGTAGTAGGTAAACCTACATTGAAATATGAAATTTTCTGAATTTCTTTTAGATAGACAGTTAACACAATATTATTTTAATTTGTCATTTTGAAATGAAATGGAGGAAAAAATCTTTCTAAAATATAGTGGCATATATTTTTCAAATATGAGTAATTGAATGAATTTTCTTAATATATTCTGGCAATACTAATTGGAAATAGCTATTAATCTTTGTATTTTAGATCTTAAAAGCCGGTATTTCATTAGTAAGTTTAAGCAGTTCACACAATAATAGAAGAGAATGCAATCGTTCAAACCAAATATACCCCATATTTTCCATTTATGAAGGATATTTTATCAAAAAATTTATACTTTTTATTGAGAATTTAGTCGATTTCGGATTTCTCTGAAATTTTTGTAATTGGAAAGAAAATTTTCATTAAATTAAGAATAATAATTATTTTTTTTTTTATTAAAATTTTATAAATATAAAATCTATTATTCTTCATCTCAGAACCACTTTTGATTGCAATTTTATCCTTTGCCAATTTAATACAAGAAATTTGCTAATTACAAAAAAAATGAAATGAAATTTTAGAAACTCATACTTATTTTATGGTAGGTTGGTTTTCATTGAAATTGTAATTCTTTATTTTATAATATATGAAAAACACCTCTTTGCAGGATAATGACAAAATGACTCAAAGTTAGGTATGTGCAATATATTTCTGTCTTCATTTATAGTTGTGTATAAATAAAATGCAGGTATGTAGGTATATAACAATGATATGAAAAGTTTAAAAGAAAAGTATGCAAATATTTTTTTTTTGTTTTTTTGCATATAAAGTGAATTTTTATGAAAAGTTCCCTATGTTTTTCTTCCTATTTATATTTTTATTGTTGTTATTTCAATTCTACTTTGTTATTTTGCATTCTCTATACACACATATAGTTAAAGTAAATATGTACCTATAAATAATAGGTGAAAGTGTTACTTATACATGCTAAAGAGAATTTTTCTTGAATTTAATTTTATTTTTTCTTTTAATTTTCTTATAATTTTCTTTTGATTATTTTCATATACAATATAGAATAGTATGTGTGTATAAATATGTACAATGTAAAATACTTGTTTATTCATTTATAAAATTGAGTTTTTTTTCTAAAATGTTTTTTATTTGTTTTAATTTTATATTTTGCATTTTATATTATGCAATGCATGTATACAATAATAACAATAAAATAAAGTAACAAATAAATTAAATATAAAATAATTGACGTGAAAATTGTTTTTTTTTTTAGAAAAAACAAGAAAGAGAAACAAAAGAGAAACGTGATTTGGTATAGATTGGAGCCTATCAACTGTGTGATAAACATTCGACTCAAGATCAATTCTAATAATATACTTGTGTGCTCGAAATTTCTATATTATAGCTGTAATAATTTCCGACATAATGTCAAATAAGTTTTAAAGTTGTAGGACAGCTTTCATAAGAGCTCAGGATTTCGAAACTGATTTTACCAAAAGTAGCGGCCATGTTACCATATTTATTTATACACAATGCCGTTACTGTACTTTAAGTAGTTTTTAAGATATGACCAAATATGTATTGAAATTGTATGACAACTACCGCAAGGAGTCAAGATTTTCAATGATTTTTAGTTTACATAACAACGCCAAAAAAGTAATTAACCACTTGTGAAAATTTGGTGAGTTTAGCTCAATTATTTTTTAAGTTATTGTCCGGGTAAATGGACGCACGGATTGACATTGTTAAATTGAGCCAGAATTCGAAACGATAAGGAAAATTTGTAATACGAACATACGTTCATAACATACGTCCGTACGGGTATAATAAACAAAATGTCATAATAATTATGCTTGTATAAAAAAATAATCGAATATTTTAAATGAAAATTTTGTTTCAATATTTAAAAAATGCAAAAGCAATAGAATTTCAATTAAATTTAAAGTGATTTTATATAGTTTATAATAAAACTTTAATTTAAAGTTTATCTAAAAGGATTTGAATAAAAATTCTCAAAATTTTTTTTAACAAACCAATTAAATACTTTTGTAGAATTTATATAGGAAAATATTGGAATATGTGTCAGCATACTAGGAACTATAAATGGAGCTAATTGAAATTAATGAATATGACAAATTTTTTACAATGAAACAGGATAAAAATATGCTAATAGATTTTGAAAATCTTATTATCAAAATTAGATTTGGAATAGTCACAAAAATTTTTCAAGAAACTAGCCTGATTAAAAATGAAGTAATATAATTGAAATTATACAAAATTATTTAATAATATTATATTCACTGTTATACAACACAGTACAAGCAGTAAATCTATCACATTGTATTAATGTGATAGATTTTTATCAAATTTTTATCACATTTTATTAATGTGATCAATAATATTTTTATTATATAATATGTGTAATATTAAAACGTGGAAAAAAAATTAATAAATTTTTCAAAAATGTATTGAATAATATGAAACGTTTTGTCAACGTTTAAATTATTTCGGAAAAAAAAGAATTATTTATGTATGTACATAGACTGATGACATATCACAAATTATTGAGGTCATTCATACAGAAAATTTACACCATATCAGTGTGGATTAAAAAGAATTTCATAAATGCAATTTAACATTTAATTGATTGAATTTTAATTCAATAATAATTTTCATAACTTTGTAACTTTGTAATAAATTAAAACATTAAATATTTTTTTTTTATTAAGCTCAGATTGAACTACACATACATTTTTTTTCTGAAATTGTAAATTACACACACACAAATATTTTATCTGATGACATTTTTCTCAAAAGTTATTCTTTTACAATATTCCTCTGGCATAATGAATCATATATCTATACATTATTGGATGTGTATTGGATGTGATAGTGTATACATAAACGCTTATTAATACAATTTGTATCATATATCATACAAATTTAAAAATTTTCATGCCTTATTGTAATAATATTAAATTTTTCTTTTTCGGCCATATACAAGTTTTCTTTAAATTTTATTGTATTTTGTGATTATATTTGCAATACGTATATTATTAATAAATTGTAATTTCATGGCATTTCTGGTTTATTGAAATTCTTTTTATATATATACAGAATTTTTGCAAGCGTAATTAATAATATTGAATATTGAAGTTTGCTTCGTTCATAATATAAATTATAATTTTAACACTTATAATGTATTACAAAAATTTTATAATTGCATTATTTCAAATAATTTACTTGAGTTGTAAGATTTTTCAAGAATTCGCTAAATTCAAGGGTATGCACATAATTTTCATAGGGATAAGAGTATTAGAAGAATATTAAACAAAATCCAGAAAAATTTTTTTAACAAATAAGAGAATATATAAGATTATTATAGCTTTTCTGTTTTTGCAATTATTCACTTTCAATCCTATTATAGCCTACTTCTGTAAAACGAAAATTTTTAAAAATTTTAATAAAGTAAATAATTGTTTCAAATTAACTAGCCCTTATTATTATACTTATTTTTTCATTAACTTGACCGTTCAATTCAACTAGATATTATGTGTTAGCGCTTCTTTCAATTTTTTGCTATTGCTCATCCGAAAAATTATGTAATAAACTGATATATTTTAATTGTAAACAAATTAAAGTAATTCAAACATTTTTTTTAAAAGCAGTTTGTAACTTATTCAAGAGAAAAATGCTAATTTAGAAACCATTGGTTTGATCTAACTTTATATTAATTATTAAGTTTTTCATTTATTTCAAATTATTTGACTTTGAAATGTATGTAATTAAAAATACATTAAAAATTTTCTAAATTTCATTTTAATTTTATAGAATTTTTTAAATAGGATCTCTTATTAGATGTTGCGGAAATAGAACAATTACAATAGTGAACATATACATAATATCTTAAAAAATTTATTAAAATTGCATAAATTTAGGGGCAACTGGTTAAAAAATTGTTGAATTATAAATGTTCGAAAATTGCTATTATGTTTTACGGTAAAAATCATGTAATATAAATTTTTTTATTCTTTCTATTTGTTTTTTTTTTATTTTTCTTGTGCTATTTGCAGTTGCACTTATATAAATTGTCTTAAAAGTTTCTTAAATTAGTGACTTAAATATTTTTATTTTGATTATGGGAAATTTCTGCGTAATTCAAATTTACCTCATTTATCCCTACTTTTTTATTTTGTCTTATATATCAAAGCTATTTTAATTAGGAAAGTACACGTTATTGTATTATAAATACATTCGTGTATAGCCCGTTTAAAACAAGGGTATAATGCACTACCTACAATACAATATAGAATGCTTATTTCTATATAATAGTGAACATAGTTGTATGTATAAGAGAATATTGCCAAAAAAATTGATTCCTTGTGTGATTGCTTTTCTTTTTAAGTAGTATTAAAATGTAGGCCTAGGTAATTTTTTATTTTCCCTTTTTTTTTTATTTTGTTCTTTATAATATATACGACAATCATTTCTTAACACACACCAACATAAAATTTTCTATATATAAAAATACGGGTGAATAAGATTTCTTTTTTTTTGAAAATGAAAATGAAAGACAAAAACTTAGGTACTCTATTAGACCTTACTCATACATATATGGGGTATAAAATAGAAAGTTTGTTTTTAAGATAAATTCATATAGATAGGGTTTTTACAATACGGAATTTTCTTTTCCTGTATAAATGTTTTAAGCTACACAACATATGCATATAATTTGTATTATACTACAAAAACAAAAAAAATGAAAGTTAAAAAGAATGAAACATAAAAATTATGTTTACCTCGTTTTTGTATTTTTTCTTTGATATTTTTCTTTTTCTTGTATTTTCATTTTGTTAAGGACACGGGAAGAAATTCATTATAGGTAAACAAGTATTTTTAGTAATTTTTTTTGGGGTTTTTTTTTGCATATTATAAAGTAAGATTTTGTATATAAACATAGCAATCATGTGTGCTGCATATTATATAAAATACATGCATGAATGTAAATTATTATACTTAAATGGTATTTTGAATAAGACTTGTATTTTATTAAGAATATTATATGTATACCGTTATGCTTGTACTATAATAGTAAAAATGCAGAAAAACAAAGAAATAGATAGACTTATGCTTTATTTCTGTTATACAAAATTCTTATTATTATTATTATTGCTTGCATGTTCTTTTAGCCTTGAAAATTTTATTTGGATTTATACAAATTTTTTTTTTTCGTTTTTTATGTTGTGTACAAATATTCGAGTATATTATTACATGCATTTATTTATATACATATAGATATGTATGTTATGTATATTTATGTACGTAAAGAGAACTGCAATACATACCATCTACAATATTATTTTCTCCATTTTAAAATATAAAACAGAGTGAGCACAGAATAAACAAAATAAACAAAAAAAATTTCAAGTATTATATTTTATGGGTAAATGAATCGACAATATTTTTTTTTTATTTTTCAAAATAGAATTTTTTGGGGTTTTATTTATAATAAAATATTTATATTTGTATTATTCTATAAAGTTCACAATTTTATAGTAATTTTATTCATGTATAGCTTCAGAAAGTTAAGGAAAATGATATTGTTATATACTGCAAAAAATATAATAATATTGTATAACAAATTAACATCAAAAAATGCAAGTAATTTTAGTATACCACAAATTGTAGAAAATTACATACATTATAAAGTACATTTTTGTTTTTAAGATAACTGTTTAGATTGAAGGTGTTATTGGAAACTATAACAGTTTTTCTCAGTATAAATTTTCTCAGTTCTCTCATTTATTGTTCTTATTAACTTGTTTTTTTTAATTTTGTGTATTCAAATAGTAATTTCGAACTAACATTTTTTTATCAGTACAGTTTGCGGCAAGCATATGGTAACATCGAAGTAAAATATTTAATTTCTTCTTAGGTTCATAATGATTCTTTAGAAAAAATTATGAATTTGGTTGAAATATTGATTGCATATAGTGCGAAACATTAAAATTGAAATTATTATAGTATTATACATTTTGCTAAAATTATATTTCAGACATTAAAAATTAATCTAAGAATTCCTCAAAGCTCCTAACTAATTAACAGTAGTTAATAAGAGCATGTAAATTACAAGATTATAAATTAAAAATTCAAAATATTTCTACGTACCTAAATATATGTGCTTTTATACTTTAAATTTTAGGCTATAAATGTTTAATAAATTTTTAATTTTTGTAAAAGACTATAGTTTCCTATAAGCTGTAAACTTTCATTAAATAATTTTATACAAAAAATCAATAAGTGTGATTTGGTATTATTTCGTTCTTCTGGAGTGAAGTAGTCTGGAGTCTGAATGTTTTGTTATTGTAATTTCAATTTATATTTTTACATCGCATAATATTTTGAGTGTCTACAAAAATTTTGAAATCGAAAAATGTATAATAAATTAAGGGTATAGCATTCAAATTAGCTATAACCTTTGCAATATTTCAAAAAAAGTCAATTTTAGAATATTCGAAAAATATTTTGTAGATTGTTTCTCCTGAAAAAACCTGAGATTTTACACATAATAAAAATTTTTTTCTTATTTTCTCAAAATCTGAAGTTTTATTATTCTTTTTTAGGCTTCTTATCAACATATACAAAATGATAGATCATAAGCAATCGTATAAAATAAATAGAGCATAATTTGAGTAATAATTTTTAGTTTCTGGTTACTAAACATAAGTTCTTAATATCCTATAATGAAATAAGTACCTACATTTCAAAAAAAAAAAAAACAAACTTCATGAAAATGAAGAAAATACAAGTAAAAAGGATAAAAAATATTTAGGTCTTGTAATGCATGCAACATACGTATTTAATATATATATAAGTATATATGCATACCTATGCATATAATTTGTTGCGGTATGCTGATAGTAGTTTGAAAAATTTAAATTTTTTTTTAAAACTTATATAATATAATATACAAATATTTTTATATACTTAAATTTTAAAATAAATTTAAACATTTATACATATTATACTCATGAAAATGTCCTTTAAAAATAATACCCCAAAAAATATACAATTATACAATAAAAATGGTATCTTTTTTGGTGTATCTTTTTCTGTATTATATACTTTTTGTATATTATAACAATTTAAATACGTTTAAGATATATAGCGAAATTAATATACATATATATTATTGTTATATTATATATTATTGTATACAATAAAATTATATGATACCATAATAACTAGCAATTTAGGTTAAGGGTGAAATGTGCATGATCATAAATTACATTTAATATTTTCCTTTTTCCCTCAAGTATATTTATAATTAGCTTATAGGAGGGAAATTAAAGGAGAAAAAAAAAATTATTTTGTTTTTTTTTGTTTTTCGGGGTCTTAACAAATTATTGTAGAAAACTTAGAGGAAAAGAGATATTTAAGAAATTAAAGTTTAAAAAAGAAAAACAGAAGTAAAATTTTTTTGTTTCTTTTAAATTATTTTTATTGTTTTTCATTTCTATGCTATACTACACACACTTAATGTGATTGCATATTGCATTTTGGAACTATTATTAGTTTTGCTATTTTGCTTCATTTTTTGCTCTCTAAGTATTTAATTTATACTTTATTAATGTTTTCTGTTATACTCGTAAATAATTTTATTAAGATTTTGAGAAGAGTTTTATTAAAAGTTACTAGCATTTTTGTTTTAATTTGACTTTAATTGAGTTTGAGTTGAACAAAATAATAATTTCCTAATGGTATTAAACAATTTAGAAAATAATTTCATTATCTTTTATATTACAAATCAATTTGATGCAATATGGGAGTTGTTTTTTTAATATGGACAATTTTTTTTAATTTTACATATGTGACAATACTTCCTAATTTCATAGTAAATGCGTATATTACATAATAACATATGTTAGGATTATTATCATCAAAATGTCTTCAAAAAAATTCTAATTTTTTTTTTAGATTCTAAGAAAAGGTTTATTATCCTGTCATTCCCAAAAACACGTAGATATTTCTTACAAGAATCATATTATTTAAAAATTTCATAATATATTGAATACGTATTGACATTATAATATGTGTATATAATCATTATAAATTAATAGCTGAAAATTTTCTATATTTCAGTATTATACCATAATAATTATTAATATTTAACATCTAATTTACACGACATACTAATATGATATGCGGGTCTATAAACAATAATTGTATATGTGATTTTAAATATTATTTCATTTTATTTAACATTAATTTAATTATATCTTTAATATATCTACTCTATTATATTATTATTAATAAGTTGTTATAACCACCATTTTGAACACATTTACATATATTGTATATTATATGTCTAGTTTTAATAACATATATTTAATGTTACATATTATATATTATGTATATAGGAATAAAATATTAATATGCATTTCATGAAACTATTTTATATATATATAGCATGTCAACTAAATTTAGGGAGAAAAACCAAAAGGGTTATGGCAAAATTTTATCAGCTTTTTGTCTTTTACATATTTCATGTCTATTGCCCATAATTTAAATTTTTATTTTAATTTTCAATTTACATGCATGCTTTTTATACTTGTATTAACTAACTTTGTAAAATATTCATATTAATATAGGTAAATATATATATTATATAAGTTTGTGTGTATTAGAAAAACCCATTTAGATTTCTAAAGAGTGAAATTTTTTATGTTTTGATTGCCAGATACCCAGTTTTTAGTACTCAAATTAGTCTACATAGTCGCAATAAAATATTCAAAATGTACAAACAGTACTTACTATACTGGGGTGTCAATTGGACTGCTCCAATTTAAATTTAAATACATTAGGAATTGACCATATATATAGTAGTAAATTATGTTCTATTCTAAATTTTCAAGCTTATTATAAGAGCTATTTTATTCGCCAATATTACAAACGATGGTGATTTTGCTTAAAAATATTATTGATATTAAATAAAACACAAATTTTCCAAAATTTCTGCAAAAATTTACAATGTGAAAAAAAATCGGAATTTATAAGACGTTCTCATTTCAAAATTAAGGTCCTGTGGTATTAATACCCATTTCACTTTATTAGATGCATATGCTCAATTCTTCATATAGCAACGTAGCATTACTGCAGTTTTAAAGTCATGTAAATATTTCATCAAACAAAAATTTGGAAATTCGTATTGCCGAAAGAATAATGGCAATTTTAATTATAAAAAGCTTAAAAAATTTAAAATCTTTAATATTTATATATAATGTATTAATTAATTTATATGTAAAATGTTTACAATACCAATAAACTCGTAAATGAGAGGTCTGACCGGGTAGCAACTTTTTAGAATTTTAAATATCTGATCGTATTCACACATTATGGTGCAAACCACTATAATACACGACCCATAAATGAGACATACATTATATATAAATGTATCATATATACAAATTTATATGAATTTAATTTTGTATATCATTTCATCGTTTAACAATAAACTAATAATATGTCACCATTATTAAAACGCGAAAATTATTACCTATATGACAAAGTAGAAAACATAACAACAATAATAATATAATGATGTTTTTAAAAGAACACAATAAGAATAAAGGGTAAAATTTCGCATATAAATGAAATATAACAATATAATAGCATACGAGTATATATGTATACCGTAAATGTATATTGTATATGACTGTATGAATAAGGAAATGAATAGTACCGTGTATGTATACAACAGAACATAAACAAACATACAACAATCGAATATATAAGCCTTGAATATCAATAAATTTTTGCACAATCCCTTCTTCAAATTCTTAAGAAAATCAAAATTCAAACGATAATAAATTAAGGAAAAATAATGACCAAAACAAAAAATAAAAAAAAAAACCTGAAAATTTTTTTTTTGTGTTTTTATTATTTTTTGTTTTGTAGTGTATTAATAATATAATAATATGAAGTTGTCAGGACAACTAACTAATAAATACTCCTTCCTTATTAACCCAAAATGAATTTACGGTAAAAAAAAAATAAGAAGAAGGGAAATATTTTTTTTTTATTTTATTTTTATGTATATTGTTGTTATTACTGTTATATTGTTATTATTACAATAACAATAATAAATTTTTGTCTTATAGAACAACACAGTGTTATTCCATTACTTTATGGTATTTTTTTGTTGTCGTCGAAATATATTCTTTATATATATATATATACTATATATATAAAGGAAAAGTTAAATTATTTATTATTTTATACTTTTGTTATTCGATTATCTGACTTGACAACCTCATCAACAATTACTTTGTAAGTTTTACCCTCTCTTAAATTAAATTTTTTATTATGTACGTACATATATTATATATATACGAGTAAATATAATATTGGAAGAAAAATATATTCAGTAGAGGACTGTGATATTTGAACTATTTATAAAAATTTTGATTTTAATTTAAGAAATCTCGAAAATTTTTTAATTTTTTTTTTACCCATACAGAAACAATAGTATTTTACCCACCCGATTATTTACTGGTAAGGCAATTGTTCAAAAAAAAAAAGAGCAATAAAAATGTATACAGTACGATATTGGGCAATTTATTTTATGGAAGTAGAAAAAGGCTCAATATCGTAAATTTTGTTTTGTATTATAAAACTATCAGAAATAAAAAAAATTGCTTTATAAAATTTAAGCCCGATTATTTGGTGAATTTTGAGTTTAGCGTTTTTTTCTCTTAATTCATAAAATTTTGCTCATTTTTATGAGCGTTTTTCATAATTTGTAAGAAATGTCTCGCATATTTTATTTACCACTGAATATTAGCCAATATAAAAACTTCTTTCCCTTTCTTATAATAAAAATGAAATTTTCTTTTTAAAGAAATTGCATTAAAAATATTAAAGTTTTTGTTTTTTTTTTTTGTTGGTAAAATATTCATTCAAACTACCAGTACCACAAAAATATAAAATCAAAACCTCTTTTTATATCACCAACTTTTATTATCTTGTTTTATTTTTTATTACACTCAAAATATTATTGCAATAAAAAAACGAAACATAATAATTGATATTCTCCGTATATCCTGATTAAATTTTTCCAAAGAAAAAAAAAAAATAGTTGAAAGAAATTTCAAGAAAATTTCATTTTATATTGAAATCTAGACAAAAAAATCAGCAATAATTGTACAGAATTTTTTTTTCTTTTTTTTTACTATTATTTTCAATCAGTTGAACAAATATTTTTGGAAAAATATTTTTATTTATAAAAATATTTTCTTTCATTATGTTTATTTATATTTTACCTTTTCATGAAAAATCAAATCTTTAAACCCCTTCTTTTTTCCAAAATAATTTTTTTTTTTTTAATATTTTTTTCAAAAGATTTACTTTTGAACAGGCAGCAGATAAGATACATATATAGCAAGAAAGAAATAAAATTTCATAATGCAGTTGCAATGAAAATTTTTCCTATATTTGAAGACTATATAACTAGCTATTTACATATTATATAAATGTATGTAATAGTAAAGTAGTATGTAAAAGAGTAAATGGTATATGAAGTAATAGTATTGCAGTAAATCCTTTAAAATATTTTATATACGTGGCAGGGAAATAAAAATTGGGTTTTATTATAAAAAGGGAGGGGGGTAACCCAACGTTATAAATCATTGCAAACCTCAAGTATTTGGTTTTTGAAGATTATATGTGGAAAAAATTAAGAGAGAAAAAGAGAAAAAGAGAAAAACCAAAAATATTTTAAAAGCGAATTATTAAAATTTTTTTGTAAAAAAAATCCTTTTTTTTTTTTCAAAGTATAGATACAACAACGTCATTTATCAACATTTAAATTTATAACTTAGTTATAAAGGATATATTTAAAAATTCACAAATAATTTTTTAAATGACATGATATATTGTTAAGAGCAAAACCAAAATATTATAATTATTATTGAGATTAAATGCTTTATATATAATAAAACTGGACGTTATTCATTTCAAATCCAATTATTTTTGAAAAATTTTTGTTCTTTAGCTAAAATATTTTAGTATATTTTTTTTTTTCTGTGATTTTAGGTACAGTATTTTTTAATAATGTTGAAGATGAGTGTAATTTGCAAATATACAGAAAAATTCCATTCCAATGAAAATGAGTTTTTAATTTATTATTTACATTATTGTCATTTTTGGCAATCAAATTTATTGTAATTTTCAATTGTTAAACGATTAAATTAATAATTTGTGTCAGATGTTGAACTATGAATTGTAAAACACTCTATATAATATTTTTTTCTGAATTTCATGTATAGAAAATAATGGAATGTGCTTTAAGAATAGAATATTATAAAACTCTAAAATATAATTATTAAAATAAAGATGAAGTAAACTTTCTAATCATACAATATTCCTTAATTTTTGACATAAAAAGAATTTAATTATAGTATAACAGAAAATAAATACAATGTATGAAAATTGTATAAAAAATATTAATAACATGAAATTTTATTTCTTAGTTTTAATTTTCTAAATTAATGTTAGAAGACCGAAATAATGTAATTATGAAGTCTATATTTACCGTACGAAAAAAAAGGCAATTGAAACAAACTAATGGAAGAAAAAACAAATTTTTTTTTAGCAAAGCAACTTATCTATTTTATGGCCTTGAAAGAATGTAAGAATAAAATAATTTTTATAATATTATTATATAAAATTTATATATATACATAGAATCAAAATTTTGATAATATTTAAGGCCATTAAAATATAATATAAGATTTTCTTTTTCTTCTTTTTTTTCAGATTTATCATAATAAATCTTGTTTATTATTTCTTTTATATATTTTATTGCAAATCTATGAAAATCTATATGTATTTAATATCAAATAAATTTCATATTAAAAATTATACCATATATATAAATTATATACTATTATGTTAATATTGAAATAATATAATTTGTATTTAAAAAATGAAAATAAATTTAAAAAATGTGATATAAATCTTTATATAAATTTATTATTTTATTTATTTTTGTTTAATTTAAAAAAGAGCCAAAAAAATTGGAGAAAAGAACGTAGAGAAAGGATTAAATTTTTTATATATATGATTATAGATTTTTGTATATTCACAATAATTATTGTATATATTATAAATTATTGATTATGTATATAAATTGGTATATAAATCAAAATTTTTCTTATAATTGTGAATACTAATATAATATTATATTAACTATTGTTATTATTTAACAATTCTTGAATAAAAAGGATTTTTAATGCTACCAAAAGTATAACATGTTTTTCTTTTTAATAAAATGCATATTATGTAAAAAAATTTTTATAGAATTAAAAGGGTATTTTTCTAAAGATAAAATATGATATTATCAATATTTTTAAATTTATATTAAACAAAAAGGGTTTCTCTGGAATTGCATTTTCGATGTAACAAACAAATTTTGAAGTTTCAATATGGAAAATATTATAATATTTGTACAACAATTAAATTTTACAATATTAAATTTTATAAAAATGATTGCCATAATAACATAAGCGATACTAAATAATAATTCTCTTTATATTGTTATACATGTAATATTATTATTATCGGCACACATTAAAATAGTATTTCATGTGAAGAGACAGTTTAATTTTTATTATATTTAATATGTATTCCCTTAATATTGATAGCTCATATCATATGCACTGTAATTAAATTTATTCAATTTATAATATATGTAGTTGCAGTATAGAAAAGAGTAGTGGCATAGCAATTTAATAATATTAACAGTAGTGGCATAAAAAATAATAATTAACAAATTTCCTTCTCCGAGTAAAAGCTTTATTTCCTTTTGAATTTCTTTAAAAATTTTTACTTGCTCTCGATTTCCCTTTTGTACATTTCTTTAAAAAAAGAAATGTAGAGAAATTTAAACAATATAAAATTTTATTTATTAAACTATAGTACATACATATTATATAAATACATGCAATCTAAAAATACATTCATATTATAAGAGATGAAAAATCTCGAAATATCAAAAAATTTAAATAGGTATAAGAGAGATTGAAATATATTATATAGAAAATAAAATGAAATAACAATAATAATAATAAAAATTTACGTATAAAAAAATTTTTTTTTTTATTTTTCCAATGACTTCGTTGAACATATGTTTAATAAATACATACTTATTTTTTTTTAATAGAAAATATCTTCAAAAAATTATGTAATAAACTAATAAACATCCGTAAAAACCAAAAGGAGAACACAGTATATATATACATACATAGTATGCGTGAACATTTAAGTAATAAGTATTTTCACATGGTAATGCTTATGTATACGTATATGAGAAATTCACATTAGATATCGACTTTAATATAGAAAAAGAAAATAAAATTTAACATAAAAATCTGTTACATATTATACTTTCAACATAATATTATACAGTGGGTGTTTTGATTGCGACCGTATTCAAATTATAATGAAATCTATATAAAATTTAATTTTTTTTTTTCTTTTTGATTCTGCTACTTTACCTTTTGCTCCCTAAACCCTTGAAAGTCTAGAGAATACAGAAATAAAGAGAGAATATTTGTATATGTAAGAATATATGTATATTTAATAGTTCTTGTATATATTATATTATGATTTTACGCAAGAAGATTCAAATGAAGCTCATTCACACTTACTTTCTTTTTTTTTTGTGATTATATTATATCCTAAAAGCACTCAATCCATTTAACATATAAACAAAATCTTAGGCAGTTTTTTGCCTTCTCTTATTTGTGTATTTTTTTCGAATTTTTGCTTTTTTTTTTTTGTTTGACTTTAAAAGGATAACACAAAAATCCTTATGCTCTTACTCTTAACCAAAAAAAAAAATACTTGATTTTGTTTTGAATGACTTCAAAATGGCAATACTTGCTATAATATATAGTATTATTTTTGATTATGTCGAAATACAATACGAATATAAAATGTTTTTATATAGAGTAGACTCACAAAATAAAAAAAAAAATTTTAATAGGTACCATATGTAGTTAAGATATAAAAGGGAAAAAGGGCAAGGAAGTTAACGTATACTTAATGAAAAAAAAACGAAAATAAAAAAAGAATATTTATTCAATGCGTGTATGAAAAACCATATTATTATTTAGCCCTTCATCAGCCCTTAAGCATAAAACAACAATAATAAAAACAAGAAAAAATAAAAATATATAGAATGAAAATAAAAATGAAATGATACAAAAACGATATATAGTGTTATTTTGTTAAAAAAAAAAAATAAAATAAAATCCTGCCTTCAAGGAATCTTTAAATTCTCTTCCTCATTATTATTTTGAAATTACCTCCGTTCTATATCTTTATAAAATTTGTATCTTCCTATTTTCTTCACTCCAATCTAACATACGCGTTTCTTGCTCTTTTTTCCATATTGTCATGTAGGTATTATATAAAATGTATGTGTGTATATTTTAAAAATTTATTAAGTATAAAAATTATAAAATATTGTTTTCATTTTCTCGATTTTGTCGAAAAATAGCTCATCTAGTACTTCAAGTTAAAATTTTATAGTGATTATGTGAAAATTCAAGTTTATTTAATATTTTATTTTGAAATATTATGCGAAACGGTGAGGTAATTCTTCAACTAATATTACAAAAATTTACACAATTAAAAACGTGATTGCATCAAGGAAAATATTCTTAAAATTACATTCATGAAGCAAACTCGGTCGGGAAACTTACGGTTTATGCAACTCCAAAGCACATTCTTAATTCTCTGATTATTGTTATATTAAATTTTTGTCTCTCTCTCTCTCTCTTTCCTTCAACTAAATTTACTTTACATTTCCAGTTTTATTTTTCATTTAAATCCTTATAATCTTAAAAACGATTACAACGATTTCCAGTTCTTTTTTTTTTGTTTAGAGAAATACTTCAAAAATAAGAACAAAAAAAAATAAAAAAAAATCTATACTGATATTGGTATAATAATATATAGAATATGAGGGCGATGAGATACAAATCGGATGAAATTAAATGAATAAAAATAGAGAAAGAAAAAGAAAGAAGAATAAGAACAACAAATAGGTGCAAAAGAAAAGAAATAATACTTAGTCTGCCGAAGGATAATCACATAACATATCATAAGGATATCTAAACAAAATTATTGTATAAGGGCATAATATATAATTAAGGGTATATATTGTATATTATGTACAAAGTATACATCTATGACACATAAGTTAAGCGTAAGAATGCCTAAGTACATAGCATAATGTTAGATAATACTTAAAATACTTAAATGACAAGGTATTTAAGTTAAGGTTAAATAAAACAAAAACCTTTTAATAAAATTGAATAATTGTAAAAAAGTTCATTAATTATATTAAACCATAAATTTTTTTTTTATATTTATAAATGTTTAATCACTTTAAAATTAATGGAAAATCCAAAAGAATTTTTGATCTTCGGTAATTGCATTTATTTTTTACTGCCGCGACTTGCTGCTTTTATTTTTAAAAATATTTTAATAAATAATAAATGGCAAAATATTTTAGCTATATAAATATTGTAATTATATTAATTTTGAATTGAGAAGGCAATATTAAATTTAAAAATAATCAAAGAATTAATCATATCTTTCGCGAGCATTTGATCAACGAAATAAACATGCAGTTAAAGAAAGACGCAATGGAAAATAGAATTTTTCTGTATTCAATAATTTTTTTTCCTTTTTTGTATAGAGGTGAAATGAAATTTCTATTGATGTAAAGTAATTTCGGTTTGACTTTTAACACTTTTACTCACATGTATTCGTATATACAAAAATTTGAATAGTACCTATAATATACGCATACAATGTTATTCATGCACATATATATAAGTAATAAAGTATTAAAAATCAACTGTTATAAGCTTACAATATCATATTAAAAAATAAAATAGAATCACAGTAGATTGCGGATACCAAAAAGGAAAAAAAAAAAATTAAAGAAGAATTAGAATTTTTGAAGATAAATTCCAAAAATTTCAAAAATTCCTTCTTATACAATTATTATATAATATTATTATAGAGAAACCAAGGTAATCTTTATTTTCTTGCCTTATTTCATTTTTGCTTACTTGGCCACAATAAAAATTCATATATGTATAAGGGAACCTTTTTGCTTTAGTCTTTTAATGAAAAAATAAAATAAAAAGGCAAAAAAGAATATAAGAAAAACCAAAAGGATCAAAAAAAGGTGTTTTTCTTTATTTCCTTTTTGTTTTTTCTTCTACTTTTAATTTAATGTTTACTTAACATACAATCACACCAATTATTTATATACATTCGAACATATGGACACGTATACGGGTATTTTGGCATTTAACATATGTTTACTCGTACATTATTTTTATATATTTGTATTCGTGTACAAATTCATGATCGTTATCCTAAAATACCTTTAAAACGGTCATGATGATTATTGTCTGTGAGCCTATAAAAAATATTTTTATATATACGTATATAAATAGATTTATTTATGTATTTAATACGGTTAAGTGTATGAATTGTTAAGTAGGATAACAAGAGGATAATTCAATAAAAATACCATCTAAGTATATTGAAGAAAAACACACATAACATTTAAAATTTTTTTTCTCCTTTAATTTTTCTCTGTTTTTATTTTTGTTTTTTATTGTTATTCTGGTGTGTTGAATTCCAAACTATAACATGCTGGTTTCCCTATATTTTGTTTTGTTTTTTTTTTTTCAACTCATATTTTTATTGTTAGATTTTAAGGTATGAGGTGAAAAATTCCTTTAATTTTCTATTGCTTGCTCTTTTTTTTTAGATATACAAACACTATATGATTTTTATACCCGTACGAACGTATGTTCGAAGGGTATACTAAATTTGCCTTACCGTTTGTAACGCTAAGAAATAACGGTGTTAGATATAGACTCAAGTGTATGTTTTTGATCAGCGTCAAATTCTGAGTTGATTTAGCTTTGTCTGTCCGTCCGTCCGTCCGTCCGTCCCAACGATAACTCAAAAACTAATTGAGCTAAGTTCACCAAATTTTCACAAATGATTTATTGTAGTAAGTGCCAGAACCCTATTTAAATTTGACATGATCGGGGTACCGGTTCGGGTAGCTGCCATACAACTTCAAAATTTATTTGGCTATATCTCAGAAACTATTAAAGTTATGGTATTGAAATTTCACACAAACGAATATGTTAGTAGGGCCAATATACTCCATAAAAGTCGTTGAAATTACTTGGCTCCTTCTGGTACCTGCCATACAACTTCAAAAGTTATTTGGCTATATCTCAGAAACTATAAAAGCTGTGATATTGAGATTTCACATAAGTGAGTATATTAGTAGGGCCGATGTGCTTGATAAAATTCGCTAAAATTTCTTGGCTCTTTCTGGTAGCTGCCGTACAACATCAATAGTAGTTTGGCACAACCAGTATTTTGAATAACATATAGTACTGAAATTTTGCATAAATTAATATGGTAATACGGCAACTTAAAGTCATAGTCTGCCCCATAGTTAGTTATGGCACATTAGTTATTCGCACATAGGATAACAAATTCGTACGGGTATCACAGAGTTGACAAAGCCAACTCTATTTTTTTTCTCGTTAATACGATATTTGCCTATTGTAGATTGTAGAGAATATAAAATGATAAAAGATAGGAGGAATTTGTTATTTTTGATGTCACAACTATATTAGAATGAGAGAAAGAGAGTATTAGTACCTTTTTTTTTTTTGCTAAAATGATGTTATCATTGTCCTTGAATTTCATTTTTAAAGAGGATATCCTTTATTTTAAGAACTTTTAAAAACAAATTGTTTAAATAGTTTTTTTTTTTTTTTTTACTATTGTGTATTATTTCTTTTTTATTAATTTTTATTCATCTTTTTTTTTTTGTTGATATTATTTTCCTTTTATATTTGTTTGTATTTTTCTTCTTAATGATTACTATTACTGTGTATAGGAACCCTTCAACCTTAAAAAAAAACCTTAAAAAATTAAAAACATTTTTTTTTCAAAAAGTTTTCAAGGATTCTCTTTTTGATTTTTTAGAAAGAAAAATATGACAATAATTTTACATTAATTCCTTATTTGCCTTTTTCGAAATTTTCAATTTTGTAGTCTGACTGTTTGTTAAGTAAATTGTATGAAAAAAATTGAATATTTCTGTTTAAAATTTTTTAATTTAAATTTTTAATTAATAATATCTGATTTTGTCTTGATATGAAAATTAAGAATAATTTAGAATATTTGAATACTATTGATTATATTACATAGCATTTTATCATAGTTCATTAACAATTATAGAATATTGTATAATAGGTGAATATATTATTATATAGGATATTTTAATTGGTGGAATTTTTAATTTTTTTAAAAAATTGAAGAATTTAAATGTTTTGAGGTGTGATAGCCTTCTTTATATGTGCTGCCTTAGAAAATATAAGTTTTATTTGGTAATCATAGTAATATAAGATCGTTTTTCTTTAAATTTCATGAAATAAAATTACACAGTTTGTTATAACTATACTTATACTGTATTAAAATTTCACTCGGAATGTTTAAAATAAATCCCGCTTAATATTTTCGCTTTAATTCGAAAAAATTGATGATGTTATTTAAAATAGATTTTAAACATTGTCGCTCTGTTTTAAAAATGAAATAAATACAAATTAATATTGTAGTAATTTCTGCACGATTGCATTTAATTCGAAATTTTTTTGAAAATTATATACAAATTTGGCTTGTGTTAATGTTTTCTCTAGCAATATTTAAATTTCTGTCCGGTTTTTTAAATGTAATAATAGGATAATTTTAGGCTAATATAGATATTTTCATGCAGTTAAACATTGGAAAACTTATAATTGAGACAATAGATTTGTTTAGGATTTTGTTACTGATTTACGAAGTGGGTTTGTTAGTAGCAATGTCACTAAATTTAATATTAAATTTTTTAAAATCATTGGCAAAATTTTCGTGGAATCGGCCGATCAATTGCTCATGTTTATTTTATTGTGATCACATTTGTATGGAACTTAAATATGCATAATTTCTTACTTTAATTTACTGAGTTAAATATATTCGCCAAATTTACCTGAGAAATAAAATATATTCGCCAAATTTATAAAGTATTTGCTTATTAGATTTTAATAAAATTCTGGTTAAATTTTTAATTTTTTTTACCTTTAAAAGTATTTCTGTTACACTCAATGGTAAGAAATTACATAAAATTTACTTTGGGCACAGAACTTCTTTTTATATTTAGGCATAAAGTTTCTATTGTTCAAATGCAATTCTTAATGAAAAGAAAAAATTTTAATTTATTTGTTAATCTTAAATATTTTTTTTAATATACTTCAATTGAATTTTTTTTAAGTTCTTCTTTTATATTCAATATTAGAATGTAATTTTCTAAAAATTTAATCTTTAACTTAAAAATATTTTCATATAAAAAGTTCCTTTTAATGATAAAATTCTGAACAACAACAAAAATTAAACAAGACAAAAAGTAATAATAAATTTAATTAAAATATTTAAAAAATAAATTCTCATAGTAATATTCAAAGAAATTAAAATTTTGCCTAAAACTATGCAAATTTATGCAATAAAGTATGAGAAAAGAATAAAACAACAATTTTCCTATTCTCTTTGAATGTATAAAGCTAGGGAGGAATTAAAATTTTCAAGAAGTGAGAAAGAAAAGAAAAAAAAGAAGCAAACATTTATTAAAGATTTATTAAATAGAAAAGCAAAATTAAATGAAAACAAGGAGAGAGTAAAAGAGAAAAAAAAATTATAGAAATAATTTTTGTTTTTCTATATGAATTCTCATTTTTTGTTTCTGTTCTTTATTTTTTTGACTCTTTAACAATAGACAAAAATACTCATAAAAGACAAAATATAAAAAAAAAGAACAAAAATTCGAGATCTTTATTTAAATTTAGGTCAAAACTATTTATTTGAACATGGAAAATCCTTTAAGATTTTCTTCCTTTTGTTAATATTTTTTTTTTTCTATACGTATTATAATTCTACATATCATACATACCTATATGATCACCCACAAAATAGAAAGTTTCTAATGTTCATTTATGCACAACCATATTATATAAGGAATATGATTTTTCATACATTTCTTGTGTAGGTAAGAAACATTTTTAATTAAATTTTAAAGAAGAAAAAAAAAATATATGGCTATGTGTATATATATATATACATCTAAAGTAATATGTATGTAAATATAGGTCTTGAAATTATATATGTAAAGTGCTTTGATAGTTATATTAAATACCACTTTTTGCCTACTTGAAAGTATATGAAAAATCTTTAGACTTATATGCAATATTAATTTTTCCTTTAGTTTTCTATTTTCTTCTTCATTATATTTCTTAAAAATATTTTGAATGCTGTAAAAGTATAAAGATCTAGTATTCTAGTATAAATAAATAACGTTTGTAGAATACAAACAAGGTTTACATATTAATAAATACAAAACAAGATATAATGCATATAACCCACAATATATACATACATATATAATATTACCATGTATAAAATGGGAATATATTAAAATATAGTACATTTAATTTTGAGTAATGGTACCAATTTTATTTTTAAAAAACAAATATAATAATAAAAGTACAAAATACATAAATAATATTTTTAATAAATATTTATTCATTATAGTTAAATCCATACATTAATGTCCTTGAAATATTTTATATATGAAGATAAATATATTACAATTTTTTGTGTTAACCAAAAATTAAAAATATTACATGTGAATGAAAAAATTCTAAAATTGTAAATAATTTGTATACTTTTTATGTCTATATATCTAGACAATATGTATATTATTTACATGTAAATATGGATGTAAAAAAAGTATGCTATTTATTATGTCATTATACAATTTTCGAGGAAAATTACGAATTTATAGCTCATATATTAAAAAATTAATAAGATATTTTTGAAGCAGCTTATAATATCAAAGTGTTAGCCATGTCTTTTTAAGATGAAATTCATTTTAAAATTCATTCTAAGTTTGAAATATATGTATGTGAGGTAACAATGAGAATATATAAAGTATTGAGTTGAAAAAATGTGTTAATTTTGTAGCTTTAATTGCACATTCGATATAATTTTCAAAAAAAATTCTTAGATAATTTAAGAAATTGTATTTAAAATTCAAAATTTTAGTAAATATTATATTGGAAACAAATTTCTTTAACTTTTTTTTGCATATAATATTGCTGTAAATTAAACACATTTCGGGAGGAGTTTAAATTATATAGTGAATTCGGTGTGAAACACTTTGAAAAGTTTCAAAATTTTTGTTATTCAGTTTTATCTTGCAATCGAAAAGTTGTTTGTATTAATAGTCATTATAAAAATATAAATTTGTTACAAGTAAAATATTTACACAAATTTTAATTATTATTTTGTATAACAAAATTAATATGTCCAACATTTTGTTTATAACATTACATTAAAAAAATTTATAACATTAAAAAATTCAGTGTGAAAAATTTATTGCTTTAGAAACGGTTATGATTTACAAGAAAGGCTTAAATTATTATAAAATTTCTACTTTTCTTTGTGATTGAATTATACATGAAATCGTAAGAGTCTTTTCATTTTCCGATTTGAATTTGTATCTGAATTTTCCAATACAGTTGAATATTTTTTTAATGAAAATCAACCAAAATTTTAATTTATTTCGTTTTAAGATTTGTGTATGCCATAAAATTAACAAAAATTGTATTTTGATATAATTTTATATAAAATAATATGATTAATATAAAAATATCATAAGAGAGAGAATGCATCATCAATTATTACTGAGCAGAACAGAATTACATTTTTCACGTGAACAATAATATTCTTTGGTAATTTTTTTTGTGGTAATATGATTGCTCTGTTGTTACGGATACTATTTAAAATTTGTTAAGATTTTAGTAATTTAACAATATTTTTTTCTACTTGTCACGTGAATCACTTCCTATTTTTTTCATATCATATAGTTATAAAACATTTCTCTGCATAAGTGTAGTATAAAAACATTACAATTTTATATAACAATATCTATATAATATGTACAGCTATATGTACATAAAAAAAGTAAAAATTTAATTTATTCTAGAATTTAGATGGTTTTTTTTTACCACCCTCCTTATTAAAAACATTTTCAAATAAACTCATTTTCTCCAATTTTTTTGTAACGGTTTCATTATTAATGTCATATACATACGTAAATTCATTCATTGTAAAAAAAATTTTTAATATTAAAGAAACAAAATATGTGTATGTATATGTAATAATGTTGTTTTTTGTGGGAGAAGAGATGTAAAGTGAGAAAAAGGGTTAAAAACAGATTTTTTATTTACTTGACTTATTATTAAATGCTTATATGTTACACACATATTCTTATAAGTGTAATAATATAATACATGCAATTTTCTCATATTAAACTTACATGTGCTAATCTCATGTTATATAATATTGGTAGCTTATATACATAACATGTATTATACCTCATGAATTGTATAGAGTGGCATTGTTTTTTTTTTTTTAATTTTTTCGATATTCTTATGAATTCTCTAGTTATAGGGTTTTTCAAGTGTAATTTTTATGAAATAAAATTTCGAAGTTTAAAATATGTGAGCATATAACTTGATATTATTGGTTTAATATTGTGGAATCCTAAAAAGAATTTAACTTTAAATTTAAAATATTAGAAAATTATAAAAGAAATGATCAAATTTCGTTCATTAAAATTTTAAACAATTCATAAAGGAAGACCAAGTTAAAAATCAATTTTATAACATCGAAAAAATGATTCAAAATAATAAAACTTCTGAGTCTTAATTCATATTAGTGGGTAAGGAGAACAAAAATATCTGTCATCACTCTTGATAATCATTGATCTTCATATACTCATAAATTGAATTTTAATGAGAAAATCCGTGAAATTATTTTGGATAATCTTGTACATATACGTGTAAGAGTTATTTTAATGTCGTTATCCTTGTCTATAGAATATTTTTTTCTTTTTGTAATAATATTGTGCGAATATGTAATAATTTTTCTAGTTGCTTTTATCATTATTGTTATTATTACGATTTTGCTTTCTTTTTTTTTTGTTTTGGTTTTCCATTTTTTCATATTTTATGCCAAATTTATCATTTTAGAAATTTTTATATTTTTCCTTCGCAGTCTTTGATTTTTGTTACTTTTGTTACACTTATTATTATTATATTACAAATTCTTGTTGTCATTTTGTACTGTTATACCGTTTGTTAGGTTCCTTATATCCTTTAAATTACCCGTCGAAAATGTATGGAGAAAAAAAAAAAATTGTTACATTTTGTTTTTTTTTCCTTTTTGTTTAAGGATATAAAGAATGTGTTTACAGTTCAGTGATTTAAATATGTGGTACAAAATATAAGCATAAAAAAAAATAGAAAGAGAAAGAAATAGATTTTTTTTTATAATTTGAAGGAAAGTAACGACAAATGAAGAATTCTATTGCCTAAGGGTTCCGCTTTATACTTCCTGATGATGGTTATAAAAGCTGTTTTTCTATTTTATATTTTTTTTTTTGGTTTTGCTTAGTTGTAATAGAAGATATTCATATTTTTATGAACGTATTTTTCGTGTATATATATATATATGCAACTGTGAATGTAGGTATTGCATAAGTATGTATTTATGAATTTTGGTGTTATTTATAGAATTAATAATGGTGTGTAGAATTATAAACAAAAAAAAAAAACATTATAACAAAAAAAGGAAGAATTTTTGTTTGTTTTTAGAAAATGTCTTAAAAAAGTTTTTGTTCATATAATAAATTTTATAATGAAATTGAATCATCAAACTATGAAAATATGCTTATAAAATTCTCAAGATGTTTTAAAGACATATTTCTTTTTTTTTTGAACTCTTTAAGTCTGACGTATAATTGTAAACGAAAAGCTTTTTTGGAAATAATCACTTGGAATAACGTAGGTATCTAATAAATTTGAGTTGACATTAGGGTATTTAAAGTACATTGGCTGCATCTTAGATGGTTTCTAACTTACTCATGTTCAAAGGGTTTCATAACCTATTATGAAACCCTTATGTCAAGAATTAAGCATATAATTGTGCAAATTGTACATTATCGATCCATAATATTTCAGTATAATTTCATTGATAACAGAATTCACAAAAATATATTTAATTATAAGAAATATCAATTTATAAAAAAATTTTAACTTATTAATAATATATATTAATTATGTAATTAATAAAACTCACCTGCTGAACTCAGAATAAAAATGACAAAATACAAATTTATTCGTATTCAATTTAAATTTTGAATATTCTATATAATTATGTATGAAATGGAAATCACACGAATTTTGGGTTTGGATTATTCTTAACTATAAAGGAATTGTGTTTTTAAATGTAATATTAAAATATGGTGAATCGTTTAATAGAAAAAATTATTGAAAATAAAAGTAAACATTAGGTCTGAGATAAAAGACCTAAATACAAGTATATAAAAAGTCGGATTTTTGGATCATTTGGATTACTCTGTATAACAATAATTCACAATATGGGCTCACATATCAGTGGGAATACTCAGTAAAATTGGTTATAAAAATTCAACAAAACATAATTATAAGCTATTAGGAATAAAATCACTTGATTAAAAAGTATGGAAAGCCTAAGACTATAAGGTTTACATATGAAAAGTGTTATGAAAAACCTAACTGGAAATCACACATTTTAACAATATTATGGGTTCACTCATTTTGCTAAAAAAAATCGCAAAAACATCATGAAAAATTCACTCAAAAATTTTGAATACACAATAAATGAATATAACACTCAACGCTTAGATGAAGAATTTTTGTTATGAAATGTTAATAAGAATTAGAATTGATGCTAGAATGAATAGAATGAAAGTTAATTTAATAGTTCATGAAATGAATTTTTTTAGTTAATGATATCATGTATAGATGAAAATGTGTTATGATATTGGCAAAAAAATAATCACTAAAATTTACACACGTGATATTTTATAAGAAAATTTTCAAATCAAATCAAATTGCAATCAATCATTCATAGAAAATAATCCACAACAAATCCATTCATACATACCGTTTATGTTGTATACTACGTTTTAAATATTCTGAAGATTGTCTTAATGAAGTTGGTGAATGACCAACTCTAGTAAAATGATGAGAAGATGATTGTTGATCACGTATAAAATTATTATTATCAACACCGATACCACCAACACCTATACCAACGCCACCGCCGTCACCACCACCACTACTACCAATAATACCAATACCAGAAACACTTTGTAATGTTGGGGTACGACGTAATGAGGCTCGATGTTCCTCTTGTTGTTCTTGTTCAACAACATCAATTTCAACACCAGGTAATTCTAATGATGTTATCGGATGAATACGTGTTAATGATAATGTTGATTCTAAAACAGCACTTAATAATGGGGCACTCCGAAGGGATCTCAAACTACCGCGGGTTGTTTGTGTATCTTTATACATTTATTTTGATAATATTATTTTATAAATGTTTGTGAATTAAAATAAGTTTTATTTATTAATTTTTTTTTAATAAAATATATGAGTTTTTTGTTACGAATTATAATTGTTATACTAATATGTTTATGATTATGTTTTTGTGTCAATTTATATTTTATGATTAAAATTTTATTAGAATTTAATGAGTTTTTTTTTGTTTTTAATTTCTACTTGTTTTGTTATTTTTGTTTTAATTGTGTTTATTTTATGTATGTATGTTTTACAAGATAATTATGTGATTTATGTTTAATTTGTGTGATAATTAATTTTTATGCTTTTTATATGGAAAAAATGTATTAAATATTGTGATAATTTGATATAATGTTCTTAAAATTTTTTTATGTAATATTGTATGCGTATTTTATTATGTATTTTTACTCATTTCAAGAAAAATTCACTCAAATTATTGTTGACTGCAATTATTCTTAACATACATTCTCGTTTAAATGCTTATTGATGTATGTTTGTATGTAAAATAATTATGAAAGTGTGACCTTGACGAGCAAATTAATAAAATGAAAACAGAAAGAAAAGAAAAAATATAAAATGTTAATAAAATATTTTTGCAATAAAAAAAAAAACATTCAAAAAAGTTTAAAGTAAAAGTTATAAAATTATTATCGTATAAATAGATTAAGGTGTTACAAACTTATTCCATAACATTATTATTTGTAATAATAATGATAATTGTAATAATAACGAAGTTCTTTGTGAATTTAAAATCTCTTAAAAGTAAACAAAGTAGTATATAGCATAAGTTACTACCAATTACATTGAATATAGTAGAGTACTTGACGGTAATACGACCTTTTTAAAGAAAAGATTCCAAAACCATTAAAATGATTGAATAGAAGTAAAAATTTTCTTGTTATATTAAAAGAACAATGTTAAAAAATTAAAGTTAACATAACCGAAAACTTCAACAATCAAATGTGAAAATTGAACTAATTTAAACAAGGCATTCAAAATATACGCTCTCATAGATAATATGTGACAAGATTATTTTAAAATGTTCTTGCTATATTAGGTTTTTCAATCAATTTGTAGCTCGCTCTGAAAATATAATATTAGATCACAGATAAATTCTTTGTGTCAATATCTTTCCATTCGTTTGAATTTTCGCTCCAATTTTGTTCAATAATTAATTTGAAATTAGGGCAATAATTAATTTGAAATTAGTTGGAATTAAATAATATTATAATATCAGCCCAATTCAAATTTAATAATTTGTAAAGATCATTGCATTTTTCGACAATTTGTAAAGATCATAGTATAATTTTTCCTTTTTATGTTTCTAGTATTGAATAATATTATTTCTGAAAATATTGAAGTACTATATTCAGGTATTCCTAAATAAGTCTTGTTACCTGGAAACACTAATACCCCTAAATTTTCATTTCTATGACAAACATAATATTATATTATTATAATACATATAACATGTGTATATACATAAATGGAATGCATAAAATATGAACTATTTTAAATGAAGATGGATTTAACGAATAAAATATAAAACTTTCTTAATTTAACAATGACTTCATTGTTCATGTTATTTGAAATATAATAGTATACATATATGAACTCTTTACATTATAATAGTTTAATAATTATATGTATATGAAGTTAACACTATATAATATAATAATATATATTAGTGTTTAAAAAATAATAAAGAAGGTTAAGTGTGTATAACTTATTGTATCCTTAACAAGCTAACGAGTATATATAAAATTTTGTATTCAAAGATTAAAATTTTCTCCTCTAATCCAATTTTATATCACCTCTATATATTTATAATGAATATTATTTTATAATTCTTAACAGTTTAGTGTTATATTTATGTTAAACTTTATTTTATACCATTAAATTATACGTATCTATCGAATAAATTTATATGTGTATGTTACATTAAGAGTTATAAAATTTTGTATGTGCATTTTCAATAATAATTCATTGTAGATACCTATTTGTATATGTATATTACAATTGAAAATTATATACAACATAGTTATGCATATATTATATTGTAATCCATGTCTCTTAGCAAGTCTATATTAAATACCAGCATAAAATATAATTTATTTTACTTATATATTTAAATGCATATATACTTGATACATAAAATGATGCAAATATGAAATATGAATTTAAGAAACCATTAAAATTATTAATTTTTCTTCTTAAGCATTTTATATCATGCACTAACTAGAGATATACAAGATTATATGTAATAATTTAAGGTTCAGTGAGTCAATGATTGTGAATTTCAATTTTCATGGTTTTTATTATTATTATATATACGAGTATATATATGTATTATGTATTGTTGTTTTGATTTCATATTAAAAAGAGATTCTCTTTTATTTGCCTTCATATATTATTATGGTTGCCTAAAGGTGAGAAAATATTTATGCATTATGAAAAGAAAATATAAAAATAAAACTGAAATTATTCGAAGGGTATAGGTGTACAGGGTATCATACATATATAATATAAACTGTTAAGTATTAATACTGTTAATGTATTCCAAATTTAAGAATTCAAAAATAAATTAAATTTTGCATAATATATTATTATTAAACATCTTTATTTTCTTCAGAATATTATGTGTATAACAAACAGTATAACATATTAAATGTTATTGACATTTTTATATGAAGAAAAAAAAAAATTCATTATTCTTAAAAAAAAAAACAAGAAAACAGAAATTTGAAAAATTAAATTTGCAAATAAAATTTTTATTTTTTTTATGTTGAATTTGTTGAATTTGTTGAATTAATTTTAAAAGTTGAATGATCCTTTAAGATGTTTTTAATATGAAACGAAAATTTAATTTTGTGAAATTTGACTTATATTCATTATAGTTCTTTATACATACATACATTCTACATACAGTATCCATAGATTATAGTGTTGTATTTTTATATATGTATAAAATAAGGGGGCTGATATTAAATATTCTTTGATTTAAGATTTTCATTATAAGTTTTAAATATTATGCTGTTCAATAAGAGAAAATAAATTAGGAAGTTTTACTTAACAAAAATTTCAAAATATTTACTCAATATTAACAATATAAAATGCATAATTTATTTAGATATGTTGTCTAAATAGGTTGGGGCTCGCTGTACAGCAATTGAAAAAAGTGTATTTTTTTCGCATGAAATTGTAGCCGCGTTATCTAACCTCAATGTAATTAAAAACTTCTTACAATTCAACTTTATTTTTGAAAAGGAAGCAAAAAATTCAACAATTTGGGAGCCTCGAGGCTTATATTTGATAATATTACTTAATATTACGATTTTATTATTATTATAATATTACGATTTACTTTCGGATAGGTGTACAAAAGTAGAAAATTTGGTGTAAGAAAGAAGATTTATCTTAAAATAATATTGTTTAGAATGAAAAACTTTAAATAATTTAATCACACTCAAATATAACATTAATATTCATCGTCTGACAACAAAACAAAAGCTGGGCTTGGTATAGTCTCGCGCAGTTTTAGATTAATAAAAAATTTTGTAAAAATACTGATATCCACAAGTGAGATTTATGAAAAGTTTATTAATAAAACATCTATAATTTGTTAAAATTTTTATAATTTTTGCAGAGTAACTAAAACTTGAAAACCTCTATCTGAAACCTTCTATTAGAAACTTGTATTTAAAATTTTATTTCCTTTATAATATCATTTCTATATTACAATACTATAAAATATAACAATATTCGCAATTTTTATATACTGTTATGAAAAAATAAAATCTATGTACGAAATTAACACTCAAAATTAAAGGGCTCAAAATGAAACAAATGAATTATTAAAAGAATATTTGAATATTATATTTTAAGATTATTGTGTCAAAATACAATTAAAAATAATTCCTTCTCTTTTATATTTCCATTGTTTCACATCTTTTCCACATTATTTATCTATTAAAAATGTATGCACAATAATTTATATACAATAATTATATTTTAAAATCTTATATTTTAATTTAAAATTAAATAAAAATTTTTCCCTTACAAAACTCTTCTAATAATGTATATATGCCTTTATATATTATATTCAATATTATAAAACCATAAGACTCTATTATATCGTATAACACATTTACCACTTACATAATATTATAATATTTTGTAGAATACATATGCAATATATTTCATATTTACATATGTTTATTATTTCTTAATATTTTAATATATTATATATATATATATGCATGTATACACATATTATAATAAAGTAAATGTTGATTTTATTTTTGTAAATCTTTATGGTTTTCTTTTCATTTCAAATAAATAAACAAATTAAATAAATTTTATAATAGAAAATATTGTGTTAGAATTGAAATTGAGTGGAATAATTGTCAATAATTTTATTGAAAAGTGAATAGAAAATTTAATAAAATTGAAAATATTTTGTACATATATTTAAATTAAATTAACACAATCAATATTTTTTAAATAAACATTTATATTGTTATAAGGATATCTGCAATATCTACTATATGTACGTATATATTTATTAATAAAATAATTTCGGTTTTGAAAAATAAAATATAAGAAAATGTAAATCCATAAATTAATATTTATAATTTAAAATTATAAAAGCTATCATGTTTTTGAATTTTCTCTTTATTTGAAATTATAAGATGGTTAAAATAAAAATTGTATATACTATTATATATTCAATTTAAAGCGAGTAGGTATACATAACGCAGTCGATAAATGAAGACTCACTAAGTCCTTTTTTTTTTGGCTAAAATAATTTAGATATAAAATTAATGTTAAAATTTTAAATTTTATGTTAAAAAATTTTCAGAGCTGTACGTTTAGCAGTTCAAAAATTATTCAGTATTATAAATCACAAACTCAATTCAAACAAAAAATTTCATCTACGAAAATTCACTTATATATGACTTAAATATTAAGTTAACAGAATTGAAATACTATACGATTTTTTAGATCTCCGCGTATATTATTGGAAAATCTAATTAAAAATTGAGAAGTTGATACTCAAAAAAATCAGTTAAATCAGGTTAAAAGTGAAATATCTGACATATCAAAATTATCACCCCAAAAATAGTCCAATACGGAGAGATTATACACACAAGTGATTACCGAACAATAAATATTTGTTGGTCACATAGACCAAAAAAAAAACATATTTAAAACACCTAAATTAAATATTGATCAATTAGAATATAGAATTTTGAGTGTGTTACACTTAAAGAATATAATGAATTTTAGATAAAAATTCAAAGCCGAATTATGTAAGTGGTTCTTCTATACACTAATTTTTGAAGATGAACAGTTGTAAACAGCGATTTTTACAATTATTATTTAACCGAATTTTAGATTAAATACTTGAAAAATATTTCATGAATTAATAATGTCAATTTATTGTCAGAAGTTGTTCATATTTTTTGGGAGTTCAAAATTTTACAATTTTATAGATATTAAATAGATTCTTCATTACTAAAATATATTGAAAACACGTGTTTTATTAATTAAAAATGACAACAATGCCCCTTAACATTACAAAAAAATATGAGCCTCAAATTTCCAAATCTCCAACTATTCTTAAAATATTTTGTTTTCTTACATAAGGAGAAGAATTTAAACGAAAACGAGTAACATATTTAAGCTATAATTTATCTATATAATGTATATTAATAAAAAAATTCTTTTTTGGATTAAATATAGTAAAAAGTAAATTGAATTTCAGTTTATAGTCTCTATATAGTCTTACATAATCAATAATAAATTTATTCTTTTTTTGTTATTTCTTTTAATTTCCGCGATATTATATTAAAACATTGCTTATATTTATACATTGTTATATTTTTTTTATATTTATCATAAGTAGAAGTATATAAAAATTGTTTACTCCATTTTCAAAACATAACAATCCTTTATATCTAGATGATATTGTATGTGTATTATGTTCATAAATCAAATAATTTCAAAGGATACTATAGAAAAATGTAGACGAATTCAAAATCAATATTGTGATTTAAATATATCAGATATTAATATTTTTTATATTTCTCATCTGTTTTTTCAACTAAATATTTATATATATATATATATATGTATTTGTTATGAGTACACGAGTAACTTAATTTTTTGTCCAAAAAACAGTAGTGCGAAACACTTTTGGTTTGGTTATTCTAAAAATTTTTTTTGAAAGACAGATATTTGTTTTTCATACTTGTTCCGGAGTTTACTTTTAAAATAATTAAATTTTGAGAATTAAAATCATAAATCAACTTTATGCTCATCGTGTATATAGCGAGTTGGTGATAGAATCCAGAAACCACGATTACTATAGATCAAACACTGTCCAAAATCTTGTTTTGTTAAAATGAGTTTTGCGAGAAAGAGGCATAATTAAAGAAGAGATTATTGCATTTTAGGAGAAGTTCAATCAAAAAAAGGATATTCTAGAATATTTTTTCTTAAATATTGCAGAAAATTGATTCCTTTGCATTTTAATTGCATTCATACATGTAAATTTCAAAAATAGATCGGATTTCTTTTCATTTGAGGTTTATTATAGCATTTCGAATAAAATACAAGCTAAAAATGAATGTAAGTAAAAAAATTATCGGTTAAAGTACTATTTTAATATAAATACTATGATAAATATTGATAAGAGTAGTAAAAGGAAAATATCTTACATTTTGTAAAATTTATTAGAATATTTAACAGAATGGGAGTCCTAGATTTCACATTTACAAATTGTAACTACTGCGCTCTTAATTTTTATCGAATAAATTTTAAATTCCAATCAATAACTAAAATTTTTAATGAATTTTCCTTAAATTATTCCAAAACAAAGAAAAAAAACACCAATTTAGTCGAAATTAAAATAATTTAATAACGAAATTAATTTTAAAAATTCCAGCTAACAATTGTATTCACCAAGCAAAAAACAAATTTATAGTACCCACAAAAAAAAAAGCTTCTTTTAATATATTACCAAATCTATCTTATTTATGTCAATGAAAAAATATTAGGAAAAAAAAAATACCCGTAAATACAGACAAATAAATGAGACAATTATCAGACTATCATTCGTTAAATTAAAGTAGTTAACCTCACTGTTATTTATAATCATCTTGAGTCATGGGTTCACAATCACTGATCTAGAAATTATTACTATTTTCATTTTTATACAAACACGTTATATATGTATGTATTATGTATGTGTTTTTTGTATATTCTTTTACATTTTCATATAGTAATAAAAATGTCCTTTTATTTCTTATATAAAAGAAATACATATAAATAAATGTGCATATATTATTGTTATACATTATAATATATGTATATGTGTACTCATTTTATTTTTCATACTTATCTCTGAATTCATAGTAATAAATCTCAAATCAATATTTAGATTTGTCAAGCAAAAAATAAAACCATAATATACAACACACTAAAGAATAGAAAATGTAATAGAAAAATGTGGGAGAGCAAAAAAAATAAATAAATAAGAAAACAAATAGAAGAAGAAATAACTATCAAAAAGAGAAAGAAAAAGAAAATTAAGAAGAAAAATAACGGCACAAAATTTTACCGTATTTTTACAAATTGAAAAAGTCTTTGCTTCAATAATTCGTAATTTACTTACTAACAGATTGAGAGATTGAATTTATGACTATTAAATTGTATAGTGATCATTCACATGTGCACACACATATTATACAATCTATATAGTCATTACAGTTATTGTCTATATAAAATTTATTGTAAGAATATCCCTATATGTATTGACATACGCCTAATTCTAAAGAATAATATACATATTTATATAAAAAAAATTTATTTATTTGTATTTTAAGTTACAATATAATAATTTTTAGTTTAGTTTAGGTTATGGATATAGGTTTTAAGTCTTAAGATTTTATTGATATACAAAAAAAGAAAAGTATAGATATCATAATTATTTGAGTCACAAAACGAAGATATAAAATATAAGAAAATATAAAAGCAAATAAAAAAAAAATTGAATATATTATACGAATAAATTGAAAATTGTACACATATAAAGTTTATGAATATGTATATATATATATATATAATATTTATATACATAGATATAAATTAAAATCGATTTCAATTATTTCGGATAATTGGTTATTTACTGTACCATAATATAAAATGTATTAATACACTTCGTGTATACTTGGCATAGTTATGTATTTATGTTGATAAAAAAGAATATTACCTATACAAAATAGAATCATAACATATGTATATGCTTATATATTATACGGTTATATTGAAAATATTATATAGTATATTATTATATTATATAAAATATAATATAATCTAAAATTCTCAAATTAAAATATGCGTATAGACATATTAAATATATCGTACGATCATTAATTTTTATCAATTATGCGCATTATGAAAACAATAGAATTTTATTATAAATAAGTATACATACAGGCTGATTCTGAATGGTATAGAACAACATATTCCATTGCTTTGAGTTTGAAATTTAATGCCTAATATAATTTTCTTCTTCCTGTTTTTCAAACTATTTTCTTCTTCATAAATAAATCTGGGATGTGGAAATATTAACTGATCGTAGAGAATTTTTTCAGCTCATCAAATCGAACTGCATAAATTATTTAATTCCAATTGAAACAAATTAATGAATACAATTATAAATATAGAATATTTGTATTAAAAAACAATTAAAAAATAAAAAATAAATTAAAAATAACTTTAGAGAATTAATTTTTTTATAAATATGATTTATTTTACTGTATAATATTTAATTTTCATTTTTAAAAATAAATAATACTTTTGAATTTAGGAAAAGAACGATTGAACATTATAAATTATAGTTAACGTAGCTATTTTCAATATTGTTAAATATGTAAACATTTTATTTCTATATTGACCAGCCTGTACAAAAAGCAAACTAAAATTACAATCAAAATAATCCCACTTGTTTTATGTTTTATTAATATATTGTAATTTTTAACATAATTTAAGCTGTAATAATTTAAATAATACCAAATATCTGAACATAATTTTCAAATAAAAAAAAATAACAATTTTCCATTTATTTTTTAGTTATTTAATTATACTGAGTTCTAACATTAAATTTATTTACTTAACTATTTTTAAAAAATATTGTAATTACTTTTATATTAAGTAGCAAAGCATAAAATATGAAATTTTAATAATTCGCCTTAACATATGCAATTTTTTATGAAGATTGTAGAGAAAAGTTTTTCTTAAACATAAATTCGCAAGGTAAGTTAAACTAGATACGTAATTAAGAAAACGTGTTTCATGGACAATGGAATGAATTTTCTCTAACTAATTTTTCAAATTGTTTAATAAATTTAAAAAAAAAAAAAATATCACAGTTATTTATATTAAAATTTGGGAATGATATTTTGCTTCATTGAATTTTTATTAAGTTTTTTTCTTATTTACCAAAATTTAAAGTATGACCATTACTAAATAATTTGAAGATATTCATTCAGAATCGTGATTATTAAGTTGCAACAAATGTTTTTGAATTTAAAAACATTTTATAGGCTTAGTGTTTGTTGCCGATAATCTATCTAGGATATATACTGAAATAGTACTTTATAAAACTAAAATAATACGGCTTGATGTTATTGAAATATCAACTTATATCGTAAATAGAAATAATATTTTTTACTTAATTTTATAATTTCACACATTTACTTAATTTAATTCCTTGCCTTCGATTTTTAGTAGGGGCCTTTTACATTTTACGTGTAATAATTCATTTTTATAATTACATTATATAATTTATATAGTTATTGATGCGGCTTTTTGTTCTCTTTCATTATTAAAAAACAACAAATCAAAAACAAAAAAATCCATTATATTTACTTAATTTTTTTTTTAATTTTATTTTGTATATTACTTTTCAATCAATTTATGTACTTATTATTATTATATACACAGAACTTGTATATTGTATTATAATAATTTATATTATGGTATGTAAATGTTTAAGTAATTTATATGCATTTTACTGAACAATTTTATATATACATATATATATATATATAATTTTATATGATTATATATATAGTAATTAATCGAAGTGGTTTGGTTTTTTTTTATTTAATTTTTTTTTTGTTGTTGAATCACTTTCAAATATAAAAATATAATACTATATATATACATATATATATGTATATATATATGTATATATAAGTATATTTATACATATTGCTGCGCGGTTGATAAATAGTTTTATTAATATAATAAATAGGACATGGGGTTAATTAAAATACATAAATCCTGATTTAATTGGATTTTAACAAAAAATGTATAAAAACAAAAAAACAAAAATATAATAATATAACTGGGATTTCGATTTATATATAAGGAGCAATACACTTAATTGACTTTATATATATCTATATATACCAATATATATAATAAGTAGTATATATATATATTTATTTTCATTTTGTGTACATAACAATAATGTTCATACTCGAACTTTATATATAATTTTATAAAGTATAATGTTAAGTTTTGTTTTATAATATTATGTGACCTAATTTTTTTATCTCGAATTTTAATAATATTTCACTTAAAAACCAGATTTTATTTTTCATTCCCTCCAACTTGGTTTATATTATAATATATGTGTATATGTATATTGGATTATATTAAAAATTCGATAACAATGATTTGGTTTTTTCTGAAATTTTTTAAAAAAAATTCAATTTTAACCATATTAATTTTAAAAATTATTCAATTGGCGTGGATAAAATGAATACTAGGAATTTTATTTTTGTTATGCTAGGGTAGATAATTATATTCCTAATATTTTTCAATAAATAATTAATAATAAAAAGCTCTACAATTAAAAATATATAAAATTTAAGAAAAAAAAAAATTTCATAAATTTGGGAACCCCTATACTGCCCTTGTTAATGCAATTGTAATAATGATTTTTCTGTACGTGTGCATCAATTAATTTTAAGTTGGGTTTGTATAAAATCCTTTTTTCTAGAATATTATAATATTATTTCTTACTTTGTTGAGACTATTATACATATTAATATGTTGCTAGTAATATTTATGTATAATTAATATAAAAGTAAGCATATACCATGAATTTTCCAGTTTTGTTTTTTCTTTAACATTTATTGTGTCTATTATAAATAAAAGTAAAATCTTTTATGTTTGTCTCTTTTATATTTCATCTGCAACGCATGATTAAAACATGTCACTTTCTTTTTTCTTACTCTCAATAGCGCGTTCTCAACTAATTTTTAATCAAACACGTTCATAAAAACGTGTATTATACAATAAAAGACCGTTTGTAATATTATTATACAAAGGCTGACCCATTAAAATTTACATAAAAAACAATTTTTCATGTCATAAGAAAATAAAACATTCAATGTTGTGTCTCTTTTTGTTGTGTTTTTTTTTATTACTATTATTAAAATTAACTCATTTTTTTCCACCATTAAACAGAAGTCTGTTTTTTTGTTAGAAAATTTATGGTATAATATTGAAAATGATTCTACATATGAGTATAGTATAAGTATGTCTACTATTTTAAATAAAAAAGTATAACAGAATATTCAATGGTAACAAGCAGAATAATGTCGTTCTCGCATTTTATAATCATCATCATGGATCTAGATATTCCTGTAAATATACATATTACGCAATATATGATGAATATAAATGATTAATAAGACAAAATGGTTTATATTAGAAGTCTTTCTATAAATTTAGTCCATTTTTATGAAAAACAAATGTTAGTTAACAATGTTTCTTTTTGCTTTTTATTCATTTATTTTATAATAACCTGTAAGTTTTTTTTCTGTTTTAAAGTTAGAAAAATTATACAAACTGAATTCTTTTAGATTGAATGCCTAATTCAAAACAGTCACATTATTTTGCGAAAATTCTAGTAAATTTTTATAAATCATGTTAAACGCTCTAACGAACTGTATAATGTAAGGAATTGGTTGAAAATTAATCTTCAATTGAAAAAAGAAAACCCACTGAATTAATTGAATATAATTTCAAAAGTAAAAAATTTAAAATTATTAATAATCACTCAATTATATTTAAATTCGAAAATAATTTCCTATTTTTGTTATAATTTTTTCTGCTGCCTTGTTAATTGTTTAAATAGTAAACAAAAATAATTCAATCAACCGCAAATTAATTATAGTAATTTTAAAATGTGGAATTTTAATTTACTTTATTAATTTTAAATTTAATTGAATGAAAAAATTTATGTGTACTTTTATATATAAGCAAAGGTCATTTAACTTTAAACACGGTAAAGTAAAAAAAAATATTTAAAACACATAATTCTTGTTAGGTTTTACAAGAGAGCACTGGTTTTTAATTAATTTTATAAGACAACCTTTTCAAATTATTCCTCAAGGACTTATTCCTTCCTTTTTAAGGTAAATATTGGAAAACTTTAATTTTCAAACTCTTTATAAAAACTATCAGCATATCGAAATTAAAATTAAAAAATAATAATTGTGGAACAAAATATCCAAATTAAGCAGATTTCTAATAAGTTTTGCCATACGAAACGGTGTATTTCCTCGAAATATTTAAATATTGTGACTGTATAAGTAAATTTTAATGTATTAGGCTAGAGAAAGGAAAAAAATTCTGATTTAATTTAAAAATTTCAAAATAATAAACTTTTATTTCTAATAAGAGGAACATAATATCGTTTGAACTTCATTATATATGAAATGAGTTCTCTTGTATATTCTTATTTTACACTATATGTTTCAGCATAATATTAAAATTTATAAAAGCATTGTTTATGAAAAAAAAAAGTCATAGACAATTATAAAAATATATAGACTTTAAAAATATAATTCATTTTAATATTTTAGTATTAAAAAAAATACCACCATAGTATTTTTTGTTCTTGTAAATTATAACATTTTAAGGTCACTTTGTTATTTAACGTGTGATTGCATATATACAAACGCTCCATTAATAAAACAATATAATATGCAATTTTTTCTTTTTTTGTTATACAATATGCGTAACATATCTATTATGCGTTTATATTATAATTATACCGTTGTAATTTTTTCCAGTTTTTCTTTGTTTTTAAATGCAACGACCCCATTTTTGTTTTACATTTTTTTTCACAAGTTATATCGTACATTATACATAGACATATTATTTAAATATAAATAATAATATTTAGATACAAGGGTAATAACAACCATTCTCATATACATATTATAATAATAATACCCATGTGTATAATACCACATTTAATTTTTTATATGATAATAGAAAAATGTTTCCATTCATTTATGCTGCAATAATTATTCGCTGTATTTTTATAAATGAATGCATTTTGCACGTATATTGCAAAAAAAAAATTATACAATGATATTACAAATATTTACAAATATGTGTACGTAAAGAATATTATGTGTTATATATAGATATTCATTAAAATTTTTAATTATATTTCATTTTAAATTCAAACATAGCGTTTGTTCTTGAAAATATAAAAGGAAAACTCATTTAAATATTACTTTCGTTCTAATTTTAGGTAATTGTATAATTTACGATTGCTTACCTATTTAAGTTTATATAAACGTTTATTTATGCGATTATAAAAAAAGAATTTTTTTTTTTGTTTTTGCATAATTCTTTTTTAACCGTGCAATATTTTAATTACCTGTGTAGTTTCTTTTATATTTAAAAAAAAATATTCTAATTAAATTTTGTTATATTATATTATTGGTATTTAAATTGTAATTTTTTACATAAATTTTATTAAATTAAGTTTTATTTGTTTTAGAAAATTTATTTAAAATTAAAAATCTACATTATTAAATTTAAAAAAAATATATATATTAATTTTTGAAATAAAAATAACAATATCATAAAAATTATTAATAAAATATAATGATATTATAAAATGCAAAAATATAACAAATTGGTTGAAGTATAACAAATGAAAGGGATTTATTTGAAACAAGGACCAAATCTTAGATTATAGATTAATAAAATTTGGGAAAATTATTTTAATATTATTAGCAGTCTTGAAATGATCAGTATTACATTCATGATTTAATATTATTAATAATAATTCTATATTTCAATCTTTATAAAACTATTATAACAATTTATTTGCTATTATTAAAAAATAGCAAATAAAAAATATTAAATAGCAAATAAAGCTGAAATTGCTATACACGTTCTTTGGCCCACAGGACAATAGTTGACGAACGACCAATAAAATCTAAAAAAATTATTTAAAAATTTATGGCCTGATCGTCTATCTTGCTATTTTACTCGGAAAGTGAGAGAAAAAACTGAGTAACTATCATATGTAATTTTCAAGTGAGAAGAATTATTTGGTATACAATTTTATCGGAAAAATTAAACATCCATTAGAAAAGACTGAGAATTCTGATTTGAAAGTGAATAAAAAGTGAGTAAAAAAGCGAGATACACCATCATGCTGTTAAATTTATTTATTTTCATAAAAATAAATGAATTTCATATGAAATTATTTTAAGCCTGAAAGCGTTTTTAACTGACTCTTCTAAAACTTTAATGATCTCAGACAATTAAGAGTTTAGAATAAAATAATATCATATTATTTTAAAAAAGTCAACATTCACTTTTGTTAATAAATTTACTTAATATTTAAAAAAATAAATTTTTGCCAATGAAATTATATTTGAATTTGTCAGTCAAAATTGTAGACTGATATAAATTAAATAATTATGAAATTTTAAGATAAAGTCCTTGATACAGAATTAGGGTATTTTAAATTAAACAAGGGTAACAGAAATATATTATAGAAATCAAAAAAGTCAAAATATAATAGCAAGCATATTGAAATTAAAAAAAAAAATCTACAAAAACAAAAAATATATTTTAGTATAACAATTAAGAATAAAATAAAATTATAATTACACTTGTTATTTTATATGTATGTTAATTTGTAATAGATTCCTCAAGTCCTTTTGCACATCACAACCATTTTTGATTTATTTGTTTGTTTGCTTATTTTGTTTGGTTTCTTGTTTTTTATACTTAATTTTATTGTTATATTAAACTATTATTTTGTTTTGTTTTATTAATTATTATATTTTTTATTTATTTTTTTTTCGCTATATTGGTAATTTTTGGTTTCTGTTATATATTATTTAATGTATATATGTATATTATATTTATATATTTACTTATTTTTGTTTTCTTCTATATATAATAATATATTATTGTAAATATTATTTTTTTGTTTTTTTTTTTTGTTATATAATAAGTAATTTATTTCTATTTATAATTTTTCCGCTTTCTATATATATTATTGTAAAATTATTTTTTTTTTTTTTATTTATTTGTTATAAATATTAGCGTGCATTTATGTTTAAATTTTTATTTATTTATTAATTAATTATTTATATTTGTAGTTGTTTTTTTTTTGTTATTTTGTTTTAATCAATTTACAATAATTATTATTTTGTTTTTATATAATATATATATATGTGTGTTTATTTGTTTTAATTAAATAATTTATTTATTTATTTATTTTTAATGAAATTCAGTCGCAGTTTTGATGTGTTTTAATTCGGATTTTTTTTTTTGTTTTACTTTTATATTAAATTTTAATTTTACTTTAAATTATTAATAATTATTTTTTTGTTGTTTTGTTTTTAATTTTTTAATTATGTATATATATATATATATAGTTAATTTAATTATATTAATTTAATTAATTATGATTTTTCTTTTTGTTGTTGGTTTTGTGTGAGTTTTAATTGTTTATTATTAATTTTTTTAGAGATGGTGTTTTAATAAAAACTAACGGATTTTGGTAATTGTTTTCTTTTTTTTTCGTTTACTATTTATTAATAGACTATATTAATTTTATTATTAATGTGTGTGTGTATGTATGTATTTATAATGAGATATTGTATATATATTTTGTAATAGTGGTAAAATAGTATACAAAGTTTAAGTGTTTTTCTGATTTTATTTTTGTTTGTAATGTTTTTTTTTTGTTTTGTTTTTTATTAATTTTATTTTTGTTAATTCTATATTAATTATATATTTATTTTTTTTTTGTTGAGTATAATGAGAATGAGAATTTTTTTCTGCCTTAAATATTAAGTTGAGTAACTTTCTGGTTTTTTTAATGAATAAATTTTTATTGTGTTTTTTTTTTTTGTTTTGTTTACTATAAACTAATCAATATGGAGATCGAGCGAGATAGATAATTTAATTTATTAATTTACTTATATTTATATACTTATATAATTCGTTTTTCGTATCAAAAAAAAAAAAAAATGGCGTTTTTTTTATCGATAATTATTATTAAATGCAATAATGCTTGATTTTATTTGGTTTTTGTGTGTTGATGATGAAATTTTTAATATTCTAAATATTTGATTTAGGATTTTAGCGATTTCTGATTTGCATATATTATTGTGTTATATTTGAAAAAAACTTGGATCGTTTTCCGGGATTTTGTTTTTCTTTTGTAGTATTATTTAATTAAATATGTTTGTTTGTTTTTCCTACTAACTACTTCGTATATATATATATATATATATATATATATATATATATTATATATATTGATGATTTTCGTTTGGAAAAGAAATAGAGGGAGATTAAAAGATATTTGGTTTTTTTTTGTCGATTCTAATTAATTTTCTTATTATTTTTCTTTTTTGTATATAAATTAACTACAATATACAAATTAGTAATTATATTTTTTTATTTATTAATTATTTATTAAATTTTATAATGTATATTATGTACAAAGAGAGAGAATGTTTTTTTTATTTTTATTATTATAATTATTTTATTTTGCGAGTGTTTTGTTAGAAAATTTATTTAATAAATTATTATTATGTATATATTATATACATAAATATATTTATATAATATTTTAATGTATTTATTTATATATATGTGTGTGTGTTGTATGCGTATGCGTGTGATTTATAAATGAAGTTTTTATTTTATATTTTAATTATATTTATATTAATATAATATTGTTCGTTTTATTATTTTTTTTAAGTTGATACTTTCTTCTTTATGTCTATATATATATATATATGTATAAGTATACATATATTATTTAAACTACGAATATTTTTATTTGTATAATTATATGTTAAACGATATATCGTTAATTGTTTTTTTTTTTTTGAATTATTATATTTATTAGAATTTATTATTTTATTTATTTGTCCTTATTTGTATAAAGTGTTCTTGAAAATTTATTAATATATAATATACATAATTTATATAATATAAATATATTTTATATAAATATCGTAATATTTAATTTTTCGTGGTTTTCCTTTTCGATTGTTTATTTTTTTTTTAAATAATAATTTTATTAATTTTACTTAGTTTTCCTTGATGTTTATTTTACAAAAATTTTAATGCTGCTTCCTCAATATATTTCCTCTTCTTGTAATATATACATTATATATATATCTACATATGTGAAGTATTTATTTCGTTTTGCTATATAAGAGAGTATATAATATAATAATGGAATTTTTGTTTTTATATTTTGTTTTTGTATTTTTGCGAAAAAAATTTCTGTAGTTGTTTGCTTATTTTTTTTTTTGTTTCTCTTCTAAATATTATTTATTAGAATAAAATTAAATTTAAAATATATATTAAATATATTAAATATATATAAATGTATATAATCAGCTTACCGATGTTGTATATAATATATACATGGATTTTAATTACAAATTATATGTATATGTATATATAATTTATTTTCAGATATGTCCACAACGAAATTGATTCTCAAATAGGTAACCACATAAAATTAGCACTTAAAAACGTGCTCCATATGTGCCTTGAATATTTCCAAATATTATCCATTTTTTATAAATATAATATAATTAAATTTTTTATAATGAATATTAATTTTTAAAATAAATATTATAAGTCCGTTCTCTTATTTTTATTATTATTGTTTATGTTTAAATATTTTATATTATAACTGTATTTTAGTGTCTATTTATTTTTTAATTTTTGAATTTTATTTATTTTGTTCTTCTGATATTGAAGCGCCGTCGCTGCTGATTTGAAAAAATGTACATTTGTGGAAATTTGAAAATTCGAAAAGAAAAAAAATAATAGAAAAGAAAAATTAATTAAAAGAAATAAATTTTGTGTATTTTTTCTTTGTTAGTTTTTCTTTTTCCTTTTGCCGTTTTTCGAATTATTTTTCTTTTTATTTCAAATTTGTGAATATATATTGTATGTACATATGTTTTTGTAATTTTTGTTACTATGATATCGTTGTGGTCATTTTGTTTTTGGTTTTATTTTTTTTTACTTTTCTTTTCTTGTTTTTTTTTTTATTTTATTGCTTATTTTCCACTTCGTTACTGCTGTTTCATATCGCCACAATTAAAATATCCTTTTCAATACTTATATCCATTTTGTATATATATATTTAAATAAAATTTGTATATAGAGTATATAAAAATGATGTGCGCTTCTTCCTAGAAACAGAAAATAAAAAAAAAATATATTAAATTAATAAAAATTAATGCAAAATGGTATATATATAGTATTCATATATAATTCAATAAAGCTACTCAATGAATATTTTAGGAAAATTTAAAATGTTGTTTAATTTTGTTGGTTAATATTGCAAATACTTTTAAATAAACTCCTAGTATTCACATGGATTCAAAATATTCTTTTTAATTTTTCTTCATTTGCTTATTTATACATAAGTATCTTTATAAAAAATTTACTATAACATAAAAAAAAATATTATGCTATTATAAAATTTGGGTTTCGATATTGTAATTAAATTCAAATGAACACTCAAAATTATAATACGTTAGTGTTAAACTACGAATTCAGTAGTTCCGTTATTCACAGCTGATTTCAATGAGATTATGTTTTTCATTAATGAATTTGTGATAAATATCTTATACAGAGGAAGCAACTTCGAACGCTTTAATTTTTGTGGTATTTCATAAGAAAAATCCCCAGAAGTGATACAGTAAAATTTCTAGTTAAAAAATTTTTAGATTACGGTTGGACATAATCTGTTCATTTTCAATATGCATTGTTGTATATACATTTGCAGTAAAATTACAATTTGCATATATTTCCGAAAATTCATTTTTCTGTTAAGCTTAAACAAAGCTTAACCTATATTAAGTGTGGTAACTATTGTGGTAGTTAAAACAATAAAATTATTGTCCTTACTATTTTCTATAAAACGTAGCGATTTTACATCAAATTCTAAGATTTGCTTCAAGATGTATGGACTAGTAGTCCATACATCTTGTATTGACTTGGAGTAGTAGTCTTAACGGTACTTTTATTAAAAAACTGCTTTTATATAAATTTTAATTAAACGTATCGATTTTTTTAAATAATGCACTTTAATAAGCAACTTCCATATTTTTAAAATAAATTTTAAAATGCAATAATAATAATAAATTATTCGCAAAACTAAATATTATTCAAAAAATTTTATATTCAATTTTATTATAATTATATTCAATTAAATTTAATTCAACATTTCATATGTACTTAGCGCTATAGTATTCGTGTCGTTCGTTTCAATCACCAACTTGAATTAACAGTAGCATATGGCAGAATTAAAGAATAAGTATTGTATAGTATAGTAGTAAAATAGCTACACAAACCTACATCCGCGTATATAATATTATATTTTATATCAGAATTCAAAATGTTGTTTTAAATAACATTTTCCTTTTTAAACATGGTTTCTTTTTTTTCGTGGCGTTCTTTTGCGGAAATTCGTTCATATTTCAATATTCAAGCACAAATATATAAATGTATATTATATTATATAAGTGAATGAAAGTTTTACTTATAAAATGAAAAATTTTAAATTAGAAAATAAAATATTGGTAAACGATTTATTGTTTCTCACAATACAAAAACAAAAAAAAACAAAAAACGAAGAGAAACAAAGAAATGAAAACCAAACACAACAAGAAAAAATAAAAACAGGAGCAAACTGTCATTTAAATTTAATATTCAAGTTTGTGTTTTCGTTTTTTTTTATTTTAATTTTTTAAATTTTTCTTCTTTTTTTTTTTTGTTTAGCGAATTATTTAAATTGAATAAGGTTACATGTTTATGTATAAAATCATCATATATATGCAATTATTTATGGCATTTTTATTGGGATTAATACATACTCATGCATAACTCTGTATATATACAACTGTTTATATGTATGTGTTTTATTAAAATAAGTATGTATGTACATAACTATACTTAAAGTTTTATTGTATATACGAGTACGTAAAAAAAATTTTTGTTTTTTATTATACTCATAAATGAATTTTATGTATGCAAATTGCAAAATGTTTCATTAAATTCAGAAGAGATGAAGCAGTAAAAAATGAAAAATAAAGAAAACCAAAAAAAAAAAAATGGAGTCAGAAAATGAGAGTGAATACAACGCTATTCAAGAATATTATTTATTTGTAATATTTCTGTGTTGTATGCATTTCACAGTGGTGAGATATCAAATTTATTTTGATCATCACAGAAAAAAAAGCAACATATCAAATATATAGGTAATATTCATTATTTAAAGCACGAATAAATGAAGAATAAATGAAGGAATGAGCCGCAAAAATAATGTTTCATTTGTATTTTATATATCAGAAAATATTTTTTTGGCTTTGAAATTTCATATTGTTTTAAAATCTCATAACTCTATGATACTTTCCTCATAGAAATTCTCAGACGGAAAAGATTTGAAACAAAATACCTTTCATTATGTTTTATTATGCGCCGTTTTCTCTTCGCTTTATGTGGTATGGATTAGTCGAATCCGTTTAGATTGCAACTTATGAGATTAGGCTTTTGGACTTAATAACGTTTTATTGTCGTAGAATGGATTTTGATATAATATTATGTAGTTTTCATTCATCAACTTGTGGTGGGTCATGTGGTTACCTCAGTTTTATTGGATTACGTTTTTTACAAAAAGAGTCCCGAAAACTTAAGATTGGTCAAGCTTTTCAATATTTCGCCTTATAGCACGGACTATGAGATGCACGAATAAGTGAAACAATATGATTTTAACTTATATTTATCTGCTCTGGCCGGACTATACAATAGCATTGATTTTGTTCAATTTATTCCTGGTTTATGTGATGCTTTTTATTAACTTGTCCTAGCAGTAATTGTATACGTTTGGTTTTAACTATTTAAATTTTTAATTAACTTATTTTTTCCTCCCACCTTTCCCTTTCTCATCGATTTCCTTTTATAAATGATAACACTTTTAGTTATAATTATTACGATAGCCACAGTTGTTAGTTAAGTAATGTTTTTTTTTTTTTTGCTACGAATTGCTTATACTTAGCAATCGTCTGATATATTCCTGGAATGTAAATTGAAAACTTATTAAAACTTAAATTTATATTAAATGATTGTATTACAATGAATTAGAATGAATATTTCACATGCCTATTGTCAATTTAGGTGAACATAAATTAAATCATTAGCCTTTACATAACATACACTTACAGTCCAAACGAAAAATTCTCTATATAATATTTTGCATGAGGATCTATTACCAGGAAAATAATATTATAAAAAATTTCTTGCTATCTACATATACATATTATTATTTTCTTAATGATTGAAAATTTTTACATACATATGCATATAGTGTATGTTTATTTATACCCATATTATATAAATTTAATTCTATATAGTGCGAACCGAATTTTCGATTCACTACTGATGCATAAAAAAAAAATTTTTTTTTTTTATATAAAATAATAATCAAAAGTATATTTTTCTTATTATATTGTATATGAACCGATAATACATAATATTGTAGATATATAAAAGAAGAGTTTCAAATACAGTACATATTATATAGAACATAAATAGAAAAAAAAAACTGGAAAATTTAAAAAAAAAAGGAAAATATAAAAAAAAAAAAGAAAATTTTTTTTATAAAATTGAGTTCAAGTGGGTTATTCGACGTAATTGTGTCATGAACTTCTTATAAAATATATTTTATATGTGCGATATTATATATGCATATTTAGATATATACATACATACATTATTATTATGCAGTTATATCCATAGATGGGTAAGTATATAATATAACTTAAGATACCCTATAAATATGTATGTAAGTACAAATGTACATAATTTTTTTTTTTTTTGAATTAAATAGATATCTAGGTATACATAGAGAAAAAAGAGGAAAGAAAAAAAAATAAATTTTTGCCTTCCCCTTAAAATTTTTATTTCATATTTTTTTCGTTTTTTGTTTAAATATGTTAGTGGTAATGCTCTTTGACGTGTTATATCTACAATCAAAAGTATTTTCATATGGTTTTTTTTTTCTGTTTTTGTGTTTTGTATGCTTTTGTGCTTCTTTTTATACTTGTCATATTAAATTTTTGCAATCAGTTTTTTTTTTTTTTCAATTTTTTTATAATTTTATTTTTTTTTTTAAGCTTCTATAATAATTTCTTGTTATTATTGTTGCTGGGTGTCGTTGTTGCCATTTGCTCACTATATATACTATATAATATGCCTGAATTGTGTAGCCTCTGTTTTGATTGCAAGAAGGGAATATTGCAATTAAAAAAAAAAAAAAAACTTATTTTATTTTTTATTTTTTTATTTTTGTTTTTACTCTGCTGTTCCACTTTCTTTTTATAATATTTTAAGGAACGGAAGATTGAGATATGAATATGCCGTGAAGGAAATCTTTGACTATAATATACTGTCATATTAATATACATGTATAATAAAATATTTCTTTTTTATACAAATGGCTATGTATACAGGTATACAATATAATATATACTTCAAAAATACATATGAATAATATATTATGTATATATGTAGTATATATATACTACATATATATATATATATAAGTACATACCTCCATATGTAATATGATCTAAGGGCAACTTTTATAATTTTTATACATTATACATACTTGTATACATATTCATAAATTTATATTGACATATTAATTTGTACTTATAAATTATGGGGTTTTATATGTACATTGAATATATGCATATATACTGATATATGATTTCCATATACATATATATATGATGAGTGTATATAGCAATAAAAATATAAATTTTTATGTACATGTAGCTGTTATCAATAATTACTTTTATTTTATTAAATTTTATTTTATTTAATTTTCATGTAATATTTTTTTTCTCACATTGCATACTTTTAGGGTACAGTAAATTTTTTGCTATAATGTGTATAATAATAAAAATATATCAATTTTTTTGTTATTCTTTAAGTGTCCTATAGTACATTTTGCAACTATTTAATAAAGAATAATAAAACAAAGTAGAAGAAAATTAAAATTTCCGATATTTATTTTAAAATTCAGTATTATAAAATTCATATAACAGTTTATTTATTAAATTTCAATTTTTTCTCATTATTTTGAGAAAAATTATTTATTTCTTAAATTCAATGATAAGGAAAAAATTTTTATTTTACACATTTCTTGCAAATTTTCATTGAATTTATGCAAAATACACCAATTACAGCAATCTTGTTAGTAAATTTTCTATTAGTGAATAACTATATTTGTTCTCTCAAAATGAACGAATAACTAAAATATACGTTATCAGTGTAATATAAGTACTTATTGATTTAAGTTAATTAAGATTTAAATATCATAATTATAATAATTGTTAATTGTAACTTTAATCCTTGTTTTTAGAATTATTTCGTGTAATGCTTTCTATTGTCTTAGCAAATATTGCAATGAGAATTAATACTACAATTTTTCTTCATACTAAGATTAAATTGGAATATAGGAATTAAATTTAAAATACAGATGATATTCATACAGCGAAATACAAACAGAAGAGTACATATAATTGCAATATGTACAACAGGAAGAAATAATACTGACATTTTGTTTTACTATGTTGTCTAAAAAGGTTAATGACCTTTAATAACATGTAAAAATTTAAAAAACTTTATAATTTTTCAAAATTTTTCCATATACATATTTGCTTTTGTCTCACACTGAATAAATAGGGTTACTTTACAAAAGTTTTTATTAAAAAAATTTTAATAAATTTATTTTCTTTTAATATATAAATTTTAATTAAACGAAAAAACCAAATAGAAAAAAGAAATAATCCAAATCTTTTGATGAACAAACTTTAAATAGCCTTAACATGATATGTCTAAAATATTATAGTACAATATAATGTTATCTCTAAAATATAAAAGCGTCTTATATAGTGCCCTTATTTTGATTTATGGTAATTGATGTACATATCATATACCGGTTCATATACACACATACAAATGTATTCAAAATTAGTTATATTTTATTTAAAATAATATTCTACTTGTGTTATAAGTATATGAAAATATTATGAATATTGTGATAGATTCTTAAAGGATATTATGTATGTAATGTGATGGACAGAATATGATATAGACCTGAAAATAAATAAAAAATGGAATTGTCGTTTCCACCTCTTAGCTTTTTTTTTCTTTATTTTTTGATTTAAATTTTCAACAACATTAATGTCACTGCTTTAGGTAATTCTTGATCTGTACTAGAAAGGAAAAAAAAAATTTGAATAATAAACCTAAAGATATAGAAATAAGTAAAATAAGTTTTTATTATATTTATATGTGTGAATTTTATACAGAGTGATGCCGCAAAAAAAGAAGTTCATCTGCAGCATAATTTTGTGCATAAAATGCGTTCAGTTTTCATATAATAAAAATAAGAAAATGTAAAGATGACAGAGATAATAAAATATTAAAATAATAAAGTTCTATGTATATATAGATAGAGTATCCTTTTCAAATTAAAATATTCATATCATATAAAATAATAGTTATATGTGCCGCTTAAAAATAATATATACAATTATTTATGTAACTACATATATAGCTAGTTTTGCAAAGTAGATGATGCACTTTATCAAAAATTCTTTATAATATCCTTAAAAAACATGTGTACCTTTATGGATTTATTATACATGTATAAAATATTGTTTATATGTACTATATTATTATTATGTAGGTAATCCTTACTTGTTAACCCCTTTTAACATTACAAAATATAAAAGTATATATATGCAAGAAATGAAAGAATAAAATAAAAAAAAAATAAATTTGATTTTTTTTAAAGTAAAGGCAAAAATCTTTGATGTTAATTCTTTCTTACATTATTCAAATAATTCCTGCAATATTATTATAATAAAAAAAATAAAAACAAAACAAAAAAAAATGTTTATAGCTATGTGTGTGTAAAAAATAAAAGTAAATAAATATTTAAATATATTTTTTAATTTTTTTTTACCTATTTTGTGCATATTTATATAAAAAATATATATAAATAAATATATGAACTTATGTACGTGTATCCCAAGTAAAAAAATCAAACTAAATATTGCGGTCCTCGCGATATATAGCAATTAGAATTTAAAAAAGAGAAAAACTTGCTTTTTAGAGTCGTCTCAACTTTAATTTGTTAATTTAAGTGCAAACTAAATTTTGGCATTTAAAAATTTCGTATAAATTAGTTAAATAATCGTTTTTTTAACTCTATAATCACAATAAAAAATTCATTATTAAGATGAAAATTCCGTAACTAGAAATAAAACTCTATCTAAAAACTCTTTATGAATTTATTTATCGTTTAATACTTAAGAGTTTAATGCCTCAATTATTACTATTATAGCAATGATACTTGTGTTCCCTCATTATATTTTGGACGAAATGGTTCGAATAGTTTGACTATTCATAAAATTCTTAGAATTGTATGAATATTGCTATTTGTAGAGAATTTAGGTAGTTGTATATGATAGTTATATTCATATTAAACTGATATATAAGCCATCATAAGCCGAATTAGTGTTTAGAAATAGAAACAGATTAATAGGCTGTGGAAATTATAACAGAATAATAATTGAGAATAAATACAATATTTTTACTTGGGACATAAAATAAATTGGCATATAAATATAGTATATATATAAATATATAATACTTGTTACTTGATAAATTGGCATATAAGTATAGTATAACTATTTAAATATACTTATGCATATTGTCGAATTTATAATGTATCTAGGTACCCCTATAATATACAAAAAACACAATGGAATTGCCACCGTTAATGGTTTTTTTTCTCAATTTTATTTTTCTATATTTTTTTTTGTATATTCACCCTTTTAGAGGTTAAAAGAGGGTTTTCATATCATTTGAATGGCCTATTTAGTTTAAGAGATCCTTCTTGAAATTTTCCTCTTCTTTTCATAATATTATATTATATGAAAAAAAAACATACATATAGTTTTCACTTAAATACATATCTTCGCAATAAGTATATATGTATATATATATAAACGTATAATATAAATATTATATATATCCTTGTTTATGTATTATGTACCTACATACTATAATAATATACTCTATATAATAATATTCATTATATTGTTTGTTTGTCATTTTATTATTATATGTTTGTTTATTTGTTAATTTCATATATCGTATAAATTTTACATATTGTGTATATAACATACATATATAGAGTTTTCTTATCTATTTGTACTTCTTCTCTTTTAATTAATTTTATTAGGTTTTTATGCACAATATAAGTGCAATATACATTTTATAGCTACATTATTATTGTGTGAGAAATTTTAGAACTAAAAAAAAAAATAATTAATTAAAATGTTAAAAAACAAAAATTTTTACGATATTTAATAGAAGTGCGTATTCATACGCACGTATCTATATAATACTATATAATGTATATTCTACATATAGGCTTATCATCCATATTTTTTAAAAATTTTACGAGTATATAAATATGCATATACATATATTATAATATTGTAGGTTATACATAGTAAACTTAAATACTTTGAAGTTATAGAGGTCTATTTGCTGGTATCATTTAATTAATTCGAATATCATAGCTAAAACATAGTTAGATATTATTAAAATTATTAATGAAAATTAATATGTAAATTCTAACAGTAAAATTTTATCGAGAAATTGCTTAAATCAAAAGTATGACTAGCCAAATTACACGTAAGGGATACTAGCTTTTGAAATATTTTTTTTAATTTCAACTCGAGATTTTGGAAGAGTGTTAAATTTAATAATAAAAATATATAATTGCTCTATCAGTGGAAGATTATTTGTTACAATTTTATTATGGCTTTTGTGTAACAAATTTCAACTTGTAACAAAATTTTATATTCTTCAACATTTAAAATTTAATATTTAATAAACGCAAAATTTTCTTACAACTGTTTTGACTATGATGATTAGTTTAATTTTAGTTTGAACTACTGTAAAAAATATATATTCTATAAAAACTTATATAGGCCAGTATGATCCTTATTTTCTGTACAGTATCATGTGCAGAAACTTTAGTTTCAATCATGTACAATTATGAAAAAATTATAATTTATTGAATTAGTTGAAGCTGGAAAGCTGGAAAGAATAAGTTGGAATTTAGAGTTATAAATTAAATCTTAATAATTTATAATTGAATTTATATTAAATTAAATTAGATACACGTTGTTTTTAAATCGCATACACTTAAAATATTCTCCCAAATACTGCTCTTACTTTCTCGATTACAATTTCGTTTTTGTAATCTGAAATAAAATTTGGAATTTTGACCTGTTTTCAAAGCATTTCTACACAAAATCTGTGTTAAGTATCTACTATTCACTATTACCACACTGAAATATTTAAAATTTTTATAATAATTATTATTTAACTTAAATTAATGAATATAATAATTGTATTTCATACAAAACTATATAAATAATATTTTTAAAATTTTTATATACATATTTACTTTACAAAAAATTAGAGATAATTCATGACTTTTATTATATACACACAAAAATATTTCTCTTTTCATTTAATTTTTTTGTTTTTTGTACCATATTTAAGTGCGGTAATTAATTTTTGTCTTTCCAACCAATTTACCTTATTAAAAAAGTTAAAAAAAATAAAATATAATTTAAATGCAAAAGGATATACAAGGATATAGTATTATGTTGAAGGTAATCGTTTGTCTCATAATATGAAAAATACTTGTAGTTACATTATGTACATAATATGTACATATGTATAATTGTGAACATGTAATATTATAATAATATTTTACAAGCATTAATAAAATTATAACATAGTGCTTCTACAAAATAGTACATAATATAATTTTTAAGATTTTTAATGTTACAAATTTTTAGAATGTTAAAAATAAACTATAATGATCTTAAGCATAATTGTTGGCTTACAAAAGGGTAGGTATATAATGTTTATATAATAAAATTACACGTCTATATGTAGTCTATTTTAGATTAAAAAACAAAAACTATATTTTTATAAAGTTTGTTTTATATAAATTGCATCAACATTTAATAAGATTATTAAAGGTTTATGACTTTTCTGAATAAAAATAAAATTATCAATGAAATTACTATAAATATAGTTTTTATGAATTAATGTTTGTTATAATTATTAAAAAAATATTTCTGTAATAATTAAAATTATAATTTTTAGTTTTATGAGATTTCAAATAGATTTATTATTTGCAAATAGTTGCGATAACATTTCTTTCAAATTACAAATGTTTTACATTTTTTGAAGATTGAAACCTGATATTTTATTTACAAATATATACATATACCTAGGTACTATGGGAGTAATTTAAATATATCTCAAGAAAGAAATTTTCACCGTTCTTCCTACTGTAAAAAATATGGTCTCTCATAGTCCTAAAATGTAATTATTTGACAATTTTATCAAAATTATAAAAAATAATTTTAAATATCGCAATAAGAAACTGTAAGACTTTCTTTTCTACTACGAAACAATATAAACGAAAATATTACAATAAAAAAAAGCTACGATAATGATTTTCAATAAAAAACATCTTCTTTTCTACATTATCTCATATATAATCTATTTAATATTTTGCAACAGTTTTCACATCCCACATACCATTTTGATAATTCATTAAAATTTAAAGTCCTTGCGAAATTTTTTTTTTTTCTAATTAGATTCACTCTAATTTCTATCTTATATATATATATATATAATGTTATTTGCAAATATTTATGATGATCATTTCTCTGACCTATATTACATATTATATATACATAATATCACAAATTTGTTGTCATTGAATTAAAATTATTCACAATGGTTTGCACATCGATAATTTAAAATCAAATAAAAATTAATAGTCTGGCAAAAAAATAATCGGGGGAAAAGAAAATCATTTACTATTTAAAAAATTTTTTTAATATTTTTCTCTTTCTAATTTAAATTTAATTGATATATAGATAAAACCCAGGCAAATATATGCATATATCACACAAAAAAAAAAATTAAACGTAAAAAATTAAGATCAAAAAAACCAAATATTAAAAAAAAAAAGAAAAAGTCAAAATTAAGTTTTTCTATTTTTTTTTTTTTTTCGTTATCATTTCAACCTAAATTAAATTTCCCCTTAAAATATGCTTTCATTTACAAAAAAAAAAAATGTGCTTGCATATTCTACATTTTTTTTAAATCTATTTTTAAATATTCAACATGGCTATGTATATGTGTATGTATTATGATATATAGAAGTATATATTGTATAGGAGCAAAAAAAAATGGAGTGAATATAATTAAAAATTCTTTTTTTTTAATATTTAATTCACATATATAATATACATATGTTCAAACGCACAAACATATATATTTAAATTTATTTACAGTATATAACCATCTAGAAATGGTACCCATATAAATTCATATGGATCGACTATAATTATACTTAAACTAAAAAAAAAAAACAAAAAAAAAATAGATAAAATTTTTTCCTTTTTTTTTCTTTTTTTGTCGTCTGTAATGATAATTGACTTAGAAATATACATACATATAAATAAATTTTCTCGGTAAACGAAAAACAAAAAAGACTTGAATAAAAATTCTTTTTGCTACATAACACGTATAACACGATGATGTTTAAAAAAAAAAAAATTCGCAAATACATGAACTTTATTTCATTAAATTTTTAATTTGTCATAGTATTTTTCCAATTAGTGGCGCATTGGCCTAGTAATTTTCAGAATATTTTTATTTAATATTCATATTTTTATGTATATGCATAAAAATCGTATGAGATATAAGACCGGAAGGTATAATATATTATATTATATTCATCTGGTAAAGGTGTGTCTGTATGTTTACATGTATATCTATATTATAAATAATATCAAAAAAATTATTTACTTATATCTTATACAGGTAAATAAACATTTAAATTATGCACAATATAATAATATAATAAGGTGTTCTGCAATAATATATTGCATATATGTAGGCGCAATATAATAATGTATATGTATAATAAATATTATACTGCAATAGAAATGAGAAGAGAAAAAAAAAAGGACACTGACACCAATTTTATTTTTCTTATCTTTTTTTGTTTTTTTGTATCACGTTATTTGAGTGTGTGAATATATTAAAAGTGGGCAAAAATATTCAAATTCAAGTATGTTCGTATGTGTCAGTAAATAATATTTTTTTTCTTCTCTCTCTTTTAGTTTTTTAATAAAATTAATTTATAAAAAAAATATGCATGCATCAAAAGTGACATCACGTTTATTTTAAAATAGGTGGCAGAGTGCAAAACATTTAATCATGAATTTTTTTTTAACTCTTTTTTTTTTTTTACTTAAAAAGATGTAAAAAATGGTACCTTTTTTCGTTCCCAATTACAATTATAAATATAGGGGGAAAAAATAGAAAAAAATAACCGCTACAAAATTTTAATTTGCGTGTATGCAAAATGTTGCCTTACCAGTTGGAAATTTTTATTAAAAAAAAAAAAGTACGTCCTCTATTCCATGTTCATTCTCTTTTCTCATTTATGCTTTTATTTCATTAAAAATTATTAACTAAAATTTATATTAATTTATAAAATGTAATAAAAACTTTAACTTTATTATGGATCACAATTCTCTAAGTGCACAAAATATAATTTACATTCCTATATAATATATGTATGTGTGTGTGTATTTGCACAAAACAAAAAATCATGTCCATCTTTTCTCTTCTTAAAGTCATCATATTATAATAATCATGTTTTTATCATCATAATAATTAAGATGATTATCATAAAGAAGAAAATTTATTGTACATGCAAAATAAGAAAAGAGACCGAAAAAAAAAAAAAAATAAAATTAAAATGAATAACTCATTAGAATTGCTTCGCTCGAGAATAGCATAAAATTACCTACAATTTTAAATAATAAAAGTATAAACAAAGAGAACAAAAAAGTGACATGGCCATAACAAGCTTTTGAAAAATAAAACAGAACAAAACAAAAAATGAGAAAAAAAATTTCATTACGGAAGCGTTTTTTTTTTTTCTTCTGTTTCTCGTACATTTCATTTTCTCTTCTCTCTCATTTTGTTTTAACAAAAAGTTCATTTGTTTTCTTCTTTTTTTTTTCTCTGTTTTTTGCTTTGTTTTATTACGAGATAAAAATATTGTTATGTTTTAAAACTAAAGAGAGCTCTAGGTATATAAAAATAAACAAAAACAAATTATGAAAATTTAAAAAAAAAAAGGAAAAATTAAAAAACTAAAATAAGTTGAAGTCAGTCACATACATTTAAACGCAAACCACAAGAAAAAGAATAAAATTAATATATGAAAAAAAAAAAAAAACAAAAACGAAAATCTAAAACTAAATTAATGCAAGTGTAAAGAAATTTTCTCCTTTTTTTTTCTCTTTTTTTTTTAAGGTATGCAAAAAATGTTTTTCACTTGTTTTCCATTTTGTTTTTTTTTTCTGATGTGAAAGAAAAGGAGAATTGCGGCTGGATTGTTCTTTGTTTTTTTTTGTTAATTTTTGATTGTTGATTGTTTTTGTTGTTGTTGTTTCTTGTGTAATATTTCTTGTGCATTATTTTGTTTTCTATCCGTACGATATATTATTTTGTTTATTAAAACAAAAAAAGGTAAGGCAAAAAAAAATTGCAAATTCTAGTTTTTCTGCTGCTTCTTTTTTTGTGCCTTTCTTTTATATTCATTCATATATCATTATTTTACTGCACAGTTTATTTTGTAGTTTTCATTTATCTTGCTAAAATTTTTATATCTATTATTATTTACTTTTACTACAATATATTTTTTATGTACAAGTTTATATGTATAGTTAGTTTTTCATATAAAAGTATATATGTGTACTCGTATCAAAATTATGAGAAAAAACCTCTTATGCTGCAAGTTATTTTTAGTATTCATGAAAAATATGACAGTAATGAACAGGCGAGAATCGAAAAATTTGAAGGCAAGTATCATTTTGATATTTTTATTGTTGAAGTTCTGATAAATGGCGTGTTAACATATATGCCATATCTCTTAGTGGTGATTTTGATTGGTAACGAATAAATGATTTCGGATTTATTAACTAGCATCAATAGCTATAAAATCGAATTCTATTAAAAAAGTAAATGATTCATATTATTAACAAAACTCTTAGGGAAAATCCTCCTTAACTTGCCTAACATAAATTTCTATAATTTATAGCACAAAAAACAGTCTTAATTGTTAACACTGTCTACAGTAAAAGCAGAAACACTTGTACTTCAAACTTTATTGTATTTAATAAAATTGAAAATAATTAAAGTTTTAATATAAATTTGAAATATCCCGCCCCATACAATTATAATGCATATTTTGTTTAATAAACTTGAAATTTATATATGAAAATAATCTAGTAAATATTAATTTTTATTTAGAAATGAAAAAATTAAAGTTGACTCTAATTTCATATTATTATAAATTTTTATGTATGCGTATAAAGAAAATTCATAAATGTAGGCTACTAACCTATATTATGGTAACTGTTATTTAGGTTTTAAATAATTTTTATAATGATATTAAGATTCTACATATATATACCCAAAATATGTATATTATATAATTTTGCCAAATAGTTAACATTATTCACTTTCTAAAATAAATATAATTATAATAATTATTATAAAATTTTTTAATAATATCATAATAAAATGATTTCACTTTATACTATATTTTAATGTAAAATTTTTTTTTAATAAAATATTTAAATTACCTAATTTCTACTATAATTTGTATAAACATTCTATAACTATAATATATTTTTATAATATTAATTTTATAAAATGTTTTTTAAGAGAAACATAATTTATTTTTAATTATATGGTACTATGAGTTTTCATTTATTTTTCTTCTTCTATGCTCAAATAAAATTTTCTTCATCTCTTTACTTTATACATAGGTAGTCCTTATTTTTAGATTGCAATTTCATGCAAATATACAAATACATATAAAAGCCAAAACAAAAACATAACATTATAACAGCGAGAAAATTAAGGATGTTAGTTACAACTATACGTACAAAAAAAAAAAAAAGAAACACAAAAAAAAATATAAAAAATTAAGAATTATGAAGATTCTTTCTTTTTCTTCAATACCACATTTAACAAAAATAATAAAGTAGAATAAGAAACACAAAAACAAAATTAGAAGTTACAATAAAATAAAAGTTAAATAGAAACCAAAACAATGCAAAAAACAAAAAAAAAATGTAACAAATACAGTTAAGAAAAAAAAGAGAATATTAAAAGAAAAACAAATAAGTCGAAACAACTGGCCTCTTTTTCCTCTTTACTACTTTAAAACAACGAACAATAAACAGAGTGTTGTACTGTGTGATTATTATTAAAAAACAAAATATAAATTTTTTTTTTAGTGCCACAACAGTTCCTACCTATATTTTTATGTATATTACCGGCTACCCGGTAAAAATTTTTGCATAAAATCATATAGAATACCATCTTTCATAATATTAAGTAAAAAAATGTAAAAAAAAGTAAAAGCAACAACCGCACTAAAAATTTTAGTGAAAAAAAAATTTAACAAAATAAAACTGTAAAATATTAAAAAAAAAAACAAAATTAGAATGACACACATACATTATTATAACCTCAAATACATTATAAAAACAAAAACTGCTTAAGTCAGAATAAGTAGATTCGAGAGAAATTAAGTTTAGATATTCCTATCTAAGTTTTTTAAACAAATGTTCATTAAAATTAATATGCAAAATTAATATAGAACATAATAAATGTATGCTTGTATGTTAATGAATGTATGCTTGTATTAATATATAATTGAATGTATGCTGCAAAAAGAGAATGTATATTCTTCAACTGGTACCTCTAATAATGAACGCAACAAGTTAAAATGGTTAAAAACACATGACTGTCTTTCTATTAAAGCCAATTTGAACACAACTATTTCAGAAACATAATTCGAAACTTTTAATCATTGATTTATTGATTATGGTTAGAAAAATAGTGTAATAGAACAATACCAATTTATATGTTCTTGTAATGGTGCCCCTGGTAAATAATAATTAGTATAAAACAATCTGAAGAACAATTTCCCGGAAATTTCTTCGTACCTCTATCGCTCAGTTGGTAGAGCGTTTGTCTAGTAATCGGTATGTCACTAGTTCGAATCCAATTCGACGAGATAAATTTTTCTGTCCAAACTCGTAACCTTTGATCTGTAGTTGTATGAAGAAATTTCCATTAGTTATCTTTTTACAAGCAATACCTAAAACTTTAATAATTTAAGCAAATTTATTTAAATTATTTTATTTATACACTAATTTTAACATCTAAAAATGGTCGGAAATGAATTTAATTTTGCCCAAAAATTTTAATGAGGAAAACTTAAATATTATAGTGTATTATCCCCATTTTCTCAAAAATTACCTTACAAAGTTTTATCATTTTACCACATAATCATAATATCTACATAAACGTATATAATTTCAATATAAATGCAAATTATATATAAGCTTATATTATATAGGTATTATATACACAAACAAACTTAAAAAAAAATTTTCATAAAGAAAACGTTTTGTAATTAAGGATAATCAGTGATGAAAATAATTCAGCATACTCTAGTAAATTTATATCAGAGTTTAAAAAAAGAAAACCAAAATAAAACAACACTAAATAAAATAAATGTAAAAGAAAATGAAGAAGACGAAAAAAAGAAAACAAGAATTAGTTAAAGGAAAAAAATAAAATAACGGTAAATAAAAAAAAAATTGCAATTTTTTTTTTTCTTGTGTATTTACCGGTATGTTTTTGTTTAACATCAATTTTTTTTGCTTTTGAATGAGTTTAGAGACCATTCAAAATTTTTTGGGCCTCTTTTTTTATAAATACATAAGTTTTTTTTTAAGATTGTAGCATTATTCAAGTAAATATGCAAAAATTTTGTATTTATGTACGCAATCGCCATAATAATTTTTAATTTTATTTTTTTTTTTTCATTTTCTTTTGTTTTTCTTTGGTTGATTATCCTTTATTACATTGAGATAATATGATTTTTGTTAATGAAAATCATAAATACTTGTATAGCGCTCCAATAATTTAATATTATTATTATGAAGTATGAATGCATAAAAAATGAAAAGTAACTTTAGAAAAAAAAATTGTTATTTATTTTAATATGGCGTATAACTATAATATCATATAATATTATACATATAAAACTGATGATTGTACGAAAATATTTAAAAAAAAAACTAGCAAACGCAGAACAATAACAACGAAATGATCTTTACGGCAAGTTCATTATTTTCGACTTAAAAACGGTGTGATTTAAAATATTTTATAATAGAAGAGCTGCAATATTTTATAATAAACAGCTCGAATATTTTTATTTTTTCTTCGGAATAGGTTTAAAAAACAAGGCTTATTCTGAGTGTAATCGTAAATTAACATAAAATGTGTAAAACAATTGAGGCAATGGACATGATAACAAATTATTTTCTTTATTTTAAAAGTACCAATACAATATTAATTCTATATTAACAAAAATTTAGTTTTTAAAGAATGGCTTTAGTATTCAGATATCCAAAAATTTTTATGATTGCATTTTTGAGTGAAATTCAGTATAAAGCAAATTATTCAAAATTTCAAGATTGGGCGATTGATTGGCGTTGTGCGAATTACCCTATTATAGAATGAATTTATGGAAAAACTTCCAAGTTCCTTTTTAGGAAAGCTTCTTACCGAAATAAAAAATTACGTTTTCGGTCCGTATTAAATTTAAGATTTCGGACTTGCAGCTAATAATTTTGCCAAAAAAAAAAATAATTGCTTAACATGTAATACACAAGTCTACGTTAAAGTTCAAGGTAAAATACAAAGTGTGTAAAGTATTAAATGTATATTTTAGAAATTTGCAAAATTAATTTCCCAAATAGAAAATGGGAAAATTAGGAATTATAATTAGAGTTTTGTCTATGTAATATTTTAACAAAAAACCAAAAAAATCGTTTATCATAGATGTTCATTACCGTGTTCAAGTTCTACTTTTGAATTGAAAGTTCACTAATATACTACCTACTAATGACTGTCTGTCACTCATTTTTTAAGTTTATCGTATAATTTTTAAATTATAATCAATTTGGAAAAAATATAGACATTACACAAGGGCTAAATTTAAATTCACTGAAAATACAAAAGCCATAGAAGACCAGCGATAATTTTATTACCAAATAAGCTCAATAAATGCAACCTAAGCTCATTCAGCGAAAATTTAAAAATTTGCAGCCCTACAACAACATTATTTTTAAAAACAAATTACATGAAAAATAAAATTTTCATAAAAAATGAACTTTATAATCTTTAACATTTTATCTAAAAGTAATTATAATAATTTCTTATACACACTCTTACAATATTTCTCATATAATAATATTTTTAATATTTTTTTATTCTTCCTGACAAGAATTATTATTATTATTATTTAGTGTAAAAAAAAAGGATCTTAAAATTTATGCTAAGGAATACAATGTGCCCTATTATAAGATATTTTGTCTCGACACTATTTTTTTTTTTATTTACACTATTTTCGTAATACATAACACAACTTTTTTGCTTTTTTCCTCTTCTTATTATTTTGTTTTTTTATTTTTTGCAATGTTTTCTTTAATTTCTACTGCGTTTTTTTCTTTTCGCAATAAAACAGCAAAAACAAAGCCAGTAACAATAATAAAGACAGAAACAAAAAACCGAAAAAAAAATCTATACGTATAACTAGATTGTTAAAAAAAAAAAATTAATATTTTTTTTTGTTCATAGTTATAGTTATCGTTGTTACCGTCGCTATTATTGTTACCGCCTTCCCATATTACCATCCTTACTATTATAATAAGTGCACATGTATACACACAGAAAGAAAAAAAAACCACATAAATGGACAAAAAAGAAAAATAAGAAGGAGAAGAAGAAGAAATGGGGATTTTCACGGAAAAGCAATGTAATATTGTAATATTGTAATATAACAGAATATAAAAAAGAATTTTAAGTACAAAAATTATTATGCATTTACATACCTACAATATGTATACAACATAATATTATATAAAAATTATGTAGGTATATAGGTAAATATATTATAGATATATCTACATGGTGTAACAATTACATTTTTACTTACTATATGTACAAAGTATGCAAGATTATTAAAATAGAATTTTGTTGAAAATTTTACGGGAAAACTTTTTAATAAAAATGGTACAATTTTTTTTTCTTCTTGTTTTCTTCATAATAAAATAAAAATTTATTCAAAATTAATGTTCTTGAAAGTTAAAATTTTTTTGGTATGCCAAAGTAGTTATAACCTTAAGGTAAATTTATATTGAATAAATGCAAACTATGTAAAGACAAGGACATTATGTAATATACGTAATATTTCTCGATTGAAGAAAAGTTATTATAACTAGAAATTCCTTAATTCCTATAATTAAAGTTCGAATCATAAAAAAGGTATAAATCGTAAATCAGAATAAATAACACTAAAAAATCACCTAAGTATTGTGTTCGTACCTTTCATTATTGGGCTATATACAACGAATAAGAGATCCCGTAAAATTACAAACGAGACGGAAAACTTTTTGAAGCAAAAGGAAATTGTTCGACAATATTATAGCTAAGTTTTCCATTTGAAATGCAAAAATTTGATTTCCAAGACGGAGCAAAAAATTCCTGATATGAATTTACTTCATCTTACTAAGAAATTACATCATTTGAATTTTTAAATATTTTGCAGCTGTCAAACGTTTATAGAGTTGAATTTTTTTTTACCAGTTTCTGGTTTTTGGATTATATTTCTCTATTTTTGGAATTTTTTAGTAAAATTCACTTTAATTTTCATGGTAGCCAATCTTTCTTCCTTACGCTTAAAATATGTACACGCTCAAGTAGATTTATTTGCTGCAGTCTGCTAAGATCAACATAATTAAAAAATTTCTTCTGATTAGTTTCAGAATTCGGAGTAATTTTCCCTTCTCTGTGATCTTATCAATATTAGGACATATTTTGATCAAAATTTATTATGTACATGAACCATGCGCATGAATTGGTTTGTGTCTCCAATAATATTATTATTTAATAACTTTAAACGTTCTTGCCATTTTCTAATATTAAATATTTTTCTCTTAATGAACGTCTCTTAATATTATAAAAAATCAGTTACATTAATCAGGCTTCGCCAATTATAATAAATTATTTAAAAATGACAATAATTAATAAAATTCGTTTTCTCTTAAATTTTTAAAATGATACACAATGTCTTTTTATATACCAATATCGCCTAATGTATGTTACAAGAAAAAAAAAATTTTTTCAGGTTGATGAACTAAGAATACTCGGTATATTTCACTTTTTCTTTCTCCCTAACACAATATAAACCATCAATTTACCATAACTTTTCCTTTTCTTTTTCTTCCCTTTCTCTCTCTCTCTCTCTCTGTGTTACATTATACCCGTACAATCTCACATGTTGTAATGTAATGTGATGCATTAAAATTAAAACAATAAGAAAGAGAATAAAAATTATAAAAAAAAGGAAAAATATCTAGGAATTTTTTTTTGTTTTGTTAGCTTGATTCTGTTTCTGGCCGAGATTGTTTTAGTTTAGTTTTTCTTTAAATCTTAAAGAAAAACTAAAAAAAAAAATTTATTTTATTTTTGCATTCTTTTTTTTCTGCTTTTTTTTTTTAATTCATTGTAGTCTTCGTTGCTTTTACTATACTTACTATATGCTTCGGTTTTTTTTGTCAGTATGGCATTTTGAAGTGGATCCCACTTTAAAAATTATGCGCGGCTCAAGAAGTTTTTCTATATACTTAAACTATGAAGAGGGAAACGTTAAAACAAGAAAAAAAAAATAAACAAAAAAATTGAAAAAATAAACTAAAAAATTTTTATTTTTTGTTAACAAAAAAAAAAAATTATAAAACGTAAAATAATTTTATAGCATTTATAAAGTGTATGGTTGTGAACATTGGATTATAAATAGGATAGTAGAGAAATGACGGCAACAGCAACAACAACAAAAGTAACAATAAAATGTTAGAATAATTTTCTGTTTTCTCTTTTTCATTTTCTAGAAAACAGTGCCAGGATAATAATATACGAAAAGTAGAAAAAAAAACAAATGATGTGTTAAGCCTCCACCATATTCAAGGAATAATAATAATAATATAGTAACAATATAGAATAAGAACTAAAAAATAATGATAAAGGAAAAATGTGAAGAAAAAAAATAAAAAACGTCTGCTTAAGACTACTTTAGTTTGTTTAAAATAAAGAAAAATTACTTGTACACTTTACATTTAACGAACACATAGGCTTTATTAGCTTTCAATTAGTTTTAATAAGAATAATTTTATTATGCGGGAGAGGGAGCAAAACTTTTTTAGCAAAAGAATAAAATATGATAAAAAAAAAAAACAGAAAAAACTTAAAAGAAAACAAGACATTTTTAATTTTTTTTTTTTATTTTACTTATTTTTTTACAACACTCAGATTTTCCTTATTTTCATCTTCCCTCTTCTCTGCTATATTGTCTTTTTAAACTATTCTTAATCTCATGTCAAATAAAAAAAAATATTATAATATATTGTATCACATACGAATGCTTACATAATATTATAATTGTGTATGTATGTGGGGATAAAATAAAAGTTAACGAATCTTAGAATTAATTTAAAGGTTATAACAGTTTAAGTTTTTCGCTTAATTTATTTTTTGAATGTTACTAATATTGTTCATGTTTTCGTTTTTTAAAGTTAAATTCAGTAATAAAATTAACGAGAGTGTTTACAGTAATAAATAACTTAGTAATTAAGTAATATGTAAGTATATTGGAAAAGAATTTTTTAAATTTTTCACTTTAAAGTAAGAATGGTTTAAGCTAAAATTTTGAATTTTATGGGAGAACACAAATTTTAATAGGAAAAATTTGCATTAGGAGTAAATAAAAATATAGGAACAAAAACTAATTATGTAAAATTTTATTCATAATAATTAGGGTTATTCTATCAGAGGAGAATGGCAGAATGCTATGATTTATGGAACTCTTCGATACTTCATAAGCGTTAATAAATATACTTCATGTATATACGGTTTCTTTTGAATAGAAAAGAGAATAATAAATTCCTTGAATTATGGGTGGATTTGCAATCCGTAAATTTACTTTATAATTATTGAATCTCATTTGATTTGATTGATTTGATGCTATCTATTTTTATATAGACTCTTAATGATATAGATTTGGATTGGATTAGATCGAATTTGAATTTGCGACCATAGAAGGTTGGTGTCCTAGATAAATAATTAATTTAATATTCTCAAATATTTTCCGTATATAGGCAAGTTGCTTGCAAAATTTAACAGTGGCAGACACTTTCACAAATATGCGACCAGAAATTTGACATTCACCGAAAAACTATAGCTTCTCTAAAAATATTACATATTTTCTAATTATTTTTAAATTATAAATATTACTAGCTACCATACCAAGGTTTATACAGATTTTCTTTTAAATTTTCTATTATAAAAAATTTATATTTTAAAGTATCATTTCTCTCTCTCTCTCTCTCTTTTATATTTAATTAATAAACTAGCTAGCTTTACGCAAACTAAAAAAAACCAAGAAAACAAAAATATTACTGTTATTTTTTTTATACTATTTTTAACAATTTTATTTTGATATTAACGGACCAAAAATAAAAAAAAAATAAGCAAAACAATTTTTCAAATTAAATTGCTGTCAAAAGAATTAATTCAATTCCCAGACTGACAAGACTAAAAAGAATATAAAAGAAAAGAAATAAAAAAAAAATCTTAATTTAATATTTAATTTTTTAAGCTTTTACCAATAAAGCCAAAAAACGACAACAAAATTAATGTTTTTGTCTTCCGATTAAGTTTCAACGTTTTTATTCTTTTTATATTCACTTTACTTCTGTATTTACTTCTGAACATATAAATCTATGTGTGCCATCTTAAATTTTACATCATCAACTTCCATTACGATTTGAACATACAGTAGAATATTTAAGAGAATTGTTCAAGAATACTGTAATTTTGACAAGATCTTGAAATGAAATCAAAACTTTAGTTTTAATTTAAGTAGGCGGCTGCAGTCTAAGTAGTTCAGATTTGATTGTATCTGCCCGTTTACAGCTAATTTAGACAGCATTTTAGAGATAGAAGTCAACTAATTATTTTAGATGCCAGACGTTCAAAATTTTCAATTTCAAAAATCATAAACTACCATGAATTCTATGGAATGGTAGCCTAGGAGTAGAAATTAAGAGTAAATTTACTATAGCAAATGGTTTTTTATGTTAGGATTTCTAATAAAATTGTTCCGAAATTATTCTAATTTATGTTATACAAAATGTTATTAAGCAAATCATTCATAATTTTCGTTTTATGTTCAATATTTAATTAATAATTTAAGCAATATATAAAACATATTAACTTGTTATTGAATGTGTTTTAGTTTAATTTTAACTGCGAAAACTTGTATTCTACGACAAATAAATCGTAAAATCTCCAATGCATAATCTTAACTTACTCCTTAAATTTAATTATTGTATAAAATTTATTCGGAAGAAAAGGTACACCAACATAAAAATATTTATTACTACTTTGTTTTTGATCTACAGCACACCACTGTGTATTCAAATTAAAAATGAAATTTTAGAGCTTATTATTCGATATCCTGTTAAAAAGATATTGGTAGTTATTTTGTGGTAACAAAAAAAAAAAAATAAACCAAAAGAAAATAAAATTTTCATTTTACTGCGATATAAAATTTATATGTGTATTAACACTAACAGGAAAAAAAAATTAATGTAGATGTGTGAATGTTTATTGAAAAATCTTTAGAAAAATCAGAAGAAAATGAATATAAATTTTTTTTTTTTTGTTTTTCAAACTTATTTATGGTTTACCATGCTGATATTTTTTTTTATTTTTTTTGTTTTTTTTTTTTTTGCTATTTTATTCCTTAAGCGTGTTTACTTCTTATATAACACTACATGTGTTCTATATGTACAAATAAATAATTGGAACCTAGAAAATATCTTTTAATATAGAAAAAAAAATTTTTCTCAATTTTCTCGGCTAGCCACTTTTTGCGGTCACAATTTTTAATATGTATACACGTATATAATATGTAAACTTATTATAAAACCCGCATTGGTATATCATATAGCACTGCACATATATTTGTAGGTATTTTAGTGTATTATAATACATAATATAATAATAATAGTATAATATGTATGTATATTGAAGTTATAAAAATATTAGTATATAATAATATCGAAAAAGCGTTAAAAATTTCTGTCACTGATAAAAATATCTATTTTTAACGTATTTAATGTATTAGAAAAAGTTCAAAATCAGAGAAAAAAAAAAAATTTTTTTTTGGTGTTGCTCTTTTGTTCTTTCTTATAGTTTTTTTTCCCTATTCTTCTTATATAATTTGCGACATTCCTATACAGAAATTGGTATAAACAAATTTAATAAAAGCAAAAAAGAAAATATAAGAAAATTAACTATTAAAAAAAAGTGAATAAATAAAAGACGAAAAACTGCTTTGTTAAACATTTTTTATATTATAAATATAATAATAACCTTTTTAGTTAAAATCGGCTATAATAATATTATAATCTAGGTATATTCTTTATACTAATATTAAAACATAAACAAATTGTGTAATATGTGAATTTTTTGTTCATTAAAAATATCATAAACAAAACAAAAAATAATTTACATATAATTTGCTGATTTTCTAAAATAGCAAAGACATCAACCCAAGCAATAATTGATTAAAGCAAGAATGAGAAACGGTAACAAAAATTTATTTAATAAAATGGTGGTTAAAAAAATATGATAAAAAAATAAATTAAAGCTTTATGAGGGTATAAGGTTTTAAAGATACACGTTTTCTTTTTCTTAAATAAAAGGTCATTAATACATACAATGGATAAAAACCATTTGTAAATTTTAATAACAAAAAAATATGTAAACTAAAAGATTACAAGATTTGCTTGAATGAATTCAGTAATAATTAATTATATGATAAATATACTTTCAACTGTCCAACATTCTTAATTGTTCATTAAGAGTAATTGAAAATTATTCATTAAGAGTTAATCGGGTTGGTACTGAACTGAAGAATTTGAAATTTGAATTATTTGAATTTCGAAATTGAAAGCAACCCTATGTTTCTCGATTAAACAATTTTTTATTATCAAAATATGTAAATGCTAAAATTCAAATGCAAGAAACTTTTTTCGATTTTTTAGCCCTTGATCATATTATTGATGATATTGCAAAAGATGATTTAAAAAAAGAAAATTTTCATAATCAAAAACATTATTGCTCCCTCATTATCCCTGCAATCCCTGTCAGTACAAATCAATAATATAAAATTTTAAGTTTAATTATATTATATAGGGTTTTAAAATAATGTTATCTTTGTCAAATTAACAAAAAAAAATTTTATTTTTAACCTTTAATTCGAGCATTATATTAATGCCTCTTTCAATCTTTTTTTTTTTAACTCATCCTTAAAGTATGCAATTTTTTAAATATTTTATATAAGTATAAATGAAAGTAATTTTAATAAGATATTAGCTATTATTTAAAATCAATTTATTCACTTGTTGAAGGTAAAAATGCTACTTCACAAACCACTGCATCTACTCCAATTTTAATGAAATTTTAAAGCAATTTTTTTAAATCAATTATTGTAGTTTTTTAAAGTTAATTTTAATATTAATTCCTTATACAAAAATCGAAATGTTGTATGACGAAACAAATGTGAATGTGCCAGAATTTTCTAATTTAATATTATAGTGAATTTGATATAAATTTAAGGGTAATCACTAAAAATTTAATAATAATATTTTTCAACTTTCTTTCTCCATTGTTATGCTTGATCGTACTTTATGGAATGCTTTAAGTTTCCACACTAAATATGTGCTTTAAAATTTAAAAATACTATTTTATATTGTCCGTTCATTTTCATTAGAAATTAATATTACAGTTTTAATACTAAATTTATGATATTTTTATGCTACCATTACTCACAGTTTAAATGATAAAATCACTTTTAATAAAAATGGATGCTACTTTTAAATTATACTGAAGTTGTAATTTTATACAGAAGAATGGAGAGTGCTGATGATCAATCCCTTGTGATTGACGTAAGAAGATTTAGAAAAAAAAAATAAAAAGTCATCCAAATAATTAGAATATTTGTTCGCCTATTTTGTTTTTCTTTTTTGATAAAGAGAAAAGGAATCCTTAATTTGTGATAACGTTAGCTTCTTTTTTTTTTCTTTCTAGTTCAACTAACTGCAAAAAATACTTTTATAACTACTGTATCACAAAAAAAAAAACAGGAAAATTTTATTTTTTTTTGCTTTTTTGATTAAAAATTATAACGTGTACACATATACGTCATACAGGACATGTATAATACGTGATATTTGAATAAAAATTGAAGTAGTCTGAGTAGAGAGTTATGCTAAATCATTTTCTTTTATAATTTTTTATATATTTTTTTCTATTTTCATTTTTATAATAAGAAAAATATGTTATAATTTAAAAAATGTTTAAAAGTATTATCAAAAATTACGGCAGACATTTTATTCCCAGAACGAAGTTAATTCGTAAAATTTGTGAGAAATTTTACTATTACACTCAAAATATGATAAATTGTATATTGAGGTTAACGTATGTACGAATTCATGCAAAAAATTATCTCTATCCAATTAGTATATTAAAGTTTAAAATAACTTTTAAGCTTATTTCTTTCTTGAACATGTAGGACGCAAACCATAGCGTTTTAAACCAATTTAATTAAGTATAAATTAGTGGTACAAAATAATTTCGTATTTCCGAGACACATCTTTTTAAATTGAATTTCTTCTTACACATTAAAGATTTTAAAAACAAGCATTAAATCGAACAAACGTAGTAAGTGTCAATAAATTAAATTCAAAATTGCAAACTTTTATGTTTCGATAAAAAAAAAAGAAAATGCAAACTTTTATGTTTCGATTCCTAAATTCTTTGCTAAAAAACATGACTTAGGTTTTGTTAGCAGTTACAGAAATACCAAAGTCATTTTCTAAAATTTTACTTATCACTATATTTTTTACAATAAATGCAAGTTTTCTGTATTTAATTTGGTAAATTAATTTTAGAAGAAGATTATATTAAAATTTTCAATTAAAATAAATAAAAAGTTTTATTACAAAACTTGTAAGTAAATGATTAGAAAAGAGAGGACACGTTGGATCTGAATCGACTTCTATTGAGTAAATTTTGGATCAATTTTAAATAAATAAATGTATTATTTTTTAAGGAAATTAATTAGCTTGCATTTTCCCAGTTCACTTGGACATTTAAGCATTCTTAATTAGAAGTGGTATAATTAAAAGATCATCTGTGGTTTGGTGGTGGTATCCTGTAACCCTATTCATACAATCTGCACATCTTCTTAAGTTTGCGAAGAAAATTTTATCAACATTCATCTAGCTTCTTCCATATACAATATAATGCATAACTTTTACTATATACATATATAATTATTTAAATATACTTATATTTCAACTAGAAAGACAATCATTTTTTTTTTATTAAATATTTAGATATATATATATATATACAAAATTATGTACAAAGCTCAAATCTTAAAGGATATTTTTTTTTTAACTAGAAAGAAATTATTTTATCTTTTTTTTTTTGCATTAGCTTTGTAATTTGCTTACAAATCTTATGATTAATTACTCTAAGCTTTTGAACTATAAGAACTAATGTTAGGTTTGATTATATTGTCGTATTTTAAAATGAGAACATAAAGTCCTTTGTATCCTGTTTCTTGTTTTTGTTTATGCTTTTTTAACAAAAAAAAAAAATACTTATTCTCAAATGAAATTGAATATTTCTCTAAGAAGATGAAAATCACAGGGTATTTAAAATGTGTCAATTTCATAGTTTTTTTTCTCTAATATATTTGAGTATATAAATTAGACATAAATATGTATGCTCAAATATATGTACATATCAGGTAATCAGGTGTGCACATATATAGACGATCTTTCTAAGTTTTCTTTTATTTTAAATGAAAATCTTTTGATTAAAAATTGAGTTATAGATATTACAAATTATGTAGGACATTTTATATCAAACTAGATCAAATTCTACTTTAAACTATGCCCTATATATACATGCCTACCTTAATTCTTATATACATAGCACAAAATTGAAAAGATAGAATTCTTATTGGGTGTGTATACACATATAAAATATTTTAATCTTAATTTTAAAATTTGTATGCACATTAATATTTAAAAATTTGTCTAAATTTTAATCAACTATTATCAATTGATAGCTACTTTAATAATAACTAAATTTTGAAAAAATTTTTAATATTTTTGAATAGATTTTTAGCAGTACATGGCTTGTGAACTAGCACATTTTCTCTTAACAATTTAATCTGAAACAAAATATATTTCTAAATCTTAGTAAGGGTCTAAATTTGTGCATTTATTTATTAATTTTCATCAGAGCATGGCGACAAGAAAAAAATCGTTAACGTTTGGCTAGTAAGTCTGAACTATTGAAATAATTTTCTTCTCATTACATATAATATTGCATATATTTAGGAGAAATTTTCAAGTAATAATTTTAAAAAAAAAGTTCTCAGTTAAGCAAATTGTAGCATAGAAGCAGATTTTGTTTTAATTTTGAATTTTTTCGAATTAGCGTGTAGTAAAGATGACAATCGTCAATAATTTAAAAAAAAAATTATCAGAATTTTTTTTATATTTTCTAATAACCAATTTCTTAGGAAATTCGCTAGGAATTCTTCAATAAATTCGCTAAATATTGTACATTGCAAAATAATACAAACCATATTTTCTTTGTTTTACAGAAAGTGTTCATCATTTATTCCAGATCATTCGTTTAAACATAAAAATTCGCGTAGAATTATTGACAAAGTTTGAATAATTTTGCACAAATTAATTTGATGTATCTTGAGAAGAAGAAATATTTTCAGATTTATTTATGAAATTTTTGCCATTTTTTGAAATATTATAAGTTTATTATGCGAAAACAAAAGGACTTTGTTTATTTTATTTGAAAGTTATCATATTTTTTTTTATTTCGCAATATTTATGATTTTTACATTATTCCTTTAATCATTGAAAAACATCTATAATACATATTATTTACATTATACATAATATATAGAAATAATATATTGGAGAAAATAGAAAAAAACAAGTTCTCAAAACGAAGACAAAGAGGAGGTAATCTTTCTTTATTTTCTTTTAATCCTGACATTTTCATCATTTTAAAAATTTTAAGTGAATATCTTCTGATTGATAAAACTGAAATAGAATAATGAAAACAAAAAATTTTCTTTTACTTATTTTTGTATATAAGCATATTATGTATATGCATTTGTATTATAATAATGTGTGTAGATAGTCAAATAAGTATGTATATATAAATGTGTTCCTATGAAAATCACACAATAAACTCGTGTTTAACTCGTAAAATAGAAAATAATTTTTTAGCTATTATTTCTGCTATTCATGTCATTTTATGTCCTTTTTGTTCTTTTATTTTCCTCCTTTTTTTGTTTGTAATAATTATATATATACATATACTGCATGTATGGGTATCCTTTGTAATATATGTATGTATATTGGATTTCATATTCCTTCTGATCATTAAGTGTTCACATTTTTATGAAAAAAGAAAAAAAAAAGTATTTGAAGATTGATTTTTATATGCATGCTATGATGATTTTTATTTTTATATTATCCTTTTTTTCTTATTTTTATTGTTATCCTTCTTAAACTGACTAATACTGACACATAAAATAATGTTATAATTTTTTATTATTTTCTTTTATTTTTGCCTTTTTTTCTTCACTTTTCACTTTTATATTTATTTTATTTTCTTCTCTTTTGAGCTCTAATTTAAAATATTAAAGAAATTGAAGAAGTACAAATAAGTACAGCAAAAGAAAAAAAACAGAAAGATATTAAAGTTGAAGTGCATTATTATAAAAGTTGTTATTATCCTGATTATTGAAAATCATGTACGTATAATATGATTTTTTGATATTGATAATTGATAAGATTAAAATCTGTTATACGAAAATTTGATTTCGTTATTGCCATGCTTTTTTGAGTGTTTTTGTTAAAAACTATGGTCAACATATAGTCTAGATTTATTTCACTTCTATTAAAAAGTATTCAAAACACTTTCCTTATTATGCTCCTAGATTTTCATCCTAAAAATATGCAAAATTTCATTTTCTTACTAAAGCTATTAATAGAACAATTTTAATTACTTTTATTGTTTGGACTTATAAAACAACACAATTATGTACAAATTTAAGTTCGAAATTTGACAAAAGAAGAAAATTTCTTAAGAAGCTATAGATTTATGATCAACTATGTTTTACAGAAGCTAGCTATATTATTATTTTAATAAAAATTTTAAAAACTTTCGACATAATATTTCATTTTATTGACAATACTATCATATTTTTTTTTCATGAATATCTTTATAAGTTCAAAGAATTTCCTCTATCATTATTATTATTATTTTCTTATATGTGCATAGCTCCAGCTAGCTATTTATATATATAATTCAATAAAAAAAAAATGTTATAAAAAAATTTTAAGAGAAAGTGTGAACAGAAAAACAAAAAAAAAATCGTTCTAATTTTAAGGACTTAATAAATTTCACTATACTTACATACATTGTATACCAATGATATATTGTGTATAATATGAGAAGGAGCAGCAAGGCACAAAAAAGCAAAACAAAAAAAAAAAATGTGTGAATGATAAAAAGCAATAATAATAAATAGTGAACATGATTTCCGTCATTTCTTTTATTTCTCATTTTATTTTTTTCTTGTTTTCTTGTCATTTTTCTTATTCAATTTAATAAATGGGAATAATGAAACATATCCTGTATATTGTGTATCTTTTATATGGTATTAGTATATTATGTACACTTAAAAGAAAAAGAGGAAATATTTAAAAAGTGAATGAATGACAATTATTATTAAAGATCAGAACAAAAAAAAAAAAACAGCAAAAATAAAGAGAATTTTTTTTTTAAAATAAAAAATGAGTTCGAGTACATTAAATTAAAAAGGATATCTGCACTTATAAAAACTTATTGATATTTTTATTAAAAACTTGAAAAAAAAGTTTGATTTTTTTTTTCTTAAATTCTTTAATTAAAATAGAATTAAAATAATTATACAATAATTTACTCGTGCAAAAAAAAAAAAATATGTAAAACTACTTAAATTACAAGGATATTTTGTGTAAGTGTTAAGGATATGAATAAAAAAAAAACTCAGGTAAAATTCACAAAATATTTCATTAAAAAAAAAATCGAAAATTCTTATTATATCAGCATATTTTATATATTAAAAATTAATGAGAATTATTTTAAAAAATATTATTGAAAAATTTTTAATTAAATCGGATTTGGTTTTTATTTTTATTAAATTCAGTTGTTAAATTATTATTGGTGGAGGCAGACAAAAAAAAACTAATTAAATTTGGAAATTAATTTAAAATATTTTTTAAATTTCTTTTTTTTAACCTTCAAACCCTTATTATTAATTTTATCGCAGGGGTAGCGATAGTTCTTTTATATCTTCTTACTGTTGATCAAATATGTTGTAAGTTTAAAATTAGATTTTAAAGAATGATAATTTAATTTTCATTAATGAAGAAAAATTGGAGCTGTTCATACCCGTATGAACGTATGTACGAAGGTTAATAAATTTATAACCCTACGAAATAAAGTTTTGTCATATAGACATAAGTGTATAAAACATATAAGATTCAAAAATGTCTGCCCGCCAGTCCAAACAATAACCTAAAAACTAGTTGAACTAAGCTTACCAAAATTTTCAAAAATGATTTCCAAAAGAAGCTAACCAATTTCCACTACCTTTAACAAACACAATAGCCCTAATAATAAATTCAATACTATAGCATCTATAATTTCTGAAATATAGCTAAATAAATTTTGAAGTTGTATGGCAGTTATCCGTACCAGTACCTCGATAATATCCAATTTAAATAGTGTAAAACTGAAATAAGTAATTTTCAAAAATCTTGTTTTGAAATAAATTAAGTCTACCTTTAGAAAAAAAATTGAAGGCAAATATTTTTTCTATCTTCTTCCCTAAAAAAAAACTGCTAAACTGAGAACTACTATGCTAAATCTGAAAGAGTTCAAGTTTAAATATCCGAGTTATTGTAACACAATTGAGATGTATTCCTATTGAATTTGTGACCCTAAAATTATGCAATATAGATTTTTTTAAACAATTAACATTCCTACTAGTTTCCTGCATTTTTTATAACAATTTGCGTTTTCCTTAAAGGTAAGGACAATTTCAGCAATATAAGCAATAAATTAATTAGCTAATTGTTTATCTTATGCAAAATTTATTGATTTGAAATATAATATTTTTAAAATTTCTCTTTAAGTACGAAAATTCTTTGAAAATTGAATCAAGCAGAATTCAATTAATTTCTTTACAATCATGTTCATATATTGTATTAATTGTTGTATACAAAATATTGCCAAAATTTAGTGTTAGTTTGTTTCATCTTAAATTCTTAATTTTCCTACTTTTTAAATTTAACAAAAATATAAAACAAAATTCTTACATTTCTTTTTTTTTGTGCAGAAGGTTCTTGCAAAGATTAAAAAGATAACATTGTTTACTCTTGTAAATATGTATGTATATATATAATATTATATAGGTAAGTAAAGTCTTAACAAAAGGACGAAAAATATTTTATGGTAGTAATTGTAAGGTAAGATTTTTTTGTCTATTTTACATATCTCAAAATGAATCTAATATATAAAAATTAAGTTAAAAAAATGTATATACATACGTATACGTATAATATAGCAAAATTGTTTTGCTTCTACAAGCATACACAAATTTATAAACACAGGTGAAATGTTTTGTATATTTTTTTTTTGTATATTACATTTATAATCCGAAAACAAGAATACAATAAATAAGAGGAAGGAAATTTTTTGTTTTTTTTCTTGTTGCTCTGCGGTATGACAAAATATTATTTATTTAATATTTAAATCGTTGAATACATCACACAATAGGATATTTTTAAGATTATCCTTTAATACTTTTTTTAACATTAAATTTTGTTAACTATCCTTGAATATATATAATCATTATTTTATAAATAGAGATTATTAGAAAGGTGAAAAAGAGGATCCTTGATATTAAGAATATTATTAAATGAAAAAATTTATATAGGTAGTTAATTCTATGTAGTAGAATTATAAGATGTTCAAATATTTGGATATATGTAAAGATACATTACGGTAATAGAATAGGAAATGTCACAACAAAGTATAAAGTGTGGGAAGTTCGTTTTTAAAAGTTATAAGTATAATAATAAACAGCTTGATTTCAAAATAATGGATTTTGTATTTCAAAAATATTATAGAAGCGTTTGGGATTAAAATTAATACAAGGTAAATACTGAATTGATTTTGCTATGGTTATGATGAGTCAGACTGTAAAGACAGACACAAGCTATGAAATGTGAGTTATTATCAATTAAAATTCATAGTAAATTTTCAAAATCGGATATTAATAATTCAAAAATTTTCCACAATATTACTGGAATCCTTTCAGTAAAATTTATGAGAAATGAAAGAAATTTTCAGAAAAACTGTTTTTCCTAGATACAAAATGTTTGAATTAACATATTTTATTTTCATATTTTTTGAACAATATACAAAAGAAAAAAAATATAATAAAAAACATTCCTAATCTTATTTTAAATTTTAAGTACATACATATTCTTTCAGTAAAGATGAACGGCCCAGAAACTGTGTCTTTTTTTCTTCCTTTTACAAATAATTATTTAAACAAAAATAATTTTATTCTGTTTTCTTAATATACACAGTAAACAAATACATATTTATAAATAAAAATATATATATGTATATAGGTACATAAAGCTACATTTTGAAACAAAAAAAAAATTCATATAAAAATATTAAGCCTCCTTTATTTTTTTTTGTTTTTCTTAAGCACATATTCATAATATTATAAATTTTATAACATTTTATTCTAAAAATAAATTGCTGTCCTAAATTTAGATTTCAACTTAAAAAGAAGATATGAAGAATGTACATAGATGTAGTGAGTAAACATATAAGATATAACATTCCTAAGAATTATAACGCATAACTTGTCTAGACGACAATTCATCATCATCACAAGGAGGAGGAAACAGAACAAAAAAAAAAAAGCCATTTAAGTTGGGTAATAAAAGTTATTCTGTAAAAATAATATATTAGCTCTCTTATATTATCTATCTTATTAAAAATTTCTAGTGACCATAATAAACATTGCATTTTATAGCACAGCCATTATAGCTGCATCCTTAATCATAAGCTATGTAATCTAATAAAAAAATATGTTTTACATAAGATATTTTTAAAAAAGATTTTATTCTAAAAATATTCTCAGTTCGAGTTTTTTTTTTTGTGTTTAATTTCACCTGTACTTTTTGAAAATTTTACAAAAAATTTTAATGCCTTCTCTTACCCATATTTGTATGGGTATCTATGTATCATAGTTATACCTTCAAAACCATTTCGCTAATAAAATTATCTCTGTCCTATACCCGCCGGTATTATAAATATTTATACCTAAACCTAAATTTTTCAAATTACCAAGAATAGATTAAAAATATTTTCTTACTATTGTAAAGGACATTTTAACATTGACTCAAAAAAAAAAATAATCTAATAAAAATATGTGCAAAGATTTATAGTCGTATATCGAATTTTGTTTTTTCTTCTTCGTCTTCTTGTCGTTTCATAATATTTCATAATTTTCGCTTACCAAAAAACAAAAACTGCAAGAAAAAATACAAAAAATGGAAGATTTTAACAATTTATATGAAAAAGGACTAAAATAGGATATTATTTTGTTTGTATAAATCTTAACTATTAAAGGTAGGAAAAAACAAAATTATTGTTAAAAAAGCGTTGATGTAACCTTTTAATATTTTTAAAGGAAAATTTTCTACCGGTATCACACAAATACAACAAATACAAAAAAAAATAGAGAAAAAAAAATGAAAAATTGAAAACCTTGAGTGTCTAGAGGACGAGATTTAAATCGAATTTTTATACTATATAAATTAGGTATATAACAAAGTAGATATTATAAAGATATGAGTGTATATGTAAATATTCAAAGATTTTATATAAGCTACTTCTATGCTGTTACCTTTGTCTTCTTTAAGGTTAAATCTGATCGTTTATTTTTTTTTTCGTACCATAACAATGTTAAGAAATTGCTTTGAATATAGTAAGAAAATCTAGTATTAACCTTTCTTTTCTTAAATTTGTTTTCTCAAAAGAGCATAATATATTCGGACCTTTTTTTTTCTCTCGTTTGTATTCCTATAATTTTCATTTCCTGGAAAGGTTAAAAGATTTTCTTAAAGACTCTGTTATTGTTGTTATTATTATTCTTGTCTCTGTTTCGTTCTTTAGAACTTATAATAATTTTTAGTTTACGATATTTGTTATGAATTTTTTTCGTAAATTTTCTTGTAAATTTTTTCTACAAAAACCAATTTTATTTACGGTTTTTTAAAGCACGTACATGAATTTTGTTTATATTAAGCCTATTTTTGTTCTATTTCTTCGATTTTCTTTTTTCTATGTTCCGGAATCTTAATGAATTTTTATTAGATTTAAATTAATAAAATGCCGGAAGAACGGAAAAAAAAATAAATATTATGACTGTTTTTTTTATTACCAATTTGATTTCTGGGTCCAAAAATGGTAAATATGAATCTGACGTTCTTTTGATAGATTGGTTTTTTGACAGCTGAAATATTTTATAAAGTTTTTAGAATAAACTTTATTACACAAAGATTAAATTAATATTGAATTCAAATATTGAGTTTATTGTTGGCAACTACTCTTATTCATGGAATTCATAGCAATGAGTGAGAATCATAAAGATTGCATCACCACTTTGTGGTATAAAAATTTTAAGATTTCAAAATTATAAAGGAAGGGTTATTGAGCGTAAAATTAAAATTTCAAACGCTGATAGCGGCTATTTGCAAAAAAATTGCCTGCTGATAGCGAATGCAAGATTCACTTCGCTCATATTCAAAAAACCGTACTACTTGATATGGTAAGATATTATGGAAAAGAACTCTGTTTTTCTGAAAAGATTTTCGAATTTTCGCAGTTTATTTTAACCAACAAATTACAAGCTTTCTCCAGAGCAACCCAACATGTTTAATGGTGCGGCTACCAGAATATAGGTGAATATTTCACTTTCTATATAACAAAAGTATTAAGGAGGCAACAATATATATATAGAGGCAATTTTGTGTACATGCACAAAATAGACTATGTTAATAGACAATCTTATATTTAAAAATGTCTATTAATACACAATTACTTTAATTCAATTACTAAGTCAAAAAAAATTATTTCTATATTTCAATATAACAGTTAAATATTCAAATATTTTTGGTAATTCAATAGCCCCTGTTTATATTCTTCTTAAATTTTGGTTGAAATTTTGAAATTGTTATTATAATTATTTTATAAAATCATTAATTAAAAATTCTTGGCTACAATATTTCTAATTTAAAATTTTATTTGATTATTATGTGAATTTTTGATTTTCATGTGTTCCATCATATATAAGTAGGTATAATGCATAATATTATATCATTAACAATTCCCATAGGTATATATAATATTGAAAATTAAATTTGCCCGTATTACTCTTATAAATACTATTTCCGAGTATAAAATATTTTAATAATATGTTCAAGCTGTCAAAATATTAAAAAAAAAACTTCTCTAACATAATTTAATACTTTCAACTTAAATAATATTTTCATAATTTCTAAACCCTTATACCGTATTCTAGCTGGGAATTAAATAACTATCGTGGAAAATAATATTTAGAAAAAGTGAAAAAATTTTTTATCAATTAATGAAACTAAAAAAAAATTTTTTTTTATTTGACCCCAATACTCATATAGATAGTAAATATTGTATACATATATTTATTTTGAATAAATCGCGGGAATTTTATTTTTCAAATAAAACAGGAGCCTCAAATTACAATTAATTATGAAAACTAGAACTAGGAGTTAAAAATTTTTTGCTATTAAAATAAATTCGGTTTAATAAACTTTAAATTTTTTTTATATTTATATTTGTGTCAAACTAATTTCCATATGAAGAATTTATCACATACATACATATACGTATAGTACATAAAATAGAAACAAGGTTACAATATTGTAAAATAAAGAGAAACTAAAATTTATGAATATTAAGTATAATCTAAACAATTTATATTAAATTTATTTCCATTAAATAACAAGGTTTCAAAATTTTTATATAACATAAACGACATTTAATTATATTAATTTATGTATTCTGTTTATAACACAAAATATGACAAAAAATAAAAATTTTTCATTTGAATTTCTGTAAGTCCAATTGGTCTGTAAGTCGAAACCAGATATAATTCTTTTAATAAATTAAATTATAAAAATCAAGAGCGATAGCATAAAATTTTGGCATTGTTCTCGTATATACTTAAAAAATTTTTACTTCTGCACCATATTTGGGCAATAACTCTTTATTTAAAGTCTCAGAATAAAGCAAAAGAAGGCAGGCGTTTTGTATTACCATTAATCAAATCATGGATCAATAATAGTAATTTTCATTAAACCAAATCAATAATATAGTAATGGAATTTCAAATTTATAACACTTTCTGTTAATATTGTTATACATAAGTGTATAACCGTAATCGCAATATTAAATTTTTATAATAAATGCACAATTAATTTGAAAAGAGAAAAAAAATCCGATAATAAAATATGGGTCAGAAATTAATTTTTATCAAGAAAAAAAAAATAATTTTATATACTTATTTACAAAATAAATTATATAGATTCATTTGACATACTTATTTATTCAGATATGAAGAAAAAAAAAATATAGTTATAAAAAATCACCCGTGGAATTTTGTTTTATAGGACTCAATGTGCAATATCAAATTTTATAGATAGACTTGACTGATTCACGAGAAAAATGCACTTGTTCACACATTTGTTTCCAATATTTCTTTACAGAATTATCTAAATTTCAATAGTCCTTGGAAAATTTCTATTATAAAAAAATAAAATAAAGATATTCATTTAAAATTTGTTTGGAATTTTAAATTTAATTAAAGAAAATAATTTTTTATGGACACAAAATACAAAAATTATTTTACTCTCAAAAGGTCCCGAAAATTGAGTGTTTACTATCAAAAATTTAAAGAGAAAAATGGTAAAAGCATGGACAATAATCATTAGAATTAATTTATCCCGGACACAAATAAAAATAACATTTAGTTCAAGAATTTTCACCTGATGTCCAATACTTCCAGCTGACCATATTGAAATTCCTTCTTCTTTTCTTTATATTTTTATATTCTTATGCAGAACTATTTTTTCTAGCACTTTGAATCAAGGTTTATACTAAGAGACACAAAATTGTTTTTCTGGAAGAATCTTGTATTTACTATGTATAGTAAATACGACTCGGCTAAACACAAAAGCTGCTATTTTATACTCTTTTCACAAAATTTATATGTGCTTGTATATAGACACTCTAAAATACAAAAACAAAATAAAATTTAATAAAATTTATATCCTTGAAATTTTGATAAACTTACTATTATAGAAATTCATAAACCGAAAGAATGTTAAATAAATTTGTTATATATAATTTTGAATAATACTCTTCTAGTATTTAGGTTTAGTATAAGAAAACTCATAATATTTCATAAAAAAAATAAAAAAGACTTTAAACACTTGAAATTAAATAGAATACAAAAGTTAAAATTAAGAAAAAAATATGAAGATGAAAATTAAAAAATTTATTTTTTATAATAAACCACACAAACTTTATTATATAAGTGCAACATTTTTTATGTAAGTCATAATTTTGATGTCACACATTCGTCATAAATTGAAAATTAAAGATTCCCAAGCATTATTATTATACGCACTATATTGAACCAAAATTTTCTCTCTTTTCGAGCAGAATGTAAATAATTTAATGTATTAGTTAATCGTAATAGAGTATGATAAATCTCTCTTTATGTACGGTACATGGTACATCGATTTCGAACTACGAATTTCTTTAAAAAAATTTAATTTGAGTAAAAGTAAAAAGAGAGTATTTGCACGATTAAAATATTATTATTATTACTGTAGAGATGATTGACGTACGATACTACATTTTGTATTTGGTCGAATATTATACAACTATTAAACTAATAAAAATTTTCTTTTAATTAAATTAATTCAAAAGAATTTAATTTTTGTGCTTAATATTAATTCATCGAGTTGTTTAAATACATAGTAAGCATAAACAATATAAATCTAAAGCGGTATTTAACTTTGTTTATGTTAAAGAATTTACTTATATTTTTTTTCAGACCGTATAACTATTTTGTAAGAATATTAAACGAAACATGTAATATTGGAATGTATACTAAAAATATATCAAATTTAAATATTATTTCTCTTACGAGTATAATATTATAATATTGTACAAGAAAGACATATGTATTATTATTTTATGAAGCAAATCATGCGAACTTGTCTATTTTATAACACGCTATTATGTGAAAAAATTTATGAATTTCTGTCTGTTCTAAATTAAATTTATTCATATACTTAATAATATTATATAGAACTCTTTAACATTATTATTATCAAAAGATTTAATTATACGATTTGATTTACTTTTATTGAATTTGTATAAAAAGAGTCGCGCACGTAATAGTGACACAAAATATAAACATTTTAATATATAAACTACAAAGTATTATACAATATATACGGTACAAATTTTTTATTAATTTCGTAAAGATCAAATAAAATTCTTATGTTTTAATTATAAAATCCTTTGAAAAATTCCACATTGCCTTAATTTCTTGGAATCACTCTATTTATTTTAAATTTTTTTTTTTATTTAAATTTTTGATTCATCATTTTTTTATTATTTTTATCTTTTTCACTAGGTGTACATAGAGATTTTATTATATATGCGAATGGTATTAAAAAATAAATTTTATCTTAATTACGTAAGATGTTTACGGACACAAGATGTGTATTTTATTAAAAATTATATGAAAGCAAAATTATAATGTTAGTATGTGTTTTTTAATACATAAATTACGATATTTCCTATTATAAATGTATTTATAGAATATGATAGATAATTAGTTATATGCATATACGTACATATGCAAATATTAAATAGATCTGCATCGATATAGTATAGATATTTATTTTATTAAGAAATTCTTTTAAATTCCTTTTCAAGTATTAAATGAATTCTTTAAATTCAAATCATATTACATATACAGCTACATACAGAAAAGGTTAATTTGATGCGGCTACCGTAAGGTACACACAGGCCAAATATGCCCTGGGGTTCCACAAAATTTCCCAACTTCAAAAGAACCAGCCCGATCTTTTTAAAAACCAACAAAATTTACATTTACCTGGTCCGTAGCCTGTAAAAAGCAAAATAACGAACGCATCTTCGACTGTTCCTCACCAAAACCGGAAATGAGCAAAAGAGATGGGCTACCATCTCCTTCTTTAGTATACATATTCCAGCATAATTAAAAACTAAATTTAATATAACTTTCTTGAAAATTTAATATAAATAGCAAAAATTTTGAATTAGCTTTTTAATGCGAATTTCCCATTTTTTTTCTTCCAATATTTCTTGCATAAAAATTTTAAAATTTCAATGTTACAGACCTGGATGCAACTTATTCGGCGGCCTTTACGGCTTTTAAAAATACTGCCGATTTCAAAGGAATAAAAAATATGCAATAAATATTGCACATGGCGCATAATTTTTGTGCCTCTGTTTTCCGTTGCTCATCACATATTCTTATTTTGCATATATGGTAGATCCGACGATGAATACTCACTACTTTTTTTACTCGTTGATTGAATAGGTGAGGTACAGAATGAGGCCATAAGTTTCAGTCTTCAATATTTTATGCATGGAATGTATACTAGTAAATGGTACCAAAATACAATGTACTTGATGAAGGTTTAACTGTATATACTGCATTAATTTTAATGTAATTTTTATATGCGTATAGCTTAATCAAATGAATATCATTTTAACATTAGCATTCTATGTTTTTGTGTGCTTAAATTCAACATTTTATATAAAATTTTTGAAAATATTTCAAATTTCTTTACAAAATTGTACAATGAACTTTAATATTAAATTATAAAACAATTTTATATAATCATTGTGAAATTAATAAAATTTTATGACAATATTTTCAATAAATTTTCATATTTAAGATTAGATTTTAGATGTCTAGTGCAATTTCCAGAGCAAATACGTAAGATATGATTTTTATGATATTAATAAAATCAATAAAAGGGCAAAAAATATTGAAGTTTTTATGTAATTTTAAAGTAATAATTCTCATTTGTTATAATTTATTTAATCAAGGGCCTCATATGATTTCAATAAGTAAATAAAAATAATCCAATTTTATTTTATGTATAATATTGTGTACATTAATACGTTATTATATTATTTGAAGAAAATTGTGAAAACTGAAAAGAAATTAAAATCAAATAAATTGAAAAATGAATTTTATTAAGTTTTATACGAATACAAAATTATTATTTTTTTTATTACCCAGACAAATATTTAACTTTTATTGCGAAAATTTTAATTAATTTTAAATAAATGATATTTTTCTTGATTGAAAAATAATGTGCTCTTGAGTAAATTTAGTGTTGTGATATTAGAAAATATTTCTTGTTTTTTCTTTCTTGGATTTTGAAAATATGATATTAAATTAGAAAATTAAATTTTATTGCAGTAACATATAAATGTTATTTTAATGAAGCAAATTTGATTTTATAACAATTAATCGAATCCTGTATACATTTATAAAATTTATGAGAAGACCATTGGTTCTAGTATAATATCATTTTGAAGACAATATACTAATAAAGTTGGGTCAAACCTATGGTTTGCAAAGTAGCATTTGCTTTTAAAAAAAGCCAAAAAATTACAAAAATTGCATACATATAGGATGACCAAAAAAAAAATTAAAGAACATAATGCTCGAATTTAAATGTTAATTGGGTGTGTTAAGAAAAATAATTAAATTTTTCTAAGGCATAACCATAATATCTCCAGTTTTCTGCCTTTGAAAAATTTTTGAAAAACTTGCAGTTTTGGAAATATAAGATACCGAAAATTCAAATTTTACAAATCTTGTGAGGCGATAACTTGAGCTGGGGTGAAGGTGAAAAAAAAGTTCTTTTGAAAAAATAAACTAATATTAATATCTAAAAGTTGTTAAAATTTGGATTAATACAGCTCATTAGCTCTAGGAGAAAAACGGTATTAACAATTTTCACGACATTTTGTTTTTATAAAGTTCGACTATGCTAATCCGCGTACAAGAAACCAGAAACTACTTTTCTGCCTTTGCCAAAATTTCAAAAATGCCTTTGGGTTCCTTACAATAAATAGTCAAAAAATGGCATTTTTACGGTTTTGAGGGAGATAGGTTTTTACTAAAAATCTTAGTGCGTATGAAATTTCAGCTTCCTATCTTCAAGGTTGTAGAAGTTTTGTAAACGTTTCCCAGGAAGGACAAACGGACGGACAGAGGAAAACTAATAAACAATTTTTTTTTTATTTTTTCTGAAAAAGTGCTTTAAAGGATAATTAATTATATTGTAGTTGTTGAAATTCTGTGGTGAATGTATATGTTGCTTCAATAAGTATTTGATATAAATTTATTTTTTTTTAAGTGTACATTACTTAAAAAAAAATAAATTTATTAATTTTTGAATTTTAAAACATTAATATTTTTGTGGACCAGACTGTAATAATAGTTTTATATATGTACCTTGACAACAATTATAACAATAATTAATGCATATACATAATATTTATAATATATGGTTCAAATAGCTTACATGTATTACCGAACATCTTTGTACGTGTTCTCTAATTTTCTTTAATTATATAAAGAGAGAAAATTCTAAAACAGTAACATATGCAAATATTCTAGTAATATTTTAGAGCAACGAAACGAAATAATTTCAGTATAAGTAATAAAAAAGTTTTAATTGCATTTTTTAAAAAAAAAATATTAAAAATTTTATGAATTTTTTAATTTAAATTTAAATTTCATTTTAAAATGTTAAAAATCAAAAAAAGAACGGAACGGTCATTAATTTTAAATGTCATTTTAAATACAATTAAATCAAAGCAATTTAAAAATTTCTCTCTTATTCTAAATTTAGTTTTCTCATTCTTTCCTATCGTACAATTTCTCAATAGAAATATTTAATTACCTGTTAAATTTATCTTACGACTTTTCATTTAAAACAAAAAAAAAACAAAAACGGAAATTCTTATTTTAAAATATCCTTGTGAAAAAATTAAATTTTAACACTTAATTACACTATTAGAGAGAAGAAAATACGTAATGGATGATATTTAAGCAAGATGGGAATAAAATTTTTGCATCCGAGCGTAAGAATGAGAAAATGACAAAATTAAATCACGTGTAATAAAATAATAATAATTTCCACCTGTCGATTTTCTTTTTTACTTATTAAAGCTCTATTTTTCTTTATTGAAAATAATTTTTTTAGTATTCATTTAAAGCATTTAATACTATATTATATTATTTTGAGAAGAGGGTAAGAGAAAAATTGTTTTTGATGACATTAAACTAGAAAATTTGGAATAAAATTATTTTCATGTTTTCATTTTTCATTAAGATTTTTAAAAGGAATTTTTCAATTTTCTTTTTTTCATTATTATTAAAAAAGTAATTCTTTTTTTTTTATTGCATTCTATTAATAGAAAATTTTCAAATTTTGTAAATTTTTTGAATACTTATGTAGTTATAAGTCTGAATAACAGTTATATAATGTGTAATGAAAGTATAATAGGAAAAAATACTTTTTCTTAAATTTTTGATAGCTGATAAAAATTTTTTCAATCGATACAATGACGTCAATTCCGGGTTCATAAATTTTGTTTTTGAATTTTGGTATTCCTCTTATTTTTATAAAGTGTGCTTAATAGTTTTAACGAAACTATAGAATACAAAATAAAGGCCGAATTTATTTTGAGCTACATAGGTATGAAAAAATTGCCGGCAAATTGTTCAAATACTTGTTTACATGAGATTCATACCGCTGTAACTCAGTTGGTAGAGCGTCTGCCTAGAAAGCTGTAGGTCATTAATTCGAGTCTAGTTCGAGGAAATTTTTTTTTTAATTTTTCTGCCTTAACTGGTTCGTTTGATTACATCAATTCACTTTCCAGCTAAACTCTTTTAAGCACTTCTATGCTTCTTTTGAAAGTAAATTGAGGATAAAGTTATAGAGTCAAAAAATAAAAAAAAAGGGTCGCAAAATATTTATGTATCATTGCAATTTTCTTTTTGATTCTAAATGAAGTCAAAAATAATGAGTGAAAATGTTAAGACAATACGGAAATTTTGCACAACTAAAGTCATTGTATCTCTTTCCAAAATAATTCTATATGAATAAATTTAGATATTTTTATTCTTTATTGTTAATAAATTTAAAAAAATTGAATCTCAATTTCCGAGAATACTGACAAAATCAGGAAAAAATTTAATAAATTAAATAAACCTTTTTATTATTCGGTTATATTTTGTTGTCCTTTTTTTTCCTCCATTTTTTTTTTCCCCTTAATAATTAAATTGAATTTTTTAATCCAAATTATTGCAATTGATTATTATTTTTTTTTTTATTGGCTTTCACATTTCAAATAAAATGGCAATTAGCAATCAAAAACGAAACAAAAAAAAACAGGAGAAATTGATCTTATAGGTCATTGTGCACATAATAAAATTAACCTAGAATTTCAGTCAACCAACTAAATTGTGGTTGTATAGTGTACTAAAAAAAAATTGTGAAATTGAAATTTCAAGATTTCCCAATCAAAATATGTAGGTCGCCACTATAAAAATACTAGTAAATTATTTACTTTTGTACAAACTAACAGTACCTACTTTTTTTTTCAATTTTCAATTCAGTCAGTTTATTTTTTCCCCACAAATTGAAAAGAAAATTAATCGAATTTCCTAGTAAAAAGGAACAAAAAAAATGAAAAGAAAAAAAACTTTTTTTTTTTTTGGTGCACAAAACTTAATCGGATTTTTGGTTGCTATTTTTTTTTTTCGTTTTGTTTTCGTTTCTGTTTGCGCTCTGTTTTTCATCTTTAAGTTTTTCAGTTTATCTTTTAGTCAGCCTTTTTTTTCTCGTTTTCTTTTTATTTTGGTTTCTTTTTGATAAAAAAAAAAATAAAAAATAAATTAATCTTATAGAATAACGCGCTCTTCCTGAATTAACAAAATAAATTCGAGAGGAAGGAGAAGAAAAGACAAACCTACACAAAAAAAAATGCAAACAACAAAAGAAAGTTTTTGGAAACACAAAGAAGGAAAACTGAAGGGAAGAAAAATATTTGGTAAAAAAAGTCCAAAAAAAAATTTTTTCTTCCGTTTGACTTTGAAAGGAAAACAACTGATTTTTTTTTCTTTTTTAAACAAAATGTATCAAATAACCGCGAAATAGCGCAAAAGGAACAGTAAATAACAACAATAAGAGAAATAATACACAAAACAAACAATAAGTGAACAGAAAAAAAATAAATGAAAGAAAAATGAAACACAACGCATTACTTTAGCGGGAATAACGTTATCAACTTTTAATGGCGATTAAACACCATACAATTTTTGGGTAGAAAATTAATAAAAATTAAATTTCAATTTCGCTTTTCTACCCCTTTGTAGACGGACGCTCTACCAATTGAGTTACTAGAGATATAAAAAAATTCCCGGCAAATCGTTCTTCACATTGCTTTATACACTAATCTACGCAATTACCGAGTATCATTTGTATGAAATTGCTACATACAATCGTCTATTTGAAACACACTGTCACAAGAACATTATAAAAGTAGGTATTGTGTCTATTACACAAATTATATTACAAATTCCAAAACTAGAATAATGGCAAAATTTCAAACTAATTAATAACGGTTAAATCAAAATTATAATCAATAATTCGTTTATAATATTACCGCAACATTTGACTCACTTTTACGCATGAAAATTTTATTAAAGTGTAGTGCTAGCTATTATTTAAATTTCAGTATTCCCAATAAGTTAAATAAAATTTTCCTACTTTTAGGGGCTGTAGTTTAAAACATTAATAATTAAATAGAAAAATATCATGGATGTTAACAATATTATTCATATAAATTTTGTAACACAGAAATCTGAGAATTTTTTGTAGGAACTATATAGTATTTCAACCAGAGTCGTAACATTGTTAGAAGGTGTTTTGGTTTACAAAATAATTTTACGGAAAATTCCGTGGTGTACCAATTTCTTTTCAATTGCGGTAAACTCTAAGACACGTTCGCTTTGTGCTTTAATAATTTTCTGAAAATCACACTCTGTATTTAACAGAATTATAAAAATGCATCATTAAACCTTCCAAATTAGTTTGGTTTAATTAGCTTTCAGGTTTCGATATGAATGGAATAGAGTGGACCTTGCTGTTATGGATTACACGTTCAAACTTTGAATGCCAATAAAACAAATAGTTTTTTTGGAATAGAATTTTTTAATTTCAAGTTTTATCTTATAAACACTTGGCAGCTATGGAAGCATATTTGACTTACATCAATAAGCAAAAAATCCATGTAAAACGGTATCCAAACTGTATTTTAGCTAATTTTCAACTAAAATATGAAATTGAATTCAATTCAATTTAAATTGTATTTCATAAAACTTGTAGAAGAAATTTGAATGTTTTCAACGTCACAAAATGTTACACAAGGGATGGTAGCTTAGATTTCTTTTTTTTTGTTTTTTTTTTCAAGCAAAATCTTTTGTAACATCTTAATGGGCTATGATGATGATCAATTTGAGAATGATAAAGTGAATCTAATTTTCCAGACGAAAATTTTATATCAGCTATTCTTGTCTCTTTCTTATATTCTTTAATTTCTTATATAATAATATATTTCTTGTATTTAAATTTCAATAATATAAAATATAAGAAGTAGATAGCGAGGAGGAAAGATATTTACAAAAACAAAAACAAGTCAAAAGCAAACACAAAAAAAAAAAACGAAAACTGCTTTTCCAAGTATTTAAATATTTTGGTTGTTCATCGTTTTTTTTTTCTCATTTTTATCTTTTTTTACTTTTAGTATTTGTATTGTGTGTACTGTGCTGTGATAAATATCAGACAAAAAATACCCTCGAGATTAGAGAGTTTATATTATAGAAAGGACGAAATGAAGAGAAAAAAAAAACAAAATTAGAAAAAAGATAAAATAAGTGAAATCCCATCTCATCATTTAATTTTTCTCGTCTACAAAACAGTTATTTAAAATAACATCGAATTTACAGTTTTGATAACACTTTTAACAACGAAAACTTTGGAATGGGCAAAATAAGGGAGTGGTGTATTTAGAAGAGGCAGTAAGATCTTTTTTTTTCGCATATTTTTTTTTTCATTTACATTATACAAGAATAGCGTATGATAGGCAGGAAATCCACAAAAGAAAAGAGAACACTGTTAAAATAATGGTTTGGTTGAAATATAAGAAGAGCTGGTATTATCCGCGTTTTGTTTATTATAATGTATTTAAAAATAAAAGAAAACAATGAAATGGACTTTTTTTTTGAGAATCCGAAAATTTTTATAAAAATCCTTTGGGATTTGTGTTTTTCTTTCTTTTTTTTTTATAAATATTTTTCTACATTAATTTTTTTTTTGTGTTTTTCTTTACCATTCTTATACCCTCATAAAAAGACTTAACCAATAGACCAAGGATGATAACTAAAGCTTAAAGAGTGTTTAATTACTTTGTCAAAATATTTACAAAAAAATAAAAAAAAAAAACAAAAATATAAAAGAAAAATAAAACAAAATAAAAATCAATACAAAAAAAAAAATTACTTAAATTTTCTCTCACACTGTTCTTCTACTTTTTATAGTGGTTTTTACAAAAGAATTAAAAGAAATTAAGTAAAATATGGAGAAAAGAAAGTGGAAAGAGAAAAGAGAAAAGAAAACGATGACGCACATTTGGTAATTTTTTTTTTATTATTTTTTTATTGTTCTATATTTTTTGCTTGCAGAGCATCTATATATTATTAAATTTATAAGAGAATGAAAATTATCTAAAATAATAATAATAAGGATAAATTCGAATTTAGTGAAATGTAAATGATGCGATAATTTTATATTCAATTATTTTTAGACATTTTAACAATCCTATGATCTTATGATTTATAACAAAGACTATTTTAATATAATTTAATATTATCTATATATACATATACACATTTGAAATCAGAGTTGGCTTTCATTGGCTATAAAAACAAGGAAGAATATTATATTTATAGTTTTATATTTTTAAATCCAAATTTAGTTAAAGCTTCATAACATATTTTATATAATTTAAGGATTACAACAAATAATTGTTAGATTATGCTAGTCATATGGAAAATTAAACATAGCATTCAATAAAATAAAAATTCAATAATTTAATATGAATAATAAAATTATGACTTTGAGATTGCTTTGAAAAACACTTGAACTAAAGAAATGCAATATTTAATTAAAATTTCATTTTAGTTTTGCATAAATGTTTGTGGAGTTTTCTTAGAATTTATTTAAGAACATAGAAAACCACGAGTTAATAAAGGTCCTGGAAATGCAAAACTCTCAAAATCCCTTCATACGGAATAAAATTTAAGACAGGAATTACCAATCAAATATTTTTTTACAAAGAAATTAATAAGACCTTTAAACTAAGATTATACACATTAAATTGTTTGATTTAAATTTCGTTTCATATCCTTAATACTCAAATTATTAAAATTCTTAAAAAGTATTCATAATTTCTTTATAAATTATTTTATAGTTATTGATACTATTACAAACGAAATTACAAATATTCAATTAATTTTACTATTTTCTTAATATATTAATAATGTCCTTTTAATAAAAGAGCATATTTTAGTAGCTAAGTATGTAATTTTAATTTTTTAAAAAATTAAAACAAGCCCAATACCACCAAATTCAACATGAAAACAGTGCAAAAAAAAAAAACAAATACGAAGACAATTCAATGTCTTTTGGGAATATTCTCAAACCCTAATTAATTTATAAGAACTCTAAAATCATCTGAGGAGAAAAAAACAAAAGAAAATAATTAAACTATATATAAGTAGAAGGAAAAAAAAAATCAAAACAAAATTTTAAAAAGCCAAATAGATTTTCATAGAACCGAACTCTTTCTCTCTTGTTTTCCCTTTCTAACTTTAAGATTGTTGAAGTTAATTACACGAATGCCCTTTATTTTTTTTGTATTTTTTTTATTATTAATAAAGGTTAGCTTCCTTTTGTTTTCAAAATATTCATAAATATGGGATGGGAAGAGAAACTTATCATTGAGTTATATATAATATATATGGTTTTAAATATTTTCTTAGCATATAAATTTGTTGGATATACACGGTTTTGTAGCAATACAGTTATACTGTGAATGTTTTAGGCTCATTAGGGCTATTCAAATAATACAGAACAAATAAAGAATACAAAAAAAGAGTTAGCAAAAGAAGATGGCAAAATAAAAAATGAACAATATCAGAATGTCGACTTCGACGGTCTCTGCGAAATATAGAAGAGAAAATTTTAAAAAAATATTAAATAATGCGGGAAGGAGCTCTTTTAATTTTTATTTTTTTTTTATTATACAAAAGATGAAAACCACAAAGAAAAAAATACAAGAAAAGCGAATAATATGGGGTAGATGAAAATCAATATGGTTCCTTTTTTTTTCTTTGTTATTTTTTTCGTTTAATTATTATATAATTACCCTTTTGTTACAATTACATTGTCATTATAAAATTAAATATTAAAGTAGTTAAAAATTTTCCACCGTTAATATGATAACAGAAAAATCTTTTCTCTTCTTTTATTTATAATAAAATGTTTTAGGAACAGCAGCGTGTTTCGTAAAAATTTCTAAATTTTGAAGAGAAATAAGTTTGAATTTTAAACTGATTGTATATTAATGTTATACTGATTTTGAAACAAATTGTGAGGATATTAAGATTTCAAAAAAATTGGAAATTACGATACATTTTATATATTCAAATTTTGGTCAAAATATTTAAATAATTTATTGTTATTAATTATGTCACTTAATGTGGCTCCTGAGAATACTTTTTATTGAGTTTTCATTAATTTTCAATTAATATTAAATGTGCTGAGTTAACAGCAATTTATTTCGTTTAAAAAATTTCTTTATTTCAACTACAAAACTCATATTTTTACTGTGATCCATAAACCTCGTTGAGAGTTCGTATTTGGAACTAAAAATAATATTAGAATTCACTGAGGGACAAAAAATTTAAAGGCCCAAATATATTTCCAAAAATTTAAAAAAAAAATTCTTTTTAATTTTAATAAAGAATAAAATTTTGAAAACTTTTTACTTTATGTGTTCAAGATTCTTAAGAACTTGGATACAATTTTATATTCTTGTTGATTAATAGAAAAGTAATTATGAATTTTATATAAGTGTTTTTGTTATATTTTGATTACAGTTCAGACCTTTTTGTCATTATATAAAATGCCCTATTAATGTAAAATAGATATTAGGTATATAATAATCTGCTGTACATTTCAATATATATATATTATGTATATAAAACATATAATTACGGTATAAAATAAAAGTATAACATTTATAATATTGAATTAACCTTTCCTAGTAACAATGGAAAACCAAAATTCAATAAAATTTTAAAGAAAACTGAAGGTAGAGCACTACCGACACTATGTTAATATTATGTGAAAAGAGTAATTTAATTTTACGCTTGACAAGTGAAAATTAACTAATTTCCGAGAATAAAATTTTTAAATATTATATTTATATATCAGATATCCTATTTTCCCTGTAAAAATAGCTCAGGTTTTCCTCCAATTATAAAACGAACTATAAAAGTAAGATTTCGCATTTATTTGTTCACGCAGCTCAATAATTTGTAACAAACTAATGGTACTTAATTGTAATAAAGTTGGGTCAAGCCAATGGTTTGTTGGGAAGCACTTTTCCCTTTAAAAATTGAAAATACTGCTTGCAAAAGCAATCTGTTACATTACTTAAATTAGTTTAATTGATATATAAAATTTTTGCATACAAGGATGAGCAAAAAAAAAATTAAAGGAAGTTCAAAATAATGGTTGAATTGAATGGATAAGCAAATGAGTTAAAAAAACATAATTATATTTTTTGTTAGCAAGATATTTACCGTCAGCATTCTGCATTTATAGAAATTTCGAAATACTTGCAGTTTTAAAAACACAAACCATCTAATAACTTAAGACTGAATCAAGTAAGAAAAAAAATTTCTTTCAACAAAATGCACTGCTTATCATTATCTAAGAGGTTGTAAAATTTCAGACACCTACGCAGTCAATCGTGTAGGAGAAACGCGGTATCAAAAATTTGAAAAAAACCGATTTTAGATAACCTGATAGCATATATAGCTCCGATATAAAATATTGTATTCGATAAAAGAACTCTAACATTCTTATAATATAATCTTATGAGTTGATTTTAACTGGAATAATAAGGAATACGTACAAAATTTATTAACAAACAGTACAAATTTTTACACAGTTAAAGCATGCATATAAAATAGTTTTCTATTTTTCAGTTGTCCTTCAAATACAATTAGATTACTAAAATATTTTTCTAACTCATTGAATTGTCCTTTCTAGTTTAATGCATCGTTATTGTAATCCTTGTTGTTCTCTTTTTTTTTCTTCAAATAAACTATTGTATTACTGAATCAAAATCAATTTTTTTTTTTTTTGTAATTCTCATACGATTTCAGTACCAGAAAAAAAAAACAACAATTCTCAATTTAAGAAAAAACGTAATAAAAAATAAGAAAATTCCTAATAAAAATCACATGAAAATTTACTTGAGATGAAAAACAAAAAAAATCTTTAACAATATCATTTCTAAAATTAGATCTCTAACACTGAATAAAATTTCCTCATCGAGCTTTTATAACATACGTGAAAAAATTTATTTGTATGTGAAGGAAAAAAAAAAAAACAAAACCTTTTTTATTTTAATTAGATCATTTGTACGCTATTCAGATACTAAAAATCTTGATCTGCAGTAATATAAAAAAAATTCGAAGCGCCGTAATATATGCAATATATATACACATACTTTTTGATTTCTAACATTTTAACTTTGTAAGTATTAATATAAGTAACTTACTGATTATTTACCAACCAATCATATTATACAAGTAGATACTACTGTACTAAATAAGAAAATAAAATGAAAAAATAACGGAGACAAAAAAAAAAGAAATGACATTTATATTTTATACAAGGATACGAATCAGAATTGAAACAAAAAAAAAAATTAAATAAAACGGATAACATCAATACAAAATTTGGTGAAGTGAAAACAACATTTAGACACCTCTTGAACTTCTTTTTCCCTTATTTTTTTGGTTTTTTCTGTTTCTTGTTTTCATATCCCTGGCATTTCTCTTAAAAATTATTTTGAAGTATATTTTTGTTTCGTATTTACGTATTTGTATTTCTATTTTTTTTTTGGTTCCTTGTTATCCTTTTAGTGAATTTGTTTAAAAGGGTTTTCTTTTCTTGTTTTTGTTCTTTTTTCCTCTCTTATTTTACGTTAAGTCATGCGTTAATTTTTAAACAAAAAAAAAAATATTTATTTATATATTTTTTTTTTTTGTATAGAAATTTTTCAACATACTTAAATAATTTCCGAATATACAATCGATTGGTATAAAATGAGTATAAAAGAGCGTAAAATCGGTATAAAATTGACTGAGTTTTCTTAAAATATTCAAGTAATATAAAAACATCTTTAGTATTGTGAATACAGTAGAAGTTGGAGAAGAGAATTTCTAGAAACAGAAATATTTATGTCTTTTACATGTCCTTTTCATTTATTCAGTTTTAGCATCGTATTCTACTCTTGTTTCATTCTGATTTTCTACATTAATACTTTTGTTAATGAAAAATGATAAAGTTGTATCAAGTGATTTGTAAGGAGCACCTTTATCTTCAACAATTGCTGTTAAAAACAATTCACTACATTATTTTAATTACTTACACTTACTATTCATTCATGGTAAAGGTATTGTAAATATTGCATACTTTTAGGATGAAGCAAAAAAAAAAATTAAAGGAGGCGCTAACATAAAGCTCGAATTCAAGGGTTAACTGCGTGTATTATATTATATGTAATTATAATATTTTTTTAATGTCATGACATTAACGCTTTCTGTATTTCTAAAAATTTAAGGGTTAATTGGAAAAGCTTGCAGTTTCGGAAACTAATTTTAGAAATTTTCAGAGAAAATAACTTAAGAGGAAGCATGGACGAACAAATGGAAGGACGGACAGACTGATGAACAGATAGATTGATAGATGGACGAACGGACTGGCGGACGGACTGGCGGGTGGACGCATAGACAAATGAACACACTGACACTGAATGAAATTAATTATTTTTATTTTCCGATTTTGTTGAAAATAAGCTATGAGAATGTAATTATTTAGATTCAATTAAATTTTATACATGTTGACATTGCTTCTATTTTAGAAGGCTTACTCACACTTTTACCGATTCGTTATTAGATTCAAGATTCCAAAAATTCAAAATTCTGAAAATATTTCAATTTATAAAGATATCTCTCTTATCTGGGTTCAACTGTATCATGTATCCGCAATATTTGTTTTTTCTTCTTTTTTGAATTATGGGATTCAGAGATTCTTAAAATTGGATTAAAGTTACGTATATTTATGATTTTGCCTTTTCTGAATTCAAATTTGGAAATTCTATATATACTCGTATATAAAAAAAGGATGTAAGAAATTATTTTTATTATTATTCGATTTTTCCTTTTCTTTTCGGGTTGTTTTTTTTTTTTTTTTTTGTATCAGTGTGTATAGTATATCTAATGATATTCTTTTCTTTCTTTCTTTCTTTCTCAGCTAAATATATTTAAATTCCCTTTTCCCTTTTTTTGCTTCTTTTGCTTTTTCATATGATTTAAACATGTGTACAATATAAAAGTGTTAAAAAATCATAAAGGGAAAACGAATCGAAAATTAAGTAAGTAAAAGAATTTTTTTAAAGGATAACTAAAAGTTAATAAACAGGAAAACGGAAATGGTACCTTTAACAATATAAATTGAGAATTTTTTTCTGTGTATGTTTATTAAACAAATGAAAAAAAGAAGAATTATTTAAAGGAATGTTTATATTAAAAAAGAAAAATTAAAAAAAATATATGGCATTTACGTTATATGGAAAATTAACCAACTTAGGTACAAAATATTTCACAGTACAATAAAAGTATGTTTAAGAACTTTAATAAAAATTTTTGAATTAAAACTTAAACTAGGAAAATTTTATTTATTTAATAATTAAATTATCAATTGCTAATTTCAAAACTAATTTAAGTGAGTAATATTGAGTAATAATCACTTACTATCAAGTTTAAGTAAAATCTTTCTTATACAATTTACCTAAATAAATAAAATGTCAACATTTATGTTATTTTTATCAAGAAATATTGAAAGTTTTTAACACATTCATTTTTCTAGCTAAATTATTTAAAATATTTATTAAACTCAGGAGCAAGAAATATTATTTTTTATATTACTAATTTATTAACAGTACAACATGTAGCTATTTAATTTTATTATTAATTTCTTGTGAGAATGACTAATGAAAATTCCTTCAAAGAATAGAAAATTGTTTGTAGCAATATCATGCCACATACAATTGCTAATAAATACTCATCTAAACAAACAGTAATTTCAACAAAGTAAGAACAATTTTCCTGTAATTACTTCATACCTCAGTAGCTTATTTCTTACAGCATCTGCCTAGAAAGTGTTAGGTTACTGGTTCGAGTGCAATTCTATTAGAAAAATTTGTTAATTTTTCTGTCTTGACTAGTTTCCTTTGAAATGGAAATCTTAATTTCGAAATTTTTGAATAAAATTTAAATAAAATTTTAATAAAAATCTTTCACTTTTTATTTACAGCTTTATTTAAAAAAGCTTTTACACAACTGAATACCTTATTTTGTTTCAAATTATGAATTTGATAGCCGGAACGATGCATCTCGTATATATTCCCACTACCATAAAAAAAACCTACACTAAAAATTATACGGTGCACAATATTTACATCCTACTTATGGCGTATGTAGGATGTAAATTTCTTTTTGCTTTTTTTTTTTTGTCTTTTACAAACAAATTTCTTATACCTTTAAATTCTGAATTTTTTGCATAATACTTTTGAAATACGAAAAAGATTGGTAATTTAAACACATAATATACACAAGGATTCAATATTGCAGGATGTGTGGGTAGGTTCATATATTATTATGTCGTGTAGATATACATATATACATATGTATAGAAAAAAAAGATTTATTAGGCTTTTATAAAACTATTGAAAATTTTGCAAATATAAGGAATTTTTTTTTTTGAAAAGGACGTGTGTACAAAACATAAAGGATATATGTATGCTGTTAATAAAATTTTAATATAGTGACTTGTTTTATTTAAAAATGCGGAATAAAATAAAATGGGATTAAAAAAATTGATTTAAAATCTTATATAATATTAAAGAGCAAATTTTACTGTTTAATTTTAGGTCTCATTTTTGATTAGCTTAAAAAAATTTTTTCTTATAAACCATTCAAACTACATAAACACAATATTTTACATAAAATTTTAGACTGCTCTTACAAGTAATTTAATGCTTATGTTATATTTTTAAAATTTAAAATGATATTAAATGAGAGTGTTGATAAATTCAATAATAATTAAATTCCGGATAGTACTTCTATTAAACATTTTATAAGGAACTGTATGTATAAGCAATCAAAGACTTTTTCATCGTTTTTTTTTCATTATAAAATCGAGTGTGTTCTTAAATTTGTTACACAGATTTGGGCTTCTGCTGACTGACTCAAATTTCCCATAATTAGTTGTATGGAAAGGGACAACAAAATGATCAGGAGAACAAGATCTAACATTAATTTTCATGATGATTTCATTAAAAATATTGGGAGAGATTATATTCGCTTTCATAAGCTGTTAGATGAACATCAAATTCATGATCTGCATATTACTTTACGTTGATAAGTTAATCTGTTTAAGCCTATTCTTATATGGTGGGAGAACAACATAGTCTTCCCAAGGAATGTGGTGAAGCGACCTATAAAACTGTGATGAACACCCATGAAAATGGTGAAGCGACCTATAAAACAATTTATTATTGCTCACGCGTCGCCCATCAGAAACAGAATATAGTAATTTTCAAATTAAGAATGAAAGGTAACAGGAAATATATACAAAATTTAAGCTTATTAAATATAATTATTATATAGCAGATTTTATTTCATCACTTTAACTTAAAGTTTAAGACGTTTACTTCAACATTTGAAATAAATTTAATTTTTTAATGAAATGTAAGGTAAACTTCCACCATCACTCTAATGACAAAAAATAAAAATATTACTTGAATTCATACTTTTTTATTTTCTTCTATATTTCAATTCATTTTTCATATTTTCTATTTTTAATACCACAGTTCATATAACATATAAGACTTTTACTAACTTTAAGTTTCTTAAGTTTTTTTTCGTACAATAAACTAAAATAAATAATAAATAAAAGAAAAAAGAACATAAAAATAAGCAGAAAAATTACTTTCTATTGTTCCAGGACATTTTCTTCTCTTTTCATTTTTTATTTTTATTTTACTTTTTTTTGTGCCAGTGTCTCTCTATTATTATCCATAGTGAATGAAACGTCATTTATCATGAAGTTTATAAAAAAGAAAAACTATATTTATATTTTATATACCAATATACAATATTATTGTATTTATGAATAAAAAAAAAAAATTTTATAAGAAAATAAAAGTAGAATAAAAGAAGTAGGAAAATAACAGAAAATAAAAAGAACAGGAAGAAAAAACAAACAATAAAGGAAATAATATATAAATAAAATTTCACATTTAAAGATGGCGGTAATTTCGGTGATTTTATTTGTTATAAATGAATTTTCATATGTTTGTTTGTACAGATATGCAATTGCACATAATATGTGTATAAGTGGTATATTGAATGAAATTAAGAATGACCTCCGAAAATTGCTACCCACTCACAAACACAAGCATTTTAAATTTATTATTTAAGAAATGACAGAATTTCTGTGTTGAGAAATTCCGTGGAATGAATTTTTCAAGTTTAATTTATCAAAAAGAAACTGTTTTGAACAAGGACTTTTAAATTTCATATACAAATAAATTGATTTTAATTTAAAATAACTTAATTTTTGTATTAAAAATAAAATTCGAATGAGATTTAAGCATTTTTTTGCTCAATTTGTTTTATTGCAATTTAAACCTATTAAACATGTCAATCATTTTACAGTAAAATAACAGAATTTATTTGGAAAAATTTGAGACATAATTGATTCTAAATACATATTGTATGTATTTGACACCATATAAATAAAATTTGAAACTCGTTCAGTCAACCAAACAAGAGTATTCATTATTCTAGAAGTAAAAATACTAAAACCGAAATAATGTTTACAGAAAGTAATATTTCTTGGAAAAAAAAAGAACTGCTGAACACGAAACAAAATTAATGATCCGAAATCTACACTGAAGACAAAATTTTTCTTGGTTTTTTTTTAACCAAAAATTTGATTTTTATTTTTTTTTTTGCATATACGTAGGGGCAAATACAAATTTTTAGTTATTCTAATAAATGAATATCGCTTATTCTCTTCTTAGAATCTCTAAATAGTTTAAGGAGGAAACTCAAATATGATTACTTTTAATACACCAACCAAGCTTGAATAATAATTTGTATATTCTTTTACAACTCCACATAGTTTTAAATAAGATGCTACATATTGTGCGTTTCGTAGATCAGCAGAACTTTAAGGTCAAAATTGCACATTGCATACAAAAGCAAATTTTTCATAACTCTACTATTAATATTCTTCAATGGTAGTCGCATACAAACTACACGTTCATACATAAATTCATTCACAGCAATATTTAAGGTACACTTTTGTGCTTAAAATATACAAAATAAATAAATTGTAAAAAATATTTTATTTTTTATATAATCATTTATTTAAACCTACGTATTTTTTTTTTCCGATTATACATTCAAATAAATGTGAACAATCCACACATATGTGAGTTTTTTAAACAATTATTGTATTGTTTAGTTATGGCGGCTCAACGACTACCAAAAAGGCTAAAATACCGGAAAATTTGGCATAAAAAAAAATATTTTTTTTGCTTATTTTTTGCTTTTTCTTTCTTCTTCATTTTGTATATGAATTTAAGATTCATTTTGGATTTCTCCAGTTTTATTTTTATTTTATTTACTATTATTTTGTCTTTCTTCAATAAAATGACTTTGATTCTAAACATATCCTTACTATATGTATACAGAAATATGTTGGTATTCTAGTTGAATATACTATACATTATGTAAATACACATTTTGTTTATGTAGACATATTTTGTATAAAAAGATTAAATTTATACATATATACGGTTTTATTATAAAAATAACAATTGGAAAAACATAATATACCGCAAGATCGGTAAACAAAAAAAAATACGCTATTATTAATGTCCTCTTTTTTTTTGTCTTGGTTGCCTTTCAAACGTGAAAGAAATTAAAATTCAAGAAACGGTGCTTACAATGCGGTTTTTAAAAGATTTACGATTATAATAGAAGAAGAAGAATTAGGAAAGAGAAGAGAATTAGAAGAAGAAGAATTAGGAAAAGAGAAAAGGATTCAAAAAATTTATTTATTCTTATAAAAAAAAGACAAAAAAAAGAGTAAATAAAAATACTAATTATGGTGATAAACAAATAAAACACATGCATACATACATAGACTTTTGTATTTTGAGTAATATTATATGTTGTTTTATTGTGTGGTGTATACTTAAAATTTAATATAAAAAAATTAAGAGAAAATCTAGTATAGAAACGTCTTAGTTTTTTGTCTTCTTGTTTTGGTCATTTTATTTTACATAATAATATGATTTATGTAGTGAAAATTGGAAAAAATTCAGAGAATATGACGCGTAAATTTTCTTGCTTACTACAAAATTTAAATATTATAATGTATACAATTATAATGAAGTTACAAATTATGTGATAGTATATTAACTTTTGATAGTGTGAAAATAAAATCAGAAGTTTTGGAGCAAACATTATAAACATGGTAAGAAAAAGTTTTCAATTTTTAAAAAATTACCGCATAGAATTTTTCCGAAATTAAAAAAAATATAAAAATAAAATAATAAAATTTTAATCACAAATAGGACACATTTTTCAATGGTACATCTATCTAAATCAAGAATTCTGACAAGATCATTTAAACTCCAGCTCTTACGGCTTATATTGAGCTATAGTTTTGAATCTTGGACATTAACGCAATATGACATAAATAATTTACAAGTATTTAAAAGAAAAATATTAAAAAGAATTTTTGGTTCGAAATTGAATAAAAATAATGAGTACGAAATACGATCAAAATGAATTTTTGAAGCTAGACCATTTGCATAGAGAAGCGTAGAAAGGTAAAGATGGAAGGATGATGTCATATAAGCAATTTAAGAAAAATGACGTAAATATTTGGCAAAACAAAGCCGTTGGTCGATAACAATGGAGACGAAAGATTAATCAAGCTAAAGCTCATCTGCGGTTCTGACGCTGATGATTATGATGATTTCTATTTGAAATAATTAACAAATATTAAAATTTTCGAAATAAATTGTATTTAAAATTTCAGTATTACTAAAATAAAATTAAATTTGGATTAATATTAATTATAGGTCTAAATAAAACGAAAAATTTAACGCTACTTTTGCAAGTACATGATCTCAATTAAAATATACTCGTAATTCACATTATATTGTACTAATAATTAGAATACCTATACAAGAATATTGTTGTCAAGCTTTTGCAATAATTTGCAATAATTTTATAAGAAATTTCTCATAGTTTCCGGAATCATTACATAGATAAAAGGCAACAAAAACAAAATTTAATAATATATCTTGTTTTTTTTGTCTACTTAATATTTATGCCTTTGTAATAGACCGAAATCACAAGAGATATTTACAAATACAAAAAAAGAGATAAATACAAATTTTTTGTTTTGATTCGAACTACATAATAGACATAGAAATAGTAGAAAATGGGAAGGGAGTGCTCCTAATAAATTATACCAAAAAAAAAAAATAAAATAAATGATAACTATAAAAACTTTTATAAAACTGCATAAAGACAATATAAATTAACTTTTAAAAATCGCCTAAAAATAGACTTAAAAACTATTTTTTTTTTTCATTTTCCTTGTTATTATTATCGTATATTATTTTTTTTCTTAATATTTTGTCTCTCAAACAATAGAGAATGGATAAGAATAAGGAAACAAGGAAATAAAGTTAACAAATTTTCATTATTCAGCAAATTAATTCAACAGTTTTTGTGGTCCTTTAATTTTTTTGATTTTTCATGTTTTTCTCCCGTAAATTTTACGGGAACATTGTTATACTTAAATATTAGAACTATTTATATTAGAAATTATTGTAAATATCACAAATATGCAGAAAAAGCAAATATTTACAATTATGTATGTATGTGTATAGGAATACTTAAACAAGTTAATAAATTTATTATTTTTGTTTTTTTTTTGTTTTGCTAGGCGATTTTAGTAAACTTTTGTAAGACGAAATAAAAAATAATAAATTCAATGTAGATATTTACTTTTCTTGTTATTTTTTTTCCTCGGTTTTTCTTTGCTTTGTTGTTGGCTTTATGTAGTAAAGAAATCGGAAACCATATGTTATTTTGTGATGGGAATATAAATCTTATAAAGCGAGTATTTTATTGTTAACTTTTATTATTAAAAAATATTTCCGGGTCATTATTTCGCGACAAGAACATAAATATTATTCAAAAAAACAAAAAAAAGTAAATAAACGGAAAATCTCATACTCAGCAGAAAAATTAGAAATACAAAATTTATATAAATTCATTCAGGAAGTAGATGTACATATACTACATACATACAAATTTCTTAATGGTAAAATTATTTTGTGAATGGGAGATTTTGATTATATTGCTTTTTTATGTCATGTTTTGTTTTATTAGTATCAATCATTTTCTCTATTAGTCTGAAAAAAAAAATTAAATTCCCTATTTTTAAATTTGCAATATAAGTCAATTTGCGGTAGATTAAGTTATTCTTGTGGCCGGAACTGGATTTGTCTTAAATTTCTGGTAAATAACCAATTTCAAAACAAATTTTTGTGGAGCGAATTCTTCATTTTATTTGAGCTTTGTACTAAAAAAAACTCTTAAAGTTTTCTAAATTCGTAAAATTTAAAATTTTTGACACAGGCTTTTTATGCAATTAATAAAATTAATTATAATTAAAATTTTGTGGTATGATAAAAAATTAGCTAACCATAGTCCGAAATAAAATAATAATTAAGTCCAATCTAATAAGTTTGAAAGAAATTTAATCCAATCATAAATGTACTAAAAAATAATTTTTCTCGAATAATTTGCTTTTGAAAATTTAAATTTTAAAAACTTTTTATTTGAAATTTTTTCATATGTTGATGGAAAATATCATCACTACATTATCATAATAGAGTTCTGATACTCCAAAAACATTTCCCTTCTGAAAGTCATAGAAAATATACATTGAAAATATTTAACAGAATTCAGAAAATATCAGAATTTCGAAAACATTTAAAATTGATGAAGCAATTTTTATAAATTCAGGTAGATAAGGAATTGTTTTCTAAAAAAATCAATTGAATGCAAACTATCACAGTAATTTTTTGACTCATCCATGATAAATTATTATTAATCCATACGTTTTCAATGAAATCGTGTAAATATATCAGAAATATTTCGAAATTTTACTCTAAATTCTTATAAATTTTCAATCAATTAATTTTTTTTCAAATGGAAGATTTTATGCTAATTTTGTAGTTCAATATCCTTATTTATTTAAATATCCTTTAAAAATTGTTGAACTCTAATATTTCACTATTTTTTTTAATATAAAAACCTGTAGCAAAATTATAACAATATTATAACATTCATTATAAATTAATATTAATTTAATCTTAAGTCACAATTTTTTTATTAAAATTTTAATATTTTTAAATTGTAAAAAGGGTAAATTATAAATGACCATATGGATTAATTAAAAATTGTAAATAAGTATATAAATTATAACACCAAAGTGTTAACAGCTTGTTAGCGCTTGTAAGCAGGTGTTAATTACTTAATATTAATCTAAAGATTAAAAAAAAAAATACGAAAGAAAAATTTTATAAATAAAAAATAACATTTCCCCAACAATTTTTTATGTTACAGTGTAAAAAAAAATTATAATAATTTTATTAAAATGTGTCACGCATTCTTTCATATACATATAGGAATGTAGGAAAAAAAATCCTTGTTAACTCGAATTATTTTTATGGTATAGCTACCTACTTGTTATAATTACAACCGCATATAATATATGGTATATTTGTGCATTTTTGATTTTTTTTCATAACACTTTTAGAATAGGTCATTGCTTTAAGACGTGGAAAAAAAATATTGTCACCCTTCGACAATATATGGCTCTATTTTTCTGTTAAATATTAAGTTAATGTTTCTTAATTGATTTATTCTTTAAAAAGGGTTCAAATGTTTCCATTTTACAGTTTCGGAAATAAGTAATTATAGAAAAAAATTTTTTTAATATAAAAAGTACTTCATTGTTATACTGTTTCATTAATGCACATATCAATTAGAATGGAATCTGATGTTTATTATATTAGTAATATCAAGCCTATAAATCTTATCTACTTGAACTATTTTAAATATTTTAAAAATATTCGTAGAATATTTTTCTTAGAAGAAACACACAATTAAAAATTTTAATCAATAATAATAAAATATTGCATAAAAATTATATAAAATTCGAATAATTTAATTTCTAGTTTTATTAGAATCTTTTAGAGTGACTAAAAACTCCAGATATATCAAATTAAGATTTAGTTTCTTTCACAATCACATATGTATATAGAACAAGTATTATAAAATTTTAAATTGAGTCAAAATTCGTAAAATGATCTTACAAAAATCCTTATAAAATGTGAATATTTTCAATTTAATCCCATTTATTATTCAATATACTGTCAGTTCTTTTGATATTTTAAATATTTTATGAGCTGCTCATGTAGATCAAATATTTCATAATAAATTCTACAGATCAAACGCTTCCGAATAGACATATTCTATAAAACTAAATTGTGAATTGGCTACCCTTAAATAACTACAAATAATATCCAATTGTCATCTAAATCCAGATTAAATAATATGATATTTTTTCATTTAAGATTTGTGGTAGAACAATAATCAAATCAGTTAATTACCAGCTCAGACACTCTTCAGCTATAAAATTAGCTTACTAAGTTCTTATTTTTTCGTTTGTGTTTTTTTGAACCATAAAATTCAGCGCAATCAAAAAAGGAATAATAATACTGAACATCAAAGGAATGAAATCCTTTAATTTTCTTTTATATTTTTTTTTTTATTAAAAACTCAGTTATTATATGAGTTGTTCCCATATAATAAAATTGGTTTCATACTACGTACATAAGTATAAATCACAAATGTACAAAAAAAAAATATTTTTATTTCGATTGACGGTTAAATTTATACAACTATATACATATTTTCAATTTATTTTATTTTTATTTAAATTAGAACTAAACTACACTTTTAATGGATTTTCACGTGTAACTCTTGCAATTCATTTTCTGTTTTTGAAATTTTTCGCTTTTCACAATAATGTTTTCAATTAACACACTTTTTGCTTACATTCCCACCTGCTCTGAACTGGATGAATCACCCTTCTAACTTACCCCTTTTTGTTCTTAAAAATTCATATTATGGTATACATATAAAGAATTTTATATTGTATATAGTTATATTTTATTTTCGAACTATTCTTTATTTATTTTCTTTATTCTTTTTTCCCATATATATATAATTTTCAATTTTACAATTCACGCTCTCTTTCAAGCCCATTCACTCATTTCCAAACAATTGTTATATGTCTATAAAATGTAAAATGGAAAAAAAAGGAGAAAAAAAAGTTGAACGAAAAATAGTACAAGAAGTAAAAATCCACCATTATATTTTCATACATTATAAATGTATACATAATATATAACACTAAATTTTGTTAGTATATAATGAATATCCTAACAAAATAATATATTATACATACATGTGTACTGGATCATAACGATTTGACCTACTAAAATATAAAATAATAAATTTTCACCTTACTACCTTGTATCATACAAGTATGTACAAAAATGTATAAATAAAACATATATATAATTTATTCATATTATATATAGGGTAGTTCACCTTTACCTGGTAAGTAACCATCATACATAGTACCCATATATCGTGTATATATACATAGTATATACATTAAAACTACAGTAAAGAGAACGAATATATAAAAACAAAAGGAAAACTGGAATACAATAAAATATTACAATAAAATACATATATACGGAGGTATTTATATAGAAATGTATTTATGTGTGTATAACAAATTGTTCAGATTAAAAAAAAAAAAGGATTTTTACATTTAACTCCTGAAAAAGAAAAATTTTTTTTACAAAATGGGAAAAAAGACATAGAATTGAGGTTTTAACAATAAGATAATTGTTATCATGTACATATGTATGTATATGTGTAAAATATAATAAAAATAAAATATTTTAAATTAGATTTTTTTAAAAGTGTCATCATCACTTATGTTTTTGCAATTAAGTTTGAGTTGGATTTTTTGAAAATTCTATAAACTTTTACAAAGTTTCAATGCGGTTTTCGTTTTCAAAAAATATTCTTTGTTTCTATAAAATCAACCATTTTACCCAAAATTCGGAGCTCAATATTTTTAAAATTATATTGCATATCTAATGGCTCTAGTTATCGTGTATTCTACAAAATTATACCTTTTTCTTTTTATACTATATATTGTTATACTATAAATATATATTTTCTCTAAAACTAGGAACAATACAAATTATAAGGCCTCCACGAGGATTCAAAAATTTTATTTCAACCTTTACTTTAAATTACTTAAATACCAAAATATCCACACAAATCGTTGTGTTCAATAATTTATTTTATTAAAAAATATGCAAAACTTTTTTTAAAGATGAATACACTATTCCCTCCCGTATACGAATATAAAATATAACAGGCATAAAAGAATAATATCTAATTGCAATCACTTTGTTCTAGCAATATACAAGTTTTTTTTTTACAATTCTACAAATAAAATATAAAAATTTCACCGAAATATCTGCAAAATACAAAAAAAAAAATCGTGAAATATGAGAAACAATAGATGAAAATAAAAAAAAAACGAAAAGGAAAGAGGGCAAAAATCTAAACCTAAAACGTTCGTTTAACACTATGTATACAATATATAAATTAATGCCCTGAGTTATAATCCTTGAAGTGGTAATTTTTCTTATCACTTTTCTCCTTATATCCAATTTTTTGTTCTTCCTATTTGATTCCTTTTTTTTTTGTTTTTAAAGAATAAATTCGAAAAGAAAATGTTACAATAATAAACAAAAAAATATTGTATTTTTTTTCTATAAATCGAAATTGAGAAAAACTCTTCGATTTTATTTGTATAGCAAATTATTTTTATAAAAGAAGAATAAAGTACAATATAACAATATTGGAAGCATAAAAATAAACTAGATAGGCGAATACTGGAATTTATTTTTATTGAGGTAGGTAAAATATCCTATGAAGCAAAAACTGAGATACGAAAATAAACGTGGATTTGTTTATTTTACATATATCCTTTCGGCTGTCTTTGTTATACTACTAAAAGTTAATTTCGACTCCTTTTAATCACCAATTACTTATTTTTTAGAGCGTTAGTCTTAATATCGGGATAATAAAAATATTTTATTGTTTTTCTTGAAATGAAGACGAAGATTTTTGTTGGGTTCAATTATATTAATCTTATATTATGTTTTAACTGTTTGTACCATTTTTAAGAATTATATGTTTGAAAGCACATCACAAGATTATGAAGAAATAAATATTTTATTTGAAGAACATACTTATTATTTTTAAGATCAATTGTTATACTATCGAGTTTATAAGACACGCGGTCATAATGCAGGATAATAAAGCAGTTGAGTACTAATATAGATTTAGAATTTCTTTGTTAAATTTAAAACTTAAGGCACAATTAGAAAAGGTTTCAAAATTAAGACATATGCAATAAAACTTAATCAATAATGATATGACATCTTATATCATGACACTTTATATTGTGACACCTTATATTAAAATATACGCTATGTTAATGTTAATAAAAACTCAGATGAAAGATATGGTATATTATAACTATCATTGAAGTTTACGTTGTCCGAATATTAATCTAAAAAATATACTAAATTTTCTCAGTTTTTGACTTGCTCAATAACAGTCCTTGGTAGGTATGTGGTATTATCAACAATGTTTACGATATAAAATTTTAACTAAGTTGCGTAATCCGAATAATTTTTAATTGTTTTCTTCATTATTTTAAATTAAATGTTCAAATCAGAATTATGTAGTTAAACATAATGATGACATTGTGAGTTTTTTTTACTTTTAATTTTATTTACAAAATTAAATATTTAATTGTATTTTATTTTAATATTAATTTTATGTAAAATTATTTATTTTGTATACAATTATTTCATTTACTAAAAAACAATAAAATGCCCCACAATGTATGCAAAATAAATTAAAAAGTTTTTAATTTTAAATTGAAATTTTACTTTGTACTGTTTAAGACTCCATCTATCCCAATATAATAGAATAAAAATATAAGTGAAATATAAGTGATTATATTAACATAAGAGGAAGAGATAATATTATATATTAATAAAACAATTTGTGTTACCTCTTGTTCCACACAATGGCGAAACCCTGTAGCTCGAGTTTGGTAATTAAATTGTTTTTTAAGATTAATAATATCGGTGAACCATTTTGTGTATAGAATAAATCAAATTTAAAAAATAAAAGTTCATGATAAGTTACAAGTTTTCGACATTATTTAGCATAGTTTTCTACATATTTAACAACAATGTTTCCTTTAAATTTTAGAGTGTACTTAAGCATGTCGTGAAATTACCAGGAAAAATAATTATATTTTTTCTTGAGATTTCGCCACCTTGATGGTGAAAAGATTTTGGTTAGGTACCAAACAACATCTTCTTTTGAAAAACATACATGACATTGAACGATTTATTCATTTTATTTACATTTTCCTGTTCGATTTCAGAACTATCACGTACAGCCGATCATTTTCATCTGGAACATACTAATCTTTATTTCCTGAAACAATATCATTATTTTTTTTCCCATTATCACTACCTTTTGCTAAAATTTCGATTTCATTTCATATGGGTAGAAATCCACGCAAATACGAACGTAATATCATAGAGACCGATCATTTTACTTTTACATTACCCGTTCATATTATAAAAACTGCAGAAAAATAAATGAAAATTATAAAAAAAAAAAAAATCATCACAATAATTGCATGTAAAATGTTAACTCATACAGAAAATTTAATTTGCCTTGCTAATTAAATCCGATTATAATTTTTTTTTCTTTTTTTTTTCTCAAAGTGTGATTGTGTAAAAAGACATTAAAAACGCTTCAATAATTCCACTTTTATAAAATGTAAAATAACAATGTATTGAAATGTGTATATAGATATTACAGAATGTTGGTGGTACCTTAAATGTTATTGTGATTCTGGTTACATTTTTTATAAAAATTTTATATTATTTGCCCTCTGTCCCGTCATTACATGAGTCCATATCTAAGTTCCAATATATATCTATTTATTTATATTGTGTACATACATAATAGTATTTCATATTATCATGCCGGTATATGACTGTTATTTTTTTTTTATAACATGTCCTTTGTTTTTTTTTAGTTTTGCCTTGTTATTATTACATTTTTTCCTCTATGATATTAAATGAAAATGAAATTTGTTCACTATGGATAGCTGACTTGAATAGTAAGTAATGAATCACTTATATAGTTTTCTCTTATATGTTCTGAAAAAAAAATGAAATCTTTCAGTTTCAATAATGTTATCGAATGGTATCCTTGTTTAAGTTATGCATGCAGGATTATAATAATAACAAAAGAGAAAATTGGAATTCTTGTTATAACTTTCTTTTGATTTGTAATATTATTACAATTTTTGATTTGTTTCATATAGTAGTTTTTAATTCTTTACAAAGAAAATTAAAATTCAAAGAAAATGTTTTAAAATTAAATAATATTAATGTAAATATTTATTTAAAAGATTTTCATTCAAAAAATTATAGTGAATTTGTACATTAAATTTATAGGATATTTCTATATTTTTATTTAAAAAGTATATCCTTTTATATTAATGCTCACTCAAGGTAAAATTTTGAAATTTGAGTGTCAGATAATTATGGAATTAAATTAAATTCTCAAAAACTGTGTGTGTTGCGTGTAAATTTAATAGAAATCTTATAACTTAACTATTCTTGTGCAAAATATTTATTAATTAATATTTAACTTTTGATATACATTAATCATAAAATTGAAATTTGATGATAAATTGAAAAATCACCAAATATTTTCCTCTATTATTCAATTTTCAACTACAAAATAAGCATGGAATTTAAAACGAAACCTTAAATATTTTGCTCACAGTATAACACATTTCATATTATGCTCAGTGACGTGATAATTGTATTTTTAGTTCTTTTTGAAAAATATCTTATTCATTCGCCTTGCTTTTTTCACTTTATACAATATTATAATATGTTTTCTACTATATTAATTAGTATTTTTAGATCATTGAATTATAGAAAAATTCTAAACAGAATTACATACTTATTTAGATCTGTATTATTACAAACACAATATGTAATTTTACTAACAAAATGCAAATTATAAATTTTCTCCTATACTCTTCCATTTTTTTTTTGTTTTCTATTTTTAAAACAAAATCTATTCTCTTTAATATATAATTCAAGTCTATTCTATTTTTGAATATATAGTTTTTTTCTTTTTTTTCTGATAATAATTAGTTAATTATATATGGTGGCTAAATTAACCCGCAGGGAATTATAATAAATATGTGTGACATAAAAATAGTATACTATAAATATATTTTATATAATATATTTATTTATATTTAAATGGAATATAACCTAGATCACATAATATATTTACTATCTATGTATTTAAAAAAAAAAAAATAAAGAGAGAAAAATTTAATGATAGTTATAAATTTTTTTTATAACTGACTTTTAATATATGTTTAGATACTGCTGATTATATAAAACTAAAATCATTTAAATGATTATTCATTCATTTTTTTTTCACTTTTTTGTTATTCTACAATTTATTGTGGATATACTCACGTATTAGATTAACTATGTCATACATATACCTAAATTTTGTTGTGTAGGTGTATGTATTATTTACGCAAACAGGGTAATTCTCTTTAAAAGGAGCGTTTTGGACTATAGTCGATTGATTAAAGATAAAAGTAAACTTTTTATTTGCTTTCCAAGACAACTTATTCCAAGAGGCGTATTATATTTTTAAAATTTAATCCCTAATTACTGTTATTTTGGTGAAATAAAATCCTATAATGCCTATAAATAATTTTTTTTGTAAAATAGAGCTATAGCACAGAAGAGTATTAGTTTTCTGTTTCCATACAAAATTTTGTAAATATTTAACCTTAAAAATCTCAAAATTTCAAATTTTGGAATGTACCAGTTTAATATTTGAGGTGCAATACGTTGTGATTGTTTCAAAAATTATTTTCATTCAAATATAAAAAAAATAAGTTATTTCCTATCATAATTTGCGATCTTAATAATAAAATTCTCTTTAATTAACTTTATTATAAAAAATAAAATTCTCTTTACTGAAATGCGACAGATTCTCTTTCATTTCAATTAATTTCTCTCTAATTAAAAATTCTCTTTCAATAAATTGCGAGGGGCAAAGGCAAAAAATTAGATATATTTTTAAGAGAAATATTTTAATTTCACTTACTTGATGAAGAAAAAGAGTACTTTAGTAATTCTTTGCATATTTTCATAATTTTTAATTGAAATCTTTTATTAAAATTGAAACTTAATAGATACTAAGTACACTCTTGATAAATTCAATATTACATCTAGTATTAATAGAAAATCGAAAAAAATATATTTTATAATAATTTCAAAAATCTATTTATTCTATTAAAAAAATTCAAATGTTGTAATTATATTCCAAGCTTTACATTATTTTAATTGTCACTCTGTATAATTTTCTACATAATGTATACATTTATTTATTATATGCATATTATGTTATGGTGTAAAACCAAATAATGGTATGTATAATAATTATTATTTATGTACATAATAAAAAAAACTCCCTTTTGCAGAAGAATTTCCCAATATAAATACACTTTATGAAACTAATAAAATATTTTATAGGATCGGTTTAATTTCACTTTAGAAAATTTTATATTTTTTTTTTTTGTTTTTGTTTTTCTATTTATTTTTCTGTATGAGAGACCACAGTTAAACACATTATCATTATAATGAAGTGAAGTGATATTTTGTGGTTCCTAAAACTCATATAATAACGACATAAATATGAAAAAGATGAAATACTATATTAACGAGATATGAGTACATAATAGAAAAAATTAAAACAACATAATATGTGTATGTATATATAATATAAAAATGTGTGAAGCAAGTACCTAAATATAACTTTATAGTGGAAATATTTTGGTTGATTATAAATCAATTGTGTTATATTATACCCTACACTTAAATATATACGCTAATATTTCATAAATTTTAAATTAAATTCTAAAATTTTTTAATTCGGTCAAAGTGTGATACTATATTAAAAAAAAATATTATAGTGACCTTAAGAGATTTTCAATATAGCATGAAAATCTCAAAAGAATTTGTTATGGTTGTTTAATCTTAAAATAATCTTTCATTTCATACCTTATGCAACTTTTATTTCTATTATCTTGTACCAAATCTGGTTTGGTACTAATATCCTGATTTCATGTTATTTTAAATAATATACATGTTATTATTTGTAAAACTCGTTAATATTGATTTAGTATCAATGGTAATAATGATTCTAATACCGAAGAAGACCACTTACTCAATGGCATTTGTCTAGTAAGATTTCACGTTTTGCATAATCAATTATTATAGTTTTTTATACAACAATTACCCTTATTATTCGTTTTATCATAATTATTACGCAAATACACAGTACAAATTCCACTAGCTGCCTAGGAATATCTACTCCATAATTGGTATATTTTAATGTTCATATAACGTTTATTTCAATATTTTTACCTTTTCAATATATGCACCTTTGTATTCAATTTATAAAATAGATTTCACGCTTCCTTCGTATATAATAAAACATGACTTAATATGTGTAAGTATGTCATTTTGTGGTAAATTTACATAATATTATGCACTATTTTACTTATACATAGAAGCGATTTTAGTATCTATATATTAAATATTATGTTCTAAAATTATTTCAAATACGGTTATATATTATATATGCAGCATAGTTATAATGAACATACCATGTATATAATATCTATTATTTGTAAAATTTAAATACAGATACATTCGAGTTAACAGATGCTGCATATTTTTAAGTACACACATATGTACAGTTTTTTTTTTAATATAAAAACATAACATTATGCGAAATTTGTACCAGATAACACGAATATAATTTTAAATATCTACATACTGATATACACGCAATATTATATGATAGAAATTCGCGTTTTTAAACAAAATTATCGAAAAATTTAAAAAAAAATTTTTGTGTGCATTGTGTAGGTGGTGTATATTTGCTGTAAATAATATAAAGAAACAATAGAATCCTCCTACATTATATCTACCTACATGCTTACTTCATAATAGTATCAATTTTCTATTAAACTCATATTGAAATTATTGTAAATTAATAATAAAATATTAAAAACTTTATTTAACGCATCTGGTATTTTCAATGAAATTTTAGATGATTTTTCCAAAAAAATTATATTAAAATGTGCATAATAACTGGTTTGAATAATAAAACGTTTAAGACACAAATTCGGGTAGTTAGTTGCATTATGACTCAAAAAGAAAATCTATATTTTTTACTCTTAACCCATTAGCTCCCATTGTTACCTTTCGAATACAGTTCCTTTTGAAATATTTTGATTTTAAATCACTCATAGTAAACTATCTTACAAAATAGAGCAGATATATGAATGAATTATGCGTTACTTCGCTTCGCACTCTTATTATTACATGACTTGTGAAATTTTAATAAAATTAATTCTTAAAAAAATAATTTAACAAAAGCAATTTTAATCTTCAGAATACACTGTTTAAAATTGAATTGAAAATTTCCTGACATATAGCTAGCTGACATATAGCTAGCTAGTTAATTTTTATTTCATAGAAATATTATATAAGATTTATTAAATTATTGTCAATATTTTAATAATATTCAAAAGTGCCTTTGTTTACCTTTTATGCACTAATTTTATACACATAAGAAGGGGACCTTGATATTCTATCAATATTATATCATTATAAAACTATTGTACATAAAAAATATCTTGATCATACTAAAATAAATTTTATATTTAATTGTTCCAAAACCTCTTAAAATACATTTTATTATTATCTTTTACTTTAATATAAAAAAAAAATCTATAAAAAGGAACGTATATTCTATTCTATATTACTTAATATTTATTATATAATATGTGTTTGTACATGAATTACTTAAATAATATAAACTTAAACATAATATTATAATAAAATTTTCGCCCCTACAGATTTTACAGTGCATTTTATTACACACGTACACTTCATATCAATATTATATACGAAATATAAAGATATTTTAATGTATATTTTCATTTATACATAGCTGTTATAATATTAAAACGTATATGTATGTGTGTATAATAAAAAAACGTCATATAATCTATTCTATTGTCATTATAATAAAACCGTTATTAAATTTAATCGTTTCAATGTTCGTTATGAGTATTAAGCATGTTTTGAAAAGGGATTTCTTATTATATACATAGTTATATTCTTATTATACATAAAATTGTAATAATATTTAATTTTCGTAAGGATAATATTCTATATATACTTTTTCTTTTTTATCTTAGATTATTTTACTATTATTATTATAGATCTAGTAAATATTGTGTCGATATTTGTATATTTGTATGTTTTATGAAAAATTTAATAGATTTTATATTTTTAGAGGAAAATATTTTTTTTAATTTTTATCATTTTGGCTTTTTTAAGTAATATAGATATACAGATAACATTGAAAATAATATTGGAGCGTGATTTTTTAATATTACTTTATTTATATTGAATGAAAAATAATAAAAGATCGCCATACGCGCGAAGGACACTTTGTTATTATTCGAATTTGTACAAACATAAAAAATATGAAATATACAAAATATTTGTTCGATTATATTTTGTACGATTATGTAATTTTATGAATAAAGAATTTGTATTAAAAATGAACCTTAATTAGCGAATATGGGCATAAAATAAATTTTACATTGAAATTGATTTTAAAAATAATTATCTTCTACAATAATATTTACGTATGTGAACTGCTTAAATTTTATTGTATATTTTACGTATAATGTTAATTCGAAACTGGACGATATTAGGAATATTTTCCTAAAATAAAGAAATCATTTTTATACTCTATTATAATGAATATTTTAAGAGTTAATTACAAAAACTGAAATAACTTCGTGTAATTGTCTCAATTACCGAATTTCTTAATAATAGTGTTTATTAAAGTATTACAAACAATTTTAAAATTTCTTACACAGTAGCAAGTCACAACGTATGGAAGAGCTGAGAAATTTGCTTACTTTTCTTAAAAATAGAATTGTATTTAAAAGACGGGCTTGTAGTAAGCTTATGAAATTTTTTAATGAATTTACAATATTAACCTATATAAAAATGTATTATAATTTTTAAATTTATTTATATTAAAAAATTTAATATAATATGTATATAAAATAAGTACTCACTTTTTATTATAATGGTGACTATTTATTACATATGTAATATGAAAATTCCTTCGACCATTAACATCAATTAATTTTAAAATTAATAATTTTAATTCATGACTTCATATGTGTTATTCGAGTTCTCTGAATGATATATAAAGCTGTAAAAGAAAAAAAAATGAAAATTTTAATAAAGTAAATTTAAAAAATTTTATTCATCATATTTGAAATTACAATTTGAATATAAGTAGATTGACTATAATATGTCTATTTACGAGTCTTAGTAGCGGAGTATAAATAAAGTATATTTCGGAAGATGTCAGTCTGTTGGTGTGGCTGATGCGCGTATCTCAAGTTTTGATAACATTTTATCTGTGAATTTATTATGGCTATGGCATGGATTGATCAATTTTTGAAATATGTCAGGCCTTGGAAACCGGACGGTTTTACATTTTTGTTCATTTTGAAGAAAAATATTCAACAGATTAACATGAAATTTTATATATAAGCTTCGTTTGAAAAATTGCCTAATTTTTTGAAAAAATTAAGCAGTTCACATACGTTTGTTATTTTTTTTTATAGAAAAAAAAAATAACAAACTGATTTCCTTGAAATTCAATATTAACTTGTAAATTTTTTGGAAATATCAGAGTCAGAAAACCGAACTGGAAATTTTACACTTTTTACCATACCTAAGGAATTAATTGACAGAATTTGTTGAAATTCAATATTTGAGATCAGTTTAATACTGAAATTCACCGATGAGTTCAATTTGCTACTAAAAGTTACATTTCCAATAATTGAGATGGCATACAAAGTAACTCTACTACCAAGAGCCAAATTCAAATTTTCTTATAGATATGTTTACTAAAAGCTTACTAGCATCCTTAAAATTTGAAAAAAGTGTTTATAGGCCATTTCGCTAAACCAGGCAATCTTGTGGTCGGTTATGTGCGGATCAATTTTAATTTTATAAATTTCATTTTTCTATTTTCGAAAAAAAATTTCGAAAAATTAAAAATTAAAATTTTCTGCAATATTATATCCATTTTACTTTTACATTATTTCATATTCATAAAAAAAAAAAACAAAATAAAATATAATAAAAAAATTTAGGTATAGGTAAAGTATTTATGTATCTACTATACTGCATCATATTTATTATAATAAACACCTTGACTTCATTTTAAAAATAAGAACTTTTCTAACCCTTTAACTATTTTATATACGTTATATACTTAATAAAATAGTCTTATGCCCATTTATACCTATAGGTACGTACATTTTAACTAAAATAGTTTTTTAAAAATATTATCTTCATACTTCATACCGACTAAATTTCTTAAAGTCATATGACATACTCATAATACATATAATATAGATAGGTTAAGATGAAAAATATAATAATGGTATATAGATGAAAATATTGCAGACCTTTAAACACTAAAAAAAAAATGAAGAAGAAAAATAAAAATAGAATAACAGAAAATTTCCCTATTAAAAATTTATATATTTTATGCTGATATAAAAATGCAATAAAATTCATATTAAGAAAACAAAAAAAAATAAAATAATCATAAAATAAAAAATTCGTTTAATACTGTTATACACATATATGTCTACTCTAAATAATATTTTTTCAGTTTCTTTAAAAAAAATCTAAATAAATGTTTAGTGTATTAAATTTTACCGCCTTATATGAAAAATAAAAAAAAAATATATTCAAAAAATATTAAAATCTTGCACAGGGAAAAAAAATATAAAATTAATGAGAATAGAAAAACAAGTATAACAGAAAACAAATAAAATATTTAAAAAAGAAAACTCACATCCTCAAGTAAAAAACTGAAAAACTTACTTACAAAAATAACTTTAAAAAAAAAAAATTATTTTATATCATTTACATTTCATATAAGAAAAATATTCGTATACACTATGAATTTACAACATTTGTACAAATATACACACACATAAACAAATTTATTCTTATTAATACATAGGCATAAATTGTATCTAAATACATAAACATAAGTTAAACGTAGGGAAAAAAAAAATTGCATAAAATATGTAAATATAGGTAAAGAACGACAAATTTCTTTTAGCATTTTTTTTTTTGCCTTTTCTACGTATTAGGGCAGAATATTGACCCCATCACATAAAGCCTAAAGGTATGTATTTGAATAGTAAAAAGAAAAAAAAAAATTAAGAAGCATAAAATATTTAAATGCGTTTATTTTTATAAAATTTTAAATAAAAAAAAATATATACTCGTATATATATATAAATATATTATATAATATCTACCTATATACAAAAAATCCATGACGACGATGATGATAATGATGATGATGATGGTGTAAGATTATCATTATTATTTATAATCAACATCAATATTATTATTATTATTGTTATTACACAATTTTGTCGTCATAATAATATCATTATACCTATATACCTATAATAATATATAATATAAATTTTCTTAAATATATGTATGTATGTATACGCACGTCTTTTGAAAGATTTCCAACAATTTTTCCTAAGTATATTGTACGTTATATGCTCATTTTACGTTGAGCTTTTCATCTAAATTAATATACAGTGGTTGCGTATGTCATTTATTGCGGTTTAGTACCTATGTACTTACATTATTATGATTATACCGCATATATGATAATATTTAAGTTGAATAAAAAAAAAAATTTACATAAAATGATATAAAAAATATAATTTTTATTTTATAAAAAATTAATAATATTAAAATACATAAAAGACGATATATTTATATTAGTAAAATAAAAATTTAATTTAATAATATTAAATGCCATTTTGTATATTAATTCTATTCAATTGTCTGTTATATATGTGCTGTTTTCAAAACGCCTATTTGATTTGTGTAGAAGCGTATTGAAAATTTTTTACTATATGGAGACAAATTTTATTAATAACAGTATAATGTTAATAATACTGTTAATAGTAACAGTAAATGGTATAATAGTATTTTAGAAAATAATCCCGTTTAAATTTCATATTTTTATTTTAATCTTAACTCAGTTCCAGATGTACAGGTTTTATTTTTTATGTTATGCCGAAGTCATGTTGACTGTATCGTGCTAATGAGAAAGAATTTTTAAATCTATTTAAGGCTTCGATTAAACTAATAGAATATCTTAATATTCGATATCCAGAATTTCGTCAAAAATTTCATTTTATTTGGATTCCATGAAATTAATTACCCAACAACGATTGATCATCGATTAAGGTAGTCATATAAAGTTGTTTTTTTTTTTTGCAAAAATTTATTTAAATTTTCATTAGAAGGGAATAATTTGCATTTCAATCAATTATTTGTCTATCTTTGGAAACAAATTAATTCTTAAATGGTTATTATTAAATTTAATAAAAAGCTCAAAAATCAAAAGTTTAATTGTCTCCAATCATAAATTTAAATTGGAGCTTAATTACGCCAAATCAATATTAAATTATTTTGATTTGGAAAATAAATTAAGAGTCACAATAGCCCCTTTGTTTACATCAAATCACTTTAATTTTTTTACTTTGCATTTTCGTTCTTTATCGTAACTATAAAATTGTTAAACTTTTAATTGTGAAAATTGTCCAAATTAATTTTTTATTATAAGCCAAAATTTAACAATTTTTCGAACTACAAGCCCCATACTTGGGTAATCTTATTAATTAAATTATTGATATATCAAGCGAAGAACTAAAATATTTAAACAACATTTCGAAAAAAAAAAAATTGTTAAAACTAAAAATAAATCTACTATATGCCTGGTCCTCATAGATTTTTAAAAATACTGAAAAATAATAATAAAATATAACAATGTCCATAGATAACTGTAAAAATTGTTAAATTACTTGATTTTCTGTTTCCTTTACAAAAGTAAGACATCTATATAATTTTATTTTATTTTTTGTATTATAATACTTCTATTTTTGTCTGAAAACTTAATGAAAAATATTCAAGTGGTGACACCTTTATTAGATATACGACCATAAATTACTAAATTACCCGCGGAGTTTTTCATTCTCTATTTATTATTATTAGTTTTGTTTAGTGTCATTGTCTTATTACAAATTTTTTCTTCTTTTTGTTTATAGCAAAATATTTTAATGCTAATTTTTTACTGGGTTTGTTTTTTACTGACCGCATTCTCTGCAATAAGGGAGGTTATGTATTGGAACCTAATTTCGAATGTAAATGCACTTTTCTATATAGTAGCGGAACGTAAATAAATTATTTTTGGCAAGATGTCGCTCCGTTTGTGAGTGTGTGAACTCATGCGTCTCAAATTTCGGGTGAACTGAAACGAAAATTTATATCTGTGTTTACTTTAGCTAACATTTAATCAACTTCTAAGACAGGTCAAATTTTAAGAGCTGAACTTCCACTATAGGCTGATTTTAAATTTCTGATTCTTTTTATGAAAATATTTAACACATTAACTTCCTATCATACTATTATATTAAACAAACAAGAATTTATAAAATTTCTTGAAACTTAATAGTAGATTTCAGTTTGTTACCGGTAAAAATAGTGTACTTTCCGAAGGGTTTGGGTAGCGTTCGTACTAAGCAATTAATATTTTCTAATTATGCCAATTAAAATCTTATTAGAATCCTTAAAATATGAAAGAAGTATTTAAAGGCAATTCTTATTGCCTTTAAATTATTTATTAAATTTATTTATTAAGGCAATTCTTATTGCCTTAATATATTGCAACACTTTCGCCTGCAATTTTGTATACACTTTGCGGGTCGGTTATGTGCTGACCGTATCGGAATTTTTTTATTCTTCAGCTTTTATCCATTCGATTAAATGAATACTGAAATACACCCTTCCGAATCTTGTCTTTCAGGTCTTTTTTGTTTTTTTTTTATATTTTTTATTTTGAATTTAGAATGTGAAAATCTAAGTTGACAGTAAAAAACATTCACCATAAATAGTAGCAAACTATAACAGTAAGAAGAAAATAAAAAAAAAATGCAAAAAAAAAACCAAGATAATAAATGGGAAACCCAAACAAGATTTCAACTTTCACAATAATATAAATAAAAAAAATAGTAATAACAAAGAACAAAAACAATGAGTTCCTCTTTTCATACGAAATGACTGTGTTATACAACTAAAAAATCTTATAAGTTTTAGAATATATATATATATACAAACAAACCTTAAGGTATATACAAGGAAAACACTATGAAAACAAAAAAAAAATGAAAAAAAAAAAACAAAAAATTAACAATAAAGATTCTTAAGTAAAAAAATACAACTATAAAACAATAAAAGAAACACAAACAAATTTCCATTATCCTTTTAACATTACAAGTGTTTAAAGTATCCTATAAAGGTATTTTAAGGTGGTAAAAACAAAAATTTTTTTGTTACCCCCTTTTTATTTTTATTTTCTTACTTATATGACTCTGTCTTATTTTTAGTTTTTCTAATTTCTAAGACATTGCATATACTAATCAGCAACCTAAACAAAAAGTTTTAAATAAAAACGAATACACATATAGTTATTATACAACTATTTGTCATACTTACATACGTATTATATGTAAATTGTTATACAGGGTCTTTCGCATATAATTTCAGTGATGATTTCTTTAGTCGATTTCCAACAAAAAATTGTATGGTTGAGAGGAGGGGAGATAATAAGCTTTTGGTTAAATACGGAAAAAACTGGTAAAAGTTTCAGTTGCTGAGGCCTAACATACAAAACTTAAGATACACATATGCACGCCCAGATCAACAGACCAACATCTTTCAAGCTTGAAAATGAGTATATTTGCACCACTCTATTGTAATGCGATTTTTTACTAGAAATTGATCAAAGAATCATCTGTGAAATTATTTACCACCTTATGACACACCCTGTATAAATAAACATATTTATGTATGGCTAGGCTACATATATACCCATATTATAATATTTTACAATAGATTCTTATAGTACCAATTTTTATTTGGGTAAATAGCTTCTAGCTTACCTTTTTTTTCATCATACTTTTTTATCCTATACAATTTTTTTTGTTTTCTTTTCATTATGTTTTTCTTTTCGTCGTACAGTATTTTTCTCCTAAGATTAATTTCATCTATAGACATACTATTTATTTTTATGTGTTTATGTTACATTTATACAAATCTCGAACATAATATGAAATATATTTGTATTATATTATATACATATTGTATGTATACATATTGTATACAAATATTCCCCTAAACATATGTACAATACAATATATTGTGAACCATTTTATCTATTGTCTTTAAGGAACCGACATTATGGTCGCACAATATTTTCTCACAATTTTTATCACAAAATAAAGCAAAAAAAAACGAAAAAAACATATTGTCATACTTTATATAAAGTGTTCCTATTTTTCATGTGATTTTCGTTATTCACACATACGTTAATATACGCATATATATAAACCCTTCCAAATATGTCTGTTATATCCACAAACAATTTTCTGTATTGAATGTAAGTATGTCAGCATGTATTTGGTATTGTTTTTGTGTGACCAAATCTATTTAATATACAAATATATAACATCTTTGTCGTAATAAAAATAAAACTGTCTAAATCGAAATTAGTGATTTTGTGTTAATTAAGTTTAAAGATTTTACATTTTACAAGGCACTAAAGCGAATCGAGCTTGTTAAATTTTACCTAATGATTTTGTTTAATAGTTTATATTATTTTAGTGCTCAGTTTTGTTATAAACTAATTTCGAACCAAGTTTTATAATTAAAGAATTAATTTTCTCGAATATTAATTGAGAATTTTCCAAATAAATTGAAGAATTACACAAATTATTTGCTAAGTCCATTTCTGCAATTTTACGTTATTGCCCTTAAGATATAAGTACATACGGATTGAATATGCAAAAACATTTCCATACTTATGTTTTTTTCATAATTTGTAACAATTTCTAAGGAATAATAAATATTCTTTTTTCGTTTTTTGTTATACATAACAGCTAAACACATTGTACAGGTGAAATTATTCAAAAAAAGAAATTAAATACAATTTTAAGTGTATGAGAGTACATGTGTATATAAATGATATTAAAAACGTGTCCATAAATATATGATAATAAAATAGAGAATAAAATTCAAAGGCCAGTGTTGTATCATTTTTTTTAGGGATGAAATTTAATTGTTAATTGTAAAATACAATAAAATAAGAAGTATAATTTTATAATCAGTAATTTAAGTTATATAAAACATGGAAATCACTAATTTATAAAATGATGAAATTTGTATTCAAACATTTTTAATTATATGTGGTGTTCATACATGTTTGTACACAACATGTTTGAGAAAATACTCAATATGTACTACTAATATATGAATATACTCAATAATTTAAAATACGATAACAATATTATCGATATTTAAAATTTCGTAATTTTCTAAAGTGGATTCACGTAATTTAAATGAGTTGAATAGTCAGATTGATTTAGATTTAGTTGAATAGCGGCAATCGTTTTATATTTTTAAACAATTTCAGATAAAGAATATCTTTTAAAGATTTCTACATTAATATTAAAGTAGAAACTATTCTCATTCGCTAACAAAAACAGTTTCCTCCAAATTTAAAGTAACAACATTATTATTTTTATGTATTGAGTCTTCACTGACAAATATTTCATTAATCTTTCAGAAAAATTTTTTTTTATGTTGTTCTTTTGATTTCTTTTGATTTTTGAATTTAACACTTTTTATTCTCTTTTATATTTTTAATTTTTTATTCATTTTTTTTCTCGGTTTGGTTTTTTTCTTATTTTCATTTTCTTTTTGTATGAATGAAACAATATTATAAATATCCTTTGCCACAATTTATGATTTCTATCGTTTGTCAAAAGAAACTGTTACAACCGGTATATGATATTATAATACATATTCATATAACCGCATTATACATACATATACATATTTTTTTTGCATATTTTAAATGTATATGTATGTATATATGTATGTGTTAGAATCAAAATAGCATATACAATTTTTTTATATTAAAAAATTCCAGTTTTAACGTGCAAGAATTTTTAAAGGAAGTCAAACTTTACAGCAAAAGTAAAAAACGTATAATACTTACATGATGATATATAACATACATAAATATATGTATGTACAGAAATTCCTGTATATTAATATGTGTACATATCAAGGAAAAAAAAAATAATACAAATAACATAAAGTGAAAGGAAAAAAGAAAAATTCGCATTACATAAAAATTATCCTGTTTAAAACGTTTATTTCGCATAGTAAAGCACATATTATTATTATATAACAACAATATTATACTTACATATATAGAAAATGAAATAAAGGTTTTCTTCAAGTACCTATTTTAAGTCTTTAAGGTATATTTACAATATATTTAAGTATGTACAGTATTATATTTGTAGATATGTAAGAATGTTTTTTATTTATAGCTTTGTTTAACAGTAATAATAACCCTTTATCATTTTTATATGATTATTTTTGTATATATATATTATTATGAATGTATGTGTATATATTATATATAATATTATATGGTATAATGTATATTTTGTATTAACATATGTAACAATTTTTAAAGAAAGAATATAAAAATAGAATGATGGTATGAGGAGTAAAGCTATTTTTATCGTAATTCGGATTTTCTTTTTTATTATTTTTTTTTTTTTTTTTGGGTTTGTTATTATTTTGGTTTGTTATTATTTTAATACATAATCCAAAATGATTTGTAAGTTAAATAAATAATCAAAATATAAAATAAAATGGTTAATGATATTTATAATGATTCAGCATATCTATAGGATAGCATATTGAGACACTTTTATAATATTAGAGAAATTATAATATTGTTCTTATACTTATTAAATATATGTACATAAATAAATGTCAATGTCATTTTATTATTTTACTTTAAATGAATAGAAAAGTGAATTTTTTTGTGAATTAGAATTGGGTTGTAAGATAAGGATAATAGTAAGAATTTTATTATTCTATAAAATTTCATTCTTTAATAGCTGTTACAATGGAATAACTATTAAAGAATAAAAGGGTTTTAATTGAATTAATTTCAAATATTTAAAATTGTAAAATATTAATCGAAATAAATGAAAGAAGTGAGTATAGCTATCTATATTCATATATTATTACTAAATACCAATATAACTTTTTGTTTTTTATCTTTATTATTAATTCTTATAAGAATATTTGATGGAAATTTTTTCATAGAACTCATGGACAACAAATGGGTGTTGTAATCAAAGAAACGAGTTAAAGGCAGGAAGATTTGAAAAATAATTCTCCCAAAACTTTACTCGAACCAGTTAACATTATTGCTTTCTAGGCTGAGGCTCAACCAACTGAAAGTGAAATATTAATGAAAACAATATAAACAATAAATTTAACAATGATTAATAATATTCCTTAATTTCCCCAATATTTTTAAAATTGGTATGGAACATTTTGAACATTTTTGTGCCAGTTACTGTAAGTTTCAGAGTTGAAATTCCGTTACTGATAGAAGACTTTTAATAATCTGAACATGCTTACGTTCTAATAAATTTTTAATGTTCTTTCTCAATTTGATCAAATATAAATACATAGGATAAGACCATATCAGCCAAATAAATAAATTATATTATATATATATCATTATTCTCTAGACTAAGTGTTATGGGTTAAAGGTGTTATAAACTGTAAATAAATATCCCAACTTCTATGATTTAAAATTTATATGTATATTATAAGCTTATTATTATAAAAGAAAAACCAAAATAGAAATAATATTTTTTTTTTATTATTATTTTTATACCCTTAATCCTTTTAAATTTGTCATCTCTTCATTTTGTAATTTTATATGGTATTTTCACATTATTTTCATCACACTTTCATTATACAATATATATATATATATATATATATATATGTATATAAAAACATGGATACACTAAGGCACCATATATTTTAAGTAAGTTCAAAGGTTCTTGTTTTTTTCTTTTTATTTTCTTTTAAATATAAAATATTTATAATATTTTAAATACAAGCTATAATATAGGATACGTAAAATCTGTATATTTTACCTTTATATTTATATAATTTTATGAAAATTCATATACAATATATACTATATACATATTTATAAAGCAATGGTTTGAGGCTAGTATATGGTGAGATGAAAGTATAGATTCTTGTGGGAAAATTATATTTTATTCCTATTTTATTCCATTAAATCCTGGCTATATATAAATATATGTATGAAAATGTATATAGATATTATTATGCTCTGTAATTTTTACATTTTCAAAATAAACAACGAAAAAAAAAAAAACAAAAAGCAAAACTGTGAAGAAATGAATCAATGATGGATAAGGTAACAAAGCAGAAAAATTATCAGACATTTTAAGAAGGGGACGCATGGAGAAGAAACAGAAAAATTGGTGGGATTTTTTTTTTTGTTTTATTTTACCATAAACGGAAAATTACCAGATAATCTGGAGCGTATACACATCACAGGGATTCAGTTTTTCTTGTTGATTTTTATTTTATTTTGTATTCTGTTTTTGTTTTTTTTGTAATATAATACATATATCCTTTTTATTTTTATATTCAATTATATTATATTCTGTACAATATATATTTAAATATTATATATTTGTGTATATTGTATGTGAATGTAAAAATATTCTCCTCTTAAACATTATTATTCTTTATGGTTAATCTTTTATCTTTGAGAGTGCTATGTTTATTATGATAATGATGAAGCTTATATTTAAAATTCACGGATTATCAGAATAAAGTGGGTGAAAGGAAAAAAAAAACAGGAAAACAAAAAATCATAAAGATAAAAAAAAAAATAAATAAAAAAAAAAAAGTTAAGGAGAAGAGGTACAACAGTAAGACGAACTAGATTTTCGATGTTTAATATTTGGGAATGTTCATTCATTCTTGTTTTGTTATTTTTTGCTTCTACCAAAAAAACAAAAACAGAACAAAAAAAGCAAGAACAAGAAAATTTTTTAACGCTTCTTTTCTTCAGTTATTTTGACTTTATTTATATATAATAAAATATTTTTGACATGGCTTTATGCTTGTTATACAAAAAGTGATTTGATGATGGTATTTACTTTGACTTTATTAAATACCATCAGCACTTTATTAATAAATTTTTTGTTTTTGAATTTTTTTAATATTTTAAAGTGAAAAATAAATTTTAAATATTTTAGGTGTCGCTTAAATTTTTTGCTTTTTTTCTTTTTTGTTTTTATTTTCCACTTCACGAGAGTAGAATATTAATTAGTGTTATAATTTTCTTCTTTCATTATACGTTTTTTTCTTCAAGGAATAATATGTAGATATAGTAGAGCAATAGAACGTATTGAAAATTTTTTTTGTTTAAGGATTTTTAGAAAATTTGGTTTTCTTAAGGAGTTTTCTCTTTATTTTGCTGTATGTATATAAAATAAATTTTTTTTTCATATTTAATATAGTTTCCTATGTTTAAGAATATATTTTTGAGTAGATTTTTAATTAATTTAATTTTAAAAAATGTAGGTCTTAATATAAATTTAAAGTAGAATTTAAAGAGAAAGAATTTAAGTGTTTTTTTTTTGGTTTTGATTCCTTACAATAACATAGTGTTGAGGGCAGTCTATTTTAATTTTGAATAAATTTGTTATAATACTAAAACGAAAGTAATTATGTGATAGTTCAAATTATTTTATAAAATTATTTGCATATAATGAAAATATTTGAATTTTTACAAAACTCTTAACTAATTTGCAATAATTTGAATAGAAAAATAATTCGACAACATTGCAAATAAGGACTAAATTTTTGGTAATCTTAAAATAATTCGGAATATTAAATTATAAATTAAACTTACTGTCATGTCTGTGTATAATAAAATTTTCTAATAGAAAAAATATTTTGCTATTTTCCAGAAGCCGCATATTTTGCTCAATTCTTAAATTAAATCAACTAATACAATTACAATAAAATTATTACAAAAAACATACAATATATTATAGGCACACATTCTTACATGTAAAAAGTATCATAATAAGAACACTCATTGTGATTATTAAAGTTCACTGTCACAATTTTAAAGTTTTCTATTAAATGACTTTTGACTTTTTTTGCAAAACATTATAGTTAAAAGTTTATAATCATAACATGCTTCAAAATAGTCAAAAATTTTTATTATTAGAGCCGTTGTATAATAGCGCTATTAACTTCATAAAGCAATAGAAAATCACTGGAATAATTAAAAATACTCATTGGTTACTGAAATTATCGCTTAATTCAGTAGTAAGTGTGATTTATTGCGATAATAAAATATTAGTAATAACTAGCCAACTGTATACTAAATTTTTCATTGTAATTTTTATTCTGCAGTTATTAAAACTTTTAAATATTAAAAATTTCATTTTATTCCGCTTCTTATTTCAAGATAAAATTAATAAAAAAAAAATTCAATTTATAAAATAGGTCAAATTTTTTTTAATAAATTTAATTAAACTTTTTCTTAAATTTCTTAAATCGTTTCTTTAATTTTTACTTCCTTCTTATACTATGTTTCTTTTTTCTGTGTTATCTTTGAAACTTTCTATCAATATTTTTTCGGCAAACAAAAAAAAAAGATAAGAAAAACAACATTTAACAAAAAAAATATTAATACCATCGACAACATTTTCTTTTTCCCTGCATCATTCTTTTCTTTTATTTTCCTATATAAGAAGAAGCTGACGAAGTAGAGAAAAAAAAAACTAATGAAAAATAATAATAACAATGAAAAGCGCCGACTAAAGAAGCGTTTTTCATCTTAACTGAAACTATGTAATTTTTAATGTAAAGCGAATAATATAATTTTATTTACATACTACTTACATAAAAACATTCATACTATCAAAATATACAAATAGTATACGCAAAATAGAAGCAAAGTTAATATTGTAAGCAAAATAAATAAAAATCATATTCCCGCCAAAAAAAAAGAAGAAAAAGTTGCATGAAAACACAAAATTTTCTTTACGTAGTAAAAGAAAAAAGTTTTTCGCAAGAATACAAAAAAAATAGCAAATAAAGAGGAAAATAAAAAAAAAACTCTTATGAAAATTTCTTAAGAAATTATTTTCAATAATAATATGAATGAAAAAATTAAATAAAACATTTTGTACAATCATAATAAAACTAAATAAAAAAAATTGTATTCAAATGGTCTTAAATTTATTAAGCAACAAATCTTTGAGGTCAACGGTTCATAAACAAGAAAAATCGAATAAGATTCATTGAAATCAAAAATAGTGAAAATTAAATTGAGAGGAAGTGAAAATTAAAGATTATCTTAAAATATATTGAGTGAATTATGGAATTCTGATAATCATTACTTAACACTGCTAAATGTGCTAATTGAACATCTTGATATAACAGTTTAATATTGAACAGTAGTTGAAAGGAGAAAGAAGACGCCTTGATTCAATCGAACATAACAGTTCGATATGAAAATTGAGAGAAAAAATTATCAATTTTTCTATTTTATGCAATAAAAATTATATTTCCCTCTTGATTTTAAATTTTTCACCCTTAAATTTTTTATTTTTCCAAATATTTTGTAAAAGCTTGTAACAGGCGAACATTAAGTCTTTCATATGCAAAATAAATTCCAAGCTATTAATATAGCTTTTTTATTTTTCCAAATATTTTGTAAAAGCTTGTAACAGCCGAACATTAAGTCTTTCATATGCAAAATAAATTCCAAACTCTTAATGTAGAAAACTAATAATTTAATTTTCAACTCTTCTATATTAGAATTTTCATAGAGAAAAGTTCTCCGTTTATGTTCCAAAATTACATTTGCTATTATAATTAGCTCAAGCGAAATTTTGGGCATTGAATTTTTTAATTATGAAGGAAATAAAATTCTAAAAAGGAAACCCGGATTTGGAATGCTCTGAATAATGCAAATTCTTTAATTAATAAAATTGGGTCCAACTAATGGTTTGTAATGTAGCACTATTCCCTTCAACAAGAGAAAATACTGCTTTTAAAAGCAAATTAGCTGTGTACTACGTTATTAAAATTATTTTCATTCACATACGAAAAAACTTCAAAAATTGCATACTTTTAGGATCTTTGAAATTAAACGTTTTTTCAACATTTTTTTGGAAAAGTGCTAAAAATAGCAACCAAATAAACTTTTCTCATTTTCTACTAATTTTTTTTTTGTAAACGCAGTTTTTCCTAAATTTTACAGTAAACCAAAATGTTCCTATGTATTTTTTTTTGCTAAAAAATATTAAAGTTTTTCCAATATTAAAGTTTTTCTCTTTTGTATACATTTAAATACCATAATTTTCAATTTACTTTCTACAAATCTTACTGTTAACTAATGAATAATATAAAAAAGCGGCCAGCAAAGCACCATTGATTCTTTAGAATTTCTTTTTCCCCAATTTTAATCCTACATAAGCATTTTTATTTCACCTTAATAAAAGATTGTATAGAGAATATTGTAATTGTAAGTATTCCCATTATGAATTTATATTAAATAGCTTAAATCCATTTAAATTATTATATTTGATATTTTTCGAGGATTCTATGAATTTTTCAACTTATTATACCTACAATTGAAACTAAGAATATTCTACTTTAATCTTATAAAAATTGTAATAAAAATGAAAGTCATCTCACTATCATCTTATGCTATTATGTCTGAAAGAAAAATCAAAATGTGCAATAGGTCGTGTATAAACGTTTGTGTATATAAATACGATATGAAAATAAATAAGAAAAAGAAAAACATAATATTATAATAACAATAGAATAAAAATAGAATAATAAAAATCAAAAGGAATCGAGAAAAAAAAAAAAACAAACAATATTATTTTATCGAATCACAAACCATCAAAAATCGATCAAGTAACTACCAAAAACAAAAAACGAAAACAACGATCCTAAATTTATTGATATTAAATGTGAAAATGTTTGTGTTTTATTTCTTGGAAAGAATAGCACCGATAATACTCATAATAGTTAAATAGTACCCAGTATGCTTATTATATTTTTTTTTTCCTTCTGTATACGTACATTAAAATAGTACAGGATGTTACAAGCATTTAGACGGTATAAACAAATTTATATATAAATCAAGTAAAAGTAATTATATGTAATTGAGGCGTGAAGGGCTCAGAAGTAAAGGTGCCTAACTCTTACTCCAAAAATTTTTGCCATAATATGCGGGTTAGGCTACTTTTGCACTAGAGAATATTAAGTTTTTTCAAATTAGGCTGAAAGAAAAAAATTAGGCACCTAATTTTATATACATTTCCACTTTGCTTCTGAGCCCCTCAGTTATGTATCACCTAAAATCCGAACATTTGGTTTTACTCTATTTGTTTATTTCAATAATTAAGTTTAATATATACAAGTTTTAGGCTTTAAAACGCAAAAACACAACTCTTCCCCATAAATTTATTTCATTATTTAAAATACTAAATACTACTTCTAAGAATATAAACCTCAGTCTTGGCAAACTTCATTTCACGGTTAATATAGCAGACGAATGGCAAATAATGAGAAATTCACGGTTAATGAAGCAGAAGAATGGCAAAGCAAAATTTATAAAATAATTTTCTGCCCATATTTAAATTAAAAAAAATCTAAAAATATCATCGAAAAATTTCACATTACGCTACTGCAAATAAGAAGTTAAAGGATGACAATTAGGCTGTGATCAAAGCGTCACCATCTTTTGAGTCACGAAATTGGCAAAATGGCTTTGTTTTTTGTTTAAATTAATAAAATTTTAAATGAAAATAAATGACTTAATGAGAGTTAGACTGATTAAATGAACTAGTTCTAATTTTTAGAATTAATAGTCATATTTCTTGGATTGCTAAGAGGAAACACCTGAATTCCTGAACCTATATTATACGTTTTGAGAAGATCTTCCGGTTCTTTCGTTTGATTATTCTATTATTCTTAAACATGAAAGTATTTTTTTTTTACTACAAAATTCTAAGACACACTGTATTGGTTACAAAATGTATGATAGAACAAATACACAAACATACTTAGAAATGTGTACAAAATAACTTCAAAGCTTTATTTTTTTAATGCCACTAAATATACACGCTGTTATGAAAATTATTTTTCTTGTTTCTTTTTTTTACTTTATTGTTTTTGACTTTTCGTTTTCTTTTTTGTTTGTTTATTTTTTTTTTTGTTTTTGCTTATTTTTCTTTTCGAGAATCGTTATAAATAAAATGTACGTTATATTTTGTGTCTTTGTAATTTTATTCATTTCTGTTTCATTTTCTATTATCGTCTTATTTTTTCTTCTTCTGATTTTTTTTTGTGCTTAATGGGAGGGCTGAAACATTTACAAATATTTAACAGAAGCCACTTGTCGTCTCAAAATATAAATATCTAATATATGTATAGATATACGTGTATAGAGAGAGCGTAAGAGTATAAAATAAAGAGAAAAAAGATTTTTAATATTGTTTGTTTTTTCAATAAAAAAAGTATGAATGTATTGAATAAATTTCAATTTTAATACAGTCAAGGAAAATTATAATGCACACAATTTATAAATCCAATTTAAAATAAACCTATTTTTGCATTAGGATAAAAAAAATTTAATACAGAAATCAAAAAAAAGGAATTCATTTAATCAAGGACCCATGAAGAATAATATTATTTTTGTAGTTTCAAGAAACAAATTCCTGAATCATAAGTTTAATAATATTCTTAATTCTACTACTAATTTTCCATTGCTTAATTTATATTACGAAAAATTTACCCTGAACTTACAAAAACAAAAGTTGCCAAAACTTCTTACAAAAATTGAATCTTAATTTTGAATTTAAAAATCAAAGAGTAAATTGGAAATGTGATTTGTAAACAGAATGTTCCTTATTGTGTAAAAAGTCGAGTAAATACAACATTTAAAACATACAAAATTAAAGCAATTATGAAAGCCTGTATATTGTTAGAAGGATTATGTGACTGCAGTGCTGTTCGTTTGCATTTCTAATATAGTTATAGTAACAGAGCTTTAACATAATAAAATATTTCATAAAATATAATAACTAATTACTAATTGCTCTCGTCACCTACCTCGAAAACTCAATGACATAAGAAAATGGTTCATGGCTATCTACAATATCTTGCAACAACCCTATGCTCCTCCAATGAGCGAAATGGGAATAAAAAAAAAAACAAAATATCGCGTTAGTAATACTCGGTAAAACTTCCATAATCTGTAAAATTTCTGATTTAATAATAATCAACTGTTGTTCTCCCCGATCAACACAATCGCTTAAATATGAAAATATAAACAATAACCATCCAATTAACAAAACTTTTTTTTATAGCATGAAACAAGGTATTCATTTAAACTTCCACTACTGTAAATTTATCATAAAAATTTTACTAAAACCATAAATTTTCTATTTTGTTTTTATATATCACTTAACAATAGCATAAAAGCAGAGACTAAAGAAAAAAAAAATATTGCTAGTCAGATTGATTACCTCCAACAAATTGATTTGATATTATAGATTTACTTTGATTTTTTTTTTTTTTTGAGATTTATTATATAACATAAATATACACACATACAAATTATGTCCTTGTATATCATAATATAACAAAAAAGTATATTAAGTATAACAATAATAATATTTTGCGTTATTAAGGTATATAAGAGAATATTTTTCAAATGACTTTTATATTTTTGGTAGGTGTTAACACTATATTCCATATAAACTCACTACATAATACATTAAGATAGTTCAAGTTCTTTTACTTTTGCTTTTTTGGTACATTTAAGGAATTAAAGTTATTTCAACATTTTTATATGCTTATTTTTCGGTATAAAACAAAAAACAATTTTCCAGGAATATTATGAATTTTCATTTTCATCATTTGAAAAAGGTAAAAAAAAAAAAACAAAATATTTTACTCAAGCCCACAATATTCGTATAAAGTAAAAAATTTTAAAAGGAAATTTTCCTTTTTTTCAAAAAAAAAAAAGAATAAAAAATTGAGGTGAAAGAAAAAAAATTATAATACAAACGAACTGAAAGTGGTTTTAATTTTATAGCTCAGGTTAAATTTTCAAGATAATTTTTAGGTTTACATAAATTTATTTTATTAATATTGTATTTATAATCTATACATATTGAGTGTATATATAATATTATGTTATATATACATGTTCTTGTAACAAGCTTTGAGAGTGTTATTAAGTTCAAAATTAATTTAATATTAAGTAAATTAAGAGTTTTGTTAAAAGATTTTTAAAGTGATATTGAAAATATTGTGCTATTATTTTATTATACAAAGGATATTTTAATGTATATACGTTTATAGTAATGTCCTGCAGAATAATAAGAATAGAATTTTTACAAAATATTTTTAGAATGTTATAAAATTTGTATAAGTAGGTATTATGAGTAATCGGGTATAGTATATACAATATTAACTTTTTCTAATGGATAATCAAATGTTTTTAAAATCCTTTTCTCATACAATGTAGAAAATTAAATATTTTTTCCCATTTAGTTTTCGATTAAATTATAAAATTATTCAATTAAATAGACAAAAATAGATTCCATTCTTATAATCAAAATTTTATGGTATAATTAAATGCTCTTAATTTTTATAAATAGTATTTAAATTTTCACATTAAAACACTCTTACTGCGACGACATTTTTAAGCCTTTTAAGCTTCAGTCAAAAATTCCCGACAAAAAAAACTGCAATATATATTGTTTTAACGCACATTTCAACCTGACACAGAGCTATTGGAAAATATGAATTATTACTACGATAGGCTCGCAGTCATTATAGATAAATCAAGAAAAATTTTGAACGTTGGAATGGGCTTTTTCTGATTTTTAGATTATTTTTACCTTATAAATTTTTTTTTTTCATACATTATCGCCAATTACAAAAAATGGTCGCGGTAGGACGAAAAATTTTAATAATTTTCTTTGCAGAAACTATTAACAGTAATATAACATTAAGGCCTTTTTGATTGAGCTGGCAATGAAAGTGTTAAGCATTAAAAATTAATGTTAAACTTAAAAAATATTTAAATGAAAGCAAAAATGCATAAAATTTTTTTTTACAGAAAAAATTTCTCAATACTTTATAAACCAAAGAATTTTCAAAAATTTAATTTGAAATAAGTTTTCCATTAACAAAAGAATAACAAAAAGCAAAATGAAAAACAATTAATAAATAAAAACTTAAGTCATTAAAAAATTTTTACATTTCTTGCAGTACGTGATTGACAACTATTTGAAATCTCATTCAAAAACAAAAAATAATTTTGTTAAAAAAGTTTCAAAAATAAAAGAAAATTTATTTCACTTATACTTTAATTAATTTTAGTAAAAGATGTCCTTATACTGTTAGCTTTTTATATAGTTGTAACTATTTTGTAGTTTGTACAGAAAATTCTTAAAAGTGAATGCGAAAATAGTTATGAAAAAGAAAAAGGAAAAAACAATTTCAGGAAACAAAGTGTTTTCTCCATAAATTTTAGCTGAAAATAAAAGAAATGGATTTACAATAATAGTACCGTTAATTAAAATTTCTTAATAACAAAAAACAGACAAAACTTATATTAAATATTTTCCTTTCCGAAATATTTGTTAGAAAAACAAAAAAAAAACCCTCATCATAAATTGTAATAATTTTGCAGTATTTGGCATGAAATATTCTTTTTTTTATTATTATCCTTTTCTAACATATTATGTATATATATATCCAAAAATTTATGTATAACAATGCGTGAACAAGCCATACTACAACAAATTAGAAAACACTGTGCACCGGACCAAAAGGTTTAGACGATATTAATTTATTTTTGCCTGCGTAAAATCGTAAAATTTTCTAGCATTCAAGAAACTAACAAAGAATTCTATTTTCATTTGTTCAGTTGAAGAGCATTTATTTAGGTGATTGTTTAAGGCATATGCACACGTGTGCACGCTTAGAGGCAGACAAACCAGCATCTTTTTAAAAACATTTACGCTTCCCTACTATAGAGGATTGAGTTGCCACTGAAAACTCAACATCCAAAATTTGGTGCCACATTGGAAAGAAATATACCAATACTGTGATTACTGGCTATTAAAATGATGCTTAGACTGAAATTAATTTGCTACTCGAATGAGTCAAATATGTGTTGGGCAGAACTTGATTAATATTCATTGTTCTATATCACCAATTATATTTTATAACTTTACTCTAATATCTAATTTAAGTGATAATTATAATATATAAGGATTGCTTAATGATTTTTTTATTTTCAAAGCATTTTTTGACTCATTCTAAAATTTTACTTTCATACTTACGGCCTCCAAATTCTTAAAAATTGTATATATTATAAAATATAGTGTTCTTTCTGAATTTAATATTCCAGTGTGTGTATGCAGTCTGTGTATGTTAGTTGCAAATAATTTCACGGATGATTCTTTGATGAATGAGTGGAACGGAGGGATTGCAGATATATACTCGTTTTCGAGGTGCAGTCTGTTGAAAAAACAGTTACCAGATTTTTTTAGATGCCTTGTATAACAAAAATAACATTTTCTTCAAATATAAAAATTCAAAATTTTGATAAATTTTCCAAAAAAAAAAAATTTTTTTACTGCTTTATGCAACCAAAATCTACTTTTATTAAGTTTTCACAAGGACACATTGTTTAGTCAGCAACTGTACCATAATATATAGAGGACCAAAATAAATGAAGATAGCTAGTCCTCCCCCAAGTAATAAAGATTTTTAGGGTTTTTATTTTTTTTTTTTCTATATTTCTATAAGTGAAATTGGAAATTCATTTACCGAAAAGAAAAAACTTCAAAAATTCTTTTTCTGTTTGTTAAAAAATTATTACTTTTTTTTATTTTATTTTCATTTCATTTCATTTCATTTCATTTTCCAGTCTGAAAATCTATTTTTTTAACTTTTTCACTTTTTTTTCCACTTAATTTTCTTTATTTGTCTTTTTTGTGTAAAAAAATTAGTCATATTTTTTGTTTTTTTTTTTTTTTTGAACAGTTAGTTTGTTTATTTTTGTTCTTAGTTTGTGTATAACTAAGGTCTTTCTTTTGTTTTGTTTCATTGCATTACCATTGTTATTGTTGTTGTGTTTAACAATTTTCATTTTTCTAACGAGAAAATAATGGAAAATCCTCTGAATAAATGAATCGGCATTATTTGCTTTAACTTTAGGGATCTTTTTTTTTTCATTTTATGTTTTAATTTTTATTGTTATTTTTGTTATTGTTGAAAATCATTTGGATATTGTTACAATTCTTGTTGGCCTTTTCTATGCTCTTTTTTATTTTTTTTTTACTTAATTCGTCAAAGAAGGAAAATATACTGAAACATACGACATGATGAAGGGTGTATATTATTTAATACACACAGGCACACACACACACTACAACAAGAAAAAAATGGGGAAAAAAAACATTCATTTCTGGGGTTATTAAGGTCCTTTTAAGTTTTAATTTTTGTTTGACTTCTTTCTTATGTTCTAGTTATTTTGATTTTCAAATCATTCATTTATGTTAGCCACTTTATTGGGTATATATTGTGTTTTTTTTTTTGTAACAGTGTTGGTATTTGTAAATTTTATTAAGTTCTCTAAAATACAATCAGTTGCTTATGTATATATAGATGGGTGTGCCTTATATGTATAGGTATTATATATTATAAATTTTTCTTCTAGAATATTCACTTTTTATTTTTTATTTGATTTTTGACAAAATTTATCATTAGATTACATTTTGGATGAATGAAGAGCACAAAATGATAAAAATGGATTTCAAATACCAAAACAAGAAAAGCTTTTTTATGTTTCTGAAAATATTAAAGCGAAAATTATTTCAAATATTTAAATGTGTGCACTATCTGTTTAAATGCTAGTTAACATATTTAGTATAAAAAGAAAAATTTGGCGAATATAAGAAAAACGAAAGATTTTAGATACATTCTTTTGAACTCTGATATAATTCTTAAAGCAGAAGCCAGCCAAACAGCTCGAATCTTTGATAAAACCTTCGTTTATTATCAAACCTTTAATAAACCTTTGATCATGTTAATAATATATATATTTCCTTCACATACCGTATTTATTGGCACCATAAACTTTTACGTGCTCAAATCTTAAATTTAATAGAACTGCTATTTAGTATAACATATAAAACATCCTTTACACAGAAAATAACTTAATATACATGCAATTTATATTTTTTTTGGATAGCAGTTATTAAAGTTTTTTTTTATAAAAATTCTGATTTTTGTCCCAATCAACCAAATGCACAAATTTTAAGTTATTCTTTTTATACTATTTTCAGAACAATTTCTGAGAGGTTTATTAAAATTTTTAGCACCAACGCAGTACAATAAGTCCTGATTTAGTTTGAAATATATTGGTACAAGAATTTCCCAAAAAATGGTCGGAATATGTGATTGCAGTTGCAGAAAATTATGAATATAAATTTTTATTTCCTTTATCTTTCACTTAAACTTTCAAACTATAAATTTTCAAGTGAAAATTAATTGAAATACAATTTATTTTTTTAAATCATAAAGTACGCTTGAAAATTTAAATTTATATTAAATAAATCCACATTATTTTTAAAGTTTTATTCTTAACATTAAGGTTCACTTACAATTCTATTTTTAATTTTGAATAACCAAAAACTTAAAAAAAAAAACGAAAAATTAATGAGAAAACAAAATTGTTTTCTCTTTTTTTTTTCATAAATTTCAATTTCATACTTTTAACCATTTCCAAAAATGAAAGAACAAAAAAAAAAAAGAACGGTAAGAAAAAAAGATCATATATAGCTAATAATAATGAATAAGAAAGGAAAATGAACAAAAACGAAAAAAACAGGATAACAATTCTATCTTTGGTGAAAACTTAATGAAAAGTTTAAAATAAAGAAAAAAATAAAAAAAAAGGACCAGTCATAAGTCAGATGTTATTCTTATATAACATTTATAGCTACTCATTTTATACATATTTTAACTTCTGTTATATACTTAAATAAAATGTTTTAGATAACACTGTTATAGTATGCCACTTTTACTTCTGTTTTAAAAAGAAAAAAACATTTTAAGGAAACAAAAGGAAAATTGGTCTCTTCTTTTGTTTAAAATTTTGAAAGAAAAAAAAAATTCCCAAAAATTCTTTTCTTTACATTTTCTCTTTCGTAATTTTCTTTTAGGGGTCAAGATATTTTTTTTTCACTTTAATATTTTGGAAAGAGCAAAAAAAAAGAAACAAGAATAAGAAACACAATTTATTTTATCCTTATGAAAACTCAAACTCCTATGTCCTTTGTCTTTTTTTTTTTGGTTATTCATATTTATATTAAAGCGGAATGAGGCATAAATCTTTTATTAATAAAATTTTTTGCTTATTTTTTCATCTTTTAATTTAAATCAGAAACAAATCTTTTATATAAAAAATATAAAGTATGGAAAATTTTTAAGTTTTTAAATCTTTTTGCACTTTCTTAACCCTGTTTGAATGAAGAATTTAAATTCAAATAATATAAGAAAGGATAATATTAATTTCTTCTTTTTTTTGTACCTCTTTTTATTAAATTCAAAATGCGGCTTGGAAATTATAAAATGAAACAGCGACAGTAACCAAACAAAGTGGTTAATAACTACTTATATACTTAAATAAAAAATATTATTAAATTAAAACTTATATATTTCTTTGTGCGTGATATTTTCACTCACCATAATATTTGTTATTAAAAAAATCTATTTACTTATGTAAGAATAATAAATTTATTTACTGATATCTTGTCTATAACAAAATTTTCAGTATTATTATTCAAGAGAGTGAATACAGCAACAAAATTCAATTCTGATATTGTTGATAGAATTAGTTTGTACTGAAAATTAATAAAAATTTTGGGAATTTGTAAAAAAATCAAATTATTAATGTAAATCTAAAATCTTGCTCTTCTAAATCAACTTTTCTAATTTTCTAAATTAGGAACAAAATTTCAAATCATCAGTCATACATAAATATCTTAAAAATTTATACCTTAATTGTATTAGTTAAGATGAAAAATCAAAATAATATTGAAATATTAAAAATATTAGTTTTAAAAAGACGAAATAAGAAATTTGATGAATTTAATTGAAAAAAAGTGAAAGGTAGATTGAGTGAAGTGAAGAGTATTTGACTGGATTAGATATTTAATGAACAGTCGAGAAATTTGTTATATCATGAAGCTATTAACCGCAAATATGGGACAAGCACATACTACCGTATGATTTTCTAAATAGTTCAATAATAATTTTCTTTCCAATAATTTTAGAAGTTTTATTTTTTATTTTATCTTCATTTTTATTCAAATTTAATTAGTTTCCGAATAACTTTTATGTGTTTGACAATAAAATTAAAATATAAAAAAAAATCTAAATAAATTTTCCGATAAAAGAAAAATTTTTTTTATTTTATTTTATATTTTTTTAGCATTTAAACGAAATACATTTTTTTAAATCTATAAATTTAAAATTAAAGTAATAATAAGTAATATACGTTCATATATCATATATTAACTATCATATAATTATATTGCTTTTAACAATAATACACATACATACTTTACTTTACACATATTTGAATACAATATTTAGAAAATATAATGAATACCTATGCAATTTTTATGTTTTCTCAGCAAATAAATTAATATCAAATCCACCTTAATCCGATATAGAATTAAGATATTCACATTTATTTATTATTATTTTATTAGGATAATTTCTATTCGAATTTATTATAAATTAAATATGCGTTATTTATAGAAATAAGTCCAAAATATAGGATTCCAAACGAACAAAATTAAATAGAACAATGTATACTAGTATGTGCATTATATTTTCTTCTATAACTTTAAATAATATTTTTTACATATTAATATAAGGATAACTACATATATTAAAATTTATTTTTAAATAAAAATAAATATAAAATTTTCTCAATAAAAATTCAAGTAGGAAACAAAAAAATTATAAAAATGAAATAAATAAAAATTAATTTTTTTTGGTTTTGTTGTAATTTTTTAAATTCAAGTAGTAATATTGACATATTATATTTTAATAAATAATCTGAATTTTTATTTTCATGACCTCAATATTCAAATTTAAATTCAAGAGATTCAATAATTTGATATACACTTGTATAATATATAGGAGTAATATGTATGTATTTTTTTGCATAGGAACACATTAAAATAAAAATATATCATAAAAAAATTTAGATATATTTATATATAGGCAGGTACAAATAAAGATATAAAGGTGGTTATACATAAACTTTTTTTTTATATCAATAAATTTTTTTTAAAGGCAAGGCTTACCAATATATCTAAAATGAAGATAAGAGATTAAAAAATAATGTATAAAACTTAATGAAAATTTGAGCTGCTTATGAAAAAAACTGAATGAAAATGAGTGACATGAGATGAAATTAAATCAAAAATTTTTCGAGTTTAACAAATTTCAGAAATTTTTATATTTAAAATTATTAAAATAATTAAAAAATTGGCAGAAATTTCTAAATTTGTTGTAAATTCCCAAAATAATTGATTTGCAATACAAATTTCGTTTTTGACGAAAATTCCAACGGCATGTGATTTTGAATGTACCACAAATTGTTTTTCGCAATCAGAAAACTTAATTCTTATTTTGAAATTTAAAATTTTTTCGATAAAATATGAAATTTGTTATATAGCCTAAAAATTGATTTTTCGATTTAAATTTAATTTTTCATTTCGCTTAATTAAAATTAAAACTTTTTTATAAGGTATAGCTAATTTCAAAACTGGTAACTCTACAGTTCATGCCATACAATAAATTTATTTCATTCTAATAAAAAAAGGTTCATTATACGATAAAAAATATGAAATCAAAACGCAATAATATAGGTTTAAATCGGCACAATATTCTATTCATATAGTTATTATGTACATAGATATTGTATTTTCCAATGTACTTAAAAATCTAGGATTTTGAAAATATCCAATATTTTTTTTTTTTAATATAATACATATATGTACATAGATAGTGCATACACATAAGTAAATATACACAAATACATATAACTATAATTTGAAAAAAAAAAGTATATTCAAATTTAGCTTACTTGCATATACATATAGAAAAAGAGAATAATTCACATAATGTAAGTAAATTCAAGCACATAATACATACATACGTACATTTGTATATTTTATTATTATATCGTTATTCAATTGGAATTCCCTTATTGCATTGCATTCTTTTTCACTTTTTTTTTAGGATTTTACTAGCAAATCTTACTGAATATAAAACTGAACATGTTCTCTTCTCTTACTTTTTTTTTTATTTATTTATTTATTTATGTAAAACTTACACATATGTATATGTGTAATCAATTTATTTATGCATATATGTTTGCTTATCCAATATATTTTTTATTATTTCAAATTTATTTATTTGTATAAAAAGTCTAATTTTCAACGAACAACAAAATACAAAAACAGCATAAAAAAAACAGAAGCAAACTTATTCAATTTTTTTTTTTTATTTATTTCATGGAGGTATGCGTACATACATACATCCATACATCGGAAATTGCTTGGCTGAACAAAATTTTTCGAATTCAATCGAATGGCACACTATGAAAATATCCTTTTCGTTTGTAACAGAAAGGTTTATTCGAAAAATTTAATAAAGTGTTTTTCAATGAAAAGAATTCCTATGTTTTTTTCTAAAATTTTAGCTCTTTGTCCACTAAATGGGTACACATTAATTTAACTGATTTTAAATTTAAAAAATATTCAATTTTACATAGGTACATAATATATTTTCTAATAATACAATCTTTAGAACTTAACGTAAGTTTTAAATTGTAAATATTACGTATTGAATCAATAAGCTAATTCTATGATTATTTATTACAAAGAAAACAATGTTTCATATTTTTTAATAAAAGGAGTTGAGCCAGCAAGACGAATTTCAATTGACTATTTTCAAGTGTTTCACTTATTTAGTTTAAATATTACCAACTCAAACAATCTATTTTATAAAGTGCTTGTAATTGTAGAGTTCTTCTACTCATAATTGACTTTGGAAATAACAGAATTTTGAAATTTAAAATTGACTTAGGTTCCTTTCAAAATAAAAATCCAAATGTTAAGAGGATACATTTCGGTGAAGAAAATGTATTTTATAAATTTTATTGTTCTAGTAGGGAACAGATTAAAATTTCAATCAAAAATTATACTGATAACGGATTTAATACAGCTCAAAACAGTGTTTCTTCAAATTGTTAAAAATTTACCAGTTTGTTTTTTGTTGGGTAGGCTTTCCATGTACAAGCTTTTTAAAAAATTGTAAGCCTGGATATTTTTTTTTATTTTCGAGAAAGTTTATTGTTCGAATGAATAAATTATTAATATTTAATTAAACTATTAATTATTTAGATAATCAGCACCTTAATATTGACACCAATAAATCAAGGATTAGTATTTGTATAGAACATATTATAATATTTGTATACCGTATATGAATATTCAGATTAAATTTCTATAGAATTTTTCATTCATTTGCAAATCCCTAGTTGTATTTAATTGACCTAAAATTTAAAGTTTCATGCATATACACAAATCATATATAAATTTGCCATTTAACACTCAATTAAAATAAAAAAAATATAAAACAAAGAAAAAAGTCCTGATTGTTTGAATCCTAGTTGATTTCCTCCTTTTTATATAAAACATTATATTTGTAAAATAAGTATAAATATTTACACCCTCATTCGACTGAATAAAATTTTGCGAATTATTAAACCAAAAAAAAAATCAAATAAAACAATTGGAAAATATTAAAAAAAGAAATTTTCTTTACATTTCAAAAGACAACAAAAAACCCATAAAATTATGTATGCATAACATTAATAATAACTACATATAGAATATGAACAAAATCATTATACAAATGCTTATCTTTTAAAATCTAAATATCTATTATTACACGTATAAAATAACACTGACATTTTTCAAAAATTTAAGAACCCAGATTTTTTAGTTCTAAATTATCAAGAATCTTATAATATTAAGAAATTGTGATTAAATTAAGATTACAGACGAAAATTTCAATAAATCAAAATAACGTAAATTAAAGTTTTCCATATGAAAAATTATCTCACCAAGCTTAAAATGAAACAGGCGAACATTGAAGCTCTTGGCTGTCGTTATCTATTTTTACGATATTACAATATCGTAAATTATAATGCAATATCGTATCGATATAATATATCTTATATTCCAATTTAATGAAGTTTGGATGTAATAATATGTTATACGATATTTTACCCATATTTTTTACGATATTGTGTTAGAGTCATTCTTTTGGTACGACATACTTATTTGAAAACATCAATAACACATTGAATGAATATCTATATACATAATACGGTATTTGTGTATGTATGCATACGTCATCATATTATTAAAAAATGTCGCCAAGAAATATGCAATATATGATTTGTATAGCCACATATAATTATATATACATACTGCTAAATGTTCTTTTGATAGATCGAAATAATAAATATTTCTATTTATATTTTCATACATATATATGAACATATTACATTTTGTATATTATGTATATTATTAATTTGATCCTTATCCTTTATATCAATCTGAATTTCAAAATAAACTATTTTGAATTCGAAAATACAAAAATGTTATACAAATCAATGAATATAAAATATAAAAGCTAGCTATTAAACAAAAACAAAAAAATCAAGTTATCTACATATTTTTCTATTTCCTATTTAAAATATTTTGAATTTGGTGCAGAAAAATACATTTATACCGACTATGTTATTCTAACATTGTTTTTAAATAAAAATAATATTTATATAATTATTGTACTTTTAACTTGCGATCTAGCTAACATATTTGAGAATGAGGAAGCCATATAGATTCCTTACTTTTATTGAAAATGGACAAATATAATCATAATCAACTATTTTTTAGTTTGATGGTCATCATAGTGAATCAAATTTATAGTGAATTTGTCTGATATTATTTTTCAAGTAATATGAAATTTAAATCGCATTTCTAACATATATGTTATTTGGAACACCTAAGAGCAGAAAACTGAATTTTCTAATACTAAATCAACAAAATTTTTTCTGATTTAATCTCTATACTTTAATCTCTATACTTCAGAATCAAATATTCTTCAAAATTTCAAAAATTATAGCTTTGTTTTCCCTATAGCGTATGTGGTTACAAATATTGTTATACCCAAAATGAAGATACTCCATTTAATAAAAGCTCTACTGTTTATTGGTTTTAATATTATTATATCCATATATTAAAAACTTATTCTCTTAAGGGATACACATATTATAATTTTAATAACATATGATAATATTTTACATTATGTATATACATGTTCATAATATTTAGTATTGTAAACTTTTGTATAATAACAAAATATTATTTTGAGTGAATAAAGGGGAAAGAATCGAGGTAAAGTTGAAAATAAAAATAAAAGTAGTTACATTTGTTTAGATATTTTCTTTATATACTATAGTAAATACTGAAAATTATACAATATTAGTATATATAAAAGTGATATTATTGTACAGAAATATAAAATTATTAGGCAGATGTTACACTGTCGTTTAACTGTTATTTGTTTTTCCTATATGTATTTATATAACAAAATTGTTATTTTTTTTTTCCTTTTATATTATATTTTTATATTGTCCCACATTTTTACCCTTCTCCGTCTGCTTTACATTATAATAATTTCATATTGGAAACAAGTATGCAAAATGTCAACGTTATTTGAAATATAAAATACAGTTATTATAATACAAATTTTTTTAGGGTTATGTAAGGTTATGAATTCGTACAGGATATATATATGTGTAAGACATGTTATACATATTATTTAAAGTTATACAAAAAGAGAATATAAAAATACAATATAACGTATAGATTGTATAATAATAGAAAGTTGGAAAATATTCTCTGTTGATATTAAACTACTCTAATTTTTATTATTGTTATTATTATTGATATTATTTTATTTTGATATAGTATATTATAAAATACATGACGTATGCTCATATATATATAAATATCTAAATTTACATCATTTACTTGCATTTATATACAAATAAATGAATAAGTATATGGTTCACAAATAAATTGGAATATGTTAAGGTAGGTTAAAATAGATTTTTTTGATTTTTTTTTAGAATTATTGATATTATCTATAATATTTATATATTTTTTTTGCATGTGTGTAACAATATGTGAAAATTATCTTTATGTACGAAAATTTTCTATTATTGTATGTAGTATAAAGAAATTATATTTGTCAATATAAAAATTTTTGTTCAACATTTGTTACCCATATAATATAATAATATAATGTATGTCAAGTTCAATCTAATATTGAATAATCTATCCTTTTTCTTCCCTTACCTATATTTAAATTAAAATGTATTAGTAAAATATGATTATTTTATTTCATATTATACAATATACATACAATCTTAAGAATAATTATATTAGTTTATGCATTTTGTAACTTATGCTAAAAACATTAAATTAATCAAATTCAATCAGTGTGCGAGGACATAAAATTTAAAATATCTAACATAAGATCATTTTGAGTATTTTGGTAAAATATTCTATAAAATATGTCAAGATATTTTATTTATCATAATAAAATGAATTTTCCATATATTTCTATATTTATAGAATATAGAATTATTTTCTTCATATACGATAAAATAAAAAATTTACTTACGTATAGTTTAAATATACTTAAATAATTTTTTAAGAACATTTACGATTTTAATTTTAACAATAAATAAAAATCAAATAATTAGAAATATTAGATGAAATTGGTTATTTCCAAACTGAAAATGCAATTCAAATTAGAATTTTATAATAATTTATGTATATGAAGTTCAGACAATATAAGCATTATAAATAATTTTGAAAATTTATGCTAGTATTAATCTCAATAATATTGACTTAGAGGAAAAAATATGCTAGTAAAGTAGGTCAATTAATATTTTTATTTTATGGTTTTAAATTAAGTTTATAATGTTAAAACTTTTCTCCAATATTGTTAAATTAATATTGATAAAATTGCTATTTGTACTTATACAAATAAAAATTTTTTATAAAAATATAAGAAGTATACAATATAATTCTTAAAAATAATAGTAATTGTAATAAAAAATTCATTCCTTTATTTTGTGTACGAAATTCCAGCTTTCTGTCATAAAAGGTTTATCAGTAACTCTTCCAAATAAGCGTAAGGAAATTGGAAGGACGAAAAGAACGAATAATTTCAAGGAAACTATTTTGAATTATTTTCAAATTGTTTGCGTATAATAAAAAATATTTTTCAAAATTTAAAATCTTGGTTCTGATTTCTATTCTTAATATTTTCGTATTATGATCTATAAAATTTTTTCCAAAATAAAATCATTTGCATTTTACAATTAGAGTAAATAAAATTTAATAACATTTAGAAGAAAATATCGAAAAAATTTAAAGGAGGAGATTTTAATTAAATCAAATAAAATTTATATATCGAATTATTTAAGGTAAGAGAAACTAAAACTGGCATTGTGTATATCATAAAATAATAGCTATAACTGAATAGCTGACTATATTCCATAGACGTGTATGCAGCAATTTTTTGTCCTGCAATAAATTTTCTATGGAAAAATTCGCAAATTTTTTTTTTTAAACTCTTAATAAATTATAAATTAATAAAAAAAATTGTTAAATAAAATCTATAGACAAAATTTTTTTTATTTATATTTTACGATTAAATTTAGGCGTATCTCAGTATTGTATAAATGAAGTTATTTTATAGAAATAAATGTAGCATAAAATATAAAATAAAATTTTTTTTATTTTTTTTTTTAATAGGTATAGACACATGATATGGAGAATATGATGTCCATTTTTTTAAAACTAAAATGGAATATAAAAACTAAAAAACAAAAGAACTATACGCCATGATAATAACAATTATAAAACAAGGAAAAAGTTTTTTTATCTCACTATTGCGCTTGAATTCATTAAAATTTGTTTTTTTTTTTTTTTTGGCAATTCACAATATTTTGTCGCTTTTTCGTTGTTATATAATATATTGAGGGAAAAATTGCTTTTCAATAATATTATAATATACCTATATTAATATCTATATTATTTTTTGAGCAAAAAATAATACATGTTTGTACGTAAATGTGAATATTATCGTGATGGGACTATTTTTAAAATTTTATTTTATCGAATCTGCATTACAATTTACTTGTATAATATAAATTGTAGGTATATACATCAATATTTGATTTTTATTTAATTATATCTCATAATATTTAATTGTATTTAAGTTTATAACTATTTTGTCAAAAATCTCGATTTATATACGAATAGGAAATATTATAGTATATAAAATAAGTTTAAATGTAATTTCTGTTAAGGGACTAAAGAAACAAATTAATAGGGTATCGTTATTATTATTATTACTACATAGTGTAAATACGCAGTAAAATTCAGTCCAAAAAATAGCAAAAAATATTATCAATAAGAAATAATTCAAAATTTCTTTCTTATAAATTATATCAGTTGAAATAAATCAAAACTCATACTCACATCATAAAAAAAAAGGAAACTTGGCTTCTAAAAATTCTGCCAAAAAAACAGCTAAGATTAAGTATTAAACTTAATTTACTATGAATTAATTCGAACGCAAATATTCTTTAAAATCATAGAATTTTAATTATTACAAGTTATTGTCACAAAATACATCAACTTCAAAATTTAAAAATATTTTCATGGAAATTCATAATAGAAATTTAATATTAAATAATTTAAATTAAATTTCTCAAAATATTATTTTACCCAAAATATTATTTTAAACGTTTACTGCCAAATAAAGATATGGTCTGAATATTGACATAACAAGATTATTGCGTGGGGACAGATTTTGTGCCTAGTAATAATAGTTTATAGAGTCCCATCGTAATAAAGAATAATATTTTATATCTTAAAGTTAACATGGACATTATAAATTTTTATTTTAATATTATTCATTTTTTTATTTTAAATAATTACGCAAAAAAAGTAAATATAAAATTGTGAAAAATATCACAAAAAGGATAATACAAGGATTATGATTTTTTTGTTTTGTTGCATAGATATAAATTATTTTTTATTGCATTTTAATTTTGTTCATTGTTGTTTTGTGTTTTTTTTTGTTTTGTTAGTCCAGATAAGAGGAAAATGATTATTGAAAAAAAAAAGGATTCTCTTTTTATATGGCGAATTAAAATTCATTTCAGCAAATTTGACTTGAATTTTTTTCTGTTTTCCTTTTAGTTTTTTTTTGTTATTTTTTTTATCAGGTTTTTTTTTAATTAACTTTCTATATATGTATGTATGTTAACGTATGTAAACCAATATTCATAGACAATCCTTTTCCGATTGCCTTTTTATTATTTTGAAATTTTTTTTTGCTCTTTTTGGTTTTAAAATCAATAAAAACTGGAAAAAATATTGTCAGTTTCAATTCAAGTTATTCATTTCTGGTTTCTTTTTGGCGATTATTTAAAAATGTTGACTGAATTCAATACTTGAAGTGTAAAACGTTAGAACAACAATATCCCACTTGAATTGCTTAATTTTAAAGTATTCTTAGCTTTAGGTAAATTTAAAATATTTTAAATTGTCTATCTTAATTTTCAAATACTCTTTTAACATATTCGTTTATTAACGCACGAAAATAATATAAGAAATTTAATCAACTATGCAATAGCAAAATTGCCTAAATAAATCATGTTTATTCTCAAAATTTTGTATCTTTAAATTTATTCTTTTAAAGTGAAATACTTATATTCTAGTAAATATTAAGCAAATTAATTATTTTTACTTTCTGATTTGTATATCCTATTAAAATTATATTATATTTTAGTATAATATTTGAAATATAACTTTATGCATTCGTAAACTGGTATAATATAACAGATTATAGATACAATGATAGCTTTTTATAAATATTATTAAATAATATAATTTAAGTGGCAGTGAAGAACTTTAAAATTAATATCATAATACAAAAATATAAGACAGAATAATGTATAGTTATTTCTCATGGTCATTTTTATAATAAAATATTTTTAAACAAAAACTAATTTGTAGTAGATACCCTTAAATTCGTGTTAATTAATTGGCTATTAAAATATAAAAATACATTTATGTAAGCATGATTCCTCTTTAAATATAAATATAATTGCATCATTTTTTTTTAAATTAAATTTCTAATGATACACTAAAAACAGTAAACTGTCGAAGAATGGAATAAATCAGGTGAAATTTAAAATATCTTGCCATTCAATATAAAATTGAAAATAGTTTTAAAACACAATACAATTTACTCGTTAAATTCTTGAATTATCTATTTAATCCTGAATAATTAAATAATGAGTTTTTTGCAAGAAATTGGTTCTTAGTTATCTACGATATCATGCACCAGTCTTATTCTTCCCAAAAGTGAAGTAGAATAAAAAAATTAAGGGTTTAATTGAAATAGCCAACAACTATTATTAGGATTATTAACAAATGTGCTTGCAAAAATGCAAAATTACAAATTGTTTTTAAAATTTAAACTACTAGTTTTTGTCTATAATTTTATAAAATTTTTTTATATACTCTATATTAAAACCAAAACCACAAACAGTTAAATTATATACAAAATATCGAGAAATTACTGTTAATATTTTCAACTTGAATTTATTTACAATTTCTTTTAGTTTATATACAATTTAAAAATATTAAATTACTATATATCCATATATATTAAATAAGCAGGTGTATATCTAAATATTTTATATAAAAAATATACCTGTAATTTTATATAATTTATATAAACTTCATAAAATTTTGTATATTTCTATTATAATAGTATATAAACAGCAGTTAGTAAAACTGTAATTTGGCATTATTAGATTAAAAGTTTTAATATTTATTTTATTTCATGTTTTCTTTTTTTGTATTTTTCATAGTTATAATAGAGTTTTCAAAAAGTTTCAAAAATAAATACGTTTTTTATCTAGAGCGAAAATTTTAGTGGATTATATTAAAATAATAAAATATATATATATATATTACATACATGCATAATGTATACATTAATATTTTACAAGCAATTTAGAAAATCCTTTAAACTTAACAATAAAAATAAAATGAAAACTAAAAAAGAAAACACCTTGCAAAAAAATAATATAAAATATTTTATGTAAATAATATGAAGGTTTGTACAATTTGATATAGAAATTTTATATTTTTTTTTTATGAGAATTTAAAAATCACTGCAATTTCTGTTATACTGCTATGAACATAGTCAGTCATATTATTACTATTATATCGTATACAAAGCAATTACAATTGTAAAATGAAAATTTTTTGATAATTTCATTTTCTGTGTTTTTTAAATTTTTGTTATTCTTTTTTTACATTGATTTTTCTAAATAACTTTTAAATATTTAATATAGTTAATATTGAAATTTTTCATTCTCTGTTACATAGAAATTATGCAAAAATTTTATATAATTCTTTTTAAATAAATCTTAAGTTTTATAAATTTATTTAGGACCAGTTTTTTTACAAATAAACTAAAAATTAATTTAGAATTGAAATAATTTGAAAAAAATTTAAAAGTGTTAAACAATTTCATTACCATTAGCGGATAATAATTATTATTAGCAATTTGTACTAGCAATTACATTTAATTAACAATGCGCTGCGGGTACTGGTTATAACACATCGAAAAAAGTAATATATTATAAAATAATATTAAATCATTTAAGTAAATTAAAAAAATTCGAAACAAAAATAACACAATTTATAAATTTTTAGTAAAATCCCTAAAAGTATGCAATGGCATGTACAAAATATTTTAGATTGAAGGTACGTTTTCTAAGAGAAGAAAACTGAAAAACTAAATTTCCAATATAACATTTATATTTTATATGATTTCGAGCTTTAAATCAATTATTATCATATACACAATGAAAATATAATATTATTTTGCACCTACGTATATGCAATTTTCTTATTACTATATATTTTCTTATTACTATATATTATATCAGACATTTTCATTTTTCTTTCCAAAAACAATTAAATGAATAGAACGATTAAAAATGCAGTTAAAATATTTAATAAATATTAAATAAAATTTTTATATAGGCAACTGAAAATAGTAATTAAATTATTTTAAGATATTAAAAATTTATAAAATTCCATTAATTTTTTTTGTTATATGGTGTTTTCTCAACAACTTATACTAAAATATATTATAATATTTATACTGCAGCTTATTTATTTTGTTAATATATACATATATATGCATATATGGTATATTCCACATCATTTTTATATACGACAATAGTATAATTTTCTATCATAAATTTTACCGAGAGAATCTTGTTATATATTTTAGAATAATATTCTAAAATATATAACATTTACTAAGAATGCACTTTTAATATAATGAAAAAATTTTGCAATTTTAATACTTCAAAAAAATATAAATTTAAAAGCTTACAGTCAATTCTATCTGTGCGGTTTCAAAAAGTATAACAAAAAAACAAATTGAGTTTTATATAAAAATTTTTTAAGCAAGAAATAAAAAACGAAGATTTTCGATAAAATCAAAAAGAAAATTTCATTTAATAAATTTTCACTACTTCTTCCGACGTCATATTTTCAAGAACATGTCCTGTTTTTCCGTTATTTTTTGTTTTGTGTTTGTAATATTCTTGTTTATTTTATTTTTTAATTTTTAGTAATTTGTTTTTTCTGATTTTTGTTTATTGTATTTTTGTTTCTGTATGCTATTTATATAATAATATTATTGGAGTACGTGTACCTTAATAAAAATTTAAAAATGTATCACAATACCTTTTCATTTCTTTTCTCAGGAACAAAAACAAAAAAAAAACAAATAAAAAATATCGTGTCTTACTAAAATTTTTATATTATTTTTTTTACTTTACCAAAAAATTACCCTGAATTACTTGAATTTTTTTCAGTTTTTTGTTTTCTTTTTGAATTTTTGAAATTTTATTGCAAATAACAAAAATTGACTTTGCACGTATAAATACAAATACCATAATATAGTATATAAATATATACAATTTTTGTGCAAACAATCGCATCTAAAAGATGTATAAGGACTTGTATAAAACATAATAACGAAAGAAAAGAAAAAATAAAATCAAACAATTTCAAAAGATTTTTATATAATATAATCAGAAAATAAATATAATGTAGAAAAAAATGAAAGAAATGGGAAAACCGCTCCAATTTTATGCAGAAAAAGGAAGAAAAATTACCGGATGCACTAAAAATAAGATCACAACTGCTACTAAATTATTAAAAAATGGTAAATAAAAAATAAAGTCAACCAGAAATGAAAAAAAAAAACAGAAAGGGTGAAAAAAAAAAAAAACAAAAAATTCATAATATAAAAATAACAGAACATATGAGACACACCGTTATTACATACATAATATATAGTTATATATTAAGTGTACTAAAGTAAAGTAAAAATAAAGAACAGAAAGGACGAAAACAAAATACATAAATGGAACCTATCTATATAATATATTCTATACATACAAATAATATATTTTATAAAAAATCAGCAAAAATGTGTCATGCCGAGAACAAAATTTTTAACCATAAATTTTTTTTTTTGTTTTTTTTTTTTTTTCATTTTAATGCCTTATTTTCATTTATTTTTACTCCATGGTTTATGACCAACAACGTTGTCCCGATTTATACTTTCAAAAAAAAAAATAAAAAAAAAAACTAAAACGAAATAAAAAAAGAAAAACATAAAATTATTTTTTGAATTTTAAAAAGGACAATCTCAGAAATTTTTAAACTAAATTAATGTAGAAAAATAAGGAAAATAAATTTAGATATTCATGAAATAAATAAAATGTGGTTGTTCTTATATGGCAATTGAATGACCAACTTCGTATATATGTAAAGAAATATCAAATAATAGTCATAATTTTAGTTTCTCTGAAATTATTATAATTTTTATAGATATCATACGATTACTTAGTTCAAGAATTTAGTATATCAACATTGTAAATTGCAGATTTAGGAGAATGCGGAGCCCTCGACGACATGAGAAGGGAAGTACTGGGATAAATACGTGCTTACTCAAGCGGAGCTGCGTTCTACCGGGCCTTCAAGGTGGCTCTTATTCATCAGGAGGGTGGGTCTCGAGAGAGTATTGTAGAGCTTTGTCCAACACCTAGTTAGGAAGCATAATAGATCTATATATTTTCTGGACGCGGTGCACTGTTAGCCCGTCTGTACAAGCTACAATCTACAATAGCAACATAAAGAGCAAAAAAACGTAGCTATCAATAACTATGACTAAAATCGTCATCATTAATAGATGAAAAGAAAGAATAAGGGAAGGAGGTATATAAAAATGATATTAGTAGCATTAATTCAATATTAAGCCTACTCTTATAAGGGGGCAATCTAAACGGATACGATCAATCTATGCCAAAGAGCAAAACAAAAGAAAACCATCTGCACAGCCTCAATACGATTTATATCAATATTGCGAAAAGGCAACCAAACTTGCCATGCGAACTAAAAGACATGATTCACGAAAACAATACAAAGATGTTTCACCACAAAAGGATTATTAAATTCTCTACACTATTTAATGACAAATCTCACAGTAGAATTTACCATATTAACCATTAAATTGAACCGGGTTTTAAAATCGAGCCCACAGTCCAATATTACATGTAGATCAGAAATTTAATCAATCCTATTCAGTATTCAGTCTATTTAGCCTGTAATCAAACCTTACCACTCCCAGAATAACGCATCGTCGAGAAATTCAATACCCGACACTTAACCGATATTAAGATACAAAACACTCTCATTAAGCTCCAAACCACTCATCAAGTTTTAATAAAATAATAAATTGGCAAATTTTTATACCAACTTTATAATATTTTTAATTGATTTCGTTTTTGAAACAAAACATTAAATAAATCTATGATTCAAAAATTTATCAGCGTTTATCATAAATGATCCTGATACTAAATAGTATTATCATCATACATTCATAATAGCAAAACTAAAATGCAAAAGATGAGCTAAAATTAATATAATATTTTTAAAGTGATATAATTATAATGTTTCTGAGTAGCTAAATGAATAGCTACTCAAAAACAATATAATTGAATATTAAAATTTTTGTGTCCATAAATCGAGTATAACATACGGAATTTCCGTAAACTTCTTCACGCATTTCCTGATTACCCGAAAATAATACAAATTATAAAAAATATAAGAAGAAACACAACTTAAAATAATTTTTTTTGTGACAGTAATTCTTCAAAATGAAAAAGAATAATATGGTTTGACCAAAAAATAATAATGAAAAATCCAAAAAAAAAAAAAACATACCAAAAACAAACAAACAAGGAAAACAAAATATAAATCGACTTTCACGCTAATTGGACATACACCACCACCACCATTTAAGTGTTCACAGAAATATCAGCTCAGCTCATATCATACGTGACCGTTTGTGTTTTTTTCTTTTTTTTCTTAAAAACAAAAATTATAACCATCAATTTTCGTTTTAATTTTTCTTTTTCTTTTTTTTTTTTTTTGATTTTGAAATATGTGTCCTTTTTAATAATAATGATTATATAAGAGCAAATTTTGTATTACTATATACACAAACATATATTATAACCTTTTGATTCTACTAAAAAAATTTACAATTATCATGGTTACTTCAAATGAGGTTACTCAATTACTCAAAATATAAACTGTGTGAAATCTGAAGAAAAGAAATGAAAGCGCAAAAATTAACTCAAAAACAAAAAGTAAAATTTTTATACAATTCCATTCACCGTTATAATAATAATAATTTGCACCGTGTCGTTAATTATCGGTCATTAACGTTATAAGATTTTTTCTATATGTGCGGTAGATATATGTGCTACATTAATTTTATAGAAGCGAAAAATATATTTAAAAAAAAAATTGCTATCGTTTATGAAAAATTCATTCGACTATGATATTTGTGTATAATCTGTCATTAAATTTTTGTATATTATGTATGTATATTTACAAAAATATAATTCATATATAAATACATAAGGCTAGGTATAAGTAAAAGAAAAAAAGAAAAATTGACTACCATGTTTGTCCAATATAATAATGATAAAAAAATGATAAGAGTAAAAACAGGACAATTTGTTTTATGCTGTTTGTTTTTTTTTGTGCCTTATTTCGGCTATTATGTGCCATATTTAATCACTTTGAATTTTTCGAAATATTTTCAATTTTCCTTTCCATTTTTTATTGGTGTTCAGTATTTATTTGAGTTTTTGTTCTAATTAAGGAGCCTACTTTTGATTTTTTTGGTTTTATATTAGTTAACATTATTATAATGATAATAAAGTTAAATGTTTAAAGGAAAAATGCTAAATACACATATGTCCTACACAAATAATTGAACAAATAACATAATGCAATCTTGTTAATGGAAAGCTAAAAATATCCTGTATATGCATTTAACATTACTTTATCGACATTCTGTATATTTTATGTGAATTTGATTTTATATTTGTAAAATGTAAGACAGAAGTACTGATCAACATTTTATTTCTCTCTTATTTCGTAATACTATTTATCATTTCTAATATTTCTTGCATCAAATAGCAGTTTTGAAATATAGTTTTATCTGCTCATTTCGCAAAACAAATTCTATTAATTTTACATATGCGCATATAAAAAACATTGTACGAATGAAATTATATATTTACTCATTTCTATTCCACCTGGTACAAAAATTAATTAGCCGGTATTATTCAACAGTCTATAAACTATATTCGTTTTTTTTTAAATTGACAAACGAGTGGTGGTCTAAATCCAAAACGAAGTAATCTGAACATTTTTTTTATAGCATTTAGAGTATATTTTATGTGCATTAACTCAATGCAATTAAAATTTATAAATTGAAAGCTGTTCAAGTTAAAAAATAAAAAATTGCCCTGAATTTTTTTGACCTTAAATAATAATATTGCAATTTATATTTTGTTTCTTTAATACACACTAATACTTATTCCTATACACACGAGTGTGTTTCTTTAATACACACACACTTTAATACTTATTCCTATAGAATTGTTAAAAATATTCAATATATAATTATTTATTTTTAAAGCTTCTAATAATAATCTTCTTATTTTATAAAGAAAGCGGGAAAAAATTAATTTATTATTAATTAAAACCGCCAAATAGAGTGACGCTCATTTAAGTACCCGAGCACAACGTGCATTGACGCAACAAGATTTCTGGCGAGTTTTTGCGGAGGGGATTTGAGATTCCTTTCGTTTGACCCGTTTTCATTAGTAGGCTGTCAATATCTTCCACTAGGAGCAGACTTCGTTCTCTGCTTGAGGAAGAATCGAATCTTCGCTGGGAGGCTACTGTTATCATGTGAACTTGTTTCTTCTATCTTGCTCAAAGAATTTCTCGTCAGAGCATGCTATTACAGGTTTCTTCATTGGATATTGTTCGTGTTTTGTGTAGGTTTTGCAAGGGCGATGAAGAGACTGCCAAAAATATTTTTGTGACCTTAATGCTTTGGCCACCAGAAGGTGTAAATGGTTTGGATGAGGCTTTCTTAATGAGCTAGCGTTCAAATACCTAAATAATTTCAAATAGAGGGCTATATTAAATCATGACCATCTGCGATAGTCGAAGATTCCTTTGCCCATACCTCTCCTCAATAATCTACAATCTAAGTAAAATCTAATTCAATATAATTATAAAACTGTACTTATTATGTAAACATATAATGTACGTTTATGTATGTGTGCCATTCATAACTTTAATTTAATACTAAATACTTTGAGGAAAACACAAAAAAAATTAAACGCATTAAAATAACAAAAAATAAAATTGAAAATAAAAAAGAACATAAAATTGGAAGAGGGAAAAAAAATCATAAAGAGCCTAGAAATATTCTTTTTTACCTCTTTGATTTTTCTTTTTAAATAGACACGTAATGTACCTATGTAAGAGGGTTTTTTGTTTTTTTTATTTATCTATTTCGACATTTTAATTTTTTATGATTTACTAAAAAATAACTATATATGTATGTATATGCATGAAAACAGATAAATAACGCATCTACCCTAAAAAGTAAATGCTTTCTGACCTTAGTTTGACTTTTTCTTTAATATTATTCTATTTGTTTTTTCGTTTTTTTTGTTCTTCTAAAACGAAAATCTATGTTTAAAGTAATAAAAACAAAAAAAAAATTTTTTTCTATTTAATTTTTTTTTGTAAATCTAGCAAAAAAATATTATATTGCGGTATGCAAACACCAAGTAAGGCACTGTGTCATCATAATTTTTATAATCCTTTAAGTTGAGTTATTGCCCTCCTTTTTTTTCTTTCTTTCTTTCTTTCTTTCTTTTCTGCCAATTTATTTATTTTGCACTCTTTTCTCCCCTCTCCAATTTTTTTTATTCTATATATAGTTACTCACTTTTCTTTCATTCACGTATTGGTTTTTATTAAAAAAAAAAAGAAAATAGAAAAACTGAGAGAACATGGAAAAAGTTATCAATAATAAAGCGGCCACTGTGCCATTGTGCCAGACTATTCAGCACAGCTTTTAATATATAATTTTTTTTTTCCACTCACTCCCATCGTCTTTTCATATTAAATATTATGTACGACGTATATTATAACAAAACAATATTTTTTTTTTTAAAGTGTGAGGCGAACGAGTATGTGTGCTTCATATATTTCTCGATATACACATACATATGTACATATATTATAAGTATAAATAACGTGTTCAACTGCTCATTCTTCTAACTTGGTCGCATATGAATGATTTTTTATGGTTTCATATTTAGAAATAAAAAAACGAAGAAAAAAAAACGATGGAATAAAATTATGAATAAAAGAAGTAAAAAAAAAAAGAAAAACGAGCAAAAAAAAAAAGTCATCTTAAACCGTCATAAAAAATCAACGAGCCAAAAACTGGTATAACAGAAAAAAAAGTCACCTTTTTTTGTTGTTGTGTTTTTCTTATAATATACATACATATGCATATGTACATAATTTGAAAATTTTACCAGAAGAGTACAAGAAACGCTAGTACGGAAAATGTATGAAGACAACAATTAATGTGTGAGAATGTATTTGCAACATTATGAGTATATACAAAGACATATGTACATATTTTGTATGCACGTGTGTAAAAATTAAGAATTCTGTTATTATTTTCGTTTTCTTTCCTATTTTCTTGTTTTGTAAAATTTTTCTGTATGATTTTGTTTTAATATTTGCTTTGATTTTTCTTTTTGTATTAAAAATGTAATTTTTACTGACACATATTATTATTAAACTGCCTACTTATACGTACATGTAGTGTAAATACGTATACATTATTTGCTGTATTAGCAAAAATGTTAAAAGAAAATATTTTATATTTTTTGTTGCTTTGATTTGCCTTTCTTTTTATAAATTCTTTTCTTTTTTGTGGTAATTGAAAAATTTTAGAAATAAAAGACCATAGGATATTCTTCGAAAGCTGTTAACAGTTTGTAATTACCTTCTTCATGTGTTTGTAAAATAATAAATTTTTGGGAAATGGTTTTATCATAGAGAATGCTTTCTACTCATACTTATTTAAAAGATCACTTGGTATACTTTGCTTTGAGTAAATAGTTAGAGCTAATGTGTTTGTTACATACTAACATTATACCAAGTTCTATTATACATTTCAAAAATACGTTTCTTTGCTCACAATGCAGTGTTTATATCGATGAAATGAAAAAATTTAAGAAAATCAGAAAATATGTACATTCATATGACGTATAACACAATTAGGTATTATAGTCTAAAATAAGAATTACGTGCTTTTTTGAAAAAATTAATTGCTCAATTCCAAAAATACCATAACAAATGAAATTTAATAAAATTATTTGAAAAAAAATTAATAAACAAAATATTACAAATCATTAAAAATAGTACGACTATAAATACCTGAATTTACACTTTACATTCAATTTAAAATAAATTTGGTCTAACAAATGTACCAAAATTGAAGCTAATTATGTTTTTTTTTAAATATAAATGCTAAACAAGCACATTTGGGTATACTTCTGTTACCTAAAGTGAGTATACTTTCTGTTTCTGTTACCTACTTCTGTTGTTGCTGTAAGGAATAGCCCTACTGCCCATAAAATGTTTAACAAAATATAGGTATTATAAGTTTACAGAAAAATTAAAGTCAATTTTGCTTGGAAACCAAATATGCATATTATGAGAAAATTCATTTATAAACTCTAAACTAAAAAGAAAAAAGGTTAGAATTGAACAATTTTCCAACATCTATACTCAGAGAAAAAATTAAAAGATAGGAAAAATTTGATAAAAAAATATTACAGATTAAAACTATATTAAGAATAAAAAATCAAGAAAAAAAAAATAACAAAACATAAACGTTAAAGGATTTTTTTTTGTATTTGAAAAAAAAAAATGTTATCCTTTTGTATAAAATTAACGAACCAAATAAACTTTTAGATGTGTAGATATTTACAATATAATTAATATGTTAATACAAAATATATACCTATAAGTTAACAGTAATATTTTAGCATAAATGTACATATAATGTTATAAATATATGCGTATACACATAAACAAGTACATATACCAGAATTTTTATAATTCAAAATAAAATTTATTTCAAGTTATTTTTTTAATTTTATTTAAATTTAAAGTCGATATTAATTTTCATTAAATTTTTATTGAATTTTGGAATTTGCTTAAAATACCAAATTGAAAATTGCAGGGTTGGAGGTGTAGTACCAAATAATTCAAGTATGCCTTTTACAATATTGCAATATTTTATACTTAGGAAATTTCAGAAAATATAAACTCTTGGCTTATGTTTACTCGAAGATCCCTTAAAAATACAGGAATATTTCGAAAATTTTAACTTATTTTATTCTTAATTTAATGGAAAACGAAGATGAAGAAAAAAACAATTACGGTACTGATAGTCGGGATAAGCATACTGCAGTTCCTTGAATAGACGATTTCCTTGAATTCCTCAGAGGACGACTCTGGTGTCGAAAATGTTGTTAATTATGTATGTTAATTTTTTGTTCATTTTCCAAGTTTTTTGTTCATTTTTCAAATTTTGAGTTAAATGTTACACATTTAAGAAGAAAAAATTGAAAGTTTTGAACAAATTTTACACAATCATCCCAAGAAGAACCACAAGATTATGAAAAAATTAAATTGAAATCATCTAAATTAAATTATCTAATATAATATTATCTGTTAATTGTTTTTTTCAACATTTCTTAAAAAAATAAAGACTGCGGCAAATCCCAAAATCAAGCTGAATAAAGTGCAGTTGTCATACTTTAAACGTGAAAAATAAAATAGTTTTCATATGGAATTTATTCATAAGTCCACCATAAAATTATCGCAAAATGAACTGAGGCTATCTCAAAATAATTCATACTTCATTCAAGTGGACATTTCTAATCATTGTTATATCATTTTTATGTTATTTCCTATGGCATTTCCACAATCATGTTATAATTATTTGATTTTCTTTTTCAATACTATAAAAATTATAATAAAAGCAGAAAAAATTTCATCACTCATTCCTTCATCTTTTAGTTATCTAAAATCTTTAAAATTTTACCAATCTAAAGTATTAAAATCGTAAAAATTTTAACTTTCACTAACAACAAAGTTATAATAAATTTTTTTTATAAAATTCAATCATTTTTCATGTTCTGAATATCGTTGTCCTTCACACATTTTATATTCAAAAATTATTTACAACCCTCATAACTCTGAAGTTAATTTTTTTTTTTCGTTTTGTTAAATATTTATTTTTCATTGAGAGTATCCTTCAAATTACAACTATAACAAATTTTTTTGTATGTAATTTTAATGATTTTTTTTAATATTTTTCAATTTTGTGTATTTTTAATCAGTCACTTAGTAAACACTTAAAAATCGAAAATATAAAAAGTTACACAAATAAAAAAAAAATGATGCACAAAATGAATTTAATCATTCGAAAATCAAAGTAATTAAAATTTAATATTATGTTTGTATATATTCATATACATATGTATGTTTTCAATATTGTTATACATGACTATATTTCCAAAAAAAAAAAAAGGTTAAACATTGGAGAATTTTTTTTTTCATTTTTTAATATTTATTACCGAAATAGAATAAGTCCATTTTTGGAAAAATAAAGGAAAGCATTGTTTTTAGCGGGTCCAACAGATGTGAAAGGAGCCAATGAGATATATGAGCCTTTTCTGCTTTATCTTCTTCGATTAAGTATTTTATATAAAGTAATATACGCTATAATAGAACTCAGCATGAAAGAAGCCCAAAATATTCTGACATTAATCTGTAATTTTTAATCACAATACAACCTCAAATAGTATGGTCAAATGTTATACCGGAATAAACTGTTGTACAGGAAATAATAAAATTGTCCTACATTCACCGTTCAATTCAATTTTGAGCCACTTTTAATACAATACTTCCTATACGCATTTCAAACGATTATGAATCCTGCTCATTCTAACAAACAAATATTTTCGAGGAATCAATATAAATTTCCACAATTTCTCATTTAAAATATTATTTTCATTTAATTCAAATTATTTGCGATTCATTAAATATAGTTTCTTTATATTTTACTGATATTTCTTATTCTATTTTATATTATAGTTTTTATTTTATCTTATGCCATCATATTCTCGGTGATGTAACAATCAGTTATAAGGAACTTATAAACAAGTAAATCGTAAAAATGAAACTTAAAAAATATAGTAAAAAAATCGTAATAAAAATGTAAAACTTGAAACTTGTATAAAAAATTAAAACTTAAAATAAATATTAAAGGAATTTTGTTTTTTCATTTCAGACTGACTGACTGAATCCTTTCATATAATATAGTATGTATATGAGTAAATTTGGCTACTTGTATATCAATATAGTTGAAAATTTTCAGTATTACAAAAATATAGTTATATTAAATAAACAAACTTTATTTAAATATTGACATAACTGATGAAAAATGAAAAAAGAAAAAAATTTTTTAAATAAAAATTAATTAAAAATGAGTTATCAGCCATTACAAACAAGGCAGACAAAAAAAAAAAGAGATTTTATTTATTACCTCTTTAAACGATTAAAAATAAAATTACTATATAAACAGGTTTTTAAATACTTTGTACTAGCTCTCATACTTTGTATTATAACTTCTCATATATAGATAAAATTTTGTGCTATAATATTGTTGACCATATTAGATTCAACTTCGAATATTTAGCAGAATATGTAAATAAATGAGAATATGAAATGAAAGGGAAAGATCAATGTTATTCTCTCTGTATCCTACACAAAGGACGATTTTAGAACAGTATCAATTAGACGAATTCCCAAGCACCAATTATTATGAAAATTAACATTGCACAAAAGAGCTAAAACAGTTATCAATTAGATACACAAAAATGCAGCTATCAGATTGCCAAGCAAAATCGTCATATTTTGATGAGGGCGGAAATGTAAAAGAAATTATGTAGAATTAGTAAATGTTAGAGTTTATTATAATGTGAGGGAAAAAAGTTCAGTCACAATACTACTGATATCTAACCCACAGTTAAACACAATACAAATTCCTAGAAAATCAGCGCTTATTCTATACAAATTCACTTCACCGATCATTCTACGAGAGAACGTTCCCAATTCTATTAATAATAGCCTATCTCATTGAGTATTATTTTACCGGTGTTAACAGTAGTTTTCCTATTAATTCCAATTGATCGTTTCACTATTCTTTTGTGCAAAATAAGACTCAAATCTTATGTCATTTAAATTAATTTAATTCATATAACAAAATATTTCATATGATTGCATACATTTAGGACGAGACAAGAATTGAAAAAAGAGTCAAGAGTCAACTGCGTGAATTAAGATAAATATGTTACGTAAACGATATTTAAGCGAACAGTTAATTTTAATCGCTATTTTGTCATTTTCTTGCTCAACTACGCCTCAATAGAAGAACCAAGCTACTACTTTTGTGCATTTTAAAAACTCTAAAACTGTTTACGTTTAGTTTTCGTTAAGGTCTTAGTTAAGATCTATTCATATATAAAAATTCAGGTTTCTGTTTTAAAGTATTGTAGAATTTTTGTAAGCAGACACACGTACGGTCAGATGGGTGGACGAAAAGTAATTTTTGTTGGAAAAATGCTAACAATCAAGGTTTAAAGAAATTTAAAGGTTCATTGTACAAAAATACAGCCAAAAATCGTATTATTTTGGAAAAAATGAAGAACCCACAGAAATTTAGATTCAGTTTACTAACAACAAGAAATATTTTAAATTCCTTTAAATTTAAACGATTCTTCCTTTATCATGAAATGATTTTCTCTTTCATCCCTTAAACTTATTATGAATAATTTAGTTTAATAAAAATAACAAAAACTAAAATCAAGTAATTTTTCGTTCATTAAACTTTATAACCTCGTTATAATATTAAAATTCCAAGTAAACGTGACTACTGCCGCCTCTAATCTCAGAACATATGTTTGATAACATTATTTAATGGCTGTTCACAATTAAAAAAATTTTTGTTTTTTCGTTTTTATAATTATATTGCATTCGAAATGTTTATGTCTCCTTCCATTTTTTTATTATTATGTCTACATATGACTAAAAATTTTATGATATACAAATACAAATAGCCTTAATTATACAACATTTATAATATATATATACAAAGATGTATGTATATTTTAGATTATATTTTAAGAATGCATTAAGTCTACCCTTATATAGCCAAAATAAAAACAAGAATAAGTTAATGGTTTTCTTCTCAATCCTTTTTTATCTAATTTTGTGTATGTTCTTTTTTTGTTTTTGGGAAAGTTGACAAAAACAACATGGTTTAAATTGTAACAATAAACTAACCAACCAAAAAAAATTATTTTAACTTGTTATTTAAAGTAGATTCAGTTTTTTTTTCCAATGTTAGCAATTTAAAATTTTTTTGATTTTAGAATGACTCTTGCATATAATCTGTTGGGAGCTACTGAAACAAATTACTTTTATAATATAATTTTTCTCCCACTACTTCTTTTATTTTCTTTGTTTCCATTTTTTTTTTTTTTGGTAATTTTTATTTTATTTCATGTGGTGTGGTGTCGGACAAAAGAAATATTTAAATACAATATGTACATATAGAAATTGTAGGTCTATGTATGGTAATATAGACCTATTAATACCGTTCCTGATATTTGTTTGTAAAATTGTAAAATTGCTTTTTATAGAATATAATTTATATTCCTGTATATACTACATGTATACCATAATATCCTGGTTGAACCGGAAAAAAAAAATTAGTTTTCCTCTTTTTCTTTTTTTGTTTTATCATTAACGTGAAATTAGTCGCGGCCAGGACATTAAAAAGAAAATGGAACCGTAAAAAGAAATAAAGAAATAGAACGACTTGTTAGTTTTCGTTTTTGTTTTGTAGCATAAAAATAAGGGCTAATGAATGTAAATTTCAGAACCAGATAAAGAATTCTGTCCTTATTGTATATATAATAATAAATTTTTACAATAAACAGAATTAAAATAAGCAAATCTGAAGCCTAATACATTTATACATTTTTGTTCATTTTTGTTTGTATTAAATTTTTTATATTTTCGTTTTAAATAGTTTCGTTTATGATATATTCGAGTATAGTACTATAATGTTATACTTGTATAATATCATTTATGGTTCTTAATGCTACTAAGAAATATTTGATAACATGTTCCTTTAATTTTTGGAACTTTTGGATAACTTTATTTTTAGTGTATAGAAAATTTGGTTAAATTTGAACCAAAAGATTTTTAAAATTTTTAAAGTTTAGTAATTTATAATGCAATTTTTGTATTATACTCAATTATTTATATTATTAGCAAGCACATATAAAAAAATTTCTAATAATATTCGGCCGCTTTAATATGTTTTTGATTTAAATTACAAAATTTTATCAAAACCGTCAATTTATTCTCTTCAACTGATTCTTACAAACTGGCAGAAATCGGAGTATAATTTGAACTCATAATCAATAATATTAATATTGGAAAGAGCTCCAAAATTAAATTTTCCTTAAAACTCTTTAAAAATATTGTTACATTTTCCAAAATCAACTAAACTGTGATTATTTATATTGATAACTCTGTCAGGTGATTTCAGGCTCATCCTAATAATTCAGTCAGGGAATTTTGAAAAAACATACGTATTAACTTTCTATATTCTGAATTATTCATGAAAGAAACCATATTTCCAATTGATATACATAGTTTGTTTCATAAAATTACCTAACAATTTTCGACTAATATAAAAAGTATATACTAAAATAATTTTCCTTAAAAAATTATTTTTGTTGAAAACATTAGTAAAATCTAAAACTATTTTTATTTGTAATATTATATGAGGTACAAATTTGCGCACATTGAAACAAAAATTAGGAATTTTACACAAAAAAAAAATATTCAGGCACTCCAAAAATAAGATTTTAATTTTCGGTTTTAAACATAATTCAAAAAATTTTTTGTAATTCTCTCGAAAATTTGAACAATTTGTGAATAAGTGCATTTAAAGTATCAACTTCAACACTAAACGAACTTGCAAATAGTTCAAATAATGGAACTTCATCATACAAATGCAAAACTAACGGATAATGTAATCAAAGGAAGGAGTCAAGGCAAAAAAATTTTATTAAAAAATTTTTTCTTCACAAACTGGACTCGAATCAGTGACCTACCGCTTTCTAGGCGAACGCCCTATCAACTGTACGACTATACTGTAATCTACACTATTACCAAGCATATTGTTTACATGAAATACTACATGTAATTTTCTATTTAAAACACATAATTACAAGAACACATAAATAGATAGGACACTGGTTCGAGTCTAATTCGTATGGTAAAATTTTTCTGTCTTAACTCATTAGTGTAAGTAGTTGTTAAAAAAAACTAACCGCAAAATGTGATTTATACTACTTATTAAAATTCAGAAGAAATACTTTATTCGTCGCAAAATAAACTAATAGAAATTTAAAATTTAACATTTTCGTTACAAATATAGGGATATTACATAGTTCAGAAAACATTAATTGGCCATGGAAATATTCGCGAATTTAAAATCTAAAAACCTTGAAAATATCATGGTAGTTTTCATTAAATTTCGTTATGTCTACGATAAAACCCCTCTAATATCTTATTACTTCTCCTTTTCTCAGTCTACAAATAGCAACAACTTATTTCAATTTCTATATGGCATTTAACTTATGATTTCAAAATGCTTAATTAGAGATTTTTAACCGCACCCGTTAATATTGCGACAGTGTAAATTTACAAAAATTAAATATTCTTTTAAAGTAAACTAAAATGAGAAAAAACAAACTATAATTTAAAGAAAAATAAAAAGCAAAGAATGAAAAATAAAATTTTCAGGTGAGAAAGTATAATATCTAGCTTTTGTGCTTTTCTACATTTTTTTTTACCCCTCGAAGGTAAAAATAATGACAAAAATATTTACATTCATTCATCTCATTATTTTGTGAAAAGAAATAATAAAAAAAAATTTAAAAGAAAAAAAAAATTATATAATAGTTTGGTGTTCATTTTTGTATAAATGTGTATGTGTGTTATGTATAAAGGATATCACTATGAATATAGGTACGTATATTACTTGTACACCCTTATAAGAGTATTATAATTTTTATGTCTCAAAAAGAGGTTAAGTAACTCGTCTGCTCTTATAACTTTAGGTCCTTTTGTCGTTTTTTTTTGTCATTTGTGCTTCTGTGCTTATTTTTCTTCTGATTTAAAACATTAAAAAACTTTAAAATAAAAAAACAGAACAGATTGGCACTGAAAAATATTGAGGGTATCATTTTTTTTTTTACTCTCTCTACATCTTTTATGCAATATAATTTTTTACTTCATGTGCACATGTATGTGTTCTTGAATTTTTCAACCCAAAACTAAGAATCATTTAATTTAAAATGCAAGGATTTGGAAAGTGAATACAAAATAAGAAAAAAAGGAAACAAAATAAAAAAACTAAACCATCATATTTTTCTGAATAAAAATTATGTTTATTTAGATTTAGACCAAAAATGCATACACAAACAAAATACCATAATAATAATAATAATCTCCATAAAAAAGAGGAGTGTCATTAAACTTTACCATTACCACATCGACCAAATCACACCAAACAGAGAAAAAAAAAGAGAGAAAACAATTTTTTCTCATTTTATAACTTCTTTTTGTTTTTTGTTTTTCTTGTTTTTCTTTATAATACTCTTTTTTATTTCATTTTACTCAATTCTATATAATACTATATTTATACCCGTAGTGTACTATATGTACTTAATAAGTAAGCAAAAAAAAAAAATCGTAAACAAGAAAATTACTGAAATAGCTTATTCTTAATATGCGGTCATTTTATAATTTAAATAAATTATTAAATATTTTAATGAAAAAATTAATACGCTAAATATTATGCAATGTGTACACATAATTTAATAATAATTTTAAATTTTTTAATATAATAGGATTTTGCATGATTTGATTATAGAAGGTGTTTCGCACAAGGTGGCAAATAATCATTTCAGGGATGATTCTTTGATCAATTTCCAGTAATAAATTGTGGGAGCGGGTGTAGATATAATAAATAAATGCATATATATAAATGCATATAAATGCATATAAATAAATGCATATAACTTCGGAACCATGCAATATACAGTTACCATCAGAGGTTTGTTTTACAGACGGTTTATTGCCATTTATTTGCAGTCTCAAAATCAATTTTATTTGAGCAATAGTTTTCAAAATAATGCTTCTCAAAGTCAGAATTTGTGTTATTATTTTATTTGTCCGTTTTTTTCGATGCGATACAATGAGGTCTAAAAGTTAGCACATATAACATTCTCCTCTATCTCTCATAATTTTACCAGTAAAATGTGTCAAATGTGTTTAAAAAACATATCAAATGTGCATGTTTCATATAATCAAAGAATCAGTCTTGAAATTATTTGTCACTTTGTGCAAAACATGCTGTACAAAGTTGATAGTATATAATAATATTAAAGGGAAATATACATATATACATATATACATATAAGATTTTGGTTTTGCTAATATAATATTAAAATATTACTGTTTCACTGTCAAATATTAACGCCACTGTTTTACCTAAAAATTGTTTTTTTTAGGTAAAACTATTTTGTAATTGTCAAGAAAATTCTGTAAAATTTACTGCGATCGTAACTATTTCCAGCCAGAATATATGATACAAATATTTCGTCTTAAAAAGATAGACTGCATTTTTAATTAAATTTAAATTCTAAGTAATTTATAAATTTCTTTGTTTACAAACTTTACATATGTGTGGGTATATAACTTCGGTATATATCTGTATATACAAAAAAATGAATTTCTATGTATATTATGTAGAAAACAAATGTAGATTCAATTTCAAACATAATATTTTTTTTGTAAATGAAAATTTTTACTATTCTAGTAATAACGCGCGTATAATATTATTCTTTTGTTTTTTTATTGTCTATGCAGGTCTTGACCGCATAATTTAAATTCTTTACTTATTACTACTTATTTTTAATTAATCTTATTATTTTATAAGTATGGTATAGTTTAAATATTGCATATATACGTTGACCTGTTGAGGCTTCTAAATAAGTAATTGAATTTATATTTTTATAAAAATGAGTTTTGTAGGATAAGAAAATATCAATATTGGAGCGTTTCGTATTACATTACATCGCTTTATTTTTTTATATAAACTTTTAATTGATAATTTGTGATTTTCGTATATACATAATTCTATTGTGAGATTTAAACTGTAAATTGAGTATTTTATAGTATAATATGCAGTATGTTTAAAATTATGGAAAAAATATTTTGTGTCTCGTATCAAGGTGCGTTGCTATATACCGCTGTATAAACCCGCCTGACAATACCTTTGTATGTATAAGTAAACAAAACTTTTGGATGTTCACAGCTCTGCAGATTCAGAGTTAGAAAGGATAAAAAAACAATCTCGTTTGATTTTTATACCATTTGAAATTTTAAATATTGTCTGTGCAAAAACCCGTATTATTAAACCCTTAATTATAGGTGATGTAACAATGAAGCTTTCACTAATTATACAGCCTTCGCCTCTTTAAGCTGGCAATGTAAAATTCAATTTGGCAATGTAAAAAAACGTACATGAGCACCAAAATGTGTCTCCAATTCTGTTATGCAAATATTTAACTTAACAACCCTTGTATTTGCAACAAATTGATGGGTCAGACAATATCATATGGTGTTTTTGATTTATAGAGCCATGTAAGTCAGATTTTATTTCAACTATGTTTTTATAAATAAAGACTTATAGTATGTCTATTTAAATGTTCAAATGTTTAAATATGGTCTAGTGCATACTATATAAACTAAATGAAATCAAGAATCATTAAAATTTCTCTTCTAAATAAATAAAAACGTAAAAACACCAACACTTTAAGAATATTAAAATATTTTTCTGTATTAAATTATCAAAATAAATTTTATTAAATTTTTTAACTTTTGCATTTTAATTTTAAAAATGATAAGAAAGAAAAATTTAATATGAAATAAATTTAATTCGACATTTTATTTTAATTATAGTACCGAAAAAAAATTAAAAAAAAATCTGAAAAAAAAAAATTTAATTTAAATGTTTTTTTCGTTCTTTCTGTTTATGTTTTTTTTTTCTATTTCTCTCATATTTCCCTTTCCGAACGCACTTGTACCTCTTCCATTCATTATAATTTTTATCATATATGAATAATTCCTATACATATACATGCATACATTTATATTCACAATTTTTTATATTTTTGTTTAATAATAATTTTTAAAAGTTTTATTTAATTAAAATTTTCAAAACAAAAACAAAAAAAACAAAGTTTGTTATTTAATTATAATAAACAGCTTGTGAATTAAAAAAATTTTCTAACTTAAAAGTTTATTTTATACATATAATCACATATACAATAAAAATATATGTATATAATATAAATTATATGGAAACATAATGGCATATAGAGAGATGTGGAAAAAAAGGACATTAATCAGAGTGTGCAACTATGACCTATATTATAAAAATTTTAATATTTCCGGTTTCAGTTATATAAATCACAACTTTATTTCATATAGAAAGAAAAAAAATTTATTTTTATATATTATAATATTATATATGAATTATATACATTAAAACTTATTTATATATATAGTTCTATAATTGTTATGTTATAATATATAACGCTCATTTTTATAATTAAATTAAATATAATATTTAAATTTCATAAATTTATGACCTAAATGAATAACAACATATTATATATAAAATAATAATTTAATCAAGAAACTCTATATATTTAAAGAATTTAAAGAATGATTATAACAGGATATAAATCTTTTTTCTATTCAATATAAAAATGAATATAAATAATAAAATTGTGAAGAAAACATTAAAGTTATTTTTAATAATAATATTGTAATAATAATATTTTATACTACATCAATTATGTATTTTTTAAAAATCTATAAAACTCATCTAAATATTTTTACTTTATAGGTTCAAATAAATATTTTAATATAATTGAATTCAAATAAAATATTCACCCTTCATAAAACAAAATTTTTTTTTTATTAATATTCGCTGGACTGGTTACCATAATATTATTTTTGTGTATAACATTTTATATTAGAATATCAATAATTAAAAATTATTCGAAAATTATAGTTTTAAGTCGTACATTCCAGTAAATTAATATTATTTTATTATTAGGGGAAATTCTGTTGAATTTTCATTATTTGTTAATAAAATTTAAATTTGAAATTTTTGTGAATATTTCGAAATATCTTCTTAAAAGGGAATTTGTTAAGTGTTACAATATTAAATATTATATAATGATGATTTAAGCACTTTATCAACTGTCTTATTATGCATTTTAATTTGAAATAGCAATCATCATAAAATTTAGAAAAAAGGAACTATTAAAGAGATAATAATAATTTCATTGAATTTTCAAAATGGCATAATTAATATTTGAGAAATTAATAACTGCAAGTGTAAGCTTTACAAAATCGAAATTAATAATTAATGAAATAACAAAAGTAGATAATTTAATATCTTCCAGAATATTAATTTTAATAAGAAGGATTTCAATTTCTTTATTTAAAATGAAAATGAATAAAACGAAATTTATTAATTTTAATATAATTATTGTTAACTGCTTAAATAAAGAACGTATTATTGAATCTTCTCATATTTGTGTATTATGTAGGACAATTAGTTAATATGAATATTAGCTGTTATAATATATGATAGTTACGTGCTGTGGAAATTGTACCATAAAATTTTTTAGATTTTTATAGATTTCAATTTTATTAGATTTCAAATTATTTTATAAGATGATTTCTTTCAGATTATAAAAATATTAAGTTTAATTTATTATTATATTTTAGTTATTAATAATAACAGCATTTTATAATTAAATTTTCAAACAAAAATTTTTCAAGTAACTTGGGAGAAATTAATAATATGCAATAAAAATAAGTCATTGAACTTTTGAATATTATAAATTGACCAATACCAATAAACATAATTGACCAGTATACTTAATAATTTTTAAGAATTTTTATACTAATCCTAATAATATAGCGTCGAATTAGGTTGCAAAGATTGAAGTAATTTTGATATAAAACTTAAACGATATTTATTTAACTCAAAATCAATTTTTGAGAGAAAATAATTTTTCGCAAAACGAGAAACCTAATTGCAAACTTGTAAGTTATTTGAAAAAATTAACCTGGATTCATTAATTTGTAAGATTAGCGACATTCTGATGTATTTTATATGAAAAATTCAAAAAATTGATCCGATTTCAACTTTAGTGAGGAGGCTATAATAAAATGTCAAGTTGACATACTATACTAAACTACTTACAATTACATAATAATATTCTTGCCATAAAAGTAATAAGTGTATCATAACAAAAAAAAAAGTACACAATTTTCCAAACAAACCAATGAACCATCAAGAGAAAGAGTAGTTAGAATTTAAATAGCTCACCTTAAAACTGAGAAACCAATGAATTATTCACCTTTAGTACAGCTTTTAGGAAACTATTGTTACGTATTTCTGGATCCAGATCACTTTAATTTGCAAGACAAATTTTTTAACACTAACTTAAATTCATCTCTTTAAAATATAATTCTTACATTTAGGCAAAAATCTAAAAAATTATTAACTTAACTCAATATACAACTACATATGTATAAGTAGTACTGCTATAAAATAATAATCAAATGTATGAGTGTACATAAATTATATTTAAATTTTCATATACATATTTTTACGGTAATTTTATATAATTTTGCTTCTTCATGTTTTTGCATTTTTAATTTTCTGTACCGTTTTTCATTTTTCATTTTTTTGTTCGTAATTAATTTACGGTCACTTGATAATCAAAAAAAAAATGGGTATGGCGTAAAATATAGAATATTTTTGTATATATATATGTGAATGTGATAAAAATAAAAACGAGAGGCATAAATTTAAGCTCGGAAACATTTTCTAAACAAATTTTTTTTTTCTTTATTTTATTATTATTATTATTTTAAGGCTTATTTTTATAATACACACAGTAAAGTAGCTAAAAATAATATTACATGAAATAATAATTTTTAGTAAAATTTTTTACTTCCGTTTCTATCAAATATACACTAGCACACTGTATACACACAATATATGTATGAGTATATATACATTATTATGTTGTATAACAATATAGTATTTATGATATACATACTTATGTTAAAATAAAACAAAGTTGACTTTTGATAATGTAAAAAAATTAAAGTAGATATAGAGTAGAAAAAATGAAAGGACATAACATTATTTGATATACGATAGTTTCTTTATGAGTATATGTAAGTATGTATGTGTTTAAGTATAATATTTATTTGTATATTCTTTTTAACTTCTAATAATGCCTTAACAAAATAGATCAGAAAACAAAATGTCAAAAATTTGAGTAAAAATTTTCGTTAACATAGAATAACAAAAAATATTATATAGTTGTAAAGACAGAATAAAATAACAGCAAAAAAAAAAAAATAAAAATATAGTAAACAAAAATAAATAATGAAAGTAATTCATATAAAAGAGTCCTTTGAGAATCCTTTAAAATAGGTATACGTATGGGCTTACGTATATGCATATACAATAATAATAAGTATATAATGTATAAAATATAGAAATAAAGTGTATTAAGAGTACTGTCATGAGATTTACTGATAAGAAATAGCAAATATACCTATATAAAATATAATGTATCAAGTATGTTTTGATATAAGAATGTTTTTTTTCTAGTTTTCTGCTTTATTTTGTTGTCTTACGGAAATAACATTTAAGAATAAAGTTTATTAGTTAAGAAATATAAACAGTCAATAAAATATAGCAAAAAAAAAAGTATAGTAATACACTTCCAACAAACATATAAAACTACTTCATTCTCTTAGGGAAATATACAAAGGTTGGTTAAAAATCTTTTAAAAAAATTTACAATTATTTGTTTATTTTTTACCCTTTGGGTAGGTCAGTATGGTTATGGAATATAAAACTTTGTTACCCAAGAGATTTTATTTCGGATTTATGATTCTGGATTAAAATAAAAAGAGTTTTCTTTTTGATAAATCCATATGTGTACGTAAATGTATAAACATACCAGAGACGAAGTATATTAGTTGGAGTCGTAGATCGCAATCGGAATAGAACAGCAAAATGGGAGTTGAAAAATAAAAATCAGTGTTGTAACCCTTTTCGATTTGCTGTAAAATTGAAAAATTATTTTTTTAAAATTTACAATATGCAAAAGTTATTTAATAAGGTCTGATCTAATTTTGAAATTTAAAAGAGCTATAATTGTAAAATATGTACTCGTAATTGTAAATATTCTATTTTGTATATGAGTAATTGCACGCGATGTGTCTGTCACAATCATATAACTATTATATTAGCGTAGAAATATCAAACATAATTGCACCTCATAAGCTTAGTCTTTCAATTTCAATAGTAAAAACTGTTATAATTTTAATTGCAAAGTAAAAAATACTATTGAATTATGCGAAAACACTTTTACGTCACCACTTATTAAATTCTCTTATATTATACGAAAATTTATAAATTTTTATATGAAATAAAATTTTTATATTTAGAAAAAATATTTTACGTAAACCTTTGTATATTTGAATTACAATAATATGAAATTATTATACTCGAAAGTATCTAAAGAATCTTATAAAAAAAAATAATTCTATATTGAATTTTTCTGTTTTTCCCTTAAAGGATAAAATAGTTTTTCCTTTTCTCTTACTTGTTTTATTTTTTACAATATATAAAAAAAAAAAACTGAAATTGTTAATATTATAAGTAAAAAAGAAAATAAATGAATATATCGGTTACTGTGTTAACTTATAGAGGAAGAACATAAAAAATTCGAATAATAAAAATAAAAAGCAAAACTGAAGAAAGAAGCAAAAGAACAACAGAAAAAAAAATTAAATGTTATACATATAAAAAGAGTCCTTATTCTCAAAGATTATATGACTTTTAATTTGTTTATACAATGTGAACCTACTCAATTTCATATTCTGGTTAATTTTATAAGATTTTAAATAAACTTGAATTGAAGAAAAAATCCAAAAAGAAAAATGTGAGAAAATCAGTTTTATTTTATAAATTACTTTGCCCTTGTTACATTTTCTCTCATATATACACGAAAACTTGATATTCTTTAAGGTGATTTTATTTTAAGAAAAATATAAGTGTTGCCAAAAATATTTTATTTGCAAAATATTTAACAATTACAGTAGAAATAGTGTTCAAAATTAAAATAATGCGTAAAATCAATTTTCAGGTCTAGAAAATTGAAAAAGAAATAATAGAATTCTAGAAAATTGACTAAGAAATAATAAAATTTTAGTTATATGTAGAAGGCTAGCTTGAAAATTTTTGAATATTTCAAAAAATGGTTTTTATTATATATCTGAACATTGATCCGCCGCGTAAATCATAAAACTTTTGCTTCATATTGACTTGTACCGTCCCCAAAATTTGGCAAAATTAATTAAGATTTCCAATACATCGCCTAAAAAGGCGATAATATAAACAAGGATAACATAATAAGAAGAAATAAATTGTTATACATACAACTTTTTATAAAATTTCAAAAAAATCAGCAAATTGAGGAGGTATCAAAGCTTAATGGATTCAAAATATTAAAATCAAGCTCTTCGACAATTTCTTTATTCGAACTTTATTCTAATTACCAAGAAACTTCATTCAATCGGTACCTGTAAGATTTTCCAAAATGTAGTAGATAAGCATTTTTATGCTACGAATTGAATTTTTAATAACGGTAATAATATTTTCTTTTCATCATACTCTATGTCTAGTTCTCACACAAATACATACATAAATATATGTGCATACATATTAACATGGATAATTTTTTTTTTAATTATTTTCTTTATTTTTGGGCTCTTATATTATTTAATAATCATTTTTATGAAGGAAAAAGAAATTCATTTATGATTTCAATGCCAACTAATCATTCTTATCATTCTATACATGCATATATTTACATTTTATTATTATATAAATATATTATTATATACTTAAGTAATTAAATACATTTGATATATATTAAGGCTGTTATGTAATATTATATTATAGTAACTGATCTCAGAAACTAAAATAATATAATTATTATGAATAGCACACAATTTTAGAAAAAAAAACAAACTAAATATACAACCTTGAAATTATTTAGAACTAAAAAATTATAATATACACTTTTTATATTATTATGTAATTTAAGATAAAAACAGAATTAATTACATGAAGTGATTTTATATGTCATCAAATTTTGTGTATAATTTAAAAGATTTCGCATACCAAAATTAATTTATAGATTATTATAGTTGAATTCAAGAAAAACTGGCTCAATTCAATGGAAAATTTTCATTTTGTAATCGAATAATATAAAATTTTTAATAAATTTTTGAGTTGTTCAAAATTTTACATTGTTTTTTGATCCACAAGCATAAATTTGTAATGATGAAGAATTGTACAAAATTCTGATGTAATATTAAAATTTAAGGATTACTTAAAGTTCAAACAAATTTAGAGGGATTCAAATTTATAACAGAATTGGTAATATTTTTTTCCAACTCATAATATAAAACCGATAATTTTAATAAGAATATTTAAAAAATATATCAAAGCATGTTAAAAATATTTTGTTGACCATATTTTCATTTATTATTTAAAAATAAAACCAATCTGATGAATAAATTTTATTATTAATATTATTATAACGATAAAATGGCTGAATTCCATTTCCATTTTAATAATATAATAGCAATATTACAAATACATAAAATATTTTAATAACTTAATAACCAAAGCAAATGAATTTTATCACAATTTTTCAACCACAATATTTTTTTTTTTACAAAACAGGAAAAAAAATTAAATTTTTACCTTTCACAAGGTGTAAATAATGTCTATGTATACATAAATATTTTTAAAATGGCTTTTTAATGCGTAAATATTTTATATTATTATTTATTACATATATTTTTGAATATTCAATGTACTCAGAAATTACAATGAAATAAAATGTTTATAGAATAAAAAATCTAATTGTATAAATAAAAATTAATAATTTATATACAAAAAAGTCAAATTTTTACTTATCTCCCCTCATCCTAAAAGTTATAATTCCCGAATAACCTTAAAACTGCCATTTTTTAACTATTTATTGCAACGAAATTATGCGAAAAGCATTGTTTAAATTTTGCAAGTGCAATTAACATATCATAATTAAACATTAAAAAAACAACAAATTTCGTCGTTAAAATTTTCCGTTATCTAAAATCCTTTTTTTCCAAATTCTTGATGTTAATTTTTAAAGGATAATTCATTTTGTTAAAAGAAATTTTTTTCCACCTCCACCCCCACTCAAATTATCGTCTCAACAAATTCGTAAAATTTTCATTTTTGGCTCCTTATATTTCCGAAACTGCAAGTTTTTTTGTGAATTTATTTTATTGCAGAAAGCTAACAGTTAATGCTATACCATTAAAAAATACAATTTTTCTTCTTAACTTTTGCAATTAACCCTTAAATTCGAGTATTATGTTAAAACCTCTTTAAATTTTTTTCCATCACCCTAAAAGTATGCAATATTTCAATTTTTTTTCTTAGATGAAGCACTACATTGCAAATCATTAGTTTAACTCGAGTTTATTTTTATTTATTTTTAAAATTGTTTTAAAAAAATACTTTGAAAATCAATTATCAGTTTGGTATGGCGATTTTGATTTATTCAATTTTTATGGAAAATTGAAAGCAGCTAATTTATAATATGCACAAAAAATATTTAATCTCAAAAATCGTAATCTCAAAAAATATTTAATTGTGCTCAAGAATAAATTGAGTACAGTTACGATTTTAAAATTAATTTTTTCCAATACCGCAACTCTTATTATTCGTTTATGAATGTCTTATGTGTTTTTTGAAAGTTCACTTTAAATATTATTAATTAAATTATTATTTTAGTTTACAGGACGCATACACTTGCAACATAAATAATTACATAAATTGAATTCAAAAATTTCCTATTAAATTATGTATTTAAAGTCCTCACTGAATTCTTTTCATAAATTTTTACATTATATCATCAAAAAATGTAATATATTATTAAAAATAACATTTCTAATTATATTTCCTTTTTAAAAACCCGGCACTGACATTTTTCCAAAAATATTAATTCTAATTATACCTACATATAATATGTACGTATCTATTACGTTCCTATACATAATATACTTGCACTATACCCATACAATATTATGTAAAATACAAATTTTTTGTGATATAAGCACTCAACTGTATTATAATATTACATTATTAATTTCTATTAGTTACACAACATCCAAAAAACCATAACTAAATAGGTTCATTGCATTTCGTACCCCAATACAATAAATTGTTTACTATACCACAATTTTTTTGTTGATTCCGTCAAAAAATATTGAATAATTTGTACACCTACCCATGAATCTTTAAATTTATGTAAATAAATGTATATATAATATTTTATATTTTGAATTCAGTCATTCATTTTTGTGTCACACCACCTTCAGTTTTTTAATCATTTTGACATTATCTGCTTTTTATGACAAATTTTATGCCGCAATAAAAAAAAAAATTTTTATTTTTTTTTTTTTTTTTTGCAAACCACCATTACGATAATATTCTATTCTCGGTCATAAATAACATAAACCCACTTATACATAGATATTATATTCTCTATAGCAGCACTCAGTAACAATAATAACAATATTCAAATTCATTGCACTTATAATTTTCCTATGATAGCTGTATGTACCTTTGTAATAATACTAAAATAATAACGTTTATATATGTGATAATATATATGTGATATAACGCTAAATTTCAGGATAACAGATTTCATCAAATTATTACATAATAATTTCAAAATTCAGAATAATAATACCACCACCATCAAAATATAGCAAAAAATTAAACACACGAAAAAAAAAATTACCAACTAGGAGTCTGGAGTAACTGAAAATATTTCCACCTTTTGAACCGCATAATTTTAAAAAATTATTTTTAGGAATAAATTAATTCTATATATAGCATTACATAATTATTTTCATTACAATTTACATACATCTAAATAATATCCTTACAGGAATTGGTATTAGAACATGGTAGTCTTGCATCATTCTACACATATGTATGTATATAGGAAAATAATAATGTAAACTCAAAGCCATTAATTACTTGAATAGACAAAATACTTATGGCATACTATACTATTATGTTATTCGCAAAAATTTTGCTTTGAAAGGGATTTAAAATAATTTTCCTACAATATTATTTTGTATGTAATTTTTATTTTACATATCTTATGTAAAATATGTATTTACAAAATTTGGTATTGAATTTATGTATTTATACCATAGTGATCGAAAAATAATTCCATTTTTATTAATATTTTACAAAAATAATTTCTACAGAAATTTTTATTTACTTCTCTATATAACTTTGCTTTTTAATACGGATTTGCAATATATTTAGCTAATTTTTCTGAAATCAAATAGGTACCCATAATTATATTACATGGAAACTTTAAAAATCATAAGAATTGATAATAGCTTGCATTTTCGAAAACTATTTAAATATGAATTTGTGCTAACAATTTGAAAATTTTAATTTGATATAACAACATGCAAAATAGTTTCTGATAAAGAGAATGTGTAGATAATAGTTACTAGAAAAATTCTGTATAACAATGGAATATGTACGATATAACGGTGTATTTATCAAATTATAAGTACAGTTTCGGTTCAAATCTTAAAATATCGCCCATCTGTTCAATTAAATTAGGTTTTTCACTGTGCTAAAAAGAGACAACAGACTGTGTTAACAAGAGTCAAACAGAATGTAACCGTGTTACTTAATTATTAATAATTTACAAAACTCATTAAAATTACAATTTAAATAGCAACAAGGACTTTGCAATCAAATTTTCTTTTTAACTTCAATTAAGTTAGTAAAACCCCTAATATTGCACTCAAATAATTGCAAGCATACGCACTTGTATGTAAAATTTCGAGTAACTCTACTCATGAAATTTTAATTTTATTTTGTAATTTGACAAAAATTCATAAATTTTTTTTAAATTTTATAAAAATATTTTATGTTGTTTACATAAAATAATATTTTAGACTACATAATATACAACCATATCTATATTGTACATAATAACTCTGTGTGAACCAAAAGAGTATATTATCTTCTTATTATTATTTTACATTATTATTTTATTTTTTTCATACACCATAAATTATTATAAAACTGTATGTAATTATTGTTATGCAAAATAATAATCAAAGTGTGATTAATTTTAATAATAAAATTCTTATTATTCTTGTTTTTCTAGAACAAAAAAAAAAAGTATTATAAAAATATTTCTGTTTACACAATAAATATGCATAAAGCATAATATTTTTCAAAATTTATTAATTTACTATGAACATAATTATTATTCAAAATTGAATTAAAAAAAAATTATAGAAGTACAAACAAAAGAATTTAAGTTAGACTATATAGACACATATTTGCATCTGGCTATTTGAAATTATCAAATAAAATTTTATTGTTCTAATTATGTATTTAGAGTACAACGCAATTTTGGTAATGAAAAGTTCAATTTTATCATAGAAAAATTACTTTAATTATGATATTTTCAATTATGCACCTAATGGTTAGTCACTATGACTGGTTTTGAAAGTTTATGACCAACAAGGAGCGTCTTAGGTTGGATTAAAGTTCCCCATTATTTATAAGTCTGACGATAGTTTTGGGTCCGCCTATATTGGCTTTTCGATGATTTTTAAACCCGGGATTAAAAAACAAATTTTTGCATCTGACACAGAATCAAATTGTTATTAAACTTATCCTTTAAATATCGCAAGATATTTAAAGGAGAAGTTCACTTTAGGAACAATAAAATGTTTAATACCTTTATAGAGAAATCAAGACATAAAATTAAATTGGCAGTATACAAGAAAATCTGATCAATTAACTTCCAAATAGGTACCTAAAAATATTAATTTTGATTTGAATAATTTGTTTGATTGAAAAATGAAAAATTGCCGCCTCAAAACAAAGCATTTGCAAGAGCTCAAATAAGCCTTATCTTCAGAAAGAGGTCGCAAATATTTGATAAAATAAATTCGATTTAAAAAGGATTCCAAATTATAGATAGTTCGGTTGAGTTCGAGTCAGTTCAAAAGGGTGAAAGTGGAGTCTCTTACCAAAAATAGTACACAAATATTGAAGTACGAAAAAAAAATATGTTAAACTATAAAAATAAAATTTTGAATAATAATAAAATTGCACTATAATAACAATGACTGCTTACATAAATAAAAATTCTTAGTTTAAAAGAATTCATTAACAAATCTTTTGATATTTTATTACAAATACACGCATAGATACTTGATTTTAAATTTTATTCACATACCATGAGGTTTACAGCTCCTTCACATTTATATTATATTGCATTTTAGTCATCCTAAAATTCCTTTAGTACAGAACTTAACAAAAATAATAAATACAATATTAAAATTTTGAATAAATCTTTGTAAAACACAATATCTTCAATCAAAGTCTAAATGGAATTAAATTACACATTGGAAATATTAATGTAATTATATATTTTTAAGGCCTTCTTTGTCCTCTATTTATTTCTGTTATATTATTAAATATTACTTCAATAAAATTGTACTATTTATACTCACAATATTTCTAAATAAAAATTTTAGTCATATATTTATAATAATTTGCATAATAAATTTTTAGATAAAAGCGTCCACATCAAGTTCATAAAAATTTAATTTTAAAATCTTCCATTTTTTCCTAGTAAACCGCTAATTTCAATTACAGAAATTCATAATTAGTTAATAAAATAGTATTATTAATATTTAGTATAAAAATAAATCACATTTTTTTACTGTCATATAGCAGCTATAATTTTAATTTAGTAAGCCAATTTATTATCTTAAATGATTTTTATATTTGAAATTTATTAATTTTTATATAAAATATTTTCTTTTTTTTTAAAAATCTTACTATAATTTTGAAGTTATCTATTTGAATTCTTATTAATCACTAAACTATACCTTGACAACTAATCTAAAGATTACACTTTGCATCAATTTTTTTTTTCTTCATTCTTTATACTATTTTCACTGCATTTTTATAATGGTTCTGTTTATATAGAGATGGGGATAAAAATTCATTCCTCCTATAATATTGTGTACTATATACTGTTAAAAAATAATGTTCATTGCTTTATTATTTATATATATGTATATACAGCTTAGTCATATAAATAAATTTTTGATAATAAAATAATATTACGTATACTGTATAGCACCAACCAAAAAAAAAACACAACTATAAAAATATAAATAAAATAATATTTTATTTAAAAATTTTCAACCACCATTTTTAAGGATATTATTGCCTTCATATTATTATAGATATGTGTACAATAAAAGTTCATCAACTGTGCTTGCCTATAAAATTATTTCAACAAGGAAAAATAATAAATAAATAAAAGAAAAATCATTACATGCATCTAGAATAATAAATAAATACACAATACAATAACAAGAAAACAATAAGAAGAAGAATGTAACAAACATGGTAAACATACACGATCCTTTAAAAGGATGAAACAAAAAAAAAAAAAACTTTTCTCATAAAAATGAATTCTGATGTGCTTTTCATTTTGTTTTCTTTGAATTTTGTTTTCTTTCTTTTATTATGCCTTCACATTTTGATCATAAATTCAAGAAAAAAAAAATCATAATAAAAATGAACAAATGAAAGGACAATAAAGGATATGTCTAGAAAAATTTGTTACGCTAAATTTTAATATATAAATTTTTTGTTTTTTTTTTGTTCTTCTTTTTTTATGTTTTATACTTGCTTTTTTATAATATTATTTGTTATAACATGAGTATTATATAATAAAATCAATTGATTTTTATATTCTACAACATAAATTTGTTTTTTGTTATTATTATTTTATTTTTTTTTTTGTCCTTTTGACTGAATAAAGGGACATCCCTTGTCATATTTTTAATGGGATGATTAGAAAATAAAGAAAAGAAAATGATGAGACAAATTAAGGAATAAATTTTGCTCCTTAATTTCTAATATTATTCTTTATATTTTATATAAATTGTAAATATTTCTTTAATATATGAAATGCGAATTTAGTATAATAATATATGAATAAATAAAAATGTTTAAAACGAAGAAAATATTTTGAAAGTAGCACATTTCCACCAAAAATAAGGCATGAGTTTTTATATAAGTTAATAAAGCTGAAAGCTTCAAAGAAATAAATTGCAGAAAATTAAAATTTTTGTCTAATTTGCACAGAAAATAACAGTGCTAGTGACGGGAGATAGTGGCGATTTTTTCTTAGTTTCACGTAAATTATTTTTTATTATAGAAAATGCCAAAGTATCGAACTTCCATAGGTTACCGTCTAACGAAAAAAGAGAAAAAACGAAGACGAAATTTAAGATAATCATTGATTTTCAAAGAGCTATTTCACACTTCTAGTGTTTTCCTGCATATACTTTTGTTAGCAAAAGAAATAAGTTGCTATTTTTCGTCGTTTACTGACATTTTTTGCTTCGCAGAATTAATGCCAAACAAATGGCATTTTTAAAGTATCGATGGGTCTCTATTTTTTCAAGATGAATGTTAGGTAAAAATTTTCTTCTAAAAAAATAGTAATTTACTGGGACCAAGATTCATTTTTTTATAAAACTTAAATTTTTTAGCATAGAATATTAAAAAATTTTTGTAAACAGGGGCAAAGGAAATAATGAAATTAATAAATAAGCACATTATTTTTTTCAATTTCATTGATAATATGCTAAAAAATTCACAATAATATTATGAATGTCTGGAATTAATGAATTCCTGATTTTTTTTTTCTTCATTTTTGTTTTATAGAGGAAATATTAAATAAAATTTGTCTGTATAGGAAAAATTAGTTTGAAAATTTTCTTTTAACAAAATAAAAGTTTTCTATAATGTGTCTGTAAGTTTATTTATATACAAAAATTTGATAATTTTTCGTTCATTTTCATAATGGGATATTGTATGTCTAGAAAAATATTGTTTATAATGAAATAGATCATCAAACTTTATCACAATCATTGAATTTTGCATAAAGTTCTATATAATAGAATATAAATATTTATAATAATTGTGTTTTTGTTTTTGTAAAATAATATTATGAATAAATTTAAAATAATTTATGCAAATATAATATTTTTGAACAAAATTTAATAAATAATATACTTAAAGTTAATTTATTAAGCCTAAATGACACCCCTCCCTTCCAAAGAGCTATATAACCAAAAATGCTATATAAACAGAAAGTTTTTATATTTTCGAAGTAATTTTCTTAATTTCAGTTAATCTTTTTCAATAAAGTAGCTATTTTAATTCAATTAAATTTTTATTAATATTGAATAGATTAGATTTTTAAAAGTAATGCTAACGAAATTTATAGAAAATTATATAAAACTTTTATTATGAATTAAATATTAAGGGGGAAAATTTTTAATAGTAAGAACATTCTTAACTACAATATTATTTTATTACAAACTAGATTAGATTGTTATTATATCTGTAAATTATGGTAGATAAATTGTTAAATTTGAAAATTATGAGGGCTTCCTTAGTTAGCACTTGACTGCAACATTTCATAGATTATAAAATTTCCATTAATTTAGCAGCTAGCACTTATCCACCCTGTTGAATTAATAGCTCCGAAGCACAAATGAATGCCATCTCAACCTTATCCATAAAAAAACTTAGAACAAACCATAAAAAAGTCTAAAAGAAAATTAAGTAAATTTTTAGTAAGAGAATAAATTAAGATTTTGGAACATGCATTGAAGGTTCAGAAGTGTTGGTCTCTGCTCTCAAACTCAGCTTATTTCGAAAATGAATCAGATTTAAGTTAAACTTTAGACTTTGATTTTTTCCATGTTATACAATCTCATATATTTCAAGGGGATTTTTTAATTTTTAATTATTTTTCTTCTTTTATTTTAATTGAACTTTGACCAGCATTATAAATTCAAGGTTGATAATACCTTACGAAAGGATTATAATGAATATTTTTAAATGCAAATTTGTTTGTTTGTTTCTTCTTATTAAACAAAAATGACAACACCTTAATATATTTAACAACAAAAAGCTTAAAACAATTTTTTTCTTGCTTTTTTTTAATTTAATTCAGTATATCATGCATTTTTTCTGCAAATAATAACGCGTATATATAGATAGGTGTTAAAAGGATTCAATTTTTATTCATAATCAATTTTTCATTTCAAGTTTTTCATATATATATATGTATATATTCTTTACATCAATATTTAGGTTATTCATCTTCTCCAATGAATGTATTCATATATGAAAATATTTCGAATCTCAACGAATGAATCTCTCAATCATTTATTATTTTCTTTTGTTCTTTTTTTTTTGTTATTTAATTCCTGATGTGGTAGAAAATCGGCGTAGAATACTATTATTATTATTTATAAAGAGGGTGTGTGTATCATAATTTAAAAATCATTTATGATATAAAAATCCTTTTGATAATGTAATAAAAATTACACTCAATAAAATATCCTTATTCATATTTAATAGGGAAAACATGAAGACAACACAAAAAAGAAAAAGAGAACATTCAAAAATACAAAAGAGTTTAACAATACATCAAAAAATCCATTTTTATTTTTGCTTTTGTTTTTGCTTTTCATAAGGATTTATTTTTGTATTTCCTCTTATAAAATGCCTCATTGTTTTATTTTGGTTTGTAAATGGCGGCATCATGCATCATGATATCTCAAAATTATATAAAAACAAAAAGAAAAGAAAAATATTAATCCTTTTGTTTTTATTTTTTTGTATGTTTTTTTTTGTTTATTCTGAAAAAAGTTCAATTTTTTCTGCAATGTCAGCTAAAAATGACTGACAATTTTTTTTTTGTGTTGTTTTACTCTATGTGTAAAATTCTGATTTTCTTAGTCCTTTTTAGCAGTTTTCCAAAAAAAAATTTGAAAAATAATACTTATTGGTTTCACTCTGTCTGTCCGTTCGTCCGTAGATATGTTTACCAAAATTATATACCATTAAAGATAGAAATCTGAAATTTAACATATGAATTGTTCTTTACTAAAGACATTTCTTCGTTGAAGAAAATTTTTACCAATCTCCACCACTGTAAAATTTATAGCCCCCAAAAAAACTCCTACTTATAAGATAACGGTAAATGCCATGCCATTAAAAAATATAATTATTTTTCTTAACTCACGCAATTAACTCTCAAATTCAAGCATTATGTAAACCCCTCTTTCAATTTTTTTTTCATCCTAAATATATGCAATATTTGAAATTATTTTGTATGTGAATAAAACTACATATTTTTGTTTTTAAAAGCAGTATTTTCACTTGTTTAATGTAAAAGTGCTGCATTACAAGTCATTGGTTCGTCCTAACTTTATTTATATAATTTTGTTTACATTATTGCTTATTTTTGTTTTTGTTGCTGCTGTCGTTTATTTGATGATTAAGAAAACCCCCTTAAGCAAATCATGATAAATTTTTGTTTTCTTTACATACTGTCATGATTTTAGTTACCTTTTCATATTCGTCATTATTTTAACATATTTCATCACATCAACAGAGAATATAAGCACAAAAATAAAAAAAAAAGCAAAAAAATGTAAGAAAACAAATCATATATCATTCACCACAATCACATATAACAATATCAAAACAAATTTCACATCATAAATATTTTTTAACAAAAATAAAATTATTTTTCTAAGAATTTTTGATGATCGTTAAAATTTTACAATACTATGAGTTATAAAATACAATTATAAAAATTCGTGTATAGAATGTTGTAATTTCATATACATATGTATAGTATGCATAACAGGGGATACGAACATGGAAATATCTTCCAAGTTTTAAAATTAAAGAATTGAAATGAAATTTGTGTTTGATATTAAATTTTTTATATAATTCAAACTAACCTCAAACCAAAATTAAACCTCTAGAACCAGAATCTAACATCCGAAAATGAATGAAAATTATAACAAAAATTAATATTATAATAGCTGTGTAAGTATTCGAACATTAATGTATGTATGTATGAAAATTTTGTAATACACAAGCAAAATAAATGTATATATGACTATAATTTTAGTTGAACATTGCAACTATAATATATTTTCCTCGCCAGATTAGAATATTTTTCCATAAAAATTCTCAACTGCATTCCGTGCAATAATCCATTGCTTAGAAATTCCGTGTAAAAGTGAGAGTTCTAAAAGTGAGTTTTTTGTACTAATAACAGATCATAGTTGCTTAAAATTATGAATGAGTATTTGGAAGAAAAATACGGAAAAAAAGTTTCCTAACAATCAGTAAGAATAATGACAAAATGTAATATAAGAATATGGGTGTGTAAATCACTGAACCGTATTATAATTTAGACTAAAAGGCTTCTATCAGATTACTGATTTACCGAAACATCACATATTAAAAACTGAGAATCATTAGGTCACACACGCCTAATATACGTATGTTCGTTGCTCATGTCGCAAAAATAAATACAGAATTTTTTTTTTCTAGGAAGCAAATTTAGAGTTTCTGCATTTAACAATCTTTTTTCATCATGCATCATAAATGGAGAAACAAATTATTTTTTACCTCACTTCAAAGCACTAATGTAAATTTACAACCAAAAAAAAAAAATAAAAACACAGAAAAGAGAAAACCACTTACATAATAATAATAATCATGTAAGGCATTAAAGAAACACTTGATGGGGAAGCTATCAAAAGATAAAACAAAAACAAAAATCCTTTTTCTTTGTACATCACAATAAAAACTATACTGTACCAGCAAAATAAAATAATAACAATAACCATATAAAAAATAAAACAAAACATGAGAATAATAAATTTTTGAACTGATGCAGGTACACATATAAAACAATTTTGTTATACATATTTCTCATCACCCAGGACCCTCTTCCCATTACATTTTTCTTCCATATAAATTTATTTGTTATTTTATATATAAAATCTAATCCATCAAAAAAGGGGGAAAAACGGATGTCAAAACATTTTGTTTCTCACTCTCTTAAACATTTTTATATAAATTTGTTCATATGTATGTATGTATGTATGTACCTTTTTATGTGTGCACATTTATGTATAGACATTATATACGAATATGTATATAGATTATTTTAATTCAATGTTTACTCTACCATATTTGTACTTATTATATAATAATAATATATTGCTAGAGTTCTAGACATAAAATAAATATAAAATGTTGAAATATAAAACGTATAATACTTTCGCTATGTACATATATAATTATTTATATTTATATGTATGCGAGACAACCAATGTCTTCCCAGGAAGTTTATAATATTCATTGAACATCCGCGATTAAAATTGCAGAATCAAATAATTTGGGTTACATATTATATGAACTTTTATACTGTTATACATATATTACATTATATTATTTTACATAGATATAATATGTAAAAGTGAGGTCAAATTGTAAAATTTCGAATTGTGTTCTAACAATTTTCTTACATATTACGTTTTTGAAAACTTACGTTTTTGAATTTTTATGCGGTTTTTACTTATATATTTATTTAAGAACATTTAATTCCTGTTTTAATTCAAGATAACATTTTCTTAAAAAAATTGGTACAACAGGAAATATTTTAAAATATTCAAATTAAGGCGTAAGTTCCTATTAAAATCAAATATCTCATAGATTTTGAATTTAAGCATTTCTAATTTTTGCAAAAATTTAAATATTTTAGTTTTTGATTTGCGAAGTCAAAAAAACTTTAACCGTAGAATAGGCACAACTTTGTTCTATTCTTTTAATTAAATAAATTTAAGTTTCTTCCATATGACGAAAAGTAAACAATCAAAATAAAACTAACAAAAATTTATTATCCTCGTAACATATTCATCTTCTCTTCATCGATTTTTTTTACCATATCATATAATTCATTACCATGAACTTTCGGTACACCCTATCTATATAATACTATACATCCAATAATATGAAACTAAACACAATATAATATTCTACACGCATATGTTTACAACAATACACGGATATACGGCAATCATTTCAAAAGGTAAAAAGCTGTCATACAAAATGCTCTTATAATTCACTCTTTATACACAAAACAATAAAAATAACTACAAAAAGAAAAAAATAAATTAGAAAGAAAATAATATGAAAATTCCATTTTCTTTTTGAGCTCCTGAAAGTGCTACATGCTTTATAATACAAAATATTATTATAATATGGCACTGTGATGATGTAATATATGATTTAAGTAATAACTCCATTTCAGGTTTGTCATCTTGTTTTCTCATCACTTTCGGCTCCTCTAATATTTCAAATAAGCAAAGAAATTTATATAGACATTTTAAGTACATATAATAATATACTATGAGTATATGAGTAGAAATAAATATGTATACCAATGTTTTAATGAAAAACAGAACAAGAAAAAAATAAAAAGCGAATAAAATTGAAAATTTTCTAAAAATCAAAAGATAATTTTCATATATTATTTTTTCCAAAAGACAAGAGACTAAAGGAAAAATTATTATACCATCGTATAAGCGATGATAAAAATGTGGATCAAAAGCACGCAGCAGAAAATAATTGAGTGAGCACGCAGCAAAAAAGAAGAGAAAAAAGATCAATAAATGATAATTTTTTTTTTAATCAAAAGTAGATAGATGATATCATCAAATACAAAAAAAGAAAACACAAAATCATCATCACCATATAGACACAGACAATTATTAGAAAGTAAAATAGACTTTTATATAAAATTTAACAGTCATAATATATACACAACTTCAATAATACAGTTGAACGTTTAAAAATTCGATCAAGCATAATATTGTCATTTAGTTACATAATAGAGCACATAAATGTATAAAGAATAAAATCAGACTGACTAATGAACTGATTCATTTCGCTTTTTCAGTTTTCTCTCTGCAAAATGTAAATTTTTGTATTTGTAAAATTTTTGAAAACACTAGATTTACATTGTATAAGCAGGATATGACATATTTCTAATAAAAAGATATTCATAGCCTATAATAAGGGCTTATTTCGAAAAATTTTCTTATTGGTAAATATATTATGGAAATCAACCTTAGAAATCTTAGGCAGAAACATTTGGCGATTTACTCTATATGCTAATGGATGAGTTTTGCAAATATAAACTTTTTGGATTCGATTTTATTTACGTAATTTTTATCATAATTCTGAAAATTTGGACGAATTCAAATAAAGAGACTATAATTATTATTACAATTTATTATTATATACGGATTTATGATGAAAACATTTTGAAGAAAATCAACATTATCCTCTTTAATAATAAGTTGTTCATGAAATTATTCTTTATCGCAATTGTTTTTAAATATCATTATTATTAATTTTAACTGATTAATGTGATTAATAAACTATTAAATAAAATTAAAAATATTTGGAACTTTAATTAAAATTTAGCATAAATTAAAAGTAATCATATTGTGAAGAAAGAAAATATTATAAATTATATTTTATACATAAAATTATATAAAGGACATTATTAATGTTTGTAATTTTAATATAAACTTAATGCACAAGTAGTGATCGTAAAATATAATAAATTGAGTTAATTTTTTTTTTACTTTTACTGTATATAATATTATTATTATATTTACACAGGGTGAACCTGTAACGTGGTATAAGCTCTTTATGCAAGATAGGTGAGATAATTTTATAAAAAAAAAGTCATCCCTGCGGGGGTGATGAAGTCGCAAATGAATATTTAACAGAAATTGTTATTACGACTCAATTATCTAGAAAACGGGTCATCGTACAAAAAAATTATTAAAAAATAATTTGAAGACCAACTTAAAATCTTTTAAATTATGAAAAAAAAAATTGTATAGCGTAAATTTTTAGTAATTGGTAATTTTTCTTTTCAAGGGCTACTTCACAGCTTTTCATTGTATGTTACTTTTTGTAAATCGGTAAATAATTTTGGAACTTATAAGCATGTAAGTTATTGTAGCTTTTTTTCGAAATCAACAATTTTCCACTGAGATTTTGGGGGTTTGGAGCGATGTTTTTAAAAAAAATTGTCCAAGCGTTCTGCTATTTTATTCTGGCCCCCCTCCCCCCACAGATTATATCACGTTACAAATTCACCCTGTATATCTTTTGTACAAATATATTATGTAAAGTATGTATATTTTCATACAATATACATATAAAGAACTAGATCCTTATTATACAAAATTCTCATAATTTTTTATTCTCTTTTAAATATTTTATTGAAAAATAGTTTTTCTTTTACATTTTTTTCTTTATTTATTTGTTTTGTTTTTAATTTAGTTATAAATGAAAAGAAAATAATAATAAATTGAGAAAGAAAAAAATGTACCGAAAAGAAAATATAGAAAATTATTCGAATATTTATAAAAAAAAATAAAAGGAAATGATTTTTCTAGATTTTCTTCTCTATTTTCTTTTTAATTTTATTTTGATTTTTTGTTTTGTTTTGACAATGACAATGAAGTGAAAGGAGACGTAAAAGTGTGAGATTTTATATGTAAATAAAAAAAAAAGAAATTGTTGAAGACTATTTAATAGCATATAAAGCGAATAGTATTGTTTGTTGCTGTTGTATTTATTTTGTTGTCATTGTTATTATAATTTTCATTATTTTTTTTATCTTTGTTTTTAAATCTACTTTGAATTTGTTTCAGTTTCATGTTTTTTTCTTCATATTTTTTGTTTTCTACTATATTTTTATATATTGCTATAGACTATACTCTACTATATTCTACTATACTGCTATAGATTCATCATTATTATTATTTACAAAAAAAACAATCATATATACCCATTAGAATGTTTGTTTGAATAAACATACTTAGCAAAATTACAATTTTTATATATTCTATATTATATATATTTTAGTTTTACTTTACAATATTCATTAATAATCACTTTAAAAAAAAAATTTTATATTTTGGTTTTTTTTTTGTTTTTCGAAAACAGAAACAATTTTAATAAGAATAATTCTTTAAAAAATTGGATTACAAGGATATAAAATGATTATTGTCAAAATCACTGGTATATAAATAATATTTAATATTAAAATTTATGAAATGCTAGCCATTCTATTCACATATAAATTTGATATATGAGTATACAAATGTACGTAATATAATATAGTTGAATTTTTAAAAATAAAATTAAATTAGAATTAATTTAAAATATAATTTGAAATTTAGCCCAAATATAATTTGAAATACTTTTGTAAATAGTAGGTATTAAAATATAAACAATATTCAAGAATCAACTAAGAATCAACAATATTCTTAGCAACAGAATTTAAGTTCAGTTTAAAAAATCTAACTAAAATAATTATAAATTAAAAAAGATTAAAAGATTCGCCCTTGATCAAATACTGCCTTTAAAAGCAATGAAATTACATTATTTAAATTACTTTCATTCACATAACAAAACAGTTTAAAAATTGCATACATTTTGGACGTGTAATATAATCTTAGCACTTTAATAAAAACAAAATTTAAAGAGGTGCTAAAATAATGCTCGAATCTAAGGGTAAATTGTGTTATGAAATAAAAATAATTGTATTTTTTGTTGACATGATATTTCCCGTTAGCTTGTATTTAAAGAAATTTGAAAGATCTTGTAGTTTCGGAAATATAATATCGTGCCGAAAATTCAAATTTCATAAATTTGAAAAGGCGATACGTTGAGAGGAGATGGAAAAAAATTTTCTTCTAACGAAATGAACTATTTATTACGGTATAAAAGTTGCTAAAATATCAGACTTCTTCAGTCTTTGTTTTCAATACGGAACTCCAAAATATATATAAATATAGATGTTTACATTTCTTATTCAACAAATAAATGAATATAAATATATTATGCTTATGCATAAAATTATAAGTGTAATAATATATCAAATATATTATACTCTTTATCCATCAAGCATTTATAATATTATGAACGAATATGCTTTGCGTATTCAGTAAAAAAATTAACTACAAAATATTCTACATTATTATAGTCTACTTTATGTTCAACTAAATTAATTTCATGAACATTTAGACGGATATTCACGTATATGTGCATTATATATTATGTGTCTACAAAAAACGAATTTATTACAGTCCGAAATTCAAAATACGTAATTAAAAGTACACGTTAGTCCTTGATATTTTGAAATTTCACGTTTTTCCAATCAATTTTCAAAAAATTTGATATTGATTATATACAGATATACATAATGAAACTACATGATGAAAAAAATTTTCATAAAAGAGTACTTCATACGCTTGTGGTTCGTTTATTAAATCCTTTCATCTTTCGTTCAAATTTGTATATATGTAGTTCTGATCATATTAGATTACCTGTAATTTTACTGTGTGTATAAAATTTATAACACTATTTTTACATCATACGTGTATGCGAGTAATAATAACTAAGGTACAATAAATAATTTTTAATCATAGCTATCATGTTTTTAAAATTTGCATATAATATTTTTGAATTTTTAATATTTAAATTTTGATATTACAAAATCTAAGTCTACGTAAATGAAATTAATATACGTAGAGTATCTTCAAAATTTAATGATTCAAATAGTGACTGATTATTTTAAAGTTTTAATAGATGCATGTAATATGCATTTTTATAACATTATGCGTAAAATAATTCTCTTAAGATGATTTCAATTTTAATTATTGGCCAATGTTGAAAATTATAATAAAACGGTAGTACTTTTGGTATAACATTATATTCTTACAGTATTTAAGTTTTAAACTATAAATGTAAATTTTACATACAGTTATAATTGTATAACTGTAGAAATTAGTGAATATGAAAAAATTACAGTAAAATTTTGAAACAGAATTGAAGGTATATTAATTCGCTTTGCAAAAATTTGTTATTGTTGAGACAAGTGTTTTAGAAATTAAAAAAAACTACATTTTCTATCAGTTAAAAGTTTTCTATCATTTAAATAAATATTGTTCATATCGTACCTTTGCATCAAAAAAATATATAATACTCAACAAAATAATGAGAAAACCGTGAGTGTTTGTACTATAAATAAACATATTGTATAATTATACAGCTGGCACCATTTTGAACTTAACTGGTTTGCACTATAAATACAAATTTGAGCTCTTATTGTATCAACTCCTTATAATTTGAAAAATTGCAATGCATGAATTAATGTAGTTCACAATAAAATGGGAATGCATTATTTACTAAAATTTTTTTCTATATGTTACTTAAACCAACAATTAAATCATCTTTATTATTAGGAATATTAAATATTTTAGGGCAATTAATTTTTATAGTAAAAATTCTTTAGTATAGCTTCACACAAAGCAATATACTAAACTAAAAAGAAGATAAGTATTTTCAGAAAATCATCCTATTATTGAACAATTTCTATCTCATTATATTTTAAAGTCAAGAGTTTAATATAAAACATAAAAAAATTTTTTTTAATTTACATAATGAGCGGATTTGTCTTTTGAATTGAATCAAAGTCAATTTTATATTTAAGTCAGTAATTTCAATAAAGGTTCAAATTTCTAATTATGATACAAAATCTTTTTTAAAAATAAATTTTTCCACTCATTTCTTATCACTCTGTACAGCTTCATTTTGTTCTCAATATTATTTCCAATTAAAATTTTCTACATAACCTTTTAAGACCACATGAAATTGCTAAATACAAAGACACCAATTTCATTATATTCCAAATTCTGTAATATAAATAAATTAAAGAAAATTAAAGCAATCTTTTTTTTTGTTATTTTGAACTATTTTTATATAATAACCGCATTTTATAGAAAAATCACAAACAAAAAATAATAAAAAATTAACATTATGGTGGAAAAAAAACGCTGCAGGATAATCTCAATCTTTGCGCTAAATCTCAATATTTTTTTCTCTGCATATATCCTGTACTTATATTATGTTCACACGTAAATAAATACTGTATATTTACTAAATGTAAATAAAAATGCTGTTATTTAAATACTGATAGCTAACTAGTTTTTTGAATTAAACTATATTATTATAAATTATCTCTTACTCTTCTGGTTTTTTTTCCATTCACATAATCCTATAAGGGTATGAACTTAAAATGACTACATCACAGTTTAATTTTTATTATTATTTTAAATAAAATAGCTTGTTTTTTTTTATTGTTATGCACATTGCTTGCTAACTTATATAATGATGGTACATAAAGATTTAAAAGTACAAATGAACAAACAAAAAAAAATATTAGCCGCAATTATATAAAAACAATGAATAAAAACAAAAGTTTTATAGCCAATAATATAATATTCTTGAAGCTATATTGAAAATTTTATATGGGAGTTTATTATTCATGAAAAATAAAGTTATATTGCGAGTGTTTGTTAATTTATACAAAAAATTGTCTACTTGTTAGCATTTAATTTTACTATAAATTCAGGTTTTCCATCTTATATTCTGTTTATACTTTGGTTGGTTGATTAACGTAATATCCCAATTATCACAAAATATGCAATCACTACCTCGTAATTACCAGGCCGTCATTAAGCGTACAATTAAAGGCAGCCTATCTAAGCCATCCGGCTGTTTTGAGAAATTTACCTAAATCTCTGATGCTAATATTCGATATCTCGTCTAAAAACGTTACACATGCCCTTCCCCAAATGAGACGCGCCAGATATTGTGAAAAATGGTTTCCTTCCCGTCCAGTTCCCCACAACTGAGACACGTTGTGCATCTCATGCAAACTAACGCAAGATAGGCAATGTCTATACGTACTGTGACAAAATTTCGTAAAAATAATGTTTAATAGCTTCTAAATTTTTATATATGTATAACTATTATAAAGTATTTTGAAAAGTACAAAAAATTACAAATTTTTCTTAAAAATTTTACCCAAACTTAGTATAGAATATGTTAAATGAAATTGTATGCTTTTTGGAAATCTATGTATTTTAACTTCAGTTTTTTACATTTCTAACTTCTACTTTCTATTTTCTTTTTTTCTAAAACTTGATCAATATTTACTTCATTTGATCTCGAAATTCAAAATTAGATGCATGGCAACATATTTTGAGTAAGACATTCGAGAAACGATGGCAAGTAATATTTTCAATACACTTGAGAATTTAAATTTTAATTTCATTTGGTATACAATATTAATTTATTTAGTGTTTACCATTGATTCAAAGTGCACGGGAAGTACCATATTAGGTACTTATATTACGCCTAATACATTATTGATTAATACCATCTATACACTAAAAAGAAATCATACGAGATTTCTTTAAAAATTAAAAAGACCCTCTCTTTCTTTTCAGAAAAAAGAAGAGAATTTTTTCAAAAATATTTATTTTTTCTACACAAATAAAAAAAAATTCAAAATTTTAAGTATGCACATATTGCACATAAATAAACGGTTAAAATCTAAAACTTTCACATACTCGTATAGCATCTTATGGATAACATCATAAGAATATGAACCAAAATTCCTTAAAAATTTCCATTTTATATAAGAAGTCTAAATTTTTCCAGTCTTAAGAAAACAAAGAATTATAATTTAATTTTATATTATAAAATTTTCATACATTCTCAGAATTTATAAGAACGTAGCACAGAAAAGGATAAGAAAAACTAAAGGATAAATGAATTGTTAGTAATAATAAAACTAAAAAAATAAAAACAAACAAGAATAACAAAACGAAAGCTGCCAAAAAATATAAAATTATGAGTGAAAAAGTATTTCGGTTCGTTGAAGAAGAAACACAGAGGAAAACCTAAATTATACCGTTAAAAAATATAACCTGAAATGAATGAAAAGCAAATAGTCGTATATTATAAAATTCTAACATTATATTTGCATAACAACAAAAACTAAGCAAAATTTAAAATATGAAAATTATTTAAGATATATGAAATGTGTACATTCGTACAACGGTATATGTAATGTAAAAAGGATATAAGGAAAAAATCATAAAGACATTTTATTGCAAAGTTTTCCATAATTTTTTTTTTGTCCTTCTTTTTTTCTCTTCATGCTATTGTTATTAGTCAGTCGTTTTAGAAAAACGAAAAAAAAACAAGAAATATTTCTTTAAATGGTAAACAAAAAAGGAAAAACAGGAAAAAAAACTAAATTATATTCTTTAAGAAGAAAACCTTTTGGAAAAACTTATAAGAAAAAACAGAAGCCAACAACAAACGAGAAGAAAGAATAAAATAAAAATTGATTTTAAGTGGCAGAAAACATAATACAAACATACACATGATATGCACATAATATTTGCACATGTGTATGTATGGTATATTTTATTATAAGCATACATACACAATCATTGACATACGTGTTGTCAGAATATTTTCCATAGAATTAACTAATAAATTTAACAAAAATAATGAAAAATTTTTTTAATCATATGAAGGGCGGGGGGGGGGGGGGGGGGGAAATTAAAAAATTTTACAAGATATCCTTCTATTTATAGGATATTCAAGTAAATCTTTATAATCTAGATTTTAACAAAATATTGAATTTTCTATTAAAAATCCTGAAAATCAAGGTGTGAAAAATTTAACTGAATTTATAAATGAATAATCTTCATTTACCAATTTAGTTTATATTCTGATTCGTTTTTTTTTCCTACGTACAATATAATCTCATAGTGAAATGGGAAGCAATAAAATATAGGACGCAAATAATAGAACTAGATAGACCAGATTCAGATAAATTTGAACCAAAAGCTGTATACTGGGAGTTGAAAAATCAAGATTTTTTAATTTCTAATTTTTGAATTGAATTCTAGGTCGAAGTCGAGATCGCAGTCGAATATTTAACCTGTATTTTTTTTAATATTTGTATATGAATATAAGAGTCGAAAAAAAATATGGGAGGCTATATCAGCTTAATTTTGGCATTAACCCTGCTCTTGTGATAACAACAACATTGTATGGTAATTTTTCTCTTACAACAATAAAAATTAACATTGCAAATGGAAAAGCAATTTACCAATAAAGTTTTGCAATTTCATCCTATTATTACAGATACGTAGTACATATGTATATATTTTTATTGTAAAAGAAAAGGGGCCTATCAATTATTGATGTTTTAATAAAATTTTCCAATTTTGTTTTTTTTTTTTGCCTCCTAACAAGATAAAATTAGAATATTTTGTAAGGTAATAAATTTATATTAAACTTTTATTAAAAAAAAAAAACAATAACAATGATAATAATAATAAAAGTATACACAAACAAAATAACAAGAGAAAGAAAAAAACTAACAAAAACTCATAATTTAATTTTAATTTTATATAGAAGCCTCCATTAAGTTTTATTGAAGATTCCTTTTAAATTCGTAAAGAAAATCATAATAGTTTTTAATAAAAATTTAAGAAACTGGAAAATTTAAATTTATGATTTATTTTTGAAAACAAATAACACCAGCAAATTGAAAATTTCAAGAGGATAAGAATGTAATATAATATACATATATTAATTAAAAAAAAAAAAACTGGGTTATTATGTAGAATATATGATGACTTTATATTATGTAATATTATTTCCTTATATGTATATGTTATAGGATATAAAATGAAAAGTTTCTCAATAAATTTTAATATCATATTGAAATACTTTTTTTAAAGTATATAAAGCTCATATTAAAACAATAGAATTTCATAGAAGAACATTGAAATCTAAGTTTATTTAAGTCGTTCCCGGAGTAGCCCTTTTATGATAGATTATTCTTTTAATGAACCTGAAAATTTAATTCGACTTTAAATTGTCATTTTTAGACCATTATAATTATGTTATACAGGCAAGACAAGAATTTTGTTGGGTTTCATTAAGCGATTGCCAAAAGAATTCAATGATATTTGCACATTGAAGTCCCTCTATTTTTGTTTTGTATGTCCAAATCTTGATAACAATTTTTAATTTATAATTTTGTTCCCTTTTGGATATAGATTAAAGCTTTTTGATATGCTCACGTTGGCAAAAAGATGAAAAATCGCGGATGTTACGTATATTTTTGCAAATTTTGAAATCGGAGCTCATATCGCCTGAGATTCTGTTAAAAATTTTCATTCCTAATGTGAAATCTCGTCCGCCAAATCTTTTCGTAGTACCTCTTCATAGGATTAATAAGTAAAAAAAAATTAACTAAAATTTTTTAAAAAATTTTAGCAAACCACTCAAAATAAATCTCTACCTCTACTAAAAATTTTCGAATCGATTTATTTTATTACGAGTAGCATTTTCATTTTAAAGGATATGGTAGTGCAATTAAAAAAAAAAATTATTTTTTCTGCAATTGAATATAATATGTACAGCATACAGTACAGTACTACCAAATTTATTTATAATTGTACAATATATGATGGGAAAAATTTTATTTCATTTCATGAAATAGAATTTATATGCTCTTACCAAAACTTCCAATAAAAATTAATTGAAAAATTTTATTATACAAACATATAAGAAAATTTTGATGAATATAAAAAAAATAATTTTTTCTATAATATAAGGAAGGTTAATATTTGACCGAGTTTAAAGAACTTTAGGTAGAGCAGCTATTACAAAATTTCTCATTTCATTTATTATAATGTTATAAAACATTAATATTATTTAATATATTTTTTTTTCTGGTAAATTAAATTTAAAAAAAAAATTAGTAATTATAATTAGGATACTATAAAAATTATAATAAGCAGCTTTTTTTTCATTTTTAAAAGAAGAGAAAAATTTGAATAATTTTTCTTCCGAAATTTTTCTATTTTATTTTAATATTACATCTATTTTATAAATATATATATATATACACATTATGATTAATGAAATTTTGTTGTATAAATTTGTGTTAATAATAAATTTTATTAAAATAATTTAAATTTTTTTTATATTTACGCCTTAATAAATTATTTTAACGCGTTAATAAAATAATATTATACTAATAATATAAAATTCAAGTAGATTCACTATACATATATGTATATCATTATATATTTTGTGAAAATTAATAGATATTATGTATTATAACTGTAATTATTTATATTTCGAAGAGAAATTTGAAAATTAATTCATAAACATTTTCGATTTATAATCAAAATCTTATGTATTAAAGTTTTCAGGAAAATTTCTTCTTATTTTTTTCTGTTTTTTTTTTGGCTTTTCCTTTTCTCCAATTTCTCTATGAATTTTCAAAGTAATACCTAATATATTACCTTATTTTTCAATAATTTTTATATTTAAAAATCTTTAATTTAAAGTCCATAAAATTAAGATTTTTTTTCTATTATAATAAAACTGTTAAGAAATTGAAAAAAAAAAATTATACCAAAAAAAAATACCAGAAAAATAAAAAAATAAGAGGAAATATATAAAATTGAAAATTCCGCAAAAAAGAGAAAAGAACATTAGTAAAAAAAAAAAAAACAACAAATTTTTTTTCTACTTTGGCGAAAAAGTGGGACGAAAAATAAATCAATTTTTCAAGTGATAAATGATCCACGACATTAATAACGCGATTTATTTGGCAGGATTTTCATTTTCTCATTTTCTCACACTATGAGTCAGTTACTGCTTGAGTGTCCTAGTTACTATTTTCTTTTTTTTTATATTTCTAATTTTTTTTTTTTGTTATTCTTTAATGTATAATATTCCAGTTCCATTTTAAAAAAATTTCTTTTATTTCTCGGCATAATATTGGTAAAAAAAAAAAACTGCACTTTCGATAAAGTGAAAAATCGATTATTGTTATTTTTTCGATCATTCTCATTTTCATGAGAATTGATGCAAGTATCCAAAAGAAAAAAAAAAATTCAATTAATATTTTATCTAATAAAAAATTGCAAATTATTCGAATCAAAAATTTTTTGAGTTTTTCCAATGGAATTGCTTTTTTAAGAAAAAAATCTTAAAGAAATTGAAAACTACTTTCATGTATTATAAACAGGGGCGCTTGTCGTGGTGTAAAAGATAACGAATGCAAACAATATTAAACGATTTTCAGGATTAAATATAGTAAACTTTGTGATGATGGCAATTTATTTTGTGGTCATAATGTCACAATTCATTACCATTCTTAAAAATTTATTAAAACCAACAGAGAATTTAGAGTTAGATATTACAGAGTTTAGTGTTAAATTTGAATTGTTAAACCATGTGAGATGCAAGTATTATATATTATATAATTTATTTCTTTAATTAACTTTTGAGAAGAATAAAATATAAAATATATGGAGTATATCGGGAAAATTACTCAAGACCGTAATTTACTTTATATAAATTTTTTTTTCTTATGCCAATTTAATATATTAGCGTAATTTTGATGAAAATTTATTCAGATTTCTTTTAAATTTTCTACGAAAAAAAAAGAAATGATAACTTATCTCTCTATCTATCTATCTATCTATCTATCTATCTATATAGTTTGAATATTATGCAATATTTTTTGGTATCTAACTCATATACTTATAATTTTTTTACATAATATTATTTATATTTTCATAAGGATAATGAATTTCTTTAGAAAATTTTAAGTGAACAAAATGAAAAAAAAAAAATTCCTATAAATTTATTCTTTATTGCCGTTTTTTTTAAAGAATATAGAGAAAAATTTCATGGTTTAATTTTGGTTAATTTAAAAGAGAAAAGAAAAAAAATCAATTCAAATTTTTCTTTTTTTTCTATTTGTCTGTGAAAAAGGAAATTATGCTAGAAAGTAATAATAAGAGTAATAATATTGTATAATAATAAATTTTTTTTACTTACAAAAAATTTATAAAAATTCTATAATCCTTTTTATGATTAGTTGTCAATTCAACTTACCTGAAAGAAATAAAAAATAGGATTAAAGTAATTTTAATGAAAAAAAAAATTTATTTTTTTTTTATTTGTGGTTTGGTTATTAATAAAAATTTTAAATTGAAAAAAAAAATTGTAAGCAACCCAGAAATCTAGTGACACTGAAAAAACACGAAATAAATTTCAAAAAATTTTTCTGAATCAAATATTATGGTCTTTAAATCTGAATTTCCCAATACGATATACGTTTTCTAACAGTAGACCATAATCATCTGCTAAATTTTTTCAAATTTGTATTTAATTTGGAAGTGGTAATGTAGCTATACTTAAATAAAATAATGTAGCCGATAATCGTTTGTAATTAAAAGGAGTTCAAGTCTTATTTAAGTCTCGTACAAGACAAGTTTTGTTGTGACAAAAATTTTTAGTAAAAATAAGGTTATATTTTAAGTATATAAAAATTTTAATGTGAAAATTTTAATGTAATATCGCCCGATTTTCTAAAATTCAGCTTCAAATAATATTTTCTAACCGCCATATTCAAAACTCTAACTTAATGTAAAGAATTTCCAGAATTTAATTGCTGAATGCATGTACCAATTTATATAAAAACTTAAATCAGTATAGGACCTTATTAAAAGTTCTTACATCACTTATAAATTCCCATTAATATTATTATTGAAGATTAACTTGCGTTTCCAATACAAATTTTTTTGTTATTTTAAAACAGCTAGCTACGTATTTAATTCAAAATAGTGTTATAGCTAGCTCTAGCTATTTATAATTGAAAAACTTCTCTTCTTTTTCAATTTAATTTGAATAAAAAATAAATATCATATTTTCCCATATAGATCATAAAATATTCAAAATATAATTTTTTTTTTTTATTTTCCAATTATAAAAAAATAAAAAAAATAAATTTATTTAGGATTTGAACCCGAATATTTTAAAAATTGTAAAAATATTTTAATTCCGTTTTAGTTAGTATGTATGTATGTATAGCAAAAAAAATGCATTTAAATGAATACATACATACATATTATATTTTTTTGGTTTAGCTTTATATTCCTGAATTTTTATAATGCACAAAAAGAGAAAAAATGCATTTTATTTAACTCTACGAGTATAAAGGTTTACGAGAGTATAAAAATGAGGTTGAGAAAAAAAAAACAAATTAAGATTTCAAAAAATTTAAGTTTCAAAGCTTTAAATTTCTCTTTTTTTAGATTCATTCAAAAACGGTTTACCCCCTGAAGCCAATTGAGTATTTCTCTTGTATTTTGCTTTTTTTTTTAGTTTCCTCTTGTAGTTTGATCTCTCATATTACTATACTATTCCTCTTCTATTCCATTTTTTCTTATTTTTTGTTTTTTGCTATGATGATAAACGACTATAAAATTTATTCACTTTTATATCGTTATAAATTTATTTTATACTATACGTGCTTTTTGTTTTTATTTCCCATTCTATTTTTAATACTAAAAAATACTTATTTTTCCTCTCATTTTATTCACTTCCTGGAAATCAGAATATTTTTAAGTATAAACAAAAAAATACGGAAATGTAAAGGAACTTAAAATTGAAAAAAAAAAACTAAAATTCTTTTTAAGCATCAATAAAAATCACAGCCACAGAAAAAATTTAAATTTGAAATTTTCGGCAAATAGCATCATAAAACATAAAAAAAAATGTTTGTTCTCTCTCTCTCTCTTTCTCTCTCTGTAAAAATTCAAAAAGAAAATTTTTTAATATTATACAAAAACCCAAAAAACAAAAATGATCAGAGAATAAAATATCAAAAAAAATATCCTTCATTTAACATTCACACATATATTATATAAGTTTAAAATTAATAAAAAGGGAAAGGAAATTTAAAATGACCATCATTGATAAAAGAAAAACGAAAACTAATGATGATAGTAAAATTTTCATATTTTTGTTTTTTTTTATTGTATTTAAAATAGCGATCATAGGATCATAGAAAAAAATTAAGCATATAGGGATAATGTTTTTTCTTTGTTATTGTTGTTTTTCTAAATTATTGCTTTATGATGTCATTTATAGGTATGAGAGCTTGTATAATATCCTTAAAATTAAAAAGTAAGATTTTCATTTGAAACGGACTTTTAATTTTAATTCTTTCCATAAGCACTTTTCCAAAAAAATTTTTGAAATAAGTCCATGGACATGTTAACAAAACTTCTACATCCCTGAAGATAGAAAGCTGAAATTTCATATGTATATAGATCTTTACTAGAAATTCATTTCCCCCTTAAAGCCCCTGAAAATCCAAAAAATGTCATTTTGAGTAGTTATTTTTACCAAACCCAGAAACATTTTGTAAATTCTGTAAACGCACAAAAGTTGATAGCGGGTGGTACTTTACTGGTAAGTACTTTACAAAAACAAAATAACCATCAAAATTTATTGTTATCTAAAATCCATTTTTTACAAAACAAATCCTTGATATCGTGTTTCTTCTAAACCTCAAGTTTTAGGAGTCTGAAATTTTAGCAAACTTTTATTTTTTTCGTTAATTTCGTTAGAAGAAAATTTTTTTTAGATCACCACCCCTTCGCAAGTTATCGCCTCTAAAAATTTGTAAAATTTTAATTTTTGGAACTTTATTATTTCGGAAACTACAAGTTTTACCAAATTTCTATAAATGCAGAAAAACTAACAGTAAATGGCATGCCATTAAAAAATCATTATTTTTTTTTGACTCGGGAAATTAACCCTTAAATTCGAGCATTATATTAATGCCTCTTTAAATTTCTTTTTATTTTATTTCAATGATTCCATGCACTGCTCATCCTAAATATATGCAATTTATGAAATATATTCGTATATGAAAGAAACTAGTTTTAATAATGCTACATAATAAACCATTAGTTTAACCCAACTTTATTATTGATTAAAATGTTATTCAAAATTCTAATTTCATAATTGTACTAAATTATTAATTATAAAATGATCGTGTTCTCTCTAATAAATACAAATTAATTTTATGTTTTAAAAAAAATTTGTGTATATACCAATATACATTAGGCTAAATTATTAATTATAATTTGTAATATTAATTAATATAAAATTAAATGATGATGTTATAAATAAATTCTCTGTTATAACGAATTGTATTGTGTACAATAAAAGAAATATTATTTTCCTATAAAATTATACAAGCCAAAATCACACAAGCCAGTTGTGTGCAGATCACATCATAGTTTTTGTTTTTCGTACCTTACCAGCTATTCATAAACCAAAATCAGAAAACAGGAATGACGCTTTTCTTAAACAAGAATGATAAATATATATATATATATATATATATATATATGCAAATATTTATTTTTTTTTTTTTATTGGGGAAGCTATTTAAATAAAATGCTTACTCAGACTATCTATTTCTATTTGGATTTTTTTTCCTCAATATTTTTCAATACTTATTTTTTATCTTATTTTGTTTTTGTTTTCGTATATTATGTCTTTACATTTCAAAAGTCATTTAAAATATTTAAATATTTTTTTTTTCTAGAAATAGAATATTATATAATATTTTTCTATATACATATATAAGGATGTGAGACAAAACATAAAAACCTACAATTTATATATGATTCTATTACATAGACTAATATATATTTAAATTCAAAGATGAAGAGATGCCCATTAATTTATAAAAATAAAAATTTTACAAATCGATCGACTATAAAATGTAAAAAAAAAAGTATACATGTGTTATACAAGTAGACATAATTTATATGTATATACTTACTATACGCACATATTATAAGAAAAATGACATAAAATACACTTGTACTATACAATAATATAAAAAATATAACCATTTATATATAAATGTATGTATGTAGGTTATATAGAAAAATCCTTTATCTTTCGTACAAAATGTTGTTCGAAACCATTAAAGATTCCACATATATATATATATGTGTAATTTCTTGAAAACTTAAAATATTATAGAAGAAACATTTTGTAGTGTAGTTTATATAGAATAAAATAAAAAAAAAATTAAATCCTTTTACTGATGGTTGGTTGGTTAGTTTTGTTTTTTTTGCTCGTTTTTTTTTTTATTTTTTTTTTTTAGTATTTTTCTTTATCTCAATCGTTCAACAATAAAAATTTAAATTTTTCTTATATTTTTTTCTGTCTCTCTCTCTCTGTGTGTTTTGTTCTATTCCTCTCCTCTCTTCTTCTCTATGAAATCGATCCTATCTTAAGAGCACAAAATATTTTATAATTTTTTCTGGTTTTTTTTTTGGAAAAACACATAATGAGGAACACAAAATCTTGATATGATTCTATATAGTTAGTTGTTTTGGTCCTTTCATTTTACACTATTTAAAAATATGTAATACCGTAAATACTAGGATCTTATATATTTTAATGTTTAAAAAAAAAAATTTTTTTAACAAAAAACATACAAAAAATTTTTTTTCTTTTGTTTTTCATTTTTGCTGATATTTATTTAAATGTGATGTCCTAGTTTTTAATTTTTATTTGACATTAAAAAAAAAAAAAACAAAAACAGAGAATGTAAAATAAAAACAAAAATATTTTATCGATTAAACATTTCATTTATTAGACAACTTAATAATAAATGAAGGAACACAACACATAATTATTTTTTTTTATACATTTCTTATAGCGTACACGTGCTAAGGAAATATGTATATGCGTTATATATATCGTGTTTTGTTGATGTTGAAAGGACACTAGATGTAGAGAGAATTTTTTTTTTTTTGTAAAAATTGTAAATTTTTTTTTTCTCGTATAAGATTTAATGCTATTAAATGACAATATAATTGTGTGTAATATTATAGGATTACAATAATACAAAATAATTTTTTAAACAAATTTCTTATTTTGCAAAAAATAAAATTGTACCAAATTTTATAAAATTTTTGCTTATATACCATTTTAATATTATAGTGATATGCGGTTATATAAGGAAATATGGGTAAACTTATGGGTACATGAGTGAATATTATAAGATCAGCTTTAATTTGTAAACCATTATCGTTTTCAAATTTCAAATACGCACTTTGATATTTTATAAATACACCAATATCTATTTGAAACACATATATATATATATATAATTGAATTTAATTTAGAAATTATTCAACTAATATTGCTGGTGATGTTTGTGATATTGATATAAAGAAATATGAAAGCATATTTTAAGTCAACAATAACCTGAAATTAGAGACGAATAAAGCAAAATGAAATTAATTCCTTGCTATTTTTTACGGATGAGTTTATTAACTTCAAAAATGATGTCCTTTGATGTCACTCACTTTTAGAGTGACGTGTTTTCAAAAACACCTTATACCTTATTTATTAAATTTTTAAATGGCAAAAAAAATATTCTGTGAGAAACATTGATTGAAATCATTTTACTCAATGAGAAATGCATGGCTTATAGATATGAAATATTAAAAACCTTTAAATTTTATTCTGTTCTATAAAGATGTTCAAGTTTTCCTAGAGAAACTTCTATATAACTTAATAATATGTGCATGTTATGTTGAAGAATTAATAGTCTGGAAATTTTTTTTTACGATCTAAAATTTTTAATTTTTAATTTAATAACTTGAAATTATTGTTCAATTAGGAGAATATATTTTTTAAAGTTTTATAATTTCTTTCTATAAATAAGATATCAATATTTAATTTACAAAAAAAATTTGTAACAAAAAAAAAATTCATGAAGAATTTCCTAAAAAAAAAAATTCATTTTGATTACCTATAACCGCGATTTCGCATTTTTCTAAACATTTTATATTTTGCATGTCAAATTTTCATCATATGCGTGACAACTTAATTCTGTCTACCGAATGCGTGACTCAATTTGTCAACAAAATTAAGAAATATAATTTGTTTATTTTTCCTTATTCATTAAATAATTTTTATGTTATAATAATTTAGCAAATTAAGTAAATTTAAGTTGTCCTTGAACTTTTTTTTTTTAAAAAGTTCTATACAAATTAATTAAGTCCGTGCTGATGTACTTAAAGACTTTAACTAAAAAAGAAAAATTATTTTAATTTCTTTTAGGAGATTTATTCAAAATAAAGTTGTATTAGAAATTTAATATAAAAATCATATTGTATTTAAATTTAATTTTAAAACCTACAAATTAGAGAATTACATTTTAGGCAAAAAATTTTAATCAAATTGAATTTTGTTCTTGAAATATTAATCTTGAAAGCAAAAAACCTTATTATATGTAATAATTCTATTCAAAAATACAACGTACAATATTTTCAAACTTTGAGTAAATAATAATTTAATAATATTCTCATTTCTTGCTGACAACATCTATAATTTTTCATAACGTATATTAAACAATAACGCTTTGGGGTTTTGAAATCGAAACTAAGCAAAAAACGAAAATTAAGCTAAATTCATATAACTATATTAATTGGGTGAAGGTTGGAAAAATTTGGTACAATATACATGCATCATAGTATTTTTTATCTATATATATATATATATATATACAATGCGAATTAAAGCAAATTGAAAATCAAAAAAAAAAATACAAAAAAAAAATTTTTTTCTATTTTTTGACAAATATTTCACATTATGTATACAATTTTTTGGTTTAATACATTGTTTGCATTTATCAAGGATTATTTGTTACGTGTATATAGGTATACATATTTTCTATTGAAGATTGAATCAATAACTATTTTATGTATAAAATTTGGACAAAAACAAAAAAAAAATTTCATAAAAATTCAATATTTATTGTTTTGATTCGATTACCTAGCATTTTTACTTGAATTTTAATTCAAATTTGCATACTTCTAGGATTCTCATAAATTTTATATTGAAAAAATTCAAGATTAAAACCACTATAAAGACTAGCTAAATATTAACTTTTAATCCTTAAAATTTTGAAACCAATTATAATTTGTAATTCGATTTTTTTTTTTTAATATTTAATCTAATAATTAATAGTTTGCTTATTTTGATTAGCAACAAAAATAAAACACATTTTACTAGTAACATAATTATTGTATGATACTCTAAAACTTTACGACACCTGCTCAATTAAGCCATCAATATGCAAAACATTTTGTGCAGATTAGATTCCGAAATATTCACAGTATAGAATTAATCCACGAAATGTACTATAGTTATTTTTGAGTTACTAAAGTAAGTTTATTAAACCACTTATATTTGTAAAGGTAACGCTGGTATTTAACGAATTATATTTAGACAATCCTGGCATCTTTACCGATTATTATAAATTTAAAATTGTGCTATACATATATGAACTTTAACATATTTTTACAAAATCTATATATATAAATTTTCGCATCAAAAAAAAAAAAACATTATGAGCAGACTTTAAGAAAAAGGCATACTCATAATTAGTCAACAAATATATCACAGAATTAAAATTAATAAAAAAATAAGGAATTTTAACATAAAATATTAAAACTTATAAGTACTTGTAAATACATACAGCGCCGAATCTACTATATATGCAAAGTAAACATTTGCAATGGGCGCCGGCAAACAGAGACTCCATTGAAAACTAAAAAAAAAACTAAATTTTAAAATATCAAATTTTTTTTCTAATTTCAATGTGAAACATGAGCGAAATAAACTTGTATCTTTAACCTGTTGTACAAACATTGCAAAATAAAATTCTGAAAGTCTAATTCCAGGCTCTCATTCTATAATTTATTTAGCATTCATCATGATAAAGTTACAAGAAATTTATATGCACAACGTTCAATACAGCGAATCCCTCAACGTTCAGGGGACAGCGAACTTTTTAGAAAAGACTTAGAGAACCGAACAAGTCAGAATCGAGCCTATTTATACACATGCAAAATTCTTACTCATTCTCATAAAATTTTAAATAAATTTTAAAATGTGGTCGCACCTCATTAACATTATTTAAATAAGTGCATTTTGTAAGACACCATTTTAATTTATTTAATTTATATTATTAATATAAAATGTTAGTTAAAGGAATACTTAAAAAGTTGTTGTTATTATTATATTATATGAAAGAAGTTTTAAAAATGACAACTATAATAATTTTAAAATAATAAGAGTAAATAAACAATGTGCGTTAAATTTTATTAATGTTATACTGCCGACTATTGTATGTATGTTAAAGGACTCATTTTATAAAATAATAAATAAAAAAATTTAGACCCAAATATAAAACATTTCATTTTCATTTTAATTAACTTGAAACTTTCTTAAAACCAAAAACAAACAAACAAAGGAAAACTCACATTTTTAATTAGAATATAAAAGAAAAGTGTGCAAGTGAAAGTATGTAGAGAAAAAGAAGATTTATTGTTATTTTATGAATTTCTTTTTTAAGATTTTTCTATTTTATTAATAGAAATTTATAAAAGCAAAATTTTCTGCCAGCCCATATTAAATGTGATTTTTTTATAAATCAAAAATATTTGGAACAAAACAACATTTTTTTTTTTTATTTAAAATATTTTTTCTCATTTTCTCTCTTTTCCTTTATGTTGTGTCTTATATTATATATTTTGAAAATTTTATATATATATAATATATATATATAAGCAAATATGTATTTAACATTATTTAACTTCAACAAAGATTTAAAACTATATTGTATTTATAACCAAAACCACACTAAGCAACTATAAGTATATATGAAAACTATAACGGTTATAACAAAAAAAAAAAATAGAAAATGGTAACAACAGCAAACTTTTAATATATACGATTTTAATTACTAATCCTGTATGATCCTTTAGTCTAATATATGTAGATTTTATTGTGTGTATGTTGATTTTTTTCATTCCTTTCAATTTATTTTTTGTTTTTTTTCTTTACTTGGTTTTTTTGTTTTCTTTACACAGTTTTTTTTTTTTTTTTTTTTGATTTACAAGCAAAATATTAATTGTAGCAAATATAAACAAAATGAAAATGTATATAACAAAGAGTAATGCAATTTATATAAAATATAATATATAAATATACATATAAATAAATGTATATATTTTAATTCAGAAACTGGAAAAGGATTAAGAATAAAGTACAGACTAAAAATTTTTAAAATTGATTCGAACACTAATTTATATAGGTTTATTTAATATTAGACTAATTTACGTATTATAAAGTTTGATATATTAGGCAAAATATTAAAAAATATGAAATTTTTTCAACTTGTTGTGTGAGGGGCGGTATTATAGTATAACTTATACATTTGCAGAACAAAATACATTTAATATTCTTCCAAATTACAGAGATTTTATTTTAGTAAATTGTTATGAACTTGTACATTATATTTAAAATGAAAAACTTATGTTTAGATTTTGATAAATCAAATAAAAAGAGCTTTTAGAACTGAACAAATTTTTGTTGAAACTTCATATAGAAATTGATGTGAATTATTTTTCAGAAAAAAATTTATATGAGAGATATTATACGAACAAAATTATTCTTATCAAACTTGAACTTACAAAATATTTGAAAAAAAAGAAAAAATAAAGGTAAATTTTCGAGTTTCTTTTAGTACATATTATGCTCAAATTTTAAATTTTAAATGGATATTAAAATTTATAATATTAAAATATTAATTTTACAATATTTTCTTCAAAACAAAAATTTCCAATATATGCATAATATACATATTATGCATGTTTGTATTTATGTGAACAATTTTAATATAAAAGTATTACAAAACTTTATATTTATATATTCATATGTATATAAAAAGCAATGTTTGAAAGTGTATTGTAAAAATTGTGGACAAATCAAGTGTATATCCTTTATTTATGTTCATAAATATATAGAAAACCATAGAAAATTCATTATTTATTCTTATTTTATCGTTTTGTTTTTTTTTTATTCTTTTATTACAAATAAAACTCCATAAATGTGAGAAAAACACTACATAATCCTGAATTTTCCTATGAGAAGATATTTTTAAAGTACACAATCACATATATATGTATGTACATATGCACTATATAGATATGTATATTATGATATAAAAAAAAAATAAAACCAAATATATACCGTGCCTATATACATTTATAAAAAGATATTTACCATTATAAATACTGTTAAAATGCATTTGTATTGCAATTGCAATTTTTTTTCCATTTTTTGTTTTTTTTCATTTTTTGCTTGTTTCTCTTCTTGCTACAAAATCAGGTTAAAAGCACACTGTCTTTTATCTTTGCAATTTGTTTTTCTTTTTTTTTTTCGTTCTTTTGTTTTTGCTTTTGCAATTTGCTGTTCTCTGATGCTTATTTTTTCATTTCTTTTTTTTTATTTGTTTGTGTTTTTCTTTACGTACATACAAGTTTTAAGTTGAAAAAAATAAAAATGTAGGTAGAATTTTTTTTTCCTATATTTCGTTTGCTTGCTCTCTATTATTTGATTTTGTTTATACATTGTACTTGTTTTATATGAAAAAGAGAGTGAGTGAGAACACACAAATAAAGAATAAAAAATTAAAATCAAAAGGGAAGAAAATGGTTCGAAAAGAAGTATATTTAAAGTAGTAATAAACTTTCTCTCTTCTACTCTATCTATCTCTCTCTCTCTCTCTCTGTCTTTCTTTCTCTCTGCTGGACTTTATTATCTTTTTCTCTCTTTTACTCTAACTTCATAATATTATTACAGTTTTTCGTGTTAAAAAATATTTTTAGTTTAACATTTTATGCAATACAAAATGCACCTTAAAAAAATTATTGAAGTTTGTATTGTTGCAATATGGCATAATATGGTGTTGCCGTTTCATTATAAATTTTATCTTTGCCTACATAATATTAAGTTTATTTTTTTTTTTGTTTTTTCTATAAATGTTGTACATATTTTGTTATTTTTTTCACATTTTCTTTGTATATATGTACACACAAAATATTGAACCATTTTATGTTGCATACCAAAAAGCAATAAAATAAGAAAATATAATCTAGCTAGCTACCGACTAAAAATATATAAAAGGAATAAAAAATAAAATTATAAGAAGGAAAAACAAAATATAGAAGCATTTTTCTTCAGGTTATGAGAAGATAAAATTTATTTAAAGAAATAAAAAAAAAAAACTATGAAAATATAACAAAATTTCAAGAATGTTTTAAAGTGGTAGTACAAAACAAAAAAAAAACAGCAGAAGTGTTTTCTGTTGTTTTTGGAATGAAGGGATACGGCAACGTTAGAAATTATTTTTAGGTGAATATAAACTTATAGTCCTGAATTTTTAGTGAAGGAAAATATTTTTTTTTTTACCACATTTTATTGTTGTATTTTTTTCTTGTTATGAGTTTTTATGAGCGAAATTACTGTTATAACTAGATAGTACAAAATTCGAAAAAATATTCTATATTATATTAATGTATATAATATGAAACTTAGTTATTAGAGTTGAAAATATGGTTGAATTTTTTGTGTTAGATGATGGTGTATTCGGTCTTAATTTTACATATTTTTTTATATAACAATTTGTTTATATATAATATAATATGTGCATATGAGATCTAAACATAAATAAATATTCTTATATACTTTACTTTCTTTAATCTAAGCAAATATAAGAGGGAATTTGATTTTTGTTCGTTGTTTTTTCTTAAATACTTAAAACTAAAAATCTAAGGAGGAAAAGAAAAAGAAAATTTTACTGAGAAAATAATATGATAAAAAAAAAAATAAACAAACTAAAAAAAGTCCGTCATTCTATAGGAAAAAGAAAAAATAAATATAAGAGAGGTGAAGAAAATCTAAAAATCCTGTATAACAGTTTCATATTTTTGTAATTCTTTTTTATTAAAAATAAAGTAAAGTAAGTTGTTTTCTATTTAAAAAAAAAAATGCACTTTTATTTTTCCCTATTTTTTTTGGTTTTTTCTCAAAATATTTTGTTCAAATTCTACACGTAGTAGCAATTTTTTTTTGGGAAAAATATATTTTTTTATACTTAAAAATTTTACAGACATTTTTAAAATAATAAGTGTGTATAATGCCAGACCGTTTTAAATTGCACAAGTTTTTGAAAATTTCAAAAGAAATTAAATAAAATAAATAAAATAGAGAACAATAATAATTTTAATTTAAAAAAAAAAATACATGTTTCATTTTTTTTTTTTGCAATTTTTAGTTGTGTACAATCAGATTCAAGAAATATACGTGAATTTTGTATAAAATCGTCTTTTAAGCGCATAAGGGACTATAATAGTCTTGTATGCGATATATGAATCATAACACGAATATTATGAGCACATTTTCTATAATGTATAATTGTATGTATTAAAAAAATGTTATCTAAAAAGAAATCCTTTAAAGTTTTTTAAGAATCTTTTATTTAAATATTTAATATACCAAATTTAATGAGAAATTTTATTTTAACTGTTAATTTAATAATCGGCTCTACTAAAATTTAGCTCTTATGGCTCAAGAATATTCTTATTTTTTAATATTTCATATTATATAACAATTGAGTTTTACATTTTAATGTTCACAACTAATTGTATTAATAGAAATTGTATGCATTTTTTAAGAAATATAGCTGATTGCTAATTATTTTCCAAAAAAAAACCAATTTATTCTGAAAAATTCGTACAAAAATTATCAATTAAAATTGGATTGAAATTCAAATTAGAGAAATAAATGACAAAATTAGATCGATAACAGAATTTTAAGCTCTAGATCAACTTTAATAGAAAATTTAAATTTCGTAATTTAGGTGAATTCGCTGACTATATTTTTAGATCCAACGCTTGAAACAATTTTTTTTTTAAGAAAAAATCTAAGGCAAATTCCAAATTTGTTTTGAAAACTATTTTCTCACTTGTTTGTGTTGAACTCAAAAACTCAATTTCACTTAGGTTCACATAAGGTTGACTTGGTTGATTTGGTGGGGTATTTCATAAAAAATTCGAAAAGTGAATTAGTTTATTTTGGCTCTCAACTACACATTATTTTTAAAATAATATTTAAATCACATTTCATTTATTCCATTGCAACACTCTTACATTATAAAATTAAATTTTTCCTGATCTTTTAATAATTATGCAAATTCAAAACTTATAAGAGTAAATTTTCCATTTTTCAATATAACATAATATATATATATAATCTATATTTACAAATTCTTAAATATTTTCCTTATTACGACCCAGAAAATTTACTTTTTTACACCATATTGAAAATTTACTTTAACTGTTATTAATTATTATTAAATTACAAATTTATTTAAAGTTTAAAAGAAAAATTAATTATAAAATAATTTCTTTAAAAGATTTTCTTTTTGTTGATTTTTATTTTTAGTTTCTTCTTTTAACCAAAATGATTACACGGGATATTAGATATGGAAACAGTAATAATCAAAACAATAACAATGTCTTATAATAAACACACATTTTACGTATTATATACAAACACTTGAAAAGAAAAGGAAAACATACTTATTTTTTGTTATTTTTTCTTTTACTTTTGTTAAATCCTTCAGAGTATTATGAGGATATAGTGTATGATTTGTTAAATAAAAATTTACATAAGTAGTTATGAACAAAACGGATATTTACAGGAGATAGGAAGCAAATATCAGTAAAGAAAATACAAAAAAATGAAATAAAGACGACGTCAGATTCGACATACATACTCACTCATGTATGTATGATAAGAACATATTATATAAAGTGACGGAATATGTACATACTGATATATATATCAAATATTATTGCAAGTAAAAATTATTAAGATGCGTGGAATCTGAAGTAATTCTGTTTACATGTATGTATATAGATGCATATAGATTCAAATATTGTTGTATCTACAACTTCAAGATGTTCGTACAGAATCTAGGTATAGAGTAAATTGCCGTATATAGGAACATAATTAGAAACTCGTTTTTGTATTCATAATGGTTGGTTCCGTTTTAAAGTCATATTTCAAGAATTCTTAAATAAGCAACCTATGGAATAATATTACAAATCGATCCGGTAGATGAGTTTTAATTAAAAATAAATATAAATATTGAATGAATACACGTTAAGAGTGACTAACACTTATTTTTTAAACTATAATATTGAATATTAAATATCATTTCGAGAAATTTTATAGAGAAAAAGCTCAATTCACTTTGTTTTTTTATTCTACTTCGCTCCTGGGAGGAGAATGACATCATTGAACCGTGAATCAGTTTCTCGCGTCATTGAGTTTACTAGGCAAATGAGGAGTCTATCGTAAAAATCACTTCATTAATGAATTATTTTTAAATTTTTTCAACATTCGCACTGTATACTGTAAACGGTTTTTAAACGCATTAATATTAAATAGGATTGCACTGTAAGTAACAGAATATCAAATAATTCCTTCCAGGTTTCTTATATATTGTTATTTTATATATTGTACTATGAAAATAATGCACATATCTAATATACATATACCATTTATGTATGTGTATTAATTCGAGAAGAGGTAAATAATATTAAATTAAAATGATTCCTTCCTTAAAGTGGAGTAGCTTTTTAATGAATTTTAATTTAAGTTTTTCTTTATTTTCCTTTATTTTCTTCCTCTTCTTCTCGTATATTTTTTTTTCGTATTTTACTTTCTTATTTCCTCTTGTAATAATAATTTTCTTCTCCTATACATATTTGCTCTTATATTATTATGAATGTAAAAATAAATGATTTGTTTTTGTTTTTTTGCTAAAGAAATAAATAAATATGCTCGTGCATATTATGATAAAGAAAAAACAAGAGCACAAGATGTAAAATAAAGTTTTAATTTTTATACATTTAAAGAAAAAAAACATTAGAAAATTAATTAGAGTATTCATTTTAATAGCTTTTAAATTGGCTAAGTTTAATATTATTGTTTAAATAAATATAAATTGTAATAATAAACTATTATACAAATAATGTTGCATTTATTCTATATTTTATTATATATCTATATATGACAGTTAATTATAATTAAAAAGTTAGATATATGAAGAAAATATGTAAAGAAATTTTCTATACTATAATAGTATAAATATGTATTTTGGAATGCAAAAGAATTCTCGTAGCCAGACTAATAAAATTGTAACAAAACAAATATAATTATTTTTCTTTTCATCTTAAAAAATCTACTCTTTTTGACTTATTTAAAGAACAGAGTCTTGATTTTGTCTTATTAGTACTTTTTTCATATAATTATGGATATTTCATTCCGTTTAACTTTAACAAAAATAAAATGGCTGTTAATATTTATTGTTATCTAAAATCCTTTTTTTTTCAAATCTTTGATATCACTTTTTTTCTAGACGTCAGCTTGTAGGAGCCTGAAATTTTTACAGCTTTTAGACATTAATAAATATTTCATTTTGTTTGAAAAAAATTTTTTTCCATCTACACCCCTCTCAAGTTATCACCTTTTGAAATTTTAATCCTAGATGTAGGCAATTTTTGAACATATGAATGCAAGTATATAATTTTAATTATGTAGTGCATAGATTGTTTTTAAAAGAGAAATTTCCACTTGTACAAGGCTTGTACAAAAGGGCTACATTATGTTACAAGCCATTGGTTTAACCTAACTTTATTTAATCGGAGAGAGTAAAACAATTTAGCCTTATGTGTTATTAAATTTTTACATGACGAATATTTTTTTATGTCCAAATGATAAAATTTATATGAATTCCAAAATAAATGAAAAATGTTATACTTTGTTTCAGATAAAAGGTCGAAGGAATTGCACTAATAATTTATGAGACATTAAATTCTTGCTAAGTTTAAGATCAGTGCCTAAAGGAACCAACATTTTATTACTATTTTGACCACGTATTAAAATTAGGTCAAAATTTAAATTTTTTAAATAATCTTCCTTTATCCTAATTTATATAGTAAATAATTTTTTTCTTATAAAATAAATAAAACATTTTGGGTAAATTATATACCAACACATTTAATATTAAAGTAAAAAAAATCCATACAAAATAAATAGGCACAGATTTTTCAACAAACATTTTAGTTAATTGTAAAAATATTTTTAAATTTAAAAATTCCAACCTAAAGAAATTGAGGACAAACTTAAATAAATTTAAGTTTTTTTTTTTTTTTGTAAATAAGGATAACACCTCATTTCATTTCGTTTATATTTAACACAAAATTCCATAAATTCTATAAAAAAAAAAATAAATATAATTATAAACATGCACATAATATACAGATATAAGAGCATGTCTATACATTTTAATAACAAAATTTAAAAAATTTATAAAAATGAAAGCCTATACCAAAAAAAAAAAATTATTTATATAAAAACTTTATATGAAAAAACATTTTTTCATTAAAACAAATAATAAGAATAACAACAACACAGTCAAAATATTTAAGTATAAAAAAAAAATTCCCAAATACCGTATATCCCATATAAACACCATAGAATTGAAAAATGCATTCACATACATTCACATTTTCATGTATTTATACTAAACACATACATCTACATACAAAAAATATCATAATATATTAATGAAACAAAAGCGACTTCTATATTATTCAAAGTGCATTTTTTATCATAAAAAAAAAAAATATCAGAAAGAAAAATAATCACACTCAAAATATTATTATGTTAAAAAAAAAATTTATTTTGCATTAATTATAAGAAAAAAGAATTATTTTTGCGCTTGTATCTCATTACCAGAGAGAGGTTCTAGAAAATACCTACTAGTAAAATTTTTATGTTAATGCCACACAATGTTTACACGATGCATTGGAACATAATGTATATGCAAATTATTTATACAAACTGAATATATTTTTACATCGAGAAATATAAAAAAAAAAATTCCCAAAACCATAGTTTTAGTATAGTCATTCCAATGAATATTAGACATTACAAAAAAAAATCGAAAATTTTAAACTGAATATTTAATTTATATTTTTTTCCAAAATGTTTATTAGCAAAGTACGGCATACATTTGCAAAAATAGTGTTTTATATAGAAATTTTAAGTAGTATTTTTCTCTAAAATTACATTCCTGTATAATTACATACATTATGTAATAAAAATAAAATATAATTACATTTTTATTTTATAAAAAAATAAAATATAATTACATACATTATGTAGATATATAGAATGAAGAAGTCCAAAACTTTCTTATACAATTTTTTAATTCAACTTTATGTATATAAAATATTTTATATTATTCATCCATTGCCAGAAAATAATACCAACACCAAAAATCTGGAACGGCACTCTAAATTTATATATTTACATATTTATATGTATTTATGTATGTACATAATGCATAATACATAATATATGCATATAATTTTTTAGAATTTTTACCATTATAAGTAGACATTTTTTTGCAACAAAAAAAAAAACAAAAACAAAAAAGAAAAAAATTGTTTATTTAATATTCTGAACGCGCCATATTTATTTTGTTTTAGTTTTTTTTTTTGCATAGTTTTTCGCTTTTGTTGACGTTTTTTGCCGTTGTTGCTTTTTTTTTCTTTTACCTTTTTCTTTTTATTCTTATTGTTATTTTTGTTATTATTATTTTGCCTACAATTATTATTAAGAAGAGAGCACTGTACGTAAAAGTGGGTTAAACTAAATTTTTATTTTCGTTTTTTTTTTTTTTATTTTTCTTTTCATATTTTTATATTTTCGTCTTATATTTTCTTGTTTGCTTATTTATTTGTACGTATGTCTGTATGTGTATCTATTTGCATTAATGTAACAGTTATATAACTAGTAGTATATTATTATGTATATACATACAATATATAGACAGGTATTCAGTATGTTTGTATGTATGTATGTATGCCAGTATAAAAATACTTTTATTTATGTTCATAATGTTTTAATTTATATAAGAGAATAGTATACGCATAGACACATACATATAAATGTTATTTTATGTAAATATTCATACTAAGTTTGTATATATTTAGATTTATTTATTTACATAATATGTACATATATGTATGTATGTAATACTACAAATACATTGGAATATCTCACCATCATATGATACAAATAGCATTTTTTATATTCGTATAAAAATAAACTTTGCAGCTAAAAATAGAATTGCACATTGCTTTTTATATATATACATATATATATGCATGTATATATAACTATTATGAAAGTAGTGTTGTAGGGCAGCAGGCAGGTTATGTGGCGAGTTCATAAGGTATAGAAGATTGCATAAGTTTAATGTTAAGCGTTTGTTTCAATTTTTTTTTTGCTTTTGGTATTGTTGTTGCTATTTTATATTTTCATTAGTATTTTAACCCTATTTTTTTTTCTGTTTTGTTTTTTTTCGGTTTTTATGCGATTTGTGATTTTTATAATTTTCTGTGCAATAAGTTTTCCGTTTATAACTGTGTTTTTTTTTTTAATTTTTATTTTTCGTTTTTTTTTTTTTTGGTTTTTTTTTTTTTGCTGCTCGGTAGTTTTTCTCGATCGATAATATTTTTTTTTCTCTCTTGCACTAAAAATAATGTACACTAGATGCCAAAAAAGAAAATTGTAGTAAAAAAACTATATACTCTTATATTATTAGAATTATGAATAAAGAGGGAAAAAATAGCTACAAAATAACACAAAAATAAAAGAAACGAGGGAATGAAAAAAAAAAAAATTTTATTTAGGAATGAAATTTTTTGAATTTTTCCATTCGTTTCATTCTTGTTGTTCGTTTGCTTCTTTGCTTGGTGTTTAGAATTTCGAGGTTGCTTAAAAATATGAAGGAGTGAACGAGAAATTCCAGTTTTTTATTGTGTTTTTTGTTTTTTTATTTTTGCATTGTAAGGATTTTACTGACATAATTTTTGTTTTAAGGATAATATAGAAAAGAGCTATGGAAAAGAAATTTGGGAATATAGTAAAAATTTAAAATACGAAGATGGATTTATTTATGGTTTATAAGAGGTACCATATACATTCCTCTCTAGATATGCAATTTAGAAAATTTCGCATGAGATTAAAAAAAAACAAAACAAAAAAAAATAGAAATGTATTTTGAAACAAAAGGATGAAAATAAAACAAAAAGAAAAGGAAAAATTCATTTCAATTTCATATAGGTTAATAAATTACTTGAAACAAGTGGAAAAATCTGAAATATGAACTTAATTACTTTATAGTGGTACCTCTCTAAAAAAAATAGCAAAAAAAAAAAATAATATTGTGCTCTTACATAGATTTGTTCCTAATATATATACCCTATGGTATATATAGAATGGCCAATATTGCAGATATTTTCTATGTGAAAAATTATTTCCATATACATGTATATATATATATATATAGATATAGGTTTGTTGTGTGAAATTTAAACGCACGTTAAAATGAGAACAAAATACTCCCAACTTGCTTTCTTACTTCATTAATTTATTGAAAGAGAAAAATGTGACATAAACAACTAAATTTTATGTTATGGCATCGCATTTGCTTTTAGGGAAATCATTAGGCTGGTTAAATAAAAAATATAAGTATTTAAAAAGCTAGCACAACTCAATAAAACAAATAGTGTAATGTTTAAGAAACATTTTCTAAATTTTCTGACTTTAACAAACCGAAAAATAATCGACTTTTAGTCAAATATGATTGAAAACAAAACTTATTAAAAATAGAATTAAGCTCTTTAATTTGTAATATTGTACTTAAATGAACTCTCAGGCTCTCAGTCCGAAATTTATCAATCACATACAAAATGAATTCTGAAATAGTTGTATACGGTATAGTTAAAGAGATACGGTAGAGAAACAACTAATATTATACATTCCCGCTAAAACAGGAGTCTCTTGCTTTATGTAAAGGAAATTTCTAAAGAACAAATTAAAGAACAAAATTTTGAATTGAGAATAGAAAAAATAAGAAAATCTTCCCACTTCAATGATTAGACTTTAATGATTTTTTTACTTAAATGTACTCCTAATACAAAATGTGAATTTAAAAGTTTTCAAAGAAAAATGACAAAATTTCTTTTTCTAATTTTATTTTTTTATTTTCTCTGTATTACACAATGACCTGAGGAATTGAGATAAAATTGGTTTGAATATTTATAAGGCTTACTTTTCTTTTTGTCCTTATATCAAAATCATTAATCAAAAAAATTTTTAACGTTAGGTAATTTTTATTCACAAAATGCATTTTCTTTAAGAATAAAGTCCTCTGGTTATGTTTAATACTGAATTAGGGGAGAAAAGAAAAATTAAAAAAAAAAAAATAATAACAAAAATCAATTTAAAAGGCAATCAATTTCTGCTTTTTTCACAATGTTTTTTTTCCTGTTTTTTTTTTTATTTTATCTACCTATATCCAAAAATATCCTTCTAATTTTTTTCTTTATTTTTAAAACTTTAAGAACATTTTTTTTTTTTTGCAAACCGAAAGTCTTTTCAAATTTAAAGGAACACTGATAAATGAAGAAGAAATTTCTCTTGATTTTTTTTTGAATATTCCTAACAATTTTGGAAAATTTTCTCAATATTTATAGCCATATTTTTTTTTCTCTTAATATATTCATGTATAAATTTCATCTTATAGCTAATATCATTGCTCGTTCCTTATACCCAAAAAAAAAAGTGAATGTACTTGAATACATGAATTTCATCTTAGCATGAATTTTTTTTTCTTTTCAAATATTTTTTTTACTAACTTCTTTTTATATTAGAGAGACTTTGAGAAATTTACATACACTTAAACGAAATTTGATGCTTGCTTGTTATTTTCCTTTTAATTTTTTAAACGATTTTAATATTACCATAGAGAAAACCAAATATAATGATTTTCTATATTACAAATATTTTCCTATATTGCATGAATTATAACGTAATATTATAAGAATTACTTATATGAAAAATATAATCTGCTCTTAATAAATCGGAAATATACCACAAATTAAATAATTCATCTCGTACTCGTATCAATATAGAATCTTTATTAAATTCGACTCCTGCATAATAATTAATTTTTGGATAAATCTATACACAATATATAGAATTAACATTTTTAAAATTTAATTTATTAACAAAAAATTTAATGGAAATTGTATAATTTTCTGTTCTTTTTGAGGAAATATGTAAAGTAATGTAATGTGTTTCATTCATATTTTTAGTTCTGGTAATTTACATGTTACTGTTATTACATTTATTTAGAATATAGTTATTTGACAAAAAAATATATGCAAATTGGCGTAGTTATTGATTTCAAGGCAATTATTATTTGCAACATTATAATTATGACCATTTCATTTAAGATCTAATTCTCTCTTCTCTACCAAATGACATAAATAATTTTCTCTAGCAAATGACATAAATAACATTAATTATCTTGGGAAGCCAATATAATCCGATTTTCGTGGAAATTACGCGTATAATCAAAAAGAACTCGAATTAATATTTAAAGGCAAAACCAATTTTAAAAAAAAATCCTGCCATATTAATGCTTTCCATTTCTTTTATTACAAACCAGGATAAAAAGGCAGATTCGACAATATTTTTCGATTTTTATGTTTACAAAAATTAACAAAAATTATGACAATTTCTCAAATTTTAATCAAAATACAAAATTTTATATAGCTAGATACATTTTACGATCTTACATCTAGAAATCATTCAACTATCCCATATTTGCAAAGTAGAGGTAGGTTTAAATTTTAACCCTTTATATTTGTTTTTTCTATTTTCGCTTTTTTCTTATAGAATGAAAAATACATACATATATTTTATCTAATACAATGAACCTTATATACGAATATGTCATTTTAAAATGTTTTTCCATGTAAGTACTTAATGCCTTAACCTACCTTCTACGAGTATATTTAAAAAAGCAAAATAGTTTTTCTTTATTTTATTTTTTCTTTTCTTTAGTTTTGTTCTAAAAGCAAAAGAAAAAAAGACAAAAAAGTTAAAGAAATATGTTAAAAAAAGTTTTAATAATCGTAATATCTATTTTTGCCTAAAAATATGCAAAATTATGTTATTTCTCTATGTAAAAAAAAAAAGATTTCTGGGTCAAAAATAATAACAAAAAGACAACTTTAATAATATAAAAACAGAAAATTTTGAAATACAAAATCCTAAAATGGTTATAATTGAGGAAAAAGAGAAAAAGAAAGTTCTTTAATCTTCTTCGTCTTTTTAAATCTTAATAATACGTATGTATATGTATGTACATATGTACTTGATATTTTTTTAAAGGGAAGGATTGAAATATCCTTTTTAAATTTGTTTGTGTTTTTTTTTTTGTTCTTGTCTTTTGCTTCTTATACAAGGTATAAGTATTACTTGTAATGCCGGAATTTAATTTTCTTTCCTCTTTATATTTGGGGATTTTTTTGGTTTCTTTTGATTTGTTTTTATGATGGTTTCATAGGTAGGTTCATACTTTTGTTTAGAAAAACCCTTTAAAAATATAAAAATTTCTTTTACAAAATTTTGAAATAAAGGGAAAAAAAGAAATATAGTATTGCTTTGATTCTTTTAATTTTTTTAACATTTTTAAACTAAAATTTATTTTCACTCTTGAAAATTTATTGTATTTTTTGTTAAATTGACTTGATTTTTTCTAAGAATGCTGGGAATAGTAGAGCATAACTCAAAAATTTTAACATAAATAAGAAAACAGAATAACTTAAATAAAAGAAATTCGAATATTGATTAGTTAATATCAGAAATAAAGCTGAGTCTAAAATTAACATTTTCCATAATTTCTTAAATTTTTATATTTAATTTCAATGTCATTTCAATATTAACGTATATATTCTTATAAGCCTCGTAAAATTCCGTTATATGTACTTTATATTCATTTCTCGTATTTTAACCAATTATGCGATAGATGCGATACTGCAAAAATAGTTGTGAAAACTATAGTAGGCGATTCCGTCTATAATTAATTTAATGAATTTCAAAGGAGAAAAATATGAAAAGTGATGATTTTGATTGAATTTAATGTGAAAAAAATTAATAATTTGCTAAAGTATTTTCTTTCAATATTAAAGATTGAATAAAATCTTAACTAACCTTGTATTTTGTAACCTTAACTAAAAGCATAATAAAATTTGAGATGAAATTTTTAAAAAATTATTTTTACAGCATCGTATGTAAAAATAATCGCGTATCTCGCTTTTTCATCTCACATTTTATTTATTTTCAAATCAGAATCTAGAATATTTGCATTTTTTTTTAATTTTCCGATTGAAAGTCCTTCTCACCTTCAAAAACAAAGTGAATATATTTTCTATACATTTTAGAAACAACGAATATGAGGGGAATATGTTGAATAATTTTTCTTACTCAAAAATTACATTACACAAATATATGATTGCTACTCACTTTCTTATCACTTGCCGAGTAAAATATCAGGCTCTTATTATTGTTATTTATTTACCCTAAAATTCAATAATTCTTCGATTCCTCTCTTACAATTGTATTGATAAAGGAAAAACAAATTTTAAAAATTTTAAATTTTTAAAAATCTGCATTCTTTTTTGTTATATATAAGTATATCAAAACTTACTAATTTTGACCCAATATAAGTCCTTTCATTTAAACTTAACTACTTGATTACATTTCAACTGCATACATGTCGGATAAAAGGAAGTCAGAATTTTAAAATATTAAAGCGCTTCTGAAAAATAAAATTTTACACTTACACACGTAAAAATTACCGACATAATTCCATTAAATTGTCTCTTTAATAAAAGATAAGCCACATTAATTAAAATCTTTGCCAAAAATAAATTTATTATAGGAACATCTGACTTTAGCAAGAACAATACATTTAGTAAGAATAATTCAATTTTGTAAAAGATTCACATACAATTAACGCACGAATTTTTGAAAACCAAATTCAAATTTACACGAGCATTAATTAAAATTATTCAAATTTTTTTCATAAAATTAGACAATTTTCTAGTTATTATTATAATTTTTTATTATTTCAAACTATTTTACACAATTTTATCCCAATTTGTTACTTGTTTTAATTAGAAGCACATTGTTATGATTAGAAGCACACACCTATCGTTTTACACGAATTCAATTTTGAAATCATTACACTTTTTAAAGTAAACACTATGATTGTTAAATAAATTCAAAGTAGTTATATGAATTAGAAAATTTTTTTTTTTAATTCTCATGGTAAAAATCTTATACATTTTGTATATGCAACACTAAGCATAACATTATTAAACATAATTCATCTCACTATTTCAAATATTTAAAAACAAAAAAAAAATTTTCAATAAATCACTTCAGAGAAAAAAAATATGTAGGTTCTTCTCTTTACTATTAATGGATATTGAGAAATTTTAAACTTTCATTTTTATTTTTCTTTCACTTTATTTTCAATATTTTCTTTTTTTTTTTTGTTTTTGTATTGAAAGGAAATATCTGAGATGAAAATATGAAAATGTCTTTGATCGAGAGTAGGTACTAGTATAATAAATATAGAAAATGAAAAATTCTTTTGATTTCAAAGGAAATTATAAAAGAAAGTAAAAATAGTAATTTCCTTGGTTATATACAAAAAAAAAAAATTATGACTTTGATGTACATTAAAATATAAATACATACATTTACATCATTTACATAGACTATAATTTTATATTTTTTATACTAGTTTTCTATAAATATGAAAAATTTTAACTAAAAACCCATTTACTTTTTTTGATGATTTTTCTTTCTAGTTTTTTTGCTTTCTCTAATTTTTCTCTCATATAATTTAGAATATATAGTTGCAGTAAATGATTATGAAGAATATATTATATATATTTTTTTTAATAGTCTCATTTTAATTTAAGTACTTATATGTATACTTATATAATAATACGTATATAAAAGAAGTATATACTCATAAAATATTATATAATAATATATAAAAAAAAAAATAAGTTTACTAACTTTCTATTTTACTTTTATGGCATAATGATTAAAATCATGTTTTTATATTATAGTATAACACAAGTATAATAGTTTATTCATATAAATAAATTAATATATTTCATAGACTTTGGCGGACATTAAATATCATGTATTTATATAATATGAAAATTATATTATATAATAAAACTTAATTTTAGTATATTATAAAATTCTACAATAAATATTAAAATTTTTATGTATTACGCGATAATTGAAGTCCTTTTATATTACATATATATGTGATTTATATTATATTTAAGTTTTAATGAACAATGAACTATAATGTATATTATATAACACTAAAAATAGAATTTCATTGCTAATAAGCTTATTATTATATGCACAACACAAGTATATAATTTCATTTTTAGTTTTATTATAAAACTATAATATTGCATATTTTCAAATTTAATATATATATATATCTAATTTAATATATAAATCTTTTCATTTAATTATATTTTGCATAAATTAATTATGAGATTTTTTTTTCTCTTTAAAAATTTTATGATACTTAAACTTACTAATTTAATTTAATATTACTTGAATTTTAACTATATTTTACAATATAAGTACATAATATATTATTTGAATGAAATTGCAAAAATTTAATTGTTTCTCGTGTTTCTAAATATAATATTCATTTTACAATATTTTAATCTTGCTAATTTTCTATTAAATTTAAATGAATAAAAAAAAAATTATATATATTTTTTTTTTTAAATGGGTAATAATATTAATATGAAAATCATATATAATGAGCCCCTTATAATATACTTGAAGCTTTTCTAAGCTATTGCAATAAGTTGTAATAAATCTTTTATACTATGAAAAGAATATAATATAAGAATTATAGAATAGAACGAATTTGCAATTTTAATAGAATTTTTAATATTTCATTAATTTTTAAAATATATACATATTTCGGCTATAAAAACAGACAATTTAAAAAATAATTTTTTATTATTGTCAGTAATTTATAAAATTCTAGAATGAAAAATAATATTTAATTCTTAGAATTTAAATTCTCATTATAAGCTCATTATGTTATAAATTGTTCTAAAATTTATTTAATTTCCCAATTAAAAACATATTATATTTAATATACTTGAGTAAAAAATTAGTAAATATAATGGCACATTATAAGATTTTATATAACTATAATATAACGAATAAAAATATTTTTCATTAATATTTTAGTTATTCATTAATTTTTAATTTAAATTTTTAGTCTTATTAGAAAAAAAAAGTAATTAATTTGTGACTCATCTTAATTCTCATCTCTCTTAATAAATCTTATTTAAAAACTAAGAAAATTCTAAAGCTGTTGTTGTTGGACGAATATGAAATATAGAACAAATCTAATAGAAATTCAACTAATTTAAAAATTTAAAATTCTTATGATGAAAATATAAAATGTAGCATCTAGATTGTAGACTGCAAAGAAGGGGTAACAGTGTACCGTGAACAGCATAAAAGATCTATCGTGCCCTCCAACTAAATGTTATGAATTCAAGTAATTTGGAAGGTCCGGCAGACCGCAGTTCCGCCGGAGTGATCACGTAGTTTACGAGTACTTCCCTTTTCTTGAGGTTGAGGGTCTCGCATTCTCCCAGAAGGTGTACCGAAGCCTCCTCATTGTCACCGCAAAATAGGCGCAGCTTATTAAGGTGACCTCTAAGAAAATATAAGTTAAATTTATATTCACATAACATAATGTTCAAGTGAAAACAGCAAATATTCATTCTCACTACAATAGTTTTTTCTTGTATAAGGGTCCAGTTCCACTTTCATTATTAACTTTGTAATTAGTTTTTCAAAAACTTATTCTTTCACAAATACCTTATTTCTGGTGTATATAGACAATAAACTAGATAAAATCACGGATTTATACTCAAATACAGGGGTGAAATTCCTTCCCCTTGATTCCTTTTCCTTTTTCTCTAAAATTTAACGCACTTTTCATTAATAATTTTGAACATAATATAAAAGAGAATGATGTCCCTCAGTTCAATTCCTTCTTTTTTTTTCTACATATTTTGCCTTTGTTACCTTGTAAAACATACGTCGATTGAAAGGAATATCTCGATATCAAACGACGAAGAAGCACAGAAAAATAAAAAGCGACACAGAAAAAAAAAATTCCTTAAACTTTTATACGTGATTTTTTTTTTAATTTATATTTTTTTAGAAAACTACAAAAAAAAAATTCACCAACTTTTTTTTTTTTTGTTTTTTTATTTAAAAGTTTTGATATGAAAACATTTATAGCCTTTTTTTGTAGCCAAACAAAAAGCAACTCAAATTTTGCTTTTTTTTTTTTTGTTTTTGTCATTCTTGTTTCTTTCCATTTTATACTCAATGCACTAGTTCTTTTCCTGAAATTTTTTTTTTATTAAAACTCGTGAACTCTTTTACCTTTCGCTTCTGCTTGTAATTTTTTTATTTTGTGTTTTTTAATTTTTTGATTTTTTTTATTGCTGATAGAGCAATAAATAGCGTTTTTTTCCATTGTTTTAGTAGTTTTTTTTTCAAAAAAAAAAAAAAATAATAAAAAGGGAAAAGAAAGTTCAAACAGGAAAAAGAACTTTCGCAAATCACGGGATGATTTAAAACTACAATATGTTATGAATTAAAAATATATTACAGTCGAATTGTGTTTTATAGAAGATTCTGTAATTTGAAACTTAAAGAGGCAGGGAGCACTAATTTTTATTCAGTTGACGCTAAATAATATAATAGATGAATGAATTTCTCGTTAAATCTTAAATTTACGTTTTATGTTTAGGTTTACTTATGTCATAGAACTTCTACTGTAATCACAAACTGAGCAAATGGATTCTAAAGTTGGTCTTTCTGGAAGGCGTTAAATTTTACATATTTTTCTTATAACTCAGGTAATATAATAGATATAGAATGAATTTTGTAAACTATTTTTGAAACTCATGAAATTTACTTACTATACCAATGTGCCTCTTATAAAAGTTTACCTTCGAACATGTTATCAACAGGAATTTTTTTCTAATACCAAATATTTTTCATCTCAAAAACAAGATGTTTATAAAGTGAAGACCTGTGGTTATTTGCAAATTTATTAAAATTCCATTAGAGTTTTCCTAATTTCTATTTTGCAATACTAAACATATTCCCATTAGAAAATATGACATGGACAAAAATATATAAAATAAGCTATTTGAAATGTTATTTTAGCAACGAATAAGCAGTATCAATAGGTAAAATTAACTCATTTAGTGGATTGTATAAAGTCAACTGCATTTTTATGCAATAGAACACTTTTGTATAGAATTTGCAGAGAATAAAACACTTTCAAATTAATCTCGCACAAATAGCAAAATGAAAAAATAATTGTCCTTTACATTTTTCCACATGAAATCCTGCCATCACACATATCTGTCATCAAATTCAAAAAACGACCAATTTGGCTCATTTTCCAAAATAAATAAATTTTACTGTATTGATCCTTATATTAAAAAAATTCAATACATACATAATATTGTTTTTGAAGTTTACAATGCAATTCACATACCTAACATCAAAATATATTATAAACATCATTTTCATGTTCCTTATATTAAAAAAAAAAAAACACAAGAAAAAAAATTATAAGAACAAATAAAAACATATTTGAAATAGTTCAAAATAATCATGTTCACCCGTTTTAGGTCTTATCTTAAAAACTTTTTAAAACAAATGTTGATACAAAAAAAAATATATAGACTAAATTCTATAAGTAACTATAGTTTATATTTATACGCATTTGCTGGAACTAAAATAGAATAATAAAACTATAAGATACAAAAAGAAATTAAGCAAAAAAAAAATCACACACAAAAAAAAATATAAAAAAAATCCTTTTTTGGAGATTTTCTGTTTAATCCTCTCCTTTCTTCCTTAAAAACTAAATTTTTGCTGACATCTACGAAAAAAAATTTTTTTTTGTTGCCATACAGAATTTCTCTTAAATTTTTTTTGTGCAATTTTAAGAAAACTATAAAAACAAAAATACTAAAAATTTTTTAAGCATTTCCTTAATATTTTATTTTACGGAAGAATTGGACACAAAGGCATTTTAATTTTTTCCGAAAAATAAAAGTTTAAATGAAATAAGTAAAAATATACTAAATAATATTTTCGAAGAGATTGAGTGACATTTTTAAATTTTTGATAATTGTGGAAAAATAAAAAAAAAGGACCCGGAATTAGTAAAACTGTTAAATTTCTTAATTTTTAATAACAAATCAAAATTCGGAAAAATAACTAAAAACCTGTGTTAAGACCAATTTTATTGCATTTCGTATTATTTCTTCCAATTTTTATTACTGACGAGTTAGTAAAATTTTAAATTAAAAAAAAAACAAAAAAATTGAGTCAAATCAATGGTTCGTAAAGTAGCAATTTTCCTTTCAACAACTGAAAATACTGCTTTTAAAAACAATCTAGCGTTGTGCTATACATTATTAAAATTACTTTCACTCATATAGAAAAAGTTTAAAAAATTGCATACATTTAGGATTACGCAAAAAAAAAATTGAAAAATTTAACACTATGCTCGAATTTAAGGGTTAATTCTGTTGTTTAATAAAAATTAGCTTGGAGTTTCTGAAATATAAGCTACCAAAAATTTAAGAAGCTACTTGCGATAACAAGATAGGTAGGTGGTGGTGATAGGAAAAAATTTTCTTCAAAGGAAATAAACTAGTTCTTAATATTTAAAAGCTGCTAAAATTTCGGATTCATAATACTTATCGTGCAGAAGAAAAACAATGTCCAAAGTTTGAAAAAAAACAAGCTTTATATAACTCTTAATTTTGACAGTTATTTTATTTTTTAAAATTCAAATATGATATGCCACGGCCGGAGAAGCTCACTACTACTTTTCTGCTCTTGCAGGATTTATGTAGATTCATTACAATAAAAAGTGAAATATTGGCATTTTTAAGATTATGGATAGTTATAACTTTTAAAGGGGAGGAGAAAATTTTCTTCAACAGAAGTATGTTTTTAGTAAAGATCTATGTACATATAAAATTCCAGTTTTCTGAGAAGTTTTGTAAACAGACACACGGACGGACGGACAGAGTGAAACTAATAAGCATTTTTTTTCAAAATTTTTTTGGAAAATTGCAAAAAATACAAACCAAAACCATTTTATATTTTTACATATCGTACATATACGTGACTAAAATTTTTAATCTATTTCGAAATTAAATCCGTATTTTTTAAAAGATTATGTTTCGCATTAAAATAAGAAAAACCTCCTTAAAATCTTAATCTTCAATATACTACCTAGTTGAATATTATTTATTCTGAAATTCTAATACAGAAATATATTATATAGAACATATAACATATTTATCTAACATATAAGAAATAAGAATATAAATTTAAAAATATTTTGCAATTGGACAAAAAAGAAACTTACAAAAATTGAATATACCTGGTAATTTTATTGGAAAATTTTGTAAAAAATAACAAGATAGGCCATTTTTACTAAGTTATAAAGAAAAATGTGCACTTTATTATATTTTTTTCGAACTCATTTCAATATTTTAATAATGTAATAGAGAGTTGGCTCTATAATTTCTTGACTAATTTACTTTACTATATAGTAAAGTAATTCAATTACGATAATTAAAATTTGAATAAATTCAATAGCCATGAAAATATTTTATTGATCATCAAAAAATAATTCCTTTAATCACGGCGATTATTTAAAGTAATAATAGTAAGTCACATCATGCTGTGCAGTCCACGTGAAATTCATCAACAAGCGCATTTTATATTCAATTAAGTTTGAAATTGGTTTTCTATATGTTGGGTGTAATTTTCAGCTATTGGAATATTTTAGTCAATTAAACAAGTTTTATGGACATCAAAATTTTTCGAACGTAGAAGCAAACATTTCCATTTTCTTGATTTTAATTTCTCAGTAAATATCGGCAATTTTCTGCAAACAACTGTAATACAAATGGATAACGAAACGGAAAAAATAAGCAAAAAATTCTCGTAGAAACTAGAGAATTCAGACCAGTGACTAATCATTTTCTAAAGAATGCTCTTTCGGTAGATTACCGTTCTTTTCCACTTTTGAATTTGTGCTGGTGTCAACGTTGAGATGCTTGTTGTTTTAAGAATATTGTCAGAATATTAATTCAATTTTTGCTTTTGTCTAACTAAGTATACATTGAAATAATTAGAAAATTTTACATTTTTCTATTCGCCAAACCTTTCAACCAATATTTTTACACGATTTCAAAGGATGAGAAACAAGGAACTAAAACGTACGAACATCACGTATTTTATAATTTTCAAAATCATCTCATATTTAAAAATATAAAATTTCTGTATTAAAATAATAATTTCTAAAAAAATGAAAAAAAAAAAAATCTAAAAATAAATTTTAATTAGCCATTTAAAAAAAATCAAAAAACGAAAACAAGAACAAATATTTTTTATAGGAAAAGAAATAGAAAAAGAAACAAAAATAATTTGAATTGACATTCAAAATCATAAATTTAAGAAAATTTGAACACCTTAACTTTTATGAAAAATCAATGCATTCTAAAATTAGGTGCAGAAGCACACAAACACACACACATACTTTCCATACTTTCCTTTTCGTGTATTTTTTCATTATTTTTTTATTCTCTCTTTTTTTAAATAACCTAAAAATAGATTTTTACTATTTACTTTAACTTGTACGATTTTTTTTTTATTTTGTTTATAGAGAATATTATTAAAGAAATGTGCGTGTATTCTATTAGCATATTATATAATCAAATGTAAATAATATGCTCAAAGTCAATATAAATACGTTGTACATACACACTGGCATATGAGCTCAATACATACTCGTATGTCTACACATATATGTGTACTTATTATCTTTAATTATATTATATGAAATTTCAAGATTTTCATATAAAATTTTCCCACAATTACCATTATATTACTATATTTACGCTTATGTGTATCAAAATTAATTTTATAATGTAGAATAATAAAAAGGATTCTTAATAAAAGAAAATTGAAGTAAAATAAAAAACAAAAACAATTGTGGAAATTTAAATGATATTATAATATAAAAGATGTTTACACGCATACATACATATGTATGTATTTCTAAAAGGATTACATAAACAAAGGAAAAAAAATCTATTTAACATTATTGACAAACTTATTTCTTACACTTCTTATACAAATTTTTTAAGGAGATAAACAAAATAATTTCAATTTTGTATATTTGCATAAGGATATTTTTGAATTGAAATACAAAATATTTAAAAAAAAAATATTCTTACACTATACTTCCGTATACATTTGGAAATTGTTGAAAATAGAAAAGAGTTAACAGTAAAATCTCAGTAAAAATAATTCATATTTTTATATAAATTAATGGTTTCGTTCTTAAAGAAATATTTAGCTATAATCACCATTATTAATAAATCCCAATACTTAATATTAACAAGAGAGATATTCGAATACAACATACAATATATATGCTCTGATTAGATGACAACTATATACTTCAATTATTGCAAACAATATTCTCCCAATTACGCATAAAGAAATTCTAAATAGCAACATATGCAAATGTTTTGAAAGAAAATCGTAATTTTCAATAAGTTATATAATATCTATAGTAGAAAGGAGCGAAATCGAGTTCGTGAAATTACTGATTTCTTCATTGGCCATTACCACCTCAGTTATACTATAGTCATACTAAGAATGAAACCCAAACCAATTCAAAAGTGAAGATGCTAAAATTTAATGCACATACTTGACTAACCAATAGAAGAGGGTACATACAATATCAGTGTGTATTTTTAACAGTTATTATTCATAATAAATTTTCAAAGATGTTACCAAATACAAATCTATCTCAGAATTCAATCCTGAACAATTTCTTTACTGTGAAAATACAATTTTTCTCTGTAAAAATTTCATTTGTGTTTTCCTTCTCATTCCAAAAATTAAAATATAGTTTGTTTATAAAATTATGTATGTAAACGTATTCTCATATAATAAGAGCTGCTTTAATGACAACTAATAGAAAATATCTGATAAAAAACATGGAACACACGCAAACAATCACAAAAATCACATATAATAATAATCATATCGTTTTTTTTCTCGATATTGTTAAAAATTAATTTTTTTTTTTGTTTTTTTTTTCATTTTCAAACAATGAAAAAATAAACACATTTTTACAGATGTGTTTAAGAGTTTTTTAACCAAAGAATTGTTAAGCATTTTCACATACACATAATAATTTTCAAGATAAAAATCAAAAATAAAAATTTCAAAAATTCAGAAACAAAACAAAAAAATTAATAGGACTCTTTATTCTTTTTTTTTAATTTTTTCTTTTTTTTTTTGCCTTTTTTTCAAAAATATCCTTGACAGCTTATAAATATACAGAACAATGTCAAAGGAATAATAACAAACCACAAACAGAAAAAAAAAACTTGAAAGGGCATAGAGACTTCCGTTAAATTTAACATTAAAAAAAAAAACAAAAAAAAATAATTGTAAAAAATAATTCTTTTTTTTTTGCAAATTTCTCACATGTTATATTCATAAATATCTTATTGCCTCTATATAGATAATTACACAACAAAAAATTAGACTACTTTTCATGAAAAGACGAAAGAAAATTCTTCATACGAATGCAAAACAGATGAAAGGTGCCAGAAACCAGAAAATTTGAAAAAAACGAGCACTCGAAACGATCGATACGGTTTTTTAGGTATTTTTTTAGATTCTCTACCAACTGAACTAATTCAATTATACTGGGGTATAATTTAAGTATATAAGTAACATTTAAATTCTGTTTGAAATTTGCATGTTATTCTCACTTTATCATTGTAAAGAATAAGAGCATTAAGATGATTTAAATATCATACAAAGTTTTAAATTGTCTGTAATTATTATTTTAACGGATTAGTTCGAATTCTAACAGACATACTCTAATAATGGACAATTTTCGGTTTTGTGTAACTCCTACATGTTCAAAATTATTATTGTTTTAAGAAATTTTACCACAAATCCTTAATGATTTAGTGCCTTAAACCAAAGATATGGAAAATCACAAAAGGGCTCAAAGTGTTGAAGAAAATAAGTTTAAATGAAATGCGTCCTGTCTCGTTAGTGAGAGGAAAATTTTTTTCAACCAATTGAAATTGAAACATCCTAAACGGTTTGACCCAGTTCACATATTATAGCATTTTTATACAATTGAGTATAAATGATTAAAAATTATGTATAACCCAAAAACCGATCTTATATTAATTTTATAATATTTTTGATTCTTTATACTGTGTTAGAAATATAAGAGACAGCTTGAGGAACTTTTACGAGTATTAACAGAAAATTTCCCGTTAAAATGAAATATGGTAAAGAAAATTGATGAAGTGTGGGAGGATAGGGAAACCTTAGTACACCTTCTGGAGTAGTGTGATGCTCTCGCCCACATGAGAAGAGAAATACTGGGGGACTTCATAGGAGAGTTCATCAGGAGAGTGGGTCTAGAGCGTGTGTTGCAGGATATGCTCCGCGCTCAGTGAGAAGGCACAATAGATCGTTATACGTGGTCACGGTGCACTGTTACCTCTGTTGTACAAATTTACTATCAGCAAACCACATACAAGGTTAAGGACACAGTTATTATAGTATTAAAATTTCACTAATGTAAAAATTACACATTCTCAAATTGTATAGAATGATCGGTTTGCTACGAATACAAAACCCAAGTGATTACACCTCTTTCTTTCATATCGTTTTTTCCACCCTCTGTTACTATAGAGATATTTTTAAAAAAAAAATCATAATAGTGTTAATTAAAATTTAAGTTTAAAAATATAACAATAACAATAAAAGGAATTTTGTGTCATAAAATTTACACATATGTGAATGATATGCGTATACATACTATTCAAATCTTAGAAAATCTAGAAGGTCCTTTGTTAATTTTATACTCTTGAAAAAAAAAAAAACTATTATTTCTATGTATATTTTAATGTTCAAGTACATGTTTACACAAAATATAATTTTCCAACACATACACAATAATATATGGCATTCAGATACTTAAAAATAACTTGTCCTATAAGAAATTATCATAAACATGTCTGTAATAATATAAGAATTTTTTTTTTCAAGGAAGTTATTATGTAAAAAAAAAAAACTCATTTTATTGTTAGGAAAAATATTGTGTATGAAAAAAGTTAATACCTTTCTTATGTAAAATTAAAAAAAAAAGAAAAACAAGAAAAGAAAAATCTTTAGAAAGATTTAAAGAAAAAAATATTGTAATAAAATGAAAGTTTTTGTTGATTGTTCTTTTAAAGAATCGATAAAAATATATTTATGGTAACTATACCTACTTAACTTAGATAATCATATATATCATGTATATATAAAAGTATATTATGTATAATTAAAAATTCATATAAGGTCAAGCAACCAAGAATATAGCTAATTTTACTTTGCAAATCGTTTTAAACTTTCTTTAAATATTAAGGTTAAACAAGTTAAATTTCACCTTAATTATTGTTAAAAGGACGAACAAAAAAAAAATTTCAACTTAAAATATTTTAGAATTTATTATATAGGATTATAAAGCTTATGGCATTATAAATTTTTTGTCCCTAAATTCTTTTAATATCATTTTAATATCGTGCAGAATTTTTCAAGAGAAATTTAATCTAAAAGAGTTTCAAAAGGAAATTTATTAAATTTATACAAAAATCATAAATTTTCTTTAACATTAAACATTGCAATTTTCTAAGAAATGAAAAAAAATATAAATTAGCTTTAAATTACGGAAAATATTAAGCAAATCACACAACGATGATTAATAAATTAATATTTGAACAAGTTTTTAATTTTAACAGAGCTGCAATAATTGACTACATTTTTTACGGAATTTCAAAATTCCAATAAAAAAATATCATTATTTTAATGAGTGATGGATTTGTAAGGATTTTTACCGGAACTTAATAATTGAAGTATGCAAAAAATTTAAAAAAAAAAGGAAAAGATGTGGTCAACATATAACCGACCTCATTTTATTACAATGTTTAGGCTTAACGAAAGTGTTACAAAGACATTGTTAGCAATTTTCATAATCTTCTATGATTATCAAATGCCTGTTAAACGCATTTTCAACTCAGCCTTTTGAATGTATCAAAATCGGTAAAGCCGAACTTAAGATATACGCGTGCACACATAGGCTGGCAGATAGACAAACAGACCAACATCGCTTTAAAAATAGTTTTATATGATGGCATATTTCGGATATCGAATTTTTTCACAGAATATGTCATCACATAATCTGCCTCGTTATGTGCAATACGGTTGGTAATTAATTAATTAGCATACGAAGTTCATGGTAGATATTATTTGATACGAAATTTAATTAGACTTTACTGCTATAAGGAGAACGAGAATTACAATATTAATTTATATCAAATGTTCCATAACTGAATTTTACAAACTATATTATAACAATATGTCAAAAATATCTCAATTTCAAAATATCACTAAATAAAACACAATTTCTTAAGCAGATGATATCAGAAATAACCACCCCACGAAATAGCTTATGTAGTCACGTTTTAAAATGACACAACAACAATGAATACTCAAATCTCAATGGCGTATTGTATACAGCCCTTAACGTCTTAATAAAGAAATCTTCACCAAATGGATTGTTCCTATATGTTTTATCAACAACAATATACTTGTGTATATATGATAACTTACTTAAATATATTAATTTATTTTTAAGTGAAGCCAATCTATCTCTCTATATAATTTTAAACTTTTAAATTGTATCAATTTCTAAAAAATAACAAATTTATATAATCATTTTTTAACATTGATATCATATCATTACAATAATAGTCAATTTATGTCTACTTGACATCACATAGAATATGTATTGTAAATATACCACCAATAAACTCCACTTAAATAATAATAATGTACTCTAATCAAGAGACAACTCGAAATAATTCGAAAATTGAAAGAAAGTTTAAAAAGTTTCTTATAAGAATTTTTTAATATTTCTATATATATATATGCAACATATGTATAACAACTATCTATATTATTTTTATGGACATGATCTTTTATTTTTCTTTGTAATAAATCTATTACATGCTGGTATTAAATTTGGAAAAAGTTTACAAAATGTCATCATGTACACTATAGTACTTAAACACCATAATATACTAAAAAATTCTTTTAAAACAAAAAAAAAAACACAAATTTGTGAAGAAGAAATAAAAATTCTTTTACAAAGTTTCTCATACTCGTATAATATAAACTAGAAAATTGACTAAAATTAGGGAATGAAAAAGCACTGCTCTAAGAATAAATAAAATATTTTAACAATGTTCATTTATTATGTAATGATTTCAGTACAATTAAAGGATCAAAAACAAAATATTCGAAAAGTTACAAGTTTATTTTCAATTTAATTTAAAAAAAAAAAAAACTTTACAAAATTTCTTTTTATTACAACAATTCTTACAACTGGAAATTGTGCATTTCAATAAGTAATGTCCGCCATATTCCAGTATATTACACAGTTACTTCACAATTTAAAACAATTGAACAAAATTCAACACAATATAAAGTTTTAACAAAGATTTACTCCATATGGACACTTTAGTTTATCTTTGAAGTAAAAATAAAGATTTTCATCTTCAACTGTCAGAAAACTTTCCAAACGCTAATTAAATTTGTTGACAATAATATTCAATAGCATTATCCATACTACTACCAATTTAATAAATATTAATAATGCGATATTTTGCATAAAAATAAGGTTTCTTAATTGCAATTTCATGTGTAGCCGGGAAGATACAATATTGGTTGGTGAAATAATTTTACCTAACTGTGACAATGACCTAAAGATAACAGTAACGGTAGTGCTTTCTTCCTATAAAATTTTAATATGACCAACTGATTAAAGACTGGATTTGAATCAGGCTGGAACCTTTATTGAAATTAAAAATATAGTAGCTATTTCAATTGCAGTATGGAAATATTTTTCATGAACAATTTTATTGATAGTGAAGTTTTGCATATTAAATGAATATCTTCTTTTCTAATTTTTAAAAACTTATTCTGTAGCTATAACATGGTTTTAACAAATAATCTAGACAATAATTTTGGATTTAATAAAAATTAGCTTAAAAAATCTTGATTAGTAAAGTTTAAAACTGTAATACACACAAATATAGAGAATAAATCATAAAACTTTTTACACATATACTAATATATAGGTGTATTGGAAAATATTTTAAAACAATATAGTAGAATATTGAAAGAATAAGACAAATTTATAGGAATTCTAATTTCTTTGTACAATAAAACTTTTCAAAACAGAACTATCAAATTAAAATTGAAAAAAATTTCATTCTAGATAAGATATTCATGAATTTATGCTAAACTAATTATTAGTTATATGCATTTAAGTTAGAATTTAGTAATGTAAAAATCTATAAATTTTAATTTTAATCTATTAATAGTTTGAATTTTTGAGTTTCAGAAATCTTCAACATGTATTATACAGAGTGTTTCGCAAATATATTTCATGAATTATTATTTGATGAATTTCCAGCCAAAAATCGTATGGGTAGAGGAGAGGTTTGTGTCACAAAACTATGACTCAAATCTAAGTAACTTGTGAGACGAAAAATAAAGAATAGTTAATTACCTATAAAACAAGTCCCTAATAGATACTCTATGTTGCACCATTCTGAAGTCTTAAAAACGTTTATTTTTATGAAGTAAAATACAATCCCATACAATTTTTTGCTGGAAATTGCTCAATTATCACTGAAATTATTAATTGCGACCTTCTGCGCAGCACTCTGTAAATGTATCAAAAAATAATAGCACATAATACACATATGTATATTATATTGCATGTATAGAATTATCAAAAAAAAAATTAAAAATTATGAGTTTCATTCAATACGAAAATTTTGTACGCCATCACATATAAAATTTCTGCAATTTTCAACTTCTTTTTAACAAAAAAAAAAATTAAAACTATATGCTTTATATCTGAATTGCATATACATAGATTCTTATATATGTACATACCACAAAAATCATAATATATATAAATATAATTTGAACATAAATTTTTATGTGAAAATCCATTATGGAATTTCCAATCTAATTCCTTTGAAATTTATTACGATACTATTGTCAAAAATTATATTAAATGAAACTATATCGTAGAATAATTTTAAAATACCAGCTGTTCTATATGACATTATTATATATATATACATATGTATAGTAACATTTGTATATAACTAAATTTTGTCATAATAAAAAAAATATTATATTAGATATACGTATATTTGTTTGTATATAAGTATAATAATATTCAACACACGACAAGATATCTTTGTTAGTATATAAAGAAAATATTTAAGAACGTCATCATTGTTTTTACTTATAATTTTCTTTTCATTATTTTTCTTTTTGATTTCATCATAATATTTTAATAATAGAAAAGAATAAACCTTAAGAACTTAAAATTAGAAAAATTTTAAATTAAAAATAAAATAAAAAAAAAAGAAAATATTAAATTAAAAATTTACAACATTAAAATTCTTATTTCACTTTCTTAATATTCTTTCTTCATATAATACAATAATTATTATTTTCCATCTCGAATGAAATTTTCAATCTCAAATTTTTTTATTAAAAAATGGAAAATTTTATTATGTAAAAAATTTTTAATAACATAAATTTTTATAAAATATTGAAGTAGATGGGAAAAATATTGCCATATACTCTTAATTTTCTAAAGGAAATTTATTATTTATAATTTTGCAAAAATTTTATTCTCTTTAGATCTTTCATAGCAAATTTTGATTGTAACAAAAGCAATTAAAACGGGTCTTGTAAAAGTTGACTTGTGAAAGTAAAAATATTGTTTTCATTATAAACAATTTTACATCATTTTCCGGAACTGAAAACTATTAAGATTTCTGACTTCAAACTTCAAGATCTTAATTTATGAAAAATTATGACGCAGCAATTTAAAATTTAAATTTTGTTTTCCCCAGAAAAACTCATTTCATGAAGAATTTTTCTAAAATAGCTAAATCGTCATTAGTACATTTAAAATTCTACATTATAAAGTGAAAGAATTTTCTTAAAAATATTTAATTGCCTGCCCACCAGTGAGAAACATTTTATTTATATAAAGTAATTAAGGGTGAAAATCTTGTAAATAATACCGAATTTCTTTTTTGTTATTACTGTTAAAGTAGGTCTCATTTATATTATTTTCTCCGAAATTGCACCATTTTCCGGTTAACATATACTCTTAATATGCCAAAATGATTTGAGAAATAATAAAAATTGATTTTGTTATTAATTTCAGCACTATTAGATCTATGAATGTTAAATTTCAATTCAAGATTCTTTCTCTGTTATTTATGCTTCTATTTTTTGATTAATAAATAATAATAAAATACATAATTATCAACTTGTATACTGCTTAACATTTTACAGCTCTAACAATACTATAAGAACTTTAAAATTCCTTTAAGATCTCGACAATTTACCAAATAATAATATTATATAACAGTTGTAGTACTGAACCTATTTCACTAAATAAATGATATATGTATAGTTAAAATAATACTTTTTCTTCTCAATTTTTTCCCTTCACTATTTTTCTCTTCTTATACTCTTCCTACATTTTTGACGATCCGCTATTTAATATTCAAAAAAAAAAAAAAATTATTCAGAATATTTAAAATGGACATCCGCCTTATCACGATTTATAGTGCTTATATAAAAAAAAAAAAAAAAAAATCCTGTATGATAGTTCAAAATTTTCAACAAAAAAGTCAAAAAATAAAGCCCCTAAATGAAAAATAATTTCTTGGTTGCAGACTAAACAATTTCTTCATTTTTATCTCTCTTCCGATTCTTACAATAATAAAAACTTAAGTAAATATATCTTTAGTATTTAAATGCTATATAGAATAATATTTGTATTTTTTTCTTCTGACGAAAACTATGTTGTACAAAGAGTAAACCTCTTTAAAATAGCAGCAAAAAAAAAAAAGAAAAATTTAAAAAAAAAAGGAAGAGAAGAAAACAAAAAAAGGTTCCATCAATATAATTTTCATTTTAAGTTCATGTCAGATAAAAGTGCCAATATACTGTCATTAACCGAAATGTAAATAGTAGAAATAGGGTGGCCAAAATCCTAAGGCAAATAATACATATACATACATACATACTTAAAATTTTTTGTTATATATTTTTTAAATTATTTCTGTATTACTTTTTCCAATGAACAAAATCCTGAAATTTAAAATAAAATTCGTTTATATGTTTGAATATAAAAATCAAAATGCTTTCCTTTCATTATTGTATCACGAGGGAACCCAAATTATAATTTAATTCAAATACCATGAATCGGGACCAACTGAGACTGAAATGGTGAGCTTGTAAATCTATAATTTAATCTGATGCTATGGGAAATTTTAAAAGCTGAAAGCAAAAGACAAAAATCTGATACTTGAATTTAAAAATGTTAATGTTTAAATACGAAATACATTTAACAGAACTATTAGAAGATATTTTTCTATGAATGGAGCTAGTTCCAAATATTGACTCAAAATGTTGACCTATTTCGTCCTATTATAATTATGTTAAATTGAAGATTATTAAATTGAAGAATTTAAAAGAATTGATAGAATAGAAGAAATTTTGAAATTTTGTTAAATATTCTAAAAAAATATTACTATTGTACACTACATTTCAAATTTTAAAATAATTTTGCAAACTAAAAACACATTGAGATGGCATCTTATAAAAAATGACATATTCTTTCAATTTTTCTAAACTACTAACATCAGACTGACTTTATTTCAAAATTCGATAAAATATATTCATAATGGTTTCGCTGTTATTAAGAAATGTACAAAAAATTAAATTTATGAAATTAAAATTTTGTGCACTTCATATTTTATTTAAAATTTGTTTATACAACCATTATATTTTCTTTACATAGTTACACGTATATAGTTAAATGAAATTTAGATACAAATATAATGGTAAAATTCTCATATCCTTGACTATTTAAAAATTCTGCTCAAATATTCATCTCATCTCAATTGAATAAAGACCATATATAAAAATAAAATTTTCATTTTGTTAGCAAAAATATTGAAATTGGTTGTTTTGGACAGTATATACGACAGTATAAGTAACATATTGCAATTTTTAACATTTTTCAGTTTTTACTTAAATTTGGAAATATAAGATCAAGACTTTAACAAAATATTTAATTAAAAATATATATATATATATACAAAAAATTTTTTGTATGTCCGAAATGTAAATAAAAATCTTGTGAAAATGTGCAAATAATAATAAAACTCCCTTACTTTATGCTACTATAGCTAGCTTATAGAATGAATTTGAATAAAAAAATAAATAAATGAAAGAGGAGAGAATAAATACATTTTCAAAACAAACCAAGAATTGTTTATTTTTTTTAGATCACCTGAGGCTATAAAATTTTAAATATATGCGATCATATAAACGTTTTTCAAGCATATACAATATCCCGTATACATCTAGAATACTAAAAGATTTCTTTATAGCTTTTCTATCATCAACATACATTTAGCTGTATTTTATACGAATATTAAAAATAGTTATATTTTATTTATCCAAGAGGATAAAAATAACCCGTTCTAAGGATATAAATCTGGGATTACAGATTTATTTAAATGTTTGCCTTTTATTTATGGGAACTACATATTATATCGATACTTAATTACAAAATAAGTGTTTCGAGTATTCATTTTATGACATGTTAAGTACAATTAAAATATTTGCTAAATAATATGCTTATGGAATCGACATAATAATGTATATGATTATCAGTAAAATTGTGCAAATATCATTTGTTATATACTCGAAAATAACAATAACTGACATTATTTAACAATAAAACAAACTTAATACAAAAAACTTAACAAATCCTTTAAAGATAATAAAAAAAAAATTGTCTATTTTGCTGGTAAATAATATACACTCACTTTTTATTTGTTCTCAACAAATTGAGAATGTTTCTTGCAATACATAAGGTATTCCGTAAAAAACAATACAGTACAAATTGTGTTTTTAAATTCAGTCTTGTTTTTTTTAGACAGCTGCATTGCCCATATTCTTTTAGCAATTTATATATTAAAGCTACACATTGATTAGTGAGCTCTAGGTTTTATTCAAGAATTTTGGTACTTTTGGCGCTATTAAAGATCATGAAAATTTTCTTCAATTTTCTGGAATAAAAGCATTACTCAATATAACACTTTCGATTCTTAATAATTTGAAATAATTTTAAATTCCTTTGTTCCGTTAATATTTTTATTTTTACAATATTTTATAATCGAAAGTTTGAAAACAATAATCAATATTTCTAATTTAAGCGTGAATTTCCAAACACTCTGTGCGTATATTATAAAAATTATATTGAATTTTTTTTTTATTTCCCTTTTATATAGCAAAGTTTGCGTTTACATCATGAAAAATGAACTAAGTATTTGTATATGTACAAATAAAAAGAAAAAAACTGTTATATACAAAAAATAAAGTTAAATAAAAAGAATGTGAAAACAAAGTTCAGGAAAACATAAAATCTATAAGAGAGCAGACAATGACCTTTTTATCATTATATAAGAACAAAAAAAAATATGAGCATTTCTGGGAACATGAATCAAAACAACACAAATGTGTAGATGCGAAAAATAAGAAATGGACAATACTCTTTTTTTTTTTAAATTTTATTGTCCGTAGATAAAAACTTTTCTATTTTTTTTTCTTACTTTCTCTCTCTTTTTCTATTATAAATCAATTCATCCAGGTGAATTTGACACATATAAGGATATTTTATATTATATAAAAAGGAAACAAAAAAAAATAATAATAATAAGTTTGTACGTAATTTGTTATGATAAAGGTATTGAAATCAATAAAGAATGGCTGTGTATTATACAATAACAGTTATATGTATGTTCAAATATATATATATACAAATTTTTGAAAAGTAATAATTTATTAGAGTTTAAAGGTTTTAAGAATGAATCATGAATTTAAAGTTCGAACAAAATTCCTAAAGTGATTGAACTTTTTAGAATTTTAAATTTAAACAATTAGATTTATATTTTCTTTAAAAATATAACAGATTTAATAATAATATTTGTGTAATATAAATCTATAATGTTCTAATTACTATAATATTAAATGTAATTTTAGTGTTACACGCACTACGAGCAACAAAATTAATTTTAAAAATTAGCAAAAATAATTAAGTAAATTAATATTAATAATATATATTTTTCAAAACCATTTAATTTTGCAAAAATTGCCATATTTAACGAGCAATTAAATTTTTTAAAATTTAAGTTATAATAGGTTTTGTATAACAGTTTTTTTTTTTTTTTTTTTTTGTATAACAGTTATTTTTTTGTTTTTTTTTGTATAATATTTTTAGTATTGTTTTGACAATAATTACCTACAATAAAGTTATAGTTATATTAAAATCATAAGACAAAACATAAAATAATATTAATGGCAATTTAAGTGGAAAGAAATTTTAAAATTTCAATTAGTTATTCTATTTTGATAATAGCCCAGACCCAAAAATACGAGTTTTTAAAATTTTGCTTACACTAAATTTCACAGATAAACTAAAATATTTTTATTTGAAGAAAATAAAACGCAATAACAATAATAATAATAATCTGACCATTATCACATGAATATCATTAAGCTAAGTTTATTTTATAACCTTGAAAATTTTTAATTAATTAAAAATATTTTTTATCTTTAAAGAGAACTCATATTTTCATATATGTTTTTAATATAAAAACTAAAATTAGCCTAATTATCACACAACTATTAATTCTGTTATACCATATTTCAATAATACTTTTGAATTGAAAAAATAAAAATTATTTTGTTAGTGGTAATTTATTCTATAATTATATATAACAAAACAAAATTTCTATTAAATTTATTGTATAACAAATTCAAAAATAAAACTTTAACGCAAAAATTTATTTCTTTCAAAAAACAAAAAAAAAATATATATATACTCGTAAAAAAAAATTGATTTTTTCCTAATTAAATTTCTATGCATAAAATTGAGGACAACAAAATATAATTGAATACCCTTAAACTTCCTTCAATAGAATTTCATTTTTTTTTTGTTTTTTAATTAAAAATTCATTTTAAATAGTCTTTTAACACAGTTCACATTTTTTTTTTAAGAAAAAATTAGGTTATAACACTTTAGATATTAAAAATATATTTTTGTTTTTTTTTTTCTCATTACCTTTAAAATTATATCAAAAAATATATTTTATATATATTATATATGTATATGTATGTGTATATTATAAATGTATAATAAAGAAGAGAACAAGATATTCAAAAAATTATGTTAAGGATCATAAAACATCTTTTAATTACAACTTGACAAATATTAACTCCTTAATTTAACAACACATAAATTTCATACTAAATTGTCACTTAACATTATATAATATCATAATATATAAAAATTAAAATAAAATACAGTAAAACCTCATATTAAACTCACACATAAGTTTATTTTAAATAAAAAAATTAATAAATATTAAATAACAGCATCTTAATCGGTTGATTATTCCGTTTTCTAAATTCTTTACGTTTAAAGAAGCCGTGCATAGTAAGTATACCAAATAGTTTATCTAATTTCACATTAGAAAATTGCTAAGAATTGCAAACGGAAGGTTCAGCGAACAGAAGAATATTGAGAAACCGAATCAGCATTCGTCCCAAGAAAAAATATTCGTCAATAATGAAACTAATTTATTAATTCTTAAATAAAAATATTATCGCGAATATAAATTTTGTCTAATATAATTGGCAAAAGAATTCTCTTATATTTCCTGTAAATACAAATATATTAAACAATACTGTTACCTTTAAAAATATTCAACTTGTAAAACCAGTTTCATATAAATTAAGCTGATTGTATTTGCGTATGCATGTATGTATACAAAATTAATGAAAAGAAGAAGCAAAAAAACAAAAACCAAAAAAATAATAAAAATTAAATATGCTCATAAAATATTCAAAATATTTTGAATTTAATGAGACATTTCAAATTTGTAAGAAGCCCCATCATCTTAATATACATATAATATTCATCTTGGATTTTTTTTTACTTTTTTTTTCTCTTTTTTCGTCTTTTTTACTCCTATATGTGTATATGTATTTTTAATTGTCATATTTTAATTCTCTCTCGCAGAAAATGGAATTTTAATAGAGTACGCCTAAAAGTATACAATAATTATATTTATTATTGCTCTTTTTTTATTATTATACATTCACGGTTCATATATACGTATGTATTTTATATACTGTGTAAAGTATTAGTATACTATTGCATATATCTAATAATGTGTGCATAGTGCAAGTAAATATGTGCGTACTTGTATAATTATGTATGTCAATTGAATATGGGGGCTCAAATTCTTGACATGTAAAAAGAAAATTATAAAAATGTCCTTTTTTTATTCTGGAAAATCAAAACATTTATTTCAAGTTCCTTTAAAGATTTATTACGTGATTATATGAAGAGAAAAATTAAATTTTCATTTTTTCTCATACCTCTGTCAACCCTTTCATTTCACCCTTTTTTTTATATATTGAGTAAATCAAATAACAAAATGGTTGAATAAAAAATATTATAAAATTATAATTTGTTTTCATTTATGTTTGAATAGAAACATTATTTTTTTTTCCTCATTTAATTTAAGTTAATAATTGCCTGTGATATTTCTAAGATAATTCAATATAATTGTAAAAAAAATTAAATTTTTAGTGAAATTTTTTAAAAATACGTTAAGTTAATGGTTATATATTAAAAATTAAAAGGACTTTTCTTATAATTTTAATTTATGAATAATTTAATAATTTTTTAAAGAGTTTTTGATTCGGTTTTTACCGTTGTTCTGAGAAGCGTTCATTCAGCTTTGTGTAGACTGCAGAGTTTAAATGCCGTACATTAAAAATGCGTTACTAAATAAACTTATTTTGTTTTTGATAATTAACACCTAACATTTTCCAGCTGATATATAAAGACACTAAATTTGTGAATTGATATATCGAATCCAAATGGACCAAGTTAGAAAATTTTTATACCGATCCTAAAAGGTATTGAAGACAGTCTCGAAAAATATACTTTTTTCCAAATATTCCTACAGTACCTTATATGTATACATATGAAATTTCCCATCTCAAAAAATTAAAACAAAATTTTAATATTCATAATGCTCATGATCAGTAAGCAAAATTATAAATTAAAATTGATTATTTTGATAACCGCACGTTTTCTAAAATATTTAAATTAAAACATATTAAATTTATATTATAAATTTGGTGTTATATTTGTAATACAAAAAACCATATGAAAAATACAATAAACAATAAAAAAATTGAATTTCAATACAAATAAATCGTTTCGAAAGCAATTAAATATGAAATAAATAAAGAATAAATAAGTTTATAAACAAAATGAAATAAAAATGTTAAAATAATTAAACACACTTATATATAGGATTAGAATTAGTTAATAATATTTTTGTCGCTAGAAATTATATACCAAATATATTGTATGCGAAATAAAATATTTTTATAAAAAATATTGAAATTCAAAATTTACAACTATTCTTTTGTATAAAGAGGAAATAAAAAATATAATAATAAAAATGAAATATAACAACTTCATAATAATATTACATTATTTATTTCTTTATACTACATTACATAAATAGTACATAAGTGATGTTTGTGTTTAGAAAGAAGAAACGAAATACATAATATGATTAATAATTTACGATCCTTATAAAATAAAACACATAAATTTTCAATATTATATTAGATATTATTTGTTCTTTTCTAAAACAATCAAAATTTATAGATTTTTGAAAACAATATTATTTCTTTAATTTATCATATAGTATTTTAACCTAAAGATTCTAATAAATTATAATTTCAGAGAGTAATTTGAAAATTTCAAAGCCCATAAACTCAAACAAAACTTGTTCTAACACTGTAACTTTTTTTATTAATTTATTGTCTACTAGGTTTGCCTAAATGATTTTCTAACTTTTTCTGTAAAGTATGTATACCTACGGTACAGGTTGGAAGTCAAAGTTATATTAAATTTAAGAAATTTTCTTTCATAACCCCACATATAAATACAAAGTTATGTAAATGTTCTGCAGGAGTGACGTGACGATAAAAGTCTCAATTTTACAAATTGACAACCATCCCTGTTGCAACCAACCAATAATTAATATAAAATTGCAACCAATAAAGCATTCATTTAACTTTGTTTCTCGAAATAATTTTCTTCCAAAAATTTTTTAAATTAAAAATATTTTATGAAAACGCCTATATTTCAATATTTTCTCATTTATATTGAAAAAAATAAATTAATGGATTAATTACACCCGATCACCATGATTTGAGGTTAAAATTTTATTCATTCATATATAACAATAATATTTTCCTATATTTTATATAAAAAAAAAATTTATTATTCCATATGTATTAGTTTATAGCAAAGAATATTATAGCTACATAGGAAAAAAATAAAAATATTGAAATTAATATTAAATATAAAATTTTATTTGAAATTTTTCTTTTAAAGTAATAATTTTAGAGCTCTTAAAATGCTTATAAAATGACTTTGAAAAATATTGTATTGGTTTTTTGATACTTAAGATTTTTGATTATTATCCTTAAGCTTTTGACACTCATTAAAACTTTAAACAAATTCGATAAATTATAAAATATCTTGAATGAATATTGCATACCATAAATAATACTAAAATTAATAGAATATCGTTTATCGTATTTTTTTTCTAAAAGTTCAAATAAAATTTTACTAGGTACTGATATTTAAAATGAAAAAATTGTCCTGAGTTAAAGTTAAAAGATAGTTTTGTAGAATAACAATCCTTAAGTATTTATAACTCACCAAATACCAATATTATTTAATTTTTCAATAATATACCATCAACTGTTCGCCATCAATTTAATTCAATAGCCTAATGTTTGATTTTAAAATTAAGTGGACAGTGCTAATACTCCCTAAGGAAGAAGAAACAAAAATAATATTTTTAATAAGCAAGACTGCAGATTTTATCTGCACAAGATAGCAAAAAATATTATTCAGACTTAATTATAAATTGAAACCATTTCCAAAAAGAATTGTGGACATTATTATTACACTATTGAATTAACTAGCCTGATATCGTAAATAAAAATATCGTAAATAATCAAAATTTTTGCAAAATTTTCTCAATTTACAAAAGGCAATATCATATTCTTGTAAAAATTTTTAGATGAAATATAATCAATAATATTCTTAATATAAATTTTAATCTAATATTAAATATAATTTCTATGGTTTAAAATTGAAAATATTTAAGAATTATTTAGATTTTCAATTACTTATATAGTAATTAGCCTTTTTTATTAACATTAATCTTAATCTTATTATTTTAGCGAGAAAATAAAAGCCTTAATGTAATATTGTTGTATTTTAATGAGAGTTTAGGATGATATTAAGAACAATTTTAGCAGCTTATACATACATATATTGTAAAACCTTTTTAAAAATCCGATTATTCTGACATCTTCATAGATTTATTGATCTTATGTTTTATCCATGTATTTGGATATTGAATTACAATTATTATATGGAACAATATTAATAATTTATTTCTAAAAATACAAACTTGTTTTTCTTATAAATAATAACAGGGTCAAAATATTTACAATAAAGAGAGAAAACAAATGAGAACTGAAATAGTTAAATATTTAAGTGTGTACAAATTTTTCACACATTTTACATATTAGCATTCATATATGAATTAAAATGTATCATACATAATATATATGACTACATATTATATTTTAAGCATAAAAGAAAGAAAGAGCAGAATGATACCAATAAATGTAAGAATTGAACATAAAATAAAAGAAGAAGGAAAGTTATTACTGTAATATTTATTTTAAGAGGAGCTTGTAAAAGGAACCGATGATATGTTGACCTATAGAGCATACAAAAAGAAAAAAAAAATTGAAAATAACTCAAATTACTTTATTTTCTCTTATTTCTCCAATATTCTTGTATTTCTTATATATTTTGATTATTTTCATTTTATTTAATTCTATAGTAAAAAAAAATTATAATATTTTTGTTCGTGGAAAATATTCATAAGGAAATAAGAAGATTTTCCATAAATTTTATTAGGATTATACAATACTAAGAATATTTACTACATTAACAGTTGAATACAAAAAATATTACTAAAATTTACAAATAAAATAATAGTTTGTTGTCAAGTTAAAAATCAATTAAATAAATCTTATATTAAACATGTATTTGCTAGTTAAACGGTTCTATAAATAGTTTCGTTCCTGCATTTCCGAAATTATTATTACATTACAAACAAGAATTAACTGTTATACCTTTTAAACGGAAAACTATGTATAGTTTTTGAATCCACATAATCTAACTAAAATGTACTATGTGTTACATCATCCATTGAATAAACTGTTGCAGACATGTAGACATTTTGAATTTTTTTTTATAAGACTATCTTAGATTGACTTTGAAATGACGCTCCTATTAAAACAATATTGTCTTTATCCCCTTAGAATATCTAATTTTAGAATATTTTTTTTTTTTTAATTTTCAGGATTTAATTGTTAAAATTATACTGAAAGAAAAACTAGGTATATCAAATAAATTATTTCGGACTTTTAAGATTGAAAATTGAATTCCAAGATCATTTAGACTAGAATGTTTCAAACTATTCAGCAGACAGAGTGCTTAATCCCTTTAACTAATTGTAACAATGATGAAGCAATTATTTTGGAATAGTACTTAATACTTTTCTCAAATATTTTAGTAAATATAAGATTATTCAACTAATTCCATAATATTCATGTGCTAGTTCAAATCATAGATTTTATCGTTATATTTATAATTCATAACTATTACGCTAGTATTCGATATTCACAATATTTTCATATTCCCATTTCAAGTTTTTTTTTTGGATTTTCAAATTTTTATGGAAATGGACTCTGCCTTTTTATGTTCTTTTATTATACACATATATTTTTGTCTCTTCTTTCCTACTATTTTTTGTCTCCAAATATCCCTTGTAACCTTTGGTATTCATGTTCTAATAATAAAAGACATTAACTATTATGAATAAAAATATTAATTCAATTTCTGCTTGGATTTTTTTTCTTGTGTTGCTGAAAATTTCCCAAAAGAACCTGCAAAAAATATTAGAATTTGATTGTTTTTTTTTTCCTTTTTTTGGGAATCAATTTAATAAAATCGTCCTAATATTTTAGATATTTGAGTATAATACTCGTATCATATATGTAGCTAAATACTTATAAAAGACCTTTATATTATTTATATTGTGTCAGGTTTGAAGAAAAGAACAGTAATCATAGCACTACATATTTTTAGGTAGCCTATATAGAAAAAGTATAATATTTATGAATAGAAAATAAAGACAAAAAAAATTCTTACAATTGTCAGATATTTTATTTGCCTCATAACTTTTTTTTTTATCTAAAAAGCAATATCAAAATAATATTTCTTTGGCTAAGGAAAAGGTAGAGTATTATAATAAATATAATTTTGTATAGAATTCTTCTTTTTTTTTGTGGTTACGAAATAAATATTGAAAAAACATTTGTAATATTTTGGTTTTTACCTTAAATTTACTTTGACTTTACTGTAGAAAGTATTGGAATAGGAATTTTGTAGATATTATTCAATTGTTTAATATCGGAAGTTGCAGTAATTATATTCTAACCATTTCTTGTACGCTTATTCAAATATTTATATTCTTGAATATTTCAATTCGAAAGCCATTAATTTGCCAAAATTGTTTGATACCACATTCTCTTCAATAACTCATTCTATTTTATAAAATACTTAAAAGACAGTGTACAATTAAAGTTTTCTATCAACATCATAAGCTGGCAGCACTGCTTATGGTAAGGGAACCACTTTTTTCCTAAACACTTCAGCTCGAAAGTTATCGAAATATTTCACACAAAAAAATAATTGCAAAAAAATGTGTATATCATTGGTACATACAAAATTTAAACATTGTCGATGACGACAGCATATTAAAATTATTACTTAAAAATATTAATTATTTATTTTTTAAATTATTTTTTAAAACAAATAATAAATATTGTTTGTTTATTTTTCATAGTTTGAAATATTGTTAAACATATTTGAACATTAAAGATAAATATTTTGGAATTTTTCTTTTTTTAGTTTTTTATCTTTTGTTTTTTAAATAAATTACATAACTAAAAATATACATAAATAAAATGTGAAAAGGTTTAAAAATATGCTCTTTAAAAAAATTTGTTGTAAAACACCAGATATGTTTTTTTTTTTCTTTTTTGAGTTTTAAAATATCATTTATGATTTATTGCAAAAAAAGCTATTAAAAATTAAAATTAATTTTTACTAAAACAAAAAGCATTTTAAAATGTTAAGCAAAAATTTTTTGAATTTTTTACTTTGTTCAATTCAAGAAACTATATAGAGTTTCTAAAACTGACAGTTTGATAATATTTATTAGGTCTATTTAGAAATTTTGAAATTAATATATTAAAATCAAAAATGTTAGTGAAAAACTTTAATATACAATATAATTTAAAAAAATTTTCTATTCTAGAATCATACTTTGGTCCCAATCATAGTTGATCATCTCCACCGCAACTATAATTACATTGATCAAATCAAACACAATATTTCAAAAGATAACAAAGCATTTATGTGAGCAAAGATGATTTCTTATTATAACAACATTTGTAAAAGAATAAAAAAATTATGCTACATTAACACTAATAAGACTAGCTCTTGCTTGTGATGCGTGAAGATGGTATAAACTCGAGAAAAATGCTTTAAAATTCTTACGAATGTTAACCGAAATCCTGAGATGAATTATAAATATTATTATTCAAATAAATATTTATACAAAGAGACACATGTCGTAAGGATCAATAATTTTATAATTAAATTAATTCGTAATCATTACGGCACACCACAAAAAATTTTTGAAAATGGTTTAATATCGTATATATATTATCATAATGAAGAATACATTAAAGCAACTTTACTTACAAGCTTAATAACACCTGAATATTTTATATTTTTGAATTCTAAAGGTTGCATACAAAGTCAGGCTACGTACAAAGCTATAGACTATAACTCTGGTGAAATGAAGGGGGTTCCACTAAAATACGATATGTTCTTACTTAACAGGGGCAAGTTAGTTAAAAAAGATTATTGGTGGTTGGACATTCTACTTTAATAAGTTTCATCATTATAATTAGGCTAAGTAGGTTAAATGATGATCAATTTTTATCATGTAACTGAAATAATCCTCATGTTTTATTTCTCATTTTGCCAGGTCTAACATAAAACAAAATTATTAGAAAAATTATAAAGTTGTAATCCACAAAATTAAATTAAATTTAATCTAACTTCTCAAATTAATATAGAACTATTACAATTATTTAAAACATAAGCCGGTTTTCTTTAAATTTTTTTGATTGGGTCAAATTAAGACAGTAATGAGAAAAAAAATGAAAATTTATTGAAAAAAACAACTGAAATATATGTAACTGAAATAATCCTCATGTTTTATTTCTCATTTTGCCAGGTCTAACATAAAACAAAATTATTAGAAAAATTATAAAGTTGTAATCCACAAAATTAAATTAAATTTAATCTAACTTCTCAAATTAATATAGAACTATTACAATTATTTAAAACATAAGCCGGTTTTCTTTAAATTTTTTTGATTGGGTCAAATTAAGACAGTAATGAGAAAAAAAATGAAAATTTATTGAAAAAAACAAACAAAAAATGTGTAATCATGCCTAGTCTATATGCAATTTTACCTTACTTTTATTATACCTTTCTATACCAGTGAAAGTCTAAGGTTTCATTTAATTTTTCAAAAAATAGAACAAAACTTTAATACACACGAATAAAAACAAGTCTAAAAGTTTTTGATTGTGTTATTTTTTTTTTTTTTTTTGAAAACTGAACGACCTTCGCCTCGAAATATAATATAGAATTAAATATATGGATAGGTATGAATTTAATAAGATTATATCTACATTTTTTGATGCAAAAATAAAAATTCACCAATGAATAAAATTTTAATTCGTTTTTGCTCAATTTTTATATTAATGGCTTAAAACATAAATCATTGAATAACAAGCGAAAGTGAAAAAAAAAATCAAAATTTACATTAATTTTATTGCATTACGATTTATATTTAGCAAACATACATACATGATAATAATAAATTATTTTCGAAACAACTAATACAAGGAATATGATTTTAAATGATTTATTTGAAAAACAAAAAGAAATTTGATCTGATCTACATGTAGTTTTGTATAACATAATAATATGTATAATAGTTTTTATCATGGGATTTGTTATATAATATTATTGTTCTATACTTTTAGATTTAAATTTCATATCATAATTTTCAGCCAATAAATAAAATTTATAATCACAAAAATAAACCAAAATTAAAATTATTGTTATTAATAATTAAAAAACAAAAAAATAAATTTAAGTCGAATGCAAACTAAATAAAAAATATTTTATTATCAAAGTTTAATAATTCAGCCTTAACATGAATTCCACTCGTAAAGATTTTCACTCTACACGTAAGCTACTCGTAAGCTACTCGTTTGATTAAATTGCCTTGTTACGTGTGATTATTTCTTTTGTAGATTTTCAAAATTTATTTTTGCTACGAACATAATTTATATTTACTCTATTACGAACATACGGAGTAGAATTTTAGTAGTTCGGAAGTAATGATATGAAATTCGTAATTTTCCAAATTTTAGAACTAAAAACAGAAACATACGATAGAGCTGTATACTAGTTTTCATCAAATTTTACTATAAAAACAAAATTATTTTACAAAGATCAAATTATTTTTTACAAAACTGTAATTATTTATATATGAGTTGTTTAAACAAATTGAAAACCTTATTAATTATTTTTAAATAAATTTCATTGAAATTATTTTAAGAAATAAATTTTCTTCTTCTTCTATTAAATAATTTTTACAAAACTATATTATAAAAAAATAATTACAACTGAATGTACAATTTAAAATTTTTTAATTATTTTTTAAAATTTTATTTTTTTTTTCAATTTGTTTTCATAATTATGGTTTTTTATTAGATGACCTTACGTTCTCTAAATAAAATTTTTTATTAAATAAATATTTATAAAAAATAACATTATTATTTAAACAAATAAAAAAAATTTTTGTTTTCATTCTAAAATTAATAAAAACCCGGAAATTATTCAAAAATATGAATTAATGCTTTCTATTTGTTTATCGTAAAATTAAACACATAGCGCATTCTCTTAAAAAATGTAGAGTGACATGGTAATTGAAAGTAAAATTCTGTGGTTACAAGTAAAAATTTCTTGGACTATAAAATTATTTTTTATTTAGAATTCCAAATCATTTGATAAAATAGCTAAATTTGTATTTTGTTAAAATTTAAGTAATGATTTCTTCAATTAGTTCCAAAATTACTTGAGAAAATACAGTTAAATTTTGTTTTAAAAAAATTAACTAAAATTTTATTTAAAATTAATAAAAATTTTAGTGTTCAAAATAGTTTTACCTAAATTGCATCAGAATGCAACCACTGAATACCTTATTCTGTTCCGTAATATTCCGTAATTTTGGAAAGAGTTATGAAAACCTAAAAAATTTTTCGAATATTAAATTTAAACTCTGAATTTAATCTACTTAAAATACAGTAAAAATTGTTAAACTAGGACCCTGTGAAAAGCGAAAACCTGTCATTACTGGAAAAAACACAAAAAGTCAAAGTTCTTGCAAAAATTTTTAGTATTTAAAAGACGAAAAAAACCTGTTAAATGCGAAAGCCATAGAACAATTTAAGCACTTTTGAACATTTTTAACCTGAAAATGATTGAATTGATTTTTGTTTTTAAATTTAAAATGTTATAGTTTTGTTTGATGAAATGGAACTTATTTAAAACAAAGTAATTTTACAAAATATTTCGAATTTGAAAAAAAAATTGTGGTTATTTCCTTTGAATTAGTAGCTCAACAATAAAAGTGTAAGTATACTAAAATTTTTAAATTTATTTATCAAAACATTAAAAAAAAATCGGTCCATTGCAATTGTGTTTGTCACATGTTTTACTGTACTATTAAAAAATTTCATCTTAAAGCTTATATTTACAGAAAAGCCAATTTTATAGAAATGTAAAATTTATTATATGATAAATTTCTTTAAATAACTTATATTTGTTATAATATTTTTATATAACAAATTCTGCTGTGCTAGTGTCACAAAAAATATTGTAAATAAAAAATTTATTAAAAATAAATGATCTTCAATTAAACAATATTGGAGAAAAAATTCCATCAATATTTTTGGCAGAAATATTTTTACAGTATAACAATTTTATTAATAAAATTTCTAATAATCATTAATAAAATTTAAGTCACTTATTTTGATTTATAAGCAATATTATAAAAAGCCTATACATATTTACGTTATAATTTTTGAAGCCATATAATTATTATTTCAATCCTATACATCATATATATAACATAGTTTATATATATATAACAGAAATTATTTGTATTCAAATAAAAAAACAACTTTGTTGTTTAATTACTTCAAAACAAAACTATATAATGAATTTAATTTAATTAAAAGCTATATAAGAAGTTATTTTATATTTTTGGTGTTGTTGTTTTCTTCTTTAACTCTATTAAAAATTTTATGCTCTAATTATAGCAATTAATATAATAATAATAAAGTAATATGTATACAAGAAACAATTTGAAATTGTATAACAAAACATATAATAATCCAGTTCATTTCCTTTATTAATGTGTTTTTTTTTTTTGGTAATATTCATAATATACATACATATATTAGCATATAATTATATACAATATATACGTATAGCATTACAATAGAAAATATAATTTAATTTTCTCATTTTGTTTACTCAATATTGTGTAACATATTAAATATACCTTATATATAGATATAAGCAATACATATAAGGAAAATATACACAAATTTTCATAACACAAAAAAAAATAAACAAGATTTTTCAAAAAACAGAATAGAAAACAAGAAAAGAGCTTAAAATTTTTCTTTTTATTTTTCACCGCATATAGTCAAATTTTCAAGAGCTAGTATACATTTGTATACGTATAAACGCTTAAATATACTATAATTAATATTTATTATAAAAAATAGCAACAATATAATATTATAAATATATCATTTTATAATAGAATACAGAAATGCTATAAATATAGCATTGAACTCTATATTATAAAAATGAAAATATTTTTACTTCAACATTTACATATATTCTTTTTTAAAATTTTGCACATCTTAGAACTTTATAGTTTACATCTGAAACTCTTCATCGTATAAAAGAAAAATAAATTCAAATTGAAGAATTTAATCGAATATATAAAGAAAATTTTGTAAAATGATAATCAATGATATATTATGTAGTTTTAATAATATTGATAATCATCAGCAATATCATATTCATCATGCAGCTCAATTAACCCTTTGAAGAAAAAAACAAAAAAAAAAAAAAAAATTTTTCATATTTAGAAAATTTATTTTTAAATTTTGTTTAACATAAGCTCTAGCTATTTTGATTTTATTGTTTTTGTAACCAAGTATAAGCATATTATATATACGATATAATGCTCTGACTGAGTACTCTACAAGAAATTTTTAAAAAATTATTTCATATCATCTCTAAGATCATTACTCACTTTAACACATAATATATAAAAACATTTTTATATGATAAAAAATATTTTATAGATTGGTACGTTTATTTGCTCTTGATTTTGATCATTTAGGGAATTCAATTTTTGAATAAATTTCGAACATAATTATTTTAAATTGTTAACACTTTAGAACAACTGAACCCTGCATTTTTTTCTATAACTAAATAAATATTTTTGGTAACGCACAATTTTTTTTTACAAGCTAATTTTTCTTTCAAGCAATGCCATTTAATACGTGAGCTCAATCGTGCTGTCTGATGATCAATTGAGTAAGTATCAAACCTCATAAGAACTATAAAACATTTAAAGCCTCGTAATCGTGTCTCCCATATATTTGTATAATGTAATTTTCGAGTAAGAAAAACAAATTTCGTATTGCGTATCTCGTTTTTTTTCGAAAATATAGTACAAAATTTATTCAGCTTGTTGTTGAACGTGAGACGTTCAGTCGATAATTTGAGAAAAAATGCAAAAATCTAATTGAAAATATATGAATAATCTTATTGAAAAAATGCAATATCCGTAAGAAAAACGGAGAAATCTGATCTGTAAGTGAATAAAAACTGAAATAAAAAAACGAGATACACGATTAGGGCCTCAAATTCAAATATCTAAATAAACATTTTGACTTTAAAATATTTTCATATTTTAAATAATTTTTGAACCCTTTTAATTTCATTGAATAATGGCAATTTCAAGAGAGACACTTAGAATCTATTAAACACCCACTCCATTTAAAAAATAATTTTTTGTTTTCATACATGTACGTACCTCATAATATGAAATACATTCTGTATATAAATTACGTGTATAAGATATTTTATGTTCATACTTACTAAAAATATTATTAACAGATATCATATTAAATTAGTCGTTTAATTCTCATACCGTTCACGTTATATACTCTACTTTAAATAAAATTCTAATTTTGAATATTATTTTCGTAAGTTAACTACTAAGTTAAGAATTATAAAAATTAATTCCAAAAATTTTTTATTTATATAGTTTTATGGTAGATATAATGCACAAACCTATAAATATGAGTATGATCCATATACAATACGATATAACAAAATTTTTTTTTCATAACATACACTTAATTCATATACGTTATGCTCTCAATTTAAGCGAAATATTTTAAAATTTTCGAGAAAAAACTAGAGCATATTGTAAAATTATATTGTATATACTATTTGTATTATTGTATCGTAAACATACGATATACACGCGTATATTAATACAGAAGCATATATACGAATATAATTAAAAAAAAACCATATTATATTCATAAAGTATTTCGCATTCAAATATTATATATATACGTAAATTAGGGAGCCAAATAATTTTCTTGTTATTTCCCATAATCCCTTTGATTCCAATTCCGACACTTCTATATTTTCTTCTTTCTTCATTTTAATAGACTTTTCTTTTGAAAAAAAAATATAAAAATGAAAATGAAAAAAATTTTCTTTTTACATTTTGTTTTTACACAAATATTTTTATAAGAAATATGTTTACTCAAATGGAGAATTTTACAGAAAAAATAAAAAAAGAAAACTTTGCAAAATGTAACTAAAGAATTAAAATAAAATTTAAAATAGCTAAGCTATACGATATCTAAAGAAACAACATGGACAAAAAACAAAAAAAAAACAAGATTTTCACCAATATGTTTATAACATTTCGTAAAAATTTGTTTCTCAAAATAGCACTATAAACATTCTATTTTAATCTTTTCTTTTTCAAAAAAATTCAACATTAAAAAATAAAATAATTTTTTATTGAATATGTTTTTTCAACAATTTTCTTTAAAATTTTTGTTTATGTTTTTAAAATTCCAATTAATTATTTATTTTTTATCCATAGTATTTGCAGAATCCGCACTCTCACTATATTTTCTCTATATCATAAATGAGTGACGCGCGAGCATAACAATGAATTATGAGCATTTTATACAAAGAGAATTCACACAATTCTTAAAATGTTTGAAAGATCTTTTATACTTCTATTCTCACATATCGCACCCAAAAAACTTATTTCGAATTAAGATTATTAGAGAAATTTCAGTATAGAAAAAAAACTAATATCTTTACATGGGTGTTTTACTCTCAGTTTTTAACACAATCTCTAAAAAATTCGTCTTATAGGTTATAGAAAAAATTTGGCAAGTAAATATTTTTAAGATGTTGAAAACAGATTTTCCCTAAAAATATTTTATTTTTAAAAATTTTCTCAAACGAAATTTTTAAAATATTAAAATTTACAATCACCCCATATGATTCTAATTTGTAATTAATCTTAATATTCTCTTTCCAGCGCTCTCAGAGCACAACCAAATGGCTGTATATAACACATTGTATTTCAAATCTGCTCACAAATACAAATAATGTTAGTAGGATAATTTTTATTTTTCAATACATTTTATCTCATTAAAAACTATTTATTGGACAATTCCAGGGTTTACAATAGAAAATATTTACTCTCAAATAGATAAGCTAATATTTAATTTTTGGTTTTCATCAAACTAATTTAAGCCATTAGTAAGCTATATTTTAAAAATGAAATTTCATTTAAATTAATCACTTCTTCAAAAACGACCACATCATTAATAGAAAAGTGAATGAATTATTAGTTATATAGTAACTGAATATTATTTAGCTGAATAAAAGGTTATTGATATCGGTAGATCAATTGCCTTATTAATATTAAAATGTTAGTTTTAGAATTAAAAAAAGTTGCTTGCTCATTACCCAAGTGAAAACGTTAAATGTTTAAAACAGTATTGAACTATAATTTTCTTTAATGAATTTAAAATGTCTAATTTATTCTAATACTCATAGAATTTTTATTCAAGCATGAGTTCTCATATATGGTTCATTAAGAATATTTATTGCCATTGAATTAATTATTTGTAACATATTTGAAGTTATAAAGCACCCCATAATGCTAACTCATTTGTTATAATAAATTTCTGCCTCGATTTGTATGGCTAACTACACGTATACAAATTCTTTCCCAGCATGATTTCTTCATTATTTGATTAATTTGTCTGCCCATAATAAAATGTCTGCAATACAATAACAGAAAACGAAGTAAAACGAAAAAAGTTTTCTAATAAATAGATAATTATAAATGTTTCGTTGGAGTACCGTTTGATTTATAAAACTATATAGTTTTCTAAATTTTAGAAACTGTTTATGATATTTTATGTTCAAGTGTAAAATGAAATTCTAACAATGAGAAAATATTGTTAAAACTATTTTATTTTTTTTTCAAATGACGAGATCATAACAATTTTTATATAGAGTGGTATGCGTCAATGTACATTATATACGAGAAAAATTTTAGAATTATGACTTAAAGAAGACATAACGTGTAATCAGGTGCGTAATTTCAATAAATAACAATTCAGACAATAGCAAATCATTCAATTTTTAAGAATAATCTAGTCTGCTACATTTTTAATAACATTTCTCTTGCTGGGAGTTAATAAATCATGCTTTCAATTCCAACTATTCTTCTTTGATCAAAGTAAATCTCTTTATATTCTGACTTACATGAATATTCTTTCACTCCAATAATTTCGTATTAAGAAAAAATTTAATTTTTACAATTAATAAATTAAATGTGCATTAAAAATTAAATACCTGCCGTCTAAAATTAATCATATTAGGTATTTTAATTTCTTACATAATTTATTACAAAAACACTTAAATGCCAGTACATTTTACAACCTCTCTAATTACTACCATAATTAATTTCGTGTACAATTTTCTTTACACAATTTATTTACACCTATAGTAGCATCACTATGCTTAGATTCATGTATGAATTACTTAATATGTGTGCGTGTATTCGATAATATAAAAATTATTGCCATCATACACGAAAAGTATATTTTTTGTTCTCTTTATAATTTTTCTTTTCTTCTCATAGTTTTTATGTCAATTATTTTATGAGAATAAAGTGCAAAGTATAATATTACGTCAAATAAAAATATGAAATTTTAATACTCATATGAAGTAAAATGAAAATTTATGAACTTAATTAATTTTTCTTTTGTATTTTGTTATTATAAAAAAATCATTTTTCTTTTATTGTTGAAAATTATTTTAAAAATAAATTTCCATAAATAATTTAGTTATTTTTAAGAATATACTATATTATACTATAAAAAAAAATTTGTTATTTGATGTAATTAAACAGTGTCGTATTTAAGTTATGATTTTTTTAAATTGACGACACTGTACCATAAATTAAAAAATTGCATACTTTACGGGAAAATTAATTTAATATAATTGGTTATTTTTATAAAAAAGCTTACAAAATTGAAAACTTCCTTATTTATTCAATAACAATTTGCACTTTCATTTGTAATTAAGGCCATCATGGCCGGACTATTGTGACCTCGTTTATGCAAACTTAAAAAAATTCCAAGGGATTTGTGACAAGCATAATGAAGCTTAACATATACAATAGTTTTTCTATTTCTTATGCAATACTGAACTTTCAAATTAAGTGCATTAAATTGAATATTCAAATATTGTAAACGCAATGGTGAATATATTATAAAATATTAAATGAGAATCAATTCTCTCATCATTATCGCTAATATTAAATAATTATTGATAGCTACCCTTTTCTCTCTTTTTAAATTATAACAAAGATTTAAAATAATTTAAAGACACCATTATTTGACAGAGACCATTTCAATCATTATTTGAATATCTATCAATAATAATTATTAGATAATCATAAATAATTCGATGTCAGATTAAAATTGCAAACTTCAATCCCTACATAATCTTCAAATTCAGAAAAAATTCAATTGATTTCCTGTTCATTTTATATGACATAGTAAGTATATAAGTATTCTTAACTATTACACACACATTTATTCATATTAATATTGTATATATGCATATCGTATATTGAATATAACCATAATACATAATATCTCGAATAAAATCTGATAATCTGGCCCTGAATTTAAAAAAATTTCCAACTTAATATAGAAAATTTTATTTTTAATTTCTAGTTTTTTCCACATTCTTTTTTTCAACAATTTTTTTTTTTTTCATCACCACCATTATCATATACTTCATTAAAGGATAATGTATTAGAACATTATAAATTATACATACACATATATGTACATATAATTTTCAATAGGTAAGCTTTCATTTCAATATGACTCATAATTTTGATTCTTTGATATTATATAATGTTAAAATTTAAAATGAAAAATAATAATAATAAGAAAAAAGAATATGATTTTTTTTTGCACTAATCATTTTTTATAGTTTCTGAAGTACCACCTGACATCTTTTTAAAAAAAAAAAAAAATTTCGTCCCACCCTAATTATGTTTTAATTGATCATTAAAAGATAATTGAGTCAATTTCTATGCTATCATTTTATTTATTTTTTTTGTATTTTTTATTGTTTCTTGCTTTTTTCTATTCTTAAAACTCTTCTCTATGTTCTTGTTCTCATTTTCCTCTATTTATTTGCTTGCATTTTTTACTTTTCTTTTTTTTTTTTAATTTTGTTGTATTTTTGATGCATTCTATAATAAGTTATTAATGAGAAACAAAGAGGAAAATATAAAGAAAAAAAAATACAATATATTTTTTATCATTTTATTTCTTTCTCTATCTATCCTGTAATTTTCATTTTCACTTCATGTTTCTCTTCCTATATTTTTTTTTGTTTTTATGTTAGTTTTGCTCTCTATAAAATGTTAATTTATAGTTTTGTTCTCATATAGAAAAATATTGTCAGATATCGTAAATGTCATTTACTTTTACTTCAAATAATCGTACATACCTTTAGGTGCGAATATTTTATATTCAGAATGTATTCAGAATATATACTCGTATATGTATATACTTAAATATAAGAATAATTGTTATGAATAATTTGCGTATACTTGTGTGTATGTATAAAATTATTGTAGAAAATGATAAATTTTCAATTTTATCAGCATAAATCAACTAAAAGTTTTACCTTATTTTAAAAGTGCAATATATAAAGTTTTTACAATCAATATCAAGATTTACTAACAATGAAATTTCAATATTATAAGTATGTACGTATCAATTCAATATTTTTTACATTACAACATTGAAAAATTCATTTTGCATTTTTCTGTATATTATACTATTCGTATTAATATTTAAAATTCACACATAGTGATATAAAGTGGAAAATTTAAAATTGCTATTTTATGTTCATTTATAATAATTTGCCACAAAAAGATGGTGGTGCATACTGCACATTTTCCTTTTCACAATTTAAAGGATTTTTTTTTTTCCTTGTTCTCATATCATTTTGAGCATCAATAGATGCTCATTAGTTTGTCTTCAATATTATTTCTTATCGTTATATTAAGCGATACTAAAATTACTGATTACAATATAAATATGCATAAATGCATATACATACATACACCACAACTGACATTATATGCAAAGTTGCATAAAGAAAATTTTGCCTTTACAACTTTAGAATATTTACAGTAATTTGAATTGCATACTGCTTGTCACCTATATAGAATATGAATTTTAGTTTTCAAATTTTATGAGCGCCTGTTATTCATCACATAAAATTTAAATTCGAAAATAAGATGGAGCAAAGCAAATATAAATTTTGTCTATGCAAGAGCTACCCGAATACAACAAATCAAACATTTTAAAAAAATTTATGATATTGAACTTATACTTTCCAAGAAATACAAAACAATGGTATAATTTTAAAAATAATTCATTTTACTGACTTTTCATTGTACCGGTATATAAATGAAAACCTCTCTATCATACTCGTACATAAATTTCTTATAAATAAGCGAACCGAGAAATTTTCATTTTTCAACATGAAAAACACTATAATGAATTTAGATTTAGTATAATAAAGGTAAGAGAAGATTTTATGTGTACCTATTTAATAAAAGTTATTTTGTTATAAAACTTTTTAACAATTTAGTGCTCTCTATATTAACTGACTACACCCATATAATATAATTTTTTTTATCTAGTTATACAAATATTGCATTTCTTTATACAAAGCAGTGGAGCAATTTAGATTTTCAAGTCAACACAATTTAGTAATACTTAATTAGTGAAAAGAAATGAAGACTTAAGAAACAAAAAATAAAATGAAAAAGCAAAGACGGTAGCCAGTTAATTAAAATGAAAAACTAAATGAATGAATAAAAAAAAATTGTGTTGATCCTAACGAAATTTCTTAAAGAAGATTCTTATAGAGTAAATAGAAAAAAAAGGATAAGAAAATAATAATAATAAGTTTCTTGTATTAATTAATAAAATGCATAAGATGATAATTACTTAGAAATTTTACTTAAATTAGATTAAAAATTTCAGAAGTTTACATTTTGCCAAGGAATTCAAAAGTATTTTAATAATTAATTTTTTCTTCAAAAGAGTAGAGAATATTAATTTTTAATAATTTAAGTCTCGTTTTTTTTTGTAATTTTAATGTAAATGGAATTATCATGTCATTCGGAAAAGGTTTAAATGTATTAAAGAATGCAAAAATAACAAGGACTTTCCGTTATTCTTTAATAAAATTAATTTGAATTAAATCAAGTCCGAATTCCTGTCAAACTATTATAACTTAAATATCGTACAGTACGAGTATATTAGATTTGTATGTATAAATGGTTTTTTGCAGAAAATCTTAATTAAGTGAAATGTTATTTTGAAATTTCTGACCATAGATTGGTGCAAAATCTTTCAAATATTTTAAAATTGACCTTGTAATTATGAGTAAGGTAATAATATTTTAAATTTTAAAATATAATGCAAATCGATAAATTAATTCAATTTCTTACTCAACCAGTTGAAGGAAATACTTAACCAATATTGTCGTATAAAATATTCCGCTTACACAAAATATTATGTTTTGATAATTAAGATAGTGAAATTTGATAAAAAACTATTCGTTCTTAAAATTTAACTAATTTGTATGTAAACAATGCTAATTGAAGTTACCGAAAAAATAATTCCACCAATATATATATAGGTTTCTTTCTCAATTTTATACCACTTATGCGGAACAATAATATAATTATGTATTTCATCACATGAGATTTATTTAAATTATAATTATCACATGTAACGTCAGCTGTAAAATATGGAAACTATAAAATCTAAACTGTAGTTTGTTTATAATTTACAACAAAAAAAAACACAATACAAAAATAAATGAAAAAAAAATTCACTTATAAAACCCCCGCCTCCCCCTCTTTCTCTTTCACATTCTTTCTTTACACTTTTAACACAATGCAGTCAATTTTTTTTTTTTCAGAATTTAAATATCTAATTTTAGAACATAATTATTTCACTTTCTTGATTTCTTTTACGAAATTTCATATTTATATTTTTCTCATACATTTTCATTTTGTTGATGCGTCAAAAAGACCCTTTGGGAATAGAATATAACATTGCATCATAATTAAACTCATATCATTTTCATTCTTATATACACATATGTATATACATTGATGTATGTAGAGTATAATATTCTATATACATTTTTATCAGATGTTTTGATAATTCTATATTAAAATTTTCAAAATTTTGCGACGACCACACTAAAAAACAAAAAAAAAATTTTGTTTCTTATTTGATCTCATTTTTATTATAGGTGTTTTTATGTTGAAATTTAAAAAATTTTTGTAAAAATTCTTCAAAAAAAGCAGAACTATAAGACTATAACAAAAAACCTGAAGAAAAGCAGAATTGTAATAAAAAAAAATGTTTTTTTCTCTTACCATCAAATTAACCATACGACCTAATTTTGAAAAATTACTTATTTGTAATAAAAGAAAATTATGAATTGTTATAGATCAAAAAAAAAAAATTAAAATAAAAAATCAAATTTTAATGTAAATTTTTACAGTCATAAAATAATTTGCAGTTAATATCGAAAATGCATTAAAATTTTACATTATAATTAATAAATCTCATAAACATAAAATATACGAGAATGAGGATTTCCCAAAAAAGCAAACCCAACAACAAAAATCTAATTAAATTTTTAGTAGATTTTTACAACTTATAAGTAATTGACCCATTCTTACTCAATACAAAATTTTATGTGTTTTTAATAAAGATGTACAAAATATTTTTTTTATCTGCAGCGATTATGACAACGGCTCTTTAATCGAAGAGCTTCGGATTCAAACCTTAGTCAGGTCACTATAAAAAAAATTTTACGTAAATACAATATTGCAAAATTAAAATGTTAATATAAAAATAATTGCCCACACAATTTACAATATTCGAATAATTGAATAACAAGCAAAAAATATTAACACTAAAATATCAATAATTTTCAATATTTAATATAAACAGGTACAGCATGTAAGCTGGTCACCGCCTTGCAGTTAACACAATAATGAAATCTCGTTATCACTGAATAATCATATTTTTAAAGTCAAGTGGAAGGTTTTAAAGCTCCCAAATGGATTAAAGAGAAAAATTCAACCGGTTTAATACAATTATAACAACTTAGCTCAACAAATCTACCCCAGCTTTATTGAATTGTATTGTCAATTCAACTTACAATTTTACTAAATCCCATTTGTTTTGCAACGCCAAACTGCAATAATTCAATTTTTTTTTCAAATTCTGAATTATTAAAAATAATATAATGTGCAGAGAACCGTATCTTAATAATATTCTTAATTATAAAACAATTAAACTAGCATAAATTCTACTTGTATTAAATGTTTCTCTCATCTTATAAGCATTTAAATTCAAAAAAAAAAAAATTTTATATACATATACTCTTCTTTTTAGAGCAACTCTCAATTCAACTATATTATGATATACAGGAAGGTCAATAAACTTTAAATGACAACACAATTACAGAAATAACTTTTTTATTTCATACAAAAAAAAAAAACAAAAAACAAAAGGAAAAATGTAAGTAAGTATGCAATTTAAAATAAAATAAAAAAAATATATTTTGGCTCCTTTTAGCCACTTCTTTTAATATTGCATAAAATGTTCATATATATACACATTTGTCAGTATATATATCATATATATATATATATATATTTAGTAATATAAAAGGATATATTAGTAAGAATGTTGTCGAAAAATTAAAGAATCATTGCCAAAACTAAAAATATTCTAATGATTTATTTAAGTAATTCTTATATTATGTATTTTTAGAAGAATATTATGAAAATTATGTTTATTATGTAAGTACATATATATATATATATATATATATATATATATATATATATATATATATATACATAATATTATTTATATAATAATAATAAATTTATGTATTTTACTAAGTAAATATAATTATAATGAAATAATTTTATTTTTAAGTGAAATTTTTGTATAATTATGTATACACAACTTTTTATGTACAAGAGAATCACTGCATTACAAACTTAAAAACATATTTATTTAATAACATAACACACATATGCATGCATATATATGTACATATTTATATAATTAAAGAATAAAATTTAGGAATAAATATTATAAAATGCCCTACCTATATTATTACAAATTTCCTTATTATATTTGATTCTTCCCAAAAAGGATAATTTTTTTTTGTGAGTTTTAAGGATAAATTAAATAAATCTAATTATGTAAATTATCCCTTTTCCTTAAATATATAATGTATATACATTTATATCTAATTAAAATATTATATACATATATAACTTACATACATTATCAGAACTAAAAATACCAAAACTCAAAATTTTTGGTAAGAAGAAAAGCATTTTTTTTTTTGCCTTAAAAATTTCTTTTGAAAGTTCAAGATTAACTTAAGAAAATTTTAAAGGGTTATAATTCACTAAAAAAAAAAAAACAGCTCATTTTATAAAGAGAATCTATTATAATATAAGTATTTATATATGAAATTTTTTATGCTCTTGATTAAGGACATTTAAATATTTTTTGATGCTAAGTTTTCATATTTTCTTTCTGTTGTTGTTATTGTTTATGAAAACCCCTATAATAATTCAAAAATAACTTTAATGGTATATTTTATAGATTGTTTATTAGAAATATTTAGTGCTAATTTTTTCCCATACTTATATTATTTGAAGGAAATATTCATGCTTCATCTTTAAATATCTGTCGTATATACATGGAAATTTTTAAGATTTATAAATATGGTATAATTATATTATAAAATTGTTCAGAAATGTAACAAACAAATTCATATGAGCAAATTTTACCATAGATCAGAAGATATTGAGGCCACAATACTGAAAATATGTACTTATATTTTATGCATAATTGCAATTTAATCACAAGTATTATTTTTTTAATGATTTTTAGTCAATTCCTTATACTGATGCTCAAACACAAAATTCTTAGGTCGAGTATCAATTATTATGTAAATTAATATTGCACAAAAAAGTTGCTAAACCAATCATCATTTAAACGCACAAAAATTCAGTTATTAGATTACCTAGCAAGATCGTCATCATTTGATGAGGACGGAAAAGGAAATGAAATGGTGGAGTGTTAGTAAGGGTTATAGTTTATTAGTATAAGAGACAAAAAAAGTGCAGTAATAATACTACCGATTTCCAACCCACAGTTAAACACAATTCTAATTCCAAGAAAGTATAGAACTCAGAGCACTTTCTCCAATACCAAAATCAAAATACCCAAAATTAGAATTGGCGATGCGGAACATTCTAGTTATCGACTGATGCCTGTCATAATCCGTACTGTGATGACGAACATCGAAAAGCTGCATTAATTTTATTGAAGTACCCAACTTTAATTTCTACTCCGATTGATTTAAAATAACAAAAAAAAACAAAATTTTTCAATTAAAATCAATGTCGTTAATAAAACTTATCCTATTTTAATAAATTACTACATTATATTATCCATATACCGAAAGTCTATACTGGGAAAAATTGCCCATAAGTTTTCTTGTACCAAAAATCAGCTTGAAATTTTCTTATATCCTTTCATAATAGTAAAATTATTATGTAAGTAGTTATACTTCATATTTATATAAATAGTAAATAACATTTTGAATGATTACCTAAATAGCTGAAATTTCCGCTATACAAAAGCAACATCACTTTTATCCTTTATTTTATAATAAAATACAACTAAACTTTTGTTTAACAAATTGTTCGAAAACAACAAAAAAAAAATATTTTTTTTATTTTCTTACTTCCTGTATTTTTTTATTGTTTCCTATTTTCCCATCATTTTTTAACCTTCTCAAATATGTTATATTTTTTAAATCTATGTGTGATCTGTACTCTCATCTAATAGTATACTTCTATATACACAAGTATTCTTTTGAAACATATATTATACAGGTTGTATCGCATAAGGTGACAGATAATTTTCAAGGATGATTCTTTGATCAAATTCCAGCAAAACAAGATATTGAAAGGGGGAGTGGGCGAATCCTATGTCGTATGGTTTCGAAGCTCAAAGCATTTATTTATATGCAGGAAAAGTCCGGTACCTCTTTTTTCAACAGACTGTAGCTTGAAAACGAGTACATCTGCACCTTCCCACCCATACAATTTTTGCCTGAAAATTGATCAAAGAATCATCCTTGAAAATTATTTGCCACCTTATGCGAAACACCCTGTATGCACGTAATTTTAATTTTATATTGGTCAAATTTATTTGTATATTCGTGCTAAGATTCCTTACGAAAAAAAAAAAACATTTTTCTACTTTTCGTTTTGCAAATGATACTATGTTCTTATACAATCGTAAGTTTGTTACCAATTAAGATAACAGAAAGAAATTTTTATGTATATTTTTTTTTATATTATAATAAAAAAAATAACAAAAAATAAAGGCCAAGCAAAATATAAATATGTACTTATAATATATAATAAAGTTGGGTCAAACCAATGGTTTGTATTGTAGCACTTTTCCCTTTAACAAGTGAAAATTCTGCTTTTAAATACAGTCTATGTGTACCTACCAAACTATTAAAATTATTTTCATTCATATACAAAACTATTTCTAGGATTGCATATATTTAGGATGACGCATATATGCAGTCTTTGAAATAAAGTAAAAATTAATATAAAAAGGGGTTAACATAATGTTCGATTTTAAGGGTTCATTGTGTGAGTTAAGAAAAATAATTATATTTTTTAATTTCATGGAATTTACCGTTAGCTTTTTGCGTTTATAAAAATTTGAAAAAACTTGCGGTTTCGGTAATATAAGTTATCAAAAATTCAAATTTTACGAATTTCAAGAGGCGATAACTTGAGAGGGGGTGGAGATGGAAAAAAATTTTCTTCTAACGAAATGAACTATTTGTTAATGTCTAAAAGCCCCTAAAATTTTAAAGCTCTACATTATGGGGTCTAGAAGAAAAACGACATCAAAAATTTGGAAAAAAAGAACTTTAGATAACGGTAAATTTGAACGGCCATTTTGTTTTTCTAAAATTTAACTATAGTATACAGCGCTAGGGGAAGCAAGCCACTGCCTTTCTGCGTTTGAAAAATTTTAAAAATGCTTATGGTTTCATTGCAACAAATATTTAAAAAAGGCCATTTTTAGGGTTTTGGGGGGGTATAACTTCTAGAGGGGGGGAGATAGGTAAAAATTTTGTTCTACGGGAATAAGTTTCTAGTAAAGATCTATGTACGTATGAAATTTCAGCTTTCTATCTTCAAGGGTGTAGAAGTTTTGTAAACAGAAAAAGTGTCCACGGACGGACGGACGGACGGACGGACGGACGGACGGACGGACGGACGGACGGACAGAGTGAAACTAATAAGCACTTTTTTCAAAAAATTTTTTGGAAAAGTGCTAAAAACAAAAATAACTGCCCAAGCTAATAGTAAGTGTAACAATATACTCGTGTAGAATCGCAATCGTTATTGTCATCTTCTTCGTCTTTCTCCTATTCATTCTACATATATATGTATATGTATATGTATACCAATCATTGTAATCATCATCATCATTATCGTCTCTCTTGACGGTGTATCACTGCAATAAAACGTGACGAAAATATCTAATAATAAAAAAGTTGAAAATAAAAAAAAATAAACTAAATAATTCAATAACACAAAAAAAAAAACAAAAAAATTACCGCAAAACTTTGATTCCCACAGCTTACTGTTATACATTAACTGCTTATATTACCGCTTCTTATACTACAACTAAAACTATACTACTATGCTCTGCTCTACCACCATCGTAATTTTATCATCAGTTATAAATAATTATTATTATTGTTCGTATAATATGAAGAAGCAGAAAACGGCAACAAAAACAAAAATCAAATTAAAAAAAATAATAATAGTATAACAAAAATCATTATTGCATATCCTTTTTTATATACAAAAATTACTAATACAAATGTATGCATACTTGTGTATATATTTATAATATGCATATAATTTTGAAATATTTTTATATACTATGTATTGAATATTGTATGTATACATAAATTTCATAAAAAAACGTAATATAATAATTTTTTTTTCGCAATTTGCCTTTTTTATTTTTTTTGATACTTATTCTCTCACACAAAATCCGCAATACTCAAAAAGGAAAAACTTTATTATAAAAATACCAAACTATATATAAATTTATTATGCATGTGCTATATTATATATATATTTATATATATGTAACTATATATATACCACAGTCCTATACAAATCTAACATAATATCCTCAAGGAAAAATGATTAATATGATTGAATTATATGACTGAAGGATAATAAAGACGTTATTGGAATTAAAGTGAGAAATGAAAAACAAAAGTATAAAAATGAAATAATTTTTTATACATTTATACACATACTCATATATATAAGTATATATGTATATGCATATATGTATCATATTATATTTAGAAATACGTGTACACTTATAAAATTAATATAATTAGTAAATCGTGAAACTATATAATGTAAGATAAAACAATATAACAATATAATATATGAGTGTATAATAATATTATGTATGATATTAAGAAGAAAGAAATTGCGCGATTAAAATTTGATTTAGTAAATTGAATTTTCATGATCTTTAAGTTATAAATTAACGTAATTGAAATTGAAAAAAAAAGAGAAATGGAAAAAAAATAAGTGAGAAAATGCAATTTAAATATGTAAATGTATATTATGTATTTTGGGTATAGGATGCTTTATATATTTAGAAAATTTGAATATACAAAAATCATTTAAAATATTTCCTTAAAAAAATAAGTGACTATTTTAATTGATGAATTCTTTTCTAAGATCAATAATAATTCATTCATTATTCATTCATTATTCAAATTCAATGGGATTATTGTTATACAAATATGTATCACTTGATAATGAAAATGTTGTTCGATATTCACTATTTTTATAAAGTAATCTCGACTGAAAAAATAAAATATATATACAGTAAGTCAAATTATTTCATACGAAGATTCTTCACAATATTATTTTTAAATATCGATTTTCAAAATAAAATCAAAAGTTTTTTTTTTTAAATAAAACTGATTAAATGAATGATTTTGTTCATAGAACAACGCATAACAGAAATTAATTGTAATATCCTAAATTTTAATGATATCCGAATATTTTTGAAAAAAAAAACTTTGCTTATATGCTAACATTGTTATAATGCTGTACAAAATTTTAGCATCCTATCTTGAAGTGTGTTAAAATTTTACATAAACCACCAAAAACTTGGGCAAGGAATGTGAAATTAATAAGTACATTTATTTTTTTTAAGTTTTTGAAAAAGTTCTTGCAGAGAATTTACTACTGCATACTGCGACAGACTTTTGATATTTTAATTATTCTATATTGGTCCTGATATATCGCATATAAACTCATCTCTTATCTTTTTAATTAGTAAAAGATTAAAAAATAAGCATATAAAACTGAATATATTTCAACTAATATAATATATTTTAAATAAATGCACATATTATTTTTATATAAAATAAAATCTCTTAGCAGGGTTCCTTTAATTTTAAATTCTTTATTTGTAAAATTTCCTGGCATGTATGGGGACACAAACTATATACAATAATAATTATATTAATTGGACATAATATAAAATAGACTGCATAGTTGGAGACTATAATTATACCACATAACACTTAAAAATCTGTATCTGTAATTATTATATATGAATTGCATCCTAATGTTTAAATTGTTATTTTATATAGTAGTTAGTTACGTGTATTTTCAGTTATTGTTCTTGATAATGTAAACATTTATAACTATAATGTTATAGTAAAGGAGATTTTTACAGACACAATGAATGTGCAAAGTATGTATAACCATTTAAAATATATTAATGTAAAATTACACTCATTTTGAATTTAAAGCAGTGAATTTAAATTTTTACAAAATAACATTGGATAGTAATGAAAGACATACTAATATGCGATAGATAAATTATTTAATAGCTGAAGTTCATATAGATAGTTCAATTATAAAATTTATACACTTATTTTCGAATTAATATTTCAGTAGTAAAACATTTATGTGGAGTAAATTTGCATTATAAAAAGGCACATATACAAAGGTATAACCCGTTGTAGTAATGGTTCAAAATTTCCTTACTGTAAAATTCTGGTTTTCAAGAAGAAGTCGGTATTCAAAAATGATAATATTACATGATTTAAGTATTAAGTATCTAATAAGTGATTTCTTATGAAATTTTCATAATTTCCAGTAAAAGCAGTAATGTTTTTGAAAAAATTTTTGAGCAGACATGTTATAATCAAATTACAATATTCACTGCTATACGTAAAACTATAGTTAAAAAAAATCATGTAAGTCTATATTACAGTAATTTTTCTATTAAATAAATCCCTGTTCTAATATTTTTCTAAGAATTTTCATATGAAAATTGCATAAATTCTTTTAAAATACCAAAAGTCGAATTCATTTATAATAAGCAAGAACGCTTTGAATTTTGACCAACCTTATTATTTTCATATTCAAATATAAATTTTATTCTGTACACGTACAAAACTATACACAAATCTGCTTGCGTCTATTTTGTATTTCAATATAAATTGATTTATAACCAGACAATATGAATTAATGTGAATTCATATTTAATTCTACAAAATAAACTTATAAGTTCATAAAATTTTGTATAAATATATTTTCATATTTTACAACATAGCAAAGGTTATGAATAATCCTTTGAATAAAAACAAAAAAATAAAAAATAAATAAAAATTTTTGATCAGGAATGAATACTGTATAACACACACGCTTCTATTCTTATTTATATTGCATATTACATATTACATATTACAAGTATATTATATGTGTATCAGAATAACGTATAAAGAAATATTTATTATGAATAATAATTTTAGGAAATAACTATATAAACCATGCTGTGATGTTATCATTAGAATGATCATAACCAGCATAACTTCAAAATTATAATATATCTTTTTTATATTTATATAATAAAATATATTATATTATTATATAAGGTAATTTATTTAATATGATAGAGTTATTTTGGATAAAATTTTTCTAAACATGAGCGGCAAACAAACCGAACCAAAAAAAAAAAAAAAGAACAACAGGAAAAGATTAATTTCATCTCTTTTTTTTTTGGATTAATTTTTATTACGTCATTAATCACATTATATAAAACATATTTATTTACTTAGAATTTGTATAAGTATATATTTTGTTTATGCATACAACAACTTACATAATTATATCTCCCATACATATAGTGTAGTTTCTTTTATATTATAAATTTTCTTTTTCTTTTAAAGTGAATTCATTCTACAACATGTGCATTTTATGTGAAAATTTTTTTCTGAAAGTTTCTGGTTTTTAATATTTTGTTATTATTAATTTTTTTTTTTTTTGTTTTTTTAATTTTACTCGAAAAGTTTCCAATAATTTTACTTCTTATAGCTTTAAAATTTCAATAGCTTTGTTATGGTTATTGTTGGCGTATTCAACATAATGTTGGCAAAAATAATTACGAAATTTTATTGTTAGGTTTTTCAATGTTTTATTTATTTATTTATTTAATATGGTCAATAAATTAAAAAAAAAAATTATATATAGACAAGACAGTAATAAAGTGGTGTAGACATTTGGTTTAATTTCCGCAAATCTTTTTCGTCTCTATACACACAGTTGCTTACTCATATGTTACTAAATTTTATTTATTTTAAATTACACAACGTCATATTTGGATATGCCTTGTAGAAATAATAGCCATATGTATAGTATTTGTAATTATTTTAATAATTTCTAATGGATAAGTAAAGAAAATTTAAAGAATTTTCGAAATTCGAATTATCTGTTACAGAATTTATAACATCTAGTTTTAGTTGCGTATTACAGCCAAAAATTTAATTAGAATTTCAAATTTTGATGAAATGTTTGAAATTTAGTTTAAGTTCCCTTTAACAAATAGAACTAGAAAAAAAATTTTTTTCCGCTATTAAGTTTTTTGAATATCTTCAAAAATCCAAAGGCGACCTTCATATTTAATTTTCTCTTTCGACATCTGACGTTACCATATATATCACATATATTCGATTCGTAATTCGGATCCAGTTGACGAAAAGTGATATATCCAAAAAATTAATAAACAAAGTAAACTCATACATAAATTTTTCCTTGGTTCATGTCAATACTTAAAATAATATTTTTAAAATCTCATATATAAAAGTATGAATCTAAATATGAAAAGTATGAATGAAAGTAAATACAATTTGTCCAGAAATCTCTTGCAATTTACAAATATTCTTAATTAAAAGATAAATTCAATAACGGTAATAATTATTAATGTAAAACTATTCTAAAGAAAAATATGTAAATTGTATATCCATTATTTTCCATTAAAAAGTGTCCTATAGCTAAAGCTTCATGTATACAGAATAGATTGTATGTTTTGTACGTCTCCTGTTTTGTTTCAGTTCAAATATTTACAATGGACAAGTGAATACTTATAATACATCTCATAGTATCATAATTATTGTATATAAAAAAATTGCATATCTCAAGGGGTAAAATTTTTTATTTTTATTTAAAAAATTCTCAGCAAATTATTTTCATAAATCAAATTTAAAATTAAAAAAAATAATTTAGATAAAAATTAATATTACCTTTTTGTGCAACTTCAGCAAATTTTATAATAATATTAAGCAACTCCTTATAATATTATTTGTCTAAACCAGTTTTTAATAATAAAAAATCTTTAAAAGCAAATTGTTTATTTTTTACATTAATTAGAAAATGTCTGGGTGTTAAAATTAAAATAAATAAATTATTAACAAAAAAAAAAACAAGTAAAACAATTTTTTTTTTCTATATCCTTATGAATGTATATTATGTACATCCTTAAATACGTGTTTTTATTTTTCCGTACCTCTTTTAATGTTCAGTTTCTAACAGCAATATTGGCACATCTTTTTAAATAATCTCTGTAAATATATTTGAATATTATATTTTGTTCTCTCTTTTTCTTCTTATTTTTTGTTAATCGAGTAAACATAATTAACCCTAATTCACACACTTCAGTGTCTAGTTTTTTGATATTTATCTTTTTGTAATGAGTATACCCCTAACACCACAACATCCATGGCATATTATTATGTACAAGTACTTATGTAAAATAGGAGCAAAAAAAATATAAGAAATAATAATATTGTATTTTGAAAAAATAAAAAACACAAATAATATATGTACGAAAGGGTTCTTTCTACACCGGATATCCTCTATTGATATTAAAGACACATACACACATATAGTTGAAAAGTGTATACAAAATATGTATATGTGCTTTTTTTTCATTATCTAATACATGTATATCAATTTATAAAACCATACTTGCTATATATATTTTGTTTATTTATGAAAAACAAAATGTTCTATCTCGAACATTAGTAATTTTTAAGGTAATTTTTATTATAAGTACTGTACCACAAATTGCATATTTAAGCTATTACATAAGAAAAAGAAAAAATGAAAGATATCTAATGAAAACTCTTGATCAGCGATTTTCTAATTTTTTTCAGATCAGCGATTTGACAATTCCTGGAAAGAAACGAATTGAACCTTAAAAAAACATAAAATATTTCTGTATAACAGATATTAAATTGAAAAAGTAAAGTGAGCTAATATATAATTAGTTTTGTCTTTTTACCACTTTGGATAAACAATTTTGATAAGAAACTGCTTTCATTATCACATTCAAAATTCATTTTTTTTTTTTAAATTGTATTTTTTTGAGATGCAAGGTTATTACTCCAAAAGCACATAAGAATGGGCAATTTGTTTTTATTGAAATTTGTCTTTTCGTCTTTTTCTTGCAATTCTGTAATACAATTTCGGTGCTCTTGTGTACATTTAATATTACAATACTATTTTATACGTATGCATACACATATATCTATTTTACATATAATGATATTATATGGTATTATCCTTTTTTAATAATTAAGAAGATACTGTATTTAACAATATCTATAAATATCTATAAATATCTATATTTATAGATATTGTTAAGTACAGTACCCAAAAAGTAATGAATAAGAAAAAAAAGGATATTATACCCTTATATTTATTGTGTCGAAAAGCCAAACCATTAATATATATTTTATTTTCCTTTTTTTTAATTCTACTCCTATGTATCTATACATTCTACTTCTATATATGTATCATATAAATCTCATATAAATTTTGTTATATAAATCCAAATTAATAATAAGTGGTTTATTTAAAATATTATATGATCATTTGCACACACTTATAAGGGATTTAATATACATATATATGTATACCCTTTGTGCGTTTAAACAAAAGCCACAATAAGAAAATAGAAATGCTTGCAAAATAGTATAAGATTCAAATTTTATCGTAAGAAAGTCAAAAATTTTAGCAAAATTTCTATGATTTATTTAGAAAACCATGCCAAAAATTTTTATAATAAAATTAAAAAATTGTTTTATAAATTACTTACCAGACCCTTAAGAAATATAATTTCAGCTGGACACTGTTATAAATTGATCAAAATTAACTTATTATACCCAGCTGCTATCCCTATTAGATATCCTTCTCATAGGAAAACGAAAATTTCATACAAGTAAATAAATACAAGATTAGTTTCAAAATTCACTAATATGTAACTATACATATAGTGTGTATAATTTTTAAGTACTTTTGGTACAATTACTGAAACAAATTAATATAATTATTCAATATTAATAAAAATATCATTACTTTGAATTATTTATGAAACTTTAAAGAAAATTATGGAATTTAAATGGAATTATGGAATTTTAATGGATTTAATTACAATATTGAAATGGAATTTCATTTATTATTATTTTAGTCTATAAAAGGTAAACTTTAAAACTTACATATAGGACTTAATTTAAGATTCTTTCCAAAACTTTGAACTTGATTTCAGCCAAATGTACAAATTCATAATAAAAATAATTTTATGATATGAATAATTCAATTAATATGAAGAATTTCTATTAATTATATAATATTGCAGATGCAAATGATCAACATTTGTATATTTATGCATGCATAACACTTGTATATGAAAATTCACTGTCTCAAATTATAAATGAAATTAAAATTCACAAAAGTAAATTTTGAAAGGATATTAAAGGATATTATGGCCAAAAATACTAACAAATCCTGATTATAATAATCATATGATTTTGAGATCTTAATCACATACCACTAATTTATTTTCTTTATAAAAAAAATGTTTAAAATTATCCATTTATCACTTTTCATTGAAAAGATAAAAGCGCATTATTTTCTTCTATGCATCTTCCCTTTTTAAAACAACGCCGACCAAAAAACAAAAAAATAATTTTAAAGAAATTACAAGTAAATTATAAATAGAAAAAAACTATTCATTTACATATCTACTACAATATTATGATAACACTATCAGGAACACACAAACAAATATATAAGAAAACACACATAAATAAATAAATTTACGTATAATTACAAAATACATTAGTCGAAGAAGACCGAGCAAGAAATTATTAAGAGTTCAAAAAGAGTACAGGGGAAAAAAAAATCATCGAATATTTTGCTGACTTTATTCAATTCAATACAACTTACATACATATATACATAAATAGTTATATAAATACTGTATGTACACACAAACCTATACAAATTTAACGTAGTTAAACTCATAAATATGAAAATTTCTGGCTGTTCTCCTGAAATTTTAATTCAGAAAAAAAAAAAAATTAAAGGAAAAAGTAAAATAGTAAAGAAATGATAAAAAAAAACAAGGATTTAATGTGCAAAAATTTACTTAAATGAGAGTAGGAGATTAAAACAGAAAAATGTCGCATTATTGGTAAAAATCCAAAAAATTGGTTTTAGAAATTTTTATACTTCTGTTTTTTTTTTGCATTTTGAATACCTAGACAATAAGCTTTAATTTTCATTTTCATTTTGTATTTTTCTTCTTCTTTTTTTGGAAAGGATACAAATACATGGTTTATTTGACTCGACATATTAAGAAGATAACGAACTTTTTATCTGTTTTTCCAATGTTGGTTTTTAACTTTTTTCTATATTATTAGTATAGTCCTTTTTGTTTTATTTTTGTCATTTTTGTTTGGGATTGCAGTCTCTTGCATTCCTTTTGATATATATATCCCTTATATAATTCATAGATATTATATTATAATTTGGCTTACAAAATAGGATATCATTGGTAATATTGTCTTCTGATAATGAAAAGATGGTTATCCTTTTGTATACAAAACATAAGAATAAATTAAGAAGAAAAAACACAAACTGAAGAATATAATTAATTTAATGGTTCCTATACAAAAAAAAAATTAAAATTTAAATTGTTAGACATTAGCATAATAATAATAATCATAATTAATGATATTCCGCATAATTTAGCTTTTTTTTTTAATCTTAAATGTTAAATTCTTGTACACACAACAGTTTTTTTTGGGTAATAAAAGGGTTATTTACATGAATAGTTTCTACATTTTAAATTTTATTTGTATAGTAAAATAAAAAATATACAACATTTATTGGAAAATTATTGAAAAATATACTTAATTGTTTATTTTAAATTAAAACTTAAACTGAAGATTAGACATTGAGAGAATCAAAGCTTGTTATTATTGATAAGTGCAATACAATATTTTTACGAAAAAACTAAAACACATTCATGTTAAATGAAAATGTATAATTTAAATTTTGCAAAAAATAAAGTCCCATTTGACGTAGCTCATGATTTTATAGACTACCGAAACAAGTTATTTACTAAAATTTCAAAATATTTGGTTTATAACCAAAAACAATATAGCAATATTTCGAAATTGTGATTAAAAGCGTATAGCCGCATAATATAATACAAACCGTGAAAGATAAATTGCACTTTTCCATAGCAATTTGATCGGTTCATCCTTAGTTCTAATAAAATTTTTACGAGCACTATTATCATAAAAAAAACACTGTCAGGAAAGAAAATTCAAAAAATTAGCTGTTTTTTTTTTTTAAATTCGTATAAGTCCATTTTTTCATATATTGAGATATTTAAGGATTTGTGTTTAAACCAATTTAAAAATATAGGCCATAATAGAACTCTATTGAAATTGTAATTGAAGCTATGGAGAGAAGGCCATCAAAATTACCATTAACTTAGGCTTTTTAAAAAATGGACTTACAACACTTTCAAAAAAAATCAGCTCTAATATAAATTTTCTTAAGAAACCTAGTGAAAATTTTATTGAATATTATTATTGAAGATGAAAATAATAAAAATTTAAAAGTTAAATTTACTTTAGAATTTTATCGTTGAAATAGAAATAGTTAAACCACCTTGAATTTCAAGGAAATTCTAATACTTACGTTATTGAAATTCCTCAGATAGGCATAATAAATATAAATTTAAGTAAATATCTAAATTAAGTTTTTCAATTATTACAAATTTTTTGTTAATATTTTTTTAAATACGTAAATTAAAATTATTATCCCCTATATATATATATATATATATATATAAGCTTATTACTGTAAAATAATTTTACTATATAAAACAATCTATATAAATAATATACAAGTATATAAAATAGGTATATAATAATATTTTTTAATTACACTATAGTATAGTACATTGCACTATGTATGCAGAAATACTGCATAATTGATCTCACATATTATATTTTAATATTTTATATTTAAGGTGTACTACTCGTAATATTCAATTATGCGGATAAAATATATTTTATAACAAATATAATTTTTCATTTCCTATTATATTCTAAAATTCACAATATACAATCATACATTTAATGAAATTTTAGAAATTGACGAAAAAATAATTTTTATAATAAAACACACATGTGAATAGGATAAACATATGGCATATATGTATGTAATGATTATATATTATCCTAAATATTTGCATATATAAAACATTAACACAAATTTATGAATTATTATTATTTAAATATTGCATCTAGTAAAAATTGAAATTTTTATATAAAAATTATTTTTATATTATATGTATTATATTTAAATGAATAAATTCTTGACGTGTCTTACAGGTTCTATAGAAATTTAGATTGTTTAAGAAGAAGTGCATTTAGTATGGGTGCATACTAAGAGTGCATTGAAATTTAGCAAATACTTCTTTAATATCTTTCTACAAAATATATATTTATATATCAGACGATTGCTTAGTAGAAGCATTTTGTCACTTAGCCAACAAACGTGGTTATCCGTTACTGCAATTAATACCGTTATCATTCAAAGACGGAAGGGGAATGGAAAGGAAAAGGAGAAGGAAAATAATATTAGCGGTATTAATTTAATATTAAATATGTAAAATTTTATAAAATAAAAATTAAACAAGCAAAGCCAAAACTGTACGGCGAATTAATAGAAGGAGTCAAATAAACTAAGAATAATTCGAACAAAAGCAATGCTATCGAATAGTCTCTTTCTTATATTCGTACAAAAAAACCGATAAGTACAAGTTAATTTCATGCAACATATGATGCGGAATATTATATAGCTCGAACGTGCTTCAATTACTGGGATTCTCCCTGTAAGAAATTCGACCCAATAAAAGCCGGACAAATAGGTTGAATAACAAGTTAATGAATGAAAACGAAGTTGAATGAAATGTTACCCAGGACCAACAAAGCAAACACTTCTGCACAGCTTCAATACATTCTATAAATCTATCTATTTAAATATTTTTTTATTAAAGTCAGAATATTTGTGGGATTGAATTCAAAACAAATAAATATAATACCTTTGTTACACATATGTACTCGTATGTATATAGAAACCGTCTCAAAACAGTAAACTTTTAGGAGCTATAAATAATGTAGATTGTGTTTTAGTCGGCTCAAAATTTAAATTTTTTTCAATGGCGTATGCATATATAAGCCTGGAATTATGTATTTTGTTCGAAATTTCATTCAGACCTTTGTCCATATAAAAAAACCTTATGTATTATTATTGCTATTCATAAATTAAATACAAATTACAGTAGAAAATCATCTTCGCTACAGTAAACTAAGCTTGATAAAGTTTTTCAAAATTTGAATCTTATTTTAAATTTTTATCTAAATAAAAATTTATAACTAAAATTAAAAGAAACATTACAATTCAATTTCCTAGAAATTGAGTATTATTATTACCAAATTGTAACTAAATTTAGAAATTTAAAATTCTTTCCTTAAAATTGGCAAATGGAGGTGTACGAAAAATAACGAAAAAATCTATTGAAACTTGTATAAATTTACAATCTTTCTATATTTAAAATATACTTGCTTATCGGTACATACGTATAGGAAACCTTTTATAATTAAATTTACAACATACAGGGACTTATACGAGTACCTTGGTGAAAAAAAAGAGTTAGAATTTATTGAATATACAATTCTAAAAGAGCTTGTAAATTTCTAATATTTATTGCAATAAGTCACAATTTTATCTACGGTTACAGCTAAATTTTGTATTTTTCCTATACTTTAAGAATTAAAAAACTCAAAATGTTAGAAACATATTGTGCCACATTTATACATTATAAATACAGAACTACATTAAAAAGTGAAAATAAGAAAACTCTTATACTCTAACCTGGTAAAGTACTTCACTTCCACTTTTCATATTATTCTTCAAATTTGAAGAATAATGTATTCGAGTATTTGTTGCCAATTTAATTTTTTTACTATATTTTGTCAAGATGACAACAGCAATAAAATATATTTTTTTTATACCATTTATTTTACAACTTTGCATACACACACATACACACTCAAGTTATAATTTTTCAAAAATCGATGAACTTCTTTACGCAAAAACTTTTAATTTCTTTACCAATAAAATTATATTTGTATAATAGAATTTAATGATGGTAAAGTGCAAAGATATGCTAAGTAACAAATTTTTCAAAATGCGTTTTTTTACACCAATACGAACGGCCCTGTTTTTTGTGATATAGGTTTCAGTTATGTACATTTATTAGTTTCTGAGATCAGCCTGGTACAAATAGTTTAAGTGCAAAGTCGAAATATCAAATAAATGGCTTAGTGTCCTTTATACAAAAACTGATTTGTAATGAAACACAAATATGCTAAGCCCATCAGTTGGTATTAGAAATTTGAACACTATTACCCATATTATGCCAAATTCATGAACTTTGGTGTAAAATCTCAAAATTTATTCAAAAAAAAAAATTATTTAAAATCAAAAACTATTTTAAAGTAGTTTAATTAGAAAATAAAATAAAAATTTAATTTTGCGACGTTATTCCAATTAACTGACTTCTTCTCGCAAAATTTGTAAGCTTTCAAAACGCTCCCTTGCAAAAATTTTAAATTTCCTATTTAGCGTGTCTCTGCGCTTCATGATCGTTAAGTAAAAGAGTTTTATAAAAAGTAAGACTTTTTTCACCATGTATAGAATAATTAAGAAACCTTGAAAACTCCAGCAAATTTATTGATATTATTGCTTAAATATTTTTTATATGTATGTACATTACATGTATGTATATTAGTACATTAAAAATGCATTTAAAAAACAGAACAAAAATAAAGAAAAAGTATATGTGTATTTTGTTTTAAAATATTGTTGTTGTTCTTATTAATTTTTTCTTTTTTTAAGTTTTTGTGTTAAGGACAATTGAAAATGAAAATTGAATTTATTTTCAAACCATTTAAAATATATATGTATATACACATACGTTTGCACATACTTTGATTTTATAAAAGACCCTAAAATGAAAAACTAAATAAATTTACAGAAAAAAAAAATGGGAATTTCAAATATTTGAAAAAAAAAATGAAAATTCCTTAGCCTTCCTTTCCCTCTTTGCTTTTTTTTTTTTGGTTTTTATCGTATTTTAAAGGATTATTATTTTTAAGAATTTTTTTTTAAATCACATATGTGTTCTGCACAATGAGGTCATTCTATATTAAATTAAAAGCAAAAAAAAACAAACACCACAAAAAATGCAGTTATAAAAAACTACAAAATACACTGGAAAAAAAATTATTGTCACAATTTATAAAAATTTAAGGAAAATCGTCCTTGATGAAGAAATGTCAAAAAATAAAAATGTAAAAAGTAAAAGAAAAAATCAAAAAATTGTCAACATTTTCAATAAAAAAACTATTTGAATATTTGGTTTCCATTTTTTTTTTGTTTTGCTAAAGTGTTATAATTGTCATTGCCAGCCTTACAAAACTATTTTGATGATTAAAATAAAAAATTAAAAATTTTATTTGTTTTTTATTTTAGGTTAAAAACAAAAGGTGCTCACTTCAAACAAAAATTAATATAAAAAAATTCCTCTATTAATTTTTTTAATCCACTTTCGACAAGAAAAAAAAAACAAGTCCTTGACCTTTATAACAAAACACTTTGATTAAACGCAATCTTATACAGACAATAATTTTTATATTAAGCACAATGACTTGAAATTTTGAACTTGATAGATATAATACTCTCTTGTAGTAAAATATACTAATATGCTAATTGTATGTTCAAAGAGTGAATAAAGTCTCGACTACAATTTTATGTTGAAAAATAAAAATGAAATTTTCCAATATATTACAATATTATTATAATATTGGTGCGCTAAATAATTTTTGATTATTTGATTTGATCCTTTTTATCACAATTTTAGCAATAAAATAATTTTAATATTTAGCTTATATATCTCATATTAAAGGACATTTTTTAGAAAATTGTAATTGGAATTTTTGAAAATATTTAATTATAAATATCGAAATTTATATTGGGAATCGGAACTTTTATTTGTTATTGAAAATATTCAAAATAATCGTAGCCGGCAATGAAATAGTTCCTTAATACTCTTAGTTTGTTAATTTGACAATAATCATTGATTTAAGACAATAACCATTGATAAGTTGGAGTGTTTTATTGAAATTTTCGAAAATTAGAACGAAATATACTAAAAAATAATATTTAAACATCAAAATTTGACCGTCCTCGTTGTTTAGCATTAAAATTAAAATTAAACTGCTTGTATGGAAGTTATAAATTGGTTTAATTTTTTATTTTTATTCCACTCGCAAGAATAAAATTTTATTTCATTTTTTCGTTTCTCTCTCTCAACTTAATTTTAAATCAAATTAAAAACTAATAAATTTACAATTTATTAACATATGATTCTGTTCTCATGAGACTGAAAAAAAAATTTTATTAAAAACTAAAATTTCATAAAAACTTTTAAAAATATTTATGAAAAAATTTTCTTAATTTAAAATTGAAGAAAATTTTCTTAATTCATGGAATATTTGATTAATATTCGAATTATATAAATGTTATAACACTTCTTTTGTTATATATAACTATATGTATATAAAAGTTTAATAAATTATAAAACATAATTTGGGTAGTTTCCGTTTTCTTAACCTAAAAATGTTATGACCCAAGAATAATAATAATAAAAATAAAAAATAAAATCAATATTTAAAAAAAAAAATTATAGCATTAAAGTAGTTTTGAATATTTCTAGCTTGTATTGTTCTTGAACTAAAAGAGAACGACACATACATTTGTATAATATAAGTATATTTTAAAACAAGAATAAGAAAATTAATATTTCACCATTTTAAAAATTTAATAGAGTAAAATAAAATTTAAGAAAAATATTTTACTAGTTGTAGACTTCAACACAAGTTCACTGTACAAATATAATAATTAAGATCACAAGTTGTCACATAGACCTTATGAAGATTATATACCTTAATAGACCTCGTGAAGATTAAAAAGAAAAATAATTAAATATTCTTAATAACTAACTGTTTTTTGTTTATTAATGAATGGGTCATGAAGCGGTTTTAGAATTTTCAAAACTAAATTCTGGCTTTTTCTTCTTCTGTTAAAGCATTTTCATTTATCCTTATTTCAGTCATATTGAAAAGTACCTAAATATTATGAAACATACTCAATATATCATCAGCCATGTAAATGGTTAATGTTGTCCAGTTCATGTGAATACTAATAATTTTATTATTAAGGATAATACATATCTGTATATCTGTATTTTTGATTTTGTAATTGAAGGATTTGCTATATTTTGTTAACTAAACTATATTAAAAAATTAATCCAATTTTCTATATACAAGATAAATAATTTAAATGCATGTATAAAATAAAATTCAATATTTACTATTTACTATATTATTTACATAATAAATGCATTTCTGATTAAACTAATTTTATTCATACATATTGAAAATTTTAATTTAAATTTTTGTAAAAGAAAACTTTTCAATTAATTCAACAATATTTATTATTATTATTTTTTTTTAATATTTTAAGTGTGGTATTAAAAGTGGCAATTTAATTTCAAGTATAGTCATTTTGAAAATACTATAAAAAGGATAATTTAAAATTTGAAAAAAAAAAAGAAATATCTCTTAACTTTAAGACTTTTGAAAATAATTAAAATACCACTTAATAGGTTATTAAAGGAATATACTTGTATATTGAGAGAACTTGAAGATTTTTTAAAATTTTTTAAAGTTTTGGTTATAAACTTCGTCCTTTTGGTATTTGTTCTCTTTAAATTTAATGAGAATTTCTTTTTTAATTAAAAAATTATAAAATATCTTTATCTTAAAATTTCTTTGCATTTATACACATTATATTATTTGTATTGGGGAATCCAAATCCGGATCTCAGAACTCCGGAATTCCGAAATTCTGGAATCGAACTAAATCAAATTCTGGATTATTCGAGTTTCTTTATCTTTCGTTTTTTCCTTTTTAATATGTAATAGGGAATTCCAAACGGCAGGTGCTTACGCCACTTATTCAAAAAAAAGCTATCAGTATTTTAAGGATTTATTCGAAAAATTCAAGCACTATGAATAAAAAAAAGAAAATTTATACGTTTTCATATAATTTTTTTTTGTTTCCAATTTAGCAATTTAAATAATGAAGCATTTAGAATTTTGTAAATTTTTTACAATAATCTGTTGTGTATTCCGCCAACATGTTTTTAAGAAAATAGAGTTTTTTTTTTTGCTGCTGTAACATGTTAAATAAAAATCAGGTCAAGCCTTAATGCTCCCGACATTAGATAATTTGTGTATGTTAAGATGCTTCTTTAGAAATTAGAATTCAAAAGAAATATTTTCGTGTGTATAACAATATTTCATTTTCTTATTGAATTTCTATTGTTTCAGTGAAATTCTTAAGCATATAAATTGAATTTTATTTAATTTAAAATATTCTGAACATTTATTTCAGAATATTTCAAATTGCCTTTTTTTTTTTGCAATAATTCCGGAATTATATCGTAATTCCGAATTACATTTTATGTAATTCCGAAAATTCTGCATTTAATATTTTGACAAAAATTGAATTCCCTTGATTTACACCTATACAAATATTATTTTCGAGATGAGATATGTATTGTATAAGTAAATTGTAGAAATATTTTAAACGTATTCTTCTTAAAAATTTTAAAATAAATAATATTAGTAATTATCATTGCTTATTAGTGATTGATATTTTTTACAACAAAATACTTTTTGCATAATGTATAGGAAAATATTTCTTGAAGAAACTTTCGTACATTTTATTTCCATAACAGTAAAATGAATAATATTAAAATAAATACTTTCCCCTTTGAAATTATTCTTATATATTAATAACGATATAAAATATTTAATTTAGCAGATAGTCTAAAATCATCATAAAATATTGCTACACAAAATCTGATACATTCTCACGCGCAAAGTTTTGTGATATCGGCTTGAATAAAGAAATTGGTACAGAATGTTATTGTTTTCGAATATTGCAAAATTGAGTTTTAAATTATTTTATGCAATATAACAAATTTACTCTTTACAATATTCGTAATTTTGTTCAAAAAGAAGGTTTAAAAATTAAAACAATACTTAGGTCTTGCATTAGAGAATACAGGATTAAATATTTTTCCTAAAGGAACATTCCAAATTAATATTCTTAAGAATTTTTTTCTATATTCATATAAAAGAATTTTTTCTATATAAATGTTTACAATAAAATTATTTTTGTAAAATTATTAATATTAATAAAATTCTAATTACCTTTATAGTTTCCATGAACGACTTCATTTTGATTATTAAAATTAATTATTTAAATAAATATTAAAATAATATAGTTATACATTTTAATAATATTATTATATATTTCGGTTTTTTTCTTTTGTTGGTATATAAGGAAAAAGTAACTCAATTTATTAAAGTATTTTTTTTTATTTTAGTCTTTATTCATTAATAATTATTTTTGTTAAAATAAATATTTTAAATTAAATAAATTTCTAAAACAATATATTTTTTATTTTACTATTATTTCTTTATGCAAAAAATTCAATTAAATTTTGGTATAACAATTACAAATTTAAAAAAAAAGTCATTAAATATCAATATATTTTAACGAGAGAACTTGAATTTTCAAAAATAAAATTTCTTTGTGGCAACAGAAAATTCTGTTAATTCTTCTTTTTATTTAAAAATTTTCAATATTTAAATTAAAAAGTTATATAAATGGCAGCACTATTTTTTTTCTGTTGCAAAAAAAAAAATAAAAAATTTTTTGTGATTTAAAAAAGGAATATGAAAATTTCAAAAAAAAAAATTTTGTTGTAATTAGAAAAATATTTTTTTTTATAGAAATTAAATTTATTTTTAATAAATAATTTTTTTTTTTTTTGAATTAATTTTTAAAATAACTTTTCTATTATTGTTCACTTTATTCTCATTTTCAATAAATTTTCTCTTTGTTTAATTTTTTTTTCTTTTACTTTGATTTTTTCACACTTTCATAGACAATTAAAATTTTCTTTTTTTGATATTGTTCTCTTTGTTTTTCTCACAAAGTCTTCTTTATTTTCTTTTGGTTTTATCTTGTTTATTCTTCTTTTTGCTTAATTTTTATTTTATAATAATTTTATAAAATATTCTTTTTATGTTACTTTTTCCTTTTCTTCAATTACTACCTATCATTTTATTTCTTTGATAATATTGATTGAGTATTATAAATTGTGTTAAAATTAAAAATGTACCTACTCATAATTTTTATTGTTGAATAATATTTTTTCTTAATTCTTCCATTCTATTATTCAGTTTATTTCTCTTTTGTTTTTTCTTTGTATTTTATTAATATCTTTTGTGTTTAGTTTTTATCTCATCACTCCTTGTATATTTTTTTTAGCACTTCATTCACACAATATTGTGTAATTGTCAATTATCTGTGTAATTTTTTTCTTTGTTGCTTTCTTTTATTTTTTCTCTCTTTTTTTTTTGTGTTTATGTCAAATGATTGCCAATCGTTTTTTGTTGTTCTCTTTTTACTTGTTAATTTTTATATTTTTATATTCTATGAATTTTTTTGTTAATTAATTCGGAATTAATTTATTCTTCTTTTCGTTACTTATTAATTTTATTTTTCTTTGTTTAATATGTTTTATTGCTTTTATGAACTTTTGCTTTAACTATTTATACTGTTATATAAATTTTATTTTTAGTTTTCTTGGATTTACATATATCTTATATTTTCTTTAAATTGATTTGTTCATTGATTTATTTTCTGTTATAATTTTAATTTCGTTTCCGCTTTTTATTTAATTTATTAATATTTTCTTATTTCTAATAATATCTGTTTTAAATATATAAAAAAAACATAATATTATTGAATGCATGTATAATTTTTTATGTTTTTAACAATGCTATTTTATTTGTATATGTATATATTTATGTTAATATGTATATATATATGTATATTTACATAGTAGTATACATTATATACTATATACTTATTTATGAGTAGCTATGAGTTGTCATAGCTCTATTGAAATTTAATTTAATATTATTGTTAGTTATTATATTATATATGTAATTATTGTTAGGTTTGTATATATTAATATTTATATAAACATATACTTTTCATATAATATATTGCTGGTATTTGATGAATATTATTTATTTTTTTTTTAATATTTTTCACTTAGATTTTCAATTGTTTTATTTTTAGTTTTTTATTTTCTCTTTTGTTTTTATTTTCTGTTTGTTTTCTTTGTTTTTCTGCTTTCTCTTTATGCAAAATTTTTTTTTTCAATATTTTATTTTGCTAATTTTACCAACAACATAATCAATCCTTAATATTAAAAAAAAAACAAAAACCAAAAATAGAAATATAAAAATGAATTAAAAATAATTTTTAAATGAAAAATAAAATTAAAAAAAAATTTGAAATTTTCAAATTTAAAAATATTGTTTTGCTCAATTCATTTAGATAGGAAGATGAGAATCAGTTTTTTTTTTTTGCTTTTTACAAAAATTATTAATAATTATATTTTTATTAAATTTTTCTTTTTATTAATTTTATAAAATTAAATATTGAATATAATGAATGAATTTCGATGACATTTCGTTTAAATTTTAAAAAGTAATTCGAATATCTTGAAATCTTAAATGAGACTCGTGTTTTATGAATTGTTAAGTAAAAATTAATTAAATTTCTTACAGAAAATAACCATGTATTTATGGGGATTTCCAAAATCATTCCACATAAAAAATAACAAATTTAAAACAGCAAGCTTTCTCTTCAAAATTTATAGTTTAATCGTATTTATATTTTGTAAGTAGTTCATATAGGTTTTTTAAGGTCCTCAGCCTTAATTTTTGATAATCATTTTAGGATATTTTTTTAGCAATTTAAAAATTTATTCTGAGTCCCGCTTTTTAAGCATTTCTTTACTACAGAATAAATATTTCTAACACAATCATTTCAATTGGATATTGTTGAACTAATTATATCATAAGGTCCAAGTTTTAACATCTTCTTGTTTCGAATAAATTGAAGGATTGCAATTTTCAATATGGGCTTCCTTTTCTTTCTTAAATCAATCTTATTTGATATAGCAATTTACTGCAGTAAATAAATCCAGATAAATTTAATTTCAATAATTGTTAATTTTAGTCCAAATGTCTTATTCATTAGGCCTTTCACCAATTGATTCTTATTTCATATTTTCATAAACTCAAATTTTATATTGAATCATCAGCTCTTATTAAGCCGATTCAATTCTATTTAGATTTAATTTATTTTTACTTCTACTTAATGCTTAATAATAAATACATTTCTTTTTTTTATTCTTTGAAATTTTTCTTCAAAATTCTTTTATTCTTTCTAAATAAAAATTATAAACTGCTTCACACATGAAAAAATTTAATATTCTTAGTTTTTAAATTAAAAAGAAATTTTTGTTTTTGTATATATCATTGGTAAATATTATTCATTATAATAAATAGAGAGATAGAAAAACTAAAATTATATATAATATTTAAAATTAGGTTAAATTTAGCAGAAAATTATTTCATTTTATTCGGTTTTTGTTGAAGTTTTAATGAAAGAAGAAGAAAAAACTGTTATTTTTTTTATATATATATTTATATTAAATTCTTGTAAATACCATTTTAAATCCTTTTATACCAAAACGCATATAAAAATAAAAGTTAGGGCACAAAAAGAAAAATTCATTTTATCAGAATAGCAAAAAGGACAAAGGAAATAAAAATGCAAGGTTTATATTTTGGGAATTTCATTTCCTTCTTGTTTTCCATTTTTTTTTTGTTTTTTTATTTCGGTATTTTTTTGGGGTATGGTTTTGCTTAAAGCAAAATATTTTTCTACAATAATACTTCGTATATACATTTCAATATCAACATATTGATCTTACTACAATGAAATTGTAAATTTAAATTTTAATTAAAATTTATAAAAAAAAAAATGCATACAAATAGGATACAAGAAATTGCCTTACTGCATTGAGGTAAATTGATGTTGTTTTTAAAAAAAAAATATTTTATCAATAATATTAAAATCCAACAGTTTATGTAGCACTACGTTTCCTATGTTCCCTATAATATGTAATATATGCGTCAAATAAATGCATTACACTTCCATAAATTTTATTCTATTAGGGTACAACTAATCGCACTTGAACTGATAGGTTAAACAAAAAAAAAACTCATATCTAAGTGTTAACAAATTATTCGAAGATCATATTTCCGCCTTGTTAATAAAATATTTGATAACTCATAATGTTTTTGTTCAAAGTAGAAGATAATTTTTATATCATTCACCTAAAATACAAAACTGTACTTTGAACAAAATTGGCTGTAGAAACTCTTCCAATTTGGAAAGCATAAAATAATACAAACAAATTTTGTTTCGAAATACTTTCTACATAATATAATTAATTCAATGTTGAATTTCTTCTTTAAAGCAAGTAAGGACGCACTTATTCATATTGATTATATTGAATTACTTAATAAAATATACTTCCAAATTAATATTCATAAAATACAATAAAAATAAATTATTAAAAAATATTGAAAAATGTATAATAGCAAATAAATTTTTATTTTCTTATATAAATGCCCAATTTTTATCTTCTTTAAATTTAATATATAAATATTTTATTGGAAAGTATAAAATTACATTACGTATAACAATAAATTTTTGAATTAATGAAAGAACTTGAAATTCCAATACAATTTTTTTTTTAAATTTTAATATATTTTTATTTATTGTTTTAATTACTATCTCAAAGTTCACATAAGACCTCAATGTTATTATAATAATAAACTTGAATTAATTCAATAAAATTTTTATTTTGAAAGACTTAATATAGAGCATTTTAACTCCTACTACCCTCCATATCATATTGTTTAAGAATTTTTTTTCAATAAATTCAAAAAATTTATTTTGAATTTGTCCAGATTTTTTCCAATTTTTTTCCCAAAATTAGTTTAATAAAAATATTATTAATTAAATATTTTGAAAAAAAATTTATCAAATTGTTTTTAATTAAAAATCAAGATTTTGTTTTTAAATAATCTTTCACGTTTTTGCTTTAAGAAATGTTTATAAAAATTTATTTTTAAGCTTGTAATAACTAAAATGAATGAGGTTCATTTAAGAAATAATAAAAGGTTTCAAAAAAATATTCGAAAAACTTTATAAAACCAATAAAATTATTTTATTTTGAAATAAAATTTAATTTGAATTTTTGAAAAATTTAAATATAATTATGTTTAAAAATGATTTTTTTTGTCTTGCTGCTTTCACTCCCATTGAGAGTATATGTGGCTTCCAAATTGCCTTTCCACCGTATTATATTATTTTCAATTAACATTATTTATACCCGGATTTTACTACTAGCCGAAGTTTCTTGAAATCAATTGGGAAATATTAATATTAAAATTAAATTAATTAATAATTAATATTAAAATTATAAATTGATTTTTGTATTAAAATTTAGATAAAATTAATTAAATTTCTAATATTATATTATTCATTTAAAATACATTTCATATTTCTTTAATATAATTTATGTATTAAATACTAGTTTTGGTTAAAATCAAATTTAAATTAAAAATATTCGAAAATTTCACAAAATATTAATTATAATTTATTTTTTATTTTATAATTTAGTCAGAAATTTTTATAAATTTTAATCATTATATTCATAAATATTAATTTAATTATTATAATTCAAATCAAAAAATTCAAATTTTATTTAAATATTTTTTATAATATAGCAAATAATGTAGTAAACGTTCATAATCCGTTTTTAAAATTTTAATCACTTTATCTTTTGTTTCTTTGTTTTTAAAGCATCCTTATTATTGAAATCTTAATTAATAGAAACCGAAAATTATATTAAATTCAATAAATTTATGAGATCGACTCTTATAGAACTAATATTAATTAATAAAAAAAAAAAAATTTCAAAATCTTTGTATTTTAACATTAAAGAAAATTTCATTTTTTTTGTAATTTCAGATAAAACACTTTAATTAACATTACAATTATATGTTTATTAAATTAAAAAATATAATTAATTTGAAATATTCTATTTAAATATCAAATTTATCAAAGTTATTTTTTTTTTTTTTGTAATATAATTTAGATTTTATATATTTTTTTAATATTAATATTTAAAAATTAAATTGTAAGAAATTTAATTAAATTTTATTAAATAAATCTCAAATTATTTTTAATTCAATTTATTAAATTTATTCTTTAATAATAATTTTAATATTGATTTTAATTATTAATCATACTCTTTTAATTATTATTATATTAAGATTAAATATTTGTATACTGTGATATGCATACATACATATTTTATATCTAAATATTTTTTTCCAATATAAAGTAAAAATTTAATTAATTATACAAAAAATGATTAGTTATTTAAATTTCAAAATTAGAAAATTAGAAAAATTTTCAAATTTTAATAATTAAATAAATAACAATAAATTAATAATAAAATCAATAAAATAAAATTATAAATTTATGTATATCTAATTATAAATATATACATATATACTTATGTATACATAAAATGAAAATTTTTGAATAAATTTTTAAATTTTTCAAATAAATTTTCTTTTTTTTTTTTTTGTAATTAATTTTAAATATTTAATTTTATGTTATTATTATTGATATAATAATTTAAAATATACATTCAAATATATATATATTTTTTAAAAAATATTTTTTATTTGAATAAATAATATATATGTGTAATATAAACATTATAACAGTAAGTTTATGTATATCTTTATGGATATATTATGTGATATAGAATATATACTTTTTGGCACACGACACACCACTCAATTTTTTCTTTTAATTTTGATTTTTTAATATTTATTATTTTTTTTTTGCTTTTATTTTTCTCTCTTCTTCTTCTTTTTTTTTTTATTTTTTACTTAAGTTTTTTTTTTAATTTTGTCATAGTCACAAATTATTTTTTAATAATTTTTTTTTCTTTTTTCAAATATATATATATTTCTATTTTTTCTTCTTATTTATTTATTTTACTTTATACAAGCATTTGGTATGTAAATTTATTAAATCTTTTTATATTTTTTTGTATTGTTAAAAAAAAAAACAAAAAAATAATAACAACAAACAATGAACAATAATTTTTAAAAAAAAAAAGGTGTGTATACGAAAAATTTTTACAAATAAAAATTTCGAAAATTTTATATTTAGAACAATTTTTCGAATAAAAATTTAAAAAAAAAAAAAGCAGTAAGAAATTTTTTAGATTTCCATAAAATTTTTTGTTTTTTAAATAATTTTTAAAAAAAAAATTGTTTTTTTAGGGGCATAAAAAAAGAAAACAATTTTTTGCCTAAAACTAATTTTGAAAACAAGAACAAAAAAATTTTTTTCCCGATATTTCTGCAATAAATTTTTAATTTTTTTTTTTAATATTTTTTTTATTTATAAATAATTATTAATTATTTAATTTTTATTTTTCTATTAATTTATTTAAAAACAGAAAAATTAATTTATAATTTCTGCATTTTTTCTTTTCTTTTTTGTTTTTGTAATGTTTTTCAACAAAATTAAAATCGAAAGAAAAAAAAAATTACAAATAACAAAAAAAAAAGAAAGGAAAAAGAAACTCCACTTCTATTCTTTTCTGTTCTATTTTTGTTTTTTTTTTGTTTTTCTTCTATATATACATTTCTTTATTTTTTTGTTTTTTCCAATTCTTGTTTCATTTTCATTTCAATAATTTTCTTTATTCTTTCTTGTTACGATACAACACAAAACCCGTTACGTGTGCGAGCACGCGGAAAAACAAACGAAAACTGTAATAGGATTTTAGTATTCGGCGTTGATTTCCTCTGACTTTTCACCAAAAGACAAAAAACAAAAAAAAAAAAAACAAAAAAAAAAACAACAATGAAAACATAAAAAGTAAAAAACATGAAAACGATAAAGTGACAAAAAGCAATAACATAAAAAGAAAAACTTTACGATAAAAAGAACGAAATTCAGAACACGGTGAACGGTGAAAAGAGTAAGGTATAAAACATAAAATCATACACAGCAAAGATAAAAAAAGAAAGAAACAACTATGAAAAAAAAAAAAACATTTTTTTTACTCTCCTTCTGTATTTCAAACACAATTTTTCATTTTGGAACAAAATTTTCCCTAAGAATTTTCCATATAATCATTTCTGCACAAAAAAAAAAAAAAAAACAAAAAAAGAACATTGTACTTTTTCAAAAGAATACGGAGAATAGAGGAAGCGAGAGAAAAGTACAAAAAACTTCATATTTTGAAACTTTGAAAAACTTGAAAAAAAACATTAAAAAAACTATTGTACAAACACATGTAAACATTTAGAACAGAACAACAAAAACTCTTTGCAGACAAAATGTGAGAAACACACACAATAGTGTAAAAAAAAACAAAAATTTCCCTTTAAAAAAACGATAGAGTAAACACAACTTTATATAATAAAGCAAATTAGTTCAGAAAATATTGAGAAATCGGCATTTTACTCAACGAGAATAAAGAGAACAAGAATAGAAGAGAATAATTACAGTATTTAATAAATTTTTTTGCTGAATTTCGAAATATTTTTTTTTGTTCAATTAATTTTAGCTACCGCCGCATGGAATCATCCTTAAGTAAAATATTATAGTTATATACACTGACTATATACATATATATATATACAATAATAATGTGGTTTCCCCTTTTGAAATTATGCTTATTTTTTATTACAAAAATATTTTTACTTATTCTTTCCACTTTTCTTGTGTCATTTTTGTTTGTTTTTTTTTTTTACGTTATTGCATTTTCTATAAAAATTTATTTGAATGTACGGTATAATCTAATACATACACAATTTTTTGTCAAAAATATATAAGTATGTCAGTTAATATCCACTTTCCTGATCATAACCTATCTACAGAAATGACATTTTGTACGAACAGTTTTTTTTTGTTTGTTTTTTTGTTATACCTTATCGCTGTTAAAATATAGAATTTTTTTATATCGGTTAATTTATCGGTATGTGTTTTATTACTTATAGTAGAATTAACAAAAATTGATAAAATTATTAAAATCGTAAAAGATATTCAAAATAGTACAAAATTTTAATTATGTACTATTAAATATAAAAATTATACATATATTATTATGTATAACATAAATATTTAACTATTATACAGTACAGTAATGTATATTAGATATGTTCGTTCAAATTGGTTTATACGTTTATTAATTCAATTTTTAGTTATATTTCAAAATTTGAAAAATTTTAAATCTTACTATATTTTAGAATATAGTTTTGAAAATTGATTTGCGATTAAAAAATTATATATTATTATATTCATAATGTTTGTATCATTATTTTTCTTACTTAATTTTGATTGTCATTATTTTAACATTTTATTTTATTATCTATTTTTTTCTGCTTTTATTCAATACTGCATTGAGTTCAATATATGTATAAAAAGCAATTTTATGTGTTATAATATTATATTATATACAAGTATATGTTCGTTCTTATTATATTGAAATTACAAATTTTCCAAAAAAAAAAAAAAATAGAATACAATGAAGAAGAACAAGAAAAATCAAAATATGTAGGCTATATAAAACGAAATTGAAATGCCCACGTAAAAGTATGTTCTTAATGCAATTGCAATTTAAAATTTTTGTAGGAGAAAATCCATCCAAAAAAAAAAACAAAACTACGAAATAAAAAGGAAAGGAAAAATTAAGGAAACTATAAATTTTCAAGTTATTTCCTATAAACGGTAAAGTTATTTCGTTTTTGTATACTTCGTATTCTGTAAAAAAAAACATAAACTTGAAACAAAATAACAAAAATCAAATAATTCCCCAATGGAAAAAATTCGTTGTTAAAACGTTTAAAAACTAAAAAAAATAAAATCCTTTTGCAGATTCTAATTCTATTAGAACATTTTCTCTTAGGAAATTTTCTCATCATAATATCTTTTATTCTCTCTTTATAATTTCTTAATTCTTATCGGTAATGTAATCCATACCTTTTATTTTTTTTCCAACTCTCTACTCTTGAATATAAATTCTTATTGATAAAATGTAAACATAGGTTATATTTGAATTTTTAAACACATTATTTTGCATGTTACGAAAATTAAATATTTGAAAAATTCTTATTACCGGCGTTTTATGAATTTGGCAAAAATTTACAGTTAACATTATGAATTCTAAAATTGATTGACTTGCAACGATGAATTTTCAAATTTTTAAATAAAAATTCGAAAATCAATTTTGTATATGGATCTTAAAATTGTGAGAATTTCTTTAAATGCATAATAAAAAAATTACATAACAGAATATTGTTATTATTGCATTTTGTGGTTTTTTAAAATTTAATGTTATGATAATTTTCTTAAAAAAAAATGTATTATTAAAAATTTCTCAAACAATATAGTAAAGATAATTAGTTATTTAAATTTCAAGAGCAACCCAATATTATCTTGTCTTAATGACATATAATGTCAAATAATTTGTATCTCTTTTTCTCTCATATAAGAAAAAATTCTTTATGAATTTTCTTTTACTAAAATGAAACACTCTTTATTTACTGGTAATTTCATTTTATAATTCTTGTCGTAGAAAATTAAAGACATATTCAGCAATCAGAAAATAAACAAAGAAATGAAGAGAATAAATAAAAATTTCTATATAAACAATAATGAGAAATTTCCCTTTTCTGCAAAATTGAGAATATATTATTGAAGTGGGTAAAATTTATCATATAACTATAGTTTAAACGCAACATAACGGCATATTTTTGCCGATAGTTATATGTAAATTAAATAAATGTTTTTGTGTGTATTTAATTTTGAAAAACGATGCAATTTAATAAAATTTAAAAAAAATATGTTAAGATAAAATGGCATACACATAAAAATAATAAAATACATTTAATGTTATATTCAAATTTTTACTCAACCAATTCTTAAAAAAATCAAAAATTTCAAATTTTCCTAAAAAAAGAAAATTTAAATTTGATTTTAAATGCAAAACTTTCCTCATAAATTGTTTCCTCTAATTTTTCCCTGTTATACATATTTTATCGGCTTCCTAAATTCTAGAATTCAAAAAAAATTTCTGTACACTTTAAGGATATTAAAAAAAATTACACACATTTTTCTTTACATATGTATAGGTACATGCATTATGTAGGTGCGATGGTGCGCCTATGCACCATATAAATTTATTTATTTACTTGATTTTATATGACAAAATACTCAATTGCATGTATATATGAATTCTATAAATATGTGCTTCTACTTAAAAAGGATTCTCTTGAATTTAAGGAGTTTTTTTAATTTTTTTGGTATATCGTATGTGTATAATGTAATTTTGAATGAAAAGTTCAAAAATTCTTGCATATCCACATTAATTGGTGTATGAGTGTAAATTATTTCATACAAAATCTCTATGCTAACACAATAAAATACAAATATAAATTCCCCTTATTTATACAAATATAAATTCTCTTAATTTTAATGTTATCTACGAGTTTTTTGTTCTCTTTCTCTCTTTTTGTCTCTCTTCAAATATATCGTAAACTATATAAATATTGTATGCACATATTGCACATATTCGTGAATTTCTCTCAATTAAATTTTTATCATTTTGTTTTCCTCAAATTGCATATATATACTGAATTATTTTTCATGAAAAGTGATAAGGACCGATAACGATATCAATATAAAATTTAAAATAAGAAAAAAACACAAAAAAAAAGAAAACAACAAGGAAAAAAAATGCAAATGTTGCACCATCTCTAGATGAATAAATAACGGAAAATCATGTTTTCTTTTAATTTGCTTTCTTTTTTCGTTCTTATTTTGCTTTTCATGTTGCCTACTATTTTGTTTTTTTTTTGGTAACAACGGATTTTCTTTTCTTATTTTAAAGAGTTTTTTCGAGTAGTTTTGTAAATTTGTATTTCAGAAGTATTCAAACATTAATATGTATGTAGATATTTTGTATAACTACCATATACGTTTGAGCACAAACCTATATGTACATAGGCGGACTGCATACCTATATATAACTGCATATATTAGTAAATGTGTATAGTTTAAAATGTTTTTTAAGATTTTGTTTTTTAAGATTTGAGGATTTAAAATGCATAGTTGTTTAATATTGCATTACAAATATTACTGTTGTGTATAAGGAATTATTATATAGTATTTGTACCATCATTGTTATCAACATATCGACAGACAGATAGACAAACATCTCTTAAGAAATAATATATTTATGCTTAACTCACATGGATAGATGTATTCCCACTGAAAACCTAACATCCCAAATTTGATGCCTCCCTTAATTTTCCTTATTGTATGAAATGCGATCAGTAAAAATCTGATGTGGTCAGCACATTACCAACTGCTCGCATCATTAAATTATTGCTTTAAATTAGAAAAATTTCCTTTGAATTTTTTTTATTGAACAGATTTTTTTAAATTTAAATAAATTTGATTAGTTTCTTTTTTGCTTCTGAAAAAAATTTTACGCATGAATAAGAATTATTACATTAAATTACAAATTTATTGCATTTAAACATTCTTATTTTGTTTTCTGGTTTTTCTTTTCAAACCTCAAAAATTATAATAAAATATAAAGTAATTATAATTATTATATTAAGACGCCCATAGCTAAAATGTTTTAATCCATAATTTGTCAATTTTAAAATAATCGCATAAAAATTTTAGGAAAAATATTAATTTTTATAGAGAACAGTGTACAGTATATAAAATTAAAGTTAAATTCTTTCTATGCTCCAAAAACTTGCATTGTCTAAAAGCAAAATGTTCTAACTAATAGCGTTGTAGTTTCTTTCATGAGAAAGTAAGTGAAGAGGGACCTAATTCCGGGAGTCGGAAAAGTGGTCTAAACCTCAGTTTTTTTTTTTAATATAAAAAATTAAATTACTTAAATGCATCAGGTAACATATGAATACATTTCCTAACATATAAAAGTTGAAAGAAATAAAATGGTGAAACAGATATAAAAATAAATTTTTCTGAAAATTTTAAATGCATTTATCTCGAAATTTAATTTTTTATTTGGATTACTCTGTTTCTGAGTGCTTTATTATTTTATACTATAGAAGAAGCATTATAACTAAATGACAATGGTTAACATTGTAACATAAATTTTAATCCATAAATGCGCATATGTTGCACATACATACCCTTTTGTATATACATATATAAAAATTGCAATTAACCAAATTTTTTTATGAATAACTTAATATTTCGCGTTATGTATGTATGTATGTATGCATATGAATGAATATGTGGACTTTATACTATATTCAATATACAAAATTATTAAAAAAAAATTTTTAATAGAAAAATGGGAAAAGAAAATGTTAAGGATCAAAATCGTTTTATATTTCTTTTTGGTTTTTTTTAGTGGGAAAAGAGGTTAAGTGTACCAGCTGTATACTCCACATTTGGTTTGATCATTTTATTATTATTATTATTACTGTTATTATTATATTATTACGAAAATTCTTTATTTATGTGCATACACTTACACATTAAATTATGTATACTTAGTTTTTCATATTAGAGTACTTTAGATATTAAGAAGATTTAACTGCAATATGCAATACAAAGCAATTATTTTTCAAAACACATACTACTTATTTTCTTGCATATATATATATATATATATATATATATATATATATATAATGTATATATATATGTACATTATAAGATTTAAAAATATAAAGATTACTTCGAAATAATTATTTTAATGCAAAAATTTTCAAAATTTTATAAAAATTTTTTTAATATTCTTTCATTAATTATTGTACAGTGTACTCACTTTAAGCAAAAATATTTAAATTACAAGTATATAAGAGCAGTATAACATGTTCAAGTATTAGGACAGTACACAATAAATAATCTTTTCAATAAATATCCTGTGTGTATATCAATTAAAATTATTATAATTATAAATTCAAAAATTTAATTTTTTATCCAAATTTATGTTGAAAAAACAACGGCAGTTTTTCTTAGTTGCAGTGGATATTCAGCTGTGAACCGCATCAGCACACTTATACAAATAAAATATAGAATGCAAAAGGATAATGAACGCACAAAAACTAATACTGTGTGAATTATTATATTTAGTTCTTAACTTAAAAAAGTGTTATACATTGCGATATCTGATATCCGCCATAAATGTTAGGTATTGGATTTATTTTGTTTGTAAGAAAAAAATTAGTACGAAGCAGTTTTAGCCATTCGAATTTGATAGGAGTATTATAAAAATCCTCGGTAAAATTAATGTAGAAAAGGAAATTCGTACAGCATATAATATGAGTATACAAACTGGCTGGGTATATCATAATTTATTCTATATTTCGTAAGTTTGTCGTATTTAATAAAAAAATTTATCATATTTAATAATTAATTATTAGTAATTTTAATTCATTTTATTGATTATGATTTTAATTATTGTTAATATTTATATAACACTTTTAAAGAAATTTACTCAAAAAAGGAAAAAAAACAATCAAAAATTCTCATTTTACGAGTATACTCATTTCTTTATAATATTTTTGACATAATTAATAAAGAAAAAAAACTTAATAAATAAACACAAATTGCTCCATTTGATAAAAATACTCTATTGGCCAATAAAATTTTAATATATATGTATGTATGTATGTATAAAAATAAATGTACTAATATTCATATATATATAAAAGTATACATCATAATATGAATGAGCATTTACTCATCTAAACAAATATATATTTTATAATAATATAAAATATGTACATATATTGTTATGCTCGTACAAATGTGCATATATTAAAATATGCTACAATATATCATAATAGTAATATTACATTATACAAGTATAACAATTATGTATAGCATATTTTATAATATAATAATAATAATAATAAGAAAAAGAAGAAAGTATGAGGAAAAAAAAAGTAGGACTAGTAATTACAAGTCGGGTCAAAGTTCCTTGTACGATAGTAGACATTTTTTATATTATTATATGCGGAGATATAAATTATCTGTATATAAATGTATTCATGTATGTAACTATATAGTATATGTGTTTGTATTTATGCCTTTTATTTTTAACAATTTTAAGTTATTTTTCCTCTGTCATATCTAATAAATAAAGTAAAAATTTAAAAGTAGAGAGAGAGAAAAAAAATTAAAGTATAATCTACGGTATAAATTTTTGTTTTCCGTTTTTCTTTTTTCTTTAAAAATAATTTTTTAGAAATATATTATGTAATTTTAATCAATTTTCCATTTTTTCATTAATATTTTTATTTTTTTTTGTGTTATTTTATATTTTTATTCTCTGAGAATTTTTAATTTACAAATAATAAGCCAAATTTTGCGACTCCTAAATTGTTTTTTTTTTTTTAAATTGAAGAGTGTTTTGAAAAAATAATTTTGTATATGTAAAACTATATAAATATTTGATGTATTTAAATACATAAAATATCTATATAGTATATTATATAATATTAAATAATTAACACTACTGCATATATCCTTACTTTTGTATTCCAAGATATATGAATAAATTTTTCAGTATAAACTTGCAACATTATAATAAATATTTTCATAATTTCAGAAAATCAAAAAATTATAAGTTATAGTGTAATAGTAAATTTTTGGTCAATTTTTGTACAAATCAAAACATAATTTTGAGATGAAATTATGACTTTTAAGGCTACATTTATTTTGCTGCTAGTTTTAATTCCTTGATTTAATTATTTGATTAATTTGTAATTACAGTATTGAATTTTGATAATACAATAATATATTACGATATAATATAATATAATAGAGCCAACCGAAACAAAAATAAATTTTATTCCAATATAAAGTGTCACTCTAAAATGAAAATCATAAAAATTAAATATTATTATATAAATACTTCTTATTTAACCTGTGAGAGTAATATACCCATAGCTGGGATTTTACACATCAATTTAAACTGGGCTTTAATCAAAATTTTTAGATTCGTAAGCATTTAAAGTAATTTTTGAAAAAAATCTGAAAACTTTAGTCAAATTTAAGTTCTGGAAGCTATCATTACGCTAGACGAAATATTGTAGATTCGCACCGGGGATTTAGATAAATTCGTCAAAAGAATCTGATGACTTAGATTGGCCACCTGTAATAACACGCTCAATGACGGTCTGGTGATTATGTGATAGTGGTAGCAAAATGGCACATTTGTGCTAATTGGAGTGCGCTGAACATGCTATACCGACTAATATGGTATAAATTAGGTTTAATTAAGTCAAAAACTCATACCAATGTTCAGTTAAATTAGTATTCAGTTTAATTATTAGAATTTTGATAGAATTTTAAATAGAAATGTAACAAATCGAAAATAACCACAAGGTATAAGAATTATTATCAGTATAGAAAAATATATGCAGGTCTATTTGAAGAAAAATATCCTTAATAAATAATAATAATAATAATAATTATATGAGAAAAAAATTATAAATCCTTTTTTTTTTCTTGATATCAGAAATATAGGAAATTATAATTTTTTATTTTCTTCTTATTTGTAATTTTTGTTTTATTTTTTATTATATTATATTTTTTTTTAAATATGTTGAATGTACACACAATATTCATATTATGTGTGTGTATAAATATTTGTGTATAACAAACATAATGCTAATATCATTATATACATATAAAAATAATATACATATTTTATTATTATAATTTTTATCGTTTATATTATATTATAAAAATAATATAATTTTATATAATATTATGCATATACTGTATACAATATGCATATGTAATACGTATGTGCTTAATTATATATGTATGTTAGATTAATATAGGGCAATGCGCTTTTTATATTGCTGATAAAACATAAAAAAAAAAATTATTTTTCTTAATTTTTCTATTTCTTATTTTTTTTAAATAAGCTTTATAAAATTATTTAAAATTTATATAAATGAATAGCATGAAAAAATGTATATATAAAATTTTATACATATATGTTTACTAATGTATGTTTATCTCAATATTAAAATTATAATAAAAATATTAAAAAGAATATTTTTATATATATTTTATTGGAATATACCAATTTATAATAAATTGTTCTCTTAAATATTCTAGATATATACATATACGAGTACATAGGTAATATTATAACATCATATATTTAAAATAAATTTATTTTTATTTTAATATATATATATATATATATACTTTTAGTATATAATATTTATAAAAATGTATATTATGTTCTTTCACAAATAGTGCGTAATTATATTCAAATTCTGGTATACGTCATAAATTTTTTCTTAATACACACACAATAATTTAATATAGATCTTTTTGTGTATGCAAGTATTTAAGTTATATTAACACAAGATATACAAATATACATATATTTGATGTTTATAATAGGTGTATTCCATAATTGTTTTTTATGAATCAGGTTCTCTATAATTATCTTTTCATAAAATATTGAGTATGAGATATTTAAAAGATGATATACAATGTTTAATTAAATTTATACAAAACAAAAAAAATATAAACAGGCCTAATTTTTAAAGAAATTTTTCTTCCGTATTTTCGTGTTTTGCTCAGCAAAAAAAAAAAATAATTTAAATTTAACATTGTTATAAAACATATGTATATAATCATATAGAGTAAAGTTATATAGTACAATGGATTATACATTTCACATATGTGTATGTATGAAATATGAGACAATTTTTTAAAATTTAAAATTTATTTCACATTTAAAATTTTGAAATAAAATTTTACCCTAACTCTTCTTGTTATAACGCAGTGTACACTTGAATTGTATATAACAGGGCGGAGGAAAAAAAATTAATTAACGATTGAATATAAGTTTACATAATTATATGTTTTGACTACTCATTAGTAGTCATATTTCTTTGATAAGAATTTTTTATAAACCCTATTAAAATTAAAATACACTTTTCAATTGTAAAATCACCATCTTTTTGAGTATAAATTAATTTTGAATATAAATTGTAAAATCATCCAATAAAAAATCTAGCCAAAAAATTGTATTTTTAAGAAGATTTAAATATCTCTGGAAAGGAACGCATAAATATTATCTACTTGATAAACAAATCAGTGTTTATAACAATAAAATTATAGCAGCTTTACAGACAAAAGTGCTAATAATGTGGAAATATTAGACAAATTTTTCATTTTTCAAATATCAAATGACTTCCAGCATCTCTATGCTTGAATATGGCAAAGCTAAATTGTTTATATAAATTAGTTATTGGAACGTAACTATAAATTAGTTATTGGAACGTGAAATCGAAGTACGATTTTTCGTAGTCCTCACTTCTTAAAATAAAAAATATAAATACTTACAACTATTCAGGTTTTTCATTATTAAAATTTTATGAATTTTTTCCAGTTTTTATGAATTGTTAAAATAAACAAATAAAATATTTTTAATTTGAAATTATTTTTTCTATATACTAACAAAAAATATAACATCATATACTACTTATTATATTTATATATTCTATTATTTTTATTTTTATTTCATTATTATTATAGCATAATTATTTTACTTATTTTAGTACCAATTAACTTGCATATACATATATAGTCACTTTAAAATCCTTGATTATTATTTATTAATTCCTTATTATAATAATTAATTGTATTATTAAATTATTAAAAAAAATTTAAAGAATACAATTACGTGTATTATATTACATGTGATATGAAATTATTTTTCACCACAAAACTATTAAAAGATTATCCTTATTATTAGTATTATGTTATTATAAATAGATTATTGAAATATCTATTTATAATTAATAAAAAAAATTTATTTATAAAAAAATACATTATTATTTTAATATAAATTTTAATATTATATTGAATTTAAAATGATTTTAAAGTAAATATAATTAATTTAATAATTAATTCGAATAAAAACTAAGAAGGGAAAAAAATAAAACACAACATTATAATATAATACGAGTATTATCCATTATTTTTGTTTTAATTGCATTATTAATTTAAATATATAATAAAAGTATCAATCATTTAATATTAAAAAAATAAAATAAAAAAAATGAAAACACAAAAAAATAAATCACTAAATTAATGTAGGTTAAAAATGCATAAAAACAAAATAATAATAAAAATAAAGAATTTATAATAGAATATCGTTTTTGTTTTTCCTTTTTCACTTGTATATATAAACAATTATAATATATAAACTATATTATAATAATGTTATTACGTAGAGAAAATTATAATTTATATATTATTATGTTTGCACGAATATTCATATGTATTTGCTCCAGTTACAATTTATACGTTCAAGCATAATGTTTAAACATACACACATACATAATATATACAAATACATAGATATATGCACAGGCATAAACATAATATATTATGCATGCATGCATATTTTTTTTTTTCAAAATTCAAAAAAAAAATATTCACGATATTAAAAGTTTTTACTAATAAAAAAAAAACTGAAAGACAGTGAAAGCAAGGGTAATATACATAGAAAATAATATAATTTTTTTTGTTTTCTATTCAAAATATATCACAATATCTATAATATATTTTCCATAATATATAGACAAAAAAAATTATATCGCCTATTATGAATAAAGACCCGCAAAATTTTTAGGTTAATTCATATACACATATTATATATAAAAAATTAAAACCTTATAATTTATTAAAAATAAATATATATTATTTACTATACATACAAATATAATGTTGCAAATGAGTATGTTATTCATACTCTTTTAACACACAAAAATTCCATAAATTTAATGAATTTCATTAAATTCAATTACAACAAACGCACACAAATCATTTAACAATTTATTATAATACGTAGCTATATTTCATTAACAATTTCAGATTTCCGGGGCAGCTAATTTAAAGAAATTAAATGGGTAGAAAAAAGAAAAACAAACAAATAGGAAATTCAATATGCCGAAACAAACAATTTAGATTGAGTAAATTGATTAAAGATTTTTCTCTTTAATATTAATTTTTAAGAGTATTATTAATTTCATTTTTAAATTTAGCATAAGTTTATTAATTTTTTTATATTAGGGTTCAGCACCTAAAAGTATAACTATTGTTATAATATTAAAATAATTAATTTTTTGTCATAATTTAGTTTTTGTTTTCTAAATATTAAATGCAATGCTTTATTATTATAATTTTAAAAGTATAACAAATAAATTTTTAATTTAATTATTTTATAAATTTATCACATATATAGATAAATTGTAAAATTTGATTAAAATATTAAACTCAAAGATTAATTTTTTTTTCTTTGTTAATTTTTTTTATATACATACATATATTTGCATATTGACATAAATATATACATAAATGCAAAAATATCAGTAGTACAAATTTAATAATTTTTTTTTTTTGAAATTTTTATTTTATTTTCTTGATTTTTATATGATAACATTTTTATATATAAACTAGTAATTAACGGGTTTCTTTCACACAAATTAAAAAAATAAATTTAAAATAATTTACTTTTTTTTTCTTGGTTTTCTTCCTTATATTTTGTTTGATATTAAAAAAAAATGATCAAATCCAAGTATAGAAAAATTTTTAATTCAATAATTCATTCGTTTTTTTTTAAATTATTTTTCTATAATTTATAATAAATTTTCTCAAATCGAAAAAACAAAAAGAAAAAAATTTAAATATTTCTTGAATTATTTTTTTATTTTTTTTTTATTTATTCTAGGAAATCGTTAACCGTTTCGCAAATTATAGAATACTAACTGGTTTTTTTCAAATATTTGAAGTGTAAAGAAAAAATATAGTAAAAACAGAAAAAGAAATGGAAAAACTTATAAAAACGAAAAAAAAATAAAAAAGAAAATGGGAAAACTGAAATTTCCCCAAAAAATAAAAGCAAACAGCAGAAAAGAAAAATTCCAATTTTTTATTTACTTGCATTTTGTTTTTGCAAAAAAATTGTAAAGTTTTTCTCATTTTCATAGTTGGGAAATAAAAAAAAAATTAAAATAAAAATAAAACTAAAACCGAAATCAAAAAATAAAGAAGGAAAAAATGAAAATAATAATGACAAAAATGCAAAAATTTTTATCTCTTATTGTTGTTTTTTGCTCTTCTTTCTTTCTTTTTTGGTCTTCTTTATTTCCTTTTTTGTCCCATTTTTGTTTCTTACTTGTTTTTTTTTTCTTAATATTTGTTTGTTGTTTTTTTTTTTTGTTATAATTCAATCCAAAAATTTCCTATTGTTGCAATTGTTTTTTTTTATCCTTTTCCTTTTTTTTTTGATTTTTATTGCAGCTTGTTTTACTTTTACATTTTTATGTTTTTCTCATTATTTTGTATTTTAAATATTTTTATTAGTACACTAGCCCGTACATATACACATGTTTTATATATTATATATGTACATACATAAATAAATATATATATAAATTATATCGGCTACAATGTTTGAAATTGATTCATGGATTTTGTAAAATTTGCAATAATTCTCTTTTAATTTTAAATTTCTCATAATATAAAAAAATCGTATATGTTTGTTTGAAAATGCATATATAGAATATACACTAACTATAGCCAATATTAACCCATAATTATATATGTATACCAAATACATACATAAAAATATAAATGTGCATTGAAAAATGAAAAACAAAAACGAGACAAATTGAAAGACAAGTAAAATCTGCTATAAAAATTTTAAACTAAAAAGAAAACAGAATGAAATGAAATTAAAAAAAGAAAACATTTTTTTTTTGTATGTTATAATATACTTATATAATTGAAAAACGGAAAAAATGTCCTGCACCAAATTTATAAAAATATATATATAACAAAAAAGGGTATAACCAAATAAATAAAAATTTTTTATAAATTGAACTTTTATAGTTATTCTCTTTATAATGTTAAAAAATAATTCTCTTATTGTTGAATAAGAATAAAAATTCAAACCCTAACATTACTGTATGCACAATACACATATATAAATTCATACTCATACATTATAGTTATTCACAATTTACATACATAAAAAATGTAAAAAATTTTATCTATCTTTCTATTTCTCATTTTCTTCCTTAAATTCTTTAATTTTACTACGATATAATTAATAATCGAATATGCATATTTTAACTACAAGATTTTTGAGAATAACAAAAGAAAATAAAAAAAAATTAATATTATTATAAAATTCTGTTAAAACTTTTAAGTCTCTAAAATTAAATTTGTATTCCATTTATTAATTTAATATTTTCTTAATTTGAAAGTTAAAAATGTATTAATTTTAGTACTTTCATTTAAAAAACATTCAAAACATTTATAATATTCTTAATTTTCTTTGCATACTTCTCGGATAACAACATTCATTATAACATTAATATTATTTAAAATGATTCTGTAAGAGAAAACTAAGAGAAAGTATTTAAATTTTTTTATTTCAATTAACACCTGATATAAAAGCTAACATTGAAATAAAAAAAAAATAAATAAATAAATTAAAAAAATGCAAACAGAAAAAAAAGAGTAATACCTAACTGAAATGACAAATTTTAACATAATATGTTAAAATGATTATTTGTTTTTTTAATAATAACTTTCATCAAATCCAAAATAGTATCAAAAATGCATTTAAAGTATGTACATAATATTATACATGTGGTGATATTTGTGATAACATTTAAGAGAATACTGAATTTTGATGTTATAATTTTACCTCTTTTTTTTTTATCAAAAGTGCATAACATAAAAATTGTAATATAACATAACAGATGTTAATATGCAAAGCTCATTCATATTTTCTTGCATTTTACATTTGCATATACGTACATACATATTATATTTTTTCAACTATCTTTTTTAGGTTTTTTTATTCTCTCTCTATATTTTTCTTTTAAATTTCGAGAGAAAGAGAATTTAATGAATACGATTTTTTTTTGTTTGCTGAATGATAAGCACAAAATTTGATAGTATATATTGTAAATATTATGTTAAATGCTTCTCATGTTTGTTGTATATTAAATTTAGGTTAATTTGTTAAAATTATCCTAAAAAGTCATTCTTAACGTGAATTTATTCAAATCATATATAGGTAGTAAATCTTTTTTGGGATTTTTTCGGCTGCTCGGATTTTTTTCGGCTTTATAAATTGAATAATTTATATAAATGATGTACTAAATAAATTAAATATTTAACATGCAATAAATAAAATTTCGTTAATTAAATGTAAAAATAAAAAAAATGAAATTTTTAAAATTAATTCTTAAATTTAAGAATTAATTTTAAAAATTACTATAATATTCGAATAAAATGTTAAATTAAGCTTTTATTAATTTTAAAAATTAAAAAATATTATATAGTTTCTAATATACGAGTAGTCTTCCTTACATAAAAATATAGCACATAAATGTTATACGTAGTTGGCTCTTACTTACCAAAAATCTATAACCTAAAAATACATATTTAAACTCAGTTGTATACAAAAAAAACAGGAATAATATAAAAATTCAAAATATAATTATATCAATATAATATAACGAGTAACAACGACTCTTCCTTTTATGCAGTATTTTTGTAAAATATATACACAAAAAAAAAAAACATTTTTTTTTTTATTTTTATTAAACTACTTATACAAATTCAATATTTTTATTATACACAATACAATTAAAAAAAAGAAATGATAAAATTTATATATTCTGTAAATTTTTATAGTATTTCATATCCTTTTTTCATACCACTACATACATATGTAAGTACATTAAAAATTTACATTTATTAAAAAGCCGAATAGAGAAAGACAAAAATAAAAAAGTATGTATATAAAATTCCCAATATTCCAATTTCGTATGTTTATACAGAATAAATTTGTAGAATTCATTTTATAGCAGAATATTATTTTTTATAATATTTTACAGAAATTATACAGATTTTTATATTCTTCATGTTTTAATTTTCTTTATGTATGTATTTTTCGCTGCGTTGGTTCGTTCCTTCGGGGCAAAATCCCATTAAATTTTAAGGAGAAAATTAAAATACATACATAGATTTGCATAACATAAAAATTTTAATATAAATTACAATACAATCATATAAATAAAAATTAAACTGCATAATATAATTGAATGTATTTGTTAAATTCCCTTTAAAATATTATTCATGCCAATAAGGAATTTTTAAGATTTTTATATCATAGCCAAATAAAATTTTTATTTTTAAAAACTTAACAATATAGAATACACATACAATAAACCACTATTTTCATTTTTAGAAATATTAATAAAATAAAACTGTAAAAAAGTATCCTGGAAAATTCAATCCTATTTTTAATGAATTATACACATACTTATTCTGTAATGTTCGTTTCTTTAGCAAGTATTCTGTGTAAATGCATTATAGTTTCTGATTTTTTTCCTTTTTATTTTTGCTGATTATATGCAATTATTCCTCTTCCAGATTTTTCAAAAAAAGTATTTCTGCAAAACTTTTTGAATTTAATTTTGTGTTTGTATATATTATTTTTATATGCACAAAATCCATAGCAGAGATTTCTGCAATTAAGGAACTATACTATTATGGATGCGCTTAAAATTTTTAGAGCATATTTATTTTTATATATAAATTAAAGGGATTTTTTACGGGATTCGTATTCTGCAAATATAATATTATTATATAATATAATTTGTTTATAAAGATACAATAGATTTATGTATATTCATAATATGGACATAAATGCATATGTATTACATAATATTACGTGCTGGACTCACATATTATATGTAAAAAATACATTAAAATTTCTGCATAGAATTGCAGAGATGCACATATAGGCAACGAATTATTTTTATATTATAATTGTTTTAATTTTTTAGGGGTTCTGCACAACAAAAAATTGGTGCAAATTTTTTTTTTTTTTTATTCTATTTGAATTTCTGTAGAAAAATTCTGTTTACAGGGATTGTTTTTCTTTTTATTAAATGCTTTTCAATTTTATTTTTGTTATAATTTAATATTTCTAAATAACTTCAATTTTCCTTTAACTACCTTACAAAATAATTAAATTGCATCAAGTTCATTTTTCCTTAAATTTTCGGTTTTTTTAAATAATACTTCTTTTTTAAATGGAAATAATATTTAGCATATTATGATTTAGCATTTCACATAAAGGTGCTTGTACATAAAATATTATAAACAAAAACGAAGTTATGTTAGTTTTTATATATCCTAATTTTTTTTTGTTTAATATTAGATGAATTTTTATTCGGGCACTTCATTTCTAGAATCCCTTTTATATTATGCCTATCTTCATATATATATATATATATATATATAAATAAAAGTATATAATATTATTTTTGAGAACGTATTATTATTATTTGTATAAATTTTGTATATTAACACTCACACACATGCTAATAATATATGTATGGAATGTATGCAATTTGAAAATAAATATTATGTAATATAGTATGTAGTATATATATTTAAACATATACATTATTATATAAATGAGGATAAGTTGCTTCCTATAATAGTGACCCACAAATATAGGTTATAGTATGCCATTCTTTTATATCGTTTTAGTAATGGATCCCAAAATTTTTTTGCTTTGCGTTTTACATTTAAGCTGTGATTCATGTTAGTATACATTTATATTAAATTATGCCTGCACAATATAAAAGTTTTTTAAGAGAAAAAAATTGTTGTTATATATTCTTATATATACACTTATATATTTTGTTTATTTTGGAATATTCTGTACATATTATATTTCTTCATAGCTAATAATGTTATACAAGTAACAAATTTGAAAATATGTCGAATTCAAAAAAAAAAGAGAAAAAATAATAGAAAAATACTTGTAGGAATATCAAAAATTGACAAGGAGAAAAAATTAAAAAAAACCAAAGTGAAAATTAAAAAAAAAATTTATGGGAATTGTACATGTGCATTTCAAAATTATAATTTTTTTTTTTATTTTTTTTTTATTTTGGGAATTTGGTTATTACGTGAAATATGTTTTTTTTTCTTTAAATTAAATATTGTATGCAAATTCACACATATACCCAATTACCTGTACATATATATTTATATAAATACTTATATATCAAATTGATATATATGTAATCCCAGAAAATAAAGGCATGATTTTGTAAAAGTATATAATTATTTTATTACGTATAACAATTTACAAACAATGTTATACATAAACTTAACACAATATTGAAATTTTTAAATTCAATTTTATTAAAAATTTGTAAAATTTTGGTTTTTCATTTCTTTTTTAAAAGAGATTTTCAATAAAACTAGGAAAAAGTCTGTTTATTAATTTCGAAATAACCATCTGTCCGTAAGTTCAATTAAAATAATAATTTTTGGATCCTATGAGACAAATATTTTATCTTTCTCAAATCGATGTGTAAAGGGAATGGAAAATTTCACTTTTCGAAAAATGACAATTATAAATATCGGCCGACTGAATTAATTCGAACATTATGGTTAATTTTCAATTCTACTTTCTTATTATTATACCGCCTCCTATAGAGATGCAATATAAAACCGTATTTATTTTATTAAGAGAATAATGGAAATAAAATAACTTTTTATTAAAATCTAAAAATCAAAATATAAAAAATTGTAATTTTTTATTTGAAAAATATCGGGTGTTTTGTTAGTACATGTGATATTAAAAAATATCACATGTACTAACAAAACATCCGATATTATATGTATTATATGTATATTATATTGCATATGTCAAAATATGCAATATCATAAGCTACGAAAATTAATAGTGTATTCAAAAATAAGCAATTGAAAAAAAATTAATATGAAAAACACCATCAAAAGAAATAACAGTAGAGTTAAACTTATCAGCTTTGAAATACAGTAAGTGAGGAAAATCTGTAAGCGGCATAACCGCTCAATTTCTTAACTTCTTAATTTCTAGATTTAAATGAAAAAATAAATATATATTTCACTTTCAATACTAAAAAAAATGAAGAAATTTATTTAAATTAAAAAGTAATGGTATAAAAAAAAAATTCGATAACAAGGCAAAAACAACATTAACATAAATATAACAATAATCATTATATTGCATAAAAATAGAGGGCATCCCAAAAGTATTGAGGCAAAATGAATTTTTTTGCGAATGAATCTTAAACGTAATTAAATCTATATACTATATATGTATAGCAATTTATTCTCTCTTCCTCTCTTGCTCTCTCTTTTTCTCTCTCTTTCTCGCTCTGAGAACTGAAAGATCGCAAAAATTATAAGCATTTAGCTTTTTTTTTTCATACATTTCTTACATTCATTAAACATTATTTTTCTTCTAAATTTTTTTTTTAACTTTAATGTTTTTCAAAATTTTCTTATACAATATAATGTGATCTATTCTTTGTTATTATCCTTAATAATCATGCAATTTTTGTGTACATATTTATATCGTGTTACGTGTATATACTAATATATTTATGTTAATTTTTAACAACAGATTTTTACTATTAGACATTTATTTGATTGAAAAAGAAATTCTTTTTTACTCAGTTTCATTTTTTTGCTATACATATTATGTTTGTACGTATATATTTCTCCTTGTATATAAAAATCTATATTTGTGTGATGCCGAAAAATATTGCACGAAAATGCAATAAATATGTATTGCATATTTGTTTACAAATACATATATATAAAAGTATAAACACAATATTTAGAAATATGCACACACATACATATTATACACATATAAAATAATTATGTAGATATAATATTAGGCTTGATTACTTTTTAAACATATTTTCATAATAATATATAAATGCCTTTCTAAGCTGTTTCCTATAAATTTTTTCATATATTGTTATACATATAATTATACATACTGTATGTAAGTACAAAAAAAATAATTTGAACAATTTCAAATATGAACACATTTTATATACGCATATATGCTATCAAGCCTCTATTCTATATATATAAAACCGTATTATTCATTTATATACAAATATTTAGTATAAGGATAATATATGTATATGTGTTGATATATGCATACATGCATATATATGTATATATAATTACGAAAACGAAATAAAAATTTATATTTTTCATGTGGTAATGATTGCAATATAAATGTCAATGACATTTTTCACTCTCTTTCTAGCTCTCATTTTTTTGTTTTTGTTTCTTTCTCCCGTTTTTTACTTATTCTCTTCCCTAATACTATTGTTATTTAAATCGGTATTGCCAGATATACTATCTAAATTAAATAAATATAGAAAATATATTAAAGTAATAGTAAGTAATAAATAAATAAAATTAAAATTTTTAAATTAAATTATTTTTTAAAATTAAATTAGGTATATAAAATAATAAGTAATTTTAAAATTACTTATTAATAAAATTAAACGAACTTTTGTGTTAATCATTGTACTTTCCACTACCATTTCATTGAAAAAGCAGTATTTAAATTATATTAGACCCTACGAAATATTATTATTAGACCGTAAAACAATAATTAACTTAATTTTCTTAAATAATTTTTTAAAATTTCTGTATATTCGAGCATATAATAAATTATTCTTAAAATAATAAAATATATTTTTTAAAGCAAAAACTATCATTTGTCAAGAAAGGGTGTTCCTCGCGAAAATTAGGCACAAAGCTTAGATTAATTAACAATTAAAAAGAATAAATTAATGAAATTTTTTGTCGAATATAACCTATCCTGTTGATAATTAAAATTAAGAATTAATTGTATAAAGAACTCGAAAAATCGACTTCCTTGCAGTCGACGTATAACAGAATTCTATCTTATTATTCTACAACTTTTCAATATACATAATACATTATTATAAAAAACCCTCAACTATTTATTTTAATTATAAATAATTTTTTAATCTACATAAACTTAGAATTGAATTATTGAGTCCGGCTTTATCTCTGAATAGCCTTCAAATACCTATACAATAGTACATTATAAAACTTCATTAAATTACTGGTCATAATAAAATATATAGATTAGGTTATTTAAACAAAAAAGAATTTTCACACACAAATTTTATATAATTCAAATTAAAATTCTTATATATATATATGTATATATCTATATGATAACTGTTATACATATGTAGAGCATATGTTTTTAATATTATGTATATAAAATTATATTATTATTTAATAAAAGCTTTTAAACTTTCAACATATTGCCCGTATATTAAAGAATTTTTCTACATTAAATTATTATATAAAAATATGTGACAATGCAATATTAAATAAAATATACTGACTGTGTTTCCAATATGCATATAACATGTTAGTATAAGAACATGTAAATATATGTTACATACTTCGTATATGAATTTAAAGTAGATTAAAACACTTAAAGTACATATGTATGTCATATATACATACATGTATAACACATCAAATAATTATAATATAATATTTTATATCGTTTTCCGTTTTGTTAACTTAATTGAATAAGAAATTTTTGCTTTTTCTTTTAAATAATTCGTATAGTATTGTAAAACTATTATATATACAAAAAAAAAAAATTTAGTAAGTAGCGCACTTAATATAGTGTATCCTGTCAATAATCTCCTAAAAATTTTTTATACCCTGCCCTGCACCTTTGTAAATGTTATATTAAACTTTGGTATGGAGTTTGACATAGAGTTTTCAGTTGCTCTGCGTAAAACTAAAAATGAATTTCAATAACTCAAAAATGGATTAAGCCAACACCTCCAAACCCTTTACAAGTTGTTCGTTTTCTTAGGACAACGAGTTCGGGTAGCCGTCATTTAATTATTTAAAGGGGTTATTTTTGAATATTTAAAAAACTAATAAAGGTAACTGAATGAAATTTGGCAGTCATGGTTCCAATTATAATCCACATATATCCTTGAAGTACTTGTGGAATGACTTCGGGCCACTGGACTGCTAGGTTCAGATCCAATTATAGCATAAATATAACATGCAATAAAACTTGCTTTCAGATTATTCTAAATTTTACAGCTTTCGAATGTATTCTACATAACGTTCCCATAAAGAAAAATCACAAATCTGCAAAATTTTAGTTTCAAGATAGGGCTAAAAACAAAGTTAAATTGATAATTTAAAAAATACATGTACTACCTCAGGAAATTCCAAAAGGCCATTTTTACACGAGACTTTAAGAAAATGAAGATATTAAGTGTAAGTATACAAGCACACAAATACCTCTAAAATATTACGTTGATTATAAGCTAGTAATTCAGATTTTTGAGCTTGTTAATCTAAGAGCTTTTATGAACTATACAAATTAGTTAATATATGGGACATCTTATAAATCTATAATATGCATACCATATTATATTCATATTAAATATTTATATCTACATATTGTATACATATATTAAGAATTGCATTTAACAATAATAACATTTTAAACTTCTTAATATAAACTATATAAAATTGAAAGAGTACTATCAAACAAACAAAAAAAAAGCGAAAAATCACTGCATACATGTTTACACACACACATAATAAAACAATTTATTCTTGTATATTTTAGAGAAGAAATGAAAAAAAAAAAAAAACAGAAACTATGCAACAAACATTAAAAGGGTCAAGTTATAGGTGAAAAACTTTGTACAAAAGGAATGAAAAATTTTTCATGTCTAATTTCAAGTTAGTTTTCTTACATAAAAAAAAAAATTTGTCTCTCTTCTCTTTATTTTTCTATATAATTAAATAATAATAAAAAGTTTTTACTATCTTTTTACTACTTTATTTCTTAAAGAAAATAACAAATGAAAAAGTTTTAAGTCCAATTTTTCTTATTCATGATTTTTATTTTGTTCTTTTTTCTTCAACATGAATTCCTATCCTCTTATTCAAGTGTTGAATTTTAAAATAGAAGCAATTAAAAAAAAACTAATAATAATAATAAAAATCAAATAAAAAAAATTATTATTTTAGTCTGGCTGTCCAACTATTCCTCAACAATTTTATAGAATACGAGTATACAAAAAGATTTGCATAATGTGTATACGAAAGGGTAAATTCAAATCAACATTCTCCCTTTTACGATCCTTATCAAGAAATACGATATTGTTTTAACGATGTTTTGCTATATCATATCGTATATACAATATCGTATTTTGGTTTTTTTTAGAACATACTAATATCTGTATATCTGTATAATATGTAAGTCTAAAAATTATGAGTCGCAGTTCTCGAACGTCTGCCGTAATAATACCATTGTCTGTATATTTCATCAAGATTCATATTATCATTTTTAATGTTTGTGCATATAATCACTTTATTAAAAAAACATTTTTTTTTGCTCAAAATCTTTCTGACTTAAAAATAAATTTTTATATTTTTTTACATAACACACTTTTTTTTATAGCATATACCCCTACAAAATGAAGTTATGTAGAATGTCCTAAATTTTCTTCAATTATACTTAAAATATTTGTGTACCGGTTTTGTTTTTCTTCTCTTATTGTTTTTTTGTCTTTCTGTTTTTTTTCCATACTTCAAATGCAAAGAAATTAATATTTTTGTAACGATTTTGTATTTAGTTCTTTCAGGATGACCTCAAAACTGGTTCCGATTAACTTAAATAATTTTTTTTTTTTGGAAAAGAGGTGAGATAATAGACATATATATATGTAGATGTGTCATACAAAATTTATAACCAATTAAAATGAATAAAAGTTCAATAACACTAAAACATCTTTTAAATGCTTTAGAAAATTTTTAATTTTTAATTCTATTGGAATAAATGCCTTCCCCCAAAAGTATGCAATTTTTAGTCATTTTCGTGATACGTAAATAGGACAAATTCATTGTTTAGTTATTTTGAATTTTCTTTGTTTTTTATTTTTAAATAGAATATAAGCATAGAATTTAAATATAGAATATAGAAGAATATAAACAAATTATATTAATGCTAAATAAGTAAGGATAAAAAAATTTATTAAGCCGTAAATGTTTATATAAAAAATATTGATTTCATCATCGCATTTTAAAGTTACTAAAATACTATGAGGCTTTAAAAACATTTTATTTAAAACCATATTATTTTCAAGTGAATTTCAAATTTTTCATAAGAAAAAAAGCTGTACATCTATTTGAATTTTTTCTACAAATTTAATTACTGGTTTAAACAATTGTTCTTGGTATCCAAAATTTGTGGTGATATCCTACTATTTTATAATATATTTGACGACTTTGCTTTGGGGCATTGTTTTTCATTAATGAAATTAAATAATTAAATTAAATGAGGGCATTTTTTTACGTGGAAATTCACAAATGTGTGAAAAAACAAATAATTAAAAATTATGTATAATTTAAAAAATAATTATTTCATCATTTTATATTTCATTTAGATTTTCTCTTTAATCGGGTGCTTATTGTTGTCAAATAACCCTAAAACATAAAACGATGCCAAACTGAAGAAACAACAAATCTCCTTTAAATAATATGGAAAATGGTAATTTACTTTATCGCTTAATCCTTTATTTTTTTTAATTAGATATACATATTTTTTTTTTATATAATAATTTTCTAATTTCTTAATATTGTTTTTCAGTTTTTCACTATATATATGTATATATATACTATAGTTTTCAAATAAATAAAATTTATAAAAATATTTTTTTTAACTTAAATATACCCATGTATATGGATATGTATGTATGCATGTGTAGGATATAAATACATACGTACATAATTATGACGTCCAATTTTACAGGCATTATTCCTAGTTTTTTTTTTTTGTATACCTACTTATTTCAAATATAAACACAATATTAAAAATGTATATATATATATATTTACATAAATATATGCGTTCATACAATATAATATATCTATGTATGTATGTATATTGAATTAAATTTCCCAAAAAACTTGACCTATGATAATTACGCTCCAAATGGTTTTTTTCTTCTGGAAAATAATAATAATAGTATTCAGAATAATAATTATCGTTGTATGTATATGTGTACGTATATACATGTGAACATAATTTTCAAATAATATTACTAGTTTTATATAAAAAGAATATGTACATGGAGTATAAATGTTTTATAATTTTTATAAAATGAAATATATACATATTCTATATGTATGTATATTATTATAAATATATAGATAGAAAAACGCGATATTTCAAAAAAAAAAAAACAAAAAATAAAATGACAGTCCACCAATGACGTATTCTTATAAATATATATTATATACCTATATAATACAGCTACTTATATAAATAAACATTTTAAAATATAGGTTGAACATTAGGCGCACGCTATAACATAATTGGGACAATAACGTAAAATTATTTTTTCCTATTTTTTAATTCATATTTTTTGTGTTTTCCTTGTTTTATTCATAATTTAATATAATTTTCATTTGCACATACACACAAATGTAAATAATATTAATTATTATTTCATATATAATTGTTATACCCTTGTATAATATTATGTATATTTGTATTTAAAGTGAAATTTAAATTAATTTAATATGAATGTAGAGTAATCCTTATATTATTTGTAAATATTAAAATATGATTTTTTTAAAAAAGTATTTTCGGTTGTTCAATGGCAAAAATACTAAGAGGAAAACTATCAATGATTGATTTAATATATCTCATATTTAGTCCTAATTTTATGAAAACCAACATCTTCTTAAGTTAAAACAAAATACAAATACACTCAAATATGTAAATTTATTTTCTATGCTGGAGGTTCAGTTCGTTAAATCTGGTTTTACTGAAAAACTTTTAAGTTCGGAAAACAAAACATATTAGATAAATTCTTTTCAAAATGTTTGATAAATTTGCAAAAATTAAATTGAAAATATAAAATCTTTGCTTCCAGAGTGAAAATAAGTTTTGGTTTCCTTGAAAAATTGTTATTTTTATATTAAAATAACTAAAGTTGAGATATATGAGAATTGTCAAAAATGTAAAATCTGCCTGTAATAAATTTTACCATTTCATTTAATTTCCCGAAATAGGTAGTCTCAGGTATAAATATCCGCATTACTCTAAAATGTAGAGCAATATATGATATTTCGTATGATTGCCATACTTACCATTATTATATGCAATGCAGTCGATTTAAAAGAGTAAATATTTGTTTTATATAGTCACTATAACACAATAAATTAAGAGAAATTTTTTTAAATAGCTTCTATAAGCAATATTTATAATATTTTTGTAGATTATATTATATTTTTATTCATACATTAATAATTTTAATTTTTTATATTTTATTCTTCTTGTTATTCTCCTAAAACAAAAAGAACGAAAAAACATTCTTTTAAATTCATTAAGACTTTTTTCCACTAAATTTTAATGTAATATTATACAAATTCTAGTAGTGTCATCGCAGTGAAGTCGCTGACTGTCGTCTATGATCTATGTTTACATATATTTTAGATACAAACAAATAATATAACCTATATTTCTAGGTATATGATATTCAATAATATTTTTTATTTTCAAGCGGCGCGTAAGAAACGAAATATTTGTTTTTTGCTACTCTTTTTTTTTTTTGTTTTTTAGTTTTAAAAATGATGACGACAATAAGAGATAAAGCCCAAAATTATTTCTCCTATTTTCATATTTCATTTCATACAATGTAAATAATGTGGTATAAATATTATAACTGTTATAACTGTAATAACAAAAAGTGTTACTTTAATAAAATTAAAAATTTCACCACAAAAAGCACAAATTATTTGAATGAAACCTTTAATTTTAATATTTAAAATATAAATTTCTCAAATATTTTAAAAAAATTCTCCTTATAAGATCTTTTCACTTTCTACCACCAAAACATATATAATATATTGATATTGGTGAAGATAGTGTAGGAAAATACAAACTTTCATAATCGAATATTTTATATTGTTTAAAGTCAAGATTCACTATTTAATCTTTTTTTTAAGTTAAACTGAAAATTTTTACATGGAAACAGAAATTATAAAAATTAAAGTTAAAAATCTAACTTAAGAACAATATCATAATTCAAAACATAATACCAGTATGTACACATAATACCTATAAATCTGGATACATTTCTTCTCCGAAATACAGACATATTGTATTACAAATGGTATTTCTTAACATGAATGCAATTTTAAAACAATATTTTTAGCAGTAATCCTTCACTTACGATAGATCAAATATTAACATTACATTAAGAACCAAAATACATTCAGCATTAAACACAAAATTTTTTATTCATACATTTTATATTAATAAAGATTCTCAAAAACGTCGCATCAAAATTTAAAAGAGAATAAATAATTAAAGAGAAATACAAAAATATTTCCCAATTTTTTTCTCTTCAATTAATTTCCCATTTTTTGTTACCAAAATACTTACCATTTACTCTCCAACTTATACTCTACTATTACTAAAACTTTTAAAATTGAATAAATAACTTTCTTATTTTTAAAATATTAAAGCTTTTCGCAAGAAAAAATAAAATGAGACAAAAAAAAATGAAACATTAGAAAGAAATGAAATGTTAAAAATAGAATAAAGCACGTGCATGCATTTTTCTGATGTCATAAAATTCAGTCTATAACTTAATTCATATTGTTAGCTCTATGCATAAATAGATGCATGTTTTTCAAACACATTGAACACATTTTATTGGCAAAACTATTAGAGATAGAGGAAAATGTTATATGGGTTAACTTTTAGATCTCAAAATAGTGCATCCAAAAAAATAAAAAAAAAATAATAATAAAAATTTTCGAGAAATTTCGAGCTTTTGAAAAAAAATTCAAAATAAAAAAAAAAACAATATTACTGATTTTGACTAGCTTTATCTGCAAAATTATGGTTCAGATCAAATTGATTTTAAAACCAAAAATAAATAATAATCAATTACCTGTAAATCAAGCTACTGTTAGTTACTCTACGATCGTTTCGTTTCTAAGTTACAACCTTGTATTTATATGCAGACTCTCACTGAAAAACGAGTATATTGTAGCCGCCCCCACCAACATAATTTTTTGCTGAAAATTTATCATAGGGTCATTCTTGAAAAATATTTGCCGCCTTATACGAAACACTAGCTGTAAAATAATAAAAAGAAATACTTTAATTATTTTAATTAATAAATGTATACCTTTAATTATAATTTCTTAATTATTTTAAATACACAATATATGAACATAATTATGAATATAATATTTTTTTACCTGAAACATAATTTACATACATATTCCTAAATAAATAAATAATTATTCTTAAATTAACTTATAATATAATATTGTCTTATACACATTTCCTTAATGTGAATTATAATAAAATGGAAAAACAAAATACAATGAGACAAAATTAATACAATTTCAATTTAAAATAAGTGTTAAGAATGAAGAATTATTTTTATACACATATTTAACAAAAACCTATATATTATGATTTTTAAATATATTTATATACTATGACGCAAAAGAAAAAAATTGGGAAATTTAAAAGGGAAATAATAATAGTTCTACGATAATATTTTAACATCAGTTAAATGTCAAAAATTTTATTCAGGTGACTATACTTTTTTCTTACAATTTAAAATTTCACATTTTCAAGAATAAAAATGCGCTTTTAATCCATTTGAATTTATAGTTTCCTTAATGCATTCATTTTCTCTTAACTCTACCATTTTTACTCTCATTCTTTTTATTATTTTAGTTGTGTTTTACTATTTTATTTAAAATAAAAAATTCAATTCTATATTTCAATACACACTCAACAAAGAAAATTATTCTAGTTGGCAATATTGTTCATCTTTTTTATACAGATATATATGTGTATATAGGTCAAAAATGTAATTTTTTATTTTATTCTGCATTTTATATGATGCACAATTTAATAATGACGTTTCAATGAGCACAATTTAATAATGTAGCAATGAGCTTTCATAATACATATAAATAATAAATGTATACATATATAATAATAAAGAACATATACATTATATATTATGTTTATCATGAATGTAAATTATTATTTTTATAATATTTATATTTTCTATAATATTATAAAATTATTATATAAAAATTCTTTTATAGAAATTAAATATTATCAGTTATCACACTATATTGCCATAAATAATCATCTTTCCCTATATTATACTATTATGAAAAGTAATACAATATTCAATATGAAAAAAGAAAATTACTAAATATTACTTACTCTTAATACATTGGTAACACTTTATATTAAAAGTTTACATGACGTACAATAAATATAAACACGGAGCAGCATTGTGCACTAAATATTTGAAAAAATATTAATTCTTATCTTCATGCTAGCGTACATATATTATGTATATATATATATGAGTAAAAACGTTGAATATTTTAAATGTAAATTGGAAAAATATAATTATGAAATTTCAATTATTTCTTCAATAAATTTTTTTAATAAAAACCCAGTATAAAATTTTAATTTATTCACTTCAGTTTTGAAAAGTTACAAGAAAAAAATCTGATATGATCAGCACATAACCGACTGCAATGTGCATTGTCTAGTTAAGTGAAAATGTTACCGAATATTATAAAAATGTTTAGGGCATTAGTAAGTTTATAGTTAGCATACCTAGGAAAATTTGGCTCATAGTATAGTTTCGCTTTGTGCTACCCTGAAATGCTCGCCAGTTAGTTTCGGTAACAACCAGAACTCAAATATCAAATTTCACGAAATTCCATAATTTCGTTCCGTAGATATGGTGAAAAATGTAAAATCGGCCCGCAGATCAGTTTTCGAGCCCTGATCTTTCCAAACAATTTATATGTTCATTGTTTTAGTACGAAGAATTTAAAGATATCGGTTGATTATTTCTCTTTATATACACAAAAATGTAGATTTTGCCCGTTTTCCAGTTGCTGACGCCTTCGGTTGGATATTTTCTTTAAAATGGTAAAAAATGTAAAACAAGCCCGCTAAAAAGTGCAGTTCCCGAGGCGAGATATATCCCAAAAGTTGATTAATCCGTGCCATGGTCGAAATAAACTTACATATAAAATTTCATCAAAATCGGTTCAGCCGAACTTGAAATACACGCGTCCACACACAAACCGACACACCGACAGGTTGCTAAAAATAGTTTATTTACACTTCCCCACCATGGAGAAGTGCACTCCCACCGAAAACTCGATATGCAAATTTTGTTTTCATCACATAAGCTACCTATTGTATACACAATACAGTCGGTAAAAAAAATTGCATTGAAATCGTTTGTTTCTTTTCAAAAAAAATCTGAATTTTTTGCAATATAATTATAGCTTTACATTATAATATTATGTTTTCTTGATGCGTTAAGACATTTCCCATATATTTTTCCATTATTATTCCAATAAAGTTGAAATATTTTCTGTTTTAATGGCAATATATAATTTAAAATTTTCTTCTTGATATTTCGACGAATTTCATTATTTCTATATGTAGCATCATCTCTTCGTTTTCGAAAGGATCTACAAAAAAAAATTCTTCTTTTTAAAATTGAAAATTAAATAAAATTCTAAAAACTACTTTATAACAACCAAAATATACAAAATTAAAGAACTTTTTTATACATACACACTTTCTTATTATTTCAAGAAAATGCATAGTTTTTTTAAGAAAATATACTTTATTTATATAGGTAATACATTGATCAAATATTGATAATGGTAAGCATTAATCTAGTATGATCTGAAATGTCATGAAATATGCCACAATATCAAACTCCGTTCTTACAATAAATTTTCTTAAAAAAGAAAGGGCTCTCTTAAGAGCCCTCTTCCAGAATTTCAAAATTATATCGATTTTTTTTTTTCTTTTTATACCGAAATTCTTTGAACATATAGGCACTTTATCGAAGTAAAGAACTTACTAGTTATGTTATGTACATAGGTATATTAATAATACATTGATTATTGATAGAACTCATATTTACCTTTGGTTTTGAATATTACGACTTCTTTCAAAAATATTCGATGCTTCAATATTATAATATAAATAATAATAATAATATCCTGTGAAACAGCAAGTTATACAAATTAAATAAAATATCCAGATTAAAAATTCATTTTCCATTATGTATGTAGCTATTTATGTATGTCCTTTTTGGAATTTATTTTGTTTAGAAGTTCCTATGAAATATTCCTAGAGTAAAAATCAATTTCTCAATATATAATTGCGAAAAAAAAAACATTTTTTTTTTTCGGTTTTTTTTTTTATTTTTTAAAAATAAATTTTTAAAGAAAAATTTTATTAAATAAAAATCGTATGCTTCAAATTTTGAAGTTTTTTAATAGCTTACTTGAAAATATTTTTACATATACATACATTTACATATACATTTATTTATAGAATTTTCCGGAAGTTTGTTTTATTTCACAATCATTAAGTAATCAAATATTGTAGCCTAACTTATTTATTTCATATAAGAATCAACTACGATTACGTCATCCAATGAATCACTCACGATAATGTAAAATATACATAATTGTTTTAAAATTTTATAGAGAATTTTAAATATACATGTGTATGTACATATATATTATTACTTGCGTTGCAATTACTTCTATGGAAAAATATATTAAATCTAAAAATAAATTATGTTAAAACTATATTTCAAATAAAAAGCCAAATTTTTTTATTATCTTCGTTTTCATACAATTTTTTGGACATAATTGGAATAAATTGTATATTAATTACCATACTAAATTTTTAGGTTCCATTAAATGGTACAATGAATTCCCAAAAAATTTAACAAAAAAAAAACAAATGAAGTTTAAACTCTTATAAAGCAAGTTTTAAGATAGAAAAACATCAAATCTAATTTAGAATATTTTTGAAAAAATTTGTTGCAAAACAATTTTTTTTTTTTTGCGAATTTAAATCTCCTCCTAGGATTAATAATATTTTTTAATAAATTCTACGTTTTATATGTACACATTACTGTATATATATAGATGACCTTTTTCTTGTACATATTATATTCGCTTCATAAAAATACATACCTACGACCTGTGAAAATATAGTATTTAATAATAAATTATCACACGACCAAGAAAAAGAAAAACACAAATTTTATTATTTCAAAATTACATATTTATTTTATGTGAAAACTACAATAATTTATTATTACTATTAAAAAAATACTTAATTATTACAAAAACTATAAAATTTTGTTTTATGTACTTAAATATCCAAAAGCCTTGTTAAAATTGAAAAGTAGGATAAAATCCTCCATATTTTTCTCCCTCATAAGATCGGGTATGGCGGCAAAGTTGATGTAGCTCAACATGCTCCAAATCAATTTATAATAACGAGGAACACAACTTTGTTTAATTTGTTTCCAATGTTTTATGATTAAACAAATTATTGTAACAAAAAATATTAGAAATATAATTATTGTTATTATAGTAAATAAACCAAATTCCATTTTTGTTTGCTTCTTTTCTTTGACTTTAGTTCACACAATAAGTTTAATTAAATAAATCTTAAATCAATGAACCACTATCAGTGAGATTATCTTAAATAATCAACCACTCCACTAAACTTTGCTATATATATAGCTTTTAATTTCTCAATTTATCGCGTTGCCGTCTATGATGATCTTTGTATTGTATTACAATCAGTGCTGCCAAATGTATCACATTTTAGACTCTTGTACCATGAAAAATTTTATAACTTATGAATTTTGAATTATAATATGCAAAATACTGAACAATTGATTTTTACGTTTCGCAGTTTTTCTGCGTTAAGAACGGTAATCATCCGACGTTGTTATTCTTCGTTTTGGTTATTTTTTTATATCGCTTTCAAAACGTAAAGTTTTCCATGCAAAAATATGTAAAAAAACGCAATAAGAAAATCTGATCTGATATTTGAATACATTTTGAAAAATACTCAAAAAAAAATAAATTGTTTTTGAGCTCCAACCTCCACAAATTTTACAAAAGTGAACCTAAAGCTGTCAAATACGTATCAAATAATATTTTGTTGAAATTCAACATTTAAAATTTATACCGGCGTTGGTTATGATTTTAATGTTTTTTTCCTTTATTGACATTTTTTAACGTAATATTTTAAGATTTAATTGTCATTTGGTGTAAATATTAAAAAAATAATGGGATTTTTTATTTGAAAATGGCGCTACCTCAAAAAAGAATTTACTTACGCATCTATTATTAATTATATAATATTATCCATGTTATATATTCTTGGTTTAGATTAATTTCAATATATTTGAAATATATTAAAAAAATTTTCTTTCAATAAAATTTGTTTTTGATTTAAATTTTTTTTTGTTTCCAAAAAAGTAGAAAAAAAATGAGATTGTCAAATTATTGAAAAATCTTATATCTAATGCAAGTTTTTTCAAATGTCACTTAAAATCTGAAAACTGGTTCTAAAATTACATACATTATTACAAATTTTATAAAGTTGAACAAGTCATAATATATACATATGTATGAAGATAATATTATGCCACTTAATGTCAATATCGCTTTAGGTTAAAAAATACATATGCACGCTTTATGATTTTTTTTTCGCGCTTTTGAAAAAATTATAAAAGCTCAAACTGCATAACCTAGTACGTAATCAAATTATTTGCAATAATAAAGAAATATGGAACTCATAAGTCATATAAATGTTTTATATATACACATATCATTTAACTATAAGTTTATTATTAAAACGACAACTTTATTTGTTAATGTAAATAAAAAAGAGAAATGTAAATAACATTTGTAAAGCGGCAAAAAATTCACCCATGATAATAAAATAGCTTTTTAATATGAATATTTTATTATTAATAACAAAAGATGCAAATTTAGAATGCGTATAGTTTGCTATATTGAACGAATAATAAACATTTACTATTATTATTAGTTTTAGATGCAAGGGACTTTTATAAATGTATGAAATATGCATTTTTTGTATGTTTTTTAAACACATTTAACACGTTTTATTAGTAAAACTATGCGAGATAGAGAAAAATGTTATATGGGCTAACTTTTAGGCCTCATCGTAACGCAAAAATATAAGGAAAGTTATAATAGAAATTTTCGAGAAATTTCGAGTTTTTACAAAAAAATTTCAAAAAAAAAAAAAAGAAACAAAAATTCTTTGACGTGTTTTATCTTGAAAACTATAGCTTCATAATTAAACTGATTGTATGACCGAAAAAAAGAGCAATTCATCGCCTGTAAAAATTTTGTACCTTTTTTTTCAATAGGCTGTAGATTGAAAACAAGGATCAGCACTCAAACTCCCGCCCCCCCAGCTGAACAATTTTCATTGGAAATTTATCATGTACCTCAGACCATTTTTTATTGAAATGAATATTTCGGAAAACTTTTCATCTCGTTCAGTGGACTCTGGTTAGTAAAGGCGCTGCTTATTAACACCTTATGGGCAGTAATAACAGAAGACATCGTTTTTTTGAAATAAAAAACAAAAAATAAGTATGCAAATATTTTCTTTTGTTGTGTTATTTAATCAAGGATTCCAATTTTATGAAAAATAAGCACTTTTTTTCTAAAATTTTTTGGAAAAGTGCTAAGAACCATGAATGATTCAATTTATCGTTCAAAATCAAAAAAAGAAGTTTTTTTTTTGGTTTTTCTAGTATTTTAAAGCTAACTTTATATTTAAAGCATAAAAGAAAAAAAAACAAATTTTTTTTTCTTGTTTTTAATTACAATTCTCATTCCTCTATATATGTACATATAAGTATGCATATGCTATATATATAAATATATTGTATATGTATGCCTTGACACAAATTTATATACTAATAATATAATTTAATTTAAATTACTTTACAATATTCCTATTTTAAATAATATTTTCTGCATTGAAATAAATTAGTATTATGTTATCTGCAAGAAACCTGATATAAAATTAAAAAATAATGTGATATAAATGTGATATAAACTTGAAAAATGTGATACAAACTCAAATGTAAATATTAATTTCATATATACATATATTTGCATAAGCATATTTCTATAAATGGATTAAAGTTAGGTCCAATGATTTGTATAGCACTTTTCCCTTAAACCGGTGAAAATACTATTTTCGAAAACAATCAAATACATTATATAAATTACTTTCATTCAAAATATTTCAAAGATTGAATATACTTAGGGAGAGAAATATTTGCAATCTTTAAAATACAACAACAACAAATTTAAAGAGGCGTTGACATAAGCATTGAATACAAGGCGGATATGAATTTTTTACTACGGAAATAAGTTTCAAGTAAATATCTAGTAAATATCTATATTCTTCAAGGGTGTAGAAGTTTTCTAAATATGTCAACAGATGGCCGAATAGAATAAAACTAATTTTTTATTAAAATTTTTTTTTTGGACAAATGTTAAAAAGGAAAGTTTATAATAGGATGGGTAATAGATTGTAATAAATAAAAATTGAAGATTATGTCAGAGTACCAAATGTGGTGTGTGCTATTAAAGTCTATACATGGATGAAAGTTATGATTTATTGAAAATTCTAATGATTTTTGAGATTTTTTTCTTTCAATAGTGTGAAATTATTCAAGAAAATGTTACTATATAGAGTTTATTACAGTATATTGCTCAAGAATAAGAAGTACTCTAGTTTTATATTGAATAAGCAAACATATATACATTTACATATTGAAATATGTTCATGTACGTTTTATTTTTGCGAATGAATGCTTAGCTGAATAACGTAGTAACAAATAATTTTATTAAAAATACTATTACTTATGATGACTATAACTTCAAAAATCCTTACTCTTATAAGCTACAAGAATTAATCGTTAAAATTACTCCAGTTCTGACCCATTTTAACCATATATATCGTACTTTTATCAAATTCCAATATTATAAATATTAAATAAAATGAACCAACGGCAATTTTTATTTTAACAAAAATTTCAATAAATTTTTTAAATCTATATTTTTACAAAACAAAATTACAATACGCCAAATGCCATACCAAACAAAAAGCACTAACATATTCATCAGTAATATTTCATCAGTAAATTTCATCAGTAATATTTTATGGTTAAGCAACCTGCATATATAGCAAAACTTGGAAAAATACTTGAACTTTAGAGATAATTAAGACGAAGTAAACTATTCGTACACATAATATGTGCGTATGATATAAATTTTTAAAATATACTTAAATACTAACGACTAATATAGCGCAGAAACCTTTTTTAAATGTCTGTTTAAATTAAAAATAAAATTTAAAAAAAAAAGCATATAATAATTTATTTTACCAGTTCTTTATCTGAATTGGCTCTATGTATCAAAACATTGACTCAAGTTCTTAAAAATCATTCAACCATTATAGATTGTTTGCATCACCTACATATTTCAGTTTTATAAAATGAATAAAAATTACAAAAAAAAATTAAAAAAAAAAAGGATCACCTAACAATAAAAACAAAAATTATTTTATCAGAATGCAAGTATATTATACGATGAGAGAAATTTTATATGTATTTAATAGTGTGACATTTATTATGTGGTTGTCAACCGTTTATAACGTTGTAAATAAAAAAAATTAAATTTTAATTAAAATACGAGCAAGTACATATTCAAAGAAATTTGACATTTTAGCAACTTTCAGACGCTTACAAATAATTCATTTCATTGGAGGAATTTTTATTTTCTCCCCTATCCTTTCTCATGTTATCGCCTATCGAAATTTGTAAAATTTCAATTTTCGAAACTGGAAGCTTCTCTAAATTTCTACAAATGCAGAAAGCTAATGGGAAATGGCATGCCAACAAAAAATATAATTATTTTTCTTAACTCACTCAATCAGACCCTTAAATTCCAACAATTTTATGTTTACACCTTTTTAAATCTTGTTTTTATTTTATTTTAATCTAATTATTGCAATCTTTGTAATATATTCGTATATGAATGAAACTAATTTTAATAATGTACAAATTGTTTTTAAAAGGAGTATTTACACCTGTTGAAAAAAACATTACAAACCATTGGTTTGACACAACTTCATAATATGATATATGTATATTATTTGAAATTTATAATTGTAATATAATTTAAAATTACAAATAATGACACTATGGCACTCCATATTGTATACAGTTATCAAAATACTTTAAAGAAAATATATACTTGGTTTTTTATGATTTTTTTAAAACAATCTACATTTGACATTTACGCCATAATAATTGGAAAAATGTATAAGAAATTTGCAATTTTAAAAAATTAATAAAAATTGTAACTTCAAAATTGCAGTAATACCGTTGTGCTCCACATTGCACAACAGTATTACTACAATTTCGCAAAAGCAAATATATTAGTAGGGCCAATTGTTGACTACTTCTGGTAGCTGCCATGCAACTTTAGTAGTTTGTTTGGCATTTGTCTTAGAAAATATAAATTAATATTGTAATACGGCAAGTAAAAGTCATAGTCTGTCCCATAGTCAGTTATGGCATATATACTCGCACAATAGGATAACAAATTCGTACGGGTGTCACAGAGTTGACACGATCAACTATATCTTTTCTCGTTCTAACATATTTTTAATATTATACGTAATTTTTATTACATTATTTTTACATATAGGTATATTTGCATGTGTAGTATTGTATTTCTTAACAATATTATTCTTTAACCTCATATACCCATATACCTACATTTTTAACTTTGATAATTTTTGTTTTTACTGTTTTTTTTTTTTGTATTGCAGATTGTTGTGGTATGTACATAAATGTATGTAGGATGAATATTATCGCACAAATTATTTTTTGTTGAAAATTATTTTTTTTTTTTTACATATATGCATACATATAAAAATAATAGTGTGGAAATACTGTTTTAGAAAACCAGGATACAAAGTAGATTTAAAAATTTTTAATGATTTTTATTTTTTCTTTGTTTGTTTTTTTTTTTTTTTGAAATTTTTGATGAAATAAATGTTGTTGTCTGCAAAATTTTGCATCTTTTTATAAAATATTGGCAACATAAAAAATTACAAAAAAAAAAAAACAAAAATATAATAATAAAAAAATACTTCAAATTTTTACAAATTGTTGTTTTTGTTGTGAATTTTTCGTTTTTTTTTATAGAATTTTTCTTTTATTCATGGTATTTTATAATAAAGTTTGCCAGAATTAACTAATTCTCTTCAAAATGTTTATCTTCTTTATTTATTGAATTTTTTTTCTTAAGTTTTTATTTGGGTTTTCATCCCTTAAATATAAAAATCAAACAAAAAATAAAAATGTTAAAACACACTCAAATTAATTTGAATAGTAACACACTCAAAATAATTTGTTAATTTGAAGATTGTGGTGAGGAGAATTAGAGTAGAATTGTACCAGAGTAAATCATAGCCCAATACCGTAATATACTAATGAATTTAGTTGTAGTAACTATAATGTTCTTAAACAAAATCAAAAATTGTAAGAAAGTTTAAGAAAAAAAAATATTTTAATTTTAAGCCTATTAATTAATTTTGATATCTATGTTAAATATTTCAATATATCAGTAGGAAAAGAAGTTGAAATTTTCAACAAATTGTATGGCAATTATTTGTTGAAAATTTGTATTATTTAAATTAGTATTGAAAAATATTCACATGCATTTGTTATTATGAATAATTCAAGATAAATAATTCAGCTATGAATAATGAATGCCCAGTTTTGCATTTACGAATTTATTCTAAAATAGAATTTAATAATGAAATATCAAACAATTTTTATAATATGTAGATGGAATAAAGAAAGTTTTACTTTTTATTACATTATTTAATAATTATACCTTAAAATGTTATTGCTGTACACTAATAAAAATTTGTATAAAATATTTCAATAATAAAATTATTCGAATGAATGACAGTGTAGACAATCATATTTTACATAATAAAATCGTATATATATACGAATATATAACACCTGTGTGTTAAGAGGTAAAGTATGTAGATTTTAAATAGATATTATAAAAGTATACTTGAATATAAGGAGAAATGTTTGTCCTTATTTCTTTTTTTTTTCTATATTTTTTCTTTAATTTAACTATTTTATTTTATTATTTTTTTCATTTTATTTTTTGAATTTATTCCTTTCATTTATTCTCAGATAATGTTTACTGCAGTATACAATAATATACTTTTGCTGCGGCTGCACAAATTTCTCTTTATATATATATGTTATATTATATTTATACTATGTATATAATAATACAAATTTATATGAATATTACCCTAAATATACTATATTTTTTACTAAAATATTATATTTATATAATAATATGTAAAGCTAATAATATTATATAAAAAAAACAAAGTATTTCTGCCAAATTCAAAAGTAGACCTATCATCGTATATAAGATCAAAATTCCTGCAGGGAGGATATAATATATATTTTGTATAAAACCACATTTATGTATATACTTGTATATATAAATTAATATATATTTATATAATATATGTCTATAAAATTTTGACAATTCTATTAAAAAAACAAGTACGTGCTTACGAGTCCTTTAAATAAAAAAATGATTATTTGTATAACAATATAGTAAAAGTGTTTATGAATTAAAAATGAATTTTTATTATTATACTCGTATATAAATTTAATTGTATTAAAGTTTTCTTGTACATTCATATTATGTAGTTCATGTTAAATTAGAAGAAATGGGTCCATTAAAAATTATTATTTTAATTATTTATAATAGTTTTTTCAATATTTGAATTCAACTTACTTCTTATTATACTCAAAATGTACATTATAAGAAAAAAACTATGTTTGCAACATAAAGCAAAATTGTTAATAATCTAAAAATATCATTGTTAATTTAAGGAAAAAAAATAAAAAAAGAAATCAAATCAAGAATGGTTTTTGTTGCTAAAGTTCGTCAATATTTTCCTCAATAAATTACAATTTTACTAATTCAAAAACCAATAATTCAGAATTAAACTTAAAATCATTTAAAATATTAGAATAGCATATTTGTTGTATTATTAAAATTGAATTCAAGTAATTTCATATCAATTCCTAATAAATAATTTTTCAGAAAGGACTCGTATTTTATACACCTCCATTTTATTTTTGTTTCTTTTCTTTGATTTTTTATTTTAATTTTGTGTTTTTTTTTTTAGACGATCTTACATAAAAGAGTTGAAAGAACTTATGGATGCACAGAATACTACACTATACTACGGAGTATTTGTTATATACACATATACATAAATTGGAATTCTCATAAAACATAAAACAAATCAGAGAAGACGAAAAAAAAAATAACGAAAAACCGAAAAATACAAAAAAAAAAATTATCATATCAATTTTTGAGCTTTGAAAACATATGGAATCGCATCCAAAAATAGTCCAGACTGAAATGTAAAAGAAAAAAAAGGTTGAATATCACAAAGTTCAAAAATGAAAAATCTTCTCTTCATTTATTTCTAATTTTCTTCTTTTTTTTAAATAAAATCATTCCATCCGTAACATGTTACAGTTCTTAAAAACGTAACAGTTATCTATATATCTGCATATATAATATATATAATATATATATCATATGTATATATATATTATATGTATATATATATGTACATACTGATATGTACATTAGAGGTTCATAGTATTTTTTCTGTTTTTATGTGATAAATTTATGATTATGTTAAATATGTTAAAGAAGGATAATAACGTTAAAAAAGAGAAATAATAAAAAAAAGCCTAATAATATGAACAAAAGACGACTAAAACGAATAAATTCAATTAATATAGATTTTACTAAAATTATAAATTAAAAAAAATAAAGTAGAGTTAATTATAATAATAAAAATTACTTTGATTCATATACGAAAATATGTCAAAAATTGCATATATTTAGGATGAGCACTGTATCAATTTTTTAAATAAAACAAAAACAAAGTTTTTAAACGCATAAACATTGAAGTGCTCGAATTTAACGATGAATTACATGAGTTAAGAATAGTTATACATTTTGATGTGACATGACATTTTCCGTTAGCTTTCCGCATTTATAGAAATTTGGAAAATCTTGCAATTTCGGGAATATATGGTGCCGAAAATTTAAAAATTCGGTATAAGAGAAAAAAAATGATATCAAAAATTAAAAAAAAAGATTTCAAATAACGGTTATATTAAAAATTTTATTTTTTAACTAAATAGACAAATAGGCATTTTCAAGTTGCTAGAGGCAATAACTTTTAGACATGGGGAGAAAGGTAAAAATTTTTTCTATATGGAAATAAGTTTCTAGTAAAAATCTTTTTATATGTACATACTCGTATATGAAATTTCATATATAATAATTTTATCTTCAAAGGTGTAGATCTTTGGTAAATATGACCATAGACACACGGACGGGTGGACAGGGTTAAACCAATTAGCCACTTTTTTCAAAATTTTTTTAAAAAAATGTTAAAAATAAAAAAATCGCAATTAATAAAAGTGTTTATTAAAGCAAAAAAAATACATATATTGCGGAATAAATATTTAAGGAAATTATACTTTGAAAAGCGATTTTTAGCCTTAATACGGCTCTGCCGCTTATGTAAATTACTTTGTTTTTGTTTTGAGATTGATGCTTTGTCTTTACAAAATAGTCGTAGTATTCTAATAATATTTATATTTTTATTTAATTAAATCTTTATTACTTCTTTAATATTATTAATTTATTAAGCCAAAGCTTATAATTTTAAGCTTTCATTCATTCTTAATTTAAGTTTTACCAGACGAAAGACAAATTAAAAGTTATCCGTCACAAATATGCAGACAGTAATATTTCCCATTTTATACTAATTTTGCTGTCATTGTCCATTTTGAGTGACCTGTCTAGGAATTTTATTTAAAAATAAAAGGTAAACATGTATCTTAAATATAAACTTTCAGATTGTTGTCATTGTAGACATATTATTTATACATATATAACTGAAAATTATATTCACATAGTATTCAAAATATTTTGATAAGAATTTTGCTGTCTTTTTTTTTAATATTATGCTTTTAGTGAAATGACTTGTATTTATTATTAAACCTTAGCAATCTTTCATCCTCTCCAAATATTTTTTTATTAAAAAAGCAGTCTGACAAAATTCTTTTTATAAATAAATAATAATTCAAATAACTTCTTGCATTAATAATATTTACATTACAGTAACCACTTTGTTTATCATATAACAATAGTTCATTCACGTATTTGCAACTTTTTAATTGCAAAATTTATATTATTTAGAATAACGTACAAATAGCTGTAATACCTTTTAGAATAAAAGAGCAAACTGAGCGTAAAAAATTCACATATTAATGTTAAGCAATGGTCTTAAGCGAATGACAGTAATACTATGAGCGTCAAGATTTTTTATATAATCACCAGTTCTAAAAAATAACATTTAGCAATAGTGTAATAAAACAGAAGAACTCTAGATAATATCAAGCATAATTAATTCTGAGAGTCAGAAATGACCCTCAAAGGAGAGTGTTTTATTTTACAAATACAATAATCCACAAATATATTTTACAAACTGTAACTTACGCATATTAGTGCTTTAATTTTAAATAATTGAAATTCTTTCAAGAGTACCTGATTCCAAAGATAATAATTATAAGTAAATGATCAACATTATAGGTAAAAAATTAAACTAATAATTTTTACTTGAAAATGAGCTTACATCAATACAGAAGTATGTACCTATAAATAAGTACATACTAACAAAAAAACATTCAAATGTAATTTTAATTCAATAATATTATTATAATTCAAAAGTTATTTTAAAATTAATCATTTAGACCACTAAACTTGGAAATTCGAGGAAACTCAGAAAAATGCTTCCGAAACACAGAGACAAGATTTTCAAAAATATACCACAGATGCCAAAGATACCTTTTCCAAAAATTTACACATTTTTTCAATATTTTAAAAGGATAGCCCTAAAAACGTAATTAAAAGTGAAGTCAGGATTAATTCCAATTATTTTTGGCTAATTATGAATAATTTTTCCTATACTTACTAATTTTTCTAGCATTCTGATCTTTATGTATGTTGGAAGCTGGTCAAAATCTGAATTAGTTTGAATAGTTTTTAAAAGTTTTGAAGCTCATTCCAAATCTTTTAAGCATCTTTATAATTTAATATTAAAATCTGTAAAGATCTCTAGCTATTTTTATGTCAAAACTTTAGAGATTGAATAAAAAGAGAAACTATTGAAATTAATTTTTTTTTTGTTTTCTTTTTAATTTACATTTACTTCCTTTCTTATTACTTTTTGAAACAATTTCTTACAAGTACAATTTATTATAGTTATTCTAGTTATTTACCCTTATTTAGTTTTGAAAGTAAGTGTATAACATAAATTATTTATTTGATAGAACTATGTAAAACATCTTAATACAAATAATAATTATTGTAAACGCTATCATCTTGTACAGATTTTGTTCTATGCAAATTAAATACAATATATGTACGTATGTATGTACGTAAAACATTATTCTTTTGTAGGGGAATGTTCGGAACCACATACATATTATTTATAATATAATTATATACATAAAGTATTCATTTATATATGTATATGCAGAAAGGAAATTAAAAATAATACAAAAATATAAAAACAAATTTTAAATAGAATGACATCTAAAAAGAAAAGGAAAAATTTTTTTTAATATATTATTATTAAATGTCATATTATATAATACAAAATGACAAACAAAGTACGTATTTCATATTATATTTTTAAGTATACATATACAATTATGCATATAAAGTTTATTTAAATGCATTGTAAAATTTATCTATGTACGAAATGTAGAAAAATCTATAAATGCTTCCCAAATTAGAAAGGCGAATAAAAATCTTAATATACGTCTTTCAAAAATGAATTTCAAATGTAAAAAAAATCTTAATCTTAGAGACAGGACATCAGCAAAATTCTATAATTTTACATCAAAATTTGATTTGAAAAATTTTAATTTGTGAATTTATCCTGAAATTAAAATGAAACATTTGGTTCTTTTAAATAATATACCATTTTTAAGGATATGGAATTCGAAAAATTCTAAGAATAATAGAGTAAACTACGATTGTGTTTCTTATTATAAAAAAATTTAAACAATAAAATTTCGATAATAATATCAAGTGTCGAACACCCTAGCATCAGTATTTATAAAGCATATTTTAAATTGTTTACAAAATTAATATTTTTAATGATAATTTAATATTCTCGAAACAAAATGATTGAACAAGTCCCAAAGGAGCAAAATATTTTAGAACATATTTCTCTTTTTTCTATACTTTGTTTTATACTTATGGCGGTTGAAAACTCATCGTTCTAAAAAACAACCAATTTACAAAAAAAGTTTCTTATAATTTGAAAAATATAACATGTAGCTCCTTAACTTAAACACCTTATTTTAGAGGTAATTCTAGTAACATATCATCAAAAGTATAGTTTTTTCTAATTCGCATACCTATTATTGTTTATATTAATAACTGTATAATATACAGAGAACAATCGAATAGAAATATGAAAATACCACTTTAATTATAATAATAAGAAAAAATTTTAGCAATTGAAGTATGCTTAATATTCAGCCCATGTACAAATTCAATATGAAAAAAAATTTAAATAACTTGTGAGAGCTTTTATATACACTCTGTACTTAAGTGCATTCAATTGTAAATTCTAGTTCTAATTTTTTTTCTTTTGCTTTCTTGTTATTATTATTGTTATTTGTTCTAATATAGTTTTCGTCTTATTATTCCCATTTTTCAATTTCTTTTCATATTTTTCGTTTTAAAAACAAAATTATTAATAAAATATATGCAGCGTCTTAAAATTAAAGAAATTATAAAAAAAAACTAAATTCAAAATTCATACATCATAAATATTGTGTAAGTAGTTTTACATATGTTTCAGTTAAATTAAATATTCCCTTTTTTTTTGTAATTTCTCATATAAAAAAAAAAAATCCCAACAAATGTCATATTAGAGTCCTTTAATCATAATACTGTGCCATAAAACAAAAACTTTCTTACACTGCATGATTGAGAAGATAATCCGAAAAAAAAATGACATAGAAGCACAATGAGAAAAGGAATACATGCTCCATAAGATCATTTGTACTATTTGATGCGATAAAATATTATAACAAATAGGGTTAGAAGTAAAAGAAATAGAAGATCCGTAAATATATAAAAGAAATATCTTAATAAAGTTGGGTCAAACCAATGGTTTGTATTGTAGCACTTTTCCCTTCAACAAGTGAAAATTCTGCTCTTAAATGCACTCTATGTATATCTAACACACTAATAAAAATATTTTCATTCATATACGATACTCTTTCTAGGATTGCATATATTTAGGATAAACGATTTATTCAGTCTTTGAAATAAAGCAAAAATTAGTATAAAGTGGGGTTAACATAATGCTCGATTTTAAGGGTTAATTGTGTTAGTTAAGAAAAATAATTATATTTTTTAATGTCATTGAATTTACCGTTAGTTTTTTGCGTTTATAGAAATTTGAAAAAGCTTACGGTTTCGGAAATATAAGGTGTCAAATATTAAAATTTTACAAATTTCAAGAGGCGATAACTTGAGAGGAGGTGGAGATGGAAAAAAATTTTCTTCTAACAAAATGAACTATTTGTTAATATCTAAAGGCTCTTAAAATTTCAAGCTTCTACAGGCTGGGGTCTAGAAGAAAACCGAAATCAAAATTTGGAAAAAAAGGACTTTGGATAACGGTAAATTTGAACGGCTATTTTGTTTTTCTAAAGTTTAACTATAGTATACCGCGCTAGGGGAAGCAAGACACTGTCTTCCTGCGTTTGCAAAATTTCAAAAATGCTTATGGTTTTAATGCAACAAATAGTTAAAAAAGACCATTTTTAGGGTTTTAGGGGGTATAACTTCTAGAGGAGGGGAGATAGGTAAAAATTTTGTTCCACGGAAATAAGTTTCTAGTAAAGATCTATGTACGTATTAAACTTGTAAAAGTTTTGTAAACAAGGGTGTAAAAGTTTTGTAAACAAAAATAGTGTCCACGGATGGACGGACGGACGGACGGACGGACGAACGGACAGAGTGAAACTAATAAGCACTTTTTTTTAAAAAATTTTTGGAAAAGTGCTAAAAACATCATAAGTTTATTTTTACTTTTAATAATTACAATACAAATTTTCCACTACGTTCATAATGTAAATTTTACACTACGTTCATATGATTAATTTTTATATCATAAATTTTCAAGGAAAATAAAATATTTTCTTTATCAAAATTTTAATCAAATACTAGTAGAATAAAAATTTAACATAATTAATTACCATAAATACAATTTAAGATTATAGCGATGAATCTTTCACTATTATAAATATAGAGATGTTCTCTGCTACTAAGGCGAATATTAACAAAAGCGGGCTGACAGATACATATGTACAATGATAATAGTATAACAGATAGATAGTACAGGCGGAAGAAAATAATCCATATCGCTTTTCAATGCTTATAAATATATATATATATATATAATTTCAATTAGTTGTGGCTAATAATTCTGTTGAGCATTTAAGCATTTACTAGATTAACTTAATTTTTTAATACAAATAATAGAAAAATTCGATTTTATTAAGAAACTAAATCATTTTTTAGGGGAGATTTTATGGTTATTGTAATTTAAATTTATTGTAATTCAAAATTACATTTCTATACTTAAGAAAATTTTTTTAAAGAAATCGGATTTGTTTTATCATAAACATGTTTAAAAGTTGCTTTTAATACTGAAATTATTAGCTATATCTTATATAGCTAATAATAACTTATTAGCTATATAGCTTATATAACTTATTAGCTATATAAACTTACTAGAAATGATTCTTTTTTTTTTATGAATACTATATATATACTATATATGAGGATGAAATTATCAAAAACAATTTGAATCAAATTACAAGGATATTCTAATTTGATTGTAATTTCATATCTCTAGCAGGAACTATACACATTTTTGATAAAAATCGTCTAGCAATTCCTTAAGGGCAATATAAGCCTTATATGCCTTATCATTAAGAGATTTCTAATTTGTAGATTGGTAAATGCCGGGAACCGAAACAATATATAATATAAAATGTATGAGAATGCCACAAATAGTCACGTTTAATCTAGTTGCACATGACGAGCATAATATCTTATAGTTACACAGAATATAAATTTTTTATAATTTTATTATCAGATCTTTTTTTTTAATTTAGTACAGATAACAGCATGTTTTTTTTTTTAAATTGAATTCCACTCTTGTTATAATATCAATCTTTTAATTCTTCTTCTTTTCTTACTATATGTATACATAAGTTATTTTTTTTTTATTTCTTTCTTTTACTCATGTCTTAATTTTTTTCTTGTGCATTATTTTGTTTATTTTTTTTATTTTGAAATTTTGAACTAAATATTTGATGTCACATTATTATTATTGTTTTTTTTTGTGTTATAAATATAGTTTTGTGTATTCCATTTTATTTTAATACACATTCACAAAATATCTTTTAAATAATCAATTTACACTCCCCTCAGAGAAGAAAACTTTCACTTTAACTTTTTAAAACTAAAAACAATAAAAAAAACAGAAAAATTCACTTTAGATTTGAAAAAATTTTAGTCGTGTCTGTCATATTTTTATGTATATAGGTATATAAGGATTCAATTGCTTATATATATAATATATATATATATATATATATAAATATAGTGGACATATTTACAATAAATATTTGTTGATTCAAAAAAAAAAAAAAAAATATGAAAAATAGATAGAAATACGATAACGAGAAAATACTTGCTTTGTTTAACATTCGTATACACATAAAATACATATGATTTTTTTTTTCAAAAAAGGTTTTTAACCTGAAACCATTCCATGGCATAATTTTTATCCATCTAAATATATTATCATTTACAATAAACATATTTTACTATATATACGATAATGGTATATGTACCAAATCTCTATATCAAATATATATTTTATTCATATATTATGAAACATGCTCTTAAAAACTTTGAGACATCAAACAAAATATAATTTTCATTTTTTTCATATTATATAAGAACAGAAAAAAATTATTTATGCTAAAGGACATAATTTAATACAAAAAAAAGCAAAATAAAAATACAATTTTACACAAATAAATAATATTTATTGATTCTAGAAAGAAGAAGAAAATACTCACCTAGATTGTTTCCACGACGAATAATATTCCGAAATAATTATATTACTAATAGAATAAATAAATAAGTGATATATTAAAAAATAAATATTAACAAAATAAAATATAGTAGGTAAGAATCCTTAAGGCTAATTAATGTCTGCATTCACTGCATTTATTAGATTTCTTACAAATAGAGAAATAAATATAATTTTAATTATTAAAATCTTAATAGAAAATTTTCTATAAACTATATAGAAATAAATAGAGTTAATCAAATCTAATCATATTGTAATTTAAAAGAAGTTTTCATATTTAAAATCATCATATTGAACTCTTCTTAAGTTGTGCAGGCACTTAATCTGCATATATCTATATACATAATATATAATATGCAGAGTTAGAATTATAATTTTTACATAAGCAATGTATTGATACCACTGGAAAGAAAAAGAGAGCATCAATTTATATTAAGAAGGTTGAATTTTCTTTTTCAAATCTTTTTATTTTATTTAAAAATTCTTTTCCTGCCTAATATGATGAAGTTTATGACTATTTTTGTCATATTTTGATCAAATTTTTGATGATAATCATAATTATTTAAATTATTACAGTTTTCTAAATAGCAGTTATCATAAGCGCTCATATGATATTTTGATAGCTTTTACCGAAAAAAAGGACCATGTTACCATACTCGTATTTGTTTTTTCAAAATTGAAATACCATAGCTTCAAAAATTTCTAAATTATAACCAAGTAAATTTAGAAGTTGTATAGCAGCTACCACAAGGAGCCACGAAATATTAATAAATTTAATTCAACGAAGTTTTAGTAATATATTTGCTTGTGCAATATTTTCATATTATAGTTTTAATAATTTCGAAGATATAGCGAAAGAATTATTGATGTTGTATAGGAAAGAAATTAAATAGGGTTCTGGAATTTGCTATTATAAATCATTTCTGAAAATTTGGTGAGCTAAGCTCAATAAGTTTTTGAGTTATCGTTGGCACGGATGGCATCCAGACGGACGGATATGGTTTAATGGCCTAACGCTGATCAAAAATATTGAGCGTGTATTCCAAGCTATTATTTCTTAGCATTCTTACGGATATAAAAAGGTTAATTACTCACTATATAGGACTTTTCATACAATAAATTTTTAAAGTTTGTTCGAAAACTAAAAAATTCCATCTCAGCAATTAAATTAAGTCAAATTATAATATTATTAATATTAAAATTAATTTATTTCACAAAAATCCAAAATTATCTGTTTTTCTAATTTACAATTCCTCAAATCAAGAATTTTGAATTTTTGCGAAAAAGCAATTTAGACTCTATCAATTTCTAAACACAGTTCCCTTTTAAGAAAGTTTCTTAACAATTCTCTAAAGTGACCCAAGATGATTATTGAAACTACTTTGTAAGTTTTGCATAACTCTCACAGAGTAAAAGAGTTTCGTCAAAAGTAGATCGTCATAAAGAGTTAATAATTACTAAATTTGCGTATATAGATGAATCATTTTTAATTAGTAACTTAACTAACCGATGATTTAAAACTTCATCATTTGAAAGATTAGTAAAACAAAAGAGTAGTGTTTTCCCTCAAATTTATTGCTTACCTTATAGACAATTTTAAATTAATTTTTAATTATCATGGTTATAAATAAATGTTGTATTCTAAATTTTAAAATAATGAACCTTACTAATATTAAACTTAATATTTATAATTTAAATGAAATTTTTCATTTATCGAATGCAAAATATACAAAATTTAAATCAAAAATCAATTAATATCGAAAAAAATCAAAATTTTTGAACTATGCAGAATTTTTTTAAAAGATACATAGTTTTTTTATTGCATAAAATAACGGAGGTTATGTGATGACACCAAAATTTCAGATGTCGAATTATTGGTGAGAATGCGATCTTCCATAGTAGGGAAGTAGGGAAGCGTAAATAAACTATTTTTAAAGAGATGCACGTGTATATCTCAAGAGGTTCGGCTCAACCGATTTTGATCCAATTTCATATTTCGGCTATATCACGGATTAATCAACTTTTGAGATATGTCAGACCTTGCGAACTCTTTCCTTTTTTCGAGCCGAACTTACATTTTTAAGCATATAAAGAGAGATAATCATCCAATTTAAAGTGGGGGTATTAAAAAAATTAACAAATAAATTTTGGAAAGGTGAGGGCTTCAAATCCGAACTAGTCGCCGATTTTACATTTTTTATCATATCTAAATTCAAGTGGTGCACAGTGGAACACTACTAAGAGAAAAATTTACAGTTTTCGAGGAATGTTAACTAAAACCTTACAAGTGTCCTTAAAATACACGTTATGCAGAATTGTGCTTGATTATGTGCTAATCACATCAGGTTATTTTTCTTTTTAATTAGAATTTATTAATAATTAGTAAGAATTTACAATTTCGAGAAAAAAAAAAAAAACAAAATTTTATTTAGATTTTAATTTTTAATGATTTCATTTTCTATACTTTTCTAATAAAGAACAAAAGAACTTTTACAATACAATAGACAATATATCATTACCACAATATAGAATGACCATACACATACATATATTTGTATGTATGTAGATTACATAAGTAAATGTTAAAAATATATTACAAAAACAAAAAATTACTCTTATTATCATAAAACAATTTCAAAAAAAATAAAATCAAAAAATACAAAAAATCCTTACATCCTTTTTATTTCTTTTTTGTACAATAGTTTTATAAATTGTTTCCATAATTTCTATATAACAATTTTTTTTATTATAATTTATTATACCGTAAAGGTGAAAAAACCCAAATTGATAATTAACAAACCTTATATCTATTACTTTTTTTTTTCCTTAATTATTTATCTAACAAATTAGATTTATCAACTTAACATAATTGATAAATCTAGAGGGGATACTATATTATGATATGTATGACAGACATAAAATTTTGTATGAAAAACAAGAATTTAAAAAAAAAGAGACACACACACGACCACTAATTCTTTGCATGAATTCTTTTGTCTTAAATCCTTATGAAATATTGCTATTTTTTCAGGTAATTTACAGCGTATAATAAATGAATCAACCGTTCATAATATTAAAAGAATTTTTAAATGATGTTATAATTTTTATAGGTCTTATTATTGTTACAGCAGAATGAGATTTTAAGCTATATTTTGCAAATATTTCAAACCTTCTCATGCTTAATTTGTACACGAAACCTTTAAGAATTTCCCCTTATAATCATAGAAATAAAATTTCCCTAGACGAATAAAGGAAAATAGAGTAGAAAATTTTCCATTTCTTCCGATTAATTGGGTTTTAAAGTTGATCTTCCTGAAAAACCTCATGTATTTCAGCAATCATGACAATTGGAACCATATAATTTTAAAATTTATAGCATTCACAATGATCACACAATCAAAATTTTTATTCTCAATTAATTGTCTAATCATAATTTTCTATTTGTCTGACTATTTTTTATGAACTTGTTGTAGCACTACCATTGAGTATCGAAAAATCATGTATACTTTCACACGAATATCTTAAACTCCCCAATTAACGTTTCAATTTTAATTCTTATTTATATAAGACTACTTTGTTATATGAGTTGCATGAATACATATTATACCGGAAAATAAAAATTTATCTTTATCGAAAAATTACAAAACCTTTTTCGTATACGATTTTTCATCTCCTGATAATAAGATATTTTTATTATTGAACCTTTTTTAGGAATTTTTCACGTGTTTTTAAATAATTTTAATTGGAATAAATTTACATAAATCTTATTTGTATTTGTAAATGCGTGTCTAATATGTAATCCCATATTTCAAATTTTGCTTATGATTCTTTTGTTCTTAAAAAATTAGAGCTATTTTTAGAAATAATAGAAAAGTTAAATAATAAAAATTTTGATCATTACTTTTTAATCCCTTATATTATCTTATTACATAATTCAGGATATATTATAATTGTAATTGTAATAGTGCTTATACAATTAACGAATATGTGAATAATTAAAAATTAAAAAGATTTCTGTATATTATCATAGTAATGAAGCTGAAAATCTCGACTTTTTTACTAACAATAATTATACCAGTAGCAATAGCTCTAAAATTTTTTTATTTTAAATTTTACATTTTACAATAAGAAAGAATCTGAAGACAAAAATCTTAGACAATACCAGGTAAAGAAATTTTTTTCTCTTTTTTTAGCATGCTGACATGTCTTTCCTCAATCTTCATCATTGAAATAGATCAAGATGTGTTATATAACAATTTATGTCTCAACTTTTATTCTGTTAAACCTATGTACTTAAAAAAATTTTCATGATCCTTTTTCTTAATACAATTTATACACATAACTTTAATTAACTGTTACAAAAATCGACGACTACCAATACAATAAAAATAGAGCAAATTGAGAAGTTCTCGCTTTTATTATTATTATAATGCTAAATTTAATTTTATTTTAATTAAATTTATGAAACTTACAATATTATTCCTATATATTAAATATCTTTCAAGTACTGTAAAGGTAAATGCCTGATTGATCAATTGAACAAGATATGGGACGAAGTTCTATTATACTTTTTATTATTCTTTTTTTTATTCCTTTTTGCATTTTGTTAAAACTTTATTTGGATAAAAAGTAAAATGAAACTTAAAAAAAAAAAGGAACAAAAAGAATTACAGATCCCTAAATAATTTAATGCTGATAAACACGAATAATAAATAATAATAAAATTGAAAAAGAGGAGAAAAAGAACTTTTAAAAAATTATAACAAAAAAAATCAAAGGATCAAACAGGATGAACTAAATTAATAGTATACACGAACCAATAAATGTGTAAATGTTTATAATAAAAAAAAACCAAATTGATCCTTTATTCATTAAAACTTTCGGCGAAATAGGTGCACAAATATTTCCGTATAAAAGCATATATAAGTATATATGTAGCACATGTTACGTACATTTACATAAATATATCCACATCCTATAATAATATTTTAATAAAACGAAATTACTACGTCAAGGAGGTTATTGAATTACGTTATAAAACGTTTTTAAACTAATTCAGTAAACAATACAAATGAAACTGGAATAAGAATATCTTTAATAAAATTTGAAAATGGCAAAAGAACAAATCACATGTTAAAACAATATAAAGTGAAATTTTTTTGAGGTGAAAATCTTAAAAATATTAATTAACTCAATTAATTTAATATTTAAAATCCATATTCGATTTTCCGTAGTTAAATGACTGAATTTAAGGTACATGAATTTAAGAAATTTCAGTTCGACATGGAAATTTTGGGAAAATTTTAATACTTTTTGTATCACAAAATAATTTTGTATTTTATAATTTGATTCAATGAAAAAAATGGTATAAATTTTTCAAAGAAAGAATATTTAACATAAAATCTAATCTGATTAATTAAATATTTTTGCAAATACATAATATTTTGGCAAATACATGCTATATAAATAAGAGAATTTGACAAATCTCCTTTAATATTTTTAATATTTTTTCACAATTGCTTCTAAAACTATACTACAAATTCAATAGTACTTTATTAAGATACTCAACATTTCCATATACTTTTTATGAATTTTTCATTTTAATGCGACAAAAATCTACATTTTACCTCTAACAATATTAATTATTAAAGAATTATTAAAATTTTAAAAATTCAAATTACATAGCCATATACATAAAAAGATTTAAAATTTTTATACATGTACCAAATGATTGCTTGAATCATAAAAAATTTAGAATCCTTTAATGTAAGATCTAATTATATAAAAGTACATAAGAAATTGTACTATACAATAAAATTATTCTTTATAGTTCGCTTAAACTGGGAATTAGCAGAGATCATGTATTTTTTTCGCGAAGTTTTTTAATCGCGAAACACTAAAACTTTTTAAATATCATCAGTTGTACTATGTCATACACAAAAACAGTAATAATACAATAATATAGCAGTAAAAAAAAATCACAATACAAAAAAGGATGTCATCTTTTTTGTTTCGTTTTTTTTTTTGATTTTTGTTTCTGAAATAAAAGAGAAAATGAAGAGAAAAAGAGACAATGAAATCTAGTAAATTTTAATATTATTCCAATCAAAGTAGAAAATATGAATTGAGGGCACATGTGATAGGAATATGAATTTTATAAAAAGGAAAAGGAACTTTTGTTTTCTCTTCTTTTAAATTTAAAACAAAAACATTTTACTAAACAAATAATTTAATTTTTTTTTTCTAAAGAGTATGTGCATGATAAAAATTTCCTCAATAGAATCCTTTATTATTTTTTTTTTTTCATTTTTTTTTTTTTTTGGACGTAAACTGCATTTTAGCGGTTTAAACCAAAAACAATCTTTCTAAATATTATATATGTATATCAAAAATGCAAAAATGGACAATCCAAATGAATATTTTAGAAGACATATTAAGATATTACAATGATAGTTTTGTAAAAAAGGGTACAACAGATCAATTATCGTTTGATAAATAAAGTTGAGTCGTTAGCAGTGTAGCAATTTTTTCTTTAAAAAGTGAAAATAGTACTGTTAAAAACAATACCTACCACACTATTAAAATTACATAATTTTCTACATATATGAATATTTTTCAAAGATTGCATACATTCAGGATGAACAATGTATTTAGTCTTTGAAATAAACCAAAAAAAAAATTTAAAGAGACGTATACATGAAATTGTTCGAATTTAAAAGGTAATCGCGTGATTTTAGAAAAATAATTACACTTTTTAATGGCATGGCAGTTACTGTTAAATTTCTGTATTTATAGATATTTGGAAAGCATGCCGTTTCGGAAATATGAGGTGCCGAAAATATAAATTAAAAAAATTTCGAAAGGCGATAACTTGAGTCTTAAACTATTTATTAGTGTCCCAAACTTCTAGCGGTCTAAAAGAAAAACAAAACAAAAAAAATTTGGAGAAAACTAATTTTAGATAATGGTAAATTTTGTCGGCAATTTTAATTTTTCAAATTTTAAATATGGTATGCCGTGGTAAAAGAAGCCAGCCACTATTTTTCTGCATTTGCAAAATTTGACAAATGCTTATGCTTTTACTGAGACATATAAATTAAAATGACAATTTGTGGGTTTTTGAGGGCTTCGTAAACATGTCTCCGGACGGAATTAACAATGTCTTGTAGGATGAAATTACCAATGCGCTCATTGAAATAAGTTAATTTTGGGAAATAATTTTAAAATTGAAATTTATATGCCAAAAAAAATATTCACGCCATAAAAACTGCTAAATTTGTTGACATAAAATTTTCTCCTACCTTATCTTTAACTTTTAAACTTTAATCGATAGCAAATAAACTATATTAATAGTTGATAAACCAAAGTAAAATGAGTCAAATTTATCTTTATTTAGAAAATAAGTGAACATTTTATGTTTTCCTTCTAAGTTGAGACTTTTGCTTTTTTTTTTGTGAATATACGCTTAATGAATTCAGAACTCGTGTTTTAGCTCACCAGCTTGATTATCACTCAAAATATAAATCCTCAATAAATAATATTATTTTCTTCCCAATAATTTATATGATAACTAATTACAATTTTGTGTTAGTATAAAAATTTGACAATTTCTACAATTTTAAATTGTTCAAAAGATCGCCCATATTTACTTATATGCACAGATATATAGAATATATCAAATTCTATACGTATATTCAATATCCTATGCGACTTTTCTTGTAAAAAATTAAACAAAAAAAATCGGCATAAGAGAAAATAAAAAAGATGAATGAAAGTTTTAAAAAATTAAATTGGAAAAAAAAAATAAAGAACAACATAACTGTTAACATTGTATATCAACATCACTGCAGCAATTTCTCTAGATTCTACTCATTGTTTTCTTTTTTTTTCTGCTTTTCTTTTTTAGAACGATTAAGAATATAGGCCATAACCTAAAGGATATACATATATACAAATATTCATCTATATAAAAAAAACATTTAATTTAAAACGCTAATAAGATGCAGTTGTGCATGAAATATTGATTTAAATTGTTTGAAAAAAAAATATAAAAAAAAAAATAAATAGAAGAAATTTGAAAGAAGATTCCCAATTCCCAGTAATTATTCATAATATATTGAAACCAAATAGAAAAAAAAAATAATAATAATTTTGTTATTTTTGTTTTGTTTTATCAGGTATTGTTCTTCTTGTTTTTGTTTTACAAATCGATCAAGGATATTAGAACAAAAATCTATTATAATTAATCTATATTAAAGAATTATTGGCAAATATGGCAGGGAAAAAAGGACAAAAAAAAAGACAGATTTATAACCTTGGAAAAAAATTTCCATATTTTATATTATTGTTTTATTAACAGCTGATCCGATTTATAGTTGACACCACAACTAAATTACAAGCAAAAAAAAGTCTATAGAATGGTAAAAATTCCTTTGTTTTAATTGAATATTTTTGTCATAATAATCTTTAAGTGACGCAAGACTTTCTTACGAAAACAATGAAACATTTGCTAATTTAACTAGTGTACTTTCGAAAAATTTATGCTATATTCTATTATTAATTTATTTTTACATTAAACTACAACATTCCAATTAGTTTTTCATTTAAGGTTTATGGCCAGATAATATTGATTTGTTGCATCTACATATCATTAATAAAGCCAAGTTTCTATATGTAGTTTGAAATTTAACCAATTACATTAGGTCTGACACGAATAATTATAAAATGTTTGCCTAATACTATTACTCACATAATATAATTAAAATTTATTTTATATGTTTTGCCTTACAGTATAATAACGATTTTACTCATAATACCTAAACCATAATTTCACATATAATTTAATTTAAAAATTTTTATAAATTTGAATTATAACAATAACAAAAAAAAAATTATTCTATATTCGAAATTTATTACAAAACTTTCTTATATTAAAAACAATAAAAATTCTTTTCCATTTTAAAAACTCAAAACAGTAGGAAAATAACAATTAAATGAATACAGCTACATTTTTTAATAATATTCAGAAACTTTAAAAAAACCTTAAAAATTTTATTTAAATTTATTATTATTTTAAAATTATTAATTTATGTAATACATATTTTTTTTACATTTACCATAACTCATTTTATAAATTAAAATTTAATATTACTGAAACACAAATTTCATGGTAAAATAATTAAAAAACGAGAAGAAATAGAGTTGATAATGTCAACTTTGTGATATCAGTACGAACTTGTTATCCTATTGGCCAATTTATAATGCACTACTAATATATATACGTACGGAAATAATATAGTTACCGTATTGCCAAAATTATTTTTGCAAAATTTCAATCCTGAAATTTCAATAGTTTTTAAGACATATGACCAAAATACTATTGAAGTTGTATGACAGTTACCACAAGGAGCCATGAAATTTCAACGATTTTTATCATACATAGCAGCCCTAATAATATATTTACTTGTGCGAAATTTTGAATTTATAGCTTCAATAATTTCGGAGATATAAAGAAATAACTTCTGATGTTGTAGGACAGCTACCCGAATCACTGCCTCAACCACATCCAATTTAAATTAAATTCCGGCATTGACTATTATAAATAATTTATTCGAAAATTTGGTGAGCTCAATTAGTTTTTAAGTTATCGCAGGGATGGACCACAGGCTTGACATGGTTAAATCAAATCAGAATTCAATGCTGATCAAAAGCATACACTTATGTCTATATCTCACACAATTATTTCTTAACGTTACAAATGGTAAAGCAAATTTTTATTATACACTTCAAACATAAATTCGTGCGAATATAATAAATAAAAAACAGAAATTTTATATTATTATAATTTGCAATTGTTGAAGCTGTTCTATTAACTGCGATAATTGAAACGGAATACAGTAAACATGAAAATATTAATTTTATATATATCTATATAACGTATTTATAATTTATATAGCAATGTATATAACACATTAAATATATAAAGTCAACAACAATAGTAAAATTTTTTTTCATTCATAAACAATTCCAATTCACTTACTTATTATCCTTTTATTTAGTTAGAATTTAAAAAAAAAACAGAAAAAAAATTTAAAATATAAAATCATCATGAGTATTGCGTATAACTTGTATCCTAACTAAAAAAGCTTCTATATTTTTTGTTTTTTCCTTCTTTTTATCTATGTTCTTATAAAAGTAAGGTTAAAACAATTGAAACTGGTAATGGAACGGAAGTTAAACAATAAACATATGCTATATTTTATGTATGCACATACGCTATAACGTGGGTTATGTACGTTATATACAATATTGTTATTAAATATTAAGTTTTTTTCTAAAAAAAAACAAAAAACAATAAACAACACCGCCTTCTCTAAGAGTGATATTTTGTATATCTCTCTTTTTCTGTGCTTTAAACTATCCCTATTTGAAATTTTTTCGAATAATATATATTAAAAAAAATATATAAAGTTTCTTGAACAATATTCGGCTGTCAGCTCATAGCATTCAAGTAAGAATATTAAAATTATGTATTTGGTTCGACTTTCTCTCTCTTTAAATACCGCAACATATTTCCTTAACAAAATGATAGAATCAATAAATGCTATCAACAACACCTGTTAAATAAATTTTTTTAAAAATAATTTATTAGAATTTTTAAGAATTCCAAAATTTCAAAGCTAAATATATCTTTTAATTCCTATTTAATTTAAATGTTATAAAAACAGTTTCCCTCAATCAAAAAAAAATTAGGAAAACTAATAGTATTTAGGCACACAAATTTCTAACATCAAGATTTTGAGAAGACTCAAAAATATTTCTAAATAGACTTTCAAGCATATAGGCAAAGAAAATGTCCTTTGTTGTATATCCGTTTTAAATTACATCCTTATTTTCTTCAAAAATACAGTTACTATTCTTCAAATTTCTTATAATTTTCATTTTAAAATCCTATAAATATTAGATAGGTGTCTTTGCACTTTCAGTCTCACTGACTTTTACTTTATTGTATTATATAGATGTACAAGTTATCCTCTTCAACAATTTACATCCTTATGTACATACTACTATACGAGTATATTACAAGTATATTCTAAATATTTATTAAAGAAATTCTTTGAATTTATAAAATCTGAAAGTTGCAGCCGTTTTTATAGTTTAAAAAAGAAAGCTGTATACATTACACAAAATATGGAAGGAAATGTAAAAAACAAAAAAAAAAACAAATGACTATTCTGACCTAAAAATACATGTAGCATAACCAGACACAATAGAATCAAATGAATACTTTACAAAAAAAGAGAGAGAAAAACCAGTTACTGCGGTATCAAAATAAAAAATAAAAAACTATAGCAGAATTTTAATTTAAGTAAAAAACAAAAAACGAAAATTTTCCGCATAGAGGAAACCGCGGTTTATCTATTTTTTTTGTGTTTGTTTTTTTTTTATTTCCTTATTTTGGACTCTATATGCTTTCACTTATCTTAAGACCATCAAAATATGTCAAAATTATAGATAAATAAAAAATGAAAACAAAAGAAATTTAAAATGTTATAATTAATATTTTATAACTGATTTAAAGTACTATAACAATAACAACGTTCTTCTTTCATACAATTGTTGTTTAGTGCCTTTATTTAAAAGTAAAAAGCGTATATGCAATAAACTTGGTACCCTAAACGTAATAACTACGAAATTCAAGAAAATACTATATTCAATTTAGGGCAACACCCCGTACTTAAAACTATCCTAGGTCAAAAAATTTATTTACTTAAGAGTTTGTTCAATTTTCATTTAATAGAATTTTTTTAAAATTTATTCGTTACAGTGTGGTTTTAAATTAAATAATTTATAATCTAAAATATTTTTAAAGAATTCAAGTACAATACTTGAAAATCGTAACAAATTACCGAATTCTACATAGTAAATAAAATTATTAGCATTAAAAAATACAAAGCAAATATTTAACAAATTTTCTTTTATTGATGCAACTACAATTTATCAAATTTTTTATAACAACATTTTAAAAATATAACATATAAGGTAACATTACAGCTAATAACAAAATTAATTTATGACGAAAATATGCGTTATTGATTCCGTTTATTCTTTTTTTGTCTTTCTGCTTCCCGTACTCTCTTAATTTAATGGAATTTAATTTTGTATGACTGGTTTTAATGCTAATGTTTTAGTCTTAGCTAATGCAATTAATAATATCTCTTCATCATAATTATCATTATTCATATTATCATTATGGATTTTATGAAGACTTTTTTTATTATAATTATTATCTAATTTAATAATTGCATTTATATCTTCTAAGCAACCATATGTAATTGGTTCCCAACCTTTAATTGTATTATATTGATAGAAATGATAACAATGTTTAACAATAATTACAATATAATTATCATATTTCATTTGAAATGAATTAAAATTAATTATATTTTTATTAATTTTTATTATTTGATATAAATGAAATTTATTTATTATTTTATAATTTTCATAATAATTATTATTATGATTATTATAATCATTACCATTATAGATATTTGAATATGAAGATGAAAAACTTTTTGAATATTTTTGATTATAATAATTAGTATAATCAATGGATTCATCTAAATCATATACATATAACTGCGGATAATTAATATATGTGAAAATTAAATTATATCTATTAATTTTTGTTTCTATTAAATCAATTAATATATTATTAATATTAATTTTATTATCATTTTCAAATGATGGTAATAATATATTATCAATTTTTATAAATTTACTAATATTATTTAAATATTTTAATTTATAAATTGTTAAATAATATTGTTGATAATTTTTAATTCCCAACATATTAATATCATAATTATGATTTTTCCATTCTAAATTTATTAAAAATATATTTGAATTTTCTTCATTTTTTTCTTTTTGAACATATTCATGATTATAATATGAATCATTTTTGTAATCATAATTATTTAGAAATTGTTTAATTTTTAATATTTTAAAATTAATATTTGAATTTTTAAAATATTCATTTGAAATTAAATTCTCTTCATAAAACATAATGTTATTGTATAAATCAATTTTAATGAAAATATTTTGATTATTTGCAAATTCTAATAAAACTAATTTATTATAATTTTTATTTAAATAATTATTAAATATATCAATTATTTTAACAGTATTATTAAATGTTATATCTTTATAATAATATAAATTATTTGATAGAGATTGCCATGAAAACTTTATTAAACTTTTATTGAGAGAACAATCATTTTCAGCAAAAATATTTAATTTTTCATATTTCTTTTTAATTATTGTTGTTTTTTGATAATTTATTATTAAATTATTTTTATTGATATTTTTAATTGCAAATAATTCATTTTCACATTTATTTTTATTATGATTATTTAACATATTTAATTTACTCAAATTATCATTATCATTATTATGATCAATTAATTTTTTATAATATAATTGATCCCATGAATATATATTATCATTATTATCATTTTCTTGCCATTCAACAATTTTCTTTAAATTATAATCAATATAAATTAATGCATTTGAATTATGATAATTTTGATTTAAATTTAAAATTTCTTCGATTTCATTATAAATTTCATTAATATGATTTAATTTTATTTTTAAATTTTTACATTTATAATTATGCCAATCATAATACATATTAATATCATAATTATTTAATGTATTATTTATAATAAATTTATTATTAAATTTTATTGATTCCATAATATTTAAATTTTTTATTGTACCATTATTATTTAATAATATAGTTGAATGATATTTTTCAATTAAATCATAATCATTTAAATAAATTATTGTTGATGGTCCATAAATTTCTAAATTACTGTTACTTGATAAAGTTTTTACACCAATAATTTCTTGTATATTATTTGAATATTTAAATATTAATTCATCAATTGGAATATTATTTATTGTTTGCAATTGTACATGTTCAGTTAATTTTAAATTTTCAAATGTTAAATGACCATAAATTTCTTGTCCAGGACCATTTAATTTTAAACGATTTTTTAATAAAAATTCTAATGGCATATGATTTATTTCATTAACATATAAATTTTTAATTAGAACATTACTATTTAAACATAATATAGGCCATATTTTTTCATTATTTGCAAATATTAAATCATCAATATTAATTGAATTTATTTTATTTGTATATAAAGTATGAATTTTTAATGGTTTTTTAAATAATTTTTTACCATTTATTGGTATTTTATTAAAATATTGTTTACGATATATACTTTGATTTAATTTATCTATATAAATATCATTTATTCGATTAACATTTAAATAATTATTTGAAATTAATTTATTAATAAATATTTTATTGAATTTTTTTGTTGCATAAATTATTTGAATATTATCACTTTTTTTATATAATGCATTTGACAATATTTCGTCAATAATATTATTAAAATTATGTTCTATAATTTCATCGAACAAATAATTAAGATTTCTAAATATAACATCATTTTCAAATATTATTTTACCATGGATAATTTGTGGTAAATTATGATTTTTTATTACACCGAATTCAAATAAATCATTTAGATTACCATCTATATTATTAATTTTAGCTTCTTTTAATACAATTAATTCTTCAAAATTTTTATTATTAATTGAATTTTTTAATTGTTCCCTAATTGTTAGGAAATTTTTATCAAATTTACCAAAAAATTTTCTTGTTACATTAACATTTTTAATTTTTAAATCACTATGTATATGTGTATCTGAAGCTTCTACATCTAATAATAAACTTGTATGAATATTATTTATAAATGATGTCTGAAGATGTCTTATTTTAGTGTTATTAAAAATCCATTTGCCAGTAATTATTTGAGGTATTGAAATTTTCAAAATATTATTAAATAAATCACTTATTAATCGATCATTTATTTTATCAATGAAAACATTATCAATTACAACTTTATTTTTAAAAGTAATCTTATTCTCTAATTGTACTGGTTCCTCTGGATTATTATCATTTTTAAATACTAATAATTTCATTAAATCATTCCAATTCAAATCATTGATTTCATTAACTAACAAATTATTTGTAAATTTAGCATTTCCTTCGATGATGACTGTTTTATTTAAAATGATTTTACTATTATTTGCATTACTATTATTTTTAAGAAATGTATTTAATAAATTATTTATATTAAAACCATTTAAATTTTCTACAAAAATATTTTTTAATTTTATCGGTTCAGTAATTACTGTTGTATCATTAATTCTTTCCATTACAATTTTAATATATTGATCTAGATATTCAGTAACATTAATAATATTATTAACACGTTCAACAATTAATTCTGAATCAACAGTAAAATTTCTTAATACATTAAGATTTTGAAAAGTTTTTTCTTCAAAATCATTAACAACAACAGTTGATTTCTTAACCAGATCAGAAGTTCTAATATCATTTATTAATTGAGTTGATAATTCATTTACTCGCAAACCTGACATGAAATTTTTTGTATTATTTATGAAAATATTTGTTATATCAGAAGTTGCTTGATTTGCTATTCTTTTAATTTGTGATTCACTATTATTAACTGTAATGTTACCAATAACTCTTGCATTCTTAAAAAATAAATTAATTGGTTTGTTGGGATTTTTATTCCATAATAAATAATCTTCTAAAGGAAAATCATTAAGATTTCTAGTTTCAACTTCTGTTAAATTAACAAAGGATGTAAATTTAATAGGATGTTCAATTTGCTACAAGGATTCAATTAGAAAATGAGAAATTTAAATTTATAAAAGAAAAAATAAAGTATTTATTATTATATGTTATATACCTGATCAATGTGTTTCAACCAAAAATTTTTCGAAAAATCACCTTCAAGCATTTGATCTCCAATTATAAATCTAGTATTTTCATCATTCCCATTTATATTATGTAAAGTAACATCACCATTAATTGTAATATTACCAGTGTAAATCTGTTGGAAATCTTCATGCTTTGTACCAAAAATATGACGAGCAAATATTCTCTCATTTTCTTCATCCAAGTGTAAGTGATTCAAAATGCTTATTTTTTCAATTTCTACAGGTGCTGTAATAATATTAAAAATGAAATATTATTAAAAAATAGGAAACAGTGTAAATAAAAATAAAAAACTCAAATTAACTTAATAATCATTAATATTAACCAATTTTATTACCACTTACATGTTATATTATTTTCTCTATCAATTCTTGCAATATCATTAACAATATCAAGGTTATTCAATTTTTTCAATTCCAATGATTGAATTAAAAATCTTGATATCAATATATTTGAATGAATATTTTGTTCAGTATTCATTGTAAATATATCGCTAACATTAATAAAATTTAATCTTCTTGTATTTAATACCTCAATTATATTTGGTTTATCAGTTGATACAATTTTAAGATTCCCTTTAATAATACTAATTTGATCATCACGTAACATTTCATTTTCATACATATTATCCCAATTGATGCCATTAATTTCTCTAACTTGAATATTTTTAAATTTCATAGATCCTGTAAAATTACGATTATCCATTAAATTAAACATTATTGGTGCATCCTGTCGAAATTTATCGAAATTTTTCAATTTTTCAATATCACTTGATTCCTTAACATTCAATATGTCAACTTCAACAGAATTCTTAAATATTAATGTATTATTATCATTGTTAGATGGTACTGATGTTAAAATTTGATTCAATAATTTTGAAGAAAATTCTTGATCAATTATTGTCATATTTTTAACTTTCAAATTTTTTATTTTCATTGGTTTTGGTTTTTTCATAGTATCTCTTTTTGGACGGTGTACTGAAGTTTTAATTTGTGATATTATATTTTTTAATTCCTTAACGTTTGATTTCATTTCTTTTAAAGTACTTGTAAAATTATCATTTAAAATGTTTAAAGATTTTATTCGACCTTCTGGAATCACAATATGTGATTTTGTTTTTAAAATTTTCTTTTCATTTTCCTTGGTTGGAGAATATTTTCGTAAAAATTGTATTAAATTTGAAATTTGTTGAATGGTTTTTTCACGTCCAATCAATAAATTTCGAACATTTGTTATATAATGTTCAAGAGCTAATTGTTTTTCAATTGAAATTGCTATAAATTAAAAATAATTTTCCAAATTAATAAATAACTCATGAATATTTTACAGTAAATTTGCAATAATTTATAAAATTAAAACAAGAAGGTCTTACCAGTTCTTGCATCACCTATAATTGCAATTTCTTCTAGCTTATTCATTACATATATTTTTAATAGAATTTTTGTGTTATCCTTTTTGTAAATAATAAATAAAAATTTTTTACCAAAATTATCAATAAAATTATTAATTTCAATAATATTTTCATCTAATGTTATATTTGGCAATATTAAAGCTTCAAATTTTTCATCCCCAAATATATGCAATTTATTTTCATTAATACAAGTTATAAAACTTGGTTTCGCCTGAAATGATGCAATTTTTTCACAATAGGTTCCATTTAATATTGCAGCTTCTGTACCAACTGTTATTTTATATTGTTTAAATTGTTCTTGTACTATTTTAAAATAATTACAATGATGTTCTTCAGGAAAACATTCCGATACAATTATTTCATTATTAAAACCGAAAATTTGTATTAAATGCGAATCAAAAAAATTACTTAAAATCTTTTTAAATGTTTCCTTTCTTTTTATAAATTTATATACAATCACACTGGTCTGTGAAAAACAAAAAAATAAATGAATTTAACAAAAGTACCTATGCGTTTAATAAAATATTTAAATTATTACTTGTTCACTTTCTTCTTCAAATTTCGATGTTAATATGTGTATTATATCTGTTTCTGAAGATTTAACAAGATAAATATCATCAAATGGTTTAATACTTTTTTTATCAACCGAATAAAATGTTGATTCACTCCATTTGTAAGTACTTTATTTAGAAAAATGAATTCATAAAATGTTAAAGAAATTTTAATTTTTTAAGATTTTTAATTCAGGATATTTATTAAATAAAATCAAAAAAGCTATTTCTGATACAAACCTCAGTTTTCCTTCCATAACATTAAATTTTATTGAAGCTATTAAATAAACTGATGAATATTCATTACTTCTGGGACGTCTTAGATTACTTGTATCCATCTTCGATTTTTCAGTACCAAAAAGAAATATTTTATGTAAGTGACCAATTATATGTATTCTTTGAAGACGTTCTAACTCATCATGTATTAATGGTGTGTCATTCTCATAATTTTTAGATGTATTATTTAAATTTAATAATTCATTTTCAATGATATGATAATTTATTTGATAAATTTCAATAAAATCAGATGCTGCAATAACCAATATTAAATTATTTTCGAATAGTATAGCCTAAAAATAAAATAAAAGAATTATTTAAAAAAAAAATTAAATGAATTTGACAATACAGTATAAATTTCGTAGAGAATTAAAGGTTCTTCTTGAATTTTGAATTATTTTTGTCACAATAATCCTCTGTTACTCAACTTTCCAATCATAAACATATTTATAAATTATAACATTAAAAGTTCAATAAACAAATCACATTCTAACGCTTAAATAACTTAAATGTTTCAATCGCTCATTTGGTGCAACAATGACGTAATTCAAAAAATACAATTTCTAAGTTGGCTTTACAGAAATAAGCATTTAAAATTTTTATATTTTTTCTAAAAAATGTCGACTGAAATTTGCCACCTATTGCCACCTCGTAATAATAATTTATAAAATAATACTTCAACCAGAAGTACATATAAACTAAAAAACATTAAAATTCGATTTTCCCAAATGTGCGAATTTTGAATTATGTTAGTGTTGCAGCAAATGAGCGAAATTCATTAAAAAATATCAATTGTTTCTTTTTCTTTAAAATTATTCTTTTCTCTTAAAAAATAAGAACACCATATTTTATATACCTTACCTCAAACATATCAATTTTTTCATCATTTCTATTTTTGAATTTTGCTATAAAATCAAAATGTGTTGAATTCTGAATTGTTCTAAATAAATATAAATTTATTCCATCTAATATTAATAATTGATTTGAATTAATTGCTGTTGTAAAATGAGTTCTTTTATTATTTTGATTTTGGAACTCTTTTTCAAATATAGGTTTCTCAATATCAAAAAATTTCTTTTGGGCTAATGTTGTTAATGACGAAGATGTTGATAATTTTTGAGATGATGATGGCGATGATGATAATGATGATGGCGACGATGATGATGATAATGCTAAATATTGTTGAGATCCAGGAATTTCTGATAATATTTGACCATTATGATATATATGTCTTATAACTTTAACATTATAATCAATACATAAATTCTAAAACATGCAAGATTATTAAAAAATTTAAAATTTTAATTACAAAAATTTTCATCGTATAACTCTAACCTCTTTAAATAGACCGATACAGGTAATCAGGAACATTAGGAACTTCATTTTATAACTTCTGTTTTTTCTCTTTTGCATTTTTTTTTTATTTTTTTTTTTAATTAAAATTTAATTTAAAAAATTTTAAAGAAAGTTTTTAATAATACAATTAAAAAAAAAATTTCATTTTTTTTTATTTTTATGAAGTATGCAGTTGAAAAACACATTTACATCTGAACTTTCAGAAAATAATTTCATGAGCTCAATGAAATTTTAACATATTACAGTTTACTTCTCATTTAAATAGAAAAGAGACTAGATTTTAACATGTGAGATTATGAAGTGAGAGTATGTATGTATTATATTAACATACTGCCCCAGTCCATATTTAGATTCAGCATTAATCACATATTGCTGAATCTTTTATAATATCATGTCTTAGAAATACAGGTAGTTTAAAGTTTTTAATTAAAAAATTTATTTAGAAAAGATGAGAGTTATTGATTCAGAAGAAGAGAAAATATTCACAAAATGCTATAAACTCAGAAATTTTATTCATATTGTCGAATTTGCGAAAACATTATATTTGCAAATATTAATTTAGCAAAAATTGGTCCGTCAGTTTTAGTTGTATTTGCATTAAATCTTCTCTCTCATATTTTCTTCTCTTCTCCCCTAATTTTACAGGTTTTATAACAGAATAAACCTATAGTCAAAGTTTCTCTTTAAACTAATCGCGTTATTATAAAAGAACTTTTCTCTTGCAGTCTCGCTCACTATTTAAAATTATTAACTGTTATTTAATTTTTTATATTTAATGATGTTACCATATTTAAAATAAAATTTAATAATTTTAATAATTTAATTAATTTTACAATTTGTTTAGCAAAGCGTTTGTAAATTTAATACTACGTAAACTGATAGTAATACAGTGATCGTTTCATTGTTAATATAAAAATTTTAAGGTTGAAGATTTTTAAAAAATGCTGTTCATCAATTTTTCAAATATAAATAAAAAATTATTGGCTTATTACAATTCAAGAGTGTGAGAAAAACAATAATTACAATAAATACTGAAGAAGTATCAAATATAATTATTATAGAAATGTTATATAATTTTATATATTCCTTTATTATTTAAGATAATCATGCCGCAACTCATCGTATATAGTCTGAATAATTTTCAATAAAAATAAAAATCAAAAATTTTTCAATAAGCAATATGATATTTAAGAAAAATAAACAAACTTTTGTCTAGACAATTATATAAGAACTGAAAATCCACTAATGTACAAAATAAATCAATATAAAAATCTTTTAAAAAAAAATCAAAATTTCATTCATTTGTAATTGCAATAGAAAAAAATAAAACCGAAAAACAAAATTTTATAATGACCTTAATTGCCATTTAAAACATAAAATTTTATTCTATAAAATTTCCTTTTCCCTTTCCTTTTCATTCAAAATAAAAAATTTTCAAAGATGATGAATGAAAGACATCCATAAAGCAATAAATAAAAATAATAACACACTCCTTTCCGTCTCCAACACATATTTATATTTTCAGTTTCTTCCTCATTATTATTCCTTCATTATAAAATCTAAAAAACAGGATTTCTTTCAGAATACTACGGCATTTTTATAATTTCTCATTCTACTCGTAATACCCAAAAATGTCGAGAATCGTGATGCAAGAGGAAATCATAAAAATTATTCTTAGCTTTCTTAAAACAATAAAGAAAAAAGCAAGAAAAACAAAAACTAAAACATAAGAGCAAAAAATTATTTTATTAGCACTCTCTACGCTCCTTTTTTTTATTTTTGTGTGTTTGTATTTGTTATTATTATGATACGGGAAATTGTCATATCAGCATCACGGTAATTTTTTTCGCAAAATCTTATGTTTTCCTTCTTAATATTCTTGCTCCTACATTTTATTTTTTGTTTTTTTCGCCCCTTCTTTTCCTTTTTTTTAATGAACCTATATTATATACATATGACTACTCCTCACACTTTTCCAAATATCAATTCTCTGTTATCCTTCTTTTATTTCAAGTATTATAATACTTAAATTTTTTCATCTTATTGCTTTTCAAGGATATGCCACCGGAACCGTCATTAAGTGGATAAATTTATTTTCTCAGTAGAATTCATCACCCATAAGGACATTAAAATAGAAGGATATTAGAAAATCAAATAAAAAATAAAACGAAATTATAAAAACAAAACAGACACCAAAAAAAATAACAAAATAATATATAATTAGAATTCTTTAGAATCCTTTAAGTAAATGGAAAGTGCAAACAAGTATTATGCATTATCATAGGAAACTAAGAAAAGTGTAAAAGACAAAACAAAAGTGTAAAATAAAAATACTTATATTGTAATAAAAAAGGAAATATCAAAGAAATATAAATATTTTTTGAATAGTGTTTTAAATCTTCAGAATCTTATAGGGTAAAAAATGAAAATGTGAACTTAATTACCTACACATTTTGTGTTATATATAAAATGAAAGATATTTATATAAAATTTTTAAGAGTATCTTGTGATAAATTTTAACACATTGCATATTTTGTGGCAAATGATCAATATCATTATAAAAAAAGATTTCAATCAATTAGTTTATCAAAAGATTTTTAATAATCTCTTTTGTATGAAACCCACACAATTTTCTCAGAATTTTTCTAAAAAATATCAGAAAAAGATTTTATAAAATAGTACTTAAATTTCTTTTATACGAATTTAAAAAAAATTTATTAATACTTTAAGTTTATGTAAGACATGAAAGGATTCGAACACGTTTACATTAATTTTTTTTCTTATTTTTATGAAGATGAACATTTTGGTCATTAGATTAATATTTCAACATTACATATATATTTTCCCAAAAATTATCATCTGATGTATATCCAATAAAAATTTTAAAATCAAATGTCTCAAAATTTTAATGAACACTTTATAAAACCAATTTAAAATTGATTAGTGTTCAATTATACGATTTATGTTTAATGATTTCTAAAACAGAACTAAATTTGCTTCGGAAATCTGTTACGGAATTTACAGAACTGCAATCAATAGACTAAACTGTTTTACAACAAAAATCTATGTACAAGAGCTTCTCATATTAGTATCAAATTATCGAATTTTTCATTGACGCGATTTATTTATTAAATTTATTTATTACTCATAACAGACAGTTTTTAAATTTAATCTTTAAGAGAAACTAATTTAATCAACTATATTCCGATTGTTGCATCACTTAACATGATTCAAAGTTATTATTCAAAAGAGCTGTAACTTTCTGAATAAAATTAATTTAAAAAATTTCATTTCTATACTTTTCAGTAATATCCCATCTCACCTCAAGTAATACGCTTAGCAGAATATCGGTGAATATTTATGATTTTATCTCAATATATTGTTCAATTTGGAGATCCAGCGGTATCACAACGGGCCTAATTGACCTAATCGAGCATTCAATAGCCGCGTCAGCCTAACTTAATCTAACCTATTATTCAATTTTTAATGGTATTGTGGTACATTATAAACGAATGAATAAATTTATAAACAAAATTTAACTTATAAAAATTGGTGTTGAATGTTCAAAACAAAAAAAATAACTTTATAAAGTAAACGTTTAGAAAAATTGTTGAGGAGACGGTCTTCAATATATTATTATATATAAAGAAAGTTTAAATATATTATAATTATATCCAAAAATATAAGAATATTAAAGAAGTACATTAACTTATTCAAATATGATTTCAAAATAAACAACTCATATAATATTTGTTTTTATGATATTTGCATTTTCTATTCATAGAATTTTTTTTCCTTTCCATCGTCTTTCTGTGTCTTCTCAAATTTTATGACAAAAAATTTTTACTTTCACAATTATATAATATGTGATGCTATTTATTATTTGCAGTCTTTTCTTTTTTTTTAACTAATATAACAAATCACATGAATAAATCTTAAAATCATCATTTTGATTCACTTAATTTATAAAAATGATGATTTTTTTTCTATTTGTAATAATGCGGAAATTTTAAAGAAAATTTTTAAATTATTTTCATTTTAAATAAATTAAAAAAGCAATTCTTAAAAAGGAGCTGTAACAAAACAAAAAAACAAAATCACTGTACAACCGCATAAATTTTTTTTTAATATTTTTTTATAATTTAATATAATTTTAAAGTTTAATATTATACGACACTGTAATAAATTAAAATAAATTATTTTTCTACAAAATTTATCACATTGGATTGTAAAATTTTATGTTGCGCAAAATATTTTAAACAAGAGCTTTATTTATTCAAAAGTTGATTTACTTGCAAATTTACAACGCCCATTTGTTAATCACTCGTTATGTGTGATTGTTTCCTTCGCAGACTTTTGATATTTATTTTTACTACGAAGGTAATTTATAATTACTCTATATTATAAATATTCAGAACACAATTTTAGTAATTCGGAATTGATAATATGACGTGAGTGATTTTCCGCATTTAAGGGCTACGAACGAAATCCATAGAATAATTGAAGGAAATTTTTTTACCAATATCAATTCTAATTTCTTTTTCCTTAATATATGTAGACATAATGAAATTCAACCAGAAACAGTCATCAATATAATTAAATTCAGGCAACTCTTATAACATTACAAGCTAATTCAAATGATTATTCACTACTATCATTTGATATTATATATATGATTTATTCATCAATTTTTTTACACAAAGCTAGCTAACATTGGACAGAATTTTGCAACAAACTATCACAAGAAATTTTTTTATATATTTAATTTTTATAATATTCGCCAAATTCAGATTTTAAAATATTACCAAATTGGCTTTTGTTTAAAAATACTACTTAAAAATACTGGAATCATCATAACCAAATCAATAAGAAAGAACCAAATTAATAAATACAGAAACATTCCTTCTATAACACAATATATAATTCACATACATATTATTATATAGATTCGTTTCATACAAATTTAATTAAATCCCCTATTTTAATAGTGAATTTTCAATTTAGTCAAATTGAGTGATTTAATTGAATACTCATTTATTCCCTTTTTTTAATCCCATTACGTGTACTATTCTAAATATAAAATATTAAATAAAACAAAAGTATTTTACTAGAAAAAACTCGGCATGATTATATTTATTTTATTTTTATGTTATTCTTATATTATAATATATGTATATTTTTTACTATAATCGCTATTATTTAAAAATTTTAGAAAAATATAATTTTTCTTTATTCTTATATTCTCATAAAATTGATTTCTCTTTTTTTTTCTGTGTCTTCCCATTTAAAAAATAAAATCTTTAAACATTGCTACAAAATAATTGTGTGTTTACAATATTTTTCTTTTAGAAATGTTTTTTTTTTTATAATATTATATAAAATAAATTTGAAATAAATTCTCTTTTAATTTAATTACATATACGTATACATAACATAATAAATTTAAAAATTAAATAAAATTAAAAAAAAAACTAAAATAAAACATTAAATATAAAATTTTTATTAACCATTTATGGCTTGTCAATAATATTATACAAAATTATTAAAATATTTTAAAATATGTGATGAATAAGTGTCTTTACTCATATTTAAAATGTATATTTAAAAAATTATATGTATGTATATACACTGAAAATATGTATACATACATATACTTTAAAAAAAAAAAACAAAAATTTTCTCAAAAATTTTTAATATTTACGAGTTGTGATCATTTGTAAAATTAGAAAATAAAATTAATAATTAATTAACTTAATAATATCAATTACTATAAATTAAATGGCATCTATTAATCTGCCATATTGTTTTATTTTTATTATAATTTTATTTTCTTAAAAAAATTTTTGAAAGGCAGCTACCATTTTTTTTTAATACATTGATTTTAATTTCAAAAATATTCTTAAAAATTGAATTTTTTTTTTAATTATTCCTCATTTATTCCTCATTTATTTCAAAGTAATATTTTTGAAAATTTATTTCTATTCTATAATTTTTAAACTTAATTACATAATTATTTACATATGTATATACATATAGAAGTTTATTATATTTAATGAAATTAGTGATTTTTCATTAGAAGAGAAAATTCGGTTTTATATTGCTCATATGTTTTTTTTAATCTTACAATATCACTTGTATATGCATATACATATGTAATATTATTAATTTAAGCTTTAAGATTCATAATATATTAATTTACAAATTCGGTTTTTACGTATGTAAGTTACAATTTTCAAATTTTTTTCCTTATTTATTTTGAAAATTTTTCAAGAAATTTTTAATAATAATCGTATTATGTAAATCAATTCATATTAAATATGCGGGATTCTTATTATTACTGTTATATTACTGTTACTTATTATAATTCAAAATTACTTCCACAATTTCTCTAACCAATTACAATATCATCAAATAAACAATTTATTTTACTTTTAAATTTCAATACATAATGTTACAAAATATTGACATCAATTTAATAAATATTAAATAATTATTGCATTTATAATTTAGTAAAATATTAGAATCCCTTATATTATTTTCTCATAAAGACATTTTGATTTATTTCTTATTTTTATACATTTATATTCAAAATTTTCTTTTAAATTTTTGTCTTTTGTTTTAATAAATTTTACACAGCTATTTTATTTAATTTCCCAAAAATATATATAAAATATAATTTTAGTATGAGCACATATTAATAATTTTATTTATTTTTTCTTGAGCTTTATTTAGGATTTATTACGTTTCGGTTCTATTTGTTTTGCTAATTCAGCCATAACATCTTTATAAATTGCAGGATCTAAATTAACACCCAACATATATATTAACCACCAATCACCAATATCTAATTTATTTGATAATGATTCACATATTTCACGTGGTACCATACGATTACGTGCATTTAAAATTTTTGATCTCATTTTGGGCCAAAATATTATAACAGCTCTAAAAAAAAAACAAAAATTGAAAAAGAATAAAAATTAATATGTATGTATGTGTATGAAATTATAGTTCTTAAAAAAATAATTCTTAAATGTTTAAACATTTTCTTAAATAATTATAAAAATTCAGACTTAATATTAATAATTATAAAAATATTAATACATAAAATACCTAGATTTTTCAAACTTGTTTGTTAAATAATCGATTCCGACGCAAAAGTACATTTAACTTAACTTAGTATTTAACATAAAACTTAAATTATTATTTAAGAACTAGAACGTAATTTTTTCATTGATATTTTTGCATAACTTGTATATTTGTATATTTGTACATCTTGTACGCAAAAGCTATGCAACCTATTACTATACATAAATAAAAATCAATTTGATTTTGATGGCAATTGAACCTAATTATAAAATGAATTCAATTTTGATTAGATCGAATTGATTAAAAGATTGAATAACATTCAATTTAATTTTATCATTGACGTAATTTGAATTGTAATTATACAATATAATATATATTTAGTAACTCATATACTTTTCTCATTCTCTATATTAAATTAGCTTGTAATTTACACATATTTTTTTCTTATTTACAATGGAGTTTAAAGTCCACACAGTCCTCAATACGTTTTTAATTGAATTTATTTAAATTTATTAAACAAACCTTCAAATACATTGTAAGTTTTAAGAATACCAGGCGGTATAACATTTGTAATATATAATGTGGGATACATGTTATAAAAATCAATTGTAAACATTTAATAATTTTTTTTTTCTCTCCTAGGAGGAGCATAGGGGTAGTGCATGACATCATAGACTATGTCATGCTACAGTTTCATTGCCTCATAGAGTTTAACTATGTAGGCCGTAGTATTTAATAAATTTTAATAAAGATCAATATTGTTTTTGTAAATTAAAAATCATTTGTTTCCTTCATAAGATTCAAAATTGTACGAAATTTGTATACAAATAAATATTATTAAGATTTATACATTTTCCTACAGTTTTAATTTCCGAAATATTAAAAATTTTTTTTAATCGTTTTCTTACCTAAATACCATTAATCCACATAATAATATTAGCATTATTATAAACCAAAACCATATAAATATATAAGTTTTTTCATTGACTATATTTAAAGGCAATATACACAATGAATCATGTTTTTGTATTGATCCTGATGCACCATATTTATGAAAAATACATTTTGTTACACGAGGAAATACATATACCATTGGATCAATACGTTGATCTTGTGGTATTTCAGATAATTCCATAACACGTAATCCATATGAATAAAATTCACCATCAAAAAATTTATTCATTAAATACATTTGAACTGCAATATTTATAAGGCATAAAAATTCACAAATAAAATAACGTATTGCATATAATTTATGACGCTAAAATTAGAAAATAGAAAAAACTTAGTTTTATAAATTTAAAAAATTTAACAAAAAAAGGTAAATTTACCTTTATATGCTTTAATAAATAATCCAAGAGAGCTCCTCGTTTTGCACATTTTTCTTCTTCAGGACATATTGCTAAATTCATTCCCATAACAATTGTTCGTAAAAGACCACCTTCAAATGCATCCCATAAAAATTTTGGTGTATAACATGCTATTGCCTAAAAAAAATTAATGTTTGAATTAATTTATTATAACACACAAAATTAAATATAAAAAAATTTATATTGCAAATTTATAATTCAGAGACTAACTTAAATGCCAACAATGAAATAATCTAACAATAAAATTAATAATTTTCGAATTATAGGGCATTTTTTAAATTTTTTCGCATCTTACAACCTAAAAATTCAATATTTTTCATATATTTTATCAACGAAAAATAAAATAATTGCAATCTCAGCGGTAATCACAATGCAAATAACAGCAGTAATTTCATATTTAATGACGTCAAATTTACTCATAAATCATTTTGTTTTCCTATTTTTAGTCCTTGACTTAAGTATTTATGTATACATTTTTTTTATACTATAGATAATATAAATTATATGAATAAACGTATGGCATATTTCATTTATTTATTGGATTGGATTTATTAACCTTACAATGCATTTTATTAAAGTTAATAATTGAAATTTTTCAAAATAAATTCAAAAACCATTTAAATTGAAAAAATTCAAGAATAAACAACTTTATACTAAATTTATTTAATTTAATAACAATTTCATTTAAAATATTTTAAATTTTTATTAATCAAATGAAATTGCAAGTATTCTCTTATGTTACTTCATCATTAACTTTTCCTTGTTTTTATGTACATGGAGAGTGAAATTAAAGATGTTAATACATTATAACACTTATGTATGTAAATGTATGTCATATTGTTTCTTTATAAAAGCACTATATGCAACATCGATTTATTAATTTAAATAAACAGTAAGTCGGTCTAAGTGATAGTGGAACAAACTACAGCATTTTCTCAGCTACTAATTATATACAATTTCTAACATTGAAAAATTAATATTATTTCACTTATACACTGAATATTAGTGCTTCACTGAATATAACACATATTATGTATGCTATAATACATTCAATGGATTTACATGTTTTGAAGTTTTAAAAAACACTGACCAGTGATTTTACAAAATTTCATTTCTTCTAAATATTTAAAAAAAAGTGCAATATTATTAAAAATAATCAATTTGAAAAAGGAAAATTTCCAATTTTATTTGAAAACTTCAAAACTTCAATAGTTATAGTTGGGTGTAGACATTTAAAGATTAAAAGCTCTTTCTGCCCACTTTTAGAGCGTTCATCTATAGACCAAATTATTTCTATCAAATGAAATTTCCAATTCAAATTTGAGATCAAAAACCATGTTTTGATTTCAAATTTCTATTTCAAATTGGGGTTTCATTATGGGTGCATTCACTTACATATAACTTAAGATAAGACGGCTGTATAGAACTTAAATAACTCCTTGACGAAAAACAATTGGAAGTATCTTTAAAAATACTCAATTAATTTCAAAATAAATGAATTAATTTGAAATAAAATTTCTATAGCATCAGTTCGCTTATATTTTACGATGTATTTTATTATACATCAGAGTTTTTGTATAGTGTGCTCTTAAGCAATAGTAAACTCTTATGTCAAAAAAAGCTTTTATAAAATTTTCATAAAAAGTGCATACAGAATTTCATTTACTGATCTCTCTATATATGCTGAATTATATTTGGAAAATCTCCATTTTATTATTATTTTTTTCATGCTTAATCAGTTCAATGGTCCACTATTTTTTAATATTATATTAGAAATAATTTAAATTTTTTTGATCCAATTCTTCATACTACAAGACTTATTTACTTTTCATATATGAAAATGTAAAAAACATGTATAGAGTATAATAATAATACACATACACCGTATATGTAAATCATATTATTAAATTTTATTAAAATTGGGGAACTGGTTTTGGTATGTGTCTGTAAATGTGCAATTGTACGTACCTATAGTGAAAAAAGATATGTACAAATAATTTCAATATAATGAAAACAAATCATATATTTTGTTTGGGTGACCTTTTCAATTAAAAAATTGCTCCTTACTAAACTAAGATTGATTTTTGTTTTTATATGTCAACGATTTATGAGATGCCATATTACAATTCCAAATGTTTCACATTCGTATGTTTGTTATATATTTGTTTAATATTAATGATGTTTTTATTGGGAGATAATTTCAATTCTTGTTATCAAAAGTCTCGATTCAATGTTACAATTTTCGCCGACCACATTGCATACGATAGGGAAGGTCATATGATCACACCAAATTTTGCATATTGGGTTCCCAGTTGGAAGCGCACTTCTCCATGGTAGTGAAGTGTAAGTAAACTATTTTTGGAGAAATATCGATCTGTCTGTTGGTCTATCAGTCTGTGTATGTACGAGTGCATCTCAAGTTCGGCTGAACTGGTTTTGATGAAATTTTATATATGAGTTTATTTCGACGTGACACAGATTGATCAGCTTTCAAAATATTTCAAGCCGGGAGGTTGACCTTTTTAACCAGTCGATTTTACATTTTTGATTTTTTTAAAATTATGCAACATATTAACTTAAAATTTTAATATGTGAGCTTCGTTTGACAATACGAGAAACCAACTAACTTTTAGAACAAACCTAGTGTCAGCAACTGAACTTTTGATACGGACCAAATTAAAATTTTTGCGCATATAAAGAAAAATAATTCAATGGTATTAAAACAAGGAACTTATAAAATTTTTGTGGAATATCAGAACTTGAAAACCGAAATTAGGGGCAATTTTATATTTTTAATCATATGACTACGGGACTAATTTCTTAAAATTTAATATTTAAATTAGCTAAGTTCTGTTAGCTAACGAATGTATATAGTGATCTTTCCATGAAATTCGGATGGCACAAAGCGAAACTGTACTAAGAGCAACAAATTTGTTAAACTAGACTTTATACATTGCGGTTGGTTATGCGCTGACCACATCAGATTTTTGTTTTATATATTCATTCGACCTGTTATATACATACATACATACAGATTATTTTTAAAACAAATTTTATACTCCTATATATCAGAACTCAATTAATTTAATAAATTCTTGAAATTTTTATATATGAATCATATATTAACGCAGTTAGCAAATGTATAATACTAAATTTTAAAATATGAAATATTAAAATGAACACGCACTTAATGTTAAAATATTCTTCTCTATACATAGGCTAATTTAGACGGTATTCTTAAAATAAGATAATCATTTTATTATTTTGAAAATATTTTTAACAAAGCAATGAAATTAAAACCAATAGATTAACTGCATTTGGAAAAATATGACGAAATTAGTCTAGAAATTACGAACAAAAACTAAAGAGACCGAATCGAATTTTTTATCAAATATTAAATTTTAATTTTATACTCAGGAGTATATAAACTTAACTATATGTATATTTCTTACACAAATTAATTTGAGACCAAAAAATAAATATGTACATATGTATGTATGTTTGAATTTTTTGCATCATATCAGGTATATTATTAGCTTAAATCATTTACTACTAATCTTAAAAATATTATTACCACTCGTATATAATCCATAAAGTTATCAACTTGATCTTATCGTAACAACAGAACCGCATTCATTTTAACTACATTATTATACCCTGCACTTCGTGAAGGGTATATTAACTTTGTCCGTCCGTCCGTCCGTCCGTCCGTCCGATCGCACGATAACTCAAAAATGAATAATGCAATCGACACCAAACTTTCACAAGTTTTTTCTTTTGTGCTAAGGACGAGCCCTATTGTTATTGGATTAATTCGATTCGGATAACGGGTTCGGGTAGCTGCCATACAACTCAAAGAGTTTATTTTAAATATTTCAAAAACTAATAAAGCTATAAATATAAAATTTTATCCAATTATATTCTACACATGTTCTAAAAATTATAATGGGATAGCTGCACCGGTTCGGGTGGCTGCCATACAACTCCAACAGCAAATTTTTTATATTCGGAAAAATAATAAAGTCAGATTCATGAGCTTTGGCAGTCGTTTGTCCAATTATAGTGTGAATTGCTTGACGGGTTCAGGTACGTGCCATACAACTCCATAAGCTAATTTTAAATATTTGGAAAAATTATAAAGTCAGATTCATGAAACTTGGTAGTCAGATGTCCAATTATAGGTCAGACATATCCGTGAAGTTTATATAGACTGATTTCACAGGTTCGAGTAATTGCTATACAATAACGAAAGGTGCACGGTATAATTCAATCGGTTTACACCGACTGAAACGTTTTTACTTGTTTTTTTTTTTAAATTATAAGCTCATAAGTCATTTGAAATGTATATATGTATATGTATATATATATATATGATACGAGGCTACAATTTTAAAATAATCCGCTTGAAATTTGATTAATTTTATTAATTTATGTATGTATGCTTTTTAATTAGAATTTTCTTCATTTTCAAATAAATATATACCGATAAATAAACTTACCTGGAAAAAGAGCACAAAGCATACCCACTGATAATATGTATAATATTTTTTAGCGTCTTCATCATTGAAATCATTTGAAACACCAGGATGTGCTACTTCTTTTCCAACCTAAAAAAAAAAAAATAATAAGTTAGCAAAATACAGAAATGTTAACCAGGTTTATTGCTTTTTTATAAAATATTGAACGTGAATTAGTTCATTTTATTCCAAATGAGTAAATTTTGCTCCCGAAATTTGAAAGTTTACTACGATTTTAAAATGGAATGTTTCAATGAAAATGACAAAAAATTTTTAAGTAAATTTCGAATACTTCAACAAAAAAATTTCTTATAGTCTACTAACACTACAACGAATAACATATTATTCTCTAATAATATATGTTATACATAGTAATTAAAACCTTAAGATAAATTTATATTAAAAAAATTTTATGAATTTTCCAAATTGACATCAAAAATATTAATTACATATGTATTTATAAAACTATTTAATAACTTACTTGTCTTCGGAATGCATCTGGCATAGTAAAAGTACTTGATATCCAACAAAATGTATTGACAACGTGAGCTGGTATTCCATTAACAATACAACTAATTGGATTACCAACAAATTGTGTTGCTGTTATTGTTAAACTACATGATAATAACAGTACTGTTGTAAATATATTATGTAATCGAAATACAGCGTTATCAGTTTGAATTGCTTGGATTTTAAAATAACTTTTAAGACCACCGAGCACCTTATACATTTTGCTTGTTGTTATTTATCGTCTTTCTCTAAGTTTATTCCTGTTTTTTTTTTTTATTGAAAAGTAATGGCAGTTTTGGGGAATTTTTGAGATTTCTTATTTTTTAATATTTTCAATATTGCTATAATAAATTTTATATTCCAATCTTCTTCTAATATTTTAATGTACTTTATTCTTTATAAATTTCTTTTTTTTTTTTAAGTATTGACTATTCGATGTTTCTGATATGTTGAGTTTTTTATTCAATTTAAAATAATTTCCATCAATATTGAGATTCATAGCATCATCTGTAAATAACATAAAAAATAATAATTGATTATTACTCTTTTTATTTTTTTATTTTTTTCTATTTTTTTTTCAACATTTTTTAAGCTTAATTTAAATTTGTTTTTTCTTCAATTGAAATAATTAAATTTCAATTGCACGATTACACGGAAATTGTACTTTAAACAGAGTGTTTCATGTTGGTATTTTTAAAGATATATAAAGATTTTATATTTTTTTTTTATCCTCAGGGTTCTGGAATTGTTACCAGTCACCAAATTAATCTAAGAAGATTTAACAGGACACTTTTTTTAGCTCCGTCTCAAATAAGATCAATTTGTTATTCGTATGGCATTCTATTTTGAAATAATCTCATTCAATTTAAAATTTACAATCAGTTTTCAATTTAATATTATATAATTCTTAAACACCCTCTATCAATATATATAAATATATTAAGCCTTTACATAAAAAGAATAAAAATATCACACGCGCTTGAATATCAAAAAACCAAAAAAAAACACAATAAAATGACCCTAACATATATGTATATTTGTATGTATGTATATTAAAACTAAAATAAATGAATGTTATGCTAATAAAAGCTTTTACGTTTGATTTTTCTATATCAAATTGACTTGCATTACAAGTTGTATATAGGTATGAATGTCTGTATTACAAAAGAGCACCCAACTGTAACCCTACTTTTTTTTAAAAGTTAATTAATGGCTGGAATAAAGTCATGACATTTTATAATTTTTGAAAACGCTTTTGAGAAATCTTCAAAAATAATATTTCTTGTCTTATACATAGCTAATTTTAAAATAAATTCAAATAATAAAATTTTACCTCTTTTTGATTACTTAATTTGACCAGCTCTATAATTTAAGTTTCTCATATTATTTGTTTAGCATGTAAAATTTTCTGAAATTCTACATCTAATTGATTGCCCATTTAAATATGAAAAAAAAATTCTATACAATAATTTTTAATTTCTCAATTATGCTTTATAGAGAAAAATCTACAATTTTAATTTACCAATTCGGGACAAGGCAATTAAAATATTTATATATTATTTAATATTTTACAATCGTTTAATTCTTGTATATATATTTATGTATATTATATGTATCATATGGATATGTATGTACACATAATGTAATTTAAATTATTGTGTATTAAGTAATACGAGTAATAATAAGAATTTTAAAGGCAAAAACTTTCTAGTTAGAAAACGCTATGACTTTGCAAAAAATCAATTTTATTTTTTTAACTTTTAAGATTAAAAATTAAAATATTTTTATTATTTGTCATAGAATTAAATTATGATAACCATTGTTTGGTACAGTTGAGGGTTATACTTATGTAGTAAATCTGTTGAAGGTAAAACAGCAACTTTATTGTTATTGTTGTAAATCCGAATTTTATCTTAAAGAATTTTTTTTGATTTCAAGATTGATTCCAACAGAGCATATTAAAACGTTCATAAAGAAATCTTATTGAAAGATAAAGGTCCAAAAAACCCCGGAGTTGTTTAGACTAGCTTGTAAATACAACACAGTTTTGCATTTACAAATACTTATCAAAAGCTATATATAAATGTTGACCATTTGAAATTCATTTTTCAAATAAAAATGTGAAGATACCTACTGAAAGAAAAATGCGAAACTATTCCTTTATACATAAGCTGATGTAATTCGGAGTTTTATACACCAAGAGGGTTATAACGTACTATATATGTCTTTAAATGAAGTATTTTAAATAATCCTCACCTTTAAATTGGTATTCAGCGTTACACACATGTATCTTTTCTAATTTGAAAATGTGAAGATTTATATTAACTAGAGGTTAATTTCAAAATGAATAACACACATATTAAGGTTGCAATTCAGATTTTTAAATATTGCAATATTTAACTACATTTCTAACACTGAACGAAAACTACATTTAATATTAGCAATATTTATTTTTTACTACATTAAAACAGTTTAATTTGTTCAACTAAAATTCTACGCTAAAAAAAATCTTTTATAATTCTATTCTTTCTTACATTACAACTAGAAGAAATTCAATAATTAATAAATATCATTGTTATTAAATTTATATGACATAAATTCAAATATATGATTAATAATGCAAAAAATTGAAATAAAATAAGAGAAACAAATATTAAAAATTCATAAAAATTAACAAAACTAACCACCAACTAAATATAATAATATTGTTGTAAGCAAACGAGCTTGAGCTAACTAATTATAATCATTAATTTTAAACAAAGACTAGACATATACATACAATATAATTGAACTTTTAACCATTTTTATGGCAATATACAAAAGAATGCAATACAAACACTATCATAGTTTATTACATGCATATATATAGATTGAATTGTAATAATAAGAAACTTATATAGTTAGAAACTTATTATACAAATTTAACGGCAATAAAATAATAGAAAAACTTAAAATATTTATGACGGCTAGAAGATAAAATTATCTTAATTATATAACAAAAAATGTAGGTTTAAGTAAATTAATGTTATACACAAATTATATTTAAAAATTGATATAGACATTAAGAATTTATGATCTTATGACTCATTTAAGAATCGCGTGTATAGTTTTTAGAATTCTATACAAACATATAGAATATTAATTAAATAAAGTTGGGTCAATAGTTTGTGAGTAGCACTTTTCCCTTCAACAACTGCTTTTAAAAATAATCTAGCTATTATATTATTCAAATTATTTTCATTCACATACTAAAATTTTTCACAAAATTACATACATTTAGGATGAGACAAAAAACAATTTTAAAAAGACGTTAATACAATGCTGAACTCAAGGGTTAACTTCAGTGTGAGTTAAAAAAAATAATTATATTTTTTGATGACATGGTATTTACCGTTATTCTGAGCAATTAGATGTTGAGCAGTCCTTCCGTTTGAAGGATCACCGTAGTGTATTTCTAGTCGAGGTGGTCGCAATTTGTCGAGGCTCTGCGCTGGCTTAGTTGTAATGTTGTATCGGCTGGTACCGTCAGTATATTCACTGACAGCCAGGCCGCGACAAGGGCACTGGGCTCTGAGGTCTCTACGTCTAGAATGGTCCAGGACTGCAGGTCGTCTCTCAACGAAATGACGGGGCTGTTCGAAATAAGCCTGGTCTGGGTCCCCGGACACAGTGGGGTTCCGGGGAACTGCAAGGCGGACGAGCTTGCGAGGCATGAAACTACTCTTGGGATTCCACCTGAAAAGGAGAACTTAGGCATGCCTCTAAGAACCCTAGAGCTGCTGCTGCGCAACGCGCTGTGGTAGCGGTCCTGACAGGCCATTGTCTTATTGGCAAACATGCAAGGAGAATGAGTTCAAAACAATGATCCCCTTTCTATGCTCATGTCCGGCACTGGCGAACTCCAGGCAGAGATTCCTTGGGTCTTACTTCTTTACTTGAAATATTTCGCGAAGTAAAAAGTTAACTGAAAGGGTTAACAGAATAAGACATAAGGTATAATATTTTAAACAAAAATCGGATTGCTAACAATTCAATTCAATTGTCTATAACAATTTACAATTATATAAGCAATATAATATATTACTACTATTACTATTATTTAGTATTTATATTATCAAAAATTTATTTTTGATCACACAGATCGTATAAGCAAGATTTTTATTTTTAAATTTTAATATGATCACACAGATCTTTCAAATATCAATTTTACTTCTTTCAATTTTTGGCCGGCTGGGCCCATAACCTTTGTTATATACAATCGGAAATGGACTACCTTTTATTTGGAAATGATATACATACATATAAGTGAAAAATTACAATGGCAAATAAGTATGAATTGGTGTTGCCATTGAGGTTACAAAATTATTTTAGTAATTAAATTGTATTAATTAAATTCACAATAGTAATTAGAAATCAAAACATTCACCATAATAATGAAACTATTTTAACAATTTGTATTTTCCACAAAATATATAATATAATTTAATAGCAATTATTACAGTCATATGTTTTTAAATAAATAAGGGCATACGATATAAGACTCTATAATTTAATTTTGAAATATTTTGAATTACGTGAATTTGATATTTTTAATATATACTTAAATATTTTCTATATTACGACCTAAATAACTGTGAATGTATTTAACAAATGAAGGTGTAATTTGATTTTTGAACTTTCTAATTTGTTTATATATACTCTCAGTAAGTGCTAGAAAAAACGGAAACAATAATAATCTGTGATTTTATCCAGTCTTAACAGAATATTTTTTTTTATATTTTTCTTTCATTTTATTTCATCATTTACCTTATTATAAAATATTTTTTATTTTATTTTATTGGTTTTTGTGGTGAACTTGACTCGAAATTTAACGAGATACGTACATTATACGAAAACAAAAGCCAAATATTCTCATAACTTTGTTCTAGAAACTCAAATTACATTTCAAATTTTCTTGTTCTCTGCTATATTGATATGTTAGCAAGATATTGTTCATTTACTATACAAAATTTGTGTATATATATATCCCACCAATTAATACGTGCAATATGAAATTAGTTTATCGACATCGAGCTGTTCTCCTATGGTTGAACAGTTCGCTAAACTAATTCCATATCCATCATCTCTTTACCTTAATTTAAGAAGCTATTTTTAGAAGCAGTTGAAATTATTTTTAAAATTTCCAAGAATAATTATTTATTATTAAAAATTTTTAAACACAGTACCTATTTAATCTTTGTCACAGTTTTTTATAATAGTTTTCAAACATACGATCTCATCAAATATCTTGATCAATAAATTGCAATACTTGTCAAAAATATTTCAGTAATATCATTTGAAAGTAATATACTATCCAAAAATATTAGTAGCTTAAATTAATATAATATGTATATATTAATATGTATTTAAAAATTTGAATTTATTGCGGTTTGTATAATGATCGAATTTTACGTATGTATGCAAGTATGTACATATAATACAAATATCTATAATAATATGTCACTATGCTTATGAATTACCTGCATAACATACAATATGTTTCTTATAACCCATCATCAGTAACTTCTCTCTTTTTTGTTTTTTATTGTGAATATAAAACAATAGAAATTTTTTTAGTTTAGAAAAGCCAATGAAAAAGAAACAAATAAACCGCCAAAAATAAATCAATTTTTTTAGGTTTGAAATTTAAAACCGTACATTATTCTGACTGTCCTTAAATTCATTTTGTACATGTGTACATAAAAGATTCAAATTTCATCTTCCATTGTAATCTTACGTTAAAAACAAAATTTTCCTTTTTTTTTGTAATCTTTACATGTACACATACATATTTTCTTACTTCCAGAATTTTCGCATGTACTCGTGAAGCCTTAAATGCAAAAAAAATAAAATAAGAAGTCAGGAAATTTAGATTTCAAGTCAACTGACATAGACATACATACATAAATATATATCTAAATATAAGTACTCGTAGATAACAAAAAATATTGCGAGATGTTAAATAATTATTGCGTCACTGTCTACACAAAGCTTCTACACAAATCTTCTATAAATAGTATTAATAATTTTTCATCATTATTTTAAAAATCCAAATGCACTAGAGCAATGGGCAATTTATTCACGAACTTCAATGGTTCCGCCAATTAAATATCTGATATAGTTCCTCCAGCTCACTATAGAAAAATATTTCAAATATGTATAGGTATATATACTTTTGTTATCTTATCAAGTAAAAAAACAAGGAGCAGTACTGCGCGTATTACAACATGCCCATTGGCATGACTATGCGGAATAACTTTTTCGTCTTACCTCCATTTTAACTACTAACCCCCGTATAATACGTATGTAAGTACACTGAAGCCGATTTCTCAAGACTTGATTTGAAGCATTTAGTACATTATCTATGAAAGCCGTAATATAAATTAATTTAGAAAATTTTTTCCTCCCGACAAATCGTTAAAGTAAAGACAGAATTAATTATGGAATTGTATTTTTCATAATACATATGTAAATATTAATTACATATTAAGCACTCAATTACGAACGAAAAAATCAGTTTTATATGTTGAATTTGAAAAAATACTTACAGACTTTAAAGATACTACAAAATGAATAACAAAAGAACAAAAAAACTCTTAAAAATCTCATCATACTCATATGCGACGCGACACGTCTTCTAATAATCATTAAATCGACTCTTGGCACCCGCACATGTATTCCATGTAAATTTGAGACACCATATGGCACTGTTTATTTCGAAACAAAAACAACAACAGGAATAGAAAAAAGAACTAATGACGGTCTGAAGTAGAAAAAATTTGCAAAAATTATTTTGACTCAAAACTTTTGCCTTTATATTTTCTTTTTTATTCATTTTTATAATTATTGTTATTGTGTTAGTCCTCATAATATGGACACTAAGAATTTCATTGCAATAGGTATACCTCTAGATGTACATACGTACATGTATATGTACAATATGAAATTTAATACATATACAGAAAGAAATTCATAGGAATACGAGTTGCAGTGACAGGATCTCATCCTTTTTTTTTGTGAGCCTTCATAAAATCATTTATACCACAGACATCTTTATATACATTTTAGGAGTCTATGTTTATACCCTTCATTATTTTACAAAAAATAAATATATATTTACATACATGCAGTTGCATACATACATACTTATCAAATATTCAACAATTCAGTGATTTTTGTGAAATTTTATACTTTCAAATTATAAAAAAAATAGTCAATCATTCCCTAAAACTAATTCCTAAATCAGTGAATTTCGGTATATATGTACGTGCGGTAACTGTGGTATTGGCGACTTAACAAATAGTTACAATTTTTATGGCAACTAGGTATATCCATGGATGTACGTATATTTTGCAAGTATATGTATGCAGATGCTGTAAAATTTTTACATTTGAATTAAATAATCACATTAACACAAAAAACGCACATGTTCATACATAGATAAGTGTTCATTCTGTATATGTATGAGCATATACACATGTCCATATAATTCTAATTTCACATCCATACATTCATGTGCATATGTATTATATATATAAATATATTTAGAAAATAAAATGAATAGACGACCTTGAAATAATGGTAACATATCATATAAGTATGAGAAATTTGGAAAAAGAAACCTTTAGTGCGTGACTTCAAGTGTAAAAATGCTATAAAAAAAATATGTAATTTTGTACCAAAAAATGAAAGTGCCAAAAAATATATTAACTTACATTTTTCACTTCATTGTTTTTATATTTTTTTTTCAACGTGATTAAATTTTTATTAAATTTTGTAGAAAAAAAAATTAAAATATTAAAAAATTCAAGCTATTAAATGAACACTTCCAAACACTCATGTATACATGCATGTTTTATAATTAATATTCCACTTCATATTGGGTAATTAAATATCAAACTTAATTATTCAAAAGAATGTGAGGCAACCTAATTTAAATAGTAATATAGACAGACAACCGTATAGTAATATGAGACATAAAAAATAATAATATCAAATTTTTAGACTTCTTTTTATTTTTCTCATAAATTCAAGCTTATATATACATTTTATTCAACCTAAGTTACATATATATATATATATATATATATATATATATATATATATGTTGGTACCCAATTGTTTGAAGGAAATTTGAAACTATAAATTTTATATTTCTAATAAAACTTTTGCATATAGGTAACGTACCCTTTCCTAATAATGCTGATATTCTATTAAGAATAATAGGCTGGGACAAGGTTTTTTTTCAATAAAATTAATAATATTATAATTTACTTTTTCAAATAAAAAAAAAAAACCAACATTTTTGGTACACTGATCACAAACAGGTTTAAAGTTTCTCTCGTAAAAATATGCTGAAATACAATAATATTTTATTCAACAACAACAAATTTATTGCTTACGAGTATAACAAAATAATTAGCAAAAACTTTAAATAGGTAACAAAAAAGTTGAAATTATGTAGAAAGAAATAAATTCGTGAAAACAAAGCATAGACTGACATCAATAAAATGTAATTTAATATTTTGTTAAATTATTTGCTACTCAATGTCATATAGATAAAATCATGGTGTGGTTCTCATAATTCAGAAACCTTATTTCTGAAATAATAAATTCAAAACTTATTGAGCTATTAACACCAATTTCATCGGCAAAGCATTCTCGATTGGGCTACTTTTCCAACCAGCACTACTAAAAGTAAAAATTTACCTTTAAAATGAAGATTTTTTAATGCTACTGAAATTTTTTCAGAATTGGTATTTTTTAACATTTTCCCAAATTTTCCAATGTTTACAATAAAATATTTTGACCAAAACGTCAATTTAATAGGCAACAAACCGGCGCGTTACCGGCGTGGCTACTTTTATGACAGGAAATTTTTAATATTTGCGGCTGCATCAATTCTACAATAATCGGTTTGCCGTATTAACTAAATGTGCATACGACTTATTGTGGATATCATTAGTTTTTCCTTTTGGTGTCTGATTTGTATCGCATTGAAAACGTGATATTTTAGCTTCTTACTTATTTCACTTGAACTTTGATTGAAAATCTCGAAGGGCTCGAGAAGATTTTTTTTATCGAATTTTCAAAATGAACTTTAATAAATATTAGGGATAATCTGTTTGACAGCACTGTTTCGAACTGACATGCAAATACAACATTTTCAATGAGGGTTTGTTAATTTTTATACATAGAAGACACTCTTATATAAATACCTTCAAGATATATACTTGAACTTAAAGTGTATCTCAATCGGAATTAATAATTAATTTATAAAATCAATTACAGGAACTAAAGTTATCGGAATCTTCTTAAATTACAATTTTAACGAGCGATTTGAAAAAAAAAATCATAAAAATTTTTAAAACTTTTAATTAAATTAAATTTCTTATTATGTTATAATTATTTATGTACACGAAAAATATTGGCAATATTAGCAAAATACGTAATTGTATACGAAGTACAATTAAAACTTTCACAATTGCCACCTTTTCTCATATTTTTGTACTTGTTTATTTACATACTTATTTTAAATATCATATACATCTTGAAAAAGTGTAATATTTAACAATAAATTTCATTTTTAGCAAAATTTCAAATAAATAAAATCAATATTTCCATCACTGTACATATGTACATAAAAAGAAATTAAAAATTTCACCTACATATTTAATATATGAATTGATCATTTATAAAATATACTACCTATGACCTTTATTGTTTAGTCTATTAGCTAGTGACCAAGATGCTAATCCAGTGGCCTGAATCGAAATGATATTTAATATGAATTTGAAAAATTATTCGCGATTTTCCTTTCTTTTTCTTTAATAAGTAAACTTTTCCCATAAGCATTAACATATTTAAGTATATAAATACTTATATACATATACACGGATAGAAGCAACAATTATCACTTATGTATATGAATGAACTTTTTTGTAGCATAATATAATAGTTTGAATAGTTATATATATATACATTAATTAATACATACACAAACATATATGCTTTAAAATACTCATTCATAATTTATTTAACACTTTCTTTGTTAAAATCATTCACCATACCTATTCGAAAATTATTTTCTTGCCAAACTTCTTTATTGATCTCACACAAAGGTGTAAAATTAAAATATTCAAAATAAAAAAAAAAATTTTTAATTTCATTCCAATACGGTTCAATAATCATTTAATTCAAAATCAGATACAAGCAATTCAATTTCTGGTTATGGAATAAAAGAATTAACAAAAGGAATCTCGTAATTTATTATGTTAGTTATGAAATATTTCTGTATGTAGTTTCTTGTATTTCATTAGAACCATGACGTCTGCTATGACGAATAAAAATTAATTCAATTCATATATTTGGGTTCATTTAACTTTTCTTTTATTCTTTGCCTTCATATTTTATTTTTCGCTTTTTCTTTCCTTTCCTTTTTTTTGACAAATTGTTAATCATCTTCATTATAAAAAACAGAAAAAGATTTTAAACAAACTTTGCTTATGTTCGTAATATTATAATTAATTATAATCGCGATAAAATAAAAAATGTAATAAAAACTATTATACAAATACTTTCATACCCATGCAACTTGCTTTGAAGGTATATAGAAACACTCTGTAGTTTTCTAAAATGAAACGTAAGTTATTTGTATATATTATGTATACATATGTTGGGGCCAACTTACATACATATATGTACATAAATCTTTTCAAATTAAAATGAATCATTGATTTAAAAAAAGAGATTTTGAAAATTTCATAAGAAACTATAATTATGAATCAACACAAATCCATTTAAAATAATAGCTCATATATGTATATTTTAACACAAATACAAGTAAATAACCGGAAAAAGTAAATTGTTATATGAAGTATAAGTAACTATGTTTTATGAAGAAAATCAATGACGAAATTTTACAATAAAATTTATCATTATTTTACATATAGTAGGTATACAACTATCAATTTGAGAAAAAAATCTTTTATAATTTTGTACATACATACGTACAATATGTATTAATGTTTATACGCACATATGTATTTATTAAAGAATAATTTAATTAGTTAAATAAATTTTGAAAATGACTACCTATGTATTTAAATGTATACGGTGCAGGAAAAGAACTTACAGAAAAAAATTTAAGTTTAAATTAATCTAAATACTCAGCATACGTAAAATTGAATAATTTGATTGATAAGAAAACAAAAAACCAGTACTTAATACTCATATATAAAACATAATCCATGGAATATGCGTTTAATGTCAAAATCATAACTTATTTATTATAAGTAAAGTTCGAATTGACGGCATGCAACATCTTTGACAGCGGCTCATTCCTATCACAAATCGTAATGTTATAACGAACATCAAAAAACTCTACCGACCTCAAGTTGTTTGAATTCTCTCTAACAGACACCTGCTCTAAACGGTGAAACAGCATTCTCCGTAACAAGTTGATGAATAAAAATCACACCAACAATTACCTTACGAGAGCACAAAGTTTACAAGCCCATAGCAACAATAACGTATCTTCCATACGGCGACAACTTGAGAGGATCAGACCAAAATTTTAGAAACTCTATATTTAATTTGTACAAAAAGTTTTAAAAGCTTACTTACCGCATTTTTTAGAAATATCCAAAAATTTTCTAATATGGTACGTTTATACCAGTCATAAAGTGTTCAACAAACAATGAAAATTTTCGCAAAAACATATCTTTTTTATTTACAGATTCTCGATATAATAATCGTTACAAAAAGCTTCCACGATAATTTCAATTCCCTAAAAAAAAGCTAAATGTTAATGACCATTAACATCAATATAGAAAACAATTAAAATAAAATAATTTGGTTATGCATAAAAATTTTTGAAATTAACTTAATGAAGCAGACATATACATATACAATTATATTTACTTGAAAATCATCATGTACTTTAATGTAAAATTACACACCTCAGAAATTCTAACTGAATATGAATCGACTATAACCATTCAATAAGCTGACACAATAAATCTTTGCAAAGTACAGGTAAAGTACGTGAATATTCTATATATATACTGTCCACCAATATTTGATTAATATTTGCTAATAAATTTTTTTTTTAATATTTCAAATTATATGCAATTAAAGTTCATTATACTACTATTACATGTCATTGAAATCAGTAAATATCAACTAAGAAAAAGAAAAATAAAAAATTATTTGCAATGTAATTGCATCTCTCAATTCATGTATCGCTTTTTATACCCTGCACTTCGTGAAGGGTATATTAACTTTGGTATGGAGTTTGTAACTACTTGAAGGAGTCATCTGCGGTATGGACATATATATATATTCTTGCTCAGCGTAAAATTCTGCGTTGATTTAGACATGTCCGTCCGTCCGTCCGTCCGTCCGTCCGTCCGTCCGTCCGATCGCACGATAACTCAAAAACGAATAATGCAATCGACACCAAACTTTCACAAGTTGCTTCTTTTGTGCCAAGTACGAACCCTATTGTTATTGGACCAATTCGGACAACGGGTTCGGGTAGCTGCCATACAACTCAAAGAGTTTATTTTAATTATTTCAAAAACTAATAAAGGTACAAATATAAAATTTTGTATACATGTGTCCAATTATATTCTACATATGCTCTAAAAATTTTAATGAGATAGCTGCACCGGTTCGGGTGGCTGTCATACAACTCCAAAAGCAAATTTTTTATATTCGGCAAAATAATAAAGTCAGATTCATGAAACTTGGCAGTCGTGTGTCCAATTATAGGTCAAAGATATTTCTGAAGTTTTGGTGGAATTGCTTGACAGGTTCGAGTGGCTCCCATACAAGTCCAAAAGCTTATTTTAAATATTTGGAAAAATAATAAAGTCAGATTCATGAAACTTGGTAGTTGTGTGTTCAGTTATAGGTCAGACATATTCGTGAAGTTTCTATAGAATGGTTTCACAGGTTTCCGTAATTGCTATACAACAGAGAAAGGTGCAGGGTATAATTCAATCGGTTCATACCGACTGAAACGTTTTTACTTGTTATTGTATATCTTTTGTATAATACATATAGAAAACCACATAATATAAATTCTTTGTACTTAATTTTAATTTTTTTTTTTTCACTTGTTCTACTTTTATTTATTTCAAAGTAGCATACTTACTTTAGCTTACATTATTATTAGATGAACAATAACAATGAATTTAAGTAATAGATATAGTATAGACAGTATAGTTTTAGAACAACAGTACATCTAATTGTGAAAATATCAAATAAAATACATAGAATATTTGAAAATCCCTACTGTTAGACAAATTAAGTTGATGAGTAAAAGTTTAGCTACTATAAATGATTGTAATATGAGATAAAAATGCAACGTTACTAATCTGAAAATATAAAATATTATAACAATTCAAATTTAAAATCATAAGATCTAAATTTTTATTAATTGAATTCAATGGAAGAAATTTGTAAAAATTATCACCAATCAAATTTAACACCATCGAAGCAGCATTTCTTTAGCAATACCACCTGCATTTTTTAAAAGAACTTATAAAATTGATACAGAGGAACTTATTTTATTTGAACTAAACAAAAATGAATAAAAATTCTACCATAATTTCCTCAATATAAAAAAAACAAAAAAAAAGTATAACACTATTAATGTTAGAGACATTTATAGTGGTAATTTACACAGAACGATTCTTACTGATGCTACTTTGACAAATTTTTGTTATAGATATTCGTTGATAGTGCTTCAATTATACATATATAGGTATATGAATATTAATGAGAGTTTCGCTTGAGCAACATACAGTTATTAATTTACAATTTACAGAGTAAAGCCGCAAAAACTAAATTATTTAGAGTCCAAACCATATTTATAATTTAACTACGATTATATTCATACTATTCGGTATTATGGAAGAGTCACAAAACTTCCATAATATCAACGATATATATATGTATATGTGAATATGGATCTTCTTTCTTTCGATATGTTTAACATAGTTACTTTTTTGTTAAAATTTTATTATCAAAATGTTGTCAACCATAACATATCATGTTACAGATGAAAAAATTTTAAAATATGATGTACTCAATGTATATGACATGACAATATGTACATACGTGTGTTTGTGCAATAAATGTATTTCTTTTCATTTTCCATTATAACTTTAATTATTGTTAAATTTTAATTAGAACAAAATTTAAATATATTTTCAATTACTGAAAATTACTTTTTAAAAGTTCAGCGATGAAATTACATGATAATTATTGATAAAAGGAAGTAGGTGTAAATCATCAATAGTAACAAAAAAAAAAAAGCTGTTCTTCTTCTTTTAACTTGAAATAATGTCGGTATTTATAGATAACATTTCAGTATTTCAATATAAGTAATTTAGTAAAAAACTGTAAGAGTATAATAATGGAAAATTTTGATAAAAATAACCAATCAATATTTTAGTTATTGACATTTGATTGCGATTATAAAACATTTTAACAATTTACCTACATTAATTTATTTTTACTATGTAATGTGTTTATACCATTTATGTTTTTTTATATGTACATAATATTTAGATACATAATGTACGTATATAATACGTACATAATATTTTCAATAGATAGTTAGACCCGCTTATAAGCATATCGAAAATTGCAATGATTTTCCTATACACGAGTTCAGTTATAAGTACCAAATTTTAATTCTAAGCGAGTTTTCTAATTTAATGTTTAAGCTTAGTGAAGTGTAATTTGTGGCAACTGTAATGTTAGAATTGAATTTCAGTTGAAACTATAAGCAAATTTTTGTGCTAAAAGTTTTTTTGCTTACAAAACCACCTCGATATAAAGAAGAAAGTGAGAAATGCGATAAATTCACTTGTGCTTATTAAAAATTTTTGCTTGGAACAGATAGCGTGTACTAAAAATTTGGTTTTATATATATTCGGATCCGACTGTAATAACAAAAATTTACTTAAACACTAAAATTTGTCATTTAAAATAAAGATAAACTACATGCAATAATAAAATTTGTCTATCAATTTTCCATGATAAATATGATATGTTTTCAACATTAGACTCAGCAGTGCCATTTCAATTTGTGATAAAAAATGCCTATTTTTGTAAATATATATATACGTAATATTAGTAAAACATTTCACATAGCAGGTATAGTTTATTATTACGAAATTTTTTAAATGAACATAATATGTACTTAACTGGAGGTAGACTTAAACCTAAACCATCAATAATATAAAATTACATTGGCAAGAAAACATACTGTAATTTGTTTATTATTATATAAGAAAATGATAAATTAATTACCTCAAATTTATTTTAACTTGCATTCTTATATTAATTAAAATTCAAAATCCATTTATATACTCTCGGTAATTTGTAATACTTATACTTTTTTGTAAACAAGTACTAAAGTGGGCAACACCCTATATTTCATTAAAAATTAGTTATCATTCAGTATACGTAAAACAATATTTTGATATAATTATATGTATATATATTCTATATAAATGCATTTTAAATAATTTACGATTTATGCTTTTAGAATTTAAACAATGGATGGATATAGCCAAAAGAGATGAATTCGATTTTTTATTAGCTACAAACTTACTTCAAAGCTTTATTTTTACAACAATATTTATGATTTATAAATCCTTGATTTAGGTAATGTATATACTCGGATACTATATTATATAAATTTTTTAGCGAAATGTTAGGAAAATACAAAATCACAAGTTGCCTTGCTCTATTTAGCACAATATAATAGAAGTTGAATAAATTGTTTAGTTTCACGGGACATAATGTATAATTATAAATAAAAATTAATGTGTAATTAAAACATTCACTCTCTGAATTGTTTAAGATGGTTGACAATTTTAATGGTGCGAAAATTTAGCTTGAAAAGCACGCAATTTTCATTAAACCTTAATTATATTTCGAAACATTTTGAATAATTTAAAAAATGTATGTAAATTAAAAAAAAATGTTTGCTGTAGACCTATAGAATTAAAACCGGATGCTATATATGATTTTGAATGTTGTTTTTTCTTACAAAAATTTTACAAATAAAAATTATATTTAAATGTTTAAAATTTACATAAAAAAGGAGACTAAACAATCCTCTCTATAATAATTATATTTAATATTATATCAATAAAGGGTAAAATAAAAGTAACTGCACATATATCAATAATATTCGATGTTGTATAACAACAAAACAAAGAAAAGGCTACGGCAGGCTGGTCAGCAACTAGTTAACTCAATGACCCGTAGAACTAATGCTTGACTCTAAAGTCAATGGGAAGACCCTATAATGCTATTAGATGGAGTAAGGAAGAAAAAACAAATCTTAAATATCGTGCTTCACTTGAATTATTCAAAATTATAGAAATGTTACCTACTCACTTGCTCTCTAGTTTATAAAATATTATTCAAACTCTAAATTATCGCTTTCAAAAATTTTTTAATTGCATAACCCCATACTTGAAAAATCTTGAAACAGAAGATACAAATAGAAAATTGTGAACAAGTAGAAATTTCGCGAAATTTCCTGTAAGTCCTTATATTGCCGAAACCATTGAACTTTGGCGACACGTTTTAAACAAAAGCTGTTCCATTTTCAATTACTTTCTTGTAAATGATGCTATAAAATCTCTAGTTAGTCTATACAAACGTACACTAAACATTATTATAATATGCAAGTTTCTGTTACTGTAAATTTGAAATTCTAAAATATACTGTTTAAGTCTCGGCTATATCATATATAATAATGTTATATAAATTGAAACTGTAATTGAATTAAAATTCGAGTTATACAATATTATTGTACTCAATAAAATTTTATAGCCTATCTTCTTCTTTTTCCACACGTACCGGCAACCGCATGCATAAGATATAATACGTATGTATAGCTAAATTCTTTTGTATACATGTTGGATTCATATTTACTTTACTTTATTATTTAATTCTTATATACATATATATATGTATGTACAGACATGATTTTGTATATATACGGTCAAAGACTTTTTTAATAATAATTTGAAATATTTGATTTGAATGTGAATTAATCAAATGAAACGATATACATGAAAATTGAAGACCAAAATGAAGGAACGGAAAAAAATTCCAACAATAAAAAAATTTACAAACTAATATCATAACTTTTTGCGAAAAGTATTTTTTTTTGCATTCACCGAAAGTATAACGCTTAATATAAATTGCATAAACAAAATGACAAAAAAAAACAATTCCAACAAAATTTAAGTAATGGGAATAATTTAATTCTTTAATTGGGCAACAATATACTAAAAAAAAGAGCGAAAAAAAAATAAATAAAAGAATGAAATGACAGACGAACTTTGTTTTTTTTTTCAATTTAATTACATTAGTCTGATAAATATATAAAATGTATTAAATATGATGAGTCTGCGTTTTTAATTATAGAAACGCATAATATACACGGGGAAAGTATATTTAATTTATCATAATATTTAAGTACTAAATGTACATGTGTACCTAAATTTAATGTTCCTGTAATTAAAAACAATTTATTTTAGATTTTAAAGCCCAAATAGATAATTAAATTTTAATCCCGTATGATTTTGCAAAATTACGAATATTTTGATTTTTTTTCCCACAATTTGAATACTTACTATTTTTTTTTATCACTTCATTTTAATCTGTATGAATGTTTATTAAATTACATTTAATTTATTTAATAATTTAAAGAAGCGTGAGTATTTGAGTTCATTCAGAAATTAAATGAAGAGTGAGTATTTGAGTTTGCGTGAATATGTTATTGTTAAAATTTAAAAAGAATAACTTTTGATAATAAAATTGTAATTTTAGGTAAACTAAATAACGTAATGAGTTTTCTATACAACTGAAAACAATGTAAAATTTTGAACTTTAGCTTTGCTGAAAGCAGAATTTATGTTTAAGTACTTAATTAATTAAAGACTGAGTCATAATATAAAACGTCTATAAGATGCAAAAACCAAGATGTTCCTTTAATGAAATCTAAATTAAGAGTACTATAAACTTCGTTGTACACTTGTTAAATAGCTTGTTGCATAACTTTCTAGCGAATATCTAAAAGTACCGTTATGCATAATACATTCAAAGTCTGCTTTTAATACACTCGGCCAAAAATAATATTCTAAGAAAACCTACATCATAAGCCGGTAGCAACAGACGCCTATTGTTGAGCAATTTTTTTGTTTGATAATGATGATCCGCAAGATATGGTGTAAGTCAATATGTATACTACTATAGAGAAAATCCTATATATTTTATAGCTATATACCTACTTTAAATTCATGTTTGTTTTATTACGAGTATGTTTTATTTTTGACACTTAATGATTGATTTGTTACAGTTATCAAAATCAAATTAACTCAGTTTTGTTACCTAAAAATGGATCTCCTTACTCTAGAGTACCGCTTAAATTGTTTAGAAACTCTTTTGACAATCAGCATTGTTAGGCATTTGGACAATTATTTTAAAAACAATTAACAAATAAATAATTAAAATATTAAAAAAGAATGTTTTACAACTTTTGTTTTCCAGATATTTTTAGAAATTAAGAAATGGTAGCTTAATATTAACCAATATGTGTATAAAAATAATATCTACCAAAATATATACATATAATAACTAAGAATTAAATTGTTCTTACTAAAAACAAAATTAAGTTTTTTAACGTTAATATTAATTTTTATAAATATCCCTGAACATCGGAATTGTAATAACACCGTATCGATATATAATTAGCAATTGTCAATTATAAGCTGAATTCTGCATAAATACAATATTGTTACATTTCCGATCTCGGGTTATGTACATTGTTATTTAGTTTCATATTGCAGTGGATTCTTATATTGTATAATAAATGTAATTAATTTATAAAAATATTGAATGTTTATATTGAATGAAATTGCATACTAAAATATTTAAATTTATAAGAACACTTTTGTGAAAAAAATAAAATAAATCTTAATTTTTAGTATTCGAATTCATATGAGGTCAATGAAACCGTCAATGAAACCGTATCGAAAGCAACATTTTGTTCTAGTGTTACGTATGCATTAAGTAAAGTGTATGAAATTCTAGATAACATAAATTTAAAGTTTACATATACTTATTGTTATATGTATGTAAATATAAAATATATCAACATTATTTAGAAACATTTTAATAAATTAGTTATTAAATTACAAAATAAAAAAATAAAATACTTACAAAGAATATTTATTATTTCAGCCAATTGTATATAATGGTTGTATTAGATAAAGAAATTATTTTTCAAATTATTTTATAGTTATTTTGTTTTTCTTTTTATTAAACATAAAATTTTTTTGTTTTCCGAATTTTGTGTGATGTCACTTTAATAGTGTTGTCAATATATTTTATTACCTATAACAGCTGTTTTTTTTATATAATCGTTGTTTTTGTAAGTAATTACAAAAGTTCGATTTTGTATCATTTCTTTCTTCTCTTTGAATACATTACTTTAAAATAATAAAAATTTTAATAATATATTAGCAATATAATATTTAGAACGTAATATTTTCATATTAAAATTTCATTTTATTAAATTTTTTGTTTTAAGTGTTAAAATGTTTATTATAAAAGTAATATAAGTAAAATTATTAACGAGTTGACATTCATTAAAGTCACAAATGTCAAATTTTAATAATACATGTAATTTTACGCAAAAATATACATATAAACATATATGTAATATGTATTTGTATGTGTAAATGTTATTTTGTTGTTTTAAAGGATAATTTTTAAAATTAATATCATGTTCTACCGTTTAGCAGGAACTGATTCATTTACTAAACAAAAAAAAAATTCTTTTGCTTTTACCTTATTACTTTTTGTTTTTATTAATATTTATTTATTTATTTTTATTGTATAACAAAATATTTAAATATTAATGTATAATTCTTTAAATTTGATGTACATTTATATTCTATTTTTATTCGTTTTTATTAATACTATGTAATATTACTATTTATTTTTTTTTTATTATTATTTTATATTTTATTTTGTTTTTAATTCGCGATGTAGCTGCGCTTGTATCATACTTCAAGACAAAGTACAACTACTAAACTAAAATTATTATGATGAACTTGGTAGCGTACTAACAGAGTAGCACTATTTTTTATCGTTGCCTCTACTCTAACTCTCTAAAAATATTATTTGTTTCTATTTTATTCGTTTCGTTTATTCGTTCATTAAACGAACGATGATAATGTTGATATTTTGTAGTTTCGTTTCAAATTATATTTATGTTTTTGTTTTTTTTTTTATTAAATAACCATTACATTAAATTATTTTAGTGTTTCTTTATACAAAAAAAAACTTATAAATTAGACAAAAAAAAAACGCGTTGTACTCTTATAAATCGATTGTAAAGCTTGTGTTAATTTCAGATACGTTTGTGTTATGTTTTATAGTATCTTAAAATATAGCTGAGGTTATTTAATTTAATTTCAATACGAAAGAATAAAATATTTTAGAGAAAAAAAAAGGAAAAATATACAAAAACGCACACATTTAGCATCAATACACAACACACTTATGTATATAAAATATATGGTTGCGTGTCTAGAAACACACACATATATAAATATCAAATCACTTAAAATTATGAGGGTTAAGAACATGAATAAAATAAAAACATGATTATGTTTCTATTTCATTCATACAATAATATTTTTTTTAGTACTTTTTAGTACTACTTTTATTTTTGATACAATTCATGTTTTTCTTGATATTGGTGGCTTATGCTGCACTCGAATATTTTTTCAGCTTAAATTTTCTCTCCAAATATTAATATGAAGAAGTATATGATGAGATACTGATTTGATTAAAAAAAATGAGAATAATTTTCATATTATTGTAATATTTTATAAGTATTAATAAAATTTTTAGTGAGTATCTACATCAAACCGAGAATAAATAATAACAAAATGATTAAAGCATGAAAATTTTAATTAATACACGCACACTTAAATGACGAAAAAATTTTTATGTAATTGCACACTTAATAGATAGAATATTTACAGCGCTTTATAAATGTATAAATAATATGTATGTATAAATTTGTGCGTGTATTCACAGATATGTGTATGTATTGTGGAAAATATGTTAGAAAAATGCTATTGATATGATTTTGCCAACGCAATTTTCAAGCTGCTGAGTACCGCTGAGTATGAGGTAAAAGAACAGTGAGTTAACATTATTGATGTTTCGAAGAAAAAAATTCTTTTACCATTCCGTGGATATAAAATTTTATTTCAAAATAATTGCGTAAATGCAAACAATTATTTGAATGTATTTATTTTTTTATATTATTTTTAATGTAGTTGTAAATGCAACATATTATTAAAAATGTAAAAGTTCACATTATTTTCTTATCACAGTCCATGTTTAATTTTTTTTACTTTTGTTGTTTAACTTGTTTGTAAATTTCTTGAACTGAATTTTGTACAGTAAAATTTTTTGATACATTCAAGTGTGTTATGTTTATAATGGTTATTAATTCTTTTTTTGGAAAATTTATGACTTAAAATTGTTGTATTTGTTGCACGCATTGCATATTTAAATTGAAATACTACTGGATAAGTCTTTATGATTAAAAGGTTATTAATCACGTTTTTATTGAATTTTAAATAGATTTAAAAATACAAGGACAAAATGTTCCACGTATGTTAACCATAAAAATTTTCTATAATATTAATTTATATTATTTTTTAATGTATATATTTAAAGCAATAAGAAAAAATAAGAACTGATCTTTAGTTAAAAAATATTAAATGAGATCCAAACTTGCTCTAATGATATTCAAGATTTATTAAATAGGATTACGCACTGTAATCACCAACAAATTAAAAAAAATTATTCTGCAATATAATAGACGCCCTATATATTAAATAGAGTTGGGTTGAAAAAAAACTTGTTTTAAGGTAGCACTTTTGTCAACATTCTTAAGTAACTTCAATCATTAATCAAAATATATAAATTAATTGCATAAATTAAGGATGAAAAATGTCTATTTTCGCGATTAATAGATGTAGAACTTTCTTAGTACACTAAGAATAAATAATCGATACTTCATTTTCTTCAAGAACAAAAATGTTTTTAGTTGCTTTACAATAAATAATCAAAAAGTGGCATTTTAAGAATTTTGGGCTATGACTTTCAGAGGAGAAGCGATATGTAAACATTTTCTTCTACGGAAATAAATTTTTATAAATATCTATGTTTTCGACTAATAGATGTAGAAGTTTTTTAAAGAGACGAACAGACTGATGGATGGATAAAGTGAAACTAATAAGTAAATTTTTTTAGGAAAGTTCTAATAAAATTAAAGCATAAATGGCCATTTATGCAAATATAATACCACAGATAAATATTAAATCCATACGATAAATATAATTTCAGCTCAATTTTAAATTGTTAATGTGCATAAAAAGTGTGTTCTATTTTTCAATACATTATAGCAAGCATACAATCACAACTTTTCGCATTGCTTTAGTTTTTTAATTTTTGCTTCGGTTCAATGCTATTAAACAAGCAACCCATTTATTGGAACTTCGTAGAAATTTATTTTTTTCAAACATTAAGATTATGCATAAAGTTCATAATTGTATTTCCTCTTATTCAATTAAATTAAGTTACCGACCCACTGAAATTCAAAGTGTTTTTAAAGAACTTCGAAAAAAATTAAAAAAAAAAAAAAATACTTAAATTTGTTGCACTAATAAAGGGTTCAAGCAGTATCGGCTTATCAAACGATGCATAGTATCACTATGTTTGTAATTGAATGTTGAATGCTAATTTTAATAAGTTTTTGTAAAAATAGTTCACATTAAAATCTATATTAGTGATTTAGCTTTAAGACCACTTGTTAAATTTTTATACTTAAGTGAATTTGAAGTAATTGAGACTATTAAATGAGTTGTGAATGAATACATTGGTGATATGCACATTTCAAAGCTTTTTCCTCCAAACAACCTCGAAGTAAATGTCGAAAAAATAATATTTTGGCTGATATTATAGGAAACACATGAATATTATTAATTATAAATTTCAATTATTCTTTTCTTGTAATTTCTTGTTGGGTTTTTTCCAACATTGGTTTTTTTTCCAAAAACTCCACGTTATCATTTTCAGATTATATGAAACAAGTATGTATTAGAGAAAGTTTCAATACCTCAAACTACCTATATACTTATTACTTTATTTTCTCTTTTTTTTTAAAGTCGATGATAAGATAAAAACAAAATGGTAGTCAAACATGATATCTAGACTTTATTCGTAAAGAAGTGAAAAGAGGACAGGTTGAAAATACTTGTACATACATATATGAATGTGTGTATGTTTGTATATTTTCATGCTTTTATTTTGTTATCAAAGGAGAAAGGCATTCCTTTTTTTGATTCATTAATATTGCATTTAGGTCTTTTTATTTTATAACTTGAAAATTTTGAAAAATGGTCACGTAAATCCTGTATTCTATGCATGGTGCACAATGCAATTTTCGTTTTTTTGTTTTACTGTTTTTATGTTCAATAGCAAATTTCTTTTATACATACTTTTTTATTATCTCTTTTTTTCGCTTTAATATCCAACTGTTATGTTCTGATCAATTATCAACTATATCAATAAAGGTGATCGTGTCCAATTTTAAAAACTACTTATATTCAACTAATTTATATTTATAGATTCATGTACGACGTGATCAGAATTAATTTTTCACTAAACTACCACGTATTAAGATTTTTTCCAACATATAAATAGAAAAACTTTTGGTATTCATTCCATATACCAAAGGTATCACAAGAATAATTTTTATTTTATCTGTACAAGTATTGTGCGTTAAAAAGTCCTCACATGTAGTAACCGAAAATAAAGTTTGAAAATACTTACTGTCGAAAATTTACACTTATTATTCTAACAGTACAATCTTAAATGTTCAATTTAAGCCCCAATTATCATATTAATTTTGAATGGTTTACAAGAAAAACAAACTTTCAAAAATTTAAACAACTAATAGCGTTTCATTCTGTATAAGCTGACTGAATTATACCTTGCACCTTATATTGCTGAATAGCAATTACTTGAACATTGTTCAGAAACTTCTCGGATATGTCTGACCTATAATTGGACACACGGCTGCCAAGTTTCATAAATCTCACTTAATTATTTTTCCAAATATTTAAAACTAGCTTTTGGAGTTATATAGCAGCAGCCCAATCTATCAAGCCGTTCTATTAAAACTTCGAGGATATCTCTGACTTATAATTAGACAAATTACTGCTAATTTTTCTAAGTATATAAAATTAGCGTTTGGAGTTGTATGCCAACTACCCTAACCCGTTACCCGGATTGGTCCAATTACAATAATACGGTCCGTCCTTGCACAAAAGAAACTGCTCGAGAAAGTTTAGTGATATTTACCATATTCGTTTTTGAATAATCATACGATCGGATGACGGATGGACGAACTATCTAAATCAACGCAGAGTTTCACACAGAGCAAGAATATATATGCATATCCATACCGCAGACGACTCCTTCAGGTTATTCCGAACTCCATACCAAACTTAATATAACCTTCACGATGGCGTAGGGTATAAAAAACAATTTTTAATGTCCTTTGTATCCTGTTCTTTATCATAAAAGTCATGAAGTGTGAATTAATTATCTTAAACCATCTAAACGTTACATAATCTCTCTTATGATTACTATTAATACTTTTTTCTTTGATTTACAAATTACGATTTCAATCTCGTCGCCATCATTTATAATACCTTAAGGAAAAGTTAGTGAAGATCATAAAAACTGTGGTACAGTAAATTATTTAAATGAACTTCAAATCTACTTACGACTCTACTTAAATCTACTTTATAGTTTCTGGTTTCAGTTTTTTTTTGCTTTTGTTTTCTTTCTTTTGGTGCTTTATACTTTTCCAATATTACTTAATATTCAAAAAATGTTCGGCAACGTACATATTTTAGCTACAAAAAATATGGTCAATAAACTTATTTATATACTCGTATCGCAGCTAATACATAAAAAATTTTTGTTAAGATTATTTTAAAACCGGCATTACTACAATAAGCGTGAGTATGAATATTGTTAAAATTATATGTATATTATTAGTATGTAAATTTTAAATATACTGCTTTATTTAACATTATGTTTATATTATACACAGACTTTATGTAAACGAATAAATAAAAAAAAAACAACTTTTCTAAAAATGGTGTCAAAATTTAACTAATTTTTCAATTAATTTGCATTGAGAAATCTTATAAGATATACAAATTCATATACACATTTTTTTGCTTATAGCATACTTTAAATGCTTAAATATGGTTATATATGTATATATCAAATGAGACTACATAATGTATGTATATTAAAATTTTTCACAACATTACGTTTTAACATATTGGACAGCTTCACATAATATGATTCAAAGGCAAACATGCAACACGCAGAGCATGTTTAGTGAACGTTAAGTATAAAGTATTTGAAAATATATTTGATTAAATATATTTCCTATCAAACTGGCCACTTACTTGTCTGGAAGAGTTTACAAGGTACTGATTCATTCTTGTCTCTTGGATGCTTTTTTAGCTGTTTCTGGGGTTCCCAAGGGTAGTTATTTCACTCCTCTCTTCTTTATTGTGGTAAGTAATGATTAGTGGTTTTTTGGTAGTGGTTTTGCTGACAACCAAATCATTATGTTGATCTGGAATTTAATGATCCTTTTGTGGCGAATTATCTTTATGTAGCTTTTGTGAGGCCGGTTTTAGATTACGTATCCCAGGTCTTGTTTTCTCTTCATAATGTTGATATAGATCGTATTGAGGCTGTACAAAGGCGTCTCCTTCGATTAACTCTTCGTGATATAGATTGGTTAGGTCCATTAAGATTACCGCCTTATGAAAGTAGACTTCAGCTTTTGAACTAAAGCTCACTTGTCGTAGGGTGGTTCCTGATATTTTTTTCATCCGGTAAATTGTGGTGGATAACGTGATTGTTCCGGTTTTATTGGGTCGAATTTTCTACAGGGCAAATCCCAGCAACTTAAGCTACACGAAATTAGCTTGTATTCGTCTGTTTTTTGTACGAATATAAAAAAGAGGGCGCTTAAGGCCGGTACATGTCTACGGTAGCATTGATTTTTTTCAATTTATTATTAGTTTTTGTATTGCTTTCTAATAAGTCGCCGCGCAATAGTTACACACGTTTGATTTTGGTTCTTTAATTTTTTTAATTAACGTATTAATATTAAATTAATAATACGTATAATATTATTTTTCCTTCCCCTTTTCCTTTTCATTTCCTTAACAATAAAATCTTAAATGTTCTTATCTTAAATGTTCTATAAATCAAAAATATTATATTAATTTAAAATTAGACTGTATAAATATTTAATTTTAATTTAGATTACTGTATGTGTTCTGTTTAAACCACCCGAATTTTTTCATATAACAATATAAATCAATAATATAATATTTATTTAATATACTAACCCCATATATTAAATATTTTAAGTAATATTATTTAATTTAAAGTAATCAAACATACCTGCCCAAAAATACACTAAATATTTAGAACAGGTTAAAATTTTTTTTTATTTTCAAATAAATAAAATTCAATGTTGATCAATCATCTCTGTTTTTAAAATATCAATCAATAATTTTATAACAATGTTAAACCAATTACTATTATATATCAATTAAAAATAAATAATAAAATTAGCTTAATTTTTTTTTTGAATAAATTTATTGGTTTTAAATTGATTCAAAACAATATAGGTATAATATAGTATAATAATTAAATAATTATTGATATAAACTCGTTTATATTCCGAAAATTTTTGACCTAATTCAATATTTTTCTAATAAAATATGGAAATTATTATACCTACATCCATTCGTTTTAACATCTGTTATATTTTCTTGTTATATTTTCTTATTGATTTTCTATTGAAATTTTTATAGTACAAATTTTTAAATTTATTTGATCGAAAATGATCAAAAGAATAAATATGGTACGTCAAATATGAGTCAATTAAAGAAAGAAAACCTAAACCTGAATTTTTATCATAACGGTACATTTCTAAATTTATATGTATATGTAATTCGAGTGATTCATCATGAAATTATTTCTTTTTTTTTATTTATGAAACATAGTTTTGTAGTTTTACTCATTTTGGTCGTTTTACTCATTTAGAAGTGATATATACTTTATAGGACAGAACACGAACTACGTTCTCACTTTATTTTTACAATCTGTCTATTGGCTTTTAAACCGGTACCGACTCATCAATGTTAACATATTCATTCAAGTCACGCATGGTCCCTAATGAATTATTAAACCATTTCCTTTTCAAAGCACAAATCAACTGCGATAGCAGAAGAATTTTAAAAATATTTTTTTGTTTTTTCTTTTTATTTTAATTAGTTTTTAAATTGCAATTTAGAGAAACCAACTTCTAATTAAATAAAGCAACAAAGAGAAATCGGGGGCTTTCTTGAAAATACTGTCAGTTTTTTTTACTTTAAATATAATATAAGAAAACCGATTTTCAAGAAAACGTTTACTCAATTTGATATTAAATAATAACTACCATTATTCTTTAATGTTGTAAAATACACTATAAACCCAAAGTTAGCTTTTTTGATTTAACCAAATCAAAATTTATTATTTCAACTTATATTTTCAATCTGATTTCAATCTAATATTATCTTGGGACTACAAGTTCATATGATGTTCAATATACAATTTTCAAAGAAAAGACATGAATAGATTGTTGTATGACAAATATCTAATAATAAATTAAAATTAAAGCAAAAATATTTGTTTACGAAAAATCATCAATCACAGTATTTTTATTAGAATTGATCGATAATAACATTTTCTGGTTATTTTAAATTAAATTAAATTACTGATTTAATGATAAATTTAATAATTTTTTCTTTACGAAATACGAAAATAATTTAATTATATTAGATACAAAGGATTTTCTCATTTGATTTCCTATTGAGATTTTAGAACTTTACTTTAAATCAAAATATTATTTTCATAAGCTAATTTAATCTATTGGAATAAATGACATATTTTTTTATTTTATAAGATTTTTAATTTCTAAGCTGCAAAAATTGGCATGTAACCATTCTGGTTGTAGTATGAGTAGTATCACTCTATTTTATATTCATAAAATAGAGCCAGATTAACGTATAAACAATTTGAGCTTCTAATAAATCTTATAAACTCTAGGAAATCATATAAATATTTTACTTTAAATGCTGTGGGAAGAAGCAAGGGATTCAAAAAATCGCTAATTATTGCTTTAAAAAACTTCCTTTGTTTTTGTTTACATGCAGATAACAAAAAAATTCATGTCATTATATTTTCATTTTTTTTGTGATATCGCGTCTTAATGCTGCCAACAGAAAATAATTTTTTATCGTCTCTGCAGACACGACTACTAAAAATGCGTATTTTAGGTGACCTAATGAGAATTTTTTTTATCACATCAGTGACGCAACCAACAGAATATGGTTGATAATTTATATAAATATCAAAGCCAATAAAAATAAATAATAAAAGCAAATTTTAAAAACAAAGCATAATAGCTCATTTCTATATGATTCATTCAAATAAATGAGTAATTTTTTGCATGCAGAAGTTTTCCAGATATAATTGTATTAGTATTCACTGTAATTCAGGAAGTCAAAATAATTATCAAAACTCTATGTTATTAATATACTAAAATATTTTCGTAATCAATACAATAACTCATAACAAAATGCAGTAATGCATTTAATTATTTTATAATAAATAAAGTAATTGTATGTTTTTTATGAATATCAATAATAATAATATTATCAAAGGTCAGAAAATTTTATCTCTTTAAGTCTTTTAATTGTCGCTTCTTTATTTTATAAATTATGAAAAATTACGAGACCCCAAAACAATTAAATTTAATTTTTTTTTGTTTTTTTTTTTACTTTATTATTAAAAAATATGTAAAATTTATTAATTGCTATTTGAACTATAATTTTTTGAAATTAATATTAATTTTTTTCAATTATAAATATTTCCACTTTATAAATTTCGTTCATCAATATGCCCACATATATATTATGTGTACTTTAAGATGAAATATTAAAATTTAATTAATTAAATTTTATAGTTTTTTTTATGTAATATAAATTTTACAATATTTTTTAATAAAAGGTGAAATTAAAAAATATTTCTTTAATGATTTATTATTATTTAATTATTATCATAACTTTAAAGTATTCTTTTAAATTAATTTTAATTGATTATTATACTATTTTAAAATGATCTTTAAATGCAAAATTTTTTGCATCGACATTACTTAAGTTATATTGATGTGTCATTTTCAATTCATATTAATATAATTGTATATAAATCATTTAAGTTAATAAAAGAAAATAAATTATGTAATTCACAATAAAATAATAATTATGATATATACATATGTTATTTATTAAAATAAAATATTTATTACATTTTCTTTTACGTAGGCTAGTCACCTACCTAGCTAACTCTCTATGACTGTAGAAACTAGGGCATGATAGATATCATGCACTAGCCCTATACTCCTCCTAGGAGTGAAGAAGGAAAAAAAAAAACATTTTCTTTTATATTTAAATTATTTGAAAATGGCACGTCGTAAGAAATGTCTTAACAAATAACATAAAAAAGGCCGACTATGCTATAGTTGTTCTATTAATTAAATTTTTAAATAATTTGTTTAAGAATATAAAATATATAAAATATAAACTATATAAACTATAAACATTAATGTATATATACGTATTTCAAGACTTTTTTAAAAACTGTTATACAAAAAATCATATTTCCCTACAATATATGTAAAATATAACGGCTGCAATTGTTCAAATTATAATTAACTCTTCCAAATAATAAAAGTTCAAATTCAAATAGTTAATTAATTATCTGATAATAATAAGTGCATGAATATAATAGGTAGGTGAAAAATAAAGAAAAATATTTGAAAAGTGGATAACTTATTCTAATTGAACTATTTTGGCCTGATCATGATCATAGCAAAATTTGCTCTTGATAACATTTTTAGTGATAAAGAATTAACTGTTATATTTGTCATACTATTTAATACAGATTTACATAATATATTGTTTAATAAAGTAGTAAGTCAAGACATTTTGTGAATCTATAGTAGTTGTTAGTACTATTTAAAAGTTTTTAATACTGTTTGCTTGGACTCAATTAAGTATATAAAGTCCTTTTATGAAAATACGCACAAAGATGTTCAAAATGCGTACATACTCAAAATACAGTTTTCTTACACAAATGAGTATAGTATTAATTATAATTTCAAAACGTTGTAAAATCATCTGTTTCATTTCGACTTCATACTTGTACTAAAAGTACATTCTATAATAATTGGATCTAATTTTTTTAAGAAAAATTTTTTTTTTCTAATAGTTATATAGTTTCCACAATATATCCTTTATTTCAACCTAAAAGTTTCATATTAAAGGGATTTTTTAATAAAATGAAAACAAAATCGTAAAAAGTCCTTTTCACAAAATGAAATAAGCTTAAAAATTCTCCCTAAAAAACTATTATATTCAAATATTTTACACAATTACTTAAGAAACACAAAGCAACTTTCTAAAATAAATAAAAAAAAAGTTCCCCTAAATACAATTTTATTTTGTAACGGTCATTTTAACGGTATAAAAATAAGCTTTTGGAGAAATAAACAAAAAAATTCCTTTTATCTATATTATAAAATCCAAAGCTTTATCTCTAATACTAAACATAATATCCACGCGATAAAATATAATATGATATGACCTTATAATTACATATATGTATCTATTGTTGTTAGGCATTAATTATCATGTACACATGTACATAAACATATGAATATTTAAGTAATATGTAGGGCTTTTTTTTAAAAAAAAATAATACAATAATAAATACAACAATAAATATATAAAATTTCCCTACCATTGGTGAATATAAAAGATGTAATTTAAAATAATTATAAAGGGTAAATAATAATGTCAAAATAGTAGGCAGGATTAGTTAGATTAATAAAGTTCACCCTATAAGTCATTGGAATATTTTAATCGTCTCGAAAATATCATGTCAATAATGATTTTCTCCTTTTTATTATTACAAAATAAGGCTAGGATAATTTAAAATATGGGGTTATTTAATTTTTATTATTTAATTTAAAATTTTTTGTTTTTAATTAACTTAAATTTAAATAAGAAATTTAATTTACAAACTAAATAATAATATTATAAAATTTTTACATATAAATATGTGTTTCCTGTATAGAAATTATTCAAATATTTAATAAATTCTGGCTATGTTAATTATTTTTGAAATTATTTAATATTATTATATAAAAACATTTAAAGATATTAATTATTTTCATCATTTTCCAAAAATATGTTGATCTGAAATTTTATTTTTAAAATTAAATCGCAATCATCTTAATTAAACTGGATTACAATAGACTTACCTAGAAAAGTTTTCCATAAACAATGTACAACTACAAAATATTCAAGAATATAATATATTCATATTTAGTATAGGCTAAAATTTCGTAACATCATAAATTAAATTTTAGCAATATAACATTTCCCTAATACGAATAATTTATATTTCACCCTCATCCTCATCATCATATGCTTATATCGTATAAAATTATTAAATTTGAAAATGATTATGTAACATAAATTTAAAATACAATATGAATAAAATTCTCATTCAATAATATTTTTAAATTTATGAATGAATTCTTTACTTATTCAAAAAAAATAAAAAATTTAGTATTTAAAATTTCCCACATCAATTTTATATCAATTATATTTTCTATTATAAAATGAATTTGAAATTCTAATATTTTTCAGAGTAAAATTTCTTTTCTAAGTAAATAGTACATATAATATTTTATTTGGATCAAAGAAATTATCGAAAAATTGCATAAATACATAATTTATAAAAAATTTAATTAATCTTTTAATTTTTTCAATAAGAAAAAAATATTATGAATGAATTCTAAATTTATAAAATAGATCTACCCATTTGGTTATGTAATTTAGAATTTAAGTTAATATTTTTCAAAAAAAAAAATTACATAGTCATTTTTTAATTAGAAATTCAATAAATAAAAAATTAGCATACACAATTAAATGTGTCAAGTAGTAATTAGTGTTTTTTTTTCAGAAAAAAGAAAGAACAGAAAATGAAATCGTAACCTACAGACGCCATTTATGCTAAACTTAAAATTTTAATTTCATATTAAAAAGATAAGAAAAATGCTGAAATATTTTAAGAATAAAAAACATAATTATATATGTATGCATGTACTGATATGTTTATACTGAAAGCTGATGTAAAATTTTATCAAAAGTAATTTCTTAAAAAAAATTTTATCGAAATTACAAAAATTTTTTATTATAAAAATTTTGTTCTGAAAATGGTTGTCATAATTAATAGACGAAATTTCAAATCTAGCATCTAATTAGAAAATTTAATTTTTGGTGACTTCTTAAAGTTCCACAATTACACTTATCTACAGTCCTAATACCTACAATCATAACTTTACTATATAATATAATCCCGCAGAATAAAAATTAATATTTTCTGCTTATAATGTAGATGTATGTATCAGCTTATATATATGGTAATTCTGTACCATTTTAATATTTTGGATTATACTGAAGTAAAATCAATTTACCTATGTTAAATTCCAATTAAAAAAATCAATGCTAGTTTTCACAGAAATTAAAAATATTTTTATAATATTAGCAAAGCTTAAAAATCTGAGGTGATCAGCACTTAAACGGCCGCAATGGTTATTGTCTAGTTTAATGGAAGTATATTACAAAAGATTACGAAAATGCATTTTAAAGACTTCTTTTCAATTTTAAGGACACAAATAAGCTTTCAGTTAACATTCTTAGAAAAACATAAATTTGGTCCTCAACAGAATATCGCTTTCTGCCACCCAAATTCTCTGAAAAGTTCATCAGTTATTAATGGTAACAAAGAGAAGCCATTTAAGTAGGTACCTGTAAACCAAATTCACCGAAAACTTTACTTTCAAATATTTATACTCATACTCTATAATGCTTTTCTTGTTAATAGTATTATTTGTATTAAACTAAATTAGTAAGGTATTCAAATGATTCTTTTTTATAAAAAAAAATTCTTTTTAAGTTTAATCAAAGTACATAAGAATCATGTACATACTTATATGTGTACACAATGTATACATATAAATATATATAAATTTATATCTACATTTATTTTTTAAAATTCATACTACTATAAGAGTATACGCCTAATATACATACATAGATATAGTTATTATATCTATATCATATCACTGAATAAGGCGGTAAATCAACTTTTTATATTCTTTTCTTTTGTTATTATTATAAAAAAAACAAATTGTCTTTAAGATATTTTTTTACTTAGAACAAAAATTCATCACAAAAATGTATATATATAGCTATTTTACATTTGAATATATATGTACATACTACACAATAAATTATTTTTATTTAAAAAGTACCGAAACTAAAGGCATTCAAAGTTATAAACATATATTTTTCGACATTATGCAGTTATATTATGCCATATATATGAATTTATTTTATATTTCAATTAAATTATTAACATATACATTTTAGAATATACATAGTAAATATAGATATACTAGCATAATATTCTTAATGTTATACTTGTTATATCACAATAGATACTCATGGATATTATAATCAAGAGCTTAATTTTAAATAATTCTTGATCAATTTAAATTGTAAAATTGAAATTTATACAAAAATTGTGAAAAATGATACGTTTATATACAAGGTGTTTCATTTTATATCTCTTTAAAGCATCAAATAAAGTCCAATATAATGTGTTATAGACGACCATTTATATAGGAAGACTTGTATACATTTATGAAGGCTATATAAAGGGCCATGAATTTTTGCTATAGATTTGATCTAAATTTAAGTTTATTTTTAGATTTCCAGCTTAAAACACTTTGTTTTAAAGGAATATTTAATTTAATAATGTTGTATTGTTTTCATAAATAAATAAATGTATACATTGTTCGATTTAATTTGACCACTTAAACGAATTTTTAATATTTTCCAAGAAAATTTAAAAATCAAAAAAAAACTTTTGCTTATTATACTGATATACTTATTGTAGGGAATGTTATGTAGAAAACATTTAAATTCTAGATAAGCTCCATTGTCTGTTCAATTATAGACACATAAAACACGTGCATATTTATGGTATAGATGCACTATAATTTACATTATAAAATATAAAAACAGTTCTACATTTGTTCTTATAAAAAAACGAGAAAAAAATAGAGTTGACCTTGTCAACTCTGTGATACTCGTACGAATTCGTTATCCTATGTGCGAATAACTAATGTGCCATAACTAACAATGGGGCAGACTATGACTTTAAGTTGCCGTATTACTATATTAATTTATGCAAAATTTCAGTACAATGTGTTTTTCAAAATACTGGTTGTGCCAAACTACTATTGAAGTTGTATGGCAGCTACCAGAAAGAGCCAAAAAATTTTAGCGAATTTCATCAAGCACATCGGCCCTACTAACATATTCACTTGTGTGAAATCTCAATATCACAGCTTTTATAGTTTCTGAGATATAGCCAAATAAATTTTGAAGTTGTATGGCAGCTACCCGAACCGGTACCCCGATCACGTCCAATTTAAATAGGGTTCTGGCACTTACTACAATAAATCATTTATGAAAATTTGGTGAACTTAGCTCAATTAGTTTTTGAGTTATCGTTCGGACGGACGGACGGATGGAAGGACGGACGGACGGACGGACGGACAGACAAAGATAAATCAACTCAGAAATTGACGCTGATCAAAAACAAACACTTGAGTCTATATCTAACACAGTTATTTCTTAGCGTTACAAAGGGTAAGGCAAATTTAGTATACCCTTCGAACATACGTTCGTACGGGTATAAATATCCAACTTCAGCATTATTTATAACTTGTCTATGTGATGGCAAAGGCACATGTCGTTCTTTTCAATTTCATTAAATGTATACAAATTTACATAACTACGTTTGTACATACAGGTATCATATGTTTTTTGTATATATATTAGAATGTACAACAAAACAAATATTTAACTGATATTCTCTTTCACTTATTATAATATGTACAAGAATAATAAGAATAATATCAACAAAACGTACTTAAATCATAAAGAAAATTAGAATCTATATATAACAGTAAAAAAATACATTCATATATTCATACATATATATTCAAAATTGCGCAATATAAAAAGCTTTTCTAGTATCAGAACGGCAAGTAAAATAAAAAAAAATTTTTATCTCTAATTTCTTCAAAAGTACAAAAATCAAGAATAACAATAATTCTAGAAAAAAAGCAACTGATCGTGCGCTTTTGTCAGCTGCTGATCAAAAAAAAAAAATAGAACCAAAATTTTGTTTTTCTTTATAATATTTTAATGTAAGTGATATATAATCTTTCCGCCTTTTCATCCTGTTCTACACCCCTTAACACATAAGTACATGACCATATTTTTCTTTGAAATATCTTCATAAAGAAAAAATGTGGTCGATCGAACCTAAGGTTTGCAAAATAGCACATTTCTCTTTATTTATCTAAATCTAAAGCTTGTTTAATTGCTTATTTGCATTCCATAAATTAATGTTCCAGCACACATGCAACTGTATGATAGCATCTAATTAAGTAATCAAACATTTTGTAATTTTCTACAAACAATTTAATAATTTCAAATATTTTAGTTGTTTAAGTGTGCGCGCAATTAGTTTTCAATCCAACTGTTTTGTTATTAATTTACTTATAATTTAAGTGCTAAATTAAGAAGATTGACTGATATTTTACGATTTGGCTTCTATAAAGTATCGAGTGAAAATATCCTACTTATTATGTCGAAGGAAAACTGACAATTTACATCCATAATCTACGGAAAAATAATTCACTCATTAAGATTGAACACTGCTTAAATTTTGCAAACAGACGAGGAGACGGACAGACGGACGCTATGAATAAAATTAATGAGCGTATTATTTTTTTAATTTTTTAAAAATATGTTAAAAATGAGTACATAGATTAAATAAGAGATTTCTTGTAACAATTTTATTTTAATATAAAATATTTAATAAGAAGAAAATTAAGAACTTCGCTTTAATAACAGTATTTTTATAAAAGGTTCACAAACTTATCAAAATTATTAAAAAATTTGTTAAAAAAAAAATTCAATAATATTCACCAATATAATATACATTTGTATTAATAAGTAATATACTATTACAAAAAATTTATTACTTTGAAATATTTATTAATTATATATAAAAATTAAAAATGGTATAAACAATTAACCTTGCTCAGCAAAGTTTTCTCAATAATAATGTTTGCTAATCTAAAATAAACAAAACTATTTTCAATTCAATCAAAAAATGCCTATGTAGCTCAAAAAAAAATCATTGTATTACAAATTATCGAATCCCAAATAATCAAATTTGGCGCTTTTTCTACTGAAGAAAAAAGTGGTACACAAAAAAAATTATCTACATTTAATTCGAATACTTACATATCGAGAGCCTACGCTTGATTCGAATAAAACTACAAAAATCTATTAAAAATATACAAATAATTAAATTAAAAAATTATTTGTTATTCTGTTTCAGCAAGAATACCAGAATGTTTTTATTGTTTTATTGAATTTTGCCGTATTAATAAAATTACCATATTATATACAAGTAACTTTTGGTTTTTTAGCACCAAAAAAAAAATCACATCATATTTGTATGATCGCACATCAAAAATCTTTAAGTCTGTTATCATACTTATCGAGCACAAATTATACTCGTATTTATTTCGACAAATTTAGATTTACTGTGATTTACAAACATATTTTTTGGTTATAAATTTTGTATACTCGTAGTTAAGACACATTTTATTATCATTTAAAAAACTGTTTTCTTAAACACACACACTTATATACCATTACATTAATAATGATATCATACAAATATACGAATATGTACGTCGTACATTCATAATACACACGCATGTGTATGTGTATGAATAACAAACATTTGAAACAAATCATGATAAGCTTTTCATTTTTGATAAGAAATTTTTTTATTACATAAATTTTTTAAAGAAAATAATATGAAATTCATTCATAACAACAATTTTAAAAATTTAAAATAATTCTAAGTAATTAAATTATAAGATTACGTCGTATTGTACTAAAAGTTTTCTATTATAATGTTTGCATACGTGACATAGAGCAAGTGCAACATTAATTCTCTGTAAAATTTAACACAAATATTTAAAATATATTAAAAAAAACTAAGCAAATTTTTTTTTACCTTAACTATGTTAAAATATAAATTAAATTCCTAATTTTATAAAAAATGAATTTAAATATGAATAGGTCTCTGTAATCCTAAGCTATATAATAATTTTTACACATTCGTAAGCGATCACTAAATATACGTACATAAACAAAATCATTAGGTTCGTATTAATTTTTTATGCTATTTATTTTTTACAGAAGTAGAGTTATAGAATTTAATCTGATACACTATAGGTACATTGCAATGCAACGAGTTCTTCGTGCATCAAAACATGCTTTTATTTGAAATTAAGCTCGTTAATTGAATTTTACAATAAACTATGTATATTTTGTAAGCTAAAGAAAAGGCTTTTTATGTTTTTCAATTTTAACATTCTGTTAAAATATTTCGCAAACATTTTACAAATTATTATAAATTTTTTTAATGAGTCTTGCAATATGTGCTCTATTTAAATTTATTACCTTAAAACTTTATAGTTTTAAGAAAATAAATTTAAAAAAATTTGAATTTTACCCATATTGTATATTGCATTGGATAATTAATAATTCAGAAGTTTTAAAATATCATAAAGTAAAATTGCATATCTTTTTATGCATGTGTTTCTCATTATATAAATTTTTATTATTATTACTGAAACAGTCGAATAATAATTTTTAGAAAAATATTTTATGCTTTAAAATGTGCCTACATGCGTAAATTATTGAAAATTTCTTCATTAAATTTTATAAAATTTTTTAAAAATCCACTTTTAAAAATTACATTTTTTATTTTAACAGTCACGCGTGTTATAATAACAACACATAATTTATAATCTTACTTCACATCCTGTTTTAGAGTGTTTGAGTTAAATGATACTTAACGTTTCCTTACAATATTAAAAGTAAGGTATTTGATTTAATATGTAGACTATTTTTATAATAGTTACTCATTACAATTTTTCAACATTCTTAACATTCTTACATATTTAATGTGTAAATATGCATACATACTATACGTAAAATTTATTCCATATATTACTGACAGCATTGCATACAATAAGTTAGGCTTTATATAATGGCATCAACTTCATATGTAAAGTTTTTAATTTCAATGCATTTCTTCATTTATATCTAAAAATAAACTATTTTTAAAGAGATGTTAGTCGGTCTATCTATGTTTGTGCATTCACGTATCTCGATTTCAGCTAAAGCTATTTTGATGAAAATTTAGATTTATGTGATGAATTTATTCAAATGTTAACCGTACCAAAGATTGGCCAGTTTTTGGGATATATCAGGGGTCATTCTCGCGCATTTAAAAAAAATAAGCAACCAATTCAAATTGGTTTGGTGGAATTTGACACCTGATCTAAATGACGAGCTTTTGGGGAAATTAGATACTATAAACCTCTACCTAATACGAGTACTTCAAATAAATGTTCAAAAGATGTTTTCATAATCTTAAGAAACACTTTCGCCAAATCCGAAAATGGAATTGGCGATCGACTATGTGCTGATCACATCAATTTTTTTTTTTTATTTTTACAATTATTACAATATATCATTATATGACAGAAATAATAATATAATGTTTGCACATTTTAAGCTCCAATAATCATAGCTAATTTGAAATACTTTCGATATTCAATTTAAAATTAAACAAAACAACAAAACAGTAGGTAAACATAACTTTTATTGAAAAACAACTATCGAATTTGTTGACACAAATGCTTCAAATATTAGTTTACATTATTGATATTTATAATATTAACGTATAAATAATGTAACTAGTAATATAAGTATATTTAAATAATTATTCAAGTGTAAAGAGAAGTGTTATCATTATTCATAAATAAAATGTGAAAATGTTTTTACAAATAATGAATACCTTTAGTGATATATATATAAATTTACAATAAATTCAATATTCGATATTATTTTTTTAATATTCACCTAAAGATAATAGATGTCATTAAAAAGAATGTTTCGTTTTATACTATAAAAATATCAGTTATGGAAAATTATTTTAAAAATTGTTATAAATTAAGTATACATTTATATAAGTAGACATTTATACCTGTAAACAGTGAACTATGCAAAAAATTTAATATCAATAAATTAGATAATATGTAAGATTTTTAAATACAGAAGCCAACAACATTCATAAATAAATTTATATACTGTTTCGTTGTATTTTTTCCATATTATCTCCTCTGCACTGTAGCTTGATCTAATGACCGATAATAAGAAAAACAAATTAACAATTAATAATCCTTTAATTTGTAGCTATTGAACGTTAAAATATATTATAAAACTTGCATAGGACATTAAAAACAACTACCTATTTTTGTTTTACAAAAAAAATTCCAAGAAATGTCTAAATTAATTAACTCTTCTTTAAGTTTGCTTTCTGATAAATTTTTCGTAAATTTTTCTTAAATTTCTTTATAATATTTTTGGCAAAATATCCAACACTATATTATTTCAAAAAAATAAATATCAAAGAAGATTAATAAGGCACAAATTTCTTTAAATTCACAATTTGTGTACATATATGCACACATGTTATAGAAACAAATTCCCTAAAAGTAACAGGTAGGTACATTTTTGTGTACCACATTCAATCAATCAAAAGTATTAAATTTCCTATTAAATAGATATAAAATTCTATAGCTTTTAATGAAAAACAATATGAAATACCCATACAAAATTACGTATACATAAGCGTAAAAGATTTTTAACGGTAATGTGAAACATAAAATATGCAAATTATTTAAACTAACATAAGTGAAAATCAATACCATTAAAAACATTTATTTTTTGCTATCAAATATTCCAATATTAAGTAGCAAAAACGAAAAAATAAAATCATTCCTACCAAAAGAAAAAAAAAACAAACATTTTTTTTTTAAATGACCCTAAAATAAAAAATAAATTTTATTAAGCATAGCTTTCAAACCAATCATAATTAAAATTTTAAGCTGAAAACATTTTCGAAGTTTAAATTTTGTTTAAACAAAGTCGGATTAAACCAATGGTTTGTAAAGTAGCACTTTTCCCTTTAAAAAATTAATATAGTGATTTTAAAAACAATCTAGCTATTATACAATATTACAATTTTTACTTTCATTTGTATAACAAAATATTTGAAAAATTGCCTACATTTAGGATACATTCTTTGAAATACAGAAAAAACAATTAAAGAGGCGTTAAAATAATGCTCGAATTTAAGTGATAAGTTTTCTATATTTTAATTATATTTTTTAATGGAATAGCATTTACTGTTAGATTTTATGCATTTATAGAAATTTGGAAAAGCTTGCAGTTTCGGAAATATATTTATATTCCAAATTCAAATTTTACAAATTAAGTGAAGCGATAACTTAAGCGGGTGTGGAGGTATTTTATTAACAAAATAAACTAATCATTAACATAGATAAAGGTTGTTAAATTTTCAGGTTCCTACAGGAGAAGATCAATATCTCGCCTAGGAGAAGAACAATATCAATAATTTTAAATAAAAAAGAAATTTATCATTTTCAGAAAAACAAACTCTGCTCTTAACAAATACCTTTATACACTACTGAGAAATTGTTTCGATCAAGTTATGCAGCCTGAAATTGGTACTTCTTATAAAATTGTTTCCTCACTAGCTTCCACATAATGATTAAAGACAAAAATTTTGTAAGGATAAAGATCACCCCCATTGCACACTCACACAAATAAATTGCAAAATTGCATAATTATGTCTCAATTCTTAATTTTTCGAACTTCATTACCATCACATCATAATAACAATCCAAAGTTTTTATTATTGTAGTGATCTTAAACTATCACTTGATTAGTTTTTTGACTATTTCATCAATAGTATATTATGTACATACATACCACTAATTATATTATATTATTCTAGTTTTATTTAAGTAATACTGTTACATTAAATGAATTTTATAGTCGCAATTCATAATATAATATTAAGTACATGTCCATATTTTTATAAGAAAAATTTAAAATTCTAATATGTATAATACATTATATTCACATAACATATATACTATGGGTTAAGTCACCTGAATATATTGGGTATCTGATTGAGTTCACGGCTTACTGCTAATTGATATCTTTAAATTTTTTTCAATTAATATGTGAATATTAAAACTGAAAGTAGATTAAGTTACTTTTAAAATATTTTAGGCTTAGATTACTATATATAGTAATATGAAAATGATACTTAGTATTTATCACCTCTTCTTGTATATATGTACATTACATATACGTTAATTAAGTGTTTATATGTGTAGTCCAAAAAAAAAGTAAATTTTGCTCCATTTTAAAAATATTTAAATAACACAAATTAATATTCACATAATAATTGGTTATATTATTTGAGAAAAAATTAACATTTTATAACATTTATTTTATTAAACCTGACGTGAATATTTTGTTTAACTATATAATTTTTCGTTTTATTTCATTTTCACCTACCGTATTGCATATAATAAAGGCGGCCATGTGATGGCATCAAATTTTGAATATCGAGTTTTCGGTGTGAACGCAATAAATAAATTATTTTTAGAGAGGTGTCGGTCTGTCGTTCTGCCTGTTTGCGTCTGCACGCGTGTATCTCAAGTTCGACTGAACCGATTTTCATGAAATTTTATATGTGAGTTTGTTTTGACTATGTTACAGATTGATCATCTTTTGGGATGAACAAATAATTATTTGTTCATCCCAAACAAATAATTGATGTACGGAACAGATTGATAAAATTTCTTGAAATTTGATATATGAACTTTAGTTGTTACCAAAACTAACTGGCGAGCTTTTCAGGGAATTCGGATAGCACAAAGCGAAATTCTACTAAGAGCAAATTTACATTTTTTTAGATATGTTAACTAAAAGCTTACTAACGCCCTTAAAATTGGAAAGAAGTGTTTAAAAGGCATTTTTATAATCTTCTGTCACACTATCACTCAACTAAATAATACATATAGCGGTTGGTTATGTGCTGACCACATCAGATTGTTTACATGCGTGTTGCAATATAGACGAACAAATGTTTAAAATATAATATGTACAACTTTTTGTAAATTGATAATAGTGCTTTGCATTATAATCGTATAATGAACCGATGAAAAGAATTGAGTAATTTTTTTTAATAATTAATATACATAGTAAGCATTTAATATGTTAAGTGTATACTAGTATATATACATAAATAATTTGTGTTTAATTTTATATAGCTATAATTATAACAATTTATTATCAATAATTTTTAATATTTGAAAATGTGTGTCTATGTATAAAATTATAACTATTAGTTGCATATAATCAGATATAATCAAGGGATATGAGTTTTTTAAAAATTTATATGTTTTTTCTGCTTAGATTAAAAATTCAGTTTTCAAAAGGAATAAATTAGAGAGATACAAAATTTTGTCTTCTAGATCTCTAAATTGTACCATGTCTCAAAAGAAACTCTTGCATAACTTAATTAAATTTTTAGAATAAAACTTTGGTACTATTTTCTTATATAATATTAATTAAAATATCAATCTAATAATTTCAAAACTATAAATCTTTCAAATCTAATAAATCATTTAAAATATTTTGTGGTCTTTAAAATAGTCGGTCATTTATATTACTGTAACTTATAATTTAGTATAACAATCGACATTTATCGTGGACATAGCAAAAAAAGTTCCAAGCTTCTGTATTTTTTTGAAAGTAATTATGAACAACACACAAAATTTTGTTATAAGAATAAAAACTTACGTACATACACACATATATCATACAATACAACACTTGTATATAGATGAATACAATCAAAGCAATCTCAACATATTAAAAAATACATGTATTTAATTCTTTTCAAAAATATTTTACTTTATATTGAAGTAAATCAAATTAAACAAGGTAATCAACCATTTAAGAATAATATTTTAAAATATATGTATGTATGTGCATAAAACTTTATTCAACATTATGTAGTTAAGTATGTAGCTACATACGTAGTATATATTAACAAATATATAGTTGATTACCTTATAAAATTTTCTTTTTATACATTTTGAGCCTTCTCTTCTTTAAATGATGTTTAAGTAAAAATTATAAAAAATAATTATCAAAAATCATTACAAAATTAAACAAAAAAATAAATGTTTTTTTTCCAAATTTATGTTCTGTCCGGTCATTATAATAAAACAAAAACCTGTTTATAAAAATAAAAAAATGCAATGCTGACTAACTTAACAATAAATTTTATAAATTTGCAAATGGAATACCTTACAAATGCTACGCCATGATTTAATTATTTAATTTCCAATGACATCTCGAATTTAATACCATCACGAATCAGATGATAAAGTACAGTTTTGTGCAAAGTTTATTAAAAAAGCCAAATTTCTAAATTTAAGAAAATTCGCTCCGAAAATTAAAATGCCTTTAACATTACCCTTTGTGGTCTTGGAACTCGAACTGGAAAGCAAAAAAAGGAAGCAATTTTTTGTTTCAGTCAATAAATTGTACAACATGCATCGAAAACACCAATAATGTCATTCATCATTTTGTCACCAACAATATATCTAAGACAGAAATGTATTTCCTAATTTACTGTTAATTTACCTCAAACTTATCTTATTAGAACGTTAGATTTATATTAGCTCTTAATGTTAATGTTGAAGCTTGTTACATTTATAAATAGGACGTATGATACATTGTGAATGTTTATCGAAATATATACTTACATATTCACAATATAAAAATATCAGTGCATACATGGATGAATTCAATATTTTAAATACTTGTTTTAAAATTTTTATTATAATTTTTTTTTCTTTTTATTTTTATTTTTTTTTTGCCATTTTATTACAAAGTTGGTGGTTTAAAACCACAATAAACCAGTATTTTTTTATATTTACAGATAATAAAAAAAATGAGTAACAAAACTTAGTTAAGAAGACTTACATCTTCTCTCTCGTAATATTGTGATATTTAAAAATATTTAATAAAAATGAATATAAACACAAATATTTAAACACACATAATTATAAATAATATAAAAATTTAATAAAACTTTTAATATACTTATATTTAATGCAAAAGTATGTTCGTATACCGGTACTATAATACATATTGTCCTATAAATTATTTGTATCTTTATGTCCATATTAAAAATATTTATTGAACTTAATATTTAAACATGGTTGCTCGCATATTACATATGTATTATACAGGCTGTTTCAAATAGGGTGGCAAATAATTTCAGAGATGATTCTTTGATCAATTTTCAGCGAAAACCTTTAGAGGAAGAAGAGGTGAAGATATAGCGTATTGGAAAAAATGGTACCAGATTATTCCTGCATATAAATAAATGCTTATAACGTCAGAACTTCAGATAGTTACTGTACGTCGCATAGTTCCCCCCTCCACCCATTCAATTTTTTGCTGGAAATTGATCAAAGAATCATTCCTTAAATTATTTGCCATCTTATACGAAACACACTGTATCGGTACATAAATATAATACTTTTACATTTACCTTTATACCTATACAGCGATTAAAATAACATCGCCTCTGGTTATATATTTTTTTTCTCTTCTTTTATATATGTATACTTTAAATAGCTTAAAAAAGTGCTCAAACCACATTCATAAAAATTAATTTTTATATATTTACGTTATATTTTTTTTAATTCAATTTAAAATGATTAATAAGACGAGTTAAGTTGAAAAAAATGTATCTAATTATCTTCTTCATACATTTTATTCAAAGAAAAGAAAAAAATTCTATCTCAATATTATATAAGAATTTCTAAAGTATGGGTACTGTTTAATAGCAATTTACCAATGTCAAGGATATTTCTATGAAATAATGATAATTCATTATAAAATCGTGAAATTAACAATAAATGATAGCTTTTTATACGATACACAAGAGGTCGTATAAAGTTAAAATTAAAAAGTCAATATGAAACTCAGCAACATCAAGAACAATATAAAAAATTATTTCTCGATTTTCCACACAAAATATTATTCGATCCTATACAAAATCTTTTGGCAAAAAGACTATAATTAATAATATTTAAAATCTTTTAGAGTATGGTCTAGAATAATACTGGTATCCATGAGTTCCTCCATTTTCATTAATTTTACTACTTTAGAGTAACTCGCGCAATATCAATTACCCAAATTGGAATATTATATTTTTGTATTTTACATAATATTTTAAAATATACCCATAATTCTTGGACACACCCAAAACAGTTTAAGATCTTGTACTTAATCAAGTTCAGTAATATTTTTCTTCAAATATATAAATACTACATGCTACAAATTTTATATCGCCTAAATACATTTTTATTATAACAATGAAATTATTTTGCATTTAAAATTTTCAATCGTATAACACTTTTATAAACAAATATTCACTGTGTTTTTTTGATTTTTTTTCACCTCAATGCAAATAATATACATACGTATCATTTTATTATCAGTTAGATATCTACTATTTACATACATACAAATGCAAATAATTTGTTCGAATTTATCACAAACACTTATTCATATTAATGTAAATGAAGAAAAAAGAAAGAAGAAAAAATTATTATAATATATTCAAAATATTTTCCAAAAGTGATTATAATTATTATTCGAATAACCATTTTGCAATACGATTTGTTTTTTTCATTTAACATGGACAACAATATGCAATTGCAAGCAACATTTCTAGACAGACATCATACCAAAAGTAGTAATATGATACTTTCAAATATACAACAAAAAAAAATTAAATAAATAAGTATAATGTGGACACTACATGAAAATTGAATTTATATATAAAAATTAAATAAATTTATATAAAAGAAAAGAAAAGGAAAAAAAAACAATATAATTTTGTAATCATACATTCAAACACTAAGTTTAAAATATGCCACGTGGGTTATACAAGATATTTGAATTAACACAATCGCTTGAATTTTTATTTCATTCCCACGTATATGCCCATGCTATAGAATTTTGCAGACATAAGTACTGAAATTGTTCATAATATTACATTTTATGGAATTCTGAATCCATCCACTAATCATTTGGTACAGTAAAATCTGCAAAATTAATATTTTATTTAAAAAATTTGTTAGTTCTTAATATTTAAGTTTAATTGGCCCATTATGAAGTTTTATATTTTTGATTTTTCTTAACAATATTTATTCTTTACAGAAGCAAAACATTTAAAACTAAACAAATTATGTTGCAGAGAAAATATTTTATAAAAGAGAACTCAAGTATACTCCCAATATATCTGCAAAATATTTCCAAAAAAAAAAATTGATTTTTTATTGTAATATTAAAAGATATTTTAAGTAGAAATCCAAGACCTCACTTATAATATTAAACCGAATTCCTAAAAATCAAGTTTATTAAACAAAATTAATTAGCTTATTAATGAAAATTTTCCATCCATAATTATTATGTTATAATTTCATAAATTTTAAATAAATTTCTTCACAAAATATGCATTATGTGATGCAACATACTTAAAATCGTTAATAAATTAAATTACTATAAAAAATCTTTTTAACTTTCGAATAAATTTTCACTGTATTATTTTGTAATATATTATATCTTTCAGGATTTTATTAAGTATATGTGTATGGGTTAAGAAAAAAAAAATTCCTGAATGATGCGTATGACTAGTAGCTCCTATATGTACAAAAAAAAACTGACTTAGCAACTTTTTTTTTTCACTGACAATGTATGTGCATTTGTATATAGACATAAAGAAATTTAAAAATGATGTTGCAAGAAATATTTTTTAATGAAATATAACTTTGGATTGTTTTCTTCGATTTTTTACAAGTTTTTTTTTCTCCTGGTTTTAAAAAGAAGATTTTTATAATATGAATGTATGTATATTAATTATGTTTTATATTATATTTTTAATTAATATTATTTTTAACATAAAAATTACAATTTATTTTATTTGAACTTCTGTACATAATGATGCATATTACACATGTATATGAGACGTGAATAAGATCACATCACAATATGCATCACCATAATTAGATATTATTGAAAATAATAAATTAAAGTTAGATTAAATATTGTTCGCTCTATATAACAGTTAAGATTAATTTAAATGATTTTCTAAAAATTCAATTGAAATATCATTTTAGGTAGAAGTATTGAATGAAAATCAAAACCAAATGTAGTTAATATTGAAGATATATAACCAATATAGGGACCGAATTTTAGTCTACATGGGATATGCATAAGGCTAAACAGGAATGCGTTTGAGGACGGAAAGAGCTATGGTTGCAATATAACAATTTCGCTACATTCTGACGAGTGAAAAATAGTGCAAATAACACTTTATAAAAAAAAAAATTAATATTAAAAATTGTATTAAAATAATATTAAAAAAATAATTTTAACTTAGAAAAAAATTAAAAAACAAAAATTTTTTTTTGACCAACATCGATTTGCACAATTTATCGGTTTAAAAATGTGATAACTTTTGCAACGCATTTACATGTAGGTTTGTATGTATCTACGAATATATAAAAATACACGTAGGTATATGTATATAAAATATGTATATTAACTTGTATCATGTAGGTTTGAAATATACTCGTTTTTATCATTAATTTATATTCTTAAATAACTGGCTTTTACACAGCAGAAAAAAAATTTCTTCACGTGATATTTTTTCAAATTTTTAATTTATAACAATAACAAAAATACAAAAACATCATGAGACCTACTTATAGAAAAAAAAATAAAAAGCAAATTGCTGTTAAACGTTGTTGAACCACTCCTACAATTTAAAATTTTTCGAAAGCTTCAATATAAAATAAAACACATATATTAATTTAATATTTAAATTTTTCTTTATTTTTAATGGATATTCGATATTATTGATGGAATGGCAGTTCATTTTTTCTTATTTATAAAATTATTATACATTATTAGCATTAAGCGCATATACAATATTGTATTAAAATTATAGGGATTGTTTACTATTAAGACAACTTTTACGAATTTGACATGACCCATGAGCTATCATAGTAAGGATGATTTTCACCATAGAATATTTTCAAATTATTATATATAAGTTTATGGTTATAAACTTATTGGCAAATATTATAATCAAAAAATTAATTGTATGTGAAAATTAAACTAATCATTGGATATAAATTTAAAAAACGTCTTTAAATCTTTAAGTTTTGAGTTTTGACAAAAATATATAACCTGTAAGATATTTTGACTTTAATATTAAACTTTCTTTTTACCATTTTTTCTTCTTCTTATTTTTGGTAAAACCTCTTTGTCCTTTGCTCTTTTACGACGGTGCATGGATAAAAAAAAAACAAACAATTTTCTTTTTTCAATTTATCCTCAATCACATCATGTATATGCTGTGAACATACATTATTTATACTATATGTTTATATACATGATATTTGCTTATTCATATTATATATTATATTCATATATACTTGATTTTTTATTTCAATGCATATTGCCATATTGACAATTTTTGTTTTAATTCTTTTTATACCCTGCACTTCGTGAAGGGTATATTAACTTTGGTATGGAGTTTGTAACTACTTGAAGGAGTCACCTGCGGTATGGACATATATATATATTCTTGCTCAGCGTAAAATTCTGCGTTGATTTAGACATGTCCGTCCGTCCGTCCGTCCGTCCGTCCGTCCGTCCGTCCGATCGCACGATAACTCAAAAACGAATAATGCAATCGACACCAAACTTTCACAAGTTGCTTCTTTTGTGCCAAGGACGAACCCTATTGTTATTGGACCAATTCGGACAACGGGTTCGGGTAGCTGCCATACAACTCAAAGAGTTTATTTTAATTATTTCAAAAACTAATAAAGGTACAAATGTAAAATTTTGTATACATGTGTCCAATTATATTCTACATATGCTCTAAAAATTCTAATGAGATAGCTGTACCGGTTCGGGTGGCTGCCATACAACTCCAAAAGCAAATTTTTTATAATCGGCAAAATAATAAAGTCAGATTCATGAAACTTGGCAGTCGTGTGTCCAATTATAGGTCAAAGATATTTCTGAAGTTTTGGTGAAATTGCTTGACAGGTTCGAGTGGCTCCCATACAAGTCCAAAAGCTTATTTTAAATATTTGGAAAAATAACGAAGTTAGATTCATGAAACTTGGCAGTTGTGTGTCCAATTATAGATCAGATATACCTGTGCAGTTTTAGTGGAATTGCTTGACAGGTTCGGGTACCTGCCATACAACTCCAAAAGCTAATTTTAAATATTTGGAAAAATAATAAAGTCAAATTCATGAAACTTGGCAGTTGTGTGTCCAATTATAGATCAGATATATCTGCGAAGTTTTAGTGGAATTGCTTGACAGGTTCGGGTACCTGCCATACAACTCCAGAAGCTAATTTTAAATATTTGGAAGAATAATCAAGTCAGATTCATGAAATTTGGCAGTTGTGTGACCAATTATAGATCAGATATATTTGCGAAGTTTTAGTGAAATTGCTTGGCAGGTTCGGGTACCTGCCATACAACTCCAAAAGCTAATTTTAAATATTTGGAAAAATAATAAAGCAAGATTCATAAAACTTGGCAGTTGTGTGTCCAATTATAGGTCAAAGATATTTCTGAAGTTTTGGTGAAATTGCTTGACGGGTTCGAGTGGCTCCCATACAAGTCCAAAAGCTTATTTTAAATATTTGGAAAAGTAATAAAGTTAGATTCATGAAACTTGGCAGTTGTGTGTCCAATTATAGATCAGATATATTAGCGAAGTTTTAGTGGAATTGCTTGGCAGGTTTAGGTACCTGCCATACAACTCCAAAAGCTAATTTTAAATATTTGGAAAAAAAATAAAGTCAGATTCATGAAACTTGGTAGTTGTGTGTTCAGTTATAGGTCAGACATATCCGTGAAGTTTCTATAGAATGGTTTCACAGGTTTGAGTAATTGCTATACAACAATGAAAGGTGCAGGGTATAATTCAATCGGTTCATACCGACTGAAACGTTTTTACTTGTTTTATTTATAATTTCTAACGTAGAGATAAATTAATAAGTATAAAAACAAAAACAACTTTAAAACTATAAAAGAAGAGCCGAACGTTTAACAAAAAAAAAAACATTAGAAACGCATACGCCACAATTATTATCAACAATCCGAATAAAAATACATGAAACACAATATTAACGAAATTATAATGCGTCGAGTCCTATTTAATACAGCAATTATTATTCTGTTTATTTTCAAGAGAGCGTTTTTCTCTACCTTTTTCTAATAGGAAAATTTTTAATTAAATGCAATGAATATTTTCAACATGTTAATCGATATAAATTAAAATAAAAAAAAATGATTTGATCGTATAATTGATTGACCAAGTACAAAATCAATCAAAAATTTAAACTGCTCACATTAAAAAAAACACGTACATAGGTATTTGTTAAAATTTTTCTTCTTCGATGAATTCATATTCACAAATTTGTATTAATTAGAACTTTATTTTAACAAGTACCACAACTTTTTTAATAAAAAAAAAGATACGTCAATATTTATTATAACACAAATATTACACTCTAAATTTTCTAAACGTTCAATGTTATTCGACAAACTGTTTTAATTGTATTTCAAGCACAACAATCAATATCATAAAAAGAAAAATGAAAGCAAAACTCAAAAAAAAAATTAAAAAAAAAATAAATGAGTAAAAAGTCGTGATTACACGACAAAATTCTAGTTGTCTGGATTGCCTTATCTGCAAAACATTACATACGAAAAAGATCAAAAAACAAGAAATCAAGTGAAACAAAAGAAACAAAAAACTCTGTTTTTCATATGCTGAGATTGCTGACTCTTATTATGTTGCTGCGCCACGCCGCACCGTTGACAACGAATTTTTCATTTTTAAATTTTTTTTTTATAAATACACATTTTATTTTTTCTTATGTTTTTCTTTTTTTTAGGAGAAAACCAATTTTTTAAAAATTATTATTATAGAAGAAAATGAATTTGAAAGATCATACCAAAAATTGGTACCCAACAACGGCCTGAACTTTGAATATACATACATATGCATGTATGTACAAATATTTTATTTATAAAATGTATACTTCTAAAAGGAAAAATCTTGAACTTAGTTCAGTATAAGAAATAATATTAAAGGAGAAGTTTAACTCTTTTGTTTATTGGTTTTTTACCACGAATTTCATCAAACAGAAGAAATGATCTTCACTTTATTCTGTTCAAATTTCAAATGAAATGAATATTTATGTATACATACATATAAATATTACATATTTACGTATTTATAAATACATACATACATCCATGTTTATCTACAATATACATATGTATATAAATACTAAAATGGTGATACAGTATAATACAAAAAGCCTATATAATAATTCTGCGATGTTGTCGCTATTGCGCTGTCTCAATTGGAAAAATTATTTCAAAAATTATAGTAGAACTACGAAAGCAAAGCAGCAGAGTGCGCAACAACAGCAAAGAACAGAAAATAATTTATGTATTTTAAGTAGATATTCAAGTCAAAGAACATTATTCAAAAAAATAATAAGCATAAGAGAATCGAGAATGGGGGCAACAAACTCTTTAAAGAACCATTTATAGGTGGTATAATGTACTTTTATATACATTATTATAGCATTATAGCCATGTTGAACTGGAATTCTTGTTTTTATTTTTTTTTTTTTGGTTTCTTGAAAATGTGAATTTCTTGTAAAAAAAAAGTTAACCAATACATTTATGAAAAACTGGTTTTAACCATATCGGTATATTTTTAACTCTTTTTCTTTTTTTTGTTTCTGTTAAAAAGTAAGATTTTCTTAGATGGAAAAAGACAGAATAAATAACATTTTAAAGTGGCCGATTGGGAAATTTTAGTTGGTTTATAATAGTAGTTAAGTTAAAAGAAAGAAATATGCACAATTATGCACATATATACATACACAAATAAAATATATTATATTTTATAAAAAAGCAAATATTACATATTTAGGTGTGCATTCTTTGACTTTTAAAAATGTATTAGTTTGATTTTGATATTTTTGTATTTAACATACAATGAAATTGCAATCGGTCTAGTTTAAAATTAATATACATATGTATGTATATATGTAATATGTTAGTAGGAATATTGTGCGTACTTATGAATACATCGTATATTTGAATATGTATTTCTTAACAAGGCTAAAAGAATTTACACTCAATGAAATATCAAAATTACGCAGAAATTAAGCAAAAACAAATATTTAAATCGAGTATTTAAATTTTCGTATCCTATTTTATAGACCCATTTCTTAATTAATATAAGCGTGTAATCGTCATACACGCACGAATACTTAATACAAACTTGAAATGTTTAAAAGTTTTCAATCCCCACCAAATATTTTCCTTATTAAATAATTTTTCAAATAATATAATTAATATTATTTAGTTATTTGACATATTATAGTTACAATATAATTCTAAGCATTATGCATAAATTTAAAAAATTTCATCAAATTTCATAAAGACTAGTTTATATCCAAGAAACTAACATTATTAATTAAGTGCTTTAGTTCCAAAATAATTAACTAATTCGATATGAAAATATGTATAGTTATATATCTATGTATGTAAATAGAATTAGTTGTTCAACATGAACCATATATGTATACCTATGTAATAATATACAAGTTATTTCGAAATAGGTTTCGAACTTAGAAAGTATATGTAGATTTCAAATTTTTCCTAATGTATGAAATTTGAAAATTATATTAAAACTTCATTACTTACGACTGAATATTAATATATGAAATTTATTTTTGAAGAAAAAGAAATTTCAAGATTTTGCCACTTCAATAGGAATGCATACCAGTACTTAAAAATAAAAGTTTCTTAAATTCGATTGAAAAGATTTAATAAATTTTGAATTTCTCAAAAGTTTTTCTACTTATTTCTTCTTAAGAAAATATAATGTATAAAATAAAAAATATAAATATTTTCATTTATAACTTTATAACAATTAAAAATTGTATTTTCCTTTTAAGTAATTTCAATCACTATATTATATAAAGCTTATTGTGCTATTGAAAACCCTCTTTATAAGAAATTTATTATACTTACCGCATACAATATATGCTCAACTATAATTCAATTCCACATAAATGTAAGTGGTTTTTTATTTTCATATATGAGTATACTTACCATAAATGCACATAAAATATATAATATAAAAATTTTTACTTCTCTTATTACTCTATATTTTTATTTCTTACCAAATTAAAGGACACCATTCATTTCATTTCAACTTCGAAACAGCTCATAAATTGTCGGTTTCTCTTATATTCTTTTATTTTCTTTTTCATATAAGTATATAATACATATGAGTAGAACTGTGATCATTTTTTAATATACAAATGCACATACATACCTTATTTCTTATAGTTTTATGCATATAGACTTACCTTCTTATAAAAATATATTTACATGGGCATAATCCATACATAGATATCATACTAAGAAAAGAAGGGCTACTTGTCTTTGGTAATAGCTATATAGGTAGGTATAGGAATTTCAAAAAAAAATAATAAAAAAGAAATTAATGGTTGATGTTTCAATTTTTTAAATTTTTTAAAAATTTTTAGTTCTTAATTTTTTCAATAAGTATTTAAGTAATTAAATTCAGAAGCATTTAATTACTTAAATACTTATTGATTACAATTAATAAAAAGTTGAAATAAAAACAGAAATATTGTACAACAAGTTTTTAGTGACTTTCAAACCACTTTAAAAAAAAATTTTTAAATTTAAAAAATAATTTTCTAAATATACTTTATTATTAGGTTCTAGTACAGGAAAGCAGTAAATTCGCAAGGACAAATTTGTTCAGTTTTGTATTTTACTTTAAGAATAGCCCTGTTTTTAAATAATTATTGAATAAATTTCAGAGCCTTTTTACTATAAATAATATATTATATTATATCTAATATACATACATTTATTTAAAATAATATATTTTCTTAGCAATTTTCATTCTGAGATGAAACAATAAATGTAATTATTTGTAATTTTCCACCCGCAGTTTTAAAAAAAAAATATATTATGTGAAAAAATTAAAAGAAATCCTCTTCTCATTCGAAAACTGCATTATAATTGAACACAACTATAGTTCACTCTTTTTCCCCATACATATTTATTTATATTACCATACATATTATTACATATTTATGAATATTATATACTCACTTAGATCATATACCATTATATAGTAGTCTCAAATTTAAAGGCGAAAAATTTCACTCGGAATACTTTGGTTTATTAATTATTGCCTCCTGAAATAGTATAAATACATAATTATATACATTTAATTATATTTTAAAATTTATGAACAGAAATCAATGTAAGATTTGAGTTGCATAATTTTAAAACCATAACTCCGCAATTGTTATGCTTTAGCTTTTTTACAATATTCTTTTAAAAATATAATTAAACAATTAAAATAAATAAAATTCAATATGAAATTAATGTTTTAAAATTTTTATTTCTAAAATTTATTAAACTTCTTCATATATAAATACGTATATATATATTTAAATATTTATATATGTATGTGCCTATACAGACATATACACATGTTTATTTATACATATATATGTATGTAAATTTAATATATTTTTTTTTTTAACTTTTGCATATAATTTAATTGAAAATCATTATTATTTTATTATCGTTTTACATTTATATTATACTTAAATACAAAATACAATTATAAAAATTTAATATTGGCACTTACATTTTTTTTTTGCATATATATTATAGATGCATTTTTTTGCAAAGTAATAATTAATATATAATGATACATTTATATATGTATTACTATTATATAATTATATATATAATATACATATAATATAAAAAATTTTTACAATAGTACATTATTATGTATTTATTTTCAAATGATAATATAATCGAATTTATATATGTATATATATATATATATATATATATATGTATGTGAAATACAATTAAAAATTTAGTTTTTCTTAAATTTTTTCTATTAGACATTCTATGTTACATATGTATATAAAATGTATATAAAATTTTCTAAATTATATTTTAGTGTACAATATTAATTTTTCGTGATCAAAAAAAAAAGATTTATATTAATTTTAATAAATTTATGTTATACAATTAAAAAATTGTACATATATACATATATATATATATTTTTTATGTATATTCTTGAAATGTATATGATATACTTGCTATATTTAATTATACAATTCTGATTTCAAAAATAATATATTATTATAAAAAAAAAATTATAAAATTTTAAAGTTCTTAAAAAAAGGTTCTCTTCTTCTTCATTTTTAGATAATTAATATTTTTTTTTATTAATTATAATATATATAACATTATATAATTATTACATAAGTATAGTATATAATTGTTTAAAAAAAAAAATTGCATTTAGATATGTATTTATTGTTATCATTCCATTGTTTCTTTCTCTGTCTTATACAATATTGTTTACATCTTAAATTATATAATTGAGTTTTTTTCTCTTCTTTTTATATATATATATATATTTTCTTCGTATTCATAATAATTTTTACTTAATCAAAAATTGGAATTAGAATTATATGGTAATTTTTTTAAAAAACTTAATATTAAAATAATGAAATTTCGTAAATATAATATTACAAGCTACACATTATGCCGAGTTTTTTCTTAACATTATTTCTTTTTTTTTTGTCTTAAACTTAATATGTAATTAATGAATTTCTTCTAGAAATTAATATTTTAATAATATATATTAAAATATATATTATATATATATTTATATATATTAATATATATAATATATATTTAAAAGAAATGTATATATATATATATATGCATTATATTTTAAAAATATTGATGTTATAGAATAAGGAGAAAAAATCAAACGATTTAATATATTAAAATTGTATAATCAAAGATTAAGGTATTAAATTATTAAAGCAAAAATTATAAAATTAATTAAAGCGTTGTGTATATAGTTTATAGCGCTATACAAAAGACAATTTTTGTTAATCACACAATAGAACCATGCATTTTTAGAGTGATGCTGTTTTAAATTAAAAAACTTAATACTCACTAGCGCCACTCAAAAAGGTATGTATTTCGAATGTATGTATGTACTAGAAGCTACTATATACACTGTGATCACTTGTTGCATTTAAGATTTCATATTGAAATTTCATACTTTTATACAAATTGAATAAAATTTACGGGATACCATGTAAAATGCAAATGTTTTATGAACTTGGACATTTTATAATATAATTGAACTGTGTAGTATTTAACTAAAGCAAATCTAGTTGGTATTAGATTTGTATTTAAATATTTTGTGTTAACAAAAATAATTTCAATTTTAATTTAAAAACATGTGTGTACTTTATTTATAAAATTTTAATATTTTAAATCGTTTTATTTCAAAAATTAGAATTTTTTTCATAAATTATATTTTCCATTTTTCTTTAATTAACTATAAGGAAATTCCATTTTTAATTGCTTTTTTTTTTTTTTTTTTTATTTTTAACTTACTTCTTAATATTTAAAAATTTAATTTTTTTACTTTTATACTTAAATTTTTTTTTTCTGATATTTTCACATCTCTTTTTTTATTTTTCACTTTGACTAAATATATATATATATATATATTGTATTACATAAATTTAAAATTAAATTATAATTAATTAAAAAGAATAAAAATTAATCAATAAAAAAAATAATAATAATAATTCAATTAATTTGACTTACATTTTAGTTGCTATATAAAAAAAAATTGATCACAACTCTTCTTTTAAAATTACGAATTTTAAAAATTTATATTTTTATTAATATAATAGTATTTAATTTTAAATGTAAATAATATTTTTTAAAGAAAAAATTTTTATAACTATATATTTAAAAAATAAAAAAATTAATTGTTTTTTTTTTTGTTTTAATTTATTAATTTTTATAAATTTTTTTTAATTTTCCTTGCTTGATAAATTATACCATTATTAATATTATAATCAATGTATATGTAAATGTAAATGGTTAATAAATAAGAGAATTATATAACATGTTTTTCAAAAATTCAAAATTTTCAACATTGGTGTTGTAAAAACATTATGTATCTTTCATAAATCATATTAAATTTGTGATATTTACGGATTAAAATCACAAAATAATTAATTACATATGTTGAAATAAAATTCTTAAAATCAAAATATTAAAACAACAAATTATTGAAAAAAATGAAAATGTTAATTAAATTCTTATGTATATTTATTAACCCTTTTATTATTTTTATAAGAAAGTATTGTATACAATTAATATGATTATGCTTTATAAATAAATTTTTATATTTCAAAATATTCAATTACCGTAAATTAATATTATGTCAAAAAATAACTTTTATATATGTCCATAATTAATCATACTGATAATTAAAGAATAATAATTATTTTTACATTATCATAATTAATTGATGTATAAATATGTATAGTATAATTTTAATTCTCTCATTATATAAATTTGAATATGTAATATTTAAAAGATATATACGTGTAATACCATTACAATTTTGAACTACAAAAACTTTTATTTCAAAAATAAAATTATTATTCTTTAATACAGTAATAAATTTTTAGTATAATATAAATTGTTAGTACAAAAATAGTTCTTCATTTAAAAAAAAAAAATTATATTGTGCTTGATTTTAACATTATACGATTTACAATAAAAGAGAAAAAACAAAATAAAAAATTTAAGACAATTATTATTCAACAATATAACTAGTAAAATGTAATTTAGATTTTTTCAAAAACTTTTACAAAAATAATTTAATTTTGGATATGAAAATGAAACATTTTCAAACTAGTTATCTACCTCATTTAGATTGAATTTCATATTAGACATAATATATACCTTCAGCTTAATTACCTATATTTCTGAATTTAATTTAAGAACCGCATTCTACTGTTATTGAAACTGAAAGCAGTAATTTAATTGTCTCAAAAAAATTTCTATTTTATTTTTATTTTGTTTTTTCTTCTTTTTATATAATTTTATTTCACAGCGTTATAAAAATAAATATTATTATTGTTACAGTTAAAATAATTAATAATAATATTAAATATATTATATATATAATATTAAATATATTCGATGTATAATTAATATAATTTTGTTTTTTTATAATTAATTATTATTATTAATTTGATTAACTTTCATAATAATTATTTTATTTTTGTTTTTTAATATATGACACAATTTCTATTTTGAAAATTTAATATGTATTTTTTATTTGCTTTTGAAAAATGTTATATTAAATAATATATTTGATTATTTATAAGTAAATATTATAAGATTTTAAATTTTACATATTAATTGTATATATTTGTTAATATCTAATTTATTTCCATTTGTGGTCATTTTGATAATCGTTGGGAAGGATTTTTGTTTTTATATTAAATTGTTTTTTTTTTTTAATTTTATACAATATATTCAACTAGAATTTGTTTAATATTATTTAAATGCTTTTATTATTGTAATTATAATGTGCCTGATATTGATTGTCTTTTATAAAATTTTCTGATATAAATGCTAAAATATACAAATTAGTATCAACAAATAATCTTATTTTTTTAAATTTTTTTTTTACTTTGTTTTTCTTCATTTTGAATTCGAAAAATATGTAATTAAAATTATAGTTTGAATTTTTAAGTTATAATAGTTTTTTTTTTTATTTAGGCAGGAAATTGGTCTTTTTATAATAAATGTATAATAAGGAAAATTTTTATAATTATACTCAATTGCTCAATTAAGGAAAGAGAGAAAACAGAATGTATAGCAATAAAATAATAATTTTGTATTAAGAAAATTGAAATATTTTTCAATTTATTTATGAAAAGCAAAATTCCATATTAAACTAAATTAAAATAATAAAATATATACTTAAAATATTATATCTATTGAATAATATCCTGAATACATATACTTGAAAATTGAATTTTAAATATTTTATCAAAAAAGTGCACAAATCTCAAAACTCTTGTTTTAAAAATTTCAAAGATCTTGTATCAATAATTTTAATTATTTTATTAATGATTTAATAATGTTAAATTAAACATTACGTTGAAATTTACTGAAATACTAAAATAAATTTGTATTTATAAATAATTTATATAACTTTTTATCAATGTAGAAATTAAAATTGATTTGATTGATGATAATATAATAAATCAATAAAACAGCTATCATGTTATATTTATATATAAGTAGTATAACAAAATGTAATAAAAATTGTGCTAATTAAAATTACAATTATTTAATTACTATATATATATATAAATTTTAATAGAAGACAGTTCAAGGGAAAAGCTTTTTTAAAAATAAAAAATTATAAAAAAAAAGATTTAATATCCGGCCATTGTATCTAAAGAGTAAATATGTATTATTTAAGAGTTATAATACAATTATGTGAAAATAATTAATTTTTGATAAAATTACAAATTATATTTTTGTAATTTTTAATATTTATTTTGGGAAATTATAGTGTCAATTTTGTATCAATTGCATACAACTGGAAAAGGAAAAAAAATATTTCCCTTTCTATAGCAAATTTTTTTACAAGTCTCATCTATTTTGACATCAAAATAAATGATTAGTGCATAATAGAGATTATTAGAAATTTCCATTGAAAATTAATTTTTTCTTCTTTTTTTCAATTATATTTTTTTTACCCTATACAAAATTCTAATTAAGGCAGTGTAATGGCAGATATTATTAGCATTTTTATATTATGTTATACTGTAGAGTAAATAATAATATAAATAGAGTACACATTTCATGCAAGTAGTGTAAAAAAATGATATTTAATTATTTGAAAATTATTTTTTTAAAACTTTTGCATTTTGCATTCTAATATTTGTAACAAAAATTTTATTTTTAAATTTAATTCGAAAATTTGTTCTATCAAAATATTGTTTACTCTACAGGTATATTTACTCACTTTATATGTTCAATAAAAATTTCCAATATCTTAGTTTCGCAAATTTGTAATAGAGAACAAACATTTGAAAATATTTTCGGATTTTTATAATATACTTTTACTAAATTTTGTAATTTATAATTGTTTTAAGGTATTAATCACATGCTTTCAAAATATTAAATAAATTTTAAATTTAAAATGTGTTGTAGGTAAACTGTATTCGTATATAACATTTATAAATAATTAAAATATAGTTTTAAAAAAAATTAAAATGTATTAAAAATAGTTGAAATTAATTGGAGGTGACTGCATTTTAAAACATATAGTTAAATATAACCAATTAAAATGAATAAGTTTTAAATTATTGTATTCTAAATGTAATTTTCTCTTTTCATCTTTAATGTTAAAATTACATTTGATATTAATTCATATACACAAAATGATTTTAAAAATTTCGGCAATATTAAAAAATTTTTAGGAATTTTTTTATAATTCAATACATTCTTATGATTCCATTGTTTTATAAACTCCAGTTTATTGTTATAAGTATAGTGATATTGCATTATAAAATGATTGGCCAAAAAATATACATTGCTTGCTTACTTACATATTTTTATAAAGAATTCAGCATGCGGTTCATATATCGTAAATTTATCATAATTTTAATTAAATTAATATGCAATAAAATTATGAAACAAAAATTATGAATGAATGACAAAATTCAAATTTATTTGTTTTATATACGAAAATATAAGTAACGTAATTTCTAACACGAACAACTTTTAAATATTATTTGGATATTTATTTTCTTTTATATTGTAATGGATAATTCAAAAAATTCGATAGTGAAAGAAAAAATATTACTTATAATAAATGAATTTTTCTTTATTTTAGTAATTTTTAATTTTTTTCTACCAAAACGCCACGATATATGCAATTTTTTTTCGTATACAAAACTAAATTCTATCATAGAAATGAGAACTAAATTAACTACTTCTCTTAATTATGTTTTCAAAATCTTATACTCTGTTGATAATATTTTAGCTTTTATATACAAAGTATACGCAATTTTAATATACATGTATAACACATAGAATAATTAGTAAAAATTATAAACTTTATAGAAAATTGCTTTAACCGGAAATTTTACAAAATTTAATATTTTTTTTTTTCTACGTTATTAAAAATTCTTTTAAAATAACATTTCAAAAATGAAATTCTTTTATACAATTGATTTAAAAAAATATATAAAATATTAATCAAAAACTGTTCGAACAAAACCATAAAATATGCTGTCGGAAAATGCATAAGAAAGAATACTGAAAATTAATTAAAATTTATTTTATTTACAATTTTTATTTTTTTATTACTTTTGTACTTTTCATTTCACATCCTTATAGCAATTAATTATTTATATTTAAATCTTAAAATTAGAATTAGTTTTTAAAAAATTGTCTTTTGTGCGCCTAGTTATATGCCTTTTTTACATGTTATATAATATTTTTTGTACTAAAATTTGATTATTTATTTTTATAGTCTTAATTTTATTTTTGAAAAAAAAAAATATTAGTCAAAAATAAAAAATAATTCTAAAATAAGAAAAGAAACTGTAAATGTTAAATAATTTCTTTAACTTTATAAATTTCAAAACTATAATTGATTTCTTACGCTTTATAGTATATATTAATTATTGTTAAATGTTTGCTTGTATATTAAAAATTTTTTCATATTAAATTTAAAAAACAAAAGAATCATTTTGATTTTCTATTTAAAAGAATTTCTATTTAAAATTTATTTTATTAAAATATTAAATTTTGTATTAGTTTTGCGAAGTATGGGAAATTTTTCATCAGTTAATGAAGTTAATAATTTTTTATTTAATTTAAAATGCATAGCCACATCATTTTTCTTTTTTCGGTAAAAACCATATGAAATCGATTTATTAATTATACTTCTAAATATCAAAATTATTACAATTTGAAATATTTTCTATTATTATTATATATATACATATAATAACCTGAAGATATTTGATTTGAGTTTTATAGGGCTGGCAATCACTGGCATCCAAAGAGTAAGGTGCAGTCTTACATGAGATATTTATCTATGTTTATATATAATATTATATTTATATAGTAAAAAAACATCAATTATACTATACAATAAGTAGTTCAAATAATAAGTTTTAAATATAAATTAGTGATTTATTTAAATCGATATATATATAGAAATTATAAATATATGAGTTTTTATTAACAAACCCGCTCAATTATTTTTATTTTATAAAAATAATATTTTCGAGTTAAATGCATTTTATATTTTAATAAATTTGATATTTATAATATTTATGAAGGTTAATTTCAAAAAATGCAAAATAAGGATTTTACGTAATCGTGAATATAAGCTAATAAGAAAAACGTGTTCAAAACAATAATAATAAAATAATAATAAAACTATTATTACTATTTATTATTTTTTTTATATCAATTTAAAAACAAGCTCAAAAACTAAAAACAACAAAAAATATGAAATAAAAATTCAATTTATTTGAAATTGTACTTTTGTGTATATGGTGTTCTACATATTATACTTAATGTAATCATAATCCTCATACAACTATAATACTCGTAATGATCATAATCTTCATATTGTTGACCATGAAAATTATTGACATATAAAAATTCTATATATATACACATATGAAAATTCTAGATAAAATTTCTAAAATCTATGAGCATGTGCATGAATACGTCGTGATGAATTTGAAAATGGCATATATTTTTGAATGGTATCATAACTATTTGCTATGGTATATATATATTTTGAAATTATTTATTTTATATTGTTTAAAAAATTTATGGAAAAAATTTCTTTAATACTTGTATTTTTTACTAAAATATTAAAGAAATCTTACGACAACAATGTGCAGACGACTTTTATTCATATCAACCATAAATCTTTATTCAGTAGTACAGTAAAACTTCGATTTAAATTCGAAGAATTTTAATTTTCAGAAATAACTTCGAAATAAGGAATGTTCGAATATGAGATACGTTTTCAAATATTTATTCAATGTTAAGTTAATAAAAATATGGTCAATTTAGGGGTGAGTTCAAATTAAAAAGAATTTGAACAAGGGGAATTTGATTAATTATACATACTATATATTGTTTCACTTCATAATGTTGAACTATGTATTACACCTAAGCTAATAATATATTCAATTATCTTTCGATATAAGAAAAAACTTTACAACCAAGCCTATGCACATGAATGACACAAACTCAACATTCATTTCGATTTTTTTTTTTTTTTCGAAAACATTCAATATATGAAGTATTTATTATTTTTTTGTGAAATCCCTATAAGTATGTATTCATGAAATGCTACCATTGGTATACATGTGATATGCTTGATTTGGAAATCAAGTCTCTTTGTCGTAAGGGAAAAAACAAAATATATATGTATGGATGTATGTAATACTGAAAGTCAATCATTATTATTAATAATATTAAATGGATACAAAATATATTTCGCACACAATCATATGTCTATCTGTCAGATATATGAAACTATAACTGTTATGTTACAAATCACTTTATAAACATAAGCATAATATTTTATTAAGATATACAAAAATAAAAGAACAAAAATGAATGTCGGTATTTCTTTTAAATGAAGTTACAACACTTATACACATTCATTTTTACGTAGCTATTATACATACATATATAGAAATGTATATATAGAAAAATAAAATCTCATCTGATATATTTTTTTGTACTTCTTCTAGTTGTTATAACATTATGTTTCATATATGGAGATAAAATTATTTTAAAACGTAAGAATAGCTATAATATAAACGAAAGAAAATTTTAATGTTTATTTCTTGATTCATATATAAAAACAAAAAACAAAAAGTCATTCTTGTATTTTTTATATGAATGTTTGTATGTACTCAAAGTATAAATCAATGGACGAAGTTTCTATCAATGGTATATACTTATTATAAAATGTGAATAGCGAAATATACCAACAATAACATAACGTTTACTACGTAACACCAGATGTAAACGAATAAAGAAAAAAGCTGTCAAACGAGTTTATTAAACGAACATTATATATTATTCCCTTTACAACAAATACTCATGCATATTCTTATATTATTTAAGTATTTGTTGTAAAAGAGAGCCATATCCATTCTTTTGTCATTGCATGTTCTAAAAATGTTCTTAAACATCGGTAAAATAAATTTTGAAAAACAAACAAATAAATAATAAAATTTATTTGGGAAACAAATAAATGCCATTTTAAGAACACATGCATTTATATACATACATACATACATTGACATATGTATGTAATTCATCCCTCTTTTAAAAAAATTCCTAAGCAAATTATTCCTGTTTAATTTTAAACAATTTTGATTACCTACAATAAGATTTTGTTAGCTGTTCGAACAATTTTTATTTTAGTGATGCAATTTACATAATGATTGCCATATATGAATTATACATGACAGCTGTCAAAATTTTAAATAAATTAATTACGTATGTCAAAAATGAAATTTTCTCAACTTGAATCATAAAAGCTTGCAATGTTTGTATTTTACTTGCAATTTAGAGATCACACAATAGAATATTGAAAATATTCTTAATGTTTTATTCATTTTAATTCTTTTTTAATGTCAATTTAAACTTGAGTTTTATTATTTTAATATGTTAAATAGAGTCAAGATCGAAATGCATCAATAATAGTTACAACAATGTTAATTTAAAATATTTAAATAAAAATTTTAACATTCAAATAATTATGAAGTTAGAATATGAAATGCCAAAAATTTCTCTAATAATATTTTGAGTTAATAAAATTTATGTGAAAATAATAAATAAAAAAAATTAAATTCGTTGTTTATATTTTGAAAAGTTATTTTTAACATTTTTCATAATACTTCTTCTCTAAGTGACTATGCAATTTTTGTATGAAAAAAATATTTAATTAAGTAGTTATTTTATTATTTTAATGTAATTGAATTTATTTTGAATATTAATTAAAAAAAATAAAATTAAAAGCTTAATCGAAAAGGAAATTTTTTTAAATAATAAAACAAGATAAATTAAAATTTTTTTTTATCTAAAATATTTCTGAAGGAATTTCCGGGAATATTAAAATTTAATTTAAGAATTATTTATATATAGTAGAAAAATACATAATAGGTACATATTTATATAATGATATAATGTATTAGATTATTTTCTTTTCATGTAATTATATAATTTGTTTTCCTTTTTGCATATTAATTTAATCAAACAACATCTTTACCATCAAATTTTGCTGCTAAATCTGATATAATTTCTTTATATATTAATGGATCAATATTTTTACTTAATTGATATAAAACGAACCAATCACCTATTTTACATTTACTTGCAACATTTTCAATATCTGATTGTTCTGATAATTTTGATCTTGTTCTTAATAATAATACACGAATTTTAGGTCCAGCAACAACAGCAATACGATATAATAATGATAAACCAGAGAATACACTTAATATTATAAACCAAAACCATAAGAATACATAAATTTTTTCATTTACGATATTCAATGGTAATACACATAAACCATCAAATTTCTGTACAGAACCAGATGGACCATATTTATGGAACGTACATTTTGTAACTTTAGGAAATACTCTTGCCATTGGATCAATACGCTCATCTGGTTCCATTTCAGTAAATTTTAATACATCGCTACCATATGTTGAAAATTCACCATCCAAAAAATAATCAACAAAATATATTTGACCAATAACATTAATGAAATTTAATACTTCACATATGAAAAAACGGAATGCATAAAAATTATGACGATGTAAATTATCTTTAAAATAATCAACTAAAATTTTTTTACGTTCATTTTTCGATTCATCATTTACAATTGGACTATTCAAATCTAATACTAACATTTTAATACGACCACCTTCCCATGATTTCCATAAATAACGTGGTATATAAAATAATATTGCTTGAAAGAATAATACAAAACAAACCCATTGATAATATTTATGATATTTAACTTCATCTTGTCCTTCAACATGACTACCAACACCCGGTTGTACAACTTCATGTCCAGTTATTCCAGTTAAACGTTCTGGTACTGTAAATGTTGAATAAATCCAGCAATATGTATCCATTACTTGTAATGGTATCTCATCAACAATACAATCAATTGGATCGCCAATATATTGTCTTGATGTTACCAATAATGAAAATGCTATCAATATAATGACAGTAGCTTTATAATGCATTCGAAATAAATTATTATCGATGCATACTTGATCGATTTTCAGGAGCCCCTTAACGGAGCCGAATACATCAAACATTTTGAATTAGTTTATACTTTTTTGTTTTCAATCAAAAAAATTTAAATATAAATTTAATATTATTAAATTATTTAAAATTTCTCCACAAAATTTCTATATGTATAAAATTGTCCTTTTATATCTTTTCTTCTTCTTAAGATAAGAAAAAATTTTATTATTACGTTGTTTATTTAAAAAATTTCACTTTTTTATAAAAAATTTTTCCTTCTTTATTTTTATTTTATTATAATAAATTATTTTTGAAATCTATCGTTTGTTATATACATATATATGTATATAAATATTTTTATACTTAATTTCGTTTTATTATTTATTTTAAATTAATATTTTTATTTCACTAGTATAAATGTGCTTTCATAATTTTATATTTTGAACTATTGTCAAGTCACAACTTTTTTTTTTATTTATTATTAGAAATCCACTTTAGAATACCTATAAATTAAAAAAATCATTAAATTAGAAAAAAATCATAAATATCACACTTAATTTAAAAGATTAAGCCTAAACAATTACAATTACAAAGTTATTTCAAGTTACGATCATGTAAGATCGTAATTAATTTTTTATTTTAGATCTTAATTATACAGTCACTACTAGTTAAAGTCTAAATAGTTTTAAGTTTAAACAATTACAAAGTTAGTTCAAGTTACGATCAAGTAAGATCGTAATTAATATTTTATTTTAGATCTTAATTATTCAATCACTATTTTGTATAGTCAGTTAATAGTTATAATGTTTTTTACAAGATATTATTTAGATTAATCCCACGAGTATAAAAGTCTTAAACTTTCAATGGTATGTAATATAACTGAATGTATAATCACATACATATAATATAATCACATGTGTATAATCACATACATTGACGTTATTACTTAATATTTGCAATGATTGACTATATTGCGAAAACTAAAATTACAGATTAAATTCAATTGTTATATTGCATTAAATGTAATTGATAGTGGAAAAAATGATTTGTAATACAATATTGATAATAAATCGTATAATAAGAAAATAACGTAATAAGTAAATTTAAGCTTTTGAAACAATGCTGACTTAAATATATAGTATTAATGTTAGGGACCTGCTTCAGTTTATAAAATGCAATTATATAAAATGTGTTATATAAATTATATAAATTGTTAACATATACTACCTATTTAAATCACACTTTGCAATGAAAAATATAAAAAAACATAAGAAATGGAATAAGTTTTCAAGAAAACCAAACCAGCGAGTATTTATGTCATATTTTTTGATTTTAATAAACAATGCAGAGCTCAGATCTTATTATATGGAGGTATAATAATTAAATGTAAAATTGTATTATTTAATTTGAGGCAAATTTTAATTCAGTTTTCTTTTATATACTTATAAGTGAATAATTAAAGATAAAGCGATAAGAATTTAGATCATGATATTAATCAGAATATGTTAACTCTTATTAAAACCAGAATATACATATTTGTATGTGTGTACTTATAATAAAGAGAATGTACTTATATATAAAAGGTATTCAAATACTTATCGATATTATCAAAATCGAATTTTGACTTACGTATGTAATCTGAAGGCTAACACATAAAACTTACATAAACAAAAACATTATTAAGGAAAGTATTAATACTATAAAAAATAAGTAAATTTTATAATAAATTAATATTACAGAAATTTTTTAATGATCCTTTTAAATCTTTTCTGATCTGTTAAATTTTGTAAAACAATTGTTAAATTTCAACAAAGTGGGTATAGGTATCTGCCTAATTTAACATTTAAAAAAAAAAACAAAAATTTTATCGTCAACTCATAACTAGAATAAATATATAGAATGTAGATCATTAAAGAAATCAAAAATTTATTGTATAATTAATATACATAGCCCACATCTTTCATTTAACCTTCAATTAATCCCGTTAATAATTAATTTGAATTTTCAAAAATTTTAATGTGATATTTATTAATTATCTTATATAAAATACAATTTTCAAAAAAAAAAAAATTTTGTTATACAAACGTATAACAATATGTAAAATATGTATGCATACGCTTGCAATTTATATCGTGTTTTTTTTCTTTATTTTTTTGATTATTTATCATTTGATTTTTATTTTATTATTTATTTAACAATTTTCAAAATTTGTTTCGTTTTGTTTTTCTCTCTGTTCTTCTACATCTAATCATTAATGATATATACTTGTATAATAAATATATACTTATGTATATTAATTTCTCAAATTTCACTTGACACAGAAATTTTCCTTATTTTTTTTATTTTTTTTTATATTTCTTCTACCTATATTTTTTAATTTATTTCTCTGTAATTGCATATGCATATGGTTCAAATATACTTATATATTATAATTGTGTACATGTATATATAAAATTAAAAAATTGTACACTAAATTTTCTTTATCAAAAAAATTATAACATGTTTCTTTTAACTATTTCTTTAACTATATGTTTGTTTTGTTTTTTTTTTTAATAAGTGTTACTTTTATCACACGATAATAATTGATAAATAGCAGTTACATATACTTATATACAGTTATCGCTATTATATTTTTCCCTGCAAAACTGAACAAGGCTATTAAATATATAATATACTAACATAGAAATGTATAATATATGATGTATGTATGTATATTAGTTTAGTTTTTTTTAAAGTTTATTAAAAAAAAGAACAAAACTTTAAACGGTAATGTGTAATTACTACTTGTAGCATATTACACTTAACTAATAAATTTAATAACTATAAGAATAAAAAATTATAAAAAAGTCTCCAAAATCTAAAGATTGTTGTAAAATATTATTATGTTGACACTCTACAAGTCTATTATACGTTTTGATATATATGCATACATATATGAAATCTATACGTATACATATATGTATATATAGACAAATATGAATGTATAGTTAGTATAAATTTTGATGCATATATATATGTATATATATCTATATGTATAGGTGTGTATAAAATATAATTAAGTTCTTGAAATTTTTTTATAAAATTTTCTTTTAATATTTAAAATAAAAATTATTACTTTATGTTGTATTATCTCTTCTCTTCTGTATATAATATTATAATTGTTAATTTTTAAAATATTTATGAAAATAAAAAATTATTATACATTCTATAAAATGTATACTTTAAATATGATTTTATTTTTTTTAATTAAAAATATAATATATAAAAATTTATTTATTTTCTTCTTTTCAGGTTCAAATTGCTTTTTTTTTTACTTTTAATTAATTTTTTTTTTTTGCTAAATTTTCTAATATTAAAAACAGCGACGCATCGGTTTGCCACCGTCAAACCACGAAGCGCACAGTTCGATTACAAATTCGTTACTACTGTTACAGTATAACACAGGGTGTTATTTGAGGCTCAAACGGATTTTGTTTATTTAATTTTTTTTTTTTGTTTTTTTTTTTTTTGTAATTTTTGAAACATAAGAAAACATACTCATAATATAAAATATCAACAAATTAAACAAAAAAAAAATCTAGAATTCTCAATAAATTCACAACTACATAAAAAATTATTTATGCAGTTATTATTACGAGTACATTTGTATTATTTTTATACAATATACTTATTGTGTACATCATTATGATATTGTTGAATACTCATTTCTTAAATATTGTATACATACATGAATGTGTGCAATAATACACTAACAATCCTTTATTTCTCAATATTTTTTATTAAAGTTTTAAAATAAGTTTTAAACCAAAACCTATACTTCTACATTAGAAACGTAAGCTGTACATGTGTAGTAATTATGTTAAATTTCTCCCCTCTTTAATTTTATTTTTTTAATAATTTAAATTTAAATAAAAATATAAAAGTAATTAAATAAAATCATGAATTAAACTTAATATTATTAATCATTTAATTTATAATAAATAATTAATTTATTAAAAAAAAAAACTAATTCGTAATTAAATTTTTAATTCAATAAAAATACAATAATGTATTAAAGCAAAATACACAAATACAATCACGTAAAATACGTTTGTATATCAAAATTGAGATTGAAATTTGAAAATAAAAAATGATTTTTAAATTACACATTCATATACATTAAATAATATATGTGTTTGAAATATTCTTTGTAGTTGTATTGAAACTCGGCTTTAGAGAGGATATTTAACACTTCAATATATAGATACGTTTATTAACTAACACAGAAATAGCCCGAAAATCATAAATAATAGTGCTACCGTGTTTAAAAATCAAAAAGAAAAAGGGGAAATTTGCATTTTTATTTCGTTTTTTTTTTAAATTTTAATTTTTTTTTATAATATGTGTATGTTAAGCTTAGTGTTATAAATATTTTTTTATTATTATTATTATGGTTACGTGAAAATAAATAATATAATTATAAGGATTGGACATTATGAGAATAAAGAGAAGATTAAACAATAATTTTGTTAAAAAATTTTGGGAAAAATATTGATACATATACTGGTACTTAAGGTAATATATTTATTGCAGTTTATATAATAAAATTATATAAACTCCATTGACATCTAACTTGCTTGGAAAACACTTATTATATTCCAATATTTTATTTATATTCAAAACAAAATCTGTTTTTTATCTGTTCGAAAATTAATTTATAACCTACCGTCATAACAGAAATTTTACAAAATATCAAATTACGAGAGTAAAATACAAAATGTCCAAACCTTTGGAAATTGTCCTTTCAAGTGCTTGAATGAAATTCTATTGAATGGTGTAGAGTTTAGGTAACTTAATTTTAGATGAAACGTCATCACAAATACGTTAACAAATTTTCAAAAAACGAAAATGCAGTTTATATAGATTAATATCTTTTACACAAATACTATTGCACATTTCAAAAAAAAAAAACTCAAAACTAGTTTTAAAGTTATGTTTAATAAAAAAATAAAAATAACAACCATAAAATATAACCATTATTATGTTTGGTGTGCAAATATTTAAATTTTTGAATAATTTTTTGTATTTTTTTTACTTTTTTTTTCTTGTTATTGTTATTTCTCTTATAGTTGTATGATATGCATATTTTGTTTTAGTTTTGCTTTTTTTTTCTTTTTTGACTGCAGCCAAATGTACCTTGACATTTTTACTGAAAATTTAAATTATTAGACTATAAGTAGGACCTTTTTTTCATAGGAGTATAAGCAGTAAAATTTGTTAAAATTTTTTTTTAAAAAAGAAATTTTATAAATTTCTGTAAGTTTCGAAAACTCAGCTGAATTACATAATATACTTATGTAGTTTTAATTAATATTTATAATTAAATACGAAAGTACGAGAGTTAATACTTAATAATGTATAACAGATTAGAGTATAATTAAATTATTTATTATACAGCGAATTCTTGATATTTATTAAAGTGCTTCTAACAATTATTGTAACATCTTTATGTAATAAAGGCTAAAACTATATTGTTTCTCATTAGTCGACATACAAATTTTACAAATATTTTAGTAATTCTTAGAAATCCCGAAAGTTTTTTGGGATTATTCGATAAAAAATTAACTATATATTAAAAACTGTTAACTTCAAAAATTATTAATGTCAGATTTAAAATTGCAATATAAGATACGTTGCCTGCTAAGGCAGAAATTTTAATTGACATATCAGAAAATTGGTTACTTTGTTTCATTGAAATATTTATAAGGTAAACTAGACATATCAGGAGATAAAAGCAGGAAAATAGGAATATTTTCAATAACTTTTAAAAATTTATAACTTTTTAAAAATTTAAAAAAATTGTGAATTTGAAGAGAAACAAATAATAAATTGGGCTTGTTGAGTTTCTCTGATATAGTTTGTGATAATTTAAAAGTTTGTTAATTTAAAAACAACGTACCTGTATACAACATATAATATACTGTTAATTAAGCATTTCTCATTAATATATCGCTAGCTATTATGTAGTTTCAAATGTATGGAAAAAAAATCATTATTGCATACCCATTATTAAAAAATATTGCATACCCATTATCTAAAATTATGAATACTAAAATAAATTTATTTTGACCACCCCCCATCCGTTTCTAATTTTCTGAAAATTTTTGATCTTATATTATTTCTAAGACATGATTTCTTATTTTCTCCCTTTCTCCCTCCCCTTCCACCTTTAAAAGTTTTTATTCTTACTCTTAGTAATTGAGAAATTTTTGATATTGATAGTCAATTACTCTTAGTAATTGAGAAATAAATTATTGTATCTGTTAATACTTTAATACTATATAAAATAATGTTTTTACAATTTTTAAATTTTCAATATCTTTTCAATATTACAGTAATCAATTTCAACTTTTCATATTATATATAATTGAAATCTTTAAAGTATAACATAAAAATATCACAATAAAAGTTCAAATAATTTAATAAAAAATTTTGAATAATCTATGATGTACTCAGAAGCATGTATAGTGCTTAAAAAACAAAGAACATTCTCAATATCATGGATCGTCTTCAAAAAGAAGAGTAAAAATATAGCGATCAACTTGTTAAATTTTATATAGCGTGTGGTATTTTCATACATACTTACAATATAATATAGATATAATATAATAATGTACTTATAATTATTATAATATTTTTTATGTAAGTATATAAATAGATATATATGTAAATGTACTCAAGTTGACTTGTAACATATCGTGTAAAATCAATAAAATGCATTTATATATGCATATATATATATACATAATAAATACTTACATATTAATAAACGATTGGATTCTTGCATATTTTTTATATTTATTTCATTTTTGTAATACACTTAAGTTGAAAAGAAACCAAAAACAAAAAAAAAAAAAAAAATAAACCCTGTGGTATTTTCAAGAGGATCTATAAATAAAAAAGGTACACCTTTCTTTAACTTTAAAGGTACTTTAAAATATTTTAGATACTTACATGCATACATATTTACGAATATTATGTTAAAAATCTCAATCATCATTTTAACTTCTTTCGCATTTTAGGTCTTTATTTTATTTCTATTTATCTATATATATATATATATATATATATATATTTATATATGTAATGCAAGTACATACTTCTTTGTCTTCTTAATACTTTATCATGACTTTCAAATATTCATATCTACACATTTATACAAACATTTATATAAAAATGAATATCTTTAAAAGTATACATACATAAACCTTAAACTAACATGTTCCATCAGATATGATATGTTTACATACATATATATATATATATAAATTGATATGCTAGAATTGAGTCGGTTTTGCATACTATTTACAATTCTACACATTTTCATATAAATAAAAACTAAAAAACAAAATAAAGATAGATTATGCAATTGGTATGATTGTCTTGCAGCACTGGAATACGCTTAAATAGTAAATGAAGTAGGGTCAAGCCAATAGTTTGTAATGTATCACTTTTCCCTCTAAAAAGTCAAATATTGCTTTTAAAAACAATGTACCAACTACATTATTAAAATAACTTTCATTTATATAGGAAAATATTTCAAAGATTGCATACATTTAGGATTTGGCAAAAAAAAAAAATTAGATGTTAACATAATACTCGAATTTAAGGGTTAATTGAGTGAGTTAAGAAAAATAATTATATTTTTTAATGATATGGCATTTACCGTTAGCTTTCTGCATTTATAGAAATTTGGAAAAGCTTGGATCATTTTGATCGAATAAGGTCCAAAATTTAAAATTTACAAATTCCGTGGGGCGATAATTTGAGAAGGTGTGGAGGTGCAATTAAATTTTCTTCAATTGAAGTGGACTATTTATTAGTATCTAGAAACTGCTAAAATTTTAGACTTTTATTCGTAATTAAGAAAGCAAACAAGAACATCGTATATCATTTATTATATTGAATAATATACAAAACGGCGGTCTTAAAGAAAAACGATATCAAACATTTGGAAAAAATGTATTTTAGATAACGGTATAATTTTGAACGGCCATTTCGTTTTTTTTTTGCTAATATGAATCTAACATTCTTTTCCACATTTTACAAAAGGGAGAAAGTATATTAAACCTTATTAATCAACTTGCAAAAATTTTCTGAAGAAAAAAATTAATTTTATTAAATAAATTTATATAATATTTTTACCAAAATTTTACCCAAATAATTTTTTAAAAAATCTTTAAACAAATAACCAAATTGTTATTTTTCATTTTTATATTTACAAAAAAAAGGAAAAAATTAAGTTTAAAAAATCTAAACTAATAATAAGTGAACCGATTATATTATTGTTGACTTATTTAATTATAACACACCCCTGGATACCTTAAGTTCACATACATTTACATATACACATAATTATATACATATAAATCTATTATATAAAAAATATAACAACTTTGATTGAAATTATGTTGTATCTTCAGTATACATTTTCCTCTTCCCTCCTTGGATGAAACAAAAATTTTTAGAAGGAAAAAAAAATAATAAATGAAAAATAATTTTATTTTTTTTTTAGATATACAGAAGCTATTTTTATAAATGAAAAGAAGATGTAAAAAGAAAAGGAGGAATCTGAAAATTAAACAAGAAAAAAGCAAAATTAATTATATCTTATGAGACGGCGATCAGTTCAATTATGTTATACATTTTATAATATTTTATGAAATATTTAATAATTAAACTTAATTATATTTTTTATTTTTTTTTTATTTTATATAACAATCTTATAATAAAAATATATTTCTAAAATATTTATTTTAATGAAATTTTTTTCATTTATTGAAAAAACATTTTGCGATTGTTTGTTAATTAAAATTATACTGCATTTATATTATATTCTTCTACTTTCTTAATTTCTGTTAACAAAAACTTATGTAATATGACTTTCTAAAAACTTTTATACAAATAATTTTAGTATCCAATCGCTTTTAATTGGAACCAAAACATTTTCTTTGAATTAAAGAAATTTTTATATAGAAACATATTTTTGATTCTAAATGATACCATAGATAATGTGCATATATCTAATACCTAATATAGTAAATTAAATATATTTATGTACTCGTATAATAAATAATTTGATAAACAGAAATTATATATTTTAAAAATTAATATTTATAATTAAAATAATTTTCGTTTTGCCATAAAACCGCGCATACATTACAGCAGAATTCTTGTTTAGTTTATTTTTTTAATTTAAAAAATAAATTTATTTTAAAATCAATCCTAAAAGTATGCAATAGATAAATATTTCTCACACATGTTAATTTTTAAAAAATTTAAGCTGCTGGTCTTTATATATAATTTAATGTTGCAAAACTATTTATGAAATTGAAACTTGAAACTTCCTATAGTTATACACAATTTATATATATATTTTGAATAAATGGGACATTTGAATAAATGACTTCCTTCTTACAAAAGGAATATTTAATTTTTGATTTCATCCTGTATTTGTTAATTCATTTTGAGAAAATAAAATTGTGACAATAAATTTGAGAAAAACCATAATATTTTAGATCTATGAAGATCATCTCTCATATTTGAATAAGAAGAATGTGTATCAGAATAATACTTTGAAAAATGAAGAGTTTTAATTTAAAATCGAGTCCAATTTTAAGTCAAAATTTCTTCATTTTAAATTGAAATTTTAAAAACAAAAAACTGGGACAATAAATCAATAAACATAAAAATTTAATCAATAAAATTAATTAGTAATTCTTAAATTCGTTGTAAGATTTCAATTCTTAAAATTAATATTGACTTTAAAAAGCTATTACAAATTATTTAAACGATTATATCAATAACAAGAAATACAAAAAAAAATTGTGTATTTATGTACATACTTTCTTAATATATTAATATATTTATATACGATATATCAATTTCTTCGAAATAATTTTTAACAATAAATACTCGATTTTTTGTTAATGAATCACAATTTTTTTTCAATTTAATTATAAACTCCCCATGAAATAATTTAATAATTTTTAATGATTTTATTTATTTATATTATGGTATTAAATATGAACAATATATGGTAAAAACAAGTATTTCTAATAAATTTCAGCTTATATGGTGTTATAAAAATTTAATCCGACATTCCATTAAAAACTTAAACATTACAATAAAAAAACCATAAAATAAAATTTTTTAGAATTTTTTACCAGGTAAAAATTTTATTTTTAATCTTCTCTTTCTTTTATAAAAACTTTAAAATATTTTGAAGAAAGAAAGGAATTTTTTAATGCATCATTAAATTTATATATGTATATGCATATTTATTTATATTTGTATATGTATAAAAACACATTATCCTTTTATTAATATAGTTTTAGCGCCATTTGCTAATATTTTGCACTATTCGGATATAAAGATAAGTTAAATGAATGCCCTTTTTTTTAGTTTTTATAATATTAAAATTTGTTGAAATATTTAATTTATGTATTTCTAAAAAATTTTATTATCTTTTTCCTTAGTTTTCCTCTTTAAAAAATATTTGTAAATAAAGAAAATTAGGATGCAAACTTAACGCCATTTATAATAAAGTTGGGCAAAACTAATGGCTTTTAAAGTAGAACTTTTCCTTTCAACAAGTGCAAATACTGCCTCTAAAATCAATCAATTATATTATTAAAATTACTTTCATTCATATAAAATATTTGAAAAATTGCATACATATAGAATGAGGCTTCTTAGCGTTTTACATTTATTGAAATTTGGAAAGCTTGTAGCTTGAGAAAATTCAAATTTCACAAATTTCCAAATGAGATAACTTGAGAACGGATCGAGGTAGAAAAAAATTGATTCTTGTAAACTAAACTGTTTATAAGTATCTACAACCTGTTAAAATTTCAGGCTCTCACCTCTTATCACCTGATAGACCCACCTTAACAGAGGTATCAAAAATTTGAAAAAAAAAACAGATCTTAGACAACGGTTAATTTAAACGACAATTTTGTATTTTTAAAGCTTAACAAAGCTATACCGCCATAGAAAAATCTCACCACTACTTTTCTGTATTTACATTATTTAAAAAATGTTTGTGGTTACAATAAATAATCAAAAACTGGCATTTTTGGGACTTTAAGGGGCTATAACTTTTAGAAGGATGGAGATAGATAAAAATTTTATACTACGGGAATAAGTTCATGCTAGAAACTTACTAATACTAATAAACTAAGCTAATTTATATATACAAAATTTCTATCTTAAATGGTGTGGAAGTATACGGACGGGTTCTTTTGAAAAAATTCAAATAATTTCAATAAATCAAAGAAAATTCGATAAATAATAATGATAATGAATGAAGAATTTAATTTTGGAATTTAAAAAGACTTCTTTCATTTACAATTACACATAATTGTATTTTTTTTTAAATTATTACCATATTTTTTATGATTAACAACAGTAATAGCCCGACCACTGCAAAACAAAATCTTTTATAAATTTCAATTATAGCAACCTTATTTATAATATTTATAATAAACGTTTTTCTTTACACAACATACGTTTTTGATTATTTCAAATTAAATTAAATTTTATTTTTTTATTTTTATTTTCTTTTCTCTTATTTATTACATAAAGGTGTACATGATTTATTACAATTTATATTGTATAAGTACACAAGTAAGTTTTTCCCTATAATCTATTTTAAATTTTGACCTTAAAATATCGGTACAAATCAATTGAAATTTTTTTTCATATATAAAAGAATTTTATTTTTAATTACCATAAGAATTAATTTATAGTGAGAATTGTTATAATTGTATAAAAGTAACCTTGTGATACTATTTGTAATTTAAAAATTAAACTATATTAGTTTTTTTGTTTTTTTGTTTTTTATATGCATAGCATACTATTATGTACATAATATGTATATATAGTATGTACAAATATACATAATTGAATATATTTTATTTTTCTTCTAGATCATAAAGCTCAATTTGATGGTAATTAAAATTTATTATTTTTTATATAAAAAATTTTTGTTATAAAAATGTACACATATAAATATATTGTAGAAAAACATAAAATTTTTAAAAATAATACAAGATATGAAATAGAATAGGCCATTGTGTACACTTATACGCATCTGTACATACGTAAGAAATAAACGATAAAGTCGCAAAATTAAGCAATTCTAGAAGAACTACACAAGTATTATAATTTGAATAGAAAATTTAAAAATTTTAATAATTTCATTATCAAATTCAATTTTGATATAATATAATTCAAAATATTTAATTTTAATCGTGTAAATATTTCAGTAACACAATTTTTCACATAGCTTTCACATAGCTTTGAATATGGAACAAGAGTCCACATAGCTTTCAATCATTTATAGTCTAAAATGATGTTTTTAATTTAATTATTGAATTAAAGTAATTTATTAGTAAACAAAATTTATTTAATTTCGAAATAAATACCTACTCAAATGCCTTACATAGTTGTCTTAATATTTCTTTTAATTGTATATAATTATTTTAATTGTATATAATTCTAATCTGAATATTCGAAATATTATAAAACTATTAATTTTTCTTAAAATTAGTTTACAAAATTTTTTATTATACATGTTCATAAACGAAGTGATATACAAATAAATTATGAATCCTGTTATTGGACCTCATATATACATATAACCTTGTAAAATTAATAAATAATATTGATATTTACATATTTAATGGGCATACATTTTTATACATATGTATATATCCACACGCAGTATATACACGAGTGAGTATTATACACATATTCTCAAAGAAATTTAACAACAATAATTATTGCATATCCTTCGACTAAAGATCAATTAGCATTGGTTGCCATAATTTCATATACATATGAACATACATACATATATATGTACATTATGTATAAGCACTTATATAAAAAATTCTTGCACTAAATTCTTAATTTTATAACACAACACTTTTTACGGATATCAATTTCTTTTTATTATAAATAAATCAAATGCCGATAAAATCAAGCAAAAAAATAAAATTACAACTAAAATTATACAAAAAAAAAAAACTATACCAAAAAAAAATAAAATTCCCTTTAAAAATTAAAATGAAATCGCGACATTTTTTCTCTTATTGGTTTATTTTTTTTTTCTTTTCTTCTTATTTTATGACAGCATATTTAGTATAGACGACCGCCGAAATAATAATTAATTCCACGTTTTCTTTGTTTTCTTTAATTTGCATGATAACTATGTAAGAACATGTGTGGATACTTTATATGTATCTACTTATATAAAATGAACCTTCTTTCATACACTTGTGTATCTATGTATATATACATACATACTATTTTATTATACTATAATAAATGACTATTAAACTGAAAATGTTGAATAGTTTTTGAAAAGCAACTACCAAAAAAAAAACCAAATATTACCAAACAGTATCATCATGGAGGAATTCCATGTGAAATACAAAACGCTTTCTAAACCACAAAAAAAAAAAAACAACAAAAAATATGATTCATTTCATCTTTCAGATCTTGACTTTAAATTTTAAAGCAAGATAAAAAAAAAATTAAATTGACAAACGAAAGGAAGAAGTTAAAAAAATGAAGGTATGACTTGCACCTTTTTACATTCATACATACATATGTATGTATGTATATTATAATACCATAAATACAAATATACTCGTGTATATACATAAATATACAAAGCATTTAGCAATCATATTATTATAATTTTTACTTTAATAAATTTTAAGGGATTAAAAAAATTAGCAACATTCATTTTCGTAACTCATTAAGATCAGTTAAAAAAGCATACGGTATATTTGTAAGTATGCAAGCCAAGAAAAGTGCATCCCACAACTCCTTTTACATATCATGTACATAATTATGTATGAATATATTGTTAAATATTTAATTTAAATTAAAATTAATAAATTTTTATTAATTAACAAATTAACAGAATTTTAAAATTTTAGAAGAAGACCTAGCTAAGAAATGTAAACTCTGATATACGAATAATTGTTTAAAGTAATTTAAAAAAAACTAGTTTAATAAGGATTTAATAAATTAAATTTTCTAAAAATCAATATACCTAATAAGGGCAATTTTTTTATCTTTTTCAAATAAAATTTTCAGATTAAAGTCAACTTTTTCAAATAAAATTTCACAAGAATTCTATTTAATCATATTAAATCCTACCATGGGTCCAATAATTTTCCATGGGGATTGGCAGGATTATACATATGCATATGCAATTAATTATATTTTTATTTGATTATGCCTTCCGAAACTAAAAATATTCCTTACATACCTGCAATCTTCATCATTACAGATACGATAAATAAATTAAGAATACCCACATATCTATACCATAAAAAAAATTTAAAATCTACAAATGAAAATAAAAAAAAATATAAGAAACCAATTTTCGGGAAAAAACAGAAAAAAAAACGTAATATTTAGATGGGGCCCAGTTTGTGATTTTCTTTTTTACTTTTTTCACCTTTTTTCTTTTCAAGATCAATTCCCCATTCGTTTTATTTTAAAGACTCATCATATTGTGAAAAATGCTACTGCCATTTAGAATTTTTTTTTGTATTTATACCACAATCTTTCTTAAATTTTTAATATCAAAAGCTATAAAAAAAGGTTTTTGTTGTACACTATATAGATGCATATTATGTTGGCACATACCTTATGTAGATGTGTATATGAAATTGAGGAGGATTTAATTTATATTATACTAAAATTTATATTGGAACGATGATTATAAAGTGTTAAAAAATTATACTAAAATAAAATAAAAGAAAAAAATAAAACGTTTAAAAACTGGTTTCGGTCACATTATTTCTAAATTTAAATGCATATATGTATAAATAAACATAATATGCACATAATATACGAATACGTATGTATAGGAGTACATACTTAAATATATAGAATGATACAAAGATCGTAGACACATTGCATATACATACATAAATGGATACCTACATAAGAATAGCTTAGTTACATTACATTGCGCTTTGTTTAACTTTTTCTTTTTTCATATTATCAGTGTAAGAATGGGGACAATGTGAGAAAATTTATATTTGATTTGGTTTTTTTTATTTTCGTCGCTCTATACGATGTACCTATTAATTGTATGTATATTTTTGTGAATAATAAAATTCACCATAAAAATTGTGATTCATTACTTTTTTATTAAATTATAAAAGATTAAAGAATGAATTTTAAAAGTTAGATTTTGTTCTACTTGGTCATGCATGGCACTACTTCTCAAAGTCCCTTCTAGTACAAGGTGCACTTACATTTGTACAGACGTAGATTAACATATAAGACCATCTTCAAGATCATTTCATTTCTGATTACGTAAAAATTCATTAAAATTTTTCGATTAATAAACTATGTCTTTAATATTATAAAAATGAAGAATATTTTGCAAATTAACTTTTAACTTTTTGTAAACTTAATATTTTCTTTAATTTATTTTTTTAACTTATGAATTTAACTTATTATTAATGGTAATGGAATACAAAGTTACTTTATTTTTATAATTATTACATTCTAATCTGAAATTTTCCAGCTTTTGTAACATATTTAACACCTTTGAAAGGTTTGTACCTTTCACCATACATATCTAAACGATTAACTTTTAATCCGGAAACGGCTAGTTGTGATATTGTAAATTGAACATTTATAGATGGATTAGATTCAATAACTGTTGTACCAGAAGCTGGAGAAATCTACAATCAAATAACAAATTGTCACATACAAATATGTATGTCACATAAATAAAGTTTGTAATTTGAAAGGGAAAAAAATATTAATCTCATAATTTACCGTTCCTCTAATATTCGGTAATTTTGTAACATCAATACGTCCAACATCCCAATGCAAAATCTTTGTTACTGAATCAAATGAGTATTTTCCCTGTGTTGTTGTTAATAAACAATTCGAAATACATTTTGGCATTTGAATTTCTAATTTAACTGATTCAACTGTTCGTCCTAAAGTTGTTCTGGGTCCCACTGTTATATCTAATTTGCCTTGCTCACCAGCTTTAAAATTTAAACTGTGTCGCACATATATTGGAATAGCTACAACACTTTGTGAGCCAATATGATAAGACATCAATCGGAAATTACCATCTGGTGGCACAAAAGACAAAATCCTTTCCGATTCCCATCTTTTGAAGCGGACACAAGGATGAAATGAAACATCATCAAACAATCGTGGATTCATAAAAGATAAGGTTAAATCTGGCATCCCTGATAATTTGATGCAGCAATCAATCTGTTAATTTGAGATACAAAGTTTATTAAAGCTCTACTAAAATATTTTCATAGTATATTTGATAAAGTATGAAGAATTTACATAGCCTAATATCTCAGCGCAAACTGTTTGCCCAGATTTATCAATTATTGCATCAACTTCCTCTATAATGTCGAAATATGCTTCATTGTTGGTATATTTGACTCCGCTTCTTCTCCATGGTATTGCTGACAATTGACCAGATGGTAATGTACCGCTTACACTGAAGTTGAAAACATTAATTAGTTTTAAATTAAAATTAATAGCGTAAAATTAAATTAATAGCGTAAAACTTTTACTTACTTTGATTTTCCTGTTACTGTGTTAGCAATAGTACGTAATATATTCGGTGGTTTAATAAGTTCTTTAAGAATGTTACTTTCAGTAGCTAAAGGATATCCATTATCTAACATTTCATCTAATAACTCATAAACAACAACATAGTTTTCTTTAATAATTGATTCAGTACATTCAGAGAAATAATCTTCAAAAGTATCAACAACTCTATGCAAAAATTCTATAACGAATAATGGTGGAAATTCCTGCTTACACACTCCTACCATACTAAAAATATTAAATATATCAATTTTACATTACCAAATTCCTTATATTTTTTAATATTTTATTGTTTTAAACTCACGAAATTCCACCTCTCTGTATTGTTACAAGATAATGGTGTGGAGTGGCTATAACAGGTGGTACATCCTGAAAAGTTAACAAAATTCAATACACATACTCTGAAAAATGTCTGATTAAACTATTTTACCAAAGGAGAACTTCTCTGTGCTTCAATGAAATAATCGCAAACCGAACGCGACACAACACTTCTCCAATGTTTTTCAAGAAAAACATCTCTAAAATCAATTAATTAAATTTATAATAAATATTACATGAAACTTACGTAATTTATATATTACTTACCCGCTAGAATTAATAATAAATAAACTATGTATCATAATTTTTAGTTTAACAATAAGCCAAACCAAATTTCACTTAGAAGTTTTTCTTAAATTTCTCTTTAGATAAAAGGATAATGATGATCTGTCATTAATCTGACAACAGTTGCATATTGAGAAGAGTTATCAGCTGATTTTCTATGTTTTACAAAATGGAGATTGTTCAGAAAATTGTTATATTTAAATGGTACGTTTTAAAATATTTTTTTTGGCAGATTTATTTTATCAATATCAAATTAATTTTTAAAACCATAACATTTACTCTTTTTCCTTGGGCAACTCTGCAACGACTTGGAAATGAAATTGCTTTGATAGTCACTTCTCAAATTATAAATTTTTATTGTACTCATTTCGTTCTCATTTAAATTTCGATCAAATTATATGTCATGTTATTCGAAAAAATATTTAATAAATGACATTTAAAACAGTTTAGGCCAGTTAAACCTGCTTTTCAGCTAAAAAAAGGCAAAAATAATAATATTATACATATTTGTTTATCTATTTTCTCATATTATTTTACTCAATCCATTAAATCTTTTTTTTTGTTGAATGACAATTCTATTAAATATATTGACATTCAATTTAATAAAAACTAAAATGTGAAAGAAATGATAATTTTATGTAAAATGACAGACAACCTTTTAAATTATCAGAACCATTTAAAATAATCCAATATGATCTCTGAAATAATTCCAAATTAGGATTTTGTTAAATTTTTATTTGTGTTAGGCATTAAAATAGTTTGTCAAGTTAATAATATTCAATATAAAGTTAGTCAAGACATTTTGTTAAAACTTTTTTTTCTCTACATTGTATATTTAAAAAAAAAAACTATATATGCATAAAAAATTAATTTACTTATTGTAAAAAATAAATTTCATTTGTTTAAAATGACTAAATGTTCACTCTAAATGGGCGCACAGTGTTTACGCCCATTTAAATCAAATAATACAAATAACCTACGAGCCTACGCATCGAATTCGAATTTTTGATTTTGACAATGTGTAAGTACATTATTTTTCTTTTTTTCGTTTTTTTTTCTAATGTTACATTTGTCTGCTTATTGTCAATTCACATATGTTAAATGCCAAATTTAACAATGTTACTTGGAATATGTTTTTAAATTTTTGAAATTCAAAAGTACATAATGTACAAAAATATCGGACTATGCTGTGTGTTCAGTTCAATTCGGTCATTATTATGTCATTCTTAATTTTCAAATCATTTCAATTTTTATATTCCATCTAATTTTTTTTTATTATTGTGAATGATAAAATAAAATCAAATTATTATTTTGTTTTTTTTTTTCAAGCGCTAAAATCATTAGAAATATATTTTTATAAAACAAAAACTAATAATATAATGTCAAATTCTATGTTTTCTTTGACAAATATTTGTTTTGCTTTTGTTCGTGTCATGTCAGTCATTATCGGGAAAGAGAAAAAATACATTACATTATTCTTTGTTCTTTTATATTTTGTTGTTGTTGTCTTTTTAAGTACTTTTTCAAAAAAAAAAAAATAGTGGAGTGAGTGGAGTACTACGATAATTTAAAAGCAGATTTTCATTTTCTTTACGCAAAAAAATAAAAATATAAAATATATAAATAAAAATTAAATTTTTACAAATCATTTTTAAATTTATAAAAAGAAATTTATTATTTAAGAAAAAAAAATTGGTTAGAATTCTTTCTAAATAAGAAAAAATCTATAATTTTAATTCTATTCATACACACAACACAAGAAAAAGCAGAAAACAAAAAAAATGTATAATAAATAAGAGCAATTGAAATGTGAAAAGAAGAAAAAAAAAAAAGAGTGCAGATTCCTAAAATAAACAATCAATAAGCTTTTATCGCCCTAAAAAACCAAAAAAAAGAAAAGTGAAAGAAAATTTTTTTTTTTAATTTAGACCTAAGCATAGTGCCATACCCAATATTTAAATTTTTGAATTTAGAAAGTTCAAATTAAAATATTGCATTTATGGTTATTTATAAAAGTGAAAAAAAAAATTAAAGAAAAAGAAATTTTCAATAATATTTTTCTAAATTGAAATTAATAATTAATTGCTTGCAAGAGAATAACTAGAATTTTTTTTAAATAAATTATTCTATAAAATTTTCTTTTAGTTCTTAAATATTCTTAGTAATACTTAATTCTTAGTATATTTGAATAAACATCTAGCTATTTCTATGCAATTTTTATTTACACATATATATATATTAAGTGCATTGTATAGGTAAAATTTTTATTTACATATGTACCTACCAATATTTTGATGCACATACACATATTAAGTATGTAACTAAGGGCTTATCATTAATAATAAATTTCTGAAAAGTAAAGATAACCAAAATATTTCTAAAATAAATAAATAAAATTACTACACAAATTATATTTCAAAGAATATTTTCTTATTATTATTATACATTTTAATATCTACTTACCGTAACTAACACCCTCCCTCCCCGACGACGGTTGTTTTTTTTTTATATATTTATAAAAAGGTTTTATTTTATTTTTAATGTCAACAAGTTTTCCTTTTAATTTGACTAACTTTGATTTTCGTTTTTCTTCTTTCTTATTATTATTCAGTGTGATAATATTATTTTAGTGTGATTCAAAAAGAATAAATTAAGATGATTAAAGGTGGGAAAAACAATGTTTCTTCACAACCAATATTTCAACAGCAAAATGTTATTAATTCAATAATGAGCTTTTTACCGGATAATAGACCAATTACATCATTACAAATAGTTGAAGATTATGAAAAGTAAGTATATGAAAGTACTCGTAAATACCTAACAAGAATTTGAAAATTTTTTGACTTTTTTTAGTTTTTTAACTGGTTAGCGGTAGATATGGCATAATAGTAAACTATTAACATAATATTTTGCTTTCAAATTTAGGTATATTACTTGGTATCCACATAGGTAGCTGTAAAACAGCAGGTTCCTTAAGACTCATTATTAAATTATAGATGAAAATTATTATTTCACAATAAGCAGCTGATTCTTTAATAAAATCTAATTATTTTATATACAAAGAACCAATTATTTTGAATATCAAAAGTAGATTAAAGAGATTTAATTTTAAATACTTATACTTACATACTTAACAAAAAATATTTTTTGCGTTTGAATCCGGAAATCTTAATACTAACTATTATTTAAAATTAAAATATAGTCTACGTCAGTGAAAAGTGATTGTATTTGTTTGGTTTTTTACTATCTTTGAGTCATAATTTTTGATAATTGCCTTAGTATTCTGTTAATATAATAATAGGAAAAAAAAATAGATAGAGAACAAATACACGTTACACATGTACAATTATGAAAGTCATAACTATTATTTATATATTAATATAGGTATTAATTCTTTGTTGCACAACTCTAAATAGGTAGGTAGGTCTGTATACCTATCTAGATTTATTCATTTAATTTAAGGAATGATTTTTCTATATAAATTATTCAGAATAATTTCTTCAACAAATATTATTAGTTTACACAATTCATTAATAGAGAGAAAATGCGAAAATAAGAAATCAAAAATTCAAAAATTTAGTGAAAGTCGCCTTAAGATCAAACACATACATATTAAAAAAAGGTTATTCAATATCTCCACTTATGTATTAAATAAATGGGTAAGTACCTACCGACCCATATATGCAATATCTGCATAGTTATTATTTTACTACTTTGAAGACGAATTATTCCATTATATTATGGTCAGAAACAACTAAAAGAAATATGAAATTCCTACAATTTATGCATATTTAAAAATTAAAATAATGAAATTATTAAAAAAATTTTTTCTCTTTTGTACCTTTGTTTTAAAAATTTCTTTCAATTCTATCATTTTCCATTCGAAAATTATTGTATAAGTACACGAATATACGAAAAATATTAAAAATATAATTTCAATTTGCTATTTTAAGGACTACACGTTTTAATATTTTTTTTCACTTCTTCATTCTTCATTTATTTGTCATTTTTGCTTTCCAACTGAATTCAAACTCTTCAAATTACAATAAATAAATTAAATTCATATTTAATTAAAATAAGAAGAAAGATGATTGCACATTGTGTGGCTCAACTTCTTGAAATGTAACCATTTGTATGTTTTAATTTGCTACTAATAAAGTACGATGTTGTTGCACTTTAAACCCGATGTACAATAAAATATAGATGGATTTTAAAGAACACAATAAAACTTGGAATTAGAACTTGCATGAATTCAAATTCTAGTTTTTGAGATATATAGACTAGAATGTATCTTTATGTCTCATAAACTCTGATTTCATAGCAGATATTTTCTTTGTCCAGTTAATATTGTTAATTTATACATGAAGCATACCCTACATATAATATGCTTAGCTGTCAAATCTTACTACAGCACAAAAGAATAAAATTTTTTTAGTTAAAGGCTCCTTAAATCAGGAATTTTTCGTTTATACCTTATAGAATAAAGTTTCGGATTACATTGTAGATAATTAAGAATGCAAACTAATAAGTTTTACATTTACAATTAATATTAAAATTAAAAATATTAAAAATTAAAAAGATAAATGAATATTCTTATTTTTAGATGTCCAAAACATTTTATTGCTGTTAATAGAACTTATGATCAAGATTCTGATGCAGATTTATGGCGTGAAAATATTTTATTTGGACGTCAAACATCACGTTATTTATGCTATTCAAAGACTGAAGGTCTACCCGAATATGTTTTAGAGACTTTAAAGTAAGTTTAGAAAATATTTTATAAATACTACAATTATAATTTAATATATTTTGTTTTTTATTTAGAATAATATCAGAAAAAGAGACACCACCACAAGAATTTTCTTTATTATCAAGAACTGCTGATACAGAACAGAAAGCATGGCGTAAAAGACAAATTGCATATAAATTATCTAAAAGAGGTAATGTTAATTATGCCATAACTGATATTATATTGTGCTCCAAATTAAAGACTGCTCCAGATGGATTTAAATTTGCTGGGTAAGAATTTCTTTTTATATATATATTCAAATATTTTAATAATAATTAATTATATAAGAATTTTATTCCCACCAAAAACTTACTGAAAAACTTTTATTTAATGATTTTACAAAATGCCACCATTTCGGTGGTAAATATAAACATTCACCTTCTTGTAAAACTAAATGTAAAAATTTTACATTTGAAAGTAATGGAAATTTTTCAAAATCTAAATTTTCTGCATCAATTTTTGATGTATTATTTAACATTTTCGTTTCATGTGAATATAAAAAATCATTATATAATGGTGATGCTAAAATAATTTTCTTTCTACCAAATACTTGACATAAAATATTATTTTTTGGATCATTATGCATTGGTGATATTGTATTTTCTGGTCCAAACCATGCTTTTATATCAATATCATTATTTTTATTTAATCTAATACCATCGGTTGTTGTAGATTCTTCTGAATTTGTTGTTGAATTAGTTTTATTATCAATACAAAAACAATAATCTGGTATTCTTATATCTTCTTTTAATTCTGGTATTTGATCAAATAATTCATGTTGTGCTAAATATTCAATTTCTGGATAATTTTCATCATCATCATTACTATTTGTATTTTCTGATTTTGGTACAAATTGCCTCATTAAAAAATCTTTCATTTTAGTTAATTTTTGTGACCAATTTTCTGATGTATATTGTTTACCAATTTCAATTGGTACATGACGATTTCCAGCAATTTTTAATAAATAATTTAAATTACGCCATTTATTTATGGCTGGCCAATGATTAATTATATTACGTATTAATACTGGTTTCTTTAATAAAAAATATTTTTCATAAAAATCAATAATTGTTGGTGAATCTATAATTGAAATATCACATGGAAATTCTTCAAATTTAATTGGTTCTATTATACAAAAATTTAAATCTTCAATTGAATCTAAAATTTTAAAATATAAAAATTAAGGTATTAAAACTTTTATAGGCAAATTTTGAAAGGTCTGATCATTACCTGCATGTTGATCTAAATAAATTGATAAAGCTTTTAAGAATTCATCATTCTTTTCATATAAATTTTCAGTACATCCAATTAGTATAGCTTTGTCTAAATATTCACGACATTTTTCAATATTCGCATTCTCATTTAATAAATTGAAAATAATCTAAAAATATACAAAATTTTAAAAATATTTACACACCTACATAATATGCAAATATACTCAAATATACATACAAAGGTAGATGAACTTAGTCCTAATTTTACTTACCGTAAAATAAGAGGCTAAAGAATAAATATTTCTTGTTTTTATTGGTACTTCACTAAAATGACCAGTATTTATTTCTTCCCATTTCTTTTCAATTAAACTTTCAATTAAAAAGCTTAAATTACAATAATTTTTTGATTTGAATTCTTCGGTTTCATATTGTCTTGCTTCGAATAATTTTGTGGTTTCATGCAAAATATATCGTACTTCTGTTCCTTCATCAGTAAGATTTATGATATCATTGGAATTAGGTAAAATAAGTAATAATTCTTTAATTTCAATCATTAATAGAAAAAAAAATAATTAATTGATAATTAGAAAAAATTTGATATTTGTAAAATTTTCTCAATAATTTTGAATAACATAAAACAGCTGATTCGAAAGGAAAATTTTTTGTCACATTTCAACAAATTAATTTTTTTTTAGATTTAAAAACAGAGACATCTGTCAAGAGATAAATCAAATTTTCTATTTTTAAATTGATTTTTTTTTTTTTCATTTTGCACAAGATGTCGCTAAAATATTGTTTTTGTGTTGAAACAGAGCCATCTGCCGAGAGATAACAGTGTATTTCCATTTTTTAAAATACAAATTTTTTCATATTTCGCTGTAATTTTTTTTTCGTTCTATGAATATAACCTCAGTCGAGAGATAAGTGAAACTTTTTATTTTTAAAATTTTTGAGTTTTTTTCCAAATTAATTTTTAATAGATTTTTTTAACAGATGTCTCTGTACCATCATTATGTCCTTATAAAATTCCTCAGTTCACCAATTGTGGTAGATATATTTTTTGAAGTTTACCATGTTGAATATTTTAATATTGAAATTATATGAAATATTTTTTAAAAAATTGTAAAATTATTAAATTTTCATGTAATAAAAAATTTTTTTCTAATTTGAATTTTTTAATATAGTGAAATAAACGGTATATTGGTATGTTATAAAACGGGGACATTACCAGTCCGACAATCACCACCAGTTCCTTTGGTTTCACATACTAATACAAATTCAACTGCAAGTGAAGTAGAAAAAGCATTAAATAGAATTAATTTAAATAGTAAAAGATTAAGCCAACCAGTAAGTTTAACAATTTATACAATATTTTATTCTTAAAATTAATATTTTCCTTTTTTTTTTTTGTTTAACATTATAAAATAGCTGCCACCAGTTCCAACAACGGAACATGATTATGAAGAAATATCAGCATCATTTCAATTATCACCAAAACGACCAGCACCAAAACCACCGTCATCATCTACAAATAATATTAATAATGCCGTCAGTCATTATACACCAATTGGAACATTAGGAACTTATACTGAAATTGAAGGTGTTCCATTTACTTTACATCCAAATCTTGCCAAAAATTCTAATTCTAATGGTGCTTGTATTAATGAGGTAAACGCATACATAACGTATATACATAAATAATTTCAATTATTTGTATAGTAAAATAAATTTAATTTATACTTATTACATTTTTAGATAATGGATAAATTAACAAAAGTTAATAAAAAGAATGAAGATCTCGAATATGATTTTCAATTAGAACGACAAATTTTATGTACTATGAAATCATCTTCCTCGACAAATCCATTTTTTAAGTGAAATAAAATTAAAATGAAAATCTAAATAAGAAGAACAACAACGAAAATCAACTTACTAACAAAAAAAAAAAACAAAAGATATTAATTATTATTATTAATTAATTAATTAATTATTATGTTAAAAATAATAAACTAAAATATTTTCTTTCTATATTCAGAATTTTGTTAACAAATAAGGGAAAAAAATTGAAAAAATTAACAATATTTTTGAATTATAAAAATAAAATAAATGAAATAGAAAACAAAATTATTCTGAAAACAACAAAAAAAAAAATGTAAACAACTTAGTCTATAAAATTACAAAATAAATAAAAACAAAAGTTATTTTAAGAATTTAAAAATTAAACTAACAAAATAAGTCTTTTTAGCTATTGGCATGTCATATCTCTATTATAGAACAAAACAAAAAAACCAACAAAATGTTAGAATATAAATTAGATTTTTATGAAAAACAAATAAAAAAAAACGAAGCGAAACGTAAAATACAATAATTTTGAACAAAAATTAAATAAAATTTAATTAGAATATTTTGTAAAATTTTATAAATTTTTATTTTGTATTAAAAACAAAACCATATTGTGTTCATTAACGTCAAAATCAAATAATAAATTAAAATAATCTGTGGTAATAAGGAAGAACAACATAAAGTAGATTAAGCCAAAAAAATCATTTTTGAATTCTTCATATTCAAATTTAGAAATCCTAACAAAATTTTTTCCAATTCTAAACATTTTAAGTTAGACGAATCAAACTAAGAAAATGGTGCCACTCAAAAAATTTGATAATAAAATTTTTGACTTAGATCGTTTTTCTTTAATTGCCAATAAACACTTTAATAGATGCCATCTACTTTGAGTTGATTAAATCAACTTGGATGTATAAAATTTTTTAATTTTTCAGCTTCAACTCTCAAAATACATAACTTGAATTTGACGTTTTATGAACATAAAGAAAAATCAAATTTTATCCTGTTAATTTTTTTTTTTTGGAAAATTCCTGATATTAAAAAAAGTAATAAAAGAAATTTTCTTATTACCATGTTATAAAACTATCATTATATAATTTATATATATATATATATATATATGTATATATAAAAAAATACATTTTAATAAAAAACAAATTATTACAAGAAAAAAAATTACAATATAAAACCAATTTCTTATAAATCATATGAATAATATGAGTGTTTGTTAATTAATTAAAATATTTAATTAAAAAAAAAAAAAATTAATTAACAAAATGATTAAAATATGGTAAAATTCAATTTCCCGTGCCTTTCCCCAAAATTTAATGAGAATACTTTTCTTTTTTGTTTTCTTATTTAATTTGACTTACGAACGGAATACTTAACCTATAACAAAAATTTGTTACGTAATTTATTTAAAATTTTATAAATTTTTGAGTTCTTGTTTTTACGCATTTTGTTTAAAGTGTTAGTTTTATAAAAAAAAAAAAATTAATAAAAATTTACATTAAAATTTTTTATTTTATGTAGAAATTAGAAAATGAAATTATTATACGATTGGATACTAGATTTTTAATTTATACGAAAATAAAAAAAAATTATCAGGCTAATTATATATAATATACATTTTGTAACATAAAGTATATTAAAAAATATATAATATTAATTTTATTTTAATTATTTTTTGAATTTTATTATTTGATAATTTAATAGGTCATTTAAAAAAAAAATATTCAAAATCACAATTTTTGACATAATTTTGAACGTAAAATAAATTTATATTTAATTTTCTCAAATATTTATTTATTTCTCATATTTAATGATTCTCTATTTCAAATTCATTTCGAACAAAATGTTAGAATTAGACAAAAATTCTACTGTGTATAATAATTAATTTTTAAAATATTTTTATTTTTATGAATGTACATATAATCTTTACTATTGTTTTTGATCAAATAAAATTGAACTGTACGCTATAACATAAATTTTCTTATTTTTATTTAGTTCAGATAACAATTAAATCACAAAATATATTTGAGTTCATTTTTGCAAGGAAATTACGTTTAACAACATTTTACAAAATGCTACTCGCAAAATTTAAGTCAACGTCAATTTGACAGATTCATAGCAATGAAAATTGCACAACTGTGCGAATTAGATAGAATTGAATTTTGACATTTTGATTATATGCAGTAAACTAAAAATATGTGTAAAAAATCTTATTATTTTAATTGCTTTCATAAAATATTTAGTTGACAATTCGCTTTTTCATTACAATGTAAACAATTACATACATCCATATTCTGTTAGTTGCATCACTTGAAATGATGGAATATTATTGAAAAAATTTTGTTTTTCAATAGAAAATTTTGAATTTCGAAATTGATTTTACTCAGAAAATTATTAAGATTTTTAAATAACAACCCATTACGTCAAGTGATGCGACTAACAGAATATGGGTAATAGTTAAAAGATTGTTTTTTGTTTTAGAAAATAAGAGAAAAATTTGTAAGAATTAAACATAATGAAGAAATTAAATTCGAAATTAGAAAAATTTATGTACATTGAATGTAAAAAAATAATGTTTTTTTTATTGCATACAATAGGTATGTTGGAATTTTAATTGTTTACATATTGTGACGATTTCCAAAATCGTCAAATAAATTGCGAACGACATTTGCATTTTTCAACGACTTTAGCAACATGAAAATATTATTTTTTGAAATAATATTTTCAAAAAAATTAATTTTATTTCTACAACAAATTGCAAAGAAAACACTTTGGAATTTCAGATTGACTTCCCAAAACGTTGACAATTATAATTTTCATTGACGTGTAATGCCTTAAATACAATCAAACGCGCTTCCAAAACTATAAAATTCGATAGCTGCAAAACTGTTAGCCTCAACGCTTTATAAAACACAATAAGGCTGCAGCACGAAATAATATAATAAGAACATATAATAAAAAAAAATAATAAATGATATTGTAAAAACAGAACACTAGGACAGGCACCAACTGCAAAAATAGAAAAAAAATTTAAAGTTGTAGTTTGCAGTTGCAGTTTCATTGTGTACAATTGACAAATTTTGCAGTTTAAAGTGCTTTCTTATTGTGTTTACTGCATAAAACATATTTGCTGCAAAAACGAACTCGCTCTCATTTTTAAAAGTTATATATATGAATTTCGTTTTTTAAATAATGAATAAAATTAATTGTTAATCTTGGATTTACTCATCTTTATTCCTATTTTCCTTAACAATTCAATAAATTTTAAAAACTATTAAAATAAATTTATAAATTATTCAGAATTTATTAATTTTTTTTCGTTTCCATTTTACATTGAATTTTTCAAAACCAAAAATTCGAAAATATAAAATTTTTCAAATATAATTTATTCTTTCTCTCTGTAACTCTACTCTGTATTTTCATTAAATATTAGAAAAACATACAAAATATTGTTCTTAATTACAAAAAAAAAAAGAAAAACATAAAAAAAAAGTTAATGTAATAAAAGTAACTGTCATTATATAAAATAATTATTACCATGATTGTATAAGAAGATATTGAAAAAGAAGCATTTAAAGTTAATCTTCAATTATTTATTCAAAAAAATAAAATGAAAAAATGAAACAAAAAAAAATATAATAAAAGCCATAAAAAGCCAAACAAATTACAAAATGTAAAAAAAATTTTTAATTTTAATTTTAAAGAAAACATTAACAACAAAACTACAAACCTTTTAACCGTTATATAGGCAAGTGCAAAATTATTATACGTACTGAAAGTATTATACAATGAGAATCGAATTTGTTATTTAAAATAAAAATCTAGTTTTTCATTTTATTTTCTTTTTCTTTTTTGTTTTTGTTTTTTTTCTAATAAAGAAATTATAATTGTAAATTCTTTTTTGAAACCTGTATGTACTATTGTAATCAAATTTATTAGAGTTACTGTAAACATATTTATCATGTAGATATTCAAGCTGTATGACAAAAATAAAAAAAATTAACAATTAAAACAAATAAAACACTTGAAAACAAATTGGATAAATTTAAGAAAACAAAAAAAAACGAACGCATTTATGACCCTTGCAGAAAAGTCAAAATATGCTGTTACCACCATAACATTTAACAAAGTCAAATTTATGTAATTTTTTTTTTCTATGTTTTTATTTTTTGTTTTTTGAAAAGAAACAAATAAATTGATGAAAATGTTTTAAAAATTCATTTTTTGTTTTCAAAACTCTACCCGAACCAAATTAATAAAAAAATGAATAAGCGTTATGTTTTGTTTATTATCATCTAACGTATTCTAACGTAACGCAGTTACGTGTTACGAAAAAGATGCGTTCAGAAATTTGCATATCGATGTAGAACTTAATCAGTCAGATTGAAAATCCTTTGAAAACATTTTTCTCTTGTGTTCTAAAATGTGCAGTTTTTTATCCATTAGGCACAAAAAGATTAGGAGAAATTTTAACGGCAGCTGTTATTTATGAAAATTTTACCGTATACTTTAATGTAGCTGCTATTGTAACAGATAATTAAAGCAGTATCTTAATTCTAAAAACGAACACTTCAATTTGGAAATTTGAATTCTGTGCAGTTAGCGTGCCTCTGTTTCGATAGTGTACATCATCACAGCTGACAGCATTACTTAGTAAATAGAGAAACAGAGAAAGAATTATATATTTGTTATGTCAAGATTTATATTCAAATATGTATAACATAGGATCAATTTTTATTTTGACAACCACTTTTTGACGCTTTTATTTAGGTTAGATTTTATTCGGAAACATCAAGCAAATATTACGTATTTTATGTATATGACATGAAGGTTTGTAAAAAAAAATGAATTTGACATTTAAAAATCAAATTAAGATGAGAAAACGTATCTTTATTGATAAAAAATAATTAAATAAACAAATCCTGGATAAGAAATTTTTTTGATTTAAAAGTGTTTTCGTTTATTTTCAATATAATAAATTTCAATATATATGGCATAGCGAGAACGCAATAATTAAAAACGTGTAAATGATTAACTTATGAAAATAGGAAGTTTATTTTTCATTTTACGAAAGTTTAGTATACGATAAAATTATTTATGTTGCTATTTGACAGGTACAATTGATTAATTTTGTTCAATTTCGTATTTAAATAATTATTTTAAGAGTATATGCGCAAGCACATGTTTATAATTCGTATAAAGTTTATGCCAGAAGTTTTGGTTTTTGAATTGATGGTTTTTTTTGTATTTTGTATCTCGTTTTACCATTTTCAAATTCAATTTGAAAAATACAATTGATAATGTAAGAAAAAATGTAAAAATTCAATTGAAAAAATATGTAATCTTAAATGCGAATTCCGATTTGAAGATGAATAACAATTTAAATGAAAAAGCAAAATGCACGATTAGTATCCAACCAATTTACAAGTTTTAACGTCAAATTTGCACTTGCTAATTCTTACACGTATTTGTATCTAATCAAAATTATTTCTTGACAATAACACTAAATCCATACTTTATGATTTTCCTTTAAAATATATATTAGAAAAGGAATGATTTTTTGATTTTGTACAACTTTCTTTTGTAATTAGCAAAAGGCGAGAGCTCAAAATAAGATTTTAAATGTAGATCCAGTATTATGATGGTATAATATTAGGAAAAATATAAAATGTAGATGTCTCTTGATATAAAAATCAAAATTGACATTTCAAAATAAAAAAATTTTGTACGGCTAGTCGTTTCATTATTACGGCTTAGCAAAATTCATTTATTTTCCAAATTATCATTATAAAAATAAATTTATAAATAAATTAACAATACATAATAATAATTCAATAATAAATAAATATATTTTATATAAAATTAATTCATTTGTCTTTTATTATATTTGATTGAATTTCATATATTCTAATTAGATTTTGTACGACTGCGACTTATAATAAAAATTTGAAAGCGGCTATGTTTTGTTTTTTTGTATAATTTTGACATTTGAAAAGATTTTTATTGGTTGACTGTGCGAAAATTTATTTGTGTGTATGTGATATTGTTTTAATGTAAAAGAAAAGAAAAAGCCATCAAAATTTCATTTAAATCTTATATATGTATATATAAAGAACACCACAATACATTCATACACAAATAAAATATATTACTATCCTGTCGTGGCGAAACATTTTTTCTATTTAAGAAAAAAGAAAAAAAAAATATTATTTTAAAATAGGAAAAAATTAGTTAAATAATATAAAAAAAGTGAATTTACATCATTTATAAGTGAAATAATTAAAATATAATAAAAATATTAAAAAGTTTAAGTGTTTAAATCAGCAAATTTAATAAAAGCAAGCTAAAAAAAAAAAAAGAAAAAAAAATTTTTTTTTTCCAAGTGCGTGAGCAGCAGACAGCCATACGGTTTTTTTTTCTTCATATTTTTTTTTTTAATTTCAAAGAAAAAAAATTTTCTAACAAGAAAAAAAAAAGTTTGAAAGGAAAAAGAAAAAATTGTTTTAAAAAATATTTTTTATGTCTTTTATAATTTTCTATTTTTATTTGTTTTTTTTTCTCCAATAAAATCTAAATACATATTTAAACAAGAAACAAAAAAAAACTTTTTGAGAAATGAGAAATTTATTTTGCATTTATAATTAAAAAATTACGATTTTTGACTTTTGACTTTGAAGGAAGAGTGAAAGAAGAAAAAAAAATTTCTAAAAAAGATTTTTTTTTTTTAATATCAATTTTTCTTTTTTAAAGATACTGGCATTCACGTAAAAACAAAAAATAAGATAAACTACATAAGTGAAAGAAGAAAAACCTTTTAGGTAAAAAAGAAACCTCAAATTTTCGAACAAGAAAAAAAAATTCTATTCAAATTGTTTTGAAGGAAAGAAAAAGAAAATAAAAAACTACATACATAACTTCATATATAATATAATTAAAACTTACACAGAGAGAAATAAAAAAAAATTGATTTTATATTTTAAATAACAATTTGCAAAAATTCTCAAATTGTGAAAATATCGTAAATTAAACACCACGGGAGAAAAGTTTTTCAGTTTTATAAACCAATTTTTTAAGTTAAAATTTTTTTGCATTAAAAATTAAATCAAAATAAAGAAAATACAAAAAGAAAAAAAAATAACAAAATTTTCATATAATCTTAAAAATCTACTACACCACAAATTATTAAGACGAGTAGCTTAGCATCTCAAATTCATTAATTTTTATGTTCTTGTATTTAATTTTCAAATAAAAAAATAAACGAAATACTAAAAAAAAATAAAGGAAATAATCACACAAATCATTTTTTTTTGTGTCATATTAATAAAAATCATCATACTTACACAGAAAAAAAAAAAACAAAAATCAACGCCTTTGTGAATTTTTATTATTAAATTTAAAGAAAACAATAAAAGGTATTTTGTAATATTGTTATTAAAACCAAAATTATACCTACAATATATAATTAAAAATTCCTCAATTGATGATAATATAATTAAAAAAAAATACACCTATTTTACCTAATCATCATTGTAATTAAAAGTTAAATAATATAAAAAAAAAAAATATTAAAACAGAAATCAATGAAATCTTCGCTTATTTATTTTTAATATTAAAGTTGAAATTTATTATTAATTTTTTTTTTTCGGTTTTGTTATTCGCTTTTTATAACTGAGCTAATTAGACAGAAAATAAGAACAAAAAAAAAAAATAAAAAACAGTAATATTAATTACTACCTTGCAAAAGCAAAAAAAAAAGTACATTTCTTTTTTGACATAAAAAAAAAAGGCGAAAGGTAAGTAAAGTAGTTACACTCAGTCTCAGCCTAAATTATTTTCAACCATTTTTTTTTTTTACTGTAACGTCAAGAATATTAACAATATAATATATGTATTCATGTACTTACATACATACATAAAAATATATATTCGTAGTACAATTTAATTTATATTCTTATACACCAACATCCATACATATAATATGTATGGATAATGTACATATACATATATAAATATAAATACTAATCTTATACATAATTATTACTTAGGTGCATAAAAATATATAAAAAAAAAATATTTTTATTTTCAGAATTGCAATTTTTATTAAGCATTTTTTTTTTCTTATTTTATTTTCGATAAGCTATGCACATTCTTTTAAAATATTATGTATATTGTTAAAAAATTAAAAATTTTTGTTTCATTCGAATTGAATAATAAATAATAATATATACAAAGTATAATATATACATTCATATAAACATAGTTAAAATTTAAAATGATTAGGAAATGAATTTTTTTTTTAATATGCAATTAAAATAAAATAGTTAGATCCTATATGTATGTGGGTAAGTTACCTACAAATATATAATACCACTTCTTATAGATTTTACAATTGATTTCATCGCCATGTTTTATAAAAAAAAAAAAAAAATTTTTTAGAAGAAGATGTGTAGTGTAGACGACGCCGCCACCGCAGTTTTTCTTTTCTTTTGTTTTTATTTTGTTTTATTATTATTGTTTTAAAATATATATATATATGTATATATACGACGAATAATGAAGTTTGGTGCATGTAGCATATAATAGTCACATGAACTCACACAAAAGAAATTTATGTATCATTTTTATTTCATATAATAAATATACATATTTCTTTTAATGTAGTAGTATGTTTGAGTTAAATATTTTATATATTGTTATGGGTATATGTTAATTTTCTTATTGTTATTTTTCTCATACATATACATACAGATATATACCTACCTTCTTTTACCTGTGAAAAGTAAATGAACTAATTTAGATATTGCTTTCTTATTTTTTTTTTTAACTGGAGAATTTTTAGTCATTACTTTTTTTTTGTAATTTGAATATAATAAATAATTTCATCATGATTTAATGTTAAAATTTTTTTTTTTATTGTGCTTTGTATGTAATATTGGTATGAGAGTACTACTGATCTATGTAATTTTATTACATGCAAATGAATTTACGGTAAAAATCTTACCAAATAAAATAAATAATTTGTTTTCTCTTACTTATTCACTTAAACAGCAAATTCTAATATATTGCTTGTTAAAGAAATCTTTTCCACATTAAACAGTATTAAGCAAGCAGGTATTCACTTACCATATTAACCTGACATACTGCAGGGTGGGTCGTACTTAAAACTACAATCTAAGAGATAATGCTTTCTATGTTGCAGATTAGTTTACAAAAATCTTATAAATTTGATTTGGAGTTAATTAACGCATGCAAAGAATTTTATTTTTTAAATTCTTTGCAAAATATTACCATTTCTCAAATTAAAGCTTTGAAAAAACATGAGAAAATTTTATCTTAATTATTTGTAATTTATTTTTTATTTTTTTTTGTAAATATTTTTCTTAAAATTTTGGCCAGATTTGATTTTGAGAGACTCCTAATAATGCTATTTTTGCTCAATTTTTAATTGTTTCATAATTTTCCTACTTAGGTATATTAAGTATATTCAACGTGTCTTTAAAATTTATTTTTATTTAAGTAACTGTTATTAGCTATTATAGAGTTTAAGTTTGTAATTTATACTTAGCATCTAACCTGTATAAAAAACAGACCTATCCTAAATTTTAAAAGCATTTTGTATTATTTAATATTACATACTTCTAATTTTTTCATATCTTAATTGAATTGATGATTCTACGGTTTTTTAAATATATAAGTACTTATTTTATTCATTTACTACTGTTTTTCGTATACTATTCCGCGAATATTGTTCCTTCAGTTCACTAATATAACTTATAAACTATGTTTGAAAAAGGAAAATTTCAGATTTACCATTTAAAAACAGTTAATACTCAATTCAGTATATGTTGTTCTTAAATTTGTTGTAAATATGTATGCTTTATATTTTAAATCTTTTTCAGTGACCAAAACAAAAGACTGATTCGTGTAATAATATTAAAAAGTTCGTATCAATTGTGGGAAGCGAAATTTACGTATCCAATAAATATTGAAAGCAAACAAAAAAAACATTTGTGAAAACTTGAGAAGCTAATACAAACCTAATAATAGAACTGAGTAAAAGCCTTTGTTTTTACAAAGGTGATTGAGAACAGCAAGGAGTTACTTACGCTGATGAGGATTCACTGGCAGCATGAGTACTCTGGGGGGAAGTAGGGGGGAGCGACAAGCAAAGCCCAAATTCGCAGCATTCAGAATAAATGAATTACATAATAGCAACCTTGTAAGTTTAAAGCATTGGATAATAAAAAAATATAAAAGCCACATTTTATTCATTCGAAAATGGATAATTTTTTTCTTACTTAACATATTATAAATTTTTTATAATATTGGATTGTTTAAATTGTGAAATGTGGGTTTTTCTGTTTATTTGCTTTATGGTTAATATTATAATGCATCTTATTTAATAAACAAAATTTATAATATTTTTAGAGCGAATCTCTAGAGCCTTCACAACAAAAAAATCAAGTACCCCGAAACTATGGAATGCAAAGCTTGGGTAAAGTACCATCAGCTAGACGGCGACCGGCTAATCTTCCATCCATAAAAGCTGAAACTTCACCAACAACAACAAACCCGTCTGGTACTCCGCAGACATCTCCAACATCAAATCAACAAGAACATCAAGAGCAACCGCAACAACATAACCAGCAGCAACAGCAACAGCAACAACAACAGCAGCAACAACAAGCTACAAATAATTTTGTTTCAACAACATCATCAAAAGCAACAGCTAATATAAGTAATCAACATAATAATAACGCAACTGGGATAAGTTCAATAAATCTGAACGCTATAAATAGCAATTCAGTAATAACAAGTGGAAGTTCCGGTGGTATAAAAACAAAATCCAATTCACATACTTCTAAACAATCTGGTTCTGGTGGGAATAATAATTCACTAACATGGTCTTCAGTCACAACAGGTTCACATGGTGGACAAGATGGTTTATCGTTACCACCATTATATCAAAGTCCACAATTTCAACACGAATTCCCATCTTTAGATGGAACAACCGTGGTCAATTCAGCTCAACCACAAATACAGACCAACAATATCAACAATCGACAAATCTCGCAAAATCATCACCACAAAGATGCTCAAAACAATTACAGAGATGGAAATTCAGGCGGCGGAAAACAAAGTGCGGAAGGAAATTTAGAAGGCATGCAAAACGTCAGTTTAAGACCGCAAACAGATACAGTGAATTGGTTGCAACAACAGCAAAGTGGAAATGGAGGAAAAGGTGGAAATGGAGGAAGTTCTATTTCTCAAAGTGGAAATATAAGCCAAGAAAATCAGCAAAAGCCGACTGCATCGATTCCTCCTCAATTTCTGGCATTGATGCCCCCTTTTGCTTGCCGAGGTGGGGCACCACAACCAACAGATTCATCGCCGACAAACGAACAAGGAGGCGTAGGAGGCATACGTTCAATAACACCGCCACAGAATCACGTTGGTGGCGGTGGTATAAATAATAATTATCAAATTAATATGAACGGTAATTTTTCAATGCATCAAGGTATTTAATAAAAATTATTTGCTTATACGATTGTACATTTCTTTTTTTCTAGCTAAGAAAGATTTTCGTACTAACTCACCAAATCCCATTAATTATCGGAATCAAACGGGCCCTGCAAATGTGAAACGTCCATCTGCACAATATGCACCTGGAAGTGGAGGGCGATTACGTGACAAAGAAACTCCTCCATTTATAGAACCAGATCTTGGATTAACGCAGCGCCCAATTATTAGAGAGGAAGACTTAGAACGAATGGACTCAATTGCAAAAGATGACGGATGGACTCAGCATGATGAAATTGATTATAATCAAACTTTGATTTTCTCAGACGATGATTCTCCAACAGGTTCTTCTCAAGATAATAGAAGTGGTTCTCATGGATATTCTGTAAAAGATGCAAAGAAACATAGTCAGCAACTATCAAATACACAACAGTCGTCATCTCAACCGAGACATAATCAAAGAAGGTCAGACGACGACACTCGATTACCTAACTCTCATGGTGGCGCAATTTCTCATTGGAGTCGTGAAAAAGATCGTACAGATCGTGAACATATTGAAAGAGATCGTGGTGAAAGAAACGATAGGGAACGGCGTGAAAATAATGCACAAATCGATCGAACGCAGCAAACGAATGGACATCGAAGCGTTGTAAGTAGTAATAGTACCGATCTATTGGAAAGGGCAAAACAGCGCCGCAAGGAAGAAGAGGATAAACGCGAATTAGAGAGAAAACAGGCGGCAGCAAAAAAATTACAAGAATTAGAATTGAAAATGAATACTAAAAAATCTGCTTCTTCATCCAACGTTTTGAGCGGCTCAGTTAGCCACTCAGATGTTGAGGAATATGATAACAAAAGTAAGAACAATACCGACAAAGAGGAGGAGACCAATAATAATAGCTACAGTCGAAGTGGAAGACCATATCGAGATAATAAAGATAATTATTCGAGATATGATAAATACGAAAAATATTCAGATAAGTATTATAATAGGGATGGGCGAATCGATTCAAATTATAAAGATAATCGTGGTAATTTATCTAGCGGAAATACGGGATCTCAATCTCAGGCAAGAGAAGTGAAAACTACAGTGTTTTCCGGACATTTTCAAACAAATCTTCCACCGAGATTTTTGAAGCAACAACAATCACAACCTAGTAATAATGAACGTGATAGGGACAGGTCTTCTGCACAAATAAGTGATCGTTCTCAACAACAGCAAACACCAGCGAATTCTAATGTTGGAGGCTCCAATCAGAACAGAAATATCACTGCCAATAATCAATCGCTGTCTCGTGTCCCTCCAGACACGAAGATAGTGCCTAAAAATTCTATGGGTGGATATTCCTCCCAACAACAACCATATGATAACAGGCATCAACAAAACTATAAGACACAACCGCAACACCAGCAAATTCGTAGGAATTTGTCCTCGGATGAAATGAATAGAAACAATAGAAATATTACATCCAGTGATAATTTAATGTATGAGCGTCGCAGGAGGGGACCTGGTAACGATTCTGAAGAAGATGATCGATTCTATAGTGGTAATAATAGTAACAGATCTCAGGAACAAACCAGTCACAGAGGTCAATATTCAAGAAATATTTCTGCGTCAAATGATTCCTCCCAACAATCGCAAATATCGCACAATAGAAAAACTAGTGTTTCATCTAATGATGAGTCAAACAAACTGAACGATAGTTTTCATTCAATACGTTCAGGAAGCTCTTGGTGTGAAGATACCGCGTTCAATCTAATTTCAGATCAAAAGCGACGTAACGAAAGCTTTTCCAGTCAAGAACATAATCATGGTACAAATAATAGTCATCATAGTAAAAGAGAAAGTCCGCTAGATGTGGATATTCAACCAAAACAAATTTTACAGAGGCCACAACGCTTGTCTGAAAGCAGCACTATTAGTCTTAAAAAAGACGATTTTAAGGAAGAAGTAAAAGAGCGTAACATATCAAAATCTCCAGTTCCAACTCAAATTTTACGTCGTTCTGAAAGTCCTCAAACCGATTCAAACAGAAAGGAAAATGTTTCTGGAAATAATCAATTAAAAGATAATGTAGAAGCAACGAACCCTTCCCAGTTAGCACAGCATCATAACCCAGGTCTTCAAGACAGTAAAAAATCAACGGAAGTTCATAAAACTGTGGAAGTCGAGAAAACAGAAAATGAAGAGAAAACAGACCAAGATGACAAAAAACGGGCAGATGACAATAAGAAAGATATTACTCCAAGTAGCAATGAAGATCGAAAAAAGCTTGAGGATAATTCATCACCGCAGCGACAACAGCAACAACATACTCAAAATCAGCCGCAAAGCCAACTTCAAAATGTAAATAAAAGGCAAGAAACCTCAAGAGAACAACGCGACCAACGGGATCACAGAGATCCTCGAGATTTGCGGGATCAAAGAGATCAAAGAGATCAAAGAGATCACAGAGATTATAGAGACAGGAATGATAGAGATTCAAAACGACCCATGAGAAGCGGACCTCCTGGAAGAGATATGCGCGATAATCGTGATGGTCGAGATCATCGAGATAATAGAGATGGTCGAGATAATAGAGATGGTCGAGAAAATAGAGATGGTCGAGATAATCGAGATGGTCGAGATAATCGAGATAGTCGAGATAATCGAGATGGTCGAGATAATCGAGAGGGTCGGGATAACCGAGATGGTCGGGATAACCGAGATGGTCGGGATAATCGAGATAGTCGAGATAACCGAGATGGTCGAGAAAATCGAGATAGTCGAGATAACAGAGACAATCGAGAAAACCGGGATAATCGTGGTAGCTATCGTGGTGGTTACAATTCTTATAGGGGTGGAAATAGTTGGAGTAGTCGTCGAGGAGGTGGTATGCGTTACGGAACAAATCGGAGTTATAATGATTGGAGCGATTCTGCAGAATCGGAAGATGAAGGTACTGTTTTTGAAATAATGAATTACAGATAAATTTTTTGCATAATCTTACACATATTCATTAATATTAGGGCATCAAAGAAGACATGAAAAAAATTCTCAAAACCGGAGGGATACTAACAGGACTTCAAGCAGTGGGCCTAATGAGAATAAGGAGAAAACTAAAGAGGGCTTTGCGCCTCGTGGAGAGCCCTCACGCAGAGGTCGTGGGGGAAGTATATCAAGTGGTGCAAACTATCGGCGCTCAGAAAATAGTCGTTCGCAGTCAAGTTCTATTTCGCAAAGTAACAGCAATAATAATAAGCGTTCTGAACAATATAACTCAAATTCAAGCAAAAATTTTAACTCGTCAAATCAGTCAGCCACTTCTCAATCTAATTCAACAAGTCAAAACGCATCGGAAGATGTTAAATCCAACATCAACAAAACTGATAGTGATATAGATAAAGTTAAGCAAAATCAAATGGCATTAACAAGTGGTTTACAGAGCAAGAAAGAGTCCACACCGGTGACAACCTTGGATGATAAAGCAACAAAGCAAAATAATAACTTACAATCACCGCAGCAACAATCCGAAACGCAGCAACAAACTCCACAAACTAATAAAAGCTCATCGAGCGTTCCACAACCAATTAATCAGGCTCAAAAGCGTGATGAAAAGAAAAGTACACCACCTAAACAATACGGTTTAACAGATCGAAGCTCAAATTATTCAACGGCGTCGTCTAATAGAAAAGATAGTCAAAATTTAAGACACGATGACAAAGACAGCGAACGGAAAAAGTCGTTGTCTAAAGAAAAAGAACAGGCCCCATTGCCTCAAAGAAGTCAAAGCTCAGGTCATATTGCTTCAAATAGAAACAACATCTCGCAGTATAAAAAGGATGATAGAAATGTATCTCAACAATCTCAGCAATCTCAACAGCAAGTACAACAACAGCAACCACAGGCGATCCCACACTCTCAGCAAAAAAATTCGATAACAAAACCTCCACCTGGGCTGGGTTTTAAGCAAAATTCCAATTTACAACAAAACTCGAACTCCAATAAAGAACCAGTGCAGCCTTTAACAAAAAGTAAATCATCTTCTGATGCTAGAGATGTTAGAAGTGCTAATATTGACACAAGAAATGGTAGATATATTAATTTTTGCCTGTATAATACTTTTTTTTATTTGTCTGTTTATTTTTAGTAAATCGAAGTAGTATAAATTCAAGTTCCATTTCAAATGACAACAAAAATGTTCCTCAACCACAACGGCAACCCAAACAATGGGATACTAGATCGAATATGCAAGCAAACACTTGGGAAAAGGCTTCTTCCGATAACTGTAAAATTGAAGAAAATGTAGACAATGCTGAAAAGACATCATTAGCAAGTCAGAAATTAGCTCAGGATAAAGGATCAATATTGTTGGATAGTAATACGACTCCTGTGAATACAATTATTTTTGAAAACACCAATTATAAGAGTGTAAACCATACACAAATTAAGCGCCAGACTTCTAATCAACCGGACGTACCTAGTACAAGCCAACAAAATATTCCGCAACACCAATTACAAGCACATAAAAAGGATGAGGTGTATAAATCAAATTCTTCTATACAAGAACTTCAAAGTCAGCAACAACAAGCTACTGAAGCTATTACTACAGCTCTCTCCCAAATGACATTTGGATCAACTAAATCTTCATCCGAATCGGAATATGATAAGGAAATAAAATTGGGTTTTTTCGAAGCAGATTTTGGAACTCATTTGTCTGCGGAAGATAAAAATACCGCTGCTGCAGCGGCTGCAGTTGCTGCCGCAGCAAAAGCCGCAGTAGCAGCAGCTGGTATGTCCTTAAATCGATCAAATTCTGGAACATCCGTTTCTAGTGTTATGCAGCAACAACAACATCAACAACAACAGCAACAACAGCAGCAACAACAACAGCAACAACAGCAACAACAGCAACAACAACAACAGCAACAACAACAGCAACAACAACAGCAGCAACAGCAACAACAGCAACAACAGGCCCAACCACCTCAACCGCAGGCTATATCTCAAAATACAATATCACCTTCCACAGCAGATTTGAATATGAAAATAGCAAGTGTTAAAAAAGTGTGGGAAAGCGTTCCACAGATGCCAACGGTGTTGGAACATAGTGGTACGGGCCAACAAGTTGATGTTGATACAAATAATCATTTGGCTTCAACTTTTGTGACATCATCTCAACATCAGCAACAACAACAATTAGAGCAATTTGTAGCACAGGCTCATGCGGTAGCAGCTGCTCAGGTTGCTGCTAATCTTCATCATATGCACATGTCATCACCTGGACCTCAAAATTATGCAGGAAACGCATTTGATTCCTCTTTGGAACATTTCAGTAAGCAAGATGGTAAATAAAAAAAGTATATAAGTCGTAGGTTATGATATTAATTTATTTTAAATATTTAAAAAACAGTAAATAATGACCCCACCGGTTATACACCGAGCCCACAACATGGGAATGCATCTCAAACTCAACCAACATCCCAACAGCAACAGCAACAGCCTCAACAATCGCAACCACCTCAAAATCAACATCATACTCAGAATCAGACTCCTTTGACTTTAAAACATGTTACAGACGCGACTGTGTTATCTGTGTCTAACAAATCAAAATCATCTCAACAGCAACAAATGCATCAATCTGGTTTAGGGTTATCACCACCACCGACGATTCAACAACAGCAACAACAAAATGCTGCCGTGGCTGCTGCGGTTCAAATGCATCAACCACATCAACAGTTTTTCCAACCACCATCTCAGTATAACACAATGCCCTCCATACCAAGTCCACCTGCTACCGTTTTATTCAACTCATCCGGAATGCCATCTCAAGGCGGCATTTATGCACCTTTTCAAATAGATTCCTCGGGACGTTCTCAATTTTCCCAATTTCCTGGTCATTATGGAACAGCTGGAGCTAGTGCAGCAGCGCCTTATAATGCATATATGCAAACGGCACCGAGTATGCCGCCAGCAGGTCCGGCTCCCCCTCCGGATATGTATCAAAATTTAACTTCGCAGTTTAGAATGGGTGGAGCAACACAATTGCAAACCGGGCCACCACCTTTTAATCAATCTCAGCAATTGAATAATCCCAATACAGTTTTAATATCATCAAATTCAAACTCTCTAATGTCTGCTACAGTAAATAAATCTTCACAACAAATCGGAGCAATTGGATCTAAAAATAACGCTACGGCTGTAGCTAACATTGCAGCACCGACATTTGGTCAGCAACAATATATGAATCTATACCAGCAACCTGGACCACCTCAATTGCAATCAAACAGCTATTATTCCAATTCAGCTGGTGGCCAAAATGCTTTTTACGGGGGCCCAACCGGAGCTGGAAATGCAGCACAAAATTATAGTTTACAAGCAGCAGCTGGTATATTTGGAGGCCATGGGGGGCCTCCAGGAGGTCCCGGACCATCAGGTGGTGGACCACCTGGACCGCCACCGCAGCAACAAATGCCCAATTTTAACTCACAGTTCATGAATTCCCCAATGTTGACAACAGCTGCAATTAATCAATTTCGTGGAGGACCAAATCCGCAGTCTACGCCATATATGAAATCGAACCAGGCGCAAAATCATATGCAAGATTCAGTAAGTTTTAATATATTTCGAAAAAAAAAATATGTTTCTAAAATATTAATAGAACTCATTTCAAATCTAGCTTGGAAGACAACTAAAAAGTCCTTTGGGAAGTGATGTTAGTTTAAGTCTGGCTAAACAAGTGCAATCGCAACAAAGCCCTCCTCACCACAAAAGCTATGCACCTAGTGTAAGTATGGTCATGAAAACCAAATATACACTTTTATAAACATTAAAAATAATCAAATTTGGCTGTTTTATATTTTAGTGGGACTTACAAAACCAAGTAATGCAACAAATTCCTCAACAACCCATCCCAAATCAACCGAATCGAGCTGGTCCTTCAAATAACGTACAACAAGGTCGAGGTCCAAATGGACCTTCTAATCAATTGGCTAACAATAATAACGGAAATGTTCCACCACAACAGCAAAGATATCCTACGCCAATACAACGACCCTCGACAAATTATCCACCACAGCATCAACAGCAAATGCAACATCCCCCTCAATCCCAAACTCCACAACAACAAGCACAACAATCGCAATCACAGTCAAATCGTTCAATGAGACAACCGCTTCCTCACCAAGGTGGAGTCGGTGGAGGTGGGCCACCTCCAAACCAAGGACCACCAATTAATAAACATTATTATGGTAATTCTGGTGGTAATAGAGGTAATTCTAGATTTTAGCCGATCAAAACAAAAAAAAAACAAAAAACGAAAAAAAAAACAGGAAAAGTACCGGATTTTCATTTTTTGCTTTTTATGGTATCCAAAAGGAAATAATATTTATAATTTGATTGGCAATTTCTTGATTTACAACCCAAATTAAAAAATTTATATATCTATATAGTTTTCTTGGTTCTATTCCTATTAGTTATTTAAGTTCAGTCTATGAAGTATTTTTTTTTCTTTGCTTTGTTTTTAATTTACTTTAATTGGAGTAAAAATTTTTTTAAATGTTTTTGAAATACAAAGTTTTAATCTTTAGTTTAATTATATATTTTCTTTTGTATGTTAAATTAAAAATTGAAAAATAAACTATTATAAAATAAAAAACAAAACATTCTGCGGTTTTAGAGATTTTGTCTACATGTATGTACATGTACTATAAATATTGTGTACTTATGCATTTTTTATGTACTTCTCTTATTTATATGTACATGTATGTATGTATTATATATGTGTTTTGTGATGTCAAAGTAAAATTAAAATAAACCAAAAAATAAATATTTCTGCAATTTTTAATTTTACTTTCAAATTTGCTGTAATTTTTGTAACATAATACATAATTGTACTATGTTAAAAAAATTAAGTATGTGCAATCCTTATTTTTATAAAAAAAAATATACTCCAACAAGAAGACAAGGTTTTCGGACTTTTTTTTTTGAAAATTTTAATTTACTAATTTTATGCAAAATTTTTTTATAGCTCATCAAACAAACCAAGTCATGGACCAATCTCATAAACAGCATGGAACTGACAATAAAATTGATCATCATATTGGAGTTGTACAACAGTCTCAACAATCTGTTAGTTCCGCTGGCAGTGTTGTGCAACAAGCACAAGTTCAACAGCAATCGGTTCAGCAATCACAACAACAGTCGCAACAACAGCAAACCACTGATAATATTAAACCTAATAAAGATGAGAATGTTAAAGATTGAAGAATCCGCGCACGTGAGACTCTATTTATTAAACATTAAAAACATATTTTTATTCATAATTTTTTGAAAAACGAAAGTGTAAATAATTAATTAAATTTAAAATTTAATGGAAAAGGAAAATTAAATCTTTGAAATGCAAATAACTAAAATATTAACAAAAAGAATATAACACATGAAAAGATTTGAAACGTAAAATAAAACTATAAAGACGAAGCATAGAAGTAAAAATATTTAACATTCAAAATGAAAAATTATTATTATGCTATTAAATAAAAAACACTTATACTAATCTTTTTATTATAACTTAACATACGTTTGTATTGAAAGAAATATTAAGCAAATTAAGTTTTCAAGTAGAATAAAAGCCATTTTCTGCGATTGATTTAATTAAAAAAAAATAACATTAAATTAAAAAACTAGTGTTTAACTTTAGGATTTATTACTACTGTCTAGTTGAATTTCAAACTTTTATTTGAAAATTTTTTCAAAAAACATCATCGTAGAAGTAGTAAAAAATTGTTTCAAAGTTTAAATTTAGTTTACTAAAACTCCAAATAACTATTTATCTACAGTTTAAAACTAGCTATGTATGTGTCTATTGAAAGTTAATAAATAGAATTACACTATTAAAGTAAATTTAATATTCTTTCTTAAAATTTTTAATGTTTAAAAATTTCTGAAATCCCAATTTTCAGAAAAACTTCCTTAAATTTCAGAAAAATTTCCTTAAATTTTGTCGAAAAATTAGAAAAAATGTTAATATTACTGATTTTTTTCCATTAAATGTAGATTCTTTGGTGATATAACAAATATATTCGATAATTATTCTTAATCAAATGGAGAATAAAAATTTTCGTAGCGTGAATAAAAAGTAAAAAACTATAATTTTCTTTAAGTAAAGGTACGATATCTAAAACACGCAAAACTGATACTTAAATAGCAATCGTTTTTGTAATTTTGTTCTTTAGGGAACTGACGTGAAAATTCATTTGAAATTTTTTATAACAAGTCCCAAGTGCTGAAAAAATATTGAAAGTTTTATGCTTCTTTGACCCGAATGAGGAAATTTTCGAAATACAATAATATGAAAAAATGGGTTCTCATTTTTTGTATATATCCAATAATTTTAATGTAATAAGATCAAAGCTATTCGAAGATATTTTTATATGTAATAGTTTCCAAATTTGTGTGTTCTTAAAAGTAATGTCCTATAGATTCTGTATTTGTAAATAATTTAAAAAATTTTGCAAATTCTGACTTCTATTGAAAAAATTAAATATCAATATGACGAATGATAATTTAGGTAAAAGTGTAAATGTGCAGTTTTCTCTTAGACACAAATACAATATATTCTTCAAATCAAATAGTTTTTTATAAGTGACAAAAAATAAAACAAGTTTTATAAATTCTTTAAAAAAAATCTATCGTAATTTTACACACCAACAATTTTAAATTTCAATAATTTTACTAAAAGTATTATAATTATAAAATAAATTTAAGATAAAAGTAAGATTTTGAATTTTAAATCGGCTGTTAATTGTAACAACGATTTCCATTGTTTAGAAACTTTTATCAACTGTTTCAAAAGTCTAAATTTAAAAATTTTTACTACATAATTAAATAATATACATATGTATATTATATTTCAAAATAAAAAAATAGCTAAATTGTATACTGAAAATAGTTTCTGGCTAAATTAAAAATGGATAAAAATGAATATGAAATCAACTTGAAATACAAACTGTATTATTTAAATGATCTACTAAATGGATAAAAATATTATTTTTCAATTTTATGTCAATAGAATTTCCTATGATTTAGCAATTTTTGAATTTGTATAAATATACATGTTTGAGAAATACAGTTCATAAATCAAAAATATTTTTTAAATTAAAAATTTGCAAATTTTTTTCAAATTTTATTAAAAACGTAATACATAATTGAAATGTCGCGGAGGGAAGAACATAAATAAATAAAAGAAATAAGGGCATAAATAAATGAAAAAGAAAACAATTTAAAAAAAATTAAACGTCCTTTGATATTTTACTAAAAAACAAAATTTTATCATAGTAAAAAAAGAAGAAATTGATTTAAAGATGACATATTTAACTTCAAATTTATTTTGTTAATATTTTATTAAAATTTTGTATTTAAACTTTTATTATTATTATAATTTTTATTTTTATATTATAATTATCACTTAACATAGTAGATAAAATAAGGAGTTAAAATTTAAAGAAAAAAACGTAGTTTGTTTATATTTACAAATACCGTCAAGAAATATTTACAAAATAAAAATGAGAATGTAAAATTAATTCTAAACAAACAAAGGAAAAGGAGAAATTAAAAATTATGTAAAGAAAAAGAAAAGTTTAGGAAAAAACATCTTTAGGGCTGCTTAAGCTGTTGTTGATTAGAAAAGCTTTTAAAATTTATTAAATATAGTTTTTATTATCATTAAAAGTTAAAAAGTTTTAATAAATTTTTGAAGCTTTTTATTTTATAAAATGAATTTCAATAGCATTAATATAAAAATAAATCTTCTTAAATTATTGTTTTAGAAAATTAAAATACAAATTAATGGAAATAACATATTTTTAGAAAAAAAGAAAAAGAGAATACCTTTATAATATTTATGTAAAAATAAAGGATTCTTTTATCTTTTTTTCTCTTATATAATTTTATATTAATTATAAATAAAAAAAATTAAGTAAAAATTAAAAAAAAAAATACTTACATAGTTGTATAAAATCTTCGTGTAATTATTATAATTACTATATTTGTATATTATATTTAAATTAATGTAGTTATTATATATATTTATATATTTTATGTATTATATATTAAATATTATTATATTAAATATAAACTTTTTTATTTTACAAATCAAAAAAAAAAACTTTTCTCACGTGTGTGTTTAATTAAAATAAAAATTTTCCAATAACAATTTAATAAAAGGAAAAGGAAAATTTGTAACTATTATATGCTAAAAATATATATGATTTATATTGATAGTCTGCCCGATTAAAAATAATTTCTCAATTATTTTAGAAGCAGATAAATAAAAATTCAAAAATTGATACAAAAACTTATAACATAATTAAAGTTGTACTGATATAAAAATTGTTTTTAAAAAGACAAGTACTAATTTACAAATGTGGTATGTACATATTTGAGAAATAACAACAAAGTGCTTGCAATGCGAATTATATAAGCTAATATTTATATTTTAAAAAATTTTATAGTTAAAATATCAAGAAAATAAGGTTTGATATTTTGATATAAAAACTGATATATAAAAATGATTTGAAATAAAAATGAAAACAAAAATGTTCAAAAAAGATTAACGAACAGAGATATTGTTCATTATTCAATAATAGTTGAAAAAATATTTATTACAAAATATTATAAAAACCTATATAACATTAAAAAAGAATCAAAGAATTACAATAAAACAAAAAAATAAATAATTAAAAATAGAAATGAAAAGAAAATGCATGTCAAAGCGACAGGATAGTAAATATGTATTTAATCGTTTTTCTTACACATTTATTTTTCATTTTTAAATACTTTATTTGATTATCGACAAGTGTATTTATATTAGAAATAATATAAGTAGTATTATAAAGAAAATTTAAAATTATTTCTCTATTCTTTCTCTATAAATTAATCATTATGATCAAATTATTTTGATAAAATTTTTTCTTAGAGAAAGGAAAAATAATAATTTAACCTAAAATTGAAAACATCAAAAATTAAAACGAAGGAAAGAATAAAAACAAAAACCTTCTTAAAATATTTTTAAAATTAAAAAAATAAAAATAACAAAGTTTGAACTTATAAAGAAGAAAATTATATTCTTAACTAAATAAATTTAGTAGAAAATATAAATATATATATAATTTAATATTTTTCCTATTATTTTTTTTTTGTAACTACTGCAAACATATAGAAAAATAGAAAAAACATAAAATAATGGAGCAACTATTCACAATATTTAAAAATTATTTTTTCTTATAACAAAAAAGGTTTCTTGTTTTAATATTTTCTCGGCAAATTTTTAATCATTTTCAGGATATTTATTAGTCCATGGATCATCAAAAGAAATAAAGAAACAGATAAAAACAAGAAACTAATAAAAAAATGAAATTATGTTCATATTTTTATTTGTTAAATCGTAGATTTTATATTTAAAGGAATTAATTTTTTTTTAAATTGTAATGATAATAGAAAATATAACAAGTCCCGATATGCATTGCAAAAAAATATAGTATTAAAATTGTAAAAACGCAATTTTATTCACTCATCTTGAAGAACTCTTAATAATTAATAAAAATCACATATTATTAATTATGTCAGAATAATTTGGTTATAAAATAAATAATAGTTTAAAGTGAAATAAAAAGGAAAAATTAAAATAGAAGCAATTTTTTTTTGTTTGTTTTGCAACGACTTTTTTTTATATCCTTTAAAAAGATATTGACATAAATTATTATAACAAGGACTTAATTAATTTCAAAAATTATTTTCTTTTTTTGACAACTAAAATAATGTTTACATTTCAGCAATATTTTTTGCAAAAGTAATTGTCAAAGTTACAAATAAACAAAAAACAAACCCAGAATGAACAATTTAAATTTCTATAATAGAAATATAATATAAAATTACTAGAAAACCAGAGTTTAAATCTTATAGTTATCAATACAAAAATTTAAAACAAAAAAATATATTCATAACATAAAGGGTTAGCTTTTAAATTTAAAAAAAAATAAATAAGAATCATAAAGTAACACAAAAAAAATCAAGGGCTCAGTGTAAGTTTAAAGGTAAATTTAATGGCTTTTTGACTAGATAATATTTATATATAAAAATAATAAATATTTAATAATCAAAGTATAATATTTATAATTTTTTTTCGTCTAAATATAAAATTCATTTCGAAATGTATTTATATAATATTATAATGAAAAAAGAGAAAAACAAAAAAAAACAAAATCACTTTTAGTAAATAAAAGTGATAATAAAAAGTTACATTCAAAAAGAAAATATAACAATGCTCCTTGAATCTAATATTAAAATGAAATCATTCTTAAATTAATTTAAATTAAAAAGAGCTTAGTAAAATAAAAGAAAACAGAAGAAAAAAACAAAAAAAACAGCTAATTAAACAGAAAGTAATAATGAAATTAACATATTATGACATGCAAAGGTAATAATGAATTATGAATTATTTTATTCAAATCGTAAAACAATAATAAATTATAGCAACAATATTATTTATAATATTACGTTTTGGACCCGACTTTTTTCGATTTTAAAATTATACTTTTTCACTTGGAAATGGATACAACATTCAGTATATATTTTGATATCTTAAAATTAAAAAGTATATTATGGACTTAAAATTTACCGGCACACAAATCCTATTTTTAGTAATATAAAAAAAATTACATCGAAATGTTTTATATTATCTACATATTTTATTAATCAATTAAATTTTAGTAATAAAATTCTAACTGTGTAAAAGTTATAAAACGATATAAATAATTTTTACTCAATCTTAACTAAAATAATTATATAAATTGGGAATTACGTGAAATCAAAAATTCTTATACTTAACTTCAAACAATTTATTAAAAATGTATAATGTCAAAATTGAAAAGAGTCGGGTCCAAAAATTAATTGAAATTCAACAAAAATTTATAAAAATACATACAATTATTATGTAATGAAATTTACTTTTAAAAATAAATTTTTATCCTGTAATTTTTATATAAATAAATTAAAATATTTTCTTTTAAACAAAAAACGAAAAAAAATATGAATTTTTTTTATTAAAACACTCATTTTATTACGTATTGCGACTAATGAAAAAAATTGTAAACATAATTCACAGATTTTTTGGTTTTTTGTAAAACTACTATAAGTGAAATTGTACGTATATCATTGGTATAGAATTGAAATTAAAATTTAAATTGGTTTCATTTGTATACTAAATATGTATGAATAAAACATAAAACGTAAAGATATATATATATATATATATATATATATATATATATATATATAATATACAATATACAAATTGTTAATTATAAGTTAAATATTGAAAATTAAACCGCGATTTTTGTTTTTTTAGTTTGATTTTAATTACATGTACATTTCTTCAAATAATATTATTATTGAGATATTGGCATATAATTGCATCTTTATGGCAATTTGAAAAATGTAAGGAAAGATCTTAATATTTTTTTAACTAGCGGAGATGTTGAAGAAAGTTAAAAAAAGAATTAAAACAAGTATGTGTATGTACGCATTAACAAGTGCTCAATAAACGTATACATATATAATGTAAAACAAATAACAAAAAAAGCAAGTTTTTATTAATAGAACAAAAATTTAAAATTTATTAACTTACTATAAATTAGCGAAAAAAAAAATATAAATTAAAAAATAAATAGATGCTGTTTAAACGGCATTTTGTTTAAGAATTCGATTTTTTTTAAGTTTCTCTTTTTTTTTTAATTCTTTAAATTAAATTATTCTTATTTTTTTGTTCTATAATATATTTTTAAAAAATTACTTAAAAAATAAAATTAAAAGTATTCAGATATCTTGAATAATTTTTTAATATAAATGAAATAAAATAAAAATAATTTTACGTAAAATAATATATTTATATATATAATATATATATATATATATATATATATATATATATATATAAAATAGTATATAGTTTCTCATAAAAAATTGAATAAGATGCAAAATTAAAAAAAAAATTTAAAATAAAATTATATATAAAAATAAGCTGCTAAAGCTTGAAAAGAATATAAATTAAAAAGAATAATATATACGTATATACCTATATATTAAATATTTAAAATAAAATCAAAATTATTTAAAACATAAAGCAAAAATTTTATTAAGAGAGACATAAATAAAACTGATAACTGAATGAAAACATCAAATATTTTAAAGCAAAATCTGAAATAATATATACATGTATATATATTTGCATATATGTATCTATATATACAGGTATATAATTATAAAAATAAAATATAGTATATTATATTATCCTAAAATGAACAGATAAAATAATATAATGCAAAAAAAAAGTAAAAATTATAAAAAAAGTAATGCAAAAAAAGAGTAAATAAAATTACACATTAAAAAATGAAGGCCAATATTAGTTTTCTTTGATTTTATCTTTTTTAGTTCATTTAATTTTATGTTGCAGATTTTAATTTAATATGAACGTTATTTCTGACTTTTTATTGCTTGAACTTGTTCGCGGGGCTGCTATTGAGAAAATTAGTGTTATTCTTTACTGCAGGTGAAGTACTCGATGTTGGATGTCATTGCAAAGTAATAAATCACCACTAAGAATAGCTGACATTCAGTTTGTGACAATACTGTTTTATTCAGAAATTAACACTTTTTTTACTAAATTGTATAGAACATCAGTTTTATTAAAAATTGAATGTTATCTAGGCTCATGGTGTTTTAATAATTAATAAAAATTTTTTACAAATCTTAAGCTGAACATTTCTGTATCTTCATCTTTTGTTGAGACAAGAGTAAGAAAGCATCATATATATACATATATATATATTTATAATGTAAAAATTATAGTTGAAGTAAAGAAATTTTACTTTTATTTTAAGAAAATATAAGTAAGTATGTAATCATTTTTGTAAAAATAACTTGCAAGATTAAAAAACGAGGATTTTGGTTTGAAAATATTTAAAAAAGAGGTGCACAATGAGGTTACATGTTTTTTTTTGAAATAAAATGCAGCTCATTTTAAAATCAGTTTTCATTATTTTCGAATGAATGTAAAAAAATAATATCGAAATATATAAAAAAAGTATGTAATATTCATTTTATCGTTCATTTTATTAAAAGTTCATTTTAATAAAACGAGCGTTAAAATGGATTTTTGTACAAAATTTACAAAAATATATTTAAATTTAAATACTTACACTTTTCGCTACGATATACGGAAGACTAGATCGTCATTAAGTTTGATAATTCAATTAATCTATGGTAGTTACTGAATTCGTTATAACTTAGCATACATATATTTAAAATTTTATAAAAAATTCCCTTTATTACTTCTGGATTTTTAAAATTATAAGTATGCCTTACAGATTACCCAGTTTTTATTAAATAAACATAGTTCTGAGTTTAAATTACATTTTCGCTCAGAATACTTTGTGTGAATAAGATAAGAGGGTTCATTTGATGTTCATGCAATGATTTATTTTAATTCTTTGTTTAAAAAAATATTTAGATGAAATTAGTTTTTGAAAAGTATTATTAATATATCTGTGAATATGAGTCATATGATAAGCTTGATATGTAAGTTGTTTTCTCTAATAATATTTGAGTTTAATTTTTTTTTGGTTTTCTGGGTATATAAAAATTGGCTACAATAAGTTTATTGTTAATCAACTGATCGATAATCATCTACTTTACAAAACAATCAACAACTCGTTAATTGTTCAATTATAGTTTTGAAATAAATTTGAAGTAATTATACTTCATAATAAGGTAAAATATTTTTATAATAATAAATCAAACAATATTAAATCTGTTTTATTTTCTATCTTTATTAAATTTTCCTTTTAATTTCAATTTGTTTTCTTTTTCATTGTTTTATATTTTTAATGTTTTGATATAAGTAATGATATTTTGAAAAATAATAAAAGAGATTATCAATTTTTTTTTGATTTTTCACTATTTAATTTTTATTATGTATTTCAATTTTTCTTTTGCTAATGATATAAGTTTTTTAGGTTTTTTTTTTATTATTGTTTTTGATTTTATGAAGAATACAATATAATATAAAAAATAATTTAAAATCTAAAAGTAAAATAATAATAAATAAATAATTAAAAATTATATGATGCAAGTAAATGCGTTCGACTACAGTCTCTATTGAAGTTTAGAATGGCTAATGATTTAGTTTTAGTATTTGCTATATAATTATATATTTTATTTTTTATTACAAGATGAATATGTTGTTATCTGATTATAATAAAAAATTAATATTGAAAAATTGATTATTCCTTAGAATTTAAGATACAAAAATGAAAAACAAGAAAAATTTTATATAATATTTTTGTTTTAATATTGTTTAATTGAAATTAGTGATATTGTGTACCAATTAATAAATAGGCGAATTAAAATAGGAATTGCTTTTTGGTACATATTCCATATTAATTTCAGTAAATTTTGTACTTAAATATTAAAATTGTAATTTTCAAAAAATTATTAAATCTTGAATTATTTGTGTATTTTAATTTTAATTACTGAATTTTTATTTATATATTTATACCATGTATATTTTTATCATAAATTCATAGCCATTACAAAACTTAATAGAAAGTGTTCCATCTTTATTCTTTTTTTTTTTAATTTTTTTTTAAATTAATTTAAATAATATTTTTTTTTGTTTCGATATATAAACTAAAAAAAAAAGTTTTAAATAAAAAATTTTAATTGCAGAAAATTTTAAATAAATTTAAAAACATTGAACCTTGCCATTATGATTTGTTTTTTTTTCTTTAATAAATAAATTATTTACTTTTTAGTAAATAGAAATAGATAGTATTTTTGTTTTAGTTCCTCAAAAAACAAAAAATAATAATAATTTAAGAATAGAAAATTTAAAATTAAGGCTTATAAATGTAAATCATGTATTCTTATATTTATAATTAATGTTGTTATGGATCTTTTATCATTTAGGTCAAAATTATATATTGTATATTAAGTCTATTTTAGTTAAAATTTAAAATATATATGTATTTTTTACTTAATACTAAAAATGTATGGATTGCCTATCTATATATGTATGCTTTTTTTCTGAAAATTTTCTTTTAAAAATTTTTTATCCTCACTTTCTTTTTTTTTTGAAATAAATGATATTTTTGACAAAAAAAAATTATGTATACGTATGTAAATATTTAATTCTATTTATATTATAAGAAATTTGATTAACAAATATTTTAATCGATCATATATTTTTGATTTGGAGATTTTTTTTGTTACAGTATTTATAAAAAATTTTAAGTGTAAATGTTAATTAAAATATAATGATGATTCAATGAAACAAATTCAAAATTTATATAATTATGAATATTTTAATTATTTTCATATTAAATTTTTAGGTAATATTATTGTTATCATATTATTAATTTATTTATTTAATTTATAATTACTATATTAAATAAAAAAAACGGCATAAATATATAAACACCGTCACTTCCAAAACACACTGTAAAAACATTCAAGGTGAGAATCACCTAAATATATTTTCTTAACAAAAAAAATGTAAAAATTTGAGATTTAGTAATTCTGGCAAGTCTTTTTGTGAAACGTGTACAGAAAACAGTCTTAATATTTTTTCAATACACACTCTGCTTTTGTTTAATGTTTCGACTGCGTATTCGATACATTTTAGAAAAGTATGCAATGTCAAGAGCTTTCAATATACATTTTGGAATATAGTATCTTGTAAATTTTACCTTTTCACTCTGTTTTGGAAGTCAAGAATACTACTTATTAGTAGAATTATAAAAAAAATGGAACTAAATGATACTTAAATTTTGATAGAGAAAAATTTTTGTTAATCATATTTCTACATAATTTTTTTTTTATTTTTAAAATACTATTAATATTAATTTAATCGTTTGTTTTGTATATGTTTTCATTTTAGAAACTAATAATTTTATATTAAAAAATTTTATATATTTTTTTTTGTTTTTCATCTTAACTAAGAATATAGTTTATTTTTATATGTATAAGTATATAATATATGCATATAATATAATATATATGAAATTTAAAGTAGACTTTTATATAGTAAATTAATGTAATTTTAAGAAGTTCAGACACATTTTTTTTTGAAAATTTAATCTAATGAAATAAAAAAAATACTTTCATTTATCGCATTCATTTTATCGTTTTTTTTTTTGTTTCTTCCTACTAATTTTATATTTATATATTTATTTTTTTTTTGTATTGGTTTTTTTTCATTTTTTTTATTTTTATTAAGTAATCCCTAAAAAAATGTTTTATGTATAATATAATAATAAGAGGTGTACATTTATTTAGGCTACAATTTTATGTGGTTGCATCCATTTTTTCATATAATAGCAGAAAAGCGTTGAAATATAAACCAAAATCATAAGAGCACATGTTACCGCTAATGCTAAGACTGATGTTTTTGTTGGGCATGGCTCAATAATGGTAACAGTCTTATCTAAAATAAAATTAAAAATAAAATTTTATTAAGATATATTCACGATTCTATATAACATTCATTAAAAATTTTTTGTTAAATTTAAAATTTAAATTATACCTTTTGAAAAATCTGCACTTGGATCAGATCTAAAGAAATCACGTTTTTCATCACCAAAATCGAGTACCAAAATTTCTTGTGAAATATTCATATCATCTTCAGTTTCTTTGGTCTCATTACTATTTATGATTTGTGATATAGCAAATAAAAAATAAAAAAAAAAAAATTTTGTCATCTATTTGTTATTTTTTTTTTTAATAAATAAATTTACCTTTCAATTGAACGTTTTTTCCTTCCCCATGATTCTACTGATTCCATATTCCATTCACATACAGCTGGATCACATGGTCCTAAACAATATTTTACATTACATTGGAAAATGACACCATAACTTTCTGTAAATCTAAATGCTTCATAAACGGATTGTAAAGCATTTCCATCGGGTGTAAAACCGGGGAATATTGTTGGATCTGTTGGACAACCATCATCATCAATTATTTTAAAACTGGTACGTGCATCCTTAGCCATTGCAACACATGAACGAGCAAAAATTCCATATGGTGCTAATAAATTTTATAAATAAGTTATGTTAAAATATTTAGAAAAATAAAATGCTATATTTATATACTTACTATCTTCAGGAATTTCAATACGGAACATTAAACGATCACCAATTCTTACTGTTTCAACTTCACGTTGTCTTGTATCCAAAATACGAATTCTTGGTGGTGGTGCTTCTGGTGATGAATTAATATGAATCATATCTGGATCACGAATTGGCATCATTCCGAATGTAATATTCTTTGAACTCATATCATATGTACATTTAACTTTATAAATTTTATCAGCTTTTGTCATAACAACACTATGATGTTGTAGAACAACTGTATTTGTATAAACACCAGACTAAACAATATATAGAATACAAAAGAAATGAGGATTAATAAAAAATTTAAATGGATTAAAGAAATTAATAAGAGTTGATATTTTAAAATCATTTCAAAAATTTTGGTAGCTGAATAATAGGTTAGGTTTTATAAGAATATTGGGTTTTATGAGTTTGCCATATATTTCATTCCATATTTCAATAACAATAATAATTTATGCATATGAATTATTGATCAATTAATATAGAAAAAAAATAATTTTTAAACAAACAATTCAATTTTTTTTGTTATTAATTGCCTTTAATCGAATTTGATAATGAAAAATATGAGTTTGATCTACATAAATAGTTAATTAGGGAAACAAGGATTTTCGGATTTCCTTAAACTTTTTAAGCCATTATAACAATATTGAAATCAACACAATGTATTTGAAAATAATTTGAGAAAATTTTTAATTATATAAATTATTTTCATATTCATTTAAAAAAGTCCATTGTATGTATATATACATATATTTGTATGTAAATATATATACGCATAAAGAAAATGCTATTAAAATCTATGCGGATATGTTAAACTCCTTTCTGTATTTTTCTTTAAGTACATTTAATTTCCTTCTTTAATTCATCGCAGCGTATAAGAGTTTTGATAATGCTCAATTAAAAATATGTATTGTATAAGAGAAAAGAATAAAATTTTCTTCTATAGCGTATAGTAAGTATAGAAAAGAAATAATTTTATAGCATACATACATATATACGTTATATACTTTGCATTTTACATATTTTCTACATATAATAAGCATAACCATAAAACCATAATAGTAATAATAGTAATAATAGAACTTTCAGAATATAGCAAATTTATTATATAATAATAGATAATTAAGATTTTGAACTTGTAGAAATCGTGTACACGAAGTCATATTATCATATACATTACATACATATGTAAGCGTGTATTAACTTATAGGTTAATGGTATATTAATATATATACACAATTTGAAAAATAAAATGGAGTCTTTTTTTCTGCAGAACAGAAAAATAATAATTATTTAAACATTATATAAAAGATATTAATAGTGTATAATAATAAATAAACAACTTTTTAAGTTCATTGAAACTAAAATTTTAAATTATTAACAACATTTTATTGTCATTATAAAAACGAAGAATTAGGTGTTAAAATTTTTTTTTATGATATGCGTATAAAATACAAAAAAATATTATGAATATTCATAATGTCGGAAAATTTTACAATTATACTCAATTCAATTCAATTATGTGTATCTATACTCTAGGCGTCAAGTCTATTTTCCAATTTCGTTAATTGCCTCAGTATTTATTTTGACAGAATAGAATTTTTGAGCTACACAAAAATATTTTTATTTAAAAAAAATATGTACTTACCACACTTTGTGTATTACAATCTTGTCCACCCATCGTTAAATCTAAACGGAATGAATCAGAGTTAATGACATCAATATTACATGTTTCAGAACGTCCCAATGAGTAGATACGACCATTAAATGGTTTATTTGTTCTCACTTGAACAGCGATTCTTGTATCCTTACAGTGAACTGATACTATATAAAACAAGTAAGAAAAAAAAATGATTAAAATATGTGTATAATGAAAAGTTATATGTATATAAGATTGCACATTATAATTGAATTTCATATAGAAATAGAAATCTTATATTAAGGTTTATATAATTTAAAGTTATGTCCTCTTTAATTGAATTCCAAATCATTAAAAATAGTCATTAAAAAATTTTAAAAAACTACATTCCGACAAAAAAAGAATTTTTGTTAGCATTTTATTAAATGAAGCTAAAATAATAACTGATGAGTAAAAGAAACAAATGATGGTCCTATAATGCAAACAGAGGTCAAACGCTTATGGTTAGTTGAAATCAAAAGGACTGTGAATCAAAAGGAATATAAAAGGTTAGTTAAGTATTTTTTCGCAAGATTTAACTAACTTTATTCAGCCTGTTTCGTTGTATTAATAAATTTCATTGTATTTAATAAATTTTTATAGACGAAACGTTATGGGCTCTGTATACATATTAATATATACACACTTATATAAAATATATATAATATATATAAAATTTCATACCATCATAACATGTTCCAGTTTTATCACAGTTGACATCATTTCTTGTTAAATTATTTAATGTTGGATCTTCGGTTGCATCTAATGTAACTGGTAATGTATGATCTGATGGTGATTGACCACCACTATTACTACCACTTAATGGTGATGCTGATGATGCTGTTACTTTTTCACATTGATTTTCAAAATATTGTCCAATTGGTTCACCATGATCAATTAATGGTCGTTCACCATTTAAATATGTTGATGGTCCATCTGGTAATGTTTTATGATCTAAATGATATAAACGGCAATTGTATTGTAAACCTTGTGGTTGTCCCAAATATAAAAATGATCTACATAAAAATTCTGTTTCAATTTCACATGCTAATTTACATGCTGATTCTGATGTTACTTGTAATTCTTTATCAGTATAATAATGTAAACCAACATATTGTGCTACTTTTTCTTCAGATACACCAATTCTTGGATTTGTAAATATACGATTATTTCTACATGCTGATTGTGGTTTTAAACATAAATTTTCAAAATAATCTGTACCTTGTGCATCAACTAATTGTACAAATTGACCTGTTGTACGACGATCTGAATCACTTAATACACATTTCATATTATTATAATCATATTCAACTGAACGGCATACAAAACGTTTTTCATTTAAACAAGCTGATAAACATGCTTCTTTTGTACTTGTATATATTAATGCATTATCAAGACCACGTATTATTTTATTTGGTACTCTTTCAAATGACCATGGTCTTAAACATACATTATCACTACGTAATTGTAATTTTACCATATAATACATATTAGCTGAACGTTGTGCCAATGCTGTTGGATTATGTGCACTTGATTCATTTTGTAATTGACAATGTGTCTCTTGTGTTGGTGATAATGGATTAACAACAAAACTAAATGCTGCCGATTGACAATCTGGTTCCTCTCTACACCATCCTTGACATTCATAAAGTGATAAATTTTTAACACTATAATATGTTGTACCACTAAAATCAAAATCTGTTAATTTTTCAAATGCCATACGTCCATTGACATATTGTGGAAATGATAATGTTAATGCTAATATAACCAATGGTAATATAAAAAAGTTCGACGTCCTCATCATCTATTTAAAAAAATAAAAAAAAAAGAATGTTAATAATATAATGATTATGCATGACATACTTATATGCATGTACATTAAATGTAATTTTTGTATTTATAAGGTAATTAAAAGCTAATTGGTGATTTTTTTTTAAATAATTATGATTGCAATTGATTTATTGCAATTGATTGTATTTGGAAGTAATAGAATATTTAAGCTTATGATTTATAACAAGCTAGTTTTCATTTTTCACTATACTCTACTACATAACGTATTATAATAATTTTAAACTAGAAAATCTTGTCGAAAATTTTGAGTATTACGGGGTCTAGTTAAAAATTTAAAAATAAATAAAAAAGTTTAGTTTTACTTTCAGATATTTTGAAATTTAATAGCTAATCTCTTTTTGTGATATTGTAAGGAACCTTCATTAGATATCTTGTTAAATTCGTATGTCCGGCGGTTGACTATAATTTTCTTAACTTTTTTATGCTAAACTTCTTACTTTATTTCATTCTTAATTTTTTTTTTATTACAAATTTTTTGCAATTTTTCAACAACATTAACTCATGTGTACTATAAATAAAAATATTTATTGTAGCTACATGTACATTTTTCATAACTTTTGTTGTCGACGACGTTGAAAAATTTCACATTATTAATTTTTGTTTTATGATTTATAACGTGAAAGTTATTAAAAGTTATTTAATGAATTATGAAAAAAACTAGGATGAATGAATTAGGTTTAGAAAATTTTAAATAATTTCAAATTATATGAGCGAAAAATTACGAATTATCTTAAGTTCATTAACTTTAAAATTATTTCAATATATTCAAAATGAAAATTAAGAGATATACATAATCGAAGCGATATTATAGACTGTATACAGAACTTTTATATTTAATAGTCAATTTCATTTTAAAATATTGAGTCACAGTGCAGCTTAAAGATGGAATTCGATTAATATAACAAAGATTTGCTTTTAACAACGTAAAAATTCACTTTAAACACATTTTATAAGAAAAAAAAAATTTATTATGTAGGTAATAGACTTTTATATATATGCTTTTGCTTATATATATATATATATATATATATATATATATATACTGTTACCTTCATATTAATGTTAAATATCAATGTTTTTATATTTCACTGATTTTTATTTAAAATAATTGCGACGACAAATCAATTGAAATACTGGTTTAAGAAACTGTATAGGGTTTTTTTTTCATCTTTAATATTTATATATATATATTGTTATACAATTACGTTTTACTTTTGAATAATATAAATATATTTTATTTTTAAAATGTGACGGTTTGCTCACCAGCATCACTTCAGCATTATTTGCCACTATTCTTATTTTCAATGATGAAAATAATGTTTTGGATTCAGGACTATATTTAATATTTTTTTTGTTCTTTTTTTCTAGATTTTATCTCAGAGATCATCTTAAATATGAAATAAAAAATGAAACGAAAATTGTTATAAATTAAAATTAAGCGCATCGCGTTCTATACAATTTGTATGCGAGGCTCACGAGTTAATGCATATATATTTATATATATAAATTTATATATAGAAGAACATTCTTATTATATTATTAATCCCATTAAGATATGAAGTGTTACAAATTACTGGTATTATTTTTGATTCCATTAAAACTACGATTACAAATATTATATTTTATTCTTGTTGCTATTATTAATATTTATATGATATGTAAAAATAAAGTAAGTATATTTTTATATTTTATAAAAAGAGGAACATATGTATATATATTAGTACAAGTATATTATACACAGCATAATATTCCAACTATTACTATAAATAAGGTTCTTATTTCTTTTATGATTTTTTACAATTTACTATTGAGTTGGTTTGTATTAATCAAATAATATGATTAATTATGAATTCTCGTAAATAATATACGTACGTGCAATACATTATAAATAACTACAATTTAAAGTTATTTTTATAAAATGTATTTTAACACTATATACAGAATAATTTTTATATAATTTTATCTGAAGAATGTCATCTTTTGTTATACTATGTACATTATACTGTTATATATTGAATTTATATTTTGAATTAGGTTACTAGCTGTATATGAGGTGAATCAATATAATCTATCTCTTAAAAGGAATCTAAAAAAAATTGAGTTTATTAATTAAATGTAGTTTAATAGCAGAGCTACTATAATATTCTGAATGGTTATTTCTATTCAAATTATACATATCATATATATATAAATTTGGATATAATTTTTACGAATTATTTTAAATTAAATATTTATTAAAACACTAGAACTTTTAGGCGAAAAAATATGCTCTTATTTACTGGAAAATAATATATACGTATATATGTATACGTGAGAATTTTTGTTATTTTATTTAGCGAAGCTAAAATATTAAACTGCGGCGAATTTAATTAAAATATACGATATTAATCAATTAGTTATTTAATAAACTATTATATAGTTTATAGATATTCAAATATCTATTCATAAATAATTGAATAGTTTATTCAATAAAATAAAAATGACCATTACGCATTGGGTGGTCAGGTATTTTGTAGATTATGTTTTATATGAACACATCTTTACATATATATATGTGTATGTTTGGTTGATTGATTGACGTGGTCGGTGCAGGAGGCCCGGCATACCATAATTAGCACAAATCTGTCGTTTTACTACCACTATCATGTGATTACTAGGCTGTTTTTGAGCGTAGAATTACAGGTGGCCTATGCTTATAGTTAATTAAAAAATATATGTTCCTATAGTAATTAGATAATATGTGTTTTATAAAGAAAATATATGTATATGTATAGTTCATTTATTATTTAAAATTTATATATTTTGTAATGTTATGGTTTGGAATATAATGGAATATCGTTATGTTGTTGGAATATAGTTTAAGGAAATAATTTAAAATCGAAGCCAATTTGAAATAAAGAATAATTTTATTTAACTACAAAATAACAGGAGTCAATTTAAAATATAAATAATTTTTATGTTATAATTTAAAAATTTTCCACAATGAAATAATTGTCTAACAAATTTTTTCTCATAATTTGTCATTCAAATGTATATTAATAAATTTAATCAGTTTGCTTATAATGTATACAAAAAAGAACATACATTAAATTTGGAATTTGAGCTGAATTTCATTTTAAAAATAAATTATTTAATTTGTAAAATAAAATATATATAACAACTTTATTATATTGCTATTAAAATACATGCACAGTTTTATATTACACTTTCCTCATTTCCATAACTCTCCAATTTGAAATCGATTTTAATATAAATTTTAATAATAGTCAATTACTGATACGGTTGAAATCTTATTCCATATATTATACCTCTAAGAAATTCATTTTTTTTTTTCAGGATGATTAGACAGAGCTTGTATGAAATGTAATAATTTTATGCACATCAATTTAGTTTTTATTTTTTTTTCTGCTTTTTTATGCCCTTCAATTAAAATATTATAGCAATAAATTTATAGAAATATATTAATGATAGTAGTGAATAAAGACATCCTATATATTTATTTCATGATGAAAAAAGCAAAATAAAAAAAAATTTAAGAATGTAAAAGAAAGAAAAAAAACGACAATAATAATAAGAAAATAAAAATCCTTTGATATTTTTACTGTAAGGTGCCGATTTTTATGTTTTTTCATAGGTTGTTTATCCTTGTCGTCTTCAACTTTTACTTTTTTTTTAGGATTTTTTCAACAATATTGGGGAAAAAGTATTTATTAGTTTTACTGTACTTTTTTGTTTGTCTCTTTGAGATGGAAACCCGAAATTTAACACACAAACAGATTATTGCAAGAAACCTAATTCCTTAGATGAATGCTTTAACGTACCTCTTTATAAGCTCTAACCCCTCTTATAAAGATATATCATTCTTTCACCATTAAGAATGGGAAACTAGTGACATGTTTTTTCCGTCGCGAAACAGAATATTTTAATATTACAATGGTATAGATTTTCTTCGAGAATATGTTGCAAAAGTCTAAAATTTTAACAGTTTGTTTGTTATTTGAAAAGAAATGGTTTATTTTGTGAAAATACAATTTCTTTCTAACTTCCGCTGCTTCCAAGTTATCGTTACTCAAAGTTAGCAAAATTTCATTTTCGGCTATCTACTAAGCCATTAAATTCTCTAAGTTTCTTTTACTTTATTATTTTCTCGTAAGATAAAAGTATGCAATCATTTTTTTTCATAATGCAACATATTTCTGGTATATAAATAAAATAATTTAAGTATATGAGCAAGTCTTTTAAAAATGTACTTAATATTGTTCAAAGGAAATGTACTTCTTCACAAAACATTTATTTGATCTAACTTTATTTTCTTCTAATTTTACACTTTAAGGGATGATTAAAATAAAATTTATATTATTTCGTGAATATTTCTTTAATTCGAATATTAAAACTCTTCATACATATGTATATGAATCTGCATATTATAAGAATTTTCTACTAGGCTTGAATTTAATATACTTATATTACGACATGTGTATAAAAAGATTTAAAATTTCTTATATTATTCTCAATTATTTTTATATTTGCTCTCAACAATAATTTTTTAAATTATATATACATATACATTTAGCTATATTTTAAGTGAGCAATTTGTAAAGTTAGATTAATTTAAAATAAAATGTACATATATAAATATATGTATATAAATATATGTATACATAAGTAAAATTCTATAAGATTCAATATATGTATACATAAGTAAAATTCTATAACATTCAATGTATATGTGTATTGCTATCTATTTCTTTGTGAATATATTAGAAATGCATGTATTATTTTTCAACAATCAATTTAAATTAGAGTTTTAGAATATATAATTCTAATATATAAAATTTTGAACGAATAATAAAATGCAAAAATTAATTTAATCTTAATAATAGTATGTATATATAAATAGTTGATACTTAATAAGTATAGTAATAAAAGAAAAATGCGCAGAAATGATACAAAAAATGTAAAAAAAAAATTAATTGCAAATTACGATCTACGTGATATAAGAGATTGATTTGAAAAACAACAATAAAACAATTTTATTTTTATATGCAATTTTATTTATGTATAAAGTTAGAAAAAAGTTTATTGAACTTTTCAATTATATATGTGTATTAAAATGAAACAGAGGCATAATTATGCAATATAATTTTTTTGACTTAATTTAAATATGTTGTATCATTTTTAAATTAATAAAACAATTCAAATGGCACAGAATAAGTCAGGATTATTAAGACTACAGTAAAAGTCTACAAAAAAAAATATATTGACGGAGTATTCTTAGGATAAAAGTGATAGAAGATGTGATTGTGCAAGTGAATTGATTTACATATGGAGTTGATCTTATTAAAAATATTTTCTTGAATAAAATCTTTGATATCCTGAATAGCAAGCAATTAGCATTTTTTTGTGATCAATTCGGAATCGTAATTATTAACGATATCAATAAATATTTATTCGTTTAGATAAATCAAGGAAGTTTCATTTTACTTGTAAACTTAATTTAGTGTAAAAATATTTGTGAACAAACATTTGATTACATTAGAATTATGAAATTAAAAAAATTTTATCAAAACAAAAAACTTTATTCCTATACTTATTGTGAACTTCATCAATAAAAATATATAAAAATATTTTTACTTGGTAATTTTAGATTAACTTAAAGCATATCCATTTATGTTGCCGCCAATGATGTTCTATTCAAGTCAAATAAAAAAATGAAAGACTCAAGTGAGAAACTTTAAACAAAAGTAAATTTCTTTAAATGAGAATTTTTTTTTCTATTTTATTTTTATATTTTCTTTTTGTTATTTTTTAAATACATTAAATTTTAAATTTCAATTTAATCTTTAAATTTTTCTATCACCTGTTATTAAAATGTCTTTTAATAAATTTTAATAATTATAATAGATTTTACAAAAGAAACCGATTTTCTTTATATACGAGTATATACGAGCATTTAGAAAATAAATATAGTATCACGATTAAAATTAAAAGATGTTGTAGAAAAATTTTAATTTAGAATGTGTTTTTTATTTTCAGATTAACTCAATTTATTGATGCATTTAAAATGTTTTATATTTTATATATGTATGTATATATATATATTTATATATATATATGTTTATAGAGACAAAAGAAATTTTTTAAAGATATTATAAATTTAAAAACAAAAAAATGTATTTTATTAATTTAATGACAATTTAAATAACATTAATGTTAAAAAGGTACACGTAATTTGTATAAGAATTTATATCACAGCTATATGCATATAAAAAATTCAATCTTATGGCGTGAGTTTCTGTATAAATGTGTACACATTCACACTTGAATTTTTGAAATAGAGACTGAATATATACGTGTATATAAAAGAATAAGGATGGTATAGTAAAAACGTTCAGTGAAATAAGTGAACTTAAAATGATAAAAATGCTAAATAAAATTTAGAATCAGACTGATATTATGGCCATTTAAATTTATGGATTTATTATATTTTGTGTATAGAAAAATAGATATGTGATGCAATTTTACTTTTCTCTTTTCAAGGGAAAATTGTTAATAAGCAACATTGTAGTATATATTATAGTTAATTTCTTCAATGAATTAAAATTGTGCTTGGAGACAAATCAAATGTGAAAAACCTTGTGGGCATAATTTTCATATGAAAAATAAAACAATTTATTCAAAATATGCATTAATATACATATTGGCTTTAGAAATATGTTAAAATCAATTATTATTATTTTTGAATTTAGTTTTATATAAAATAAAAATTACTATAATATCGATAAAATTATTTTTCACCTTTATGTATAATATTTATTTGTCCGCTATAATAAACATTTCTGCACATATACCGAACATAAAATTAAATGTTACATTGATTAAATGAAAAAAAATATAATAAAAGAAGAAAAATAGTAAGAATGTGCATGCCATGCATAAATATTTATTTTAAAAATTGATTTTTTTTCTTAAAGTCGCCATCTCTGTAGCAAAACACATACATATATTTAGATACAGCTGGTGATCAACTCTCATTTGCCTTATTCTTTTTATATTATGTTTTTTATTAAAAATTATGTATTTGTTTTTCCCTTTACTATACAAAAAAAAATATGATGATATTTTATGAAGAAAATGAAGAAAAACTAATTTTAGTTTTTTGTTTTTTATTCACATAGTATTTATTTATTTTTCTTTCTTTATAGTTGTTTCATTTTATTATTTTATCGTTTTTTTTTTAATAATAGCAAGATAATAGAGAGGATCTTGAACTTTTTTTTTCTATACTACAAACATTTCCACATAGAACATAAATATATTATGTACTTGTTTTACATTAAGGAAAAATTAAATGAGATGTGATTTTATAGCGTACAGAGAAATTTTTTTTTTATATAAAATACTATTTACAGTATATGTGTAAGTCCATATATGTTAGAACGAAAAAAGTATATAATTTTTATATTCAAGTGCTATTACTTTCAGAATGACTAAGTTCTATGAATTTCTGGTATAGGGGAAAGAATATTGTGTTTTTAATTTTTATTTTTTGTTTATTATTTTTTTATCTTAACCCAGTGGATGAGTATTGCAATAAGACATAAAATTATGTATATATGCACATAAAAAAAATTATTAAAGAAATGTGTACCTGTAGAACGGATATTTATAAATACATACATTTATTTATATATGTTTATTTATATATATATACAGCGAGATTCAGTAAAGAGTACAATATTATATTATCATTGATTTTGGAAGCCAAAAATAAGTAAAATTTTTGTTTGGAACTTAAAAAAATAAAATAAAGGGAAAAAATAGTTTTTCCTAAAGTTTTAATGCTCGGAATTCCGAAAGTACATAAAATACAAAATCAAACAGCATGTTGATTTTAAGCCATTTACTAGGCTTTTCAGAAACTGTTTGTTTGGAGCTCCTATTTTTTTCGGAAACGAAGTTATAAGCAAAAAAGTTAGGGGAAATAGAAACCGTTAAAATGTTACAACCAAACAAAAGTTTTACTCATTTTTGATACCCTAAACAATAAAACATAATATTGTACTTTTTACTGAATCACCCTGTATATACAAAGCCGTACATATATGTGTATAAATAATAATAATATAGAAAGAACGAGGAAGAATATCACAATAAGAAAATATCAAAACAAAAAAAAACAAAAATCGCGTATTAAAGCAATCAATTGCATGAAATTTTTAAAAATAATAATATAGCATAATATAGAATAACCAAATATCTATAATAATGATAAGAATAAATATAATATTCAAAGGTTCATATCTTCATTGTCAAGGTCATTTGAATATAACAAAGATAATAACTTCAATATTATACTATAGATTATTTTTACAATATAATATGTATAGAAATTTATTTAACTTTACTTTCTATATTATAGGCTCTTAAACATATATTGTATATATATATTATTATTTAATATTCTATTGCATGTTCTTATGCATATGTATAAACAAATTTTCATAATGAGAATTAATAAATACATATATTATGTATATATATGCAGGCTTACATACTCTTATATATATTTATTAGAAGATACATGAGCCGTAGGGTGATTTTTAAAACATTGTTTATCAACTTATTTTGATTATTTTGCATATTTCTTTTATATTGTTATATAAAATAACTATATAATAAATTTTTGCTTATGATTTTCTTAAATTCACAACTAAATATATATAAATAGTGTAATATTTTTATATTTAAATTTCTGATTTATAATCTGTATGTAAATTTACATACTGCAGCTATTATTAAAACGTTTTAAGGAAGAAAAGAATAAGTTTTAAATAGACTGAAATGCAAACAATAAATAAATTCTCCTCAGTCGGATTTTGTTACATTGAATCGGATTTTTTAAAATTCAAATTAAACTTGTAACTTTAAAATAATTTGAAATTTTATTTTTTATTTTTTCAAAAAATTTTGTTATTTAATTTTTAATGTATATTAATCTCAGTTTATTTCGATTTTATGGATAAAAGAGTAAAAGGGAACAATTATTTTTTTAAAAATAAATTTATAGCCCTAGAACTTTTAGGGTTGAAAATCATTTTCTTATATATAAGATGGTGTTTTTTTAAATTTTAATGAGATGTTCACTGAGTTTTAAAATACTACGATGCTATGCAAATTTTATTTAACAATTTTACTTTTAAGAGTCATCGTTCTATTACAAAATAAGTGTTATATTCTTTAATACGCAGATAAAATTAATAAATTTTTAAAATATAATTAAAAATTTATGTTGTTACATAATTATAATTCTTATGTTAATTATAATTTATTCATTTTATAAAATTTTTATGTATAACAAATGTGAGAATCTAAATATAGTAATAAAGGTGAATAGTATGTAGTTTGATTACTTATTGTTTATGTATAAATAAAATTTTTTAGAATTTAAATTGCTTGTTGGCATAAAAAATAATTAAAAATTGTTTTAAAATGTTTTCAAATTCTCTCAGGCGTGTTTTTTTATATTAATTTGAATACATAATAAGGAGTCAATAAATTGGCGCTTATATCTTTCACAGTATAAGATACCACAAATATGAAATTTTATTGAAATTTTAAAATTTAAAACTTAAATTTTGAATAAAATCAGTTTCTCTATTTATTTTAAATATTTTACTTAATATCTTACAAGTTTAACAACCTTTCAATATATCGAAATTTAATTAAAACAAAATTATAATTTTCTAGACAAGAAAATATGAAATTAATCTAGAAGATGTTCTTTTCTCAATTTTCCTCATTTTATTCTATTATAGTTTTTTTTAATGATTATTACCATTTTTCTTATTTTTACGAATCATATCTATTCTTAGATATAGAAATATTATCACGGGTGTTTGATTGTATTATACACAATTTCCATATTAAAATTTTATACTCGTACAAGCTTTAAATTTTCTTTTTTTAACTCGTGTTAATCTTACTTTCATAATATTATTTTGTGTTGAATTGTGTTTATTTATATAGAGTATTTTTTTCGTTTTTTTGTTTTTTTGCAATTTTGTAATAATTTAGGTATATGGTTGGGCAAGAATGAAAAAAATTAATGAAAATACTAAGTGTTAGAGTAGATATAGGAATCTTTACATTTTAGGTTATAAGTACAAATTATATAAGTGCACAACATTAAATATATGATGGTCACATATAAAAATTCTACAATAACTCTTAAAAATTGTGGATATATAGAGAAATAATTCAAATTATCAAAATTTTACTTTATTATATGGCATAAAGTATTAAGCCATATATTAAGCAAGTGCATATAGTATATATTGAATATAGCATTTAAGTTAGAAAATGCACTATTCGCATTTTCTAATTTATGTGTAATAGAATAACAATGGTGAAATATATTTTTTTAATGTGCTTCAGTTCTATATAATATGTTGCTTTGTTTTGAAATTTAATAACCTAATATCGCATATGTACATAAATGTATCTATGTGTATTCTGACTCTTATTCAGGTGTATATTAAATTTAACTTTCTTTAGATAATTATATATCTAATTATAATAATAGTGCCAGTACTACTATATTCTATATTAGAACACAAGTTATATACAAGAATATTATCATCAGTTATATAATCATCAGTTGTATATAAGGGGCATATATATATATATTTATTTATATATGATTCAGTTTTTTATACAATGCACCTTGAATATAAGTAAAAAGTAAAATTATTGTATCTCTTCATCTATTTATGTTTGGGTATTCAATATAGTTAAAATTATGTTTCCGGATTGAAAATTTCTCAAAGCAAAGAGGTACGTTTAAAATAATTTATATTTTAAATTTTAATTACATTAAATATACAATATAGAAAATTTACATCGAAAATTATAAGTGAAATATTAATTATGATAAAATTCTGATTTACAGAATTCAATAATTATTGAATTCTGATCATAAATATTTACTGACGCAAAATTAATATAATAAAATCATATTAAATGAAGCAAACTGTTATAATAATATTTATAATATAAATCAATTTTACAGAAATATTTTGAAATTCCAGAAAAATGAATGGTACTTCAATATAAGACTTTAAAATAAACTTTTCTTAATAGTAAATTCAAAGTCAACAATTTTATCAATTCGCTTCCTAAAATAAGTTTCCAAATCGAATAGGAACAATTTGGTTTCACCTCGTTTTAAAAAGAAAAGAATAGTGTACATATGTATACTTTCGCTGATGTATAAACTTTTTGAAAATATTATTTGATATTTGTTATAATAGATATTGAAAAATATAAAGAATAAAGTGTAATGTCATCATATAGGTAAGATATATATGAGATTTTATTTTGTGTATATAAAATTATTAAAAAGTAAAATGAAAATTAAGGGAATAGCATATTATATGATAGAAGTCACAAAAAAAGTGACAGTGTCTTGCGACTTTACAACTTCTTTTATTTGTAAAAACAATAAAATTATATAAGTATATGAAAAGAAAGCAAAAATTGAATAGAGTTCATAATATTATATTTTTTCACTTTTCCTTTTGTTATTGACCCTTAAGGTGTTTTCACGATTAATCTTTTTTTTTTTGAAATATATATGTGACTGTATTTATATGAATTACAATGATGACATAAAAATAAGTTAATATAATAACTATTATTTTATTATATTTAGAAGTTTTATTAATATCATCTCTTAAAAATTCATAAATGGAAAAGATAGCGTATCCATTCTATTCGTTGCTTTATATTTCTTTATACTTCAATATTTTTAGAAAAACAATAAAGAAATCTCAAAATTATTGAATAGCACAATAATTTCTTAAATATTTGCTGTTTAAAAGCTAAAAATCAACTATATATGAATTTATTTTTTTAATATATAGAATGTACCATTAACTGTATAGTTCAACAAAGAATACTGATTAAAACAAATAGAAATACAAAAATTGAAGTTAATTTTAAGAAGAATGGCCCTAACAGAAAATGACAGAATTTAAGAAAATTATTTAAAATTAGTTAAAAATGTAATTTCTTGGAAACTGGCAATAAATTAGATGAAAGACTTTAACTCAAGCGTAAATAAATTTATTGTTTTTTTTGTTTAATATTTTTGTTCTGTAATCTTATTAAATCGAAAAAGTGTTTCTTTAAACTTACTTAAGGATATTAAAAATCGCACTTTCAAATATAATTATAATTTCAATACAAAATTTAATATCTTTATTAAAAATAGAATTTTGTAACAAATCTTACAATTTCATCTATTTATTTTAAAGGCATATTCTTTGTAATTTTATTTAGTAGGTACTTATATGTTTGCCCTGAAGATGTTCAAAGTTCTGTATATTTTTGTATTTTATAATAAATGTTATAATATGAGCAATATATTATATATGAGAATGTTATAATGCAACAACTGCATCTATATTAGAATACTCTATAAATTTTCTATTATATACGAGTATATAGTGTATATATTCTATTTAATGAAAATTTATATTTATATAGTGATTAGTTAACTTTGGCAATAGTTTAGTTTTGTTATTAAAATTTTCTGTATTACGAAATCTTATATTATACAAAATGTTCAGGGTACAGGAGTGAGTTTTATCTATGATAAGTACCTGTTCAGTATTCGTTTTAGAGATTTTGTTATGTGTTTCTATAGTATTATTAATTTGTAAAAACTAGTCATTATTTATTATGGTTCCACATAATGAGCTCCCAAAAGTAGAAATGTTTTTTATTATATTTTGAAATTTCGTGAAGCTGTACATATTTTAAAAAAACTAATTAATTGATTAATTTTAATTTTTACTAAAGCCTCAATTTGACTTAATTTGACTTATGAAGTTATATTTGCGCATTTATGTTTATAGTTTTGTTTATAATAAAGTGATTTAAAAATTATCAAAAAATTTTAAAATTTTATTAGTTATTAAAGAATCTTTATTTTTAATATGTATAATAGTAGAGCATGTAACTTATAAAAGCATTGAATTTTATGTACTTTTTTTTTGAGATTAATAAGCCTCGAGTCAATATAATAGATGGTAAAATATCATGAAAACTCATCAGAGACCTGAAAATATGTATACATATATATAATTTTCTATTTCAATTTCTTTCTTTATTTATTTTCACATTAATTCCTTAAAGCAATTACTTGCATGTTAATATTATAATGGTCGATTATTTACGTTTGCAATTTTTTAATAAATTTATTTTTTTTGTATAATAATAATATAGCGATTCTTTAAAAAGAATAAAAAAAAATTATTCTCATATGTATATAAGAATGTAAAATTAATTTCTATATATGCTAACTTAGTATTCTATTATTAGATAAAAAATAATTATGCATATGTGCATTAGATTTAAAATTATTTAGTATGATGCGTTTCAAAAAATAATTTAAAATAGTATGTACTTGTGATATTATTGTAATTTATAACAATATTACTAATAATATTAAAATATGAACAACATAATTGTTTTGAAAGCAGTTTTACCTATTATCAAATCTATGATCATTAAGACTTATGGCCATAATTTGAGATCAAGCTCTACGACATAATATTAAACGTATAGCATAATATGAAATATAGCGAAAATGTGAGTTTTAATCAATTGATGCTACGGTGAGAACAATGAATCTACACAAATTCTTAATTTGCCTAATATAAGAATTTTAAATTTTTAGAAGTCGAGATTTAATTTTTTTCCATTTGAAATGTAAATTTTAAAAAATTCTTTGAAATAACTATATTATTGTAATAAAAATGAAGGATTTTAAAATCGAATGCAAATATTTATTATTTTTTTATTTGTTTTTTTTTTTTTTAATTCATGAAAATGAAAATTAGTTATTAAAATAAGCAATGGATAGTACAAATTGCCCTGTATTATATTTTTTATTTAAAAATTTTTTCTGTATTATTTTATTTTATTAGTATAATAAAAATGATGAAATCACGCAGGTGTGAATTGTTTCTCTTAATTTTATGTATATAGGTACATAAATTATGGAAGTCAGATGTAAAATTCATAACACGTTTAGTTAATTTCAAATTTTATTACTAAAAAGTTTCAAAAATACTAAAATTTAAAAGATATGCGAATGTAAATACATAGACATAAGATTCGAATAGACCTATACGTACTATATAAAATTTATTACTAAAAATAACTTATTATTATTAAGGTAGGTTCTTATAATTAACTTATACATAATACGACGTCTTATAATTAGTTTATGATTCATTATTGATGTTATAATAATGTTAGAACAAAAAAAAGAAACAAATTTAAATTTCTGTCTAGCAAAACTTTTTATAGATCTTCTTTCTTAATAAAGAATTTCTACGAATTCATTCATAAAAATTAATGAATTCTACGTTTACTATAAATTTTTGTTGTTTATTCATGAATTTTGTAATAAAAAAAATTTTTTATATTGTAAACAGGAACTATAATAATACATACATAGAGATATATACCATATATGTATGTATAGCTTTTTGTGAATTTTATTTATGGTGTATGAATAAAAATAAAAAACTAATAAAAAATAAATTTTGATTCATCAATTTGGCGAATTTATATGAAATATAATTTCTGATTTAATAACTATATAGCTATATATAATGGTTAAGTGTTATACTATATTTACAAAATACATACTTTTTTTTTCAGATGTGAGGTGAAAAATAAGTATGTATGGAGTAATAACAATAAGTCTACTGTAGGTTTAAGTGAATTTTTCGATTGGGGCTTTTGTTAACAATTAATGTGATAATTAATGTTAAACAATAAGCTAAAAATTTAATATTTGCTATTGTTGTAATTATAATTAAAGTTCATGGTTTCGTGTAATATAAACAAGTACACATTGAAGAAAATGTTATACATAATATATAGTCGGTTAAAAAGCAGAAAACAATAAGTGAAATTTTTGAGATTTTGAAATATCAATCCAATTCCACTAATTGATTACCATTAAGATTATAAAATTTTTTCAAATTGAATTTACTCAAAAAACAGTTTTCTAACCTAGTGTTTTTTGCTTCTTAATCTACAATATATTGAATAATTATTTATTAAGATATCTTAATTTTAAATTTTAATTATAGAGCATTAAAAGACAAAAAACATTTTCGATATTTATACAAAAATTATTTTTGTGTTAAAAAAAAAAATTTGTTATTGATTTTATTTAATCATTTTGTTTTTCTGTAAAAATTTTAAATTCTAATTCTTTATTAATCTATATGGAACAAAATATTGAATTAGAGCATGAAATCATGTTAAACGATTAAAGAAAATTCTTTTTCTTTATATAAAATTTTGTTTTTGTTTTAAAGTTTTGAAGGCATGATCTGATTGCAAAAAGTTCACAGTTATATGGAAAAATTTTTATTCTATTTAACCATAAAAAGAAAGATAAACAAAATAAAAATGAAAAATAAACTGTATTTTAAACACAAAACGGGTAAGAAAAATTAAAAAAAAAACGTAAAAATGAAAAGAGATTAAAAGAAAAAATTTTCTTCAAAAACAAAAGCAAATAAAATTTTCCACAAAACCAAAAAAAATGTTCCGTTGCTTTTTTTTTTGTTAAAATATATGATTGCGCGAGCAAAACGGAAAATTTGTTGTGGGTTTAAAATTTTCATTCTATGTTCCGATTTGTAATATAACAGATTAATTTTTTTTTTCTAAAATAATTTTACAAATGTATATAAATATTACAATTATTTGTATATAAATATACAATTATAAGAATTGAAACAATATGTATTTATATACATATATATATACAAAATTATTTAGAGCGAGAATTATACATTTATTTGTAAAATTGAAAAGAATGAAAAGACCAAGAAAATTTTGAATTAAAAGAACAAAAATAAAAGATTTATATAAGAATCTTATATTGAGAAATTGATGTTTAACATAAAATTCCAGATGTTATACACTGCATTCTATAACTATTAACTAAAGAAAAAAAAATGATAAAAAACAGAGAGAGAGAGAGAGAAACATAATATAAGAAGCAAAGTTAAATCGTGCACAACATGAATTTTATCGTGTTTGTCTTAGGCGATCATTGTTGTTAAATGACTGCGAATTTCTACATAAATATTTTGATTTAAAAGAATAAGAAAAAGAAGAAAGAGATTAAATTTTTTTTTTTGTTAAATTTTTATGTTCAAAAAAATGTCGAATAAAATCACAGTGTTTTTAGAATTATTTTTAAATATATGTTATATTATAATAGTTATTCATATAACAAGATGTTATAAGATTTCAAGTTTAAAATCATAATTCTTATGTAGAAAGAAAATAAAATTAAGATTTAAAGCATTCAAAATCACAGTGTGAAAAATTCTTATTTTTCATTTTAATTTTTTTTTATATTTTCTATATTATGATTTATTTTCGTAATTTTTTTTTTTTTTTGTAAAAATTGTACTTAAATATTGAACTTTAAAAAGGTTTTATTTTTAGATCATCATCATTGTTTTATATTAAAAAAAAAACAAGATGTAATGTAAAACAAGATTTATTCATGTTCTTTTGAAAAAGTACAAAAAAGAAAAGAAAACAGGAGAATAACAGAACATTAAAATCAATGATTAATAATACACCAATATTTTATTGATCTATTTAATTTTTTGGTTCGTGCTTATAGGTGTATAGATTAAATTTGCTTAATACTTCTTTACAAGTAAAAAAAAAAATATTTTTTTATATAGATTTATATAAAGTTGTTTTACATATTATTTTATAGGTGATTCTGGTATTATTGTAAATAAATTGTATTGAAAATCAGTTTATTGTATAAACTTATTCAATAAGTCAAATTCTATACTTGAAGTGATTTATAACCACTCTATTGTAGTATTTTTCCAATAGTAAAAAGAACGGACTTTTTTTTGTTTTCTTTTTTACTACGTGTATATAATAAAAGAATTGAAATTTTTGTAAAAAGTAAAAGAAGTTGTATAAAAATTTTGAAAAAAAGGCTTACGTTAAATTTATGACGAAAGTTGGGTTATTGGTTTGTAATGTAGCACCTTTCCCTTCAGCAAGTGAAAATATTGCTTTTTAAAACAATCATACTACATTTTTAAATTACTTTCATTCATATAGGAAAATATTCAAAAATTGCATAGATTTAGGATGAGACTTATGGTTTCGCTACAATAAACTGTTAAAAAATGGTATTTTTAGGATTTCTGGGGCTATATCTCTTAGGGAAGGGGAGATAGCAAAAAAAAATTTCTTTCACGGAAATAAGTTTCTAGTAAAGGGCTATGTACATATTTAGTTTATGCTTTCTAAGGGTGTAAGCATGTTCACGGGCGAACGGATGGCCAGAGTGAAATTAATAAGCAATTTTTTTCAAAGTGAAAATATTTTTGAAAAACAGCTAAAAATGAAAAATAAGAATAGAATTAGGTTTTGTTTGTTCAAATAATGAATAAAAATTTACTTTATTTAATTTTGTTTATGTGGTAATTTTTAATAAGTTTTGGCTATTAATGTAAATTTAAGGGGTTAGTTACCTCTATTAGTAAAATTTTTTTTTCTGGATAAAATTGCTAAAAATGGAATTAATTTTTTGAATTTTAATCTAAGTTTTGAAATATTTTGTCGAAAATGCTTACAAGTAGAAATAGAAGATAATTTTTTTTTTTGATACAATTAATTTGTGCATTTTCTTCATAAAATTGGTAAGTGAATAAGAAAGTTTTATTGAAAATAGTATAATAATTGCTCTTTTCAGAAAAAAAAGCTGATGATACAAGTGAAAACTACAGATGCTCAAAATCCATAAGTATAAGCAACCTGTATAAAAGCGGACAAAATACAATCTTTTTTGAAGCTTCTCTAGTCCTTCATTTTTTTTTCTTATTACATAAAAAAATCTATCCTGTGTCTATATTACTGATATCTTATACATAAATTCTATTTTATTTTAAAATAAATTTTATAATTTTCCTATTTTTTTTTTTTTTATATAATTTATCTACACATGTGTAGTTAAAAATGTCAATAACATGTCATTTATTTATTTTGTAAAGTCAACTTGTGTTTGATAATAATATTTTTTTCGAATTTTGCATATATTATACATACATAGGCCCACCATGCGCTTCACTTAAATTAATGTGCATAAATTAAAAAATGTATTAGAACAAAGTATCTATATTATATAAGTAAATATGTATATATATACATATATACTATCAATATGCCATTGGACCATATAATATGGTAATATACGATACCACATAATACAGAATTGTATAATGCAAACTACCTTATAAGGGACAGTTATTTTGAAAATTAGTTGACCTCATAACATTTAAACTTAATGTAAATGCTGAAGTTAAGTATAGGAAATGAAGTTAACGGGTATAGTATTATTCAATACCCAAATTAGTAATTTGAATTTCTATTCATTGTATTCAATTAATATAATGCTAAAATATATGATATTAATGCTACAATATACGGTATTAATGCTGTAATATACGATATTAATGATTTATTATGATATTAATGTTATTTTATGCTATTTTGTGAAATTATTAGCTATATATATTCTCTAACAGCACACGTAATTTTCCAGAAGTATATTTGGTTCATTAAAATATAAAAATTTGCTAAATTATTATATTTAATTGTTAAATATATTGTTAAATTATCTGCATTATATATAGAATTATGATTAAGTGAAGTATTTGTAAGCATACAGTGAATATATAAGCCATATATTATTCATTTTTTGCCTCAGCACTGTAAATTCATACACTGGTGTATAATATTCTTATATATACTGATAATACTTAATATTTGCTTATAAAAAAAATTTTTATAATCAATTACTGCTTATTAAGGTGTATAAATTGAACAGAAATCAATTCTTATTAAAATCTTATTTAAAAATATTTGTTTAGAATATGTACATAAGTATGTTTAGAATATGTACATAAGAACATAATTGCACATGGAAATTTGTACATATGTTTGTCCTGGTGCCTATAATAAGCACGAATTCTTATACATTTGCTTCAATGTTTCTATATAACATTCTTAAAGATTTGAACGTGAAGAAAATACGATTTCTTTTTAATTGTTCCACCGTTTTAGATTAAGATAACACCACACTATTTTTTTAATTTTTTTCGTTTTTGCTTTTTTTTTTAAGTAAAGAAAATCATCACATATCTTAAGTTTACATACGTATATAAGTTTTAAACTTTGTTAAAACCTTTCGGAATCAAAAATTATGCACTATAAAAACAATAACACATAGAAAACATACACAAGAAAAAAAAAATAATGAAATAATTGTAATCATGAATTGCACGTATATTTGCAGGAAAAACAAAGAAAGGACAAAAAAATAAAAAATAGTTAACAAACATATCCTCGACTGTCTTTTCTCTAGGAGATAAGAGAAGACGTTATACTATAGAATATTTTATGAAAATTTAGCTTAGCAAAGTTAATGTTAAACAAAATAAAAAAAAATTGTTTTAAAATTGTCCAGCAGGCGGGCAGACAGGTTAATGTTTTTCTTTTTTTTTATTTGAAAATAACAGCCATATAACATGTAATCTAGTCTTCATGTAATTATAACACACAGTACATTAAAATAAAATAAAAATAATATATATATAAAGGTATGTAAGAATGTTTATATTTGTATTAATATATGTAAATAATAGTAAAAGGTAAAAAAAACATTGATTTCAGGAACATTGAATTATATACATATATATAGAGGTATGTATATTCTCTTTTAATTTAGAATTTTCTATTAAAACACGACATAGGTAATTTGGAAAATTCTAGGATTTTTCTATTACTAAATTGAAATTATACTAAGAAATTTTCAATTCAAGTTAATTTGTATACCAAATGATGTACATATGTAGGAAGAAATTAGTTGTAGCTTGAATTTGTATAAGAACTTTATAATGCATATTTTATGCATGTTTACTTATAAAATTTAAATAGAAGAGAAAATGAGAATAGAAAGACTTAGCAATTTGGGATTTAATATACATAGATGATTATTTTACTGCAAGCATAATAAGTGGTATTTTATACCACTTATTTCATACATATGTATAAATAAGTTTTCTAAAACGGGTTCCTTGCATTCAGCACAACGTGTAACTTACAAATGTTTAAATGTTTGCAAAGGCCTTAATGGACGAGCCATTCAAAAACTCCAAAAATATATTTTAAGGGTATATTTTTGAAAAAATTGAAAAACTACTATAATTTTTTATTTAGTGACATTGATTGGTGCTGTGACATGCAAGGTTTCGAATACAGCTATTCTTTAAATTTTTTTTTTGAACTCAAAACTTTTTTATTTTTAAATCAACTTTTCTACAAGTTGTTATAAATATTTGGTTTTGAGCGTGCAAGTTGCATGTCACAATAACTTTTATAATAAAATTTTTTTAGGAAATTGTGAAAATTATTTTAAAATGAATTTTAATTCTGTTTAATACTATAAAGAAAGAATATTTTGCTCAATTCTTCTTTGAATTTAAATTTTTTTTTAAATATGAAATCAAAATTGATGTTGTAGGTTCAAAATTTTTTTTAATTCGACATAAGAATTGAGTGATTTGTGTATAATGCACTTGATTCTGATTTATACATATAAACAAAATTAGTGTTGTATATATGAAAATAAGTTGATGTGATAACAAATAGCTAAGTTTATTCTTAAAAGTGACTTTTATGATTGAATCACATTTAACTTTAAAACTATCTTTGTACATTTTTAAAAAGAGATGTAGATCTACATGTAAAACATACGTACTTGTAGAAAATAGGTATGTATCGGTATATATGTAGGTTAGCAAATATTTATATAAGAGTTTTCGCAATAAATGATATTAGAGAATGTATACTGATCTTATATTTTTTTTTTGTTTTTATTCTATGAATTGGAATTTAAAGAAAAAAACAGAAAAGAAAAATATTCAACTATACTTGTTTGTGTGTGTGTTTATTTTTTCTATTTTTGCAATGGTAAATAAAAAAAAAACATTAAAATAGAAAAATTAAATTCAGTTTCATATTATATGGAGTACGAGAGAGAGAGATTCTTTAGGCAACATTAAATGTTATAGCCTTTCAAAGATTCTTATTTACATTATTTTGACTATATTTCTGTTTTTTTTTCTTTGTTGTTTTCCTCGTGATTCTTTTATTCTGATATTTTGTTGCATATAATTTATATTTAATGTAAACGGACATTGTATGCTCAGTTAAAACATAATCTTTGAATTGTTAGCTGTCATGTTCAATGAAAAAGATCGTTTATTTCTAGCGTTTTCACTATTTATTTATTTTTATAAATTTTTTTTTTAAGTCATCGAAGTTTTTATTACGTTTTGTTCTTATTTAATTTTATTTTTCTTTTTGTTATATATAGGTTCTTTAAGGAAAAGGAGATACATATTGTAATTCTCTAAGATCAAAATTTTCTTACCGATAGAAAAAAAAAAAATAAATAAATAGAATTTTCAATGGAAATAATGTAAAAAACAAACACAAAAAAAAAATGTTTATAATAAAAAAAATTTAGTATTTACAAGAGTAAAAGTATCCTTTACCAAATAGAAAGAACAAAGAGTAAACAAAACTAAAAATAACAAAAATGTAAGAAAAAATATCAAGAATTTGAGACTAAAAATATTGTTTAGTTTATGGTATATAAGGTAATTAATAATATTTTTTCGCAATATCATGTTAAAAAGAAATTGATCGGTTTGTTGTTTATTTGGTTTTCTCTGTTTTTCTTTTTTTTTTGTAATTTTTTGTAACATAGAATCGAATTTCATATTAAATATGTAAATTTTTTTTTTTCATTCTCTATATATTGCGTTATAAGCATTAAAAATACAAAATAGATAAATATTTACTTTCTACATATAAAATATAGAAAAAGATAATAATATGGTGAGATTTTATCACAGAACTCTATATATTTAATAAAGTGTAATAACCTTAATATAACAATTCTGTTGTATATTTTATAATATACAGTAAGAAAATTTTCATTTAATTAATGTTAAATATTGAAATTTTAAAATTCTTAACATTTAATCTTAAAAATTTAAACTGAGTTTTACAATGGTTAGATAGATAAAATTCAAATTCGTGCACGATAGAGCTTGACAAAATTGTCGTAATTTATAATTAAAAAATCATTAGATCAGATTTTTCACATAGAAATAAAATGATTTGTTATTAATTGTTTCTTTATATAAATTCAGAATTTTGAAATAAATTCAGCAATAAACAGGATTGCGTTTTTGCCGATATTAGACTGAAATATAGCTAATAAAGCTCATTGTATTGTCCTTTGACTTTTACAACAATTGTGATATAATAATGAATATAAACATACATTATATCCATGAAATTTTAATTGCTTCTCAGAATTGTTTTCCAAAAAAAAAATTTAAGAACTTTTTAAAATCTATTCATGATGACAGTATTTCCCCGGCAATTTATTTTTAGAGATACGTTTCCGAATCCCCTCTATAATACAAGGACTTTTACTGCATTCCGTTCTTCTACATATTATGTTTTGTTTTTAGTCACATTAAATTTACTCAAATTTAAGAATTAAATTCCTTCTATCATGTTATTGTTCGTTTTATATATTAATTCTATATAAAATATGAATATATTCCAAATTAAATTCAAAAAATTATATTCAATTTTACAATCACTTAATAAAAATTTTTCTTTATATATACAAATATTATTATTATATTATTTATATATAGTGATGCATTTATAATACGATACACCTTCACAATGTAAGCAGGTATTCTATTTTGTATAAAATAAATGTGTTATATATAAGAGTATAACTTCAATCAGCTATTTTACAATTAAGGAATGTAGAGAAAATTCGAATATTAAAATTCAGAGTTCGATTTTAAATTATACTTTTATACTATGTGTATATATATGTACATAATATTTATTCTGTATAATGTATACATGTATATAAGTATAGTTTTAACTATTAAAACTAAATATTTCATAAATATGGTTGAATATCATTTATTCTGACAACTTGTCAACTTTTAAAAATGTATAAAAGAAAATAAAAAAGAATTTGCTACATATTATTATGTGTATATTTAACAATCATAAAATATTTTAGTAAAATATTTGTATTTTTATTTTATATTATTCATTTTCAAGAAACTATATTTCTATACATTGTTGTATAACAGTTGGTTGAGTAAGTTAGTTATATACGCACTGTATTCAATGTTATTTTATATTAAAGTATTTCCTTTATCAGATATGGTTACAATGTTCTATAAAATATTGATTAGAAATAAAGAAACCACATTAATTGGTTTCTTAGAGACTTAAAATAACCATATTTAACAAATTATATATAAGACATAAGAACTTTAATATTATATTAAAATACGCACCGCACCGTTTGTTATACATATATATAATATAAAAATATATAAGGTAGCAAATTTAATTCAAAAATCATTTATTTTATTTTATTATTATAATAAAAAAAAAATATGTGAATAAGAATTTAATGGTTGTCATTCAGGTGTAATTTATTTAAATTAAAAAAAAAATCTATATAGAACTAAAAATGGGTAAAGATTTATAAAATGTGGAAGCAAATTTTTAAATCTATTTTTCATATAGATACTATTAAGAATATCATATAATATAACTATCCAATTTTATATTTAATTTATAAATGTTTAATTCTCCTGGGGATTTAACGATTTCTGCCTTCATATGCAATAAAATATCCAAATATATACAAGTATTCATATATTTTTTTCTAATAAAACATTGTTTTGAAGATTAATGATTGTTTGTAATAAATTATGTTGAATTTTTATACCTATATAGATTTATGAATATTTTATATTTTGTTTTTTTTTTTTTTGTTAAAAAACTTAAAATGAAATAAAAAATAAATTTCACATTGTTATTATGACAACTCTTAAATAATATTTTTAGATTTTTGTGAAAAATCATTTATGATACTAATATTAGACGCTTTAGGGTGGATCAGTAAATATTTTTTTAATTATATTGTCCAAAAATATTATATAAATAATATTCCAATCTTTAGAATGTGTATGTGATTCAAAGTTTCCAAAATTTTTAAAAGAAACAACCGTATTTTTAATAAGCAATTATATAAAATTAAAAAAACACTGATATTATTTTCTTTATAGTTATTAAATTATAGTCAAAAACACTAATAATAAATTAACACTAACAGGAATACAAAAAATATGTTTGTAATTTATAAAATGCATTGTATAATGTGATTGTAGTTTGTAAAATAGTAAACTGAGTAGTTTGGAGAGGGAGCATAACGTTCAATAATGAAGAACTGGCATTGGAGACGTGAGCTTTAATTATTTAAAAATAAACAAAACACATTTTACATACTTGATGGAATTCACCCAAAAGAGCTGATAACATTAGAATTGAAATTATTAGAATTGAAATTGAAAATCCACCCTAATCCATATATTATGTACATGCATGTATTTCTATATACATAATATTATACATGCATTTATATGTTGTTAACATACGTAAAGTTAAACTATAAAAACCTTTTTAAAAATTTTATAGCCAATAAAAATAAAAATATATATGTATATTTTTATTCATAGAGGAAATTTTGATTGACAATAATTTGTTATTGATTTTCATGAGGAATAAAATTATTAATATCAGATTTTTATTTCTTCACAAATAACATTATTGGAATTTATTTGAATTTAAAATAATTAGCTTCGTTTTTGTTTATAAATCTATAAAACAAGGTTTACGAGGTCTTACAACGATCTTGGAATATTTGATTTTAAAAGCATTTTGCATGAAATTATGTGACTTTTTTTTAAAAATTCTAAGAATTCGGTCTTAAAACTTTATACCTATATTGGAATATTTCAATATTATAAGTATTTCGTCTTGGATGTCGCATCGTATAATAAAAACTTCACTGTAAAATATCACGAATATCAATATATAGAGATAAGATTATTGAATTTTTTTTTAAAGATTTCTATTTTAAGGAAAGTGGATTTATTATAAGGCGATTCAGGAATTTTAACTATCTATGTACTTTTTATAATATTTATAAAAAATATTGCTTAAATGGTTATATTTTTCGTTTGCGATTAATTTTTGTTGTATTTTTTCATTTATTATTAAAGAGATTACTGGCGCCTAAATTTATTTATTTTTGGATTTTAATTGAAGATAAGAATTCAATTAAATTGATTGGAATAATTTAAATTAGTTTGAAAAGATGCGATGATAAAAAAATGATTAAGAAATTAAATTGAATTACAATTAAGGGGTAAAAAGAATTCAAAAATTTTCTTTTTAAACATACATAATTTATTTTTTCTATATTTTGGAATGTCTTACTATATAAATGCTATAAATGTATACCTATGCCTTCTTTGAATTATTAAATTCATAGAAGAGAAAATTTACATTTTGTTTTAAAAGTAAAATGTAAAATAAAATGAGAAAGGAAACGCATTTCTAGAAAAGGACAATATTTATTAATTTGAAATTTGAAGTAAGTGGGTTTGTTTATTTTTGAGTGAGTTTTTTTATTGGGTAATATTTAGTGTGAATTTATAAGGAAAATTTTTATTCAAATAATTTAACGTATTGACTGAATTTAATAAAGTTAATTTTATAATAATAATTAAAATTTATTCAAATTAAATCCGATTATATTTGACAATAAAAATCCCTATATATTTACTGCCATATTTTTTTATAGTATTGGTTTGTCATATTAAGACTATACAAGAACTCATAACCATATGGAGTTTTTCATTATAGAAAATCTTTAAAAGCACCTCCATCCTCGGCTTATAAATAATTGATTTATTATTTTTATTGAATTGATAAAAACATATATATGTATATACCTACGCTTGCGTACATGTGAAATAAAAGTGTACAAATGAAAAAAAACATAATAGTTCTGACAAAAAGATTACAAGGCTCTTTATAAACAAATAATTTTCTATATTCAATATGAAATTCAGAAAAAAAAAATTGAAAGACACAAGTTAAGAATTCTTTAAATTATAAAACATTTTCCTGTATTTAGTAATGACTAAAAATTACAAAACAGCATGTACAACATATTGGACCTACTACTTACTACCTTTTAGACAGGTGTAATAAATTAAAGATAACATTATTTAATGAATAAAAGTATGTATACATGTATATCTAGATAGAATATTCTAATGTAAGTTAAAAGGAAGCAAAACAAAAAATACAAAACAATAAAATAATCGCCATGTTGAAATTTCTTTAACATTTTTATTGCATTCATTTTTGTTTTAAATTTTTGTTACCGAATCGTTGCGAAAATTTTCCTTTGTTTTTTTTTTTTATTTTCTCACTTAACATAGTAGAGAATGTTGTCCAGCGGCTTATTTATAAAAAAAAACTTTTTATTTTAATGTGTTATTTTTATATGCAAACCCACAATATTTATACATATAAAAATTGAAGAAGGAAAAAAATATTAAATGCGGTATCCCCTTTTAAAACCAAGAGATAGGAATTCTTTATTTTTCTTTTTTACAACAAACGAATAGGTTTTTATTCACAGATTTAATTTTAGTTTTCCGGCAGCAATACTTTAAAATATTTGAATGATTACAACAACAGCAGGAGGTGTATATTTTACATATTGCAATGTAAAGTATAATTTAAAAATGTGTGCGGTGTGCACATTATTTGCGTATAAGTATATGTATATTAAAATAAATAGTATAATTGTATCCAAGTGAATAAATATATAAAAAAAATCAAAAATATAAGCAAATCATATTAATTTTATACATAATATTATAACAATGTGAATTTATTAATATGAGTATTGATCATAAATGAAGTTTTGATTAATTTTAAGAAGTTTTCTCGTTATTAGATTATACTTTTCATTTTTATTTTATATTACGAAAATGATTTGAATTTATTAAGAAAACAAAATATTTACAGTAAAGGAAATTGAAATAAATATCAATTTTTTTGATGTATAATTGGATCTACTAATGTAATTGTATGAAAATTATTGAATTTTTGAACATTTCGCATTGAAATAATTTAAAGTTAAAAAATGGTCAAAAAATTATTCAAGATTTTTATATAACATTATTTTCATATTTTACATTAAATATGAATAATTTTTCAAAATAAATATGCATAATGTGTGTGGCATAAATTGTGCAGAAAATTAGGTCTGCACTTTGGTTGTTTTCATAACATAGGAATGCGTATTTATATTTCTTAAAACTCGTTTCCTTTAAAGAAAACACAATGCTTCTAAAGTGTCAAAATTTGAATTTTCCCAGTCGGTAATTTGGAGAAGCGCTATAATCAATTTCGCTTGTTAGAATTTATTTATTTAAAAGGATAAAACTAGAATAATTTATCTTAAAGTTAGCCGATTACAAATCTTAATAAGAACAAGATTATATTTCTTATATTTTTTAAGCAAAATGAACCACAATACCACATATTATTTTAGAAATATTGCCAAGGTAACGGTTTATTATATGATTATTATAAGGAAAAGAATATCGATCACCAATTTATATTAATAACTTACATAAATATTGAAAGAAATCGCAAAATGTTTTCAGTTAACTTAAAATAAAACAATAAAAAACCAACTTCATTTCATTAAGAAAGTTAAATTTAAAAAAAAAATAAAGGAAAAGATAATAAAAAAAGAAAATTAAAGAAGGAAATGAATTATATATTTAGTTTGTATCTTGATTATTCTCATGTGGGATTTTCATGATATATAGCATTTAAACTCTTGCCTCTTTATAAAAAATACAAAAAAAAAAAATAAAATTCTTAAGGTAAATCGTGTAAAAATTGCTTATAAAACACGAAAATGTAAACGGCCTTGTCATGAATTTTTTTCTTCTTTATAAACAAAAACAATAATAATATCATAATACAATAATAAAAATAATAATAATATGTACAAATTTTACTGGCGTTTGTTCTGCTTACTTTACTATATTAACACTTATATGTAATAAGAAGAAGAAATTTCTTATTCTGTATGAAAAACTTTCTGTTGATCAAATATAAGATATCTATATGTAATTTATACAAGTATTTTAATAGTTAAACATAGAATCAAAGTACATTTAATATAAAAGAATATAGGGGGAAAAAAATATTAGATTTGATCAGTTATTTTTAGTTATAAATTCAAGCAAAAAACAAAAACAAAAAACATTAGAAAATTAAAAAACAAGAGAAAAAAGAAAATATAAGGAAAAGTTGTTGATTTTCTACTTTAACAAGTTGAAAACTAATAAAAATAAAAATTAAATAAATAATTTAAAAACAGGTTGCAATTTGTATAATATTTTTTTTGTTTTATGGATATGTACATATATTTTTATAAGAACTTTAATGAATTTAGCACAAAATTTATAGCCTACAATATAAACATCATATGTATATTTTTAAGTTAGAAAATTTATTAGATTTGTGAAAAACTAGCATCTTTATTTAAGATATAATAGTTTAATAAATTTGATTACTATATATTCTTGGAGAGGCTGTTATAAATAATTTTTATAAAAATTTTATAAAAATATTGAAGGTTTTTCAATGCCAACAAGTGTATTGCCGAAATTGTATATAAAATGTCCTTGAACTAAAATCGACCTTGAGAGTACCATTAGATTTTGTATGGAACTATAATAAATAATTTTTTTTAATACAAATTTTGGATTTCGAATTAAAAATCAACAAAACCACTTTCTATTAAAATAATCATTTTGTTAAATAATCGTTGTTTCCAACGAAGGTGACTACCCTGCCGTAGATTTTTAGGCATTACAAACTATTAATTATTTTAACATTCAAATTTGTAAGAGTTGAACAATATTTTGTTCTATTATATGCTTAAGCCCTCTGTGTTTCGTACAAATATAACTAAATATACATATATATTTATATTATAAAAATTAATGAACCTATAATAGACATCAGGTGAAAAACTAACACGATTTATAAAGAACACAATATTTTATTACTAAAATATTATTTTTTATTTTCTGTTTTTTACTCAAATTATGTACATTGATTTAGAGAAAATTCTTTAACTAAAAATTAAGTACGCATAAACTTGTATTAGAATTTATTTTTAATATTTTTTTTTGTTTCTTGTGTATATATACCATTTTGTATCCCAAGGTAATTTATTAACAAGAAAGTTAACAGGTTAATCTCTTTACATTTTTGTTTTTAGCTTTGTTTTTGTTTTTTTTTAAGTAAAAGAAAAGTAAGTGTATATGCATATATAGAATGTATTATAGTAAATGATTGTAAAGATCTAAATAATTTCAACTGATGATAATTTATTGCATTTATAATAAGATGATAGCCTACTCTAAAATAGAAAAAGAAACCGATGATAGTTATATACAATATAGTTGTCTATATACTCTACATTTGTATATGAATTTTATTAAATTTAACAATTTAATATTAAAAATTATAAGAACTATAAAAATTGGCATGGCAAATGAACATGATATTTTTAAATGTTTTGCATTTAATTTTATTCCATGCAACAATTTGTTTTAATTTTTGTCTTATTTTGGTTTTATATTAAATTTAATTATTTTTGAGTAATTTTTTTGAATTCATTTGTATAACAAATTTTGATTTTTTATGAAATTATAGGAGAACAAGTTCATTTATAAAGTAATTTTGAATTTAATATAGAATAAAAGTGATATTTTTTAATTTAAAAAAATAAAATAAAAAAATATGTGAGTAAAGAATGAAATATACGAATGTAAATTGAAAATATTTTAAATTCATTAAATTTTAAGCTTCTGGTAATTTATTTGCTATTTTATTCATTGCATTGCAAAAAAAGTGATTTAGTATTAAGTAATGTACAATGGTAATTCCGATAAGTAACATTGAAAGCTTTTGGTTAATTAAATTTTATTTATAAAAATTTTATCATTTAATCAAATTACAATTAGCATGTACACCATTGTTATATTGGACTTTAATTCAACAAATTTTGTTAAATTATTGGTTACGTGTTAAGTTATAGTTTGCATAACTTAATTATTTATTTATGTTTAGCTCAAATATTTTACAAAAATAATATTATGATGTCTCCTTCCTTACCAGTCACTCACCAGTTACCAGTTAGTTATAGCTATCAATCTACGATGACTATCTTACCATTAGAAATTGCATATTAAATTAATATATTGATACATTGATATTGATCAGTTTTTGAATTTGTAAGCGACTCACCTGTAAAAAAAATTAAATTTTGAAAATTATAACTTATTTGTTTTTAGATATTAAATTAAAAATATTATTTAATTACAATTTCATTATATTAAAAATAGAGTTCAATAAAAGTTCAAATAATTATAAATGAATCACATCCGTGAACTACCTTTTTCTTACCATAAAATCTATCGTAAATTAGAGTATATCTATTGAGCATCTATTATTTAAATTTTGGAAATTTTCCTTTTCGATTTTAAAAGCATAGAAATTGATCTTTTCGTATATTGATTATTAATATGGTTAACATTTTGATATTAGATCGTTATTGTTATTTTAGTTAACAAGATTGAAGACAAACATAGCTTCTTGCAAAAAGTATTACATTAAAGATGCTCAGTCAATTGGCGAAACGGTTTATAATCTATAATTTATAAAGGATGAATCGACTGTTATTTAACGTTGCATGTCTTATAATAATTACTTTTCTGTTGAATGCACATTTGAACTAAAATGTGCGTGGATTTCTGATTATTTGTTTTTTGTTTTTGTAAGAAAATATTAAATAAAATAATAGAGAAAACAAATAAAACAAATCGGAAAAGAATAGAATTGACAAAATTTATTATCAGCCTACGAGTAATTCTTTTTTACATATATTTTTAGTTTACTCAATTTAAAATCGATTTAAAGAATCGAACTTTTATTTGAATTAAAATATTTAAAATCCTATTTATTTACACTTATATATACATAATAAACGTATATGTAAGAATTTTTATAGTTATTTACTTAGTTTGTACTCTTTATACTTTAATTTAAAGTGAGTATGTGCACATATGCAGTAAGTTTTCAAAAAAAAAAAAATAAAACAATTTTGTTTTCTGTAAATCTTATTGAATGTGCGCACAAATTTTTTGAAATCTCGTGACTTTGCTATATTCCACGCTTTTAATTCTTTATTACATATTTATTTTTTTTTCCTATATATGAAAATTTATTTTTACATTCCTTAGGCTATGCAATTAAATTCAATTTTATTACAATTTATTTTGTTTTATATATTATTCTCCATACACATTATTAAAAAACAAAAAATGAAAAAAAAAAACTAGAAAGACGCGTGTTGGCGTTACCAATTTATTAATCCAGTTAAAACAAAGCGTAAAAATGTTAAATATATTTCATAGCAAGTGTACAATGTATGCAATACATTTATGTAACACATTGTGTATAAATATACATATATGTATCTGTATGAATACTATAATATATCTATCTTAAAATGTACATAAATTGAAGAAGAAACGTACATTAAATATGCAATTATTGTTGGTACTTATTAGTAAAAATGTTAAGGTTTATTTTATTGTCTTAACTGTATTTGCGTATATATACTCGTATATATAGAATAATATTCTGATGTTGTGCTATGATCCATGCCTATGTACAAGAATATAAGTTCACTATAACATATCGTGTATATGCACCAAAATACAAAAAAATTGCATAGTTTAAAGCTATTTAGATTAGTTTTTTTCTCAAGGTTTTTCTTTGCGAACAATATACAAATAATTTTTTTTTGTTTTTACTATTGTTGAAGGTTATTATTAAAATTATTATTACAATTATTTTGAATTACTATGCGACTGAAATAGTAGTAGGTATATATGTATATAGTATTTACAATTTTAAGTAATCCATTAAAAGTTATCATGCAACAGAAGAAGCAGATGAAGAAAAAACTTTACACGAATTTTCATTTATATACAATTATTGCATATAGTGGGCTGTAATATAATTTCTGTTTTTAATGTTTTGATTTTAACAATAATTTTTCATATTATTGTGTATATTAAATCAAAATAGCTAAATAAATCACTATAAATTATTATCTCTAATCTATATATTTATGTTATATTGAGAGTATATATTGAGAGTTTTTTTCGCATTTTATTGTTCTTCATATCATACTTTGAAGATCTCAAGAAGCTAGATTTATAAAATGTTATCATTTATTATATATGGTATATAATCATTATTGGTTAATATCTTTTATTGATAATTCTGGCGTTTTTTTTTTTTATTTGGTTTTTAATAATCTTGTTAATCGAAAATATTTCTTTAGAATTTTTGATACGCGTGAAATTTCGATATATAAATTAAATATTCTTAGAATGATATTAATTTTTATGTTCCGTTTTCAGCATTCTTTAACATTTTTTTTTTCTAAAAATAGAATTTAATAATAGCATTATGGTATAAGTATAATGCATATATATATAAATATAATTAATGTTGAATGGGTGTCAAAAATTTTTGTTTTATTTTTTCTTTCCGATTATATTTGTAATAATAAAATTGATTCGATTTTATCTTATTTATTTTTTGCAAATTTTGGTAAATAGATAATATAGTAAATATACTTTGTTCTCACCCCTAAAAGCCTGCAATTGAATCAGTTATTATAAAAAATTGCTTTGGAATTACTTCCGATAATTCATTATGAATTATGTTATATCATAATATACGTGTATTATGAAAATGTTTAATAGTTTTTTTCGTTATACTGAAAATCATTATGCACTTAAAACAATGTTGAAAGCAAGCATTGCTTTCTAAAATATCTATACTAATAATTTTCAAAAAACATTATATTGTACAAAATTTAAATTTCTATAAAATTCTATTACAAATTCACTTATTTTTCTATACTCATCATGGAAGATCATGAATTTATGTACATAAAAAATATACACTGTATGTGTAATGCATATATGTTTACACACGTTGTAATATAAATTTAGGTCAAGTGAATTCAGTGTCATCTATGAAAAGAAAATTTTGTATTTAAATAAAAAATAATATTGTATTTGAAAATTATATACAGTGTAGATTTTTTACTAAAATAGTCTATATATTACCTAAAAAACTGAGTGTTTGAGATGTTTTGGTACTTCGCCGAAGCAGATTTATGAAGAAGACAAAGACGAATAAAAAAGAAATAATTGACTTTTGTTTATAATAAATATATGAAAATTAGTTGATGCACCTTCAAAGGTCTCGTATAATTAACGTCGGACCTACCATATTTGTAAAGTAAACATTTGTAGTGGGCACCGGAAAACAGGGACATCATTACAAATTTTAAAGCAAAAATAAATTTTGAAAAATAAAATTTTTTTCCAATTTTTCCATTCTGTGTTCTCAAAATAATTTTTTTCTTTCTATTTTTCAAACATTGCAAAACAAAAAGTTTAAGGTTTAATTCCATGTTTTATTTCTATGACTAGCCTCGCATTCAGCATGAGAAGGTTGCAAGAAAATGATTTATTATGCGTAATGTGCAATGTTTATTGCATATTATTCATTGCCTTAAAAGAAAGGGGGGCCGGGCACTATTTTGAAAACCATATAAGGCGCCGAATAAGTCAGAACCGTGCCTGGTCGTAATTAATTCTCATGATGTAGCATAGAGTCTTCTTTATGATTGTATATACTTGATAAATACGATCGAGTTTTAGACACTCTGTTTATTATTCTTAAACATATAACTATATGTGCATTATTTTTATCGTAAAAGTTCCAAATTTTCTCTATAGAATGTTTAATGTAAAACCGTTTTTAAAGCTTTTTAGATTTTCTGTTAAAGATATATACGAGAAATAAGTTAATAAAATATTTTACTTGTTAATTTCTTTTACGTCCTGAATGCATTCACATTTATTTTTTTTAAATACTCCATGAACAACATTTTTTGACTAAATAAAAACCAAATTTCAATATTTTTCTCTAAATGTGCCTCTAATAAATGTTTAGTGAAAAAGTATTAAAATAATCACAAATTTCTATTCTAAAACATGAAAAAATCGCATTAATTCAGTACTGTTTAACATTTTGTAACTTCTTTTTTATTGCAGTTTTTAATGCACATACATTCATATGTAGGTAATGTGTAAGTGCATACATAATGTGCATTTGAAGTTTATATATCGGATTAGATTTAAAAAGTGACTGCTTTTCTTTTCTCTTGTTTTCCTCTACTATAAACTTCACTTAAGTCAACATTCTTTCATTATTGTGTATTTTTCATATAATAATCATTAAACAAACCGACAAACTAACGTAGCTATCAAATGAACAAATAAGCAAACTTCATTTTTTTTTTCTTACAACTTTTATTTGAGAAAAGAAAAACAAACGGTTTTTAAAAAATGTTAACAGTTTTACGCTAAGTATACTTTTCATATACTTATATTTAAAAAAAAAACTACAGCACATTTGGTTCTATATGTATTTGTGTACGCTAATGTAAGTAGTTATATCTATTTTATAGTATATATGCTTACGTATATTTTATAAAAGTGATATACTAAATAACTGATACGAACGAGTAGTTAAAAATGTTTTACTCTCTTTTTAAATTTTTTTTTTAGAAGAGTGTTGATTTTTAGGCCAAATAACGGGTTCGTATATAGTATTATATAGTTATAAGAGACACATGAAACGATGTACTAGAAATTGAAGAACAAATATTAAATATACATATTATTATACAGAGTTTAAGTTAAATAGAAAATAAGGAAGAAAGTAGTACATTATTAGAGTCACCACAATAGATTATAGAAATGGAGACAACAATGAATAATGTTATGTATATATACATAAATATTATATATGAACATATTATGTATTTGCATAAAGTAGGGGTGCTCAACTTTTGGATTCTAATTTATAACTTTTTGATAAACTGAATATTGATATAGTACCTATATGTATAGTAAAAAATTTTAATGATTTAATAACTAAAGAGTGATTGACATAATAAAAAAATACTTTAATTCTTTATAATTTTATATAGGAACATGTATATGCATGCGGTATACCAATACCCTACGTTTATATTAAGAATATTTTCAATTTCACCAAGTAGCTTATTGAGGTAAATAAATTTTTCTATATAAACCTATAATTATTTGGCGATTTATAGTAGTCTCGCCACGCTCCCGTCCCCAAGTATAAAACTGGAGAAATCCCCAAGGAAATCAGAGAGCAATTCCCGAACGCTCAGAAAACTCTGGCCAAGACAATAAAATAAAAATTGGCAATTATAAATGGATTCATATTTCAAAATAAGATTCATATACAATAATAATAAAGGCTCCAAGATAATTTCATTCTAATTCTTCATTGAATTTAATATTGTACAGCTTACATTTTCCTAGTCTATACGTTTTTCATGGTCTCAACCCTGCTTTAAATGAAATGATAAACAAAAAAAAATATCAAAAATTTTAACATTCATGCGAGTTTTTTAACAGAGAAGAGAAATACCTTAAAATTAGTATACATTCTAATTCATACCAAATATACATGTACACATATGTATAAACAAAGTATATTTTTCAATTTTTGTTTACAATATCAAAATACCTTCTTTACCAAATTAATCACTACAAAATAAGATGTGCTGAATATAAAAGATAAATGAGTAAAAATTATATCTGAACGCTTACTACATTACATAATAATGTACAATACACATATGCTCTCGTTATTATATTAATATCATCAGCATTGTTTTGATCAAAGCAACTAACTAAATGGCGCAAAAACACCATTTTGTTGCTATTATTATCATGTTGGTAAATGATACATATGTACCTACATAATTATGTTCTTAAAAAATTCTTCATTAAATTATTTATTTTATTACTTCTAGTTTCTAGAAATGTGTTTGAATCTATATTTTTTCACCTGAATTGATAAAATAAATTATCAAATAAACATACTTCTTTATATTGAATGTTAAGCATTAAATAAACATGGGGACTAAGAAAACAGCGGCTTAATACATCTAAACAGTCAACATCAGAAAAATATTTACATTTACTGTAATTTTTGTATAAGACTGAGGAAAGTGTGAAGTTTAATATTTTCTATAAACATTTGGTATAAGAATTTTTTAGTTTAATGTAATTAAATACGATTAAAAGTGTAATGTTATGTATTAATACTAGAAGAATTAAAATATTTTGGACAGATATTGTACCATATGCAAATCAAGAGTTTGTTTAATTGTTATATTGTGCGAAATGTTTATTATATATATTATAAGTCACAAGTACTGCTATAAATGAAACAAATTTGTTTTAAATTTCGTTATACAGGCCAATATTCTGAATAATGTTATAAATTGTGCTTTTTAAAATTTCATTAAGTGTAATAATTCAAGAATATCAATGAGTATGCAACAATATATATGAAGAAACTTTTATGTATAAAATACCATACCAGTAAAAGAACAAGTTATATGAAATACCATCAGTAAGCAAAAACAGAAAGAAATTTTCTTTTTTCACAAAAGATGCTTTATAGCGCTTTTGTTTTTACATTCCTTTATGTAATGTTCCTGTGAATTAATATGTAAGTGTGTTCAGATATATACATCTTTTAGTAGGAGTATCACTTATAATAAATCGGTTTTTGCACTTTTGTATAAATTGCAAAAATATTACTTGTTTTAGACCTAGTTAAGTCACATATTTTACACATGGTTCATATATTTTAATACGTATGTAATGATTCAAATATATTATGTGTGATTCAAGTTCAATTTACGGTAATAATTTTTAATCTACATAATATGTATGTATATACACATTTTTATTCAATGATCTTAGAATATAATCCGGGGTATATGTACAACCATATTTGGGAAACATTGCAAATTAAATATGATAGTTTTGGGTTAAGAAGCAAAAACCAGTAAAATTTAAAATAATATATTGAAAAAAAAAATATAAAATTGTGTTTAATAAGGAAAATTTCATACATTTTTAAAAATAGGAACTTATGAACAATGTGTTTATGGATATGTGTATGTGTAGAAATATTATATCCTATTCTTTCAAAAAAAAAAAAATAGATCAAATACGTACTATACATACATTATTGTAATGTTATAAATATAATTTATATTATATTTTATATGCCTGTATGTCCTTTTAAAGAATATCTCTTATATCCAGTATGTTGTATATATAATTTGACATAATGTGTGCATTAAAATGTGTCTATGAATTTAAAATTTTTTTTATTAACAAATTTGTACCATAATCATTTTATTATGTTTGTAAAATAAAATAAGGGAAAACAAATGATTGATAAGTAAAATGTGTTATAATAATAAATCTGTACATAAAAAGTATTACATAATTATAATATTATATTTAATTGAAATAAGTATATTATTGCTATGAATAAATGTATTCTTAATTGGCATAAGTATTGCAAAGAAAAAGCAAACGAAACAGTTTTTAAACTAGTTCCCATACTCGTACCATATAATAAATTTCATGTGCACATTATTCTTGAAAATTAATTTTTAATTTTTATACTAACTATATGGTATACATGAGTATAATAATGCATATGATGCATAATAATATAACAGTTATTGGGATAAATATATTAGTATATAGTATATGTGAATTAATCTATATGAGCATGTAGTGTATATGTGGGTTTAAATTGTATAAGAAAATAAGGTCATTATCAAGATTGATATAACATAAATTTTTTGAAATATTGGCATGATTTGAAGTTATTTTAGCATTTGTATGCGAAAATTATTTTATCTTTATGGGAAAAATATAATAATCGATTTATTAGATCATTGTTAACCGTATTTAAACATAGTATATTACAGATATTTTATGATTTCGTTAATGTTATAAGTATATGAATAAAATCGTGTATGCTTAATCCAAATAAGTCATACTTGATTTGTTTAAAAAATTTTTTTTAAAGTATATGGTTTAATGAATGATTTAATGTTAGAATATGTGGATAGATTTTTTTGGTTTCCGGATTATCTGTTTTATATTATACAGTCTTTGAACTTTTTATGTAAATTAGACAATATTATACATTACTTTTAAGTAACATAATGTTTTCCAGAATGCATATTTTTTATGTATAACTTGTAATATAGTAATTTTCAAAAAAAACATTGAAAAAATTATTTGGTTCAAATCGATATTTGGCTTGGATTAAGTTTAGTAAGATACTTTTATATAATTTTAAAATTCGAAAAATTGTTCATGTTATGCCGTACTTTGATTGATAATGAAGAATCATGATCAATAATTTCGAATGTAACTATAATACTTTATATATATTTAATTAAATATTGTTATTATTTTATTTTTTTGTGAGAATAAACAGAGCACTGTTAAAAATTTGAGTAAAAGTAAATTTGGCTTTAGTGAAAATTTTTCAAATGAAGTTGCAGTTCGTATTACTTCTCTTATTTATTGTACAACATTCAACTCATTTCTTAAACAGTAAACTTTTATACAATTGAATATTTTCGATTTCATTATAGAAAACGTATGTATAAAAACTAATCTCGTAGGTTATTAATGAAGGTCATTGGTTTTGTTTTTTCTAATTCAGAACTCAATTTAATTTTTAAATAAATAAACTTCAGCTTTATTATCCTGTCTACCTAAAAAAAGTTGAAAAATCTTTTCCAATTATTTTAGTAATTGTTACTATTAATGAACTTTCTATTGCTTTTTATAATAAATAAATTTGTTAGAATTATATTTGAATAATACGTAAAATGGGGAGGGGGATAATAAGGTCTATTACAAATGCATTTTAACTTTTTCTGTTTTTCCCTTTTCTCATTTCTCTTTTCTTTTGCAGTAAAATTGCAGTAATTTTAAATTTTTGTTAAATTTGCATCATTAAATGAAAAGTGTTTGCAAAAAAAAAAATTCGAAATGAAGATATATCATAAGTAAAAACTTATGTATATTTGAGTGTGTGTATATTTCCAACTTTCATCAAAGTATATGCGACTTGTGTAGTAGATTTTCTATGTTAAAAATAAAAAAATTTTTTTTTACCTTTAAATTGGGGTTACCTCTTTTACATAAACAAGTTTTTTATATTTAAAATAAATGGAAATATTAAATAGTTATATGTATACTAATGCATATTTTCTACAGAGATATTTGATTCTTAAATGCCATTAGTAAAAAATTAAATAAAAACAAAAAAAAACAAAACTTATTTAACAAATGTAATTGCTATGAGGTATAGAAATTGTTTTTAAAAGAAATATGAAAATTTAAAGAAGTTGTGCATGGACTCTGTGCTTGTGTGTATTAGAAAATGCAATATAAAGTCTTATATTAATGAAAATGCTGCCTAATCCTAGATAAATTTGTAGAAACTAATTTTTATTTTTTTTTGTAATATAAAACTTATTTATGATTCGTTTACAGTGTTTTTCATGCAAATAATTAAAATTATATTAAAATTTTAATGTTGTTATTGAGAAAATTAGTGTTAATAACAAGAACGGCAAAAATTATGAATGCAAACAAATTAATTCTATGTTAAATGATTAACCTATATAATCTGGTATAATATTTTAAATTTAATATATTAGAAAAAATGCGTTTGAATTACTTAATAACTTGCTGAACTGTTTTATATTGTAAGAAGTAATTTAATAAATTTTTATTACTTTGTATATGACGAAAACGTAAAATTTAAACATTTTTACAAAATATACTGTAACAAAATGATTAAATATTACCGTTTTTGTAATTATGAATTCACTCTTCCGTAACAGAGTATATTAAACAGCTCGTCAGTAACAGTTATTAAAAATTTCTAAATAAGATTTCCAAGTAAATAAAAGTTATATACTATATACTTATATTACAATTATATATGAAGACTAATTTCAAGTAATTTTAAGAAAGTAAATTCATAACTGAAAAATTTAATTATTAAAATATATAAATTGAAATTGTTAAAATTTCAATTGACTAAATTAAATTTTAAATAAAATTAAAAACTGTTAAACTGATCTAAATCGCTTCTTATTTTATATATTAACAATTTATACAAATACGTGAAAATGTTAAGAAAAATAATTTAGGTTTAAAATCAACGCCGCAATATGTTTGTAGGAAAATGTATGCAAAATTTTAGATATTGATTTAATTAATTATTAAATTAATATAGATATATACACATAGGTGTATTATAATACTGGTATTTATTTCATTTTAACTATAAAATTTTTAAGCTTATATTATAAATTATAGTCAGTCATTTAAAAAAATCATTAAGACTTCTGTGCTTTCTATAGTGTCAAAATTGCATGTACAATTGCATATACGCACAAACTGTGAGGGTCATCAAATACCTATACCTAATATAATAATTAGAATTTCCGGTATAATTGAGTCAAATCATCTTGATAGAAAAAAATAACATTACAACGCAACTTTCAAGGCACTCCTTTTAATGAATTTGCAAATTATAAATTTTGTTTTTTAAAGAAAATGATTTTATATATTTTATTTAATTATTTATATTATATTTTATTTTATTTATGGTATAGGATTATAGTTTTGTCATTGAAGAGCAACAGTAGTAATTTAAAAATTAAGAAAAAAATCGTATAAGCTACTGATTATTTGAATTCTTTTTAAGGATATGCTGATAGTAGAAAATGGAAAAAATGCGCTGCAAATTAAATTTTTTTTTTGAATTCATCAAGTGACTAAATCCATTAAAAACTAAAATTTGTAAAAAATTATATTTGATTGAAAATTCAAATTTTTATTATTTAAATTTCATGATTTATGAATATTTATATACTATAGTAGCAGTATTATTAATGTACCAAAAAAACTACTTTTCATTTTGAACTTTGTATGGAAATATTTTAAATTTTCATTTATGGGTCATTGTAAATGATACTTTAAAATTATTTCAGAAAAATAATTTAATGTGCCGGTTAAAATATCTAATTTTATTCACAAATATCTTTATATTATAATAATATGGTATGTATTATGCATAATTCATTTCGATTTTTATTAGTATATACATCATCTAAACCGGAAATTGTTATATTATAGGATATAAATTTATATTTTAAAATAAATGAAAATATAAAAATCAAAAAATTAAAGAATATTATTCAAATAAACTGCAGGAGACGAATTTTATACCTTTAAGCAAATTACAAATAAAATATTATAATATTTTTATAAATAAGAAAATTTGAATTTTTTAACAACTTGTTCATCGAAATGAAAATATTACTGTATATATATATGATATTAACGGATTATATATGCCAAGAAGAATAAATTTATAGTGCAAATTTATAATTTAATATTGCAATTATATTTCAAAATATTAAACTTTATTCCTATGTATGTATTTGAAAATCTGCTAAGAGTATAAATTTTTTAACAGGTTTATTCAAAATAATATCAAATTTCGTAAAAATATTTTATATAACATTAAATATCTTCTTAAATTTATAATTTAATTTTTTATTTGGACACATTAATTATTAAGTTGTGTAAAAAATTAATTAGATCAATAACTATTTGTCGTCTATGTACAATTATTGGAATAAAAACAAACTTGTTTAAAAAAATTTAATATATTGAATTGTCATAAATAACAGTTTTCATAATAAAAAAAATTTAATTAATTAATTTATTTGTACATTTTACAATATATTGTGTATAATCTATTAAACTATTTTGTAGCAACAAGGAAATTAAATTGTAAAGTAGGACAAAACAGGAAAAACATCATAAATTGCTACTATTTAACAGTATACAACATATTTAATACATGAACTCTATTTTTATAATAAAAAGTATTTGTATTCATTAGAAAAAAATTAATTATTTTTATTAGAGAAGCAATTTGTAACATATAAATTATAAAAATAAATTGTTCATATTAATTGAATTTTTATTTATTCATAAAAATTACAAAAAAATTTATAAATTTTTTAAAAATTTTTAAAGAGTTTTAAAAAATGTGTCAGAAGTATTAACAGTTTGATCTTACGGCTTTGAACAATATGTTCAAAAAGCAACAAAATTTATTACTGATGAAAATTTTGAATAAAATTAAGTAAATCGCACTATGTGCACACTTTACATAATTTTATTAAACAATGGAGTAACTACATTATTTGCGGCTACTATAAATTACAGAAAATATTCAATTGTATATTATTATTAATAATATTAAGTTAAGTTACTTTTGTTATATATAACAATTACTCAATAAAAATTTTGGATTATATATATTTATAACTTATGTACATTTATGTATATTCGTATGTGTACATATGTGTTACTATAATAGTAATTAAAAAAATATAAAACAATAATTTCTTTTATTAGATTTTCTTTCAAATTTAGGTATCTTATCTTTCTAATTTAGGAAAATTTGGCATTTTCGTTATAGTTTATAGGCCATTTTTGTTGAATAGTTGAAAAGTAGAAAAACATAGTTGAATATTGTGTAACTTTTTTTTAATTTTTGATAAATCAAAACTTAAGAATTTTTGGTTTGAAACTTTTTCCGAAAATATTTCCGATATTTTAATTTTATTTAATAATTCGTTATGTTATACCAATCAAAACAATTAATTAAATTTATACAATTTATTAAACAAGACTAACAGCACCTGCCTACATATTTTTGCATTATTAATATTTCAAATGAGATAAGTATTTTTTTTGCATGGTATTTTAAATTAAAACAATATTTTCGTCTCTTAAAAATTCGAGTTACTCTTTAATTTGTAGTAGGTTTACTATAATTTATATTAAGTTTATACAGTAAAAACCCGATAAATGTAACTCTGTTTAACCCACTTCAAGTTTACCTCGATAAACTAATATATTTTTATTTTTTAAGTTCAAAAAGTTTTGCTCAAATTAAAAAAGGACATCTTCTATTTTTTAACTTAATTGTATATAGTTTTTTACTGCTCATTATTTTTATACGATATTTGAAGGTTGTTGAATTTTAGTCGTGTATTAAATACGATGAAAAGTTTGAAGACTTATTATTCTTTGAGTTAAACGGAGTATCACTGCACTTTTCTCTTGCTACGATTTTTTTTTTCAAATTTTCAACTTGTTACTTGTAAATTTATAATCAAATTACATTATCTTTGACTCTAACAGTTCATATTTTTTATATAGGATAATTTCCGCATTTTGGCTTATTTTTTTTCTTATACAAGAAAAAATTTTTTTTTTAAATTCAAAAATTAAGTAGGAAATTGAATGCTTACAAAAAAAAGAAACAGAAAACAAGAAAATTGAAAATATTTTACAAGAACTAAAAAGTAAAACGCCTTATTTTTTTCTCTCCTATTTTCATACATTAAAATAATTTTGTATGTGCGCCTGCGTCTTATATAACTTGTTCTTATTTTACATTATTATTATAATATTATTTATTTTCTTGATTTGAAATCAACCTCATTTTATTATCTAAATTATTTTAAAATGTTAGAAATAAAAAATATAGTTACATATTTACGTACATATGTTACGTAAAAGCATCTTCATGTTTAATGTGAGTTTTAACTCTAGATTTAAACAATTTAAATTTTATTTCATTTTGTTTTTTTCTTATTATTTCTTTTAATATAATCTTTAAATCTAATTTTTTTCCTTATAAACCATACAAACAATTTTTTTTATTTTATAAATGCATTGAATAAAATTAATAATCAAATGAACGTATGTAGGAAATGATGTTAAACTTGTTCTCGTAAACATTATACGATAAGAGGAGAAAAAACAAAAAATTTAAAATTGGGCGTAAAATTTTTTTGATATGAAAATTATTTTCATCTTAAATAATGGTAAGATTTTTTTTTTCGTTTTTTGTTATTTTAATAAATAACATAGTTTATTATTTTATTTCTAGTCTTATTTTATTTATTATATTATGTAGCTCTTGCTTTTTTTAAACAGATTTTTTTTTTCACTTAGCTCTTCGTTTAAATGTTATTATTGTGGTATTGAGGAGGATTGTTTGAAAAATTATTGTTGATAAGTAAATAATAATCAGACTAATGGTTGAAAAAAAAATTCCTCTATAACAATTTGTATTTTGTTTTTGCAAACTGCAAAAATAATCAGGAATAATAATAATAATAATGATTACATATTAAATCTTCTTTTTAAAATTGTATATGAAACAAAATAATGGACGTATGTTAAAACACAACATATTTTATAGATCTTCAAGCTATATTTACTATACTATAAAATACGGTAATGGAATTAAAAATGTTATACGTGTATGTAGTTAATCCAATTCAAAAATAGGAAGAAAGGTCAAGAGAAAACATTAATTTAATGTGGGTTTCTAAATGAAATGTAGAGGTGTGGATACATTCTTATATAAGAAATGTTACTATATTTATCTTGTTGAAATTATTTTAAAGCAAATATAATGGAACATTTTATTTTAATAATGTAAAAGGTTTTCTGGATAAAATTTGAATTAAATTATAATTTTTACGAAAATAATGCAATGGAAAGGATTAGTCTTTTTTTTTTGAAAATTTTACTTTACTAGGTAATTTATACTAAAATTTGTCAAAGAAAATTGGTAGAAATTTCGAGAAAATATTAAATTTTTTTTCTGAAATCTGTTCCTTAATGTAATAAAAATACTTTATTCATGGATGTATTGGGCACCCTATTTTTGATGAAGAAAATGAATGATAATAAATTTTTTTTTAATAATTATTTATTTTTATAAAGAAATATATAATATAACAGTTATTAAAAATCCAATTTATTTAATTAAAAATTTTATAATTATTTATATAATATACTCGTATAACATTTTCAATAATTTCGTATAACATGATTTTTATTATAAAATCTATAATTATAATAACAAAAAATTAAGCTTGCTTTTTCTAAAAACCTGCAATTATATGTTATTTAAATAACATTAAGAAAATAAAAATATTTTATTTTCTGAGGAATATTTTATATAGAGCTATAGGAACGTTTTCTTACAGAAATCATACCACAAACACTGTCCCTATGACCGCATCCTACCTACACTTTTTTTTATTTCCTTTTATTTCATTAAATATATGTTTAACTTTTATAAATATATACATACATATATATACATATAAGTACATTCATTAAATATAATTTATTAAATTTAAAAAAAAGAATGAGAAAAAATAAGAAAAACATACTATTGGTTATAAAATATAAAAAACAATTAAAACTAACAAAAAATAAAAAAAAAATAAGAAAATAAGAAAATATAATATATCAAAACTTAAACTAACCTTGACCAGTGATTTGTATATTATTGCAAGAACAAGAACAGCGAACATCTAATAACAACAGGCAATTTCAACAACATATTGATGAGATGTAATTTGTAATCAAGTCTAACAACAAACTAATATTTTTAAAAAGGAATTTCTTAAAATCAAAGAGTATTTTAAAAAATAAAAAATTTTAAATAAAAATTCTTTATTATTTAAAAACATTGACGATACATAATATACTAACATGTAATACGATCTTATTGTAATGATAACAAACAGATAGTAGTAACAGAATAATAGCGATAACAGTAAGCAATAATATTCTATATACATATAGTGAGAGTAATAACAATAACAACGAAGAAGTAAATTCATTATTTAAATAATATAAAAGCTGATTTTTAAACTAAAAACTAAAACAAGAATAAAATATTGGAAACTAAAAAAAAAGGAAAATAAAGATGATAAAAAAAATAGGAAGAAAAAAATATAGAAAACCAGTATATAAGGAAACGGTACTACTCAACAAAAACCTTTCCACACAAAAATTGAAAATAATAAAAGGCTATAGAAAAAATAGTAAAATAAAAAAGAAAATCATAATATACGAATGTACTTTTTCATGATTCCAATCAATTGCATTTTTCTTACTTGAATTTTACTTCTAGTAAGTTAAGTGTATTGCAGTGGATATACATGAAATCAAAAAATAGAAAATAAAAATGTATATAGATAGTATAACAACGCTTAACCGAAGAGAGAATCTACAATGAAATAATAACGATAATAATAATAATAATTACAGTATTTTAAATTGTGCGCGTAAACTATCTATCAAATATGTTATTTATATAAATATACATACATATACATGAATACAAACGCATATATATGCAATAAATGCTAGTTTTTGATTATTATTTTTTTAATTTTTTTTGTACTTTCATTATATTATATTTTTCTACATTCTTTGATGATTCTTCAATTTTTATAGGAAGCATATATATTTTATAGATTCATGCTGCAATAAAATATAAAATTTTCACAGTAAAACTTCTTTTATATGAAATTTTCAAAAATTAAGTAAATATTTTGATTGTTATATGTGAATATGTGTAAGAATTTTTCAACAGAAATGACAAAAGAATAAATGACAATATTAATAACAGAATTATTTAAACGTTTTCCAAATTGTAGTTACGATCGTCGCGTACATCACATGATTTGAAAACCCACATTAATATTTATTCAAAAATTAATATAAAACTGTATATCGTTTTTCAAAAGATTTAAAAATTGTCAATATTTTAGCGTAGAAATCTTGTCGTATTTTCACATAAACTGCTTTAAAATCTTTACCAATAAATAAAGATATAAGTGTTTTTCATTTTGCAATAGATCTACTTTAGAATTATTTTAAATAATATCCTTTAATTGATTTTGGGAAAAAAATTGATTTATATCGCCAATAATTAAAACAATTTGAAATTATTTAGGTCAGAGAAATTATTTAGGTCAGGTTAGGTTTAATTTATTATAAATCTGTAAACAGTTTAATATAAATTAATAATGTACAAATTATGGATATATTTATAATTGAAATCATAATGAATTAACATATTTTCTTAGAATTACGATCAAAACGCTCGTTCTCTTAAAAATTTCATGGAAACTGAAGTGAATATGATTATGTCAATTACTATTTTTTCCTTTAAATTTTACAATATTTTCCTATATTACAAAAAAAATTGTTTTATTGTATAGACCTTAATAATAATCTACAAAAAAAAATATGTATATATATATTACTATTTGCGCTAAGATTTATAAATACTAATATACATTTTTTCATCTTTCTATCTATCTATCTATCAATCTGCTAGTTTGATAGGATTTGCTGTAAAAAACAAAACTCAAGAAAACAGTGGAAAAACATGTTCGAAGAAATTTTTAATTCAACTTCTTGTATATATACAATTTGGTATGAAAAAATGGATAATCTCTATTTCGAATTATATAAAAATGAATATAATAAAAAATGGTAAGTTATTAATTATTTTGTTCATCCTGTATAACTGTCATAACTCCATATTTATTATATTTGAATGATTAAAACATAATATGCCACATTATTAGAATAGAATTAAAAAAACTTAGCATACTTATAGGCGACATACAATATAAATTATTCAGATAAATTTCAACTCATTTACTATCATTTACTTAAAATATGAATTAGAAAAAAAAAAATGATTTTCATAAAATTTGTGAGAGATATATTCCTCTTTATAAAGCTACGGCCGTTTTATTTGATTTACCGCTTCAAATTGAATTTACGGTTTGCAATTCAATACAAATGTTAATTGTAGCTTTAGTTTTTAAATTCTTCATTTATCTTTATATATTTTCTGTTTATTTTCTTAACAAAAATTTTAATTTGAATGCAAAATTAAAATTAAATAATTAATTATGACTATACAAGTAATACACTTCTGATACAAGTAATAAATATTTTTCTTTAATTTTTATTTATTTTAAAATGCTTGAATATGTTATAGATTTTTGAACTAAATAAATGAATATAAAATCAACTTCATAATATTCGAAATATCATGGATGATTGCCCATTTTTTTCAAATTTTAACAATACATTTGCTGCAATAATAATATAAAAATTATTTTGCAAATTCTATGAATTTTAATTTACATGTGCATAAGAAATTTTTGTAAGAAGAATTTTTACAAAAAGAAAATTGCGTATAGATTAACTATTATTAAAGAAAAATGAAATGTTAAAGTTTGAATGATGGAAGTTTAAAGTATAAAAAAAAGGAAAACAAAAATAGAAAAAAATTCAAATGATTTTAAAGTTTTTGTATATATATTTACCAAAGTACATTATATAATATGGCATACATGAATAGCATTTTGTTGGGATGTTAAAAGAAGAAAAACTTAAAGAAAATGAAGAGAATATTATTATGCAGAAATGTACATCGTTTTTTTTTAACTATGTAATTACAACCATATAGCTAGGAGTGTTTTCATCATTTTAATTTTTCTTTACTTTTTAGTCATAAATTGTAATGTGATTGCTATTACCCATAAAATATCGTGATATTCTCTTATAAATTGCAATTGCAAAATTTAATGCTGATGCCAATTTCATGAAGAATATATGTATAGTGCCAAAAATATAAAAACAAAAAAAAAACAAAGAAAAAAAAGGAAAACATTTCATATTATTTAGCATACTTAATCATCGCTTTAATGAACCCTCATATTTACTTATAAATAATTTTATATATATACTCATATATCGGGTTTTCTTTACACATGCATATGTATATGTATGTTTTTTTGCGATATAATTTTGTATATAACCATGATAAATAATTGTTTTATATTAAAATAGGTAATAATAATACTTTATGATCTACCAAAGAAGAAAAATTCCAAATGAAAGAAATGAAAGAAAAAAAAAATTATTTTGAAAAAATTTGTTATTTGTATATAAAATTTGTTATATATATATATATATATGTATATAATCATTATTGCACGAGCTCATATTCGAGTCTTTAAAAAATTTTTATAATATTTTTAAATATAACCTTTAGACAAAAACAAATTAATTTAAGGGAATTTCATACACAAGATATTAAAAACAAAAATAAAGAAAAAAAAACACATGGCAACTCTAATAAATTTTATGAATGCAATCAAGTAAACTATATAGAAAAAAAATATTAAATTTGAAATTTAATTGTATAATAAAAAGAAAACTAAACAGAAGCTAAATAGTTATTTTTAAGTACAGACTTAGGATACCTTTCTAAGGCATACCTTAAAATTTGGAGACTGTTATTTTTGTGGTTGCTTTTTCGATCGACTTTATCTTAAGACTTAGTTTTCAATCATACTAGTATTAACTTTCTATAATAAAATTATAAATGAAAGAATTAAAGAATTGAATATTGGAAAAAATCTTTAATTTTAAGTAAAATCAAAAGTATCAAATTATTAGTATGACACCCTTTCAGTATTTTTTATAAGAATAAAGTTATTTAATGTAAAATTATTTATATTTAAAAAAAATATATTTGAATATATTTATTTAAACTTATATGCAGAATTTTAAAAAATTATTCAACATTTTAAAATTTTTATAAAAAAATAGAGAGCCTATATTTTTAATTCCATGCAATTTCTTTTGTATTCATGTCTTAATTGCAAAAAAAAAAATTAAATATGAATATATATATATAATTGTATCTGTATTCTAGTGATAAAAGAGAACAACACTAAAATTAGTTAGAACGCAAAATATGAAATTATAAAGACAGAAAAACAAAAAAAAAAAAAATGGGTGATGATTATGGTGTCATTGTACTAGTATAAAATCCTAAACCTTAATTAAATGTTATTATAAAATCATGATACATGATGAGAAACTTTAATCTATCCGATGAATTTTTATTATAGTGGAAAATGATTAAGTATTTAAGTTGCAAGAATATTTGCAATATATATTATAGTTGGATAATAAGTTAATTGAAGTCTACAAAACGTTACGTATAATGGGTTAAAAAATGTTTGAAAAGAAAAATGAATTAAAAAATTATTAAAATTTAAAAGGTTTCTCACTTAAGTCTTTCATTTTATATTAATATCAACCATGAAAAAAACACTGTCGAAATTAAAAAACTTTCTTATACAATTGTTTTTTCAGAAAATTTATTATTATTTTTCTGATCAAATGTAATTTTAATGTTCTAGCGCAGTGCATTGCGTTACTAATTTAAATTTAATATTTTATGCTATAAATTTCAATCAGAAATTGGCAAGTTTTTTTAAGTAAGTAAGATTATTTCTATTTTTGTGTGCGATTTTGTTTTTCAAAATTTTATTATGATTTCAAATAACTCAAATATTTTTTAAGATTTTTCTAATCGAAACAGAAGACAATATAGGCGTTACTATTTTTAAAATTAAATGAGTGTTAAAAATTAAAACCTGACAATTTTACAAAGGTGTTCATCTATTTGTAAAAACTACAATTTTTATTAATCTCGCATGAATAAATTATCTGAATTGAAATCAAATTTTTTATTATTTGATTCAAATATAAAATATAAAATAGTTTTTTTTTCCGTTTTACAATCATCTTTGAATTATTGTTTATTTAAGAATACCTAATCTTTTTTGTACATTCTTCAATCCCAAAATCTTGTAAAGAATATAAATTAAGATTTTCATATTTTTATATATGATGGGCATTTAAAATTAGATTAAAACATTGAATAGCCCTATTTAAATTTTAATTAAAAATTCAATATGAAAAATTGAAATTATTCAAAAAATTAATTTGAATTTGAAGAAAAAACCCAAGAGAACACAAAAGAAATCGAGTGAATAAGAAAATAAAAAAATAAAATGTTCTCATTTTACCATAAAAATAATTGAATTTTTTACTATTAAAATTTTCTTTTAAAGTCAAAAAAAAAATTAATAATAAATTTGAACACAATAAAATTGAGTGAACAAAAATAATTAATTCAAATGATTGATTGATAGAAATACGCGGAAACAAAGATTTTTATATGGTCCCATTCTTTTCTGGAATTTTAAATTTTTATTTTTATTTTTTATTTTTAAAACCTTTTTTTTTCTTACAGATATTCTTTTTTGTCTTTTAACTAATTTTTTTTCATTTTCAATTTTTCTTTAAATGCATTACATGGAAAATATTGAACAACCAAGAAGAAAAATTATAAAAAGTAAAACGAAGTTTTCATAGATTTTGTAGACTTTTTTTTTCTAAATTTTTTTTTTGCGTTTTTATATTTTTTGTTCCTTCTATTCCCTCCAATTAAAATACATTGGCTAAAAAATAATGAATGTGTAATTATTCTATTCTATTTTTTTTTACAATATTTAAAAAAATTACCATGAAGTGAAAGAAATTTAGAAAATAATATGAGAATAAAAAAATTTTTTTTTATTCAGAATTTAAGTATAAAACAAAAAAATACCGCAAAAACCCTAAAACAAAAAAACAAAAAAGAAAGAAAAAACAAAAGAAATTTTTTAACGTGTAATGTGAACATGGAATTTTATTTAATTGTACAGCAAAAAGTTGAAGACAAAAAAAGAAATTACCGTTTTACACAATAACACTTTTGTTTTGTTTTTCTTAGGAAAAATTTTGCCCAAAATCATGTTATACAACAGTAGCAGAACAAGAACAGAAAACGGTTAGGTTTACTAAATTTGTCGGCATTTAATACTTTTAACTTTCATGAAACGCTTTATGATTTTTGATTTTATTAGAAGCTTTTTAGATCCTTTCAAATGATTTTTTTTCTGTTTTTTTTTTTTAAAATATAAGGGCAAGAGTTGATTTTCATTATTTTACTTAACATATGCATTATAAATAGAATTGATGTTTTATAATAGAAATTTAATAGATTTATTGTTCCCTACATTTAGATAATGATTTTGTACTCCCGTAATGCATTGTACGAATAATTATAATTCAATAATACTATCAAATATTTAATGAAGATGATATTTAGATAAAGCTTAAGTTGGAAGAGAGGGTCAAAGTAAATCGAAATTTTTAATAACAAGAATTTAATTTGATAAAAGATTATTGTTGTTACACAAGTGTATTTCAATTGTAAAAAATCGCTTTCCAACATTTTCAGCATAATAAGTTTTTTTTAAAAGTGAAAAATCGAAATTAATTAAGTCAATCAAATCACAAAAATTTGAAATTTTGAATACGTATACCTACAGGAAAACTATTCTGAATTGATGTCCTATAAATCGATTTTATTTTTACGTTCTTGAATATTTCTGAAATTTGTAAGCTCTCAACCTCTAAATCGAGTTTCCACAACACCATTTTTTCTTCAACTTAAATTTTATATTTTAACAAAAATTATATTCTTGTTAGTAACTTGTAAAATATTAAACTATAATACTACATTATATATTACGTAATTGATTATACTACTATTTTTATATAAAATTGTTGTTAGTTAATTAATTTACGATAGATATTATTCGCATAGTTATTAATATTCTATAACATTCATGCACTGTTTTAAAATTTTATTCTATTTATAAAATTGAACGAATAAATGTAGACCAAAAAAAAAATTTGTTTTAAAGAAAGTACACATTTTGTCACACATTAATAAGTTTATAATATATTTTATAAGTTTAAAATATTTTTTATAAAATCCACTTTTAAAATTTATTAAGCAATTGTTCAAATGCTTATTATGAAAATTATAAAGAATTGTAAATAATTTCGTTTTATTTTTCTGGTAAGTTTGATGTAATCGGTAAGATTTCATTTTGCACGCACGATTTTTAGAAATTTTTTTCTTGTTCCATAATTTTAATGTTATTCGATGTTATTTAAGCATTATTGAAAATATGAAAATAAAAACAATTGTAAAGTTTTGACCTAATTTTTCCTTTTTTTGATTTTTTGCTTTCTTTATACTCTATGTTGTTACTCTATGTTAATTCTAAATTCTATAGCATGATTTAAAAATTTAACTTTCTTTATTTTATAAAAGTTTTTCTTCACGGAAGTGATCATTATATACCTAGACAGAAAAATATATATAATTTGATTCTAATTAAAAATTGAATTTTATTTTGTAAGTGTCCAGCAAATTAGTTCATGTTTTTTCAAAAAATTTTATCAAAATGTTATTTCAAAAAAAAAAATGCAAGACAATTTTAAATTAGCATTAATAATCTCTTAGAAATGAATTATCAATTTTATTATTATAGTTGAATATTGTTAAATTTTTAATAAAAAATTTAATAATATTCTTGGTTATAAAAATTAATTTTTTTTGCATACTTATTGGGGTTGTAATTAATAACTGTGAGAGAGAGCAAATTTGAGTATAACTGTGTAAATGCAGGTTGTTGAAAATAAATCTTAATAATTTCTAATTAACACTAGGAATTACTCTCTAATGCTATATTACAGTATTAAATGATGTTTAGCATACTGAATAAAAATTTTTCATCGGTATATTTTGTCTTATTAATAAAATATGTTATATGTAATACAAGGTGGTTTTAAATCATAAAATTCTATATTAAAACTATTCTCAAGATTGGTTTTTGTACAACTAGTTTTAAAATTACGATATCTTCAAAAATTACTAGAAAATTTTCTTTTGAATTAATAATTTCTTTGATCATTCGATATTCAACCTACACCCGAAATACTGTGCACATTTTATGGTAATGTTTAAACAAATTTTTAAAATAAAAATATGTCACACCTTATTCTTACTGAATTTCTTTTTACGTAGGTTTCTTAAAATAATTCTTAACACTATTATTTTTTCTTGTACACAAAACATAATTTTTGATTAATTTTTAGTCCATTTAAATTCCAGAATTAAATATTTATTAATATAAATATGTAAATTACATGTTTTTAAACTAGTCAAATACTCATTTTGAAATTTGAAACTAAAACTGAAAATTTAGGTTACATAGAAAAGTGTGAAAATAATTGGATGAGTGTTGATATACAAATTATATGTAGGTTGGCAATTTAATATAGTGCAAATTATAGGAACTAGAAATGTATGTAAAAATTAATAAAAAACTTTGTAAGAAGAAGAAATTATCATTTAAATACCATTACGTAAATAAATTAAAAATAATCTGAATTATAAATAAAAATAATAAAATTTTAAAAGATCACATTTTTTTATAACTTAATTTGTGAGTAATAATGTATGGGTTTTCTGAAAATATTGGCTTCACATAACAAAAATTTTTAATAACAATATTCGTGATTTTTCTGTAAGTTGATCAAATTGGTCAAATTTCTCATTAGAGTCAAAATAAGACTTTTCGGAATATAGTCAATATTGAAAGAAGTTGGTAAAATATTTCGTACACCTCTTCAGATACAAATTATTCTAATTGCGCAAAAATGAAGTTCTAAAGTAATTGTATTTTACCATTTAAATTTAAATGGTAAAACTTTTTAAATTACAAAGTACAAATTTTTTGTATATTCCAAATATTAAAGTAGATAATAACGTTAAATTTTATCGAAAATAAAAAAAATGGTTACACTTTCTTTTGGAATAGAATCAAAAATTCTAATGATATAAAAACATGAACCCGTTACAGATCTATATTTATGATATAAAATTTGTGCTGCTCTTGTTGTGCTTATTTACCAATGTAAATTGTATATAGATAAAAATATAAACTATATTTACATATATTTAAATCTTTTATATTTATATTTCAATATATTTGGTTCATATGGAAATTTATTTTTTTTTCTAAATTTTCAAACATTTTATTTAATTTTCAGTTTAGAAAATCGTGATCAGATTGAAAATGAATGAATAAAAACAAAAAAAAAGATACGGTTAAAAATCGAATGGAATGTGCGTAAAAATAAGACCAATCTTGCATTTCAATTAGGTCAGAATCATTGTAATAAAGTACATGTGTGCTTGTCACATATATAAATAAGAAAAGAGAATAAAAAAAATCAACTGACCGCAACATTTTTTTCATAATAAATGATCTTATTTTTTTTTAATTGTATTGAAAATCAATGAAATTTATTTTGAAATACCTATATGCACAAATTTAAATCGAAAAAGTAAAGAGAATATTTGACTACAATCATCACAATGTTAAACATGTACGAAATTTAATTAATAATATTTGTAGTTGACAGAATCTCTTTAACCATAGCACTATCGATGTATTATTAATAATTTTCCTCAATATTTTAAGAATATATTCATTAGTTATTTAACACAAAAGGTTAATTAATGGACAACACGAGTAATATTAGTGCTCAAGAAAGAAAACATTAATTTATTAACACTTGATTGTCAACAAGAAATTTGGTCGTGACTAAATTCTGTGTGTTCTATAATCTGAACAGAAAAATTATTCGTTTGTTTTCACTGAATTAATTAAAAATTAAATGGATGTAAATATTGAACTTATATATAAATGTAAAATGTAATTTGAAATAAGAGAAATTCTTATTAACACTATGTTATTGCAATAATATACAATAAAATTATTTAGTAACTTATCTACCAATAATATACATATAGGAAGGTAATTTTTAAGTTCATAAGCAAAGTGCGTAAAAAAATTTCACTATACTCCAAAAATTATTTTTCTTAAAATTAAATTGCATGTACTCTTTTTCCAAGTAATCTAAGTTAAGGAACAAATTTATTGTACAAGAGAAAATTATTAGGTACGTAAAATAAAGTGTGGTCCATATTGTCCGTATACAATTTGAAAAGGTATTTTATTTACTTTTCTTTTTTTTTTTGATGGAAATTATTATTGGTTAACATAAAAAATATTGCGGATAATGTACGTTATGTTTTATACTGTTTAATTTTTTATAATACTTTGACTGTTCTTTTGGAAATGGCTTTTTTTTTGTTCGTTTTTTATTTGTTTAACCAGAAAACATGATTACGGAAGTTTATATTTACTTATGAGGCAAACAATTTAATGTCATTTAAGTTTTTTTTTTTTCAATTTTTTTTTAAGGAGAAACAGAAGAATAGAATAAAAAATGTGGGAATTAAACAGTAAAATAATACAAGAAAAGGTTAATAACCGAATATAATGGTATAGATATTTATGGTGACAAAGTGAGAAAGAGAGTGAGAGAAAGAAAGATCAAAAGTTGCAACAGGCCATATGGTTCATTTCTTGTTAATTTTGTTTTTTGCATAACTTTCGTAAGATAATAAGGGATCTATATGCACTATCCTTTTGCGTTAATTATTTCATGTGAAAACAGTAGGAAATGCATACTTCTTTTTTCTTCGGGTATACTGATATATTATACAGACTTATGTATACAAAATTATGCGGTTTTTTAGTTTGCAGAATTTGGATATGATATCAATGAAAAAAAAACGATCAATGTTGGTTACGACAAAAAATTTTAAATCCTAAACGAAATTATTTTGACTTTAAGTATAATTTTTTTTTTTATATTTTATAAGCTCTAATTACTATCATAATTAAGCATATTTTATAAAATTCAAAAAAAATATTTTAATTTTTTTTAAATTTTTGTAAATTTCATTATCACGATAAAAAAATTTCTCGGTCAAAGAGATACAAAGAACATCGTAGTTTTTCTTTTATTTTTCTTTTATAAATTCTTACCTCCTACTATACTATACATTATTTATTTATTAGTATTATTCAACACTTTTAATTGACTCCCCATATACAATACGCAATAAAATGTTATTTATGTCAATGAACGAGTCCATAATTAAAATCTCATCACACCCGACATTGTCATAAACAATCTTTAATTACTTATGTATACTTGTATACTGACGCCATCGTCATCAGTATAAAATAACTTTCATCTTTCACGGTTTTTAAATTAAATTGTTACGATGTACAGTATGTTTTCAATTTATTATAAAATACAGTTTAAAGCAAAAGTAAAGTACCACTTGAATCCAATATAATTGTGAATGGTTGAAATAAGTTCCTAAAAATTCAAATTCATTAACAATGTAATTGTAAAAAATGTTATGCTAATAAAATTTTAATTTGGAGTGTATTAATCAAATCAAGATTAAATGCTATGCTAAATAAGGATTATTGATCATATATTGCTTTGATTTCCAATCAGATTTTGAGCAAAATATTGAATGGCAAATGGAAATTTTGGAGTTTTCATTGATGGAGTGTCAGAATTTTTTCATATGAAAGTGCTGATCATTGCACCAATTTCCCAGAGGAGGATGGTTTTATACATCTTGGAATTATCGCATACTCAGTGTTTAATAAGAAAAAACCATTAAATTTTTTGTTTGTCCTTTAAATTTTTGAAAGAACTGTAAATTTTACTTATAACAAAGTACTGTTGTTTTGATGTTCTTAATAGATTATTTAGCAAATTATTTGAATGAAAGAACACAACTCAAAAAGTGTAAATTCATACTTTGTGTTTATAACCTAATTTTCAATAAACAAAAAAATACAAGAGAAATAAACCGGCGTGAATTCCAAAAACAAAACTCAAAAAAAGACCAGTAATATGAAAAAGTGTAACAGATTTTAAAAGTTGGTTGTTCAGTTGCATGCGGTTTGTATATCTGTTTGAGATCAAAAGATCATTAATGAAAATAAAAACTTAATACGCATGACTATCAACATTTTAATAAAAATAAAAGGGAAGAGATAAAATTAAAACAACATCAAAAAATTGAAAAATGAGAAGTTAAAAGTAAACAGAGGAACAAAAATAAAATTTGAGGTGAATTTCTTTTCAAATGTAGTACTATACTATACTATAAGAAAATCATTTTGTTTAAAATGTTATAAATAGGTACAAGACGAAAACAAGTCTTTTAACAATATATTATGTTAAAATTTTAAGATATTTCTTCATATGTGTATGTACCATGTAGTATGTAGTAATCACATGAGTATATTAATTATGACAGTAAAAACCAAAAGGAGGTGCTTACTGAAATGGTATAATAAATTTCTTTTTTCACAAATAAGTCATTTGCCATTGAACAACGTGTGAACTGTAGATATGTTGAAAATTTTATTTTATATTTATTATAAATTTTAATATCAGAATATATTCGTAAATATAACTATCAAATTTGAAATAAATTGAAGTATTATCAGAATTATAATAGAGCCACTTTCCTTATAACACCTTTTACAAACAATTTACAAAAATCGTGATTTACAATTATATTTAATTCTAGTGTAATGAATTACAATTCTAATTATTGGCGCAAACAAGAGCGAGCCTTAATAATTTGTAAAAATGACTGCCTTATAATGCATTATATTGCAGTCAATCCGATGGTGTTCAGCGTATGGATTATCAAATTACAAAAATAGAATTATTTCATTCGTTTTGTAAAAAAAATTGAACAATTTCTTAGAATTCTATATAATTCGATTTTTCTATTCGGCATGAATTAAAAATGGTAAAATAGCACTAAATCAATTTTTATGATACTACTTTTCCATTTCTAGAAATACGAAAATCTTTTCTCGAAATCGAATTACATAATAAGGCTTCAAATCAGACTAATCCAAGTAATTTAAATGTTATACCATAATTAATGTTATAATATATTTTTATCAATCTTAATATTGTCAAACTAAACTTAAATTTTCTTCTTTTTCAACAACATTCGCACCTTAATATTCGCACATATCCCCGGAATAAACCGAATCATATTATATATTTTAATGCTAGAACATTGGGAGATATATTGTAAATATAATTAGTCAAGTGTTGAGTTTTAATATTAGCAACAAGTGTTACAAATTATGTTAAATATACTTTTGTTATGAATATGAATTCTTTTGTTTAAGCAAAGTTTTTGTTTTCTTATACAAAAAATTGAAGATTTGCCTTTCTTTTGTATTTTTATTCATTCATTGTTTTTTTTGTAAAGATTTTTGACATCCGATTCAGCTACCACAATAACCTAGTTAATAAAATATGATTTTTTTTTATTTTAAAGTTTTAAGTTCATTTTTACGATTCTGTGAAGGTCTTGTATTGTGTGTATAAATGTTAAAAAAATTTTCAACAAATGAAAAATAATATAGTATATTTATATATGGAATATATAACAAGATGTGTGTAGTGATTTGAACATTCTTTAAACAATAAAATAAAAAAAGAAAATATAAAAGAAATTGAAGAAAATTAAAGAATACCGGAAAAATAAAAGAGTTTTTATTTAAGTGATGCGAATTGGGGCGAAAATAATATTAATTTTAAAATCAAAAATTTCTGACCAATGTCTAGACCATATTTTATTTGCTTATATTATTTGACTTAATAATATACGCGATAGTATATACTGCAGCAATATCATATTTTTAAGGGTAATTCATTTGTTACTTTAGATTTTACTTTTGGATTATTAATTTTTTTGATTTTATTTGGGTTTTACTTTAAGCATATTATTAATTAAATAATCATTAAGACATTTATTACATATTATGTACATAAACTACATATGCGAATTAACAGGTATTGCAGTTAATCTGTATGTAGGTAACATTTTATTACATTTCTTCTCTTTTTACTTAATATAGTTAAAGGCGAACTGTTTTAATTAAATTAATGAATATACGGTGAAAGTTATTATTATCTTTATTTTTAAGAATAAATTTTTGTTTTGTACAAAAATTTTATTTTATAAATAAATTGGTGAAATAATAAAATATAATGAATATACATTTTGTTTATATACATTGGAATGAAAATTAAAAATAAAAATGTGAGTAATTAAGGACAAACTTTTATTGAGAAATTGTACAAATAAAGAGAAAAAAAAGAAATTATTTTGCAATTGTATGTTTGTACGTATACAAAAAGTAAACAAATTATTTTTAATATTGAAATTTATTAATTTTTATGATTACTTCCCGTTTTGAAATGAAAACGTCTTACACTATATTTCTGTACAGACTTAGTAGTTCTATACAATTCATAGGAATTAAAATTTTACATTTAGAATTTTAAAAACCGGTCTAAATTAATATTGGTCAATTATTATAGTTATATTATATTACATGTATTAATCTTGTTATTTTCTTACCATTGCATTTACAATTATATGATAAGGTATTCGCCAATAATAATTTTTATTATTTGAGGAATACAGAAAATTTTTTTGTACAAATAAAACGGACAATAAAAATAGTGTAATCAAATAACCTATTTAATTAAGATTAATTTGTAGTTTTGCCTCAATAGATAGTTTCACATCCTCTTGAATGCGAAAATAGTTTATTCAGATATTCTTCAATATGAAGTTCTATGGTCATTTAATTTTCATTAGAAATATTGACATTTTCTTACAGATTCGGATTGAATATAGGGTTTAATATTATTGTACTTATTATATGTAATATTTATAGTTAGTAAATGTAATATGCACACTTATATAACGAGGAGAACTTTTGACAATTTTTTTCATTTTTCTCGTAGCTCAGTTGGCAGGGTAAATTATCTGTTAAGATAGTTGAAACTCAATGATTGCAGGCTTGTAATAAGAGGGAAATATTTTCGTAGAAGGAAAATACTGACTATTTTCGTCTTTCATAGAAGGAAAATAGTCAGACTGCAAAGAGCAAACGAAGGAGTTTCTATTCTGGATATTTTGAGACTGTATGAAGAGGTTATTATCCGTACTTACAATTTTTAAAATGAATTAAATTATTTTGGTGAAATATAAAATTCGAATTTAAAAATAGTTTATGAAATTAAATTGAGTTTATTTTATATGGAACTATTTTTTAGACTTTGTTGTATTGCCAGTTACTAAATAATAGCTGCGCTGCCTGTTACTGGTTCTTAAGTACATAAAGAGAAATATCATGGGTTCTAATATCATATTTTTGAGTATGGAACAAAATTCTATTTCATATTAAAACATTGTATAAAATTGTTGTATATATACCGTGTCGATATAACGAATTAAAATTTCTTTACAGTATTTAAATCGATAAAAGATAGAATAATTAATGAATTCAAAAAAAAATTTTTTTTTCAACTTTTTTTACAAAACTTTTTTACAACAAAACGGTCAATATCCTCTATGTTCAGCCTCTATAATTTAAAATATTCAAACTTCAATATTGTATTGATATTAGCATAAATATAGTTATTTATAATGTAATATTCAAAAAGCATTTATAAAATCAGTTTAAATCTCTCTTTTAATATTCATAAGTTTATATAATGTATACAGAATTTTATATACACCTATAAAATTCATCTTTAAAGGGAAAAAAGAAAATCTTGAAACTAATTTAAAAGAAATTAAAATTAAATTATAATATTTTTTCTGCTTTATTATAACCGCTTCTTTATTATACAAAAGTGAAGAAGAAAAAAAGAACAATTTTTCTATACCATATTATAATTCACCTGTTATGCAAATTAACATTCTACCAGTAGCAGTAACAGTAATAGTAGAGAGGAGATAGTTTAAAAGAAAAAAAGAACAAACTAGGGAGAAAAAGAATTATAGGAAAAAAAAAAGAAGGCCACAAAGTAAAATTACCATATTTTTTCTCTCTCTATTATTCTTTTAATCGTTGATTGTAATAATACATGCATACTCGTATATGTATATACATAACTTTCTTTGTCACATATAAAATTTATATATTGGGTGCATATTTATTGTTTAACATAATACGTTAAAATATTGCAGTGATTTAGAACTATTGCGGTTATTGCATGTATGCCATAACAGTTGCTTTATTTTTTCAATTAAAAAAAAAATTATTAAAAATTTTCCACTGAATTATGTAAATATGTATATTATAATTGACTAATGAGTAAAATATATTTTTGTTTAATTTAAATAAATTGTTTTTCCTTCATGTTCCCTTGAAAACTTGTTCGAAGTTTATATTTCATTTAATATTGTTTATATTTGCATACATTAGGGATTAAATTGGTATATTTTACATATTAAATAAATTTCATTTGAATTTCTTATTTTTGTTGTTTTCTTGGTTGTTTGTTGTTCTAATAGAACACAATTCTAATAATATATGTATTATAATAATTGTAATATTGTTGTTTACATACTTTAGTGCAGGCCATTTGGCAATTAATCTTTATAAAACATTCGTTTACTTATTCAAACTAGATTTTGTCTAGAAAAATTCGTTATAATATATTTTTTATATATTTTGGTTACTATAAAATTAATTAACGCATTCTTTTATAGAGACTACTAGGTTGAGGGATTTTTCCAATTTTTCTGGTTTGAAATTTGAATATTTTATTTTGCGTCCATCATGCAGCTATTCTTCGACTATACATAATATGAGAAATTGTTTTTCTTTATTTACTACGAAATTTACTTTTACTCACATTATTATCAAAATTAATATTCTCAACTATAGAATTTTTTAAAGTTCTAAATATTAAAATTGAATATTTTAATTTTAAATTAAAATTAAAAAAGCCTTCTTTTTCATATAAACATTAGAGTGGATGTAGAAAACTAAAGCAGTTTTAATAGTTTTGCTCCGCGGATTAAATGTTTTTTATACCTGATTATACTCATGCGTATTAATTGCTGTATACATGTGTACATATTCGCATTTGTAATACATTAATATATATACTATTTAATTTTAAATTCATTACTATACTATGTATAATAAATTTTACATAAAAGGAATAATAAACAAGTTTATATACATATGCACACATGTAGGTACAATAAAATTTGTCCTAAATTCCAAAACATTTTAATTTTAATAAATAAAAAAAAAACAAAACAAATAATCAAAATTAAAAGAGAAAGAATTAATCCACTAACATAATTTTTTTTTGTTTTTGTAATTTTCTTAATTGATTTTTGTCTTTTAAATGTTAAAAAATATTTAAAGATTCTCTTAATGTAATTGAAATGGAAAACAAGCACAAAACCTGATAAGTATATTATTTTTTTCTTTACAATTACATACTTTCATAAGTTCATGAATTCTCTCGATACTATATGTAATAACACAATTGACATAATGTAGTTATAATGTACACAACACATTTATGTATACAAATAAATGTATGTATGTGTATATTGTGCGGTTTGTTGGATAATATGTGAACTGAATTTTTTAATTTTATACGTTCTGATTAACTTTTATATGTGTGTAATGACAAAATGAATTAAAAAAAAAATATAACCGAATGAAATTTGTTGAAATAAAATCGTGGTCAGAATAAATATTATGAAGTGCCTGTATTTTTATTTATATATACTCTACACATATACAAGTAATAATCAATATTATTGATCATCATAATATTCAATATAGTATAAGAGGAAATTTCAACATTTTCGACATTAAAGGTTTTGTGCTTCTCAATCTATAAGCATAAAAAAAAATTTTTAATTTGGATCAATATTTTTAATTGGTATTTTCTTTGCGTTAAAAAAAATTAATGGAAAAATTGATAATACGGATAAAAATTGCATATTTTTTATTACAATAAAAAATAAAAATTGATAATCAATATATAGATTACCGATAATTGAAAATGAAAAATATAAATAATATATATTTAAAGTGAAATTCAATATAAAGAATATTATTTTACTCGTAAAATGTTCTCAAATACCGTTTTAAAAAGAAAATTTATTTCGAAAGTTAATTAAAAATACTTTTTTTTAATATAAATTAAGAATTTTGAACATCTTTTGGTGTAAATAAATGTACTTCTTACTAATTGAGGCTTTAATACGAGTAAAGATTACTTTTTGCAGTAACAGAAAAATTAGAGAGAAAAATATTATCAAACATATATTACAACTGTTTGAGGTTAATCAAAATTAAGATTAAAGAAATAATTTTGTAAGTCTTATACAATTTTCACATAAAAAATTTAACAAGATTTTAGGCCTATTTAGCTAGCACCCAGTTAGAATGACTTTAATGACTTAAAAATTAATGAATGAAAATAATACAAATGTAGATAATACAAAATTAATGTAATTAAAATTTTATGCAATAAACAACAAAATTGTGAAATAAATATATAAAATAAAATTATAGAAAAATTTTAAATAAAAATGGTTCATTTTTAAATGCTTTTATGTGATTATTGTCTTTGAGAGTTCTAAGTTCAATAAACATACTTTTTAAAAGCAAAATTTATAAAATATGTTTCAATGTTGAAAATAAAATATGTTGAAATTCACAGTTTCAGTTTGAAAACTTTAGATTATGCTAGTTTGAAAAGAAGATCTAATTTCATTGCATTTGAACCTAATTTTCAAATTTTCCTCACGCTTTGTTGTAAAATACCATTTTCGAGTTACCATTTATGGGAATTGACGAAGTTATAGCATATATTCATCAATTTATTGTTATACCATATGATTTACTTAACATTTATTATTAAATAAAAATATTTTTGTTATGTATGAAGATGAGAACAACATTAAAAAAAAATTTATAAAAAAAAATATTCTGCTTGGGCCTATGACAAATGATGTATATTTGATGGAAGGCAGAAAATTATCGACGTGTGTATTTATGCCATGTATAATATATTATATTATATAGATACATATTATTAAATATTTAACATTGCTTCATCTAACATATGCTGCTTCTACTTACTTACTGTTTTTTTTTCAATTTAAATTATTTTTTTTTTTACTCAGCTCATATATTACGTTTTGTTGTAATTCAAATAATATTATGTGTACTTATATCGTACAGGTACCAGCTACATTATTTTACTGCTTTTGAATTTAAAGTTAAGTAAAGAATGAGTGTAATATGGTAAAAATGTATATATATCGTATACATATATACATTTCTCTAAATGATAAAATGTCTCATAAATTTGATGATTTCTTTGGTATTTATATATGCTTTGCTTATTTACTATTTTGTCATTATGGTTTTTAATGTACTCTAGGTTTTTTGTGTGAATTTTATTATTTGACAACTTTTTAAGTGTTTTTCCATATGATTGTTTTCTTCTTATTATTCTCTCTTTCCATTTTAATGTTTAAAAGCCCATATCATAGGTATTAAATTGGTAAAGAAAATAATAATAAAAAAAAATTGTTAAGAAGTTATATTTGCTAAGTATGACGTTAAGTATATGACTGTCTTTATGTACTGTTTTTTTTTTTTGCAATAATTTTCTTTATATGTTTACGTTTAGAGTTCATTTACTTTTGAAGCATTTTTCTTTTAAAAATGTTTTCTTAAAAAATACTTTTTAGAAAAAGTAAGCATTTTATGTTAAAACTGTAGTGGGTGTAAATAATATAAGCAAATAAATAATGCTTATTTGAATATTTATTTTTATAAGAATTTATCATAAAAAAAAATATAAAATACCTACATAGAAATCAAGAGGTTAAGTGAATGAATTTTTCAATTTGTATAAGGAAGTAAAATTAAACATTTTTGTGAATTAATAAGTATTAAGAAGAATATGTATATACAAGTGGTTGAAATTTTCTTCACTTAAATATAAGTGGATAATTAATGGTAATTTAAATCGATTAAGTGTTAATTAATAACACCATTTTGACAATATAATTTATTAATATGTTAAGTAAAATTATAAAAAATTTGTAAGGGAGGAAAATAATTACATTTAATTTTATTCAAATGCTTGAATATTACACACGAATTTATAGAAGGAAGCATATTATTCTTCGTACAAAATTATATTCTCTTAAATATAATTTTGTACGAAGATAAAAACTTAAATAATATACAGATTAGAGTATTAATATATGAAGAAATGGAAATCAACGTAAAATTAAGAAGTGAAAAAATCGACTTAGACAGTTTTTGTTTCTAAGAACAAAATTTAATAATTAAATAAAGCAATAACAATTTCTTATAATATAATATTTCTAGATTTTAACAAAACAATAACTGAAAAGTTTCTCAAAACTATTTAAATTTTTTTAATTATCTAACGCAAGTTCCTCACTTAAGTCTTTTGTTTTAAAAAAAATACATTTTAAGCACACACGCCTTATTAATTTTGTTCGACTTTGTAAATTAAACATAAATATATTTTTACTTTGTTGCAACTTATATTAGATGACATTAGATAATTTAATGACATTAGATAATTTAAATTAGATTTGTTTACCGTTATATTTAAAATTTACTAATTTTATTAAATTTATTAGTGTTCCATATAATTAGTAAGATTTTGTGATACTCGTACATACTTCATATAATTTAATCGCCTAAAGATTAAAATTTCATCGAAAGATAACGATTTTAATTAAAAAGAAAAATATATGTGTATTGAAACTTTATACTGGGTTCGTGTTCTATTATTAACTCATTTGACGCATACATGCGTAATGATAACTAAAACGACATACAATGATAACAAAACAAAAAAAAATCAGAAAATTTATACTTAGTTTTACGTTAGTTGTTGAAAAAAAAAGCAAACATTTTTTTTTCCTTATTTATTTTTTCTTTTCTTGTTTTCTTTTTAAATCTGTATTTAATTATACCGAGTGCACCTAACATGGTTTTGCCATGATCATATTCGACTAATGATCTCAGTTGAATAACTTACTATGATTTTAAAAGCTACTAGATATAAGATGCAAAAGAAAAGATTTTTTTTGTAGGCTGCATCATTTTCTATTATATTTCAACGCATTAGCTTCTCTCTCCCTATATATATGCATGTATATATATATATACATAATATATACATAAGTACAAATAGAAATAAGAAAAAATTCCTAAATTTAAATTGGAAATTTGAAGAAAAAAAAACCATAAGAAAAAAATAGAAACAACTTACCTTTAATTTACGAGCTAGAATTTACTGATACTGGAAGGAAAAAAAAGTTGGTCGATTCTTACGATATTTTTGCTGTTATACTGCTTTTATATGTATATCTAGTAGATATATTGAAAATAACTACTTCAGCTGCAAGAATGATAAGAATCTGATGAATTTCCTAGTTTTTTTTTTATCTGAAAGAAAAAGAAAACGAAAAAAAAAGAAAATAAATAAAAAAGAATTAATATAACAAAGTTGAAATTTACTGTTATTTTTGATACTAAAAATGTGTGCAATTAACTGAGTAATTTAAAATGTTAAAGAATACAAAGAGTGAAACGAAACAAACAAAAAAATGTTGAGTAGCAAAAAAAAAACACATAGAAAGATGCACAAGATTAGATAAGGTTGGACAAAAAAAACAAATAAAAAAAGACAAAATAGAAAATAAGACGAAAAATTTTCTCTCCAATAAAAGTAAATGATGAATTAAACATAAGATTTAGATAAATGATTAATTCTTAAATAATTAATATGATTTTAATTAAATAATATAATCAAAATAGGTGTACGCAGTTTTAAATTGCATGAAATTATATATACATATATATATATATATTTGTATATATATATTTATATATATATGAAATGTATGTATATATATATATATATATATATATATATGCACATACATTTTTAATAATATTTAAAGTTCTCATCCATGTTTCTTTATAAGTACATACATATGTGCATTGAGTATAGGCTCATAACGATCGAATGCTCTATACATAGAATTTTTTTTTATTTGATTCTTGATTTCTAAAGATTTATGTATCGTTTATTTAAGATGAACCATACGATTATTAGGAATTTTTTTGAAGCTAAAATATACAATCAAAATTGAGAAATTCGCAATAGTAATATTGAATTCGCTACGCATATTATGTGGATTATTAACATTAATATACTATATTTAAAATTCACAGGTAATTGACTTAAAAAATATAATTGAACCAAAAAATTAGAGTTATATCTGGATAAAGAAAAAACTGCGTCTATAAGCAAAACTTTATTGGCGGTCTCTTGAACAAAAAAAAAATATTTGATACAACAGCAAGGATATAAAATAATGTACAAAAATACCTCTTACACAGCTTCAACTCTGCTATGAGCAACAGAGCTTACCACGAATAAAAAAGCAAGTAAAAATTGATTTTTAGCATAAAATGTAAAATATATATGAGAGAAAATTCTTATGTGTAATTTGCATTTTAATATTCTTACTTTAAACATGTAATCAAGCACAATCCTCTTTCTATTTTCTTATATACATGTATAGAATAGAATTTCTTCTAATGTTATTGTAACATTTATGAAATGAAAGTTGTTTTTATTTTTTGTATAAAAAGAGAAAAACACCTGAATTTTAAATGCACCTGTCCTGTTTTTAATCATATATTCGTACTAACATATAGTTATATAATACCACATGATCTCCTTTTTTATAGTCTTATGTATACATGCATTATGTTTGTATGTGGAAAAGTGAATTTATAAAATAATTTATATATAAATTCAAATAAAATTTGAAAAATTTATTAATTGAAAATTTTATTACAAAAAATAAAAAAAATTCAACAAAAAAAATTGATATTTTTGTATATAATCAAAAAAATGGAAAAATCAATGAAAAATTGGGCATGTCTAATCACAATTTAGTAATTGTAAGAGAGAAACTGGAGCAAATTTTAAATTTTTCAATTCAATTTTGGAATTTGATTTAGGATTTTTATTTGCTGTATTAAATTTCTTAAAATCAAAAAATTATCTATATTAGGGACACGTATCACAATATGCAGTATTTAATTTTACAACGAAAACATGAATAATAATACATTATTGACAAATATGAATATTATTCATTCATATAAATCAAAACAACCCCAAAAATTACATTGTATTTTATTAAAATTTTCAGATGAATTGATTGCTGGAATCTGAACATATTTTAGCTAAAAGTCTAAGTTATTTATTTAAGTAAATAGATTTCGAATAGATATGTTGCAAAAGTCGAGATTTTTAGTATATAAAAAGTTAGACAGGCTCATATTATCATTGATTATATTATAAAATGTTATATTAGTTCTAAGATCATCAATTAAAGTTGCTCCTTCATATACAGTAAATATGTGGACATATTTTTAATGTTTCTTAAAAAAAATCTACCTTTAATACAAATTCCTGACACAAAATAAATTATGCATGAAATATAATACAATTTTAAGAATAATTTCATTTTTTATTTTTAAGAAAAATTGTTAAAAATATCATAACATAATATAAAAAAAATATTTTCATTAATTTCATCTTGAAGAATTGTAATATAGTAATTCATACATATTATATATACACTATACATGGAATGTAGAACCCACACACAATATTATATATAGAATATATATATTCATATTGCAGATGCAATTTCGAAACATTACGTGTATGGCAAATAATTTGTGTATGGCTATAAAATATTGTATGAGAGCTTATACGTACATACTTGCTTTTTACGTATGTACCTGTATATTATAATACAATATTTGTAAATATGAGTGCAAAAAAAAAAAATTATTTCTTTTAATAAAAAGTAATGATTCTGATCTTCTTTTGTGGTTCATTGAACTTTCATTTTCAACGCGGTAGATATTATATTTTGCTATTATACGATATACATATGTATATTTTCTTGTATATTATTATATTGGTGCATATATATGCAATATATAATGAATACTGTGTATTAAGTACTTACATATATAATTTAGGTACCTACATATGTTATATGGATATATATATACAAATGTATTTTGCTGATATAAGTACATTTTTTTTGCACAATTACATTATAATGTTTAGGAGTTGAAATTAAAGTTTGTTTTTATATTGTACATATATTTTTGTTGCCTAACATATTCATAGCAAAATATCAATATTCTTATTTTTTTGCTGCTAAAAATCCCTTATAAATGTACTTACATATATATATATATATATATACATATTATGTACCATAATAAATTTTACTTGTAATATTATAAAAATATATGTATGTAGCTATATGAATATAATATTTATAATAAGTACAATGGTTTGACCTGGCATGCATATGCTCATATAGAGAGAAACCATCATCATGACTTTCACGATAAAAGAAAAGTGATAATAAAATAAAAAAAAATAACATAAGAATAAAATGAGAAAAATAAAATAATAATACAACAACAATATTAAAGAGAAAAAAAATTTATTTATATGCAAGAGTGAAAAAATTTTACTAGTATTATTCTTTTAATGTTGTATGTAGGTATACGAATGTGGTCTATAAATGAAAAGTGTCAGGAAATAAAGACAAAACAAAATAATAAAAATAAAAGCAAAAATAGAATTAAAAATAAAATAAGAATATAAAACAAAAAAAAAACTTTTATAATTGCACTACAAAACTGTTTGAGATAAATAACGAGTATATACGTTTGAATATATAACTTGGTTGCCCCATGGAAAGTACATTAAGAGAAGCCAGCAACATTATTATTGCTAACAACTCTTTGCTTTTGTACTCATTTTCCACATGAAATTTTGCAAAGTTTTTTATTTTATTTTTTGTTTTTTTGCTTTTTATATTAAAGGTCGGTCCGTTCTTGTTTTTCATAAATTTTCTTTCTATATATTGCAATTTTTTTCTTTTTTCTGTTTAAGTTGCAATTAGAAAGTTTTTACTTTTTAGTTTCGTTTTTTTTATGCTATTTTTTTTATACTCATTCCTTTTTTTCTTTTCAATTTAAATTTAACTTATATTTTTAAATTTTAATAGAATAAAAACCTTTGTGTAAAAATGATGGTAGTAATAGTGAAAAATTCCAAAACATGTTAAAAAAAATTATATGTACAAGAGAGTCGAATTTTGAGTTTTGGCTGCAATTTTATAGTTATAAATTTTGTTCAAATTAAAGGGCAATCAAATCGAGAGTAAGCTCAATATATAGTAAATTTTTAGTAAAATATCTAAATAATTTTCTATGCTATACAGAGAGTGAATAATATTTAATAAATCTATGGCATTTTATTGACCATTATTAAAATATTCACAACAAGATTTGCTGAAATTTATTTAAAATGGATAATATTAAAAAATTTATATTTTATCAAACATAAATTTTGAAATATTTTATAAGACATAATTAAGCATTGATAAGAAAATATTAATTAATTTAAATTGACCATAGAATTGAACAAATATTTTCCGCGGGGAACTAATTTTATTAGAATTCTTGGACACATTCTTGGTTACATTTTTAAGAATGTATTATATACTCTATTTAAGAAATCGAATTTATTCATTTTATTTATAATTTTATTCATTATAGGCTATTCAATGTCATTATATTGTGAAAAATTGTTCTGAAGCACCGGAAAAGCTGAATAGTTTAAAAAAGGTATTTGGTATGTAAAGAAATTTTTGTTCCTTTTATTAGTAAATCAGCTAAAAAAAAAGAACGAAAATTAAAATTCGTTTCGTATTTGTAGAAATGAAAAGGTATGCTACCTTACCATACAAATTTATTGGTATGATACCTTACCATTTTTCCGAATTGTTTCATAAAAGTCAAATTAAATAGTAAAACCCCTGTAATCATTTATGTTCAATTTAGTCATTGATATTGTATTTTGTGAATCTTCTTTTAATTGAATATTTTGACTAAATAATGGGATTGTTTCCAAGGTTATATTAGTTAAAACATATCTGTTTCTCTACATTTTCTTTTAATTTTGTACTTACTATGTATATGTTTTCCCGGTATACCTTAATTTTACTATACTATATAATACCTTGTCAGTTTTATGTCTATTTAAAGTGAAATGAACACGGTTTGTAGGGAGTTTTTCAAAAGGTTTTTTTTCTTTTATTGTTAAATTTTAAGTAATATATAGTAATTTTTTCTAAGGTATATATACATTATTATAAATTATATAATATAATTTTATGTTACTTGTCAAATTAAATGTCATTTAATCTGGTTATAAATATAGAAAAGAAGAAAATGGGAACATAAATTAAATTCATTTAAATTTAATATAGTTTTATAAGTATATTTAGAATTTCATATTACAATTTAGAAAATAAAAGATTTTTGAAAATAATACAGGTGTTTTCTTAGATTTCTTATGAAAAAGGTTAAGTTGACGTTTTTTATACTTGTTGCATAATATAATATGAAATAGAAATCATTGAATATAAAAAATTATGCAATTTCTTTAAAAATTATATTAAAAAGAATTTATTATTAAATTTTTTTAAGTGTTAACTTTGTCTTGATTTAAGATTAGATTTTAAAGTCTTTATTTAGGTTATAAGATGTGCTTGAACAAAATATAGCATATTAAACGTATAGTATTGAATTTATTTAAAATAATTACATCTTTTGAGAGATTTGTGGTATATTTAGATTAAGAATCATTTAGACTCAGTAGTTCATTCTAAAATAATTGAAGTCTTAATAATAAGCAAGTTTTCAAATGAGTTTTGAAACTGACCTTTTTGTTCCAATAAAATTTGATTTTGAAATTTTGGATTTTCTTGGCAATTTTACTATATCAACGTAAAATATTTAAATGGCGCCATAATAATATTGAATTCTTAAATTTAAATTATTACAAATTAAAATTTAAATAAAAATTAACAAAATAAAAAAAAATTGCTTTAACACTCTTTATTCATCCCATATTTTATATTTTGTTTAAAATATTTTAGAAGTCATAGTGGGACAACATGATATTTATCACCTTCACTATGACTTATTAAAGGTCATTTTCAATTAACCTTTATTTCTTACGCTGATATATTATGATTTTTTATTTGATATTTTCCTTTTTTTATATAATGTAATAAAAATTTTCTTGTTGTTGTTTTAAACACTGTTTATGCAATATGTTTAGATTTTTAATATAATGTTTGATTCTATAAAAAAAAATTCCATAGCATTATGGAAAAAAAAGCAGATATACGAGTACGCCAGGAATAACTATTAAATATATATGGACGTACAGTGCAGCAATGTGTCTAGCGATGATCAAACAATTTTACCCTACAGCTTAACAAAGAATAATAATTGTCATAAAGATTGATTTTTTACTTTTATATATTTTTACGATATTTTTTTTCTCTGCCTTATTGCTAATAGACTTTAAAAAAAAAATCAGACAGAAGTATAAAAATTTTGTTATGAAAATTTAATAGAAAAAATACCGCCCACCTTATTTTGAAATATTTTCATTTTCACTATATATAATATGTTTATAAAAGGAAGATTGGAAATTATGTTTATGAAAATATGAGAAAATAATGTGTTTTAATCTAAAGTACAGATAGAAGAGGAATTTTATATATAAATATAGAAAATAGAAATTTATCAAAAAAGGTTTTCGACAATCAGAATAACAAAACAAATCAGTTTGGTTTCCTATTTTACAATTTATTGCAATTTCAAAAAAAACAATATGAGAGTTGAATTATAATCAAACACCTTATAAAAATACACTTGATATATGTTTGAACATTTTAAAGCTCGTTAATTTGGACGAAAAAAAAGGAAGATGCTAGCGGCAGCTAAATAAAATTTTATTAATAAGATTCATGTGAATTATTTTGAAGTATAAATACATTTTTTTCTTTTGTTTGCAAAATTTATATGACACTTCTTTAATACAATGTTGTTAGAAGTTTAACATAGACTTCATGTAGAACAATTAGTTGCAATTTGGAAGGTATAATAAAGTAGAATACAAGAACAACAAAATTAATAAGTACTTTCTTCTACTATCTGAACGGCAGCTGAAATTTCGTGTAACCTGATAGTTTTTAACTAAATATATTAATATTTACTATGGAACATCGATAACTGATGAAAGTAGTTTGAGAAAAAAACCTATATTCCAATATTAATGCTCTATTCTTAAGAGTTTTATTTGATACTTTGATCTTAATTATTGAAATATATAAAAACCTACACTTTGCATTTACCAATACTGTTGCCATGTACTTCATTATTGCAGAGAATTATAATTGTTATATTAATTGCAGAGAAGAAATTTCTGCATAGAAACTATACGCTAAATTTTAATTCAATCGCTTAAGTGATGCCAGCCTACGAAACCTTGAATCTTTTTGAATAATTTATTGCTTTTTTTTGTTTTTTTTTGCTAATTGACTAATAAAGTTTTTTAATAACGGCAACCCTATTTACTAATTTCCTTTTTTATCATGTAATAACATTCACCAGCTCTGATATATCTAGCCTAATATACTTAAAATAATTCTCATTTGCTCTGTATTTTTTATATATTCTTATTTGAACCGCAATATCGCGTTTAATTATTTTCTCCATATAAGGATTAAACACAAGCTACTTCGACATTTTTTATAAAAAAATAAAATAAAATATACTCGCATTTTGTTTTGGCTTTAATTTTACATTAAAATAATAAAGTATTTTTTAATTAAAGCGCTCATTTAAAATCTATGTTTTTAGCTTGTATATTTTCTTAGGATATGCTTTTAAATTCTTATTTAATTAAATTTTATATTATAAAATCAGATTTCCGTTTTCTATAGAGTATAGAATTTTTCCCTGATATTTTTATTAAGTTTAAAAATTGTTCATCTTTAAATGACTGTTATGTTGCTTTCAAAGATGAAGAATTCATGAGATTAATTTTTTTCGTTTTTTTTTGGCAAAAATATTGCTTATATTAGCAATGGTAGTAAAAGTTTAAATAAAACGAGCTTGTATAAAAAATTGCATGTTTTTATTCAATTTTAATTTAATTATTAAAAGAAAAACGAAAAAAAAATTAATATAAAATTGAAAATTATTGGTCAGGAACTATGTCTACGATTTTGTTCTTTTGTGGTCACAATTTTCTTTCATTATTTTATTAAATTTTTATTTTTTGTTTTCATATTATTTTTTTTTTTTTTTTCTCTTTCAATTTTCCTCATTAAATTTTTTTATACGCTTTGTTATATTCACACTCTGTTCAATCTTCGATTTTTTCTATTAGATTATAAATTTTTTTTTTATTAAATATTTTCTTTTTCTCATGCCTGCTTGCTCTATGCACAAGAAAAAAATGTCCGCTTTAATGTTTTTGTTTTTCTTACTTTCAAAACATTTTGTTCCTATTTCAGGTTAGAGTTCGTGTATTCATATCCGTTCCGCAAATTCTTAACATTCACTCAATATCTATATTTTACTAATATTTCCTATACATTATAATCTTAAATTTAGTTTTAACATTCGAATGAAATAAAATATTTTGTGGAGAAGTTAAATAAATTTGTTTTTTCTTTTGTAATACTAAAAATGACAAGAATGTAGTGCTGATGTGATAAATAAAAATATTTACTGATAAATTCGAACCAAAAAAGCTTGTGTTTTTTATGTATCCGTTTTTAAAATTGTTCACTATTGATTTTAGATTTACATAACTCGAAATTACAGTTAAGGCAGAAGTTTAAAAAACTCAGTAGATTAAAAAATGTAAAAATTTGATCGAAATTTGTTTTCTGTTTTATCGTACAACAATCGCATTTAAATCTGTATATATGCAACCAGTTAATAGCAAAAGCTTCCGCATAATTCCATAATTAATAACAGTTTTTTCAATAATTTATTCAACAATTCCTCTACTACTGCCGAAAATATATTTAATGAATTCTTACAGAGTTGAGGAATAAAATAAATTTTCAAAAGAATGAAAATGCACTAAAAATATTGAAATCATTGAAAACTGATAAATATATAGGACATAATAAGTTAGAAAGAGATGGTTTTATACATGTAAAAAAGTGTAATTTCAAAAACAATATCAAAATAAAATAGACAAGAACATAAACTCAAAAATCGCAACACGAAAGGATGTAAGAATACAAAAACAAAAAAAAAAAATTACTCTTCTGTGGTTTTATTTGGAAATTTTTTCTTTTTTGTTTTGTCTGGTGTAAGCAATACCGCTTTACTTACAGAACACGTATTTTATAGAAAAAAAATTTCTATTCTATTTAATTCACAAATGTTACTATAGTGCGCTGCGCTGTATGATTGCAACCAAAAGTTTTAATTACAACTTTATGTAAAATTTTTCATTAAAAAAACTTTTATTTTTGAATGAATTGTCGGCCATTATCGGACATCGTATAGCTCGAAAGGTTTAAAATGTGACAATGAAAAGTTTGAAAAAAAAAATTGAAGTTGCCAACTTTGGAAATTATAAAATTTTCAAATTCGTTCCAATTGTTTTTTAAATTTCGATTTTGTCTCTTATTATATATAGGTATTGTGTATAGAGAAGGTATAGGATGTCGACCAACAATGATCTAATAGTAGGTATATTTATAATTGAAGTTGTTATAGCAAGTACTGAAAATATAGGTTCGTTTTGAAACATTTATTAGTGTTTCGAAGTAAATCTATATATTTTGATTCGGTTTATTTTAATTTTTCTTGACCATCCTCTTTTAATTCTTTGTAATATTGTGTATAAAAAAAAACGTAATATAATTTTAATATTGTACAAGTTTTACTATCAAATTAATGTTAAATTATAAATAATTTTCCTATAATTATTGTGGTTTGTATAATTCCATTTACTTTTACCGTGGTTGTTTTCTTTTTATTCAAAAATAAAATGGAAAAAATTCGGTTAATCTTACAATAAGAAAATACATTTTTCATATTATTTTGCATTTATCCGGATATTTTTTGATTAAAAATTTAATATTTTAAGACATTATGAATTATTTTTTTGCAATTTATTTATTGTTTTTATAAAAATAACCTCAATTTCAAAATTATTGTAGGGAATTGATAAATGGGACTACTAAATTACGAAATAATTTATTAATGGTTTTATGGTCTTATAATTTTTCTGCATTACAAATATTTTATCCATTTTCAATCTATATGATAAATTTATTTTGTTTGAAAACTTTCGATTAAGAAGAAAATTTAAATATGGAAAAGGAATAGGAGGACATCATTTGATTTGATTATTTGAAATTCTTTCTATGTATATACATACATACATAAATTAAATACAGGTATAGGAATAGATATTTCTCAGTTTATGATTGCATTATGATTTTTTGATTATTATACCGCCCAGTGATTATAATATTTTATTTTTCTTTTATACAGGAAGCCAAAAGACATATCGAAATAATAAAGCGTATAATAAAATTTCTATTGAGAATCAAAATGAAAAATGTTCATTATAATTCGATTTAATATAATAATTTTACGCACATTATAGACTTCTGGTTTAATATTCATAAATCAAAATTAACTTAAAATAAATTAAATTTAATATGAAATGTAAAGATACGTAATATATTTTTTAATGGATAATATATATTAAAGATAATATAAATAATTTATGTTTAATGCGGCGGAGGACGTTTTTTAATTTTTTAATAATAATATAGACAAAGAACCAATACAATTGTACAACAAAATATTTTATTAAATTTCACCACGATTTCATATTGTAAATTGTGAATTCAATAATTAAAAAAATTTTCTTAAAATATAAAAATTATTATTTTATTTTAATTTGGAATTTGAATGATAAATTATGATAAAATAACTTTGAGTATTAATGATAATTTTCAATACATTCAATACAATTCTTAAACATATTGAAGAAATTTTCGTTTACTAATTAGTATTGTTTAAGAATTTTATGTGGAGCTCTGTTTAGTATAAGGTAATATGAAATGAAAGCCAAGGAAATAAAAATCAAATTAAATTTGCATGAAATCTTTTATACTTAATCCTATCGAGACATCGTAATACTTGATTTGGGAATTTTATTACCATTTTCAATAACATTTTCAATAGAGCGGTAAATATGTAAATATATATTGTTATATAAATTCTTATATTTTTTATATTAATTGATAACTAATTTTCGTTTTCTACTTCTTTATTTTTCTTATATTACAGAAATTTTAAAACAAAAAAATGGAAGTAAAATACTAAAAGTGAATGGATTTAAATATGGAAGGAACATTAAACTTAAATGGAAATTTTCATTTTATACATTATTTCCAAAAAAAAAAAAAAACAAAAAATTTATTTTTGGTTTGCCCTCTATAAACAAATTTACATTATAGTGAAATTCTATCTAAAATGTAGTAAAAATCAAAATCAGTTACTAAATTAGGTAAATAATTTTCCTAAAATGGTGTTTTATTTTTGATTTTTTTTAAAGAGATTTGAGTATGTAAATCTATTAACATTTTTTTTTATCCAAATTTGAACGAAAAACTATTTCAGGCAATATTTTAAAAGAAAAAAGTATAATATTAAAATACATTAACACGCTAACTTACTTACATATAATATGAAGTCTAAATTTGGAGAGTATATACAGTAAAACCCTTTTACGTTCTTTTTATATTTAAAGTTTTTTGAATTTTTTAATGCAATATTGAATCATATTCGTTTCATCAATTCTAATTTATAATGATAATATTATAATATAGGGGCTGTTATATATTAGATGAAAATTACATATTTCAAATGAATTGTTGAATACTCTGCATACTGTGTTTCTGCATTCATACAATAAATTTCATCTTAAATCAATTAAAATTAAAAATTAAGAATGATTTTTGCAATAAATTTCATAAAATTCCAATAATATAATATGGAAAGTAATATTATTTTGTGAATATTCGATGTCCGACTGTTATTGTATAAGAGATTACTTTAATTCCATTAGAAGTTATACTAACATTATTATGTTAGATCAACCCGCAATTCTTCTCTATTAGCCTTATATTGCATTATATACGAGTACTTATGCTATTAGAAGAAAATAAAAAAAGAAGAAAAAAATAAACAAATAAAAGAAGAAGCGAAATTTCCCAAAAAATCTATATATACATATATGTCTGAATGCAATACATACATCCATTGCTAACGAGTAATTGCATGGATTTTTTTCAAAAATTTCTAAAGAAATAGTTAACAATCAAAATAATAGAAAAAAAAAACAAACACAAAATAAAAATTAAGTCATGATTTTATTTTTCTGGTCACGTCCTCGACTATATATCTAGTTTATTTGTTGCATTCATATGTATATAAAGTAACAAAAACAACAAGCTTAAAAAATTGACTACCACATGTACATATGTTAATAATGTTCAAAAAATATAAGAATAAGAAAAATAAACACAAAATTTATTTATTTTTTTTTGCAAAGCAAGTATAAGACAAACAATTTTTGTTTTGTTTTGTTATTTTAAGCTCCTGAAAGGCATTAATCGTGATGTGATATCTTAGGCATGTACTAACAACACACAACCTACAAAATATGTAATACAAGAAAAAAACAAAAAATAAGTTAAAAATTTAAAGAAAAATCTATGTATAGTTCAGCTTGACTAACTTTCGAATATTTATAAGGAAGACCTTAAAATCGGAACAGAAACTGAAAAGAAAAAATTTTTTACACATATTTAAAAGGAGTTTGCTAAACAATATACCGCCCAATGGTGGTTATCACAGTTATGGCTTTGAATTTGAAATTAGATATCGTAATTACACAAATTATCGTATTAATATTAACGTTGATTTTTTAATAAATTATAAGGTATACAATCATACTCACACTTAAATATTAATGGACTTCATATTACACTTTACTTTATATTACATAATACTGCATAAAATGAAATTAGAATAATTACATATAGAATAGTATTTTATATAGAAAAAGAAAAAATAATTTTTTATTTAAATTACATTTAACATAGCTACATAAAATATTTTAAAAAATAATATAAAAATAATTTATTTTCTTGTAAATTCACAATACTGTTAAACAACCATTAATTTATACTTCCAACATATTAGGATTTGGCAATAGGAGTAAAAGTTTAATAAAAATGCATTGAGTATTCACTAAAGTATAGACCTTTTCTTTTTAAGCCCTTAAATATTTCATATACGAAAAAAATTTATTTTTACCGCTAATGTAGGAAAACACAGAATATCTTCGTATAATCAAATGGGAAGCATAACATTGGAGAAAGCAAAGATTGAATAGATTTCAGTATTTGGTGACATTAAAAAAAATACTCCAGAACTGAGCGAAAAATTACTCAGGAACTGAGCGAGTTTTATAATAAAGCCCGGATACTGGCAAATTTGAAAATTTTTTCTTACAGACCAATATTAAGTACAGGTGGTATAACAATTAACAAAAACATTTTAATTTAATTGAAATCAGACCACGTATTTGTTGTAAGTTTTGTGATTTAAATCAATTTTTATTAAAACTACTTATAAACAGATTATTTTTGATTCAATTAAGATTTTACAAATTGATAATCGAAATTTTGCGTAATTGTATAAGACGCGCATTATAAATTAAATGAAAATTTAAATTGCGAAAGGTTTATCTTTTAAAATCAATGTTTTCAGAAGCAGTAATTTTTATTTTTCGTTTTGTTTTTTCTCATTAATATTTTAATATAAGCTATTCAACCGAAAAACATCATTATTATCACTATCATCACGATGTAAATATCATTATCAATTATTATGATCAAAATCATCATTATATAGCATCATTATTATTATTTAACATGATTACCATTCTACCTATATGATTGGAAATAAAAATTTTATATTAAAAGAAGTCAACAATGTTGTAAAATTTACAAAATAAAAAAAAAACAAAAAAATCAGGAATAAAAAAAATTTAAATCTAGACTTTTACGTTAAAGAAGTCAAGACAGTATTAAAACTATTTTAAACGATGAAAAAACAAAAAACGCTAAAATAACCGTGTTCTCTAACTGGTTTTCATTTATTAAACATTTTAAGATGCATGTATGTTTATACATACATATATAAGTAATGTATAGAGAAGGTAAAATTGGATCGAGTATTATTAAATATTTCTTTTTTTTCCTCTCTTAAATTGATCTTGTTATAAATATCGCAATTACAGCATGCTCTATTCCGATTATTGTTCCAAGTTCTTCTATATATACATGTACATACATAAATACCTTTTCATGTACGTGGTGGTCATTGATTACATTATTCTCTTTTTATCTATTCTTTTATGTAATATTATTTAGAATATCCTTGTGTCATTTTTAGTTGTAACTTAAGCATTATATCTGTGCCTATTAACAACAATAATTGAATTGATTCTTTTGTAAATTTTTAATTTATTGATATGGTACATATTGTGTACCTATATATCTATATGCATAATGATAATAATTATAATACCGATATAAATTAAAATGGATATATGTATAGACTTATATTTTGTATATATATATATTACTTATAATAAAAAAAAACAGAACGGAAAAGAAAGAAGAATATCAAATTAGAAAGTTGTATAATGTTAAATTAATATTATTGACCAATATATAATAATGAAACATGAAAGAAATAAAAATTTATTACTAAAAAATTTTAATTACTAATTGAATTGTAGTTGTTCTACAATACAATAATGGAACGATTTTTAATTTCTTGCATGCCTACACTATTTATATTTTTATATCATTAAAAATTTCTGACATATTCAATTATGAAATTTCAGGCAATTTCTGGCAAAGTTTATTAAAATAAATCTTGTTTTTTAATTTGCTTAAATTTAAATTTTGAGGACTAGATAAGCTCGTTTTTAAGAATATTTTAATTTTCTAATAATTTTATGTAAGACATTAATTAAAATGTAAAAAAGATTGACAATAACTACAGCTTTCTGAAATATTCTTACTTAGTAAAAAGTTATGCATATTACGGCCATATCTGAGATTTAGGCAGATTCTTCAAGGGAACTGGGTGGTTCGGATAGGCCGTTTAATGATGTTCTGGTGATCACGGGGTACAGCAGAATGGCAAAATTTTGCTAATAAAATTTTACAACAATCAAATAAAATGAAATATCATAGTTTATCAATTTATTTTTAAGAATATAAATATGCAATACAGCAATTTATATTTGGCTAAACGACATAACTTTGACTACAGTTGTAATTATGCGAACATTAAACAAGTTTAATTTTAAATCTCATTAAATCTCATCTACGCATTTCATCCAATTCAAATTGTCTTAATTTACACTCCATCCTTGGCAAATCTTCTTTTAAATGTTGATGGTATTAATATACATTCCATTTGTTAAAATTAGTAGAGTAATAGAACTTATACATAAGAAAGAATTAAATTTCAAATTAAATAGAAGAAAAAACAAAAAATAATACCTGTGCTAAATTTAATTACGATACAAGTATGGAGAAAAACATAAAAAATCATTAAAAAATAAATAATCATTTTAAAAGATTTGTCTTGATTTGTCTTGAGTTGAAAGAGCTTCTTAGTTAATTTAATTTATAGTTTCTCTTTTATTTTACTAATTGCATACACGAAAAAACAAAAAAAAAAATTAAAATATTATAAAAAATAGGAAGACAATTAGGAAGAAATGGTTATAGAAAAAATGTTACAAAATTCTAAAATAATTTAAATATAAAAAAAAAATGAAGCAGTTAAAATAATCTACTATCATAGATCAATCATTAAGTCAGTTTTAGTTACTAGCTTAATAATTTTATATGTATGCATTCACATTGGTATGTATAAATAAAATAACACATTACATATGTATATGTAGAAGTCTAATTTACTCGTTTATTGCTCTTTTTTACTGAATACATAATATGCATATGCACATGCATAATATTTTATATACCTATATTTTTTTAACCGGCTTAACTATGGTATATTTTAAAATTATAACTAACAGGTTATGGATAGTTAGAAAAAAATTTTTTATTTATGTTCACTAAATATAAATACTTGTACCATACAAAGTGATTCAGCAACAAGTTAGAAGCCATATGAGATCGGGTAGAGAATAGAAAATGGATAAAATTTTTCTTCGGAACATTAGGTTAAATCGCAACCGTTTCCGAGAAATTTCCTAAAATTCCTGTAGATCGAAAACGGCTGCGAATTAACACTATATCCTAAACAAAAATTGTACTCATTTTCAACCCTCTACTCGATGGTATATGGATCCTAACTTTTTGCTGAACCACCCAGTAGATACATGTGCATACTTATATATTAAAAATATTAAAACATAAAATTTATAGATTTGAATAATATGAATAGAACAAGTTTTAATATGTGATGAATCTTTAAACCTAAAGTAAAATAGATTATATTTTTAAAATAGATTGTATATTCTATATTAGAATAGAAGTTTTGAAATGAAAACTATTAAAATAGTTAATGTTGGTGTTAAAATTATAGTTATTATAATCAATCAAAAAGTAAAATTTAGTACTTGTTAAAGTAAATTATTTTTGCGCTTGTTGAATATCTCATTATTCTATATACATTATGTCCAAGTATATATTAAAATGCTCTTGTTTTCCTGTTATTATTATAAATTATTTCCAATTTATTATGATTTATTTGTTATGCTCTCTTTTATTATTATAGATCAAAGTTTAAAATATTTTTTTAACATAAAATTGAATTGATTTGAAGAATTTGATATTATGTGAAGAAGTTTACAATTTGAAATCACTTTGGAATTTATATTTCAAGAGAATGCAATGGAGAAGAATGAAATTTTAAGGAGTAAGAGAACTATTTTTAAGGTGCTTTCTTCTTAAATTATGAGCTAATTATATAATATATTATGTTATATGAACAATATTTGACTTGACTATGTTCTTCTGCAATAATCCTTATAATTACTACATGTACATTTTTTATATTTTCATTTATGTATTATTATACATTTTTTCTAGTACATTCGTAAATTTAAAATAGAGCCTTTGATTAGTAGCAAATAAAATAACATTACAATTTAACAGATTTACTTCTAACTCATTCATGCTAAGTACATTAAGTACACTGGATGAGTGCGTGTCCCATCGAATTCTGAAGAATATTTTGATGACAGTATTTAAAATTAAAAATCATATGATGTTAAGTTTTTTAACAAATAGATTACTTGAGATATAGATTCTACTTTTAGAATAAAACATTGGGCATCTAATATATATTGCGGAAGTTTAAATTTTTATAACAATTGTTTTACAATATTATTATATAAAATTTTTTGTAAATTTTAGTAAATATCCTTAAGTACCTGTAATTATACACTTCCAATAGCTTTATTATTCTTATATTATGATTCTAGTTTTTATTTTAGAAATCCTGTTATATGAATACCCAATATTAATAGAAATAGGAAGTAAGTAAATCTCTTTGTGTTTCATTAATTGTATATGAAATATTTTGTTTATTATAATGCAAATTGTATTCCATATATATTATAACTATAACTTATTACTATAGTTAAAATCATAGTAAATATTTTAGAATGAAAGAAAATAACATAAAAATTTTTTTTGATAGATTTCTGATTAAAGAAAAGTGCATAATTTTTATTTTCTTTGTTTTACATACTAGGGTTTTCTCCCATATTTTTTAACTTTGATTTAAAAATGTATGTACATATTTCTAAATGTATGTTTTTCACTATCTTATATACATATATGTAAGTATACCAACCATTGTAATAGTTAATCTTGTTTTTGTCCATCTTAGATCAAAAAAAAAATTTTTTTCATAGTTTTCATTTTTTTTAGTTTATTTTTTTTTTTCTTTTACATATTTTATATTCGGCTTGATTTTTGGTTTTTATTCCATTTTCATTTTTCAATATGCATATTATAAGTTTTAATCTAGCTTTTACTATTTCGCATATATAAAATTTACATATACAACCAGGTGGTTGATATTCGTAGCGGGAGACATAAAAAACTTTTACTTAGAAAATCAGATAATAAAGTATAAATTCCAAAAATAAAGAAGAAAAAAAGAGAAAAAAAAAAGAAATTGCACTCTAAGTAATTTTTTTTGTGCCTATTTTATATACATACATCAATACTAATTCAGTGTTGAAAACCTCAATGTCGATACACATATAATTTGAACATGAGCACATGGAAAATATTCCAATAAAATAACAACAACAAAATAAATACCTTTTTACCGACCGAATTGTATACAATAAGATACGTGATGGCATCAAATTTCGGACATCGAGTTTTCAGTTGAAACGCACTTCTCCACACTTCTCCACTACTTTCAGTATTTAAGCAGTATGCTTAATGTCAGTCTCTCGGTAGGATGTCAGGCATTCGGGCTGTGTGTGTACGCGTGTATCTCAAGTTGGTTGAACCGATTTTAATGAAATTTTATAAATGACTTTATTTTAGTTATGTCACGAATTAACTGAAAGCTTATTAGTATCCTTGAAATTGAAAAGAAATTTTTTAAATTATGAAAATTTTCTTTAACACTTTCACTAAACTAGACAATAATCATTGCGGTCGGTTAGGTGCTGATCGCATCAGATTCTTTTTCATAACAAATCTCAGATTTATATATAAGTGTTTATGTATATATTTAGAGAACAAAGTCGCTAGCCAGAACTTTGAATAACAATAATATTTTTAAAATGCAAAACTTTTTCTTCCGTATTTCAATATATTATGTTTACATATGCATATATATTCTTATACATATTGTACAATTAAATGTATGTAATAAAGAAAATGTAAAAAAAGAATTAGTTTAAATTTGTATAAAAACTATATAAAACAGTAACAGGGAGCAAACACATCAAAACAATAACAGTAGCCAAATAATAAAATTTCAAAAAGAAATTTTTATTTTCTTGTTTTTTTTTATTTGTTATATAGGTATACGGAAATTTTCAATTCTCAGTGAACCAACAAAATACAAATATAGAAGTGCAAATGGAAAACACAAAAAAAAAAATAATAACAATGCAACACAAACATGATGTTATAAAAAGTATTTAAAGTATAACAAGAAAAAATTAGAAATTCCTTTCGGGAAATTTGTTGTACTTTTATAATCAAAATGTGCTATGAAAATAAAATAATATATGTATATAATAAAAAAATTCTATAATATTTAAAAAGTAAATGAATATCCGCTATACTTCTACTATAAAGGGCAAAAAAATAGACAAGAAATCAGAAAATCAAAATATGTGGTAACAAGACAGAATATTACAATATTACTAACATGTAAGTATTATGTTAGTTGCTATATACTCGTATACCATATTCATTTTATTATATTATATAGAATTTGCATTTCGACATTCGCGCGTATGCAAAAATACAAAAAAAATCTTCGATGTTTTTGTTTATTTGTTTTTATTTTAATTCTTCATTGAATAAGAAAATTGTTCTGTTTCTCTATATAATAAAAAAAATAAAAAATTGCTAAAATTACAGTCAAACCAAAATGTCGTCACTAACAATTTGCGTGTAGGAAATTTTTAAAACCAAAATTTTCAATTAAAAATATTGACTAATTTGGCGAAAAATTAAGTAGTAAGTAAGAATCAGAAAATAGACACCTTTTTTTTTTTAAAAACAGTAATTTGGAAATAGAAAGCTGGAGATCATTGAGAATACAATGTTTATCATCCGCCAATTTATTACTCGAAAATTGACGTAATTGTGGTATAACCAAGCGCAGTTCTTGCTTGTTCGGTACACGCTGTTGCCTAAAAGTTTTCTCCCCCACCTTCCGCTTTCAATGAATTTTGCACTTTCTGCATATAATAGAGAACACTTTGTAGACTAAGTAATGGAAAAATCGGAAATAATTTTTGATTTTTGAAATTTAGTTATTTTTCTTTAAAGCTTTCTCGACCTTGTTTTCCAGTGCTCATTTTTTCGCGTGTTAGCAGATTTGCTGCTGATTATAACACTTAAAATTTTATTTTTCTTAATTTTATGCTTTCATTTATAACATTTATTGTTACGATATTTTAGTTAAATTCGATTCACAGAATGTTTTATTAAAGTAAAATTAATAATCTGTTGTTCCTTTGGTCTTTCGTATAATTCAACAACTAGCACAATAAAAAAATTATTAGATAATTTTATTAACAATTGAATTTTAAATATCACGTCGAAATAATCATAATGATAAATTGCCGAATATCTACTGTAAATGCATATAATATATTTGAATATAAAATATAAGGTAAAAGTTTTAATATTAATTTTTTTTTTTGTTTTGTTTTTTAAATTGCAAGGGAATGTAGTTCAACAGTTTGGAGAAATCGTTGTACTTTTTCCTGTATTTCTGATTTATTTCTTTAATGCTTTCTTTATTTTTCTTTTCAAATAAATTTCCTAAGACCATTGTTTTTAAGTAATACCAAAAATATAGACAAAACAAAAGGAATCAGAATAGTGGCCTTAAAAAAATTTATGACTGGTGATTTCTGACATTAAACCAATTTCTTTTTTGTTATACTAAATCTACTGACATTTCCTTTTAGTGAAAACACACAAAGTGCATAGAGATGTATGTATCTATTTTATATTCTGATTATAGGACGCATTTGAAGAAAAAATAAGAAAAAATAAAGAAAAAAAAATTTTATTGAAAGAAAAATTTAAGTGATTTTCATTTTAAAAATAATAATTGAAATTTTCTTTTATTCAACTGAATGCACTTTTCATATTTTTACTTAAAAAATTCATATCTGTATTGCACTATAGAAATTATTTACGTGTGTATCTGGAATATTGATTTTATTTTTGTGATCATGTTAAAAATGCTTTTTATTTACTTATCAATTGAAAAATATTTTTCTAAAGTGCTTTCAAGGAATTTTGATTTAAATTATTGTATTATGATTTATAATAGATTTTGAAATGGAATTCGGAATATTAAAATAAATGCATTAGAAATTGATCAATATGGATATGATGAAAATTTGTAATGAATTAAAATGTATGTAATAATGTATGTAATTCGAAATAGTTTTAAGATATATGAGATTTCAGAATGTGGGCTAGGTAAATTTTATTATATGCTAATATTGATTGCAGTATACTCATTGATATATTATCTATATGTATGTACTGTATGCGGCGCAAATATAAATTTTTGAAATTCCTTAATAGATATTACAAGAAATTTTAAGTAATAATTTTTTTTTATCTATACAAATTTCGTTTTGAGCAAGAATAAATATACATATAATTAAATATGTAAATAATTTAGGATATTATTTAATATTAATATCTATAATATGTCTAATATTAAAATATAATATGAGTAGCTAAATAATGAGTTGTAAAAATTAAATTCGAACCCAATTACGTAATGACACTAATTAATAATAAAAATACGAACGTAACTGGATATTTCTCACTCTAATTCTGAATTTTGAAAACATAAACATTTTGTATACAATAAAAAAAATATGCTTATATATTATATACAATTTTTCTATTTTAGTAATTCGTACTTACTTATTATGTTATTCAGTGATTGCAAAAATTAATTGTTCCAGTATTTTAAAATATTATAATAGGGGACTCACCTGTAATAAAGAAATGAAAATATTTTAATATGCATAAAAATGAAAATTAAAAAGTAAATTTATGTAATTTTTTTCAAATTCATAAATTAATTTATTCAAAATGAAAAATTATGAGTTTTTCAAACTCTTATGTTCTTCTTATATTTTCTATAAAAATTTTCTATAGAAAAGCTGTAAAGTATAACTGTAAAAAATTCTAAACAAGTGCCTGCGAATTATCGGCAACATACACTGGACTAAACGGATAACAAATACGGAACTTTGGGAGATTACGAGTCAGGGGAGATTACGAAAAATCGCCAAAGAATTAGTAACAGCTTGAAAAACATTGTCAGACATAAAAACAATGGCGCAAAACAGAGTTCGATATAAAAGCTTTGTGGAAACTCTATGTTTTTACAGTAATTGCATTAATTTATTGTTCAAATTAAATTAGAAAGGATTCTTTAAAGTGTAAGTGAAATATTTCAGGTTTTTAATTCAAGTATTTTCAAATTAATTCCATAGAAATTGTTATGAATTGAGTGCAATACTATTTAAAACTAATTATACTTAGTTTTCTAGATTACAAAACAGATTAAGATAGTAGATATAAGAAGTAGAAAGTCGCAAAAATTCTTTTAAAAAAATTTGCGCTACTAAAAAATATTAAAAGAAAAAAACCAGTTAATTTTACAATTAGAAATGATGATTGAAGAGAAATCTAACAGTAAAATATAAAGAAATCTAAAAGAATTACACGTAAAAGAGAAAAAGTTAAAAAAAAAATATGCAACATTAGAAAGAATATGTATGGAATAATTATACGCGAAAAACTTATAATTTTTGCCTCTTATAACTCTTATAATAAAATCTAAAAGCAATAATCATCATGTCATTCTATCTAATTGGATCTAGTGTATCAATATAATATATATGTATATGAAAAAGTCTTCATAAACTAATCCATAAACTAAAAATAAGAAGATATAATAGAAAAACTAAACTTATACAGCTAGAAAATATGAAAAGAATATTATGTACATACAATGTATGTCCGAATATGTGTATAAAATTCTACATACCAAGTATAAATCGCGTCTATATAATAAAAGCATATTATACGTATAATATGATTATAGAATGAAAGCTAATCGACAACTAATCTAATAAGTATTAAAGAATTGAAAGAAACGGGAGAAGAAAAAAGCGCGATGCATTTTTTTTAATGGATTTTCTTTGAAAATGAGGAAAGGAACATCAATAATTCCTTATTTATGTAACATTTTTATAAATTTCTGCTTTCATTAAAAAATTTTTGCACTACCGCGTTTGGTTTTTCCTTCTATAAAGTACTTTTTTTAATGTAATGATATACTGAAAATAATTTTTCATTTATAATACTTATCAAATTTGTGAAATTTTTAAAAATTTAAATTTTATTTAATTTTTATTATGAAATATAATATTTAAAATGGTAAAAATAAAATTTTCTTCTGCAACCGTCGTTATCTGTCCTTATTTATGTCGTTATCTGTTGATAAAATATGTTACAGCTGCAGCTTTATACATACCGTACGCTGTTTGGATATATTAGATGTATGTTTTTTCCACATGTTTTAGTAGATGTAGCATTAAACATTTGCAATTAAAAATTATGTGGCGATTATAAATTCTCAGTTCTAGTAAAATAAATTTCAAAAATACTTTTCTATGGTAAATGGTTTAGAAATGCAATACTAACTGATTGAAATCAGAAAGAGAGGTATCAACTATGCTTTGTCTACGGGAGTCAACTTTTCCAATTGATTTGCTAGTAAAAAATTCCTTCTTATTAATTCAAAATTTATACTGCATAAAAGCATAATTCCTACATTTAAAATTTTTCATTTATCTTAAAATATCTTAGGATTGAATAGATCAAATGAAATTTTCCATCATTTAAAATTTTCTTCTTTAATATAATTTTCTTATTTTTTAATTGATTTAACTGTTATTTTCATTAAAATAAAAACTCTATATAATAGTTTGTGAGAATGAAACAAAAACAACATGAAATTAAGAAGAAACGCGAAGCATAAAATGTGGTGTTCTGTATAGTAAAAAAGTAATGAAGAAGTAAGTAACGTTCCTTCTTCATACAACAAAAAAAAAAATAACAATGAAAATTTAAGAGCAAAAGAAACATAAGACATAAAAACATTAAATTAACTAACATATTGTGTGTATCTTAGTTAAAAGTACACATAAATTGCAATATTTAATAACATCTCTTTTCATTTATGCCAAAATGATCATAATATATAAATGTTAACTGATACATACGTATATACATATATATATGTGTAATCGACCGTGACAGCAATATTGCTCTTTTTCCATATGGGTACATTCTCCTTTAAAATATTTGTAGTGAATTTTCTTACAGCATTATTACATTAACGCTAATAACAGCAATAAATGATTGTAAAATATGAATATGAGAAATGTGTATATGATGAATATCAACTGTATTTGCAGCAATAAGAATAAAAATAATGGAAAAGTTAACGTGATTTTGCTCTACTTTAAGATAGAAAATAGAAAATTTGCGATATTTACGTCAAATTTACGTCCATGGAAATTAATGGATTTTCTTTTTTAAAAATTAATCATATGCATATAGTTCTATGTTTTTATTTTTTGAATTATCATGAATAGAATCAATCATATTTTAATGGAATTTAATAAGTCTTTTTTCAATTCTTAAGTAGAAAATTTTAAACATCAGTTTTTTGTTTTGCCTCTTATATACATTCATAACTATCTACTCTGTCTAGGGCAGAATAGGAGCTGACATAGATTTATCCCAGTTTATAAATCTGCGTTATATACGATTTGTACCGACGAACAATCTGCTAGAGACACAGTAAAATATACTGGAGTTTCAGGATATATGACCAGGATGTTTATACAAAAATAATATGTATTTAAGTTTTAGGTTGAAAATTATCTAAATTTAAAATATTTATCATACTATTTCAAATGTTAATGCTATAATGTAAATTATAATTTATCCAAACTTTTATAAGCTTACATATGTTATATATGAGAGTCATAAACGAAGTGGAGTTTCGTTCAGTCTTACGAATACTGATTGCTAATATTTGCAATGGTTTGTAATTATTTTTTAAAGTATCTTACATAGTCATTAATAATAAAAATAAATGATACTTTTAGAAACATTTACAATTATATTCTTAATGGCATTACGCAAAAGAACTCAATTCCGTTTCAATTGACAGAGCATATTATACAGACTTACTTATATTATATAGGTACATACATATATGAAGACATATTTTTAATACCAGTTTTACAGTTTACTTTAAAAATATTTTTTAAAGAATTTCGCATATTTTCGGTTCCCCTTTCACTCTGTATATTGAAAATCTGCCGTTAAAAATCTGAAATGTGTAGTTGTCGTTAATTATATTTGTTATTTTTTACTTTCGCTTTGTTTAAAATTAAATTGTCATTTTATTCTTAATGGATTCATTCACAATTTTCATTTAAATTCACAATATGATTGAAAAAAAAATTTCATTATAAATTTGTGTGTAATTAAAAGAGAAAATAACAGATGAAAAATTTTCGGCAAATTTAACGTAGATCTAAGGCTGATCAAAATCTCCATATCTTTTTATATATATGCATTTTAAAAATATTCTTGAAACATAAATTGTACCCAACAAGAAATTTTCGCCCACATTTTGGGTCTAGCGACTTTATTTAGTTAAAAAAAGTTTTCCAAATTGTTAAGTATATGCTATAATTGAGGGTTTTCTATATGTGTCGAAAGTGGAGCAATGCATTTTAGGAATTGTGTTATACATATTGTACCATCTTGTATACATTTAGGAAAATATCTAAAATGATGTTAATCAAGTTTTATTACTGGCGTACAAATGACAAAATTCCTGTTAAGACAGTATTATATTTCATTGTATAATAGCCATACAAATATGTTTGTTTCGAGAAAGTATTCTACAAATACAAGTGCAAAATTCTTCAATTTTATAGATTTAATATAATGTTGTTAAAAATCTTATGTATAATTTCTGGGTCAATAGATTTGAAACTCTTAATTTAATAGTTAAAATACAAATTTAAGTACAAAATAATGCTATATAATTGTTAATAGATTACATATTTGCAAAAATAAAAAGGTTCCCTATATACATTAAATTAGTTACAGCAAATAGAATTATCGTTCAATATGAGAAAGAAAGCAAAAAAAACTGGGTAACAACAAATGTAGGACAATGAAACTGTTAAATAAAAAATTTATATTGTTAAAAAGTAAATTGAAAAAAAAACTGAGAAAAAGTGTAAAAAATTTTACTTTTACCCAAAATATAAACCCTATAATACTATGTATATGCATATACATAGTAATATAATGGTAATTGGCACATAAAATGATCATCGCAATTCGCAAATCAAAAAGAAAATATCAAATCGTTGAATAAATTTTAACTACATAAAATGTACACATGTGTATAAAATTTGCATTAAATTTGAGTTTCTACGATTTTTTCTCCTATATATTTTCTAAAATTTAATTTTAATGTTTTCACGGTTTTCAATTGTATTCGAAGACAGTAGATAATAGAGACAAACGATTTGAAAGCAAAAAAAAAAAGCAATAAATTTTCTGTCTATGGAAATCTTTATTCGATGGCGCGTTTTAAAGTGTAAATATGTTTACAAATATAGAAAATAAAAATTTGCTATTTTTTTTTGCTACACAACTAATCAAGGTCAATACAAAATCTTTAAAAATAAAGAAAAAAAAAAAAGAATCAAATTTTTTTTTTCCTTTATCAAAATTTCTTAATCAAAAACCCATAAAATTAATTCAAGTCGTGGTTAATTTTTAAAACTCTATATACCACTTTTTTTCACATTATTTAAGTTTTTCATTTTTTCTATATACAATTTCCATCTGACTATTTTTGCGCAGCTAAAACCAATACAATAGACCGCCCGAATTGACTTTTTATCATCACCTTTACAAAAAGTTTCTTTAAGCATTATTGCATTAAATTAACATTTTAAAATTTTATTCTTTAAAGGTTTTCGATAGAATCAAAGTCACGTCATTTAACTTGAATAAACAAATTAAGTTTAAAAAAGGACGATAAAAAAAAATATTTACTTTAATTTTTTTTTTTTATAGTATGTATGATATGTGTATTTATTAATAGGCTTCATTTAGTTATCATTAATTTTTGATTATATTTCAGTTTACAGGTTATATGAAACACGAAATTGCATATGGAAGCAGAAAAAATAAGTAAATACAGTGGATAAATATCGGTTATTGTTATAAAATATAGATTTCTGTATATATAAAAAAAATATACGTACATATAATATGTATTGTTGGTCAAATCAATGGTTTATAAAGTAGTACATTTCATTTTAAACAATTAAGCGAAATACTAACATGTTGTTTGAACATTACAGGCCCAACAATAAGAAATTATATCGTATCCAACACTCTTAAACAAAAATAAATTAAATAATTGTTTTGGCTGGTTCTTCGACATGAAACAGAGCAATCGATAAATTGCCTCCTGGTAAGTCACTCATGGAATGTACTTCTATTATTTTGAGAAACTGCCGGTCACTATACAGCAAAATCAAGAAAAATTTTGACATTAAAATGAAACTTTTTATGAATTTTTAGATTGCTCTTAAAATGGTACTTAAAGTTTTTTTTATCGCCAACGACAAAAAAGTGGTAGCGGTAGCGGGAGCCCATTTAATAACTTTTTTTTGTGGCTGTTGTTGACCGTTATGTGTCAGACCCTTTTGACTGACTAGGCAGTGAGAGTGTTGATTTATATATTGAATATATATTATTATAACAAGATACATATTGTATCTTGTTGCATACATTCAGGAAGAGTTTTAAAATTCAAAATAAAGTAAAAAAAACGCTAAATTAAATTAAATTTTACGATTTTGTAAAATTATAATTTGAGGAGGATAAGGGCTTAATTTAAAATTTTGTTCTAAAAAAATAAATTTAATTTATTCTATAATTTACATTATTATTCTATTTTTAAATTTGCTTGTAAAAATTTTGTTTTATTTTAGATTTTACTTTGACATACGGATGGTCAGAATAAAACTAATAATAACATTTTGTTCCGTGAATTTTTTGTGAATGTAATAAGATTATTTTAATAATATAAATAGAAATTTATATTATATATACTAGGCATATTTCACATTCACATTCACATATATTTATATACATATATGGCAGAGAGAATAAAGTTTGAGGTCTTATTTTAGAATTTAACTTGCACTGCAAAAATTATCTGATAACAGACTTAATTTTATTATTATAAAGTAACTTTCATTTTTTTTATGTTTTGCTATGTAAAACAAAAAATGAATAAATTGTGCGTCAGGACATAGAAAAACAGAAAAAAACAAGAAAAATTTGTTATTAACTAAAAAAAAATTCTTTACTTATTTTTTTATAATGACAATGGCCATATGGATTCTTTTGTTTAACTATAATATGTAAATCTTCTATTATATGCACCTATCTAAAAAGTGCGGCGGTTTAATTTCCTTTTTAGAAATTTTTCAATAAAACACAATGATAAAGAATTTATAGAAAGAAATAAAATTTGTTTTAACAAGCATTGAACCAACAATTTTCTTTTTTTTATATTTTATTTTAAATTCCTATTGTTTAGTTAGTAGAATTACCTATACATTTTTTTAAGTAAAAGTAAATTAAATGAATATTCAAAAAAAAAAGAATAAAAAAATTTTTTTAACAAAATGTTTTTAAATTAAAATAGAAATAATGAAATTATCCATTGAAAACTTAAGTAGCGTCATATAGATATTAAAATGTTTTGTCTGAAAATTTAAAGAATTTCCACTAACAGAAAGTGACTAATAGAATCATTATAATGGAAATTTAAAATATACATAGTAGCAAACTGAAAATGGAAAAGGTATTCATCGCACCTATGCAGTAAGTCGCAAGTGTTCATTCTAAAATTTTTAAGGTAATATTTTGTGTAAAATATTTACGTTATAAGAAAAGTTTCCATATATGTTGAAATTATACTATCTTAGTTTGGGTTGAGGCCAAAATTTTAGACGAAAATTACAATATCCCATATAGAAATTTTTGTATATTATTTTGTGTATCTGTTAGACAGAAATATTAAAGATTTTAAGCCATCTTATGGTATAAATTATAAATAACTACTTCTCTTAACAAAAAATATTTTACACACTTAAAAGAATCATTATACTTTAATTCTTTTAATTGGATATGTTAGTCAGTCAATAAACTTTGAGGTAAAGCAATTCAACTCAAAGCATGAGTTCAAAGGATGAAAACGTAATGGTATTTAGAAAATTTCAACCATGCTTATCCTGATGCCGATTATACATATGTGTACGCCTAAATGAGTAAATGAATACTAACCGATTATGTACGCCTAAGAATATGCCTAAATATTTTATTTTCAGCTTCTTTTTGTTTTTGTTATTATAGCATAAATTGTTATAGAAGAGTTTGCATATTTAAGTACACTTCTATAGTAAAAGACTATTACTAAGTAAAAAATATTGGCTACACAAAATATTCTAATGACTACAAAGTAAGTACCTAATTTTTGCTTTTTTTTTATGCATAAATGAAAGTTCATAATCGGAATACTTTAAATCTTTTTGCTTTTTTTCAACGGGTTTAAAGAATTTTTATTGTTTAATTACAAAGATGGTATATAAGATTAAAATTAAAATGATATTTTGTGTTTTTCTTCTATTTTGGTTTTAAATTTTTTGTTCTATGTTTTGCAACTACTTAAAAAAAAAGAATGTTTTTTTTAACTATTGGTAGTTATAATAAATTTGGAATATTTTAACGTAATCATTGATTTAAGTAAGCTAAGCGCAAGTTTAATAATGAATTTAAGAAATTTTAAAGTATGTTAAACTGTTTAAGCTAGTCTCTATGACTCGGTAAAGTGAAAGTAAGTAGTTAGTTAAGCAAATAAATTTTTAAATGAATATTTTTAAAAATCTTAATAAGTTATTGAATATTGTTATATTAATCATTTGAATTACATACAAAAAATGTAACAAACAGAAAATATTTGGATATCTATAATATTATTATCCTATTTCTTATCTAGTTTAAGACCAATTTTAATATTCGACATAGTTTTTTGAAATCCATTCAGGTGTGTTATATTTTTTGACAATATTTATAAAACTAAAGATCTTAATAGGAATTGAATGGTTTTCAGATAACTTTAAACTATTTAATTTCTATTAAAGCAATTTTAAATAAAATAATTTAATGCGAATTCTAGTTTCAAAAATTAAGTGTCCAATTTATTGCTAAAATGAAATATTTAACAACACTATAAAATTTTGTTGGAAAAATTAAAAACGAAAGATTTAAGTGAGAAACTTTAAACGCAATTTTGTATAAATATAAGCAGAGTTATGTTTGTTTAATGCAAATTCGTTTAACAAAATCCATAAATAAATTTACATAAAAAAAATTTATTAATTTGTAATGGCGCCAGCTGCCACGATTTGTTTTTTTTTCTCTTATTTTTGATGATTATTAAAAAGGCGTCCAGATACATATTTAATACGGGTGTATATATAAAATTAATACGTCAAACGTCAAAATGAAATTTGTGAAAAAAAAATGATAACATAAAATTAATGAAGACATTAAAAATAATTATAATTGTGTTAATGATATTTTCTGTTTATACGCAGTAGGCAAAAAAAGTATAAATTTTTAGGTGCGGAATATTTTGCTAAATTTAATTCCGTATTGAATGATTCTACATAATATGAAAATAAATATTTGATATATAATATTTTTTATTAAATAAATCATTCCTTTAGCATAATATTATGGTTAATTTTTGCTTTTTATACAATAAAACAAAATATAAAAATTATAAAGTCATTCTGTATCTGACTCAATGATTTTAATAGGTTATTATTTTTTAAGAGTTAAAAAAAAAATGAAAATCATTTTTCAAAACTATAGATAGAAATAAAATTTAGTTATATTTTATTTTTTGTACCATAGTTCGAAAAAAATTATTAAAAAAAGAGGAAAAGAGAACATCGAAAATTATTAGAATTGTGCGCTATGTATGTTCGCATACATATAATAAATAAATGTACATGTAAATTTAGAATAAAGACATTTTAATTGCAATTAAATGAAGCGCAAAAATTTATATAGAATAAGAAAGCAAACTTACAATATCAAACTTAATATAATATAAGAATATTTTAACTATCATGAAGGCCATGTTTTAAAATTAATTTCCAACTGAGCATTAAACTGATTTTCAACATTATTTGATCTTGTAATTTTTCTTTCTCTTTTACAAGTTTAAAATTTTTAATATTTTATTAGAAAAAATTTAAGGAAAAGATGAAAACATGTTGCTATTTTTATATTTTTCTATTTTTTGTTGTGAATTCTCACAGCAGGATATTAATTTTTTTTTTTCTATTTTTTTTTTGAAAGTTTGTTGTTTTTAATATTTAAGTTAATAAAACCAAAATATATATTTGTAAAATGTATATTAATATATTTATATACGAAAAAATTAAATGAAGTTTTTTTTTTATGATCTGATTAAAAATGTTAAATTTAAAACAAAAATAACAAACAATAAGAAAAAAGTGTAAATAAAGTTATATTGTGTGCAAAATAAAAATAAAATATAAAAACAAATTTTAGCATCACAAAATCCTGCAATTTAATTAACTTTCAAAATGATATTTTATTATGAGTGGGAATGTTATAACATTTAAAATATGTGTAGGTAAATAAGAATCTATTAAATTTAAAGATTATCATGTTATTAACCTGCGAATCGCAATAATTCATTTGAATAAAATTTAAGCAAATTTTAAATTTTTTTTTTGTAAACTAATAGAGAATTAAATGCCATAGAAGGAAGTAAAAACATTTAATACCAATTTTTAATTTAATATAGAGCTTAATTCAATAGAAAAGCAATTTCTTTACATAAAATTGATTTTTTATGGATGATTGCAAATTTATTGCATTTTGAAGATGTTTATTGAAAGAAAAATGAACTTTAGCAGTTGATTGTTTTGACAAAATGGATCAGAACAAACTATAATGCTAACAAAATGTAATAACATGCCATACACAAGTTAAACTAAGAAGTTAAATGGCTTCTAAATTCATGTGATATATTAAAATAGTATTTAGTTCTATATGGTCTCAAAGGGTTACTTATAAATTTTTTAAACGAATTTAACAAAATAATATTTTGAATATAAGTTTCTCACTTGAGTCTTTTGTTTTTTTACATAAATAATAAATAAAATACTGTGAAACTGATATTTTATAAAATATTTTGTGCAAAAATAAATTTATTATTTAAAAGAAAAATGCTACTTTTCAATAAATTTTAATTTCTTCTCAACATATTTTCCATGTGACTCTTTTTTGTTTTAAATTTTTAATTCCTTGTTCTTATCTAACAAGAAACACAAAAAATTGTTTTTTTTTTTTAGAAAACAAAATTGTCTAACATGCAATAAACCCACACTCTAACCAGATAACAACTACTATTATAAATCAATACATACATATTTATACTTATATTCATGAAATGTATAAAAAATATATAATAATTTTTTGAGCTTAAATTAAATTGTTTTATTCAAGAATAAGATTAAAATATATGTAAATCTACACATATACACAAAAAATAAAAATTAGAAGCATCAAACAATTTGTACCGCAATATCGTAAAATGAAGAAATAAGAAAAGAAGAAGCAAACACTGAGATTTGTAAGATCAACTTGTGCATAATATTCTAGAAAAATAAAATAAAAAAGCAACAAATGTTTGATCTTTAAAAAATGTTTATAACAAAGTACCTACATGATATAGATAGATATTTACTTCCTGGACGCCTTTAATTTTTATTTAAAAAAAAAATACTACGTGTAACCATATGTAAGCATATCCAGGGAAATTTATTATGTTTAAGTATGTATTTTATGTTGATTCAATATAGCTCCTTCTTATAATTCAAATAATACGAAGAGCACATTGTAAAAAGAATGGATGGATAATAAATAAGAAAAAAAGCATTTCGTGCACTTTTACGAAAATTCCAAAAATCACCACATGATATTATAAAAGTCAACTTATATTATATTATTTAAATTACAAACGCCAATAGAATCAAAATATATATGGAAGTGTATTTTACCCAAAAATGCACTATCTCTTCTTATATACATAGTATAAAAGAACATTTTACATGTCTGTACTACAAATCTGCACAAGAATTTAGAATTTGTTCTTACTTTTTTTCTATATTTTTACTTTTGCTTGAATTTTATTGAGCATCTTAAATTTTATACTTAAATAGAAAAAAAAAGTTCTCTATTTTTGACTCTTCTTTTACGATCACGATCACTACAATAAAAAACACACATTTCAAAGATCATCGAAAACAATTTCTAATTTTTTTTTTGTTTATAAGATTTATTATTTCTCAAGCGATTTTAATGATCTCTTCCACACGTCTTCTAACATTTTTTCAACCAACTTTCTTATACTTATTCTTGTATAATATGTTAAAGTACGTTTATATATCTATGATTGCTTCAGAACCTCTTCTGTAATATAATAAGAGAGTGCCATAATCAAATCAAATCTAATTTTTGTTTTACTTCTTTATATTACGAAACTGTTTAAAAAAAGGAAAAATACCAGCAAAATTTTTCTAACATTTTTCTTGTATACTACACATTAAAGATTTTAAAAAAGGAAACGTTTGTGTCAAAGTAAATTTCTATAATTTTCAAACTTTTGATATCTTAAATTCATATTATTAAATTAAGAAAATCAAGCAGAATAAAATGAAAACAAAAGAAAAAGAAAATTGATTCTATGAAAACGTATATATTTATCTCATCTTGATGTTGAAAGTTGAGTTGTCACATCAACTGAAAATAATGTTAACGATGACCACAAAGAAGCATGAAAAAAATAGAATTTTATGAGAAAACGGTAATAATTTATTTGGATTGGTCGTACATTTTTTTCTTTTCTCTTTTCCTATGAATATCCAAGGAAAAATATACAAGGTTATTTTAAATTTTATCTTATCTATACAGCATAAAATCATGTGGCAAAAATAAATAGGTTCGCCCTCATCATTTTCCTATCTTTAATATTATATTATAGATTAAGGACATAAAAGTTAGTTAGCATTAACTTTCCTTTAAAATTCAAAACGCCATAACACATAAATAAATTTAGGTCTCACAACACGTTTTATGAAATTAAGAATTATAAATAAAATTAAACATGAAATGATTATTAAATTGTACTTTTAATTTTAACATTACAATCAATTATTTATTTATTTAAAGAAAGACTTTAGCAGCAGTTAGATATATGTATGCAGGGTATGCGAGACCCAATGGAACAAAATACACTTAAAGAGATTTACTAGACGAACAAAAAACACCTAATGATATTTTACATTTTGCACCTTCCTTTTCGAATTATGGGGCCACAAATTTCGAATATGTGAAAACCGATTTTTGTATTTTTTTTATAGCTCGGAATTTAAAAAGTTTAAAAGGTGTTTTTTGTCCGTTTGAAGTTATTTTATCACCATATTTTTTATTTTCGTAACTCCATTGAGTGCCGTACACCCTGTATATATAGATACGATAGAGCTCTGATACATGCCAAAGTATTTTAATGTGAGTTTTTTTTTAATTTCTAGTTTACGACATTAGAAAATATTTCCACGACATTAAAAATATTTTTACGATATTAAAAAAAGGTTTACGATATTAGAGCTTATGTTTACGGTATTAGATTTTTTTTATTTTGGGATATGATTGTTTTTTATTTTGTTTTTATTAATTTAGTAAAGTGATAAACGAATATTGAAATTAATTTGACAATGTAAGCCCCCATTGTATATGCTATTAATAAAACGATAACAATTTTTTATTTAAAAAACATATGAAGATAAAATTACACGTAATAATTTTTCAAGTAAATATAATTATTGAATTATTGAGGTTTATTACATATTTGAGTGTAATTTAAAAATTTGAAAAGTTATCTCAGTTTTCATTGATTGCATATTATGATTTAATTATTTGTTTTGTAATAAAAATTTTCTAGCATATTCTGTATGAACGTAAGATATAAAATATTTGTTTTAATTCAATTATAAGAAAATATGATTGACTTTAATTTAAAATTAATATTTTATTATAATATGTAATTGATCATTAAACTGTAGGGTTTTTGCTAAAAATTGCCGAAAAATGTTGCATATTTCATTAATTGAAGTTACGTATGTAAATTTAATTCAATTTCAGTCTTGACCGAAATTTATGTATATTTTACCAATTTTATATACATTCCGGTGTAAGTATGTTAAATGCAATCATCAGTTAAGCAAAAATATTTTCAATTGATTGATGTCTAACAATATTTGTTGCAAAATTTCAAATATGAACCGGATTTTATAGTTATGTATTATAAAAAATATCTTATAATATGTAATTAGTAAGTTTAAATGTAATACTCGAAATACAAATTTATTACTATAATAAAAATTTTGTAACATTTTACACAAAAATGTCGTGACACTGTATTTTGTTCTCATTATGTATTCATAATGCAGAAATTTTGTATAACAAAATTGAAAATTCTTTAATAAAAACTATAAATACGATATTATTGTTTCATACAAGCAAATTTTTTTGTAAAAATATATTTTCAAAAAATATATTTAAAATAAAAATAAAAATTAATTAAGAATTTATTATTAATTTATTCAATTTAAAATTATTACTAGCACTATAATGCGCTAGTAGAGAACACAATAATTTATCATTAAAAATCAGAATGAATTTTTACATTTTATTGTTAAAATAATAATAAAAAAAAATAATACAATTTTTTTTCATTTTTACTATTAATGAATTTTAATCCTGAATAAAATGTTCATAGACCAATAAAATGATAGTTAAGTATTAAATAGAAAAAACTTACAAAAGAATAAAAAAAAAATAGCGTACATAAAATCGTGAAATATAATTTTTATTATTATTATTTTTTGTTGTGTATAATTTCTTTAGAAATCTTACATGTGTTACGTGCTTTAAAAATATATATTTTTCCTTTATATTTTTTTATTGTTACAGCAAATTATTTAAAAAAAATTATATGTTTTTTTTTCTATTTTTACTAAAAGGCTCTCAGGTCAAATACATAGTTACGTGTACGAAATGTGTACAAGCGCATATAATAGGGAATAGCGGAGGAGGGTAATAGAAATAATTCTTTTAAAAATAATGGTAACAAACTATCGCGGATCTTTTAACAATTTGAATATGAAACTACACACATATACATACAAAGTTATAATACATATATACAAGAAGTTTGAAAATTAGTTAAGTAAAATAAAAGAAATAGAAAAATTTTTGCGAAAATTTATTGAATCCCTTATTAAAAAATTGAAAAATTTAAAAAAAAAAAAAAACAGAGAAAATAGTTCTAAAGTTCAACTTGTTAATCGTGATTATCACTGAATTTCATAATGCTTTTTTTTGTTTTTTTTTTTTTTAATGCAGCAAATAACTTTTGTGTTCTTTCTTTTTATTTTCTTTCATACGTGATGACCATTTAATGAAGAAAGTGAGGGCGGTTTAAATTTTCATTATAAAGATTTAAAAAAAAAAAGGAAAAACTGGTAAAAAATAGAAAATTTATAAATTAGTTGGGAAATGGTGTTGTCGAGGATTAAATATTTTATAAAGGAATCAAAAATAGTACTCAAAAGCTTTTAAGTTTTTAATTTTACGAATTACCGACAGAGCTGTGTACTGACAATATTTTGATCCATAAAAATTTACTGCTTATATTTCTAATAGAATTTAATATCCCTGTATTAAAGAAGTACGAATAAATTATTCCCATAAAAATTTCTGAAATACAGAAATTTCACTAAATACAAGTAGAAGTTTCTTATATATTTCAACAGCAATAAGATATTTAACCAATTGAAGTATTTCAAAATTGAACCTAAAATTGACTGCATGATATCGATTAAAGCCAAATTTCGACTTTCTCCCATGCATCTGGTTATATAAAATATAAATTATAAAAGTCATTTAATGAGCAAACATTATAAATGGAGCGCTATTTTAACCCTACGGATTTAATTTTTATTTAGTAAAACTGAAATTGCGCATGGAAGGTAACATAAAATTTTATATCGTGTACGAAAAACGTTAAACTTGCAAAAAACTAGAATAAAATAAAAAATCGTGTTTACGTGTCATCAGTAATTATTGTAACAGCCTTTTTTTTTTCTATTTTAATTTTTCTAACTTAAAATACTGAAAACACGAAATAAAAATGAAAATTTTAAGATTTATCTACAATGTGTAGTTCGAAGTTAATTCGATAGCATTTCAACGTACAAGTACGTGCAACTTTTGTTTTATTGAATTACTTCTTTTTTTATTTTACTCATTAGAAATATTTAATTGAATAAAATGTAATATTGAAAAATATCAAATTTTATAAATCATTTGTTCCTCACATACTTTTTTGAAAATAAAATTTTATATACTCGTTTCCTATACTAAACATGCTATAAAATTTAAAATATATTAATTATATTATTTGCAACAAGAAAAAATTATTTAATTTAACTAAGTAGGTTATATTATGTTAGAGTACATTAGGTGTACATTTATTTTAATAAATAAGAGAATGAATTGGAATTTAATTCATATAATTGGTTAATTATTTTAAATACTAAATATAACTTAAGATGTAATTAGCATATACGTAAATATTTTAAATTAAATTTTTATATATTTAAAATTTATGAAATATGAGTCACTAGTTAAATATTTGAAAGTAATTTTTTACATAAGATTAACAAAAATAATCATGTATCTCGCTTTTTCATTTCACATTTTATTCAATTTCAAATGAAAATTTCCCTTTTTTCTAATTTACATTCCATTTTCTAATAATCATGTTTTCAATTGGATTGTTGCATTTTTCTTCAGTTTGAAGAAAACGTCTTACAAAATGAATAAATTTTGTATACATTTTAGAAAAAGAAACGAGATACGCAATATATAATGATTCTTTATTCTCACTTGAAGAGTAAAATAGCGAGATACACGACCAGGCTTTAAATATCGAAATATTTTAAGTTGTAAATTAAACTTTTAAATGTTGATGAAGTAATGAAAATCAAAGAAGTAAATGAAGGTTTCTGTTATATAAGGAAACAGAAAATTTATTATATATTCTATAGTAGGGCAATTTTATTATTTTAAAAATCGTATTATACAAATAAGGGAATTTAATAAGCCCATAGCCTAAAATTTATAACTTTTCATACTTATTTATGTTTTGTAAGAATTTAAGGTGTAGGTTGACGAGGATATCCAAGGATATACTTAGTCCAAGTAGGCCCGTTGTGATACCGCTGAATCTGCATATCACCACCCTCACGTGAACAAGGTCTAGTCCATTATGAACATTCGGCAGGGTCCGCAAAAAGAAATGATCGCACTTCCAAGGAATTCCCGCTGGGCATGAGCGTTTATTGAAAATGAAATCCTTCTTCTTTACAGAGATATTCACAAAATATTTGTGATCTAATTTATTGCAAATATTAACAACAAAAATTCTAAATCATAATGTTAATTTTGCTATTTAATTTAAATTAATATAAAATTAATTAAATTAGTTTTAATTATAATATTTTTAAATTTATAATTTAAAAGTATATAATTGTAATTAATTTTTCATTTGAAATATTCGTTTCTTGTGTTTAAATTGTGTGTTGAAAGGTTTGTGACTGTTATAATAATGATATTTTAATGTACGTATAGTTTATACAAATTTATAATTCGTATATGCAATATCAGCAGGTAGAAATTGCAATAAATTTTTCTTTAAAAATTTTGACATAATTATGACATAATTTCAACTTGTTCTTTCCCATAAATCTCTTCATATATTAGTAAATTCTTTCATAACACCATTATGGTAACAACTTTTTACATAATATGCTTTTTTTCTGTTGTGTTCATTAAAAAACCTTAATGGTTTATAAAGAATTTTTTTGATTTACATATTTTTTGTTTTTTTTGCTTTAAATAAAATATTTAACACCTTACCAATTTACTAAGAATCATTTGAGTCATAACGTTTGTATAATTTTTTTTGTTAAATAAAAATTGTTGAACTTCTTTTAGGTTCTTTAATAGACAACTTGTTTTTTCTTTTGTTATTTTTATTATTATTTTTTTTTTAGTATTTTAAATGAAGGCAACATAACAAATTAAGTAACAACTTGAACCGAGCACATTGAACATAAACAGAACATTTGGTTTTAAATTTTCCTATTTAATATTGCGCTGTTGCGCTATAAGTTCATAGTTTTACATATGTATATGCATATGAGCATATTTTATTTTACTCATAGTTTATAACGGTAAAATACTGTATGAGGTTTATATACATATACATATTTGATAACATTAACAATAATCGTTTTTGTTTTGCTTGCTCATATAAAGCAATTTTTACTTTATAGGTTATGTTGATTTGCTCACATAGGTTATAGTTTTCATTATTGCTTTGCGATTATATAAGATACATGATTTAGACACACTTATTAGCCATTATAATACGACGAAGTAGATTTACGTTATACAAGTATGCTTACATAATGAATACATATAAAAATATTGTCCTCACATTTAATATTATTATCCAAGTTCATTCATATTATTTATGTGGTTAAAGTTGATATTAATGTAACAATATTAATATTGAAGATTATCTACAGTTTTCCATTTAAAATATTACACATTATGATTGAAGCTATATGGTAGAAGAGGTATTCATGGTATGATTTACATGCTTAGTGTATATAAATCATTCAATTGTTAAAATTTGATCTTTCATTTGCCAAAACAATAATATATATACATATGTAGATGTATTTATAAATAGTTCTGAACAAATTTCAATAATTCAAATAAATTCATTTAGAGACCTAGATTACTGGAATTTGTTTTGGAATTTGGATAATAATTTACTTAGACAACTGTATAAATGGATGTCGATACAGTAGAATAAAATTGAAATTAAATGCTCTCGATATAAAGAGGTTAAAGTGGAAATCTATCGATAATAATGGTATTATATCATTTAAAAAAAATTGATTGGAGGAAAGTAATTTGGAAGCAATAAGAAATTTTTTTACTTATTTTTATTGAGAATCTTATATCTTTTTCCAAAACTTTCGTTGCAACTCTCGTATACCGGTTAAATTTATATCGTAATATTCTATTACATAATTTCATTTCATTCATATAAGGGTTTTATAAACAAGATCTATTATGGATCTATTTGAATAAAAAGTGTTATAAATATTTTATGGTATAGCACTAATGAGTGAAAAAATTCCATATTTGTAATGAACAGAAGAAAACGGCATAAATATAAATGTTACAACGTTGACACTTCATAGTTATACGTGAACATAAAAACATACTTCCATACATTATATATATATACCAAATTGATTTGGTATATATATATACCAAATCAAAATAATAAAACGTTTTTAATATTAAATTTTATAAAAATTGTTCACAACTTTTCTTAGATTAATCATATTTAATTTTAGTATAATTTTTTTTTATTAATCCCCTCCAGGCACCGCAGCATTACTTATTGAAGCCCTCCCATATCCCAATTAAACTACCCTGATTTTAATCTAATACCCGGAGATATTCATCAGGAGTTCGTTTTACCCAGTTTGTGCACGTGATATTACACCAGACAATAACCAGTGAAGAAACCAGTAATTGAGAGTATATAATTAAAACTAGAAACTAGTATATAATTAAGTTAATATTAATAAATTATATTAATTATTATTACAATGCATACTTTAAAAATATTTTTAAATATAATTGCAAACCACAAACTTTGAAAATATCAAATTTTCAACCGGAAAAATATTCTACACATTTCAATTTTTCCAATTGTATTAATTAATTCTTTAAGCATAAAATCTATTGAAACAGGAAATAAGTTTTGAATATATCTACGCAAAAATTTTCAATTGTACAGGAAAAATTTTAAAATTATTAAATTTCGTGGTATTCGTTTGGATTGCTTCAGTGCATAATTATTGTAAACCTCCAATTTGCTTACTACCCAATATTAATTTATGATATTTTCAAATTACAAATTATTTACACGAGACGCCATGGTTTTAATTCTATATGCATATATAAATTTTAGTGTCTAATTTATCAAATTTTTAATTTATTAAAAAATTAAAATAAAAATTGTATACGAGGGATTCAAATTTTGCTTAAATATTTAAATTATTCTATTTAAATTGTTGTGTATAAATTGTTGATTTTCACAAATTGAAAATATTTTTCAAATATTTTCAAATAATTTGATAATTTATTAGATTAACCTTTTACCATTTTTAATTTTGAATTTATTCTCTTTAAGATAACAATTTATATTTTTCACTATTTATTAATTTTAAAAGATTAATGCTCTAATCAGATTTTCATATTTCCCACGATTTTAATCAAGAAAAACCAAAATAATATCTTATAAGAAAATTTTATATTTTATTTATTGTTAGTGTATATTTTCTAGTTTCGTCTTTTATTATAAATTTCTTAAAATAACTTTTATTTATTGTTTCTGTGAAGATTTTATTTAATAATGGGTGATTTTATAAAACAATTCATGTTCAAATTTAATTTGATTCAGTCCATTTTCGCTTATATCAGTCACAGTATACACAATAACCAGTATTTACACGTTCAACAACATTTTTAGAAGTTGAAGGTCGAGAAAATTTAAAGCATATTCAAAAATAATAATCTGAAGAAATAAAATTAGACCCACATCGTGGAATTAATCGCTCACTGAACTTATTACTTTATTAATTTTCCATAACTAAAATTTTTTTAATTGTTAATAGTATTGAAGCGTTTTTCCGGTGTCAATCCCTCCATGACCAAATACAAAATCCAACCAAAGTAAATATGAATTATTAAACATCAAAAAATATAATAGTAAAAATACACCCATTATATAAATTTTCTAATAGAAACATTATCTAATGCAATATATCTTATGTATTTTCAAACACATTCTAAGGAAATATCGTATAATCTTTACATATATAGATTGTACCATTTTCTGCATAGTGAAGCTATTTATACATAAATATAATGTTTATATGTTCTAATGTAATAAAACATAATATATTGATATCTTCTCCAGATAAAATTTATCCACTCATATACGTACATATATAATTTTAATAAAGAAAAAAAAATTTTAAATTTATCTTCACACCTTTAATTGGACAATCAAAAGCCACCTCTTGAATGAGATTTTTATTTTATATGTTTATCATGTAATATATGTTTGTATGTAATATATACATACATACATGTATATGTAGAGAAAAATATTTTATCACGAGATATTCCATAATGATCATACAGGTTAATAAATTTTTTCTTATAAAATATCTAATAGTGAAAAAAATTCAATATATTATTTTTCTATTTTATAATTAATATCACCATGTCTCAAGTATTTACACAGTGTTTTCTAATATATGAAGATTTGTTTTTCGTTTCTGACATTAAAATATATTATTAAATGTTAAATAGTGTCTAAAATTACCAATATTATTAAAAACTATAGGATTCAAGTAAAAATTATAAAAAAAATTATTTTAAGTTTTCTGTTTCTTTCAGGATATTTATTGAGATTTTAATAAATTTGTAAAATTTTTGAAAATATTTTATATGAAAATTGGATATATAAAGAGTTTTTATTACCAACCCAATATTCTGCTTTGAAGATTAAGAGTAAATTAATTATAAGTTTTCACTCTTATTACGGTGCAATAGTAAAAATCTTCATAAAAAATTTGAAAAATTGGAACAATAATTTAAATGAAATTTTGTGGCTTATGAAAGGATTTAACCAAATAATAAGTGGGAAAGATGTTATACAAAATTAGTAAGATTATATTTTCGAATAAGGGCAATGCAATCGATTAGTGATTATACCTTTTCAATTAAGATTTCTAATAAGAATATATTGTTTCCAGAAAAAATTACGAATATTTTAAAAAATTATATCAGATGAAATTATAGCCCATGTTCTGAATTCAGTCCTCCTTCTATTCATATCGATTTACTATAACTTAGCAGCTAAAATGTAAGTATAATAAAATACAATTTATCATGAAATATTTGTTTAAATTTTTATTTTTACAGGGGTAAACATAAAAATTCAAACATATATCAAATATTTCTAATTTTTATTGAATGCACTTTTATTAACTCTAAAGTAACTTTGAAATCTGCAATAAAAGCAAAATTTTATTTCTCATGTGATCTTGCAATATTATCGATTTTTATTCTTTCTTCACTATATCTTAATATAGAGAAGAAAAAATACTTCGACTCTAATTTCTATTTTCGGTATTTTGTTAATGGTGCCAACATTCCAATTTCATAAATATGTCTAACCTATTTTTTTTAATTTATAGTAGAATTACATATATTTTAGTATTTTGTGGTCGAAAAAACCATGCAAACGCTTTCACATGGCAGGGATACTTCATTTTATTGGTAAAATGACAATCATATGGTCAATTTCGAAAATGAAAATGAAACTTTTCAAAAATTTGAAAAACAATACATCGAATTTTAAATTGGGTGAATTATAATTTCGATATTGATTTCATTTCATTCGAAAAACAGAATAAAATCCGAGCTTAGAATTTAATTCCAATAGCTACTTTTGAAAATAACTACAGCAATAATATTGAAATCAAATAAGTAATGTCTATCCTGTATAGTTTAGTAAATATAATTATTGCAATTATTTTTATAAAAAATTTATTGATATTATTTTATCAAAGATTCCGATAAAATAAAAACTAAAACAAAAAAGAGAAAAAAAAAATCATTTAAAATTAGCAACATTTAATATTTTTTTAGAAATTCTTTTAGGATTGGCATTTGAACTTTTAAAGTTATTTGAAATGCAATAAATTGCACCTATTGATAGTATATATATAATATATACAATAATAATATGGTATATAATTGTCGTAAAAGTGTTAAAATAAGGATCAGTTTATGTAAAATTTTCATTGAAATACGAGGATTTGACGCGAAAAAAAATTATTAATAACGCCTATTAGAAATGTAAAACTTTTACATATTTATAGTGTGAGGCTTGTTTTGTTTATAATTAATGGTGAATATTTGAGAATTTCAACTAAATACTGAGTATTCTCTTATACACTTCGCGGTTAATGACATATGTATATGTTCAATAATATTGTATTTCATGAAATTTTTAAAATATTATTTGATATTTCCTTATGCCATATTAATTTCCTTGTATATATTTTGTCACAATAGACATATATATAAAATTTTATATTTAGAATATAAATAGAATAGCTACATAAAAATTAAAAGTTTCCTATTTCCTCTATATAAATATATCTACATAAATATATGTAACAATACTAAATACAAAATGTGAATTTCTAAGCAATCGAATTAAATTGCAAATTCTTAAATCAATTTTCATGACATTTTTCTTTGTTTGTATATAATTTACGATATACAAACATTGTGTAGGATTGTAATACATCTACATATCTAACTACATCTATATATTATATCATTGATGTATAACTACATCTATAGATTATAATAAATATTTTTATATGACTATAGTCTAGTAATGGAATTAAAGAAAAAAAATGAGACAAATGAATTTCCCTCGTCCGTATAGTTTATAGTTAGAAAGCGTATCTATTAATTTCTTGTCTCTTATTATATTTTATAAAATATAATTTTGAAGGAATGAACTCTTCTATAATAAGATGTGAAGACATTTTTATGTTCTTCTATTATTTTTCTATGTTTCTTACTTATTTTTCAACATCTTTGATGAATTTATGTGTAATGAGAATACAAAGAACATTCATATATCTTATATATTATTATATGAACATATATATATATATATATATAAATAATTATAATATAACGGAATCATTATTCTGTGACTAATTTTTAATGTCATTAAATATCGAATAGAGAAAATACTATATAAAAAAAATATATAAATAAAAGTTAAATGAGTTCATTTGTGAGTGTTCACTACCGGTTCACGCAAAAATAATATATATAGTTTCTACCTACTATAACTACATATATAACGTGCAATAATATTGATGTTATAATAATATGTCACTATTATCAATATTACTTTTAAATGAATTTTCTTTCTTAAATTCTAAAATGCTTCAATATTTATTACGTGTGTACTGCAATATACCTACATATTATAGGAATGTATGTATGTACTTTTGAAATAATTTATAAGAGACTGATGTAATATAGATATGTGTCTGACAATGTAATATTAATGGTCTAATAGAGCGTCGTATAACCGTAAATTATATTTTGTTTTCTTTTTTTTTTTGATACGGAAGTATATTTTCAATTAATTTTATTTTAGAGTATTAGGTGGTGTAATTGAGAATTATATTTTAATTTATGTATGTTTATATGCAGGTTTGTACATAATTATTTGAATTTAATATTTAATATCTGCAGACATAATTATTAATATTGAAATTTTATTGGATAAAAATAATTATTGAAATTAATTTTAATTTTTAATTTAAATGCAAATGATTAAATAAACTGAAAATACAACCGTATTTATTTTTGACAAAAGTATATATGGGAAAAATATTCACTCAGCAGTAGCACTCTCCTAAATTTTAAAAAAAATATTCTCTGTTAAAATATATTCTCAAATTATTGTTTATAGACTAATAGCTATAAATATTCATTTATTAGCTTTTCCTCGAATTTCAAAATAAGCACTCTCTGCCAAATATATTCTCAAATATTTATTGCCATGCCATTACTCTGTCGTTGTTCTATTATCAAAAGGAATTTTTAAAATTTCGCTAAAATAAAGATAAAATTTTATTTATTGTAAATTTTTAATTTTATATTTTAAATTAAAAACCATTTTATATAGTTATACATTTGAGAAATCTGTTGTTTATTTTCGAATTCTAATGGTAAATTTCCTGTTTTATAGAAAGAACAAGCTAGAATGGGTTTGAATGGATTATATAGAGATTGATTCGAAAATGAAATATTTAACTATTTATAACGTTTACTGGTGTGATTAATTTGAGACTTAAACATTTTATTCATGACCAAAAATACATTTTGTATTCAATTATAGAGTAAAAATTTTCAAAAAGCTTAATGATTGTGTTGAAAAGAAAAAGAATTGACCTTGTATTCACAAATATTAAATATAATTTTTGAAATTAAGGTAGATGTTTTGTAATTAATTTCTCATGAAAAAGTCTTAAAATCTGGAATGTAATTTCCATTATTCTTACAATATTAATTAAATGGTTTTGAAATGAATAATAAATTATAATTAATACTAGTTTTAAATAATTTAATGATCCAAAATAGAAAATTATACATAATTTTAAATTGGTAATTAATTTTTGGTTTGAAAAAAAATCAATAGCTAATTTAAGCTCTAACATAGGTCAAAATTCTTCTGCTTTAATTGAAATTAGTCAATTTTAATTCTTTTACTTTATAATTTAAATTTCTAAATCTTTTACACTATATAAGTAATATAGATCGTGATTTCATTTTTTTGAAACTATCAATTACAGAATAAATTATTTCCACTTTAAAGAGTTTCAATTAGTTAATCGATAAGATTAAATATTAGATAATTTAGTTATAAGTACTTTTAGAGTTACACAAAGTTATACGAAATATTGCAATCATTCATAATAAGAAAAGAATTTTTTTAAAATCTTGCTTAAGTAATCAATTATTGTTAAAAATTCTTTAAAATTAATATTTTAAAAGCCACTTAAATATCATTATAAAATAGTTAAACTTTTAAGGAGTTTTAAAAATTCAAGTTGGCTGGCTTATTAAAAATATTTCCATGTTTTTTTTTTCTCAAATGGAATTTTATTTTGAAAAATTCTATCGAAATCTATACGGCACCATCTTACAAGAATTTACAAAATAATCAACTTTGCTACACATACATACATACATACGTACATACATATATAAATATGAAGAAAAGGAAAAGAGCAATTGAATAATGGCTGTAATGTAGTGAAAAATTTTTAAAACTCATTCTAAAACTCTAAAAAAAAAATTTTCTTTTTTGTTTCTTTTAATGGAAATGTATCATTTTAAGTGATTTTTATTTGTGAAATAAAGTATTAATCAATTTTCGCTATTAAAAATCAATTAAAATTATTTTTTTTTCAATTTCTTTTACATTTCATTTAATTCTTCTTTTATTCTCTGTTTCATTGAATTTCAAAATTTTAATAGACAATATTACAGACAGTTTTTTATAATATAAACAGTGAAGATTCAATAATTTAAGACAATTTTTTATATTTAATTTGAATAGTCCATGTTCGTACAAGAGCCGCACGGTACTCCGAAATGATTTTGTGGTACTCCTTTCTTGAAAGAATAACCATAAATAAATTATGGAATTAAAAATTAATGAATAAAAAATAATGAGGTAGGGCAGGTATTAAACAAAATAATGTTTTTAATTCGTTGTAGGTCACTATGTAGTACCAGATCTATGATTAATTCCGGAAACATCGAAAAATTGATGTCGACATCTGTTAAGTTTCGCCATAAATTTTCAAATTTATTGAAGTTCAGCTTTTCAAGTTCAAATATTCGGTTATATTAATAATATATCTTTTTAGTTGTTTTTTGTAAGAATTTTAATTTTGGCCTAATATTTCGCTCTAATTCAGGAATTACAGCGAAATCAGCGTTTTAAATAGCTTTAATTACCAAATCGTTACTGTATATATAATTTTCTAAATTTAAAATTTTTCTCATAGTTTCAATATGAAATCCAACTACAAATTTCGAAGTTAATCAAAAAAATTTAAAAGTAAAATGAAAAGAATACAAAGTAAAACTTTAAGAAAGAAAAAAAAATCTGCCGAATTTGATAGACCTTTTAATATTCCGATTAAAGAAACAAAAAATAACAGTTATATAATTTTAAAGGAATAAAAACGAAAAAAATAAAAATCAATATGAAACAATTTTTTTTTAATTGATTTCCTTATTATTGTATTTAAGTGACTTGTTCGCGGGATTAAACACTTTAAAAATATTATAAAAAAAAAAAATTAAGAAATCTAAATTATAAGCACAGCAACCTTATATTTACTCAACATAAACAATATACCAGAGTACCTTTAGAAACGCACACATAAATAAAAGTTTTACGCATCAGTAATCAAGATCAAGCATCAGTAACCGTAAATTGAAAGAAAAAAGGTGAATAAACTAATAAAGTAATAAAAAAAGCGTTTAAATAATAATTATTTTAAAAATCTATATATATATATAGAGTCGCGACAAAAATTATATAACTTGAATTTTTTTTTTAATTGAACATTAACATTAAAATTTAAAAATTATTTTTTCTTCTTCTTCTTCTTATAATCATTAAAATTATAAAGCATTTCCATTAAAAATATTTTATAAAATTTTCAAAATTATTTCCCTACCTATATAACAATTTCAATTATTTTATGATAATTTTTATAATTTAAGAAAAATAATGAGATTGAGCAGTGTTTTCGTGAAATTTAATGATATTGTAAAATTTATTAATATATGCGACATTAAAATTACATAATATACTAGAATTAATTAAAGAAATCTACCCTACATGTGGTAAGCTATCATAAGAAATTATTCCAATATAATGTGTGTATGTGTGTTTGAAGAGCTCATTGTATCTAACATATCTTTAGTGGGAAGATATTATATACGCAAATATAATATATAAAACACTATAATACATATAAAATATTTTATAAAGTTTAAACTCTTTGTAATGACCTTAATTGTAGCTTAAATTATCAAGTGAATGGAATAGTTACAAACTCAGTATTTCCCAGAAGCAACGTTAGTCAAAATTTCATATCTCCCTCCTTCCCCCATTATCGAATTCTTTTCGAATTTCAACTAGTTATTTTCCTGGAAAAATAAATAAATACAACTAAAACTCAAGCGATATAATTTATAAGAAAATGAGTAACGCGATATCTACCCCAGAGAAATGTAACTCTGGCAAAAATTAAATTTTTAAATTCCGTGGCAAAAGTATATGAAGTATATAGACATCACACGGGATCAATGTTTAATATTTAAAAATCATAGAAATGAAATTTAAAAAAAAAAAAGTCAATAATTTTATTATGGAAGTCTTCATCCATTTCTAAACACAAAATCTGTGTTAAAAAACTCCAAAAAGCTTTTTCTGTTCAAAAAAAATTATTTTGTCTATAATTTATTTGTTAGCAGCCCTTGGATTGATTGTGCCGCAAGCCATTTAAAAAAAATTGCAATTTCAATAATTTAATGGTCAAATACTTCCTGAAATCTCTCAAATTACCAAAATAGAAGATAAAATTGTCAATATATTAGAAACTTTCATTAATTCAAGTGAACTATCCGCTAATCAACTAATTCGTGGATTGCTGCAATAGTGCTCTAAATTAATTAATTAACAACAATTATTTTCCATTTAAAATCAATTAGTCATTTAACTTTACTTTTTGTCATTTTTAAATTGCATAGTGGTTCTTATTACAAATGAATTCCCGGAAAATTTTTTTATTTCATTTTTTTACTTTTTCTGACTGTGATTGATAATTTTTTTTAAATTCGGGTCATTTCAATAATAATTTCACCTTCTCGTCTTGAAATTGTATTTTTATATAAATATCTTGTAGAATTTTTAAAATCAGCTAACTAAAATGAAATTGAATATAAGTTTATCTATATATACAGATTATATTTATAAAATTTACGTTCAAATCATATGCATAATAATTAAAAAATTTTCTAATGTTATTAGCAAATTAACATTAATATGTTAAATTCAGAAATAATTAAAGAAATCTTATTTGAACTCTAAATAAGTTGTTTAACCTATTCTACTTTTTCAATCCAAGTTCATAATTTTAAAATTTAAAATATAAATGAAAAAAATTGGTTTACATTACTTGAACAAAATATTTGAATTAAATCGAAATTGTGTAAAATTTATCACATCGAATATAATTGAAATATATCAATTTTACGTAAACTTACAAGCGTTTAAAAAATATGATGTTTTCTCCCGAAATTTTTTGTAATAAGTTCAACAATAACTATTCATTGGGCATTCTTACCTGAAAAAAAGAAAAATTAATATTAAAAATTATTATAAAATAATGAATTAATTTGTGTAAAAATATAATAATTTCAACTAAACAATTATACGAACAGAAGTTTAAAAAAACTCTTTAACATGAGTTTGAAAACTTTCTAACATAAAAGTTTCAGAAATAAGAAATGTTATCCATGCAAATCTTATGCGATAAATAAGATTTTGATATTTGAATCTTAATAAATATGCCATGTAAATTTGGTTAGAAATATTCAAACTTATATAAAATTACGAATTTACTATATAAGATAGATAAACCGTATTAAAGTATTTAAGAACAGAAATTACTTGTTTCTTTTGATGAAGAGGAAAAAAATATTTTAAAACATTTGTATAGTAAACCGGAAAAATGAAATAACGTATATTAAATTTACATTTCAATCTTTAGATTAATTTTTCAATAATTTTGATTTTAAATAGTACTAAAAATATTAAAACGGAAAACATTTATATTATAAAAATTGTAATCCTATACAAAATTAGAGGAAATTAAAATCTATTTTAATAGTTTTTAATTTTAATACTGGAAGGAATTGTAATTAGATTTCATAATGTAAAAGAAGAGAAATTTTAATCTTTACAATATCCACTTAGATTATTTCAAATTCAGTACGTTTATATTGTAGAAAATAATTTATGTTGACATTGTCATATGTCGTCAATATTAGATGTTCTAATACACTGCATTTATTAAAAATTTCCATTAAATCTATGTGATTTTATTATATTTTCCCGTATGGATATATGAACAAAAAATTTAATTATTTATTGCAATTTGCATTGACCTTTTCCATTAAAGCTTTAAAAAATTAATTGTAATTTAGTTCTTTCAAGCGGGATATGTGTTGAGCCAAATTCAATCAGAAAGATATGCCTATATTTTCTGTTCATAATACCAAGTAGCTGATAATATGGCAACACTTACTATAATATCGAACTAAAAACGAAATAAATACAAGAATTAATTTAACAATTTTTAAGTTTAAAATTCAAAATACAATAAATTATTATTGAAAAATAAAAAAAAATTAATGTATTTAATGTTTTTGTCTCGTATTTTGAATGTAATCCGTATACTTTTAGCGTCAATCTTATAACAACTTCACAAAATTAATGAAATTTTCAATATAATTAACCTAGATAATAATTATTCTATTTTGTAATTTTAAAATTTATTAGTTTACTATGTCCGGAACTAAAAAAGAAAACTGTTTTTAAATTTGGAACACGAATAAATATTCTTAATAAATTAATCTTGTTAGACATGAAATTTAATGTTATTTCTATTTATGTTATTTATAAATACAAAATTCCACTATAATAATTAAAATCATAATATATTATTCTACAACATTACAGAAAATATGTATGTGAAAATGATAATGACCTATTGCGAGTGTAGCAATACAAACAGTTTTAAAACTATTTGTCAATTATTTTAAAATAATTTAAATTAATGCGTGTTTTATGGCATGAGTATGACATAAATTGATTGAGAAAATAATTTGCTAAATTATTTTGCCTCAATTTGAAAGAAAATTTTTAAATTTTAAAGGAAGTTTTTCTTTTTTAATGAATTAATTATCAATATAATTCTAGCACACATTTCATGACCTATTAAGCTCGATCTTTCAATTGTGGAAAATTTGACGATATTAATTAGTCGGAATGGAGCTAAATATGGGTCTTAAATTCCAGTTTTAAGCTGTATATTGCATTGATTAAAAATGTTATTATATCAAGCTTATTTTCTTTAAATAAAGCACAAGACAATTAATAAAGTATCAAAATTTTGAAGCTTTGCAAAACATTTTGTAAGCAGAATTAAAACGAAGAAAGACATTCATCTATTTAAAAATATGAGACTGGGCTATTTAAAAATAAGGTCTATTTATATTTCTGTAACAAATTCCAAAACATTTGTGTAAAGAAAAAGAAGCTTGAATTAATTTGCAAATTCGAGGTTTTTAGCGGTTTTCCAATTGCGTTTCAGAAAATTTCTATGTAACTATTAAATTATAGTTTTTAATTAGAAGGAATATTCCTCAAAATATCTTAAGGAGCGTTTCTTGGAATGCCTTCCATCGGTGTATCTAGATTTAGATTTGAAAAATTTAGGATATTAAACAAAAACTTATTATTTTTTTTATAATTAATTACAAAAATTTTCCCGATTTTATTCTTAGATACCTTAACAGGTTTCGACCTGTATTTTATTCTATATATTGTATTCAACATTTTCATTACAAATCCTTAATGATTTTAAAATTTTATTTTGCATCTGCAAAAGAATTTTTAATTTTTTTTCTCCATAACCAAATCCTTAAATTTATTTTATTTTTAATTTTTAATTTTTACTTTTTTTATTCTAAGTTTTTTTTATAAATTTTTCAAGCTCACCCACAAATTAATAGACATAAAACCAGCTAAGAAAATAATCGGAGACCATTTCTTTTCAAATTTGCTATTAGCAATCGGAAAACAACAAAACGTTTTCTTAATTCGTGCTTCTTCAAATCGAATATAATATAGAAGGGCATTTTTGGAGAAAAAAAAAAACATCAAAAAATTAAAGACAAATTCCAGGTGATAAACCGTGATGAAAACTTTGACTGATTTTAAAAGACAATAAAAATACAAAAATAAAAATGCAAAAGAAAACTAGAAAAAAAAATGAAAACTTTTAAAAGATGCAGACACAAAAATCGAAGACGAAAAAATGTGTCATAACCTCAATAAAATTTTTCATTTATATTTTTTTTATTTTCTAACACAAAAGACTCTTAAAAGTAGTTTTTTTTTTTTTCGTTTATTAACTTAGTCTTCATTGACTAACTATATAAATAAATATATTTAAAATTTAACTAACTTTAAACTACCATTAGAAATTTTTTTCTTAAACCATCATCTCTTCTCTATACCGAACACATAAATAATTCTTTTGTAAATTTTTCCTATATAATGTTGGAATTATTTTATTTATATTTTTCTTTTTTTTCTTATTTATTTTCCAATATCATCATGTCCGTTTGTTTTAAATCCTGAGAAAATATTATAAAATTTTCACATCATAAAATAAAAATTTAAAAAGTCACATCATACTTGAATAATCAATTCGATCAGAGTCAACGTTACAGTGAGAGAGGGAGACAGAGAGAGAAGGAGTGCATCAACAGTAAATTCAACTATTTATACTATAAGAGAAAATCAAATTTGAAAAAAATAAAGGAGAACTTTAATTTCACAGTGTCCTCAATGTAGGTGATATTCGTTTTATATTTTACAATATAATGGTATACAAGTATTAACCTAGTGTACAATATGGGTGGTTTGGTTGGTTATATTCAATATTAAAATATTATATGTACATCTATATATATATATATATATATATTATGGGATTTATCTATTGTTGTTTTTGACAAATAATTCATATAATTGCGCGATTAAATGAAATCACAATTCACTATTTCTTGATTTTTTTTTCCTCGTTCCTCTTATGTTTTATTCCTCTTTTGAAATTTGTTACACATTTTGATTTGTAATGTTTGATTTTCTTAATCTTGAAGTATAACAAAAAAAAAAAAAATTGTGATGAATCTTTGATTATTGGTAAATGGAACAAATAGCAACAAAAAAGAAATGCGATTTTGAAATGATGATTTATTTCAATATTGTTTATTCTTCTTCTTATTCTTCTTGCCTTTAAGGAAATATGTATGTACTCGTAATATACAAATTATACTCTGGTACGATTTAAACTTAATATACATAAATAAAATGTTAGTGAAAGAGTTTCACCAAGAGTGAGATGAGATGATTTCATTTTATGAATAATAAGTATAACAGCACTCTATACAATACATAGGGGGCTATTATAATCATTGTGCATTATGCAAAGTAAAACATCATTTTAAATTATAATTTTTAAATGAAAAACTGAATTAAATTTTATAAAAAAATTTCTAGTTGCAATATGGTAAGCATTGTTCAAGTACATTAAATGCATAATAAATTTTTTTTCCTATTGGAATCAAGAACTTTACAAGAAGAATTCAATTAAGACAGAGAGGAGAACCATTAAAATTATATTTCCCATGGATTTAATTCAAATTTTTTTTTAAATAATCAAAGTAAATTAGAATATTTATAATAGTATTAAAGTGATATTACAATTTCCTGTACAGACTGGCAGATCTATATGATATTATTGGCTGATTTTATAATAAATTTTAATAAGGGCTAGAAAATTCATTTACTACATTAATTTTAACTTAGAGTATTCGAAATACGAAAAGATTGAAATTTAAATTGTACAAAATCTACCAAGCAAAAATAAATTTATTCACTTGTATGCTGTTATTCAAAATTCGAAGATACCTTAATCATCACCATTATCCTTATTATATAATATTAATCTCATTAAAATGTAACATTTAAGAATCTTTTTTTTTTTTTGTAAGTTCTCTTCCATTTTTGGAGCTTCAAAACCAATATTTAAAATAAAATCCACGTTTTAAAGAACAAAAAAATTTCTCTCACGAATTATCCCTATTTATCCCATCCATATATCAATTTAACACAGACCGAAAAGAAAAAGACAAAATCAGAAAAAGAGTGAAAGAAAAAAAAATTGTCAATTTTGATCTAAATTCAAAAATTTCAATTAAAGATTAAAATCATTTACAATATCTTATATTGCAATCAATTGCAATTAAATTTTTGAATAAAATTTTATGGCACGGTAAAATTTCACCATTTCACGACACATTTTAATAATACATTTTTGATTTATGAATTGCAAATTCATATACATACATACATGTTTCACATATGTATATGCTATATTATTTTTTATGGTTATTTAATGACGCATCAAATGCTATTAAAATTTTGTAATAAAATATTTTAAAATCTTGTGCTTTCCACTTTGTATTTTTATCCAAGTATAAAAAATAATTTAAAATTTCACAAATAAAAAAAAAAAAATATATGGTGGCATACTGACATTTTTGATTTAAACAATTTGTAAAATTTTGAACTTTAACCGGACGCAAAAAATTTATTTGCTTCTTGAATTTAAAATAGGTAAAACGCACATAAATACGTACATTCATAAGATGTTTTATGTAAAATCAAGTATATATTAATGTCTAAGAAAACAGTAAAGAAAAAGAAAAATTTCTAGAAATTCAAATTTTAATTTAATGACTTTGTGTTTAATTTAGTAAGAAAATTTTATTTTTAAAGATAGTAATTTTGTATTCTAAATTTATATTGCTTAGAAATAATGTATAAAATTTGGAAAGGATGAAATGTACTACTGACCGTTGCTGTTGTACGGTTGTTGTTGTTGTTGTGTGACCCAACAAAATTTGTTTAAAAATAATTTTTGTATAAAATTTTCTATTAAATTGGCATTTTTTCTAATTTTTATCCAAACTGTCATCAATATTGAGAATCCTTAACTTAACCTAAAACGCACCTGAATTGTCATAAACTCCCAAAACTAGTCAAGCTTTCTAACCATTAGTTTTGCTGTATCGTGATTTTGTGTCTGCATTTCGTGTAGTATGAAACGGAAGTGACATTTATACATGCTGTTCCAAACATTTACTATGTTTCATGGTACAGTTTCTTATTTCCTCTCTTACCTGGGACACCCAGATCCCCATGAATTGCACACAATAACTTTTCTTTTTTCCGAAAATCTTAAATTTTTTGATTAATACGTGATTTTTAATTAAATCTGTATAGCACTTAAGTAAATAATAGGACATATAGGACATAAGTAACATAAGAAAATCACTCATTTTGAATTGAAAATTTTTTTTTTAAAAATTAAAGGGCGGAATATTTCAGAAGATTTAAACTTTAATGAAATTGTTCTGAATATTATTGGAATTCCTCTTAACTTACGAGAATTGTTCTAAATCAATTTGAAAGTCCATTATGTCTAGCCACCCATCATTATTTAAAAAAGAAAAATAAAAAAACAAAATTTAAACATCAAAGAAATCATCAATAATTGAAAAAAAAATTGGTTTTTTCTAAAGTGAATGATTGAAGGCTATCTGTCAATTAATCTGCCAGTTTTTTTTAAAAATAAAAAAAAGAATAAAAAAACATTTTAAGGTGTTAAGTGTAAAAATCGTGTTAGAGAAGGAGAGAGAGTGGGTGTCTATTGTATTTAATTAAATTTAAATTTTCATTTAATGTGATGGTCAATTAAGAACCTTTTAAGAATAGTTTTTTTTTTTTTTTATTTCCAAATGCTTATTAAGATGTCTTACATTAGACACGTATTTTTATGTGTTTACATACATCACAAGATTAATTTAAACATATATGTATGTAAACACAAATATACACTGTACATATATGTGAATCAGCGTTCATAGAATTGCCAGATTTATATGATTTTTCAGATTTTTCAATGGTATGGTATATGACCAGAATTCTTACCTAAAATGCCAGATTTTTTTAACTTTAAAAACTGAAGGAAAATGGGGCAAATCACTTTAAATTTTTTTATTAAAAGTATTTAAAAAATCAATATATTAAAAAATTTATTTAAAATGAATTAACACGTAGGCAGCGAGCTGAAGCTAGGTAATAATTACATATAACGTATTGTTGAGAATTCCGATAGACAGCGACCGTCTACTATGACTAACCGAATACTGATTTTGATATTTCCACATTGTTTTGTGAAGTAAAAACGATTTTATTATGGCTAATTTTTTTTCATGTTTCCAGATTTTTCAGATATTTTTAGTTGAAATTTTCAAGAATTTCTGTAAAATCAATATGGTAACGCTGTGTGTGATACATGTGTGATAGGGTATACGTATAGGTATGTACCCATTAATTATCAATTTAATTCTTTAAATTTTTTTTCCTTATAAGTATACAAATTTGAAAAAAACACAGTAGATTTTCTATGGAAAAATTTTTTAATTTGACGTGATAAATGATTTTTTTTCTAGTGTTTCTTTGAATGAAAATCAAAAGCTATTCAGAATTAAAATTTTAAAATAAAAATAAAATAGTTAATAACAATTATGTTACATATAGCGAATAAATTTAATAATAGCGGTGAAAATTTAGAAAATATTTACATTTTTTCTTCCTAAAGAGAAAAAAAAAACAGTGTACATTCACGCTTTTTCTTTCGGAATCTTTTGAAAGTGAAAATGTTGAATAAATAAAATTTATACAATAATCACCATCGTATAGAATTAAGAATTGATTAGTTATTTTTAATGATTACATTTTTATCTTCTTATAGATAAAGAGTAGAAGTAAATTAATAATTATGTTCGTATATTTTTGATTAGAGTTCAAAATAAGAGTGGTGTGAAATATTATTAAATTTATTAGATTTTCTTATATCAGATATACAGAATGTACCCGATCGTATATACAGAGTGTTGCAGATGGTATTCCTGAAGCAGGGTGATGAAATGACTTCAGACTTTGGGCCCTCGAGGTATAGGCCTTTAAAGTTGAAATATGGAAAAACGGTCCAATTTTTATATTTTTATTAATAACTCGAGATGTATGACTGATAAATCCAACTTTGCATAATCATTTTAAAAAGTAAGATATCACTAGGTGTTTTTTGTTCGTCTGAAGTCATTCTATCGCCTTGCTTCCGGAATACAATCAAGTTTCGGACATCCTGTATATATTGATGTATATAGAATATAGGTAGTATAAAAAACTGATGCCTTATTAAACAAATAGAAAGAATATTTAGAGCTTTCAAATAATTCAATTTTTTTTAATAATATTGGAAAGTTTATAGATAACCATGAATTTTAATTAATATGTGTCATAATCATGAATTTTAATTAATTTCTTATAGTAATACTATGGCAGACAAATTAATATTATTTACAAAAATTAATTGTAACGATTAGATGACCATATTTATGCATTTATTCTTTTGGCATCTTAAAATTACCTTAGTATAATATTTATAGTGTTAATAATCGAAAATTTAATAGGAGTAAATTAATATTTTTTGAAAATTTTTTGCAAGCATTTTTTCTGATTATATAAAATGAAATCAATTTATGAATTAAGCATATGTCACATTAAATTTTAAAAATCCCCTTATAGAATTTTAAATTTAGTTTAAAAAGTGCGAAATGTCAATCTCATCAAAGAAATTTTAAAGTTTTATAATTAAAAATTTCAATATAAATTTCTAAATTGGCATTACTACATTATAGAAGAAGGTTATGATTTTTTTTAACAATTTTTATTCAATTGTTTACATTCCAATCACTTCAATGCAAGCAAGAGCCATGCGGTACTAATTCAGTAGTTATAAAATTATTGTTCAAAGATAAATTCAAAATGTATACTATCGCCTGAAATTCCTTACATATTTCTTTCCTTTGATTTCATTAAAATATAATATATGTAATTCAAAGGCAAACTATAATTTAACCAACCAGAATTCAATCTTATAAAAAATTTATTCGCACACATAAAATCATGTATATAATAATTACACGATTAATCATCGCGTCCCACATACGTGCCTCTGATTTGTTTTATAACAAATATCTAAAAAAAAAAAAAATTTTTTTTTTTTTTTGCTAAGAGTATCGAATATTTTTAAATGTGAAAATTCAGAAAAAAAAAAAACGAAGAGAAAAATAAATAAAAGTGCCAGAAAAATTATTATTTAAGAGAAAGTTTGATTAGATTTTTTTTCTCCATTTTTTACAAATTACACCCGTATATATTCTTTTATGTCGCCTAAAGTTATCCTATAATCAATTGTAACTTTATTGTTCGTCTTGTCGTATTCTTAAATTTTTATCGAATAAAAATATAAAAAAAAAAAAATCTTTTTTAATGAAGATCACCCAAAAAAAAAAAAATAACCAATATGGCCTATACCAATAGAAGGTCAATAATATTGTACACTAAAATAATAAACAGACATACAAACATGTTTGTGAGATATAAGATATATTTTGATTATCTATCTTTTATATTGTTATTAAACAAGTGAAAGTTTTCATAGAAAGTATTAAAAAAATAATAATAATAAAAAAAAAAATTTTTTTTTTTTAAAAAGCTGTTGAACACTTCATCTTCTCTCCTAAATTTTTTTATATACATAACAATTTTTTATTTTATTATTATTATTAAAAATTACATGAACTTAGTCAATAATAATTTTCATTCAGAATTGAGGTCAAATTACATTAAATTGATATTTTTGTTAGAAGAAAAATGCAACTAAACCGTTGCTCAAAGGGTCTATATTTTCATTCTATTATATTATTATAACTATTATAAATATTAGGGGGAAAAAATTGAAAATATTATTGGATAATAATAAAAATAATTTTGAGTGAAAATTCCATACTCATATATATATATAAATGAGTGTGCTGTTTCTATTTTTTATAGATTAAAATTTTATGATTAAAGACTGATTGGACGGACAATTGATGTTATGGGAGGTCATAATAAAAATAAAAACAAAACAAAAAATTTTATAAACCTTAAGTGTTAAAAATAGCAATAATAATAGTGTGCGGTTTAATAGAAAAATAATAATAATTGTAATTATATATTGCTCGAACACCAACATAGACAAAAAAAAAAACAAAAATGAGAGATGAAATACTGGAATGAGTAGTAGTTTTAGATAGATAATGAGATTTTAATAATTATTTTAATAAAAAAAAAAAATCATTTTATGTGAAAATTGTGGGAATTTCTATATGAAGAATTTTTTAATATGTTAAAGTATTTTATAATTTTTTTTTATATTTATTTTAGTATATATGAAAGTATATAATAATTAAGTTGTTAGTTGGTATATTTGATATATTAAAGAATACGGAACTACTTTATGTGATCGTTATTCGGAATGCAATTTTATGATACTTTCTTCTGTATAAACAGAAATGCTGATTAGAGTAACAAGTACAATTTGGTGTGGTTTTGAACAGAATGCCTATTTGGAATGTTACTGGAAATGCTATTGAAAATTTTTAAATAGTTTTTATACCCTTAATTACAATTAATTAATTCTATTTTATTTTGAATCTCTTTATTTCATTCGCAAATACTAAGGTTGATTATGAATTAAGAATTCATCATATAATAAAATTAATCTCCAATTATTATTATAAATTATCTGCAATTTAGACTAAATTAATTAGTAAAACACATCACATATTTAATTTATATATTTTGAGTAAAATTCTTAAAAAAGCGTTAGCAATATGCATAGTAATAAGAATTTATTTAAGACGTATGACCTGTAATTTGAACATTTCTTCAAATCAAACTTATTTAGATTGATTTCATATTTTAAAATTTTTTTTTAATAATCGAACTTATCTTTTATTCCAAATTCTTTTATCTTTACTTCACTTAATTCTTTACTTCAACCTTAGCTCTATATTATTTAGAGATCTTTTCGAATTATGCAAAACTCAGATGTTATTAAATTTTACTCAGTTTAATTTTATGTTCTAAGTCCTATATAAATTTCGAAATTTTTGTATTATACATGTATACCATAATTTTCTTTTATGAATTCATTAATTATTTTCTTCATTTTTATGTTAATTAAAAAGATAAAATAAAATTTTATTCAATGCTATAAAATTAAATTTTTATAATTATTTTCTGAATTTTACTTTTGCTGCTTTTATCTTTAAGATTAGAATTAAGAACATTTTTTATTACCGTATATATATATATATATATATATATATATATATATATATATATATATTTATATTCCTTAATGTGTGTATATATTGCAAAATATTGCATTCATTAAATTTTAATTATAGTATTAAAAAATACTGTTTAATTTTTTTACCAAAAATGGAAAATTATTGTAAAATTTAAACAAATATTTATTATCATCTCATACATTAAAACAAAAGGAAGGGCTCGAAAATAAAATAGCACATTTTAACACATTTTGTTTAAATAAAGATTTTTCTAATTTATAAGTCATATTATAGCTGTGTACAAAAAAGGGAAACTAATTAAAAATAAATAAAATTTAATAAGGTCACAAATGAAAACCTATTTTTTATGCTATGTACATACATACATGAAAAGAAAACCAAAAAAAATGAAAAGAAAATTTCCAAGAATGGTAAATGAATGAAAAATCTTAAACCATACAAAGAATATTATACTATGTAGTACACTGGAAGAAAAAAAAAATAAATTAAAAAGAACGGATAAAGAAAATGAGCATAATACAGAAAAAGAAAAATTGTGTCACTAAAAAATCTTTTCAGTAAACCATGATGCCCATTACATCTTCCTATATATATATATACCTACATGTATGTAATAATGTTAGAATCACATTATTTTTTTTTTTGATGCAAACTTCACTATATTATGTATTAAGTGTTTTTAAATTGAAAACTTAAAGTTTTTTCATATTTTCCTGCTATTTTAAGTCATTTCACCATTTGAATTCATATTCACCATTTATAAATAATGGTATTTTATTGAGGAAATATAATTTAAAAAAAAAGAGAGAAAATAAAAATAATAGAATGTAAAGTATAATTTTAAAACAAATGGGATAAAAAAAAAACCACAATGAAACGAATATGAGCTGCTAGACCATAAACTACCTACCTACTTAATTAAAATGCATAAAAAAGAAAATGAAACGAATTGTTCTACATGGTTCTTTTGTTAGCAATCACTTCAGTTGGACGTCTTCAGTTTTGTTTTTTTTTTTCTGTTATAAGATATTAAAGATTATGACAAAGTTAATGATTTATGTAAAATTTTATGAATTATAAAGAAAAAAACAGAATCTATTTTTTAGTCGTTGAATTTCAATGTTTAGTTTTTTATATACATATACTGCACCTTATTGTAGATATTTCTGTATTTTGATACTTAAATGCATAGAAATTTAATTTTATAATACTATCATATTATTAATAATATTATGTTATTCTATTCTCTATAAATTAATTGAAAATAAATCTTAAAATTTTTTTTGAATTTCCGAAAATTCACCGATTTTAAAAAACTGTGTTAAATATTTTTTTAAATATTGGAAATACTAGAGTCACAAGAGCTAAATTATAAAAAAAACTTTATTACTTTAAAAAATTTATTTAAAATAATTAAAAAGTATCGCTTTGCACTCTAGAATAAGTGAGAAATAAGAGAATTTCCATAGCTACATCTATATTTTTGTAGAATATCTATTTAAAAATTGGCTATAATTTAATATATTTTTCGTTTTGTGAAATCTAATTGATGGAATTTAAAATTCGATAATTCGGTATAGTACATATTACCAGGAGTAAAGAACGCATTCTGTTTATGCAATTTTATGTCCTCGTATAATATGTGTTTGTTAATAATTTTATAACTTATAACACTGTAATTGAAATGTTTTGCAAAAAATTAGTTTATAGTCTTTCACAGTTTTTAATCCAAATAGCATTGAAGTATTTGAACATTTATTGAACTCATATTCACAAAAAAAAAAGTATTTATTGTAATTTTAAATATTAACATTAATACTTCAATTTTAATAAATTCTTGCATGCATTTATTTGCGGTAAATGTTTGCAATTTCAGTGCTTTCAATACAAATAAACACAATACATATTTTTATATATATGTATGTATATATAATGTATTTTGCGAGACTATATCGTTTTCTCCCAGAAAACTCGAGGTTATGTTTGCCAAATCTCTATTTCTTATTTAAAGCCAAATATTTTAAGTAATGAAAGAAACCAATTTTGAAATGTATGATTACGGTTTTGAAAATCACTAAATCAAAAATTTTTTGACTTAGCGCATTCTGATGAATAATATTCGGTTTTCTTTTTAAAAATTACTAGAAAAAATTAGAACCGAAGAAAAGCAACAAATAATAACAATAATTTAGTGATAATAGAAAATCAAAATATTTTTCAAATTATGTAGGTGCATATTATTATTATGTAAAACAATATACACAAACACATATACTCGTTTATTATAAACATTGTAACATTTTATAAACAACATTTCGATGCATATTATGCATTCTAAAAAGTTTTGAGAAGCGAAAATAAATCCGAAATTGATTTCCCTAAAAATGAGAAAAAGAAAACAGCACTTTAATCCAAACAGTTGACACCAAACTGAGAACATAAAAACTCACGTTTGTATGACAAAAATAGAAAAACATTTAGTTTTTTGTTCCATTCTTTTGTTTTTGATATTTTTGTGCACAAATATTTTTTTTCATCTTTGGATTCAATGTTCTTCGTTTCGTACATGCAACCATTCAAGAAATGATTTACTTGAATTTTTTTCTCAATTCTGATTTTTATTTTTGGTAATGGTGTCTGAGGAAAGCTTCAGTATTACTGACCTAAATTTTTATTTTACATCTGTAGTTTTTGGATTTTATGTTTTCTTTTTCTGTTTCTTTTTTGATTATTTTGGTTTTGGTTACTATATAGTTTCCTCCTCACAAATATTGAAAATCTTGGATTTTTGTTTTGAAACTTTATTTAAATTTTTTTTTAGTTTCTCGAAATTATTATTAGTAGATTTAAGTGTTGAATAGTTGTTAATTTTAATTTTTTTTTATTCTGTCAGGTTTTCTATTCCTCTGTCAATAATTCTAATTCAATAAAAAAATTTTTTTTTTATTTAAAAACTATTTATAATGCAATAAATTCATATTTATCAATGTCAATTGTAATGAAATTAAAAAAAAAAGAAAATTATTTGAATTCAGTATTTAGAGAAAAAAAATAGAAAAACATAAATTTTGCACGATTGCCTTCCGTTTTAATTTTTGGAAGTATAAACGTGCATATGAAAAACAAAAGACTTAAGTGAGAAACTTTAGATTTTTTTATTGAAAATGTGTTGCATTTTGTAAATTTTTATTACAAAAATTTAAAGGATATTTTGTTATTTTAAAGCATTGATTTACTATTTAAGTAATGTTATTGAAAATATGATGGTAAATTATAAAAACCCGATTTTAATTCTAATATATATAAAATTATTGGTATCATAAGAACGTAACAATAATATGTTGATAGAACAATAGAAGAAATTTTATCACGAATTAGGATAACTAATTTTATTACTCGTATATTCGGCCATGACAATTTATTATATCATCTTATTATTTTGAAAATATTTTTGAATTTGTGAAAATCATTAATTAGTCATGTTTATCGTGATTATTTCACTAATTTTATTAACTATGTTGCTCAACATGGAATTGTGTCCGAGTTACAATCTTGTGAATTTAGTTACAATCTTACAATATTAAAGATGAACGATGATGTTATTCTCAGAAAATTTTTTATATTAGTAAATTAGAATTGAAGTTTTTATTAATTAAATTTGAATTTAATTTGAGTAGTTTGGGACATTGTTGTTAAAGAATTTTAAAATTCCAAAGCAATCTTATACTGAAATCTGTGCGAAATTTAATTTTATGCAATTTAAAATTCTTACGGAGTTAAATCGTAACTAGAACAAATTAATCACGATTCTGATGCACAAATCCGGAAAATTCGGGAATATTTTCAGATTCCTATTAAAATTTTTCGTGTACAGTAAACAGGCCTTCGAAGGAAAAAAGTTAACTATGAGTTGGTAAAATGACTTATCTGCTATGGAAATTTTTTAATTTAATTAATGTCAGATCAAATGATTTATATTAACCTCAATAAAATTATAAATAATTAGTTGTTAATTTTAAATTTAAATTGAATTTTTATTTAAGATATTAATAAATGAGAGAAAACGTTTAAGTCTTATACTCCATAAGCATTAAAAAATTCAATTTTTTTTTTACATTTCTATTAATAGACATTTTCTCAAATGTTTTTTTTTTTTAATTTTCATTTTGTTTTATTCCAAATTCCTTTCTTTAATAATATCTCCATATATTACAAAGTTATTAGCATTCTTTTGTTGAAATTTTTTTTTTCATAAATGTTTATTCAGAAAGAAAAAATTTTAAATTATATGCAATCCACCTATATAAAATTTTTTTTTGTTTTTTTTTGGTTGTCTTATAAAAATAGTTTTATATTAGGTTTAAAATTGGATGCACATCAAATCGATAATGTTTAGATTATGCAAATAGGGAAAAAAAGAATATTTTTAGTTTTTGTTTTATAACCTTTATTTTACCGTCTTTTTTATTTCCTATCTTTTCATTCCCTATTATTTTCTTCTTTATTATTTGCATTTAATTATAATTTTCAATCTTTAATCATTTTCTATTTCAAATATGAAAAGATTTGATGTGATCTGGGTATAAGCGACAATAATTTTGTATTTTTTTGTTCAATAATTTCCTTTTTGAGTTGTTCAAGTTATTAAGGGCTTAAAATTGAAATTCTTAAATTTTTAATTTAGTGAAGGTTAAATTCATTGCCGAAACTCAATATTATCAGACCGATTGTAAAGAAATTCATATTAAAATTTTTGTTAAAAATCGATTCGAAATTGAATTTGAGTAGTGTAAAAAACTGACATAAAGAATTGACTGACCTATTAACAGACAATTGACAATTTTACAAAAAAAATTTTTTTTATTATTTTCCATATTGACATAGAAAACTGCATTTCCGTTGAAAGTTCAACATATATATAGGAAACTTGACACGAAAATTATACTTCCCTTACTTTATGCAATGGGGTCAACAAAGAAAGAAGTAAATGAAAAATAACATATGAAATTTACACTTAATGCTTATTCTCATATTTTTGTCTATTTGTCTGTTCTTTTCAAAAATTTTTACAAAGTTGTAAATAGAAATTTACATATTTTTATTAGTTATTGGGCACAAAGATTTATAGAAACAAATTCCACCTTATTTGATAGTGTTTTTTTATAAACGCGGTCTTTCTATATTTGTTCTCTTGTGCTTTAAAATTTACAAAATTTTGAATGTTGATGAAAGGCAATTATACATTAATTATCAAAACGCTTTTAAAGCAATGCACTTTTAAATTTATTTGATTTGATCTCATCTATATTGAATTTGAAAAACACAACCAAACGAAACCAAATTATTTGACAAGATAGAAATGAAAGTTATTTTTAGTTATTATGTAATGGTAATTGGTTTTTATTTAGATTTAGCTTTAGAAAACTGAGAAGTTATTAAAATTTTTATCTGATTTTATGAAGAATTTAAAATATTTAGTTTAAGCAAAAAAAAATAATTTTATAGAAATAAAAAATTTTCAATCAAAGATACCTTATTATTTTAAATTTGATGAAAAAAATTTTTCGAAATTAAATATTTTTTTCATTAATATTTTTCATTTTCATGAAGTAATTTCTTTTAAATTTGAAATAAATTCTAGAAATTTCTGGATTATTTTAAAATATTAAATAATTCTTTGATTAAATAATTTGATTAATTTTGATGAATGCAACCACATAAATAAGAAGGAATGCTTAAAATAATCTACATGAGGTCATAATATAAAAAATTACATAATTTTGTATACACATACATACATATATTGGAAATAAATGGCGAGAAAATTGGAAATTATTGTAATTGGAATGAAGAAAAATTGGAACGAAACTGTTGGAAGGAATTGGAATAAAAATATTAGCCCAGCTCAATAAAACTGGCAGGAATGAATTGAAATTACAAAGAGAATTGATGAAAACTATTTTCCATAATATTTCTGGAAATTTTGCTATTCCATACAAATAATTAATTAAATTTGTAGAATTATATTATTTTAAAAATTTTGCAATCATTCATGAAAATTTCGCTGATGATTTTTAATTTTATTTTAGGTGCAGTTAATAACATAAACTTAACCGGATATTAAAATTGGACAGGAAAGTTATTACTTAAATTCAATCAATTTGTTTCGAGAGTATTTTGGAAAGTGCTACACTAAAAAAGTTTTGAATTTTAACACATACATATAAGGTTAGTCTTTATTTTTCTAAATATTTTCAATCTTTACATTTTATACCATATTTTAAATACTTGAATTGAAATTCTTAAATATTTACTAATTTCAATTTTATGATTGGGTCAATATTGTCTACATTTATTTCAAAATCATTTTTTAATGAAGCAAGTTCTAACACATTATACGTTCTTCACTGGTTGGTACAAAATGTCGTACATCAATGTACTGATGTATGAGAGCAAAATTTTGCACTGCTACACAGTACTGGTTCTGATTTGTTCGGCGCCTAACTCGGTTTCCAAAAAGTGTGCCCCCACTCTTTCAGAGTTATGAATAATATGCATAAAACATTTTTTATTGTGCATATAATAAATCACTTCTTTTAACCTTATCAAGCTGAAATTTTTTGAAATGACATATGGAAAAAAATTGTTGTTTTTTTTTTTTTTTGAATTTTCAATGGCGTTCCGGTTTTTCATTTGTCATTCCATATGCTTACTTTGCATGTGCAACAACAACAATTTATATGTTAAAAATCATTCCTTCACTACTGCGTAATATTCTGACCCTCATAATCGTATTGTACTTAAAAAAATTTTTTCTTGAGCAAAATTTTAAAAATGACATTTTGAAAAATTTTATTTCTTTTTTTAAAAAATAATTCAAAATTTTTTTTGTTGTGTGTTCTTTGGCAATAATGTCAATTAGGGAATAATTTTTTTAAGTATTTTGGAATTACAAAGTAAAAAGCAATTATTGTCAACATTTTACAATTCTAAATCGAGAATTCCTTTCAGTCGTTCACTAATTGGAAGGAAATTATTTTGTTTCCTTTTCTTTTGCTTTAGGACTTTAATGAGTCCCTAATATTTATTTTAAATTAAATTAATTAAATCTAAAAATGGAATATTTTTTAATTCTAAAGATTTAAATATGATTTTATATATTACGAAAGCTATTCTTTAGATTCGAAAATGCAAAAATTTCTTGTGTGATCTAGAATTTAATTAAAGTTGTCCGGTTGATCACTATAATATTTTATAATAGTGAATTTTGCATATCGAATAATTTAAAAAACTAGTTGAAATTTTAATTATTTTATTGTACACTAAATAATTGTATTAAATGAGTTGAAATTCTTTGATTTAATCCCAGAAGTCACAATAATGTTGATATTATATTCGAAACAATAAACTCGAAGAATATTTTTATTTTATATGCCAAAGTTTATGTAGATTTTACATAGAATTTATTTTTAGATTTAAATTCTTGCACTATTATTAGGGTTTTTTTTTTTTGATTTTATATTATCTTTATTCTTTTTTTGATCTGGATTAACATTGATTGAATAGCATGTCCATTTTATCTTTTACATAAACATTTCTTGGTTTTGTTTATTTTGTTTTTTTCTGCTGCATCATCCTTCAACTGTTTTCATGTCACTATTTTTTCATAATTTTCATAGTCTTTTTTTTATTTTCTTGCTTTCCTTTTCTTAATATACACATCCCATTTATAATATTGAAACAGACATCTAGGGTACATATTTTAAAACTTAATAAAATTCAACGGATATACCAGAAAATTAAAAATAGAGTGAAACGGTAGCTTGGGCTTCAAATTGTAATGCATTTCTGCTTGTTTGGTTTTTTTTTTTCTTTATTAAGAAAAAAGTGAAAGAAAATGAAAAACTTCAATAATAGAATGGATATCAATCTTTAAATTGAGATTCAACTTAATCAAAAATAAAAATAAGAAAAAAAAAAATAAAATTGATCACTATACTCCAATTTTTTTTAGTTTTTAAAATAATTCTAAAATTATAATAGAGTCTAGTATAATAGTAGAGCAGTTCTTCTAAGCGGTGGCACATAACTTTGTTAGCTTATACCTATATGCAATTTAAAGTTATCAATTTATTTACCCGCCTATGATTCTTATATCTTGTATAAGTTAAAATAAAGAAAATAGAATGAATGATGCCATTGTATTTTTTCAGAAGAAGTTGGGGGCAAAAATAACAAAATTAAATGAAAAAGCAAAGAATTCTTTTGAAAAATCTTTTCTCTATATAGTTTTGTTTTGGATTTTTTCTTATTGTATTTGATTTTTCTTATTTTTTTAAAGAATTTTATATTAAAATATAAAGAATACTTAACTAAAATGTTAATAACAATCAAGAGTATACAAAAAAAAAACAGAAAGAACAGAAAAATAATAGTAAAAGTAAACATAAAATGCATTAATACTCTTTGATTGCTGTTAATAGTTTTTGAAGTTGTATATGATGGCACCATTGGGGATTCTTTATTAAACATTATTCGTCAATTTATTTCTCTCTCATAATATATAAATTGAAATACATAATATTAAATTCATATTACTATATATATACATATAAACATACACAAACACAAACATCTGTGTATTTTACGAGTAACTTGATTTGAAATTCAAAAATTTTGAACTTGAACATGTTATTGTGTTATAATTGTATATGATGTGCATTCTCATATAATAAGTTATACAGAAATGTCAGTATAGATTGATACATATTATTTATACTAACATTATGTCATATACATAAATCTGTACGAAAAAAAAAAACAGAAATCTAAAATCTATATTAATCCATTTAGTATTGTTGTTTTTCATTTATTCACAAAATCTTATGATATACTCAGCTATTATTATTATGTTTTATGTTAAATATGTATAATGCGATTTATACAAAACTTTAATATAATATTATGAAAGTATTTTTACACTTTTATATTCTTGGAATATGTCATAATGATTGAATGTATAATATTTAAAATAAGTTATTTTTATAGTTGATTATAATAAATTTTTTGATGCAATGAATTCATATACAAATAAAAGTTATTATATTTCGATATATGTATATAGTACAGTTGAATTTGGATATAAGAGATTTCAAAGAAATTACTAAATTCAATTCTAATCAACATTCAATTCTAATGTTGACTGTAATTATGGTATTGTTGGTAATTTTTTATATAGAATATATAGATTTTTCTCTTCAATCGTTTGATATATTTTTTGAGGAAATAATAGTATATTTTGAAGTATAATGGGAGCAAGAAATGAGTGTTCTAGTACTAGGATAAATATTCTATAAATAAAATTGTACATTACATTTAAATAATTATATTTATTAAGCTATGGTTTGTAAATTGTATTACAAAATTAGGTGTATATATTTTAGCTCCATTATATAAATTTATCAAATTTATAACATATAAATAACGAGATATAACGAACTATCGAATAAGGATTAGAGTTTTTTAACATCGCTAGATTTAATTATGCTAAAATTAAAGCTAAAAATTTTGAAAAATTAATTGTACTCACAGAGACTAGAGAGAAAATTAATTCTCTCATATGTTGTAGAATTTAAGTGAAGTACTTTTTATTTAAAAGTACTTCCACTATATATAAATGAAATTTTCCTCTTAGTGAGGTTCAACTGTATTCTATATTACATCAGAACTTACAAAGTTATATATATAAAAAAAAGCGTTCAACTTAATACACACCTTCAACTCAAATTACTTTTTTACTACTATTATTTTTTTTTCACTATTATTATTAAGTCTGGTATTTATTATAGTTTGTCATTTTTTTTTTTGAAACGATAGTTCCATAAATGTTTGTATATAACCAATTTAATAAAAAATTTAAGTAGAAATTATTGTTTTCCATTTTATTGTTATTAATTTAATGGATTTTTTAATTGATTTTAAAATGTTTTTAAAGATTATTCACACAAAATGTAAAAAAATGGAAGATCAACTTTTATAATCTAGATTCTTTATTATAAGTTTAATATATACATGTATATGTATATATCGAAACAATATAACTTCTATACAAAATTAAAAATTATTTAACAAATTTTACTTACTTTAGTTACTTTATATCGAAATGCAATTAATTTAATTGTTAGGTCCTCTATCAAATTTATCAAATTTTCAATATAAAATTGCATTTAAAGAAGGGTTTTTTCTTTTATAATATTACGAAACAATTTGTTGTAATTTCAATAATAATAAAAATTTTTAATTTATATTGATATTTATATGTCTTAAATGAAAAATAATTAATCTTTTAGAAATTTTTATAGCTCTGTTAAATAATATGCTCGTTGATCTATTAATATTCTCTTTAATTAAAACATAAGAAATTATTTTTAATACAGGAGCATTAAATAGCAATGTTGTTTTTTTATATTAATAAAATTAATTAAAAATCGTTACTATATACTGTAAATTTGTTATAATTGAAAAAATTGAATTAAGTTCTAGAGAGAATGCTTTACTTTGTTAATGCAACCAGACAATAAATTTGAGAAATAATATTTTCTTCTTATCTCATTAATAATTTTATTCTTCTTTCTTAAAGTGGATGTTTCAGGTTTTTACTATTTTTGCTATTAAAATTTGGTTCTATACTTTTGTAAACTGGCGCCTGATATCGGGTTAATATACATATATATATATATAGTTTTTTTAAATAAAATAGTTTTTTCAGTTAAAATTTATACAATTAATTAAGCGTATTAAAAACTATGTATATTTATGTTATAGTAACTTCATATTTTACAGTTACCCTTAAATTCAATATCAGTAAAATTTATATAAAAATTTGTTGTAAAACAATAATATTATTAAAAATAATTCAATTTATTTAAATAAATTTTCAAATTTTACAACTTTTTGTCGATATCTATAAAAAGATTTTAACGATATAATAAAATATATTGAGGAAAACCAATGTATCAAGTTTAATGTACATATGTATATTAAGTTGACCGAAAATTGTTGAACAATGCCACTGTAATCTTACTTCCCATTGTAGCCGTTATAATTAGGGTCTAAGAGCCTATATATATACTTCCAAGAATTTAAATTTAGTTGAGAAATTATTTTTTGAATTAAAAATTTTCCATAAAAGTATAGAAATGGTATTCTTATAATATGACTGGGAATATTTCATTAAGAAAATTTTTCCAAATTGAAAAATATTTTTTTTAAACTAGATTGCATAAGTATCGAAATTCATAATTAATGGCCCGTAATTCTAATTTCATTATAATAAATTCATAAATTAGGAATGGTAGTCCCGATAAATAACACACTGTATTGCTTAAAACAAAACCAAATACAAACACATACAATACGAAACCTAATATACTTTTAAGAAGATTTTTGATTTTTTTTACAGATCCAGGTCATTTCCTTTCGTTTAATTTAACAATTTTGCAAGTTTATAATTTAATTGGTAAATTCCATAACTTTAAGTTTTAAATAGCATTCCACTTTCGTAGAATATTGATTAATAAAATTTGAAATTTCAATTTATTTCTTAATATAAATTCGAATGTAAATAAATGCTTTTATTATACTTAATGCTATAGTATAGTGCTCTAAAACATATTCACTTATACCTATATTAAATTTTTATATTTCATTTATTTTTATTTAAATCATAATTTTTTATACCGGTTTTTAAGGTATAAAAATATAAATTTTTCTTAAGAATTCTTGTTCATGAATATTTTCATATTTTAATATAGTATAGTATTGATAAAATTAAAAAAAAAACATTTTTTTTCCTATATAATAATTTTTTACAACAGTAAAAAAAAAAACAAATTTTTTATTACAAAACTTTCTAATCTCATAAAATTTTATAAGAAAAAAACAGAATAAAATTAATCGTAAATCGTTTAATATTCAAGCCGAAGTATCTACTAGACAATTTAATATTTCTTGTATTAATTTCTGTGTGGCATAAAGAAGAAACTGTTTAAATTAAGCACAAAATCAAAATATTAAAATATATAAATTTTTTGTATTAAAATTTTAAAATTCCAGAAAATTTGATTTAATTTGGCTAAATTTTAAAGTTTGAGAAAATTTGATCTTGGAAAGACTAAAGAGAGGAAAGAATTTTTGCTTACAAAATTCTATTCGAATTTGAGAATTTTCAAACACCCAAATAAAATATATTAACGAACATTTTATCAATTCGATTTTATTCAGTCTCTGAGCTATTTTTACTCGAATCTAGTAATCCTGATGTATATAGTCAGTTTTTCCTTATTGACCCATAATATACACATTTTAAACAAAAAAATAAAACTAACTATACAGATCATATTTCAGAAATCTATATATAATATCAAAAAGGTGAATAACTTATTTACTTACTCTTTTTCACTTTAATAAGAAATTCATTTTGTACGTCTACATGCATAAATTATACAATATAATTTTTGCATTTAAATATAACAGATAATAATATTATAAATTTTATTATATATATACATATACTGTGTGTGTATGTACTATATATAAGATATTAAATATAATTTAACATTAGTAACCTATTTTAATCGTTGCGAATTCCAGTTTTACATTTTTTTTTTCCAATTTGTTTTGAAAATCATAGATAATATTATAGGAATAGGAAAAAAGAAATAGTTACTTTCAATATATATATGTATGTATGTACGTACTGTAAATTCAACATAACTGTCAATCAACTAGTGGTTGGTTGGTTGGTTTAACTTGGTTAATACTTGTTTAAAGTTAATTTTTCAGTTGAGTTGATTTATTGGTTAGTTTTTAATTTTTTTATATTTTTTTGCCTTTATTTTTGCAAAGAATTTTTTGTTAATAATATACATTCGGTTATATAGACAGAAGTTTAGTGAGTTACGAACAAAAATTTTCATTCATTCAAAAATATTTTTTGGTTTGGACTTGTATTGTATGGTAAAGAAAAGTTGAGGAAGAAATAACAGTTTTGAAGCTTAATATAGTTTTTCATTTTACGACATTATAGCCAAGGAGGTTATTGAAGTATTTTTAAAAACTTATAGAAAAATTTTTTGAATTATTGAAGAAAATTTTTCACATAAATTTTGTATAACAGTGTTGTGCACGATTTGGTCAGAAATTTTTTTTTCTTTTCTATTTCAAACTATGCACCTCCAATTGAAAAAAAAATTTCAAAATTTTTTTTTGAAGTTTTAGAATAATTCTAAAACTTCAATTCTAAAAATTCTAAAACTAATTCTAAAAATTTTAAAATAATTGTATATTTTTTGAAAATCATTGAAAGTTTTAGGACTATAACCGAAAAATTTCATTTATAAAAGTTCCTATTAAAAAAAAAAACAAGCTCAAATTTTGGAAATAAAATTTTTTTTTTAAATCAAAATTTTTAGAAACAGAACTCATAAATTTACTTCATTTAAATATTTATTTGTAATTTGAATTTTTTTTTTCAAATTCTCAAGATTTTCGAATAATGCAAAAATATTATTTTGAAATTTTACATTATTAATAAATTCAAATTAAATATACCATAATTTTCAATGATTTAATTAAGTAATATTAATTTACTCAACTTGGAAACTTGGAATAGAAAAAAGAGCTCCTATCTCCTAAACTGTAGTCTTTATATGATATTCTAAATATGCATGCTTTTCGTTTAGGTACCCTCTTAAAAATGCTGTAATAAATTTCCCAAAAAATTAATCATAAAACTCTATTGTATAAGTATATGCAAATTTATATAAATATACACAAGTATATAGGTATGTACACTCATATCAGTATAATAAAAACCGCAAGTCATATAATATTAAAAGTAAAAATTGTAAAAAAAAATTTTTTGCAATTTTTCTTTGTAAAACTTGAAAACACATTAAGATTGTCAAGAATATAGTGTATAATATGGAATTCCAGTTTAACCCTTTGCTAAACAAAAATTCCAAAACTAGAATAAAACGAATGGACATAAAAAAAATTCATAATTTTTTTTTTTGCAATATTTTATGATTTTATAAAACAGAAAAAATATTCCTCATAAGTCATAATTTACCTGCTTACATTAAGAATTTAATACAAAAGAAGGAAAAAAAAAATTAAATAAAATAATTTCTCACCTTTAAAATTTTTACTATAAATTTTTTTTTTTATGTTCTCGTTTTGCTTATTGTTTTTCTTGTGTAAGCTTTAATTGTTAATAGTTTTCTTTAGAACAGCAAACAGAAAAAAAAAATATTAAATAAATTCTTTCTTTTGTTTATGAATTTTTTTCTTCTTATATTTATTCTTTAATTGTTTTATCTTTATATTGTCACCGTTATTTTTTTCTAGTGTTAATAAAACGCGAGAGCCGTTAATTAAAATGAAAACATTTTTTTGTTTTGTTTTTTTTTTTATCAACTTTTTTTAATTCCAATACAGTTTTAGAAAAGAAAAAAAAATTGTTAACACATAAAAATAAAAAAAAACACATACACACTTAAATGAAAATATTTAACGGTATATAATTCAAAATATCAGGTGCAAAAATTCTTTGTATATTAAAAAAAATTTCTTTTATAGTACTGTTAAATAAGTAGATAGTAATTTCGAAATTTTCAGAAAATTTTCAGTAGATTTTTATAAGTGATGATTTTGTAGAACAAATTTTTTTTTAATTTTCTTGATTAATTACAAATAATGCAGAGCACACACAAAATTTTTTAATATTTTTTTTAAATTTCAAAATATTTTTGAATTTTCTATTTCAAAATATTTTTATTTTAATGAAAATTTTTAATTTATTTGTTTCTGAATTTTAATTTCTGGATTAAGAAAGCACAAAAATTTTTATATCCTTTATAATTGTGTTTAAATTAATTTTTCACAATTTCTTACACAAAACTTTTGAATCTTGGGACAATTTATATTCCTTTTTAAAATTTTCTATCAATTCTTTAAATTAAAAATATTTAAAATTTTTCAAATTTTCAATTTTATTGCACAGTATATAAATTGAATTATTTTTTTTAAACATTAATATCCTGTTTTTGAATTATTTTAAATTTTTAATCCTCCAAGAAATTTTATAAAAAATTTTGTTGTTATAATTGAAAATCCCTTTGTTATATTTATCATTAATAATATTTGATTTATTTAAAATAAACTGGAACACTGCAGGTATTCTCAGGATTCTCCAAATTTTTATGTCTCCAATTTTATAAAAAACCAAATAATTTAATTTTATAAATTTTTCTTTTTTTATTTCTTATTTTCTTTATTTATTTTCTTGAAGATTTGTTGAAAAAAAAATTGATGAGAACAAAAATTCAGAAAAAAAAAAACAATATTACTTTTAATGTTAGCACAACAATTGCATCATGGGCAATGACTTTGAACTCGAAAATGTTGTTCTTTTTATGCCTTCTGTTTGTTGTGTTGCTGCGGTATTTTGTTGTTATTATTTGTTATTGTTGTTGTTATTATCTACATTTCTGCTCTCTCCTTCAATTTCTTTACTTTTTCTTTAAATTTCAAAATTATTTGTGTCTGTTTTCTTTTAATTTTAATTTTTTTTTTATGTTTTCTTACGTTATTTTCGCGCAATCAACATAGAAAACATTTTATTTTTCGATATTTTATACTGAATACACTTTTTATGGTTATTTCATTAAATTTGTTTTTTTTGTATAACTGAGAGAAAACTCGATAAAAAGAAGAACAAAAATTTTTAAAAGTTTTTTCTTTTTTTTATATTTTATCACGAAGTTTTTACTATACTACTGTGGTATATTGGTAAGAATTATTACAATTTCTTGTGTAGCTATGAGTAAAGAAAAAAACACAAAAAAAAATATCAAAGAAAATGAAGCGAAAACGGAAAAGAAAAATGATCTTTTGCAGCTATGTAGGAATCGGTGAGAGTAGGTAGTAATCATAATTTTTGTTTTCTTGTTATTTTTTTATTTTGTTGGTTTACTTTGACTTTGAACTTGATATTGATGGTTAGAGATAGTATTGCAATATATTGTATAGTAGAAAGATATTGTACTTGTAAAATATTTGAGTACATTGATGAGAATGATACGATAGTATATTGATTATGATAATCAATTATTAATGATATTATTATTATTCTACTCATCTCATAAAAAATTTTCAAATGAATATAGAGATGAGTTGGAAGAGAGTTACTTTTCAATAATTATTAGTTATCTGTAAGTGTTATATATATAATGTTTGAATATTAAAAATACTGAAAGAAAATGAGAAAAATAAAATTGAGTACATTTTTATAGAAAAGAAATAGAGAAAATGTTGTTTGGAAAATTTTTGTGGTTTTGTAGTATTTTAGTAGGAGCAACATAAATGATTTGTCAATTAAAAATTTCAAATGTGATTAGTAATATTTTAATATACAAGGTAAATTTGGCATTTAAATTCGATTTTTAAAATTGTAATTTTAATATTACCAAATTATTTTTAAGTGTAAATTAAATAACACCAATTTTTTAATGAAAAATTCACTCGTAGAGTTTTAATTCGAAAATTCATAATACACAAATAAATAGGGTACAAATGAATTTCGTATTGAAGTAATAGTAAATATTGTATTAACCGTTCATGTGGTGAAAATGCTTTGATCAAATATAATCAAATATTTTTGTATGTGGTGAAATATAAAGAGAAAAAAAAATTAACGAAAACAAAATTGAATTGCATTTTCTCTCAGAGACCTCTTTAATAATTCACCATATTAACTGCATTCTTTTTTTTTATTCCTTTTGCTCTCATCAGTTTTTTAGCATTTTCAACAAATAAATCATATGAAGATTCACTTTTGTAAAATAATTGCGAAATTATTATGTTTCTCAAATATTCTCAATAGCAGTCATAATACTCATAAAATGTAATATACGAGTAGAATAAAGAAAAATTTTTTATCTACAATTTTCATCTTGAAATTTTCATGTATAAAGAGAAAGAGAAAATAAAAATTTAAAGCGTATAAGAATAATATTAATATGAGAGTAAAAAAAAAGAGAGAAAAAGTATTTTCCATTAGAATTGACGGCATTAAAATTACTAAAATTGAGATAGAAAAATCTTCTTTTGAATTTCTTATTTCCATTTTTAGTTTATGTTTATTTATGGAGTAGAACAGACATAAAATGCGTTATTTTTATTAATATGAAAAATAAAATTTGCTAAGTCTATTAAAAATTGGATTTAAATTAATTATGAATTTTTATTTCTACATATTAGTAATGACCAAGAGAAAGGTGTAGAAAGTTTTATAATATTTTCAATTTCTCAATTTTTTTAAAAGAATTGAAACTTAATTGAGCTTTTAAATCTGCTACAGTTTCGAAGTAAAGATTATATTCTACTTTACCGAATTTTCGTAAAATTCTATTTTCTATCCCGCATCCCATCGAATATGTTAGGAATAACTTTAATATTTTATTTATAATTAGATTATTTTTATATCAGGTTTAGACCGAGCACAAATTTTTTTTTATTCTAAAGAATTGTATCAGTAGAAGGCGTATCAAATAATATTCTCTTGATCTCTGGTTTACAGAAGAATTTGCTTCTCAGGTATACGGATGAATTTTCTTTTTGTGAACTTATTGTAAAATGGAACTTGTTCCAAACAATCACAGTAACTTTCATTTGAAATTTTAAATTTTTATATATAGAAATAAAATACTGAGATAAGATTCACCATCTTCATAAGAGGCAATACTGGGAAATTCAGATGGAAACCACATCAACTCGGTGAATTCAGGTATTCTTAAAAAACAGATTGTTGAAATATCAAGTACTCAAATTTTTTTTAATTGAAAAAATTACTTTAATCTAATCTTATTACGTACTCGTACTGGACATCTTTCACTAATTTCTCAGAATTGTATCTTATATTTTATTAATTTATTAAAGAGAAATTATAATTATTTTCTCACACGAAAATCGGTTGGAAAGTTAAAATCCCATCAATTATACGGTAGAAGTTTATATTAGACACAAAAAACCGTCAGATATTAATTAAGGAAAGTTGTTGATTTGATATTAATTAAAAAGCAATGAAAAATTGCTTTGTCCTTTTGTTTTTCATTTTTATTACAATACTTTTAATTAGATGACCAAGCAATTTAAAGAATTATAATGTTAATTGAATTGTAAAGAAAAAAATGAGTAATTATTCTTTTTTTTTTTGTTTCCATGCCAAATAATAAAAATATTAAAATTCAAACTAATTAATATTATAATTAACACTTTATCCTGCATTTTTATTTTTGCACCCAATCTTCTGTTTGAGTCATTTATAAACCATATTTTAAATTTGCATTATTAAATGAAGGTTTTTATTAAATTCATTATATAAGTAAATTCTTAAGTGTTTAATTGCGCTGTAAATTAAATAGAAATGTAATTATTTCATAAAAATATTATAAAATTATAAAAAAAAGTCAAGAAAAGTTACTAAAATTTGTGAGAAAAATCCTTTTTTTTTTTCAAATTTTCTGAACAAGTTGCTTAATTATAAGTCAGTGGAATCTGAAAATATATGAAATACTAAAATATTTTAATAATCACCTTTAATTTTTTACCTATCTCATATTTGTTCAGTATAATTTAGTACACTTTCTGACTAGCTGGCTAATAATTATGCTTATTATTTTGCATTTGCAATTAGATTTATAATCAGTGTATGTTTAAAAGAAAATATTGTCGATTTTCATATTTTTTTTTGTCAATTTTGAAATTTTGAAATTTTGGAAATTAGTATTTTGATTAGAATTAGCTTGAACATAAAATTAATTATGAATTATTGAAGGAAAATACTAATAAAAATGAAAGATTTAAGTGAGAAACTTTATTTTCTTTTTTTTTTGTATTTTTGATATTTTCTTTAATATTCTTATTTTAAATGAATAAAAAAATTAAATTAAAATTAAATCCAGTGATTTTCTTAAACAATAATAAATTTTAATAATATAAAATATCACTGTTATGAACACTAAAGGAAAATTTTTTAATATAATAGTTTAAGGAAATTAAATTTTTGACATGAAAACAATCATGTCAATCATATTCTTTTGTTCTCTGCGTATATATTTTTCTCATTAAATTAAATGTTAAGATAGAAGAAGGATCAGAGACTGGAATCAAAAAAACTTTGTATAATTAAATTTTGAAATCATTGATGTTTTGTGCAAAATTTCAAAATTTAACCTCGATATTTAATTTTAAACTCTCGCAAAACAATTTAATTCGATATTAAATTTTTATTTATAAAAAATAACTTTACTTTAAGTTCCTGCAATAAATATTAAAAAAATAATTAAAATTTTATATTACATTTTTTTAATAATCTAATGATGTCTATTACAATTATTAATATTAGCTCTTGGGCTTTGTGTTTTATGCAATACAATTAAAATAGGGTGTAGGTGAAAATTAGTGTTTTCTTTTAATAATATTTCCTTTCTATAGGAAATTTAATTTTTCTTCTAATTTTACATAAATTTTTGCATAGATTATTAATGCTTGTAATACTAATAAAACTAAAACTCTTTAAATAAATAAAATTATATTCAAGTTCAAATTCTGTTACGGGCTGTGTATACATAGAGAGAAGAATATTATAAATAATATTCGCTAATTTAACATAATGGTTTATTATCTATGAAATGGGTTTTTTTTATGATCATGTAAATTTCATTTTTACTTGATTATATTTCATGCATAAAATATTTTTATTCTAATGATTACATTTGATTCTTTTATGCCATACTGAACAGCTAAACACAACAAAATTTTTTTACAATTTTTAAATTTAACAAGGTATGAATGATGGTTATATAGTTTTATTTGATTGCTAGAATTGTTAAGTTTCATATTAACTAGTTTAAATGTAAACCTTTTATATCAATGGTCTTCTTAACGCTCTTCCAAATATTCCAGTGTATTTTGAATACTTGTTGAAAGGAAAAGTACTGTTTTACAAACCATTGTTTTAATTCAACTTTTTAAAAGAAAATTATGTGTGAATTTGATTTAATATAATATTCGAATTTCTGAGACGTTTTGATACTCTTTGTTAGAAATTTTGATTGATTATTGCAACTGTTGATGGTAATAGCGGTACTACATTAAATTGGTGAAAATCAAAATAAGAAGTTGCAGTCATAAAATATTTTAGAAGTATTGACTGGGTGTCAAAAAATTCTACTAGACTATTACTAGATATTAATAGACTTTTCCGAGATAATGTTAGTAAAATAAAATTCACTTTCATTCATCTATTTCGTTTATAGATGTCACAATAGTATTATGTAGAAATTTTTTAAAATTCATTACTTTTCGTGACTTATAAAGTATCGAAATTGCTGTCTTGCATTTAACGTAATTTGGTTATTTGGATTTTGAATAATTTTAAAATATAATTATTAATTTTACGGTATTTAATTGTATATTTCAATTATTTCAATTATCATAACAGTTATTAATCAATTCTAAATAAAAATATGTACATACACACATACCCCTCTTATAAAGTACAATGACCTAATGTAATTGAACTTTTTTATTAAAAAAAAAAAATAAAATAAAATAAATCAAATATAATAATAAAAATCGAAATTAAAAATATGAAAATTAAATTTAAATTTCAAAATGAAAATTAATAATAAAATATTATTCTTATGGTATAGTGGTATAATTTCGAATCGTTAACAAAAACCATTCAGAACAAAATATTAGAATATTAAAAAAAAATTATAAAACAAAAAAGAAATTGTAACTTTAAACTCACAAATAAATGAAGAAAATTATTGAAATAACAATGCTAAAAATCTTAATAAACATTTCATTTCTAACATTTTCATATTATATCGTAATCATAATCGTAATAATAACAACAACAACACGAATAATAATAATATATAATAAACATTTATTAAAATATATAATTCCAACTACAACAATAATAATAATAAGAATAATAATGTAAAGTTAAATTCATTTTTGACCTCAAGCTAATGTCACAGTTGAATGCTAACTGCATTAAAATTAATATTTAGATTATTATTATTATTATTACATATACAGAGTGGCCATTATATTCCCGCAATTGTGTATAGATTACGTCTAAAAGAACGAAAATAATGATGGGCATTTTCGAATTATTGGACCTCAAATAATTTTCACCAATTAGCAATAAACAATAGTTTATGAAATTTATAAAGAAAAGTGTTAAAGTTTTTAAATTTTATGTTACATATTGTTGAAATTTGAATTTTTCAGAAAAAAATAGCTTTAAGGTCCAATAACTTGATAAGCAGATCAGAAATATCGTAAAATCGGTCTACTTACTTTAGTAAATAGACATATCTGAAAAGTTGATCTTGAGATAAAAGAGTCTCTCTAAAAACAGTTTAGTTACGCACCCATAGCATGGAGAAACGTATTTCTGTCGAAACCTCCACATGAAAAATTTGGTGTCATCACTTGACCTCTCTTATTTAATGTACAATATTCGGTTGTTCTTTTGAGTCTGTTTCTATTACATTAGTCTACTTTGGTATTGCCATCAAATATAGGGATACCCTGTATATTTACATGATTTGCTTTAGTGACTACATACTTATTATTATTATTAATATTATGTCGTCTAACTGTTTTTATCATATTCTATTACATTTCTTAATATATTTATATGCAAATACATGAGTGTATTATATGTAGTGTATAGATGTATATATTATATTGCATATAAAAAAATTGATAGTTTGTGCACTAAATTATATGCGACCTCAAATATACAACTATATTAAGAAGAACTATATTATTCGTACACTATATATTTTGATGATCACAATATCTTATGATAATGTTACACAAGATTTCAGAAATAAACAAATGAAAATTATCATTAAAGTTTACATTGAGTTCATATAAATAAAATTAGGGGAGAAGATAATATTAAGAAAGCAAGAAATTGTTACTATAAATTATAACTGAAAACTGTTGGTTTGTTTAGAAATTTTAGCTATATTTAGGATATTTTTATAACATATGGGGTAATTCTTAGAGATATACGACAACATATACCAGTAGTTAGAGCATCTGAAATTGATAAAACTTTTGTTCTGGCTGTATGGGTGCCAATCATGAAGGGTTTCTGAGATACAGGGATTTTAACGAATTTGCACGAAATTTATTACTGTCCAAGTCCTTCTTCTTGTACCTTCCATTCTGAAAAATATAAGGGCTTCAAACAAACAGTTTCTGAAAAGGCTGGTAAAAGACTAAAAATCAGTCAATACTTTACATAATCTCGAATCCATTTCCTGAATTGCAATAAGTCCTTTTCTGAATTAATGTTTTAGTTATCCTAATTAACAGAAATTCCGAACATTTTTTGCCTAATATAAAAACAAATTATTATAATGTTTGTAAAGCAGTTATAAATGGATTATCAAACTCTGTTTCATAGTAATAAATCTCTTTTATTTGTTTATTTATACTTTGTAATTGTATATTAAATTTCCAATGAACATTATGTAGGTAACAATAATAAGCAAGAAATTATTTTCTAATGTTTCATGTATGTAGAGTACGATTATATTATTGTAATTTCTTTATGAAAATATTATACAGTTTATATTCTATTTTATCACAATTCTCGTATTATAAATTTAATTATAAGATTTAGAATTATATTAAAATATTATAAATTTTTCGTTTTTAACTCATTTTACAATTAAATTGTAAATGAAAAGCATAATTTTTAAGCGTAAATTTATAAGATTTATAATTTTATATTTCTCAATAGATGGCAGGCGGTTTAGTTTTGTTCTTTGTGACAAATGTACATAACTATGTTATGGAGGAATTTATTTCTTGAAAGAGTTATGAGTTGGGAATTATAAATTTTTAAAAATGAAAATTTTTTTTTTAAAATTTATAATTCGTAAAACTTAAAATTTTCGTAATTAATATTTTCTTTCCGTAAAATTTAGAGAGAAATGATTATTTTATATATTAGTTGTTATTTAATACCCTATAGTATTAAATAACAACTGTTTAACAATGAATTTGTTTTAAATATTTTTCTTTTCATATAAAATGAAGAATGGAAAAGAAAATGTAAATAACCGAAATTCCTCAACGCTAGCAAATACTCTATACCGTCTTTTCATGTATATATATATGTATATACATATATTTTTGTAAATTTCAATAAATATTTTCTTTTTTTCCATTTTATCAATATAGAAGCTTATATTTTGATGTAAGCTGGTCGTATATAATTTTCATTACGTTTCTATTTCGAAATATTTTTGCAATTTTGCAAATTTATTCTCTCAACTTTTATAGAGAAAGAAAATATAAAAAAAAAAATTTTCTTCTGCTCTAGTAAAATTAAAAAGAAAATAAAACAAAAATATTTTTTTTAATAAAAATAAAATATATATAGAAATACTAAAGAAAATTTCTTCATAGTTTTCCACTCATAAGTATATTGCATAATGAATAAACGAACAAATGAAAATAAATTAAAAATAAATATGAAAAATTTTTTTATTTTAATTTTCTAATGTTACAATTTTATTATAAAATAAATGAATAGATACATATTATAATATTATATTGTTATATAAATTAATTTACAGAAATGTGTGTGATTGTGTGTAATATTAAATTTATGATATTAGAGTTTATTGTAATTCAAATCACATATTATTTTAAGAAGGATTTTAAAAAATTCCGTTTAAAAATGAGCACATTTTTATTAATATTTAAGATTAAAAGTGACATTTTATTATTTTTTTCATCTTACTTCCCTCCTGAGAGGAGTATAGGAACTGGTGCGTGATATCGTAGATAACCAGGAACCTGTTTCTTGCGTTTTTGAGTTTTTACTAAGTAGGTGACCAGCCTTGTTTTTTTTTTATAAGACTTTGAATCTCTGAAGCCTCAGTTAAAGGACCAGGGCAATAACCACTGCGCCTTTGGTTAAAGGTAAATTTAATTATAATTCGTTAAATTTTTACATGATTGAAAAATTATTTAATCGATTAGTATAACATAAAAATGTCATCATTTTTGGTGGCATCTTTGGTCTGATACCTTTTGAGCAACTATTTAGAATTTGTATTTTTTTTTTTGTAAATTTTTCGAATTGGACAATTTTCTTTAGAATTTTTCATTTAGATTTTATTACTATTGAATATTAGTAATTTCGAGTAAATTTTATACAAAATTAAATCATATCATATGTGACAATATTGTCTAAGGGCTATGGCAGAAATGAAATTTTTAACTATTTTGAAACTATTTGATTGTTTATTCGTATTCTATAGGTTTATTTTCAAAACGTGCAACTGTATGATCACATCTAATTAAGTAATTAAACAATTTGTAATTTTTTATATTAAAGAACCACTCATTTTTGAGAGAATTATTGTAAAAACTAATTTCCATATTTCTAAAATTTTCCATTTTTTTTTTATATTCCACTGAATAAATTTTAACAAAAAACAATAGTTTACGCGAATCTTATGGATTAAGCAGATTTATATGAATCCTAGACGGTATGTACACAAATATCATTTGAGTGGTTATATATTTTCTAAAATATGAATTCCTCTTTCATTCCTATAAACTATCTCGTAATTATTGCTTGTTTTACTCTTACTATTTCTCATATTGGATATTTGCCGAGCTATTAAATATTGACATACGAACAATTTAAAGTTTAAACATCATAATTTTTTAATATTGAAATTTTTAAAATTTACTTTAATTTATATAAACAAAATTCTGAATGTATATTTACATATAAAGATGATTGCATGATCGCATTCATTAAAATTAATATTAATATTGTCATTGCATATAATAGAGAGAAATATCTATACATATATAATATTATGAATTAAATAAAAACTAATAACAATAAACTCTGTATAATAACAAAACATCTTATGTAATTCAACATTAAAGTCACATCTTCTTTAAACTGTAAAAACCTCTCCTATGAGTATTGCATATCTACTATACATTACTGTTAAAAATAATGATGATTATTTAAATAAATAAAAAATAAAATAAAATTAATGCCAACTTTTTAAACTAAATGATCACGAAAATTTTTTTGAGAAAATAAAAATCGTAACCCTTAAGTTTTTAATAACGTTACTAAGAACGAAAGATTTAATGTGTGTGCATTAAATGCATTATTAAAATGTTAGAAGAATAGTAATAAAACGGTAAAAAAAAATGCATACTTGAATTCCGTAATTTTTTTTTGCTACAATATTAAATATAATAAAATTTTAAGAAATAATAAAAATCATCATTAAAGGAAGACAAATATATAGGAAGATAACAGACAAATAAATGAATTTTCTTATTTCCACTTTCTCTCCCCAACCAGAACTTCTGCATAATATACAATTAATATCGTTTATATTTAAAATTTTTTGAATAAAATATTCAAATATTCAGAAATTAAGTAATTTTTTTTTATAATAATAATAATAGGTAAAGATTCTTTAAATATATTTTCTAAGTATAGTCATTTATTAGTTGGGCAATCTCTTAATTTAATTATGCAAGTCAATTTGATTTTGTTATGTTCGAAAATTCAAATTTTAAATTGCAAGTGATTGAAATTCAATTTTTGATTTGTTTGATCATTAATTTTTTTTACAATTCCTTCTTTCTCAAAAAAAACACAAATTTGTACATGGTGAAAATTTAGTTGGACATTTCTTTTTTGGTGGAATTTGCTGATTCTGATTACTTCCTGATTACGATAATTTACAAATTTTACTCACGATTATTTAATAATCTCGAAAATTATAGAAATTTTTTGATATGAATAAAATATCGGAATCTTATACTTTTGATCAACATAAAAATAATGACTGTATCAAGCTTCTTAAATATAGCAATAGAAAAAATTATTCGTTCAGTGCTCATCTTGGTTGTAGTTCTCGAAAATCATGAAAATACGAAAGAATTTGTTAACACAGAAAATCTACTATCATAAAATATCCAAGCCTCTTATAAAAATTTATGAGTAATTTAAGGCTCAGATCCTTATTTAGTCCTTTAATTCAATTGTTGTCTTAAACTAGTATTTCGAAAATTATTTTCTCCTGCACGTCAGCTCATATCTTAAATATTCTTGTAGACCAACAGCATAAATAAATATAAGTATAAGTTCTAGACCGAAATTGTTAAAAGGAAATGTGCAACGAACCCTGGGTTTTATTGACTTCATATTTTTTTGTTTTTAAATTAATTTTCATTTGCTGCTTAAATTGCCGAGTAGTTTCATAGTTTTCTAATTGAACTGCGCTTGTATATTATAAAAGAGAAATTAATGATCGTCCATTAAAATAATTTTAATAAATTCGTGCACAAATAATTTCCCATTTATTTTAATTTTGGAATAAATAAAAATGAAAATAATAAAAAAAAATTATTATAAAATAATATTAAATTAAAATTGCGTAATATTTGACGAATTTCCTTATAATTTAAATTTCCTGGTTCAAAAAACTAGCAAGAGAGGAAAAGAAAAATACAAAACGTTCTTTATCTCAATGGCGTTCTTTAAATACTAAATTTATAAGTCACGTGACCTGTTTAACAAGAATTTTTTTTTTCTCTTAGAATAATTTTTTACCGACCGTATTGTGTAAACAATAGGTAGGTTATGTGATGGCAACAAATTTTGCATATCGAGTTTTCGGTGGGAACGTACTTCTCCATAGTAGGGAAGTGCAAATAAATTATTTTTAGCAACCTGTCGGTCTGTCGGTCTGTCGGTCTGTCGGTCTGTCGGTCTGTGTGTGCACGCGTGTATCTCAAGTTCGGCTGAACCGATTTTGATGAAATTTTATATGTAAGTTTGTTTCCACCATGGCACGGATCGATCAACTTTTGGTATATATCAGGCCTCGGGAACTGCACTTTTTAGCGGGCCTGTTTTACATTTTTGAACATTTTGAAGAAAATATTCAACCGATTTACTTGAAATTTTATATATAAGCTCAGCTCGACCGTCCGCAAAATTTCGTATGTTTTGGAAGAAATCAGGCATCGGCAACTAGACGTTTACTACGGGCCAAATATACATTTTTGTGTATATAAAGACAAAATAATCAACCGATTTCAATGAAATTTAATATATAAACTCCTCGTATCAAAACAATGAACATATAAATTTTTTGGAAAGATCAGGGCTCGAAAACGGATTTGCGGGCCGATTTTACATTTTTCACCATTTTGAAGAAAGTATTCAACCGATTTACTTGAAATTTCATATATAAGCTTTGCTCGATCATACGCAAAAATTCCTAACTTTTCGAAGAAATCAGGCATCAGCAACTGGGCGTTTACTACGGGCCAAATTTACATTTTTGTGTATATAAAGAGAAATAATCAACCGATTTCATTGAAATTTAATATATGAATTCCCCGTATTAAAACAATGAACATGTAAATTTTTTGGAAAGATCAGGCATCGGCAACTAGACGTTTACTACGGGCCAAACATACACTTTTGTGTATATAAAGAGAAATAATCAACCGATTTCATTGAAATTTAATATATGAATTTCTCATATTAAAGCAATGAACATATAACTTTTTTGGAAAGATCAGGGCTCGAGAACTGATTTGCGGGCCGATTTTACATTTTTCACCATATTCACAGAACAAATTGATGGAATTTCTTGAAATTTGATATTTGAGTTCTGGTTGTTACCGAAACTAACTGGCGAACATTTCAGAGAATTCGGGTAGCACAAAGCGAAACTCAACTAAGAGCCAAATTTACATTTTTCTAAGTATGTTAACTATAAGCTTACTAATGTCCTAAAAATTGGAAAGAAGTATTTAACACACATTTTTATAATATTCTGTAACACTTTCATTTAACTAAACAATACACAATGCGGTCGGTTATGTGCTGACCACATCAGATTTTTTTTATTTCATTTCCTATTTTATTTATATTTCACTTATACCAGAAGATAACTGTAAAATTTGAATATTAGTGGGAGAGAAATTGAATTTTTGCGAATTTTTTTTTTTTAGAAAAAAAATACAATTTTTTAAAATGGTAAAAATTTGAAAATTAAGTAGGCAAATATTTTGGGAGAAAAAAAGATATTGTTTAAGTTTTTGCCACTTAATTAAAAAAAAACAAAAACTGCTTATTTATTATTTACTGAAAAAGCATATTGCAAATATTAAATGTGTTGGGAACTTATTTACTTAGAAAGTACCATGCATTCCAAATTTTTGATAATTGGCTTTTACTGTTATAGAATAATGACCAAATTTATTTCACTCGCCTGTAAATTCTTACAAATACAATTTAATTTTGTGAAATTGCTTGAGGGCAGGATTGCCACCGTCAAGAATAATTTGTAATCATCTCCAAGGTTAAAATCTCTACAAATCAAGAAAAAATGAACAAAAATGAATGTGCTGTAAGTTTGTTAGCCTCAATATATTGTTATCATATTTCAACGTTCCAGCCATAACTCAAAAACAAATAATACAATATAATAATGTGACCGAGATTTTTGGCCTTATGGCTAAGATCAAAGTGTAGTATCTGTTCTTATCTTATAGACTTCAAAGAAATCACAAATGTTACGGGTTGGTCCGATATTGCAGTATTTCTGATAGCTGCCATACATATTTGAAAGGCAATTGACCTTATCTTAGCAATTATAGATGCTGTAGTATTGAAATATATTATTAGGGCTTTTATGTTTCAAGTAAAAGCCAATAAAATTGCTTTAATCCCTGTGGTTCTACTTTAAAAGTTTTTCGGTCTTATTTTAGAAAATATTGAAGCCACAGTATATTGAAAGATCTACAGTATATTGGATTTTTCATAGAATCGAATATCATAGAATTGACCCGATCAACTCTATCTTTTCCCGTTTAAAATGAATTAAAATTTTTGTTAATATATAGTACCTATGTCTGTAGAGAAAATTGGAACAAATGTCAAAAATAGGAAAAAGGAATCAAAAGACAGAAACATGGTGCGATATAATCAAAAATAGCAACCTTGCTTGAGGGTCGTTTTCATCATTTTGATTTGATAATACCTTGAAACTGATTACTTTCAGAACAATATAGCAATAGTAATTTCGATTTTGTTTTAAATTGATTTAGACCATTTTGTCCTAGTATGTACACCCATATATGTATAAGCTATTTCAAATAGGGAGAGTTTATATATACCAATAATCTCGTTATAAAATATGAATAACATTATAACTAAAATTAAAAATTTTATTATCTTCTACATTCAGATAAAAATAATATGGTTGTCACCTATTTTCGTCGCTAATATTCTCTGTACTTCCACAACTCCGCATACATATGATATCCACCTGCATGTCATCATAAAATAAATTCAAATTAAATTTATTTAGTTACAATTTATAAAATAATAAAAAATTCTCCTATATTAATTGATTTTGAGCTCATTAAATTTCCCAAAAAAAAAAATTCTATATTTTCAAACTGTAAAATTTTATTTCTCGAATTTTCTATATTCTTAAATTTCTGTAGGATTTTAATTTGAACTAAATTTTCGTTAATTAAATAACAAGCAAAAAAAAAAATTTAATTTTATATTGATTATGTAAAACTATTTAATTTAATTAATTATTGGTTTTCGGTTCAAAAACAAATAAAAAAAAATGATTTATTTATTTCTTGCATTTGCAAATAAAAAAAAAACCCGACACCACTCGCATTGCGCTAAAAAATTCATAAAAACTGGAAAATCTAAAAAAAAAATTCCTGTTTGAAATAAATGAAATGAGGATATTTTCCAATACATATTTAACAAGTTCTTTAAGTAGAAACAAAAATCCTACATTCATTTTCATCATAAATCTTGCAATCTTGGAATACAATTTGGCAAAACAAGGTAATGCACACAGCTCACATAATCCATGTGTATGTAATTCTATATTATTATTTTATACTGGTTCTTTAACAAATTCCAAAATAACATTAGGCGTTTTTTTTTTATAAGTCTATTGACCCAAATTTTATACAATTTTTTTTTTTAAAGCATCAATATTTTTTGTTTCTATATAATGAAAAAAACATCAAAAACAATAAAAATAAATTTTTCTATTCATTCAAGCCATTCTTGAACTGGAACTTGTTCTGTTTTTTTTTTTTTCTAAATTTTTATTTTTACGATTTTCCACAATTAAAAATGAAAACATAATCGTTTTTTTTTTGTGTTTTTGCCTTATTTAAATTTCAATAAAGATTTTCTCTGTCATCTTCACCATCACCATAGCACGCAAACCATTTAATTCTTGTTTTGTTTTTTTTTTGTCTTTTGAAAAATTGCATTTCAATTCTTATATAGCACCTTTTTTAGTAACACAAGTATTTAAATATCTCTCTCTCTTTTTTTTTTATTAAAGAATTTGTAATTTAATAACTGACCACAAGATTCATTAAAAAAAAAATAATCAAGGTAATAAATATAGAACTTGATAAATTATATAGCATGGGGTTTTGATATTAAAAGAAGAAAAAATAAAATATTAAAAATTTTAAAAGATTGCAGAAAGAAATTTGTGTAGAAAATTTTTTGAGAATATTTAAAATAATATGCACTCATGCTTGCACATTATATGGAAATTTTTAAAAGGAAATTAAATTTTTTATAAAAACTAAAACATTAAGTGTATCGTAAATCAAATACAGTGTACAAATACAAGATTTATAATATTTTTGTTAGATTTGGATTTGTGAATAGCTAAGAAGAGCAAGATCAAAACAAAATAGCCTAATACATAAAGGACAGATTACTAAGTTTAACATTTATGTCCGTATTTCAAAAACAAGTTTTACAGGTCACTAATTTGAGAAATCAAAAAGTATTAGACCATTATGCATGTAGATGATTTGAAAAGATGAAATTTCGGTTAAAAATTTGGCATAAGAAATTTGTTACGATTACATAATTCCTGAATGAGAGCAATGAAGTCATTAAAAATTTATGAGCTCTAATAATTATCATTCGATTCTTTATGAATTTTGCTATTTTCCGTCTGATACAGCTACCATATAGGCATTTACTATTCCATTTAATAATAAAATTTCATTATTATTTAATTTAATTTTGTATTCTAACATTTTATTTTTATAATTTTAAAACCATAATAATTAATTTATTCAAAAATATTTGCATGTATATGTGTATATGTATAAGAATCATTCTTTAACATCTACACAAATTTAATATACTATAATAATATTTATTAAATTATATGTTTTCTTTGATGAACTTAAAACAAATATATTAAAAATTTATTTTTTCCAAATCCGCTAACAATAATAATTATTAATTATTGTTTTTATTAATTGTAAAAACATGTTATTTCAATTAATTCCTACTATAGTTTTACTGTTACGAGTTTGTTAAAAATTTTAATTTTTTAACAATGCTGTTATTTATTTTTTTATAAATTCTTAGTAATTATAAACGTTTAAAATTAACAAGTAATAATTAATAATTGCAAATACTGAAATTATAATTATTTTTTAAAAATATATTAAAAAATATTTAAGATGTGGAGTGTAGAAATTCTTTATCACACATTGCATAATATTTCTTGTAATAATTACTTACATCATGTATTATCTCACTTACAACATTGCATTTTGTAATTGTAAAATAGTGTTTTGTAAATGTGAAACTGCTATCAAGAGCTGAAAGAATTGCTGTTATTAAAAATATCTAATAAATTTTTTTAACAATTCACTTAAAAAATTAGAATGTCGCTCTAAAAATCTTTTATACATGAATTTTTATTTGAAATGTTACACATAATATTATAGTGTATGCAGATACGTTCTAGTCTGTTCTAGTCATAATTAGCCTTGTAAAAATATTAAAAATTTAATCAAAGATTTTAGTTTGTTTTTAACAATTTTCTAACAAAATTCAAGGAGAAAGCTTAGTCTGTTGTACTCGTATTTTTTCAAATTTTTAACATCTGTCAATGCAAAAGTTAACGGTAAATGTATATCGAAAAATATAATTAGTTATCTCAATTTGCTTAATTAACTGTTGAATTCGACCATCATGTCAAGACTTTTTTCTAATTTTGTTTTTTTTTTTTCTCCGAAAAGTATGCAATAATTTAAATATTTTAAGAAACGATAGGTATTTATTTATTTAAAGTAGGAGTGCTCTTTTATGATCCATTAATGTAAGAATTTATAATTTCTTAAAATTATTGACATATAGATATTCTATTCTATGATAAAATGTGCTTTTTACAAAATTACAAATTTAATACAAACTTGTGCATAATATTTAAAGCATAAATTTCATTTTTTAAAAAATATTTGAAATTTTTATCCCACATCTATTTTTTATAATAATTCATAATTTAGATAATTACCATATCTATACACAATCAACTCTTAATTTCTATGTCATAATGATGCTTTATGCATTTTTAAAAAATTTCAATAGGTCAAAACATAGTTTAATGTTATTGCATTCTTAAAATGTGCATGTGTTGCATTCATACACATATGCTGTTATAACAAGTATATTAAAAATATGATAAAACTATTTAGATTATTGTTATATATGCGATAATCTTACACATTCTTTTTTGAATGAATACAAAAAAATATATTTAAATTTTTAAAATTTTATTATTTAACATAATTTTTACAGCACAATGTACAAACCAATGTACCACCTATTTGATTTTTCTCTTTTATATTCGATTTAAAGTAGCTTTTACACTATTATTATGGCACAAACAAAAAATTATTATATAGGTAATTAAAAAAGAGAAAAATGAACAAAAAATTTCTTAACATGAATTTCTACATAAATTCTTATTAGTTACGGCATACAATTTTGAGTGACAGAATCGGTCAAGTTTTAAAGTAATAAAAACGAATAAGTGTTTTTTTTTTGTTGTTCCGTGGTTGTTTGTTGGTAACAAAGATTTAACAAAAATTTTAAGAACTCTTTACATATATACAAGTGAAACACCTGTAATTAGAATAAATGATAATATTACACCTGGTATATTACTGTTATAAGCACATTATTTATATGTCGTACAACATATAAAACGTACATACTGAAGTATTTTAAATGTGTGTACGTTAAAAAATGTGCATTTTTATGATTTTTTATATACAAATGGATTCTATATTAATACAACTATTCTAATACTTTAGCTAGAATATTAGAAGTTTTAATGAACAATCACAATTTAATATAGACAAAATATTTTATGAAAAAATGTAGAAAACGGTATGATTTTTTAGCAATTTGTTTGTTTACAATTTCTATGACATTTTTACTATTTCATCAATTTTAAAAAAATATTTAACACTTCAAATATACCATGTATAAGAGAAAATTTAATTAAAATTTAATAGTTTTTTTCTGTGTAATTGTTAAAAACGAACAAATTTTAATAATAAAATTGAAAATTTTCAATTTAAAAATTAATTGACTGGTTAATTATATTCGTAATCACTTAAAATTATTGAATTGTTTTCTATTATTTCTAGAGGGCTTAAAATCTAAGTGAAATAAATATAGAAGTAATGAAAAACTTGTGGGGAATATTAATTTATTAACCTGTTTCGGAAGTACCATTGAGTCTCAAACACTTTGGAATTTGTTATCAGCTGAAAATCGCATTTTACAAAGAAGCGTTTTAAAAATAATTTTTTCGTTTTCTAATTTTTATTGTCTTAACTTCTTTTTTAAATATAAACTTGTGTAATTAGAATGATAAAGAAATTGTATGGTATAGTCTAGGTGTTGAAACTTTCGCGGAAAGATTCGGAGTTTTTAAAGAAAAAAAATTCTGTGCAGACAAGAGGAGAGAAGAACTCGGACGTCTCGGTATAGTGACGTCTCGGTGATCCATGTTGAATATCCATTGTAGCTTCGAAAGTGTTCAAAAATCGTGAAAGTTTTTATATAGTTTTTACATCTTAATAACTTCTTAGAGAAGTATCACAGTTCTTTGATCGGATGTAGTATATGCTTCTTAAATTCAATCACAATTCCAATATTAATTAAATCGAATTACATTTTATAGAAAATAGTAGCGTGATTCATAAAATTTGTCTTATAATTTTCAAAAATAAATATTTTTCTCATTGGTTCCTACGTATCTATTTTTTAAATAATTTAAAATATTCAAAATATTACATCTTTTGACTGAATCAAAATATAATTTTTCAATAAATTAGTTATTTGATTTTTTATTTGAGTTGAATAACAACTAACAGTATTTCTGTTATCTGTTCAAAAGTTATGTAGATTATTGGTTGCTGTTTTCAATCTTGTTGTGAACCTCATAAATCGTTATATTTACAGTCACGTATTCTTGTTCATACCGTTACCAATTATGAAAAATTTGCAAAAGTCTATTTAATAACATAATCACATTATAAACTATTTCAAAGAAATTTAAGAGACAAAATGATGAAATTATGCACATGTACCTTTATATTTTTGAATATGTTCCAAATAATTATGAAAGTTTCTAAAAATTAATATTGAAATTTAAAATTTTTTGCAATTTCTTTCAAACAAAAGATTAACAAATTTCAATAATATTTATTATTTAACAAATTATGAATATTCTTTAATAATATTCATAAGAAAAAATATAATAAGAAAAAATTATGTCATAAAATTCATTTATGACTAAATCAAATATTTAAAATTCAAAATTTTTTATGCTTTCAATGCTTTTCTTTTGAAATTAATAAAAAAAAAAATTTTTTTTACTTTGCTTTAAAATAATTAAGAGAAATACAAATTAAGAGGCAAGAATAAAACCAATTTCGGAAAAAAAACACAACTGTACAACAGAATCTAACTAAATAAATTTAAAATTCAATAAAAATAAAGAAAATACAAAATAATTAAATGAAAAGAACTTTAAAAAAAATAGTCATAGAATTTCACCTGGAGTTTTTTTTTTTAATTTTATGACATGAATAATATCTACACACTTATATTTTTAAAGTTAAATACATAATAATAAAAATTAAAATAAAAAATTCAAAACAACATAAAAAGAAAATATTAAAACAAAAAGCACACATTACAATGTAAAATAAACTAGAAAAAACTTACCGTTGAGAAATAATAGAACAACAGTGAAAAATAAAAAAAAAACATGAGAAAACAGCAACAAATTACGGAAATAACAGTAGAAAACTTAAAGGTTTTCATGGATATATGAGTATGTAAGCGACATTATAAAATGAAAAAGAATAATAATACGACACATAACAATAACGACAACAACAATAATAACAACACTACTACACAACGACAATAACTACACAACTTTTCAATCATAGAGCGAGCATTCAAGCAAAAATCCATAAAAGAAACTGCAACAATAATAATAACAATAATAACGATAGTAACAAAAATAATAACAGCAACAAAAAGAGCGAGCAATAACAAAATAACAATGATATTATATACTAAGAAATAAGACTGAGAATTTAATGTCACACATTTTATAATAGCAAACGACAATGATTTTAAAGTGAGTTAGAAAAAAATGTTGTATACATTTTAATATTACCTATATAGTATATACATCACATAGGATATTGTAGGAAAAAAATAATAAAATATATAAAGAAATGCTAGAAAATAAAACATTAGAAATTAATGAAACAAATCAGTTTAAGTTCTTCTACATTATATTTTTAATACTTAGTATTTTAAAAAAACTTCACTCTTTGTACTGTTACAATTGAAAGCGCACTCTAAGTACGACATAATTTTGAGAATATTGCATGAATATTTTTTACATGAAAAAGAAATATTTGTATATTGAATTTTATTTTACACTTATAATGTGCTTCATATTTTATATTTATCGTAATGGGAGCAAAACATAATTGGAGAGATTAATGGGAATAAAATTTTTACTACAACTAAAACTTTTAAATTATACCAAATTCATATAAGACTTTTAGAATCATCATTAAAAGCCTTATGCACTAATATAAACGAAAATATATAATTTTGTTACATATAATTAAATGAAATATAGCATTGCATATTTTTAGAATTAATAAATAAATCGTTGACCAGTTTGTCAGATATAAAATTTTGTCTTTGGCATTTTTTTTTTCTCCGAAACAACCATTTAATATTAGTTTCGGTGTTAATCGAAAATTGGCAATAATTGTTGTTTTATGGGGAGCATTTAAGAAGGAAGCTCATAACCCCTTTTTATTCAATTGCAATACTTATTCTGAAATATTTTCGAAAATTAGCCTTGTCGAATCTCAATTCCTTAAAAATTCTGGAAACACTCTTTTATAATTTGATGAAAATGCTGAGAATTACGTGAAAAAAACAGACACTAAATATTATCAGTGTATTGTTGAAATTCTACTGTTGAAATAATTTCGAAGACCTTTGTTCTGAAATATTTTTTTGAAATTTATTCACGACATGATTGAGTTGCTGAAAAATTTTTGCTAAATATCCTGTTTTTAACACTTATAAAATTCTTATGATTCTTATGATTTGAATATCAATTGCCAAAAATTATTTTACAATTATAATTAAAAATGGCTAAGCTTTTATAATTGAAAATGTTATCAATAATTTGTTTGTATTGCGATAACATTTTTAGATTCTCATCCTAACAACCAATATAAAAAGAATTTCACACGAATATCTTAAAATTGCAAATTCTAACTCTAATATTTTCTGCAACTCTTACATACATGTTACATGCATTAAAATTGTACATACATATACATATTTACATACATACATATAGTAAAATAGTGATTAAGTTCAATAAACTTGTTACTATTTTTTTTCTTTTTGATATTTTTATTTTTTTTTACATTTTTCAATTTTTCTTTTTTTAACATTTTGATGATATAATGATCGCTTACATTATAATATTATACATGCACACATTCACATACATACCTACTAATTCTTTATTATGTAAAATGTTTTTTTTTTTTTTTTTGTATGTTATTGCCGCCGCCACTTCAGCTGTTATTTCAATTATATGTAACTACTGCTGTTACTTGCAATTATTGATGTTGATACATAATTTTATAGCATTAACTTACAGTAAAGTGATTCTTTTTTTTTTGTTATTACATTATGTTTTTATTTTTAGTTTTACAACATACTTTTCTTTTTTTGTAGATCAAATCTGAAGATCGTTATTCTTTCGGTTTTCTGTTTTAAATTCATGTAACTTTGTAAGTTTTTTTCATATATACGTAATAACATATTTATATACATCATATATGTAATAATTAAATTTTCACTAACTTTTCATATATATGAAAATTATAATAAATAAAGTTAGAATATAGAAAAATATAAAGAAAAGATCAAGAAGAATTCCGAAAAAAAACGACACAAAATAAAGAAATTGATGGTGTTAGGCAAAATAGTAATAAATTAAACGAAATAATTATATTATAACAATGATAAATCATTCATTGTTATCGTAATTTATTTATTAAAATATTAGTAATTTTTATACAAAATGTAATTGGCATTTCCTGGCAAAATTTTCATGCATCATTGACTAGCATATATTATTACAGAAAATAAAAATTTTAATAAATAATTTTAGGCAATATTTTAATGTAAATTTGAATGTTACTAGAAAATTATTAATATCGTTTAATACAGATTTTTTAAACCATTGACTGATATCACTGTTGTTCAATTTCATAGGATACAAGAATATAAGCAACTACAAGAATATAAGCAACTGAATTCGTAATGCAATTATTCATGTTATTCTTATTATGAATTTAAAGTATTGTTTCTTTTTATGTAAAGCGATAGTTAAATTAATCGATTTTTCCTAAATAAGAAATTTCTAATTAGAAAATAAATAGATTAGAAATATAAACTTTATTGGAAAAATTTAAAAGATTTCTGCAATTGAATCTAATATAAATTATTAAAGTTATTATGATAAAGTTTCCCACTTAAGTCTTTTGTATGGTCCTGAATTAGACATAATGTTTTAATTAACAGAAGCAAAACAGTTTACATTTATGTGATAATTTACATTGAAATGACATTAAATTCTAATGTAATATGTAAAAAATAAACAAATTTTTTTAAATAAGCACGTAATTAAATTATTAGAATTGAAAGTGACTGACTATAATTATGCATAAATTCAGCATTAAATTAAATTTTTAATATACCTATACAAAATCTATAGCTACATACATGTACTGTTAATCATCGAAATCTTACTTAAATTGTAATATAATATAGAGTAAATTTAATATAATTAGGCAGATGCTTTTCAGGACCATTGAAATCCTAAATGTAAAAATAAAATACACCTATAGTATAATTTTTATTTATATACTATATTCAATGTAGTTTACACAAAACAAAACAAAAAAAAAATAATTGAATAAAAAGAAATTGACACTATATATAGTGACAGGAAGTGTTATTTTAATAAAATGTGTAATGCAAAACTTCTAACTTTATAAACTTATAATTTTAAAAATACATCAATTAAAAATAATAGCAATAGTACGGGGGGTGGGTTATGTGTTAACTATTATTTAGTATAGAAAAATTTCAAATTCTTAGACATTTTTTTTATAAAAAATAAAAACTTCATAAATAGAATTTATTAAAATTTGTGAGTATAAAGCAAATTATAACTTAATTTTTTAACCGATATTAAAATGTTATAAGAACACTAGCAGATAATATTGTAGTTGATAACAAAATTAAAAAAAAAAATTAATAGCTTAAATTTATTTTAAATTTAATTAAATATAAACACAATTTAAGGCCTATTTTATGCAGATTTCAGGACTCCAATAAAAATAAAATTTTTTAGTTCGGTTTTTTTTCGGTTTTTACATATAAAATTATTCGGCTGTAATGTACACTGTTCGGCAATTTTTTCATTTTGATTTTGAAAATTGTTATTGTACAATTTATTTGGTATTTTAATTAATATTAGAGATCCACAATTCAAATTTCGCTTTGAAAATTTAAAATTATCCTTGAATTCGAAAATGTATAGTAACGCAGTCTTCAAATTCAATTCATCTTGTAAATGAACTTCTGAATTCAAATAAAAAATAAATTTTTGAATTTGGTTTGTTGATTGTACATTTTTTATATAGATAAGGTCATATATAAGGTCATATCACTTTGGATGTTCCATTATTTGGAATCCCATTATTTAATTTAAAAAATATTTCTTTAACTTTTGTATTTTAAAAAATTTTTAATTTATAAAGTAATTTCAATTAAATAAAAATTTTACAATAAAATGTTAAAATTTAATAAAATGTTAAAATTTAAAATTTTCTCTAAATTAATAAAAGGATTTTTCCTTTTTCACAAAAAATGGTAACTTTTATTTTTAATTGCAAATACGAATGTAAACTAATAAAACAATTTAACATATGTAGAGGCAATATTTTTTTTTAAATTTATTATTTTATTTCGATTTTTATAACAATATTCATACCATGTTTTAATTAAATATTATTGAAATTTATGTTTTTTTTTTTTCATTTTCGGTTATAAATTTTACGATTTGCTAGAAGTTTTTTATTTTTCAAACAATTTTATTTTTATTCCGTGTTAAAAACATATCCGTGTTTTATTACAAATATTTTATTGAAATTTTATGGACAGTTCAATTGAAATTCTCAAATATTAAATTGGGTGCCAATTTATTTTATAAAATAAAAGGATTTACTATTATATACAGATCCAGGAAATGTAAATCAAATAGAGTTGTAATAATGAGCAAATTAATTGTATATAGCATCACATTGTGCATGATGCTTTGTATTTGGAATAATATTTTTATATTTGAGATGATAAACTATGTTCAATATCCTACCCGAATTACAATAAAAACTAAAATATTAAATTCAAATTTTCAGAGTATTCCAGCTATTCTACTTTGATTCATGGAACTGTACAACTGATTTGCGTTCGGGACAAACAAATTTTCATATTTCATCCTTTTTCATGTGAACTACGATTTAGACAAATAAATTTTTAGATTTTATTCATTTTTTACGTGAATTTCATTCTATATATATGCACACGTTTTGTTGTTTTGCCTATTTTTCACGTGAATTGCATTTGATACGGCCATATTTTTAAATTTTACTTCTTGTTCTTATATATTGCGTTCCAGACAGACACAAATATTTTTATATTTTATACATTTTTCATTAATTTTGTAACAGAAATATTTCAACTTTTTACAAAATTAAATTTTTGTTAAAAATAAATTCTATTACTATACAAAAACTACACCAATTTGAATAATTTTAATCTTAGAAGTATGTATGATAATAAAAATTATACGTTTCCTACATTATACAAGAATACGAAAATATTTTTATGCAAACGTGTAATTATTGTTTTACAACTTTAATAAAAAATTTCTATTCATTTTTATATACTGAGATGTGAAATATAATTTTTTTGTCCTTTTATTTTTTTTTGTTATCATACTCTCTAAGTCAACAACATCTATCATTTTGAATTTATAGTAGCAAAAATATGAAAAAAAAATGAAAAATATTTTAGTCAAGGTGCAAAGATTCATTAGAACTTCAATTAATTTAATTCATAAAATATAAGTTGTAACATGAACATTCTTGTACTTCAATATGTATAAACATATTTACATAATAATTGACAAAATGTGCATATATACATACAGGACATATTTTCACAAACATGTGTGGTCCTATTATATATATACATATAAAAAAAGAACTTGATTATATTAATTTAAAACGGAGCCATACAAATTATAATTTCATGTATGCATAAATTTTCTCTATATATAAATATGACCAATATGTATGGCCGTGTATTAAGAAGAAAAAATTATTAATTGAAGATTTTCCGGTTATTCTATATAATGGTTATTATATATAGAGAAAAAAATAATAACAAATCCAAAATGAAAAATTATAGCAAGGTCAACTCTTAAAATTCACTAAAATTACTATAAGAACTAAGAACTATTAAAGAAAAAAAAAAATAGAAATTTTGTAGCGCTTTTATATAAGCGATTACACAAGTGTCAATGAAAAGAACATGAATATTACATACTTATACTTAATATAGTGTGGTACACAAATATTTGTGTGTATGTGTAGAATTCAATAGTATAGAGAGAATAATTTTATTTTTCCACAAGTTTTTCAAGTTTTCACATTTTATGTTGCATGTTTTTATGGTGAAAATTCATTCCATATCAGAATTTCTTTTCATTCTGAATATATATGTATATATATATATATATACTTACTAAAAATGGTTTGGAAATTTGTTTTTTTTTATATTAAATTAAATTAATTAACTTTATGTATGGTATTAATATGGTTATGGGCACGCAGTTTTTCTTACGGCATAGTAATCAATATTTTTGTTTTTGTTTTTTTTTTTGTATTTTGTCATTGAAAATTATTTTTCTGTTTTATTATTCAATTAAAAAAGAAAAAATATTAAATTTTCAATTAAAATTTACAATATTTTCAAAAATAAATGTAGAAATTAATAAATATTATAAGTTTTATGTTAACACTCAAATTTTTATGAGCATATTAAATTCTATATGATCAGTAAAATCAAAAACTGTTTAAGTCAAATTTTTTGATTTTTGATTTTATTTCAAATATGGATTTTTTATTATTCAATTATTTTATTTAATAAATTCAAAAATTTTATAGTTTAATCACTGTTTTGATTAGTTAGTTACTCCCCTAACCAGAGCAGTGGTTTAATGTATAACGTTCCAAAGTTTGATTGATATATCTCAACCGGCACTAAAGTTAAGAGTTAAAATGTAAAAAATTACGAACGTCAACGTAAATTATAAACTTAATTTACTTGAATAGAAAATTTTGTTGCATTTTCTGAAAAAAATATATTTTTAAAAATTATTCTGTTTTGCCTGGTTCTGATACCAACTATTTGACTTGGTAATGGAGGAAAGCTTGAATTTTTTCAAAAACGACTTTTAAATTTTCAATTTAACTAGTTTGGCCGACTTCTTGAGAATTCACATAGAATTATCTCATATAGGTTTGAAGTTATTAGCAAAGTTTTAGATATGACAAATTTTTATGTAATTTTACTTAAATTTAAATTTTTTTCAAAAATTAAATATTCATCTTACATATTTAATATACTGGGAACACGTTTTCTAGTCTTACAAGAAGTTATTCACTGAATTACAAATTGTTTTTTTTTTTTTAAATAAATATAGATAGATCCCTCTATCACATGCTTATAGCATATCTAATCTATGTTATTGCAAATTTCATATCAAAAATGATTAATTTTAAATTTGAAGAAGTTTTTAGTTATATAAAATTATTAATTTACTTACTTTGCACTTTCAATTCTAATTCGTATTTATTTAAAATAAAAACCTAGTCATATATCAAAATTTTGAGTATTAAAAAGAATTAAGATTTTTATTTTAATTAAAAACGGGTAAACAACGACAATATAATTCTTTGGTGGCTTATATTTTGAAAACTGTCATAGAAATGTGTGTTAATCCTACATAAAATTAAGGATTTATAAATCATTATTAAATTTTACAAATCGTATTCAAAAACTAGTTTGAATTTATTTAGTGATTAAATTCATTACTTGCATTTATTATTTTTGGTTTAATTTTTAAAAAATTAATATTTTTTATTTTATGGCTGAAATTTTTTATTTCTGAACAACGAAAATTCATACTTGATCAATTTTTTTTTTCAATTTATTGAGATGACTGTTCAATTGTCTCAAATATGCAATACTGTCCCATATTCGTTTAAAGTTCAACGTTATTAAAATTTCATGCATCTGCATAATCCTATCTACATTGGGATAAAAGACGTTGGATTGGCTGACGATTTAAATCCACTTAGAGGATTTTCACTTGTTGCAATAGGTTCCAACTGAATAAATTTTAAAGCTACATTATAATGCTAAAGCTTTGAGCCTATGAAATTTCCAAATAATTCAAGAATAGAATAAAATAATAGAATATTTTCACTTCCATTTCTAAAAACAATAAAAAAAAATTTTTGGTGTTTATTTTATGACTTTATGAACGCTAATAATTTTAAAACTCCATTTGCAACTAGGTATACTTATACGAGTATAATTACTATATTTGTGTAACTACTCTGTGACACCCAATTAAGGATACAACTACTTTTGAAAAATTTTGTTTATACCAAAAAAAAAAAAATCTTTGTATAGAGAAATTTCTTATTTAAATATTTTAACTAACTAACTATAATTTTTAAACAATGAGACGAAAAAAGGAGAATAATAAAAAATTTTAGAATATAATTTTTTTAATGGTTTATGAAATATTATTAGCAGCGTATATAATCAAATTTATTTTCAACTGGGCAAATAACCAAAAACATACGATGACATTCTATTCTATCTTAGGAATTATTAGATATTTTATGTTATTGAATTAGATGCACAATTATGCAGAAGAGGAAGAATTTTCATTCAGAAATATGAAACTTGTGCATAACCATAATTGCTACTTGCAACAGAAAATTCTAAAACTATATACTTATATACAGTTGAACTATTATAAATACATTTTCTAAATATAAAATTTATGTATGTACAGGCACGGTTCTGACTTGTTCAATGGCCTAAGCGTTCCCAAAAAAAATTTTTGGGAAAAATTTTTATATTTTAAAATGAATTTTTTTTTTTTAATTTTCAATGGTATTCTCTGTTTTCCGGCGCTCATCGCAAGTGCTTACTTTACAAATATAGTTGATCCGGCGCTGTGGGTGTATTAGAAATGTTGAAAGCATTATTTTCATAAAAGAAAAATGTTGATTTTTTTTCCAATAATTTTTACTCAAAATAGGTACCTACTTATATGTTGAATTAATACATTGTTATATAGAAGGAAAATTATGAAAAACTACACATAATATTTTTCTATCCTAATGTAGTTAGGATTTTTGTTTCTTCTTCCTAATACATTATCGTTATTATCATAAACAATAACCATATTTGTTATAAAATACAATAAAAATCTTTAAACAAAAAGCAAAAATCTAAATAAAGAATATTAAAATCGAATGGAAAACCTATTCAAACATAGAAGCTATAATTCATGAGTTTTCACATATAAGATATTATTCTAAATGTATAGATAGAGGGTTGCCAAGTTAATAGTAAAACGAAGAGTTAAAAATAAAATTGTTCTTTATAGAAAAGTAAAATTTTCTGCTATCAAAAATTTTATAAGTTTTTAACTTAAATACAATACAAATGTAAAACAGGGACTATAAATACTACTTAAAATTTATTATGATGGGAAGATAAATGGAGATTGATTCTGACGAAATTTTCAGAAAATTAAAAATAATCGGTAAAGACTTTGAAGTCATTAAGAAAACTGTGCTATTAACCGTACGCATCGGAAGCTTTTAATATTGCGGAGTAAAATATAAGGCATAGTTTGTACGTGAATTACTGTTTTAATTCACTTATATAAGAATTAATCTACATATTAATTTAAATATTAAGAATTTGCTATTTAAGGAAGGTTATGTGATGGGACCAAATTTTGGATGTCGAGTTTTCGGTGGGAGCCCACTTCTCCATAGTAGGAAAGTGTAAATAAACTATTTTTAGCAAGATATCAATATATCAAGTTTTCTGCCTGTCGGTCTGTGTGTGCAACAGTGTTTCTTCCTGTCGGTCTGTGTGTGCATCTAAGTTCGGCTAAACCAATTTTAATGGAATTTTTTATGTGAGCTAACTTCGGTTATGTCACGAATTGACTAATTTTTGATATATGTTTGTCGGAACTTTTCGGGGAATTTCGATGACACAAATTGAAACTCTATATTAGAACCAAATTTATACTTTTCTAGGTATATTAATTAAAACCATACTAGGGTCCTTAAAATTGTAAACAAGTGTTTAAAACGCATTTTCATAATCCTCTGTAAAATTTACACCATACTAGAAAACATACATTGCGGTCGGTTATGTGCTGATCATATCAGATTTTTTTTCCATACAAAATTATTAAGCATTTTTTAGGAACAAAAATACGTATTCAACTTCTCTCAATGACTCCTTTATATATGATGATGATGTTGGAAAGGCTTATACCCCTGAAAAACTATATGAAATTTCTGTCTGTAATTAATTTAAATTATTATTTAAATTCAAATGCGTACCTTATTAACTATTTACAATATTATTTAAATATTTCGATTTTAAGAAATGCAGCACGTTTTCTAAACGACCAAAATTTGAATTCCAACATAATTTTTTGATAAATACCTTCCTTAATCTATAAATGAGGCATACTTATGTACCTATTGTACCTATATACAAGAAAATTTTTATTATTGTAATTTATTTGAAAGAAAATATTGAACTCTATTAAAAAATTGATAATGAAAATAATGGGTGCTGCTGCTGTTGTTGTTGCTGATAATTTTTTCTTTGTGGTTATTAATACGATTAAGAGCCACCATTATAAATAGATTTTTTTTTGTTATGTTTGTTTATTTATTTATGTTTTTTTTACTTGCTTAAGTTACCTGTCTGTCTGCTTGCCTATGCCTACTTACTTACTGGCTTATTCACTTACTAACTTACTTTTTTTTTTTTTTAAAATAATTTATAAAAATAATAAATAAATCTACAGGCCACAAAAGTATTTTTTTTTTGTTCCCCTATTTTTATATCGGTCGTTTATTTCTTTTTTTCTTCTCTATTTATTTACTTTTTTCTGTTTGTTTTTTTGCCAACAAGTACGCATCATCATATAAAGTAATTGTAACTCTGTGAGAAAAAATTCCGCAATGACCTAGATTCTATATTTTTTTTTCTCCTCTATTTTTTTTTCATATAGCTCTATATAACTTATTTTATTACCATCTATTTCACTTACAATATTGTTATTATTATTATCTTATATACAGATAATATGATGTTTGTATGTACATATATATTTGATACATGGTGTATAACATGTAACCGAAAAATGCAAAAAAAAAAAAAATGAAAAAATTAGTATGTAATTGTATTTATAGTGAATATCTAATGATATTCTAAACTAAAGTATAACAATATAATAGTATTAATGTTATTCATTATAGTATATTATGAATATAGTTAGTTAGTGTGTATATGCTTCGAAAACAAAAAAAAAACCGCGACAGTTATAAAATATATAGTACATTATTTCTAATACACACTCTCTAAATTGCTATATACATACATACATTTATGCATAATAATTTTTAATACAAATAACAGGATTTCTGTTTCATTTCATATATACATATTTATTTTCAGTATAAATGCTCTTACTTATTCACATATACAATACTCTTTATTGCCGTTCTTGTTTATCCGAACAATAATGTATGGATACACACATGCATACATTATTGTTCAAATATAACAAATTAAAAATTTTCCAATTATTATTATTATATACTCTCTTAACACTATCATTGAAATATTTTCATAATGTTATTACCGCATAATATGATTTTCAAGAAAATTAAATGTAAAAAGAAAATTCTTTGAAAAGAAATTTCTCAAACCAGTAAAATTTTAAAACTACAAGAAAAATTCAATAAGAATTCAATAACATATAAAATGTGTGTGTGTGTTTTTTATTTATAAATCGAACACTATGCTATTCCCCATGTGACAAGAGACGTGATACTTGTTATTTTTAACTTATATACAATTTCTAATTCAAAATCAAAATAATATTAAACGGCAACATTAAGTGTATAATATTAATGAGGATGATGATAGTGATGCCTGTAAATTGTGTTATTTTTCAAAAAACAATTTTCTATTTTTAATAAGGTACTTAATTTGCAAAAATTTATTCACTATTTTTAAAATGAAAAATATAGTAGGAAATTATAATAGTTGTTCCACCTAACTCAAATATTATTTACGAAAAAATTATAAAAATTGTATACTATGTAACTATAATACAGTTTTATCAATTGGAAATCACAAGAATACCATCTAGAAGAGTTCGATTTTGCCAACTTAAACATATGGCGTCCAGTATTGCTGTATTTTTCTGAAATTTACAATTTATTTTTCGCTGGAATTGCAATAATAATATGTTTCATATAATGTAAAATTTACCGTTCATGATTATCAAAAAGATGACAATTGAATTTTGACAGCATCAGATTAAATGTACCGGATACATTGATAATCAAGAGTAAACAAAATGTCTTGTGTAATATAAGGTATTTTAAAATTGAGTTTGTACCGGAAATACTATTTTTTAGTTCGAGAAAATAACATAGTTCACACTGTACTTTATTTGTTATATAAAAATCGAAACGTATAACAACCTATGTGTATAACACTTTTAATCACAAAAGGTTGTGAATTGTAAAGAAATAATCGACAAGTTTATATGAAATATTTACATATTTAATTCAATGGTTCTTTAATTCTTACTCGGGTATAACAGAATTCTCCTATGATACTAAAACCATTCTTCTTAAAAAAGAGTAAGAGCAGCTTAGATTTTATATATGTATTTCGAAAAAGATTGCTTGCATTAAATCCATCAATAATGACATAAGATACATATGTCAAATAAACACATCACATCTGTTATAATAAATTGTTATACAGCAGCACGATAATATTAAAAAATTATTTTATTGTTATTAATATTCCTTAATTATTATGATAATAATTAATTTTGATAAATGGTGGAAAATGTTTCACAATATCAGATTTATAGTCAGTATTACAATTGTCTTTTGCAAATCTATTACAATATACCAAAATATCTTTATACAAGTATGCATCAAATCGCACTTGTACACCTACTATATCATTTACAAGTATAAGTCAAAAATGTGAAATTAAAAAGAAGTTTAACTTGTTCAGTTTATTTTCTTCTTCAAAATCTGCATTATATTGTCAAGTGCAAATATGTTCAATCCTTCTCATTAAAAAGGAATACCGAAAAATACTGGTTTGTATTTCCTTTTAAAAAACTTATTCACTAATAATGCAATGGTACCGTTTTAAGTATCTTGAAATAAAAAAATTCGTGAAAAAGTCAAATTAAAGATTTCGGAACTTTTTCGATTCGAGGAAATATTATTTAAATTTAATGGAAATTATAATAAAAATTTTTAATGTTTCCCAGTTATAATAGTAAAGATTTTGTTTGATATATAATTGATTAGAACTATAATAGCATATGAAAGATGTATAACATCTTTAATTGAAATTAATTAAAAATAATTGCCATATTTCCAATATTATAATAAATTGGCATATCAATTGTAAATACTTAATGAAATACAGATCATTCGCAGACTAATATGTTATAAACCCAGGAATAGTGTTGAATTTATTCATATTATGGCCATTCAATTGGGTTGTTTTCTCACATATCAGCACACATTTCTTTGTAAAATAGCAGGTTTCTAGGTCTAACGTTTGAAAATTATTTATTTTCGGTTGTTTTATGACCGTCTTTCAAATACAATGTTGATACCATGGACTGCAATATTTAAAAACATTTTTAGTAAAAGAATTATGCCTATTAGTTTTGCTCATGTCTGTCCGCTTCTTTGCGAATGCAAAAATTAAATTTTATTTGCAAATATATCTTATAGTGAAGGAATTATTTCTGTTTACTATATACTTTATTCGTATCTCTTTTGCTCTCCATGTTATACAAGAAATTTTTCATTATTATAGCTCTAAGTCGTTCAAATGCAGAAACTTTTAAAAATGACAATTATTAAACAAGTGAAAAATCCAACATTTACTTTTCGTTAAGTTTTTAAGGAATTGTTTTTTTCTATAGGGCAACTGTAATGGATGTCAAATTTTATCTCAGTAGAACAAAATTTCTTGCCGACATTCTTCACACCCGAATTTACTTCTCAAAGTTATTAAAATAAAAATTTACTCTTTTATATGCAACAGTAAAAGAATAGGGCAATAAAAAATTTTTTAAGTAACTCAATCATTTAATTGATAAATGTAATAAAATTTGCCCATTTTTAACTTAGTAACAGCTAGTATATTTGCCATCTTGAATTTCCTGAAGTCTTATGATAAACACAAAACTCACATTGGTATACATGCCCCCCTATATAAGAATATACATAAAATATTCAATATTCAACAATTATTTTTCTAATTATTTTATACTAGAATTGCACATTTTGGATACGGTACCACCTGTGGTTTTCAAAATTGATAATGAATATTTTATTTTTTTTTTTTTTTTCGCACAAGCGGATTGCCTATTTTGTGTTTCATATTATGCTGCAGAGGATCATAAATTTTGTTTTCTTCACACAATTTTCCCTAGTCAATAATTGAAATTCAAAATAAATATTTTATATATAAGTTTTGTTTTGTGATTGTTTTTAGTGAATTTCAAGAAGGCGTTAAATTTCCATAAATTTACACTATATTCATTGATGATTTCTCTATTATAAAACAAATAGAAATAACGAAAACCATTGCTAGTTTTCCGTAGCCATTCTATACAGTTTATCACAAGCGTGTAGTGAGTCTATCAAAATCCCATTTTTTAAACTCAATCAACCTAGATAGGAGGATAGAGAATTCCTTATAGTATTTTTTCTCTCTGTATGTTTTTTTTTTTTGCAAATACTTTTATACCCAACAGTGCAGTTTATAATGAGATTTTATTTTAGTAAGTAGTGTATATTGGATGAAAAATAAAATACGCGAATAAAAAGGAAACTCATGAATCAAAAATACCGATTGACAGATGTGAATAGATAAATGATTTGTGTTATACAAAAATGGAATATTTTTATCCTTCTCATAGCACCTAGACTCATAGTACATGTACAAATGCACATTTATTTATTGTGTATAGTAAGTTGCATACTAAATTGAAAATTTTAAATCTTGGTTTGTGTATCTTTCTTTTTGATTCTCTTTGTGTTTTTTTTTTTACAATTCAATTGATTAACACAGACCCTGTTGTTTTTTTTCTTTTTTTCTTTGTAATCGCATAAAACATTCTTCATGTTTAACTAAAATTGTGTTTGTTACCTTTATAGGTTTTTTGGTTTTGTATATAAAACGTAATATGGTTGGTACTACAGACACAATTTCTTTTTAATATGAAAATTCCAAAAGGAGTTAAATCGGTCACTCGGTAAATGTCAAATATAATTTTTTTCCATTTTTTCCTGTTTTTCTTCTAGTGTATGTTAGTTGCTGATTTTTTTTTTGCTGTTTAATCTTTCAAAAAAAATATTATACGTTTTCTATTAAAATATTTTGATGTTGTAGGAAAAATTGCTATAATATATTTGAAATAGTTATTGTAAATTAATTTTTTTGATTTATAATGTAGTTTCTCACAAAAATTTTCTCAGGTCTTTTAATTCTAAGTGCTATTAATTTTAAATTTGGGGTATTGTCCCATGATCCCTTCATTTTCATATTAACAGTAGCTCTCTCTGATTTAATGTCTGACTCTTCTTAAAATTTATTCTGTGAGAATATGCCTAAAGAAATTGGTTGAATCGTAGGGCCAAAATGATTTTAAACAAGAAAAATTTAAAAAACAATAAGCTCTCGCTATATGGTGCACAAATGAGCCAAACGGTGCAACACTGAGCTTATTGTGTGTGTTTTTAAATTGTATAAGGTATTTTACTGTTCAGTTATAATTCATTAACAAATTATTATTAAATCCTACTTTTGCATTTATTTAAATATTATTTATGAAAAAATTTTGTTCGGAATAGAAAGTTCAGGAAGTGTTTTTTCGATTTTAGTATTATTTTCGATTTTAGATTATGTATAAAGTTAAAATTTCTAAAATTTATTTCAGATTATTTTGAGATAGATTTCATTGAAAATATAGAAATTCCAAAAATTTTGGTGTTTTTTCAATGAAGCAACACAGGGCTTCTACATAATCTCGCCATTTCGCTCTATTTTAGGCCATGTTCTTGATTTCTAACCAAGTCTTGTTTGTGCATTCTATTTCTTTCTGTATCGACTTTCCCAAAGTCATTCGTAGTCTTCCCACTTTTCTTCTACCCTAACGATTTCATTCCAGGGCCTGACGAGCTACGTCTGTTTCTAGGCCAAGAATAAATTTCGTGATTTAAAATATGACATTTATTTCGTTACCAACTGTGTATAAAGCTTAGCGTATAAAACCCTATAATATGAAATTTACATAAAACTCAAGCTCTTTATTATACTATAGTTGTGGTTTAATTTTTTTTAATGAAATTATTTTTAATTCACTCTGGTTTTCTGCAAACCCTTTTTTGGTTTTGATTTTTGAATATCTTATAGTTTGATTTCAAACTTGAATTAAAAAATCCTTAATATTTTCCATTTGCATAAATACGAGTACATAGATATTTTATTTTTTCGTCTTATCGCATAGTTTTCTGATTGATTTACTAACATTGGCCGGCAATGTAAGCAGCAAAAAATTGATTTAAGAAAAAAAAAATATTATGTTTTACTACAAGAAAATAGGAAAAAAACGAAAGAAACTAAACAAATCACGTATCTGCTCTTAAAATTCTTTCGCCAAATAAAATTGAAAAAAAAAAAATACAAAGAAAATCTTGAAGTTGAAAATTTCAGCAAAATATCTAGACATACAGACATAGCTCTATAATATTAGTAAAGAAATGGGGATAAAATTAAAATATTGTAAAAAGAAAAAAAATTTTTTGTGAAAAATACTGAAAATATTTTCACGGTTAAATACGGCGAATTCTAAATGAGGCTTAATTGTATAAAATTCTTAAAATAAAGAATAAATAATGTTCTAACTTTGTATGTTGTTATGGTCAATTATAAGCTCGTATTAGCATGATAATCGCTTAATAAATTTTGATTTTTTTTTGTTTTTGCAAAATAATTCATTTGATCGGTAATTCGATTTTTTTTATTTTCATTATTTTTCTTTTATAATTTATAAAGAAAACCGATTAATCAGTTAATATACCTGTGTATATTATACTGTTATTAATTCAAAATAAAGAAAAAAAATAAAAAATAAAGTTGGGCCAAACGAATGCTTTGTCAAATAGCACTTTTCCCTTTAACAAGTAAAAATACATCTTTTACAAACAATCTGTGTAGCTACCGCATTATTAAAATTACTTTCATTCATATACGAAATTATTTCAAAGATTGCATACATTTGGGGTGAGGCAAAAAAAAAGATGAAACGCTAATGTTATACGCGAATTAAAGGGTTTACTGCGTGAGTTAAGAAAAATAATTACATTTTTTGATAGCACTTGACGTAAGCTTTCTGTTTTTAAAGAAATTTTGAAAAAGATGCAATTTCGGAAATACAAGGTGCCAAAAATTAAAGTTCTAGAAATTTCGAGAGGCGATAACTTTGCAAAACAAAAATTTTCTTTGGACGAAATAAACTATTTACTAGTGTCTGAAAGCTGCTTTACAACTTTCAGACTTCTACAGCCTACGGTCTAGAAGAAAATCGATATTAAGAATTTGAAAAAAACAGATTTTAGATAACCGTAAATTTTAACGCCCATTTTATTCTTTTTTTTTTTGAAGTTTAAATACGATATGCCGCGGTAGAAGAAGCCACAACACTACTTTTTTGCATTTGTAGAATTTAAAAAATGTTTATGGTTTCGATACAATAAATAGTCACAAAATGAAATTTTTAAATTTTTGAGGGGCAATAACTTTTAAAGGGAGGGAGATAGGTAAAAATGATCTTCTACAGAAATAAGTTTCTAGTAAAAATCTTTGTCCATAATTTCAACTTTCTATCTTTAAAGGTGTAGAAGATTTGTAAATCGGTCCACTGAACGAACAGGCGGACAGAATAAAACTAATAGGTACTCTTTTACAAAATATTTTTGGAGAAGCTCTAAAAAGTGAACAAAAATTCGCGTAAAAAAATCATTTATTTTTTTATTATTTTTTTTTTTTTAACTATTTTTCGGTTTGAAATTCTAGCGGTAGTCACGATTTTTATACTGTAAATTGATAGTAAATTATTTAAATTTACATTGACTGAAGACAGATATTAAATAAAAACCAAAAAAAAATAATAAAATTTAAATTCTAGAGAAAAAAGAAAAGCCAAAAACCAAAAATAGAAAAAACGCGATCTTTTTTTCAATGATCACATAAAAATCATTGAAAATCATCAATGTGAAATATTAGAATTCTCGAATATGCAGACATTTTGATATTACACTAGTTTATCGTAAATTTAGATTTGAAATTCTTTAAATTTGAACATTTTTTTTTTTATTTTTTCATGCGTTTCTTTTGATGAAATTGAAAAAAAAAATATATATATAGATGAAATGTCTATAAAAATTTTAATCTAGTTTATTAATTCGTTTTTTTTATTCAAAATTTATTTTGCGGATTTTAAAAATTAAGAACGGTAGCATGTATTTTTCTTTATTCAAAATTTGATCGTAAAGTTCTATAGAGTTCTAGAGGTATAGAAAAACATTAGTGATGCGATTGTATAGTATAGAAATTATTTGAATCTATTAAAAATTTATTAAAAAATATTAAACAGTATTACAATTATCTTGATTTTTGCATAAACTTGTGGATACAATGTATTTATTTTACGATATCGACGATATTATATAAGGTTGCCGTTTAATCGTATAACGTTATAAGTGATTTGAGATTTTGATTCCAGTTATAGTTAACGTTCTAAATAGACGGAACTTCACTCATTAGACACTTTTTATCGGCTCGAAACAGATACAATTTGTAAATTATTTGCTCGAACAGATAATTTGTAAATTATTTTGTGTATATTTCGTATTCCAAGCGAACATAATCTAATTTTGGGTTATTTATTTATTCATTTCAATGCTTAAAAATGAGGATATCTTTCGTAATAAGGCTTTGTAAATAATTTTTAAAGGCTAAATGTAATAGGGCTAGACAAAATGGTATTATCATTAGTATTTTCTTCAATACGTTGATTTCAAGTATTTCATTTAGTATTTTGTTGTAAAAGGTATTATACTTAAAATTCTAATTACACAGATTATTTTGGCATATTTTGCGTTCCAGACAGACAAAATCGAAAATTTTAATTACATTTTATAAATTTTGCTTGCCATACAAACATAATCTACTTAATTCTACTATTATCTACTTATTTAACTATTTCGTAAATAATTTAATATTTTTCTTAAAATTTCAAAATTTCAATTGTTAAAGTTCATTAAAAAAAAACAATCATTGATTGCAACTTAAACCTGAAATTTAAGAAAAAATTAAATTTCAAATATGCATACTTAAAATTCTTTAAATCGCTCAATAATCGCTAAAAATCAACCTTTTAGCTAATTTTTATATTCATTTGATAGCTATTACAGATTATTACAATTTTACAGCTACAGTTTGAATCTAAACTGTAATTTTTGGCGAATGCATAATGCAAAAAAAATCATTTGAAATAGAAAACTAAAAATAAGAAAATGATAGAATGTCAAAAGAAAAAGAAAAAAATTCTTCTGTTATACCATATAATTTTGTGATTCAGAATGGTAAAATACTTCTTAAAAAAACTGCTAAATCTAAGAGGCAACGAAACAAAAGAATCTTTAATAAGAAAAAGTCTTAAACATTTAAATAAGATACAATTATATTAAATTGGATAAAAGTGTCATTAGGGTTAATGATCCATCATAAAATCTTTAAAAAAAAATCTAAATCAAGTTACACATTTATGTAAGTGTATAGGACAGTACATAAAATTCTTAAATTCCAACTTTCAAGGTAAATTGAATTTTCCTATAACAAAATAAAAAACAAAAGAAAAGGAAAACGACAAAGTAGTTAAGTAAAATTTATTTCTTCATTCTAAAATTTTAAAATTCAAAAATAATTTTTGGAAATTTACTATAGTAATTTCTATACGGCTGGCCGTTTATTGCTTCGATTGTATTTAGTTTTTGTAAGCTTAAAAAACGATTATACTATTTTCATAATTATTGGACATTTCGCGAAAAATCAATATTATATTCTTTATAATAGAATATATAAGGCTCAGAATTTCTAATTTAGTTTCTTTTATCCAAAAATTAATGATAAAACCCAGTAATTTTAGGTATGTATTTGATTAGATTTACAATTACATCACGTTTTTGTAATTTTCTGCAAAAAGCATTCAGTTTTTATTGGTACAGCTTCAAAAGATCTTCTGTCAAATCGATGGATGGCATAATCTAAGTAGAGAATAAAAATCAAACTTTTCAATACTAAAGCTCTCGGTAGCAGAGCTGCTTTATTAGTTTAATTGCAGTACAATTTTAACTAATAAGATCTCTTGTATAGTCAGAATAGTAAAACCGAATTAAACCGTTTTATTTTTTTTACCAAAATTGAGAATGAATTGTTTAATAATTTAATTTATAAATTGCCTATAATAAAGTAAAGATTACAGTTTGAATTTATCAAACTTTTGTAATTAAGCCAAATATTACAAGCTGTTAGAGCTTAATCAGCTATTAATATCAATGTGGTCGATTGCATTTCAAATAATTTTCCCTTTAATAATCTTCCTGTTTCGATCGTAGGCTAATGTTTTTCAATAATACCAGCTTAGTCAGCTTTTTAATTAATCAAATATTTCTGGTGGTTGTTAAGTCTAATCTGCTTTGATATTAATATTTAATTAATTTTTTAAATTATTTAAATATTACTAGTGTAACTCGTAAGAGGCATTATCTAAATTTTATGAGATTTCTTGTTGATCACATATTACACTGAATTCGAGCTACTGTTATTTTGTTGACGAAATATTTTTTTTTTTTACTTTTTCCTAAATTTTACACAAAAAATTTTTAGTTTCTAAACTAAATCCATGTTAGTATGTATGTATTATTTAGGTCATGTTTAGTCTGTGGTAGGTTCACCCACTAATTCAATTTTTATTATAAAATATGAGAACGTGAAAAAAAAAAAGAAAATTTCTTTTGTTATTTTCTCTTTAATTCTGATAGTATCCATTTTCATTTTTTTTTTTTTTTTTTTTAGAACAATTACAGACTATTAAATTATTTTGAAAGAGAGGAAAGAAAAAAAAAATTCTTTTAACTGCCTTAATATACATTATATAAATACCGAATCTACATTCTAATAAAAAAAAAAAATAGAAGAAAATAAGTACTTGTAAAAAAAAATCTTATGGCAATGAAAAATTTGCAAAAAAAAAATTTAAATAGTTAGACATTTTCTTTTATTTTCATGGTTTTTTAGAAAAGAATCCACTAAAGAAGAATAGGTTTTTAGTGAGTGTATTTGTAGGTGTGTGTGTATCTGTGTGCGTGTATGCAAATTGAAAAAAAATTTCTTAAAATCTCATTCGTCTCTTTCACTCTTCCACTTTACATATACGTATAACGCCTAAGTGATTTTCTTTAATCTCAGATAATTTAATTTCATTGAAAAACGGAGTATGTAAATGGAAAATAAAAAGAATGTTAAACTAGAAGAATGTTAAAATGCAAAAAAAAATTTAAAGAATAAGTTTTAAAAAAAATGGAAAAAATTGTAACTGAAAACCAAAAAAATAAAAATGCTATTAAATTAAAAGTTAGGAAAGTAGAGAAAACAACTGCAAAGAAAGAAAAAAAATCTGATGGAAAAAGGCAAATTAATGTTAGAAAAGATTGGTATCGAAAGATTATTTTTCCTTGGTGACCTAGTTCTGTGCAGTGTTTTTCTCTTTATTCTCTTTATCAATTATCAGAAAAATCATTTTTGTTTTTTTTTGTTCTAAATATTTTTGTGAACACATGAATTTTTCTTTTCTTCTTTTCTATTAAATTCTAATTTCACTTTAAAATTTTTTTGCACATTTTCTTTTTCTTTCATCTTTTCCAAAAAAAAAATTTTTTTGGGCACTTATGATTTTCTTATTCTATGAAATTCTGAAGCTTTTAAAGAAAACCTTTTCTATTTTTATACCCGTACGAATGTATGTTCGAAGGGTATACTAAACTTGCCTTACCGTTTGTAACGCTAAGAAATAACGGCCTGAGATATAGACTCAAGAGTATGTTTTTGAAAAGCGTCGAATTCTGAGTCGATTTAGCTTTTTTCTCCGCCCGTCCGTCCGTCCGTCATATATCAGCAGGGCCGATGTGCTTGATAAAATTCGTTAAAATTTCTTGACTTTTTCTGGTAGCTGCCATATACAACTTCAACAGTAGTTTGGCCATATATAAGAAAATATTGAAAACACAGTTCTGAAATTTTGCACATATTTTGAATATTGTAATATGGCAACTTATAGTGATACAGTCTGTTCCATAATCAGGTATGACATATTTATTTGCACATAGGATAACAGATTCGTACGGGTATCACAGAGTTGACACGGCCAACTCTATTTTTTCTCGTTTTTTTTTCTATATTTTGTCATTCATTGTCATATTCTTTTATTTTTAGATAATTTTGATTTTTTTTTAATTACCAACCCGATACGGTATATTTTTTTTTTAAATTTTTACGACAAAAGAAAACCAAAAAAAGCAAAACTTAATTAAATTAAAAGTAATTTTCATGTCATGAGCCATTTTCATCGTTTGTTTTTTTGTTTTCAATTTCTTGTGAGTACAATTATATTGTCAAATATAGAGAAAAGAAAATTTTGTATCTTATTCTATGAAAAATTTAATTTGATCTAGGTAATTAATAAAATATGCATCATTTAATATGAAGACCAAGAATATTCTATGAAATTAATTTTAATAATTATTTGAAAAACAATGCTTGGGGGTCAAATTATCAAGAAAAAAACCGGAGTTCTTCTTATATTTAGAAAAAAGAAAAACAAATTTTGTTAACGTGTACCTATTTCAAATTTTTTATTTCACTCTTTTCGTTTATCGCTACCAAAATTACAAATGATTTTTGTAATCAGAAAACGGAACGGGTAACAAGTCATTTTTATTACCCTTAAAAAAACAGAAATGACTTTTATTTTGTTCTTGTTTTACTCCCCTTGTTACCATAAGGCTTTTAACGAAGTCTGTTTGGAGTCATTCGTTTTACTTCTGTCCATGTCATATTGACCGTGGCTATTTCTTTTTTTTTATTGTTCTTTGTCATGTATTCTTGTGTCGTTCAATACTTCTTCTCCCTTGCGGATTGGTCTCCAATAACTGCCTCGCAATTGTTTCAGATAGCTTTAACAATATATGGTCTATCCATCTCCATTTTGGCTATCTTATTACTCTTGCGATAGGCTCTTGTTGTGTTAAAACCCTGAGGCGTGTATTAGTTATTCGTCTGGGTCAGAATACTCAGCAAATGGTTCTATTTATCTGTATTTGTTTTTTGTATTAATTTTTTGTTAGCCGGAGCCATACAACAGGACCGGTTTCACAAATGCCGTCATAGTCAGCTTCAACCTGTTTTTTTATATCTTCTTTGATTCTTCGGTGGTTAATATATTATACTGCCGAGATAATTGAATTGTTCGATATCGTGTATTGGAGTGGAAAAAATTCTTTTAAGACAAAGTGGGAAGGACTTGCTGTGCTTATTCGGAATGATTTAGTTTTTTTCGTGTTAATTTTTAGACCGACTTCTGCCGTTCTTATATGCAGCTCCATTAAGCTTTCCTTGCATGTGTGAATATATTCGGACTAACAGAACGATTACTCAAAATGTTCAAATTAATTGTTAGTTTTAGGATATTTTATAGGTAAGTTTTTTACTTGAAAATTTGGACTACATATTCAAATGTGTGTAAATTCTCATTTAAATATTATGTTAATTCATTAATATGAATTATGTTCGTCACGATCATTATGATCGTCACTATAATAAGTAGGCTATAAGAGTGTAACGACTAGTTTCAAGACTATAGGATTTTGCAAACTCTCTACTCTAATTTTGTTTATTTTGATCTTGGTACTTATAGAATCTGAATCATGGTCATTTTACTTTTATGCTTTTAAGCAAGTAATTCATGATTTACTTTACAAATTAATTACTTTCAGTTCAGTATGGTTAAATTTTTATTCTATTTGCATTTGTTATTAGAATAATCTAGCATTTTGTATTTATTTAATCAAATTTAAAGATTTAACGAGGTTTATAACACCTTTTATTTCTATAATACACAAATTTTAAAAAATTCGTATAAAATAAATTTCAATAAAAAATGAAACCATTGAACTGGAATAAAAATTTTTACTATACTCATTTAGATCAATATAAAATTTAAAATTATAATAAAAAAGAAAAAAATTTACTGAACATTAGAAAATACAGTATCAATGTTGGGAATATGCTACAGGAGATTTTTGTGGTTTTGAATTGTTACCATTTTATGATAAATTGAACATTATATGGGTATATTTGATAAATTGAGGAAAAATAATTTTTTTTTATTCATACTTAAATACACGCGTAACTATTTCCTATACTTTTAACCACAAGATGCGGTACAGAATTTCTTCTAGATCATTTTTTTTTTTGTTTTTTCATTATATTTCTTATATATATTGTGTATTGAAAACATTAGAAACCACAAGAAAATATGAAAATTTTCAAGTGTGGGAATTTTTTTTTTTTTATATAAAATTTAATTTTCATCAAAATGATTTTTAAATTCAAAAGTATGATTAATTTAAATAAAAATACAATATTATAGATTTTGCGCAAAAGCCATGTCAAAGATAGCAAGCCTTACTTTTAATCAAATTTTTACACTGAGAGAAAAATATTAATTTACACGTTCTAGACTGAATCGTCGTCTTTCTTTCTGTTTAGATTTGCAAAATTACCATATATATTCTTTAAAATATAAAACTGATATTGTACACGTGAATAGAATTGAATTAGAAACTCTAAAAAATTATTTATACCCCGTAATATTAGTATATTGTGCCCCATTCTATCACTAAGTGAGTATTTTAACAGCACCAAATTTTTTTATACTTCACAATTAATTTTATACAAAAAGATTAATACTTAAAAATTACTTTCGTGACACGTCATGTGGAACTCAACATAAATTTTTGTAAGCGTTCATCGATGACCATTGGTTTTAGGCAATAATTTTAAATTTTTTCACCGATAATGCGCTAGATTTATCGTAAATTGTTCTATTTGCGTAATCAATTTGTAGATTTTTCAATATTTTTACTTTAATATTTAATATTTTTGAGAATAAATTACAATTATTATTTTTTTAACGCAATTCTTTGTCACAATATATTTTTGCAAATTTTTTCAATGCTTTATATACATGTTTCAGTGCCTTAAACAGAATTTAATTTAACTCTAAATACCTAGAGGTTTAATAATATTTAATTAACTGAGGTTGATATTCAACACATGCAGTATTATAACCAAATTATCTATAATTTATATTCATTACAAATGCATTATTATTCGAAAAATTTATTTACTAATGTCACACTTCTATAAATTCCGACATTTATTTGTGATAATACAAAACTTAATTTTAATTTTTATAAGAAAAACTAAATTCTATATAACTTAAACTTTCATTTCTTCTCTCTCATAATTTATTAAATCCTTTTCCTACATAAATTAATTAATGTCAAACAGAGCGTTTAATATCACACTCCCATATATTTGAAAGTAAGTAGAGTACCATATAACATAAATTTAAAATAGTGTGTAAAATTTTCATAAAATGACCAAAAATAACAAACACAACTCACACTTATTTTGCAATTGATTTGAAAGAGTATAAAGACCAGAAAATCGTGATTATTATTGGAATACCATTAAAATACACAAAAATTAATACCGTTAGTATTCCAAACAAAATTTCGTTCAAATTTTTTTTTTTTTTTTGACGCACACCTTGAAAATTTCAAAATGAATTTCAAATAATTTTTCACGAAATATCTTTCAAAATTAGTGAACAAATTAATAGCACCTAAAACAAATTTTTTGACATAATTGATACCTTCTTATTCTAAATTTTTAAAAAAAAAACACCTAATAAAATATAATTTAAGAATCTAATTGTACTAAAATAAGTGAGTATATTATGTAGTTTGTAGTTATAGGTTAAATAGGTATTAAAATCATGGGGAGACCAATATCTTGGACATATTATACGTAAAAGAAAATTTTTATACCCGAACGAAGGTATATTCGAAAGGTGTTATAAATTTGCCTTACCGTTAGTAATAGTAAGAAATAATAGCCTGACGTATAGACATAAATATATATTTTTGAATAGTGTCGCATTTTGAATCGATTTAATCTAAAACCGACTGTTCACCGGTCTGTCCGTCCCCACGATAATTTAATACTGATTGATTTGAGGTCAACAAATCTTCACAAATGATTTATAATAGTTAATGCCAGAATCCTATTTATCGAAACCTAGCCTCTATCACATCCCTATTTAGATGTGATAGAGGCTAGGTTTCGGGTGGGTGCACTACAACTCCAAAAGTTATTTGGCTATATAATATCAAAATCTCGCACTAGTCAATATATTATTGAGACTGTTACATGTTACATAAAATTATTGAGACTGTTACATGTTGAAATTTTTTGACTCCTCATGGTAGCTACCATACAACTTCAGTAGTTGTAACAAATATAGTAACATGGTATTTTCGGTAAAAGCTTTTGAGATGTCGTGAGCGATTATGATACCTGTCTTACAACTTTAAAAATTGTTTAATCGTATATCATAGAAACCACATTGAAATTGCAGTGCTGAATATATGGCCATTATTTTCAGTAAGAACTTTTGAAATGTTATAGGTATATATAGTAACTGTCGTACATAACAAGGTCGTGTGACAGCAATTACGCAGTAAAACTCTTAAAATTATTAATTCCTTGCGGTAATCACAAAGTTGACATGATCAACTCTATACGTATTGTCATTTTTTATTAAATACCGCTGTGCACTAAATTGTTTGTTTCGCATTAAAAAATTTAATTTGAATTAAAGACTTCAAAAATAAAATTTATTTTGAATTAAGGGGGCAAAATCTATTATAAGTAATAGATCTGATCCAATTAAATATCATTTAATTATTTTTTTTTTTCAAATAAAACAATATAATAGAGAAGCGTTTAATATGAGAACCACCTAAGGTTTTCATCTTAAAAAACTATTATAAAATGTAAACTATTAAATTATTAGTTTGGCAAAAATTTCTTTTTTGCTTTTTCAAAAGAAAATCATTCTATTTGACATAGAGAGAGGGAAAGAGACTGAAGAACGAAATATGAAGGGAACAGCAATGAATATACTTTAAAAATGTTAATATTACAGTAAAATTCATTCGGAAAAATTATAAAGTAAAATGAAATTTTGAATTTCATTTTTAATATTGCCGCTTAATAAATCATTTATCCTACACATTCTGTACATACTTATCATATAAATAGCTATGGGTCATCTATTTAATTGATCAAATTATGTCTCCCAGCATGTATTCATTTCATAGATTATAGAATCTTATGTATAGATTTGTATATGAAAGCATTTTGGATATCATCGCACAAATATTCAAAGAGTTTTAACATCAAAAATTCTAACGCTATTTGAACACATCAAAAGTAATATTGAAAAAATAAAAAGGCAAAGAAAACGAAAAATCCAATTTATTTAAAAATTTTCCTCAAAATCTTTAAGAAATTGGAGAAAAAAAAAATATAGAATTAACAGGCATGCCAAAAGCATTTTTTTTTTTCAAAAAGAAATTCTTATTCTTTAAAGAATACAAGTAGAAAATATCCCCGTTATTTATCGCAGTTAACCATTTTTAAATTTCTATCATACGCAAATCAAAAGAAGAAAAAAAAACAAATTCTTATTATTTTTCAATTTTTTTTTTCTTAAATTTGTTTTTGTTTTTTGAGGTATATCCGCGCGCGATCATACACATACATTAACGTCTTCTTCAAATAAGTATCTCACGATTATTTTGCTACTAAAGAGCGTTTATTATATGCGATCATTAAATGAAAAACAAAAAAAATATGATCATATCGTTTTTATTTATACCGTAATTTTGTTCATATTTCAAGTATATAGAATAATAACAATAATAAATAATAATGAAAAAAAAAAATACAAAAACGTTTAATAAATTAATAATAAAAAAAAAATTTTTTTGATTCTAAATCTGAGGACCATAGAGCTTCTTTTCTAAAGATTAAATAAAAATTTCTACAACATTTTGTTCTTATTTTATGCTTTTGTTCCATTACATCATTGGACCATTGAACTTCTTTTATTTTAAGAATAAATCATAACAAATAAAATGCGATTCATATTTTATGTATAATTAATAAAGAAAGAAAGATTAGAACAATTTTTCGGAATTTCATATTTGATTGGTGAAGGTACAAAAATCACTTGCTGGAATATTATTATATCAACTGTTATTCCTAATCAAAATTTTACTGAATATCTATAAGAAAGAAGTATCGATGACATGAATATTGTGCATGTAATATTTAAGAAATGCGAACATTTTAAATAACATTAATTTAATAGAATTAATTTTTTATGTCCTACAAAATTTTAAATATAATTATTATTTGTGAAAGAAATTGGTTAATTGTAGCAAAACAAATCAAATTGTCAAGCTTGGTTATAAATTGTAGTAAAACAAACCGAATAATTGCCAATTTGGTTAAACTGTTTGGGCGTCTATTATTTAAAAAATGATGATATCCTTATAAAAATAACTAATAGAAATTCCTTTACATAACTGTAGAACGGATTGATAGCATAATCAAAAGGAACGAGTCAAGACAAAAAAATTAAAAAATTTTACTCCTGAACTGACTTACCGCTTTATAGGCGGATGCTCTACAAACTCACCAATACAGAAGTATGAAGAAATTATACGGACTAATAATTATTGTTCTTTACATTGCTTTGTACAGTAATCTACATTATAACCAAGTATTTGTTTACATGAGATTTATATACATAAAATATTTTATTCGAAACATACAATCGTAGGAACGTATTAATAGCTGGGTATTGTGCCTCTTAAACTAATAATATTACTAACTAACAATACAATGTGTAATTGTTTATTTTGTTAATTATCACTATCACTTGGTGATTCGATCTTCAGAATAGGCTCCACTATTCTGGAAAATATTGGGAAATATGACAAAAATTTTGGTTAACATTTTAAAAATGTAGTTACTAATATTCATGACTTTAATCCAAGAATATTTTATATAATATAGTTAATCATAATCCAAGAATAGTTTGAAATAGTAATTAGTTATAAGTAGTCACAGGCATTCCAAAAGTGGATTTAAACTCAAAATAATAAATTAGTAAAAAAAATTATAATTCCAATTATAATTCCAACACAATATGGTTGTTCATAGGTTTTTTTGATTTAAAAATAAAATTACTGTGGCTGAGGGCTAAAGCGTAGACATGCATGTATATTTGATACATTCCTGTCAACAGTTACACTATAAATATAATTAACTATGCTCGTATGACATATAAATATATAACATCTTTTGTATTCTTGCCCATTATAAAGGTAAAATTGTGCTTAAATTTTAAAGTGAAAACGCAGCTCGTAATTGTTCTATACAAGGTTTACTAAATAATGTAAACAGAATGTTTTCCTCCATCAAATTTTTGATGAAATCCAAATTTTAAATTAAATAAAATGTTCATTGAAATCTAAATACCATATTCTATTCAATTTGGCATAATATGCTAGATATGTATAGCATAAACGGAATTTAATCTTGCGTCAATTTTCTTCCAATTTTTTTTTTTTTACAAATTTTACAATGTGTAATAAAAAAAAATTAAAAAGTATAAAATACAAATAAATTTCAAATTTTTTTAAGAAGCTTAAATGATATTTTACAATTTTAATGTATAAAAAGTCATCTATCACGAAATAGGTCAAAAGTTACGCCAAATTGTCATATTCAATATTATGTGCGCGGCGGCAGGTTAAATTGATAAATAATTATAAAGAAAAATTGTAAAATGAAATGAAATGAAAAAGAGTACAATAGTTAAGTGCTAAAAATTAGTTTTATAAAGTGTTTAATGGACAAATTTTCCAAGAGCAAAAAAAAAAAAAGCAATTAAAATAATATAAAAGAGTGCTTTTTTTTAAATTTCGAATTAAGAAATATATGCGCCATTACCATTGTAGTAAAGGTACACATTGTTTGGTTAAAACAAAACAAAAAACCTCCGAAGAGACTATAACGAAAATGAATTCAATCATAAAAATGAGGTTAAGTTATCAAAATAATTTTGAGGAAATTTAATTTTTTTTTGTTTTAGTTTTTTAATTGAAATAATTGAAATATAATATCACCGTTCTATACTTTAAATCAAAAGAAATGTAAATTTTACAGAACAAGAATAAAAGAAAAAATTTTATTTTTAAACGCTCAATAATTACTTTTGATGGTCAATTTAAATTTTTAATCTGAAATTATTTAACACTAAAATATTCAATTTTTTTAAGAGTAAATTTATAATTATATTTTAAGAATAAGTCGTTACAATTCACACATATTGAATACAGGAAACTTTTTTATGTACATATGATTAAGAGAAAATCTCTTCGATTTTATTTTTGAAGGTCCGATAACCTAAAAAGATAACATTTAAATTCTATGTATTTGAAAAAATTTTAATTAAGTGAAAATATATTTAAATTTTTAGAATAAATTTATAAAATTTAAAATTGAAAGTTTTGCCACAATATTTTTTTAATTATTTAATGAATAAACAAATTAAAATTAATTTAATAATAAATTTAATTCGATTTCGAAAACCTCATAGAATATTGTAATAAGAAAACAATATATGAACTTTTAAAGTTTAAACCTTGGCTTTACAATTAAATTCTTGGCTTAATTCTCGTTAATCAGTGATCTACTTAAAAATTATCAAAATAATTATAGAATTTAATAACATACAACATAACTGATTAAAAGAATTCAATGATATGGAACAACTCACTTAAAAAATATTTTTAATATAAAATATGGTTCATTAATATTTTATTAAATATATGATTAATTTGGTTATCAAACCATAAAATAATTCTATTACAATATGAAAGATTAGAATATGTAAAAATTATTGTAAACTCGACTCTTTTTTTACACTCTTTTTTTTACACAAATTTTTGGCACGAAATATTCATTCAACACGTTTTGCTTTAGAAAATCATTTTTGTTCTTAACATTTTTGACAGATATGTCAGCAATATAGCAATATTTACCAATTGTGTCTGATAATAACTTAAATAAGATGAAATTAGAGAAATACTTTGATATTTATTTTGGTTTACGTAAGTATTTTAGAATTAATAATTAAACATTTTAAAGTATATAAGAATTTGGGAAAATATTTAGGATTTTTTCAACTTACATGATTTTTTAAAGTCGCACATATCCCATAACTTACCATGTTATGTTATATGTTCTTTTTTTTTACACGATTTATTTTTTAGGTGGGTTTTCTAGGAGCACACTTACCGTGTACAAAGAGAGCTGGGTGTATTAACTTATAATTTAAGTTAATTTTAGTAATAATTGAACATTAATATTAAATATAGAATTTCATAATCTAATTTTAATTAAATATGTGTTAATTAATCGATTTTAATAATTACATACTTCAGTGATTTGATTTGCAAAATAAATGTGAATAATTGAGGTTTTAAAACGTTTCTTTTTCAATTTTATTTTATAAATTAGTTATGAATTTCAATAGTTATATGAATGGTTATATGTAATTTTTTATAGTTATGAATTTCAATAGTTATATGTAATTTTTTCATGGTGTTAATTTTATTGCAATATTTTATTTGAAAACAGAATTAAATTGCATTTTATAACGATTCATATAAATTTACTTTAATACTATTCCATAAGATTTATATATTAAATAGTCAAAAAAAATTTAACAAACGGCAAAAGAATTAATGCATATCCGCGAAATATTTCAATATTGGATTACGAATTCATGATTTACCCTAAATCTGTAACTCATTATAGATCCATAAACTTATAAGGTGTGATATTCTAATTATACCAATGAAATTTATAGCATTCTTAATATCAATTATGAATCACTATTAATTCTCTTTTCTTATGTGCAAATAAATAAGGTTTCTAACTTGAGTCTTTTGTTTGTGTTACTTAAAAAATTAGATAGCATTTAATTTGTTAAGTTTTAATTAGATTTTTAGCTTGCAAGTGAAAAATTGAGAAATTGAAAGTAGTCGCATTTTATCAATCATCCTGTCCTATTATCGAATATTTATTTTTTACCTATCGTAAATTGCTAATTATTTAAAAATATTCTCTAATTTTAATTTTATAATTTCTTTATTGAAATCTATAATTTTATAAAATCTTTAAATTCTAAAGCAATATTATGTAAAGTGCAAGCTAGACCTAAACACAAGATAAATTTTTAAAAATTAAAATTTTGCCATTTCATTTTATTGTTTCTAAATAGTGTATCAAATTTTTTAAAAAACAGTAAAAAGGAACAGAGTTGCAATCACGAAAAGAAATTGTTATGATAATTTTTCATATTATAATGACCTTCTAAACTGGAAGATAACGTTTTTCATATTACATAACAAAAAGTATAAATTCTAATTTGCTTAATATTATAAATGTCAGCCAAATATTTTCTACATAGTGAACTAGTCCATTTATTTATTAACTTATTTACACAAACTGGTAAGCTTATTAAATTATTCGAAATATTAAATTACATACAATATTCATTGAAAAATTAATATACACACCCTTTAATAGTAAATTCAGTATAAAGTAAAACGGTAACAGCAATTGATATTGCAGCTTAATATTGCTGTCTGTTGTTGCATAATATTGTAAAAAAATTAGTAACGAAATCTCTTCAATAAATTCTAACTATTTTTAGATTTGTTACTTTCTTGTTTTCTGCCATGAATTTTCTTAATTTTTGTTGTTATTTTTTTTAGATGGTTATTATTATAAGATGCTATTAATAATATAATATTACAATCAGTGGTGTAATCAAGGCTAATTTTGCTTATATTTACAAGAATACTTTACCAAAATCGAAATTTCCAATATTATTTTCAATATTTTTAGCGAACCATGAGTATGTTTTAAAAAATTATCAATAATTTCAGAATCAGTACATGTTTTTATGTAGTAAAATGGATTTTAATCAACTAATTGAGAATTATATGAATTAGTGATAAATTTTTACAATCTATCATGTCAATTTTGGATAATATGACAAAAAAATTTTCAAGAAATGAAAGAAATTTTTATATTTTATACTAAAATTTTTAAAATTTCTAAAAAGAACCTCTGATTCCAACTGATTCCAACCGTAAATTCCATTATCCTATATTTCACTACATTGTAAGGAATTTTTTACAATTTTTATCATTATCAAAACCATCATCATCATCATTATCATGAGCAGAATAAAAATCGTCATCATCATCTTAATTATAACTTTAAAAGAAGTACAAATACTTCTTCTTGTTCTTTCTTAACTTCCTAATTCTATATGGTATATCAAAAATGTGTACCAGTTATACCATGCAATAGTAATTTTTGCACAAAAAAAAAGTAAAAAATTGTTAGAATAATAAATTTGATATATGGTTCATCTACTAGAAATTTTATGAACATAAAATATATACTCTGTAAATACATACAAACATATACTTGTATAGACGCATATTTCTGTACAAATTTATCTGTGATGTATAAGTATAAATTGTGCAAAAAATATAATATTATACCTTTATGGTTTTTGAATTTTTTTTTTCAAGTTATTATATTGTTGATAAATTCAACAATATACAAGGTTGTTCATTACCATATTTCACCATATATGCCATTGTTTCTAGCAGTTACTAAAATTTTATATATAAGGAAAAATTTAGTATGAAATTTGATGTCAAATCTCAATAGAAAAGCCTTAAACAAAATGTTTTTAAAAGTATTGAAAAATGTCTTGAATTCGAGACATAACCCAAAATTTTGAAAATAGATTTTGAAAATTTTAGAGCGGCCAAGCCATTATAAATTTCGAAAAATTATTTTTTTCTCATTTCATTATTTTTTCGTTGTTTTCCAATTCAATTATTTTACACGAAATTTTCTTACAAGAATATTTTACTAAGCTTTTCAAAAATTTTAAAAATTTTGATGAAATGCAATTAATTAAAAATAAAATTGCAATGAAAGCCTTCTAAACTTTGTAAAAAAAATTTTCTTCAAAAATTCCTATGAAAACTAACTAATTAGTCACCCTCAGACTTAGAGGGAACCTCAGTAGGCTAGACCTGGACAGTGGAAATACTTGCAGATTTTGTGACTGGGAGAATGAAGACACCTGAGTACATTTTCTGGGAGAGTATAACGCTTTCACTCATAGGACAAAAGAAATACTGGGGGCTTTGCTTTTGCGGCGGCGTAGTTGCGGTATTCCGGTCCTCATGCTCGAATTCATCAGGATGATGGGTCCCGAGCGCGTTTTGTAGAGCATGTCCCGCACTCAGGCACATAAGGGGGCGCACAATAGATCATTGTACGTGGTTGCAGTACACTGTTATCCCGGTTTTACAAATATACAATCCACAATTAATCACCCTCTATTTAAAAAGTAAATTAAAATATATATATATTTAGAATTTGCAACATTTAAGAACAAAATATGAATCATACACATATAGCTATATAGCAATATTTATAAGTACATCTAAAAATTAATGTAATGCTATTAAAAGGTAAAATAATAAAATTTAATTTTATATATACATAATATACAGCTACATTATAGTATATACGATAATACATTGAAAGGTTTGCTCCAGATCCATAAATAATTAGTCTCTATTAAAATAATAAGAGAATATAAAAAATAATAATTAAAAAATCACACGCTTTATACGTTTTTTATATATACACAATATCCAACATATTGTTTACTTTGTTGTTCTTAAATTATAAAAGTTAATGAAAAAAAAAGTACTGCTATATTTAGATAACATAAAAAATGAATGGAACAATATGAACACATCCAGATGTTACAAAAATATATACACATATACCTATTTAAGGTTATTTATATATCTGTTATAATTATTGTTATATTACAAAAACATTATGATTCTTTGAATATTTTGTTGTATAACAGTTTTATAATTAAAATGAAATTCAATTTTATAATGTACTTATACCTTTCTTTTCATAATAAAAAATATCATTAAAAATATTTTTATTTAGTGGGCCATCTCATCACCATCTCAACCCATAGTGTAAATATAATTTTATTTTTAAAAGAATCTTATATTGTTTTATAACATTTTTATTTCACAAAATTGAAATTTTTACCTGTTCTCTCCCAAACTGTCTACCGCATCCTATAATTTGTAATAATTAACTTAGGTCTTACCATTTTTGTTTTTTATATATAGTACATACATACCTAAATTAAATTATATTGTCTTTGGTAAAAATGAAGAAGAGGCACTGGTTGTGTGCCTTTTTTTTGTTGTAAATTTTCTCAAGTAGAAAATTTTCTTTAATTACATCATAATTACTGAGAAAAATGAAAACAAAAAAAATCAAATTAAGTAAAAATATTATAAAATATGAATTTTTTTTCTTCATTTTTACTGTTATAAATAAATATCGCGTAAAAAATGCTATTTGAATTTGCTTCTCTGAAATTTTTTTTGATAGAATTTTTTTGCAAAAATAAAAATTTTTTTAGAATTACGAGTAATATAGAAATTAGGTCACAAATTTATTATTACGAATGAAATAATTTTTAACAATATTTTTTTTTTTTGTGAAACAAATTAGAATTTCCTTTTCAGTTTTGGTGAGAATTGACGATTAAATACAAATTGCATTTATGCGCATATTTTTGGATTAGTTATACCAAAGAAATTTTTAAAGAACAGTAAAAACTTACACCATTAACAAGTTAAATAGTGCAGTTTTCTAATTTTCAATTGGATATTAATTTATCTATGAAATTGTCCGTATATGTGGTGGCTATAATTAAATTTAAGGGATCAGCTTAAATATAAGATCTAAAAAATTATTTGTTCTAAGGTTAACATACCAGAATTTTAAATAAATTATTAAAAAAAATTATTGTAAAATTAAATAATTAAATAAAACACATCTTACTTGAACAAATTGAGGATAGGTACTAACGGGTCTTGCAGGTGCTGCGGAGAAAGATAGAACACTTCGATGCACCTTCTCAATGTGTGTAGAGCGTTGGTCCATAAGAATAGGGATAACTTGAGTGGAGCCTTACTGTTGTCTATGTCATGGTAGGATATTTCTCCGTAAAAGTTACTCGGAAACATATAAAATATGGTGGTCGAGGCGATGCTTTAGTCAAAACACCAGTTGCTTGTGAGGGAGAGTGACATATAGATTTTCTAAATTCCGGTTCGTCATTAGCCCAATCTGTAATCTAGAATCTAGGATCTACTTAAGAACTAAAAATAATTTTTTATAACCCTTACGTATAAAAATTAAAAATTTATTATAAGTCAAAGAAATTTTATCAAATCTTCCTATTTTGTTATTCTATTTTTCTTTAGAACCATAATATACCGTAAAATAAATAGCTTTTTTTTTTTTGAAAAATTTTCAGTTTTCAATTTAAAATTTTGTTTGTGTTTAAGCAGTTATTAAATTGAAAACCTTAAGTCTGACACCGATTATGAGACAAAATGTTATATAGGTTTATCAATTAATAAAAAAGTTTTCAAACAAAATTTTGCTCTAGCATTAATAGCATGAAAGCTATACGAGTAATGGTTATTCGCCGGACAGAATTTTTTCCTAAACGTCTGATTTTCATACGATATTTTTCTTATGATAATTCAAACGAATCACTTCCCACAAACAATTGAACGGGACCGATACAGCAAAAGATTAATTTAAACACTAATTTATACATATATAACAGAATTAATTATATCAATTACATATATTTGAAAAAAAAAATTTCAAGTGTTTCATTCTATTAAACAGAATTTCAGCATTTAATATTTTACATAATGTACAAAATTAATTTTACAACACTTTAACATACAAGCTATTTTTAATTAAAAATTTTTGCCACTTTTAAAAATTTCACGCTTAATTCAGTTTTTTCTGAAAGTGTTGTAATAATAATTGGGTATTAAAAAATTATTTATTTTTTTTTGCAAATTCTCTTTTGTTTGTTTGCTCTGCTCGCATAAAAAAGTAGGAACACATCAATATTCTTTCCGCATTTTAAATAGCCACCAATATATAGGTAAATAGAATTTTATTTTAAAATTTTTTTCATTTTACTAGCATAAAATTTAATTTTTATTATATTGAACTTTATATTTTTTCTTTTTTGCTATTTACTATATTTACATTGTTTTAAAAAATTAAGAAAATATGAAAAAAACCTACATACGAGTACATAATCTTGTCCATATCGTGTTTTCTATCAATTAAGGTTAATCACACCTAAATAATTTGAAATCTGGTTAGAAAACGAAAAAAAAAAAAAACAAATCAAAAAGCGTTAAAATTCTGTTAATTTTAATGTAGTATAGAAATGTTTTACTTCTTAAAAGAAAAAAACTGTTAATTTTTTTCGTTTTTGGTATTCTTCTAAAATTGTGAATTGAGTCGAAATAAAATGGTATATTAATTTTAAGCAAATGTTTGTATAATTTGCAATTATAATGATACGCACAAATAGTTTGTTGTAGTTCATGTCCCGCACTCATATGGCGAGCGGGGTGGGAGGAGGTCATAATAGATCCTTGTAGACTTATAGGTATAGTCGCTTTGCACCTATGTATATTCCAGTTGTACTATTCTACAACCTATAAGTAGTTGGAAGTTTCTATTTTTCATAATATTAATAAATAATTATTGCTGGGATTAGATGGTTTGATTGAACATCAGAACAGAAACAGAGGCGGGTTCGTTACGGTATACGCAGAATTAAGTATTAAAAAAAAAAAAAAAATTATAATCATACAATAATTTACTCGTGATCATACAAAACTTCTGTTCATTAGTTAAACTTAAAATTACTTCAGGTTCTGTTTAATTATTGCAATAATTATTCTCAATTTTTTACTACAATAAATATTGCAATAAATTAAGGTTTTTTTGTTATTATTTGATATTATAAATAGTTGGACAAGGATTAAAAATTTACTTACAATCACACAATAACTTGTTAAATTATTACAAATTATAGTATTCAATTTGGACTCTGACAGATATTTCAAATCGATTGCGTTTACTAAAAATTTCAATTATTTTGTTAAAAAAATTACAAATTTTTTGATTACTTAATTGCATACGATCATACAGTTGCATGTGTATACAAATAAGCAATCAAGCGGCAGGGAAACTAAAAATTGCATGTCTTCCTGACGCCTTGTACTATATATTAAAAATAAAAAATTTTATTAAATTATGTTAAAATTTAATCAAAATCATATAAGAAATAAAATTTATTCCGTAGTAATTATTTTATTAGTAATGTTTGATTACTTCATTACAACACGTTTGATTGCTTTTGAATTAAACGATGTCGAACAAATTTATATGTAAATTCAATTATTGTTCAATGACTACAGATCTGTGTATTTAATAATTAGAAGATTATATAGGCAGCTAATTCCAATAGTATAGGGTCAATATACCGATTCACAAAATATGGAATACATAATCATCCATGATTATTTGTTATGCTCATTTAAGTCAGTTAAAACATAAATGCTCTAAGACCAACACTTAAATGAGCGCGTATATTAAATAGCACTAATATCGTGACCCTTACCGTATTGCCGTATTGAGCAAGACGAGCTTTCCGAATTCACAGTATATTTTTATGGCAAAAAATTTACAAAGCGTTTTGCCAATAATTATTATAAATAGTCGGTAATACTGAAACTATTTTTTTTTTTTGACTTTATTAAATTTTCGCATATAAATATGTCAAATGATTACATTGTGATATACTCAAGACATAAAAAAATGATGACAAAACAGAAATAGCAACCAAAAAAAAAGGGCAAATCCATGAAAATTTATCAGAAAATGGCAATCATTTTTATTTTTAAATAAAAATTTCCTTTTCACATTACATTACACGCCATCTAGTACGAGTATAAATTGTAAATGACTACTGTAAAAAAAAAAGAATGTTTGTAAAAATTTATAAAAAGAAAAAAATAAGAGTTTTATTTTTTATTAATTTTAATTTTTATTATTCTTTACATTTCATTTATTTATTCTTTTTTCGAAAATCAAGTCAATAACAAGTCAATATTAAATTCATCTCATAATATTCCATAAATATACATATAAACATATTGTATATATGCAATGCAATTCAATATTGAATAGATGAAAAGTGACATAAAAGAACAGTTTAAAATTTATAAAAATATAATAATATAAAAAATACCAGTTTATTAAATAAAATTCAAACTCAATAAGATTATCATATTAATAAGTTCAGTGCATAAACGCATATTATGCAGTCACATACACACATGTATGTATGCATGTATATGATGAGTGCATCGAAAAGAAAGTTTTGGAAGAAAAGAAAAACTGCATGGCTAGCTATTCCTTTAAAAAAAATATTTAAAAACTGGTTTTTTTTTTTTTTAGTTTCATATCTGATCTGAAATTTATGGCCTAAATTCAAGAATATTGAATTAAGAGGCACAATATATTATGTATATATGAAATGTAGATAAAACAAGTAGCTAAAAATCAAGTTCTAAAATCACTTAAAATTGGACTCAAATGTATATTCATGCATAGTACATAATCTGTGCAAATATATTTACATGCACTTATGTGTTTCGTTTATATATAGAAAGTATAATATTGGATTCCTAAATTAGAAAAATAAAATTTTTACGAGTATCACAAATAAATATGAAACATTAATCATTATTGTTATCATCATAAATATCCATTATCCTCATTAACATTAACGTATAATATTCTCTATATATTATCATTATTACAACATCACTGTTTACTATCATTAATCCGTCCTGATTTGATTCCTGGGCTCGAAAAATATTGCTTCATTAAATACGAGTATATACATTAAAAAAAATAATAATGGCAATTGATTTGATAAAATGGGCTTAGTTGTAATTTATGTTTCTTTTTTATCGTTTTGTATGCCTTTGAAATGATAAGGAGTAATATTTTAGGAGAAAAATTTTTATTATAATTATGTAATATATTAAGGAGATTGAATATTTTGGAAATGGGATTTGAAATTCCCAATATTATTGGCGAATATAAAAATAAAAGTGCTTATAAAATAACTATTTTTTAAATTTTGTAATAGAAAATATGTATATTCAAATCCTTTGAAAATTAATTTCTTAATATCCTTAAAAATGATTTCAATGCAAAAATACAAAATAATTCTAATTTTTTCGATTTATATATACTACAACAATGTCCAAAAATTACACATTGTACAGAAAATTTTCACTAAATTTTAATTCAAAATTTAAGTTAAAAATTTTTCGATTCTATTACAACAATAATCTGTTTTGCTGTGTCTGTAAATTATAACAAATACTAATAAGTTGAATTAATTAAATTTTTTCGTTTTAATTTTTGCAATACTTGAAGAATCTGGTCATTTACACGCTCTAAAAATATTAGAATATATTATTAAACACAAAAGCAAAATAGCTTAACTAAAATTATAAAAAAAATTATAAATACATATAATGCGTACATATGTTAAATATATAATATATGTATATGACTTTGATGAATATTTTAGTTAAAATAGTCTGGCATCACATGCTACATAAAATCTTATAATATCATGCAATAATTATATACATTATACGAGTACACTTGTATTAATATACTAGAAGAATATGTATAACATGAGTAATAACAGAAATGGTTAATATTAATCCAGTCAACATTGAGGTTTGAGGCGAACAACTTGTATTCTATGGGATGTTAAGTATTAATATAATTTGGATTAGTTTTAAATTAAAGCGGTCTTTTCATCAAAGCAATTTCTATAGTATTTTTGAAAGCGTATGTCATCTATCATTATAAAACAACACTCCTGCAATTCGAGTATGTTATTTTTTTTTAGAATAGTGCCTTAATTGCTCGTTGTTTCTGAACACGTTTAATACAAAAGCTTGAGTAGTGTTTTAAATTGAAAATGTTTTTGAGGTTTTAGGCAGGCTTTTCTCAAAAAACTGTTCTGAACGCACTATATATGAATACAGAGTTTTGAATGTAATTTTAATTTATTTATGAAAATTTTGTCCATATTCGATAATAATTTTGTCTGAATTAATTCTTAATTACTTGCTAGGACGGAGAAAGAAACAAATAATTTAACGTTTAATAAGAGCATTTATTTTCAAACACATGTCACTGCAGACTATTAATTATATATGTATATCTTAAGAATATTTGTTATATTTTAGTATAACAATATTATAATTTTAGTATAACAGATCAATTAATAAATTTATAATACCATTTACGAATCAAAAATAATAAAATTAATATTAAAAGAAAATTTTTATAGCTATGAAATTTCATATGCAATTTATCTTTAATATTACATACTTATGCATACATATTTTAAAAATTTTTCTTCTTATATAAATTCTTTTATATAAATTCTTTCGAATTGCATATGCTCTGTATTACAGTAATACAAATATCATTGAACTAAACTAAATTGCATGTACAATAGCTGTTCATTATGCAACCATATAATTTTACTATTAAAAAAAAAAATTATGTTAAAAATTTAAGACGTGACCTTACGACACTTTTTTGTTTTCTTCAATTTAAATCAGTGTTAAAATAATTGTAAATAATTTTATATACTTATACATATAAATACGCATATACATACATGTACATGAATAATAATTATTCCGTCTTATATCCGAATCAAAAAAAAAATTCAAGACTATTTGCCCCAATCTTCTATACAAATTTCTTAATTTAATAAGTAAAATGACGAAAAATGTAATTTTTGTTTAGATATGCATGTTGTTCCAAAAATTTTAAACAATTCCTTTGAAATTTCATATTGGGGATTTTGGTACTTGGAAGCGAAAATAAATATTTTCAACACTCATTTCAAAAATTTCATTGTCAATAAATATCATGGAAACCATTAAAAATGTAAAAGCTTTTTAAATTTTTAATGGTTTCCATGATATTTGTCGCCATTTGTATTATTAATTATGAATAATCCTTTATGCTTATTGTGAATTAGATCATCGAAATGCTTTAACATTTTCTATATACCATTTTCTATATACTATATTTTAAATTATTGGAGCACTTACAATTTTATTTGTATATTGAAAATAACAGATTATAAGATGAAAGAGGTTAAAGAAATTCACACAATTCTGAAATAATTAGTGTCAAAAATTTCAAAACTTATATATGAAAGGAACTATAAGCACGTATATAATATTCAATTTAAAAAAAAACTGATAAAATCTTATATTTTATTAATCGTCTTTCATTAAAATCATGAACTAAAACTTACATTTATTTCATACTTTTGTCACAATAATCTTTATTCATTGCGATGCAAAATTATATCAAAATAATTTTCAAAAATTCCAGTAAAGAGAATTTGTATTAGTTCTTTTTGCAAAGCTCCAGATTTCCATCCATCTATGCAGTTTTTCATAAAATTATCACGCCCCCCATTTAATTTACATAAGAAAAACTTTATAAGTAAATAGATTTTGGCTGGAAAATATTTGTTTCTTTAAAACAATATTTTTGCCCTTAAACTGCATCTCATTAAATTCAAATTCAAAGAAATTTTAAGAGCGATGTTTTGAAATCATAAAATATTTTATTAAATTTAGTAAATCTAAAAAAATTAAAAGCTATTCTCTGTTACAAATGTGTTCAAAATCAAATGTGTTCGTCATTATTTTGTGGTCAGTTTCAGGAATCATTTTCTTCCTCATTCATATATTAGAAACAAAGTGAAAAACTAGCAAATATTCATCGGTATTTCATTAAGAAATAATTGTTCTTCTTTCTCTTTCAAATTAATAGAATTTTTAATTTTGTAAAATTCTTAAAATTAAATGTGCTGCTTTACTAATCCTAACTTCGTAGCGACCTTAATTTTCTTCTTTTTTTTTTCAGTTTAAATAATTATTTCAATTGAAAATCGTGATAAATAAACTAAAAAGAAACGAATAAAGAATATTCATAGTTCTAATTCTCTAAATGCAGTTTATTTAAATTTTTATGAATTTCGCGTTATATTATCATTTATATACCGCATACATTATTAAGTATTAAAAAAAAATCTGATGTGATCAATACATAACCGACCGCAATATATTCGGTTTAGTGAAAGTGTTACAGAAAATTATGAGAATGCATTTTAATGTCCGAGCCCTAACATATTCCAAAATTGGATTAATCCATGACATAGCCGAAATAAACTCGCATATAAAATTTCACATATAACTTAAAATACACTCGCTTGCTCACACTTTGCTTCAATGGAAAAGTGCGCTCCCACCAAAAATTCAACGTCCGAAATTTGGTGCCATTGCATAACCTCCCTTATATACAATAAGCAATATTTACAATTTTCTGTAATTTCTAATTTGAAATCTAGTAAAAAATATTATTTTTTTATTTTAATAACCACATTGCTATGCTCTAACTTTTATTATGCAGAAATTTTTTTTCATTCATATTACTTTTAAAGTATTTGAATTAATGCAACATACATATATACATGAATGTATAAAATATATTTATGTTTTGTCATAAAAACTACACATTCTTTGTTAGATTTCGTTACAGTTTTCTTTATACAATCAACAATTTTTAAAAACACACGCATTCAAATTTGTTCGCAATGCTTTTTATTCATTTTAATAAAAAAATTTTTTTACGATATTCTCTTTTTACTACTACGCATATACTAAGTTTTGTCTCTTATATTTTTTGTTCTTCTTATTTTTTTATTTGGTATGCAGTTAAGAAGAAATTCAATTCCAACAATCTAGATTAGAAATTATATGTTGCACAACATAAATCTCAGTAGCAATAAATTAAATCAGTTTCAGTGTTAGAAGAAGTTGTTTTTACAACAGTACATAATACGTATGGGGTAAATATACCATGTGTTACATATGTATGTAGAATATTTACATGGCTGAATGTTTTAAATAAAATTTATTATAGTTTTAAATATCACAATATTTTCTTCTTAACAACCAACTCACATTATTTCTCTGATTCGTTTATCTTTTATATTCTAATTTTAAGACGCTTCCATATTTTTTTTTTCAATTCAAATCAGATTAAATTTTAGATTTTATTCTTCTTCTTTTCTTTATTATTTTATTTGCTTTTCAACATTACCTTTGCATATACTAAAAATAAATATTAATTTCTTAAAATAGAATTAGAAAATGTGCTAATTAATATATAGGGAAATTTTTTAAAAATAAATTAACAGTAAATTTATAAACTGATTGTCAAGTCATCGGTCAGCAGAATTAAGGAAAATTATGAGAAAAAATTTATATTAGAAAGTTTGATTAATCATTTTTTATTAATTTTCGTGTAAATATTGTTTTGTGTGCTAAATTTAAGAATGAATAAAATTTGTCAGTAATAATTTTTATAGTTAATCATAATTTTAAAAATTTTGCTGATTCTATGCATTTATCTTTAGTGTAATATCTGTAGATTTCATAATATACTCATATTATCACTCATATCCTGATGTATAATGTACTTATTTTATACTAATACTATTATCAATGTAAATTTAGAGTTTGTGACATGATTAACTTTTTAAATAAACTCTCAATAAAGAGGGCTTTTTAGCTAGAGCGAAATGCAACTGAATTAGTTCAATTGCCCCTAAATATATGCAAAATTAGAAATTTCAAAATTTAAGAATATAATACAGCAAGAGTACAAATATACATGCCTACTATTTCTTTTAACAATTAATAGAATAGAAAAATTCTACTTGTAAAAATGCTTCTATATGAAACTTAATTCTAAATATTGCAGAAGAATGCTATAAGAATAAATAAAAATAATTTTATTATTACAACAACTTTTGACTTATTATATTTGACAAATCTATATAAAATAAATATTTTCAATTTAAATTAGTTTAATGCTCAAATAATGTCAGTCAAAATCAACAATATTATAATTGAAATCGAATTACTTTTGTTATATCTACACTATACCCAATTTGAATTTTCAATAAGGTCACTAATTTTCTTAATTGAATTTTTGAATTTTTTTTTAAATTTTTATACCTTTAAAAACAAAGTAAATAAATTTTGTATACATTATAGAAAAAAAAACGACATACGCAATTCAGAGTAATTCTACTCACTCAAAAATTACATTATACAAATACTTATATGATAGTTACTCACTTTCCTCTTACTTGCCGAATTAAATAACGAGATAGACAATCATGCTCTTAATTTCGTATTCTTTATACTTTTAAAGTGAGAAGTATCAAAAATTTTTGAAAAAAATTTTAATGCTTACCACTCTGAAAGTATAAAACTCGGTTCTGTTTATTCTATTATCAGATTTGTTGATTAATGTTATTGTTCTCATCTTTGGTCTCCAAAATTCATGATTCTTACATTGCTAAGTAAAATTTTCCAAGATATTCTTACAAATTCAATTAATTAAGCCTTCCCTAGAGTTTTCAGTAATGAACTTTTTTATTTTCCTTTATCAATTTTCAAATATTTTCATTTAATTTCTAAGACAGTCTTTATTATCTTCTTTTATAAGATTTTCGTGATTTATTCTTAAAATTTTCTTCTAACTATAAATCAAAAATTTTGATTTCACTTTTGTATCTCTAACCATACTAAAACGGGAAATATTTAAAATTTATTTAAAATTTTGAATTTGTGATAAATTCACAGTAAAATAAAAATATTTTATTGCATAATAAAATCTTGTTTTTCGTTTAGATAAATTTCTAGATTTTATTGAATATTCATTAAAAGAGATTTTTTTTTTGTTTTTTCAAAAATTTCATTTAGGTTGAAAATATAAATTCCTTTTAATTTATCATCATCTCTTATAAATTTTTCAATAAAGAAGATTTTCTTTTTAAAAAATGTCATAATATTTTGGATTTTAATGATTTATTTTTAATAATGGGATTGTTCTTTTTATATAGTTTAAAAATATTCATTTTTCTTTATCCAATTTAAGAAAGATTGTGGTTATATAGAATCAAGTTAGAAGTATTTAAACATTTTAGTTGAAATAATAAATTATATTGAAATTTGTACTAGTTTTTTAAATGTTTTATATTACGTTTATTGTGTATTGTTAATAAATTGCTTCTCTGAATAAATTAATACTATATTTATTCAGATTTGAGGAAACAAATCCGATTCTAGTATGGTTTATTGGTTTTAAGAAAAGTTTATTGAATAATATTTTTATAAATTGTATAATTGATTTAATTTTACAAATATTTCAAAATGGTGCAGTCAATACAATACTCACCACTAATTGTAATATAGTTTCATGAACTACTCTTCCAGAATATTATTTTACTAAATAATATGCAATTTTCGTTCTAATTTTTAAAAATATCTTTAAAATTTTAAATCATAAGCATGAAATTAGCCTCAAAAGAAAATAATTTTTCAATTATAAATTTATGGATTTATAAAAGACCAAGAACATAATTTAAATACGAAATTTCCTTAATTTTTAAAAAAATTAAAACCTTTAACAAAATAATGTGAAAAATCTAATTGAAAAAGCAATTTTATTTTATGTTGATATTAAAAAGTTTTGTAATAATGTTTTCTTACTTTTTATATCTTCCACTTAGCATATACCAAAATAACATTAAAATTTTCAATTAAATACCGGCCAACGCAAAAATTTTTATATAAACTTTTTTTAATTTTTATACAAGGTTGTTCAGCTCTGATGTTAAACTTCTCGGGAAGTGTTTCTTCAGATTTTTATGAGAAAACTTGTTTGCTCGAGGGAAATGAGCTCAACCGTCTATTACTTTATCTTAAAAACGGGACGTGTGACATGACAAGTCTGTATGACAAAGTTGTAGAAGATTTTGTAGCGCACCGAGAAAAAATTATTTCGAAATTTTTTTAGATATTTAACAGTTTTAATATCTTCATCCCAGCCTAAGCAACAAACAACATTTTTCTAAAAAACTGTGAGAGCTTTAACATCAGTTCCAAACCATCCTGTATAGTAATTTTTTTCTCAAATAATACAAATTTTCTAATTTAATATTAGAAAACTTTACTGTTTTAAATTTTATTATGGATTTTTTTAATTAATTAGTTTATATGAACATGATATAGAATATAGAATTTTTATTTTTCATAAAAATTCTAATTATACTTTACAATTTTACACCATCTAATGTAGATTTTAATGATTTTTTAGAATTATAATCAAAAGAAAAAACTGTATGAAACTATAATTATTTTACAATATAACAGTTAAACTTTCATTTGAATAAGATAATAGATTATATAATTTTACATAACATAACGTAATCTTAATCATAATATGCATTTATTTGGAATTTTAATTACTTAATACACGTTAGTTCAGATTAGATATAAAAGGAAAATAAGTATATACTGAAAGTTCACAAAACCTACTTCATATTTTATTAATTGGAAAAATTAAAAGTACATCGGAAATCTGCAATTATTCGAGCTAATTTTCAATTAAATTATTCTGTAATACTATAAGAAAGAGAAGGAAGTAGACTTAATATCATTAAAAGAAAATAATTTACGTCTACATTATATGTAAAATAGTATTTCAAAAATAAAGTTAACCATTAAAATTATTTTTAAATTAAGTAATTACCATACGACATTGTTTTTTAATATAATTCTTAATTATGTCTATTCTATTATTAAAAAAAAATTGTTTACAAACAATTAAAAGAATTTTAATCAGAAAAAATAAAAACAAGTTTTTCGCTTGGGTCTTTCGTTTTGTTGTGCACTTACTGTACGAATGTGCTTTTTGCTTTTATATTTGAAAGACTTTAGGAAATCAAACCTTGTTAATTGATTTTTAAAGATTGCTTTCGTTCCACACTCTTGTAATCAATATATTTTTGTAAATTAATAAATTCAAAAATTATTTTTATCCTATAAATATTAAAGAAATTCATAAATTCTCATTTTCATTCAAGGAATTTATTATTACAAGTAAATTAATTCCTTTGAAAACTTTCAAATTTGAAAATTTAATTAAAAATTCAAAATGGTAAATTTCCTACAAATTCTATTCGAAACGAAATATACGAAAAAAAATCCACTCTTCTTCTTCTTAAGCAACTTCACATTAACTTTAATAAGTTAATTAATTTAATTTTTAAATCATTTTTGTATCAAGATTCATACAAATACTCATATACGTATAATACATTATTAAATTATTATACCATAAGTACATGATTTGAGAAATTATGTTAATTATAAAGAAGTTGAGATAACGCAAATTTTTATGGAGTATCTACATAAATGAATGCATGTTTTAACGGAAGTTATTTAATTTTATGTATATTTTATAATAAAACATGATTTTTGTTTTATTGAATTTAATATCATCATTGACAATCATTTAATTTATTTTTTATATATATGTACAATATAATCAACTTGTTTACTTCAGTTTATACTTCAAGTAACAGAGAAAATACAGGGATTTTATAAAATCGATTTAACAGAGAAATTTTATTCTTTATAATGTTAATTTAAACTAGAATTTAAATTAGACAGCTATATTTAATTCCTTATGCATTTAAAAAATTTTAAAGGGGTTCTTATGATTTTTACACATTATGCAATATTTACTAATTTTTGGATAATAAGACATTCATTTATAATGGTATAATTAGCATAAATAATTACTGCATAAATGAAGCTGCTCTGGTTTTGCCAAATTTTTGATATTTAACAAGTTTCAATGTGACCTCGAATGTGTTAGCTGTGCATAAGAGCTGCTTATTATTTATTGCCTTTAGCAAACACACAAACATATACGCTTTACAACATAACAGTTTAATTTTTCCTACATTGGACTTCTTCCTATTTCACCTAAAATTAAAAAAAAATCAAAATTTCTACATTTTTTCAAAGATTTCAAAATTTAGAAAATTTAATTGAATTTTTTCTTTTCAAACACCTTGCACACGCATAATTACATTCTATTATCATATACGAGAATTCTAATTAAATATTATGCAAAACTATTTTTAGAAAAATGCAATTTTATACTGCTCGGATATGCAAAAATTCATAAGGTAAATAAAAAAAGTTGAAGAAACTTAAAATGAAAATTATTTAAAAATAGAATTTAACTGATAAACAGAGTATATTTATGAACTAATTAAAATTAATTATTAATTTCTTTTATGATTTGATTATTACTTTTAGTCTGGTGTTTTTAATTATTACTTTTCTTGAAATTTTCCCAGTTTCTTAATAATTTTTTTTCAATTTGTATGCAATATGGTTATTAAAAAAATCATATATTAAAGAATATAATGCGCTTGTATAAGTAATGGTATACATATAAAACTGTTAAAAAACTGTAAAAATTGAAATACTTCGCACAATTAAATTTTTTTAATTAAAAATGTAGAGAACTCTAAAATAATGTAAAAATTCTGTTAAAATTTATCAAAATCCGATAACTGCAAAATTAAAAATTTTTTCAGTATTATGGCGATTTGAAAATTTGTAAAAGAATCTTAAGAAATGCGCCATTATTAATGGAAATATTTTATGCTATAGCATATAACCACGTTTTAACAGAAACTTTGATTGTTGCAACTCAGTTTTTATTTAAAATTGAGCTAAAAATGAGGTTTAACAAATTTTCTGCAAAATTAATTTTCGACAATAGTGTTTTCATCTTTATACACTTACACTTACTTAAAAAGTCACAGATGTAAAAATAATGTACAAAAATTATTAAAATAAATAACATTTGAAAAATTTAAAAAATTAGTTCATAACTTGTGTCTATACAAGTTAAATGAAGAAAATAAGAAATTAAAACTTGGAATAGAATTTTACACACTTCTTTCTATAAATTTAGGAGAAGAAAAAGAGTAAATAATTGGAGCTCTAGCAGACATGGAATTATTAGTTATGCAACTGTTTGATTGCTTTTTTTGTATTCCATAGCTCTATATTCAAGCACGCACAAATACCACTGTATGATTTCATGCAGTATTAAGCAATCAAACAGTTTGTATTTTAAAAAAAACTGATTGCATTTTTGAATTATGACAATCTATTTGAATTGATGCAATAGTTCAGTTGTTCAGATGTGCGCAAAACGACAGACATTCAAGCTGAAATTGTAATACTAAAATTTGCATGCCTACCAGAGCCCTTAAAGTAAAAAATGAGAACTATTTGTTTTATTATTTTAACGATAAGTTTCTATTTCAAACTGATGTTTACTATATCATACGTAACTAGTAATGTAAGCATTTCATACAAAAAGTTTGATCGAACTTTCATAATCACTTTATTAATTGCCTAACTGACAATATGATTTCGCTTATTAAATTTTATATGCTGAAAATTTCTTTAAAGTAATTTTATTAAAAAATTAAATTGGTAATAATAGAAAATTTTGGTATTATTTTTTAAGTATGTACATATAATTTGTCGCATTGTGTTCAAGATCCACTCATATAAGATTATAATAAGTTGCTTTAACTTACAAAATACTAAATTCAAATATTTTTCATACTATTACTTAGAGATTTAAAATAGCAGAAACAGTTTCCACCTACATAATATGAAAGTAGATAAATTCTAATAGCAACATCAATTACGTGAAATACAAAAATCATTTTAATTCATTCATAAATTTCTGAAATAAAAAGAGAAAAACTGTTTATGAAAGCAACTATTATAATAATTTTATTTTTATTTTCATTCAAAATTATTCCGTTTATAATAGTATTATTATTAAAATATTATTATATAGTTAAAGACTTCAACATCTTTATTAAGCCATAATACATTAGAAATAGCTTTTAATCATACACAAACCAATTTAATATATAATACAAAAAGAGCACAGTTAAAACGTTATGCTCCATTTTATTATTGAAGACATTATTATTGAAGATAAAAAATATAAGAAATAAAGTTGGGTCAAACCAATGGTTTGTATTGTAGCACTTTTCCCTTCAACAAGTGAAAATTCTGCTTTTAAATACAGTCTATGTATAGCTATCACACTATTAAAATTATTTTCATTAATATACAAAACTATTTCTAGGATTGCATATATTTAGGATGACGCATATATGCAGTCTTTGAAATAAAGCAAAAACTAATATAAAAAGGGGTTAACATAATGCTCGATTTTAAGGGTTAATTGTGTGAGTTAAGAAAAATAATTATATTTTTTAATTTCACGGAATTTACCATTAGCTTTTTGCGTTTATAAAAATTTGGAAAAGCTTGCGGTTTCGGAAATATAAGGTGTCAAAAATTCAAATTTTACGAATTTCAAGAGGTGATAACTTGAGAGGGGGTGGAGATGGAAAAAAATTTTCTTCGAACAAAATGAACTATTTATTAATATCTAAAAGCTCCTAAAATTTCAAGCTTCTACAGTCTGGGGTCTAGAAGAAAACCGACATCAAAAATTTGGAAAAAAAGGACTTTAAATAACGGTGAATTTGAACGGCCATTTTGTTTTTCTTAAGTTGAACTATAGTGTACCGCGCAAGGGGAAGCAAGCCACTGCCTTTCTGCGTTTGCAAAATTTCAAAAATGCTTATGGTTTCATTGCAACAAATATTTAAAAAAGGCCATTTTTAGGGTTTTGGGGGGGTATAACTTCTAGAGGGGGGGAGATAGGTAAAAATTTTGTTCTACGGAAATAAGTTTCTAGTGAAGATCTATGTACGTATTAAATTTCAGCTTTCTATCGTCAAAGGTGTAGAAGTTTTGTAAACAGACACACGGACAGACGGACGGACGGACGGACGGACGGACGGACGGACAGAGTGAAACTAATAAGCACTTTTTTCAAAAAATTTTTTGGAAAAGTGCTAAAAACTCCCAATATTTCACATTCATTAACGTCTACGTTATAAAGAAATTCTTTTAGAATTATTAAAATAATAAGGAAAATAAAAATAAATAGAACGTTTAAAGGCTTCTTTCAGGAGCAGAACAAAAAAAAATCATATATGGATAGTTAAAAAAATTTTATAAGAAGATCAACATTTCACCTCAGGGGTACTTTTTACATCGGTACTTAAACTATTTTAAATAATTTGAACGCGTTTATTATACCATCTTGCTTAAAATAAGCAAAAATTAAATTTAAAATTATGCATTTAAAAAATAAAGTGGGTTCCATGTATGCCGCCGCTATAATCTTATATATTCTAAGCTAAAAAGATATTTTTGTTGCAGTCTTCTTTTTTGATTTTCTGGATTAGAAGAGATAATAATGACGTTTCACATAAATTTTATTTTCTTAGAGATGTTAAGATTTCTTTTAGCACTATTTTCTCTTTCACACAAAAATTTGAAATTCTGCACTGCATACAAATTACATAAAAATTATTTAAAGAATAGAACTTATTCTTTCATTTATTCTTTGGGTAAGAAATAAAGTTCATTATTTATGTAGATTCTAGAGAACAACTAAACTGAAATTTTTACAATAAAATTATTGTCTAACAATTGATACTGAGCTCTTTTTTTTAGGAAAATCAGGGAAGCCATCCCTTTTACTGATTCTAACTGTTAGAATAAAGGTTTGTTGTCGTATCACACATAGCTTAAAGCAGGATTGGATTAATTTTACACAAAATAATCAATTAAAACTGTATTTTACATAAAATTCTTTATTTCAATTGCTTCAATAATTTCTTTGGTGTTGAAACTACGAGTATCGAAAGTATTAAAGATAAAAAAATCGGAAGTAAACAGAAATTTACTCTTAATATTCATTAATTTTGATTAATTTTTATAATTCAAATTTCACAAACTGGTAATAATAGTCAACCCATTAATATTCCACAATTTAATATCCAACACTAACAACTGCAAACTGGAACTTTCTAAATGAAACTACAGCCATAAATTAACATAAATCACCGTATTATTGCATCTCATTTTTCGCAACATAAGATTAAAAGATTTTCTTTTTAAAAATCTCATGCCGTAAAAATCCAAGTAAGTAGTTTTTAACAATTCAATTTTTATCTATACCACCATACTCAACTTTAGTCTTTTTTTTTTTAAACCAAGATCAACCGCATAAAGAACTAACTGTATATACAAAACAAAAGACTGTTAATGTGATAAAAATGAAAACTAAATCCAATAAGAATTATAGGTTATAAGAATAAGCAAAATTTTACAATAGGTGCACATATTTTTGCAAATTTTTATAAGTACTTTAGAACGTAAAATACGCGTTACTTATTTACTACACGCACGTTATCTTTTATCAGATTTCATTGTGATTTTTTTCTCTGTACCTACTTACTCTCACTAAAGTTCATTTAATGTCAAATAACCTACTGTTAAAATAACATATGAGATTTTTTTTTCTTGTTATTGTTGTTCAGTAGCTTTAACATAAAGCAAAAGATAGATAAATAAAAAGTGCATAATAACTCAATTAAATTTTGCATTTTATATATTTAATAGCATAGCTGCAAAAAATAAGAAGATGCACATTTTTATAAAATTTAATGTAGTTGGAAAAAAAAAATTCATAACAACACCAATGGTATTCATACACTTTAAAATAAATTTAATAGAATCTCTTAAGTTTAAAACAATAAGATGAAAATATTAAAGAAATCTGGTTAAAGAATATTCAATAAAGTTGGGTCAAACCAATGGTTTGTATTGTAGCACTTTTCCCTTCAACAAGTGAAAATTCTGCTTTTAAATACAGTCTATGCATACCTATCACACTATTAAAATTATTTTCATTCATATTTAACTATTTCTAGGATTGCATATATTTAGGATGATGCATATATGCAGTCTTTGAAATAAAGCAAAAATTAACATAAAGAGGGGTTAACATAATGCTCGATTTTAAGGGTTAATTGTGTGAGTTAAGAAAAATAATTATATTTTTTAATGTCACGGAGTTTACCGCTAGCTTTTTATGTTTATAGAAATTTGAAAACGTTTGCGGTTTTGGAAGTATAAGGCTCCAAAAATTCAAATTTTACAAATTTCAAGAGGCGATAACTTGAGAGGGGGTGAAGATGGAAAAAAATTTTCTTCTAACGAAATGAACTATTTGTTAATGTCTATAAGCCTCTAAAATTTCAAGCTTCTACAGGCTGGGGTCTAGAAGAAAAACGAAATCAAAAATTTGGAAAAAAAAGACTTTAGATAACAGTAAATTTGAACGGCCATTTTGTTTTTCTAAAGTTTAACTATAGTATATCGCGCTAGGGGAAGCAAGCCGCTGCCTATATGCGTTTGCAAAATTTTAAAAATGCTTATGGTTTCATTGCAACAAATAGTTAAAAATGGCCATTTTTAAGGTTTTGGGGGGGTATAACTTCTAGAGGGGGGAGATAGGTAAAAATTTTGTTCTACGGAAATAAGTTTCTAGTAAAGATCTATGTACATACAAAATTTCAGCTTTCTATCTTCAAGGGTGTAGAAGTTTTGTAAACAGACACACGGACGGACGGACGGACGGACGGACGGACGGACGGACGGACGGACGGACAGAGTGAAACTAATAAGCACTTTTTTTCAAAAATTTTTTGGAAAAGTGCTAAAAATATTGTAATCTTCAGAAATAATAAATTTAACAGGGAACAACATTAAAATATGCGTTCAATATTGTTCTCGTTTACATGAGACGATGATCATATTATTTTTTTTGAAGAATTACTTGTATTTTTGTATAGATTGAGTAATAAAAAATATTAAGGCAAAAAAAGAACAAAAAGGTTTTTAGAATAAAGGAATAACACATTTAACTTAAAAACTTGATTTTAAAATAAAAGCTGAAATGATTATCCAAAGCGGTTTATAGAAAATTTACAATTTTTTTTTTTACATAAATTTTTTCCTCTTTAATTTTTATATGATTGAGAAGGTGGATTTAGTGATGAAAACAGTAAATAGTAAAATAATTGTTTTCTGTTTTGTATTATAGATGCATAGAGAAAAATTCAAGAAGATATTAAGATTTAATCAGTGTTGAATTAAGTATTTAAACAAGCGTTTTTTGCAGAATACTAACTTTATTTCGAAAAGACATGGTAGTTTTGATTGGCAATTCTAATTTTATACACAATAGCAATTATTACATTTTATGAAGTACTCGTAAGTCCGTCGGCCAGTATGAAAAACTGAAATGTTGAACGTTTGTAAATTTTTCTAAGCCATAGCAAAAAAATTTTGGAATAAAATAATTTTTGCAGTTCTCTATTTTTCCCAATAACTCCTAAACAAGATAATGTAGCATAGTGACGTATACACCAATTTGAAGCTTAATTATCAAGGTTATCAGCTGTGCTAAAATTGGGTGAAACTCCAATGTGATATCACCTAGAAAATTAACGTTTTTTAAAAATGCAAGTTCATTTTTCAAATTTTTCGAAATTTAAAGACATGTGATTTCGAACTCTGAACAGCAATTATAAGCAATGTAGATATTTGTCTTAAGACTGTCATTCTGAGGTCTTCAAATTATATTTAATAATGCGTCTGTCTTGCACAGACACGCAGTTATTCTTCAAAATTTTAAAAAGTAAAAAAAATCACTCGAAATAACTTCAAGTCCCTGTAACTCTGAACCTGTTGAGCTGTCAACATCGCCTCTATACACAAATTTTTTCTACTTATATGGCATACATAATAATATACATCATTACACTTAAATACCGGACACCCTATATTTTATGGAATTTAATTTGCTTCCATCAGTCCTCCGATCACGCGTAAATTATGGCTTTTCCTGAAGTTAATAATTTGGACAAATTTTTTCACATCCAATTTGCAAATGGAATTTTAACAATAAAAGTGAATTCTTATTTGCCTAATATACAATTAAAAATGTGTTTATACTCACTCTTTCCAAAACAATAAAACTACAATGAAAACCAAAATATGACACCAGCTAATGTATCATAACAACTTTACAAAACTGCACCACTGAATTTTACGGGCAAATTAAATATGGTGAATATATGAAAAATTTTATTTTTCCTACGATCAAAATAAGAACAAAATTATTCATTCCTTTCTTTTACAGAATTTTTCTCTTTGTTTCGGTTTATTGTCAGGTTGTCAGCTTCTACACAACATAACATAAAAAGCAAAAAACAAAAAAAAATAATGAAAATTGCATAAAAATTCTCAAAAAAAAAACGGTATTATATGATAAGTGAACATTTTTTTAATGTGTTTTTTTTTTTTTGTTGTTCTTAAAAAAGATATTTATGCAAAATTTGAAGATACATATTTTTACAATTCATACCAATGTGTGGACACAACAACCAAATCACAAAATATAAGAACAAAAATAAAAATGAATTTTAAGTCATCCAAATGTTTTCAATAAAGTTGAGAAAATCTCAAAGAAAAAACAGAAGAAAACAAAAAAAAAAAGGCATTAAAATGCATAAGTACACAAAACATTTGCAGGATTAATCAAAAAATTAAAACGCAACAATGTGATTGTAATTTTGATATTAAAAACCCAGTAAGACTTTACTAAAGAAATTTTTTAAAAATTTTGGCCTCAATAATAGTTCAACACGAGTAAGCATAAAAATCAAGACAGAAGTCCTTGTCTATGAAAAGAAAATTTAATAATTTCTTGTTCATCCATTATCTCTTCGCTTCTGTATCTCAATCCCACATGAACTCAATTTTCATAAAAATTTATATTTGAACTTTATTTGTTCATTACGTCTTACTAACGGTCGGATCTTATTAAGAGTGTTAATAAATATGAATGCTGTCAATAAGTGGTGAATTTCCCGTTTTTCGGGAAATTAAGGCAAATTTCGGAACCAAACCGGGAAATCGTATTTTATGACATATTTTCCGATAAGATTATTTCTTAAATATTACAAAAATGTAATATTTTCCAGAGATCTATTTGCATTTTAGAAAATTAAATTAAAAAAAAACCTGACTCAAAAAATAATTAATCTACTTTGACTAATAGTTAATTTCATATTTTCAGGTCTCCCTCACTTAACGTAACTTCTTTTTATGTAATTTCGCTTAACGTATAGGTTTTTTTTTTCGACATTTCTCTTATCGTAAATTTTCCCCTCCTTTATCGTAAATTTTTCTGTTGTTTGTTTTTTACGTAAAAATACAACATTAACAACACTTGACACCTCTATAACAGTAAAAGTATGTTGCGATTTTTTAAGCTGTCAATCCATACAATTGTTTGCTATTTACGTACACAAACTAATTAAGCAAGACTATATTCATAGTCCCACATAATATAATTTTTTAACTTTAGGAAATTTTTGAATCTCAAAAAATAATTACGTTAAAAGAGTATTACATTTCATTTAGTAATCGTGTTATTTTCGACCATTCGAGAAACAGCTCAGGATAATAAAGACATGAAATTGGATCATGTGTCCATTTTCAATTTCCTTTTTGAAATGAACCACCGTCTCTTGAAAGAAAATTCCTCAATGTAACTCAAATTGAAATTGTTGCTTCAATAAAGTCGTTTTATACCAAAAAATTCCACCTGGGTTTTTTTTGTTTTTAAAAATAATGATGATGATTACAAATAATAATTATGATTATAATGATGATGTCAACAAATTCTTAAATGATGAGAAAACAAATGCTATATTAAAAAATTTTTAGTTCTATCCTTACCACAGAGTAAGTTATTTAAGAGTTCATTATTCAAAATAATGTAGTACCATGATAATGATGAGGTCAAGAAGTTTAAAAAGAAAATTGTTTTTAACTAAGAAACTCAAACTTAGGTAAAAATGTTTGTTTTTTCATTTTTTTTTTTTTTAAATAAGAGTTACTTATTTAATATTCAGTAATTGTAGATTTTTATTATTTGATTATATAGTTTTTCTATGTTAACTGATTTAAAACTATTCAAAACTTTTCTACATAGCTACACAAATATATTTCAAAATTGTAGGAGTTTGAAACAAAAAAAAAATTGCATAAATTCGAATGTTATGTTGGATGCACAAGGTATACTCATATTCATACATTATACCCACATTTTTGATTTTGTAATATTTTTTTTTCACAAATTTTATATATATATATAGGTATAGAATTCTTTATTCCTGGTATATTAAATGACATAATAACATTTTTCAAATTTTATTTTTTTTTTGTTAAAATTTTCATTTAAATTTATACTGCAGTTTGCAATGTAACATATGATTCTTATAAGGCATATATGTAAATTATGTTACCATATAAAGAGGATTATTTCATCATCATTATATATCAAGATCATCATTATATAGGTACATAATTATGTATAGCCATCTTCATTTATTATGCTCAATAAATAATATACTAATGTAAAAGTAGGGATATTTTGAGTATTTTAGTCTTACTTGCATTAATTGATAAAAAACTAAGAAAAATGGAGTTTATACATAAATTAATATAAAATCATAATGGTTTTCAAGGTAAAACATAAATCAGCGCGGCTCGTTCTAGGAAGTCAGAATAAAAAAACGTAAATTTACGGACCCTGTCCGTTAACTGCTATGTAAAATTCCTTGACAGTAATTTCGTTCAAATAAAATCTCTCTCCATTTTTTCCAATTTCTGAAATTTCTGAAACAAATGAGTCTTTCATATTTCCCATTTAATTTCATACTCTTTGCTCTTATTGTAACAATTTATTACAAAAAATTTTTAAAATCTATAGCCAAAAATATTTTGATAATTCTTAATTAATTAACAAATTGCATTAATTATTGCCTTTTGAGAATAATAAAGATATGGGAACATTTAGAAACTTAAAATTATGATCGACTAATTTAATCAGTCAAATTTATTCTTGTATTTAATAAATAAATCTGTACAACCCTGTGCAAGTAAAATATGTTCGAATATCACAAATTTTTCTTTATTCTGTTAAATAACATTATTTTGTTTTTTCAATTTTTGATTAAAATTTTGCATGTTAAAATTTTATTCTTCTTGTTTTTTATAGTTTTGATAAAAGTTCAAAAAAATTTGCAATATTTCTTGATTTTATGGGAAATTTTTTTACAAATTTAATAATCATTTTTAATTATTTGTATGCATGTTTTGTAAAAAAAAAAATCTTTAAATTTTGAAAGAAACAAAATTTTTAATTTTATCAAATTTTAATGTACGTTAGTATGTACTCAATAAATACATGTAGTTGAAGAAAAATCATTCATAATTAATCAAAATTCACAGCTAACAAATCTTTTTGATTTATGCGTTGAAATGTCATATAAAAAAACTCTCTTAAATTGGAAATTTCGACATTAAGAAAAACCAACATTTAGAATTTTCAGTTAAAAATACAACAAGAGCAATTTACGCCAGGCGAAATGTCACAATTCATATAGAATGCACATATTTAAATGAAATTGCCTAGAATCAAACGAAATTACCGTTACGATTTTCACCACCTGTAAATAATTTTTTACCGCTTGGGGTATTTTTTAACATTATTATGTTTCCATGTGTGTGTGTGTGATGTTATATGTTATGTTATAATATTTCGCCGTTTAACAACGGAAATCTTCGGCTGTTGCCGTTCACCACTTTGGTTATGTTTTTACTAATTGCAAAATTCCTTTCTTCCTTTCTAATCTTGTAAAAATATTTCTCAATATTATAGTAATTCTTACCTTTCTTAAACTAATTCTTGATTGTATGTTGAATTTAAAATAAAAGGAACACATCTCTTATTAAATCTACATTCAAATATTAAATCTCGTCTGTTTATAGTTCCGAAAACCAAATTTCCTGCCACACATAAGAATACGAGTACTCTCATAACTATTACTTTCATTATTTTCTTTTCCATTTATTTTTTGAATGAAAATCTTTTCTTCGAAAAATAACTATTCTCCAATAGAAATAATTTTACGGCTATTTTCAATTAACTTTTATAAAAAGTTACGCATTATTTACATAATAAAAAACTCAATTTTTCTAATTATTAATGTTTCTTACTTGAAACAAAAGCATGAAAGTAACATACCAATTATAAAATAACCGAAGAAGTTAGAATCGCAAATATTGGTAATTAATTATAATTTTTTAGAATTTTAAAATAATGGGAAATGATGAAGGTAGTTCGTAGCCTACCTATCTGTCCATCAATAGAAAATTAAATTCTCAGTCTTTAAATGAAATTAATTCTAAAGAATAATTAGAGTTTAAATAAATTTAAAATTGAAGACTTTCTTTTCTTGTATGATAAAAAATAGCATTCGTCTTCTTTATTTCAAATTTAATTTATTAAATTTTCTAATTCTAATTTAAAAATTTTTAAAATAACCTTCAGAATTATTTATGTTAAGAAACCAATAATTTATAATATTAACTACAATTTTCTAGTTTACAAATTACAAGATTACTTTTTGATTAACATCCATAACGAATGCTGTCGTTTCATATTACATTTCTATAGGATATACCATTTCTATAATCCACCTGAAAAGATTGAGCAAAATTCAAAGTTAGTTCTGCCGTCTCTATTCAGATGCGAAATATTGACCTGCTAGCATATATAACAGGTATTGTGTGAATGGTACATCTTCATAACTAAAATACTTTGAAGGAGGAAGAGATTATAAATTCGATATTGAAATTTGTTAAGATCCTTGCAACTGTGTTCGTATGAATTGAAATTTGAGTTTGTTAAAAAAAGCTAAAATATGAGATTTTCTAAAATCCTTTCAAAATTCTCTTTGCATTAAATACAAATTGCATTTATAAGCAAATCAAATTCTGTATCCGAAAAATTTAGATATGAAAAGAGCGTGAGATGGATCAATATACCGTCACGGTAAATATATTTACCTTATTCTATTTTTTTTAAGCTTTTGTTTCTACAAAATTTATTAGCGCAGAAAAATACTTATTTATCCCTGTTTATTGCTCTTTTGATTTTTCTTTTCTTTCCTAAACCAACCGTATAACACCTACCAAAACAGCACCTATATATTAAATACCTTTTTCTTTTTGCTAATTTCTTCGTTTCATCACTATATTATTGTTAAAAACATTCAATTTTTGTTGCATATACACATTTCTTATTTTGTACTTTTTCTTCTTTTTTTTTTTAACTAAAGTTCTTATAGTTCACTAATGAAACCGTTATCTTTAGTTACAAACTTGAAATATAATGAACTTATATGTACATGTGATGGTGATATGATTTGAAGTAGAATAATCATGATCATATAAAAGAAATATATACACAAGAAGTTATAAATAAAGTATAAAAAAATCTGAAATGTTCTCTTCAATAAAACGCTTCTATACATACGTACTATATACAAATAGTATTCATAAAATGTGTATAAATCTGCCGCAAATAATGATGCTGAAAAAGCAGCAGCAGCAGCAAAAACAAAAAACACTTTATACATACGTGATTTTTTATTGTTCATTATGCATACAAAGAGAATAAAAGACAATGCAACGGTTAATATGAAAAGAATGAAATTTCATGTGTACTTTTATGCATATTATTTGAGAAAGTTAAGGGCAATCCTTAAGATGGCTTTTTGTATTTTTTAACCTTTAATAATTTAATAATTATTTTTTTTCTAGAGAATTTTCCGAAACCCTAAATATTTTAATTTTAGAAAAACCCATTTTCACTAATATTCGTGTTATTGTTTTTTGCTGAATCTGCTGAATAACCCTTGACTTCAAAATTGTCGTCATATTTTAGTGATGCACAATTCAGCAAATACAACCCATTAGGTGAATTGTGAATTAACTCTGTTTTATAGTAATTTTAAAGTTCGCAGCAATTCTCTAAAACGAAAAATTATCTACTTTTCCTCTTTGAATACTGTTGTCACTTCTTGCTATAAATGAAAAGAAAGACATAGCCAAGAAACCATTACAAAAACTTTATAAGTTCCTGAACTTCTTAACTATCTAATTTCCAAATTTTTGTCTTATGACCAACTCATTATTTTTTCTGAAATTTCATTTTGCTTAAGGAGATTCTCCATATTTAAACAATAAAAATTATAATCGTTCAAATAAAAATAAAAACGTAGAAAAAATTCTTTTATCGTAATATTTTTCGTATTTTGTTTTGATTTCTTTTTAAATAAATAAATAAACCATGATGATGGTGCGCTTACAATTAATATACAGATATAATTATAATTCACTTGACGCGCTCTGACGCGAATTGCACAAATTAAATACTTTATATACATAAACCTTTTTTTTTCAGTTTTTTATTTTATTACTCTCTAGATTTTTTTAACTTTAACCAAAAAATTATATGAGTCTGAGAAAAATATAACTGTATAACAATATTCTAAAGGAAAATATACAGAATAAAATTGTTGAGATTTTTTTCAATAAAATAAAAAATTCAAAATGTTTGAGAATTAAAAAAGATCACTTCAATTATATCAAAACTAACAACTAAATAAAATCATGATGAAAATAAAAAAGAATTCACAGAGAATTGTAAAGTTCCCAAAAAAAGAAAGGAAAAAATAATTTTATATTTTTAGTTCTTCTAATTATTAATAAAGTATTCTTAAAAACGGAATAATATATGCAACAAGTACCACCACCTAGAATATTTTTTTTTTTGCAATAATTAAGAATATTTCCCATGGAACAATTTTACACACGTAGGCATCAAATTTTTTCTTGAGAGGAACTTAGAATCATAAAAAAATTATTCATGAAATCATGAATGAAAATTTTATGAAACTGTTATTTGGTTTAAATATTAATGATAAATATACTGTTAAAGTTTTAGCAGTCCACACTAAATGTAATTTAACATAATATTACAGTTTGCCAAATCAACTTGCGTTTAATAGCATTGTATGCAGTGTACGAGGTATGAGAGAAGAAAAAGAAATAGTTTTCTTGGTTAATAAAAACGTGCGTTATATTGTGTTCAATGGTGTTTAGCATCCGAATCATTTTTGAAGTATTAATGGTGATACGTTTCCTAATAGAAAGCGATGTTAAATCAACTTTCTGTTACAAAAAAATGAAAGTTAATCCAGAATTTTAAATAGATAATGTTCGACATCTATTTTGCGAATAAAATACAAACTCTTATAGTATAAATGTGTATGTGTGTAACTAACTGCTATATAACCTGTTGTAGCTTGGAGTGTTATACTTTTAAAATTTTATATAACCTTAAATAGAGCAGAGAAATTGAAATACGGCTCTTAAGCTCTCTCGAAATGGTAAATTTTATAAGAATAGCGAAATCTTTTGATAATTTTCTTTAAACTGACACAGTGTAAGTTGAAATATTAACATAATAGGTTAGAATTTCGATATAGATCACAAATTATTGATATTCTACATATTTCATTAAAAAAAAATACTTTACAGATCTTCCTGAGAAATAAAAAGATTTAAGCAATTAATTGTTCATGGAAAAATGTAATAATTATGCATAATACAATAGAAAGTAGCAATTTTTTTGTCCAACAAGAGTCCAATAAACAAAAGTCCTAAGAAAGCCTGTAGGTGGTGATAATAATTAGTGTAATCTACTTTAATCTTACTTTAACTCAATTTAATAGCAATTTCTCTTATCTTACAGAATTGTTTTTTTTTTTTTGAAATATTTAAAATGAAAGTATATTTTCACTACAAGAAATATAAGAAAAAAAAATACAAAAAAAATCCTTTTAAAAGATTAAGAAATTATTTAGACATTTATTTTACAATAATTAATTTCTAAAATAAAATATTATCACCTAAGACATACCAAAACTCACAGATCTAGATTCATTTACATTTCACTTCATTAATGACTATTACAAGAAAAATACAAAAAAAATTTCCCAAACATTTTTTTTTTCTTATTCTCTTTTTCTTTCTATGTATCTCTCTCTCTCTCTTTCTATGACATTTATTTATTAAAATGAAAATTGAACAATACTCAAATTACAAAAAAAAATGTCGACCAAAATCATTATTACATTAAAATTTCACCTTTCAACCTAAAATATGACCTTAATCCTAAAATACGCGCATATTATTACAAAAGCCATGGTGTTACCGAAAAAAAAATGAAAAGAAAATTCAATTAATAACATTTTAATAATCCAATTTTAATACTAAAATGTACTTACCGCACTTAATAATGGTTATCAAAACCGAAAATTATCACCATTCATTCATTATATTCGCACATAATGATAGTCACCATATTAAAATAACTCATCACCTTTCTCCATAATGTCAAATATAAAGAAAAAAAGAAAGAAAAATTTATTTATTATTTTTTCTTTAAGTTTAGTAATTATATAGTCATTTAATATCAGCAACTCTTTAATTTTTTTTTTTGCATAAAGGAAAAAAAAAAAGATTCTTTAGAAGAAAAAAAATTGGGGCAAATAGCAAGCAAAATTTTCACTTTAACATTCACTTTCACACACAAAAATTTTCTTCCCTTTACTTTAAACTTGATTTATATTAAAATTTTATGGCGGTACGGCCCTTTTGTAATTATGAAGATATGACAATATTATAATCAAAATTATTTTTGAAATTTTTAATAATAATGATAATGGACGTTTTCATAAACGCAAAACTGCAAAAAAATAACTGTAGAATACTGCAAAAACATGACGTGTTCTATAAAAGCATAACTGATTGACATAGTGTGCTAATCAATTGTGCTAGTCGAATAATTTTACTCTATTGCTGATAATTTAGAAATGTTCATGAACGTAAGCGTTGAAGCAAAGTTTTCACTATATATTGCGATATGCAGTGTTTATAAAAGAACTTAACTGATGATTTTGTTAAGATAAGAAAATTAGAATTTTTTTAACCAAAATTATCATATTTGTTTTTATAGAATTATATTTCTTAATTGCTGATCTCACGAATTGCGGAAAAATTATGTTCATCTAAACAGAAATCCAGCATACTTATATGTGGCTAAATAATTCGGAGAGCGCCAGATATACAGTTTCTAAAGCACGGCAAGATAGATAATCACATAAATAAATATTCGCTATAAAAATAAAATTTCTCTAACAAGTACGCGTACACAGTTAAGAAAGTATAACTATACTTAAAACATAACTCTCTTATTAATAATATTGCTAAAATATAACGATTTAGGTCAAAAACCCACATAAAAATGTAGTATCACTTTCATTTTCCTAATACCCAAAAATACTAAGTAAAATATTCATTAGCAAACTTCTAATTTGTTATACTCGTACCAACGAAACTATAAAAAAAAAATTAGAAATGAAAATTACAAAATGAATAAAATATCGAGAACAATTTCTAATAAAATATAATTTGCAATCAAGATACATAACAATAAATAAATCATTAATATTAATAGTTCAAATTGTTCAATACATTTCATCAAATTTTAAACATTTATTACTTACTGTACTCGTATGATACGAGCATTTGACAACCTTAATTTACCATTTAAATACATAGTATTGAGTTAATGCTACATAAAATTGGTTAAACATGACATCCACATAATTCATGAATACACAATTTTGCTTGTTATTGTTGTACACTTAAATTGTACCTAATTATAATTTTTATAAAGTAATTTATTAAAATTATATTGTCGTTTTTCAAATCTCTATAAACAAAGCCATGCGACATCTAAATATGACACACAGATTGAGTTTTCATTCATAATAAGAGTATTATTATACATAATTTCTGTCTGCGCTCATCTGTATACATTACTCATATAAAAGTAGTTACCTATACATATTTGAAACTCATCAAATACTTGATTGTACTTGCTAGTTAATATCGAAGGGAAATTTGATTTCCGGTTTTTTTTCTCTCCGTTTTCTCAACATTTTTTGCACCACATTATAAATGGTGCTCTACAATATTCAAAGTAAATAACTTTTATTTTAGTCTGTAAAAATATACTTAACCTCATAGTTTCATTTTAAGTAAAATTTAAAAATAAAACTTTTAAATTAACTATCATTATTATAACTATTTCATTTTCTTTACAAGTGTTATTAGTTTTTTAATACGTTTTTCTTAAATTCGTTTCTTGTTTGTTTGTCTGGAAATCGGATATAATTAAAAGACCTTTTAGAAATTTTTAAACTCTAATAACTCAGCTCAAAGATACTCGTAATCTAAAAAGGCTTCTTGGAAACTTTCCAGCCTATGTAGTTACATAGGATCTGAACAGTATCCCAAAATAGATCCTAAGAAGACAATATAGATCCTAAGAAGACAAAAAAAATTTATAATTCTGCTCATGTACAGGCATCTACAAGTTTTCTTTTCAAAAATTGAGGTCAAAAAAAAGAATAATTTATATTAAAATTCAATTTATAACATTTGAAATTTGAGAGTTGACTGTTTACAGGTGACAGTTGATAGCTGACATTTGACAGTAACAAACGGCAGCTGGCATTTGACAGGTGACAGAAGACAGTTAACGTTTGATAGGTGACAGTTGGCAGATGACAGGTGCCAGCAGAAATTTGAGTGGTGACAGGTGACATTTGACAGGTGACATTTAACAGCTGACATTTGACAGGTCACAGATGACATTTGACAGCTGAAAGTTGACAGGTGACAGGTGAAAGCTGACAGTTGACAGATGACACTTGACAGCTGACATTTGGCAGGTGACAAATGACATTTGACAGATGAAAATTGACATTTGGCAGGTGACAGTTGACATTTGACAGATGACAGTTGACATTTGACAGATGACAGTTGACATTTGACAGATGACAGCCGACATTTGACAGGTGACAGTGGACAGATGACATTTAACAGCTGACATTGGACAGGACATTGACGTCTGTCACCTGTCAAATGTCAGCTGTCTTCTGTCAACTTTCACTTGTCATTTTACAGTCCACAAAGAATTATTTTCCTGTCGTGGTTAAAATTAATTCATATTTTGTTTTCTTTTAACATAAAATAAGAATTTTATAGTTAATAGTTGAAATTACACGTGTTTACAATGATAAATATGAAATAACTGGAAAATGTACTCAATTACATGCAATATAAAAATAATCTCAATAATAAAAAGAAAACATTAATAAAAAATAACTTTAAATTTAGAAAAAATTAGAAATCTTGTTAACTTGTCATCTACAAGATTGTCAATCATTTTCGCTGATTACCTTAAAAATCTTTACCAAATTACTATTTTGATGATCAAAAGTAGACAAAATGCTAACAAGAGTGCCCTCGAATAATTGTTTACTACCGATCAATTCCAATTGGAATATTTTATGTGCCTCTTCCACAAATATTATATTCCAGTTTTTTGTGAAATATGTCTCACCATCCATACTGAACACTCGACACCTTGTAAATTAATAAATTTGTGTTCTTTCATGGAAAATTTAATTTATTTTAATAATTTAAACCAAATACAAATAAGTTGCCATACACTAAAAGTACAATTTAACATTTTCTCACCCATTGCTTTTAGCACAACATTATTAAATTTAAATCAAATTTCGCCTTTATTTGTTTATTCAATAGAAATTTACTATATGATTAAGAAAATCAATGTAGATTTATTTCTTCAATAAAATTACGATATTATTAACAATAAAAAGGAACAATTTTAGTTCAATATTTTATTAAATTTGTAATAATATGTAACGATTCAACGAATATCGATAATCAATTTTTTATCCCTTGAGCGTTTTGAAAAAATAAATGTAAGTACTTTTATAGTATAAAAATGAAAATTTATTGAACTAAATTTTAGAAAATGGAAATCGAATTAAATAAAAAAATCACAAACAATGTGAAATATCATAAAATCATAAAAAAATATTGTTATTTTCTATCGTGGTGACCTTTAAAGGTGATTCTCAAGAAATACAAAAAACAAAAAGCAACAACAATAATTGATTATAAAAAAAAAGTTTCTGTCCTAAAAATTATAAAAATTTTGGAAGTTACAATTTAGAGAAAAGAAAAACCAACTTGGTTATATCCAAATGAAAATTCCGAAACCTACTTGAACCAATTAAATTAAATAGGGTTCGTACCATAACTTATAAGCAATTTCTAAAAATTTGATAATGTAAAATTTCAATTTTGTGCACAAAAATGAGTTTTTAAAGCGGCTGGAAGTTAGATCAGTATTGTTCGACTATAGTTCTGTGAAAAAAATTTATTAATTTTCCGAATTAACTACTTTCTTTTGCTTCGTCCTCCATCTGTTCTAAATTTTATATAGAAATTTTCTTTGCGTACTTCTACATTACAATAAAAATTATGGAAAAGCGGTTTGTTCAAGATGTACAGCCAATTTATAATGGTAGAATTCATATATAATTGAGTTTGATTGTAAAATATCTTATATCTACATTATATTGATATGAAAACCAGAAACATTACGTGCCACCGTCCAGAAAATCCTAAAAGTTTTCAAATTGTTTTTTGCATTTTATTTACCTAAAGAATCTCTGTTATGAGGAATGTTCTGCCTTCTGAGGAAAAATTAATTCTTATGCCTTAACTAAATCAATTAATAATAAAATTCAATTTATGCAAATTTATATTATGGTAATTACAGAGCTTAAATCCCTACGTCTCTGTTATTACCATATAAATATTAAATTTAGACAAAAAAAATTTTTGTTTTACAAAACGTATGGCTTTGAACGACAAAATTATTTCTAACATTGCACGTAAAACACTTAATTCGTTAAAATTCACCTTCTAGTCATGACTGATTCCATCATTTAATATAACAAAAATTTTCTTGTTCATTTCCAAATCAAATATTTAATTTCCATCATTAATGTACCATCACATGTAACTTATTAAAATCTGCTTGGAACAATTAATTTAAATTTTCTTAATTTTATTTTGAATTTTCTTAAAATTTCCTAATATTTTTTGTTTCAAATTGTAGAAAAAAAATTTATAATTTTTTTTTATATTTATTTTGATTGACACTTATGGCGTACTATAAATTTAAAAAACAAAAATTTTCTATTCATACCGTTTTAATTTCCATTTCTCTCTCTCATACTTTTTTCATTGAACAACACAATAATTTTCTCATATTGTTCGGATCCACCATGCATAATAAGTAAAATACAAAAAGTTGTAAAGAAGAAAACCATATAGAAATTTCAATTCAGATTGAATAGAAAGAGAATGAATTTTAGGGCTCAACCCACACGATTTTCTACATTATATATAATAAAGAGTTAAAAATTAAAACAAAAATTCTATCGTATTTTAATTGAGATGAAAAGTCAGAAATGTACCTAAACAAAGGTTCTTCAAAATTGGAGCATTTTAATTGTAAAAATTTTTATTTTTTGATGTACACAAGCACATCCCATATTTAAAGAAAAAACTCAATTTATAATTATTGCATATAAGTTAATTAGATAATAGTTTCTTTTAAATATACATGTATGTAACTTCCTGTTGGTACTGTTGGTCTCCTAATTTTTTAATTATATCCCAATAATCATAATAAAACTGAAAATTAATTGAACTATTTGAATATTAATAAATTAGTTTCCACTGCAGATATAATAATATATAACTTTACTTGTTACCCTAAACACAACAGGTGTAGACGCTTAACATTAAAGTGATAAACTGTTCAACATAAAGTCAAGTAAATGCGTAGTCGGAATTGGTTTAAGTGAAAGACATACACTTGAGTAGAATTTTGTGGAAATTCTTATGCTCATACATAAAAACGCTCTTATTCTCATTCAGAACAACTTGTAAATTAAATTTAATAACAATAATTACTTTGACCAACAATCACCTTCCCGACCCAAACTAATTTTGATCTGATCCAATAAATTAAAATAAACAATTCCCAACTAATTTCCTTTTCTCTTAAGTAGATATACTAAATATGTTCTACTTTCTTATAGTGATTAAAGAATTCGTAAAGATTAAAATATCAAATTTATTTTTTCCATTCTATTATTTTTTTTTTATATTTTATTAAATATCTTAATTTTTACGAATCTCTTCTATATTTATTTTCTGGGATCGTTTTTTTATTTTTCAGAAGAAAATCAAATTCCAAAACCATTTACTTAAAATATAAAAATAACAAAAGAAATAAAAGAAAAATAAAAGAATAGAAATGTTTAGATAAAAGGCGAGCATTTTAGTGTAAATTACCACCTACAGTAAAAATTGAAAGTGACTAGGTTAGTAGTACAAAGTTACACACCCCCGCCGTTAATGTTTTCAAACTTATTCTTTTGTTAACAGAAAAAAAAATATAAAACTAATTTTGTAGAATGTCTATACCATCTCAGCGTATACAATTTAATCATTAACGACTGAACGTATGAAATGTAAAAATAGAAAAATAAGAACAGACCGATAAAATTTATGTTTAAACCAAATATGTTTAAGGTGGTAGCGCGTATAAGCGTAAAGTATATTTATTTTTTAACAATTTGAAAAGAAAACAGAGAATTTTTTTTCATACAAAAGTAAATTTAAAAATTTTACCTTTTCACTGTAAAATATAATTGTGAGTTTCATTACAGCAAATTCTTACTCCTTTGGACTCTTTACTTCAAAAACCAATTTTTACTTAGAATACATAATAAACTAGACTTTATTAAGCAAAGAGTTATGAAAAAATATATTAAGTAATTTATAATTTACCCTTTTCGGAGAGTTCTCTTTGGAGGAATTGGAATTACCCACTTTGGATTATTTTCATAAAAAATTTATTTTGTCTCCTCGCTGAAAGAAAAACTTATTATTCTTATTTTGTCTTATATAATCACATTTTTGAATTTACAGTTTTAGCGGCTCTTCGTGTTATTTAATTAAAAATCATCAACTCTCTTTTAAAAGTACGAAAATTGTATTATCTTGTTAGAGGACAAAATTGTATTGCATGAAATTTTAGTGTAATTGAATTATGGAATACAAGCAATTCTTGTATATAAAAAATTCCTTATTAAAATAATTACATACCTCAGTATTTCATACCATTTTTAATGTTGCAAATATTGGCGTAAATTTTTGGTACCTTATCGTATCCCAACTCTGTTTAACTCCTAAATTTTTCTAAAATAAATGTAGCAATTGGCAAAAATGTTCAACTATAAAGTTTTGTTAATTTATTAGTTCATTATCTAAAATAAAATTTGCTAATAAATCGTTTCCATACACACACACACACGCATAATAAAATCTAGACCATTTTTTAAAAAAAAAAGTTTCTCACTTGAATCTTTTGAATATACTTACCTTGTTTTTTGTTTTTGTAATTGGAATTTAACACTTATTTATGATTTTTAATTTTCAAATTTATATTACAAAAAAAATATTAAATTTAGGTCAATTATGGTATATTCTTACTTTTCTGTCTTTTAAAAGTTTTTTATTTCACTTTTTTGCAAAATTTTTTATAGTATCTAAATTTTGAATTTTATCGACCCCTTCATATCATTCATGTATGTTGATATTTAATATGAAATCAATTTCAATTAAAAAAAAATTTTTTATGATTCTTTAATTTCATATTCATTAATTGAAAATTATCGCGCTTTCATTCATAAAAAAAATGAAATAAAATGTGAAATATTTTGTTTTTTTTTTGCAACGTAATAAAATTCAATAAAATAAAGATTATATTTTTTACATAAAAGATAAAAATATGAAAGTTAAAATTAAATTTCTTTAACAAAAAATTTGATACATAAAAGTATTAATGAATCATTTTAATTAATAAACCGAATCATCTTCATTATTGTTACAATTCATTGGGTGATTGTATTGTAAACCAGGATTATCCATTTTCCTCTTTAAAATTATAAACGAATGAGAAGTGAAAACATACTTAAATCTTAATTGTTAAACGATTCTTGAATGAAAAATGGCAAATTGTGGCTCAATATTGTGTATATAAACACGGTGCCGAAAAACTGGTAATATTATCGGAGTAATATACTAATTTTGTATTCATAATCATAATATAACATTCATAGGTTATGAAATGGATTTATAGTTAATATTAATGTTAAAATAAGCGCATTTAGGGTAATGAATTTTAAATCCCGATATTTCTAGAAGTAGTTATAGAAGAATAAGCTAAACGGTTTAAAATAAAATAGTAATTAATATCGGATGACAATCGTATCATATCAGAAGAATATACTTTTATTAGAATGGCAATGCATTGCAACAATTTTTCATTAAATAATTTAAAAATTAATTTCTTTAAATAAAATCTTTACTTCTATGATCAAAAGTATTCTTTATCGACCTACTATATGATTTACAAATTCAATCATATCAGACATTATGTAGGGTGCATAATCATATCGGACTAAATAAAAAATAACGTGCATTTTAACAATACATAAAGATTTGTAGCTTTTCTAACTGAACAGCGTAAATTGAGTTTTTAATTTAAATCATACTACAATTTGAAATTTAGAAAAAAACATTATAATTCAATCATATTACCTTACAATATTTTCCCGCAAGCTATACAAAACTAATAATATCAAATTTAGATGCTATAATAATACAATTACACTATAAATACTTTCAATTTCAAAATTTTTTCAATTTTCTATAAAATCTAAGCTCTAAAAATTATTTTTTCTTTTTTGTTTTTATTGCCCTAAATATTTTTAAAGAGTGTATCTACTAAAAATACCTTTAAAACATAATTGCCTCAAAAACAAATCATTATATACCACCATAAAATTTAACAAAAAAACAATTCCAATTTATAGCAATAACGTATAAAATATTCAAAGCCCGTATAACGTAAAAATTTGTTTCAATATTAAAATATTGTCTATATAACAAAATTAAATTTTTATAATATTAAATATAATTATAAAGTTAGTAATATAAAATTATTTTAAAAATATCTAAATTAAAATCAAATCAACAATAAATTTAAATAAAATTCATATTGCGGTAAAATATTATAAGAAAATTTTATAAATTTCATACCAATTTTGGTAAATAATCTTTTATACCATCATTAACATTGATATAACAATAATAATAATAGTGATAATGATTATTATGATATTGTAATGATTATTATCTAATTTCTTCTCAATTTAACTTTAATATGAAAAACAAATTTCTATAAATTTTCTATAAGATCCTTTTTTGAGTAAAATGAAAATTGCTAAAAATATCCAATAACCTAAAATCTTATTAGTAATTTTATTAATTTGATTATTAAAGATATTTTGTATAAAAAAATTTTTCATCATAAAATAAAAAATTTTCCTCCTACTATATTGCATACATACTTCATAATATGTTGTACATTTTTCTCTTCTGGGTAAATTCTGGCAATAATTTCCCGACTGTAGTCAGAGAAGGGAATTCAATTATTTTGTTTTTAACGAAAAAGGGAAAAATTAAATATTGAATATTATTGTAAATGAATTACTGAATAAGATGACATGATACTGCTGTTATACAATTAAGAGTACTATTATGTAATTTGAATGAAGTTGAAGAGAAAAATTAATCATTGAAGAGAAATTATGACTTTTATCGCTGTTAATTAAATAAAAAGAATAAATGTACCATTTTTGAAATTTCCAAATTTTTATGAATCGGGAAAATAAATAAATCTTTTTTAAACATCATTAACTATAAGAAAAATTCCAAAAAATAGCACTGATAAAAACTTATTTACTAAATATGTGCTTTTATCTTAAAATTTAATATGCCGAAATCTTATATACTCAATCAAAAAATTTTTTTTTCGAGTTTCTGATCATTAAATATTTGCAAAGATTATGCTCATTTTTAGAATTAATAGATTCCCTTTAATTTTATAATATTATAGACATATTTATGATAAATATAAGAAAGTAATGTGCAAAGAATTGTGATCATTTTAACATTTGTGGCTGGAATTGCAGAATATTTCTGTATAGGAGTATGATATTTTTCCTCTTATAGAAATGACACGTGATTACTTTGTTTTAAGATATTGACTATTATTGATTTCTAACGATATAAGTACATTGATTGCTAATAATGATAGTAATGACGATGATAATGATGATGAATGTAGTCATACGATGATAATGATCGCGATTAATATATTATTATTAATGTATTATAATAAAGAAATATTTTACCTACTTTTTTTTCAATATTCTATAGTAAATCACGTGCAATATATTGAAAAATTTATTTTTATTTTTTTTTATAATATAATAAAGTAGAACTCTAAAAGTAGTCATACTTAATTTATAGATAATTTGTTATAAAAAAAAAAAATATCAAAAAATGACTGAGAAAAGAAAAGATTTACGATATTATATTGAAATGGGCAATTTCTATTGACATCACACACAAAAATACAATGTGAGATCATTATAGAAATGAACATTCAATAAGCTGTGCATGGTGTTAAAAGTTAATATTGATAACCTTTTGAAGGTGAAAATATTGTTTATAAGGAATGCGCGTAATGTCAACATTTTGATCCCGAATTTTTTTTAAATTGAAAATAACAAAAAAAAAATTCTTATTGATTTGTCCCATATTTTTTTTCTTTACTAATTTATTTTACCATACAGTGGGTGTCCAAATATAAAAAAAATTTATTTAATGGGTTAGTGATGATTTGTTGTTGTTTTTTAAATTATTTAAAATTTTCTTGAAATTACTCTTAAAATAAAGCGAGTTGTTTTTAAAGAAAATATGGAAAATTTTCCATTGAAGAAAAAATAAAGGAGTGAATTTAGTAAATTTTTTATAAAAATTTTAAAATAATTTATAAAATCTTCGAAAAATTGGAAATTATTAAAATCTTTTTCTAAGCAGAGTTTCGAAACCGAATCGACATGGCATATGAAACTAAAATGTTCAATATTGCAACTATGCATCCATAAAAAATTTTGTTCACGTTTAACTTGTAGTGTAATAATTTCATTTGCTTCATACATTTCTGAGTAGTCTCATTTTTGGTATTCAAAATTGTATAGAAATTGCAAGGTGAACCCACTAAATTTCAATATATTTGATGAGAATAATTAACTTAGATTTTGAGACTATTAAATCCTGTTTCTTTATAAGTCACAATATTATTAACCATTTACCACTCTAGCTATTAAAATCATTAATTTACAAACTTGGAAACGGAAGAGATTTTCTATTTGATTATATTCAAAAGTAAAATTTCCTTTATTTAAAAAAAAATTCACTTAATTTTTAAAATTAACTCTTTAATCTTAAACTCAACTAATCATTTTATAATCAAGAAAAATTTTCTGCACACACTTTTTATCATAAAAAATATTTTATGTAAATTTTTTTTTTTTTTATAATAAATTTCCGCTCTTTTATATCAAAATAACAGCACATTAATGTCAAATAAAATTTTTTCAACTTCATATAAGATAAAATACTTAAATAGTATTAGTAATAATGAAAAAAAATATTGCAGTTAACTTTATATGTTAAGTAACATTTAATTACTTACTCTATATATGTAAATGTATATTTTAGGAAACGTCTGTCAAAAAACAAAAGAATTGCATTAAACTTTTCCTATCTCCATATTATACTACCTAACTTATACGGAGTGAATTGCTAAGTACTAGTATATACGCTTAAAAAGTGCATGTAAAATGTTCATATTACCGGGATGTGCAAAAATAATAACAATAATATAGAATAAGAAAAGAAACCGAAAAGGTTGATTTAAATATTAAAATAAAAATAACTGTTATATAATAATAATAAGTATAATATAACATCAAAAAACCTCACATCAGGAATATTCACTTAAAAGTATATGAACACAAAATTTTGATCATCATTTTATATCATTCATTAACTTATAATTACTATAATTCACAAAACGAATGTAATGCATAAATGTATGATTATAATTAAATTAATGTTTCGTTTATAACATTGAAATTCGTGTAACAAAATGTGGGCTTTATATGATTAAATTAAAAAATACAGCAAAGGCTAAGAAAATATCGTAATAAAACCTGTTAAGGCCTGTCGCCAAAATATGTACGAAAATATCAGAATTACTATACATACATTTGCTTTAATTAAATTGCAATTATTTCTATAAAATGACAACATAACAATTATTATTAATAAAAAGGATTTAAATAACCCTAAAAATTAATATAAAAATTTAGTATAATGCATAGAGGAATCAAAAGGAAATCTGTTTAAGAAAGTGTTAATTTCGAAATAAAACAATTATTTTAGGATATTTTTCTTTTGGAAAATTAACAAAATTATAAAACGTTCTTTCCCTTATCAATTAAATCAATTAAAAAACCTAAGAATAACTCATCATTTACTCATTTAAATTGACTCACACTGATTGACTTTCTGAGCCTAAAAATCTGCAATAATTATTAAATATTAAGCAGTAATTTCCAAATATCAACAGAATTTTTTAACAAAATTCAAATTTAATAACAAAATGGCAAATAAATTTTCATCAATAATTGATACAATAATTTCTTTCTAAAATTTTAATTCACCTCGCACCCCAAATGAAATAATTTTCACCACACCTAATATTCAAGTTATATATTATTATAGATGACAGTATTGAATATCCTTAAATTAACAAGATCAACTTTAATAAAAAAATTTAATTTTTTTTTTCCTTTTTAACCATTCGTAAAAGCACACATTCAAATTAGTATACTTATGACATACTTTTAATTTATTAAAAGCAATTTCATTTAATATATAAGTACAAAAAGTTACAAAAACAAAAAAAAAAACATTAACAACCAAAGAATTTTAATGTGACCTGCGAGATTGTTGTTACAGCTGTTATTATACTGCTCTTGTTTATAACTTCTGTTATTATTAAAATATTAAAATGCTTGCTGCGGAAATGCATTCATTAACGGTAAGTAAAATTTTAATATGAATAAAAATAAAGTGAAAACAAAAAAAAAACAAAAAAACCAAATTAATAAGAAGAAAAATCTGAGCATTTTCTCAGCATTTAAAACGAAGTAAACCAGAGAGAAATAATAAAATATTCATATGTATAATATTTTTGTATGTGTGTGTATATATACATACATTAAGAATGAAATTTGCATACGACACAATCTCAAATTCACAATTACTCAGAATTTAACAAGTTTTTTTGTTTTTTTTTAAGAAAATTATTATTAAACAAGAATTGAACATTGTATTTAAATAATGTCAGAAAATAAAAATAAACATGCGCTTTTTAAAATAATTTTTATTGCAAAATGTGAAGCAGAGTTGATCATGTAAACTCTGTGATGGCTGTACGAATTTGTTATGTTATGAGCGAACAAATATGCCACAGCTAACTATGTGACAGAGTATCACTTTTATTATGCTGGCTTTCAAGAAGAAATCAATAAATTTTAACGATTTTTATCACATACAACAGTCCCAATAACATAATTGCTTGTGCGAATTTTCGAAGTTTTAGGGTAGCTATTCGAACCACTCTCACGATTCCGTCCAATTTAAATAGGGTTTCGAAATTTGTTACTATAAATCATTTGTGTAAATTTGGTGGGACTATCCTAATTTGTTTTTGAGTCATCGCTACTACGCTCGGACATTCGTGTAGGAGCATAGATCGACAAATAGACAGACATGGTCAAATCGATAAAGAAATCGACGTTAATCAAAAACATATATTTATGTCTATACCTCAGATTTCTTATTTCTTAGCATTACAAATGGTAAAGCAAATTTAGTATACCCTTTGAGCCTACGTTCATACGGGTTTAAAAGATTATTAACAGATAATTTTAATAATGTAGTTTATAATTTATTGTCATTTCGGTTTTTCTTAATTTATTTAAATTGAGAAAAACCGCAAATTTTAAACGCATATTAAAATCAAAATATTTTATATGAATTTAATTTGAATTTCTTTAATTACTTTCTTAATAAAATATTGGGATCTTGAGTTTTTATATATTAAATAAAATTATTATGATATGGTCTTAATTAAATTTTATTATGATAATTTTTATTAATATATTTGATAAATATTTTTTTTTGTTTCATTCTTTCTTAATTGCCTTTCAAATATGTGCAGGAACCGCAATTTATGCATTAAAAATATTTAATAAATTATATTTTTAGTGTATTTTATACAATAATTTATCCAAGTCGTCCAATATTTTAACTTTAATATGAAATTCCATTACAATCAAATGAAAACTATAACTTGTTGCTATGATATACTAGCTCAGTTATTTCCATTTCCAGGTCATTTCTCCTTTCCCATAAACATGTTCATATCTGTAAAGTTACACTTTTGAAACTCACGGGAAATTTTTTGTAAATTTTCAAATCACAAATTTTATTAATTGCAAATTTCTGATAATTATTGTGATAGTATTTTTCATAAAGCTGCTAATAATAACTCAAATATAAATATGAAAACACTCTGAGTATTCAATAAGTTTTCAAACAATTAAAATTTTTCTATTGAAATGTGAAGTTTGATATTTCTGTTTTATAGTATAAAACCTTCATAATAACAAACTATAAATTAATTCTTTATTTAATGCTGCCATTCAATCTACGAAAAACCAAAATAATTTCTATAAAATTTTCTAAGAAATTTCTATCTCAATATCAAATAATCACGACAATTTTAAACCATAATATTATGTAACCATTAACTAAAAATAAAATTTACTAAAAAAAAAAATAAAATTACTGAAATGAAAAATTAATTTTATATTTATTTAAGAAAAAAATCGTGCATTTTGAAAATTTTAATAATCCACTAAACATAAAATTTCAATCTATAAAATTTTTAACCAGAATTCATTAATGTGAGATAAATTTTTGTTACAAATACGACAATAATTACAAAACAAATTTATAAATTAGTTTTTATAGTGGCTGTTGTATTTACTTAAGGAAACCCTTGCGATTTAAAAAATTAGAAAAGGAAGTCATATTTGTATATTTTATGAATAACGAAAGGCTTGCAGAAGCAAAGTTTGTTTCCCCAAGAAAAAAGAAAAGTTTTAAACCCTTTTATTACCAATATAATTTTTGGAATACTGTTTTAACACGTAGAGGCACACTTTACTCTAAAAACTAAATCAGTAAACGAATAACTCTAGAATCATGTATAAAATATAAGCATTTCCACTTAAAATTTTCTTGCAGAAGGAAAAAAATTTATTTTTCAAGAAATGAATGAAAGCTTAGCCTTCTATAGCGATCAATATTTGAAAATTAAGACTTTTTGTCGCATTCCGCTGATTTTCATAGTCTTAAAATATAATATAATCAATAAACTCAGTATTCTTAATGTGAAGTTCAATTTTTATTACGTATCGGACCATTTAAGCAAAATGATGCAAAACTCACTCTATTCAATTCCAATACTTATTATATTCGGCATAATTATAGGCTAACAATAAGAATACTAAACAAAATTTTATCTTTATGTGAAATTTTCATTAAAAATTTTTTATATAAAATCAATTTAATTTTCTTTTTCATCTTTTAAAAAGTTAATTAAATTTTTCACTTTTATGAAAAAAAAAAGTAATAAAAATTTTTAAAATAATCAATTTAAAACTTTCAAAATCTATTAAAAAGTAAATAAAATGAAAAATACATGAAGAGTTTTACGGAAGAAACAAAATAAAATGAAATCGTAAAAAAAACTTAAGTAAATCACGAAATACATTAAATTTCTTTTAATTCACAATATAATGATAGAACAAACAGCAGTCGCCCCCTAAGATTTTTTTTTCTAAGCATTTACCGGTTAAGAATGAAATTTTAATTTCAAGTGGCACAAAGAACTTTTTTCTTTTTCTTTTTTGCTTTTTTTAAGGAATAGCCTGAGAACTTTCAATTTTTTTTAATTAAAATTATAAAAAACTTTTTATATAATTATGTTGATGTACATGAAGACGCTCATTTTGTATATAAACATCCAAACATATTCAAGGGCTATAAGACTAATTTCAAGTGATTTCTTACTGACGTTACATGATTTCTTATTTATTAAACTAATTCAATATTAAATAAAAATAAAATATTCTTAAATTACTTTCATAAATTAAAATTATTTAAGGACTGCAATTCAATAATATTTTAAGATTTATTTCTATTAGGGTAAAATGAAAGAGATATCTATATTAGAAGTGGCCAATGTTAAAATTTATAAACGAATTCAATAAGATCGTTTTCCAAGAAAATTATTCTGAATTTAAAATTTTCTTCATAAATGCCTGGGAAAGTGATCCTCATTCAATAATCTAATCGCTGGATTTTTGAAATATCCTATATTACAACGAGTTGTGTAGTGACAACGAATTCATTACGCTATCTATATAGAAAGTATATATAAAAAAACAGATTATTATATGAAACTTATATATTAAATACTCGTAACATAAACGTTGGTTAAATTGTTAATCGTAAAATTTATGATAATTTACTATACTTAACCAATTGATTACACTAACTAATAAGCAGTTGATTAAACAAAAAATTTCTATTAGGCTAATTGTTCCCGGTACATGGGGCGCCATTCATATAATTATACATAAATTAAATTTTTTGTAGTCTTATCTGCATAGTCGCTTTCTTAACATATTGGTATACATAAAATAATATCAAATATACGGTATGTATAATTTATTTATACCAAAAAAATGACCACACTTTAATATTAGAGCAATCAAGTCAATGCCATATAGTATTCAAAACTCAAAGAAAAGAAAAAAGTGAAACAATTTCTTTTATACTTCTAAATCTATTGTACTTATTACAGATCATAAGATTATAATAATTATAATAGAGTTAATAATTTTCATTCTAAAAAATATACTTATGAACGCAGTAGAAAAGCAAAACAAAAAAAAAACCTTATAAGTTGAAAAGAAAAACCTTTAAAGAAAAAGAGTTCTTAACGGTATTGTGCTTTTGTGGGGCACAAGAACACTATTTTCTCTTTTTTTTTTCTCTCTTTTTTTTTGCTTTTGAAAATTTTATCTCATATTATCTTTTAATTTGAACCTTAGGTATGTATACAATGTACATAGGTAACATATACAATGAACGTGTGTAAACTTCATGGTAATATAAGACGCACTCATTTTGAAAGCTATTCTTGTGGTATTTTGCGTTTCTATCTTTATTTTTTTGTCGTATTTTAAATGCTATTCTGATTATTTTATGGTTTTCATCTTTGTTATAAATTTTTATTTGTGTATAGTATAACATTAATACCTAAACGCATTTTATTCTCAAGTTTACATTATTTGATTGTCTTTTTTATTTTTACGTTTATAATATTGGTAAAAAATAAAAATTTATTATACATGTAGAGTTGGTGGCATGGGCGAGTAAAAATTTAAAACTTGCTGCCAATATAATTGAATATGTTGCTTAATTCAAGTATGTTTTTAGTATGATTTTATCATTTATACACAATTTATTTAAAAATTTATTAAAACTCCTCCAATAATTTCAGCTTTTTTCAAGTAAATATAATATGTCATATACGTTCCTTAAATTAAACCTAGTTTTCAAACTCTAATTCCTTATAATTAGTTTCAATTTCTTCAAACAACTACAAAAGTACATAATATGTTGAGCATAGTAGTAAGCAGCGAGTTGGCTTGAGTATATGGCAGAGTAAATTTATTTTAGTACGTATTAAAATTTCGGATAATGGCATGGTTTTTCTAGTATAAAAAAAATTCTTTTTCCGATTTTAACTCTACTCTCAAGTCCTACAATTGCGGAAATAGAAATTTTCTTTTTTTTACATAATAGTAAAAGTATAACTGCAAATCTTATCTTATTTACTACATTTTTTTTTTATTTTCTGTTTGTTTATTAAATTTATAGTATTCTTATTGTAAATTTCTTTTTATTGTTATACATATTTCATTAGTATTTTTAGGCGACTAGCAAAATGAGAAAAAAAATGCAAAAAAAGAGATTTAAGTAACGCATAAATTTCAAAACAAAAAATTGTGTACATAGGAAACCAGTAGCCATGTAGGAAAATTTACTCTTTATTTAATCTTAATATACATATATGTAATTATTACATATTTATTTTATTATTATTAGGGTATTCGAATTTTAATCTTAAAATATATTAAAATTAATATGCTATTCATAGATAATAGTGTTGAAATGTACTTTTATACACGTATATAGGGTATAAATACTGTAGTTAATTTTAATAATAAAAATTTAAGAATTTCAAATTAATTAGTGATGAAAATTAATGCAAAAAAGAAAATTATATATTATTTCGTGTCTAAATTAAACTTTACGAGTAATACGAGAATAAAAAATTTTATTTGGAATTTAATAGAGATAGCACAATATACAATTAAAAACAAAGCTAATTCTTCCTACATTTTACTATCACTGTTGGTTATTATATTAATGATATTAACAAAATACATTACCTACAAGTACATAACATAACATTTCTGGGAAAATAATATTAAATTCTCTTTGCGCTTACATATTATTTGGTGGACAGTAATCATAATGTGAATATCTCGTCACTCTCTCAATACTGTCATAAAACGCAATTCTTTTATGATTCACAAAACAAAGAGAGCAACTGTAGAATTGTCGCAAAAAATTTGTCTCTTTAATTAAGTAAATAAATATTTATTATTGTTGTTAACCTTCTGTACTACAAAAGTAATCATGTAAAATTTCGTTCACTTCTTCTTCTATTTATAAAATATTGTGACATAGCACATGTTTCTTTTCTAAGTTTTTTTTTTGTTGTTGCAAAAATTCACTTGTGTACATGTATAGAAAAACATAAGTATATATAAGTACTCTGATTATTTCTAAGTTTTCATTTCAATTCATTATAAGCTTTTAAGAGTATTTTTTGTTTAAATTTTTCTGTTCTAAAAAAAAATTTAATATGTATAGGAAATGGGAGAAAGGGAAATGCCAGTACCATTTTCTATACTATTTCTATATAAAAATTTTCTTTTTCTACTTTTTATCTTACAACAAACCAGATAGTTTTTAAAATGTATACAAATATGTAATGAATACAAAAAAAAAACAACCTCTCCGAAGCTGATGTCGGAAACATCAATTTTTTTTTCAATTTTTCTCTATTACCTATAAATTTAATAAAATGAAATCCATTGCTCACATTTTATTTTATAAAATCAAAAATATAACTGAATTATTTTATTCTATTCGATTAGAAATTTTTATCTTTTTATACCAATCTGTAACAAATTACTATAGATAGATTTATAAAATCGCATTTTCTATGTTAAAATTGTTTTTGAATGTTATTTTCGAAAAAAAAATTTATTCAAGTCATCGCATTTATAAAATCGAAGAACATTATATTACAATTTGTAATTTCAGGTATTTGTAATGAATACTAATTGATTTTTATTTATATTCAATTAGAGAATAGCACGTACAATATTAAATAGTGCCCTAATTCTTTTTCTTTCGTACACGTGATTTGTTACTTTTCTTGCAAAAATTATGATTTCAGTTAAAATTATTTTCTACACAAATTAATCGCTTTCTAATTAACTGAATATTACAATTAGAAAATGCCCCTTAATAAGATATGTTTGAAAAATATTTAATTTTGTGTTTGAAGTAGATATAGATTGTTAAATTCTAAGGCAACCGAATGGGGCCAGAAATCATATTCCTCGGGCCACCGCAACCATTCGTAACCTATTTTAATCCGTCTATAATATCCCTATCCCAAGTATAAAACTGGAGATATCCCTAAAAGAATTAAACAGAAAGCTCAGAAAATCTTGCTCAAGACAATTCCGAAACCGGATAGCCATAGTACCAGGCAGTCGTAAAAACCGCTCCCACAAATTCTGCACAAGAGGGACTCCGATTCAGCTTGTGTAGTTGGTACTTTACTGGGCAGGGTCGAGCAAAAAAAATCGCAATTGTACAAACTCGGTTTCTATCCATTCTCAACGACTCCGGGGTGAACAAGGCCGCATATGTTTAATGTAAAATTCGGTATACATTTTCCAAATTTAATTCTCATTAAAAATAAATTATTAATTTTAATTGCACTAACTAATAAAATATTTGTAAAATATGTGATCCTTTAAGACCACGCATCTTCCATAATCGCAATTAAAACAAAAACATTTTTATTTGGAATTCCACTAATTTTCACATTTTACTACCAACTTTAAATTTTCAAATTAAAAATATGAAAGAGAAATGACTTATGACCTAAATTTTGAAAAAAAATTTTTACAATTCATTCATAAAATCCAAATGATCATTTGGTAAAACTCATCTTTCTTCCATCATAAATTATACCATACCGTCATGTGTACTGACATAAGCATTTATAGCATCTTTAAATAATAAAATTTTTTTTATCAAAAAATCTTTTATTTTGATTATGCGTTTTTAAAAATTATTAAAAATAAAATCATCGCTTAAGTGTAAACACTTCACCTACATAATTATAAGTACAAATTACAATTATAAGTATATATGGATGTATGTACACATACATGTGTGAATATTTATGTAATTCTATGTTCATTTTAGTATTGTTGAAGCTATACAAGTACTTAATGATGCGTTTAACTCTAAAATATTACTGTTTTTTATTTTTGTCATTTTTTAATTATTTTAAGCCAAAGGGCTTCATACATTTTTCTTTCATTTTCATTAAAGTGTTATTTTAATGACTAAACGTAAAAGTTTTTAAAAATTTTATCAATTCTCTTCTTTTAGCCCTTTTATATGCATATATATATAGACAATTTTTAATGATTATATCGTTATAATTTAGAAAATGAAATTAAACATGAATTCCTCATAATTTTTATTTTATTTTTTCTTATTGTTGTTTAACAATATTAGAGAAACGAAAGAAAAATAAAATTTTTGGTCCCGTATAGGCAGACCAAGGGCATAATTATTCGTGGTAAGAGAAAATATTTTTTTTCTTTTTATATACATACATATATAGGATTCTCAATCATTGTAATTATATATTTTATTTGTTAAATACTAATTGTCTACACGTATAAGAGTTTTAATTTTTACTATATAAAAAATTAATGATTTGAAATATTTATTTGGTGGAAAACAGTCTTATTAAACCCTTAATGAAATTTTATTTTTGAGTTTTATTGAACGTTATGATTGATAAAAATGAATATTTTCCTCTCCAAAACAAATCAACATACAATAGCAACATTGAAAATTTTTCATACATTCCAGCCATTTGGTCAATTGGATAAAAATTGGCATTTAAAGTTAAATTTTCAACCTGGGTGCACCACTTCTTTAGTACGATGCCCTTCTATAATATTCAGTTTCCGTGGTAAACCCATACAATTTAAGATCTCTTATTTATATCTGCGATAATATCTCGTTATAGATCAATGAAAATTTTGCCATAGTTTCTTTAGAAAACAACATACTATTTCATTCTAAAGGTATTTAGAAAAATATTGCTTTCCTATAGCCATTGAAGACCAAATAATTAAAAAGGTTATTAAGCGCTGGTTTGAAGTACCCCACACAAACACACATACGAGTTTATCTTTTCTCTCTATATAATTTTAAATATTTTTAGAAAATTATACAATGGATAATTTAATCGTCATGGTTGCACTTTTCATTTCCTGAAATATTCATATTTTTAATATGAATTGTATAATAATTATTATTAAAAATAATACTCAATATAATTGAGTATTATTTTTAATAATAATACTCAAAAAAAAAAATTAATGTAGAATGTAGGTTAACTAGAATTTTTATTTTTATAATTTGTTTTTACTATATATAACTACTATTTTTTTATTATTACTAGACCATATGCTTACTCGAACGCATATTACTTTCATTACTTTTAAAGAAGAAAAAATACATTAAAAATGCCTATTGACCTAATTTAGTTTTTATTTTTTTTTCTTACACATGTATATGTACCTACACATGTTTGTATGTATAAATTTGTTAAATGATTTTAAAAAGAAAAAAATTTTTTAAAGTTTATAAAAGTTATTTTTACAATAATAACAAAAATATTGTTGATTTGGAAAATTGTAATGAAAATTTTATTAAAAAAAATTATGCGAAATTCAATAAAATATAATTTGTTGAAATATGTGTTAGTACTAGTGGAAAGAGTAAGAAACCCAAGAGCGAGAACACCCTACACTGGGTTATCCAAAGATCTATCAGCAACCTACCAAAACTAATTATATTGCAATTGAAAAATGAGAGAACAATAAATGGATAAGAACAATAAATAAATTTCAAATATCGGCATAAATCAAGGGTACACGAAATTCTTATAACAGATTTCTTCCATTTTTAACCCATTTCTTCCATTCCAAAGAGGCAGTTTTATTATACCTCGGTGTATCTTTAATTTTAACTATGACCCAGAACTTTTTCAGAGGCACTTAATGCTGTTAAGTCGTTTGCTTGTTTTATTTAATATTTCATGTTCAAAAGAAATTAATTTCACAGAATTTTTCGATTGTACAATAAAATCATTTCAAAACTGTAAAACAAATTTATAATACCATCTAATTTAAATAAAATAAATAAAATATTTTCAGTATTTTGCTATAGGAAATGCGTGGGTCCAAAAAATTTTATAAAATTAAATAAATAAAATAAGGAAATTGTTGAAATTCAATTGATATTTTTTTTTTATTTTCCATAAAAATTGAAAAGAATCAAAAATTCCGAAATGAAAAGAGTATAATATTTTTCAAATTTAGGCAAAATTTTTTTATATTGTGCTAAAAAAAAAGAACAAAAACGCTGTTAAAAACTTCACTTTCGTATCCATTTTCATTTATTTAATTAAAATGAACCAAATAGAAATAGTGCTGCACCTTAATTTTAACCGCACGGCGGTATACACAACGACATCAAATACGTATATGTAGATCAGCAAAAAATTTCTCTTTCTATAATATATAAAAATTTTAAAAGAAAATGAGAAAAAATAGCCGGTAGTTTGCTAAAAACTTTTAAAACACAATTTTATTTTATTTTATTTTTTCCAACTTTTTGATTTTGTGTTTTTGAAGAATTCTCTCTAATTAATTTCAAATAAACACAAAAAAAAAAGATAATTTATTTTAACTTTTACTATATAAACAACATGCTTTACCTAAAAATTTTCGGCATATACATAAACAGGGTGTTTAACATATACGGTAGCAAATAATTTCAGAGATGATTCTTTGATCAATTTCCAGCAAACAATTGTACGGGTGGGGGTGCATATATTTTCGTTTTTGTGCTACATACAGGCGGTTGAAAAACAACATACCAGATATTTTCTGCATTTAAATATCTGTAATAAATATCTGTATAACATTTTTCTCTATCTGTCATAGATTTGCCAATAAAATATGTTAAATATGCTTTAAAAATATGCGAAAAATTGTTATTTCATTCATTTCGTATAAATTTCTTATTATACTTACTAAATTAAAAGTATTTAGTGTATGTTATAGTTGTACGTGTAGTATACATTAGATAAAGAGCAATCAATTATCTGTAAAACGATCGCCCGATGGTTACTCTGCGTCGCATAGTTTTTTAAAACATTTCTTTTTACATGTAGCAAAAAATCTGGCACTTTTTTAATGCAACTAGCTGTAACTTCAAAAACATGTATATATCTGCGGCGCCCTCCTCTTCACCACCTATACAATTTTTTACTGGAAATTGTTCAAAGAATCATTTCTGAAATTATTTGCCACCTTATATGCGAAATACCCTGAATATTCTACAGAAAATCTAAACTATGTCCACAAAATTTTTAAATATTTTTAGGCAAATTTACACTTTTTTTTACATTTTATTTTTTAAAACAAAAAAATTCAACAAACGACTAAAAATTGTATTTAGCAGTACTATACATAGAATAATTTTTATTTAATTTTACTTAAAAAATTTTTTATTTGTTTACTTTCTAATTATATTGCTCTATTCTTAAATTTCTTGTATTTTTCGCGATAGATTTTGAAATTTTCACACAATATTTCACATATTTTTCACTCTTTACCTAAATTTTTCTTTTCTTCTTCTTTTTGTTTTTCTTTTTTTTAAGTTTTAAATGAAAAATAAATAACATTGTTATCCCATTAAATTTAACATACCATGTCAAATACGCAATTCTTTTTTTTTAAACTCTTAATTTGCAAATAACAAATTGTCTCATCAAAAAAAAAAAGTAAAAAAAAAAATAGATAAAATAAAGGTTAAATAAAATGGAAAATTTTTTTTTACCGATTTACCTGGTTATTAAAGGTTAACCAGGTGTAAAAAAAATATAAACATTATAAAAAAAACACACACAAAAAAAAATCTGAGAAGAAAACAAAAATTTTATTTAAATGAGAATAAATTACATTTGATCTTGTTATTTATAAGTTTACTGACTTAGTTTTAGAGTTACAAAAATCTATTGTAATAGTCGCATGAAAATTACGACTCGAAAATGGTGAATTGAAAATTTAATTAAAATATGACTCAAAAATTTCAGCCTTAGTAGAGTCTGTATTCCTTACCTTAAAATAAATGAGTTTGAAGCATATATCATGCCTATAGATTGACCACCTATTACAACATGATAAATCATGCAAAAATTACAGTCGAGTAGTCGATTTCTTCTATCTTATCCCCAAATTGATGAGGATTTTTTCACGGCTTTTTAATATTTTAAGGGTTTTATGTCAAAAATTCTCAATTTTGAATTAAATTATATTATAAAAAAATTTGCATATATTCAGGCGAAAAAAAAATTAATTTTAATTCTAACTGAAGGACAGTATCAAAATTTTGTTAAATACAGGAATGAAGACTAGTCTATAAATTTAAATATTGTAGATTCAGCATTTTTTTTCCAATATACTAAAACATTAATAGCATCAATTTGGATAAATATTCGCACCTACTTCAAAACTATTATATTACTTGAATTTTCTTTTTGTCTTTCTGTGTTACTCTCCTTGAGAGCATTGGGCTTCCACAAAACTTTTCCAACGAACCTACCTTACAGGTATTTCAGGTAGTCATCGCATTGTATAGCCTATAATCACTCCCATTTTTCATTTTTGTCGCTTTTGCAATAGGCTCTTGGTGTGTTAAAACCCAGAAGTCTATCCTACTGATTAGTCTGGACCAAAACACTCGGCAGATGATTCTCAGGCTTCTATTCATAAATAACTGTATTTTTTTTTTGTGTATTAATTTTTCGCCATATTTATTTCGAGGCCATATACAACAGGACTGATCCAAAACGTGTATTTCTGGATAAGCCTATAGTCTGACAAATGCCACCTCAGCCAGCTTTAACCTATTTCCTATGCCGTCTTTGATCTCTCCCCGATATCAATATTATACTGCCGAAATAATTGAATCATTCAACATCTTGGATTGGATTCACATTTATCACGAAGTGGAAAGGGTTTGCTGTGCAATAATTATTTCAGTAAATCTAATATGTCACTGCTGCTCATTTTTCAATTATTTGTGCTCTTCAATAAAAATTTAACATACAACAATAATGTTAACGCTTTTTATTTTTAATTTAATATTATAAACGAAACCATAAAAAATTAATGATACTTTAATAAAATTATTAAAGCAATTCCAATATATGGAAATATTTCAAAATATAACACATTTATATAAGTAAAATTTTAATAATGATTAAGCACCTTACAATCACCAATCATATCATAGTTACAAATAACACTAAAAATGTATATATACGAGTGTATATAAGAAGTATAAGAGAAATGACTGATGTCTTTAATTAATGACGGACAAACTTAAAAAAAAAAACAAAAACAAATGAATAAAAAGTAAAATATTTATATAGAAACTTTTATAATTTTTCACAGTTCGAAATCATTTACAACCGATTTGTTAATCTTGATTTTTTTTCGAAATTTATCAAATTCATTAGAAGTCACAGTATACTCGATCATACTATATCTTTATTATTATACTATAACTACACATTTGTTATACAATTTTATATAAACCAATTGATATACAAGTTTAGAAAGGTATGTATAACAAAATATGGTAAGATTGACACTGATAATTATTTGTCAAAAAATTTTTTTTGGTCATGTCTTGCTGTAGGTATTTTATATGTTAGCATATTATTTTAGAAATTTTTACAAAACACTATATCTAAAAAATTAATAAAAAATAATAAAGAAAGTAAAACCACCGGCACAATAAATCGGCGAAAGTAAAGATTCTTTAGTAAAGTTCATTAAAAAAAACATTTTTTTTGTTTTGCTCTTTTTTTTCTGTTTTTTGCATTCTGCCTTTTTTAGGTTATGTTGGTACGTCCATACGTCCGATATTATACTTTAAAGACGGCATAAATGAAGACAGTAACTTTCGATTATACAAATTTTTTTTTAAAATAACATTTTAAATATACTAGTATACAAATATGAGATTTACAATTATGGTAGTAAAAGTTGTCCTCAAAAAATAAAAACAATGAAAATAAAAAAAAAAAAATTAAAGAATCACTCTGTGGGTTTTTTCTTGGTCTTTAATTTAATTTGATAATTTCACTTAAATAGAAAATTATTACAAACAACAATAATGATATTTTTTTTTAAAAAAAGGGCTAATTTATCATTATTAAAATGTTATACAAAACTTGAAATGAAAACGTGCTCAATTATGTTATAAAATTAGTTATATATTGCTCATAGTTTTAGCTTGTAAAATTATTATCAGGTTTTTCTGTCCGGTTTACGAGAGATGATGATTTTTGTATGAATATGCAATTATTTTTGACCCGAAAATTGAAAATTTTTATTTATAACAATAATAAATGTTATATTGTGTAGTTAATTAAATTATTAAACTGGTTAAAACTGAGTAAAATTATTTGCCTTCACCAAAGCAAAAAAATCTTATCATATGCAGATTGCTACAGAAAAAATAATTTGACTAGTGTATAAAACACCACTAAAGTGCAAATTAGTAGTTCATGACAAACAGATTGTAGCAAGTAATGTGCTTTTTAAATATTCTGTTGTTAATATAAACTCATACAGAGATTTAGATTCTAAAATAAAAGGTCAGTCAGACAAGTCATCGTTCGTCTCTGGATGCTTAAGTGACACTTTTTTAGAAAAATATGTAGTTAAATACAGCTGAAAATTTAGAATATATAAATTGTCCATAAGACCAATTCCACCTTATACTCTAGCTAGAATGTAGAGAAGATACCTCAACAACCTAGCGACCACTTCGAACCATAGAAATGAAAACCTTACTGCAAATGATTGGTAAAAGTTTCAGAGAGCGTGTAAGAAACGCCGATTCCAGAAAGGTGTTGTTTAGAGCAGGACATAGTCCTATAAAAAGAAATAAATATCATTACAGATAAATGGATTGGAAATTGTGAAAAGATTGAATCAGAAACAGTTGATTATAAGTTTCATACTATTAAAAATAAAAAATATAACATTTTAACTATGTAAGAATTTGAGCAAATCTAACTTTTTATATTGTGCAAAAAGATTAAATGGTATTAAAAGCAGCATACCCTACATAATTTTGCAGTATTAAGAATCAATTTAACTTTTATACCATTATTTGCTACTTATATTCCCAATTTTTCAATATTTGAAGCCCAAAATCTCAAAATAAATATCGTTTATATTTGAAGCCCAACATAGCCAATTTAGAACACATCACTATCGCATCATTGTTGACTCATCTCTATTGGAACGACTTGCAACAACTTAATGCAACAACTTAATTGGAATTAGATGTTAAATTCGATACATATAGTCATAGTAATCGCTATCGAAAATTATATAATAAAGCCAAATTTTGCATATGTAATTCACCTACAATTTAAAAATAAAAAATTAAAAAATTCTATCAATATTAAATCTTAATTTCGTGATTATTTATAAAATGGAAAAAAACAACAATTTCTTAAATCAAAACATAATTTAAATACCAAATCTTTATTATAGTATACATATATGAACTTTGACATAACACACAAAATTTCAAAAATTTTAAAAATATTCTTTTATTACCCTAATAGTAAATAAATTCACAAAAATGCATGCATTCTTGTGTATGGACACACAAATAACTCTTAAAATATATAGAAATTATAATTTGTTAAAATTACTAGCTATATGCTTCTCTCTTTTAATATTTTTAAAAAGAAAATTATAAAAAAAATTTACATAAATGTCAAAAAAACCTTATAATTTAAACTCCTACAAAGCAAAATTATATGAAAAGAAAATTTAAATTCTAAATTCGCACAAATATGTTTGTATGTATTTATATATGTAAATTAAAATAGTAGGTATGAAAATAATGCACAAAAATAGTCATTAAAATAATATGGTTAAAGTAAAAAAAAAAAAAAAAATAGTGCCACGAATAAAAAATTCAAAAAGTAAAAAAAATTAAAATGGTAAAAAGTGGCACACGAGCACTCTTTAATTCTTAAGCAATAATAAAAATAACCTTAATTACCTACAAAAGAGGGAGTTTTTTTTTTCTTTTTTACCTTTCTATACCTTAATTCTTTCTTTATTGTCTGATTTTTCCTATATAATGCTTTTTAGCTTTTTGATACATTAAAATGAGTCAGTCATTCGACTCATTGTTTCACATCTATTATAATTGATGAAATTATTTTTGCAGTTACTCGCGCTTATTCTCTCTCTGTCTTTTTCTTTTATACATATATTTTATTTATCATTAATTTATAGAAGGAAATTATCTCACAAAATGATGGTTTTCTTTTCATATATACACCTACCAGTGCTGCCCAATAGATTAGCTCAAATATCTCCACCTTTTTTTTAAATAAAAGTTTTAAATTGTAGATTCGATAAAAAAAAAAATCTTCACGAACCCTTCGAGATCTTCAATTGAAGTTCAAGTGAAAAAAGTAGGAAGCCAAAATATAACAATTTCAATTCAAATCAAATAAGATATACAAAAGAAAAAGTAATGACATAAACAATGACAGATGATGCAGTAGAGAATATCAAAAATTTTCTGTCACGGAAGTAGCGTTACCATGCGTTGCCTATTAAATTAACGTTTTAGTCAAGACATTTTTTTTTTCTGAACTTTGGAAAATATTGAAAAAAGTGTAAAAATTTTCAATTTTGGAAAACTTCAGTAACATTAAAAAATGTTAATTTTGAAGATATTTTTTGTATTACGCAAAAATATGACCAAAAAATCTTCATTTTGAAGATAAACCTTCACTTGTGGTAGCGCTGATCCCTATACACATAAAAGGTATTTTATAAAAAAGTTAAAAATTAAAATTTTTGCAGAATTTTTTTTCTTTTTTTTTAATTTTTACTCTTTTTATTTTTTAAATATAAAAATTCTCACGTTTTATTTAATATTATTTTACATATACACAAACATTCAAATAAATTTTATTTTTAATTCTTTTGACCTAACAAAAAGTCTTATTTTTTTGGCAAAGACACTATAAAAAAAATATGCAGAAAATACAAAAATCCGGTAGTACTTAAAAAATTCGAAGCTTTAATGAATGTGTAAGCATGCGATAGTTTAAAATTGTTATACACTTGAAATTTTCATTTTATTTTTATTGAGATCATTTTAGATTTATTATAGAAAATATTTTTAATTCTTATTTTTTATAATATAATAGAAAGTATATATTATACAATAATTATTTAAGAGATTACAATTATCTGGAATTATCTCAGTTTTATATATGTATAACAAATTCAAAAAATAAATAAGTAGGAAAGTGTAAAATGTATAAGTGTGTGTGTGAGAATAAAAATTGCAATTGAATAAATTAAATTATTTTCGCATTAATTTTAAAGAAGATTTTTCTGCATATAAGTATAAAAATTAGGAGAATGATAAAGTTTCAAACTGTAATTCTCAATATGAAAATTTTAAATTACAATTTTCTTAGTTTAAAATACGTAATTAAAGTTAAAAATTATGTTTAAACTTGCAAAAATATTAAATTATCCAAATTAAATTCTAAAATAATGTATTAAAAGTCTTCAAAAAAAGTAAGGGAATTGTGCATCTTTGATGCGGAAATTACAAAGACGGGGTAATTTAGCATAAAAGATGTATTATTTATGCTAAAATCACTGAGCGAAATTAAAGCGGTTACAGTATCGAGATAAACACAATTTATAATTTTTATACCCGATTATGTTTTAAAATTCTTTCTCAAAGTGAAATTTTAAAATCTAAAACATACTTAATCTTTTCTTTACTGATATCATTCTATAATCTTCCCACTTACGATGTAAACCATAAATATTATGATTCTTTTGTATATAGAGAAATCCTCCTCTTTAGCTAGAACATGAAATTTGAAGCGATTAATTGAATGTGAATAAGATACAAGCCATAAAACTTTCATCTAACGGAAAAATAAGACATCTCTATGTTTCCTCACTCAATTACACTTAATTTTGCTTATAAATCTTACTCAATTCCTTTTTTCGCATTTAATCCAAATGCACAACTATATATACCTAATTTATGATTAATTTCAATTAACACAAAATGTTATACGATTAAAATCAATTTAAATCTTATATTATTAACATAATTTTCAAAAAATTTTACATCCGTCCGTTGCGCTTAATTTATTTCCTGTTTAAAACTAGATTATCCAATATTTTCTCTAACAATTTTCAACTGTTAATAATTTTTTATTAACGAAAACTTAGCATTAAATTTCTTAAACTGAACACATAATTCTAATTAATCTAATGAACTAATTTTGAAATTTAACAGCTGACATGCGAATCATATACAAATTTATGTATATACGTATGTAAAAATGTAAAAAAAATTTTAAATTAATTAATTATTTTGACAACCAAAATCATACTAGAAACAAAAAAAAATATTTAACTTCCGTCTTACACAAATTTTTTATCGTATATTTGAAAATCTCCTAATGAATTGATAAACCAATTAATTACAATATCGAAAATTATTATTTTGTTCTACTTTCGTAAAATTTCTCATAATATTCCCCTCTATTTCTTTTTCTCTGTCTTCTTGTTATTGTGTCGCTACTCGCACAAGTCAAGTAAAATGGCAATTCTATAAAAGAAACTCCCTTTTTGATTTTCCAATTTATTATCGGGCTATTACAAACTCATTATCGAATATAAAATAGTCAGAAAAAACAAAATGAGAAATTCGTTCTCGGGAAGAAAAAAAATTTTGCTTTTCTCTATAATGTCTGAAGGTACAAACAATCTAAATCATAATATTATTAAACAAAAACTTAAGAAAAATTTAATATTCTTTAATCAATATCTAGGTCAAAACATATTAACCTTGTATGTAATGAGAAAATTGCTACACAGAAAAAACGACAAATTTCCAAAACAAAAAATGAAGAACAAATCAGCAAATTTCAAACAAGAGAAAAAAACCCTTTCAAAATAGCCAAAAGACCAAAAAAAAAATCACTTAACACGCACAACTTTACATTTCTTTAAAAATGAAACCTTTTTTTTTTTGTACAAATTTTTTTCTATAATAAAGATGCTTTTAACGTACATAAAACATAACCTATAATTATAAATTATTAAAAAAATATATTTAAGTCATTATAGTTTTTTTCCCCCATCATGACCATTATGAAGAGATTACAACTTAATTCTAATATACTGGTCGTATAACAAAAATAAAAAAATACCCAAATCAACAAAATCATTGCAAAAAAATAATATTTTCGTTAAACAAATTGAAATAGAAATTTAGAAGAAAATTGAAAGTTTACATACATACATACAGCATGTATATAATGTATGCGATTATTCGACAATCTACACATCATTTATTTATACATAAAAATTTTACCCAATATAATATTTTGTCGGTTCATTTTTCAAACAACCTAACAAACATCAACTTGAAAATAATTGACAAAGAATTTTGTTGGAAAAAAAATACGATACGTGAACATTTATGTCAAAAAAAAACATCTGTCAGAAAATGACAAATATTCTCTTAAGACAAAAACAAATCAGAAAATTAGAAAAACGGAAGTTTTAAATAATATGTAGGTATTTTTCATAAATTTATAAAATGTGTGTAAAAAAAAAATTTTCAACAAAACTGTCATGAATATGGTCGTGTGCTTATTTAGAACAACATAAAATATAATTTAAACAATATACAAAAGAGAAAGAACAATAATTAATAAAATTAAATGAGTCACGTTTAAGTTAAATACCAAAAGAATGCTCTCTTACAAAAAAATTTTTCGAAATTCGTCTTATAAATTTTTGATTAATTTAGTAATTAGAATTTGCGTAGCAAGAGGGTGTTTTATTAAGAAAAATTAAAGGATTATAAAAAAATGAATACAAAAAATATGTCGAAAAGCTGATAAAAGTCAGTCACTTTTCCAACTGATGTCTTAAAGTTCACCGAATATCTTACACACGTATTTTCGATAAAGTAAAAAATCAACTTTGTTCCTATTTTAGAGCTACTAGCTTCTAAACCGGTTCCGAGAGAGTTCTACTATTGAATACTTTTTTTTTTCCTTACACAATGTAGATCTACATGTTAGTGTAAGTCAATGCAAAATTGTATACACTGCATGATATCCTAACATATAATAGTAATTTCATATTTACGATTATCACACGTTTTCGTTTACTCATACAAGTTTTTATTGCAAATCGTTCACGATTTAGCGCTTCACCTTAAAATAACCAATATAAACACTATCATTTTCGATAATTTTTAAATAAAATCTAAGGTCAAATTAAATTTATATATTCAAACTGATTCTACTAGACGTATTGCACATGGAAATGTGTGAGGTGACAGATTTATTATTCTACAAGATGCATATATCATTATTTATCACAAAAAGCGTCCATAATGTTATTCTGCTAGACGGATTTTGGAAAAACTTTCACACTCAGTCGCTTATATTTTGTTGTCGATAGCCATGTAAAAGTTCCTGAAAAAATTTAGAGAAAATGGAAAAAATCTAAGCATAATTAAATATTTTTATCGAAATATTGATTAATTTTATAAATTTCAGTGTAAAAGTACCCAATCATTTTCTTAATTTCATTTCAAATTCACCTGCCCTGCTTTTACCCAAAAACCAAAAAAAGTTCGAAAAAATCTTTTTCTCTATAATTTAATACAATTTGTTATTTACACCTTTTTATGTCACCAGTTTATTTAAAAACAATTTTCTAACTTTTTAACATCTAAACATTTCGAGTACAGCTTCTTCTATCACATCACATTTTGCGTCTAGTAGAATATGAAAAAAAAAAAAATGCGGCGTATCAAAAAAATGTGGCACATCTAGCAAAATAAAACTGATTATAAAATTACATTTTATCTCGACACTGTATATATCACTAATTACCCAATAAATATACATAAAATATATATACAATCTTTATAATAAATAACTGTATTTGTTAGGAAAAACAAAAATATCAAAAATATTTTTATAATTATTTAATTTTCTTTGTCACACTTTAACTCATGTCATAAAATATCAACAAACAACACATTTTTTTTTTGTTGTTTTGAAGAACATACTACTTTTTAAACACAACAACAATAAATAAATAAAAAACAAAGATAACAAAACAAATACAACAATTACAGAGAAAACAAATTGTTTGGATCCTTTAGGGTATAATCTAACATAATTTTTTTAGCAAATAACATTGAATTACCTTTAAAATAATCATTTTTTGATTTTTCTCAAGTTGGCATATTAAAAACCATTTGAGAACAATTCACAATAATCAAAAAAAAATAAATTTTTACAGGTATAAATGCTATTCGAATGTGTATTGTGTAGTGTATATCATTATGAGTGAATGAATGGTGGATCATCGTTAAATCTTCATGTTATTTAATTTTTTACCTTTAGGCTAAAATTTTAATTTCTCTTTTGGTTTTTCTCTCTCTATATATTTTTCTTTTGTTTTGTACTTTTCAAAAACAAAAAATTCCTAACACTTTTCAAAAACATTTTAAATTTTCTATATTATTTGTTATACACTTTAATAATTTTTTTTTATTAAATATGGGAAATTTATAGATTAAATAAATCCAGCGGCTTTTAAATAAACTCAAAACCTAATTATTTTTTAGAAAAGCAATTAATTTGTAATTTTTAAAATAGTTTAAGTGTTATAACAGTTCGAATTTATAAATAATTATAGAAAATATTCCGAATTTATGTTCTATATAGATTTGTAATCTATATAGAATATTCCACTTTGCAATTATGTTTTTATTGCAAATTGCATACCATTAGGGGACGTTATGAAATGGCACCAAATTTAACATATCAAACAATAATGTCGAATACATTTCGGCGTAAATGTGTTTCTTCATACAAGTAAAGCGTAAATAAATTATTTTTAGAGGGATGCCTATCTGTTTGTATGGCAGTCATGCCAGTCTGTATGTACAGAATATTTAAGAAAATAATCTGTGTATTTTCCAGAAATTATATATATGGACTCCTTCTGACATAACAACATGTCACTTAACTTTTTGAGAAAACCAGGCGTCAGCAAGTTTTACTAATACGGGACGAATTTACATTTTTGCTCATAAAGAGAAAAATATTCAACCAATTTAATTGAAATTTTTTATTTAAAACTTGGATACTAAGATATTGAATTAATATTTTTTTCGGGAATATCAAGGTTCGGAAACAGAACTTTCACTAAGGGCCGATTTTACTTATTTGATCATATTCCAGAAACTAATTAACGGAATTTCTTAATTTAATATTTGAATTGTTTACAAAATTAAATGGGAAACTTTGTCAGGAAATCGGATCATAGAAAAAGGAATCCCTTCCAAGAACACAAAACACAGATTCATATTTTTCTTACATTAACCAAAATATACTTTCTATCTTTCATATAGAATTTTAAATAAATTTTAAATGGAAATTTCATGTTTCTTATACAATAATTTAGGAGTGTAATTTGCTGGAAATTAATTTCTGGTTGGTATAATATTAGTGTAATTGTAATACCTTTCCTGTTACAAGAGAATACTCACACTCAATTCATTTTATAGAGAACAAAATTTTCAAACTATATGAGAAAAATTACCCACTTTCTCCGTTAATTATTTTTTGTGCTCTCAACTAATGCGTTCAATATCTACAACATTACTTTTGCTAATATTCTAGGATAACAAATCGCAAGAAGTAAAAGAGGCTTCTTTCCAGACGTAGATTGTTGTTAATTTCGCCAATTTTTTGTACATTTTTATTTCTGAAAGAAACTTTTGTTTTAATATTTTTTATTATTTTAATTAATTTTTTAAAAGACTCCATAGGAAACTTATAAAAATTATAAATAATTAATTTTTATACTCATAACTTAATGTAAAATATAAACTATAATTATAATATAAGGGAACAAGTTCAATGTACGTTTATATAATGTAAAGATTTATCGTATATTATCAATTATTCGAACATAATATATGCATATATACACCTATATACAAATACCAATACACTTGAATAATATTATCTCTGAATGCAATCTTATATAATAGAACACCTTACATAATATCATAATATTATTGCACGTTCATTTCAACCTTTGAACTTCACCTAAACAATATGAAATATTTTTAACAAAATCAAGTCCAAATAATAATACAGAAATTATATTGCATTTTAATCAAAAAGAAACTATAAAAATAAAAAAATTTTATAAGAATTTCATTCTTAATTTTCAAAGTATATATGTTTATACATGTATGTAAATCCATCAAATATTTAAATTTCAATAATAAAAAAAAAATTTTTTAAAGCATATTTTTTAATCATTTTGATGCGATCAATCGATTTAAATTGTGAAAAATTAGAGGTATACATAGAAAATAATAAAGAAATAAATCAAAAAGAAAATTTTATATAGTTAGTCAAACTGTAGGGTACATTCATCCAAAATCTGACTAGTTTTATATGTGATTCTCAAGTACATATTTCTACTGAACTACTATACTTTCTGAAATCATCTTACTCCATAAGATTAATTTTAATAAATAAATTCACAAAATTGTTATGATGCATACTTGATCAGAATTCTTTATTTTGTGTCACAATAAAACACAATTTAAATAAGAGCTTCCATTTAGGGAAAGATTATGAATTTTGATTTTTCTAAATCAAATTTATTCAAAAAATTCCAATTCACAAAAATTTATAATTCCTAAATTCGATCTTAGAATTAGAAATAGATTTTTAGAAATTCATAATTAACCCTCGTGACGATATTATACTCGTATGCAATAAATTATACCTACAATTACTGGCATCACTGACAATATAAGAAAATAACGTAGCTATAATCATCTAACATGCACCGGCTATCTTATAATAATTATGTAACATTGCTTCTTTATTAGAATCACAGAGCCGAATTAATTTTTCTTTTTACTTTTTATCATTTTTTCTTCTAATATTTCTTTTCATAAATTTTATAGAATAATTTATTTAAATTCATTTTTCATTACAATCAATCAAATGCTATTATTTTATTTTTATTGATTTGAAATATTCAATGCGCAAGATGAAAAGTGGAGAGTAACAGTAATGCCCATGTATATGCAATATATATATACATATATATATACTGTCTTAGGTATATGGGCGTTTCTCTACCGAAAAGCCTTTAATATACGAATATTTTTAAATCAAAATAAAGAAATAAGAATTAAAAAGAAAATATCACTACTCACCAGTCATCATACCACAGTCATCTTTAGCGAAATTTTTTGAATACAAAAATTGTTAGGTAGCAAAAATTTTTAATTCATATATTTTGATTTACCGTTGATAAGTGCACATCTACAATATTACTGTTATTATTTTATTAAGCATTAAAAAACTTATAAATTCTATCCAATTTTTTTTCTGTGCCAAAACACTGCATGTATATTTTCTTTAATTCACGATTCATATAATATTGAGAAAAATTAAAGTGAAAATTTGTTCATTGTTCTCATGAAAATTCTAAAATTTTATTCTTTATTAAATATCATAATTATAAATTAAGTCATGACTTCTACGATAATAAATAGTGTAAATAAGAAAATGTAAGACACCAACAGAGTGGGTTCTAAATTTTTTTATTTTCAGTTTACTAGTTTTAAGGAAATCTAATTCTATATATAAAATTACTATACCAAGTCATTGACATTTCATTGACATTGATTTTCATTAATTGAAAAAATTGTGCTTTACTTTACTGAAATCGCGTTTTTTCAATTTAATTTCTAAATAAATTAAATTTAAAGATGATATTTATTAAAAATTTTATTTTAATTATTATTCTATATAATTCTATTATTTCTATAGTAAAAGCACTTATCCATATAATGTTACTAACTAAATATATATACGTTAGACGTGCAAAGATTAAACATTTTAGTTGTGCTAAGTAAATTAATTGAAAAGCAAATTGTAAACCATACCTCAAATCACACCTTTTCTATTTATTTCTCTTTCTAGCTTCAGTTTCATAGCTCTCATCTCTTAAAATATTTATTGCTCCAAAATCTATTTAAATCAAATTTTTTTTAGAACTTGCATTCTAATGAGTTTAATGCCTTTATCAAATTATATAATTATATTACTTATCTAGCGCAGTTAATTCGGTTTACAACAAATTATTAAAAAATTAAATTTTTTTAAAAATGATATCTAAATAATTAACTTATAGTTTTTGTCTAATCAAATTATCGTCGACGAAATAGTTCTTCCTTAAAATAAATACAGTAAAATATAAAAATGTTTATAACCTTTAATTAATTATCATTTAGAAACTGCTTTTAAATTTAAATTTAAAATCTCCACAATAAAATAGGTTCCATAAAAAATCATACAAAATAATTTATAAAAGTGAAAAACAAATAAACAAAATTATTTTAGCACAACTAAATAGGTTTAAATCCCTGCTACTTTTTATTGAAGACGTATACTCCTCATACTCGCTCTTTTATTAAATAAATTTATAGTAAAGTTTCAAACCATAACAATATTAACGAGAATAAATCTGTTATATTTTATTATTGCATAAATTGTTATACATTTTCTTTAAGATTTTTCTTGTTGAATTGTTGAATGGATTGTTGATTTTTTTTTTGTTTTATTATTATTGAAAAGTTTTAGCATTTTCTTTACACAATGAAACCCAGGCGTTATTCGCGTATTATAAAAATCGATACATTAATTTGTATTTATTATTATTCTACGATCATTTGAGTATAAAAATTTTTATTTGTGGGGAAGGATCGTAATTATATTAATCAATATGAAACAAATCTTGAGAATTTTACTTATTTCTTAAATAAATTTTATATTACAATTTAGAGAAGAATCATTTAAGAATGGTAATTCTTGTTCTTTACTGTAATAATGTCGTATAACACATTTAGTCTTTAAAGATAAAAATTAATTTAAATATAATTCATTCTTCTTAAAATGTTATTGTTGATTTTTTATTGAACATTTATGCATGTATTAAAATTTACTTTCATACTTTAATTATTAAAATGTGGAATATATAAAATTATTAATTAATTTAAGTATTGTAATTACAAGCGTAAGTTCATTACATTACATTTGATAATTTTTGCCATGCACTTTGAAAAAATTGTAGCGAACATGCAAATGTTAATCATCAAGGATATTTAAAAATATTTTTGTAAATTATAGAAATCGTATTTAATGTGTTTCAGTTCAATGATTCAAATTCAAAGAAAATTTATTTTAAATTTTTTTTATTATTATTAAGCTATAAAGCTTTGCATGCAATTTGGAATTGTTAGTTCTTGTTAAAGTTTATTTTTATTTTCAATTACGTAATGACAGTACACATAGTGTAAAAATCGAATTTGCTATAAAAAAGAACTTGTTTTTACTCTATAAAAATTAAATTTATATACTCTTGACAATTTGTAAATTTTTATGCTTATACAAGATGTATGTATAAATGTTACGGGGGAATTGTAATGATTTTTGAACAATTTTATGGGCATTTTATAAAATAGTTTCTGAAAATTAGAGTTAATTATTTGATTCAATCATTTTCAGATTAGAGTTGTTACGATAAGTTTTGAGAACTTTTTTTGGCCCTTTAAAATTTTCTCTGCCCAACAATTGAGGTTTTGTACTCGCTAATATTACACTCACTGTTACTCTATTACTTGTGAGCTAATTTGCTTTGAGCAGTTTGGATGAAGTTAGACGGAACGAATAAAGTATAAAATTTGTTTCAAAATTTTTTTATATGTATAAAATATTTAAGAGCCTTTATATAAAAAAATTTCAATATTGAACCGGAACTTTTAAAACAAAGCACAATAATATATTCTCAACTTATATTGTACACATTCTTGCTATACAAGTATGTAGGCGTAGGGCAGCAAAAGGACAAAAAGCAAGTCAAATGCTTTATTTAAAATTTTTTTTCGGTTATAACTATGATATATAAGAAGTTACGTTTATAACTATAACTTAAAATTATGCCAGTAAAATGGCAAATCTTGAATGCTACCCACAAATATTATTTTCACTATTATTTTAATTACAAAACCCCTTAATTCAAATAACCGGTTACTTTAAATAACTGAAGAAAAACTACAAAAATTTAATTATTAATTTATCTGGAGCTTCTCTTATTATTAGAGTTTCCCCTTTTGCAGACTAAATCCCGGGTCAATAAGCTATGCTTGTAGATTAGCTATGCTACTAGATTAAAGCTATGTTTTAATATTTTCATAAAATTTCTCTTAGAACAAAACTACATTTTTGAATATATATGCGTTCAGTTAATTCAAATTTTGCTCTCTCCAAGCTTAGTTCGAGAACTTGATTTTAAATTCAGCTTGTATCCTTGTACGTTTAATGCAAATTAAACAAGTACTCTTTTTTAAAGGAACAACATTTTTAATGTTATTGCATTGCCAGTAACATTTAAATGCACATGCATATTTCTAATTGCATGCTTGGAACACGTACATACAAAAGCTAGTATTTTAGATCTATACCCATACATACATTCTATATATATGTAGTACTCGTAGCTTAATATATTAAATCACTTTAATTTAATGTGAATTATGTTCAACAAAATGCGTGTATATATAATGTAATATAGTATTCATGCTTGTTATGGAAAGTTCTATGACCCTATGTTAAGTGATAGGCTATTTTTATTGAATTTATTTCTTTTTCAATTTGTCTTTTCTTTGGTTTTGTTTTTTGTTTTTTTGAAAAGTAATTAGTTCACGGCAAGTCAGTTTATATTATTTACCATCTTATATAATTCATAATATAAAATCAATGTACTCGTAATTATTTAACATTCATCGATTGGATTTAATTGAAAAAAAAACATATTTTAAAGCGAATAACTAAATTCAAAATAAAAAAGAATGTATTAAATTTTATACTCGTACATAGTATGTGTCTACAGGTATATAACACATACAAATTAAATAATATGAAAATATATAATATAAATAATATTCGTTATAGTTCTTTACAAAAGTATGTATGTATTTGGTAAATTGTAATGACGAGAGTTTTAAAAATTTAAGATGAATGCATTTTGTGTTAATTGGTGATAAATTTTTAAATATTCTAGAAAAATTTTAATGGTAAAATAAAATTTTATATTCTTTATTGAAAATGATAGTTAATAACACCTTTTTATATTTATTTGTCAGTTTATATTATCATATATGTGTGCAGATGTGATTACACAATATTATATAACATGCAATTTGTAATTTAAAATGTTTATTTTTTGTTGATATTTTTAATTATTCTTCATTTTAAAATAATATACTACCATAAAATAATTAAAGTCCGTCTAAAATTGAGAAATAAGTATTATTTGATTTTACGTCTTATAAGGCTCTACATATATATGTTTAGGGATACCTATGAAAATCCTTCCTAGACACCTTATTCGCGATTTTGTTTAATGCCCTTGATAAAGTTTTGGTTAGAAAGGATTTATGATTATGGATTAAAGGATGCCCTATTTGGCATGGAACGCAGCCTTTATATAAATATAAACAAAATGGAAATTTTATAAAATTCTCTAAAAACTCTCAGTTTACCCAATTATACAATGTATAGAATTACCTTGCATATAGAATAAAAGAATAAACGTTCTAAGAATAATTATTTAAGAGGAAGAATTAATTTATTTCATAAATCAAATTTACTCTCAAAAGTTATGAAACCTAATACATATATATACTGCTCCGGTTCTGAAATGGTTGAGGCCCTATTCAGTTTACACTTTAAATTTTTATTTTTGAAATTTTTTTTTTTAAGTTTTCAATGGAGCTCTTACTTTGCGGTGCTCACTTTAAATGTTCACTTTGCATACACGGTAGATCCGGTATACACAGTCAATTAAAAAGTTGTTTTAATTATTGTCGACATTTATAATTAATTCTTTAGAAATTTTAAATCAACTTACCAAATATATAAGTCACCCAATTCACCCATCAGTTTAGAACATTTTACGTCACATTTACAAATTAATAAATTTTATTTAAGAAAATCACAAATTTAAAAAAAAAAGTGTCCTTCACTCTATACATATAACCCCAATAGAGTTTATTCATTTTTACACAAATCTAAATTTTATATACACTCTTATACATTTATTACCGACTGCATCGCATACAATAAGGCAGGCTATATGATGGCATCAAATTTCAAATGTCACGGATTAATTTTTTGAGTATGTCGGGTATCGGAAACTGGATTATTTTGCTCAAATTTCTTGAAATTTAAAATTAAAATATAGGGTGATACAACAACAAACCCATAAAACAACAATGAACTCTAATATTTTTTGAAAATATCGGAGCCCGGAAACCAAACTAGGGGTCGTTTTTAATTTTTTACCATATCCACTGAACTAATTGATTTAATTTCTTGAAATGTAATATTTGAGTTCTGAATGTTACCGAAACTAAATGATAAATTTTTCAGGAAATTCGGATGGGACAAAGCGAAAGTCTACTGAGAGCTGAATGTTAACTAGAAGCTTACTAGTGCCCTTAAAATTGTAAAGAAGTATTAAATACGCATTTTTATAATCTTCTGAAATATTTTCGGTAAACTAGACAATATCCATTGTTATTATGTCCATCGGTTATGTGCTGACCACATTAGATTTTTGATTTTGTATTGAGTCTATTTTAAAATAGTTGATCATAAATAAATATTTCTTTATTTTACAGCTTTAAGCATAAAATTTTAATTATTTTTTTAAATCTGTATGTATATAATAGTTTGCAAACACCAACGATAATTTTTAACACTTCTTAAATATCTAAATTTTTTTGCATTATTTTCATTTTTTCTTTACCTTATCATTTAAAAATCCATTATACGAGTATATTTTAATATTTTAAACTAATATTATAAAATTAAACTTGTTTTCTTAGAAATGTCTTTAAAAATGTTTAAACGTTGAGTATTTAAAATATATAGTTACTTAAATATGTTAATCAGTAATATATGTATAAATACGGATATACTTCCATTGAAAATATTATTATGTGCAATATACATAAAACATCCAAATATACATATTTTAAAAATAGGATTAAAAATTTGATTGGCAGCCACATTAAGCCAATATAATATAGAAGAATCAGTTGGAAAATTGAAGTAAAATTTATAATATAGCAAAATTTGTATTGTATTTGTATAATGAAAATATTTTTGAAAATATAGCATATATTTAGGCGTAACTGAATATGGTCCTTAATGCATTATTATTTATATTATAATTACTATGAAAAAATGGTCAAAAAACGATAGATTCTCAAGGAATTTTTCGGGATTCCCCTCCTGCTAAATTTTAATTAGTATAATCAGTATGTAATAATGCTAATACCGTTCTATATACAATATTCAGCATTTCAGCCTTTTATTCGCATTTTATAAAATGTTGTTTGCCATACTCACGCTTACAATTAATTTTCCAATTACATACGATTTTAATTTTAATAAAATAATATTCTTAAATTTACAAAATTTCAATTGCAATATAATTATAATTTTAAATAAATAATGAACAATCGTGAATTATAATTATATACATATTTATTATGTAATATATAAGTATTAAAAGTGCATATAACTACAAAATGTAAATGTTTGTGTATCATTTCAATTTATATTAATTTTCCTCTATATACTCAATTTCATATTATATACGAAGAAATATTATAAATCTATTTTATTTAAATTTAAAATTCAATCAAAGAGTAAACCGAAAAATTTTGTTACTATTCAAGTTTTTTAATAAAAAAGTCTTGCAGTATAATTTTTAAATATGAAAATTGCTATATTATATAATAAAATAATAAATAAGCATTTTCCATATCATACTCGCGTATAATATAGACAGTTTTCAATTAACTATAATAATGTTTTCCTATAAAGCATCAATTATTATTATGATGAATAAAATGTTGGTAAAATATGCAATACCAATTATATAATATAATGAAAATTTGTTATATTGTTAGTATATAAAATAGCAATTCTCATTTAATTGTTTGACTATTCAAAGTATATACCTCTTTTACAAATATTAATATTGTGCTCTAAAATCTTCAGACTAACCAATTACTGACCGAATTTTTTTCCAATTTAATTTTAATATTAATTAATAATATATATATATATATATATATGGAAATTCCATAATAATAATCATATCATTTTCTATATTATCGCCTTTTCAAATAGTCAGAATCATTTCAAATTTGAACGAAATTTAGAAATATTGTGGAAAAACCCTCTAATTATTATATTTTAATTTAACAAAATCATGAAATTTTTAATTTTAATTTTGAATTACGAGTACCCTTCATTTTAACAATTTAAGACCAAAGAAACATCCTATACCCTCTTATATATATAAGAGGGTATAGAGGTATACACATACTCATACATTCTTCATTGGTGAATATTTTAAAATCCTGATCATTTTTAAATTATTTACAAATATTTATTAAGTCCAAGCAATATACATGTGAACTTGTATGCAACTGTTGACATAACCTATTCGTATATAGTACACACGTCATTAGAAATTACATACATATATAACTGCATATAAAATTACAAACATATATGTATGAGACGAGACAAGAAAAATCGCAACAGCTGAAAAATTCAATTGAGAAAAAGTAATAATAAACAGTATAGTAAATAAAATAACGTGGCCATAACCATAAATATACTATCTATGTAAAAGAAATAAACAAGAATGACAACAGTTAAAATAAGAAAAATAATAAAAAAAAAATTTAATAAAACTATTTGGTCGTTTTAAACACTTATTTTTATAAATGGCCATTAGATAAAGTCGCAAAACTTATGGTAAAAAAATATAAGAGAAAAAACCAAAGCCAAAATAAAAATATTGAAGTTGATTTTTCTTAAATAAAAGCAAAAAATTTCCACCATCTCTCAATATTTACAAAAAAAGAAAAAAAATAACAAAAAAATTCTTTTTTAGCTTTGAAAGTGCATTCATTATAAATGAAATTGCATTCAGTTGTTAATTTTACTTTCGTTCGTTTAGTTTGCAATTCGGGAACAAAAATTATTTATAACAAAACTACTTTAAAAAACAATAATAATAAAATAAAAAAATTGGAAAATTCGCGATAATTCAGGTTTTAATCGTATTTTTTTATTTTTCTTAAAATTTTTCTTAATTATTTTGTTCATTTTTATAAAGCAACTGCAATTGTATTGATTTATTTTACTTTTTAGTTTTGGATTTTAATGCCATGTCACATTTCACAATATTATCGTATATTATAGAACAGTTTGCAATATAAAATAAATATTATTTATTATAAAAATATAGAGGAATTTTACTATTATCGTATAATGGATGTTTAATTTGAACAAAAATAGTTCGCCTATTATAAATGTTTATATAATTAGAAAGTTTGTGAAAAAATTATTAAAATAGCTATGTGCTCTAAATAAATTACAATTTTAAAAAATAAAATAATAATCTTAAAAGTATTTAATTTATAATTGTTTTCGAACTCAATTTAAAATTATATAATAAAATTTTATTTTTCTTTAATAGAAGTGATAGAATGAATTCATAAATTAATTTCTTTTACACTATAAAAACTCGTATTTTATTTTAAAAATTTTTTAAAATACAACATAATTTAATAAATACTGTAGTATAATAATATAATACAATACTATATAATAATAAATTATATAATATTACTCGAATTCAAAAAATTTTTTAATATTACATAATTTAAAAAATTAATAAAACTATTAATATTGTATAATTAAAAAAAAAACAATTAATTATTTGTGAAATTCAATTAATAAAAAATACAATAAAAATTTTTAATAAATTAATATTAAAATAATATATTTAAATAATATATTTAAACAAATTCTAGTAGAAAAATACTAAAATTTATAATCACAATTAAAAAATTTTTAAATATTTTTCAATTCAGTTATTTAATAAAAGATTATATAACATTCGAGTAACTCAATTTTATTTATAATAAAATTAAATAAAAATAATTTAATTATAATATAATTAAAAGGATATTAAACCTTTACTTTAAGGATATTAAAAAAAAAAATTAATATTTTATTGGTAAATATTGTTATATTTGCTTTATACATATATTTATTATGTCAATTAATATTATTCAAAAAAATGTAAATATAAATGAATTTTTAAAACATAAATTTTATTTATATTTTTTTTAGTTACAAAATATTTTTCATTTAAATTGCCATTATTATATATAAAAGAAAAATTTATGTTCACATAATATTTATAGGACGATTAATGGTTATTAGGCAAATAAAATTCAATCCATCGCACTGGAGCTTACTCTAAAAAAAAAATATTTCAATTATCAAATTTTAATATATTTTTTTTTTAAATTTTGGAAATATATTTAAATTTTAAAAGTATATTAATCACAAAACAGCAATGAGATAATGAAAGATTCAAAGTCTTGGAGAGTTTCTTCAAAAAAAATTTTAGGAAAATTTTTTTTATAAAATTATTTTGAGCTATTTATTCTAATAATTATTTAAATAATACTAAAAAAAAAATTGTAAAGATATTAGATATTGATTTTAACATTATCCTTAAGAATATTATATTTTATATCTTAATTATCCATAAAGTAATCAGAATAATTACATATTTCGCATTCATTCTGATATTTTTTTTTATATCTTAAACAATTCATTACTAAACGCATTTAAAATAATTAAATTGTATAGTTCTGTAAAAAAAAGTAAAATTAATTGAAATTTAAAATTAAATAATAATTTAAATTAAATAATTAAATAATTAAATATTAAATAGTTTCAATTAACAAATTATATTATAAAAAATTTAATTCCTGCAATGCCAACCAACATGATTTTCGTTCTCTAAACGTGTATAAAAGAAATTTTTGAACGTTTATAGTTCAAAATTTGAATAAAATTTAATCAGTGTTTTGTATAACGAATAAAATATGTACCAGTTGTGCTATATTTACATAGATTTCTTTGTCAAGCTGTCTTACAACTACCTATCTGATTTTTGATGAAATTATAATTATCCTCTAACACATACCAGCAGCACTAAATGCTCTTAACATGCTTGCATAAAGCTTATATCAAAAAATTTAAAAAATTTTATCTTAAAATATTTTTAAATTCTCAAAATCTTAAAAGTGTTATTTTCTACATGAAATTTTCATATTTTCAACTTACTACTCTTCAATTTTCATATACATGGTTTGCATTATAAATCAACTCAATCGCAACTCAAATTTTAATTTTGTTTTTTTTAAACATTTTAATTAATTATTTGTAAAAAAAATATTTTCAAAATAGAAAAAAAAATTGAAACTCAAAGATAAACTTATGAAAAAATTATTTTTTTTTTATGTAACTTCCTTGTTAGCATGCACATAAATTTTTCAAAAAAAAAAAAAAGCAAAAATCAAAAACATTATTAATTTCTTTTTTCCAATTTTTTGCTTCTCCATTTTAATTATAATGAATTACAGCAGCAGTTTACATACGAAAATTTTATTTAGCAACAAAAATTAATTTTAACACTTTAACTATAAGAAAACATTTTATTAAACACACACACACTTATGGTTAAACCTCACATATTAAAATATTGTTGATATTTTTTTTCTTGCATATTTAAAGAAAGCTTTAACATTTTTTACTTTTTCTCTAAATATTTTACAAATATACGAATAAATGTTTAACCTGAAATATTCACATGTTGCGAGTGCCTTCATGTATATTTAAATTTCAAAATTCAATATATAAGTTGCATGCTAAATATGATATTTATAAATTTTATATAAATTTCAATTAAACTCATAAACTTAATCCTTATTTAAAATTTAATACAAATAAATTACATCTATATAAATACATTAAATATTTTAATTCTCTCTATAATATTTTAGGCTTATATGTTAATTTATTTACTTTTATTATAGTGTAAATAGATATGAATATTATGTACTCGTATATATGTACACACAAACAAAGTAAGTAAGTATAAGTATGCAATATATGCATTTCTAATGCAAAATAAAAAATTCGTTCATATTTTGCAATACTAGCTCTATTGTGACAAGTAATAACTATGTAAGTTTAACCCTAAATTGCCAACCATCAATAAAATTTACTGACTTTGAATTTTAAAAGCGAATATCTTTAATACTAATGTTACAATGGCTCTGTATTTTTACTATTTTTACACAGTTTTTTCATTTTTAAAAGTATGTAAATATTTTATACCTATGGTTGGCACTATAAGAAAATTTTTTTGTAAGTAAATTTTATTTAAATTCGTTTGTATCAAATAAATCCAAAGAAGTGCGATCTATCACATTGTGTGAGTAATATTTACTTAAAGTTGGTATTAACGTAAAAAATAATAAACAAAAATTGGGATAAGGGGGATATGAAAGGTGGTACATGTCTAAAATTTTGCTTGAATGATTTAACATTAGTTTATGCTTTAATAATTAGCATTTCTTTTGCAATTTAATGAAGTGTAAATAAAATTTAGTCCTGGTTGGCAAAATTAGAGTGAGTATTGAAATAAGTTGGCAATCCAGGGTTAAATCGAATAACAATTTTAGCTGTTCTTCAATTAGTTTAAATTATATTGAAACGAAATTCAATTTATTTACATGAATTATTTTGAGCAATTATAATTTTTTTAAATATTTGATATTATGAAAATTTTTTCCACACTCAAATTTTCCCGAAACAAAATTTTTTAATTTAGGTAAATTTTCATTAAATTCAGCAATTAAGTTTATTTTGAAATAATTTTTAAATTTTGAATTTGGAATGCGTTAAAAGGCTTATTTTTCTGAGATTTTTCTAACCACTGTAGGGGCCAACCACTGCTGCCTTAGTTATGATAAGGCCTTCGAATTTACAAATAGTAATTTCTGACTAAAAACATGCAAATTACATCAAAGTTGACCCAATTAAAGTATTAATAGGGTGGTGTAATTAACCTCAATATTTTATCACAAACGACACTACAGTGTTGTAAATAACCAAGGTAACACATAGGCGAACCGATATTGTCAATAAATCAAGTGGCTAATTTCTTTTTCTTTTCGTTTCAACTAAAAAATAATTCTCTATTATCAAACTTGATCAAGCAGAATTTGAACAATTAAATTTTCGTTTGTATTTATCACAATAAAATAAACTGATACCATAACATATTTTCATGAAAGTAACTTACATGCACTTATTTTACAATAATACATAAATTTTTGTCATTTATCATCGCCTATTTAATGTAAACAAATGTAATAATAAAGCATAATAAATAAATGAATTGCAGTCAGTTATTTACTCTTACGCAACACTAAAAAATTATCTCTTTTATATATACACACATTGTAAAATGAATATGTGATACAAACAAAATGCGTGTTGTTTATGTCATACAAAATTTTAATACTGATTCACCATAATATTAGAATGAAAAACAAACTATATTTAAGTAACAGTAACTGTTCAAATACATTTACTTTACAAGTAAAGTCAATGTAACAAACACAAATTACACTCTTTATGCGTTAAGCCACTCTTAAATAAATTTTACATTTAAGAGCGTAAAATATGAAAGAAAATCTTGTTACAAAGCATGTTATAATATTTTAGTATATAGAAAAATATCATATGCATATACATATTGTTTAAATATGTGTGAGTATGTAATATGTGCATAGTGTCATTTAATTTTTCCTCTTTTATACTTTTACGTAAGTTGAAATATGAGTAAATCTACGTGTATATAATATCATTATCAAAACTTTAAGTTCAATGCTCTGTTTAACGCAAATTTTTCTAAATATAAATTATTGCAATCTAATAACTAAGTGTGATTTACTTGTAAATAGTAAATAATTGTTATACTGGATTATATTTCATATACGTATATGGGCTAGAATGAATTATTGTGACTGCCTTCATAATACAAAATTTATTTTAATTCTTTGGTTAAAAATTTTTTTTTTATAAATTAATTTATGAATTAAATAATCACTCACTTTTGAAAGATTCTTTTAAAATAATAATAAATAAGTAACTACTTACAAATTTTATGTTTCCTTAAGAAAATCACAACACCGAATGAAAGAATTGTAGTGGAAAGAATTATTTGTTTTTGCTTATATTCCTTTAGAAGCTGCTGAGGTTTTAAATGCATAAAAATTCAGAGGCAATTCAGAAAATTTCTTTAATTTTACAAAACAATGAAAAAATAATGTGAGAAATGTTATTTATTGAAATGGTGCTAAAAATTGTATAAAAATTTAGGAATGCCAATAATAATTGTAGTTCACGAAAAATTAAAATTTTTGTATACTTACACCGAATTACTGATACTTAAAGTCATTAACGACGGTTTTATTTAATTTTTAATCTCAGCTGTTTTCTAAAATTTTAATAATTCGGACGTGTTTCAATATTATATTTCATATTATTAATCATGCATTCCCATTCCTTCATGAATATGGAAAAAACATACGATATACGATAATAATTTCAACAAATTTTTATATAAATTCATAAAATTTTACATAAATTTAAGTACGCACCATCACAATCGCTCTTCTTTTAAATAAAATTATTAAATTTTTATTTAAAATTTTTTATTTTAATATTTTTTTTTTTTGTTAATTTTAATTTTTAATATTTTTTTATTATTATTAATCTTCAAATTTTTCCTATATCCTTATTATCTAATATACAAGTTATCACGTTAATAAAAAATTTCACAAATATGATGATATTATAACAAGAAAATATTAAATAATAAAAAATCTGGTGTGGTCATCAAATAACCCACTGTAATATATATTGCTGCTAGGTGAAAGTGCTACAAAAGATTATAAGAATGCAAGATTTTTTTTTACAATTTTAAGGATAGTAAGTAAGCTTTCTGTTAACATTTCCTCAAAAATATAAATTTGGCTCTTAGTACAGTTTCGCTTTGTGCCATTTGAATTTCCTAAAAAGCTCGCCAGTTAGTTTCGGTAACACACAAAACTAAAATATTAAATTTCAAGAAATTTTATCAATTATAGTTCCGTAGATACAGTAAAAAATATAAATAAATATAAAATATATAAGTTCGGCTTGTTCGGTTTCCGAGCCCTGATTTTCTCAAAAAAAATTAAAGATTCATTGTTCTAACAACCGAACTTAAATATTAAATTTGAAGAAATCGGTTGATTGTTTTTCTTTAACATGCAAAATCGCAAAAAGGTCTGATTTCCGATACTGATATATCTCGAAAGTTAATCAATCCGTGACATAGCCGAAAAAAACTCACATATAAAATTTTTATTCGATTGAATTAACCGATTTCAGTCGAAATATTGAGACGGTATCTCAATATTTTAACTGAAATCCGTTCAGTCGAACTTGAGATACCATCTAATCGACAGACCGAGAGACCGACATCTAAAATTTGGTGCCATCACATAACCTTTATTTTATGCAATGTAAAAAGACTAATAAAATAATAAAAATTAAAAAATTTTCAACTAAATTAAATAATTTTTCCCCTATAGACCAGATGACATAAAATTATGAAAATAATAAAAAAAAAAGAAAAAAATTATAAAATTTATTATTCTATGACTATAAGATAACAATTTTTCATTCATAAATTTCGCAATGAAAATTTTTATTATATTTTTCCATTTATTTTTCTATAATTTTTCATTTGTGCTCTTCTATGTAATAGAGAGCAAAAAAAAAAAGAAACAAAAATTTTCCTTCTCTTTTTTGTTTTTCTTTTTTTTTTTTGGAAAACTAGTTGAACAAGATTTTTCATTTAAACAAAATTAGAAAAAAAAGCACTCATAATAATATTTATTTCACTACTTCATGTCTGTAAACAAGTACATAAATACTCCACTATCGTTTACTATACACATGTGTGCACACAGTATATATGCATGCAAGTAAATGTTATAAAAAAAATCATGTAATAATAACGACTAACACTAGACTCTCTGTTATGAGAATTTCCTTGTTGCATACTACAGTTATGCACATATATAGAAATAACATAACATTTTGATTGAAACATCGTATGTAGCGTATGTGTGTAAGTATATGTACTTCGGGTTTTTTTGGTATTTTACACTCATAATTGTAATTTATGTACATTAACTATATTGAAGTGAGTATAATATTTACCAGTTTAAGTCTAGTAAACTGAACATGAAAATAATATTCATTTACATATATATGTACATAATTATATCTCATTTTGTTTTAAATAAAAATTTTGTTTACATCATATATGTATACAAAAACAAAAATAATAATAATAATAAGTAGAAAATATTACTTTGTTTGTTAAAGTAATTACAAAAATTAATCTTATCTTTTCATTTAAAATATAAAATTGCAGTTTCTGATGAGCATATGTACTGGAAAATTTAATGTAAGAGAATTGAATAATATTTTGACAAACACATAGGTTGTTTACATTTAATGTAAAATAATTATATAATGAATGATCCTTTAATTTTATATATAGAAATTAAGTCGAATACAATTTAATCGCGAATTATAATTTAATTATTAAATTTATTTTTCAAAATTCTGACAATTTAAGCTATATTAATATAGAATTGTCTTCACTGCAAATATTATAAGAATTATAAAATTGGTATGTACAATTAAAATTATTTTTTTTAATAAATGCAGTAAAAAATCTAACAAGACCATACGTTTCTCCCTTTATAATAAAGCCACTTTCATAACTTAAACAGATTTTCAGCGCCCTTGCACTAAGTTCGTTTTTTAACATATGTCTCTTTACATACGTCTCAAAAGTACCTCTTTAGAAAGAGATCACCTCTATAATCCGTAGGTTAACTACTATTTTATGTTATTTACATATTATTTCATATTAAGCAACATACTATACGTAGACCTTTAAAAGAAATTGTTATCTTCGTTTAATAGTCGTTTAAATTATTGTTTTTACCTTTTGTCGTTTGTTCTGTGTTTTCTTCTTTTACTTCTTGCGTGTGTTGTCATTAAATATGGATGACCTATACCATATTAAATGACATTTTCATATTTTTTGTTTAAAGTTAATGTGCAAATTTGAACGTTTTCAGCTATAAATTTTGATTCTACTTTGAGATGAAAAAAAATTAGGATTAATAAAGTTTCGACAGTGAATATGATCCGAATTTTATCTGAAACTGTTAAAGAGTGATCAATTTCACCTTAATTCATCTGACCTAATTTATACTTAATACAGATCAAATAAAATAATGTGAATAATACTGAATTTTATTTATGTATTTTTAATATTAAAATATTTATGAAAATTGTGCTAACATACGCAAAGCTGCTTTCTAATATAATATAAAATTTATGAAATGAAAATAGTTTTGATCTAGCTTTATTTTTTCTATTGCAAATTATTTCTACAATTTGATTTAATTTGAAAATTTCAATATAATAAGATTAAAAGAATAAGGTTCTAATCAAAATTATTTAAATTGTAATTAAATACTACAATTTATTATAATAAATTACACAATTTAATTTGAAATATTTCAATTTGTAAAAGCATATATAAAAACCGTCGAAATTATTATTAAAATTTTATATAAATTTTTATGTAAAATTTATTTTAATTAATTTTATTGAAGTCAACAAAATTTTTTAAATTTCCTGATTTTGAAATTTTTATTTTTAATTGGAAATTTCTTAACATTGGAATAAAATCTTTAAATATTATGTAACATGATGAAGATTCCATTGCATAGAATGTGAACGTAATATAATTGTTTTAATAAAAATTATGTGATAAAAAAAACTTTTAAATAAAAATTACTCCATTGCTACAGAGTTGCTCTCTTCAGAAATGGTTTCACTCCGAAAGACCTAAAAATTATTCCCGTATTAATAGCAACATCCCGCACTTACTGCTTAATTCTAATGGCACATTCTCTTTCCAGACTTCCAGCTGTGTTAATAGCTTTGAATGTAGCATAATTACATAAAAACAAAACACACAATTCCACTTACAAAATTATGATTGAAATTAAAAATTATCTTTACTAATTTATGCTTTATTAATAAAAATTTCATAATTTTTTCTATTAACGAAAAATAAGTTTTATAACATACTTACTTACTTATTACTGTTTATTAATATTACAAAATTTTGATTAAATTAGTAAAAGGAGTAACCATTTTTCATGATTCAAGTTTTCATAGAAAAAAAATGCATAACATGTAAACATGACATGCGATTCATCCAATTTATTTTGCTTAAATGTTTTTGCTTTTCTCCGTTTTCCAGTTTTTAATGTTTCTTCTTTAAAACTATTTAAATTTTTTGGCGATAAATTTTACTTCCTGATTTTTTGTAATTATTATTGTACGAGTACACCACCCAAAAAGATTTCGCTAATTTTTTTTTTTTGCTTGTTTACTTGCTTTTTTAACTAACTTGCTGTTTGTTGTCATTAATGTTGATTGAAAAAGATATCAAATCAGGAAAATATAAGCATAAATAGGTTAAACAAGTCAACTTTAAATTTTTAATATATATATATACATATGTGATTTTAAACATGATATTTTATTTAATGTAGATGTTTTGGATTTTTCAAAAAAAAAATATTAATTTTATGGCATATGTAATAATATAATAAGTACAACGTGTAGAGAAATAAGAATAAATATACAATAATTTATTAAGATCACTTCAAATTTCACAATATTGTGTTATAATTCGATGGAAGATGGCAACATACATTAAATTTCAATACTATTATACTTGTACTGCCCATTACATTTATACCTTACTTATGTTGGCTATCTGTCATTATTACTTAACAATAGTGACAGTAAATTAATTGTCGTACAAAGTAATTTGCTATTTTGAATATTCTAAATTTTATACCCTAACATGTTATTCATATAGTGTTTAACTAAGAATTTTCTCTAGAAACACGTTCTCCTATGCGAATTATTTATTTTTGCGATTTTTTCCTTAAATCGAAGAAAATTTTAAAAAAATTATTTTAATAAAATTAAATCCAAAAATATATTGAAATAAAAAAATGACATGAATACAAAACAAAAAAATATTTTCTCAAAATTTTTAAATGAGCAAAGTGTCAAAACAAAAATAAGTTTATTGTCAATAGAAAACAGCCTATGCAGTGTGAATTGAATTTTCTATATAACTCGTTAATCGAAGAGTATAAAATGTTATTCTCCTGTACTCTGAATAAGGCAATCATTTCATGTTATCGTTATTTATAATAAATACTTAATGTAAAAAGTCTTTAATAATGTATGGGTACTTGAAAGAGCAAAGCTGAAAACAAGAGAATATAAGCATATAAAATAATTTTTTGTACTCAACTTTAAACTTGCTTGATAGTTAATAAAACCAGAACTAAATGTTGATTAAAATTTTAAACACATCTTAACAACTTGCATAACAGTAGCCTTTTAACATGTAATCTCTATACGATAGTTGTGATTGCAATTTCCAATTTTCATAAAATTTTGTTTAATAAACTAATTCTTTATTTTTCTATTAAAAAATATAGAGTAACAAATGGAATAAAATTCACCAATAAAAAAAGAAAATTTAAAAATGTTTAATAAAAATTATAATATTATGAATCTTAATAAAACAACTTGAAAAAATATATTTTTTAAATATACATATATATATATATATATAGCAATATATTTATATATGAACAAAATGTTCATTTATAATATTAAAGTGATAATTTTAATAGCATTTGTTACTGATATTATCAGTACAAATGAAATAAAATCAAAATTAATTAAAATAACACATTTACATGAAGTTAATGAAACTGAAAAATCAAATATTAATTATAATATTGAAAAATCAATTAAAAAGAAACCATATGCAATATTAGAGAAACCAAGTGAAATTGATAAACAACGACAAAAAGAATTTCAAAGTAATTCAGAAATATTAGATTTGAATATTGATCATATTGAAGATGAACATCAAAGTATAAAATCATTAGGTTTATCACCAAGAGAACAAGATCTATTAAATGATAATGATGATGATGATACAAATGGTGATATTATAATGGAACATATATTTAATTCACAACAACAGCAGCAAATATTACCATCATCAACAATAACAAATAATATTATTGAAAATAATAATATTAAATATGATAAAGAAACAACAAAAAAATTACATACATCAATACATTTTGGTAATAATGGATTAATGATAGCTAGTACAACAATAAAAACACCAATGAAATCAATTACAAATAAATTAATAACAACAAATGATACGATAATATCAAATATGCCAGTATCATCAACGCAATCACCAACAGTAGCAATTTTAAATAATAATAATAATACAAATATATTTAAAATTGGTAATAAAAATAAATTTAAAAATAAAAATTCAAATATATTTCGTAAAATTGAATTACAAAAGAATATTGGAACACATTATAATAGTTTAAATGAAATGCCGTCATCATCATCGTCATCATCATCTTCGTCATCTGTACCATCATCACAATTTTTAATTTCTTCATCAGCAACACATCACAATATATATTCGTTAGATAATCAACAGGATGAAAATATTTTTCATATACTTATAAATGCTTATGATCATTTTTATTGGCAACCATCTGAAATTCGTACAAAATTAACACCAGTTTGTGGTGTTGAATTATTAGCATATTTATCAGCATTAAATAATAATATTGAATGGGCACAAAAAGGTAAATTTACAATTTTTTTTTTAAATTTTATTAATCTCTTAATTGTTATTACCTGTAAAGTTTATAGCGCAATATACTTGTAATATTATACATAATCGTAATTAGAAACAAAATTGGTAGTCAATGGGTCAATTTATATTTTATCCATGGAAATTGAATTACAATTGGGAATTGAGACAGCGAGAATATTTAAAATTTTCGAGTAAAGCATAAACTTTAAATCAATAAAAATGTTCAGATCAGCATAATTGAAAAGAATATTATTTTTAATAGACATTTGGAGCAGCAAAATAATTTTTACCTTAAAAGCTAAAAATTTGATTTCCACCATTGAAAATTTAAGACTTTACATTTAATTTGATTTTTGAAGGAAATGAACAAAAAATTCATTTCTTACACATTATTGTATATAACTGCGCCTAACACATATGCAATTTTTCTTTATTTTAATTTATTCTTTATTACTATAGCATACGATTCATCAGGTCATTATCGTGGTGAAATTCTTTTTGGAAATAATTTATGGTTAGGACAAAAAACATTTTGTAATGAAATTAACATTATGACAAATGAAAGAAAACATTTTGAATTCAGTTATAGTGTTTCGACAATTTCTTTTAGAACTTCATTACCAAAAAATATCGTAAGTTTATAAATAACAAAAATACGAAATTTTAATCAATTAATTTAATAATTATACAAATTTAAATTTTCTTTTATAATTCCTTTTAGACTAATGTTATTCAATTAGGACAATGTTTACCGAAATCATGTAATCTTGGTGATATTAAAGTGATTTTAGAATCTGATCCACATATTAATTATTTAATATCATTAAATACAACATCAACAAAATTTCAAATATTAAAAATTCGTCCAGTTCCTGGTGATTATAATATATGGAAAGAAATGAAATTTAAAATATTTTGGTAATTTAATAAATATATAAAAAAATATTTAAAAATTAAATTTGTAAAATAATTAATTAAATTAATTAAATATAATTATAGGTAAAAAATCAAATTAATTGAGCTAGATTATAAATACAATTTTGACAGCAAAATATTGAAAATTATTTATACAGGGTGTTTGAAACTCAATGGAGTTCCCGAAATTGATAGATTATTGACGTGTAATTATGAGTAAATGACGATTAAAGGAAAATATTTTTAAAAAATTTGACTTTGCACATAAATATCTCTGAAACTAAAAAGGTCTTTAAAACTATTGATATATCGTTAGAAAGGAAATTTCATTACCTTTAAAATGAGTATGCAAAATTGGTTTTACATGTTATATGTCGTTTTACATTTTATATTTCCCGAAAAATGTAAATATTAGACGGTTTTCAGATATTCCAATTTTGAAGCTTCATAACTCGTGAAGGAGAATCCAAAAGGTAAAATCTCACTATATAACTTTTGTTCGTTCTCATTCTATTTTCCTGCTTCGGAAGCTCCATGGAATCTCGCACATCCTACATAGAAAGAAGATAAACGAAATACATTATAAAATTACATGTATAAATTTATTTTAATATAAAACTTAGTTAAAACAAATTCCAACAAATTTACTGTAAAATTTTACGGTAAAGTGTACGGTATTACGGTAAAATTTTGAAGTTTTTTATTTTCTCTGATAGTGTTGTCAACAATTTAGATTTGTTACCGAAATACGTTACGACATACTTTAAGCCATATTATTTTCAAAAATTTCAGAAGAAATAAAGGAAATTATTTGAACAACATAAATTACTTTTTAATAACATAAACTGTCACTGATTTATTAATTGAGTTACATAATTCGATTTAAAAGAAAATTAAACACAGATTTTACTATCATACTCATATAACACTATCACAACAGTTTTCTTTTAACATTTTTTAATAAATAGTAAAAACCCATATTGAGTAACACTTCTTATACTTCTTGCAAAAATTTTTTTTTATTATTTTATTTTTATTTCAACAAAAAAAAAAATCTAATATATTATGTTTGTTTTATTATATTTGTTTTTCTGTTCACTAAACAAAATTATTGCATTATATTTGAATGGATGAATGTGTATAGTGCATTCATTGTATTTGTTATTGCATTAATAAGTTATGCAAGTTGGTTAGAAATTTATATTGAAAATCGTACACGAGATCAATTACAAAAGAAAATACCAAGTATATCAGAAAAATATGAAAATGAAAAATATAATAATATAAAAAAAATTCAAAATATATCTGATAAAAATAACAGAAATGGTAATAGTAATTTAATGGATGATGATGGTATTATAAGACAAACAACAGCAACAACCCAAACAACACAATCATCTAAATCAAATAAGAATAATAATGAAAAAATAACATTTGAATTATATCAAATGAATTCAATTGCAATTGAAGATAATAATAATGTTGATATTGAAGCAACATCAGGTTTAGCAAAATTTAATAAAAATGAAATAGAAAATTTTAATCATAATAATAATAATAATAATAACAATAATAATAGTCATCATCATGAAAGTAATAATCATCATCATAATAATGATAGAAAATTTAATGAAAATTCAAAAATTAATGATAATATTACTGAAAAAAATGGAATTGGTATTGTTACAATAGTAACACCAAAAAGATCATTAGGTGAGTAAATATTTTTTTTTTATTTATATGAGTATTTTGCTCTCATTTTTAATTAATATGTGTATATAGAATGAAAAATGAATTTATATTAAAATCTTTAAGTAATTTTTTTAATAGTCTGAAGTTTGACTCTATAAATGTTAATTAATCATTATGATAAATTACCAAGTCTGCATAACAAACAGAAAAAGATAGATTTTTGGACTTCATATTTTAGTACTTTCTAAATTAAAATCTGAGTGCTGAAAATGAAATTTTTCAATATATTATTAAATAGAAGTTGAAGAGTTTATAATTTATACCCAAGATATTAAGACTTATGATTTATACCCAATTTACAACAAAAACCACATAATGTACTTACCCGTTTTCATACGTTTTTCTTATGAGTAAAAGCCCTTTAAAACTAATTAGCACGTATAAATTTAAAATTTAAGGTAATTTGCTATAAAAAAGTTTAAAGCTTTATAATAATTACTACTTCATTAAAATTCCCACACTTTTACTTTCTCCAAATTTAAAAATCTTAAGTCATACAAATCTATTCGGTTAAAATTTTTAATCCAGACTAGAGAACTCTCAGAAAATTTTACAATATTTTGATTACGGTTAATAAAAATATAATAACACTTGCTTGAATTGCTCTCACTATCACTATAATCACTCTTAATTATTGTACAAAGCAAATTCATTTATAATTAAATAACACCAACATGCTCAATTTATCACTTTAAAAATTTATAAATTAAATTGATTTTGATGCATGTTAAACGCAACTTGCTTTTAGTATAACATTTCGATTTAAATCAAAGACCCATTCATTATACGATACGGTATTATACCAAATAAGATTTCTTTCAATAAAATTTTTTTTTTTACATTTAAAATAAAAATATAATTGCAATTTTCAATTTATTTAACCTATATTTGTGCATTTTTCCGATATCAATCAGTAAAAACTCTTATTATTTATAATATCATTTATTTTAATTTTTTCATTTTTTCAATTACTCGTATAAATAATAAAAAAAAAGCTCAAACTGCAAATAATGAAATTAAACCATTCATTTCAAATCAATCATTTTTTATGATTTCAATGCTTTATAATTTTAATTTTGCAATATACGGATCATTATAATTTAGTGTATAAAAACAAAGATAAATAAATGAACACCAAATAAAAATATTACAGAATTTAAAATTTTTAAAGCCGAAAAGATAATGATTCTGTTGCGATATAAGGGAAGGAACTAAATCGAAATTGTTAGTTTCAAATATGTAAATCAAATTTAAGTTTTGTAAGCTGGTTATGTATGGCGAATTCACTACTTAATGGAATTATATAGGACGAATCGATTTATTAGTGCATTCTTGCTGTAATGGCAGTACTTTTTCTCTTTTGTAAGTAAACTAACACAATAACTTACAAATTTACACACTTGTCGCATCAAATTTAAATTCGTGAATTTTTTTTAACGAACTCGCAAAGAAATTTTGTGAATTTTTCGTACGTAATACCAAATAGTCATATTCGCCAACTTATTTGCAAAATTTTCATTACATGATAAGCCTATATTAAAGTCATTTCCAAAAACATTTTAAAGACTCTAATAAAATGCCATACAATTTAAGAATTTTCCGAATTGAACCTAATTTTGCAGGTGTATATGTAGCAATTGAAACACATTTTGCAAGGATTGAACCAAATTTTACACGATTCAATATTCAATATGAAAAATTGAAATATGTACAGTGTAATAATCTCAATTTTATACTAAATCGACTTGAACAGCTTTTTCTCATTACCACAGAATTTTTATTACATTGTATATAAACTAATATTTCTTTGAATATAAAGGAAATGTGAAATAAAATAAGGTGATAATTTATGTTTTATAATTTTAATTTTAGATATTTTGTAATTTAATTTTATATCATTGATTTCAAAAAAAAAATTAACTATTATTACGAATGATCGTATAAAAATTACGTTATTTTTATACGGCTCGTTAACTACATATATATATAAGAGATTTTCGAAATAAATTTTCATTTAAAATTTTTTTATTTGAGCTAAATATTCAATGACTTGTTATAAACACACTTTATACAATATTACATAATAGTAATAATTATATGAGGCGCATTTAAACAGCTTTCAATAGAAATTATACAATAAATATTAGATGTGTTAATTTAAACATAATTCACATACTTGTTATAGAGTATCTGTAAGTGTATCCGTTAATAATAGTTAAAATAATATATAATATTTAGGATAATTGAAAAAAAAAATTATTCAGTTTGGAATAAAAAGTGGGAATTTCTTATTAGAAAATTTCGGAAATTCCCAATTAATACAATACGGCTTAAGGCTTTCACATAAAAAGTCTATTCCGTAATTGAAGCCACCTTATAATATAAATATGTGAGCAAGTTTTTAGTACAACCTTAACTCTGTAATGCCATAGGCGGTCGTCTATGGACTTATTCTAATTTTGAATGAATTTTTTTTTTAATTTTCACATTCATTGCAATATACAAATTTTAAATACTCAAGAATATTATTTTTATAGTTTTAATAAACTGTTTGTTTTTTCTTAAATAGGATTTTTCGAAAAAATCATATTATGTTTTTCATTTTCATCAAATTTATCAACAATTTGTACATTTAAAAGAAGAAATGAGGTAATTTTTTTTTAATATTTTTCTTTAATATTTTTAATTATTAATAATTTTATATAAAATTTGCTTAATTATGTAGGAAATTTTATCTTGTGTACATGGAATTAGAGTGCTATCATTACTTTGGACAATTATGGTTCATACATACTTACAAATGTTTTTGATTGGAGAAAATCGAGTATATTTTTTTAATAACAAAAAAAATTATAAAAATTTTATTGAAACATAAATTTAAAATTAATTGCTAATAAATATTTTTTTTTTGTTTAATAGTTTCGTCGTAACATTGCTGAAAGATCATTTGCATATCAAGTTATTGGAAATGCAACATTTTCTGTTGATTCATTCTTCTTTCTAAGTGGTTTATTAGTAGTTTTAATATTTTTAAAAAATGTTAAACGAAAAGAAACAAATTCAAATGATTTTGTTAAGAAAGGATTTTTAAAAGGAACATTTTTGGTATTCTATAGATATATACGTTTAACACCAGCATATTTATTTGTTATAATTTTTACGGAATTTTCACTTAAGTAAGTAAATATATAAAAATTGAAAATTAAAATTAGAAAAAACTCATTTGCCATTTAAGTTTTTCATATTGTTCTTCCCAGATTAAAATGTAATGTAACCATGTGATGATTAATGTTGCAGAGCTTTTAATTTTGAAACTAACGCTGATATTCTTATTTCTTTAGAAGAGCAGCAAAACGTCTGCTTTTATCGCCTTATACTTAATATGAGACATATTAGAATTATTTCTGAAATTGTAATTGAAATCTTGCTCCTTTTATTCCACAAAATCAAACATGAGAATTTTTGATATTATTACTTAGTCATCTCGAGCCCTAAATTCCAGTCCAAACATTTTACACTTCATATTTAAATTAAAAAAATTATTTGAATTCTTATTAGAAATATACATTATACCGATAACTCACTGTAATATTTTTCAAATGCGATGGTTATGGAGGATGCTTTCAAATGATAATTAGTCAAGACTATTATAATCCAAACACATAGTATATTTAAATTTTCTATTTGTAATATAAGCTCACATTTAAATTCATATTTTTCTTTTGAGTTCTCGAACCTCTTAATTTTGTTTCTTTCATATGCCTTCTAAAATACATACTTACTTTTCCATATTATTGGTGAGCATACAGAAATGCATCAATAATCACCAATAATCTAAATACATCAATAATCTTTGTTAATTTTGCTAATTTGATTTTTTAAAATTTAAACTCAACGTTCCTGAATTTGAATATTATTCTACACCAGAATTATTCTAATATAGATTTTACAAAAAATATTAAACTTTCTGTTTTCTTTTTCAGTTTCGTTTTCAATAGAACTGTTCATATACCGACAACAGCAAATATTGCTTGCACAAATTATTGGTGGCGAAATATTCTTTACATTAATAATTTTTATCCATTTTCTGAATTATGTATGATATGGTCATGGTATTTAGCAAATGATATGCAATTTTATATTTTAGCTGTTGTGCTATTAATAATATCAACAAAGTAAGTTAAAAAAAAATTTTTTTTTTGTGAAAATTTATAATTTTATAACATTCTTGGATTTTAAAGTCTTGTTAATTTTATGCAAATCTAAAATATTTTTTTATTTAATAAAATTTTAGGTATTTGAAATTTTCAATTATAACAACATTTGCAATACTATTTATATCATGGGGTACGGCTGGAGTTGTATCAATACATTATCGATATTTGCATAAAGTTGCAGAACCATTTGAATCATTTGATTTCTTATATGATAAACCATGGCAAAGAATTGGACCATATATAATTGGTATGTGTTTTTAATTATATGTAAATTTTTTACTTTATATGAAGTACAAACATATAGAGTATTTATTATTTATGGACTGATGGTATTTTTCAACTTGTGTGATAGATTAGAATGGAACTAAGAGAATAGAAAATTGTGAATAAAATTATAAACTTTAAGAAATTTTAATTTTATTAAATTTTTTTACTAAGTTTTAACGGAAAACACTAAATCTGGACTGAATTCAAAATTACCTTGTCGCAATTAATCAAACACGATAGACGGAAAAGTAAGACGGAATGGGCGCCAAAATGTATTTTGTGCTCATTTAGAACCATTCTATCACCCTACGTGAAAAATACCATCAATTCTTGAACATCTTGTATAATATATGTATAATAAGACGAATTTCAACCTTTTCAAATAGATAATATTGCAACTAGGCTTCAACTTATGATTTTATTTTTATTCTAACAGGTATGATTACCGGTTATATAACATTTAAATATAAAACACCACCAAAAGTGCCATTTTTATTAAATATTGTCTTATGGATTTTAAGTGTTGGATTACTTTTTATATTAATTTTTGGTGTATGGAATGGACAATTGAATATTTTAGCAACAGCATTTTATGTTAGCGTTGGCCATACAGGTAATTAACCCATCCATTTTCCCTATATATCCTTTTATATTATATTAAAATAAATAATCATTTTAGCATGGGGTCTTGGTCTAGTTTGGATAACATTATCATGTTATTGGGATTTATCACCATCAATTAATAAATTTTTATCATATGAATTATTTTTACCATTAAGTCGTTTAACTTATTGTACATATTTAATTCATCCAACAATAATGATGATAACATCATTTTTAATGGAAGGACCAATACATTTACAACATTTATTTGTATTAACAGTTTTTTTAGGTAATGCAGTTATATCACTTTTTGTAGCATTATTAATATCAATTGCTTTTGAATCACCTGTAATACGTATGTCAAAAATATTCATGAAAAAAGATTAAAAATTAAAAAAAAAAAATAATAATTGAGATTATAAATAATTTTTTTAATAATAATGTAATTAAATAAAAATATAATATATATATAGCTTTAAGTAATTATAATAAAAGTATGTAAAATATTGTATATATAAAATAAAAAAATTTATAAAAAATTTTAATATTCTGATTTGAGTTTGCTTATTGAATAATAGCAAAACTAGGGTAAGTCGAAATAAAAATATTAGAATTTAAATTCTGCAACTTTTGATTTTTGTAAGAGTCCTTGAAATATTTTTGAAAATTACTTTAAATCCTTTAACAAAACTAATAATTCTATATTACCACCAGAAATACGTGTATCTATATTAATATTTTATTACAGAAAAAAATTATTGTAATTAAATTTTTGAAACTATTTATTTCTTCTTATTAAACTAGAATTTTTGTCTTAAAATTTCAACCAAAAACATATTGTCCTATATGACGAATATTTTTGGTTCTTCATTACATAGAAGATGCACATTCTTCTCATTTATAAGTATACAATATATATTTGGCAAAAATAACAAAATTACCGAAAATTTTCTGAAACAAAAAAGGAATTAAGGTGTTTTTTTAAATTCAAATACTGAGCTATTATAGTTCTAATTCTGTCCAAATTGAAAGTACTGTATTTAATCACAAGTAAGTTTTAAAAACGAGTATTTTTACAAAAAATCCAATCTTATTGTTGTCATATTATTCAAAATTTAATATTAAACTAAATTAATTGAATATAAAAAAAAAAAATTTATCCTAAATAATTCTTTAATGTCGTCATCTACAATTATTTTTATTTTACAAATTACAATTTTTCCAGTATTCCGTAGGGCATCAACCAAATGCAGATAAGTCAAATTGACGTAATATCTGCATTTTGGTAGGCACCCTCATTTTCAAAAAAAAATATATTTTGCTTGCATTTCCAAAATTGCTTATTAAAATTTCTCTATTTTATTATACACACAGCTTTTTTTCCTTCTTCACTCCTAGGAGGAGCATAGAGCTACGGTATGCTATCATAGATATTCATGCCACAGTTTTCATTACATCATAGAGGTAACTAGGTAAGTGACCAGACTGCCGTAGTTACACACATTGCTTACTAGTAGAAAATTCAGAACCGAACTTCAAAAGTGCAGTGTTATAAATATTGTATAATATAATGTATAGTAACTTTTTCAGTTTTGGTATGTTTAAACAATGTTAACGCTATTTGAATTTAAAAAAAAAAATTCAAAATTGAGTACTACTTTCCCTGGCGTCTGCATTTTAAATATCAAATTATTCAAAATTCAGTTTGACATTGGTTTGATTCGAATGTCAAATTTATGGCTGTATATACAGACGACATTCGACTTTTTAAAAATTAAATTCAAAATTTATGACAGTTTTTAGAGTTTTAAATTGAAAGTTCTTTATTTCATTTTTTTTTTTCATCTTATTCTTTTGTTGTTGTTCTTGTTTTTTTCTATCTTATATTTCGATTACAAATATGTTTTTTTTTTTTTAATTTTTTTTTTGTATTTTTTTTTCTTATAAGTTTTAAATAATTTTGAAAATATTTTAAAAATAGTCTCAAATATACTAAAAAGTTCATTTTACTCTCATCTTTTTTTTTTGGATTTTTTTGTGAGTTTTTTTTTCATTTTGTATAATTTTTTGTTTAAAGATTAATTTTACTTTTTTCCTTTTGATACATTACAATTTTTTTTTTTATTTTATCTTTTGTTTTTGTTTTATTATTATATTTATTGGTACCACATAGATTGTATGAATATTTTTTATGTGTAATTTTTTTTTATCATTTTTATCTTAAATTTTTCAAAATTTCAATATTTTTGGTTTTTTGTTTTTGTCAAGGAAAATAAAAATTTTCTCTTTAAATGGTCTCTTAGAGAGAAAGAAAAAACGAAGGATCATTTACCAATATACATAAGTACATTTATTTTTTTTAATTTAGTTTTTTTTTATTATTATTTTCATAATAATTTGTTTAAAATGAATGTTTTTTTACAGGCAACTTTTATTTTTTTTTTATCTTTAAATTTAATTATGTTTTTAATAATTATATAATAAATACCACGAACAAATTCGAATTAATAGAGAAAAAAATTTATTTTTTATTAATTTAATTTTTTTTTTATAATTTTTTTTTTTATTTTTTTTATTTTATTGGTAATTTCAATATTAATTCAAATATATTATATATATTTTATATAATATAAATATAATTCTTGTTAATAATATTGAAAAAACGGACGGTGCATCCTAAAACAAAAATTTAATTGAAAGTTTTTAAAGAAATTATATACTATGAGAAAATATAAAAAGAAATTATTATAAATTATAATAGAAAATAGGAGAGGAAAACAAATAACACATCGAATAGACCACATAAGATTTTTATAATTTGTGGGCCCAATTATGTAAGTTGACTGCAATTAAATCAATTTTTTTTTTTTAATAAACCGATTCGAAGAAAGCATGATATTATGAAAGATGATTTGCTCAACATTGATTTTAAATTCTACCACAACAATTCACTTACAAATTCTATTACTTTGATAGAATTCCCAAATAGCTGTTATCGATTTAACTTTATTTATTAAATAAAATCAATTCTAAATCGGCTTCCATAATTGAACCCTAAGTCTCGTTTAAGAATGTCTACTGAAATTAATTAAAGTATATACATATTAACAAGTATAGATTGAAGTCATGCAATTATAAAAGTCTACTAGTAAAAGATTTATGTGGGAAAACTGCTTTCTGCTGTTGAAAACTGTCTCTTTTGAAAACTGAAATTTTTTTACATAATTTTCATTTTTAAAATGTATTTAAAGATTATTCCTTATTTTTAACTTAGCTCTCTCTATTCTTATCCAAAGTCTATCCAAAAATGGGAAAAATGGAATATTTCATGTTTTTAAAAATTCAGTTTTTAAGATTAGGACTGAAATGCTTTAAAAATGTTCTGCATTTATAATGTACATAAAAATTTTAAAGCTTCTCAGTTTTAACTTAAAAAATTAAATTTTCAAAGACTTGGATATTAAAAAAAAATTGAAGACTTTACACACAGTAGACATTCATAATAGGGGAAGTAGTTTAATAATTACAATTTACACAATTTTAAAGCACAATTATAATTTTACAAAATCACAACATATTAGAAATTCCACAACATATTAGAATAGATAAGAAATAATATATAAATAGTAAGGAATCTTATATACATTTATCTACAAAAAAGAAAACAAGTTGATTACGAGCAAAATCAGTAATTTAATACTTTAAAAAAGCTAAACAAATTGATTCAAAGCTAAAGAAGATTCTAATATTTCTTAAAATGCATAGTGCACCAAAAAAATTTTTTTAATTAAGCAACTATAATTAGATTTTAAAAATTCTCTCAAAAATTTTGGATTCTTTTAAAAAAAATTAAAAAAGTATATAGTGTAATTTATTTTCTATTTAGTTTTAAAACCTTTACAAAAACTACAATAGTTTTAATGAAATTTTTTCTAATAAATTATGTCTGTTTTTAAAATTCAGCGTTACTCATAAACGTTAACTAAGTCAATATGTATAGAAATATTTCATAATTCAAAAATTTTTAACAAGGGTATATAAGAGTACTTTTTTAAATTAATAAGTTATATAAAATATTTAAGCCATTTTTCACTAGTTGCCAAAAGTATTGAAAATAATTGAGAAATTCAAAAATTTCAGATTCTATTTTTTTTAATTCTTTTTTATTTCGAGTTAAAATCAGGAAACGTTTTTAATATATTGTACAGAATTTGTAATAAACAGGCTTTAATAGTTTTTATCAAAATAGCATTGTAAAACTTGAGAGTTATCAGGTAAAATTCATTAAAATTTAACTAGTTTTAATTAGTTATGTTTTGAATATGAAGTACAAATATTTCTAATAATTTGAATATGTTCAATTTTTCAAAATAAAAGTTGGACATTCAAATGTAGGAAAAGACAATTTTTTATTATATTTAATTTGCTTGAATATAATAAAAAAAAGTCTTAATGAGAAATTAAAAACCATTCTATAAAAGAAATAATTTAAAAATTTTTTTAATATTCCTCAGAAAATAAATTTTATAAAAATGTTTTAAATATAAGCACTATTCTTGTATACTGCAAATATATTCAAATTTATAAATCGAATATTAATAAATTTATTGAATAAAAAGTTAATTTATTAAAAAACAAAATAAGGATAACAAATCACAAGTTAAGTGTAAGGAACTTATTAAGTTTATGATTACAAAGACATTTTATACAAAAATTCGGCCAGTCTTCTTTTAAAACCAGAGTTTATTCTCATTAACTATAGATTTTCAGTTTTCACATTAAAAAATGTTTAAGAATTTCTTTTAGATTTCATACTTACCACCTATTTTCTATCGGGTATAATCCCTTTTTACTTAAATTCCTTCTCATAATCGAAAAATATAATAAGAAAGTAGTTGAACAAAAAATTAAATTATAAAACAAAAAGACATAAAGATTTATAATAAATAATTGGAATTATTTGTTAAAAAACTATTCATTTATAAGTTTTTGTTTAAATCTTTTTATTCATTTATTTTCATTTATTTTTAATTTATAAGTACCTAAAAAGTAAATTGTTTCTTTGTTTTTTTTTTTTTATTTTTTCAATATTTTTATTAATGACATCAACATTAATATTATTGACTAAAAAAAAAAAAAAAAATTAAAGAAAAAAAAAATTGTACAATAAACACACTAAAAAGAAGACTGCATATTTTTTTTTTTTAATTATATTTTGCTTTTCATGTTTATCTATCTTTCTAAATGCAAAAAAGAAAATGAATAAGTTTAAAAATATTAAGATTTTTTTTTCAAAAAATAGTATGTATAATACTGGACTCTTACAAGGAGATGGTACTTCAATACTATTCGAAAACAAAAAATTAATCTTAAAATTAATTTCAATTAAATTTGTTATACACACAGTAGTATACACAAATTAAATATTTTTCTCACAATAAATAATTATTTTATTTTATCGCAATCTCAAATTTTAAATTAAGTAGTGACCAAAATCAAAGTTTAAATCAAACATTAAAAAATATAAGTGATTCTTCCTGAAAAACTAAAATTTAACTAAAGCTAAAAATCACATCCCCGGAAAACTTGATTTGTTTAACAAAACAAAAAAAAAATTAATAAAACTCCGAAGATTTCAATTATTTTATTAATTACATAACTAATATTTTAAAATTTTCAAATTTTTACACCATAATTTAAGAGAAGATATAAATTTATTCTAATTTTTTAATTTATTTTCAGAATTTTAAATTTATTGAATTTTTCAATATTTTTAAACTTATTCGTTATTTCAGTTTCTTTTTATACATACATATATATAAATAATAAAAATAAACAAAAAAATATTTATAATACATTTTTTAGGAAAGAAATATAAAATTAATTTAGTATTAAAAAACAAATTGAAATAGGAAAAATTTTGTATTTAATAAAATTAAATAAAGAATTATAAATTCACATTTACATTATAGATTTCAATTAAATTTGAAAAAAACAAAATTAAAGAGAGAAATTGATTTTTTTTAAACAATTTGTAATTCAACTTTTGTTTTTTAATATTATTTATTTCTTTGTTTTTTTTCTGATGTATAACTTTTCGAGAATAATTTTCTGAGGATTTAAAAGAGAAATTTTATTTTGTTTTTAATTTTAAATCTTACATCTTAACAATATTTTTTTTTTATCATTTCTGTAATATTTTTTTGTAGTTTTTACTTTACATCTTTTTTTTTATTTTCTTTTTTAGTCCTTATATTTTTAAATATTCCTGTTATTATAATTATTTTATAATTATTTTATACACAACTGATTTTTTGATTTGGGAAAGTAAAAAGTTTTTGTAACATTATTTATCTATATATATATATATATATATATATATATATATATATACATACATATTCATATATTAATTATTTTAAATATTTTTTTATTTTAAAAAAAATTTCTCATGAAAATAAATCAGAAATAAATATCTAATCAAACTTATAAATTCCTTTATGAGGCAAAAAAAAAAGCACAAATTTACAAAAACCTTATTATTATTTTCCTTAAAACATGATAATTTTGGATAAAATAAAAAAAATAAAAAGGTTAAAACAAGATGACCTTAGAATTAACAATTTATCTTGTCGCAAAAAACATAAAGAACATGAAAATTAAAAAAAGAATTATTTATTTTTAATTAAAAATATTTATGGACATATTTTTATTATATTTATATAAGTAAATAAATTTTAAAACATAAATAAATTTTTGTTTTTTTAGAATAATCAAAAGATAAAATTCAAGATTTTATCTAGACTAATCAAGATATTTTTTTATTTTAAATGTAATTAAATCAAATTATTCTATGGTAATTTATTTTATTTGATTTTTTTACTTTAAATGAAAATTTTTATCTTAAATGAAAAACAAAAAAACATTTTATTTTATTATCAAATAGATAAAAATAATATAAATATTTTTTTAACACCAAAGTATTCCATACTGATTAGCAAGAAAACAAAAACTAAACATTGAAAATAATAAATTAATGTTTTAAATGTTGACAAATTATAAATATTGTGAAAATGATAAATTGCAAACTTATAATATGTATTTACTAATCATATTATTTTTAAAAAATACAGCCACAAATTATTTTAGCTAACATATTTTATTTTAAATCAATTATTTTTATTGTAATTAAAGTTATATGACGACATAATTAAATCAAGATAATTATGTATTCCACTCTAATTTTTTGTAAAATGATTATAATATATATATCGTCAGCAAAACTGTGATATCACGTAAGTGCAAATATTTAAAAAAAATACTTTAATTATTTTCTTTTTAGAAAATCTTAAATACTAAATCTTTTAAATTTATGAAAATATGAAAATTATTTAAAGAATATGTAATTATTTATTAGTTTTTATTCTTTCATAAATTTAAAAGATGAACTTTTTGATATTTCCTAAATATAGAAAATTGTTAAAGTACTTTTTGGAAATATTTGAACTTACATGGTATTACAGTTTTGCCGACGATATTATATTTTAATAATTTCTTTATCGGGAAAAAAATTATTTTTGAATTTAAAATTCAAGTATATTTTTATGTGGCTATTGAAAATATGGCACCATAATATTGAAATTATATAATATTTCAAATTAAGATGCAAGATAGAGTAGAATAGTAGTGGAAATCAATTATAAACCTTTTAATAAAATTATAAACCTTTTTGACCTCAAAACAACAGTAATACTAAAAATTTCTTTTACTGTTATTTTATATTTTAATATTTTATAAATGTTAAAAAGAATCTCTTTTTTTTTATATAATTTTATTAATTGAATATAAAAACAAAAAAAAATAATAATTATAACTATAATTATGTATATATGTGTGTTGTTTAAGAATTATATTTTAACAATAATCAAGAATTAAATATTTTATTATTTTTATAATAATATATAATATGAAAAAACATTTATTTTTAATTAATAATTTTTAATGATTTTAATAAAAATTTCTAATGTTTTGTATTATTCTTCTTTTTTTTTTTTAAATTTTTTTTTTGTTTGTTTTCATTTATAAAAATTTGAAAAGAAAAGCATTATATTCTTTAGAAAAAAAATATGTATATAAGAAAAATTAACTAAAATTGCAATTTAGGCAGCACAAATATTTCTTTTTTCTTTGTTTTTGAATATATTTTTTTTAATGTATTAATATTTATGTGTCCTTTTATATTTTTTTTTTTGTCTTTTGTAAGAAGTTGATTTTTTTTTTTGTTAATATTCTGTAATTAAAATTCTTTTTATTATGTATATATATATATATACTTACATTACATTAATATTATTCTAAAACATTATTTTTTTATGATTATTAGAGAAATTTAGAACTTAAAAACTTTATTTTTAATAATATTCTGATTTAAACAAAAAAAATATATTTCTTAATTAATGAATTCCTAAAGAAAACAAAAATTATCTATTTCACTTTAAAGTTAATGAATATAAACTAAATTTAATTTCCAATGATTTTTCAATACAAAACTTCTTAAAACAAAAAATATTAAAAAATCTAAAAAATTTTTTATAATTTATAATATTATTTTGTTTTGAATTCACTGACCCGTTTTTTGCCATATTTGACTATATATTCTTTATATAGAAAAAAAATGTATAAATTAAATTCAAAATTAAAACACAAAAGATTCTTTTGCTAGAAAAGAAATATCGAATTCCCTTTTTCTTTCGGTATTTATTTTAATTGAAAAATTTTTATATTAGAATTAATTTCGAAATTCGAATTGATTTTTCTTTGAATTCAATTATTTTTTAAAAATTTTGTTAAATTGTGATTATAAAAATAATTTTTTTTTTGTAAATTTTTTTGATAAACTTACAAAAAAAAAATATAATTTTTAATGATTCTCACATTTCTAATTAATTAATATTATTTTTACATACATTTTCTATTCGATATTCTATTTTATTAAATCCAAATTAATTTATTGACAATAAAAACAAAAAAGATTTAAGTATTTATTATGAAAATTGTAGATACTGAAAAATTAATAATGAAAAATACATTTTATTTATTTTTAAATGCATTTTATAAGGTTCTTCTTTCTTATTACTGCTGTTGATGTAAATTCAAGGAAACAAGAAGTGATTTTTTTTTTGTCTTTTTTTATATTTTAAATAATTTTATTTAAATACACATATACATGATAATTATTCTCTGACATAAAAATTAAAAATTATTATATTATATTTCAATGATTTTTTATTTAATAGGTACACATTTTTTTTTTTATAACATATACAATTATAATTATATTTAATTTAATTTTAATTCAATAATTTTAATTCATATGAAAGACATACATATATATGTATTATTCAGGAATTATATAACGATCTCTAAGGATCTGTAGGGATATTAGATTTATAGATTTTATAATGGAGTAATTGTAAAATATATTTATAACAAATTCATTTTTTTTTTGTAAATTAATAAATAAAAGTAAAATTCAGAAATTCTATAAAAAAATTAATTGATGTAATTTTTTTTTTTTTAAAATTCGAAACTTTAAGATTTCAAAAATGAATTTTATTGAAATTTAATTGTGTATGTTTTTGTTAAATTTTATATTGAAGCCATAAGACTAGAAAATAATTAAAATAATTAAAAAATGATAAAGGATTAAATTTATTTGAATATAAATAATGAATTGAGTCAGTGAAGATTTTAAAAACAAAAAGGAAAAAGATTTGTTTTGCATAAAATAGCTACATATTTTTTAAATATTTAAGAATTTAATGTTTTTTTTTTTATTTTTTACTGATAATTTGATCTTAGTTATTGGTTTTGGGTTTTTTTTTTGTTTTCATTTAATATCTATATATTTATTTCTTTTTACACATTAAAATTATTTTATTACTGTATAATATTTTTTTATTTTCTGGTTTTTTTTTTGTTTATAACTTACATAATGGATTTTTGTTTTTTTTTTTATTTTAATTTTTTTAATTGATTTGTGTTTTTTTTTCTTCTCTCTTTTTTAATATTTACTTCTAAATTACAAGTTTAGTTTGTTTTTTTTTATGTATTGTATAAATATAAAGTAATTTAGTAAATTATATAAAATTCTTGAACAGGGCAGGGGGGTAGGAGAGGCTTTAATATATTTTCTTTTTAATTTTTAAATATATGAAAAATTAAAGTGAAATTTTTGTTTTTTTTTTTAAATGTGTTATTTGATTTTATTTTTGCATTGGATTTCTTGCGCATTTTTTTTTTTTTTGTTTTATTTTAATTTTAACTTTTTGTTATGGTTTGTAATTTGTGTATTGCGAAAATAAAAACTGGAAATTAAAAAATTATTTTTTAGAATGAAATTTTCATATATGTAATTTAGGTTAAGACAAAATTATATCTCTAATTCATTATATAATTAAATTAATAATAAAAAAAATAAATCAGAATTTATAACTTTAAAATTACGATATACGATATTATATAAAGAAAATAATAAGAATTTGAAATTGAATATTTGTGTTTGTGGTATGTGTAATAAGTTATACAATGCTATTGTGTCTGTATGTAACGTATATGTATATATATATATATATATATATAATATATGTATGTATTTTTATAAGTTTTTAAAATACATTATTTATTTTTATAATATTTTTATTTTTATTTCAGGAAGGTGGACAAAAATCAAAAAAAGAAAAAAAAAATCATATAGAGCATAAAAATATCTTAAAAGTAAAAACATTTACACAATTATATTTCATTCTCTTTTCTGTAATTCATTATACATAATCATATTTATTTATTTTTTTTTTTTGTAATTTATTTTTATAATCTTTGTATTTTGTTTCTCTTTTATATTTTTTCGTCTTCTTTAATTTTTTTTTAAACTGAAATTAATTTGTGTTTTTTTTTTGTTTTTCTTTAATTTTTTTTTCAATATTTATTTTTTTTTTGTATGCTTTTTTTTTAATTTTCATTTATTATAATTATAATTTAATTTATTTAATTTATTTTCATTTTTTTATATATAATTTAGATTTGTAAGTTGAATCGGTTTTGCATTTCCATTTTGTTTTTGTTTTTTTTTTAATTTGAAGTTTTGGATTTATTTCATTTTACAAATATTTTATAATAAATTTATGTAATATATTTATATATTTTATTATATTTTTATTAATATATATATGTATATAGTATAAACTATATATTACGTCATATTATATTATTTTATTTTATTAAAGATATACATTTTTTTTTGTGTTTTTTTTTTATTTTAATTTTTTATTTTTATATATATATATATTTTTTATTTTGTAATTTGTTGTATGTTTTATTTAACCGCTCTTAAAAAGTAAGATTGCCACTTGACCTAAATAAAAGTAGATAAAATGACGAGTCTCATGTGTTACATATGAACCAAAATTTCGTCCAACAATGCAATGCCATGTTGGATTATATTTTTTATCAAATTCTTTTTTGATGTATGCAGCAATATCCTAAAATTATAACAAGAAAATAAATAAATGAAAAAAAAATTAGTATACTCGTATTGCAATTAAATAAATAATTTAAATAATAAGAAAAAATATAATTATAATTTTGATTATATTAATTAATATACTTAATAAATGTACATATTTATATATTTTTAAATAATACTTATGTATATACTCGTATGTATAGGTAATTAAATATTATATTAAATAAAATCATTGAATGATCGTGTAAATACTATTCGTAGTGCTATACGAGTAATTTTGTCAGTTATATAAAAAAACATTTATAAAATGAACAAGTGCAATCATATATAAAAAAAAGTATCGACAATTGCTATCACAGTTTATAACAAAATTTTATAATCTAGGAGCTCAGATTTTAAAAATAAACAAAATAGAGTTTAATTTTTCATATTTGAAATTACAAAAATAGTGTGTGAAATCTGTGAAATCTGAAAATTTTTTCGAATAGTAGAGTGCAATTTAATCACCCTCACCTCCTTTTAAAAAGAAGAAGAACGTTCTGAGATTTATAAAAAAAAATGAAAACGCCTTAAACGTCGTCTTCGCTTTAATAAATTCACTTTCTGATAAAAATTTGTTTTTTTTTTTTTTTAACATGAAATCAAGCATTATTAATTTGCCAATTTTAGCGTCAATCAATTTTATTAAAAAAATATAATTCTTTTACAATATAGGAAATCGAAGTTAAGTAGATTAATTAAAAATTTAAGAATGGTTAAATTTTCAATTAAATAGTTTTGAAGTAATCATTTATTAATCGATGTCCGATAAACTAGCTTTTTATTTTATTCCGCAACTTCTTTCTATTGTGTAAACTTAAGGCCCTTTTTAAACTTGTATACGATATACAGTACATTATACTCTTCACTCGTCTCTCTTCCCCTTTTGCCATTCACGACAATCGAATTCTCATTTATTTTTTTAATATTTTCTCAATAAAAATATTTGATATCAAATATTGTGGTATAACTTAAAACCGGAAATCTTTTATATCTTTTATCCTATATACAATATTCTAAAATTCCATATACTATTTAAAGGTCCATACTACTAATTCTAATCATTTCCTATATATAATACGTATACATATGTATATATATACACATTTTTCAACATAAATCATAATAATATTTTCAATGTCATTTCAAATGAAATATCCAATGATTATTATTTTTTCCTTTTGTATCCAAAAAAAAAAAATCTCTTTAACACAAATTAAGATTCTTATAATAACAAAACTTGAAATGTTTATAATAAAATTAATATCAATAAAATGTAACAAAACCGAAAAAAGAATTAAAGAAAAAAAATAATCACAAAAAATGTTTACAAAAAACAAATAAATAAAAAAGAAGAATAACAGCAAATAAAAAAAAAAATTATGACGTATTCGTATGTGATTCCCTTTAAATTTAATCAGATTTTTTCTATAAAAATTTTTAATTCATTTTTGTTTTTGCTTTTGAACTCAAGAGTGTTTTTTGAAAATCAAAAACCAATTATAAAATTCATTCACAAATACATTTTGAAATGTAAAAATTTATTCATAGTAGTATACTCAATCAGTGGTGTAGCCGTGCTATTCCATTTGATTGCAACCATCTTATCATATTCGATTGAGACCAACTTATTACAGATGATCGAATTAAATTTTGATTTTGGTACAAAGACAAAGGTTTTTTTTTTCTTAAATCTTAGATCTACTTTAATTTTTCGCTATGTATAAATCGGTGTTTAAGGGCAAAATTTAAAACCAATCGGAGTATATTTTGGTTAATTTTAACTAAATATAGATTAAACAATAAAACAAAATATTGAATTTATAAAATATAAGGAAAACTAAATCCAAATCAGGCAATTTTTGTTTGTAACCCCAGTAATATTACTAGCAACTTAAGTAGGATTTTTTTTTTAAATTGAACATCATTTTATTGAAATTATTAAATAATTTGATCAAATTTTCCTAAACTGAAATACCTGAAGCCAAAAAAGTCATTATACATAATTCTTAATAGATAGAATATTTTATTATTGTATAAACAATTCATTGTAATCTGCAAGTATACTTATAGCTATTATAATATTACCAAATCTCAAATAAAAAAACTACACATTTGCCATGAGTAACCGGTTAGTGGCATCATTCAGAAAAAATTTATTTTCACCTCTTATTAGATTTATGTTTGTTTTCTAAACAAAATTATAAAATAAATATACACAGCATAAAAAAAAAATAATTTTTTTTTTGCTATTTTGTATTTTTTGGAAATCATCCAAAATATTTTATTAAATGATTAAAACAAAAGAAGAATATTCGAGAAAAAATTTAATTGTTTAATAAAAAAATGACACAAACAAAAACAAAAAAAAATTTATAATTAATTTGAAAACATGAGAAATATGCGATTAATATGGTTTAGAGAGGCAGCCAGACATCTTTTGTTATCATCATTTTCCAAATACATACATATATGTACATAAGTACCCACAATATATACAACAAAAAAAAAATTCTATTAAACATTAATTTTAATTCTCTTTTAAATGTTTAAAATCCCACTTATTTAATTACACCTTATATACGAACGTAATTCTTTTTCATTTGCCTCTAACTATGTTATATATGTATGAGATGCCATCATCATCTTTCCAATATATTAAATTCAAAGAAAAAACAAATTTAACAGTGTAATTAAAATAGAAGTATATAGAAATATATACACCGTTTATGAAGATTTTTATGAATATTCATGTGATGTACGTTATGGTTCGTAAAGCGAATAAATTCCTATATTACGTCATTTTATAAAGAAAATCATGTTAATTGCATAGTCTTCATCATACTCGTAACATTATGAATTTGTTAATAATGATAATCTAAATGTAATATTATTTATACATAATTTGTACAATAATTTCTAAATTAAATGCAATTGGATAATATATGCTTTCAAAACGCAATAAGTGAAATTTTGTACAACAAAGTACATATAGCAAAATGTAAGTGAAAGTAAAATAATAATTTTGTTGTTAATTTCTTATTGAAATAAACGCATAAAATGGACGTAAATCACCGATCGAGATCAATGAAATTTTAATAGAAATACAAAATTTTTAAATATTTTAAAGAAATGTATGTATTTAATATACGCGATAATTAAAAATCCCATAATTTTTGGTAGTAAAGTAAAAAATTTTTAAAAAATTAGAATTTCATTTTGAAATCAAGTTAATTATGAAGAGATATCTTGTATAGAAAATTATCCAGAATAATGCTTTTGCAATATTATAACATTTCATTTTCGATTACAGCGATGGAATCATATGAATTATTTCATATTTGATTATTTGATTTTGGAAAACTATTCTGAAATTATATTTGCTGATAATTTAGTAACCTACTTTGATCTACATTAGTATAGTAAAAAAAATTCAAATTCTACTTTTGAATATACGTAATATAACAAATCAATGAATAATTCATTGATATTTCGAAAAACTTTTGTTAAGAAAACAATCAATGTAATAAAAAAAAGGGTACACGATTTTCCTTAAAATAATTATCAATAAATTTTAATGTACAAATAATTAAAAAGTAAAGCAGTAAAATATTATTTTGTATAAAAACCTTATTTACAAAATACCACTTAAATATTGCATATCTATAGGTGTTGTATATATTTTCATTCTCAATAAAACCCTATACATAAAATCTGAATAATTAACAATATTTTTACGTTCTCACGTATATAATATTAAAAACTAAAGTACCGTTATAGTTTCAACAATTTTCTTTCTCCTTATTTTTTTTGCTTATATTTTCTATGAAAAATAATAAACTTTTACTTTCTTCCGTATTTCAATTTTTGACAACTAGACATGCAAACGATGATATTAAATGGTAAAGAAAAAAAAAATAAAACAAAAATTTTATGCAAAACCACAAATTACCAATTTGGTTTTTCTCATATTTCTTTTAATACTTTTTTTTGTGTTTTCTTTGTTGTTAAAAAATAAGAAAATCGAAAATATTAATGAAAAATTGTGGAAAAATATTTTGAACGCCGCCGTCGCCACCACCGCCTTCATAAAATGAAAAATAGAATAATACCCGCATACACACAATATTTATGACTTTTTTTTTACTTTTTTTTTAAATAACAATAGAAAATATTAAGAAGAATTTTTAATAATAGAAATAAAAAGAAAAGAATAGACACTTAGAATAAAAACAAAAATTTGATTTCAATGGGAACATAATGAGAAAAAAATCAATTATACTTCATGTTTTTATTGTTTCTGAAATAAAAAAACACAAAATACTTGTTATACCTACATCATTTTATGTTTCTAAATATGCATACATACATATATTCCTACATACATATAGATAATATAACAAATACGTTATATAAGAATATATAGAGAGAGTGTCCGCGATTAATTTCCTTTAAAAAATTTTTGACCTTGATTTAAATTTTGTATTAAAAATTTTGAAAAGCATAATATTTTTAAGCCTCGGTATACTTGTATCGCTATACAAAAAAAAATATCATTCTGTTAAAAATTAATTTAAAAAGTATTATGTGCTTGGCATTCTGTACCCCTTAATTTTCTATTGAGTTTTAGAGAAAATGTAAAATAGGACATATTAGAGAAAAACTAAGTTTTGAAACCGAATAATTTCAAAAGGAATAGCAGATGACCTTTAAAATTTTCTATTCGCTTAGATTTAGACTTTTACAATTAATAAATGAATTATAAAATCACGTCTTCTTCAAAATTATCTTCAAAAATTTCTGAAAATTTCTCACCTACTTGTTTTCTGTTTACAAAAATAAAAGTTTATAAATTTAATATCTGTTCTAGAATTAAAATACATTAAATTAAAAATTCATTAAAATATTTTTCAAAAAATTCTATATTCTTTCATTTAAACAATAAAATTCGATTTGTAATTCAAAAATTTAAATATCTAATTCCAAAAATCTAACATTACCAAAATAACTTTCGTTTTATTCGAATATCATATAATTTACCGATAAAAAAATTATTTTTAGACTCTGGAAATTTTCAAATTAATATCAAAAATGAAAAAGTAAAAAAAAAACTAAATATTTCATTTTGTTATTGAAAACGATAAGTACAGGAAGTGCAAACATGTGGTGTAAGAAAAATTCAGTAAAGTTTCTTTTTTGCTCATTTTCCTTTCAAAAGAAAATTTATAATGTTCTTAATAATTTGAAAGCAGGAAACAAAACTATTTACGTGTATAATTTTTTGGTTTTTTTAAATTTGAAAAAAATTTAAAAACTTATTCTTTTGCTTGAAAAAAATTAAAACATTATTTAAGGTAAATTGCAAAAAAAAAAAAACATATACAAAGATAAAAACGTCCTTGTATTCGAAACTAATAATTTATTGAAGTTTTAGTGTAATTTTATAAATTTTTTATTATTTCTGCAGTAAAATTTAAAAAATTCGATCCCTACGTTGCTTAACATTTTCATGAATTTAAGCAAAAAAAAAAAACTTATTTAAAGCAACTGAATAGGTTAATTCAGAAACAAAATTTTTTGAGTATATCCCGCTAAATACATTATGAATTTCCTTCTACTTCATCTTGTCCCTCACCTTCAGAGAATTATTTTTCCATCAGATTAGTCAGACTACCCAAGTACCTAATCTTATTTAAAGAAAATCAATTGTTACCAAATAAATTTTTTTTATTAACACTTATAAAACCTGAATAATAATACTAATATGAATTTCTAATTCATATAATTTTTGTTATACACACAACACACAAAAAAATATTTAGTAAAACACGACTCTTTCATTTTCATTTTTTATGAATTAAACACAATAGATTACGAAATATTTATTGCTAAGAAATCCGTTCTTTATTACAAAAAATTTACTCTTTACTTCCATTTTAAATAATATATATATATTTATATATAGATAATGCATTAACATATTAACATATGTACAAATTTTGTAATTATTAAATTCTTTACAAAAAATTATTAATTTTTAATAAAATACCTTTAAATTATAATAAAATAATCTCTCTATATAATATAACACCATACACAACACATAATTATTATTTAAGTATGTATATACAGATAAAAGGAAATTAGTTAAACAGAACAACGCGTTTGAAAAAAAAAAAATTATTGAATTTTATTAAAAAGTACAAAACTTTATAAAAAATTCATTAAAATCTCATAAATTATATATAAAATATTTTACATAATAATCTTATATAATACGACAATAATCCTTTCACAAATTCACGTTTTTTTTTGCTTTGCTTTTTTATTAAAAATTGTGAATAACAAAAAAAAAACTAATAAGAATTTTTAATTCTATTTTTTTTTTTTTCATTATTATTTTTTAAAAATTTCCACCTGCAGCACCACGTATATTAATTTATATGAAAGAAAATTTTTATCATTGCATTCTAATGATAATATTTTCAAGACAAGGGCAAAAGAAATTCTAAATTAATCCTTGAATAATTCCTCTTTATTTTTATACGATTTTCAATTTTAATATTCATATTATAGATTATAAAGGAAATTTTAAATTATTGAAAAACGAATTTAAAAAAATTTTGATTTTATAATTTTTATGTATTGTGTACATAAATATGTGTATATATTTATTAATTCCAAACTAATAAAATAATTATAGAATTAAATTTCTTTCTTATACAAATATTAATTTAAAATTAATAAATTCATAAGAGTTCAATATTAAATAATAATTAAGTAAAAATATTTATAAATTAATAAGCGTTATTAATTTGGCAATAATAATTGAGACAATTAATTGAGAAATTTAATTAAAGAGCGTCCACGTTAGTCATTAATATTAATTGAAAAGAAGGTACATAAGATAACTAGAAAAACATTTTTGTTTTTACACGTGATACGAAATAATTGCTCATTTTCTTTTTGAATGATTACTGAAAAACAGCGTTGCCGAATCGTGAGAAAGTTCCCATTTTCAAGAAAAACAGGAAAAAAGGAAAAAAGCCCAAAAATCGTAGGAAATTTCCCATTTTAAGGGAATTTTGAAGCTTTAAAGGAAAAAAAAACAAAAAAAACCTACAATCGTGGGAAATTCCACTGAAGCTTTCCATTAACGTAATATTTTTTTAAAAGTTTTAATTTTGACTAAATGCATTTTTTGACACTTGATCGAAAATAAAAGGTCCTATTATATTTATCTTAATGGAAATTTCTTCATGCAACTGCAGAACAGATGGATGACGTAATCAAAGGAACGAGTTAAAGGCAGAAAAATTCATTAAAAAATTTTTCTCCTCGAACTGGACTCGAACCAGTGACCTACCGCTTTCTAGGCGGACGCTCTACCAACTGAGCTACAGAGACATGAAGATATTGCCGACGAAATGTTCTCTACATTGCTTATACTGTAATTCACGGTCCTATTATATATTTTTAAGCCCTTAAACTGATATAGTGCTATTTATATTACTATGCGAATGTACTTGTTCAAGTGATCATTATTAATTAAGTTATTCAATTGAATAAATATTTTTTGATTTTGTTAAATGATTAAATACGTATTCTATTTAAGTATACAGTATATAAATAAAAATATTTCTTAAAAGGAAATTATATGGGAAAAAATAAAGTTTGGAGAGGGGGAAATGGGAATTTTCGAACTAAGAATGATAAATTGAACAAGGAGTTGGAAGCACTACTGAAAAGTATATAAATCAATTCTGTTGCAGAATGCGACTCTCTTTCCCATAACGACAGAGTGAGGGATAGAGGAAGAGAGAAATTAAAGAATTGCTACGAAAATTTATTCTGCATTGCTAACTCTTAAGTGAATTATGTTTTGAATTTATTTTATTCTCACATATAATAAAAATTACTCAATTTTTATATCTTATTGTTTAAAATAACATGCATTTATTTTCTCTTTGATTTCTTCAACCACAAAACGATAGTAATATTTTTACTATAGATTCTGTTAAACTAATTCTAAATTGAATCGAAATTGAACAGATTTAGGGCAAGGGCACAAATACAATGTTTTTTAAAAATGATTGTTACAGTTATTTTTCTAAATTTACTTTATATTGTTATTTGTATTTTTCATAAAAATTTACAAATATGGAATATTGAACAATAATCATATACATAAATAAAGCAACAAACATATGCCCTTATTTATATATAAAATCAATAGAAAATTTATAAATAATATTCAAGTAAAAGTTTTGTTTTACCATTTTTTTTTTTTTCAATTTTTTCTTTGTTTCTCACAATATTTTTTTTTTACAAAATTTTTTCTTTTTTTTTTTTTTAAATTAACATCATAAATTTTATGTAAAACAAAAGAGATGCGAATATTAAAAATAAACTACTGATTTTAAATGTAATTTACTTTAAAAAAAAAAGAAAGTTCAAAAACTTTATACGCAACTGAACATATTTGCTTAATGTAGTGTGGTATATAAGCATATAATACAACTATATATGTATATATATGGTATGCAGTTATGTATAAAATGAGCATATGTATTTAAATTTAAAATAAGTTTATAACCTCTCACATGAATGCACGATTTTTATTTATAAACACAATCATTTTTCAAGGATATATGTACGTAGTTTTTTTTTTTTGTAAATATTGCTCTTTTCTCATACATAAATATATATGTATACACTTACAATTTATGAAATAATACGCATAGCAATATTGACACACAGTATATAATATATGATATATGATAAATATGGTATATAACATAATAATGTTATTTAAATTTAAAGGGCTTGTAATTATACATTTCCCACTTATTTCATTATGGTGTTATATACAATACGTGTGCATGAACGTCTGTTATGTAGTAGCCCTTTACATAGGTGTTTTGGAACTTAATATAATATTCGCAAAAATATGATGAAATATTTAATAATATATTCGAAAGAAGTAATGAGAAATGTTTTCTTTCAAACCACATTTCGTCTTAATCTTGAATTTATAGCTTTCAAATTTTCTGTTTTAAAATAGTATTAATAATAGTATTATTTTTGCACTAAATTTCTTATATTAAAGTTCTAAGAAAAATTCAACTACTTTGTATAAAGTTGAAGGAAGTGAACATAACTCTTTCTGTCACCTAACTCAAATTTTCCGAAAAATAGCAGTAAAATTTATATGGAATGAAGTATTCATTAAAAATGCAGTCGGTTATACTTTAGTCAAGGCTCAAATAATAAAATAGCTTATGCAAAATGGATAATTTTCAAAATAAATTTTACAATACAAAAGATGACAGGCAAATTTCAAGACACTCTGTATATATTTAAGGTATTTTACTATAAAAAGTACATAAACTAAAATTTAATACCATATTTGTTTTTTACTCTTTTTATAATCACATTAAAATTTTAAGAGTTGAACTCTATTTCTTTTTTCTCTCTTCTTCTTCTTATAAACATATTTTGATTTAATAATATTAATGAATTTAAAAAAAAATATTTTTATAAATCATAAAATTACATCATAACCTTTTCTTTTTTTTTTCAATATTCTCCCCTCTCACCCACTCTTCATTTACTGTTATATAATGTACATAGGTACGTATATATGCGATACAAGTATTCTAAAATAGATTCTGTGTTCTACATAAAAATTTGCAAAAAGTATACGGCAATCAACAAATAAATTTACACTAAAATTTTTTTATTAAAAAAGAAAAGAAACTCACTAACCTTTTAAAAACACATTAAAATCTAATAAAATCACTGTACACAATTGAGTATTCATATCCTTACATTGGTTGTTTTTTTTTTTTGTTATAAATATTGACAAGTTAATGCAATTATTGCACATTGAATTTATCATGTAAATGAGTACCTATATATACCTATATGTAACTATAATTCATGTTCATGTAAAAGTATACAGGGTGTTTCACATAACGTGGGAAGCAATTTCCAAAAATTGTATTAGTGGGGAGAGTACGGTCATACTCGTTTTCGAGTTACGGATTGTTGAAAAAACAGGTACATTTTCCTGCATATAAATGCTTATGCCGCATGGCTCCGAAGTTATAAGCATTTATTTATATGCAGGAAAGATCTGATTCCTTTTTCAGGCTGTAGCTCAAAAAGAAGTATATCTGAATACTCTTTCGCCCATACAATCTTTTTCCTGGAAATTGATCAAAGAATCATCCCCGAAATTATTTTCCACGCAATGCGAAACACGCTGTATAATAATATAGATGCATATAAGTCCTAAAAAATAAAAAACTATCATAAACCCAAATACCTAACTGACACCCCATTTTTTTCGTATATACTCTCATTTAAAATGGCAATGAAATAAATTTTTATAAAAAAAAAAAAAAAAAAAAAAAACAAGTTACATAAATAAAATGTTTATAACATGCGTGGGATTTTCCTCGTTTTCTTTATTTTTCACCTTTTAACATAAATAATATATTCATTCACTTTGAGTTACCATTCCAAACAAGAATGTTGAAAAGAAAATAAAGAAAAAAAACCCGTAAGAGAAAAATATCAACAGCATTTAAAAAAAAAATATTATCAATCATATTTAACTTTTTTTGTAATAACATTAAAGTGAAAGGTATATAGGGAAGGTGTTCACACTAAGAAAAATATTAATTTAAAATTATTCAGTTCCCATAAGGCAAAAAATTGCAAGAAGAATTTTTTAAATTTTAAATTCTCATCCACAAACTGGCATATAATTTTGAAATATTCTTAAATTTATTGTTACCAAAATTGTTCACATGTTCAAAATATGAAAAAATTTCTCCTTCAAACCGATTTAAAACCGAACGGATTACAAATTTCACCTTCAAACAGATTACAAGGAAAATATTTGATAGAGAAAATAACAATATTTTCAATTATAAATTCATGGTCAAAAACAATTTTCAACTAGTAATCAAACACAGCCACAACATTTAATGCAACTCACAACAAAACTGAAGCTGCTTAACAAACAAAAATACAGTCTATTGTAAAAAAAAATAATGCCTGAAATTTCTAGAGGAAGTTATTAGAAAACTTTAATAAATATAAAAATCTTATATTAATACTTAATATAAAAATCCTAAAAGTATGCAATTTTTTTTTTGAATTGTGGAATTTTCATAATCCTTAAAAATTCCTTTTGAAAATTCTCTATAAATCAAAATCAATATTTCAATCGAAATCTAAAATATTCTCGTTTTTAAAACCAATATTTTATTTAAAATTTTCTATTCAAAAAAAATTTCAAAATTGAATACAGAAATTTAACATTACCCTACCATTTATACCCACTCAAACTATTAATTTAATTCACAAAAAGAAAATAAATTTTATTAGTGACTAATATAACAAAATTTCATGAAAAAGTAACGCGTTTCCCACATTTCAACAAAAAAAAAAATTAAAATTATTTTCAGGTGCAACAATGACAATAATAACAATAAAAGAAAAACGAACATAATAAAAAGTCTATTTTTAGAATGAAAATTTTGGTTCATTTTATAACCTTTTTTTCCCTTTTCTAGAAAAATGAAAATTAAATTTTAATTCAAAACATTTTTAACAATTTATAAAAAACAATCGATTCATATGAGAAGGTTAGAGAAAATTTGGTTCAAAAACATACAAAAATAAAAAAAAAATCCGAACGCTTTCCTAATGTAGGTTATTATGACCTTATTTGTGTCATTGTTTTTATCTCTTTCACATTTTTTTTTTGTAGTTTTCTTTCCCACATTTTTACAAATACTCTAAGCAAAAAATAATATTTTTCATTTTTTTGAAATGTTCAAACTATTAGCGCCACCATATAAATAAATGAAAAAAAAAAAACAATAAATGAAGAAAGAGAGAAAAAAAACAAAGTAAAAAATAATAAATAAAAAAGGTAATCAACATCAAATCATCACAATCATCACAAACATTACACTATCATAACAGCGAAAGTTGACATATCGTGACATTTTCCACTATATACACGTAAAATAGGTTTTTTCTTTCTCTTTTTCTTTCTTTCTTCTTTATTATTTTATTTTTAATTTTATTTTTATTTTTCTATTATTATACAACACAATTTCTTTTGTTAAATAAAATGTGAAAATTTTAATTCCAGTTAACTAAACGGATTCCATTAGAGTAGAAATTAAAACAAATTTATATGTATGTATTTTAACATAAGTAAAATGATGCATATTTAATATATTTCTATATTCTTACATTTATATTTAATTAATATTCCAAAATGATAAATAAATATATAACCAATAAATGTAGCATAAATTTAAATTTTGAAAATATCATATACAAAATGTTAAATTTTCGCTTCAATGAAAATTATTGAAGAGAAAAATTTAATTAAAACAGAAAAAAAGCGAATTAATTTTGACTCAAATATATTAGAAATTCAAACACATAATTATTTCTTTGAATCAAAACGAAATGCTTTGAGGTCTGCGAAGAATTATTAATAAAGTTTGGTCAAATTTTGATGAAATTAAGGAAAATTCATTAGTAATTTTTGGTACTATAAAAAGCCCAATTGTATACGAGAGTCTTAAACTAGTATAGTTCTTAAATTACAGAAAATCTATGAAAATTTTCATTTATTCTTATAGTATTGTATAATATGGTTCCAATATACATAGAATTTGAAAATAAAAACAAATTGCAATAGTTCGATTTTTCACAAATACTCATCTAAATAAGCACAAGAAAAAGCAGAATGTGAGCACATGGAAAATAAAAATTTCAACTTTCATTTTCGGAATTTCAGAATTATTGTGCCTGCCTTTATTATGTAGACCACATCCTATAGCTTTCATAAAAATTTATTCAATAATTGATTAAGAACTCAGAATATTTTTAATGTAATTTATAAACATGATTATTTAATACTGAGTGCTTGCTTTTCATAATTTCGATTTAAACTACACTTATTTATATGCTGCAATTTTTTTTTGATTAAAACCAGAAAAAAAATACCTAAAATTTCCTTAAAACTCTTGAAATTAATTAATTTTTGGAGAGATTAATTATAGAAGCAATCAAGCCTGAATTAATATAGGTTAGAAACATCTATAGGAAGAATTATAATAGTTAGAGATTCTTATATATAAATAAGAGATTAAATTGACAAAATTTTCAAAATACTTTAAAATTTAAGAGATCCACTTCAAATGTTATTATATGTATGTATGTGTATGTACATATTTCTCAAAATAATAAATATTTCTCTAAGTAAAATCATCTTCATTTTCAAAACAAAAACAAAAAAATTCAATTTAAAATATGAAAAAGAAAAATGCTTGCATCTCACCGAATACAATCACCATTTTTTTTTTTTTCAATTTTTTTGATAATAATCATCCCATATAATATTGTACAAAATTCAAAGTCAAACCCAAATAAAATATGCATGACAAAGAATAGAATCACACCAAAATCAAAGTAATAAATCAAAAAAAAAAAATAAAAACAGAAAAGAACACATAAGAAAAGTATTATGTGATTTCACGCTATTCTACTTACATTTTATATGCCACCATTCCTACTACAATTGTTCAAAATATGTTAAGTACAACAAAGAAAATAATAATGATGATACGCGTGAATAAAAAAAAAATCTCAGTCGATTTCCTTACAAAAATACAAAAAAACACACAAAAAAAAATTAAAAAAGCAAATAAGGTAAATAAAAGCATAAACAGTTATTGCGCACATATTTTTAGAAATTTATACAATGTACACATAGCCAGGGTGTGAACGAAAGACGTGTTGTCATTTATTTCGCAAGCCGTAACAAGCTTCACCAAAAAGTATTATTACCAAAATTTAAAATTAAAGAGAACAAGTACAGATCTCTGAATCTTAAAAAAAAACTTTAAGTAGCTGTCGCTATGTCGCCATGTTACGTCGATAAAATCACTCCATTATTAGAAAAAAACCAAAATTGAAATTTCTTAACCATTTACAACTTTACAAGCTTTCACAATTTAAAATTCCAAAATGTTTATTAAGAGTTTGTGAGAAAGCTGTTTCTAGCGCAGTCATGAATGTCAAAAGTACAAAAAACCTTACCGAAATGCGTTAAAATTCTCTAGCTCAATAAAGATAACCGTGATCAAGATCAACTCACACAAAACTTTTATCCTTACATAATACCCTAACACGTGGCCCCCTAAACCTAAAGCCCCCTATTTCCTTAACACCTTGTATACATACATACATACACACACATAATTTAAAGAGGTATATTGATAAAAAGAAAATAATCATGAATAATTTCTATGTACCTACCCAAATAACTGTGATATTCAACCATTCTAAATAATACAAAAAAAATTATGATAAAATAATCATGACAACAACAAAAAATTTTCGGTTCTGTTTGTTACTTTGCGCTTATTTTTTTATTATACATAAAAAAAGCCAGTTAGAATAAACAAAAAAAAAACACATTACCGTAGAATCTGGAATCTGGAGGCAATTTAACAGTCAAACAGAATGAAATAGTAGTTGATTCTTTAAATATAACAGAAAAACGAACAGATTTACGAGACTTTTATTTAAGATTTTCTTTCCTCTTTCTGTTTTTTTTTTTCTTTCTAATTTTTAAGATAATTTATGATATGCGGTAATAAAGAGTAACTAAATTTAAAAAAAAAAAAAAAACCGTGACGGAATAGATTAGAAAAATAAATAAAAACCATAAAAAGAAAGCAGAGAGGTATTTGAGTATTGAGTATTGCATACCTTTACGGGTATACAAAATTTTTACAATTGAATTTTAATGCGATTGGTTCTTCATGCATTTTTCTTTTAATAAAATTTATATATATATTCTAAAATATTAGGAATAAACACGAAATTTTAATGGGTTTTACATTAAGATTAAATTTCATAAATTGTTTCAAAATATTTGAAATTAAACTTGAAATTTAAAAAGAAAATTAAAATCAAGATTAAAATAGCAACCGGATATCTGTTGGGTCTTATTTCAAATGATTTCAGTACAATAAATCACTTGTAATAGAGTTGTTTGAACACTATATTTAACGTATATGTATATTAAATCGCAATTTTAAAAAAAAAATTCCAAACCTATAAAACTCCGCAATAATTTTGCCTTTTTTATCATATACATTATTTTAAACCTATTACACTCCTGGAAAAAATTTCATTTCTATTTAATGCAATAATAATTCTAAACTTATTTAAACAAAAAGCAAGAAAATCATATTTTAAAAAGTAAGAAAAAAAGGTGATGTTGAATGATTAATTTTCATATGGTCGTAAATCTTTAAATCTTTCTCAGACAATTGTTAATTTTAATAAAATTATTTTGTATAATAACAAAAAAAAAAGCAAATCGTAGACAATTTATGAGAAATAAAGTAGTATAGAATTTAAGATAAGATAGATAAATTTATCTAATTAAATTCAACATGTTCATTTCATTAAAAATAATATGAAAATTGAAATAATACTTATCTTTTTAAATAAATTATTAAATAACACATACAACACATATAATTTCGTAGTTCATAATTTGAAATTAGAAAAATAATTAAGTTTTAATTGTCGTTTTTCTTACTATGATTTAAATTATTAAAAATTTTCACTTAAATCAACTCTCAAAAGAAAAAAATTTATGAATAAATTTCAAAAAAATTTCAACTCCACTAAAACAGTTTTGTTAAAAATTTGAAATTTATCCTGATTCATTAATTTACCACAAATGTAACGCAATAAATTTCAAATATAAAAAAAAATTAATTGCTGACTAATTTTGTGGAATTTTTTACAAATATTCAATAAATTTTTATTTATATAATAATACTAAGTTCGCATACGGTAAGAATCTGATGAAACTTGTATTTATTAAAAAAGATTTTTGATCTATTTATTATAAAAGACTTTTCAATATAACAGTTCTAATCAAAATTGTAAAATTTCAGGGGAAAAACTCTTATATCAAAAATATTATATATAGTTTCGCAAAAAGAAATTCTGAATTTGACGAGCCCTATCTCGAAAACTATGGCTCAAATCAAATTGATTGTAAGACTAAAAATAAAGAGCAATCAATCGGCTGTTAAGCAAGCCCACGATCGTTACTCTATATTGCACTGTTCCAAAGTTATAAAGCATTTATTTGCTTACTGAAAAAAATCTAGTAAATTTTTTTTCAACAGGCTATAGCTCAAAAACAAATATATCTGCATTCCCTCCCCTTCCACTCGCACAGTTTTTTGCTTCAAATTGCTCAAAAATCATTCCTGAAATTATTTGCCACCGTATGCGGAACCCGTTTTATTGTAATAAAAATTATACACATTGTAATACAGATTACCAAAAATAAAATGTCGTTTTTCTTACTATGATTTAAATTAATAAAAAATTTCATTTAAATCAACTCTCAAAAGAAAAAAATTTATGAATAAATTTCAAAAAAATTTTAACTCCACTAAAACAGTTTTGTTAAAAATTTGAAATTTATCCTGATTCATTAATTTACCACAAATGTAACGCAATAAATTTCAAATAAAAAAACAATAAATTGCTGACTATTTTGTGGAAAAAAAATATCTTACTAAATTTCTTTCAGATATTTTCTTATTTTTATGTAATATATCAAAAAAAATTATTTTAATTATTTTTCATATTTTGATATTGACTAATTTTTTTACTATTTTACTATTAATTAATCAGTAAAAATATAACAAATTTAAAATCTTTAAATCTACAAGTACAAAATATGTGCCCACGACATTATTACATGATCGAGTAACGCTGTACTAGAATATACCAGCTACAATTTACAAATGACAAAAGATGATTCCTTTTTTGTGTAATTTGTAATTTTTCTCAAATTTAGTTTGAAAATTCTGTTATACAGAATTATAAAGTATGTGCACTTATTATTATTTTTCATAATGAACAACTTACTAAATTTCTAATTAAAAATAAAAAACGAATTTAATATTTTTATTGAGATCTTTATTTAATTGTCGTTTTTCTTACTATGATTTAAATAATTAAAAAATTTAATTTAAATCAACTCTCAAAAGAAAAAAATTATGAATAAATTTCAAAAAAATTTCAACTCCACTAAAACAGTTTTGTTAAAAATTTGAAATTTATCCGGAAACTTTAATATACCACAAATGTAACGCAATAAATTTCAATATAAAAAATTATATACAACAAATATATTTGAAATATAGAAGCATATATAATTTGAAAATAAATTGCTGACTATTTTGTGGACTGAATAAATAATTGATACCATTTTTGTTTTTGTTTGAAAATTCATAATATTAATTAGTGGGAATATGAAATTAAAGAGCATTAAATCAGAAGAATTATTCTACTTTTAACTAGAAATCGAAAAACAAAATTTTCAGTAATATTAAAACCAATTCATTTTTACATTAACTACAGCTTCTTGTCCAAGAATATAAAATAACCAAAATTTAAAGTATGTATTTAACTTGATAAATATCAGCCGCATTTTCTGTTCTGCAGCTACTTCGAATTTAATGAGATTTATTCACTTATTCCATAATGTAGAATAAATTGTGAAAATAAATCTAGATTTTGTAGAATTAATAAAAATAATTTTAATTCGATCCTATAAAATATTGAAAAAAAAACACTTGAAATTCTTAACATTTTACAATAAGAAAATTAGAAATTTACGATTTTCGCACTTAAAGAACTCACACCCATATACACCCATATACACACACTATAAGTTATATAAATGTTTCAATATAATATAATGTACATAACCCAGAAACAAAATAATAATAAAAAGTGTAGAATACTTGAACTATGTACATAATATGTATAAGGAAAAAAAGTAGAATTTCATAAGACTTTATACTTAATACGGTCTAATTAGAAATTATATTAAAATAAAAAAAAAGAAAACATTTGTTTGAGGACATAAATTACATAACAACATTCCTTTCTATTTCATTTTGTTTGTTTTTTTTTTTAACTCTATACAAATACAAATTGAATCACTTTGAATTATAAAATTTTTTAAATAAAAATAATAAAAATCTATAAATGCTGTGACCTGAAAAATTAAAAAATAAAATAATAATAACAAAAATAACAAATAATTTTTAAAATCAACCGCAACAATTAATAATGAGTAAAGAGAGAATAAAAAAAAATTAAATAAAAACTAAGAAAAATAATAAGTTTGAATAAAACTAACAGGATTTATAATAATCACATTTCCTCACAACTGGAATTGATGATGAAGTTTTGAAATTTTAATTGTGGCGAATTTTATAAAATCTTTTATGAAAAATACTGATTTATTCGATTTTCAAAGAAAATTTTAAAAAATTTTGAAGAAAAATTTTTTTCAGCAACTTGTTATCAATATTATTAATCAAAAATTTAAGTTTTAAAAAGATTGTTGATGAAAGTCAATATATACATAATTCAGTTTAAGTTATTTAGATTTCATTAATTGTTAAAACTAAAAATTGCATATTTTTAGGGGCTATATAGTACAAAATATTAGGAATAGAAAGAAATAAGAAGGAATCAAACGGAGCTCATAGGGAATTTGATTAAACAATTTTTTATATTAATACTTTCCAAATATTTTAAGAATATACGAATGATTTTGCCATATAATTCTTAGAGAATTGTGGTAAATTCATTCAGACAATCATAATTTGTTGGGTATAAAATATCAATACATAATATCTAAATTTATAATTTTAATTTAGTTATAAAAAATGAACACCAAAATGTGAATAACTTAATAATAACAAGAGAAACTAAAATTAAAAAGTTAAAAATCTCATAAAATTTATGAGATTTTTAACTTTTCCATTGTATATCCTGCCTTCATAGTGTCCTGACTTCTTCATTTTCTTGTTTATATTTTTGCCTATCCCCATATTTAAACCAAAAATTGTTCTATTTTCTCACTTTGGTTTATTTTTTTCCTCCTCCGCCCAAAAAAAAAAAAAAAATAAAAACTTGATTATTTTGATCTTAAAGGCAATTTCAGGAAAAAAAAATTTTTTTTTATTTCTCACATCCTTTTCATATTTTTAGATTTTCCCTTTTCCTATCAGTCCTTTTTTTTTTACATATTATATAATCCAACTTTCTTCTTATACACACTCTATTTCTAAATTCATATACCAATAGTCAAAATATCTTAGAAAATATATTTTACTATTTCACTGGGACAAATCATTAAATGAAAAGAAAAAAATACAAGCCCTCTAAAGAAAAATAAACGAAATTTCTCCGTTCCTCTTTAAAAATAAAGAAAAAGAGAACAAACAAGGTTCTTTTATCCTCTTATATACCAATAACTTGTAGGTTGATAAAATAACACATAATATTTTATTATTTCATTTTCCTTTATATATTCGTAGATCTTATTCAATTTAATTTTAAAGGATTAGCTTACTATGCACATATATATTTAGAATGTACTAATACATAACTATTATATAACACATATATGTATTTATATTTGGAGTAACTTACAAGGACATTAAAGAGTTATGGATAAAGTAAATAAATATAAAATTGAATAGTATAACAATTTAAAAAAAAAAGTTTTAATAATTTTTGGAATAGAATTTTTAGAAACAGTATAAAAAAATCTAAATTTGAATTAATTTCTAAAATTTATTGTGATTCTAGCATATTACAGCACTTCTCAACCCAATAAAATTACTAAGTAAGGAATAACAAATTCAAAATTATGTAATTTTTCTATTTAAAATTGTTTTCTAATTGAAATAGTTGACGAAAAATTGTTTGCATTTTATTTCATTAAAAGGACAATTAACTACTCCTTGCTAAGAGTAAATTTCAAATACAATTCTTAATTGTATGAAGAACTCTGCAATACAGGAATAAAAGATAACAATTATATATTTTTCGTTTGAAATCATTAAACCTGCAATATAAAGATCATTCCGTACGCAATAATTACAAGACTGTTATACGCCTTTAAAAAGAGCACAGTTTAATATTTTTTACAATATCCTAAAACGTGCTTTCTGAAATATTTTGAATTAATTTTTCAAAATAAAATTCGTTAAAAATTTACAATTATTTCCGAGATATTTCAAATTAATTTAAAACCTCCCAAACCAATTTAATTGTATAATTGCTTTATTTAAAAATTCGTCTTATACTTACGACCTACCCTAAATTCTTTTTGTCCTTTTCAATGTCCAGATTTAAATTTGTTTTAATATTGAGTTAAATATACCTAAAAAAAATAAATGAATTTTCCAAAAATTTATGCAACTAATTTTAGAATATTCATTTACTTTTTCTGCTTATAAACATTGAAAAAGTCAAAAAAAAAATAAAAAAAAATTAAGAGTATGAATGACTTGAAACAGTTGAACCAAACTCACAAACAAGAAATTAGAAATTAAATAATACTTTCTTATATATCTTACATACTTCATTCTCTTGAGCAAGACAAAAAAAAGAAAAAGTTTTTTGACAGTTTACAAGACATGGGTTTGTTCTGTCTTTTTTCTTTTTCTCTCTCAATTCATGTTTACGATATTAATCTCTCTTAAATTTGATTATAATATATAGAGAGTAATGTATAAATGAGTATAGGGTTATTTCATCAGTAATAAATTTTCAAAAAAGAAAAGTGAAACACTTTCAATACCAAAGTAAAATTAAAAAGGAAAAATCGTAAAAGTTTTTCAATAAAAATCAATACAAACCAAAACTGCGTAGTTCATATGTAAATTTTTTTTGATTTTATTTTCAAAATTTAAATTTCCTGTAGACTTATCTAATTTTCTTGGTTCCAGAATCAAAAAAAATTTTAAAATTAAAAGGCGTTTTTGCCAAACGACACATTTAAGGAGCGTTTAGTACCCTCTGTCTCCGCCCTATACTAAACACAAATAAAATTTTTAAACACACAGATCACACTCAAATATCAAGAGCTTCTCCTTTAAACAGCATTGTAATTCACTATAATAATACAATTGTTTCTCTTACATAATTTAATGTGTAATCTTAAAGATAGACAACTTATTTCAGCAACACCCTGTACCATAAATATATCCAATGAAAAAAGAGCTTATAAAAAATTAGGCGAAAACATGGAAAGAATATCAAAAAAAAAATAGAAAATAAGAGAGAAAGAGAGAGAGAGAGAGAGGGTGAAAAAAAGTCAACGAGTTAAAATAAAACCCACAATGTCCTTTTTATTACTATGATAACAATAAAGATTTATATCCTGTTTTTATATAATCAGTATATGCTATGTATATATATATATATATACATATATATATATACATAATAAATATAAGAGAATGTAGAGAAAATAAATTAGTATTCCGACATCATTTTAATTTTGAATATAAACGAAAAATTTATTAATTTAGGACATTTTTATTTGAATGGACACTTTAGCCAACAAAATTTAATATTATTTTTTTTTTGGTTTTGTTTCTTTACCCCCCCCCATTAAAAAGTTAAGCGTAGGATTGAAGTAAAATTCTTTTTTAGTTAAAAATTGAGTGCAAACAATATGATTTTGACAATTTTTAACTTTTAATATTTTGTAACAAAAAAAATTTTGAGTTTTGCTTTTGAAGGTTATGCAAATTTTAATCAGTAAAATAACAATTTTGAAGAAAAATTTTAATTTATTTTGATTTTTATAACATTATTTCGCTAAAAGCGAAAATATAATAGAAAAATCAAGGAAGATTACTATTGTAATATAAAGGATTAAGGGTCTAGAAGCTTTCAGATATTGTTCTTTCTTTCGATAATTTACACTTTTTTCTCTCAGGTTTACGTTCGAATCCCTGAATATTGAAGCATACATATTATGGTTTTATTATAGAATTTCATGTTTCGAAGTTGATTTTATTCAGAAAATTACATAATTTTTTATTAAAAACCCATCGACTAACAGAATGTGGGTGAATACTTTATGGAAAATTTTTAATCAAAATGGAAAATTTAAAATAAAAATTTATTCCACATATTTTTTCAATGAATTTAAAAAATTAAAGTAAAATTTCCAAGCTCCTATTCACATATAAAATATTCTTTTATTTTATTTATTTCAAAAATCTCCTCTATTTTCAATTATAATTTATAAGATATAATTAATCATATGATTTCCCTATTGCCTTCTATTTTACCATTATTTATTACTTTTTTTTTTTTTTTGAAAAACAAGGGTTTTAATGAATTGTATATGCATTGATTAAAAATAATTATTTAAATAAAAGAGAAAAAAATTCTGTTATAATAAATTTCAATACAAAATCAAATATGTAAACATTAAAATGTATTTATATACACATGCATATGTGTGTATATGAATAATTATATTAAAATCTAAAACAAAATTAAAAATCAGAAAACAACACACGCAGTCGAATCTCAATTAATTTTGTTATGAACTCATTATTGTCTGATTTATTAAGGGCTCAGACAAACATGGAATTTGTTTTGCAACCCATGCAACTGTATAATTGCATTAAGCAATCGAACAGTTTGTAACTTAAAACTGATTTCCAATTTTCAGTTAATGCAATCGATTTAAAATCAATGCAAATATAGTTTAGTTGTTTAGATATCCGCACAACAACGTTACAAAAAATTATATGAACAAAACTAAAAATTATATGTCTGCCTGCGTCCTAAAATTTATATTTTAATGCCAACTACAACAATTGTCATACACTTTGTATGGCGTAATAATAGTATAATAAAAATTTAAAAATAATTGAAATTATTAAAGAAAACGGATTTAATTCATAGAAATTTAATTCATTTTGAATAAAATAATAAATTAAATATTAACACATATAGTTTGGTTAACAATATATTTGCGTATAATGGCGCAAAAAATTTCAATCAAACATGTTGCAACCAGGAATAATTTTTTTGAAATTTTATAAATAATAGGTAATAATAAAAAACAACTATTTAAATGAAATATTATGTCCAATTAATATTTATTATTTAAGGTTATAATTGTAAAATTTGTTTTAATCAAACAAAATATCAGCAATCAAACATGTTGTAACTGAAAATTAAATTGGAAAATTATAAGTAAATCACACAATATTATTATTTATCAATTTATTACTTCAAAATTGTTTCAGATTAAACGTTAATAATTTAATGAATATTAAGTGCTTAATGGCTTCGTGAATAATAAACCATTTACATTAATTTCGCATTATCAGTTAAAATCAATTAACATTTTAATTTCCTTTATTTTCTAAAAATATTTCTATAGATGATATTATCAAATTTTTTCACAATTATTTAATAATATAAAAAATTTATGTATTTCTATCTATTTATTTATTTCCTTAAATAAACACCTTTTTAATATCATCTGACTACTTATCTTATAATTAAAAATATCGAATTTAAGATAAAACTATATTTTTTTTTTCATTTTATTTTTTTCTGTCCCAAAAATCACCTACTAGATTCAATATTATAATCACAATTATATTAATTAACAAGGAAAAAAAAATCCTTTTCTAAATAACACCTTCAAGCAATATAAATAAAATACATATAAAAAATAATTAGGTTTAACTGTAAAATTATGCATAAGCTTATACATATACATACATATTTACAACCAATAAAGTAAATATGGATATATTTACAAATGTGACCTATATACACACACACACATATTTTTAAACTTTTTCCTTATTAAGTACCTATACAAAACGAAAACAAAACTGAGTAGAAAATAAAATAAAAAATTTTTCTCTCTTCTCTGATTATTTTATGGGGCGGCTTAATTGACCCTAAAAAATAAAAAACAAAAAAATATACTCTCTGAAAACCGAAAAAAAAAATAACAAAAAAATAAGAACACAAAATCAAAATTATAAAAATTGGTTCAATGTATTTATGTATGATCTTATCCTCAATAAAATAAAAAAAAAAAATCAAAAACAAACAAGAAAAACATGAAAAAAAGGATATTTTTTACACAAACATTTTATTTATTATGTGCTTTTTTAAAAAAACATATAGACTACCCCAAAAAAAAATTTATCAGGATTTACAAATACATGTACAAAATGTTGATTTTCCTGCTTTTCTGATTCCTTCTTCTTTTTTTTTGTTTTTGTTTTACTTGTGTACGTTCAATTCAATTTTTTTATTCATCTGTCTATCATAAATAACGCGCTATACACCATTTTTATTTTTATTTTCTATATTTTTTTTTGTATTTTTTGTTTTCTATACGACAACCAACGTTTTTCAAAAAATAATTACCGGGATTGTGTCACGAAATATATTACCGTTATATTATTAATATATTGCATATAAATAGGGGTGTGTATATATAAGAGAAATAATATATTAACTGTCACGGATTAAACTGACCTAATTTTATTCTCAGACTATACGAGTATTATAAAAATTTATTTTGTTGTTTACTAAACTAAAAAAAAAATAATAATGTTTCGTTAACGACAATTTACATTTATTAAGCATTTAAAAAAAAAATTGCTTGATTTTGTTAGAATTTTTATACCAAATTGCAACAAATTGTTCTCTTTTTAATGGAAAGGATTATGAATACTAGAATGAAATTTTTGTTACGGATTTAATATATAAAGGGTGATTTTTTTTTGGCTTAAATTTTGACACCTCCAACACACATAATTGGTCGCAGTTGTTAATGTAAACTTGGCTATGTTTAATTTGTCATACGAGCATCATTACATAGAAACTGAACCACTAGAAAAATTAATTATCCATTTAATTGGAGCTGTCAATCTGCTTCTGAGATAATGCAATTTTGTCCCTCTAAATTATTTGCTTTATAGAAGGAAATATAAAATCTCATATTTATATCGACTTTTTGAAATCGATTGTAGCTTATTGAACGTGTAATGTATATTGAATATGTAATTGATGCTATTCATACTGAAATATTGCTAAAATTTTAATTAATGTAGAGTTCTGTCAAAAATGAACATGAAGTTATACTTAAAGACCGTAAATGATAGCGTTTTTCGATTTTAAGTAAATTTAAAAAATCACCCTAAATGAGTACGTATACGATATTTATATATATGTATGGTATTGAGTGATAAATGAACAAGAAAAATAAATAATATTGCTTAAATTTAATTTTAATAAATTTTTATATTTTTTTTTCTATTTTGAAATTCTAACAATTACTTTTAGGACCACATTTAGTGTATAAAATGTATATTGTATTGTTTAATTTATGTTATATATATATATATATATATATATATAAAATAAAATGTTTTCTAATAAAGGAAATAAATGAAAACCCGAAACCAAATTGATTGAAGGGTTTATCGAAGTCAAAATCCTGAAATACCTACTGAACGTTTCGAATTTCACATTTATGGGAAGGCATTTCACGAAATTAAATTTTTATAAAAAAAAAAAATTGTTTCCGTCGATAATAAGAATGGTTTCTTATACATTATCATAAACATGAGCATGGTTGTGTTCCTCGCTAAAATTATCTCGTTAATATATTCGTTACTTGTTCATGCCTTCGCAGTTGTATTTAAATTTCAAGATAAACTAAATTTGAAAATTAAAAAATTTTGAAAAATAATCAAAATTTTTTTAAATTCTAAATTTTCAATTTGATAAACTACGTTCTTTTTATGTGAAATGTTAAAATTAAGATTGAGAAACATTCTTTCCTTTATCCCAATATAAAAAAATCTTGTTTTTTGCTTTTTTTTTATCATTTCAAATTAAAACAATTCTATATCCTGTTATAAGGATAATTTTATTTCATACTTTAAAAACCTATATATTTATACATATATAGAATCGGTAAAGTAAATAATACAAAATACTAAAAAAAAAAAAAAGAACAAAAAAAAATGAAAGTTTTCCTTTTGAATTATACAAAGGCACAAAAACAAAGATTCAAATTTTATGTACTCTACTATAGTGGAAAATTATCAATAAAAAAAAAAATAAAAAACTAAAGCATACTTTTGCCTCCTTTCCTCTCCCCTTAATATTTTTGTTTTTTGTACAGAATAATTTCCAACGGAATTCATTTCGACTCTCTCTCTCTATACGTTGTGGTAAATAAAAGGAAGAGAGAATTTTTTTTTTTTGTTATTTATTCTCTTTCCTTTTTTTTTTTGTTTTTCATGTACAAAATGAAACCATGAGAAAATCCACATGTTAATTTGGAAATATAAAACAAAAAAAAAATAGTGTCTCCTTTTTTATGTGCTGCGTGGAGGCATTTTATTCCCTATTGTTTTTTTTTTATTACCTAAATATTTTAACTACACTACTCCACTACTACTACAACTACATATTAAAAATAATAAAATATTTTTCGTTATAATCCAACAAAATTCCGAAGGTAATTTAATTTGTACTTGAAATATTTATGAAAATATTATGAATATTTATGAACTAAGAAAAAAAAAACAAAAAACAAAAAAGAATAGAATTACGTAGAAACTGTTAATTATAGGATTTTTTTTTTCTTTGTTTTCCTTTTAATTTCTTTATATTTTCATTGCTTTTATGTTCATTTTGCATATTTTAAGGAAAAAACTTTTTACATGTTCTTAAACAAAAAAAATATTAGGAATAAATGAAATTTAAATTTTAAATGAAATTTTAAATTAAAATAAAATTCTTTATCTATAAGTAAAAATTTTTTTTCGAATTTGAAAAATATTAAGCATATATTTGGAATACCAATAATTATTTAAAATTTTAATTCAAAATATTTCAAAATTATTCTTAAAAACCACAATATTTTGAGGTGATTGGTTATTATTGAAAAGAATTCTGTTTTTCATTATAGAATTTCGAATCTTGAAATTGATTTTATTCAGAAAATTACAAAATTTTTTGAATAAGAACCCATCACGTCAAATAATGCGACTAAAATAAAATGGTATTTTTTTTATTAGAAATCTTTATTTTTATTTAAATTTTAATTTTGCTAATAGTTTTTGAAAAGAAACGTAAGGACAAGACTATTCTATTTCTTTTAATGGATGTACTTAACACTTCTATCAGCTTCACAACTATATACGCCAGCCGAAATAAAAGGGTACTAGAAATGAGTAATTGTTTGCATATTGGGTACAATTAGGAAGAACCTAACTAAACAATTTAATTTTTTATTACAAACATTTTGAACATATTGAACAATTTCAGATTAACCACAAAATTATTTAAAGTCACTTTTATAATAAATTGTATAAAATGCTTTATTTTAAATACATATATTACCATAGTTTTGTTGAAAAATTAATATTCCTTTTAAGTTTAAAAGAGATTGTTAGTATAACTGTATTTACCGCAGCTAGAATTGTACTGCAATCAATTACTTATTATGTCTCTGTCAGAAATAGAAAATGGATTCTATCCCCAGTTCAACGCTCAATTTGTGAAATTTCGGAAAAAAATTGAATTCTATAAAAGAATCTCATTTGTACAAAATTAAATTTAAATTCAAGATTGAATTATCAAATTTAGGTTTTAAGGCACAAACTTATAATTGAATAAACTATCTAAATTTACAATGCTGTAAATAATATCTTAATACTACATTTTTATATTTTATATTTCATTCTTCAGTATATGCAACAAGTAGTTTAAATGATCAATATAAATTTACTCTTTTCATGCTATAATATTTTAATAATTAAAATCAAAGACAAAAAAATTTTTATTTATCATTACTAAAATATTCATTTTACTTAAAAATTATATTTAATTAAAATTTTTGGTTAAAAATCGATTTAATATACATTTTATTGTGAAGATTGGAACATGCGCATAAGAATACCAATAAAATATGGTATAAAAAATTTTTTATACCAAAATTGATTTTTCTTTTTTGGTATGAGTCTTATGTAAAACATTAAAAATAAGTAAGTATTATTGTAAATCTATAGAGAAAAAAAATACAGAAATAAATGAACGTGAATAAAAATTATTTTAATCCTGTCTTGTCCAAAAAGAGCACCCATATAAGTACTTAAAAAATTACTTAAATCTCGACACAATTTTTACGTTTTAATAATAGTTTTTAAATTGAAACCTAAATACTATTTTAAATACTCTGACAGTTTATTAAAAATCATAACAATAAATTCATAAATTTGGAACAAATTCAATAATTTTATAATCCTCTATTTCCTTAAAATCTCACACATTTGAAAAAATATTCTAAATTTTAGGTATGAAATTCGAAACGTATAATCAAATTTATGATGTAGTAAAACGAAATACCCACAATATTTCTAATATTGAATCACAAAATATATTAAATAAAAAAAAATATTTTTAAACCCCATAATATTATTATTATACAATATATCCTTTTTTTTTACGAAATCAAATAAAAATTTATCATACATAAAGCTTACTGCAATATTTTTAATAAAAGCGAAATTAAAACATAATATTATATAGACTTAGTTATTAATACATATCATAGGATTCAAAAATGGAAATATTTAAGTATTAAATAAAATATTAAAATTTCAAAAAAGGATAAACAAAATTTCACCTCAAATCAATTGAATTTATTTAAAATTTTATTGAATATTACTATAAACTTCAAATTTTGAATGGTTGTTACAAAAACACAAAATTTGGCAGAAAAATTCTAATAACATTCTTGAAGATTTTAAAAATTTCTTGATTTAAAAACCAGTTTTCGTGTGTCATTTAACAAAATAAGACAAAAAACTCCAACCGAAAACAAGAATTTTATTAAAATGGATTAAGTACCGAGCCGATTTTCGTAAACTAATCTAAAGTATCGACTTCCATAACACCCATTCTAAAAAATCATTTTGTATATAAAATGCAAATAATAAAATCATTTGTTTTTTTTTTTACCTCCTCTATTTTTATAATATTTTATGTACATTTAAAATTAGAAACACAAAGAAAGTTATTCAAAGATTGGGATAGAAAGAGAGAGAGAGAGAGAAGAGCAAAAATAAAAGAGTTTAAACGTTTAGTCAAAAATAAAATATGAAAAAAACAAAATCCTTTTGAATAAAATTCAATAAGAGGAAAAAAAAAGGACCAAAACAAAAACAAAGTTGGAAAAAATGTTAAATATAAAAAAAAATGAATTTAAAAAAACAGTACGATACGAAAAAAAAATAGTCAAAGTGAAAAATGCAAAAAAAAAAATAAAAAAAACAAAAACCAGGTGGCATGGCGGTGGTTTCAGATTGCATGTCAAGGTAACAACAAATTCAGGTTATTGATTTAACAATACGATTAAAAATGAAAAGTAGAAAAAGAAAAAGGTGAAATGAAAACAGAAAGAAAGAAAGAAAGTACAAAATAAAATCGCATAAAAAAAAATCATTTAAAAATCGCAAAAATAATAATAACAATAAAAATAATAAAAAAAAAAACAACAAAATTAAAACAAATCAACAAATCGCAGCAAAAAAATCACAAAGAGGCATTAAAGTAGAAAAAAAATGATTTTGCTGTTATTTTTGTTGTTGTTGTTATTGTTATTATAATTGCCATCACCATTATTGCTTTAATTTTTCATATCAGAAAATGTTTGGTTTTATAATAGCACAACGGTAAATTGTACACAGTTTTGTTGAAAAGTTTTGAACTCATCATAAGAAAGTTAAATAAAAAAAAAATTGAACATTTTCAAATTATTCAAATTGCTGAATATAAGATTAAGTATGCAGAAGTAATATTAAACGGGAATATAAATTCAGTATATTTTAATCTGTGCAATTAATTAAATCCGAATTTACGAAGACTTTTTATAATATTGTTATTAATATTTTCTGAAAACCATAGAACGTTAGCAACAATTTCGTTCACAAGCAACTAGTAAAATTGAGGATAATCTTGGAATATATATAATATAAATAACAGCAGGTTCTTGCAATTAAAACTATAATATAACAGTTTTCAAATATTTTTTAACAATTTCTTACAATATGCCGAATTTTTCAAGAGTTATTTGTTCTTAAAGTTTAAATTGCAACTCATAACATTCCAACTCTCCAAAAATATAACATTCATAACATCAAAACTCTTCAAAAACATAAAATTCATAACATTTCAAGTCACCAAAAACAGTATATAAATACGAAAAAAACAAGATTATAATATTTTTAGAGATCAACTTAAAAAAAAGAACCTATTTCCGGTGAAAAACTCAACTTTTTCAATTAAAAATTTCAATTATTGCTTAAGATTAATATATAAATGTTTGTCTGGTGAGTTTTTCTCGACAACATCAGAAATATGAAATTTTTTAGTGAAACAAACTGTTACGAGTACAATAAATGAATAAATTCCATAATTTAATAATTTTTAATTCAAAACTTTTCAAACATCCTTCCTTTCTCTATTATTAATGTAAATAAGAAAAAAAAAAGTACGAACTGCTAATTGTAGAATGCATATAGAACCATTAAAATATGCTAACGGGGGAAACCTCAATAGTTAAAATACTGTTAAACTTTATGACTACAAAAAAAAACACAAAAACAAAAAAATAAGAATAAACAACATTTTCACATGAAAAACTATAACACAAGAAAAAAAAACAAAAACAATACAAACAGAAACAGAAAAACCCCTAATGACAATGTTTATTAACGTCTGGATGGTTGGCATACCTAAGCTTTAGTCGCCACTTAATAAAATCATTTCGTTTTTTTTTTCCTTTATTCGCTCAATTCAATTTTCATTTTATTATAAAAATTTTCTTTTACCTTTTCTTTTTTTCTTTTCTCATACGAGTATAGTTCTTTAATAGTGACTTTTCGCATTTCTCCTCACTCCACCCGCTCCAATATATTTTAAATTTTTAATATTATACTCTTCTTAATAAGAGAAACAACGTTTGGAAAAAGGGAGAAGGAAAAAATAAAGGGTATTTAATAATTGAAAACAAGAAAAAACACAAAAAAAAGAGTGATCGCATTGAGTAAGCAGACGAATGGATATATGAAGTCAGAAAGTGTGACGAAAAGAGAGCATAAGAGAGGGTAAGAGTATCAAAATTATGAGGTGAATATTATAAATATTAACAACAAATATTTAATAGAATTATTTTCTCTGACTACTCTCCTCCTCTCCTTCTTTTATAACATTTTCTCATTTGATTACCCTCACACTTTACAAATTTAACATCTCCCTTTTGAAGGAAAATTTAATAAAAACAAGAAAGCGAAATGTATGAGAATTTGCGGTGGAATTTTTGCACAATGGTCGGTCGGAATTATGAAAAATAAAACAAAAAAAAAACATCAAAATTATACGTAATTTGTTATACTCATAAGTACGAGTGAATATATCAGAAATATATGGGTTTAAGTTTTTTTAACATAGGTGAATATGAAAATAAAAAAAAAACAATACAAAAACAGAAAAAAGGTAAAAAAAAAATTTGATGAAAAGAAAAGTTAATAAATAAATAAATGGTAAAAAAAGGAACAAATAATTTTAATAACTTTTTTTTTTACAAAAATTTTCCGAACTCTTTACTGGTTGATTGGACTGATTAATTGATGTCAGTTTTTTTTATTTTACTCTAGTTTTTCTTATTGAATTATTTTCGGTTTAGTGAGAGAGAAATGGAGGAGAGGTGAAAATTTTCTTTTTAATAATAATGCAATTTTTTTCAATCTCTTCCTAAAATTTGAATTAATTTTTATTAAATATGAGCAAATATATTTAATTACGAAAAATTTACAAGCAATACAAATTATATTAATTTAGAATTTCGAATATTTAAATAAGAAATATTTTTTAGTTAAAAAAATATGTGAGGTAGAAAAAATTTTTATGTAATATTAAAAAATGTTGTTGAATGTAAGAGAGTAGACTAAAAATTAAAATAAAAAAATTTAATTAGAAAAATTTTGCTAAGCCAAAATTTGAAATGTTTGAATTGGGTTTCTTGCACATCAAACCCTTAAAAACATATCAATAAAAACTTGTATTGGAGTATCATGGAAACCAAATGCAAAATATTTAACACCATACCAAAACTACAAAAAATTATTATTAGATTTATTAAGTCTGGTTTATTTGAAAATAACCGGCTTGACAATATGTTCAGGAAATTTCGGAAGTTCAAAAAATTAAATCGGGAATTTGCAAGGTTCTTGATTTAATTCTGTTATAGTTATGTGATTCTGTTATTAGTTAGGTAGTGTGAAAATTTATGTTTATCGCATCCCTTATAAAATATTAAAAATAATAAATTCAAAAAAAAAATGCAGTTCAAAAATCAATTATACACTTGGATTATTGAAATAAATTGTAGTAAATACTTTTCATATGAAAATAAATAAATAAAAGTTTGTACATATTCACATGCAAGTAATTGAGTATAACAAAAATGTATTAAAAATAACCATATATTTTTATTATATTATATAATAATTCAATTGATTTTTTTAGATCACCCCTCCTTCGCGCCTCCTTCCCTCCCCTATATTCACATTTTATTATAAGAAAACTAAAATTCTATACGTGTATAATATTGACAAAAAAAAGAAAGTGAATAAAAATCTGAACTATAAAAAAAAAAAATAATTTATTCGAAAAATTTAATATGACATTTATATAACATAGTATAGTAATATAAATAACATAACAGCTATACAGAGCAAAGCGACGTCGACCTAAAAAACAATAAAAGGAAACAGGATTTTTTTTTTTTTTTTTTTTTATTATACAAAGTATATAATAATGTAACTATCACAAAAGAAAAATTATTGAGAATTCATAGTTAATTTTGGATTCATAAATAAAATATAATTTTTTTTTAAAAAAAGCATAAGAATTTCATTTTATTGGGAATTCATAATAAAAATACTACATTTACAAAAAAAAAAAAACAAAAAAAATTGTTTTTGGCGAAAATGAATTAAAAGGTCCACTGTTTTAAAAAACAAAAATTAACAGATCAGTAAAGATTTTAATTTTAAATAAATCTTAAGTTAAGCAATGATTTTACAATATAGTAAGTACAGTGTAATTGGAAAATATCCACATAAAATACATAAAAACCAGATTAGAGGAAAACCAAATTAGAGTCAGAATCGAAATGGAAGACGTAATTAAGTTTTAAAATTAAAATTATGAGCGAACTCGATGTCGTAAACGGAATTTGAAATTAACATTGTGAACGAGCTCAGTGTCTAAATCGGAATTAGGATTGAATATAGAAATATAATTGAGACCGAAATTAAAATGTGGAAGCAAAGTTGATGACGATTGTTAATATAAAATCCGAAATATGGATTATATCCTGAATCGGGAGTCGAATTTATATGAATTAGGATCGGAGTCGAATTTTAAACTAAAAACAAAGGAGTTATCGGAGTTGAAAGTGAAAAAATTTTGAAAACGACTTTAAAAATCTAAATAACAAATTTTTTCCAAATCACAATAAGTTGATATTTAATAAGATTTCTTACGTTTACAAAATGTGTATTAAGTATATTAAATTTTATTTAAGTTTGTTAATAAACTTTCTGAAATTTTTAACTAAATTAGAAATACTATATGATTTTTTAAAGAATCATGGCAACACTAATTTCAGTAAACAATATTATATTTTTTCATGTCATTTTTATATTTCATTTAATAATTTAAACTTCTATTTTTACTAGTTTTTTTTTGTTTTTGTTTCCCTTCTTTTCTTATATTATTAACTCAAATGCTTTGTTATATATTTTTTTTATTTCAATTAAAATTTAACCCTTTCACTACACCATAGGAATAATACGTTGAATAAATTAAACTCAAATTATTATGGGGGATAAAGTTTATATACGATTTGAATGTTTCAAAACTCCCAAAATTAATAAAAAGTTTTGTCACAAAACAAAACATTCGGTAAGGAAAGGGTTAATTTTTTCTTTTGTTTTTTTGGTTTTTTTTTTGTATTTTAAAATCGATAACAGTTGCATGTTGAAAAATTATTTTAAGTCATATTTTTTTTTGTTTCATAATAATATTATTATTGTTAGTTAAAATAAAATTTAAGAAAAAATTAAAAAAAAAAAATTCTTCCGACCTAAGTTACATTAAAATGGATAAAGACGTCATGTTAAAAATAAAAAATGTTTCATTTCTTTTTTTTTGAATTTGGCAAGGAAATTGGCAAGTTTACTTAATGTCTATATATGTACATGTGTATACATACATTAAAATGATAAATATATAAAGTAAAAGAAAATTATTCGCTTTCATGATTCTCTCAGGATTCAACCTAAATTCAAAAGAAAAATGAGAAAAACTTATAAACTATACACACACCATTAATTAAAGAAAATATGAAAGAAAAAAATTTTTTATTAATTCTTGTATAAGTTGAAGTTTTTATATAGATTTTTTTTTTCTATTTTCAAATATGATGCTATGATCATAATGTATTAAAAATATTCCTTTGGGATTCTAATGTAATTGGATAAATTTGAAATTTTTTAAATTAAATCGAAATTTTATACCCAATTTCTTCGATTTATATTAATAAATATTAGTTTTTATTTGTATAATTTTAGTGCTAGATGTGAAAGAAATAGTTTTGTAGATCTCATACTAAGGATTTAACATTTTTGAAACAAAATGATCATTATAAAGAATTTTCATACATTTTTAGTAAAGAAAAATTGATACAAAACAAATTCTTTAATAATGTTCTTAGTAAATTTTACAATATTTTTAATTACTCTATAAGTCGAATCCAAAATTCTATAGTTTTGACTCAAAAATTCAATTTTTAAGAAATATATTCATTACTATATTATATTAACGCTTATCGGTTGTAAGTCACCTCTGATGTGACAACAGGAATTTTCTACAGCGGTCGTATGGCACCGTGTGAAGTGATAATTTGGATCATCTTGAAACATGCTGTCTATTAAATTGTCCATATACGATTGTCTTTTCAGTTTACCAACAGAACATTTACCTTATACAGTGAAATTTTAATAATTTTTTTTTTTATTGTCCAAAAAATGAATAAAGAAAATTTTTATAAATTTTAATAATGATAGTTTAGTAAACGAGTCTAGAAATTAGTCTAGCAGGGATAAGTTAATGCTATACAATATTCAAGTGAAGAAGAAAAAAATGTAGAATCAAAAGTTGACAACAGAAAAGATGATTGAATTGAAATCGAAAGTGATAAATGAATAATAAAAAAACATCTCATTTTTCATATTTATTAAAAGAAACTATAACCTGCTGAGAATTAAGCGTGCGAATCGTGATGATAAGGGTTAAAAATATAATCTTGTTTGATCGTGAAACGAAATTACCTGTTAAAATAAATTGAAATACTTGAAATTCTAGATTAGAAAACTGTTGTAATACTTTCATAATATTAAAAAAATTTTTACAATATTAAGCAGTAATTAATTTCTAAAACAAAAATTACTGAAATTGTTGTATTAAGAAGAAAAAATTTTTTAATAATCTTCAAATCCAGGAATACAATAACACCATAACTAAGCGTTATCAATAATTTAGCTTAAATTTAAGGGAAACTCATAATAATTGCTTCGTGATCCTTAAAAATTAAATTTTTTAAATTGATCATCATTTAAAATCAGTAAACAAGAACAGAAATAGGTTTTTTCTCTATTTTTTCTCTATAAATTATTCTCTTTAAAAAGAAAAATGTGAAAATATCATGCCAAAAAAACATACAAATAATTTTTTTTACTCTCATTTTTTTTTGTTATTTACTGTAATGTAAAACAATTTTACAATGTGATTCAAACAATAATTTAACCTTGTTGAGAGCATCCTTTATTTTTCTTCTCCACATTTTAGAAAAATAATTTTTTTTTGTTTTTTTTTTTTACAATTCGCTGCACTTACAGTCCCTGTATATATTCTTTCTTTAATTCTTTATAAAATTGTGTTCGTCTTGCTCGTGAGACACATATAAAATTTTTGTTATCCTTTTATTTTTTATAACATAAATCATGTATATATATATACAAAATCCGGAAGATGAAAAGATAGAGGATAGCAAAAAACAAAAATATAACAATAAAAAAAAAAATATATAGAAACAATGATGCAAGCACTTATGGCATAAAAGATCAAATTTAAATTGTTTGCTTTTACAATAAAAAAAAAATAAAAAACAAAGAAATAAAAAAAAACAAACGAAAAAAGGAGCATCGTTATAAAATGTAACGTTTATTTTTTTAAATAAAATAAACTAAAATAGAAAAGACAAGCAGCATAAAATTTTGTTTGCATATAGATCAGTGAAGAGGCACTAAAAATTTGTTGTTTAAATAAAATAAACAATATTTCTCTATTCACACACTACGAACACAATGTTAAACACCTACCCAAACAACAATTCTTCACTTTCACACTAGTACTGAATCATTTTTAACATTAAAAACTAAATATCCAAGAAGAATATCCAAGATTTTCAAAATAAATAGTTCAGAATTTTTAATATAATCAACAAAACTATAGCTGTCGTTGAAATATTTATAGACAAACCACCTGGAAATGACTGAAAAATTTGTTTAAAAAATGTTGATTTGAAAATTATTCATTCATTCCCTTTGTTAAAGCGAAATTCTACTATTTGAAGATCAATCTTAAAATGAGAGTACAAAACAACGTAATAATGTTGTGGGTGCAGCAGTGTATTGCTGGCACAAAAATTTTAAAAATATTCATAATTATTTTAAATATTCATAAATAAAATATATGAAAAAATGAGAAAATTTTCAATCTATAATGCCTGCTATAATAAACAGTCTGTCCTCGCATCTAATTTCTAGTAGCATTAATATATATATGACGACACTGACATTTTTTGTGGATACACATTAGAAATTTATAAAATTTTTAAATATCTAAAATGCTAATTCGCAATATTATGTATGACTGCTTTTTTAGCTTTTTTCATTTTACAAATTTAAAATCAATACAAAAAAATACAATGTAATGTTTACAATTCGAAAAAGGATATTTTAACAGATTTAATATGTAAATTATATAAATAAAAATGAGAATGAATATTATAATTTAGGTAATACTCGTATAATATTTTTGTTCACGTATAAATCTATGTATGTAAATCGGCATACATACATAATTACATTTAAATAAAAAATGAATAAAGTTCAAAAATTAAAGTGCATACAAGATTTTCTCTTTAAAATATTTTAGGTTATACGCGATCAATGAAATTCTCTTATAAAAATTCATTTCACAACGCCAATTTTTTGTTAATGATATCGTAAATAAAAATATGTGATATGCTCAATTTTTGGCAAATAAAATTATTTGCAGCGTATAGCAATATAAAATTAGAAAATAGAACATGTATGTATGTATAACAAAAAGCGTACATCGTTAAGAGATTAGATTAAATATCTATTAAATTCAAATTTTAGTTTACAATATTCTTTCTATTTTCATTTACGATATTGTGTATTATTATACATTTAAATTTTGAATCTAATGTTATTTCGTAATTTATATTTTTAAAATTTTAATTGTAATATCGTTTTTAAAATTTTCAAAACTAAAGAAAGAAATTGGAAATCTGGGAATACAAGCAAATTGAAAAAACGAAAATTGTGAGATTACAATTGCAATTAAGGTTGCAACCTTAATACAAATATCACATATCAACCAAAATGACAATATTTATATTATAATATTTATGCAATATTATAATTTAAACAAGCTTTTAATTTTTCAAAATTTTTCATTTTTCATTGAAATTTTCATTAAAATCTCAATTAAGGTGAATTTATTTGTTCGTCTTACGTTCACCGAAATAATGCGCGCGCATATATTTTATGAAAATTTTAATCTCTCATTTTAAATTTTTCATTTTCATTACTTTCTGTGCAGCATTTTCTCTCTCTGAAAAAGTTGAATTTTTGTTCGAAATTAAATGAAATAATATAAGTTTCGGAACAGGCCGATAATCAGCGATAAATCTTCATGAGAGAAATGAGAACGTCTTAATGCGACGTAACAATAACTTCACCTTTAGCCCTCGAATGTGGTCTCATTATTACCATACCATAAATTAATTATTAATTTATAAACACTTCATAAATGTTAATAATATTTATGAAGTGTTAAAATTTTACTAATCTCCCTTATTTATGGTCCACTTATATATGCACGCATCCTATTTTTCTTACCTATACCATAAGTTTGTATACAAAAATATTAATTAAAATTATTGATATTTTCTATTCAAAAGAATTTTATGAAATAATCTCATAGCAAAAATATTAATATCAAATTGTTCATTATTTGTTTAGTTCGAATACAAATACACTACATTGTCCATTATTAGAACGCAAAACAAAAAAAAACACAACAATATATACATAATTATAACTGAGAAAATACCGTATAAGAACAATATTGAAAACAATATTGTTTACTAATTTATTACAACAAAAAAAAATATTGTGCGTTCTCTCCCACTTTAATAATCTTATCGTAATAGAGAAAAAAAAACACCATCATAATCTATATATTTTTCCTAGGATAACTTGAACTCGTTACATCTGGTAAATACAAATATACAAAAAAGGAAGATATTTGTATACAATGTAAACAAAATAAGGGAATACAAAAAAAAATATATAAAATAATAAAAGAACAAAAAATGAATGCCATTTTTATTAACAATAATTTTTTTGTTTTTCTAAATAAATACTAGTTTTATGTATGTTTGTATGTATACAAGAAGGATTGTTTAGGTCAAATATGCTCTTGACTTTTATTATTTTCCTTCTTTATATAAATTATATTTGTTATTTTATTTTTGTATATCAAAAGTTTAGATTTCTTTTTTTGTTTTGGGAACAAACTTTAGTTCCTTCTATAGATAACAAAAAATTTTTGCACACGTATTCAAAATATTATACGATCACATATGCAATTATAAAATGTAAGATAAAAGTTTTATATCACGTAATTGTAATAACACTAGTGTATCAGTAACTAAATTATAGTAATAATAACGGTAAACATATGAATGCATATTACAAAATCAAATACCTTTCTATATACGAGTATATATTGTAAAAATATATTTATGTATATTAGAATTTTCTAACATTTTATAACTCCAAAACCATGTTATATATTATTTGTCATTGCAGGCGATTAAAAAGAAAAAAGAAAGTATTCTAGGTCATGTACATTGTACAATTACGATATTCACTATTTATACATTTATATTTTATGCATACTTACATAATATATAAAATGTCTGTACAATAAATTATGAAAACAAAATATGTTCATAGCTACATATATTTTGCGGAACGAAGCTCTTCATTTCAGTTACCGAGAAAATAAAAACTTGCAAAACTTTATTCTCTACATAATACAAAAGAATATTAAAAATAACAATTTAGAGAGCATAAAAAATAAAAAAAAATCCAGCACAATAATAAAATGTCAATGTAAAAATTTTTCACATTCCTAACAAATACGAGTATGGTACATATAAGTTAGGAAGAATTTATTAAATGATATAGGTGCCAGCAGCTATTTGTTATCGTTGCTGCAATTGCTTTTAAATGCGATTAAGTATAAAAAATTGAAGTTTTGAAATAGTGAATTAAAACGAGAAGGTTGTGGAATTTTAAAAATTTGCAATTGATTTGTTTTTCGTTTCTTTTTTTTCAAAAGGACATTCGCTTTCCTGTTATTATTTTAATCGTATAACCAAGAGTTGTGATACAGAAATGTAAGTATTTAAATAATATATTTTTTTTTAATTTTATTTAAAAAAATTTCATTACATGTTTTGAATGCATATAAAATTATTATTTTCTTTAAGAAAGTTAGATATTGAAAGAAAATTTTGAAATGCCCCGTAAAGTATGCAAAATTTTATGATATAACGTTTTTGTTTTTATTTATTAGTTTATAAAATATATAATCAAATTGATATTATTACAAAGTTGAATAAACAAATTAAAATTAAATAATTATCAATTAAGTGGTAGTATAGCGATAGACATAATACATCATACAATCAGAAGGTGACGCGAGAAAGTAATTACATAAAATTGTACGTATTTAGGCATCGATCATTATAATTCTCCTCTAATTTGGTAAAAATTGAAAGCGAATCAAAAACGACGAATATAAAAATTTAAAATTCAAAATTCTTTTCATAAAAAACATAATAAAAGATTTAAGGATCGGTTACTTGTTTAATCGAATTAAGGTATAATGAAAAAAAAATGATATTCATTTTCTAAAAACACATGTTTCTAGACTTAAAAATTGATTTAGTTAAAATTTCAAAATATTAGCATTATAAAATTCACAAGGTTTATACATATTTCATTTTGTAATTATTTGAGTACTAGTTGGGGTCTGCCTATACATAAAAATATGTATAAATTTTTTTAATTTTAAATTTATAAATTTATGAATTTTCTTAAAGCTGCGATCATGCGAACTCATAAATCTTTCGAATAATGTAAGATATTATTCGAAAATACAATATTTGTATAGGATTTATGAATGATGACATATCATTTCTGTGAGATTATTATTACATAACCAAAGCATTAAATTTTCGTCATTTACACATTTCTTAATACAAAATTTTTTTAAGTATCATTCAATGATTTTATAAAAAAATATTTTAAATTTATTCAAATACTATATATATAGAATTTATATATGAAATTCAATTTAATAAAGTAAATGTAAAATATATTTGGATTTTATAACTTATAGCACCCGCAATAAGATATTCGCCATAATTTAAAGTTTATTTCTTTTTTAATTCATAAATAATTTAAAATAAAATTTTTCATATTTTATTTATTATTCCTATTATTTTAATATTAATGGAATATCACTCTATTATAACATAAATAATCTGTTGTATTTCTGAATTAATCCCTGTAATTCTAAAGAAAATTTGTAAATATGAATTTCCCGGTTGAAAACAAACTAAATGTAATTGTTTGTTGAAACTTATTGAAAATTAATTATTACATACAATAAAACAAAGGGAAATTCAGGAAATAAATAACAAACCTAATTTCTATAAAATAAAAATTGTATATATTTTTTGATTTTATCATAACATTTACTTTGAAATAAATACTTTTATAAAAAATAGATTAAGAATTGAATTACAATGTATAAATATGACAATAAAATTAAATATTTTTATTTCTATTATTTTTTCTTTCCAATTTTTACACGCTATCTTCTATGATTTCCAACTAAATATGAATATTAATTTGATTCCTAATATCAATTTTTCAATTATAATTCATAAACTACATGAATGAACTCAAAAAAAAATTTATTTGGCACCATTCTTGTCATAAAATATTGAGTAAACTATGCATTTAATTATTTACTTAAATTAATCGTAATTGAAATAGAATTAAACTAGGGGGGCACTGTCACTTTTTAAACAAAAATTTATCACAAAATCTTGATAGAAAATTATGGATCAATTTATTTAAATTCATAAAATTGAAGTCTTGAAAAAAATTTACTTAGAAATTTAAAAAGGGCCGAATGCAAGCTCAAATATCTTTTAGCTTGAAATAAAATGGTTTTAAATATGGCTGATATCATAAAATTTGCACTTTAATTGAAATTTTAAAATCCCAACGCGATTATAGTTGGACATTGAACTTCAAAAGTGTATTTAATTTTTTTTTTTTTTTTAAATTTAAATTAGATTTTGAATGTATAAGAAGCAATAAATATAACCGATTAAGATTTATTACTCATGATAAAATCCATATAATAGTTACATTTACCTTATATATAAATGTTTTATTTAAAATTTTAAAAAAACTATTCTCTATTAAATTCACTTACCTTTTCTATGTTATATTTTTCCAATGCTTGTGTCGCACAATCAACAGCATCCTGCTGCATTTCTTCGCTCATATCAGCATTTTTAATAACTGCTTTACGATCAGACATTTTTCTTTTGACTGAGGGTGACCTATGAAATATTTAAAGTGGGAGTAGAAAAAAATATAAAAAAAAAAAATAAAATAAATAAATAAAATAAAGAAAAATTAAAAATAAGAAATGAGAAAAACGAAATTGAAAATAATAAAAAAAAAAAAATGAAAATATTTTTTTTTACACATAAGAAAACAACAAATTAAAAAAAAAGTTATTAAATATATAAAAATAATATACATATACAAATAAATATATATACATATTATATATTATATACATGTTATATAAAAGGATATATGTCAAGGACATAAAGGATTTTTTTCTCTAGAAATACAATTATACACTTGGTGTTTTGTTTTTTTTTTTTATAAAACATTCAAATCACTATTTTAAATCATAATTTTATACATACATACATGTATGGTAACGTATGACTAATAAGTATACACTGTAAAAATAATATAAATTTGAAATTGTTTAAAAATGAAAATGTGCCGTGCCGGTTATGGTTAAATTTCACTAAGAAAAATTTGTGCCTAAAAATGTAAAAAATTTTTTTTTGCTTGACAATGTATATAGGGTCATTATTTTTAGTTTTGGATTCAAATGCGGTTTAAAGGTGTTTTAACAACATTGTTTAGTAAACGAATACTATACTAAAATTTAAGTCGTTCTACTAAAATCGAATACTACTAAAATCTAAGGTCTTTTTTCGCCCTCTTTATGCCAAAAAATATTAAAAAGGAAAACATTTTTTTGCCGCTTCATATGCAATTTTCGAAAGGATTTCGAAAAATTTAATCACAATACTAGTTGTAGTCCTAATCCTTATATATATATATATATATATATATATATATATATTATATTATATTCAAATTAAACAAAAAATTTTTTTTTACAGTGTACTATAATCATATTTAATATTTTATTACGAGTAATTAATTTTTAGAGTAAAATAAATAATAATAAAAAATAAAAAAAAATATGTAAATAAATAGGACATGAAACTTATTTCAAAGTGATGATATATCCAAGGATAATGTTAAAAAAATAAATAAAATAAAAAAAATGTGATTGTCGAATTCACTGGAAAGCATTTTACATAATATACTTAATTTTTTTTTATTAATAACACTTTAAAATGAAATTAAATTTTATATCATTTAATTTTAAACTATTAAAAGAAAAAATATTAAAAAATAAGCCAAAAATGTCATTTTATGTCTACATGATTGTGTACCTACTATAGCACACATATACTTATAAAAAAATTTAAGTAGTTCTTTAACCCTTTGACATTAAAATTGAGTTTTTTTAAAATTCGCAAATTGATAAAATTCGAATTATAGTCGCATGAGAAATTTTTAAAATTTTTTTTTATTTTCTTTTTAATATGAATATATGTACTTAAATTTGCGAAATTAATAAAGCATAATTCTATATAAGACTTAAGGACTCAAGCATAAATAAAAATAGTTCACTTAGTAACGAAAGCAAGTTTTATAAGAATTTAAAATTTTTTACAATTTTAACAATGTTTCATGTAAAAGCTTTTTGCTTCTGAACACGCGAATTCATTAGAATTTTGAATTTTTCAACAATTATGATAATTTTGTAAGCCATCTGTCGTAAGAATAATATTCAATATTATTATATTCAATATATTGCATTACACATCCCTGATATCCACATACACTATTATCCTTAGTTTATAAAATTAATATAAAAATTTAATTTTATAAATAAGCAATGGAAAATTTACAAAATAAAACATAAATGGCACCAAAAAGTTTCTGCCTAAAAGGATGTGCATATAAATATGTTCGACTGTAAAATGCTATTAAATTTACAAAAATAGTTGCGTTCTTTTGCTCCAGCTCAAGTTCTTCGTAAGTCATTTAATGTGAAACAAAACGGCTGTTCACAATGATATCAAACGGTTTTAGTCTTGGGTTTTCGTGAAACGATTTTCGTAATCGGAAAAATGGTAAATTAGTACGCATCAATTTTTATGATATTATTTTCTGATTTCTGAAAATACGAAAATCGTTTCAGGAAAATCGAATTAAATAATAAGGCCCCAGGTTTCAAATATTTAATAATGCTATTTGTTAAGGTTTGCTGCTTACGAAATTTTTTTTTTGTTTAAAATGTTGGTATTTGTCAACTTAAGAGATTTATTCATCACTTCAAAAACCCGAAACGTTCGTTTAAATTTTATAACACACCCCAGATCTTGAACCAGAGCAAAAGAACACAGCTATAATATACAAAGTAACTTGACAAATTAAGTTCAAGTAAAATTAAGAAATTCACTTTTAAAATTGCATTTGTAAGCACAGGATTATAAAATTTCTCTATTTAGTTTAATAATTATTGAATTCGGCAATATTTTTTTTACATTTCGAAAGTTAAGTTAATTTTTAAAGTTCGTGTTAACACATAATCTACGCCTACATCATATGAGAAACTTCATAAATTTTTATATTAAATATTATATTACATAAGTGTACTTATTAATTTGTCAACAAATTCAATAACATTATTTTTTTTTCTTTTAATTTTAATAATTATAATTAAGTAAATTTTCAATAATATTTACGATTTTAAGTACAAACAATTCTCTACCATTTTTTTTTGTTAATTTCGAAAATAACAAATTAAAGTTCGTATATAACAAACAATAATAAATTCTCATACTTGTACTTCCTTCATATACAATAATTTTCGAATTTATGTATAGAAATAGAAAATATGTCGTATATATTTGCTCAACATACCCCCATGTGCAAAATATATGGGTGAATATATATATATGTATGCAAAATATAATCCGAATAAAATATAAAAACGTTTACGGAATGAAAATTGATTTGATTTTTATCCAAAAAGATAAGAAAAACAAAATCTTTTAAAAATGAAAAAGAAGCCTCATATGAGTAAGTATGTATGTACATACGCACTAAATATTCGTATACATGTCAATTTCATATATTTAACCGTACTATATATGTATGTACATATGAAAAGTTATATTTTATAAAGTATAACATTAAATTATAAAATGTAGCATTTTGTAAATTTTCCATGTATACTTTCTCATATATTTCTTAATTTTCTTAATATACATATAAAATAAAATATACATACATACATATATAGTGAAATCATTATATATTACTATTTTTCATCATCTTTAACTATATATACATACAAATAATTTATTTTAACTATGTATATAGAAAGAAAAACGAGGAGGAAAAAAATAACCGAAAGAGAAAAATATCAACTTTAAGTAAAGACTTTATGGCAATTTTATACATTTCATATAAATATTTAAGAGCTTTAAAAAAATCTAGGATATCTGGCGCCTAATATTATTTTGTATGTATTTATATGAAAAATAACAAAAAAAAAAAGGAAAATGAAAAAATATACATATATATACATATTTTTTCGTAACAGCAGACATTTATCCTTCAAAAAGGACTAAGGAAAACCGAAAGCAAAAAAAAAAATAACAAAAAAATTTTAAATAAGTAAAATAAACAAATAAAAGTGAAAAGTCAATGAAAAAAAAAATGAAATAAATGAAAGTGTGGGATCAAAATCAGATGGGAAAGAAGATATTACTATAAGAGTTGATCTTAGTCGAAATATGGAAAAATTTTACAGGATGTTGAAAAACGAAGCAAAAATCTAATTTATTCCAAGATTTAATACCAAAATTGAATAAATAACCTGAAATTCTTGGACAGTTACGGCAAAAAATAAAGAAAACTTAGATTTGATTGAAATTATTATCTGATACATGAGTAATAATACAACATAATTGATTTTTACTAATATATCCTAAAAGTATGCAATATTTTTAATTCTATATTTATTTTCTAGGGGCTTTCCCAGCAATGATTTCGTAAATTTTCTTGAAACAAAAATTGTAGATCTCCCCGATCTACAATTTATTGCTTTACTAGCAATATCCACCCAGGATATGATCAAATTTTACCGATTTTGATTATCGTTTAAAAGAACTTAAAATAACTAATTTTAATTGGTGTAAATTTTGAATCGACAGATTTCTCATAACTATCAAAAGATTTTTCTAAAGAAACTCCCAAAATTTCACGGTGGTAAATGATGAAAACCCAAAATTTTGCTGTATATTAACACACATCTGCGTTGACGATAACAGCTATCATTAACACCAAATATTTTGATAATTAAATAAACCGAATCCAATTGTTCAAAAATAAAAAACAAAAACATTTTATTTCGTCAATTGTCACTTTTCAAAATCAAATGTAATTCTTATTAACAATCCGACCCTGTCCTTTTAAATAGTATATAGAATAAAGAGATAAGTCATAAAAGAAAAAACTATCACAAGAAATCTATTACAAAATGTTTTAAAATATTTCTGTATATGTACAATATGTATACAGGGTGAACCTGTGATAGATATAATTTCCTGGGGACAGAAAGGTGGGAAATTTTTATAAAAAAAAATCGTTCCTGGGTGAGGAGAACCCAACAATGAGTAAACGAATATTTAACCACCAAAATCCAATTTGAATTTTTTTGATTTCGACAAAAAGGTGTATTAACTTAAATGGCTATATAACTTTCATTTAATTATTCCATAGTCCCCCCCCCCCCCCCCCAACCATCCCAAAATTAACGATTTTTTCATAAAACTGTCCTACATTTCTGCCCCCGAGAGATTATATCACGTTACAAGTCACCCTGTATATAAATTTACATGTATAAGTAAGTTTTCTATATTTGGAACTACTTACATAGATTTATTTTATCTTCAAAAGTTACATAAAAAATCACCAAAGAAAATAACATGAATTGAAAGTAGAACAATAACAAAAAGAATCGCAAATAATAATAAAATAAAATCCATATATACATAAAGTGAGAATAAGAGAAGTAAGTAAATGGCTATATATACATAAATAAAAGTAAATATTTATGTATATAATATATATTTATATTTAAATGAAAACAAATGACTTTCACCGACTCAAAGATTCAAGAAAAACAATCATCAAATGATTGTAATGTTATTTTTATTCTAAACTTTTTTACTTCTGTTTCTTTTCTTTTTTTTAAATTTCACTTCCATTTTTAGATTTTTACATTGTACATATTTATGTTTTTTTGTACATATGTATGTATATCAAATTTTTTTCTCTAACTACTAGATATATGAAAATTTTTATTTTTTTGTAACATTCTATTACATTTTATAACATTATAAATCAAAGTGTAACTAAAACTTGTGTACATGTAGACAAAAAGATTTTTTTTTTTGGGAATTCTTTTTAAAGCATAACCAGAGATTTTCGGCATTTTCTATTCCTTTTTTTTTTTTATTTACAAAATTAGAAGAAAAAAATCTTCTTATGAACAAAAGAAATCTTAATGGAATTATTTAATTATATAGAAATTATACTATTTTTTTTTCTATTCTTTTTCTATACTATTTATACTTTATTCATTATTTTATTTTCGGTATATTATTGTATGGAGAGAGTGTGGAGTATTATTGTGATTCTCTATATAAGGAATATATGCTTTAAGTACATAAGATAAAAATTCTTTTTGTGTACGAATATGTAATTATGTTTATATATGATAAACAGTGTACATACTATGTGCATATAACAAATAAATAATATGAACATTGTTCAACTCAAAAAAATTTTTTTAATAATTTAAATATAATAGTATTATCTAATAATATTCTCTAATATTTTTTTTTTACATATACACATATTTCTATATGGACAACAAAAATATTCACAGTAATCTACTATTTCTATTACATGAAAAACATAAAATATATATAAAAAAGACATGTATAACACTTTACGTTGACAACAAAAAATTAAAATAAGAATTTTTCGAACTATTCTTACAATTCTCTCAAATTTAAACAACTGTATACACAAAAGTACTTTAAGAAATAAAATATTTTGTGTTTTATAATTAATTGAGCGACAAATGTTGCATATATGACAGTAAAAATTATGTATGAGAAAGTATTTAGCAATAATGAGAAAATTACAGATTACTTTTACACAATATATAGGAAATTTTTTTTACAAATCAATAGAATTATACCGTCTAGTACAATATATTAGCAATAATGAACGAATTTTGGATTACTTTTATGCAATATATAGGAAATTTTTATTACAAATCAAACGAAAAGAGTAAAAAGAGAGAAAAAAACAAATTTTATGTTATAATATATAGAGGCAAGAGGCTAAAGCTCAGATTTCAAAATTCTCTTCTAGGTTTATTAAAAACTAAACTCTAGATTTTTTGATAGTAAAAAAAATTTGAGAATAAAACATCTTGAACAAACTAAACGTCTATAAGAGTGTATATAAAGTTAATATAAAAAAAATATATTTCTTTTTTAACAGATATCAATTGTTTGACATAAACATACATACATATACTCGTATTACTTTCTTTATCTTACTTTCAAACTAATAAATTTCTATTCTACAATACATTTTTCTCCTATAAAATATTATTGAATAAATTGAAAGAGAAAATGATCGCGTGACACATTTTTTCTCAATATTATACGCTGTCACAATTTCTATTTTGAACTATTTTAGAGAATTATACTTATTTTGGACAGACCTATTAATTTCCTTAAATTTTTCGCATTATATATGTAAAATAAAATTACATTTTCGAAAAAATTTTTTTTCTACTTGCTCTCCAATACATGTTATTTTCTCTCTTGATAAATACAATTTATTAATTTATTTTATCTCTTCAATGTAACAATATTGTTCAATTCTTATCATGTCAAATTTGACAGTCATGTTACATGTTACACGTATATACGTATATATACGTATAAAAATTCCAAAAAAAAAAATAACAGAAACAATTGAATGTACAAAAAAAAAATGTGAAATAATCCAATCTAAAAGGCAATTATTTGCTTAAAAATCTAAAAAAAAAACGAAAAAAGAGAACATGAGATAAACAGATTTATTTCACTTGAACCAACCGACATAAAAACAAAATTTTCTCAATTGGAAAATTTTTTTTTTATAATCAGCTTTAACACTACAATAAAAGCCATTTTTTCTATTTTTCTATTCAAAATCGGAATGGAATTTTTGCTTTTTTTTTTGTTTTGTATTTTAGAAAACGTGTGTACCTTTATGACTTTCTGCTTGATTGTTTACGTTAAAAAAATATATTTGTATATATTTATATATTAAATATATTTATATAATATATATATATATATATACATAAATATTGATATTTAATTGAATGTTTGATTTGTTATCGATAACAAAAAAAAAATTTTTATACATATTAGACCTTATTGATGGTAGGAAATTGAAAAATAACAAAAAAAAAAAAGGACTACAAAATATTGAATAAACGATCCTTAACAAAAAGCCTCAATTCATATTTATACTTTTTTTTAATTCTTATTATTATTATTATTATTATTGTTATTATTATTATATAATTATTCAATTGAATTATTTTTTATGTATTCGTACATATATATATATATATATATACACATATTTATATATATATATATTTTTTGTATATAATATCCTTGAAATATTTTGAGCAATTTTTTCTTTTCTATTTCGTAACATAATCTTTTATATTATAAATTTCAATTGAATTTTTTTTTTAGAAAAATTTCAATTACTATGGAATTTATTTCATAAATATGTACAAATATTTCTACGCAAATATTAAATTTGATAATACTGATTAGTATGATTACAAAAATTTATACAACAAATGTTTTTATAATTTTAAATTATTTTTCGATTTAATATTGACTACCTCAAGAAATGTTAGTATACAGTACAACATGTATAATTATCAGCGAAAATACCTAATGTATTAATATGGAGCTAAAATTTCTTAATTTGTCTTAAGTCAAAATCGAGTTAAATAGCTCGTTATATGTACATATTGTAATTAAGATCAATTCTATGAATTCTGATTAAAATTATCTAGCTCGTTCTATAATTTAAGAATTATTAAAATAAAAGAAAATCGTATCAAATGATTATCGCCTGTGTTAAATTAAGATCATTTAAAACTTAATATTTTTTTAATTAATTAATTAATTCAGATTAAGAACATGCTCAAGACGTTTTGAGTTGAATGCTAAGCGGTAATATTTGAATGAAATAATTATTTTTTTGAAAATCAGAAAGTAAAATCAAGCTAATTGCTGCAAATTCTAAAATTATTTTCTATAAAATAATATGCTTTTATTTTAAATTTCTGTTTTATTTATTTATATTCTACTCAATATATTTACGATATGTGCATACACAATATACAAAGAAAACATTATTTATAATTTTATTTAATTTATTTCATTTAAACACGCAAAAATATTTATATAATAAGTAGGTACCCACCTATTATTTTATATAAATATAAATTCTATATAAGTAAAACAAAGTTATTTGAAAAATTTCAAATTTTATATACAAAATTTAATAGGATTTTTTTCGAATAATAAATACGAGTATGTATAATGGCAAAAATACAAAATGAATTGATAATTATTCTTACACATTGATTTATAGAAAAGCAACTTTAGCAAAAATATTAATGCGGTTTTTCAAAAAAAAAAATTGGCCAAGAATAATATTTAATAATTTCGTAAAAAGTATGAAATAAGATTATATTTAATAAAATGAAATTTAAAAATTTTAATTAACATTTTCATTCCTAATTAAAATGTTTTCAGAGTTATTCGAATCAAAAAGTACTAATTATTAAAAAAAAATGTAATTAAAAGTTCATTTTAATTTTTCTTTTTTTTCATTAATTTTATGTTTGTTCAAAATAATGAAAATGCGTTGACAATAAAATAATTATTGCTTTTAAAATAAAATATCATTAATAAATCAATAAAATGAAAAAAAAAACACATTATATAAGAATCACTGAATATACCAAAAATAATTGATTAAAATTCGAATTCGCCTATAAATATGCATTTTTTATTATTAATAATCAATAAAAAAAATTTTTTATTTACAATTAATAACTGTATACTTGTGTATAGCACAATATGCAAATTTGTGTGTAAAGATCTAAAATTAAATATCATTTTAATAAATAAATTAATAATTAATCAAATTGAAATTTTAATTATCGTTTTTAAGATTTTGAATGATCGTAATACAAAAATGAACTCATAGCATTTGTAAGAGAAAAAAAAAACAATTTTAAATGGAGTAGAATATTAAAAATTACCAATTAAAATTTTCTCATACCTTATACAAAAATTAATTTATTCAAAAAATTTACAGGTGAAAGAAACCATTATTTTTTTGTACTTATATATTGTTAGGATTTTCATTGCAAAGTAATGAATTACCAAAGATATCATTTAATTTGTGCTATATAATATAATGATATACTAGTATAAAAGTATAAAATACTTAACATTCTATACTTAAAATAATGAGAATTAACATTTTGTGATAATTACAATATGATAAAGTTAAATTTCAAAAATAAAATTCTATCATAAAAAAATAATAATTTCAATGAAAATGGCCACACAATGTCCTGATCAAATTAATTAAAGAGAAATTTTAAATATTTAAGTGAGAGGGGAGTTCGACAGCAAGTAAGCATTGATATTTTTAAAAAATTAATCAACATTATACAATCGTTTATTATGAGAAAAAAATTTGTAATAACATTATTTACTTTTAAGAAAGAAACACTTTGAATTATTGTCATAACACAACAAACAATTACTAATCATTTACTTTCGATTAAAATAATTTGCAAAGGATAATGAGATGGTGAGTGGTGACAACAAAATATAAAGAGAAAATCTCCAAAAAATAAAAATTTCCCACAAATAATTTCTCATATATATTTTTACGATATTAATTCAGAAATCTCATTTTTCAACTGAATAAGTTTAAATTTTTTATTTTAAATTATAAAATAAAATTTAATTTTAATTAATTATTTTATTTACAAAAAAAAAAAGTAAAATTGAATTAAATTTTAATTATAAAAATTCCCTAATTAAATTTAATTACTGTGCACATGTGTGTTTGTATATGGTTATCCACTCAATAAACCACATTATGTACATATTTAACATAAGTACTTAATATAAAAAGTTTTCTCATTTTATTTTTTCTCAAATTTCAAATTTTAAAAAATTCCACAAAAGCAAATGCCACAAAATATGTAACAAATTTTTTATATTATTTAAGTACATAAATCTTTTTTTTCTCTCTTTTTTTTGTAATATCTATGTTCATAGAACAGAAACGTTTATAAAAATTATGTTTGAAAAAAAAGCGTAATTTTTTCATTAATTATCTCATAATGTATATAATTTCATAATAATTATATAAGTATATTTTCCAACACTTAAAATAAAACCAAAAAAACCCAGGTATTTACATATACACATTTCCAAATATACCTACTTTTATACATTATACGTACATACTATGCCTACAACAGAAGAAATAATAATATGAAAAGAGAAAATCCCAACCCTGGAATTTTCATACCTACAATTTTTTTAGCAGAAAACAAGAAAAAAAAAACAGTAGAACAGCATCATAATAAACAGAAAAATTAAAACCTTAAAATTTTTTTTAGGTATCTAACCTATTTTTATATATGTATATATGTAGATATACTTGTTTATTTTGTTTAGTTATATATAGAGATATAGTAACTATGTATTTCAATACTGATATAATACGAATTTTGTGTCGTTATATGATACGGCTTACACATACGTATGCACACAAAATATACTACATTTTATATAGTATATTTTAAAAATAAATAAAAAATAATTAAAAAAAACAAAATAAGAAATAGTAATAATAGTATAATAATTACAATGACGGCGTTATCATGGTATCAAAAATATTATGTATGTAAAATATTTTATGCATAACAGTTAACTCTCATTAGAAGTAACCCGAACTTCCAATTTAAAACATCTAAATTAGAAATATACTTAAACATTCGAAAATTTCATTAACTGTTACGGCCGCATACTTACCAACTATTGTGGTGAGTAAATACAATTAAAAATTATTTCGATTATCTAAGAAATTTTAAAATTCATAGAAATTTTAAAATACACATTTCAAATGCAAAAATTCTCACAACAAAGAAGTGTCAAAAAATTACTCTCCAAAAAAAAAAAAAAAAAAGAATTTTTAAAGTACAATACGAGTAAGAATTATAAAAGTATTTACAATACAAGAGCCTAGGTAAAGAGAAAAATGAAATGGAGAGAATAACGATTTCCCCATGGTTATGAGACGAGAAACATTATGAAATCTATGAGAAATTTGTGTCCTCTCAATTTGCTATTCATATACAATATCGTATTTACTCTTATATAACAAGTGATAATATTACAATGCTATACTTATACAATACACCACTTATCCTCTTAATCTTCCGGATTTTAAAGCAATTCTTCAAATCTAATGAAAAATTAAGTAAAATTCAAAGTAGAAATTGAATGACAAATATTCGAGGTTCAACTTACAACAGCACAGATATAAAATATTTCATTATTTATAAAAAAAAAATACAAATTTACTTTTTTTTTTATTTCTTTAAGTTATAATAAGTTATTATATTATGCAATATACATATTTAATACAAATAAATATTTAATATACAAGAAAAAACAAAGTTTAAGAAATATATTTGCATGTCTCTATATGCATAAGTACGTTATACATGCAAATATCTTATAAACTCATAAGTATACCTAAATCCAAGACTTTCAAGAACGTAATATTACCTATATAGCCATAAGTATAATATGCCTATAGGTACTTTTATTACCAATCTATACCGTTTATTTGTATAACAATATTATATTATGTTATAGAAATTATATTTCGAAAACTCAAAAGAGAAAAAAAAAAAAACGGAACAAATACTTTGTATTTTTTTGTATTATATTTTAAAGTAACCTTGAAAATATGCTAGAAAAACCACTTAAAATATGCTTTTCCTTTCATGTTCTTTTGCTATTTATTGACTTTATATTGAGTAGTATAGAATAAATAACGAAAAAATAAAACGAAAAAAAAAGAAAACCTAATGAAATTTAAGAATCCTATTTTTTTTTCTCTTCGAATTTTTTTATAGAAATATATATGTATATATATACTTTCTATATTCTATGTACTTGTATTTAGTTAATTGAATTTGAACAGAACTGGGTGCCCTTAACAGAACTGTTATACAATTTACCAATAATCACATATATTTATGCAAGCAGTAAGTAAATTAGCGCTACATCATTGTCAATAATAGCTCAAAAGTAGTTGTCAAAATAGCTTAAAAGAGAATTTCATTTGGTGAAATTTTTAAAAGAGTTGCTACCACATTAGGAAATTTGAAAAATTCAATCGAAATTTTTTAAAAATAAAAAATTCTCAATTAAAATATGAAATACAATTGAGAAATTACACTTAAACAATAAATTGTTATATTTCTTGTAATAGTGAATCATACACATAATATTAAAATATAGAATTTTTCATTTAACAAATAATTATTTATAACTATTGTGTGAAAATGAAATTTTCATAAACATTATAAAATTTCCTAAAAATTTCCCTTTTTCAATTTCTCTGTTTAGTAGATTACTTTCGAATATTTGGTGTATTTCTTCCCGAATTAATAATATAGCTTATAATAATTGTCTCCTCAATACTATAAAGGAAATGGGATGACAATAATAATTATCTAGAACTTATGCCTATTTTAATGACATTATGCCCGCAAATTTAATTTTAATTATTTCTTTTTTCTATAATTTAAAAAAATAACCCTGTCCACTCTTTCCTACATAATATTTCTATACTTTATCTTAAAATACAAGTAACTTTTTTATATTTTGCATATTATTTACACACATTTTAGCTTTTTGTTGAAAAAAAAATATTTTAAAATAAATACATCTATATGTATGTACATGTAGTTATAGATACCTTACCGAAGGTAAGAAGAAGGTGTATTAAGAATAAATGAATAAAAATTTATAAAAAAAGGGGAAAATTATTGAAGTAAATTAGTTTAAAAAAAGTTCAAAATAAAAACAGAACAGAACAAAAAATGAAACAACAACCAACAACGTAATGGCACTTATTATTATTTTCCTGTTAAATAACCCTTTTTTTAAATTTAAGTATAAAAAATTTTTTCCTATTATAAAAATTGTTGCAAATAATATACAACTTAACATTTTTTTCATAATAGCGAACAATTACAACAAGAAAAGAAGCAAAAAAAAAATTTACACTTCGTCGGTTTAGTACTTGTTTCGGGCAAGCGGCAAATAACAAATTTTCGGTAAAAATTACTTTAAAGTTTAACGAATCGAAAACTGTTCCATAGATTTGAATTACATTTGTTTTTCTATTATTTGTTGAAATTATAAGAGTTCAATATGTTTATATAGGTATAAGTTCAGTCAAAATTATAAAAGATTTTATTGTGCAATGATTTTGTTAATATTGGCTGATTTCTGTGATAGAGAAATTTTTAGTTTGGCGATCATGCGGCAATTACCAATATAATAACCAACATGACCAATTTACAGAATTTTGCTATAACTTGCAAATATTAGATGAGATTTTAATAAAATTAATTTTTAGTACTCGATCAGTCTGAAAGAGTAAAATTAGACACCCGTATGGTGTCATGGCAAAATTCATTTTGATTTGCCCTAAATGTGATATTTAATTGGATTTTGTTATTTGAATTAAATTTATTTATAGAAAACTAACAGACCCGGCCTTATTAAAAATGCATTATATAATTCCATATTAAAAATCACTTGACATGTGAAATTATGACAAGACCATATAAAATATTTTAAAATAAATATTAAAGCTTAAATAAATATATTAAGAAATTATGAAAACTTCTCCCTATAAAAATACTACAAAAGTGGAAAAATGGCGTTTATTTGGAACAAACATTAAACTAACAATCTTTTCTTATTATTTTTATTATTAGAATTTGTGGTTAGAATTTATGAATAAAAAAAATAAAAAAAATCAAAAAAAATTTTCCTATATACTTTAAATTGTAAAATGAAGATTATTAGAAATGAAAGTTTATTTTATATGATATTTTTTATTATTATTACAAATTTGCCACCTACAATTAATTACAACATTGTAATTATATAAACTTTACACAAAAATAATAAAAGGTAAAACTTAAATTTTTTTTTCCATATAGAAATAGAAATGGAAATCGAAAATCTACAAGGTCAAAATTTTGTAGCGAAAAAAAAAATGTAATTAAAATTAATTATAAAATTTATCAAATTATATAAATAAAAAATTAAATGATGATTTATTGCTTTTAGCTTGGAATTTAACAGTAATTTATGTTATGTATGAGTATGAATAAAAAGTATTAATAAAATGTTTGTATTACGCTATTAAGGATCTGTTAAAATTTAATTTGTGTAATGCATAAAATGTTTATTGATTTTTTTATTCAATTCAAAATTCTCACTCATTTTACATTTCATTATACACGTTCTCTTTTCTGTAAATTCAAAGAGAAATTTAAAGTTTACATATTTTGTTGGAATTTCTTGGGCGAACATTAAATGAAGAGGAAATTTTTTTCCCCTCTCTTTGCTCTTTGAAAAGAATCGAATTTAATCACATATTAAATCGCATCAACAGTAAGCAGACGAAATCTCTAATAGTATGCAATTGACAGTATTTTTTTGTAGCGTTTTGTAAACAACTGCGATATAATAACGTAAGTTTGTTTTGTGGCATACGATATTATTATATAGAGCAATATATTGTATATATAAAATATTTTTTCTCAGGAAACTGTAACGTGATTTGTTAAATATTTACTTTATGTTTCAATAAAATCAAATAAAGTCAAATAAGAGTAAATGTTATAAAAGTTAATTCTTATCATTAAATTGAGAATCGTAGCTATTAAATTTGCAATTAATGTTGCCATGTTATCTACATATATAACTATATTACTTTTTATTAAAAAGTATTTTTTTTTTATTTTTCATAATAGTGAAGCGCATCATTAAAATTTTAAATGTGATCACGAAATAATTACTGATAAATATTGCAGCTTTTGCTCAAACATATTTACATTAGCATTACATGTCAAGAATTACATCATTATACTATTGCACCAATATGTAATTAAAAAGTGTTTTGTACATTAAAATTATAATTACAATTAATGTATACTCTAACTATGTAAATAAATGAGATAAGGGGAATGGCAAAGTGAAATATGTAATTTTAAGTCGATTGATCAGAAAAAATTTGCGAATTTTTAATACTAACTGTTCGTAATATATACATGTGTTTATGTACATACAAGGTAATGTATGCATGTATTAATATCATTAAAAAAGCTACTGTATTGCTACTTTGCAGTTACAGCTTTAATTAAGACAAAATAATATATGAAATAAAAACAATAAGAATTATTCCAAATTGTTAATTCAAATGCAAGTAAGTATTTATAAAATTAAAATTTTAATGCAGCACACTGTGGTGGATCTAAGAAAAATGAATTAATTTTTTAGCCCAAAAAGTACTAAAAATTATTACACATATCAATTTTCGGAACATTCTATACAAAGGGCAATATTTCTCATGCACTAGTTTCATAGCGTCATAGGGTTTAACTAGGTAGGTGACTAGCCTGCCGTAGTTTTTTATTTATATATTAATTATTTGAGGTTATTAATATTTACTATATAATAATATTGAATATAATTTTTATAGTGACCTGACCGGGGTTTGAACCCGAGACCCTTCGGTTAAAGGACCGGTGCCATAACCACTGCACCAATGGTCAGATAACCGACCATAAGTAAAATTACTATAAATTTTCTTAATTTAACATTATAGGCCTGTTAGTTGTTTCATTAACATCTGTTTTTTCTAATTCTCACTCATATCTCTTGTTTTTGAGTTTATTTTTACTCACTAATATGAATATTTCACGCATTTCTCTTGAATTCAATTTTACAAATTAAGTATATGAAAACTTATGTAATTTATGAAATAAAATAATAATTTATAAGTAATTTATACTGAGTTTAAATAAACAGAACTGGGCATTTTATACTTTAAAAGAGCCGGACCTAAATAATTTTATTCCAAATAAAAAAATTCAAATTATTTACAAAATTAATTTACTGAATATGTAATAAATCTATGATATAAGTTAAAGTAAAGTTAAAATAAAGTTCTTCATCAAAACCATATTTAATTTAAGTGTTATACCTACTTTTAAATATATAACAAAAAGTATTGAATTTTTAAAATTATAATCAAATTATATTCGCATAAATTATTCTATAAAATTTTATTATATTTTTTAAATATACGTATTATATTATGGAGATTTAATAAAAATATATACGAATGTGCTTACAAACATTTAGACATGTGTATGCTTGTATAGTTCAATTTGAGTGTTAAACGTACATTATATATTATCAAATAAAAGTAAAACATTTTAAGACAAACTGTTATATTGTTCGTATACGTAATAAAAAACCAAACAAAACCTGACTGCCTATATAATGATACATAAACCAAATTACCTACAATATTTTTCCTATTTTAAGGTCAATAATATCCGTAAAAAACCAAAAAAGAAAAATTTAATAAATGATAAACTTTTTGTCTTTTTTTTTCTGAATAAACATGCCTCTACATACTCGTATAAAAATAACTGTAAAAAAAACCGGTCAAAAGTTCCAGGTTTTTTCTTTTTCCTAATTTTTTTGTGAAAAAAATAATTTTTTTTTTTTACTTATACGAGAGGTGTCCCAGAATTAAGTAGCCTAACCAAGAAAACACAAAAATTTTGACAAAATTTATTTTTATTTCTCAACATAATCCCCTTTTAGATCCATAAAAAATTCGGTCTTATTTTTAGTAAACATGGCCAAACAGTTCAGTGAAACATCCTCACGATGTTGTTTGTGGTCAAATTTTCGGTCAATATCCGATGTACAGCACTTTTTGATAAGCCTACTATATCATCTAACTCACGTACTTTCAATCGACTGTCGTCTAGTATAATTCTGTGGATTTTTTTAACCGTTTCTAGCGTGGTGACCTTATTTGGTCGACCAGTGCGATGTTCATCTTCACAGCTCGTACGGCCACGTTTAAACTGCGCTACCCAATTTTTAATCATTGGATATGAGGGTGCAGACTCTCCTACTGTAGAATCTAGTTCACTTTTGATACTGGCTGGACTAAGACCTTTCAAATAAAAATATTGAATGACATAACGATGACCAATTTTATCCATATTAAGAATTTACTGAAAAGGTTCACTATAGTCGGTAATCTGAAAAGAAAAAAACAAAATAAAAGTGTGACAGACAGTCCTTAAAATGATAGGGCTTTCTGCCAATCTTTTTTTTTTCAAAATTTTTGTGTTTTCTTGGTTAGGCTACTTAATTCTGGGACAGCCCTCGTAGCGAGAATCAATTGAAAATATATTGTGCATAGTATATAACCAAAAAAAAAAACACAGGAAGTCTCTAAATACAAACAAAGTTTTAAATTAAAATAATAATATTCAAATATTTAATAAAAATTGTTGATTCCGTCATTTTAAAACAAATTTTTTCAAAAATTATATCAAAGATTGATAAATTTGGTAAAGTCGTACATTTTAGTTGATTACTATTAAAAATTTAATTAAAATACTGTCCATATTGTACAATGTCTGAAAAAGATGCATAATTCAAAATACTCTAGCGAATTCGCCGGATGAGGAGCATGAATTCGCCGTATATAAGTATTTAGTTTGTATTAATTTAACCAGTCTAAGAAAATGTTAAGTTTAAATCAGTAAAGCTGGCCTGGCATACAATGCAACTGTTTCATTATGCTCACAATGCACTTGTGATTGCTTTTCCTACCCCTATAATCGTCCGTTTGACATTATACTTAAGTTTTTACTTTATGATTTTCATCACAAAAAACATTTGATTTAAATTAAGTATTGATTAAATTAAGATTTTTGAATTGAAACTACGATTTGGCCCGACATAAAATTATTAACTTTTGGTTAAAATGGTTTTGTCATCATTTGAGTTCTACAATGAAATATAATATTCTTTCTTGCGTTCTCAACCGAAATTCAACTGGAATTAACAAAAATTTTCTGATTGTCCACAAACAAAATAGATAAATTTTATATTAAACACACTATTTTTGCATACAACACTTTTCTTTACTGAAATAACTTTTTATATAATGTGAAATCTACCATCACTAAATAGGTATAACCTCACAAATATGCAAGTTAGCCATTTACAAAAAAAAAAACATTTATTTATTTTATTTTCACGCTGTACACCTATGGAAAACAAAACAGTTTCATTTTATATATTTTGTCATTTTCCGGGAATAGTCATAATTAATTTTAAATTTAACAAACAAATATTTGTAGGCGGCGGCATTTTATTGGTATAAAAATTTTCGAAAAATTTACTTTTTTTTTTTAAAAAAGGAAATTAGCACAAAAACAGTTTATGGAAATAGAGAAATTAACATGAAAAAAAAAATTTTTTTATACAACAAAAAGATGCCAAAAGTTAAATTTGATTGAAATTAACCACAATTTAATGGGAAATATTGAATGCAATAGCAAATTGACAATTTATCACCATATAAATGTTTGTAGGCAGGTAAATTTTTCTATTTTTTAATTGAAATATTAAAATTATCTTATAATTTAAAATTTAAATTTGAAAATTACAGCATTACATGCAATTATTAATTACCGTCCAATCGTGCTAACGCAATCTTTGCTGCAAAACATGCTTTTAACAGATTTTTCTGTGGTGCTTATGACAATAACTACAATAGAATATTACAATGCATAAGTAACTACAAAAGTCATCATTTCAATCGCAGACTTTATAACCTTAAACACATTCTTAAATTTAAAAATATTCGATATTATGAAATTTCAATTTCGAATATTTGACATTCTCAAAAAAAATTTTAAATAGACAAAGAAATATAGAATCTATTGAACTAATTTCAAAATTTGAGAATTAGTTTTTTGCACATTTCAGTCAAGAAAAAGCAGCACTATAACCAGATAGTTTCAATTAATTACAATACAATTTTCATAGAATAATTACGAAAAAAATTTTAATACGGATTTTTTTATCAGAAAATTTTCAATACTCTTAAAATTACAACAATATCAATTAATATTATATCAATAACTCATTTTCGAAAATTTACCAATTCTTCAGAAAAAAAAATTTAGCCAATGCATACGATCGTATTTATCCATAATTCATTTTCAAAATTCAAAATTTTCGAAAATTTACCATTTTTCATAGAAAACACCTTTACCAAATGTATACGATCGTTTATTGATTTTGATTGAAATTATTGATTTTCATTGAAATCAAAATTAAATTATTCCTTTTTAGTTCGAAATTTCGAAATTTCAATTGAAATAAATAATTGGATATAATAAGAATTCAAATAAGAATAATATAAGTTCTTTCATTCGTGCAGCATACAATGGTTTTAATGACATTGATGAAATCATGTTGAAATATTTTAAAATTTAAAAAAGAATATATTTATCTATTTATAAATATCAAAAATACAATTATATAAATATAAATATTTTGGAATATTGCCCAAAAACCAAAATGTTTTCTTGTTTTTTCATATTTAAAAGAAAGTATTAAACTTTCATCGAAAAAAGACATTAAAAATAAAATCAATATTATTGCATGTTTTGAAAAAATGTTTTGGTTTTTTTTTTATAATAAAATAAAATTGTTATATGTATACATACGAGAAAACAACACGAATAAAAGGAACTTAATGTTTAAGAGTCAATTAAAAAATTGTATAATTTTGGTATATACAGGGATCAATAAAAAATTTTGATAAATGTGCGCAGTTTGTAAAAAAAAAAAAAAAAAAAATTAAATAATAAACTGCATAATATAGACTTAAAAAAATTCTAGAATTATTTTTAAAAACGAAATGTAAAAATTAATGGGGCAAAATATTATTCAAGGTTAATGGAACTGACTTTTAAAACAAAAGTTGAATTGTTGACAATTCGAAATAACAAAATTCTCACCCTTAAAACTTTCATATTTTAAATCAAAAATTCAAAATTGATCATAAAACAAACAAAAATGCGTTCTCGGAGAGAACGAATTTTTTTCTCACTTTCTTATATCGAAAAAAATAAATACTCGTAACATTTTTCATAATTCCAAATAATTTACTGACCTGACAGGTGACACGCAGTCACACCATTGAATTTTTGATTTCATATAAGATCAGACAGCATCATAACATTCATAACAATTGAAACGCCTATCTAATATTAAGTGAGAAAAATTTTTCAATATAAAACATAATTTTTTAAAACAAATTCAAAATAACTTGACAATCGATGATAAGTTTATTGTTATACTTCAAACAATCATTTGTTATAATTCACAAAATACCTAAATTTGGTAAAATAAAACAATAATTACAATTTAATTAATTGAAACAAAAAGAAAACAAAATTGTGAACTTGAAATATTTACAATAAATTTTTATTGTAAAAATTCTCAATTTTTAAAATTTTCAATGTTTTTCATTTTAAAATTACAAATACAAGAATGATAAGAATGTCAACCTAATAATAGAAAATGTAAACATTTCAAATTTTTCTATTGCCATGCCATAAAAATCAATTTTATGTATAAACTGAAAATATTATCGTCAATGTAGTTTTACTCAACAAAATATAATATGCACATGCAACTGACAACAATTTTAAATTTATCTTGACCACAAACAGGAATAATTTTATAATATAAAATTATTTCGAAAATTAAAAATTCTCTCACGTTTGACTAATTTTGCAGTCTAATATTTAAGTATTTGCAGAGTTTTGATACAGTTTGGGAGCTAGGAGTTTTTGCACAAGAGAAGATTTTTAAATCATCATTTTGAATTATTGTCCGAAATATAAGTACTTATTGAGAAACTAGTTATAAGAATAAAATATACTAATTTTTAAGTACAGTCAGAAAAAAGTTATGAGAAATAAGAGAAACCAACATCATATACAAAAATACATATTTCAACTAATTCAATTTTAAGTAGTATAATAATATTCGCTCATAAACTAGGTGAGTAATTTATACACATACGATAAGTCACCCTTAGAAATTCTCTTTTATAAATTACTCATTTAATTTATTTAAACTGAGTGATTTATTAATTCAACTAAGTATAGTAATTAAGGCAAAAGAAAGTATTTTCAGTGTCAGCTTAAAAATAAATATGTAATATTAAAAAATACAAGGTATTCTGTTTTAATTAAGTACAACAGTTTCTGTTTCTGATTTAACCCCTAAAACCGTAATAAATTTAAATATAGGTCATATTATTTCACCTCTTTTTTCATAATATATAAAATAATTATTAAATAAAATAATTGCATGCTAGAGAAAATGTTATGAAAACAAAAAAAAAATCTGACTGACATTCGTCATAAAATTTATCACCCGCAAAAGGAAAATTTTTATTTTATAACATTATAAACAGGTGAAAATAATTTATAATATTTATAATGTTTATAATGTATTGTATAACAAAACAAAAATTTATTATATTTAAAAATTTTAAAATTAAAACAAAAAAAAATAGCAAAATTTTATTTTTAGATTATTATTGTATAACTGCTACCTTATAAAGCTTTAATTATTTTAATACTTATACTCAAAAGTATAATGTATATACACATAATGTAAATTTAAAATGTACTCATTTTAGCTAAATTTATATATTACAACATACTTATTGTCTTTATTAGATTATATAAATAAACATAGCTATTTACAACTTAAAAGGCTTATAACAAAAAATAATGCTTATAATGGTTTATACCTTCTATTTATGCAATAATCTTATATCGTTTCCTATTCTTTGTTATTTAATTTGAATTATAGAAAATAAGAACACATTTTAAGAGGAAACTGTTAGAAATATAACGGAGGGAATGAAATAAAATGAACAAAATGTTTACATTAGTATAATATCTATATATATATTTTATATTATCATGTATACATAATGTACATAATGTATATATGCCTAATCAATAATGATCAATTTATTTGTATTATACAGGAGCTATAAAAGTATAATGTATTACAGTTTTAATGAATATTGCATAATTTATAAAACGTTTTCCAAAAAAGAAAGGAAACATTTTGGCTTTTAATCTTAATTTGACTGCCAACAAATAAAACAAATTCTGTCAACAACAAATTCATTCGGACTTTAATGCGACGACACTTAATGAAATAAAATTTCCCATGAAATTACTTGACAATTCTTGAAATTAACCAAACTATTATTTCTCTTGTTCTCTATTCATTTAAAAATACAAACATTCTCTACAATTTAAAGAATTTATATTTTCTTATATTTCTGAAGAACTCGGGCTGATTTTAATGAGGGAGAGGGAAAAGACCCGGCGGCATCACAACTGACAATTGTGGTCTTAGTGTCCTCTTCGTGGAGCCGCGCTATATTTAGAGACTAAATATCACGTAGAAAATTAACGAAGACTGCTACCGAAAAAAATACTCAACACCTCTCGACTACGTGCGCACTGTTTAATTTTAAACATCATCTTATTAAATCAAAAAATAAGCACATACATATATGTAAATAATTGCAGAAATATTTTGCGAAACAAGGACAATTCGCTTGTATTATATTGCAATCATTGTAATCACCCCACAATTGAAATTTTGAAAATATAAAAACGTTCTTAGAAAAAAATGGCAATTTTCTCATTTTTTTTTTTTAGAAGGACAATCTAAATTTTAAACATTTTCTAAAACTATTTCAGTAGAACAGTAGAAATTTAACGGAAATGAATTACGCCGATTAAATCGAGTAATACTTACATATATAGTATTCCACGCCTATAAATTCTAAATAGAAATGTGAATTGAATTTCGACTAAATTGTGAATTGAAAATCGAATATCAATTTTATTTTGTCATATATAAGTAAGTAAAATATGGGTCAGACTGAAATTATAATATAAATTTCTAATAATTTTAAGAAATTTGAGAATAATTTAGAAATTTTTAACGCGCAAAACACCTATCTAATAATAAATCTATAGAATTTATATATACATATATACATACTTTTAAAATCCAATATAATCTATATTTCTAACATAATACTTATATGTAATAATTTATAAGAGTTGTGTTAATAAACAAACATATTTAATTATGTATATATATTTATTATGTAGAACAAAACATTAAATATTTACACCTATGCATTATTACTCGTAAGTATCATATATGAAGACCTAATTTTAGAAATTTATAAATATCTAAAACAAATATTTAAAATATAAAAAAAAAATGAGTGAGTATAAAAGGTTTAAGTTCCTTAGAAACGCCCTTAATATTTATTCAAATTATTTTTAGAAATATATCGATAATTAATGATTTTTTTTTTACTTCTAAAAATTCATAAAATGACAATTTTTATGGCAGTATCCTTAATTAATGAGTATATGAAAAAATAAAAATTCCAGGATAAAATTACATTGAATAAGGGTAATTTAGTTGTAAATGCTATTCGCAAAATTTTAGAATTCTTTTTTATTTAATAATTTCCATTGTGATTGTTAGAGGAATGCTTACATTTTCTTAAAATACCGAAAATTATACAATAAGCTTCCGTTTTTGAAGAAATTTTTAATATTTCAATAACTATAGTATTTGACTTCATTTATTCGCATTAGTGAATAAGATATACTTCATTCACTATACTTATATTCTATTCACACTACAACGAATAACATGTCACTCTCGAATATTCTCGAAACATATTTTCCTATTGTGAATGATTTATTTTTGGGGCTTTTTCCTCAAACCAAAGGAAATTTTGAAAGAAACCTTAAAAAATTTTTCAAAAAAATTTTTTTCATAATAATTTTTAGTAAATTGAAATTGAAAAATATTTCAAAATACAAAAATATTTTTTTAAAATTTTCTTGTTAATCGAACAGTATAACATCTTATTCTCTTGTAGTCTGAATAGAATATTATGCATGTATTAATAAATCATTCTTACATATTAATTGATTTAAGAAAATTAAATTATAACATTAATTATACATATATTTATATATATTTAAATAAAGAAGACATCAATATTTAATTGAGTTTTAAATTATTTTGTAATATTAAATTCAATAATAAATTTTTATATTTTATTTCCTTTAAGAAATTTTATTCATTTTTTATTATATACTTTGATAATTTATTAAAATATTGAACTTTATATTTCACCTATGTATGCTCATTTATCCATTTATACTTATATATACTTATATATTATTTACATAATATATTATTTGTCTATTTAGTAAATTATTTGATTTTTTTATTCATAAATTATTAATTGGAAATCAAGAAAAGAACAACGTACCAAATTTAGTTAAAAAAATATTTGAAGAAGAATTAAAGCTATATGCGTATATAATCGTATGTTATGTGAATATATATATTGTATAAATATTGTTATATTATATAAATATTAAATGTACGTAACTTGTTTTTTATTATATAATAAATTATATTAAATGAAATATGAATATTTTTGGAAAGAAAAGAAGATTTAATTTTTAGCACTTTTCCAAAAAATTTTTTGAAAAAAGTGCTTATTAGTTTCACTCTGTCCGTCCGTCCGTCCGTCCGTCTGTCCGTGTGTCTGTTTACAAAACTTCTACACCTTTGAAGATAGAAAGCTGAAATTTAATACGTACATAGATCTTCACTAGAAACTTATTTCCGTAGAATAAAATTTTTACCTATCTCCCACCCTCTAGAAGTTATACCCCCCCAAAACCCTAAAAATGGCCTTTTTTAAATATTTGTTGCAATGAAACCATAAGCATTTTTGAAATTTTGCAAACGCAGAAAGGCAGTGGCTTGCTTCCCCTTGCGCGGTATACTATAGTTTAACTTAAGAAAAACAAAATGGCCGCTCAAATTTACCGTTATTTAAAGTCCTTTTTTTCCAAATTTTTGATGTCGTTTTTCTTCTAGACTCCAGACTGTAGAAGCTTGAAATTAGGAGCTTTTAGATATTAATAAATAGTTCATTTTGTTAGAAGAAAATTTTTTTCCATATCCACCCCCTCTCAAGTTATCACCTCTTTAAATTCGTAAAATTTGAATTTTTGACACCTTATATTTCCGAAACCGCAAGCTTTTCCAAATTTTTATAAACGCAAAAAGCTAGCGGTAAATTCCGTGAAATTAAAAAATATAATTATTTTTCTTAACTCACACAATTAACCCTTAAAATCGAGCATTATGTTAACCCCTTTTTATATTAATTTTTGCTTTATTTCAAAGACTGCATATATGCGTCGTCCTAAATATATGCAATCCTAGAAATAGTTTTGTATATGAATGAAAATAATTTTAATAGTGTGATAGCTATACATAGACTGTATTTAAAAGCAGAATTTTCACTTGTTGAAGGGAAAAGTGCTACAATACAAACCATTGGTTTGACCCAACTTTATTCATTCAAAAAAATAATTTGAAAAATTATTTTTTAGCAAAATACGCCTATATAATTTTAGTTTCTTTATAGGAAACTATTATACTTAAATTAAATTTCTTGATTAAATTAACACAAGCTCAAATTTAAGTAAAATTTATGACTAAATTTTTGCCGCCAAAAAAATGAAACATCTATAAAATTCTCTTTATACTTATGATTTAATTTTGAATAATGAATAATATAATAAATAGAAAATAGGAAATCATATTGGTATATCAGGTTTCTTTTTCTATTATACTTATTTAAATTTTGGTCGTAATTACTTATTTTAATTTCAATATTTGAAAATCAATTCAAAAATTAAAGAATATAATATTAGAATAGATTTTAAAATATTCGAATATGATCAAATGAACTCGAAATATTTAAATGCATAACAAAATAAGAATTAGAGTGAAATTATTACCATTGCAAATTATAATTTTGAAAATAAAATTATAAAAAACACTTGTATATATGAATGAATGTTTTTAAGCGTTTTTTAAAACTTATATATTAATTTATTGAATGCAAAAAAAATATGAGTAATACTTATAACAGTTGTACTTAAATATTCAATAATCACTATAATAAATAAATTTAATTATTATTTCAAGAGAGAGAATTTTAATACTTAATTCAATTTCGATTTCTTGTATATTTCTCAGCGTTGTATAATAATTACGCTATACATTTAGTTATAAAGGTTATAACATTAGTGAATATTTGTGGACAGAAGAGGATATTTATTCAAATTATACATAAAAGTAAGCACGTAAAAATCAATTAAAAAATTTCGTTTTAAATCAATATTTTGAATTTCAATTTAATTCTAAATTTTTGTAAATTCAAAAATGAATATACTGTAACTTTAGAAATGTATCACTTTGGATATTCTAGCGTTGTACAATTAAATCGACATATGACAGATTTAGACCCAATTCAATATGTAATTTTTCATTTTAAATTACCAGTTTTCAAGAATTTTTTGACAATATAACTTAAAAATTGTGATTCATATCAAAACTTTGTTAATTCGAAGTAACAGCCCAAGATAACTCACCCAAACTAAAAGATATGAAAACATGAAATTTTGTAGATTAAGAATTTTTACTAAACGTTTAATATTATATTTAATTTTTGCCATAATTTCTTTAAAAATTAAATGCCTGTAATATTTAACACGTTTTTTATAACTCTTCTAACACATGTAATTATGTGTTAGAAGATTACTTATAACAAATTTACATAATTTTTAGCTTTTTATTGATTCCTCAACACTAATACTTTAAACTAAATTCATTGCACAAATTACAAAAAAAATATAGAGAGACTTTTTCATATACAAATCGCCCAAACAAATTAAGAAATTATTTTATTTCTTATTCTCCTCTTCTATTTTTTCCAACAAATTAAGTAGATTTTTGTTTTGTTTCATTTTATATAACAAAATACTTAAATGCCAGTATTAACAACACAATTTGCATTCAAATACAAATTACCAACAAAAATAATCGATATTTAATCAAAACTTTAATACAAGAAATATAAAAAAAAAAACAAATTAAGAAAACTATAAGAAATAAAAAAAGAACAACAACATAATCATTAATATTAATAATGAGCTCAACAAATAATTTGACCTAAAAAAATCAATTTTATTTAATCGTAAAATTGTAATACATTATGTATGTAATAAGTATTTTACATATTATTAAATAATATATTAAATGGCACCTTGATTACCTAGTCAATGAATCATTGTCAGAATATTTGATGAAATCAAATATATACATAAATTAAATGTAACAGTATAATATATGCATGTGTATTAATAATGTATATAATATATATACATATATATATATATATATATATGTATATCCATATATATATATATATATATATATGGATGTATACTGGCATATTTAATGTATCCTGGAAATTTAAAACAAAAACCTTATAATATAAAAGCATTATTCATAGAAAATATACAAGCATCCCTCGAATAGTACAGTTTATATTCATTATTAATTTTATACCATATGAGTACCAAAATTTGGAAATGGTAGAAGTACTTATAGTATTTTATACGTTATTCGCATAGTTATTACGCTAGTTATTCTTAAGAAGTAACTGAATTGTTGAGAAGAATCGTAATTGCAATAATTACGAAGGCAAAAAGAAAATGCCTTATTGGATGGCATTTCAAAATTTACTGTTATCATACAATTTTAAGGAATGTGAGAAATTTTATAATTAATAGTAAGTATATAATAAAATTTATAATTAATATGTAAGCTGAAACACCCATTAAGAGCGCTTTATTCAGAATATTATTGGTATTACTTAGCTATCTCTCAAAAAATAAGTGCATTTTGAATAATGTGATTCAAAAATCAAATTTAAACTTGAAAATTTAGCTGTCAAAGGTTTGCAAGTCCAATAAAAATTAATTGCATTAAAGGTATGAGTAAAATGGACACAGTATTTTTGCAAAAATAATTCTAATTAAGCCAGCATGAATATTGAATTTGATCACTTTTGCACTAATTTCTAATTGATTTGATGAAAACTATTGATTTTGATTTGCAATTAAATCCCTCATATTTCTCGTAGTTGCAATAAGTACAATTTAATAAAATAATTAACATTAAATAATCGTAAACGAATAATTTTTTTATGATTATAAATGTAGACCCTATAAACATTCGACATTTCTTCTATAATATAAATTCTTCATAACTATTGGAAATTTTCCAATACAAGTAAATACATTCATTTTCGTATTATTTGAAGGATTCCTGTATTAACATTTAAATTTAAATAATTGTATTGAATTTTTATTAACACATTAATGTCTAACCAATATTTATTTACTATTCCATTATAGAAACATAGAGTATTCAGAAAAAGCAAAAAATTAAAAATTAAAATCAATAATTTGCTAAAAAATATTTTAGTAACTTTTTACAATAAAATGTTGACTTATGAAAATTAAGCGTAAACTAATATTTAGTAGGTGTCTAATTCGAAAATCATTTTACTCTATTAATATTTTTTCTTTTAATTTTTCCATTATTTTTTTTTCAAAATAGTTTTATAATTAAACATAAGAATGTGTAAATTAAAAGCAAATAAAATACATAATTTAAAAGTTAAACAAGTTTTTGTAAAAAAAAAAAAAATAAGAACGAAAAATCCAAAAGAAACAACAACGAAAACATTTTTTAAATTTTGTTTGCCAATGTCATCCAAAATACAGAAAACAAAATTGAAGAAAAAAAAAAACTACAGCAGCAGAAATTCATAAAGAATTTCATAATAAAATTTTCAACATTTCTTCTAACTAGTCAATCAAGCTATTTTCGATGAGATCAGCATGAACAGTTTTGTTAAGATTAAATCAAAAATTAGGTAAGCCTATAAGAGAATAGTTACTTAATTTTAATTTATTAACAATTTGATTTCTTAAATAAAAATATTTGAGTTTATAAAATACTGCGAGTCTATGACAATGACACTAACTTTCAATATTAATTAGTTGATTGATTCAAATCTAATAATCTAATCTATAAAATTTTCAAAATTAAAATGGATCTAAATTTATTGGTCCACTTATATCCACATATCTAGCCTAACATTACAAGTAACAGGAATTCCCTAATTACTAGTTGAAATTATATTAAAATCTCGCCAAAAATCAACTGAAAAAATTGGGTAATGCTTAAATTGGATAAGAATTCTAATTTGAAAAATCAAAATCAATTTAGATTATATCAACAGTACCGAATAAACTCCAACAAATGAATCAGTTTTTCTTATTCCGCTTATTCAAAAATGTTAATTTAGTTACCTAAAATTTAAAAAGTCAAAATCTTTAAACAATTTTTTTAACCAGAAAAACAGAATTTTAAAAATAAATATTTAAAAACGTAAATATTAAATTTGAACCGATTAAATTTGATTATAAAAAAAAAATTTAATTAAAAAAAAATTTAAAATTCTTAAAATCATTAGGGTGCCATTAGATATTACAAAAAAAAATTTCAAGTTCATTTTTACAAAGAGACAATAAAGAAATTTACAGCGCATGATCAAAATTATTATATAGATTGCATTTATATTTAAAACATAATCAAAAGTTGAATGAATTTTTATTATTGGAAACTGAACTTAAAAAAATTTTCATAAATTTTTAAACTCAATAAAATTAATAAAAACAAAATCAATTGCTTAATTCAAGAATATGTTCTTCATGCTAAGCTTTATCTACCCCATTCTAATTTTAATTCAAATTAATATGAACAATTAAAATTATAATAACTAATAAATTAATATTTGATTATTGATTTTTGATATTTGATTATTTACTTAAATTATTCATCAAGTTACTGAGACCAAAATTCGGAATAAATTAAACCTAATGCATTTGCCTATACCACAAACATATTCTATTTGTTAACTCAATATTATAAAATAAGGTACCTATCTTTAAATTTCACTGCTTTTGAATTTACAATGCCCGTAATTTTAATTTCAATTCCAAAAAAAAAAATACAAATTAAAAAAACTAATTCCCCTATTAAAACAAATAAAGCCGCTCGAATTTCCAATTAGACTTTTTTTTAAAATCAACTAGCAAAACGAAAATTTCAAATATCGAGAAATAAACTGCCTTACGTCTAGTAGCTTAAAATTTGTAAACGGTTTACACTTTTACAGAAATCATTTTTAAATCAGAATTTATATTTCTTTAAGTCGCTAATCACAGTCTGCTCTTAATAATTTTAAAAAGCTAATATGGACACCTACAATGCATGTACATATAAAAATAAACTAATCATAAGACCTTGATTCTTTGTATTGCATCATATTTTGTAATTACATACATACTCAGATCATGTTTTGTAATTACATACATACATACATTAAATTATTATGAAAATGCCCCGAAAACTTGAAATTGAAATACAAACTAAATTTAAAGAAATGAAAAACAAAAAATATTTTCTCTTTTAATATTTTTTTTTGATTTCTTTCTCTTTTCTTTTTTTTTTAATTTTATCAGTCAATCACCAACAATTTATTTAATCGCACCTCTTATCAAACAAAAAAAAAATGGAAAAAAAAAATATAATAAAAAAATTTAAGCGCCAATTTTTAATATTTTTACTTTTTCTTTTCCATTTCTTTTGCATTTATTTTTATTTCTCTGATGTTTAATTTTTTACTCTTATGATTTTCATAAAAAAAAAAATTTTTTATGATTAAAGAGGGTGCACAGCACAGCCTTTTCTTTTACCAAATTTAAAAAATAAAGCTCAATAAAAAAAAATTCTCTTAAAAATGTGAAAAAAATTTTTTTTAATATAATGGCAGGTGATATACTCATATTTTATATATATTAGAATAGATGACTAGGTAGGTACTTTAATATTTAAATATTTATTGGAAATTATATCATAAAATTTTCATATATCAATCAAATGTAAGTAAGTATAACAAGTATGTCAAATATACGAGGCGTTATTATAAATATCTTCTTTTGCCTTAAATCGATACATAAGTTCTACGAATTTTTCAGGAGAACGAAATTGAAACCGATACGACTAGTATAAGCCAAACCTTAGATTATAAATCACATTTTAAAGAAATTAGTTACATTTTTTTTTAATTTCAATTAAATTTATATAAAATTATTCAGAAATAATTCAGAAACTTTTAAAAATGTTTTCATATAAACCAATTGTTCTGCAAAACCATTCTGCTTTGATAATTGAGTAAATGACATATGAATTGTGATAACACAAGAACAACGTCAACTTAATTTGAAATTTAGAAGTTAAATTTAATTAAAAGGTTTCCAAATCTCAAAAATTTTTAATACCTACTTACTTATATTATGTAGGAGTAATTTGAATAACTTTAATTCGTATTTCTTTTACATATTCTTTTATTTGTTAAACCGAAAATAAACTCAAATAAATTTGTGTGTTTTCTTTAGCACCTACATATTTAAAAAACATTTTCTAATATTCAATAATTTCCTCCAGATATTTAATTAATTTAATATTATTTATTTAAAACTATTGAAATTATTAAGTATACCTTACTTATTAGTTATACCTTACATAAAATAATATTGTAAAATAAATAACTTAGGTGTTAACCATTTATTTATTTTACATTGTTTTATAATCAATACAAATATAAAATTTTTATATAAATATCTAAAATATATCTAATATAGGTATTTATTTTATATAAGTAGGTATTTTATATTTTATTATACATATATTATGTCCTTATAAATTTATGGATACATTAAGGAAATTGGGACAAGCATGCGAAAAGGATAATTTTTCTGCATTGTAATATTTTTATTTTTATATTCTTATTACGTTTACTTTTACACTCTTTATTTAAGTGTATGTATCAACTTATACATAATCATATACCTATACATATTTTTGTAGATACATAAATACAATGTGAACTTCAAATAATATAAATTATATAGTATAACAATATATTATTATGTACAACATCAAAAATATAGAAGTAAGAGCAATATATCGCAGAATTATGTAGATACATAAATATAAGCACAAATAAATGAATTGTTTAGTAAGCGTACACAAGATTCAAATTATTTATTTCATTCAAAAAATAATTTCATTCAATTTGAAAAATTAAGAAAATTATTTTAAGAAATTTAAGAACGCAGAGTACCTATTTTTCTACCTACCTAAAATTAAAATATAACAATTAAAATTATAAAATAATTTCATGATTTTTATGCTCTTCCTACCTATTATACTTTTAGGTATACCTAAGTATTTAACGAAAAACATTTAAATTAAATGATTATTTAAATTTAAAATCAAGAAAAAATTTGAAAAATTTTCATTCTTTTTCTTTTTTTTAATTTTAAACCTCTTCCCACGTTTTTTTTTCTATTGCTTATTCTTCAACATAACCAATATAATATGTATGTAAGTATTATGTATAACCACATTTATTCTACTTATTTATGCATACGCATTTTGGAAGAGGTTAGAAAAATGTGGGCTCTTTGCATTTTATCAATATATTTTATTACTAGTTATGCAAGTAAGAGTATTACCTACCTATAGATGCACTTAAATCTATATATTTAGATTAGTATATATATATATATATATGTATACATACATACATAATCATACATACATAATAAGATAGATGGTTCTAAATCTATGCTTTATTTAAAATTTTTCTTCATATGTACCTATATCTACCTATCTTACCTACCTACTGAATAATTGGAGCCTCTTTTATATTTCACATTTTAAATTAACTAGGCAAATTATTGTATTAAAAAAGTGCATTATGCATTTAGACAGGTAAGCTTGTTTAGTTATATATGTGCACATACTTATTAATTCTATATTGTATGTACTTAGAACTATGCCTAGATTACCTATATTTCACCTACCTATCCGGGTAGATAGGTATGTATACACTAAATTTAATTCTCTTTATTTGAATCTGATTCAATTATCACAAGGTAAGTGTACAGTAACAGGCGACTCACTACAATATTATATTTCAAATATAAAAAATTTGGAAATTGGTAGGTAATAAATGCAATATACACTCATGAATGCAATTAATACAAATGTGATTTTAGGATTGAAGGAAATTAGGATGTGTTAATGAACTAAAATAAAAATAAAATTTAAATAACTATAATAAAAAAAATTATAAAAAATTTCAAAAATTTTTACACTTACTTTTTGGTATCTTAGAATATAAAAAAGAAATTAAAAATTTTGTAATATGGGTACGTAATCCTCTTGTGTATTTCCTTTACAAAGCCGGCCACAAGCCAAATCAGCTAAAATTTCTTTGGATGAATTTTTTCTTATAGAAATATTAGTCACCTATTCAAATTTTTTTTTTTTATACAATGGATGCTTCTTCAAAAAATGCCTCCTTTTTTCTTAAGTTCAGAAAAAAAAACAATTAATATTTTTTTTCTATTCAGGAATTCTTTTTATTCTTTTTTCTTCTATTTTGCTGGTCCACACACAGGAATGGATGCCGGAATATTTTATTTCAACGTGTTTCTTTTTTACATAAAATTATTTTTCCTTTTTTTGATATCAAAAAATCTTTTTAATTTAAACTTCTTGTTTTAAAGACTTTTTTTTTAAATATTTTGCCTTTTAAAATTGAAATTTTTAGAAAATGACAAAAAAAATTTTTTTCAACTCACTGGTTTACTTTGATTTTTTTTTTTAATACAAAATATTTTTGCTTTTCTTCTTTTTCTATAAGTAATTTTTTTCTTTTAATTTTTTTTTTACTTTTATATTTTTCTGATATCAAAATATACTTTTATTTTCTATACAAAATTGAAATTTTCTAATAATTTAATTAAAATTTAAATTATTTTTTGCTTTTCTTGGTTTTGTGAGCTTTCTGGATTAAAAATTATTTTCACACAAAAATTTTCCTCTTATTCTTCTCTTTTTTTTTTTTATTAAGTAAAATTCTTTTTTTTTTTTTTCCTTCGCTCCAAACAAGCAAGCAAAATAGTGTAGAGTCGGCTATTTTCTTATACAATTTGTACTAAATTGTGTGTATTCACGCCGAAATCCCAAGTATTTTGTGCAATTGTCACCTATACATTGACAATAAAATACCAAACACATTCTATGTAAAATTAAAATTAAACAATTTGATTGGCTATATCTGGTGACTTCTATCAGGCAACTTCTATCAATCATGAAAATTCGGAATTAATACCGAATAACGTTGTGTTTTGAAGGAAAAAATAAAAACAACAAATGTCAAAAATTTTTGTTGTTTATTTTAGGAATTAGGTATGCTTATTAAAAACACAAACCATTTTGTTTAAGTTTATGGAGAAAAATAAAAATAATTCGTATTTTTACATCATAAGAAATTCCTAGGAAGAATAAAATATGAAGTAGGAATTGTGAATGTTAAGGAACGTTTTATTTTGAATGGTTTATAACTTTGAATGAAACATTAATTGTGAATCATTGTGAAAAAGTGTAAATTTAAAAATATAGTTCCAATTTCAAATAATAGGGTCGCATTTTTATTAAAATGAAATTTTTAGAACGTGTTATATGAGAATCGTATCTTTTTCACAAGATACAAGAGAAATTTTTTGAGATTTCAAATTCAAATTAGTTAATAAATCGAATATTCTGGCAAATTTAAAATCGAATAAATTTATGTATATTTTACAAAACTCTCTTTCTATTTCAAAAATTTCCTTAATACCTTAACTTAAGGAACTTTTCAATAAAGTTTTCGATCCTTTTCAAAACCTTACATTTTCATATAAAAATAATGTTTTTTCTTACTGTTACTAATCTTCTCTGAAATACGGAAGAAATTTAGCAAATGAATAAACTACAAGTAATTGGCCGTGTTATTTCAACTAATTTTTCTTTTTAATTTAATCTTAGCAATTATACTAAATATACATTTATATTTAAAATCCAAATACAATCCTATAAAGAATCCTATAAGAGAAATCCAGTTCTAAATTTTAAATTACTATTTCTATAATATTTGACTCGTTTGACCTCATTTTACCTCTATTAGAACTATAAATTTTACCATAATAGAAAAACAATTGGCAATTGCTACTCTATACAAAAATTTAAAATAGAAAATTTTGTAAAGATTTTAATATTAATGATTTTGATGGCTTATATAGTTTGGCTTAATAATCGGCTTATATATCCGTTTAATAGTTCATTTTCAGGTAAATGATATAGATTGGGCAAACCTATATGTGTTTAACATAATTCCTACTATTTAAAATATCGTATAATTATACACCCATATTCTGTTAGTCGCCTATCAATTGAAGTGATATCTATTATTGAAAAATATTTTGGTTTTCATTAAAGAATTTTAACTTTTGGTATTGATTTTTCATGAGAAAAATCTGAAATCATTTGAATTTTATTCAGAAAATAAATAAGTGATGCGACTAACAGAATATCGAGTGATAATCGTTCTTAAAGTTCTCAAAAACAAAATTGTCATATAATAGAACTATTATTCATTATTCAAATTTAATTTTAATTACTATTGTGAATTTATTTAAATTTATTCGCTCAAATAATACATATACACACAACAACTTGTTGATCATACTATAACTGATAACATATAACATATTGCACCAACATTCATTCACAATAGAAAAATTAAGTTGAAAACAAAATTATTTTGGAAAATATATTTGCAAAAAATAAAAGGAAAAGAAAAAATTTAAAATATTAAATAAAAAGCTTTTCAAGCTTTTAATAGAAATTCAAATAAAACAAAATTTTAACTGAGATTTAAGAAAAAGCTTAAAATGTTTTTTAAAGCATTTTAAAAAAAAATTAGCATTCAAAAACGAATTGTCACATACACATACACATTAATGTTTATTTTAGAAATTGAAAAAGAAAGGAAAAAAAAAACTAAAAATAAAATTCAAATAAAAAATTTTTTTTCTTTGTTTTCTTTTTTATCTTATTTTCGATTCTTTTTATTTAATTAATTTTTCAAAATCAATAATTTCATGCTTAATAAATATTAATATTTAAAAAATGTAAAAAATAAAGTGTAACAAAAAATGTAAAAAATAAATCAAAAATTATAAATATTTTTTACATACTTATGAATATAATGCACATACATATATATATAAATTTTATTTACAATGCCATAAATCAAGTTGCCAGAAGCTTGAAACCTTTTTGTTTTTCAATTAATTTCACTTATATATACAAAAGCGCAAATTAGACAAAAAATTATTTAATAAATAATTTTTAAACATTTTATACATAATATTTTTAGCCTATTTTTTTAAATTAATTTTTGTACATGAATTAAAAATTTTCTTAATATAAAAATAAAAAGAATTAAAATTAAAAAAAATTTAAAATTATTTAAAAATAAATTCAAAATAAAAAAATTATGAAATGTATATAAGAGACTTAAAAAAATAAAAAAAAATAAAAATTAAATTATTTTAAAATTTCAAAAACATTACCAACAAATTTTTAGTTTAATGTTTTCTGAAAAGGTTGCTTTAACTGTCTTCTTGCTCATGTAGTCATATCACAGACCTATAAATTTATTTTTTGAAACACAAAAAATAAACACGGAAAAAAGATAAAAAAAAAGTACAAAGAAAAAAACGACCAAATATATAGGAAAAAGTATATTTTTTTTTTTATTATTGATTAAATAAAATATTTAAAAAAAAAAATTAAATAAATTAAATTCGTAATGATATTAAAAATTAAGAGAAAAAAATTAAATATTTAGAAAACATTAAAAATAAATTAAAAATAAAATAAATATTTTGTTTTTGTTTTTCCTATTTTTTTTTGTATATTTATTAAAAAAATATTATGCGTATTTTTTTTTTCAATATTTAATTACATTTTCCTCTTTGTTATATTCTACATTCTATTAAATTAAATTTTTTGTTTATTAATTATGCCAATTTTATTATTGCATATTATTAGGCGTTTTGTTTTTATTATAATTGACCTCTTTTTGAATTGTGAATGATAAATTTGAAAATTGAATAAAAATAACCAATTTGTTTAACGAAACGAATAATTTAACCTAATTTAGTGAATTTTAGTGAGTTAGTTTAAGTTAAATTATAATTTTAAAGCATCAGGGTCTAATACTGATGCTTTAAAATTATAATTTAATTATTCAACTTCACAAGGTAATAAATTTCTCTAAATGTTTTCCTACTTAAATAAAAAAAAAGTTTTAATTTTTGAGTGACCAGTTTGTCGCAATTAAAAAACTTAACTAATTTGAAGATTTAATTTTTAATAATTTTTAACTGTTATATTAATTCATTTTAGTAAATAATTATGGAATAATTATGGTATATTATCCATTAAAGAGCGTATAACATTCTAAACGTATACGTATAATATATTGTCAACTATATAATACATCAACCTATACAAAGGTATTTAAGAGAAATTAAGAGGTGTAGTTACGGACATCTATAGTTACGGTAATTTTTGCTCTTTTATAACACAATTTCCATAAAACACAGATTTCTTACTTCAGCCAGAGTAGAGTTTCAATATAATTATTTGGTAATATATTTTTGAACATTGCTTTTACTATATGCAATAAGTTCCCATAACCCATTTACTACAATACTGAAAATTTATTTACACCAGCTTTTGTCAGAAATTTAAACAAGTTAATAATTTTTCAATATATTTAATTTACTGACAAATTTTGCTATAATATGATTCATTAGACATTATTGTTGTAAAATAACAAAACTACTGATAATCATTCCATTAATTCAGAACACTTCAAAAGTTCAGAATGAGTATTAAAGTATATACCTATTTACTTCCAAATTTAACAAATAAAGAGGGAGGTACACTTGTACACAACTGCAATAAATTTGCTCGATTGAGTATTTTACATCTACTTATTTACTAAATGAGAATAGAATGTAAAGTATACAATATTATTTTACCTATTTATGTGCCTACATAAATTTTTATATTTAAATAATTCAAATTTTCTTTTTAGAAAAATACACAAATAGAATATTTATTTACACATTTTATAAAGTCTTTATTGAAAAACAATGTACATGAGATAAAAAGAATATTGCATATAAAAGAAATCCTTTTTATTATGGAAAATATTTCTTATCCAATCACAGAGTGTCTCATTCCCAAGCGAACTGCTATATACCATCGTATAAATCGTCATGAGGAGCCATAAACTTTTTATATGCAGACAATTTTCACATCTTAACAGGTTTCAAGAAAGGAAGTTTTAAATTTTTTTTTTATTTTTGAAATTTTAAGTATAACTCCGTTCCTGTATCAAGATAAACGCAAGATGAAACATGATTTGGAAAGATCAAAACAAGAGCTTTCTTATGAATGTCAAAGTTTCTCTCAATCTTTTCGAAAATAATAAGGTTTTAAATTTGGCACTATTATATATATACATATAGCATTCAAATATAGACGTAATATATAGAGGTACGTTATATTCTACAAAAATAAAGTCATGCAACACATTGTATTTGTAGGTATATATGCATGTATAAAATAAATAACTTGTATAAAATAAGATAACCTTTTTGTTAACTTTGAAATCAATTCTCCTTATCAAGTATATATAACATGAATATATGTTACATAATATATTTTCATGACGAAAGAGAAAAGAAAATAAAATTGAGAAAAATTTTGCTATCCTCTTCTCTCACAATAAAGAATAATTTAATTTAAAATGATAATTCAATTTAAAAATTTACGGCACTTGCACACTTTATAAATTTAATTTGATAAAGTAAGAAAAAGTATAAGCGCACAGTTTTAAATTGACTGAAATAAAATGTAATATAGGTATAAATGAATCTACTTTCCTTTTAACAGGGTATTCGTTTAACAAGTAACATTTAACATATTACACATTTCATTGAAAATCTATAAATTTAAGTAGTTTTTACAGAAAATTACAACATTTTTAGTAAGCCAATTAAGCATTTATTTCACTTTTAATTACAATTCGGGCAACACTTAAAGGGATTGGATTAAAGGGAAACAGTAAAGTGATTTTCCAATAGTTTGGATGTTAAAACTCTTTTACCAAATTTATTTTTGTTATGTCATCGTAGGTTATTTAATAAAGAAATCTCACCCGTACATCATTTGATTTACAAAAATATTAGCATAATCTGAAAACAACCAAACCTATACTTAAAAGAAACTGAACTTTGTTACAAATTTTATTTTTTATATAATGAAGAATTTACTTTAAAATTAAGCAGCTTAAATATAAATGAGCTTCTCATAAAGTATGGTTTTGCCAAAATAGTCTTTTTAGTATTGTGTATACTCATTATTGGCTAATTTGCCGAAATCCTCTAAATAGGTGTTCATTTCATGTTAAATTCACACTATATTGAAATCATAAAGTATAAGTCATAAAAATCATAAACGAAATAAAAAAAAAATTCAAATTCATTTTATAAGGGTTATACTGTTTATTCTCGCATATGTAATTTAATATTTGAATTATGTATGCGCACTTTTAAATTGGGTATATATTTTGAAAAAATGTATTAATAATAATTATTATTATGACATTGTTGCTGCACATTATTTTAAAATATACAAACATATTATATGTGAATTTTGTATTTAGTATTTTAAATGTGCGAGCTAAATTCTATACTCATTTAACATAATTTTGATTTTAGTATACTATATACTTAAAATAAATTCCATTTATATATATAATATGAATTTGAATTAAGATTTACATTAAAATTTAGCCTATATACGCACTTATGTAGTAAATAAATGTAAATATTTTTAATTTATATAGAATAATAATACAAGAACTAATTTAAAAATTAAATTGAGTATACTGAACAGTAACACTTCATTTAACACGAAATTCACCTTAATAGAACAAAATTTATTTAATTTAAATAGTTTAAATATAAGGTCAGGTCCTCTGTAATTAAATCTTCACATTTTGCGTATTCAACATAGGCGCACATTATATCTTTATACTATAGGGGCCTATAGAGTAAATTAGCACAAAGAAAGCAACATATTATAATTTTTTTAATCAATGATTAAACCTGCATTATTATACATATATACATATGTATGTACATGCAACAATATTCATAAATTTCTTCTCTTTTACATCAAAGTTTTTTTTTAACACCGCACTCCTTTTTTAAGGATATTAATGACTTCATCTTATTACTCGTATTCGTAATAAAATGGCATCACTTAATTTTTAAAAATTATTTCAAAATTTATAAGTACATACAATTATTATGTGTATTATATGTATATGTATATATATATATATATATGTATATACAAAATAATATATCTTTACGAACAAATTGACCTCTTGAACTTATGACCTTATACAAAAAAAACTTTTATTATTATTTACTTGTATATTATGCATATATTCACATATTATCCGTTTCATATTCATGTAATTTATACATCAACCCAAATTATATTGTGCATATCATGTATATACACAGATATAATATATATAATATACGCAATAAATGTATATATGCATGTAAATATGTAGTAAATAATTCTATTATACTTTTACTTTGTTATTTGATTTCATCACCTCTCATCATTTCTTTTTTGTTATATTTTTCATCTACATATTATTTTAATAAGTATTTACATTTTTATATATAGACTATAATGTAGTTATTCCTATTGTTTGCACAACAAAGCAAATATATATTATAAATATATGAAAAAGGATATTTTAAAATAAAAAAAAGGATTATTATTTGTACATATATATTTCACTTAGATATTTTGGCTTTTAGATATTAAAAGTGATTGTATACATAATGTAATTTTATGAATTAAATTACAGTGTGTTTTCAAATTTAATGTTCTTAATACATATGTATAATTTCGAAAGTTAAGGAGTAAATTTTCCCAAAAATATTGCATGTATAGATAATTTGAGTTTTTTTAAGAAAAAACCTAAAACAAAGAGGAAATGAACAAAAAATTACCTTTTTCCCCTTTTTCGCTTTTTTATAAAGAAATTTAATTTTATAAAAATTTACAAAATTATCCTGATATATGTTTTATATTATTATTGTTGTAATAATATAATAAAACTGTTTCGATCCGGAATATTGGGGACTGCATATTTCTGAGTAACTATGAAAGCAAAACCAAAGCGGTGAGGAGCAACAGCGGACGATTTCCATTGTAAACCCAGAACAAGAGCGGGATGGTAAAATTAATTGAAAAAGAGTATTTTTCAATTTTGCATATAATGTCACACACACATGGAAAGAGATAATGTCAAAAAAAAAAATACTAACGGTAAAATAGGAATTTAAGCTATTTCAACGTCTCTGGTAAAATTCGTTGCGGTAATTTTACTTGATTCTGATCTGTCTTATATTTCCACCTTTAAGTTGAAAACAAAACAAGAGTGATTTTCTGCGGCGAAATATCTCTTATCTGTTTCCATGGATTTGTGGATTTTAATTTTATCATCTACCGGAATAAACGTGCTTAAATATTCGTTTTATGTAGTTGACATCGTTATACTGTTAAGTTATTATAAGTATAGAGTGGTATATTTCCACAAAGAGAATACAGTATGAGAAGAGAATACAGTTTTTGCTGTCACTTTTATCACAGTATTTAAAAAATTTTCTTCACGAATTGTAAACAGCAAATGACTTCGTTCTCGTACTATTCATTTTTTTATTTTGTAGATCAAAATTGGAAAATAACCTTTTGTGATTCATATAAATTTAATATTTTCATAAAATTTACTATCATTTTATTTAGTCACTTACACATTATATAAGTAATATACATAAATAATATAATGGTATAAGTAGTATATATAAAATAAAATTTTTTTATTTCAATTGGCGCCTTTAGTACACCTATACTTTTTATTTGATATAAACAATTTTTTTTATTTTCTTTTTTTTTAATTTAAAATTTTATATATTTAGTATATAAAATATACATTATGTATACACATGTATATGAGATACAAAATTTTTTTATACATATATATTATGTATCTATTCATATTTAATCTACGCATTGTGTATAATAAATTATTATCTTTTATGTATATATGTATATATAATAAAACTAAATAAATTATGTACTGAAACTAATATTATATAATGTATACACGTACAATATGTATGTATATATGTGATATACGCAGGATTATGTATCTATTTATCATATTATGTACAATCTGTATATATTTAGAGATTGTTTGTAATATACCAAACGTATGAAATAATAGGTATATCATTTTATATACCGTGATATATCATATTATACAAATAAAATATGTAAGTGTCTATATACGTATATATATATATATATATGGTTTAATTTCGCATATCAATATTTATATAAAATATATTATGTATACAAGTATAATTACTAAGTATATATACATTATATTATGTGTGCAATTATATTATTTTATAACATTTTTAAAAAGAGGTCAAAATAATTTTTTATATAAGTATTATATATGCTATATACCATTTTAAAAATCAATCCTTTAAACAAAAAGAAATAATTATTCATTCTACATATGCAATATATATAGGTGTGTATTAATTAATTACATATATATTCCGATATATGTATATGTAAATCTACATAAATTATAAAATTTTTATATTTAAATTTTTAAAATTACATATAAAAAATACGCATAATTTTCTAACAAATTTAAATTAAAATTTTAAAATTGAAAAAACTAAATTAAATTAGAATTTTAAACAGAAAATTTAATACCAAAAATAGCTATAAAATAAGGAAGAAATCAAAAAGGATTACAATTTTTTTTTTTGTTTTTTTAATTTTTTAATAAAAGCTTTTGAATAAAAGAATAATAATAGGGTATATGTTATATAATTATATGGTAAACTTATAGGTATAGGTTAAATATGATATGTGAGGGGGGTTTAAGGGGGGGTGGAGGTCAGTTTTTCATTTTATTTTGTGAAAAAAGAGAGGATATATGTAGATGCGTCTTAACTCAATTTTTATTGAACCAATTTATATATAGTCTTAAGTAAATATAAATTTTTTTTAATATTATTTCAAGGATATTTATTATATGTATTTTTGAAACAGAAGAAGGGATTTTTCCAATTATTAGAATATTGTTTAGTATATGAGAAAACATAAAATAAATGAGATTTATTTTTCAAAATTATTAATTAAATAAAAATTTAAATAAAAATAATTAAATTAATCATTTTGTTTTGATTTTCTTTTCTAAATAAATAAATATATAAATAAATATAGGTATATATTTTTTAATTAAATATTTTCTTATTATATTAAAATTTTAATTAATGAAATTTTTTTAAAATTAATTTATAAAAACATAATAATAATAAATATAATTAATAAATATTTATAATTATAATTAATTAATTAATTAAAAGAGGAAATTTGTGATTGAATAAAATACTTAATTTTTATTTTATTATATCATGCAATATAATTATAATATTATTTGAGTATAATAAGGAATGGCCAAAAAAAAAAATTTTAAAATTCAAAAAATAAAACAGTAAGGATAAAACTAAGGAAAAAAAATAAATAAAAACAAATTTGTCTCTTACTCTTCAATTTTTAAAATTTTTTTTTTTTAATAGAAGGGCAAAAATATGTAAACAAATAATATTATACTTAAATAATAAATTTTTGTATATAAAATGATTAAATTTTATATAATAATAATAAATATAATTAAAATAAATGAAAATAATCTAAAATAAAATAAAACCGTATATAAAGAATCTAAAAATTAAAAAAAAAATATTTTAATAAAATTTTATGAATATTAATACCTTTTTTTTAATGGAAGCTAAGTTTGGCACTAAAATTCCAGCAAGAAAAGGGAAAAAATCACCAGAAGAAAAATTTTTTTTTTTTTTCTTATGTATTTTTAATAATTATATATAGGCTTTTATTTTTGGATTTTTTATTTTTTAAATTTTTTTTTGTGTGTGTGTATATTTGCTATTTATGCCCTTTGTAATTTTTTTTTCTTCTTCTTTAAATATTTTAAAAATTCGATATTTTTATATTTTAAATTTTTCTTTATTTCTCTTAATATTTCTTTATTTTCATTTAACTTCCTTCTTCTTTTTAATATACCTTAAATATGAATTGTTTTGTTTATCAATTTATTATTTATTTAAATAAAATTTACATGGAAAATATAAATTTAATATTTATTTTTTTTTTTAATATTTTTACTTTTATTTAATTTTTTTTTTTTGGAAATAAATATCACTTTTTTTTTTAATAAAAATGTTAACCTTTAACTTTTTCTTCTTTTATGATAACAGGTTTTTCTTTTAATGTTTAATATTTTCTTATTATTTTATTATGTATAGAATCATTTGACATTTAATCATTTATTATTATTATTGTTATTATTATTTCAAAAATCTTTATATTATATTGTACTAAATATTATTAGATTGACAGTTCTCCAAAATTATTTCAAGTCTCCAAAATTACCAATTACAGTTATGACTGACAGTTGTTAAAAATAAGAGTTGACTTTATGAAATTTTATAATTGCAATTAGTAGTCATAAAATGAAATTCACAATAAATTGATTATAATGAAGTAAGATTGTGAATTTAAAAATAAATACTATTTTTATACTGAAGCTATTAAAATTATAACTAAGAATAGAATACAAAAGCTTACTAAAACAAACTAACTACATGGTTTTTAACAAAATATGTGAAGTCGTTATACGAAATTCGGAGACTTTTTAAATTATACTTTAGAAATAATAAATTATGAAATGTATAAATCAATATGAAGAAAACTAATATCAATATAAAATATTGATTTTAAAACCTCGCTGCGCATTTAAAAAAATATTTTACAGAAAATCTGTTAAAAATTATTTATTGCGAGAAGTCAACAAAAGTTACAGTGCAAACGCAGCTATCAAAAAAATTCTTTTATATTTTTATGAAAAACATTCAAATGAATCATTGTGAATTGAGGAAATATTTTTTTAACTTTTATTTCGAAAACAAGTTGTTTTTTTTTTTGGAGAGTATATAAAATTACCCTTTGCAAATATAAGGAAATTTTTTTTTTGATGAGATGAAAAATTGCATATGCGCAATTTTTCTTTTTGCAGGTAAAAAGAAAAATTTAATTTATAAATATAGAAAAATCTATATATGAATTTACATATTTATTATGTGTTCATTATTTAATTTATACATACATATGCAATCATACAATCTACTATATTTATTCATTTGTGCATTTAAATTGTATTTAAAATATTTTCATGCTTCTCTTTTCGTTATCATTTTATACATTACGTTTTTTGTTTTGTTTTTGAATAAGTTTTTCTCTATTTTCAAAGGATTTGCATTTACATGCATTGAAAAAAAATTAAAAAAGAAAAACAGAATAAAGAATTATAAATTATTTTTTTTTTTTGAAAAAAATTCCCTTTTGGTTTTAAATTACATATTATGCATAAATGTACGAACATCCTATTTTTTATATTTCTATAGAATTTGTGGTTACAAAAATAATAAAAAACATGCACATAGAAATTATTTAAATACTAAGGAAATTTTTATATATAAAATTTATTGATATGCATTGATATTTTTTCAAAAAAAGAAAATAAATTCCATACTTTGAGATATGAAAATATTTTCTTTTTTTTTCCTTTTGTATAAACATTTTTATGGTTTATACTAAAAGAATGTTGCGCTCTGCAATTAAAGTCAAAAAAAATTTTGCATAATCTCGCGCGGGAATTCTATATTCCTAGCATTTTTATTTTATATTCTGTTTTGATTTTTCATTTTGGTTTTTTTTTGCAAATACTTAACATACTTTTTCTGAATTATGGAACACTGTGGGGGTAATATCAATAAATTATTTTATATTTATTATTGAATGACAATAATTATATTATATTTAAAATTATGTTTTATATTGGAAAATAATAAAATTAATTGCATTACTTTATAATAATGATAAAGTTGTAAATAATAAAATTAATTTATTATTTTAAAAAATTTAAGGAAATGAAAAATTTTAATTGTATTCTGTTTAGAATACAACAGTTTACATGTACAGATAACACGCAGAATTACGAAAAGAAATTTCTATGAATAATGTTAGGTGAAATTTATAAAGAATGTTTATATTAAAGAATTAATTTTTAAATTTCAATAATACTAGGAATATAACAAAATAAACTACTTATTCTGTACATAATTGTTGACAATATAAAAATATGTACTAAATACAGAGAAGTACATTTGTAGCGATTTTATAAGCTAACTAAAACTACATTCATACTTTTATTAAAGGATTTTATAGCCAAACATAATAACTTGATCATAATTTAAAACTTTTACAATTTAATTTTATTATTAAATACCACATATTTCTTTGTATACTTATTATGATGTATGTAGCATGAACTTTTAAATTGTATTGAAAAATTGCTTTTTGAATTACTATTTGAAACGATTTTGATAGTTGCAACTTTGAAATTATTACACAACTTACGTACATACTGTGAAAAATTACGATCCCTGATTATAAAAGTAAATTACAAGGGGCAAAGTTCAAATAATTTGAATAAAATTTACATTAAAAATTTAATTTCAAAAATAATTCCGTAAATTTTACAAAAATTTCAACCCTATGAAAGAAAAACACTACTTCGTTTAACAATTCGTACATTTTAACTATTTTAATCCTAAAAATAAATAACTTTTAATTATCCCTCGTTTTATATTCTTAGCAAAATAAAAAGCGTATCCTAAAAATATGTTATGAATATACTAAGAAAAAAAATAATTATTGCAAAAATTTATTTTTAAATTTACAATGAAAAATAAAATTGAATTTTATATTTCTGTTATTTACGAGTTTTCTGTGCAAAAACTAATTATTATTTTTATTATATAACTAGTTAAAATTAATTAGAAAATTTATTTCTTTCATTGTGAGAAATTTTTGTTTTATTTCAATATACTTTAATTCTTAATACGTGTAGGTACATATTATGTATGAATGTATGTATTATTATTTGAACTTCCTTATGATATTTTTGCCAACAACACAAACAACAACTGTGTTTTTCTTAACTTTATCTTTGTTTTATTTTGAAATCAACTATTTCTCATTAACACAACTCATTTCATATGAGCGAAATTATACAAAACATAATACATAAAATATTCATATACATATGTATGTTTGTGTATTGTGAAACTTGAAAAAATAATCAATACTTCTCTACTCTAAGCTGCAAATAATTTTATTCTAATAACAAAATTATTTGGAAACACATTACTTATTTCTTTTGATTACAATTTTTGAAGGTAAAATATGTAAGCTTCCAACTGATTAAATATAGGTATTAAAGAGGCTTTTACTGTTCATTCTGGCGCATCTAAAAAGAAAAAAACAGAGAAACATTAATAAGAAATCTTTCGAAAATATCTGTTTTTAAAAAAAAATTAAGCAAACAAAAATTCCCAATTTCAGGAGATTTTCTCGAAAAACGTTTTAGACCTAACCTAATTAATTATAAGAACAAAATAGTCAAGGGTTCCGCATTAAATATTTATATTTTTAATATTTATATATAAGAATGAAGAGTCTTGAGCCCATTTCAACTTGCTTATACGCTGAGAGCAACGATAATCTCCCTTATAATTCCTTGCTTCTTGGAATAAGTCTCTTTTTTACATTCTTATGCGACACGCCCTGTATAAATTTACTGCATTACTGCGTTTTTCCCTGCAAAGTGTATACGCACATATTAAAAATAACCTTGATTTCTCACACACTATGTTAAACTGAATGTGAAACCGCAATACCTTCACAATTTTTTTTTCCTTTTAATGATTACATTTTTTTTTATTATATTTATCATAAAAATACAATCTAAATAGACATACCATACAAACACAAATAGTTTTTATGTATAAGAAAAGATTTCATTTTAGGTCATACCTCGTTTTTACAGTCGGTTTTTTATTTACCTTTAGCTTTAGTCATAAATTTATCATGAAATATTTTTATTTTTCAACAAAAATACGAAAAAAAAATGGAAAAATACACGAGCGTCAGCATTAAATTGCTTTAAGGTGAATTTTCGAGTCGTTGTTATTCATGCATACGTGCAGATAGCGCTTTCCGCTTTTGTATAATAATAATTGTGGGGATTTTTTTTTTCTTGTTCATTTTAATTTTTATTTTCTTGTTTATTATTTTCTACAGCAATTTCAAAACGAATAAAACGAAAAGAAAAAATTATATGTACATAAAATCGAAAATCTGTTTTCAAATTTAAAAAAATAAAAAAAAAATATGTATAATAGCGAAATCAAGTTGTTGAGTATTTTTTATTTGAACAACAAAATCGAAAAATTAAATATTGCCATAGTTGATTTTAATTCAATAAGAAAGAGAGAAAAACACATTAATAATATTTGATTAAATACGACACTGATCATTTTATTAAATGATGTTTGATGGGGATGACGTAAAAAATATCTGTCTTTAGAAGAATTAAGAAAAAATATTTATAAAATATTGAGAAAATAATATTGTTAGTAAATATTTTTTCGATTTTTCTAAAAAATTTCGAATTTAAAATGTACACGTCGAAAAAAAAAAAATTTTTTTATAATTAAATAAAATTTTACTTTTAAATTTCATTTTAAAATAACTTAAAAATTTTAAAACCATTTCAGGTTCATTACATATTTTACCTTAAAATTTTTACCTTGAGTTTTATTTATTTTAAAATTTAGTACCTTTATTTACAAAAAGTAAAAAGGTATATGTAAAATACTGGTTTTTATTTTAAATGAGTATGTGTGCTCATTGTTCATTCCATATACCCAATAGAAATAAAAAGTTATTAAAATTTTTTCTTTTAAAAGTAGGTACATTAAGGTACATTTTATGTATTTGATTTTAAAATTCCATACATTTTCCTATAATACAAAGAAATTCGAGAAATTTCTATTACTTACAAAAGTATGGAACGAGACTAGGGTCGTACAAGTTTTTCGAATAACAAACATTTTTCATTAAATACTTCAACTATAAAATCTAATTATGTTTTAATTTTATAGAATATGTTTAAATACTATATTAATGCGCAAAAGGTGCCATCTTTATTTTATCTAATAAAATATCTTTAAAAAGAAAAAATAAGTTTTATCTTATCTTGAATTTTGTTATCTTAGAATATTTTTTATTATTGATTTTCATTTAATAAAATTTTAGTTTATTTTTGTAATGAAATAAATTGGAAAAATCTATATTTCTCACATTTGAGAAAAAATTTCAGACAATATTTGTTGTATAATAAAAAATTAATTGATTTTTCATTTTTTTTTAAATCAAAAACATTAAAGAAATGCAATCGTTTACAGAATTAATTTTTAAATTTTAAAAATTATCAAGCAAACCATTTATATTTGCATTTAAAAATAAACATACCTACATACATATTATGTACTCGTACCTATCATTTTAAAATACCGTTTCTTTTTATTTTTAACAGTGAATATAAAATTTAATTTTTAAATAAAACGATCAAAAAGAATGAATAAAATCGCAAAAAGTAAAATTAAAAGAAATCAAAAGAAAGAAAAATAATTTTAATAACATAACGACAACTCTTAAAAATTATAATAAAAATAAAATATAAATGCATGTATAAATGTTTGTATATTTTTATATACATTCACATTATTAATATTCTGAAATATAACGCTTATCATTTCCTGCAACCAATTTTCTCTATTTACCCACTCGAAAATATTATACGAATTTAAAATTAAACTAGGCAGTATAATTTTAGTGTTATATCTGTACCTACATACATTTATTAAATGGAAAAAAAAAATAAATAAAATAAAACTGTATAGTAGAATTTCTAGTTGCTCTCAATACAACAACAACATCAGCAACAACAACGACAGAAATAGAAAATTAACAACGACAGCCAAGACAACAACAATCTTTCAAAACTTATAAAACTAAAAATCATTTTTCTAAACATTGAATCGAACCAAAAAACCAAACTCACTTCAAAAAATTCATTTAATTTTTTCTTTCTTCTGGTCTTTTAAAAAATTTTCCTACATAAGAATTAGTAGTAGTAGAGACCTCTATAATTTATATACATCGACTACGTGCATATATATAAAATTAAGTGTATATTACGTACATATTATAAATATACAACCGTATGTGAATAGCGATGTTTGTTAAATGATAATCATACTTTTTTCTTCAGTATATACATGGGGTAAATAAAAATATTATATTAAATGTTGTTGTTTTTTCTTTTTCGAGGTTTTGTGCCTTGCTTCACTTCAAATAACACAAAATGTAAACGATTTTTTTTATTTATTCTTTTTTTTCAAATTTTTCTTTTTACAAAAACTCATATAAAAGTTTTATACAAGCAATAACGGCGACTCTGATTATATTAAAAAAGAAAAATGAACGACGACGATGACGACGACTACGACGACGATGACTATGATGGCGACGTTGTATAGCACAGGCGCAAAACAAAAAATTAAACAATATACAAATATGAGGGAAACGAAATAAAAATATCTACTATATAATAATGAAATAAAAAAAAAAAACAGAGCAAAAAAGACCCTCGCTGTTAGATATCATTTTTGCTACATACACTACTCTTCTGCTGCCTTTCTACATTTATTTTCCATCAAGTTGTATATTGAAGTTTCTCTACCATTGCTATCTACATTCTGTTTTTGCTATATGTATTGCAAGCAGTACAAGCACTTCCATTGCCGTTTTAAAAAATTTTTTTTTTCTTTACTACATAACAATCTAGAGCTCGTTAAAATTCCTCTTGCTCTCTGTCAACCTCATTTCCTTTCACGTATCGTTCGTTCTGTATTAATGATATAGAAAAAAAACCCATTTTTTTTCTTTTGCTTCTTCTTTCTGATTGTATTACAGATTTTGTTGTTATTGCCGTATATACTACAAAATTTTTGTAAAGCTGTCAGTATTCAGTATTATTTTCTATACACAGTTGAATAGTATCTTCTGAACACGAAAAAAATATCTACAAAGAAAAAAAAAAAGAGAAACAAAAAAGCATATAAAATAAAAATAAATTATATAAAATTACAGTGTTGCTTATATTTAATAAAATATGCTAAAATGAGAAGGAAAATGTTATATGAATTTAAAATGCGAATAAAAGAGATAAAGATATAGATTACTAATTCAATAAAAGACCCTCGCCTCATATTATAATCTGACGACTGACATTTATGAACGTTTGCACATACACATACATACATATTGTTTCAATATAAAAACTCATTTATTATTCGTGTTTATATGCTTCGCTCTTGTTGTATGTGTATGATTTTTGTTATACTGAAAAATTGAATTTTCTATTTTTAAAATCGAGCTATTAAGACATTCCACCCAATAAGCAAAAATAAATACATATGTAATTTTTTTTATTATTTTCAAACAGATGTTATGAAATAATAAATATAATAGAATTTTGCTTTTTTACTCTATTTCAACAATATATTTTAAATTTTTAATATAGTTTTCTAAATTAATTCATATAACATAATTTTTAAGTATATATAATATATAAGTACGTACATGCTTGATTATATAAAAAAAATATTGCATTTAGAACTTCCTTAAATTAAAACGAAATTTGTTTCTAATTTCTAGTGATCTTATTTTAAATAATATTGATTAAATGTATGTGGCCCTGAAGTCTCTTTTACAGTTTCAATCGAGTGAACCAAGTCTTAATCCAAAAAGACAATGGTTGGAGTTTACCAAAAATAATGTGAAAATCCCATTTCGATACAAATTCTTTGTGATTGCCGGTGACACTTTATTTGTAGCCTCGGATTCGGTATTAAGAGATTGCACATATTCATGTATGCAATGTGTGTCAAAGTTATTTTTCTCTACCATGGCTAGCTGATCAAAATTTCTTGCAAAGGAATTGCTTATCAAACTTTCCTGCAATCGAGTTGCTTATCAAACTTTCCTACAATGAAATTGCTGAAGTCGTTATTTATTCATTCAATTATGTTTTATTGATAACTATGATTGGACGTCAGTAGAAACGTGGTCATTACCTTTATGCGAGTTTACCAAGTATTATATCTCGAAATGTTGCAGAGCTGTTATACTGTTTTGTTTTTAACAAACTTACATTATTGTTATAGACATAGTCACTTTTATTTTTGCTATGATAACATTAGATAATTCCTCGATTTCTTTTTGAGAAGTGGCAATGCTACAATATGTTCACTCGGTAAATGTAGTTTACATATTTGGTTTTTTCTTAAAAACTGATTAAGAGAGATTCCAATCCGACCCAGTTTTTTTTTCTCGAATTATTTTTAGGCCACGAAAATATTTCATCGTGTATTGAATTTTATCTCACTTTAAATTTATAAGTAAAATAATTTGAATCCGTACACATTTTATCTATTAAGATAATTTACTATCAAAAATCTTTGTTTATTTTTTAAACCTTCGCACATTTCTTTTATTTTCCAAAATCAAGCTTAAATTTCTCCATTCTTAAAAATTGATCATATTCTGAATTCTTTAAACGTTTTCTACTCTTTTCTCTTTACTCTCCTTTTTCCTTAACATTATTTTCAAAATTTCATGTTACAATGTCTGAAAAAAAAACAAATACAAATTTATTATATAAAAAAATTAAATACAAAATTAAATCAATATAATTCAGCTTATTGGGTAATGAAAAATAAAAGAAATATTAATGATATGAACAAAATTTGTTTATTGGGATTGGCTTATCGAATCAAAGTCACCGCATTTATAAATATGTGTGCGTAAATTATTTATTGTTATTATTTTCTTTATTTTTCAACTGAAATTGAATTTTGAACTTTTATAATCGTTGTTATTGTTTCGTTAAACAAAAATCGAAAATATACAAAATGTATGGAGAAGTAGTAAACAACCAAAGCAAATTTTATTTCAAAAAATTCCAATTTCATTTTATATTCATACACACCATACAACAATGTCTACATACAGCATGTTATTGTACAGGCCCATACAACAAGATTATATTCAAGATATTTGACTCAAGATAAGTATGTATGAAAATCATTTTTTCACTTTATCAAATAAGACTTGCAACAAACAAACATAAGCATTTATATTGTGTTTTAAGTCATTAAATACGGGTTCGTTCCAACAAAAATATATTACAAAATTAAAGAAATTTAAAAGAAGGAAAAAATTATAATATGACATGAAAGTTGTATTTAATTTATGAACATATACATACATCTGTATATTTACATATAATTCATATACGACGTATGCATAAATGTAGAATATAAATTTTTTTGTTGCTATTGTGGTTACCAGTCGATTCAATTTGTTTTACTGCCTCTGTCTGTTTTCATTTTACAACAATAATATAATTTTGTATAGTATTATACAAGTTTTAAAAAAAAATCATGTGTACATATATTTTTTTCCACTTTTATAGCTTCGTATTTACTTGCTTAATAACACTCGATACAATATACAACATTATCATGTTGTATGTTCGTTTGCTATTACGCTGTAGGCTCTTTGTATGCTGTTTCACTTCAAATTCCACATTAAAAATTATAAAAGCGTATAAAGTCTCTCAAAAAAAAATTAAATTTTATAAAACACAAAAAATAAAGAAAAATAGGCGGATTGAAATGTTGTTTTGTGTTATACACGGTTAGCTTAATTCAACTCTGTGGAATAAAAAATTTTTATGCTTGTACCCATGAATATACATACATACATATGTATCTACAAACAGACACACCATATTAAACATGTATAATATGAAATAAAAACGCAATTCAATTTCAAACGAAATTCTGAAATGTGTTTGGAATTAATTTTGCTTGGCAGGCATTATTAACAGAAAATTTTTTTTTTTTATATTTTATCGGAATATACGACCGTTTATACATGTTTTAATCTCCAAGCAAATGTAATATACAATTATATATACAAAGTAACCAGCATTATGCATGTGTAGAAAAATTATATTAAAAAATGAAAAATTCAACTTCTTTTGAAGTTTACAATTTTTATACCTACGGTTCTTTATATCGTTTCGTTTTCTTTCTGAAGAGAGATAATAATAATATTATATAAAAGGAAAAAGTTAATAACAAACAGTTGCCGTTCCCCAAGACATTAAAAATATATCGTCGTCAACCGCTTAATTTTTGACATTTTGTTTATTTTTTTATTTATTTTTAAATTTCTTGATGCATGCACATTTTTCGTCTTCCTGTTTTATTTTTCATCAATAAAGTATTCTCAAGTTTCAAAAATTGCCCATGAGATAGAGCTTAAATCGCATCGCAATATGTTTACGAAATTTTAATTTAATTTTAGTAGGAATTTTGTTTTTTTTTTTCCTGCTTTTGATTTAGCTTTCATTTTAATGTTATATAAGCGTAATATAGGTATGGAAAAAATTTTCTGTTGCTAATTTCGAATCGAATATGTGCGCTTCCGTTTGATTAATCAAAATTAAATTATGTATGAAAAAAAACCTACACTCAACATTCATTGTCATTACTACGTACAATAGCAGCTTTTTTTGTCATAATCATTGTTTTGTAGCGTTAATTTCGTTTGTAGGTAGATTAGTTATGTGGGTACATATATAAGTACCAACTACATCTACCACATTTTATGTCAAAAATAAATTTAATAAAATATTAAAGATTTGTTGTTTTATTACTGAAGCTGCAATATACTAATTGTAAAAGCCAGTTGTTTTTTTACGAAAAAATTGCATTTAATGCATTTTTTCTTAATTTTTTAAACTTATTGCAATTAGTTGCGGTTCATTTCTTAAATTTTGTAATTTTTTAAAGCGACTTTTAAGAAAATAAAAGACTTTTCTGTTGAAATTTAGAAATGAGTATTTTTTTTTAAGAGAAAAAATGTGCAATGAAAAGGAGAATTCAATTTATTTGAAAATTTTATTTTTCTTTTTGTACCGTTGTATTTTATCTTCAAGAATGTCATGATAATAAGGAAGTGGTAAAAGAGAAAAATGTATTGCACTTGAAACAGCAATATGTTGTTTACCGTTTTAATACTGTGGTTGAACATACCTTTTTTTTTGTTACGTAGGCTAATTCTAAAGTTGTCTTTTTATTTTAAAGATATGAAGAAAATGTGGTAAATGATTATAGTTCACAATAGTGGAAAGGATATTGAGTAGGTGGTCTTTACTTATTATGATTAATATAAATTTAAATTTTCCCGCTCGCTAAATTAATTTCTGCGTTACTATAAATAATTTATTAAGATATAAAAATTTGAACTTTGAAATTTAGAGTATTGGAAATCAAAATAAATCTTTTAGATGGTATAACACTAAGATAAAGATTAACTGAATTTAAATGGAGGCGAAAAAGGAAGTTTTTTTTACCCCAGGTATTGATGGAATTCTAAAATGAATAATTTACTTTTTTGAAACAGAAAAACAACGTGACCGTAAGACAAATAATTCACTATGAACAAAATTGTTATATTCGAATTATTTTCTCAAAAAATGCATGATGTTATTTTAAAAATTGAGATTTCACATTGAGATTAACTATTATTCAGTTGTCAAATTGGGAAAGCCTATATTATTTTTTCACTTGCATTTATTAAATGGGGTGAGAAAACTTATTTTTTCACCAATTTGCCACATATAGCAAACGTTACAATCGATTTATTAAATTATTAATATTGGAAGTATTATTTTAAGAACCGCCTTTGATAATCGGCTTTCTATACCGTATAATTTTCTATACCTTTTATATACTGTTCAATTGGTATATGTATGTACTTCCATACTTTAAAAAGTGTAATTTATCTCCTTTAAAGCAAACAAATTATAATTAATTAAATTAAAGCATTGGAACATAAATACCAGTTAATAAAATGACGATAAATAATTATAAAAATAAATTTTAATAAATTTACTCACAATTTTGAATATATACTGGGAATTAGTTGACACAATATTTTTATAGTAAGACAAAGTAAGACCTGACGAATGTAAGTGCCAGGGACTTAAACCGATTTATAAAGGACTTGGGCTGGTTCACGTAAGGGTGGGGATATGGAAATCCAGCGGCATCGCAACGGGCCAAAGTGGCCTAAGTGTATCCTCCTAACCTAACTAAATATTAAAAACTATAACATTATTAAAATAATTTATCTTAGACTATTTAATATTATTAATATGGTGATTTTACAAAATTAAAAAGAAAGTTAACTACTACATACAGTATAAAAATTTTTATATTACTAAAAAGTCATGAACTTTCTTCTATTTTATGGAATGATAAATGTGAAATATAGAAATTGTGCAATGTTTAGATTGTAGAATGTTATTTTTAAACATTAATCTGTTATACATATACATACATATAATGTCATGTATAGGTGAATGATAAAAAAAATAAAGAATGAAATTTTAGATTACGGTATCCGTCAAATAAACAAAATATCAACATTATTCATAGTAAGGTATAAGAAGAGACACTATATAGAGCAAAATTTTTTGTAAATAACACAAAATCAATTTGAACTTTTCACTCATTTTTTTTTTTTTAATTTTTATTATTGTTTATTATTGTTTGTTACACTAAATGTGTACACATGGGTGAATCTATAAATATTATTAACCCAAGTATATTTATATAAGTATGTAAATATATATTTATGCGCTTTGTAGTAAAATTAATCTCTCATTCTCTCATACTCTCTGGGGGAGACACATGGAAATTCCATCAATGAAATTTCCTCTAGTAGATTTTTTATTTTCTTGAAATTTTTTTTTTGTTTTCCTTTTATTTTAATGTTATCATCATCACCATACACCAAAGTCATACTAAACAAAAACAAAACAAAACCACATGAGTTATCGAAATTGAGATTCTGATAAGAGAACCAAAAAAAGTTTTTTTTTTCTTTTTGCAGATTTCTGTTATTTGCACACCTTTATTTTTTTAATTTTTCTGCAAAATTTATAAAAAAATAAAAAAAGACAGAAAAAAATTTGTTTATTTTTTGTATTCCTTTACTTCTTATATAGTTGAATGCTCTACATACCGCATTTTTGTGTCGTAGACGTGCAATACTAAAGATATATTTTTTTTTTTTGTTATTTTTATTTTTTTTTTGATAATTTAAAGAGTATTATATGATAAAACGAATTTAATGTTCTGGTTTTTATTTTTTTTTAAATTATTATTGAATTGGCTACAAAAAAAAAATATATCACACACAAGTACCAACCCAATTCATTTAATGTTATAGTAAAAATGAGTGTAAATACAATGGGTTTATAAACGATGAGATTATTAAGTATTTTATTATATAAACGTATATGTACATATATCATATGTAAATATAAATATGATAGAAAGGAATCACCTATAATATAAAATATTTTATAAATAAAAGAAAATATAGTAAAAAAACAAAAACCGAAAGAGCTGAAAAAAAAATAATGTCTAGCGAATGTCTAGTCAAATCAATAAATAGGTAGGTATACGTAATATTATGATGTGAGAGGGAAATTTACTATTAATATATATTATGTACATATAAACACATAATATATACATATATGTATGTAAATTTATCACATATTATTATATGCAAGGTGTTTGTTGGCTTTTTTTATTTTGTTTTCTGTTTTTTTTTTTTATTATTATTATTCATTTGAAATTTAAGAGAATTAAAATTTTAATGAAATCAATTACAATTTCATGTTAATGTTTGTATATAATACGATGGTAAATATACGAGTATATTATATTGATATTTTGAGATTTGAGTACAAGACAAGAAAATATTAATATATGTTCTCTATACTCTCTTATTATCTCACAATACGGTATGTGTATTATTGATTATTATGATATTAAAATATTCATTATTATTAATAACTACAAATATGTATATGTACAATAAATACTTGAAATAAATTATTATACTTTTATATTTATAAATTCATTGACCGCGATATACTATATAAATAAATAAACTATCTATGACTAGGTTATTTATGTATATTGTAAAATAATTAGTTGAATTCATATATCAATTGCTGTTACTGAAAATCGGATGAAATACATTAGTAGCGGGAAAAGTGGAAAAAACAATAAATATTATTAAACTAATATATGTACGTATGTAGATGATTCTAAAAATTCTAAATAAAATCAATTCGGTGATTCAAGAATAATAACCCAGGCAACATTTAGTTTTGCAATAAAGGCATACAATATTTAGTTTTGCAATTAAGGGCATGCAATTTTAGTTTTACAGCTGTTTAATTGCTTACTTGTATTTCATAGGTTTACATTCAAGCGTACACACATGCAATCAAATAGTTTGTAATTTTTTACAAACTGTTTACAACTTTTATTTAACGCAATCGATTGGAATTGACGCAATAATTTGGTAACAAGCGGCAATATTGCAAAACTAAAAATTCCTGTTTGCCTGACCCCTAATGCTATATTGTAAAATTGTTGCGCGCACAACTATGCTACATTTCAAATTGTGACAATTTGTTTCAATAATAACTTATGGAATAAAAATAAGATATCAAACAGTTGCAAAACTAAAAATCTCATGTCTATCGAAGACCTTATCAATCTGATTTTTTCAAAATGCCAAATTAAATGTTATACATTATAAAAAAATTTCTTTTCACTACAAAATAATTATTTATCACATACATAATTATGACAATACAAATTCAATTCATACAAACTTTTTAAAAATCTTTAATAATTTTCAATAATTGGAAGAACAAAAAATTGAGGAAAAGAACTGTGCAATCTCCATTAAAACTTTAATAATTTTCAAATGCAAATAAGTTTTTCATTTGTTGATATTATTAAAAAGCTAAGGGCAATATATTTTAATACGAATAAAATCATTAAATATTGTTGTTTCCAAACAATTGTAATATTAATCATCTTAATAGCAAAATTTACTTTATTTCTATATAGATAAGTAACAATTGCATTATAAATATATGTTATTAAAAATTACACTTGTAGAACTTCAATTTCAATGCATATGGTGTATATCTCACATTAAAATTTTAAATATACCCTTAATATAAATTTTCATTTGAAATAAAATTTCCCTTTTCAGAAAAAATTAAAAATTTTAAATGACATTTTTAACATTATTCTCACACGAATTCAATATAGTGAAGTTCTATTAGAGATGATATATAATTGTATATATTAAAATTGCATATCACATAGTATAAAGAATATAATTTTTTGCATGAAAAAAATATATACACCAAGTGCACACTAATATCAATGACGTAGTATAGTGACGATTCTTAAAATTTATTTGTATTCTTCTTTAAAAAATACGATATAATCAGGTTCATAAAATCCATCCAATCAATTTTATAAATATAATATAGAAAATACGACTTTTCTAAATGCAATATTCAATATTGTTATAAAGAATATATCACATTTTATTTACATTTATATGTATAGACAAATCCCTTTTTGAATTGTAATTCATTTATAATACCATAAAAAAAATCCCCAGTTTTACAACCTAGTCTACGCTCTAAAAAAAATTATGTGTAGGCAGGGATTATTTTTAAAAACGTATTCGAACGATATCGTATTTTTCTATTTCTTTTTTTTCATTAAAATACACAAATACATTATGTATGTATGTACATTGTTTGTATATGGAATATAATACTCTTCTAAAAATATAGACTTTTGACGGAGTTCTAAACAAAAATTCCTTTTAAAAATATTTATGTATAAAATTTATTTTTAAAATTATATACACTCATTTTGCTTTTAGTCCTTTTTTATATGAAGCAATATAATATAGCATATGCATGATAGATTTCTAAATTTAATCTTTAATGAATAACATGAAATGAAATGAAAGAAATTCTTTATACCTTTGTGAATACATCTGCAATAAATAAATGACGGATACGAAAAAAGAAAAAAAATCCTGTTTTATTTCTCATTTTTCCATTTTGATATAATGTACGTGTCAATCCTATATCCTTATTAAGGATATTTTAAAAAAAAAATGGTTATTTTTATAATAAGGGTGCAATTTCAAAGAAAAAAAGAAACGATGACGACACACTCACTGTCGTCTCTAAGAAATGAATTATAAAAATAAAATTTCGAAAAATAATTTTTTCGTTTTGTAAAAATTATTTATTTTTTTATTCCTAACAAATACCATTTTGCCGTTGTTATTTACGCACGAATTTTGTATATTATGTAGTCCTTAACAATAAGCGGATACATGTATATTATAATAGGTAAATAAATGGTATGTGCGTGCAGACATACATACATACATATCTTTAAATATCAAAAATATTTCCTACATTTTTGCTTTTTGCAATTAAGACAGCAGGGATTTACAAGAGAATTTAAATTTTTTTTTTGTATTTCGATTCCTTTTTTCTTCCTTTTTAGGTACAATAAATAGTAAATAAAAGTTATTAAAAATTTCGATAGCACATGATGAAACAGGAAAAAATTTAGTTAAAAGCAATATGCTTGCAAAAAAAAAAATTCAAAAAGAAAAATTTATTATTGCTGATTTTTGTTTTTAAAACACTTCGTTACAACTTCAAATATCCTTGGAAACTTGTACATATTTACAGAGTCTTACAGATTCTTTAGTTAATAAGATTTCCGTTAAAAAAATCCTTATACATATTCTGTTAAGTTTCTTTGAGTGAGAATATGAAAATTAAGTTGGAAGAACACGTGATATTGAAAATAAAGGTAATCATATTTACATTAAAAACGTATAAAAGATGATTGTATGTTGAACATTTAAAAGAGTGTTAAAAGAATTAAGTAAGGGTTTGATCTAAATCTCATAAGATATATTTGTATTGTTATTGAAATATTCGTTGAGTTTAATAAATGATGAATACACAATTCTGCTTATGAATTATAAATATTGAATACGGAAATTTTGAAATCGCAAATACTATAACTTAAAAATGATTTTGAAAATTATCAAATATTATTTGATTTTGGGAACGTTGAACATATAAGAGTCTGTGGAAATTCTTAATTGATAAAAGATATAGGGTTCTATTTTTTTGGAACTCTTAAATTCTTAATACGATTTGATTGGTTTTAAATTAATAAAACTGTCTACTAAATTGAATATTAACTTGAAATTTTAAGAAACCCAATTAGGCCGGCAAAAAATCATAACTAATTAAATCCACATGAATTAATATTTCTATTCGATCATAATCCTCTCTATTTTTGAAATCGAAAATGCGTATAGTAAGACTAAGAAAATTTCTATTTTGATTGATTGTAATATCTATCATATATTTCTAGGAAACCTTATTATGACTTTCACACAGACCCTCTTCGTTTTAAGTTAAGAAAGACGTTTTCAATCTACGAAAAAAAGTAAATATAAAAGAATTGTATAAAATTAAATTTAATTCTAGAAATATTTTTGTAATTTCAAAATTTAATTCTATTTCCCTAAAATAATTTATGTACTCTTGTTTATTTCAGATCACAAGAAAGAGCTTGTGCTATTCATAATTATTTACATAAATATGAAAAATATTTTTTTTACAAAATAAAAACACGTCACATATATCCGCTCGAATTTTACATAAATATTCATTCGAATCTATAATAAGCACCTATATGAAGAGAATTTATTATAAAAAAAAAAAATTTTTTAAAAAGGAAACCGGATAAATAAAAATATTATTTTCTTAACTCTTATTACATAAAACTTGTAATACCAGTATTATAAAATAAATTTGAAGTATATAGGTAGTAGAATGTTTTATAAGAATGAAATTATAAAAGATTATCCTCAAATAAATTCATTATATTGAATTATATAACATGTCTAGAAGTATGTGTATGTAGTATGTATGGCACATGTTTTGAAAATTTAAATTTGTAAACAATAATATACAATATAATATAGCTTTCAAATCATCTCAACAATAAAATTTCACTTTCAAAGAGTTAATAATGCCAAAATATATTAAAAATAAACAAAATTATATATTTATACTATTATCGTAAATAAAGAGTAAAGCACATGTGCTTTAATATGCCGCAATATATAATCTTATAATTTTCTTGTCTAGTATATAGCCTTCTTTTATAATACATATTATATACATTATGATAAAACATGATTCAGTTATTAACAATTTATTTTTATTATTTTTATTTTTGACAATTCATTTTAAATAATCATCTCTTTATAAAAATGAAATTCATTTTCATATTATTCTCTAAATACATGCACGGGGACCACGACTCTATTACTATTATTATTTTTATTTTACGTACATATTTAATATAATACTCATTTTGTTTATTTTCTCCAATTTATTATATATATATGTACATATATATATGTTTGTATATTGTATGTATGTACATTTTTAAAAATAAATTTGCAATAAGCTGAATAAATTTTTTTTTTAATTTTTCATTTTACTTTTCTTATTATTTAAAATTTTAATGACTTATCATAAAAGGTTTAGTCATTGTAAAGAAGTAAAGCGAGCTAAAACACTATTTTTATATTTTATTCAGTTTTATGGCAAGTTTTTTTTTGGTTCATAGAATGACTAACACAACACACATTAATGATTCTATATACATAATAAATTTCAATGAAAATTATTATCATAATTTACAAAACAAAAAAATAACACGAAATTTAATGTTAAGTGTCATGACAACTTAAAAAGTAAAGATTTAAAAAGCAAAAGCAAAAAATAAAAAAAAAGAGCTTTTTACAATTTATTATTAAATTTATTTCTGAATAAAAACCCATACATACATACAAGCATACAAATAATTATATTTATTTTCAGCGATATAAAAATCTTGTGGTTTTAAAATAGAAAAAACAGAAGGTTTTTTTTTGGTTAATTAATTGAAACAAGTTACACAACAATAATTTAGTATGCAAGTATTTTTTAAAATTATAGACATACAAGTTAGACATACATGTAACATGTAACAAATAGTATGAATTAAATTGTACGTATAGTAATTTGTTTGAAATGCACATTTAATTCCAAAAGTTAATCTAAATATTATATAAGAGAGCTATTAATTATAAATAAATGAAGAATATAGTGTACATGAGTGTCTCTATGTATATATATAACAGTAATTAAAAAGAAATTGCATTCTATTGAATTGCGCTTATAGAATAAAGCTTTTTATATTGTATGATCGATCATATAGCTGAACTTAAATAATATCATACTCATAAATTTCGTATGAAATGGAATTCAACATTCATTATTCTTAATTAAATTTCTATTATTGATATATTTTATATGTATGTACCTACAGTAACTAATTATATTTACTGGCCATTGTAAACAGCGATGATACAATATTTTGATTTTCTTTAAAGTAATAACGGAAAACACATGTGCATCGTTAACTTATGATGTAACGAATATTATGTAATGTAGAAAATTACAAAATAATTTTATAAAAATATATTATTGAATGGAATATTGATAAACAATATATAGATTGTATATACATATATTTGTTACAAATACATATGCATATAATACCCGCATTTTATTTTATTTTTTTGAATTTCAATTAACAATAGAATGAAAGCTGAAAATAATTTCAATTTCATCTGTGAGAGTAACACATTGATTATAATATAATTTTAGTAAATAATTTTGTTTCTCATGAAATTTTAAAAATTCATTTTTTTAAATTCAAAGAGCATATTCAATATTTTTCTACAAGACAAATTTTAGAATGTATAGAGAAGAAAAATAGAGAAATTTAATTTTAACCGAGTTTCGTGAAGTTCATTTATATACAGTTGCGTATACAATATACATATACCGTAGAAATTTTCGACATATAATAAGCTAAATTGTGTATATTAATATCAGGATATAACAATTTTGAAGTCGAGAATTTTAATTAATGGTAATATTAGTATATCTAATATGAGACTATGATTAGCATTGTATAGTTGGCAAAATTAAAATTACTAATACCTTGGCTTACAAAAGTGCTATAGATTACTCCTTATTGACCTCTTTGACTCGAGCTAAATAAAATTGCCATACATAAGGACGTTATTCAGTTATGTTGCCTCATATTTTTGGTGAGATTACGTCTGATTCTTGAATTTCATCATAATTCTTGTTAAATTCATTAAGGATCGGTTAATTGAATATTTATAAAATAGATCCATTATTCCATTAATATTGACATTTCTTGTGACACTTTAGTTAAAATAGAATTTAGAAACTAATTTAAGTACAGGTACATCGCATCTACTTTGTCCAATATTGAGCTGAATTCTGAAGAAAAACACATTCACTACCGCTTTGCATTTCCTTGGAGTAATGGGATCTGTTACAGTTTGTTGCTCATAATTTCTTCAGCCGTATCTTTAAGTTGATAGTTCTGGTAAACAAGCATTTTCAAGACCTGTAATTTACAGAAAATATTAATTGTTTTAATTAATACGTTAAATCGAAAAAAATATTTAAAAAATTTGAAATTCAATTTTGCTGAATAGCATAAACCAACCTAATAACAAAATTAAAATTTAAAAATGAGTTATGAAATTAACAATAATTTTAATTAACAATCCTGCACGTCGTTATTGCTTTACAATACTTCATAATTTCAAAATACATACAAAAATTAATTTTTAAAGTAGGTACATACTTGATTTAAAATTCATATTCAATACACTTAAAATAATTTGAAAAAGTGAAAAATTGTTGAAATTCCAAATTTATTTATGTCTGTACATGGATTATGAAGGCATTTACCTTACAAACAAAGAGTTTTAAACTTAAAAAAGATTATTACTGCACAACAATACAAAATATAATGTCATAATGCAGATCCATTTCATAGCACCTAAAATTTACTATACGTAAGCAATCTAATATATCAATCACAAAAATTTAACCCTTTCAACAAAAATTTTTATACTTATTCATTATCCTTACGGTATCACCTTTTTTTTTTGTGTTATCAAAAGGGAAATGCTCAAAGAAAACAAAAAAAAGAGAGAAATAAGTTATTTCAAAAATGTAATAATAAAAAAAGAAAAATATCATGCATTTCATGCCATCTATGTACAAAATCAAAAAATTACAGCGCAACTTCAACAACAACTTGTTGGATGTTTTCTTTTTTTTTTTGATTTCCTTATTTTTCTGTTTATTTTTATAAATTTGACTTTTTGAAATTCCCATTCCCCTACTGAAAGAAAAAAAATTTACTTTTTCCTCACATATTTAACGTATAAAGCACGTTGTTTTCAATTTTTGTCTTTTTTTTTACATTATCATATTCCATTGAATAAAAGTTATATTAAATGCTTACAAAGAAATGAAAAACAAAAAAACACAACACAAATTTGGTGGTAACATACCCAAATCTAAAAAAAAAACAACAAAAACAGAAACTAAAAGAGAGAACTGCGAATTTACAACAATTCAACTTCAACTTTTTCAATATTCAACCATATCGTACCTACCTACATAATAATAATATGTTTGACCTTGCAACAAGTAACAAAATATACATGCACTTATACATAACAGTATTATACATAACGTATATTTATATACGTTCATATACTTATAATAAAGAAAATGAAAGCACACACAAAATTTTATATTTTAATGTCAATGACGTCACTTATAAATAGCAAAATAAAACAAACCTCCTATAAGTATGTAGAATTACACAGAAATACAATTTTTCTTGTTTCTGCTTTTTATTTTGTTTTTTTTTCATATTTTACTCTTATCAAAGGATGATTACAACAATCAAGCAACAAGGCAAGCGAACACAAAAAATAATATACTAGTAGAGTCATCTATTTAAAAGATAAAAAGATAATAAAAAGTTCAAAATAAAATTTAGAAGTATAAAAGCAAAAAAAATTAACAATCACCATTCACAATAATCAAAAAATTTATACTTTTATACTCATATACAATTTAAGAAGTGATAATGGTACAATAAATTGTTTACATATAGATAAGTTAGGTAAGGTACGCGGATTTCATTGCATACACTTATTAAAATATGAAAGCAGGTGAAGCAAAATAAAATATACTTGAACAGATTGGTGATTATTTTTTAATTTTAATGATTTCAAAGAATTTAATTTTTTATTTATTTTGTTTTAAATATTCTGTACGCATAACTATACAGAATGAATAAAATTCAAGAAAATTATATTTTTACGATATAACATTTATTAGTAAAGGTGAAGGCCTAAATACGAACAAATTTGAAAGAAACTTAAATTTTAATATATAAAAATAAAAATTAAAAATATTTTGTAATAATGGACTTAAGTACCATTAAAATATTTTTAAATTCAAGCAAAGGTCTACTATTTTAGTAAATATTAGAAAAATGTTAAATAAAATCATAAAATATCGAAATATTAATCAAGAAACTTTTGAATTATTTAAGTATAAGAGTACGGGTTAAATCTTATAGCTTATATAGTTAAATCTCTTCAATTAAGAGATAAAGCTATGATTTTATTTGATAAGTAATAATAATAAATAAAAAATTTGCTTTATTTAACAAGAGGCATAATCATTTACACGACACACTATTAGAAAATGTGTAAAATAATATGAAATTTAAAATATTTTTACTAAATCATATTATTTTTATTTACTATTTTAAAATTTATAAATATTCGTTTAACGTATGTATTATTAGTAATATCCTAGTTAATCTTCATATTTTTTATTTTGTAACTATTTATACAGTTGCAAGATATAAGTAGTCTTGTTCAAAATATGATTTATTTTTTAATTAATGTTGCATGAGTCATTATTCTTAGTCATTATAACGTTCAAATGTAAAATAAAGGTATATTATGTATAGAATTTTCAAAAACTATCAATTGGCATCAGTAAACTGTTTTCGGAAATCAATAAAATCGGATGCTTTTTTAAATAATTTACTATTTTATTGCCTTAAATTCATACTCTAAAAATTACACAAAAACCTAAATGCTTGCTAGTAAAACTAATTGTTTTGTTAAAGTAAATTTTATTGTTTACACTTTTGTTAAAAAGTATTTAATTTTCTTTTACATAATTACTCATTTTCATACAACATACTCTAATAAAATGCAATATGCTCTAAATGTGACAAGTGTCTATTTTATACGAAGATATTCTTAATATGAAAAAATTGTCTATTCCCTCCTAATTAACAAAATTCTATTCACAGTAGACATTGATGATTATTGCTCATATTACTTTGTAAAAATTTTTAATTCAAAAGAGTAAAGCTAATAATTTAATAAACTATTTTACGTTTCGTTTTATCATTTAAAATTTACTCAGTCAATAATTAATTTGAAAATCTTAAAACTTTTTATTTTCTTCTGCCTTTAATTTTTTTGTAAAATTTATGAATGAAAAATAAACTCAATTAATTTGACTATACGAGTATATATGTATATAATTAATAGTCTAAAGGAAAAATTAGAATTGTATAATAATAATTAGAATGAAAATAATTTGTAAACAAAAACAAAACTATATTTTTATAAATGCTTACATATATATATATATATATGTACGTATATATGCATGTATAATATTATAAATGTACACAAGTGAATATAAAAATGCCGCATATATTTATAGATAAGAAGAAAAACGTCAAAATAATATTGTAAGTAAAATTACGATATGATAACGTAAATAATAATAATAACAATAACGAAAATAATAAAAAACAAAATTATTTTATAAAAGAATCACGAAATCACCTGCTTTTTTTTATAATGAACACTCATTTTAATCTAATTGGTTTAACAGGTTGGTGGTTAGATTAAAAGAGAAAAACTTTTTTTTTTTTGAGAATTTAAGCGATTTATTTTCCCGTTTTTATATCGTTTTTTGTTGTGTTAAAATTTCTTTTCTTTTTTTTTTTAATTTTTCTTTTCCTTGTTTATTTATTTATTTCTATAATATTATTTTGTCGGAAAAATTTCAATAATATGGAAAAAGAAATATGGTTTTTTTTTTGTTTTTGTTATTATATTACGGTTTATGATAAAAGAGAGGAAATCAGAAAATATACTTAATATATGCATATACGTACATACATATATAATATATTTATACAAAATAACCATCAAAGTGTGGTGAATATAAAAAATTTTGTAACCACAAAGCTTTATTTGATTTCATTTCTTTCCTTGTTTTTCGTGTTTTTTATTTATTTATTTATACATCCTTCCTTAATACTTAACATGATTTTTGTTTTCCCTTTTTTGTGAAAATCAAAAGGATACATATGTACATACAACAAAAAGAAAAATTGAATTTTTTAATGTGGTTTGATTTTTTTTTTTAATATTTATTTTTATTTCTTGGTTATTTTTTTATTTATTTTTTTATGTAACATTCAACAGGATAGTTTGAAAACAGAATAAGCAAATAACAAGAATTTATATAGAAAATCTCACGTGTATTCAAATAAAATAAAATGTAGATTATTATAAGAATTTAAGAAAGTTAAAGTAAACTATTATAATGATATCAGAACTAAGTTGAGTATTAAAAAAAATAAATTTAATTGTTAATGAATAATGAATTACTATTAATTTATATAATCTAATACAGTAATTAGCAAAATCGAACTGAGGGCAATAATGAAATTTAAAAAAATCCCAAATTTACACTGTTTACAGCTAAATTATAATAAAAAAAATGAAATGAGCAATTTAAAATACAATTAAGAAATTGAGTTTTATTAAATGTAATTTCTTTGAAGAATTCGTAGAAATAATATCACATTTTTGCTGATTCTCTTGCGAGAAACACCTAAACAAATCAAAATTCAACAAAAAAAACAACTAGAAATGCTTAACCTCAAAAATCTTTTCACATTTTGCATAATTTTTCAAAATGTTGATTGTATCAATTATGATTATACTCTACTGTTTTTGTTTGGGACAACCAAAAGGTACCTACTGTATTCAATAAATTATTAAATGATAATATCAATTTAAATAGCAATTCATTTAAATTGTACAGACCTTATTGTTTTTTTTAATATTGTACCTATACGAAAAAATTATATCTAAACTATTTATATTTTCGTTTATAATCCTCCTCTTATTAAATCCTACATAACATTTTATATTTCAATTTTCGTCGTGTAAAATTTTCATTTTCAAAAACATAAAAATATTGTAAAACGAATTCTTTCGTATTTAATTGCTCATTTTAATTTAATTTTTTTTTTCTTAAAATTAAATTACAAACATAAAATAATCTTTAGTGTGGGTCTACGTTAGTTAGCAAATATTAAATGTATTTCTAGTTGGCACTAATTCTTTGCAAATTGCAATATATTAAAAAACATGTAGAAATTCTTTTAATTAGAAATCTTTACTCAAACATTATAATACATACATTCATAAATAAATTTTAATTATAATATATACCAAGTAATATTCTTTTTAAACTGATATTGTATACGTGCTATTTTTCAAAATAATTTCATTTAATATATTTTATATACCTATTAATTTTAAAAATATATATTTTTGCAGCAATTAATAGCTAGATTTTCTAAAATTAAAATACACATATATTTTAAAATTTGAAAAAAAAACCAAACCACAAAATGAAAGTTAAATTTAATTATCACATTAGTACTAAAGAAAAAACACGTTCTTCATTAAATATTACTATATACTTAATATTATTTATGTTTCCTAATTGAAAGATTTTTGTTAGTGCCGACGGAAAAATGTTATACAGATTTCGAATGGTTACAAAATATTAAAAAGTTTGATTTATGAGAATAAATTTACAAATATGTATATATTTATTTTTTTATAAATTTGTCATTAATTAGCCTTAAAGTATAATTTAAGAACTTGTAAATGGAATAAATAATCTAGGTCCCAATCAGTATTATGAATAATGGAATGAATTTAAAGTAAAACCCTCATGCCGAAAATTATTTTGGTTTTAATTTATGCTCATTATTAAATTCTGTAATAGAGTTTTGAGTGTGCATTCAACCTAAAAGTATTATAATCATTATTATATATAGTAATGAAATCAAATATTTATGAACTAATCTAAAATAGTATTTAATAAAATCTAAATTAATTGCAATCTTTCTCAAAATATATTTTAATATTATACGAAATATTAATAAAAATCCAAAGAAAATTAGAAATTTATATAAAAAATGTAAAGTTTTCAACAGTTACTTAGTCAAAAGTAATCTCTAATGTACCTTAACTTTATAGGTATAATAATTATCCGTTAAATTTCATCTTTGCCTTTAGGTATAAAAATTTATTACCTCAATATAATAATGTGGTATCATAAAACAAAAATACTTTTTTTAATATCTACTACATTTTCACAAACATACATACCACACGAAAATTTTCCATTAAAAAAAATTTCGATTATTAACAAATGATTTTCTATTATAAAAATTTTCCATAAACATATTATGCTTTGGGTACATAAGTACTTGAATATTTCTCCTTTAATTCGTATTCAACCTCACTTTATTTTGCGCCTAAAAGTCATTAAAAATTCATCAAAAACATTTTTTAATGCAATATACCACAAAATCTGTATTTTATTTAAATCGATGGTAATTATAAACAAAAATAAAAATTAAATAAAAAAAAAGAGCAGAAAAAAGTAAAATGAAAACAAAATTAAAAATAATTTCGATGACTCCATCTATATTCAGCCAACTAAAATAATATTTAATTTTTATTAAAAATAAAGAGGCACAGCTAAATATTTTAAAGAATGGCAAACTATATAAAAGATTAAGAAAACAATAAAAAGAAATAATATAGCAAAAAATAAAATTAAAACAGAACTGCAAACCGTAAAAAATTTAAAAAAGTCTTAAAAGAAAAATTTGGGGAAAATTTTTTTTTGTTTTTGCTAAAAATCTTAATGGTAAACAATTTTAAACATAATTTCGTAAAAAAATCATTAAAATTATCTAAAAATAATTAGGCAATTCTCTCTACAGTCTACATTTTAAAAAAAATAATGATTTTTTTTCTGTAACTATACAAAAAAAAAAACTTCGAAACAATGTGAAACTAAAAACAAACAAAAGTCTTAAATAATACGAACGTCAGTGTTTCACTTTGTTTCATATTATATATTCATTTAAAATAACACGCAAGTATAATATTAGAGCTAAATTATACATAAAATATAATGGTAAATTTAAAATACAAATACATTAACAAAAAAATTTCTAAAATATTATAGGTATATATAAAATTTTCATTGTAGTAGTAATAATTTTCTATGTATTTGTACTTAATCTATAATTTACCCTAAATGATTTCTTAGTTTATTTTTCAGATTTCTACGAGTACATAACACAACTCTCTACTATAAAATAAATATTGTTCTACTGCACATTATGTATAATAAATTTTTTAATATTATATAGTACTATTTAGTATAATAGTCCTCTATATACTCTTGACTCTCTTGCCTTCATGAAATGACGATAACCATAAAAAATAAAGCAAAAGAAAACTATAATTTTTTATACATACTTAAATTTTATTGTATGTATATACATACACATGTATGTACATTGTTGGTTGCTTAGTTGGTTAAAATATACATACATACGTATATTGATTGCTTTGCTGATATACCAACCATTATAATTTTGTTGTTATATTGAAAATATTAAGGCTCTAAGCGATAAAAATAGTAGAGAGAGGCAAGTAGGTACCTATACATAATATAATAATAATAATATTATGAAAAATTAATTTCATAAAAACAAAATTTTCAAGTATTAAAAAAAGAGGTTCATTCGTTCGTTTCGTTTTTACTTTATAGTACTTATAGAAAATATTTTTTTATTACACTTATTATAAGTAGTAAGGTATGCAATGTTTTTCAGAAGGTGATTATTTTTTTTTGCTTTTAAATATGAGAAAAGGTTGATTTTAATATTAATACAAGTAAGTACATATATTATTTTATAACTGAAATTTTTATGTTCACTTAGGTATGGTATAGACTGGAGGGGAATAAATATGAAGAATTATGCACAATAAAATTGTTTAGCCTATTATTTTTAAGTTTCGTAGTAAGATGATATATTTTAACAAATTTACGATATTGTATATCGTATAAATGAACGTATATTTTTTTTATTATTATTTTTTGTAATTTATTCTATTATGTACACTGAATTAATTTAATTTTGTTCAGATTTGTGTTCTTTGTTTAAATTGAGAATTTTTCCCTTTTTATATTTTCTTCGTTTTAATATAAATTCGTTATAGAATTGATTTATTCATTATTTACGGTATAATAATATATTATAGAAAATAATGTTAAATCTTTATTATATAAAATAATAAAGTAATATTAAGTATTATTAGTAGCATTATTTGTGGGTAATTTTTCGTAAAATTTAATTTTTGGATTTGGTATGAAATTTTTTAGTATATACATATATTTCCAAATAATGAACTTTTTTTTCATATCGTAAATTAAACTAGTTTTTCGATAAATTTTTTATCAAATTTTTGATATTTATTTCACGATTTTCGAATCGTGATAATTTAATATGTTTTTGCTTCAAATACACGTTAATCGTGAGGCAAAAATTTAGTAGAAACAAGTATATGACGTAAATTTACGATTTTGCGCATTTAAGGGCTATATTAAAGTTTAGTTTTGTACTTGATATAAATTCAATTTTATACTTGATACATATTTATTTCAATAATTAGTAATTTTAGCAATACGAAATTTTATAATTAAATTCTTGAACCTATGAAAAATTTATATAAATCTCTAAACTCATTTTCTAAGTCGAGAATCACATGATTGTTTCATAATAACCCTAGCTTGAAGAGTCATACAATTTAAAAATTACTTATAAATAATTATATGAAATTATTATACCGTAAATTTTTCCTTTCATATAACAGAAAAACTACATTTTTACAACATATTTTTAAAAACATGCCTGTTCAATAAACAAAACCTGTTCTCATTTTATATCAACATTCAATACATACTTTGAATTTTAAATTGAAAATTTGAATTGAAAACTTTTCAAAAGTGTACATATATTATGTGTTCATGCTTAATAATTTTTTTTTTTTACTCAGAATTACTTTAAAATATGAAGTTAATTTACTTGTTCACTTAAAACTACATGTACAAAATAGCAACATTTTTATTACTTGGAAAAATCTATTCTTTATTACATATTTTTCTATAATTATTTATTCATTTTCAACCAGTTCAGTTCAAATTTCAATTTTTTTCTATGAACATATGCATGCGAACACATATGCAATGCACATTGTATACTTATAATTTGATATATTCAACTTATACCTAAAGTATTCGTATATTTGAATTTTTGTTTTTGTATATTTAATTGATCGTGAGCTTTTTATCGTTATTTTTCTTGAAAATTTTTACGATTTTAGAAATAAAATTTGATGTGATAGCCTTCTAACTTTTATTAAGAAATATAATATTAAGTATACGATTCATGTATTCAACATTACGGTTTAAAATGGTAAATAATATACATTGTAAGTAGGTAGGTAGGTAGATAGCTAGATACATACATATTTAAACTTTTGCATATTTTTAATGTTTCATTTCTATGCTTCATATATTTAATGTACAGTTGTATGTATGTATGTAAATACATGAGAGTGATATACTCAACATATTGGATGAATTTTTGAAAACAAATAACCGTATTGATGCATTTTTGAATTTTGTCTGTTATACGAGTAAAGATTGAGAAGTATAGAAACAGATATAAAAGTTTTGAATTTTAAAAGTATGATTGAAAAAAATTGTTTTTTTTTTTTTTTTGTCCCAATATAATAAAAATTTAAATTGACAGTTCAATTTTAACTTTTATGCTTAATGACATTAATCAATTTTTTATTACAAAAAAAAAATTAGGGGAAAATGGTGCGCATATAAACCAAAAATATTTGATTAAAAAAAAGAATTAAAAGTGTAAACTAAGGGAAATATTTCAGTCAAAGAAAAATTTAACGGTACATAATAAAAATTTATAATACAACTCAAAATTTCACACAGTTATAGCAAAAAAATTAAATTTTGGTCAAAAGTTTTTTTTACCGAAAAATTTTGAATTCAATGAGTCATTGATTGTGATCGCTATAAGGCACTTAGAAACTGCATGTTAACCATAAATTTCTTTCTAATCAATGTTATTAATTTTAAACAAAAAAACTATAGAATTAAGGACCGATTGTCCGATTAGGGCAAAAATAGCGTTGATTAAGTTTGATTTAATTCATATATTGAGTCAATTCATATATTGTCAAAGCATATCAATCATAAATGCCAAAAATTGAGTAAGAAATCTGACAGATCGTTTACAAATTAACTTTTTCATAAATTTTTTTATAAACAGAAAAAGAAGCAACATTAACCTTACTGCCTCGTTACACCATATACATGTTTATGGCATAGTAAGCCTAACGTTACTTTGTTACGTTACGCAATCACTGTATTCGTATACAAAAATCATAATTTAAACATTTTGCCTTTAAAAATTAAATGTGAGCAAATACTAAAAAGAATTGTAATTATAATCTTTTAAAATCAACTTTAATCAAAATTTTACTTCTCATTTTTGAAAAGTAATACTTTAGTGTAACCATGTTAATATTATAATTTTTATTTTCAATTTCCCCCTTATTTTTTTCGCACTTATTCATTTGATCTTCATTTGCATAGTGCACAATCCCATATTTTTATTTGAATGAAATACAAAAAGTCTTTCGTTTGTTTTTTTAATCTTGTTCTTCAAGAAAATTATAAAATTTTTAAACTCTTCCATATTTTTATGCTATATATCGTATATAGATTTGAGTAAGTATCTGCATATACATGTGTGAAAACATGTACAGTATACAATTTATACTTTACTATACTTTTTTGTAAAAAATTACAAAAATCGTTTGAGAATTCAAAATCAACCAAACCCAAAAAAGGGGATAACATACTGTATAGTATAATAATATGAACACTCTTCAATAAAAATTGGATATCTTTTGAATCTTTAAGATAAGCAACAATGAAAAAACAAGAGAAAGAAAAAAAATTTTTGTATATATACAATGAGAAGAAACTTTTTCGTTTGAGGTTTTTTTCCATACTGTATTTTTCCATATTATACTTATGCTGACTGGTTCAAAATAAAAACCAAATAGCAAAAGAAGTATAAAGAATTTTTTTTTTGAAAAATCACAAAAACAAACAAAACCCATTTTTATATTTTTCCCTCTTTTCTAAGCAGTTTTGGGATATGCTATTATTTTTCTAATTTTTTCCTTTTCTGTTTTTTTTTTACATTAGAAAAATCGACTTTATCGTATAAAAATCGTACATAAATGTATGTATAAATGTATACTTTAAAATTGGGTTTGATGACTTTGAAGTCGACCGAATCATGAATTCACCATACCAAAATAAAAAAAAAAAATAAAGAGTACATAAGAAAATCCAATAAAAATAACAAAAATAAAAAAAGTTCTATCCAAGTAAAGTAAAATCCGTTTTACTGCTTGCCTTCAAACACACAAGTAAAACACAAAATTAAAGAAATAAAATAAAATTCCAAGTTTTTCTTTCTTATTTTACTCAATTTATTTAAAAAAAAAAAGAGAAAAAATGAAGAAAGAAAAGATGTGAAAATTTTTGTTAACATACACACAATCATTCACAAATCCACAATAAATCGAATGTATTTAAGTATGTACATACTTGGTACGTACACATTTACGGTATTAGAAATTTTGTTTTTGTTTTGAGCTCACTGAACTAAGGAATTCAAATAAAATTTTCTCTATAATATTGAAATATTATAAAACAAAAATTAATATGTATATTTTCTAACAAAGATTAAAGTACCCAACTATGTATATATAGGTAGTATGAATAAAAAAGATGCCACAAGAAATTTTTTTTCGTTGTTGCTTTATTTCCCAAATAAGATTCAACAACAACGATAAAGAGTATGTAGCAACTTTATAAATGAACAAAGTTATATTTTATAATAACAAAATATAATATAAAAAATCAGAAACAAGAAAATCTCTAAAGGGAAAACTCTTAATATTCAAAATCATTAGCATAGCACATACAACAATTTAGTTGTACGCAGTTCAAATTTTTTTTGTTTTTGTTTTAATCTTTAAGAGTTTTAAGAGTCAGAGAAAAAAAATGTATTTTTTCCCATTTAGTTACTACTTTAATGTCACATGAAAGTATGTATATATACATATGTATACACATCATTTTTTTACATAAATATAAAATATTTTTCGTATGTATGTATATTTTTTGTTCATAGAAAATGCATGCTTACTGTTTTTAATGGTACATAATTCCAAGAGAAGACATAATACTCGTAGAAGGTAAAGGTACCCTATAGCTAGTAGATGAAAAATGTTAAAATGAAAACATGAGAGTTTTTTTTCCGTTTTCTATATTCGTATAAAATTTCATAGCAAACAGAGAAAATATACATAAACGAACGAATACCTTCTTCTTCTACCTACTACCATATTAAAATAAACAATGATAAAGTCAAAATATAAGAGACAATGTATTAGGGTATACGAAAAACGATATATGGAAAAAATTTGAAGTGGAGAAAAAGTTGAAAAAGTTATAAAACAGGAAAGTCAGTAAAACACAAAAAAAAATAAAAAGGTTATACGAAGTATACATATTTGGTTGCCTTTTCTACTTTACTATACTCATCGTATTTTTTTTTTATCATTTTGTAAGAGTTTTCACATTATTTACACACTGAATTCCAAATCATCGTACCCTACGAACGAAACATTAACAATATATTCAATATATGCTTGAAAAATATTTTCATAGCCCGCATCATATTATGCAGATCAATGGGTAATAATATTCATTTTTAAAGAAGCAAAATTTAATGTAGCGAACACAAGAAAATAATGATATAAAACATAAGTACGAATAAGAAACATACAGCCTACCTAAATATTTTTGACAGATTCATGAGAAGAAATTTTTTTTTAGGAAATGTTGTATGTTACTTTTACTGGTATTATTTTTGTATATTGTTAGAATTATTGTAAATGTGTATTATGTATTAAATCTTATCGTGCACTTTGATAAATTGAAAATTTTTTTTGGTTTTCATTTCTATCATTCCATATACAGAAAGTATGTGTGTTTATCAAATGAAAACAGAAAATTTATGATTGATATATGAAAACATAAATGTCAAATTTTATTAATGGACATAATAAGTTTCAAATGTCAAGTTTCAATGACATTTGATTATTTATCAAATAAATTATATAGATATTTGCGAAGAATGAACAAAATAAATGATTAAAAAATTATATATTAATAAAAAAATCAAATTTTTATTAACTAAAGGCTCAAAAACTAGAAACTACCTTATTTAATTTCAGAACTCGAAAAAGATAAATTTTTTTTAAGTAACTGTAGAGCTCATGAAAAGACCCAACTTTCCTAATTAATATAAAATATACTCTTTAATAAATTACAAATTCTAAACATTAATCACACATTATTCCAATTAAGATTAACTTTTATATTTTATAACATATAACATTACCTCATCTTTAAATCAAAAGTACCGTTATGTACCATTAAATACAAATATAAAGTAAAATGTTTCATCATATTGCGCAGGAGCTCGTTCTGAAAACCTTATTTCTTTTATATTGTATTTTTCACAATCTGGAAACTGAATGTTATATATGTACATACATATAATAAAGTAAAATATAGATCTTATCACTTGATTGTAAATTAATATCTTATATTTTGTAAATTTAGATTTACGACCTAGAAGTCGATAATATTTCCCTTATTTATTTTTTAATATAACAATATTTTGTTGAATATTTACGGGCAATCATAGGAATTTTTATTTTATTTTTATTTTATTTCATAATACTTGGACATTTGAATTAATTTTTGACTTTTGAAACCTATGCCTAACAAGTAATTGTTAGGTTTTAGACGCTAACAAAATAATACACTACTCTGTAGCCTATTAAGTAAGGTATTAATTATATAAATATTTGAATAATTCAACTGTTATAATAAATTGCATAGTAACTATAGAAAAATACATACAGTTTGCAATAATTTTCAAATTATATCTAGAACCGTAGGTTAAATTAAATGTTAATAATTCATTTCTACATTACCGAATAAGGAATTTTGTATTTAAATTCAAAAAAAAAATTTAACATTATAAACTACAATACGTTCTACAATACTATTTTAAATTAAATTCTCATTAGTACAAAAAAAAAATTATACAATAAAGCAGAAAACTGGCACTCGCATATCAAATTATAATCAAACATTCTCAAACTTTCCATGACAGAAAAAAGAAAGAGATAAAATTATATTAAAATTGAATTAGCTAAAAAGAGACAATAATATTCGAAAAAGTTTTATATTTAAAATTGACGTATACTTTGGGAATATTTAATATACCAGTATACAAAAAATATGTATATAAAAGTATTATGCAGGTATATACAATTTTGTACATATTATATGTAAAGTAAAATAAACACTTGAATTTTATTTACATCATATAATAATATACTGTATATACAGTACGTATACATAATTTAATGTAGATAGGTATATATAAAAATAATGCAGAGAATACACAAAAAGTTGAAAATAATGTCGGATTATAATATGAAATTGTACTGTTTTTTTCCATGACACAAACTCAAAAACAGAAAAACGACAAGAAAAATACAAATAAAATTTTTTTTTTTTTTTCGAAAAAAGAGGGTATAAATAAAAAAAAATTTTTGTGTATACGAAGTATACAAAAAATATTGAAAATTATTTTTCTCTTACATTCAGCACAATTTATTTTCTTTTTTCATTTTGAACTAAACTGAACTGAATTGAAATGAACTCCTTTTAAACGACACAACTGAATATACTATACAAAGAAAAACGCTATGACTTTTAAAAAATATATAATTGAAGAAAACTAAATAACAAAATATAGAAAAAAAAATAAAAGAGGACTGTGTTTTGCCATGCCATCCAGCCGTGATGCCATACCCGTACTTGCACACATTGAAAAAATTATATATAATAAATGGAAAAAATATAATACTTTTGACAGGCATTAAGTTGAAAAATTATACTATAAGAGTGTTGCCTGTGCTGTTGTTGCTGTTGGCTCTAAAAGAGTCAGCTAACTTTAAAATATTTTTATATTATACAAAGATTATATTTAAAATGTTGCCGTTGTTGTTGCTGCTGTCATTGTTTTCTTAACCATTTTATTTATTCCATTTTATCACATATAGAAACTTTTTTTTTTTACTTTTTTCTTGTTTTTCAGAAAAATAAATGTAAAAAACTTTTTATGGGATGAGATAATCAATTAAATATTTAGTATAACAAAAAGAGATAGACAATATATTTTTCAGTAAAAATGAAATTTTTCATTTCGTTCCGTTCGTAAACACAAAAAAAAAAGACTTTTTCAGTTTTCTATACTAAAAATTTTTGCAACAGAGGGTACTGTTGTAGATTGTGACTGATGTTTATAAAAAGATTGCTAATGAGTAAATTTTTTAAAAAAATATAGGGTGATTACAAATACATATACACACATACGTTCATTATATTTCATTATTTTTTTATTTCTGTATAAGAAATGATAAAAACATTTATAATCAATAATTTGTTAAATAGGTTGATTTACATATTTCCGAAACAAATTGATAATGAATGAAAAAATAAACGCTTATAGTTCGAAATAAAAAATTTGATTTAGAGTTTTTCGTGTTATTGACTCATTACTAAAATTTTTGATTTAAAATTATATTTGTATATCTAATTTTAATCACAACTTAACTAGCTAATAAATCTCTTAAACTGGCATAAAAATAAATTAATATTTGAATAAAACAAAGGGTTTTTTTTATAATTTAAATTAAATTTTACTGATTTAAGATTTTGTTGCGTAAGGTTCGCACAAATTCTAGAGACCTAAGGTTTCTATAAATTAATAATTTTACAAAAATTTTTGAATTAATTATTCAAAACCAGTAATTTATCTATCAATAATAAAAAATTTTGAAAAAGTTAATTTATTTTTCAACTATTTTTATGATGTAGAATTATTAAAAATTTATTGACGTTCATTTACAGAGTAACTGTGAAAACAGAATCAAAGCGGTAAGCGACAACGAAAATTGTCCGTTAACCCAGAACAAGAATTGAATGGCAAAATCAATTGAACAGTATTTCAACGGTAAAATCAAAGATCACTCCATCGGTAAAATAGGAAATTAGACTAATTCACCGCCGGTGGGGAAATTTGCGGCCGTAATTTTTCTTGATTCTGGGTAGCCCCATTAAAAATATGTGCATTCTATACATAAATTCTGATATTTTGCCGCGGAAAATCGCTCCTATTCTGTTTTCAATGTACAGTACAATGATTGTTCAATATACGGTAATAATTTTAACTATCGAATAGATTTTTTTGACAAAAATTTAAAACTTTTCGATATATATATTCCATTTTTGAGATAATTATTCCGAAAAAAATTTTTATAATGCATTTGGAGTAAATTACCCATAATGAAAATAACTATTCATATAAGAAAATTATGAGATATAAATTAGTATAATAAACTCACTAAAAATAAGTTAAATTAATTAAGTAGACGTTCGGTGTTTAAGGACCCTCTTTGCTACAAATCCTTTATCTCTTTGCTTGAATTCAATATTTATGGTTAAAAGGGTGTAAAATAAAATGTAAAGCTATTACAAAGTTAAACAGTACAAAATAAAAGGAATAATACTCGTATTTTTTGTCTGGATTAAGAAAAAAATCTGTAATAATTTTATATTTTTTTTTAATTTGCTTTACAAGATTGTGATTTATGAAAATTTTATATTTATTAATTAGGAACAAATATTACTTTATAATAGATTAAAACAATCTTCTATATTAATTAAGAATATAATCACCCTGTATAAAATATTTAATTTGTATTTCAATTCCGTAATAACCTCTATATAAATTTCAAACTAATATAAAATGTAGAAAGAAATAAAATAAAAAATGAAAAAAAAAACCCAGGGCAAAACCAGCACTTTGTACATGTTTTTCATTCGTTTTGCTTGCTTTGCTATTCAGTTGAAAAATATTTTTTTCTTGTATAACTTAAAAAATCTCAAAATATCGTATGTAGTACATAATACTAAAAATGACTCTCGACTCACTACGATACTGTGTAGGTCGACCGATTATTTTTTTTTCTTCTTTTTTTTTTGTATATGAGAAATATATTTAAAAAAGAAAAAAACGAAAAATTAAAATATTTTTATAATAAGGCAAACAACCAACACACCAAGTACTACACTCTACAAAAAATATACTCAGTGTACAACAGATCAATTTTAGTACTTTATAGAAGACTGAAATATTAATATTAACATATTTACATACCTTGATATGAACATGTATGTATATGTAAATATAGCATAATATATAAATATAACATTCAACATTTTTTATAATATAACAGAAACAACATCAGCAATAATATTGAAAAAAATTTTTATTCGTTCAAAGAAAAAACTTTGTGTATAGAAAAAAAAATATATTCACAAGAGTCAAACTGAGTATAGAGACAGGCAGGCCAGATAAAATAAAATCCAATTTTTATGTACAGAAATAAAATGTATGAGACCTTAATACCACAATTTATACTGAAATATATGAATACAATCAATATTTTTATATGTTTATAACATTATAACATTTATAATACCTTGCATGGGACGTTGTTTTTTTTTCATTTGCTTGATTTTTGTATATAACGTAAAGTGTCTTTTTACAAAGCAAAAATTTTATCTATAATATTATTATATTCGTTATACTCGTATGTACTATACCATACAGAGTTTTTAAGAACGAACGAATCGAACAAAAAGGCAATCAACAACATAATGTAGGTACATACAATAATGTTTATAAGTATTATAAATTTAGAGAAACGGAACAATATAATACTAACAGCAACAATAATATTAATATAATTATTATACATATCTGTAAATACAATCATATCACATATACACAAAATATAACATTCTATTAGTATTTCTATATATTGTTTCGTATAAGCTCTTAATAATAAACACTCTGTACTTTGGTATTAAACAGTATACTCTATTTATATAGTTAAAATATTATACTGTAGTATAAAAGTAAAGCAAAAAACCAAGCAATATAGATTTTTATTTTGTATTTCTCTTTCTTTCTTTCTTTCCTTTTTTTTGTATTTTCTTTCTTTCTTTCTCACATTATTTTTATTATATACCATGTAGTGTATAATAAATAATTGTGTATAGTATAAAATATCTGTTGTATATACACATTTTTGTTCAAGATACACAATATACTTTGAGTATATATAAATTTTTTTTTTTATATACAATACACTTTGTTGGTTAGAGTTTTCATCCAATTCAGTTTTCGAGGCCGACGATACGAACAAAAATTTATTTTCGTGTTTAGCACAAAACAAAACTAGTCGGGAATATTGGGCGCTTGTGAAAACATCTAAGTTGTAACAAAATTTCAAAAATAAAATTTTTAAATATTGTGTAAAATATTTTATAAAACAAATAAAATTCTTTGAAGAAAAATATTAAGAGAAAAAATAAATTAAATATTTGTATATTCCGTTTTCTTATTAAAAACAAAATTTTTTTATTTCATGATTTATAAAAAAAAAAAATACTAAAACAGTATAATTAATCTGTTAATTTAAACTATTATTATAAAATTTGTTGATGAATATTGAAGAGAAATAAAATAAATATATTATTTTAATAGTTGAAAATAAAGAAAAATTATTAATATTTTATTTATTACATTTAAAAAAATTATAAAAATATACCTTGGAGAATTTCTTTTTAAAACATTAAAAATATTGGAATGTTATTGAAAAAAATATATTGACGCAACCTAACTAACCCTATTATAATAATAAATTAATATTTAAATTAAAAATTTATTTAAATAGTATAAAAAAATATATGAACTAAATTTAATATAATTTAAAAAAAAATGTGATATTATTAAATAATTTCTGAGAAATAAAAACTATCTTCAAAAAAAATTTTGCTTCAAAATTTTGAATTTCAAAAAAAACTATACAACTGGGAGTTAAATTTTCTATTTGAAAAATAAATAAATCAAAAAAGAAAAAAAATTCTTAAAAATAAAAAAATAAAATAAATAAGACTTTTGGTATATAACAGAATTTAATACTGTAATATTGACATATAATTATATACATATGTATATATATAAGTATATATAACATTATTAAAATAAAATCAGTGAATAGAGCAAAAGGCGCAAAATATTTAAATGTCAAAATCTACTAACTAAACTTCAAAAATAAAATATAAAAACATTGTATGTATGAAAATTATTTTTAATGTCAAAAAAACATAAAATTTAATTAATTTAATTAATATTAAAGTAATAAATATATATAAATATATATTCATATATGTATAATTTATATAAAAAAAATATTTATATACTAAACTAAATCTATAATTCTCGTACATATATAAAAAAAAATAAAATTATTTATATGAGTGTATAAAATTCACTTTAAATATAAAAACAACAAAAAGACAAAAAAAATACAATAATTTTCTTGTATATAAAAACTGAATGTGAATGTAGTGGAAATTTTTATTTCTTTTTTTGCTTTATTTTACTGTTTTTTCTGCTTTTTTGTGTTATATTATAAAGAAACACAGAAAAAAAAGGTTACTCAACCAATTCGGTATATTAAAAGAAGCAGTCAGTCAGTCAGTCAATTTAGAGGCAGAAACTTTAATTCAATTTTAAAAAAAAAAAAATAAATATATATTATTTATAAAAAAGTTAAAGAGAGAAGAACAAAAAAAAAAACTTGAAAATTAATATTATAAAAAAGTAAAGAAAAATATGTTAAAAATGTCGACATATTATAAATTTATTCCAAATAAAAATTTACTTATATTACAACAAAAATTCAATTTTTGTATATTGTAATATACATACAAAAAAGGAGAATAATTAAATAATGATATACCTATAAAGTTTTAGTATAAATAAAATCTATGTATATATAAGAAAAACTATAAAAATAAATTTAATTTTAATAAATGAAATTCCAAAAAAATTTAAAGAAAAAAAAACAAAATGAACTAAAATAAATTTTTACAATTATGAATAACTTTAAAATATAAAAATTAATTGAAAATTTACATTAAATCAAAAAAGAAAAAAAATTTAGGAGAATCATATTATATATAAAATACACATTTTATTTTATATATAAGTTAAAAAAAAAAAGAAAAACAATATAAAAATAAGAACAAAATAATTATTATATATAAACACTTATCATAACACACAACTGTCAAAATTAGAATAATATAATAAGAAAAATAATAATAATAATAATAAAATTTTTGATATATATACACAAACATTATTTATCAAAATGTCACTTGGTATTAATTTAAGAGTAACTGGTCACAGTAATCAAGGTGGTCGAAAATATATGGAAGATTATTTTTCAGTTGCATATCAAGCATCTGAAATTGAAAAAAATAATGTTGAATATGCATATTTTGGTATTTTTGATGGACATGGTGGCTGTGAAGCAGCTAAATTTGCTAAAGATCATTTATTACGTGAAATTGTTAATAATAAATTATTTTGGTCAAAATATGATTCAGATGTATTAAGAGCAATACGTGAAGGTTATATATCAACACATTATGCTATGTGGCGTGAACAAGGTATTTATATACATACATATTTCATTATATTATAATTAAAATATTGTATAATGAAAAAAAAAATTAGTATAAATAATTTTTCTATATCCATAAAATTTTTTATTTAAAAAAAAAAAATTGAACCTATATAAAAATTTAATTAAGTAGATACAAGCAAAAGAAATAACCACAATTTTCTATTCAATATTATCTTAATTAAGCTAGAAAGAGATAACTATATATGCTCGCCTAATATATATTATACTGCATACACACAAATATATATATAAAACATATATCTGCATCTACATTATCCCATCCTTCAAAATATACTTTTACAGTTTTAAATACACTGTTATATGATTAGAGAAAAAAAATTAGAACGAAAAAAAAACTTTTATACTTCAACCAGATATACGTTATGCCAATATAAATTAGATTTTTTACGTCGCAATATTAAAAATGAAATAATGGGAACAGAAGATTTTTTTTTTTTTTTATTATATAAAAAGAAACTCTTTTTAAATAACTTCATTTGAATAAAAATATTTTATACCTACTATATATTTTTATAATACTTATAATTTTTTTTTTGAAATAATTAAATATTAAATAATGTTAAGATAATTTAATATTTAATGAATTTGTTAATTTATTATAATTATTATATTAATTTAATTAATTAAAATATTTAGGTATATTAATAATAAAATTTTTATTAAGAAAAATTTATTTAATTCTAATATTTTATTAGTATTATATTAATATTAAATTGAAAATATTAAAACGGATAAAATATTAGGTAAAATTAAAAATTAATATAAATTTTCTATAAATATTTCTCATAATTTTGAGAGAACTATAATATATAAATTTCAGTTATACTATAAAATATTTAATTTTAAATATATATAAATTTATTTTAATAAAAATTCTAATATTTGAAGAACTAAATAGTTTACGATTGTATAAAAATTAAATATTTAATTAAATTTTAAAATTAAATTATCGATATTTTTCATAATTTACAAAATAGCTTTAACTTGAGCTTTTTCTGAACTTTTTTAAAACATTTTTACTATATACATTTCTAGTGTGTGAGTAATATTTTTCTGTATATCGTTGGGAAAAGTATTATAAGATATTTAATACTGAATGTAATACAATGTTGCCAAATTATATTTTTATGTTGAAGATATATTTTTTTAATACGAGTAAACACACAAATAAGACTTTTAGGAAATCCGTACCAATAGAAATTACGAAAAATATTATAGATACATTAAAGAGAAAATTATATTTTTTTTGCTACCAAATAATATTGTCGCTATATAGATTATTTTTATAAAAAAAATCAAATTAATTAAATGATTAATTTACATATTATGTGTATAGAATCTAATAAAATTAAGTTCATATGCGGAACATTGTTTAAAGTGTATTAATTTATTATATCCGCAAGAAATATTATAATTTTTGTTTTTTCTTTAATTTTTAAAAATGATATTCTGTTTAACTTACCTTTATAGTATATTTTTATTAGAATGCTGATAAATTGACATAACTCTGAACTTATACAATCAGCAAAAATTATATACAATATCCGTAATTATTATATCGGTACAGTTAATTCTAGGTATCAATATCCTTAAAAGCAATATTCTTTCAATTTTACGTTACATTATTTTTAAAACCCTAAAAAGAATTTTAATAACTTTATTAAATAAAAAATTTATGACTAAGTTTAAATACCATACCTGTTTAGTCTTTTAAATTTTAGCTTTCAATTTAAAATAGATGATAATATTTTTTTATAAGAAATAAAAAATACAATTTAATTATCAAAACCAATTTTGTGCTGTCGGTTTTCTTGGTGTAATATTCAATTCAATGGATAATCTTTTCTTCTATATATTTGTAAATGAAATACTTTCTAAAGAACAGATAATCCAAAAATGCAGAGTTCCGATTATATTGGTTGTAATTGAATTTGTAAAATATTCCCTTAAGTACACTTTTCCATTCTATTCGATAAAATTTATTAATTGCATATTTATAAAGATAAAGTTGTGTTGTAGGATTTGATATTTTGCCGCATTCTTGCATGTTGTTGTTTGCTGATATTAATTTTATTCATCTGGACACCTACTTGTGGGTAATATAGGTTGTTTCAAATTTGTTGAGGCTTTTTTCTGAACAGTTAAGAGCAATATAAATTTGAGATCGGTTGAAATTTTTAATGTGTGCCACCTTAATAAGAGCAAACATAAAGTTGTGTTGCAGTACTTGATATTTTGCTGCATTCTCGTATATTGATTGCTGATATTAATTTTATTCATTTGAAACTACTTGTTGGTAATATAAGCTGTTTCAACTTTGTTGAGGCCCATTTCTGAACAGTTAGAAGCAAGATAAATTTGAAATCGTTTGAAATTTTTAATGAGTGCCAAAATAATAAGGGCACACATAAAGTTCTGATGTATTACTTGATATTTTACTACATTCTTGAATGTTGATTGCTGACATTAGTTTTATTCACCTGAAACTGTTTGTTAGTAAAACAAGACGTTATTTGCTTGAAGTTATTTTAAATTCATCAGTTTTTTGTGAAAGCAGCATTTAAAGAAGGCTTAAAACAAGGTGCTACGTTCTTCTTCTTTAGTTACTGCTCTAACTTAGACATGGTTTTCTTTTCTTTTTTGCAGAATTTACAGTTACTAAATATTAATGTTAATTGTCCTTCATTATTTATATTATTTATTAGCATTACTTTTCTCTATTCTTTCTTTTTTCTTCTCGTTTTGATAAATTATGGTGAATTAACGTTTAATAACTGAAAAAATAAAATGTTTTTTTTTTGTCATTTCAAAAATAGTTGAATTAAGGAATATTTTGACATAACAGTTTGAGCATTATAGGCACGTATATTAAGATTAAGTTGCATTATAATATTTGATTCATTCTCTTCTAAAATAAATACTTTTGATATTGTTAATTTCTCTTATAAGTGCGATTTCTGATGATTTTTACCTAAAATGAAAAAAAAATACTTAATTAATATTTTTTTTATACAATATATTAATTAGATTTAAAATTACAAAATCATATGCATGTATTTAAAATGAAATATTTTCGAAAACCAATAATTTATTAGTCCGTTAACAGAATTAATCTCAATTTAAATTTATTAAATTTTAACTGTTAAAAATGCAGAGATTCTCAAATGTTAAATATAATTTAATGATATTTTCACTGTCCTTTACAATAATGTCCAATCAATATTCATTTGATCTCGTCTGTCAATTTAAATTGTTTTTTACTTTTAACTTCAATTCATTTTAAAGAATGAGTTTTCGTAAGTTTTAAATTTGCAATAACAGTAATGCAATTCATACAGTTTAAGTGTAATATGTCAAAAATGATATCAACATTAATAAAATTTTCTTATTTATTAAGAAAAAGAAAAACAATCAAAATAGAAATTTTTTAAGGAGATTGTTTTTATTTTATACTTTAGTATATTGCAATGGCTTGTACATGGGTAGTATGAGTATATATACACATGTATATCTATAGATTTGTTTATAGTAAGTGTTTGACTGAAATTTTGTGTGGTAATTGACAATTTGTTATTTTATTTCGTTTTGTTTTTCTTATTTTTTTTTTAGTGTTTCTTTTTTTTGTTATTATTTCGCTTCAATACCCTTACATGAACTCTTCTAATAAATTGAGTTTTGTTTATATTGTCATTTTTTTTTCGTGTTTTTATATAAAATATATATATATATATATATATATATATAAATATGTACATAATTTTTTTTTTTGACTTCTTCTTATATACTTTTAAGAAAAACGCACATGTTTATAAGATGATGATGATGATAATAATAATATTTATATTATTGATATTGATTGATGAGAATAATATATAAAAGTATATAAAATAAAATATTCGCTTATATACAATAAGTGGTTGTGCTGTGAACAAATTTTACATTGCATAAAAAAAGGAAGAATATTAAAAAGAAAATCACCATTTATGCATGAACACATGTACATGGACATATGTATGTATAAACCTGAGAAATATTTTTCTTTTTATCAAAATAATCAAAATATTTATATGTGCTTTCTACAATATGTATATAAGAAGTAAAACTAATTATTTGCAATTCGCGAAATCTACATCAATATACAATCGAAATTTTGTTTACATTTTTTTAATTCGTTTTTATTTAAGTATAATATTGGAATGCATTTTATTAGAATCAAATTTCCGAAATTCATAATATGAATTTTTCTCACTAGTGTAGGTGTATATACCTATACCCATACGATTTTATCTATATTTTAAATATTCATATTTCTAAATAATCACAAATATTAATTTTTTTTTTGAAAAGGAAATACGATTTTAATAAATTTGCACAACTAATCAATTTATTTTCCTTGGAGAGATTTTTTTTTAAATTCAAATTTATTTTATGATTACCTAATGAACCACGATAATAATATGCTACACTTTGATTAATTATAGCCCTGATATCTGAACACAAGTATTACAAATCTAATTATGTAATAGGTATACAACCTACCCAAAATATTAACTAACGTTAATAAAAATTCGAGCTTTTACCTTATGTGAACGTAAACTTCAATATGACATGACAAACTCAGTTCAACGTGGACTAAGATTTTTAATATTCTTTTTGTTGAAAATTGTAAATGTGATAGAAAAAATTTTAATTTTACATTTTTTTATTTTGCAACATCAATTTGTTTATCCGAAAATATCTTGACACCTAAAGTGTTTTGTGTATATTTTATAATATCAATATGAAAAATATGATCTGACAAATATTTCAAAGATTTTTTTGTTAAAAATTATCGGAATGGTAAAAACGATATTTTGTATTACTAATGTCAATAATTTTATAAATTTTACAATCTGTCAAATTGTTTTGAAAACGCATTGTGTCAGACCGAAATTTTATCGGGAGAAATCTTATACAACCAATACTTTTTTTCAAAAACTACTTTGTAAAATAATTGATTATGTTCTTAATTTTATAATATTTTAATCAGTTTAAAAATAAAAAGTTCAAAATTAAAATGAAATGAATTTACTTTTTCTTCTTTTTTTATAGAAAAATGGCCAAAAACTGCTACAGGCTTACCTAGTACAGCTGGGACAACAGCAAGTGTTGCATTTATCTTTAGGAAAAAAATTTATATAGGTCATGTAGGTGATTCTGGAATTGTGTTAGGATATCAAGAAGATGGAGAAAAATGTTGGAAAGCGAAACCATTAACACAAGATCATAAACCAGAATGTAATGTAGAAAAAGCTCGAATTATTAATGCAGGCGGTAAAGTTGTTACAAAATCTGGAGTGCCAAGAGTGGTATGGAATCGTCCAAGAATAGGTCATAAAGGTCCAGTACGTCGAAGTACACCATTTGATGAAATTCCATTTCTTGCTGTAGCTAGAAGTTTAGGCGATTTATGGAGTTATAATTCAGCTTTAAATTTATTTATTGTTAGCCCGGAACCAGATGTCCGAGTTATTAAAATTGATTCAAAAACATTTAGGTAAAAATTTCATTTATTATAATTTATAAAAAATCCAAAATTAAAATTTTTTCTTTCTAATTTTTTAGATGTTTAGTATTTGGTACTGATGGTTTGTGGAACGTAGTAACACCAGATCAAGCTGTTGATATGGCACGTGATGCAGAAATAGTTAATGAACGTTTAATGTTTATGGGTGGTAATAGTAGTGAATGGACAAATCCAAGTAAATTTTTAGTAGAAAAAGCATTAGAAAGATGGAGTGTAAGGCGAATGAGAGCTGATAACACATCTGTAATAACAGTATTCTTAGATCAACCAGGTCAACCAAAGAAAAGTGTCACTGGTAATAATAATGGTATTATTGATCGTTGGAGTAATACAACTAGATATGAACTAAAATATGAAATGGAAAATGAATATAATCCTGAACATGTAATATATAATCGATACAATGAGATGGATTCGAATGATGTACTATCAAGTTGTCATACAGAAAATCAACAAGACTATTATTATGATCAGTATGGAGCATCATCTTCTACATCTATAATGGACAGAGAACATATTTTAAGTTCGTCCGGACATGAAATTAATGGTAATGAAGTTAATAATGATTGCTATTCTATGAACTCATTACAATATTCACCAACATCAAATAACAATGATAATCCGGATATTAATACAATGAACGGTTTATTTACTATCACTGAAAGCTATGACAAAAATATGGAAGGTGGTTATGCATTTTATGAAAGTACGATTGGTTTAGAAAACAGTGCAGTGCAAACCTTTAAGTATCATAACACATCAAGTTGTGATGCTATTGGAGAAGATGATTCATTTATAATGCATAACAATACAGCTGTAATAGCGTCGACGGCAAATATATCAGCGCTGGAATCAAGTTTTGATTTAACACATCAACTAGATGAAACCGCAATTACAGCACACCAACAAAGTTTAAATACTATTGATCCTTTAACCATAGATAATCACCAACATACAACAAATGTGGAAGTCCACAACGACAGTTCAAATTATAGTCATAGCTTTGCAGAATCGTATAATTCACTTTTAATATCAAGTCTGGAAAGTGACAATAGCAGTAGCAATAGTAGTAACAGTAGTAGTTGTAGTAATAACAGTAACAGCAGCAACAGTAATTGTAGCAGTAATAGTGATTCAAGTGGTGATGAAGAATTTTATGATGGACTTCATCATAGCTACAAAAGTCTTAATGAAACAGGTTTAGCTGGTCATGATCGAGTATTTCATCATTCTCCAAATAGTAGTAATGAGGAACAACAAGAGCAATATCAAAAAGCTTGTATGTTACGTGAAGATGGTTACAGTTTAACTAAACTGGAAACAAGAGTTGAACAAAGATTGCGAAGTAATTACCAAAACAATAGCAATAATATAAAGAACGACAGAGGCAATGATACTTGTAATAATTATAACAATAATGATAATAATAAGAGTAACAATATTAATATAAATAATGATAATGGTACCTATAATAGTAATAATATTACCAACAAAGATAATAGTAATAATAACAATAACAATACTAAGAATAATAACAATAAAGATAAAAATTATATAAATGGCAATATCAAAGATATTACAGAAAACGATACCTATTGTAATAACAATAATATCACAAATGATAATTGTTCTTATAATAATAACTCTAATAACAAACTAAATGACACTAACATATTTAACAACAATATCGGTCGCAAAAACCATAATGATAATAATGATAATAATAATAATAATAGAAATAGTAATAATGAAGATAGAAATGGTAGTAATAAAATTGGTGATATTGATAATTATGGTGATAACAATAGTAATAGTAGCGATGGCAATAGCATTGACATTTACAGTAGTAGTAGTAGCTGCAGCGATGTTGACAACAAGAACGATGACCATTTCTTATATGAAGAACTTCAACAACCACAAACCAGTCAAAAACAAAAACATATTAGTATTGAAACATTCCCAACTTTTACTGAATTAAGTACAGAAATAAATAATTATAACCAATATGATAGTATTACTAGTAGTTATTCAATAAATAATGATGATAGCAAAAGTAATTTTATTAGCTCAAATAATTTTGAAAGTAATTTAGAATGTAACAGTTTAAACATTAGTAATTCAGATATCGAATTATCAAATCATGCAAATCAAATTTTAAACATAACATCAAATAATTTTACTTCAGTGGAATCAAGTGACGACATTAGTCTAAATCCAATCATAGAAATGGAAACAGAAGTTCTAGATGAAGAAATTGAAGATATTGAAAGTTTAAGTTGTAATCAAAATATTGAAACGAGTTCGAAAGATATAGAAACTTCCACATCTCGAACTACGGAATATTTACTAGAGGAAAGTATACAAATAAATGAAATATCATCAAGTAATATTGAAATAAATTCACCTATTCCGTCACCATCATCAAATAATTTTATACTAGAAAAGCTTGAAATTGAACCAACAAATTTTGATTCTATTGACAGCAACGAAATGGAATTAGAAAAATCTACATTTAATTTGAAAACAATAACAAACAATAAATTAAAAAATAATAATGATAAGAACAATAATAAATTTAATAATAATTTAAATAAAAATAATATAAAAACGAAAATATTAAAATTAAATTGTAAAACATCATTTCCACCTGACAAACAAAATGAAAATGAAAATAATACATTAAATTATATTAGAAGATCATTACGATCATCTAATAATAATAATCTTCACATTAATTACAATACCATTAAAAAGAATACTATTAATAATAACAATCGAAGAAATAATAATAATTCATTATCCAAAGATATGAAAGCCAAAAAAATTTTAAATAAAAACAAACCTTCAAATAGTAATTTAACAAAAACAATTGTTACAAAGGAGTTTATAAAAATAGTTCATGATTCTACAAATTCAATTCCGAAAAATAATACCAATATAATTTTAGCTAAATTAAGATCTCGGCCCAATAATAATAGCAGCAATAGTAATAATAACGATAATAATAATAACAATAACATTAATATTAACCATAATATTAATAATCGTGCTAATAATAATAATAAAAACAATTATAATGATAGTATTCGTAACAGTTCACAGCCATCTCAATCATCTGAAAATTTAATACAAACAACCGAAAAGGTGACGGTTTGGTCAAAAAGATCTCGTAGAATAATTCAAGCAATAAGTAATAACAACAATTGTAAACCAAATCAGAAATTAAATAAAGCTTTATGTACAAATAATACTGCAAACAAAAACATATGTAATAATAATAATAATAATTCATCATCATCAGTTATAACAAGTAGTAGTAATAATTTTAATAATAATAATTCAAATTCAAAAATTTCTACAAATTATCGATTCCAAAATAATCCTAATTCAAATCATAAAATCCAACATCAACAAAATAATTCAATATCTTCAGTTAGTTCGACAACATCATCATTATCATCATCACCAAAAACCACTACAACAAATTATATATCAACAAAACGTTCATCAACCTCACGTAATAGTGCCTGGTGTCCTAACAAAAAATCAGTTCAAACAAGAAATCGAGTACAAAAACGCTAAATTAATGAACTAAATTAACAAAAAAAAACTTTTAAGATCTAAAAAAAAAAAATTAAAAACAAAAACTTATTTAATCATAAGAATTAAAAATTAATAATTTAAAAATTAATAAAATAAGAGAAAAATTTTAAAATTTCATTGATTTTATTTATATTTTATATTTAAGTTCTAAATTAAACATGAATTGAATTTGTAATATAACAAAAAATTAAAATATTACAAGAATAAATTAATTATTTAAAAATGAAATTTTAAAATTATATGAAAACAAAGAAAAACCATAACTGTGAATATTAAAAATTTTAAATTTTAAGAATTATAAAAATTTTCTTTTTTATTAAATTAAATATTATTAAAAAAAATGTAAAACTAAAGCACATTGTTGTTGTGTTTAATTTAATGTATTATTATGTTTAATGTTCAAATTCAATTACTATTAAAATACATATACATAATATGTATATATAGATTTATAAATTATATTAATATAAATTAAAAAAAAAATTTAAGTTATAATTATATTAATGATTAAAATTATATTTAAATGTAGAGAAATCATTGTACATTAAAAAAAATGGAAAATATTTTTTTGTAGGAAAAAAAACGAAAAATTTAAAAGTTAAAAAAAATAATTATTAAGGGATAAAAAGATTTTAATAGTAAAATTATAAAAATTTTTATTTTATTGAAGGACAAAAATTTATAAAAAGGAGAGAAAAAAATTTATATAAAGGAGATATAAAAAAAAAAAACAGTAATGAACACAAAAATATTAAAAAATTTTAATTACCAATTCTATTGTTTCATTTAAGTCTCTTATTTATTTCAGTCATACACATTTATATTAGAGCAAAGAATTATAGATTACATCTCAGTTGCCTACATTATTGTTGTCTTTTTTGGTCTACAATTATTGAGGAACTATTGAATTCAACACTTAGCAATTTTTACAATCATTATGTTAAATAAAAACTTGCAAAACTTTCCGTATATCTTGAAATTAGCAATTTGACCATAGAATATTCATGCGATTTTCACACCTATTTATGCCACATTAGTGACAAGTTAGAAAAGCATAGAAATAAACAAATCAAGCTTTTAATAATATTTAAACTTTGGTTCAACAAAAAATTTTATGCAATTTAAAATATACATGTGTACGTATGTACTCGTACGTTGATCTGATTATATAAAACAAAGTAAAACATCTTATTTTCAACAAATGGATAAAATGTTTGTGTCAGAATTCAATTCGATCAAACTAAACAAGGCTAAATTTAAAAATTGTCAAGGCAAAATACTGAACTTAGCTGTTGAATTAAGGTCATGCTATGGAATTCGATTTTCATATTTGCAGAAATAAGAAGGTAAATTAATTTTTCCGAATACGAAAATCCAATTACATAATAAGGTTCCTGATATTATAATTAAAATGTTTAAAAGATAAGTAAATACATTACCTTTATAGAATAAACTATTATAAAAAAAAAACAAAAACATGGCTTAAACTTTGAATTTTAAAGGATGCTTGAGACCATACATTACATGCATATAATTGTAAATCTTTCACACACTACATTTTTTGCATATTCTTCACATTTGTATTCCAAAATATTAAATTTTTAATAATGTTACTTCTAAAAATTCTACCTTTGACACGCTTTGAATTAGAGTATTGTAGAATCGAACTGATTTCTACAATACTGTAATTTTAAAAAAAAAAAATATTTGTTTTGTAATGCAAAATATATCAAAATACTTTTCTTATAAGAGAATTTAATACAAATACATCTATACGATCAAAGATTATAACACGTTTGGAAAAATTTCCAACTACAATGTACTACCTCATTTTACTACTAATTTACAAGGAAAACATGTCAACACAAATTTTGAAATCACAAATGTCATTACTTTTTAGTATTATTTTGACAGATTAACACAAGGATTTACTTTTTAAGCCGAATACTGTCTTATATAAAATTATTTACAAATTTTGTTATTTATGTGAAATAAAACGCGTTATAAAAATACAAAAGACACATAATCAAAGCTTCATTTTAAATTAGACATACATATGTAATTAAAAATCATACGAAAAAACGTTTCTTAAAAGTTAGATGATGTCTTTTATTAAATCTTTGATTAATCTTTCACGAATTCAAACGAAGCAGTTTCACACCTCTGTCCCATGTAGTGAAATAAGAAAACTAGCACGGCTTCGTGTAGTGGATAACAGCGAAATTGGGAAAGCAGCAATGGCTGAAGGTAAACCTCCTCGATGTATTCACATTTATAATAAGCGAAGTGTTGGACATGTTGGTGACAAAGTTCTTGTGGCTATAAAAGGACAAATGAAAAAAGGAATTTTAGTAGGATGCAAACAAAACCAAGCACCTAAAAGACCAAAATTTGATAGCAATAACGTTGTGTTAATAGATGATAATGGTACTCCATTGGGCACAAGAATACACGTTCCTATACCAACTACATTAAGAAAAATTTTGAAAGAAAAAAATGTTGTTAAAGGAGCTGATTACACAAAAATATTAGCAATCGCAACACGATTTGTGTAACTTATTACAAATTCTATGTTTTTTAATTTATAAATCAAAATATGTATACATATACAGGTATAAATAAATTGTATTGAAAATATATTTCGTTACTCACTTTATTTCTAAATGCTATTTTCTTTTCCATTTTAAGGACATCTTTTAAATTGTTTGTCGCTTCGCAGGCCCACCATTTTCTTCATCTTCATTGTCACTCATAGCATCACGTTTTCTCTTTTTAGCATATTCTTGTACTAATCCGCTAGCAGAAATACTAGAAGTTTTGAATTGAAGCCAATCTTTAAACTAAACATAAAATAAAGACATATTAATTTGTATGAATAATTTATCATAGTATCACCATAGTATTTGTACGAACTCCTTGATCATATAAACCATTTTCTAGTGTTTCTAATTTAAGTTCAGGCTTTTCGTCTACTGTTGTGCTTTTACAAATTTCCAACAAATGTTGAACTCTTTGACGCATACTCTCGAAAACAATTTTCCCGACAATATGATTTCTATCATAAGGTGTTATATGTCTCCCATATTCGTAAAAATATTGATGTAATTTTCCCAATTCTATATTTGTAGCATCAGCTTCACACACCGCTTTATGGACGTTTTTGTAAATTTCTGGTACTTGAACACTAACATAAAATTTTTTTTTGTAATTAAAAAAATAAATTTGAGTATTTTTCATACTACTTATGAGCCTACTACGTGTATTTATATTATGATTCTATTAATACAAATGTACACGCAAAAATTTAAAAAATATAATGGAATTTACCTAAAATATGGATTATTTGGTTTTAGTTCTTTTAAATACCATAAGGGTAAATTAACACTTTTTCCTGGCTCTAAATCACTAGTTTCAGATCCTGGATCAAGAAATCCTAAAATTTAAAACAAAAATTTAGACTTCTTAAACTTGAAAAATATATTTAATGCTTTCTTACCCATTTTTAAAAGTTTTGTATTAACATTACAAGGCACTCTTTCGTGAGTTACTAAAATATCATCAACCGAATAGTAATTTGGATAATAACTCATTTTCTATAATTTTATCTTGCTGTAACCATAACCATTTGTTCAAATTTGTATTAACAATATTTTAATATTTTTTAAAAACGAGAAAAAACTACACGCAAAATTAATAAAAAACGGAAAAGAAATAATAATAAAACCCGCCAAAATGAAAACATTCAACAGCTGAGCGTACTTTTGTATTAAAAAGGTCAGTGCTGCCATTTTTAATTGCCATGGAAACTTCACAATTGCATTCTAATTCACAATATTATGTATGGTCAATGGTTCCTTTTCTTTATTAATTTCAAACATTCAGGACGGAAATATCCTAAAATTGTTTTTTTATCTATTCCATATTTGCAGAAAATGTACTCTACTCTCCGTTATTTTATTTTATTCCAAATATTCGGAAAGTATTCTTTTTATTCCGAATGATTTTTAAAATAATAAAGTATTTTTCTTACGGGTTAAGTGAAAATTTCATTTATTTTATGTCTTGTTACTTTATTTTTTCATTCCAAATGTTCTTCTTTAGAAGCAATAAAATGAAACAAATGCTTAAATTTCAAAAGATTCCAATATTCGAAAAATCTGACGGATGCCGAAAGACATATTTTAACTTTTCATGTTATTGTGAATCACGTTTTTTTATAATATTGAAATATTCAATTCTCAATTTTTGTCACAACTTTACTATAATGTCAAACTAACGGGATTTAAATAATATAAATTAAAACTTCAGTCCAGCGATAATACAGTGATTAATTATAATAATTAAAAAGTAATTGTGGTTTACATTATTATATAATTAAATATTTTATCTAAATATGGTCGTTGTATATTATTTTTTAAATTATACAAGTAATATTCATTATGTATAGCATTCGATTTCATCAATTGTTACATGTAAATTCAAAACATTACTGAGCTTGCACATTATTAAAAACCCAAATGCACAAGCATAATTGTTGCTAATTATACCATAAGGCAGTATTCAACGTAATTTGTAAAAGTAATAACGTTAAATATTTACATATATATGCATATGCAAACATCAAATACTACACAAGTATACTAAATCATTTTTTAGAATGACGTTTGCAGAAATTTTGAAACGTTCAACCAGTACCAATCAAACTGGATTTAAAATGGGCAAACACAAAATCAGGTGAAAAGAATGATTAACGAGCTTATTTTATTATTTGATTTATTTCTGTTTATTTTTCAATTTAATCTTTTATTTTTTTAATATTATTTTAGTTAATTATATTCATTTGGAAAATTGGCATAAACATAATGGTATAATTGTTATTTTGATGCTTGAATTCAATTTATTATTTGAAAACTTTGAAATTTTCTGTTTTCATTATTAATCTAGTTGATCTGAAATCATAACATAAAATATTTGAACTATTGTACCTACTACTATTATACCTAATACATACCTACGTATTTCAAGAAAATTTTAATTAGTTAGATATTTTGGTATTTTGCTTAAAAATTTAAATGCCAACATTATTAATTATTATGAATTTTAGCCGCTAAAGAATACTATATTCATACATAGAATATTATTTTAAAATTTCAAATTTAATTGTAAAAATTAAATTAAAATTATTAGGAAATGAAACCATCATAAATTGAAAAAAATTATATTCTTACAATACATACATTATGTAGATACATATTTGTAAATAGTTTACATATATATGTATATATACAAACACAATACAAAGTGCATACAATATTAATTTATTGTAATAAACAAATCAACAGAAAATGCAATCATACATGAATAACAAAATATATACCAATTTTTTATTATCCTCTTATTTTAATTATAATTATTCTTGTTTTTTTTTTTTTGGTTCGCAGAAATAAGAACAGTGTCTGAATTTTATTTTTTATATTTTTTTTTTATTAAATCAACTTCTCTATAGTCAACGATTCATTGAATGAAATTTTTAATATGAAAATTATAACAGCAGTACAATGCGCAAGTCTTGAAATTGCTTTTCTTTTTTTTGCAGTTCTGAATTAAAAAAATTTTCATATATTTTTTTTTCAGGTATTCATCAGCACAATTTTTCTTCACAAGAATAATTTTTTTCGTTCTAAAACGAATTTTTTAGTTATTAGTTAAATATCCTTTATATTGTTAAATACATTTATCGTTGAAAAAATTTTTCTTGCGGCTATATAAAATAAAAAAAAAAATAAAATTTTAATAAAATAAAATATAAAATCTAAAGAAATGAAATTTTAAATATAAAATATAAGAAAAATTTCTTAATTATAAGAGAAGAAAAAAATAAAAAGAATAAATGTAATCAGTTGGTTTTTTTTTGTTTCGCAATCAAATTGGGGAAAAATTTTAAATTGAAAATATTATACATTTTATAACAAAAAAAAAAATAATAATAAAAATTAGAAAAAAAATAAAAAAAAAAACTTCTAGGTTTTCTTGAATTTTAGAGAATTTTTTTTTAATATTCTTCTTGTATATGCAGAAGACGTGTACCGGGTTGTATAAGAAAATTTAAAATTTTTCTGTTTCTTTTTTAGTTATTATTTTTTATAAAATGAAAAATCTATAAAAACAAAAAAACCAAAAAAAAAAAAATAACATAAAATATAAAAAAGAATTTTAATTCTTGATTACAAAAAAAAAAAATTAAAAATAAATTATAAAAATTTTTAAAAGTTCTTAAATCTTTCAAAGTAAAAAATTTGAAAAAATTAATTTAGTCAATCAATATTGGTAATTATTAAAAATTTTATATTAAAAAAGAAAAAAAAAATTGAAGAAAGGAATTAAATTCCATATTTCATTTTCAAAAAAAAAAGGCAAAAAAAATTAAAGAAAAGGACTTTGAAAATATTAAGTTTTTTTGAAAAAATAATGTCCGGTAGCAATTCTAATTCCGTTATTTGTGAGGAAGTATTTTTTGATGGATATCAGCCTTCTACGGACGGTAAGTTTATTGAATTTTTTTCAATATAATACACTATACTTTAAAATATTTAAGACATATTAATTTTTCCTCAAAATTTATTTTATTTAAAATCAATATCTAAAACAAATTCCAACTTCAACTTATTTTAATATTATACATATGTATATATTTTATGCGTATAAACAGATATTTTAAAAAAATTTGTATAAGTATGTACATTTGTTTAGGCAAAAATATTATTATGAGCGTTGCCTATGACACAAGAATTTTTATTAAAAATCTATATAAATATTTAATGCGTCTTAGGTATAAATTAAAGTATAATGAAATTTAAATATATATTCATAAATATATTAATATATTAAATGTTATTATATATATATATTACGACAAAACTGAAATTTAATTAATTTTATAATAATGTACGTACTGTAAAATTGTAGGAATTAATAAAAACCATATTGGAATTAATAAAAATGTGAGAAAATATAAAAATATTAATATTTCTGACTTAAGTGTATAACATCAATAATATATTTAGTAATACTTTTAATTCATCTTCAATTTTTTTTATATACTATATATATAAGTATAATATGCTAGCAAATATAACAGTAAAATATAACAGTAAATCTTAAATTAATGAAAATCATGTATTATGTATATATATATACATAAATTCTAAATTCTACATACAAATAATATATGAAATAACAAAATTTTATTTGCTATTCTATTTCAATGGTTTTCACTAAGTATTATTCATTTAATTACTTATTTAATTCTAAGTTTTAAATTATATCCCACTATGTATATAACATCTCATTTAATAAATTAAAAATTATATACATATACTTTTAATATTTTATTATTAAGAGCAAATATTTTTGTATTATATATATATACGAGTATAAATATTTCACATTATTATATTTTTAAAGTAGTTTATAAATTATAATGTGGATATTACCATATAACAAATCTTTTTACATTACAATGGTCAAGGAATCCAATTTACATTTCATATCAACACATCTACGAGTATATATCAACACATAAGTATATCAACACATTTATATAGGTACATATGCATATGTTATTTCTCACAAAGCTATATACAAACAATAATTATTATATTTTGTTGACCTCTACAGAATATGTAATATTACAAAAAGTGCAATTAAGTAATTAAATTAAAAAATAAATATATTTTCTATTAATTGTAATATTTTAAAAATTTTTTTCGTCTAATTAAAATAATTGAGCAGGTGCAAGAAACAAAAAGGCATTAGAAAATCCTTTATTATACACGAATATATATAAAATATTATTTAATTTATTCATTAAAATTTTTAATTGAAAATTCTTTTGTAATTAAATTATTATAATTTCAAAAATAAACAAATTCAATTTTTATTATTTTTAATAATGTAATTATAACAATACAAAATCTCTTTAAGAAAATAAATTTTAAATCCTTATACAATGTATATGGAAATTATTCGAAATTTTAATTAAATCCTATTATAATTTCCGAAAATTCATTGATAATATTGGAAATTTATAAAATTATTAATAATTTTTTTTTTAATTTCTGAAAATTATTGTATTATTTTGATAGCAGTGCTATTTTTCTGTTATATTAATTATTACTGTTACATTTATCATATATTTTATAAATACAACTTAAATTTTATATATGGAAACACATTTGTATTAACATGATTTGTATATGTATATGTAGATATTTTAAAATGACTGCAACACGCAAAACATAGGGCTATCACAACATTATTTTAACCTGCTGAATTCATTAAATTTTTTCCCTTATTTCACTTATTTTTTTTTTTAATTTATATGTTTTTTTAAGGACCTATACAATTTCGTAAGTTCTATATTTACACTTTTCTTATCATCATATTATATTTGAATGAGTTTTTCATATTTTCGTGTAAATTTTTCGATATTTTCTTTTTTTTTATTTGTTTCTTCTTCACTCATACATATGTATGTGTATAGAAATATTCTGTGACATATTAAAAAAAATGAAGAGGTTTTATTATAATATATAGAGAGATCCTTTAGAAATTCATAAATGCATACAATATCATTGCCGTATAGATATGTGCCTATATAAATGTGTCTATATAAGCAGTATTTTTCTTAAGGATATTTTTAAACTTTACTTTTTTGACTTACAAATTTTGTGTGTTGGGATTTTCGTTTTTTTTTTTTGTAAATTTTTCAAATTATTGTTATATTTTTTTTCGTTTTATTTCTCGTTTATGTAAATGATATTTTTATAAGAAAAAATTTTATATGAATATTTTTTATATTATATACCTTATACAAGGTATATAAAATGTATAATTTCTTTTATATTGATGTCTATACAAAATTTGATATATATATATATATGTAGATAGGTGACAGCAATATAAATATTATACATGCATATGTGTACACATATATGTACATACATGTTTCATATATATTCAAAAAAACAGTATATGTGAAGCTATATTTGAACAAAGAGATATTAAAGTCAGAAGAAAGAAACATACATTCGTACATACATACATATATGAATGTATGTACATATGTGTATACAAACATTTTTATTTTTACGTTTTTTTTTATAATTTTTATTATTTTTGAATGCGGTTTTCATGCTGCGAGCAAAATTTTCATACAATATTGACCTAAAAAAGAAAAAATTTTTTTCATATTTTTTTTTTTTTGAAATCTAGGATAAATTCAAAAATTTGTATTATTTTTAATTATTATATGAAATATGTATATCATATGAAATATTATGTATAAAAATATTCAAAAATAAAATAGAAAATTATTTTATTATTTAGTTTTTAGAATATAGAAGGAAATTTCTTTATATTTAATTTCATATTATCTATAATTTGCAAAATATATACAAAACAAATAAGTTATTGGTTCATTCAATTTAATATTTCAAAAAAATTGAGTAATTATTTAATGAAGATTAATTAAAATATTTTAAATTATACATTCTATATTCTATATAAATATAATATAACATATGTATATACCTACTTCTATATAATATATAATATGCATTCATGAACAATAAACTGTTATATCGACTTACATATTATAACCTAGTATTCTATATTTAAATTATAAATATTGTATACATAATCTGTACTTACATTACATTGTATAAGGGATATATAAGTATGGTCACCTTTTATCCTATAAATATACAAATGTGTATACGTCGTATATCTACATACATGGATGTGTATATCTTTATATAAATGAAAAATCAATGTTTCAATATTTTTCTATCAAATTTACTTAAATGTCACGAATATTTTTTTGAAATCAAAATATGTACATATATGTAAATCATTTTTTTTCCCATATCCAAAACAGTCATATACGTTACTATGTATTTACTGTTACTATTTATATGTATATATAACTTACATTTTAGCAATAGAATATTGTAGATATGGTAATATTTCTTGAAATATACTTTGTTATAAACATTTTTATAATACATATATGTACTTGAATGTGTGAATGTTTCTCTATATATGTAGAGAGATTAATAAGGATAAAGGATATTCTATCTATCTACATTAAAAAAAATTTTTTTCTTTTATATTATAATAATCAATTTGAAAAGAAAAATAAATAAAAAAAAAACAAAACTCCTTACTTTATCATAATTCTTTATTCATATTATGTATAGGTTATGCTTTAAAAGGCCTGCTTGTATTTATATGTATATACAGTTAACATAAAATATATGTAACATATGTTGATATATATAAGATTGTGTGTCAACATGATGTACATATATATATATACATGCGTACATATATAAATTGAATGATTATATTGAATTCGACCTTGAGAAAATTTTATATTCAAAAATTTTGAGATGTACAGAGAATTTATACGAGTCCTATACTAATATATTGATAAAAAACCATGGGGAAAAATAACATACAAACATATGTATATGTATTTTATATCACATGTTATATTAAGTATATGCATATGTAAGCATATGTATATGTTTATATTATATAAGAAGTAAATAAAAAAAATGAAACAAAAAATGAAACATCATCGTATATTCAACCTACTTTAATTTCGACGAAAATAAACTAATAAAAAATAATGTAAAAAAAAAAACAAAACACTCACTGTACACTTATAATATATGTTTTTTTTTTTTATTTTTAATGTTCATGTAATTTTTTAAATTTTTAAATCGTATATATGATGGCTCATGCATGCCTCTACTTCTCTATTCTATATGTTTGTGTATGTGCGTGTATGTATACATATATGTATTTTATGCAGTGCATTCAAATGTGCTTAATATTCATTAAAGGAGTCAAGAGAATGTAAAAATATTATATTTTGTTATTCATTACATACAAGTATATTTTAAAAATTACATATTATGTACTTGTTATTTTAATTGGAACCGAATATATACACATTTCTTTATATATAAGATTAAAATATTAAAATTACATAAAATGTTTTAGAAAATATATATACGAGTACATATTGATATATTGTCGGCTTATTGAGAAAACCATCTTCTATTCTACATTTTAAAAATTTTGAAATAATTTGGAATGAAATTCGAAAATATTATATTCATTAAAAATATGTATGTATGTAGACTTTAAATTAAAAGAAAAGTAGTCTATTTTCTAAAATATTGTAGTATACAATTATTATAGTAATATGAATTATGTGGGCTTTTTCTATTTACATATTTGGCTCACTTATGTTGGATAGAGGGTTTTCCCCCATAAATCTCTCAATACATTAAGCATGTATTTGCTTATAGGTATATAATACATGTATATATGGGTGTATAATATTTTACTACATAATTTTTTAATTTTCATATATTGCAATTTTTGTGTTTTTTTGTGCATTTTAAATAAAATCGTAGTGTAATGAAATTCTCTATCTCTTAACTTCTTAAGTGTACAAATTTCTTTTCTATATTTTTTTTTATTATTTTTAACTTTTTAATTGCAAAAACTTTGCGACGAATATTGATTTTCTCCTTTTTATTTTGCTTTTTTCTCGTGGTATATAATTGCCGCTTCTAACAAGCTGTACATATTATATATCTACGTCCATATATGTATGCATAAATAGTACAGAAATATTCGCGTGCAACTTGTTTATAAAGGAGTCTACTAGTAAATGTATATATATTTTTTTGTATACACTTGTAATGTTATTATAGAAAACAAAAACCGCACCAATAAAATAATATGGTGTGTATAATGTTATGGTGCTAAAACAACAAAAAAATATCTATGCAGGGAATTAAATAGAAAATTATTTTCGTTATTTTAAAATTTTATAAATATAGAAATATTTTATATAAAATATCCTTTGTTCCTTAAATAAAGAAATTCACATTTTAACTTACTGTTCTTTTGAATTTTTACAAAAAATTTCATATATGTACTCGTATATACATAGGAATATCATTCTAAAATTAGGTTAATAATATATGTATATACCTGGAATTTGAAAATTTTATTTTTTCATTTTTTTGATTTCTATATGTATATACTTAGCGAAAATAAATTTAAAAAACGATTGTATGTGTGTATTTGGGTCTGTAAATGTGAGTATTCGTATATATATGCGAATAAAAAAGGGATTACATTATAAATAATTTTTGTAATATCAGTAGAGTATACATACTTATATATATACTTAAATGTCTATATGAAATAATATGTATATATATATTACAATGTCAAAACAGTTATTTTTATTTTAAATGCTTGGTGTGGTGCTATTGTGCTTATAACATAAAAGGATTATGCACACGTAATATTTTTTTTTTTACACGATATAGAAAAATTTTAAAGTCACGTAAAATTCTTGTGAAGTTTTCTTTTATGAAATAAAACAAAAAAACAAAAAACAAAGGGTGAATCATTTTCAAGTTAAAAATTTTTTTTTATACCTACTGTATTTATAAAAATAGTTTTAAATATTTTTAAAATTGAAATAGCTATTCTACTTTAGACATGGTTTTTTACTATTTATTTTCTATTGAAATTGTAACTATTTTCGTGTTATTTTTGTAGAATAAAATTTTTCAAATTAATTTCTTTTATTTTTTGTTTTCTTAAATTGAATTTTATATATATTTTAATTGGTATGTATATAGGTTTCAATTTAATTGTTAAAAGTTTCAATTTAAAATTATAACAGATGTATACTTGTTGGTATTAGCGATGGAATGAGTACTTATACTGCGTATAACAATTCGAATTATACAAAATTATGTGTTTTATTTATAGACTCAACTTCGTAGTAGAACAGAAATAGAAATTAAAATAATTATTGAGTAAATTACGAAGAAAATAATTAAAAATATGAATTTTGACAAAATTTAATTTAGAATATATGCATATGTGTATATAATTACAATAGATTTTTAAATAGAATTAGATTATACATGTGAATTTTTAGAATTGTTTTCAATCATCTAAATTTGTAAAATAAATATAGGAATTTTTCTTGAATTATATTGTAAATAAGTGATTTTTTCATATTTTAATTGAAATTTTTATTTTTCACTTCATTTTAATCACAATATATAGTAGGTGCATATTAAAATAAATTTTTTTTTAACACATGTGTCCAATTCAATGTAGAAAATTGAAATGATATTTCAATTTTAAGTTTTAATATAAAAAATTCAAATATACATAATAGAATTTGAAAATACAATAGAATTTGAATGTTTTATCTATATTTCCACTTAGGAAAGTTCGCTTTGTTACCACATATTTTTTATTACAATTTTTATTCTAAAATAATCAAAAAAATTTGAATAAAATGAGGAAAAAAATTAAAAATTAAATTTTATTGAACTCAAATATAAAAAACTCAAAAACATCTAAAATAATTTGAAATTATTATTGCAATGAATTTAATTATCAATACATCGTTTAATATAAACATACATACTTGCACACTTACAATTATATAGATAAAATTTTTATTCTAAAATTTTAGAACAAATGCGGCATGCGACAAAAATTTTATTTTACATTTTTATTTCATTTCATTCTTTTTCTTAATAAAAATTTTTTTATTTAATTTACAAAATAAACAAATTACCTTGCACCTGAGTATTTTTCTGCAATCTATAGAAAAAAAAAGAAGAAGAGAAGAAAATTATTGTTGTTTTAATTTTAAAAGTGGGTGAGTGAATGTGAAAATTCAATGGCTATTAAATGTACATACATACACACCATGTGTCTTTATAGAAAATTTTATGTCATTTTTGTTTATTTATCTAAATGCATTTTGTTTCATTTCTGCACTTCTATATACTGAAAATTTATAGATGTAAACAAAGCAAAAAAAAAAAATTTTTTATAATTAATTATATACAATTATTCTCTTTAAATTTAATTACATACGATTACACTATAAAGAATTTTATAAATAAGTAAATATACGGTAAAAAATTTTATACGGTATAATGTGCATATACGGTTCATTTAAGCAGATAATTAATTTGGAATATTTGAAAAATTTTGATTTTACATCTTACATTTTGTGTCATATTAAATTTTTGAATTCTTATTGTTCTTGTCTTATTTAATTATTTTATGTTTAAATATATAAAATAATTACAAAATAACAAAATTATGAAACTGTTATACAATTATTTTTAAATTTTTATTTCTGTGGAATTAAACTGGATTTATTCGAAGTATTTTAATTTTTTTTTTTACTGATTTAGTTAAATTTAATTTTATGTTTAAAAAGTATAAATTTCTGTAATAATTTACAGTTTTGTCAAGATTGAACGTAAATTTTGTACTCTGATTTAAAGAAATATAATGTTTTAGACCACCATATTTTATTGTTCTATTAAGAAAATTCCGTCTAAAATTTGTCTGCGGGTTCTATCACTCAAATGATAGAATATCTGCGGGTTCAATATATTTAAATGAAGCATAATAATACCTAAAAAAATCTAAGTATTTATGACTTCCCTACATGTATTAAATTTCTTCTAAATATATTTAATACTCGTATAACAGTAGTATAATTAAAAATAACACTTGAATACATTGAAATAATTTATGCAGTTACGACACTTACAAAAGTAGATGCATATAACACTTATAAAAATCTAAATAGAACTTTGTCAATATTATAATTATCAAATCAACTCTTATTATATAGCTACTCTCTTTTGAGAGAAAATATAATTTACTCCTACTCATATTATTTTAACTTACTCTTTAAATTAAATAAAATAATACTTGCATTCAAAGTTCTTATATTTTTTTTTAGATAATATTTTAAAAGTCTAATTGAATAATGTTTTTTTTTGTGTGCCGTAAATTACCCTAATTTTTAAAAATTATAAAATAACACTTCAACTATATTATAATATATATATATATATATATATATATATATATTAATTATATTTAACTTGCCTATTATACGGTTTTCAACAAAAAAAAAATATAATTAAAAAATGTTATTTGATTTTTTTACTTAAAAGATAAAAATATAATTTTTGCTCATTATTAGACTCTTAAATAAATTTAATTTAAAAAAAAAATATTTTTGAACAACTTTTTTTACAAAAATATCAAAAACTTTTCTGTAAACTTGCACCATAATATATAATGCATGTATATATACATAAATATACATATTTACATATATAGTATCTATGTATACAGGTACGTTACTTATAACTTATATACATTTCAAAATTAAAAGCAAAATTTCTTTCATAATAATTGTCTCCAGGAAAATATTTTATCTATATGTATATACAAAATGGAAAAAGACAAAAATATTAAAATATGAATTTCTTGTATTTTACTTTAAGGGATAAAGAATTTTATTTTTTCTATTTTTAGCTTTTAACCTTAATATAAATTATATTTATAAATATTATACATAAAAGAAAAAATATAATTTCGTTTAATTTTATACATTTATAATATAGAGTTGCCATTGACTTTTGCTAAAGATGATTTGCCTGCTTTTAAGAGGATTTGCCTTGCTTCGCCCAGGGAGAGTTTTTCATGTAGGCTCTTGTTTAAATCTTATTGCGTTGTCCTCGGTTTTTAATTTGTAAAAATGAAAGTTTTCTAATTTTTCCATAAAAAATTAAAATGAATTTGGGTTATAAATAAAATTTTATAATGACGCATTTTGGCTGTGATTAAAAAAATATTTGATTGTGACAGAAATTATAACTCTATTGAGTTGAACTCAGCTCAGTATATAATTAAAATCATGATTAAAATGTTTTGGAGCTGACCTAGTTAAATAGAATATAAGTTGAATTTTTTTTACTATAAATTCAAATAATTTAAAAAACTTCTAATTAATTTGAGTACGCACGATATGAACAATTTTTTTTTTCATTAAATGAATTTGACATTTCAATTTATTTAAATTAATCGCTTCTCAGTTTGTCACCCCTCTCTTTGTTCTCTTTTCCCAACTAAACTTAGAAATCCTATATTTTTTAACTTACTCTTTAATTTTTAAATTTAAATTAAATTTTTTTCCGTGCTGACAACCCTAATTTTAAATATTACTTATATTATGCGTACATTATTATAAATAAAATCACAATGTGCACCTGATTTGGAAACCCTTTAAATATTGCGTTTGTTTTTTCACATCCTTTCATATCAAATATTTTACTCATATTATTATACATACACACATTCATTTATGAATTATACATATAATACGGAGGAAAAAAATATATAGAAAATATTTATTGTATGCAAAATAATATGTAAATGAAAGAAAATTACTGGTATCATAAACAAAAAGAAACAAAAAGAAAAGCAAAAAAGAAAATTCTTTATTGTTTATGATTTTCATAATATTTTTTGTACGTATGTAATGTATGAAATAATAAAAAGAAATTTTCTTCAATAAAGTAATTTGATTGTATTTATAAACACTAAAGCTGTATTGTTATACATTAATGTATGCATACGTTTATTACACGAATATGTACGTAAAAGCATATACACATATGTATATGCCATCAATCATGTAAATCGAATTTACCTTTAAATAAATGAATTTATTGAATTCATAACATTTGATTTCAGTTCAATAGGATTATGGGTGAAACATCTGTTAAGAACGTCTTTTTAAAATGTATACGTAAAAAAAAATATTAATTTATGAGTAATGCATATACACATACACTACATAACAATATACTTATTGTTTGTATAAATTTTTATGTTATACTTATATAAAATAAAATTATTATTGCATTTTATAATGACACATTTTGAGTACTAGTAAAAGAGTAAGAATTTACAGTACATAAATGGATGAGAAGAATGAGAGAGAAAATTTAATCGTTTTTATATTTTTTCACTCCATTTTGTGTATATAATTGCATATTATTATTATTTATATTATATGTTTGATATGAATTTATTATGCATCTAAAAACAATATATTATAAGAAATTCATCATAAAATTGCTTTTTATTTTATAAATATAAAAATTGTATGAGAGAGAGAAGGAGAAAGAGAAGGAGGAAAGTTAAATTTATTAGAGAATAAGAGTGCGTATATATATATATTTAAGTATGTATGCTTTATCCTTATAATGTTAAAGAAAATGTTTAAAAATTAAAATAAAGATAATAAAAAAAATTTGCAAAAATAAAATCAATATAATGAATGAGTTGACTTGAGCTGAGTATTTTTTTCTTTTGTTATATTCTTGCTCTTATATTATAATATAAATAATAATTTTAATAATTTTATATATACGTATATAAAAACACAAATTAAAATTATATGTATTGTACATGAATAAAAGTGTTCACATAAAACAAATTATATGTACATAAAATTATAAATTGCTTTATATTGACACATTCAAGTAGCTCACTCTTAAATTATACACATATTATACTTATATATATACTATATGTTTTTAACTGTAATTCAAAAAGAATTTTTAATGTTATTATATAAATAAGTACAAAGTTTAAATAAGTATGTTTTTTGTGCATATTATGTACATATAACCTTCTAACAATAATATAGCACATATATATATGCAAATGAAGGGCTTATGGACAAAACTCTCTACATTCAACTATTCTAAAATTAAAAAATTATTTGTAAAAAAATATTAGGCTGGTTGTTCTTTAATATGTATTATTCAGAACGAAGTACCTTAGAGCAAATATGAGATATTTTTTCTCTCATAAATTATAGATTTCTCTCAAATATCTGAATTTTTGAGTAATTTTTGTTTATATTGAAAGAAAATATGAGCTATAGTGAGAAAATAAAAAATTTCTTTTATACTCGTATTAAAAAAATTTTTATATAACAAATGTTATGCGTTTCATTTCTTATTAATTAATATAATGTAATTCTCCTATTTACTCTATGAAATTATAGTCTATGTACTATAGTTACTTATTTTATAAAATGTTGCGCTACAATAACCTATAAAGTATAAATAAGCTTTGTAGATTTTTTTTTAAATTACAAATTATTTTTTTTAAATTAATTTTGAATGTTGGATAACAAGTTTTACCCCATTACCCCTCCATGCAAATATTATAACAGAAAATATTATAATAAACATGTATGTACATAATATTACAGTATTATACATATGAGAATTGTATTCGCATATAATATTTACTTATATATTATATGTACATACCTAAAACATAAAATGGACTGCATAAAATATTTATTTCCTTGAGAAGCGAGAAACAAACATTATAACAAACTCAGAAAATTTAAAGAAATATAAACATTTCAGCTAGCTATACATTTTATTTAATACAAAAGCTTGCAAAAAACATTTCATGTTACAATTTTATTTTTATAAGGAAATTATTTTGTATAATTGCATAATTTCAGGGGAAAACAAGAAAAAATGTAATTTTAAATAAGATTATTCGGAAGAATCTGTAATGGCTTCCCGTATTTGTTGGAAAAATGAAAAAAATGTCAAATATATTTTACTAACAATTACAAAATTTTCTGGAATTCATTTACATGTGTACGATATTTCGATGTTGACAAAATTAATTTCATTGTAGTTTCTTGTACGTCTTTATATAATTTATTTTTACCTTGAATTTATTTAGTTTCCTCTTTATTTGATGTTGTTTGAAATCAGTTCGGTATTTTTTATTATTACAATTGATTTAAGAATAAAACTGTAAATTTAACAATTTTGTTCTTAATATTTTACAAGTCCAATATTTAAATTGTATTGTTCGAGAAAAATAAATTGTATTTTATGTAAATAATCAATATTTGTACATCAATTGTTAATACGCTTAATCTTTAAACTTCTTTAAGTTAAAAATTTTGCAGAACTCTTAATGTTTTTATTTTTGACCCAAATGAATAAAATTCTTGTAATTTCTTAAAGAAATTACACATTTGAATATTAAATTAAATAATTTTAAAATTTATATACTTTATAGTTGCCAGAAGTTTGTCCCTGTCATAGGTTGAGTTCAGTTATCTATATATATTGTATTGCACATATTACAAAGGCACATAGTTCATATTGTATACATTTAGGGGTTTGAATAATTTTTTTAACATAACCGTCACTCTAAATTTTAAATGATTCGACAGAGACCAATTGTTTTATGAAAATATTTATAAATTCACAATTGATAATTTAGAAATATTTTTTGTTTAAACTTTCTATTTGAGTTTGACCTTGTTTTTCCCCTATTTTCATATATTATCCTGGACATATTTATAGCAATTAATTATATAATGTATATTGTATTATATAATAATGTATAATGTGCATGGTTTTTGTTATTTTATATAATAACAAATATTAATTATACATATCTACAAAAATTTTTTTTCTTCATTACATTAATTAAAAAAGAAAATATCTTATGGGAATGAATTCAATTAATTTCATATTACAGAGGACAAGAAATATAGTATGGAATAAATAATTTGTATATTTTCTTCTTCTTATGTTTATTTAGTTATAGGATTGCGTATAATAGTTGTGTATTAGTAGATTGATATAATATAATAGTTGTGTATTTATTATGTCATTCACATTCAACTTGCTATATTATAAGAGTAGTAAGAAATATACAAAGTATTGTCTATTTATATTTGTTAAACCTTTAAGTATACTGCAAAACAAACAAAATCGCTGACATTTTAAAACACATCTGAAAACGAATTTTCCAAATTTCAACCGATTTCAAGATTTCTTTCATTACACAATATTTGAAGACATCTAACGAAATGCGTATAATCGCTCTTTGGAGAGGCTGGTTTATTATGGGATCGGTTCTTCTCTAAGATGATGTAATTAGTTTAAATTAATAACATTTAGTTCACTTACCAAAAAAGTCTCATTTTAACTATTTAAATTAATCGAAAATTATTATTATAATTAAAAGATTATTCGAGACCGCAAACATAATATTTTAAAATTTGAGTATCTTTTCTTTTCTCTATTTTACGTTTTAAAACAAATATACATTAGAATTTTATTTTTTTTGTATTAAAGTCAATTATGTTAGTAATTAACATAAATTCAAATATTCTTTAATTATCCGCCCCAAATATTATCATAATATTACGCTTAATTATTGTAATCCCCTCTTGATCTCATGCTCCCGTTACCATAATATACATTATAAATTCACTTAGGTTCACATAAAATATTTATGTATATTGTTCGACTTTATATATTTAAAATAAAATAAAATTAACATAATGAATTAAATTTTTTGGAAAAATAGAAAAAAATAGAAACGTGCACACATTTAATTATAATATATGAGGCTCCCTATATCCTTTTTTCAATTTTCTTTTATTATTATTTTGAAATTTGAAAACTTTAAAGTAATGTTTGCCATTTAACATCTCAATGGATTTGTCATAATGTATTATTAGGGAGAGCAAAAAGAACCTTAATATGTCACTATATGGTACACATATAAGAGACATACAAACATACATATGTATGAAATGTATTAACTAAATAGGTAACCAAGTATATTCTATTTTCTATGAATACATACAAAATAATATAAAAATATAAAACAACATCATTGGAATTATATAAGTAAAAGAGACAAAAAGGACAATAATTATTATAGAAAATAAAAAATAAATATGAAAAGGCAACAGAAAACGAAAAAAAAAATTTCAAGGACAACCCTGTAAAAGTATGAATAAAAACAACAAAAAAAAATCTGATGTGGTCAGCACATAACCGACCGCATTGTGTATTGTCTAGTTAAATGAAAGTGTTACAGAATATTATAAAAATGTCTGTTAAATACTTCTTTCCAATTTTTAGGACATTAGTAAGCTTATAGTTAACATACTTAGAAAAATGTAAATTTGGCTCTTAGTAGAGTTTCGCTTTGTGCTACCCGAATTCCCTGAAATACTCGCCAGTTAGTTTCGGTAACAACCAGAACTCAAATATCGAATTTCAAGAAATTCCATCAATTTGTTCTATGGATATGGTGAAAAATGTAAAATCGACCCGCAAATCAGTTCTCGAGCCCTGATCTTTCCAAAAAAGTTATATGTTCATTGCTTTAATATGAGGAATTCATATATTAAATTTCAATGAAATCGGTTGATTATTTCTTTTTATATACACAAAAGTGTATGTTTGGCCCGTAGTAAACGTCTAGTTGCCGATGCCTGATCTTTCCAAAAAATTTACGTGTTCATTGTTTTAATACGGGGAATTCATATATTAAATTTCAATGAAATCGGTTGATTATTTCTCTTTATATACACAAAAATGTATATTTGGCCCGTAGTAAACGCCCAGTTGCTGATGCCTGATTTCTTCCAAAAGTTAGGAATTTTTGCGTATGATCGAGCAAAGCTTATATATGAAATTTCAAGTAAGTTGGTTGAATACTTTCTTCAAAATGGTGAAAAATGTAAAATCGGCCCGCAAATCCGTTTTCGAGCCCTGATCTTTCCAAAAAATTTATATGTTCATTGTTTTAATACGAGGAGTTCATATATTAAATTTCAATGAAATCGGTTGATTATTTCTCTTTATATACACAAAAATGTATATTTGGCCCGTAGTAAACGTCTAGTTGCCAATGCCTGATTTCTTCCAAAACATACGAATTTTTGCGGACGGTCGAGCTGAGCTTATATATAAAATTTCAAGTAAATCGGTTGAATATTTTCTTCAAAATGTTCAAAAATGTAAAACAGGCCCGCTAAAAAGTGCAGTTCCCGAGGCCTGATATATACCAAAAGTTGATCGATCCGTGCCATGGTGGAAACAAACTTACATATAAAATTTCATCAAAATCGGTTCAGCCGAACTTGAGATACACGCGTGCACACACAGACCGACAGACGGACAGACCGACAGACCGACAGACCGACAGACCGACAGACCGACAGACCGACAGGTTGCTAAAAATAGTTTATTTACACTTCCCTGCTATGGAGAAGTACGTTCCCACCGAAAACTCGATATGCAAAATTTGTTGCCATCACATAACCTACCTATTGTTTACACAATACGGTCGGTAATATAAAAATAAATAAAAGTTTTGAGAGATCTTGATGACAGAAGCGTGAAATAAAATTACTTGAATAATATTGAAATTGTAGATATTTTGACATTATAGTAATAAATTTGTGAATATGTATGTATACATATGTGTGTAATATACATGTGTGTAATCGTGAATTTTCGTAAAAAATTTCACTTACCATTCATTTTTTTTTCGTTTATAATTGTGTTTTATGAAAACAAAAATATTTTACTTATTGAGGCATTTATAAATTATGATTCGACACATTTGTTAGAAAATTTCATGGAGTCACATCAACAAGGTTTTACAACCCGTATTTTAGATACCCGAACCAGTATACCCATTCCATTGAAGTTTTCAGGATATAAAAATTGTAATTGTAATCTTTTAATTGTATGGCAGCTACTTGTTAGTCAAATTATTACAACTACAAATACAAACGTTTTTGGACCAATTTGTGAAAGTTTCGTGGTGTTTGCATTTTTCCGTTTCTCAGTTATATGACAATCAAACAAATTGGCAGACGAAGTTATAAAGCGATCAGATGAACGGACGGACGGACGAAACAATATTTTCAGTAATTAAATAAATCTATACATGTTCACAAAATAGAGGCGGCTCCTTCAACTGGCTATTAATACCATACTAAATACGTTTTCCTGTAATATAACGTAGGGTATAATAATATGGAACTATTTGTTTTTCTCTCATTAAAAATAAAATTTCTCTAAATTATTTGAATGTAACAGTAATTTTTTTTATGTTAAAATAAAGAGCTATTTGTAAGAGAAGTAAAATTTCATTTCACATTCAAATATTTGAGTAAAATTTATTTTTTAGTGAGAGTAAGATAAAGCATTAAATTTTTTATGCTAATAATTTATGTATGTGAATTCTCTCTTACATAATTTTCATTTCTCTTTGATTCAATATAATTGTTTAGGTCAGAGATCATAACAAAATAATTATTTGCGTAATATTTTCAATCCTGCTGGTAAATCTTCAAACTTTTAGGTTTTGGAAGCTTGTTAAATAAATATTTGTATTAATTAAACAAATTCAATTAATTATTTTTCACTAAACTCAAATTTAATCAATATTTTTTTTTTCTTTAAACATGAGTGAATTTTCAATTATATTTTTACAAACGCAAAATACTTATACTCTCACACATACATTTTATATTATACGTTTAATTAAAAATTAACTTTATTTAATATTCTTAATTCAATTCTGCAATATTAAGAAATGAAAAACTAACAAAATTAGCATGATTAAATTTAAAAATATTTTATGAATGTACAAAATTTGTTTGTTTGTACTCCTCTTTTTTTTTGTTATTTTTCTGCTTTCTTTTGAAATAAATCCTTGATTTTCAAAATTTCTCCTTTCCTAACAAATAAATATACCATTTTTTTTTCTTTTGCATTTTTTAGTTTTTGATTATAAAATTATAACAGTTGGTGATTGCTTAAAGAAAAATTAAAATTTTAACAAGGACAAAAATTCAATTTTTTTATTTTTATTTTGTTTATACTATGTATGAATGCATATTTTTATATACACAAAATATATATACATACAAATATAAATAACAACAATTTTTTAAAGTTAAAAAATAAAAAATAATAAAATTCTGTTCTTCATTTTTTATTATCCTTACATTTCAAGTGCACTTTTAAATTAAAATTCTCCGAGAATTTTTCATTTTTTCAATTTAATTTTTGATATTTTGCATATTATTTTTTTCTCTGTGTATTTTTATATATATGTTAATATATAAATGATATATGCATATTTTGTCTTAACAGTGGCTTATACATAATGGTATTCTTACCGAAACTCATTCAAAGGCTTACATAATTTTTTTTATGGTTGAAAAAAATTTTTTTGTTCCTTAAAATAAAGGAAACATTGTTTTAAAATAGAAATTTTATTCTTGAAATATGAAAATATAATTCTTAAATTATTGAGAGTTGTAAATTAACCGAATAGGTTATAGATTTTCGAACATTTATTAAAGCAGAAAAATTATTTCAGAATTAAAATTTATGAAGAAAAAATTGTAATAAATTTTTAATGGATATCATAAATTAAATTAAAAAATTTTGTTATAATAAATTTATCTACTTAAATTTTATAAAATAAAAAATTTATTTATTAAAAATTTTCCATTATTTTCAATAATTTTTTATTACAAAACAATAACGGTATAAAATGAAAAAAATTTATAATTTGAATAGAACCTTGGGAAATTGTTTTTTTTTTTTTATATAAATTTTTAATAATAAATGAACTTATTTTTTTTTTTATCTATGTATATATATACATGCATACGTGTTTATGCATCCAAGTGTATCCTTTGATATTCAAATATATATATATAATATTTTGTATTATTTAAAAAAGAATTTCTTTATATATGAATAATTTAAAATATGTTATAAACTGTTATATAAAATAAAAGTTTTGCAGATGTTTTTCACTTAAGAACTTTGTATATACATGTACATATATGTATATGTTCATATATAAAAACAATAGAAAATTTATGCGAAAAAAATGTATTATTAAAATATTTTCTGCATCATTCAACAAAAAAAAATTGCATATGATAAGTGAGAATTTTTAATTTAAAAAAAAATATTAACACATACAGGATATCCGGGAGCCGATTGTTCTCGCGGTACGGAGTAATATGATATGAATTCAAACAGACAAAAAAAAAATAGAAAATTTCGTTTTGTTTTTTGCCCTATTTGTCACGATTTTAGTACCCAAAGTTAACTTTAGTTATTCAATTTTGCGAGTTACAAAAAATAATAATAAAAAATTAATGATTTTCTTTAGTTTCAAAAAAGCGTGTGCTCATATTGTGTTTTGTTATTCCAATAATTTAAGTAAAAAAAACTAATAAATATCCTAATCAGCATTGCAACTTGCCAAAAAACGAATTTTTATGCAACAAATTTTATTGCTCTAAAATTTTCTGGAATTTTAAATTCATTATACTTATTTGGTTTTTTTTATGAATCTTGTTGAATTCGTATTTCTTCTAGTCAAGTTCTAACAAAGATCTGCAATGGTAGCACTTTTTTATAGCTTGCGTTCCTTTTTTGTCGATAGAATCTGTCAAATCGACAGCATAAGATTTTTTTCTGCTTTTATATTCATTCATAATCTCCGTCGGAAGAGAACTCATGAATGCGAGAATAGAGAGATGTTATTGAAATTTCTCCAAGGTATTCGATGGTAGCGCTGCTTTAGTGGTTTTATTGCAGTGCAGTTTTAACTAAAAATATCTCTCGAAGTTAAGAGCGATTTCAACCTCTATATACTTTATAAACGTAATATGAATTATTATACTTGTGAAATCTACTTAGAAAAGTGGTTCTATGCCATTGTAGAAAAAAATTCCGAATACTCGTACCAATAATTTCTAAAAAGTTTTTTATTTAAAAAAATTTTTAAATTCATTTTAAGTCTTGCTTAAATTATGTTCACTGTTAACATTTAAATTTATAGTAATAATTACCTCAATTTTCATTATTATTACAATTTATTGCAAATTAAATTTACAAATATAGACTCACAAGTTGAAAAATAATATGTTAATAAAGAAATGTTCACGTGTTATTTTAGACGGAAATAAATCAACGATAATACGTAAAAATTTATATTGATGGAAAATATTATGACTACAAAATCTAATAAACTATATAGAAATTCTATTTATAAAGACATATTGTAAATAAAATATTAAAACAAAAGAATGAAATAGGATTATATTTATAGTACAAATATTGTAATTTGATTGTAAGTTCAAAAAACGTGTTTCCCATTCATTCAACTAAAATTTAAAGGAGGCAAAAATAGACTGAATCTTATGGGGTTGAATTTATTCTAAATAGCTTAAAATTTTATTTATAAAATTCTTCTAACTTAACTTTGTTGATATTTCAATATATGATTTTACGTACCACTTTAACACGTTGTTGCAGTTTCCGTTTTTTTGTTGAAATTTTGTAGCGTTTTACAAATAAGTTCAAAGAAAACAAGACAATTTTATTAGTTATTTTTTACTATAAGACCCGGGGTTCTTAATCAACCAAGGAGCCGCGTTCAAAATGAAATAACCAGGTGCCAGACTACAAGGACTTCGGGAATTATTGCACAAATTTATCGTCAAATTTCAATATTTTGTAACACAAATAATAAATCCTCTATAATGATTTATTCTGCATTTTCCATTCCAAAAAAACAAATGTTGATTTTCATCATAAATTTAGATTAATATTAAATTGTATTTTTTTTTTAATTATTTTTATTCAATTCTCTTATATCCTCAATAATTTTTATCATTTATCCTTACTGAATATTCTTCTATTCCTACTTATTTCGTTAAAACGAGATTCATAATTAAATCAAATGTATACCATAGTATTCAAAAAATTTAAATTTTATGATAATTTTTTTATGTAATGAGAACGTTTTTAACGCCTACGTTATAACAATAACGATTACAATGAATTCTTAAAATATTTTTTTAAATATTTAAAATTAAAAGGAAATCAATACTTACGTATATTTTTATACACTTGCTTGTTATATACTTATACACTTTCAACTTAAATGTTGAAAATGCTATATATATACTTATATACTATATTTATTTATAAAATCTTCTCTATTTCATATAATTTTTGTTTTCTATAGTCGTATTAAATTTTTACGTATTATTAAATGCGTATTCTATAAAAGAGCACATATAGCTTTGTGATATTGACCGCAATTAAATAATAATAATAAAATCTATACGCATTACCACTAGCAAATCCGCACTCCACCACCACTATCACAATCATTTCATATTCAATATGATATGTAAATGATATTATTTTTAATAAATATACTTATTATATATGGACTTATATATACGCATATTATATTATTTTTATACCCTATGCCTTAGTAAAGGGTGTATTAACTTCAAGTTTGTGATTACTTAAATACATAATACATATTCTTGTTCACTAAAACTACGGCAGGCTAGTCACCTACCTAGTTAAACCCTATGACGCTATGAAACTAGTGCATGAGAAATCATGCACTAGCCCTATGCTCCTTCTAGGAGTGAACAAAGGAAAAAAAAAAAAAAAAAAAAATTCTTGTTCACTGTAATATTCCTCCACATTGATTGAGACAAGTCCGTTCATCCGTTCAATGCACCATAACTCAAAAACGAAGAAAGACAAACGTCACCGAACTTTCAAAAATTACTCACTCAAGGATGTATTATAGATACACTGATTCGAACGACTTGTTTGAGCGAAGACTATTTTAAATATTTCAAAATCTAATTAAAATGTTAATATGAAATTATATAAACATGTTCTCAATTACGGCTCATATGCATATCCGTAAATTTTCTTTGCAACTCCATTTTAGAATAGCGACCATATGAAATTTTAAATATTTGAAAATATTAAAGGTATAAAGGTAATTAAAATAATAAAGGTAGTTGCATTGAATTTGGCAGTCATATTTCCAGCCATAGGTCAGACATATCCCAGAAGATTAAATGGTTGATAGGTTAAATGGTTTGACAGTTTCGAATACCCACCATACAATCTTTGAAGCTAATTTTAAACATTTCAAAAACTATTTCTTATAATCAAATTCTCGATATGTAGGGTATATTTCAGTCGGCCTAAACATTCTTACTTGTTTATTATTAAAATAAATGTGCTTACTACAATAAAAATCTTAAAATATAAAAATTTAATTTGATTTTTTACGCAATATTTTTGAGAAAAAAAAAATTAAATTTTAGAAAGTGAAAATGTGTGTATATAACCTTATATATATTTTAATTTTATTATATATAGAAGCAGCAGGAAGTAAAATAGAATTCACGCTGTTATATAATTTGAAATTATATTTTTTTTTAAATGCTGTAAATTGAATGGTGGTTCCTTTTATAATATTTACGTATTTTACGAAATTATAATAAGCGTATATAATAAAAGTTTTGAATTATAACAATATATGTATGTATATGTGTATTAGGCATATCAAGTTTAGAACAATATTCTATTCTGTGTATAATGATTTATGTATTGTGAATTGAAAAAATATCGTTGATATTATATGGCTATCATTGAAGTTTATCAAAATAAATTATTCAACGCATTAATAAAAAATAAATATAATATCCCGCGGTTAACAACCTCTCATTTTGCAATTAGAAAAAGGAGAATATTATATATATAAATATGAGGACTTTTATTTGATTTTAAGGAATCATCCAGCCTGTTGGGAGCGATTTTTATGAAAGCGATGGAGTCCTACTAACAAATTTCTTGAAATATATACTATATCATTTTTTTTTTGGTCCCATCCCCGCGAAACTCCGCGAGACCGGCTTCCCAAACTGATTTTTTGTAAAATTTGTTGAATTGCTCAAAATATTGGCATATCGTAAAGCTATATTTTGCGATCTTCAACTGAAATTGAAAACACAAAACCATATTAATTATGGTAACATTTGAAATTTGAAGAAAATTTGCATAGGCTATCTTTTTGAAAGACTATTCTAGTCTTAAAATTTATAGATTATTCCAATTTTATAGCTTTTTCTTGTGAATTATATACCAATAAATGACAAATTTTAAAAATTAATAAAAATTACATTATTAATTACATACATGCAAAATAATTCCAACACAAATATTAAAATTTTTCTCTACATAACATTTTATATAACACATAAAGCTTATCAAAGAAATTATTTTGCATGAATCAGCTTTTTTATGTATAAAATAGTGGTTTTCCTTAAATATACGTAATATAACACATAAAACAATTAAGTATCTTATAAATTGCACATTTTCTATTACCACATTTTCTTTTACATTATTTTACTACTAAAAGTTTTTTTTTTTTCATTTTGCGGATTATCTTCTTATTTTCATGCCTACATACAAACATTTAATTGTTTTTTTTTTTTGTTTTATTTGCATATTAAACCAAATATACAAAAAATTGCTGCACATACTTTATACCTATATCATATGTATTGTGTTATTTGTTAAATAATAAATAAATTCACATGTTTTTCAACTCAATTTGTTTGTAATGAAAAGTGGCACGTGAAAATAAATATTGACATAAAATATAGTATGTGAATCTTTTGAATATCTCGCCACATACATATGTAATTATTTATGTAACATATAAATAGATACACATACGTGTAAATATAAAGAAAAAATTAATTTTTTTAGTGAATACTGAAAATTTTAGGCTTTATTATTTCATTTTAAGCAACGTATAATAAGCACTCTAAATTCGTAAATTAAGGTGTTAAAGTTCGAAATATATTTAAAATTTTTTTAACATATTCTAAACGTTAAGTGATCATACATTGAGATTGAAGCCTTATTGTTTCTCTAGCCTTAGAAAAATTTTTCAGCTGTTGAATTTCAAAAAATACCGAAATTACAAAAAGACTTATAAAATTTGTTTAAATTTAATTAAGGTTAGTGAATTTTCAGGTTTTAACCCGAAACATTTATAAAAAAAAATATTAAATTTGTCGAAAAATATTTCCAAATAACAACATTACGTGTTAATGTTTCCAGGCACTTATGGCAATTGTTTACAAATATTTAAAGAGAAAAATCTTCACAATTACTCCTTTAAAAGAAATGGTGAATTTATTAATTTAAAACTTCTTTGCAAAATTTAATAAGTACATATATGTTAAAATGTATATATATAAAATGTAGCACTTACAATATTGCATTGAAAATTTATTTTTATTTTATAATTTTATAAACTCATTAAAAATTTTTTTTTTTTTATTGTTACAATAATTAAAATGTAATTATAATGTAAAAATTTTATATAATTAAAACACACAGTCTATACAAAGTTGGTTGATTTTAAAACAAAAACAATTTATAAAAGAATGCAAGAGAATAAAAGAGAAGATAAATGCATTTGAGAATTTCAAGGATTTTTGATTTTTGTTTCTCTACTTGCAATATCTCATAATCAAACAAAATTTTCTATAATCCTTTTTAAGGTTTCAATTTAATTCTAATTACATGTATAATATATCGTTCGATTACATTCCTTCGTTTCATACTGTTATTCTTAATATAATTTCAATATATATCTACATATATTATGTATCAATGTATATGCATGTTATATAATAACAATTTTTATTTTAAATTGATATTAATTAGAAATAATATATGTAGAAAAACTTCCGACATTGTTTGACCTTATATGCACATATATACATGCATTCCTTGAAACTATACAAATATACAAGACGTCGCCACTTGAATATTTTTCTTAAAATATTCTTGAATTTGTACATGTCATCTATATATATGTTTATAGATAAATTATGTATGTATATAGTTCGACTATTTGATTAAGCAAAACGTGTGAATATTATTATAATTTACAAGACATACTTTATTAAAATATACCTTATATATAAATATACTTTTTGATTATTATAAATATAAGGATATGAATGAATAAATTTTCATTTTCGTTTATAATTTTAAGTAAATGATGTTACCCATATGTTGTACATAATAAAAATACAGTAATATTATGCACATACATAAATAATATTTATTTATATTTATTTTGAATTAGTAGTTAATACAGATGATTTGAATAAATAGTCGAGAATCGTATAAAGAACTAGTGAATTTCAATATACGGATGATTTGAATAAATAGTCGAGAATCGTATAAAGAACTAGTGAATTATGAGCTTATTTAGTATTTATTTTTAATATTATAATGAAAAATTAATTCAATATTTAATTATCTTTAAATGGTTTATACACTATATGTATATAATATTTGATTTTTAATCGTAAATTTATACCCTTATTCGCGGAGAATTTCTATTACGGGAAGTGTTCTCGGAAGTTTGTCATTTGTTGTTCTTGTGAAAAAATTACTATATAATAAAGAATATAAAAGTATTTTTGAAGCCAAATAAAATTGACTTTAAAGTTTGCCACTGTAATTGTATACAAATTGTAAGCTCGCCATATTAATTAATGCAAGCCTGCCAATTACTAAAAACTTGTGGAAAAATTCGTATACACATATATTCAATACTCGTATGTATATCCGATAATCACCTCATTATTGAAAAATCTAATGAATTCGTGCTTTATAATTTATGTAAAATTAATTTAGGTTCAACACCAGTCCTAGAAATTCATGTAGCTTACCTCTGATTTAAAAAACATCTATTATAAGAAAAGAAGGAAAATTTAAAAAAAAAATCCACACAATACATTAAATTAATAATATTCACCTAAAAGAGCAAATGATACATTATTAATGTCAAAATTCATTTGTAATTGGAAATCGATTTTCAGAAAAATTAAATCTTATTAATAATTGAATTATTTAATTAATATTATTTTACACAAATATAAAATTTTTATTTTCGATATTTTGTACAATAATGACCAGCCACACAGTTGACAAGTACAACTTTAAAATTATTTTAAAATACATATATATGTATATATTTATGTATAATTATTTTTACAATTGAATAAATATTACTTTTTCTCCCTTCACACACTTTTCTCTATATAACATACATACTCGTATAACTTATACAATTACACGGTATACTCTATATATTTTGAATACTCTAAATGTAATTACATAATATCTAAAATATGCATAATATATACGTACATCATGTACATATACATATAAATATATTAATAATTCACAAAGTATTAAAGTAATTTTTTTTTTTTAGTTTTTGTAAACGAGGACATTTTGAAACGCAAATACGAATACAATATTAAAAAAAAAATTAAACCAAAAAAAAAAGTGTGATTGTATTATACTTTTGTTTAAAAAAAAGGATAACAAAGTAAATTATTGAGAATCTCCATCAGTTTTAAAAAAGTTTTTTATGAATTAATATCCCATTAAAAATCATACGATAAAAATTTATTTATTTTTGTGTACACTTAACACATTTTTAATTGTGAATATTTTTATAATAAAAATAAATAATATTAAAAGTTTTTTAAGGATAACAACTAAAAAAAATATGAAATTATATTTAAAAAATAACAAGTAATTAAGAAATTCAAATTATTTTGTAAATTTGGAATAATTTTTCAAAATATCATTTAAAAGTTCACAAAATATGATGATAAAATAATTATACAAGAACGAAAATTTTATATTCATTGAATAACCGCACTGTGTATATACTCTGTATAATTGAAACGTGATCTCATTTTAATGACGACATTTTTATTTCGTTATACTTTGTATACAATTATAAAAATGATCATGGCGGATTAATTATGTCCTTCAAGCTTCTTTCCAAAAATAATAAAAAAATTTTTTAATACACTATTGTGAATTGCGTTTAATATTTATTCAATCAAAATGAATTAGTGTGAAAAAAGTGAATTACAATCAAAATTTAAATTATAAAATAGAAAATTCCTATATATGGTACGTGCTACAATAATAAAATTAAATAAATTTTATAAAAATTAACATGTAACATGAAAATTAATTAAAAAACAAAAATTATACACGTCACAGGTAAATTACTTATACAGTTTGATTATTTTATTGCTGATTTCATTAAAATTATTTCATGTGCTTATGATGTGTTCAGCCTCTTATATTTAATGATGATATTGTAATATACAAACATTCATATAAGTGACGTACAATGTCAAAGTGAGTACTCAAAAGAACCGGAAATTTAATTTCCTTTTTTTGTTCCTATACGTATGTATAACGTATTTAAAAATTTTTCATTAAATGTTTCATTATATTTATAAGTATATGTATATATACAATAATAATTATAATACGTTAACATATCAACTCTTTCAAAAAAAAAATTTTAATTTAAAATGTCAATCAATTATTCTAATTGTAATACATATATCTGATATAATATACACATATATAAATATGTATAAGTATTTATAGTTTGAGATATTGTGGTCACTTTATATATATGTATAATGAAAAAATGTTAAAATAATTAATAATTTATCAGCAACAATCAATGTTTTCAATCGATTTATTGTATACTTGTACATTATGTGTGCAACTTAATTGAAATTTTGTATATTTTCAAATATATATGTAGGTTTGTATGTATCTGCGAATTAAAATAACCCTGTTGAGTATTTCTAGGTATTTTTAATATTATTATAATTTATCGTTATAAATTGTATATGAAAAAATATCTTTGGAAATCTTTGGTTCTAAGAAAAAAGCTAAATGTTATACAAAAAATACGTGTTGTAATTGAATTTTATGTGAAAGTTTTGGATTTAATTTAAAATAGTGAAATATCTGTACTTGCTTTTATCCATTGCTTTAGATTTTAACTGCTTTAATTTAATTATATAAATAATTTGAAAAATTGCTTCAATTAAATCTAAAAAAAATTTTCTAATAAAACGCCTATTTAAGTAAGTGTTCAAACATATTTGAAATCATTCACAATATTAAGAATGTTGAGGAGGAAATTATATTTCTCTAGAGTTTATAAAACTCTATAGTTTGTTGAAGAAATGAAAGAGAAAAACTCAAAAAGAGACAACTGCTTTTTATGATTTTATACAAATTGACAAAATTTGGGTGTATTATTTAATTTAAATAAATAAAAATTAGCTGAAATGCATTTAAAAAACAATACGTCTATATTTTAATAAAAATTAAAAAATTTATTTTGTTTGCATAGCATTTAATCAGAGAATTATGATTTAATATAACACTCATTCATCCAAAAAAATGTTATATGGATGTAGATCTTATAAAATATTTAAAAATTTTTAAATAAATTTCATAGCATATTTACTAATTAGCATTCATACAATATTTGCCTAAAACTATCAACCTATTTATTATTTTATATATAAAAAATTCTAATCCAAAAGTATTTATCCCCTAAAAAGAATGTATAAAAAACACCACCCCCGTATAAAATATAATAAAACCTCAATTATTCTATAAACCAAAATACAACAACAATTTTTTAAAAATTTTTGCTATTAAGTACATCATAAATTATCATCTCTCAGCGGGGATGTTTGTTGTTTTCTGTTTTTCTTTTTTATTTTTATTAACCTTGGAAAAATAAATACTTATTCCTTTTGTTTTGAAGAATTTCCCGACCTTTCTCTTTCAATATTTGTATAATATATACAGACGACCTTAATAGAGACGATCGTGTTATACTTAATTTAAAAAATAGCAATATAACATTATAGAGAGGCAATATATAAGGTGTTTAATAAAATACTATAATAATTATTATAAAAGATTTCTCTTTATACCTTCTTCTCTTCGCAAAAATTATTATTGAGCTCTTATATTTTGTTTTGGTGAATACAAATGAACGAATCGTAATCGATTGTGAATTAAAGAAAAGAAATATTTTTTTTCTCTCTTAATACAATACTCGTGTTGTAAAAAATCTATTATTATTAAATTATTTTATATATATATATATATAAATAATATCATTTAAATTATTCCATGTTTGTATAACATTTTTATTATATTAGTCACGAAATTTTATATTTTTAGCAATATAAAATACTAAATATATTTTATAATTTTTTTATATACATCATACGTGTATAAATTTTTGTCTAATCGTCTTGAAATTACTCAGCGTGATATAATATTAAAATACTAATGTTAAATGATTTGCCAAAAAAAAAATTGTTTTAATTATATAAACAAATATATTCTTATATATATTTAAATACAAATAAATTTGCTACAAAGACCTGGGTAATTAAGTATTCGTATATATAATAAAATTTATATACATACTTTGTTTTAAAATTATTTTTTTTTTTGTTTTGTTCAAAATATAACTATATAGTAGCAAAAAGCAATGATTGAATATTTGTTTATTAAATATTAAATGCAATTATTTTTGATTTTGTTTTAAAAATATTTGATTTTGTATGAACAGACATTGTATTTCCTCTTGATTATAATCAATTCTTTTGCAAATTATAAATGTTTTTTTGAAAGAAAACAATTTAAAAATGTTTCAGATTTAGAGTCATAGGGTATTAATCAGAAATATTCAATAGTCTTAATTTATTATAGAATAACGCATTACCTGTTTTTTTTTTGCAGAGTATAATATTTTGTAAGAAATTATCTTTGCAGAGTGCCACGTCATAATGGCATTTGGTCGTATTTGTTAATTAAAGCAATTAATGATAAAGTATTTAGAAAAATTTCTTCTTTAAGGGGGAAAAGAACTTTAATTACACATAATTTTATAAATATTCGGATAAATACCAACCCAAATTATAATTTATATTTCACTATAAGTATATTTTTAAGTTTAACATTCAAATGACTTACTTTGATTAAGTTATAACATTTCAATGCTATATAAACTAATTTTATTAAAATTAATTAAGAAAACAATACATTGTTTTAGAAATTGCATTGTTTCTTTATTTCTTTGATATACAAAATAAATTAGCTCTCATACTCGTACTAAATTAATAAAAAAGAATTTTAAAATATTTTTTTTAAATAAAAAGTCATCAAATATTTTGGCCATAGAAAATAATTATTTACTAAAATACTAAAACTGTTTATAAAATATCAAAGAAATTTTGAAATTATTTTGAAAATCAATTATTGCAATAATATTTAATTATTGTATAAATGTACTTAAATTTTTAAGGTGATTAGTATTTTGTAAATTAAAATGAAGATCAAAAATTATTCGCGGACATTATTTACAACTCAGAAAAATTTACATTGTTTTCAATGCTTTCTACGTACAGCTGTTAAATTTACATATTAGCTGTTAATTTGACAATTTATATTTTTAAATTTTTATATATTATGATTTGTTTTACCTACTGCATTATTAATTTTTGAAATACATACATTTATAATGAAAAATCAAATAAATTTTTCTAATATAACAAATTATAACAAAAAAAAATGTAAGTAAAATAATTATGATTTAAAATGAAATCATTAATATTTTATTGATATTTTAAATTCAATATAAGAATAACCCATACACAAGCTGATTACTTAATAATCACATACAATGAAAAAAAAAATTGCATATTTTACGGCAATTTTTTATAATTTTGAAAACAATGTCATTATAATTTAAAAATAGAAAAAAAAACAACAAGGTCTAACGCATAAATAATGAAAAAATAATGAAAATTTAATAAATAACAAAAAAAAAATTTTTTTTTTTACTTTTTATAAATTTACTCAAGTACTTATATACCCTTGCAATATCAATATAAATAATAACTACAATAATATCGATTTTATTTAATTTAACATTGAACTTTATTAATAAAACAATATTTACTTTGAAAAATGAATGGGAAAAAAAACTTACCTTTTTTAATACTTTGGAAAATTGTACATAGGAGGAAAATGAAAAAAAAAAAATAATTACTAAAAGTTCATGGTTTTTTAATTTTTTTATTTTGATTTTAATATTTTTGTCATTGATTTCTGACCGCATCATCGCTTAAAATTATCCATAAAATAAATTAAAAATGACGTAAAATCTTAAAAGGATATTAGATTTCTAATATATATTGTGTATAATTTTACATTTACTTCAATATGTTTTACGATATTATTTAATTTTAATATATGAAAATGTTAAAGGTTTGACAATAACAATCTTTGAATTATGACTATCTTTCAAATTATATTTGCAATTCAACAGCAAATATTGTTTTTGCTAGATTAATTACGAAAACGATGATTCTACAATATGGTTATTATAATTTTTAAAAACATACCCATAAATTTATTTTGTGGGAGTATTCTTGAATTTTTTTTTTGAATCATTTGATAATTTGATGATATTAATTTTTGAGTAAAGAATAAACAAAAAAAAATTATTACGCTATCGTGAATTCAAAATTTGATCAAAAATGTTATATCGGACCCCCTCCCCACTTCCTCTCATTGGAAATTCAATTTTGTTACCGTAATGTTACCTAAAAATTCGCTTGTTCATTGTTTATAACTAAAAAATAGTTTAGTAAAGCATTTATCCGTTGAAAATTTATTATGTGAAATTTAAAATTATCACAATTCCATATGTATTCTATATGTAGAGTATGCCGTCGGTAAAAATGAAAAAAAAAATCAATCACCTCTTTCTTAATTTATATATGAATCCAGCCACGAGATATAGAGCTATTGTAAATTATAATGTCAGTCACGTAAAGATAAGCTTGTTAAAAAATAGAAAATGATAAATTATAAGTGTTTTGCTAAAATCCATTTAATATTATCCATTTACTTAATATTTTTAGATATTTTTCAAGCCATTTTTTATTTTTCATTAATATTGGCAGGCATATGATAGAAATATCATTGGAAATTAAAAGTTTTTTTTTTTAAATTAATGTTAAGTGCCTTTTATTATGATAATAATTAAATTTTTGTTCTTTGTTCTTGCTTTATAGACTTAATGATTTTTAACCATCCCATACGCAGATTTTAAATTATAATTTTCATTTCAACTTATCATAAAAACCGTACAGCATCAATTCCCATTTTTACTAAAAATAAGAAGGATATTTTGTAGATTTTTATTGTATATTTATTTTTATATTTTCAATTTAATAAAAAAATTATTATGTTCAATTGATTTTTCATTTAATTGTTATACTTTCTAATATTTACATTTAATTGAAAGAACCTTTAAGGAACAAATTTTATTACAATATAAATAAAAATCGACGTACAAATTCATATAAATTATATTTGTGTATTCCATTTTGAATTAGTTCATACAAATGTAATTTCAAAATAAAATATAGAATTACTAACGTGACGTGTATCATATTTTAATGCCTATACTTAGAGTTTAGGTAATTAACATGTATATGTTAATATATATGTTAATAGATCTATATATGTTTCGATAGATCTAAATTTCAAGTCTCTAAATGATGCTATTCAGTTCACATACGCTATTACAATTGTAGGAACCTTGTTTTATTGAAGAATAATACATATTTTTTGTATTCAAGTGCATTGATAATTGATTGTTGGGAACTGAATGAGATAAAAGGACATATCCCCTGGCCCATCGCAGGCAATCGCGACTTATTGTAACCTACCCACATTTCCACTTATAGTATCCTTGTTCCCAGTATAAAGCTAGAGATATCGGCAAGAAGTTAAATAGTAGTTTTAGAACGCTAAGGTAACTCTGTCCAAGACAGAACAATTGTATACAATTCTTATAAAGTAAAAATTTTGCATACATACAGAAACAATTGTATACAATTCTTATAAAGTAATAATTTTGCATACATATAGAAACTGTACATACATATAAGAAAATTTTCACATTGAACGTAAATAAAACATAATACTCGTATCAAAAAAAATATAATTTTCTATATTTGATTTTCGTCATCATCATCATCTTCTATATAATGAATTTCAGCATTTTTTAATTGTCCCTTTTCTAATATTTTTATCCCATTTTATTTTTGAACTGGAAATCGCATCACACAATCACTAATTTGCTTTCGTTCTCCTCTTTTTGCTCTTAATAATACTTGTTTATTGCTTGACGTTATTCTTATTTTTTTACGTTATAATTTCGATTTACGTCACATTATGGATTTTTTGTATATATGTTAATTTTTTGATGCACATATTTAATTAAGCAAAAATTTTGCTTGAATTTAATTTTCCCCCAAAAAATTTAATTTTTAAAGAAAATTCAATAATTTATAAGAGAAATTCAGTGTATTATTGTACAAGAAAAAGCTAAGTGAATGATGACAAAATATTTAAAAAAAATTTGTTTACATATTTAATTTTTATTTTAATTATATTTAATTATACAATAATTGTGTACATTAAAATCTACTTACAACTTTATATTTGTAACCTTTTTGTTTTAATTTTCATACATAAAATGTAAATTAATTTCTAAATTAGATTTTTGTGTATATTATTTCCATAATATAACAAAAAGTGATGATATCGTAAAAATTATAATTATTAAATTTTTTTTTTTGTTTTTGCAAAAGAAATCCTTTTAACCTTTTTTTTCTTTTTTAAAATCTAAATTTACATACAATATTTTTTTATTATGAATATCCTAATTTTCATTATTATTCTCACCTCTATCCTATATAACGTAGCAGAACATGGTAGAACAATGTAATGTTTGTGGGTATATAATTAAATAAAATTACAATAATAGACTGTACTTATGTAATATTAATGTAATAAAATAACTATACATACTTAATGTATTTACTATTTTATATAACACAAATAATGAGCACACTTGTACATATGTAAAATATATATATATATATATAATATGTACAGATTTTTTTATTTATATAAATTATTTGTATATAATTTTCAGAAATAAAACATTATATTAAGAGCAAATTATATAGGTATACACTATTTTTTATGTAAATAATGTATTTATATATAAATAAAGGTATAGGTATTTATAATATATATACGTATGCAAATATTAATATTAATGTATATATATAAATATAATAGAAGGAGGCATATTAAATACATAATATAAAAATAAAGACTATGCGGCAGTTCATTAGCCTTTTGGTTTTTTTTTTGGATACCATGTAAAATAGATTTTTTTTTTGGTTTTTATTGTTGCTGTTGTCGTTGTTGCTATGAATTGTTAATAAGTTGTTTTATATATGCATGTATTTACCTTAATATTAAATTTCTCTATTATTATAAGTATATATGTAAAATATATTCGTTGGTATTTTGGTAAAAATGTAGTATATAGACACATAAATAAAATGAATACGTACATAAGTAATAATTTTTTTGGATTCTGATTTCAGAATTACACCAAATTATAGCTGGTAGAATAAAATTCCAAATGTTTACCTTAAATTCTACAAAATCTATTCTATTTTATTTCTATATCAAAAGCATTTTTCAATCAAGCAGCTGCACGATAATTTGATTTTATTATAAAAGATAGACTTGGTACCTAAAAGTATTCGGTAAACTTATACGTCTAAATTCGAAAATGACAATGGGTAGAATTCTCACCTATCCACTTGTGGATGTAAGCGGTAATATGTCACTGGCGACAGCTGTTGTTGTTATAATCTTGCAACGATGTTATTGTACTCTTCACGGTTCGTCGCCAAGTGCATTAAGTCGCCTTTGTTTGAAATGCCCCGATGTTTGGCAACCATGATAACTGTTTTCTTCAACTATTAATTTCACAATTCATATGGTCATCTCTATATTACCAATTCTTATTTAACGTATAATTATTAATTTCTCCATAAATTGAGTGTAAGTGTACTTTCTTTTATACTTTATCTTTTATAAAAATTTCAATTTTTCGAAAAATTTATTGAAAATTTTTAGCATGTGAACTTTGACATTTTATATTAAATAATTATGTTGACTGCCAATTCTAGTGTATAAGAACACAAAAAATTCATAAAACAAAATAAATAATAAAAATTTTTTTCTTAATTAATTTTCTCTTAAAAACAAAAATATTTAAAAAAAAAAATTTTTTTTTTATTTTCAAAGAACGAAAAATTTCAAATCTTATTATTGCTATTAAAAGTTTATGGAAAAATCATTAAAAATCTAACATTAAAATTAACATAATAATTTCAATTAAAAAATATTAAAATATTACGTATACATATATGTACATATTATGTTCATGTATAATTAAATTATAATTCCAACAGTCTACATAAACATTTATTTATTATTATTTAAAATTCATGTCTTTTTTGTATGTAGTTTTTAATGTTCTATATAAGTTAAGTACAAAATTGTACATACATGTACAGTTTTATCCATTTAAAGAGCGCGTATATAATTTAAATTTCTAGACCCAATTTGAACATAATATAATAAAAACATGCAATAATATAATAAAACATTAACATACGAATATAATTTTTATTTACCATATAAATAATAGTTATACATACAATGTACATTACTTTAATCAATAAATTTAATTTAAATTATGTATATATATATATATTAAAATATAACAGTTCAGAAAATATGGGTCAAACAAATGTTCATGTTTTATATTAATTAAATTAAATAAAAATTTAACTTTATATACTAAATATTTTTAACCAACTTATTTTTAATACTATAAGCTATTACATACTATATTTTTAGTAGTACACTATACTACATATATAATACTGTATATGTCAAGTACAATGCCGCATATAAATAAAATTTTAAAACAATTAATTTGTTTTACTTTTATACAACAATTACACAGCTATTATAAACTCTTTTTAAAAAAATAAAATCTAATAAGCTAATTAAATACAATATTACAAAGGTATAAAATGAAAATCTATACTTATACGTATATAAAACACATACTTATCTGCATACATTTTACATATAACAGTGATCGTCGGAAAAAACTATACTCATTCATCATTTTTCTATCTGACTGTTCTATATATTTTTTGTTTATTATTTAATTAATAAACAAATTAATAGAATAAGAAAGAAAAATTATATGCCTGCAAAATGAATGCATCAAAATATTATTTAAAGACAATGATAACAAACAAATTAATAAATTCAAAATTATTGTCATCTACGCATTCATCTAAAAATCTGCTTATTTGTAATGTGTGGAAAATTTACGTATTTAGTTCTGTTATTAAATATAATTATCAAAAAATAATGTTGTACAGCATTTAGTTTTTTATTTAAAGCCAGACTTTTTGCTTTCAATATTGTTTAAAGTTCCTTTATTCAGTTTGTTTCTTTGTGCATAAATTCGAGAAATTAAGCATCTCTAGAAATTATTGAAAAAATATTATTAACCCTAATATTAAAGTTTAAAAACCACAACGTAAAACTTGTGAAATTATTGGAATATTTTTTTCATTAATAAAATTTATAGTATATTGGAAAAATACATGAAAATCATCTAAAACTTCATTATTAACAACTAAAGAAGAAACTTAATGAAATTTGTGGTACCATTTATACCGAAAACATTGTTGAATAAAATAGAATGAAAATGAAAGAGAAAGGGTTCTAAATCATGTTAAAATTATTATAGATTATAACAGTTAGAGCATTAAATTCTGGTAGAGTAATAGAAAAAGAATAAATAGAAAAATTTTTGATTACCAATTTTCTTACCAAGCTTTACTGTACAGGTGTAGATGAACAAGACATATTTTTACGATTCTACAAAATTTATTTTAATTTATGATCTCATAATAATTTAAAGTCGTAATATAAAACTATATACATATACTTTACATACACACATATAAAGCATACATGTATATAAAGTTAAAATAAATCACGTCTAGCAATTCATAACATTTTGCAGACTTAAGGTATTTAGCAATATACAATTGTTTTACAATAACCGTCTACATGCACATACATATAGGTAGAACATGAAAAATTAATGACAATGAAACTTTTTAGTAGTCCTTTTTTATTTTATTCGCAATATTATTAGTTAAAATGTTAAAAAATGATATCATTTTTATTATTATTTTCAGAAATTATGTTTGTGCATATGTATAACAAAATTATGTACACTTACTTACATACTTAAATGTTATTATACCCAAATAAATAAGCACATAATAAAATAAAATTTGATATACATAAATATATATATATTTATAATTTATTCATTAAATTATTTTAATGAAATGTAATGACTTTGATGCATCAAATTCTTTTTTTAGGGTCAAGGACTATAACATTACATGGGTGTGAAAATAAAAGTAATTATTTTAAGAATATGTCAAGCGAGAAATCTTTTGAATATTTAATATTAAATTAAATATCATTAAATATTTTATTAATTAAATGTATATATACATACATACTTGTATGTATGTATGTTAGGTATGATAAAAAATTTTAAAAATAAAAGTTTGCTAAAGAAAAATTTTTTTAAATTAAAAAAAAAATCAAAGATGATTGACGAATTATTTTTATTAATACTCGTATTTACTCATTAATAAAATGTCAATATAACAAAATGTGTTGGACGAATAATGATGACAAATTATTAAGAAATTTAAGAAATTTATTTTTTAAAATTCGAAAGGTTAATTTATAGATTTTGAACTTTCAACATTATTCTACATTAAAAAATATTAAAAACTAAGGCTTCGATCAAAAAGAAAACAAATTAGTAGAATGGTTATACCTACTCATAGTCATAATAAATATTAATTAAAGTATACTTAATTAAAAGATAAAGTAATTACATTGTCATTCCAATATTCACAGCCGACAGAGTTATTACTTCAGATACCATATAAATTACACACTTATTAAAATTGAATGTAGTATTAAATTATTTCTATACCAGACTCAAGTATGTACCTAAATTTTTTATACATTTCCTTTGAATCTAATTTAAATTCATCAAGTGATCTATATTTAATTAGGAATATAAAATAGTATTTCAATTTAAAATAATATTTATGAGTAATATATTGTTAATGTATAAGCGAAAGAATAATAATTCATAAGCAGAACTTAACTGAATTCAATTTCACCGTCCAATTACTTAATATTAATTAATTAAATTAACCATAACTTATATATAATATAAATTTTTATTTTTTAAGATTGAACATTGTGCTTTGTTTTTCAATTGTTTTTATATAATAATTTCTCGGCAAGTGCCCTTATAAATTATTAAGTGAAAGAAAATTTTTATTATATTGCTGACTACAAGTACAGAATATAAAATGCATACATGAAACAAACTTTATTTTCAATAAAATTTTATTGTAACATAAAATTTTGTTAATTTAATAATGTCTTAAAATTTTCCCAACAAGAGAACATATTGTTAAATGCAGGATCAATAATTTTAAAATAAAATATAAAAAAAAAACTATAACAATATAATTTTATGCTATACGAGTATATAATATTGATCCCGTATTTATATTTTGTCTCATACAGCATGTAAAACTAAATCAATTGGGATAAAATATAATGATCCATTCATGAGTATAATAAAAATAAAGAATAGATCCTATTCTATGAATATGATATTCAATTTTAAAAATAAAAATAATTCATGTGTATAGGTAACATGTAACATATTATAAAATCTTTTATTATTTTTGCATTTTGTTTTAAAGAAAAAACGTGCTTAACTTTTATATAAAGTCATTGACCACGATTTTAACTAATATATGTATATTGATTTGTATATAGCAAAATCACACAAAACAATCAATTTTATTTATTATATGTCATATAAAATATAACTATATATATTTAAGGCTATAATGCAAATATTACGATAATAGAAAATTTATTACTATTAAACAAGAGGAATTCCAAAATTAGATTTATAGAATGTGATTTTTATAAAAATTGCTGTATATACTAATAGTTATTAGGCTATTGACTAAATAATAAGAAAGAAACGTAAACCGTAGGATTGAATATTGTATATTACATAAATTACAAGTATATGAGTTATATGATTAATGTAAATTCAATAAAAATTCATGTTTTTTTGTTATCTACGGCCTTGAGTTGGTCAGAATTATTTTGCGATTATTAAATGTATTTAACAAGGAACACTGTATTTTTTTTTTAAATATCGCCACCTCTCGTCTATCATTTTAAAATATAGCTTTGTAAAATGAGTTAAAATATAGCCATTACAGTTTACTAACATAAAAATTTAATTAATTCAATAAAGCATATATAGGTATTAGTAACGAAGTGGGATGTATAAGCAGAACCTTTTCTTTAGGAATTCTTATATAATCAGAAAATTTAGTTACAAAGATATAATCAATTAAGGATATTTATTTCCCATATAAATATACAAACTCGTCTTCTATAATTAATCTATTAATCTGTAACTAAGATAGCGTATAATTTATAATTCAAAAATTGGGTACCAATTATTGAAAAAGTGTTATTATTATAAAATTATTAACCTTCTTATACGATGGATTGCTGTCTGTTTAATTTTCAATATAATCTTACGATAATTAAGCTTAATTCTTCTTCTTAGGGTTTTCATATTATAAAAAAGTAAGAATTTTTTAAAATTATTTCAAAAATTTATATTTCAATAATTTTATATTTAACTTCGTCAAAAATTTTCTTTCTTACATAACATTTCCTTTCCAAACTTTCTTTATATTCACACACCTACGCACACACTTATTTTATGTTTTATTTCATTCCGTTTTTTTTTTCCTTGATCTACAATATGTGTAAGTTTTTAGTATTTTGGTCTTCAGCATATACAATTTCTGTGTAAATGACAGCATATCACATACATATGTATATACAATATGCGTATATGAATATATGAGTGAATATAAAATATAAAAGGTTACATCATCACAATTAATGATAGTCAGAATATGATGGTTACGTTATACTTTTTTTTTTTACTTCAATAACAAAGAAAACATTGAATTGATAATTTATTTCTAAAGAAAAACATATAAAAAATTTTCTATTAATTTATGATTTTCTCATAGTTTACATTTTCTTATATATTATATAGAAAAGTTTCCTTATATAATAGTTACCCATTATTTATGGAATATTTTAATTTTTAATTTTTGAATGCTATGATATTGATTAATAAAAATTCAATAAATTTTCCTTTCAGTTATACAAGCTTGTTTTCTTTTGAAATTGAATTTAAAAAAAAAAATTATCCATTTTCCGGTAAAAATCCAATGATTTAAAAAAAATCCTTATACTTCAGATTTGTATATAGTTGCTCAATTTTTTGAAAAATTGTTTTCGATTTCAAAAGACAATTTTAACATATTGCCGTAATTCGCAAGTTTTGACCTTTTATGAATTAATTTATATACAATACAAGTGTAAGGATATTATACAATAAATCCTTTATAAAACATAATTTCGAAGATTTAAATTAAAAACCTAGAATAAAAATATACACGTATGACTCGTAATACTCGTATAACAGAGTCCTGTTTAGTTATTTAAAAAAAAAAATTAAAAATTCAAATATATTTATAAATCAGTATACTTATAAAAATATGTCTAATAATAATATAAAAATTTAAACTAATTTAAAAATGTATTACATTCTTTTATATATATTTCTTTTACAGAAATAAAAGATTATGCACTAAAAATTGGCATTGATCCAGCTAAAGAACCACATTTACTGTATTTGGCTCGCGAAGGATTATTACAAGCATTGCCACCAGATTGGAAAATTTGGTAAATATAATTAATTAAATTTGATATTTTAAAAATTTAAATTAATTTTTATATTTTAAAAATAAATGTGTAAACTAATAATAATTAATCAATAACAATGGCCGTTTTATAAATAAGAAGAAACAAAATAATTTATTCAGAAGAAAAAGGAACCTTCTTAAATTTAACATTTGTTCAATTTTTTCGGAATACTTCAATTTGTCTATAAGCGAATAAATTTTTTTTTTATTTATATGCAAATATAACATTTCTAATTTGATTCAATAAGTTTAATTTAGTGGGGTATTAGATCCGAATTTAGATGTTTTGTAAAATTTTCTTATACTCGTACATTAGCAAAATTTCGTTTCGTTTTCAAGTAACTTCCCTAATTTTTTGAATTTTGAAAAATAAATTGCTCCTATATTCGCCGTCTTTACGAAATTTATGGACATTAAAAATTAGGAAAATTAAAATTTTATTAAAAAATTTCTATATCTCTTATAGAATATCGAAAAAATTATGTTAAAAATCATAATTTTTAATAAACAGAATTTGAAATACATACTTATATACTGGTATATATTAGTTTTTAATACTGGTATATTCTTTTAACCTTCAATCCAGCATTTACAAGAGAAACTATTAATATATAAATAATTTTCATAAGTTTTCAAACGCAAACTTCAAACAATAAACTATTTCAAAATTAATCAACCGAGAATAATTTATGTATAAGTATACATATACATATTAACACATAATTTGCAAAATATATCAAACAAATCTGTGGCTAAAAGCAGAAACTACTAAAGTCAAATATTTAGTAAAATTTTTTAATTTGAATTTAAATTCGAACTCTTTATTACATTTAAATTTTTCAGAAAAATGTCAGTATTAAAGCTAAATTAAGTCGCAAGACTTCCGAAAGAGCCAAAAAAATCCCGTTCAGTGATTTTATCATTAACATAAATTCACTAAAATTTTATAAATATTTTGTACAAAATTAAAAATTTATAAAAAAAATATGCAAAAAATTTTCAAAATGGTTTCTATTTCAATTTGTGTATTTAAAATTATTTGAAAATTATGGTTTTTGCCGGTTCCTTACCGCTATGTAATTAAGATATTTCAATATTTTCTTATATTTCAATATTTTATTATGTCGTATTTAATTCAGTATAATTAATTCAAAAGAATATTTTAAACAATGTAACACAAAGTACTTATATAACAACCTATGTACATATACAGAAATATGCAATGAAACATTATAAATAGCATTTTTTCAATTGTTATATTGTCATTAATGAAAAGCAGAAAAAAATATATTTTCGTGTAGGTGACAATACTGCAAATAATAATGGAAACAAATTTTTTGTTTCGTTTCGTTTTTTTTTTTCATTTAATCTTAAAATATTAATGAAAAGGACATAATCCTTGAAAATTATACATATCATAATATATACATATATTATATTGGAAAGTCGCCCGATTGAATAGTTCTTTGAATTTATTATTATTTTCTTTTTTTTTTATTTTATTATTTTATTATTATAATTCTAGCACATAATTTTGTTATGGCCATTGTTATAATATAATATTGTGTTGCCATATTCATTTTGAAGCTATTATTCTCTTTATTTTGATATGCATGTAAATTTAAGTATATACAATGTATATAATGCAAATACATACATGTATGTATATGATAGTTTAACCGTGAACATATGAATAATGAAACCATTAACAAGAAGTATTCATGTTAAATTTATTATGAAAACTTTTGCAAAAAAAAAAAATATAATGTAATTTTGTACAAAATAAGCGCAATATAAAAAAATGGAAATAAAAAAAAAATGGTATTATCCTGAAAATAGTTTTTATATTATTGATGAAATGAAGTAAAAAAAAATTTGATATGGTCAACACATTACCGATCGTATTGTGTATTTTCTGAATAACATTTAGTTTCTCAAATATTCAATGTGAAGAAAGTCCACTAATTAGTCCAATAATTAATAATTAATTCTTGAAAATTTGTTAATTTTTTATTTAAATTTAATTGTCTGTTAATTATTTATAAAAATATAAAATCTAAACGTGTCGTAGTCCCAATTTGAGTATTTGATTTATTCCATTCACGATCACGATATTAAATCTGCTAATTATAAATGAGAACACGAAAGATTTTTACTGAAAAATTATTATTACGCTATGTTACGTTTCTGAACCCAAAAAGTACTGATGATGCCGAAACTGATTAAAGTATATCTAGAATTTGATCATATGTATTTCACTTTTTTTGGAAAACAATTGAAGAAAAAGAAATTAACTGTCATATATTTTATTAGAGATTATTTTATAAGAAATTTAGAGATTAAGTGTCATATTTTCAGAAGACAATAATTTTTTTATATATCTCTGTTTTATTTTATACGTTAATTACGTGTTATCATGCATTCACTTTGTTCCTAAAATGCACGATTAGGCTAATGAATTCGAAATTTAAATAAAAAGTGGGTTACTTTTATACTATATACTTGATATGAAACCAATGCCTCCTTTATTACATACTGTACTCATGCTTGATAAAAAAATGCAAGCAATTTAATAAAAATGTTCCTATAGATAATTTTAAATTCTTATTTATGAAGACTATAAAATACACAATGAATTGAAATTTACTATAATATTTTATAGAAATAAAATTTAAATAAATAATTATTATATGTAAATTAAAATTAATTGTTTTGAAATAATTTTTCTAAAGAAATAACGTTTTGTTCACTTTGTGACTTTTGGACTTTTCTATTATGAATTTTGAAGTTTGGTAATTTTTTTTCTCTAAATTATTTATATACATATGTATGTGTACATAAATAATTGTATATAATAATATACAATTTATATGTGTATATAAATAATTGTATATAATAATGTGTATATAATAATTAGCTTTTGTATAATTCGATTGGTTCTTTTAATTTAAATTGAATGGAATTTGAATAATTTTCATTTCTATATACAACTGGCTTGCCTTTTTGAAAAGAAAAATTTTTTCTCAATAAGTTTTTTAAATATGAAATATCATAAAATATTTTCCTCATTTCCTTGCTTCAAATTGTTGTGTAGAGTTAAAGATCGAATTTCTAAGTTATATAGCTCCTATATTTATCTTCCTTACTTATTATTTATATTAAATATTTAGTGTTTATTTTGGTTGGTATTCAATATTGGAATATTATGGTTAGGTATTTCCTGTATATGAGCAATTATTTTTATATTAACATTTTATTTTATAATATTGTATATTAAGCGATATAATATTAAATATAATTTTTATAGTGACCTGATTAGAGTTTGAACCCGAGGCCCCTCGGTTCGCTTACATTAATATATACATATTTAATGCTCTTTTACTTAATACATGTGTATTAATATGCGTACCATGCATACTAAGTTTTTTAAGTAAAAATTAATTTACTATAAATTTTTATAGATTTTCACAATAATTATAACATTTGTAATGTGTATATTTAAGTAATAATTTAAAAATTTAAACTAGAAAACTGTATAACACAAAAACAGATTAAAAATTTCTCATACAAAATATGATATATAATTTCATATTGCCAATAATAGTAAAAATCACATTTTTATTATTATGTCATTACCTACAATAAAATTTGTAATATATATTTTTTTAAATTACTTAAACTTCAATAGTTAATTGAAATATTACAAAAATTTGCATACTTTTGGGTGCATTGATTTCTCTAACGAATAATTTCTTTTTCTACCATCTACATCTACAATAATAATGAAATTGTATATTGAATAAAAACGGAAAACATACAGTTATAATACGTTTTTCTTGTTTTATCATTAACTTTTACAAAATGTCAAGGATTTAAGTTTCTTTTTTTTGTAATTAAGAGCATGTTATTAAAATATTTTAATCTTGACATAAATTTTTAATTTATATACCAATTTTATAATAATGCTTATGCATATTTTTTTTTGTTTTCTTCAAATTCACAAAACAAATTTGTAATTTATGTTTAAATTTGGCTTGTTTTCAACAAAAGAAAAAAAAAATTTTGAGACCAAAAAAAAGTTTTCTAATTTAAAATGCATATAATACTTAAATCTCTAAAATATTAAAACATACATACTTGTACAGTGAAATCTTTATATAGCAAAAATTCGAAATTTCTTACATTTTAGTCGCAATACGCTGAGATTCTCTAATATAGAAATTTATTAAAAACGGAAGCAAATGCTAAAGATTTTTGTTAAATGAAAAGTTCGTTATATCAGAGTTATAAACACAACGCTTAAAGTGAATAAAAAAGGTCTTTAAGTGGAGCAAAAATTCTTAAAATTTCTCTTGTTTGGATAGTTGTGATTTCACTGTCTACATGTTTATATTATGTATAAAAGTTATTGCAATTATATGATTGTTATAATGGTATAATTAAAACAAAATAATAAAAAGTCATCGACTTTATAACTATTTGTTTGTGTTGTTCCATAAATTTATTGCATATATGTATTGTTGTCCTATATATTTCATACAAAATGATTGTGAATTAAATACCCTATACCGATTCTATCTTTCTTTGTTACACATTCTTAAAAAAATGAGAAATACTAACCCATTATTGCTATTTGCAGTAACATATACATATTTGTATTGCATATTATATACTTATACATTATATGTATATAGTATGTACATAAACCCAAATATACGAATATGTTATTTTATATATATATATTTATTATTTATAAATATAAAAAATACGTATAAAATTTATGGGAATGTCCTTTATTTTATAAATATATTATTATATACTATATTATTATACACTATTATATAAATATATTATTATATTGATATACATTCTAAAATATCTCTATATATATACTATTATAATGTAAAGAAATAAAAATGAGAACAAGATGAGGACCAAAAAACTGAGGACTAAATTTTATTTCTTTCTTTTTTTTTTATTAATATTTTGCTTTTTTGTTTTTTTTTTACAAAAGGGCATCATAAAAATATTTTTGAATCTGTGATTGTGTTAAAGAAAAACTGCAATTATATCTGTTATACACGAGCATATAGATATATTTGTTTTATTATATAAGAAAAATGTTATATATATAAAAATGATAAATTACAAGATAAAGAAAAGTATATGCTCTCCTATATAATTGAAAATTTGTATATAAGTATATAATGTATACCCATCATACTATATAAGCAAAATATAATATATGGTATATAGTAAATTATATACAAATAGTGGATAATATAAAATATAAGTGGATAATAAAAAAAATTTAAAAGAAAAACTAATGATAAGTGATAACAAATAATTAGATTGTATAAAGCAAATTATAATTTATAATGAGGTTATATAATTTTACTTTGTTATTTTTTTTTTTTAAAAGTTTTACTTGCAAAAGACTAATTGGCATTATTGTATATATTTATAAGATTCTCATATTCATGTTGTATGGATTGGATCTAAAAGGAAAAATTTTTAATAAAAAAATAATTACAAGTTTAAAGTATCATTGAAAATCCTGATTTGTCCTGAAAATTAATTTTATTAACACTTTATACACTACATTTTACTTAATGAAGTAAAATGAAGCTCTTGGGCCTCATTGGCAATACGAGTATTATTAAACAAGCAAGAATTGAATCTAAAAATTCATACATAAACAAGTTACATGTTGTCTGCTGAGTTACGTTTATTCAAAAATCTATTTAATAAAAAGTGGCATGAAAATTGATAAGCATTTCAGCCATTCCGAACAGAAAAACTCAACAATATTTCAATAAAATATAAGCAAATTTTTCATATAACATTTACAAAAATAAATTTCAAAAATTTTAATTTTGATTTTTTTTTTTAAATTACCAAACAGCAAGACTAAAATTTACTCATTTTATTTTATATATTTACAGTTATAACGATCAATTACACGCTCATTATTATTATAACGTTAAAACAAAAATAACACAGTGGGAACATCCATTAGATGATTATTATAAAGAATTAGTTGAGCAAGCACGTCAAAAATTAGCAACAACACCAACTTCAGGTTCAACAATTGATATATCTGAGGATGCATCACAATTAGATTCTGGTATAAGAAGTCTTCAATTAAATGAAGAACTTGAATTACATAATTCAAATTTTAATTTAAATAATGATACAACAAATAATACAACAATAACAACATCATCATCATCATCATCAGCTTCTGCATCATCAATTCATAGTGGCAGTAGTAGCAGTAATAATAGTTCACATCAACAAAAAATGAATGCTTTAGGAAGCGCAAATCAAAAATTTTTAGAAACAAAAATTAGTTCAAATCCATTTCATCATTCACATTCATCACCATCGATTGGTCTTAATTTGAAACCGCTTAAAACATCACGATTTGAAGTTGTTAAAACAAATCCACAAATTAGTTTAGATATGAAAATGAATACATCAAATAGTGGTGTTATTATAAGTGGTATTAATAATGTTAATACTAATTTAGATCAATCGGATGGAATAACAAATACTGGTATAAATAATGACAGTTCGGAACCAGAACGTAAAGGTTTTCAAATATCAGGAATGGGTGCAATGTTTTTAAAATCAAATTCAAGAATTAAAACAAGTTATGATATTAGATCATCTCCAAGTAATAGTTCAATAAATGGTAATAATTCAAGTAATGGTATAGTTAAAGGTATTTTAAGAGATGGTGATATTAGAAGAAGATTAAAAGAAGAAGAAAATAGTAGCAATGATATACATTTACAATTAATTGGTCTTTCAAATACTAGTAATAATAGTAGTACAGATGACAAAAAGAGTGTTCGTTTTAATTTAGATGATATTAAAATGCGTTCACCAGAAGATGAACAAAGTAGTTCTAGAAAATTTACCCATAGCCCTGAAGTATCTGATAATTCTGAAGAAGATGGTAATGACCCATGGGATTTTAATGAAGAAGATGATAATTTTATTGAAGAAAAGCATGTTAAAGAAGTTAAAGTAACTCCAATTAAAGATAATGTAACAAATTCAGTTTCAGGAACAATAAATATTCAACCACAAACAATTAAGTTAACAAAACCATTAATGAAATCATCATCAGTTGATAGCAGCAATAATTCAATTAGCATAGGTAATACAATATTTAAAAGTAATTTAGGTGATAAAACAAATCCATCTGTTCTAGAAAAATTAAAAGGTAAAAATTTAGTTAAACCACTTTATGAAGATACTGATTCCGATTCAAAAGGTAGTTCAATTTTAAGTTTTGTAAAACATGATGAATATTCGGATTTATTGAAAAAGGATACTATTGAATTAGAAGATCTATCAAGAGAGCACAATGAAAATTTAGAAAAATTGAAAAAAAAATTGAAGGAAGAATTAGAAGAAGAAAAAGAAAAATTACAAGATGAAATGAGACTGACCTTGGAAAAGATGAAAAATGATTACTTGAAAGATAATGAAAAAAAATTCACAGAATTTAAGAATACATCAAAAAATAATAATGAAGAATCTCTTGACTCTAAAATCGCCATTAATCAAAAATTATTAAAGGAAGAAAATGATAGATTAGAAAAATCATTAAATGATGAAATTTTAGAATTGAAAAGGCAGCACAATGAGAAATTAAAACAGATTGAAACGGAATATGACAATCAGTTGGTAGCAGTTAAACAGCAATTTGAAGAAGAAAATAATCGTAAATTAGAAGAGTATAGATTAAGTTTAGAAAAACAATTTGAGCCAAAACGTAACGATATTTTGCATGAACATAAGGTTGCCGTTGATATTTTGCAAAAAAATCATGCTGAAATGTTACAAGAATTGGAACGTGATCTAAAGAGTGAGGAAGAAATTTTGAAAAAGGAACACATTACAAAACTGAATGACATGAGGGAGAAATTATCACGAGAAATGGAATTGGAAAGGCAAAGAATGCGTGAATCTGGTGAAGATCGACTTTATGAAAAGATTCGTTGTGAAAAACGTTTGTTAGAAGATAAATATCGCTGTTTGAAAGACAAATATGGTCGTTTAAAATCTGATGTTAAATTATCTTTAGAAAGAAGAAATCGTAGAAGAGAACAACTGGCAGCGCAACAACAACAACAACAGCAAAATTTAACAAATACAACTAATACAACAACTGGTTCGGAAACTGAACGTTCACTATCAAATAAACCATCTATTGGTAATAGTGAACTAAAGAGTCCATCTATTTCAACTTCGTATCCGGAACAATCATCAGCAGTTGCAATAAATCCTTTAAGTTCAAAACCGCCAACAGTTGTCATTACGTCCAAACATTCTTCTTCATTACATCCAAGTAGAGATTCTGATCGAGATGGTAATCACATTCGAGAGAGATCAACTGAACGCCAAGCAAGAAAGATGGGTATTGCTTCGAAATATATAAAACATTTGCAAGTGCATTATCAGGATGACACAACATCAATTAGCCAATCAGATACAACAATATCAAATAATTATACACGCGGAAAATATCTTCCAGCTCCATATAGTAGTGATAATGGTAATTCTGATTCAGAGGCTTTTATAGGAAATCAAGAAAATAATAATAATAGTACTGGAGCAGGTGCTACTGCTACTGCAACAGCTGCCTCTATACCACCATCTGGCAAAGATCGACAACGTAAAAAGCAATTTTCTAGAACAAAATCTGCATCAACATCACGGCTCAATACGGAAAATTATAAATCAGATCGTCCATGTACTCCTGTTGAAAATCTTCGTCGTCAACTACAAAAACTTGAAGATCTTGAAGATCAATTTCCAGATAATACACTGGATGCTACTTACCATTTACGTTATCCATTCTCTGATATTTCGAATGACCATGCTGGTACTAGTTCTGAACTGGAATTTTTCAAGCATCGAATACATTTGGAACGTGATTCAGTTCGACGTGCAAAAGAATCTTTACGAACTCAACGTACAAATTTCCGTGCTCGACAACGTGAAATCAAACAAAGGCATAAACAAACAAATACTCGTCATAGTCTTGATCAATTAATTCAAGAAGAAAAGGAATTAACTGAAATGGAAGTCAATTTGCATAGAACAAGAGCTTTACTTGGGGAAAAAGTTATTCGTTTAAGACATTTAGAACAATCTTTACAGAGAATCTATGAAAAAGATAAACAAACAAATATGGATTTATTACATGTGGAAAATAAAGAAGATGCAACTTTAAGTGATTTATCATCCCATTCGAGTTCTGGATTTAGTAGTACAGATTTTGCAAGTGATACAAATGCTTTATTAAATCGACGTAAAGAAATTTATCAAGATTCATCGGAAGCTATTAAAAATTTAGAAATTTTAAATATTGAAATTAGAGAAATTTTAGATATTATAGGAAAGCAACAAATTCACGGTAAAATTTTATATTAATTAAAAGAAAAAAATTTATAACGATAAATTTATGATATTATGTTAATATTTTTATTTTACATTATTAATTTTTTTTAGGAGCAACTTATAATCCTCCAGAATTCGATTGGTCTACAGCTTTATATTCTACAACACCAAATAATGCTCAGCCAATAATAAATACCCCAACTGCAGGAGCTAATAATCCAGCAATACATCATAATTTATTTCAAACGCCACCATCAATTCCAACACTATCAGATCGTTTAGAAACTTATCGTCAATTAGCAGCTGGACGTGTACAATCATCAATGGGTACAGCTATGATGGCAGCAAATACAATTGTATCACAAAATCCTCGTGCCGTTAATTATACAACTAGTTTAGTGGAAAGGACACGTGATCTAAGGAATTGGTTACGGCAAGCTAAAAATGAACATGAAATTTTATTAGGTGCTAATCTTGGTAATTTATTAACAGCCAGCAGTGGTATCGCTAATGTGGGTCTCGGTAATGTTATCAGCGATGGTACTGCTAGCAGTGGTGGTAGAACTGGTGGTGGCGGCGGTATCAGTAGTGGTATAGATACTATGTCAAATCTTCAAACAAATTTGTAAAAACAAAAGAGAAAAAAAAACTAAAATTTGTGAAAAATTTAAAATTATTTGTTTAAAAATATTTAACTTGCTAAAAGCAAATTTCTTTTTGGTTATTTTTTTTTATTTTTTCTTAATTTTAATATTCCCTAATTTTATATTAATTTATTATATAAATTATTTACTTAAGCGAAAAAGAAGAAGAAGCAAAAAAATTATTAATATTATTAAAGTTTTACAAGAAAAATGTCGAAAAAAAAACTTTTAAATTCTGAAATGAATAAAAAACATTAAAAATTTATAAATTTATTAGTAGTTTAGGAGAAATAAAACAAATAATAATGTTAAACATAATTGAAAAATATTAAAAGAAAAAAGACATTAAATTAAAAATCAAAAAATTATTCTTTATACCTTGAAAAAAGGTAACAAAATTAAAATATTTTTTATGAAATCATTTTTTGTTTTTACATTCTTTTTTTTTTTCTTTATAAATGTGATTTTTTTAGAATGCACTAAAATTAAAAAAAAAATTGAAACTGAAAATTATTATTTAAATATAAAAATATAATTATAAAATATATACACCTATACACACATTTATTATAATAAAATCATGTTTTACATAATTTAATTACTAGACAAATACAGTCCCATCTCTATTCCAAAAATATTTTAGAAAATTTAAAACATATAAATTGTGCTATATTTAAATTTTAATTTCTTATACTTTTCAAAAACAAAAAAAAAAGCTAAAAAAAAAAAAATTTTGTTACTCTTTTATAAAGTAAAAATTATAAAATAAAATATATTATAAAATAATATACATTATATTAAATGAAGCTAAAAATATTAACACTATTAAAAGTAAAAATTAATAAAAAACCGAATATAAATAAATAAAAAACATTTTTTCGTAAAAATCAAAGCAAAAGAAAAACTGCATTAATATTATATGTAGGTATTTTCAAAATATATTTAGATTTATAAAGTGCTGATGTGTGCTAAAAATTTCATATTATATACGAAATAAAATATTCATATATAATTCAAATAATAAACATAGTAATGTTATGTATTTATAAAATATTGTACTTACAAAGTATTTAGATTATTGATCAGTTTCAAAGAATATGAAAATATTTAAGAATGTAATTTGAATAATTAATAAAGTTGTTAAATATTATTGTACTATTGTTAAATATATTTACGTTTATAAAAATCAAAAAATTTTGTAATCTTTAATTTATTTTTATTTTTTTTTTGAAATTTAATAAAATTAATTTTCAATGTAATTTAATTTCAATTTAATTTTCTGCTAACGTTTTTTTTTACATATTTATTGTGTTATCTTTGTACTTTTTTATTTATTTATTTGTTATACTAACTCATTCATTTTTATTTGCGACAAATTAACAAAATACAAATCAAAAAATTAAAATTAAATTAAAATTTTTATAAATTATTGAATTGTTTAGAAATGTTAAATAAATATTAAATAAATTTAAAAATCTTAAATTTCAAAAAAGTTCCAAAATTTACGAGTTCAAAAAAAAATTATTTGAAGTCTGATACATTGACTTGTGCAAAAAAGAATCAATTTTAAATAAAAATTTTTGTTCAAAATTTATTATTAAATATATATTTCGTATTTATAATATATATATTTATTTTTAATTAGTATTTTAAAATTTAATTATTTAAAAAATTGATTTCACATTCGGTCGGAATTGCTTATTGTGTATTATTAAATGAAGAGCTGTTTGAAATAAATTAAGGTTATTTACCTATTAACTATTAAATTTTAATATATAATTTTTGGTATTTAAACTTCATAAAATTATAGCTTAAACCTTTTGAAATCTTTTTCTTTTTAATTATTTAAAATAAACCTTCTCAACATTTCATTTTTAAACAATGCTAATTTATATAATATTCAATATAATAATAAATATATTAATATCGTACTTTTATAACAACAAATTATTGTAATAATTATTGATCTGGTTTACTGAACTGAAATTTTGTGAATAGTATGGTTTCAAAATGGAAAATAGGAATAAAATGTTTTTTAAAAAGTTAGTTTTTGTTTTTAATAATATGGGAATTATAAATACCCATAATTATTAAAATTTCGCAAATAATAAAACATTTTATATAATATATAAAATGTATTTTGTATCCCAAAATAGAAAATAATAAAAAAATGTATTAATTTTGGTAAAAAAAAATAAATCAAAACTCAAAAATATAAACAAAATTTAATGGTTAGTCAAAATAGAAAAATAGGACATAAAAATAAAAAGAGAAAACTATTCCAATAATTAAAATTTATGTGAGATAATAACAATAAAAATGGGCAATCATTTAAATTATGTTTACGAAACTGATCAAATTAATCTATTAAAATATTATATTTTGAATAATGAACTACGTACAATTAATAATAATTGTATAAATTTTATTGAATATTTTCAATATTTTGAAACGTTTATTCGTAAATTGTAGCGTAATACAGTGATAAAATTAAATTATGATTTAATCTTGCATGAGAAATTAATTATATTTTTATCTTATTCCAAAATTTTTTCTTTTCTAGAAAATAACAATTTTTAAATTTGTTTTGAAGCTCAACATGAGCGGCACATAAAATTCATGAAAATTAAATTTTCAATATTATGTGTTAATTACAATCCAATAATTATATCCAAAAAAGGAAAAAAATTTTAAAATTTTTTTTAACTTAAACAAAATACTGCTCATTTCAAATATTCAAACTGTTTTAATTTATCTTAACAATAAAACATGGCTCACCTATTTACTTATACGTCTCAAATTAATACGAATATTAAAAATGATTTCTTAAAATATTCCTTGATAAAAGAATTTCGTTAATTTTTTATAAAACAGTTTTATTCTAATTATTTAATTTTTAATTCTTTAATATTAATAATTTCATAAATAATAACTTACACAACTGTACGCATATGCAGAAGCAAAAGTAATTTGGAAGCTCTGTAAAGTAAACATATTTTTAAAAAATGAAACATGCTTGCAATTTTTATATTTTTTAATATTCACGGTGAATATGATTGTAATTAAAAGAAATTTTCAATTATTTAAATAGATTTGAGTATATACTCTTAATCAAAAATCATTTAAAAACACAAGTTTTAGTTTCTAGTTTAAAAAATCATCTAAAAATGGATTAAACTGCACATACCATTTTTTTAAACAAATTTCACAATTTGAACAATTGATTTTTTCAATTAATTTAAGCTTTTTCTATTAATTTTTAAAAAAATGTACCACACTTGCAAATGTTCCGCTTAACTCTTACTTGCTTCAAATTTACGTAGCAAAATACAAATTTTAAATTAAAATTTTATTTAATTAATAATTTTTTCAAATATATTTCACAAATTATTTTCTCAACTTCTCAATTTTTTAAATATTTTAAACCTTCTTATGCCTTATTTTGTAAAAACTCTGTTTAAGTAAGGCAACAAAAAACTATTAGCACGCAATTTAAAATTTAATAAATGTTCAGTTAAAACTATTAATGTAAAATTTAAAATATGAAATTAAATCTATTGTTTATTTTTTTGTTTTTGTAATGGGCTGCCTTAAATAAAAATTTGAAAAGAGAAGCGTGTCACATTTTATATATTACACATCACACTTTCAAAAACAAAATATTATATTTATTAATATTAAATCCAGAATATATAATTCTATAAGAAAAACATTACATTAAATAATTAATAATTCCTAAATAAAATATAATTATAATTTAGAATAAAAACATTAGAAATTAAAAAAAAAAATGAAATTGTTAAAATATTCCTTAAAAACTTTAAACGATATTAATATCATATAATATATTTCAAAAAAAAAAAAAATATATTAAATTAACTTAAAATTAAATTGAAATATATTTAACTTAAAAGCATAATATTTGATTGTTAAAATAATTTATCAAAAAAAAAAAAAGAGAAAGAAGTGAATGAAGTTTACAATTTTTATTCTATTAAAAAAAAAATGAAAAGTTTTTGCAAAAATTAAAAAAATTTATTTAAAAATCTATTTTTTTTTTTAAGTTAATTTGTAAAACATAATTATTATTAAATATTGTTTAGTAATATACATATATTTCTTTCTTCTTATTTTGTGCATATTATAATGAAAATTTTATTATTTTGCTTAATTTTAGATTTTAACTTATATTTGTTTTTTTAATTATTATATTAATAATTATATAAGAAGACCCAAATAAAATCAATACAAATAAAGTTTGGTAGTATATTGATTAATATATTGTGTTATATTCAATTTAAATTAATCGAATAATTTCTTAATTTGAATTAATCAACCAAATCTGTATATTAAATTAATCACACTCGGTAATTTTAGTGAAATTCATAATTTTGCAGAAATTTACTTTTTTTATTAAGTCTTTTTTTTTAAATTTATACATTTTCCGACTTATTAGCACATATAAAATAACTTTTGAAAAAATAAATATGAGTACTTAACATATTCTTAAATTATATTTAAATATTTACATACTTAATTTAAATATCTATTTTAAAATTTTGTAATTTCAAATTTCATTTTATATTTTACCATTTTTTTTCTTCAAAAATTTATTTGGAATTTAAAAAAAGTAATTAAAAAAAGAAAACTGAATCTTTTTAAAAATTTAATAATATAAATTGATTAAGAATTTTTAGAGAAACTATAAACTCTTTCTTAAAGATAAAATTACTTAATTATTTATTAAAAATTAATATAATATATTAAAAATTAATAATATTTTTAAAAAAAAAAAACCTGCCGAACTATTTATATTGATTAAGCAAATACTTACATGTAAATTAAGTAAAGAAGAAAGAAATTTATATTCTATAGTGAATTAAATTTAATTTGCTATTTTTTCTTTAATTGCTTTTCTTAATTATTGTAATTAATATTTCACTTTATAATTTTAATAAATTACATTATAATATATGTTTTATTGTTGTGATAAATTTCTATATATTAATATGCACATATATTTTATGAAAATTTCATATTAATTTATATAAAAAAAAAAGAATAAAAGATGCAAAATTTTCTCAATATATTATATAAATTAAAAAAAAAAATAATTATCTTTTTATTTTTCATAAAATATTTAATTTATATAAATAAAAGTTTTACAAGAAAAGAAATTTTTAATATTTATATAATATGTTTTATGTTAATTTCTCTTTCCGTCCAAAATCTGACTAAATAAAAATTTTGAAATTCTCATAAAATATGCGTGCAATATATAATAATTTTTACTATAAAACAAGAAATCACATTATAATTACAAATAGAAATTAAATTATTATTTACATATTTTGTTTGATTTTTAAATATATTATGTACTATAATCAATAGCCTTATTTATTAAAATTATTCAGGAAACAACAAAAAAAAATTATCCATATCACGGTCTCTATAAAATTTTTGTGCATTACAATACCCTTTAATTGTTATATTTATAAAAATATTTTTATTTTTATCTTGTTATTAAAAAGCCTTCTGTAATGTAACATATTAGTGATAGACAAAAAAATAAAATTTGATTTGTGTTAAAAAAAAAAATCATTGAAATTGTTTAAAAAAAAACTTATTAGGAATTATTAAAAAATCAAATAAAAAATTATTAATTATATATATATATATATATATATATATATATATATTATATAAAATTATATTATTATACATACATCTAAATTCTTCAAAACAAAAAATAAATGAATTTTAATTATTTTTAAAGGTGTTAAAAATATTTAAAATTATTTAAAAAGAAAAAAATTAAGAAAAAAAAAATACAACTAAACAAAATAACCTCTATTTTTAACTTAAAAATTAAAAAAAGAAACAAAGAATGTTTAAATATAAATTAAAAAGAAACAAAAACAAAAAAAAAAGTAAATAAATAAATATAAAAAAAAATAAAATTATTAAATATACATACAAAGGATACTCTTAATTAAAATTCTACATATTAAACAAATAAAATTCAACAAAATTATATTGAATTTTTTTTTTTCAATTTTTTAAAAAATTACATAATTTAATTTAGCCCAAATTCATAATTTATATATTATACATAATGTATACATATATTTTCAGTAAACTGCAATAAACTGCTAATATATGTTTGCGACTACCATTACATAATAATGATGTTGATATGAAAATTTCTCCTAATCTGAAATCCTTGGATCTAAATAAACACATAACGTACCTACCTATGTAAATGTATGGAATCCCCCCAAAAAAAAAAAAAAAACAAGCCCCAATTGGAAAATTTAAGTCAAGATAAGTGATGGCATAAAGACATTATATTATGGATTAACTGACTCAAAGTATACAATAAATTTGTTTTGTTTTAGTTGCCACATTGAAAAAAAAAAATCTGAACAAAAAAAAAATAATAGTTCGAAACGCTTTTATTTAATATTTTTATTTGAAATTTATTTTTCAATAATTTTTTTTTCCAAAATATTTGCCTTACTATAAATATTCTTTTTCCAGGTCACTAGCTATGTGTATTTTGAATAATTGGTTGTTTTATGTTGAAAGTTTCCAAAACATTTAAGTGTCTATATTTAAGTATGTATGTATTAATATGTGTACATTCTATACAAATTGAATATTATTTGAACATAGGAAATAAAATAAATTGGTAATATTATTTGTTTAAATGCAAAAAAAAATATGAACATTATGTATAAAAAGTATTATTTAAAAAATGGAATGTTTTTCTTTAATTTTGTCCTTTAAAAAAGATTCAAAATATTTGTCCATAAGATCCAAAGATTTTAATGCTTAAAATTGCGGGTAAGAGCTACACCCAACCCCAGCAATTACCATAGTTCATAAATATTATACAAACAAAAAAATATTAACTAGTTTAATATCTGTTATTGATAGCAAACGTTATCTTATGAAAAATAGTCCTAAATCTGCAAATGTTAAGATGTGATAATTCGTAATGGTTTTACTTTAAGTTTTAAGACATAATAATTGCTTAGTCTGAAGTGATATTCGATGATACATACGATGGAGTGTTATTCGAAATTGTTGAGGTTTTCAGTATAGAATCTTTAATTTCGAATATTTTATTCCGAAAATTTTTGATTATTCCATAACCTCAAGAAATATATTTAAGGAACTGAGATTTCAAGATTACATGGATTCAGATGGAATTACATATTCATTTCTATTCGCAAATTCACTCACGACTTTCAGAGATCCAAATTACAAATTCAATTACAAATTTCAAGTCTATGATGATGACGTTTCTATAAAAACTTGGCAAAATATTATGGCTCACATTTTTCAGAGTTAGAAAACTTGTTATAAAAAACACTTAAATTCCAATATATTTAAAAATTTATTTTTTTCTTAATTTCTTGGAATACATCCCTAAAATTTATTTGATTTCACGTTGTTTTGAGACGATTTGATTTGCAATTCTGTCTAAATCACGTTGACCGGTTGATGTTAATTTACGGCCACCTTCTGGATGTTTTTCAACTAATTTAGCATGCTCTAAACATTGCAAAGCTTTACGGGCTGCACCATCAGCTGCTCTACAATAATGTGATGGATGAACACCATTACGTTTACGTCCACCATAAATTTTTGTGATTGAACCAACACCAGCTGGACTACGATGATAAAGATGTCTTAAAATTGATGCACATCTAATATAAAACCAATCTGGATCTGTTGGAGCTAATTCCTTGAATTTGGCTGTTTTTATGATATCCATTTGTTCTGGAACCTTTAGTTTACCAGTCCTAAAACAAATTTTTAAGGTTACACACGTATGTAGATATATACACATATTATGTTAGTATTTATTTTTTCAATCAATATTTACTTTTTTAAAAAGACAGCTACAGCTTTAACAACAGCGTGTTGATCAATATCTTTTACTGTTACTCCGGGCATCTAAAAGTATAAAAATTCTGTTTTAATACATTTAGAAAAGAACTAACATATGAATTCGGACAAATTTATTTTCACATGCTGCATATTTATCAAAAAAACTAATAAGCCGAAATTTTTTGTTATTAATTGAACTATATGTAAAGAACCGCTCTTACTTTAAACAATACCAAATAATTTAAGATAATTTAATGCTTTTAATTTTACAAAATTTATTTAAATAAAATATAAAATTTACCTTGTCTATTGAAGTTTAAAACAGGAAGGAAAGAATTTTGGAGAGTTTAGTTGGTACTATGAAATGTCAAAATTAAACTTCAAATTATCGACTATCGCAGAATAGCCAAAATATTTGATTTCCGGTGACCAGTTGAAAAAAATGGAAAACGCGACTTTGTGCATTTAAAATTGGTCTTTACGATTTAGTTCAGTTTGAAATTATGGATTTAGACAAAATAGATATGTAAATGGCACTCAATCTATTGACACATGCATACTATTTTTACTTTGAATAAAACAACCTTACATAACATTTAATGCACAATCCAATCTTGCCAAATTTCTTGTACTCAAAAGAATTGCTTATAGGAATGTTTTAAAATGGTACACTTTACAACTTTAATAAATTTTTATAACCTCTACAAAACAATCTCTACATTATTAAAAAAATTTGCTTGTAAATTTCGGTTGTTCAACCTTCAAACCGGTAATCTATCAAAAAGAACTTAGATATTTCGAGCTAAAAAATGTGAATTTTATACGAAAACAATGATTTATATTTAGTAAATAAAATTTTTACTTATTTCCGTTATTGTCCACCAACATAATTGCTATATAAAATGGGTTACAAACAATAATGATTCAATAAATTAATAAATCTATCAGGACCTTTGGCATCTCTAGGGATTAAGTTAAATTTTAAAGAAGTTGTTCCCATTAGCGGTAGATAGCGTTCTATTTCCACAAATTCAAATTTACACAGCCATTTCTACATTTGACATTTCAACCATTCGCTAAGAAAAACTCTCCAAAAAAATTATTCCATTAACCAACGTCAATATATTTTAATTTCGTATTTGTTTATTTTTTATTTATCGCAGAGGACTGTTCATTTTTTTAAATAATTATTTTTATTATTTTAAAATTTTTGTGTACGTTATTTAAAATATAAATCCAGTTTTAAGTTGTGATCAAAAACAATTTTATTAAAAATCGTAGTTTCTTGTGGACTTTTTTTTTATGTTGATGTTTCCGACAATTAATGTTTCTTGGAGTACCCTTTTTTTGCATTAAAAAGTTAATCTCCGTTAATGGCTGTAAATTTTCGTGTTGTTTAATCGATAAAATCCGTGTGCGTTATGAATAAATGCATTTAATAAATTTATTTGACTTTATAATAAGTAACTGAGGATAAAAATTTTCTGTTTTAATATAGTGCGAAGCATTGTATACTTGGAATCTAATTAGTACTTTGAAGTATACGATATAACTTTCTATACCATAAACTTATATTAAATATTTGCAGCAAATAAATATGTTTTCAAAAAAGAAAAAGAAACCTCAAATTTCTATGCCAAGTAATTTTGAACATAGAGTACATACTGGTTTCGATAAGCGGGAAGGTCGCTATATAGGTTTACCTTTGCAATGGGCGTCTATTGTTGGAAATAATCAAATTTTAAAATCAACAAACCGTCCACTTCCTTTAGTTGATCCATCTGAAATAACACCAACAGAAATATTAGATTTGAAAACAATAGTGCGACCTCATCATAATAACAATAAAATTGATGATACTTTAAATGCAACTAGTTTATCTCATATATCCGCAACGACTAATGGAGGAATTAGTTTACCGAAAACGTCTCACGTAGCAAGATCCAATTCTTTAAGGAGTTCGAGTCCACCTAGAGCAAGACGTGATTTACGTGGCAATGCAAATGTTCCTCCAGCTGTACCAGAAGAACCAGCACAATCTAGTATGATTCAGCAACAACAATATCCGACAATTCGTCGCGGAGATGGAACGTATATGGCAAAACCGACAATAATTCAACAGCAACAACAACCTTTACCAAATCAAACAAATTTGCAAATAAATCCAAATGTTCAAAATACTAATTCTTGGACTAATTCGACACAGTCGGCTGCTGGAATAAATCAGTCTCATATTGTTCCTCCACCAAGTCAATTTCATGCTGATTCACAGTCATATATAGCAAAAACTTTCAATGGAAATGGTAATTTAAGTATTCATACTGATATTGTACCCCCACCAAATATTCGATCGCAAAAACCACAAAGTTCACCTGTTGGATCAATATCTAGTACAAATAAGCAGTTTGGTAACACTAATATAAACCCGCAACAGACATATCAGCAGGGATATATACACGCGGCTCCTATGTTAAGTATGCAAACAAATCAAACCCAAATTCAACCTCCAAATAGACCTCCTCCTCCAACTGGAAATTCCGTTACATCTGTACAACCTTCAGGAAATTCAATACATAATGCTAATGATCAAAATCAAAATATAACGGTAGCACCTCCACATCCAGCTCAAACACACTTTCATCAACATCAAATCCACACTTCACATCCACATGGGCATGTAACAAGTGTTTCATCATATGGTAATGCCAAAGCAAGTTCAAGAGGATCAAATTCTAGTGGTGGGACAGCATCTATAACACCAAGTGTTACAAATCAACAAACTGTACCACAAAAACAAGAGCAGAGATTAACGCATGAACAGGTTTGTATTAATTATTAATAATAAATAATTTGATTTAAAGGATAAAATTATAATAAATATTTAAATTAGTTTCGAGCTGCTTTGCAAATGGTGGTATCTGCTGGTGATCCTAGAGAAAATTTGGAAAATTTCATGAAAATTGGAGAAGGTTCAACTGGAACAGTTTGCATTGCAACAGATAAATCAACAGGTAAGAATAATTTTATACTACTCAAGCATGAAACATAATTGGAAAATGTATGACAATAATACCGTACTGCATAAAAGAAAGTTCTCAATGCATGTTTTTAATAGATTATCGATTTTTCTGTTATCTTTACCTACTTTTCGTTTCAATTTGAATTTTCTTATTTACCTGACATTTTCTTATTACTCGTATAAAATTTTCTTTTTTGTTTTTTGCTTTTCTTTATTATTCAAATCTATCTTCTCTTACGTGACCTGAATAAAAAAAATATATTTGTTATATGTATGAAGAAATTCCTTCACACATATGAGCATATCTTTTATGAGAACAATTGGTTTCACTGAACAATTTCAGCAATTAAGGTTATACATTAATTGTTGCTGCATTGTCACACAATAAGATAATGTGGAAGGGAAAATACGAGTTCGATTTTTGTTAGTTTTTCTATTTTAACTGTTCATTAATTTTTTTATATTGTTAAAATAATATTCAAGTTCAAATAATCAAAAAAACAGAAAACTTTATTATCAATTTTTTAAAGCACTTTGTTTTATTTTTCAATATAAAAAATTTATAAAAATAATCCTATCAGAATTCCAAAAAATAAATTAAATTTCAAAATATTTCCCAGCCTTAAACCTTTATGAAATATTTATCATGTATTGGAAATTTTGATAGCAAATTTTAAAAAATTTTACATTATTTTACAAGTTTGTAAGTACATACTCGTAAGTACATACATATTAATTTTGAAAGTCAACATCGATTATTTCGGGATTCTCAATTACTTTTGCTTTTCCATTACCTTCGATGACTTCTCCAACCACCCAAGCATTTTGTTTTGCATTTGTTAAAATATGAAATTCTTTACAAAAATTTTCGGCATTATCTTTCGGTAGACATATTAACAAACCTCCTGAAGTTTCGACTGCTTTGCCTATCATTAATTTTCTAGCTTGTTCCACTATTTCGGCTATTTTTTTAGCATTTTTGATTATCGGTAATTTTGTAATTAAAAAGTCTACTTTAGCCTTTTGAAATTCTGCTAAATTTTCTGCATGTCCGATAAGACCGAAACCCGTTACATCCGTGGCAGCGTGCGCATTGTATTTATGCATCAATTCAGATGCTGCAAAAAGATTTTATAATAAAAGTTTAAAATTTAGTTTTAGTCTATAAGAAATATGTATATATTATATACCAATTTTATTTAAATATGACATTGAAGTTGTTGCAATAGAAAAGGTTTGTTTAATATCTTCATCCGTGAAAAATTCCTTGATTTTTACATATTTCTCATTTTGCTCTTGCATCCAAATATATGAATTCGTTGAAATCTGAGTTCCGATAGGCTTCGTTAATATAATTGCATCCCCAGGAATTGCATTGATTGGTCTAAAAACAAAAATTTATTAAAAAAAGGTTAATACAGCTTCACGTGATCATTAAACTTCTTACGCAATTATCTCATTCCTTGAACAAACAGATGATGCGATTCCTCCAATAATACACCAAGGATTTGTTGCAATATTTCTTATGCTTGGCTTACAATTTGCTTCTTCGGCTAAATTATTAAAACCTTCAACTATTAATGGCATAATTATATCTCTTTGGTGATCTGAAAATTCTGTCGGACAACTAAGAATCAAACTTAATTTATCAATTTTGGTTACGCCAACCGAATAAACGTCACTTAATACATTTGCCGCAGCAATTTTTCCCATAGTTCTTGGATCATCTACCAAAGGATAAAAAAAATCAACTGTTTGAACAAGAAATAAATCTTTGTGCCGAACTAAAGGTATTATTGCTGAATCCATTCCCGCTCCTAAAATTCAATTGAAAATTTTAATTTTTTACAAATAAAAAACATATTATATGTACATATTTTTATTTATTTTATAATATGAATATGTTCAATACAAACCTATCGATATGTCGTCTTCTTTATTATCTTTCTTTTCATGTTGTTTGGATTTCTTATCACTACTTAAAACTATTTCGGTACCAGCAAGATATTTGATTAAAACATCTTGTGGTATTTTACATCCTCATCCTCGCAATGTTGAAAATTTGGTTAATTGGAAGTCTGATTCCAATCCATGTTCTTCAGGATTGAACATTTTCTATTGTGGATAAACTCATCCACAATCTTAATTAAATTTTTTTTCTACACTTATTTGTGCTAAAAACGATTAACAACTGAATTACGTCAAAAAGACAAAAGAACAGTCAAAAAATATTTAGGCCTTGAACTGTGTTAGTTTTATGACAAAATTCAAAAGGAGATATTCTAAAAATCCATATCATATTTATATTTATATTAGTGTAAACAATATAATAAAAAGCTTTTCAACAATACTATTTAATGTAGGATTTTATTTGACATACGCACAATATTGAATTATTGCCATATCAATAAAAATTTCTTCAAAAGAATCTTTAAGCATCTATTTTGAAAATGAATTTTCACAATGAACATATAGTTATGTAGAGATTGATATTTAGTATTTTTGTTGACTATGAAGTCTTTCAAAAATTTTTATTTTGATAATAATTTTGATTTTTCTTTAGGCCGACAAGTTGCAGTTAAGAAAATGGATTTGAGAAAACAACAAAGACGAGAACTTTTATTTAATGAAGTAGTAATAATGCGAGATTATCATCACCCAAATATTGTTGAAACATATTCCAGTTTCTTGGTTAATGATGAGCTATGGGTGGTCATGGAATATTTAGAAGGCGGTGCATTAACTGATATTGTAACGCATTCTCGAATGGACGAAGAACAAATTGCAACTGTGTGCAAACAATGTTTAAAAGCGTTAGCCTATTTGCATTCTCAGGTATACAGTCAAATATAAAATGAATTACATACATATGTAGTTGAATTGAGAAAATTATATATATAATATATACATTTAATTTTTTATTTTTAGGGTGTTATACATCGTGATATCAAATCTGATTCAATATTATTAGCAGCAGATGGGCGTGTAAAATTATCTGACTTTGGTTTTTGTGCTCAAGTATCACAAGAATTACCAAAACGTAAATCTTTAGTTGGAACACCATATTGGATGTCACCGGAAGTAATATCACGTTTACCATATGGTCCAGAAGTAGATATTTGGTCACTTGGTATAATGGTTATAGAAATGGTTGATGGTGAACCACCTTTCTTTAATGAGCCACCATTACAAGCAATGCGACGTATACGTGATATGCAACCACCAAATTTAAGAAATGCTCATAAAGTTTCACCACGTCTTCAATCATTTTTAGATAGAATGTTAGTAAGAGATCCAGCTCAAAGAGCAACTGCTACAGAATTATTAACGCATCCGTTCTTAAGACAGGCTGGTCCACCATCCTTATTGGTACCTTTAATGCGTGGTACAAGATCACAAAATTAAAACAAAAACAAAAGCGAAAAAATAAAATTGACGAAACTTAAAATTTATTAAGTCAAATCTAATAATAATATTAAAACAAAAGTGCGTTTAAAATAAAATGAAAAAAAACCATTCCAGTAAAACAAGAGAAATATTACGAAATTTTACATTCTAAATGATTTAAACAAAATTTTCGTTTTCCTTTATGAATGTAAGTGCCTTATATTTTGGCTTATTCTAAATATAAATTAAACAGTCATACAGATTTTAAAACAAAATATAAAAGTAATATGATATTTTTTAATATTAAGATTTTTTGAAAAACAAAATGCATTTACGCATTTTTAAAACATAATATTAAGCTTATTAAAAACGAAATAAAAAATTAAATGTTAAAAATAAATAATTTTATATGATATTATAGGAATAGTTATACTAAATATATTGACAAATTTATATTAGTTACAAAAAAAATTATCTAAATATTGATAATATTTTGGAAAAAAAAATGTTTAATTATTTACATAAAAGCACTATCTTCTAATTTAAAAATAAATAATCTCAATAATTGCTTAATTATCAAAAAACAATAAAAAAAGAACCTTTCTTATTTACAATGAAGCAATGCAACGAAACTGAAACTAAAAAGTATTTTGATTCTGATATTTTATCTATTTTATTGATTTATAATTCAATTTATGTTTTCTTTGGCATAAAAAATATTTAAAAAAAAAAACTCTTTTATTAAATATTAGCAAAATTTTATTTTTCTTATTTTTATTAAATATTTAATCTAATTTTAACATGTATGAGAACTTTTTTTTTTAATTAAAAGGCATATCCACCTTTATTTTACTACTTATTTAAACTATAAAATTTTATAAATATTTTAGTCAAATTTTTATTTGATGATTTTAATTGTATTTGTTTGATTATATTATGTAATTTTTTTTATATGTTAACATCTATATGTTTCTTTTTAATTTTAAATATATTTTAATGTATTTTTATGTACTTATTAATGTAATTAGTTTAAATATAATGTTGTATTATTTTATAAATTTATAACAAAAAATTATGTTAGAATTATATTATACATATAACAACTTTTTTTAATTTTTAAAACATTCCATTTATATATTGGGTTAATTGATGTTTTAATGTTTCCTTTCTTTTTTTTTTTTTTTTGATTTGTTATATTTCAAATTATGTAATTAAATTTTTTTTTAAATGGCATTTATTTTCGATGTTACGTATACATAATTATGCATTATAAAATAAAAAAAAAAAAACTCAAAAATAATAATACCATTATGTTCTATTTAATCTAACATAAAGAAAATTACTTTATGTATAAATATGTATACTTTTTTCTTTTTAAATGTTAATTACTAAATATAAATGCTACTTGTATATTATTTAATATTTAAACAATTAATATTATTTTTAAATGTATATCAAAAAATATTATGAATCGAATTTTATTTAAATGTATATATATACCTAAAAAATAAAATAAAATATGATTATGAAAAATAATTTTAAAATCGACAATATTATAAATGAAAGCTTAATAAAATGAAAGAAATAAACGATAATTAGTTTGTATAATTTAAATATATATACAATTATATTTTACTTTATTTTTAGTCTTATTTATAAGGTTCTATATCCGAAGTAAAAGTAAATCATCAAAAAAACTTTAATATCACGTATGTTATAATCTACAATTCTATATAATGTAAAACTAGAAAAGTGGGAGGCTTGTGACAGCTATTATTGCTGAATTATCTAATGATATAGTATTTTGGATATTAAGACAGAGGCCATAATTGTACCAGCATTGTCAAAAAAATTTCGACGAGTTGGGAATTCATTTTACATAATAAGCCTATAAATTATGCGTTGCTGGAATTTATAACATTGTTTAAATCATTTTTTTTTTTAATTTTTAAGCCCTTAATATTAAAAATTCAATATTAATACTAACCATTTCCATATTAGACTGTGTTGTTAGTTGTAAAATTACAAAAACATTCTTTACGAGATACAGCCCTGAGTTAGCAGTATATTCTATTTATGCTCGCCATGGTAGAAAACCATGATTTTATCTTTTACACAATTAATTTGACAGAAAATTTAAGAAACTTTACATAAAATAAGAAAAATAAAAAAAAAACAAAAATATAAGTTCTAAATCTATAAAATCCGTCATGCGTTTTAAAATCTAAAACGTAAATGTGAACTTTACGTAATTTAAGTTGTCAAATTTTCCCGCAAAAATTTTAAAACTCAACCCCATTGTTTTTGACAGTTTGTTTTCTTTGATTTGATTTTTAATTTGAACTTGCATTGCAATAAATGTCTTGTGTGTAAATATTAAATTAAATAAAAATTTTTGTATTTTGTTAGTAATTGCAAAGAGTATGAATTTTCAAATCCATATTATTGAAATGATTAGCAAAGTATTCAATATTAAATAAATGAATAAATGTGAATTCAATTTAAATGTAAAATAAATTATAGTTATTATAAAACAATGTTCATTCAAGATTTGCGCCAAGAATTTTATAATGTTCTAATGGGCAAAAGGATATTAATAATAGTAAATTATGATATCGATGCAATATGTGCCAGTAAAATCTTACAATCCTTATTCAAATATGATCATATGGTGTATTCGATGGTACCAATTATGGGTATAGCTGGATTAAAGAGAGCATTTGAAGAAAATCGTGAAGATGTCAAATATGTTATTTTGATCAATTGTGGTGGTTGCATTGATCTAGTTGAACTTTTGCAACCCGATGAAGATGTAATTTTTTTTGTTTGTGATTCTCATCGTCCATTAGATGTTTGTAATATTTACAGTGATAGACAGGTAAAAAGAAAAAAATATGAAAACCACTTGTATTTAATATGTAAAATTGGTTTTTAGGTTTGTATGTTAACTAGTCAAAATCCAGAAGAAAAAATTCCTGAATTTGACTCAATTTTTCGGGAATCTGATGATGAAAGTGAAAATGAAGAAGATGAAGACTCAGAGAATGAAAACTTAGATTTTGCTCAAAGACATGAGAAACGAATAATAAAACAACGTGAAAAACGGTCCTGGGAACAGGAACGTGATCGTATTATGTTTGATTACACGCAATATAGTTATTATGGTAGAAGTTCATCAATGACTATATTTGAATTGGCTTGGAAACTTTCTAAGGATTCTATTGAGTTTTTATGGTGGGCTATTGTGGGAACTACTGAACAATTAGTTCTTGGTAAAATTGAAAGCTCAACTTATACTCTTGAGTTAGATAATATGCAAAGTCACGTGTCTAGATTAGCAAATAAAACAAATGATATAAATAATCAAAGTGCCCAAAAAATTTCATTTGAAAATGATTTGCATTTAGCACTCTATCGACATTGGAGTGTACACGAATCTATGAGGTAAGTTTCATTCTATGTTAATATATAAAACTGAAAATCTAAATAATTATTTCCACTTTATGTTTTTCAAAATTTAGTATTTTTTTTCGATGTTGCATTAAAAATTTAATTATATTCCATTATCATTTAAGATATTCAATGTATTGTGCTTGCAAGTTAAAATTATGGACACTGCGGGGTGAAAAACGTCTACAGGAACTTTTTGTTGAAATGGGTTTGCCATTAATACAAGCTAAACAAACATTTTCTTCAATGGATATGATTTTAAGACAAGAATTTTATCAAATGATCGAAAAATTGGCTGAAAAATATGATATTCCTGAAATTACTTACGGATCATTCACATTGCATTTTGGTTACAGAAATAAATTTTCTGCCGCCGATTATGTTTATGCTATGTTAGCTATTTTAGAATCTGTAAAGAAAGATAAAACGCCAGAAGATTGCTTTTTAGAAGCTTTAGATAGTTTACCAAAAAATAATAAGGATATATTAACTGATGGGATAGATTCTGCAAAACTATTACTATCAGCCATATTTAGGCAAGTTCAAAGTAGTCTAGAAATGCATCAAATACATTCGGCAGGACCGTTTTTATATTATATATTAACTGAAGAGAATCCATATTTTTCTTATCCATATGGTTTAACGTTTTTAGCAAAATTTATATTAAATGGTTATTGTACAACGTCAAGAAATCGACGTGCTTCTGATTTACCTTTAGTAGCAAGTTGTCCCATAGATGTTGAACATGGTTTAAATTTATTAGTAGGTATACCGCCTATATCAGAAGACTCTCCGAAAAACTTTTTTGGTAAAGCATTTGAACAGGCAGCACAAAAAAGTAATTCATTAATATTACAAGATTTTTTTGAAACATCTGTTATACAGATAAGACAATCAGATTTAACAAAATTTTTAGATGCTTTGACTGTATTATTAAGCTAATTATAAGTAAAAAAAAAAATATTAGTTTTTAAATAACAAAACTTAACAATTTTCATTCTTAACGATTTAAACTAATATTATGTATTTAAGTTATTTGATTGTACAATTTTTTTTTAGAGATTATGAGAAATAAGCTTGATTTACAAAATAATAAAATGTAAGTTTATTTTAACAACTAGTTAAACACACATATTTAATATTAAATCCAAAAAAAATAAAAAAAAAAAAGATTTTTCAAATATTTCTTTGAATTTCCTTTATCTTCTTCTGTTACATTTACAAATTAATAATTTTCTTATGTGTCGTTTCACCATTTTAAGCACCATTTCAAAAAGTCTTTAATATAAGTAATATTTTTAAAGATTTTATATGTTTTTATAACTAGATTTATTTTCATTATTCATTTATAAAATGTTCAACGGAAAACTCATAGGAAATTTTTGAAATAAAATGTTTTATAGTTTTGATATAGCAAGGCAGTGAAAATTGTCGTACTAATGAAAATATTTTAAATATTTTGAATTTTTTTCATTAATAATCCCAGAAACTCAACTTATTATAATTTAGAAATTTTATATTTTCAATATAATGTAAACGAATGTAGGTGCAAAAAATTATATCTTGAATGGCAACAGTTATTATTCAAATTCTTAGCAATACAATTTGTACAAAATTAATTAAATTCAGTTAAACAGAAATTTTGTTTGGCATTAGAATTCACATTAAAAATTCTTGTTTTCAAATAAATTAAAATATCTTTAAATAGTGGCGGTACTTTTCATCTATGTATATTAATTATATTTTTTCATTCTATTTAAGAACGTTGAAGATGAAATAGTTGCAATTTTAATATAATAATATTATACGAAAGAATAATGAACAAAAACAAAAATATTAAAGAATAATCTCTTTCATCAAAATTTTATACACAAGAAATTAAACGGAAATGAATATCGTCATATTATTTCATATACATATGTATGTTAATATTTATATTATATCTAAATAAATTAAATATAAAATATTCATTGCATTAATTGGAATGAAGGAAAAAATTTGAAAATGTCTTTCAAAAAAAGTATAGATAGATACTGTAACCAATGGAAATATATACATAGATATTGCAATATTTTAATATAAAATTCAAATAGTAATTAAATTAATTCCGGGTAATAATCAGATTTTCAGAGCCATTAAGATCTATAAAAATCTTTAGTAATGCAAAAACAATAAAATAAAAACCTGGTAGAAAGACTTGTATTTTTCGTGGGGTAATGATCTGGCAAAGAAATATTTTTATTTTTTTTTATTTTCATATTCTATTTAAGAATATCAAATAAAGAAATTTTTCGAATGTAATATTGTAGGCATCTTGCAGATTTTCCTATATCTCTAGAATTATTTTACAAAATTCTCAAGAATTATTTTTAATTATAAAATTTCAAAATTGATTTTATTCCGAAAATTACAAAAATTTTTGAATTATATGTTATCACCACTCCAAGTGATGTATTTTACATACAAATTTAAAGCTAAAATTTAACTAAACAATCTTAATTAATTTTCATTATTGCTCAATATGAATTTCACTTCATCATTTAATTTTTATAAAGTATACAATTTATTACAGAATTAATATTACTTAATTTTTCATTAAAAATTATAAACATTATTCGTACATTCTCTAAATATTTCACTAAGATCCTTATGAGAGAAGAAATTTAATTGAAAATTTCTGGAACAAACTCTGATTCTGAAAAAAATTCTAAATAAATGTTCCAAATACATTACATCAGATTGAAGCTAATCGTTTTAATAAAAATATCAAATATTTAGAGTAATTAGAGTAAGTGAAGATTCGAACTTCATTAGTTTTTAATTATTGTAATAATAATTGTGATATTTGTATTAAGAATATCTCGAAAGTTGTAGAAATTTCGTATTTTAAAAACTAAAATGAGAAAAGTATATGTGTAACAGGCAGAACGAGTGTCTAATTTCAGACTGTAGTATAATTTTCGAAACATTTAAAGTGCAATAACATAAGTAAAATATTGTAATCAACAAAAGTTGACTGTTTTAATTGCATTACGTTTTGTATTTTTATAAGTTTTAAGGTTTGTATATAAATACGGATCTCGTTGCTTAGTCTTTGTTTTAGTTTAATAATTTTAAATCTTAATTTTAATTGAATGCATGACGAAATTTTAAAACATTTAACTTACTCTTTAGAAGTTTATTAGATTTTACAAATTTATTTAAAATAACAAAGTTTAATCAAAAACATTAGATAATACTTACACCTGCTTCGCTTCCAAATTTTCAGACAGAGAATAATTTCATTGAAAGTCTAATTAACGTTAATTTTTTTTTTGTATTACCATTTTTGGATGTTGTAATTTTCATTTTAAAATTAAAACACTTTCGGGTTCTTTGAAATTTATTTTAAATATTATTTACGTTTAATCTTATATTACCAAAAATAAAAAATTTTTATATTTTAAAAATACTTAATTAAATAAAAATTCATAAATGTATTTTTGAAATGAGGATGTCAATAAAAAAAATGAATCATCATAATTATGTAAAATTATATTGAATTCTATATATATATGGGAGTCACAGGGCGGAAACAGTTGCATTGCACATGCACACTATTGTACATGTCACTAAAAATTATTACAATTAAATAAAAATATTTTGAAATTATTTTTAATAATAATTTATAATGAAAAATATAAAAATAATTAACCAATTTTTCGTTACATTGATTCATCAATGAAATTTCTAGATTTTAAAAAGAATACAAAACGAAAAATATCAAAAGGGTATTTTTATAAAAGTGTTTTTTTTTAAACCAAAAAAAAATTCATTTAGAAATTTATTAAAATAAATAATTAATTTTTTTGGTAATTCAAATTCAGTTCATTTTACTTAAAACTTAAATATTCGTTTGCAAATATAAGTTTAATTTTTAGAATCTATCCATTATTGGTCCATTATATTAAAAAGTTGTGCTTGGAAAGAATTGATTGATCTTTTTTTTTTTTAAATAATTTTTGTTGAAAGAAGTAAAGAATTTCAGGAAGATAACATCAACGCACTACTAAAAAAAATTATTTATTTCAAAAGCATTTTTGTTTAATTAATGAAAAATATTGCTTGAATTTTTTAGTAGAACCAACTTGTGAAAGATTTAACATTTAATTATTAGTGTAAAGCAACCTGCACAAGGTTCACTTGTATAGCAATATAACAAATTTGTGTTATAATTCTAAAAATCATCAAATCGACAATCTATATTCTATAACTCTATATTCAATCTACTAGATTTTCTTAGTTCCAGATTTGTGAAAATCTGAAACTAGAATTTTAGTGAAAATACACTCCTTTTAAGATCGGTGAAAATTTCAAAATTGAAATGCTCTGCAATATTACAGATTATTCATCGTATTCATATATCATTTTGGAGTTAGCTGTAATTGATATACATATTTGAATCGGAACTGAAATATTTATTGAATAAATCAAAAATAATTAATTTTCACTAGAAGATATTAGTAAAATGTTAATGCAGTTTTTTTTTTTGAAAATAAGAGATTCTTAAAAAAAAATTAATAATTATTGAAAACAAGTTGAAGAAAACATTTTTAATTCAGAATCAGAAAGTATTTTTTTAAGTAAAAACCAAAAAAAAACAATTTAAAATGTTAAATTGAGCTATATTAAAGAAGTATAGTTGATGTTATATAACATATACTTTTTATGTGGCCTGCTAAACGGCTAGCATATTTTTAGAAAACATTTTAGATTAAATTTTCAATAAATTTATAGAGCGTTAAAGAGACAAAATGCACTCAGACAACAGAAGCACAGTGACAAACCTTTATTTTACTGTGCGAAAGCTTGATCCTCACTCTCCAGCAGAAAGTCTGGTATTCTTTAATTTTGCTAGTTTGCTGCTGTATGTTCGTTTTAGCATTTTTCGCATTGAACACATTGAAATTTTAAATCGTATATGACGTCTCACTACAATAAATAATGAAAAGTACATGTTATTGATAAAATAATAAAATAATTCATATTTTATCGTAGTAAAAATTAACAAAATACAAGAGAAAAAAAAATTTAAGGACGTAAACCAAGAATTTTATGAAAAATGAATTTTATATTATTTCTTTATTAATGATTATACAAAAACACTATTATACCTTATTTCCAAAGAATTTACTTCGTGTCGTCACAAAATGCAACAAATGAGTATGATAAATAATATGAATCTTAATTGTGTTTCAGCTACATTTGAAAGCTACATGTGAAAATGCTCCGTCGTCCGAAAAAACATTACCGACTCCTGTTATAGGTCTTTGTTTTTAGGTAAGTTAGATATTTAATTTGTATTAATTTATAGGTATATTTTAATTTAAAGCAATAGGTAAGTTTTTAATTTGTCAACAACTTTGATTGAGTTTTAATTATTAGTCAATGTAATATATATAAGTATGTATGTAAGTAAATGTATTTATCATTTGAGTGCATAAATAATAAAATAGTAATTTTTTACAAAAACAAAAAAAAAATGCCAAATTTTTTATACGATAAATTTACGATTATGTATGTACGTAAATGTAAATCATTTAAAAGTTCAAGTACGTCCATATGTACATCAATAATTTACGATTATTTTTAAATATTTAAAACGGAACCTTCAATCATTTACGATTTTTTTATGTTTTTTTTTTGTTTTTTTTTGTTTTAAAAATTATTATTAAATGGTATGATGGTACCTAATAAAAATGTTTAATATTAAAATATATATGTATATATATACATATACGCATTTTGAAAAAATTAAAAAATTTTTATGCTTTCTCACATATTTTTACCATTGTATTTGTTAGTAATGACGCCAGTTTAAAATTCTTTTTAAAAACAAAAAGAAAAATATTTTTTTTTTTTTTAATTTTATTCTTTTGTTTTTATTATTTTTCTTTCTCTTTTATTGTTCTTTTCTTATTTGCTCTTAAACTTTTACAATTTGGATGAGGTAAAGGTCAAAGGAAAAATTTTCTTTATACGTGTATAGAGGCACATACAGACACATACACGAAGTGGTTGTAAAATTGTACAATCATAAATATTTTTTCTTCACTTAACGATAAAATAATATTTTTTTTTTTGCTTATTTTTCAAAGAATATTTATAATTATTTTCATTTAATTAATTTATTTGAAAAATTATAATATTTGTGTTAGTATTTGTATACTTTTATATTAAAATATATTTGATTTGATTTCTAATTATAAATTCATAAAATCTAAACAATAAATTGCGCGAATGATGAATTAAAAATTTGGAAAATTTTCTGATAATTTTGAATAAAATTTAATTGTATATATAAAAAGGAAATGAATAAAATCCGGTTTCTTACGAGTATACACATCATATATATATACACAATTATTAAGTATAAGATTAATTTCAATTGCTATGGCGTTTTTTTGGAAATGTTATTGTTTTATAATAAAATATCAATTAACATTTTAAAATTTTTGATTTAAAATTTAAACTCATAAAGATTAAAAACAATTTTCCATTTTATTTACGCATAGATTTGAAATGCATTATAAATTGTAAAGGTTTAGGCACCTTAGAGGTTTAAAATTTAAACAATTTCATTTGAACTAAATTTGTATGAGAATAACGCAAAATATATATTACTAAATGTATGTTGATAAGAAAATTTTCAATATTGCAAACATGAACTGCTTTACAAAAATAATAATAATGAAATTATTTCGAAGTGGTACGGTGTAAGTCCTAAATAACCTTGACGAAAGTCTAAATATTTGCTAAGTTATCCAATTTTTAGGTATACGTACATAACATTACAGTACTGTAAATATTAAATAGTTTTTAAGAAAATAATGACAAAGCTTTTAAATTTCAACACCAAAAATCTTCTCGGTCGTATTCAATTTGGAGAGGATTTTGAAGGTTTTTTTTGAATATATAAGAAAAAATTTTGTTGAAATTTTGGAAACTAATAATTGTCTATACTTTAATTGAAAATCATAGTCAAATCAATTCACAATTTGACGTTGAAAAATATTATACATTTCAGACCATTATTTCTCATTACAATTAGACTGGTAATTTTATTTAGCTTTACGAACAAATATAGTTTTATTGTAACGAAATTGAAGAAATAACCATGTTGCATTTCTAAAAATTTCGAGCCGAATTCATTTGTTTGTCGATTTCGCGATTTCTACGTAGTTTTTATGAAAATTGGAATTTTTAACGTTTTCTTTAATTTAAAAAATATGTACGAAATAAAGTCTAATTCGTTCACCCTATTTCAGATAAACAAATGAATTATATAACGAGTGAAAAATTAAAACGATTACAGAAATAGTTTAGTTATTAAAACTGATAAACTGTAATGCGCTCACTTTTACTAAAAAATATGTATAAATAAAATTTAAATACAACAGTACTGCCTAAGAACATTATTAATCAATAATCTGTCTGATAAAATATTAAAATCAATTTATTAATTTATTAAAAATAAAAATCCATTTCAAAATTATAATTTAAATCAATAATATATGTATAAAATTATATTTGCATTTATCATTCACATACATATATGTATATATATATATATCTTGAAGGAAAAGAGCCAGAAAACAAAGTTGTTCAAGATTAAAATCATATTATACTGTACATGCATTGAATCTTGTTAACCCGATTGGCAACAAACAACAACTTTTATAAATTTTAATTGTTGCAATTTGTCAATACTTTTTTTTATTTTATTTTGCTTGTTTTTTTTTTAAGAAGAAGAAGAAGAAGCAGAAATTTTTTTTTTTGATTATAATTCTTTAATTTACATATGTACTATATACGAGAATCTATATATTTTGATTATATTGAAAAAAAAGTAAAAGAATTTTACATAAAATAAAATTTTTCAATTCATACACCTAGGTCAATTTTAAAAAAAGAAAAAAGAAAATATTTATACTTTGTTTTTATTTTTACATATTTTAATTTTTTTTTTTTTTCAATTTGCTTTTTTCCTTTAAAATAATCACCACCATAATTTTATACTCACCAACCGCAAATCAGTATTTTAAATACTTATAGTATGAATCATGGTATTTTTTTTGTTTTTTTTTTTTTTTGTAAAAGATTCATTCATCTGCGATAGTAAAAATTATTTTGTATATTCAACTTAGAACAAATTATATTTGCATATTATATACTCCTACTATTTACCTATATAATATTATTTTATATAAAGAATGTACATATATATGTATACACAATATTAAAGATCATTCGATTTGCGTATAATCGCATGTATAACAGAATTTACTTTGATTATAAAAGGAAATTCCCCAATAAAATTTTTCGTATTTTCCTTTCTCAGTCTCTCTCTCTCCCTCTCTCATTATTCAAGGTTTTCTTTTTTTTCATATTCATATTCTATTAAAAGAAAATTTTTCAAATATTTTTTTTTATTTTCCATTATTTTATAAAAAAAAAAAACAAAAATTGGGCGATATTTTGTTCTAAATACTTGTATATATTTTTTTTGGACTCCATGCATCATTTTCCTATATTGTTTAATAAATATTTTTCTTAAAAACAACAAAAAAAAGAATAAAGAAAAAAATTTCATTTTCATTTCATTCTTTCCATAATATTTTATTTGCTGTTATTTTTTTTGTTTTTTTTTTCTCTTGACTCTTAAAAGCTACTTTTTATACATTCTTTTTATACTTATTTTATTTACTTATTTACCTTCAATTCGTGTAATTTAATTTTTACGCCAAAACAGAAAAGAAGAAAAAAATATACTAAATGGAAAAAAGAATATTTGAGCAGCTCGATTGATCGCATTATACTATACAAAATAATGAATGAATATAATTTTACCATATATGTAAGTATATATGTATGTAAATATATATTGATAATAAGTACATGTATGTTTATAATGTATCGGTTAAGGTCAAAGTCTAAAAAAAAAAAGATCCGTTTTTGTAGAATAAAAAAAAAAAATATTAAAAAGAGAAAATTAAATATAGATCTGCAAAATATATCAGATTTTACATATACATATAGAATTGTAATAGTATAACAGAAATAATAATAACAGTGAAATCTCTCTATAACAAACTTCAAAAATTATATACTTATAAATAAACTTTTATATATGTATATATATAAGAGCTTCTTAACAAGAGAGCCGTATGAACTTAAATGAAAATTCCATGAGCAGCAGTTGATTGTAGATAGATAGTGGGGTAGTAATATATCCTGGGCCACTGCAGCCATTCGCTATTTATTGTAGCCTCCCCACGCCCCTACAATATCCCCGTTACATAAGTATAAAATCGGAGATGAGCAGCAATAAATAAATTGTTCTCTAAATAAAAACTTAATTTATATATAAAATATTCATTAAATAGAGATTCTATTGTGTGGAAATTAAAGAAAAGAAAAACTGTATAAAGAGGAAAATGTTTTTTTTTTATCTGATATACAATGAACGTTCATTCATTATTATAGATCAAGGCAAATTCTTTTTCCCAACCAGATTTTATTTTGTTTTTACAAAAATGTATACCGGTACACGTAATATTTATATACCATTATGTGAATTAAATATTAACATACATATACATAATATATCAACTTATATACAACATTAACATTTGCGCAAATAATTATAATGTTAATGTCCAAATGAAAAGCAAAAAAAAAAAAAACAAAAAAATGTATGTACTTAAATATTTTTATTTACATTCCTTGTTTTTATTTACATGCACATAAAAATTTATAGAATAAGTAAATGATCAAACTGTTATATACGTATATATATATATATATATATATATATATAACAGTATATGTTAATGTGGAAGTTAAGGATTGTATTTAATTATAAATTCATTTTTTTAATAGTATTGTAATTAAAATAGTTTAGTTTAATTAATTTTTTTTTTCATATATATTACAGGGGGTTTCAATTTTAAATGTTTAGAATAAGGCGCAAGTCTTCGTTAATTAATTGTGAAGTATCTATATTTTTCAGATTATATTGAAAACTCAACATTATCTTAGTAATATTGAAAAAATTTTATAATACCAAAGATATTCATGAAAACAAAATATTTTATATTCAGACCTTGTAGTATAATTTTTAACACAGTTAAGATAACTATTAAATATTTTCAGTAAAATATCCTCTAATCTGACCTGATTGAAAACAATCTTATGAAGAAAGGAAGTGATTAAGAATTTCAAGTTTTGGAATTGAAAAATTGCATACTTTATTCTTTATTAAGGAATTATGTCGGTAATTGGAAACTTATTACGTATATTTCTGATATAAAAAAAATTTAGCATAACTTTTTACTGCTTTTATAGAAATTTGATGATAATTTTAGTTTTGAGATTATAATTTAAATTTGAGGGAATAATTTGCCGTAAACGGAAGTATTTTTTAAATTATTGTAAAAGAAATAGCCCGGGAGAGGTTGTAAATACAAGCCATTTGTTAATTAATTTATACAATATTTTATAAACTATATGAAAAATATTTAGTCTTGTTTCCATAGCTTACTGTTTTAGACCAAACTATCATTTTATTGTAATAATGATTATGTGTCTATGCATTTAGAAAACAGTTCAATTGTGAAAATTAGGCTGGTTGGTTTTTTAACTGTTGAATCGTGAAAATTAAGTTGGTACAAGTCCACTTTTTAAAAAGGCTAAGTTAATTGTAATTTTCATGAGCTATAGCCACATTCGTTCCACAGTTACAATCATAATTTCAATAGAGTTCTACTTAGACATTATATAAGCAACTTATTTTATTATGGTCAATATTTTTAAATTGATTCAAACGCAAACCCTTAAATTTTTTCAATATATTCAAAAAAAATGTACTTTCTTATATCACTTTCAAGAAAACCAGCTCAATTGTTCACGCATACTTAAAATTTATATTATTATACTAATACTTACACAAGGGTCTACGTAACGAATAACACCCTGTATAATAATAAAGTTAAAAAAAATTTTTTTTTCATTTTCAAGAGCACATGTAAAAGTTAAAATAAAAAATAAAATTTACATACAAACATTTTATGTTCTATTTTTTTTTTCTTTGATTTTTAGGTATATTAAGAAGTAAAATCTAATATATTTTTATATATTAAGCAAAAAAAAAATTAAAAAATATTAAAATAAATAAAAATAAGTAAAAAGTAGTTTTATAATTTATAAGAAGATCTCAATTTAGTTTACTTTTGTCCACGATCTTGAATAGATGATAAAAATTGTGTGAAAATAAGTTTAAATAAATTTCAATAAAAAAAAAAAGAGTTTTAAAAAATGTTTGTATAACTTTATTTTTTTTTATGTATAAAAGAAAATAAAATAAAATTAAACTCATTTGTTAATTTAAAAAAATAAAATTTTTTCTTTAATTTTGTTTAAAAATATGCAAAATTTTTCTTTTTATATTATTTTGCATATATACCACATATAACAGATTTAAAATACGTTATTTATAATTGTATTATACGCACAGGCATAATACGTATACTTGTATAAACATAATATTAATTGCATTATATTGTATTTTATTGAATAAAAAATAAATAAGTGAAAATATTTCGTTTTTTTTTATTTTATTTATTTATTTAAACAAAATTATTACAATTAATTGAAAAATAGTTAAAAAAATAAATATAAATTTTCATTTTAATCAAAAATTATATTGTCACAAAATTTTTTGATTATTTTAAAAAATTAAATAAAAACTGTTACACATAAATGTATATATATATATAAAATCAGATTGCAATATAAGAGAACATAATTATGTATACGTTCATATTATAATAAAATTATAATAAAAGAATAATAGCAGTGTTATATTATAGTATTAGCGAAAAAAAATTTTTTCATTTATTAAAATTTTTACTAAACTTACTTAGTATATGTAGATTTAATCCACTGCCACCTATCCGAAACAAACCAAAATAGAAAATTAAAAAAAAATGAAAAAAAAATCAAAAAATAAAATTAAAAGAAAATTAAACAAAAAAAATTTCCGTGGGAAATTTTTTGTTTTATATACAATAAAGTATAACAAAAAAAAAAAAAGAAATAAAAATAAAAATAACTAATAATAATAATAAACTATTGAAAAGCAAAACAATAATAGAAAAAAAAAAATAAGAATAAAAAAAAAAAAAACAATAATAAAATAAAAAGTCCGGTGGTTCGGCGCGAAAAATAGAAGAATAGAAATAAATTGGTATACACAATATACCAAATAATAATATGAATACACACACACAAATATCAACGTATATATATTAAAATAAATCATATATATATACATATATATATATATATAATATAAAAGAAATATTGCTATTGAAATTCAAAAATTTGTTTGTTTGTCATACATATATACATATACAAGTTATATAGCAAAATATTTTCTTCTCTTGTTACTTCTCTCTCTCTTTTTTTTTCTTTAATCTCTAAAACTATAATATTGAATTGAGATGCACGCTTTTAAAACAAGAAGTGTTTTATATTTAAGAGTTTCTGTTATAATTTGATTTTTATAAAATATTTTTGCAGAAGATCAAAAATTTGAAATATCGTTATATATATATATATATATATATATATATATACAAATAATTAATGCATATATATCACAATGATATATATATAGATATATATATATATATATAAACAAATAATTAATGCATATATATTACAATGATATATATATAGATATATATATATATATATATATATATCATTAACACCATATATTTGATATATTTATAAAAATTTTGGTTACATTTTATATTGTATGTTATATATGTATATATACCACAAATAATAATAAGTGGCATAATATTATTGTATATACGAAAAAAAAAAAATAAAAAATAATTTTAAATAATAAAATAATAATAATAGAAAAAAATTAAAAATAAAATTTTTATTATTATTATTTTTTATTTTGTTTTGGGGAAAAGAAATTAAAAAAAAGTATACAACAAAAAAATTTTTTTTTTAAATATTAGACAAATATATGTGGGTATGTGTGGTATATATACGAAAAATATATATATATGTATGTATACAAAAGTATAACAAAATGAAAAGTTGCTTTTTATTCATCAAAAAGAATTTACGTATATATATTATTTTTATATATACACACATACATGCATATATACAGAAAGAAAAAAAAAATATTTTTTTTTTGCGGTGAAAAAGTACTTTTGCACAAAAATCTCTTGACAGTTTTATTTTAATATTGGCTTAAATAAGTCGTTAACAATTTTTTGGGGGTACCAAGCATACACTACAAAAAGAAAATTTTGAAAAAAAATTAATATTAATTTTTCATATTAATTTATTAATAAAAATTTAAAAATTATAAAAAATTATAAAAATTTATAAAAATTTTAAGATAAAAAATTAAAAAATCAAAAAAATAAAAAACTTAATATTTAATTTTTGTTTGAAATTTAATATTATTTTTTAATTTAATTTATTTTCAAATAATTTATTAATTTTAAATTTATAATTAACTAATATTCGCAATATATTATAATAATTCATAAAACTACAAAATAAAATACAAAAAAATTAAATTAATTTTTTTTTACATAAATTTTAACAACAAGTTAAATTAGAATAACTGAGCGAAAAACAAGTTAATAGCGAAAGAAAATTTCGAAAACAATAAAATTAAAAAAGTTTTTTTTTTTGCTAAAAATTAATTTTAATAATTTTTCATAATTAATTTATTTTTCTTTTAATTTCATTGTAGTTTCAAATAAAAAAATAACTTAAACTCAACATAAAAACTGTTCAAAATTAGAAAAAAAATACAAGTTCCTTATTAATATTATTAAAACACAATATAATTTAAAAAAAAAAAATTTCCAATTTCTTTTATTCTAAATTAATATAGATACTTAAACAATTTTTTTTTGTTGGTGCATTTAAAATATTTAAAGAAAAAACAAAAAACTCAATCATTTGATTTGATTTAAAAAGGAAAAAAAAAACTAAATAAGGCTAATTATTTAAAAATAATTGTTCAATAACGGTAAATAAGTAATTTAAAAAGAGAAAAACAAAATCAAAATGGCTGATGTTAGTCATGAACTTGGATCAATTCGACATATCGTTGTAAGTATCACATATATTTATCTAAATATCTACAATTGGTTATAGACTTACTTTTACACCTATATGTTATGTATTATAATATAAAATAATGGATATAATGCTCGACATTTCATAATAATAGACCTCTTAAGAGGCCTCCTACACATTTTATTTTGTATAACATTCATTATAAATGCCAAATTTTTTCTTTCCTTTTTTTATTATTATACTCAATTTTTTTTATATGGTGTTCTAAATATTTTGAATAATTAGAACGCTCTATATCCATGTGCAGAATCATTTATGAAATGGGTTTTGAAACAGGAAGAATATTATCTTGCAGTATAGCCTTACAAAATTTATATGATTCGAGATTTTTGATTCAAAATTTTACTAGTTGTATGAAATTTTTTACAATATAGTTAGATACTAGAAAACTGAAATATTTTGTAAGATGAAATAAGAGTAAATAATATTAATTTTTAAATATGCAAATTTTCTATAATAATAGATGAAGATTATATTTCATCAGAGAATAGATGAAGGAGTGTTAACAATTTTTTTCTATTTGAAAGAGAAAATGGTAACACTCTAAATTTCAACTATATTTATTTTTCAGTAGGCATCTCATATTACCAATAGGAAGCGGTAAAGGGACAAAGGGATTAACTTATATTTGCATCCTGACACTTTTTTTCATTAACAAATTGTTTTAACTCTTATGTGCAATGTGAGTTACGTTTTCTATTTAGTTTCTAGCTATAAGAGTAAAACACAGTTGAAAATATATGAAATTTAATAATGTTCTATTCGAACAGCTCGATTTTCATCAAAATGTTAGTTAACCCCTTTGTTCACTTACCTCTTCTTTTATTAAAGTGTCGTAGTCTTAATCTTATATTTGAGTTTAAAATTTTAAATAGAGTTTTTCCGGTAATAATTACAAGAGTATATTAATTGTTATATTTTAATTAATATTTTTTATTAATAACAAAAAAAAAAAAAAACCATGAAAAATTTTTGAGTCTGTAAAATTTTGCATATATCAAGGCGTTTTGGTTTTTTAACAGATGGTGAATTTTCCATTTTTAACTAAAATTCAACACAATTTCAAAATTTAAAAACAAACATTGTTTTTATTTTAATTAAAATTATAAAAATCTTATAAAACTATAAAATAAATAATAAAATAAGAAACATTTTTGCAAATTACATTATTCATTAAATTTATACAAAAATAAAATTTATTTTTATTTAACAAAATATTTGAAATTTTACCATTAAATTTTTAACATAAATCATTTGTAAAATTTAAATAAAATAATATTTTATATTGCTAGCTGCTACATTGAAATTTTTACATAATTATGTATTTAAAAATTTAATTAATTTTAAAAAAACATAAATTTCATATTACAACTTGTATAGCTATGTTTCCTTTCTGGTTATATATGTGATTATCCTTATATATGCATATAGCTATGATTATCTACATAAGAATATATGCACCGCTATATAAATTTACCGCTATTTTCTATAATTTGCAATCTACAAATTGGGAATTCGTTTTCTCTATAATCTAGTAGACGGAAACTCTATTCACTTAAATATAGTTTATAATTAATAATAAAATCTATAATTAAATTAAAATGAATTAGTTTTTTATTACGGATTTGGATCTTTTCTAGCAATAACGACCCTTGGTTAATTGACTGTTTTGCATTTTAAAAATAAAATTTGAAAATTTTACAAATGAATTCGACGTCTTCACACTGTTCTGGCAATATGAACTCAATTTCTTATAAATTTCATAATATTTTGAAATATACATTTAATTGCAAAATTAACAATGATTAGTTTTCAAAAGTCATTAAAATTTAGAATTACACAAATTCTTCGTCCATTTGTCAATTCTAAGAAATTGATTAGTGTTATACTCCTGATATAATTTAAATCAGTGTTTTGTCTACATATACAATCTAATTGAATTTCTCATTGAACATAAAATTTTCTAAAATAATTTTATATCCATATATGTAAACATAAAATTTCAATTTACTTAATCATCAAGTCTATATTAAAAATGCATGAATACCCATCATTGTGTTCATCGTATATGTACAATATATATTTACAAAGCACGTTCATTTTATTTATTATTCATTTCTCTTATAATTTTAAATATATGTACATATATACAATTCAAAAATATTTAATTAACAAATTAAGTAATCATAAATCGTCAGAAGGCATTAAAATTTCAAAAAAAAAAAATAATTACATAGCTAAGTTATATACAATTTAAAATTAAAATATAATCTTATAAATATTTGTAAATATTTAAATTAGTGAAAAAATTCAAAAGATAATTATTCATTTTGTTTGCTTTTAATTCATTTGTAGTTAAAAAGCACAAGAAAAAAAAAAAGGGAAAAAAAATGGAAAAAAAAAATCAAAATAACCAGACATGACAAGATGAAATTGTTAGCCAAAATTTTTATTATGTTGCAGCCGCAATTCGAAATTAATTAATTATAAAAAAAAAAGAAAATTGAAAAAATTTACATTAAGAGAATTCTTGTCTCACTCCTCATTACAATTAAAAATTTTCTTTTTTAATGCAAAATAAATAAATTTTATTTTATTTTCAAAATTTTAAAACTTAATTAATTAATAATTAAATAAAAAAATAAAATTGAATATAATTTTTTGTATTTATTACATGAATATTTCAATATTTCCATATTATTTAATATTATAAATAATTTAATATTAATATGATAATAATTAATTAATAAATTTTAAAGAACCCCGTAATGTATGCAATTTTTTTATAAATGTTATAATTATAGCTTAGACATGGAAATTTCTTAATGAAATTCAAAAAATTTAATTTATTTATTATAAAATTTATTTACATCGTGCTATACTTATATTATTTACACACATATAGGAAATCTTTTCTCATCCTGTCAGCGCAATTTCAGTATACATATATGTCACATATATTTGAATAGTATAAACCAAGCTTAAATAAAACTCTTGTAAATTATTAATTTTCTCCCATTTTTTCAAACAAAAATGTCATTTTGTTCAATTCATGCCTTCTATAAGAAAAATAGCTAGCTATTCGCAGCAAAGTATATAAAATTTAAATATTTTAGAGAAATTAAATTAACATGGTATTTAAAAATAAGTAATTATAAAGTAATTAAGTCTAAATTTGAATTCAATTTGTTCTGTTCTGTTATATTTATTAAAGATTTCGATAAATTCAATCACGAATTATACAAATCCCCATCATTGCTCCAAAAAAAAATGTAAATATGTGCATAACTTTACTTTCCATCTTGTACAAAAATCTGGTACTCAACCATAACAGAAAAGAAAACTTAATTTTACATTATGTATTATTATTTTTTTAGAATATTTTTTAGATATGTATAATAGATTATTTACAATTCACTTAATCCAGAATTGTGCTACAATTATAATTGTTACTAATCTATAGTGCCATTAATTCTGCGGTTAATATTTCTTTAATCTTGCTTGATCTTAAAAAATTTAAATATAATTTCACAGATCATCATTAAGAATACACAAATTAAATGTATGAGATTTCATGTAATATGACGCCTAAAAATATGCAATTTTTTTAAAAAAATATAAATTAAGTTAGATTAAAGAGAAAGCAAAAATTTTTACATTTTCATCTTGTTTTATTTATTTTAATTAAATTTATTTTTCAATTTAAAAATTTAAAGACAATATTACCTATATTTTAAATATATTTGTTAATTTTTTACAATTTTTTTTTTTTATATTCTTAATTCGCTCCTGGCAGGGGCATAGGAGTGGTGCACAATATTGTAGATAACCGTGAACACCAATTTCTTATGTCATCGAGTTTACTAGATAGGTGACGAGCCTACCGTAGTTAGTATTGCATTAAAAACTTCTTTCAGTCTTTCACAAGTTAGAGAAAAAATTAATCGGTTTTTTTAATAAGTCCATGAGTGAAAGTCCCTAATATTATTAATATTAATTTCATATTTATATTGTAACATAAACTTGAAATTAAGTTAGTTATTTTTTTTTTCTTTTTTTTGCCAAATTATACCTATAATGATTACCTATATAATTATACATACAATATATAATGAGAAAATTATTCACAAATCTTGTTAGTCGAAAATATATAGAAGAAAAAATAACTAAAAACAGGAAAATGTTGAAAAAAAAAAAAAAAAAATACAAGAAATAAAAATGTAGAAATTGCTTTTGAAAATATTATAATGCATATAATATGTAAATGTACATGTGTCTATGAATATTTTGTATATTCTCATGTTTTATAATTTTTTTTTTGGATTTTTGCTTTAATTTTGGCAATTAAACAAAGAAAATATATCATAATTTATGAAAGTATAATATGAATGTCTCATTTATAATTTATATAATGGCGATACACACATTAAGTAGATTAGGTGCATATTATATATATATATATATATATATACATAAATGTACATAATATTTATTTTGTATCGAAAAATTTTTTCCTTAATTTTCAAGGTAAATTTATAGAATTTTTAATGATTTTGAAAATACAAGAGGAAAAAAATTAAATAAAACAAGAACACAAAAAAAAAATTCGGGAACAAAGCTATAGGCGATATACAAATACGAAAATGATCAAATAAGAAAAAGTAGAGAGGAAAAACAAATAGAGCAAGTTATTTTTTTAAATTGGCAATAATTTTCATTTTAATATTTATTTCGATATAACAAAATTTTTCCATGTCCATGGTTCCATAATAGAAATAATATAATTATACACGTATTGTTATATTCTATATATAATAAATTGAGTCTGTATAATAGTGTTCAGTCTGCTGTTTAGCCCCCCCCCCCCATATTTGCACTTCAAAATCAATTCATTATGATTTATTCTTCTTTTTTAAAGAAAAAATAAATGAAATTCAAAATTTTTAAAAATTATTTTTCAAAAAAAGAAAAATCAATTAGAAAAATATTTTTATTTATTTTTTTATTCTTATTATTGCTCTTGTTTTGCTATAAATAATATTTAAAAAAATACCAGATGGATCTTCCAAAAAAAGCCATTTAAAACCATTTCGAATAGCAATACTTAAAATAAATTTATTATTGTTATATTTGTATAAATAAATGACTGATTTTAGAATTTTTTAAAACATTAACTCAATTAAAATTTAATAATTTTTTAAAATAAAATAGAAAAATTTTATACAATTTGATTTTTTAAGTTTATTAAATAAAACAACAATATTCCCGCATTGATTTTAAAATTTATTTTAAATTTTCTAAATTATTTACAAAATATCTTGCCAAAATATTTATTCAATTATAAATTCCAAATTAATTTTTGAAGAGTAGACCGAAGAATTTGTAATTTTTTTTTTTTGAAAATATTAAAGTGTTCGGAATATTGAATTATCAAGTAGTTTTTATCTAAATGAATTGAATTTATTCAATTAATTGATTTTCATTAAAATTATGTAATGGTACAGTTAAAACTCTCTTGGTCAAATTTCTCTTTTCTATAAATTAAATTATTGTTATTTTAAAAATAATTTCTCTCATATATATTTATAATCTCTTTAATCTAAAACTCTCCTACAATACAAAATTTTTCTCCTATACTTGAATTATTTTTAACTTGAAATCAGCGTTTCCACTTGGATACAATTGTATAAATTTGGATAGATTTTTGCTTTAAGTTTAGTTTGGATATAAAGATAATCAAATCTGCTAAAAATGCCGCAATTGGTTACATTTAAAAATTGTTTTGAGCTATGGATACAATTCTTTCTCCACCACTAAATAAATATTACAAAACTGTCAAAGTGTTGCTAATATAAAATCGCGAAATTGCTTTATTTTCTTTATTTCGAAATTTGGCTTTACTAAACATATTTCCAAATTTTTTATGAAGAAAGTAAGAAAGATACTATAGTATATTAAATTAGTGCCACCCTTCTTGTGTTCAAATCTAGAACTTTTAGACAGAATATACCAATAATATATGTATATAAGAAAAAACATATTGATATAAGCTAGGTGTAGTAGAAAATGCATTGAATGCAGATATTTTTCAAAATTTTCATGGTAAATCGCCTTTTCCGCAGTAAAAGAACGTAAATTTTTTAACCTTTTACAATTAAAATGCAATAGTAGTTGTTTAATTTTTTTTTCCTTTGTTCACTCCTACAAGGAGCATAGGGCTAGTGCATGATTTCTCATGCACTAGTTTCATAGCGTCATAGGGTTTAACTAGGTAGGTGACTAGCCTGCCGTAGAGTTGTTTAATAGTTTGGACAATTTGGTTTTGAATTGAAATATATTAAAATTTGAAATTATTGAATTTTTAATGAATTCTTTAATTAATTGTGATTATTGTTATACTAATGGATTTTGTTTTTTCTAAATATTTAAATGAATTTTTCACAAATATTTTCACTTGTTACATGAATTTTACTGTTAATACCAATTTACTATTAATTATAATTTTGAGTTTAAAAATGTGTATAACAGTTTCTTTTTATGATTATATGAGCGTATAATATCGCAATATATTATATTATAATTTTACATATTTTAATATTTCAAATCATTTATAGATTTTCAAATCTTAATATTAATGTTCTGCCTTGTAAGCATTTAGAAATTTATAGAACTCATGCATCTTACTACAAATAAACTGCAAATAATGCAAATTTATTAAAATTATATACCTTTTAATAAATATATTAGACATTAAATTTAAAGTTTAAAATTTACAGAAGAGTCTCTATTTTACGAACACTATTTATTTTAATTAGTTGTTTTTGAAATTTTACATATAAATCCCCGTACAATATTAATAAAAATTATGAAAATTTAAATGTTTGTAATATAAATATTTTAGTGTATACTTATGTATATTTTATATAATAATCATATTAATTATTTATTTATATACAATATTAATATATTAAATAAAAAAATTCATAAAATATTTTATTATGACTTTCCTATCAAATTAAAATTTATTACATTAAATTGTGTGAAAATTTTGCTTTTTCAATTAATTTAAATTATTTCTCTAAATATATATATGGTATAATATTCCTATAATTTTAATTAAATATAAAATTTTCAAAAATTAATGACACTTTACATTATACATATATTTTATATGACTAATAATATATTCGAAAAGGTTAAAGGTTTTATTCAAATTATGAATTCAAATTATGAATATTAAAATGAAAATATTTTTAATTTTGATATTTTATAAAATAAGAAAAAAATAAAAAAAAATTTCAAAAAAAATTTTATAACCATGTGGCAACATTTTCATTTTTGTAAATAAAAATAAACAAAAAAAAAAATAACAACAACAAAATCATTGAACTTTGTAAAAACTACGAAATTTTTTATACAAAAATAGAAAATTATAATAAAAAAAATAACACTTTTAATTAATTATATTTGAAGAAAAATATATATATATATATATATATATATTTTTTTTTAATTAATTAATTTTTTTTTTTTCAAAATTCTCTTTTAAAATTTTAAAAATAAATTATAAAAGAATTTATGAATAACAACAACAAATTTTAAAAAATAATAATTAAATAAAATTTAGAAATAAAAACATGAAATAAATTTTATTAATTAATTTTTTTTTTCGATATTCTTCAATCTATTTCAAATATGATTATTAACAAATGCTTAATTCAATAATTTTTCTTTAATAAATTAAAAATTTAAAAAAAAAAATTTTATAGTCTAAAGAAATAACAAATGTGGTTGTCAATTTGATTAGAAAATTTTGTTAAAATTAAAAATTTTTTGTTGATTTTAGCCCTCCAATTATATAAATTAAGACACATTTATTTGCTTGATATTCCGTTCGAGTCAAAATATACATAAAACATACATAAATATAAATTTATTTAAATATATGTTAATTATTATGTTAAATATATGTATATAGAATTTTTTAAAGAAATTAATAAAATTAAATAACTATTATACTACTACATATCTAAAAAAATATATGTGTGAACTAAATATAAAAAATTTTAGAAATCTTGCCTTTTCCAGTTATTAATTCCCAAAGTTTGTGGTTTTCTTGAAAAAATTAAAATTTAATATTTTTATTCAAGACTCGTCCAAGACTCCGATAGCCTCCACTCTAATCCTTTTTTTAATTCCCAACAGGCATTATGTATCGTACGTTTCCGCGGAAGAGTTTCGGCCTCAAAAAAATGTATGTTAGTCTCCCTCCTTGCCAGTGCGTCAAATGTCTCATTTTAAAGAAGTTATTTGTTATACGAAAGGATTTTTTTTCGTTCAATTGTTTATTGAGTTTCATTTTTATAACAAAAATATTAGCTCTTTTATCAACGAGACAACAGACAATCATCTCTGGTTTTAATTGTATACATAAAGTATATTATTGCCGCACTTGTACACAATTAAATAAATATTGTTTTTTTACTATATTTAATATTATTAAGGCCAATTAACTGGCTAAATTAATCAAATTTGGAGAGAATATTGGTATTACAACAATATTATTTTAACGTAATTCAAATTTATATACATAGGTATCAACAATTGCTTAATTATATGTATACTATTGTACGAGTATAACATTATCATTTAAAAAATTGGGAATTTTCGAATATCTCTTTAAATAAGTATTGAAAAAGTACAAGAAAATTAAAGTATAACAGCATTTTTTTTTAATTTTTAAACAAAAATATTTCAAAGTTCAAATTGTTATACATAGAATTAGATATATATATATACATTGATCTAATCCATTATCAACTCATATATTATGCTTATTATGCCGGATATGATGCAATGATTACATATCTAAGTTAAATTTATGCAAGTATTTTTGTGAATGATGTTAGATAAATAACTCTTAAAATAATTTATATAAAAACTAAATTTACAATAATTATGACGTTTGAAAACAACAAAAATATTTTCTTAACAAATCAATTTCCATTCTATGCTTTCTTATTTATTTATTTGGCAATATTATTCCGTTGTTCTCGAATAACACGATCATATCTCCGATATTTTTATTGTATATTGTAAAAATCACGATTTCTGATCTTTTATTCTTTCTGAATGTAATTGATTTTTTGCACTTTACATGTACTATAAATATGTAAATGTGATTAAATTTAAATATAAAAAACATTTCAGTTTCAATTTGAATTATCAGTAATTAATCAATTTTTATTAATTAAACATTAATCATATATATTGTTCTTAAATTGTTCTTAAAATTAAAACATTAAATAATTTATAATAAATATTATTTTACATATTGTAAACAATTAAATTAATTATTAAATTAAAGTAAGATTTTTTTTATTTAATTAATTCTTTTTTTAAAATTACGTGATTTAATTACTTATTTTATTAAATTAATTTCCAATTATTATTGGAATATATTAATTAAATATTATTTTCAAAAAAAATTTATAAGATAATAATAAAATTTTTAATGAATTTGTTTTTATTTCAATAAAAGAATTATTGTGTAATTAGTAAAGTATTATGAGCACAGTTTTCATCTGAAAAATTAAAACATTCCCTAAAATATTTTTATTTAATTATTTTATATCTAAAATTGGAAAATTAATATTGAATTAATATTGTAATAATAACAATAATTATAATAATAATTATAATAATAATAATAATAATAACAACAACATTAATTATGAATTATTTACATAACTTCATCAGTATATACGCAAGCCCACATAACATTATAATTTCTAGAAACATTAATGAAAAAATAAATTGCGCCGTAACTTATGCAATATTTTTAACAAATTTTTATAATAGCGAAAAACGAAATAAAAATTCATTTTTTATGTTATTTTATTTCTTTTTTTGTGTGTTTTTATTTTGTTTTTTTGTTGTTAAATAATTATACATTTGCAGTTACACCCACACTAATATAATGTATGTATATATACATAGTTCTTTTATATGTATACATGTTTTATGTTAAATAAAAGGTACATGTATCATTAAAATATTTTGCCAAAAATGAAAAATTTACAAAAAAAAAAATAAATTTAAAACTACATTAATGAATATAGGAAGGAATGTTCCTTTAAAAAATTATAATCTGTTTATGAAAATGAAGGTTATAATAAATTTAGTTTCCTTAAATAAAAGTTAATATTAGAATAATATTGTTTATGATTTTGCAGCAAATTTTAATTTGACTATCATTTTACATCGGTTTCCTTTAACTCATTGGGCATTGGGTATTCCTCAGAGATGTTTGAATCTGTACAAATGGTTTTATATTACGACAAACTGAATAGAACAATATTACATGAATATTTTCAATACGCAGTATGAGTGATTCTAGTACATAAATTGATATTAAAAAATATACATAAAATTACATACAAAATTTAAAATATATATTAATTTTGAGCATGACAACTAAAAAATACAAAATTTAGAGAGAAATCATTTTAAAAATTTTGGAAAAAAAAAAAAAAATTTAATTAAATCAGTTAAATCCAGAAACCAGAACTCAATCTAAAAATACACAAGGAAATTTTTCCATTCTCCATGAATTTACTTTGGAATTCCGATTTAAATTCATTCAAATTTTCAACCTAATAATAATAAGTTTAAATCCGAATATCTTTAATTTTCATTAAAATTCTGTTTATTTTTACAAATAAGCTTTTTTATTATTATTAAAATAAAATTTTGTCAAATTTTTCATTTTCCATGAATTTACTTTGGAATTCGGATTTAAATTCATTCAAATTTCCGATCTAATATAAACTTAAATCTTAAGGATATTTCCTTAAATGTTCATTTAAGGAGATTTTTAAATATTCGTTAAAATTATTTTTATTATAACAAATAAGTCCTTTTAATATTATTGAATAATTTTGTTGAATTTTCAAAATATTTATTATTCTCAAAAAAGCATTTATACACTAATTCAACGCTAACTTTAACTCATATTTATTATATGTGCAGAAATCTGAATGTATCATTCATTAATTTGAATGGAAAATCCAATTAAACTAAAACTTATTGTGGAAAATGATTAACAAATATAACAAATATTTGAAAACTTCCAAATCATAAGAGATAAAAATATCTTAATAATGTTAAAATATTAACAATTATGAGAGGTGATTTTCAATAAGAGGCAAAGTCTTACATTTAACCTTTAGTTGACCTCCAAAAATTCAATAATTCAAGGGATTTTGAGTTTTTAAAACGTAAATAAAATTGCTTGTAGAGCTTACTTATAAGAAAGAAAAGGGTTTTCACTATAAAAACCAAATGTGAGAACAAAATTCTCTTGCTCAAGTATGAATTAATCACACAAAATATTACTTAATCTACAAAGATTTCAAAGCAAAAACCGAAAAAAAAATGAACTCAAGAAGACAAGAAAATAGCAACCATAGTAAAGGAAAAAGAATGTCACCGTGGCTAATATTTTCATACCATCAAAAAAATATTCACACATTTTTTTTTTTTTGTTAATGTTACACTCAAAATAATTTTACCAAGTGAAAATTATTAGCAACAAAATCATAAAATCAAAAGAAAGTATAATTAAAAAATTAAAACAAAAAAAAAATTTTAGAGACAACAAGAATATGTTTGGCAAACTTGAAACAAGAAAATTTCAAAAATTTTTTTTATTATTTATATTTGCTGTTTTTTTTTTTCTCTTTTTGCTCTTAATAGATAAATTTAAAGCCAATATATTTCTAGAAATGAAACATAACATTATTTAAATAGGAGTGTGTAAGTGAATGAATGTATGTTTTAAATTTTATTTTTGTCCATTTCGCTCTTTCTATATGCATCATCTTTCTTCTATATAATCATACAAAATATTCACGTTAATCGCGTCCAAATCAACCAACCAAACCAACTAATTTACACAAAAAAATATTTTCGTTTGCATTCTTTCTATTATAAAAGAAATTGTTTTATGTATATAGATACTTTTTATATTCTTGAATTCTTGAATTGTTAAGTTCTTGAACTTGATCATCATCATCCGTACATTATTTATATTAAACACATAACATACGATGAATTTTTATCATACATACACAATAACTACAATATTATAGTACCTACTCGTATAATCACACTATATCTCAAAAGAAAATATTTTAGCATCATCAACATCAGTATTATGATCATCATTATCAACATTATTATTATTTATAGGCAAATCATTTGTAGCGCCTTTTGCCAAGAATTTTTATTATTTAAGAATAAAAAAGCAAAAAACGATAAGAAGCAAAACAAAAAAAAAAATTAGAATAAAAATATTCAGAATGAAAAAAATTTTGCTGGGATGAGGTTTATTTTTTTTTGTTCTTTAAATTTTGTCGTGCAAAAACATAACCACAAAAAAAAAAAAAAAAATAAAATGAAATCGGAAAAACTGAGCGAAAACCAAAAAAGAATTTTTCTACATTTTTTTTTTTTTCGAAATTCTAAAGAGTTTTTTAATATTTTCGAATTTTCTTTTTTATTTTTTCTTTTCTTCGTTTTCTTTTTTTTTTTTTTTTGTTGAACGGATGTGATGTAATAATTCATTTTTTTTTCTTTCTTATTCTATTAGGTTGGGATTGTGTTATGATTTTTTTATTGTTGTTTTTTTTTTTGTATTTCATTTGTTTTTTTATTTAAAAACGAAAATTTTTGTCACTTTTGGCTGGCGACAAATAAATTAGAGAAATTTATTTTTATTCTAAATGCTTTTATGTATGTATTTTGTTTGTAAATATTATTATTATTGTTATAGCTTTGGTATATTTCTCAACTCAATAAAATCTTAAAATATTAAACTTTATAAAATATACAGCCCTATCATAAATTCTCCTCGTAGAATTATACGAATTAGAATTTAGTTACGATGTAGACTTTTAAATTATTACAAATTCCACTCGTTGATATTATGAATCAGTAACGGCAACACTATTTTTCGGATTGTCAAAATCAATATTTTGTTTCAACTATTAATTATTTATTTAAATTTTTTGTTGTTATTTAAGTAAACAACTTTCATACAAAAGAAAATTTTTTTAAAAGCATAGAGTTTTAAAAAAAAATACTCTCTTCCCAGAGACTGAGATTTATTTTCACTATACAAACGTAATTGATGATTGCTCCGTTACGAATTTTCGAGACAAAATTTTATTAATTCGGAATTGATAATATGGCATTCGTATAATTTGCAATTTATTTATAATGAAAAAAAAAATATAATTTTATATTTAATAAATTTTTCTTCGAATAATTTTAATTATTCGATTAAGTATAGATTTTTGGTTTTGATTATAATTAAAATTATATTTTGAATTTTGTCATTTTATACCAATTATAAATTAATTGTAATATTTAGCCTGGCAACTCTTAGTTTTATGTTAAATTTAAATTCGTTTTTAATTCTTTGTCAAAAATTGAATTAATATTGCATAATTATGTTGGGTACTTACTTACTACTTAAATTAATTTTGAATAATTTTGAATATTTTTTGAATATTAAATTTAATTCCTAAAATTAATTTAAAAAGTTCAATTTTAAAAATATTTTGAATTTTATTCAAATTCCGAATTTTTCTTTTTTTAGTTTAATTCATATTTTTTTTAGAACAATTATTCACAATTAATTTATTTATTTATTTATTTTTTTTTTTCTAAAATAGCCACTATACATAAATGTAATTGTCTTAAAATAAGAACTCTTAGCCTTTCGACTAGGCTAGTCATCTATCTAGTTAAAATTCTATGACGCAATTAAACTGGGGTATGACTATCTATGATCTCATGCTTTAGCCCTATGCTCCTCCTAGGAGTACAAAAAAAAATTAATAATTCCTTATTTAAAACAAATCGAATTATTCAATAATAAAATGGGAATATAAAATCGCAATTATTGAAGTAAAATATGAGTGCTTACACTGAGAAAAAATTAAAACAAAATATATGAAAATCTTATATTTTTCATTTGTAAATTATATAAAATTTAATTTATTATATTCATCAATATTTTTTTGAAAAACATGCATATAGATCTACATAATTGATATATGTATATTGAACTTAGATCGTACACACTTAGATCTCTAAACTAATATTTTTATTATAATTTATTTTTGACCTTGTTTCGGTCTTCGACGCATTTTATGTTGTATCCTCTTCAATATATTTTAACAAATTTAGAGTTCATTTAAAAGAATTAATTTATTTGTATCATATGGTAAAAAAAAAAAGAAAAAGAATGAAAAATCACACAATTTCTTTAATGGAATGTCTCAATGTTAAGGCTTTTTTGTTTTTTTTTGTTTTGTATATACACAAATATTTCAAAGTTAAGATCACAATTTATTAATTTAACAAATACAATGTATAAAAATAATAAAAATTTTAAGAAAATAATAATTTTTTTGGTCTTGTGACGTACATACACCACATATCTACAATATTTATTCATATTATTATTATTTATTTTGAATATATTTTTTTATTTTTCTATTATTTTAAAAATTAAAAATTAAAAGAAAACAAAATACACATACTAAATTAAAATAATATCTTCATATATTTTTGTTTTTATTTCTGAAATAGATGTGTGCATAATATATATGTGTATTAATTAATTGTGTATATATATGATTGTGTATATTTATCGTACACACAAACATAATATATTATATTAGAATATATCAAATAAAATGAATGAAAATTCGCCACATTTTATATATAGAATTAGTTATATGAAATTAAATTAAAAAAAAAATAGAAACATAAATATGCAAATATAAATAAAATTTTTGGATAGAAAAAAAAAATGAATCACATAATTTAACATTTTATAATGACGTCAAATCACTTTTAAATTTTTATATAATTATATTGTATATTATAATATGTATACAAATTATATTCTGTTTATTATTTATTTTCTATTAGTACGCTCTTAAATTTTAAAATATTTAAAAAGGTTTTCATAATATACGATATTATGTTTTTTTGGTTAGCACGAATCGAAAACGTGCTTACCAAAATTGTGATGATTTTCCAAATTATTTTTCTTTTGATTAATTATTTATTTATTATGAAAATATTGGTTCAATTTTATTTTAATTTATTATTAATTAATTAATTGAATTCCAATTAAATATAATTTTTTTTTTGGATTGTATTGAATTGATTCTGATAAATATTTCGATGTAATGCCAAAATATAATTTTAGATCCTGAATAAGTTAAAGTGATATTAAGTTAATTAATGAAATTATCTTCAATATTTTCAAGGAAAAATCACTATTTTTGTCAGAATTAAATCGATTACAATTATATAAGATTGTTAACTAAATATTGTATAGTGAATTGTTCTTTGTCAAATATAAGAGATTTTCATAAACCAAATACTACAAAAACATAAATTAAACAAAAAAAGGGATTAGATTTTTAACAATTTCATAAAATTATAATAACGTTCATTAGATTTACAATCAAATTAACTGAAAGACTTAGAAAAAAAGAGCAATCAATCGGCTGTAAAACATGTCGCCAATGGATATTCTATGTGGTATGGTTTTGAAGTTATAAGCATTTATTTATATGCTACATACTAGAAAAATTATCCCAATTGGCTGTAGCTCGAAAACGAGTACATTTGCACCGTCTCCCATCACCCATACAATTTTTTGCTGAAAATTGATAAAAGAATCATTCCTGAAATTATTTGTCACCTTATGTAAAGGACTCTGAATAGCGTAGTTTTCCCTATATATCGTGATACTTGTATGCTGCGTTTACGCAAACGCCTATAATTTGAATTGCCCACATTTTACAAAACTAATATACATACATATATATTGTTATTTTTTTTTTTAATGAATATTTGTTTTAATATTTTTCTATATGATTTTATTTTAATGATTATAATCAAAACTGCAATACATTGTTTATTTTGCAAAATATTTTAATAACAAAATTTAGAAAAATCTACTACAATTTTATAAATATCATAATGATATTTTGATTAAATACAATTTTCAAAAAAAATTTTGGGAATATTTTTACATATAGGAAGAGAGAGAGAGAGAGAGATCTGAATATTGGAATTGTACTCTTTAATTTCTATAAAAATTAATATTGGAAATACCGGCGTTACCATAACGGACTTAAGTAACGGCGTCAACCAAAACCTAACCTAATATTTATATTATTAAAACTATTATTTAAAAACAGTATAAAGATTTAATAACTTTAAGTTATAGAGAATAATATTCAAAATTGTAAACATTTTTGTTTATTCTTTATTTTATAATCTAACAAAATATTAGTTTAAAACTTTCGAAAAATATTGCTGCCGCAGCATGTTCAAAGTTTTTACGAGTATTATGATAGCAGGTATTATTAGTTGATTTTCATATAATTCATATAACATTCATTAATTTATATACGTTAACATGCTGCCACTTATAGATCTAAATATATATACTAGAAATTTTCGATAAATTACATATGTGCATAGTAAATAAAATAAAATTTACATTGTTTATTTCATTAATTTAATCAAATTTATAATTAAATTTACATTGTAATTTCTTTAATCTGAAATTTTTTTGTAATTTTAAGGAATTTCTCTTGTCTTATTCAATTTCAAACGAATTAGAATATAATGTTACTAATCATACTTAATATTATTATACAATTGAGTTTGAATGAAATGTATATAAAATATACTGGCATATACATATATATTATGTACATAACTAAATTTACAATTTATGGAATGCTTAATTTTTTATGTGTTTTATAAACAATAATGTGAAATTTCTCAAATTGCATTCTATTCATAAATAAAATGAATATAAATTCATGAATAAAAAGACTACGTATATAAAATCTTTTCAATTAAAAATTCAAAATTCCAAAATGCAAAACAATGTATAATAAATTATTTAATGTATGTACACCTTAAAGTAAACATGAGAATAATAATTATTAAAAATTCACTTTCACACTTAATTTTCACTTTAAATATATTTAAAAATTACTGCTTAAATGTATGATTATGATAAAATATCTATTGTAATAACATTGACTTTATAAGTGAAATAAATAATTTCTCTTGTACATTATTGTACAAGAGTACAAAGTAGTATAAATTTTATTTAATATAAAAAAAATTCATACCCTTTCTGTATTAAATTTTCATAGAATATTTTAATTCACAATTTTTCACATAATTTTTATTAAATAATTTAAAAAATGCATATGTGCATGAAAACAGTAGCAGTACACTTTTATTAAGTTAAGTGATTTTCGATCATTCAAACATGCACTTAAATTCCTAAATTAAATCTTAGAAAGTCTTTTCACACATATATTTAAAAATTTGCAAAATGAATATTTTACTTTCCAGATTTGTATCATACTCAACTAATTCTTCAATATTCAGAATCTCCCTATTATTCTTCTAATAAATAATATTTTTGCAGTATTAATAAAAAAGAACTCAAAAATTCCCTTAAAACTCCAAGTACATTATTGTCATTTTTGAACATGTCATTTTTTCAGATTTTGAAGTTTGAATTTATTGAATGTGTTTTATAAGATTTACGAGTATAAGAATTAAGCTAGAACTGAAATATCAAAAATACTTGTACGTGCACTTTACTAAGTTACCATTAATTTTTAGAAAAATCAAAAAATTAGATTTTAAACTACAAGTTTTCATAAAGAAAAATGACAGAACAATGATTAATAAAAAATTATTTTCAAAATTTATTTATTTTAAAAATTAATTAAACATGAAAAATTTTTGGTAAATTCTAGAGTCGAAATTATTATTGAATTATTTAAGAAATATAGCAGTTAGGCTATAGGTGAAAAGTAATTATTTTATAAATTCTCCACATACATTTATTTGTACTCGTATTTATTTTTTTAATCGCTATCTCAAAAAAAAAAATTTCTTTTCATATTTTTCAGGGATCTCCGTTATCATCAAAGGTAGCAATGTTTAATAAGGTCGCTGATCAACATAATGCCTCACAATTATTAAATCCATTTTCAAATGTTCGGGGCAGTTCTCCAGCTAGACCAACATTTAGCAAAGATGAATATGGAAAGTACGTATACACATACATATCTACATACATAATGTATATGTATATAAAATGAAAATTCAATTAAATTCTTTTTTTTTTATAACAATATATTTGAAATAACATACAATATTGTTTTTTTTGTAGACCACTCGCTGGAAGTTTAACAGAAATGCGTGGTCAAAAAGCTAATATACATGTATGTAAAGAAATGTTAGAACTTTGCGAAATTATTTGTCAAGAAGGATTTGCTCATCCAGAAAATAAAGATATTAAAGTCATTTTCTTTGGTGATTTATTTAATGTAAATATTTTTAAAAAAAAAAACACTTTTTCTCAAAAAAAAAATTTTAAATTTTAAATTTTTAATTTCTAGATCTATAATCATATTAATGATAAATGTGTTGGTCTATTATTAAGAGCAAGAAAACATAAGCTAGTTGATTTTGAAGGTGAAATGCTTTTTCAGGTACAATAATTTTGATCTACAAAATTATTTATTTTATTTCAATAATTTTTTCAAAAATTATTTTTATATAGCGACGAGATGATGAAGTTCCTATAGTAACAACAAAACCAATTGCAGAAATTCGAAAATATATTCATAATAAAACAGAAGAATTTCGTAGAAGTGTTAGTCCAGCACCAAGAGCAACAAGTGTAATTATTGATAATATGAGACGTGCTGTTTCACAAACTCCAACAACATCACCCTCAACTTCAAAAGCTGGTACTCCTAGATCATTATCACCACAACCTAATGCAAAGATAACTACAGAAAAAGTACCAGTACAACATATAGCAAAACTTGAACCTACATTACGTCAAGCACAATCAACACCTGCAATTAATATTGTTGGAATTGAAAATCCAACTACTACTGAAAATTCAACTATTGAAACACCAGAATCAAAATCTGAAAAAAAAGATATTAAAAATAATAATAAAGATGAAAATAATACTGAAGCAGGAACCAGTCCCAAAGTAACTGTATATTTAACCAAAGCTCCTGTTGTTGAAACTAATATAATTGTTGAAGAAAATGAAGAAACTGAAACAAAGAAAGAAGATAATATACCAAATCCAGAAATAAAAGTTGATATACCAAATAAAGAAAATGTAGAACAAAATGTTTCTGAATCTAATAAATTACCAGAAGAAAATAAAGAAATCAAAAATGAAATTTCTAATAATGAATCTAATCAAGAAAATAAAGAAAATATTGTAGTAGCTTCAGAAATATCTGATAATAATGTAACACCTGAAGTGCAATCCGATACAGTAAAAACTGAATCACAACCTGTAATAGAAACCACAAATGAAATTCAAAATAATTCTGAGGAAAAACATGAACAAATAACTCCAGTAGAAAATAATACATCAGCTGAAAATGCTAATTTACAAATTATTGTAACTGAACCTACATCAAATACTGAATCAACAACATCTAGTGAAGCAGTAGAAAAAACTACTGAAGATGCGGCAGTTACTGGAAAACCACCTACTGGCATAGTACATAATGATAATAACGAAGTAATAAAAAGTCCCGAAGAAAGTACACCTATAGAGCAACCACCAAATAATAATAATTCTCAATAATTTTTCTCTTCTTTTCTTTTTCTTCGCATTAAATTCTCAAAAAAAAAAAAATTACAAAAAATTTAATTTATTTTTTTCATTTTTATTATGACAAAAACGCTTTCTATGTATAGAAATTTTTAATTTTCGCTTAAAAATAAAAAGTATAACAGAAAAAAATCAATTTTTTTTTTTTTTATTTGTTAAATGATAGTTATAATTTTAACTGAATATAATAATTTATAGTCATTCTATGTAATTTTTCTTTATATAGTTTAAATGAAATATAATTAGATTTGAAAATTGTATACTTCATTCGAAATTATGAATAATTTTAATGGTATTTCAATGGTATTTGAAGAATATTACATAAAAATAAAAAGTCAAAATTAATATTTCAAATAATAACAACGTACTACTAATTTTATATAATTTTAAATAGAACAATGAAAATTTTAATAAATAAAACAAAACAAAAAGAGATTAATTTAAAAAATAAAATAGTTTAGTATAATTTGAATAAAAAAAAAAAAAAAACAAATAACATAATGGTATGTAAATTATTTATTCGTATATACATATTTTATTAAAATGTTAAAAAAAAAGAAATTATGTATAATGAAAAAAAATATTTAAGACACTGTAAAAAAAATTAAATAAAAAATTAAAAAGTATACAGTATTAGAAAAATAAATATTATTGTTTTCTTTTTATTTTTCCATTTCTCTTTCATAAATTGCTTAAAAATCTTAGTTAAATCTAAAGTTATTTTATATTTTTTCTATAACTAAAGACAATATGAATAAGTAGATAGGGTATTTTTAATAATTCAATTCTATTTCAGCACTTAATTTGCAATAATTTCTAATAATTAAGTAATTGAATAGAGGAAAATATATCATTGCAGTTCTAACTTTACTAAATATGCAGAGTAAATATGCAGTTCTAAATTTACTACTGCAAATAAAATAAAATTTCGGAAAATTTAAAATAATTATTAGAGTAATTTTTGTGTTTTCTAATTATTTTTATATTGTTACATTTAGTTTTCAATTTATTAATTGAATAAAAAACGTATTACTGTGATAATACTTTAACAACTTCCAAATCTTTCTTTCCTACAAGTAACAACATTGAAGATTTTGCAGTTGTTTTTTACTATTGCTAAAATTAATTAAATTCTAAATTAGAAATGTTAAAACGTAAACTGCATTTTCAAAAATACCTGATGTTTCATTGCTTATTGTTATATTGTAACTATGTATGCTTATTGCTTATATTATATTGTAACTATGATAAAAATTTAATAAGTATTTAAATAACTAAAACCTTAATAGCCACAATTGTCTTGTAAATTCAATTCATATAATATGTAGGTTTATTTATAATTAATAAAAAAAATTTGCTTACAATTTTTATTTCGAATTAAATTAAAATTTCTCCTTGAAATACATGTATATGAATTCTTCTAATTCATGGATCTTCAAATAGCAAAAAATTTCATTTTAACATTAAATAACAAAATTATTTTGCGAATATATATTGTGCACATTTCAAAAGAATAATTTCCAGATACAAGTATTTTAAATCTACATAATTACAATATCTTTAACTCTATAGCTATTTTGAATTTATTAAAGTTATTTAAATTTATTTTTACGTATAAAATATAAAATATCACAGCATTTTACGCCATTTAATTAATCTATTTAATTTAATTTTGAATTATTGCCACAATTAATATAAATTCTGTAAATTCTCTTCTTATTCCATTGGTTACAGTTCAATTATAATAAATTATGACTAGTAAATGATTTACTTAATCTAAAATTTCGATATTTAAAATTGAATCATTTGAACAAATTTTATATTATAATTGTTATATAGAAGTAAAAGAGTTGAGTTTATAAAATTAAAATTAATTAATATAATTTTTTAATACAATATTATTTGTATTATATGCCCTTATAAAAAATATTTGGTCAATATAAAAAGAAATCTCATGTATGGTAGCAGTTATAATAATAATGTACTTGTATCTATTTCTTAATTTCATGATCCTAAAAATATGCAAAAATTTTTAAAATATTCAAAAAGAAAATTGTGATTATTAAGAAAAGTATGTATACAAAAATTTTCCTTATTTATTGCGGCATGAAAATACATTGTAATTGCTAAATTGGTACAAAATTTAAATTACAATAAACATAAATTCTATTTGTTTAAATTTATAGATATATGAAAATGCTAAATAGCTATTCAATCAAGCATAAAAACATATTAAGATGTGAGTACATTTGTTTCTTAATATTATAAAATTTCAGAAAAAAGTTTTAATTTTCCACACTCACCTACAGCATAATAAAAGCTTTACAATTTATTTTTATTTATATATAAATTAAATGTAATCATCGCTGTGAATTTGTACATTTCAATTATAGGAATTAATTATGTTTGTATATGCACATTTATAAATTTTATAAATAGAATTTTTCAATTAAATTTACAATTATTTTTTGTTTTTCATTAATCTAATTTCAAATAAGAATAATTGAAATTAGTTAGCCAAGTAATTTATAGTAAGTAAATATTATTTATTTATAAATATTTAAAATTGAATATTAAAATACAAACAATTAATTTTCTATTTAATAGTAATCATTAACTCAAAATTTAAATGACAAACCAATAAAATTAAACAAATATTAATAAATAATGCCATTTAGAATGTTTTTGATTGAAGCATTTTTAACAATTGGTCTTTCAATTTTCACAATAATAATGTAAGTTTATCAATAATTATTAATATATAAAAAAAATATGTATGTCTATATATGTGTGTGAACATTTGTATAATAATTATTAAATTTCTTATTTTAAAGAAATAAACATGGTGGGAAACATTTGAAAAAGTCGAATAAAATTAATAAATCACCGTGGTATAAGAGGAAAAATGGATATGAAAACGAGCCCAAACCTTTGGTTTCTTAATTTGTATTTTAATGATAAACGTAAGTACACAAATACTAGGGATCATTAGTTCTTAAATATTAATTTAATAATTTTATAATTCACTATATCAAGATAAAATTTTTTTGATTAAAGTTAATTTAATTAAAATTCTGATATTAAATTATTTTCATATAAGCACTTTCGTGTGCGAATTATGTATAAAGGCGTAAATTTAAATTTTGTAATACTTAACAAAAAGCTTTTTTTTTAAATAAAAACTTTCGTTTTTTTAAAAATAATATTAATACAAAGACTCTTTTTTCAAAACAAAAGCTACAATTTCTAAATTTACGTACATGATTCACATTTCATGCATTCAAATTAAATTTATATTTTAGTTTGTCATATTCGATCATTGTTTATATTTTAAAATTACTACAGTAAATTAAATTAAATTCATTGAAAGAATATTATTGGAAACATTTGTTTTTTATTTCGAAATTAAAATGCAACGGAACAATCCATTTGGTCCAAAATTTTCAGATCCAAATTATGGAAAGTAAGAAATTTTCTTATACTAATTTTCAAAATTCAAAGTTATTACGTATAGCTCTAGCAAATATTGTATTTTCTAACCTAATTTTTAAAACTTATTTTTTACACAAAAACAAATATTTTAGACCAATTGAAGGTAGTCTAACTGCCATGCGTGGTAAAAAAGCTAATTTTCATGTCAACAGAGAAATGTTACAATTATGTGAAATAATTGATCAACAGGGTATGCCGAATCAATATAATCCTGAATTAAAAGTTATACTCTTCGGTGATCTATTTGATGTACATAAGTTTTTTTGAAATATAAATTTTAAATTATATTACATTTTATAATTTTAATTATTTAGATTTACAATTATATTTCAAATAAAGTTGTTGGAATTCTTTTAAGAGCTAGAAAACATGGTCTTGTATATTTTGAAGGAGAAATGTTATTTCAAGTAATTTATAGATATAATATTAATTTAATAAAATTCAAAATTATTAATGAAAATTATAATATTTTAGAGACGTGATGATGATGTTCCAATTTTTATGTTGAAACCTTTATCTGAAATTCGACAATTACAACATAATCTTGATGTAGCTGAAGCTTTTGATCAAGAAGCATCTGGCCCAGCTTTACCTACATCAGTTTTAATGGACAGACAAGCAAATCAAAGAAGATTCTAATAAATTTACACAAAAATTTTTTTTTTTTTAAATTAACATTTAAGTTTTGTTTTACTTTTATTTAACTTAATTATAAAATGTGATGATTATTTGAAAATATACAAACATATAATAATAATAGAAACAAACTTTATAAAATAACCTAAATACATTATGATTTATTGAAAATCATTCATAGTTTTCAAAATTTTTAATAAAATGTAAATATTTATATATTGTATTTGAAAAATTTATTTTTGCAAATTATAATTTTAAATTCGCTCTTTTAATTTAAATATAAGCGGATCTCTACTTTTTAATATTAATTCAGCTATTAATACTGGTTTCTCGTTACCAACATATTCAACTTCGAAATTTCTCAAAACATTTGTTACAACACTTTTAATCTCTAACATTGCAAATTTTTGTCCTATACAATTTCTGGGACCAGCTGAAAATGGTATATATGCATATGGATTTTTTCTTTCTGCACTTGTTGCCAAATCAAAACGTTCTGGTATAAATTCTTCTGGATTTGGATATAAATTTTCATCGAAACCTAATTGTAATGGTGATATTCCAACATTTGTTCCTGCTGGAATTGTTTTACCATCTACAATACAAAAAAGAATATAATTATATAAGAAAAAATTAAAATAAATTAAAAAACAATTCAATTTTTGTATAAAAATTGTTTAAAATTGAAAATATCTTACTAATAACGCTTTCTTCTTTTATTTCTCTTCCAATTATAGGTACAGACGGATACATTCTTAATGTTTCTTTAACACATAACTCAATATATGACAAATTATTTAAATGTGATATAGTAATTGATTGTTTCTTATTTGTACCAAGAACTTCTATAATTTCATCATAGCATTTTTGTTGAGCTTTTGGATTTGTTGCTATATTATAAAAGAAAAATAAAATAGCAGATGATGTTGTATCATGTCCTTCAAACATAAAAGTATCTACTTCTTCTCGAATATCCAAATTAGTTAATGGTTTCCCATCAATTTCAGATTTTAAAAGAATATCTAGAAAAGCTAATTTTCGTTTAACTCCTAAATCATTTAAATCATTTTGAATATCATCTAATATTGTAGTAGTTTTTTCCTCATCAGAAGATTTTATCAATTCATTTCGTCTTGATATTATTACTTTTTCGGAAAAATCATGCATAATTTTTAAAGCATTTTTTTCATCACTTGCAAGGCTACTAAATTTGAAAAGAATATCTGGTCGAAATCGTAAATCAAACATTCTTTTATGTAGAACTTTTGACATTCTAAAAATCAAATAATAATAATTTATAAAAAAAATATACACGCATAATTATATAATTTCAAAATAATTATTATAGATCTACAATATTCGAAATCTACTTAAATATTTGTATATTTATGAATTTTTATATGGAACAATAAAAAAAAAATTAAACTGATATTTTTCGATCAGTAATGTACAAGGATAGAAGGAAGTAATGTAGAAGAATAGAAGGAATTACTTACGTTCTAGCCGCCAAAACATATTTTGAATCAGAATTAGTTTGAGCATTTACTTTGACACCCATTGCAGTTTCTAAAATTAAAATAATAAACTTTAAAGTACATAATTAAAATTTTAAAATAATTTTAATATTAATTTATAATATTGACAATTTATCAAAATTTTCTACCAGCTCCGAAATATTAAATAATCTAAAAAGGTCAACAAAACTTTAAGTACTCATAAATAGCTAGTACGTATTTTTCAAAAATTAAAAATAATAATAAAAGTATAGAAAATGAAGGACAAAATTTTAAAAATATAAATAAAGATTAGGAAAATTAAAAGATAAGGTTGAATTCAAATGCAAAAAAAAAAATTTTTTGGTAAATAAATAAAACCGGATCAATTATTAAAATAGGACAAAGTCCAATATTTTGGTTAATTGTAATTTAAAGAAAATTGGATATTAAAATTCGAAAATTTTAAAATGTTAGTATATAAGTAGCCATTTAATTAAAGAGTTTAAAGATTTTTAAATTAAAGAAAATATGCGCAAATTTATGAATAGCATAAACTTATCAAGGAATTGCTCAACATAAAATACTTAATTTGCTTATCAATTCCAATATTCCAATTAACCACTAAATATAACAGTAAAAACAATTTTTTACAAAAGCAATAAACAAAGCGGTCTAAAATTTTTAATCAAAAAATTCAATTAAATTTTGATTAGATTAAAAAATTTAAAAAAATATGTAATTATCAATATTATTATCACCAAAAAAAAAAAATCCAAAAATACATAAATAAATAAAAAAAAAATATTAATAATTACCACAAATAACATCCAATGTCGCCAAATTAAAATAATTATATAAATCAATTTCTTTACCAATTTGTTTTTTCAATTGTTCAACAAGTATATTACCTTGTTCTTCAAATATATCAATAAATTGTTCTAAGATTTTAAAATGAAATGCTGGTGTTATAATTTTTCTACGTTGAAACCATTTTTTTCCTTTACTAATTAATAATCCTTCACCCATCCATGCTTCTAATAAATGATATTCACCAGCTTTATCATTATGTATAGTACGTCCTAAAATTTCTTCAATATCTTTAAGATTTGATATTAAAATATTTAATTCTGGTCCAATCCATATTTTCATTAAACCATCACCACTAAATTTATCGAAAAGATCAAGTGCTTTTAAAATTATTTGTTCTGGTGGTTGACCAATAAATGATAATGCATTTCCCAAAATTGGTATTGTTGGTGGTCCTGGTAATTTTTTTGATAATTGTAATATTCTAGCATATTTAACGTATAAGTAACTAAAAATAAATGTTAAAATTCCAATTAAAATAATTGTTAAAAACATTTTACCAATACGAATCTTTTTTACTTACTGAATTAAATTTCGTTTGAACTTGATTCTTTAAAAGCTTTATTGAATCCCAATTTTTTTTTTTTTTAGTAAATTATTATTTTTTTTTTTAAATTTGATATCAGTAATAGATAATGTTATTGAATTATATTAAAATTATAGATTTAAAAAATAAATAAATAAATAAATAAATGTTTTATTATAAAAGATTAACATGTAGTTAAATGTTCTTTTATTGTTAAAATTATTGTTTAAAATGTTCTTTTGACCTATTCCTAAAGTACAGGTGACCTTTACATCTACAATATTCGAAAAACAGTTGACCTTTTATCTACAACGTTTTTTATTTTTTAACGGAGAAATTCTATGGCATCAAAATATAGAAATTTTATTATAAATTAATTTTATAGACATATAAAAATTATATGAGTCGAAGTTCAAAATAGGACTACTTTCGAAGTTCAAATTTATGCCTTTTTAATTTCAAAAAAATTTAATCCAAATTATATTTTAATAGTTTTAATTAATGTTTTATCAGTTTTAAATATGAAGTCTATGGTGCGTAATATATTTTTTTTTTAAATAATTGCCCCCAGACATAACATTAAGTGTTTTCATAATATATTAATAAAATATAATTACATACATAGATAATTTTGCGTAATTAAACAGCTGGAATAAAATTAAATTGATAAGAAATAAAATTAAAAGCAAAAGTGAAATCTCCTATGACGAAATATTGCCTTTAAAAAATTAAAAATGATCAAGGTTATTACTGATAAGAAATAATCCGGAATCAAATTTATAAATATAATTTTGTAAATAATTCAATTAGTAAAAATATTAATTATCTATATGTCTGAATATAAAAGTTTTCGTGTTACTCATATTATTTATATTGTTATTATTATGTAATATAAAATTGTTTCTGAATTCATTATACTCGTAGTAGTAGTTTATTGATATTTTCCTTTATAAATTTATTAAATTTACTATTAGCCCTAGTTATCTACTAAAATTTACTATTGCTCAGTTATCTACTACATTCAGCTTCTTGATAATTTGTATTCTGAGCTATAATTAGAGCTATAATTAGTTCAATTATAATTAGATTATATTATAAAATAGAAAGATTTATACAATATGTAATCGCATTTTAATATTGATTGATATTAATGTATCTGCCATTATCTTTATTATAGACAAGATATGAAAAAGGCTTTGTATAACAAATTTTTGAAATTTATAAATTATATTTGATAACAATAGATTTTATTTTACAGTTTATAAGTTAATTAAAAAAAGAAATCTTTTCTTAATTATTAAACAAAATAGCAATATATAAATATTATAATATTATAATAAATATGCAAAAAAAATTATAATTTTTAAATTAAAAAAAAAGTGATAAAATTTATCAAAAAATTTAAAATATATAAATTTACATTTGAAAATATTCGAATAACAAATAAATTCTAAAACAAAAATATAATTTTTTTTAGATAAGAGAATAATTTTCGGAAAATTTTATTTTTATTTTATAAGTAAAACGCCAACTAAGGTTATTAATAAATATTATGAATGCTGTTCAAATTATTTTAGAAAATTGCAGTTCATTCTAAATCAAAATAAACATATTTTTCAATTTATTATAATAATTATTTCATTTTGAATAAGAAATATAATTTGTTTAATTTACAATATTGATAATAATCAATATTGAATTGTGCAATAATTTATTCAAAACATAATTATATTAAGAATATTGTTAAAATTTAGAGATTAATAGATAAACATGTAAGATAATAAAGGAGATTTTAAATAAATTAGATATTCCCTGATAGTTTTAAGTAAATCTCAAAAATCTTTTTTCATGGACTTACAAATCTACAGAAACTAAATATTTTATTTAGTAAATTTGTAACATACTCGATTAATTTATAAATATCTAATATTTTTCTATTACGCTTTTTATCTAAATTTTAATATTTTTTGCAATAGTTAAAAAAAAAACTTAAAAATTAATTTAGAACTTTAATTGTCATTTTCGAACATGTTATTTTTGAAGATTTTGCAGTTTGTGTTAATCCGAACGTTTGTTATCCGAACTTTATATTAAGATCTATGTTAGAGCTACATCGAAATCCCCATTATTTCCGAGAATTAGTTCATTAATTCGAGAATTATCAAAAATTTCCATATACATCTGTAAGCTACAAAAAAAAAATAAAATAAAATATATTGATAGATTTTGAGTATTGATTTCTATAATTTTTATTGATCACTTCGAAATTTTTTTTTTATTTTTATAATTCAGTTTATTTTTTTTTCATTTTATTTTATTTTTTCATTTTTTTATTAGAAAAGTTGAAACGCAATTGTGTTTTTGTCTCCATTTTTTCATATTTTTTTTTTTCAGCTAAATAATTTTTTTTCCTGGTAAATATAATATTTCAATACATAATATTAGTAATATCATTTTTATTATGTCTTTTATAGTCAAGATTTGTAATAATTTTTAATAAATTTTTTTTTTTATTTTGAACAAGTTTTTTTTTTTTATTTTTAATATTATTGGTTTTGAAAATAAGAAAAAAAAATTTTAAAATATTTTAAAATATTATTTTTTTTTTTATAATATAATATTTTATATAATATAATTTATATAGAAATTTTACTATGCACTTCGGTAAATTGTTTTTTTTAATAATAAACAAAAAGAAAAAGTCCTGGTTATTATAATTTTAATATTTTTATATATATATATATTTTTTGTTATTTTAAAATTTTTTTTTTTGGTTAATTTTCAATCTTTCATATATTTTATTTTTTAATCAATTCAACTTCTTACATAGATTTTTAAATATAATCAATAATGAATGAAAACAAAACTATAAGAATAATATTTCAACAATAAACAATAAAAATTTAATTTAAAATTTTGGTTTGATTTTTATTTTTATTTTATTTTTTTTTATTTTCGGTTTCCTTTTTTAATAAATTAAATATTTAACAGGTTTATTTATTATATTTGTTTTTTTTTTTTTAATATTTATTTTTAATATTTTATTTTTAAATTGTCAGAGTACGAATAAAATTTATCTAAAAAAAAAATAATTAAATAAATAAGTAAATTTTAATTATTGTTAAATTAGAAGTACACAATAATTAAATATATTAATATTAATAATATTAATCTAATAAATTAAAAAAATACGAATTCAAATCAATAATTAACAACTTTTTACAAAAAAAAACAAAAGTTTGCGTATCTATTGGTAAAAAATTAATTTTTTTAGAAACTTTCAGAAATTTTTTAAAATTTTTTAAAATTTCTAAGAATGTTCTGCTCAGATAATTAAATCTATTTAATATAATTTTCAAATTTTACTGATACATATACTTAATGATAGAGATTTTCATAAACGCAATACTGTAAAACTATTATATTTATGAACAAATTAAGTGAGCACCATTTGTTTATGAACACAAATATAGCGCAGTTTTCGCTTTATTTCATGATATACTGCGTTTATAAAAATTTTTTAAAGAAAATAGTTAATATATAAGCAAAAAGTTTTTTTTTTTTTTCTAAAACATGTAAAAGAATTACATGTTTATATATTTTAATAAAATTTTAATATAAATTTTAAATATTATTAAATTTTTTTAAAATATCAAATTTTCTTCTACAAACATTAATTTACACATTTATCACGAAGAGAAAGCAATATCATAAAATAATAATCTTAATTGCAATAATTAAAATTGAAGTGAATGAAATTAATAAAAAAATTCGATAACATTTATTGTTATATTGTATAATATTTTTTTTTTTTTCATTAGACAAATTTTATTCGTACACTTTTTACATTTTGAGATCATAAGAGTTCTTTTCATATATTTATATATACATATGTTAAAAAATGACTGGTAAGTTTTCTTTTTAATTTAATAGATATTTTTTTTTAATATTTACAAACGAAAAAAAAAATAATAAAAAAGAGAAAAAGAATATAGTTATTATGTATAATTTTTTTTCTTATTGAATTTTAATTAATACGATTATAAATTTTTTTTTTTTTTTGGTTTTATTTATTACTTTTTACAACAAATTTTTGTTTGATTTCTGTATAATATATATTGCATTATTATATAAGTTTTAATACTTTGTTTTTATATTTTAAAATATATATGTTATACATATAAATATTTTTAATTTTTTTTTTTTTATACACATTTTCACATGCATCATCATAATACACATATATCTAATTTCACTTTAATAATTTACATAATATATTTTATATACATATACATAATGTAATATTCATTACATATATAAATTTTTTAATTGGTTTGGTTTTGGTTTTAATTTATTTAAAGTTTTATTTTAATAATTAATTTATTTATTATTTATTTTGGAAGTACGTTATTTTTATTCAGTTTTAATACAGATTGTTTTGGTTTTATATTTTTTGTTGGTTTTTAATTTTGTACAAGTAAACACAAAATTAAGTTAATTATTGAAGAGATTCAACCAAAATAAACGAAATGAAATCAACTGAAATGTAAAGTTTAACCTGTACTATATATGAAATTAAAAATAAAATACATACATAATATAAATTTATAATTCAAAAATATTTTTATATAATATAAAAAAACTTCTTCCTGTTTTTTTTTTTTTTCATTTTCATGTTATGAATTATGTATGAATTAGGAGATGAAATAAATGAATTTCATTGTTATTATGTATTTATTTCTTACTACTTTATAGTTATTATAATAATTATTGTATATTACTTCTTAGATAATTAAATATTATTAAATATTTAATTTAAGAATAGAATAGCAAATTGCTTTTATAAATTACATAGAAAATCGCCAAATATATTTCGAATTCAATTCAAAACTATTACAATTAAATTTTTACTCTATTTTATTTATCAATGAAATCGTGTTGAATTTAGAAAATTTGCAAGAAATTAGTGATTATTATAGCTTCAAGTTAATAAAGAAATTGTTAATAATCTATCTAGTATTAAAAAATCATTATTTTAAATAAACATTTTTAATTCCTTTCTTTTGAAACGTTCACATTACATTTAATTTCTTTTCGTATATTTTGGTGTAAAAGACAGAAACATAATTAAAGTAGATATTTTTTTTTTTTTGAAAAAGCAAATTTTAAAACAAAATAAAATAGATATTATTTTAATTTAATAAACAAAAATTATATTGGTTGTAGGTGAATTGAAACAGTGTAAAGCAATTAATTGGCACCACATCCAATATTAAAGAATAAATTCTTTATGTATGTAATTTTTATTTATAAATAATCTTTTCTTTTTAATGTTGTTGCTTTAATAAAAAGCCAGAGCAAATAATAAATAATAAACTCTTAAAAAAACTGATTATATAAACAATGAATTTTTTGTGCCAACTAATATTAAATATTTAAAAATAAACTTAACGTATAAAATTGACTTTGAAAACATTATCGAATCACATTTTATTGATCACATAAGCTACATTAGTTATATAAACAGAAGTATCCAATTTATTATATATATTGGAAAAATGGTGTATTGATTAAAAAATATTTATATATACAAAAAATAAATTTTTTAATGATATTATAATGAATGAAAGTGCAAACTATTTTAAATTTTAAAACGATCATTTTTATAAATTATTATAACTTATTAAAAATTAATCATATTAAGAAAAAAAAATTCGATTTATTACTATATAAAATTTTCAATAATACTTAATTTTGATATCGTTTCTTTTTAAATTGTTGAACATTTTGGTTTTATAAAAAATGGTTAATTTAAATTGAATTATTTCTGATTCTTTGAAATTTTTAAAAAATTATATAACTACCAATTAATTGTTCGTTATTTAATTTATTGGAAAAGGTACAGTTCATTTCTTTATGTTTTTTTGGTTTTTTTTTTTTTTTTGGTTTTTTTGGTTTCTTCAAAATCTTAATATTTATTATATTTATAAAAAACAAAAAGGATATAATTGAAAAACACATTCATTATTTCTAAAAACAAAGAAAAAAACTTAATGAATGTGCTAAAATTTCAAAAGAATTTGAGTGTAATATATTTAGTATTTTACAAAATCAGATAATAAAAAATTTAAATGTAACTAATTTGAAATTTAATCATATTCACTACATTTAAACTTATAAAAACATAACAAAAGTTCAATATTTTAAGTTTGAACTTTTTATTAATAAAAGTAAATTTTTAAAATATCATTGGGAATTTTTATTATAAATCATTCTTACAGTACAAATCACACATATTTAATTTATTATTATTTTTTTTTCTTTAATCTAAATTTACTTTTATATACAATTAATTTAATTTGTATATATGTGTCTTTAAAGCATATTAAATGCTACTAATTACATTTTTTTTTAAACTTTGATTATACATTTATTTTTATTATAATATTTGCTACGTGATTTTTTTTTTTCAATTTTTCTTTTAATATTTAAATAATTTTTAAAACATGTATTAAATCTACTAGTAGTTCTCGGGCAGTATAACGTTTTACATTTTTTTTTATATCAGTGATTTTCTTTTATTACTATTAATATTAATATTATAATTATTATTAAATTTTAATTATCAATTAATTGTTTTCGTAAAAAATTTCAACTACATTTTTATTTGACAATTATTGTATATATTTATGTTAATCTATTAACTTAAATTTCGCTATAAATATTAATGATTTTGTTTATTTAATTTTTACAATTTTAAAGTTTATAGATTTATTTAGTTGAAAATGACGGAAAATCGCGTGCGGGTAGAGTATAATACTGAAATATAATTGATTTATTTGTTGATAGAAAAGAAGAACAAAAAAATGGTTGCAAATAATTTGAAATTAGTTTTTTTTTTTTAAATGATTGGCGAATGATTTGAATTGGCGAATGTTATTGAGGATATTGCTTGTAGTTGAATTGTGAGATTTAAGTTTTAAAGTAGACACTATCGATGGAGTATCATGTTAAAAAATTTCTCTAGTAATAATTAATATTATGTGAATATCTTGAATATTAGTGAAACGATTAAAAATAATTTTAAATTAAATATTTTTGTGCAAACCATGCATTAGTTGTTATATACACATATTACATTACATGGTTATTATAATGAATATGAATTATGTATAATATGAAAACTACGATAGGCCTTGAATCAACTACAAATCACATTCTGTTATGGAATTAGTTTTTAAACAAATTTAAAAATATTACAAAAAAAAATAAAAATTATTAAATTTTTTTTTTAATTATTTCTATAAGTACTTCCAAGTGGTTTTTAAAAAGCTAAAAATAATTTCGTAACTATTCTTCCTAAATTTAGGAAAAATTGTAGGCCAATTTTAACAATTATAGTCTGTGTATATATTTATTATTATTTTCTTTTTTTTTTTAATTATTATTATTTATTTTTATTTAATTTACCAATAAAGTCTTCTAAAACATTACAAAAAATTATTTTTTATTTCCTCTTTACTTAATTTTTTTTATACATATTTTCATTCTAAATAGGTAACTCACAACTTTAAGTTTTCGTTGTTAATTGGAAGAATTTAGTAAAATGCTTAATATCTTTTCTGTGTTCAAAGGTTACACCATTTTTAAAATTTTTATATTATTGAAATTTTCATATAATTTTTATATAATTCAATTTAAAAATTATTCTCCAATTCATTGACCTTAAATTTTCAAATAAGATATTGAGGGTTTTTATTATACATTAAAATACAACATTTTTTTGTTAATACTCGTAGTATTTCTAAAATAAATTTCAATATTAAAGAAATATGTAGATTTTCTTTGTGTATTAATGAAAACATTTAAATTTTCATTTTTTTTTGAATTGTATGAAGAAATAGTAAAAAAATAATGAAATCATATAAAATTATGGAAATTTTTTTTTGGAGCAAATTATACAAAATTATAGAAAAATTAATTTTTTCACTCTTCATATATATTTTGTTGAATATTTTTTAAATTTAAAATTTTTTTTAAATTAAAAATTTATCAAGTACTTATTGAATGTTTTAAATTATTAAAAATAGTATAACCTTTAAATTTACAAAACTTAATTTTACTCAATATAAAAAATTCTAAATTTTTTCATTAAATTTAAGTAAATTTAAGTACATATAATATAATTTTAAAAGGAACTCAACTAAAATGTCTTTCATTTTCTATTTTAATTAAAAAATTAATTGGACTAGAAATTAAATAAATTGTTAATCCATTTTATTATACTATTTTCTCTTATTTTTTCTTTATGTACTTTTTTTTTTGGTAATAAATATTAATTTTAATTAAATTCTGTTTTTCTTTTTTTTTTCTTTTATTATAGAAATTTTTAAAACGCATCACATTTATGTTTTCTTTATATTTAACTCTATTTTTAACTTTAATTTAAATTTTTTTTTTGTCTTATATAATATATAAATATATTTGATTTTCATTAATAGAAAATTAATTTAAATTGTATATTATAAATATACAACATTAATTTTTGTCTAGTTTGTTTGTTTGTAATTTTCTATTTTTACTTTTTGGTATTATACATATATGTATATATATTTATATAATATATTATTTACCTATATATATATATTTAAATTTTTTTTATTAATTTCTCATTATATAATAATTTTCTTTTTAAGTATATATAATAAAAATTACACATAAAATTAATTATGAATTTCAAAATTAAAAATGGAAAAAAAAGTATGTTTACAAAATTAGAAAAAAAATGAAACAAGATTTTAACAAAAAAAAAATCATCTAAAAGTTATTATAATAATTATAATTATAACCATATGATTATAAGAAAGGATAATGATAAGACTTTTTCCTATAGATACCATCTATTAATCCAGTAAATCGATCAGCTACATTTTTATTTGTAATTTTAATAATTCCGTGTAAATTCGAGTTCGTTCCATTTGTAGATTGGGTTGCAAATGACAATTAATTTTGATCATGAAAATAGAAAAATATAAAACATAAAAAATTAATATCTTGATAATAATTTAAAATAATTTAGAAGAAAATAAATAAAAATAAAAATTATAAAAATAAAATTCCTTATATATTTCTTTTATTATACACATATTTTTCCATTTCATATCTATATTTATTATTATTTAATATAATAATATTAATATTACATTAACATAATTTTATTTATTATCATCTTTATTAATTTTATTCTGAGCATTATTACAACAATAATTACAATTTATAGAAAAAAAAAGATAACGAAATATATGAAAATAATTAACAAAAAAAAAAAATTTTTTTTATTTGAAAATTTTAGCATATTTTAAATCATTGTTTTATATTATATAATTATTATTCTTTAGAAAATGTTCATTATGAGACGTCTTATAATTATTATAACTTATAATTTACCAGTTTCAACTTTACGAATAAACCTTTAATAACACGCAGAAATCAGATAATTGATTGATAAAATGTTTTATATTATTACCTTCAATTTAAAGTAGAAATATATTTGTAATAAAATTTTTAATATAATTTTGAAAATATGCTTTACATAACAGAGAGAAATGTAGTGTTACTATAGTAATAAAATGTATTGACATTGAATGAAATTCTCGATAATCTAAAAATATAATTACTATCAAATAAAAAATAAATATGCTATTATATAAAAAAAATAACAATAATGCATTATTAGGCCTGCTCTGGGATTTAACTTTCCAAATTTTTATTCCTGTGGATTAATTGAAATACACACCATACTGAAAACCTGACTGAAAAAGTAGTAAGATTTCAAGTATAGAATTTCAAATTTATTAACAATATCCCATCACCTTAAGTAATGCATTTAAAAGAACATGAGTTATTATAAAACATTTCTTAAAATCCCTTTTTTGACCTATATTCTTGGAACATTAAATTTATCAATTTTATTTATATGATGAAGAGAAGAATGATTTGTCTTATAGTAAAATTACTAAAACTATAATGGTAAAGTTATAGAATATTGAAATGAATTTTTTATATATGAATTGCGAACATAATAATATTTATAAAATAAAAATTTAATTATAAAATGTTGCTAAAATTCAACTAACAATATATAATAAAAACAATGATCTACCAAATATTATGATTTCTAATCGGTCTTTTATTTCAATTAAAAAAACAAAAGTACATTAAATTAATAAAATAAAAATAATTTTATCTATTTTATAAGAAGCCAGAGTAAAAAATAAATAAATAATTAAAGAAAAAGCATTATGTATAAAATTTTTACTATGAATTGAATAGCTATAATTATTTTTTTGCAAATCGTTAGAGTAATAAAAAAAAATAAAAAAAAAATTTATATAATTTTCCAAGTATTTTTCAACTTTTTTTACTTACCACATGTAATTAGTTTACATTTTTCATTAATTGAATCTGAAAAAAAAAAAAAACAAAAAAAACAAAAAAAACAAAAAAAATGGACAAGCTCAGTAGAGCTTTCAGATTCTTTAAGATTTTATTTAATTTTGTTTTTTGAAAAAAAAATTTTTTTTGAAATGATGGGTTAAAGATTGTCTCCCTTAACTTTTATTTTGTTTAAAAAAAATTTATTTGGATTAATTCCAAAAAAAAAAAAGAAAAAAAAAATAGTTCACATTTTGCTTCCAAAACTATTTTTTTTTCAAAATCATTTTTAAAAAATTTTAATTGATTAATAAATATATTTTTTGAATTCAATTTAGAAGGGTTTTTTTTGGTACACTTGATATGAATTGTAGATGCTTTTTTTTTATAACTTTCTCATTGAGTTTATTTTTAAAAGAAAAATTAACATAATTTGAAATTTTAATTATTTAAAAATAGACAATTTTAACTATTCAAAACTGCTACTTGTTTTAAACTGAGGCTATACTTTCATTTGGAAAAAAAATATTTAAAAATAATTTACCAAAACATTTAATTGATGGAAATGGAAATAACTCATTTTATCTATATATTTAATTAATTCGAGCTATTTCATATATAAAAAATTTCAATAGTACATGTATTATCATATTGAATTCAGATAAATCTCATAGAGTTTTATCTTATGAATGGCAGTAATAGCACGCAAACATCAGTATTAAATAATTAATTTTTTAACAATTTTAATAATTCGTTTAAAAGAAATGAATTTAGGAAATAAATAAATATTAAATTTTCGATTAAAAAATATTTAATATTTAAATATTTAAATATTTAAATATTATGAAATTTAAATATTTTGTACTTATAAATTATTTCTTGTAATTTTAATTTTCTTATGAAAATGTACATATGTATATAATACAGAGTATTAAATATAAATATTAATCAATGAAAATTTTGGTTTCCTTCTGCAATGTAGACATTTATTTTATGTGTACGACGTTTACAAATCGATATTATTGAGTTCTTCAGGAAAAAAAATCAAAAAAAAAAACAAAAAAAACAAAAAAAAATTCCACATCAATTATATAATTTTATTGATCAAAAAAAAAGGTTATTTTGTTTTTTATTTTATTTTTTTTTTGAATACATCAAATTTTTAATATACTTTTTCAGAACATCATTTTTATGTTTGATATATATATGTATATATATATATTTATAGATTATTATTAATTATAGATTGTAAATTTAACTTTGTTTTCCCTTTTTCTTAAAATTTATAAATTTTGATGTCAATGCTGTATATATATGTATATATATATTTATATTTATGAGTTGTTATAAGTAAATTTTATTAAATTAAAAAAAAATATCAAATTCTTGAGTTTATTATAGATAATTTAAAAAAGATTTTAATTATTCCAAAACTGTCTTATATTGTCTTGTATAATATTATATATTATATATATATATATTATAGTATAATAACTTAGACTAATTATATTAAAATTATTTTATTAATATAATTATATGGTTAATAATAAAAGATAAAATATATTTTAAAGATTGAATTTGAATTTGAAATTGTCAGAAATTTTTCAATTGTTTTTGAAACATTTTCATAATTTTCATATACATTTTTAGTTGTAAACTCAAGAAATTGTACTATTTTAGTTGTAAGATTAAATTTTTTTGCTCATTGTAATTATTTTTTTTTTTTTATTTTTTATCTGTTTTTTTATATTTTATTTTAATAATTAATACTAGATCTAATTTTAAGAGATTAGTAAATTAGTTGTATATGTGCTATGCAAACGTTAATATTATGTAGATTATTATATTGCATATTTTATATTATTTAATTAATTGTTATTTTTTTTATATAATATACTATACATATATATATATTTATGCTGAAAATTTAGCTTAAAAATCTATGAATTTGAAATGAGAACTTAATTATAATATTATAATTATTGTAATATAAATTTATATTTATTAACGTTCATGTATAATATTTAAATATATTTGTTTACATATGAAATTTTTATACATATGTTCAATTATTAAAAATTTTTTATTTTCATATTATATTAAATGAATATACATATAAACGTTAAGCATAAGTAAATTTTAAAATGCTTAAATAAATATATATTTATATTATTTATTTTATATAAAAATATATGAGCAATTTTATTATACCGCCGAAACATAAGATATATTTACTCCAATCAAGCATATTTTTTTACTTAAATGGTACCAGTAGAAAAACCAAAAATATTTCAAAAATAGTCTTTATATCGCAAAACATAATTTTTGAGAGTTAAAGTATTGTTCAAAATAAATATTGTGATGCATTTCTTTTCCACTTAGAAAAAATCATAATATTTATTCTGAATCCATTGTCAAACTCAACAATATGGTTAACGATATAAAAGCTAAATTGAAAAATGAGTATCTAAACTTTTGCTCTCACCCGGTCTGAAAAATTTTGAATTTTTGTATTCAGTTGCATAAATTTTATACTCATATATCATATAATTTTTAAAAATTGTTATAATTTTTATTATATTCTGAATATTCAAAAATATATGTAGATATATATATATATATATATAAATAGAATTTATATTATAGCAATGTATTATTAAAAAAAAACGTTTAAAACGTTAATTTAATTTATTCTATTATCTGTCCAATTTTCTTTTTTTTTCTCATATCAAAATCTCATCAACTTCTTTAACAATATTATCTATTCCTATACTATGTATGTTCTCTATCTAAATAAAATATGACAATTTATTTAAGCATATTTAATGCAAGATATTTAAATATTTAAGATATAAAATATTTAAGAGTTTCCATTAAAATGTAACCGCAAAGGAAAATATATATTAAAAAAGCATTCTTTTAATGAATCCTTCATGCTTAATGAAAAGAAAGTTGTTGGTTTTGTTTTTTAAATTAGTATTGGTAAAAAATTAAATATGAGATTAAAAATTATAATTTATATTTACAATCATTTCTCTTTTCCATTCTTGGATATAAACAATTTTTTTTGAATATTTGTACATAATGAAAACACAATTTTTATTTAATAACTTTGTACCGTAGTGAAAACTATTTTTATGGTTACATTATAGAGAACAATTAAATTAGGATTTCTTTTTAATAATAGAATTGTTGTTGAAAATCCTATTGAAAATATGAAAATTTTTATTGAATAGAATAATAATTAAGGAGATCAACCTAATAAGAGAGAAAAATGTTGATGTGGATTTAAAAAAAAATTAATTTTTCGATCAATAATCTTTGATTAAGATACGAACATATTCTCACACACGTTATACCTACACTTAAACAGTACTTTATTAATTTCTTAAAATTATTTTTTTATAAACTATTTCCTATTTTTTATTTCAAATTAATTCAATAAAAAGGTTTTAATCATTTGTTTCTATTTTCTTGTTTTTAAATGTTTAATATATATACTTTTTTTTAATTTTTAATTTGTAATTTTTAAATTTTTTTTTTTAAATTGATTTATTTATTTGATTTATTATATGTTTGGAATCAGATCAGATTTTAATTAATAAAGTTTAATATGATTTTTAAATTGAAAATTTAAAAGAAATAGTGTTTTATTAAGTGTTGTTTATTAGAAATTTTTTCATTTTTATTAAATATTTAAAATAGAGAATATTTCTTTTAATTGAAAAAGGATACCATGATTTTCATCACATTAATTGAAATTAAAATTCATAATAATTTTTAATATGAATTTGCAAAAAAAAAAAAAACAAATATTGAATTTTATAAAAAAATTTAATTATAATTTTTTCGACACAAATTTTTTTAAAATCTTTTAATTTGAATCAATTTGTTTAAATATAGTGGTGAGTTATATGTAGAGAAACATGCTTAAAAAGAAAACTATTGTTTTTAATTAATTTTTATTTAGAATAAGATTTTCCATTTCATTTGTTATTCAAACATTAAATTATTTCTTTTTTGATTTATGAGCCTTAATCCTATACAATAGTCCCAAAAAAAAAAAAAAATTACTTTTATAATTAAATTTTTTCTTTTTTTTTTTATTACTTTTCCTTAAACTGCTAATATAAAAAAAAAAAAAAGAAAAACCAAACGTTTGGTTGTAAATTTACAAATTTTTGTTGATATTAGCGAATTTACTATTTTATTAATTATATAATTTTGTTTTTTTTATGAATCTAAAACTATTTTTCTCTTTTTCTTTTATTTAAGGATGTTTTTTTTTAATCAGAAATCTAATTTTCATTTTCAATTTTATTAATTTTTTTTTTAATTTAATTAAGAGTTTTTCTTTTTAAAGTTATATGTAATTAAAAATATAATAGATTATTAGTTTTTTTTTAATTTTTATATTTTTATTTTCTAATTCTTATTATTTTATTCCTTTAAATATTTCATATACGATTTCAAAAATGATTTTACAGTGGTAAGTAAAATTTAAAAATTTTTCATATTTTTTCATTATGATTATTTGTTTTTTTTTTTTGTATGTAATTAATTAATTTATTTCATTACGTTAAAAATTTCCTTCTTTTCTGATTAAATTATAAATTATTTTCTCATATTTATTCGAAATAAAATAAAAAAAAATGATGACTTAAGTTAAGTTTTAAAAGATATTAATAATTAATTATTATTATTTTTTTTGCGTTTTTTTTTTTATTTTTTTTAACTTATAAGATAAATATAATATAATTTCTTTTTATTTAAAACGAACAAAAAAAAAACTAAGTTAATGAATAAAAAAAAAAGTTGTAAAATCTAATTAAATCAAATTATGGTTAGCAAAGAAAAAAAAATTATAATTATTTTGTTATAATTATATAAGAATATTGAAAATAAAATACAATTATATAAGATTATAGATATATAAATATTGTTTTATATAGACATCTATATATATATATTTATATATATATATATATATATATATATATATATATATATATATATATAAATTATATTACTATTATTTGATAAAATTAAAAATAATCATCAAAAAAGTTTTATTAAAAAGAAAAGTTCACTACATTCTTATTTTTTTTATATAATTTAAGCTTTTGGTGGTTAATGATGGTGGTTGATTTCGTATATATATACATATATATATATATAAATATATTTATATTATTATTGAAAATATATATATATTTTAATAATATATATATATTATATGAAATATTACTATAAATATATACATATATATATATATAAATATGTTTGTTGTTGTTATATTTCTTTAAATCAAAGAAACTGGTCTACCATTCTTATTAATTGGTTTTTTAAGTTTTTGTTTTTTTGTTTGTGTTCTTTTCTTCGAATATTAAAGTGAACAGAAATGTTTGTTTTTATTTTCCAAATAATATTATTGATTTTTAGTTTTTTTTTTTTTTTTAAATAAAATTGTTTTGCTTTGTTGTTATTTTTTTTCAATTTCTATCTTCTGAATTCATATTTAAATGTTCTTTACTTTTTTCCGAAATTTTTGTTATATATATATATTTTTGCTCTTTTATGTATTTTTTTTTTTTAAAATTGTATAATAAAATTTTATAGGTAGTTCGGATTGTATGGATGAACTTTTTTGAAAAAAGTAATTTTTTGTCTACCTCTGTGCATAATATTGTTGTACATAGGTGTTTGTAGACCACCACCGCCACCCATATATACGTGAGCTTTTTGTTTACCGTGTTCTTCAGCAACACGAACAGTTAATGGTTGCATACCACCTTCAGGAATCACATTATTTAAAGCAGATATTGCTTCTTGAGCCTCCTCACGTTTATTAAATCTAAAATTGTACAAAAAAAATGTGTGCATGTAATTTATTTTAATTTTTTGTGTGTGATTTGCGTATTTAAATTTTAATTATAAATACATACATACATATACATATAATATTCTTGTATATTATACTTTAATATTATTTTGTTACCTTACAAACGCAACTCCTCTTGGTTTGCCAGTCAATTTATCTCTTAAAATATTCTTTTGTACAATTTGTCCATATTTGCCGAATATTATATCTAATTGATCTTCTGTAATTGTACGTGGAAGATTTGTTACATACAAATTGGTATCTTTAAGACAATCACCACCAGGTCGTGCATATGAAACCTTAAATTTAAAATAGAAAAACAAATATTTGTTTTTTAGTTTTTTGTTTTTTTAATTTATTATTGTTTAATAAATATAATATTTTATAACAAAAAATACTATAAAAAAAACGGGAATATTATAAATTGAAATTTCCCATCTAAGTACATACAATTCTTAAAACTAAATTTATTAACCTAATTTTCTGCCTAAATTTAAGGATTTCCTAGATATTCTAAACTACTTTTATTATTTCATACATACAATCAGTCATACACATATTCTTTTATCTTGCTTTATCTTTATTATATTATGTAGTTAAGAAAAGCGGAATATAAAATTATAAATCAAGTAAATCTAAATCATCCTATAGAATACCCCACACATTCAATTATTCTCTAAGCATTAAAAGTACTTAAGCCAAACGTTCTCTATTTTTTTTTTGTTAATATGTAAAAAGACAACCATTTAAAAATCAACATTATTTTCTTCCATTTGTTTATATATGTACATATTTGTTTATGTATGTACATATTTTATTTCTTACAGAGTAATTGAGATGAGATGAGAGAAATAAATAAACTTGACACGTAGCCAGACTTGAGACAAAAATGTTTAATTTTCATATTTTTAGGCAAAGAAGAAAACGTTTGAAAAAAAAGAAAGAAAAAAAAAAAACAAAAAAAAACTAAAAGTTTATAGAATTTATGTAGAAAACTTTGGACAAATAAACTTAAAAATTAGGAGAACAGAAAATATAAACTGAAAACTGAAGACTAAAGACAATATATAACAATAAAGTGAGCATTTTCCATTTTCACTTTTGTCACTCAATACGATGCTGAATGAATGATAAATTTAGTAAACGCTTTCACCTGAAAATCGTGAGTTTTATTACTATACATAAATTGTTTACAAGAAATTTTAAGAATACTAATTTAAAAAAAAAGATTTAGATATGTATGTTGATGTAGTTATAGACATAAATTGAAGTAGATGACTATAATACGATTTCTGAAAACATAATAAATGAGATTTATTGACGGCGTCTTTAAATTTTCCAATTTAATTCAGTATATAAATTATTAGTTAATAAATTATGAAATGTATAAAGAATTTGAAAATCGTTTCATTGCAAAAATGATCGCAAATAAAAATACATATGTACATACGAATATATACTCGTATTTGAAAATAATATTTAGTATTATGTCACAAAATTTAACAAAATAAATCCATATAATTTTCAAACGCACATGGACATAGAAAATTCTTCATAGAAAAAAAGGGTGTTTGTTTATTTTTATTGGGAAAAAATTAAAATGAGATGAAATTTTGAGAAATTCGAGAGAACCAGGAGAGAATTATCTGTGCAAATAATAACTAAATTAAGAAATGTAACATTTATAATAACTAATTAACAAATACTTAATAACATTTTTGAAAAAAAAATTAAAATTCTGAGAGAGTTTTTTAAAATACAGTAATATCCTATTTTTTGACAAGAATAACATCTTTTCAATAGTGAAAATTTTTTTCACAAATTTTTGAGGTTTAGATTAACAATTACCTAAAAATAATTTTTTGAAAATTTCACTAACCAACTTTTTACCATTAATCCTTTACAATAATCCTATTACAAAATAAAGAAAGAAAAAAAAATAGGTATTTTCATATGCGGCGAACATTCCCAGTTATTCACACCGTTATATAGGTGAAGAAATTTCTAAGGTATCTTTTCTAATGTTGATAACATATTAATAAACATATTAATAAAAACAAAGCCTGCAGTGTAATATTTTCAGGTAGTAATATAATAGATCTTCTTTATACAATCATATATGTATATATGCCAGCCATTTTAGCATTTTTGTTTCCAAAATATATAGAATTTAATTTTTAATTCAAATACACACAAATATTATTTAACAAATATGTACATATTTACCTATATGTATTATAATATTTTATTTAGATACCTACTTAAACCTTCATGTTATTTATACTGTTCATTTGGGTATAGACCCATCATTTATATTTTATGTTAACATAAATATTACACACTTTTATATATATACATACAATATACAAACTTTTATAATTCGTAATATAAATTGTAAGAAAATTGAGGTAATTTTTCTTACATTTATTTTGTTTATTGAGAAAAAAAAAATTTTTTTTTCGTTTCTCTTTTTAAGGGTATTAGAAAATACCATTTAATCAAAAGGTTCACTTAATTTCACTTTATATTCATTAAGTATATTATATAATATAGGTAATTAAAAAGTATATACATAACAATATACATACTACATACGTACATTATATTTTAGATTAACCAAAAGAGAAAATAACAAAGAAAAAATTATTTGTTCTATATGTAAATCACCATAATCCTTTCTTCGATTAAAAATATAGTGTTGTTGAAGGTATAAAAAATATTAATTAGAGTTTAAATTAAAATTAAGTAATTTTTTTTATATGTGTGTATGTAATAATAATGTAAATGTTGAATTGGATTGTTTTATGTATATATGCAGTAATATTAATTAGTAATAAAAATGATTAAGAAAATATAATAATTATTCATTTAGTTAATATTTATTAAAATTTATTTTTAACAGGGAAGAAAAGTTGGGGATTATGTAAGGAGAATAACCAAATGTATGTTATTATAACATAAAATTAATGTCGTTTCACGTATTGTAATCACATGAATGAGAAATATTAAATTTTCAAATAAATTTTTTTAATGAAAAGAATTAAATATGATTATAACACCAAATATGTTCTAGAATATTGCAGCAATAAAAATTTGTGTGATAGAGATTTAGATCACCGTTTAACAACAATTATTTCATGAAAAGATAATAACATTGAATGGAGACCATATGTCAATTAAGAAAAACCAACTGGTATAACGGGATGCATATTTATTGTGTAATTAGACAAAAGATGAAAATTTGTTCATTTGTTTATTTTATAAAAAAATATTAATAAAATTTGAAATTCGAGATATAAAACTAATTCTTTCATTTGCAAAGAATAAAAAGGATACAAACGCTTTTCTAAAAACAAAAATTTTTACAATTTTCCAAAGAAACATTTAAAAATTATGACAGTATAAAAATAGCAAGAATATGAAAAAATAGAATGTCAATAAAAATTTCGGTCACCGCCTTGTCGTCACTCATTTTTTTTTTTTCTTTTTTGAGGTTCTTTTTTTTTTTTAATAAAAACTCAAATTATCTCAATAAACAAAATAATGCTTTCTTTTTGTAAAAAATTTATGTAAATTTATTATTTTTGTTATACAAATAATTTTAATACATACTCGTATAATAGAGTTTTATTTTTTATTTTTAAGCTAGTCTAAACGCATTTAGAAGAAAATATTCATACACGAGTATAATATTAAATTAGTACTTCTTTAGGAAACTAAAAAAGAAATATGAAAATCAAGACAATTTAATTGAAATTTAAGAGAAAATTCATTTTGAATGAGATATTTTAGAGTTTCTATGAAACTTCGAACAAAATTTTTTGTTTAATTATGATTTGAAGATTATAATTTTTTTTCCAAAATTAAATAATTAATTGCAATTATCTGAACAAATAGAAAATTCTTAAATTGAGAATATAGGAACATTTTCTTTGAAATATATTTTCGAAATTTATATTAAATACGATTTTTGCATTTTTTCTCAAATTATTGACTGAATGTCTCTTTTTCAAAAACAAAGTGAATAAATTTTGTATAAATTTTGGAAAAAAAAAAAACGAGATACGCAATACCAAATAATTTTTCTCACTTAATTGTGCAACTAAATGATAACTACTCACTTTCTTCTCACTTTCCGAGTAAAATAGCGAGATAGACGATCAAGCAGTAAATACTTAAAATTTAAAAAAATCATTAGGGTTTTAAATACAATTTTCAAAAATTGTTAAAATTTTCATTCGCTTAATGCTAGTAATTTATCGCTATATTAAATTTCTAATTATTTTTCATATACTTAATAAAAATTTATTTATTTTTTCTTATACTCAATACTCGTATAAGTATTTTAATAAAATTTCATAATTGATGCAAAATAATTATTATATATATACATATATTATATATATATATATATATATATATATATATATATATATTTTTGGTCTGTGTTTAATAGTATGCTTGTATATATACATATATACATATTTGTATATATTATTTAAAAGTAATAATAAGCAATATGATTAAATATTACATACTTTAATTATATTTTTCCTTTAAATAATTTTAAGAAGAAAAAAAATATAAGAAAAAAAAATAAAATTTTTAATTTAGATAAAATAATTTTTAAACAATTGTTCTCCTACATTTTTTTTTTTGTTATACCACCATAACATCATCCTATAACAATTCTTTTATTAAATTGCTTGTGTAAGCAACAAAAAAAAAATAAAAATAAATAAAATATATAGGGAGATTGTTTTTTAACGGAAAATCATCAAGAAAGAAAAGGCAGAAGCCTGAAGGATATTTTTATAATTTTCATTTTTCTTTTGATATACGTACATACACACAAACATATATGAACCTACAATTATCTACATATTATATAAATTTTTATAATATTTGCTTATTTTTCTGTTTTTGCTTTTGTTTACTGCCTTATATTGTAGATCTATTCACTTTCTTATTATTTTAAGGATTTTTTTTTCTTATTTTCTGCGTTCTCTTATATATTTTTTTGTTGTGGAATTTTGAAAACAAAAAATTTAATTTTAATATTTTTTTTATATACATATACCAGAAAATATATATAGGGTAGAGTAGATTTATTAATAAATAATTGTATGTATACAGTAAAACTCACTTATTTATTAAAAAAAATATATTACGATACATTCTTTATAATTGTATTTTAAAATTATAAAATGTCAAAGATTATTATTATTGCTATTACAATACCCTTATACTTATGTATATTTATTATATACAAATATGCTCCCTCAGGAGATTTTTCTCCAAATTTCTTTCTCCAAAAATTGTTTACATTAGTAAACAAAAAATTGCAAAAATATTGTGTAAACTTTTTATTCTACAAACAATATCAAATATTGTTGATATTTTAGAATTCCCATGTGTCTAAAGTCTGTTGAATATCAAAAATATTATACATTATTATTCTTTTTAATGAAATCATAATAAAACTTAATCATTGTATATAAGAAGAAAATTATTAGTTCATAATAATTATTATTTTATTTAAGTGTATATGTCAATTTACTTTTCTAAATGACACAACAAAATTTGTAACATAAAAAGAGTTTCTGACGAATTTATATACATATGTTTGTTAATAATCATAGATTTTATGAACAACTATTAAAAGAAATAATTCTGATTGACATAAACTTGGCAACACTATTTCAAAAATCAAATATGATAGGTAATTAAATTTAATGAACAAATGCAGTAAAAAATACAAAAATAATTAAAGAATGTAATAATATTCGCTCAGTACAAAAATATTTTTGTAATTAGAAACCAAAAACAGTTAAGTCCAATTTTTCAATTTTTAATATTATAGCCAAATTTTTATTTTGAAAAAATTTTATTAATAAATTTCAATTAGTTTCAAAATTATGAATTAAGATATAAGAAGTAAGAAAATTTTGTAAAATTTTATTTTTCAAAATAAGAGAATATTTTAATTCTTGAATTTATTTAATTTAAATTCAATTTTCAAGCTTATTTTACTAAACCGGAGAATTTTTGAAAATAAGTATTATAATTGGGTTTTTCTAGAAATTCAAAATCATGAAATAGAATTATAAGAAATTAGAATTTTTTAATAAAATTTAAAGACAATTTTTTTCACTTTCCAACCAGTTTTCCTTAAATCTTCATAAATATCCTTATTTTTTTTATAGTTTCTTACATAAACCTCTGAATCTAAGAAGCATAATTTCGTAAATAAGTGAATATTACTGTATTTTATTAAATCAAAAATTTTTTTTTTAAATTTTTTTCTTTGAAATCTCTTACACACAACAAAAAAAAACACAAAATCTGCATTACTTTCTTTATTATTTTTGAAGGTCTATTATAATAACATGAACAAAAACACAATATTATAGTATATATATATATATATGTGTGTAGTGGAAAATCTCTTGTTAATTGCTTTGTATTATTAAAGAATATGTCATACTCATATAACACAATACAAGTAAAATAGCCGACTACCTATACTTGAAATATAATTTATAATAAAAAATACTTAAAAAAAAAAAATAAATATTTTTTTTTCTTTTCTAGTAAAAGAAAAAATTTAAGATTTTTGAAATTTTTTGAAACTGTGCAAAAAATTAATTTTGTGCGAAATATTAATAAAATGAAAAATAAGAAAAAAAAATATTGAAGATAACAACAAAAATTCTATTAAAAATATTTAACAAAAAAAAAAAAGAAGAAAATTTCTTAAAAGAATAAAAAACACATAAAAAAATAAAAAGAAGAAAAAAAAACTGCTTAAAAAAAGCTTTCCAAATACAAAAGAAAATATTAAATAAAATAAAAACACAAAACGTTCTTCATTTTTTCCTTAAGCGGCTTTGAAAATCAAGTATATCGATTTTTCTTTTCTTCATATTATTAATGTTAAATAATAGCAATAATAAATTCCTCTTATATATGTATATATAAGAATCTATACATTATATATAAAAAAAATTAAAAATACCACACATACAATCATACACAAATTTTATATAATACAGTCAATCTCCGCCTCCACAATAAATTAAATTTAATTCGTTAAATATTGTCTAAAATATTTTTAAGCTAAAACTAAAATTCATATATGTATAAGATAGTATTGACACCTGAATTAAAATAAGTATGACAACTTCATACGCACATCATTAATGTGACCATGACACACACCATTCTTACATTCGCAACGTAACTATATTGAGCTACATACAGAAGTTGTTGCGTTGAAACAGGTAATTACGCAAAATTTATTCTGATAGATGTCTTCACATTTATTATTATGCCAAATGAAATCCTTTATATTAAAGTTTATATAGATTAAGTTTTACTCTTATGTACATTTAAAATAAATTTTTCATACAAATAGTCGCATTTCATATAAAAATTACTCGGAAATTATTTAGAGTGTCTTAAATTCTTAAAAGCAGCACAATCATTGTGACATGTCATTTAATTCATTATAAAATGAATTTTATATTCAACAATCAAATAGTATATCAAGAATTCACTGTTAAGTTAGTGTTTTCATATGAACCATTGCTTATAAATATTATTTGATGAGAATTAAGGGGTGACCTTTTATTTTCTTTTATCAAACAAAATTCACGTACGTTTACACATCTAACTTTCATTAAATATTCATCATAGATCAAATAAAATCCATCAACAATGTTTGATATATGTAAATGCTGCCTTACCAAATCATTTGAATAGAAAAGCGTATGTTATTAAAAAAAACAAAAAAAAAAAAAAAAAGGGTACATGAATAAAATATTTGGAATCATTTTTTATTTAAAAACAAAAAAAATATCGAAATTTTTCAACAAGATATACTTATGATGTATACTTGTATGTATGTATAACATCTAGATTTATACAATGTTATTTAAATTATATATTAACATTATAAAATATTTTTTCAGCATCATGATGATGATGAGCAAATATTGTCATATTTCTTTTTTTATGTTTCATGTAGATTTTTGAACTATTAAAGCTTCCATACTAGGTCAAATTTTTTTATACAGAAAATGAAAACAAAATAAACATAAACTAATATGTATGTATGTACAAAAATATGCACGTGTATAATATTTTTATATATACTTAATATACACATTGTTTATATAAATTTGAAAATATTTTAACGAAAAAAAAAAATATGTAGAAAGGAAGTAGGAGAAATTATTACTGCCTTGACTTTGAATAAGAATTTCATTTTTAATATTTTTTTTTTCTCATATTATTTCGTTTAAATATACCTTTTTATAAATTTATTGTTTAAAATGTCTAGAATTTTCTAACCTGCTTTTTGTTTTACTATTAATTTACGTATATACCTACATAGGTACATATTTATACATTTTTTAAGAATGTCAAGTTTGATATATTTCTAATGAAATCATTATTTTTTTCATATGAAAAAAAAACCAAAAAAAAAAAAATATTATAATATAAAAATCACTTATAAGATTGGCAATGAAAATTTTATTATATAAGAATAATATAAAATAGCAATGATTTTGGTTATAAAAAAATTATTTACATACACATAATACATGCATATATGCATTTATTATGCGATGATTTCTTCAATTTTTACGAGGAAATCAAAGCAAATTGTAGACAAAATTTTTCCTACAAAATGATGTATTAAGTAGGGTTTTAAGATAATAAACATTTTAAGATATGAAACATGAGATTTGTGTTTGATATAAGTTTGATGTAATATTTATGAAAATATATGACCTATAAAAAATTTGCTTGTTATGTTTGATGGAAAAAACATTGGAATGTCATCAAACTCTTATTTAAACGAAATTCTCAAAAAATATTTGATATCTACATTCTGTTATATGATGTGAATAACACCATGCACTGTTTATATGGAAATATTTAACAATTTCGAAATTTTGACAACTTGCTAACTATGAATTTGGAAATATTTAAGAAATTAAGTATAGAATTATAGTTAGTATCTTTAATCATAAGGAAAAATAAAATAGCTTCAGTTATGCACATTTTAAAAAATCATTATACCTAAATTCTTTTAATACCCTACTTAAGACATTTTTCCTCCTATATTAAATTCCTCATGTATAGGAGGAAGATTATGACTATAACTTTTAATTTTTAATACTTTTAACTATTTTTACATATTTCAATAGGTTTCATATAATGATCCCAATCAATTTAATCCCAAGAAAAAAAAATTTTTTTTTCTTACTTCTAATTATTAAATAAAATTTATTATTTATTTAAAAATATATATATATATATATCTTAATTACTTACCTTTAATCGTTTTGTTCGTACTGTAATACCATTTAGACTTTTAATAGCTCTTTGCGCATCTGTTTCATTACAAAAATCAACAAATGCGTAACCAAAACTGTAACCAGTCTTAAATTAAAAATAAAAAATTATAATATTTACGAAAAATTAAAAAAAAATAAAAATTTAATTTCGAAAAAAAAAAATACAAAAAAAAAAAAACAAAATAAAAAATAACTAAAAATACCTTCAAGTCTCTCATTATTCGACATGTATTTATTGGACCAATTGTCCTAAATAATGAATATAATTCACGATCTTGCATATCTTGCGGTAAGTAGTTAACAATTAAATTAGTTCCACTACAACCAACTGGTAATGGCCCACCACCTGGTCCAGCTAAATTACTTGTACTCGATGCCATATGACCCATTTGACCTAATGCACTATTCGCTTGAAAATCATTATACATTGCGCGACTACTTCTTTGTGGTCCACTAAACATTCCTGGTCCTGGACCACCAAATCCTGCACCAGCTGGATATGATGATGTAAAATCTGTGTCCTGTGGTGAAAACGCATATCGTGACTGAAATTTTCAAAGAATTTGAACTTGGACGCGATTGCATTTTGAAAGCTTTTCTATTTTTTTTTTTGTTATGTTTATTTCTGTTTTTTTTTTATTTAGTTTAATTTAATTTATTGTAATTAATTTAAAAAAATTTTTTTTTTTTTTATTAATTTAATAATTAAGAAGAATTCAAAAAAAAAAAGATTCTTAATCTTTTTGCCATAAAAATTGTAATTTTTTTTTTTTTTTTTGAAAAATATTTAACAACAAAACTCAAATATAAATTTTTAGTATTGAAAAAAAAAATTAAGTAAAATCAATAACAAATCTCAAGTCTCAAAATTTTCAAAGGGGTTCTACCAAAAAAAAATTATTATTTAAAAATTATTTTTTTAAATTTCAAATTTATTTATACAAAATAAATATTGTATATTATTTGTGTACGGTATATTTATGTATTGAATTTAGTTTTTGTTTTGGAATATAATTATAATTAAATTTATTATTTAAAATTCAAAAACAAAATTAATTTTTTCGGTTTTTTTTAATTTTTGTTGTTGTTTTTTTTAAGTATATTTTAAATTGGTTTCAACTACTTTTTATTTTGAATAAAAAAGTTTTCAAATATCCTGTGTGTGATTATGACTGGGATGTTATGTATATGTATAATGTATATGTATATAATTATTAATATTTTTAAAAAACTAAAATAAGAACTCAAACATAAAAAATAAATTTCATTCTTTTGCACCTTTAAAAAGCATAGAATGAATGAATCGATGAAGAAAATTATTATTTAAAAAAAAAAATGTGTTTAAGAAGAAAAACAAAAAAAATAATAAATTCAATTAATTATTTATGAAAAAAAAATTATTATTTATAATTTATTCCTTTTTAATAAAAAAAAAATAAACAAAACTGTAAAAAAATGTTGAATAAATCCATTTTGAGTAATTGATATTTGAAAATTAATTGGTATATAGGCGGAAGAATTGCAAAATAAACTTTTATTAAATGAAAAAAAAAAATATTAAACTAAACAAAATTTTAAATATTTTTTTACTTATTTTAATTTATTATTAATATTTTTTTTTTAATTTTTTTCCTATTTCCTTAATTAAAAATTTATTTTCAATTAAAATATCCATGAAATTAATTTTTCATTATTAAGAAATGAAAGAATCATTTTAAATTAAAGTTACTTTGCAGCTCAAAGAAAATTTTAATAATATTGGTAATTTTAATCTTTAATTACGTCATTTATATATATATATATATATATATATATATATTTAAATAAAGGATGTGGGGTTTTTATATAGATTATTAAGAAAATGCTATACACACAAACTCTTGAAGAAAATTGTACAACTCATTTATTGGGCTCAAAATTATTTAATAATATTTATTTTAAATAAAATTTTAAAAATTATTGTACACTTTTCGAAATCTTTAAATTATAAATAATTGTAGATTTGTGAACGGTTAACGTTAAAATTAACAATTGAACTAGAACATTAATGTCGGCAGCCTAAATCTGAATTAAACTTCAAATTGAAGAAAATATAATTTATCATGTATCCAAAAATTTAAGAACTTTTTCAAATTATCAAAGTTACATTACGAAAACATCAAAATTTTGAAAGAATATGTGCATATTTCGAAATCAATTGTACAATTGAAAGCCTTTTAATGACATTTGTTAAATTATTATAAATTGTATTATAAAGTTCTATTATACGAGTATACGTATTAATTGTATTATAAAGTTCTAAATCAACATTTTTGCTAACTCTTTTGTATAATACAGACGCAATCCAAAAAATAGCTGGAACAGCTTAATTAAATTCATAATTTGGTTATAAAAATCATCCTTAAATTCTTATAAGTTCAAATTTCCCGATTCATACTGGAAATGTATATGTGTTCATAAAAGTAACTGTAAATTTCTTATTGACAATTTTCAGATATTTTATGTCTTGTACGGAAATAGAGAATCGGATATATAGGAATCGGAAAGAATATTAACCAAGAAAAAATTTGAAATTGAACTCTTTGATCCGTTATATAACTTATTAAAATATGTATATATATACACACAAAATATATAGATATATGTATGTATATATGTGCATATGGACAAAATAATACTTAAAAATAAAAATTAAAAAAAAAAAGCAAAAATATAATTGAAATTTTCCGGTTCTGAATACTTTAAAAAAAAAAAATTTTTTTTTAATTTTATTTTTGTTGAATTTTTTTATGTACTTTATTTATGTATTTGTTGTTATGTTTTAAGTAAATATTTGAATAAAAAACAAAACAAACGAACAAAAACAAAAAATTTTTTTTAAAATGGAATAAGAAAATATTTTTATGCAAAAAACTTGAAAAATTTGAAATTTTTTTTAATTTTGTTTTCTTTATAAGCTTAATATACACTAAATAGATTATTTTTATTTCCTTAAAATATATAATATAATTATGTAAATACGAAATTATGAATAAAAAAATTGAGCGAGAATTTATAAGAAAATTTAATAGAAATTTTGTAAAATCGTTCAATTAAATTTTCAAAATTTTAAAAGACTTGTTATTATTTTAATGCTTTCTCGTACTGCAGAAATCAATACAAGAAATTCTTAATTTATTATTATAATTCTTAATTTATTAAGAGAAAATTCTTAATTTTGATTAACTAATTTTAAATTAATTTTTACTTTGAAACACGGATTTCTCTTACTAAAATTTTATCAAGAGAAAAAAAATTAAAAATTCATAAACTATTAAAATTATTATTGATACCTTTAATATATTGCAGATTAAAATTATTTATTTTTCCGCACAAATCAAATTAACATATTTAAAAATGGAGTAATTATTAATATACATATATACATATATATACATAACATAATACTTATACTCACTCAATTTTCGCTTATATAAAAAAGTCGATTAATTTCTTTTATGTATTATTTTTTTTAACGAAAAATTATATCTATGAAAATTATATGTTATACTAAATTGGCTATAATAGCTTATAGTTCTATCAAAATTGAATTTAGGTGTCGACTTCTAGAAACAATTTGTTAAACTGAATTTTGAAATTCCTATATTGAATTCAAATTTAAGCAAATTAATTTAAATTGAAGCAAATGTTTTTTTCGTACAACTGCAGAAGACATGGATGACATAGCCAAAGGAATGAGTTAAGACTGGAAAATTTAAAAATGCTTCTTATCAAACCACATTCTAAATAGTGCAGATGTACAGCTCAAGCTGTATCATAATTTATATTAATTTGAAGTTTTTATGAGAAGATGCCTAAGCTGCTAGACCATAATTTTACAAAATTTTATTGTGGTTAATATTAAATGTAATTATTTAATCTTTAAATTATCAAAAACATTTGACTTGTTTACATAAAATTCAGTTTGCAATTTTGCACTTATTTCTGCAAAAAAAAAACTGTATCTGGTCGCAAAATTTTTAATTTACGTTTTTATTAATTTATTTAATATTTTTATTAAATTATTTAATATTTTCGCACAAATGAGAAATCATTTGAATTTAAAATAGTGCAATATGAGCTTAGATTTATTTTAAAAAATAATTATAATTTTCTTATAAGCAAAAATCGTTTGTAAAATTAAGAGTCTCTTATAATTCAAATTGGAAAATTTTTATTTAATTTTTCCATAAAATATTGATTGTAATATGTACATTTACTTATATAATATATAATATAAGTATTTTCTATACTATATTTTGTTTTTATTTTTAATTATTTAAACTTTGTATATGAGGGAAATAATACTACTTTTATATTATATGCAAATCTACAAATTATCGTTTATTAATTTAAACAATTAAATGTTATTTTATATATATATATATATATATATACATATAGGGTAATTTGTGTTATATACATAACGTTATATTATAATAATCTATTGGTATAGTGCCAAGGAAAAATAAAACAAATCTTTCTTTCTGTGCTGTATATACTATATATACAATATCATTGTATTTATGATAATAATCAAATAAAGTATATAGTGTATATTAAGTGAAAAAACAAACAAACAAAAAAAAAAAAAAAACAAATTGAAAAAATTACAAAAAAAATATAAATTCAAACAATAATCAAAACAAATTATTTTTCAACAATTCAAATTTTAACCCCCTTTCATTTTCAAAAACAATAAAAATTGGAAAAAAATTTAAAAAAATTGAAATCTTAATTAAAAATTGAATTTTAAATATTTTCAACAATATTAATTTTCGTATATAAAATTAAATTCTGGCATAAAATTTTAAAATATTTTTTTTTAGCAAAAAAAAAATAAATAAATTTTAGCTTTATTATTTACAATTAATCTGCCTATATTACAAAGGTTATTGCAACAAAACTGACTACCTCTCTGAATAACGAGTTATCGTTCTATGAGTACTAAGTTCTATTCGAGTACTAGATATTTTAAATATATAAATAATGGTACACATGAAAATATTTTATATGAATTTAAATATTCACAACAAAAGACCTATATGAAATTAATCTGTATCACTTCAACAACAATATTGCCTAAAAAATCACTAGCTGACAGTAACCTAAATTATAATCAACTATTCTCGAATTTAATATAGATAATTGTTTATCATAAACAAGTTATTTATAATTAAATTACACTATATAACAATCTTATTGTTTTTATTAAATTTATAATTACATTTTTCTAGTACAATATTTTATTAATTTTACTCTTATATATCAGTATAATATGTATAGATAAATTTTCCCAAATTTTATACAAAAATTTATACATAGGAGACATAATTTTAAATTGTATTATACACAAAAAATTGATGTGCAAAATGAGGCGCGAAATATGACATAGCATTATCTATCATAATAACAAATTTCAATTCATATTATGTACATGTATTTCGTACAATATTTACGTCTCATATTAGTCATACATATAATATATATGAATAGGGATTACATCAAAATTCTATTATTATGCAGTTAATTATAATTGTAGTATGTCTATGATTACAATATACTTCTCAATTGAATACTCGTACATTTGAGTATGGTAAAAAAATTAAAGAGAAAATAAGTACAAATTATTACATTTACATAAACACTGTATTATGGTATATACTCTCGAAATACGTATGCATTAATAAATAGCTTTATACTCTTTACAGTTTACATTTATTTTCTCTCTGTATTTCTCAAAAATGTATTATAATGTATTTTGAAATTTTGAGAGTAACTGTTCTTTTTGCAATGCAATATAAACAAAATGTTGACAAATTATTAGTTTTTGAAGTATACATATTAGATGCTTAGCACATTAGTGGTCTATTTGCAAAAATGACATTTCGATTGAAATTTTTTTGAAAAAATAAATATTTATTAAAAATTTTCAAAATGTTTACAAAATAAAAAGTTTTTATTAAATTTTGAAAGCTTTCAATTCAACTAAAAAACCTGTCATAAAAGTTCATTAATATTTTTGACAGATTCTGAGACAACCATATATAGTTTAAATCGACGTGTTAATTAAAATGATATTAGGGAAGGAAAATGTGTTTCTAATTGAAAATCCTATAGCAAAAATTTATTATACATAGGTTACAAAATTATCTCTTTTATTATTATTATAGCTAGTATCCACTACAAATATACATAATATGTATATATGTAATTTATTATGCACATATTAATCATTATTGTGAATATATTTGTGTATAAATAATATGTATATACATTTTAATAATAGTGTTCATAAAAAATTATATAGGGCAATGAAAATATTATTATTACTAAATATTTTGATTTATTACTTAATGACTAACATAATATTATAACATTGTTAATATTAGTATAATCAATCATCTATAAGGTGATAAATTTTTTTTGGTATATATATATATATACACAATAATATTGAATTTATTATGAGACACTATTTAAAATATATGATGTCATCGTATTTGTGTGTACCAAAATTTTTCTATATCATTCTAAAGCATATAAAATCTTTTTGTAAATTATCGAAAAATTTGCCTCATCCATAATATATTGAATATCCTATATATCATCATATTATATTACAATATATATGGGTATATATATTCTCAATAAACATAATCCTTTTTATTATTTCATAATTATATTTTCAATAATATTTTTCAATAAATCAATATTTTCCTATATATAACGATTATTATTATTATTAGAATATCCTAGATTTGCAATTATTGTAAAATGTCAACAGTTTTTTTTTTTTGTTTCATTTTATGAAAAATTTTTCCATGAAAATTTTATAGGGTAAAAAAAAATTTTAACTAATTTTTGTTTTTAATTTTATTTTAAATTCTTCAAATAATTTACGTGTTTTTTTAATGCAATTATTAAAATATATTTTTAAATTTATTTTAAATATATTTTAAATTTTAAAATTTTTTTTTGAAAAAACAATTTAATAAAAAGCTTTTAAACATGCAATTTTTTATGTATTTTTTTTTTCATCATCATCCTTATTCAAAATTCTTAATTTTATTTACTTTTATCAAATTTATTAAAAAAATAATAAAAAAATTAAAAAATTTTAAACTTATAAAACTTACTTTTATAATAGGAAAAATTTTAATAAAAATTTTTAAATATTTAAAAAAAATTAAAATTTTTAATAATTAAATAATATTTTTAAACAACAAAAAAATTTGAAGATTGTTTTAATACTGAAAAGATTCGAAACTTATACAATATAAAAAAAAAGAAATATAACAAAAAAAAAAGGCGAAAACGCCAGCATGTCGTCCAAAAGAAATTTTTTACATACACATAGATATTTTTTATATAAAATATTCAATTTTTGTGTGTATGTGTTAAATGTGTATTTATAATTGAATTGTATTGTTTTGTTTTTATTTCTTTTTCCCAAAATTTACATTTTTCTTATAAAGAATATTTGTATTTACATAGAATATGAAAAATTGGACATGCGCGATTATTTAAACTCCTTTACAATTACCCGTAAATACACACACACACACATATACAAAAGAGTATTTTTGTTTTTTGAAATACTATGTTACTATACGAGTCCTTTTAAAAATATATTGCATGGTCAATAGAAAAATATGTATGTATTCAATAAAGCAATATCCTTTCAATACTATTCGTTTGATAAACGTAAATTTGTTAAAATATTGAAGGATTGCTTGATAAAGAACATAATTAAAAAGTTATATTAAAAGTTTGAAATTAATTTTTAAAAATGTAATAAGAAAAAAGAAATTCATATGTTATTTATCGATATAAATTCATAAATTAATTGAAAAATGGTTTTCGAACTTGTAATTGTACTAAGCTTAATAAATTACAATGAAATTTCTTGATCATTCTTGATCTTGAACATTATATTGTGTTATTTTTAACTCAGAAACTCGAAATACACTATTGAATAACAAAAATAACACAATTGAAATGAAATTTAATTTGTATACATAGAAAAATACAAATTTCCCTTTCAAAAAACAACAAATTTAAAGAAATTTTAACTTAATTTGCAAATAACTCTAAACTGTAAAACTACATCTGTAGCCCTTAATCCTAGAAACGTCCTTAATTAAAAAAAAATTATTTAAATATCCGATCACTTCCTGGTCTAGATAATTAAATTTGAATTCAAAATAATTGCAATTTTAATTTTTAAATAACCTACTCGAAAAAACTTTTAATTATTATAACTATTACTACCTCTACTAATTGAAAGCTTTTAACTTCATTTAAAATCTATTTTCGTCTTTAAATTCGAAAAGAGATGAAATATTAGAAAGGAAGGTATAAAATGAACTGCACAATTCTTAACAAGTTGTGGTAGTATAAACTATCCATTGACATAAATTTCAAATCGAGTGCACAATGTAATAACATATTATAAAATATGAGTAGTTTAATAATCAAAATTTGACTTGTAACTTTTCGAATCATAGTTCGAATTTATTCTCGAAAATTTTTTCAGCACCAAAATTTTTAAATATTAAATACCTAAATTAAAGTATTAATACTTTAATGGTTCCATAGTTATACAATACAATACTTAATTATATTGTGATTCATTATTTTCTGAAAACACTGTACATTATTAGAAATTTATACACATGATAATATATGTATGTAAGATTGACATTTTATATATGTATGTATATACCCAAATTACATTTGATAATTTTTTAAAAACAGAATTTTCTTTTGATTTTTTTGTAGATTTACCGAAAAAAAAAATTGACATTTTCTTTTAATATAAACATTTATATATATACATATATAGGTATTCGTAGATACATATATATTTTTTTAATAATAATAGTACCTATATGCTTATTTAAATATGAATACTGTGATAGAAATGCCAAAAGAAGAAAAACTAGAAGAAAAAAGGAATAAGGTACAATATGTATATGTATAAAGGAAAAATTGCTCAATGTTCAAGTACAAATTTCATGTACGATATAGGCATATTAAATCGTTAAATACTATAAAAATCAAATATAAATAGTACGACGTGATAATATCCTGTTGCAAATAAGGATAATAGAATCACGTTATTACTATAAATGATATTATAAAAAATATCGATTTATAAAATATAACACATAAATGTATAGATATACGAGGGATCCATCTTCCTTCCTTTAATTTTTTGAAAAGAAAAAAATAATGTATATTTATGTATGCATAATATGTACATACTATTAGATTGATTGTAATGGAATTTTTTCCTTGAATCTTAAATATTAAAGAAATATCATAAATGTTTACAAATAAAAAAAAAAAAAATATTTTTATAAATATAGGAAATAAGTAAGTGTATAACAATTTTGTTTTTATTATTCTCATACATTTCTCATTCAGACATTTTGAATATTTGTTTTTCTATTAAAAAAAAAATAATCATCTATATTTCTTGAAATTGATTTGTACATATATGATAATAGATAATGGGCATGTATGTAAGTAGGTTTATAAAAAAAAAAATTCCCTTAACACATACAGGAAATTGATAAAATTAAAAATAAATTTTTCCTTTGAATTTTGATTATAATAGGGAAAAATATTATTTTAAAAAAAAAAAATATGAAAAAAGATTAAAATTAAGGAAGTATTGGAATATGATTAAGATTTTAAGTACATAATATATAGAAATTAAAATTTCTCTGAAAATATTAAGCTTATATATATATATGTAAGTAAATATATTAATGTAAGAGATAAGTATAATAAAATGATTTTTAGTAGAGGGAATTTTTTTTAATAATATCAATAAAAGCGATAAAAATTGTAAGATTAACCGCTTTGTTTGAGCTTCTTCTATATGTGAAGAAAGAAAAAAAAGAACTTAATTTCAAATTTAATAACTTATATCCTGCTCCGTTAACCTATTTTTAATAGTTAACTGTTATATAAAAGATAAAATTTTAGAGGATTTTATTATGTACAATATAAAAATAAAATTGGAATCGGAAGGAATAGTACGTAGTAAAAAATAATTTTATGTTTCAATTTTTACATTATATTTAAGATTTAAAGTATTCATGATCTGAAAGATTTTGAGATTTTATGAAGTTTTTATTATATATATATACATATGTGAATGGAACTGCTATTTTTATTAAATAAATATTAAGAAAGTTTGTTCAATTTGATAAATTAATGACTTGTTACATATTTAAAGTTTATAAAACGATAAAAATTTTTAGAACTGTAAAAAGTATTCAATATGGAATTGATTTTATAATTAAAATTAAAATCTAAACTGTATATATCGTATATGCTTGTTTTTTCAATAAGAATGCTATTGTTCTAATATATTTTTTATATATATACACTTAAAATTTTCTTTTTATATTTCAATCTCTTGAAGTTTAAACTTATTTAAAAATAGGATGTATTTTTCTTGTACAACCTGACTGTTTAAATTTTTTGATTGTGTTTTTTATATTATGGACTATCCTATCCTAAATAACTTATTTCTGGCGTTTAGAATTTTATTCAAATTATAGAATTTCTTCTGTAAATATTAACTAATTTTATTGAAGTTAAATTAATTAAAACCTTTATTAATCGAATTATTTAATATTTTTTAATATACGAATCTAATTTGTTAGTATTTTACAAAAAACAATGTTATAATTATTATCTTTTGAATCGTAATTCAATATTAAAATTAGTAAAATATCGCGTTTCTGTTACGTAAAATTGTTGAAAATTTTATTTACTATAATAAAATAAATTCTAAAAAAAAAGAATAAATAACACAGGATTAAAACAAAAATTAATAAAATTTATTAAAATTTTTAAAATTTTAAATTAAATTAAAGAAAAAAAAACAGAAATTAAACTTTAAATAAATAAAATTATTTATATATAGAAAATTATAAATTAAATTATAAAAACGAAAATGATTTTAAAATTGCAATAAAATATAATTTTTTTTTTTAATCTTTTAACTTCTTATTTATATAATTATTTTATTATTTTTAACATATCCATATTTTATTAAGGGTATAATAATAAAAAAAATTTTAAAGATATTTTTTTTTTCATAATAATCATATAAAATATATATAAAATTTATAAAAAAAATAGAGAAAAAGTCTAATAAATTTCGCAATATTATGCGAAAGTTATTCATATTATAATTTTAATTGATGTATATCATAATACACTTTTGAAAAAAAAATGATTTCTTTAAAATCTATTGCTAAATTAAGGGAATCGAAATTCATATACTAGAAGGGTATGGCATATTATGTGAGAATCAAAGATTTAAAAATAATTCGGCCAAAATAATTATTAAGGCAAGATTAAATTAAACGAAACCAGAACATTCTTTTTTGCTTTCTTCCCCCCTTGAAATGAAAAACAATCTAAATATGTATTAAAGAAGAATCAATGAAAATTCGATCGAAAAACAGATAAAATTTTTACAAGTGAATTATTCTTAGCTTAAAATTATACTGAATAAGTAAGTATACTATGATTTTCAATCAAATTACTTTAATGTTTAAATATAACAATATATATGTATATTTTAATTATAACAATTGAAAGTATTAATTTGTAAGCATTCATTAAAATTTAAATATTAGCTAATTACTAAAAGAAATAATTTAAATAATTAGCTAATGTATTTAGAAATTATTGTAATAATTTAAAGGTATTGCAATACCTAATTATATGCAATTTTTTTATGAATAATTGGTATTATTTTATGCTTTTGCATATTTTACATTTAGCTACATGAATACAATATTCCGTTTGGAGTTTAGTTTTGAAATGGAAGGTCTTTTTGTATGCAAAATTAAATATTAAAGATGTTTGTATAGAATGATGCAGCTTACAGTGTTGCACATCAAATATAGTATCATACATTTAAAATGTTAAAATACATATGTCACTTACAATATAATATTGAATAAATGCATTTTTTATATTAATTTATTTTAGTTCTTCTATTTACTTTTTTAACTGCAATACAAAATGTTCAATTCAAAAACTTATTGTAATACACGCTTAAGTATATATAATATTACAAAGTCTCCCTTAATTTAACAAAATTCATTTTAAAGAAATCACAATTTATAATGTTATATGAAACCATAACACACTCAAAGATTTATTACCGTATTTACTATACGGTATATAAAAGTTTCAAATCATGTCCATGACTGCAAAATTGTAATAATACTGTGTTGTTGAATAATTCAGCAATTACAAATTCTGAATTGTGTACATTAATATCGTATTACTGCAATTTTGAAATCAGTTTTTTTTTTTTATTTCAGTATATTTTTTTAAAAATATTGTAATCTTTACTACACTTTTTCTTTTTTTTTTTTAAATTATTTTTTTTTTTTTTTGAATCATAATAAAATTTGAATATGAAAAACAAAAGGCAATGCAAAGAAACATGAAATATGACACAAGTTTTGAAATTCTTTGAAAAAATTTTAAATTCCAGTGCAAGCAATAAACGGTTAAATTTATATTTTTTTTTTTTTAAATATAATAATATATATAAAATATTTTAATTTATTATTTAATTTAATAATATTTATAATAATTTTTTAAAACAAAAAAAAAAATTCAAATAAAATATTATTTAAATATAATAAAATTTTTTCCGAAAATAATAAATTTAAAATTTCGAAAAAAAACAAATTGAAACAAAATATACGAACCATTCCAGATGGTAATGAATGAGACATTCCCCACATTCGGCCACCACTACTGAAAAGAATTTAAGAAGAAAAAAAAAAGAAAAAAAATAGAAAAAAAAAATAAAAAAAAATTAATTAATTTTTTTTTGTTATTTTAGTTTTTATAATCTTATATGTATAATAAAAAAAATTATATTTAAAAAATTAAATTTAAAAAATTCTTGCATTAATTATTTAAGAAAAAGAAAAATAATATAAAAATATAAGTAAATTGAAAACTTGATAAGGATGTTAAATTTCGAAATATAACTGCTATATATGCTATTTATATAATGCTATATATATATTATGTAAATATGAAGGCATATTTAATGTTTATATTATATGTATATAAGATGTATACAATGAAGGGAGGAAAAAATTTAACTATTGTAATATTAAAATAATCCTAACAATATTTTCAAAAAAAAAAAACTATAATATTATGAACATATAACATGCAATTTAACGATTTTAATTAAAAAAAAATATATATTAACGTACTATATGTATATGTACTAAATATGCGCATAATTATTAAAAAAAATAACAACATATGAAGTTATACATACATTATTTACAATTTTAAATAAAATATTTATTAAGTTTTGTAAAAATTTCTGTATTAAAGGTTATGTGTAAACGTTAGAAAAAATAATACGAAAAAAAACCTGATATTCTCTCATAAGAAATTTTTTTATACTGCAAAATAGAACGTTTGAATATTAAAAATATCGAAATTTTAATTTTAAACTTGATTGACTACTCATTTCAAATCTTTTGATAATTTATTTATGTATATAAGAAATCAATTAGAAATATTTTACGAGTCTATAATGCCTATGGTCACAATATAGGAAAATAATGCGTTTTTCTTTTCAATTAATTACTCCGTAATTTTAGCCGCAATAGAAAATCGTTTTCACATTATATAAGATACTGTTTACATACATAACATCATTTAATTTGAATCTAATGAAAATCGTATATGTAAACACAAGAGTTTTGACATGAGACTTTGTGTTTTACCATCTTTAATGAAAATTACTTTATATTCTTATCAGATTTATCGCACATTTTTTAAAATTTTAATGACGACAATTTTTTTTTTTGCAGTTTTGGATAGTAATTAAATTGGTCTTATAGTTTTTGTAAGAAGTTGTTAAATTTTATCGTAAGATTTGAACTCAATCAGATAATTCGATCTGAAATGTAAACAATCATTAGACTTTTTCCTGGATTTAGTCTTAGATTTAACTGGAACTTAAATTTTAGCTGAATTTTATGTCTGATCCAAGTTTCAGCATATAAGAAAAATATGATATTGTAGCATCTTCTCATATATATAAGAAATCACTCAATCGCTCTTTTAAAAATTTATGATTAAAAAAAAATTTTCAACAAATATTTTTATGTTTAATTTAATTATTTTGTGAAAATATTTTGATTTAATTATTTTTATTAACCTAATTATGGAATCGGATGAAATTTAGCTTGTTTGAACTATACTAAATCACTTTTGTGATATATGACAAATATTATGAATGATTATAAATATAGTTGACATTCTCATATATAATTTTTGGCATTTTTTACGTTTATAGGCAATTTGTAATAAGATTTTTGTACTTTAATTTTAAAATATACCTATATGTATAATTTTTTTTAGAAAATCTTAAATTTTTCTCAAATTCAATTTATATTTTTCTGTAAAAGAAATTTTATAATTAATTATTGTAATTAAATTTTCTGTATTCTCTTGAAAAATTAATTACTTTTATAAAACATAAAATTTGCATTTATACTCTTCTTGGTTCAAGTTCACAAAAATGATATCAACATTTTGTTTCATCAACAAACATAAAAAGGACGTTTATCTAAATTTTTCTTTTTATATTTTAAAAGATCAAAGGGAACTCTTGTTAAAAAAAAATTTTTTAAGTATTTATGAAAGAAACATCAGACATGTGATCATGAAAGTGTAGATTACTTTAATTAACTTTTATATTAAATTATATTTTTGTAAATTCATAAAAATAGATCAAATTTAACAAGGACTAAGGAAATTTTTGAGCATATATAAAACATTTAAAGATTTTAATTACAAATCGTAAACAAGCAGTCCTTCTGCAATTCTTACTCAAACATCACACATTTAATTTTGGAAATATTTAGTAAATATTTAGCTATTAAATATTTAATTATTTGACATTATAGTAGTCGACTACATTTTCGATTATTGACTTATTTTCGTCGCCAACTTGCATAATAACGTTTTTAATTCTGGAATGCGCAATTAAATGATTTTCAAAAATAATAGAGATAAGAAAACATATCAGTAAAAAAGTATATATATATTGTAGGGTTCATAAATAAAACATTTAAATTATCTTATAACTAACGCACTTCAATTATCTGCAAAGTATTGGTTATAATACAAAAAGTTTTAAAATTATATTGCGTGACACCTCGTTTATTGTTTCACTGTTACAATATTGCTCCGAATGTTTTGCAAAAATCAATCAAAAGACCTAATCTGTTTCAAATTTTCCCATCAAATAAAAATCCTTTAATCAATCTCACAAACTTCAAATAATCTAATTCCTATAAATAAATATTAAAATCAAAAATTTTGATGATTCTCAAATAATTTGTTTTTGTGGATTATGGCATAAATACTTGAAAAATCTAAAACATATAAGCAAACTCCTCTTTATTGTATAACACAAAGTAATTATTTTTGTTTCACAAAGTCATATTTTTAAATTTATAATTAGAACAAAATTTTACAAAATCAAATTAATTATACAAATTTCAATTTAAGTTTTTTTTTTTTATAAAAATAAATTCATTAGCAAAATTACAAAAAAAAATTTATACGAAATTAATTTAAGTAAAAAAACTAAATACTTGAATATTATTAATAATTATTTATTTATTTATTTATTTAAATATAGATAAAAATACTATTATAATAATTAAATTTGTATGAAAATTAAATTATAACAATCTTAGAAATAGAAGAAAATATAACAATTTTTAAGGCATGCATTAAAAACTTTAAAAATTTCCAAGGTTTTCCAAATTTATTTATTTTCGTTTTTTAGTTTTTTAAATTCTTTTTAGTTTTTTTAATTATTTTTTTTTAATAATTAAGTAATATCATACGAATTTTTTCCTGTATATTCAAAATATTTTGAAAGTATTGATGTTCATTATTTATTTTTCCTGATAAATAATTTTTTACATAAAATATATTATATATATTTTATATATATATATATATATATATTAAATTCTACTATATGTATATCTTATATTTGTATATATATATATATTGTTTAATACATTTTTATATCCGATATATTAGGAATATATTGTGTGTACACTGTTCATACGGTATGTGTAAATTAAATTCTTATACGTGTTTCTTAAAAAGGAATATTCCATGTACTTAAATAATGTATTTTATGAATCGCACAGGTGTTAAAACAAAAAACTATAAAATAAAAAAAAAATGTTTATTTTTTTTGTTTTTTTTAAAGTAACTTTTTCTCATTAGACGGAAAACCGTATCATAAGAATAGAGAAATTTTTATAAGATTTATAAGATCTTCATATAAATGTTGTACATAAATACATGTATACCATATATATATATATATATATATATATATATATATATATTTATGATATATACAGGATAAAGAATTGATATATGTATGAACATATCGTATGAACATCATATATATGTATACACAAAGTAACGGGCGATTTTTTAGTTGTAAGGTTTTTCGAATTTTCACTATTAAAACATCACGTGCTTATTCATAAATAATTGTCAACTTGATATTTTACTGTGTTTTGTTTTAATTTTATTTTAACAAATAATTTAACAAATATTAATCAAAAAAACATTTAATGAGCAATTACTTTCATATTAAATTTGAAACCTATCAATTAATCGCCGCAATTATGTGATTCGAAAACTCTTTTGGAGTATGTTTGGAGTATATTTCAAGCATCTATAAGACATCTATTACAGCTTTAGAAAACAATATGACGCGTATTAAACGTTAGACATTTCACATAACAGCACAATTTTGCAAAAATTCCGGTAAAAACTGAACAAAATTCGAATAAATCACCTAGAACATATTATTTAGGTTTAAATGTAGAATAATTTGCATTTTGAACAAAAATCATTGGCGACAATTGCTTTATCTACGTAACTAAAAATTAAATGCAAATTATATTTTGTATTTTTCTTCAAATTTAAAAAATCACCCATTACAATTTCAACGAATATATTCTGCAAAATACAAAAGAAGAAAAAAAAAAAGTGAAAGAAAGCCATAAGTTATAGCACATCGTAAGAAAGTTATTATGCACAAAGAATCACTTACAGACCTAATAATATACAAAATAATGAATTTTTCACTTATTTTATTATTAATTGCTTTTATAATGCTATTATATTAGAGAACATTTTTCATTATAATTTATTGAACATTGATCGAAACCTAATGTTGAAAAACTTTTTTTATAAAATAATTATAATTTTTCTCCTTTTTTACCATGAAACTTTAGTAGAACTTTTAAAGGTAGAAAATACTGAAAAAAAAATAAAACATGGTAATTAGATGATGACTTAATAATAAAGTTTTCTTTAAGAAAAAGAAAGTTTATTAAAATGCTTAAATTTATAAAATTTAAGGAGATTAAGTTCAGTTGAAATCAATATTTTATGGTGGTTGTGGTGCGATTCCGCAGATTTGTTTTTGGTAATTTAATTTACAAATCATCAAAAAAGATTAAAATTAGGTATTTTAAAGTGAAATATTTTAAAAATTTAATTGAATTATTATATTTTATTTTAGCAGAATTATTAGTAACAGAAATCCTATATGTTTTAAATTTCCCTGAACAATGTTTAATTATTTCGGCCTAAAATCATGAGCTTAAATATTTAAATTTAAAAATTCTTTAAGCATTTTTCACATCATTGCGAAAAAAAATATTTCGAGAAAATTTCGTACAATTTATTTCAGCTCATATATGAAAAAAATTTAAAATTCAAATAAATTTTTAGAATAAATAAAAGGAGTGAATTACTTGTCTAATATAACACTAATTAATACATTTAATAAACAAGTTTTTAAAAATTTTATTAGTATAAAAGATTTTAAAAATTTTATTAGTATAACAAACTTTAAAGACATAGTATTACAATAGCAATTGTCACGATATTACAATAGCAATTGACCATATTATTTAATTTATGATTTAAAATTGTAAAATACTAGATTTTAAATATTTCAGTATTAGTTCAGTAAAAATTCGGGTATACGAAGAAAAAGTCCCGCAATTTTTCAATGTTGGGACAATTTTCAGTGATAATAGTAAAATCAGATGATTTTGGCACAAAAAAAATATAACAGTTCGCATTCAATAATTAACTAAAATTTGTGAAAAATGAGACAAAAATAATTAATCAAATAATCGGATTTTGATAAATTTTTAAAATTTTACTCATTGTAAAATAAATGATAATTCCTTATTAAACTGAAATTATATTTTCGGTCATATTTTAGAAGTTGAATAAAATCAAAATCAAAATTAATTCAGAAATTCTTGCCCGTTTTGATTCCAATTTCAAATACAAATATTACCATTATAGAAAATTGTCAACTTTATCACTGACAAACTTTAACACTACTATTAAATTTTATTCTTAAATTCAAGAAAGCTAGATATACCGTAAACAAATTTCAGTGTAACGCACCTAAATTTTTATATACATTTAATATTCAAAGCATTTATGCGAACTTTTCATAATTTTTTTTTTTTTGCCAAAAACTTAACAAAGTTTCTTAATACTTAGAACATAACCAAAAAAAAAACTTTATACCTACACAAAATTTTTTTTTATTAACCTTAACAGTACTTTTTCTATATATAAATATTCTACGTGACGTGTTCACATATTTATGCATACTTCCGACTAAGTTCTTATACTATGTATGTATACATTTGCATAGATATTTATATTTATAAAAGAAAGAGTACATAAAATAGAAATTTATAAAAGTGGATCTCATCTTTTTCGTTCATAAAAAAAAATGCCATAAAGAAAATATTTAAATTGTATAAAACAAAAAGTGACAAAAAAAATTTCATTCTCTTTTTTACTCTTTTTTTTTTGTATTCTTTATAACAGAAAAGGCTCAAATTGTAATTAAAAGTTTAAGAGTGACAGGGTCATCATAAGTTCACAACCCATAATGTATTTATGTATATGAGTATATGTATGTATGTATGTTTATAATCCTACTTTGTATTTTATAATAATGGACAATTTCTTTTTACCTTTTAAATTTAGTTGAAAAAAGTAAACCTTTTTGTGATTTTTTTTTTTTTTTTGATAAATTTTCGCGTAAATTATTAAAAATATCAAAAATGTCAAGAAAAAAAAAATAAATAAAATTCAGTGGAAAAGAAAATAGAATTAGAAAATATTGATCCAAGAATAATGAAGAAAAAATTAAGACCCTATTAAGTACTATTTCTTGTACTTTAAATTCATATAAATAGAACTTTAATTTTAACTTTAAATACTTTCCTTCTATTTTTTAAATAAATGGAATGTCTGGTTTAAGAATTGAGTTCAAAATTTTAATTAATAATATAATCAAAGCAATTTGGCACTACCATAAAAAACACACCAGACTTGTACAACTTAGACCAGACATATGCACTTGTTATTCAACTGAATGAACAAAATCCCAACCGAAGTCGATATTAAGAAAAATATTTAAAACTAAGAAACTAGTTGACCCGAGTTAAGGAATAGAAGAGTAGCAATTTAGAACATGAAAATAAAATATATGACAAAAACTGGTAACTGAAAATAATAGAAAATAAAATATGTGACAGAAACTGGTCTCTAAACATTTTGTCCATTTATTGTCCTACGTGTACAGAAAGTAACAACACGTACAATATCTAAATTTGAACTACAACGTCGGCATATATTGTAAGAACAATATAAAGGAAGATCATTGAAAATTCATAATTTAGTAAAAAAAATCTCTTGTCTATTGATTTACAAGAGGTCTACACTCGAATATAAGTAAGAATATTATGTATGTTTATGTATATATGAACAAACATCATCGTTTTGTATACTTGGTTCTCGTATCTGTTCAAATAATATCAAATCAACAAAATGGAATTATAAAAACTTCTTTAGCAATATTTAAAGTTTCTACTCTTTATATTGACTTCTTTTAATACTTCTTAACTTTTAAGTTAAAGTTCCTTTATAAATTGCAATCTCTTTTAAGTAAAAATCAAGTTTTTATTCTTCTCTTTTGGTTTTTGTCATTTTAATTCTTTTCCTATAATATACATACTTATATAAAATGTATGTTAATGATTTTCTATGAAGTACTCTTTCGCATAGAAATACTTAACTTCCGGTATTTCTATATAAGAATCAAAAACTAAAGTACAAAAAGAAAACTACATATAACACTTTAGTAACAAAATACAAAAACAAAAAAAAGAAAACAAAACAAAATATAGGCCACCTTCTTTATATTATATTTTTGCCATTTCAGAGTAACTTTTACATAATTCTATAATCTTAAAGCTATTAATTTCTTTTATAATCTATAATAAAACCGAAAAAATGAAATAGAACAAAAAGAAAAAAAAAATCATGTTACTAAAATCCTGGAAAATTAACATTCAGAATTTCTCTTTTTTTTTTTTACCCATAACGATAATAGTACACTTAGCCTATAGTTTACATAATTTTAATTGGAAACTATATGAGCGTTTGTTGAAAAAATTAGTTCAATTCAAATATATGATTCAACTTACATAAAAACCAACTTTTTTTCAGTATAACAATATTGGAGCAGATTTTAAAGTTGAATCGAACAAAATTTGCTTATAAAAGCAATCGTTCGACTAAATTAAATGTTTGTTCCAATATTGAAGCAAAAATTTAATATTGTTATTTTGTTACAAAATAAAAAGAAATAAAAAATACACAATTTTTTTCTAAAATTCTAGTAATCAAACAGAGCACTATTGAATTGTTGTGATTGTTTTACGAATTTACGAATCTTAAGACCTATTTTTTAAAATCTCATGTTCTCCGGCACTTATTTTTTTTCTATATATTATATATATGAGAGTTTTAAAAATATGAAATTTTAATTTTTTTTACAACCGTTCAGTGTACCCTCGTATGGCCGTGTCAAACTAAACCTAAATCTAAACCTAGAGTCATTCAGGTTAAATAATACGGTTTAGTTATTAAGGTAATCTAATACGGTTTAGTTGTTAGCTAAAATCTTCGGATCAATAGCAAAATTGTCGTTTTGATTCCCAAGTATACCTTAATTTTAACATTTTTGTATTTAAATTGGTTCCAGATTGTTCAACAATTTACCAACTTCTATATTTTTTGTTTTACGTTACCAAAATAAAAAAAAATCTTAAATTTTGCGGAAATTGAAATTACATTGGAAAAATTAAAATTTAAGATACCAGAAATTTTTTTTCAACAAAATTGAAATCGTGGAAATAGAGGTTAAGGTGTAGGTTGTGCTTAATATACGTAAACATATGCATGTCATATCAAACATATTATAAGTACATCATATGTAATGTTTTATAAACAGCATGAATATATGTATGTATATACATACATATGTACATATATGGATTTACATTAACATTAAGAGTCTCTCCTTTTAATTTTTAACCTTTTAATACTATTATGTATGTAATATTATATTATAGTATGATGATGTCATACATATTTTTATTTTATTGATTTTAATCCTTTTTTTTTCTTTTTTCTTATTTTTTTTTTGTTTATGTCTTGCTCCCTAGAAATTTTTTTCATTCATTTTATTACTTTTGTTGTCACATATTTTACTTATAGTTAACAACGTTGATTACATTTTTATATACATACATACATTCACATATGTAAAAAGTGAATGAAAGAAAAAAAAATACCTAAATAAAGGGAGCCAGTAACAAATGAGCAAGACAATTAAAGCTTTATGAGCAAGGGATAAAAAAAAGGGGCAACAGATAATAAAGTTCTTGTGATTTTATTTTTTTTTTCTTTTATTATCTTAAAACTGTTATATTGTTCTTTATTTTTCTCTCGTAAGACGTCAATGTTGACATTTCTTTTGCTTTATAGCAAATTACACAGAAAAGATACCATATAAAAAAAACTAAATGCTCTCTCACTTTCTTAATAAATTTAAGACACTTTCTTAGTAAATTATGTAGCTAGAAGTATTGTGAACGATATTTTCCCGTAATAAAGTAAATTTCATATAAAATATATTATTTGTATGCTTGTGTGTATAAGTGTAACTATGAGATGTGTAAAATTAAACTACATGTACTGCACGGTATTGCATAGTGCTAGGCGGATTTTTTTATTACTTTCTTGAAATTTTTATTGTTTTATATTTACGTCAACGATATAAAAATCATAAAAAAGGCGAATGAAAATTTCACATATATACATATGTAGTACATATGTACATGTGTTTCTTTTCTAAAAGAAAATTTTAGTTCACAAAGTCCTGGTATTAAAGGCTTTAATATTATTTCTTCCTTGTTTTTTTTTTTCAAATATTTTATGTTAGATTTTATTTTTTTTTTATAAAAAAATAAATTTAATTTAGAAATTTCACTTAGAAACAAAGGTAAATACTCTTATGCACATGCGCTTTTTCTCTTGTCTTTTTTTTTTTTGAATACCCTCTTCAAATTTCAAACATAGACATGTTTTTTTTTTATACATTTTTAACATATAAAAATTATTGCATGGTATTTAACCGAAGAAACGACACGGACAATTTTATTATTTTAAGTTCATTGAATTTATTATTGAATTTTTGTAAAAAAATAAAATATTTTATGCCAGTAAAATATAGGTTATAAGCACAATATCACATTTAATACAATGCAGGTGAAAATATCGATTTTAAATGTAGTAAATAAAAAGTCGATGTTGCACAGAAAGTTTAAATTTAGATACCAATTCAATAATAGTAAATTTTGTGTTACAATTTACAAATGAATAAATTTGAGTATATTCAAAATAAACAAAAGAAAACACCAAAAAAACCAGCAAAATATAAGTCTTAGTTGAGCAAAGATCGTAAGCAATTAGTTGGTCTAGGGTCGCCCGAAATCAATTTTCAAAAATGTCCGACAACAAAAGTTGCAGAACTCTTCAATATCTTTTTCGATAACAAGCCGCAAGGTTATATTTGAGTTAATTTTTTTAAGTCTTGTAGAAACAACTTTCTAAAATTTGTTATATTGTAATAAATATTAAATGAAAAGACATAAATTGGATTTTCAGTATCAAGTGTAATACCTAAATGAATAAAAAAACTAAATTTGGATTCAAAAGCCAAATTGAAAAAGTTGTGTTAACTTTTAAACTAATTTTACTCAAATATGAACATTTTGTAATCTTACTGTTCTACCATAGAATTTACGATATGTATAACACATAAAGTATAACATAATATAAATTTAATAATAAACTGAATTTCCATATAGGTCACAAAAGGTCGTCAATCTTTTTAGTAAACAACAAAAATTAAATAACAAAAAAAAAATTCCCTACATAACGTATACATACTACATATACGATTTTCTTTTTTATACAATTGTTATACAGGTTATTAAATATAAAAAATATGTACATACATAAGAAAAAATCAGTTTAATTTGACAAAAACTCCCTTTTATGTTTATGAAATTTTAAATAATAAAATGAAATTTCAACATAATTTAATAAAATATTTTATATGCAAATCGCAAACATCCTATATAGCATGTATGTACCTTTACATAATAAAAATATTGGATAACCATCCGTCATCCTATTTTTTTGACATGTCTACGTCAAAAAATTTATGGTTTAAGTTTAAACGAATTTTGTTCGTTTAACATTTTCTTACCTTTGTCAGATAAAAAATTAAAATGACTTTATATTCTGACATTAAATTTAAATCTGTGAACTTTAAGAATTTAATTTTAAACTTAAATTAAATATTTTAGTCTATGGATAATTTTGTTTTCTTATATAAGAAGTTTTCAGGAAAAACATGTTTTCTTTCATATTAAACAAAAGTTCAAATTTCTTGTTATATAAAATTACAATTTGGAGATTCACACTGAAATTTAATAAACATTATAAATTTTTAATCAGAATCAGAAGAAAAATTCAAAATTATTGTTTATGTACATACGCAAAAGTTCAACAGAAACTCTTATACTATGTATTTTTAACATACCTACATATTGTGATAAAAATTTCAAACTCAATATAAATTTTTATATTAAATTTTTAATTCTGAAGGAAATTCAAGCTCATATTTAGTCCATTTAATTTCGACATCTATTTGAGTGTTATAACAAAATTTAGTATTACAATAAATTTGATCGCAAAGATGTTAAGCTTGAATCGACTGTTGATTCGCACGCTCCGCATTCACTCTAATAGAAGCGACTCCTTTTAAAATAATTATTACCTATATCATAACTTTTTTATTAAGCGATTATTTAGTTCAAAGCTTTCAACATTAATGTAGAATCGCTCAAATTGTTCCAAAAATTTCTTTATAAATTTCCATATGAAATGCCCGAACTAAATAATATCGAATTTTTTTCTTCTCTCTTAATTTTTACGACAACAATATTCGAACAAAAAAAAAAGTAAATTTCCGATTTTTTTTTTAATGAAAGCTATAGTTACGGTATGTTATAAATGTTACAGTTTATTTTAATTTATTTTCTTTTATTATATATGAAAATTTTTACAAATTTACAATGGTAATGATGTCCTTGTAATATTATACTACAATATTATATTTATATAGAGTAAATGAAATATTTATAATGATTTCTAAATAAGAGTAAAAAATGAAACATAAATTTCCAAAAAAAAAATCTACAAACTGTCATTAAGCTACTATATTATATTTTATTTTATATTGTTAATTTTATTTTCAATGTTACAGTTAATGTACGAAAATTGATTGCCATCTAGAGACGAAAAATTTAGAAAAGGATATTTGCATTAAGAAAATTTATTAGTCTTATTTATTTTCGAATTTTTGTAATAAATAATTTAAATAATAAAATGATGAAGAAATTTCCAAGTAAATCATGACATATAATAATATTTAATTTTTATAACAGTTATTAACCAACTGAGACATAAAAATGTAGAACTAACACAAGATTATTATAGATTTCTTAAAATTTATATTGAATATGTCCTCGAAATTAATAAAAACTATGAGTTATAATTTTATTTGGGATTGAAAAACAATTAAAATTACAATAGTAAACTAAAATCACACCTACAGAATTAAACTGTCGGAACAAGTAATATACACAAAAACTAGTTAATTGTTTCCAAAAATTATTTCTAATAAATTTCAAAACTCGTTTCTAAGATAATTAATGTTTTCCAAAATCTATATACGTAGTTACTAATTTTTGTAAATGTGTTATAAAGTTTTATTTATTAAACATTAATTTTGTCAGGATACTATTTGAAATTTTTTTTTCCTTTATACCCTTAATTAAAAATACATATATATATAAATATCTCTAATATGCTTTATATAATTAAACACACATAAGATACAAAATATATGTACGGTGCATATATGTGTATAACGAAATTACAATTAGGGACAATTTTTTTAGAAAATACAATTAAAATTAAAATTTTTATTTTTCGTTCGTATATACTCGTACTATATAATTTTTATTATACATAATTTGTTATATGTTATATTTATTGGTAATACAAACTGTACATTTTATATTCAAAATACATTATGTTGACGCATTCGTATAGTAATATAAAAATTATAATATTTATGCGCTTTTTGTATATAGAAGTAGGTACGGTATCACAAAATTAGAACGAGTGATTTTTTCGATTTTACATATTTCGTATTTTTGTTTTTTTTACTTTTGACATTTCATACATTATTCATTATAGTTGCCAACGTCAAAATGATTTTTTTCACTCAATTTTACCCTTTCATAGTTTGCATTTTCAATTTGTCCTTTCATCATATATCATATAAGGAAACCGACACCTGAAGGATGCTTTCGATTAAATTATATTCAACAAGAGTTAGGAATGACCATAATTGACCGCTAAAATAATTTTAGCATACGAAAATTGCCTGGTCAAATATCGAATGGTCAACATTAATATGTTGAAGTTTTGGAAAACAGTAGCGATATTGGCGACATGACAATCAGTAGTTAACATTTCAAATGGTTAACATTAGCATAAAATTAAATTTAGAAATATAAATTGGTCCAATGTGACCAATATATAAATTGGTAAAAAAGTTAAAAAAAAAAACACTCTTCATAAAAAAAAAAAAGTAATTTAAATTTCTTTCATATTATTTTTAAAATAATTTTTTTTTTTCTTTTTTTTTGTACATTTAACATTTTATTTTCCTATGAATCATACAAAAAAGGAAAAAAAAATGAAATAATAATTGAAGTATTCATAATTTTAAATGACGTAAAAATCGATATAAATAATGTGATTACATTATTATTTGTTTTCTCATGTTATTTTTCATTTTTTTTTTATATATATAACATGTATATTATATATAATTTTACATATTGTAAATATATTAAATTTTCCTTTTTATACTTTCTTTTTTTTTTGGGTTTTTTGCTTCTTAACTTCATGTCATGTCATCAAGGATTCGATAATATAATTTTATAAATATACATACATTTTTAATGTATATATATATATATATATATATGTATATAAAAGTATTAACTTGAATGTTCACATATATGTTAAGATATACATAAAACTTGTATATATATACAAATGTACATATAGTAAGCATATAATATAAATGTATCAAAAGTAGCATAAACAATAATAAGTATAAATTTCAGGGAATTTTCATAAATTATCCTTTATTTTAAATATAAAAATCAGAATGAAAATGTTATATTAGTTTGATACATATATACATATATTTAGTATTGCTGTATATTTTATGTATATTATAAATTATATATATGTATGTATATACAAAATAGTATTAAATATTTATCTTATGTTTCACTGAAAGGAGACATGATGTCTTTTGTTTTTTGTTCTGTTTGTTTTATTTTCTTTTTTTTGAAAGAAATAAGTTATTACCCATGAAAATAAATTTGCAGTTATTTTCCCTTACATACATTTTTCAGACATTTATTAGGGAAGGACATAAACTTTTTTATTTCTAAAATAACAAAAACAAGAAGGAAAATTAAAAAAATATATATTTTATTTTTTTTTAGCCTTTTTAAATTCGAGGTTAATATTGAAGAGTCAAAATTATATAAAAAACAAGTAAAAACGTTTCAGTCGGTATAAACCGATTGAATTATACCCTGCACCTTTCGTTATTGTATAGCAATTACTCGAACCTGTGAAGTCATTCTATAGAAACTTCACGGATATGTCTGACCTATAATTGGACATCCGACTGCCAAGTTTCATGAATCTGACTTTATAATTTTTCCAAATACTTAAAATTAGCTTTTGGAGTTGTATGGCAAGTACCTGAACCTATCAAACAATTCCACTAAAACTTCACAAATATATCTCATCCATAATCGGACACACAACTGCCAAGTTTCATGGATCTGACTTTGTTATTTTTCCAAATATTAAGAATAAGCTTTAAGACTTGCATGGGAGCTACTCGAACCTGTCAAGCAATCCCATTAAAACTTTTGAAATATGTCTGACCTATAATTGGACACACGACTGCCAAGTCTCATGAATCTGACTTTATTATTTTTCCAAATTTTTAAAATAAGCTTTTAGACTTGTATGGGAGCTACTCGAACCTGTCAAGCAATTATACTAAAACTTCAGAAATATATCTGACCTATAACTCGACACAAAACTGCCAAGTTTCATGAATCTGACTTTATTATTTTCCCAAATATTAAAAATTAGCTTCTGGAGTTGTATGGCAGGTACCCGAATCTGTAAAGCAATTCCTCTAAAACTTCAGAAGTATATTTGACCTATAATTGGACACATGACTGCCAAGTTTCATGAATCTGACTTCATTATTTTGCCGAATATAAAAAATTTGCTGTTGGAGTTGTATGGTAGCCACCCGAACCGGTGCAGCTATCCCATTATAATTTCTAGAGCATGTGTAGAATATAATTGGACACATGTATACAAAATTTTATATTTATAGCTTTGTTAGTTTTTGAAATATTTAAAATAAACTCTTTGAGTTGTATGGCAGCTACCCGAACCCATTGTCCGAATTAGTCCAATAACAATAGGGCTCGTCCTTGGCACAAAAGAAAAAACTTGAGAAAGTTTGGTGTCGATTGCATTATTCGTTTTTGAGTTATCGTGCGATCGGACGGACGGACGGACGGACGGACGGACGGACGGACAGACGGACATGTCTAAATCGACGCAGAATTTTACGCTGAGCAAGAATATATATATATGTCCATACCGCAGATGACTCCTTCAAGTAGTTACAAACTCCATACCAAAGTTAATATACCCTTCACGAAGTGCAGGGTATAAAAAATATATGTTTATAAAAATAAGGAGAATTCTTGTTTTTAAATTATCTATTTTTTTTCTACCTAATTAAATCATAACTAAAATATTTAATACAAACACACACTTTACATATTAATTTGATTTCGAAAAAGAGAAAGAAAAAAAAAAAATCAAAATTTGTTTTTATACACGAGTATTTAAAATGTCATCTGTTGAATAATTAAAATTAAAAATAAACACAAACAAACACACACAAAGAAAACCAAATTGAAAAACACCAAAGAACAACAACAAAAAAGGGAAAAGGGAAGAGAACATTTCTTTTTTTTTTGTTGTTTGTTTTGCTCTTTTTTTTGTTTGTGTGTTGACAAATTAATGTTAATTTAATAAGACCATTAACAAATCTCTTTAATTAATAAACATGTATTTTTATTTATAACGAGTATTAAATGTTAAAATATAACTGACAAATAATTTAATTAACAGTAATTTTGTTCTCTTTTCTTTTATTTTTTTTTTCATTTCCTTCTGGTATTAAAACAGCTTTTATAGTTAATTTTCAGTTAATTTTCTCCTTTTATTTTTATATATGTACACACAAAATATTTACATATGTATATAATATATGTAATTGGAAGGTTGGTGTATAATGTAAATTGAAAATAAATTAGAAAAGTTTTGTTATAAAATTAAAGGAAAATTAATCAATTAAGAGAAAAATAAAAAAATATATTTCAAAGTCAAATATATGTAGCAAAAATTGAAATTGTGTTGGAAAATTGAGAAGCTCTAACTATGTCATACTTATACAGGACCCAGTGTTATGTAAATTTTTTTAAATGAAAAACAACATTTGAATTATTTAAACGCTTTAAACAGAGAGGATAAAAAGCCAGGCAAAACAAAAAGAAAATTTGAAACTCTATAGATTTACATAAAATAGGAACAAAATTTAAAATTAAACTTCTTCCACTTGGCTGCCTGACTTTTGATTTCAACGTTTGAAATGCTTTTATTGTCTTGAAAATATTTGTTTGAAAAATTCTAGTTTCATGCACTTAGTCTTGCATATATTACGGCGGAATGAAATTCATAAAGAATTTGTAAAATATTTCGATTGCTTCAGAACCACGTCCAATTGAAAATTAAACAATTTTAAATAAGTGATTGTTGTAGGTAAATTGAATATGGAGCAAGTTGTTGCAGAACCAAATCCAATTGAATTAATTAAGTAATTTAAAATAAGTGATTATAGTAAATTAAATTTAATCTAAATTATTGTTTAAGCATTTGTAAAATATTCAATTGATTCGGAAATATGAATCGCTCAAAATTCCTTAAAAGGATTAAACCAATTATTCTTAAAATATTCTAAAAGAAAAAAAAAATTATTTAAATTTCAAAACCCTTTCTTTTTCTTACAATAATTATTTTTTCTAAAATGTATAATTTATTTTTATTAAAAATAAACGAAAAAATTCAAAATTTAATGGAGAGAAAAAAGAAATTTTTAATTGAAATAAAAATTAATATTCTTGAATAGCTTATGAAACTTGAAAATGTTTTAAATGGGAAGTTTCTTTCATTTTTGAATAAAAATATAATATATTTATATTTTAAATTTTATGAATTTATTGAATAGATTTGAATCGACTTTTAATGAATTTATTTTCTTTTTTCAATTATTTTATGATTTAATAATTTTTTTTAATTATTCTTATTTATTTATTATCAAAGCAAAGAAAATTAATTTGTAATTTTTTTGAATAATTTTAAATATTCATTTTTAAAATATAGAATAACTCCTTTATAATAAATCTATATAGTAAATATAAAAAGAATTCACATTTTGTACATAAAATTAGAAATAATTAAAATAAAAATTCAATGAACCTATTAATTAATTAAATAATGAATAATTATGAATACCTTCTCTTGTATTAATTTTCATTCATACACTTTAAAAAAAAATATAACACAATAGAAATTTGCCTAAAGGCTGACCACAAAATTAAAATTCTTCAATTTTAATTGAAACCACAATGTTCCTTTTTTTTTGCACTTGTAATTAAACATTTGTTATTGTTTTATTAAATTTATGCAAAAAATATAATATTTATTGTTGTTTAACAAAATTAAATAATTATAACTGATATATGTGCTTACATATCGTATAGGTTAAGTTCAAATGCGCTTCATACGCTACTAAATTTATATTAAGTACATCGAAAAGCGAAGTTTAAAGCTTAATTAGAAAAAAAAACGTATTCGAATAAATTTGTTAATAAATAAGAAATCTGAAATTTAAAAATTAAGGAAATATTAATTATTTTTCTTATTTTAATTGTACTATTATATAGGTATAGATAAAAAACCATATATGAGAGCTATACATTTAACTAAATTTATTATTTCTAAAATTAAATTATATTATTTTTCAATATTACGATACGAATGAAATATTTAATTATACCGTATAATATTTAGGTATAAAAACAATGAAATTAAATTTAATCTAGGCACTTAAATATTGCTGTCAATTTTATTAACTATATATGTAAGTATATGTATTACAAAATCAAAATATATAGATAAGAACAAAGTCAAACATAATCGTTTTTTGTCATGTCATACAGTATTTCACACATTTCGTATTACAATATATATTTATGTGAGCAATAGTAAATTGTCCCTTAAAAGAAGCTTATCTATAAAATTTTACATCAATATTAAAGATAGTAATAAATTTTATTAAAAATCTAAAAGGACAATTTTTTTTTCCAAATTAAATTTAAAATTAAATTGATATCACTGTAATTAATGCATATAAAAAAGAAAATCAAAAATTTATATTCTTACAATGTATGTGAAAAAAGCCTCATGTGCAGTAATGACCCGATTTTGTATTTTGTACCTAATGTACAGTAATGACGATTTCAATTTTTACTCTCTTTGTGTTGACGGACTAAAGTGATAATGCAGGTCGTTTGAGAATTAAAATTCAATAACATTGCTGTGAAAAAATTTTTTTGGGTTTTTGAAGACGTAAAATTTAGAAATTATTGAATCGAATTTTTTAATGAATTAGTTTAATCGACAACAATATATTCTTTTAATTTTTAAAGCAATTTCAATTTAAAGTAACGTTAAAATATAATAAAAAATAAACACAATGGTCATAACTGCCGTCATAAATTTTATTAAAGTTCTGCATTAAGAGCGGCACTTGCAAATAAGTCATTAAAACAAATCATATGAAAACGAAGTACTTAAATAAGACATCGCACAGAAATCGAAAACTAAGTGTCTAAAATATAGCTATACCACTCATGTAAGAAAATATATCTAGCAAGCAAATTACACGCATGTTATGTGTTATACATACGTCAAATCTTATTTTTTATTCGATTATACTTATTTTTTTACAATACATGTTGCGCTTATCAATTGAAATTTTTTTATTTCAATCATAATAAAAAAAAATTTTCTTTTTTCTTCAATTTCATTGATTAATTTTGCCTCATTTGTAACGTTATTCAATTGTAAAAAAAAAATCAACGAATCAAAAGTATAACAACTATGACAGAAAATAAAAATGTCGATGGAAAAGAAGAAGAACAGAAAAAAAAAAAATCTGATGTGGTCAGCACATAACCGACCGCATTGTGTATTGTCTAGTTAAATGAAAGTGTTACAGAATATTATAAAAATGTCTGTTAAATACTTCTTTCCAATTTTTAGGACATTAGTAAGTTTATAGTTAACATACTTAGAAAAATGTAAATTTGGCTCTTAGTAGAGTTTCGCTTTGTGCTACCCGAATTCCCTGAAATGCTTGCCAGTTAGTTTCGGTAACAACCAGAACTCAAATATCAAATTTCAAGAAATTCCATCAATTTGTTCTGTGGATATGGTGAAAAATGTAAAATCGGCCCGCAAATCAGTTCTCGAGCCCTGATCTTTCCAAAAAAGTTATATGTTCATTGCTTTAATATGAGGAATTCATATATGAAATTTCAAAGAAATCGGTTGATTATTTCTCTTTATATACACAAAAGTGTATGTTTGGCCCGTAGTAAACGTCTAGTTGCCGATGCCTGATCTTTCCAAAAAATTTACATGTTCATTGTTTTAATACGGGGAATTCATATATTACATTTCAATGACATCGGTTGATTATTTCTCTTTATATACACAAAAATGTATATTTGGCCCGTAGTAAACGCCCAGTTGCTGATGCCTGATTTCTTCCAAAAGTTAGGAATTTTTGCGTATGATCGAGCAAAGCTTATATATGAAATTTCAAGTAAATCGGTTGAATACTTTCTTCAAAATGGTGAAAAATGTAAAATCGGCCCGCTAAAAAGTGCAGTTCCCGAGGCCTGATATGTACCAAAAGTTGATCGATCCGTGCCATGGTGGAAACAAACTTACATATAAAATTTCATCAAAATCGGTTCAGCCGAACTTGAGATACACGCGTGCACACACAGACCGACAGACCGACAGACCGACAGGTTGCTAAAAATAGTTTATTTACACTTCCCTACTATGGAGAAGTACGTTCCCACCGAAAACTCGATATGCAAAATTTGTTGCCATCACATAACCTACCTATTGTTTACACAATACGGTCGGTAATTATTGTGTTACGACGTAAAAAAATAAAGTACACGTGTAGGTATTGATGCCTTAAGATACACTAATTTAAAGAAGAATAGATACATGTATATTTGTACATACATATAAGTACAAGTAAATATGTATATAACAATATTTGTGCTATACTTTAAATACTTGTAAGAAAAAAAAATAATTTTACTTATATGTAGTAGGTATGGTATTATCTACTTATTTTTATAACGTATATTATTACAGTCATTTATATATACTTATAAAATATATATCTTTGTATATGCATTTTGGTCAAGGTCTTTTTTATTATTGAACAATCTTCTTCTTCTGCTGCCTATCCGTTTCCAGATGTTGGCGATCATATTTATACAGTCAATAGCTATTGAATCGATGCGACCAGATCACGGAAGATGTTTCGATCTGCTGCCGCATGTACCAGATCTCCGATGTTGTTGATTCCGGACCAGTTTTTGATGTTTCGCAGCCACGACAACTGCTTCCTCCCTACTCCTCTTCTGCCTTCAATCTTCCCCTGCATTATTAGTTGAAGAAGCTCATATTTTGTTCCGCGAATTACATGGCCAAAGTAAGACATTTTGCGACGTTTTAAACTCAGGAATAGTTCACGTTTTGTATTCATTCTCTGTAGAACCGCTTCGTTTGTAACGCGATCCATCCATGAGATTCTTAACATTCTTCTAAACGTCCACATTACAAACGCCTCTATTTTATTGATGTCTTTGATTTTCAAGGTCCATGCTTCCACTCCATACAGGAGTACTGACCACACATAGCACCTCATGAATCGTAAGCGTAAGTTCAAATTTAACTGCCTGTTACACAAAATCTTTTTATATTTCATAAAAGCATTTCTTGCCATTTCAATACGACATTTTATTTCCATTTCGCAATTCCAGTCTTCGTTTAACCAGCATCCAAGGTATTTATAACATTTTACGCGTTCGATTGGAATGTTGTCGATCTCAATACTGGCCGCTGTGTACGGCGTTCTTGTTCTACTTACGATCATGTACTTCGTTTTAGGTGCATTCATTTTTAATCCGAATGTTTTGCTATGGTGGTTTATTTTGTCGACTATATGTTGTAGGTCTTCTAAGTTGTCTGCAATAATCACTGTATCATCCGCGTATCTAATATTGTTTAAAAAAGTGCCGTTGACTTTTATCCCTACATCAACGTCGTTAACTGCTTCTTCGAAAATGGCCTCTGCATAGATGTTAAAAAGTAAAGGGGATAGTATGCATCCTTGTCGAACTCCTTTTTGTATTAGTATGTTGTTGGTCATGCCATACTTAGTTCTTATACTTGCTGATTGTTTCCAATACAGATTTTCTATACATAGCATAATATTTTCATCAATTCCTATTCTTCGTAATATCTCCATTAGCTTATTATGGTTAACTTTATCAAAAGCCTTCTCATAATCGACGAAACATAAGAAGACATCCTTGTGCACATCACGACAATTTTGCACAAGTACCTGAATGCCAAACAGAGCCTCTCTGGTACCTGTCCCCTTTGTGAAACCAAATTGTGTTTTGCCCATATGTGGTTCACATTTCGTGTATATGCGATTATGTAGCACCTTCAAAAATAGTTTCAAAGAATGGCTCATTAGGCTTATTAACCGGTGATCATCACATGTTTTGGAATTGAACTTCTTGGGAAGCGGAATGAAAGTAGAATTCAGCCAATCTTCTGGATAATTTCCTGTTTCAAAAATGCTATTGAAAATTCTTTTAAGCAGATTAAGATTTGAATCATCTATTAGCTTAATTATTTCCGATGGTATTTCGTCGGGTCCAGGCGTTTTGTTCTTTTTCATGGATTTTATTGCTTTTTTAATTTCATCTATCGTTATTGGGACTTCTGATAACAAATTGAATGTTTCAGTTGAACAATAGAAAACAAAATTTTCTTTTCTATAATATAGAAAATTGGATGATATCGACCCACAATTTATGATTATGCATATATACAATACCATATACTTAAAAACAATTTTCATGTTTTTGAAAAATTTAAAAGAAAAAAACACAAAATGCTATTCAAAAATTAAGGACTTTAGAAAAAAATACAATCATACATACATAATTTATCTATTGACAAATATTTACACATGCATATATAGGCATCACATTATTTTATATACAAAATCACTTGGTATCCGTATTTAATGTCCATAATAAACACGTAAATTTATAGTTATAGACTTAAAATTATATAACGTAAAATTATGGTGTCCATAAATAATAAAAATAAATTAGCTATCAATGAATTCATACATACATATAAAGGTAGTTGTTATATTTTAATAAATATGTATGTATACGTTAAAACAAATTAGCATGAATAAAATTTAAATATAGAAAAACACTTATATTACAAAAGAACATTGTACATAGACTTTCATATTAATTTCATATAGATTTTCATTATTAATTTGTTATATATTTTCAAGGATATCGAAAAAATTAATAAGGAATTTGCATTGCCCGCCATCTATTAACTGTTTATTTCAATTAGCATAAACATTGTAAAATAAAATGTTTACAATTCATAAAGTGAATACATAGAACTTGTTGCGAAACTTAATTACGAAATTTTATAGCATACTTCTAGGGAGAGAACAAAAATTAAAATAATTTTAATATTAAATATTATATTAGTTATGTTATAGAATATATATATAATTATATTTTTCGAATGACTTTTACTATTACTCTTTTATTTTAACAGAATTTGGGCGACTACCTCGTATCACTGAATAATATAAAAAAAAAAACCAATTTGCTTCTAAGTAAATAAGTTATATTTATAAATGTCTACAAAATACTAAAATATATTAAAATTTTAGACTTCTACAGCTTTAAGAAAAAGAGGAAAATTAAAAGGTCAATCCAGAAAATAAATGAATTTAAGTTAATTAGCCATACTGGTGTTTCTCTCTTTCCTTATGGTAGAATTCGATAACTGATAAAAAAAAACACTATTTTTAACATTTCGAAAGTACTGTAACGTACTATAACGTACGAACTGTAACGTACAGCAGAGAGAAAGTTTTTGATCAAGTAGGGTAAAAGTGATTAACACATTTTGATTTTCTTTTTTAATGTTGTTAAGTATGTATGTTGTTAAGCATCTTTTACTAAAATAGATGCATACATATTTAATAGAATTAATTATTTCACATATAATGTAAATTAATAATTCTTGCTTATTTCATACATATGGTTTTCGTATTAAATGTCAACAGTTTAACAATTTTTTGCGTTAATTAAATTTCTAATTAAGAGCGTATATATATATATATATATATATATATATGTTTTTATAAAAATTTCAAGATTTTGACACTTTAGAATTTTCTATTTTCCTATTTCAATTAATTTTAATACATACCTAATCATAACTAACCATATATGTATATCTTATATCATTGTCAACTAAAATCTAAATATAATCTGTCGAACAAAACTTAACATCTTATATAACATTCAAAAGCATCAATTCAAATGAAAATTATTTAAGATATTTAAATAAAAAATTAGAATTTTAAAACAATCTTAATAAAAGAGAAAAAAAAAACAAACCCTTTAAAAAGTAGAAAAATAAAAATGTATAGGAAATCATTATTTTTCTGGAAAATTTTATGATACTTTCATTTTCTCCAAGTATTGCTTATTTTGTATTGCTATTTATAAAGTAATAATAACAAAAATATTATAAGCAATACTTACTACGACACCATTTAAAAAAAAAAAATTTATTTTTCCTTCTTTGTTTTTTTTTTAGATTCTATGTATTTCCTAGAATATTTCTGTTATTTGTTACTTGTTCTATAAAAAAAAATTTTTACTATAAAATTTTCTTCCCTTCCCTTTCAGATCTAAACACACACAAAAAAAATCTTTAAAAAAAATTTTTTTTACCATTTATGTTTTTTTTTCTATATTTTCCTCCTTCATTTTTATATTAGTAAGGCCCTTAAAAAAATATATTTTTATTTTTCCTTTATTATTTTTCATATTTTCATATTTATAGAAGTATAAAATTCAGTGTTAGGATTTTCTGCTCTTTAGAGTAGCAAAGCATTTCACTATAGAAAGTGCTTTTACGATATGGTTCTCTTTTTAATTTATTTACGGTCATTAGTTAATTTACGATATTCATATAATATTTTACTTTATAAATTGGCGATATATTTATTTTGCTTTTCTAATAATTTTATTTCCCTAGTTGAGTAAAACAGTAGCTCTAATGGCATTAATAACGGAATATATTTTAAGTGCCAAAAAATTTTTAAGTTGTCAGATTATCTGTGTTTGAGGAAGTTTTGACTTGAACAAAAAAGCTTTTTTATGTTAATAAAATTATAAATTTTTTTGATAAATTATATAAAGCAATATATTAAAATATTTGTTGTAAAATTCTCTGTTTTTCTTTCAAAATAATGGGCTCTATTCTGGGAATTACATATTATGTTTATCACTAAGTAATAAAAATCAGAAAGTATTGTTTTAAAAAGTAAACATTGCACAAAAATACGCGCTCAATAAATTTTTAAAATTTTTACGATATAAATCAATATTTTACGATATTTATCACTTTACTGAAATGATACTTTTTTCAAAAGAAAATCATTCACAATCAAATTTTTTAATATTTTCCTATAATTATTGACGGTTGTCTTAAAATTATTGGCACGAACCACCTATTAATCGTAAGTATTAATCGTAAACCTATTTTAGACACTAATCTTTTATATACATGTTGATTCATCCCTTTCTCGTATTAATATCGAATATAAGGTAGCAACCACTTTTAAAATATTAAGTCCTAACACTAGTCTAGATAAATATATATATGTACAACTATAAAAATATTAAAAAAAAATATTGATTTTATGCCACCATCATATTATATTTAAAAATAAAAAAAATTAAAAAAATAAATAAATCGTTTGTACAAATGTACGTATATATATACATAAATAGTTAGGCGTCTTTAGTTTTGTAATAAGAATAATCAAATAACAACATCACTGCCAGACCTATGTATCTTTTTTATCGTAACTACATCATCATCAGCCTTATAGGCGCTTCTCTTTCCCAAAAATAAAAATATATATATATTTTTTTACTTTTCCCTCAATTTGTATTCATTTTTTTTTTTTTACTTTTTATTAACATTTTTATTTGCACAATATAATCGTACAGTGGTTATTTCATTATAAGATAACAGTTTAAATTAACTTAAGATAAAAATTAAGTTAATGACACCCCTATTTAGGTTATATCATGCTGATTATATTAACTAAGTAAGTATATAAAAAAGTGTAAGTATCATGAAATTTGATTCTTCCCTTTTGGAATTTTTGATTAGTTTTTCATCATGGTTGTAAGTTTTAGGTATAGGTGCTGTTTATTATACAAAAATTTTTATTTTTTCTTCTGTTGGTCTATTATATAACTTACGAATATGTATATGTGTATATAGAATTATTAAGTTTTATTGAGAAAAACTTGTAAAAACAGTTAATAAAATTAAATATAATAATAAATTTATTTCTCGAAACTATTCGGGACAAATTGTTATAAAATGGTAATAACACAACAGCGGTAATAGAAAAAAAAGAAGGAAGAACTGATACTATAATAAAAACGAATGTATTTAATTAATTAAAGAATCTTTATTTTTAATTAATAAATCTGGTGGTAGAAAATGCATATATTTGATATTAAAATAAAAAATTTGATGCTTGATGAGAAAAACGGAACATTAAATTCAATCTCGCTTTTATAACATTGAAAGTTCTCGAAATTTAATGAAATCTACAAGAAAAAAATTCAAAGACAATTAAACAGATTATCGTGGAGGCCTTCTCAAAATTGAATATCTCCTAATTCAAAATTAAGTTTATATCTTGGAATAATTTATCAAAGTTCAAAGACCTGGAGTTGAAAAATTTTTTTTTCGGAAAATTAGGTGTAATGAATTTATTGGACGTATGGCAGTAATATTATGTAGATGATTTTTTTTATATCAACAAAACTTTTTAGATATGTTTATTTCAGAGGTACTTGTTCTAACCTTGTATTGCCTATTTGCCATAATGATCTGCATAATACAGTTACATATTTTTCAAGAATTTGGAGTACATATACTGCATTACTACTTAAATTAAGAATGGTGCTTTGTATTAGAAACATTTAACTTTTTCAATAAGTTATTTACAAGCGTCCAATATACACCAATTATACTAATTTCAAACTGGTAACATTACATATATATGAATACATATATCTATATATTTTTTTTTGAAACTTTACAAAATTTTATTGAAATTGTTCAATTCTCAAAAGAAATTTATAGTCCATATTTTCATTTTGGTAATTAAATTCCAAATATAATAATTCCACAACAAAAAAAAAATCAATTTTCCTTAGGCGCCCTTAAAAATTCCAATTAATCTTAAAAATCAAAAATGAATTAAATAAACGTTTATAATATTTTCTAATTCTGGTAGATTCATTTTTCTATATACAAGCACTTATAACAAGATTATTTGTACATATATATATATATATATATGTATGTATGTATAGAAAAATATTTAAATAGAGAAAATATAAGAGTAAAAGCTACAAATAAAAAATTGTAACATTTCCGATCAATATTTTGCTTTTATAATTTTTTTTTATTATAAAATCATTATTAAAATATTTTGAGTGTATATGAAATCTACCAAAAAAAAATATATTGAAATATAAAATATGCGATTTAATTCTCTTTTCAATTAAAAAAAATTAAAATTTTTTTTTTAAAAGGATAAGTTTTTATAATTTATTTCCAATATTTTATTGAACTTAAAGTATGCAAAATAAATAAAAAGTGTTACCGCACAAATAAATTGATAATTGTTAGTTGAACAAACAAATAGAAAAGGAGAACTGTTTTTTTTTTGTTTTGCTTCTGTAATTAGATATTTTATGTAATTTGCTTTAAAAATACACAATCAATAGGATATAGATTTTTTAAATTCTAGATTTTTTAAATACCTATGCACTTAAGTGCTTGGTTTGTAATATGAATAGATATATGAGAAGACTTATTGCGTTACAAATAAATTTTTGCATTTTTACATGCAATAGCAGAGAAATATTTTATCTGTTATATTTTGAAAATCTATACATACCACAGAGTTACGTACTTAAGCATGTGACATTATTCAATATCAATTTATTGATTTTTTTCATTAGTTTCTGCTTTTTGTTTCAATGTGCAATAATATTAGTTTAATTGATTTACAATAAACTTGTGACTCAACTAGTACGCTTCTGACTCATAAAGTTTTCTAAAAAACGTTTCAACCTTCGATTTTAAGCGACTTGACAATTTGGCTATAGAAACTAGTTCTGAAATATGTATACAAAATTAGCTATTATGGTTTAAAATAACTACCGAACCTGTTAAGCCATATTTCAGAAAATATATCAGATTTATATTTGGACACATGGCTGCCAGATTTCATTATTTTTTCAAATATTTAATATTATATTATTAGCTTTGTAAGACAACCAATCAACTCTATAAGCTATCACAACCAGTCCGACTAGTCTAATAGAAATTTCTGGATATAAGTGTATGCAATGAACTTGTTTCCGAATTTGTCCAATATGAATAAAAGCCACCCTTGACAGAAAAGAAACAGTTTTGAAAAAGTTTATGTAAATTGATTTTATTCGTTATTGAGTTATCGTGCGATTGGACGGACATATCTAAATCGACAAAGAATTTTACGCTGGGCAGGAATTTGTATATGTTCATATCACAGACGACCTAGGTGATTATAAACTACATGCAAGTTTATAATCACCTGGGTTGAAATAATATAATAAAATAGAATATTTTGACAGAACTTTTGTTCAGAAAAAAAATGTGACACAAAATAATTGGTTTTGTTTCGTTTATAGGTGTTTACAAGAATGATGAAATAAGCAACCATAATATTTAATAATGAGCAATAAAATAGAATAATACGCATTATGTTACAAGGTTCATTGAATCTAACCTATTTGTTTTACTTATTCAGAATTTCGAACGTTTCAAATGTTTCATAAATATTTTCTTTACCTAATATACAATGTATGTACAAAAACAAAAACAGTTTCATGATTATTGATCCCTTTGCAATTATTTTTCTCAAAACATCTTAAAATATGTTTTTTTGATTACTACCATAATAAATATTTCAGAAAAAAATTTCAAAATTATTTACAAAAATAATTTTTAACACACTCTCTATCTTATACTATCTACACACTATATCTAATACAATAAAAAATGTATACATATTATGTATATAGGAAATACTGATTTTAATCTTTCAAATTTATAATATGACATATTTATAGATTTAATATACCCATCAATATTATTCAAACCTCATATCATATATTATAACAAAAAAAAAAAGGATCAATATTAGCTTTCTATACAAAAATACAATATATCATTATTAAATACATATTTATTACACTTAGAAAAATATTCAATTCAATTATATCAATATGAACAAGTACAAATTTAAAAAAATATTCTTTAAATTGATAAAAACTTCATTAACATATTGTAAAATTAAAGATTTTTTAAAATTTTTTAAGAAAATTAATTAAAATTATTCCTATACATTAGTCTGGAAACGAGAAAATAATGTTTCCAATCATATAGCGATATTATATCCCCAATGGTATCGTTTTTTCCCCAACATCTTTTATTTTGTTTAGGAAAAACTATATGAAATTGCGATATATTTCCGGACAAATCTTGGTATGAACTACAAAGTTTTAAAATTTGATGAGAACATTATTATTAGTGTTTACCGTAAATAATGTTAACTACATGTACAACGCATTTTGTTTCTTAAAACTGGTTTTTAATAAATATGTAATTATTATTAAGTTGTACTATTAATTATCAATATATTTGCATATGTAAGTATATTGTGTACCAACAAACAACTATTTTTCAAAATTTAAAAAATAAATTTTCTTACAGTGTACAAATATAATATTGTAAATCAATACAAGCACACACATATATATATACGCATATATTTTTTTTTTTTATTATTTTCCTATTATTTAAGCTATTTGGTACACTACATTCATACATATTTAATGTGAAAATTCTTCTTGAAAAAAGATTTATAATTTTTTTAAGTGCCTATACCATTCATATGAATCATCATACATACTCATATATTATACGTAGAGCATTTTAATAAATACATACATATATAAAAATATTATATAAATAGTGTTTATTCAAAAATCCTTTATCTCAATCATCATGACAACAATTTTACTATTTCCTTGTTAACTTTGGAAAAAAAAAATTTTTTTCTTTATTTCTATTTTTCCTTAGATAAACACACATAATATGTATACGTAGAAGTGTTTGTTCATTTAAATGTGTAGATAGAGATATATTTATATTATATGTAATATGAATTCATAAATTTATTTTGTGATCTAAAAAAAAAACCAATGAAGAAATAAGGAATTTTCACATCATGTTCATAAATATATTAAATACATATACATATATACATTCACAAATTCTTATATACACACATGTGTATAACTTTAACTTGACAAAGGAAATTTTATTATTACAATTTCTACCTTTTTTTTGGTATTTTGTTTGTTTTTTTTTCATAAATTTTTTCCGCTAAATTTCTAATAGAAATTGAATTGAATTTTGTGAAAAGAGATTTAAGGTATTTCAATTTTTTTTCTCTTTTCTTTTCCTTTCTTTTCCAAATTCCCTTCCTATTTTTATTGAATATTTTCTTTATTTATTTTTTCTATTCTTTTTGATAAGGTAATCTAAAATTTTATTAAATTGTATATGTACATACATCAATAATGTATATATACATTTATAGGAAACTTACTATAATATATTATTAGATACAATCTTATTAGTGAATTGGTGTATATATATATACATATATGTGTATACAATAAGGGAAATTAATATGTTATTATTATGATAGAAATAAAGGAAAGAATAAAGAATGTAATATTCCTACTCATTCTAAAAATGTTATTATAGATTCCTTCTTAAATTGTATGAAAAGTAGAATAAATAGAATAAGATGTCTTGTAATAAGTTCAAAGAAAATAATATAAAAATAGAATTAGTAAGCGAAAATGAGTAAAATTAACTCAAGCTCTGTTTTATTTTAGAAATGGAAAGCAGTTGCTCAAACTACACTAAAACTTTAGATATTAAAATTTTATTTAATTATTGAAATATTCTATTTGAATTATTGTTTCAGATTTATGTCCTGATATAAATTCTGATACATTTTCATAACTAGCGATTTTCGACACCAAAAAATATTTGTAGTGTAAATACGAGTACTATGTACAAACAAAATCGTTTAATATGCAAATTGCCAAAGAAAATTTTTGTAGTTTTCCTAAAATCGTATAAATTGCAATTGTTATTTTTGAAACTATTTGATTGAATTTCTTGATTTCCTAGATTCTTATTAGAACAGTAAGAAACCCAAAGACTCTTACAATTTAGACTCTTAAAATTTTTTTATTGAAATTTATTTAAAAAGTTACTTGTATTGAGTTATTTACAAAAAGAAAGAATTCTCTCTAAAAAAATTAATTTATAAATGTTCATATTATAGGATATTTTTACATTCTTTAACTGTAATACAGTAGACAAAATGTTATTTCCTTTGACATTATTACACAATACTAATAATCTATGTATTTTTAACAATCCAAGTAGATATAAATGTATAAGAAGTTTGATTTTAATATTTCATAATATTTTCAAATAATTGCATACTTTAAGGAGTATAGTTACAAATTTTTTCTATATCTAATTTATTTTATATAATAAAATATTATATAATATATAGCTGATTATTTTCAATTGAATGAACTTTTGGCATATGTATCTACTTAATTTCTATAGTATAACAAAATAAATAATTTCTAGTAATATCTAAGATATTAGAAAATACAATTTGAGCAAAGGATGTAATTATAATTATTTTATAAGTATTTTTTAAAATAATTATACCTAAAAATATTTTTTAAAATTACAAGAAATTGTGAGATTTTAAATTAATACCAAAGAAAATTTTCTATATTGGAATGAAAACTAAATATTCTATGTCCATAAGCACCCCAGAACTTAAAAATAAACTATATTTAAGTCTATAGTTTAAATATTTATAAATCAACAGATTCTTGCAAACGAAGCTTAATCCTTGCTTATTTTATGAATATTTCAATACTCACATCCTCAGCATTTATTTTCATAGTTCACTCCAATTAAACAATACATAAAAAGAACGTAAAACGGCCGTGCATAGCATCGCATAGTCAATTTAGTAAGACTGGAGAAAACAACTTTTATTAATAAAAACCCTAATTTTCTAAACTGAAATTGAAAATTGCTAGTACTTATCTAAGTAAAATTATCTCTTATTAATAAGTGTAATTCAGTTAAATAATTTTTTTTAGGTTATCTTTTACCTCATTGTTTACAATTTCCTTACACAAAAAACTATTTATTTTTTTTTTTCTTTAATTCTAAACAAAATTTTACGAACAATAAGTAGATTTCAATCGATTTATTGTATATAAATACGAATATATAAACATTTTTGTAGATCTATATAAATAGATAAATACTTAGATACAATTTTAATTAACTCACTGTAAAAGAGGAGAAAAAAAGAACGAAAATTAGAAAGAATGTGAGTAATTCTTTGAATAATCGCTTTTAAAATTTTATTCATACGTAAATATGACATTAATTGAAAGACAAAGTATATTGAGTGGGGAGGATGTAAAAAAAATTGATTAAAAATTTTTTATTTCGATATTTTCTTAAATTTGTATGTATTTAAAATAGAAAATACAATTTAAATTTTTTCAATTTCATGGTACTTACGCTTTTATTTTTATAAAGTATGATTCATAATTTGAACATGCAAAAATGTTTCATAAAATTTATTTTTAAATTAAAATTCAAAAATAATAAACAACTTATTTCAAATATGAACTTTTATACATAAGAATTTAGAACACTTCAATAATTTGAAATGTTTATTAATGAAAAAAATATAAAATCAAATACAAAATTTGACATTGTTGATACAGTTTCGAAATTTTCAAAAAAAAATTTAATGAAATATGTAAAAAAAATAGACTTTAGTAGCTAAACACACGAAACATTTGTGTCAGTACGAATAAATTTCGAAAAAAAATTTAAATATCACATATTTAATGTTTAATTAAGATCATTTTTTCGAAAACCTACAAGTTTATACTAAAATTAATTTTTAAAATTTCATTGTCCTCATGATTGTGGCGGGATAAAAAAAATCTCCCCCCAAAAAAGTTGTTGATGTCTCGCTTCTAACAAAAACAATATTTGTCGGCTTTCAATTTTAGTACAATAGAGTTTAAAAGATCTCAAAACTAGATTTTTTCGCTATATAATTTCCGAGCCGATAGATTTTTCGAGAAAATTTTTTTTTTTTTTCGAAACCATTGTGTGATTTTTAATGGTGATCAGGCCAATGCAATAATGCAGATAGTGGGTACATAAGGGACACATAGTCAGGCACACATTCATATACATAAGAACACTTTTATCAATTAAATTTTCTTGCTTAAATTGAAGGTTTTTAGGAAATGATTCACATTTTTGCAATTTCAATTTTTTTTTTCAAATTTTAAACATTTTTCACAAAAATTCTTTTCACTTTTATATTTGGATTTCATAATATCACCATGCAGATATGACACGCTGATATTAGACTATTATATAATTTATATTAGACTCTTATTCTTATAACTTCTTAAAAAAACTGATTCGGATTTCTTTTTGGCTATACCTAATAAAAATTTTCTCAGTATCCCATTTATGATTATGGGTGTTCAATATAGACAATAATGATAAAATCAAAATTCCTTAAAAAAAAATTAATTTAAAAATTGAAAATACTTGCAAATTGAGTACGTAGATCTAATATTTTATTGATGTACGAATACAATAACCAAAAAAAAAAGCTTGAAAGAATAAGGGCATCTAAATTTTTTTAATGATAATTTTACGATAATGTACACTATCATTACCTAAAATTATAAGTATTTAATTTTATTATTCTAGTAATAGCATAAAATAAAAAAAAACTAGAATAACAAAAAAAAACCCATAAAATATCATTAATCAAATTTTATATACCCTTTCAATCTTCAGCATTTCATTAAAATGCTTATGATTTTTATATGAAAAAAATACAAGAAAAAAAAAAGAATTTTTATAACAAAAGTAAGAGGTAAACATTAAAACAATAGCAAATAGACTGCAAAGCGATTATGCTTATAAAAAAAAAACAGGAGAAAAAAAATGTTCATAAAAAGAGTAAAATGCTAATGGTTTGTCCTATTTTTTCGTTTTTTTTTTTTGCTCAAAAATAAAAAAGAAAACATGAAAATATTCTAAGACCAAGTAAATCCTTGTTATGTATACTCATTTAGAATAACAATAGCAATACAAAACAGTGTAAAAAAATTAACCTAAAAAGGTCATATTTTTTCTTTTTTTTCATTATTATTCTCTATTAAATTTTACAAAAAAAAATAAAAATACAGATTGAATTTGGACAAACATTTTTTTGAGGACTATGTACCGAAAATTTGTAAGGCACCTTGGACCTATATACATATATAGATTTAGTCATAAATGCAATTCAACAATACAACAGATCGAACACTACAGCAATTCATTTCTAGCAAATTTCATTTAATTTTGAAATTCGGTTCTATTAGAATTGAAGAATTACTTATTGAAATTTGTAAATATTAGGAGTGTTGCACTGTAAAAATATTATTTCAAATCTGTTCAATAAGATCTTTTTATTTTTTAGAATTCAACAGCTGAGTCAAATAAAAAATTTAATATTCAAGAAGATGGAAGTAAAGAAATAAATGAAGAGAAATAATTGTAACTTTTAATATTGTAATTAGTGGGTGCATGCCGAATTTTACTTTAATTGAAGAGCTTTATTAATGGAAATTAAAATTTAAATTAGAGAATGATATGCTGAATTTCTCTTTTAAAAATTTAAACAGACTATTTAAGATAAATATTAAATAACATCTAATCTTAAAATTTAAAATAATTTTTTTCTAAATTACATAGCTAATACATTTTATAAATAACTTAGTTAATACATTCTATTTTATTGAATTTCATTGTAAATGATTTAAAGTCTGGCGCTTTAATAAAACTTTTACACAAATTTTACTTTAATGCCTTCAAATTTTTTAATTTAAACAAGCTGTTTCATTTTTTATTACAAATTACAAAGCACTTTAAAATTGTTGAACTCTTTAATATTATTTCATATTTATCAAGCTAAATTATAAAATTAAGTACATAACGCTAGAACATAATTTACTTTAACTACTCTTGTAGTCAATTAAACGTTTCCATCTCTGGATATAGGAAACTTTGTTCTGCAAAACAAAATATGCAGATAGTCCACAATTAATATTCAGATGGTCCACCATTGTGTTAACTGGAAGACAAAATTGTTTCAAAACAGAAGATAACGAGATTGAATAACATTCTCAAACAACATTCAAACATTCAAAAAAACTCATGTAGAAAATGGTCAATTTCCTCTCTAAACCAATTTACTCAAACCAAATTTAATGCAATCGAACCAACTGATATGAAATTTTTCATTATATTTTTTTTTAAATTCACTTATTTTTCTCAAACCTAAAGTTTTCCTACTGCGTCATGCTTTCCATTTTTTTTTTCTTCTTCTGTTTAAAAATAAACAAAAAATTCCTTTATTCCTTTAATTTTTATTAAAACGATCATTCTGGTTCATTTATTTTTTCTCATACTTTTCGTATGTTTTTCTTTTTTGTTCCACTTCAAAATATTTACTAAACTTTATATATGTTCCATAAATATGATAAGTTTTGAATCAACTAACTTTTATGTAGTTGTTAAAATAATAAAGAAAAATCAAGAAAAAAAAAACCAACAAAAAAAAAAAGGTTTATTTTTTTCCTCGTTATTTTTTATTTTGATTTTATGACGATGACCATCATCAAGTTTTAAGGACACGTACTAAACGTATCACAGATGGTGAGAATAATAGATTTTATCCCTCTGAGGTTTTAAAGGTACATACATAAACGAATTTATGTATACATACATACATACGTATAAGGATAATTTTTATAAAATAAGTGTATGTAGACATAAAATAAATAATAAATAACAAGATAAAACTGACCTGGGATCATAATGTGCAGATATTCAAATTATTCAAATGAAGTATAAAAAACAAATAAGAAAATCAAAAAACAAAAAAAATGTAATAAAAAACAACAACAATAGTAATAACAATAAAAAGATTCAAAGGATTCGTTCTTGTTTTTGTTTTTCCTCTTTTTCTTTTTATATAAAAAAAAAAATTCATGATGCAGATAAATTTTTTTCTTCTTTATTTTTTTGTTTTTTTTAAATTTATTTTATTTTCATTTTTTTTTTTTGCTTTATTACTACTTAACTGTAAAAACTATGGGTACGTATTCGCATAATATTAAAAATATAAAAACGTTTAGGCTAATTTTTTAATGTAATCACAGATGACCTTAAAAAAATAAAAATATTAATATTATATGTATATATATATATAATTATATAAGTGTATGTACATATACGTATGTGAATTGTATAATAAAAATTTAAATTTTCTAAAATAATATTTTTATATTTTGTTTAGCTGTTGTTGAATCATATTTACTCTAAACTACTGAAAAAGAAATTAATCATAAATTTTAAACATTGGGGTTAATTTTCCTCTTTTACTTATAGTTACTTGTAAGGATATCAACATATCATCAAAAATAATACAGGGTGCTGTATTATTAAGAATTTTTCTATATACCAACGTTTAATTGTAATATTAAATACTGTGATTGAAAAATTGGCGAAAAAATTTTTATATATAGGGTTAGGACTCGAATCATAATGATTTCTGATTTTTAAAAAAATTTTGAAAAATTTTTTTTAAGTTATTTTGAGGTCAAAAGAAGAATTTGCTTGTCTGAAGAATTTGATTGATTCTATTACCTAATTTCGATTTTACCCAATGAATGCAGTTTGTCTTGATTTTAAGACAATCTGCAATATTTTTCATGACTTTTGGTCGTTTAAGTATCATACATAAGTATCATCTTTTTTAAATAAAAATACAGAGTTCTTTATTGTACAATGAGAATATTTTTAGTTATTTACAAAAATTATTTGAAAAACAATTAATGTAAGCCTTTAAACTAGTAACAGTGCAAAATTAAATTAATTTTAATTACCAAAATTAATTATTATATCTTTTGCAAAAATTTTTCATTAAATATTTATATCTTTTATATAAATTAAATTAGAAAAAAAACACCCTTCTATCATAAAGAAATTCTATTTATAAAAATCTTTTATTGAGGAAACTATAATTAAATTTCGATTTACTCTGTAATAAATAATTATGCATGCACAATATATATGTATTATGTAATAAATTAAAAAAAAAGGATATAATAAAATGAATTGCTTATTTTATGATTTCTTCGGATTATTAAATAAATATAATAATATAGAATTGTTTTTTTTCCAATAAGATATGGGGGAGGCAACCAATATTAAATCAATTTTCTTATTTTAAAATTTATATAGAAAGAAATACACAAAATAAAAATATTACGAGTATTCATAATAAATATATAGAGAATTCATTATATTTCATTTAATTATTTAAAGTAAAAGTGAAGAATAAAATTAAATTTTCTTTAAAAGTACGTAAGTTTTTTTAAAAATTCATTATCTTCAAAATATTTAAATATTGTAAGAGGAGGCATATATATACATATATACCTTTAGAACTCAATGAAATGCTGTCTCGAAAATATATGCATTCATATGAATTCCCAATATTTTCTAAATTTAATTAAAAAAAATGTTGAGATGTAAAAAAACATTGAACCCAATCGAGTTTAAAATTTTCTCTTAAATAATGTGAGTTTGCACAATAACCAAAGAAAAATGTAGTATTACTTCAATTTTTGAAAGAAATTTTTATTCGAGGGTATTGCCCTCCTAGCATAAACCTAAATTCGGACGAATTTCATTGAAGTTTAAATATTATCGAACCCAAAACTTAAGAGATAATTTCAAAAACTAAATATCCTTAAATTGAATTAAGATGTAAGCTGGATTGAATTACCATTATTATTGAAACAAGACTTAATTAATAAATAAAGTAAATTGCTTCACATTCTGCTAAACCTAATAATTTTACTTCAAGAATATTATAAGAATAGATTTCTGAGAAATTTTTTGTGAGGAAAGAGATTATTATTTACGTAATATAAATTATTTTTGATCTCAGTACAAATAAATATAAAAAATTATTTAATTAATTTCGAATAACATTTAATAATAAAATATTATCTGATTTCAGTTCTACAATTAAATCCGGCATCAATTACATAAAACAATTTAATTTTTTAATATCACTAACAAACAGAAAAATGGTTGTTATTCTTAAGTCTAGTTATTCATTTTACATATAGCAGTCATACTATAGGAAAACAAACGGGTTTTTTTATTACTGCTTTAATTAAAAATAAAAAAAAAATGACATTTTTTTTAAATTGAAAATTTAAAAAATTGAAATATATAAATAAATTCTATACGTCAAACATACATTATTGTGTTTAACGAACTATTAAAAAATTTTATTTCAAATTCGTCACCTTCTCTTAAAAAAGAAAAAAACTTTTATTTTTGTTTTTTGTGCAAAAGCACGTTTGTTTTTATAGCACACAGAATTTATAACTTTTTTCTTTAATAAATTTTTAAGTACACTTTATTGTAGCAGAATATATTTTACACAATATATGTACAATATTAATGTATATGCATATGTATATTATGTAGAAATTTGTGTACACGTTTTCACACAAATTTTTATATGATGCCAAATAATATAAAACTTTCAAATAAGTACTATACTTTTTGTATTTTAAGCGGTTTTATTCTTTTTATTTCCAAATTTATAAGTAAAAACAAGTGTTTAAACCTTAGTTTAAAAATATCTATTGTAAAACATTTAGGCCTATTTAAACATTATATCAAATGGTTTGTTAGATTTACATATTTAGGTCATTTCAAAATTTAAGGACAGAGTAATAAAAAGTGTGAAAAATATTTATTATGTACACGTGCATAACAAATGTTGTTATTCTCGTACAGTCTTTCATAAGCAATAAAATACATAGTTTAGATAACAATGTTTTTGTATTTGAATGAGATAAAATTTAAAACTATTTTGTAACCTAAATAAACAATTAGGAATTTTTACTAATCTAAATTTAGCATAATTATAAACACAAGACAATTTTTATTTGTAAAGAATACAAGATAACACAATTTCTTTTTGTTTAACTACATAAGGATATCTCCTTATGTTCAATACTTATGTAAATAAATAATTATTTAAAACCAAAATTAAATTAGAGTAGGGATAGATTTGAGTTATAAGTTTTTGTATAAAAAGGAAGAACTTTAAAAATAAAGGGGAATCTTCCTCTGATGATCAAGAATAACAAATCTTTTTATTCAGACAGATAATATATGAATCAATAAACTTAGGTTTCCTAGTTTACCCTGTTTCATACATTAATTCAAGACTTTTAATTAAGACATTACACAGAGGGTATACGAATCATTGAACTAGTGTTTCCTAGCTTCACCCTGTTTCATCTACCACTTGAGACTAAAAAGTAAGAAAAGGGTCTAATAAAGTACCACTCATTCTGAAAGGTACATAGTCCTGAACAGTGGTGACCCCGACGTGATCTCATCAGAAGAGGTTCTCAATATCAAGTAATTCGCAAACAAAAACACACAACAGAAGTTAAGAAAATGGATCAACTAGTAAAGAAACAAGTTGACATAAAAAAAGCTATACAGTCTCTGAAGTTGGAATACGATCGACTTGCAGAGGAAAGGAAGACATCCAAGTTGGTTAGAGAAAAACAAACGAAATTAGACAAATTGTGGCAGGAATTTGAGATGAATGATGAATCAATCAGAACAAAACACGGAAAAGAAATAGATCATGATTACTTCACCAAAGATCTATACAACGTCTTAGAAAAAGAGTATATGAAAATAAAAGAACAACTGCTTCAAAAAATTGAAAATCTTGAGGCATTATCATTAAAAGTTGATGTAGCAAACAATGAGCCGAAAGAGAACAGAACAAGAGACGAAGTCTTGGATATAGAAGAGGATATATCGGAAGACTTGAAAATCGTCATTAAAAAGTGTCAGAGAAGCAAATTCGCGTTAAACAAGTTATTAAACGAAATAACAATTAATAACCAATCAAAACCCTATTATGAGATGAAAATCCAACAAATTCAAAGCAAACTGAAGGTTTACCAAGATAAAGATTCAGATGTATGTAGCAGGATTGACGTTCCTGAAAGATTAGGGTATGATCCTGATGAATTTTTTGCAGATGAGAATGAAGCCATGAATCTTATTCAAAATCTGAGAGAGCAATTAGACAAGATGAAGATGACGGAGCAAACTGAGAAACCTTTAGATAACATAAAAGGAAAATTACCTGCCATCACACTTCCAAAATTTGATGGAGAATACACAAAGTGGATACAGTTCAGAGACTTATTCACACAAATTATAGACGTGCAAGCAATTCCACAAGTAGAAAAAATGTGGTATCTTAAGACGAATCTAATAGGTGAAGCAGAGAAGTTAATTAGACATCTACCTATTTCTGACCAAAACTACAATATAGCATGGAAGATATTGACTGAAAGATATGATAATAAACGTTTATTAGTATCAAGTATCATTGACAAATTTTTAAATCAACCAAGTTTAACTCCTGGTTCATCGAAATCAATCAAACAGATGTTCGACACAACAAATGAATGTGTTCTTTCATTAGAGAATTCGGGATTTAATGTTGTCGGCAGCTGGGATCCTATATTACTACAAATCATTTACAAAAAACTAGACAGAGAGACATATTCATTGTATGAGCTATCATTGAAGCAACCGAAAGAAATTCAATCATTGGAAAAGTTCCTAAACTTCATCGAAAAGAGATTTCAATCGCTCGAGGCCTTTGGAAATAAGCAAATTCAATCAAGTACTTCAAGAATAAAATCAATTCCTAATTACCAGGCAGCTACATTTTCAGCAAGTAGTTCAATTAAATGTGCCGTGTGTAATAACGGGCATTTCATATTCAGTTGTCCAGAGCTAATAAAGATGACGACACAGAACAGAGAAGCAAAGATCAGGGCATTAAAATTATGTATAAATTGTTTGCGGCCTGGTCATATTCAAAAATCGTGCGTATCAAGAAAATGCAAAAAGTGTAACCAAAGGCATCATACATTGTTGCATCAGGAAAAAGAAACTTCTTCAAAAAGTAATCAACCAGTCAATGAAAAAAGAGATGTAACAGCTAGTGTTCATATGGGATCAAATAAAAATGAAGCAGAGAGCTATGTGTTCTTAGGAACAGCTTTGGTCACGGTACGTGGACCAAACAAGAGAACGATAGATTGCCGTGTTTTAATGGATTCAGGTTCTCAATTAAACTTCATCTCAGAAAGATTACAAAAGCAGTTAAAATTGGACACACGAAGTGTTGAAATTGACATTAATGGAATTGGTAATGTTGGTTTCATTCCTACAACTGATAGAGTCAACGTAACTATTGAATCAAAAGTAAGAGATTTTAATATAAATATTGATGCTCAAGTCATCAAAGAGATCACCAAGTGTCAACCTCAAAGACTGATCAACATCGACTCTTGGAATATTCCAGAAAATCTCACGTTATCTGATCCTAATTTTAACAAACCACAACGTATTGATATGTTATTAGGAGCAGAGGTATATGGTGACTTAATAAGATCAGGAAAAGTTAAATTAAAAGATAATCTGCCAACATTGCATGAAACTGTATTCGGGTGGATGATCCTCGGAAAAGCATCAAATAAAGAAAGCTACACAGCATTAACAACAACAAATTTATCAAATCAGCAATTATCAAATGAATTAGAGAAGTTTTGGGAATGTGAAGAAATACTAGAACACAAACCTCTCAGCAAAGTGGAGATGGAATGCGAAGAATTCTTCAAGGTAAAACATAAACGAGATAAATCTGGGAGATTTATAGTCAAGTTACCTATATTGAGCTGTCCGAATTTACTTGGAGAATCAAAACACATCGCTTTTCGAAGATTCCTGAATCTTGAAAGAAAATTATCTAAAGATGCAATTTTAAAAAGTGAATATACAAGTTTTTTAAGAGAATACTTGGAATTGGGTCATATGACAGAAATAGAATTGGAAGATATACCACGTACACACTATTTTATGCCGCACCACGGGGTTATTCGTGAATCAAGCAGCTCAACAAAACTAAGAGTGGTTTTCGATGCGTCATGTAAAACTACATCCGGAGTATCGTTAAATGACATCATGATGAAAGGACCAAAAGTTCAGAGTGATCTGTTCAACATTCTATTAAGATTTAGAATGTATAAATATGTCGTTACAGCAGACATCAAGCAAATGTATCGACAAATAATGGTAGCAGACGAAGATAGAAAATTGCAGATGATCATGTGGCGTTCGAAACCCCAAAATAAAATTAAGTATTATCAATTGAACACAGTCACATATGGTACAAGATCGGCACCTTATTTAGCTACAAGATGTTTAACACAATTATCAATCGATGAAAAATTGAGATATCCTGTAGCAGCGAAAGCTGTCAGAGACTTCTATGTAGATGACATTATTTCTGGCAGTGACACTATGACTGGTACGATTGAATTAAAAAGACAATTAATTAAAATGTTACAATCAGCCCAATTAAAATTACATAAATGGGGATGTAATGATCCACGATTATTATCAGATATACCAGAAGCAGACAGGGAAAAGGAGAAGGTGTTTAAAAATGATAATGAAGGTTATATCAAAACTCTTGGTTTATGTTGGCAACCTTCACAAGATGTCTTTTCTTTTATCACAGCATGGCCAGATATAGATGAAAAAGTTACAAAGAGAAAAATAATATCAGAGGTTTCTCGACTATTTGATCCTCTAGGTTTAGTAAACCCTGTCATAGTTGTTGTAAAAATATTCATTCAGAAACTTTGGAAATTGAAACATGATTGGGATGATGAACTAGAAAATAATTTAAAAACTGAATGGATAGAGTTTCGTCAAGATTTAAGTAACTTTACTAGTGTAAAAATCTCACGTTATATGTTCATCAGCCAAAAAGAGGTTTCGAGGACAGAGTTGCATGTTTTCAGCGATGCCAGTGAACGAGCATTTGGAGCAGCGGCATATATAAGATCCATAGATAGCGACAACAATATTAAATGCAAACTACTATGTTCAAAATCAAAAGTAGCACCAATTAAATTCATAACACTTCCAAGATTGGAACTTTGTGCTGCCCATTTAGCGTCAAAACTTATGTCAAAGGTTCAGCAGAGTCTAAACTACAAATTTGATGAAATGTATCTATGGAGTGATTCACAGATAGTACTATCTTGGATCAATGGTGATCCTTCTGTTTTAAAAACCTTTGTAGCTCATCGGGTATCCTTAATACATAAAACATCATCAGCAGGACAATGGAATTATGTGAACACCAAAAGTAATCCTGCTGATTTGCTCTCTAGAGGAATGTCGCCAGATAAGCTTAACAGTTCAGAACTTTGGTTTCTGGGTCCACCATTTCTAAAATTACCAGAACATGAGTGGCCGGATAGAAGAGTAAATCATATGAGGCTTCAAGAAGAAGAAAAGAAAACTTCTTTAGTTTTGAATTGTGACGAAATAAGAAAAAATCATCCTCTTCATGAAATTAATCACCGTAATTCATTTGCATATTTACTCAGAGTTATGGCATACATCTTAAGATTTATTAATAAAACTAAGAAAAATAATAATGATCAACTCAACGGCACCTCTTTATCAACCACAGAAATTAACCAAGCAATGAATGAAATAATAAAAGAAATCCAACGAATACATTTTTCAACAGAAATACGACAATTGGAGAAAGAATTCTCAGTACCAAAACATAGCAAAATAGTTTCATTATCACCATTTTTGGATTTAAAAGGTATCCTTAGGGTTGGCGGAAGATTAGACAACGCAGACATCTCTTACAATGCCAAGTATCCTATACTACTTCCAGGTACAGATTTCGTATCGAAATTACTTATGATACATTTACACGAAAAGAATTTACATGCCGGACCATTAGCATTACTTTCAATTTCCAGGCAGAAATTTTGGATAATAAATGGCAGAGCATTGGCAAGAACAACGGTGAATAATTGTGTCAACTGTGCAAAAGCCCAGCCTCAGTTACTACAACAATTGATGGGAAGCCTACCAGCAGAAAGAGTCTTACCGGCAAGAGCATTTTTAAATACTGGTGTTGATTTCTGTGGTCCTATATGGACACACTATCATGTTAGAGGGAAAAGACCTCATAAATCTTATATAGCCGTATTCTGCTGCTTTACTACAAAGGCAATCCATTTAGAAGCAGTATCAGATCTTACAACAGAAGCATTCTTAGGCGCACTCAAAAGGTTCATTGGAAGAAGAGGAGTATGCAAAAATATTTTCTGCGACAATGCAACTAATTTTGTGGGTGCAAAAAACAAGTTGGAAGAAGTTAAAAAGATATTTGAACAACAGGAAAATAAAGAAAAAATAATAAAAACTTGCAGTAACAACGGCATCCAGTTTAACTTTTCTCCCCCACGTTCTCCTCATTTTGGTGGTCTGTGGGAAGCTGCTGTTAAATCAACGAAGAAATTATTACGACAAACATTAAAATCCGCATCATTGACATATGAAGAATTATCTACTGTGTTAGCAGAAGCTGAAGCAGTCTTGAATTCAAGACCACTTACTCCACTATCTTCCAGTCCAAATGATTATTGTGCTCTTACACCAGGGCATTTTTTGATAGGGGAACCGTTGACAGCAATCCCAGAAACAGAACAAAATGATAAAAAATTAACATTATTATCAAGATGGAAGTTGGTTTCAGCCATTCGTCAGGAATTTTGGAAAAGATGGAACAAAGAATATTTAACACAATTGCAACAAAGATACCAATGGAACAAATCTTCTAAGAACATTAGTAAAGAAATGATGGTTATTATAAAAGATGAAAATCATCCTCCTTTAAAGTGGCGTATGGGAAGAATAGAAGACGTCTGCAAAGGTCCAGATGGATTCGTTAGAGTAGTCAAAGTCAGAACGGCGAATGGAATTTTAGAACGTGCTATACATAACTTAGCTCCATTGCCAATAGAGACAGATAATGAAAATACTTCAGCAGTTAATGGTACATCAGCAAAAAGAACTGCTGAAAAAAGGCATAACACTTCACCAAAAAGAATTAGATACGATCAACCTTTCAGTGCATCTATGTTCCTTTTCATAACAATCTTATTCCTTCCCTTGTTAGCGATGTGTCAAAATATTTCAACTCCATTTCGAATTACGAAAATGAATCACAATGCGGGAATTTATTTGAATCATATAGGAACCAGCCATTTGATTGAAACGGATTGGAAAATTATTATATACTATAATCTCTCTAATTATTGGCAAACATATTTATTAATAAATCAAGGAATTGAAAAAATGAAAAAATTATCAGAAGGTACTGTCGATCATCGTTACACAAGTCTGCTGACCCAGAAATTTGAGCATCAATTACATGAGATAAAGGAAACAAATCAATTGTTATTTTCAAGACAGTCATTCTCTAACAAGAAAAAGCGAGGTCTTTTAAATATAGTAGGGAATGTAGCGAATGTATTGTTTGGAGTATTAGATGATGAGTATGCGAAGAACATTGAAGGCACTATAGAAGCTGTAAAACATGATCATGATCATTTACTACAATTGATGAAAGAACAAACCTCTGTCATTGAAGCTACTAATCATTTAATAAAAGAATCTCACGAACAATCGTTAATCAATTTCAAAAGAATGCAAACAGAATTAAATGGCGTAATTATGAACGTGAACCAAATAACCAGCTACATGCAAAAATATAACTTAACACAATCAGTATTATTCTTCTCTCAATATCTTCATGTAACAATAAACGAATTCCGAAGAATGCAAAATAAAATGGTTGACATTATCACAGATCTACATGAAGGGAGAGTCAACCCATTAATACTAGCACCAAAACAACTATCAGAGCATTTAGAATTCTTAAGGCCACAACTTGAATCAAATATAATGTTACCAAAACTGGCAGAAATATATGGTTTAAGTTCTGCAAAATGTAAAATTAACAACAAATATGCAGTTTTCAGTTTGAAAGTACCATTATTATCAATATCAGAATATGATGTTCTACATTTAGTACCATTTCCAGTGAAATTAAATAACGTATACATGAGAATAGAACCTACAACAGAATATATAATCATTAACAAACATAGAGACATCATTTATACATTGTCAAGAGTAGACTTCAAAGCTTGTATTTATACAGAAAATAAAAATTTTATCTGTCGCAGAGAAAGACCGTTTTTCACAAAAAATGCTCAAAATCTTCAATGTGAGTTCTCAATAATAAGACATCAAACTATTTCAAAACAATGTCAAATGAAAATATATAGTCCATCAAAAACATGGATCCAATTATATCAGCCGAACACGTGGTTGTTTTCATTAAATAATGCAAATGTTTACAATTTGGTTTGTAACGATCAGACATACCAAATCAACTTATACGGATGTGGAATATTATCATTATATGATGATTGCATATTGAAGGATTACGAGCTAACTATACAATCATACAAATCAAAAACAATAGAAATTGAAATGTGTAATCATCCAATATTAGAATTACCAGATGAAATGAATTTGACAATCTCCAGCTTAAACTTATTAAAATTATACAATCAAAGTGGAAAGAATTTTGAAGCAGAATATACAAAAATTGAGGACAGGTTAAATACTCTAATAATGAACGAGAACACAGAGAGCAGTACACTATATCATCATATACATCATTACATTACGAGTTATATTGCTGTAACGCTGACTACTATTGTAATAATTATCCTCATAAGAAATTCTTATAAGAAAAGTTCAACACGTAACAACAGTACAATTCCAACAATCCAATTCACCGAGCAAGATTTCCAAGTTTAATGCATGATGCATTAATGCCGGGGAGGCTGTTTAAACCTTAGTTTAAAAATATCTATTGTAAAACATTTAGGCCTATTTAAACATTATATCAAATGGTTTGTTAGATTTACATATTTAGGTCATTTCAAAATTTAAGGACAGAGTAATAAAAAGTGTGAAAAATATTTATTATGTACACGTGCATAACAAATGTTGTTATTCTCGTACAGTCTTTCATAAGCAATAAAATACATAGTTTAGATAACAATGTTTTTGTATTTGAATGAGATAAAATTTAAAACTATTTTGTAACCTAAATAAACAATTAGGAATTTTTACTAATCTAAATTTAGCATAATTATAAACACAAGACAATTTTTATTTGTAAAGAATACAAGATAACACAATTTCTTTTTGTTTAACTACATAAGGATATCTCCTTATGTTCAATACTTATGTAAATAAATAATTATTTAAAACCAAAATTAAATTAGAGTAGGGATAGATTTGAGTTATAAGTTTTTGTATAAAAAGGAAGAACTTTAAAAATAAAGGGGAATCTTCCTCTGATGATCAAGAATAACAAATCTTTTTATTCAGACAGATAATATATGAATCAATAAACTTAGGTTTCCTAGTTTACCCTGTTTCATACATTAATTCAAGACTTTTAATTAAGACATTACACAGAGGGTATACGAATCATTGAACTAGTGTTTCCTAGCTTCACCCTGTTTCATCTACCACTTGAGACTAAAAAGTAAGAAAAGGGTCTAATAAAGTACCACTCATTCTGAAAGGTACATAGTCCTGAACACAAGAACAAAAAAAAAGTCTCAAATTTTATTTATAAAATTATAAAAGTGAAAAGTACACAATTTAAATTACATTAAAAATAAAAATACTTTCAAGTATACATAATAATGTGTCACTTCTCTTCATTCATAATTTACACTATAAAGGAACTGCTACAAATCCTGTTTTCTTTTAGTAAATTCATATTCGAAATTACTAACCATTAATAATTAAGTTTTTAATAAATTTTTGAAATGAAATCATATAAGTAAGTTATTTCAATTCTAATGAAAACTTTAAATTTGCTAATAATTCTATTAAAAATTAAATTCCTAAATTAAATTTAACGTTAATTACACGTTAAAATTACTAAATTTTAAACAAAAACATTTACAACGAAATAATTTCAATTCGGAAAACAGATTTAATAAAACTTAATTCCGAAGAAAAGGTTCATTGTGGCAAAAGCATAAGCGCTTTAAATGGCTGGGTTTTAAAAACCTGAACCTGAAATTTTTACATTACTGCTTAGATTTTAAAAACACATCATTTTCAAAAATGTTATTGTAAATGTAATAAAAATTACTGAAATTCTCTTTGTTCTCTCAACTTGCAAATTTTTAATTTCTCTTTAAAATTTTTTACGAAAAAAATAACACATAATATCAAGACACTTGTATGAAAGTAAAGCATTTGCCCGACTTTGGTCTCTATAGTTAAGTAAATGAAAAATTTTTGAAAAATAACAAAAACTAGAAGCTATATAATGTCAATTATGCCTATAAGTACTATTTTTTTTTTGTTTAAAGATTTTTTCAAAATTAATTACTAACTCTAAATGATACTTGCTTTCATTTATTATTATGGAATTCTTGTCTAAAAAACATTAATAAATTTTAACAAGAATGTTTTTCTAAATTCTCAAACTCTTGAAAACTACTACGATTCTCTTTAATATTAATTTTATTTTTTTTTTTGAATCATCCTATACATAAATAATATATTATATTAGTAATATAATATTAATATGTATAACAATTTATTACTTTTTAAATTTTAATATTTAGTATGAATGAATAATTTCAATTAAAAAATCGAATAAAAAAAAATCAAGATAAAAGTTTAATTGTTCTAAGTATATATCTAATAAATACAAGAAAAAAGAAACAAAAAAGAAATAATTAATTCTGTACATACTTAAATTTTTTAAAAAAAAATTACAAATAGTTTGAATAATTGAGTAGTTTGTACATGTGTATTTGTGCAATTGTACTTATTTGTTTATAAATAGGAGGACCTTCAATATGTGGATGTAGTTACATATATGTATGTTTTCCTTTAGAGTTTAGAATACTAAAATCTTAAAATTTCTTGATTATCCTGCCTACTTATAATTTTACTACAATTATTATACGTGATTATTTTATCTACCACAGCAACTATACATTGTATCGCACAGCAACTATACATGTATGTATGTACGTTCTTTATACATAATCAAAAAAATAAAAAATATTATTTAAAATACACTTAATAAAAAATGACTATTATCATGTATAAACGATGAAAAAATTATTGTTGATATTCTTTTATAATTTTTTATTTTTTTTATATTATAATTTTCCACTTGTTCTCCAAAAAAAAAAAAAAAATTAGAAAAAATAAAAAGTACAATCTTTTAATATGCTGTCAACTTGATTATATTTTAACTTTTATAACAACATTCTTAAAAAAAAAAAAATTTTTATCCACCACCCTATCCTCTTTAAATTTCACATTCTAAGCATTTCCTTAACAAACCCCCATAAAATTTCTCCCTAATTCAAGAGAAAATACAAAAAAAAAAAAAACAAAATAACAAACAAATAAAAAATGATACACGCGTAAAAATTTTCCTTTTATAACTAAGAAGGTACGTGCATATTATTATTTATGTATGTTTGCATCTACATATGTACACATACATATGCATTCATATAACATACATAATGGTAATCGTATCAATTTATCAAGTATTCGACAAACTCAACAGTTTCATATAATATGAACTGTACGCTTATTTTTTTTTCTGTTGAGTTGAATTTGAATTCTTTTCCTTTTTCCCCTCAATTCTGATGCTTTGCTATATTCTATTATCTATTTTTTCTCTCTTATTATTTCTCATACATATATTTTTTTGTGTTGCCTTTCTTATAACTCTCTTAAAGCTAATTTAGTCAGGTGCGATTTTTATTTGTTTTTCCTTTTTTATTTTTAATTTTTCTGTTCTCTTTTTTATACTTTTTTATAAACCAAACCAAGTCAAAGTTTGTTAACAACACCCATTATATTCTAATATAGCACCATACCATAGTATAATGTATAAATGTATATATACGTATGTTTTCCCCTGTGTGCATGTTTAATATTATACAAAATAATCATGAAATCATCAGTAGTACTTATCATCGTTTTTCATCATTTAAAGTTCGTAGGTAACAGAAAAAAAATAATAAGAATAAGAATAACAAAAAAAATAAGAAAAAATAAAAATCATTGTGTGGGGGTAGGAAAAAAATAAAAAAAAAAAATACAAAATATTATGGAAAATATTTTCTTAACAACAAAAAAAGTATAAAATAAAATTTCTAAATTTTTAAACACAAAAATGCTTAAAAAAGTATTAAATATCTAGAAAAACAAAAAAACACAAAAAAAAACCTAACGATGAAATGAGCATCGCAACACCAACAAAATTTAGTGTTCATTTTATAATTTTTTGTATATACAGAGAGATAAATAACTATGGTATATAAGTTATACATATTGTATGCTTTTTATTAGTACATAAACATACATATATACTTACAATTTATATACTTATACCCAGTAAGTATATATACGAAGGATTTAGTATAAATGTAATAAAAAATTTTTCTATTCTCTATTCCTTCTATGTCAAGTATATTATTGTGGTGTATATACACATACATATCTATGTATATCTACTTGCCTAACACGAATAATCCATATTTATTAGTAAATAAGTATATAAATACATATTAAATATATAAGACAAGAAAATTTTATGCATATTATATCCTTTAAAAATATTCACATATACACATGATTCACATACATTCAATGCAAACACACACACACACACACAGAATATTATGTTTGCATATAAAAAGATATATTGAAAACTATGTCAAAACCTTGACATAGTTACAAAAACAAAAAAAAATAAACAACAACAAAAATATTAAAACCAGAATAAAGATTTTTTTTTCGTGTATATGTACAGTATATTTTTAATATCATCAGCTGAAAATGTACCCAGCAATTTGTAGTATTGTAAAACAAAAGGCAGGAAAAATAATGAAAATAACAAAAATTAAAAAAAAAAAGCAAAATATTCCTATAATATGCACATTTACACAAACAAACAAAAAAATAAAATTGGAATCTCTATAAAACAAAAGTAAAAAATCATTTTTTTCTTTTTGTTTTTCATCATAACAAGGATTAAAATAAAAAAATATGTATAATTTATATTTTCATACATGTACCTTACATACATACATACATTTATGAAATAACTTTGTACATACAGGAATATTATTATATATATACATATTTTTAATATCGATATCATTGTACAGCTATTAAAATTCAGTTAGAAAAGAAAAAAAAAAAAAAACCAACCAACTATTCTATTGAATCTATATGATATTTTTTTTCCCAGTAAAAAAAAAATTGTTTTTTAATTTTGTAAACAAAGGAAATATTAAAACAATATATAGAAAAATAACAATAATAAGAAAAAAAAATAACTTTATGTTAAAAGGTTATGGTTAAAAATATAAAATTTTTAACCATAAGTAATAAATTTAAAATGTGTAAATACTTCGAACTATTCTAACTATATCTTCGGATATATATTCGAGAAAATTTGACCTATAACGAATAATGGAACTAAACAAACATATAAAATTTGGAGGTAAATTAAGAGAAACATTCTATCATAAATATTTCTTAGCGTTACAATGTCCCTCTTACAAGAAGTTACGGAGACAGAAACAGAGAATAACAATTCAGAAATTATAATTAAGTATAATTACCATATTTTCAAAAATTAATTTTAAAATCTCTTAGCACTACAATGTCTCTCTCACTAAATAAATCAAAAATTAAATTATTTATTTAATTTAAATTAATTTAAATTAATTTATTAAAAATAAATTTCCTCTCAATACAAATCAACTACAAGCTTGCATTTAAAACAAAAAAACCAATAAAATTAAATATGAAGAGCACAAAAAAATATTTTTTAAACACGCTCTTCTGTACAATTCCATGTTCAGCTTAAAATATATGTAAAGAGAAAGGTTATGGCAAAGTTTACAAAACAATTTTTATCCGGTCGCTGTACTTAATATCAAATTTAACAACATTGTGACTCCATTCACACAACAAACTTAAATAATTTCCTTAATTTAAAATCTGAATTTTATTTTTACCCAATAAATAATAAATTTGTGGGCTGGCCAGATTAATATTTTAATAATACGCTTATTTTAATTATATTCAACTACAATATATGTTTTTATGGTTTAGTTTCGATCACTTTTCTTGAGTATTTTCTGTTCCTGGATCATCACAAAATTCTATATTCACATAATCATCATAATCCTATTTTATAAATTACAATATCTTATGACATACGTACGAGTATACACACATATAAATTAATTGTTCTTATTGGAAGATTTCAAGTCCTTTAATACTCGTATTAGGTTAAACGTTAAAGTAAATATTGATTTTAGATTTCAAATAGGATATACATACGTTAATATATAAAATTTTTATCACCTACATGAATTTAAAAAAAAAATATTTTAAAATAAAATTTACAATTTAAATCCCTTCATAAGTTCACATACGCGCTTTAAATTTTGTTAATGAATACATACATTACACACATATATATTATGTGTAATATATGATAATATACATATATGTACATATATATATATATTTGAAAGTATTTCTTCTCAAGGTTTCATTATTACTTTGGATCTTTCTTTTTTTCCTTGTTTGTTGGTACATTAAATAATATTAAAAACAAAAATAATAATAACAATAATAATAATAATGCTATATGACACCAACACAATGAAAATTTTACTTAACTTAATATCTTTTTATACTTTGTCTTATATGTAAAAATTTCACGGTACAAATTGTTAAAGAATATTAAAATTATTTAAGTTATGAGTTGGTTCTGTAATTTTATTGACAGCCGAATTCCAAGAAATAATTTTTATAGTACATTTTCTTATATGCAAATGCAAAAATTAAAACTAGACTCTTAAACTTATGAAATCTAACTTATTCCATTCTAAAATAAAGAGAATTTTACAAAAAGATATATAAACTGAAAAAAAGGGAACGAATGGATATTGCTTTATCGACTTAAAATACAATTCTGAGTTAGAATTATGAATACTTCACAAAATTTGTGGGAAATGTTTTTGTGTCATTTTCACTAACATCAAGGTATATTTAACATAAAAAATGTGTACCCAATAATGATTTAACTATTTTGATACTAAATAAATCTCAGTGATATACAAAGTTTTTAGCATATCTCACATCAAAATTTCAAATTATTTCAAATTAAAATTTTAAACCGGGCCTTTTCCCACGAAATCTGTTATTTTCTTCAAATATACGAGTCCAGATGTTAAATTTCAATCTTATTAGTGTAGCTTATACCGTAACACATCTACCTACTTATATACTTAATTAAGTATATAATGGTATACCGTTTTACTTAAATAGTTTGTGTACAGTTTAAGTATTTTTATGTGTGGGTAATACAAAAATAGTAATTTGATTCAACATTGTTTAAATAATATAAAATCCCTTTTTTTTTCTCTCAAACTTTTTTGTTATCTTCTATTCTATTTGTATTTTCCGGTTTATAAAATTCCTTTCAACAAAGAAAAAAAATTGAAAAAAAAAAAGTATAAAACTACATAATAAGTATGTATATTTTGCTAACAAAGCACAATAAAGTACACAAAAAAAAAATACACACAAGAATTCACCTGGCAGATAATAGGTGTACACATATATATGTACATACAGAAACCATATATATACACATATATCTACACATTATATTTGTGTATTTATAAAAAATACTAATATATTTTTTTTGTTAAAGTAAGTAGATCAGATTAAAATCATGTACGTAATATAAATAATAACAACAAAAATATTTTGTATATAAGTTTGTATGTATATTTAAACATATTCTATATAGATTTTAGTTTAATACACAAACGTAAAAGACAGAAAAATTGTTAATGAATTTAAAGGATTTGTAAAATTTAAAGAATTTTGGTTTTTTTTTAATTTTCCAACTTTCAGAAATAAAAAGTATGAACAGAACTGAAGACACAAAATATTGTAGAAAAGAAAAACGAAAAAGCTAACAACAGAATCTGATACCAAATTTTTTTTTTACTCAAAATTTAGAAAAAAAAAATTTAATTGAAAAATACAAAATAAAAAATTTTTTTTTTGTGAGTCAGCTTTCATTTTCTTTTCTGGTCTTCTATTTCATGTTGTTAACAAAATTTTATATACAAAAATTTTTGTACTCAGAAATTTGTGAATACAAGAAAAATTCTCCAATATACTTATACTTATTCCTATTAAATATTTAAAATCAACTTAAAGTAACTAGGTGTATAACGTGTTTTAAATTGGTATAACATTCCTGTTAAATATTTCTTAAGGAATAATAGCAAAGTAGAAAAAAAAAGGTAAAAAATTATTATTAGAGTATAAAATAATTTTTGATTCCAGGAACAAAACCACAAACTTTTCTCAATGGTTATTCTTATTATGTACACACATTGATACACTTATACAATGGTAACGATTAATTATACAGATTAAACCAATGGCTTGTAAGAATTATTAGAATTATCAGATTTCATTACGATAATTTGAGTCAAAAACAAACAGATTTAGAATTTTCAAGAGAAGAGATTTGTTAAAAAAAAATATTTTTTTTTTTTAAATAATTTACATATAAATAATGAATTATTTGTGCATATATTAAGGGGGAAGCAATTCCTAAAGAAACGGCTGTATTCCGTATATTTGAATTTGATCGTTGAATTTTGTTTTAAAAAATTGACAATAAGATGAGAGATGCTAATGACTGAAAATTAATAATTTTTTTTTTACAATCAATATAATTTTACCTATACAATCTTTCAAAAATTTCTAATACTTTAAATTTATCATTTAGAGAACGAATCGTATCAGAAACTTAAAAAAAAGCTAGAACTTGAGCACAACAAATCGAGTTGAGAATAAAATTTTGCACTTTTAAAATATTGTTAAAATTTTCGTTTATGAAAATAATATCACAAGATTTCTGAATTTAAAAAATTGAGAAATTCTTTCAAAAAAATTCACAACCCTTTAGAAAAAAAATTTGTAAAAAACTGGAATTTTTAGACCCTTAAAGGTTTATTATCTAAAAAACATGGAGAAAAAGATAAAAATTTTATTTAAGAAAAAGTTCCTAAACAAGATCTATTTGTTCATGAAACTTAAGGTATTTATTTCAAATAATAATTTCAAAAAATTTTTTCAAAACTTTTATAATATTTAGACCTAATATTCTAACAATTGCAAAACAAATAATATTTTTCAAATATACGAATTACTGTCACTATCATTCTGGTTTCATTATTGAAAAAAACTGAAACTTATTTGGATCTTTTGAACAAATTCTTCGGCAGGCATAATATTGTATATGTATATTCCTACTATTTACTTCATACTATTTACTTATACCAATATTTTCCTAATGAAAATATTTCTTAAAATTCTTGGCGACAAACAATATCATTTTGAACTCATAAAAATAATTCTTCAATTCAATTAAAATTTAAAATAAACAAAAACAAGTACCTATTTAAAAGAAAAGTTTTCTCTTCAATCCTATATATAATTAAAAATTTTACTATACTTAAGGAAATATTAAAAAAAAAAAGAAAAATTTTGACGACTTAACCTTAATTTTAAATAATTATATAAAACGATTAACTTTCATACTCTTATACTTTTAAAACAAAAATAAACATATTTCTTTTTTGTTTTTTCTTGTTCTTTTTTTTTCAAATCTAATTAAAACTTAGTTAAGTACAAGATTATTGAAGTATTCATTTGTCTGTTCATTTTCATTAAATTTTATTTTTAGTTTAATTTCTTCTATAAAAGCAAACGTATATATATAAAAATAATCAAAAAGTTCAAAACTTAAACAACAATATTTTGAATTGAAGACAAAATTTAGAAATTGTAGGGAAAAAAAATTAAAATTAGAACATTTTTAGCTAATTGACATATAATAGGAGAAATAATGAATCGCAAAAACAAAATATAAGAAGGATTTATAGAAAATTAAATGTCGGGGACAAAAACCAACGATATTTTAGTTCTTAGGCTTTGCCTTCGGCAGTTCGCCTTAACGTTTTTATTTATACGTATTCGTTTTTATTTTATATTCGTCTTCCAGAAGAGCCAATAAGCTATTGACGTCTAAAAGAGGGGAGACCAATCTGGTAATCAACTTACTCACTGGGCACTGCAAACTGAGTTATTACTTGCACAAATTGGGACAATCTGGGGACGATTTGTATAGATTTTTTGCCATAATGAAAATAACACGGTTGAAAATATTCTCTACTTTTCATTCGCATTCGCAAATATAAAAAATTAAAATAAATTCGATGGCTACAACTTATATTACTTAAGTCTAGTTTTTAGTTTTATAACAAAAATCTGAATTTTTTTTTTAAATTGTATTCAATAACATATTTTCTTTCTGTCGACTTAGAAAATTTTTCCTAAAATTAAGTATAAAATTTTTAATATAATTTGAAGAACATGGTCTGACAACAAACGACTAAAATGTGAATTAATTAATGTCATTAAAAGCTTATTAATTAAATACGAAATTTCTTTGCTTTTAGGTATGTATATACATAAGCATATATAATCGAAAATAATGTGACGAACTTAAATGTTCAAATTCCCAAAAATTAATTTTAATCAATTCATTATAAATCGTACGTTTTGGTTATTTTAATTATTTCGAACTATTAGAGTATCTTAGAGTGATATTGTTAGACTTTTTCGAAGAATTAAAACAAATATATATGTAAAAAAAAGAACAAAGACCAAATTCTGAATTTGCAATTAACAATACTTATGACAAATTTATTTAAAGTATAACAATAGTATATAGATCTAAAAAAATTAAAATACAAAATAAGTAACTTGTAAGAATAAAGAAATACTTAATAGTTCTATAAGGTCATATGTATATAGTGTTATAAATAATCTCACTATATTATTCTAATGTATAAATATTCAGATTTCAGTATACCATTTATATTATACCTATGCATATATTATAATATACATATGCATATATGTATGATAATAACAATACAATAATTATATTTTATGACAAAATTTTTTATGTCACGTACTTTCTTAATTTATTTTATATTATAAACAATATAAAAGAAGAATTTTTTTTTTAAATTTCTAAATAAAATTGCAATTAAATATTATGTAGTTAAACATTTTTAAAATATTCTATATATAACGTATTTAATACATTATAACAAATTAAATAATTTTATAGCATGTAGGAATTTTTTAAATGATCACATAGCTGCTGCTATATAGTCAATTATATGCGCATCGCGGGAGTATAACAATAATATAAATATTATAACAGATGCATAAAAATTATGTATAGGTATATAGATATGTGTATATAGTACTTAGAAGCTATTCTATATTTGCATTTGGTTAGATCATTTTTTTGTATTTTAGATATTTTGTGTATTTCTTGGTAAGTGTATATAAATAAATACTAAGTATATTATTATGTATTTATGTAGATATACGCATATTATGCTCGAATATACAAAGGTGAGTAAAAATATTTTAACGCTTACTTGTTTTTCCTAAAATACATATTTTTATGTTTACAAAAATCTTTTAATTTAAAAAAAAAAAATATTTATATTTTTTACATAGATAATTAAATTTTATAAATTGGTTAGGCATAATTTAAATTTTTTGCAATGAAATAAAAAAAAAATTTTTGTGTTCTTTTTAAAAAAATTTTTAAAAATTTATTTTTTATACTTAATTAAATCTAAAAAATTTTAATCCAATTGACCAAAAATTTTCTCGGATAAATTTTCAAATAAAATTTTTTTTAAGAACATTAAATTCAACATTCTCCAAGTACAAAGTTTGTGAAACCCAACCCTGATTGTAACTATTTGTTTTAACATTCATTTGACATATAAATGGCAACATTTGATTTAACAACATATAAATATATGTATAAGTAATTGCTCTGAATCAAAATATTAGAAAATTTATTTTATTCGAAATTAATTGAAAAAATGTGAAATTTTTAATTTTTAATTTCCATTTTGTCCAACAAATTAAAAATATAAATTGCCTTAAGGAAGATTGTAATTTAAAAAATTAAATTTTTCCTAAGCTCGTGATAATTTTACATGAAACACTAAAAATTTTCATTTAGTAAAATTATTATACTCTAGTTTTGAACATATTTTCAAAGTTAAGCAATAATATTTATTTTGCAAAAGAAGAGTGCCAATACCATTTTACAATTAACATATGTAATTAGAGCTCTTTAGAACATAATGTTAGCAAAATATTCGAATGGATAGATATTAATAAATAAAAGAAGATGTATACATATACAAATAAGCACTTGTAAAATTATTTTTAGCAAAACGTCTGTGTTTTCTGATGAAAAATATTTATTTATTTTTTGAATATTTTAAAGGAAAATTAACTGAGAAGTATATGCGGTAACGTAAGAATGTTTGAATATATTATAAATAAATTATTGCAGGAAAAATGGAACAGATGAAAAAAAAGAAAAATAAATAATTTTTTCCTCTATATTCATGAATAAAACATATACCAAGCTGTGAAAGAAATGCCTAAAATTTGAAATATATATTTATTATTTTAAGCAACAGCTAATTAAAAAATATTTGTTTGCATTATTGTAAAATATTAATGTTATTTTTTTCTATATAACGTACACTTGTCTTATTTATGTTAAGTACTGTTAATTAAGTCAATAGACGTCAAAAATATTTCAAATAAAAATTTAAATATTAAGTATTTTGAAACATTTCTTGCAATAAAATAGAAAAGAGATAAGTACATATATCTAAGGAAGATTCCAAATAGAGAAAAAACTTTGAATCACTTACTTAGTAAATTTTTCATGAATAATTTATTTAATGCAAAATTTTTAGAATTTTCATTGTAAGTGCCTGAAAATTTGCATGAAGCGAAAGTATAAATATTCACAATAGCTAATCAAAATTTTATCAATTATTCCATTAGCTTATTAAATTTTAATTTTTTAGATTTTTTCCATGATTTTTTCGGAAGAAACTGTTTATATTACAACAATGCAAAAAATCGGAGCCAAAAATATTAAATGAACATGGTTAATCATTTATCAGCGCTCGCGATTTCTTTATTATGTGGGTTTTATCAAAATGAATTCGTGTAAATAATTTTCCACTGGGACGACACAATTTTTATTAAATATTTTTGTCTATATATTTATAATGCAATATGAAAATAAATTTATAATTCAAAATTTAAAAAAATAAAAATTTCAAATTTTTCTTTGATATTTTCTTGGCACTTTCATAAAGATTTCCATCAAGTTTTATCTACAATTATATAGGTACTTAATTAGCTATGTACTTATACATTAAGGGATAAGCGAATATTTCTTAACCGAAATTACTTTTTGATCTTAATATATAATTATTTTAGGCTATAAATATTAATTATAATGATAATTAAAGATTCTAAGTTTTAAATTTTTATTCTTTCAAATAATTGAAATTTTTGGTGGAAATTTTTGGAACAATTCTAATTAAAATTGCCCTTGACAATTTATAAAATGCATAAAGCAAAGAATAATAAAATTTTTACAAAGACAATCTGAATTAAGTTGCACATAATAAATGAGAATAATTTTCTAAATCAAATTTTCTAATAGCAGCTCTTGTGTTAATTCTGATTCTTATGTTAATTCTAATGTTAATTCTAATGCGTGAGACAGAAAAAAAATTTTTAAATCCAAATCGAATCCAAAGTCGAAACAAATTTTACTTAATAATATTCCAAAAATTGGTATTGATAGTCTTGGTAGCTAGTGCTTTATTGTATTGATTATACAATATTTATATTATAATTAATGTTAATTATAATATAAATATTATTATATTATAAATAAACAAAATAAATAAGTTAAAAATTTCCATTTTATAATAAAATTTTAAAATTATTTAATTGTCTAAAACTTTTACCAAATTGCCCTAAGTGAACAGATCATTTTCAAAAATAAATTTATTTTAAAATTACTTTATACTGAAATAATTAAAACTTATCTCTTTTTCAAAAATTACCAATGTAATTTTTTAATTTATTATCATTAATTTTTTTTTATTAATTTTTTATGTCACTCTTACCCATACAGTCCAATCGTAAATTAGGTATATATGCAAGTATAACTCTTAAAAATCATAAATTTAATTGACAATATTTTCCAAAAAAAAAAATTTGTTTTTTAATTTCTAGAAATAATTTGGTCGCCAAAGGGGCTAAATAAAATTAAATTTAAATTACATTCCTATAATTACATATACATATATGTATGTGCATGTACATACGTCCCAAGTACTTAATCTTAACAAATTCGTAATAATAATAAAATTTTATGATTAATTTTTTTTTTATATTTCTCCAATATCGTTTACGAAAAAAAAACCCCGAAATATTTATTACCATAAAATCATGTTTTCAATGTTTTTTTTTAGTGGACATATACGAAAAATTTTAGCGTTTACATACATTTACACCATTGTATATGCAAATATAATTTAGATATTAATAAGTAATAACCTTGTACATACATAAATATTAAATCCTTGTATCGGAAAAAAATTTTACTTGAATATATAAAAAAAAAAATAAAGGAATGAAATCATTTTTCTGCATTTCATTAATTTAAAAACAATAAGTATAATTTTATATCTTAAAGCATTTTGTTTTCAACATAACAACAAAAATGTAAGATAAAAATTGATTTTAAAACAAAAATGAAAAAAATAAAAAGAAGAAACATCCGTCTTAGGAGATCATTAGTTGACCTTTTCAACAAAATTCATTTACACATAACTGATTTTATGTCCTTTACACATTCATATATTTAATATATAACAATTATGTATATATAATGCAAAACATAGTATATATATCTACGGGGGGCTTCATTTTGAATAAATCATTTAGAAAGCCTAAAGTCATTCTAAATAAAACTTAAATTTACGTATGACATTTTAATTTACTGACGAATAAATCTAGCGAATACAAATTTTAAAGGAGTTTGTTGTGACTTTTTACTTGAAAATACTGGACAAGGCCCATCAAAAACACCCTTTTCAAATTGTCAAAATTATCAAAAGATTTCGTCAATTTTGGAGGAATTTGCCATGTAAAAATAACCCTATTAATTTATTTTAAATAACTCATAATTAAATAATTTATTTTTGAAAAATTTTGGATAAAGAGTGCCAACTCTCTGGAGTATTCAAGATGAGTATTTAAATAGAAAATAATTAAGAACAATTCTGTTTTGTATCGAACAAAAATAAATGAAATTATAATTGTAAAATTATTTTAGGAAATTTAAGTAGGAATATAACGACTAAGATGCCGCTATATTCCTGCTTCTTAGTGTCGTTTTAACTCATTTTTTTATTTTGATGTTTTTATTTTTTTTTTATATAAGCACATACTTGAGAACTTCATTATGCTAGAAAACATTTTAATTTTAATAAAAATTTACTATTAATTAAAAATATTATCAAATAATTATAATTAACACTTTGTATTTTATATAAAGCAATATTTAAATACATATATGAATTAATTACTAATTTAAACAATGAAAAACACCCTGTTCATTATATCATAAATACGCATTTAAATATTATTTATTCTAAGAAATTTTTATTAGAAAATTTTCATCTCTTATTCTTTTGCTTTAAAAAAATTTTACACACATAATTTTAATATGAATTATGTATATATACATGTACACATATACATACCATTTACATATGAAATAAAAACAAAAAAAAAAAACAAAAAATGAAAATTTCTTTTAAGGACTACTAACATTACTTATGCCAAATCTTACAAGGATAACGATTTTAGCAATGAAGAGAAACTTTGAAAATCATATAAAGAGATGAAAAATACAAAATGTATAAAAACAACAATTCATAATGAGAAATGAGAAAAAACAAAAAAGAAAAATTACAAGGAAAACCGTTATTTTTTTTTAAAGATAAAGGACATAAAATCCAGACAAAAAGGCAACAGTAACTTGATAATAATTATTGTTTCAATTGATAGGGTAAGAGAGATGGGCTTGAAAGAGGGCTAAAAGCTCTAAAATATTTACATACACATATGTATGTACATGTAGATGTGAAAAAATTTGCGAAAATTTTGAAAATGCCATTAAAGTTTTATTTTTTCTTTTTTTTTTGGCTCTTCTGTTCCTTCTGCTTTTATTTTCTTCTTGATTGCTTTACAAAAATTTTGCTCTATATGTATCTGTATATGTAAAGTTTAAGTTAGTTAAAAAATACCAAAGTATTTTAAAGATAAACTTAAATTTACTTTTTTCCTGCTTTTTTTTTTTTTTTGGAAGAAGAATTTCCCTTTTTTTTATGAAACACCATACTGAAAGTTTTGTTGTTTGAATATTTAGAATGAAAAAGTACTATGATATATTTTTTATTTTTATATTTAAGTACTTTTCCAAAAAAAAAATGCAAAAAATGTGTTTATTAATTTCATTCTTTCTGTCCGTGAGTCTGAGCATTTGTTATAATAAAGATAGGAAAAGACAAATTTCATGCTTAAATGAATCTGATGATAATCTTCCTACACTCTAGCAGAAAATCTTTTGCATATGCCCTCCTCCTCTTCTATCCCTATTACTTGTCGAAGTGCTAAAAATTATATTCTTTGATTTTTTTTTTGTCAACATTCATCTTTAATTAGGAGAAAGCAAAATACTAAATCACTCAACGACAGTCAATAAAAAGTGTTTCTAATACTTCACTTAACTAAGTTTTCTCTTAGACGCTTTAGAAATCTAAAATTTTACCAGTTCAAAAATTTGTAAAAATAATTTGCTCCGCTAAGTAGAATATTTCATCTTCTGACTTTCTTTCCCATACCCATTACTTCTCTGAGAATCATTCCCGTTGCCAGCCAAAATTGACATTTAAATATTCGAAAACTAAACTCTATTTAAAAAAAAAAATGTTTTAACTTGGAAATGTGCTACTTTATAAACCATTAGTTTGATTCGAATGCATCTTTTCATTTGTCTTTGGTTCGAACAAAAAAAAAGAGTAAATTTTTTTACGTTTAAATAATAAATCAGTAGTGGTGTTTAAAATACATTATAAAAGAAGAAAATATTTTTTTATTATTACATACCAAGAGAAAAGCAAAAAAAAAAAAAAAAACACAAAATACTACCGGGTTCTTGTTATTTAAATTTTGTTAAACAAGGAGCACAAAAAAAAAACAAGGACAGAATTAACCCCAGCTGAGTCCAAAGTAAAGTTGATATTTCATCCTTTTTGTTATATTTTATTTCAAAAAAAAATTCTGAATACTGAAGTAGTATTTTGGAGCACATCAGTTTTTCTCTTTGTTTTTTTTTTTTTGCTGTTTTTCTCTTGTCTTGTTTATATAGTTTTGAGAGCAAAAAAAAGGTGAAGATGAAACAAAATATTTTTGAATTGATATCGTAAATTTTTTTTTTACTTGTATTTTCATTATTATACGTTTATAACCTTAAAATATGTACATAGATAGATATATATATAAATATGTTTAATATATTTGTATAACAAGAGAGAGTATTAAATTAACAAAACATAAGGAAAGTAGCAGCAGTAATGTTGTGTTTTTTTCCTGTGCATATAAATTATAAGGAAATTTAATAATATTTTGAGCCTATATTCTTATATGCTTAAAATTTATAAAATATTTCTTTCATCACTATAACATACATATACATATGTATGATTGTATATATGTACACCCAGCGCAGAAAAAACCCTCGCACTTAATTTTTTTTCGAAATTCTGTATTTAATTAATTTTCATACTAAAGTGGTCTCACTCAATTAAATATTGAGCTTTGGTTTTTACTTTGGTGTCTTCCCTTAATGTAAGGAACAGTTACTTTTTTGTTTATCGTTTAAAGTTATGTGGTTTTTAATAAGAAGTTCAAGTTTCATACAAAAAATAAGTTAAAAATATGGTGTTATCTCTCGAACAAAAAGCTAAAATCTTAGCGCTACATGAGAATGATGTATCAAATAGACAAATTGCGATAAAATTAGGGACAAACGAATGGAGTATAAGAAATTTTTTAAAAAATTATATTATTTCTGGCTCTTTGGAGCGAAAAACTGAAAGTGGAAGGCCGAAGCTTCTTAATGAAAGGGATGAAAGACTTTTGAAACGAATTTCACTTCGAAATCGATTTTTAAATGCGGGCCAAGTTAGAAAGATATTTTAAAAGCAAACTGGAAAGCGAATTTCGATACGAACAATGCAAATTGAGTTGAATAAGTTAGGAATGGAAGCCCGAAAGCCAGCTAAAAAGCTCCTTTTGTCGAAGAAAATGAAGTCGCAGCGTTTGGAATGGGCAAATACCTATAAAAACTGGACTGTGGAAGACTGGGGAAAAGTGATTTTTTCTGACGAGTCTAAATTCAACTTGATTGGACCTGATGGATCGCTCACAGTTCGGCGTAGAACAGGAGAACGATATTCACAAAATTGCGTTTTGCCAACAATGAAGTTTTCACCCTATATAATGGTTTGGGGGGCCATTACAAGGTATGGTGTTGGAAGGCTAATTGTTCTGGAAGGTGTAGTAAATGCTCAGGAGTACATAAAAATTATCATCGAAGGTGTAGTTCCAACAATTGAGCAACTTTCTGAATATACTCAAAATGTAATTTTTCAAGATGATTCTGCGCCATGCCATAGAGCTAAAACGATGAGAATTTCTCTTGTGATTTCAAAATTTTTGTATTTTAAATTAATTTTATGGTTTTCTATTTCTTTTAGGTTAGAAACTGCAAGACTGATTTAGGGATTTCGTCACTTTCTTGGCCTGGAAACAGTCCAGACCTCAATCCCATTGAGAATTGCTGGAGTATGATGGGTAAAAAAATCCGGACTGAACGGCCACAATCTCTAGTGGAGATGAAAAACATCATCGAGAAGGTTTGGTATGAGGAAATAAACGTCGAATACCTTGAAAGTTTGTATTTTTCAATGGCTCGAAGGGTTGAAGCTGTCGTTAAAGCAAGAGGTTTTTCAACAAGTACTAATTGTTAATTACCATTGTTATACCTTCTATAATTAATTTTTTTGTTTTTATTAATCTACTGGTTACTTGCAATTTCAATAATAATGTGTAATTTTTTAGTTAAAACTTAAGATATTGTGAATGAATGAATATTTTAAGACCTTGATTTTTAAGTTTAAATTTTGATTTTTTTCTATATTATGACCATTGGGTTTAAAACTTTTAAATTCCTGGATATGCATTTATTTTTTTCGTATTAAATTTTATTTAAAATTGTTAAAAATATAATATATTGAAAAAATTTGAACCAAATTTTTGTGTTTATTTGATTTAAATACCGTATTTTAAAAGAATTTATTAAAAGAGTACCGTGCGAGGGTTTTTTCTGCGCTGGGTGTATATATATAAATGTTGATAAATATATAGTTTAACAAGCGAAAATTTGTAAATTGTTTTTCTTATTTTCCTTTGTTGTGTGAAAAAAATTTTTTTGTTTGTGGTTAAATTTTTGTGGTATATAAAATTAACCAAATGATGAAATATCCAAATAACCAAAATTTTGAATAATTATTAAAGTAAAAAATATATATAGTAATATACAAGTAGTAAATATAAAAGCATATAAAATATTTGCATTGCAGTAATAATTATATAGTTACATTGAACTTTACCATCTATATGTACATAGTTTTATTGTACAATAAAGCCTTTACATAATTTAATTAAATAAAAAGATTGAAACACACTTGGAATTTGTATGATTGTTATAAAAATTTACAGCAAGAAAAAAAAAAAAAACAGATTCCAACACCAATACTTTGTTTGCATTTTTCTAATCATTAGCATATATACTGGCCTTAATAATAAAACAGACGCCTATATATTAGTAAAATAAAAATTCTATTAAAATTATAATTAAATTATTTTTGTAGTTATATGTTACATCTAACAAAAGAATGGAACCATTTCCACTAAAATTTCCAAAACCGGAGACCCTATTACTAAAATATGTTGAACATAAATTTAGTATCTCATTAAGCAGCACATATGAAAGCAGCACATATTTTTAAAAAATTCATTTACAAAAATTTAATTTTAATTGAAGTTAATTTAATTTTTATTGTAAAATTGTGTTTTATTTAAAAATTTAATTATAGTTAAGCCTATATATTTTAGAAACATTACTATATTTCCTATAGGTACAAAAAATAAAATAATTTTCCCTTCATAATTTTCAAAAATACATTAGAGTATCTACCAAAATACAGATCTTAATGCCAATTTGACTAATTCAACAATTCAAATTACATTATATAATAAATAAAATTGAAATTAGATTTTCATTTTGGTAAATCGCCATCGTTTGTTAAAATTTTCCTTCTCATAAGAGACCAGACTCTTGCCATTTTTAATTTTAATTTTAAATAAATTACCACAACTTATTTATAATAAATTCATCAATATGCTTAACATATTAAAATGAAAATATTTTTTATTTTATTAAAAATTCTTTTAGAAAAATTTCCACTTAAATATTTTTTTCTTAATATTGTTATTAAAATAAGCACAAAAAAAATAAAATTTTTAGCTTATTTATATTTGATATATTTATATAAAATATATATAGAAATATACGTAATATATATGAGTATATCAAGGGTATATAAGTATGTACATATCTTAAAAATAACAATATATACTTATTGATGAAATTTATAATACAAAAATGAAATTTATAAAATTTTGACGCCAAAATGTCTGCTTATTTTTTCTTGTTTTATTTTCTTTATTAATTCAAAATGAATATATATATGTATATGTGTATGTATAAAGAAAAAGCAGTAAGTAAACAAAGAGTATTTAAGTGAAAAGTTAAAATAAGTTAATTTATTAATTGATTTAATAATTTTGATAATTTTAATATTAAAGTGTAAAAAGCAAGTTTGACTATAAGAAAATTTTTAAGTACATTCGCGGTGTACAAGTGGGACGATGAGTAAAACACTGCATTAAATTTAAAAAAAAATAAAAATTAAAGTTAAAAAAAAAAGTGTATTATACAGTGTCGTTTTTATTAATTTTAAGAATAATTTATTCTGTTATTTTTATTATTCAAGAAATTTACAACTTGCATTTTTAAAACTAAAAATTGTAATTTACTGTTTTTCATTGATTCTTATTTTCTTTACTTAATTAAATTAGAAATATGTAAAATTTTTCTGTATAATAATGCAAGTTATTTATGTCAAAATATAACAGATATAATTTATATAATAAATAAAATTTATGTTATTATTTTGAATATTTTAAATTGAAAAGTTTATAAATTTATATTTTAAATATTATTATTTTTTTTTATAATTATTAAAATTTTATATCACTTTTATTATTTTGAATTATTTTTTTATTATTAAAATTATATACTTGTATATATATTTTATTTACAATGTAAATTATTTAAATTAATATTAATTATCCTTTTTCTTTCAGAATTTCAATTATCATAAAATTACCATAAAAACGTGTGAATTACATTTTATTTCAGAATAGACTTTTTTTATTATTATTTAAATAATTAAGTATATTGTGCATTACACTTATGTTTAGAAATTTAATGTTTAATTTACTTCTAAGAGAAGATAGACAAAGCACACTGTAAAAAAAAATAAAGTTGGGTCAAACCAATGGTTTGTATTGTAGCACTTTTCCCTTCAGCAAGTGAAAATTCTGCTTTTAAATACAGTCTATGTATACCTATCAAACTATTAAAATTATTTTCATTCATATACAAAACTATTTCTAGAATTGCATATATTTAGGATGACGCATATATGCAGTCTTTGAAATAAAGCAAAAATTAATATAAAAAGGGGTTAACATAATGCTCGATTTTAAGGTTTAATTATGTGAGTTAAGAAAAATAATTATATTTTTTAATTTCATGGAATTTACCGTTAGCTTTTTATGTTTATAGAAATTTGAAAAAGCTTGCGGTTTCGGAAATATAAGGTGTCAAAAATTCAAATTTTACAAATTTCAAGAGGCCATAACTTGAGAGGGGAAGGAGATGGAAAAAAATTTTCTTCTAACGAAATGAACTATTTGTTAATGTCTAAAAGCCCATAAAATTTCAAGCTTCTACAGGCTGGGGTCTAGAAAATAAACGACATCAAAAATTTGAAAAAAACGGACTTTAGATAACGGTAAATTTGAGCGGCCATTTTGTTTTTCTAAAGTTAACCTTTAGTATACCCCGCTAGGGGAAGTAAGCCACTGCCTTTCTGCGTTTGCAAAATTTGAAAAATCCTTATGGTTTCATTGCACTAAATAGTTAAAGAATGGCATTTTTAGGGTTTTGGGGGGGTATAACTTCTAAAGGGGGGGAGATAGGTAAAAATTTTGTTCCACGAAAATAAGTTTCTAGTAAAAATCTATGTACGTACAAAATTTCAGCTTTCTATCTTCAAGGGTGTAGAAGTTTTGTAAACAGACACACGGACGGACGGACGGACGGACGGACGGACGGACGGACGGACGGACGGACGGACGGACGGACGGACGGACGGACGGACGGACAGAGTGAAACTAATAAGCACTTTTTTTTCAAAAATTTTTTGGAAAAGTGCTAAAAAACAATTTCAAAGTTGCTACTAAGAGAATAATAAATTCCACTCGAATTCGAAATATTTGTGCAGTTTGTTTGATTAAAGAATAAAATTTGGATAAAATCGAGAAAAACTAGTGATAACGAGTGATTTCATAAGAAATATGAGCAATAAGTATTGTAATATATTAAGTGTAAAATAATTTTTCATGAGAGTGAAAATTAATCTGTAAATGTGATTTTACTCATTCATAGGGAGTAATATTACTCAATTGTGAAATAATTTTTAGCTGACAGCATTTTTGTAGTAAATTTACTTTACAATTTTTTTCAAATTACGTTTATTTTATTATGAATTAAGATTTCTATTAAATCATTTAAATTTCTTATTATCATTGAGTTTTCTTACTATTATTATTACTGAAAGTATTGAAAGTAAATGTAGTAAAAAGTTTCTTTGTATAATTAATGTGAAAATTTTAAAAGGTATTTTTTTTTACAGTGTATTAATGTTTGATTTTATTATTTAATTCTAATACGTATATGTATACCTATAAAGGCACTTGTTTTTAAGAAAAAAAATCTACATTATTTTCAATAAAACATAATACATTCAATATATAATTGACATAATATGTAATTTTAACATTATTACATTAAAATTAAGGATAACAATCCGAACGACTACATATTATTATTAATTTTGTTATTATAATGTAAGTAAGTAGGTCTATATTATCTAAGAATTTTTTTTTTCTAGAAACAAAATTTTATTCACAAACGACACATTTGTGTGCAACTTTTATATTTATATAAATATAAGTATATTAAATTTATTCTAATGATTATTATAATTACAATATAACGAGGGTAAGTTACTTTTTAAGAATTAAAATTATAATAATAGTTACTTAGGCACATTTGAGTAATGGTGTTTCAAAAGGACGAGGACGAAAAAAAAAAAAACAAAACTAAAACAAAATGTAATGCACTAAAATATAAAAATTTCAGCTAAAAAATAATCAAATTAATAAAGTAAATGAAAATTATGTGTAATTGCATATATATAAGTATATATTATAAATAATCATACAGTTTTGTTCCAATATAACGAATATTATATAACCGTCTATATAACAATCCGTAACATTATCCATTATTTAATTTTATTACACATAGAAATCATATTCTATTAATGTTTAAATATGTTTTGGACAACTTTATACGTTTTTTTTGCGATTGGTCTTGTATTTGTTTGCGTTCGCATTCGTATTAGCGAAAAATATATAATGGGCCATAGAATGCGTCTGAATATAAAAGAAAAAATTAAAATTATTGAGGATTGTAATAGTGGTCTTTTATTAGGAAAGCTGTTAAATATAATTGGCCTAAGTTGACTATACTTGTAATAATTAAATTACCTTATTTCAAGTTCACAGATAGTGCCCTTGAAACATTAACAAAAGTTGAATATCATAGTAAAGAACATTAACTTTTTGTTAAATACATATTTGAATAAAAAATAAAAACAATTCTCACATGAATTTAGTACATACATGTTCTTATTTAAGATGTATTCGATATAACAAACCGTCTTGATATAACGAAAAACCCCGAAATTATATAGTTCGTTATATTGGAGCACTACTGTACATATATAAATACGTATATTGCTTAAGATTGACCATAGGGTCACAAAGCTTGTATTTAAGGAATTTCTAAATAACAAAAATAAGAATATATAAAATTAAAAGATTTTAATTTCAAATATTTTAAATTATAAAATACAAGTAGTTTTTTACTTTAATTAAGAGACATTTTTGTGTGTGTGTGAATTTATTCTAATCTAAAATAATATTTTAATTTACTTAGTTAGGATATGTTTTTTTTTTTCAATTTTTATTTTTTTCTATTTTTCAATTTTTCTATTTTTGTTTACCTTGGTGGAAATCTTCGGTAGTCATTTCTATCCAAACTCAAGGCGAATGTATTGTTATATGGACAATAACAATTACACATTTTATTTATTTATTTATTTTTTTTTTAATTACGGCAAATAATTTTTTTTTTCTTTTGTTTACTTAATTATTATTTTTTTTTTAAGATTTAATATTAATATTTTTGAATATATATGTATATAATTATTATAATATATTATAAAATTTATGTACGTACACGTATATGTATATATTATATTATGATTTATTATAATTATTTACTATTTTATTTACTATTTTCATATTTATTAAAGTAATAATATATACATAATAAATATATTATATATATGTATATATATTTAAATATATAATAATTGTAAACTATATGTTTTGTTAAAGAATAATATTACTATTATATATAAGTACATGTGTGTATGTTATATGCATAAATATAATTGATAATAATATATAAAAAATAAAATAAATATTTTGTTCTACCATAATATGTAAAATATTGTTTTTTAAAAATGTATTTTTTTTTATATATTATATTTACTTAAATGTAATTTTCATTTTATCATTTTATTGTAACTAGTATATATAGAATATATTATGTATTAAGTAATATATTAGTCTTAGAAGAAATCTATATAACCCTTAAATGTGTGTAATGTTTATATAGGTACTTAAAATGTATTGTTATATTGGAGAATAGAAACGAACGAAAAAAAAATTAAAATTAATAATTTATTTCAGTTTTTCTTTTTTTTGAAATTTTTTCAATTTTTTGTTTCATTATTAAAAAAATTTTTTGTTAAAATTGTTTATAATTTATTAAATTTTTATTGTCAAATATATGTAAGTATATTATAAATCTAAAAAAAAATAAAGAAAAATGTAGTATGTATATATATATTATATTATTTAGTATATAAAAGTATTTGAATATATTTGATAGATAATGGATAAAATGTATGAAAAATAACAAAAATAATATATAAATTTTAAAATATAATAAAACGATTGTTTTATTTTGATTTTAAATAATATAATATTATTATTAATAATTATATTTTTTTATAAATTTTTATATTTTAATAACTTTCTTATTATTATTTAATTATATTTACTTTTATTTTAATTTTTGTTAAATACCAAATTTTAAGCTTTAATATAAGAATATTTTAGATATATAAACTTAAGCAAATTATTTTTTTAATTAATATAAAAAAAATATTATTAAAAATACCCAATAAAAAATTTGTATTATACTTATATTTTATTTTTTATTTTAATTTTATATATTTAAAAATTTCAACTTTGAAAAAAAAAATTTAAATCAAAAAATACAAAAAGCATATTTTATAGAGTAAGTAAAAAAAAAATGTAAGACTTTAATTTTCTTCAATAATTACCGATACATTGTTCATCAGTTGTTATTTAAGTAGATTATTAGAAAAAAAAAATTGACCAAGAAATTTACTAGTACCAAAGTTACAGCACAATATTTAATCAACTTTTAGTACTTATATACATATGTATGTAAAAAGTACAATTTCTATTTTATTTTTTTTTTTTTATTTTGTTTATAATTCTGTTTTTTTTTTTGTTTGGCGAGTTCAACTTATCTAATCAAATTGTTCTTTAAATGAAAACCTTATTTTTTTTTCAGTTCATTTTCATTTATTTATTTAATTTAATTGATTATTATTTAATTTAATTAATATATTTATTTAGAAAAAAATTAACTAACAAAAAAAACAATTTATATTATTTCTTTCCCTAAGTTCATAATACATATTTGATTTTAAATTGAGATCCTAAAATATATAGTAATAATAGAAATTTGAAAAGAAAACATTTATATATATATAAATAAATTAATATTTATTTCATTTTATTTTATATATCATTTGTTTTTTTATTTTATTTTTTGCTTTAATTACTAAATATTTGCACTAAATACCACACTACATACTTTATTATTATGATTATATTCAAATGAATAGAATAAAATAATATTAAGTATTATATACGAATATATGTAAATATATATGAACATGTATGAATATAATATAATATGTATATGATATAATGTAATAAATAAGTAAACAAGTATAATTATGTGTAAAATATAATTTTTTTTATTTTTGCTTTCCGAATCAAAACTAACATTAAAAAAACATAGAGAAATGAATATAACAAATAAATAATTATTTATAAGAGAAAATAAAAATATAAGATACAATGTAAATAAAATAATGGGTACATAAGTAATAATAAAAAAATATATGTATATAAATATATAAATGTTTATTTTTACAATAAAATTAATGTTTGTAATATTTTATTGTGTTTAATTAATTTTATATATGAAGTAAAAAGTGAAAGCTTTCACTTGTTTTTTGTTTTTTTTTTTTGCAATATATCAAAATTTACAAATTCGAAGAAAATTATAATTTTCGAAGTTATTATTTATTAGATTGGAGAGATTTTAATGAGAGAGATTTTTGTTCTCAAGAGAAACTTATCATAGTACCTATTAAAGAAAGAAAATAATTCCTTTAAATAACAGTATTATTCATGGACCATGATAAGTAAATTTTATTTCTATTATTTGAGAAAAAAATATAAGTACTATTATTAAAAATAATTTATTGTCAATTTAATAATACATACTTTGACATTATATACTTGTATACACAAGTTCACTTTTTAACCTATTCTAAAAGTATGTAAATATTTTGACATATTCCCTTTTTTAAATAGATTTGTATAAGGTCATTTCAAATATAAATTTTATTTTACATAGAAGTAAAATGCAAGGTACGAAAATATTTAATACACAATTCGCTATTCTATAATCCTAGTTTACAAAATTAGTAAGCATAATGTTTATTGTATGTAGTGCCAACTTCACTCTAATCTTAGATGACACGTAATTCTATACTTAAATTCCGTTAGAATTTCATTTAAGTAATATACTTAAATATAACTAGATATAAATTCAAAATAAAAAAGACATGAGGAATTTATTCACTTCTCAGATTGAATATTGAAAAATTTGGACATTTTGGAGAATTGCATGCTTTAAGTAAATTTTCATTCGACATTTTTTGGGTATGTCATTTTCTTTTGGTAAGCAATTTTCCATTAGAATTCTTTCGATTTTAACATAAACGTTCGATATAATCTCAAATAGTGAATATTAACAAAATTTTAAATAAGTATTTAAAGTATTTCTTTTTATAGTTCAATGTGTAATCAATTTGTTTTTGAAGAATTTTTTTCTTTCTCACCCTTTCAATTTTGTTTTTCAAAAATATAATTTTTAATTCAAACGGAAAGAATTAAATTAAAGGTAACAGAAGCACTAAAAAAAATTAACGGAAGAATACACAAAATGCAGGGTTTATTTATAAGAAAAACACACTTGTGTTTAAATAATATTATGGTAAATATGTAAACATTTAAAAAAGAAAAAAATAAAAGAACTATTCATGTACTGAAGCGTGATCAAAAAGTTTTACTTGCTATACATTTTTGCTCTTTTATTTTACAATTTTTTTCAAGTTATTTTCTTCGCTTTTGGGTGGGTGCCTATTTATATTATTATAATACACTTATAAATATTTCTAAAATTGAAAAGAATATTATGTGACATTTTTAAGATATTTAACTCAAAAAGAATCACATTTCTCAAATTTGCAAAACAACAAAAATATTTGCAATAGAATCAAAATCATGTCACAAAATTTTGTTGCAATAAATCTCATTTAACTTTTTGTCCTATTTATTTTTATGAGTTTACTTTATACACTTTTTTTTATATAAATATGTAACATTTTTTATATTTAAATGTACATACTAAGCAAGGATGAGTATATCAAAAAGAGTAGTTATACCTATACTCCCAAAACAGACATTTATCATTTTGTTTTTAATAAAAAAGCAATAAAAAAAACAAGACAGATTTCACAGTTACGACGCAGGTACATTTAAAAAAATTGTAACAATTAATTGTTATTTTAAATTACCATATTTTATTTTAAAAAAAATTGACATTTCATTCGTGTCTATTATTATTTTCTGTAATAACAATAATTAATAATAATAATCGTACTGGAAAAACAAAAATAAATCTTAAATTATGAAAACAAAATGAAAATTAACCAACATATTAATTTTTTTCCTTAGGTGGAAAAAAAAGTATTACAAGTAATTTTGATTTAATTTTGAATTATAGTGTACCTATACATAATTATAACATCACGTTATCTAGGATTTTTTAAATAAAAATTCTAGGTTTCTATTAAAAAGATTGCCAACTGTTATATATTACAAATATTGCATATACTTATTTTAATTAAGGTGTTCGGAATAAATTCATATTTTAAAAATAAATTAAAACTATAAAATACAAATGAAATTTTTAAATATTTAAAATTGACGAATTAAAATTCATTATTCTATTTTTTTTATATAGGGTATACGTACGTCACATTAAAACGTTCTTATAATCTCAAATCATCATTAATTTGAAATATTTGCTCACATTTAAAAAACATATAAAACTTAATAATAATAATAAGTGTGGGTATGGATATTTAAACACTTGTTACAATATTATCTATTAGACTCTAAATAGTATGTAGTATATAGTAATCAAAATACTTAGGTTAAAATTAATAACATGGGATATGGATGGACTACCCTAAATACTTAATATGTAAATTATAGTGATAAGCACACAATATCAAATTACAATTACATTTTTCGATAAATAGGTACTATAAACCCTGAATAATTTCGTTGGCAATACTAATTTAAAATTAAAAAAAAAAAAAAAAAAAACAAATTATAATTAAATATTTAAAAAAAAAAACCTATTAGGTATTGTCAAAATTATATTATTTACCTCGACCTGTACGGCGCATAGCCGTTCATACTGTTGTACATTTTGATAATTTTCTCTTTAATTTTGTTTTGCCTCTATTCTTTTAATATATTTTAGGTAAGTATATAATATATGTATATATATATATATATTATATATTTGTATATCTTTTTTTTTTGTTTTTTGTTTGTTAATCCGATTTCAAAGCAACCACATTTAATTAAAAAGCTAGTAAGTAAATAAAGAAAAAAAAATATTTTCCTTTTTGTTTTAGCTATAAAAAAAAATAGTTTTAAGATTTCCTTATTTTCATAAACCAAAAAAAAAATAAAAATTAAAAATAATAAAAAAATAAACCAAAAGAAAACAAAATCGAAAAACGAAGATTAAATCTTGAAAAAATTAGGTAGGTATAGGTAAATTTGTATAGGTATGTATATAAAAACAAAACAAAAAATAAATAAAAATCAGGATAAGGATTGAATTATCAACTCTAAAATTAAGATGTCAAATAGATAGGTAGTGGTATGGCAGGTACCAAAGATCAAAATATACACTTGAAACGAAATTGTTTTTTTTTTTTATTCTGTTGTAAGTTTCCAAATTTTGTAAAAATTTTAAAATCAAGTAATGCTGAAAATATAAAACAAAAATAACATAAAAAACCAAATTGGTAAAAAAAAGCGCACAAAATTAAGTGTTCATGGTTAAAATAAAAAATGCATTTAAAATTTTTTGATATGATAAAAATTAAGAAAATTTAAAAAAAAAATGATTCACTTTAATTATTTTTTCATGAATTGAGAAAATGGAACTATTATTTTTCTATATATAAAAAAAAAATCAAAAATAGGAAAATTTTTTTGAATAATTTTCCCATTTTATTTCGAAGAAATATTTTTTGTTATTTAAAACTATTATTGTTGTAGCACAGAAAGAGAAAATTTTAGTATGTATTTAAAATGCCATTTTTTTCTCTTTAATTTTATACTTAATAAAATATAAAAAAATTTTTCGAAAATCTCACATTTTCTTTCTTTTTTTTTCTTTATATTTTTAATTAAATTTTATAAATTCATTCATATATAATTTTTTTTTCCATATAATTCAATGTAATTTAATTAACTTTAAAAATAATATTTTTAATCTTCGTTAGTGATTCCAGAAATACATAAGTACATATATATAAAAAAAAAAAAATTCAATATGTCAACCACGCGTCTTTCACTCTTTTATTAAACACGAACACGGGCACTCAGGCTTTTTTTTTTTATTTTAGAACTTTAGAAAAAAAAAGCATAAGGTTGACAAACACAATATTAATATTAATAAATAAGAAAAAAAAACACACATAAAAAAATATACAAAAAATATTTTTTATTTTCAGCAAAATTAATTTGATTTTTTCGTCATATTTTTTTTTCTCTCTCTCTTTTTCTCTAATTCTAATTAAAATTTTCTTGTAACTAACTAGTTAAATTTTTTTTTTTCATTTCTTTTGACTTTAAGAATTCGTGGATATTGTAAATCTCACAGCCAAGTTAAAGAAAAAAAAAAAAAAGAAAATTTCAAACTTATTTCAATGAATTTATTTTTAATTTTTTCTTGCCTACATATATAAAATTTTTTTTAAAATCGCACCTTTTATTTTTTACGACAACAACGTTTAACATCAACCGCAAAAACTTCTGAACTATTTAAAAAAAAAAAAAAATTCTTAATTTTAATTTTTCAATTCACCAAATTTTTTAATAAATGTTTCACTCTTCACTGACTGACTGAAGCAATAGAAAGATCTCTGTATATGTTATGTTCTACTCTAGTACATTTGTTATAAACAAACGTGCAATTTGTGAAAAAAGGCTGAATATATTTTTTTATTCGAATTCGAAACCAATAAACATTTTTAAAAATGCCAGATTTCAATTAATTATAGATATTATGTTGTGTTATGGGATACAAATATAGTACGAATATTTAATTCACAATAGTTTAAAAGAACTTATTGAAATTCTTATTTACGATATTCACACATTTAATTATTTATCTGCTTTATTACTTTTTTAACCTAAATAATGCATTAATTTGATGTTAATTTTATGACTTATAAAATGTAAAGATCATCAGGATGCAAAGATATACTTTAAAATTTGACTTACAAAAAAAAAAAAATACGCTTCAATGTACGCTTCAATAAAAACGCAAACACAAATTAAAGTATTGATTTGTATCCTGAATATTTTTCACATACCGTAATTGGAAAAATTTTGCGGTTATCAAATTTTGCAGTCCATCTGTGAATTCCGATTATGTTTACATCCACAACATGTATATAGAAAAAAGAAAGGTTAGAAACAATACAAACCATAATTATGAAATATTATTTTCTTGTTGCAATAAAATGTACTTCTCCAAGAGCTGTCATATTTTCTGACTGGCCGGTAGCAAAACAAATTTTTTATTTTATTTGTTTTTAAACTCATTTTAGCCCTCAAATAACTGCAAAACTAAAAATTATGTGTGACTAAATTTTCTCGAATAATTCTCAGTAACTTATTTCTTTCTAATCAAAGAAAAGTCTCCATTCTCCTTTTCGAAGCAGCATTTACATATGTACATATGTATGTATATAATATGCTTTTGCCAACATTATTTTAATTTATTTTTTTTACTATTAAGTGTTATCTTTAAATGCATTTTACTGTACGTAAACGCAAATAAATACACATTTATACAATAAATAATCACCAGTATAAATGATCCATTTAAACATAAACATACATATGTACGTGTATTCTAAATCTAAACTAAAATTAGAAAGATAAAAATTTGTTTCATAAAGTGATAAGATTCTATTCGATTTGCAATAAAAACGTATTCTTAATAGGAAAAGAAAATTGAAAAAGATGTAAGTATATTCAACTCAATATTATTTTCAAGGTACATTAAGTTAAATCAAACCGATATAATTTTATCTATTTTACCGAGTTAATTTTTTAAAGTAACTGTATAATAACGATTAAGCTAGATTTTAAATTACTTAAGTATAAATAAGCCAAATTTAAATTGAGAAAAATTGCCGATGTAATAAGAAATAATTTTGAATTTTGATTGAACTTTATATAATTTATTTACAAGTTCTTTAAACATCCAACCAAATAAGTAAATTGGTATGTACATATATATTCATAGATTCATAAACGGTAATTGTCTACTGATCTAGGCAAATCTAAATCTTGTGTTAATATAAAATAAATTTGTATTTTGAAGACTTACATTTTAGTCAAAAATATTTTGTTATTCTTTTATAACTTTTTAATGAATTATTTCAAAAAAAGAAAAATTATACAACATACGAAATTCAATTTCAAATAAGGAGGATCTATATATTTACCTACCTACTTCTCCACATTTAAAATATAACATATTTGTATAATTAAAGAATTAAACTGATAAGTAACTGTGTATAATGGAGTGTATAATGTTTTGTTAGGTTGGTTGCTATTATTTTGGGCACACAAAGTCATACTCTGGTTTGTATCATTCCGTAGAGGGGCCCAAAACCGCACTGTCACCTCCTAGTGGTGGGCCCCGGTAATGGCGGAGGATAAAGGGGTGATTGAAACGATCAAAGTTACGTTCGTGTCGTGGTCATGTCTCGCGGCGAGCCTCTTGCTTTGTGAGTTTCAGCCCTATATCTATACGTCAGCTGACGACAGGCGTCCCAAGTCAAGGTGGAACAGCATATGCCGATGACTGCGTGGCTAAGGGGGAGCTTAGTCGTTAGTATGCGGACTCTGGATACCAGGCGCCCTCCAGTTTGAATGAGCCTTCCCATGGTATGCCGGGCTCTGCCATGGGTGACTTTACTTTCCCGCGCTACTCGTGGGACAGAAATGGAAAACAACAACAACAACAACAAGACAAATAACAACAGTGACAACAACAACAACGACACTAAGGACAACATACAACCACTTAGTGCTCAAGGGTCTTCGGAACCAGAGCTTCTCTCAACTGACGCAGAGGAGGAACTCCTACTCACGCCAGTGGAGGAAAAGGCTTCGCCTCCGATGGAGACGGATAATCAGGATCCTCTTGGACCTATTATCCAAAAAACTGAGGAGGACCTGAAAAGGTTGGACATCAGGGGAAAAAAACAATATTTCTCTGGTGCATCCAAGCGGCGTATCGCGGCTTATATCAGGGATGGCATGTCCCCAGAGGAAGCTCGCAGATACGAGAAGGAAAGGCTGGAAAAGCTGAAGGCCTGCGGATCGGTTGTTGTGGCCGACCATCCCCAAAAGAGGGAAAGGTCGGAAAGCAACACCCCTGATGCAGGGCCCTCAAAGAAGAGGTCGATGAAGGGCAATGTTGAGGAAAAGGTCCCTGGGAACATTCCTCAACAAAACCCGAAAATGACTTCTTATCGGGATGCAGTAGCACAGGTCAAGGTGGCCATCACTCATAGACTGCATCCAGAGGAAAGGCTATCCGAAGTCCAGATGGGGAAAATCAAAGTAGCCATCATGGATGAAATGGATAGGATTGTGGACTCTCATCCACAATTCACTGCAGCGTTGCAAAGGGACGGATGGATATCCGTAACATGCAACAATCAAGACACCAGGGAGTGGATAACCAGTGTCTGCAGGAAGATAAAGCCTTGGGACGGTTGCGATGTCGTGGTACTGGATGGCGACAGCATGCCCAAACAGCATGTCTGCGTCACCTACGTACCAAAGGACGAGACAACCGTCAGTCTCTCCAGGGACAAATTTCTAAGTAGGATAGGGAAGCAAAATCCCAGCCTCAAGATAAGTTCCTGGAGGGTGCTGAGGATGGATAAGGAAAAGGACGGGGGCTGCTCCATCACCTTTTCCGTGGATGATTCCGGATTGGAAGATCTACGGAAAGCGGAGTTCCGACTTTTCCTGAATTTCTTCCGTGTTACCGTTCGGGTTAAAGGAAGGAAATCCTCTCAAGGTGCTGGCGGCAGGGCAGGACAAAATAAAAAACCAGTGCCCACCGCGACAACGACAACGACGAGCACTTCAGGCCAACCAAAAGAGCCAAAACTCATTGGAAAGCCTGAAGTCGCTCCGAAAATGGCGGCAAGGGAAACGGAAGGACCATCGACCAGCACGCCAAATACAAGCGTCCCGGGGGAACCAAAAGGGCTCAAGCCCATTGGGAAGCCCGGAAATGCTTCGGTATTTGCTGTTGCAGGGGCTAGCGTGGCACCTGGGGCGGCAAAAGAGGCTGTGGCAGGGCAGGCGCCCACCAAGATGTGTAAAAAGGCGAAAATGGGAGGTAAGGCTCATGTAAAGCCTTTGTCTAAAGGGCCAAAGCCCATAGACAAGAGCCGGAGGAAATAATATGGCTGTGAGGTGCATCCAAATAAATCTACAGCATGCTAGGGCATCTACTGATGTTCTGGCTCATAGATTTATGAAGGATCACCTCGATATCGCCCTTATCCAAGAGCCTTACATAGTGAAGGATCAGGTTAAGGGCCTAACAGGTGAGCTATTGTATGATAATACAACTGGGGGCAGGCCTAGGGCTTGCATCTTGTTTAGTAAAAAGCTAACGTATTTTCCCATTCCAGATTACTGTTCTAAGGATCAGGTAGCTGCGTTGGTGAAGGTGAAGTTCTGCGGGGGCTGGACAGAGTTCATTGTTTGCTCATCCTACCTCCCGGGGGACTGTGCCCACCCGGACGAGCAACTGAAGGATCTAGTGGACTTTTGTGGAAGGAGGAACTTCCAACTTATAATAGGAAGTGATGCCAATGCCCACCACACCGTCTGGGGAAGCAGCAATATAAACAAAAGAGGTGAGTGCCTACTTGAATTTATATATAGCAATAAATTAATGATTATGAATGAAGGCAATAGGCCGACATTCATAAATGCAATTAGGGAAGAGGTCCTTGACATCACCCTTTGCACTGAATTTATCGGCAGTAGGGTTGGTGGATGGCATGTCTCAAATGAGACATCCATGTCCGATCATAGGCAGATTAGGTTTGATATCATGGTCTCCGGGGGCCTGGCAGAAGAAATATATCGGGTGCCCCAATCCACAGATTGGAGTCAATTCGAAACGCTCCTCATGGATGGGATTAGATCCGTTCCTGCTTCTGTCAGAACGGTGATGGATATCGAACTGGCCAGCGAGGCCCTGACGGCGGCTATTACTAATGCCTATCACGGGAGCTGCCGTGCTAAGCCGAGGCGGAGCAATAGGAAGTGCCCGTGGTGGAATGAGGAGCTTTCAAGGCTTAGACTAAAGACCAGGAAGCTATTCAATAGGGCCAAAGCGTCAGGTTCGTGGGAAGAGTATAAGGACTCACTCACAAAATACAATAAAGAAATTAGGAAAGCGAAGAGAATCTCGTGGAGGGCGTTCTGCAAGGGCATTGATGAACTCCCCAGCAGTGCGCGTCTTCACAGGGTGCTTTCCAAAAAGTATGCTAGTAGGTTGGGCCTAATGGAACGTCCTGATGGCTCCATGACTGAGAACGGAAGGCAGACGTTGGAGCTTATGGCGTCAACGCACTTTCCTGACTCGGAGATTCTTCGGAATCACTCAAATGCAGTCATCGAACCGGGGGCACCCTGGCCCAGGAGGGATGACTGGCAACGATCCCGTCTAGTCTTCACGATGGGCAGGATTAGATGGGCTGTTTTCTCTTTCAGGCCCTTCAAATCTCCTGGTGATGACGGGATATATCCTGCATTTTTGCAGAGGGGTTTCCAACATATCGCTAGAGCACTGTTGGGAATTTTTCGCGCCAGCTATGCGTGGGGTTACATCCCTCAGGCATGGAGGGTGGCTAAAGTGACGTATATTCCGAAGGTGGGTAAGCGACCAAGCAACCACCCAAGGTCTTTCCGTCCAATCAGCCTTACTTCTTTTCTATTGAAAGCAATGGAAAAAGTGATTGATAGATTTATACGGGACGGTGCACTGGGAAGCAATCCCTTGCATGAATCTCAATACGCCTATCAGTCGGGAAGGTCTACTGTACTCGCTCTGCAGAGTCTGGTGGGGGTCCTTGAAAACTCACTGGAAGTGCGGGAGGTAGCAGTTGGCTGCTTCCTTGATATAGAGGGAGCTTTTGACAACACCCCATATCATGTCATCTGTGAGTCGTTGCACAAACGAGGGATTGATGCGACGACTAGCAGATGGGTCAATCGGATGCTACAGGATAGGATTATTAAGTCCACCATAGCTGACGATATACTCTTCATCTCCGCTGCAAAAGGATGTCCGCAGGGCGGGGTTCTTTCGCCCCTCCTGTGGTCCATTGTAGTGGATGATCTAATAGCTGCTCTCAGGGGCTCCGGGGCGCGTGTCTGGGGATACGCTGACGATGTGGCCTTCGTCGTGCGGGGAAAATTTGAGAGCACTATTTCTGATCTTCTACAGCAAAATTTACGTGTTGTGGAAAGGTGGTGCAAAGGCGTTGAGTTAAATATAAATCCAAGCAAGAGCACTTTGGTCGCCTTCACCAGACGCAGAAGCAGGGACAGATTAACGAGCCCAATTCTGTTTGGTGAACGTATTAGTTACTCGAGGGAGGTGAAGTATCTGGGGGTAACCCTGGATGATCGTCTCTCTTGGAATACCCATATCGATAGAGTTATCGGGAGAGCTACGGCGGCCTTGTGGACGTGTAGGAGCTTCATCGGGGGGACCTGGGGAATTAGTCCCAGAATAGCACTGTGGCTATATACGGCCCTTGCTAGGCCCATCGTCACCTATGCGTCGATTGTATGGTGCCGTAAAGCTCAGCAGGCGGGTGTGCGGGCCAAGCTGGAAAAGCTACAGAGGCTGGCCTGCCTGGGAGTGACCGGGGCGATGCGGACGGCTCCCACCGCTGCATTGGAGGTGATGATCGGATTGCCGCCACTGCACCTCCATATATTGAAGGAAGCTCGGCTGGTGACTTACCGACTTCTCTCTGGCGAGGACGGGGCAGGGCTAAAGTTGGCCCACAGAACTCACAGAGACTTCATTGAGGGCGATCCGATTCTAAGGATAACCATGTCAGATACCTGTCTGCCGCGGTACAACTTCGACCACAAGTACAGGGTTCTGTTTCCTGATCGATGGACGTGGGATCGGGGTGGTCCGGTACTTAGGTCGGGTTCGAGCGTGTGGTATGCGGACGGATCCAAAACGGAGTCGGGTGTGGGCTCGGGCGTATACGGTGTCCGCCCGGACACGCGTGTATATGCAACCCTTGACCCGTATTGCACAGTGTTCCAGGCCGAAATACATGCAATAGAGATCTGTCTGAGAATCAATTTGGAAAGGGGGTATAGAAACCGCACCATTTATGTGTTCTCAGACAGCAGGGCTGCACTGCTGGCGCTCCGTTCAGCTCAGGTTACATCCAAGCTGGTCTGGAGCTGCCTTGCTGCACTTGTGGAATTGGCATCGGAAAACAGAGTGATGCTCATTTGGGTGCCGGGCCATAGTGGCCATGCGGGCAACGAAGTTGCCGATGAGTTGGCGCGGAGGGGATCTGGGGCTGCCTTTGTGCAGCCGCTGCCTTTCTGTGGTCTGCCTTCTTCCGCCGTGGGGGCCAGGCTTGCCTGCCTACTCGCGGCGGAATGCAGTCGTCACTGGCGGGACACGAAAGGGTGCCGTCATGCGAAGGTGTTTGTTCCGGCGTGCTCCGGCGGATTCGCTGCGGAGTTGCTGGGGATGAGCAGGAGCCGGGTTCGCACTATTGCGAATTTCTTCACGGGGCACTGCCCGGTGAAATACCACCTGCACAGGCTGGGGAAGTCGGGCTCCCCCCTGTGCAGATTTTGTGGGGGTGGCGATGAGACCGCCGTGCACATTCTCTGCGACTGTCCGGCACTGGCTGTTCGGCGCCGCAATTGTCTTGGACATGGGTCCCTAAGTGTTCGGGAACTATTGTCCAACTCCCTTAGGGATATCTCCGGCTTTGTGATTGGGACGGGGATATTATAGACGGGAGAGTGGGGTGGCTACAATAAGTCAAAAATGGCTGCGGTGGCTTGGGGGATGCTCCTGTCCCCACTCAGTTCCCTTAGAATCTACAATCTACAATCATTCCGTAGATTGTATATGCACACACACAAATCAACATTGCTACTTGCAATTAAATAAAAAAAAGCAGATATAGAATATTTATCAACTCAGTTTATAATTACTGAAGAAGTTTATAACTCAGTTTATAAAACATGAAGAAAAACTAAAGAACCATCAAAATGAAGAAGCGAAGAAACTGATACATACTGGCAATGAAGTACCCCGTTTAAAAAGGACGAAGCCACATGAACTGGCTCATCAATAGTTTATAAGTCGTTATATATTTATTAGAGATAAAGGTGTCCTAGTCAAAAAGTATTTTTTGGTCGGAACAAATAAAAAAAAAAAAAAGTTTATAATTACAATATTAAGAATTAATGTTTAATATGTATGTACACTCGTTATTAAACATTTCGTTTAATATTATCAAATTTGATAAGTTGAGATACTTATTACTACAATCAAAATTTTTAATAAAATTAAAATTGGCTTAGATAACGAGTTTTTGATTTTTTAATATGTTTGCCTCTTAGATTTGTCCTAATGTTATCATATTATGTGTTCGCTCCTATGAACATTTACTCTGAAAATTTATTATGAACGCTAACGCTTATTGCTTTAGAATAAACATAAAATATATGTAGTTAAAATTTTCTCTATAACAATTTTATTATGATAGTGTACTTGTAGTTTATTCACCTGTTCTAAATATTTGTGTACATATTATACTCACCTACATAATACATATGTATTTATGTTTTCAAAACAAAGCCGAAAATAAAATTTGAAAACACTTACTATAAACTACCGGTATGGATGTAAATACGCTCCTACATATCTAACCTTTTCTATATGATTGTGGGTTTCCTCTTTATTTTCGAAGAAGTTTTCAAAACAAATTAACAAAATTTTATTATGATAAGTCTTGATATTGTGATATAATAAACAAATATCTTTAACCATATATGAGTTTGCACAATTTTGCAAAAGTATGTTTATTTCAATTAACCTTTAATCAGTTGAGATAACAAGAGTATCAGATCATAATAAAAATTAAAAATACTTTTTTTTACTGCCATTAAATTAATTTATTTTCAAATATTCAATACTCGTGCAAAAACATTTAATTTAAAACGTTCTTACAGTGCAAACCTAAATTTGAAATTACACACCATATTTAAAAGTTTTCGAATTAGGTTGTCTGCTTTATATTTATTTACTTAATTGTATTATAAAAAAAAAATAAAAAACAAAAATCTAAATCCAGTTCTTAATCAAGTTTCGTTCTATAAAGTCGTTGAGAATTTTTTTTGTTTTTTTGCTAAATATTATATAGATACATACATATACTATGTGTAACACACATTTAGATTCATAATTTTGATCATCATTTTTGAATGAATACGCGACAAAGATATAGGATTTGCTAAATTTTTTTATCTTAAATTTTTCAGAATATACATATTTGTGATGTTTATTGAAATTGTAATTTTATTAATATTGTTGGCTGTTTTGTTGGATTATCTTAATAAAAAAAGAAGAAATGATTTGACAGCAAATTTATCTGGACCAAAGGCGTATCCGCTCATTGGAGGTCTTTTACATTTATTAAATAGAACACCAGCAAGTATATATTTTATTTTGGAATTTTGAATACGTTTTATTATACCACATATCTTTTTAGACTTACTAGAAATGTCTTTAATAAATCGAGAAAAATATGGAAGTTTATATAAAATATGGTTATTTAATAAACTATTAATATTTGGAACAGATCCCAGAGATATTGAAATGGTTTTAAGTAGTTCCAAACTAATAGAAAAAAGTACTCTCTATGATATATTACAAGTTTGGCTTGGAACAGGTTTACTATTGAGTACCGGATCTAAATGGCATTCAAGACGTAAAATTATAACACCTGCCTTTCACTTTAATATACTGGAACATTTCATTGAGGTATTTGATCAACAAACTGAAATATTAGTGCAGAGATTGAAAGAAAAATGTGATAAAGATCCGGAACCTTTCAATATTCAGCCTTATATCTGCTTGGCTGCTTTAGATATCATAACAGGTTTTAATTCATATTACAAATTTATTAATAAAAATGTTTTTTAACCAAAAATATCAATTTCAAAACTTTAAATAATTATTAAAATTTTTTTTACAAGAAACTTCAATGGGAACAAAGGTTCATGCACAAACTGATTCTAATAATAACTATGTGAAGGGTATTTCTGAGTAAGCCTTAAATTAAGAATTGAAATTAAAAATTTAAGCAATAGATTTTAAAAATCAAATAGAAAACCAATTATTTTACTAATATTTTTAGAATTCTTAAAATCATGGTGATTCGGTTTGTTCATCCATTTTTGCGTGATGATATAATTCTTTCATTATTTCGAAATGATTTGAAAAAGGATCAAGACAAAACTATTGATATATTACATAACTTCACAGAAAACGTTATTAAAAAACGGCGTAAAGAATTAGAAGAATCTCTTAATAATGGAAATTTTAAACAAGATACCAGTGAAGATAATTATTATGGTAATAAAAAACGAATGGCACTATTGGATGTTCTACTGCAATCAACAATAAAAGGTGAACCTTTAACAAACAGCGATATACGGGAAGAAGTAGACACATTTATGTTCGAAGGACATGATACGACAACTTCAGCTATTTGCTCTGCAATATATGAAATTTCAAGACATCCTAATGTTCAAGAAAAAATCATTGAAGAAATAAAATCAGTTATCGGAACCGATACTTCGAAGCCGGTTGGTTATAGAGAACTTACTGATATGAAATATTTAGAATGTGTTATAAAAGAAACTTTGAGATTATATCCGCCAGTGCCTATGATTGGACGAAAGATTAATGAAGATGTCAATTTACCAAGTCATTTGTTTAGATATTTGGCACAATATTCAAATTCAAAAAAACTTATATTTTAGGTGGACGAATAATACCTGCTGGAACAAATTTTACGATTAACATCTATGCGGCACATCGTGATGAAAGTCGTTTTCCAAATGCAAAGAAATTTATTCCAGAACGTCATGAAGACAACTTAATTGATTCTGGCGATGCTTTTACTTTTGTACCATTTTCAGCTGGTCCACGAAATTGTATTGGTCAGAAATTCGCTATGCTTGAAATGAAAAGCACATTATCAAAACTTTTAAGACATTACGAATTACTTCCTTTGGGACCAGATATGAAAGTAATATCTAATTTAGTTTTAAGATCTGGAAATGGGGTTCACATTGGTATTAAGAAAAGAATATTTTGAGTAAACGTATTAAATGTAATAAAAATAAATGTAAAAAATTTATTTTGTTATACATACATATATACATACACATAAATTTGGAGCTTTTTTATATTATTTCAAATTTTTCAAGTAGTCAATAAATATTTAAAAATACATACATAAATATGTGCTCTAAAATTTTAATAGCATAGGTATGTCAGGAATAAAAATTTACTTACGTTAAAAATAAAATTGTAAAATAGGTTATTTTTGCAAATGTAATAACAAATTTGATAAATCGACGTAGCTTTTATTTCAGTACTATCTATTTTATACAATTGCTTCACGAAAATTGTTGTATTAAATTCTTAAATTAAAAAAAATATGAAGATTTAAAAGAAAATTAATTTAACCAGAACAGCCTCTGCATCCGCAATGAACACATTCAACAACGCGACCTTCTTCTAATTTCGATTTTGGAACACGGCATATGCAGTTAGTTCCAAAATTTGTATCTCTAGTTTGTATACAACGCAGGCAACATAAGTTTTCATATCCTGATTTTTTCCATTTTGCTATAAGATTAGCATCTGCAATTTTTTCTCTAATACAATAATCATACAATTCGCGACTTATAGCTTTTCTCCTATAAAATAAATCGTAAATATATCGAGTCTTTTGATGATGTATTTTAAATATCGGCCATAGTGATTCATTGATACGCTTGCCTTCATGTGGTTCAGTTTCGGCTAAAATTAAAAACTTAATTAAATAAACTGTGTATCTTGACATTATTTAAACAATAAATTTATTATATACTTATTTTTGTGAAATATTTACATTATTTTTATTAAATTAATATTAAGGAAAAAATCAAATTCCTAAATTTGATAATACACAAACCTTCTCGCATTTTTTGTTCTAATTCTTCTAATGTTGGTTCTATCAATTCCCAACCATCTGGAGGTGCCTTTTTGCTTCTTCTTACTTTCGGCATACTATTTTCTTGTTTTCTGTTTTTTATAGAAGTCAAATATTATGTATAATATTTAAAATTTAATAAAAAATTGTTTATTTTTAATTTTGTATCTAGAATGAAATGACTGATGTTTATAAATTAAAGCAGGAATGATACAATTTTTAATTTCCAAGCAAACAAAACGTCAAATAGGAAATACTCCGATGCACTAACTTACCCAGTAAACAAAGATATGCCAAAAACATTTTGACATGTAATAGATTTCACTTCAAAAATGATTTTATATTTTAGTATTTTTAATTATTTTAGACTAGTTGTATGACGTTTTACTGGAAAAGATAAAATTAAAAGAATTTGTGTTCATTTCATTTTGCTTTGATATTTGTTTGTTAAAAAAGCATTTAGAAGTACAAGATTCCAATATTGTGATTTTTATAAAAATTATTAATATAATGGAATTAAACAGCACGAGTTCATGCATAATTTGTGAAAAAAACGACAATGTGCCTTTATTTTACGGCGATTTTCTAAAGAAATCAAACATTGGAGCTCATTACTTTTGTTTGGTGTGTATACTTAAAATTTAATAAAAATTTAATTAAAATAGTTTGAATTTATACCATAATAATTTATTTTTAATTAGCTTTTTTCGTATAATTTACAACAACTTGGTAAAGATAATAGTGGTATACTCGGATTTCAAATAAAGGACATCAAAAAATATGTGAAAAGTATTAGAGACAATGTAAATAAAGATCACGTTATATTAAATTTAAAGTCTACCTCATTTTATTTTAGGTTTGTATTTATTGCAGTGGGAGAAGTGCGTCAGTAAAATGTTACAAATGCGAAAAATATTTTCATCTTATTTGTGGATTTGAAAATAAATGTCATTTTCAGTTTATTGGATTATTTAAGAGCTATTGTCACCTGCACATTCAAATTAAACACGAATATAGTCATTTAGATAATCAATCATGCGGTATATGCCTACAGGTAATGGGTATTTATCATCCTGTGCTATCAATAGCTCCCAAATGTTGCGCCAAAAAATGGTTTCATAGATCATGTTTAATGGTATAATTTAAAATAATATATAAAAATTAGCAAACTCATTTAAATAATCGTTAGCGATATGCATTGTCTGCCGGATATTATGTAAAATGCATGTGGTGTCAGAAAAAAGAGTTCCGTGACCAAATACGTTTAGATGGCATATTTGTTCCTGATCGTGATGCTTCTTGGGAAAAAGAACCTAACGCTTATTCAGATTTACACCGACCACACAGAAAATGTGTTGCAGAAGATTGCTTATGTCCAAAAGGGAAAGAATATAATAATTCTAGTTCTAGATTATGGGCTATAATTTTATGTTGTATGTGCGGGGCTTATCCGTTGCATGTAGGTTGCTATCAAAGGTTGTAAATACTAAAAATATATTGTATATCAATTAGAGATTGTTTTATTTTTAGCTCAACTGGTATGGTATCATCTGATTTTGTATGCAATGACTGCCAATTGATCAGGACATATATTTCTTTAAATGCAGCCCCTTGCGATATGAATAACGCAAATAAAACTCAAGATTTAAATTTAGCTGAGGATAATGTGGAATTATCACAATTGGATAAATCGTTATATCTAGTAAAAACACTAAATTATGACGACTTTCAGACTTATCACGACAATCGCAGTACAAATAGTACTAAAGAAAGCCTTAAATGCGGGATCGATTCTCAAAATAGTGTAGCTAAGATATTGCATGATACTGTTTGTAACAATGAAAATTTTGATATCGCAAATAGCATTAGTAGCAATTCATCACAAAAAATAAATTTAAAACAATACTTAGATGGGTTTATTCAGACTGATAAACAAAACGCCAAAGTGCATGGCTATTATATCGAACACGCTAATAATTGGGTAGAGTTTTGTTTTGAGAAAGAGACTCTAAGAGGAACTATCATTGGGACCTTAATTTCCCCGAAAAGTATAAAATACAAATATTCAATTGATGAAATAATTCCAAAAATTATTAAGCTTTATGGAAAAACTGACTCATCTTCAGATTCCGAAACTGATGTGGAATGTGAAGAAATTTTTATTTCTGTTTTAAAGGATGAATTGAAAAAGAATGGAATCTCAACTGAAAATCTGCGGAAACAAAAAATTAGAAATAAGGTAAAAGTTCGGAAACACACAAAAAAATACTTCTTACAATCGCAGAAAAGGGAAAACCTAAAAGCAATTGTAACTGCAAATAGTTTAAAAAATGATAAATTAGACGAAAAATTTGATCTAGACAAAATCAAAATAGAGAAATTATTATTTTTTGAAACTGAACTTCATTCCGACTCAAGTCCCACAGAAAGTGAAGAAGAATTATTTCAAAAAATTTTGGAAAATGAAATAAAAAAGGAACAGTTATGCATCAACAATCAAAAAGAACAGGTACGGCGCATCAGTTTTTGACGATGAGCAAAAAAAACTTCACAGATGCATTATATTTTTTTACAAATAATTGTAATATAATTCAAATTAAAATTTTATTTTTTAAGTTATGAGTACAATTAGTTTAAGATGAATTTTCCAAAATAATTGTCCGTTTTCTAAAGAGTTATTAATTTTCTCAAACATCTTAATTAATAATAAAAATGGTTTTTAAGCCAATATAGTATAAAATTGTGAGTAAAAAATTAAACTGATTAAAAATTTTTAAATTTCAATTTAATTAATTTTCCACTTCGAAGTTTTTGACATTGCTGGCTCTATCATATTAGTTTTATTTTTGTAGACGCAAACCGTTTTTTTTTTCGCAAATTCAACTTTAGTTCCAATTTCGAAATACGCGTTCTCTTAACCCTATAAGAAAATCGTGGATGTAGAAAATTGCGCATTTGAATGAATTGCCTTAAAGTTCAAACACCTACATAGCTTAACAACTTGCGTTCAAACTCAAAACCTTATAAATGGTTTTAATTTTCAACATTTTAATTAATATTCTATAGGTACTTTACTAAATAAGTCACACAGATATATTTTCAATCATCTGTGTAACCAAGATTTTGACAGTTTAACGTATTTCATAACTACAGATCTTTCCAATCTTAGATAATTTTACGTTATTAAAACTTTAAGAGCTTTGAAACTTTGCATAACCGTAGTTTTTTAAAGTTAAAAATATAATTTAAGACATTAAAAGCAAATAGACAAATTTTCACAATATTTTAATTTCTTTAGTGTGGCTAAAAAACTTTTATTTTTTGTTGTCTTTCATTTTATATCGAAATAGCGCTGGTTGTTAGTCCTCTATCGGAAAAACTGCAAATTATTTGACATTTACAAATGTCAGTATTTTATTAAGAAATGAAAATATTTTTATTTTTTGCAAATATGAAAGACTGAAATTATTATTGAATAATAACAAATAAGGGATTTTTTTTTTTTTGGAAGAATAATAAACTTTAGAAAGAAAGTACGAAAATTCTTTTGATTGAATTTATTAGAAATAAAAAAGTAAAAATTGAAAATTAAAAATTAAATTTGAGAGCAGGAAACTATTCCCTCTCCCTTGCAATTAAAGTGAAATTAATATTGGAAATTCTTTTAAGTAATGTAAGTTGAATAAAAATTAAAAGTGGACAAAATTCACAGTAACTTTTTTTTATGTAATTGTTACAATATTACTTAAAGCAATTATTTTAACAAAGTAAATATGTATATTAAAAATTTATAAAGTAAAAATATATACGTACAAGGTTGGTAATACACATTAATGGCTATAACAAATATTTGAAAAACCAAATCATTTAAATAAATTTAAAAATACTAATTTTTTTTTGTTATTTTAAATTTTAAAAAAATTTTAAGTTTTGGATTATTATGATGCCTAGGTACGTATCTATTCGTTTGAAATTGTTGGGGGCGGAAGAATATGTACATTATAATTATACAGCAACAGGGGTACATACCCACTTCATGTACACCTCTATAATAATGACTATTAATGTTATTATTATTTTTACTAAATTATTGTTATTATTATTATTATTGCTTTATTTAAATAATGATGTGCTTTTTTCCCTATCATAATGTGTAAAACTTTAGTAATAAAACGAGAAAATTTTCTTAATTTAATAGATTAAATAGGAAATTGCGATCGTTTTGACAATTTATAAAAAAAATTTGCGTTTTTGATAAGCAGTGATTGAATATTATCGTATTATATTTTTTGAATTTATAATTTAAACGAGGAGGAAGCTATATTATTGCTTATATCAAAAAAAAAAGTTAAAAAATAATAATGTCGGTATAGTAAATAAGTAACCTACCCATCTACTTGCAATAAACAATGTATTAATAATTTATAACTTCAATTATTTTTAGTATTTATTATTGCTTATTTTCAAAAATAATATTTTTTTTAAAGGAAGATGCAACCAGATAACGAAGGCAACTTACTTGAAATTATTGATTTAGCTCATACTTTGCGACAGGAGCAGTTGTTTATACGACACGAACAAGAATCATTTAATAATTTAAGGAAAACTTTTGCAAATAATTCTGCTAAAATAGCTCAGGTTAATTGAAAAAAAAAATAATTATTTAAAATTTTTTTAATATTCATACAATTTTATGTATTCTATATTTATTGTAGCTTGCTTGGGTATGTGCTCAGCATAAACAGAATCTCTCTACATTGGTTGTAACACGGAAAGATATCGATCCATCAGTATGCTGTAATAGGGCGAATCGTTTAGAACATACTAGATTTGTAGAAGCACATAAATCGCAATCATTAAAATATGAACATGTTATTTCTTACGGAAAATTATTTGATTTTTTATACAAGTCACCATATTTACTAGCACAAAGTTTAGCAGCAGGTGATCGAATATCCAAAATATCAAATGAACAAAAAAACTCAGTTGTACATACAATTGCTACTGGTCTTTATGGAAATGTTATTCATTCTAAAGATATAGAAATGATATTAAAGTTGCTTAGAGAATTAATGGAAATTCAAATAGTGATAAGTGATAATCCACGTAAAACTCTGAGAACAGGTTGTTCTGCTTTCGCGAGATTGTATAATCGTTTGTTGGAGTCATTATTTTCAGCAAAAATTTTTTTAACAGCTGCATTGTATGAACCGATAATGAAAGTACTTATCGAAAGTGAAATCGCTTTGGATATTGATCCTTTAAAAGCTCTAAGTAGTTATTCTTATAAGGAAAAATTGAAAAGGTTGATATGAAAAATATTTAGGTAATTTTTTCAGTAATGTAATAAATAATTTAAATTTTAGGTTTGGGGAAGAAAGTGATTCGAATTATAACGCAAATATTGAAAAATATCGCAACGAGACAATTCATAATCTATATGTGTTGGCAAATTTTTTTTTAAATTCTCTAATTAAAAATTGGCCGCTTTTTCCATCAACATTACGTTGGTTAATCCAAACAATGTGTCACCAATTAAAACAAGCACATATCAATGACAAAAATATCAATGAAATATTAACAGATATGGTTTTCACACATTTTATATGCCCTGCAATTGTAAGTCCAGAAACAAATGGTATTTCTGATGCCCCTATATCAGAACAAGCAAGATTCAATTTAATACAAATAGGACAAATTATACAAATGCTTGCTTTAATGAAATATGAAGATGTTGATCCAAAATTTAGTGATGTTTACCAAAAATTTGATGTAAATATTGTATCAAATCTCTTAGAACAATTACTAATAACTGATAACGGAGAAGTTAATAGTGTTGTGGCGATAAGATCTCAACAAAGTGATTTTGAGCGTGCACACGTTTTGATGACACACAAAGAACTAGTTTGTTTGGTTGAGTTTTTTAAAATTGTAATGAATGATGAAATGAGTATATCTGAAGAAGACAAAAGTAAGTTAAACAAAATATTGCATGACTTACCTGATAAGTTCGAAAGTTCGATGAATGGCGACAACATAGGATCAAATTACACATCTGTATCCCCGCATCATGAATCCGGTAGCCGTGCAAAACAAAGTTTACTGAACCTTGGAAAGAGTACGAAAAACAAAATAGCCAAAACAATAAGTTTAAATATAAATGGAAATGCTTATAATGACAATGATGTGGACAATTGTTCTTCTAACACCAATAGCAATGCAGATGGAATGTTGAATTCGAATGGTACTATCACTAATGGAAATTCTATTTTTAATGAAGATAATGAGCTTGTTCTTGTTTTCGAAATATCAATATCGGATGAAAATAAATTTCAGTTACTAACAGAAGAGGATTTTTTAAAAATGAATAGTATAGGACAGGAAATCGATGATCCAGCTCTAATAGAAGAAAATATTGAAAAACTGGACAAAATAGATGGTTATAGCGATCTAGTAGTTAGCGGTATACGTCCGACACAAACTAAAAATACAAGATTTTCATTATCACATGATGACGCATCAATTGGGAATTCTGATAATTTAGAAGCAGTTAGTGAAGCTCCAAGCAATCATTCGGTTACAAGTTCTTTAGAATTGGAAGAAAACGATCAGAATGATAATCTTTCAGATATGGTTTCAGCTAATGTTTCTGGGCGAGGTACGCCTAATATATCAGGTAGAGACACCCCATCGTCACAAGTAACTGATGGTGATAATACCGCCCAGATTCCAAATCCACAAATGGCAAAAATTATTAATAAAGCCCGATCGGAAATAGAAGATAAATTTTGTAAATTTGAAATTAAAAAGTTAATTGAAGGGGATGAAACAGTTTCTATAATATCTGATACTTGGAGCACTGATGTACTCGCAAGTGATTCTGAAACTTTAGATGCTAATGAGCGGGATAGAAATTTTTCTACACCACTAATACCTTCTAGCGTTGTTTTGCCAGGGGACAATAACTTCGATGTTTTAAGCAGCTCAAGACCGCGTGGTGGAAGTGCAGCTTATATAGAGATTTCTGAAACTAGATCCGAATCGGCATGGAGCACAGATGTTTTAATTAGTGATTCAGAAAAGTTAAATGAAGTTGATACAGATGACAACTTAAGTATTACTGCAAAATCAGATATAACTGACGCAGGTGGTAGATCTGAGGGTGAACCCAGCAGGAGTGATTTAGAAAATTTGGGTAACGCTAACAATAGCGGAAATGAGATTGATCGTGAGGGCGAACCTATTATTAAACCAAATCGGACCCCGGACTCCCCCTATTTTGCTCCACGTACTAGCTCAAACTTCCACCACACGCCAGATTCTCCTATCTACGTTGTAAGAGAAAACGTTGAACCTCCCTTCTTTCCTTCAACAAATTCTTATGAAGATCCGAATCGTGAAGCGAGTCGATTTGCCAGTCCTGTTTCTTCATTAGCCAGAAGTTCCGCTCGAACTTCAAACCAATACTCGAATGAAAACAATTTTCAGCAGAACTATAAGAGCTCTGGTGTTGATAAGTCAAATTTCTTACCTGTTGCATCTAATGTAAGTAAAATGAGGAGACAAAATTCGGCTGAAAGCAGTATTTCCAATCAGAGTTCTAACTTGGATGACAATTTCGAAAAGCCATATTCCTCTGACGTTAAAATCAGAAATCATCATCGAAAAGAAAAAAAGGAAGCCGTAAGGAACTCTTCTAAGGACTTGATAGACTTTAGTGATTACACTGAACAGGATGGTGCATACGGCGTTACCGTTGACTGCGATTCGAATAGTAATTCAAACAACAGAAACAAATCTCAAGATCCCTTTAATTTTTATGATAAGTTTAGTGAAGAGCATGTTATACATCGCCGAACGTCATCAGAAAACCGTAACGCAAGTTTTGATGGCCGTCGTAATGGAATGATGGAATTTAGAGCTGGTGACTCTTCAAATAAATCGAAGTCCCGACGTCATCAAAGTTTGAATTATGAAAATCATGAAATAATTATCAAAAAAACGACAACACCGCAAAAGGTTGTTGATTTGCAAGAGCCATTGAATGGGGAATTAAATATATCTTTAACAGATGATATAAAATCTCAAAATGCTTTAGTTGATGAAATGTTAATAATACAAAAAACCGAGGCACTAACATTGGATCAAGGTAATATTGAAGATAATAACCAATCTCATAACGGGGTCTGTATTGACATAATAGAGCCTTTAGAAAATGATGCGGGTCATAACACAAATGGAATCTCTGGTAGTGGCTTAAAACCTTCGAAATCCACCGGAGCCATTCCAAAAAGCATAAGCTTTGATGCATCTGCTGACAAATCCTCGAGAAACTCCAATGCAAGGCGTATGAATGATCCACTAAGAACAAGCTTTTTTACAAAAATTAAACAGGGATTCAAGAATCGAAGACAACATAAATCAAGAAATCATGATGAAATGATTTCTAATGTAAGAAATGTTTCATTTGGTGTCATATATGATGGAAATAGTGATGAGTTGAAAATTCGAAATGGGATTGATTGTTCATTTTCTATTACGGGAGGAGATATGACTGAAGATATTTTAGCCAAATATCGAAGGAAAGTTTCAACATCAAGTGAAACAACAAATTCTGATTCAACTGGCAATAGTTGTTCCGTAAATCGAAAAAATTCCGATATTGAATCGAGGTTAGGCATATATTTAATTAAAAAAATATTTTACACCTACAAAATTTATATTTATGAAAAATTACAGGCCAATCAATGGTATTTTAAACGACAAAATGATTGCATTTCTTCATGCAAAGAGGAAAATCCGGACAGTTCTGGCAAAAACAGATTTGCATACTGGGGATTTCCGGCATACGACAGTAAGCTAGCCCTTTTCAATACATATGAGTTATTTATCAATTATATTTTTTATAATTTTTTACATTCTGTTTTTACTTTCGAATAAAAGCATTCAAACTCATCGCCTTTATTAGTTTATCTACAAATTCAATTGGCTCAGGCATTGAACTTGCAAGATTTTACTCAAATATCTTATGTTTCTGAAGCAATTAGAACATTAAGTTCTTTGGATATGTCACAGCATGTAAAATTAACGGAAGAATTACAGGGTGATATATTAAAACGTCAAAGTTATTTGCAATATTTAATGCGATATCGTCAAAATTTACTTTCTACAATTGAAAATTTAAATCAATTTCGAAATCGATTACGAAATGATCAACAAATGTGCAATCGTCATCTAATTTCTGTGTGTGTTCGAATGTTTTTAGAGAAACGGGAACCATCAATTGGAAAATTTCAAACAGAATTTTGTAAATTAACAGTAGTTGATGAGAAAATTGATTTATTGCAAGAATTTATTGATAATTTAATAAAAGAACTCAAGTTAGACGGTTTATTATTTAATATGGTCGAATGGCAATTAAATGAAGCAAAAATTTCAATTGAAAGAATACTTTTACAGCGTTTATATAAGCATGTTATGTTTCCTAATGAAGATGGAGATATTTCAAGAGATAAGTAAGATGCATATGTTTAGTTATATTTTATACATTCATTTAAAACAATGTTTTCTTTTTAATTTAAAGAGTTTTTCAAGAACATATACGTAAAATACAGAAAATCATAACGCCTCACCATAAAGCCTTACGCATTTCGGATGAATATTTAAGTGAAGCACCATGGCCATTTGCACAAAAGCAAATAGTTTATATATCGGCATATAAAACTCCGGCAGAAAAATTTGAATGTATAAAAAGGTTGATAATATTTCAATAATATAAATTACGTAATATAATATAAAATTAAAATACAAACATTATAAGTTTGTGTAATGCAATTTAATGATTTAATAATTTTTACTAAAACTAAGAAAAATAATTATTAATTTAAAAAAATTTCAGATGTATTACAAGTATTATGAATTTATTATTGATGGCTTGCGATCGTATTCCAGCAGCAGATGATATAGTACCAGTTTTAATTTATGTTATAATAATGGTAATTTTGAAAATTTTTGAAATAATAAATTCTTTTTAATTCATAATAATCCAATTAGGCAAATCCACCATATTTATTATCAACCATTCAATATATTGATTGCTTTATTCGTAATGAATTGGAAGGTGAAGATGAATATCAATGGACACAATTTTGTTCTGCAGTCGAGCTCATTAAGACTTTAGACTACTCAGATTAGACTTAAAGAATATAATTTTTTTATTTTTTTTTCTACAATATTTTAATACATATGTTTTCATTTATTTTTCTTTCTTAATAACAAATAATTAAAAAAGAAAATAAAAAAAAAGAAATTAAACAATAAAATAGGAAACAAATAATGGAATAATGGATTGAAAAACATTTAATAGCGGTGTTTTCTATAATTAGAAAATATTATTACGAATATTAGAAATAGTGAAATTAAAAGATTTAAAACAATAATTAGATTAATAACACAACATATTTATACAACATAAATATAAAAAAAAAATATAGTTTTGGATAAAAAATTATTGAATTATTAATGGTAAAATTAAGTAAAATCAAAAATATTCATAAATACTTTCGTTTTGTAGAGAAATTAGAATGTTTTTCTTTTTTTTAATTGGATAAGTACCAAAAAAAAAAAAAATTAACTAATATATTTTTATTACTGTATGGAAAAATTGCGAAATGAATTAAAATTTATATAAATTATTATTATTCTTATTATTATTATTATTAATATTATTATACCAAATAGAAAAAAAAACATAATTAAGTTGTAAAAAAGTTATTTAACTTAAAATCTGCTAATATAAATTAAAATAAACATTAAAAATAAAATATTGATTTTTATTTAACGTTTAGCATTTACTTTAGTGCGTAAATATAATTTTTCATAAACTTACAGCTAGTGTGACTAACTTTATAAAATTAGGACTAAAACTGATTTTTTTGACATAAACTGATGTATGATGTATGCTGTATGATTTAGGAGCTTGGTAACAATTTACTAAAGCATAAAATGTTTTAACTTCTACACTTTATTCCAATAATACTATACAATATTAACGATGTATTTTAGTTTTGTATATTTATTAAATCTTGTTAGAATAAGTAATTCTACAAAATGTAATTCAATTTTAATATTCGCATATTCCTTACAAAATATTAAATAAATATTGAACAATTTTTGAAGCGAAAATATTATAAACAAACTTGTGTATTAAAAAAAATTAGAATGCACATACTACAATATGTCATGTTAAAATGCATATGCATACATACATATAAATGCATATATATATATACATATCCTTAATTTAACAAAAACACACGCTAATTCAGATTAGAAAATATATCCCAAACATACACATATTATGTACTTCCAAAAATTTCTTAGGAGAAAATCATTTTAACATCATAAATATTTAGAAAAAGTAGGAGGATATTCTTATAATTTAGCTTAAGTAGTTTAGGAAATGAAATGTGTTCGTGTGCTACTTATAACTTAGATATATGGTATGAAGCATATGATATATTTGAGTGTTTACAAATAAGGAAAGTGGGCGGAAAATTGTTAATTTATTATTATTTAGATTGATTTAACTTGTTAACATCTTTTCACCTTAAATAGTTTATGATACTTAAAATTGAATTTGCATTCCCTTTTTAATTAATTTTCAATTTAGTAGTTTAGGAAATGTAACATGTAAGGGCATAACAATTCAATTTTCATAATATTTAAGGACACAATTACATATGTATGTATTTTTAAAATAGTATATTAACAAAATTAGTTATTGTATGAATTATAAGATCACTTACTTACTATTAATTCATCAATTGAATATTGTAATTTATATCAAGTAAGCTAACCTCTATAATTTTTCAGTTTATTAAGTACTGTTTAATTATTGTTTTATTCCAACCAAATTATCACAAAATTAAGAAAATTGCTTAATAAGAAATTGCCCCTAAGAAAGGAAACTGAAATATTACTATAAAATTTATTATTTAAAATTAAAAAAAAATTAATTTTAGATGCACATTTTAGATACTTGAATATAACGAATAATTGTGCTAAGCAGCTGCATATTAAAAAAAAAAGTTTTGAATTTATTTACAAATTGTTCAAAGAAATTCACAAAGATTTATAAATTTTTTTTCCAGTCGCTTATCTTTATTTTTGATAAATCGAAATTTTCAGCATAAAAATCCCACCCACATAAACAAAAATTTAATTTTATAATTTAATTTAAATTAAAAAATCGTCATAAAATAATTTTATAATCATTTACAAAATTAAAATTTTTAGAAAGAAATATTCAATTGAAGAATTTTTAGAAATTCATTTTAGATATTAAAATTATATACTATTAGTAAATTATAGGAAGTTTATAAGTATACTAAGCATATTTAGGAAATAAGAAGAAAATACTAATTTAGGGAATTAATATAGAAGTATGTGTTTCATGCACAGGCTATTAGTTACATGATTAGTTGAGCTTTGCTTATGTTGATGTTTTTAATCAGGCGAAGGAATACGTTTGATTCATAAAGCATTAATTTACAATTTGAATACGTGCATAATTCCTTAACCCTTCATTTGCAATGTTAATTATTTGTAACTTTTTAACACAGCTAATAATACAAACTGGGCCATTCATTGACTCACAAAATTTCATAATTTTGAAAAAAAAAAAAAGATGTTTAAATTTTAATCTAAAATATTTTTTAAATTTTTTTTTTAATTATTGAGCTTAAATTAAAATATTGTTAATCATAAAACTTGCAGAAAAACAAAAAATTATCAGTTTCAACCGGACAGGTTTTAGAATTAATCGTATTTCCCGTATACCACTACATTATTCAAATTATCCGACAATAGCGAGCATTATAATAAATAATGTTCGTTGCTCATTCAATAATATCATAATAAATACGATAATAAAATTAAAATAAAAATGCATAATTTACAAATATTGAAAAAAAAATTCAAAAATACATACTTATACTCCTCCTACAATACTTAAAATGCACTTTTTAAGCCCACCCTTTAAAAATAAAGAAACAAATAAGGAAAAGAATCGAAAAAAATTTTATTTTAAGCATATTTCAATTGCGAATATCAATCAGCCAACCAATAAGAATTCCTAAAAATAGATGAATATAAAAAAAAAAAGAAGAAAAAAAAAACTGTCTCTTTTCATTTTCATCATTTTCAGATGATCTTCATTGCTTTTGATCTTAGTGAAAATCACATTTAAGTAAATTAAGTTAAATGAAAGAGAAAACTTGTGCAGATAGATGTAATATATACACATATTTATGTGCCTATATAATGTTAACTATAAAATTATAATATAAGGCAAATTTGAGTGATCTATGCTACTAAAGGATAACATTAGATTTGAAAATAAGTACAGTATACCATAAAAAAAATTACAATAATTTATTAATGTTGAAAACTTTCAAAAATTTTATGTTTATGAATTAAAATCTTTAAGGCAGGTCTGTTAGATTCTTTAAAACAAATAATTAAGCTCATATATATAAATAATATATCAGTCTTGTTAATAAAGAACGAATTAGAAAGGAATTGTAATATTACTTAATATTCATCAGAATCACATTGTGCCTTACATTGGAGCCCATTTTTTTTGGGCTCCAAACTTTACTAACTCCCCACGGTTTCCTTTTCCTTCTCCCTTATATGATTTTTAATTTGTCTCTTTCATGCAGTATAAAGATAATTGATACTTGGTCTAAGAAATTCATCTGAAAAAAAAAAATAAAAAATAAACACTAAATAGAATGAACTTTATTCATTAAATATTTTAATTATAAAAAGTGGTGTTTTTTTACAAATTCTCAACTTTGTAAGAATTCTATTAAATGGATAGAATTTGTAAAATTTTGTGTTTTCATTATAAACATCTAGTTATTTTTGTTGCTTTTAGTTGTAATACAATAAGTAGACCAATAGTGTTAGCAATAAACTAATCAGTTTAAATGGTAACATTAATCGCCAGTAGTGTTTCTATATGTGCACAATAAAATGACTTCTACGGTGTCATATGTAATTTATTAGATCTGTAAGTTATAATGTATTAGAGAACTAAATACATAAAAACTAAAATCTTTTTGATTATAAACGAAAACGACATTAGAAAGAGATTAATTATGTATGGACATAAATTTTTTCGATCATCCACTTTAGTTGTATAGATAATTTTATTATAATTAGGGTGTGTGTATGCATTTACACCTTCTTCCTTATACATAATTTTTAAATTGAATATAAGCAGTTTAAATGAAAATTTTTAATACGTTTTCAGGGAAAATGTTTTACAATTTGTGGTTTTTTTTTTTATTTTTATTAATTTTTGTTAAAGAGGATATGCACATTTATTTTATACACGTATACTACATAATGTGTGTATAAAGTATAACACAAGCCATGCACTTATTTATGTACATATGTATATAAATATGTTATATGAGCCTATATATAAGAAATTGTAATATACTCAATGACTTCGCTATATATCTTTGTGATTTTATATCTTTTCTTTAACTCGCATCATAAGGCACCAAAAAAATAATGTTTTCATTTTATAAAATAAAATTATAAAAATAAAATTATATTTTGTTTGGTTGTATTTTTTTTTTTTGTGTTTTTTTGAAAATAATTTCAGTAGTCAGTTGACGATTGAATTGTTGGTTGTTCAACATAGGCAATTATCATTCTAATTAAGTTATTGTGTGCTAATTTAATTAAAAGCAAAACAAGAAAGTAAACAAATAAAAAAAATTAAAAATATATATTTTTTTTTATAATACAACAATTTTCATTTTTTAATAGAAACCAATCTATCTTAAAAAGAACTTGAAACTGTCGCAAAAAATTAATTTTGATAAAAAAAAAATAAATAAAAAAATTTAAACAAATTTTTCTTATTTTTTTTATAAATACTTGTATATTTTAAAATGAAATGAGTAGAAAACAAAATAAATAAAAATAAAATTTTAATTTAAGAAAAATAAATAATTTCAAAAAAAAAAAATAAATAAAACAAATCAAATTCCATTTCAAATTTAATTTAAAATTTTCAAATGAACAGAGAGCAGCTACACGCGACCAATAAAAATTGATCAATTTTGATTTTAATTCAATTAAATCGCAGAAAAAGACAAGAAAAAAAGAAATTTAAAAGTCGCGACTTAACAATTTCAACTCTTTAATTTTTTAATTTAATTAAAATTAAATTTAAAAAATATCCATTTTATGTACAATTACGGTTAAATTAAGTTTTTATGTTTATAGTTAATTATAATTAAAATTAAATACAAATTAAATTTAATTTTATTATTTTACAATTATTTCTATAATAAGTATATGATTTAATTAACAAAAAAAAAAAAAAATAAATACAATATGTTAAATTATCATCAAAATGACAATAATTCAAATTGTACAACTTCTGCGCCATCATCTCTAATATCGAAAACAACAGAAATAATACCAGTACAACCAATTGGTACAGGACCGTCGCCATCTACATCAACAATTGCTTATAATTTTTATACAAATAATAATAATAATAATTTAAGATCTTCAATAAATCATCATCATCATCAACAACAATCGGAACATCATATACAACAACAACAACATCAACATCATCATGATCATCAACAACATCAAAATGGTACGCCACCAATAACATCTAATAACAGTAATAATAATAATAATCAAAATTTACAACACAATAATGAATTAAATAATAATGAAAATAAAATGCATAACAGTAATAATAATAATAATGATAGAAATAATTTTAATTGTAATTATATAAATAATAATCATAATAATAATAATAATGAAAATGCATATTTAAATATAACATCAAATACATATAATCAATTAAATGATAATAATATTAAAAATAATAATACTAATAATAGTAATAATAATAATAATGATTTAAATAATCAATTTTTAATAAAAAGTGATACAGATAATGTTAAAAGATTTTCAGTTAATAATTTATTACAATTAGCTGCTGGTGTTACAAATACAAGCGACGGTAATTTAAATAATAATAATAATAATATTGTGTCACAACATAGACAATTTAATCATCAACAAAATATTGATATTATAACAAATCAAAATAATAATAATAATAAATGTAATAATAATATTGAATTAAGTAATAGTAATAACCGTAATAGTAATGAAAATAATAAACGTTTAAATAGCAATAATAATAATAATAATCGCAATAACAATAATTGTCATATCAATAATAATAATGAAGAAATTGAATTACGTAAGTTATAATTAAATTATATATAAAGGAAATAATTAATATATTAATTAATTAAATTAAATAAAAATAATATATATACATATAAATTTTATTAATTGTATAATTATAATGTAATCTAATTACAATTTTTTTTTTATTACATTTTGTTTTTACTATAATTTAATTGTGAAAATTATTTATATAATCATTGAGTTGAGTATCACTTGATATCTTTTATGTACATCAGATGTACTGCAAAAATTATTTATGCTAATAAATAAAAAATGCATAGTAAATGAAATATGCGAATATAGTTTATATACAGCAGCATTTCCGTGAAGCAATTTAAGATATAACTTTACTTATGGAATAAAATCTAAGTATACTCACTTACATAAAAAATGAAATTGTGCATTTATATAGGTACATTCAATATAATTTCTAGTTTTAGATTTAAAAAAATTAAAATAGATATAGATTAAATAGTGAAAATGAAAACCCTTTGAAATAACAGGCTGTCTTATTAAAAATGTTGCATATTTTTCGGAGAGCTATCAAAGAAATTATTTTGATAGTTCTACTACAAAGAAAATTGATTTGGTGATTAATCGAAATTAAATTGAGTTTATAATATCAAAGAAATAATTTTTCATAAAAATTTATCAAATTTTAGAGGTAAAGGAACGAGGTAAATGTTTTATTTTGTTTTAACAATAAAGTATAATATTGTTAGATAAATTATTAAAATGTGAAGCTTATTCAAGTCATCTTTGTTTTAAAGTGAAATGACTTCAAATCTTAAATAAAATTGATGTATAATAATTAGGGATTTACTTGAAGTATAAATTCTACATTCAGAAAGCTGTTGCTTTTTATTTTATTTTGAAGATATAGAAAAAAGAAGTCATCAATTTTTTTGTGTTTGTAAATTTTTTAATTACATAATACTGTTTACGATTTAAAGGCGTTAAATTGTAGAAAAATTATTTTTAAAAAATTTTAGTATTTAAACCATGACTAAGGCAGATACATTTAAAGAATTTTATTCCAGAGAAATATTTTTTTACTAAAATTTATTTGCTTACAAAATAACTGCTATCCATTTTCTTAGATGTAAAAAGTTTTTTGAAACGAACACATTAATAACAGACAGAGCAAAACTGATAAGGACATTTTTAAACGATATAAACTGGCTTCTCGTCTTGAAAATTAAAAATAATTATCCACTATCATAAAAATTTAATTACAAAATTATATAATTTAATTATGTTATTCCATTTTGGGATTTTATCATATTTTTTATGAATGAAAACAATAGTTTGTATAATCTTTGATGAATTATGCTCATGATAAGCCTATGTGTTGTAATAACAATAACTAACAAATTTGTTAAATGAGAATAAGTAATTCTCACACATACATTCCCGGAAGTATTTTATCCTCCGTCGGCTAATAATATTATGTATGAATAATTAAATTTAAATTGTGAATTATATCATGCGTGTTTACCCATGTAACATTTATAGTTACCATAATACACACTTAATTATACCAGAATATATAGTCAATTTAATAATTTTTGAAAATTTATCGTGATTTATTTAGGCTTGAAATACAAATATTACCTAAAAATTTTACATTAATTACAGTATTTATTATACAGTACATTAATGTTTTGAGTACTTTAGCCGTAACAAACAACACACACACTATGATACAATATCGTACCTTTTATAATAATTTTTTTAAGGTCTGTTTATAAGTGATAATAATTAATAAAAATTAAATGATTTTCTCACCTCACACATAAAGTCAAAATATTTTCCCATCTTAACGTTAATTAATTTTTCTCAGTTTTAATTAATTTACGAAATTTTTTTTTTCAAATACAAATCTGGATTATTTCAAAAAAAAACAAAATTTTTATTTCAAATTATTTTTTTTTTTTGTTTTTGAAAAGGTTTTCATGATTTTTATACCCGCAAGAACTTACGTTCGAAGGGTATACTAAATTTGCCTTACCGTTTGTAGTGTGTTTTTTTGATCAGCGTCGAATTCTGAGTCGAATCTGTTCTTCCGCCCATCCGTCCGTCCGTCCGTTCCAACGATAACTCAATAACTAATTGACCTAAGTTCACCAAATTTTTACAAATGATTTATTATAGTAATATCCAATCTAAGTAGGGTTGTATACCACAACTATGGTATACAAGATTGGATATGATCGGGATACTAGTTCGGGTAGCTGCCATACAACTTTAAAAATTTATTTGGCAATATCTCAGACACTATAAAAGCTGCAAATGTGTTTGATAAAATTCGTTGAAATTGCTTGGCTCTTTCTAATAGCTGCCATACCACTTCAATAGTAGTTTGGCCATATTTTAGAAAATATTGAAAACACAGTACACAGAAATTTTGCATAAATTAATATGGCAACTCGTAATACGGCAACTTAAAGTCATAGTCTGCCCCATAGTCAGCTATGACATATTTATTTGCTCATAGGATAATAAATTCGTACGGATATCACAAAGTTGACACGGTCAACTCTATTTTTCTCGTTTTTTCTTATGTTATAATCTTTTTAATTTAATTAAAATGCTTATCTTAAAAATATTTGTGAAATATATGTATATTGTTAAATTTCTTAATAAAAGCTAATTATTTACGACATATAGGACTGAGTAAAATAAATATTTTTGGTAATAATCTTCTTAATCTACAAATGTTCATTTGAATTATAAAAGTTCTATATAGATTTATGTATGTTATAATTAAGCGAACTTTAATCAGAAATAAATTAGTTTGATATCAAATATTAGGATATTAAATTTAAGATTAATTTCTTAGGGACGCTTCTCAAATATAATTTGAAGGTCTTAGAATTGTTGATTTTTTTTCGTATTACATATATAGGTTTCCATTCTCTATGAAAATATTTAAATATTATATTATGTCACCTTAAGCAGTTCTTCATTAATATCATCAATTAGAGAACTTTATAGTTATAGCAATTTTCATTTCTATAAGAAAATGTGTTACAAATTTGATATACAGACTATAATAATCCTTTTGTAAAAATGTATTAAAAGTATAATTTTACTACCTTAATAGAAATTAAAAATTTTCATGAATTTTATTAGTCCCATTGTTTCACTACTTAACTATTATTTAATGCTGTAAGGAAATGATCCTATATATACCTAATTGAAAATTACGTAATTTTTAAGAAAAGAAAAAATGTTTAACACGTTTAGTCCATTTCTTATATCGTATTAATTTTAAATAGCTGAATTACTTGAAGAAAACTGTGAACCTGCCTAGCAATTTTACGAGTACTAGTTGCTTACTTACATATATATATTCCATTATACTTATGACATATTTAAATTTCAAAAAATTACTTTTAATCAGAAGTTAGTTTAAAAAATTTCCCTTACCATTAAAAAGAAATATTAAAGTAATAACACTAATAAGCTGATACGTCTCTCTAAAGGTATATAAGATTCCAAGATAATTTCAAAAAACAAAAATTAACTTTTAGCTCTTATACAAACTTTTATTAATAAAAAATTAAGTACTTATTTATTAAAATAATTATTATTAAAGTTTTTCCATTCTTTACAAAGAATTAAGAAATATTGCGAAAGAAAATTTCTGCGATCGTTTTATAATTGCCATACTTAACTTGAATTCGATAGAGATTTTCAATATTCGTCAATATTATATACGAATTATGATCGAAATGAACCGATGATAATTCTAATTCTAGTTATTTTGATCTGAGGGTTAAAAATATGTATCCATACTTTAAATTATGTTTGACTTAAAAAAATGAAAAATTTTAAGTGTCCTCCATACTAATAAACTTTAATCCTTACTAACTTTTTTACCATCTTCCTTTTCCTTGCCCATTTGCTTGGCAAATCTGTTGCACAATAGTTTATACTCGGCCTAAGCAATTCTTCTAATTTTTTTTTTTTTTCCTTTGTTCACTCCTAGAAGGAGCATAGGGCTAGTGCATAATTTCTCATGCACTAGTTTCATAGCGTCATAGGGTTTAACTACGTAGGTGACTAGCCTGCCGTAGTTTTTTTTTTTTTTTTTTTTTTTTTATTTATATTAATTATTTGAGGTTATATTAATATTTACTGTTTATTTTTCTTAGTTTTTTTAATATCGAATATTAGGAATACTTGAAAATTACTTGTATAATATTTTTATTAGTATTGTATATTAAGTTATAATAATATTGAATATAATTTTTATAATTCTTCTAATAATAATAATTAATTGATTCGTTAGATCGTCTACGGCGCATATTTTTAGGAGCATATAATTGATTGTTTTCAAAACTAGTTTTGGTTACTTTTAAATCAGTGTAACAGCCAATTTGTATACAACTTCATTTTGCTCTGCAAAATTTATAATTATTAATGAATATAACTAATAAGCCTGATCATTTAGTTTTCTGGTACCTTTAAAATATCCAAAAATTACTTTATGGCAGCGTACATACATATAATAAAAAATATGAAACATTTTAATTATTATCATTTAATGAAGATGCAATCATAACTAAATCAAAAATTTCAATTTAATGTTCACATTTTTTTTTTGCACAAATTAATTAGTGCGAATTATTAAATCATCTAAATCCGCATTATAGTTACAAAAAAAAAATATGTAAACGCATAAGTAATAATAATAATAATTTTTTATTATGTCATCATATACTCGTATGCATGTATGTTGAGTAAGTAATTTATTCCAAAAAAAAACAAAGAAGGAAAAGGAAAATTTTATGCAGTGTATAATTGTTTGAAAGACCATATTTCATCTCAACAGGATTGTCGGCTCATTTTAAAGTCAACGATGCCTATACATATATGTGCCTTGTATGCCTTGTATATGTCATAATATTAAAAGTATATTTTTTGTGTAAAACAAAGATATTATACGCATAAATATTTTCTGCATGGGGGAAGATCTTTTTGATATTAGCGTCATCAAAACAAAAGAAAAAAAAAATTATGAAAAATGTGTCATTTAGAAAAAAAAGAAAATCATATTATGCAAAAATTACATGTAAAATTATGTCGGAAACTATTAAAAATTTTCATGACAATGTTTTTGAATCAAATGTTTCTTATATATTTGTAAATTTGCTGTCATAATATGAAGGAATAAAATATTAAAACTGATTTTATATAAAATTTTTTTTAAAAATTATGTTGATGATGTCCTTGAATATCTATACAGTTGATAAATTTGGAATGCCCCCAAATGAAATTCAGATAATTAAAAATTTTAAGGTTAAATAATTACAAGTATATATTATGATACAGGTATTAAATTAAATATGAGGCTGTTTACACATTTATGCACTGAACGTATGCGCCTATAGCACCACTTGCAATTGAATTATTTCTATAGCGCCCATCAAAATTCATATAGCACTTATTAAATATGTAATAAGAAGATTGTAAATTCTATTTTTTTGCGGCAATAATGAATTTTGAACAGCAGTTGTAAGTCTTTCAAAAAAAATGACTATATTTTATTTTAGGACTAAAGTTTATAATAAGTATTTTATTGTCAAAACCTTTACGAAGTATGAGAAGATTTTCATATTCAAATTCAGTTTCAAAATAGAATATGAGTGAAAACCTGAATAATTGTATGTAGTTTAATTCAAAATATTAAAATATTATAATAAATATTGTACTTAAGATGTAAAGCAAATAAATATTTTAAGCAAAAACACATAGTTATGCATAAAATAATTAGGCTGTTGAAATATACAAATCAAATATAATTCTAGTTTGAAACGCAAGTTTTAAATTTTCTATAAAATTAAGAAATAAATATCTTGAAAATTTATTTTTTGTATTATGAAAGTTTCTAGCAATGAACATGATTTCCAAAAATTAAATATCAAAATTGCTTAATATAATATAATTTATATTGATTGAATAACATAACCGAATGAGTTGTATCTTATTTGTGAATGTTTTTGTAAAACAACATCCTTTTAACAGAAAATGCAACATTAACGTTAACATTAACCTAGTCTATAGGGATAATAGTTGCTTAAGTCTTAAATTTGTAATTGTTTCTATACAAAATTTGTAATCTGCAATTATGTTAACTAATAAACACTCTATATTTTACTGGGTAATTGAAATTATACTGCTAAGTGATTAAGTTTCACAGCTTTTGAAATGATTACTAATTGCAAATCAAAAATAAATTGGTAAAATAAATAATGAATTTTCTTAATTTCTGGTCGAATAACTTACATACGTTATTGTGAACACATGTATGTTTAATCAAAAATTTATAACACTTACAAAATATTTCAAAGAAGTCACGGGGACTACAATAATATTTTTTTTAGAATCGTTTTAAATTTAAGGTTCCCATTTTCTCACATTGTGCAAAATAAACTTTCCTGGACTAATACGTTTATTATCTTGTATTTTCTTAAACTAATAATTTTCAATATATGAAAGCACAATCAACTCTGAAAATGATCACTAATAATATGTATAATTTTTCATACTTATAAATTTATTAATTTCCAATTTATTTAAAAAAAAAATGCTTTTCATTTAAATCAATAAAATATGTAAATAAAATATTTGCAATTTAAAAATTTAATGAATAATTATTCAAAATTTTTATTAATAAAATAGAGAATGACCTAAGATGAGATCTTTTATGAAAATACCAGAAAAAAGAAAAGAAAAACTCAAGAAATAAATACAAGTGTTTCCGATCAAAAAAAAAAAAGGAAAAGTCAATGTTTTTTTTATTATATCATTATTTTATGTACATTTTATTCAATATTCATTTAGCATTATTACTTTTAATAATTTTATAAAATTAATAGCCAATTTGAAATTGAACAAGTAATTCTGAAAAATTATCATTAATTTAGTACTTGCCCGAATATTCTAGCAAACTGTTCTCAAAATAAAATATTCAATTATATTTCAGTAATAAATTCATAGATACATAATTAAAAATTAAAATGAATTTTAAAATTAATTTAGCAATTTTTTGTGTATTTTTTGGATGCTGTAGTAATTTATATTTTTTGGAAAAACTTATTATAATTGATCCTGGCTCTGGAAATTTAATAACATTTTTACAATTTTTATTTATTGCCTTAGAAGGATTAATATTTACAATGAAATTTTTTACAAGACAACGTAAAATACCATTAAAAGATTATATTATTCTTGTTATAATGTTCTTTATAACAAGTTTATGTAATAATTATGTATTTGATTTAAATATACCAATACCATTACATATAATATTTCGTTCTGGTTCTCTAATAACAAATTTAATAATGGGAATATTTATATTAAAAAAAAATTATAATATTATAAAATATATTTCAGTAATAATGATAACAATTGGTATATTTATATGTACATTAATGTCTGGATTACAAATAGAAGAGAAACATCATCATCATCATCATCATCATATTGAATTAAATGAAAATCAAATAAAAAATCAAAATGTTTTTAATGAAAATGGTGAAATAAAAAATGAATTTATAATGAAAAATGATGATAATATAACATCACAATATTCAATACATTTTTGGTGGATTATTGGTATTGGATTATTAACATTAGCATTATTAATAACATCACGTATGGGTTTATATCAAGAAGTTTTATATAAACGTTATGGAAAATATCCAAAAGAAGCATTATTTTATGCACATTTTTTACCATTACCATTTTTTGGTTTAATTTATAATAATATTATACAACATTTTATAATTTGTTCAAATTCAATAAAAATTTTAATACCAATTATAAATTATTCAATACCAATTGCATGGTTATATTTATTTGGTAATATTTTAACACAATATATTTGTATTAGATCAGTATATATTTTAACATCAGAATGTTCATCGTTAACAGTAACATTAATTGTAACATTAAGAAAATTTATTTCATTAATAATTTCAATAATATATTTTAAAAATTTATTTACATTTTATCATGGTATTGGTACAACATTTGTATTTTTCGGAACAATATTATTTACAGAAATATTTTATAAAAATAAAAATAATATTGAAAAAAGTAGTTTTACAAGTGGAAAAATTAATGAACCATTTGAATCAAGAAAAATGATTTAATTATTTAAATAATTTATAATTTTTAAAAAATAATTTAATATTCATTTATCTAATATGTTAAAATCAAGTTAAATTTAATAATTTTAATAAGGCTTTTTTTTCATAAATTTCATAAAATTCTCTTCAGTTTATTTACTAAAACTATTGAAACATGTTATGTATTTATTATTATTTAATTTAATTTTACTGTAATAAAATATTTTATATATAATAAATTTCTTTTTTTGTCAGTTTATTAATTTGATGTAAAAAGTAATTATTCTAAAGTTTAATATTTTTTATAAAATAAATTTAAATAACTGTTATACAATATTGGAAATGTTAATTTGACAAAAAATGACATTGATTTCAAAAAATTTATTGTACTTCCATAATTTTAATTTGAAAATTAATTCAGAAACATCTCGAATTTTAATGTAAAAACCTTATGTTGACTTGAACAAGCACAAGTATACGTACGTCCATTTTTGGCCTGTGTTAAATTTCAAATCATTCTGTAAAATTTCAATTAAATTTTTTTGAGTATACAGTTCCTGTTGAAATTAAGGAAATATATTCCTGGAAATCGGTTAATAAGGAAGTGGAATTGTTTTTTTTGTATATTGAAAGTGTTGACAAACTTAAATATATAGTTGCTTAAACTGCACATTTAATACTACTTTTCATAATTTGCAATCAATTGCAGAAATTAATAGTCATTTGTGGATAGTTAATGATTTTGAGTTTTTTCTATAAGATAAAATTGACCTAAAATATTAGACGACAGATGAATAAGGATGTCAGCTTAGAATTTGAAGGGGAATATAATTAAGTATTAACAGGATTAATAATTCTCTCGCAATATTCAAGGTATGCAAGGTGTTATTAACGTGCTGCCGTATATCGATCCTTATTTTCTTTTTTTAATTATTATAATAATAGCTTTCTTGTCCAGGATGCCAGTTATATGATATTCTATATTTTTGTATGTATTGTTGTATGTATAGTTACATGATATTCTATATTGTTATGTATGTAACAGTATAACAAATACTAAAACAGAAAATGAATTTATTTATAGCAGTTTTAAACCAAAAAGAAAATTTTTTCAAAATAACTACAAATATTTTGAAAAAAAAAAAAAATCTTCCTATTAAGGCAGAGTTTATTTGTCGAAAGTGTTATATATACATTATGTACATATGAATATATTTTAAAAATATGATATATTCAATAATTTCTAATGTCATATAAAAATGTTTCCTTATCATTAATTTTCCTATAAATATGAAAAAAATTAAATAAATTCTATTTTATTTATACATTTCTAAAATTCATAATTATGCAAGCAAATAGTAAGTACATTATTGCAATAATTTAACCATAATTACCCATAATTTATTCAATTAGCATAACAGTGTCTTAGTGTTTAACTATTACAATCTCTTCTCTTTATTATTTTCACTATATATTGCACTTTTATTTCTTTATACTTATGCACTTCTATAAAATTAAATTTGTTTTTTTTTTTAAATGCATACTTGTAATTTTTCTATTCAATTTTATTTTATTTTCTTTTTTAAAGAAATTATCTGTGAAGCATTTAAAGACTCATTTGTCTTAATTAAAATGATGAGGCATGAGAAGGAAAACGAAAAAAAAAAATCTTAGAAAAACCAAGTGAATTCCAAAGGGTTTTCTTTGATTTGTCTTGTTTTTTTATGTTTTCCCTTTTTCTATTTTCCTTTTTTTGAAATTTTCTTAAATATTTTAGTTTTTTATTATCACAATATCGCACCCAATAAAAATTATCATCAACTTTTCAAGTCAAATGGAAAAGTGAATTTTTATATTATGTAAGGAGTTTTCAAATTTTTTCAATTTTTTATTTTTTTTTTCTATTTACATACAAAATTTTACATCAGTTTTGTAATTCTCTTTTTTAACAGAAAAAATAAAGAAATAAAAGGGACTTCTTTGGAGGCCTTTCCGTCCGATATTGTTATTTTAGAAATGCATATCCCGTCAATGTATTTTAAATTGTTTTTAATGATGTTTCTTTAAAAAAAAATTGTTCTCCGTCTTTTTTATTGCTATAGTCTGTACATATTTTGTATTCATCATTATGTATGTGTATTCAATAAATAAGAGAAATGGAAATAAATTATATAATAAAAGTATAGTAAGTAAGTAGTACTCTTTTACAGTTGCAGATGATTGTGATAATGTTGTATATAGTACAAAAGTAATTTTACAGCGGTGAAATTTTGAAATCTCAAAGGAATTGCAACCTTTTTTTTTGTATCATTTGTTTTTCTTATTTTGTATTTTTTTGATGATTTTGGTTTTGTTATATATAAAGGAAGAAAAAAACATATATGTAGTATCATTATGTTTATGGGATATGATTTGGATTTAATTGAAGTTGACATGCGGCACCAGTGAATATTATGGCATACCAGCACATATGTTTAACATTTTTAAGAATAAAATGAAAATGTTTGTCCCTATAATATTTAAGTATATATGAAATGGTTTGTTTATGACCAAGAATTGGTATATACAAAATAATAAAAAAAAAGTTTTAATATTCCTCTGGATTAAGCCAATTTTACTCGTTTAAGTTTATCAATAATCAAAATTAAACAACTATATACAATTAATTATATATATACTTATCATTGATTGTTCTTCGGCATTTTATTATAATTGTTGTTGGGTAAAGTTAAATAAACAATTAAATTAAAAAATCTACTTCGAAAATGGTTAATACTCAATGAAATTAGTTTATTATTGAATTTTAAAAGTAGCTGAAATGAGAACTTGCTTTGCAAGAGCTTCAATATTTAATTAGTTTTTGCATGTGTTATTCTTAAAACAACAATGCATGTCCCTAATATTGGTACACTTAAAAATACGCTGCATTTGTAGTGCAATTACAAAAATCGCCTTCTGTATATCACTATAAACTATATATACGTGAATATACAAAGCTATTACTAAAAAAATTAGTAATTACGTCATATAAAATGTATAAAAGTAATTTTCTTTTAATTATACTTTATATGTCTTAGGGTATTTTGCCCATATAAGCGCAATATTATTAAAATTACCATTTTATTGCAATAAAAAATAAGTAATTAGTATAGCAGAAACAATTAGCATCAATTAAATCTAAAATATAAATTGTTTAAGTCTGAAATTTCTTTAAGCGGAATAAAAATCCTTGCTCCCTAAATATTTCTTAATCCTCAAAGCCAGATTCAACTGTATGTATATATATATAGAATTTCCAGCTATCCGACCTCACCAAGTTCTCGAAATAACTGTATAAGGTTTAAAATTTCTCTTTATTGAAAAGTGAAAGGGAGAATAAAAATATAAAGAAGCAACATTTTTTTTTCGTTTTTTCGGAAAATTTTCTTAGAAAATCCATAAAATTTTCATTCACATAAAAGGACATTCTTGCTCTAATTGATTTTTGAAAATGAGATTTTATAATTTAGAGCCTTTTTTTACTTTCCATATTATTTTGTATGTAAGTATGTACATATAAATTTGTATGAACGGAGATGTAGGTAAATTAAATATAAGACAAATCAAAAGGAAAATGTAAAATAAAACATAAAAATTTTTAATGACTTTTCCTTATAATTTCATGATATTAAAATTTTAAAAATTGCATACTTTTTGTATTAATATAAGTGAAAAAATTAATTGAACACGACACTAAACAGTCCTTTCGTTAAATTTCTCTGTATTATGTGTTATGTATGTATGTGTGTGTATATAAATATATATATATATGAATTGTGTATTGTATATAAAATTTTATAATTTAATAATATTTATAAGAATTTGTTTTAGCTATCTACCATAATGTGAATCGTAAATCAAATTATACTTACGTTGTGTTACATACATTAAATGATCATTTTAACGACCTTGTTTTAGTTAATTGCTAAGATCGTAAGACATTTAAAAAAAAAAAATCTTTTTAAATAGATATTTATTATATTAAAACCATTAAATTATTTCAAAAAAACTTTCTCACTTTTAATAATTTTGAATTATTTTCTATAAAATATAGAATTAAATACAAAAGCAAGAAAATGTGGTAATAAAAAATTTAAAATTTTATTGTTTGATGCCATTAATATTTTATAAATGAAAATATTAGTATATTTTACGTATGTATGTATGTAGCTAACATAGGGTTATTATGGTTAAGTAAATAAACAATAAATTGATTTATGTATGCATGTACAACAGATTAAGTATATTTTAGAGCAAAGACAAAAATAATATACCTATTTATAATAAATCGAACAATAAATTATTTTGTATTTATGTTAATTTTGTAGTTTGGTTAATTGGTTAGAGACAGTTTGGGGTATTGGTTATTCAACTTCAACTTTTATTTTATATGATGGGATTAATACCCCCTATTTCTATTTTATGGTTAATTTGAAAGTGACATAATATATAGGTAGGTAGGTACATCAGTTTATTTACCTACTTATTTAAAATCATCTCCAAGGCAATGACAATGTTATTTACTTGTTATTGAAAGTTAAGTTGTTAGACACAAAAATAAATATACTAAAGCAAATAACCGGTTATCAGTATAACCAGTTGTTGGAGCAACATTTCATTTTGATTTGAAATTGATTTAGGTAACTTTCAATTTTCCATAATTATCTTAAGTTTAATTTTTACTCATGCAACTAAATCTACTTTGAGGGCTTTAAAACTATTAGAGTTAAGTGATCAAATCATGTTATTGATGTAAAAATGGCTATTAAAATAATTCAGTTCTTCCCTAACTGCCTGCCTACGATAAATATTCTTAAGAGAAAATTGTGTTTTTTTTTAATATACAGATAAAAATGGAATTTTTCTGTTTCTTCCTTAATTGTTAACGACTAGGATAAATTACATAAATATGAGAGTAGCCTACACGTAGTAGATGGCTACACACATAAATCAAATAGGCACTTACCTTAATGAAATTAAATGCAACTACATCCATACAAACATACATTTGTACAATACATTATAATGATGTTAAATTAACATTATAAACGATATTTATTAAAATAATCTTAATATAAGCTTTTCACATATTTGCTTCTCATAAAATTTATATTATAATGCAGGTTCTATTAATTTTTGTTTTAGTTTTAATTTTAAAATTTCAAAATTTTTAATGAATTTCTCACTAAATAACATAAAATTAATATAATATATTTTTAAATATCACTTATCATAGGTACATTCACTGCATTTTATTATAAATTTCCATTTTTAAATTTTCAATTAAGATTCAGAATAAGGGAAATATGAAAAAAGAATTTTTTTTTCATATTAGCCCTCTATTACCACAGTATCAATAATTTGATTATCTTTATATGTATTTTCCTCTATAAATTACAAACTCTTTATATTCAACCCTAAAAGCACCAGTTTTTTAACATCTAAAAATAAACACTTTGATTTTTTATATTTACGTTTTTTATGAAATCTAATAAAAAAAAAACGAATGATTTTTTTAAGAAAATCTTTTACCATTTAAAAAATCATAAATCTTGCACTTGTGTCATAATGTCACATCAAGAAAAACATTTTCCCGCTTTTTTAGATTTTTTTCTTTTTGATTTTCAAAAAACAAAAAAAGTTGAAGAAATAATAAAAAAATACTATTATATAATCTAATTAAAATGAATTAACTACTACATTTTATAAAAAAAAACATATCCTTAGGGATTACAAAATTATTTTCAATTTAATAAATTTCTTTTAACTAAATTAAAATAAATGTGAAAATTCAATTTCTAATTACAATATTCTTACTTTTTTCTTTTAGATGATTCATATGAATCAATTTCGTCAACAGATAATATTGGAATAATCGGGGGTAATTGTACACTTTCACCAACATCAAAAAAACCAAGACGTAATCGTACAACATTTACAAGTCATCAGTTGACTGCTTTAGAAAAAATTTTTGAAAGAACTCATTATCCTGATGCTTTTGTAAGGGAAGAATTAGCAAATAAAGTTGGATTGAGTGAGGCTAGAGTACAAGTTTGGTTTCAAAATAGAAGAGCAAAATTTCGACGAAATGAAAGAATTTCAAATGGCAATAATAATAGTCACCGAAACACAAGTTGCCTAACATCACAACCTATTCCAGCAATTAATAATATACATAAAATTGAGAAAAATTCATCTAATTTATATGGACATCAACAAATGGATTTTACAACGGCGGCAGCAGCAGCTGCAGCTGCAGCTGTACATCATCATTCAGCACATCCATATCATTTAGGTTTTCCAACTGGGTTAAGTATGTTCTCATCATCGACAGCACCCACTCCAAATGCAAAATCTTATTCAAATTCAGTTCCATATGGTACATTTGCAAATGATCCAGTAAATAGTTCAGCATGTTCTTCTTATTTTAATTCAAATTATTGCTCAACAAATTATCAAGCACATCATGGTTTTGGTAGTGTATCAGCGGCTGCTGCTGCTGCAGCTGCCATACGATATAAAAGTCAAGGATTTTCAACTTTGTGATTTCTTGTCTACGTTTTAACACTCACATACATATTTTTAAATGCTTAGGTATTTAATTTAAAATAAATCTGAATAACTTGTAGCATTTTTACCTTTTAGCTAATTTGTTAGTATTCTACTGAATTATTCATTTTTAAATAGGTATAGTATTATGAATTTTACGAATAAATTATAGAAAAATTTAAGAATCAATATAATAAAAAATTTATATTAGTTTTTATTTTTTGCATCATTTGAAACCCAGGAAAATTTTCGACGTTCAAGATTACGGTTGTGGTAAAACGGGAAAATTCAGTCATAGGGTTAAGATAAAGTGAAAATTAGAAAGATCTTACTGGTTAAAATGAATGTTGTTTCATGGACTCCAGTAAAACCTACCCGAAAAAAATAAATACTGCCTACAATAAAAAAATTCATGAGTTATTAAGACTAAAAAACGTTGTGAAAACAAAAATTCAAATTGATTTTTTATATTATCCATGTATGTATGTATTTATTTTAAAGATTCTATATGTATGACATTTTATCGAATAACAAAAATTATTTTTACAAAGGCTGATATATAGATTTTAGATACAAAAACACACGAGTAATTTAATTAATATTTTCAAATACCTACTATCAATTTTTATACATCAATTTTACTAAATAAGAATTTTCATTTTTAAAAAATACACAGTACAAATTTCTTCAATATCAATAATAAATTTACTTTTTATAACATAAATATTTAATTTAAAGCTAAAATTAAGAAAGTTTTACTCTGTCTACAGAAATAAAGTTAAAGTAAAGAAATTATGTATTGAGCGATATTAATTGAAGGCGCAATTCCAACGTATTTAGAACATTTTCTTTTTCACAGCAGTATATCTTTCCTGATAGGCTTCATAGCCTTCAAGACTATTGAATTCTTTTGGATTAAATAAATTTCCTTCATATAAAATATTTGAAATTTTTGATTCAATCAAAATTTTTGGCGAAAAAGCTTTTGCTTGCAGACAATTTTCTTCCAAACGTAGTGTTTTTAGTTTTGGACACAATGCTATGTTATCAGATAATATAGATATTTGATTTTGATTACAATTTAATTCAGTTACATATAAATCTTTTACTTCATTTGGTATTTCCACAATTTTGTTACGTGATAAATCTAAAACATCTAAATGTGTTAATTGACAAAACATTGTAGGAAATTTTGCTAATTGGTTATTGCTCAAATTAACTTGTTTTAAATTTTTCAAATTCGCCATTGATTGTGGTATATTTGTTATCATATTATTCATTGCTATAAATACTTCTAATTTTGTTAAGTTTCCCAAGATCTCCGGTAATTCAGTAAGACGATTTCCAGATACATTTAAATGTTTGCATAAAGTAAAACGTCCAATTTCCTCAGGTAATGTTACAAAACGATTTTCAGATATATCCAAAGTTTTTAAAACATTTGGAAATGTTTTTAATTGGGGGGGGAAATCTTGAAGTCTTTGTAACGATATTTTTAAAACTCCAGTCTTTTGGGCAGTTTCCAAATGTTGTTTTATCTGTTTATTTCCCATTATGAGAAACTTTGTATCTGTTATTCAATATCTAAAATTATAAACCATTGGCTGAATATATTTTATGACAAATTCTAATTTTCTTCTTTTATATATGCTCCCAGTTGTGTGTGCTTTCAAATATTTCTAATTATTTTTCAAAAATTTTGTAAATTACTTTTTAGTTTTTTTTAAATAATTCCTAGCACTTTTGCTGTAACATGTTATATGCTAGAAAATATCTTATATTTAATAAAATTGTCAAATAAGAAATTATTTTGCTTTTTATTGCTGTTGTTTGCTTGTCACAGAAGTACCATGACTAGTTATGAGAGGTCACCCATTCCCATTTGAAGTTTTGAGACATCTTGTGGAAAAAAAATGAAATAGCTAAGATGATTTTGAAGTGCAAATTAGTATATTAAATACAAAACTAAAGTTACAAAATTCTAATATTATTATTAAATATATTTTGTTGTGAAAATAATTATACTTCATGTGAGAAAATTAATTTCAGAATGAATTATAAAAATGACAAGAGAAAGGGTATTTCGATATTCTGATAAATGAAACTACATAAGTCATTTAATGAACGATAACAATTGTTATGTTCTAATATTTTAACTTACATTGTATTACAGTATATATTCTTTATTGATGGCGGGTTGTTATTGAAAATTTAGGAATTCCACAATGATATATATACACATTTAAATATATTTCACTGATTCTTTAAATTTTCATCCCACTAGAAAACGTTGATTAATATTGATGTTTAAAAGTATTTAGAAGAGATTAAGCTGATAAATTACATAATATATTAATTTTCATTTACTAAAATTTTATTTTGAAAAAAATATTATTTTTTTAAAATAATATTTTAGTTATAAATAATTGCAAATAAAATTAATATAAGACATTAATTTTTTTTTAATTTTCAAAACATATTTTCATCTACTACATTATTTTTGCTTAATCTTCTACAAAAAAAAATTATATATTAATGTAAAATTGTACAACAAAAAATATTGAAAATGACATTCATGACATTGGTCAGACAGTTAAACATATGATTTTATATAAATCAAAAAAAGCATTACTTTTGACATTTTTCTTTTGAGCATGTAAATCAGAAAATTACAAAAAAAAAAGTAGAATAGAAAAGCTCCGATTGTATTCGTCCATCATATCATCGCCAATTCTATCAAATACTTATATCTTGTATTCTCGTTGTACTGTACTGTAAAAATAAAATATGACAATTCGTGGTCGGCTAATCCTATTTTGACCTTTTATTTGGTCGAAGTTGAAAAAAAAGTAAAAATTTTCTAATTTTTTTCAAAGCATCATCTTTATAAAAAAAAAATTTGATTATTTTTTTATTTTCAATTGGCAAAATTAAAATTTAATAAAAATTTTTTGAGTTTTTTCGGAATAAAAAAACCGAAGAGTTATAAAAATTTATAAAAAGAAAAAAATTCTTATTGAATTAAAAAAAGAAAAAAGTGAAAAAAAAGAAAACCATCATCCTCACATCATGTGGATCACAAAAATACGAAGTGAAAAATTACTTTTTCCAAAAGATTTTCAACATATCAGTGTTAATTTTGTTTCTTAGATAATATTTTTTTTTATTAATTTTGAAATTAAATTCTTTTATTTTTGTAAAAAAAAAAAAACAAATTTTTTATAATTTTTGTCGTTTTCAATTTTATTTACCTACTCTGTTTTTTTTTTTCCTGTTACCTACAAATTTTTTACGTTCTTGTACGAAAATCATTTTACTTTTTGTGTTTTAAAGAAAAAGTTTTTGTTTAATTAATAAAATAAAATAAAAATTAAAAATAATTATTGTTATAAAATGGGTTGTAATAAGTAAAATATAATTATTATTTTCAATATATTGATTTGCTGCTTGAAAAAAAAGAAAATTTATTTAAAAGGAAAAGTCAGTCGATTTTTTTTTTAATTTTTTACGATGAAAAAATATTTCTTATATGTACATACACAAATCTATATTTAAACATAGAAGAAAAAAGAATTTTTTTTTTGGTATGTATACGAAACAACAAGGACATTACCACGTAGTAAACTGTTGGCTGGCTCCAATTTGTTAAAGCATACCTATACATAGCTATACAGCTACAATAAATTTACATACATAGATACATATTATATTGTTCGTCCTACAATTATTTTCGTTATCCTGATATACCAACTTATATGTATATGTATATAACCTATATTTTCATTTTCTTCGATAATTATTGAAAAATAAAGGAATAACAAAAGAGAAAAGTATTAAATGGAATAAAAAAAAAAAATTCGCTGTTTCCTTCAATTAAAAAAAAAAAACAAAAGGGAAATAACAAAAAAATATTTCTATTGTATACAAATTAGAATAACAGGTAAGTGATAAAAAAAAAAATAATTAAATAAAAATTTTTTTATATTTTTAGCTACTATTTTTCAAAATATGAAACTCAAGTATCTAAAAGGAAAAAAAGAAAAGGAGAAAAAAATTCAATGTTTTTTTTTTTTGTAAAAATTGATGAACTAATTTTCTAATTGATGAAAAAAAAAAAATGGAATCTTTACTCCTCAGTCCTCCTTAGGTCCACGAAATTTTCATGATTTAACAACATTATTGCTTATACGAATACGAGACTTGCGTTGGAGTTTTTATTTCTTTTTCTTTTCTTTCTCTTTTTTGAAATATTTTGAATAGTGGGTATGGTGTGTTTTATATTTGTACATAAGTATGTAACAATATATCAACGTATTACGTATTGTATGAGGGAATGTTTAACTAGAAACATAGAATTTCATTTGTACATGCAGATATAAAAATTTGTGTAGTTTCTGGTTTTTTTTTGTCGGGGAATAAACAAAAATTTTAAAAATTTGTTTTTTTTTTTTTCAGTTAAAATATGGTAGAATGCCAAAAATTGGCATAACATTCGAAACAAAAAAAAGTTCAATATTAGGTTTAGGTTAGTTATAGAATAGGTATGTATGTAGTTAAGTACCTATAATATTTACAAATCGATATTTTAATGATTTTTTAAATTAACTGGGTATACGTAAATGAAAAGTGTTAGGCAGTTATTTTTATAAATTTATAATGAATTGGCAATTTTCTATAAGAATTTAACTTATTTGCAAAATATTAGTTTTTAGTAAGTACATTGTTATTTAATTTATATAATTTAACTATTTACATAGTTGCATGTATGCTCAAATGTTCCTACAGCCATACCTATTTAACATCTTGTGTCCAATTATCAAGTGTCACATATTATTTGTATCTTGTTTCCAAAATTACTTTATAACTAGTGCAATAAGTAATTTGTTGGTCATTTGAACCTACTTAATAAGGAATTTATTGTCTATGATTAAGACATACATAGTGATTTTATTAAATATTTAAAGCATTCTCTGACAACTCTATAGGCCTTATGAATATGGTTATCTCGTAGGAGAAAACCATATTCATAAGGCCTCACAAGAATTTATTGATTACATTAAATATAATTTCGATATATGTAGCTTATTGAATTAACTTTATTATTTCATTTTGGCACAAAGAAAGAGTGAAAATAAACAATCAGCTAAAGCCCTAGTTTAGGTTTTAAGTAATATTTAGAAACCTAGTTTATTTGTCTTTCAATAGTTTATTACTGCAATTTCTTTTAATGAACTAAAATTTTTAAATTAAATCACCTGATGTTAAATTTTTGACAAGGTCCTTCGGGGTGAATGCCTTAAGTAAATAAGTATGCAAAATGATTTAACGCCGACAGAGGAATGCTCTTATAATATTTAAGTAGCACCCTTAATAAAATGCGAGTGAACATTGAGACGTAGATTGAAGGCTAGGTTATAAATATCCAATTGAATAAGTTCAAATTTTTATTTACAAAAACTAATTATTTTCCAAAAAAGAAAAAATAAGTGCATCCGAACTAAATTACGATCTTCCGAATTAAATACTTGTAACAAATTAATTAGTGAATATTTTGCCTAATTTTAAAAATATTTTAAGCAAATATGTAATTATGTACATATTTGATTTAGAATTTTTAAAATATTTTAATTTTTTTCAAATTACTTTGGATCAAAATATTTTAGTATGCAATAGGTATTCTAATAATAAAGTGAAACCAAATTAATAAAATCATTTGCATCGCGATTGAGATATTATGTTTATTCTTATTTCTGTCTACTGTATCCAAATGTTTTCAGTCTATTTATTTGAAGAATTTTTGTATCCAACTAAAAGAAAGATTTTTTTTATTTTTTAAATTTTTTATAAGGATCTTACGCAAAATTTAAATTTTTTCCTCAGATTTTAAATTTTTTTTTTTTGTTTTATTTTTTTTTTTAATTAAATTTTTGCTCTTTATTTTGCAGCATAAGAAATATATATACATAGTACATATGCGTACACTGATACCGTTGCCTCTTTAAAATTCAACAAATTTTGAAAAATATTCTGGCAATAATTATTGTATAATACCTTTAATGTTAAAAATCTTTGATGTTCTCCCTATTAATTTAATATATTAGGAAACATAAATTAAATTATAGATATTAATTACATGGAACAATTATATTTACATACATATATTTAAGGTGTGTCTTTGAATTATCACAATTTTAATTCACACCTTGTTGTTTTATTTTCAACTTAAAATAATATTCGCTTAATTTATTATGGCCTTGAATAGGTTGCTTTAAATGAACTTTTTTAGCTCAGTTTTCACTAATGTTCTGTATATGTGCCTAAATGAAACTGTAGTTTTAGTATTACTATTTTATATATACGTGTACAAATAATTTGTACTACTAAATTGTATTTTAATTTTGATATTATAAAATTAATTTGTTATTTTAATAATATTCGTATTCCAATTTTCATAATTTAAATAGAAACATTTGAGTGTTTTGTTGTACATATGTACTTGTAGTATGTTTTTTTTTTGAACAAATATTTAAAAATAGAAATGCAAATATGTAATTTTATATGCATACATATATACATATACATTTAGTTAGTTGTTTATAACATAATATATATTATATTGTATACTTACTTAATAGTACAAAATTTAAGTATTCATTATATTTAAATACATATATTCTTAACACAATATACCTAAAGACTAAGAATAACAAAAATAAAATAAAAAAAATCGGTTGAGATCAGCATATAACCGACCGAAATGTGTATTGTTTAGTTTGGCAAAAGTGCTGCTACAGAAGAATATGAAAGCATCTTTTAAATACTTCTTTCCAATTTTAAGGAATTTAGTACTTCTTAATTAACATACCTAGGAAAATGTAAATTGTGTCCTTATTAAGGTTTCGCTTTGCGTTATTCGAATTGCTAGAAAAGTCTGAGCTCGCCAGTCTGTTTCGATAACAAGTTAAACTCAAATATTAAATTTAAAGAAATTTCATTAATTAGTTCCGTAGATATTATAAAAAAATGTAAAATAGATTCCTAGTCCTATGTCTGAGCTCTGATTTTTCCAAAAAAAACTATAGGTTCTTTGTATTATTTCTCATAACATGCGCAAAATATGAAATGTACACGCAGTCCGACATCTCTCTAAAATAGTTTATTTACGCTTCCCTGTAATGGAAAAATGCTTTCGCAACAAAAACTCTACATCCGATATTTGGCCCTATCACATAACCGTCCTTATTGCATCCAATGCGGTCTATAAAAAATACAAAGGATCCCAAGGTGTTTTTTTATTTTTTTTTGAAATATAATTACTTGAGTATTTTTGTTTATTTTATTTATTTATTTATTCTGTTTACAATTTAGATGTTTTGGTCGCTATTCGTAAAATATTTTGTATAAAATTAAATTATAATTTGTACAAAAAAAATATATTATAATATAAGCAAATTAATTAAATAGAAGTAATTGTTTACCGTTGTTTATATAATTAAAAACTTATTATAAATTTTTACGTATAAATTTTACTTATATTCATATTATATAATATTAAATATAAAAAACGTGGAGAGAATCTTAGTGAGGTCTTTATTTAATTGTATATACATAAATTATATTTTATGATATTAGATAAGATTATATTTATTACAGAAATACCGAATATAGAAAGTTTACGATATTAGGGACTTTCATGAGCGCAATACTGCAAAAAAAAAAAATAACGTAATGAATATAAAATATATTTTTAACTATATTCTATAAAATCAAATCAGTTCAACTGTTTAAGAATAAACTAATTTAGCAATATTTTTGTTTATGACCAAAAATATTGTGTAGTTTTCGCTAAATGTTGCTTTTGCTAAAAAGGCCTATTATTTTCATTAAAGTTGAAAGATCAACTTTTTGGATAAGGATTCCAAAAATAAAATAATTGAATTGTAAGAATAGTCGTTTTAAGTACCCATATATTTTTAATAAATAACATGATGAAATAAATCCAAAAAATAATAAAGATAGTTACTAGTACTTTATTTTATTATGTTTGTAAATAAATAAAATTAAATCCCTAATTTCTATATAAAATTTAAATTTAATTAAATAACAAAGAAATAAACATTTTATTTAAATTTAAATTTTATTAAAATTCAGAGATTCTTAGGTTATTTATTTCCAATTTTAAGGATTGACACAAAGTTCAAGTTAACATAATTCTTCTGTACACTTATATACTTAAATTAAAAAAAAATACGTCTCGCTGATCAAATATAATTAATATTTATATAATATAATTTGTTTCAAAATTATATTTTAAAAAATTATTAGTTTTAAGTGAAGTTGAAACACCACACAAATTATATGGTGAAATACCCATATTTATGTCAAATTGAAATTAATTTGGCAATTATTCAAAATTGTATTTCTATACTATTCCATACATGCATATATACATACATATATACTTAATGATGATATGACAAAAATAATTTGTTCATTTTAAATTTTAATTATTTATGTTAATTTCGAATAGATTTTCGTAGTTTTTTTTTTATTTTAATTCAGTAATTTGAATGAAAATTTCAAATTTAAATATTTATCTATATAGTTATGTGTATGTGCATATACAGATGATAAGTATAAATAAAATATAAAAAATAATTTACTTAGACTCTTGCATATATAGATATATGAGTTGAGGTAGATATTTGAGGGTAATATTATTGATAAGAATATAAAATAATAAGTAGGTTTTTTTTTTTTTTTGGTTTATATAAAATACACGTTTTTCTTTTCTTTAAATTGATAAGAAATAAAAATAAACTATAAATCATAAAATATCAAAATGGTTTGCATGACTTCAAATCATATCTTGTGAATAAATAAAAAAAAATATTTATCATTATTATTTTGGCGCAACAATTTCCAACACAATCTAAAATATAAGTAAAATGTTTATTTTTGTTAAAGTTTATTATGCCTATTTATAAATTTTGTGTTTACTTATAAAAATGTTCCAAAAAAATTGTGATTTTTAATTGCAGATACTATGAAAAAATTATTTCTTATGACGTACAATTATAGTATTTTTAGTATTTTTATTAAAAATTAAATTACTAATGTATTCATTGTATAGATTTTTGCCCACATGGAATACATTATTACTTATTACAAAATGTAAAATACTTTCATTGAGAATAAAACAAATGGGAATGTTAAATTTGATCGTGTTCAAGAGTTGAATAACAATTTTACGTACAGCCTTCATTATGCATTTAAGATAAAGTTTTTATCTTAAAACTTTATTAATATTTTTTTCCTTTGGGGCAGTAATTCTTTTATTAAACTCATATACAATATTTAAAATCCAAATTCTAAATACAAAATTTAACAACCATATCCTTTACAATCTATAACGTATGGGTTAATTTTTTTTTTTGCATTTTGCATGGCAATAACTCGAATTACTGCCAAATTGAATGTAAATTTAATTTGGTTTTTTTGCGGTATGAAATTAAATGACTCTTATAGGAATTTTTTTGGAAAATTTGGTTAATTTAGCTTATAAGGGTCACTATTTATATTTCGGGTCTAGCAATAAAAAACAAACATTTATCATTGGAAATGGTTTTATTGTTTTTCAAAATATTCCCCATGAAGATCAATACACTTTTGCATGCGCTGAAACCAATTTTCGTAGCACTTTTTCCACTCCGATTGAGACACCTCCAAAACATGGTTTTTGAACGCATCGACTGCTTCTTCAGGTGTTGAAAATCGTTGTCCACGCATTTTTTTTTTGATGTGAGGGAATAAGAAGAAGTCATTGGGTGCTAAATCAGAACTGTACGGCGGATGACCCATCAATTCGACATTTTGAGTGCTCAAATAGTCCATTGTTTCAGCTGATTTGTGAGAGCTTGCATTGTCATGATGAAGAATGATTTGCCGGCGCTTGTTTGTTTTCCTTATTTCTTCGAAAACTTTTGGCAAACGGATGGTGGTGTACCATTCAGAATTGACCGTCCTACGTTCCACTAAAGGTACTGTGGCCACATGACCGGTTATACCAAAAAAAAACGCGATCATTTGCTTCGATGTGCTTCTTCCACGAACAACTTTGTCTTGGAACACCCATACGGTCGATTGCTGTTTCGTTTCGGGCTCATATGCATAGATCCATGATTCATCACCTGTGACTATCTTATAAACGTCTTTTGACGCACCGCGATTGAATTTTTTCAACATTTCTTTGCTCCAATCGACACGAGCCTTCTTTTGTGCAATCGTCAAATTTTTTGGGATCCATCGAAAACACACCTTTTTCACGGCAAGATGTTCATGCAATATCTTATGTCCGCTGGTGGAACTAATGCCCAAGGATGCCTCAATCTCACAGTATGTCACATGCCGGTCCATCATTATCATTTCGCGCACAGCATCGATGGTTTCCGGCAAAACGACCGAAATTGGCCGACCTTCACGAAATTCATCCTGGAGCGAACGGCGTCCGAAACCAAACTCTTGGTACCAGCGATTTACAGTGGTTTTTGATGGTGCTTCATCACCAAAAGTCGAAACAAGTTGATCGAGACACTCTTGTCTCGATAATCCGCGCCGAAAATCGTAAAAAATCATCGCACGAAAAATTTCACGGGACAATTCCATTTTTTGACCGAGATGAATTTTTCAAGTCACTGTAAACAAAACAATTCGCGCTCGAATGACAAAACGTTCTGAGTGAAGTTGTCCTAAAAAATGTCAAACTTTCCAATGGAAGTGTCAGATTGCACCTGGCAGCACTAGTATTGCCAGGACCCGAAATATAAATAGTGACCCTCGTAATGCATTAATGCGGACGGGCGAAAAGACTCGCGAATTTTTTTTTATTGACTTAGATCTCTCAGTCTTACAATTCGTTGCTCAAGAATATTTTGAATAAAAATATAAAATTTTTAGTGCTAAATTTAAAATACGTTTTATAATATCCTAAAAATTTTTATTTACAAACTTTGGTATATATATATAACAATTTTTAGTAATGAGGTATAATTATATATGTATAACAATTGCCAGTACTTACAGGCGTTTTGATTTCGCTTTCTTTCTAATTTTAAAATATTTTTTCGGACTATTATTTACGTTTTTAATTATTGTATTAATTAAAATTAAATTGAAGAAATTAATTTAAATTTATAAAATTATTTTAAAAATTACAAATTTTTTCTGATTTATTATATTTCATATTATGCCAATTCTATGTTGGCTATTCTATTCAAGATTTCTGAAAATAAAATTAAATAAAATTTAATATTTACTTATATATATATTAAGTACATACATACATACTAAAATAATTAATTTCTTTTCATTTTTCATTCTAGGTCTATTTGAAAAACAAAACATACCTGTATCAACACTAAATTTAACAAAATAAAATAAAAAAAAACACACATTTACCTGAAAATTTGCGAAATTTTTTCTACATTTTTAAAACAAAAAAAAAAAGAAAATTTATTAAAAATAACAATTTTTTTTGCAAAATTTATATTTATAATTTAAAAAAGTCAAAATTTTAAAATATTTTGTAAAAATATATATATATATATATATATTTTTTCCTGTTTGCAATAAGCTACACACTTAAAACTATTGTTAATGGGATAAATTTGCTAAAAATTGCTTTTCACTGCAAAAAAAAATAAATAAATAATAGTAAAAAAAAAATTTATTAAATAAAATTTATAAAATTTAAAATATTTTTATTGTACTTACTTACTCTTGAATAACTTAACTAAAAAAATAAAATCCCAAAAGAAAAGAAAAAAATTTCAAATAAAATTCTGAAATTTGAAACATCAAGAATAAAAAAAAATCAAAATTGAATAAATATCAAAAAAAAAAAAAAAAAAAGAAACCAATAAATACAGAAAGAATCTGGAAATTTAAGTTGCCAAAATGCGTGTCGTTGCTATGGTTAGCGGTGGCAAGGATAGCTGCTATAATATGATGCAATGTGTTGCCGAAGGACATCAGATTGTTGCGTTAGCTAATCTACATCCAAAAGATTTAGGTAAGTTTGATTTCGTTTTCTATAATTTGCATGTAAGTACGCTGACCGTCTATTTGTAACGAAAGTAAAAAAATTATTTAAAAAAGGAAAATATTTATATTTAAAAACATTGGGGACAGCAATTACTTTTTCCTTATCTTTGTCTATTCTCTATAAATTGTATAAAGAATTTAAAAAGCATAAAAGAAGGGCTCAATGCATACACTTTTATACTGATAGGCTGATTCTTTATTATATATAAGTTGCTACGAAAAATAAATTTAATATACCTATGTATTTAGTTGCTCAAGGTAGCATACTAGTTAAAATAATGTTCGGTTCAGATAAAAATAAATAAAATTGAAAAAATTGCTCTCTTAAAGGCCATTGTGAGCGGGCGGCCTAGCATGCGCAACAATGTTGCGTAGCGGGCGAATATACAATGTATACATCCGGATACATAAAAATTTTGAGGGCTATATTACTAAAAAAAGTAACAAGTTTTTGAAAAAAATATAAGAATAAAAAAATGTCTAGAATAAGTTTCTACATTCATATTGCCTATAATAGGATAAGTGACAATCCATACAAGCGGGTACTAGTACCCGACCCGCTCATAATGTGTTAATATATTTTTTTATTTAATTTCAAATTTATTAAAATACACTCTAACTGAGGAGTACAGCTGAAATATTTTCAATTTTTTTTTTTGAAATTCTTCTAAAATAATGGCCCAATTTATTTGCAGACATAAGTACTCCGGTACAATCTTTTTGGTAAAAGTTTTAGGTTCTAGTTACTATTAATAAATAATAAATCTTAAATATAATAGACAAGTTTACTTTACAAATTGATAACTTTAATTTATTGATTATAATAATAAAAAAGATAAGATCGTCTAAGAGGCCTTGGAGATCAAAAAAAAAATTTTAATTTAAATTTGACTTTAAAAAGAGCATTAAACCTCAAACCCCCTTACATACAACATAATCTATCAAAATAAAATATTTTTAATATGAAGCCTCTTTAATGATATTCTTAATTTAATATTCTTGATCTAGACTGCTATGAAAATAAATGTAAAAGTCAAGGTTCGTAAGTAATGAACGTAATTTGAGTGATTCATATAGAATGATAAGTGAACTGGAAACAATAAATAAATGGCAAGAATTTTATGTATAAACTTGCAAATATACGTATATTAAAATACATACATATTTTTAATAAGCAGCTGATTTAATATTATAAAAATTATATATTTTTTTTTCAGTTCTTAATTTATAATTTAAATTAAAAAAAAAAAGAGAACACATTATTGTAATTTGCTTACAGAACCATGACGAATTATGAATATTGAATTTAATTATATAAGTATAATACAATTAAGTACATTTAATTGTGTACAAATAATATTAAATTGTTAAATAAAAAGTATATTTATTATGTATCATAAGTATAATTAAATAATTTATATTTGTTATATGTACTTACGCATAGGTTGCTTTTCTAAAATCAATTAATCTAACAGATTATTCTTTTGTATAATTCTCTGTTACAGTTCAAGTGTAATATAGTTGAAATCAATTGCGCTTTGATACCCAATGATTTACTTTTATTGTGATATAAATGTTCCTCATATGCTTTCCCACAAATAGACCCATTTATAAATTATTGAAGTACATATTTAAAAACATACTTAATTTATCATCAAGCAAACTCTATACAATCTTTATTTTTAAATACTCTGATACAAATACGTTTAGCTAGTATCTATGACGTCGTTTGTGTTGTTCTTATACATATAAGAAGTAGTTATTTATTCATATATAAAGTAAAACTTACTTTACTTTTCTCTCATAGTTGAAGTTCGTGACAATTTATCAATGTATATTTATGTTCATTTTTAATTAAATGATAAAATCACTTAAAATATTTTAAGTATAGTTTTAAGAAATTTTTTTAATAATTTTCTGATTTCCAGATATACGAGTAAATTAAATTTTTTTTGAATTAAATTCATAAGTAATGTAATTTTATTTTATAGTTGTTTTATTAAACAATATACAGTTTCTTGTACACACATTTATATATCTAAACAATTTGGAATATACCGGGTGTTATATTTTGTAAAATTTATTGGATCAATTCACAATTATACGTGATTGTTGAGTTTATACAGAGATAACTCTGTAAATAAATGTATTTGCAGTTGTAATTGTAAATCACTCCCAATTTTCATTTACTATGAGAGAGTAGACGTTTTTCACCATAATTATTACATATGTAAGTACCCCGTATACTCTTAACAATTATTTATTATTATTATTAGGTCATTAATAATTTACGATTTAAAGAAATTTTAATTAATTGTTTTAGTTTTTATTGATTTTGTCGAATTTTGATTGATTTAGTCAAATTTAGAGCCTGATCGTTTATCTCGTTATTTTACTCAGTCAGAGAGAGGAATAATTGGAGAGAGTGAGAAGAGAATGAAATGTAATGAGAAGAATTATTTATGTATTGGGTATCTCGCTTTTTTCTAAAATTTATACAAAATTTATTCACTTTGTTTTTGAAAACGGTAGTGTGGGACATTCAGTTTATAATTTGAGAAAAAATGCGAAACTCCAGTTGAACAATTGAAACTCCATAAGAAAAGCCAAAAATTCTAATTTGAAAGTGAATAAAAAGTGAGAAGATAAAGCGAGATACACCATGATAAGGCTGTTAATATTATAAATTTATTTGAAAAATTTTAATTAAACTCTTATGAATATTTTTAAAGTAGGAGAATTTCTTGAAATTTTTTTATTAAAAAATCTCTTGTAACAAAATTATAGAGTTAAAACTTAATATACCCAAGAAGAAACTTAAATATTTTGTGTATATAATTGTAATACAAGTATAACAATAAGTTTATTCAAATAAGTAAATATATAAATCGATTCTCTTTATCTCATTTCTATCAAATTTATTATTGTTTACTTTAAATACAATTTAAAAATGTTAAAATAATTTATTGATTTTATTTTTTTTTTTGTTTAAATATATTTTTAATTTCGATTACAATAGATTTTTTCAAGAATTTTTAAATGTAATAAAAGAATTTCTCCAATAATATAGCTATTTTTAATTCATATTCTGAAAAACTAAACAATATTATACAAGCTATGAAAGCTATTTCAATGTATTCTTAGCTATGGTATATATTATAGATGTATATATATATATAGTTTGTTTTATATAATATTATTAGTTTATTTTATAAAGTTCAAATGGAAATAATAAACGATTCTTTTTTATTATTGATGTTATAATATAATTTCAAAAGATTGGAAAGTAACAAAAAAAAATTATTTTTGTCTGACTTTGAAAAAAATTAAAAAAAAAAAATTATCAATGTTTTTATGCAAATATACGAAAACAAAAAATGATCTAATGTGATCAGCCTATGATCGATCCACATTGTTGTTTTCAGAATATTCATTGGAAATTGAAATATGTTAAACTAGCAAAAGTATACCATATATAAAAAAAATAGCTCTTTAGTAAAGGTTCGTTTTCTGCATTCAAATTCTGCAAAAAAGTCAAATAAATTGACTTTTTGCAGAATTTGAATTGTCCTTAGACAATTTATAAAAATAATTCAAAATTGGAGTTGAATGAATGTTTAGTTTTTGAGCCCCTTATATCACCAAAATTTTATATTAACAAAACTAAAATAAAAATAAAATTTTATAACTAATAAAACAAAAAATATAAGCACTTAGGCGACAAACAAGTAAACAAAAAATATAAGTACTAAATTTTGTTTGTATTAAAAATTCATTAGCTTTCCCCCTTTCCCATAGATCGTCTCGAGCTATATTATGTTGCCAAACAGAGCTTATATATGTATATATATGTGTTTATATTAAATTTAAAGGAAATTTATTAACATAATCGCGGGCGCTAAAAATTTCAGGGAACAGCAAAAATATATAGGCAATTATTTTTGAAATTACACAATTATTTTTATAATTGTGTAATTTTATTAATAAATTATTTTATTAATTAATTATTAATAAAAATAAAATAATATAAAAATACCTAATGAATTAGTTGGTCATTATTTTGAAATGTATAAATTACAAAAACATAAGCTTGTATAACGTTAAATGAATAAATATTGGCTTTAAAATTTGAATACTATAGCATTCGCATCCGCGAACGTGTTAATATTTTTCTTTAAAATTATCAAAATACTAAATCAGTTAAGATTATTCAGGGTTTCATGTTCGAAACCGAATTTGAAATATAACAAGCCCAACGAACAGCAGGCCGTCTGATCGAGATTTAACTGAATTCAATTCATGTTTAATTGAACTCGACATGGCATATTTTTGATATTATCACAATACCCACATAATTTGTGTGCAATGTGATCAGTTAAAAAAATAATCCATACTTATAATAGAAAAAAGTAAATAAAGTATAATAAATTAAGCGGCTATAATAGATTAAGTAAATCTAAACCTATTTTAATATATTTAAAGAAAAAGTTCTTATCTATTCAAGCATGTATAATCGTATTTATAAGCATATGCACGTATAAGTATATACGTACACGTTTTTATTAAATTATTTATAATTTTTATATATTTATTTCAAAAATTTATTTAAAGTAAAAATGAAAAATAAATATCGGCGCTCAAAACACTCAAAAAACAAAATATTTTTTTTTTTTTTTTTTGACAAAAATTCAAGGATTATTCTTGAGACTGTCATTGAATGAATAGTAAATTAATAATAAATCAATTGCAATTGAAAATGAAAATTTTCGATATACTTAAGTAGCTAATTATATACAAATTAATTTTTAAAGTACACTATATAGAATTTAAATTATAACACTTAAGTATGTTGCATATTTTGTAATAAGTTTTCATATATTTGAATATTGTATGTATTGCATAGTATGTATATGCGTTTATCTTATCGTATATTCTTTACATTTAGTAATTTATAAACTTATACGTGAGCAACTGAGCAAATAAGTCAAATATTTGTTATATAGGAAAAAAAAAATTTACATTTTCATATACCTACATATGTACATATTAGTACATATTATGAAATGTAATAAAGATTGAAATGTTAAATAAATATTATTTATACATTTTTATTACATTTTATATAAAAATTATAAAAATATGAAGTAACAAAGTATGTAGGATTATTTTATTAGTCTTAAAAGAAGGTATACACTTATAGATATTGTAAAGTAAATGAAAGATTATTGTTATCTTAATGATAAAATATAATGTGAAATTTAAAACGCCCCCAAAATAAGAAGGAATAAATATTAATATTTAAAGGTTTTCATCTATAAGTCGAATTAATATGAATTAAAATTATACAAAATACATTGGGAAGTTTAAGTAAAATTGAAAAATATATATTGAAATTCATATGAAATAGGAGCTTTATTAAAAGTCTGAAAATATAACTCAATAAAAGTTAGATATGATTTTTGTATAAAATTATCCAAGCAACTAGTCTAATTGATATTATGGTTATATATTGTTAGATACTCGATGATATTCTCGAACTTGGGTAATAGCCTTCTGTTTATAGTTTATTGTGCTCTACAAAAGATAATTTTTACAAATATTCAATAGAACTAATTTTCTTTTTGAGTGAGCCTGTTTTAAATTAAAAAGTCTTAGTATACTCACTAGCGTCCTCTAAAACAGTAGTTCGTTGTGTAAGTAATTACAAAAATTGTCTTCTGTATAACACTATTAACTTACAATTATACACAATATGGTAATATAATGGAAAATGCAGATATTAAAATTACAAAGTTAAAATATGTAATAAAAATTTTCACTATATTTTTCAATTTGTCCTACCGAAAATTAATGTGGGCATGATGGTTATTGTATTTTACTAGCTTAACGTATATTAATTTTTTTTTATGTTATATATACTGACCTATATATTTTAATGCAAAAATCTCAGCACATACATGTCCATATGAATATTTTATAATGAATTTTAATTTTTATATTAAATCCGACTTTAATTTTAATAATAATATCACAAATATCTAATAATTACTACATAATATTTTAATGCATATATATATATACGAGTATATATGTATATAATTAAATTTCTCGTATTAAATTGCCAAATTGAATATTATATATGTATGTTATATTAACACATTCTAATAATTCTATAATTATTTCTGTAAATATAACATTTATATACAATATAATATTATATTATTTATTAATACCTAATAAATTAACTGAAAAGAAATATTTCTTAATTTAAATACAATATATTATACAAATAATAAATTATGACATACTTTTATACTATTATATGCATATAGTAATTATATGTATGTATATATTCTCATATACTATCAAATTAAGTTATTAAATATTTATTTATTATTTTTAGTATATTAAAAATAACAATTTTTTTTTTATGTATACATAAATATTAATTTGAAAGTTATACAGGGTCTAACGGGTATTATATATTAATAAAAATCCAATATTTATGAGTATATTTACGGTTTCAAAAATGTTATAAAATTCGTATAAATATTTTATAAGTATAGTTTAATACCTAAGATTTTTTTTTTTTTTGGTAATTAAGCGATTTAAGCAAATCTTTTACTTGATCTTTTTACACTATTCTAATATTCATTTAGTTAATTTACAATGAAATTGAGTTAGTAAGCTAATATCCTAATACAAATACAGATGTAGTGAGTGATTTTTCCGCTATTTGATTTTTCGTGCTTTTATTTTTGAACTTTACGTGTGATTCGTTATAAATTGTCACATTATGCAACTAAGTATAAGATTTCGTTTTTATCATAATTATTTTTATAACCATTCTTGTATCAAACAACTTAACAATTAATATTGAATGTATTGTTGCTGATATTCTGCTTTAGTCGAAATGTGTCAAAAACTAGATATTCTAATCACTAAAAGCGTAATTGTGTTAAATATTGATATGGGAACATATTTGGAAAAAATGGCAACCAAACAAATAATTCATTAATTTAAATGAAAACTACATCCAAATTTTCATCTTTGGCGTTTTTCTTTAAATTAGAAAACCACATAGTTTTCATTACTGATAATATTACTTTTTACTTATTGATAATATTCCAGAAAGATCGTAAATTCAAATTGAATTGGGAAATTTAGAACTTAACTTAAAAGTAAATCATCAAAGATCTAATATACTTAAAGCTAATGGAAATTCTGTGAGCACAATACTTGTACACAGTATAATCTGAGATACCATATGCAATTTAATATTATTTTAATATGATAGTATGTCACTATAATGATATAATTTTTTACATAAATAAAAAAAAATTTTTTTTTATTTTTGTCTACGATAATAAAATAAAATGTAAAATATCTATGAATTTCTTTTGATTTTCTTTTTGCAATATTAAGAAATATTTGTCTACGTTTTTATTTATTTTATATATAAATTAAATTGTACATATATTAAATAATTAATATATGTATGTATAATAAATAATTAAGTGCTAATATAAATCTTATTAATTTTTAATTTTCCTCTTTTTTTTTTTTTTTTTAATTTAATTGTAGACGAATTGGATAGTTATATGTATCAAACGGTTGGACATATGGGTATAGAAATTTTAGCAAAAGCTATGAATACACCATTATATCGACGTGAAACAAAAGGTAAAAGTACTCAAACTGGTAAACATTATGTGCCCACCGATGATGATGAAGTTGAAGATCTATATAATTTATTGGAATATGTTAAGGTAAATTTTGTTACTCATATATAATATAATCTAAAAATAATTATTTAGGTAATATTATTTGCAATATTTGTACTATTATACTATAACGTATAAACATTTCTAATAATCGTAAAATTTTAAAAAGATAATTTTAGAGCCTTGTAAAGGGGGAAATGCTGTCCAAATGATCGTATTCTAACTTCCTTTAAATTTGAATTGGAGTCTGTAGCTATAGTCTAATGCGTTTTATATGGGTGCGAATAATCCCAAGTTGGTATTTTTGTTTTATGCAGATAAATTCGGATTTTCGTTCGAAGAACAAAAAATTTAAAAAAAAAAGCTGTTGTACTTTAACATTTGACATATAGTTCAGAGGGTCAGAAAAATCAGAAAGCTAATGTGTGTGTTCGAATACTTTTAAAGTTTTTTCCTAATATTAGATCCAAAATTAAAAAAAAAAAACCTTAAATAAAGTGAGTTATGCTGTTATTCAGAAAAATTAAAATTTTTCTTTCTGGATCAAGATATGGCAATAGGAAAATCGGAATATAAATCCGCGTAAAATGATTTTTCACAAATTTTTAGAAAAAGAAGAAAAAAAAATATTTGAAAGATTTAGAAGAAATATATATATATGAACGAGAAATATTAATTTTGTGTTCTGTACATTTTGACCAAAGAATATGCGGTTCAATGTTGTCACATTTTAGAATTAAAATAAAATTATTATATACTTATTAGTAAATTATTATATACATATTAATTAGTTTGCATCAAAATTCTTTATACTGATTTCTGATCTCCAAAAATGTAGTTAATTTCCATATTATTTAATTTCTGTAGAATTTTTACCAAATTTTATCACAATCTGCATTCACTAAATTTTTTGAAAATATGTAAAGTAAAATTATTACAACAAAATTAATATCTAATATTTAAATAAATTTACATACATATATATTAACTTATTGATTGTATATACGTACATGTATATTAAATTTATTTATTATAATAATTAAAAAAAAAATTAATCTATTAAGCGCCATTTAAAATTTAAGTAAATTAAGTAAATGAAAGAATTAAAATTTTAAAAATCTCATAAAATTTTAATTTTCCTTAAAGCATTCAAGTAAAACTATAGCGTGTAAAATTCAATAAACGTTAATAATTTTTTAGATATTTATTATTATTGAATTTTCTAAAGTATTTGTTTATTAAATTTTGTCGGCAGGTGTGAAATTATATATATATATATATTTTTTTTTTGTTTAAGTAAACAAAAGTCGTGTGCTAATTCTATTTGTTCTATTAGTGAAAATTGATTTAAATTCAGTGGTATTCTAATAAAACGGACGATATAAAGTCGAGGTCGTTTGTTATAATCAAAATCGTTCGTTATATTGATGAATGAAAAAATGAGAATTGTTTTTATTTTTAGTTCAAATATTTAAATTCGCCATTCTATTATATTACGGTCACCAACTATTGCACTATATGTGAGTTTAAAATTAAAAATTTTTTTTGGTCTTTTATTTTTAATAACATCATATAATGTCGCTTTAGCTAAACTATATTTAATAGCTAACTGTTCTAATAAACGACAACGATCCTTAATAATTTTCGTTTTTTCTTTTATATTCAGACGTATTCTATGTTCCATTATATGTTTTTCATTAGTACGAACACGCACGATACGACTAAACAAATACACAATCAATCGGCAGAAAAAATAATTAAAACAGAATAAAATTTATCAAAACATGAATGGAATGTGAATACATATAAGTATATATATACATACATAATAAAATTAAATAACAGATAATTTAACAGACATTTTTAGATAATCATAGCAATAGAAAAATAAAAAAATTTGCCTGTTCGTTATATAGAAACCAAAATTTTTTGATATACTTCACAATATTGAGTTATTCGTCATATTGAATTGTTCGTTAAATTTGATGTTCGTTATATCGAAACATCACTGTATTAAATTTTAAACGTGCCACAACAATTTGATTATTAAATATTTTAAAAGAAAAAATAAAAAGTAAAAAACTTCTTAATTTTATTCTTAATTTTTTTTTCAAATTTTTTATTGACATTTTCACCACTTTTTCTCTATTATAATTTCACATTTACATAACACTAAAATCTGTTAAAACTACAATGTATATATATACAAAAATTAAGTATGTTTGTACATATATATATATATATTTATATTATTTTATAATTTTAAACTTTGACGTAAAAGTCACATTTATTATAAACATTTGAAGAGAGAGAGAAAAAAAAAAAAAAATTTCTTTTTAATTTAATATTTTTGTAATTTTTTCTTCCTTTAATTTATTTTTGTTATTCTTTATACAACATATAGTGCTTTTATCTTTAGATAATATTGATTTTTATTTTCTTTCTATTTTATTTGCATGCATGTCTGTTTTGTTTAAATTGGAAATATTATGTACACTATAATATATAATAATATTAAGAGTGATGTATGTTCATTATAAATCAAATTAATTAAATGAAAAACTAAATAAATATACAGAAATGAAATTTATTTGTAAAAGTCACAATAATATCAAAATATTTTTAGCATTTATTATAAATGAATATTAAAAACACTATAATATAGAATAATATTAGAAGACAGATATTTACACAATGACTACATAATATTCATATACGTACGAGTATACGATTTGAAATTTACCATTCCGTTCGTAATACCAAAATGTAATATAGTGTAAAATACCCCTGACGGAAAAATTTATATTTATTGAGATATTAAAAAAAAAATTCAGCATTTAAGTTAAATACAATTTTTTGCAAGTTTTTAAAGTTACTGAACATTAGACATATGTCAATATTTTTGCTTAGTTTCAAATGGTTTGGCTTGCAATCATGAATTAGCTCAGCAATATTTGGCCCTTCCATTCGTAACGATTATTTCATAATACATTTCGGAACCCTGCGCTTTTATAAATTTTCATAAATTTTATTAAATCGAATTGAAAAGTGTTTGCAATATGGATTCTCTAATTGTAGTACAATGGTATACATACGATTTTCGAAATTATCCTGTTGAATGTAAAATAGTAATTTCTTATTTTTGTTTTGTGTTCTTTTGATTTGAAATTAATAAAATTAATCCATCCATCATGTAACATCGGTTGAAATTTTTTGGAAAAAAAAAATATAATTTTGTTATTCTTTTATTTCGATTGTTTCTTAGCAAAATTTTTGAAGATCTTACTCTTAAATTATAAACACATATAAGTAGTTAAAAAAAAAAAACGTTTTATGATAATTTTTTTTTTTGCATGAATTTCCATAATCTTTTTATACTAAAAACACTTTTAGACTTTAGAAAATCTTATTTTTTTTTCTTGATTTCCTCTAAATTTTGATTTTGAAAAATAATTCAAATTCCTTCTGCGTATATACTACAAGCGCAATATTGTAATTTTTACTGCAATTCATTAGAATAAGATGAAGAAAATTTAAAACTAAACATTATAGTATGTCTCGTTATTATTATCTAAGATATCATTATAATCTAGGTAATCAATTTTTTCCAAATCCCTTTTAATATTTATAATTTTTTATGAATTTTTCCTTTGTTTATTTTATAATACAATACAAATGCAATGTACAATATATATAGGTTTCATTAAAACTTCTTATTAATATGGATTGTCTCCTGTAAAATAATTTCTACTTGAAATATAATTCTTTAACACTTGTTCTTACTTATATATATATTAATATGTGACATAATAACTCTAATACTTGTGACATAATAAGTCTATATGACATTATAAGTCTAATACTTATTATGTCACATATAGAGCGCGACACAATACATAATTAGTTGCTCTATTTAATTCTAAATTAAATAAATATTTTTCTCTTTTTCATATTTTTATTTCAGTTGATATTTTTAGTAGGTAATAAATTTAATTTAAATTTTAATTTTATTTAATTTTTTTAATATTAATATAAATTTTTAGTTTTAGTTGAAATTACGGAATACTAATATAACCCCTAAAGTTGATGAAATTATTCCAGAAGATGAATTAAATTTTAATAAATATGAAAACGTATACAGTAGTGGCATTATCAAACTTACATATAAATTTCATTTAATGGATTTCATTATTACATTTAAATAATATTGAAAATTTAATGTAATATTCAATTATTTATTAAAAAAAAGTTTAAATTTAAATTGTAATGAATTTATTGTTCCAATAATATTATAAAATTTTCATCAAAATTTTATTATTAAAATTGTATATGAATCCTTATTGATTATATATGTATATTATTAATTTAAATGTCGAAAAATTTGATTTTTTAAGATTTGATTGATTAATGTACTCAATTGATTAATGAGTGAAAATGGAAACACCACCTACTCCAATTAAATAATTCTAAAAGAAAAAAAAAATATAGTTTAAAATAGATTTTAATTACTTTTTCTTTAATAATCAACAATTATATTATTATAAGTAATTGTAAAAATAAACAAAAATTTTCTTGAAAATAATTTAAATAATAATAAAATAAATATTATTGTAGCTCTAATTGAAATTCTACAAATTAACAAATTGATGTCATAATTTTCGTTAATTATTTTTGTTTTTCACTCTAATAATTTTTCATTGTCTTTAAAAAAAACAAAAGTACATGTAATTTGTATAAACAAAAAAATTTTTAATTTAATTCTATTAATATTTATTCTTTTTAATTAAATTAAAATTAATGCGATATGGAATTTAAATATTTTCTTATTTTATGAATTTCAAATTAAAAATTAAATAATTTTTTTTTTAATTTTTAATATTTCAACATAGGCGCATACTTATGCGTATATAATGTGTATATATATATATATATATATATATATATATATATACAAGTAGTGTATAAAAATTGTGCATTCTAAATTATTTAATATTAATAGCCAACATTTTTATTATTTAATTTTTCTTATTACATATTCTTTATTATTATATATTCTTATTATATTTGCAAGAATCAAAAATATACCAATTTTTATTATTATTTCATTTATGTATACATATATGTACATATAAGTTTACATATACAATATATAAAAATTATAATAGAATACTTATTCTATTATATTCAATTAGTATTCAATAAGCATTAAATAATTCTTTTATTAATATACTTAAAAATTCTATTTTAAGTTCTTTAAATTATTAATAAATTTTAGGTTTTTAGGATCAATTCCTAAAATTCATGTTTCCGATAAAAGCATAACTCCGAAACGAACATATTTAAGTATTGCTCATCCAATTCTTATCAAACTTTATATTTTTTACCAATTATATTAATTAGAAATGAATTAGTTACAAAATTTTTAAGTGTACTAACTGATTCTAATTGATATACAGTTGTTATGTATAATCTCTTTGTTGTAATCACATTTTTGAAGTTACAACTTTATGAATCCATAATAATAATAAGCTTTCTATTCTTTGAAGGTGGTATTTGTCTAGTAGTCTATAATTTTGCATAATTATATTAAAATTTTATTCATTTATTTCAGATTTTTGTAATTATCTTAAATTATATGGGTAACCAAAAAGTGGACATATTGTGGCCCCTTCCATATATCATGCCTGTAGAGCTCTCTTTAAAGACCTATTTTTCTGATGAGTTCAAATAACTTCTTCGATACGATTTCTCATAGCTTTTTTTGTTGCGGGGACGTAGCCACTCAGAATTGTTATTATTATACAAAAATGATAATTTTATCTTACAAAATTTAATTGTTTTTCGTAATAGACTCAACACTTTCATTAAAAAATTGCTCATTAAAAAAAAAGATTTGAAATTCAATTTAAGATTCGAATTTATGATTTTCGAATTTTTGTTATATTTAAATTTATATTTAAAATAAATATGTATATATACATAATATTTTTCTTTGTTTATATTTATAAATCTTATATATGTACGTTTAAAATCAAGATATCTAAAATGTACTAAATTTAGCAAATGCTTTAATATATAAGTTTAAAAATATATACATATATGTATATATGATTTATATAAGATTTATAAATATTTTAATTTATACATTTATATGTATGTAATTATTTAAATCTATAGTGTTATAATATTTGTATAATTTAATTTGAAAATTTTATCTTAAAAAAATTATGTGTTTTCAAATAGAGAATGTTTCAGTTAGAATTTTAGTGTTCCTAAGCACTTAAAGCAAACTGAAGTTTTTAGTATTAATAAATTTTGCAATTTGAAAGCGAAATTTTCAGAGAAATATTTTTAAGTTTTTAGAAAACTATTTTAGCTGTTATACTATAGTAGTTAATCCTTTATAACTATAAATTTTGTACCAATGTACGATATTCTTAATGTTATCCTATAATTTGCAATATTATATTCAAAGACTAATGCTATAGGTTTGTTTGTCTTTTTTACAAAAGCAAAATTTTATATTTCTTGCTACGAATAGAACTCACATATGAGGGTATATTGTCCCGATTAGCTTTATTTTTATGATATATTTATACAAAATTTAAAAAAATATAGATTCTAAGTAAATTTCTATACTGTTCTGTAGTTTAATATATAGGAAATATAAGAAAAATATTATTGCATTTTAAAAAATATTTAAAACTAAAAAATACTTACTGGAAGAAAATTTGGTGTTTAAATGAAATGTTTATTAAATCAAAAAAAAAAGTTTTATACAATTTTGTACATAAACAAAGTAAAAATTTTATACAACTTAACGTATATAACGAATTGTATCATTTTTCGAACCATTGTTTGGGCAATTTTTTATTTACCGAACTTCTCTATATTACGAATAACAATTTGTTCGCAAAATTTCGATTTAGATTGTTCGTTATATAAAAGTTTTACTGCATATATGCAATAATGGTAGTGAAAAAAAAATATTTAAGAAAATTTTCTTTTTCACGTTCCGATAAATTAACTGCCCATTATCAAATTACTAAATTAATTATTTTAAAATATTCTGGTCATTTTCTTTTTCAATTTTTTTTTTACTTTAATTGTAAGAATGTATGTATTTAAAATTGAAATTTACTCATTAAATATAAAATTTTGTTCTTTTCTCATTTTGAAAAATATTTTCTAGATGTACTACTTTGATACCATAATTAAAATTTCCTGAGGCTTTTGTAATAATGTAGAGATAAATACTGTATTTTTAGTTTATTTTTTAATTTGAGTACATTGTTCGTAAACCTTTTAATTTTAATTTGTTGTGTATTTAGTTACAACGGACTAGAGGATAATTTTAAATTGTTAAGAAGACTTTTAGAACTAAAACGGCCATTTGTATAATAACAAAATAACAGATTGCTAAATTTAAGTAGAAGGGTAGATATGCCCTGCTCTCTTGTTTAACCTCCTGATAGTTAACACTATCATGAAAATAACAGTTATAGTAGACATGGAAAATAGTAAATTCCAGTACATACAAGCCATTTTGGCACAGTTATTATTGAATGTAGATATATAATATGGGCATATACATATGTAAATACACATTTTGCTAGTTAATTTTTAAATTAGAAAATTTATTTTATTATTTTTATTTTATTTATATTTTATTTTGTGACACATTTAACCTTAGAACGTTGTTATCACCATCATCACGTGTAGAACACATTAAGAATAAGCGATATTCATTTAGACTTAAGAAAAATTTTTTTTTAGTAGACAATTTTAAATATATTTATGTACCTACATCATCAATGATTTAAAAAAAAAAATAAATATCATAAAAAATATGTATGTATGTATAAGAAATATTATCAAAAAATTCTAAAAATAAAACATATTTTTTTTATATTCATATAATTTTGTAGAATCTATGTGCCACATTTTGTATATTATAAAAAATTTCTTTTTCCAATCATAATATTTAAAATGAGCATTTTGTTTAATAATATATTTTAATGAAACATACAGATGGGCCTTTCAATACTTACTCCAAACGGCTGACTAACTGCTGAAAGCAAACTATCATTTTGATTAATTCAGGATTTTTAATAAAAACCTTATAATATTGCAACTGCTATTTAAATTATGAAAAATTATTTTGAATAATTGTAATTTTAAATAATAATTTTTGATAGAATATGATTTTGAGTATGCCTTTGTTTTTTAATTATGAATTATTGTACCCATATTGTTTAATTAAAATTGAACTTGATTAAGGGGAGAATTACCCCATTTACTAAAGATTTTAAAAATTTCAAGTTAAAAAAGGAAAATTAACTTGCATTTATATCAATTTTATTTTTATATATTCAATTTTGATATATTAATTAAATATATTAATTAAAATTAAAATTATTAAAACGAAAATTTAAAATTTCAGAATGAGCATCAAGTAGAAGCGGTTGCAGTCGGTGCCATACTATCTGATTACCAAAGAGTTAGAGTTGAAAATGTTTGCAGTCGTCTTAACTTAGTATCATTAGCTTACCTTTGGAGGAGAGATCAGACTGAATTGTTACAAGAAATGATTGATTGTCGTGTTCATTCGATTTTGATAAAGGTAATTAATATTGTATTTATAATTTTAAAAATATTTATGTATATTTTAAATATGCTAATATATTCTATTTAAATTTTATAGGTAGCTGCTTTAGGGTTAGTTCCTGAAAGACATCTAGGTAAATCTATACGTGAAGTTCAACCGCATTTAATTAATATGAAAGAGAAATATGGTTTAAATGTATGCGGTGAAGGTGGAGAATATGAAACATTCACTTTAGACTGTCCTTTATTTAAGCAGAGAATTGTTGTGTTAGTATTGATAATCGTTTTTTTTTTCATATTAATAAATGTATATTAAATATTTTAATATTATAATATAATTTTTATTGAAATAACATTTAAAATTTTATTTTTAGTGAAGATATGCAAATCGTCATTAGTTCAGCTGATCCAGTTTGTCCTGTTGGTTATATAAATTTTACAAAATTAAGTTTAGCACCAAAAGAATTTCATTTGTCATGTGATGTTTTAGTTAAGAAGTCCTTAGATTATATTAGTGATTTAAATGAGTCAACCTATAGTGATTTAAGTGATCCAGATCTAAGTGAAACAGAACTTGAAATGATTGAAAAAGAAACTCGTATGAGAGAATCAATGAGCCAAAGTGATATTCTATCACGTAGTAATTCATTTGGTCGTCATGTAAGTGCATCGTCTCCAGTGCCAATTGTAATGGCTAAAAGTGCTAGTGTTGACGAACCATCTGGTACGGGTGCAACAGCTGGTACATTTTCTACAGCAAATACTATTTCAACGACAACTACAACTGGAGGAGGCGGTGGTGGAGGTGGATATAGCAGTGGTTATATTATAGGTTCATTAGGTACCTCAGCACCACATACCCAACCTCCTAGCCCAATAAAATACGAAAGGGAAATAAGGCCACTAGAAAATAATGTAATGACAGCTATCAATCGTAAAGGTTGGATGTGGGTATGTGGTATACAAGGTTGTGGTGAAACACCAGAAGATGGTATGAATATTGCTATGGCTCTTTTGGGAGAAGCCGCAAATCATAATGATTATTTACTATCTGATTATTGTTATATTACAATGTATGTAAGAAATATTTTAGAATATGCTACACTAAATCAGATTTACGCTGAAACTTTAAATTTTCAAAATCCGCCGACACGGGTATGTGTTGAATGTCCATTACCCGAAAATTGTCATGTTATTATGGAAGCAGTCGCATATAAAAAAAATGACTTAGAAGGTATTATTGTATTTAATATTATATACTTCTGGAACTTTAAATTTTTTTTCTATATGTGTATAACTTTTAGGTGAATATGGTAAACGGCAAACTATGCATGTTCAGGGAATTTCCCATTGGGCTCCCGCCAATATTGGACCTTACAGTCAATCGACTAGGGTTAGATTAATTGTTTTTTATTTAATGTTGTATGTTAAATCAAAAAATTAAGATTTCTTGATCAATTAAATGTCGTGAAGTTACCACTCTTATAATTTTCAATTAAATTTTTTAAATGAATAAATATGTAAATAATTTAAATTAATTAATTTCCTTTAAAAAAAAATTTAAAGTTAAAAATTAACTTTCAATATATTTTGCAGGTTGGTGATATTACTTATATATCTGGTCAAATAGCATTGGTACCTGGTAGCATGACAATCATTGAAGGTGGTATCCGTCCACAATGTAAACTTGCTCTCAGGCACATATCTCGTATTGCAAAAGCAATGAATGCTAAAGGCCAATTAAGAGATGTTGTACAAGGTATATGCTTTATAACTCATCCAACATATATTGCAGAAGCGAGAAGGCAATGGGAACGTCGGACAGCAAATGCCATTATGGATTATATTGTTGTACCAGCGTTGCCACGTGAAGCACTTGTTGAATGGCAAGTTTGGGCTCATGCGCACAATGATCGATTTGAATGTAAAATTTTGTTTGTATTTTAAAAAACTGATAAGCTAATTTATAATTAATATAGATGAGGAGACTGGTTGTTCAATAGGAGAATATACAATTTCCATAAGACGTCGTTGGAACTATGAGAATAATTGTGCCGCAATTGTTTGTTATGTTTCAACAGGTAAAATTTTAAAACTTACATGTTTTTTTTCCATATTGAATTACATTTGTGTTAAAATCTTTAGGACTTGCATCATCAACGACACAATTGACACAGCTATCGGAAGACATATTAACTAATCATCGTCAATTGGCTCAAAATTTAACAATAGATAATATCAACGAAATACTCACTTACATTATTAGTAAATTATTAAAAGATTCCTCCACAAATTCTTCAACTACAAGATCAATGTCAATAACTTTTGATACGTTAATGAAAGCAGCAACAGATGCCACAATTTTAGCATCTTCATCAACACCTACTCCAACAAATAATACGAATAATACAGAAATTAATATGGAAAATTTTAGTAATAGTTCATTAAACGCAAATCAATTCGCAACAGATGCATCAACACCAACAATTCAAAATATTCCTTCAACAGCAGCAAAAAATTCAATAGTCAAAAATAAAAACAAAAAAATTCCAGCAATACACCTAAAAGTGTTCTATCAAGTAGCAGCAACACCTTCAGTTAATTTATTATTGGGCACATTAAACGAATTTAAATTAAAAATTAAAGATTTAGCTGATATTGTTTTTACAGTGCTACCAGCCTGCAGTTTACATAATTTTAGTACATTTTTATCAATTTGTGGAATCAAACATGAATAATTTTTAACTATTATTATTAATTTATTATTATCTAATATTTAATTATTAACTGAGAATTAAGTAATATTAAGAAATTAAATAAATAAATAAAAAACAAAATACATGATAAAATAATACAAAATAATTATAAAAACTGAAACATACTATTTGGGAAAATATTTCAAAATTTATTATTATATTTAAAAGAAAGAAGAAAAAGCTTAGTTATTATTGTAAAACAACTATATTTAAAACGAAAAAATATATATATATATTGATTTTTGAAAAGGCTTTAAAAATATATTTTTATTTTATTTTATGTGATAAATATGTGTCTTATTTGTCCCTTTTGAAATTTATTTGAATTGATGCCTTTTGAAATTTCTAAATTTTGAAATTTAGATTTAAGTAGTGTGCAACAACAAAAAGTCATAAGTTTTCTTAAAAATACTTTCCTGTTGTTAATATTGTAAAAGGATTCAAAACCTATTTTATACAGATTTACTGCCTTTATCTGGAAGATTATGCTAAAATAAATCTAAAAACAATGGCCAATTTGACTTGGCAATTGAGATGAAATGAATTACAAATAATTTAGCTTGTTTGATTTTTTACTAAGAAGCAATGTAGGTATTTTATCCAAAAGAGTTTTGGGCAAGTTTAATTTAAGAATTAAACTTAAATATGGGCATATCCCAGAAACATCTGAATATTGATGACCTATTAAAATTGCTTAATGTATTTTGAAGAAGGCTAAGAGGATATTTTTCTTAGAGCATTAGGCCTACAGGTACGCTATTGCTAATTTAAAAAATACTTTTACATAATATGTATATTTCCTTTGCTTGTAACATGTAAATATCTAAATAATTTATTAGACTTTGGCAAATTACAACATTTAAAGTAGATTTTTATTCATAAATTTTGTTACCAGTTTTTTTGTACTTTTGAATTATAGATATACCATTTTCATCTCACGAATGTACATTAATTTATTGCTTAATCTGCACACACATCCAGTCTGAATAAGTGTTATCTAAAAATTTTATAATAAAAAACAAATTTTCAAGAAACATCTATTTATTTACATATATTCGCACCTATGTAGGTACATAATAAACTTAAATTTTTACAAATTATATAATATAAACATACATATTTCCACATTTTATGTACAAGATATCTCTAGATCAACTATCAACACTAAAGATTATTCAATATCAAAGCTTAAAACGAGCATATCAACTAAATTTGGAATGCATTTTTTTAAGGCTTTATCTTTACCTATTAGAATACCATCTATAGTTTCTTTTAAATATTTATTTCTTTTAACATAGAAATATATATCATGGAAAAGTTTTTTATCATAACGAAGACTTAATATTGCTTGACGCATTAAATCAATTGTATTTTGGGGCATATGATAAAAGTAAGGACATCTCAAAATTCTGTTTAATTTGGTAGTATCTTCTTTTGTAATGTGTGTTGAAATTGTTTTATCCAATTCTGAAGATATTTTTAAAATTGCATTTATATTACGTGCAGATGAAATAATTCTAGTGAACATTGAATAAAGATTTACGTATTCGCAATAAGCCATTTTATAATCCTTATAATATTCAGCAATCACTTCATTTATTTCATTCTCCTCATCTTTTATTCTTTTCACAGCTTCCAGCATAATTAATTTTTCATATAATTCAATATCACTCATATCTTTCAAATGATTTCCTTTTTAATATTTTTTATTCTTAAAAAAAATTTTTCGGGATTTAAATTAAAAATTTATGAATTATAAAATGAATTTATAAGAATTTTTTTCAAATTTGACAACTGACAAGTTTGAATTTAAATACTCCAGCGCTTTCAAATGAATGTGGTAATTTAAAAAAACAAAAACTGTGTGCTAGTGCCATCTCGAATTTATGATTAGAAACTTGAATATTTTAGTATGGATATTTAAGTAAGATTTACGACTTCACAAATAAGTATGTAAATATATGAAATACATATATTTCTATTATGAATTCTCTTTAACTTGCATCTTTTAATCTCGAAAACTAAAATAAATAACTTTTGGGAAGTTTTGAAAAAAAAATTTCAAAATATTTGACAATAGATGTCGCGGTTTTACTTCTATTTTTATTAGATTTTTAGCCGTGTTTTCGTAGTTCAGCTTTAAAATCGGCTCAGCTGACTGGAGTTGTTGTCAGCTGTATGACATTTTTTTGAATTTCATTCTATTATTTTCTTTTATTTTTTCCCCCAAGTTTATACAAGTTTATACATATGTATATGACAACAAAACATATTATGATATTAACCATAGTAACCACAATTCAATATTCATAATTTTTGTGTTTTCGCCAGTTCAACTACTCTTCTTTCTTTTTATTCACAAGTTTATACATTGTGAGCCCGTTGGTATTTAAAACTTTAAAGGTGAATATCACTATAAGTCAAGTGTAATTTATTTAATCAATTCTTTGTAAAATGTAAACTATTATTTCTTAGACGCTGTACTACATTTCGCACTAGATAATTTATAGCAATAATGAAAATTTCCTGCCCTAAATCCCTCACTTTAATTTTTGTTTTCAATTTGATTTTATAAAGCTTATTCACATTTATAAAATAATGGTGCAATAGTGCGATGCAAAACAATGGTGAATTCCAAAATAATTTTCCCCATATAAAAAGAAGTCGAATGAAATTATTCCCTTTAATTTAAAAAAAAAATATTAGGATACGAAATAATTTTTTTTGTGGAACACATATTTATATGAGTACTCATTTATTGAGTACTCTTTATATTACGTATTTACTTACATAAAATATGTTTCACACATGTAAATATGTACATACATATATGAATTTACATTTTATCCAGAAATATTTCAAATATTCAAAATCTTAAATTCTAATTGTATGAACTTAAAAAATTGTTTTTTTTTTTTTCTTTTCTTAAATTAACAAAAAAATTTAAACTATATTCCATACTTCTTCAAAAGCATTGCAAAGTTTTGTACACGTTATAGCAGCTGATAAAGGATAATTACTTATTGAAAAACTTCCTTCAGTATAATCAACATTTACATTACCATGTGCAAAAGCACCAATGACAAATACAATTGCTTCATTATTTTCGGGAGCAAATTCTTTACAATTTTTTACAAGTTTACCGGTAAATGACATTGTATATTTTTTACAGCCAACAGGAAGATGATCTGTAATAGGATTTTTAATAACTTTCATTAATTTTGTTGATGTTTCATTTGCTCTTATAGAAAATTTGTGTAAAAGTTGAACCATTAGACCAGCAAACCGTTTAAATGTTCTGGGAATTCGAGTTTGTGGATTTATTTCAACAAGAACATTATTTTCAGTTTTTAAATACACTTGAAGTAAACCAGCTCTATTAAGTGGACTATCAAATAACATAAGAAGACATTGATGTGTTATATCCGGTCTACATGAGCCTGGATCCCTATTATTTTTTCTCATTATGGATGCATGATCGTCACAATTTAATAGTTCAAAACCTCCTCCAACCTAAAAAAAAAAAAAAATTAAAAATTTGTTTAATTCTTAATATCACATTACTTGATTAGGACTACAAATTTAAAATTGAAAAACAAGTTATTATTAACTAAATACCTTAACAGTTTCTAGCTGTGCTCCTTCAAGTACAATAATTAAACGCTTTTGTTCTGAAATGATATGGCCTGTTCTTAGATGTTTTTTAGTCAAGTCAAACTCTGTGTCATCTTCGCGGTTTCCAACAAATTTCCTTTTCTTTCCTTTTCCTCCCATTTTATATTATTAAATTATTTAAAAAAATATTTTCCTAATTAACAAAAAATTACAAACAGTGCTTTGTTTTTGTTTTATTTCGCACATGTATTTTATATTTTTTCATTGTCACTTGAATTCTGTAAGATTTTAAGTGTTGCCATTGAATTGAGAGTTAAATAACGCTATTAATTATGTTTACATGTGTATCCTCTTAGCATTATACTTCTAAATGTGTATTTATTGATTCCCTTTCTTTGAAAGGTGAACTTTTTCAAGTCGAACTAACTTTTTTTTTAATAGTTCATTGGTTCGCCACTTTAAGCTGAGCGATTTTTTTTATACTAGATTTTATTTTACACTACAACAATACATTACATTATGGAAGGTAATAATGAAATTGAAATTTCACCTTGCAGTAAAATTGAATTTAAATAAACTTTCCGAGAAAGAAAAACAAACTGCACAAAAAATAAAGAAAATGTTAATTATGTACAAAACAATAAAATACATCAGTTCGGAAAAAAAACATCAGTTCGTTACGAAACTGACAAACTTATGAACCTAACTTAGATGTGTATTTAATAATTCAAAAATAAATGTAAAACATATAACTACTTCATTCATATTAGTATACTTCATTCAAAATATGTACTCAAATATGATAAAAATCATGATTGTTCCGATTTATTGTCATTTATTAATTTAAGTTTAGTATGATCCTATCACAATCTGACTGAATTCGAATCTTTGGAATAACCTTTTTTAATTAAACAAAAATTTTGAATTTTGTGCAATCCAATTTCAATAGTTTTAAAGTGCAGTGTGTTTTGTTCTATTTACTTGCAAAACATTTAGGGATCTACTTTAGTGGGACCTAAATGGGCAACTAGCGCATAGTGCATGTGTCAAAATTTTGTTATACCCAAAACTAACCTTAAAAAGACTTATGCGCATACGCAACGTATTAGAATTTTTGATTTGACAACTCGTGACGAGGTACAACTTTCTTTTTTTCTTGTTTGATTTGCTTTCACAATAATGAAACAATTAATCTCTTAATTTTCAATACATGACAAACTAAAATTTGTGTTAAATTCAGATTACTTATGCGTATATTCGTATATACGTACCCTCAGCAGTCATTGAAAAAATATCCTAAACGATTAAATTTGACAACCATGAAATTGAATGAGGAATTTCGTTTACATAATAATTTTTTTTATTCATATCAAGCTATATCTAAGTATATGTCAGAGGATAAATAATTTACTTGCAAAGAAAAAATAAATATTTAAGAAAAAAAAAACAATCTAAATCTAAGTAAAAATAATTTAAATAGCTGCTCACAGCGCACATAACGAGAAAAATTTATTCTCGCCATTATTTTTCTTTATTTCTGTCAAAAAAGTTTCATAGGAATTGGACAAGCGTCTATTTTTCTGGTTCAATTTTTCTTTATTTAATGGGAAATATGCACATCAAATTTTCATGAAATGTCCATCAAATCAAATCATCAAACTTTGCTTGATATGTGAACCTTACCTTAAAGTTTTAATTTAATTGTGTTGGAAGACACAATATATTTAATTGCTTAGAAATAAACTGGAAGCACTAGCGGCTTTTACACAAACAATGGTAGCTTGTGAGCAATCATGACATGCCAATTCAGCACGTTTTTAAGGAAAGTCAAAAAAAATTTGCTAGCCGGAAAGGTGTCAAAATTATAATATAAAAAAGATTATTTCATAATAAAAATAAATAAGGATTAAAAAGTTTTGTTAAAAATTCATACCGAATGGCAATCAAATAACAATTGTAATATTTGAATAAAAAAGTGATAAAAAAAGTAAAAAAAAAATAGAAATTTTTCTATCCGCATTAAACTCCACCATTTTTTTTTTTTTTATTTAGAAAGTGTAGAATTATAATAGTGTTGGTGCTAAAAAGAAAATGAAAAATGTATACTGCTAAAAATTAAATAAAATTTATGTTTTTAAATAATTAATATATTAAAAAGGAACTATATCATAATATATATAAATACATTAAATTATTAAATTAATAGTAAAAAAGAAAATCTATAAAAAATGTACTATTATATATTGTGTACGGCCATTTTATTCATCTATACAACAAATGCCGTGTTGATATTTTAGCCTTTTCTTAAATAGCTTACATAAATTTGTTAGACAAGGATAGTCATATTATTTGAATTTACATAGACGTCTTTTCAAGATCGACGGCTTGGTATCGACTGAATAAACGCGCGTCTGAATTGCTAAAATTTTCTTTTAAATATTATAATAGTAAAAAAGTGTTTTAATATTGAAATTTATAAAAATATAAGCCATTTTAAACCTATACTTTGTAAATTTAATGAAGTTTAATAGTTTTTAATAAGTTTTGACATTAAAAATTATAGTTGAAAAACTTTGCATTTTTATCATCTAATGAATGACTGAAAAACAACTACAACAAAAAATTGGGGCTCCTCATTGAATAGTGACTGCTAGTATATGGCCGTCATTCAATTATATAGAGGCGCCTCAAAAGAAAAAAATAAAAAAAAATTATTGAAATATCCTTAATATTTCCTCAAAAATAACCATTCAAAATAAAAAAAATCCAAAAAAGTTCAAAACAAGAAGTATTTTAATATTGAAAAAGAAATTTGGTGAATAATTTTTGTTACAATAAAAAAAAAAAGAAAGAAAAGTGAAATTTTTTTTTTATAACCTCTCCTACTTGGGAGAAAAGTTATGAAATTTATGATTTGATGGCAACAAAGTATTAGCAGGAAAAGCTTTTTGTAAATATTTTGAATTTCCTGTGTTGAAAATTTGTTTTTTTTTTCTCATAACGAAGAAAGAGGATTATAAAATATAAAGAGGTAAATTTTCTAACAAAACAATTAACAATTTTAGGAAAGAACTCTTTCAAAAAAAGTTATATTAATGAAGTTTGTATTTAGTATTGAAATATATGATACTTAAATTAAAAAAAAAAACAAAAAACAAATGAAAAAAAAAATATAATAACATATTTTAAATATTATGTACATACATTAATATTATATATACTCGACAGCACATCTACAAATTTGTAGTTGGCTCAACTGCGTGTAGGTAATTGTCATAGACATAAAAGAGAGAAAGTGTCTTGATCAGGAATACATAGGTGTAATATTATATATCAAAAATTAAATTGGTATAACAAAAATTAGATTAAGAAAAATTAAAAATGTATATCTACTTTACAAACACACAGTTTTCTTTAATTTAATTCTTTTTTTAATTTTTGTTTTAATAGAAACAAAAATATGAAAAAATATATTCGATTTAGTACCATCATACCTTAATATTAACCCTCCTTTTGAATTTGTTATATTATCTTTTTAGCAGGTTTGTCTGTTTCATTTACTCCATAGAAATTTTAATATCTCGCAGTTTTTATAAATGTAGTATTTTAGCGCCATTATTATTTGCTACAAAAGTTTGAGAAAAATTATCATGCTACTTCAAGATATGACTGAGATGACACTAGTTTATTTTATAATTATAAATATATATTCACAGTCACACATACATTATATGAAAATGTTTTTTTTTTACATTTTGATTTTGTAGTTTTGCAGTTCTTGTAGTTGCAGTTATCACATTTTGTATGTATCTTTCTGAAATTCAAACAAAAGAAAAAAAAGAAAAAAAAAATAATAATAATATGTCAAATTGAAAATTACATATTTTTTTTCTTATGTTATTAAGATGTGCATGAAATATTTATGCATATGAAAATTATAAATGTGTTTTTGTATCTACAAAACTTAAAAGGTACTTTATTATTAAATTTGTTATTAATTACTAATTAAGTTACTTTTAAATGATAATATAGTATGTTTTCTATATTACTTTTTTTTATATGTATATATTTAATTTTAGGGATAAATGCAATTAAGGTATACAAGAGGCACCTGCCCATATTGATATTTTGCTGAAAGTGTGATAGCTACCTGATTTCTACCTAAGTGATAATCTACCTAAGTGTACAAATTCAATTTATAAATTCTTAAAAAAAAAATTAAAAACTGCAAATGGCATGTATATAAATGTACCTATATCGTTTTTATAAACAATATTGTATCTCCTCAATACGGTCTCAGCATTATCCTAATATTCAGCCCGTTAAATATTAAATTTTTTGTTTATGTTTTGGTAAATTAAATTTATACACTGTTTTTAATAAGAATGTGTTACAGCTATCTTACATTGTTATTTATTATATCAAAAAAAATAAATTTTTATTTACCTATTGAAAATATTTTTTTAATTAAATACAAAATAAAAGATATTAAATTGTAAATTTACATTATCATAAAATGAACTAATTTTTTTTAGTGACTTCATAGTTATACGCTTTTTGTAATAACAAAAACAAAATTAAAATATGTTTTCATTTTACCTACCTACATTATTATATTTTTTTTTTTTTTTTTTTTTTCCTTCTTCACATTATTATATAAATAAGAAAAATTTCTGATATTTTCTATTATTTCATAAATAATACATACTAGGTATTTAGGTATAATTCTTATGATGTGATTAATGTGTAGGTGATCTGCTTCTGTTAAGTTTAAAATGTTTACCAGGAGTTATTATTTATATGTATACCTACACATTTAGATTAAATTATATTAACATAGGTAAATCTATTAAATTTCATTGTTCCAAAAATAAATTAGACTAAATAAAAGAATAAAATATTCTTTATAGAAATTTCAGTTTTCTACATATACCCTTCTAGAACTCAAAGAATCATCTAAAAAAACCAAATTTTATTGGAATATTGGGAAATTTTAAAGTTGATTTTAAATTGTTTTTAATTTGAGTAGTGATTTGAGATTTATTATGCTTTTAGGAAGAAAGCATATAAGAGTAGTAGGCACCCACCTATTTAGAATTACATACTGTAGTTTTATTGATTCATTTACCAAAGAAAAAAATTTATTATGAACTTTATTTTTATGTATTGATTTTTCATACCCACCTTAAGAACTTCAAGAAATATAATAAAGCTGATATGCAACAAAAAAGAGATTTTAGAATTTTTTATTATTTATGTACATATTTTGGATATGTTTAGAGTGTCCAATTAATAATCTATATTTAGATGAATATATTTATGTTGTTAGGAATTTTATATTGCATAACTTATTATAGAAATATTAATTTAGGAAACTGCATTTAAATTTTAAAAAATAAACACTAATGTGTGTGTGTACCGACGTTGGTAAGTACCAATATATAGACTGTTTTTCACCCAATTCTTCATTCGAAATTTTATACCTTGAATATTTCTCTTAATCTGCATTGATTATAAAAAAAAATAAGAAAAGAATAATTTAAACCACCTATACTCAACCACCTTCGCAAATATTTACTAAAAATCATTTTTTTTTTAAATTGTATTAAAATCTTACCGTCATTAAAAAAACATATTGTGTGAACATAATTGAAAATACAATATGCATAAATATCTATGTGTAGTTATTTATATACTAACAGTGTACGTATGTATATAAAAAAATGTATCTACATTGTTTTATATTTACAAATCCATAAGTGAGTACCATTATAATATACACTCTATTTCAGTGTGCCAGACAGATTTTCAAAATACAAACACTGAAAGAAAGAAAAAAAAATCAACACAAAATACATAATGTTAAATAAAAAAAAAATGTTGGCATTATTATATAGGTGCTTCTTTTTTTTTACTACAAACACACTTTTACGTTGCTTTCGTCACGCATGTCACATGTAGCTCAGCGAATAAGAAAAAAAATAATAAAACAAAATAAAAATTGAAATAATAATGTATACCTTTAGTTTCACATACTACATACAAATAATATGAAGGAAGATTATTTGGCGGTGATAACTATGATTATATTAATTATATATTTAATATATGTATGTATATATATGTATATATATACATAACAATTGTATATAATATTTAATTAATATTTAAAAAGCTTTTTCTCAAGCATACATAACAAAATATGCAACTATATTTATTATTTTATATTCTGCAATTATTAAACTACGTAACTATTATGATTTACTAAAGAATATCTACAAAAATTTATTGTAAATATTTATGTAGGTAGAGTACAATCTTAGTAAAATAAGTATATGTAGGCTTGCAAGCATACCTACCTAGAAACCAATTTATGTATGTATGTACTAATTTGTCAAATTTTTTGTATTTGATTTGCATTATAGTGTTAAACAAAAATATTATTTTGTAGGAAAATTATCATAATATCTTAATAATAAAAGAAATGTTCATTAATTATATTAGTTATTCACAAATTTAGCTTGTTCAGAGAATAATATTTAGTTAAAAAATGTTTGAGGTATACATTTTTTATATCAATTTTTCCAACTTATTATATTAGTCCTTTAAATAAAGTAACATTAAATTTAATGTCATTTGATTTAAAATCGCTCAGTAACAATTAAATATTCCTTTTTTTTTATGTTAAAAAATATTTTACTATTTCCAGGAGTGTTTTAATTAGATCTTTACGTAACTCATTGTTAACATTAAGTGATTTTTTTTTTAATTTCTGCATCAATTTGATTTGCTAATACCACTAACAATAATATAGCTGAATCTCCAAAATCTATTGCATCTATTTTTTGTTTTTCCAAAAAACAATAATGGCTTTAGAATTGGTGTTTAAGAATATTCTATTCTTTCGAACATTGATTTGATTTTTAATTTCCAAGCCCCAGATTCTACTAATTTACGATTTGTTCAAAAAAATTTATTTTGCATCTTAACGTATATTAGAAAAAGATAATTTTATATATCAGTTTCATGCTACATATTATGAGTTCAGTAAAACTTCTAAACATGTATTAAAAAGCATATTTTTTATTCAAAAACAATATATGTAAATAATAAGTTTGTGCCTATTATAAATTATATTATTATACATTGTACGGAAATTATGTTTAATGCAATCAAAGAAGCTTTTAAAATAAAAATCAACAATATTCTTATTAAATTTACAATTATTTTTTCTTTAATTAATGAGTCATCATATGGACGTCACATATTTCATGTTTTCAATTTATTATTTTTTCTTTTTGGTTAATATATACAGAAAAATTATTTAAAAAATAATGGGTATACACAGGTACTGAGGTATATACCAATCTATCTACTTTTGAAAGATTTTTTTGAAGAATATATTGGTAGTTTTGTTATTTAAAACCTTAACTAAACATAATATTTATAATATAAAAAACTGGATGTATGTACGAGTATGTACATATGAATGTATGTACGTACACATGAAAAGAGTTCAATATTTTTTTTCATTTAAAACTCTTTGATTTTTTTCTAATTATTAGAAATTAATATAATCAATGAATAAGAAAAATTAATCATAATTATTTTTATTTGCAGAAATTCAATAATTGCAATCAATTTCAAAACTAAATTTTGTAATGAATACATCGAGCTGACTAAACGTAAGTATTAGTTGAAATTGGTAATTTTTTTTATTTAGTTTTATATTAATTTCCTCTTGTACTTTTATAATTTTTCGATATTTTTATGGTAATTAAAAAATATATATATATTTTTTTTAATTGATTTCAGTCTGCTTCATTATGCAGCAATGTACAACTGAAATATTTTCCTTTTAAGTGTGAGTTTAAATAATTATATAATTCTTAATCATGTTATAATAATATCCAATTTTTTTAAAATTTTAGATTTAAATAAAAAAAGAATACAATAAATACGTAATCAATACGTATTAAAAAAAAAAGAAAAACAAATATAAAATTTATTCGTTAGAATTGGCGCCTGAAACAACAAAAATGGAAACCGAACCTCCACCACGAATTGAACCCCATATAGAACCTGTTAATGGTATTGTACAACCACCAGTTGAACCTCCACCAGAACGTCCAGGTCGTAATACAAATCAGTTACAATATATATTAAAGACCGTAATGAAAGCAGTATGGAAACATCAATTTTGTTGGCCGTTCCAGCAACCAGTTGATACAAAAAAATTAAATCTTCCAGACTATCATAAAATTATTAAACAGCCAATGGATTTGGGCACAATAAGAAAACGTTTAGAAAATAATTATTATTGGTCTTCTAAGGAGGCAATACAAGATTTTAATACAATGTTTACAAATTGTTATGTTTATAATAAACCTGGAGAGGATGTCGTAGTAATGGCCCAAACATTAGAAAAACTTTTCCTAGCAAAAATTGAAAGTATGCCTAAAGAAGAAATTGAAATAGAATCAGCAACTCCTAAGGGTCCCAAAAAGAAAACACAAGCAAGTAGACCTGCAACTGGTGGTGGAGCATCAGTGACTGCAGCTACAGCAGCAGCAGTTGCGGCTATAGGCGCTACAACAGTTAATCCATCAACGCAGTTACCACCTGTAAGTGGAGCTGTCCCAACCGGTATGTTAGAAGGTTAAATGCCTTAATATTATATTAAAAATAAATGTTGAACGATTTTTTAATAAAAAAAAAAATAGGTGGTGGCATAGCATCAGCGACATCTGTTCCACCAATACCACCAATTGGCACAGTACCCCCGCAAACAGTTCCTGGTAGCACGAATACAACAACTACAGCAACTGGTGTACCGGGAAGTATTGCTTCAGCAACAGCTACTGGAACTACGCACAATTCATTGAGTGGGAGTGTTGTTGCTAATTCAACATTATCAGGTGGACCATACGGAATTGAGGGTGTCATACCACCACAACAACCTGCTAAAATGAAAAAAGGTGTTAAGAGAAAGGCAGATACGACGACCCCGACAGCAAATGCATTTGAATCACCATATACTCCAATTGAATCAAAAAGTGCTAAATTGCCTGCCAGAAGAGAATCTGGTCGACAGGTAAATAAGGTATGCGGAATGGAAAGAATTTTTATATATTTTCGTCTTGAAAATATTTTAATATAACTTTACAAAATATCATTTCAAATCACATTTGTTTTAAAATTTTTTATTGTTTATTTTTCACATATGTAAGTGTAAATCATCAAAATAAAATTTATGAATAATATAGTTATGTTTAAATATGTAATTATTCATCCATCCGCTTATTATTATGTTTATAAGCCTTTAAATACATAATTTTTATTTAATGACTACAAAATCCACAACGAATTTGAATGTTCTTTTTAATTAACTCAGTAAAACCTTTTAAAGGTATATAAATTGCATAGACTATTGAAAGAGTTTTAAAAGAAAGAAACTTTTGTTGATATTTAACACATTTTTTTTTACTAAATTTATTCACAATGATTTTGCTCTTTAAAAAGCTCTTGACTTGAATGTTTTTGCTGAAGAACTATGCGTTCATTCAAATTCATGAAAACTCAGTTCATCTAAAACTAATGTAAGTGTTGGTTTTTTAAATTTAGGATCAAATGTCATTCCAATCATCAACTTATCCAATGTCACCATTAACTGGAGCACCAGGATCAGCAGCACAAAAAAATAAAGAAAAGCTATCAGACTCATTAAAATCATGCAATGAAATATTAAAGGAGTTATTTTCAAAAAAGCATTCTGGATATGCGTGGCCATTTTATAAACCAGTTGATGCTGAATTATTGGGTTTACATGATTATCATGATATTATCAAAAAACCAATGGATTTGGGAACAGTGAAAAGAAAAATGGATAATCGCGAATACAAAACCGCACAAGAATTTGCAGCTGATGTTCGATTGATATTTACAAATTGTTATAAATATAATCCACCAGATCATGATGTCGTAGCTATGGGCCGAAAATTACAAGATGTGTTTGAAATGCGTTATGCGAATATACCCGACGAACCTTTACCAAATGCCCATGGCCACTTTGTAAGCGCAGGGGTGGTTCCTGTAAATGCTGCTTCTGCTGGTCCGGGTGGCCTCAGCAATATTAACATTAAACGTGAATCTGATTCTTCATCAGATGAATCGTCTGACTCCGATATGGAATCAAATTCAGATGAAGAAAGAAAAGGAAAATTAAAAGTGTTGGAAGCAAAATTATTAGAATTACAAGAGGAAATGCGTAAATTAATGGAGGAGGCATCCAACAAAAAGAAAATAAAAAAGAAAATGAAAGAAAAGGCTGGTAGTGGTGTAGTTGGAGGAGGCAGTAATAAAAAAGGAGTAACAAATTCGACTAGCATGGCTGGTAGCGTCGGTGGCGTGGCATCAGCATTAGATACTAAACTTCCATGCGACTTACATAGTGTGGGAAAAGGAATAAATGTAGGATCTAATGCTCAAGCGGCTAGTAATTTAGCTGGCACCGGTAACCCGCCAGCAAATAAAGGTGCTAAAGTTAAAGGACAACGTGGTACAAAACAAAGTAACGTTGGCGCTCTTGCAGCTGGTGGAGCCGCTGCAGGAGCCGGTAGTGTTGGTGGTGGAGCTGGAGGTGGAGGTGGCGGTGGTGGTGGCGGTGGAGCTAAACGAGGGAAAAATAATGCAGCAAGCGGACCTGCTACAGCTAACGCAAACGCTACTGGCGGAGCGGCTGGTGCTCAGAGAAATGCTAATAAAAAGAAAGCTGGTCAAGTGATGAATTTCGATTCAGAAGAGGAAGACACAGCAAAACCTATGTCATATGATGAAAAGAGACAATTGTCTTTAGATATTAACAAGTTACCAGGTACATTTTTTATAGACTATATAAGATACAAAACAATATACGTTCAAAAATAATTGTTTTTAGGCGATAAACTTGGGCGAGTTGTTCATATAATTCAAAGTAGGGAACCATCATTACGTGATTCAAATCCAGATGAAATCGAAATTGATTTTGAAACACTAAAACCGTCAACATTAAGGGAGTTGGAAAGCTATGTTGCTTCTTGCCTTCGTAAAAAAACTCGTAAGCCTTACTGTAAGTTTATCCCAATGGACACTACACTACTATCAACGATTTTTATAAGGATACTTTACACGAAAAAAAATCCTATTTTTAATTTTCTAATAATAATTTAAAAAAATCTCCTTAAAAATTGAAAAAAAATTAAAATCATATGAATTTATTTATAGTCATAACCAATTTAAGCTACTGTTACATTTTCCCATTTTTTATGAAAGTCTTAATTTTAAATATTTGAGGCCGCCGAAAATAGCAAATAAAAAGCATATTTCCTTTTCCTATTCAAACTAAATCTTTTTACCAATTCAGCTGAGAAAAGAAATCTAAGAATTGACCACATTTTCACTGTAGACAGTTTGAGTGAAACAAAAAATTCGCACTTATTTTTGATATTTTTTTTGGCTTTTATTTTGATACCACAAAAAGCGGCTTCTATTAAAACAAAAAAAAAATTATTAAGTTTTTGGTATTAAATCTTTTATTATTATTCCACAAACATTTAAAAACATAATTTTAGATAACACATTATAAATTTTTAAGGCACGTATTTAACGTAAACCTTTCATATCATTAAGGAATTATTTTTTTTTATATTATATTATCAGATTTAATTGATTTTTGTTGATATTTGGAAATTGCACTTTATTTTCGCCGATATATTTTTTTTTGTTTATAGTAAGAAATTCCGATGCTACATTAAAAGAATGTATACTGTTTTAAATTCACAACGCGTGCCTAGTTATTTGTTTTTATTTTTTTCGTTTCTGAAAAATGAATATAAAATATTTATTTAAACCATCACTAAATTAAGGATTAAAATTACTTATAATTTAGTACATTACAATTATTTTTTCTTTTGGAAATTATTTATCAATTTTGATTTTCGTAGGGCCATAAAGAAAGTTTAAGAAAGAACATCAAGATTTTAATAATGATAATTTGAAGAAGAAAAATACATTATACATATATTTAATTTACAGAAAATTAAATATGAAACCTAGTAGTGTCTGTGTTAATTGGATGAACTGAGCACATTATTTATTTCTATTATTTTTCATAAATAAATAAAATTGGCATGGTAGAGCATGTTAAATAAAGAAAACAGCGTTCAATTTTTCTGTATTCTTTTTGTGGCAGTTTTATATCTTTATTCAAGGAAAAATAAACAAATATCTCATTTTCCTTCAGAAATTTTATTGTATTATTATTCTTTTTTTAATATTTTGATTTTCTTTGTAGCTTTTAGTTTGGTGATGGGTTGAATTTTTTTATATAAACATATAATATTTATTTATTTTAATTAAATATAAAAAAATGGGCGGAGGATATTTATTTTTTTCTTAAATTGGGTATAAAAATAAAACTTTAGAAAATATTTCTCAGAAAAATAAATATAGTTTTTAAAAGATATCCAATTTCGAATAGAAGTAATTTTTGTTTCTATTATTAAAAATAGCTTACACCATAAGATTATAAAGTATGAATTAATATTAACATAAAATTTGCATGAATTAGTATATTAATATATAATGCGATATTCAAAAAAATTACAAAAATTAACATTTTTCTTTTTTATTAGTCATTTTCATGTACTTCAACTTTTAGTTTATATTTATAATTTTAAAAATTTTATCTAATGAACTTTACTTCTAAAATGGTTCAAATTGATATTGTTTTTTCTCTTTTTTTTATCAAAAATTAATTATTAGATAAAAAAATATCTGGAAAATCAAAAGATGAACAAATGGCCGAAAAGAAGCAAGAACTAGAAAAACGTCTTCAAGATGTAACTGGGCAATTAGGAACAGCAAAAAAGACCGCGAAAAAAGGTAATTAAGTTTTCTTTAGTTGTAATACGTAAAATCAGGATTTTCACTGAAATTTAACATTTTTATTCCAATGTTTTAAACGTTATGTTTCACTTTAAATCAATTATGTAGTATCAACAGTTATTTAAGTAACATATACTAAGGTAGATGCATAAGTTTTTTTTAAAGTTATACTATTAAGATAATTTGTCGATATTTAAAAAAATGGATACTGAGTAACGCTTTCAAAAAATAACAATTATTTATTTATCAATAATAAATATATGATGGGCAATAAAATTATCTTAAGAATTATGTTTTATCCAAAAAAATGTTTCGATATTTTATTACAGTATTAACTAACCCATTTGTTTTAAATTTATTTTTTTTATAATTTATTTGATTGAAATCAGAAGACGCAGCGAATAAAGTTGATGTAACACATGGTGGTCATGAAACATCAAGTTCATCTTCTAGTGATTCATCTTCGTCCAGTTCAAGTGACAGCACTTCGAGTGATTCAAGTGATAGTGAAGCAGGTTAGGACGCGATTTTTTTTAAAAATCATTAAAAAAAAACACAAAAATACAAAAAAAAAGTTGTTTTTTTTTTCCTTTTTTTTCAATTAGTTTTTTTCATTAAGTTTAATATTTTTAATTGTTTTTATTATTTTTTTTAATATATATGTTTTTCTATATATATATTTTTTTTAATATTCTACCAATAAATTAGTATTTACCTTTTATTAAGTTAGTCAAAACATAATTTTTTAAAACAAGTCATTTCTTATAATGTAATTAAGAACAAAAAAAGAATAATTTTAAATAATCGTAGAACTATTGTTTAAGATAAAGCTAAACAAAGGCAAAAATGTTGACAAATTAAAATTTAAAGCGTATTATGTCATTATTTGTATAACAATAAAATACAAAAAAGAAAAGAAAGTGCAGATGAAATTTATTAATTAAAAAAAAAACATACAACTCTAAAAAGAAAAAAGAATAATTGAAAAAATGAAACTATTAAGTACTTATTAGAAAAAATTACTTATTTAAAATTTATTGAAATCAAACTGTTTTAAAAAGCATTGACTACAAATATTTAAATCAGCTACATTAAAATATATTTTATATGTGATATAGCTAAAAATGTACATTTAAATATAATTCTATTAAAATGTAATAGAATTTCACTGACTTTTTCTTGAAATACAGAAATTGCGTTTTATCTAATATTTTCAAAAGCACTTATAAAATGAAATTCAAACATTTAAAAAGTTTTTTCTTAGTCAGTTATGATTTTTACTTAGTTTCTATAAACAAACATGTGAAACGCAAAACAGAAAAAACCGAGTAATTTTTCTTAAAAACCATAGTATTCAATCAAATAAAATTATTTCTTTTTAGTATCAAGTTATATATCAAAGTTAACTGCTTAAAATAGGGATATCTATATTTTTTCAATGAAACGATTAACAATTGAAGATTGTAATACATTACGAAAAAATAAGTTGCAACATAAAACGCATAAATGTAATTTAGTTTTGAGACAAATGAAGTTTGTAGTTATATGTTCGGGTTAAAATTGCGGTATTCATAAATGCATCAAAAAGATTTGAAAAATTCCTTAAATATGTAAAATTTATATATGTACACATTACAAAACAGTAGTTATTTTAATATTCTTGTATATAAAAATTTATGATTTTATGTAACAAAAAAAGTTAAGTATATTGCTTGTCGTTATTGGTTTCCTGTTTTATTTTACTAAATGTAATCGTAAATCTTCGATATTGTAATAAATACTAATTTTTTAATTGTTGAAGTAAAATGAAAAACTTTTATTTTAATTTTTAAAAAGAACTGTTATTTTATCCTTAAAAAAATTAAAAAAATTCAATCTCGCAAAATATTCAAAATCATTAACATTTATGTGTCATATATAAAAACAAAATAAAATCTTACATACAATAAGAAATTTCATTAAGTCTCAAAATATTAAAAAAAATTTTTAGATAGAAAAATACTTACATACTTAATAAAAGCTAATCAAAATCGTAAAGTTAAAAAATAATTAAGTAGTTAAAATGTTATATTAATAAAAAACACAATATTATTGAATTATTTTCTGTTTTGATTAAACAGAAGAAAAAAATTTCTTATTTTCATTTAAATTTTAATTAGATTTTTTTCAAGTAATGTACTTTTAAAAAGTATCTATTTGCATAGGTATATAAAATATTTTTTCTTAGTAGTAGTGTTGAAAATAATAATATTATTGAAATATAAATTAAAGATTGAAACCAGTTTATGTAGGTTATAGCAATTGTAAACAAAAGTATAAATTTAAGGAAACTTAATTAGATATTCTTTTTTTTTTAAATATAAGCTAAATTTCTAAAATATTACAATACCGTATTCTTAATTAAAAATTTCACTGTATTTTCAATTACTTTTTCGTTTATTAAATTTAATTTGTGCTAAGATTTGTCCTATTTGCTATAAACAAAAAATAACAAACCTAGTCGCTCCCTATGTTATATTTATATATTTTTCGAATATATTTTACATCTTAAAGTTTGTATTAAAAAAAAATTCATTACAACATATAACAATAAAAAATTAATTGTGTGTGCAAAAATCCTATTTTCAAACTAGAATTAAATTGGTATATTTACGCTGTTAATCTTATAAAATGCTAACAAGAATTTTTATAGAAAGCAAAAAGTTCAATTTAATATATAATTTATTTATTGCAGCATGAAAAAGTAATGAAAAGTGTATCCAATTTCTTTTTCTGCATTATTTTTCCTTCAGTAAATTTTCACATTTTTAGAAGATTCTAAAAAATTAATTAGCATGAATAATATCGGTCCCATTTTGTTAAAAAAATATTTTATAAATATAATAAAGTTATAGTTGTTAAAAAAAGAAAAATAAAAAAAAACTCAAAAAAATTTATTATGAACTAGCATACTGCCGCTTCATTTATTTATTATATTCTTTCGATTAATACAACCATGTTTTTTTAATTATTTTGAAAAATTCCTTTTAATTTAATTAAAATTGTTATTTCTTGTATATTATTCTTATTATAATATTTCGTGAATTACTTTTGATTAAAAAATCTATTTTTCCAAAAAATTTTTTTTAAAATAAGCCTTATTTGAGATTTTTGTTTTAATTTAATAAATATCTTGACTGTAATTAATTGAAAGAATGATTTATGATAAGTAAGTTTTTTTAAATTAAACTAAATATAACTAGATTCTTAAGTACCATAAGTGAAATTATAAATAATTTTAAATAAGATTAAAATAAGTTAATAAAAGCAGAAAATTAAAAAAAAAATTTGTTCAAATTCTTTGTAAAAGAATTTAATTTAAGTATAGTTTACGCTTTTCCTCTCTAACTACCATACATATGCATCGTAAGTTTTTATCAATTATATAAATATATTATTTACAAATCAGGAAAAATATAATAGTGTTATCATTTGAATTTAATAATCGTTCATTTATTGAATTTAATAATCGATTCAAATTATTGTTCGGATTACTATATTTTAATTTTGAATTATTTTAATTTATGAGGAAAACTCTACGTTTTCTTATTTGATGTCCAATTATCATAAATGAGTATTTTCTATGTTCGAACTGTTGACATTTATTGTAAAAAAAATTATGACAGGTGTAAATTTTGTCATTAACTACATTAAATTTAAAAGAACCCGGTTTGATGAAACTGCCATGCATAACGTATTTCGATTTTCCGTAAATCCAAGAAATTCTCTTTATTCGATTACGATTTTGATTTAGGCAGGTTAAACTGTATTTATGTACATATTTATATGACTAAATAAAAAATGTGTATGTAAATATATTAAAATATAATTATATCGTTAGGTTTTTACAAGTACATATGCTATATAAGTATATAGAATTTGTTAAAAAATTTCAAGAAATATTTATGTACATTTGAATATACAAACTTTTATCATAGAACTACAAAAAAATTATCTTTAATTTTTTTTCTAATTAAAAAACGTATAAGAATCGAAGTTTTTTTTTAATTACAATATTTTTATACAATTTTTTCTATTTTGTCATAATCTTTAATTTAATTTTATAATAATAATATTTATTATTATAATCGATATTAGTTTTTTCTCATTTCGAAATCAAAAATTATTCTTTTTTTTTTATGTAAACTGTGACATAATATTATTAAATTTTCTTATTTCTTATTTTATACAGTTAGCAATTAAAAATAAATTACTACAATGTAAAATTAACATTAATTAAAATATTTAAAACAAGAGTGAAGAGTAAAATAAGAAGCCTGTTTTTACATTTAATTAAAATGAAAAAATAACATGATAAAGCAATAATGACTTATATATGTAAATATATATATATATATATAAATGATAAAGGTAATAAATATATATGTATATACATATATTAAATAATAATATATATTATATAAATAATAATTGAATGTATTTATTTCATAAACTTTGAATATAAATTTTAATTAATTTTAAACATTAATGTAAAAAAAAAATAGTGTTTATGTAATTTGTATAAAAGTATTTATATAGTTTCAGGATTTTCTTTATTATTTTTTTTAATTTTTGTTTTTAATTTTTATATGATTTTAAAAAGGAAAGTACATAATTGAACAAATTTTAATATGAAAAAAATATAAAATTAAAGAATCATTTTCACTAAATATAATATGCTTTTAAGAAGACCTGAAAAAAAAAGTGTATAATCAAAAATAATTATTCAATAGAAAAGTATAAAAAAAAACATTTTTATCTTATTTTTCCTTTTAATATTAATTATATAACGTACACATATATATATATATATATATTAATATATAAAATATAATATAAAACATAATATATTTTCTAATCAGAAAAAAAATCGTGAAGCAATTGTGTATTGGGGCCAGCAGCCATTTATTTATTTATTATACTTAATTTATATTTATTATTATTATTACTTTTTTTCTAAATAGTTTATCATCATTTTTATATACATAAAAACAAATTATTCTACTAAAAATCATAACAAAACGGGTCAGTCGGAAAAATTTATAATTTTACAAAAATTTTATATTTTATTTTATAAATATTATACGAAAAACTTTTAAAATAAAACCTTTCCATATTTTTGCAATTTATTTATATACAAATAACATTAATTGAAGTAAGTATATAATATATAATTTAAATTAATGAAGAGTTAAGTTAAAAAAAAGTATTTATATATTTTTTTAAAAATTTAAAATAAGAAAATCAAATATGAATAATAATAATAGAGATATATAAAAAAAAATGCATAAAATTTTAAAAAAGAAAATAATTTTACACTTATTTTAGCTGTTATTATACTATTGAAGAATAACTTGAATCAAAAATATGAAGTACTAAGTTGCTTTGAATTTTTCTTACAATTTTTCATTTTGTTAATTTCAAGTGCATTATATAAATACATAAGTTTTATACTTTTAATGATTTATTATAATATGTTTATGTTAAAAAATTAAAAGATAAAATTAAAAGTAAAAGTAAATTTCATATATTTTTTTTATTTCTCTTATAAATGAAATAAATATTTACACGTTATCACAGTCATTTACCATTTTTCTTTTGTTCATCTATTATTTGAATTTTTCATCATTTTACATAATTTATATTTGAATGGAAAATATTTAAAGAAATTTCATTTTCACATCTAAATATTATTATAACATTTTCAAAAAAACTTTTAATCTTAATATTTAAAATTGAATTCAATTGAATAAAAGGCTATGAACATGTTATAGTGATTGAAAATCAATAAAAACTACACGAATTTCTTTTGGTACATTCTGATTTCATTTTCATAAAATTTACATAAAAAATTTTGAAAATATTTTTTTAATTTCATTCATCTTACTTTCTATTACTATACATATTTTAAATCTGTATATTCATTCAAATATCTAAATATATAAAAAATATATAAATTAAATATTTATATATAAAAATATGTTTAATAATATATTTATTAAATAATATATATTGGTTCCGTATTTTTCATTCATTTCATTAATAATCTCCAGATTTTTTTTAATAATTATGTATAGCGCATTTATAGTTTATATATTAAATAAAATACAAAATGTAGTTTTTTTTGAGTAAAGTTATTTTCATCGTGTGATAATTTAAAAATGAAATATTTTTTATTTACCTTTGTTAACCTACAACTAATATAAACTTATAATTTAATTTACAAAAAAAAAAAAAATAAAACTGATATAATGGATGTAATATAAAAAACAAAAATAATGTTACTTTCAAATAATTAAAATTTAAGGAATAAAGTCGTTGTTTTTATAATTTTTTTTGTATATAAAAGAAGGAGCATTAGATACACTTGCAGACAATGTGTAAAAATGTTTAAAAAATATATGTTGAAGCAAAAAAAAAAAACTACGAAAACTATAAAGAAAATTAATCTCTGTAAAAAAAATTTTCTATTCTGTTGATTTGGCTATTCTATAGAAATTGTTATAATAACACTTAATTTTACAAATAATTGATTATTATTTAATTTAAAAAATGTTTTTAATGTTACTTTGTATTAATAAGATCTTGGGGGTGTAGCTGTCAAAAAAATTAAAAAAAAAACTGATAGTATATATTAGTAAATTTAATAAGAATTGAACATAAAGATATTATTTTAATGAAATATTTTAATATCATTACATTAACAATTATTTTTTGGAGATGCATTTAATGCATTTGCCATCTAAATCCAAAAACTAATCCATCTAAATATTTAACAAAATATTTTTTGACATAGTAAATAAATTGAAAAAAAATTAGATATTTTTATTTTGGGGGTCTGAAAAAAAACATTGATTAATTAATTAGTTAAATTCTTAAACGAAACCATTTGAATTTTTTACGCAATTGAATAAAAACGCGATGTTTTCGAAACGGGGGAAATTTTGCAAATAACATAAACGTCCAAGTTAACAAAGTATTAATTTTTATTGAATTTTGTTCGAAAATGTAATTTTTTGAGTTGTTATTATAACAATTGAAAACTTTTATTGTAAAAATTTATTATACTAGTATATCTTAAATTTTTAAAAATCCCACATTATTCCATTTTTCGTTCGTTCAAATTTTACTTGTTTTCTTTTTTTCTGTTTTAACAATAATTTCCTTTTTGTTTTAATCAAAAGTTTAAAATTTAATTTTCAATATGAATAGTTATAAAAAAAAACAAAAAACAAAATTAATAAACTTTACTATGCTAATAGAGTATCTTCTTTTTTTTATTTTCTTTTTTAGCGGTCCGGCATCAAAATAAAAATCAAACTTTATAAGTAAAACTTGTTTTTTTTTAAATCAAATTTTAATATAAAGAGTAAAAATACAAATTTAGCATTTAATAAAAGATTTATTTTAAAATTGTAATAATTAATTATAAAGATGAGGAAAAAAATGAAATACTACAAGATTACATTGGATTAATCAAAAAATGAATAGAATTTAGATAAAAGCAAGCAAGCCATTACTAAGTACAATTAATGTTGAAATTATTAAAGCAAAAAAACATTAAAAAATTTTTTATCGCAATAAATATGTCTTAAGAATTTTATTAAATTTATAAAAAAGAAAAACAAAAAAAAAATTAAATTTATATAAAATCTTTTTCTAAAAGAGAAATAATGGAGAAATTCATTATTTGAAATTTTTTCTTGCATATTGAATTTTAATTTTTTTTTTATAAAATTTTAATTTTCGTTATCATTTAAACAACTCTCTATTAGACTCATAAGATAATTTTTGTACAAGCGAAATAATACAAAATTTTCATTCTACAATTTTATAGTGAAAAAGTTCAAAATTTCTATAAATATTCAAAGAAGCTTTTGTACATAATTTTCTTGGAACTTTATGCTTTTATTCAATTAAATAATATTAATAAATTGTTTTGTTTTAGTTAATTTTTTTTAAAGTGTATTCGGGTTTACGGTTTTATTTATTCTTCGGTATCAAAATACAAAAGTTTTTCTCTTGTGCAAATTTTTCCTTGTGGGTATTTTTCCGAGCAACTTGTTTTGTTTATGTATTATACATTCTTTAAAATAAAAAATTTTTAGTTCGAATTATTTTCTTGTCTATAATGAGATGTTTTAGTACAAAAAACGAAAAAATTTGCGAACTACACATGTATACATATTGTACATTATTTTAGAATAATCTTTTGAATTTGAAAAAAAAAACTAAATAAAATAAATTTATAAAATTATTATAGATAATATGCAAAAGAAAAGAAAAAAAAAAAACTAAAATTTGTTGTTTATATTGGCGTAAATTATAAAACAAAAAAAAATTTTTTTTTTTTTAGATACATAAATTATAATTTTTAAAATTAATTATTTGTTTTTTTTTTTTTTTTATTAATTCATACTTAGTTAATTCAAAGGAAATATAGGCACACTAATTCAATACCAAACGGCTGACTAAGGCTTTGAACCCCTTTACACATTGTTTGCACGTTATGTTTTATTATTATATATAACTATTATTATCATTGAGTATTCAAGTGAAAGAATGAACATAATATTAGATTTTAAGTCATCACTTATACATTTTATTTATGATTAATAAATTATATGTATTAGAATATCATTTGTAATACAAAATAAAATTCCGCATTAAACGAAAACAAAAAATCATATAGAGGTGAAATACAAAAAAAAATTGAATGAGAATTAATAAAAAATTTCATAAGCTCTTAATATCAGAACAGTTAATAATAATAGAAAATAAAATATATTTTAAGCAATATTTGACTGTCAACTTTTTACTGAACACATGATTATATTTATTTTTTTTTTAGTTATTAAAAAGCAGTTTTTTTATATCATAAATCGAAGATGAAAAACAGAATTCACTTTTAATATTTGCATTAAAACAAAAAAATTCTTGCTTTAGTTGAACTAAATATTACTTTTTATTTATTTTTTAATTTTCATGAAATTACATATGAAATAAAATTACATACGATATCATTTCACTCTTATATGCAAATGCATGTTGAGCTATTGAAATTTTTTTATTAATGAAAAAGTTGATGATCAAATATTTGAATTAAATAAAATGAAAAAAAAAAAATAATGAAATTATTAAGAAAAATTCATTCAGTTAAAGGGAATCAGTAATTAAAACTTTAAATATATTACAAAAATTAATCATCATATTTTTTTGCATAAGTCGTTTCCAAATTCTTTATAATTATACATACATTAAAAATTTAACTTTGAAAATTGAATACAATTTTTAATTTAGTTTTGTTTTATAGATCCAAATTTATTTATTTTTTTTTTCAAATGTGTCCATCTAAATCCATTTAAACTTTCATGGGCTTATTTAATTATAGTAATTATATTTTTTATTATATAAATTATATTTTTGTCAAGAGTGATTATATAGCTTGATTACATAAATAAGCTAATTATTGATGTTCTTAAAATGTTTTGAATATTTTAAGACTTTATTCATTATAAATTACAAAATCGTCTTTAAAATAAATTCTTTTTATATGTATGTTGTATTAAATTTAACTATGACATAAATTGTCAATAGAAATATGATATTTTATTATGTCTATATAAGTTTTTCAAATTGAATCATTAAAAATATATGTATATTATTCGCAGAATAAATTTATATAAATTAGCAACTTATTATTTTATATAAAATTAAAGATGAAAGGTATTTAAAAAAAACGTTAAAATTAATTTATAATAAAGTAATGGATACATTGAAAAAAAAATATAACTTTATTTTTTTTTTTTGGTAATCAGTCATAATATACAGAAATACATTTACTTTAATAATATTTCTTATACAAATTATGGTTTTACAAAATTTTTTAACTACTTCAAATCTAAGAATTTTTGTACAATTTTTGGAGTTTCACTTTTATTAGATAACCATGAATTACTTAATTTTTTTTACAATAAGAATTGAAAATTTTTTGAAAAATCTATTACTTCTATAAAATATTATATTTTTTGTTATCCTTTCTTTATAGATTAAAAGAACATAACAAAACATAATATCGATATAAAATTTATATTTTATTATTAAAAATATAATATTTTGCAAAGTCTTTTTCATATTATTTTTTTATATAATTCATCTAAATTAGATTTTTTTTTTTATCGTGTATTAAATTCTATTTCTTTTTTATGAGCAGCAAAACAACTTAAATCATAAATAAAATAAATAGTAAAAGATGTTTAAAAAATAAAATTACAAATTAAAAAATCATATTAATTAAAATATTGATGTTTTTTACATACATAATTACAAAATACATAAATATAATTAAAAAAAATTTATACCGTAAAATGTAGTAAAAATTTTCGTAAGTGTAGTTTCATTTCCACTCAAAGAAACGTTATAAATATATAACTAAAAATTAAATAATCGTAACACAAAACAAGAATTTTATTATGGATAAAAAAGTAAATGAGGAAAACAATAAAAAAATATAATAGAAAATTAACAGAAGTTAAAAAAAATGTTAAACAGCAAATATTATATAGAAAACTAAAAAAAAAGGTAGAAAAAATAAAATAAGGAAAAATAAATGAATTCTCTTCTCTAATTTAAATATTTAATTAAGAAAATGTATTTAAATAAAAAATTAAAGGAGGTGAAAATTCTCTTTTGATAATAGAATTAAATAAAAAGAAAATTAAACGCAAATTAACTCTTAAAATAGTTATGTAAGATTTAATAACTTAAATTTAAAATAAAACAAATAAGTATATATATATATATAATAAACATAATTAATTTTAATTATACACGAGCATAAGATTTGCATAAATAACAACTCACAAAACAAAAATTAGAAAAAAAAAAATGCTAAAAAAAAAGTAAAAGTTTTGAAAAAAAATTAAAAAAAAAATTAAATTAAAAACTTATGGAAAGGCAAAAATAAATAAGATATTAAATTTATGAATAAAAAAAAACACATTTTTTTTTACTCTTTATTTCCTTTATTTTTCCGACCAACAGAAAATTTCAACGTTTGCGACCCAATATAATAATTTATTCAATTAAATGTTATAAAATATTTTTTATTTTATTTTTAATGTACAATTCTCACTTTAACAATTTTAGAAGATATTTGTTTTTCTGTCTTCGAAAAGTTAAAAGAAATAATCTAAAAATTTTATTAATAAAAGGATAAAGTTGAAAATATAAATATTAAGCTGGATAAAAGTATATTTTAAGACGGGGGAATAAGATTCATTGAAATTGTAGAAAGAAAGACAGGATGACAACAAAACTATTAAATATATTCAAGTTAACTCAACTAATTTTGCGTACGTTTTTACGTTAAACCGGTTTTAAGTTAAAAAAGTGTAAAAAATTGCTTCACGATTTTTTTTTAAATTCTATTATAAAAATTTAGGTAAGAAAATATATTTTTGTTTTTAGTTTTTTTTTTTTCAATAAATTGTACTAAATATGATTAAGAAACTTAAATAGTTATTGTTAATTTATTATTTAAAGTTTAAATTTATAAAATAATTAAACGTGTAATGAATTTTTTCTGATCACTTTAATATCACCAACATATTTATTTTTTGCATTATTATATAAAAAGTTTTATGGCAAATAAAAAAAAAGATTTAAATTAGTTAATACTAAATTCGAGAATTAATATGTTGGCTACAAAAATGTAATAAATTTTTCTTTTATAATTAGATCTTTAAAAAAGAAAAAAAAAATATGCAAGAAAACGAAGTGAATGTTGAAGCTTAGCACAATTATTTTTCAATTTATAACTTATATATTAAACATCACATAAACTTTATACTGTTGATTTGACTAATATGGCGAAAAATGGGATAACCAACCATTACAACTATCGAGTAACGTACATATTTTCTTTCTTTAAGATAGTGTAATCAATTAGTTCTTGGTCCTTTCTAAGCTTCCTAAAATATTTCAAATTCAATCAAAAAATATTTTATTTTAATAATATTGATAATCAAAAAAAAATTTATAATGTTAAATTATAATTATGATCGTAAATGATAAATTAAAAATCGTTAATTTGTACTGAATGTAAATATGACATTGTAAAAATTTTTAATTATATTTTGTAAAATGTGAAATTTTTTTCTTTAAAATAATATTGAAAGCCATCTAAAAGCTAATGATCAAAATGTTTTATTTAGAAATTTGCTATAGAATTTGCAAAAATTTTTGAAAAAATTCCTTGTATATTTTTATACATTGAAAATAAAATTAATTTATGATATATTGAAAATAAAGGTGATATTGAAAATTATTATAAATTTAAACTTAAATGATGCTTAAGCCTAAAAGTTCTTTTTTTAAATATATTAAAAATCATGCGAATTTTAACTTTAAATAATAAAAACAGTTTTATAATTATAACTTAAAAAGTGAATAATTTTTACAATTTTCTTTTTCCTTTTTTTTAAACAATAGGCTCCGGGCGTCCACCAAGAAAAAAAAAATCAAAAGGGTCATCTCCGCCTCATTCGGTAAGATAAATTCACTATATTATTGGAAATTATTTAGTTTATGAAAATGCAATAAGATCCAAGGCGAATTAGAGCACGAATATGATTTGAATTTAAAATAATAAAAATGGGACCTCATTGTATTATCATTACTAAATTTTAATTTTATTTTTGCTGCTGGTAACGAATAAATTTGGCAAAAAAATATTATGCTATAAAATTACGTAGAGAAGAAAAATTTTAAAATTTATGTTACGGTTTTGTGATACAAAAAACTTTACTAGAAAAGTTGCGTCTTACCAACAACGTTTTAATATCAAAGTACAATTAGAAATTTTTAGATTTAGACATTTTTTTTTTGTGAATTATGCGAGGAAGAGGGCGGGAGGCGATATGTTGTTTGGAAACACTGTTTATATTACGGCGTTTTCAAATAACTTTTACATTAAAAAAAGAAACTCGCTACAAATTATTAAAAATAACTTCAACATTCAAACTTTCATTTCCTTCATTAAAATTTTTGTAATATTCGAAACTGTATGCAAATTCGTAAAGTAGTACTAACTATTAGTGATAGTTTTTAAAAATAAGTGTATTTGATTTTTTCGTTTTTGTATCATTCATTTTTCTCTGTGTGATTAGGTAAATAATTCAACAACAGCAACCACAGCCATAAGTTCAGCTGGAAATAGTTCACAAGCGCAAGCACAGCAACAAAACTCTTTGACTACATCAACGTCCTTAGCATCAACAACAACTACAACAGCTGTAACAACATCAACAATTGCACCACTACAAAATAACTGTAATATTTTTTAATATTTCCCTTACAAAATAAATAACTAATTTTTTTTTTATTCGTTTTAATAACTATTTTTTTTTATTCGTTTTTAATTAATATTATTACTTATTGAAACATTTGCTCATATTTCTGTTATACAATTATCGTTAATATTTTTAACAGCTTCTGCAATAACCACTTCAACGGCCGTTACAACTTCAACAACATTAAGTAATATCAATAGTAGTTTACCAACAGTATCAACAATGACTGCTACAACGACAGCAACGACAATATCTAATAATAACTCATCAATAAATACATTATCATCAACACAACAGCAATTGCAACAAAATAATTCCAAAATAATAAATAACAGCAATAATATAAATATAACACCGGCGATTACGCCACAAACACAATTATCACTGCATCAACAACAAATACAATCACAAACACAGGAAAATACATCAAACTCACGCTCATTAGTTTCAAATTCAAACACAATTACAAATAATTCCACAAATACGCAAATAATTAACAACAACAGTTCTGTGTTGAGTGGAAGTAGTAATATTAATAATAATAATAATAACAATAATAATAATAATAATAGTAATATTCCAAATGATTTAACAATTTCATCAACATTATCAACAACAACATCATCCACATCTTCATCATTTTCATCATCATCCACACCACAAACAACACCACAACCCATAAGTTCCAATAATAATTTAGGCGGTGGCGGTGGGATGTCTGGTATAATGTCGGGAAATAATAGCAATAATAACAGTAGTAATACCGGTAACAGTAATAAAATAAAATTGACTGTGGGTAATAATTTAATAAATAACAATAGTAATAATAATAACAACAATAGTAGTAACAATAATAATAATAGTAATAATAATAATAGTAATAATAGTAATAATAATAATAGTAATAATAATAATAACAATAATAACAACAATAGTAATATTAGTAACATTAATAGTAATAATATGAATAATAGTAGTAATGTTAATATTAATAATAGTAATAATAACAATATCAGTAACAATAGTAATACCAATAATAGCAATAATAATATGAACGTTGTTGGTACTGATTTAACAACATCGTCAATGACGACTTCCACGTCATCATCCTCTTCGAATGTTGGAATAGGTGGTCCACCACCTTTAATTCCACCGTCATTACAAATAAATCCAAATTTATTAAGTGGTGGTAGTGGTAAGCAACCAATACAGATACCACAATTCGAAGATCCTGTCGAACAATCTCTTGCTTCGCTTGAACAACCGAATATGGTATCAGCAGCAACATTACAGGTAGCTGCCTTAAGCGGACTTGGTAGCGGTTTATTACCAACTAATTTAAGTCACCATTTACAGCAAAATCAACATCATATGGATATAATGGAATCAACTGGATTGGGTGGCAGCATGAACGGTAATCATATACCTTTTGTGCATCCATTTGGTTTAGATGGTTTTAATTCACATTTAACTTCTATGGCAGCTGTAGCAGCTGTGCAAAGTCTTCATAATAATAATAGCGGAGCTGGAAGTGTCGCGGGAATAGGTGGTGGTGGTGTTGGTGGCGGTCCCGGATCGAGTTCTTCTAATTTCTCTGGATTAGATTTGTCGAATGGAATTTTAGATAATTTTGTGCAACAACATCAACAACAACAAAATGGGAATGGTTTATTAGGTATACATGGACACGTTATGAATACTCCTATATTTGATATCCCCAATATGAGTGGAGTTAACAGTGGCAGTTTAATTGGACGTGGTGCGAATGATAATATTATGAATTCCATAAATCATCAAATATTAGCTGTTGCTGCTCAGCAACAGCAACATCAAAATCAGCATCCACACCAACAACAACAGCACTCAAATATGATGATGACTAGCAATAATAATAGCAATATTATGAAAGACCCTAAGGAAAAATGCATAATCACCCCTAAACCAATTGAGTCAATGATGCCCAGTCCGCCTGAAAAGAAAACTTCTCCTAATGACATGAAAATGTCAATGCACGGTGGTAACATGATGTCCGGTAGTGGTATTCCAAGCGGAATGGATAGTCGTGCAGCTGCTCATTTTGCATTTAAAAGTAACCAGGAGCAAAATTTAAAGAATGCCAGCTCTTGGTCTTCATTAGCTTCGGCCAATTCTCCTCAAAATACGCCAACATCTAGTAAACCAAAACCAGCAATGGATTCATTTCAACAATTTCGAAATAAAGCAAAAGAAAAAGCTGACAAACAAAGATTATTAGAACAACAAGAATTGAAACGCAGCCAAAAGGAAGCATTTGAAAAAGAAATGAAGCGTCAGCAAGAACAGAAGCATAAGCATCACGAAGAAAGTACTGGAAGGTATGATAGTATTTATATATTTTAATTTTATTTTGATTTTTATTTAATTTAATTAATAAAATATTTATTTTGATTGTTAATATTTTGTTAAATTTTAGAAAATCTATTCATGAGCCTCATACACCCAATCGAGTTGTAGAAGACATTAAAGCATCACCTCAAAATTGTAGTTCACCTGGCGCACAAATAACGCCACAAGATCGAGCTGCTGCTAAACGTGCTGAGCAAAGGCGTTTAGAGCAAGAAAGACGAAGGCGTGAAGCGGTGAGTATAAAATGTTCAAATCTATGAGAGAGCAAAAATTTAAAATGACAACATAAATTTTACAATATAAAAATTTTGAACTCTTTATTGATTTTAGATGGCTGGACAAATAGATATGAATATGCAAAGTGATTTAATGGCAGCATTTGAAGAATCGCTATAAATTTTTCGCATTAATCATCTTAGTTCAAAACACATTATTGAAATTTTGAATATTATAAGATTATGTTAATTTTATTATCGCCAGAAATTATGCAATTTACAATCATTATTCTTAAACAATAAGTCAAAAAAAAAAATTATAAAAAAGGACGAAAAAATAATTTTTCATACAAGTTTAACGCGAAAAGAAAACTGAATGTAGATTTAAACCACCGAAAAATAAAAAGTTTTCTAGTTGGGAATACAAAAAAAAAAATAAATAAGTTTGCAGTTGTATTATGTATTTGTTATCTGTAATGACAAATAAAAATTCCAAAAAAGATATAGGAAAATTTAGAAATCAAAAGTACTTTTGAAGGCGGTAAAAAATTTCCATTTTCTATTCGTATAAATTAAAAACTTTAGAATCCACATGTAAAAAATAAGTAAAACATATACAGACACAAAAAATAAAAAAAAATATATAATGAAAATTCCTAGAAAATGAAAATTATAAAGAAAAAAAATAATTAACAAAATTGTTCAAAGATACAATTTAAAACATTTATATATATATATATATATATATATATATATATGTATGAATATATAACATAATATATAGATATATATATAGATATATATATATATATATATATATATATATAATATAAAAACATGAAATGAATGTATATACTAATTAAAACTTAATAGTATATCGAGTCCAATATTTTACAAAATAGTTTAATTTTTAGTTTTATTCTTATTTTATATTTTATCTCTTAACATTAGAACATTTTTTTTCCTAATTTAAAATGAAGGTTTTTTAGTTGTTAAGCAATGTTATTACAAGAATATAATCAAATAACCTATTTTGACAGCCCAATAAAGATAAATAAGTTCGTACGAAGACGAGATTTTGCTTTGTTTTTTTTTTTTAATATGTAATTATACTATAATTTTGTTAAAAACTTAATTAACTTTTTTTTATTTATTTATTTATTATAAATAACAGTATATACAAGCAATTCGTTAAATTCCAATTCTTAACAAAGAAAAAAAAAGATAAAAAAAAATCTATATGAAAATAACCTAGATATATATAAATTTTATACCATTTTTTTAATAGAAAATTTATGAATTAAATAAATAAAAAAAAATAATTATTCTTTTAAAACATTTTATATTCTAATTTTTGTTGTATTCGTTTTATGTTATATAATTAAAATTCAAAAATGCTCTTAAATTTACAAAAAACTTTTTTTACCAAATTACAAGAAAAAAGAATTTATTCATGTATAAAGGATTAAATATATAATTGAAAATTGTGCCAGTATAAAATCGCATAATGTATTATAAAATAAATTTTTTCAAATTTTTATACAAAATATAGGTATATATATTAAAAATAGAATATACTTAACTTCGTACGAATTGTTTTACAAAAAACTTAAATAGATATAATTGTAATACTTTTGTTATTTTTGTATATTATAATTCTGATTACGTTAAAACAAAAAAAATAATAAAAAAAAATGAAAGAAAAAAAATGTTGGTAAAAAGTAAATTTTTTTTCGGGCCCATTTATGTATTTATTAAATATTTTTTAAATAAACAATTTTATTACAAAAATCAAAAAATTAATAAGAAATTTTTATATTTATTTCTTGCTATTACGTATCGTTCCTAGAAAATCCTCAAATAACAATTTTGTTATAAAGATTTCGGTTTTTGTTAAAACATCAATTGATTGCAAAATACACAATACAATTAATTTAAATTCAATATTTTTTCTATGTTCTCCAATATTACAATCTCGCAAGTTATTATAAAGTAAACCTTACTGAACGTTAAAAGATATATTTGTCCAAAAATAAATTTTTGTATTTTGACTATTATTTGACAATCTACATATGCATATTGCTAAATAAATATTTACGAATCCATCAAAATGTTATTCAAAATGAAATCTTTATGTTTACAAGTATCAATATAATTATGTGAAGTTCTAAAATAAAAAATAATAATAATACATAAATGAAGATGAACCGTGTAGATTCCTTAAATAAAATAATTTTTACGTTACAGTAATAAACGAAAATTTATTTTTTTTTTTTTATTATTTTTATAACGTAGTTTTCAAAACTTATTTACTTAAACAAAAAAAAAGCGTAAATTCAAGACAAAATTAAAGTTATTCCATTTTGATTTTATCTTGAATTTAAAAAACATAATAATAATTATAAATTAATAGAAAAAACCTATTTTAATCAAATTAATAAAAAGATACATAACATTTTTTGTGATACAAAAATTTTAAAAAAGAAAAATAAAAAAAAATAAAAATTTTTTTGATAATATATTAAAACTATTATAAAAAATTAAAATTAAAAGAATTAAAATATTGATAAACAAAAAAAACATAAGAATAAACAGAAAAAATTGATGTCGTTTATTGTTACGTTTCTTATTATTTCTTCACGTATGCATTATACATGTATATCATTATGTACATAAGCGCATACTGTTCATATGGTGTGCAAAAAATACATGTATAGATTGTGTGAACAATTTTATAATCAAATGTATAAATTTAGATTGTAGTTTTATTGCATTAGGTTTTGTTCTTCTATACATTAACATAATTATTATCAACAAAATATATATTATAATTATATGTTCGTATATACATATGTATTTATAAATATATTTTATACATATTTACATATATATATGTATATTCACGTAGTATGTACGTTAATTATTTTTCTTTAAATTTTAGTTTTTAAAATAACACTCCTATGTCATAAATGTACATTATTATTAACTATTGAATATTATATTTACAAAATTCAATTTAATTAAATAATCTAATTATTAATTAAAAAAAGGTATGTTTGATTTTTTTTAGTTAGTGCACTAAGAAAAAAATAATAGAAATAAATGTAGACAGCAAATAAAAAAAAAGAAAATAGGAAAAAAATCATTGTGAAAAAAAGGTAACAAAAAGAATTATCATGAAAAAATTTAAATTTGTATTCATTAGCAAATAAAATACATAGTATAATATATGTGTATACTATACATATAAAAATTATATTGAAAAAATAAATAAAACAAAATTTAAATAAAATGATATATTTTTTAAAAAACAAGTGTGGGGTAACTTATTATTATTATTTTAGAAAACAAAATAACTTTTCCAATTGTAAATATTCCTTGACATTTTTTAATCGTAAATTCAATACAAATTTTGATATTAATTTTGAAAGTATAATTTCAATATTTTGCTTGTAGTTTTGATTCTAAATTGTAGAAGGGCAGCAACAATTTTGTATTAAAATTTTTAATATTAAGTTGATAGTAATTTTATAAAAATTAAGAGCATAAATTCTATGTAAATAACTTTTCAGAAACAGATAAAATAAGTTTAAAAATTTAGTCTTCGATAACGGATTAACTGCTGCGATAGTATATGTATATATAATAATAATATATCAATATATATATGTTATATACATATTTATATATAAAATTTATAATCAATTAAAAGATTATAATCAATCGATAATAATACATATAATAATAAATATTTATTATGTTTTTTCTCTTAATTTTATTTTCTATTTCTAAAAATTCTAAATTTATGAGACTTAACAGCTTAAAAATTAAAATTTTTGCAAGATGACTTTATTAAAAGCCCTTAAAAATACGGTTGGAAAAGTTAGTTGTTAAAAAATTATATACAAATTTTTCCTTCAAAAAATTTTTTAGGCTTCTCTATATGAATATATATATAAACTTTTAAAGATTTCAGTGTTGGTACAATAGTTTATTTGCAAAATTCTAAACCTAACTTGATATGATCATAGGAAAAAGATAAAGATTTAAATAAATTGCTAAAAATTTCTTACAATTTAAATTCGGTTGCAATGTTGAATAACAACCAAATCATGCTTACACGAAATGAAACTAATTTAAACTTTAGCTTTTTTGAGAAACTTCAGAAATTCGAATTCGGAAATAATTGATATTTAAATAATTTTTAATTAATAAGTTATCGCAAAAGAAAAATATAAAATAAAAAATTTTACTCTTTTTTTATAAATTTATCAGCAATTTGTGTGCAATTTATATTTGCGTGCACAGGCAAAAACGTACCGAAAAATTTTAGAAAACTGCAAAAATAAATCTATTTTAAACCCCAAATAAATACAATTTCTGTTAATGCTAGATAAAATATTAATAAAAAAAATAATGTCAAACAGATTATTTTAACGTGTGCTTCAAACTAAGTTTTAACTGATTCATATAAAACAGTTGGTTCAAACCAATGAAACAAATTATCCGTTCAGTTTTCATACAGATATAAAAACAAAAAAAATTATATTCAATAAATTTTTTTGTTTTTTTTTTTTGTTTTTAAGTGTTATTTTAAAAATTAATGATATTTCAACTATTATTTTTATGATTGATATCTTGGAAATTTTTTACAGAATAATTTATTTCTGTTTTGAAAATAGTACCAGCTATCAAAATAAACACATAATTTAATTAAATTATTTTAGTGATATAATGGCAATTTTACAATATGTATATATATATATATGAAATTAATGAAAAGAAGAAATATACATTTATAAAAATTAATTCAATGAAGTAGTTAAAATATAAAAAAAATAAATGTATAATAACCTAATTATAAATTGTTCGTCCAGTTTAAATCCTTTCTTAAAAAATACAAACTAATATTCTTCGAATTTTATACTATTATTTCAGCAATTTGTTTTGTTTTCTTGATTTTTTAAATAAATATAAAAAAATTGTAGATTTTTCTAATAAAAATTATATGCACATATAATGTATTTATATTTACATATACACATATTACACATATATAAGTATATGTAATATTTATATAATATATATAAATATGTATTAATATTTATAAATTAAGTATTGATTATTTTTTATTAAAAAATTTGAAAAAAAAAAAGAATTTTTAGTGTTAACTTCGAAATTATTGAGGAGAAAATAAAAAGGAAAAAAAGTGCATAGGGAAAAATTATACATAAAACCTAAAATTACAAAAAAAAAAAGTAACAGAAAAAAATGATGTATATGAATGTAAGATTAATTTAAAAATTTAATAAGATTTTTAGGAATATAAAAAATACAAAAAAAAAAAAAGAAAAAGAAATGATTAAGAAAATATATAAAAATAAAATTCAAACAGAATTCTGTTTTTTTTACCGAATGCTTGATTGCTATTTGTGGCCGTATACAAAACTCTGATTACAGCCTCAATTTACAGACAAATGTAACACATTATTTTGTGGAAGTTTTTAAAATAATGAACACTTTTACCTTAAAAAATTAACTCTTCCTATGTTATAAAAATAAATTTAAGCTTTTCTTTCTAATAATAGATATGGGGTTTACATAATTTTCAATTATGTTATATTTTTTTATATGATATCACTTTCATTTAATATTGCAGTATTTCTTGCCTTCTTGCTTTAAGCTAGTCGACGAGTATAAATGGGGTATGAGAACTATTGAACATTTATTAAAACGTGATGTATTAAATATGTATATTTATTGAAGTTATATACACTTAGAACAGTTCAAGCTCAAAAATATCAGAACTCAAATATTAATTCGGTAAAAAAAATCTGCATTTTAATTTTCTCATCGAAAGCTAAGGAATTGAGTTAGTATCACATATTCATTCTGTATTTTCCATGTGAGACGAATGTTTTCCGTTTTCCATCACGTTTTTTTTTTCAAAAATTCTTTAGTTTTGGAAATTCGATTGAGTTTAACCAATATTTGCTTTACCTTGTCATGCTCAAAATACTTCTTAAATTTATGTTATATTTATTCCAAAAAAAAAATGGGTTCATGGTTGTATAAGTTCTCACAAATACTGGAAAACTATTGCGTCATATATAGTAAATTATAAAGCCTACGTTATTCATCAAATTATGACAAATTTTTTTTTTCAATAAAAAGCATTTATTTTTTATCATTTTTCTTTAATAAAAGATGCTCATATATACATAACAGTATTTAAAATTTTTTTGCACCTCTGTTGAAACCCCTATTATTTCCTCTTCCGCTACAACTTGCCACTCTACCTCTACCTAGTTTTTTGAATATTTTACCACTTACATAACCAGAAGTTGACGGATTTGCATTTGGAATGGACGAAGTCATTGGCTCCTTATCTTTATCAGGTAAATGTGAAACATGTAGGCTATCCCAAAGCAGCTTTCCGTCCGTCTCTGAATTACACAACTCAGATAGCTCTTCGACAGTTTTTTTTAACAATTCTTTTAAGCTTCCACCGTTTCTCATGATTTTATGAATATTTTTTGAATTCACACCAGGTAAACGTGTCATAAAATCATAAATATTTGAGTTAAAAATATCAACCTCAAATTGTGACGAGTCATCATTACCAAGAGCGACAGCCGCCATGCTATCCGGTTCCTCTTTACCATGCTTTAACTCTTCAAAAAGTTGTGCTGTAGCATATGGACTTGGAGACCATATTAAACGTAATTTAGGAAAATGTAAAGTTAATAGTTGCAATCTTTGAACAACATCAGCGTTAGATGAAACAGTTGAAACTCCTGATAACATGAATTTATTCTACAGCGAATATGTTGTTGATAATAAAATTATTTGAAAATAACTTGCAGCTCTTTTTTCTTTTAAGTAAAGTATTAATAAATTTATATGTACCTGCAAGTGGAATGGTTTGTTTTGATCAAATTCTATTAATAGAATAGGTTTTGCATAAAATCTTTGCATTTGAATACATTGATTATATAGGCGACCAGAATTTAATGACCCAATTAAATCCGATATAGATTTCCTTTCAACACAAATCTCTGGGGTTAAGATGTAATCTCCAATCTACAATTTATTTAGTCATTAAGAAAATGAAAACCAAATTTAATTTTTAACGATAAAATATTACAGTAATTGTTAACGGAATAACTTGCAATCCACGGCGATGTATTAGGCAAGGTAAGTCAGATCGAAATTCTCGCATATCAACTATAATTTTCGGATGTACAAGCTCTTCTTTTTTTTCTTGCGATTCCTGCCCGCCAGCTTTACGACTACTTTGTTTCATTCCCCAAACGTCAAGCTCATCATGATCAATTGGCTTAAGGATTTCAAAAGCTTCATCTGTCTTACCATCTTGATATTCTGGAATCAACATTGTCTACGCAAACAGTTAGCATAACAAGCGCAATAAAACATCTTTTTTTTTTAAAAAAAAAGGTTACCTTTTTGGTATCAATTAATAATTCAAAAGCTTGTTTTTCTCTTCTTAAACTTGTTAAATATGATTGCTCTTCTATTGTTTTTGAATGGAACAAGAAAAAAATTCGCATTCTCTCTTTTGGTTTTCTTCTTAGCGTCGCTTCGTGCACTTCTAATTGCCTGACTGCTGTAACATTGCAATGATACATCACAACATACTGCGGCTGAAATTCATTTAATGTTCGATCTAATCCTTTTGCACCGTCTTTTTGGGTTTTAAAAGTCTGAATACAAATCATTGGTTGCATTTTTTTTGAAGATGCTGAAATTGCGGTTGTAAGGTCAAGGTTTTCCATCTACAAATTTTCATAAATTATTTATCTTAAATTGTTAAATAAATTAGTTTAACCTCTGGAAATGGTTCAAAAACCGACTGCTCATGCTTGATATCGTCATCTGTGTCAGAAATAGACTCTTTTTCCACATCTATATTCTGAGTCATTGTTAAAATATAGCTTTCCTGAAAAAGATCAGATTCAGGTTGAGCATCACCCTTATTCAAAATATGATCAAGATCATCTTCTTCAAATTTTTCTACATTTTCTTCTTGTTTTTTATCTAGGTTAATATCAGATTGTTGAGCACATTTTCCTTTGCTTTTTTGTTTGAAGGTGCTATCGACTTCTCTTTTGATTTTGTTATGTGAAAATTCTTTGTACACATCAGACAATTTTATAATAGGAACATCTGCCCGTATTGCCGTCGTAAATAGGCAACGCTCAGGACCTTCCATTAGAAACTGATTAAGTTGATAGCACGTCTTAGCGTCTTGACATAAAATTAACACTTTTACCGGTTCAGAATTTGATTTGTTATTGGTCTTGATATCGTTTGGTATTTCAACTCTTAATATTTCTGATAGTGCTTTCCACTTGGGACAATGCTCTGGCTCAAATTCTATCAAATTAAATTAACATAAATTTATATAATAAAGAAAATTTTAAATTTAATTAAATTAAATATAGTTCATATTTACCGCCTTGTGAATTATATACTCGATTTTTGGAAATACTAAATAAATTTTCGGCTGCATCAAGCAAAGTCCAACCAGAATTATTCATCGCATATTCTGTTGTTCTGTATTTTCTTGTAAGGTTGAAAGAACTTACAGCATCGCCATATATAGTAGATCTAAAATATTATTACATTTGAATTGATAAATAGAGGAGAGAGTTGACAACAAATAACAGATTTACATAATTAGGTTTCTTAAAACTTTTAGATCGGAAATAATTAATTTTGTCTGAGAATTTAAACGATGCCATATAGGATCTAATTGAGCTTGTAAAATTTTATGAAATTTTTTGGTAACACAATTTTCAGCAGTAACTTCCTCTAAATCGACATATCTGTTAATTCTCTTTACTTCTTTTATTAAATAATTCATAATATCCAAGATGTGTGCCTGGATTTTAGTCATATTTATAGTCATTGGAACGTGAAATTCTATAGCTTGAGATTCATAAGGTTTTATTGAATGTTGAATAGTAGCATGAAATCTTGGCCAAAGAAATAATTCCTTAACAAATAAATTCCTCATTGTGCGTTCTACATGGCTCCATCCGATTGTAAAAGATTCTGGACTTTGTGAAAATGCTTTTATAAATCCTGTTTTATTTTTTTGCCGATATAAACGGAGAGCAAAGGCTTCTTGACATGATTCTACTATTGTATGTGCTCGTAGAACCACAATTCCAGTTATTAAATCAATTGGTACTCTATTTTTTAGTAAATCAACAACCAAAATCCTAGTAGAAACAAATTGTATTCCACCCTCCAAATATGTAATTTCCCTAAAATACATTATATGAACTGATAAACATATTTTACCACTATTGTATAAATTATATTTCTAAATGTTTTATAAATATTGTATAAACTATTAATTAGCTAAGATTTGTTTAAACATAATTGAAAAACCCAAAGGATATACTTACCTTTCATTTACGGAATTAGATACTTCACGAATATATTTTTTTTCTAACTGTGATTTATAATATTCTTCTTCCCAATCTGAGCTATTAATGACTAATATTAAGTTGGCAAAATCACTGTAAGCTCTTAATATATGAATTAATGGACGATCATAAGAAATCCCTCTTAAAAAAAAACAAATTTTCTCATATTTATTTTAAAAATCAGGTAATTATGTACATGTGTACCTTGCACAGATCATTAATGCGTCTGATTGAATCATATCTAAAAAAATTTGTTTTTCATAAGGTAAAAGAATTACATTTTTCTTTTCTAAATATTCTTCAGCCGAAGTAATATCCGTCATGCAAGCGTCTTCATTTGTTTCATTTATTAAATTTTTAACATTTTCATTGTTGTTCAATTTCTGTTCTTCGATGAAGCAATTGTCTTCTTCCGTTTTTTTATTCTGAACATTTATTGATTCCATTTTATTTGTAATTGATTTAATTTGTTTAAATAATATATTTCACAAAAAAGTTAAATTTAAAACGGTATGTTTTGTGCTGCCTTGCACATATTGGCGTACAATATATTTGGCGTTTTGTTGTTAAACTTGATGTAAAGTACCTTGAAGTAAAGCAGCTAGTCAGCTTTGTTTGTAAACAAAGCTAACGTCAACATAATGAAATGATAGTTTAAAATCTTATTAATTCTATTCGCTTCAGAAAAATTATGTACTCAAATATTCGCTAAAAGGGGCTTGGTTATATACACATGTTGTACACATACACATACTTGCAACAGAATTGTTTTTTATATTATTAAATTTTTTTGATAGATAATAGAAAGTAAAAGTCTCTAATAAAAAATTTAATTTGAATCGTATTACTTAACTTCGGCTGGTTGGATATGATCAAATTAATAAACGGTAGATACAAAGCGAGATGGAATGTGAATTCAAAATATAATCGGCCTATATTTGGGACTTAAATACGAAGCATGACAAAACCAAAAGTAAAAAGGCGGAAAAGCTTTATGTGGGAACCTGAATTAAATTAATTATTTTAAATTTATAATTTTTTATACATTATACTCAAAAACAAAAACTAGTTTTTATTGTATTTCATACTAGTAAATGCAAAATATAATTAAATAAGAAATATAAATTGTTAAGTGACACATCGAATCTTTTTTTTTTTTTTTTTTTTTTTTTATTATATTTCATATTGCAACTAAGAAAGTAATTCCTATCTAGCAATTTCTTTCTGTCTTGAAGTGGGGGTTATGGGCGCATCATCCACCGATGAGTTCCCCGTAACAAAATTTATTTTGATCTAGTCGACGAGTTCAAGTGGTCTGGTCCGTTTTAGGCGTCTTTGCACTTGACCAACATCTAATAGTTGCAGCATCTCGGGATTGTCATGCTGAAGTAATCTTGACTGATGGTGTATGGCGTGATTTTTAATCTCTTCTTTGACTGTACGCACATTCAGATCTCGATGTAGAGTATCGTTACTTACGTACCATGGCGCATTAGTAATGATTCTGAGGACCTTATTTTGGAAAGTCTGTATAATTTTAATATTGCTGTCTTTGGCGCAGCCCCAGAGCTGTATACCATAAGTCCATATAGGCTTAAGAACCTGGTTGTAGAGCAAGAGTTTATTATGTATGTTAAGCTCAGAATGTCTTCCCAGGAGCCAATACATATTTCTAAGTCTGATATTTAGTTCTGTTTTTTTCTTTTTGACATGTTCCTTCCATTTAAGCTTTGCATCGAGTGTCATACCAAGGTACTTTGCTTCGTTGGCATATGGAACTACTACACCATTAAGTTGGACCCCAACCGGATCGTCCCTCCTGTTGGTATAATTTACATGAACCGATTTGGATTCATTCAGCTGAAATCTCCATTTTTTAGTCCAAGAAGACACTTCGTCTAACGAAACTTGCAGCTTACTTGTGGCCTCAACAACAGTTTTACCTGTTGCCAGAATCGCTGTATCATCTGCGAATGTTGCAAGAAATGTTTCATCATTTTGCGGGATATCTCTAGTGTAAAGAAGGTAGAGAAGAGGTCCAAGAACACTTCCCTGAGGCACACCAGCCTCTAACTTTTTGAAGCTTGAGTATTCCTCCTCAAATTTAACCCTGAACAGCCTGTTCGAAAGGTATGATTTTAATATCTTAGGAAACGGCTCCGGCAGATTTTCTTTTATTTTGAAGTTGAGACCCCCGTGCCAAACTCTGTCGAACGCCTGGGCCACATCTAAAAAGACGGTTGAGCAATACTCTTTTTTTTCTAAGGCGTTTTCAATGACGTTCGTCAGCCTGTGGACCTGATCAATAGTGGAGTGCCTAGTCCGAAATCCAAACTGGTGATCAGGAATCAAACCTCTGCTCTCGATAACTGGTTTTAGACGATTTAATAACACTCTTTCAAAAAGTTTTGAAATCACTGGTAGAAGGGAAATTGGTCTATATGACTTCATTTCATTGGCCGGTTTGCCAGGTTTAGGTACCATGATGATTTCTGCGACCTTCCACTGGTCTGGCACATGCTTTATTCGTAAAGATGCATTGAACAAGTAAAGCAATTTCTTTACAGCGATTTCAGGTAGTTTTTTTAATACTTCAGCTGTTATCAAATCGTATCCTGGAGCCTTATTATTTTTTAGGTTCTTGATTTCAGCTGTTAATTCGCCCATTTTAATTTTCGGGATTTGAACAGGAGCAATTTGATTTACTGGAGTTAGATTTTCCTCTGATGTTTGTCTGGGTAGTGGCACAAAGGTTTTTTCAAGGAATTCCGCAAAACAATTTGCCTTCTCTGCATCATTTATTATCCAAGAACCATCGTCTTTTCTAATTGGGGGCACTTGATACTTAGGCCTCTTAACATTTTTAACGGCCCTCCACAAAGAGTAGTCGTGTTCCTTGTCAGCAGATAAATTACTCAAGTAGTTGGCTATAGCTGCATTTTTTATCTCTTTTAGCAATTTTTTAAGTTTGTTTCCAAGTTGGTTAACACGGGCTTTGTCCTGTGGAAACCTTGTACCTTGCCATATTTTACGTGCTTTTCTTTTTTCAGCTACGAGATTCCTTACTTCCAATGGATACAATACATTTTTTCCTTTTATTTTGATTTCTGAGGAGCTATCCCAAGCAGCGTTTTGCACATTTGTGATGAATGTGTCGAGTTCATCCTCAAGTTGGTGTTTATTTCTGAGGGGTACGTTTAGCAAAGTGTTATTTTCAAGTATACTCTTAAATAAATCCCAGTTGGTTGTTCTGTTAGTTAATTTGGGTATATCTGGCTTGAGTATCACTGTTTCGGAGACTGTCAAAATAACTGGAGAATGGTCTGAGTTTAAATCGTAACTTTCACTTACATGTATGTAATTTTCGGAGACTCCTCTACTTATGAAAAAGTCCAAAAGGTCTGGAATTCTATTTCTGTCAGTCGGCCAGTATGTAGGCCTCCCCGTAGAATGAAAAATACAACCCATTCCAGCTGCTGCTTCATATAAGGCTTTACCTTTAGGAGTGGTGAGTCTAGATCCCCAGAATGTGTTTTTAGCATTGAAATCGCCGCCGACCAGAAAATCTTCACCCATACAATCCAGCATTGATTTGTAATCCTCCATTTTCAAATTGTACCTTGGAGGACAGTAGATGGAGGAAATCATTAGATTTTTATTTTTAATATTAATTTTGACCGAAGCCACTTGCATTGTTTGTTTTTCGATATTTACTTGTCTTTGATGCTTAATATTGCTTTTAACAAAGATTGTCGAGCCACCTTTAGCTCTATTATCTGGATGAACAGCGTTATAGCACATATAACCACTTATTTCTAAGTGAGTTTCTTTGGTAAAGTGGGTTTCTGTAACCAAACAAGCGTCAATTTTTTCTCTGTTGAGAAAGAGCTCAAGCTCTTGGGTATGTTGCAGAAGACCATCGGCATTCCAAGTCATAATTCTTAGGGTTTGCGTCATCTTTTAATTAATCTCGAGTTTATTTTATTTTCTAATCTGTCTAATCTATCATTAAAATATTTTTCAGCTACTTTTTGGTCGTCAAGTCTTTTTAGTATCAATTCTAAAATTTCTTCTGTTGTAGATCTTGAAACCATTTGGGCATAGGTCTTTTTGGTCGAGTTGGTTTTGGCAGTTGCTTTTTTCTCAATTATTTGAGGTATCACAGGTACATTCATATTCTTTGGCTTAGCTTGGGATATTGGAGGAGCCCCCGAAGAAGCTTTAGATTTTTGTCTTGCATTTAGGGCCAAGTTTCTTCTACGCTGGAGTTCCTTAGCAACTTCACATCCCCTATAGTTGGCAGGATGCGCCCCATTACAGTTGGAACATTTTGGTGGAGTATTGCGGCTCTTGTTGCATGCAGAGGTAAGATGATTTGCACCACATTTTACGCATCTGGGAGATTTTTTGCAGTAGGATTTGGTGTGATTGAATTCCTGGCATCTTGTACACTGTGGTATAACTTTTGTATTTTTCCTTACTGGTTCAATTTTGACTCTTAGGTTAAGGATCGATTTGATGTTATATATTTTTTGAGTGTCCTGATTTTTATCGAATGTTAGCATGAACAAAGACAGCTTTTTATTGTGGACGACTACTTCTCCCCTTTCATTTTCTGACCTGTCCTTTTTCATTATGTTGGTTGCATCTTTGACTTCGAAACCTTGGTGTAGAAGATCATTGATGATATCATTTTTTTCGCACGACCAATGTAATCCCCTGGCCATAACTTTGATCGGTCTGTCATTTTTATCTTCATATGAAAACCATTGAATCTTATCTTCTTCTAGCTTTTTAACTAAAGTGCGATAACTTGAAGGGCTTTCGGTGTTAACCTTGAATACATTGTTACCCAATGTAGTTATTTTGTAATTTGTGATGACAGCGTTTAGTAATTTGCACAGCTTGGGGTAATCAGTAATCCCCACAATATTAACGGGAGGTGGTCTGTGCACGTAAGTTTCCTTAATCTCGGCCGGTAGGTCTATGTTATTGTCAGTGTTCCGGGTATTCAATTGTAAGCTGGACATGGTTGGTTCATTATTTGCAGCTGGTTGCTGGACAGTATTCACTTCAGGTGACGACTTTGTTTTTCTCTTTTTACAAGGTCTTTTCTCTCTATGACTGGTCACAGGTTCCATTTCCGTGTCATATCCGGTAAGATCAGACAGCTCACTTGAGCCCACTGCTGCTCTTGAAACGACTGAAGGTTGTCCGCCCCTCGCTTCTTTGATTTGAGTTTTTAAGGCCTCGTTTTCAGACTTAATTTCGTTTATTTCTTTTCTCACGGTTAGAAGAATTTCTTCCATTGATATTATTTTTTGACGAAGCTTTTCATTTTCCTCTTCAAGAAGAGTGCTGGACCTTTCTGAAATGTCTTGGTACAGATTTGAAAGTGAAGAGCTTGTTGCGTTGGCCTTCTTTTCCACATTGTTGGCCAAGTCCGCACGCCTGCACCTTGTTGAGGGTGTATCATGCGATAATTTTTTAGGTGGAGTCCTTGGTGTTAATTTGCTCCTGCTGGAAATATTTGAAGAAAGCAATGTTTGGCCCCCCCCAGAATCCATGGGACCGACCTCCGAAGAGGGTGGATTTTCCAGATCAACTGGTCTGCCACCTGGGGTAATAAATCCTTTTGTTTTCGACATTGCATATTGTTTTTCTTTTTTTCTAAAGATGTAGAATTTGGATGCACATTTATAAAGCGAGCCGCTTGCTGCAAGACAGACGCCCGCCCGGAGCCGCCAATTATTGGAACAGACGCTCCAAATTAAGCTTTGATATTATCTCCACTTAACCGCCAATCTCGTCTGCTAGCCGACCCGAACTACACCATCTGGGTTGGAACCAGATCTTTCATTGGGGTTGCTCAGCGTAACAGGAGGGACCACTTGTAGGTGAGATGTGGCGTTGAGTAGTTTAAGCTAGGCTGCGGTAACAGGAAACCCGACAGCTATATTGCGCAATACTACCCCATTCCCCCCCCGACACATCGAATCAAACAAATTTTTGGCCTTCGATTTTAGTTTTATGTTCGAAAGGTTGATGGCGTGTGTGTAGTATAAAATATTTTTTTTATGTCAATTATATGATTTTTTTATATGAGATTACATATTACAAGTTTTAGAATTTGTATGGTTCTCCTTGCCGTATAGAATTTTCGTATTTTCAATTCAAAAGTATTAAATTAAATTAGCACCAAAATATTAAATAAAAATAAATCTTGCAGGGCTATCATTTTCATTAGAGAAATGCTTTACTTTTTTTCTTCTTGTTACTCTTTAATTTAGATAACTTCAATAATCGAAAGCATTTATATAGTCTCCGTGGTGTAAACAGGCCTAATTTTCTATATAAGGTTTTTTTTATTCATATTGTGAAACTGTTAAAGTTTTGGTGTTACCACTCATTTGGGAATCAACTGTATAGAAAATAGATGTCATGTTATAATGTCATTTAAACTATTCAAAAACTTAATTTTACAGTTTTACACGTGATAGAGTTTGTTTATACCGCTCAGAAAATTTTAATCTCTTAATTTACATAGAATCATAGATATTTGTAAGTATGGAGGAAATTTCTGCATTTGCTGCATATAACTTAAATAAATCTAAGTCAAAAAATAAGTCTAAAAAGAAATCTAATTCATCAAAATTTGAAAATGGCTTGAATAATAGCAATAAAGATAAAAGCAACAAAAAAGCTAAAGAAGCAGAAAAACAAGCGATGATCAATCAAATCTTAGAGCAGCATTTCAAAAAAAAACATGGAAAATCTAATAAAAGAAAGAAAAACTTAAGCCTGGAAAAAGAGGAAGATCAAGAACGAAAAAAGACGAAGTTTACTACTTCGACTCCTCGCGATACCCTTGTAAGGAAAAAGAAAACTATTCCAAAAAGGAGTGTCGAACTTAAAAAATCTAGTGAAAAAGTTTGTGTTTCCGAACCATCTTCAACTTCGATGTCCGATAAAGATAACGAAGAGGTATTTCAACTTTCATCAAATAAGCTCAAAAATTGTGGCGTTAGTTTCAATAATGAGAGTGAAACTATTGTAAGAAATGAAAGAAATAATTGTACTAAGTTTGGAATTCAAAATGAGAAAATTACATCAGAAACTCCAAAGAACAACAGCATCAAGGATGGCGAAACTGTGCTGAAATGGTTGTTAAATGGCATTGATGTAACAACATTTTTCGCTAAATATTGGGAAAAGACACCTTGCTTAATTAAACGCAAAAATGAGACCAAATATTATTCAAAATTGTTGTCTTTTGAAATGATAGATAGAATGCTTATAGAAAATCATGTTGAATTCACGAAAAATATTGACGTTACAAAATATGAGAACGGTATTTATATAACACATACTTGTTGAGACTAAAGTATTAAGTTCTTCAATTTTAAACACGAATTTTTAGGTATTAGGGAAACTTTGAATCCCGAAGGTAGAGCGTTGCCTGGAGCTGTATGGGAAAAATATGCTGACGGCTGTAGTATTAGATTACTTAATCCTCAAACTTTTCTTTCATCTATTTTCAGCATTAATTCAACTTTGCAAGGTAAGTAAAATTGAATTAATGAATTGATTTAATAAATTGGTTTAATTATACTTAATGCCCAAGAATTAGAAATTATAAAAACCCCGAGATTCTTTTGCTTATATATATGTATATTTAGAATATTTTCACTGCATGGTTGGAGCAAACGTTTATTTAACACCACCGAATAGTCAAGGATTTGCGCCTCATTATGATGATATTGAAGCTTTTGTTATCCAAATAGAAGGAAAAAAAGAATGGAAACTATATAACCCAAGGTATAGTTAATTTTTAGAGTTGAATTTCTTGAAAGATCCGAAGTATATTAGTAAAAATACTAACATTTTCTTTTTCATACTAGAAGTAAGGATGAAGAGCTTCCAAGATTCTCATCTCACAATTTTAATCAAGATGAGATTGGAAAACCAATTTTGGAAGAAACTTTGGAAGCAGGAAATGTTTTATATTTCCCTAGAGGTACAATACATCAAGCTAATACAGTACCTGGTTTTCACTCTTTGCACATTACTTTAAGTGTATATCAGAAGCAGTCATATGCAGATCTTTTTGAAAAGTTATTTCCTATGATTTTAGAAGAGGCAATTAAAAAAGATATTGAAATTAGACGAGGATTGCCATTGCATATTTGGAATAATATGGGAACAGTTTACGCTGACACTCAGTCAAACGAACGAGAAGAAGTTTTAAGACATGTTCGTGATTGCATGAAGCGAGCAATTGCAGAAATTCCTATTGACAATGCTGTTGATCAATTAGCTAAAAAGTTTCAGCATGAAGCTTTACCACCAGAAATTAAGGCTTCTGAAAAGTGTAGAACTATTTTCGGTGATAAAAATTATTTAAATGAAAATGGTGAAGTAATGAGTAACATAGAAATAACTTTGCAAAATAGAATAAGGATATTAAGAGCACATATATTAAGATTAGTTGAAGAACAGGATGCTTTAAGAATTTATTTTTATACAAACAACTCGAAACAATACAAGGAATTTGAACCAAATTTTATTGAAATTGAACCAGAATGTGCTGATGCTATAGAAATTTTAATAAAATGTTATCCAGGCTACGTTTATATTTCAGATTTACCACTGAAAGATGACGAAGTAAAATTATCATTTTGTCAAGCATTATTTGACAATGGCTTAATAATGTTACATGATATTCCTCAAGAATAGTAACTTGTTTGCGTTAATAATGTTTTAGAGTTTAAGAGTAAGAAAATTCTTTTTACATAAAAAATTACGAGTACATGTTGAAATGTATTTGAATTGATTTTTATCAAAATTGGGAAATACATACATTTTATTGTACAGAAATATGAAACTGTATTTGTAAGTAGTAAACACTTGTGTTAAGAAAGTTTTACATAAAATTTTTTAAGAAATTATATTTCTTCATAAGATCATTACGTTTTAGTTATAAAATAAATAATAAAGTTGTGTAAAAGCCAAGTGAGGAAGTAAGTTTTTGTTTATAAAATGTATCATTTATATTGCTTTTTCAGATTTCAATCGGATTTTAGCTTAATAATTGTCAAAATTATGCTTTCATTTTAGTATAAGATGCTAAAAATATATTTGAAAAGTACATTTAAAACCGCAAGTTCAATTATTTATGATAATTTATGTCATCGGATATACATACACACATATGCTAGACTGATACACTTTTGTCAAATATATGAAGAAACGAATTTATTTAACATTTATATATGCATTTATATGTAACTAGTTTTAGCAAAATCCTAATGACTTTATAGTGTTAGTTATACTACAAATGGCATATATATTTTGAAGCATTATATCATGTATGAATAAACTCATAAATTAATTGGTCGCGTCGTTCTTTAAATTCTTAATTGTACCACTATAATAATTATCATTTGATATTTCTTGTTTATTTTTAAATCGCAGGTTTTTTATGACCTAAGCTAATTAAGATTTGAATAATTTGAACAATTCCCAGTATTTTTTAGTAGCTATATGTATTGTAGCATTTAAGTGGAAATATTAATTTTTTTAATAGTTACATTAACAGAGTTATGTTACAGAATCGAACAAATTTTTCAATCAAAAGAAATAAATAAATTTATGACATATCATTTCAAAGGAGCATCTCGGTCGCATTTGTTAAAACGGAAATGAAAAGCAATGAAAAATGCTTTTCGTACATAAAAATAATAGTGTATATTATTTTATATATTTTATACGTTTATAAAATGTATGTATGTACAATGAATTAGATGTTTTTTTTAAAACATTTTTAGCTACGTAGTGAAAAAAAATAACAAGCACAGTTAGATTTTACATTTATTGTTTGAAATATGTAATTAATCTAGAAGTAAAGTTTTTAACCATGACATTAATTATGGTTGAATTATTATCTTACTAATAATTGATTTTCTGAACTTGTTCTTTTAAAGTCTCAATGCTTTCTAATTAGTTTAAATTAATCAATGATTAATTAATAATTGATAAAAAATACATAGTTCGACAAAGGTATTGAAAATATTAATTAATATTTTCAATACATAATTTTGAAAGCATATTAATAGTTACATCCGTACTCATGCATGAGGAAAACGGAACTCATGCATAAGGAAAATGATATACATGAGTATTAAGTATTAAAGCTACGAACCTATTTCCTGAAAAAAATGTAATACTTTTGAATGGTCAAAAAGGCAATTATTTTATTTAAATATTTTTTTTATTCAGTATTTTAGTATAAAATGAAGAGGAAAATCTCTAATTTTCAAAACATTATGGTATATCTGAAAAAAAAGAAAAAACATCTGAAAGAATTAATATCAAAAAGGGATTTGAAATAAAATTAGACAGTGCCATCTAAAGAGATCAAACGTCCTTTTTAATACACGATTTTTAAATTTGATTTACATAATTACAAATTACTCATGTAAATTGTTGTATTAAACTTATTTGTATTCCTGAATCCGTATCACTGTATTATGGAAATAAAGAATAGTATTTAATAACAATAAAATTAATATCATACTATCTATAATGTAGAAACAATTTTTACATTATTAAAATAAAAATTACAATATAGAAGCATAAATTTTAAAAATTAGTCTTTAATTATAATTTTTAACTGGAATTAATATTTATCTACTCTTAAATTAAATGATATTTTAAATTAAAATTCTTAGTTAATTTCATTTCAAATAATAATGTATTATAAATATATACATATATATGTGCACGTATATATAAATGAAAATTATTATTATTAAATATCATTACAATAATAATACACTATTGAATAGTTATGTACATGAAATATTTTCAAAATAATTTCTTTGTATAATATAATTAAAATTTATTTTAAACTCAATAATAATTTAATTAGAAAATATTGTATTACAAAAATATACATGCATAATTAAATTACTTTTGAAATATTTATTAACTTCAATTATTATATAAACAATAGTTACATTAATTTTATGAATTAGTTGTAAAATAATTTACTAAGACTAAACATCTGAAAAAATCATTTGTAAAAATGGAAAATAGTAATAATAACTCAAAAAGAAAATTAAAAATTTATAAATCAAAAGATTTTTATTCATTTGCAATGATATATTTGAAAATTGTAGGAATATCGTCATTTTTAAAATTTGATGAAAATGAAAGGGAATATAAGCATAAAAATTTAAATAAAATTTATTTTTCATTTGTCATTATCAATTTAACAATACTTTTTTCAACAATGATAGCACGTTTTATTCAAGATTCATATAATAATGAATTTGATAATATTATGGATTTCATTGAACAATCAAATTATCTTTCATTTGGTCTAACATGTTATGTATTTTTATATCAATTATTAAAAAAAAGAAATCATTTAAAACAAATCCAAATGACATTACATGAATATTTTCCGAAAACATTTAAAGAACAAAATTATTATAAAATTTCTGAAGATATTAAACAATATAAAATAATTATAATATTATTTTTAATACTTTGTCAAGTTTCTTTGTTTTTATTTGATGGAATAAATGTTATATCAAATTTTTTTGATACGAATAATCAAAGATATCTTGAATATAAGGCATAATTTCCTTTTAACATAAAAACTGTACCATATTATGTTTATTGTATTGTAAGTGTGCATCAAAGTTTATTCTCTGTTTTTGATACAATTATATTATTAAGTGGTGAAATTTTGGCATATAGTTTATTATTTCACTATTGTGCACATTTTAAAATGTTAATAAAACAAATTAATGATATGAAAATAAATAACGAAAATTATAAAGAAAATGAAAAACAATTAATTAATATTATAAAATATCATAATAAATTATTAAGGTAAATTAAATAAATTTATAAATTCAAAATTCTTTAAAGAAATACATATAGATATATATACAATTTTGATTGAGTTGCTATGCATCAAATTCAAGTTTTCTTTCTTATTATAACATTTTGTTGCATTTTACCATAAATGATTTTTGTTTCACTTTACCTACATGTAATACTTTTCAATAAATGATTGCATCAGAGAAACTTATATAATAAAATATATTATATATTTTTTTTAAGTAATTTTTCGCCACGTTTTAAAACCAATATGAAATTCCAAAAAAAATTTAAATAACATGAGTAGCTGAAAATGTATTTTGATAAATTATTTTAATTTAATCAACATCATTAAATTTTAATTTAAAATTTAATAATATTTATTATGTTTAAAATAAATTTAATATTTTATTTAATTTAACATTTAATTATTATTAAATTTTACATTTATATTTTGATTTTTAATTTTATTTACAGATTACAAGGAAATTTTAATTCGGTTTATTCAACTATAATATTTTTAAAATATTTTATGAATATTTTAAATTTTTGTTTAATTGGAACTTTAGTAATATTAGATGATAATTATTATTTTTTATTACGTAATTCATTGTTTTTATCTTGTGCATTATGTGAACTATTTTTATTTTCATTTTTGGGTGATAAACTTAATGATTTGGTAATTAAATTATATAGATTTTTACTATTCTATTAAGAAATAATTTATATCCGTACTAAAATTTTTATAGAGCACTGAAGTTGGTTATGCAGCTTATAATCAAAATTGGGTATATACAAATGTTAAATATAGAAAAATGTTATTACTAATAATATTACGGTCACAAAAACCAGTTGTTGTCAGTACTACATTCGTAAAAAAAATTGATTACGAAGCATTTTATGAGGTAAAAATTTTATTTTTTTAAATTCGTATCTTTTCATTTGTCAATTTATTATACAATTAATTTTCAAAAATCTGATTTTAAATTTTCCGATTTACTATATGGATAATATTAAAAATATATCGGATTTTGAAAAAAAATTCCCACATAAATTACATTTGTCTATAACATGTAATTAAAAATAATGTTTTAAAAATTATTATATTGAATTTTATTTGTAGGCATTGGCAGCATCTTATAAATTTTTTGCTCTTATAAACACATTATTAAAGTAAATGCAACACATATACATATTTTGGAATATATGAGAATTTCGCATTAACAATTCCATTTATTTCTGATTTCATTGTCCTATGTGATGTCATTAAATTTTATGTGGATTCAAGACCAAATGTAAATTTACAATAAATTTTTTTTGCAAAACTAACGCCCACAAAAGTTGCAGCTTTAATTCTTGACAAAATATTGGCTATTTCCAATTTTAAAATATGTGTATATATAAATAATATATTTATTTATGCACAACTCATTTAACTATATAAAATAGTGTTAATTAAATATAAAAATTACCGAACAATTTTCAGCAATTAAATTCAAAATAAGTGTAAAATCATCAATGAAAAGAAATTGAAAATAATAAATTATTTCAACTTAAAAAATTTTTTTTTTATTGTTTCTTTAATTTCGAAGATAAAATGAATGAATAATAATTAGATAAAAAAGATAATTCATGATAATTCGAAAAATAAATTGAAAATCAATTATAAAAGTTATGCAACTTAATTCAAACTGATTATGGGATTTTATATAATTTATTGAATTTAATAATAGTTTACGAATTGGATATATGATTTAGAGGCAAGGTTCACAAAGATAATTGATTATAAAATTTAATTTATGTTTTATCTTACTTCACCATTGGGAGGATTATAGGGCCGGTACATGATATCCTCTAACAATGCTCTAGTTTCTTGCGTCACGTGTGCTAGAGAAAACTTCTATAAAATATCCATAGCCTCAGAACTTAAGTGAGCGAGATTGATTAAACTTATAGGTATGACATGCAATTCAAAATACTCTCGATTCAAAAAAAAAATTGAGTTTGAAATTAAATTTTTAAATTTTTCAAAAATTTCTATTTTTCAAAATATGATAAATTTGAATCTGTGAAAAAATTTAGAATTTCTAACAAATTAATAAATAACAATATTCTATTTATAAAATTTTATTCAGCAAGTTAAAAAGCTACAAGGACTCATTTATAACCATAATGTTATAAAAATCTAAACTCGCTCAAGAAGTATAATTTCCGTGCTTTCACGTATTTTTTTAATTACTTACATATTTTTTATATATTGAATGAACTTCAATTTCATATTAGACAAAACATTAATTTTTTCATAAACTAGAGATATGTATATTTATTATTTCTAAAACTATACACTGAACTGTGATTAAAACTTTTAAAGATTATAAATTTAAAAACAATTTTATAATGTTATAGATGAAATATTTAATATACACTGCTATCTACAAACACGTAAAATATATAACACTTATTTTAAAAAATTTGAATCCCGTTACTATTATAATAAAAAAAAGGACAAACTTTTTTTATTAAGTTTAATTGCAGTTGCATTATCCTTTAACGATAATTTTCAACAATAGAATAAGAAGGGAAAGAAAAACCCCCTAAAGGGTAATTAAATTTATTTTATGAGTTTGTGAAAAAGTTCGCGTCATCTTTTTTCTTTTTCTTTTTCTAATTTTTATTTTTCTTCCAAGAAAGTTCAATTAATTTTCATTAGAATTGTGGAAAAAGAACGAACCATTTTTTGTAATTTAAAAAGATATTGTATAAAAGGTTGAAAAATATTTTTTTTTTGTAAATTAATAATATAAAAGAATTATATAATCTGTTTTTGGTAACATACAATTTTGTACATATATAAACATATATAAAATGTGTAAGTTCACATAGGCTACTTAAATTGTAAATGAAAACCAAACATCAATAGCTATTAATTTAGTTTAGAATAATTTTGAATATATTTTTGATAAATAAATGTTAAAAGAATTTCACTTTATTGGAGGTCTATAGGAGGAAATACCGAAATTTATCTTAGAAGATTCAAAATTTGTTGAAGAAATTGAACTAGTTTTTTTTCGATTGCCACTACTAACACAGTATCAATTATGCGTGTGTTAAATAATGGTTTATAGGTAAATTGCACATAAAAGTAAAATTTATTTTAATAATATTATTAAATCACTAAGCATAATATTAGGTTTAAGCATAATATTTTGAGGTTTCTATTATACACAATTTCAATTATACTTAATTGTATATACCAGCCATCGGCAAACTTTTGTCGGTTATGGCCAAATGTATACTATGTTAGTATGAGTATAGACCACTCGAATTTCTTACTTTACCGACTTGCCGAAAAAATGACATTTTCAAGTAATTTTATTGATTATTTTGTTTTGACAAATAATAAATTTGTATGTAAATTTTAAGTTCCTATGTCTATTGTCTATGATTGAATTCTTAAAATTTTTTTTGAAAAATTTTAATAGTTGCAATCGAATATATTTTTCTTTTGCAAGCACTATGGTGAGCCATATTTTGAAGTTGAATGGGCCGCATTTTGCGCCGACTCCTGGTATATACCATTTGTAAATTTCCTATTTGTTAGGTTTACTATAGCTATATTTTGAGGATCTAAAAATGAATTCTCAAAATCAAAAAATGTATTAAATATTTAAAATAAATATAAGAAATGTAGAATGAGATCATTTAAACTTTAAAACTTATTTAATGCAATTAAAAAACACTTGTTTTTTTATTCGAATCAGAAATTATACGAATCAGAAGCTTAAATTTTCAATATTTAAAGGATTTTAAAGGAGAGCTAACTGAGTATCACTATTGTTGGAGCAACTAATTACTTACAATTTTTTACTATATTATACGATCACAAGAAATTTTTTTAAAATAATTTTATTTAAGTACAAAATTTGATATAGAGTAAATTTTACTTTAACAAATCTAAATTATTACAATTAATTTTTAAATTGCTTACAATCATTGCTTTTCTTAAAGATTTTTCACGAATTGGAATTTGAATTCTCTGGTTTATGTACGATTTTTGTCTATAATAGATACATATATTTAAAATACCTCTGTTTTTTTTTAATTAATTGTATAGAACGTATTAAAAATTGAATAATAACTACAGAATAATCAAAAGTGCAATTGAAGGCATTAAAAATGAATAATTTCGCTCATTATAAGATAACGAAAAAATATTTTTAAATAAGATTTTCTTCAAAAAAAAAACAAAATAGTAAAATATTTAAAAAAATGTTTGTTGTATCAAATTTATTTTCATAATTAACCATTCAACATTAAAATATTATTAAAAAAATTATTAAATTATAAATTTTGAATTTGGTATTCGGAGAAATTCACAAAATTTAATTAATATGATACCAATTAATAATTATTTGTTATAAAATTTTGTATTCTTTTTAAAAATTAAAAATTTCTCGAAATTTTATTTTACACATTTTCATCTCTGCTTAAATTTATATTCATATTTAATAAATATTAATTTGCTTACGTTTTTTTTTCTCTTCTTTTAAATTAAATATATTTGGTCGTCTTCTGCAAACCCTTCAATTCTAAACTAATTAATTGTTTATTGATTTTTACTTAAATTGCCAATTTTTTTGCGTTACTTTTTCTGTTCTCGGATCCCTCTTGTTTTCTTTTATTTTTGGTTTATTTATGAGTTTATCATAATTTTTTTTTTATGAAAATTTTTTTAATAATTATTTCATAAAAAAGGACATCATATTTTTACTGAATTATTAAAGAGAAGCATCTATTAAAATTAAGATAAGTTAATTTTAAAGTTAAATTTTAGTATTTTTGAAAAAAAAATACGAAGTTTTTCATAATTTCAAAATTCATCTAGAATGCATAAATTTTTCTATATTCTGAATTTTAAGTTTTATAATGGATATTCTTTGACAATAAGATAAAACGATTTTAGTCTAAATAATAGTATAGTTTTTAGTACAATTATAATATAAGATTTGTAGCTGCTTTTGAAAATAGTTGAAAGATTGTAAGATTTTCGTATAGAATTACAATTTTACTTAACTATGGCATTCCTTTGTATTAGTTTTGAAAGCCTGTTAACAGCATGTGGGATCAGCCTATATGATCTATATTTAGATGTAGAGTTCAATATAGAGTTTAATAGTTAGAGTTATAGAGTTTTATAGAATTTAATATAGAGTTTCTAGTTTTTTTCTTAAATTTCATTAGATTTTCTTAGGAATGTAAAATGTCATTTAAAAACTAATTTTGTTCAAATTTTTTCAGTATTACTTTGACCAACTTAATTTCACCAACTTAGAATTTTCCGATTTGAATCAAATACTTTCTTGCATTATAAAATGAACATGTAGAATTTAAAATGCTTGGTTATTATATCCGACTTTGTGCTAAATGTTCTCTTTATTGTCACAGAATTTTATGTTTTTCAATAGCATTATAATAACCAAGTATATATCGTCCCAACAAATAAATAATAGATCTATACATATACATGCTTCCGATTATGATAAGATATAGAGGATTATTTTCCCAAAAAAAAAAAATAAATAAACTTCCGAATTTTCTTCATCATATTAGACTAAAGACAGGATGTACACGTATATAAATATATTAATTTGCTATAAACTTTAATTATTACATTGTGTTATATATTTGTGTTAAGATTTAAAAAATTTAAGTAACCTTTACCTTTCTATTTAAAAGGGTCAATGACCTTAAATTTTAGTAATATAAATTTATCATATATATGAACCTAAATTTATATATCATTCGTATATTGTAATGAAACAAAATTCTAAACTTTGAGTCAATAAATATTAATGGCATTACATGATATAATCATATGCATACACATATAATATATACTGATATGTACATATATGATATATCATTTGTGTTCTCATACGAATATCTATACTCTATAGTATAGGTTAAATTTAAACAACTGAATTAATTTTTTTTAAAACACAATGAAAAATTTTACATGCATCTTATAATTGGCACTCATAAGTTCATCATAAATTTATCTATCTTCCGTAAATAGTCTACATTCACATGTATATAAGTATGTATGTATGTATGCAACAAATTTTTTCTTAAGGCACAATATATAAGACTTTAATTATCTATAATTTATATAACAATGTTTGGTATAGAAGAACATTATTAATTTTTAATAATTTGTCAACCTCAGATTATAAGGATTTTATATATTTTCTTACAATTTTCTTATATTTTTATAATTTGTATGATATATATATATAGCTAATATTTGAAAAATTGTAACAAGAATTTATTTTTGTGTAAATATCTTTTTTCATGTCCTTTTAGAGCTGAAAGTAATTAATCATCTGGTAAAAATTTTTCTCATTTTAAATATTAAATCTATATATATTTTTGTATTGTGTATGTATTTATATACATACGTATGGATATTGTGGTATGTATATCTATGTTCTTGAATATTTGTATAAATGTCCTTTTATATTAGTTTTGTAAATATTTGAAGTAAAAGTTTATTTTTTAAGTTTTTCTTTATATAAGCATGAATTAATATAGAAAAAGGATTCACATATTATTAGTTCATATATTTATATAAAACGGGTGATTTTTTTATTATTAGTTTGGTTTATAAAATTTAACACAAAAATGTTGTAAATTTTGTATTTTTGATCATTCGATAGGTCAACGCAATTGGAATTTAATTATTAAATAAGGATAATGTCAAGTAAATGTTGTTCGTGGCTAAGTTTGTGGTAATGTACACGAAGTCAATTTTTAACGAGTTTCTGGTACATTTCCGCCGGGATATTGTTAATTTCATGTTTAATATATAGACTTTAGAAATTGCAATCTCTATATAAAATCTACCCGGTATGAGCATAAAAATTCACATAATTCGATAGAAAATATTCAAGGGGCGTTTAAATGTACAGTCCCTGCGACAAATTGATATATTACTCGTATATAAGTATAGGCTCAAAACGCTTAAATAATTGATCACCTTAATCTAACGTATATTACCTTAGTTTAATAAATATGGAAATAAAATATCAAACAATAAAAAATCACCAACTACACATATCTATGACGTGATATTACATTTGTTGATAATTTTACAAGTATACGGTTACCCTTAAGTATGTACATATATGTTCTCTTCAATATGTATAATATATTGAGAATACAAACTATACGAGTGTATTATAAAATTTCTTATAGAACATTTTAATTTGTCCATTTCAAAGTCAGATAGAAATCTTTCCTGAGTTTATCTTCTTTAAAATGAAATAAAAGTTGGAAAAAACTATATAAAAGATTTACTTTAGATTGAAGTAACAAAAAAAAAAATAAAAACTTTATTATTTTTGTTTTAGTTATTCTTAATAGTTGTTCACTTTTCTAGTTATACATATATAGAAATCGACTGAGTATATAGAAAGGATATAAGGGAATAAAATGTATTTAAAGTAAAGAAATGTATAAAGGAAAAATCAAACAAGAATATTATAAAGCGTAAAACAATGTTTTTAATATATTGAAAAGTTTTTCAATTTTTTTTTTTAATTTTAAAATAAAATATATCGATAAAAGACATTTATATATGAGATATTCGAATTTCGTTACAGTTCCTTGTAAAATCCTTAATCTTTACAAAATCATTTTTAATTAGAAGAGAATCAGGAAAATCAATATATAGAAGCAACAAGGCTCCTATTCTATAATTATAAAAATCAAAACATTGAAGATAGTAGCATAATAGAATGAAAGGGGTCTTCAATATTATTAAAGAATAAAGCATCAATTGTTAGAATTCGATTAAATTTAAATCGTTGCGCTATCACAGCAATTGGAAGTTTACAACCATCAGATATCATATATAAAGAATGGATAATCTTCTTTGCCAGAGTGTCAATTAATTACTAAACTTTCAGGGTTTTTTACCGACCGTATTGTGTAAACAATAGGTAGGTTATGTGATGGCAACAAATTTTGCATATCGAGTTTTCGGTGGGAATGCACTTCTCCATAGTAGGGAAGTGTAAGTAAACTATTTTTAGCAACCTGTCGGTCTGTCGGTCTGTCGGTCTGTCGGTCGGTGTTTCTGTCTCTGTCGGCTATTCAAGACAATAACAACCTCTTCAAAAATTATAGAAAAGTATTATGAATATAATATTAACATCATTTTACTTTTGAATATTATAAACTATATTCTAAAGAATATTTGTAGAAATAGGAGAGTGAGTGAGCTTCTAAATTAAATGAAACCTTCTAAGATGTAAAAATACTTTTCTAAAGTAGTGTACGTACGCAGTTCCTATATACAAAATAGTTTATAAAAATAAAAAAAATTTAATTTTTTTTTGAAAAAATCCTTGTTTGTAGGTGTATGTGCAAATATTTTAATAAAATGTTTTTTTTATATAAATGTTTGCTTTCATGTTTTAAAAAGTATACAATTTTCTATAATTTATTTTTTACATTTTCCAGCATTGGACCAACCGATATTTCGTATTGTGAAAAATAATAATTGCTTTTCTTAATTTTGAACATTAAATTGATTTCTTGTACAAGTATAAGTTATTTTTATAAATCTTGGAAACATTTTTCTTTTATACAATTTTAAACTTTTTTTTCGGTGTTTCTCTAAAATTGATTTGTATTAAATTTGGTGAGCAATATGTTCATTATTCAATTCTCTGTCCAATATTTAAAATTATTGCGCAAAACAAGGCTAGTTTTCACTTGAAGAAGATTAGATATTTGATTAATTTGCACTGTTAAGAAAATAATACTGCAAGATGGTACTAATATAGCTAAAATATTTGATAAATTGTATATCAAAATAATTTGTAAATGAATTAGTACTATTAAATATAAACTGTTCTGACCATATGTTTAAAATTGTACCAATGCTAAACTAGAATTAAAAACTTTTATTGAGAAATATTATTAATCTGAATTGCATACTTTTAGGGCCGAAGTACCATTCGTCTTATAAAGTCATGTAGCTAATAAAAATATTATTTGAAGTATGAGTTCTGAATCATGTTAGTAAAAGTAAATAGTAAAAGGCAATTTTTAATTATTATTTATTTTGCTGTAAATAAAATTTAAGTTAATGTTGTCATATGTTTCAGTGCCATAAAATCATATGAAATTAAATACTTTCAAAAAATAAGTTTTATTCATGCATGTGTTGTTAGCAATTGCAGAATTAATTGTAAAATCATTTAATTGTACAAGTACCAAGTGCGAGTACAAATAAAAATCTCAATATTTTTATATAAAACGTAAATAACCCAATAATGTAGAAAAATCAATATTTTCACATAAAATGTAAATAACCCAATGTTGTTAACGTGGAATCTAAGAAACTCAATATTTTTATATAAAACGTAAATACATCAATACTGTTTACATAAAATGTAAAAAACTCAATATTTTTATATAAAACGTAAGTAACACAATATTGTTTACGTAAAATGTAAAAAACTCAATATTTTTATATAAAACGTAAATAACTCATTATTGTTTACGTAAAACATAGAGAAGTGTATAATTTTATATAAAACATATATAACCCAATATTGTTCACATAAAATGTAAAAAACTCAATGTTTTTGTATAAGACATAAGTAACACAATATTGTTTACATAAAATGTAAAGAACTCAATATTTTTATATAAAAATAAGAAAATTTTTGGAATTTTTTATGCTTTAATTCATTAATTTTTTACGCTGTAATTTATTACAATAAAATAAAATTTAAGAAATATTTTTATTAAGTTATAAAATCGACAAATATAGAACAGTTTTTATTTGCAACAGGTAAATAATTGCTTTCAGTTCCCTTTTGAATTTCATTATTGAAAAATTTTCCAATATTACATTTTGGTGGTAACTGTCTTAAGATACATGTTATTTTTGTTAAATAATCGAATCACTTAAAAATAAAAAATTTTATTACAAAAATTGTTTTGTTATTTTTTCTTAGTTGTCTCCTTTAGTTTTCGGAAACTTAACTAATATAGACTAACTCACAAAATTTTCGTGTGTGCATTCAATACATTTTATAGGGTAGAAATACACATATACTCATGCACAAAAATATTTACCTATATTTTATAACTCTCCATACTTTCTTTGGTAATTTTTCCTCCAATTTAAAATTTCAGAGACAGATATTAAGAAAAAAGTGTATAAGACGTCCGATTTTTACAGTAAATTTTAAAAATAAAACAATTACGTATAAATTTAAAAAAAAAAAAATTTTAAATTGAAATATACGAAAAAATGTTGGGATATAAATGCAATCTACTATTTTTCTATAAACATCTTCGAGAATGAATGCCATTACAATTTAAAATCTGACAATTCAATATAGATAGACAGATACATTTTCTTAATTTTAATTGTTATTTTTAAAACGGAAATAGAAAATTACAAGGATATATATGTATCAATCAATTCTAAAAGAATAAAATAATATTAGAAATTAATTCTTACGAGAACAATAGATAAAAATAATAAATTATAATAATTCATTTTTATGATTTATTACAGAATTTAAATAAAATATATTGATTTAAATTAGAGTTTTATTTTTTGCAATCATATAATTTACTTAGTTTTGCGATTTCTTCTTTATTTTGGTATATAGACTATAGAATAAGTAAATCCATATAATATTCTATCAGTCTATCTAGATGTGCTTTAATGATGATTGATCATCGAAATTGATATTGTATATATCACATTTAAATTTATCCTTAAAATTGCATTTTTAACTCTTTAAGGATCTAGAAAAAATATATTTAAAAAAAAATCTCTATACCCTGAAAATAAAGCAGTTTAAATTAATAATAAAACGTTATTTAAGTGTGGTCTCCTGAAAATTTGTCTAAAAATAGTAATTAATCAAAAAACAAAATTTTAAAAGCAATTAATCAAAACGCAAGAAAAAGTTGTAAAAGCAATTGGTTAATTCAAAAAAAGTAGGTTAATTAAAATTAAGTGTGATTTCGAGAAAAGAAAATATTAAAATTTCTTATTGCATTAGGAAAGAAAATAAAAAAATAGTTATGCAACTGTTAAGCAGGAAATTTTTAAATAAACAAAATTTAAGTATAAAGGTAAAGGTAAGAGGCCAAATAGGTTAACTAACATTTAATTAGAATATCATTAAATTTCATATATTTTCAACTATGATTACTCCTATAGCTAGAATCTCAATAGAATACAAATTTGACAGTGAATATATGTGCTAGGTAACAAAAAATTTAACATTTTTATAATTTGGATTCCATATATTAATTTCCATTAATGCGATTGTTAAAATCGAGCATTATTATAACTTGCCATCTTTATTAATGAATTTAAATTAATATTATCACTATCATTACTTAATTTTAATATTACAATGGTAATATGCACTTCAATTTTCACACACACATATGCTAAATATATATATAAAATTATAATATTAAATTTATTTATAAAGATGTACGTACACATACTATATACCATATTGAAAAAAAATATTAAGAAAAAGGAACACCTTATAAATTTAAATAGACCCTGTTTTTTGTTTTTATATGCATGATGGAAACAAAAATAATAGCAATTCTAATAGCCTCATCCTCCGTTTATTTTTATATTTTTTCATATTATATAATGTATAATGTCTACTTAAATGAATATTTTATGTATTGCATTATACAATAATACTATGATACATACTTACATACATATACAAATATATTCAATTAGCGTTATTCATTTAAAATATTATTGTATACTTTGGTATATATTATGTGCGTATGTATGTATATAGGAATGGTCAAATGATATTAAGATTTTCATATATGACCGTTATAAATATTATTTTTTATTACGGTAATACCCATTTATAAATCTAATATAAAATTGTTATGTTACGGTATATTAGAAAATTTTCATCTTATATATATATACGCATAACGGTTAAAGTAAAACCAAAAATAATTTTGAGGATTTTTAAGATTTTTATTATTTTGTTTTTTTTGCTAACTTGAATCTGTCTATCCAGTTTTAATCAGAATCAAAGAAGAATAAAAAAGTGAAAAAAATTATGTGTAGAAATAATTGGGGCCGGGCTCGATTATATCGAATTTTTTACACATTTTCATTCGGAAAATTTATGCGTCTTTCAACTTTTTCTGATTTTTTTTCTTTTTTTTTGTTCTTGTTTTGATAATTAAGTATAATGGAAAAAATATGTTTTTTTCTTTTTCGTTTCTGAACCCCAAAAAACAGATTTGTTTTTTTTTTTTATTTTTCAGTTTGGCAATGTAACACTTATTTTATGAACAAAATTTTATAATTTTTTTTTCTTTCTCTCTAGATGTTAATTTTCATTATGTAGAAGGATATTTGAGAGTATATACTTTAATGGTGGGGTATATTACCCGTTATATGGTTATGTTTTTAGTCTCATTTGCTGATTTTTTTGTTAAATTTTTTCTCACCCAATTTTTATTATTTTTCGGTTTTTTGTTTTAAAGTCTGAAAATATTCATTAACATTCCTGAAAAGCAAAAAAAAAATTGAGGTCATTATTGCCAATTTTCAATTCTAACCGCTTAATTATATAATTATATCATATAATATTAAAATGTTAAAAGAAAAAAAAAAAGGATGTTAACGCTGTTATTTTGTTTCATTAAATTAAGAAATAAAATCAGTAAAGTTCATTAGTCTGGGGTCAAAATTATAAAAAAAAAAATTGTTTTTGGAATATTTTGGAATGAAGTTTTCTTTCGAATAGCGAAAATTATTTTTAAACAAATATGTTTGTACATATTTCACTTAATTTTTTATTTTATTCTACTTCACTCCTGGGATTAGCATAGGGCAATTTTTTATTAATTATTTGGCTAAACAAAAGTTTGATGTTAAATTTTAGAAAAAATAATAAAATAATAGAACTATACCTCTACCTTTTCGAAATAAAGCTGAAAATTTTTAGGATGCACATGCTATGCATTGTAAGAAATTTTAAAGATTACAAATTTAAAAATTATTATTATAAAAGAAAATTTCATTACACAAGTTCAATTACACAAATGCAATTATGCAAAAATTTTAAATTAAATAGAAATTTTTACTTTAAATATAAGTCAATGAATTACTATAGTAAAAGCATATAGTAAACTCTATATGATATATATACACAAAATATTTGTTTTAGATGGTAGATTAAGCTGTTATAAAAATAAGAAATCAAATTTTAAAAAGTTAACAAAGTTTGTAACAGTAATTGAGGAACAGCAAAAAAAGTGTAATATAATAAAGGATAATCATCATCACTTCGATAACAAAATCATTAATTATGAAATAGTTCTACAATATATAAAACTATATACTTATGTAATTATAAACAATATAAAGTTTATTTTTATACAATGTTTTTCCATATGATATATACACAAGTTGTGAGTACGTTTACTATATTTTCTATATATTTCAGTATAAAAAAAGGTTAACATATAAAATAGTCAAAAGAAACAAATAATACAGTACAAGAATGAAGCTACAGTTAAAATTCTTGTTTATATGTTTATGAATATTGTGCTATTACATATAAAGAAACATATTATAGAATTTGGTTAAAGGTTAAGGGATGGCCTATAGACTTTATGCTTGAATATTAGAGCAAATTATAAAAAAATACAATCTTTTGTCTCTATTATTTTAGTATCATATATTTCATATTGAATAGAATTTTCTTAGGTCATTTTAGGAATTTATATATATATTTAGAAGTTATATAATATAGTAGTACAGTATAGTATTACGTATGTATTATATTTACTGTAATAATTAAGTATAACTCATTCTCAAACATAAGATTCTCGCCTTTTTATTTTATTTTCTATACGAACATTTTTTATTGCATAGTCTTAAACTTACATACGAGTATATGAATGTAAAATATATGTTGTTTATATACGTATACTTGTGTAACATACCAGTAACTGTAGGTAAATCTGTATAATATGTATATATTACGGTCCTATTATGTAGTATAATATATTGGGTACTAATAATATATATTGTGTAAATAAATTAATTGCTTAAAGACTCCCTAATGTGTACTAAATAAGTAAATTGTATATGAGTATACTAAAAAGAAAAACAAATCCTTTTTTGTTTTTTTTTATTTTATGTAATATTTTTTTCTCCAGTCTAGCATTCAATATGTTTATATACGTATACATCCTTTTTATATATTATTTTATTGTAGGGCATTTATATTATTTTTAGTTTTAACAGGTACTGATGATCTTATGAGTGATAAGGGTTATTTTATTAAAACGAAACTAAAGTTAAAGTTATACTTTCAATATTAGAATTTTAAATTTTCTAGAATTCTATATAATTTTTCTATTTTCAAATACATTATACAGCCGAGTACGAATATGTAAGCAGACTGATTTTTTTTTTAAAAATTAGTTGTAACCAAATTGAGCCATGCATTTTAACATATCTATATGGAAACGTTTGGGTATACAAAAAATTCTGGACTTAATTTGCTTTTAAGGGAAATTATTGGTTTTAAAGCATGTCAGTTTTATGCATGTTCGACTGTATTTTGTTGTATTTATTACTATTGCATATTTATTTTTTTAAATTAAAATCAAAGAATTTAGAAATTCAATATTATTTTATTGAATCTTCATAAATTTATTGAGGTATGTATTTTATAATATTGGAATGAATTTTTATTAACAATTACTAAATTTTTAAATTTATTTACAAATAAAATTTTTATATTTTTTAATTTTTAAAATATTTGCATTTTATTAAAAATATTCTAATTTCTTATCAAATTATGAAAATGAAAAATTTATAAAAATTTTTTTTGGTTATCCTGAATTTTCTGATTTTATTCATTTTGATTATACCCTTTAAACCTATATATATGTATATGCATATATATGTATGTAATTCAAAATTTTTATAGATTCCAATTTTTTTTTTTAAGTTACTAAATATTCTAATTATTTTTTCATTTAATAATAAAAATTTTCGAAACCAATAATGCGTAAAGTTTTGAAATTTTGACTATATCACTTGCAATTTTAATTCTTCGAAAATTGCTAAATCCAAATATCCTTTAATATTGCCATTAGTAAGAAAATTAGAATTTCATTTCTTATAATGCAAGAAGTATTTAATTTTAATTTTCTAATAGTTAATTATTTTCGTTTTGGTATATCTAATTAAAAATAATTTGAAATGAAAGAAATTATAAAAATTTAATTTTCCTCTCGAAATATTGAAAATTTTGCCACCTTTAATGTATAATAAAAATAAAAAGTCGTGAGTCGTGATAAAAAATAAGAAGTTTAATAAAAGTTTAAAAATTCTCATTGTGATTTTAATTCAATTTTCAATAAAGACAATAAAATTTTTCAATTTCATATGATTTGTAAATTTTCTACAATTACTCACAGTGGGTGTCTTTTATCAAAATGCACTTTTATATACCATTGTATAGTCCTCATGAGTTGGCAAAATTTTTGTATGTAGATTATGTTCGTAGTTCAACAGGCTCGCGGGTTACAGGGGCAAGCAGTTTTTCTACTCATATATAGCAGTGCAATTTTATACAAAACACCTTCTTCTATATAAAGACTATACACAGTAAGTAATTTCATATAACCGGCATGTAGAAAATGATAACATTCAAAATGCTTCCAAATGACTATATTGCGACTATATGATATTTTATATTTTCAATCAATTTTGGCTTAATTTTGAACAATATTGGCTTAATTTAGAACTTAGTTACTTTTAATACTATTGTTATAAAAAATGTTATATTCTATGGCATTAAAATTAACTGCTTTTGTATTTAATTTTAAATATGCCCAAAAGAAATAAGAGACTAATAACAGTTTAGGATTTCATGCAGTTAAAGTGCAAATTACAATCCGTACGAATAGTTAATCATGTATGTTTTAGAATTTGATCGCTGTAATGCGTTCTGGATGTGACTAATATCACAGTTTTCATTATAAAAGTGTAAACTTTTTTAATTTTTTGTTGTGTTTATAAAAGAAAATTTTTAAATGTTTCTTTTAATAACAATCTTAAAGCATTGATTTATATATTTAAGTAAAATTTTATTAATGAATGTTGTGGGAAATGGGGAACTTTTTTGCACATTTCATCATTTTATCATAATATTCACAAATATGCACCAAGAAAATGTTATTGCATACATTGCATATCTTAATTTTATAAGTGTTCTTATAAATATTGCAAGAGTTCACAGTGCATGTATAAGTTTATATCTAATAAAATTTTAATTGCTTTCTACAACAAAGAGATTATAAGTTTAGAAATTTTAATATCTTTTGCATATTTTAAAATTTTATAATATACATATGAATATAAAACATTACATTAGAATATTATGAATTAATTATGAGGTAAACATTGTAATTATTATTGTAATTTTGATTATAATTTTATAAACATAATAATAATAATAAAAATTTAATTCTACAATGATTACAGTACATGACGAAGAAATAAAAGTGACTTATCTTATAATCTATAATACTATAATATTGCTTTCAAGAATTTAAAATCTGATTTTCCTTTAATATTTTGCAATAATGTTGTTGAATTTGATGGAATCAAAGGATGGTTTCTTTTAAGATTATTAATTAATAAAAAGAAGAATGAAAATTTTATAAATATTTTGCAAGAGACTCACAGTGATTGGTATAATTGTAATAAATTTGACATAGATATAACATATAGACATATTTAGATGGATAGAGAATAAGCATTTTATGAATCTAAGAATTTCTGATCATCAGTTTTAAAACACATAAACCTTTCTAACTACTCTAAATCCAATCATTGAAATGTTGAATTTCTAAAAAAGTTATTGTGAAAGAATTTTACAATTATAATATAATTATGAAGCTAATATTAATGTGTTCCCAGGTTTATTGCCTCTTAAATGTATAAAAAATATTTAGTTTTTGGAAAATTTCTATAGGAGTGTAGCTAGTTATTAATCCTTTCCTATCCTATTAAAATATATAATTATTTATTTTAACCAACCGTTCAATTTAGATAATTAGTTAGACTTCTCCCAGGTTATTTTTTTAGAATTAAATCCTATCTCTTTTTTGTAAACAGGAATGACTTATTCATGACTGCTCATAAGTGTGTGTAAAATGAAAATAGTGGAGTTACCGGTGTCCTGTTTCGCCTTCTATTATTTATTAATTTTCTTAATCATTAGTAATTAAGAAGAATCAGAAGAACTGAAGTATATTTATTCTTCTGGTTTTTAGTATTCTAACAATAAGTAGTTTGGTACTATAGTTTAATATTAGCACGTTTTTGTTTTAAAGAGGATTCGTTTAACGAAATCTATGTAAGAAGAGGGCGATATTTCAGATGCTCTCTTTGTTAACAAACTCAACTCAACATATTATAAAATATACTTTTATTTTATATACAGGAAAAATATTGTCTATTCAATTCAAAGTTTTAACTAAACTACAAGAAGAAAACTTATCAATAACTTAATTAAATTAATTAACTTATTCTTTAAATTAAATTCTGTAGTCGTATACTTTCTTTGAACAGTAATTACAATAGAATAGTTCTTTGATTTTCTTCTAAAGTTTATCGTTCACAAAAATTTTATTTTTATTTAATATAATCCTGAATAATTAAATTACTATTTAAATTAACACAATTAAAGTATATGACTTTATTTACAAATTCTTCTCAAAAATTTACCATGCAAATATATACCAAAGTTGTTTATGTATAACAACGTTAAAATTGCATAATTTTTGGTATTAAAAGCTGTAATTTCATCAAGGTATGATTTTTTTGAAAAAAAAACAAAACTTAGTCTTCATTAGTATTTCACAAAAAAGCAAATTTCTTATATGAAAATAAAATAAGCGTCACGCGTGTAACTAATTGTTTTAAATAGCATAAAAAGGTATTCAAGGCTTTCAAGTTTATTTAAAATCTTAATAATGTTCTCTGCTACGTGAATATTATCATATATGTACGTAGATGCAAAAGTATGAACATCAAAGCTAGAATAATTTAATATACTTATCTCTGGTATATAACATTTTTTTTTTCCAAAACAATCATATATTTAGATTTTTCTTTTATATTGTATTTTTTAACTTATAAATGAGAACAAATGTGAGAAAAAGGAGAAAAAACTTTCTCTTTCATCTGTTCATTTGAGAAGGATGTGATTTTAATTATGAACAAGAAATTTTATAGAAATTTTTTTATATGTTGTAAGATTCTGTATAGATATTTGTGTACTATACAAATGTGCACACTACGTAAGATAATGTGCTTATACATAAATATGTATTAAATTAAGTTTGTATATTATATTATGTATTTTTAAGAATGTGGTACACAAATGAATTTCTTTGTATTTTTTAGTTCATTCACCACAATTTCTGAAGTTGTTTGGGTTATTACTGAGTTTCAATTTTATTCATAGTTGGTTATATGACAAACTATTGAAAAGACGTTGATTTGAGCAAAAAAATCTTGATAAATAAAAAATTTGAAATCGAAAATTTTATACATATATTTTATGTGTACTCGTATCTCCATAGCTTTCTTTAAAATGGTAAAAATATTTTTGAGTAACTTTATGATTTGGTTAAAGTATAACATAATAAAATTGATATACCGGACTTTCTTTCAAAGAAAATATGCTTGTTATATAGTCTATTTCAAAAGCTAATCATAGCGGGTGACTGGTGAGTAACGATCACCTAAAATATCATAAATTTTTTTATAATACAGAAAATTATTGTAATGTACTGCTGGCTAAATATGGTTGAGATTGTATGAGAATAGTTTTATAATAGCTGCCCTGCAATTTCAAATATTATTTAATCATATTAGAAAAAAATTATCAAACTACAGTGCTAGTGCTATTCACGAATTTCAAGCATAACCAAGTCGTCTCTTATTAAACAAAAGGTTATATACAAAGTCGTGTGGTAAGTGGCAATATTATCATACAACTCTTTCTTGTCATTCATTTGCACCGGTATCATAGATTCGACATATGGGCCAACTTGTCGTTTTTTCCGATATATATGTAATTCTGATTGACTTTAAACTATATCTTTTTTCCAATATTCAACAAAGTATACCAATTTCACGTATCAAGGAAGACAGTAAATAATTTTGATGTTATCATATTTTATTTCAAAATAGTGTATTAATAATATATTTGATATAAATGCCAACGTATAATGTGTATGTCAAATAAAAATGTCTGATATGTATACAATTTTATTTTAAATAAAATTATGACACCCTTGACATATATATACATACATAAATAAATGACACGCCTTTTTGTTTTTTTTTCTTCTATTAAATTTTAAATTGAATGGGATATAAGAATAAGTGACTGAATCTTTATAAAGTTGAAAGAAAAATTAAAATAAATTCAACTACTTAATTAAATGAATTGATTATAATATATATATATATATGATAAATGTATATGTATACAAATCATATACAAACATACTGACAAATTTATTTATTCTTTCAATCATATCACATATTATGCACGTATGTATGTAAAAGTAAAATTGTAATTGATATTTTCATTTTATTAACATTCATCATATTCACATATAAGTTAATTATAAATAATATTATTAAGTGAAAAACAAAAGTGATTCATATAACAAACAGAATTTATGTATATTAGTATAAATTGTAAAAAGTAGATTTTGATCCTTAAAAAATATTGTTAAAATTAACCATGGTATATGCATGGTATATACATATGGTGGGTTTATTTTCACTTTTACAATGACAATGATTAATTACAAGTACATATATGCCTCATTTTCTTTTATTTTTCTTAATATAATGAGGTTATGTAAATATATGTGGGTATGCTGCTTTACATTGCTATTAACATGGTGTATTTAGGCTGAATATCAAAGTATTTCAAAAAAAGAGTTTAATTTATTTTTTTTAACTACTTAAATATTAAAAGGTTTCATTCTTTATTTCATGTCTTCAAATATATTTTTATCTGTCAAAAAATCTAAAAAGTCTTGTTATATAAAATCATAATTTTTTTTTAAAACGAATAATAACAAAATGACTGGGGTATAAGATTGATACTTTAAAAGATTATTTAATTTTTATATGAAAAACCTCAAAACGTATTTTATTCTTGAAGTTCGTACTATGGAAATATAAAGAAAATTCAATAGAATTGAAAATTTTTTGGTTAAGGGGGCAAATCTAAAATAATTTAAAGAGGATTTTTTTTTTATTCTATAATAGATATTTGAAATGACTTTGTTCTATTGCTCCTTTTTCATTTAAATAAAGCAGATATGTATATTTTTTTCATTTAATTGAATGCCTATGTAAATAAATAAAAATACTTTTAAAACTAATGAGTTGAGTATTCCTATATTAAAATTAAAAAAAAAGAATTTTTTTATGCTAGCTATGCGCAAAATGGGTGGAGAAAGCCTTAATAAGCGCTTTGCTATCAGTACTTTTGAATTTAGTTTTAAGTTTTTTATTATAGATTTTATGGAAAATTTTTGTTTGAAGCTTCTACTTTCTTTACAATGGAGAGGTATAAATAAAAGTATGTCCACAAATGTGAGAATTTTGTCAAAATTTTCTAAATAATTATATACAATAATTCAATAACCAAAGAGATTATTCAATTACAAAATTTCAAGAAAGAATTCAATTACAAATTTCAAGCCAATAAAAGAATGGCTTTTAAGTAATTTTAAAAAAAAACCAATAAAAAATCTACAATTTTATTTTTGGTTTATTATTAGTATTTTAATGAAATCATTCCCGGTAATTTGTCAAAATTTTCAATCAACATTGGAAATATCAGAATTTTCCTTCTCAATTATTTTACTCAAGTAAGTTGATTATTTTTGTATACATCGTCCAGTAGTTATATATAAATATGCAAGCTATTATAAAAATTATATTCAATTTATATATTACATAGCTTAATATTACATAGCTTATATTACATAGCTTACATAGCTTATATTACATAGCTTTTATATTACATAGCTTAATATACATTACATATAAAAAAATTAATACTAACTAATTGCCCATATTTCCATAATTTCCAATATTAAAATAACCAGCAACATTAAATCAATAAATATCAATAACCTTAAATATTTAATACAAAAAAGAAAAATGCGATAGACGTGTAACTCATCTAGTTAAAAAATCCAAACACGTAAGAAACTGGGGCATATGCCATCTATGATATTATGCAGTAGCCCCAGGGTTAAAGTAGGTTTTAAAAAAAATTGGTTTATTTTCAAAAACTATAATTTTTCATACATTGCTCTATTAAAGGTTTTTATTTAAATTATATAATTTAATGCTATTTTATTAGCATTTCCCTTTCATCTTCCATTTTCTCACGATGACATCTCTTATTATAATTTTACGTACCTTTAATTATATTACAACTAATGGCTATTAAAACTTTAAATGCAGTTCTGTTTTTTATAAAATTCTACCATAAAAATATTGATGAAATTCATAATAAAAAAAATGAAAGTGAATTTAATTTTTGCAAAATGCAAAGTTCCTTGCACCGTAAAAAATATTTCTTTTTTTTTCTCATTTTTCTGATATTTTTCCCTTCATCATCATAATTGCAATTTATTATTTTTCGAAATGAAAAAAAAATGAATAAATAAATTAAATAAAATTTGTTTACGTGAAAAGTTTATTAATAAAATGTTGTGTAACATGAATGTAATTATGTATATTGCCTATATAAACTCTAAATACATTTATATGAACATATGTGGTTATGTAAAAAAAATAGTAAAATGACATGCGAACAAAAAAAATATGGGTAAATTTATTACATTTTGATTGCAATTTATAATAATTATATTTTTAATAAATTTCATATAATATAAAATATTAAATAAATAAATATGAAAATTTTTTCTATACAGAAATAAAAACTATATATTTTATATACAATGGAAATAACGGAGGAAAATTGGAGGAAATTCTTCGCACTTAACAGTTTTAATGAGATTAAAGTGGTTTTTGTATTTTATTTTCAAATTTATTTTTCAGTCAGAATCATATGTGCATTTTCCATTGCTGTTATTATTATTATTTTCGTACAGGTATTTAAAAAATTTACAGGTATGTATTTAATAATGATAATAATTGTTTTTTGAATAAATTTTTTTGTTGGATTTTTTTTATTTTTATTAAAAAAAAAATATTTATTACAATTTTTTTTATGCCCATTTTAATATAATGGGGGTAGAGTTATAAGATCAGATGTTGTAAAATACTTCATTCATTTCATTGAAATAGAGTTGAATCTGGTGGTCTGTGGTAGTCACTTTTATATCGTTGTTCGTATATGGGAAATCTAGAATTGTCTAGCAGTGTCACAACTCTTTACGAGATTAACGAGATTTTGTAATAGTTAAGCAATTAATGCAATTTGAATAATTTTTAATATTTTATGGGTTTAATTAATGTTGCCTAAATAAATTTTCTGAGAATAGTAAAATTAATTATTTTCTTTTTTAGTTGTATAAATTGAATTAATTATTTTAGGGATTTCTATGTGAATCAGTTTGAAGTTATTCAGTGATATCGGACAACTTCACTGCAATCTGACATTAATTGTATTCTTCATACATTCCAAAGTAATTGATTAAATTTTTAAATCAGTGATTATTTATTTTGTTTCAATTTTATTTTATTATTCAAATTTTCTTTAAGGCAATAAAACTGAAATTTAGAATTCAATACCCAATATATTGACTTGAATTTAAAAACTCTTTTAAAATTAATTTAATATGATCTTATTGTGTGGCACCAAATTAATTATTTTCTTTCATAGTTGAGTTAAACGGAAATGTGTTGATTTTTATGACAAAATATCCTGAATACCTTATGACATTAAAACATTTAACTGAAAATAAATAATATTATAATAGTATAACATTATGAATATATATATATATATATATACATATGTTTTTAAATGAGTAATATTATTCAAATTTTTAAAAAATTTTAAATATTTTTTACATAAATAAATTTTTTTAAAATATTTATTTAATGAGAAGATAATAATATTATAATTATTAATGCTTCCTTTCATTATTTTCAGGATTTCATTAAATTAATATGGTATTTAACAATGTTGTACTTGTAAGTGTTATTGAGGAATTTAATGCACATTTAATACGAAAACATTTGTAATAAATTATTCGTGTAGCATTATTATTTTATGAATGCGTAATTATTACAAAAAACTAAATAAAAAATTCTGATAAATCTACTACGAATGGGTGGATGGAGTTTACCATTTTGTTGTTAAATTATTTGGAAAACATTAATTTCTTCTTGGCAAAGCATAAATTTAATAACCAGTTAAAGATAAAGATTAGATTAAATTATATTCGAGACACGTAATATATTAGTATTGTAGTGTTATGCTCGTAACACTAGCTTTCAGTTTCTTTAAAAATAGTAAATCGATTACGAATTTGAGAACTGCAAATTTGTCTTGCATATGTCTTAAAAATTGTATTATAGCAACTCATCAAAAGTATTTTGCGCATTCAAACATTTGGGGAGCGGTGAAGCTACAAAAATATTTTTTCAGTGATTGCCAAGAGAGCCGACATGAATATAGATAAATCGATTGAAAATCCGACGCTTAGTAATAATATATTCATTATTTTGATATATGTATGTCACACAAATTCTTAGCCATAAAATAGTTATATGATGAATTTATTTTAATCGATTGGGTAAATATAATTGGTATGGGTAGTAAAATTGCTTTTTGATTTGAAAAAAATTCTGAAATAATTTTTATTTTTTATTTACAAATACTCCTCAATCTTCATTACTAATATAATATATATGTATATATACATACATACGTGATTGTCAGTTTACTTAAGAAAGTGTCACTTCCATATCATTAAAATATTTTTGATATTTGACCACATGTACTCGTACTTGTACATTTTCAAATAAGATTTTTTTATAAAAAATTATAATTAAAAAATTATGCAAATATTTGAGAAACAAATATTGGGGAGATTATACAAAGGACATCTAAGAAAGTTTATTTACTGCTTTCATATTTGTTTTTGTTAGAAAAATTGTAATTGATGTACTATAGAAAGAGGTAAGTCATATACAAAAATAAAAGGGTTGACAATCAAAGGATTCATTTCAATAATATATTACACGTGCCCAAATTACATTTTTTTTGATTAAATTATAAAATCAATTTACAAATATGAGCTCTTGTGTATAGGAATACTGGATATATCTTTAATATTTTTATTTTTGTAAATTTTCAATATTCAATTAATTTTTCTTGAAGTTTTTAATTTTATATTAGTTCTGAAGCTATATTGGTCATATTTAAAAAATTATGAATAACAATATTTGCCTGGAAATATCCAAGTAAGTTAAGAATTACAAATACCAAAAACTTAGTGCAAAATATCTAAAAATTATACACTAATTTTTTGTAAATTCCTTATTCATTGAAAAAATGCGATATTTCTAATAATATATATGGAATTGAAAAGTGAGCTTTCTCAATAATAATGTTTTTTTTTACAAATGTGGGCTGTTTAATTTGTAACTGTAATGAAAGTCTTACACTTATAATCTTACGCTTTTTTCACTATAAATTCTTTGTTGCTTTGTCTTTTTGAATTTAAGTATATAGCGGGCAGGGTACTAAATAGAATTCCAAGACGTCAAGTTTTACAATAAAAGTGTTTTAATGTATAATTGGGATACAATATCTAAATCAGAAAATTAAGCTCTGGTAGTTCTTCTAACATCTCTTACTTATGAATATAGACACTACTAATTTTCTTTCTCATGCCGTTTTCGTTTTAACACTTTTAACACTTCACAGAAATTTCCGGAAAACTATTTACGTACAAATGACTTTTTAAAATACTATTGAATATGGACTCAACTTTTTTTTATTAAAATAAATATTTACTGATATTTAAATAATTGTGTATATATAATTCTAGTACATCAAACACCATCAAGCATAAATTTTGTATTCATTCAACTATAAAATTATTGTTCATTTCAAATTTTTTTTTCACTTTTCTACAATATTTTAAGAATTTTATTTAAATTCTTTTTCAAGTTTCAGACATTAAAATATCATCACTATAATATTGAATATTTAAATGTAAGTCATAATAGCAATTTCTTAAAAATTAAAAAAACAACAAAAACAAAAAATATAGTATATAATAAAAAGGAAAAAGGAAAATATTTATCTGTAATCCTTAAGTACCAGAAATCCTCATTTCCTTTTCTAATTTTATTATTCTTTTGTATTTTTTCTCTTCTCACATTCTCTAATTTTCCTTTTTTTTTATATTTTAGAATAAACGATTCTAAAATATCAATTTCCATTCAGTTTCGGTTTGTTTTTTAAAGGATATTTAGAGATATTTTCTTTCTCTTTGTTTTATTTTTGTTATACATAGTTTGATTTTCTATGGTAGGTATTTGAAGTGCGGTTGTTCATATTATCCTTGCCATACACACTGTTTTATTTGTAGAATGAAGTTGAAATTCAACATTTATATTTTGCATTTATATATGTATTATACTATTATAATCAAAATACATTTTTGTATATATTTACAAATAACAACAATTCCTGTAAGAAATTTAGAAAATAGAAGAGTGTTAAATATAAAATAATGCAGAAAATGGGGGCGTAAGAAATGAAAATCATACCATTTTGTAATTGTACCTTATTCCCTAATTTTATGACTTTTAACTTCATTTTTTTTTGTTTGTATAAATTTGCATTTTAGCACTCTATTTTTTTATTAGGAATTTTATTTTTTTTATAGATACAAATATTACGTACATATGTACATGCAATTGTTTGTATATAACAATTTGGATGTTTTGTTTTTGTTTTTAAATTTGCATTTTTTTAGACAGGAAGAAAACTGAAATTTTCGTTGATTTCTTTGTATATATGTATTTTGGTATTTAACTATACAATTTTATTGATTAAGGAATATTCTTATGCTAAAATGAAAAGAGAAAGTGGAATAAGATTACGTTATATCTACAAAGAGAGATACCCCATGTTGTTGTAAGTGTTGAATTGAAGAATTTATAAATGTGAAGAAATTCAGAAAATCTTTTTTCTGAATTTTATTTTTTTGGTGGAAAACCGAAATCTTTATTGTATAATCCTAAAATTTTAAATTGTCACATTAGTAAATTAAAGCTATGCAAGCTATTGATATTTTAACAAAATTATTATTTACTATAATGCAGTTGTTTGTCCGTTCGTTATTGGTTATGCGTCCAATCCATCAATACAGTGAAAACGAATATATAAAGGCATTATTTATCGTACGTCGAATGCAAGTGGAAAGCCCAGTTCACATGCGCGACGGCAAGAACGAAGACGTCAATGAATGGATTTTGTTCAAATTCTTTCATAAGTTGAAATCTTGCAGAAATATGGTGAATTCGAATATAATTTAATATTAAATTAATTATTGTTCTATAATGTATGGTAAGAAATATTGTGTGCACAAGGTATAATAACTATTTTAATTAAATTTTAATTATAATGCTCAAAAATTAAATTAACACTTTTGTATTTTGTTAAATATTTCCAATAAGGAAATTATACGTTTAAAATATTAATATCATAGCATAGAGAGCTGTCAAGTTACTATAATTCGTAAATGACTTATTATTTGAGAAAGCATTTAAGAAGAAAATATTTTTTGTATTTATTTCTCTTTCTTTTATATTTTATCTTTGACAAATCCCTTGATTCACTTTTATTTCACTTTTGAATAGTTTTTTGTTATTTTTCTTTTCGATTTTATTTGAATCCAAGGATGACTGCTATGTACTGTTGTGTGTGTGTGCAGTTTTGAGTCGAGTATATCTCAATATATGTACTTAAAATAATTGTATTCATCCTTTTATTCTCTTGTAACTGTCATTTTTAATATTGTTGTTAACTTTTTATCGTATTTTTTCTGTTATTTTGAATTTTATTATTATGCATTTTATTTTTCTCTTCCTAAGCATATGTATATGTACATACATATATATTCCTAAGTATTTTGTGATCTTGCTATACGTTTATTTAACATTCTTTTAAATGCCATTTTAAATACTATATAGAAGTGACTGTGTTTAAGGATTATTTTTTATATTATATCAGCAGTTAGCTTCCTTTTTGTCTCATGATATTTTTTCTGAAGTTTTAAACAAATTTATGCATATATTTAATGGGGGATGTACATATATATAATTTCTTTAAAGAATACCAATATATACAAGTTTTCTTTTAAATAAAGGTTTGCTCCTTCCTATGTTATTTATATTAGAAGGAAAAGTATCGCTTATATACTTACATGTGTATACTATTTAGCAATCGCCTTCCTCTTCCTTTCTGTTACATTGTGAATCGTTTTTTGATTATGATATAGAATTTTGCTTATTTTGTGTTTTAATTTTGTGGTTGTGTCGTTTTCTTTTAATATGTATGTATATGATATACAATGAATTTTTGAATATAAAGAGTACCTACCTATAGAGAAAATTTATAAATTGGCTGTACACGTTTAAGTGATTTCTCCTTTATATATTATATACGACACGGTGTTTACTTTATGTTTTAAACGTCCCAATTCATTTGTCCTTTGAGTCGAATTTAGTCCCTTATATAATGTGGTGAATAAAAAGAAGATGTTATTATTATTTTATTATTTTCCTATATCTTTTCATTGTTTTTATATGATAATATATGTATAGAGAAATCCTTACAGGATGTATTCACATTTTTAAAGTGTTTAACATGACAACTTTGTATAAAGAATAAAAATAATTTTTCTTTATGCACACATTGAAGATACAAAAGGAAAACAAATTTTTCTGTTGTGTAGGGATATACAAAGGAATACAAGGATGCTATGCTCGTGTATATATAGTTTTTTGTTACTGATAAATTTTTTTTTTTCTTCTTTTCAATTTCATTTGAAATTCAATGGCATTTTGCATGTTCAAGCAATTATTATTAATCGAGATCTTACAGAATTTAGTTATTATACAACTTCAAATCAACTTCAAATATGTAATGCATAATAAGTATTTGCTTTTGTATTAGAAAAAAATGAAAAAAGGAAAAAGTAGGGCAAGAAGGTAGGTGATTGAATTTAAGAGAATATAAACATTTTTTTTGTATTATACAATTTATGATTATATAATAAAAGTATATTAGCAGTTTCAAAAATACAAATGGATAAAAAAGAGAATAATAAAAATTTGCTTCTATTGTACAAAAAGCATTACATTTATTTCAGGACACAGGAGTGAGTGAACCATTTGAGAAGCTTTAAACCAAATCACGGCATTAATAAATTCGCTTCCGTTCTTATCATATTAGAAAAGAAGGAAAGAAAATATAAAGCACAATAAAAAAGATTACCAATTTTGTAAATGCTCTTTTAGACCAAAATTTTACTATTATAAAAGAGCCGGCTTAAGAATTTTAAAGTAAAAACGTAAGATCTTATAAATCATCGGTATATGAGAAAAAATTTTACAGAATCAATTACCTACAATTATTATTATTTTATCTAAATGTTTATGAGAATAAAGAAATTTAGCTTGAATTTCTAAATTAATTTTAGTTATGGTCAAAAATAGTATAACAATGTGAAAAATTTTAAATATTAAAAATTTTGAATGAAATTTTTAAAATTCTTCATCACATCTTAGTTACTCGTATTTATAATTTTATTTTTTGAAATTCAAATATCATACCATACCGTATTGGTAAACGGTAAACCTTTAATAAATGTGATAATTATTTATTTGGTTAAGGAATGCTATAAATATAGTGGGGTAATCAAATCATCAAAAAAAAGATTTTTATATTAAATTATGTACTCATGTGGGAAGCACATTGCTTCATACATATTATAACAAAAAGTTAATTATTTCTTTTGTTTAAAGCACATACTTACATACATACATATACAAGGGAGTGTGTCAGGATATCATCTTTCAAAAAATTTCAAAAATATTAAAATTATTTGAACAATTCTATAATATACATCCAACCCCCATTATGCTGTACTTCTCTGATACATGATATTAAACATTTTTAAAGTTCTGAAATTAATTTATACATTAAAGAATTGTAGATTCAGAATTTTAACATCCTCAATTAACAAATAAGATCAAGGCTAAAGCTCTATTGTTAACAATTTTTAGGTTATAATAAAACCTCTGCAAAAACCGTTCTTTAATGAGAAATTCGTCCTGATGTTAGAAATGTTCCTATATTTAATCACCTAAAAATATGTTTATAGATCAGAACAAATATGCAAGAACTAGATAACATCTTTGCAAAAAATCAATTCTTTTATAAATGCAGTTTGTAAGAGAAAAAACGAATTTAATTGTGCTGTTGTAAGTAATGAATATTTTTCAACAACAGTGTAGTTTTCCATTACGCTAGTCCACACATATCTTTATTAATAATCTGAAAAAAAATTAGACGGTTTCGTTGGTATTTATCAAAAAACTTCAACCTTATACGTGAAGCTTGAAGTTTGTCAATTTCTAACTCAATTTTTGAAAAGAATGAGCTCAATAAAAAGAAAGCATTAAAAATTATACAGTTATTATAATTACTGTCTTTACAAGAAAAAATGGCAAAATGTCATCGATTAAAATAGCACAAATTTAAAATATAAAAAAATATCTAATGTGAATTTTAAAAGACCCCAAAACTTTTTAGAATAACTAATAAATTAAAAAGAACGAAACTATATTAAATATTAACAGTAAACATACAAGACTTACATACAAGTTAAAAGCATTCAATCGGTTTATTGTTGCGGTTAAAATTTTTTAAATATTTATTATTCATATCTTGTGAAACAGTCATTATTGTAAAAGGATATAAAAAAAAAGAAAAAATCATAATATTTCCGCTTGACATAACAAAGTTTTATTGTGGTCTAAAATATAATCTTAATATATTTTTCCAAGATAATTTTAAATAAATGTATATTTTAAAAAATAAATATAAAATTCAAAATATTTAAATATTATTTTAAAAAAAATAATATAAATATAAAAATTAGAAATCCAGATAGCTATTCATAGCAGCTATTTCGTGTACGAATTTCTTCTTCGAAAGAAAAAGGAATATTTTTTGTAACCTAAATCCGTAAAAAATTTCTTTTTTGTTATTTTTTTCAGTACACACACACACAATAATGCTTTGTTTCCCATATTTTTCTTTCTTTTTTGTTCACAAATCAAGCAGAAATGATTTATTAGAATCACATTATATAAATATACACATGTAAGAACATATATATTATGTATATATATATATATATATATATATATATGCTTACACATATCAAAATTCTTATATAGCTAAATGTGTATTTTTATTATATTTTATTTACTATAGTAATATAAAATTCTTAATGTACATACGAAAATATACACTGTAAAAAATGTATCAAAATTTAAAACGAAAAATTTTTATGTAAAAAATTTTATTAGAAATATTCATATATTGCAATTTTGTAATGAAGCGCCGGTATGAGTGTTATATAAAATTTATTTTATGTATAATAAAATAATTTCTTTTTTAAAAAAAAAATATATTTAAAAAATTTTATTTTAAATTAAATTTTAAGAATTTTTCTCTCCAGATTTTTCAGTTCCAATAAATTATATATAGGAAAAAGTCATTTGACTGTCATGTAAATTTCCTGCTTAGCAAAAACCCACGGATTTGGCAAGAATTCTAAAAAAGCATAAAGTATATCACATAAAATTTCAAATTTAAATATTTTATTTGAATTTACATATTTACTTTTATTTAAGATTGGACAAGAAATTTTATTTATACTTAAGGAATACTGTAATACTTAAGGAACTTTTGCATTAAAAGGCTGGGTTATGGGATTCTATGTCATGAACTGTGTACTCCTTTTCTGTATTAAATTGATTAAATGAAAGGGAGATTGTTAATTTTTCAAATAAAATCTTTTTCAAGTGATCAAAGTTACGAAATTTTATATTAAAAAAATGTGCATTATATTTAAGGAATTCAAAATTAAAATTACAATAAAAAATTTTAATATTTTCATGTAATATAAAATGTCTCTGAAAAATCGCTAATCCTAATTCGCATTGCATATTTCAAGCACCATATTTTGTCGAAAAATTGTTTAAAAATTACAATAACATTTTTTTTCAGTGTATTTCAAATGATTTTTCTATTCTATGTAAACTGCATTTATTATATTTTTATGTTATCAAAGGAAAATAAAAAAAAAAGGATGAGAAAATCAGAAGAATGTCAAATAGATATGAAATTAGGAAAAGGAAAACAAAAAAAAACTATTATATAAAAAGTCACAAATCTTTCTGATTTTCATTTTTTTTTTTTGGAAAAAAATATTTTTATTTCAAATTTTGTTTTTCATTATTTTTGTTTTCCATTTCCTTCAAAATAATAAACATATTGCATCAGTTTAACTTTAGGACATCTACCATAATGATGACGAAATTATTTCAACTAAAATATTCGATTAGGAAAAATTGAGTTATTTTGGTCTAAATTATTCTTAGACCTAGTATTGAGATTGTTAAAAAGTTCTTTATTGTTAATACAAATGATATTTTAGTTAATTTACGTTAAATTGGGGAACAGAATTAAGGTCGTATTTTTTATGTTCAAATGAACGTTCTGTATATGTGTGATTGATAGATTTTATAATTAATTTTTTTATTTATTAAAGCATCAAGTATTTGTGCCCTTGTTAACTTGATGTGTAAATTAATTTCCAGATAATTGATTGTTCTGAGTTCGACGGAAATTACAAATATAAATTTTTAAATAAATATATGCCTTAAAGAGAATATTGGGAACTTAAAGTAATATTGGGAATTTTTATTTTGTACTTAAAGTTTTTTAATAATAGCTTGCAATTACTATCATTAAGATTTTATGGGTTTTAAAGGAAAAAGTTGATAAATTCAAAAAGCACTTCGCAACTCAAATAAGATAAACTTGAAATTTTTAAATTAGCTTTTCCATAAACTCAGAATTGAATGATGTTTATCAAATCTGTTAAGATGTACCTAAAACTACATTGAAATGTGAAATTTAAATTTAGTCATTCGAGTAAGCAAATTAATTTTTCAAAACTTCTTAATATGTTCGAAATAGATTCGGGTTAACAGTAAAATAAGTTTTGAAGTATAATATTAAAAATTATAGAGAATTTGAATTTATAATAAAATTTTTAGTAAGAATTAATTCGAGTTTGGAAGTCGAATTAAATAAGTTTTTTTTTAAAGAAAATGTCAATAGCGATTAATATTATTGTATGCAATATTATTAAGCTTTCACAATATTTAAATATGTATATGACAATAAAACCAGCAATATTCCTTTCAACTTCATTATTTTCAAATTATTGTATGTTATTCTAAATAATATTTTTAGTTTTCTAATGCCATTTGAATTTTTTCCTTTAAATATTTAATGTTTAAATGAGATTTAAATATAGGGTTAAATAAAAAAAAGATAAAAATTATAGGAAATATTTTAAAAATATTTATGTATTTTTTTGTAAATAATTTTGTTTTTAGTATATATACTTAATATTTAGTTAAAATATACACACTTACATATTATGTGCGCTTTCTATACTTTTATGTCCCTTTCCAAATTCAAATCCAGTTTTCATTTTCTATAAATTCGTTTAGAAGAAAGATAGAGAGACAAAAAAGAGGTGAATATTCTTTTAAGTTAAAAAGAAAATTTCACCTTCATATTCACTGGATTTCTTACATCTATATATAAAATGGTAAAACGAGTCTATTATTCTTTAAGAACTCAAATATACTATATATTCACACAAATGTACTATATAATTATATTTTTTTTGCGGTTTTCTTAAAAAAATGGCGATTGGCCTCTTCTACCATAGCACAGCACAGTTAAATATTAAAAAGATAAAATGAGTGTTAAAATTAACCGTTATCTAAAATCGTGTTTTTGTCAAATTTATAAAGTCGTTTTTATACTATCTCAGGTTATCGCCTCCCGTAATTTGTAAAATTAGAATTTTCGGCATCATATATTTCCAAAATTGCAAGCTCTTTGAAATTTTTATGAAAGTATATAAAAAATAATTTTTTGTTTTTGGTAATTAATTGATAATTAAGTCATAAGATTTTTCTTTTTATGTGTAAGATTGTCTTAACTCAAACATATCAATTATGAAATATATTTAAGTTTATCCTAAATCCTAATTATTTTGTAAAAATTTTCGGAGTAAATGTAGAAAATTCAAATTCTATGTTATTTTATTATTCTATTGCAATACACAATTGGAATATTAAAAAAAATATATAACAAACAAAATCACTTAACAATACACAAAAAAACCCACTAGGAAAAAAATTCTAAAGAATAAACTGTGAAGGAATTTCAATTTTTAATATACACTCGCCCTGTATACAAGGATCTCTTTCTTTAACTAATTGAACACGCGTACATGAACTTTCAATGAGGATACTTAAACTTTTTCCTCTCCTTTTTTGTTTTTTTTTGTTTGTTAATTTGAGCATGTGTACATTTACATAATATACATAGCGCTATTATTGTATTTTGAAAATTGCAATTACAAAAATAAAAGCGAAAAATACCCGCCATTGCCGTGTAATAATAAGCATGATAAAAAAAAAACAAAATTAAATCCGTATAACAAAATTAGTCCTGTGCTTAAAAGTAGTGTTATTTTCTTATTTTTCCTTTTATTTTTTACTCTTATTTAACTTTACATATATATCCGTTTTATTCATTAAAGTCGAATTGTTCGCTCTTTAAGTATATATAAATTTTGCATAAATGCTATGCAAACAGAATTACATATACAAGAACATTAATACATAAAGATTATTACGTTTAATGTATAGGTGTGTTTGTATATGGAGTAGAAATTAAAATTTAACTGAAAGAGAATGTTTTGTAAGAAGATGTTAAAACTTTTATATTATGAAATTTTTTTTTACTTTCTTAGCATAAAGAGCTGGTATTTTTAATATCAAAAAGCGTATCAAATAGCTAAATAATTTATTTAAATTAAAATTTTAGTTATTATAATTTAAGTTAGTATGTTTGTCAATTTATTAAAAAGAAGGTTTATGTAAAATTATTTGTATATATATATATATAAATGAATCTCAGACTTGCTCTAATTTGTCAGGTCGTGAAAATTTCATCTATGTAAATTAAATTTATAGCTGAATTTAATATTAATTTAATAAAACTAATTTAATATTAAAGTAATTTTAAATTAAAACTATACTTGATCGGTTAAAAAGATGGATTGAGATAATCCAATGCCGTACACCAGTACGGAGATGGAAGTTGAATTACAATAGTGTAATGACTTCTGGCAATGGATAGAAAATAAAAAGCGGGGAAAATTTGAAACGAAAATATTCAAAAGAATTCGAAAATTACAACAGCATAAGAGCTTCGAAATGTGTTCTGAATTCTAATATCAAATTTTATGCGAAGTCTGGTAACGATATTTAAATATTATCAAGCTAAGAAAGCAAATGCTTAACAATATAATTGCAAGAACAGTAGTTAATTTTTTTGTGAAATTCTATGTAATTTACTACAGATGCAGAAAATTTCACTAACCACTCAACTGCTTAATTGAAATAATTTAAAACTAAATAATGTCACCTAGCCTTAAGAAAAAACAGCATATCTGGTATACCTTGTATATACTTTTATAAAAATTTTATGAATTGAGTGCAATAAATTTAAAATAAATAAAGAATATTTAGCTTTAATAGCTTTCTACTCTTAAAAATAATTCTAAACAATATTATTTATTTTGTATTTAAATTCATAAGAACATTTATGTGTAAATGTTAGGATGTCTAAATTAATATGTATGACTTTTTTTTTATAAATATGGTGTGAAGTAAAACGAATGTAATTTAATAGCCCACCTGTCAGAGCTTTTAATAAAAAACTTTCTTTTTATTTTAAATCTAATTAAAAATGAATAAATATTTTACATAAAAATATTTTGATTATGCGAGCACTACATACAAATGTATAAGAAGATTTTGAAATTTTATTATGACTGCTATTTGCATAAGAAGAAAAGAAGAGTTATGTCTGGCATACATCTAGGTGTTGTAAGTGCCCCTTATATATTATGTGCAGAATAAAATTTTTTTTGGTATAAATGGGTAATTTTAATTTGTATGTTAGTACTCTTGCATTTTATATTTTTAATTGTGCAAAATTCTTATGCACATACTTGGAAATATTTTTCATTTAAACTTTATTTTATTTATTATTTAATGTTATTTGTGAATCTATATGGTGAACTGTTGAAAAAATTATGCTTAAAGTAGAAAACATATAAAGGGTCTCATATAGCATATAATGTACTTGTGTTTAGGCATATAGACGACCCTATAAGGATTTTTTGTATAATTATAATTAGAAATTTTTTATTTTACTAGTATAATATATAAATTTTTAAGATTTATATACGGTAAATACATTTAATAACCATCGAATAGGATCAAAAGAACTTCAACCATTCTCATAAAATAAATTATGTAAGTGTGTTAAAGAAAATTTATTCTATGAAATTACATAAAATTGCATAAAAGTATGAAAATCTATTTAAAACATTTAAAAGTATTTAGAAAATAGGCTTAAGGTCCAACTAATAATAATATAAAATTTTATCTTACTACCAATTAATTTTGCATATATTTGGGAGTATATCTGAAAAAAATAATAACTTTTTAATACAATTTATTTTTGTATGAGCAAACATGAAAATATTGATTCATTTTGGCTTTAACAGGAGTTTGAAAGACAAAAAAAGAAGAAGATGTCCGAAAACTGACATTTAGAAATGTTGACGGATAATATTTTGGGAGAGGGAAGAAGTACAAAAAAAACCTGTTCTTAAAGAAAATATTCAATCGATTCTCTTAATATTTCAATTTCGTACGAGCTTCTGGGTTCTTTTTCTAACAGAAAAACTATGTATTTAAAAATTACTGAAAGATTGTTTTAGCAAATGATTAATTTGAAAAGTAAATGCGGTAGGTTAACATTTACTTACTTAGGTTTATATACAGTAGCAAAAACTTTTTATTTTCCAGATTTTGCAGACTTTGCTGGGAATCGAACATTTAGTTGTATAGAAATAATGTGTTCACTAATAGTTGTCTGCAAAATTTTAGCTTTCCTACCTTGACTGAGGGTGTAATTTTGCAACCAGGCCCACAGGTTTGTAGTATGAAAAAATTTTTAGATTTTAAAATGCTTTAATGTAAAAAACTGTTCCTTAAATATAAAAATGATAATTTTGTAAAACGGATTGTAAAATTGACTAGAATATGAAAATGTCTCTTAGGTCAGGAACGTAATTTATTTGAAAAGTTGTTAAGATGCCAATTTGAAAAAAAGTTGTAAGAAAATTTGTAATATTTTTACAATACTTTCATAAAAAACTTATAGAATAAATTTTTGTGAAAAGAACTTATGATATTTAACAACATGTCATAAAAACTGTCAAATTAGAAAAATAGAGAAAACTTCTGGTAACACTATAAATGAATTACGACATAAAAAAGGGAAAATATGACAAATGCGATGTGATTTGCTCTCGTAATTTTTTAGTTTTTCTTTTGAGCTTTTTTTTCTATAAAACTAGTTTCACTTTTTTAAGAAAATTAAAAAAAAAAGAACTCTCAACAAAAGGTCATGTCAATGCTAACGTTTGTCCATTTTTATTTATTTTGTGATGTTTTTTATTTGTAGTGTAGATGGCGTTTTATTTGCCTGTTAAAAAGAAATATCCTAAATTCCAGATGTCACCATTTTGAACAAATTACATCCTTTACGTTTCTCAAAAAAAAAACATTTTGTTTTTTTTTTTTCATTTTCTTTGAATCAAACTCATCTCAAAGTTGAAGAAAAGAAAAAGTATATAATTCATAATTTTATCCTGTATTAATCTTCGAGAATTTATCATAGATGGTTTATTTTTTCTGTATGAAAAATTGGATTGGAATAAAAGTTCATCTTAAAATTTGTATTCCTCCCCATAATGCACACCATGAATGTCCATTCAATATAATTCAATTTTATGACAATTTATACTGTGAATTTTTAGTATTATGACACTCAACTATAATAATCAACACTATGAATTCAAAGAATTCTATAGATACAGTTTAAGATTCAATATTATTTTGAAATTCATCTGAATTTTGTTCGTCTTAATATCTCTCATCAATTTAGTTGTTATATGGACAAATAAAACTATTACAATGACATTCTTGTATATAATGCGGAATAGTATTCAAAAGATATTTTTTATTTTCATAAAATTTTAAGGAGCTGAGAAAAAAAGTGTCAAAATAATAAGAATAAATTAGTTTCTGATATCTACTCAATTTGACATTTAAGGTTTTTCTTGATATAGTGGAAAAGAACATTGAATCAATGAGGATGATGCGATTTTATTGGGTTGTGCAAAATTATAATAATATAGATTTATTATAGAGAATCCGGAAATGATTGCTTGCTGAACTTTTTTTTAATAAATATTTTATGTTAAAAAAATATTTTTCTTATTGAATCTTCAATGCTATTGTTTGTAATGTTGTAATTTTTGATTATAAATGGAAGATTTAAGAAGATGATATTTTAGATTTTCATTGAAAGTGTTTAAAGAATAGAATAAAGGGACTCTGATATTTTGTAAGTTTATATTGTTACTCTGAAGTAATTTAGAAATCAATAGGTTGGTTCAAATTAATGGCTACTATTAGTTGAAAGTTAAGAATTAGATTAGGAATCATGAAAACATGAGAGTGTTTAGGGAGAATTTTTAAAAAATATTGTATTATTTAGTTTTGTAAATTTTAATGATGAAATATTTAAGAGAATTTTTCAAGATTATAGATATTTTTTCTCCAATTCTGGGAAATCTATTCATTTACCGACCATACTCAAAACAATAATAGAGATTTTGTGATAACATCAAAAATTCCGAATGCCGAAATGCTTATCTCCATGTTTAGGGTAGCTTAAACGAACTATTTTTGGAAAGATGTCTGTGTGTTTACCTCTTTGTCAGTTTGTCTGCCTGTTTCTTTCCGCACTTATGTATTCTAATTTTGTCTGAACCGATTTTGATTAAGAATTATGTTACATATGGTCATACTACAGATTGATGCAAATTTTGCGGTATTTTGTGCCTTTAGAAAATATTTTACGTTTTTAACTATTTATGATAATATAATATAACTAACCACGTTTTAGTTATATATTTATATAGGTTAAACATATAGTTGTTAGAATATCTTACATATCTCACGTAAAATATTTTATAGATTTTAAGTACATTTGTGCTCATAAAATTCAATTTAATTTAAAATTATATCATTAATAAACTTTAAATGATATGAAATTCAGTTTTAAATTGAAAAGAATTTAAAAATAATTTTCCATTATAAAATATCGATAAAATCTTCAATTAATTGCTGATTGTTTAAATTGATTTGAATATTTTCAAGGATTTATTTTTAATCTTCTATAACATGTATGTACGTACTTTAATTTCTTTTAAATTATATATATTATGAAAATGTTGATTACTTTTATTTTATTTGTAAATCCTATTAAATTTGATTTAATATATCAACTGGTATCTAATTTCTAATGAGGCAATTTTACGTAAAAAATTTTCGGAAGCGGAACTAAAAACATATTATCCTTTACATTTAAAGCACTTCAGCTACGTACTAAACAAGAATTTTGTTTACATTTTCATAATATTCAAAATTAATTTACAAAAATTTCTTTTATAGGAATTTTTATCCTTCCAACAACAACTTTCTGTATTTCTCCTTTTAAATGTTTGACATGCGTATAGAACTATTTAGATCACATGTTATTATAATATTGTGAGGATATTTTTTAACAGTAGGAAATTTTTCTACAAAAAATATTGTCATCATGTTACGAGCAAAATCAACCATGTTTCATACATAATGTTGGTTTTATTTCTTAAATTATTGCAAAATTTTTAAATGAACAAGATGTTGCAGAACAAAAATTTGTAGTAATATTTAAGATGAAAATTAAAGAGAAAATATATAGGTTGCTCTTGTTATTTTACTAAAGTGAACAGTTTTTACGAATATACTACAAGTGTATTATTTAATTATGATTTTCAAAATGTTGACAAATAATTAGTGTTTATCAGGACAATATTATTTCTGTTAACATTATAATGATCGCCATGGCATTAAAAAATACATAAATATAAAATATTATCATGACATTTATTTTATATGCTTTAATTTGTTAACTAATTATTAGATTATATTTTGTTGTTAAGTTGAATAATTTTCATTTTAAAATCATGTTAACTTTTAATATGAAATATAATTTTTAATTGAATTTTATGTTTATACATATATGTATGTGCATCAGTACTTTAATGCAGAAAAATTAACATCAGGAATACATATAGAAAGTAGAAATTATTTTTAGTGTTTTACAAGGTTTTGCTCAAATGCTAAATATTCCTTGTATTATAGTTATTTTATTGAATTAAAAGGGATGTAAATTTGAATTTTTGAAAGTAGATTTTTTCTTGAAAATTTTATGTAACATGAGTATGAAATAAAACTTCGCCTGGATTTATTCGGCCTTGCGAAGATTGAGTTTTTCCGTTCTAAATTCTTAATATTAAAATTTTTCGATTTGCTTTATTGTCGGATATGAGTATGATCACAGAAGAAAATTATCTTCTTATGAAAACTATGCATTCCTACACATATTACAAATTTTACTGGTATTTAAATAACATATATATATATATAAAAACTAAATATTCTGCAGTGTTTACTTTTTAAAAGAAAAAAAATGTTAGAATAATTTATATATACATACACAAATAATTTGTATACAAATCAATGTTATATTTAATTTGTTTTACTTTTCAAAACATTATTTTACTGTAAGTTATTTTATGGCATATTAAAAATCCTGACTTTTGAGGTTTTTATAATATGACATTAATAATTCAATTGATTTGCCCTTAAGGTAATTTAAAATGTATACAATATACTATTACTATGTATAAATAATATAAAGTTCATGTTAATTTATATAAACCAATATATATACAATATATATCAATATATATACAATATATATCAATATTGTATATACAATAGAAAAATCAGATATTTATTTACATAATGCCGGAAGTTTTTAATACTGTTGCTACAATTATAGGTAACAAATATTTATGTTTATACATATATATAATAATTGTTTACATTAATGTATTATATAAACATTCATTTGTTTAGTTTGTTTACAATGTTATTTGTATTTTAATGAATAATAATTATACAATATAAGGATAAAAGAGAAAGGAAAAATTAATAAATGAATATTTTTTGATTTTTATTTTGAATGTTATAAATTGTCTGGCTTGTTATAAATTATTGTGAATTAAAAAAAAAAAAAATCAGAATAACAAATATTTCGTTTTGATTGTTAATTTTTTACATTATAAATTAATAACTATTATTGTTTTGGGTATATGCTATATTAATAACAATAAAAAATGGAAAAAAGGATAATATAAAATTGTAAATACACCTGATCCTTTATTTTATGATTATTATATGGCTTTTTGGAAAACGAAAAATTGATGATAATTGTTGATAATTTAGCAACTTTGCTAAAATTATAATTTTCTGGGTATACAGTCTGAAGTAAGAGCAAGTACGGTACGGTGGCAGAAGATATCGGAAACCAGCATCGGATATTTAGATAAATTCCTTAAAAGAAACGGATGGCTTACGTATGCAATCTTGTAGTTGTGCGCTCAATGATGGCCTGGTGATCACGGGTTAGTGGTAGAAAAACGGCACTTTTGTGCAAATTGGGGTGCGATGGACGTGGTGCAGCTGCCACCTGAATTTTACTTTCAAATTGTAGATTTTTGGTAATGTTGTTTTGGTTATTTTGGCTGTGTTATTTTGAATAACATTTACGAAATTATTAAGTCCTTAAATATGATAGGTGAAAGTAATGTGTGAAAAAATCTACTTTTGGGTCATTAGAAATTTAGAACTGCAATTTGAGGACTCAGTGTACTTAATAAACTGTATTTTCTCTTTGATGTAGATTTTTCCTTGTTTGTAACTAATAACTACAATACAAATATCGTTGGATTCAGTCAAAATTTATTATTAATTATATACATAGTTGTTTTATTATTATAATATAAACGAGAAGAGGAAGTAATCAACTCATTTTTACAATATATTTTTCTAATAAAATATTAAAGTTAAAAATTATAGAGGTTAAGTTGTTTATTTTGCAAAATATGAAATCAGTTTGTCAATTTGAAAATTTTTAATAAGCGGGTATAAGAATAAATTATAGGGATGGAAAAAAAGGAAAACAATGTATGGGTACAAAATGTCGAAATAAATTATTATAGGAAAGGTACTCCTACTATGTACCCACACATATTCCAAAAGGTGTATATTTACGAGTATATTCAATAATGTTTTATTTTCAATTTAATAATTGAATTATAAATAGCATGTTAAATGGGAAACTGTTTTTCTTTTTTATTTCATTTGCAAATTTTGATTGCTATTATATAGGTTTATTATTTATTTTTAATAATATGTTGTTATTTTTATTAGCATTAATTTTTTATATAAAAAAAATTTATAAATAAATATAAATTATTGTAAGGAGTGGAGGAATTTTTTTTTATTAAATTCAATTTGGATTCCAGACCCTATATGTGTCTTAAAAATAATATAAATAGTAATTTAATAATTTAAGAAAAATATTGATAATTTTAAAAGCGAGATAAAAAAATTTTTTATGAGCGCTTTTTATTTTTTGCCGGATCGTATGCACCGTAAATTTTCTTATATTACAGCCAAATATTTTAAAATTTATCGAAATGTATGAGTGTTTCGAAGCAATAAATGTATATCAAAAGAGGCTTTTTAAGAGAAACCGAGTAAAATACATTTTTAAAGTTATTGAATAAAATGCGTTAAGTTTTGATCTAATAATTTGGTCTAGTAATTTACTAGAAAAAGCTTATACTTAATATATTCAATATGTATGCTGTAAAATAATGGACAATTTTCAAATTGCTTTTCAAAATTTAACACTCTTAAATTTACTTCCAGTCACTTTTACTAAATATGTACTGAAAATGTTCATCTACACAAAATTTCAAAAATTGAGATAGACGAATCAAGTCAAGAATTTATATGCACTTTATTAAAAATGTACATTACTTTACATTTTAAATCTCAATACGGAACCGGATATTGTTTTAGAGAAAATATGTGAAAATTAAAACAAAAATATTTAAAAATATTTTTTTTTTGATTTGAATTCATGTTTAGAAGCTTATAAGCATGTCTAGAAGCTAAATATAAATTGATTTCAATTGAATTTTCTTTCTATGCACAAAATGAATTCAAGAAGATTATAGTGTCAATGAGGAGTTTTAGAATGGAATTTAATGTACAAGTAAGAAAATTTTTCTGGAAACATTTTTTTTTTTGTATTTTCTGTAAATTGCAAAAATATTAAATGAAAAATTTATTTTAAAATAAATTCTCCTTTTTAAAAAATGCCAAGTTTTATTGTTTTTTTTGGAAGCATGTGTGAGGTACAAATACATTACGTTCCGAAATTATTTGTATACACTCTTTGAAAAAAAAATCATTTTTCTCATTTAAAATTTGGTCTAAAATTTTTGTTCATAAAGAACAAGAATTCTTTTTAAATTCTGGAATTAATTTTTTGTTTTTCTGGAAAAATTAATGAAATTTTAATGATTTTAAAATATTAAAATAATAAAGTCCCAAATTTATATGGTTCGAAAGAAGAAGTGTGTTAAAAAAATGCTTTGAGTGAACATTTAGGGTAATAAATTTCTATTAAAATTAAAATTTCCAATTTAGATTTGAAATTGGAACACAAAATTTCTTTTATAATTTGATTATATTTTCTGATTGCTAAGAGATTTCTGATATGCATTGAGTTATTTTTGTTCTGTTAATTTTTAAATTACTCTTCCATAAAATTAATTTTTTTCTTTAATTTTTATTATTAACATTGTTTTAAATTTGAAGAACCAAAACAAACTCCATTCGTTTGCCAATCTAATGCCAAATAAAAAATATAAATTAGCCAAAATTATTCAACATAACTTTCTCCTATAGGGAATTCTATTAATTTCCCTAAAAGTATGCAAATATTTCTTTTATTTACTAAATGTATGTTTTTGTTGAAATTAGAAATTATTCTAAAGTTTCTTGATGATAAGGATAAGAAAATATCAGGAAACAAAAAATCAAGAAACAAAAAAAAAATTTGCAAAAAAAAAAATATTCTCTAAAGCAAAATTAATTTTTCCATTGAGCGATTTAAAATAATTTGTTTGTAATATTGAAAATTTTTCTTAATTTTCACATACACACACACATAGGCTAGCAGCTGGCTATATAAAAGAAATAAAAACTTTTATATTTTTTTATTCATTTTTTGGTTTAAATTTATTTTTGTTTCCTATAAAATTTTTTCCATACAATTTCCCTTTTTTATTTAAAAAATTTTTTATCTTTAATAACTTGCACACATGTTTTATTTTTATATACACACACATATACAAATCGTATTCAATTGTATTAATATTTTTATATAGATTAGACAAAAAACAAAATTTTAATGTACACTTTTGAGTTTGAAAGTAAGATAGAAATAAATACAATATAATATTATATGAATAAAATAATAAAAATAAGAAATTTAAGTGCATTCACTCATGCACTTCCTAAATCTTCTATATAAAAAACGAAAAAAATTTAAAGTCTGTCCTAAGGGTAATTTAAATTTTGTTTCCTATTCCTATGTTTATATTTTGTTGTGTTTTTATGTTGTGTTCACTCCATACATAATGATCATAGGTACATAGGATAAAAATAAAAAAAAAATCACTAGATGCAAAAAATTTATATATATATATAAAAAATCCTGTTGAAAAAACAAAGTTAAGAATAAAAAACAATAAAAAGTGTATAAGAATAATGTACAAAAAAGGCAAGGAATTTCTAGAACTATATAGAATTACAAAATAAAACTATAAAATAAAAGAATAACTTTTCCTAAAAACCTTATAATAGCTTCATAAGTTAACTTTGAATTTAGGTATATAGGACGAAGTTTTTCTTACGCTTGAAAAACTCAAAAGTTTTTCATACTTTATAGTAGTTTTTTTTCACAAATTTTCTTCTTTTTTCCTTTAAATTTTCATTTTCTTTTATTTTTGTTCACTACTATCTCTTTTCAGTTATTCCAAATATTTTAAGAATGATACTTACCTACTATGTATAAATGTATTTTTGTTTACATGTATAAACAAATATATATATGTTTATATATAAAATATGGAATTAGAATTGATGAAAAATAACTTTGTAGAAAAATATAACTATCATCATGAAGAATTTTTATAACAACATTGAGAGAAAATAAGTAACAATATATAATAATAACAAAAAAAGTAAAAATATATCAACAAACAAACCAACAAACAAACTAATAATAACAAACAAACCAAAAATAATAATATAGAAAAGTAAAAAAAAATAAAAAAATTATAGTAAAAACATTTAATAATAAAAGCTATTTTAAGTCAAGTATAAATGGCATAAGAGAAATGTAAAATGAAAAGAGTGATATTCTTCTCATTTCTAAATGTAGAGAAGAATGAGCAAAGAGAATAACAAGAAAACTAAAAATAAAAAAAGAAAAATCTGTTCATATTTTGTTACCATTTTGAAATTTATGCTTTTTAAAAATTGTTGAATAATAAATATAAACAGAGAAGAGAAAATGGTAAGTTTAAATAACAGGAAAACAACAACAAAATAATAAAAGCCAAAAAAATTATAAACGTATTATTATTTTTTTTTAATCACAGAAACGCATTTTTAACGTTAAAGAGAATTTTATTGTGGTACCTCACAAGAAAACTTTAAGTGGGTATTATTAATTGTTGTTGCAATATGTCAAATAGTAAGAATGTAATTATATGGATTGCATTGCATGTATTCGAATTGGAAATCTTAATGAGCTGGGTCAAATTAATGCTTTTTATGGAATTCAAAAAATAATTAGGGTTTTCAGAATAACACAAATTTTTGAGAAATTTCGAGTTTAAAAAAAAAAATTCAAAAAAACAAAAATTCCGACTATGACTACTTCTATCTCGTAAACTATGGCTCAGATCAAGCTCTCTGTGAGACTAAAAGTAAAGAACAATCAATTGCCTTTAAGAAAAAGTCCACCGTAGTTACTCTATGTCTTATGGCTCCGAAGTTATATCCATTTATTTTTATGCAGGAAAAATTTGGTACCTTTTTTCTCAAAAGGCTTTAGCTCGAAAACGAGTATATCTGTACTTCCTCTTAACATCCACACAATTTTTTGCTAAAATGGAAATTGATTAAAAAATAAGTCTTTAAATTATTTGTACCTTATGTGAAACACCCTGTATATTGTGGGCATTATAAGAAAAAAAAAATTAAGTCTACATTTAACTATATTTCAATGAATTTCTGTACATTGATTTATATTATTCACTAAACTTCTTAAGCTATCTTTTAATTATCTTTTAATTAACTTTATATATTGAAATCAATTCCGGTATACTTTGACGTCAATATTATAGCTCATTTTCGAATATCCTGCATTAAATTCATTTCGTTTTAAGAATTCCGAAAAAGTTCATAATCCTAAATTTTAATGTTCTTAATGTTAAAAGTATAATATACATAATATTCTTTTTCCTTTTTACAAAAATTGTTTATTTCTTTTGTTATGGAAAAAAAAGAAGAAAGTTTCATATTCAAAAGAATTAAATAAAAATATTTGTTTAAGAGAATGTTCATCATAAGGCGTCGACTATGACTAACAATGCAGTCAACAAGAAATTTCTTATTTTTAATACGATGCACTTGTATACATACGATGTATATATGCTTGTGTTGTGTACAAGTTGCAGTTGGCTTTTTCCACTATCATTCTTATATTATAATGTTCTACCATTTTTCAACAATTTTTCGCTCTGTCTCTTTTGCCCTTTTTTTATAATTTTAACTGCATGCATTCAAATTGCATTTGTACGTATATATATATGTAGTTCAATATCATTTTCCATTTTGAAAAGAATAAATATGTAAGTGCACAAAAAAAAGGATAAATAACAACAATAATAATAAAATTTGAAAAATAAAATGTGAAAAATTTATAGTAAACTGAAAAGAAAAACTTTTCCATTAGAAAGTTCCGCTAAGATTTCTTTTTTCATTTTGCTTTTTGAAAATTCGACACCAGAAATGTTGAATAAGGATCAAAAAAAAAATTACTGAAATAAAATGAAAACTTAAAAGGGTTTAACTTATGAAATTGTAAATATATTTTTAATTTATTTTTGTTAAAAATTTTAGATTTTAGTTATTAAAAACGACAATGTATTTGTGTTTTTACTACAAAAATATTTTGGAAAATTTTTGTAATTTTAAAAGTTTGTGAAATGAGTCTAATGTCAATTTGAATGAGATGTTTATTATTTAATTTGCCGAGTCATTAAAATTTATACAAGGAAATTAATTTTTTTTTTGTTTTTTTTTGGTGTTTAATTAATTTACAATTGAAAATTTAACTTAAACCAATTTGAAATACGGTCGAATTATGAAGGGGTGAGTGATTATAATACAAATCTGTTGATATTACAATTTTTACAATTTTGAAAATAACATTTCTGTTTGAAGTTAACAACTATCCATATTTGAAAAGAAGAAATTTGGGAGGAACGTTTCATAAGAGTACATGAAATTTAACATAATTTACTAATCATCATATGAGTATAATCTTGTGTAAATAGAGCAAAATGACCTAAATCAATCTAAGTACTCAATATCAATCGAGAAAACATCTAATATCTGAAAACAACAGAATTTCTGGTTCAATAACGACTGCTCTATAGTGATCTAGCTGAAATGAAAAAATCGTAAATCGGAAAATTTTATAATTTATAATTTGGACAAACTATTTCTGAAACTATTTCAAAATAAAGAGAAACCGAGAAATTTTCATGTTGCTGGTTCATTCAGACTTAAACAAAAATTTATTAGAATAATTTTCTGTAATAAGCATTTTCAAATTTTAAAAAGAAATTTAGTTTCACCCATAGAATAACTGATTTTTTCCCTAATACTTTTTAAATTATGACGTTGGGTGACAAAAATATTAAAAATTTTTTGTAGATATTAGAACAAAGAGTGTAAGTATAAGTTGTTACTGAAACTGAAAAAAAAAAAAAAAATTTATGAATTTGTTTAGCACATTTCTAAAACTAGCAATAAATTTTTATGAAAAAACCAACTGAAAATTGTTTGCGGTGGTTAAAGGGAAAAACAAGTTTTGTTTTTGCGTTTTTATTTGTTTTCATTGTAAAAATACGGGAACAGCAACCAAAATAGCTGAAGAAGTTTTTATTTAATATTTTATGAAAATTACAATCAAAACTAAAAAAAATGTTCAATAACCACAATGCAAAGAAATTCTTCTAAATTTTGAAAGTGTAAAATATTTTTTTAATTTTAGAAAATATTCTAAAAGTTTTTGAACTTTTGAAAAAATTCTTTAAAAAAAATTTGAAAATTTTTTAACAAAGTCATGTGTAAAAATCAAATGCCATTCACAAATTAAACGAAATATTAAAATTTTTATATTTTAATTAATAATTTTTTAGATTTCAATTGCATTTATTAACAACACGTTGTTTAGGAAATTCTGAAAACACATATTTTTGGAAAATATTTGAGGTCAGAATATATTGTATAAAGTATTGTTTTTCTTTATGATGACAAAACATCATTCCAAAATTTAAAATTGAATTTTCTGGACAGTTTGAATTAATTAAGATATTTGAATTCTGTATAGCTTAAATGTGATTAAATTTAGTGATTTATGTATGATATTTTGTGAGTGACGAAAGCTGTTTCTATAATTTGATTGAAAACACACCATTTAAACAAATGAGAAATTTTTTCATACAATTACAGAACAGATGGATGTATGGCTTCTAAAGGAACAAGTCAAGATAGTAAAAAATTTTTCACCTCGGACTGGACTCGAACCAGAAAACCTACCGTTTTCTAGATAGATACTCTACCAACTGAGCTACAGAGGTATGAAGTGATTAGTGGCTAATTGTTCCTCACATTTCTCTATTGTTTTATACAGGTGATTATTACATGACACTACTTATTGAACCAATGTTACAGTAATAACAATGTTTTGAACCAATATTAATTTTTATACAATTATATTTTTATTGAAATTTATTACCAATTTAAAGTAAAAATGATTTAATTTGTTAAGAATAAAATAATCAAAGCTAAAATTTATTTTTTCTTTAAATTTTATTTGAAAAATAGCTAAAAATTTAATGTTATATCCATACAATATACATAAAACAGAAAAAAACGCTCACTTTCAATGAAATTATGACCTTAAATTTTCATTTTTCTGAAAATTAAATCAAATTAAAATTCTTTTACAAATTTCACTTCCGGCGTGATATAAAAATATTTTTTTCATTATTTAATTTTTATAAAATGTTGGTTTTTTTTTATTTATAACGTTATACACTTGTATTCTTGTATATACGAGTATAAAGATAACATTTTTAGTAGGAAATTATTCGACATTAAATAAAAATAATAGAAAATTAAAAAGTAAATAAAATTTGACAAAAAAAAAGAGAGAAAAAACAAAAAAAGAGAGAAAAAATTCTTCTCTCTCAAAATTTAAAACGTTCAGCAGTGCTGTTTTCATGCCAAATTTTTCAAATTCAGATCATAACAGCTATGCTTTAAAATACGATTTGCGATACGAAATTGTTATTATTCTGAATGTGCTTAAAGTTTCTTAAATAAATTCGCGTCTAAGAATTTCTGTCAAGAAAGCCTTAATGAATAAAAGTGTAAGTTTAAAACGAAATTAAGGGATTATAGAATTTGAGAGAGGGAATTTGAAACAATGGATCCGTTTGTATTTTCCATGAAATTTCATGCAGATTATAATATTATTGATAAATTAGCTATATTGTTTGAGTTATAAATGAAATTTGAGGTTAATTTGTCAGAATTGGTTTGATTTAAATGAACCATTTAAAATTAATTTTTCTCGAATATCGGGAGCTGCATTCAAACTATAACAACGAATCAATTGAAATAATTCTGTTTCGAAAAAAATGTTCGAAATTTCGAAATATTTTATATTTAATTCCTTTTTGCGTGCTGTGCCTTCTTTTGATTTTATAACTTAGAAAATTGGAGATAGAGTGTTAAACTTACAATAATCCATGAACTGTGATAACATAAAACAGTAACACGAGTAAAAGTTACTGTTATCCAGAATTTGGATATATTACAAAATATTTTTGCAAAACTATTGTTTATTTACAATATTCGGATTAAATTTATTCATAGTGGAAAAAGTTTATATGCGACACATAACAAATGTATTTGTGTCAATATATAAATGTGTGTATAATATATGTATATAATACATACATAGAAATTTTACAATCCTGTAAAACTTCCGTTTAATTGAAGTGTTAGGAAAACATTAATTACGGCCGTTAATCAAAAGCGGATGTCCTTTTGTATAAAGTGGTTACGTGAAATAAAAATAAAAAGAACAAAGTCAAAAATAAATTTTAAAAAAGAAAGAAATAAAAAAAAATAAAAACATATAAAATAAAACATCACTTAAATTCATATAAAAAAAAACTTTTTTTCTCTTCTTTCGTTCTTTTAGTGGGTACCGCAATATGAGTGTCTCTATATACGTTATTCTTTTATAAAAATAATCTATATAACACTACTATGTACTTGTAATCATATACAATTGAAAAATCTAAAGTCAAAGAGGATATATAAATTTCATTCAAAGCCCAACATACAAACGCATATAAAAATGTTTTTGTGATAACAGTAATAGAGAATACAAGGGGATTTCCAAAAGAATGAATTTAGTATGAGATGGTGACAAAATGAACAAAAAACCAAAATAAAAGCGAAATTACAAACAAAAGGCAAAAAAAAGAAAAAAAACAAGCAGGCAAACAAAAAGTTAAAAGAACGTTATAATTATAAAAGCAACATTTGAAGCAGAAAAGTTCCCAATGCCGACGATCCATTGTTTTAAAACATTTTTTATTTTTTTCTGTTTTTTCAATTTTATTTTATTTTTTCTTTTTCTTTTTTTAATGTCAATATGTAAAATATATCTATCATTATATAAAAGGACATGTCTACCAGTCTATGCCTTCATATAGGAGTTTTGGACATTAGTGAAAATTCAACAAAATAAAAATATAATAAAAAAAAATTCTCTATAGTTAAATAAATAAAATACCGTTAAACTGATCAATCTTATGGTATTTACAAAAGTAGTTCAATATTTGAAACAATTTAAGTATCAGGTGGCCAAATTAAAAAGAATTTTGGGGACTCGCTTTGTGATTTTCTTTTTATGTGAATTCCTGCATTAGAGAGCTATTTGCAAGTTAAGAGAAAAATTATAGCAAATTATTATTACAATTCTTAAAAATATTAGTGGGTTTTTATTGAATTTGTCCAAAGCAAAGTATGAAATCTATTTGTTGTTACAATAATAATTGAAGAAGTTTAAAAGAAGAAGTTTAGGCTACAATTTATTTTTTAAAGAAATAATGCAATAAATACTCGGAATTCATACTGTGTGAAAAAATTACTCAGAAATTACGTTCAGAAATTATTTCATTAAATAATATTAGCAGTACTAGTACAATTCTCAGTACTAATTTTTAGGTCTTACAGGCCTTGTGAATACGTATTTGTTTTTTACAAACTTTTATATGAAGAATATGAACTGAACCAATTTTTGTTTATAATCAGCGCACTATCAATTTTACAGCTGAAAATTCGATACAGCGCCTAGCGACAAGTATCCGACGAGATTTAAATGAGCCTTTGAAAAAATAAAACTTTCTTAAATTTTTTCGATGCTCAGTAATGGGCGGCATTGCTTCTCAATATAGAAATCACTGATTTGAAGTGTAATTGAAATTCTTAAAATACACGTTTTTATATTAAAAATTGTTTTCAATTTTTAAATTTGGATGTTATACACTATAAAATAATAAGTAAAGAACGAACATGATGTCAAAAATATATTGACGCTCGTAACACCTTTATATAAAAATTATTTTTTTATTTTTATAAAATTTACAGCAAGTGTCAATTGTAATTTAACTTCCATTTTTTTATTATTTTTATTCAAAAAGCTTGACTGATTTTTTTAATTTTTATTTTTAATTTTATTTGATTTTTATTTTTAGTCGTATGTACATATATATATATGTGCTGAACCATTAATCAATAGAATATATATTGATTTATATTTTACTTTATTTATATATACGTGAGGTTTAAATGTCTCTTTGAATTTTGTATAAAAAATGATGACAATAAAATTGGGATCAAACTACAAAAATATATTATACGATAACCAACACTGTATATACTATTTATATGCTCAAGGTATGTAATATATGCTGTATACATATAAAATATTATGTATTTTTTTTTATGGTGAATTTTGATAGAAAAATTTTAATTAAACGATTGTTAAATGAAAAATGGTTTATGATGCTTTAATTTAAATTAAAAAAAAAATAAAAAAAATTTCGAAAATATTTTTGAGTAATTTCTATATTAGTGACGCCAAAATATATGCAATTTTTCATTAAATATAATCTAGCTGCACATAATTATAATTTTATCTTTAAATTCAATTTAATAATTTTAATAATTTATTTTATTTAATAAATTTGAAAATATTTTCAAATTTATACTAAAAATATTTGTGTTTTTATATATCTCTGTACGAACGTATGTTTGAAGAGTATTTATAAATTTGCTTACCGTTTGTAACGCGAAGAAATAATGGTCTGAGATATAGTGTATATTTTTGATCAGTGTCGAATTCAAAGTCGATTAAACCATGTCTGTTCGTTCGTTCCCCTGTCCATTCCAGCTATAACTCAAGCTAATTGAATCTACTTAAATTGGACATGATTAAGGCAGAAGCTATAATATAGAAATTCGCAATATATCGCGAACTATGTTATTGGACTGTTATATGTGTGTGATAAAAGTCGTTGAAACTTTTTGATTTCTGGTAGTAGCAGCTGCCATATAACTTGAATAGATGTTTGGTCACATCTTAGAAACTATTGAAATTACAATCCAGAAAATTGCATGAACGATATGGTAATATGATCATTAATTTCAGTAAATCTGAAAGATTAAAGGTATGAATTTATGTGGTACCTGCCATACACATATGAAAAGAATACATATAACAAAAGAAGGTCGGCTGTAACAGTGTGGCAATTATAGTACAACTCATAAAATCATTCATTCGTACTTGTATTCTCGTTTGTTAACAGGGTTTTAATAAAACAATTTCCACATTTCAATAATAAAATATATTATATAAAAATATTATAGAAAATAATATAAATAAATAATATTTAATTTAAAATAATATTTAAGAGAATTAGAATTTTCTATTTTTTCATATCATTATCTAATTATACTATTTATAAACTACAAATATAATTTGTATTGGATTATTGCTTATTAAGAATATTAAAAGAATAATTTTATATAATTTGTTTTATAGAATTTCGAATTAGAAAACAAAACAAAAATTTACAAATTTAGATTGTATTAAAAATTTATAATTTATTTCATATATACAATTAAATAATTTATAGAACATAATATAATAAATAATAACAAAATGCAAAAATAAGGATTTTTTTTATTTAAATGCATAATTATTTTAATATTATTTAAATTTTATAAAAATTAGTTAAATTTTGTATGCATAATAAATTATAAATTATTTATGTGTTTTTGTTTTTATATACATGTATAAATTTTAATATTATTAAAATATAAATTGTTTGATAATTATTATTTAGGATATTTTATATAATCTTGAAATTATTATATTGAATAATAGGTAGTTAGTTTGCTCAATTATACAGAATAATTGTTTATAACTAAATATATTTAATGTTCACGTGTTAGTTATTTTCGAAATTCGCATATTTAAGGATCATATTATATTGAATAAATTTCATGGGATGTGTACGTATGTATGTAATTTGTTAGCTATAGTAACAAACAAAATTATGAGATTTTCAAATAAATATAAATGTAATGTTTTTTAAATTTTTAATCTTATAAAAATAAATATTTATTTTATTAAACGATATTATTTTTCAAAATTTGCTATAGTAATTTATTACATATTATATAGAAAATTTATTTAAAAATTTATTTTAGTTTTAATTATAGAATTGAAGAAATAATTAGGTATGTTGGTTTAAAATCAGACATACTACCTTTTCTATACCAAAAAATTATGATACATATGAGCATTAATTCTAAAAATAATGTTTTTTTTTATATATGAAAAAGCTACATGGTATTTTAATCAATAAAAATTATAAATAATTTTTCCAAAATTTATATTGTAAGTAAAAATTTTCATAAGATGCACTTTACCTTTAAAACTTTTTCCTTAAATTAAATTTTCTATAGAATTTCTACAACACTTTTTAAAATATAATATAATATAAATATTTAAACTATTTTGCTATCTCATAAAAACGCAAAATATTTAAAATTCAATTGATTTTAAAATATTCCTTTGCAAAATTTATAGAGATTTTTTTTCATAAATTCTAAACTTAATAAAGTTGGGTCAAACCAATGGTTTGTATTGTAGCACTTTTCCCTTCAGCAAGTGAAAATTCTGCTTTTAAATACAGTCTATGTATACCTATCAAACTATTAAAATTATTTTCATTCATATACAAAACTATTTCTAGAATTGCATATATTTAGGATGACGCATATATGCAGTCTTTGAAATAAAGCAAAAATTAATATAAAAAGGGGTTAACATAATGCTCGATTTTAAGGTTTAATTATGTGAGTTAAGAAAAATAATTATATTTTTTAATTTCATGGAATTTACCGTTAGCTTTTTATGTTTATAGAAATTTGAAAAAGCTTGCGGTTTCGGAAATATAAGGTGTCAAAAATTCAAATTTTACAAATTTCAAGAGGCCATAACTTGAGAGGGGAAGGAGATGGAAAAAAATTTTCTTCTAACGAAATGAACTATTTGTTAATGTCTAAAAGCCCATTTCAAGCTTCTACAGGCTGGGGTCTAGAAAATAAACGACATCAAAAATTTGGAAAAAACGGACTTTAGATAACGGTAAATTTGAGCGGCCATTTTGTTTTTCTAAAGTTAACCTTTAGTATACCCCGCTAGGGGAAGTAAGCCACTGCCTTTCTGCGTTTTCAAAATTTGAAAAATCCTTATGGTTTCATTGCACTAAATAGTTAAAGAATGGCATTTTTAGGGTTTTGGGGGGGGGTATAACTTCTAAAGGGGGGGAGATAGGTAAAAATTTTGTTCCACGAAAATAAGTTTCTAGTAAAAATCTATGTACGTACAAAATTTCAGCTTTCTATCTTCAAGGGTGTAGAAGTTTTGTAAACAGACACACGGACGGACGGACGGACGGACGGACGGACGGACAGAGTGAAACTAATAAGCACTTTTTTTTCAAAAATTTTTTGGAAAAGTGCTAAAAAGAAATTAATTTTTTTTTATTATTTAATATTAACAAATTTTTTAATTTTTCAAAAATTAATTAAAAACTCTTATATAATTGAATTAAAATTATTTAAAAATTTTGCACAAAACTACAATAGAATAAAATAATTTTCAAATATTAAAATTTTATGAGCAATAATTAAATTTACGCATTGCATTAAAGCAAAATTGTATAAATATATAGAGAAAATATGTATAATATTAAAATAATTTGTTTTTCTAAATAACAATGCTATTTTATACAAGTAAAAAACAAAACTAGAAGAAAAGGATAAAGCCCATCTCATATTTTCCAATATTCAAAAAAATTTTTTTTTTATAACATTTCCTATTGTCGGTAATTTGATCCTTTTTTTGCTGTTTTTCTAATAGAACAAGCAAAAAAACAAAAATATAAAAATTACTGTCATCTTAACACATTTTCCATATAGAACAGACCCTAATAAATATGTTTAGAAAAAATTTTTTTTTATGTTTATTTGATTTTGAAAAAACAAAAACAACAACAAAATCGTTAAGGAAACGGAAAAAATTTCAAAGATTTCATGGTTCAAATGTGTTTTCCTTACACTATAACTACAAGTAAAAAAAAAAAGTCCTTTTCATTTAAAAATTTATATTTTTTTACATTCATAATATACGAAAACAAAAACAAAAAAGAAAAAAACAAATAATAATCCTAATAAAATTTTATATTGAATCCTTTTTTTTTTCTTTTATTTGTTCTCTCTTTGATTTTGTACTTCATTTAATATCCTGTGAGAAAAATAAAAAAAAAATTGTAGGAAAATAGGAAAATGAGCACAAATGTTGTAAAGTTGTTGTAAAATTGAGAATTCTTTTTTTTTTCAAAAAATGATCATTTTATGTTACAAAATATTTTTTTTTAAACATTTTAAATATATAATTATATATTCATTTATATATAATATTATGTATTTCTAAAATACACATTATGTACAACATAAAATTCATATACAAGTAAAAAATATTCATATTGGTATTATTTTATAAAAAAAAATATTAAGAATTCTCAAAGGGAATTTTTACTGCACACTTAGATTCAATTGATGTAATTTGGTCTATTTGGATTTTTTCAAGATTTTTTATTTTTATTTTCTAAAATATTTAAGGAAACTTATTGTATATGATATTAATATATACATAGGTCACATTTTATGCAAGTACGAATACAATGTATACAAATAAATATTAAGTGAGATTAACTATAAAAATATGTGTGGGAAATATTAGGATATGTGAAAAATATAAAATTTAATATTTAAAAAATAAATAATATTTAGGATAAAGAACATTGTTTAAGCGTTTAAGTGGTACTTTTGAAGATTACACCTATATATGATATTCACGAACTACTTAGTGGTTTTGAAAAAATAAATTAGTAGTGGGTAATTAGTGGTTAAATATTAGTGGGTAATTTTTTTTATATTCGTTGAGTTTACATTTCATTCACAATTTTTTTCAAAAAACAATGCAGTATTCTAATAAAACATCAAACAATAATCATCTGACGACTTTATTTTCACTAGATTTTATTTGGTTCGTTTTGGAGTAAACAATGAACCGCGTAATATGGAAACAATACTTCGCATGAACCTGAGTAACTTTTCCGGAAATAATTAATATATTTGAATGAAGAGCTCGAAAGCGAAGAATTAATTAAACAGTTTTTTTTTCTGTTGATTAGTATTTTCATGTGTCAGGAAGAGTCTCAAGGAAAATTCATTAGACCCATGAAAAAGCATTAGGCTGATTAAATCGATAAGATTTCCTATTGTATTCAGTAGAAAATTTTTCATATACGTACGAAAAATAATGCTGCATTTTTGTTTCATATTGAATTGTAGGAATTTTTTCTATGTGAAAATATGGTCCTTTACATTTAATTTAACAAAATAAATCATATTTTTTGAATGAAATTTAAATTGGGTTTTTTGAGTATATTTTCCAATATCTTTATTAAAATTTTTTGAGAAAATCTGTTTGGTTTACATTTTGGATTTTTGTAAAATTGTTAGATATACTTCAAATTGGAATGAAAAATTCTTCTTTTGTGACCAATATTTTTACCTACATTCTACTTCAATGTATTATAAACTTTTGCTGAAATTTCCAATTATATTCAGAATTAATCAAATTTGTTTTGACCACTCTATTTCTTTTTTTTTTAAATTTTCGATTACACAAAAAAAAACATGGCAATATAATCTATATTAAAAGAAAAATACGTTATTTTCTTTACCCATATAACATAAAAAAAATCCAAAATAAAATAAAAATATGGTATATATAACATACATAAAATAACCACAAAAATTTATAGAGATTATGACTTGACCTGTATTTATAAGACATATAAGAAGAAGAAAAAGAAGATGAAAAAGAAAAGGATATTCAAGAATGTGATTAAGGTCATGTTAAAAATGTGAGGGTCATTGAAAATTTATCCAACAAAAATTATAATGTAAAGGAGTATCAAAAAAATATTTATGCATAGATATATATAAATTACACAGTAACATAAAAAATAATAAAACAAAATAAACACCAAAATTAAGCATTTTCAGTACAAATGTAATCCTTTATGGATGTACGAACAAAAAGATTAGAATTTTATATTATATTTCATATTTTTTTTATTATTATTGTTTAAATACATATAAAATATGCTTTTATACAATATAAAGGGTAAAATATATGATTTATGTATACAAAATATTCATTGTATACAAAAGGATTATTAGGTTAACGTACCAAATTTATGAATTTATTTTATTTTTTAAATTATTGAAATTTTATTTTATTCATGAACATTATTTTATTGTAAATTTTATTATCACAAAATGTATTTAAGATAAAATAATAAAATTTCGATTTATAATAAGTTTATTTTTAATGTAGATTTTCTTTAAGGACCTCTTTTTCTCATATACAAGGAAAATATTACAATTTAAATGAAATTTACCTTTAATTAAATTTATTTTATTATAAAACAAAATTTAAAGATTTTTGCGGTTTAATTTCTAGAATTTTAAAGAAAAATTTTATTATATAATTTTTTTTTTTAAATAAATATTTTTTATGGATTTATTCAAGAATTTTTAGTCAATTATTTAAAAACAAAATTATTTAGTATTGTTAATAAACTTAAATAATTCTTGATAAATTAGAGTTTGGTTTAAATTTTTTAATTAAAATCAAGAAATATTTAAAAAGTTTTAAGTTTATCTTGTAAAACAAAAATAGTAAATAACTTTAAAACAATGAGAAATTTGTAAATTGATTTTTAAAAATTTTATATTAGATATTGTTTTAAAAATTCATTCTATTATTTATATTAAATTATTCTGAAATAAGAAGAGTTTATTATAACGTTTTAAAATTAATATTAGACAAACATTTTTATTTTTTATTCGAAAATTACATGAAATGGCTGAAACATATATCTTTTTCGAGCAAATTATTAAAATATTGCCTACCTTCCAGGAGTCGTGCTACAATTATATAAATCCATTAATAAGAGAGTAAGTAGAATGAGAATGCAAAAAATTTAATTAAAATTTCCAAAAAAAATGAAAAATGTAATTACATTGCAATTTTTATAATAATTACATACATATATAAATAATTATTTAAAATATTTTGATGAATTCAATTTAGAAAATGAAAAACTAATTCATTAAATTCAATATTCGCTTATTATTGCAACCATATACTTGTATATTATACCTAATAAATTTTATTGAATTGACAACACTTTAATTAAATTTAATTACAAAATGTTATTATTTTTGTAATATAATTTAAAACATAATATTATTTTAATTAGATCTAATAGTAAAGAGTATAGATTTTTTTTTTAGTATCAAAAAAAATATTTTATAATTATTGTCAAAATAAATGAAAAGTTTATTATTCAAATAAAATATGCCTATAAGGGATAGAAGTTAGAATATTTATAATAAAATTTATTTATATATGTATGTAGGTACATGTCCATATTATCAATGTTTATATAATTATATTTAAAATAAATTTAAAAAAAGATTTAATTTTCGATTGATATGTCATATATATTCTATAAATGATATTTAATTTGTGACAGACAATAATAATAATAAATATAATTTCAATTCAATTTTACTAAAAATTTAATTTATATTTAAACTAGCTTAATATATAAAATTATGTTATAAACATTAAAATAGAAAATTTTTGTAAATGAAATTTCAAATTTATTAAGAATTTTTGATTAAATGAAGATTTGTTTTTTTAAAATGCATCTAAGTGCATATGAAAATAATTCTTGGTGAAGAAGACAAATAATCGAACAAAATTACTACTAGAAAATTATTATTTTTTATTAAAATAAAATAAAATATAAAATATTTTCAAAGAAACATCAAGTTGGAATTTCTTACTTTATATGTATCAGACGATTGCTTTGTACAAATATTTTAGTATAGCAAAATAAACATCGCAAAGCTAACAAACGTTTCTGTCAGTGCTATTATTTTTATTGCTATTATTTTTAGCTCTAAAAGTATAAAAATACATTAATATTAGTATTTGTTATATTAATATTAGTATATAATACATTAATATTAGTATATTATATTAGCATTGAATTCAATTGCCAAAGAGAGATTTCCTAACGAAATTGGGGATTCGGACGATTCCACGCTTAGTGTACTAGAGATATGGATTTCCCATTTAAATTGAAATAACAATTCAAATATAAGGATATATCCTTGGTAATTTTTGCGTTATTATTTAATTTAAAATAATTATATAAAATTTTAGATCTATATATCTACCTTAAATTACAGACCACGTAAATAACGAGTTATGTATAATTAAAATTATTATAAAAGCTGTTAACGTCTACTGAAAATCATGCTTTTCAAATTTATTATTATAGGATTTCTTTATAAAATATAATTAATTACCCACTTGATTTGGCTTTGATTTTCATCTTCAATACTTGCTGTGATAATATCAAATAACAAATAATAATACAACAATAAATTAAAAATATTTACAATGTAATTTCAGTTTGCAAAATTTTTATAAAAGCATAAACCATATATGATTATGATTAAAATAATTTTGGTTGATTTGTGGTATATGTGGAAAAATTAATAGACTCACATTATGTGGACCACGCATAATTACTTTTAAAACCAATTGAATTGAATTACAATGTTGTTATTTTAGGATTTGAATTTTGAATTTCAATTTAATTAGCCCGAATATTATAATATTACCTATATAATATTATATTTCTGTTAAAACAAACTGTTGTGGTTCTGTGTGATGATAATTAGTTTGTTTTTTTCTTTAAAAAAATAGTTGAAAATTGAGTGGAAATGTGTGTTTAATAATAAAAGTTGTGATTTTTAAAATAATAATATTAAGAATGCCAATATTACTAAAATACTAATAAGTATATTAAACAAGACCATAGTATGTTTTAACAAAAGAATTGGCTATATTCCGTCCCGTAACCAGCTTTATTAAAAATTTTCACTTTTATAGGTCCATTATTAACTGATAGGTTTTTTATCCTATTAAACACAGAAAAAATTTTTTTTTTATAAATTTATTTAGTTAACAGAAATGAGTTGATTTCTTTGGAAAAAAAATTGAAAAATGGAAGATTACAGTTAATTTATATTGATTTAGTTAGAAAATTTTATATTTGTTGTATACAATATTAAAGAAATTATTGAAATAGGCACCTATACATATATGATGAAAATTCAAATTAATAAATAAATTCAAAGAAAAACCAATATAAAGTCAATATCGTAATAAATGCGGTTTTTTAAATTAATTTCAACAAAATTCCCAATAATAATACGCATAATAGATTAAAATCTGTTTACAGATTTCAAAAACTTTATAAAATAAATAAGGATTTATTTTTTTTTTTATAAAATATCTCTAATAAAAATATCAGTTTATCTTGACCTATTTATATTACTTTGATTACTTTTCGATATCAAAGGCATATTGTGGTCATGAAATATTAACAAAATTGTAATAATTTATGCTCGTATATCCTTTGAGCACACTATATTCGCATACTGACCTGTATAAATAGCAAACATTCGTACACACATAAATATGTGTAACAGCTATATTTTATAGTAAATTATTTAAATCATTTTGAATATTTTTTTTTTGTTAAAGTTAACATTATATAGGGAAAACGGAAATGAAAAACAACCTTAATTGTAGAAAATATATTGAAAAACAGAAAGGAAAATATTTAGCACATTTACAATGAAATTGGAAAAAAGTGCTTATTAGTTTCACTCTGTCGTTTGTTTTCGAAATCAAGCATTAAAATAACGAAATTTTCATTAAAATTGACTATTACGAGTATTTTCGATTAATTTTTGTTTTTAACTTTCTGGCATTGTGTGCCTTTGAGATGGTAAACTTTAGCGTGATATTTTAGAAGCCAATACATAATTTATTTCATTAGAAAAAAAAATTTTTTCACATTCTATTTTAACTTATCGGTTTGTCGAAATAGAATTTAAATTTTCGACTTCATTATATTTTCGAAACTGCAAGCTTTTCCAAATTTCTATAAAAGCAAAAAGCTAACGATAAAAGCCATGCTATCAAAAAATATAATTAATTATCTTAATTCATTTCATTTACTTTACATACCGAGTTCGATCATTATCTCATCCTAAAAGTATGCAATTATGTGATATAGATTATTTTCGTATATTAGTAAAAATAATTTATATTAAAGATTGTAAAGAGTTTTTTTATTCAAAGAGCATTCGCTTGATCAAAGGAAAAGTCGTACATTATAAACCACAGGTTTGACCCCAAATTTATTATTTTTTATTCTTAATTTTGATATAAAGGTTTCAACTTTATTGTATTGGAGATTAAATTACTAAATATGTGAATTTTAAGCGTACAAACTATGATATGATGATTAGAGAACATAAATATATATAAATATAATATATATAAATATATGTATTCATATCATACAAATGAAGTTTTAGTATTTTATTTTTATAGAAAATTTTCATTTCAATATAAAAAGGATATTATTGCAAGTTTATGTAGTAAAACATCATTTCCTTTTTGAAAATGTATAAGCATGTAGCTCTATAATAATGATTTAAATATTTGTTTATATTAATTAAATGTAATCTATGTACATGTATACATATACATATACATTAATATACTTTTAGGATTTCCTTTTTAACCTACAAAACTAAAACAAATTTTGCTTTTAATATTGCAGGTTTTGCTTTATTTTTTTTAAATAATTTTAAATGCTTTGATAATTTATTTGTTTAGTAAAAATAGTTTTGTTAAATACAAAATTTACAATAACTTATTAATTTTTAAATTGATTTTTTTTGTATTATTTATTTATGGTAATTAATTTATATATGTATGTTTTTTTGATGTATAGTAACCTCTTTATAAAATAAAATCGATTAAAAAATATTAAAAATAAAATTTTGTAAAAAATAACATTTTTTAAGATGATTTGCTGTTTATTAAAATTTTATTTAAGTAAAAAATGTAAAAAAAATTTTTAATAAATTATTTTGATGTTGAGAATTTTAATCAAACGACATTTAATGCTGATTGAAGACTCCCAAATTTATGATTGGAAAGAAGAACTTAATGGGAAGATCGAAATCCAAAAAGTTCTTAGGAATAAATTTATTATATTTATGTAAATGTACAATTTAATTTAGATAATAAACTCTAATAATTAAGCATATGTATACAATATTGATACAAGTCATAATTCCAATTGTAAAAACGTAATCAAAGCGGTGAACGATAATAGTGAACGATTTACGTTGTGTACTTAGAACATTCTCTTCCTAGCGGAATGATAAAATCAAATGTAGAATGTTTTGCATATAATCTCACACACGAATGGGAATAGATAATGCCAAAAAAAAAAACCGCCGACGTTAAAATAGGAGTTTGAGCTATTTGACCACCAGTATAATGAAATTCATTGCGGTAATTTTGCTTGATTCTGGACAGTCCTATTCATATACATATGTGCATTCTATATATTTTCCTATTTTCAACTTAAAAATGAAGGAGTCTAGTCTGTCTAGTTAGTAAAACCAAATTAAAGTTGCTAAAATTTTACAACTTTAAAAAGTTTTATATACAAAGTGTTAATAATATTTGTGTTCCCGATTTAGTTCTTAATTTTTTCTGAAAGAAAAATTCTAAATCACTGTACAATTAAATTGAATATTTAATACATTTCGTACCTATATTTTTTAACAATAAATTTTGAAATCTAAATTAAAATTTCAAATCACTTACGAATTTTAAATGTGAAAAGTCATAATTTTTTGCAAAAGTTAAATATTAACCTGAATTACAATTAATTTTTTCAAACAAAAATTTTTTAAAATTAGAAATTTTTTTCATACAATTGCAACATACTATGAAATTATAAATATTTTATCAATTTTAATAAGAGGTATTTTTTTTTATTAAACAAAGTTCTTTTATTAAAAATTTATATTTAAATTTTATTTGTATTTTTTTTTTTAATTTAATAAAATGATTTTATCAAAACTTATTTATGAATAAAATTGTAAAGTTACATAATTTTTTTTTTTGTTTTTTATTAACGGTAAATGGGGGAGTAGAAATAAGTGAAAATTTCATTTCCTAAATTTTGTTTCCATTTTTTTTTTTCATATTATTTTATTTTTGATATTACTTAAAAATAAAATGAAATTTTTATTTTATTTTTATGTCATATATAGTTAACAACCATCATTTACAAAATTTTATTACATTAGATATTTTACGTTATGTACAAAAGAAGGACATAAAAAAAATTTATAAAAATTCATCAAACATTCGCAGAATCGTCCATTAGGAAATGAATTATAAAATATATTTGGTTATTTGTGTATATTGGTGCTGGTTTTATTACTTTTTGTTTTTTTTTATAAAATCTAATAAAATTAAAAATATTTTCGCATTTTTTATTGTATTTTTTCAAAAAACAAAAATCTTTTTAAAGGAATCTCTTTATTAGTAAGGCTCTGTTCGTCTATCTGTTTTGAAATCTGTTAAATTTACAACAACAAAACAAAAGTGACTGTGCTTATTTCTTTTATCTTCAAATGATTCTCTTATTCAACCGTAATTTTGGTCCAGTTTTACTTTAAATTTTGGTTAAAGGAGGACATTTTTTATTCCAAACACAGCAACATGGCAGAGCAAGCTATAAATTTTCACAAATTGATAAATATTGGCACATTGATGAATATTCCAATTAATTGGAACGAATATATTTTTGGGTTTTGCTCTTGCCAAACTATTCCTTCCGTATGCGACACTATAAATTTGATTTAATATAAATTTGAAAAATTAATTTAACTAGTTATGCCTATAATGCAATCTAATTTGATGTTAATGAGAGGAAAATTATCGCTTCAAAATTTATCCTGAAAATATGCAATTTTATATTGTAATTGCAAAATTATTTTAATAGAACTTCGTTCTCATTATATTTAGATCTAAATCGATATAAAGTAACAGCTAAACTTAAATGTCCTTTTTAAACTTTAACGAGGAAATAATACAGCCCTCTTTTGTATTTTTTATTTTGCCATTCAACCCTACGCAATGCCAAACATCGCGTATTTCAATCGAATAAAATTTTGTTTATAAAACAAATTTTTGTTGTCTTAAATTTCGTTAAAACAAACATTTTTTTTACGGGTTTCTTCTGAATAAATGCATTAAAAAGAAAATTATTGAATCAAAAGTCATAAAATTTTTTATTTTTTTATTTTTATGAAATTTTGGTCTTAAATTGATCGCATGTAATATGTATTTAAAAATTACACACATTATTAAATTTTTATTATATAAAATGTTTTTTTCGTATGTTCGAATTTTTATTTTAATAACTCAATATTCTAGGTTTAATGTTACTTTATTAGTAATATGCCTATGTAAAAACATGCACATGATTTTTATATTAACAATTGCTTTGCCATCCCCTATAAATTTAAAATAATGCATTAACAATATTATTTTTTAGTACTATTAATAATAACGTGGTAACAGTCTCAATGTATTTTCGAATATTATATTTATTTTATGAAGAAGAAAAATAAATTGATTTTTAAGACTTAATATTAATCTACTTTAATAAAAATAAGCTGTACTATATGTGGTGTGCACTGGTAATATTTAGTATTCATGGTATAGAGTGAATGATTCTTAGCTTTTATTTCTATTTTTTTTGAGTTTCTTAAAGATCTTTAAAAAATACAAATATTTCGCTGCTTCTCATTGTTTTGTTTGTTATTTTTTATAAGTGTGTAATCATAAAAAATTAATATTCAAGTAAAATAAAAATTGTTTTGGCTTATATAAGAATGACGTTCTTTTTCTTAAAATAATGTCTTCATTTCGATATGAAAGTCTGTAGACTTGTTTAAATGCACATTTTGTAAAAAAAAAAAAGAAAATTATTTTAATCCACAAGATTTAAAGGCAACATTTTATGATTTAGACAAGGCATTTAAATTATAACATTGGTATGTATTCAATGTTTGTTCTTGTGTTTAATATTTTGACAATAGTGTTACAAGATTCGCAGAAATCGTACGATGAAAGTAGTACAAATATTAAAAAATTATGTACGTGACACTGGACGACCCAGATAAACTGATTTAAAATGTTTGTAGATTATACAAATGAGACAATAGTGCACCAAGACTTGTGTATAAGGAAGAATTATGACTCCAAAATGAAGGGAAGGCAGGTCCGTTCAACTAGAGCTCTGAATAATGTAATAAGATCCTAATATACTTTGAAATCAGGCAATATACCCTCAGTTACCAACTAGAGCATAAGGTACAGGTCGTAAAATGTCACCACTACATTAGGAATTTGGGACATATTTACGATAGCTGAATACTGTAGCTTCATACATATTGCAATTCTTTTGGTTTTTCTGCCAATTCTTTTGAATCTGTGGTCGTAATTTTCGCTCACGCCGTTTGCAATTTCATTGACTTTGGGTAAGTACCATAATATTTGGATAAGTATAAGTTTCCAGTTAACAACTTGGCAACACTGTTCTGTATGTACTACGTAAGTAAGTCACATTAAAACTAAAACAGAAAAAACAAAAAGAAAGAAAACGTGAAATTCCCAAATTTTTTTTTGTTTTTATTTTTTTTTTATTTAAAAGGAAACGTTTTTATTTCGAATTAATAAAAAATGAAACAAATACGCGCGCCAAAAATTTATGCGATTTTTTTTGTTTTTCTTTTTATTATTTATTCATCAGATGATTTTCGAATTTTTCATGTTTTATTGTGTGTTTTTTTTAGTACTTCAAATGCCATTTATTCTTAATTTTGGTTGAATATTTTTTATTTTTTTTTATTTTTCTCTTAAATGGCACAGAATTTTGATGCTAATATGGTGAATACAAAAAAAAAAATTCGCCTTAAATTTTTTATTGCCTTCCCTCTTACACACTCATTGTTCATTTGAATGAAAAGTTGTTGAAAATTTTAGACGCGTACAACAAACAAAATCGAAAAACAAAAATAATAATAAAAAAGGAAAAAATACTAAAAGGGAGACTTGTAAAAAATTTCATTTGTAAGGATGTTAGACTTGAAGATTCAGTGTAAAAAATCTTTAAGGAATATAAAAAAAGACAAGTCTTCACATGATGTGAATAGAAGAAACAAAAAAAAAATTTTGTATAATAAAATGACTAACTGTCTGGACAGAATTTTTTATTATTTATTTAGAATGTAGTAGAATTATTACAAAGAAAAGCATGTTAGGTAGAGAAGGGGAGATAAGGACTGAGCAGTTAAGATTAGATTTTGTTTTTGTTGTTAATGTTTTTAAAACTAAAATATAAAGTATAATAATAATGTAAGTTGAAATGTACGTGTAAAATGTAAGTTTAAACTTAAAGGAGAGTAAAAATTGAGTATTATAAAAATTGAAGAATTCAGTATAAGACAATCTTGAGCTAATCTTAAAATTGATTGGAAAGTTTTGTATTCCTGTCTTAAATCAAAATTAAAAACTATAATGATAATTTGAATTAAAAGTGAAAAAGCTTTGTTTCTAATCTTATGCTTCATTATCAATAACAAAATTTTCATTTTGCACATTGCTACGATTGTGTTTAATTTACAAGCTATTCGACCATAGTTAATTGAATTTTTTAAAAAATTGTGATATGTGACTCTTCATAATTCATCGTGAATCACTGAAAATGCTATTTTAAACAACAAATTTAAATTTGAGCGAATCATATATGAAAATTATGGAAAATTATCTTGTATACTTTATTTTATATTTAAATCCATTTAGGCTTAATATGAAAAAACGAAAATATTTTCTAATATTTTGCAAAAAAAGCAAAAATTTACACAAATAAGTAGAAAGACAACAGAATCGAAAATTGGAATTAATGAAAAAAAAAAATGGTTCACTAAATATAAAATACAACAAAAAAATAAGAAGTAAAATAAAAATAAGGAAAAACAAAATATGACAACAACATCAACATAATAAAAAGCCGACAAATGAACAACATTAGCCATCAAACAAAAAATCATATTCAAAACACGTCCTAAAAGGTTCATCAACACGACAATTTTATGGATTATTTTCGGATTTTGGGGTTTTCTTCTATATCTTATCTTCTATATAATATGTTAATATCTACATATACACAAAATATTTTTGATTTTTCTATGTAGTTTAATTTCATCAAGGATTTTTTTTTATTGTCATTCTTATTTGTTTAATTTTTATTTTATTTTTTTTGTTAAGGAAATATTTTCATTTTATCGTAATATTTTAAAGAAACAAAGTTTTTCATTTTGCAAAATAAGAGAGAAAATAAGGGAAATAGGAAAATAAACCAAAAAAAAAAAAAATATGCAAATAAACAAATTGTATTGCTCATTAATAAGGGAAATTTTTTTGTTATAGATTATTTTTTAGGAGAATGAGTACAAGGAGAAGAAGAGGCAAAGGGTTTTTTCTTTAACAAAACAAATATAATATAAAAAATAAAATGAAAGGATAAAATATAAAAAAATTTATTTATTTACACTGTTTTCTATATTTTAAGTCATTAGCGGGTGTATTTTATACTCTAAAGGTGGGATATATTTGATCTTTATTGATTTGCATTGTTAATTAAGTTAATTGTGTTATATGAATGCTTTATATCTGTATGAATATATTTTAGTTAGACTAGTAAGGTCTAGTGCGATTTCAAAGCATTTTATAGAAACATACGTATAAATTTTATTATATGGTCTTAGAGTGAGAACTAGTTTAATCTTAAGTGCAAAGAAATGGTATATTTTTTTGAAATAGTAGCAATCACGCCCTTCAATTTCTGATATTTTTTAATTTGTAATAAAGTAAGGGATATTTGGCAAGAAAAGCGAATCCCAACGAATTGCCTTAAATTCAAGAAACATTGTTATGAAAACCCGTTTTTTTGATTTAAACTTTTTTTTTAAGACCAGAAAATTGTGTGGTTCGGTATAATTCAATGTACCGAAAGCGTAAAAATTTTAAAGAAATCAAATTTCTTTATATAAACTATTTTCGACTTACATTCTCATTTAATAAAAATCCAAAAACTCACGCAGACATGAAATTTTTAGTTTTGCAATTACTGCTTGATTTGTGTAATTGTTGCGTATGAATCTAAGCGACTAAAATCTTGCGTTAATTCAAATCGATTGGGTTTACTAAAAATTGTAATCAGTTAATTACAAATTGTTTAATTGCTTAATTGCATGCGATAATTAAGTTGCATGTGTGCGCGTTTGAATATAAGTCTATGGAATACAAGTAGACAATCAAGCAATTGCAGTTGCAAAACTAAAAATTACATGTCTGCCTGAGCCCTAAATCACGTAAATTGAACTAAAATAGAGTGTACACGTCACTGTTTCTAGAATAGTTACGAAAATTTTACATATTTCTTTTTCTTTAATATTTTTATTTATTATTTATTTTAGTTCTTATTTAAAAATTTTTTTGCAAAATCATTGCTGTGTTAACAACAAAAATAAACTACCCACACAAATTTACATTCGAACGTTCAAAGTCGTATAGTATGTCGCATTGTATATAGCCATACATATATTTGTTATATGAATAAATTTTTTTTTTAGAAATTTTTTTAAAATTTTTATTTTCTTATATCATCCTTTTTTTCAGAAGAAATGACAGGAATGAAAAAAGGAAGAATATGAAATTTGATGACTCATTTATGAGTTATTTTTCTTTTATTTTATGAGTTATTCTTTAGAATATTTCGTTTCACTTAAGTTTGCACATGGTCCAAAATATTTATTTATTTATTTTATTTTTTTTCTTTTTAAAATTAAACATAAATTTCAATTTGTCGTCACAAATTTTCTATGAACACAATATGGATACAAAATTATATATGTATATGAATGATTGGAGAAAGTTTCTTGTTGTAGTGGGCGTATTAGTGGGTTTAAATAAAATGTCACACGCGTGCAAGAAATAACTGATTATTAAATTTTTCTATTTTCTATTAGTAACCCTTTATTCAACCAGCATTCACAAAAATATTTTAAAAATTCCTTGTAAACACAAAGTTGTAAAAAAAGTTTTTAATAAAATTTTTAACGACCGCATTGCATGCAATAAGGGGGCTATAGGATGGCACCGAATTTCAGAAATTGATCCCGCTTCGATTTCCGAGGGGAATATCACCGGAAATCGGAAATCGAAGCCGTTATCGAATTCACATGTCTATGGAACTAATCTATGGAACTAATTGATGAAATTAAATTGTATTAACTAAAAGCTTACTAGGGTCCTTAAAATTGGAAAGAAGTGTTTAAAAGGCATTTTTATAAGCTTCTGGCACATTTTCGCTCAGCAAGACAGTATCATTTGCGATCGGTTATGTACTGATCATCAAAATCAATTTTAACATAATTAGATTTTGAAAATGGTAGTATTTTCTGAAACAAAAATTTCTTCCAATATTTTTAAACTAGTTCTTTTCATTTTGATAGAAAAAATAAAATAATGCGAAATCTGAAATTTTTTTGATTCCGTTCTAAATCGACAAAATTGTAAGAAAAATGTTGATATCAATAATTAAGTTTTAGAATTTCGACTTTTTTTCCGTTGCTGAATCAATGCTCTTCAGTATTTCTAAAAATATTATACAATATTAAATTGTTGAGCTAAAAAACCAACTAATTTAAAGTCTAATGTAATCAGTAATTAATATTATTATGTTTCTTGTACCCAAAATCTAAGTCAAATTTTTATTGTAGCAAAATAACTATATCTTTATAATTCCTGTTATATTTAGTTGAACTGGTAATCCAAACAATTTGAGGACAATAATATTGAAGCTGTTTTGTATATAAAAAGGATCAATGATGTTTATTTTCCATACACATATGGACATTTGATCATAATATTTTTGTGTTATATAGAATAAAAAAAAAATAATTTAAAATTTAATCATAAGAAAAAAATAGAAACCGAATAAATAAAATATGAAATCATTTTTCTGACCTAATTTTGGGCAATTTCTTTTTCCTCCTTTTTTCCAAATTAATTTTTACATATATATATAATATATATGTATGTGATGTGAAAATTAGAATAAAATGTTACACAAGATTGATGGTAATAATAATTGTAAATATAATAATGATATGAATAAGGAAAATGAAAGAAAACTTAATGCTTAAACATATAAAATAAATGACAGTAAAAATGGCGTCAGAAAATCTGAAAATTGAAATAAATTATATTTTGAATAAATTATAGAAAAGATGATTCAAATATTTTTAATAAATTCATAATATGATCACATATTTAGAACTATTATGTTATTGCTTTAAAAATTTTATTTAAATATTCTAAAGCAGTTTTGAACTTGATATACACAGGTCTTGAAATATTGTGGATTTAGTTAGGAGTAAATTTCACTCTAATATTATTCGTCTTTATTATTAAGAATCTTTTACATTGTTTGAGTTATATACAATTACATAAGAGTTCCAAAGTCCGAAATGGTAATTTTGCAATATTTTTGCAATATTTTCCTATATATTTAAAAATATTTTAAATAATTAAGTACTTATGCAGTATTTTGAATATTTTGAACTAATTTCGAACAATTTTCAAAATTTTAAATTTTGATGTTTTGAAACCAACTTCTAAATGTTTTGGTATTTAATTTAGTGTAATACTAGACAGGTATTAAAAAATTAAAAATTAAATAAAAAATTCAATTAAATTCCTTAAAATATTTAAAAGAATATTAAAAAACAAAACCATGTACAAATTGTAAATATCTACCAACTGTACGGTACTCATTGTTATGGAGCAAAAAAAAAAATTGTAAAATAAATAAGGAAATGTTTAAAAGGTCCTAATCATTTGCATTCTTGGTTAAAATTTTCTAATTTCCTCCTTACTAAAAAAAAAATTAACTCAAAAAAAAAAATATTTTTATTACTTCCTCCTCTACTTTAAGGTAGGTACTTTGGATTACAACTTAATTCTCAGTTCTTTCTTTTCTTTTTTTTTAACAAGTTTCAAAGTTGGTAACAAATTTATAAACTTTACCGCAAAAAAAAAAGGAAAGGATTTCCTTGCCAAGATCAATATGGTTAAAGTTTTTTCATTTTCCTTTTTTTTTGTGTTAAAATTTCCTTTTTATTTTAAAATATATTTTTTTTCATTTTTAACAAACTTCTTTTATTATTTTGTTGAAAATAGTTTCTACACTTTATGTGATTATTTGAGATTTTGTAAGTAATACAAGTTTTAAATGAAAAGGATAATATGGTAGCAAATTATTAGAACAAATTTAAAATGCAAAAAAACAGTAAAAGAAAATTTTATTTTACAATCTTTAGAAGAATCTTTGTTCTGAATACTTTTGGGAAGTAAATGTTTTAAATACAAGAGTGTTGAATGCTGATTTGACCATTTGTTATTCTCGATTAGCCTGAAATACATATGGTCTTAAAAATTGAATTAAATTTTATTGTTAAAAGTTCTTTTCGTTTTTATAAAGTCATTATCGATCAAAAATTCGAAAAACAGAGTTTTTTGTACCTATGGCACTACAAAATAATCAATTGACTCGCTAGTACCTTTATGTGATACAATACGAAATTTTGCATACTTTTGGGTGATACTTAAATATTTTCAATAATTTTTTAAATTGAATGTTGTGATTTAAGCTTGAAGTTGCATTTATCATTTAAATCTGCTTTTAATCCTATCTTGTGTTATAGATAAAAATAATTGTTGGAAATTTAACGTTATCACACCATTTTATTATTAATCTTACGAAGGACTTACAAATAGTCTATGTATGCGAATACAAAATAAAAACTTTTAATGCAATTTACAAATCTTTGAGGTTTTTAATATTTGATTTTTTTTTTAATCGTTCAAAATAAAAATAAGAGAAAATTGAAAATTTTTTTAAAGTGGACTACCAGAGATTGTCGTTTCTATGGTGTTAACAACATTTTTATCGAACTTGGCATATTAAAAGAGAATATTTTTAGTTTTTTCCAAAACAATGCAAAAAAAAAAACAAAAGAATCAGTTTTCTAATCTAATGCCCTTTATTTTCTTCTCTCTTTTTCAAAGAAATTTAATTCTCTTTGGTTTTTTTCCATATTAGAAGGACGGGATCAAATGTGGATACCGACATACAAATATTTTATATGTAATTTTGTAAGATCCTTTTTTACTCTTACTTTAATAAATAAATTTTACTAATTTTCTTTGTGAATTTGTTTTTTTTTTTTTAATATTAGTAACCGTAATTTTCGAAAAACTTTTATAAATATTTTAACTACTTTGCCAATTTTCAATTTTTTGGTTTTTATTTTATATATGTATTTTCTTGTCAAAAGGATATTTAATATGGGAAATAACATAGAGAAACTGGAAAGAAGAGAAAAAAATAGAATGTTAAATATTTAAGAAACGTTTGTGATAAAAAAAAGGAAATTTTTGGAAAACTATTTGTGAAAATCACTCGATTTTAATTTTCATAGTTTTCTTTTCCGTAATTTACTCACCACGTAAAAGTACCATTTTGGTAATTAAATAAAATTTTTATTATTATATTAAAAAATTTGGTATGAAATTAAAAAAAATGAAATTGGTAATATGAAAAAGAAATGAAGAAAATTTTAAACCAAAGTAAACTGTAAATGAAAAAGTAAGTAAGTATGTACATATAATATATTAAAGAAATTGAGATTACATAAGTTAACACTAAACATGAAGTTGAGGAAGAAAATTGAAAATATTTTTTTAATCATAAAAATTTAATGAATAAATAAAAATTTGTGGTTAACCTGAAAAATATTTAGACTAGAATTTTTTAAATTGTAAACTTTGCTGAACTAATTAATATTCACTACACGAAGTTTTCCAAAATAAAATAATTTTTAAAAATTATATTAAAAAAATTTTGATATTTTAAACATTTTATTCACAATTAATTGAAGTGAAGAGGTAGCCAAACTCTTTTTGTAAAATTATTCAATTATTTCCTATTAAATTTCATCTATTTGGTATAATCAATACTATTAAATCGTATTTAAGATTAATAATTAAAGTCAAATCGTATTCAAGATAAATAATTAAGAATATTTGAAGAAAAATTCTGTTCTAAAAATGATGTTTTTGGTATAGAAAATAATTAGGTTTTAAAGCAAAATATTAAAATATTTTCAAAGACTTAAAATTTAGAATGGCGTCGCTACGCTGAATTATTTAATTAGAAAAGTATTGAAACAAATTTTGTTACATATTCTTAAAAAAAAAATGGTGCAGACAGAGTTTATGAAGATTATTGCCCTTGTAAGAGTATATTGTTCTTTAACTTATTCATTGACTGGAATTCTATATTTTCGATTATTTCTTAATTTAAATATTTAGATAACTGTTATAAGTTCTTAAGAGTTAAATAAAATAGAAACCGCAATTTCTGAAAATTTTTTTGGTTTTTGCTTTCTTTGTTTTTGAGTCTTCGAAAGGTAGAATTAAAAAAACTGAAACGAACTGAAACCAATACAAAATTTTACGCTCAACAAGGATATAATAAATATATAATAAAGTTCATACTTAATGACTCGTTCAATTGGTTTTAAACTTCATACCAATTTTAATCTACTCTTCACTATGGTGTAAGGTATTATAGTGAATAAAATATATTTAAAATATTTTGAATTGGAATGAGATTTTTAATGAATTTATATTAAGATTATTTTTTATTCATTAATTTGCTATGTGTTCATGTACATATTAATTAATCAAATTATAAAAAACTCGACGTGATATGTAATTGGCTGGAAAATTTTTCGTTTTTCTCCACCCTACATATATGACAGTATTGTAAATCTGTATTAACATACCATATAAAATTACTAAAAATGTGTATGTATAAAATAAATTTATTGCTTTCTATACATTCATTATATTGTTTGTATTGGGTAGATGCACAAGGATTTTCATATTTTATAGAGAATTTTTGATTTAGTGTATGTACGAGCATAATATGAAAATTAACTTAATAATAATATGCAATTTACTGAAAAAATATATATAAACATTTTTAAAATGAAATGAAATGAAATGAAAATGATGGAATAAAAATGATTAAAAATGAAGTCAAAATGAAGTTATGGTTTCAGTTGTCCTTTAAAAAAAATATTGTTTTTGATGTAGTATTGTTTATATGTTTCGAAAACTGATTCCATAGTACATATTATTATGTATTAAAAGAAATTAATTATAAGCATTCAAATGTACATATATAGAGTAAAAATTCATATTTATTTATTTAAAAATTTAGAATGAAGTAGAAATGCACATTTAATTTGGAAAATTAAGAGTTGACTTGAAATTTGAATAATTTATATTCATTTTATTAATAACAAGTTAAAATGTTGAATGAAATTTGAAAGCTAATTACAAATACGATCGTAATTCTGAATTTAGTAAAAAAAGGTATCTACTACCCGAAAATTTTCAAATCCCAAATATTTGTTTTTGGTATTTTGTCTAAATATTTGTTGAATGAATTTAGGTTTCATTACAACTACATAAAAAAATCCATTCAAAACAATAATGTTTGGAAATAAGAAGCTCTACATATGTATTTAGTTCCACATTTAAGGCTATACAGCATACAGACTCGAGACATTTTAAACCTTTGTTGCCAGAGAATTAAAATAAACGAAATCTTTTGGTAATTTTTTTTTTGTAATAAAGTGAAGCTATAATTTCTTGAAAAACCAAATTTTTTTGGAATCCAATGTTGGGTTTTAATTTAGGGACCCGATACTTATAAGAATCGTCAATTTCCTACAACTATAATCAAAAGTAAATGAAAGTATCAGTGCAACAAAGTGCAATTAGAAAATTTATCGTAACTCTTCATTTGTAAACCAATATTTTTTTTATTTTGTCCTAAAAATAAAAAAAATATTGACAAAAACCCTGCAAAAATAAAATAGAAAAAAACAAAAAATTAACAAAATTAATTTGGACTTGTTTTTCTCGTTTTACAACACTGACCAGTTGCACTTACTCACAATACGGTTGTCAAAATTAAATAACACAAAAAAACGCAATCATATGCGAGATGAATTTAACATGCGAGATAATAAAGTTCTCATTTCAGCTTAGAACTGAAATTTAATGATTATTTACGAGATTTAAACGATTGATGATACTTGAGAATAGCATTAGTCAATAAAGCGTTAATACATATTTAATGAAATAATAAAATATATCGATAAATTCCAAGCGTTTAGAAAGTGAGAAAAATCCGCTTCAAAATTATTTTACGGAAATAAAATTTTAATCCAAACTAATAATATTGATATTTATCCCAAAAATTTAATTTTTTTATAGTCCTTAAAATCTCCAAAAATATTTTTAAATTTTTAAACTTGATTTACTCGAACCTTCTGATTTTGACTTAGTTAGTTTTGTGTATAAGACTGTAATATATCTAATTAAGTTTACTAATAATTATGTTTTGATAACTTGTTGAACTTTTTCGCAGTTTATATAGAAAAAGGAAGAACTCCATTTTAATTTACTTTCATCATAATAAAAGTTTAAATTTTCCAAATGAATTTTATTTTTTAATTATTTTTAATTGAAAATCTTAAAAATTTTCTTTTTAATTGTTAAAAGTTTTTTGTTTTCCTTCTTTTATGTAATTAATAACCACTTTTTTAGGAACAAGTAGTTCCAAGGAAAATTTCATAAAATTATAATTAACACTTTTAAACTTTAAATTTGGATTTTTCTCTCTTCGGAAAAACTTTAATATTAAATATTAATAATAAAAATTTTTTTAATAAAATAAAAATAAAGTTAAAAAGAAGTGAATGTAAAAAAAAATTCCGAAAATTTAACAGAATTTGATGATTATACAAAATTTGTGAAACGAAAAACATTTTTCTTTAGAATTTTCATGAAAGAAAATTCTTTGAGAATAAGTTGAAAGGTGCCTTCTTGAGTAAAGCAAATGATACCGCAACATAATTTAAAAAAAAATGAAAATTAAATAAGAAGGTTGGGTATTTTATCTCCCACGAGGATAATATTAAAATTATCGAAAAATATCAAGAAGGCTTAAACGAGGATAATATGGAGTAATGTAAAAAACCATATTTATCGGTTGTGATTAAAAGAAGTGGGTTAAAATTTAAACGGGCTGCATTTAAACTAGGCCTACTTTTTGAATGGCTACTTTCAGAGTGATCTATTTGACAATAGACGCCCAGGAGAATCACATTTTCATTTTCTAAAAATATTGTTAAAAAAAATATAATTTCAATGCAAAATTCATTATAATAATAAAAGTACTAAATTGCATCTCACACAATCTACAATTTAATCTGTGTAATTGTACTATACGGGAGTAAAAAAATTATTCTTAGTCAAATATAGAATTTCGATACTAAAGTCCAGCGAGAATCGTTTTTCCTTTTTCAAAATTTCAAAAAATATGATTACCTTGTTATTCCCGCCTCGAAATCATTATTTTTAAAATCCTCAATATTTTAAATTTGTCATACAAGTTTAAAATATACACCCTTAAGCTCTTCTATAAACATTCATACATTAATTTTTCAACTACATCAATATACGAATTAAGGACATGCAAATATACACTTGTATATATATATATATATATATATAAATACATACATACATACATATTAATGCATGAATAACAAATTTTTTAATCCTTTTTAAGGACATTTTAATTTTATTGTATGCCTTGATATTTTTGTCTTGTCTTTTTCTCTCATTTTTCTCTATATTGTAAATATTCTTTCATTTGGTAAATATGGTTAACCGCATGTTTTACACAAAAAGTTTCAAAAAAAACAAAAAATAAAAATAAGAAAAAGAAACTGAAAAAATATGGAAAATTTTTTGGTAGAACAGATACTTTATTTTTTTTTTTTTGATAATTTCTCCTATTATAAAAGAAGGACATATTTCAGAGAGAAAAAAAACAAAGAAAAAAAGGAGAAAGGACATACATTTTAAATTTTTTACTTTGAATGTTGAATAAAAAGAGATAAAGAGTAAAATATTCAAGAATTTTGTTATACATACTTACATACATGCAGATAATATGAATATTAATGGGGCTATATGCAGCAAAAATATATAGGTTGTTCCATATAAATTTAACAACTGCGGAACAAATAATTGATGACATCATAGTGAATAGAAAAATGCTGAGATTTTCGAAGCATATTATGCGTGCTTACAGATTTTGCTGCAGATTTGAAGATGCAGATTCAATATAGAATTATACTGTTAATTTTAAATGGTGTTTGACGGGACATTACATTGACTCATTTTATAGCTTATTTCTGAAAATTTCTAAAATTCTGAAAATTACATAAAAAATTCATGCAGTTTTGTATTAATTACTTTAATTTCGACAATGTGCCAGATAGATTAATCAAATTTTAATTAAAATATCTAATCGATGATTATATTAAAATTTTAGTTTAAATTTAGTCAGCTTGGAATATTATGTTAGAAGTTTAGAGCTTTAATTTTCTGTTAATTTAAATTTCATACGAGTATCTGCGAAATTAATTCAAATATACTTATAAAATTTTTGCAGGAATGTTCGTTTAACTATAAACAATTCGAACCCAAAAATTACGAAATTTTGATTTAGACGATTTTCACTTGTAGCCTCAGTTCTTATATGAGGAAGGCATTATTATTTATGAATCATGAACTTTTTTCTTCTTTTATATCTACATAATATATAAAAAATATTTCATGAACATTTTTGAATATTCAGAATTTCATTTTTCTATATAGTATAAGAAAATTTTAAATTTTTGTGCCGGAAAAAGAAAACAAAGAAAAGAGAAAAAATTACAAAATATAAAATTTTTTTTTAAAGAATTTTTAATAAAAATATCAAATTTTTTTCATATCTATATTTTAAGAATGCAACAACATGATTACATATAAAAGCAAAATTTTAATAGAAAATTGTTATCACATTAAAAAAAAAGTAAAAAAAAAAAAAAACAAAAATCTTTACATAAGAATCCTGAAAATTTAAAATGCAAGAATGCAATGATTTAATGAAATGTGTATTTCTGGTATACGTATTAGAAAGGATGCTCCAATTTTCCCATAAAAATTAGAATTTTCCTCTTGATTAAGGATTTAAACTTGTAATAGTGAAATTTTGTTTTGTGAGTAAATAATATTTTGGAATTCATGAATTTCTTAAAAATTTTGCGCTCGTTTATGGGAACCTATATCATTTTACTTTAATAACATGGCTTAAAAATTACAGAAAAAAATGACAGAAAAATTAAAACCAATTGCAGTTATTGCTGTTTCCAACTAAATTACTTAAATGTACTAAAAAATTTTCCTCTAGTTCTGTTAGTCTAGGTTAGTCCTGCTTAAAAATTATAATTTTTAAGCAGGACTAAGGATTTAAGTTGTAAACCAGTAGATACATATAGAGATCAATTTTAGTAATATTTATATTTTGGGAAATTCTTACTTTGTGATTTTGTGAGAAATTTTCCGAATTGCTTTTGTATATGAATTCTTGTGGAAGTATAACTAGAAGATTTTCGGTAAATATCATTCAACTCTGAAACATCCTATATGTTAGGAAAGGCTTAGAACTCAATGAACCGGATTATAAGTATAATTTATTACATTTATTTCTAAAATAATTCAAAATTTATTAGATTTCATAAAGTTTTTTTTAAAAATATTTAAAAAATAAAATTTATAAATGAAATTTTTATAATATTAAAAACAAAATCATTTAAAAATTTCAGAAATAGGTCTGCTTCCTTTTAAAACACTTTATTATAAATATTACCATATTTGATTTGATATCAGACCTTCATACGTTTACATACAGGCTTAATATCTATGCGCAATGTTAGTACTGTGACAGAAGACCTGCAGAATTAAAAAATTCGGCCAAAATTTCTTTTAATATTAAAAGTTGTTGAATTTCAATAAAAAATTCGGCAAAAAGTGTTATCTAATTTTGAATTATCCGAAAATTTTTTAAAAAAATCGTTTTTCCATTCTAAAAAAATTTTTGAGTTAATTGATGTAGTCAGTCGTATTAGAACAAAATTTGTTAAGTAAAATTTAAAAATTCCTTGTTGGATTACCTTTTTTTTTTATTTTTAATATTTGTACTTTTTCTTTTTTAAAATGTCAGCATGGTATTAAATTTTTTAACTGATTTCTCACCAAATAGTTATGTGTGTATATTATATAGGCATACAAAATTTCTATAGCATGGTAATGAATAACTTCATTTAAAATTTAGTTCATAGTAGTTTAGTGTACTAAAAAGTAATTATTATATCCTTTTTAAGTCCTTTATTCTGTAGAACTGTTATGAAATGATCCTACTAGAAGAAATTATTTATGAATGTTATAACCATATTGATTTTGTTCTATACATGTATGTATGTTTATGTAACTGTTTTAGATATAATTATATTATACTGAGACTAAAGAGCTTTTGCTCTGAAAATTTTGAAAAATAAAAATTATTTTACTTTTTGGAATAATTTTGCAATATTTAAAATGAATAGAAAAATTTTATGAAAATTTGAATTTGAGAAAATTTCAATATGGAATTATAAGCATATTGAAATGTTTGTGTTTGCTTCTCCAAAGAATTATAGAATTGTGTTTGTATAGTACAAAGAATTTTCATTATAGCATTGCAAGGTTCAATATATTTATACAAGAATATTTACTGAGAACCGAAATGATTTTAGGTCATTTATGTAAATAAATATTCATTTATCATTTTGTAGAATTAGACTAATGTTTAAGTAATTATTATACTATTTTCGGGATATTTTCCTATAATATATATTGAACATACATACACGCATACATCTATCATACATTGAACAGACAAACACGCATTTTATAGTTTAATATTGGATATTAAGTAATTTTCCATTCCTTTTGCATTCAAAGAAATGAATACAACAAAATGAAAAATTGTAAAATTTGATATGAAAATTTCACAAAAATTTTATTTGAATCCTCTAAAATGTTTTAATCAAAATTTTTAATTTTCTTTAATAATTGAGATATTTATAAAAGGTAAAAGAAATTACGGGTTATAAAAATTTCAATATTCTAAAAACAACAATGTACTTGATTAAGATCCATGTTGAATTTACGAGTAGGTTTAAATTTAAATAATAAAATCGCTATTCTATTGAAATAATTCTCTTACTATACAATATTGCATACATGTAGGATAATACATTGTAAAGTAATAATTTTCACAAAACTTATACTTTTAACTTTAAAGGAAAATAGCTTGAGGAGAAGGAAATACAAGAAAAAAAAATAATATGAAACTAATTCAGTTTGAAAATTAATCTAACGCTGACAATTACAATTTTTCTCTGGTTAGGCAAAATAAATGAGTTCAAAAAACAAAGTGCATTTTCATTGGAAGAGCTAGAACATGATCAGAGGGTGGCAAGATTTGAGGATAATTTATGCTCTTGAAAAGTAATGCTTTCAAATAATTCTTCTGCTTGTAAAATTTCAGAATTCTATTTCCAACGCTTTAGACGTTTTATTATCAGACGGGCAAAGTTTGATTCAATATTGTTTTTCGAAAATGAAATCACAAGTATACTATTTTGAATGAATACTAATTAGAAAAATTATTAGTTTTTTTTTGGAAAGAAACTAAAATTGTGGTGGTAATTAATCACAAAATTAGACACTAAATCTTGTATACCAAGAATAATTTGCATAAATTTTTTAGATATTACGTGTTTGTGGGTTTGTATATTAACTGTTTTATTAAAAGAATCAGAATATGAGCTTAGTTTTTGATTTTCTTGGATGACCTTTTCAACAACATATTCTTAAATTAAGATATAATTTACTTTAATTTGTATTTAGTCCTATAATTGACATTGTGCTCCGTTTTTCAAAATGTCTAATAATTTATTAAAACACTTCATTTTCATGCTGTACAATTTTTTCTTTTTCTAAAATTTCACCTAATTAATATGTGATTAACTTTAATGTTCTTAAAACTTTTTAAATTCAAAAATAAATTAATTTACTTTTTTATAATTTAAAAATTTTATTATAAATTTAAAATGTTTATATAGATCATTATTGCAAAAAAACGAAAATAAGGATAACAACCTTCTTAATATTTTCTTAATTACTTTAAAAAATTTGCAGTAAACTTTCTAGTTATTGAGGGCGGACGGATAAAACCACAAAACAGTCTATAAAATCAATTAACCCTTTGTATATAGAAAAAAAAACAACAAGAAAAATAGAAAAATTAAGAGGAAATTGGGAAAGGTTAGTTTTTTTTTTTGGCTTCACAACCACACTAAATGACATTTTAAGTTAAAAGGATCAAAAAAAAAGAATAACAGTAACTTTTTATTTACATAAAAAAAACTAACCAAGTTTCTTTTCACTTGTTCTGTTTTTTGCTGCTAATGAGACGTGCACTAAATAATTTTATATGCGGAATCTTTAGATTCTAATATTTGAGATGGAACTATTTTGTAGGATAAAAATTTTCATTTAAATTAAGAAGTTTAAAATTTGTGAAGAGAAGTGATGATAAGTAAAAGGGATGAATTTGGTACCCACAAGGCAAAGCATCTTAAGTCATTTTTCATAACCAAGGTATGAGAAAAACAAGGTTCAATTCAATGCTGCTTATATTCTATTAGATTTAATGAATACACTTAAAGAACAGACATGGAGGAGAACAGCCGTTATGTACAACAACTGTATCACAACTGCGTTTGACTTCCGCTGCGGCATTTTTATACGTATATTTTAGGTAATTTATAGTGAAATAAAGAGGAAAATAAATAAGTAAAAAATTTAAGGCACATATTTTAGAATTTACGCTAAATTTTTTAAAATAATTATTTGAATTTTTGGAAAATGTAATTGAAAAAGACAAAATTGATTTCTTTTAAACTGTGGTATTGCTATACTGCTCTTTTGAAATTCTGTAGGTAAAAATTAAAAATATTTTCATAAAATTATGTAAATTAAAGGACAAAATTAATGAAATAATTGAAAGAAACAAACAAAAAACATGAAAAAGTTTACAAGAAAAGAAGAACTTTGGAAATTGTTATTTTTCTCTTTCCTTTTTTTTGTAAACAACTAATCTGTTATCCTTTTGATTTTTCCTCAAAATTAAAATAAAAAATTAGGATGAAATGATTTTTTTTATATTTTTTCTTAAAAAAAATTTTGATAAAATTAAAATAATTAAAATTTCTTAAATTGCAATCTTTTATAATTTTTGAGATATCAAAATGGTATTTTTATTTTTTGTTTTAAAGAGTTTTTTAGATTAATCTTTTTATTCAGATTTTTTTTTTGTAATAATAAATTTATGCAAATCAAAATTTTAATTTTCCGGAAAAAACTTTTAATATTTTTGACCTTATTACCTAATTAATATAAACGGTTTTGGAATTTTATTTAAAAGATTAGAATTAGTTTAGGTTTTCGTTTGTAATGCTTCAAATCATGTGAGCTTTTAAGGAACAATTAGTATTTACAAGCGAAACTGTTGCTCAGGAAAGTTCTTCTCAGTGCTGCTTAGAATGAACCAGAATCGGGTTCATGCTGTTACTGGTTTCTTCACTGGATTTTGTATGGGGTAATTGGACTACCTTTTGTGTAGATTTTGCCAGGTTGACGGGGAAACGGCCATACATATTCTGTATGGTTGTTCTGATCTGGCTGTCAAGAGGTGGAGATGGTTTGGTCGGAGTTTTTTGAAGAGTTCGTTTCCAACACCTCGAAGGATATGTCCGGGTATTTAATTGGAACCGGAATATTTTAATTTTAATATGGCAGGGCTACAACAAGCAATTGTTGCCTGTGGCGGTCGGAAGAGAGGAATTCTTTTGCCTGTATTACTCTTCAATAATCTATAAATTACAATACATGTTGCGCTCTGTTTGTTAATAAAGAATTACCAAGATTTCTTTATTACTTGTAAATCACGTAATGCTTGTTTCCATATGGAATTTAATTGAATCCGAAATTTTTAGCCTAAATGAAAGTAAAGTTGAAGTATTAGAGTATATCATAACAGTATACTACTTTGAAAGTAAAAATTATACATTGGAAAAAATATTAGAATTAGATGAAGCCTATGTGATTTGATTTTGATTCTATTGTGCCGAAATATTGCAGTTTAAGGAAATTTAGGACCTATTTATTATGAGTACATTATTCTAGATACGAATTTCAATAATTTTTTAAGCAGCGGAACCTATTTCGAAAACTCGAAATGAACTACTGCAAAAATAACTTCAATAAAAGTAATTTAAAAAAAAACAAGCAAATTTCAGGCTTTAAAATTTTTTTAAGTTCAATTTGACTTTGATATATTTTTTATTATAATTTTTTAAGATTTCATAAAAAAAAAATTGTATGTCAGATTTAATAATAGGCCCATGTATATGTAAAGATGTACCTTTTTAATATTCCTTACTCAATTTTTTTTATTGTTAAAAATTAAAAGAATTTTATACCTTATTTAATCTCTCATTTATTATGCGTCCATCATACAAAATTACACAAAAATTTTCATAAAATAAAATTTTTTTTTTTATTTTATATTTAAACATTTATTGTTAAATAACAAAATGGATTCCAGTTTATTATTTTTTTTTGTTATATTTTCTTAAAAATAGAAAGAGAAATCTTCATATTATACTATAAAAAGTTGATAATAAATTTTTTGTTGTATTTAAAATTTATTATCCTTGAAATGTAAAAATGAATATTCTTTTGTCATTTTCTGTTATATGCCATTCAATTTTTTGAAAATAAAGTTAAATTTAGCTGAAAATCACCGGTCATTCTTAAATAAATACAATAATAGATGAATAACAGAAAATACACGTAAACATAGAATAGAATGTTCGTATATACATAAAAGAAAATTATTCTAAAAATATTTTATTATCTACTTAAAATGGGGATTGATTGATGTTTTAGAATTTCTGGATATGAGTATATAGATACAGTATAATTCAAGCAGGATATATGTACATTGTATTTATTCAAATAAATTGTAATTTTTCAGGATTCCATTTTTGAAATGTTTTCCACAACATTAAAAATATTGTGAATAGCCTAGCTATATACCTATAATTTTATGAACACAATAATTATGGTAATATGTAAATATCTAATATTAATAAATTTTCATTAAACAAGAGGCTGTATGTAAAATTCAAAAGGTTTTTCGAATACTAGTATGTATAACAATTATAATTATATTGACATGCATAGGTATATAATACATGCATTAATCTATTATAACGGGAGTAAGTATGTGATTTATTAAGGACGTTGATATATTTTCTGCCTTCTAACTATGCATAATTATACAATAAGTACCTGTATGTTAGTATTCATATAATTATATGTGGTTACAATTAATGTTAGAAATAGAGGTATAGATAATGTAAAAAAATTGAACAATTAGACTTTATTCTATTGAAATTTCTTAAAGTGTAAAATATTTGTGGGTATTTAAAATTTTATAGGATCCAATTTAAAATAATATTTAACTGGGATTTGTAATAACTTAATAAAAAGTAAGTAAACTTAAATCAATTGTAATTGAAAATATTTAAAATGCAAAAGTTTATTTATCTTTACCGTAATTTGTAAGGAAAATCGAAAAATATAAAAACACTTTTGCCAGTAGTGCAAAATATTCGAAAAATCACAAGAATATGAGAATTCATTTTTCTGGAACACAATTTTTATGGAGAATCTTTTAAATACGAAAATGTATCCGTTTTCATATCTATCAAGAATACGAAACCATTAATTTAACCTTTGCGTATATGAAATGTCCTCTTAGAATCTGTTAAAAGAAATTAATTCCGGATAACGTTTTATTAGATTTAATTATAGGAATGAAGGGAAGGAAATAAAGAGTTTCTATAATTATATCACGATTTTTTGTATTTAATAGGAAATTTTATTGCATACAATTAGGGGTTTCGGCTGTAAAAAAACAATTTACTTATAAAATATCACAAAGGCGAATTATCACATAAAAAAACTACAAAATTTCAGAAAATTTTTAAAAATTTTAAATAAAAGATTTTAATCATAAGCCACATCATATGAAATCTTCAATGTTTAACAGAATTTGCCACAAATTTAAATTGCATACTCCTACACGTACTGTAAAAAAAATTATACTTTTTTTTTAAATCTAAATATTTTAAATATAAAACATATTGCATGCACTTACTCTTTGTACATGTATTCGAACAAAAATCGTATTATTCAAAAAATTTGTTAAGAACAAAATCTTTTATTTAAAAAAAAGTTTTACCACACATACTCGTACACATTTCATTTTATTTAAATAATCATAAAAATTTATTGTATTGAATTATTTAAAAGATTTAAGAAACCAATACAAGTAACTTTTCTTTTCCTACACACTTGCGAGCAGCATTTCCTTGGAAAGGAAATCTTTCTCTACAGGAAAATTCAACAGAAAATTCACCATGAAAAATTGTTACTTTCGAAATTTTTTTTTGGTGCTAATGTCATTTTTACACCTGTTTACATATTTTATATAAGCGAAATAAAGAAAAATTTTAGAAGAAAATAAGAAAGTTTTAAAAGTCAATTTATATTTTTTTGAGAAAAACTTCTGCAATTTTCTTCTTCTAAAACATGTGTGTATAAAAAAGTATAAAGAAATTTACACAATAATTTTTCTAAGAAAATTTTCATGTATTTCTTTATTAACAATTTTGAGAAATTTCTTTGAAAATTTTTCTTTTAGTATTTTAGCATTGGTTTGCTTTATTTTCTAAATTACAAACAAATTCTAATTTAAAATTTTGAGAAAAATAGAAAAAAAAAAAGTATACAAACCATCTGTGCCATCCTTCTTCCCATCTCCCTTTTCTCTCTTCCAAACTTTTGTAGAAATTCGAAACAAAATTTCGCTTATGAATTTGGTACTACATACACGAATTGCCATATAATTTAACAAAAACTAATTAACACTGATTGTGTAAAGATTTTGTTGTGAATAAAGAAATATTCTATAATCAACACAAACAAAATATTCTAGGAAATCAAAATTTTTAATACTTTTAAAGAAAAAATGTAATAAAATTAAAAAAAAGAAAAAACAAGGAATGGTTTAATTTTAATTGCTTAAAAAATTTAAAATGGTATACAATAAAAAATAAAAGAGAAATGGTAACGTAATTAAAACAAAGCTAATTAAAGGATCTATTAAAATTACTTGAATTACTTTTATGCGGTTTCTTTTTAAAAATTTAATATGCGTGTGTTGTGGTTGCGATATGGAATTCATTTAAAAAGTCAAAGTCAAATTTAGAAAATTAGAATTTTCTTGCACAGTAAATGCAAAAAAAAAACATGATTTGGAGGAATTTAATTTTTATTGTATAAGGTTTGCTTCTTAATTTAGGCAAATGTGCAAACATAAATTTGGGTTTAGAACACTTTCGTCTTGATATTTTGAGTTTTATGGTAGCTGTGAACGTTGGAAAACACGTCATATTAAGGTGTTTTTTTAAAATACAAGAATTTTTCAAAACAAAAATCTTTCAAACTACAATAATAATTTTAAGTCAAATTTTTCGAGTGGCTTTTTTGAGTTTTTTAACGGTTTTGGGACGGTATTACGAAAAAAAAACATTTTTGAGTACTTAATTTCTTTTTGAATATTTCGTTTTTTGAGTAATTATTTTAAGTGATTTCCTAATGACGACGTCACGAGCGAAAACATTATGAATGAATCACGAATTTTAAATGAAAATATTTCAGTTACTTTTTTTAGTTTAACCCCAACCCCAGCTTTCTACGTTAAGCCGTATTTATGTTAGAGCCATTCAGAAATATCATTAAAAGTGTGACCGACCGACAAACAAACACAGCTAACATTCAACATTGGGCTATTATTATAATTTATACAGAATTTGAAATAAATACATTAAAAGGAAATAAATTTTTGGAGAGATTAAGGAAGACTATAGGCAGAGAAAATGAGGAGTATTGCAAATTTCTTATTTCTAATTTTGAAAATGTAGATTTTTGCAGTTTGTTAGAAAGTTTTAGATTTTAGATATTTTTAATATTGAAAAAAATTCTTCTTGATAACAAACTTTTGTTATCCAATTTCACAGCAAGTTACAATATTAAGAATGTAACAAATATTTTGAGTTTCGGAATCTTAGTACGTGAGTCTCGTATGTATTTAGCATGTATTCGTAGCGAATTCGTATGAATTTAGTATGTATTTAGAGTTTGATGCTGCTAAAATTGATCTTCTTAGTTTTCCAAAATATTTTGAGAACATCTGTACAAGCAATTAAAAGCATATAAATTTTTTTTTAATAAACTTTGCATTTAATCCAAATATCTTTTCATTTATGGCCCTAAATTTTATTTTATAAAATATACCATAAAAGTTCTCATATTTAATTCTTCAAAATTGCATAATAAATAATTTGGGAGACAGCTATTCAATTAAAAATTAAATTATAATATACTAAATGTCCTAAATATTCTCAATTACCAAAAAATAAAAATCTCAAATAGCTATCCAAAAACTTGTATAAAAACATTTTATTCCCATTTCAAAATTAAATTTTATGATAGAAATTAACTAATTATCCATAGTATTAAATTTTTTATTTGCAACTCTTTAATAATTAAACAAATTAACAAAATTATATTATATAAAATCTAATACATAGCTAGGCTTAATTGTATATGAAACGAAAGAGACCATTTTTTTTTAATTTTCATTATAAACAATAAATTTATTTTTTTGGGTCTACATTAACCATGTTGATATATATATATACAAAGGATATGTACCAGTACTACAAAAATATTCATTATTCATTTCTTAGTACGTATTATTAAGCTTTATGACAAATCAAATAAATTTTTTGGCGCCTTTTAATAACCATACTGTTTTTAGAAATTAAAAACGGAAAAAAATAAAGTACGAAATTTTTCAACAAAAAAATAAATAAATGACTAGAATATTTATTTAATGTATATATACATACATACTATATCTATATTTTCCCGCAAATATGTACACACGTATATAGTAAAGAAATTTATGACATTTTTATAAATCAACAAATTTGCCTTTCTCGGCAAATCATAGCGAAAAAGACGTGTACAGGGAAAAAATAAATTTTATGGTTTTCATGAAGGGTGATCTCATATAATATGGGAAAAAAGAACAGGTTAAATAATTTCGAATCGAAATAAAAATTAAATTTTCGGTTTTATTAAACAAATATTTGATTAATATTGTAAAGATATTAAACAAATTTCATGACATCATATGGGCATATTTGTAACTTGTGTGCAAATATTAAGATTTGTGTTGTATTTTAAATGAGATTTGTGTAATCAAATTTGCGTTGTTTGTATTACAGGGCTTGATTTTCATTTCAAATTTCACAAGAATAACAATAAACGTATTCGTCATCTGAGATGTAGAATTGTGATATTTTGTCAATCAAATGTCCCAATGTTCGTTAATAATAAGTCTAATTTAAATAAACTATAATTTTATTTTAATTTTACTTTAATTTTATTAATAACAAAAATTACAAAAGTTTAACAATGTTAAAACTTTTTCAAAAAATATTTTAAATCAAAAAATATACAAAAAAACTCCGAAAATTTTATTCTCATTACGATTAACAAAATATCAAAATTTTGCGAGGAAAATTAAATAAGTTCTATTTATTTATAGCCTATGACAGTCTATATTTGTCAAATGAGATGAAAATGACAGATGGGCAAAATTGGATGAAAATTGTTTAAGTAAACTAATTTTCAATATTACTTTTAGCTATATTTTCGCGAGAGTTTATCCATTTAATTATGTATTATACCCTCCAACGGAATAGATCTAAAATTCCAATAAATCTGAAATTCCACGAAAATTCGTTAATTGATTTAGATATGATCAAAAGGATAAAATATCTAAACAGCCGGCTGTTTTGATCCAAAATTCCCCATTTTGTGTTTGCAAAGGTAAAATTTAATTACATATCTTAAATAAAAACAGCTGCCCATCTCTATTTAAATCGGCGATGTTGAATTTGATAAATAAGGTAGAGTTAAATCATATGAAGTTGGGATTTACATGAAATGTTACAATTATTTGACAGCACAAGATATGTGGTCTCGTTTTGGCAATATTTTACACGAAAATTTTTTTGGTGGGATTTACATTTCTCCAATTACTCAGGTTAAAAAATTCATTTATTTTTTTGGAAAGTCTACATGCAAAAATTTTATACGATTGCAATACCTCTCTTATTGTATACAATGTAGTCCAAAAAAAATAAAACAAAATAGGGAGAAAAAAAAATTTAATAACTCACAAAAATTTATTGTGCGGAAAGGATTTATGCGTTAATTATTATCTCGAGAATTTTAATTATACGCCATAATGTTGCTTTTTTCTCATTTATTCATTCATTCATTCATTTATTCAGCAATAGCACTCTTTCAGAAATTCTAATTTTTTGATTTGTCTATGTTCTTTTACAACCAGGACAAAATACACGTACACAGCAAACAAAGTATATAATAAACTTTACTCGAATATCCTTTGAAATGAAAATTTCATAATAATAAATATCCTTATTCGCATATATTTCAACATTTTAACATAATAAAATATGAAAGCCAGAATTTTAAGTATTCATGTACATATATTATATGTGTACCACTCGGTAGGAACAAAAGGCTGTTGAAATAAAAATCACAGTTTTAATGTTTTAGCAAAAAATTTTTTTTTTGGCTTTTCGATAAAATTTAAAAAAAAATTCAAGATCATAATAAAATTAAAAATGAATTAAATTTAACACGCTAGAATGAAATTTTCCGTAATACGAAAAAATTAATATTAAACAAAATTATTTAGCACAGTTGAGTTTTCTATCATGGTGTTAAAGTAGTGTAAAATTAAAATTGAGATCGAGTTAAAGTTTATGTATGTTAAAATTCAATATTGATACTAAATAAGATTCATATGTTATGAATTTGTTATAATAAAAATATTTTTAAGGATTTTTTAATATTTACAGAAAATTGGTATAATATTGCTTTATTTTATGAAATTTAGTGTTACATAAGTTCCTTAAACTTATGGTTTGAAAAATATTAAATTTATTTTCACCTAATAAATGGCGAAATTAATCTATTTCAATATAAATTTTCTTAATTATTTTTTTCATATAACATTGCATATAATTAGGCTGAATTTTTTTAAAAGTAATAATTACCAAAAAATTTAGATAAATGCTATTTAATTTTATACAATATTCAATTATATTATAATACATACTTTTGCGTAAGGGAACAATTATTCTAACATACTAACTTTTGTAGAAATTCGATGGAACTTCGAAGCAGTGTTTTATTAAAAAAGGGACATGAAAAATTTCATTTTAAAATGTATTTTGTTTTTTAATTAGGAGTGCATTAACACGAGACAAGGAGGAGGAAGTACAAAAATATTTTTGTTTATTGAAATTAAACATTTATTTTTTAACTGTTAAAATTAAGAGAAAAATGAGATCGGCCGTGCCGGAGAAAATTTACTATGCCGCAAATTAGCCCAAACTTTGAAATTATCACCTTAAAAATAGCCAAAACGATGAAAAACCTTTGCTTTCCAAGTCATAAATATGTCGACTTAATTTTCTAAAATATTGAAAATTATAATTAAAATTAGTGAATAATTCATTTAGTTTGATTATTTCACATTGAAAACCTACATGTACTTATATAGAATATTTAAATAAAAAATTTGGAATTATTTTGGTATTAACAGGAACCTTTCAAAACCCAAATTTTTTCATGTACATACAAGCATTTAATTAATTATTATTTTTCAACTAAATTGTAATTAAAAAGTTTTTTTTTTAATTTTGAATTATGGAGTCTTGAAATACAAATACACACAAATTAATTATCCGCTATTAATTTTTAATTACAATGAAATTTTGGATGGCTACATTAATTAAACTCATGTTTTATAAGCATATCAAAAACAGAATTATATAAAATTTTTTATCCTCGATACAAAATCCTTAATCCTCCAGAATACAAAATAATAAGTATTTTAAAAAATAATATAAATTTTTTTTTTAAATAAGTCAAAAGAGGCTCCCTTTATAGCATGGAAAATCAATTTTGTATCAGAATGTTTTTTTAAGATCCGCTTTGTATGAACACAAAATGAAGTTTTATTTTTTTTAAGTACCAACAAATCTCTAATTTTTTTCCCCGATTTTAAAAATCTCTTCATTTGTACCAATTCTTTTGCATTTAAAAGGATATTAAAAACAAGGATTTTTTTTGTTACAAAAATATTTTAAATATTTTTTTTTTTTTTTTAAATAATAAATAACTTTCGGTTTTTTAAATATGTGGTTTTAAAAAATATGAATATAAGCTGAAATAAAATTTTATAATATTCAATTTTCAATACGTTTTAAGGATCTTCTTATTTTCGGGTTTTAATTTTTTTTTTGCGCTTTGTTTTACTTAATTTTTAATACTATTTTATTGTATTGTTTTCTGTTTAACCACGATGTAAACATGAAAAAGGATCAGATAACCACAATGAGTACATGAAAATGCATAAAATTTTATGTTTGCCATACACACATACATATTAAGTACGTATATATTAAAAGAATATGTATAAATACAAATTAGTAATGCATCCTTTTGTAACAAATTGCGTTTCTATAGAATTAAAACGAACAAATTACGAGAGAACAAACGGGAAATGAAATGAAAAAAAAAATGAGACGAAATCAATATAAAATTCACGAACTTGTGTATATTTTTTGTCTCTCTATTAAATTTCGGAATAATAAAAAAATGTTGAATCAGTGATTGTAAAATTGCATTAATTAATCTTGTATTAATTGTATATCGGTTGAGTATACGTCTATACGAAATATTGACAGAATAAGAAGCTATGCTTTATTGTTAACTGTGCTAATCATGTCTTATGTGAATAATATTTCCGTATGGGTCAATACCAGACATAGTCAATATGGGCTACTCAATAGTAATCATTATGAATTAATTAGAGAGTGAGAAGACAACTAGAATTTTCTATTAACATTTTGAAAAGAACTGTTATACGCTCTGCAGCACGAAAAAAGTAAATGCCGTTAAGGTAATAAAAAATGCTTTTAAAAAAATGAATAAAAAATTTTTTTTTTGTTTTTTATTTGATTTAACTGCAATATTGTTTTTTCCATTTTTTTTTTCACCACTTGTAAAATGTTTAAAAAGCTACAGTAATTTTACGAGTTTATTTGTTTTTCTGTTATTGCAAAAAAAAAAAAACATAGAAAAAGAAAATTGAAAATAAAAAGGAGATTATTCGTTTTTTTTTTTTAAGGCCAACAAAATTAATTTTCAAAAAAAATTTAAAAATTTTCCAATGCTTTTTTGATTCAACCATGGCGCGTATTTAAGATGAAAATTATTACAAATTGTATTTATAAAATTTATAAAACAAGAAATCAAAAAATACAAAAAAAAAAAAGATTAAACAAATCAATTTATAAAATGACTTTTTCAATATCCTTTTTGAATTATTAAAAAAATTCCTAAATTTAAAATAAAATTTTTGATTTTATTTTTTTTAGTGAATCTTTGGTCAAAATTTATGTGGTATTACATAAAATTAATCGTATATCAAATTAATCAAATAACCGTTGTGGGAATACTCTGTATTATATGCATGCATAATAAAAGGATATTTTATAATAATTAAACAAAATTATTGAGATTTGAACGAAGTTCTATACAATGACTGGTTTCAGATGGTTACGTTTTGGTTAATATACTCTGAAGAAATTTAATAATTTTTGCAAAATTATTATTTAAATATAAAACAAAATTTTTATATTAATTAAGAATAGATTGCACATAGATCTAATGAAAATATTTAGTTATAGTTAGCCAAAATTATAAAAAATTTTGGAATATTCTAGATTAGTAGAGTGTTTAACGTTAAAATATTTGCTATATTAATAATTATTCTGTTAAATTAATTGTTATTTTTAAATTTTTATACCCGTACGCATTATATATGCTCAACTTCCGTTTGTATTACTCAATTACAAATTAATTTTGTAAATATTTTCATTGCGTGTAGTGTACTGTCAAAATAGTCGATATTTTATAAAGACTATTTTAATTCCGCTTCAAAGACGAGTTCAGGTTGGGTCAACATATTGCTAATTCTTATATATAATTTTAGATTATAGAATAAATTTTATCAAAAGTGTTATACAACTTCGAAAAATAATTTGATAATATATATCATATAGTTTTTCAAATTACTAATTTAATTAAGACGCAGATATTACTATAAGCATGATAGACTAAAATTTACAAAAAAAAAATTAAAATTCTCAAAAGAAAAATTAAAAAGATATTTAGGCAAAATTAAGGAAGATGTAATGGTGTAGCTAAAAATGTCATAGTGCAAAATTATGGAAGATATCATCGTGCATAGGAGCTCTTTTCGCACACCCTATATTAACTAGATAAACAAATGAACAAAGTATGAATTTTTATAGAAGATTTCATATTACATTTGGAATAGAGCTGCTGTAGAGTTGATAATAGAAATTCTCTACTTATCTTATGTTTTAAGTCTAATTTTGATTATAGTAGGGTAATTTCACAAATTTAGTTTTCTCTCACTGAAAATTGTTAAAATTTTTAATTTTAAAGAATAATTATCCTGTTTCATTGCATTTTTTAAGAATCGATTTTTAAAATTTCAAACTTAATAATATTATTATATAACAAAATCGATTTCGATTTCAATATAAAAAATTTAAGTTGCATAAATTTTTTTCTACATAGCTTTAAAAAATTTCCATAAAAAAAAAGTTGACTGAAATTTGCAATGGAAGTTGCAATATGCTACAAAATTATTATCGTTGCAATTACATTGATAAGGTAAGCAATATTCATTTAATTATGAAAAACAAAAAAAAAATATAAAACTTTTGATAGAAGAGATGATAAAATGGGCGACATAAAAATCCTTCCATTTTATTTTAATCATAAAAAATATTTTGATTATTACATAATATGAAGAGAAATGGTTTCCACTTATTTCTCAAATGGCTAGACATCATTATGACCCTTACCAAAAATTTAAATATATGGCCTGTAATGTTAAAAAAAAAAACGAAGCACAAAAACAAGACTGGACATTAATTTCACTTGTCATATTCAGATTTTCATATTTCATATTTATGCCTTTAGTTTTTTTTTTGCAAAATTTTACTTGCGGCATTGAACATAAATTTTTATCATAATTTTCTTAGGTACTACAACTTTGTGAAAGTTTGTTCCTGCTTGCTTTCGGCTTAGCGGTTGGCCTTTTGTTAGAAAACATCATTTACATACATGCATGTAATTAATAACAATAAGACCAAGGATTGATACTGATAAAGTTTTAGTTAGACTGATAAATCGGAATTTGGAATTTATTTTTCAGAGTTCTTAAGATTACTAATTTATGACGTAATTTAGACATTATTATAAATGTATGTTTCTGTATAACAATTTTAAAATTTTTTAGCATTGCAAAGAATACGCGTATGTATACAAACGCCCAAAGGGTATAATTTCAAAAACTGACTGAACGTACCTGTCATTAAATTGATTTTGGAAGAATTCTCCTGAAATATACTTGACATAGTCGGCTACATTCCAAATACATGTTAATGATTCGAAGATTTCTATTTGAGTCATTCATTTTGAACATTTTATATACATATATGTATGTATGTATGTATGTATTTGCTTTTTTATTGAAGTGAATATAAAGGGAAATTACATTATTTGCATTTATTTTCCATCTTGTTTATTTTTAAATTTTAATTTCTTTATTATCCTGTTTCGGAAATCCTTTATATGACTTGAATTCACGGATACATCCATAACGTATGTGTTCTGAAATAAGTACATATTATTATGTACATATGTAGCTACAATGAAATAAAAAAACTAAAATTGTATACAATAAATTACTATTTTTTTTAAATAAAATGGAGTATGATGTGAAATTAAACTATAACTCAGGTTTTTTGATGGATTTTTGAAATTTGTTTGCTTGTTGATAAATGCATAAATTTTCACACGTATGTATGTACGTATTTATGCACATACATTTTTAGGAACGCCATTTGAAATGATTTTTAATTTTAAATACATAGTTGAAAATGAAAAAAAAAATTAAAAATTGAAATATGACAATTTTACTTCAAATCCTAAAGCTACTACGTTTCCTATATTTTTTGTAAATTTTGAAGTTTTTGAACTTAAAATTATTTTTGTTTTAAAATTAAAATTCTTCTATGAAATATTCAAATAAAGAATTCGATATAATTTCATTTTGTAATAATAGTAATTAATTCTGACTTTCATAAAAATTATTATTCTGTCTTCTAAGTGGGGCGTATAAAATCTAAAAAAATTTGAAAAATTAAAAGTCATTACCACTCATTCCGGCTTTCATTATTTTATGTACGGCGATTTGGATCAGCAGACGAATAGAGAAATGGAGAGAAAGAGTCGCTAAAGTACTATAAGAAAGAAGAATTTTTAGTAAAATGATTTTCGGTTTTTTTTTTCAATGTGATTTAAATTTTACGAAAAAAGCAGTGACGTAACGAATACAAATTATTAAATGTATTCTACATTTTCTCATCCCATTATATGGAGAGTAGAAGAGCAATTGAAACCGAATTTCAAAGTTTGAGAATTGTCAAAAGTTTAATTATACCCGTACGAACGTATGTGCGAAGGGTATACTAAATTTGCCTTACCGTTTGTAACGTTAAGAAATAACGGCGTTAGATATAGACTCAAGTGTATGTTTTTGATCAGCGTCAAATTCTGAGTTGATTTAGCTTTGTCTGTCCGTCCGTCCGTCCGTCCCAACGATAACTCAAAAACTAATTGAGCTAAGTTCACCAAATTTTCACAAATGATTTATTGTAGTAAGTGCCAGAACCCTATTTAAATTGGACATGATCGGGGTACCGGTTCGGGTAGCTGCCATACAACTTCAAAATTTATTTGGCTATATCTCAGAAACTATAAAAGTTGTGGTATTGAAATTTCACACAAACGAATATATTAGTAGGGCCAATGTGTCTCATAAAAGTCGTTGAAATTACTTGGCTCCTTCTGGTACCTGCCATACAACTTCAAAAGTTATTTGACTATATTTCAGAAACTATTAAAGCTATGGTATTGAAATTTCACACAAACGAATATATTAGTAGGGCCAATGTGTCTCATAAAAGTCGTTGAAATTACTTGGCTCCTTCTGGTACCTGCCATACAACTTCAAAAGTTATTTGGCTATATCTCAGAAACTATAAAAGCTGTGATATTGAGATTTCACTCAAGTGAATATATTAGTAGGGCCGATGTGCTTGATAAAATTCGCTAAAATTTCTTGGCTCTTTCTGGTAGCTACCATACAACTTCAATAGTAGTTTGGCACAACCAGTATTTTGAAAAACACATAGTACTGAAATTTTGCATAAATTAATATGGTAATACGGCAACTTAAAGTCATAGTCTACCCCATAGTTAGTTATGGCACATTAGTTATTCGCACATAGGATAACAAATTCGTACGGGTATCACAGAGTTGACAAGGTCAACTCTATTTTTTTTCTCGTTTTAATAAAATATTTGCCTTCTTTGTTTATAATGCGTATAACATGATCGAAAATTTATTATGGCTAAATTGTTAGACGAGTCCATGTTAAATTGGAATGCAGTTCCCAAATTATTGAAAGTAAAAAATGCCTATTTTTAAAAACCGTCTTTTACCAAATAAATTCATTAATGCTTTATAATTTTATCATAAATTAATAAACTCTTACATTTAGAAAAAATTTAATAAAACTGGAAAACTATTGAATATTAAGCAGTATACGTAATGACCAACATATTCAGTAAATAACTTACCCAGAATCATAAATCTGTACACCAAGAAAACAAAAATTACTTGTTAACTTCGATAATGCTATTGACTTCGTTGTCCATTACCAAGTGATCAAATTTGATTGAGTGTATAATATGTGCTGAGATACTTACATATAATAGCTATCTAAAATTGGAAAAATTTTTAACAAGAGTGGATATTATTTTATGTCCACAAATAAATAAAACAAAAAAAAAAATTAATAAAAATGTCGGAGGGTGAATTAAGGATAAATGGTTGAATGAATTTTCATTCTAAATTTATATCGCTTTGTATATGTATATCTGAAAATCGTTATATTAAATAAAATTGTAATAAAATAAAATTAAAATTTAATGATGGACACAAAATGAATGCCATATATTATATACATATGTACATAAAAATTCATTTAATGTAATTAAGAAATAAGGAAAAGATTTTTGAAATATTTTTTATTCTGCTTCTTATTTTTCCATATAAAAATTTTTAATTCAGTCATTAAAATGTAATTAAATACGATTTAATTTAATTTTTCATTTTATTTTTATTTTAACATTATATTATTGTAATATTCATTTTATTTAATATCTTTAATTGAATTGAGATCTCTGTGTTTAATTTAATTTAAAAAAAATTCTTTTTTTAAATTCTCAATTAAGTTTTTCTGTAGAAAATATTGAATCATTGCACTAATTCAAAAAAAAAATGTGATGATAAAATGAAAATTTACTGATTTCTATATTAAAGAGGGCATTTATTTGTTAATGAAAATTGTTATAAACAAAGAATTGAAATTTTTACAATTTTAATGATAATAAATTAAAATAATTGAAAATTTTTGATTCTGATTAAAAAAGGAAATTTTATATTGATTATACGATTAAAATATTTTTCTAAGAGATATTTAGTTTCATCTTCATTATGGCGAATGACAACCAATATCATTTGTAGGGCTCGGATTTTTAGATAAATACCTATTTGTTGTCTACCATAATTAGATCTTGGAGTATCAATTGGAGTATAATTTGTTTCATTAATTTTTTGTTCATTTGAAACTGATTTCATTTTACCTTCTTTGATCTTCTGTTAGGTATAGGAAACTGCTAAGCTTTTACTAGCTTTCAAATGGAAATTTTGCAACATCAGCGCCCCATAAATAACGGACTTTAAGTTTTTGCCCGAATAGTTTCAGTTGAAATTAAATGAACGTTTACGAAAAAATGTAAAAAATGGTTGCATATTATGCGTCAGAATTCTCGCAAAATAGTTGTTGAGTATGGTTTTGTAGTTTATCATAAATAAAAGGCAATTTTGATTTTAATCGTTATGTACGAATTCGCTGACAACAAGTAATTTCTGTTGCTAAAATTTTACAATTTAAATGTCATGTTATATTTAAAATGGATATGTTGCCAGATAACAGCCGATTTGAAGAACACTTCAGTAATGTAGCTACTTGGTGAATAGTTAACATTTTGAGTGGATTCTGTTAATGTGGATTTTTTTATCATAAAAGGAAGAGAGCACTCCAGAATTGGATTTTAAAGATAAATACTCGTATATTGTGTTGAAAATCACAGTTTTCTAGAGATCATGCAGGAATTAGGCCTTGATTGAGTTCGTTCATGTCCTATAGCACTTCAACATTCCGAGGGCGTATTAACAACGTTATAGTAAAAATTCTACAACCATTAACATAATAGATAAAAAAAATTCAGTTTGAAAACATCTTAACTTAAAATTTCGTTATCATTAATTCAAATGCATTTGTGTGCATCTTTGTGTTTTAGGGAATAATTTTTTACATATGCACTGACAATTCTTATTTATTATTTAAAATTTTAATTCATAATTTCATAATTACGTAACATATACGATAATGCAAAATTCACAAATTTCAATTCTTAAATTTTCTATTTTTTTAAATTTCAAAACACGATTTTTCGACTTGACGTAGTATGACTATCTTCTAATATCGTAAATTTCTTTTATTCATTTAATTCATAATTTTATTGGAAGGTGGTTACTAAAGTTGTGTGTAATTTGATTTCAGTGCATAATAGTGTTTTTTTTTAATAAAATATTCATTATCTTTGTAAGCAGAAGAAATTTCTTAAAAAATTCATTTAAAAAATTTCCAATAAATTTATTAACATAATTACAAGTTAAATTTTATTTATTTCGAAAAATATTATGTTAAATTTTGCTTTTTTTCTTTAAATGAAATTTATTAAAACAGTGCCTCTGCTACCACGTGTGGGTACAAATGGGCAATGTACAAGATTTTGTTAAAAAAAAATTTTTTAGGAAAAAAATTTAAAGTTCATTTTTAAAGCATTTTCACATCTTTTTATATATTAAATCGTCAGTATATAAAATAGAATTCAGGTAAATTGTAAAAATTTATAAAATAAGGGAAAAAATTCTGGTGTTAACTTTAATAATAAGCATTGTATTGAATATACAATATTAATATAGTTTACATTTTGTATTACATGTCTAGCATAGGTATGCATATACTGTGGTTTTACCTAAATAGCACATTATATTAAATATATGAATATGAATATAACAGTTTATATATGTATATAATGTTTGTACGTTATATTAAATGTCAAAAATACGATCATAGAATTCTAATTTCAGAACGTCGTATATGTATTATTAAAGTTATAACATTTTGTAGACAGCCTTCGGACAAAATTTTCAATGCAATATAGCAAAAAAAAAATCCATCTGCAGTTAAAAGTCTATACATGTTTTAGACGCATATAAAAGATAATGTTCATACATAGATATATGAGAATTTAACGTGTTCATTTAGACAACTTATTATATTACTAAATATTAAATATCTACTTGTAAATATATAAGAGTATTGCAGACGCATACAATATGCTTATATACAAGATTTCTATCTTATATATTGAATCCTTTTTAGAATTCTTAATAATATTTCTCTTCTCTAAATACTATAAATAGAAGATACGGAAGTTAGAGAGAAGTAAGAAGAGATGACACATTGTGTTCTGTTGTATGTATGGTGTGTAAATATACCTAGTCGTATTTTTGTAAGAAAAAAATAATTCGCTCTTAGAATATTAATTTTATCTTTTTTCTCATTCTCTTAACTCATTTCATCTATAATGACGTGTTGTGTATACGATGCAGGAAAACGAGTTGAAATATAAAACATGTTTAGTTGTTTGTCTAGTTTTATGAATTTGGTTGTTGGTTGCTATTTTTGAGTTCTTCGTACAGATATAGGATTGTTGTTTGTTGTTACTTCTTTGAAACCTTAAGAAAAACGTCAAGAATTATGGAAACCAATAATAGCCATATGTGATTATTATTATTATTCGAAATTTATTAGAAAAGTAAAAAAACAAACAGAAAAAAAATATTTTTTATTTCATATATTTTTTTTTACTCCAATACAAGTGCATACTCATTTACATATTTTGTTCGAATAAAAAAACACAATACTCTCTTGAATTGTTTCTATAAAAAATTCCAGGGTGCAAAACACAATATACAAGTATTAAGGTACGCTTAAATGTTAAAAAATAGGAAAAATATTGTAAATTTACAAATTTTTATTATTAAAAATTTTATTTAAAAAAAAATTTTCTCGATGTTTCACGAAAATTCATGATGGTTACCGTTTTATTCATTTGTAAAATGTAGGACGGAAAATTGTGAGTATTAATCATTTGCAGAACTGAATTTTGTCCTCTCTTTTAAAATATTTTCAAATAATTTCAGTTCTCTTTTGGGTGTTTATATATAGCTATGTATGTTAAACCATGCTAGATATTCAAAGAGAAAAATTTTTTATAACAACCTAAAAGTATGCTATTAATGTGATGACAATAAAGTAAAATTGATCTGAAAATTATTAATTGCATTAGAAAATTATTATTATTTCTACCAGTATTTAGGGTTTTAATAAAATTTAATAATATTTTAATAAAGTGGGTAGTTATAATATATGAAATTGAGAACTAATTTCTTACAGTATAAAATTAAAATTTTCGTCGTGACGTCAGTTAAGAGATTTAATTATTTTGAAAACAATTATAAATATGTTTTTTGAATAAATTTTAAAATTCAGATTGATTCACCCTGAAAAAAAAATTTAATTAGTTTTCGAACAATTGTATTAAATGCGCCTTTTATTTCAATTGTATTGACGACTTTTGTTCTGATTCTGACCTCCAGTAAGTACATAATACATTTTTTAGTTTGAAGATTTCTATTCGTACTATTATTTGGGCCCATAAAACTCAAAAATTTTTGAAAAAAGACCATTTAAAATCCAAACTTCATACATGAACCGTAACCCTAAAACACTAGAAATTAAGGATATTTACTTTTATAAGAAGAAGTTTAAAACCATCTCTTTAATGATCAGCAACTAATATCCTAGACAGTTTATTTCTGTTATAGTTTCTTGAGTTATTGAGAAAATGATTAAAATTAGTTTAAAATTCATTTTGGTTTAATGGCAACCCTATATATAACATTATTATAAACTAATAATAATGACTAAAATATTTTATATTGTAAAAGTAATATAAAATAACAAAAAAAAAGGATAAACGAGAAAAAAGGTGTTAAATATTATTTACATTTATTAGTTGCTTTTTGTTTTCAGTATTTTAAGCAAAAACAATATTTTTTTGCAATATTTTTAGATTTTAATTTTAAAATTAAAAATTCTAAACACACATGGTAATAACATCAAATGTATAGCCAGTTTAAGTAGATTTTATTTTTTGTTATAATTTTATACATGCTTAAGGCAATTATTTCTATTAAAGAAGAATTCAATGTATAGGTACACAAGCCGTACATTACAATTCCTTATGCTCTTTATCCTTGAGGCCTCCCAGAAATACCGGGATGTGAGAATATTACAATTTTTTGTATGATTTCAATATTATATAAGACTTTTGAATTTTTTACCAAATATTACTTCTTTTAGAAGAATAAAACGTTAAATAAAACGTGTGAATTTTTTAATATTGTCCTTAAATTTGTTTTTTTTCAGAATGAAACAAGCTGTTCATTCATATTTTTTTTAGTATTATTCAAAAATACAATTAAATACAAAAAAAAAAATTTATCCTTATGTATATTACAAAATGTTATTGAAGTTAAAACGATTTTAATACGAGTATAACAGTCTTGTATATTTTCTTCTGTTTTAATAATTTGTTAAAAGAGAAGTTTAATAGTCTGTTAGCATTATTCGTATCCTTATATATATATATATGTTTTTAGTATCCTTGAAAATATCATGCTTTCAGAAATTAAATATTAAAATATCATAGAGAGTTTATGATAATTGTTATTATAATTATCTCTATAATATATTTTGTTGTGTGTATTTTACTCGTAAAGTGTGAGTTTAAAAGTCATGTACATATTCTGTACTACGTTTGTATTTTATATTTAACATTATATATACGCACAATATTTTCATTGAATATATTAATAGTAATGGTGTGTGCACCATGTGGTTAAAATTATTGTCATTTTATAATATGAATGCTGTTTTATTTAAAATTATCACCTCTTATATTAGATAATTGCATGAATTGTTTTTGGAATTGAAATTTTATTTGATAATATTTGATGATAAAATTCTTGCTTTCTTTATATACTTACAAGTGTATGAAAAACAAAAATGTGATTATATCTTTTATACAATTTCTTTTAATTGGTTCATTAAATCTTATTGCAATATAAATATTTTTGTGTGTCCTAAACAATTATATAAGTAAAATTGTTGTTTTTTTTTTTTTTTGAAAATGAATGGGGTTGATCTCTTTAGAATGCTTATATTTTGTATATGGTTGTTTGGTTGTTATGTACTATGTAATAAATGCCTTTATTTAATTTAATAATTATTATGTTAAAGTAAGTTTGCATTCTCTAAAGAGAATAGCTATAGAAATTAATATTTTAATTAAAATTTCGTGAATATAAAAATTTTATAAGGTTTATGACATAATTTTAGTTTTAGACTGCAATGATTTTAGAATTAAGTGAATTTTAATATTTTGATTTAGAAAAATTTGATCTTTTAGGGTAACTGTAGCGTTAATTATGTTTTTATTTTAATCAAATTAAATGCTTATTGTCTTAGGTCTTCAAATATAATTTAATATTTTTAATTTTAGATTTATTAATATGAGATGAAAATATAGCGAGGTTTAGATTAACAATCCCCAATTTTTCTTCAAAATTCAGGTTGGGAATACGAGTATTGAAAATATTTCGGAAAAAGTTTTATAACAAAAAAAATTATATGCATATATATGGTTTATTTAAGCCAGACTAAATCGTAGAATTCCAAAAACGCATTTTTAAGTGCAAATCTGAATTTTTAGCCCAAATTCCAAAATCTTTAATATTTTCTCTACGAGGGTAAAATTCTCAAATATTTAAAAATTTCCGCATAACCTCACAAAACAAGATTATTAAATTGAATCGAGTAATTTCAGTACTCGTATTAGTCAAAATTTGAAAATATAGAAAAAAAGACAGTTTGAAATTAATGGAATCATAGTTCGAGTCTACCAGTTCATTTATCCTAGGGGATCTTTTTTACTCGATAGTTTATTTCTTGGAGTAAATTATTCATTCAGATTTTAAGACCATTTGAATACTCATATAAAATTATTGTTTAAAATACATTTTGGCTATGGTTTTTGTTAAAAAAATGTAAATGATAAATTTTAGAAAATATTTACTCAAAATCCAAAATATGAATTAAAATTTTAAAAGTTATGATATGAATGAATTTTTATATTTCGAATTTTTCGAAATAAAATAAAGTGTTGAATAAAATAAGAAAATTCAAAATCTTTTTTTTTTTAATTACTTTTCTAATTTCATAATTTTTTTATGTAAATTTAATGGTTCTTCTTTGTTTATTTGAGTTTGTGTATCATCATACATATACATTATGAACACTTTATTTAATTTAAATACATAATATTTTTGTATTAAGAAAAAGATATAATAGAAAAGGACACTAACATAATCCTTGTATATATTATTTGTGGTTGTATTATGTACTTGAATACAAACTTGAATAATACAGAATATAATTGTGAAAGAAATTCTTCTTTATTTTTTGGAAAAGTTGAATATCCTTGTTTTAGAATAAATTCAAGTGATAAAAGATTTTTTAATGGTGAATGATGAAAGTTTTTCTAACAATTGTTCAAGTATTTTGCCCTGTGTTTTTTGTTTTTTTATTATGTTAAATATTAAAAGCTTTGCAGATATGATTTGGGGTTTGTAATGCACAACATTGCGTTATAAATTGTTCGGTCTTCTGGTTATTGTTTTCGAATTTTTCATTTAATAATTTTGTTCCTACAAAATTATTGTATGTTTTTAGATTTCAATAATTTATTCAATAATTTATTCTTTTGGCCTAAAAATGTAATATTCATGAAATAAAGCTGAACAAAATTTTCAAGATACAAATTTCGAGCTTCACTAATTTCAAACGGTAATCTTGTATTCGTGGAATAAAACTTTATTTTTCTAATAATTTGAATCAAAAAATTCTCAGCTATTGTCATTAGTTAGAATACAGTTTTTTCAATTGTTAGAAAAAATATTACACCAATAAATCAGAAATTTCTCATAGAGTGCCGATAAATGAAAAACATACTATCTCTTAAAAGCATTCTGGAAGCCTACACTAATGTCTAGTTTAGGGTCTACTCCTAATGTAAGAAATGAAAATAAGCCAAAAATTCTTTAATGCACTTTAGCAATTTGTTCATTCCGTTGTTCCAAGAACAGTTGTTTTTACACATTTTTTCTTATATCACCACAAAGTTTAAGTATGATTTGGTTTCTACGAATTTCTTAAATACTTGTTATTTATTGATTTTGTGCCGGAAGAGTAGAAATAATAACAATAAGATTAATTGTATTAAAATCAATTTTCGATCATTAATATACATATGTACTCGCTACATATATACTTAATGAATAGCAAATATTCAATTTATCTTAATTAATAATAGAGTAATGACATCCGTAATTCTATGATTGTCGGAATCATAATAAGGACTCTATACTTATATACTTTAAATACTTTGTCCAATATTTGATTATGTTGAAAATGATGCTTCTATACTCGTATACTCGTATTGTTTTTGTTTTCTCATTTCTATTCAAAATCACAAAACACTTGTTGAACACTAATGTCGCGACATTACGGAACCAAAAAATATGTCTGTCCACATTTTTAATACAGATGCAAATAAATTTATTTAATTTTTTCTTATTGTTAATTTTTTTGTCGTTCTTCCTTTAAAATGGTGTATTGTTAGGTTTCTCGGATAATAATAATTTTCTATAGCAATTCTAAAAGAGGAAGAAAAAAACTTTAAAAAAACTTGAAAGGATTTTTTATAAATTTTTTTTAAATTTGTTTTTTTTTTGGCTTTTTATTAAAATGGAAACTTTATTTTGCTTGTACAAATGTGTGTTTTTGAGAATAGTGTCAATTATGTTCAAAGAGCTCATATAAATTTTATGTTTCATTTGTAATACTTTAAACAAATAGATCGAATTCTATTGGTAATGAAAGTGTGAAATTGTTTGGAAGAAATTAATTAAAATTTTCAATTAACTTTAAAGTTGTCAATTCTACTTTGTATAATTATTAGGCGGCTGCCTGGAGCAAATTTTCAGCACTATGACACAATTTTTTAATTAACAGCTAAAAAATCATCAATTATTAAAAATAATGAAACATTCTTGTCACAAGTACATTCTTAGAATATTTTGTTATCCAACTTAACAAAAATCTACTGGTGTTACATACCTGATGTTTTCCAGCCGGAATGCAACACGGAGCATTGATGAGACATAAACTGATAAAAGGTGATGAACAAGTGTTATACTAGCTACTATAATTGTAAAATGTAAGTATATTGTATATATTATACATATATCATGTTAGAGATATGGTTTTTGATAACAATTTTTTCCTGCGCTGAATTTGGAAATTCGCTGCAGTTTTAGATTATGCAGCTTGAGCTTTTATGATATTTCGAAATTATATCTACATCTGACACATCCTGACACATTTTGTTTTAAACATACTGCTAGAATATTTATCTAGAGTAATTCCGAATAAAATATCTCAGAGTTCCCCATAAACTTCTACGCCCACTTCTATTTTGTACTTTAACACTAAAATTTATGATTTTAAAGAAATCATTTTGAAAATATAATAATCGTTTGAATCTGCGGAAGAGTGACTATATTTAAAGTACTAGAATGGAAGAATGAACAAAAAAAATAATATTCAAGTGGATGTATAGATTTGACAATGAAACCAAAAAAAAATATATTAAGAAAAAAAAAATTTTGTATTTTTAAATGCTAGGGTTTCCGTACGATTTTGGTATAAGTTAAAAAAAAAAATTCATAGAAATAGAAAAATAACTTCATAAAGTATCAACCATAAATAATATACAAATATACATCTCTATTAATATGTGTATATATATATTTTCAACTGTATCATGTCATCAGATAGGAATAGAGTGAACAATGATGGGACGACGATGACTAAGAACAATAAGAATAGTTCATTTATCTCATTCTTTCCCATATTATTACTGTTATTACTGTTTATTTTTATTATTATTCATTTTCTTTTCTCCCTTGCCTTTTTATCTCTATCTCCCTCTGAAATTTTTGCTTCCTATTTTAAACTTTTTTTCTTCATTTTTCCAGCTTTTTTCTCTTTTTTGTTATTGTTACTTTTTTTTTTTTAAGTGAAAATGAATGTTAGAAATGATGACATCATTCATGCTAAACAACTGGAAAATTACTGATTCTTTGGTAAAAATGTTATTTTGATATTGCCATTTTAACTGCTTTTACTGTTAAAAAAAAACCAGTTTACATATGCATATACATATTGTATATTAATATAACTGTTATATTGTCAAGGAAGGAAATGTGACAATCAAGAGAATTTATTTTTAAAATAGGAAACAAAAAGAAAATAAAGAAAATAAGAAATAAAAAAAAGTCAAGATGAAAATTGATGTAGAAAATTTTTGGATTATATTGAAACGCAAAAGTAATATACAAGGGCAAGAAGGATGAAGTTGGCCGAATAAACGTGTTGAATTTTATAATGAAAAATGTGAACGTTATACTTTATTGTCCTTGGTATGAAATTAAATTTAGTTGAAATATTCAAATTTTTCCTTTTTTTGTCTTTTTGGAATTCATTTCCCCTTAAAATAAAAATAAATTTCTTGTTAGGGTTTTATGGTTTAATAATTTTTTTCCGAATTTTCTTCTGAAAAGTTGAAGACATTAAGAAATTTATTTAAAATATTTAAAGATTTTTATATACAAAAAAATATAATTTTGAGTGTGTATATTTTTTTGAATTTGAATGTAAATGCCAGGACAGCATATTTTATTTTTAGTTTAAATATTTAGAAAATTGCATTTTTTGGAAAAAGAAAAAAGTCTGCACATCTCTGCCTGTGATTCTTTAAGACATTTGAATTATTTCAATAATTTTAAAATTGGAATTTTAATTTGATTACATAAACGAATTCATAGAGGTCAGATAGTTTAATTAATTTAGTCAATCGGATATTTAGGCTTTTTTTCTTACAATTAGAAATAAATTGCAAGCACATTTCAACAAATTTTAAATTTTCATAAAAATTAATGAAATTTTGTAGAAAAAACATTTTATATTTGAAATCTATTAATAGCAGTTTGTAAGGATGGAATTGAGAAAAATGTCAATTTACTGAGAGAGCGTAGATTTACACAAATTCATTGCGAATTGTATTTAAGAGGGAATGGGTAGAAAATTGTAACAAATTTCAAAAGGATACGAAATACAGACCGTAATAAATATAGAGAGCATATAAAGTGGCATTATAATTATTTTGTTATTAAATTTTGTGTTGTTTTACCTTTATACAACTAAAAAATTTCGCAGGATATTGGCTACCAAAGTAAAATACATTATGCGTAAAATGATGAGTGCAAAATGGGAGAAATCACAACACCATAAGAAAGGAAATCGTGGCAATTATACTGGCTAAAGTGTGAATAATTGAAATTTTATAAGAAAGTATTCAAAGACAGTGAAAAAGATACAAATGTCAAGAGTATTTATAGAATAGTAATTTAAAAGAATCAAGGAGAACTTAAGAAGAAAATAAATTTTTTTAAAAAATTGAATAATACGGTCCAAAGTTAAGTAATGCGAAAAGTGAATGGGTTCCAATTCACTAGTAAGTGACCAGAATAACATTCAGAATATTTTTTATTGAGATTTTTTAAATCCCAGGTAATTTAATGCCTAATCCTTTTCATAAAATCTCGTACTTTTCTCGTACGTTCAAGCATATTTTTTCTAAAAATTATTTATTAATTTCCTAATAAATTTAGCAATATGTATTGGTCTCCCAATTGAAAATCATTGATAATTTTCAGTAATAGTATTGATATATATACCCACATAAACACTTATGTGGCACATAATTACATTTTATAAACGAAATGAATTTCAATTTAAATCAAAACTTTTAAAGTACGTTCCAAAGTTTATCTAATTCTTTAAAATTTTAACAAAAACAAACTTTTCAATTAAATTGTTGAAAAAACTTTTTTTTAAATACCTTTTTTTAATTTCTCCCATGCAATACTAATAAAATTTCTATTGCATAATATTTTCCTTTTACAATTTAAATTTTTTTTTGTCTGGAATTTCTATCATTAAATCCTTATGTCTTTTAATTTAACACCTTACAAAAATTATCTTTTAACACGTATCAATTACATTCCAATAAATTAATGAACTGAAATAAAAATCTATTTTTATAGCATTCTAACAAAAAAATTTATGTACTTTAAACACGCAAATAATGTTCCTCTCTTTTACGAGAAGAATCGTTTTATGTAATTTAAAAATTTTAAATGGGAATTGCGCATATTACATGCATGAATAAAAGACGGGCGGAAACTAATTTTGGTTTTCATTGTGTTTATTGGTTTGCTGTTAAAACTCGGCACCCTAATCCTTGGTGTTTTTCTGGTTTTAACATTTCAAAATGAAATAAATTTTAACAAACTTGAAAGAAAATGCATCAAAAATATATTAGGATTTATTGTATTTGTAAGTGTATATGTAATTTGTAAAGGTGTATATGAAGTTTATTTGTGATATCATACACAGAGTACTATGTGTGATTAAAGAATGAGAGGTCAAATAACTATATGAAACTTAAAATTAAATTCTGTTCTTTTAGAATTTCTATAGAATTTTCAGCTTATGCGTACATAATAAGATTTAAGATCTGTGGTAATAAGACAAAATTGTAATTTAACACGAATTTATTCATAATTACTTAATTTTTTGCAAATAGAGTAAAGAGAGTCTTTCATCAGCTTATATAAACATACTGTTTTAAATTAATTAGAATTGTTAGAATGAACAAAGTTCCATTAGATTATAGTTTGCAATATGACGAAAAAATGTGGTATAATATCTGGATTTGATGCTCAGTCGATTGATGTAGCCTTACCATCATGCATTTATTTAGAATTTAGCTTAACATCATGCAAACTTTTCACAAATTATATAGGCCAGTTATTTTGTTATTTAAGTTCACTATTTTTAAGATCGAACAGAAGATTAATAGCTATTCTTGAAGTAGTTTCAAATATGTTTAATTTCAAACTCTTTAAGTCAGTTATCCTTAAACACAGTATAGGCGTACTGTGCGATTGAAATTTTATTTTAAAAATTTCACCACAACCCAACTATGACTTTAAAGTTTTATTTTAAAGATTTTAAATTTAAATTGGTAATGAAATTTACTTATATCTTAAGAGTTTTTAGATTTCGTGTGGCAAGAATACAATCAAATGCCGTGACCTTTAGTAAATTTATACTTCTAATATAGTAACAAACATAAAATTTATCTATAAAATAGGTGGTTCTAATTTACTAACATAAAAGAAACAATTAAAATGTAGTTCTGTTGTTTAGAAGAAAAAACCTTGTATAGAATTTTTTATAGAAATTCATAAAATACACATAAAATATTCATGCATGTATAATGCACTAGCATACAAACATATATACCAACATTATATTGAAATATATTTGATTTAGAATATTTTCCATTCAAATATAATATTTAAAAAAAAAAGGATAATTTATATAACCAATTTATTTTTATATCGTCATCATCAGTTGTTCACGATACATGCATATGTGTACCATTGAACATTTAAGTGAAAATTGATTGCACGCACCTTAAACAGTAATAATGTTTTAGTTTGGGAAGTATTTGAAAATTTTCAATTCGTTTCTAATGCTTTTGAATGACGGGAACCTATAAATGTTAACCTTAATATATTATTGGGTATGTTTTCAATTAAGAAAAATCATGACAATTAAGATGTTGTAAAAGAGCAATTGATTTTCCAAACGCATTCTAATCGTAAATACAATTCAAAAGTGATACTATACTTAAATATATTCCCTAAAACTGGTCCTTTGTTTCCGATATTTCAATCGTAATAGTTTTCATTGAAACCAGTTACTATTATTCATTTTCTGAAATCCACAATGAAGCTCTTAATATATTCAAGCTCAATCGTAATATTTCTTATACTATTCTTGTGACTGCAACTCATAAGTGCAAAAATTCTTGAACATCTCAAAGTTTTCTGGACCACTTCATATCTACAACATTCTTTTAGTACAAAAAACTAACTATGCTTTTCTATTCATGCTATTGTATGCGAATAAGCAATTAACAAGCTATAATAATAGAATTTTTTCAGTCAGGAAAAGTAAAAAGAAGAAAAGACAAAACAAAAAAAGTCTGGAAAATTTTTCTTTTTCATTTTATTATCCCTTTATTGTGTTGTAAAATTCTATTTTATTTCAAATTTTTTTTTTTCAATATAAAACTATTAAACAAATATTTTTTCGCTGAGTATTTAAAAAATTTCGAAACAGAGAATAGATTTTGAAGAAGAACATTTCGATTTATCAATTGAAAAAATTGTGGCGAAGATTTTGTGACGGAAGGCTTTATAAACAGAGGAATAAAATATTATATGAGAGCTAGTGAAGACACAAACCGTTTTATTATAATTTTCGCTCAACATTGAGCGATTGTATAAATTTAAGTTGATAAGGATCTGAGGATAACTGGGTACAAATTTAGGGAAACATTTTGTTTTTCTTTAATTTCTAATATTAAATATATTTTTAGAATATTAATTTATATTAATTTAGCGAATTTTTTATAATAAACAGACAGAGAGACAGACAGAATGAAATTATTAATTAGAATTTTTATTCAATATTTTTTGAAAATTATACTAGAAAAAGAAAAATACTGTTATACATATATTTCAAGAATATTTTAAATCCTTTAAAAGAATAAATAATTTTTACAATAAAGAGAAAAAGAAAATATAATCAAAGACGGAACATATAGAAAGAGTATAATCGATTATTTCTATAACAATAGCGTGATGATTCTTTTGATCTCTTTTGTATTATGCATATATAGATATTGTTAACAATAAAACTATAAGTTTATATTGAACTCAATTGCACATTAACGGTGATACAATAGAAGCAATCAAAAATTAGATGAAATATTGTGTATAGATTATACGTATATAGTGAGAAAGCGAATTGTAAAAACAAGTTGAAATAAATTAGTATAATACATTTTGATATTTTTTTTCCTGGGCAAATAAATATTGTGTATATAATAAATCCAAAAGGATTTTAAACCAAGGAAAATACCACAAAATTCATTCATAAAAAATAAATTTTTTTTTAATTTTACAACTTTGGTTATATTTTGGTTATATTTAACCTGTGGTTTATTAAATTCGATTGAGTAAAAGATTATTTTTATGTAGATAAATTACTAAATAGGGTTTTTAATTTTAATTTTAAGGATATTAAAGGGTTATTTTAAAATAGTTTGCGTACAATAGTGAATAAAAATTTCTAATAAAATTTTTACATTCGGTGTAATTGGTATTTGAACATTAGTTGGAAAATTTTATCATTAGTATTGGTTATATATTGAAATTCTAGAAAATATTTCAGCACATTAAGGTTACAAAATAACTTTATTGACGATTACAGGTAATACTGTAAAAATAGCAGGTTTGTGAATTTAGTATAGATTATTATTACATTTTAGAATCGGGTTATTGATTAGAGTTACTGATTATTATTAAATATATGGGTACTACTTATGTATACACATAGATAAAATGTATATATGTACGGATATTACCAATTTTATAATTGCTATAGTAAGGAATTCCGGTCATGTACATACATTTCGATATTGTAAATTTTGTTTGAAAAACTATTTATCAATTTGAAATATTCACACATCATATACATATAACATTAATATACATACATACATTGTGGTATTTTTTCCTACTCATTAGTCCTAGTCCTTATTAGGAAAAAAATAAAAACCAAAAAATGTTTGTTATTCCTTGTTCATTAAAGGAAATTTATTGAAAAATAATAAAACCACATTTATTTCACTAAAAGGTTAGTTTTTGCGGTTCTTTTATGTGATCTGCACATTCTGTATACTCTACATATATTATGTATATAATTTTCGTGTATATGTATTTATTAAAAAATGTACCTATAATATTTAAAGTACACATATTTTACATAATTTTCTTTACACTTCTTGTACAATCTAATTAAATTCTATATTAAGTTTGACAATAAACTTTTAAAAACAAATTTTTAATATTATAAAGAAGGGAATGCAAACGAAGATGTTGTTCAAATAAAATTTTATGTTTTTAATAAAAATAAGAGCAGAATAAGAAAAAAAATGTAATAAAATTTTTTGTCTTTCAAAAATAAATTCTCATTGCAACATGTTTTCCAAGCAGTTTTTGTACGCTATGGTATTTAAATAAAAATTGAGTACTTATAAACAGTGCTGGAACTTATAAGTTTCTTACTACCAATATAACTAAAACTAATATTTAAAATTTCTTTAATATTATGAAAACCTTTGTAGAATTGAATGATAAATTAGTGCGAGCTATGTGAAAAATTGTAGATACCACTAAATTCATTTCTGTTGTTTTAAGGTAGAAAACAAACACTATTTAAATTGAATGAAATTGAATTCCAATGGCAATAATGAAAAGTGTACAGCAAATATGTCATAAATACAATATTATCTTTTTGTTTAATGAATAAATTTCGTAGAAACGGAAAAAATGTTCATATCCGTACTCAGCGATTGTTGATCGTCGATTTACAGGAAATGGAAGATTACAGGAATTGCTTGGCAGAGTTTTTACCATAAGGTAATCGGATTTATTAGTAGGATAGGTCATGAGGGAGAGTTTTAGACCTTTGGGAAAAGTTACCTCATAATGAGTAGATCAGAAATTTGGAAATCATTTTTCTTTCATTTTATGTCAGGTAGATATGCAATTTTTAGTTTTACAACTGTTTGATTACCCATTTTTATCCCATAGGTATATAATTTAGCGTGCTCACATGCAACTAAGCCACCAAACTGGTGATGTGAAACCTAAGTTATTCGCGTCGAACTTCCATTTCCAACTTAAATTCTTATAAACAGACAATTTATTTTTTTCCGCTACTGTCTATTACCTTAACATTTTAGAAAAATCATTAGTATATACATACAAACGTAGATTAAGTACTTATAATTGGAAAATAGTTATAAAAAAAAACAAAATAGTTATGTAACATAAAAAAATGTGTGTGTGTATACAATAAAATTTGTTGATGGTTATAAAACTTTTTTGATTATCTTAATTGCATGCAATGTACAATAATGTCATATATATGATTGTGATATAACCCGTAATACAATCCACAAAATGTCAGTCAGAATAACAATAAATGAGCATTTAAAAAGAAAAAAAAAAACCAAAACTTTTTTTGTATTTTGTAAATTTATTTTTTCCCTATATACTCTTATAAAAATACATAGAAAGCTATGTGAATATTATGTAGAATTTTCAAAAGTTAATAAGAGATGAATGTTTGTATTTTATTTAAACATAGATATACACACATTTTAACATATAATATATATGTATATATGTTACTAATCATATAAGTTTATGTATTGCCGGTATTAGTGGTTTTTATATATCCTTCGGTCATATTATATTTTTAATGGTTTTATTAGAATCATTACAATGGTTTTGATAACTAAAATAAAACAAAAAAAAAATTATTTTTGCTTAAGAAAACTATAAAAAAAATTTCTACTTTAACTATTTTTACTACCCAGTCTTGTACATACATGTATACGTGTACATAGTTCCAAATCACAGCTGTTTTATATAGTATGGCAACGATGTATTAAGTTTAATTTAAGTTGTATTTGAAAGTTGACAAGAACAAATTTTTTTTAATGGTTAATTTGATAGTTCCATTCATTTATATTTACGTGGCAGTTTTACATTTAATGGTTGAAATAAATTTAGCAAAAAATTTTGAAAGAAACATATGAATGTGCCCCTTGTAACACGATAAAATGTAACGAATTATAAGTTTTCTGTGCAATTTTATTAATATGCCATTTTGTTTTTATAATTCTATATCTTGTATATAAATAAAATATAAAATAAGGAACAGGAATTTTATAACATTGTTTTAATATTTTTGTTAATTATTAATTATAATTGTTGAAATAATTTTAGTATTAGGCCTTTTGGGGTACGTGATTTCTATGAACTATGTGACACAAATACTTTGTGGCACATTATGCACATATCTATAAGCTTATGTATCAAGTTTTCTAACAATGCTATAAAAAAATTTATAAATTTCAACAATTTGACATTGTATTTATTTACATTCAATATAAAAATTGAATAATTTTGAGCTTATAAAGTTGTAAAAAATTATTTTGATATTTAAATTTTAAATAAAAAAAATTGCATACTTTTAGAGGCTGTCAGAATTATTATAAAATTAGATAGAAAGATAGAAATGATAAAAAAAATTAGAAATTGTAATTAATTTATAAAATTGAGGAATTTAATTAAAATTTTAATGATTTTTTCTTTCTTACTAGAAAAGACTCTTTCACTTAGTCTTCAAATTTTAACCCTTGTTATTCTGTAAAATCTGGGTATATATTGCAAATTTTGAACTACATAATTTTACTAAATAAAATATATTTTCTAAAAAAAAAAAACAACAATTACCTAATTGCAAATGTAATTAAAATATAGCATCTAATAAAATTTTTAATTCACATCAAATATTTTTATAAATTCTAAGGAGTTTAGCAAAATTTTATATCTAAATAATTCTGCAGCTGACTGTATTTGCCTATTATAATAATGACTTTTCATTCAAAATATTTTAAATTACATACATTTATTGAACATATCAGTCAGTAGAACCAAATAATGTTATTGTTAATTTCAACACTTCTTTTTTGTCTCTAAAATCTTTAAGGAAGTTTGTTTTTTTCCTGCATGTATGATGTGTTCTTCGTGAACAAATTTTATTATTAGAAATCCAATTTAATTAAAAGTTTCTATTTTTGATTAAATAAAAACACATCATACAATGTATTGTGAGTACCCTTAAAATATCAGAAAAAATTATAAATTTATCACAATATTTATGCATTACAATGAAGCAAAAAAAAAAAACAGGACAAAAAAAAGGACCAAACTTTAATTTAATTTTCTTGTTTCTTTATTTTAGGTTAGGAAAAATATTTTTTTTTCTCTTAAATTACAACCTCACTTTTTCATTATTCATTAGTGATGTTAAAATCGATTTAAAATGCATCCTGCTGTTAAAGTAAAAGTTTCTCTATATAAATTACGTTTTTTGTTTATGAAAATCAAATATGTGCATATGTGCATAGAAGAGAATAATAGGAACAAGAAACAAGTAAAAACGTTTCAGTCGGTATAAACCGATTGAATTATACCCTGCACCTTTCGTTATTGTGTAGCAATTACTTGAACCTCTAAAATCATTCTATAGAAACTTCACGGACATGTCTGACCTATAATTGGACATCCGACTGCCAAGTTTTATGAATCTGACCTTATAATTTTTCCAAATATTTAAAATTAGCTTTTGGAGTTGTATGGTAAGTACCTGAACCTGCCAAGCAATTCCACCAAAACTTCACAAATATATCAGATCTATAATCGGACTCACAACTGCCAAGTTTCATGAATCTGACTTTATTATTTTTTCAAATATTAAGAATAAGCTTTTAAACTTGTATAGGATCTACTCGAACCTGTTAAGCAATTCCACCAAAACTTCAGAAATATATGTGACCTATAACTCGACATACAACTGCCAAGTTTCATGAATCTGACTTTATTATTTTTCCAAATATGTAAAATAAGCTTTTGGAGTTGTATGGCAAGTACCCGAACCTGTCAAGCAATTCCATCAAAACTTCACAAATATATTTGATCTATAATCGGACACACAACTGCCAAGTTTCATGAATCTGACTTTATTATTTTTCCAAATATTAAGAATAAGCTTTTAGACTTGCATGGGAGCTACTCGAACCTGTCAAGCAATCGCACCAAAACTTTAGAAATATGTCTGACCTATAATTGGACACACGACTGCCAAGTCTCATGACTTTGACTTTATTATTTTTCCAAATATTTAAAATAAGCTTTTAGACTTGTATGGGAGCTACTCGAACCTGTCGGGCAATTCCACCAAAACTTCAGAAATATATTTGAGCCATAATTGGGCACATGATTGCCAAGTTTCATGAATCTGACTTTATTATTTTTCCAAATATTTAAAATTAGCTTCTGGAGTTGTATGGCAGGTACCCGAACCTGTAAAGCAATTCCTCTAAAACTTCAGAAGTATATTTGACCTATAATTGGACACATGACTGCCAAGTTTCATGAATCTGACTTTATTATTTTGCCGAATATAAAAAATTTGCTGTTGGAGTTGTATGGCAGCCACCCGAACCGGTGCAGCTATCCCATTATAATTTTTAGAGCATGTGTAGAATATAATTGGACACATGTATACAAAATTTTATATTTATAGCTTTATTAGTTTTTGAAATATTTAAAATAAACTCTTTGAGTTGTATGGCAGCTACCCGAACCCGTTGTCCGAATTAGTCCAATAACAATAGGACTCGTCCTTGGCACAAAAGAAAAAACTTGTGAAAGTTTGGTGTCGATTGCATTATTCGTTTTTGAGTTATCGTGCGATCGGACGGACGGACGGACGGACGGACGGACGGACGGACGGACGGACGGACGGACAGACGGACATGTCTAAATCGACGCAGAATTTTACGCTGAGCAAGAATATATATATATGTCCATACCGCAGATGACTCCTTCAAGTAGTTACAAACTCCATACCAAAGTTAATATACCCTTCACGAAGTGCAGGGTATAAAAAGAAGAGTAAAATAAAAAGATAATAAAAGGGGAGCAAAAAGTTTACAAAGTTCTAATTTTGTGGATTTTTTTTTTACTTTCTAATTTTTTTTTTGGTTTGAACTGGAATCTATCAAAATGTGTGTTTGTGAATAAATGAGTAATTTATTAATGATATACTATGTTTGTACAGGGTGAAATATTTAAAATATTTCCTTTTTAATGAAATATTTAAAAATATGCCAATTTTTGTTCAATAAAAGGAAAATTCGAAAATTTTGCTTAATTTAAAATAATAAGGATAAACCTTGCGATGAGAAACGAATAATAAATTGTTTTGTGCACAATAATGATTTATCTTATAATTTTGAAGACGACTTACGAACAGATTTTTCGGGGATGACACGGAGTCTGGTGTACCTCTCAAGATACTCGAATTCAAAAGCGCGTGAGTCTCGAGAGGTTGTGAGTCGAGAAAGGTAGGAGTATGACACTTTATGTTGGTCGCGGTGCATTGTTACCCTATCTGTGCGATCTATATACAACTTACAATCTGCAAAATAATTTTTACTTATTGTTTATCATTTGATTAAATTTTAGAATGCAAGTACTTATGTTAATAATGAGTAAACTGGTGACGTACACCGTACATATTTAAAATGAATGTCAAATCTCAAATTATACCCCGGTACAACAGCAAAAAAGCACCCAGTATATAACATGAAAGTGTATCAAATTTATTTGCACTTTTTCCTTTTTTTGTGCATCTCCACCCTCTATCTAATATTAATCAAATATTATTTTATTAAAAAAGGACCACCATATTATTATAATATGTGAATATTTATATTAATATCGTATATATCCTTCTTTTTTAGATTGCAATTATATTCGGTAATTACGTTAACATTTAAGGATATTTATATAAAACACACATAGATGGGGTACTTATTTTATTTTCTAATTTAATAAAAAGAAGAAGAAAAACGAGTAAAAAAAAATTTTTTTATGGTATAATTTAAGGTTAGACCGCTTAATCCTCGAACTCTATACATAATTAGAAAATTATTATACATGTGAATGGTTTTAACGATTAAATAGAAAAATTTGATACATTCATACATGTAAAAAATACAAAATACAATTATGATATAAGTGGAAAAAGAGAAGATATAGTTTTCGTTTATATATACACGTACATAAATTGGTAACATGCTGTCAGATAATTTTTTCTCCTCTCTCGACCCTTACTGTCTCACTGTTTATTTTAATGAAATTGTTTTTATTTTTTTTTTGAACTATCCATTTATACTAAAAATTTATTATTTTATTAACAAGTTGTTGCTTTTCTTAATGTAAATATTAAAGTGGAATGAGAGAAAGAGAGAAATACATAATTATATACATACATACATATCGTTTAATATTAGGGTATATTATGTGAAAACTTTAATTGACAGTTGAGTAGAACTAAGTAAGTTTGATTGACATATTATTTTTATTACATAAGGGGGAGGGGGTGGGGGCGGCAGGGTGGAGGCAATCGCCATCTTACATTACTATGAAAAAAAAAATAATAAAATTTAATGTTATCTATAATAAGTAAAAATTACTAAAACTTTATTAGATTACTAAAGAATGTTTTTAATATGTACAAGATTGTGCTTGTGAGTACTCAAAAACTTTTAACGACATTTACTCATTTAAAAATTGTTCTATAATTATTGGTTATTGCGGAACGGAATAAAATAGTTACCATATGTGTAAAATATTAAGAAAGGAATGGCATGCAATTACTGGAATTTTGCTATACAAAATGAATGTTTAAATATAACAAGAAATTTTACCAATTATGTGTATATGAATTTTTTAACAGATACTTTATAACATTTATAGAATATAATTAGCGTTCAACCTATGGTAAAATAATATTACTGCCGAATATCTATATTATTTTCGATGAAAACAGTAAATAATTATCACTTATATAATTGCTAAGTTCATTAATATTTTTACGATATTTCAGAAATGCCTTAAATATTAAATGACGTCATTTTATTATTGAAGAGTAATTATATTGAAAACAATAATTAACGAAAAATCATACTCATTGATCTTTTAAAGAAAAATCAAGAAGAAAAACTGTTCGACAAGTTAATTATTTTAAAAAATTTTATCGTAGAATCGCAAAAATAATATCGTATAATAAATTATCGTATTATATCGATTAGCAAAACATAAAATAAAGCAAATGGGAGTATACACACAATTATTGTGATAATCTTATATCATTTTTGCAATATTGTGTATTGTGACATTGTTATTCTATACTTACGATATAATTATTTTGAAAAGCATGGCATGGTTAGTATAACGGCGCCTCAACATACAACTTCATAAGGTTAATAGAGCTATACAAAGATTTTTTAATGACAAATGAATGATATTTTAACTTTTTTCTTTAATTTTAATTCAAAAAGTCCTTGAAAGATATTGCCCTGCATCAGTACATTTTCTCATATTTAATTGAAGTCTATAAATGCTACACCTCCATATTATGTATTTGTATTCAAATACATAAAGCCTAACCATTTTCCTAAATAATTAAATGTAAAGGTTAATAATAGTTGTTAACAGAAATTGCGGTCATATTTCAAAAATAAAACAAGAAAAATATAAGAGAATAGTTTAAAAAAAAATTTTTAATTTTCTTTGATCCTTTTTAAATCTTTCGGATAAAAAAAAATTTTCGTCTAGACTATACGGTTTAACTTTAAATCCTCACAGAAAAAAAATATTTTGATCATCACTATATTTTAATTTTCGCTGTAAAACAATGTCCAAAACAAAGTTTTGCTATGCACGAAACAAAACAAAAAAATAAATTAAAAAAAAAATTGAATGGAAATGAAGAACTAGAAAGGAAACCCAATCTGAATTTTGATCCTAAAATAAAATTTTATTTTCCTAGAAATTTTTTCTATAAAATTTTGAACAATTTTTACCGACCGTATTGTGTAAACAATAGGTAGGTTATGTGATCGCAACAAATTTTGCATATCGAGTTTTCGGTGGGAACGTACTTCTCCATAGTAGGGAAGTGTAAATAAACTATTTTTAGCAACCTGTCGGTCTGTCGGTCTGTCGGTCTGTCGGTCTGTCGGTCTGTGTGTGCACGCGTGTATCTCTAGTTCGGCTGAACCGATTTTGATGAAATTTTATATGTAAGTTTGTTTCCACCATGGCACGGATCGATCAACTTTTGGTATATATCAGGCCTCGGGAACTGCACTTTTTAGCGGGCCTGTTTTACATTTTCGAACATTTTGAAGAAAATATTCAATCGATTTACTTGAAATTTTATATATAAGCTCAGCTCGACCGTCCGTAAAAATTACTATGTTTTGGAAGAAATCAGGCATCGGCAACGAGACGTTTACTACGGGCCAAATATACATTTTTGTGTATATAAAGAGAAATAATCAACCGATTTCATTGAAATTTAATATATGAACTCCTCGTATTAAAACGATGAACATATAAATTTTTTGGAAAGATCAGGGCTCGAAAACGGATTTGCGGGCCAAATTTACATTTTTCTAAGTATGTTAACTATAAGCTTACTAATGTCCTAAAAATTGGAAAGAAGTATTTAACAGACATTTTTATAATATTCTGTAACACTTTCATTTAACTAGACAATACACAATGCGGTCGGTTATGTGCTGACCACATCAGATTTTTTTTTATATTTTTGTTCTTCATGAAAATATTCGAATGAAATTTTGATTGGCAAACCGATCTAGTAATTCCGTTTTTAAAAAAACCTCTTCTAAGGGAAGTTTTTAATTTATAAGCCCCATATGTAAGATTCCGAAGTCTTATAATTGAATTAGTTCATTAAAATTAGCGATCGTTACCACATGAAAGTTGGCTTTTTCTTTAAATTTAATATTTATTAGAAATTTTGTATGAAAAACAGAGATTTCTTGACTAAATTACATTTTTTCAGGAAAATTCAAATTAGGTCGGTTTGTTAGAAAATCTCTAAATTAACAAATGCTCAATTTTGTCTTAGTTTATCAATGTTAGTAAAAATCTAGCGATTGTATAGCAATTTCGTACAGATTTGAGGACTGAATGTGTCCGATGCAATCTCTAAATTTGTGCCAGTGTTGTTATACTGCGAAAATGTTTTTATAGTTGATAAAATTTGAAAAGCACTGAAATAGTTAGAAAATAATTCGAAAATTTTTAATAACTTAGGCATTATTGGGTTTACCTTCATGCTTCCCATGGTATATTTTAGTTTTTAAAAAAATTTTCTCCCCTCTTTATTGTTTTTCTTCGCAGTATCCTGTAACTAAAAATTTTAATTGAATTTTCTTTTATTGTTCAGTTTCCCGTCAATATTTTTTTTGCTGTTGTTTTTTTTTCTATTTGAATGTTTTCATTGTAGTGTTGTTTAAAATTTCTCGTATTTTCATGTTCCATCCTTGATTAATTTCAACCTATATAATATTTTCTGTACTTGTATGTGGGTGTATATAATTTCGATTGGCATATCTTTAGAAGTTATAATTTTAGATCCTTTTTTTCCAATTCAGTAAAAAAATCTTTTTCTATTGTTATAATTGTTTTTTTTTCTATAGTTTTCCATTTTTCGATTACTATTTATATTTCATTTTTTCATTTTGAAATTTTATTATTTTTTCATAAATTTTTTTTTTGTATTTCGATCTCTTAGTCATCATCATCGGGATTCATTCTTTTCCTTAATTTTCTCACTATCATGTATTTTTACTTTTGATTTCAACAATATTATGGTGACTATACCATTATGTGGTCATCGAGTTCGTCATATTAGATTTATTAAAACAAAATATAGAATGAATAAATGAAAGAATAACATACACTATTTTTTTATAGGTTTTTCCCATGACATTTGAGTCATGTTGCAGTACAATATCGGGTTTTCCTCCACTAAATTCAATTTAAAGATGATTTTTGTTTTGTTCTTGGTCTTGTAATTTCAAGTTTTCTTTTTCTTGATTCCTTGTTTTTTATATGTATGAAAAAAATCCCTTTAGAATAGTTTTTCATTTTTAACATGTTTCAATTGAAAAAATGGCGGAAATAAAGAAGTAATATGAAATAGTTTGGGAAAAGTAGGAGCTACAATAAAGTAAAAAAGGAAATGAGGGTTATAAAAAGGAAAAAAGAAAAATATTTATGTGAGAATATTAGGATGTCAACACCATATACAACGGAAGAAATTGAAGTCTGCGGTTTATTCTTCATATTCTTATTGATGTTATTCTGTTAGAAAAATTGAGTAAAAATATTATGTAAATAAAGGATTTGATCTTTGAATGAACACAATTGGATATTGTCATTTTAAATCTAAATTAATTCTACTTTTGAATGCGCTTTTTTTTAAAAACCATATTGGTTTAAATTAAAATGGAGATTGTTATTGAAGTGGGCACATTGCAAATGCCATTCTTAAATTTGAAATTCTTTACAATTCCAGCTCTGATTCTGTAATTTGAAGGAAAAAATTCTCAAACCAGGAAACAGGTTTTAAATAGATTCCCAGAGTTTATTAATTTTAGGATAATTTGAAAACTGTTAAAGCTTTTTATAAAAATTGACAGCTTAATGATGTACTTTGATTGAATTTCGGTAAGTTGTAAATTCCAAAAATAAATTTGGAAAAAAATTTAATTTTTTATATTTTCGTCCAGAAACTAAAGAAGCTTTGAATTTAAAATGAAATGGAAAAATAGCAGAAAATCTGCTTTATGTGGTTGTTGCTCTAATCCACAGAATTAAATATAATTTTTACAAAAATATTCGATATACTAAAATTAAAATTAATAATTCTTTAATTAAAATTTCAGTAACAACATTTTGCTTAATATAGTTTCACAAATCTCACTAATATCACACTGTGATCACCTAAAATATACATTCTGTGGCGCCCTAACTTTACTATAATAATTAAATTTTCATAAACAACTAAGAAAAAACTTGAATCATCAGATTTTATGATTTTCTAAATTTTTTTTATCTTAAATGTTATTTCTAGTTTTATAGAACACGTAGCTGTGCCTTGTATGAGTAAAACTAAAAGTCTACAATATCATTACATTTTATTTGGAAATATAAATGTAGCAAGGATATCAATATTAAAATAAATTTATTTTAGTCGTAATTTCAGCCGTTATTGTAGACGTTTTATGTGACTTCTTTAAGTGTTAATAAAAATGTCGAGGTGCTATAGTAAAACACACAACTGAAAGTAGTAAAAAAAAAATATTGAAAATTTTCTCAACATCAAATATTTAACATCTTTAACATCAAATATTTCCTTTGATGAAATTTTGAATTAAAAACAAAGTTTTTAGTATCAATTTTTATAAATTCATACATAATTACATAATAGTAAATTTTGGTAAGTACTACTACTCTTCGTAGTTGACTGTGTTATCAAACTAACACAAATGAATTATTTATGATTAATAATTAACACACATTGCAAAAGTAATTTTTAATAATTTACTTAATGGGGAAGCTTTTATAATCGCCAATTTTTGTATATTTTTTTGGTTACAAACCGAACTTTACTAACTCTTCCCGACTAAAAACGGTTTCGAGTTAACTAAGCTCAAAGTTTAAAATTTCTTATTTTTTTACTCTTACCCGCAAAAATTTCCAAATTAAATGTGATATGGTAAATAACTCATGGCAGAATATAAAAAAAAAAGATGAAAAATTTCTGAAATTCTAAGTTAGATTTTGGAAATTGTCGTAAATTTTCGAAAAATTTGAAAATAATCCAATATCACGATATATTTGAAACTTATCATAAATTTGACACAACAACAACTGAATTTTGACCTTATAAATAAGGATCAGATGTTTATGTGAAGTACTTTGAAAATTTTTCTTTGTTGCATAAATTTTATTTTTATACTCTTGTATATTTTTACCTTCGTATTGTTAGTAAATTACAATTATGCTCTTCCCCATAGACTTCTACTATAATATTCATGTAAAAGATATAAAAAAAGCCATGAAGTTGTTATGAGTGTAAATCGATGTCTATACATCATAAAACAAAAAAAAAATTCATTTTATTGCACTTTTTTATTAATACATTTGACAAGAGAGTCGAAAAAAATAAATAAAAAAATGTCAGTACCTGCCATGCTAGTAACTTACCATTTTCTTGATAGAAAATTTTTATTTCTCAATTTATTTTGTGATAATGATACGAAAAAGAAAAAAATTGAGAGCATCAAAATAGAAAATAAATTTCATTAATAAAGAGAAGAGAACAAAAACAAAACTTAACAAGTAAAAACGTTTCAGTCGGTATAAACCGATTGAATTATACCCTGCACCTTTCGTTATTGTGTAGCAATTACTCGAACACGTGAAGACATTCTATAGAAACTTCACGGATATGTCTGACCTATTATTGGACATCCGACTGTCAAGTTTCATGAATCTGACTTTATAATTTTTCCAAATATTTAAAATTAGCTTTTACAGTTGTATGGCAGGTACCTGAACCTGTCAAGCAATTCCATCAAAACTTCATATATCTTATCTACAATCGGACACACAACTGCCAAGTTTCATGAATCTGGCTTTATTATTTTTTCAAATATTTAAAATTAACTTCTGGAGTTATATGGCAGGTACCCGAACCTGTCAAGCAATTCTTCTAAAACTTCAGAAATATATTTGGCCTATAATTGGACACATGACTGCCAAGTTTCATGAATCTGACTTTATTATTTTGCCGAATATAAAAAATTTGCTGTTGAAGTTGTATGGCAAGTACCCGAACCTGTTAAGCAATTCCACTAAAACTTCACAAATATATCTGATCTATAATCGGACACACAACTGCCAAGTTTCATGAATCTGACTTTATTATTTTTCCAAATATTAAGAATAAGCTTTTAGACTTGTATGGGAGCTACTCGAACCTGCCAAGCAATCCCACCAAAACTTTAGAAATATATCTGACCTATAATTGGACACACGACTGCCAAGTCTCATGAATCTGACTTTATTATTTTTCGAAATATTAAGAATAAGCTTTTGGACTTGTATGGGAGCTACTCGAACCTGCCAAGCAATCCCACCAAAACTTCAGAAATATATCTGACCTATAACTCGACATACAACTGCCAAGTTTCATGAATCTGACTTTATTATTTTTCCAAATATTTAAAATAAGCTTTTAGACTTGCATGGCAAGTACCCGAACCTGTCAAGCAATTCCACTAAAACTTCACAAATATGTCTGATCTACAATCGGACACACAACTGCCAAGTTTCATGAATCTGATTTTATTATTTTTCCAAATATTTAAAATTAGCTTCTGGAGTTGTATGGCAGGTACCCGAACCTGTCAAGCAATTCTTCTAAAACTTCAGAAATATATTTGACCTATAATTGGACACATGACTGCCAAGTTTCATGAATCTGACTTTATTATTTTGCCGAATATAAAAAATTTGCTGTTGGAGTTGTATGGCAGCCACCCGAACCGGTGCAGCTATCCCATTATAATTTTTAGAGCATGTGTAAAATGTAATTGGACACATGTGTACAAAATTTTATATTTATAGCTTTATTAGTTTTCGAAATATTTAAAATAAACTCTTTGAGTTGTATGGCAGCTACCCGAACCCGTTGTCCGAATTAGTCCAATAACAATAGGGTTCGTCCTTGGCACAAAAGAAAAAACTTGTGAAAGTTTGGTGTCGATAGCATTATTCGTTTTTGAGTTATCGTGCGATCGGACGGACGGACGGACGGACGGACATGTCTAAATCGACGCAGAATTTTACGCTGAGCAAGAATATATATATATGTCCATACCGCAGATGACTCCTTCAAGTAGTTACAAACTCCATACCAAAGTTAATATACCCTTCACGAAGTGCAGGGTATAAAAAGTTCAGATGATGGTCCCATTGGAATAATGTGTTGCTCCTTTGCAATAAAATAACAAGCAAAAATTGGTAATAAACAAGAATCTGCATTGAATTGAATTGAAAAGTAAAAGTGAATGAACCTATGTATATGAAGACTTTTAAAATAGCAAGATGAATATATGGGGGTAGACATTTTTATGGATAATTTTTTTAATTTTCTTGCCATCCTTTAGATGATGAAGGGATATTTAAAACTAAACTGGACTTAAAATAAGAAGAATTTAAAAATCTTTAAATGCTATTTCTAAATGTTAGACATTTTAATAAGGGATAACGCTGTTTGTATATTTTAAGAAAATATGCAGAACTTATAAGAGAATTAAGTAAATTCGTCAAATTAATATTCATTTTGCAGTACTTAAATAAAATTATGTTGCACTTATCGTTAAACATATAAGAAAAGTTCTGTGAAATTTTCGGTATTGATTATTTATGGATAAATATAAAGCAGTAAGCCTAGTAATGCTTCATTAGCTTTGAGTTTAGCGTAAAAGCTAATTTATTTGAGCATTCAAATTGTTTCCATGAGTTTTCTTAAAGAATAAAATCTAATAATTATTCATTAGGCTTTGAAGCTTTTGAAGATAGAGCAATATGTTGAAATTTTTTCTCTCAGTTATTACACCTACAGCAAACGCTGATTTTAATGATTGATTTCAAACTTGATTTCTTAGGAAACGCAAATATATTAATTGAGATCTTCGTATAGAAATACACACGCCATACAAAAGTGTTATGAGCTCCCCTGAAAATATGCAACTTATTTTTGTAATATGTAATAATATCAATTTTTGTTTAATTATACATTAATTTTAATGACAAATTCACTAAAAAATTCAAATTCTTGCATCTTGGATTATAATATTAATGAAAACAAAAATTTGGTTTTTAATCCTACTGGAACATTAGAGTAAATCAGAAATCGATATATTCCAAATCAGAATTAATTTAATTTACAACATTATGTGTCACATTTTCATATAATTTTAAATGAAAGTTCAAGTGTAGTAAATTCGAAGTTGCATCAATAGCATTTTATTAGATAATGTTTTCATTTTAGAAAGTTGTATCATTTTCCACTAAGCAGTCCAGTATCTTCTTCAATTCTCTTAAATCTAACATTATAATTATCTCATTTAGCCAGGGTTAATGTGGTGCTTGCTTATTTAGAATTTCATCGGGTTTGGTCAATATTTTCTCGCTAGGAAGGTAATGGCTTGAATAAATGATGTTTTTTTGTTAATTATGTTCAAATAAAAAATATTTCTCGAGTGATTTTAAATTTTTATAAGTAAATTTTGGAAATGCGTTGAAAAATTGTAATGTGCTTTTTAAGATCTGTACGTTGTTTATTGTTTTAAATACATAATTTTTAATTCTCATTAACGTTCAAAATATTTGTTAAGTTCAAAATATTTGTTATTTTTCATTATTTTCAACTTAGTTATCATTTTTTGGCTATAATTTGAATTATTTTGTAAATCAATAGTATTTAGTTGAAAATATATACTGTGTTAATCTTTGCCTAAATTATTTAATCTTGGAATTAAGAACTTATGCATTTTGTATTATAAGTTCCTATTAATTATTGAAAAGAGAATTTGATTCCTAAATAATTTATATATAAGAGCATAAAAATGAATTAGAAAATATTTCAATACAATGGATTAAACTCAAATAAATTTTAAATGCGAAAAAAATGTTTTGAAAAGCAGAATGAAAATTTATGAAATCAGAAATCTATAAATATAAAATTTCGATGAGGTTACTATAGTAAGTTATAGATTCTATTCTATTTCATGCAAATATCAACTCAAGTAAAATTAGAACAAAAATATTTCAATACTAAAATTAGAAAAATTTCAATAGAAAAATATTTTTTGCAAAAAAAAATTTTCACTTAATAATCATAAAATTTATGAAATAAATGCACATATTACACACTTACACACTAAAAACGTAACAGGATCAGTATACAAGCACATAAATATTATTTGTGCATATTCCTATTTATATTTTTATATTAATTTACTATTTATTATTGGAATATTGGTTTAGAATTTATAGGTTTTCTTTTTTCGGAAAAGTAAAAAAAAATTAAGGGTAGGGTAAAGAAAAACTTTAGAAAAAGAAAAATAATGTATATAAAATACCCAAAGCGATAATAAAATCAAGAATAAATTTACAAGGATAATAATAATAACTACATTAGAGAGTATTAAAAAGGATAAAATCTTGTTAGTTTTATTATGAATTTTGGCTTTTCATTTTCCTGATTTTAATTTTCCTATGTATATATCTAACAAGTCTTTTTTTTGTATTATGGTTTTATTCTTTTGGTTATATAGTAAAAATTTAACAGATTTATTCAAAAAAAAAATAAATAACAAGAATATTCAGAAAATACTAATAATATTTTTTGGTTTAAATTTTGGTTTTGTGTAGTGCGGTCAAATTGAATGAGATCGTAATTAAATTAATTTATAAATGTTTTGTGTTAGACCATTGAGAATTAATAGAAAAAGAAAACAAAATTTCATATTATTTTTTGCTGTATATTTTTGGAATGATATTCTGAGTAATATATAGGAAATTTTTTCATGAAAATACTTTTACAATTCGAAAATATTTTCTAAGAAAATCTGAAAATAGGTTCAAATAAAATATTAAAGTTATTTGTAATGAAAATGGAAATATAAAATAAAAATAGAATTTTCATTGAAAATATGATGAATTTGTTGAATTTTTCTTTTAAAAATAATATTGATATGATTAAATTTTAAGTTACTTGAATATTTAAATTTTGATTTAAAAATAGTTTGTTAAAAATAGAATAAAAATTGATTTAATTAGAAATTCAAATATTTGAATTCTCTAGCTCTAAATTAAATTTTTCTACATAAAGATTCGAATGCAAAAAATAATGTTCGCAAAAGCCGTACGGCTGGCTCTGTTCTTGTTCTTGTACTATATAAGAAATGTAATTTATCTATTGCACACCGCGTAGCTATAGTTCACAAAAAATTTATTTCCTTCCCCTTTCATCTCTTTTTTCCTGTCGTTTTAAATTCTTGAACAAATCATTAACGTATGCACTAGCGATGATCATTAACGTGCGATCAGGCAATGATATTAGGCAAAATGCCAAACTGGTGTGTTGTTAACTAGGCACTTATATACAATTAATAATGCTCTTGTTAAATATTTAATAAAATTTTGAAGAAAGGAAGCCATTTCCATGTACTTTCTTGAATGGCAGATGGGTAAAATATCTGCAATTATTACAAGCTGTAATTACTTTAGTGAATAATAATTTTGATATTTCTCATATAAAACTTCGTTTTCCTTTTATGTACGTGAGAATACAAAATGGAGTTGATGTACAGAGTAAAAATTGAATAAATAATCTAAAATTGAACTGTTCTACTAGCATTTTAACATTAAATTTTAATTTTTCAATATGGCATTACTTCTTAACGTATTAATGGCAAATTTCAGTATTTATTTTGAAGTATGTACATATGTAGGTTCACCTTTCTGAATAATATACACCTTACTATTGCAACAAAATCCAAATCATATAATACATAATTCTTTTAAAATCCAAAAAAAACAAAAAAATTTTACCTCATAAAACTTAAAAAAATTATTTTCTAAATTTGTTTTTCTTTTTCCTAAATTTAATCTCCTTATATACCAAAAAAAATTTTGTGTAAAAAAAAATTATTTAACGCTCTATATTTTTTTCCTGACAGTTAATCTAATTATTATTCATAGAAATTTTATATTTTGACTTTTTATGTTAATTTTTTTATTTTGTTTTTGGACAAAAATTACAAAATAATAGATTTTTTTTGTCTTTTTTTTGTTATTGTTTTAAGGACTCTATTGTAAAAATGGAGTCTAAAGTCTATACATTTTTGTTTAATATTAGAATTATTCGGGGACACTGGAAACTCGGCAATATCGGAGTATAGATGTTACAATGTTACATAAAATCCTTATTTTACATAAAATTAAAAAAAAAATGTAAAAAAAGAGAAAAATTCAAATTTTTTTTTTGTTTTGTTTCTTCTCTCTCTAGAGTTTTCATATTTACTTTCATCACTCTCTGTAGTTCCTTCAATATTTTTCATATTTTTCGGCTTTTTCAAGTTACTAACAATAATACACAAACATATTAATATTCATATAAACCTACATTATATATATACATAAATCATGTTATATACATGCATACATATATGCACATGCTGTTGTGCATAATATTATTTTGTATAACAGTAGCTACTGGTATTTATATGGGATCCCCTTAAATAAAAATTGAATTTTAAGCATAAATATGGGACGATAAGGATTAGAGAATAATAATAACAAAGGAAAAATTGAAAAAAATAAAAAAACAAAATCCCCATCGATTTGTCTATTGGGACCACAAAAATATTGTATGTATTTTCATAATATTATGGAGTTGAGTGTATTTTTTGTTGAATTTATTTTATGATTTTTACATTATGCATAATATTCAAAAAAAAATTTTTTATTTTTGGTTTTGTTATTGAGTTTTTGTTTTTCACATAATATGAATTTGTAGTTAAATTATTATTATTCAAAATAACAATAATATTTAAAACAAAAAAAAATTCTAACTGGTGAATTTTTAATAATTTATTTAAAAATAAATTTTTATGAAGAAAAGTAACCCCGTCGTATATATATGTAATGCCCCAGGATAACCCTAAAAATGTATACATATGTGTATTACAATGAAATCTACTCTTTTAAAATTGTCTTACTTGCATATAGAAATGGGATTTCTGGAATGTACAATTGAGGTTAGGAATTTGTAATATTGAATTTCGTTTGTGATATACAAAGATTGAAAATTAATAGGAAAATATTTGATTTGATTAATAGAAATGATTTGCCAATAAATACTTGAGAATTTTTTGGTAGTCCCTTTACTTGCTTAGAGTGTTTTTTGTTATAGGCTTCCGAAGGGTTCTCGTCAATGACCATTAATATCTCACTCATTGCACCGGTGTGATCTTTCTTTCTTTCAGAAATCTAGAAAAGATTTTACAACTTAGAAAGACAAGAAATATTTTATTCTTTTAGAAAAAAAAAAACCCCCGAAGTTGTTGAATACTATTCAATTCAAAAGTCAATCATCTATTACAGGAACTAAAAAATAATAGAAGAAAATAAAGAACAAATGAAACAGCTAAGATTACAAATTTATGACAAAATCCTTTTTTTTACATTTGGTAGTTTCCGACTCATCCTTATGTTTTTCGAAATTTTTTTTTGTTTTGCATTTATAAGTACAAATTATGTATGCAATTTTATGAAATAAAACAAAAATAAAAATTTTGAAGCAAGAAGGAGTTGAAAATTGAATTTTGAAGTTTTCTTGTGTACCGACAAGTTTTATGGAACATTAAGAAAGTATATACGTACATAATAGACGACCACCCCGTAAAATATAAATAAACTTGAATGAAAAACACAACATGAATTTTCATACAACAAACAAAAATAAAAAAATAAGAAAAAAGATGAATACGGGAGTGTTAAGAAGAAGATTGGAGAAAAGATACTGGAAAATGAATGAAGAGGACTAAAATAAACTGACAAGTTCAAGAGAAAAAATCACAATATTCTGCCTGTTTTTATAAAAATAATGAAATATAAAGGATAATAATGTCCTAGTTGTTATCTTATCCTTTTTATTTGTTTTCGAATAGTAATTTATTTATTTATTTTTTGTATTTCGTGTTGGTTTTCTTTTTATTTTCCCATATTTTCAATAATTTTTTTTGCCCTATTCCCATATTCATTGTGGATTTACGCAGTCTAAAAAAAAAATAGAACAAAATAAGAAAAAATAATATAAATTTTTGGAAATGAAATCACAGTTAAAAGGGTATTTCTTTTAAGAAAGTCAAAATTATAAACAAGGAAACGAAAAACAAGAAAAAATTAAAAAGTTGATTTGTTTACCCATACACTTTTATGCCAATTCCAAATTCTAGAAAAAGTTGAAAAGTTGGAAATTTTTTTTTCCATTATTTTCTTTTCCTATACTGATTGCTACTAAAAGATTATTATTGTTTGTTATTTGCCATTTCTATAAGATTTAATCCTAGCGTATATGTATATACAAAAAAAAGGATTCAAATATTAAGAGTAAATAAGAAATAAAAAATTTTTCCTTTAAAGGTTGCTGTTTGTCTGGAATTTTTTTTCAGAAATTAAATTGTCCCAGTTGATTTTTAAATATACCCTTATTCTGAATCACGAAGGAGTCTCGAAACGAAAAAATGTAGATTTCTTCGATTTCCGAACGGAAAGAATTTTTTAAAAAATTTTTTTCGAAGAGAAAAAAGTATGAGCTACACTTTTATATGGAGAAATTTCTGATATATCGAAATAACTTGTCTTGTCCCTAAAAATCCAAAAATTCAATATCTTAAAGAAGCTTAATAGAATATTCCTTTGATATTTTCTGTATTCTTTTCTTTCAATTGAAATTTCTTTAAGTATCAGAAATTGCGATCGGAATTGAATCAGAATTGTTTTCTTAAAAATGAAGCTTTACTATGAATGTTATAATTGGAATCATCTCAATTTGTGTTCTGAAATGTGTTAGCAATTCAAATAAAATGATTTTCAAATGAAAAGAACATTCGAATACCTTAAAATTATTCACTTATAATACAAAATATAAGTATATTCTATAAAAAAGCACAATTTAGGCATAAATATGTTTAGAAAACCAACAAAACAATAACAATAACCAAACGAATATACTAAAATTTAATAAAAGGAAAACAAAAAAAAAATATTTGAAAATCAAGTTCGAGCCTAGACATAACAAACCAAATTGAAAACAATGAACTTTGTATAAATGTAAAATGTAAAGAAAAAGAAGAAAAACCAAAAAGAGAGGGAATGAAAAAGTGTAAATAAAAAAAATCTTTCAAGTTAACTTCCTGTGCTGTTGATTAAAGATCCAAATCGGCGACGGTTAACAGATATAAAAACAAATACATTAATATACATACAATCACATAGTGAAGCATATAAGTGAATCAATTATGTAAGAGTATATAGAAAATTTTCAAAATTATCAAAGAAATACAATGCTAGTACTAATAAAATTAAATTTAACCCTGTTTATATTGGCTATTTCGTGAAGGATCTTAAATGAAAATGTTTTGTATAAGAAGATACAGAATTTATGTAAGAAGATTTACAACAGTGTACTCGATCTCAACTATAAAACCATATATTACTATAGCGATATTTGAATAAATTTTACTGGTATTGATTTGAAAACTAGCTGAAATCTCCTTAATTTTATATAATTTTAACCATATGTACGGAGATTTATGAATACGTTTACCTCAAATATTTTTAACTTTTTGATTACCAATAATATTGTGATGGAAAAATATTATTACTTAGCAGAAAAATATCCTCATTCACGAACCAGACCAATATCTTTCAATGCATATGCTTAACTGGTTTAACTTATTATGGCAATAAAACCAATATGATTCCAGTTCGAATAACTTGTTTAGCACAATTCTTAAAATGAAACGTAAAAGAAAACACTCCAATTGAATTGAAATTAAACGAAATTGGAATAATTTGTAATTCTTAATCTTGATTTTAATTTGTAAAAAATTATATTATAGGAATATTTTCATTTTCTTGCTTTCACCAATATAATTGAATTCTTTTCAGCAATTTAATGAGTTAATCCATAATTTAATTAAATTGTTTTGACAGAAGTCAGATTTATGCTTGGTGTGGCATTTTTGATTTCGTTCAAAATTGTAACGATTGAAGACATTTCAAATGGAGTAGTTGATAATGATCAAATATAAAAATCAAATGCCAGTGTTAAAATCTGAAATTAACTTTTGATGACCAAATAAAATGCAAGTGTAGCCATTGTCTTTAAATTTTTCTTTTGAAAATGTAAATTTTGTGGTGAAGATGAGTCTTTGGGAATTTTCAAAGGCAAAATAAAGAAAAAAGTTTTGGCGTTAGAAAAATAAAGAAAAACCAACAACAACAAATAAAAAAATAACTTTAGGGAAAAAAAAAGTTTTCTTTAGTTAACTGCAATTTTGTTGTTGTTGTTGTTGTTTATTCATTTCAATGTTTCTCGCTTTACTCCTGTCTTTGTTGTTGTTGAAAATAAATTTAAATGTCAATGTTGATAGCGGTTTATTTTCTCTTCTTTTTTTTCATTTTCAAAATTATTTTAAGGCAATAATTTTAGTCTTAAAGGGGAAAAAATACAAAAAATTTTCTTAAAGAAGTTTTTGTCGTTTTTTTTTTTTTTGTTTTTACCCTCTAGTCCTTTAAATCGCGCTCTTTTTGTTGTCGAAATTTATTTGAAAAATACTTGAAGGAAAATTGGTTGATTTGTATTTTTCTTTTTTATTTTACTCATTATTTCGGAAATTATTGTTCAATTATTAGAAAGAGATATAGATATAAAATTGGGGAATGAGTAAAAGAGAGAGTAAGAGAGAAAGAGGTAGAGAGAGAGAGATTAGAAGAACTGTAAATTTGTTGTATTTTAGAAAAAATCCTTAATGTTTATTTTATTTTGCACATTTTCTTCAATTTAAAGCAGAAAAAAAAAGACAAAAAAATTCTTAGTACTGGAATGAAGGCAAAAAAGGACATTAAATCCTGTTCATTTCAATATTATTTTGAATGAATTTTGAGTGAATGTAATATAAAATGTACGTTTGTTTCGGATGTATATGTATTAATTCTTGGATTTTTATAAATGAAATTAAAAGAGGAAATGTAATAAAAAGGAAATCGATAATTATTTTATGACTCTTAGGTTCATTTTTGCTTTTTCTTTTATTTTTATATTTAAAGATTTACAATATCCTTAAATTTTATAGTGTTATCTCTTGGAAAAGCTAGAGGCTATTAAATAAAATCTTTCCTTTTACTTTTAATGACATTTAATTTAAAGAAAAATAATGTTGTAAAACTGTCGAAAACGTAAGAAAAATAAAAAAGAAAAATCGAAAATTTTCATGTTAATTATTTTTGAATTGAATATTTTAAGTAATTTTGTTTGGATATTTTAAGGTCTTATATTATATAAACTGCTATATTTTCAAGTATATTTTATTTTATTGATTAAGTTTTCGTTTGTGATTAAAATCTATTTATAAGGAATTGAAGGAAATACTCTTTAACTATTTTCATGTTAATTTTTCAAACTGTATTATTTCTCCATTCAATGAGCTACTGTATTGTTCCAACCTAGAGTTGTAATAATACTTGAATACTTTGGCAGGTAATTCGTTCCAGAACGATTCACTTTCATATTTTAACCATTTTTAATATAAAGTGCATTCCAGACAAACATATTGCCATATTTAAACGAGTTTCACGAGCGCAATTTATGCATTCTAGAAGGGCGTTTTCAAAAGCTAATAAATTATTTTTCAAAATTTCAAAATACTATATACATATGTATGTTTATATAGTGAAACAATATTTGAATCCAATTCGAATTTAACATAAATTTTCGAATTGAAATATGAACCCCGACCATAATTATTTTAACCCAATGCTTTTCATAATCTGAATACACATTCAAGACACTAACTGACCTTTCGAGCTATGGGAAATTGATCGATTTGAATACATTGTAGAATAATGTTACTTAGATCTTTCTGGTGGATAGCAAAGGTATAATATGTTCCTTTAAACTCAAACTGCGGTTTCTGCGATGCATTATCATCATGCTACCGAATTTATGCTTTATATGAATTTTATGTATCTAGCAACAGTGATTCCTAAAGTATAAATATTTTCCTCAATGATGCTTAATTCATATTAATAAAAAAATCTCAAGTCATACTTCATTTATTATTGTCAAATTAATTTTTAAAAAATAAGTCGATATTTTGAATAATCGATTATTCCAATTTTTAATTTCAAATATTTTAATTTAGAAATTTTTTTTATAATTATTTCAATATTATCATAGTGTTGGGGCGTAAATTACTTCAAATTCCTTTCTAAACGAAATAAAAAAAAATTTCCTTTACTATCACATTTTTTATAATATTGCATTACACAATTGCATTTGAAAAGGATGTATTTTTCATATCCTTATATAGATTATATGTCCTTTGGTTTTGTATAAGAAAACAAAAACCAACAAAATTTTCTTCCTGCTAATATTATTCAACTTAAATTTACCGTAATAATCATAAAAAAGAAAAATGAAGAATAACAAAGAGAAAAAATTACAGAAGAAACAGAAAACAGAATCAAAACAACATTTTGTTGTTATTCTGCACTCTGCCGTCTTGTCGACTTCTCATTTTTTCTTTATGAAAAAAAAAGAAGGACATTTCATTTTGTTTTTCTTATTATTTTGCTTTTTATACTTATGTTATTATTGCTATTATTATTATTACTGTATACTTGGTATACAAAAGAATGAAGATACTGGAAAACAGAAATGAGACGCAAGAGTAAACAAAAATGATTTCTATATAAATGGGAACTTTTTTTTTTTTGAAAATAAATGAAGGATAGTGAAAGTCTTTAAAGTCCTTTTCATTTTATTTTTTTTTTTTCGTTTTTTACTTAATTTTCCCTTATGCTTTCGCTTCACTTTTAAAGCATCCTTTGTCAATTTATATAAGGTAAATATCATGTCAAATTCTTAAAATGTTGTTATGTCAAGAAAAATAATATAAAAAAAAATAAAAAGTAGTCAAAAAGTCGGCCAGGTGTATCTTAATTTACGATATACAGAGAATATGAATATAAAAAAGAAGGATAGTGAATTGAAGGTACCTTATACATATAGGACATGGTATGGGGTTCTTTAAATGATTCTTTTCTCATCATCATAGAATAACAGTTACAGGATATTCAGTACAATGAAATAAAATGAAAAAAAAAAACAAAAAAATATAAATGAGGAGCGTTTGTTTTTTATATTTGCTTATTTGTTTGCTTCCTTTGCGCTCTATTATTATTGTATACTTGAATTTGAAAGGCGAGATACGATGCTGTATGGATAAAGAGATCTTGATTTCTTGCAAAAACGAAAAAAAATAGAGAAGGTTTTCTCAAAATTATTGTTTGGGTTGGGTAGACATTATCATCGCTGTATTTTTTTTTGTTTTATTTTGTCTTAACGCTATTTTCTATTTTTGGTGTCATTATTCCCTTGGGAATGTTGACATTTTATTTTTATTATAAATATGTATGTATGTATATGTGTAAGAATATTTTTCAATTTTTCTTTTTTTTTCATTTCTGTCGTCCTTTTATTTCATTTTCAAATTACAATATAATGTCAGGTGAATAAAAATAAAATATAATATAAAAATGATATAAGGCGAAAAGGAAATTTAATTTGATCCGGTAAATTATGGGATATTTAGAGGTCAGAGTTAACAAGAAGTAATATAAAACATGAACTTGTCATGAATTTACTAAATTTTTAATAAATAAATTTAATTTGATTTTGAATATTTGCAATTATTTTTAAATTTTGTTTGAACAAAGAGAAGGACTAACAACATGATCTTCTCAAAAATTAAGTTGTAAGGAAGTAAATATTAAATCCTCCCAAACGAAATGTAGGCAATAGCGCCTACTATAGTCAAAATAAGTGTAATAATATTTAAATTTTTCATTTAAATATAGACGTAGATTACAAATCAAAAATTAAATTCATGATATTATTCAAGTGAAATTTATATAAATTTTAGGCAATGAATAATAGAATGGAATACTGAACTTTGATATTGCGAATATTTTAAAGAAGAAGAAAGAATTATACTACTGTCAGTCAATGTGGGTCTTGTAATAGATTCTGGCTTATGGTTTTCTTATTTACTTGTTATTTATTTCTAATTAATCTTAATTTATTGAATATTAACGAAAGCAGTCACTACTTCTTTTGTGAAAATTTATACTATCAGGTGGATGTTAATAAATTCAAATATTAAATTTGAAAACCAAAACTATTTTGTGTGATATTAGGGAATTCGAAAATTTCTGCTGTTCTATTTTTTTTTTAAGTTTTAATAATATATAAGTTTAGTACTCTTAAATTATTGAAGATAATTTGAAAGATATTAAAATATGAAGCGACTATAGTCTCAATTCCAAATGAATCAATATTAAATTTTATTGAGCTCCTCGTCGCTGAGCTCTGCTATGAGCATTTTGTTCATGATCCATTTTTAGTCACCTGCATTTTCTTTATTTATACAGTATAGTCGAAGAAAAAGATAAGAAAATCAATTTCCGCCTCGAATTTCGGTCAATATTTTTTTTTGGAATAACAATTCCAAAATTTCGAAAATGCGAAACACAATAACTTAGTCAAAAATAACAGTATTACGAAAACTAAATCAAAGCCAACATTCTTAAAATTATATTGTTTTCTTGTTTTTGACATTATCTGTATAAGAATAAAATACAAAAGGAAAATCTGAAGGAAAGAATGAAGTACATATATGAAAACAAAAAATAAAAAAAAAATATTCCCAAAGCCGGTTTCTACTGCTGCTTGCTATACTGGTGCTGCCACCTTTTACCATCAACAAAATATCAACTATTATCAATTTTTGTACATATTATGCGTAGCTATATTGTGTTATCATTTTTAAGATGCTTGTACAAAATATTTAATTCTATTTAAGCCGCTGAACTGATGATTTTTCTTTATATGATTGTATGATAAAAGCGAAAAAAAAAAATATTTTAAGAGTGAAGAAAATACAATGTAATATATACATACATAAACACATGTACAAATAAAATTTTCCAGTCAGTTTTACAGGATAATTTGTGTATATCCTTTTATATTCATATTATCTCAAAAACTCATATACGACATCAAATATTAAAAAGACAGTAACGAACGCAAAAAACAGTGGAATATCTTGATAACAAACAGGTTCAAAGTTTTTGTATAAAAAATAAAAAAGGAAGAGCAAAATTTCTGAAGAATAAAAAATTTTTGACATTTGAAAATAATTTTTTTCTTTGCTTGTTATTTCTTCTTTGAATTGAATGTCATTTCAAGGTTATATTCATCAAAATAATATAAATGACAGCTAAAAATTTGGAATTTTGTAAAAATATCATTGAAATAAATTGGTTGGTGCGTACGTCAATTGAGATAATAATATGACCTTTGTATTGTGCTGTTATGATTGATTGTATGTGGGACGGCGGTATCCAATGACAAGTTAATAAAATGTCAAATATTGAATTTTTATAAAAAGGCGAGAATGAAATGTTTAATATATATGAGAAGGAGTTAGAGAGAAACATAAAAATAAAAAAATTTTATTTGGTTTGGTATTTAATTTGTGTGGTAATTTTCTGGGTGTTATTTAGAAAATTAATGACAAGATTAGAAAATTGTGGATTTCAGTGCCGAATTCCGAGAACTTATATTGAATCTGAAACGAATTTATTTGGGAATCATACTTATTGACAGATTGAAAGACTAAAAATTTAAGAGCATTAAAGCAAATTACGAGAATATTTTGCTTTTATAAAATATGAGAATATGCAAATACACGAGATTTATTCAATAGAGGTTTATTCGCCTAATTATATGCAAATTTAATGAAAATATCACCAAATTTCTAAAATTCTTTAAAAATTTAATGCAGACAATTTTTTCTTAATTTATTTTGTAATTTTTGGCCGCGGATATTTGAAGTGTACTGTACATAGACTATGGTGCAATGATTGCCTTATAAATTAATACAGCTTTTATTCCTAGACAAACATAGGGTTTAAAAAATTTATTTTTGCATAGAAGAAAAAGAGTGAGAGTTATATACGGTTTAAAGTTTTCCTTTTATTTTTCTTCATTGGGGGTTTCCTTTCTGGCTTTTTTATTTATTATATGAACTTTCATTTTTGTTTACATCATTTTCATTTTTCCTCTTTTATTATTGTTTTTTATTTTTTTTTGTTTCTTATCATGCTCTCTATTATTAAGGGATCAAAAAATTTAATAAGACATGGTCTAAAAGATTTCAAAACAAAAAAAAAATTCTTTTTCTTCTAATTTTTTTCAAATTATTTTTATATTTCAGGTTTGTTTCTCTTCTCTGTTTTGTGTCTAGATAGAGTTATTGTTTCAATAGGTAAAAGACGCAAAATAATAAGAAAATTTCAGGATATTAAATACAGTTAAAGTTAAGAAAGAAAATATTATAGAAAATCCACACAAAAATAACCAAAAAAAAAAGAGAAATAAAAAAATGCCAATATTAATAAAAAAAAAAAAAAAAATTTTTTTTTTTTGTAAAATACAAAAGGCGCTGAGATTTCATTCAAAACGCGTATATTTTTTTGTATTTACCTTATGTATAGTGCGTATAGCGTATCTATATATTGAATTCTTTTATTGTATAGAATTTATTCTTAATTAAGGGATGATATTTTCTATCTATTTTCTATCTTTAGTCTATTTTATTGAATCCTTTTTTTTATTATAAAATTGATATTAAGTTTTTTTTTTGTAACCCTTTTGTCTGAGAGAGTCTGGGAATACTGAAGTTTGTTTGAATATTGTATTTTGGAAATTTTAGAGCCATTTTGGTTGTCTCATCTCATATTTAATGCATGACTATGTATATATATATATATATATATATATATGTATAGAAATATGTAGGTAGATAAAGTCTGCCAATATATAGAAGATTAAATTTAGAACAAAAAAACCAGAATATTTAAAAATTTTTAATTTAAACTGTAATCCCTTTCAATTTAAAAATAAAATTTAAAAAGCCGAAATTTCGTAATTTAAGAATATTTGTGTTTTCTTTTAAATTTAAGGACAACGTAATATGTAGCTATTTTATCTTTTATCAAAAATATTGTTGAATCACTTTATGACACAAGTGATTTTAACAGAGATATAAAAAATTATTAAAAAAATAAATTTCCTAAAAGAAAATAATAGCTAAGAACGTATTTAAATCGAAAGGCTTTAAAAATTTATTTAATTGCATTGCTATTGTGAATTAAAAGGAAAAATCACAACTATGTGCTCGAATTTCTTGAAGTAAATTGAACAGCATTTTTTTATTAAAGAAAATTATATTACGATAATATGAGGCGTTTGAAATTAGGTTTTATAGAGGTTGTGAATAAATTATTGGAATCAATAAGCTAGAATATTTGCTTAAATATTACTCATAACATATAACCGGAGCCTCATAATTCAGGAGACTGTATACCTTTAATACTGCAATCCGTTGTATCTTGTTAGAATTAGTTATATAATTTTAATAAAATTTTCGAGTTTGTTAGAATCTAATCAAAATTTTCTAAGATTTCAGAATTTTATTTCTTAAAACTATTATAATATAGAGAATGCTATTAGAATGCCTGAAGTATTTAAAATATTTTAAAATTGAATATGAGAATAATATGAGAAATTATTTCTCAAATGATTATTTCTTGCTTATATTTGCGATATTTGCCTGCAATTTATTTAAAATAGAGTATAGATATTTAAAATTATTAATCACTGAAATTTATATTTATTTATGTACTTACAAACCAAAATAATCTTAAAAGCTTAATCTAAATTTACTAATATTAATGTAAAAGATTAATTGTTAAATGACCTTAATTTTCACTGAAACTCATTCAACACATTTCTCGCTCTGAATTTTCAGATTAAGGAAAATGATATTAACAAAACTCATATTAACTCGTATTAAAAATTTTTAGCTCATATAAGAATTTTCCCTATCACCTACAAGCTAAAACTCATTATGAATGCATATAGTTCTAATTTTTGATCAATAATTTACACTGTGCGTGTATTTATAAGCAAAATATTAATATTCAAAGCCATAAAGTTGGTTAAAAAATTAAAGAAATCAAGTTTGAAAATTGACTCTTGATTGACATAAAACATTAACCAAAATCAATAGAGCAATTAAACATCTACTGGAGATGTAGGTATAGAAGATTTTAATTAAATTTTTGAATATTTTTTGAAGTTGTCTCTTCATAAAAGAAAAAATAATTGTAAAAATAATTTTTTTTTACAATTTTTTTAAAAAATTTAAGATGAAAAAGAAAAATTCTTAAAAATTTTTTTATCTAAATCCTTAACATTGGTTTTCTTTTATACTCATAACAAATATAATATACGCTTATGTGGTTCCATTTTGTTATTTTACTGTTTTACCATTAGGGATTCTTCTCTTTCATTCAAAAAATAAAAATAAAAACACCATATTAATATGAAAAATTTAAATTTAAATCTCCCCAGGATATTGATATAGAATTTTCTATACAAATTTTTTTTTTTAATTTTTTGCTTTTATTCTTATACTATTTTTCTTTTTTGTTTTTGTTATGTTTGTTTTTAATAAATGGGTATAAATAAAGTAAAATGTTTGCTCTATTAGGTTTTAATAAACATCATAAAAATTTGAAATTCTTGTCGACTTCATATTGTTATAGAAAAAAAAAATAAAAAAAAAAATTAAGGTATGAGTTAAATTATGTTATTATAAAAAGCACATATTATTTAAAATAATTTTTATTTATAAGACGAGTATGATTTGAATTTTAAAGTGTTTATTTAAAATAATATTATAAATGACCACAATTAATTGGGTTTTTAATTTTGCATGCTGAGCATAATTAGAATTTAAAATTTGGCTAGGCTCTATATGGAAATTTTAATATAAAAAAATTCAGGAAGCTTCAAATTTAAGAAAAAATAATAATAATAAGAAGGAGCCAAATTACAATGATAGTTTACTTTTTACTGCTCTACAAATGAAATTTTGTTTTAGTATTAATTTTAAAACGAGTTTTAATAAAAAATTTATTGCTCAACAAAGACATGAATATGAGTTTTATAAGATTATTTAAGGGTGTATGAAGCCACGTGTATCTTGAGCTACAACTTGCTCATTATGAAATTTTAGAAAACAAGTTTTAACACAATAATCCCAAAACTATTTCCACTGATTTCTTTGGTTATATAGAATGTCCTTGATAATGAATCTTGCATTTTAATTGTTTTTATAATATCCGAAGAAATGTACAAATTTTTGGTTTATTAATCAAGTCTCACATCAACATAAGGGCTTCAATTTATTATTAAAGTATAAAATAATCATCATTTTGTAATAATCATCATTTCGGCATTATGATTAGAAAATGCCAACTTGGGACAATTATTTGTAAGGTGCGTAATAATTTATAATTACAAAATATTATAAGCAGTTGAACAAAGAACTAGTAAATTTAATTTTTAAACGAGCATTGAATTAAGTACACGATGATGAATAAGTCAGACGATTGGAACCACTTTACGAACTTTAATAAAAGTGTTATATTTCTTTTAGAAGAAATGAACTGAAAAAAGTCACTTTAAATTCATGTTGTTTTTTTTATATTTTGTTCATATGGGTTCGAACATATATTAATGTGTATAGCATTTTGTTCATACATACTTATCATTGTGTCGTTGCTAATAAATTTGAAGTTATATGGGGCTCCTTTTCAAAAAAATATTTTATTTTTTTTTTCGGTGGTTGTTTAATATAACAGAACATGTATTGAACATTATATTTTATGATATATTGCGTCAACATTTTGACAGGTTAGAATCGAAATTTTTTTTGGCAAAAATTTTGGATATGTGTATGTATACATATACCTTTTTCCACTTTCATTTTTTTCTGCGATGCTCCAACAAAGCATTATAACAGAATGGAATGGCGAAGGAATGGTAGAGTTATGAGAAAACAAAAAAAAAATAATATCATCGCCCTTCTTGGAATTCAAAGTATGATGGGGTTTTTGTGTTGATGGAGAAGAAAATATTTATTGATATAATAAATATATTTTCGATATTTTTACAATTCATATTCTAGAATCTAGAGCAGTATACGTATATATAAGATACATAAAATCTTATGTACATGAGAGTATTTCATACACATTCATACATACAATATGCTCCAACGGATTCTGTTGTTTTTTATGTTTATTGTAAAATTATATAAAAATAGTTGAAATAATTTTTTTTTTATTTTAAATTGAAGATTTCGTTTTATATCATTTTAAAATTCGATTATATATTTAAGGTTTCCTGCTTAATTTAAAAATTTTTGACGGTGAATGTTTTTAGTTTTAATAAAGTGTTAATGAAAATTTACAAGGGCCTTTGATAGCTCAAGATTCAAGAGCTCTTAAACAAATATTCAAATAATGTATGTGCTATATGTCTGTTTCTTAAAATTTATTAACTGTTTTATAGCTGGAGTTATAGCTTCTATATGAATTATACTAGCATGAAGCTCAGAATTTAATTTTTTTGCTTGTTATAATTGAATTTAAGTTCTATAATTTTTAAGTTTTTTCAGTAGAATATTTATATAAAAAAAAAATATTAAAATTAGTAAATGATTTCTAGAAAAAAACCATTACAGCAATTAAATACAAGTAATAATCAATACGCTTAAAAGCAACTAAAAATTATTCTATACTATATATTATAATAATGGAAATTTCTTCACAAAATTGTGGAACAGATGGGTGACGTAATTAAACGAACAAGTCAAGGCAGAAAAACTTATTGAAAAAATAAATTAATTGAATAAACTGTATGAATTGGACTCGAACTAGTGACATATATCAATGTCCGACTGATTGTTTTCCATATCACAGCCCTAATATGAAAAACAACATATAAAAGAATTAAAATATTATAGAATTAGCGTAAATAATATCGTTTTGTACAGATTTCAATATCGTGTTAAACAAGGAGCGATTTCAAGAGACAAATAAGAACATACATAATGTACAGAATATTTATATAATTGTATAAGAGAATCATTTTAAATTTGTATATGTGGACCAGAATATGTGGGGCAGTCAATATTGAAAATGCTAAATTCTCCACCTATAATAAAATCTATATATAATACACATATATAAGTATAGCTTGAATTAAATTTGTTTCACGTATTATTAAGAATTTTTCATAATTTCAGAATTTCATTAGATTTTCAATTAAATAAGATTGAAAAAATAATAATTTTTAATGACTTAAATTAAAAATTCAATTATCTTTATCATAGTATACTTTTATCATTGAGAGAAACGATTGATTTGAGCATGGGATGCCTAGCATTCATACCATTTTTTATTGAATTTATTGTATAATATGCGAAATATTTAATCTTTTTTTATTTATACAGAAATAAACTTTTATAATTATTATAAAATTTGAATATTTGTTGTCAATAATATCCAATTAAAATTGTAACCAAAATGTTCTATTTACACAACAATAATTACATACAAATAATAATTAAAAAGCAAATAAAATAATTTTTTTGACAATAAAAATGAAATAGAAATTTTAGTTATGTATGTACTCGTATATGAATTGTATACCTTCATAATATAAAATTCTCGATTTGCATACCCTTGTATGTACATGTACTTTATTTGTGTCTAGCCTTTTATATTTTTTTACATTGTACATTGCTTCAATGTTATATTCAAATTATAATCAAATTATGAATTTTTGCAGACCATTCACTCTTAAAATATTGTTGAAATATGCATAATATAAATGATTAAAAATTTGTATAAATTATAATATAAAAATTCAAAAATTTAAAAAAAAAAATTTGAAGCATTTTAATTATTTAATATTAAAATATGAAAAGGGTTTAATTTTAGAGTTGCCATTGTCAAGTATAGTTCATAACCATTTTCGAAGTTACAATAGCGCGGAATCAGGAATAACGGAACGCGAAACAAAAGTCGTAAAGTTTCGGTTTGTTAGCCACAATATATTATTATCATGATTGTATCCGTATGAACATATTTCCGTCCCTTAGTCCCAGCGGTAACTCAAAAACTAATTAGTTATTTAAGTTAAAGCCAGAATACTATTTTAATTGAATGTGATCGAGGTAGTTTTTCAGGTAACTGTCATATATATAAATTCGAAAAATAATTCACTTTTTCTTAAAGATTATTGAAGTAGTAGTTTTGAAATTTCGCGTAACAGATATGTTATTTAGGCTGTTATGTTTCATATAACTTCAAAAGTTTTCCGGTCTTATCATAGAATTCCGGTCTTATCGAATAACTTTTAAAATTGTTCATTCGTACGAGTATCATAGAGTTGAGAAGGTTAACTCTACCTTTTTCCGTTTTATATGAAATTTTTGCTAAGAGTACCTACGTCTGTAGGGAAACTTGGATCAAATGCCTTGTTAATCAAATTTGTTGTTCAAATATTTTTGAGGAAGCTAAAAGAAGGCTTTAGGTTTTGCTGAAAATTATATACAGAGTAAATGTTAGCTTCTGAAAATTCTTTAGAAAAATTTCATGGTAAAATATAGTTCTCAACTTTGAATTTATTTAACATTGATATTTGAAGGAAATCGTTATATACAATAGTTAAAATCAATAATAGAGCAGCATTAATTTAACAATTCATCATAGCATTAAAATTAATAATGTGTAGTCCAATTTGAAACAAAAAAGACCGAATTATATTTATTCCATTTATTACTAATTAAATTATGTTGAATTACAAGAATGCAAAATCCTTACTGGGGCCTTCTGGATTTTCTTCTTCATTTTCACAAGTATTTATAGGGTCTTTAAATAGCTACCATTCCTCAATCACAAATATAAAAACTTTGAAAATTTGAATAATTGTCATAACTTAACTTTGTGCTAGCATCTTGTACTGAATTCAAAAACTAATGTCATAATTAATTAAAATACTAAAGAAACAATTTTTACAATTATAGGTTCATTAATATTTAAAATAAATTTGAAAAATAAAATTTTCAAATATCTCAATCATTAATTTAAATAAATTGGCTTGCATTTGGTATACTACTCTTCAATCAACATGTACATTGTACTCTTACAGTTTAAATAAACTGAAAAATTATACGAAAGGACCTTATTCTTATTGTAATTGTTTTTTTTGTTTTATAAAATATCTAAGTACTTAAATCAGCAAATGGTCGTAATATTTTTTAAATGGAAACATTTTTAAAAAAAATTTTTTTTTTATTTGAATTTTTCAATAATTTATTGCTTTCGTTTCGAAATGAAAAGCATCCGTCGACGACGACAACGACAACGACGACAATGATGACAATCACGACAAGAAAAATCTTTATTACAATTTCTTGTTTCCATAAAAAATTTTTTGGGGAAAAAAAATAGAGGAAAATATTTTATTGTATAGCAAAATGTAATTTTAATTTTCTTAATTTATATTTATTTTTAAAAAGTCCTGAATTAATGTCCTTTGAATTCAATCGTAAATGTATCGAATAAAGTACTCAAAATCAGTTAAATATAAAATTGTATTTTTCCTAGGAAATCACCCCAAAATCACAAAAACAAAAAGAGGAAATTTTGAAAATAATTTTTTTTTTGTTTTAATACGATAAAAATTTTTTTTTAATAAATTAAAAATTTTCATTTTTTTTTCACATTTCTTTTCAATTTTTATTACGATTTATTTCCGAAATGATTGGAAGTTATTTTGCTTTTGGATTTTGTTTGTGGGCGATAGTGCAGGGAGTTGGGGGTACTTTGCTTTTACAGATTTATGAAAGTTGATTTTATTTTAATATTTTTCAATAAATTTTACCCTTACAATTTTATTCTATTTATGACATAGTTTATTCCGTATACAAAATACAAGGCATGAGTTGTTTGAAATGCTTAACTTAAAAAATATTTTATTATTTTACATTATCCTTTGAAAATATTATGAATATTGGAGTGAAATATTAAATTTTTATAATTAATTAACAATATTAAAAATCAAGTACAGAAATTTTGAAGGTAATTCAATAAAAATGAAATCTGCCAAACAAATCGGTGACTCAGCCGAATAGACGAGAGACGAACAAGTTGGTCGAACAATCTTAACGATAGAATGATGGTAATTGGTAGATTCTACTTGTTTCGTTAGATTTGAATGAATTTTATGCTAAAGAAAATATTAATATTAGCGAGCTAGTAACAAAAATTAAAAATTAACTTGAATACTTCTTAATTATATAATTATAGTTCTTGTGCTCTTATATGCTCTTATACTGTTATACTGTTCATTGAGGCCATATTTTAGTACTTCTTACTAAGTTTTTTTTAATCATAACAAATAATAACTATAATAACTGTTCTTATCCGACTTTGAGCCGTTCATTGAGCAGGTTATACAATTTGCATTTTGATTTCGCCACAAATTTCAAATAAATCATTTTACTTTCTAAATCAATCTCGTAAAACTTTTGTAAAAACAAAATTCATTGTTAACGATCGCGGTCCAATAATCATTACGGCATTTTTTTATAAAGTCGTTCAAAATTGGAATATTTCTATCCTCTTATATAAAAAGTAATGAAGAGTATATGGAGTAATGAAAGATGTTGAAAGGAGAACAATTCGATTATTGAATTATAAAAATGATGAATTACATTTAGGTATTCAATCATTTTGATATTGGTCATAAATAATTATATTAACGTTTACTTCTTGCATTTTCTATGATTTACATGATTCTATTTACGTATATATATAAGACTTATTCAGAATAAATAGGGATAAATACAGTTCTTTGTATCTTTGAATACAGATCTATTAACACAAAAAATATCAATTGGTCTTATAGCAATTAATTCTTTGTGCTTTTTTTCTCTGGATCATTAACTACTAAATTGCACCATTTAAATCGCCTATAATATTAAATAATTTAGAACTTTATTGATTTTTAAATTTTGCTCGGTTATACTGTTAATTTATTGAGAAATCTTTACAAAATTTAATTGGCAAGAAAAAAACATAATGGAACAATTTTAAATTCCGTATGGGGCTGGCTAAGAGTAACTATAATAATTGTATATTTTATATTTTAAGCAATGTTACCAATTTTCCCAAATTTTATGTAATTTCGAAGTTAATAAATTTTAAAAATACAAAGTTTTGAGCCCGTGATTCGTTTCTCCTGTACTTTTCTCGAATTTGGTGCGTTTTTAAAATATTGAGAATAACTCTAATAATATTTTTGTTTATTTAGAATGTTTATGCTCATAAAAATGTGAATGGTCTATACTGTTCTATTTCTTTTAGGGTTCATTTTATTTAATAGCGAAGGGTGCAACTTTTATTTGAAGAACTTGAAAATTTGCTAAATTAAAGTTAATTTTTTTAATGGGAAGTAATAATAATGCCAAATAATAATTTGTTAGATAGTTACACTTACTGCAAAACCTGATAAGGGTGCTCATTTAACAATAAGGTTTTGAGATATTGCTCTTTTTATAATTTGAATCAAAAAATTTTTCAATTGAACCACTCTTTTTGAAAGCTGTAAAAGTTCATTTTACGATTTTTTTTAAATTATAAAATTAATCAACAGATTTGTTTCTTAATCCATGAGCCCTATGTATTTATTCTTATCTTTAATTTAATAATGATATTAGCAGTTAGAGCAGATGACCAGCAACCACAAGTAATTGAATGTACAGAAAGGCAAAAATATAATAATATTTTCCACTTATTACCTATTTTAAATTTACGGAATATTTGAGAAAATTTGCTATTTAAACGGACCTGTTGTCAACTTATTAATTAATAGGCATGAAAAAAATTTGCAAGTCATATTTAGAAATAAAAATTTTTTATTTAAGTGCAATAAAAAATGAATTGCAATAAAAATAATCATCTTTTCACAAAAATCTCTATATATGTATTAAAATTACGGACCTGCCAGAGATGGTGTATGCACATTCATTATAATATACAAAAATATTGTAGTTAATTGAGTTTGAATTTATGAGGTTTATTTACAACTATACTCTTGCTACTTACTATTATTATTATTGTCTACAATGACAATTGAAAATATTATAATGATAATAATGAAGATGACGACATTGATATTTTACTGTTGTGTAGAATGAATACTATAGCACTGTATAATGATTACGATTGTAATAATATAGTGGTTTTCCCGGATCCTGATGATAATGATTGTAATATTGTAGTGATAATGATGATTCATATTGGAATAAAAATTCATATTGGAATTTTGTAATGAATTCAAAAATAATTATAGCAATTTCTTTTGTTTTTTTTTTTGTTCATTTTTTAATTAAATTTCATTATTTTTTTCTCATTTTGTACATAATCATAGCCAAAATGATGACCAAATCAATTGTAAAATTTTATGTCTACATACTTATATAATATGTTGGTAATATTGGTATTATGTTGGTAATATTGGTGTATATAAATATATATTCAAAGTAGTAAGGAAATATATGGGGGAATTGCTATAATTGTATTTTCTAAAATAAAATTGAAATGAGCATCAGATGCGAATGTGAAAACAAAAAAAAATGTGAAAACTTTAATAGCAAAATAATTTAATTTTGTATATAAATTATAGTCTGTATATGGTTTTTGGTCTCTACCATAATTTATGGGTTTTTAAAATAAAGTTGTCATGATATTTAAATATTATACTTATATACATCATATGTATACCAGTTGTATATCTATATATAAGTCATATAAATTTTAGATACCCCATTAATTTAGTACAATATTTCAATTTAATAAAATATCAAAAGTTCCCTTATTTTATATAATATCAAAGTCCTTGTAAATACATATTTATTAATTAGTCCATTTAACTTAACAAATTTATAATAATAATATACTAATATAAGGGTGTGTGTTTATATACAAATATACAGTTTATGGTGGTAATTCTGATTCGACTATAGAATAGAAAATAAACTTTTTGATTGCAACAATATAACGCTTAGATTGAATTGAATAATGTAAGAAATTTTTTTAAAATGCTCTCAATATACAAATAAGAATACAGACAATAATTAGATTACAAAATATGAAAATAGTTCTTGGGCAGAGAGAAATCACTTGCAAATCACGAAAAGATTTAAAGTGAGGTTTATGATTAATTGCTATCAAAAATTTATAATATAAGGAAATAGTGTTAAAAAATTTAGAGACATTTGAATTTTTCTATGTATCGAGGGAACTTTGTGAGAGGGATTATTGAGTTTGTAGTTTAGCAATTAGCGTGCTCGACAAATTTTAAATATAAAATTTTGCCTGAAAAAAATTGTGAGAATACCATTTTTTTTATATTTTTAAAAATTTATGCAATTTTATGTTATTTTGCAGTAAGAACTTTATTTAATTAGTACAATTATAATTTTTTTTTGTTATACCGTTCTATTCCTTAAAAAATCAATTATCAACCACATTTAATAATGATATTTCCTCAATAATATTTTCAAATTTTAAAAATTTCAAAAAATATGCTTGCATTCCCTAAAATTTTATTTGCTAAAAATAAGGTCCATATATAGGGACCTATATTTTAGTGACGTAACTATTTGTAGCCTAAGTGGTCCCCAGTTACATTCCAATTTTTTCTTTATTACAATCCCTAATTTTGTTTTCCGGATATTCAACATATTTACGATGTTAATAAATGCACATATAGAAAATTTAATAAAAACGCTCATATGCCTTATAAAAAATTTTAAATTTATTTTCAGAAAAACTTGTTTAAATCTATACCACAAATGTACATGAATCATGACAATCAAAATAAATTACTTATTAAATAAAGTTTTTTTTTAATTTTATCCACCTCAATATGGCAAATATGCACATACGTACGTAGAATAGAAACAAATAGAACAAAAATAAAGGAGAATAAAAAACGAAAAAAAAAAAAACAAAATTATTCTCAAAACTTAATATTAAAAATTTTGTAACAAAAATAAATTTGTTGAATAACTAAATTACTTACGCGAGAAGCGGCACGGATACGTTAATATACGCGTTCACATTATTATTAGATTTCAAACTGAAGAAAAAAATTACAACAACAAGCCAGAAAAAAATATATTTTATAAATTTTCTCCTCTTATTACAATTTTTTTTGTGGTTTTGATTTTTAGCAAAAGAACTCCCACCAAAAAATAAAAGAAGAAAATATAGCAAAAAAAAACCCAAAAAATTTTAGAATTTACTTTTTACTTTTATATTTGTTTCCACTGTGTACTATTAGAAATTTCCGCTAAATACTGTTAAACATACACTTAAATCCTAATAAAGGATCAGTTTACGGTTTTATTACAATGCTATACATATAAAAAGGATGATTTAAAAGAATTTTTTCGAATTTTGTAAAATTTTTTGCTTCTATTTATTATAAGAGTATATTCGGGCTCGCTTATTGAAATTTTCATTAGTAAGCTGAGTTCGAAAGGAGCCTTAAAACAAAGATCATTAAGATTTCAAAACAAAGGTAGTCAAAAATTTTTGATCATTCATCCGCAATATTAAAATGCGTCAGTATCAGATATAGAATTTAAAAATAAAATACATAATAACTTAGCCTTATATTTTTATCAAACAACTAAATCATGAATGGTTTTAAATTGAATAAAAATATCTAGAAGATTAAAATTAGAATTAAAAATGTAAAGAATTATTCAATAACTGGTTGGATTATGCTAAACTACTATGCTTAATCCAAATTTTGTACGAGTAAGTTCACCTCATTTTCTTAAGCAAAATTTTAAATCGTCCCATTAGTTTATTAACACACTCTACATAATTATGTTCCATATAATACGAAAAGGCAATAAAAAACTTTTTTTTTATATAAGTACAGTAAATATTTTTTTTCTCAGTGTTTAGTCTGTTTAATTTCACATAATTTAAACTTCATTAAAATTTATTTGATGGTTTCTGTGGTAGTTATTTAAAACTTACTCTGATAATGATGATGATGATGGTGATGATGATAGTGGTAGCACCGGCTAAGTAAATATATATAGTATATTGTATAGTATTTTGTATGTTGATATTGGGTGCAATTTCCAAAATTTAACATAAAAAGGAAATGAAATAAAGGCAAACACTAACTTTAACTTAATTTAAAGTTTTTAAATTTTGTCATGCATTACGTTGCAAATATGTATACTGTTATACAAATATTAATATTTGTATAATGTATAACAAATAAATATTATATAATATTCCCAAAATTATTTCTCTCTTAAACGTACTTGTATACAAAAACTTTGTAGCGAAAGTAAACACTTATTAAATTATTATCCTTGATCCTTTTTAATAGAATTGTACACATATATACTTTTTTGTTTTCTTTTATTGTTATTCTGTTATATTGTATAATATAATAATATATACATGAGATGTAATGTACTAATATAATATGACAGTGTATTAGCAACAGATTCGAAAACAGCAAAACCAGAGGAAATTGTTTTTTTTTTCTTTATAATTTTATTAAGTTTTTTCCCCTTTTTTCGTTTTATTTATTGTTGGAGCGCAGCTAAAAATATTTAAAGCACAGTTTCTAATAAATGGTGAAAGAAAAAAACGAAAAGAAACTATAAAATTATACCAAGAAAACCTCAAGAACCCAAAAAAAAACAAAAAATATCAAAAAAAGAAAAAAGTTTTGTGTTTAAAATTCATTTCATTTTATTTCTTATATAAAGACGATGAGATGGAGGACATATTCGTGAATGAAAGTTGTACAACACTTTCATGTATAACATAATAATGGTATTATAGATTGTATATGTTAATAGTATTTTTAAGATTTATATAACAATATCAAAAGTATTTAAAGATTATATTGTGTAAATGAGTATATGTTCAAATATTAAGGGTTAATTTTGTGGAATTTAGTATTTTCGAGAATTCGATTTTTTTAACTGAAATTTTTGAAAAATTTATAATATTTTGATGATTTTATATATAAAAAAAAATTAAAACAGAATCCGATAGGTGGGAGTGACAAAGAGATTTCAATAGTGTTATATGAAGTTGAGTACATTTAGAATAAAGAAAGAGAACTGAGAAGAGAAAATTTTTTATTATTTGTATTGTTATTGTTTTAACGGATATAGTATGATTAAAGCTTTGGTATGATTAAAATTCCAAATTACAATTGTTATCTGCAGCATAATATAGGTTTGTTTAGAGTGTTGGCATCAATACTATATTAATCGAACACACTTAAAAATCTAACATACTAAACTGTATGCATAATACATGCAAGCACATATAAAACATTCTTGAACTCAACATACTTTATCACCAGATAAGGCGTAAGAATTCCCATTTCACTCTCTTAACTAATAAATTTAATATCTAGCATTATTTATTAGTGTTACAAGATTAATCAAAGTATATCTAGATATTAATGATATAAATTAATCCTTCTTGTTTCAACTTTCATGTATTTTCTTTATTTATTTTAAAATATTAATTTTGTAATAGAATTTAACTAAATCGTGCATTTAACCAAAATTTTATTTACTTTTATTAAATTACAATAAGATTTGCACTCTGCGAATTGGATTTCATATAAGATATTAAATAAAATTTAAAATTACGCCCAATTGTATGCAATTTTTTGATTCAAAATTAAATTTAAATTAAGATCACTTTAAAACTTAAAATTTCATTGACATTAAAATATTGAGCACAATATGATTTTGAATTGAAGTCTTCTACATTTTTATTTTCATAAAACATTGAGGTCAAATTTTCTAATTCCAAATGTACTTGTTTGTATACTGATGATTTGAGGCACAATTTTCCTATACAAATTTAAATGATTATTTAAAGAAGAGAAAATTCGTGAAATTGTGTTTGTTATTTGTGGGTTTTCATTGTTTTTAAAATTTTAAATGTATAGAAGATAAATACAAAATATTTTTCCTTTAAATTCCAAAAGTTCCACACAATTTTAAAAAAAACAGTTTATTTATTGTAAAGATATAATATGTATGTGTATGTTGATATGTATACTATATATGTTCCATGTACGAATATTTGTACATGTGTCTATAGATTATGTAAAAATATTTTATTATTTTTATTGTTTCTCTGGTTTTCAATATGAGACGACGACGATATTTTTGGTTTATTGGTAAACCCACAGAAGAATGTTTTACAGAAAATTTAAAGAAAATGATGATTATTTTTTTTTTGTTTTTATATTTTTTATACATATGTATATCTTGCCATAATATTCAAAATCCTGTCGAATCATTTAGTGGAATAAAAATTTTATTATTTTAAATATTTATTTAATAAACTTTAGGATTTCAAAGATATTTTCATTACAGTGCAATTACTTTAAAATTAACATTAAAAATTTGAATTTTTTTTTAAGATTTCAGATTTTTGAATTTCTTGCTCGTGCGTATAATTGAATATATATCAAAGTGATTCCTATTATCATTTATGAATTTTGTTTGCGTCCTTATTTTGAGGTGAGACCATAATATTAAGTATTATTTTTATGAGTACAGTTAAGCACAAAATTTATTAAAACTTGTTGAACTATAAAACCTCCATTTGATCATATGCCGTAATAATGAAATTCTTTTGCAAAAGTTTTACATTAAATTGCAATTTTGCTTTTCTCTTCTACCATTCTTATTACTTCTATATAGTAATTCCTTTGTTTAACATATTCCTGCATGTTCAATTTCGTATTTATAGTGAAGATATTCGACTGTACGTATATTTGATTTTATTTACCAAAAACATTAAATATTATTGTTCAAACATAATTTTTCCAGAATTGTATTTAAATATTTATCAAATTTTATTAACTATTCTGTAAATTTAACGTATAATATTTATTTTGAATACACAATGTTTTTATCGCTCGCATTGGATACAATAAGGGAGATCATGTGATGACACTAAATTTCACATGTCGGGTATTCGGCTGAAATATTTTTCTATATGCTAAGGATTAGTAAGGAAGCGTAATTAGACTATTTTTAGAGAGATGTCTTTCAGTCTACCTCAACTTGAGATAAGTCCTTCTACCTCAAGTTCGGCTGGATCGATTTTCATGAAAATTTCTATCTGAGTCGTTATCGAGGGTAAGAGGGTTTGATCATCTGAGAAATATCAGATCTCTGGAATTGAAACTTTACTACGGGAAGGTTTTACGTTTTCGACTATATCTAAGAAAATAATCAGAAAATTTTCATGAAATTTTATATATGAGCTTAACCTGATAGTATGAGTAACAACCTAACTTTTGGAAGAAATCAGATGGTCAAATATACGTTTTTGCACATATAAAGAGAAATAATCACCTGATTTCCTTGAAATTTATTAGATGAATTCCGGATGTTGAAGAAATGAAATTTTTGGGAATATCACGACACGGAAACCTAAATAGCGGGCGAATTTAGATTTTTAAGGATATTTAGGAACAAATTGACGGAATTTTTCGAAATTCTGTGTGCTACTGGAAGTAACTTACGAATTTTTCACCCTATTAAGACTCGAATTCATATTTTCCTAGGTATGTTAACTAAAAGCTTAAAAGGCATTTTCATTATCTTTTGCAACACTTTCGCTAAACTAGTCAATAAACATTACTGTCGATTTTTTTGCATGTGTGCGTTTTTAAAACGCAAATATAAATGTAATATAAAAGAAAGTTCATTTAAAATTTTCTTTCTTGTGAGACAAATTTATTATATTAAAACAATATTTTTGCATACTTATTTTAAATAATATAAATTTTTATTAAATGTGTAATCAAATAAAAACGAAATGAATAAAATAAAAATAAATAAAAAAAAATATAGCATAAAAATATTTTTAAAATTAAGTATAAAAATTTTTGGATTATATAAAAATTTTATTATTTAAAAATATTTAATTTTGTATTGTACAAGGAGAGCGCGCAAGCATCGTAAATTTTTTGTGTGTTTACTCGGTGCTTGTGTATGTTTTTTGACATAAAAAAAGGGTTATAAAAATTCTCGAATTATAAAATTTTATTTAGATTTAATAAAAATTTTTTCCTCTCTAAACATTTTACAATTTAAATATATTATATAATAAGATTTATTAAAAGCTATTAAGGATTTGAATTGATCATTACACGAATTAGATTTTTAGGTTATTTAAGAAAAATTTTAATATTGTTACTCGTATAGATCAAAATACAGAATTAAATATTTCCGTTTCCAACAATTAAGATTAAAAAAACTCAAAAATATATTAAAGAAAAACCTTAAGAGTTTTGAAAATTTTTTGGAAATATGCAAGTTTACTTTTAAGTAGAAAAATGAGGACAACATTGCCTTTCTTTTTTATTCTTTGGTTTGTGACACAACCTACTTACAGAAATTGCTTATAAAAAGTTATATAATTGTGGTTCGTAAAGGTGCGTTATATAAATGATTTAGTTCCTATTTAAGTCCCTATTAGGTCCCTTTTCAAATTGTATATATAAGATATTTTATAATTGTGTGATAATTTCAATTTGGTTTGCCTTTTGTTCCACACCACTAACTTTGAAAATTTAGAAAATATTATGAATCGTCGCAGAAACTAACCATCAATCCGACTAAATCAAAATTTATGGTAATAAATCATACATCTCCGGAAATTGCAGTGCAAATAAGATCGTACAAGCTGAAACAGGGATCTAAATATAAGTATCCTGAATTCTGGATCGACTTTAGGTTTAAAGTAAAAAACAAAGTTCAGTAGCAGAAATTTTCGCTAAAATTTCATATTGGTTACCTGTTTCTATCAAAAAAGCTCTTTTCAACGATTACCTGAGTAACGCTATTGAAACATGGGGTACAATTTGTTTTAAATACATTGACAACCTGCAAATTGTATAAAACAAATCTATAAAAAATTTTTATAATCAAAACTGGTTGGAGAGAACTAAAAAATAAAATATTCATATACATAAAATATTCTAATGATAACAGACTTGGTAAAATTAAATTTAATACTATTAATCCAGAAATTGAAACGTCACGAATGCATGCTACAATAGCATTTAAAAAAAAAATTACGATCATGTTGCTTTACCATCGTTTTTACTTGGTTTAGCGCTGTTAATAATATTGTAATTTACAATATGGATATTTAAAACTGAAAAAAAATGTAACATACTTTTAGGCTAAACTATGTATTAAGCTCATAATATTGTAGTGTATAAACTTTAAAAATTGATTTTATTAAAAATTAAAATCAATTTTGATGGCTTTAAGAATTGGTGCAAATTACAAAATTTAATTTGGTGTTTTCATATAGCAGAATTTGTTCTACAAAAAAATTTTTCTATTTTCTAATATACCCTTTAAATAACGATGGGCTTTTCTATAATAACCTCATAATATTATGTTATCAACTGTTATTAATGCAGTCTGACATAATGTCAAAACGATATTGTATGACATTTTTGAATTTGTTTTGACAACTTTCTATTTAACACATACTTTTCTATTTTATTTTAATTGAGAATTACAATATTTTGGGGCATGCATTTTGGGTAACCATATAAAATACATACGTGGGTTATTTTTCCATTAAAGATAAACAAAATTTAGATTTGTAAATATGTAGAGAATACTCGTATTGTTATGACAAATTACATACACATATAAATTTTTGATATTTATTCTATTATACACTTTAATATAACAGTATATTATTATACTGTGCATGTTTGAATGAAAATTATGCCATTTATTGATTATTACAAAAGGCAAACAGACAAACCAGAATTAATGAAAAAAATTTTTTATGTTTAATTCATTTTCATACAAAAATTATGTTCTGAGAAACGGGGAAGAAAATGGAGAAAAAAAAAACTTTTTAAACTTTTTAAATAGAAATCTAAATTTTTGTTTTTTGTGTCGAAGTTAAAATATAAAAACCTAAGCTCATTCTATTAGATTTTGTCTAGACAAAATAAACTTTTATTAATAAAGACACTTTTTTTTTTGGTAGGATGAGGGAGAAGAGACATTTTTTTTCTTTACATATAGAATTAAAGTATTTAGGTATAAGCAAGGATGACATAGTAAAAGTTTTAATTAGAAAATAATCTAAGTGGGTATATCTTATTAATCTTTTGGTGCTTGAAAGATAAAACAAGGAAATTTATAATGGTGATAACTATAGGATATTTTGCACATAACTACGATTAAAGTTTATAAAGAGAATATTGATCTAGATTAATTTTAAAAATTTGAAGGGAAAATTATGTAAGAAGTGCAGAAAATGTAGAACTTTAACGAAATTTTTTTTAAAAAGTTGAGCTTGAACACCTAATTTGCCTTCAAAATTCCTCCCATTCTCGAATTTTTTCAATTATAGTATAGTATCCTCTATGTTGCCTTTAACATTCATCCTTTATATTACCTCTTTTTTCACACGAAATTAAAAGACACAAAAAAATATCGAAAGCAACCGCCTATGGCTAGCAAAGTCAGTAACAACGCATACCTTGTGTATTTTTAGTGACGTTCGTGTTAAATGTAAAGAGAATCTCATGAATTTTTCAAATATGAAGGCGCAATATAATAAAATTTTTCTGAATAAAGAATTTTATATTTGAAATACGTCTACAATGGAGAAGCTTTTATTAATTTGATAGGAAAGTGTTGGCATTACATAATTATTGTGATATCATATAAAGATGAGCGAAAGTGTTTTTTGTATTAAATATGGAAATAAAAGTTATTTTTAATACAACACTCATAAAATAATCCAAAAATAAGTTGTATGATTAGTTTTTGGAAATTATCCATAAAATAACAGGATGAAAAACTTTTCCATTAAAAAAAATATCTGATATTTGCGATTAAGTCATTCAAAAACAAAACTATTTTTTTATAACTAAATTAAAATTTGCCTTATTAAAGAATAATAAAGAAAATTTTATTAAAAATGTTAAGTGCTCGAACAAGACGTAGGATAAATAATAACTTATGTAATAAGGAAATTTAATAATAAGAAGTTTACCGATACGAGTAATACTAAATATAAAATTCTGAAATATAACGAGTATTGTGTAGAATATTGAATTTATGTTGCAAATGCAATAGTCATAAAGGATTATCAACCGCAGTTTTTATTGGCTTTCTGAGATTTTGGAGCAAAATTTTAAATAAAAAATCCATGTGCTCGTTTTAATGGCCATATTTAATATATAAGAATTTTGTAAAATAGCATATTATGTGTTTGTTAGAGGAGTCATGAAGTTATTAATATAGTTAATATACAATTGAAAAGAGCCATTTCATAACCTCCAACGAGAGTCTTAAAAAATTACCGAACTTCCTTACTTTTAGGTAGAGCGTTAATTTTTAGGCCTTACTTTAAAAGATGACGTGTAATTTTTTCTTTAGATATGCTCATTAAACATCGGCATTGAATCGAGTACTTAAGGATATTATATAAAAAACATTAATACAAAAAGGGATATGAAATGAATATAGTTGCCGTCAAGATTAATGTTCATTATAAGCAAAATAAAAATTTCATTTTATAAAATTGAAAAAATTTACTGCACATTCAAAAATCAATAATATTCTGACTTATAATAAAAGTAAAAATATTGTTTCTAGTTCAACAAATATTCCATAAATTGTGCGGCTTTCTGATATAGAAAGCCCTGGCAAATTTAACCTTCAAAATATTTTGCATAATATTCATTTTCATTTCTACATTCATACAAGAATCAAATGTCCATAATATTAGCAATCGCATAATTTAATTATTATTCATTAATTTTAATTCCTATATATAATTCTATTTAAATATTCTCTACATAGCCATGCATATGTTACATAGGTGATTTAATAATTACAATTTTAATTTAGCACGCAATTATATAAAAAAAATTTAAATAATTCTTCAAGTGAGCATTTGAAACACTTAATGTGTATGTTTTACAATAAATTTCAAATAATAATTATGAACTAAATATGAAACTTAATATATTTCTAATTTATTATAAAATTATTAAGTTGAACAATAAAATTAAAACGATTGCGTGTATATATGCATAAAAATAAATTTTAATATAATTCTATTGCATTAATAATTTCGTATAATATTAAACTGCGTTGCGTGTTACATCCTTTAAAAGGGTCCTTGGAAAATGCAATGTCATTCATCATTATACTTAATTATATAAAATATTATTGTGATTCTATATACATAATATACTCATATTTCATATTATTATACATGCATTATAAATAATTTGATTTTATATTAGTATGACATGTGGTGTATTTAAATGTCTTATATGCCCTCATTACAATGCAATGTTCTATAATTATTATTCTTCAATAAATTGATGCTCTCAAATAATAATAATTTTGCATGTACACCATTATAATAATGCAATGTGTTCGTATTTCATTTAAAATCCTTTTTTTTCTGTTGTGATTTTAACCACAATTTTCAATAATGAGACAGACATTGCATTTTATTACAAATATTATTTTGAAAGTGAAAATGAGAAACCATATACATACAAAATCAAAATTAACATAAGAGCAGAAAATAAAAAAAAATGAGGGAAAAAATAAACAAATCTGTCAAACAACACACCTACAATACTCTAAAATATCCAACACCTTTCAAAAAATTTTGTTTACTAAATAAAATAAAATTTTGACGAAGAATAATTGATAAATTTTTGATTATTAAACAATTTTTATAAATGAATAATTTTAATAAACTTTGCTAAATTATAATTAGTGTTGTCAATTATGTCCGATTTTATTTGGGATCTTTTAAAGTTAAACTTCAAATGTCATAACTCTTTGAATGCATTAAGAATTCACATCTTGTCGATATTGCAGATTTACAGTCATATATTCTGCATGGTTTGTAATTCTAAACAGGTGAATATTAAGTCAACAGGTAGGCTTACTTAATATTTGTCACACGATATTGGTGGAAAAATGTTAAAGGTATGCTAATTCGGATGAAGTTTACGTCATTAAGCTAAACGTCAAGTAAACATCAAATCAATGACAATAAGAAAGAAAATTTGCAGTTTTAGTAGTATAAACTTGTTTATGTACAAAAAGAACTGTAAATTATTTTTTTTTTAAATTAAATATATATAATATATGCAAATTTTTACAGATTTTGAAATTGACATTTAATAGTTTGGTGTTTAATTGTCATTTGACGTTCGGATGATATTTAGCTTTTATTTAATATAATGTCACATTGTTATCGAAATTAGACTTAATGTCAAAACAAGCCTAATAATTTCATGATTTTGATAACAAGAAGAATTAGAATCATCTTGGCCATATTATTTTTGACATTTTTTCTTGGCATATACTTTATTCAAAGTCCTCCAAAGTCCAGAAACTTTTTAGTGTTCCTTAATCCTATAACGATATACGGGCCTGTATTATAAATTTTTTGTTCTTCATTTTAATTCTATCACACCTTATAGAATCCATTTTGATATAGAGTTTTTATTTTTATTATTTATTTATTTTTTTTTCTTGATTTTCATTATTATAGCTGTCAATTCTATTTAATTTTATTGTATAAATTGTTGAGACATAAATGACGAGCATAAATTTTTATCTACTTTAAATTTATGGTACTTTTCAAACATATATCGTTTTATAATATCGTATATGCTTATAGTAAGCATGTGCTATATGCCATTAAGTGTATAGGTATGTAGATTTAATATATCACATATTATGTTGAATACCTATACATTATTTTTATAACACATGCAATTTAGTGTGTTATATTGAACACCCATACATTATATTTTGTAACATATAGATTTATGTATATTTTCAAACATGTTTGTATTAACAAATTTCGATAATGATATTAAGATTTTCTATAACAATTTGACATGTAATTAAATCACTACGATTACATTCTACTTTTATATATGCATGTATATGTATATAATAATTGTTATGTTATAATGTATTTTATATATTATAATAATCGATAACATACAAAATGTATATAGTATGACATTGCATTTTACATAATATAATAAATGAAAATTTGTCAATATTATAATATTATAGCCATAATGATATACATACAAACAATAAATAGATAGTCTACAACCCTACACATTTTTAATTCAGACTATGTTCTCCATGTATAGTCTTTAAAGAATTGGGGTTATAAGCTTTAAATTTTATTTTATAAAGATCTTTAAAAAAATTTAGTAGAAGCAATTCTGAATATGAATTACCGTTAACGGGTTATACCTTTCATACTATTTTTGGGATCATAGTATTCAACAGTAAATTATATTTGAATAATGATTTTCTAAAGCCAATAACGATTTCAATGCGTTATTAGTGTGTCGCACCTCTTTAAGAAGAGAATAAACGATACACTATGGTACAAGCTTGTTAATAATCGATTCTGATTGTATATAATAAAGCAGCAATAAATTGTTAGCCATAAAAGACCTAAAAGACATTCATCATATACGAATAATTGAATTCTCTATACAAGCCGACAAATTTCCAATTACGAAGTGGGACCTTGAAACCTTTTTTTGGGCGTATAAAAAAACTAATAATATTATTGAAATCCCATGAAAAGGAATTTTAAAATCCAAATTATATAAAATTTAAACTATATTTTCAATTTTTGAATATTTCCAAAAATGTTTTGGAAAAATATGTGCTAATATTTTTTATTTTGTATGGTCGGTTTATTTGCAAAACGTTTACCGTATTTGAAACGTTTACCATATTAACACTTTTCCAAGTTAGAGTAGATTTAAATCGCGTAAATTCAGGGCAAATTTCCACAAACGATTAAATTTTCTGTAAATTTTCATATTTTCTGCATATTTTGAAAGTAATCAATTTATCCTAAATTTATACAAAATTTTTAGTTATTTATATTTACTCATATAAGAGTATATTTTCACTATTTAGAACTGAAGGTGTTTAAATTGAAGCTCTTGGGATTCTTAAATGGAAAAGTGCTTTTGATTTTAAATGTGTGGTAATAGCCTTCAATAAAATTAAGGTTAATATTTAAAATTAAAGGTTATAATTTTTATATAAACCTTTAATTTTCATATTAACCTTTTTTCAATAAATTATTCACATTGTGTATATTTATTAATTAGAAAATTAATAAAAACTATTCAAGATTCTACAATAGTCTGGGTTGAATATTGTGCCTATAGTAAGAAACTAACATAGAATTTAGTCGAATTGTTAATGTTTTCGGAACAATATATACAATTAAATTTAAATATACGGGGAAAATTCAACTATACTTTAATATACAAGAATAATGAAAATTTTAAAAATAAATCAAAAACTTCGCAACTCAAATGAATTTACTGAAATTCCAGTAAAACTTTGCAAATTAATTGGATTTTCAATTTTTCAGAAATACGATAAAAATATTAAATTTCATATTAAAATTATAAATTTAATATTAATAATTAATATGATAATTTCAATATCATTATTTTTAACGAAATCTTGTAAAAATTTATTTTTACAAAGTAATTTGGAAAATATGATTGAAAGTTTCGCCCATTGTACATTTGGATTATGTTCAATACTAACACTTTTTCAATTGATAAGATATAAAACTGAATTGTCACAATTGAAAGCAATAATGGATAATTATTTTCCAAATACAATAGAATTACAAAATTTTCATAAAATACCAAATTATTTAAAAAAAATTCAACAATTTTTAAGACCATTTTCAATAATGCTAATATTTGGTTCATTTTTATTTGCTTTATCTGGTATAAGTGATATGATAGTTCTGTATATTAAATCTGGTAAAATTGAAAGATTATTACCATTTAATGCTGGTTATCCATTTGATATTGAAAAAATTAATTATATTGGATATATATGTGTTCATATTTCTGAAATTTCTGCAGAATTAACAGCAAGTTTAATAAATTTATCAGGAATCTTATTACTATTCGGATTAACTTTACAATATCTTTTAAATTTGAAAATAATTGTAAAAGATTTAAAAAAATTAGATTGTACGAGTACTCTTGAGTTTAATGAAAGGAAATTATTTGAAATTATTAGACATCATCAGAAATTATTAAAGTAAGTATTTAAAAATAATATTTGTGATTGTCTTGCAATAATTTTAAATGAATATTAAAAATTTAATGAAATATTTTTATTAGGACCTTTTTAGTAATTATTATTATAAAATAATATTCTTGCTTTGCTACCTACGCAAAGAATATATGGGTTAAAAAATATTAATAATTATTATGAAAAATTATTAAACCCAATAATTTTTGAAAAATAAATAAATACCACACAATAATTTATGGTTAAATTTTGAGTAGTTCTAGACAAATAATTCAAAATAATTTTGGAAAATAATCAGAATTTCAGTCGAATTAATAACTTTAAGGATTCATAATTAAATTTAATTCCGTGGAATAAAATTTAAAATGAAAATTTTAAAACAAAATGAAAAACTTTACAATTCCGAGGAATTTATTGAAATTCCAATGAAACTTTGTAAATTATTAGGATTTTCAATCTTAAATCAATATGACAAAACAATAAATTTCTATATGAAAATTATAAATATTATATTAACAATGAATTTATCAATTTTAGTATCATTAATATTAAAAAAATCTTGTAAAATTTTCTTTATAAAAACTGATTTAGAAAATTTTATTGAGAGTTTTGCACATAGTATATTTGCTTCATTTGCAATTTTAATAATAATTGAATTTAAAAGGCATAAGAAAAATTTATCTGAAATGAAAACTATGATGGACAATTATTTTCCAAATACAATAGAATTACAAAATTTTTATAAAATATCAAATTATATGAGAAAATTTCAAAAATTTTTAAAACCATTTTCAATAATATTAATAACTGGTTCAATTTTATTTGCTCTAACTGGTTTAAGTGATATGATAATAATTTATATAAAATCTGGTAGAATTGAAAGATTATTACCATTTAATGCTGGTTATCCATTTGATATTAAAAATATTAATTATATTGGATATATTTGTATTCATATATGTGAAATGTTAGCTGGACCAACAGCAAGTTTAATAAATTTATCAGGAGATTTATTATTATTCGGTTTAACTTTACAATATATTTTAAATTTGAATATAATAACAAAAGATTTAATGCAATTAAATTATAAAGTTGGAATTCAAGCAGATAAAGATTTAATTAAAATTATAAAATTTCATCAAATATTATTAAAGTAAGTGTGTATGTGGTTCCTTCGTATTCGTATCTCATATAATAGATCATAAGTTTTTAATTAAGGCAGACAAATAGGCATTAAATTGAATTATCATTTGATGAACAGGGTGATTAAATTACATTATCATTTATCTAATATTGTGGGACTAAATTATATTAAACTTCACAAAAATATCGCTAAGACTGTTCAAATTAGTAATGGTATACCTATGAAGGCATGTAATAAAAGAGAATTTTAAGTTTCATTTCAAATTGAGTGAATTTTTAGCATATAGTTGCAACAGTCTAGCAGTCAAGCAAGAAATATGCTACTCATAGGCTCATATGTGTTCTATTTTTCAGATTCAGATTAATTAATTTACTTTTTTTTCGGTCCGGAACTAGATTCTTAAATTTTGAATAAAAATAATAATAATGAAATTTATTGATGGATTTGTTTTCAAAATAAAGGAAAATAAGGACTCAAACTTAATTTCTGATTTCGACGACAAAAACAGAGAAACACATTTGTTTTCACAAAATTTATTAGAAATATTTTTACAATTGTCTACACAAAACCCACAATTTTTGAAAAATATCTCTATGTGAATTTCCGCGAAAAAGAATTGAATGGGGCGGAATTGATTAACATTGAGGAGGAAAATTGGAGCGGATATTGAAGAAAAATATTGGCGAGAAATTACCTAATTTCAATTTCCTTGTTTTTTCCTTGCATTATATTCTCCCATTCCTTGTATATTCTCTGCCGTTCAGTATTGAATACGGCATTGTTAGACGCATTAGCTAGAATTTTATATATCAGAATTTATTCAGTCTCATGAAAAAAATTTAATTTTTTTTTTTTTTAATTTAATTTTTATTTTCAGATACAAATCGGTTTTGAATCAAACATTCGATGTGATTATTTTTGCAAAATATTTTACTTCAATGTTCATTTTATGTTTAATTGGAATTGTTGTTTTAATGAATAAAGATATGTATGTCCTTTTTATATATTCGATATTTCTATTGCATGTTATAAATGAAATTTTCATAATTTCTTATTTGGGAGATAAACTAGTGACAGCGGTAAATTATATTTTTTTTCTTATTATAATTAAATTTATAATAAAAAATTTTGCCATTTTTTTTTCTTTAAATATTCTGAAAGAGCGAAAATATTGGATTAGCAGTTTATGAACATAATTGGACAGATAAGAGTATTAAATATAAAAAACATATTTTATTAATTATATTAAGATCTCAACAACCTGTATTTCTGCAAGGTATTCTAATTAATCGTATCAATTTGGAATCATTTCAAAAGGTTAAAATGAATTTTTTTCATCTTATTAAAATTAAATTTTTAATTTAAATATTTTATTTTTTAGTTTGCAACAACAGCTTTCAATTTTTTTACAATTGTTCGAAATTTTTTTTAAAGCTGCATCTTTTGTCATCTTTAAACTCAAGGACATTTTGTATTTTTAGAATTCTTACACTTTAAATTTGTAATCAAATTGAATTTTGTATTATATTGCATCATAATTTTTCTAAAATACTTGCACATTATATAAATAATTGTATTAAATTTTAATAGACTAATTATGAATTTGGTAAAGTAATTAATTTTATTAAGAATATATAATTTACAAATGAAATTTAATTAAGAATAGTTAAAAAAGAAAATTTTAATTTTAAGTCTTTCACAAAAATACGATTAAGATTATTGGTAAATTGCAAATCTAATTAAACTATGAATGTCTAAATTTGCGTTCACTTTTATATTCATAAATGCTACACAAAATTCATTGGATAAATTCAAAATTCATTTGTACATTATAATTGTCTTTTCTATTAATTTTTAAAATATCCAATAATATTCAATATGTTTTGCAATAATAAAAGTTTTATGTCAGAATTTAAAATGCAAAATGGCATTATTGGTATTATATAAATCGCATTAATTCAGCTTTATAATTTTATAGATTTTTTTTAATAATAATTATTATGATAATTATTTCATATTATAAATGCAGTAAAGTAATGCATTTATATCTTTAATTAGTCTCGATAATAAGTGACATTAAGTCATTATTAATTGAGATTTTTAATACCTTTAAAGTCTATAGTACGAGTATACTACGAAAATGTAGATATACTGAATTGAATATTTTATATATTACAGGTGCCTAAGTAAACCATTTATAGTGCGTACCTTGTCTGATTGTAAATTTAAATTAAGGCTTCCAGTACAAATATAAGTAATAATATATTCCTTGATTACATTAAGATTGTACGAACAATCCAAACAATTTGATTTTCACAAAAAAGTAGAGAAAATTTTCTGTTTTGATTTTAAAAATTGATAATACTAAAAAATTTGAAATATAATGGATTCAAAATTATGGTAAATTTTCTATGTATTAAAGATTCTAGAAAGAAAACCATGATTATAGCTCTGAATTTTCAATCTCTCGGCTAATTGGTTAATTATGTTCAATTTTCAAATTAAAATAGTAAAATTTTTAATTGAGAAGAAAAATTCAAAAAAATAAAGTTGGGTCAAACCAATGGTTTGTATTGTAGCACTTTTCCCTTCAACAAGTGAAAATTCTGCTTTTAAATACAGTCTATGTATACCTATCACACTATTAAAATTATTTTCATTCATATACAAAACTCTTTCTAGGATTGCATATTTTCAGGATGAACGATTTATGCAGTCTTTGAAATAAAGCAAAAATTAATATAAAAAGGGGTTAACATAATGCTCGATTTTAAAGGTTAATTGTGTGAGATAAGAAAAATAATTATATTTTTTAATTTCATGGAATTTACCGTTAGCTTTTTGTGTTTATAGAAATTTGAAAAAGCTTGCGGTTTCGGAAATATAAGGTGTCAAAAATTCAAATTTTACAAATTTCAAGGGGCGATAACTTGAGAGGGGGTGGAGATGGAAAAAAATTTTCTTCTAACGAAATGAATTATTTGTTAATGTCTAAAAGTCTCTAAAATTTCAAGCTTCTACAGGCTGGGATCTAGAAGAAAAACGACATCAAAAATTTGGAAAAAAAGGACTTTAGATAACGGTAAATTTAAGCGGCCATTTTGTTTTTCTAAAGTTTAACTTTAGTATACCGCGCTAGGGAAAGCAAGCCGCTGCCTTTCTGCGTTTGCAAAATTTCAAAAATGCTTATGGTTTCATTGCAACAAATAGTTAAAAAAGGCCATTTTTAAGGTTTTGGGGGGGTATAACTTCTAGAGGGGGGGAGATAGGTAAAAATTTTGTTCTACGGAAGTAAGTTTCTAGTAAAGGTCTATGTACATATAAAATTTCAGCTTTCTACCTTCAAGGGTGTAGAAGTTTTGTAAACAAAAAAAGTGTCCACGGACGGACGGACGGACGGACAGAGTGAAACTAATAAGCACTTTTTTCAAAAATTTTTTTGGAAAAGTGCTAAAAATTTATATTTCCTTAAAATATGGAATTTTTGGAGTTGTAACATTTTAATAGCAGTGCATTTTAATATATATATATATTTAAAAATATTTATATTGCGTTTAATAATGAAAAGACAAAATGAGAAATAAACGCATAATCTAGTTTTATTAAATTCCATTATTGCATTACCCTAAAAGTAGGCAATATTTTTTTATTTCGGATTAACTAACTTTTGTAGTAAGGATCTTATTGCAAATTTTATAACTACAAATTAATAGGTTGACGATCGCTGTACTTAAATTTGAAATAAAATATTAAATTTTAAATTTAATTTTGTAATCAAATTTAATTATTTTCTAATTTTTTTATAATAAATTATTTAATTCTAAAGAAAAAATTTCATATAAAAATCACCAGCACTTTACAATTTTCAAAGAGTTCAAATCAAAGACTTTTCAAAGTAACATTAGTTATTTTTAAATTTTACAATGTTTTATAATAATATTGAATTTTGTACATTTGAAAAATTAATAAATTTAATAAAAAAAGCTGAAACAATATTAGGTTTTACAATATTTCAAAATGAAAATGAAAATTGGAAAAAGAAAAATTTAAGAAACTTCATTTTAATAATTTACATAATAAGTGATTGGACACTAATAATTTTAGTATTTATTGAGACATTTTTACAATTTTATAAAAGTGGTAATATTAAAAATTTTATTGAAGATATTTTTCCCGAAATGATGTCAACAATGAGTTATATAAAATTATATAAAATATTAAAATGTAAAAAATCCTTAATAAAATTAAAAGATTTTTTACAATTAAATTTTCCAAATACAATTGAAAAACAAATTCAATATAATATTAATGATGATTTAAAATTATTTTATAGAGCAATGAAAATTTATTTTATGTTATCAAATATTGGTAATTTTGCATTTACAGCATCCAGTTTAGTTACAATGATATTTAATTATTTTAATGGTAATAAAGTTATAAAAATTTTACCATATCGTATACCATTTAATTTGGAGACAATGAATAATTTTAAATATATTATATTACAAATACATCAATTTATAACAGCAATACATATTGTTTATACATATATAATAACTGATATTGCATGTCTAACATTATTATATTTATTATGTATGAGTTTTAAAATGATTTCAATGGATTTAAAGAGTTTCAGACCATCGAAAAATAAACAGAAAGATTATATGAAATTATCAAATATTATTGAATATCATCAAAAAGTTTTAAGGTAAGTTTGCTTGATTTTAAATTGCATGTGATATAGTACAAATATTCGGTTCAGGTTATGAGTTGTAATTGCCGAATTGTTTATAGCAGTATGGATTTGTAGTAATTTTGAGTTCCAGGCTTATATTTGTAAATATAGCACTGCCAAATTTTAAATTTACCCAAAATTGGGGCAAATCCGATAATAACAAAAGTGAGTAGTTTATTTTTTCATTACAAAATTTTTTTCTAGCTCCTTTTACTTTCAAGTTATTGCTTCACAAATTATTTAATGAAACAGTTATTTGCATATTTGTTAATTACTTTTTCAATGTTCTCTTGTTAAATTACTCTTTTAATGTATATGGTCATCCTACAGGTATCCTACAGAATGCCATAATTTTTTTATATATTTTAAATTTAAATTTTTGTATTTCTGCTCTTTAGTTATAAAGCCAGAAAATATATCAAGGCTTTAAAAAATTTTTATGAAAATTTTTAACGTACGGAATAATTTTTATATTGGTAGATTCTAAGGGAACCGAATGGGGCAAGAGGAAACTTCCTCCGGACCACCGCAGACATTCGCGAATTATTGTCCCAAGTATAAAATTGGAGATATCCTCAAGGGAATTAGATAATAGTTTCTGAACGCTCAGGAAATCCTGTCCGAGACGATTGCGATGTCGGATAGCCAGTACCGCCCCACAGAATCTGCACAGATGGGAGTCCGATTTCCCCAGCTTATGCAAGTGATACCTTACTGGTCGGTGTGCAGTAAAGAAATTTGCAATAGTACGAACCCGATTTCTATTCATCCTCAACAATGTTAAGCTTGTCAAGGGCGGTGGAAGAAACACCTTCGCATGGCGGTACCTCTTCATGTCGTCTTTGGGAGTGGTTTTCTATATATTCAGGAAAACTAAGCCATTTTCCTTACACTAAAAATTTTTGAAATTAAATAACTACGATTCATTTTTCTTTTTTTTTATTATAATTTCAGTTTAACTGATATTGTTGGTGATTGTTTTGGATCTGTTATATTTATATTATATTTTATTGGTACAACATGGTTATGTTTTGGTGCAATAATTGTTTTACGTACAGCAGAAATTTCAACATTAATAAAATTTTTAAATTTATTAGCATTTACAACATATGAAATGTTTTTATTCTGTTATATTGGAACAGTTTTAGAAGATATGGTAACTTCTCTTTCATATTTTATATATTTTAAATTTCGACAGAAGCACAATATTTTACGTTGTTTGTAAATTTCATTTATTCAATTTAAATTTATATTTTAGAGTGAAAAAGTTGGAGATGCTGTTTATGAACAAGATTGGACTAATTGCAATGTAAAATATAAAAGAAATTTAATTTTAATGATTATGAGATCACAAAAGCGAGTGTCATTTTTGGCATTGGACATAATAAGAATTAATTTTCAAGCTTTTAAAGATGTAAAATGATTTTTTTTAATTCTATATTTTTTTTTTGTTTAGTAGGAAACTTATGAAATTAAGAATATGATTTTTTATAATTTATATTTTCAGATGATATCAATGTCATACCAGACATTTACTATTTTCTATACTATGATATTTTAGGTGGGATGTAAATAAAAATTGTGGATTTTACTGAATGTAGCCAAAGTTCCATGATTATGTAGCATGTTTAAAGGCTATTTTACAGACTGAATTCGAAAATAATCACTAAATAAGAGCATATGTAACGCACTTGGTTATTTATTGTAAAATTTCTACGAAAATCACGTTAATTTCACTAATATAACAATTTATCTGTTAATAAAAGCAATTTATGAGTTTTAAGTACAAGAGTTTTTGAAAAAAACGAAATAAATTAAAACTAAAACCAATTTTTTATAGATTTAGTGCAAGCGATAAATTATTGAAACTGATGTAAAAATATTAGTATAGAAATTCGGTGAAAATTTGAAAATTCTGACCTGGAAATTTTAAGACACAATATCAAAACATTGCATACAGAAATTACAGTTCACAATAATGATAATGGCTGTATGCAAAATAACTTACAATAGTTTAAATTTTGCGAAATATTTTTGTAATGATTTTCATGAAAAGACTGTTAAAAAATCATATAATTATCAGAAATCAGTGGCGAAGAAATGTAATAAATTAATATTATTCTTGGGGTTTTTAGAATAAATATATTGTGGAAATGATAGCTAAGAAATTTGCTTAAGCTATTTATTAGAGGACAATTTATTACTTATAAAAATGAACAAGAAGAAAGGAATATCCTCCTTCGGCTCATATAACAAGTATAATATCACCCTATTTTATTATAATACCATTAAATCCTGATTACCTTTGATTAAACGATACGTTGTTCATATCTATAGTGTATCTTATCACTTTGTATTCAATATTTGCAATACGCCCCTGAAAATTTTAAAAGCTAATTATTTTAATTATACTTCATTTTTATCTGCAGTACACTCAAAACTTTTTAAAAATTTTGGCTTTGCGTTTTTTCGCTACATGAAGTTTACATGAGTGTGGTCAAAGTTTTAGTAAAACTTGTATATTAACAACTTCTCAAAATTATGATATTAATTAGGTATGTTATATTTAGGGTAAGTATCAGGTATTATAATCAGGTTAAAGTTGTCAAAGAGTTTAATTGAAATTCAATTTTTAAATTTGAAAATTGTTTCAAGCATTCTGTCGTACCTTTTTAATATGCGAGGTGTTTATAGCAATATAAAGGAAGCAAATCACATACAGCTGTTCACAAAATTAATAATTTTTTAAATATAGTTTCTTGCAGGTCCTCTTCTTATTACATTTTTTTCAATATAGTCAAACGAATTGATTGTTTTTATTATAAATATAATGTGAGTGGGTGGAAAATTTTTTAACAAAAGGGACAAAAAATTAAAATGCAAAGCGGAAAAATTGCAATTTTTTAAATTTTGTTTTTTAAGTTTTTTTTATATTTGGCAGAAAATCAAAATTTTCGATAAATTTATCCCAAATGAATTGTTCCGTAATTTGTTACAAAAAAAAGCAGCAAAAATCTGAAACATTGGAAGGTGTCATACACCCTAAATATGTCTGTGCTATTTAGTGTTTTTGTTTCTTTTCCATTCTCTTCTATAATATTAATTTACAATTGTTGTGTATGCATGTATATACATATATTGAACCCTCACGTATCACTGTAATTACTGGAAATTGTTACGTGACACGATTCGATAGTAGCTTAATTTTGCACTAATATTTTTGATTTCAACTTCTCAATTTTTCTAATACACAAATAAAAACAAAAAAAGAGCCCCCCAAATTTTTTTCTAATTTTTATTTTTGGCTCAAATTATTTGAGACTTGTATTTTATTCTATTGTTATTTTTGATTTTAATGTTTAATAGGAATGGAAAATTTTTCATTTAACAAGAATAGAAAAAATGGTATTGGTGAAAATGAGGGATCAAAATGTATATTTATTGTATATGCTATAATAAAAGGTAATTTAGATTTAAGAGCGTAAAAATTGAAAATGTTTAACAGTGCATGTAAGAATATATAAAAAAAAAATTAAAGTATATAGCTAATATATAGACCTAATATATATAGCTAGTAATATTATTGTTAATAATTTTTAATGAACCATTCAATCAATTCAATATCACTTCCTATGTTATATAAATAGAATTAAAAAATGAAAATCCTTAGTGAATTTTATATTGCAAAATTAAGAGAACGTTTTAACTAAAATTACCAATAACACATTCGTCCAGCTTATACGTTTAAGAAACCTTATGAAATTTGAAAAATTATACAAACAAAGGTGGCTATTTGAATGAGCTCTAGTAATTTTGATTGAAAATAAAAATTTTGAAATTTAATTTTGAAAATTTAAGGAATTTAAAAGAAAATTTTTATTAAGGAATTTTGTAAATTAAAAATAAATCTAGAATTTTATTGTACATTTCATTTAAAGAAACTCGAATACTTTTTAAACAATAAGGAGGGACTGAACTGCAAGATAAGAAAATAGAAGATTAATATAATTCAAGAAAAATATGGAGAAAATCGCAAATATATGAAAACCTATTCGAAGTCAGTTCACAAATGCAATATAACATAGTTCCTTAATTCAAGTGTAAGTTTTAACATTATGATTTTTAATAGTACACCACTAAGAAATGGTGCAACTAAAGTAAAATTATATGGATGCTATAGTCAAAATACCTAGCCTAATAGTTTTTGAAACGTTTCTATACAGAATACGGTAATGGTAAGCTCTTACTTATGAATTAAAATCTGTTTATGTGTCTAGATTAAAAGATCAACAGTTACAGACTTTATTAAGCAAATCGTCGGTTAATAGCATCCACAACGCGCTATGTCACTTTTATTACTGGAAAGCAAATATTTTCAAGTCTATTTTATACTTTTAGAATTTAATTCCTGTGCATAAATTCGTGTTAATTCTGTACTAAAATTCATTATACTCAGAATTCAATGGCATTTTGATCATAATTTTATCAATCAAAACTTAAAATTTTTTGATTTAGCGTGTTGTGGAAGTTAACTGACGAAATATTATTACATAAAATGTTTTAAAAAATTTTACATTTTATATCATAATTTTTTATAACTTTAATTGTTGTACTTTCTGCAGCAACATCAGCAATATCTAGTGACGTATTAAACATTTAAAGATAAATTTCATTTTGTCCTGCTTTTGATGTCAAATTTATTGTTTTTCTTAAAAATAAGAAAAATGAATATGATGTTTGTAATGTCTAAAAAGAAAATTTATTAGTTAAGCAACATTATGTACATATACATTTAATTAAAATATGAAAACGTATAAAAAATTTAAAAATGTAATTAGAAAATTCAACTTTGAAGACACTTCATATTCGAATTCGGGAATACGGTACTTTAATTGTGATATTATTAAAATATTATAAAATGACATTGCATAGGTAGCTATAGAATATACATTCCAATTATACGAATATCCCGATAAGCACACTATTTTTAAAACATCATCTCATTTTGTCAATAGTTAAGCCACGAAAATTTTAATAAATTAAAGCTAATTTGATTTTGAAAAATGTACGCTACTGGCGTACATTTTTACTTGTACGGAGATACTTGTAATTGGAAATATTTTGCGGAATTTCTCATAGAATCTGTTAAGCTTTTTTATCTTTTTAGAAATTATTTTGGGAAACAATAATATATAACGAACTTGTATAATGAATCGGGATAATGAACATTCAGTTCTTATAATATCAAAATCAAATTTTTATTTGTTGACTATTCAATTGTAATTTCTCTTAATGTCAGCCCAGAATTTATCGGATGATTAAATTGTTTTCATATATATAAAATGATTCATAATGGTACACGACAACATTTACAATTGGTTGTACAATTTCGTAAAAAAATAAGACAAGGAAAAAATTTAATTTTTCCAAAATTTCGAATGCTTGGCAATCCGAAAGTATATAAAATACAAAACTAAGTAACATTTTAATTATAAGCCCTTTTACAAGGCCTTTCGGAAACTGTTCTTTTGAAACCCCCATATTTTTCAGAACGAAAGTTATGAGCCTCGTGAAGAAAAAAAAAACCTGGACCTGTAGAAATTACGTGAATATTCTGTAACTCGGAAACCCTTAAGATTTGGCACCTAGTCTGCAACAAAAGTTTTGCTTATTTTTATCCTTCTAACCAGTTTTATACCTTTCTGAATCACCCTGTATTTTTAAAATATTTACCTCAAGTGATGATTTTATACTTAAATTAATTATTTTCATTCCTCTTATTTCAACTGGTTTATCATTTATTGTCATTGCAATTTGAATATTTTTTAATACACTTAAAATTTCTTTTGATTTTATTGGTGCATCCATTAATAATTTTTCCCAATTACATGAATAAAATTTTGTTGACATCTGGTCACTCTTTTTTTTCAAAGAAAATAAAATGGATACTTAGTATGATATTTATTTAAAAATTGGTTCAAATATATACCTTTTCTATTAATCTTGATCCCATTGAACCTAAGATAAAAATTTCAGCAAGAGCAGCAAGACCCCACATAATAAATTTAATTAAACCAAAATTAAAATCTGATGTAACCTATAAAAAAATAAAATTTAAAAATACTTACACTCATACATGCACAAAGAAATATATGAAGTATAATTGTATAAATACATAGTAAGGATTTCTGAATTAAAAAATATAGAAATTGAAAATCCTTACGGAAAATAATGATAAAAATTTAAGAATTCTTTTATCTTTTAGGAATTTAGAAGAAAATCTTATATAAAATTTTTTTAACAATGTAGTTACCATGTAAACTTTCATACTGTACATTGTATACATAAATCGTTCTTAGATGTAAATGTAGGTACATGTTGGTCTACAACATATTTTTAAAAAAGATAAAAATTTCACACTTACCGTAGAAAATTGAAAAGCAATTCCACATAATAGTACTCTACTCCAAAACATCATTAAAAAACATTGAAACGAGAAAATATTCTCGAACTCCTCAGCAAAGCTGTATTAAAAACGGATTTATAAGAAAAAAAAAATTTCAATTGTATTATGTTATTTATGTTTGAAAAGGATTTCGTGTTAAATATGTATGTTATGAGTACAGATACTTAGGTATGTGAATTAAAAATTTAAGAATTTGATCAAAGTATTTATAGTATAGCAAGAATTCCTCTTAGAATGTATATTTCAATAAAATGAATAAAAATTCTTTAGAATACAAATTCAAAATTCCTACACATATCATCTTGAATGGTCTCATATATGCGTTTGGAAATTACAAATTATACGCCTTATTGTAATTAAATAATTTCATTTTATGAATTGTATTGGGTAGATGGATGAATATTGCTTGGGTTTCATAATGCACTCGTTAAAAATTTTCAAATAAATTCTATCTTTTTCTCGAAGAGTCTTTAAAAAGCTTTTCTCAATCCGCCTACTTGAAATTATAATTGTATTATAAATTCAAGTCGGCTGACTATTATAGAAAATTAAAGCAAAATTGCAAGGTCAACCCTTTTTAAGCAAAAAAATAATTAAAATATTCATTCGTTTTAATCACTAGCTACATAGCATCATAAATTTTAGCTATTTGGTTTCATCCTGGAAGTATGCAAAGCGAAAATAGTATTACAGAAACCAATTACATTATCGACCGTACTAAATAAATAAGGGAGGGTATTTATATTATGTTATGATTTGAGTTCATTGAAACTAAAGGAAAAAAATTTTGGCGATTATTTTTTGGGAATAATAACATTATTCTCAAAAAATTAACGAATAGGAATAACATTATAGAAAGGAAAGTTTCTATACAAAACAAATCATATTATTTGTATTTTGAATTGGAAAGCTATTTCACAAACGTTGATATGAAACAGCTAAGTAAAAAAACTGAATTATTTTCCCTAAAATTCTGTTTATAATCACCTATTCAGTAAAACTGTTTCTAAAATATATACAGAATTCGCGATATAGCTAAAGTACACGTTATATGAAACACACATCTCACTTTAACCGCATAAAATATCGCTAAAATTTTTTTAAGTATATATTTGTCCTATTATATTGTTATTCATTACAGTATATATGTACATATAATAAATTTTATAAAAAATTCTCAATATTCGTCCGCACATATATAGATATACATACCTTTTGTATATGCTATATTTTTTAACGATAGCCTTAAATTGTGTAGAAAATTCTTCAATTATTTTTTTATCAATATTATTCATTTTTTCAGCTAATACCAAACAATTGATTCGTTTCATTCGATTTGAATAATTTATTTCATTGATACTATTACTATTATTGATATCATCATCATCATCAATATAATTTTTTTGATTTTTATAATAATTTTGATATTGATATTGATTTTTATTTATATTAAATTTTTTTATTATTATATTATTATATAGAGTTTCTAATTCATAATGTAACAATTGAAATCTTCCAGTTAAATGAGTTAATATTAATGCCATTAAAAAATCTTCAGCAATAATATGCATTGTTGCTGATATACCCATCCAACATGAATATATATATCGTAATAAATATATTATTATATTATTGGATTTTGTCCAAAATTTCATTTTAAATGGAAAAATATTTAAATATTCATTGCCAGATGATTGTAAAATTTCTAATATTGGCATACCAATAAATGATGTTGTTGCAAATACATAAAAATATGATGAACAAATAATTGGTAGCATTTGTTTTGAAATTTTTTTTAATATTAACGATGAATTCTTTAATGTTCTGTAAAAAATTTGAAAAAAAAAAAAACACAATTTTAATAATCTAAAATATAATTTATATTAAAATATTAAAAAAAAATTTTAAGAAAAAATTAATTTATGCACAATCTTATTACAAAGATTAAATTACAAAGAAAATTAGAATAATAAATTAATTCATTAATTTTACGCGAATGCCAACACTTCAGGCTATTCAATTGAAGTAGTTGGCAATAGATTATAAATTATTATAAATTCACTTGAAATTAAAATCACTTTCTTTTGAATGTAGAAATTTATGAAGTGTATACAACTGAATAACAATGAAATTGAATGGTTTTTACCATTTGGTAAAAACCATTCAATTGGTACCCAAGAGGAGAGTCATAATTGAAGAATATCAAAATTAAAAATAATCATGTTGTGAGAATGAATTTAAATAAAATTTTCCACTTAGGTTCTACTTTATTTTTGGAAATTAAGAAACATTTTCTATGTTTTCTCTGAAAAAGGGTCTAAAATAGAATAATGAATATTTTCGTTTTAATTGCTGTCAACGAAGATTTTCTACAAATAATTTAAAAAATTCAGTAAAAATTGAAAACAAATAATTGAAACTCCAGAGATGAAAAAAAAATTGGGATTGTTCATACCCAATGTAGTACATATACAACTAATATCAATATCAAGTCCAATGTAATACAAAATTATTAGCACTAATGTAAGCTAATTAGCTCAATTTTTAGTTCTTGCAATATTTGATAGTTCTTAGATTAGAATATCGCAGAATCCATATTTTGATATTTTTTCTTGAAATTTCATAAGAAACCTGTTTAGAATTTTAAAATCTGTTATTGGTTATTATTTTCTTGTGTATAGCAAAAGCCATGATCATTCTGAATATACAATCATTAGAAATCTCTCACAAGCATTCCATTTTCAATTATTATTGCATTCTTGTTTGAAAGAACTGATTAAATTTTTGTTAATTTCCCGCTGACATGATTTTAAATTATAAAACAGATAAATTATTTTAATAATTCTTAATATTCTTCTAAATTTTAATTATTAAAATATAATAGTGTTATACTAAATACTGTAATTAAAGTGTAATATACTTAACAACAGTGTATTTAAATTTAATTACAATTTAAAAATTAATTAAGACTATAAACACACATCCATACTATATACACACATAGATTAAAAAACACAATTATATATGCGTATAATACTCACTTTGATATATAAATTTTTAAATAAAATTCATTAATAAAATGATGAAATTTTTTTCTAATTAATATTGTACGAAATAAACGTAAACATAATTGTAAGCCACTTAATGTTGTTATAACATTTTCCATTAATATTTCAATATTATTATTTATTTCTAAATTATCAATAAAATAATGTATTTCAGCTTCAAATGATGCAATATATGCCAAAAATGATAAAAAACCCAAAAAATTATATAAAATTTCAATAATTTTCAATTTTTTATTAATTGGCCATACTAAATTTATTTTATATAAACGTAATTGCCATGGTAGTATTGTACCATCATTAATATTTGGTTTAAAAAATAATGAAAATTTTTTCTTGTTGTTATTATTATTATTATTTAATTTGATTAATTGAAAAACCATTTTATTGAAATTTTGATTTTTGTTTTTCCCGTGAATTCTTAATTAAAGTATTTAGGTTTAATTTTCGGAATTTCTGTTGTGAATATTATTATTGTGACTGAATTTTGCCAATGAAAGTAATTTTATTTGTAAAAATTTGCAAATATTTATAGGTTTTTTTTTCAACTGTTATACTTATGCTTATTAAATAATATTTTATATTGTTGGACAATATTATTAAATTTAATTATAGATTTGAGTTCATTTTAAATGAGTCCTTTTGTTCAACAATTTATTACATATATATTTTTTTTTATTTTGAATATGATTGCAAATATTTTATATAATTTATTTTTTAATTGGTTTGTATCCTTGCGTTGCTTTGTAACAATTACTTTTAATTAATTATTTATTATTGTGAATTTTTGTATATAATATTCAACAAGTTTTAATTTTAAATAGTTAGTTATTAAAAAAAAATGTAATTATAATTAATATTTGTAATAATATAATACAAAATAATTAAAAACGGGCAAAAATCTGATTTGGTCAGCATATAGCCGACAGCGATGTATATTGTCCATTTTAGTGAAAGTCTTACAGAAAATTATGAAAATGCGGTTTGAACACTTCTTTACAATTTTAAGCTCTTAGTAGAGTTTCGCGTTGTGTCATCGGAATTTTCCGAAACCAGACAACCAGAACTCAAATATTAAATTTCAGGAAATTTTGTAAATATAGTAAAAAATATAAAATCGGCTCCCAGTCCAGTTCCCGAGTTGTGATATATCCCAAAAGTTGATCAATACGTGACATGATCAAAATAAACTTATATACAAAATTTCATCGGCTCAGTTCAATTTTGAGATACAGATAAGCATAGACAGACTGACTGACAGACCGAAAGATATCTCTCTAAAAGTAGTTTATGTACTTTTCCTTACTATGAAGAAGTGCGCTCCCATCGAAAACTCTACATTCGAAATTTGTGCCATCACATTACTTCTCTTACAGTATGCAAAATGGTCGATAAATATCGAAAATATTGCATATTTCATTCAATGCCATTTAAATAATTAAAATTTTAGTTTAAATGCAAAATATTTTTGAATGCAATTTTATGTTTGCTACAATTACGATTGAATAATTTGTTTTCAAATATAGGTTGTTTTTAAATTTTTTCATATTTTTTAAATTTCAAAAAATTTTATGATTTTTAAAAATTTTCAATAAATCAAAATGTGGTCATCTCTAAATTATTATTAAAATAGACTTAAATTTTTAAATAATATTTTCCGAATTTATAAGATATTGTAGAGGATACGTTGCCAAATCTTTTCGTTGAAAATAATAGACTGAAATTGAATTTTAATGTTTTTTTTAATTTAAATAAAATTTTGCTAATAATTTTCACATTCTTTTTCTATAGTTGCTAGTCAATTAAGACACGAAAATTTTCGTTAATAATAATTACACAATTTAAATACAATTGAAATTGCTTGATATATTTAATTATATAGATATTAGTTAATTATTAAATATAATATCTACATAATTATTTTAATATTAACTATGTTTAATAATGTATTTGCTACCTTCAAAGAGAAGAAACGGAAAAAGAACACAAATCAATACAGTAATATTTCTCAAAATGGTGCCAAAATTATATACAGAAAATTTTTTTAATAATACTCGTATAACAATCAAAAAATAATTTATTTTCTATGAAATAATTTTAATTATTATTACAAATATTTTAAAGAAATTAAATTAATTATTGGAATTATTTTTAAATAAGTACCATATGTATATTTCGTAAGAGTTACTGGAAAGTCTTTCTAACATTTGTAATAAGAATGGCGACATTAAATATTAATTAAAGAATTTTCAATTATATTAAAGTTGGGTGAAATCAATGGTTTTTATTACGTTTATTCACAAAAAAATACGTTTATTCATATACGAATATATATAAAAAATTGCATACAATTAGGATGAGACAAAAAAAATATTGAGAACAACGCGCTAATGTAATGCATGAAATTAAGGGGTTAATTGTGGTAGTTAGGGAAAGTAATTATATTTTTTAATGGCATGGTATTTAACAAAACTAAGATTTGGCTTGAACTAGAGCTCTTAATCTTTTATATAGAATTTTATACGATATTTATAATGAGCACACTGATTCAATATTAAAATTATTGTGCAATTGAATATCAGCGTATATGCAACAAAAATTTTTAAATGAAATAAAGAAATTCTCATCATAATAAAATATGTAAGCTACAAATGTCTGACGCTTGCCCATGTCAGTCATATGTCAGTCATATTCAGGAATTATGAAAGTCAAGCATTTTAACAATAAATTTACAAATTACTGCAAATTAATAAAAAAATCAGGGTGATAAAACCGAGTCGGATATCAGTACCCTTTTCATTATACAAATACTGTTAAAACGTGACACATAACCTCACTTCTCTTTTTATGTCTTGTAATAAAATTAATTTTTTTTTTATAATATTGAATTTTCTGTCATAATTTTAATTTTGAATATAAAATCCAAAATAAAAAGAGTTAAATGAATTTTTTTCCTAATTTTTATTATTAGATTGCCATGAAAGTAATTCCAATCACGTTTTTTGCAAGAGTTTCTATCGTATTCATGGTTGTACATGAATATCTATTAAAATAAAAAATTAAAAAAATTCTTATATTTTTAATGATTGTCCTTTTTTTGTTTTATATGCGTTACTTATTTGTGGCTTTTGTGTCAATATGATAATTTTTATAACAACAATTTACAGATACGACATATAGTGTTATGGCACTATCTGTTCTTAAATATACTTACCGATACACTCATCTTCTTTATCAATATGATTTTATGGGGTCAAATTATGCAAATTAACTTTTTTTTTTTTTATTTGACCAATTTTTAAATTGGGGTTTCTTTCATCTACATAAGTTTCTTATAGTGTCCTTTTTTCTTTCTTTGTTTGTTTTTATTCTTGCTTTATATTCAAAATTCAAATCAGTTTTCTTTCTTTCTGAAACCCTTTTTCTGTTATAACTTTTTGATAAAAAAATTTACGTATATTGAATTTTCAAAAGTAAAAAAAAAAATAATTTTCAAATCAAGGACACGATTTATAAAGGTTATTAAATTTATAAATCAGTTTTCACTTTGTATCTATACAAAACAGAGGAAAATTTTAATATTAAAATGATTTTATAAGAAAATTAAATGAAGTTATAAAAAAATATATTTTTTATATAATTTGTTAAGGTATGTCGCTGAAAATTTAAATGTAGGGAGAGATTTAACGGGCAATATCATATATTTAAATTAATTGAATTCACTTTTTAAGTTGGGAAATATTGTGACTCTCACTAATAAAATCTCACTAATAGAAAATTGACTTCTATTTTTCAACTGAAATTCAGAAAATTTTACAATTTCTGAAACAATTAATGTTGCCAGAAATTCAAATTTTCTTTATTTTTGTATGTTAACTAAAAGCTCACTAACGTCATAATTTAGCATTTATGCAAAATTTTTGCTGAACCAGACATAATTGATAAAGTTTATGAACTAGACATCAGTTATTGCGGTCGATTATGTGCTGACCACATCAGATTTTTTTTATTAAAATTTTCATTTTTTAGAAAGAAAAAACCATGTTTTTCAATATTAAAATATTCTTAAACTATATAATTAATATTCCAATATAGTATAAAATTATTAATTTAATTATGATTTCATTTACCATAATATTTACCTAAGGGGAAGAAATCAAATATGCAAAATTTAAAATTCCATGCAATGAATGCAAAATTAAAATAACCAATAATTATTTTAAATTTAATTTAATTTTTTTACAAATAGTTTGACAAGAATTACCTATTCCGATAACGGAATATCTGTAATATTTTATTAAATTTATATAAGAATTTTTTTTTCATTTTTTGCTATTTTATTTGAATAATGTCCCTAAAGCTTATTCATAAGGCAAAATGTGAATTATAAATCAGAGAACGAATATTAAAATAAAAATTATTTTTAAAATTGGACTTGTATTTCGCCCTAATATTAAAATCATTCCGTTCTGTTAAGTGTTATACTACATTCGGGTGAATATATTAAAATTTTATAATGAAAAATCGAGAATTTTCCACGTGATTAATAAATAGTTTTCAATAAAATTTGAAATAAATTACATATACGCAAATGTTTCCACAAAAGCAAATTTAGGACAATTTTTTGTCTCAATTAAAACAGTATAACAATTTAAAGACATCATTATTAGTGTAATTCGTAAATAAATTCGTACCTATACAAATTATTTGTATTACTATTCATAAATATTAAGTAAAACTTGTCGTGTCTGTAGATTTTGTCTTATTGTGTTATATAAATACATAAGTTTCAGTCGAAATGTAGAACATTATCTTCAAAATTAATTTATATAAATATATAAGAATATCTTGTAATTCCTCAATTCATGGAATCTATAATATTATATAATATGAAATCTATTTTGTTTTAATCCCATCATGGTTAACCGAATTTATGTTTCCACATAAATAACCGGACTTAACCAATGTATTTTGTATAAAGGACGAAAAACTAACTAATTAATTATTTAATTTATTTAATTAAATTATTCTTCTTTTATTCTAATTTTTTTATTTCTATTCTTATAAAATATGTTCTTCAAGTTTTTCTTGTGTATATGTACTTTGTTTAAGTTTTAATCAAACTTCTAATATCCTGTATAATAATATTTAATTAAAATATGTGTGTGTCAGTGTGTTATATAGCATGAACATGAATCGCTTTCATTTTCTGTTTGTATTTTTTTTTTGTTAAATTTTTAATTGAATTTTCTTATAAGCCAAATACACTCATAGAATATTAAACTTTATCAATTATGTATTTGTATTCAATGGTAATTTTTGCAAAAAAACAACAAAAACGACAAAAAGCAGCAATTAGGATATCTTATTTTTCATACAAAAAGCTGAAGTTTGGGCTTTTTTACCATAGTGGCAGTAACTGACATGACAAATTTTATTTTTGAAATTTTTGTTCTTAGTGAAATCACAAATTTTTGGGAAATTTTTTTTGTATGACGTCTTAAAGTATGCAATGAATTTTGTTCGGGTTTACATTATTTAATTTATTAAAAACTTAAAGCTGGAAAGACTTAATCGCCAGTTTCTAGAAGCTGATTTTTATGCTCATTAAATTTTTGTCAGGCACATTTTGTGCAACTAAAAATTTACTTTCAATGTACACTAACTTTATGTCATGCTGTTAGAATATTTTTCTTGTCTTACTTTACGTCATAGTGCTTACATTATTTTGCATGTGTGGCGACTGAACATCGTCATTTACGTGCTTTAAGGCTTGAATAAATATGCAAAACGAGAGATCGACCTATAAATTATTGAAATTTGTTTAAAATAATATTAAATAACTTTCCTTTATATATTAAAGATATATTACGTCTTATGTATGATAAATAAAATAATTTTTATTTTCAGGGTTTCATGTCTCACTTTCATTTCAAACCCTCACTGAAATTTGAGTGCAATTGAAGGCAACAGAGCTGGATAGACTGTAATTTTTAATTAGATCATTTTTTTTTTGTGAAAAAATATAAATTTTTTTCGTCCTTCAATTAAAGACATGACAATGATATTTTTTACTTCTATGATGTTTTCTCTAATTTCAATTACCATACCCCATATGGATTTCATTGCTAGAATTTCTCTTTTATAAAAATAATGGGTTAACATTAGGACACAGGACATTTGTAGTAATTTTTCCAATTTGTTATTTTAATTCATTACTTCTTATGTTTTTATGTAAAACTATATAGTATGTATGAACAAAAATTAACGTACAAAATAATGTATTAAACATTAATGTAAGTGATGATGACCATCCATATAATGGTTTTTTTGGCCAGAATATGAACAAATTTGTTAATACGAAATGTTTAGATAGATAGTCACATCAGTTTCATTTCATAAACAAAAATATCAGGTCAATAAGAACCATGTTCAGTGACTGTGCGTGTGATTTCTGTGTCTTTATACAACATCCTTTGGTAAAATGAATTTTGTCAAGTTTATATCCTTTTTTTTCTTTTTGGAAATGACTAAATTTTGTATCTTTAATATTAGAAATAATAATTAGCTTTAATTTGGTTCTTTTGTTTGTCCTTATTTTTGCAACATTATTTTTTGTATCCATTTATCATTTTCTTTTCATATTTAATTTAACTTCATTCATGTTGTCTTATCCTCCTTATGCCCAGCAGGTAGTCAGGCAGGCACCCATGTTTTTTGATTAAAAGAATCAGATCACCATATAACTAATTTAAGAACAGCAAGATAAACACATGTTAAAGTTAAACATTTTTTTTTTATAAAATTAGTTGATAATTTTTGTTAGAATGTTGCTGTAATTACATCAGGGTGTTTCTCATAAGGTGGCAAGTATAATACTTTCGAATGATTTTTAAACACATTTGACACGTTTTACTGGCAAGACTATAAGAGTTAGAGGAAAATGCTACATGGGTTAACTTTTAGCTTTTACTCTAGCGTATTGAAAACCAAAAAAAAAGATAACAAACATTTTCGATACCAGCTTCATCTTGAAAACTATGGCTCAAATTGATTGTAAGATCGAAAATTCAGAATAATAAATTATCTGAAAAACAGGTTCCCAATTGTCACTCTATTCACATGGTTCCGAAGCTATAAGCATTTATTTATATGCAGGGAAATTAAAGTATCTGTTTTCTGAAGCAGACTGTAACGAGTATATCTGCATCCACAGCCCCCTACAAATGCAATATTTTGCTAGGAATTGATTAAAGAAACTTCTCTGAAACTATTTGCCCCTTTATTCGAAATACTCTGTATATGTGTGAAATTTATGTGATTTGGAAATTTTGTCATTATTAATTTTTGTGGTTACAGTTTTATGACAAAATCTTGTTTAATGTTATGGTTTGAATGTTAACATTGGTGAAATAACCACGTATTTTTTAATTTTTCACAAATTTTTCACGAATTAACATAAATTTTTGTGGTATTTTTAATAAATTTAAATAAGCGTAGAGAACGTACAATATAATTTCAAATTAGATATCTATTAAGAGCCACATACAATAGAAGTGCAAATTTCTAAGACAACAAGAGAATTAGATATTTACAATTTCATAGAGATGGGGAAGGCCGGCAATATCACAAAATCAACATTTTGGTAAATAAAAGATATGTAATTAAAATTTTCTATATTTCTAATTATTGATTGCGCACTTTCATCTCCTTCCAATATAATTTTCTTGTTTTTTTTTTCAATAATAGACAATTACTATACATGTATTTATTTAAGATGTCAGCAGGTCAGCAATTTAATTTAAAAATTCTCTTTGAATTTTTTTTTTCTTTCAATCTTCTTCAGGTTTTCAAATCCACATATAGACATTATCCTTAATCATTATTTTAAGAAGAACAAAAAACCAGGAAAAAAACAAACAAAAATATTGTTTGTAACAAGCGGTTTTTGTCTGGTGACTGGTTATTGCACTTTAGATTTTTCATCGTATTTTGTAAACTGATTGAACCCAGTATTGAATTTTATCGAGCAGTGAATGCGAATTAAATTGAAACTAAAAGGAGTAAGTAACAATAAAATATACCTTTTTTCTTCTATTCTCCTTCTCTTTTATTTTATTAGAGATGTCAATGAAATTTTTTTTTTTTCATTTTATTTTGGAAATTTTGGTTTCTTAAGCTAAATAGAAAAACGTGTTTAGAATTTTGAATGCCAGATTATATGGAAAAATATAAAAGTAAAACTAAAAATAAAGAGTAGTGGGAGTAAGAAAATTTTTAGATTATTGTGATGGATTGTTAAAATAATAATGAAGAAAAGAGGGATGTGCAATTTATTTTTGGAGACATAGGGTGGTAAGAATCGAATAAAAACACAAAGTTACTTAATTTTTATCACAGAATCTAAATCAAGTCCCAAAACTTTTCTATTTTTTTTTTTTGTTTTTATATAAAAATCAATATCAACAGACTGACGGGACAACGATTATGGTGATAATTTTTTTCTTATTTCGGAATTTTCTATCTTGTATAGTGTTTAAAATGCAATATATCCTTTTTATGCTATAACAATTTTATATTGTTTGTATGAAAAAGGACATGATGAGTATAGTTGCTACATTTAGTGAAATTTTTATTTTTTTTTTATTATTACTCGTATATTGACGAAAATCTATTTTGAAAGCTAAATTACAGTAAGAAGGATAACTGTAATTACTTTTGAAAATATATTTTGTTATGTTTGTTCATTTTGTCAAGTAGCCTGCATAAACTGAATTAAAACAGGGGAGGAGGGTGAGTAATTCTGATGATGGTGGTGGTGGTTGTTAGTGATGTTAATAGTAAGGGATAATAAGAAATAAATTCTGTACTCATCTATTTTGACAGACCGATGGGAATTAAAAAATATTTTCGTTTTTCTTAGTTGTTTGTTTTTTTTTTTTGCTTAAAAAATTTCAAATAAAGCAAACTGAATGCTATGTACACTGGATGTTAAATTTGATGTCCTTTTTAAGTAATTTTTGTTGTAGTTTTTCTATTGCTATGTTCTTATAAATTTTTCTTTATTTTTTTGTAATGTTAGTCAGTATATTTATAAGGTATATTTTTAAAGGACCTTAGGGAAAATGGTATTTAAAAATTGATATTGTATGTATGTATTATGTACATATAGTTAAAGAAAATCATCATGAATATTGTAACTTAATAAAAATTTTTATTTGTTTTAAGAAAAAAATTTTATTATAATTACAGTGAGATTTCTTGGGAACAAAATTTAAATGAAAATTTATTTAATTTTTTTATTAATAATATTTAAAATATTTTTTTAAATGATTATGAAAAAATTTTATGAATGCAATTAAAAATTTATATTATTTAATTTTGAAAAATTAAAAGAAAAGTAAGGTATTTACTAAAATCTAAAGGGTAATATTAAAAATAAAATTGTAGAGGAGGAATTTGGGAGCTCCTAATGGTCACAAAAAACACTTAGAATCGCTCTATTTCTTCTAGTTTAGTCAGAAAACGCGTTTAAAGTTTTTAAATAGATTTTTTCAAATATCTCCAAAAATATTTTTGCTACAGCTTTTTTTTTTTTTTTTTACATCGGCCCTTAGTCCCTCCTCACGTCGACCCATAGGATCTTTTGTGATTCCCATCCCCACCTACCTAGGCCCCAAACTGCAGTATGGCAGCCACATCAAGCTGCGAGATCCTCCCTGGAGTCACAAAGCCCTCCCCCTCCCCGATTGCCACAGCTTAATATTATTGATATAAATTTTATATTTAAGCATTTATTTTAGTTTTACAATAATTTTTATATGCTCAAGAATTATTGAAATCATTTTCCCTGTGCGGATTTCAATTTTAATAGTGTATTGAAAGCGTTGACGAATATTTTGTTGGTTATAGGCAAATAAGTACTATGTGAGTATTAGTATGGACGACATGAATTCATTATATTACATTCGAGAATAATATAAGAAATTCGAGTGGTTTTATTTCGGGAAATAATTAATTTGTATAGCATTTTACGTTTCAATATCTATATTACCTATGTATGATTGAGTGCTTAAAACCTTTTTGAAAAAAAATTTTCATATTTTAATAGTCGCAATATTTTTCTTTCTTACAAGCAGAGTAATTGGTCACCGGCTTCCCATATAGGCCGTCCTTTCCCGACGGCTGTTTTATAATATTTAATTTAAATGTTAAATGAAAAATTTATTGGAAAACAAACCAATGTCATATGAAATTAATAATTAAAAATAAAAGATACGAGGATGAGTTGTTTAAAAATATTTTCCAGTTTATAATAATATTTAAGCTGGAACAATTGTGACCATTTACAATTATTAGAATAAATTGATGTATTTGATTCATTTGTAATGCTTAGTTTAACTAAATAGGAATATTGTCCCTAACTACAAAAGGAGTCAAATTTTACATTTTATGTTTAGAGTATTGCATTTTTCTCATTACAAAAGATCTATAAGAAAATTAATATTTTGGGAAATGAACGGAGTTTTAAAACAGAATTTGCTTTCTAGACAATAATTTAACTTGCAACAAAGCAAAAATTATAAAATTATGAATGAACTTCTAAATTATTGGGTTGCATTGAAGTATGTATTTAAAATTTTTATTGTTTTATTTTTCAATTTCATTGTGAGAACTTGTAATTATCATTGCTTTTTCGATATTAATCTCGATTTTATCATATTGTAGGCTACAGAAAACTGTATACCTCTAAATTTAAAACCTTGCACTAAACATTGAAGTTATTTTGAAATTCAAATAAAATTATGTAGAGTTTTGAACCCATATCTCTACAACCTCTTAATGTATGAAGTTAAGGAACTGATTCCGTAAAGTTTTCGTATTATTTATAAAATCTTTATCACTTCTCCTCTAAATCTTTCTTAATTAATTTTTTTATTTTTAAATTAAAATTAATTTTTTTTTTTTAAATTCAAAAATTGTTTTAATAAATTTAAGTTTTTTTGTTTTTAAAATTATTTATTGAATTTTGTTTTTTTCCGGAAGTTCTAAAAAATTTTTTAAAATATCAAAGATAATAATTATTGTATGAGAATAAAAACTTTAAAATTTGTGTGTTGGTGTGTTTATATTATTAATTTATTGTGTTATACATCTGTTTGCATATATATGTGAATATGAAACAAGTTGTATACTTGTTTTATAAACAAAAGTAGAAAATTTTATTTAATTTTTGCTTTCAGAAAAACTTTTTTGTTCTGCTTTTTTTTTGTGTTTTATTCTTGTCAAAATATTTTGAATATGGAAAATTTTGCTTTTCTATTATTTATTTTCAAATTTATTTTTAAAAGTTAGAAAAAATTTGTAAAAAAAAGCTTTGCTTTACTTTGAAAATGCAAAAGTAAAAAATAAATACAAATGTGGCATAAATTTTTAGTATAAATAAAAATAATATTTCCTTGCATATTTTTAGGCTAACAAATGTATTTGTGGACTTTATGGCTTGTATTTCATTGAGGACATTAATAGAAATATATATATTCGAATTAAACTCTCAATTACATCAATCTTTATAAAGGAATAATTAAGAGAAGAAGAGGTTACCAACATTTATTCCAGTATCTGGCATTGAATTATTGTATAAAAATAGCCACCACAAGATGTATCTTTACATCATCTTATTTTTAGTCTGATCAAGTAAGTTAGATATAATGTATCTGATTTCGAAAAAATTGGCACATATTCTTAGTGGTGGATATAAAAAAATGGTGGATATAAAATAAATTGTGAATAAGAAATTAAAAGGATTAGAAACAATTACCTTCACAAGTAAATCAAAACTCAGGGACAATAGATTCGGAAAGATTACACATTTTATAGCATTAGGATCAATATTTTTAAGTAAAGTTATGTGAAAATGGTGTATACACCAAACTAATTCTTGAAGATTGTAGATTTGTACAGCGGGGGCAATAGTGCACCGCGACCACGTATAACGATCTATTGTGCGCTTAGCGCTTTCCTTTTCTTATGAACGACAGCATCGCAGTCCCCCAGAATGTGCGCTAAGGTCTTCCCCATACTCTCCACAGAATCTGCAGATATCCCCACTTCCCAGTCGAATGAGGTGTCTTGTAAGTCTGCAGTGACCCAATAAGACCCCTGTGTGATAGTCACCTGGTTATTGCCCATACCTGTAATTTTCTGAAATCGCTTCTGGTAATAATCCCTAAAAAGCTCTTTGGCCTACCGCAGCCCCGGAAGACTTCTCCAGCGCTATGACCGCCTCCTCTCTGAAACTGATTTTTAGTAACGAGACTTAAAAATACAAATTTTGGCAGAGAGCTCTGTAATTCTAGTGTATAAAGAAATAAGGTGGGACTAATAAAAATTACTAGTTCAATTTTAGAACTTTATTAGAAATTTACTAAAAAAAAAAAAATTAAAACCAAAAATTAAAAACGAAAGCAGGAAAAGAGTTTAAAAATGTTCAAATTTTGGGAAATTGAAAAAGTTTTCTGTTAATATTTCTAGTTATTTTTCAAAATTTTTTAATGTTTTATTTAAGGATTATAACTTTTTGCGTATATGTGCTGTTTAACATAGGGTTGGGAGGGGGGGGGGGGAGAAGATGGTGGTAAAAAAGAATTACATAACATTTTGTTATAACTTATAGTTTCTTTTTTCTTATTATTTTTGTGCTGTGTTTTAGGTTAAAGTGTTGACATTTATTTATTTTTTGTTCTTTTTCATATCATTTATAAGTTTTTTGATGTCAAAGTTTAAAAAGATTTCCCTTTTTTTATTTAAATTTATTTCAAATTTAAGAAGTAATGAAGTACTGCTGTTGATTGTGATTTTGAAAAGTAAAATTGTTTGTTTAAAAAATTGCTATTGAATTTGATTTGTTCAATTTTCTATTGACCTAGTTTTAATTATTGTACGGAAGCTGAGTAAATTGTTTTCAGAGTGAAAATTTTTAAACCCTCATAATGTGTTATGACATTAAAATTTAAATAGGAAAATATTTAAAAAAAATCTGATGTGATCAGCACATAACCGACCGCATTGTGCATTGTCTAGTTAAGTGAAAGTGTTACAGAATATTATAAAAATGCCTGTTAATTACCTCTTTCCAATTTTTAGGACATTAGTAAGCTTATAGTTAACATATCTAGAAAAATGTAAATTTGGCTCTTAGTAAAGTTTCGCTTTGTGCCACCCGAATTCCCTGAAATGCTCGTCAGTTAGTTTCGGTAACAACCAGAACTCAAATATCAAATTTCAAGAAATTCTATCAATTAGTTCCGTAGATATAGTGAAAAATGTAAAATCGGCCCGCAGATCAGTTTTCGAGCCCTGAAAAATTTATATGTTCATTGTTTTAATACGAAGAACCTAAATATTAAATTTCAATGAAATCGGTCGATTATTTCTCTTTATATACACAAAAATGTATATTTGGCCCGTAGTAAACGTCCAGTTGCTGACACCTGATTTCTTCCAAAAGTTAGGAGGTTTTGCGGCCGGTCGAGCGAAGCTTATATATGAAATTTCAAGCAAATCGGTTGAATGGTTTCCTTAAAATGATCAAAAATGTAAAACAGGCCCGCTAAAAAGTGCAGTTCCCGAGGCCTGATATATCCCAAAAGTTGATCGATCCGTGCCATGGTGGAAATAAACTTACATATAAAATTTCATAAAAATCGGTTCAGTAGAACTTGAGATACACGCGTGCACACGCAGACCGACAGACCGGCATCAATGTGAAAGATGATGCCGTATAAGTATTCCCATTTATGCACACTGTTTCATTCTACTATTGTAATTTCTAATAATATCTCAAATAAAATAAATTCTCACATAAAAACCATTAAAAATCAATAAAATTTTTAAGACTTTTAAATTAATTTTAAGACTTTCCAATCGTTATAATAATATTTGGCTATTTGCCTTAATAGAGGATTAAGTTAATCAATTACCTCAATATGTCTGATATTAGAAAAAAAATATTATTTCTTTTCTGAAGATTTGCTGTTTGTTAGCAATGTGACAAGTTATAAATCATTTTATTATCCTCCTTAGATGACAATTAGCTAACTACCCCAATAATAGTGAAGGCGTATAAAGTTCGTAAGCTAACATTGATTTTAAGTACTCTAAATGTGATATGACTTTGAAAAGTTTAGCACCCAAATATTTGAGCTTGTCAATCCACTCAAAATCAACTTTATAAATTTTTAATTTAACGTTTGATAGATATCGTATTCTTCTTTTCTCATGTACGAGTAGATAAAGATAGCCTGAGTTTTTTGAGGGTTTACCATAACCATCCATTTCTTAAAATAGAAACATTCTAGGTTAATAGAAGGTCTATTAATTCTAGAATTACTTTTATTATATAAATAGAAAGTATCACAGCAGATTTAAATCACGCTGTATCATCGGCATAAACAGAGGAGTAAGAATTTGTTTATAGTTCTGGAATATCATGCGTAAATAGAAATATTTTTTAATTCATTTGTATAAAATGTATATGATGATTTGGCATGCATATATATACAGTAACACTTTGTATATTTTCAAAATCTTAAATATAATTTTTATAATGTTAAATAAAATTTAATTACGGTGGATTTGACTAATTTTGTAAAAATATAAGAGATCGTAAATAGTCAATGAAATTTTTTGGAACAGCTAATAATATGTAAATTACAAAATTTTATTCTGAAATGCGATTTAATTCTTAATTACACAGAATTTGTTATCAGGTTCCCACTATTTTCGTTGATCCTGTAGAAATATTAACATTCATAATTGAAAAACTTTATCCAATTAATAAACTTATTAAATAATTCGAACAATAATTAAAAAATTTTGATTTGGAATTATTGCTGACTTTTCAAGACTGTTATTAATGTTTTATCAAAATATTTACTATATAATAAGGTATTTTAGAAATTAAAGCAGAATGCGGTTTAAATAATAAAAATTAAATTAATCGGAGTTGCGTTAATCGAAGTCTTACTGTATTTTCAAGTAAAGCAACACGTTTTGTTTTGAAAAATTTTCATAAACTTTCATTATTTTAAATTTTATAGTTTATAAATAAAAATATAATTAATGTCACATATATATGAGCATGTTTTATTACATAATTATTATTTTTAAACTAGATATTTTATTCACATATTATGATGCTCCAAATTCCTTAAGTATATCTTCTTACGTATGTGTAATACTTGTATGTGTAATACACACGTTTGTCTAAGTACGAATGTAAAATATAAATTCATGCTGTTTTAATAAAGTCGAAATGAATGAGATGATCATTATAATATGACTATGAATTTATTATATTCAATAACATATTTTTGTAAACTGTGAGTGATTAACCATAATACGATATATATAGAAATAATATGACATAATCAAGTATATTTATTATCATTGTGTACAAGCATAATATTTGTATATACATTCATATATATAATAAGGATATTACATGTATAATAATTTGTTAAAATATACACATAATATTATTATCCTTTTTACAAGATGATAACATAGAAATAGAATTTATTAAGACGACAACTTGTTGTTATGTCGCGACATTATGTCACCAAGGTTTTTCTATATATATTTTCATTTTGTCTTATTTTCTTTTAACAAAAAATATCTTTAATACATCGAAGGCATTTGTGTAAGTGTGTGTTCACATTATGTACATATGTTTATAAATATTAAATTTAATTTGTTATGTTTTAATGATGTTATCTAAGTCAAGATTCTATTTAAATATGAAAAATATTTTAATAAATAAATATTCATTGAGTTTATTTTCTTTTATTATGATGTTAAAATTACAGAATCTAAAATATATACATAACATAACATTTATATATGACAGTGGGTGAATATAATATGAAACAAGTACATTTTTAATTGAGGTTTTCAAAAATTAAATAAAATAATTTTTTATACTTGTTTTCTCTTTTTATTAATAAATATACGAAAAAACTGTATAAAATATGAAGTGTACATTTATAAGAAATTTTTTTATATTTTATTCAATTATAACAGTTTAATATTAAAGTAAAAAGTATAATAGTAACATTATTTACGTTTTAAGGATATTAAAATTTTAAACAAGTATGTGTACCATACACATACAAATTATATATATACAAATTATATATACTTTGTGTATCGAAGACTAAATCGGGTTCCCGAAATATGATGATAGAACTTGAATGATGAACATAAAATAAATATTAGTTACGCAATTTTCATATTTTGGTTCTATGTTTTTTTGAAAACAAATATAAAGAAAACTATTGGCTCCTCTAGATCGTGGGTCTGGTCAACATGCAATAAGGTGTTGATATGTAACCAAATGATAAAGTCTATAAGGACATATGGATTGCAATTATGGTGTTGTGCATATCAAACAAATACAAACTTTCCAGAACAAGGTCCTTCATAATAATGGTGGTTCTTCTTGGTATGTGCGCAATAGTGATATTCATAGGAATCTGGGTGTTCGCCAAGTAAGTGAGGAGATAAAGAACTGTGCCGTGAAACATATAGCGTATCTGGAACAGCATGTAAATGTCGAGGCCTTCTGAACTTTTTTCCTATAAACGAACGAGACCTCTCGAATTAGCCTAATGTGCTGTAACAGCACTTCCGTGCCTTTTTTCACGGAAAATAGACACAAAAACACGATAGAGCAAAACTAATGGTTAGTCAGTATGAGTAGTTTTAGGAGTTTATGACCATCCACGTGCGTTTAAGGTCGATTTAAAATCTCCCACTGTTAATAGATCTGATGGCGGGTTGGGTCGGCCAATCTTTGTCTTTCGATGGCTTTTCACACCTGTATTAAAGAAAAAAATATTTTTGTTCTCACTTTTGGAATTATAGGGCTAGGTCTAGTTTTAACATTTTTTTTTTCATAACTCGAAAGATGTAAATATAATAGGTACAATGATTAACTTTAAAAATTAATAAAATTTCCCATCTAACTAGGTAATCCAAAATTATCATCCCTGTGAAAAACTTATTAGTTTACGAAACAGTGAAAATTCAATATCTGCTTTGTGAATGTCATCAGGGCTCAAACACCCTATTCATATATATATTATAAATCTTTTTTCCATAAATATTTTATTTGAAATTTAAAATTTTCAAATGTTATTCTATATATACGAGTATTCATTCATAAACATATTTACATTATTACAACAAGCATCTACTTCATATACTTTATTAATTTTAATCTTATTTAAAGTCTTATATAATACTCCACTTTACATACATAATATTTATATATATATGTATACTTTTATGTATAAGTAATAATGCTATATAGCTTTTAATTTAGAAACTTTTCTAATGGAAATCCATTAAAGTACTTTGAAAAAATAAAAGAACGTAAAAGATGTAAAATAAAAAAAGTCGCCTAGTTTCCTACAAATATTTAGGGGAAAAATAAAAATAATAAGAAGAAGATAAACATATTTTTTTTTCCAAAGATATTTTCTAATTATTTTTACTTATATTATACAAAATGTGTGTGTGTATATTTATGCTACACTCAAATGTAAATAATATGTTTACGTTATAGATTTAGTTGTTTAAATTACAAGGAATATTGATTTTTATACCGAAACGTGTAACTTTTGAGCTAAAAAGAAGGGTTGAGATCTCATGATACACAAAACTATTAAAAATATTGGTCTATTATAGAGAAATTCATTTTTGACCTATTTTAATGGGAATGTATCTCGTGAATTTTAGTGTAGGCACACAAAATTTTTACTTTCAAATTTTAAAAAGAAACTTTAGGAAATTATTAATTTTAATTCTCAATGTATAAATTCTGACATTCTCTTGATTCGTTCTCTTGATTTTTGACACAATTTTACCATTAATTCAAATGGTTGCTTGAACTGCAACATTCAAAGCTTCACAATTTTTTAAATTGCTGTTATTACTTCCGATATACTTAATTATTGTCAAACCGAAAATTGTTTCATTCCGGAGTTTTTTTATGTTTACACATTTACTCATTCATTTAGAATAATTTGTGAAAAATGGTTCATATGGAAATTTATTTATCCTGGCTATACGGAATAAAGCCTATTATTCTGGTGAATTCGAGTTTTATAAGAATTATTTATAAGAATTGATTTTTAGAATATTTTCTTTGCTGTTGGGATCCCTAAATTTCTTCTTATACCGGAAATCAGCGTTTACTTGAGAAGCCCTTATGATATTCTCTAGATATTCTCTATATATTATATTTACAAAGTTATGAGGCTTTCTTCTTTTCTTTTCCGACTTAGTACCATTTAAACATACTTATCGTCTTTAATTGAAAAGCTATTTGAATTCTTTTTGGAAAATAGTGATTAAATTTTTGAACAAGTAATTAATAAAGTGAAAATTTTTAATCGACTCTTATAATTCAGTATAGCACTAACATTTATCTATAGATTTGTTTAATTGAAAAAGTTCAATTTTAATGAAAATATTTTTGTTCTGAATGACTTTGTAATCTTGAAATCATTGATTTTATACATTGATACAATAAAACTTTCCGAGGAAAAATCGTTCATCACATGAAAGTATTCAAATCTTTTTTTTTTGAGTACAGCATTAAAATGAAAAACTATATTTTAAGTGGCTCTAAAGTATCCTGAAGTTATAGTTTTTCAACAACAACTTTTTCCATTTCATTACAAATTTTTCTCTTTATATTTTCTCTGATCCTTGTTTTTTTTTTTTTTGAGTTTTTGTTAATAATACGATTGAAATTGTTTTAAGGATACTTTTAGTTTTGGATTCCTTTTCTATTTTTTATTTTCTATTTTCTCTCTGATTTTTGTTTAAGAAAAGTGAAAAATTTTTTTTTCTATAGGAAAATATATAGGAAAAATCAATTTCCTTTACAACAAAATAGAAACATCTAAATATTTACGATGATCAAAGTGATTTGAAAGAGGAAAAGGATCTGATGAGAAAGTAGAAAAAAAAAAAAAACAATTTTTTTTTCTAGGACAATTAAGACAAATAGAAATTTTCTTTTTTTGCTTAATTTATTAAAAACTTTTCTCAATATTTTTTAGCACTTTTCCAAAAATTTTTTGAAAAAAAGTGCTTATTAATTTCACTCTGTCCGTCCGTTCGTTCGTTCGTCCGTCCGCCCGCCCGCCCGCCCGCCCGTCCGCCCGCCCGCCCGTCCGCCCGTCCATCCGTCCGTCCATCCGTGGACACTTTTTTGCTTACTCTTGTTATCGCCCTCGAAATTTGTAAAATTTGAATTGTTGACACCTTATATTTCCGAAACTGCAAACTTTTTCAAATTTCTATAAACGCAAAAACCTAACGGTAAATTTCATGACATTGAAAATTATAATTTTTTTTTCTTAACTCACACAATTAACCCTTAAAATCGAGCATTATGTTAAACCCATTTTTTATTAATTTTTGCTTTTTTTCAAAGACCGCATTAATCGTTCATCCTAAATATATGCAATCCTAGGAATAGGATTGCATATATTTGTATATGAATGAAAATAATTTTAATAGTGTGATAGGTATACATAGACCGTATTTAAAAGCAGAATTTTCACTTTTTGATGGGAAAAGTTCTGCAATATAAAGCATTGGTTTGACCCAACTTTATTTTTACTTTTTCTCATTTCTTTCACTTGCAAAATATTGCGATATTGTAAAGCGTTAAAAAAGTTGTTGAAAAATAAAAAATACTTTTGTGGCAGAAAGTTTAATTTAGGTTTTTAAAATATTTACTTTTAATTTTTTTTTTTTAATGAAATTTTTATATAATTTTAAATTGGCAATCCTTTAGCAAAAAAGTTGTAGATCTTTAAATAATGTGAAATAAATTGTAGAATGGAAAAAATTAAAGCCGTAATTGTTGCATTACAATTAATTACGCGCGTTATAGTTAGAATTTTCATTGACGTAAGACTAACTTTAAAAGTCATCCTTTTCAAGTTAAATGAGAAGTTTTATGAGAAATCCTCTTTGATTGCAACGTAATATTTTATGACGAAATAAAATTTGAAGCACTATATTTCCTATATTGATTGGTACTATAAGCAAAATTACGAATCGAATGTAAGTTTGGGTGCTAATTACCAATAAACTGCACAATATGAAAATTAAAAAAATAAATACACGTACCAAGAAATTTCCCAGCAATGCAATGTATACCAAATAATTTTCCTTTAAGATTTTCGATTAGAAAATTTAGACTTTATAATTGTTCTCAACACTTCCATGGCATTTTTTAATAATGACAATAAGAAAATTTATAACGGATTTCAATTGAAAAGGGCAATTATTTGATTGAATTCGAAATTTCTCATGACATCTTACGAATTTGTTTACCACAACCACTTTGTACTAACTGTACATATATTAACCAATACAATTTTCAAAAAATTGCATAAAATTATTAAAGTCGCTTGACGTGAAACGAAATTCCTATAAAAGTTCTGGTAAATATTGTTAAAAATAAATTTTATTAGACATTTAATTTTTAGTTTTGCAATTACGGCTTGATTGTAGAATTGTTGCAAAAAATTACAAACTGTTTTATTGCTTAATTGAATGCGACCATATTGTTGTATGCGTGTGATCTTAAATATAAACCTATGGGATACAAATAAGTAATCAAACAGTTACAAAACTGAAAATTGCATGTCTGTCTGAGCCCTTAATGTGGAATAGAATATTTTAGAAAGTTTAAAAAAAAAATAAATTATTATTCTGTTTGGACAAGTTTTAAGGAGGCCTAATTACAGTTCTCAAAACCCAGTATTAATAGGAGCATAAGATTAGTAATATGGTAGAAGTAAATTCTTTAAATTTTATATTAATAATATTATTTTCATCTCTAAGTTAATTTTCATCCAAATTTATAAAAGTAAATGTTCTAATTTTGTAAAAAATAACTTTCTATTTTAAATTATTAATGCATAAATTTTTATCTTAAAAGAATTTTTTTTGTTCTTCCTTTAATAAAATATAATCTAATATTCAGTTTTTCAATAAAGATGAAAAAAAAAAATTATCTTTTGTGATAAAACTCTTCATTTTATTTTAATAATGTTGGAATGTAAAGTTGCATAAGAGATGAAATATTAATGTGTGTGTGAGTGCACAAATATTTTATTTAATATGAAAATTTGGGTAAAAAACAAAAATCCTTTCATTCCTATATACTTTGTCTCAGTATAATATAAAAACTCAGTCTTTATTCAAAAAAAAAATCTACAAAATATAAAATTAGTGAAAAATTTTTTTCTTTACTTATCCTGGTTTTTTTCCTTAAAAAAACTGGGATAACTATGCAACTGATTTGATATATAATAGATATTATAATATGTATGTATAAATATTCATAAATATTATGTAAATATGATTACAGAGTTTGTAATAAGTTACAATAGTGTTTTTATGCTCCATAAACAGACCGCATATATAGCACACATTCTAAGGATCATAAATTAACCCGAAAATTAAAATAAAAAATCATACAGACCTAGAGATGAAATAAAAAACTAGAATAATTTTTTTGGGTAGTTTTTGTTAGTTTTTATCATAAATTTTTTTTTTTGATTTTGCTCCTTAACTTCATTTTATATTTTATAATACTCTCATAATACAATATTTAATTTGCTTTGTTCCACATTTTGAATGCGATATGTATATGATATGTATATATAGTTGACGCGTATATATATATAATATGGTGAGAAAATATGTGAAAAAAGTTTCACCTTATTTTTTCAGACTAATTAAGTTTTTATGAACTTTAAATTGAGCTTTAGGATATTTTATCCTTTTATTTTTTTTTTGTTTTTATTCTTTTTTCAAGTTTTTTATTTGTTAAGAGCTACTAAATATGTTAGCATATATGAAAGTTTCGTTCATACTTGCGAGTAGTATATATGAATACTTAAATATGTATGAACACGTATTGTATGAATATGTATGATTGAATATGTATGTGTATGACTGTTATCCTTATATAAAATGATTTTATTGTAATTTTTTATGAATGAAGTTTGGATTTTTTTTTTGTTAGGTATTTATATTAATTGTAAATTATGTGTGTTATATCATACATGTATATATATACATGTATGATATGTGTATGATAACACCACTAACGTATATGTATATGTAATTTGATATTATAATGCTAATTATACAAGTTTTATAGTTTAAGGACATTTTAATCCTAATTTTTTTTTTTTTAATTTTTTTCGGTTTTCTTTTTGTTTTTTGGAAAAGTTGAAAATTATTATACTTAAGTGTGAAATATTTAGTTTGAGATTTATTTTTTTATGACTAATTGTTTTTAATGCAATTTCGTTTTTTTTGCCAGTGTATTGCATATTATATAATGTTGTATGTAATTAACCTTTTTACGGAACGATCATTTTCATAATATACGAAATATTAAATTTAGTTTATGTACGGTTGATAATATAATAATAGAAAATTTTTGAAATTTATTAAAGTTTTTAAAGATAACAGCTTTTTTTAAGAGAGAAAGTATTATAATTTTGTTTTTATAATGTGATCAAATTAAAGATGTTACGAGCACGACAAATAATAGGATATGTGAGTAACATTCTACCTCATCTATTTTGAGTTCATATTCAGGAATCAAGCGCATAGAAGATTATTTAAAGAATTTCAAGAAATTTAAGCTATAATTATTTGTAATTTCGAATTACCCACTCTATTACCCACAGTCGTATTAGAATATTTCTAATTGATTCGAGTTAACTCGAGCGAGTTTCTTAATTCCTTCTTATTCCTATCATCACAGTTATTGTTATCAAGAATATTTGATAATGATTACTTGCATTTGAATTGATTATATTTTATATTTTTTTCAAAACGCGCGTTAGACGCAGCGCTAATTCTAACACGTACCATACGATACATGCCAATTGACAGAGAACGTAGTAAACTTGACAACAAAAGCAATTTGTTGTCAAGTTTATTTGACAACAAATTGCTTACAACAACAATATTTTGAATTAAATTTTTACAACAACATTATTACAACAACAATATTTTGAATTAAAAAATTGAGATTTTAATTAATGAAATCACATTTTTAATAGGATTCATATTGACTCTTAATATCATCATATAAATTTGGTATTTCATATTAATGAATACAAGATGTAATTTTAATTAATATGAGCTATTTCGCTGCATTTTATATCATGAATTTTTTTCTTAATCGTACTACATAATGGGAATTCTTTTCTTAGACGAGTTAACTTTGTTTTTAGACGAGTTAACTTTTGTTGTTTTGTGGTCCTTACTATGAAAGTCCAACTGCAATATGAGTTTTTCCGAAAGTTGACCAAACTTAGCTAAACGGAAAATAAGTTAAAGTTATGATATCATACAAAAAATATTATAAAATAACCTCTCCCAATGTATGTAAAGCAGTTGGTATTAATTTGGATTTTATTGGAATTTGCCTTGACTCCTTGTATAAATTTTGTTGCAGTTCACCAAATTTGGTAGTTACTGCACAAACAAATAGAGGAATGGTAGAATTTGAAGATATTTTTTTAAATATTAAAAATTATTTACATAAATGCCATAAATATTCCATTTAAGAGTTACATAATTTATTTTATTATACAATAAAATTTAACAATAATTAATTACAATTTTACTCAGTATAACATACAATTATATCACATAATTAGTATGTATACTATTTATTTTCATATTATTAATTTTAGTACCTTTAAAAATATTAAAATTTTCATTTTTTTTCATAATAAATCTATACCAAATATGCTTTTCATATACCTTTTTTTTTTAAAAAATACTAAACCTATAATTAAATACTATCCTTTTAAAAGTATTACATATACATAAGATTCATTTTAGTTTTATTGAGGTTAAATTTTTTCCTGTTTTTAATTCGAACATAAATAGTTTAGTTACATCTATATTCTATTTATGTAAATTTTTGGGAAATAAAAGAATATTACATAATAATTTCTATATAATTATCTCACAATATACAGCACTATGTAAAACACATAATATGTCGTCCTTTTATACAATACCATATAATGTGGTCCTCCGGCATAATCATCTAATTTATACATATATAACAGATAAAATTTTCAAAGGTTTATTCACTTTATTTTATTTTGAAACTACAACTGTATAATATAAAGGCGGTAATATATCACTAATTGTATATATATGTACATAATTATTATTATAGGTAATGTTCTGTTAAATGTATAACAGCACTATAAATTTTAAAATAATATATTTATATACTGTTATATAATTATATTATCATAAATTTAAATTTGAATTTTATTATACTTTTTCATACTACACCTTTTTCAGAATTATTTTTAGGTGATGTTTAAGATCCATATATAGGTTATTTATTTCAATATTATATTTTATATACATAAATCATATAAAAGTTTTAAAAATAAAAATTTAGTTAATTTCCTGATGAAATACGTGGTTTGTGACGTAGCACATTTCATCACTTATTGAAGAGCATTATTATCATGTCATATTGCATACGTTTAGGAGGAATTTTAAAGTTCTGATTTAAAAACAAAAATTTATGCTAGCATAAAGATTGAATCATGTTAGAATGCATGTATGAATAGTAGTAGCCAAAAAAATAACTAACTAAATATTGAAATTTTCAAAATTTGAGTACGTGTAGCAGGAAGACTGCAAGAAACTTTGTTTTTGTATTGTAAAATATTTATTGATATTTTCAAAATATTAATATTGGAAACTCCTTTTTATTACTTTATAAAAGATTTCAAAAATTAAAACAAAGTCAGTTTATGATAATGGTAATTTAAAAAAATTAGAATTACAGGGGCCAATAAAGTCAATTTCGACGAATTTTTTTTACTTTTTGAAATTTTAAATATAATTCCGTGTCTCTGTAAGACATAGGCCCATTATTGTAATATGATTTGGAAACCTCAGAATAAGGCCTTTCTCATGAATATCTACATTAGTTTTAATCTGTTCAAATTTCGGAATTACATGACTTTAAAATTCGAAAAATTTTAAAATTTAATTTTTCATTTTTAAAAAACGTTAATTTTCTAGACGACGTGACCTTGAAGCTTTCTCCAAGTTTAGCAAATCTTGCAACCTTGTTAGATAATCTTCAATTTGGTATATGAATTATCATGCTACCTGATCTGGTTTAGGAGTTATTGAGAAAAATAGAGTACTGCAAATCTCATTTTATGACAAATGACAAAATACATTTTTTTCTTAGACTTAGAAAAATGTACAAAATTCGTTCAAAATTGTGTTTCTCTTCTCTTATGCAAATGTTCAACTTAACAACCGAATTTCCCTTACACTCTCATTACACAAAATTAATAGTCCGGAGAATATCAGATGATGCCCTTCATTAATAAGTCAGTTTTGATTTGAACAATCTATTGTTAAGATTTTTAAAACTAAAAACAAAGATTTGCGTATTAAAAATCATATTTAACGCACATGAGAAAAAACGATAAACGAAAATACGAGTACTCATTCTCTTTTATTGTGCACTATACAGTAGGAAACAGCCCCGATTTATTTTGTAAAAGCGCTTTATTCTAAAGTTGATGTAATCGGTTTGCTTACGATCATTTGAATTCCTAGTTTTAAAATGCACAAGAAGTTTTGGAAGTGGACAGTGCGACGGACAGAACTGAATTAAAATAAATATTTCTTTCTAATATTTTTATATTTAATATACTTTTCAAATGTATTTTAAGAATCATCACACATACACTTATATAAACACATATGTTAAAATTTTACTTGAATTCCCAAAATAAATGAAGTTGAAATTTAAGTATAAATTTCGTAAATGGTAGAAAAGCAACAGTAAGAGAGAGAGAGAGAGAGAGATAATAATTTACATAAATTCAAGCATATGTTTGCGGTCATAATTTACATCCGTCAATTTTAATAAAGTTTCTCTTTTTTTGATTTAAAAGATATTTTATTAAAATTTTACCATGACTTTTATATTCTTTCTATTTGTGGGCTTTTTTAAAAGGATATTATTAATTTTCTTCTTTTTTTTTATAATTTATTTATTTAAATTATAAGTTTATTTCCGATTTTCCCTAAAAAAAGAAAAATTTGTTAAGGAACTATACATTTTTCCGGTTATTTTTAGGAATTGTTTGTTGTTTTCTTTTTTTTTTCAAAAAAAAAAAGATGAATAGAAAGGAAAATAATTCTTTACTAATGAATTTACCCTTTTATCTTTCATTGTCAAATCTACATATTTAATAATTGAATTATATCAAATTAGAAATTAGCAGGAATGGTAATAAATTTTGTTTGAGAACCGTATAATTACCACAAAATAGTGTAGGATATGAGGAATATTTTAATTAAAAATATTATGTAATCTATGTATTTGAATTTAAAAATGGCGAATAATAGAGCATATTTAGTATTTTATCATAAAATTATTAATGAATTTTGAAAATGTATATTGTATTCTTAGTATAATTATCTTTTAAGTACTTGGGCAAATATGAACAAGATTTCTTACTTCCAGAGAAAGGTGACCCAATTTCCTATTATTTTCTTGTTGAAATTCTAATAAACTCGAAATAGGTTTTCTTGATTTAGTTATGCAGTTTTTCTTAAAGATCGCATTATATTTTATGTAAAAAATTGCCGACTAACTCTCTTTCATCATCCGTTGCAGTGCCGCTTGATCTTTTCCCTTCTCTTTCATTAGAATTAGCATAAGTTTCTCAGAAACCGGCTCCAGCTTTTACATTCCCAAAATCCGTTGCTCGTTGAAAAAAGTAGGACCCAAAGAATATTTGCCTGGAACCCGCCAATGCCGTTCCTGAGCATAGTGGGTGGCTTACTGTCTCCTCTTCATCCTCCTTGTCACAACACTCCTACAGAGAATGTTTGCGGGGCGGCCTGTATACTAAATTATTTTCATTCCTAAATTTAATACTCGGTTCGTTTTTATAAAATGTTTAAAACTCAATCACCAAAATATTAAATGTGTTTACAAATGGACTTTGACAAAATATACAAAGATGTGTAAATGGTTACAATTTAATCCCCACATATTATTTCAGAAAAATCTTTTTAATCCTAATATTAAATACGTATGCACAGTACCCACATATAAATAAAAATATTTAAGCATTTACCTAACCGTATTTTTTAATTAATTTTATTATTACCCTTTCCTTCAAAAATTTAAATTTAAATTTAACATCTAACATCTTTGTAATCCTTATATTTCTATACATACAGATTTCCGTATATAGAGATGATTGGTTTGTATTATAGCACTTTTCCCTTCAACAAGGGAAAATTCTGCTTTTAAATACAGTCTATGTATACCTATCATACTATTAAAATTATTTTCATTCATATACAAAACTATTGCTAGGATTGCATATATTTAGGATGACGCATATATGCAGTCTTTGAAATAAAGCAAAAATTAATATAAAAAGGGGTTAATATAATGCTCGATTTTAAAGGTTAATTGTGTGAGATAAGAAAAATAATTATATTTTTTAATTTCATGGAATTTACCGTTAGCTTTTTGTGTTTATAGAAATTTGAAAAAGCTTGCGGTTTCGGAAATATAAGGTGTCAAAAATTCAAATTTTACAAATTTCAAGAGGCGATAACTTGTGAGGGGGTGGAGATGGAAAAAAATTTTCTTCTAATGAAATGAACTATTTATTAATGTCTAAAAGCCCCTAAAATTTCAAGCTTCTACAAGCTGGGGTCTAGAAGAAAAACGACATCAAAAATTTGGAAAAAAAAAGACTTTAGATAACGGTAAATTTGAACGGCCATTTTGTTTTTCTAAAGTTTAACCATAGTATACCGGGCTAGGGGAAGCAAGCCGCTGCTTTTATGCGTTTGCAAAATTTAAAAAATGCTTATGGTTTCATTGCAACAAATAGTTAAAAAAGGCCATTTTTAGTGTTTTGGGGGGGTATAACTTCTAGAGGGGGGGAGATAGGTGAAAATTTTGTTCTACGGAAATAAGTTTCTAGTAAAGGTCTATGTACGTACAAAATTTCAGCTTTCTATCTTCAAGGGTGTAAAAGTTTTGTAAACAGACACACGGACGGACGGACGGACGGACGGACGGACGGACGGACGGACGGACAGAGTGAAACTAATAAGCACTTTTTTTCAAAAAATTTTTGGAAAAGTGCTAAAAATTGAATTTAAAATGTTGAAATGCCACTTCCGTTTTCATAATATTTTAAATATCCTTAATTTTTCTTTTGTTTTGATTTTAAGGGTCACTTTTCTAAAATATCTCATTCATTTCATCAATTTTGTCTTAAAATAAGGTGATCAATCTTTTATAAAAATCGCAACATTTAAGTGGATAAAAAATATTTTTAATTTCTTTCCCCTAAATTTTATTGTCCAAAAATTTTATTTCTATTTCATTATTCTTATTTTTCTTGTACAAGATTATTTACATTTGACATTCGAAATAATTAAATTTCATTCCGACACCATGAGTAACTCTACTGTATTTCTCTTTTAAAAATAAAATATTTTTTTTGATATTAAAATGAAACAACAGAAAGAAATATTTTAATTCCTTGTAAGAAATTTGAAGGAAAAATTTAATAAAGAAACAAAAGTAAATTTTAAAAGGACGCTTAGTTGAAAAGGAAATTAATTAGAATGGAATTTTTATGATTGACACCTACAATTTCCAAAACAAATGAAAATTATAACGAGCTCTTCCTCTTTATGTTAAAAATCATGGAATTTCACAGTTGGATTCTTAAAAAAAAAATAAATAACATTATTGCATTGAAATAGGTAATTTTAAGTTGTACATAAATAAATATTTTCGTAATTGTATAAATGTTTATGAGCATTTATGTGGATATGACTGAGTGTGTTGATGATTTACCGTAAAAGAGTATTTGAAGAGAGTAGTGCTCAATAATCCTGTTACTCAAATAATTCGAATACAGTTTTGTTTTGAAAAGAATATATGGGAAGAAAAGCGAGAAGGTTTGAATTTTTCATAACAAAAGTTTTTCGGGCATTTCTTATTAATTATTCGAATTTAGATTTCGGATTAATTATTAGTTCTTTATAAAATTATAATATTTAATTGAATTGTGGTTTCGATTTCGGAAGCGAAATTTGTTGCAATTTGTAGTAAATCTTAAAAGGGCTATTTAAATTTTGAAAATGGTTTGGTAATAATTTACTCGCGTCATGACTTTTCCAATAGAATGGGTTAAAATTAGTATAGTTCCAATGCTTTTTCTAATACACTATTATTGTACCATGCTCTAATAGCAATTCAATTAATTCAATTCAAATTTTAATCTCTTTATCCAAATTCACTTTATATATTTTCATTTTAGTTGCACGCAGTATAAATGTATACAGAGTCATTTAGTAATTAGTGCGTCGTTTAGGGCATTAGGACTAAATTTCTTTTAAGAACTAGGTGTTTTTTATTAGAATCTCAATGGTTTTCGAGTTACAGGGATTTTAACGAATTTTTAAGAAATTTCTATTGGCCCAAGTTTTTTTGCATATTTCGCCCCTTACAGAAAAGAGATAAAAGGTTCAAGCAAACGGTTTTTTAAAGGGCTAGTAAAGAGCTCGAAAGCAACATGGTATTTGGTTTTGTATATTTAATTTACTTCCACAATCATCAAATTTTTCCCATTTTTATTTTTTTAGTTTTCGTTAACCCGATAATTTCGAACGAAATTTTTTGAAACTTTTAAAATTTTTTTAACAGAATTTCGTCCATCTATTTTAGATTTAATATAAAATATTAAAGGTTGAAAATTTCCTTATGGCGCAGGAGATATAGTACGAAAACCACGTAGAAACTCCAGAAATTGTCACTGTTTTTGATTTTTATAAATTTTTAGAGCAATAATTCTTAATTTATTATTAATTGAGATTACTGAATTACCCTGTATATACAATAATTTTGTATACTATACATGAATTTCACCTCCTATAGAGTTGGTTTAATCCTAGATTATAATTTTAACACAAACTATTTCTTATTTTTAAATAGATTATTTTGGTCAAAAGGTGTTCCAAATAATTTAACATTTCATTGATTTTCGGAAATTTTTCCATTTTATTTCACACGATAGTTATAATATTCAATCTTATCAAACATGTCTATATGGTATGCGTACATAATAACGTGCCCTATATGTAGTTAAATATTACCTTTATTTTCTTAATTCCACCTTTCAATTTCTATTTATTCTTATACTAGCGTTGTGTTAAATTTAAAATTTATTATTTCACATTTTATTTAACACTATATGTACACATTTTTGTATCCTTCTTATAAAACCAAAATATTACTTTAGATTTCAGTTAACAAATTTCTTTTTTTAATGATAAAAGGTTCAAAGACCTTTTTAGTTTTTAGAAGAACAAAATAAAAAGAAAAAAATATGTTTAATATTTAATCTTAACCTTTATAATAATCTTTTAAATGGGAGACCGTTGAAAGGAAATTTTTACACTATACCTATATAACATGTATGTATATGTTTTTGTGTACAATATTTTATAATCAACATCTTTGTGTATATATAAAATTGTATACGGGTAAGAAATATTAAGAAAAGATTATCGTTTTCTTTGTTATTTCATTACGCTCAGCAGTCACCTTTTTTCAATAAAAAAAAACAAAAACTGAGTATACTGTGCGTAATTTTCTCGACAAAAATATGTTAGAATAGGTTATAATAGAAAATATGTTAGAATATTAGAGTAGACTCTGTCATATCTGTGATATCTGTGCGTATGAAGATATAATGAAGAGCCCCAAAAATATACTTGCTGTTACTAAATTTCTAGGTTGTAATTTCAATAATGTCTGAGATATAGTGAAATAACTTGTAAAGTTGTAGGGCAGCTAAACGAACCACTATCGCGATCACATCTAATTTGAATAGTGTTTCGGAACTTGCAACTATAAAATATTTATAATTTAAAATTTGGCGGGCTTAGCACAATTAGTTTTTGAGTTTCTGCTGAAACGGATGGACGGACCAGCAGACAAGGTTAAATCGATTTAGAATTCGATGCTAATCAAAATCATTCACTTATGTATATATCTCAGACACCATTATTTCTAAGCGTTAGAAATGGTAATGAAAACTTATAATACTCTTCGAACACACGCTCGTACGGGTAAAATTAGGAAATTATTTAAATTCTTAAAATTTAAGTTGCATTTGATCTGAAAAACATCAAATTTTTTACTTATGTGCTAAATCTAAATTGTTGCAGTTTCAAATATTGGTTCCACGTATTTGTGTCAAATGTAAACTAACAAAATTGCCCTCGGCACTAGATTTGAATTTTCTATTCCAAATGTGCGGTGTTCGAACTAAAAATTTAATTTCACTGTTTTTGGTTTTTTATCAAACAAACATAACTAATAAATCTAGGCAGAAATCAAGTTTAATAGAAAAAACATTTGGTTTAGAAACGGTAAAAAATTTTCTTGAAGAAACTTCATTTACTTAGATCCTTAGACCTTCAAAATCGAATTATTTTTCGGTAATTTGTTCCCTAAATTCTAATATCAAATTATTAGAAAAAGATGTAGAATATTTTGATTTGAGCGGAGAAAGACATTTTTTACGGGATAACTATTTTATTTTCCACATATGTGGCACTGTCGGGAAAGTATGAAAGAAAAGGATGAATGGAATAAAGTGTGGTAAGATAAAGATGAATTTTTTTTCCTTTGGTTTTGTTTAGTTGTATGTATACGGTATTTAGTGCTTTTAATTTTATGTCAAATCGGAAGGGCAATGTTTTTATTTTTCTCATTTCACTCTCTCTCTTTTTTTTTTTGTGTGTCAGAGGATCCATAATCTATTAGAATGATTATCATTTTTGTTATGCTTTGAAACATTTAATTATGACAATTTTTATATAATATGAAAAAGGCACCAAAAAAAGAAAAATAAAAAAGGAAAAAAAGAAAAATTTATGAGTTATGCTGTAAGAATACTTTGTTAGTGTTAAAAAAGAAATGAAGGTAAGAATCAAGAAAGAATTATGAGAAAGAAATAAAAGAAAATAAGAACCAAAAAAAAAAAAGAAAGGTAAAGGACCCTTTAACGCTTTCTTCCAATTGTTAGGATTGAAATTTTTTATTATTTTTTTTTTTTCAATTCTTTTTTTCTCATTATTTTTTTAATTGGTGTCAGGAGAAGTCAGTTTTAAAGATGAAAACAAAGTGAGTTTTTTGATTTTTTTTTTAAATATATACAGAGGGAAAGTATAATAAATGGTTGCTATTTTAATCTCTTGCACCAGAATTGGCCTGTCAATCATATAAATTAAACGATTATTAGCTTCTGTTTGATTTTATCTTGACATTTCATTTAATTTCTATTTAATTTATTATTGTGTATTTATTAGTTTTGAATAAGAAAATTGAAATTGAATAATAATTAAGATGATTTCGGTTTAGATAATTATAAAAGAACAAATTGTTCATAGATGTTAGAGGAGCTTTAAAATTGTAATAGACCGCCTTTTCATAGTTTTCCAAGCATAATTCATAAAATCTTATTGAAATTAAATTTTGAACAGTATGATTTTATTTCTATATACAAAGCAATTTTCTAAATCTTGCAAAAATAGAATGAGATGTTCAGTCATAATGTAATTTAATTGCATATTGCAATTGCAATTATTGAAAATTTTCCAATTTCTACAAGAGAATAAGTTTCGTAATTTTAATTTCCATCCTTTACCGTGCGATGTCCTGCGATAATATTCCATAATTTGCGATTCCGTGCGTGTTTAATACTGTAATATGGTCAGAGTGCTAAAAATAGCGCTCATGTAAATTATGATACGAATCGAAAAGGTTCTTATGGGTCAATTCAAGGTGAGAAAGGCCGAAGAAAAGCATAATGAAAAATTCTGTTCTTTATTGATATTTGTTTTCTAAACATAATAAAATTTTTAATTTGCAAGACGGCTAATTAAGTATTGTGTTTATTGGTGATTTCTAATTAACTTATACTTTAGCTCCAAAGAACACCAGTAATGAAGGGGTTAATAAGAACTCTTCTGTATTTTCATTAATTAACACAGGAACATTTTAGCATCTAATTTTTAGTTGTATGCATTGAGTTTTGGTTTTTAAATATTGTTATGGTATTATTTTACCGTCATTATCACTAATCATTCAATATTTAAGGGTTTTCTGTAAAACAAATTGAAAATATAAAATTCCTTTAATTTTTTACATTTTTCCATGTTTTCATATAGAATTTGAATTTAGTTTAAAATATTTTTTTAAATATTTTTTTTTTTAAATAAAATTCTTTTTCAATATTTTCAACTATAAACCATTTTTTCTTCAAAGAAAATTCTTACTTCAATAAGATTCTGAAAAAGGTTTGTATAGGTTTTTATTTAAAATGAAAAATTTACGAAAATAAAGTTGGGTCAAACCAATGGTTTGTATTGTAGCACTTTTCCCTTCAACAAGTGAAAATACTGCTTTTAAAAATCTATGTATATCCACCACACTATTAAAATTATTTTCATTCATAAACGAAACTATTTCTAGGATTGCATATATTTAGGATGAACGATTTATGCAGTCTTTGAAATAGATAAAAATTAATATAAAGAGGGATTAACATAATGCTCGATTTTAAGGGTTAATTGTGTGAGTTAAGAAAAGTAATTATATTTTTTAATGTCATGGAATTTACCGTTGACTTTTTGGGTTTATAGAAATTTGAAAAAGCTTGCGGTTTCGGAAATATAAGGTGTCAAAAATTCAAATTTTACGAATTTCAAGAGGCGATAACTTGAGAGGGGGTAGAGATGGAAAAAAATTTTCTTCTAACGAAATAAACTATTTATTAATATCTAAAAGCTCCTAAAATTTCAAGCTTCTGCAGGCTAGGGTATAGGAGAAAAACGACATCAAAAATTTGGAAAAAAAAGACTTTAGATAACGGTAAATTTGAACAGCCATTTTGTTTTTCTAAGGTTTAACTATAGTATACCGCGGTAGGGGAAGCAAGCCACTGCCTTTCTACGTTTGCAAAATTTCAAAAATGCTTATGGTTTCATTGCAACAAATAGTTAAAATGGGCCATTTTTGTGGCTTTGGGGGGGTATAACTTCTAGAGGGGGGGAGATAGGTAAAAATTTTGTTCTACGAAAATAAGTTTCTAGTAAAGATCTATGCACGTATTAAATTTCAGCTTTCTTTCTTTAAGAATGTAGAAGTTTTGTAAACAGACACACGGACAGACGGACGGACGGACGGACGGACGGACGGACAGAGTGAAGCTAATAAGCACTTTTTTTCAAAAAATTTTTGGAAAAGTGCTAAAAATTCATGGTTCTTATTTTGTTTTTTGTTTTGTTTTAATAATATTCTATAGTTTTTACACTTTTATTTCAAAATTATATTTAAAAAGAAAAGAGAAATAAATCTTTTTTCTTCGAATTCTTATGAAAATTCTCTCTCGTAAATGCTCTATAGTTATAACTTTGATTTAATATTTTCTTTTTTATAACAGAAAGAAGAGGAAAAAATTATTATTATACAATTTAGAGTATAATAAATTTAAAATTGTTAGAAAAGTTTCCAGTCAGACAAAAATTTTAAGAGGAAATTTTGATTCTTTTATCAAAAACTCTGGTTTCTTTTTGGTTCTTTACATTTTTGTTCTACAGTGTTTTCTTTTTTTATTGATTTATCACTTTGTGATGAAAAAAAAACAATTTGTGTTTGAAAGAAAATATAATTGTGTTATTGATTTAAATAAATTTAATTTGTATAAAAAATGTTGATCAAAAAATAAATATATAGTGTTAATTTTCATTTTAGGGAAACTACTGTCAGGCAAGCATAAGCAACCTAGAGTCTACGAGGCAAATTTGCCGCTTTTTTATACGACTCACAAGAGTCTTTCACCACCTCAATGCATAATTTTATTATTTGAAATTCAGAAAAGCCTTCAGATATTTGAATTTAAACATATTGAGCAGAGGCATCTCTCGAATTTAATGTAAACTAAAAATATTGTTATATTATTGATGTTAAGAAGTTTGTTAATCTTATTTCAAAAAATATAAAAGAATATAATTTATTTTCAAATATTCTATATTCGAATGATTAATGGAGCTACAATATTTTTAGTCTTTCTTTTCTAATATTCTAAATTTTCGGAACGAATTCACAATTATACAAATGTAAATGATTTCAAGAGCTGGGTGCTACTCAGTTAATTAATGCCAAAAACTTTTTTTTCAAATAATTTCGACAAAGTAGTTGCGAGTTATTTATAATTTAAACTAAACTATCTTGTGAATACTTTTTTCTAACAATTCGAAGAAGACGACTTAGATTTTCCATCCAATTCTTGTTTAGCTTTTATGCCGCTATATCGCTAGAGTAATCGTTTTAAAAAAATTTCATTTAAATTTTATTCAATTTTTTTTATTAGATTCAATTGAATACCTTTTTTTTTTGCATAAATGAGCGTACCTTAAGTGCGGCTGTACAAATAAAGAAAGAATAACTGCAGTGAAACTAACACCATAAATAATTTTATAATATAAGTTAGGCACTTAATAAAGTTGGTAAGCTTTATTTGAATTTTTACCTATGTACCTCTTTCGTCAGTATGTTGTAATTCTTATGAACAAAAAAATTATATATTATTCCGTCATCAGGAACGTTTCCATATATAAGTAATTTTACACTTTACCATTTTTCTTCTTCTTCTTTTTTTTATCACAGGTGGATTCCCAACAAGTTTTTCTGATATCTCTATAAGTAACGTTCTGTTTTTCTTGTATTCTTTGTTTGTTTTTATAGTTTCTTATTTGATAAATTTTATGGAACCACACGAGATTATAAAATTTCGTATTCAGTAAAAACTAAAAAAAAAAAGTATAAAAAAAGTATTCAATTTATAATTTAAATAAGAAAAAAAAAGAGAGAGGAAAAAAAAACTTATGGTTAAAAAAATATTTGTTATAGCTGCTGCTGCTGTTTCTTTTACTATACTTTTGCCACTACTGTTGCTTTATCTCCTGTTATTGCTATTGATGCACATAAATAAAATGGAAAAATAAAAGAAAAAAAAATTTAAAATTATTGTAGAAGAAAAAAAATATTGTCGTACTTTTCTGTTTTCTCTTTTCTTTTTTTGCAGCAGCAGTAGCAGCAGTAGAAGGAGCAGTAATACAAAGCAGTACGAATAGCATATGTCTTATATTGTGATTTTCTTTCTTCTCATATATTCCGGAGAAATGTCAAATTATTCAGAAATATGTGAAAATTTTTACCATTCTGGTACACATCTATAATGTATTCTCATGTTATGATTTTTAAGAAGAAAACACAATTATATGCAAAATATGGGAGTACAAGGTAATATAGAAAAGAAATTTGCAAATAAAATTTTTGCTTTCTTAAAGGATATATGAAGAATGTTTGTTAGAGTTGTTAGTATATGAAAGAAAAATCTAAATTTTAAATCGTATTAACGATTACTGAAGGGATAATTCAATTTATATGGGTTGCATTGCTTTACCTATACGTATAAGAATTTTATTGAAAATTCTTAAGGTGAAAATTGGTTTTCATTTTATGTGTAATTTTTAAAATTTTGATTTAGATTCCAAATGTCCCGTCATTCAATAATTCATTCTAATTATAATTGCGGTTAATATTTTCAAAATCTTCTAACTATTGAAGAAAACTAACTTGAATGAATAAAATATGAGTGAATGTAACAGTTGAAGACATTGATATAATAACAATTATCGGACTTACTGGGGTTTACGTTAAGTGTACAAGCCCAGGCTAATATAGTAGCAATATTAATCAATATTTTAATTGATAACTTTAAAAGCTGGTGAGACACGCCAATTAAATTTTGACAAAACAAAAATGAGACTATAAAAAACAAAATCGAATTTGGAATTAAATTACGAAGAACTAAAAAATAATAAAAATTATTTGCATTATCAATATTAATCTTGATGAAGTAAAGGAGATAATGCGATAGTCTTGAGTTTTCAGATGACGAATTTCCAATAATAAATGTCATTCAACATCGAATGGATCAATTTGCGATAACGTTACGTGCCACATTTTACATTTTCATCAATATCTAAGATAATCTCTCTCTATGTCCTTTTATTATTTCGGCAAAGTAGTGCAAAGATTTATACAATGGGGTCAATTATATGGAAACATAATATTTCCTTTTGAAATTCAAAAATTTTTGTTTACCAACAATGTTGTATCAATGCCTGATTTCCTATTTATATTCCAATAAACAATTATACAAAATTTTCAATAACAATGTTTATATACATTTTCTTTCATACACGTAGCAACATTTTTTGTTCTTTTTATTATTATGTTTTAATTACAGTCATTTTCTGTTAGAAGAAAAAAAAGGACTAAAACCTGTTAATAACACGAAGTCTTGCATAACAAAAATTCTATAAAATAATTATAACAGAATGTAATGTAATTGTTTACATAAATTAAAATGAAAACAGGAAGGTAAATGACCTTACAACTATTTTTAAATTTTTCATAACTGTTTATAACATTTCCTTTTTAAAAATTATTGGGAGTAAAATTCCTTTGGAATGTTACAATTGAGATTAGAGGTATATTATTGGAAATTGGAGAGGAAATTTTATTTTCATATGAATTTTGTTTTCTAGGCGAATTTTATAACATTACCGAAAAGTCTGTTAAAAAACTAATGTGTTACTTTGAATTTGCTGCTGTAATACAAAAGTAATAATAATATATTTCTTACATATATATAATTACAATATATAATTCCTTAGAAGTTTCCCATCATATTATTTTGGAAATTAATTCACTTTCTATTTAATATTGTCTTTACAAAATCATCGGAAAGTCATGATTTTTAGTGATTAGTAGCAAATTTTTGTATAGTTCATGTATTTTAAATTAGCAAGAAAATGAGAATATCTATAGTACCGTATCGTATAGTGCAAGTCTAGAAATAGCTCATTTAAATAATATTGGGTACGTGTTAATTAATATTAACACTAAAATGAGAGCATATAATGCATATATTTGCGTTCTTTACCACTATACTAAAATTCATACAATAAAATTATTTACGATTTTTAAAATTTACATAAAACTTCTAACGAAACGAATTTTATGACAACAATATTTTATTGTCGTAATAGTATCTTAATTACCTTCAACTCTTTCCCATACTAGTAGCTAGTTGTATACTTACATATTTCAATTTAATTCATTTATTCCTTAGTGTAATGTTATAATCCTTGTACTTTGTGATTTTGTTAAATTAACAATTTTCTAACAAGCTAATAATACGGTATACATATTTATAATGTTATCGTATATGTTTATATATCATAATCACTGACGATTATCATGTTAATAGCACCTTAATTAGTGTTGCGTGATAGTAAAATATCATGACAGATTGAATAATTAATGTTATGATTAAAATTTAATTTCTAAAAATTTTATTTTAGTTATTTTTTCTAAATGGTTAGTAGAAAATTATAAATTTTATCATCAAATTAAAAAATTTAAATCTAATATTGTTAACCATTTTGTAAATATTTTCATTTTTATATTCATTATTTTGTTTATTATTTACATAACTTATATGAAAAGGACATAAAGTGGTAAAAGTGACGATCTCTGAATGTTTACATTGACTGTATGAAGTGACATAGTACTATATGGAAGAAACTGATGAAAAAAACTTTAAAGTAGCAAGGCTTTGCGAACACATACTATAAAATATCGTAGGAATAATATTAGAGAACAAGGATAGTTTTAATATGTGATTAAGGATTCCACTTATTCGTATCATGTCTAACCAATAAAATTATTTCTTCGTGATTTTTCTTCATTTAAATGGATTCTTTGCAAACTGAATAACAAATGGAATGATCCATATAATTTAATAATAATATTGAAAATTTTACATATATATTGAATTTTGAAAAATTGGTGCTCAATAGTAGAAATTGAGGTTGTTAAACCCAATATTTAACCTGATTTTAAACTATACTTACAAGTAATTTGGTACAATCATTTTGATCTCCCAGTTTCTCTAAGGGTTGAACACTAAAATTTTTTTAGTAGTTGTCATCATTATTTGAAATATTCAGCAGTGATTGATCCACGTAAAATTTATTCAGTTGTAAAAATTTAAAATTTAATCTATTTTAAAATTTAAAAAATTTTAGAAGGTTTTTTTAATTTTTTACATAAATCATAATTTTGAAATTGATTTAACATTTTATTAAAATTTATTCTAATGGAAAACCACAAAAAAAATACGTTGTTTTTTTTGTAATATTAATATTTTTCAAATCATATTTTGACATTACAATTTCTGAATTTTAAATAAATTTTGATATTTACAAAATAAATTAAACTTAACTGTTAATATGTCAATATTTCATAAATATTTTGAATGATAATCAAAATATTTTGTACGTGTGTACATACATACATAAATTTATGAAATGTTTATTACATATTTTTATTGAATAAGCAAAAAAAGGACATTTTTTCACAAAAAATTTAAAAATTAAAATAAAAATATAAAATTTTTAATTCAGTCATTATATGATATATGTATATGTGTGTATATATTTGTATTTATATCACGTAATATATGTATGTAAGTATTTACACAATATAATTATATGTGTGTATGTATGTTTATACTTAAATAATATTGTAAATGTAGTTATAACAAACTATGTTTGGAAATTTAATGTAGTTATAGCGAATTATTATTGGAAATTCACAAATACTCCATTAATTTAGACGTTTTGGTCTGTTTTTTCGACCTGCAATAAATTAAATAGGTTTGAGCAAAATTTATTCATATACATATGTATTGTTTTATTACTATTACAATTGATTACAAAAACTATTAAGTAAAGGAACAGTACTAACACTTTAAGCTGACCAGTTTATACTGCCATAATAGCCATAAGACAATAAAAAATGTATTTTTAATTCGATTTTAATCTGGTTTTTGTGGAATTCTTGCAGGTTCAACTGAAAGAGGAAAGCCGGCCTAAATACATTTAGGCCGGCCTGATATTACAGCCGGCCTAAATACATTTAGGCCGGCCTGATATTACAGCCGGCCTAAATGTACTCTTATTAGTGCCGCGTCAGCCGAGCTTAACTGAACCGGAATTAACTGAGTTATATTCGTATTTTAATATGTAAAATTACTACAACATAAAAATTTAATCATTATTATTTTATTAATAATAAATTTAAATGAAAACTTTTTATATAGATTGTGCAATAATATTCACGAAGGATAAAATGCCATTGTTATTTTATTACAATGTTAAACATATTCAAAATAAAATATATTTTATAAAATAAATTTGTAAATTAAAACAAAAATATTGAAAATTAAAATTTATTCAATGAATATTAAAAATATAAACGAAAATAAATAAATAAATAAATTAAAAAAAAAAACATTGATTAATTAATTTCACCACATATTGGCGTTGAATTAACATTCAAATACATATCTACACACATATGCACAATATTTTATTTACACATCTATACATACATATATTTAAATTTAATTTATTTTTACAAATTATATTTATTGGGAAAATTTACTTATCCATTATGAATACTTATAGTGTGTTTGAATAATGAAATTGGCTGATATTGTTAAGGCTATATATACCACAAAATATCCTTTTTCCATACATCCTTTTTTATATTAACTCACATTTTATTACAATTTTTAAATAAAATTATTAAATTACTGAAATAAAATAAAATAAATAAAAAAAAAAAATTAAAATAAATAAATTTTAATCAAATAACTGCGACAAAATAATAAAAATTGTGAATTTATTTAATTTTATCTTGTTTACATTTCTGCTGCTGAAAACAAAAAATGTAATAAGTCAAATTTTTTCAATTTTCGAAATTAATTCGAAATTCGAGTTTTGTTCAGTAGAATTTATGTTGTGTTTTGTGAATAACATTATGAATAAAAATTTAAAACGTTTTTCAATGCAATTGTATTAAATTTTTAAGTAAGTTCAAGATTTTTTTAAAGTTCAAATTGGAATTTTTTGTAATTTTACCCCCGTATTATGCCAAAATTTGATTATTATGCAATTTACTACGTTTCCAAATTAAAAATGTAAACGAAAATTTTTTTTGTAATAAAACTTAATTTTCTCGAAATTCGATTTGCAGAATTTAGCAGATTTTCCTTAACAAAAAAATATAGCTTTTAAATTCGATTAAATCAATACATATTTTCACAGGACAACAATTAATTTATTATTGTTAATTGTGTTGAAACCAAAATTTTATTTGCTCTTGTTTGTCATTAATATTTTATTATTTCAATAAAATTTTATGAATAAATTTTAAAAAGTTAAAAATTTTCAAAATAAAAATAACCATGTTTATGTTTTAAAAATTCATAATATACACGAGGTCTAGATATAAACCCAAAAATTATATAGAAGTGTTGCAATGTTAATTGCAATTCTCAGTTATTTCTGAATATTGGATTCTTATAATTTTTATCCAATTATATAAAAATTAAAAAACTCTTGAAGGGTAAGATAAATAAGAGCTTGAGGTATATACAAAGTAATAACGCTATTTTAAAAGAGCTAAATTTAAATTGCGCTCGAACTTGTATACTTTCAAGCAAATAAATGGTGTTATATATCTGAAGTTAATTAAATGAATCTATATTGTCAATTTGAAAAATTATTGCTAAAGTTGAAACAAAAATACAGTGCTTAAATATAATAGAATGTGCTTAAATTTGCCCTATGCTTCCAAATAGCAGGAAGAAGAAAAAAAATTCTTAAATCTATTGAACTCTTGATAAGAGTTTTAGTTAATTATATAAATTTTAATTTGAATTGCCGGTTCTTAAGGCTGAATAAGACACAAATTCATTAAAATATTTTCCTTGCGATAATTCTTCAGAAAATTGAAAATATATTTACAAAATAATTAAAAATTACAATTTTTTTTTTTAATTTTAAGGAAAACTGAAATTTTTCTCAATATATTATCAACAGAAACATGTACATAGTATTGATTTGCTTTGTACACATCTATGCTTTTTAATTTCCGAATAAACTAAATATATCACACACACAAATATTAAATACAAAATTTCATTTCTTTATTATGTTTCTATATTCACCTATGTCATATAAAATTCGAATGAAAAATATGTAATTTCCTTATTTCCCATATTATTAATAAAATCACAATTAATTTCTCTAACAATTACGTAGCAAGGAAGCAAAAAACCCAATTATCACAAAAAAAGGAAACCTTTAAAGTTTATAAAATTGTGTTATTTTTTCCTTTATATATGTATATATAAAACAAATAGAATATGTTATATAGAAAATTATTTCTTTTTCGGACATAATATAAGGAAATAACCACAAAAACCACATCCTTGATGTGTCAAATCAAAGAAAACAGAAAAATAAAAATAATATAACCGTATAATAAGAATGTAATCCTATACATATGTGCGCTTATATACAAATGCGTATGCATATGCTACCTACACACATATTAACTAAGTAAAGAATTTCAATAATGGGGAGAAAAATAGTAAAAGTATCCTTTTTCTAATTACACAGATAACTTACAAATAATTTTTTTTTTCTTTCAATTGTAATTGCAACTTGGTAACGTAAACATAATTATGTGTGTGTATGTGTTCTATATTTGTGCTCGTCTTTTGTATGTTTGTATATAATTTTAATTACAAACTTGTCTTTTATTTTTATTATATTGTGTCTCTATTGCTCAGTTTTAAGGCTTTAAATTCAATTTAATATTGTATTTTTATGATTTAAATTGGATTTTGTAACCTTTGGTACAACAAAGAGGTTATTGGATTTGGTAACATTTAATATAAATATTGGTAATATTTTAATTAAATTAATCTCAATTTCATTTAAGATCAAATTACATAGAGTCAATGAACTTTAAATTTTTGGAAATTTTTATATTTATTTAATGTCTTTATTGAATTATTTTTGATTTTCTAGTCGAATTTATGAGGAATATTGTGACATCATCTTAATGTTACTATTTAAATAATTTTATACGTATTCATTATTAAAGTAACATGAAAGTTACTCATAGAGAGAAATGTGATGAAAATCAGTGGAAATTTTTCAACCTTTGATGATTTAATTTTAAGTTAGTATTAATGTAGTAGAAATATACTGTAAACTATTAAATCTTAATTGAATCAAAACCTCGATCAAGCTACTTTGTGAATTGTTTGGCGTAAATTTAATCTACAATCTAATTTTATTTTATAGTTAAACGTTGTAAGTCCTGTCAGCAGACCATAAATTTAATTTTGATATTTCCCCAGAGTAATTTTCGCGGAATCAATATCCAATTACTAATGCCAAAATAAGTGCCCAATATGGTAAATAAAAATTCTAGCGCATTGAGGCTAGAATTTTTATTTACCATATGGGGCGTTTGAACTGAAAATGGTTTCAGTGAGGCAATTTTCTTCCATTGTTTTTACTATGAAATATACGGAAATGAAATATGTTATACGGAAACAGTTCAGTAACTTGTACATCGATACTGGGCTTATTTACAACCATTAGTTTTAGTATAATTTAAGAAAATTTTAATGATTCCACATATTTGTACACAGCAGGACTTATTATATCTATCTATATATTCTTTTATCTAGACTTTCCAGATTTAAGAATTCGCAATATTACATTTAAAAATTTTTTAAATATTGTAAATTTAATTATTATTTAATTATTATTTCAATTACAAAATAATTAATATTTTCATTCTCATTTTTTCTCTAAATAAATAATTTATTTTAAAATAAATTTTTTATGTAGACATTTTCATTCAACTAGCAAAATCTTAAACAAAGGAAAAAACTAACTGACTGATATTTTTTAACTCTCTAAACATCTTTGATATCTTAAAGACATGCTTTTCGTTTTTTTTGCACTCCATTTTCAACTTTTAAATTTAGTTTAAAAAAAATTCTCTATAATTTTCTTTTAATTTTGTGTAAAAACTTAAAAATGGAAACGATTTCATTCTTACGAGTATATCCGTTCTTTTCGAACTTTTATATTGTTTTCCTTTTTTTTGTTTTTTTTTTAAAGTATTAAGATTTTTATCAAACTAAATACCCCATCATATAACAGCTACAACATTAACTTGTTTTCTTACGATTTTTATTATCTCTTCTGCTATTATAATTTTTTTCCAGAAAATATATAAAAAAAGCAGAAAATAAAATCTAATTCCAATGAATGTCCTTATTGGTATTGTTCTAAGCAGAAAATTAGAATAAGTGCTTATTAGTTTCACTCCGTCCACCTGTCTGTTCGTCCATTCTAAATTGTACCAATGTGAAAATGAAGCGATATTTGTTTCTTTTATCACGGAAAAGCCTCATTTAACATTTAAGTGACAAAATGGCGGTTAAAATCAATTGTTATCATAAAACCGTATGTTTGAAAATTTTGGATATCGTTTTTTTTTGGAAGGCATGATGTGAGTATAATACATACATACTAATAAATAATATTCATTTCATTTGAAGTCGTCATCGTCTTTTGAAATTCGTGAGATTTGAAGTTTTAGCGTCTTATATTTTCGAACTGCAAGCTTTTCCAAATTTCACTAAAACCGAAAAGGTAAGCATTAGTGCCGTTAACGTCACATGCTTAAATTTTTTATTAACACTTAAATTTTTCTCTTTTGCTCATCCTAAATCTATGCAATAATTTTATATAGAAATTTCTGAAAAATGAATGAAGGTAATAAGTAAGTTAGTAGATTGTTCTTATAAAAAAAAAGTAATTCAATTTATTGAAGGAAAAAAATGCTACTTTGTAAGCCCTTAGCTTGATTCGAATTAATTTTATCCTCTTCTCTGTATACGTATAATTTATGGTTTCTTAAAACATTTTTCTTTTATTTTATCAAAAAATAAAAAATTAAGTAAGAGAAGCCAAAAACTAACAATGGGGAAAAATGAAAAATAAAAATCAAAAAAAAATCAAAAGGAAATTAAATGAAAATTAAAGTTTCTCTCTGTTTTTATAACATTTAGTGAAGAATTTGAGGGTGTACAAAAGTGTAAGCCAGGTACAAACTGTCGATACATAGTTAAGTGTGAAATTTATGTTCCAAAATAAATGACCTTTTAATGAACCAAAAAAAAAAAACATGTATAAAGAAAAGTTAACGATTTTATTTATTTGAATTTTTTTTTTTTTGTTATTTGTAAGGTGCAAAAAGAATGATAATAATAAACCAATAGAATTTATTTTTACCTTCTGCATGCATGACCAAAAATTTATATATGTGATGATAACAATTTCAATGTACTCATTATTATTGAATACGTATTAAGAGAAAAACTTGTATTGAAAGTAAATTTGTGCTACCATAAGATATTGTTACTGTTGTCCTATTGTTATTGCAAAATTAAACAGGTAGTAGACCTTATGATTTGAAACTTTCCACATTCTATTTTAAAATAGAAACAATTTTCCAATAAAATAATTAATAAAATAACTGTAGTTGTGCTTTACTGTACACTAGTAATAATGCACTAGAATAGCAGATTTAGTCTCAAAATTGCACTCCTTTTTAAATTTTTGGGTCTGATATCATAAAGAACACTAGCCGAAGCATTAATGAGGAACAATTCCGTTTACAAAATAAGAATTTGAAAATTCAAACTTGATGATAATTTGTTATCAATATTGTTTTGATATTTTTCAATTCTGCGCCGAAAAATATGCAATTTTTTATATTTATATTCAAATTAAAACTATATTAATAAAAGCGGGAGGACCTTGCGTTAAAACAAAACTTCTCGAAGAAACAAAATTTTTTTTAATATTTTTTGTTTTCAGGCATGTTTTTGGGTCTGTTCGTCATCAAACCATCGTACAGTTTTGTGAGAAATTTCAATTGAGAACTTCCAATTGAATTTCATTTCTATCTATCATTATAAACTATTTACTTGTTTTTCTATACATTTTTTTTTTTGGATTTTCTCCAAAATTATTTTTTTTTTCCCACTTTCAGCATCTAGCAAACATATTTCTATTTCTAAAGAAAAACAAAATAGTTCCATTTTCCAAATAAAGAAAAAAAACTTGTTTAAATTTCCGCATAAAATTTCTCTTTCTTGTGCATATGCATTCTTTTATACACTAAGACCCACTTAAATTAGAACTATGCATATACACATGTAAGCACCTATATTAAATTATTACAAACAAAAATGTTGGAATTTTTTCCTGTATAATATAGTGCAATAGTTTTTATTTAACTGACCGGATAAAAATGAAAATAGGTTCCAAACAATAAACTAAAATAAACAGGAATAAAAAAAAAGAGAAAAAATTTTCTTTTGAAGTTTATTTTAGGTGAAAAATAACAATGTTTTCACAAATAAAGACAATATGAAGTAAAGAGAAAATGGACAAAATGGAAAACAATAGAAAATAAAAGTTTTCAAAGTTTTTAAGTGCTAAAGAAAGAATTAGTGAAAATTTTCAATTTTATTTTTAGCACATTTTAAATAAATTAAGGAACTGAAGATTTCTGAATTTTGGGATTTTGAAAAAAAACTTTCAGAAATCTGAATTTTAAAATTGGCCGCGAAATTTTGTAAGTTCGAAAATTTTGTAAAAGGAGTAAACATAAAAATTTATAAATGGAAACTAAATTAAGAAATTTTCTTTCGTATTGATAAAATATAATGCAAACGTATAGGATAAAGAAAGCAAATTTAATGAAATTTTACAATCCTTTATGCAAAAGCTGAAATAATTATTTGAACAACAAACACTATCTAATTATATCTTTAAAATTTGAGGACTCAAACCATCTTAAAAGCTCAAGTCTGCTCAAAATTTTCAAAATTATTATACAATATTTTCATATCGGCACCCTAATTAATATATAACAAAAAATTAAATATTATATAAAGAAAAATTTGAAAATTAGGCACCATTATTCTAGCTCTTACCCACTTTATGTCACTTTTTAAGATTTATATTATTTTCAGATACCATTTTATACAACTAAGAATCAGATTATAGGTCTCAAATATTAAATATTCAAATTCAGAATGAAAAAATTTAAAAAGAATTCTGATTTCTCAATTCGTAACTCTGATATTCGAAAATTTTTTGATTCTATTAAAGTTTTCAACTTAAAATAATGATTTTTAAACAAATTTATCCTTGTATTCGAAACAAATCATTTTTAAATATCATTGAAAATATTTTAGTGTTACCAAAAAATATTCTATGCTGCTTAAATAATATTGTCACTAATAATTTTCTAATGCAAATTTTAAAGGTTGATAAACTCAACTTTCCAACTTTACGATAAAAAAATTTTAGTTTCTTATTTTATCATACCACAACCCAAATTTTTTTTATAGTTCATTTGCAAGCAAAACGAAAACAAAATATGTTGGAATGGAAAATAATCAAAAAAATTTTCAAAGTTGATAAAAGTTGAGTTGCAACTTAATTTTAAAAATATTTTTCTCTCACTACTTTTCTTTCTCATACGATTTTTTTTTTTTGCTTACATAATGCACAAAGGTACAACATTTACAATAATATCATTTTCATTAGCTATTATAATTCAAAATGAATTTAGGGTATGTATATATGATATTCATATTAAAATTAAATAAAAAATGGCAAAGCAAAAAAAACTAAAAAATAAAATTTGTTACAATAAAAGGAAAACTTTAGTAATGAATGAAAGAAAAATTGAATTGAATTAAAAAATAAAATAGTAAAAAAGGACATTTTCGTTTCAATTGTGCTCTCTGTTTGCATGAAAGAGGATTGCATATAAGATGTGAAGAAAAAACAAAATAAGGAAAAAGAAAATACAAAATTAAAATATAATTAAAGAATTGAAAGTGAAAAATGTCGTCGTCCTGGAAAATAGCAAAACTATAACGGAATAAGAATAGAAAAATGCAAAAAAAAATCATAATAGGAAAAATGGGAACATAATTGAAAATCGATTTGAATCTAACCTATAATAGCTAGTGTAGAAGTGGAGACAAAGTTTTATAAGGAACTTCAAATACTTAAAAAATTCTGATAAGGATATTATCTTTGATAATGTGCGGTGGTGTTAATTTTATTTTCCAATAAAAATTTAAATTTTTGTTTTTTCTTTTTGTTTTTTTCAATGCAGAATTTTTTTTTTGTTTCAATTCATTTTATAAACTGCATTCTTCCTTTTTTGGTTTCACTTCATTTTCTTCACCATTTTGTACACATTGAAGAGAGAAAATTAGAGAAAAGATATGAAATAATGGAAAAGAAAAAAAAAGAGGGAATAAAATGAAGATGTCTCGAAACTTCCTTAATTGATTTAAAATTGAGTTAATAAGATTGCAATTCTAGAGATGGAAAATATAAAAAGAAAAACAAAAAATTTAAAGGAACGTGATAAAGTGAAATATGTCAAGAATGTAGATGACAAGTAAGTAAGTCTCTTTCATTCTTATTTTTTTTTTGTTTCACTAAAAGTATGACAATTGCAGAAAAAAAAGTGGAAACATAAAAAAGAGAAAAAATATAAAGTTTAAATGAGAACAAAATGTGCTTAAAATGATGAGAAAGAAGAAAGAGAGATGGGAAGGACAAGGCAGAACACAACATTAGAGGGGAGAAGAAATTACTGGAAAATATTACAACAAACGAGAAACAACAATAAATGGGTGAGAAAAGTGATTGAAATATGGAGAAAAGGCAAATGGAGATGAAGAGCGGCGGTTGTAAAATGCTAGAATAAAAAGAGAACAATAATGAAATAGAATAATTCAAGATGATGGAAAAAGGACACGGAAATTATTTCATCCGTTCTTATTATTTTTTTTATTTTTTTAATTATTGTAACTTTTTGGAATCATCTGAATAAAACTTAAAATTAATTGAATAGTGAATTTTCTTTGAGGTTTTTGCTTTTTTTTTTGTGTAATTTTTGCTTGAAACAAAAGTATACAAGTATATAAGGCTAATTTCTTAATTATCCTTATAAAATTTATTAATTATAGAATATTCTTTTGGAAAAATTTTCTTTATGTTTTCTTTTTTTGCTCTGCATAATTTCAAATTAGTTTGTAAGATATTATAAAAGTTTAAGAATGATGACAAAAAATTAAAAGCAATAAAAAATAGCTATGATTAAGTTGGGTGGTATTTTTTTTTCCTGGTGCTTGTGTGGCTTTTTAGTGGTAATTTAATTGCATTTTTGATGTTAAATTTTTTTTTCCTTATTTTATTTTATAAAGTGTAAAAAGGAAATTATTTTTATTTTAGAATAAATTACATGCATTGAGTATATTAGTGAGTATAATGGTGAGTAATTGTTGAATGCTCATTAGTCATTAATGATTGTAATGAGAACGAGGGTAGAGGTGATTAAGTAAATTGTGTTGAATTAATTTCTATGTAAACATTTTCGATTTAAATTATGTTTTCCAGACTTTTCTTTTATATTCCATTAATATTTACTTAAAATTGTAAAATTATGTGATGCAGGCAGTGATAAAGGGGCGAATTTATAATGCGAATCAACGTCGAGTAGCTGGAATGATTAAGATTCCATTCGTAATCTTAATTATAAATTCGTTTCTACGAAAAAATAATAGATATTAAGGCCATAATAATTAACGCATGCTTAATATTTTACTAGATTTTTCATAAAGTTAGTAATTAACAAAAATCTGAAAAAATTGAAGAGAAATCTTAAATTAAAACTTGTTTTTATAATATTGTAATAATAACCTTGGGGCTAATAATTTTTGTTTTAAATACTAAATTTTAATTATATTTTAACATTTTCTTATACAATAACAATAAAATGTTGACAACAAATTCACTGTCGTATAATTATAGTTTCTCCCCGAATTTATAATAGAGAATTACAAATGAAAGTTATAACGAAAACATAACGAAAATTTTACTGTTCCTAAATGTGTACACAACTAAATTTTCACATTAAATGCAACAAATTCATATATTTGTAGTTAATCTCAAATCGTAATGGTATGAGGAAAAAGATAGCAAAAAAATATAAAAAAAAAATTAAGGTCATTTTGGAATCTACAGACTTGAACTAAATTTAATTTTCTTTCTACTTTCTTTTTTGTTGTTGTTGTTGTTTGCAAGAGAAGGAGAGCAGAACAAAATGAATTCAGTCATATGGGAATTGCAAAAAATATATTTCATATAGCGTAAACATTTACATACTTTATATCTAATCCTATTTATACCTCCCTTTAGAAATCTTTAACTTGTTAACGGTACCCATAATTCTTTTTTCCCAAAAAAAATAACAAAAATATGAGAGAAAATTAAAAGAAAACAGTAAAAGTATATGGAAAATTTTTGTTTATTTTCTTTTTGCAATTTTTTTCCATTTTCATTTAAAATTGAGCATGTAAGCTGCTCAAGAATATACAGTGGTGAGTTTAAATCGTAGTACTTCAAGTATTTATTTTTTTCTCGATGGCGTAGTCCATATTTACATTAATATTTAAAAATTTATTCTTTCAGATATGCAGTTTTATAAGTACCTTTTTTATAATTTCTGTAAAATTGGAAGTAGTTTGTATTAAATATTTAGCATGTTCTGTCATTAAGTGAGTATCAAAAACTTTTTATGAATTAATGTGTAATATAAAGAAGAATATTCGCACAAACTGGAGAATATCAGAACAAGCTTGACAAATTAATGAACTCCAAATGAGTTTATTAATCGCTGAAAATAACGCATTTAATTAAAAGATTTTTCCGCACCAGTGAAATTTCTTCAATTGCTAAAAATTTTGTAGAAAACTGTAATCTGCTCTAGAAGATTTACTTCAATCACATAACGCTTCTTGAAAACCATATTTTCAATTGCAAACTGCTAGAAATGGTCTAAAATAAATTTCTCGGATATATGTAGCCTTAACGAGAAACCAAATATAAAGCTTACATATTTTTAATTATTTGTAATCATTCATTCGTTGTTTGGTGTTCCAATATAGAACCAATTTTCAGATTAGTTTGATGTTTTCCCATTTAATATCAATTATCATCTATTATCTTTCAAATTGATTTAAAATTTTTATTAAAATTAAATGAAAGTAGTAATTTTTTTTTGTTTGTGAACGCAATATTAAAATGCATTACCACTGTATATACAATAATAGAAAGTAAAAAAACAAGAAAAGGCGAACAGTATCAGTAAAATATGTAACATTTGCTACTGTCTACAATTGAGAAAACAAATGGTTTTTCAAAAGGAATGAAATTTATTTTCAGCTTGTTCAAATGTCAAATGTTCATTGAAAATATGTTGGTTGAACAACATAAGAAAATGTGTGATTATTTTGTAACTGCATATATACATAATGTGCTACTACACATATTACGATATTTTAGGTATTACTATACATTTTACTACTCCTATTATGCATTATTACTTTTCCTACTCATACGTACCGTACATATACGAGTACGTTGTAGCTAATATAGCTTGTATTCGGGTATTAAAATCCATTTCCCATGCATTTTCTTCTTTTAACATACAAATATACACCAATTATATACTCGTATACACAATGTATATTTGTGTATGGTTTGCATTGAAATTGAAGAAGATAAATGAAAAATAACTTTCTCTTAATATTATGGTGGTGTACAAAAGTACTTGTTCAGTTTTCATTTCTTACAGTATTGAATGAAAAAAAATATGAGAATTTTCTCGCACTTGAAAAATAAGAAAATTTTTTCATTTTTTGTATATTAATTTTTCAATCAATTTGTTAAAGTAGCAAATAAGAAAATAAAGAAAAATAAAAAACAATAATCTCTCTTTCTCTTTATTTCTCTAAAATAATATGTAATGTATAAGAATAGAAAAAGGTTGGTCGGTTATGTATGATTGTTCATCGTTTAAAATTGATTGATTATGGATTTAAAAAAACAAAAATAAAAAAAAAACACAAAAGAACTTAAGAAAATTACAGTTTATTTTTCAATTTTCAATCAAAATTGAAATACTTATTAATTATATCGAAACGGTTTCTTAAGAATGATAATTTAAGGTATAGTAGAACTGTTTGTTCATTTGTAATGGCTATAGAAATAAAATCATTCAGGATACCAGTACTGACAAGTTATTAAATTGAATAATATGAAAATTCTAAGTGAATGTTACGCCTTTTCTCTACATATCATTTTTTTTAAAGAGAAAGCCGTGAGAAATAATATGAATCGGCCTAATTGCTCTGCCTTAATTAATTTAAACTGTTTTGAATCACCCTTTTCCTGTAAATGATCGTTATCATTGTCGTGTTGGAAATTACAGTATGTCGAACAAAATTTTTTATAGTACCAGAGAATTAGTATATAGTTAGTGAACTCAAATCATTAATTAATAAGTGTTGCTTAAGGACGAAAAACGATAAAAATATAAAATTACATAGAGATTAGAATCGTTCGTTTTAGAGAAATTTTACTATAAAAATTACATTTGAATGATTTGATCCTTTTGAGACAAATCACAATACAGGACAATAATTCAAAAATCTCGTGTACAAGAAGTTTATAATTTGAACTTTTCTGAATTGAGAAAATAATGAGAATAGAAATGTCACGATATTTGTTTACAGTGTACAATTATGGCACAAATTGTACACATTTTTACTCAACGTAGAAGTGAATGAATTGTACAAAGTTACGACAAAAAAAAGGTAAATAAGAAACGATAAATAATAAAGTTGTTATTATTCCTAAGATAATGAGGCAAAATATATTTTTTGAGGCAAAACACTGATGACCGACATGTAAGTATCCTTTGATTGACTTAAACAATTACAAGTACATTATTATTCTTTTTTTTTATAAAATAATAATAGAAAAAGATGGCAATGGTAATATTAAAAAATATTTATAAAAAAAAATTTTTTTTTCCTTTTAAATTAGGATAATTTTTTTTCTTTTCAAGTAAATCCCGTATATATAATAAATGTGTATATTTTTGGAAGCTGATTTCGTAGTCAATGAGACAGATGAGTCGTCTAGACATATTCAATAGGTTTATTATCATTGTTTTCTTTATTATAGTTGTAAGTTGTAAATTTTTTTAAAAGGAAATCATACATCATACATAAATAAAGATAACAAGTCTATTAATCAAAAGAAATTTATAATTTTATTTTATTGAATTTCATTAAAATATTGGAAAAGAAAAGAAATTTATTGAATTTAGCTAGTAGTTTTTAAGTTTTAAGTGATGAATGTCATTATTGTTTCTTTCGGGAATATTAAACAAAAGTGCTGAGAAATAAATCGTTATAAAAAAAATAAATTAAGACAAAATCAGGAAAATTTAAAAGTTTTTCTAATACTATTTGATAATATTGCAGACTTTGTTATTATTGCCGAACGTGTGTACATTGCTTTCTTTAATATACTTAATTTTTTCCACAAACAGTGATATTGAGTAAAATTTATCTTCTTCTTTCATTTTTTTCATTTCCTGCAATTATAAGATTAATTTCAAATAAAAAAGAAAATGTGATCTCTTAATTTTATTGAGTATTACTAGTTGTTAAACCCCTTGAAATAATATTGAGTACGATTATATGGATTTTAATATTGTGTATGCAATAGTTTGGGTTTTAGAGGCAGTTTTTACATTAGCCTATCAGGAGATATGTCCTAAGATATGTCAACTTCTTGGATCATTGGTGCATCTTTATACCACGTCATCTAATTTAACCAAAATTTAAAAATAACAATTCCGCTTATTTTCTCTAAAATTTTTAAATGATCTTATGCATGAACCACAATGAATATGTTAATTGAATTTATCCAATTTGAAATAATTCTTTGAATCCTGAAAGAAATGTATATTTAAAGCTTTAAGGCGTTACTAATATTCCATTAAAATAATTTTATTTTAAATCAGGTAAGCATTATTATGGTAGTACACTTGATGCATATTAATGCACGCCATTCCAATATTATATACCTAAAATTTAATGATAATAAATTAGCTTTACCTAAGATATCATGATTTTAAATAATATTATAAATTTCATTCCAGAAGATTTAGTAGATATTTTAACCATAAAAAGCATTTTGAAACATAAATTATTTTAATTTTCGTGAGTTTCGGGAAAATTTAAGATAAATATAAAAATTTTTTTTCGCATGTACTCATTTTATGTACAATATGCATGTATGTGTATGTGGTAATCATGGGGGTATGTTTAAGGTATATTCTTCTTTATGAATGTCATGATAATATTAAAATGAAAAACTGTTTTTTTAATATTATAAAAATTTATGAGTGTAATTTGTTTTTATTTAAGCAGTTAATGTATAAAGAAAAGAGACATCGTATATAAATTTCATTCATAAGATAGATCATTCTTTTATTATTTAAGTACATATATAGAAAAGAGAATCTTGTAATATTTTTATAAGATTTCAAGAATAAAATTTTAAGATTTTCATTTTGAGTTGATTTTCTTAAGATTTTTGAATGAGTATTGTGAACTTGAATATTTTTAACAAATATAAATTAGCTCATTAACCCCAAGTATAAATTTGTTTTCTCTTAAGACACGCATCTTAGGTTTTTTTTAAATTTTTTTGATATTTTTCAAATTGTATACACGGGAATGATGATATTAAATAGATTCTATATATCTTTGGTTTTGCATTTTGACAAAATTCAATAATAAATTCATAAATAGTGAAAATTCTGATTGCTTAGCCAAATTAATATGAAATTTTCAAACTAAAAGAGCTATAATAATAATATCACAATAAAGTACTTAAAGCATATATAAGACACCAAAACCATAAGCTGCAAGTTTGCATGCTCAAAGTCTCCATGTTCCAAGGCATTTCAAACCCCACACACCCGTAAAGAGACAGCTGTCCTATTCATTCACAATTGCATACTGTGGCATTTTAACTTGACATTAAGAAAAATATTATAGAATTTCTTTAAATTTCCTAATTAAAGTTTGACAAACATTTCTTAATTACTCTGTTGAGAAGCTGTTTTTAATTAAGTACTGCTTTAAATTTAAATTATTTTCATATTAAATAAAAATTTATCGTAGAATGTGATTATGGTTCTACAACTCGATTTAATAGAATGGTTATTTTTCAGAATTTCTACATTATTATTCAAGCAATTTCATTAACAATTTATATATTATATAATATTCTATAATTGCATTAGAATTTAGTATAAATAACAAATTTCAAATGAAATATTTAAAGTTCATTTTTAGACCATAGTGCTATTTTAGCTTTTCCACAAATCCAAATAATAACCATATATATATATTTTAAATATTTAAATAGAAATTTTGTTTCTACCTCTTCACAATATAAAAATTATTGGTATTCAATTATTTTATAAGTAATTAATTTATATATGAATAGAATAACGATAACAATTTCAAATATAATAATGTATAATAGAGCTCAAATGAAAGCGATTTATTGGTATTATGAAATAAAAGCCCAAGAATTTAATTGTAGACAGCAGTAGTTGGGCCAGTTGTGTATAATTCTTATGATAGAAATTTGGTTCTGGGTATAATATAAGTAATGATATGTTAAATATTAAGAAATTCCAAAATTTTTTCTTAAAATTCTGAAAAAATGATAATTTAATTCAAAGAAGTAAAATAGAATAATATTGCTGAAAAGTGAAAGTGTTAAAGTATGGTCAAATGTAATTATTCTTAATTTATTCGGGAAAATAATAAAAAAGACACCAATATCAATGCTATTAATATAAACAATCTACGGTTATAATTTAAGGAACAATAATTATAATATCCGAGTTGGAATTTATTTCCTTCGATCTTTTTACACCACACCACAATTTGCCTTGTATTATAATAAATTATTTAGAATGAAATTCGACTATTTGCTTTTGTTATTATTTTAATTATTTTCTCACTTGTTGACCTCTATATAGGTTTTTGTATTCTTGTATATAAATATTTATATTTTCCTAATTGATTGAACATTATATAAAATGTAAGGTTAATTATTGTACTTAGTAAAAGTTAATTATTACATTATAGAACACAATAATTTATTATGTAAAATACCCATATATAATATATATTATATAGATGTACACATTGCTGCATATTCTTGTTACACAGCTATTAATTTGTACTTAAACAAACATATAACCTATGGGTCATTCTACAATATCGGATTTTTTACAATATTTTTAGAATTTAGAATTTTTGTTTAATAAAAAAACTGAAAGGTTTTGAAATATATGTAATAATTAATTAAATATAATAAGAATTATGCATATAGTTAAAATTAATTTATAGTATCTGTATTTGGATGATGAATTTATGTGTTTTGAATGAAAAGTTGAATACATGTGAATAAAATAATTGAATTACTTAGTAATTATGTAGATTACAGTATAAAGCAATGTAAACAACAATTCGTCGTCTAAAAATTGGTAGGCCAATGGTTCGAGTCTAGTTCGAGGAAAAAATTTTCAATTTTTTTGCATTTAACTCGTTCCTTTGATTACGTCATCTATTTGTTCAGCAGTTGTATGAAGAAATTTCCATTGAGTTAATATTGTTAGTGTAATAGGCACAATACTTATTAATTTAACCATTACACGTTGTAATAGTAATTCAGTAATTGAATACAAAGTTGTCTTGGTATACAAGGCTGCCATAGTTATTTGAATAAAATATATTGAATAGTTCATTCTTAATATTAGCATTAATTATTATTTATTGAATGATTTTTTAATAAATAAAAATTTTTCATGCTAAACTTTAATATTTTTTAGTAAAACACAAGAGAACATTTAAGTATTTAATTAAATTTTAAATAAGAGAAATATATGCCCCGATAAATATGCAATATTTTACATAATAGCTTTACAGACTTTATTGTCAAAAATTAAAATATTTTAATCTAATTTGATACTTTCACTGCCATGTTAGTCAAAAATATCTGACACGTTACTGTAAACACGGGCTATAAAGAAAATTATTAAAATCGCTCCCGTCATCGCGATCATTTTTTGTACACAAAAAAAAAATTTTAAAATACTATATCAACAGGTTTTTAAAAATCAGGAGAATCCCATTCCACTTGACTTATCTTACATTTTTACCTTATCTATAATCACCATCATTCTCTCAAAATAATAAATATTTATATATTCTAAGAGTGACTAACGAGGCAAATAGTCTGCCAAAACAATTATTTTTATCAGATATTTTAAATTACAGAATTCAATATTTCTTTTTTCATTTCTAGAACTACAAAAGTGATGTATACGGAATAAAGGTATAAATTGAGATAAAACTTTTTTCATAGAAGAATTACACAATATATAGAAACTAGTTTTTCATATTCTAATAAAATTTCTTTGTAAGTCATTCGAAAAGAGGTTACTAATGAAAATGTAAATGTTGGAATGGGTTCACAATGTTATTATAACCGAAAATATTAACATAAAATTTAAATATTTAATTAAAGGACTAAATTTTCATGAAAATAAATTGGAATACAATTTTTCTGAAGAAACACTAAGAAATTTTCATTTACTTCTCAACTTATTCACAATTTTTACTTTTTAATTTCATATTTTTTACATTTGTAATTTTTTAAATCCTCATTTTCTTACACTTCTCCCAAAATTATGTGTATAATAAATTCCTCTGTGTTTACAACAAGGTGAATTAATGCAAATAAGCGAAGTAAAGCAAATATGCTAAAACATTCTTAAATTTTTAAAGTAAAACAATGCATTCGAACTAAAAAGGACAAGTAGAGTTACTTTACAAGTGGGTATAAGCACATTTATAAGCGTATATAAAAATAGTGTAAGCAAGTAAATGTAAACGAAAAAATTATGTATGTTTTAAAATTATTACTATAAAATTTAAGTGAGACTAATGAAAAATGAGAACGACAAAAATTACCGCTTAATATGAACAATTCGAAAGAGAAATTAATTTTGTTTTTTTTTTTGTTTGCTCTTTATTTTCCTTTCATTCAAAAGTTACATACAGCATATTTACATGCATTTTTAATATTCATAGGTATATGTCTGTATTTAAAAGTGTGTGCACTCAATTATACGTATATATATATAGTTGAACTGCAGCTGTGCTACATATACAAAAAAATAAAAAAAAGTCAAGGACTTTTATTCTCGGATGAAAGAATTTTAAACAACAACTTGAATTTTTTTACGCTTGAAATGCAGGATAGAGAAAAGTTTTTTTTTTTTTAAATGGTTACGTACAGAACTCCTTATTTATTTGAGGTTGTCTTACATTTTTATGAATTCATATTGTACATGAATGTATGTACACAGTCACATGCAACATATTTTATATATTTACGCATTTTAAAAAGGACTTTTTTCCTGTTTTACTCTTTTTTTAAAATTTTCTTTATTTATAAATTTGTTGTATGTATTTAAGTTACTATGAAGTTTACATTTAAGTTTTTTCTTTTTAATTTTTTTTTTGTAATTTTCTTAGCAAACTGTAAAGGTAGTAGAAAACGAATATTGTGAATGACGCTTGTCATCTGCCTTGTTATGTTGGTTTTCAAAGAAAAAATTAAAGAGAAAAAATTTTAAGAATGACAATATACGCGATTTTCTAGCGAACTTTTGAAAAAAAAAAAAAATTTGTGGTATAGTTTTAAAAAAATTTTTTGAAAAGATTCTAGTTAAGTTTCTTTAACAAGAAAAAAAACTTCATTATTTGAATTGGTTTTTTAAAAAAGAAAGGTAAAATCCTTTTTGAGTCTTGAATTATGTGTGCAACTTCATTATTTTATTCCGTGAAAGAGCTTAAAATAATAGTTGAGTATAAGTAGTAGATCAGTTCAGAAATTGAATTTTTAAAAGTAATTTTAATGGAAGGAAAAAATTTCCTCAAGTCCTCATGTCTCATTGTAATGTTGAAACTATAATGAATTCGAATGAAAAATAATATTCTAAATATTATGGTTCAGAAAATTCTTTATCGTAATTTTAAAATTTTAAAATTTTAGAATAATTTGTATTTAATCTCGATTTCACATTAAATTTTTAAATATTTATCGAATTTTTGATTCTAATCTTCAATACTTTCAAGTTATTTTCAATTAGGTGTAGGTGCAATTATAAAACTATTCACATTATACATTAAGAATAATACGAACGTAAATCTCTTGTTTGTTAAATTGTGAACAACAATAAATTATTCCCAGTTTTAAGAATTATTAGGGTAATGTGAGGCATAGAGCATAATATTAAACAGCAATTGAAAAATTTACTTTATATTTAAAGTTTTCAAACTCCATATAGAAAAATTATTTTCTCTTCTTTACTTTCAATTTTTATACAATAACGTTTTTCCAGTTTAGTCAACTCAAAATTTACAAACATAGTATCTACTTACATGAACATAAAACTGAAATCTTAAAAATAATATGAGTATAATTGTATTTGTACATTTACATATTATTATAATTGTGTATATAATACGGGTTAAGATAAAGAGAGTAAACTGAATATATACCTACTTATAATTGCAATATGCCAAGAATTTTGAAGAGAAACAGAATACAATTCAGAAAGATGATAATAAGTATGTGTACAAAAATATGGCATAAATATGACATTTCCATAATGAGAAATTACAAAATTTTTATCGGTTTGAGTGACATACGAAGAGAAATGGCGAAAATTATCAAATAATATGTTTTTTTTTAATATATTTGATTTTTTTCACCCACATCCACTGTTAAGTTATCGTCTTTAGAAATTAGTTAAATTTGAGGTTTTGGCACCGTATACTTCCGAAACTGTAAGCTTTTTCAAATATCTTTAAATGCAGAAAGCTAAAGGTATATGCCATGCCATTAAAAAATATAATTATTTTTTAATTCACGAAACTCTTGATTCGAGCTATTGATAATAACTCAAGCATTATGTTAACATTTCTTTAATTTTTTTTTGCTTCATCCTAAATGTATGCAAGCTTTGATTTTTTTTTGGTATTAGAATGAAAGTAATTTTAATAATGTAGTACATAGATAGTTTTCGAAAGCCAAATTTTCACTTGTTGGAGGGAAAAGTAAGAGACCCAACTTTGACATGGGATACGTTGAACTAAATAAGTTATGTCCAAATACAGTCTTCTAATCAAATATCTGCCATTTAAAAAATTTGTTACAAATTCTTAAAACTTAGCATTATTTAGTTGATCTATAACATAGTGAAAGTATAATGAAACTTACATAGATTCTTTAAAAAAAACAAGAACAAAAAAAAAGAAAAATATCCTGTTTAAATAAAGGATAATATTATCATTCAAGTCAAGGATTTTTTTTGCTAAACATATAAAAATCGTGAAAGATAAAACCATAAAAAAGAAAAAATTAAACAATAAAAATTAAATTGCAAAAAAGAAAAAAAAATTAAAGGCACAAGTATTTTTGCAAATATTAAAAGTAAAGTTTCCCTTTTTCCAAACATTGTAATTATCCTGCCAACTACTATATAATATGTAGCTTCTATCTCTTCTATTTAAATACTTTGTAATTTTGATGGGGAAAGAAAGTAAATTTATCTTTTGTATTTTACAAAATATTACAAAATTTTTACACAATCTTTTGTATTATTCTTCTGCTTCAGAAATAATATAAAAGAGAAAATTTTTTCTCTAGATCTTGAAATAAGTAGTCTGGTGAAGGTTTTTTTTTTTCTTTTTTCAAATAAATAATATATATGTACATGTATACTCTATTGTATCTTAAATTGTGAGAATAAATAGCAGCTCAGTGGTCTCTGTCACATATAAAAGTTCATACGCGCACATACACATAAATACTTACAAATAGATTTTGAAATATTTGATTTTATCTTTGCTTATTATCTAAATATTTTTGCGATTTCTTTTTTTAAATTTTAGCCTGTTTCTTATATACTAGCTATCAATGGTATATAATTGTAGGATACAAGCATAAAAATAAACATTATAATGGATTATATAATAAGTTAAATGATGTTGAAATAATATGATTTTTCCCTAAGTTTTCCCTATCCTTTTTTTTTTTTGCAAAATTGAACTTTTCTTCTGAATTTTGGCTCTATTTTTTTTTATTATTGTTCTTTTTTTCTGAAAAGGAAACTCAAGTATTATTACTAATATTTGATTATTTTCTGCAAAAAATATTTTTATTGGTGGAAAACCAGAGAAGAAAATATGAGAATCTAAAAAAAAAAGAGCCAAAAATAAGATTTTTTTTTCTGCTTGTCCATTGGATTTTCAATTATTTACAATGGAAATGTTTTTTCATTTTTTGCTTTATTATCCTTAAAATTCACTAAAAATTCAATGACCTTTGTATCTATTATCTTTTATCGTTCCTCGATTAAAAACAAAAAAAAAACGAGAAAAAAAATAGAGTTGACCTTGCCAACTCTGTGATACCCGTACGAATTTGTTATCCTATGTGGAAATAAAGATGCCATAACTGACTATGCGACAGACGATGACTTTAAGTTGCCGTATTACCATATTAATGCATGCAAAATTTCAGTACTATGTGTTTGACGCTGATCAAAAACATACACTTGAGTCTATTTCTAAGACCGTTATTTCTTAGCGTTACAAACGGTAAGGCAAATTTAGTATACCCTTCGAACATACGTTCGTACGGGTATAAAAACAAATTATTTTTTTGCTAGTATGCAATTGTGATTAAATTTTTTTTTTTTGACTTTCTAAAAGTCGAGAAAAAAATTTTTTTTTTTTAAAATTGTGAATTTTTTTGAATATTTTTTTGTGAATCATTTTATTTAAATTTAAAATGAAATTTTAGGGTTTTTATGTATAAAAAAGATTTCCTTCCTTTTTTATGTTTTCGAGAAATTTTACGGCTTTTAATTTTATTATTTTTTAAGTTGAAAAATTTGTTATTGTAAAATTATTAATAATCTGTATATATAGGGTAAATTTACCATATAGTTGGCAAATAAATCCATTTTGGATTAAAATTAGAAAAGAAAGGATTAAATATCAAATTAGAGTGGAATTAATAAATTTACTCTGGAATTATAGGTCATTTACTGAACCATTTATAAAATATTATAAACGACGGACATTTTATCGAATGAGCTGCAGAGGTATGAAGAATTTACCAGCATATTGTTCTTCACATTGTTTTCGAAGTACAAAATCATAAGAACATATAAATATGTATTGTGATATCTATATAAATATGTATATACTAGTCTACATCGATTAGCTTACATTCTGTCAAAAATTGATTAATATAATTGAATTTGCGGGAGGGCATTGGTGCGGTGATAGGGGTTTTAACTGAACACGGTTAGCGATCATGCTAGGAGAATTAGCCGCCTGCTAACAATCTCTGTAGGACGAAGACTGCTGCAGCGAAGGGGAGGAGACGGTAACACACCTGCTATGCTCATGTACGGCATTGGCGGATTCCACGCAGAAATTTCTTGTGTCGTACCTTTTTAAGAGAAACATCATAACAATCAGCCTCTTGCAATCAAATGCATTTTGAATGTATGGGGTAATTAACCTCAAATAACAGTGATTACTAATATATTAAAGGACTACAAGAAAAAATTACTCTTTATGTTCCGAAACTTTTTCTTTTATTTTGTTTTTTTTTTTTTCTACAATTCATATTATTTTACTAAACGTTTAACATTGAATTGTCATTAAGAATGAGTACTGACATTTTGTTTTTTTTTCTATTTTAAACTACAAAAGCGAATAATCCTTACTTTACATATTTATAATTCCTATGTAAAGGCAGAAAAATTCATATTTTTTTTCTAATAAAACAGAGACAGAGAGAGAGAGAGAAAGAAAAAGGGAAATATTGAGAATACTCGTAAAAGTACACAAACAGAAAATTAAATACCTAAAATGTATGCTTACTTTTGATCAAAATTCTGGAATAATTAAATGACTCTTGTTCATTAAATTTATTTTGGCATGATTTTTAAAGTGAATGAGTTAAAAGCAAGAGCAAAATGTAAATTAAAAATTGCACTGAAGACTTTGTGTATACTAGAAAATATGAATGTGGTATGCTTTCAGGTTCAAAAGAATCAACGAACATTACAAATGAAAGTGAAAATATTTTAATTTTTAAATGACAAATTAAAATTATTATTTCTTTATTCGAAATTATTTTGTAGCAATTTTGTAGCAAAACTCATTAAAAGTTAATTAAAATCAATATTATAATTAAAGCAAACAATTTTAAATTGTATATAGCAACTCTTGGATGAAAAACTCTTAAATAGGGATTAAAGGATTTCATTTAATACAACATTTCTGAACAAGAATTCATTCAATTTTCTTTATATCAAAACTTCCAGATCGTCATACTGGAAAATTAAACTTTTAAAAATAGCTTGGTCTTTCAGTTTTCCACAATGCTGCTATATTATATGCAAATAATCTTGAGAATTCAATGCCTTGCTTGAAGTGATTTGTGGTATGAAGCTATGTTTACATTATGTGTGTTTTAAAATATTAAATCCGTTAAAAAATATTATTTCCGATGAATTTTGCAAATTGTTTTCAAAATATGCGCAATTTATTTAGATGACATTGTAATATTCAGAAACAAAACTTAACAAAATGCAATCATATGAAGCAATTTTCTGATTATCCTCGAAAAATTTTATAAAACTCTTGGTAAATAAAATTTTTGTCCTGAAAATTTGATACGCAGGCTTATCAAGGAATAAAATGATCGCCAATTTCTTTACAAAACACTGCCCAGGCTGGGAAGATCGGATTCCTCCCTGTACAGATTTTTTGGGGACAGTAAAAAATTATTAAATAATTTTTACGCAATTGTTTTGGAAAGAGTTTCCCAAGCGTTCAGGAATTGCTGTCCAACTCACTTGGAGATATCTCCATGTGAGTTGGACAGCAATTGAGTTGGATATCTCCATGTGAGTTGGAGATTAGAACGGGTGGCAGCATGGAGAGGAGTCGCGAATTGCACCGGTAGGTAGCCCCGGGGAAATCCTCCTGAGGGAAATTTCATAACAGAATCCATTTGAAAAATTTATTATTTTAATCAACTGAAATCAAATTCAAGGATTTTCTATTTACTTTCAAATTGACCAAACAAGAAAACTTTTGCATCAAGATATGCCAAATTTGTTTACATTGCACATAGGTTTGGTTCGAAAAAATATTGGATACATTTTTTATACCCTGCACTTCGTGAAGGGTATATTAACTTTGGTATGGAGTTTGTAACTACTTGAAGGAGTCATCTGCGGTATGGACATTCTTGCTCAGCGTAAAATTCTACGTCGATTTAGATATGTCCGTCCGTCCGTCCGTCCGTCCGTCCGATCGCACGATAACTCAAAAACGAATAATGCAATCGACACCAAACTTTCACAAGTTTTTTCTTTTGTGCCAAGGACGAACCCTATTGTTATTGGACTAAGTCGGACAACGGGTTCGGGTAGCTGCCATACAACTCAAAGAGTTTATTTTAAATATTTCAAAAACTAATAAAGCTATAAATATAAAATTTTGTATACATGTGTCCAATTACATTCTACATATGCTCTAAAAATTATAATGGGATAGCTGCACCGGTTCGGGTGGCTGCCATACAACTCCAACAGCAAATTTTTTATATTCGGAAAAATAATAAAGTCAGATTCATGAAACTTGGCAGTCATGTGTCCAATTATAGATCAAATATATTTCTGAAGTTTTGGTGGAATTGCTCGACAGGTTCGAGTAGCTCCTATACAAGTCTAAAAGCTTATTTTAAATATTTGGAAAAATAATGAAGTCAAATTCATTAGACTTGGCAGTCGTGTGTCCAATTATAAGTCAGAGATATCCTCGAAGTTTTTCAGATTCATGAAACTTGGCAGTTGTGTGTCCGATTATAGATCAGATATATTTGTGAAGTTTTAGTAGAATTGCTTGACAGGTTCAGGTACTTACCATACAACTCCAAAAGTTAATTTTAAATATTTGGAAAAATTATAAGGTCAGATTCATGAAACTGGGCAGTCGGATGTCCAATTATAGGTCAGACACGTCCGAGAAGTTTCTATAGAATGATTTCAGAGGTTCAAGTAATTGCTACACAATAACGAAAAGTGCAGGGTATAATTCAATCGGTTTATACCGACTGAAACGTTTTTACTTGTTTGTATCTTGCTTCAATAAAATTTAAAATTAAAAGTTTTACACGTATAATATTATTCTTCGGTACATGATTTTATTTATAAAAATATTTTTATATAAAAAACCTTGGTAACATCCTTTAATTTTTCTCATATTATGTACTATGTTATACTGAAAAGCTCTCAGAGAATTCAATAGAGAATCCTTTCAATTTAGTCAATTATGCGACCCTTATTCCGCTTACCTTTTAGTAGAATATTCTTAATACAACCTTTTGTACTATTTTTACAATTTATATATTAGTTCATTCAAAATACTCGTATAAAGGACAAAAGAAGGAAATCATACAATTGCAAGTCTACTTAACTTACTATTTTGTATAGTAAAAAGTTAATAATTCATAACTTTATTCTTTATTATAACTTCAGTCTGAAAAGTTTATTTCGATTCATTGTAATTTAGAATATTTAAATCGGAAATACAAAATCTAACAGTAGGTTAATTTTAAAAACAAGTTTTATCACAGAATAATAATATCTACCATAGAAATACCATAATATACACAATACTCGTACCATACAAATATATAGGTATATAAACTTTTATTATTTTCTAAAACCCGATAAATTTTTCTTTTGTTTTCCAGTTCTATTGTAATTTTCTATATAAAGTGTACACTAACTAATACATCCTGGAGCAAAGAAACTTTTTGATTTATTGACCTATTTTTGAAAAAAAAACTAATATTCAATTGTTTAATAGTAGATTACAAATTGAATATTTCATTGCTTCAAATTGTCCTTTCAGCAAATGAATTGAAAATATTTGTGTACAGAATTCAAACAAAAAAGAAAAAAAACTATATAGAAATAAAAACGATTTTAAATATTTTTAGAATAGAATCAAAGTTTTAGAAATGAAAAAAAAAAATCACTGAGAATTCCAAAAGCAAATATTTTTTTGGTTTATTGAGATCAGGTCGATAATACTTATGTATATGTGCTTAGAATTTTAGATATAGATGATTAAAAGTTAATAAAACGGGAAAAGTTAGAGTTGACCGTATCAACTCTATGTGATATTCTTGCGAAAATTTTTTAGTTGGATGCGGGCTTCTGTTTATTCACTTCTAATATTTTTCTAAATTGAGGGACCAGTTATAGTGGTATTGTAGTGTAATATTAATATTAAATTGTTACACTTTTTAGCTATTGTAAGTGGAAATTAAATAGCCCTAACCAAATTAAATTATGGAACAGCAGTCCTATTATCAAGCTTATTTATACAGAATTTAAATATTGTAAAATTTATAGTTTCCTTTGTAGGTTTTAATTATCTTTAAAGCTATATGGCGTAGCTATTGTAAGAACTTAAATCACAACAACAAAATTTTTTCGAATTATTGGCACAATCACTAGTACAATATACGAATTGATAACATGACCAAGTTATTTTTAGAGTTATATGAGAGCTACCCCAAAGGCTGCTTCAAATGAACCCAAATTAAATAAAGTTCTTAGCTAAACTAATATAAGCAATTTATGTAAATCTAATTAACTTACCTCAATGTTTTTTTGAGCTATCGCCGACGGACGGATAAACAAACATAACCAAATCTACAAAGAATTCGCCACTAATCAAAAACATATATTTGTGTTTATTCTCGGACGTATATTCCTTACGGTTAAAATTGAAGTGATCAATTTATAAAAGTCTTTGAAAATTCGTTCCTGCGGCTATAATTAAAAATTATAAAAGTCAAATTCAACATAATGTACAATAAAGGACTAAAGTCATATTTTGTTTTAAATAAATTTCAAAACTTTAATCAAAAAAAACTAAGTATTGATAAAATTAAACTAAGTATTTGTGTAAAAGTGTTTTCTATGAAATCAAGTTAATTGTAACACAACATAGTTCATTTAGTAATTTAAAATTCTGGCTTTTCACGGAATTCGGATGACATAAAAAGAGCCCCTGTTAAAAGTCAGATTTACATTTTTCGGGGCGTATTAACAAAAAACTTCCTAGCGTCATTAAAATTTAAAAGAAAAGCTTAAAGGACATGTTGTCCTTGTGCAACATTTTTACTAAACTAGACAACATATTCTGCGGCCGGCTATAAGCTAATCACGTTAAATTTTTTTTTAATTTATTCGCTACAGAAAATCAGGTGAAAAGTGTATAAAAGGAGCTTACTAAACGTCATAATTATAATCTTAAGTATCTCATTTACTCGAAGGTATATTTACTGCTTCCCAAATTTTATTGGAAATCGTAGCAAAAGTTAATATCACTTACTGTGTTATTGTGGATTGAAGTCATTAGTATTTAAAATATGTAAATTGTGTTCCTAGCGTCTTAGTTGTTTATACTTGCATATGTAAATAATTACTTTTTATTGATGTTGTTCTGTACTCGTATTATCATCTAAATACCATTTTATTATTACAAAAGGTTTTATTCTTGCCTTTGTGTGGGACCATATGTTGCTGTCATTCAATCAATAATAAAAACAATAGCAATATTGTTATTGAAAATCGTTTATACTTTTAACATTACTTACAACTGTGTTTCAATTCAAAAAGAGGGAGGAGGTGAAAAATATATATGTAGAAGGTAAATCACAAAATTGTATACGAATTTTCAAATTACAAAATATTATACACAGGATCGTTTTATATACGTTATATACTAGTGTTGCATAAAGGTAATAATTGTATTGAAGATAATAAGCTAGGTAAAAGTTAAAGTATTCTAGTTTAATTAATGATTAGATTGCAAAATTTTTAGAAAATGACAAAGCTGATATATACAATGGTATATTGATAATTATGTTAATATTGTATAATAATAGAATTTAATTCGTTTATATACAATATAAGTAACAAAATGTCAGAGATTACTGTGTTTGGACTGTGTAATTGACGTTGCCATTAACATTATATGACGTTTTTCTTTTATATTAAGCAGATTGTTTCACATACTCGTACATCTGCTTATTATGAATTAATATTTAATAATGAAAAAATGAGCTGACTAAGAATTGTAATATTGTTCAATTCAACAGTGTTTAGCCTTCTGAATAAGTTGCTGAATTGTAGCTGAATAGCATTATGAACAACATTAAGTATTGCGTTGATATTTTAATATTTTTATTTATCCAGTGAAAAATCCATGGCATAATATGCAATAAAAAACAATTACTTCTGCAAACCTGAGCTGAATGAATATATTGAAAAGCAAAATAAATTACAGATTTTGCTAAATAAATTATAAATTTTCCTAAAGCAGACTATCAATTATAATCGGAGTTTTATCTTAAAAACCAGTTTCTTAAGATGTCTGAGCCTATTCAGCAATAGTATTTTAATCGTTGCATTCGATCTTATAATTAATTATCTTTGTACTTATTTTAAAAGTATTCAAATATTCATAAAATATACGCGGTCTCTTTGCTTCAGATCCTCTTAACTTTTAATTTTGTTTACAAATTATATAAGAGGGCCTATATAGGTACTTTTGTACATTAATAATTTTATTAATTATGAGGATTTTGTATAAAAATCTTTTTATAATGCTAATCTAAATTGCAAGTAATTGAACAATTTTATGTCTTTTACAAAAATTTTAACTGAAATCAATGTTTTCTATAGTACCAATTACACTACATCTAATTTCAAGTGCCTTCTTGACGCAAATGATATACTTAAAATTATTGAAGAATTCTATTAACACACTAATGATAGCAAAATGAGAGTTTTCCAAAATAGGAGCCCTTATATTCTCATATTTTATAAAAAAAATTTTTAGAAAAATTTTTAAAGAAAATTTTTTATATTTTTTTTTTAAATTTAATTCGCTGAAATTCTTGTTATTTTATACTTTGTAGGTTTAATATTTTTCTCCTTTTTTAAAAATAGAATTAAAGAAGTCATTCCTTTTCATTTTTTTTTTCTTTTTAAAAGTTGTTCTACACAACCGTTATCTTATATTTTTCTTTCATTAATAACAAAATAATAGGGGAAAAACTTCAACAATATTTTATATGCACATACACATATGCAATATATTATATCCCCGCTGTTCTCTATGGTATAGAAACCAAAGAAATAATGGTAGAAAAAATATAAATTGTGGAGAACACAAGACAAGAGCATCTATAGCTGAAGACTACATGTCGTATGCACATGTACATATACATGTTTATACAATGTGCTCCTCTTATTATTGTGCACATCTATGTACTTTTATTTTCTCACCGCGAAAATATGGTGTAGTAATATTTCACTATCATCACATTTTTCAGTGATTTACAACTGTATTTTACAGTAAGTGCATTGTATATTAATAAAATGGAGTAAGAATAAGAAAATAAAAACAAATTTAGAAAATTCTAACGTAATTTTTTTCTTTCAAAGCGTCCTTTTAAGGTTTTTAAATAAGATAAAAATAAAATTGCATACTAAAAGGTGAAAATCGAAAAAGTTTGAATACATTTAGTAGGTATTAGTACGAAAACTAGTTTGCAACTTAAAAGTTTGGAAATGAGGATTGGGCCACTTTGCTTTTGAGCCCTTCAAATATGAATCACAATTTTTATATATCCTTAGGTTTTAATATTATATATAAATAGAGTGTAAGCTTCTATTACGATACTATATTCCGGGGAAGTTTAAGAATTTCACAAATTGCAATAATACAGTGCTTCTACGGAATTCAGCTTTTAAGAGCAGATTGTTGAAATTTTTTGTAACACTGTGTTGCTGTGTTACTGTATTGTAAATGTGATGACAAGAGTTAAATTAGTAAGTGTTTAAAGGAATATTTTTAAAAATTTTACTTTTAAAAATCTCAACATTTATTTCTAATATTCTCATACCTTTGAAAACAAAAGCCGTAGCCTTACGTATATTTCTTTGTTTTTACATAAACATGTTATAATCTCAATGAATTTGAAATCAATTAGCTTTTTAAATGTACAATAACATTTTAATAATATTGTATACGTTCGGTGAAAAAATTATCAGAGTTAGACCAACGCAGGCAAAAATTGCCAAAAATATTCAACGCATTCCTTGATTCGAATTATATAAGACATAGCAGAAGCAATTATAAACTAAACAACGAAATCATGATATTATATTGAAGTCTATAAATTTTAGAATTTTTGTATATTATCTTGTATATACATATGCATACGAATACTCGCATATACCTCAATATTATACATAATATAAAAGAAATTTGGAAGATAATAAAATTACCTTGGAAATTACAGTAAATCGCTTGTTTAAAATCATCAGAAGCATCGATTCTATATTAAATTTATTACGTGTGCTTTTTTTATATAAGTAAGGTACACTTCAATTTCCCGAAAATCGTTTCTTTTTTCTTCTTTACTCTAGCAAGATTTTCTTATATTGTGTTACTTTTATATTAAAGTTTTTTCTATTGAAATAAAAATAATAATGTCTTGTAGTTTTCCAAATTTTTTTCCATTTTTTCGAAATTTAAAAAAGAAAATGGTGAAGAGGAACACTTGTGCTACTTACTGTTATTGATTTTCCGTTTTCGGTATAGTAATTTTGTTTAAATTATATAAAATTTTGGAACATAAGTATATAATTCGTATATTTTTTTGTTCGTGAAGAAGAGAATTCGTTTGAAAATTGTATTCTATTGTAATAATTGTGATAAAAATGTAAGTATTCGGTAGAACTATGAGCTATGTCTTAATAGAAGGCACTAAATGTTATTGAGATGAATATTGTATCGTTAATTTGGTTACAATACCATTAAAGAAATAAGTGTCCGCGTTTAAAGAAAAAAAAATTCTGTTTGCATTTAATATGCAAGCAATGAAATACTTGAGCCTGACATAATTATTGAAGAGTTTTTATTAAATACTGTATTGAAACGAACGAAAACTGAGTTAAATTACTAAGAACAAACAGTGGTGCAAACCTGTAATTTTCATAATTTAAAACACTCTTGTCAGTTATAGTCCTTTAAAAGCTTTAATTACGAGGAACTTTTCAGAATATTTTGTCATCGAATATTATTATAATATTAAGGATCAAGTGTATAACAATTTAGAACTCCAAATATTAGGAAAAATTAAATAATTTATGAAAAAGAATTCAACAAGGCCTCGTATAACATTTCAAATAACATGAAATATAAATAATATTCCATTTTTATTGATGTATAACAGTAACTATCACCATAAATTATTACTGGCACTTGAAAAATATATAAGAAACGTAAGAACTAATTCAGCATTCCTTTACAAACTGTTATAATATAATCGTTTTAAAAAGCAGAAGATAAAACATAAAAATTTATAGTTTGCTAAATTTTTGGTATAGCAGTCAATGAATTTAACTTTGATTTAGAGCATAGAAATTTTTCGAATAAAAATATTATATAAGAAACGATTCAAAATTGTAAATATTACTCTCGCGTTATTGTCAAAAAAAGTCCTTATATATACCATAAATATACAAGATAAGTACAATAGATATTGATTTTTATTCTTTCGATTTGTAGGGTGAGTATAGGATATTTTTAAGTAAAGAACAAAAAAAAAAACATTTTATTATTATGTTTATACTCGTATACAATAAAAATTTTACGTTAACATTGATAGTGTCGTAATAGTAATATTTGTAGCAAACAAACTATACAAATTTTGAATAGTATCATGTATGGTATACAGAGTATCATGAGATATAAATGAGAACATAAATTTTTTCTTATGTAAAATATTATTGACGGTATTGAATAGTGACATTGCATAGTAATAGAAACGCAGTTCTAATGTAGCACTGTTTTATAATAAAGGCAGTTTTGTCTCTCAAAATTTCATTTGAGTTAATCAGACTATTAATGTAATCTATACAATAACAGCGAAATTTTGTTGATTTATAACACGTTGATTTAAAACTAAAAATTGTTAGGTCGTTTCTAGTAATTCTGTGAGCAAATCTTTTAATTCTGTCCTCATATAATTCTTTCTTTCAAGAAATTCTTGGTTTATGTTATGATTAAAAATGTTTTCGTACTGCATAAAAAATTATTTGGTATAATAGTTTCTTTCGAATAAATCTATGAATTATTTTGAAAATTGAGCTTAGTTACTCAATTAATTCTTTAGTTAGAGGTCAAAATTTTAAAAAATATCCAAATTTAATAGAACAAAAGTTCTACAAATTAAAACAATTTTTCAAAATTTCTAAACCCTTATAGTATTTTGTCTTTTATGCAGAAATTGTAATTAGAACTCCCAGCATGATTTGTTGTGTTAAGAATGCATCAAAATTCATTCAGTCTCTATTTATCTTAAAATTTTCTTGAAAATAAATTATAATCATTAGGTCTGTAATAATTTTCGAACATAAGGTTATAATTTAAGGGTGAACATACAATTAGTATAAGATACCATACAACATCCTGTTAGTTTTGTATAGAAATGAGAAAAACATTTGGCGTATAGTTAGATATTGAACCATTTCTAAATAAAATTAATTATTTATTACATTTTGACTTCTTTCCTATTATTGTACCGATTTGTCTAAACACATTCCATATCTAATAGAATTTTTCAAATCACATTCATCTCTTTTACATGTATTATAAAAGTTTTTCCAGGATATCGTAATGATTTCAATTCAATATTTTTTATTTTTAATGACGATTCTTTGAAAGAATGATTAATTTCCAAATTTATCGATTTTTAAAAGATTTCATATTTTTATTGTAAAGGTTTTGTCAATTCAAAGTTTATTTTATATAAGAGTCAAAACTGCCCTTTTCATGTTTGAGAAAAAAGTAAATTGTAAGAAGGTTAAATTTGTTTCGTCTTTTATTTTCAGAACAATGAAAATTTTCTTATACAGTTTAAACCTAATTGTAAAAATGTTCCCTTTTTCGTTTCTTTAATAAAAAATATTATTAATTTTTCATAATTTATCATTTTGTTATATTGGAGCTTATCATTTTGAGTAATATTGAGTGTTATAGGAAGCAAGAAGCTAATGTTTATATTTAAAAATTTGGGGTGAATTCTTTGTTAATTTTGTAATACTTTAAGATTATTTTTATTGTGTTAAATTGTTAGACTGTTGGAATTAAAGTAAAATTTCCAAAAAAAAAAAAAATGCCCACTAGGAATTTGTTGTCTTATTTCTTCTTTAATCAATGCCAATTTTTTAAATGTATAGAAGAGCTTACTTTTAATACTTAGAAGATTTTTCTTCTCAAAGAAAATTGCTTTATTAAGTAGGAGGAAAAACTGTACTATGAAAATTCTTGGTAGCACCCTGTTTCTTTAAAAAAAATAACAACCACACATTTTAATTTTTTTATTCCCTATTTCCATTTAAAAAAAACACCTACATACACGATATTTTCGCTATTGTTCACCTATAAAATAAAAATTAATGAAATTTCGCCCTGTGACGAAATTTTTAAAAACTCCGAAGTTAAATTTAGAAAAATTAATTTTAAAAATAATTGGTCTAATTCCTCAAAGCTTTCAAGTTTAGGAATAATAATAAATTTAATTTGCTCACTAGAAATTGCTATTTAAGTTTAAACCTGAACTTCACCTTAAAAATTTTTATGCTTCTAAATTTTTGGTAAATTATCATAAATTAGAGACACTGGTTTTTTTTGGATTAATTTTCAGAAATGTTTTACGAAAAGCTCGGTTTTTCAAAAAGTTCGCCATCTAAGTTACAAATCTAATAACTAACTGGGACTATTCCACATATTCGCTTTAATTAAATTTTTTAATTGGAGGTCCCCAAAATTCTAATATTAATAAAAGAATAATATTAAACATCAACAAATTATAGAAAATTCCTTTGAAACTCTTGAAATTTTTACCCTTTTTCTTGATTTTATATAAGGCTGCAATTGTAAAGATCTCGACAATTCTTCAAACTGATTGTGACAAAATATTTATAGTTTTTACAAAGCAAATTTTTCTATTTTCATTTCTAATTGTCGTAAATATTCCAAATTTTATTCTGATTTTTCAAGTAAATAAAAAAAAAATTAAAAGTAGGTATTATATTCAAAAGAAAATGTCTTTGAACTCCCACTCAATATTGTTTACTTTACCATAGATTCATTGTACACTACATAAAAGGACATTTTGTAAACTAAATGTTGTTCACTATGAATCATTAATCTTTTGTGTATCCATTTTGTAAACAATATTGTGATTTTAAATGATTGTCCAATTTCAAAAAAAAAGGATGTTGTTTTTGTTTTTCCTTACATTTCTAAAAAAAAAAAGCAATAGAAACAACAGCAAAATGATACAACTTATGAGTCTTTTGTCGAACTTTAACAGCATATTTATGTCTACTCTTATTGAAAATCTAGCTAAATATAATGGAAAAGAGATCAGAACTTTTAAATTTTTTTTTGCTTTTTTTTGTATTTTAGAAAAATCTTAAAAAAGTAATAAATAGAAAATATTTTTTTTTTATCTATGATCTTGTATGTTTGTCTGTTTATGTGAATTTTTTTACCCCAAACGCTCTTAATGGTTTGACTTTTATAAGACAATGTCAAACAGATGTTATTTAAGAGTTCTTATTTTATCTATTGCAATAATATTATATTTGTATGGGTGATGGTATGTGTAGGAGTACATAAAATGTTGGATGACTCAGTTGAACTGAGTATATTTTTTATATTTTTATGCACATTTAATATGGAACTTAACTCAAAAGACACTTTATATATTTTAAGGGAGTAGAGTAAGGGAGATTATGGTTTGAATTTTTTCTTATTTTTAAGTGATTTTTTCTTAAGTTCTTTAAGAGTATTAAAAATATGAGCTATTACATTTGGAAAATTGGTTATGAAAATTTGATATTAATACTGGCTACTATATTTTTTTTATAAAAATTTTTTGATATTATGCGAATAAAATTTTATGATATGAATTTTTTTATGAGATTCGTCAACATAAAGACGTAAAATTTAATATTTAAATTTTGCCTCAGTTGTGGTTATTTAATGCATTTTGCATATTTAATTGAGATGTGGGAATTGTACATAAAAGAGCAATGAATAAACGACGTAATTATAGTAAAATGCATAATAGTAGTTCGGTTTAAACGTTTCTGATTTACCACAACTTAAACGCGTTCTTTCTATAATTTAGAATTTTTATTAAGAATAATATATAGGAAATGTCTCAGTTATCATCACCTACACATTAAACCCAAAGGCGCATGAAACTGGTTCACGATTATCTACACAATTGTGCACTAGTTCTATGCTCCCTCCCCGACCGAAGTAGGATAAAAAAATCTTAGTTATGCAAGTATGGAATGCATAAAAAAACGAACTCTTTTTCTTCTTTCTAATTCTTTAAAATGTTTTGGAAAATTCAGTGACAATCGCAATCACTCCCCTCCTTTCTTATATTAAAACTAAATTTTATTTTTTTGTAAATTTTGATTATCAAATTCAAAATATGAAATGAACGGGTTCGTATTAAAATTTTCTTACAAGTACCTTCGAATAGTATTGCTCAAAAATTCTTATTATAAAAATTCACTTTTTAAATATTTATTTTACTATAAAGGCGTATATTGCAATAATTTTAATAAAATTTATAGTAATTTTTATATAGGAAAAATTTAACTCACCTTTACTAAACTATTTTCCAAATTTAAGTTAAAAAGAGATTTCTTATGGAATTCTCTACATCTTTGTCCCAATATTTCTCGATATATGGAGAAAATTTTGTTTTCGACGAGTTAAAAGGGTCCAGTTCTTGAGATATGTGGCACAAACTTAGATATATGTATAACTTATCATCAAAATCGGTTTACCCGAAATTGTATTATACTATACACACTGCTGAATCGGAAAATCGGTTGAAAGTGCATTTCAACCGATATTCCGACATACGAAATTTGGTGCAATTACATAACCTTCCGTTTTGTACGCATTAATAAATACAGAAATAAAAATCGTGTGGGAATGAACGTCAAAAGAGATAATTTTTTTCCATTTAATTCCTTTTTTCAAAATATAAAAAATATGCTCTTTATTTTTTCATAATTTTTTAAAATCTTTTACTTTTCAAAATATTGGGTTTCAAGTTTTCAAATTTTTTCTTGGATTTTGTGAAAAATATTTTAACAATATCTATTTTCATATGATCTTATCAGTTCTGCTTAAGATATTAAACCTTTAAAGTTATAAAGGAACGTAAAGGCTGCTGTTCTGATTTCCATTTCACATACTAAGTTATTAAAAAAAAAATATTGAGTCTACCGAAATCACATACAATTAATAATTTTTACAGTTCCCCGTATGTTTTAAAGCTTAAAATTTAAGATTTCATATGGAAGTTGATAACTCAACTAAATTCTGCTTCTAAAATTTAAACACTTGCATACAAAAATCTACTATATTTTCTACCCCTATTATATAAGATTATTAAAGAGTTTAATTTAAATTGAATTGAGCAAGAAAATCGAATCCAAACATGAATAATTTTTCCATTAAACATCACTACCAACTTAAAATACTCACAATTGCATTCAGTGCCTTGTGATACAATAAAACTTCCTATATACTTAATTCCAATTGAACATTTAATATGCCATTAATACAAATTAACCTATTTAACTATTTACACTACATAATTTTCAATTATTTAATCATCGATTATTATTGAATATATATACAATTTATTAAATTAGGTGAAAAGGAATAAAAATCGATTAATAAAAATCAGTGAAAATGCATAAATTTTATTTTTATTCCCATATTTATTTTCGTTATTATTTAAAAGTTACGACAAATGCATTATGCAAGTATCGTGCCAATGACTATATATAACATTGTAGTTGGTTATATTTGGGTAACTACATAAAAGAACATACCTATTGTATACATACTGTGCCTTATATAATTTATCCTTTTTATATGCACTTGTTCAGAATCGAATGGAATATGTCAATAATATTGAGAGCTTAAAAAGATTTTTATCAGCAGATTGAATTGAATTTAACGTAGATATGGAGTTTTTTTTTTCATTTTTTCGTGTATTATTTAAAAAATTCGACTTTTCTGTCAGAGAAGCGTTATTCCATCACACAAATATTTACACATTTTAAAAATTTTTAGATATACATAGATAGTTATAGCTATCAATAATTATACCCCCAAGGTAGTTGTTTTTTTTCATATTGTTATTTGATTCCCAATTAGATTTGTAAGTCACAAGAAAATTTCATTTCACTTTGTGTTGTACTGTTGGTGAGTTTTGCAACTTTTAATTACTTCCATACAGTTTGATTTCCACAGATAATTTTGCATAATGATTCCGAAAACGCTATATATGTAAAGTAAGCCCTTGCAAAGGGTGCAGAAAACAAGGACATCATTGAAAACAAGAAAAAAATTAATTTTAAAAATTAAATTTTTCAAATCTTGATAACATGCACCTATATAAAAGCATTGCAAAACGAAAATCTGAAACATTGGTCCTAGGCTTTAATTCCATGACTAATCATCTTGCGCTCAGCATATTAAAATTATAAGAATGTGATTTATTATGCGTAATGTGCAATTTTTATTGCATATAGTGGGTTGCTTTGCAAACAGATAAGATGGGGGGGGGCTGGAGATGGAACCATCTGTTAAACAAGTCAGAACCGAGCCTGATGATAAAGATAATGAACTACTAAATATAAAATTTAAAGTCTAGGTTTTTCTATAGTGTCAAGCTGAACTGTAGGAAGGATCGAAAGGTTTCCTTAGTTTTCTATTCTTACAGTAATTTGAGGCACAAAAAATCTTCGCCTGAAAATGTATTTCTCTGAGCTTTTCGTTGGTAATTATACAACATAAAATATAGCTCGTTTTAGACTAGGAAAGCTCGTTTCAAAGCTCATGAAATTCTCTTTCTTGGATTGTAAGTATTTCAGTTTTTTGAATATATTAAAATGTACTATTTTTCTGCGTCACTCCTACAATTATTTGATTCTGAAAATTTTTGCTTCTTTCACTGCCTGGGCTTTGGATTACTTTTGTAAACGCAAACTTAATATTATTACAACTTTATAGCTATCTTAACCGTGTATAACATTTTGTACTTATACAATTATAATCTACATATATAATATATATTGTTTTTTGCATAATATAGCGAGGTAAAAATTTTAGCTGTCGTATCTTGAGATCATTTTCATTCCCACTTTTTTGAAAATTCATTTAATGACATACTATGTATGTGTGGTTGGTTTGATTTTTCTCTTAGGTTCTCTGCTTTTCAAAATTTTCTCGTCTTTTACTATATTTTGGTTGCATACAAACATACATAATAGTTTTTCAAATAATAGAATATTGTATTTCAATTGTATAAAGTCAGATTTTGGTGAAATATAAATGATGACAAAAATAAAATCACTATCACAAAAACAGTATGTTCATCTACCTATCTATCTATCTATGGTACATAAAATTTAAGATAATGGAAGTTTGTAGTTTTTCAGTTTTTTACACACAAAAGATGTTGTTATGCTGCTCCTATACACATAATATTTTTTTGAAAAGGAATTAAAAAGGAAGAAAAAAATGTTAGTTGAAATAAAAAAAAAAGAGTTGAATGATTTTAGATTTAGGATATTAGAGAAAGCGAGAAAAAAATTCCGAGTTTCGTTTTTTTTGCATTTTTTTACTTATGTATGCATTTATAAGAAGAAGGATTATGTGCCTTTATAAAAAGTAGACTTATATTGTCAATGTATGTACATATTTGTATTGGCAGAGAAAAGCATAAAAATATAATCGAGAAATCAGGTCAACCTTTAGGCATTTCGTTCAATTATTATTTGTTTTAATGTAAAAATCTAGGTATAACTGGCTGTATTCTGTTGTAGTCTTCATTTTATGCAAAGGAAATTATTGACATTTTCTCCTTCTCTCTCCCTCTCACTCTATAGATTTTTATTTTTTCTTATTTTTGTCATTTCAATTCCCGTGATAGTGACAAATACAACCATTAAACGTACAAAGTAAGTATGTAGAAATGAAAGTATATACAAAGTTACTGTATTAAAGTTATAAAAGTTAAATGTGGTGAAGGACGAAATATTTTAAGGTAAATTTGAAATTACACAATTTAATTTACTTGTTATGAATTTGTATTTTTGTTGGTGATTAATCAAAAAAAAAGTTGAAAGGAAAGCAATTTATACAAGATCAACTATTGAGTTAAGGAAATGGTGGGCTCTTCCAGTTTTCTTTGAACTAAATTATTAAAATCGATTATTCGAGGACCGATTATTGGGATTTTTATGATTTATTTATTATTATTGAATTTGTTTCACATCAACATACGCTTAAGCAAAAAAATGGCTCATTTTTTCTCTCGTTATACTTGTACTCCAGCAATGTTCGAAAAGGTATTATAAATGTTATATAAATACTATCGGGCAGTAAAGGAATACTATCGGGAAGTCAAATTTATTCCAAAAATATTTAAGAAACGCCTTGATTTCTAATCACTACGAAACATAATACTTAAAATCTCATTTTAACTCTACGCTCATACATTCTAATTTTGTATTCCCTTCTTGTTATTAACATAAAAACTTCCATGTACTTGTCAAATATGTACTAGAATTTAATTTGATAAGGGTTAATTCTTACTCTAAACTAAAAATATTCTACAAAATACTTTTTAATAATCTTAAAAATTTTTTATAATCTTGTTAAGATGAAACAATAAAAAATATTGATAACAAATAAACTACGAAAAAAAAACAACAACAGTAAAATTAATCATCTGTCAACTTTAATCAAATAATATGACATATTTACCATGTTCAATCAAACGCCCATTAGGAGATTCAAAAACTTTTATACGAACATTTGAGAGAGTAAAATTTTGATATGAAAAAAGTTTATCCTTTTCTCCACTGAAGAACATTCTCTTTGAGTAATTCTCGTGCTTTTGGAAACATTTTATTTTTCTTATTTTACTTGTTTTTTTTTTTTGTAATATAACAATTATTATTATGAAAAGGGTTTCTGAAAAATATTAATTTTATTGGGTTATCAAAAAAGAAAAACGATTTCTTTTCTTATACAATATTTTTGTTATTCTATTTTTGAGAGTTATTTTAAGTGAATGATGACACAACAATATGACAGAAATAGAAACTGATTAATGACATTTCTAGTTTATAAATAGCAATAATTTGTTTTATGACAAGTATTTTTGCCGTAGTAAATTAAATGTTTTCCTTGTTTATGTTGTGTGTGTTAATATTGATAAGTTTTGGTTTATTGTGCCTTTAAAATAATTAAATTGTTTTAGTGTTGTCCGCCTTATTATGCGAACAATAATAGTCACTTGTTCATACAATTTCATTTTAAAAGCTTCTTGCTGCTGATCTGATTACGAGGAAACAAATTTTTTTATTTTTTTCGACTATATTTTGATCCTAGTTATTGGCGTAAAATATAACAATTTTTTCTGAAAATTTACTTTGAGTAAATTATTTAGCAGCCATTTTTTCTCAGTGTACTAATACAAATTTTTAAGTTATACCAAAATATTACCTTTTTTATTAATTTCTTCACATAATCAGTTCATTATAATATGCCAACTAGTCAATATTTATATGTACATATTAGGTTACTTCAGAATTGAAAGCTGCCAGGCTACTTCAGAACCAGAAAATTACCAGGCTACTTCAGAAGAGGAACTAACTGGATTACTTCAGAACAGGTAAAATAGAATTTTATAACAATGCACAAACAAGAAACATTCCTGTTGTATTTAATCTTTTGAATTTGATCTATACATTCTAAGGATTTAATTGAATATTAAATAAATTCACCGAAGAATCTCGATTTAAAATGCGAAAACAGCGCGAAAATTTTTACATTTCTTTAATAGTTTTCGATTTTCAATTCATCGCCCAAGAAAGAAGTAAAAGAATTAGACTTTTAGTCCATATTTTGTCGAAAAAATTCTCTGAATTACTAAAATAATAAATTTTGACAATTTTAAAAAATTTGTAAAGAAATTTAATAATATTTGAATTAATCATTTTATCATTTTCATTCCATAATCATTAATCATTTTAATTCCATAAATCACTTTAAAAAAAAATTCATTGCAGATTTTGTTAAAAAATTTATTAAATTTTTGGTTGTTATTTTAAAAATAAAAAAAAAATTGCATATACATTAGTATAAAAAAAAATTTAATGGAAATTCCAGAAAAAAATGTGATAAATTTGAATATTTTATCAAATTATAGTTAAGGTTCTCATGCGAAAAAACATCTTATTAAGAGAATGAATTATAAAAAATTAAGAAAAAAATTTATTCAACAGATGTCGCCACTACTTTATTTTTCTTATTTGGTTTTTTGTTTTATATTTTAACTTAACAAATTTTAAGTAAATTTCCTTAACTTTTGGTTTTCTTTCTTTTCCAATTTTAATGTTTACTACTTTAATTCTGACCTATTTCTTGTGACTCCATGTGGTTTTAATATTTCTTAAATTCCAGAATGAAATGTCCAGAAATTTTATAAGGAATGGTAAACAAAAAAAAGAGCAAACAAATTTTTAAAAACCATATGGTGTTATTGAAAAATTACATTCTAAAATTGTTTTTCCGTTAATAATATTAATGGTAATGTTGAAGTAGAAACAAGAACATAAATATAAAATTCTTATGGAGTCGCCTTCAACGTTACTATATTGCTATACCATATTCATCTTTCATGGAATTTCGCTTTGTGAGTTTTTTAATGGACACATATTACAAAGTGAAATATTATTAACATTCCAATTATTTTCATGGTACTAGAATGAAACCAGAGTGAAATAATATTTTCATTTAAAAATATTGTTTTGACTAGAATTGAAAGGCGTTCTTTTTCTCAAAAAAACGTAAATTTTACAAAAATGTACCAAAACAATTAGAATTTTCGCAAACAAAGAGTTTAATTTGTCTCTTTGATCTGAAATTTAATCATTTATACAGATTTCGCAAGTTGAATACAAAAACAAGCAAATTAAATATATTTACCAGTTGCCGTAGTGCCAAGTGTTCTTCTAAAACCATAAGATGTTCGTTTCAAATTAATTCTCATTTTGACAAAATTTTGTACACTGTTCCGCTCATTAAAATCTTTTTGTTATCTTATGATAAAATTCCACATTTATCCATTTTTACTGGAAATATCTTTTTTATTTCCTTTTTAACACAATCGACACAATGAATGAATTTTAGGTACTCAAAAAATTTTAAGAAACTAAAAAGAATATTGGCTAAGGAGAAGATATAAAATGAATAAAAATTAAAGGAAAACATCTGATATTCCAACACACATACATACAAACAACAATACATACAATATTTTTGATCATTATTTAAATGATGAGAAAAATTTAGGCTCCAGTGATTATCAATCATTTGTGTTCTTGCAAAAAAAAAAATTTTTTTTTCTCTTATTTGAATTGTTATAGTGGAATTAAGTTAAAGCCTGTATGATTGTGAAAAAAATTTTTTGTTTTTGGGGAAATTTAATTTTTTTTATTGTTTTATTTTGGTTATTTAGGTGACAATTTGTTTTTAGGGATCTTAAAGATTAATTTCTTACTTTTATTTCATTTGTCAATGTTGATTTTTTGTATGGCAATTTGTTGTTTTTCCTTTTTTTTTTTGTAACATAATTTTGAGTGCTTATGTAAGCATAGAAAGAAAATTAAAGAAATTTTTCTTTAATTTTTACTTTAAGAATTTCAATTTTGTAGTTAAAATTTTTAGTTTTCACTTGGTGTTAAATAAAATATTGTATAAAATTTATATTTTTGCAGAAGTGAAAATTATTGAGTAAATTTTCGTCGAGCGTTGTTGCGATCTTATACTAATGCTTTAACAAACTTCTCGAACGTATAATGAAAATTTCTTGATAGATCACGATTGGTCTCCTGACAAATTTCTTTTTAAAGTAACTAAAATCATAAATCTTAATCGGGCTATGTGACCTTACATATATGAATATCAAAAATCTCGGCGAGATTCACATTTGTTGAACTTAAATTTCAGTACAATAGATCTTATAATATGTGTTCGAAAAATGGATATCAGGATTGAAATGATAGCAGAATTTCAGGATGGACAGGTAGCAATAAAATAAGATGATTCAGCTCGTAGCTTCGTAATACGGTAACATTAATAATTCCATAGCTCTTTCTTTTCAAATTTTTTCATATAATAAAATTTATAATTATAATTATAATTTTCAATATCAGAATTCTCCGCAATCATCTTTACTAAATTCTTTCGAATAGCCTCTGTTCACATAATTTGACTCTTTTTTTTTTGCAATTTTATAATTTTCCAACTTTTATTTATGCCATTTTCCAATCATTTAATATTGTTCATTCAATAAAAGCATATAAATTATGTCTATGGTGCATTAGTTGCAAGTACAATAATAAATGTTATATGCATGCATGTACAAAAATGTGTACACATATGAAATTTACATGTAAAAATTTTGCCACCCTATATATAACGAAAATTTTATGATTTAGTTTTAATATTATTAATCTTAAATTGCTACTTAAGTATTAAAATTTGTTACGCTATATACAACAACTGTCAACATAAAACTCGCTTTTAATACTCACATTTACGATAACATGCATGTACGTATGTGCATATATGTATGAATAAGTAAATTTTTGCTATATTTTAATTTACTTGTATTTTCTGTTTAACATCCAATAAATATGGAATGCGGGAACGTGTTAAAAATTCTATGTTAACTTTAAAATTTTGTTATAATTTATCAAAATTTTCATCAGTAATTTTACATGCACTCTTTTTTTTTTGAAAAAAGAAATATTATGTAACTATGTACATGTAACATTATTAAATGAGGAAAATATAGTTTGGTCATACAACTTTAAGGTATCGCTATCTACCGATGCAATAGTTTAGAATATTTTGAACAAAATATTTTGCTTTTATGGTTGGTAACTTTACTAACAATTCATAAGACATTTTAATACAGGAAATTTCGTCTTGGTTTGAAAATTTGATCATTACTTTGTTTAAGCTTAATTAAACTACTTTAATATTACTTAACATAATGTAGTTAATATAATTATTGTCGGTTTCAAAAATTTGCCTTCCTTTAAACAGGAAAAGCACTTACCTTTTTCTTAAAATACAGTTCTATCATTCTTTACTTAAACGATTATTTGTGTTAACATGTAATTGCTTTTTTAAGTAAGTTTCTATATAAAATATAATTTGCTTGACTTTTGGGAATATTCTATACAATTATTAAAAACAAATTTTTTGACTTTTTAGTATCCTGTACAGTATACCGTGGTTTTTGTCCTTTAAACCTTTTAAGAATCCTTAAAAGACTGATATTCTTACTCTTGGAAAAAATGACACCCTGTTAATTAAAACCACGTCGCGTAAAATCGCTTTAATATAGAATAATTTTACAATCTCTTTATTATAGTTTATTAAAATCAGCAAAATTTTAGTTGATAATAAGTATGTGCTACTTTATTTGCTTATATCCTTCATATTTTATAACACAAATAACTGCGAAGAAGTATTTTAGCATTACTAATGAACCATTACATTTATCCTTCATTTTTCGAAAATATATCCTTCAAATTCCAATGTTTACAAACTGCCGTAACATAAAATTTGTTTATGTGCCTATACTCCTTTAAAATGAAAGACAAAAAGAACACAATATCGAGGAAGAAATGAAGAGAGAGAAAGAAAGCGAGAGAAGGCAAAAAAAAAATCGATTATAAATTGTCATAAATTAATTCTTTAATAATTTCTTCTGATAGGTATCGATTATTTTATTCGATATTTTGTTTTTTATTGCTCAATGAATCAAAATCGTGGACATTGCATAGAAATTGGGGAAAAAAAAACTAATAATTTTGTTTTTTTTCTTAACTTAATTTGAATCTTCATACACACATGAACAAATGTGAAAGAAATGTTAAAATAATAGAATATTAAAAGAGAAAATGGGAAAAAGGATATTAAGAAAAGGATATTCTATTTTTTCTGTTTTTTTTTTATTATTGCATTTTTATTATTGTCTTTTATACTCCAATGATTTCTTATATAAAATTTTCTAAAAATCACATGAAAATTTTCGATCCCTTTTTTATTTTTAAACACATATAGAAAATTCAAGGAATATACAAGGAATACATATATACATTCAATAATTTACTATAAATTTACGGAAGTTTATTTTGATAATCGAAAACAATTCACATATTTTTAAATGTCCTTGCTCTTCAACTATTCTACTAAATATCCTTTACTTTCATGCCTATTATCCGTTTGTGTATACATATATATATATTTTTTTTTTAACTGTGGTTATTTCTAACAATTTTTCATGCTTACGCAATTTATGATAAATTATTACAACAAAACTCTTGTCGAACTCTAATATTTTTTTGTAAAAAAATTTTAAGGGAGAATGTTAATAATATAAATGGAATAAAAGGAAATGTAGTGAAAGAAAGAATAAAAATTATGATCGAAAAATAGTATGAGATAGAAATAATTTGAAATATAGTGGCATATATTAAATGTAGGTATACAGATACATATATGAGATATTATCAAAATAAAATTTAATATGAAGATGAATTATGAGAATGCTAAATAAGAAATCCGTAAAAAAATTTATTGTTGTCAATATAATACGGTTCATATTATATACAATAAACATTAGAAATTCGATTAAAACCAGAATAGAACGAGAATGAATTTGTCAACTCTGTGGTAATTGTACGAATATATGAGTTCCATAAGTGCGTTAGAACTAAAACGATCTTCAATATAGAGATTTTTCAAATAAAACGTTTCTTCTCATATTAAAAACTTGTTAAATTTTGTCTGCTGTAAATAAGACTACTTACATATTTTCTGAAACTCAATCTTTATGAATCTTTCGACTAAATTTTTTTTGAAAATGTTCACTGTCATTTATTTTCATAAACCATTTGTGAAAATTTTGAGAATCTCATTTAGCCTTTGAATTATCAATTGAAGATATGCGAACTTTGTGAGACAGATATAGTCAAATCGAGTCAGAAATTGATTGTGGGTGCTTTTGTGTAAACGTGTTTAAATCTTAGGCCAATATTCCGAATCGTTACAAACGTAATGGTATATTCATAATGTTTGACAAAAATATTTTAGAGCAGAAAATTAAAAGTATACAATTTTAAAAGTATATGAATAGTGTACAAAGTTATAAATAAAATTAATAAATTATTAATGGTATATGAGAAATGAGAGTAATTAAAATTGGATTGTGAAAACCAGAACTATATTAAATTATAGTAGATCAGAGATTTCTTATTAAATTTTCAAAGATTTATAAGACGTAGATTTGATTAGAGGAAAATTGTCATAATTAAAGCTAGTGTATAATTTAGAAAAAAATTAATGTACTCGTATATACAAAGATATTAATTAAATTGCTTGAAAATAATTAAATAAAGTTAAAATTATTGAAAGAATATTCTAATTAATTAAAATTTGCATGCATATTATTTTGTATAGTTTATAAGATCAATTCAAATGTGCCCTTACTTTCACTTCCAAAAATTTTCGTCGGATGAACAGCAATTACTTAAATGATGAGAGTTCCCGGTAATCTCTTTTCCTCCAAAAAATTTTTTAATCTGCCAAGTTGAAGGTTACAAATTTCATAAACAAAAAATTGTCAAGAATCTCACATACACCGACTTGCATTGTACAATATAATATAAGATTTTAAGTCTCTATAATTTCGATATGCAGTAAAATTATTAAATAAACTAATATTACTTAATCGCTATTGAACTGCCACGTGTGCGCTAAGTGCACTTTCACCCTTTCTAAAAGCAATAAGAAAAGTAAAAGTATTTGCTCTGTATACACAATTTTAATAATCATTTAGATTTCGTTGGCTACTTAATAAGCAAACAATTTATTTTATTATTAAGCATGTTTATTGTTATAACGCTGATGCGGGCAACGCTTTCACTTATATACAAACAAAGATTTTCCGTAAAAGAAAAATTCACGCAGGATGTGGACAAAATAAATCAATTTTACACACCTTTATTTACATTTTTCAAATTATACTTGCAAGAGAAGTATAATAAATTTTTAGTAATATTACGAATTTTACGGTCAAAATTTATTAATATTATAATTTAAATTCGATCACATATATATAAGTACGTAGGTTCAATACCTTATGGGTTAAATAATTTATAATTGAAATTTTAAATATGGCCATTCCAAATTTTACTACAAAAATAAATACTTCATTCCAATTATGATGAGCTTAAATATTAAAATATTAACCCTTTTCGATTCATTTAAAGAAAATCAAATTTTTTTTCCAGTTTAAATGTTATACGTTTATTACACAGCAAAATTATGAACAAAACCTGAAAACAATTACAAAAAATTATTGATTAATTGAAAGTATCTGATATATTTCTTCATGAAAACATAGGGGGGGGGGTGCAGAAATAAACCCGAATTTTCTAAGACAATGAGACCAAAATTGAATATACAATTATATAGGGTGATTCAGCATCAAGTTACGAGTCATATACCATCGGATAGAGGGTCAAAAATGATCAAAATTTTTGTTTGGAACTTATTGCTTGTTTGAAGCTTCTGAAATTTTCTTAAAATTGTTGTAGCTCAGAAACGGTTCCGATTTAACATTATGTTCCGAACAAAAACTTTATTCATTTTTGACTCTCCACCCGATGGTATGTGATGGCTCCTAACTGGTTGCTTAATATCCTCTATAGTAATATTAGGAAGCATAAAGCATTAAGGTCCGAACTTCCCATTACATTATGTCTGTAAAATGTAACATTTAATATAAACGTATATGTATGCATACAGATAGAAATTTATTCAATTTGAAACTCATTTAAACCAAGAAATTGCACCAAGGGAATAGAAGGATTAAAAAATTGAATTCACATTCAATATTGTATTTTTGTTTTTGGCAAAAATTCCTGATTTTACTTCTTTTTTCTTTTATATAATTGAAATGGATAATTTAACAAATAATTTTTTTTCCTCATTCTTCCATATTTTCTTTTCTGGTCAAATTTTTGCGTTTCCATTTAAATTTATCCTCCACATGCAGAGGAGGATTTCTCGTAAAATAAAGGGAATAAAAATATAATCCTTTATTATATTTTCACATAAACGAAAATTTAATGCTTCATATGTCATGAAGAAATTGGGAATATTGTATTTTTTTTTTCATATATCCTTAAAATATTTAAGTATTACATAGGATTAAATAAATTTTTCGTAAAAAAAAATCCACTTGTCATGCAAAAAATTAAAAAAAAAAACAGACTTAAAATATACACAATTTTTTTTTAAACCAAAATGGTTACTTTATTTTTGTATCCTTTTTTTTTCCTTTTACTTCTTTAAATTCCTATTTCGATTATTATAAACAGTAGTCCTTTTTAAAATTTACTGTTTAACTCTTTTATTTAACTAAAATAAATATAAATAACCTCAAAAAAAAAAATGTAAGTATACCTTGAAAATGGTTTTGTATCAACCTAGATTACATAATCTACATTTACATATTCTACTTTTTGTTGAAGAAGTAAGGACATATGGTTGGTGTTAATTCTTGAAATTCAAATGATCACTTGAAATTCTCTAAAGTAAATTTTCCCTTCCTATATGTTTGTTTTATTTAAACAGTTAAAACGTTTCCTTTAGTTTCTATAGAAAAGGTTGTGAGATTATTTAAAATGCTTTATGAGGTTGTATTTTACTTAATTGAGCGATAATTTTTGGAATTATTGGACTGTAATTGACTATAAATGCTCTATACATATAGTTTGAACAGTTCTTTGAGTAATTTTTATAGTAAGCTAAAAATCTGTACTGAATTTTGGTATACCCAAGAGAGTAAGACTCTATACTGCAACTAGTCAAACAATAATATCAAAAAACCGGTTCAATATTTAAATTTTAATTTTCTAAAACCAGTAATTCCAGCTCAAATCCTATATTTTCGATAAATGGTTTACATTATTCGGATTTTGAGTTTTTCTACACCAATAAAATTTTTACAGGGTGTTTCGTACTAAAACACATTTAACAGATTTTACTTGCAAAGATAAAGGATAATGTTACATGAGGTCACTCTTAGCTTTCATTGTAGTGCAATGAGAGAAAAACAATTGTGATTTTGACGAGTTATATTTAGAAAACTGTGGTTTAAATCAAATTGAATATGAAACCGAAAATAAAGAACTATCAATCGTCTATAGAACATGCTCCCGATGGTTAATCTATGCCACATGGTTCCGAAGTTATAAGCATTTCTTTTTACGCAGGAAAAATCTAGTGCTTTTTTTAATAACAGGTTGTAATTCGAGAACAAGTATATTTGCACCCGTCCCCCTTTCTAGCACATACAATTTTTGCTGGAAATTAATCAAAGAAACAACTTTGAAGTGATTTGCCACCTTATGCAAAACACACTGTATAAAAATTTCTTTTAAATATTTTTAAAAATTTTCAATTGATAATTGATGACAAATTTTAAATCGAGAAATGAGCAAATAAAATATTCATATAGTATTAAAAATCATAGATGAATTAGAAAGAAAAGAGAATAAAAAATTTATAAAAAAAACTGTAACAATCCCAATCAAAAATATCCTTTTATTATAAGGACTCTATTATTTTTTTTCAATTTCTATATAATTTTTCCATTTTTCCTTATTTTATTGTACGCACAGCCATATAGCACCAAATTCAAAAATTTTAACAAAACAAAAATTGTTAAAACCAACAAAATCCTTGTAAACCAATTTTCTAATATTCATGCGATGATTTAAAAAAAAAATCCGAAATAAAAGAACAAAAAAAATTTTTTTTTTTGCAAAAAATTTTAAGGATATTATTGAGGTCATTGTAAGGGGTCATCGTATAAGTATTTTTATGTAGAGTATTGAGAAACAAAGTGAAAAAAAAATTCATATAACCAATTTGTAATCCCTTATGAATGCATGAGTTATAAAAAAAATTAAAAAAGGAAAAAAAACCAAATTTATTCAATACATACTTGTATATAGTTGCTGTGCACACAAGAATCCTGGTCTAGTATAGAATTTATTATTCTATATATATAAGAGGATTATTAGACTATTATTTTACTTATATGCATGATCATCGTTAAAGTGTACATGACTAGTCCTTATGTTATTTTTATATTGATAAAAAAGAAATGATTTTATTTTTTAACACAATAATACAGCTCTCGCCTTATATGTATAACAAATTGCTACAATATTCTCATTTTGAAAAGATTAAAGTTTATTATATAAGTGTCATAAAATTTTTAAGTTACTGGGATTTCTTTTTTAAACAATTTTTTTTTTTCAAGAGTTCTTCGACAACAAATTGAAGTAGGTATTAATAATATAATTATTGTAAAAAAAAAAATTTAATCGAGAGTATTGAAGATTTATTTTTTTTTTAAGATTTAAAATCTGGATATTGTTAAGAGGTGTAAAAATTTCAATTCGTAAAGATTTAGTTTGATAACGCAAAAGTTAAATATGAATGCGGATTAAAAGTGTTGTACTTGTAGTAATGTTAAAATATATAGAAAATGAATTTTTAAATTCTGAAATTTATGGTGAATTAATTGTAAAATTTTGTCGAATAAATAATAATATTATTAGTAAAATGATGGGCTTATTAAAAATCAATGGATCAGATTCTATATTTCAAATTAATTTTTGGTCTTTCTTCCTATACTCAATTTACCAAAATATATTTCACATATTTCAAGAACCGACAGTAGTATTTCCAAAATATTTATTATTACAAATCGTTTAACTAACTATAATAAAAAAATAAAAACAATTTTATTCTGTCTTAGATCTTTCGAAATGCAAGCCTCAAAATAGAATAATATGACACTGTAAATAAAGTCAAATATGATTTTACTGAATTGTTATTGAGTTTCATTTCGAAATAATTTTTTCTAGCTGGATTTTTTTAACTATGAACGCTTAATATTAACATTGAAAATTAAATATAATGAAAAAAAATAATTTCTTTTTGTTTAAAATATGAAAAATATAAAAAAAAACCAAGAGAGAGTGAAATTTTGTCCATAATTGTAGATCAGAATTGAAACCAGAGTTTCGGACTTAAAAATTTTGAACATAAAATCTGAACTTTTAAAAAAACCTGAAATTTCAAAGTCTTTTTTTTTTTAAATCCAATGGAACCGGCTTAAATTTCGTTTCTAGTTCAATTCTTATTTGAATTTTGTTGTCCTTAATTTGTTACGGAGCATACCACATTTTTTTTATCAGAAGAGATTCTAACACTTTGTTCTGCAAATAAATTTAATTGTTTAAATGAATTTTTTCCATAAAATAAACTTAAGATTTTCAAAAAAAAAAATTTTAATTTTAATTATTTTCAATTATATTTATAAATTATATTTAAAATATTAAATTTTTGAAAAAAATACTGGTCATTTATAATTTGTAAATGACCAGTCTTTTCCTCTTTTTTTTTCAAAAATTTATTAGCTAAATTTAAAAAATAAAGCACTCTAAATCTACTCAGCGCAACATTTCTATTAAAATAATGATGTCACGTTCCGGATTTTCATTTTATTGATTATTTCAATTATTAAACATTCAAAATCAAAAAACATTAAAAAAAGAAACCTTCTATATTTTAAGTTTTGAATTTTTTTGCTCATTTAAAAAGAAAAATTTTTATTTCAACATTTTTACTCGTATTAGTAAACTTAGCGAATTTGTAGGAAACAATTTTCTATATAAAAAAGCGTATATTATAAATTTTTCTATATTAAATTATGCTTATATACGGATTGAGAGAATAAATAGAAAATTTTCTTCTATAATAAAAAAAAATTTTGTATACTGAATTTATTGGAATATTGTCTTTAAGATTTTGCATTGGAATCACGAATGCAGGGAATAATTTTGAAATAATTCTTAAATTTTCTAATGATTACTAAAATTGCATTGACTGAAAATCAGTCAGCCTCTTTTGTTTTAAAATTATGGGCACTGTTAATTTATTATACTCTACATAAAAGTTAACATTAAATTTAAATTATATTGCCTCAATTATAGCAAATTTGCTATTTTTTTTTTGAGTAAAATTTCATATTATAAGATATATACAGAGATTTATTCAGAGGCTAGTTACTATTATAATGTAGAATGAGTTCGGATATAATTCGTTATAGTGATTCGGATAATAGTCGAGGAATGGAACCTGTACAACATACAATAGTTTCTTATTATTAATAATATGATTCACAATAATACCTTCACATATGTACAAGCTAAATAAAAAAAACTACCCAAGAAAAAAAAACTCAAATGCACACTCAAATAATTCTTTAAATTTATTTTTTTTTTAGTTTTAAAATAAATGGAGATGTAAAATCTCTGTTATCTTGTAAGGTCGAATTAAAATACATTGGATTACACTAACAGTGTAATTTAGTACCATTTTCTTTTTTTTGACTCATTTCTAAAAAAATTTAATTCTCAATATTATTTACATCTTTAAAAATTTTGAATATCAGTTATATCCACTAGATTTGTCATTACCCACTATACTCACTTACTTTGTACACAATATAAAAAATATTCTTCTCATTTAAAAATTGCTTTACCTACTCAAATTGTTCTCACTCAGTTCTGTCTCTTTCTAAGCCAGTGAGTAAAAGAATAAGAATTTCACAAGTAGACCATAAATTTAAGTAAAATTCTTCACTTATCTTAAATTGCTATATATAATCTAATAATTGGATAAAAATCAGTAAATTTGTGGGTTTTTTTAATTTTACTCAATTTATTTCATTATTTATTTTTTTTTTATTTAATATTTAAAGGGTACGTACAGTTCGGATAAATTTAATTTAAAAATAGATCAAGAATGCCCGCATTTTCTAAAATACATAATTAAATATTTTTTTTTTTTGGTTAGATTCAACTAGAGTCAGTATATTTTTTACTCATTTCCTTAATGTGCAAAGAGAGAAGAAAAAAAAAATTTATATTTATTTTGTTGATTATTTGACTTTCTCTTCTATAAATTTTCGTTTGATTTTTATTATTATTTTAATTGATTTGTATTTGCTGATATCAAAATACATTTTAATTAGATTAAAGGTAGTTCTATGTATACATACGGTTAGCTATAAATTTTATAACTTCCTTCTCCGAATAGAATAACGAATTAAAATTTGTACCCTTCTTTTTATTTTTATATATATATATACTTTTTTTTTTATTCAAGTATAACACATTTTTATATTAGGATATTTTTTATAATATACTTTATGTGTTAAGTATACTACTGTGGGTACTGTACGTACCCATTCTATTTTGTATAGAATTTGAAAATTTATTATGATGCGGTTCAATAGCGGCATGATGGAACGATTTTATGGATCGAATTTCAAAAAATATACGCATATAATATACATTAATACATTTAACGGTTTTAAATGTCAAAATAATGTTATTCTTCTTTTTATCTATATCTTTCTCGTTTTTTTTTGTTTGTAACAAAATGCAAAGGGGAAAAATAAATTTTTTACTTTAAATTTGTTGCTATTTTTACTATTATGGTTCAAAATAAGATTTATAAGGTTACTGTAAAAATTTAAAAATTTTTTTATTTACGGAAAACTTACAGCATTCGCTACGAATATATCAGTAAATTCGTCAGAGTTTTGCTCGAAAAGCATTAAAAAATAAAAACAATAAATGACATGAAAGCCGCTCTCTTTTTAAAATGTCAAAGTTTAGATTTGATTTTTTAGAATATGTTGAGGTGAGCATTTACTGAAAGATCATCGTCGAAAACCTATGAGAGTGGTCTTAAGTCAGAAATTTTGAAAGTGGCGTATGGATCAAAATAGCACTCAGCCGACTTGTTCTCTTGTCAAATAACTTCTAATAATTTTGTGGTAAATAAATGAATATTTCTGAGAAATTATAACAAAACTATATGGCAAAATTAAAACTTGAATTTATAACATAAGTCCCAAAGTTTTCCTATTTTACAATTCACCATTCTAATTTATTAAATTTTCAACAAACTTATACTGATAGTATTTTGGAACAACTATAAATTTCTAATTTTTCATAATATATGAGATTACTTTCTCATGGTTCAAAACAGAGAAAAAATATTCCTCTAGGTTGGCTATTCTATTATTATAAAAAGTGAAAGTATACGTTTGAAGGATAAAACGTGTAATGTGGTCGTTTTTTTCTATATTTTAAATTTTTATTCAATTCTTTTTATATATACACTTAAAATATATGAAAATAATTATGTATGTATTATAATCTTCATGATAATTAATTTATCAGATGATGGTTATAACAATAATTATCTTAAAGAATTATGTGAGTATATGGGTTGTTGGGAGAATATCGTGTAATAGATTCTAAGATGTCAAATAAATAAAAGGATATTAAGAATTCTTTTTTTAATTTTGTTTTTTCTAATGTCAGCTTCGTGAAAAAATGATATTTTATATGTAAAAAAGAATGTGTAAAGAAATTGAAAGAAAGCTAAAAACATATTAAATTACAAATTTCTATTAAAAATGAAAAAAAAAATAAATATTTTGTTTTGATGATCACTTTTGAAGGTAAAATTTCATTCTATTGTTATACAATATTATTTAAATTCAAAAATAAATTAATTGTAATTACAGCCATTAATTACAGCCATTTATTTTATTCCTGGAATACTAATTTTATATTAATAGCTATGACAATATTTCCAGAAGTAAAACCTTGAGAAATTTGAATAAGATTTAAGGAAAATCTATATGAATTCTATATTTTTCTAAATTTTTATTCACTTATCACAATGAAATTTATTAATTTGAACAGTGAAAGTAACAAATATACCTCACACATTTACTAAAACGAGGCTCATCCTACTGTATCTTTCATATAAAAATTATGTTTGCTTAGTTACCGTATTTAAAAACATTTCATCTTTCCACAATTTAGTTTCCCGATTCTGCCTTATTTAAACAGAATTTTTATTTAAAATTTATTCTGAAATCATTTAAAATTCTTATTCCCGCATGAAATTCGGCACAATTTTATAAGTATTTTAAGTATTTTCAAGCTCTTTACTTTAATCTTTGATAATTGATTAATTTAAATAACATTTGTTTTAATTTTTTCTAAATAAGTTGCACCATTACACTATGCTTCAGAACTTATAGAATTTGTTGTGACGATTATACGATACTCTTACTGTCCAAACTGAAGAGTGTAAAAACATATAACTAATAAGCTCTTTTTGTCCAATATTTTGTATCACACAAAACCAAAATAATAAATGTGAACTGACTGATTTATACCCTGCCACCTTGACAATATACAAATTTTTAAAATAGTTAGAATTTTCCATACCTGTATAGCAGTTGACGGTCAACTGTTGACCGAATTGTACCAATTACAATAGGGCTTATCCTCGGTAGAAAAGAAACAATTTGTAAAAGTTTGGTGGTGTTTGCTGTATTCGTCTTTGAGTTATCGTGCGATCAGACAGACGTAAGAACAAGTCTTAATCAACACAGAATTTTACGCTGAGGAAAAATATGTATACCTGTCCACACCGCAAATGTCTCCTTCAAGTAGTTACAAGCTCCATACCAAAGTTAATTTACCTTTCATGCAGGGTATAATATTCAATTTAAGGGTACACTTTGATATTTTATTTAATTTGTTGTAATTTAAATATTTAAAATATCTTAATTTATTTAAATTACTTTTTATATAAAATTTTTATTTATTTTTATATTATAGAATTCAATATTATAATTAGCTTTTAGCATTTTGATAAGAGTTCTATTGATTTCGAGTGGAGATTAATAATATTTTAATGGCAGTAGTAGTAGTTAATTAAAAAAATATTGTAAATATTTGTGTTTACACAAATTTCAATTATTTTAATAAAGTACCAATATTGTTATATTGATTTTTTTTATTTTTAAAATTTAATCTATTTATTTTTTTAAATTTAATCTATTTAATCTATTTCATTTGCAATTATTATATTTTTTAATAAAAAATTAATAACACGATCAAAATCGGGTTGAGAGTGCCATTGAACCACCCACATAATAAATTGTATATATAATAACCAAAAGATTCTGAGTAATAGACCATGTTAATTGAGAGCATATTCATCTCTAGAACTGTACATTCTCAATTTAAAACCAGTTTAGGTAGAATTCTTTTCTAGCAGACATTTTTGGACAAAATTTCTGATTCTTTTTTTTGTTCGTATTAGTAATTTGGCAATGAAACATTATAACAAAAAATGTATAACAGTTTTCATATTTTATTTTAAATTATATTTTGATGCGTATATTATGTGGTCTATACATGCGGTTTTAACAGGCTTTTGATACTAACATTTCTTTTTTTTCTATGTACAAATTACCACAGGTTTATAAATATAAAAAAAATAAAAAAATTAGTTTTGCTCGCAATATGATTATGGCGTTTTGTGTTATATAATCAGTGGTTTGGACAATAATAAACTCGATTCTAATATAGTTTTAATATTGTAGAATTAGTACATATTTAACAGGTACTATGTATATTTATAATTATGTATATAATATTATGGATTATTATACTAAAAAAATAAACTAGCAAACCGGAAATAAATGATCTGGTTAAAATTGCAACAAAATAAATTTCAATATTCAAAAAAAAATGTAAATTTCCAAATTTAAATTTCCTTTTTACATAGATAAGCACAAATTTTTGGTACAATATTTATTTGTGCGAATTCACAAAATAAATTCACATTTTATGGCAATCATTAAGTAAAAATGTGGGTATCATGATTTTAAATTTTGTGATAAATTTCAATAAATACAAATATGAAGGCATAATACCAATAAATGAAATTAGATAATTATATAAAATTCAATGGCTACAAGCAATAGATTTTATAAGTCGTAACAGTTAACCTAAGCATTAAGCAAACAATTCAAAAAACTCGATATTAACAGTCTAATCGTGTATCTCGCTTTTTCATCCAAATTTTTATTTACTTTCAAATCAGAATTCTCAATTTTTCTAATTGAAATGCCAATATTCCATTTTTTCTCAAATTATTGATTGAACGTCTCACCATCAGTAGCAAAGTACTCAATTTCTTTTCACTTTGCGACTTAAATAGCTAGATACACGATCAGGCTCTAATAATATTCTTTACTTTGCATGATATTAAAATTCTTCACGTGTATATAATTTAAGATTATTATTTTTTCCAGATTGAATCTCAATTTGTGACATAACTTGCTCAATTAGTTTTGGCAATTTTTTAAAAATTAATTTAAAATTGAATTCTTTGTGGTTTCATTTACATTTAATGCTAAAACAAATTGAGTGATTTTACTTAATTATACAGAATACAGAATTAGGGAAAAGTCTAAAATTATGTTTTAAATTAAATCTAAAATAGAAGTTCACATCTCTTCTATTTTCATCTTTGAATCACTTCGTTAACTATGAAACTAGTTTTTTTTGACCTAAAATGCCTTCCTTATAGCCACAGTAAATACTACTTTATTATGATTTTAATGCATCGGTCACAATGTTAGAAAATAGCGATGCTTTCAATATTAATATGAAATTATAATAATTGCTTTAAATATTTATTCTTAATTTTGAATGATTTTTGACCTCGTGAATTCCAGCTTGTTCAAATGAAGGAAGACCTGTTTTCCAAAAAAAAGTAGATTGCGGTCAACTGTTCTACACTTGAATTGCATATATTTTAAAGAAAATAAAAAAATATCATTGCTTTAATCCCCTAAAGTATTTATTATAATAAATTTTAAGAATTTTTACTTAATTTTAGTTTAGTTTTAAAAAAAAAATCTTTTGAAAAATAGCGAAATTTAATTTCCTTTCTTTTAAATGTTTTTTATTGTAAAATTTGAAGAAAAGTTTTGAATTTTCAAAAGTTTTCCTATAAAGATTAATCTTGGAATATGCATATATAAAACCCAAAGGAAAGTTCACTATGACGAATATAATGCAGTTTCAATTATAGTTTGTATTGTCTATAAATAGCAAAGTTACTTAATAGAAAACATAATAAGTGGCTGATGGCACTAAGAACACTCAAACCATAATCATACAAATAATTATGGGGAAGTGTATTATAAATTGTAAAATTATTATTATACGAATAACAAATTTTATTCTAAAATGTTCAAATAAAAAAATTTTTTTATGAGCTAATTGATATATCCAAAATAGAAAGTTAAATTCCATTTTGAATGACAATATTATTGCAAGTTTTATAAATTAGAAATGCCTGTCAAGTACCTAGTTAATTTTTTGAAATTTAGTTAGGCATCAAACAATTCTTCTGAGACCAGTATATTTTAGTATTATCCTAAAACGCGTTTAAGAAAAAATAGGAGACTTAAAGGATTTCGTAGCGCATGATTTTACCAATTTCATCAAAAATTTAGAGGAATAAGCCAAATAAAGTATAGAATAGGCCGCATACTATATTTCAAACTAAAACACAGAAACTTGAAAAAATTTCTGGAAATCAAGGAATAATTTTACGTTTGATTATTGATTTCTCTCGGATAATTTTAAAAAATTAACAACTTCTAATTGAAAATAAATTTTAATACAGTCGAGAGCAATTACATTATTGTGCTTTTAAATCGAAATCCGAAGTTTTTCAATATTCCACTTCTTAAAGTAGGAACTACAAAATTTTAAAACCTCTGTATTTAATTTATATATGAAACTTTTATAGTTCTAACTTTAAACACTTAATTTCTATATACTTAAGTGGTTAAATATATAATTGTACGCATTTTGGGCCTTAATCGATAATGCTCGTTTTTTGAGGAATTTTAATTTTATTAAATATTATCTTATGAAATATGACAGTAGGAAAGTTTAATTGTCTCGGATTTCTATAAAAATTTCAACTTTTATGAAATATTATAAAAAAAATCACATCTAAATGAGTCCTAAAGATGGTTGGATCAAACCTATGTAATAAAACTTTTTTATCACTCTCTTTTTGTTTTATGTTTTGTTTTTCTCTTTTTTTATTCAAAACTGTGCTAATTGCTCAAACTTTTTATTTTTATCTTAAAATAAAAGAAATTAATTTTTTTACATCAATTTTACTTTATGTATTCATTGCATAAGATGTTAATTGTTGCGAAAGGACTTAAAAATTTTGGAATTTTTATTAGGTATTCACTTAAATTATTGTCATAAAAAAAAAATAAAATAAAAAGGTTTTCTTTTACTATTATAAGGGCTATATAGTAATAAAAATAATAAAGTAAAGTTTTGTACGCATACAAATTCTACGCAAAAAGGTTTCTCTCGTCATCTGATAATAATCCTCAGGAAAGAAAACTTCGAAAGTAAATGTGCAAGATTCTTGAAAAATTAAAAAATTGAATGGAGAATTTCATAATGATTTTCTGAACAAATATAAATTCACCAATCAATGCGTGTCTTTCAAAGCAGATATTTAGCCTCAAGACTATAGTTTTTATAACTGATCCCATGATCATTCTTTCAATTCATTTCTTCTTCCAATGAAGAAATATTAATGTTTCAAAATAATTATAAAACTAAATGTTTCTTGTGATAAGCTTTTTGGAGTGACGGAACAAGCCAGCGAAAGAGAACCACCGATTATACTTTCTTAAATTGTGTTATCAAGAATGTACATTTCTTGAGAAATACCGGAAGAAAAGCTATATACTTTGAATCTATCATTTACAGTAATGCACATATATAAGTATGATAAAAAATATAAGAAAAAAATAATATACAAAAATATTTATTTAGAATTTCTTTTATATTTAATTAAATACTAAGCTTAACAGTATATGTAGGTAATACGGCAAATAGAAGAGTGTGCAATGTAATCCGTTAAAACTTAAATTTTCAACCCAAGGTTTACGAAATTACGGTATAAAAATTTACAATAGCCTACAATTTACAATTTTGACTGTTTACTCGTTTTAAATTTAGATGAATTATCATAATATCAAAACTAAATATTCGCCAAAAATGTCATTCGCCTCGCCAATCATGATAGTGGTAATAGTAGAGTTTAAGTGTAAAATCTCCAAATTTTGATAAAATTTTTGAACAACTGAAAAGAAGCAATTTATTTGTCCAAATGGCTAGAAGTTCTTATTTAAATTTTTGTGATAATTATTAATTAGATTACCAAATTTTTTTTATTAAGAAAGGTTTCATTTCATTTCTGATTTAAAATTTAAATTTATTCATTGTCCGAGTAAGATGAGTTTTCGTAGAAATTAATCAACAATTTATTTTTGAACAAAATTGCTTGATACACTTTGGATTAATCGAAAATTGTTTGGTTTTTTTTTTTGGATTAGTAAACAGAAATTTTCCAACCTAATTGACCAATAGCACAGTATTAAATGTTTGACGAAATAGAAACTAATCTTGTTTGCGAACAGTCGGTAAGATCTACACTAATCCAATTATACTTTGGATAATTTACCTCTTTTATTCCCTAATTTAAAGATGGGAACTGATATTTCTTGAGGATATTGTGGAAAATATTAAAATTTTATATTATTATTTTTTTTTTTTTTCGTTCAAAATATTTTTAATTATTAAACTCTATTTTTTGTTTAATCACAGTAAAAAAACTTTTTCTTTGAAATTATTATTGTCATTACTTAAAAGAAGGAATGATAATTTTGAAAAATGTTTTTAATTTTTTGTTTTTTATTTTCAGAGAGGAATATGAATTGTTTACGATTTTTGAGATGAATTATCTTAAAGGATTTTTATACAAGGATAATGAATTAAATTATGTAGTTCTTTTTTTTGAAGAAAAGAAAAATTTGAAATAAAAGTCCTAGAGGTAATTGCTTACATTTAATATTCTTATTTTTTGCTTTTTAAAATAGTTTCTTTCAGAGAGAAATTATAGAAACTTTTTATTAATTTAATGAAAGAAGGAAAACTTTCATATTATAATTCTTGAAGTAATATTACACTGTTAATGCAAAGTTTAATGTATATTATGTTATTATAGATATATAACTTATGTAGTATTATTGCTTATATAGAAATACTTCATATATTTGTAGATTTGAAACACTTCACTGTTATAACACTCTTCTATTACAACACTTGTAAAACTTTTGAATATCTTGTATGCTTTGATCTAAAAATAAACGAAATATTTGTGTTTGATTAAAAACAAGATGTTATATACGATATTAAAACTGACTAATAAGAGCTATAGTTATACGATTTAAAGGTAGAACGTAATTTACTTTTGAAATTACATACTCTTATAATTTTGTTAAAACTATTAGAAGAAATAGTGGATGTTATTCTAAGTATCGAATCATTATATTTAGTCTGAACATTTCAAGTATACTTCTATTTATAATAATATAAAAAATTATCAATATAATAATATTACTGTATTATTTTGTGTTTCGATATTCAGAGTAATTTCCAAGAGATATTTCAAATGAAATTTTGAAACTATGCAAAATATTAATGATAATCCATGAATGATGTTCCAATGGGGTCGATATTTAAGGAGTTATGTATTTAAAGAAATGCTATAGAGGATAATTTTATAATTCGCGTTAGATAATCTAGAAGAGAATTGTAGAAATTCTAAACATAAATTCAAATGTTTTAAATTTTTCTTTAAAATTTTCATTATTTCGTTAATAATTGTGTTTGGTGAAGATTTAAATTGGCTTAGATTTAATTATATTTTACAAGTATAGATTAAAAATTATAAAAAATTTTTTTATATTACATAATAAATTATGATCTCGGTTACGTTTCATAATTAATAAAAGTATAGGCAAAATATTTTCTATAAAAATTAAAAATATTATTTTAAAACAATGTTTTTCAAAGTGGTACTTCATCTTATTCTATGTCCTTTAGAATTTAACAAAAACAAAATATTTATAATTCATACTAAGAATGTGGTCTTTAGAACAACTTTGACCTTAATTACATTATTATTTACTTATATTACACGTGCGTATGGTTAAAAATATTTAAATTTATAATGTTCAACCTTTCACATTATTTTTTTTTTCGTCCTTCTTCATTTTGTGCACATCTAATTTCCTTTTATATAATTTTTTTAATTATTCAACTACCCTAATTTGCATAATATTTAGCAAATATTTAAATGATCTTTCTTTTGTTTTCACTTAAAAAAAAAAAACAAAAAAATAAGAAATAAAACATAAACACCAAAACCAAAAACACCAGGAAATCCTTGGATTAATCATTTTAGGTATGGGATCTAATTTTAAGTGTGTATATATAGGGATTTATGTAAATATACTTTATTGTTTGTTTTTTTTTTAAATAAAATGAGAACCTTTTAATTTAATTCTTTTATATTTGCAAATATATAAAAACACAAAAACAAAAAACCTGATGTGGTCACCATACAACCTACTGCAATGTTCAGTCCAGCATATTGTCCAGTTTAGTAAAACTATTCTAGAAGAAAATGCGTGTTAAACACCTCTTTACAATTTTAAAGGAACTAATAAGCTTTTAGTTGACATTCCTCGAAAAGTGTAAATTTAGCTCTTAGTAGATTTTCGCTTTGTACTATTCATATTTCCCGAAGAGGCAGTTGGCTTCGGTAACAACCAGAGCTCAAATATTAAATTTCAAGAAATTCCAGCAATTAGCTCATAGATATTGTAAAAAATGTAAAATCGGCCACTAATTCGATTGCCGAGGTCTTACCTTTCTAAAAAAATTTATAAGTTCGTTGTTTAACACCTGGAATTAAGTATCAAATTTTAAAGAAATTGGTTTACTATTTTTTTTTATATAAGCAAAAATTTCAAATCGATCCGCAAAGAGGTTCAGTATCCGACGCCTAACATATCTCAAAAGTTGATCAATCTGTGGCATAGCCAAAATAAACTCGTATATAAAATTTCATCAAAGTTGGTATAGCCGAACTTTAGATAATCGCGTACACACATACACCGACAACACTCTAAAAGTAATTTATTTACGCTTGCCTACTAAAGAAGGGGAGCGTACTACTAACTACGTTCCTACAAAATTTGGTGCTATCAAATCTCCTCCCTTAGTGTATGTAATGCGGTTTGTAATTATATGTTAATGTTAATATACAATTTATTATGTAATATACAGATTATGTATTGTATATATATACAAATATAATGTAAAATATTAAATACGAACCTATTTCACCGTAATAGCAGTAAATCAGCTAAAATGAAAAGAGAAAAAAATAGAAATCTCTTTTGTTTTTAAAAAAAAAAGAGACCTTTTTTATGCGTAGGAGCACAAAAATAATAATAGAAAAAATATAGAAAAAGTTTTCATTTATATAAGATTTTTATCCTTAATATCCTTGATTTTTATAATAATAATAATAATAAGATTTTTATACGATTGACCTAATTGATTTTGATGAATAGAAGCCACCCTTATAATTTATTTTAGTTTTAATATTTGCATTATACTTTATTCTTTATTGTATTTTGGTTATTAGGAAGAAAAACCGAGAAATATTCAAATTTCTTTTTCTAGCTATATCACATAATTTTAAGGATATTTAAAAAATTCAAATTTTTATAGCATTTTTGAAAAATTTTGTATAATATAAATTATAGCTAGCTAATAAAAATAATTAATAATATTATTGATCATCCGATATTATCCTAAATGTATGCAATTAAAATTAAATTAAATTTTTTATTTACAAGTAGCTAGCTAGGTTTCTTTGTATATAGCTAGTTAGCTAGTAAATTGATTCTTTTTGAAATTTTAAAATATTTTATTTACTTATTTTATATTACGTAATCAAATTCGTTTTAGGGAATTCAAAAATTTACGCCTACACCAAAAAAAATCCATAATATTAGTAAATAAATCAATATAGACTTGCTGAATTTTTTATATAGAATTATAGAATTTTAAATTCACAAATATGCACTATTAATACTAAAGAAGAAAAATTCTTTGCCTTTCTTTGAATGCAGAAAAAATTTATAAAAAAAATTTTTGAGAAAATTTGTTCTGTAATAAAAGATATTCTTAAAACATAGTTCGCCATATCACATTAGCAAGTACATTATATCGATGGTAAAGCGCACAGATCGATGATGAAGCGCTAATTAAAAAATTTAAAATTTTCCAAGAAAGAAGAACCATCAGTACTACTTAATTTAGCAAAGACTAATTCGAATTTCTTAAATTTGTTTTTGGATTTCAAATAAGTTTTTCTACTTCGAAACCTGCAAAACAGAATGAGGACTGGCGTAAAATGAGCAGTGGTGTAAAAAAATGCATTTTTGAAAAATTTGTAACTTAGCATATCTGTTCACTTCAGTATCGCGTTTAATACAATTTAAGAAATATGAGAAAACTTAATTGAAAAATTGAATTTGAAATTCAACTTTATTTGAAAAATGACGAAAACTAATTGAGAAAATGTGAAGAATTCCAAATCTAAAAGTGACTAAAATAAGTGACTCTTATAAAAGGAAAAAACTAAAATTAAAAGGATTTTGATGTGCTCATTTTTCTCCCCACCTGCTAATTTACTTTCCTTTTCGTTCTTTTCTGTTTCTCTTTTAATTTTTTACAATAACATTTTTGATTTGAGTAAAAATTTTTAATGCATATAAATTAAAGTAAATATTTACGAGTACAGTATATAAGAGTACCCACTTCATATGCTTAGGCCCACATATGATTTAACATTTTAGTGTATAAATTTTAGAATTTAGACAATGTATTCCCAATCCATTAAGAAAAAAAAATCATAAAATATCAAAAATTTAAAAAGTCAGAAATGAAAAAACGTTGTACAAAAAATGAACTTTCCAGCCAGTCATATTTATTTTAATGAATTTGTAAGGGTGTATAGTATAAAACCCTACTACATTTGTATAGGAAATTGGGATTTAAAAATCTATGTTGTCATTATATTATTTATTCATCAGAGTTCATCTTTTTGATTTTTAAGATTTTTGATATTTTATTTGGATTATTATTGTATCTTTTGTAATAGTATTGTATATATGTATTGTATTTTATTTGTTTTGATTGTATGGGGTTAAACAGATAAAATCTCTCTTAGAAAAGGGATATCCGGAGAAAATTTCGAAGTTTTTTTTTGTGTTATAATGGCGTGTACAGTGTTTTTATATATACATATATGAGTTTACATAACATGGATGGAGAACCAAAATGTTATTTGTTGTTTAAAAGTTTTGGCACGCTGATGATATGATGAATATAAAGTAAGATAAATTACCTATTTTTTTTTTGTTCCCCATTCTATTTTTCTGTTGTTGAAGGGGCTTCGTTCTATACATAAGATTTAAAAATTTGCTGTGCTACATTAGCAAGCTATATTATAGTGCGAAATGGTGTTTACTGATTTTGTGCTTTTTTTTTACAAAAAATTTGTCTGGTACAATGTTTACAATTTTAGGAAAAAAAATTTTAAATTTATTAGCTATAACATTAAAGTTTTAAAATTTTTGTGTATTATAGGAAAAATTTAAAATGGAATTTCCAGAACCAGAAAGAGAATGAAAGTTTAAAACTTTACTTTTGTAGCAGATTTTGTTTTTTTGAAATTTCTTGTAAAACACATTATTAAATACTAAAAGAATATTGTTATTTTGGAAAAATACGAAAATATTTGGTTTTCTTCAAAATTTTTCAAAGTTTTAGTTGTTTTTTGCAATATAGGTACTTGTATACATACTTGAATTTCAGTAAGTTTTAAAAAGTATTGTGGAAAATGAGATAGACATCAAGCATTATAGGATTAAACTATAGGATATTTTTGATATTATGTACCAATATTTTTATATAATTTTGATTACACGAAAATTCGATAGCAAAATTTAATATTTATGGATTTCCCTTAATATATTGTGCTATAAATTTAAAATCTTATGTATTATTCTAAATCATAATTGCATTGTTCATGTTATGAAGCCTACATAGCATAATTGTGACAGAACGACAAAACTATCTATGCGTTTTTAGAATTAAATCAAGATGATTGGATTTTTAATTTTATTTAATTATTTTTTCAAATATTATAAACATTAATACTGGAAGCCACCACAAGCGCATTAAAATATGTGCTAATTTTTCTTAAATATATTCTCACTATTTTATCATTACGAGGGTCACTATTTATATTTCGGGTCCTGGCAATACTAGTGCTGCCAGGTGCAATCTGACACTTCCATTGGAAAGTTTGACATTTTTTAGGACAACTTCACTCAGAACGTTTTGTCATTCGAGCGCGAATTGTTTTGTTTACAGTGACTTGAAAAATTCATCTCGGTCAAAAAATGGAATTGTCCCGTGAAAATTTTCGTGCGATGATTTTTTACGATTTTCGGCGCGGATTATCGAGACAAGAGTGTCTCGATCAACTTGTTTCGACTTTTGGTGATGAAGCACCATCAAAAACCACTGTAAATCGCTGGTACCAAGAATTTGGTTTCGGACGCCGTTCGCTCCATCATCCGCCGTACAGTCCTGATTTAGCACCCAATGACTTCTTCTTATTCCCTCACATCAAAAAAAAAATGCGTGGACAACGATTTTCAACACCTGAAGAAGCAGTCGATGCGTTCAAAAACCATGTTTTGGAGGTGTCTCAATCGGAGTGGAAAAAGTGCTACGAAAATTGGTTTCAGCGCATGCAAAAGTGTATTGATCTTCATGGGGAATATTTTGAAAAACAATAAAACCATTTCCAATGATAAATGTTTGTTTTTTATTGCTAGACCCGAAATATAAATAGTGACCCTCGTATGAACTTTAAAATATTTTTTGAATTGAAAATTTATTTTCGCCATTTATAAATGATGAGAATTTCCAGACAGAAAAAAGTATATTCCCGAATATGTATCAATATGGATTCAGAACACGTTTAAAGAGTTTATCAAAATGAATAGAATGCGCAGGGGAAAACACCATTGCAAATAGAGTTCCTCCATTGCTTTGTTACGTTTTTTTTTTCAAAGATTTTCTGATTGTTTGTTTCAAATCTTTTCTTTTGAAATTTTTCTTTTTCAGTTTTTTAAATTGTATCGAAGAATATTTTGTATTTAAATGAAGGTATTTATACAAAATAATTTTAAAGTTTCACTCAAATCTTTGAAAATTGGCTATTATTTGATTTAATAAAATGTATGTATTACTGTTTTAAATTTTAATTTTATTAAAGGTATGTACAACATAAAGGTGGTGAGCCGGAACATGCATTATTTATGGTAAACTATTATACACTTTTTTAGACCTATTCATCTACTAGTTTAAAAAGAATTCTCAATATAATGACAACCAAAATCTTATGCCTTTTAAAACTGGCGACAATCTTATGTAAAGGCTTCACTTTTAAACTAAAATATCTCAATATCAGCAGTAAAATAACAGTAATCTTACTGCGGAAAATGTTAGTTAATAATGCGGAAAATGTTAGTTCCTAATTCCAAATGCAAATAACATATTATACTGAGATTATATTGTATGTATGTATGTGAATTGTAACACATTGTTATGAAAAGATTTTTGTAACAAATGTCTGGCGCCGAAAGGTATTCTTTAATGTTTTTTCCAATTATATATTTTTCATTTTAAAAAATAAACTATTTTAACTATGTTGTATTTTGCTAGTACCATACACTGTTAAAAACGGTCAATATAATGTTATTGTTTTATGTGTTTTTTAATCACTTTTCATCCAAGTTTTCACTAACTTTTTTCCAAATTAAAATTTAGGTAAAATTTTTTATTTTGTAATATTGAAGCTCTCGCCATTTTATGGTGACGTTGCAAAGAAAAATTAAAATATTGATTTTGATTTCAATTTCACTTGTTACTGATTGGACCATATAAAATGAGTAGGGTATAGTTTTCACTCCCTTTATTCCACGTACATTTATTTTTCATTTTTTTGTATTCGATCAGTTTTAAATAACTATATGTATGTACTTTCAATAAAGAATTATTGATATTTATCGTCGGTCTATATCCTTTTGCATCTGTCAGAGATCTTAAGTTGACGTTGGTTCTGTAGCTAAACCTAATTTGAGAAAATTTATGCTTTAATGTATTTTGGGGAATTCGCATTCAAATAAGTAATATGTTGTACTTTCTATTTAAATTTCGAAAATGCTATGGTAACTGTGTATTTTAAACTATTATAACATTACTGTTATATGTGCTTTCCATAGTTTTTCTAAAAAAACGTTTAAAAAAATACAGTAAATTACTATTCTAGTGAACTTTAACTATACATTATATTAAAATTCAATATCACATATAGATTTCAACAAAATAGTAAGGTTTACTGACTCCTTTTTTTTTCAGTGTATAATATATACATACACGCAATTTGTGTATAATATTATCATATTCTAGGAACATTACCATTGTCATTTTTTTTTTGATATTGTTATCAAAATTAAAGATCTAATTCACCTGAAATTTTTTCTTCTTCTCTGCTTCTTTTTTTTTTATATTTGTTATCTTTTATTTGCTTTTTCAGATCATGTACTTATTATTGATGTTCTCATGTTCTGATAATTACTTAAAATATACATACTTGTAGCTATCAAGAATTTTAATGGAAGTAAAATTATTTCTTCCTACAAAATAACTAGTAATTCAGAAAAAAAAAAAAATACTATTGTATGTATGTGTATATTAAAAGTACACAATTTCTAATATGTTACTAAATAATGTTACTTGTATATAATTGTGTAACATGGTAATTTTTGCTATAGAACAAATTCTTATCAATATTGGTAAAGATACACATATGTTTTTTTTTTATCTAAACGTTTTAATGATTAAATTTTTTTTTTTTGAATTTAAATAGAAAATACTTTTGAATCATTTAGTAAAAAATAATGTACTACAATACTACTTAATATATAGGTACTTAACAAGGCAATTTATTTCGTAGAAATAATATTATTGTCAATAGAAAAAAAAAATTTTAATATATTTTTTCGAATTTATAATACGCTAATAATCTAAAAATACTTACATATTAAATTAAATCTAATATTATGAGTACAATATAATGTTATACTTTAATCAGTCATTGAATTCATATTTGCTGTACTTATAATTTAATCAAAAAATTTTAATTTTTATTCTACATAATCTTGCAATAAAAGTGACTAAGAAAAAAAAATTAGCTTTTAAAAAATTTTCAGTAAAGAATAATTTTATGCTTCTGTTTATGCTTCCAAATTAATTCGATTATAATCCTAATGATACAGTTGAACTCAGAATAAACGAATTCAAAGTATTTATTTTCAATGCCGAAAATAAAATTCTTATTCGAAAATGAAAATTTTTTTCTTTAATAAAATAGAAACATTTTGAAGGAATCATTGATATCTGAATGAACTGGCATATAAGCAGTTGCAGATAATATTGCTTTCGGACTGCCAAGATCAAAATTTGTTATAGTTATTCGCTGCTTTTGTTTTTAATAATTTATATGGGTTACCATAAATTTTGCGATTTTCCACTTGCAAATTTAAGAATAATGTACAAATGAAATTGTACATACTACTTGCCAATAAACTGTACATACAAAAAAATAATGATTTCAAGAGTAGATTTTTCTTCTAGTAACTAGAATTTAATTTCTCCGTTTTATCCAGATTTAACTGTATAATTGTAGATCTAAATATTATAAGAGCTTAATTTTTTATATCAAAAGTATATATTTATAATATTGATATATAATTAAATATAACAGTTGTGATCTAATCAAATATTTGATTATTATTGCTCAAAATGCAAATCAATGTTTATACATATGATTATTTGATTAAAGTCTGTTTTTTGAATAAACTATTTCTTTTTGTCCGAAAAATTTTTTAAAAAAAGTTTCACTCTTTCAGTCCGAAGATGGACTCGTTTACAAAAATTTCTTTACCTGATTTTGAACTATTTGAGTTTTAGGAGTTTAAAACTTAAACCGTCTAACAAATAGTTCATTTCGTTGCAAGAAATTTTTTTCCACCTACACCGTTCCGACTTTTATGTTGTTATCGCTCGAAATTCGTAAAATTTGAAGTGTAAGCTTTTGCAAATTTCTCTAAATGCAGATTTATTTTAAATCAGGCAACCCTTGAATTGAGCAAGTGTTCGAAATAATATTAAGGACCTCTTTAAATTTTTTTATCTGTCTCATCCTAAATATATGCAATTTTTGAAATATTTTCGTATATGAATGAAAGTTATTATAATAATCAAGTAAATTGTTTTCAAAAGCAGTATTTTCAATTGTTCAAGGCAAATGTGCTTCTTTACATATCATTGATTTGACACCAACTTTATTTATTAATTCATATATTTATACTAACAACAATTTTGTTTTGGTCAAAAAATTTGGTAATCTTTTCATTTGTACTGCTTTCTATATGTTTTCTAGGTTCATGACTGAAATTTGCGAATAATACAAGGAATGTATTTAATTTTTTATTTAAACAAAGCATTTTATTGTATTAAGAACTTAAAAGTTACTAAATGGCTATAAATTTAATAGCAATTAATAATTATTGACCAGTCGCAAAATTTGATCATGATGTATTTAACACAATCCATTTAATTTATGTTATAAAAATTCTAAAATTACAAATTCGAACTTTAATGTAAATTGAATTTTAAGTGTAAGGAAATGTAAATAAAGAGATGCGTAAAAAAATATTCTACTTTTTAATAGTGTTACAATAAATAATTTTTTTTTTCTTGAGAATTTTTACAATCAATGAGCTACATTAAAAGATTTTGTTTTTGATAAGAAACCAATTAAAATTTTAATTATAGATACAAATTTTTGTAAGGAAGAAAATCATTATTACTAACTGAGTTCTTGATTATGTTAAACTACCTGGTTTATTGAAAAATATCATAATCAAAAATTTTAATTATATTGGATTCGCAGAACCTCTCTACTTTCAGAGATAATAATTTTTATTTTGTTTTCGGTAAGCTTATATTATCGAATAAGACAATATTAATAATCAACACGAATTTAAGTTTCACGTACCATAAGAAACATGTCACTTTTATTGGACCCTGCAAAAGCGTACATTTTGTATATTGACATACGCAGGGAGACCAATTATAATTTATTTCTCTTATGCCGAATCAAAATTACGTGATTAATGCTGTAAGGCCATTATCTTTTACAAATATCTTTTTATAAAGAAATAATAAATTTTCATACTGAAATAAGCAAAGTAGCGATTGATACACCGTTTTTTCAGTTCACCCATAACCACACTAACAAGCTTAAATCCGGACGCCAAGTAGGTACCCTCTTAGGAAACAAAAAGACATATAATACACAAATTTTTGAAAAGATTACAGTCAACTCTTGCTGAGTTTTTTTTAGTTGTTTTGAGCTAATTTACTTGTTTGCAAGAATTCTAATTTTTTTTGGTAAAAAGGAAGAAGACGTTTATGAATAAATATTTCACAATTTCTCACTTGTTACACCGATTTGTTATAAAACCCATCTTCAATCCACAATGTGGCAAAATATTAAAGAAGGCCAGATTTCAAGGGGCAAACATAAAATTGATTAAATTTCATTTAGAACTTCTAAAATATTTTTAAACAAAAAGTATTTATTCATTGCTATGTTATTTAACTAAGTAGTAGCAATATTATTTAGTAAAAATTCATACCTCTGCAAATACATTCTTTTATTAATTCAGAATCTTTTCCATTTAATTATTGCCTAAAATTTTAACCTTATACCACAATATACAAAAAAGATAAACCTTTCATGATTTAATAATGCCGCGAGTACGCTATACGGAAAATCTACACCGATAAAAATAAACTTATCTGATCTTATTGAGAATTAAATTAATGTCTTAATTTGTGTACTGCATGTTCATTTGTTTTTGTCTTAGCTTGATCTTTATGTTTAACAAAATTAAAACAGTCTTAATTAATCATTGAATAATAATAAGTTTTGAAAATGTTTTACGATTTTTGAATTTTTCAAAATGTTTAAAAAGGTTGAAATACAATGCAAAACAGAGCAGTTACTTACTATAAACCTGGTATTAAACATTATTGTTTTTGAGTAATTCTATGGTATATATTGAGTATGAAAGGTATATAAAAATAAATATTCTTTAAATAATTTTGAAAATTTTATGCGATAATCCAGTGTAATATAATTAGAAGTGACTAGTCAGAATGTCACATTCCATATTTTTCTAAAAATATCAATATCAAATTATTCAAAATAATTTCATTTTAATTTAAATACTTTGTTCTTATATATTTGCAGTTCTTTTTAAAGTCTACGTAATTATTTCGATAGCTTTCATTGGTGTCAAATGTGCTGATGAAAAAATAGATCCATGTTTTCCTGTTCCTGATGGTACCTTTATTGGCGACGCAAATGATTGTAATGGTTATTTTAGATGTGTAAGGGGTAAATCAAATCCAGGCAAATGTCCACCAGGTTTAAGATTCAATGCAGAGCTACAGGGATGTGACAGAGCTGAAAACGTTGATTGTAAAGATGATTTGTGTGGACCTGGAACAGATGGCGAATTCTTTAAAGATGATCGTCCACCGAAACGATGTTCAGCATTTTTATATTGTTCAAATGGTATTGCTATTCCGGGTAACTGCCCAGACGGATTGGTGTTTGACCCAAATACTAATGCTTGTGAATACAAGGAAGATCACGAGTGTGACGACGAAGAAGATGAAGAAAATATAATTTGTGTTAATATTCCAAATGGAATACTTCTTAGAAGTTTGGGTGATTGTGAAAAATACTATGAATGTCAAGGTCAAGTTGGCATACAAAAAACATGTGATTTAGGAAAATTATTTGATCAACGTACAGGAAAATGTGAAGAAGCGAACTTGGTTAATTGTCCAGTTGTTTGTTTATCATCGGATGAAAACAAAACTAAAAAAGATCCAAAATCGTGTAATAACTATTACACGTGTAGAAATAAACGTCCAACCAAAACGACATGTGGAACTAAAATGGCTAAACCTGATGAAAATAATATACATCAATGTGTTGATGAAATGGAAGTAAGCGATGAAATATGCTCTAATCGTTGTTCTGGGCGAAAAAAAGGTTTCGCACCGAAATATTATGAAAATGAAGCTGATAGATGTTTAGATTACTATTCTTGTAAAGATGGTTTTATAAGTGGAAATAAACATTTCAGTTGTTTAGATGGTACATTATTAGACAAAGTGGCGGGAGAATGCATTAATAAAGAGTTAGTTGACATGAAAGATTGTACCAAAAAAAAAAATCCTTCACCAACTCCAGATCCAAATCCCACCCCAGATCCAACTTCAGGACCAACTCCAGCTCCAACTCCAGATCCAAATCCCACCCCAGATCCAACTTCAGGACCAACTCCAGCTCCAACTCCAGATCCAAATCCCACCCCAGATCCAACTTCAGGACCAACTCCAGCTCCAACTCCGGGTCCAACTCCAGCTCCAACTCCAGGCCCAACTCCAGCTCCAACACCAGCTCCTACTCCAGCTCCAACACCAGCTCCAACCCCAGCTCCAACACCAGCCCCAACCCCAGTTCCAACGCCAGCTCCAACACCAGCCCCAACCCCAGTTCCAACGCCAGCCCCAACACCAGCTCCAACTGACGATCCAAATAATCCAACCGATGACCCTAATAATCCAACCGACGATCCAAATAATCCAACCGATGACCCTAATAATCCAACCGACGATCCAAATAATCCAACCGATGATCCAAATAATCCAACCGACGATCCAAACAATCCAACCGATGATCGAAATGAGCAATAGTAATAAAAATATTTTAGGTTTAAAAAACATCAAAAAATATTAAAAATTACAAGTAAACACGAAAAATAAAGAAAATTTTTGTTTGGAAAACCTATTTGTTCTTTCAATAAGCAAAACAAATATACGAAAATCATAAAAAAAATATAAATTTAATAAAAACTAAGATCCAAGCTTTATTTTTGTATTGTCATTACATTTTTCAGTTACAAACAAATTTCAAAGATTAAAAATTTTGATAATACAATTTAATAATTTTTATAAAATTTTAAATTGTGTAAATAAATTTTAAAATTAAATGTGCAAATTTCAAACTTAAGAGTTAAAGTTCATTTCTTCAAAACACCAATTTCCCTTGTGAATTATACTGAAAATTTTTTATCCCATTTACATTATATCACATCATCATACATATTGTGTGAAAAAAAAATCTGATGTGGTCAGCACATAACCGACCGCATTGTGTATTGTCTAGTTAAATGAAAGTGTTACAGAATATTATAAAAATGTCTGTTAAATACTTCTTTCCAATTTTTAGGACATTGGTAAGCTTATAGTTAACATATTTAGAAAAATGTAAATTTGGCTCTTAGTAGAGTTTCGCTTTGTGCTACCCGAATTCCCTCAAATGCTCGCCAGTTAGTTTCGGTAACAACCAGAACTCAAATATCAAATTTCAAGAAATTCCATCAATTTGTTCTGTGGATATGGTGAAAAATGTAAAATCGGCCCGCAAATCAGTTCTCGAGCCCTGATCTCTCCAAAAAAGTTATATGTTCATTGCTTTAATATGAGGAATTCATATATTAAATTTCAATGAAATCGGTTGATTATTTCTCTTTATATACACAAAAATGTATATTTGGCCCGTAGTAAACGTCTAGTTGCCGATGCCTGATTTCTTCCAAAACATACGAATTTTTGCGGACGGTCGAGCTGAGCTTATATATAAAATTTCAAGTAAATCGGTTGAATATTTTCTTCAAAATGTTCAAAAATGTAAAACAGGCCCGCTAAAAAGTGCAGTTCCCGAGGCCTGATATATACCAAAAGTTGATCGATCCGTGCCATGGTGGAAACAAACTTACATATAAAATTTCATCAAAATCGGTTCAGCCGAACTTGAGATACACGCGTGCACACACAGACCGACAGACCGACAGACCGACAGGTTGCTAAAAATAGTTTATTTACACTTCCCTACTATGGAGAAGTACGTTCCCACCGAAAACTCGATATGCAAAATTTGTTGCCATCACATAACCTACCTATTGTTTACACAATACGGTCGGTAAAAAGATATTGATAGTTAAATATAACATAGCAATATTAAAAGCAATTTGGTTTAAGGAATTTTTTGTTTGAGTGCAAACTATAAATAATAATTCTTTTTAATGTAAATATGCCTTTTCATTTGGGTAAATTTTAATAAAATCTGTATTACGCCATACATACTTGGATTAAAATTGAGAAGCTAGCAGTTCGAGGAATTGAATTAGAAGTTTTTTAAACGAGTTTGTCCATACTGAATATGTAGTCTAATGATATAGGATATATTTACTCCTTTCGGAAATAGTCATATAATTTGCTTTTTTAGTCATTTTACAATTTTTAACGTTGGCAATTCATTACAATACACCTACATAATTTTACAATATTTGTAAAAGTTCTAAAAGAAAATTTTAAAGTAATCAGTTACCCCCTCTCCAAAGACCTAAAAATGCCATTATTCGGTTTTCGTCTTAACAATATTCGGTAGGAGCCTAAATTTTAACACTTTTTAAATACTACTAAATAGTTTATTTTGTTAGAAGAAAATTTTTTTTCCATCCCCATCTCCTCTTAAGTTACTGCCTCTCGAAATTTCTAAAATTCGAATTTTCGAATCCATTTCCAAAACTTCAAGCTTTTCGAAATTTCTATAAAACCAAAGAATCTAAAAGTCTCACCATCAAAAAATATATGTATACAGATATATTTTTTTTTTAACTAACGCAATTATCACTTGAATTAGAGCATTATATTACGGCTCCTTCAATTTTTTTTTTCTCATCATAAATATGTATATGCAATTTTTTAAATATTTTGATGTATAAATGAAAGTAATTTAAATAATGTAATAGCAGATAGATTATTTTCAAAATGGAATTTACACTTGTTTAAGGAAAAAGGTCCAAAACCAAATTCAGATTATACATTCAAATGTTGCTAAACCTTGCAAACCATTGGTATAACCCAACTTTGTCATTAACATTTTTTTCCATTTAAAATGCAATTTTTTGCGCAGTATAGGTACTCATACAAATACTTCAAACAACATTAAATAATTTAATTTGAAAATATTGCTATTCAATTTGTTTTCAAAATCAAGAACAAATTTTTTAGAAGCAATTAGTGTGTTGAATGAAGTGTTGAAATTTCTGCTATAAATATTTGCAGATACACTCAAAAAAAAATTAAGTTAATAAGAACACAGATAAAATAAACTTTTTTTACCAATGTAAATAAATAAAATATATTTTCTATAATTGCAGTTGAGATCAGAGAAGCTTGCAATTACATCGATGAGATTGCATTTATAATCGATTGGTATTCGTTTCGAAATATTGTCACTTCTAACTAGTTCTACTTGTTATACTCATTATAAGCTGTAATATAAGCAGTTAAAAATTTTCTAACTGTATTTTCTAAGCTATTTTGCAAAATTCTATTTTCTTTTTTTTTAATTTTTTTGTTTTTTAATTGCTTTGTTTTTAAAAAATTTTTATTAATAATTTAAATTTCTTTTTTATCGTTTTAGTATAAAGTTGTTAATAATTTTCTAGTACATATAACATTCTTGCGTATAAGACATAAGTATATTCAATCAAATACATACATGCAAAAATATATAATAATTATGTATGTGTGTATGTTTACTGAATGTGATACATTTAAATTTACAAAATTTCAATTGAATATTGATAAATTTTGTTTTTACTATATTTTTACTTTTTTTTTTTGTTTTTTTCTTTTAATGATAAAAATAATTTTTAAATTTTAAATATGATAAGAAAATTTTTGTTATAGAATGAAATACTTTAAAAGGGTTGAAAATTATAGAAACGTAGCAGTTTCTTAAAAAATTGAACGCTGCTTTAAATCACGCTCGAACGAAGATTTTTTTTTAAAATATACACAAAAAAAATAAAAGGGAAAATAATTTTTTTCATAATTAAAAAATTTAAATTTAAGAATTAAAATTAAAAAAATATATATATAAAAAAGTATAAAATGAAAGGTAATTACCAAAAAAAAATATTAAAATAATTAAAAAATCTGAAAAAGTAATAGAACAAAATGTGAAAAATAAGTGTTATAAATTCAATAAAATTTTTCACAAATTTTATAGTAAAGTTAAATTTTACTTTAGCAATGAAAAACAAAATATGTTCGAAAACTGTTTAAATAAAAATTACCGATACTATTATTGTTCCAGAAAAACAAGAAAAAATCCTAATAAATCAATTAATTAAAACCGTAAATTTGCCTTAAAGAGAATTTAGACGTCAAACATTATTCATAAACTTTAGTTAATTAGAATTTGTTTGATGACTCCTATCATACAAAAAATGTTCAAAAATGTTGGGCATCAAATGTTGTGCAAATTTTAACTAAATTAAATACAATTCTTAAAGAGTTTTTGAAGTTAATGCTTTCCTAGATTTCTGGAATAATTCTAGAACAGATCAGATTCATAACAGATTGAAACATAGAGATAAAACATATTAATTAATAGGGACAAGAATTTGTGGAAATTTGTAGTACTTGAGAAAACTAAAGCAAAAAAAAACACAAATTATAAATTTGTAAAATTTTAAATCCTCGAAATTATTAGTGTAATATGTTTAAAAAAAATAGAAAGAAATTCATTTTAAAAATAATTGATATAATAATTAAATATAACCGTTAATATATCAAACATATTGATCATGAATTTTGTATGAGTTGATTAAAATTTGATATAATGTTTGAAGTGTAACCGGTTGATCTAATACTGAAAGAGGGATTTGAAAATTTTTTTTATTTAAAGTACATACAAATGAATATAATTATTAAAAATAAATAATAAATTTTTATACGAAAAAATTTTGTACTCAACTTGTGATATTTATGATATTATTTAAAAATTCTTGATTTAATTATCGCAAATAATAGTTGAGTTTTTTGGAGGTTTGAATTGAAGATTTTATTAAGCGTATCAGTTTTCTCCTTTTAAAATTTGTATTAAACCATTAAAATCCTTTATTTTTCGGCTTGATCATGCGATATTCTCCCAAATCAACTTCTTTTACATTAACCTCTATAAATTATATATAATTGGAACTTTGTAGGATTAAAATTGAATTCTTAATTAAGCAGATTTTTTTTTTGTATTTATTTTATAATGAAAATTTTTTTTTTCTGTATTACAGGATATAACATTTTATTATTAACAGTATTATGTACCATTTTTAATATAACAATTGCTCAAGAAGACCCATGTTTATATGTACCAGATAGTACATTTATTAGTGATCATGAATCATGTGGTGGTTGGATAAGATGTAATAATGGTAAATCATCAAAAGGTAAATGTCCAGAAGGTTTAAGATTTGATTCATTACTTGGTGTTTGTGATTTAAAAGAACATGTACCATGTATTGATGATTTATGTAATGAAGAAACAGAAGGACAATTCTTTGCTGATGAACGTAAACCAAGAAAATGTTCTGCATATATACTTTGTTATAAAGGTGTTGCTGAAAGTTATGATTGTCCAGATGGTTTATCATTTGATAAAAAAAGAAAAGTTTGTGATTATAAAGAAAATGTTGAATGTACTGATGAAGAAAATAGTGATAATTCTGTATGCTCAGCTGTACCAAATGATATATTATTACGTAACGAACATGATTGTTCAAAATATTGGGAATGTCAAGATCATAAAGCAATTGAAAATAAATGTGATGGAACACAATTATATAATCAACGTATTGGTAAATGTGATGATAGTGAAAATGTTGATTGTGAAATAACATGCCATAAATTTGAAGAAGGTATACATAAAAGAAATCCAAAATCATGTCGTAGCTATTTTAAATGTGAAAATGAAAAACCAGTTGAAGTAAATTGTAAGGATTATGAATTTGTTGTTGATGGTGATAGTGAAGAAAAAATTAATACATTAAAATGTGAAGATCAAATGAATGTTAGTAATGATTTATGCCCAAATCGTTGTGAAGGTAGAGCTGATGCTACTTTTGTACCAATTTATACTGATAATGCAGAAGAAAAATGTAAAAGATATCATCCATGTAAAGATGGTAGAATAAATGGTGATAACACTATTTTCACATGTCCAGCTGATAAATTTTTAAATGATGAAACACAAAAATGTGTTGTTAATGACAGAATTAATAGAGAAAATTGTAGAAATCCTACAGTATAATAAATTTTTCTTTTTTTTTCTCCTAATTGTACATACATACAAACATGATTATTTTTTACATTTAAATTTTTTTTTTTGTTTTTTTTTTATTAAATAAATTAATGAATTAATAAAAAATGAGGAATTTTTGAAAAAACAAAAAGTTTTTATAAATTTTTATTTCCAGTTGATGATGAAATTTGAGTAGAGGCGGTGAGAATGTGCAAATTTTAAAATTATAATTTCATATGCGAAATAGACTGCGAATAAAGGATAGAAGATAGTATAAAGCAAAAATGGAATATTGACTTGAACAAAAGCCAAAATTTGGTATGAGTTCGATTTCGATTCCTTACAGCAACCATCGGCAAACATTTGTGGGTTATTTGCAGATATTTACTATGTGAGTATGAGTGTGGACCACTCGACTTTCCTATACATTATCTACTTACAAGAAGAAATTACATTTTCAACTGACTTTTTAGCCTGTTTTGTTTCGACAAATTTTAATAGTCACAGTTGAATATTTTGTTTTTGCAAGTATGGGCTGCATTTTGAAGTTCAATGGGTCGAATGATGATCATCAACCGCACTTTGCGGATGACTGCCTTAAAGCGTTACAGGATTTTTAAAATTTTTTTATCATATACTGTTTAGTTTCCTCTCAACAATTTCAAAGAGCCAAGAGTTATTCTCCGTATCGTCATTTTGAATTGTTTTCCCCGCTATTTTAACTCTGTACAAATCATATGATCCCCCAGTGGGATTAAAAGTATCAAAAAAATTTCTATTTATACTAATAACTATTGTGATTTCCTTAAACTATCCACGTGCGATTCGTTTATCTATTTACTCAAACCGCGTATCTACACATTTTAATAATAAAAAAATTTCAATAATTTCTTTGAACGTCAAAATAAATTTTAAGTTGTTAAAATCGTTAATGGTTATATGGTAATTTCTTTTCTCAAAGTCATTCTATAATAGTTTATTTTAATTTTCAATTATCATTGTCGACTTACAACGTTCTTAGATTGCACATGCTTATATTCGGACCCTTTCACTTTCTTATTTCCTTTTTATTATTTTAAAATTGAAAACTTCAAAATATATTTTGTATTATTTTCATCATAATTTCAAAAGTATAATAGTTGTCTTTACAATGCTCCTTATAATTGATATTTAAATTCAATAAATTTTCAATTCTTTCTTTTTTTTTTCTAAATGACGAACTATTTTTACAAAATATTATAAAAAATATTTTATATTATAAAGTAATTTTATGAACATTCTTAAATTTCGGTGCGTTTTGAACTTTCTACATAATGTTCCACTTTACACCACTTGTACGATTTTTAATAAATCTAACGTATTGATGTGAAAAACTAGAAAATTTTAAATTGATCTTTTATTTTTTTTTTTGAAGAATATTTTTTAGAACAAATTACAAAAATGTGTATAATGAAATGGCAATGACAATGCAATTTTCAATTTCACTTTTGGTTAAATTTGAATTAATTAAATTATTATGAGGTATTATGAATTACGACATACATACATAATATGAACGTGGCAGTACTCGTTTCACTAAGAGAAATTTGTATTCAAAATTTTATTAATATAGCGGCCACTCCTCTCCACGAACATATTTAATATATTTAATATATAATTTTATAATATTGCAAATTCGTCCTATATTAAATCGGATTGTACTTTTGAATATACAAAGCTATATTCAAAGGTACAATCCGATTAAAACTCGAATTACCCTCATCAGAAATGCAGTAATATTATTATGTAGAAATTGTTTTAGAATTTCCGAAAATCAATACACTAACTCAAAAGACCGACTGAGTTATTGTTCAAATTATTTATAACATCCTCAAATTGGTTGGACTTGTTTAAAATTTTTTAAATTTTATATAGAATTATGCAACAAAAACAGGATAATGACAATATTACTTAAATATTTTGATATATGAAGAACTTATACATATATTCTTAAACAATGGATAATTACAAACAAAAATTTTCAGAAAATTAAAAAATAACACACAAAAATTAAAATGTCAATCAAAAATATTAAAGATGTAAATAAAGTGCATTTTTATAAACTTATTATAGACACGTCATACAATATTAAAGGTATACTTGGGGAAAAAAATCGAATACTAAAATATAGCAAGAAATATGAAAATATTTTGCAAGTACTCGTATGTTTAGGAATTTTAAAGAATAAAATATTTTAAAAACCTATCGTAACTGTAAGTTTTTTGAGAACTAATGAATCAGTAGAGAGAAGGTGGCGGCGTTTCACTTACTATAGATTAGGTAATAATATGATTCCGGCTTTAATATGATTTCGAACAAAAGATAGCGGCTCTCAAGACTCAATGTTAATTTAATTTGTAAGTATCTAGTATTAAAGTAAGGAAAGTGTAATATACAATACCTTAAATTTCTTAAACTAACTTAAAAAAAAGTATCTATTTAACTTATTTGTTTTAAAGTTTGGCAAAAATTTGCTTACAAGGATCAATCTAAAAAAATTATGAAAATAAACAAAATAATTGATAAATAAACAAAAATTGATTTCATTTTTTTAAATTCTTACAATCGACATTTTGTTTTAGAACTTTTCACTTTATTTTTCATTAAAACCGATAAAAAATGGAGTTGACCGTGTCAACTCTGTGATACCCGTACGAATTTGCTTTCCCATGTGCGAATAAATATGCTGTAGCTGACTATAGGACAGACTATAACTTCAAGTTGTCGTATTACAATTTTAATTTGTGTAAAATTTCAGTACTGTGTTTTTCAAAATACCAGAATTCGACGCTGATCAAAAACATAGACTTGAGTCTATATCTAAGACAGTTATTTCTTAGCGTTACAAACGGTAAGGCAAATTTAGTATACCCTTCGAACATACGTTTCTACGGGTATAAAAAATGAAATTTACATGCATATACAGGGTGTTTCGCATAGGATGGCAATTAATTTTAGGGATGATTCTTTGATCAATTTCCAGGAAAAAAGTGTACGCGTGCGGATATACTCGTTTTGAAGTTACAGTGTGTTGAAAAACTAATGTATCAAATTATTCCGGCATATAAATAAACGCTTATGTTTTCGGAACTATCTGGCGAGCTTTATCTCAACAACTATGGCTCAAATCTTTTTGATTATACGTAAATTTCAAAAAATCTTGTACCTTTTTTTTTCGAAAAAACTGTAGCTCGAAAAAGATAACATCTAGAACCCCTCTGCCTCTCTCCATAAATACAATTTTTTGCTGGTAATTGATCAAAAAATCATCCCTGAATTTATTTACCACCTTATACGAACCACCCTGTATTCATACAATATTGTGCTATGTTTTACTTTCTACATATTTTTCATAAATTCATTTTGGTGCACCATTTGGTATCGACAAGTCAATATATAATTTATTTCCTATTATTTTCGCGATAAAAAAAGAATTATTCCTGCCCTGATAATAATGTTCCTTACAATAAGATCAAAAAAATAAAAAAGGGGAATAATAATATGTCTTCCCATTCCTTATTTATATGTATATAAATTAAAAAAATTTACATATGAAAAGGAATTTCATTTTATTATAATTTTTTTTAAATAATTAAGGGGAACGTCAAAATTGTTGTTGAAAATAGAAGAGTAAAGGTGCAATTTTAATTTTTTTTTGATGTACTAGCTATACAATAGTTTAGAAATTAAAATTTCTTTATAATATTGAATTATTTTATTTAAATATGACAAAAGGAATACATGGAAACTATATTGTATTTGAACAAATAAATTCAATTAATATTCGAAAAGTTATGAAAAGGAGAGAAGATGACAAAGTGCAAATCATTTGGCACTAAAATATTCATAATTTTTTTTTTGTGATTTTAATGAATTTATTATAATAAAAATCTTTGAAGTATCTTAATAAAATTAAAATATAAATTGTAATTATTATTTTACCCTTAATAATTTTGGGTTGGATCTTAACTAGTAAGTTGTTAAATTGCAATTATATTTTTAGATATATGAATTTTGCTCGATAGCATGCACAACTGGGTAGCTGGATAAACTGTGCAGAATTTAAATTTTATTTTAATGCTTTTTTGTCAGGAATTTCTGCTGTAACAAAATCTTTAACATTAAAAATCAATTATTTTTTTTTTGTGTGTTAATTGAATTTGTTAAATTTTTGTAATCATAATTTACGCATGCACATCTGAATAAATTCAATTAGCAAAAATCGGAAAATAAAATGACATCAAAAAGTTGGAATTTAAAAGTCAACATAATACAGTAGGTGCATTAAATTTCGTGATGCTTTTTTAGGGCTTTATGCGAATCGTTATTCACCCGTAAGTAATCTCGCATGTCCATGGGAATATTCATTTCAAACAAAAACTATTTTATATTATTCAATGTAGGATATTCAATGAAATGAGTTGGTATTTAAAAATTCAGACTAACAAAGAGATTATGTGATAGCACCAAACTTCGGATGTTGAGTTTTTGGATAGGGAAGCGTAAATTAACTATATTTAGTGCGATGTCGGTCTGTATGTGTACTCGTGTAATTCAAGTTCGGCTAAATCAATTTTGGTGAAATATTATATATAAATTTATTTTGGGATACGTCACAAATTCATTGAATTTTGGGATATAAGAGGGCCTTTTTGCTGGTCAATTTTACATTTTTGCGTAAATCAAAAGAAATAACCAACATTGAAATTTAACATTTAAATTCGGAGTGTTACAACACTTTTTTGGATCAAAAGAAAGCTGGAACGGAACTAACTAATGGAGTTTCTTCAAGCTAAAGAAACTAGCTGGAAATTTTTCAGCAAATTCGGATGCCACAAGGCGAGGTTCTACTAATGATAGAACAATAAAGAAATTAATTTTATTCTATTATAATGATTTTATAATTTAATTGCTAACATACTTTCCATTAAAATTTTATTACATTAATTTAATTTTAAAATTTTAATAGTTTTTTTATATTTTTTAGTTTTAAGTGAAGATTTAAGATCTGATTATTAATTTTCAATAAATCATAATTTTTCAAAGAAAACACATAAAAACTGATGTGCTCAGCACATAACCGAACACAATGCGTATTGTCTAGATTTCTAGCAAAAGTGTTGAAAATGCCTTTTGCAGGAGATTGTGAAAATGCCCTTTAAACACTTCTTTCCAATTTTAAGGACGCTAATAAGCTTTTACTTAATATACAATAATAAAATATGAATTGCTTGAATAGTAGAGTTTCCCTACAAATGGAGAAGTGCCTTCCCACTTAAAACCCGACATAAGAATTTTTTCGCCATCACAATACCTCCCTTATTGTATGTAATGCGGTCGGTAAAAAGGAACTCAAAATCTTTTAAATCCATTTAAATCCAATTTACTAAAGTAAATAACCTTAATCAAAATAATAATTTTTCACACTTTTTCAAAAAAACAAAACAAACACAAGATACAAATAAATATTCTAATGGATCCTTTGAGAAAATGATTAATGTAAAAAATTCTTATGTCTGAAGGATAAAATGACAAAAAAAAAAAAAACAAAATCCTTGAAAATCACTACTTTAAATTGTCGCTTACGTTTTTCACTTTTCTCTTCATTTTTGTCACACCGTAATGGTTCTCAATTCAACACGTTTTATATTAAAAAAAAAAGAAAAGATTTATGATTTAAAAAATTTAAATTTATTGTCTAGCTTCCAAGAATTTTGTAATTTTTAATAAAGTATATGCATATTTTTCTTTCTAAATTTTTTATTATTTTAAAAAATAATTTTATTTACAAAAAAAAAGAATAAGATTAAATCACACTTAAAAACCACTGGCGTGTGTGCATGTGTTCCCTTACAATTTTTTATTTTACTTAAAACTATTAAAAATCCTTATTAAAAAATATTAACAAAATTTTATTATTTTAAGATTTCATTGCACCTATATTTGCCTAAATTTTAAAAAAAATTACTTTAATATTTTTCCTTTTTCAATTGTTTCTCATAAATATGACAAGAAAATATACTACCAAGGTACCAAGTAGGTACCAAGTTGTAATGAAAAATTATTCAAAATATAATTTGAAAATCCCATAATTTTGAATAATTGGTACTACAAATCTCTGGAATTCACCAGTTAAATGGAATTCACCGAGGACATATTTCGCTTTGGTACTTGACATTAACTTATTGTGATTTTATATATAAGCATCAACTAAACTTAACATATGAGGCGCTCAGCACATTTGTGGCCTACTTGCAAAAATTTACTCGAAATTACGGTTCAAATATTTAAATATTTAGATAATTTTTTAAAATTTTCTTTAAATTCTTTAAGCCATTTTACAGCTCTATCGAATGCAATAACTCATTTTTGCAAAAATTTTGGATAACCCAATATACTGAGCTTCTTATATATGAATATATTAAATTTTAAAAATTGACGTATAGTTACATGTTGTAGTAAGTTCCCGGTCTGTACATATAAAACTGATATACATAAAAGAATTGGGAAAAAATTGCAGTTTTTTTATGCTATATATTAAAAATATACTTAAAATAAAAAAAAAAATTATCAATTGATTTAGTTATCTTCTGCTTATCACGAAAATTTTGATCAAACCTAAGAATTAGAACTTATTAATTTTGCTGGCTTATTAATTTAGAAAATCCTGTGGTATTAATTTAGTATATGTAAATATTTTAATTCATTTTCGAATACCGTTCATATGACTATTAAAAATTGTATATAAATTCATTTGCTAGTGTTTAAAAAGCTCATACGACCACAATAATTCACCTCTTATTTTTGAACATATTCGAACTTTAGTAAAATAATATTACAATATTTATTAATCTAAAGTTAATATTTTATTTAAATTCTTTAAAAAATTCCAGAAATTCTGTAATAAGTTACAGATATGTAAAATTTTTCTATTCAAATTAAAATTGAATGTCACTTTGTTCAAATGTACCCATGTTTCGTCTCATATATAAAATTATATAACATTTTTATTTTAATTTTAAAATCAAGTTATTTAATGAAATTTCTGAACAACTTGTTTCATTCTCTATATAGGATATTTATTTTATTATTTTTGTGCATTATTTTGCTATGGTTTTAAATATGAATAAAAAATTTCTTACAAAATTAAACAAATTAAAAGCTACAAATGTGAAAAAAACAATAAATCAATTTTTCTTTTATACTGTTATATTCCTTTATGTCCCCCAAAAAAAAATTTTATAATTTTATAAGCAAATTGTATAAAATTATATTATAATATACACTCTGTCTTTTAAATATAATCTAATTTTTGGTCAAAAAGGAAAAGGAACCAAAAACCTTACACTATAGAGGTAGCTATTCTATATACACTAGCTACATGCTACATAGAACGTATTTTATAATATCGTTTACTTAAAGAAAAGAATATTATATGGAAAAATGATTTAATAATATCTAGCATATAAAATTATACTCCATTTAGTCTAGCTTCATATTTTTATCTTCCCCGTTTACACTTTAATATCCCTTAGATTTTAATGTAATGCTTTAAAAAACAAATTATGAAAAATGCATACTTGAATCGGTCAAAAAGAACTTACATTTTTTTTTGTAATTTAAAACATAATTCTTAATTGATAATATAAAAAGTTTGAATATGCAAGAAGTTGCGATAATTGTAGTCAATGTACATTGATTTTTATTTTACCTTATACATTATTCCATATTTAGAACCTGAATCTTGCTATTTTACTTGCCAAATGAAATGAAAGTGAGTAACTATCATACTATATTAGTATAACATAATTTTCGAGTGAGAAAAAATTATTCCGTATTGCGTGCCTCGTTTTTTTTTCAAAAAGTATAAAGAAATTTATTCACTTGGTTTTGTGAAGGTGAGGCACGTTTAATTTATAATTTTGGAAAAGAAGTAGACAATTCAATTGAAAAATAATTTTATTGGAAAAATGAGATAATAATTAGAAAAACGGAAAATTCCGATTTGAAAGTGGGATAGAAAACCAAGATACATACGATTTTAAATCGAAAAATGTATGATTTCTATAAGCATATTTAAGTTCAAATATCAAATGTTTAACTTAATATTAATAAAAATCTAATTAACAAAAATTTAGTCTCTGTCTCCGTTGCCTACTCACTACTAATTGTAAGTGGTCATACTAGTTGGATGTTATTCTGTTTAAGATGTCCCTATAAGTTTCACGATCCCTTGCTCAATGCACTAAATCACCAATATTTGATATTTTTTTTACAGTTCTTGATGTTACATAGCCATGACATTTGCTTACAAATTTAATAATCAATTAATTTTCGTAATACTGCTAAATTTAACTTAACAAATCAAGCTTAAAATTATTTTTGAAATTTTTCATTTATAAACTGTGTCACTTCTCTCTATATAGCCTTCGAAAGCTAAATTATTGCTAATTAATTGACAGAATACGCAGATTTTAAATAATATGAAAAAATCAAGTTAAATAAATTCAATAATTTTTTGGCCGTCCTAATTACATTTTCATAACATAAAAAATTATTTTAATGTACTAAAATGTTCATATGAATATTTTTTTTTTTAGGAAAATAAAGATTCTCCTTTGTTTTTTTTTCTATTTTTTGGAAAGAGTGCATTAAATGGGATAAAATATTTTATTTTCTTATTTAAAAATCTAAGTTCCTTTACCTTTATATAGCCAAAATATTTACTGTATTATAAAATATGCTGGACATATTATTTTTCTTTATAATACAAAATGTTATGTAGTTATTATGGTAGCAGCCCCATTCTCTTCTCCTTAAAATATATAAAAATATTTTGTTCATTTATATAAAGAAGAAGAAGAAGAAAAAAAAGATTTTATATTCATAGACTTCATAAATTTTCATTATTTATACTTGCCTGGGTCCCACAATCAAATACATAAATAGAAGAAGAAAAGAAGAAAAAAAAAAGATTATAATAAATAGGAAAAAAATATCATATCGTGCCATTGAGACTATTTTACTTTAATGGTGTCAGCAAGAGGTCCTGTTTTTTTTGACTATTTTGAATTCTTTGCAAATTTTTGCTTTGTTTTTGATTTAAGAAATATTTTTATAAATTTTTTATATTTTTAATTTTTTATGTTTTGCTTTTTTTTTTCTTTTTCTGTTGAAAGGAATGCAGTAAAATCTGTTTTGTTAATTTTTATATAGAAAAATCTATTAATAATATATTCGTGAATCCTTTAAATGTACAAAACATAAATTGAAGAAAATGTCCAGTTCCTTAAATATTTTTCGAGAAGATCAAATTATATTTGAATTTGAATAATTTTCATTCTTGCATTAAAAACTTGGATTCATAAGAATAAATATGTAGGTAATTCGGGCACTATGGTATGTATTTCAAAAAGAGCATGTCGTTAATATTAGAAAACAATTAATTCTAAGGCAAAAATCGCATAATGAGTTTTGAATCAAATATATGTAAATATCCAAAAAAGTCCTAATCACACATCACACATTTTTAAATATACTTAGACACCAAGAGTAGAATAAATTACTGATAGTTATAATTTTAATTTTGGAGCTTAAAAATTACCTTTTTAATTAATAAGAAAATGCAATAATCTTAAAAAAAAAATCGAAAAATTTCATTATTAATAAAAGAAAAATTGGAGAATATTATAAATTTTTCTCAATTTTTCTCCATTAAAAATTTTGCTTTTGTTTTTTTTTTCCTCCAATATATTAGTAATATTAAAATAAACAGGGTGATTCAGCAATGATATTATATATTATTGTTTAGAACTTCAAAAATGGATAAAATTTGTATTTGAACCTAGTTATCAAATGTCAACGGTTTCCGAGATATACAGGGATTTTAACGAATTTCCACGAAATTTCTAGTTACCCAGAACTTTTTGCTCACAACTTCACTTCTGGAAAAGAAAGTAGCTTTAAATGAACTGCCTTTGAAAGGTCTTGAAATCAGCTTCTTATATGATTTTGTATATTTTTAGAATCAAAGCATTCGAGCTTTAGAAAATATCAAATTTGTCCCGTATTTTAATTCTCAAAGTATGAAATTTTGTTTTTACAGTTAATTTTTACAATGGGAGTTAAAAAATCTTTTGTGATAGATAGATACAGTACGAAAACCATTTTTGTGTGAAGGATTTGAAGGCCCAATTAAAATGTGTAATATTGTACATTATTCTATTCTTTACCTAATCAGGATTCTTTAATTTACCTAACAGGATATAATTTCTTTACCTAACAGGATTGTTTAGTGCATTTATCGTGAATTTATATGAGCTTTCAATAAATTCTTTTTAAAATATTATTAGAGAAATTATTTTAAAAACAAATTTTTCAAATAAAATTATTCGATTTTAAATTTTAATTAAATTAAATTAACATTAATATTTGTTATGTTAAGTTAACATAACAATTTTTAACAAAAAAATCATAGAGACTATATTATCACGCTTTTATTACTTTTTACTTAATAAAATAGGCATTATTTTCAGGCATTATGTTCAACAAACAAGCATCAAACTACTTACATATTATGAAAATCAACCTATCATATTTTCAAAATGGGGTAGAAACGCTCTTGCATCAATGCGAGAAATTTAACTATTTTGATTATTCCTCTACGGCATGATCGAATGTCATCGAATAATAATCAATAAAAAATATTTTTTTTTTATTATCCTGTGTGCAATTGTAAAATCAAATAAATGACAATGTTGTAGGTGGAACACCAGTGTTGTAATTTTTCAATTTTTTTTTTTTATAAAATAAAATAAAATAAAATAATTTACATAACATGTGAACATACAACACCATCCCGCCTTATATTACATTATGTGTTTATACAATATTTATACAACAAACATTCATACAAAATGCAAATTATGTGTGTAAAGAAATAAAAAATAAACTTAAATTTTAAAATTAACCACAATTGTATAAAAAAAAACGCTCTCATATGTAAGGTTAAAATTTTTATTTGATTTCAATTTTGCAAAAGTTTTATTAATATTTGTACCTATTCCTCTTGGTTTGGTTTAACAAAACCTTACATTTCATGTAAACTTTAATAATAAAATTTCGCTATAATAAAAGCAATAAAAAATATGCCAAAGTTGGATCAAACCAATGTAGGTTAGTAAAGTAGCATTTTCCATTTGAGCAACTGAAAATGCTACTTCTAATAACACTCTATGTAAATTCATTATTAAAACTACTTCCATTCATATATGAATATGTTTCAAAGATTGCATACCTTCAGGACCTGCAATGCATGCAATCTTTGAAATAAAACCGAAAAAAAAAGATTAAAAGAGGGATTATTATAATGCTTAAATTTAATAAACTACAATTAATTTTGCGAGGTTGTAACTTGAGAGGGAGAAAAACAATATCAAAAATCCCGAAAAAAACTTATTTTAGATAACGGAAAATTTTTAAGGAACATTTTGTTTTTGTAAATTACAAATGTGGTACGCAGCAGTTAAAACAGTCAGCCACTACTTCACTGCGTTTCAGCCAGCCGCTACTTATGGTGCAATAAATATTTTAAAAATGGCATTTTTAGGACTTTCAATGGCTGTAGCCATTGTAAAAATTTTTTACGTACGTATTTTTCACAGAATTTTTTTTATCTTCAAGGGTATAGAAGTTTTGTAAACATGGCCACAGACAGAATGAAACTAATAAGCACATTTTCTCAATTTTTTTTTGGAAAAGTACCAAAAATTCATAAATGAACTTGCATTTACAACACTCAATTTATAATAATGTCAATCAAAATATATCAAATTTGTGTTTCTATGGCTGTTTTTTTTATTGTCTTGAATGAACTTTATCATAATAACACGCAACATAAAATATGTATATATATTATAATACAGAATTTATATGCTTAAAATGGGGAGCACATCACGTTCTTTGAAAAACTCATACTCTTTCAATTTTATACTTATATTTTCTTTTTCCTTTAAAAGTAATATAACGCACATAAAGCAAAAAAAAAATAACCAAAGAATGGCATAAAGTTAATCAAAATACAAGTAATATGTATACATAATATATGTATGTATATGCAACGTGCGTGGAGATGAGGCATTGAAATTGTAAGAGTATACACCTTTTATATAATAAATGTACAATATTAACATCAATTCACTTAAAATTCATTGCAATATCAACAGGATTACATAATCAACTTAGTTCCGGTAATGTAAAAAATTTTTGCTTAGCCTTTTTTTCTTCTTTCTTTTATTTTCATTATTATACTCTGGAATATATGTACGTGTATGTTCTTTTAAAAATAACATCTATAAATAATTTTTATTTTTATATCCTTACTCTTACTACTTATTACGACCCAAAATTTCTTTTTCTTTCTTCTTATTCTGTTTTGTTGTTTTTTATAATTTTGATTTGTTTGCCCTTACTGCTTCAATTCAACTCTTCTCATCTATGTACCAATGTACTTTTCTTTTTAAACACCATCAATTTCTTAAACCATCTTCACCTTTACTTGTTTCACTTTTTTTTTTAAATAAGAACTACACAACATAAATTTTGTATCAAAAGATTTTTATAATTTATATGTGTAACCGCACAATTTTTTAGGTTATTTCTATTTATATTTTTGAATGCGTTTATAAAATATTATACTTGTGTGTGTATGTTTGCATCAAATATTCCCCCTCAAACTTTGGAGGAGGACCGGAAAAAAAAACAGAAATAATATAATTTTTGCAATCCTAAATCTAATTTTATACAAATATGAAAAAAAACACAATTTTATTATGGGTGAATAATACTTGTATAACAGTAACTGAAGGTGTAGTTTAAGTGTATATTGGGGAAATTTGGGATGTTAAAACAAGAAAATAATAAAATTTTTATTCTATGTGTTAAGACCTATTTGTTAGAATGAAACAAAGAAAAAATATTATGGTAAATAAAATAAATATAATATAGACTTTGTAAATTTATGTGCATTGTAGCTCTTTTAACTTTAAACTACTTTAAAGGTTAGAAATAAGTTTAAAGTTTAATACATATCTGCTAGTATAAATGATTAAACATAAGAAAAACGATTGATTTGTAGACCATATTTAAGTTCAGGTTAAATTTTAACAAAAAATATTCGAAATCGTGCGATTGTTGGAAATTTGGAATAATATTATAACAAATGCAAACAAAAAACTGTAGAAGATGAAATATGAAACTGCATATCAGAGTAAACTTAAAAAGCAAATGCACTGTTAATATGAACTGTATATATAATATGAAAGATATAATATGAAAGATATCAGGAATCGACAAAACTTTTCGGACGACGGCACATTTTTAAAATAATATTTTTTATACGAAACTGTAGAGCGGATGAGTTCTTAAGGCATGGAACGATTCTTCGGATCTTATAGATGAAAGGGAGGACTTAGAGATGCCTCTGAATACGTGCAAGCTGTCGTTTTGATAAGCGGCAATGGAGCAAGATAGCAGCAGGTGAGAAGATGTAATGACATACCGGGTTACTGTCTGATTGGCGAACACGCCAGGAGGGTGGAACTTCCTTTTTTTGTGAGTTATGAATCCGGTGAATGTAAATTAAAGGAATCTAAACCGATCCTAATTGGCGTTAGTGTAACATCGGACAGCCACGTCAACTTAAGCCTAAATCTAACTTAGTAAGTACCTAAGCGAACCATAAATTAAATCTTTGTTCACAGTCATATTACATTTTATTTTTCTTATTTGCTTATTTCTTATTACATTTTTAGAATTTATTTATTTACATATTTATTCATTTTACATACATACATACAGAAAAATTTCGCGTTTTAATATCTTTCAACCCTTAAGTGTACAAAATGAAGAGATAAAATTAACAAATAAAACCTTATTTTTTTTTTCTTATAAAATGCAACAATTTTTCTAATATTTGTTTTCCCTTTTTCTCTGTTATTTTAATAACAAAAAAAACAAAATAATAAAAATGAGAACAAAAATGGAAAAAGGGTGGGTGGTAACTATGGATGTGTGATGGTTGTATAGGGGGGAAAATATTTGTGTTAAAAACAATTTTCTTTTAATGAGAAGAGGAAAATCAACAAAATAATGAAAAATTTACAACATAAGAGCGACAATTTTTTTCTCTCTTTTTTGATTTCTTTTTCTTTTATGACTCTAAAATAAAGTGATGGGTGGGTTTCTATTCCAAAAATTGGCATGTGGTGGCATCTATAATAATATAATCCTGTGGTGAATTCTTAAATTAAATGAAAATTCCTATTACAACTTGTTTATTTAATAAACAAAAAACAAGATGTAAGTATAAATGTACTCAAATTAACTTGCTTATATGTTGAAACAGCAAATTATTGTTATATTTTTCATTTACTTATATACGTATACATATACTGTTATACTTTACTCTTACACATAGATTGGCATTTATTGTTTAAGATTTTATGTTTATAATTTCTTTCTATTCTAATTTTTTTTTTTTTGGAATTACTTCATTAGTATTAACAATAGTGCATTCTTTTGTAAATTTGAAAGCCTTAGTTGAACAATAAAAGGATTTAATTACAAAATTTTGAATATAGTTTACATACATAATATTGATTATACAATTTTATATATATATATATATATATATAAATATATGGCGGTAATTTAATTACTATTCCACGGATATTAAGTGTTAACCTATATACAGAATTTTGTAAATATAATTTTATTATACATTCAAATTTATAGTGGTGTATATAGAAACCATAAATGAATTGAAATTAAATAGATTTCAAAATTTTTATTAAATAATATTTAAAATTTTATTTTAATTATGCTTGTGTGTTAAAGTGTTATATACACGTGTATACATGTGTATATATTAATTTATTTCTTATATAATTATTAAATAAGATTTATGTTTCGATATTTTTTTGCTTTAGTTTACTTTTGTTTTCAGTTAGAGTTCCCATTATTACAATTACGATTCATAATTTATTATAGAAAGTTCTTAAATATTCGTTCCCATAGCTCGTTCCATTCTAGTGCAGGGGGTCTTTATAAAATAATATACTGAGCGCATTGGAATTCTTATAACATGCAAGAACCAGTTACATTAAAAAAACAGCTTTTAATTGAAAAATACCTAGCACAAAAACGTTTTAATGATAGAATCAACAATGATTTCAGAAATAATTAATACAAAATCGAACTTTATAACCGGTTCTAATATTTATTCAAGAAAATCTGTTTCATTCATTTTCAAAATAAACTACTTTAGCAATTTGTTCTTGTCGACAGCTTTATTGTTGCATCTATAATTTAATTATTTAAGGCAAATTGTTCATTATACACCTATAGGCTTCAAAGAATTTCTGTTTATCTGATTTGTTACCGTAATACAATATTAGCCTTTAAAATTGGAAATGAAAAAAATAGTAAAAAAAAAAATATAAAACCTATGACATTATTTTAAATTTAGCACAGAAAATAGGCGAAATATTAGAAAATTTGAAAAAGAAAAATTTAAATTGTCTTCAATGAAAAGTTCTTACTAAAAAATATCGAACATTTTAAAAAGATTTTCAAATTGAATTTTATTGATTTTTATTAATCTAATTTAAGTTATTTCAATAACAATATTTGGGATATAAAAACGGAAGCTTCTGAATCATATAAACTTCTCGATTTATTTTATTATTTATTGTAATACAAATTTAATTACAATCAACTTTGCTTGTGGGTCTGGGATTATGAACACACATACACAATATAAATTGTGTAAAAAAGATAATATAATAAATAAAGTAAGAATAATTAAAGTCTAAGAGTTTATTTAAACAATTTAAAATATTTTTAAAAGAGAATTAAATAGAACCATGTTTATTATTTTAACTTTATAACGTGTTTCCGTTTAATTATATACAATACTTTGTACCTATATATATATATATATGTATAAAATTTTTTAAAAAATTCAATTCTGTGGTAACAAAGGCAAATTCTGTGGCTGTCTATTGAAAATTAATTTCATCGCATTTAAGATGTATTCATATTAAAAATACTTCCCAAATTATACAAAATATATGTAATATTAAAAGTATACTTTAGCTCTTGTAAAAAAATATTCTACTTTTTACAAAGGCAACATCTTTAGGCTTTCCAATTAATTAAGAAATTAAAAAATTTAAAAAATTGCTTAAATAACAACAGAACTAGTTAATCAACTGCTATTATAGTAAAATTTTCTACATTTGTACATTAGTTTTAGTACATTCTTATTATACAGTTAGTTCTTCATTTATAAATGAGTTCATATAGAACAGAATCAATTTCTGTTCTATGAATTCAATAATTTTTCTTTTAATGAATTTATTACTAGTTTTAAGAAATATTTTTAGGAAACGAATAATTTTCCTAAAAATTTATATTTTTACCTAGCTAGTAATTGCTATACAAAATTAACAATTTTAGACCATTCCTTCTTCATACCACAGAATTTGTACGTATTTACAGTATGTTATATAAGTGTATCTAATTATACTTTTTTTTTGTATTGTACAAATTGCACAAAAAATAACTGAAGGTGAAAGTTTAATTATTTTTGATGATTTCTATCACCTGTATATTTAATTTAAAATATTTTCACCTGAATAGTTTTGTATAGTTATTTAATTAAATGTTTATTTTAATATTATATCAAGCTATATTATTATTAGGTATTATAGGTATATTGTAGGAGCATATATTTTACATATATAACAAATTTTATATTAACACTGTTATTGTTAAATCCATGTTTCATTTTAAAATTTTATCTAATACATTCGTTCCGTATCGTAGATATACTTTGTTTTTTTTTTTTTGTTTTGTATAAACTTCCTTAATTAATATAATATGCATCAGTAAATAAACAAAAGATATTTATTTTGTTATCCTTGTGTTCAGGCATAATATTCTGACACTATACATAACGACTAAAGCATCCATAGAAAATTGATTTTAACTATTCTAAATATAAATAGATATTATATACGTTTGCCTATACGTAAATGACTATGTAGGTTGTATTTATAAATAGGTACCTTTTAATTAACAGAATGGGGCACATTGGATATAAATTGTAATAAGCAAAACAATGAGAATGTTATAATAGAAGTAAAAATTTTAGATTAGAATGAAAATGCAGGAAAAGCGACTTTGCATTTGTATAACACTTTTTTTATTAACTTTTTGTATTAACTTTTTATATTTTTATGCTTGGATGGTTTAGATCGAGAGAGTGGTAAATTAGAAAAAATAGTTTTGAAATAATAAGAAAATTATATTGAAATGAGCAATAGTTTGGATGCTATTTCTATGTGTAAACTCGAATCTATACTTATTGAAAGACTAACCTACTGTTCCTGTACTGCAAATCACCGCCTAACACCTACATTGTTCATAAAATTCTTTACTATATAAAATTAAATTTCTAATAATCTAAAAAGCACTTGTTGAGTTAAAATTGTTAAAATAATTTTCAAAAATCTAAAGATATTAGTTTTTAATGAAATAAATTTCAAAAGTAAAGTGTAACATAAGCATAGAAACTCAAAGCATTCAGTTCATTCTGAAAAAATCTCAAATTTTAAGAATTTTAGCATTTCTAACTCAAAAATGTTATTTTAAGACTTATCACCCTTTCGATACATCGACAGATTTTTTTTTAACAAAATAGATTTTTATTCTTAATGAACTAGATTATGCAATACGATTTCTATACGTTTGTATACCATTATGTCTCAAATTATAATTTTTATATGTTTGAGAATTGAATTTGTTTTTACATAATACAAATGTTCTAAAAATTGTTTTGTAATTATACTTAAATTTTAATTAAATTGTAAAAATTAATAAAATTTTATACAATAATATTAAGTAATACAATATATCGGTATATATACACAAACTCACATGTTTATATGTATACAATTACATATTTTTATTGTATGTACAATTTTAACAGAAATTAATATTTTTTAACTTTTGCTTGTTAATTTAATTTTATTTTTTTCAAAATTTGAGTAAATTTTTAAAAAAATAATCCTTAAACGAACTTTATTTAATTACTGCTCTCAAATTTTACTTAATTTTAGCGTGGTTATATTTTATGACCTGGAATTTGTTTCAAGAATTGAGCTCTTTTTCAAATGTTAATATATTTAATGTATAAATAATAATAATTGTAACTAAAAACCTTTCCAAATATGTTCTCAAATTAAAATAGCATTCACAATTATAAAAAAAATTAAGCGTTTTGTTACAAGATGAAAATTATTATTACAATTGATGGTAACACTTACAATTATACATTATAAGTATTATTAATATTGCAATAAATGAGTACCATACTGTTATAAATGTGATATGGGATCCTGGACTAGATTATATGCTTTATTATTGTAAAATGTTTAAATTTCATTTCAGACATAATCTACATAGGAAACGTATAGTCATCTTATTTTACATGCATCTTTAGTAATTTACACCTGTAGAGACCTTACACATTACCTTCTGTTCTATTACATTAATATATATGGCATATTTACATTTGATATGTATGTATGACAGTATACATAATAATATTTCACTAATGAAGTTTTCATAAAAATTTGTACTGACATCAATCATAGAAGTATGACTTTATAATATTACATAGATTATTATATCCACCTTATGTTAACATTAAAGTGATGAATTTTTATTTAAAAATGAATTCATTACAAGTTGACAAAAGTCGTTGGTATAAAAACATTTTGTTATAAAATTCTGTTATGGTTTTTTATTTTTAATATAATCATTAAATTCAGTATTCAAAAACTTGAGTTGAACATCATACTTTTTACTTCTTCTTTTTTGTGGGAAACAGACTGACTACCCGGTAAAACAACTATAAAACAAAGAAAACAGATAAAGTTGCAACATTTTTTGAATAATTTATGAAAAAAATTTTATATTTACATTTAAGGATCATAGAGTAACTCATGAATTTAAAACAAGAAAACAATTTTTTTTGTTCGCCTTTTTTATTCAAATTTTTTATCTTTACTATCATACATGTAGATACTAGGTAAATAATATTATATCTTTTGTAGCTCACAGTACTTTTTGCAATTTTAAAATGTTAAACGCAAAATACAGACTTTCTATGTGTATACAAATATTTATAGTGTATCTATGATATGTGAATATAAGCCTGGCATTTTGGTTAAATTATAAAGCATAATTACTTATAGCATAAGAACCTACTTGGCAGCATGAACTAAAATTTAAAAGCATAATTTGTTAGCGGATGCAAAATTTTTAACCTTCCTCATTTAAATAATTGACGCCTGCCATTTTGTTTCGAAAAATCTTGATTTCTTAAATTTATTAGATAAATTTGAAGTTATGAGCAGAAAACCGATTTTTCTTAAGATATAATTCGAAACAAATTTTCAAAGCCGTAATATCATGTGAATATTAATGGATAAATTTAGTGCCATTGATATAAGCAAATAAATTTTAAAACTGTTCCAATTTTTATTATGCAACTAAATTTAAAAGTACAAAATATTTTAAAGGAACGGGCATAATTGAAATAAATGAACTCTAAATGAAACGAAATGAGCTTTTATAATATTTTAGGAGCCTTTCATTGAACAAGACTAGTCGAACATAAAGCCATAGCTAGTTTTATTTTACACTAGTGAAACTTAAATGGTAACAGCACCGCCAGAACGAAAATGTAATCATACTGTAATGCATCCACAAAGTAAATATTATTTTTACTTGTTAAATTTTTGTTCACATGTAAATGATGTATTAAAAATTTTTAACATATTATTATTTTGATAATATTATTTTATTTTTATGTAAATATTTGCAACGTGTTCAATGTACTTGAATATTAATAATTTAACTTTTACTCGAACTTTTATTGTAGTTTATTTAATTAAGTTTTAAATATGACAAAATATGATAAAATATGTGGAGGCGGCAATTGAATATTTAACGTTCAAAATACCAGTTGAAAATTTTTATTTTAGGAATAGCCTAAAAAGTTATTGAGGACATAAGTCCTTGCTGGTGAGGTTCTTATTTGCGCGGTGCCCTGTTTCCAAAATAATTCATGTTCCAGGGAAAAACTGTATAATATATAAACAAATAATATTCTATGACATCTTCATAAACTTAACAAAATTTCCAGTAAATTTTCGATTAATTGATTCTTTGATTCTAAACATCTTAAACATAAAAAAAACTATTCAACTTTAATTTTGTTAAGAGTGAAATTTATATTCAATTCGATAAATCTTGATTCCGACCACTAGCATGCCTCGGTTTCTTGAGCCTCTCTTCATTGCTTATAAAAATTTCATATTTACATTGAGGTTACAATGCCCTATTAAAATATTTATGATCATTGTGTAAACTGCCTCGCCATTCGAAATGATTATTTCAAAACACTTCTGATTATAACTTTCCAATAGTTTATTTGCCCTAGAGTCTTACACACCGTCTTTAAGGTATCAAATTTTTTACTTCAATTTTATTTGTAAATTCTTCATGCACCCAGCTTATCTTTAATAATCTCATAACAATTTAAAGTATCTCCATGAAACAATGTCAGGCTGATATTTTAAAGCTGATAATTTCGGACTGATGACACAAAATACATAAATATTTGAAATGCAATTAGGAAGTATTAAATTTATGTTAAGTAGTTTTGGCCGGCAACTACAGATATCTTCTTCAAAACATTGCCTATGAATCTAATATTTTTATTCCGAAAATTAAAAATTCTTAAAAAGGTCTGTATTAACCTGTTAAGCGATTAGTTTTTCTTAGACAGCTCGATTTACTGTGCTAAATTAATTTCAATCGAAGACGTGTATTTACGAAATTTTATTAACAAGGAATTTTTCATTTTTTGCTTAACTTTCATTGCAAATGCAATTTTCTTTTTCGGCATGACGTACTTATATACGCATATATACGACAGTATTTCTTAACAGGTTAAGACATTAAAGCAAGATAAATACAAAATGCAATCCTTCAGGTGTTTTGAGTTAAAATGTTACTATTCAATTTTCAATTGATTTTAAATTTGAAAATCTTGCATTTTCTATCAATAATAAAAACCCTATTTTCTATGTTTTTTTTTTAAAACCTATTTATGGATTTAAATTCAATCACATCCACACTTTCTTTTCACAAATAATTTAGTGTCTCAGTTGAATTTTCTCCAACCATAATTGCTTCATTAACAAAAAGTTTTCAGTATTATCAACTTACTTTTTTTTGGCTTTAAAAGACGCACAAATTCAAATTCAATTGAATTTCTTTCACTTTTCAATCGTCCCACCATAACTTTATTTTTCGGAAAATGAGAGTGTAGAAGGGGAAAAACCAAATATTTTCAAGGAATTTCTATAACTTTTACTTTCAAATTATTAGTATATTTTTTTGTTGGTACAAAATAATCTGATTATATCCTTTGATCATAATAAGGCGGACATCACGATTTTTTGTAAAAAAGATGAAAAGTTTTTTCTTTGTACATTACGAAAAGGATACCAAAAAAAAAAGCATAATGAAATCAAATATAAGAAAACATCACCAAGTTTTTCTCTCTCTCGCTCTCTCTTGTTCCCCTATTTTGTTAATGAAAAACAAAAAATTAGGTAAGAACCACGTTTTAGAAAGTGGAAGAGGTTTGTGTTGGTTATATAGAAAAAAATCCTTAGGGGAAAAATTTTTTTTTTATTCCTTTTTTTTTGTTTTTCTTTCCATTCATTCATTTATTTTAAACGAAAGTCGCGTACAATTTTTTTTTGAACTTTTTAACTTAAAGTTTTTCATAATGATGAAGTTTTCGTTTTTTATTTGAACTTTACACAAATAAGCATGAATCTATCAAACGTTATATACTAAGGAAATTAGAAAAGTAATCAACAAAGTAGAAATTTATTTACCTTTAATTTTAACATTTATTTTTTTCTATTTGAATGTGGATTGTGGACAATACGTAATTATCAACAAAAAAAAAAATAGACAAGAAAATGGAAAAAGTTTGATTACACAACAACTTTCAGGATATTTTTGATTTTCCTGAAAAATCACAAAGTTTTTGAATGTTTGTTTTAAATTAAGTAAATAGATAGGTAAGTATATATATATACACATGTATGTGCATAACAGAATTCATAATGAAGAAACTGTAAATAAAATTTATAATATAAGGCACCACCGATAGTCGTTAGTTATTAATATCGAAGACACTAGAACAGTCTGTAGTAATACTAGAAAATTTCGTCGAAATTGAGTTCTACAAGCTAGGCTCTCATATTGAATTTGATGTCTTTTGAAATTCTGAACTAGTACTGAATAATTTTGTGTTTTGTGGGAGACTGAAATTCATTGTACATTTATGTCATATACTTGATTTCAATTCACAAATGCAAGCTTCAGCTTTGGATCTCGTATAATTAGTTCAAATTTGTTAGATTTGTAAAATATGTTCAACCCCAGTCGAAAATTGAAATTATCATTAAAAATCATTTTTTCTTCTTTTTTCTTTAAAAATTGATAAAGATTTTAGATATCACATTTTTTGCAATCTGCAATTCACAATCTATATAACAGATTCAAAATTTCAAAAATAAATACATTTAGTTGTTTACTTTGTCTTTAAAATTAATCTGCTGTATTGTTTAAAATTAAATAAAATCAACAGGATTTTAAAATCATGTCGAATTTTTACTGTACAAAAAAAATGTTATACTAAATGAATGCTAGTGAAACAAATTTTTATTGAACATTGCAGAGTGTTACCATATCACCATAATAATATGTGAACGTGAAATACAGACCAACTCTAAACATTCATGAATTTGGGCAATGTAATACTATTTCTAAAGAATATAAGGAGTCGATTGATAACCCAATCTAACATGAATAATTCAAAATGAAAAATATTTTATTTTCGTTTAAAATTCTATATTGAGTTTGAAAATAATTAGTGGTCATGAAATAAAATATCGATTAAACTCGGGAACTACCAAAATAAAAAAACTAAATTTTAGTTTTTTTCTTACCTAAAAATTTTATTGGGTAGGGCCAAATTACATAATTATCTTTTTTCATATTGTAATTAATAATATTTAGGCATTCTTAAAAATTATTTTTAAATTATTCTGAATTCTTTAATATTCTCATTTAACCTAGAACTGTTTCGGAAGTTAAGAAAGGTGGTGAAATTCCATATTAATAAAAAAACAAAAAAGGTAATAAAACAAAAATCTATTTCCGTGTAGGAAACCATGTAGCCTTATCCCGGAACTCTTGTTAATATTAGACACTTCTCTTTTATAAATCTATGTTTAAGTTTTTGTTATTATTTTTTTCTTTATTTGGTTTTCTTATTTATTAATTCCTCATGCCCTCCGCCCCCTTCCCCCCTCCACCAACCGATTAATCAACAAATATTCTTCATGAATATGCCCTTTTTCCTTTTTTTCCTTTTCGGTTTATTTGTTTACTTTCTTTTTTTGTTCTTTTGCATTTTCTTGTTGTTTTCCTTGTCCTCCATCATATAAAACCTCACGTTTCACATAATTATGGTAGGATTACGTGATATGATTTGGGAAAAAGGCTAAAAAAAAAAATTTATTTTAGTTTAAATTTTTCTTCTTTTTTTTTTCATTTTGGTTTATTTTCGTTTTAACAACGTTTTCAGGACTCTCTTTTCGTTCTAATAAAATATATGAAATGTACAGTTTCCACTTTCCATTTTTATTTCAATTCTGAAACATTTACAAAATATATGTGAATATATTTATGCATATGTTCAGATCTTTAGATTTCAAAAATGGAAAATATTTCACGAAATTCTTAGCTTTTGAAAAATTTGTTAGTTAAAAACCAATATGCACAACAATATGCTACAGGACATAACATTAAAAATAAAAAATTTTTTTACACACTATTATATATATATATATATATATATATATATATACATAAATTGATATATTATGCCTCCCATAATTTGGGTACGTGTAAAAATATAAGTGTAATTGTGTATGTGTTTATTTATTACAAGATAAAATTAAAGTAATGTTAAAGTTTAAATAAAAAAAGGATTTTTTATTTACATGTGTTTTTTTTTTTTTGTAAATTCAAAAGGACATTGTTATGAATGTTATGTGTGCTATAATTTTGAATATTTTCCTGTCGTTTCGATTTTCCTTGTCATCAAAATGTATATAATGGGGAATAACAAGAAGAAAATAAGATTAATATCTATTTTGTACCTTAGTTTTGTATTGCTTAAATTTGTGTGCTTAAAAATACGGGTGTGTATTTGTCTGAAAATGTATAATTGTTATGCAAATACAAGCAAATTAGATTTATCTTATCTTTCAGCAGTAAGCATAGTAGCGATTTCTATAAGTTTGTGGTAAAGGTACTATAAATTTTTTACCTTTGTAAATTTAAATAAATTTTGAAGACCATTGCGCAAAAGAAACTCTTAGTTTTAATTAATGATTATTTTGTTTTTTAGAATTTGGTCGTAAAAATGAAAAATCTAGTTCAAAAATTGACAAATATGTTAAAAAATATGTAAAAAATTAAAACAGTGCTATCGATCTTTTAATAGTTTTTTTGTCTGCTAAAAAGTATTTATGCTGAAGTCCTGCTTATTTGGCTTCGAAATCATATTTTTCTGGATTCGAATTTTGAAAGCTGAAAACGATCCAGCCAGGGTTTGCGAATTGAAATCTACAACGAATTTTTGCCGAAAAGAGCTAATTTTTACTTAACTATTAAAAATTAATTTATAGAGGCTTAACAGTTAATTTTTGTAGGGGCAAACCCCAAAAATTCAAAGTCAGATTAAAATTTTCTTAAATTATATGAAAAATGTTTAATTTAAGCTTTTTAGGACTTAAATTAAAAATCTGATATCAAAATTAAATAGGTAAATATTTAATTTAAGTCTATAGTTCATACAATTTTTAAGGGCAATAAGCTACAATTAGAAAATCCTTATACATATATATAAAAAATTTTAACAAAATATTTTTCGTGCTAACCTACTACCTACGTAGTTAATAATGAACTCAATAAAATTAATAATTTTGACTTAAGCAGTTTTTGTACCATATTATTGCTATAGAAACTTCCCATTCATACCTTTTACTCTTTGCTACTGTTATCACGTTTACGTTGAAAATTTTAACATCTTCTTTCATTTCATTCCATATATTTTTTTTTGCTTTTATAATAATAAAAATAATAATATCATCGGATATTATACGAGATTTACATATGTAAAGTTATCATCATTAAGTACATATTATTATTATTATATTTATACAAACACACACAAAATATTATACACAAAATATATTATAAAAACTTGAAACGTATCGGTACATACTTAAGTATGCAATGAAAACAAATAAAGTTGGGTCAAACCAATGGTTTGTATTGTAGCACTTTTCCCTTCAGCAAGTGAAAATTCTGCTTTTAAATACAGTCTATGTATAGCTATCACACTATTAAAATTATTTTCATTCATATACAAAACTATTTCTAGGATTGCATATATTTAGGATGACGCATATATGCAGTCTTTGAAATAAAGCAAAAATTAATATAAAGAGGGGTTAACATAATGCTCGATTTTAAGGGTTAATTGTGTGAGTTAAGAAAAATAATTATATTTTTTAATTTCATGGAATTTACCGTTAGCTTTTTGCGTTTATAAAAATTTGGAAAAGCTTGCGGTTTCGGAAATATAAGGTGTCAAAAATTCAAATTTTACGAATTTCAAGAGGTGATAACTTGAGAGGGGGTGGAGATGGAAAAAAATTTTCTTCTAACAAAATGAACTATTTATTAATATCTAAAAGCTCCTAAAATTTCAAGCTTCTACAGTCTAGGGTCTAGAAGAAAAACGACATCAAAAATTTGGAAAAAAAGGACTTTAAATAACGGTAAATTTGAGCGGCCATTTTGTTTTTCTTAAGTTGAACTATAGTATACCGCGCAAGGGGAAGCAAGCAACCGCCTTTCTGCGTTTGCAAAATTTCAAAAATGCTTATGGTTTCATTGCAACAAATATTTAAAAAAGGCCATTTTTAGGGTTTTGGGGGGGTATAACTTCTAGAGGGGGGGAGATAGGTAAAAATTTTGTTCTACGGAAATAAGTTTCTAGTGAAGATCTATGTACGTATTAAATTTCAGCTTTCTATCTTCAAAGGTGTAGAAGTTTTGTAAACAGACACACGGACAGACGGACGGACGGACGGACGGACGGACGGACGGACGGACGGACGGACGGACGGACGGACGGACGGACGGACGGACGGACGGACGGACGGACGGACAGAGTGAAACTAATAAGCACTTTTTTCAAAAAATTTTTTGGAAAAGTGCTAAAAATAACCCAAAAATTACAAGAAAAGAAAATTTCAAGGTAAGCTATACTTCATATGCAAAAACAGGCAAATGAAAAAAAAGAAAGGGCGGTCGAAGGGTGGAGGGGCTCTTAAGTAAGAAAAAAGGGAAAGCAGATTACTATAATATTTATAAATATATTTTGAGGTTATGTATAGTGTATTGATTGTATATGTATGTATGATGTGCAATACAATTTTATTATAATAAAAACTTTGATTTTCGATAATTTAAAGGTGAAATACGTTTTCGATTTTTGTCTTTCTTTTTTGCTCACATTTGTTATTTTTAAGATTTTTTTAAACTCTGAGATTTCTTCCTGTTTTTTTGTTTGTTTGTTCGTTTTTTTTCTTTTCATTTTCACATTATAAATTCCTTTTGCACAAATAAATCCTTTTTTACATTTTAATATGTACGTAATACATATTCTGTGTATATTCAGAAGTATTGTGCAGACAAAAGGACATATATACACTATATTATATATACTTAAGTATACAATAATAATGTGTAAGAAATGTTAATATTATTGATCTCTTATTATAGTTATAGCACAATAGGGAATATTTGAGAGAAAAACAAAATTATAATAAAAAACATGATAAGTCTGGAAATAAATTTAAAAATAAGTAAAGAACAAAAAAAAAATAAGTATGCAAATATACTCATACTTACATATTATAATATAATCTTGTCTTTGAATTCTTTTGAATTGTAAAGTACATTATAATAATATTACACATAATACAGGGTGTGTCACATCAAAGTACACTGTAATATACCATTGTACAGGCCATCATGAGTAGACAAAACTTTCGTATGGAGACGATGTTCACACCTCAACCAGTTTGGAGTTGCAGGAGCGTATATTAAATTTTGATTAATATTTTTACATTTTGAAATTTTAAGTACATGATTATTGAAATTAATACTGACTTACAGGACCGTATCATAATGAGATATCCCCTGTGATATTCTGCGGGGCATTAATTTTTGCAAATGTGAGAGAAATTCGGTTAAGTTGAACATTTGCATAACAGAAGAGAAATATAATTTTGAGTGATTGTTTTATATTTTTCTAAGTCATTCTGGAAAAAAATTTGGTATAAAATAAAATTAGTAGTTACATACTCTGTTCTTTTCAATAACTCCTAAACCAGAAAAAGTACGAAAATGATCTACATACTAAGGTTGCTAGCTGTGCTAATATTGGAAAAAGTTTCAATGTTACGTCACTAGAAAATTAAAGTTCTTTAAATTGAAAAGTTTTAAAGACATGTGATTTAGAAATCTGAATAGATATAAGCTAATGTAGATATTTATGAGAAAGCCCTTATTCTGAGGTTTCCAAATCATATTTGATAACGCGCCTGTCTAAAGCAGACACTAATATATTATTTAAGATTTCAAAAAGTAAAAAAATCAGTCAAAATTGATTTTAAGTCCCTGTAACTCTAAACCTGTTGAGTTGTTAACATCGTTTTCATATAAAAAATTTGGGTACTCATGACAGCCTATACAATGGTATATTTGAAGTGCACTTTGAGACGAAACACCCTGTATATATATATATATTTACATTGAAAAAGGATAATAATTATTTATTCATCGATTCATTGATTCATTCAATCATTGATTTTTTATTTGAAATAATGATTCTGATTCAGATGATGATGATAATGATGATGTCGATTTAAATAAGGTAAAAATGATGAAATAAAACTTAATGTGTAGTACAAAATTAAACAAGTACACAAATACAAATTGCATACATATATGTAATAATAAGGATAATGTTTAAATAAAAAAGGAATAATAAATTATAATGCATGTGTTCAGAAGAATAACAATATAATAATAATAAGTATGATGTTTTATAGTTATGTGTGTGTTTAAGAATGAATGAATAAACGCACTACTGTGGTATAACAATACATTTTAAATTGATATAATCTTGTTCATAAAGAATAATAATGTTATACATATAGGCATCATAACAATAATAATGAAAGCAAATATACAAATAAATTCAAAAGATGTTAATTTTAATATTTAATCTTAATATTTAAAACAATTTTGTTTTTCCAAAAACAAAAAAAAAAATCAATTGAAATTGAGCAGTAAAATTTTGGATTTTTCTCTTATTTTTTTTTTTTTGGGAAAATAATTGGAATTAAGAAGTTTGTAATCAATTATGTTTTATGAAGTTGTAATTGAATTACTATCGAGCAATTTGGAAATAAAATTGAATTCGCATATTATAAAAAAAAATATTTACAATAATTTTCCCTATAGCTATACATGTTATATTTTTTATTTCCTTTTCGATAATTAATTGTGGGCAATATTGAAATTTTGGCATACATTTTTTTAATGAAAACCTGACATAAGATTCATTATTACTATCGTTCATTATTCGCAAAACTTAGTATAAACTATCTTAGTTACTAATTACCTTTTTAAATGTAATAATTCCGACTAATCATTTTCAAAAAGATGCAATATAAACCGAATTTAATTTACTCTCCTATGTGAATAAGAATCTCCTCGGATAATCTGTTTTCAAAATCTAAATCAAAATAAATATTAATAAAAAAAATAATTCCGATATCATTGGGCAACAATATAGTTTTTAAATTTCATTCAGAACTTTATGTTTAATTAGAATTTAGTAATTCAAATTTGTGATAAGTGGAATTTAGAAACTATATTACTACAATCATAACGATGTTAAACATACAAAAGTACAATAATTCTAATTGTTGTATGCTAAGTGCAGGATCCAACTAAGTGCAATAATGCTAGCTAATAAGACGACGTAATCATTACCAAAGTAGAATTTGCATAATTTCTTCAGTAAATAATATTCAGTAAATAAGTTTAAAAAAAAATATATAAATTTTTAGTTTATAACAAATATATAGAAAAAATTGTAGAGACTTAAAAAATACGATTTATTAAAATTTCTATATTGGACGAGAATTTAATTTTTTTTGCCAAATTAAATTTATAAACTCCTATAAATATTCAACAATTGTAGATAAAAAACTTTCAATGCAGATAAAATTTCCATTTATTTTACATTTTAATTGTTCAAAAAAAAAGTTATCCAACAGATTATTATTCTGTATTTTCCTAATAAGCCACCAATATCATAAGTTACTTATTATAATAAATAAAAATATTAGTAATTTAAATTCAATTTTTAATTGAGTATATTTATTTCGATATAAATTTATAAAATATTAGCGAAATAAAAATATTATTACAATTATTTTATTTATTATTTTAATAAATTTACAAATTAATTTTATAATCGTCTCTAAAAATCTTTGTATAATTTTTAAATAATAATATTGTATAAAAATTTATAATTTTTTTTTTATTATTCACACGAACTGGAAATTTTAATTTTTATTGTTTGTATTTTTAATTTTAGATTAAATAAACTAATAAAAACTTGTTTTACCTTATAAATAATGAAATTCACCTCCACTTCCCCACCACTTCAATTTTAGAATTTTGTTAGTAATAAAAAATTTATTTTCAATAAATAAAATTTGTTTATAGTTTTAAAATGATAATAACGCTTTTAGCTACCAATCAGAATTTTATTGTACAATTTATTTTTACCCAATATTGCGAATATTATCTTTTATAAATAAAAATATTAACGCGCGAATTATAAATTTTTTTTAATATGATGTTTATAGAATATTTTGGGAAAAAAATAAATTCGGCTAGATTATAAGCTTAGAATATTTGACTCACGTTTTAAGAGTCTATCTTTCTGTCATTGAAATATTTACACATTCCATAGCATCACTTGAAGGCCACTAAGTGGATTCCCAACTTTTTCCGTAAGATTATTAAGAGTTACGTCCATACCAAATTTTATTCTCTGAAATCATCAATTGAAAAGCGGCTACGTAAATTGAACCTATTTGATGATTGTTATTATATTTTTTTATTAAGCAGATACGTTTACAATATATGTACTTTGCATAGTAAGTATGGTACTAATAGGTTCAATGTGGACCTGTGGCGATTATAAAAAATAATTTTAATCTTATATTTTATTCAGATTAAATTTTTTAAGGAAATGTTATTCTTTAAAATTTTTATGAATAAATTATTAAAATCTTTATACAAATAATTTTACAAATTTTCAATAATCTCTGCGTTTTCTAACAATCTATTAACGTGGTTATTGTGTCTGATTAAAATAAAATACAAATTTTGTTTAAAAATCGAAAATAAAATATAAAAACATTATTAAAGTGAAATATAGTAAAATAAAATTCTACAAATAATTAGAGTAAAAATAAAGTAGCACTTTCAAATTAGCGGTTTGAAAAGTAGCACTTTTCTCTTCAACAAGTAAATATACTGCAATCTAGCTACCGCATTATTTAAATTAGTTTCATTGTTTTTAATACAAATTATACACCAAATTATATTATATAAAAATATTGCATACACCACGGATAAAAAAAAATTAAAAGCACTGACATAATGGTTGAATTGGACGCTTATGCAAGTGAGTTATGAAAAATAGTTAAATTTTTTGATGCTATAAAATAATCGCAAAAATTTCAGACACCTATAGATTATCTCTAGAGCGCAACGCTTTTCAAAATTTAAAAAAATCGGATTTTAAATAATAATTAATTTCAGGGGCCATTTTGTTTTTTAAAAGTTCTACTAAAATATTTCATGATACGGAAAGCTTACCAATACATTTTTGCGTTTGCAAATTTCAAAAAATATTTGCAGTCTCATTTTAAAAAATAGTATAGTTCTATTTGTACACAAAATTTCAGCCTTCTATCGTAAAGTCTGTATAACTTTTGTAAACATGTTCAAGGCGGGACTGAAGAACAGAATAAAACTAATAAGAGCTTTTTTTCAAAAATTTCTTAGAAAAGTGCTTAAAACGGAAAAAGGATTATAAAACATTTGTATTTTTTGTTTTATAAATTTATTTTTCATTTTATTGTTATATTAAATTAAAATCAAAAATAGAAACTTAAAATTTAATAAATAAAAAACAAAAAAAAAAAAAATATTTATTATTAGCGAATTCAATTGAACGGAAATATGAGAATTGAATAAAAAAATAAAAAAATTAAAAAAAATTTTGTAATGTACGCTTTTTTTTTGTGTATTTCGAATTCCGGACACCATAAAATTTGATTTTATTATAAAATTTTTGGTTCATTTAATTTAATAACATTAAAATTTTTTGTGTTAGTGTGTACTATGTAAATTTTAAGGGTGATACAATTTCCAATTTATGTAAATTATTTTAATCCGATGACCTAATAATTGAACTATGTAAAATAGTAATGCAATAATTGATTTATTTAAGTGAAAATTAAAGAATTAAATTTGATTTTATGTAATTTTGTTTTACAAAATAATTAGTGCTTTTATTTTTTAAGTTAAATTGATTTAAAATTTTGTTTCTATTAATTAATTAACTACTTATAATAATTAGTATAATAAAATTAGATTTGATTAATGGAAAATATATTATTGTAAATGAAATTTTTAAAATAATTCGATTTATTCGGAAACAATGTAATTACGAATTAAGTATGGTTATTATAATCTAATTGAAAAATTGTGTTTGTTAATTGTTTAATACCAGTTGCTTATATGTCAGCAATTCACATATGTTTGTACTCGACATACTTTATAATATATATTATAATGTATATGCTAAGACAAATTACAGATCTTTGCTCGATTCGTCTATTCAATATTATATCAAGTTAAAGGAGTTCATTATTAATTAAGCTGCTGTTGGTTCTAGATCAAAATTTCAAATTCGAAAGTTTAAAAATTAAATAATTTAATTTCAAATTCGAAAGTTTAAAAATTAAATAATTAATTCGAGAATAAAGAGAAGTTCATGGTCAAACCATTATGCAAGCTATACAAAGGTATGTTCTAGGGGTGTAATAAATTTACCTTATCGTTTCTAACGCTCGTCGAAATCTGAGTCGATTTCTGAGTCAACTTAACTAAGTCTGTCCGTCTGTTCGTCCGTCCATCTGTCTCAACGATAACTAAAAAATTAATTGAACTAAGTTTTAATTATGTTTTATTATGGTAAATGCTAGAATCCTAATTAAATAAGATACGATCGAGGAAGTAGTTCGGGTAACTGCCATACTACTTCAAAATTTATTTGGCTATGTCTCAGAAATTTTTCATTATGTAATTTTGAACATTTTCGCAAGCAAATATATTGTTCGAGCTGTTATGTTTGATAAAAGCTGCTAAAATTTCTAAATTGAAACTGTTTACTAATTGAAACTACAAAGCAGAAATTTTGAAACGCCCGTCCGTTTAAATTCTGAAATATACTTCGATTTTTTTTTTTTTTTTGGGTTTAATATTAAATTTGTATGGCCAAATTGCATAAAGAATTTAATTATTGTTTTCACAGCAATTTTTTTTTTCTATTCTACAATAGAAAAGAGTACCTATAGAAAAAATATATTGAAAATTGTGCTTCTAGTTAACCACATTCAGGTGAAATTTTATATAGTACAAAAAAAAAATGCTTTAGAATTTCTTCCGCAGGGAAAATATAATATACATGCAAAAGTTATGAGACAGGAAACGAAATGAAATAAAAAAAAAGAAATCTGCAACATTCTAAACTCGTTTTTTTTTTTGAAATTCTAAAAAAAAATTTTTTTTTTTTTTTTTTTTTTTTGAACTATTTCTAAAATTTATTTATTCATTTTTATTGTGTTACTGTGTATTCCACCCAGTATCTATATACTATGCGGTTTGATATCATTACCGTTATAAAAACCTCGACTATTTAAAATCAAAACAAAATGTGCATTAAAGGATCATGTTTACCTAGTGAAATCATAATAAAAGATAATATGGTAGTTTTTCATGTAGTCATAAAATGCATGCATATTTTGCACCTTCCCAATAGCAACTAAGTAACTAAGTAAATTTTTACTTTTAAATTTTTACTTTCAAATTCTATGCCACATTATAAGCGTGCATATCTTAGAGAAATGGATGTAGCGAAATACTTTTAAATCTAAAGAAATAATATTAGTTTTTATTACAGTCTGGGGTTTTTCACTGTTGTATACTGAATTCTGATAAAATTTTAATAAAAACTCAAATTATAAAATAATATTATACTAAATTTTCCTTTTTTCTGTAATGTGACTTTAGTAAAGAGAACGAAAGTGTTATACAACATTTAATAATGTTCTTATCAAATTCAATTTGTAAAACATGATTAATCAGTAAATTTAAATATAATTAATTTAGAAACAATTCTGAAATACTGAAATTCCCAGTTAAAGCCATACAATGGGCTCAAAATCAATTCTTTTGAAATTTAAGCCTGCTAATTCTACGTTGATGCTTAAGTTAGCTACAATTTTTGAACTTTAAATTTTGGTCTTTAATTAAATCCTTACGAAATTCATATTAACAATTTTATTTAACTTCAAAACATTTAAGAAAAACTTCATTTTAATAAATTTAATTTTAGTTGCCACATACTGCATTGAAAATTTCAAATAGTTAAAATATCTTAAACTAAATTTCTTTTTACATATCACTTATTCCTCGTTTTAAGCAACTTTCCGCAAAAAATGTGAAAAAAAAAATGCTTATTAATTTTACCCTGTACGGTCGTCCGTAGACCCGTTTACAAAACTTTTACATTTTTCAAGATAGAAACCTGAATTAAATAAAAAATTGATCTTTAGCTAAAAAAAACTTATTTCCGTAGAAGAAAATTTTTTTGCTTCGTAGAAGAAAATTTTTACTTATCTCCCCTCCACTAAAAGTTATAGCTTCAAAAAAAACTAATAATACCATTTTTGAACACCATTTATTGCAGCCAGCGAAACCATAAGCAAAATAACAAAATGGCCGTTGATATTATCTAAAATCCGACCATTTCAAAATTTTGATATCATTTTTCTTCTAGACGGCAGCATATAAAACACTGAAATTTTAGTAGCTTTTAGACACTAATAAATAGTTTACTTCGTTTGAAGAAAATTTTTTTCTAGCTCCACCTCCTCTCAAGTTACTTCCATCTATAAATTTGTAAAAATCGAATATTCAGCTCCTTATATATCCGAAATTGCATGGTTTTCCGAATTTCTATAAATGCGGGAAGCTCACGGTAAATTCCATGCTACCAAAAAATCTAAATATTTTTCTTTACTGACACAAATAATCCTTGAATTCGAGCATTATGTTAACTCCTCTTTCAATCTGTTTTTTTGCATCTTCCTAAAAGTATGCAATCTTTCAAATATTTTGGTATAAGAGTGAAAGTAATTTAAATAATGTAGTAGATTATTTTTGAAAGCAGTATTTTCACTTGTTTAAGGAAAAAGTGCTACTTTACAAAACATTGGTCTGACCAAACCTTATTTAACATAGTATAAGGGAGGAACATTCATGTTTTGAGAACACTAAAAAAAAAACAGCGAAAAAATTTGCCCGAAAGAGTTGTCAAAATCATTACTTTTCCAGTATACAAAATGAAATTTTTTATAGTGATATCATTTAAATTATATTAGGAGAATCCAAATGTATAACCTTTAGGGAACATTTTATAAAAACTTCATTTGGTATGTATATGAGTGTTCATCGGTGTGCAATAAAAGGGAATATGAAAACGATGCAATGAACTTTTTTAATCTATTATTTTATGGTATACAAAAAAAAATTGTATATATGGATGAGTTTCTCAACATTTTTTTAATGCAATTTTTTTTAATATGAGCAACTTTTAAATTCAATACGTCTGCTTTCATTCTAACCAATTATTCTTACATAATATTTGAAATTATCTTAATCGCCGTGGTGTTGAGATATATGCCGACGCATAGATCAGCTACTGAGATTTTTAATAAATTCTCCTTTACATTTCGTTTTTGGATTCATGGAATTAACAATGTTGAAATAGATCTGAGAAATTTCCAAATTAAGTTATTTAAACCCAAATATAGACATAAATTACAATATAGCCGTTGTGGAGTAATATGTAGACCATGTTTTCAAATTGCAGCTGTTTTCACTTATTTACTATAAAATATTTAAATATTGAATCCTTCTAAAGTGCTGTACTTGCTATTGTATTGTAAAGTCCGATTGAAAATCGCTGCTCTATAAATTGCAGGGTTACAAGATTTATTTTTACAGTTAAAAACAAAATATTTTTCTTTTTTCATTTAGTTTTTTTTTTTTTTTTAGTACAAATTATAAAAATTGAAAATTTTTTTTTTCAATAGTAAAAATAGATATATATAGCTCTATATACACGTGTATACAAGTTTTTTGCAATTAAACATAATACAATTAAAAAAATACCAAATATTGGACTATAAATTCGCGCTTGTAAATTTATAGAGCTAACAAATTTTCAAGAGTAATATATCATTTTTGATAGTTAAAAATATTTAAAATGACCCTAAAAATTTCTTTTACCAATAAAAACAAATAAAAACTTTTTAATAATTTTTCGGGCTAGTAGGTGTGCATGCATATTGGTATTAATAATTTTAGTCTATTTAATTGGAATTTATATATTGCTAAACCTGTGTACTGCAACTTAAAACAAAACTGATAGAAATACTATAAGATATGTATAATCCATGTAAAACAGTAATTATTTTAAAAGTTGGACTGATAGACTTAACATATAGACGGACGGGTAGACGCACAAACATAGCTAAATCGACTCAGAATTCGATGCTGATCAAGAACATATACTTGAGTTTATATCTCAGACCATTATTTCTTAGCGTTACAAAAGCGAAGGCAAATTTAGTACATATACCCTTCTATAACATACGTTCGTACGGGTATAAACAGTGTTCCTACTCGATAAAAACAAAATGTATTTAATTTCGAGAAGAAAAGTTATCCAAAATTTATTCATTCTCGAATTCTAGACTAAGTTGTCTTATTAGGTACAAATTAACTCATAATTTGCTTTATTTAGCAATGTGAGTTTTATTATTTATAGGAAATTATTTAAAAAAAAGCATTCAACTTATTTTACATTATGACTTTAATAGTTGAAGGCAGAAAATATACGTACTGTTGCTTCTGAACTATGAGGTTAAAATGCACGATTCATCATGAAAACGAACAAATTTAAAAAAAATTAAGTACTGCTAATGCATTTTTTTACACATAGCTTACTCCAAAATATTTTTAATACATTCTTGTCTAAATGTTCTAGATTTAAAGACTATGGAAAAGGCTAACAAGAGTAACTTATTATTAGTATAGTATATTTCGTACTTTTTCTAACAAATTCAGAAAAGCTATTAGTAAAGTCAGAAAATAAAGTTTATTGAAGATAAAATTCCATTTCGGCATTTTATATTAGCAGCAGTATGACAATTTTGTAATATTTTAGTGTTTATGAGAGAAATGTAGGCATATTCAGCATATGTACCAAAATTTTCAAATGTAGCCAATTCTGGCATTACTGCATATTTGAGTGTTTTTGTATTCACGGTTTGTATTCACAATTGTAATCAAGTGTGAACGCCAAATTAGAACTTCAAATATGTTTTTCAACTCAATATAAGACGGACTAATATTTCCGCTTGCAATATTTCGAGACAAAATTCAATTGTTGAAAATTGGTAAAATGTTTGAGCCTAACTAGTATAATTTTATTAATATTCAATATTTCAATTGCCGCCAGGATGGTCCCTTTAACCTATATCACTGCAATAAATTTTAAAAAATTTTTAATTTGTAACTAGCATTCCTTTTTTTAATAAACAAATAAATATTTTCATTTTTTTTTTAATAAAAATTTTACTTTATCTCATATATTATTGACTAAAAAAAATTAACCGGAAATATTTTTGTTTTTTATTATCTAGTTGTCAGACTTGTAGTTGAACCTACTAGCCTGAAAAATTAATTTGAAAACTATTAAATTTTATTGGTAGTTACATACATATCGATACTCGTACCTATGCATACAAAATAAAAAAAAACAATCAATTAATTCCGAACTATTTTAAAAAAAAAAAACAAATGATTGTAACATAGCGAAAAAAAAATCATGCTGCAATAAAGTATTGAATCACATCACGTACAACAATTTCGTAATTACCTTTGTAACTACGTGATACAACCATTTCATTGATTTTAAATTCATTGAATTTTCAGTACAACATAAAATAAAGAAAAATCGAGAAAATTATATCGCAAGTAATATACAAAATATAAATTTAAAAATCGATTTAGTCCTGAATATTTAGAACAATAAAAGAAACTGGCTGCAGAATCCTTTTTTCAGTTATTTTTTGCCTATATGTAGGTAAGTACGTCTTTACATAATATATGCATACATATATCTGCCGAAGTATAACGAAGAAGCTACATACCTAATTTTGTAAATACGTTACTTATATTCTAAGCGTTGAAGCAGAAATATAAAATGTTCTTCTTTTTGTACTCTTATACAAAGTAAGTACATATACTGAAATTCCCTTCATGATGTTGAGAATAATTTGGATGTTAACCATTCAATATGGATGTCGAACGCGTAATCATACATATATTTATGCAAATAGGTAAATCTACTTGCAGGTACTTTGCAGGATTAGTATGTAACTCTTAGAGCTCAAACAGACATTCTATTTTTAGTTTTACAAATGTTTGATTGCTTACTTGTATTCCATAAGTTTATATTCAATGCGCATAAATATAACTGTATGATCGCATCCAAGTAAGCAATCAAACAGTTTGTAGTTAACGCAATCGATGTGAATTGATGCAATAATTTAGTTGGTTATATGCTTAATCAAGCAAATACAAAATTGCTAAAGAAGAAAATTGCAGGTCTGTCTGAGCTCTTAATCGCCATTTTTTTTTAAAATAGAATCTAAAATTATGATATATAGATCCTACAAACTTAAAAAAATGATTTTAAAAGGGTCTGTTAGGATTAATTTATTACCTGACTTATGTATATATAATTGCTATAACATTAGAAGAGCCCAAAACATGAATAGCAAATTTATCGGCGAAATAGAAAAAAAAATGTCAATAAAACATAAAATTGTAAATCGTACAATTATAATTATGTTAATGGGTACTTGGTGTGGTCATGATCACAAATAAAATTTGCATTTACATTATACACATTATCTAAAAGACATGTAAAATTTTATTCTTCTAAGAATTTCTTACAAATTCTCTAAACTTGTTATTAGATCCAAATAACTGTACACATTTTGCATTAATTTCAATTTAAGCAATACCGTATTTTCGTACTCACTCAAAGTTTTACAGAATATTTTTATACTCTTTCAGGTTTTTTTTTAAATTTTCGCTTCCTTCAGAAATTGTATAGAATTCTGGATGTTATAATCTTACTTGCTAATATTATCACAATAGTACTTACCTATTGATAATATTTTATTATTTCAACACAATAATTTTAATGCATTTAAGTGTAAAATCTAAATATTTCTGAACGTGAGGAAATATTTTGTAGTTCTACGATGACAATTCAAAAAAATTTATGCAATATTTTATTCAAAATATTATGCTACCCTTTGGGAAAGATCTATACATAAATTTGTATAGTTCTGTATTAAAAGTTTGCAAATTTAAGAGAAAGCAAGTATGTAGGCAATAAAATATTGAGGTATGTATAGTTAGATAGTAAAATCAAGTAGTTTCTTTAAATCTAATAATTAATATTAAAATTTTTGTTTGAAAAAGAAAATTTCGTATTGTGCCAATACGACATTGTTATAACAATTGCAATAAATCCCCAATAATTCCTGTGTCTACAAACATAATTGAATTTGTTAAATTTAAACTCTATGAAATAATTTATAAATAATATAATATTTAATATAATTTTTAAATATAATATTTAATTTAAAATTTTTATGAATCAAAAAAATCACAAAAACTCTGAAAATTTTGCGAAGAATTTGGATAGATACTTAAATGGTCTAGGTAAGCAAAATAAGGCAAATACAATCAAGGTTTTTGATATGACGATTATAAGTATTATCTTTATCTTCTTGTTGCAAATTTTATATAGCTGAATAGCCAGGATCAAACATTTTAACGAGTAGTTATAATGTTATTGAATAATAATTCAATAACATTCAGTGTGTATAGCGCCGAATCTACTATATATGCAAAGTAAGCCTTTCCAATGGACGCCGGAAAGCAATGGCACCTTTAGAAACTTTAAAAAAGGAAGCTAAATTTTAGAAAATAAAATGTTTTTCCAATTTTTTTCATTACACGTTTTCCAGAAATGCATTTTTTTTTTCTATTTACACTGAAGTAATCTTGATAACATTGAAAAACAAAAAGCTAAAATTTTGTTTCCGGGCTTCCATTCTATAACTGCATTCTATTCTGCATTCTATTTGGAGCGCATATCTTTGAAACCAGAACGTACGGACCAAGTCAGTCATGAGTGTGTACAATATTGATCTACTACATATTATGTATTTGAATATGTTCATTTTGAATTCAAAATAAGTTTTTCATCAATCTCCGAAGAAATTGAAAGTCATGTATTGGGGTAATTTAAAAAAAAAAATTTTATTTTGTTATTAAAGCATAAATTGAATAATTTTTTAGGTACTCAAACAAAGTTTTTACACTTAATTATAGTCTGTTCCTAAAACCAAATTTTTTTGCGTGTATACTGAAGAACTTAATCTACAACACATATACTTGCTTACGTATATTCATGCGAAGTAATTTCTACTTATTATTGATAAATTCTTTTCTAGGGTAAATATCAATTAAATGGGTATACTTAATTGCCACCTATACCTATAAATTTCTAAAGTTTCTAGGGTAAATTGGTAAGTACTTACCCACCTAGGCAATTATTGAATTATTTTTGTCTTTATATAAATTGCCGGTACGGATCTAGCCATTATTGTCAGAGAAAGTACAATAATTCTAAAAATAAATATTTTAAATAAAAAAATTTACTATAGTACGTATAGTAAATTTATAAACGAAATTAATATATATATGCATGTATGTGGGAATACATACCTTAAATAGGTAAATAACACGGGTGATCCTTTGTTTGTAATAATAGATTTTCTTTTTATGAGAATATGCGTATATGTGTAGGTACATATGTATATGTACATTTATATAATATTTTTCAATTTCATATTTAATTAGGTTTTAAATATTTTTTCATTAATTTTTCTAATTGTGTGCTTTGCATAATAAAAACTATAAGTGCATGAATTTTACAATTATTTAAATAAATATTTACTCAAATAAAAACATAAATAAAATTAGGATTTAATATGGTTGATTAATAATAAAATTATTATTTTATTTTGAGGGATTAAAAATAAAATAATTAAATAATAATAGTTCAATTAGATTTATTGATAATAGTAATTAATAATAATTAACATAATTGAAAAAAAAAACTCAAAATTTTTTTATAATTTTCCCCATAAATAGCACAATACTTTTATACTAAAAGTGGAATATGGAATATTTTAATCCTTTAAAATTGAGGCGTTCATACCTTAATATCGCACATTAGGAAGAATAACGATACAACTCGACTTCCGGAATTTAAAGTATTTATAGCTGAGTGTAAATTACTATTCAAGGTTAACAAACTTTGGTATGCAACTATTCTTAAAGTATATGAACAAAATTTCTGTATTACTTTGTTACAGAAAAGCTTCATGTATTAAAATACAATAGTAATAAAAGCAAGTTTCCGACTCCACATTTTGACCTATGTCATTGTTCTCGCAAATGTGCGATATATGTATACGCAATAACTATATAATAAAAATGTCATAATTCATCAAAATGTCAATTTTTTTATTTTTATTGTTATTCAATTCACTTATTTATTCAAAATTCAAAACATATTCTTTTCCATCCCCAAAATTATATTATTAATCCGCATATTATAAAAAATAAATTTTTGAGGTCTCTACTTCAGTATTGAATTAAATTTTATGTGCATGTAGAAAAGAAACTTCTCTCCTATAATTCATATTTTTAGAATTATTGTCATACACTTGCAATAAGTATACACATATGCATATACAAATAATAAATTTTACTTCTGCATCATTGCAATTAGGGTGAATAATTTTTTTTTTCTTATTTTTTCTCGTTTTTTAATAAAGACCTTTTCTGTTCCTTTTATTGAAGCTGCCAAATGCCAAAAATGTCAATCACATCTAATTTTAAAAATTACAATTCATATAAGATCCAAAATAATATAATTGCGTTGTTATATACCTTGTTGGTAAAAATTACTGAAAGGTATGATATTATTAATATTTCATTTATAATAGCAAAATAGTTACAAAGAAGCAATATTGTTATAGAAAATAATGATTAATACTTAATTCAGGGTTATTGGTCGAACATTGAATTATTTTAATTGCATAGTTATAGGAGTAATAAAATTGAGTTATTGAAATATCGCAAGATCATTCATATTGTCAGAGCCAGATTTTCCAGTGTTAAAATATAAGATTTTAAACTGGCAGTGCAGTAAAATAAAAATGTAGAAGAAACGTTTTCATTTCGAAGCATATACAATGTAATTTTAAGAAATCTGATAGTTGATTAAAGACCTTTAATATTTAGGGATATAAATTTTAAATTAATTAATGAATTGCTTTAAATCTTTCACAATTAACACGTTTACTAAAATTCTTACATTAATAATTAAAAAAGTAATACAAATAATTCATAGTCATTGCCAATACTATTTCGTAAATATCTTAATGTTGGACCTAGTCAACTATTCTTGTTTAATATTAGTTTTCTATTCAATATAAAATTTCCTTGTATTACGTAAAATTATGTAAAATAAGATCAAAAACACTTATGGGTGTGCTAAAGAAGGTGTTTTTATGCAATTTAGAGGATATTATTTTGCGTATGAGGCATACAATAAGTAATAAGATATAATGAAAAAAAAAAAAGAATTGAAAAAATGTGAAATAATAGTAATAAAAATAATAATAGTCCCAGAAGACTTAATTATATTATAGAAAAGTATACATCGTATATTGGTTAGAGTGCATTTATTGAATTGTATTAGGTGTGGTAATATTTTTTCCATTATTTCTTTTCAATCATTGAATTATTGGTTAGTGAAATATGTAACCTTGGTAAGATTTTATTCTCGTACCGATGTTGACTCTAAAAACTTTAATTTAATTTGTAATATACTAATTATTAGCACTTTTTTTTTAATAACTTAATTTTAATTTTTTTATTTTACTAATTATTCACATGAATAACAAGATGTTAAGTTATACGCATTGCTCATAAGTAATTCTTGAGGTTTTTTCGAGGACTGGGAGCTGCGTTTTATTTTTTTTACTAAATTATACTTTTTATCGAAAAATTTTTCCCTTGAATTAATATTTTTGTTATATCTTGAGCTTGCCCAACTCAGGGCCACAAGAGTTACACAAATAATTTAGGCCATTTAAAGTATTCTGGTGACATGAAGTTTTATTATATTCTGAACTGACAGATTCTCCGGAGATGGTTGATCAAATTTGTGATCCAAATGTTATGTTGGATTGAAGGCTCAATTTTAAGGCCCATCTCAATTTGGTTGTTAATAATTTGATTATCCTTTTATGAAAAAACATCTTTATGTTGTTTTCGTTAGGCCCGTTTAAAAACACGAGTAGCCGGTCTGATTTTCACTTCCTAATGTTGATATTAGATGGTATTGAAGCCGATACAGACGCGTTTCCTTCGTTTTGCTTTTCGTGGTATGGATTACTCGAATCCGTTTAAGTTTCGCTCTTATGAAAGTAGGACTTAATGTCATTTCGTAAAATGGTTTCTGATATAGTTTTCATTCATCAACTTGTGGTATGGTGGTTGTACCAGATTTATTTGACCCAATTTCTTAGATGAAGAATCCCAGTAACTTAAAGTCGGTTGAGCTTTTCATTATAAAACAAACTATATGGGATCCATTAGGCACTAATGCGTACATTGCACGAAGTTTAGTTGGACGAGTCTATTTTTTATACGAATGTAAGTAAAACGGTGATTAAGGCCAGACTATATACGGTAGCATTGATTTTGTGTAATTTATTCTTAGTTCATGTGACACTTTTTGTTATCTCACCATCCAGTAGTATATACGTTTTCGTTGTTAAAATTTTTTACTCGTATTTCCATATTAACACTACTAATTTTTTTTTCGTTCCATCTTCACTTTCCCTTCCTTCTCCATCTGTAAATGATGACGATTTTAGTTATAGTAACTGATAACTACGTTTGTTGACTAAGTGACGTTTTCTTTTTTTTTCTTTCCTAAATGCTTACACAATTACATAAAATTACTCGGGATGTCTTTTTCAATATTAGGATTATTTTTGGGTGTTGCAACAGAAAGTTTTCCTTAAGTACTTTTCAATAGAAAAGAATAAAAAATATAATTAAAATATTAACTATAAAAATTTAAACTTAATACAAAATTTTAGAAAAATTTATTTTTACCAAAATAGAGTCTGAATAAGCACTTCAATTTTCAATAATTTCCTGAATAATAGAAACATTGTTCAATAGTGATCCTGTTAAGTAGGCATATTATACGCTATCCACCCGATTTTTATAATATTATCCTTTTTAAAAATTTTTCATAATTTTTTTTTTGTTTTTGTAAACTTTAAATTAATTATGAAAAAAGAATATTTTATTTCTTAACATCAATCGTTTTTAATTTCCCTTTAAATTGTAAGAGAGAGAAATTAAAAAATAAATAAAAAAAAATTTTTTATTAATATTTTAAAATTTCATAAATTTACCCACAAAATATAAAAAGGAAATTTTTTATTTTTGTACTTTTTTTTTTGTTTTTTTTTTTGTAAATAAATGCTTAAAGGATTTAATTTAATTTTATTTATTTAATTTTTTTTATTGCGTTCTTTTTTTACTTTAAACATAAATTTTCTATTTTTGTAAACTTTATCCTTTAAAAAAGGAAAAAAATGGAAATAAAAATTAAGGGTAAAAAAAGAAGAAGAAGAAAAAAACTTATTTAAAGAAATTTAATCTAAGGTTTTAAAAGCATTTTATAAATCACCGCAATTTGACTAATTAAGCTAAAATATTTTATAGCTATAAAAGTTGGATACAAAGGAAAACAAGTGAAATATAGTTAAAAATCTGTAAAAGAAAACTTTTTTTTTTCTGTTTTTGGTATAATTTGCCTTTCAAACTAAAAATCTACAAAAATCTTGTACGTGTATGCAAATAAATTTTCATCACTATCAGAAAAAACACACAGAGAAAAATTAAATGCAAAAAAAAAATCCGTTTTTATATGCTATACCTTAACTTATCTTAACTAGCTTTAAGTTATTTCAAACTCAAATCCCTTTATACTTAGTCCCTTCTTTTTTTCAAAATGAAAATAGTTTTTCTTCTCATTTTATTTATTTGATCCTGTATATGGAAATGAAATGAACATTACTCTCAAACAGAAAGTTTTTAAAACAAAAACACAGAAAAAAAAAATTTATTTTATTTTTTGAAATTTTTTATTCTTTTTTATTTTCAAAAATTGAGGAAAAAAGGAGGAAAAAAAAAGTTGTAAATAAAAGTTTTTCTTTTATAAAAACTAAAAATTTTCTCCAAATTTTTTCTAAAACTCTGTCATATAGGACAAAGATGCAGAATCCTTTCACCTTTTTTTGTATTGCATAATGCTTTTTAAATAACTGAAAAGTAGTGTTGCCAAAATGGACTGAAAATATTATAATTTGCTAAAATATTCCACTTGTAAAAAAAAATATTCCACTGTTCCTGTACTATTTCTAAAAATGATTTGTTCTAAAAAAATAAATGTGTAACGCGCAAATATGCCACCGGTTTCTTGATACCAACACAATAGGGGAAATTGAATTAAACCTTAATTTATATTATATGTTCTTATATAGACAATAAATATAATTTTAATCCTAAAACTAAGTAAAAATTGATTTCTTTCTAGGCCAAATAAATAAAATGACATGTCGTAAATTTTGTATGTGACACTCTGTACTAAATTTGAAGTATTTCCAAGCTGCCACGATATATTCAACCCATTAAACATTTTTATATTTTTTTTTAATGAAATTCAAATGTCAATCGAAGCAGTTGCCATATCAAAAAAACATATTAAAAGTTATGGCAAGATAAATTTTTTCAAAAGCGTGAACCATAATATTTTGACATGCTTTGAAGATTAAAACATTATTTAGAAAAAAAGAATTGACTGTGCCTTCTCTAGAGTGAAAACCAAAAGCAAAATATTTAATTTTTTAGTAGATAATAATTTTTCGAAAACAAAATATACATTTTTCGACAAAATAAAATACTCCATTATGGCAACACTGCTGGAAAGTTGCTCAATATGGCAGTTGTTTGTTGTTTTGATCTTCAATCAAGTTATATTTTAAATACCTAACAAATAATACTTTGAAATTTTTTTGAAACGAAGCATTGATACGTTTGGAAAAAAAAATTTTAAAATGTTCGGTATTTGCCAAAATTTAATTTGTATGGAATAGTAAAGTGACTAAGAAATGATTTTAGTTTCTGATAAATTTTTTTTTTTTGATAATTTTAATTTAATGTGAATTTTTAGCAAACTGTTGTAAAATTTGTTGTTCTTAAAATTTAGTTGTACTTTATAAGTTTTAAAATTTGCTATTATGATAACGACACCTTACCTGTATTAAAGAGAAAATCCTAAGAGCACTTACAAAAGATAATCCCAAGTGATGGCGTGTAAAGAAATGTTGAATGTTTAATAAAGAACAATGTTATTGTCAGGGTATTGCATATTCAGCAAATTTATGATATTTTTGAAAGCAAAAATTTTAAGTATTAGCGATTATGTATTTAAAATGAATTTTCAAGTCACTCAAAACAACTTTGAATCATACCCGGCAGAAACTTTTTTAAATATAATCGAAAAGTTCAATTTTTTCAAAGTGATTAATTAAAGTGTAATTATAGTGTCTATATGAGCCACATATGAGTGAGTATATGAAAACTTAGAATATTAATAAAAATTTTAAAATTTAAGGAACTAGCTAGAATACAGATATTTTTAGGGTAAGTCTAATGGAATCTTAATTATTATTTGCAAGTATATCGCAAAAGTTAGAGTAATTTTAAACGCAATTGATTATATTGGTATTAATAACTCTGACAAATGTTGTTTCTAATTATAGGCCGTATTATTACAAATTTAATATTACGATTGATTTTTTCGTATAAAAGTATATAGCATTTTCGTGTGCTAATGAAATAGAACGCAGTACTAACAATTTAAACACTTTCTAACTATATTACAATTGGAAAATATTTTTTCTTCAACAAAAAAAAAAATTAATTTAACTTGATATCAAAACTACAGCATTTCTTCATAACATAATACATAATATGAAAATGAAAATTGCATAAATGAGCACGTTCTTTTTCTTTAAGCACGTCTTCTTTTAATGTTCACCCTGACATAGAAATTTTTTACAAAAAGTTACACTTATTCTTTTTACTATATTCCTTCTCTTGGTGTTTACTTAAAGAATTGAATCATGTCTTATTGAAATCACAAAAAAAAAAATTCTATTATGCGCATTTTATGCAGAAAAGAAAACTATAACGAATTGCTACAGGTGATTTCTTTATTAAACCAATGGAATTTTCATGCTTTTCTAAAATAAAATGAAATAAAAATAATAAAAGGAATCATGTTCCTTTTAAGATTTTCTTTAATTATACTTAAAAAGAAGGAAGAAAAATAAAAATAAAAAGTTTTAAAACTACACTCAAAAACTATACTCTATAGTTCTTTTTCTTTCCCATTTTATTGTTAAAGTTTTCCGTATGAAATTGGAGTATTTTCATTTTGAGATGAAAATTGTAGAACTAATTATAATTCGTGACCTGAAATTAATTTCATTGTATGAAATAATTCTTATATACCACTTTTTCTTAAAAATTTGTTTAATGTGGGTTATTTTTAAAGGTCATTTAATTCGTGCCTTACATAGGGTATTGTGCAACATAATGGCTGAAAGTCCTTAAACCAAAGCGCCATTAAGAATAAGAATCTGTTTGTTTAAAGGTGTAGTTAAATAATTTGAGGTATCTATTTGAAATTTTTAAATGGCGAACAAGTAAAGTTTTGGAGACTTTCCTTTAATTATTTTATAAATGTTTAATCGTTTTTTTTTTTAGTTATCTTAGAATACGCCGCTTACAGGACTTGTCCTGTACAGGACCTTAATCTTGGGATATTAGATGGTAATGCTGTATAACAAATTTATTTGAAATAATTGATAAAAAAGAAATGTGAAAATTTGCTAAAATATTTTGAATCTAGAATTTTGTATGATTTTTGCGCTTAATAAACGCTTCGTTTCTTTCTTGTTTATATCAAATTACCCTGAGATTGGAATTGTATAATAATATTGTATTAATGCAGAATTCAGCTTATAAAAAACAATTGCTGTATTGTGTTTCGATACGGCATTATTATAAAATTCCGATGTTAGGAATAATTGAGGTGCTTAGCACATTAGCGGCCTACTTGAAAAAAGAAACTATGTAAGTATTTTGAAAATATAGAAAATTTCTTTAGACCATTACAGCTCTATTGAACCAAATTAGTCATTTATGTAAAAATGTTTGATAGGCCACTAATGTGTTGTGTGCCTTTATTTTGTTTTCGGTTTTGATATTTAATAGGAATTTTGTTAAAAAAGTTTGCAACAAAACTAATTTTTAGGAGAAAACAATTTACGTGTTCCTCCTTTTTGATTTTTACAGTAATTTATTCTAAGAGTAATATTATTTTTTTAATTACTTCTTTTTGAAACAAAATTGAAAATTATTGAAAACTAAATTCAGGTGCCACATTATTCATTTATAGTTGAAAAGTGCTAAAATACAAAAACAATCTAAAATTTCAGTTCTTTACTGGGGCAATCTTATTTTTTTTTAATTTGCAGATGCACTTCTCATGGCATGCAAAAACATGAAGTAAGAAATTGCAGTCTTTACATTCTGTAATTAAAATAATTATGGGAACTAATATTACAATGACATGTTGCAGTTGACTGTCATATATACTTACATTAAATGCCGTCACAATCGATAAACTAAAGAAATTTAATCCAGTAATTTTAATGGGCTTCGTTGATACCAACATAATTGTGTGTATATGTAAAATTAATGATTTTTTAACTTTATTTGAAATATTCGAAATTAAAAGTACAGTTTCCCAATTACAAGAATAAAATGTTGTACTCATATTTTCTGTCTGAAATTAATTAATTTGAATATTTTCATAACATACATGTACATATGTATAAATGCAAAAACCAAATAAGGATTACCAAATAAATTAATTCTGATCCAATGTAACCAATAACCATTTGTTCTGAAACAGCTCCAAAAGCCCAAAATACAAACATAACCGTAACAATGTTACGGGTATCCTTAAACCAAAAACAAATTTTTTCTTAAAATAGTTACGTAAAAATAATTAATTATTAAGGCCCTTACTTCTGACATGATGAAGACCACAAAACATAAAATTATTGCACTTGATAAAACGAGGCAAAAATATCGAAATGAAAAATTGTCGTTCAGCATTTTCCCAAATCTAAACATAATAGAAATAATAGAATTTATAGAAATAAATTAATGTTGGCGTTGCTTTTATCATGCTCTATAATTAGTTTACTTACAGTTTTAGTTTCTTTTGCTTTTTAAACAATTTTGTTAATCTATTATTCAAGAATTGAAAATTATCGTTGATTAAAGTTTTTCGATCAGAATTTATGTCATCAAATGCAGTTAGAATTTCGTCATTTAAATTTTTAAAACGTGCTATCAAATGTATTAAACATAGACCAATTATATAAGACTCTACTCCAAAAAATGTTGCTGCTGCCATTGTTACCCAAATTACAATTATATATAATATTAATCTTAATAGTTTATCTTCAATTTTTAGTACACCTAATATACGGCTTGGTAATGGTTCACTTTCATAACCCAATATATAATAGGTTATAACCGGTTGTCCAACAAACCATGTATAAGCTAATATATAAGACATATACATAAATTCAACTGGTCTTATCATCATTTTAGTGTAACTATATCCTTTTTCATTGGGTTTGATAAAAATTTCATTATAAAATTTATTTAATAAGATACAGAAATCATTACGACGATATAAAAAATCACAATAACGAAAAAATTTCGCTGTAACAGCAACTTCAATTGTTAAACATTGTAATTTGTAATAGAGTACATTCTCTTCAATTAAATAAAATACTACTCCAGAAATAAAAATACAAAATGATGTTAAACAGCACAATGTCAGTAAATAATATAAAAATTTAAACATCCAATGAATATTTGGCTTTAATGACCAAGAACCACTCATGATTAAAACACGATAAAATCCAGTTATTGCTATGGGCTCACCGGTTTTTGAATCAATCGGTGAGAACATGATCATTCATAAAAATTATTCAAATTTTGTTGAACTGTTCCACAAAATTATCTTTAGAAAATATTCTAATTCCCTCCCCAATTTGGACTGAATCTAATTGAATTTTGACAGCGAATTGTGAACAAACTATTCGTAATTCAAATATTCTACGATATTACTGATTTTTATTAAATTTAACTTTTAATTATTGTTAAAATTGTAAAATCGCAGTGAATAATAATTCTTAAGAAAGCTAGTTTTTATACACCGTCTCAGAACACATTCTTTTATTAATTATATTCGATGGGAAATTCAAAATTATTACCCTGATGTTTTACTGCCTGTACAGCAATTTAATATTGCGAAAACTACATTTTAAATATTAAATAATTATTACGCTATTGCAAAATATTCAAGTACTTCAAAATTACATTAAAAATTTAATGTGTTTTTTTTTAATGTAAAATTAATTCAACAATATTCAGAAACATAATTAAAAATTCAAATAATTATAATACTGCGAAATATTAGTCCTTGAGTAAGCAAAACTTTCAAATTTCAAATTATTATGAGTTAACATACATATGTATGAGTTTTAACTACAGAAAAATTTTAATGACACGATAAATTTTCGAAAAAACAAGCAAAATGAGAAAATTGTTAAAATTTTTTGAATTACGAATTTTATATGACTAGAAAAACCTACCGCAAATCGCACTAAATTCAAATATGTTTGAAAATATTAAAACAAAATTAAAACATGAATTTAATATATATCACCCTACCTACAGAATTTATTTAAAATAGTCAGGAAATTTAAAATTAAAACAGGTTGCCGTTAACTCGTAAAATATGAAAATTTATATCCATATACCGGTCCAGCAATAGCTGTTATTGCAGTTGATTTCAGAAGATCTTAAATTATAATATACATCAGAAAATATAAAAATCTTGGCGCTGTGTACGCTTAGTCGTTTTTCTTTAGCGTCTACATAATGTTCGATAACAGTATGTTTACAGTTTTTGATACGTATTAATTTATTCTAAGTGCAAAGTTGTTTATTTTGTTAATTACTTTTTTTTTTGGAACAGCCATGATCAAATTTGTTCCATTGCTAAAATATTATAAAACGAAATTATCTAAATTTAAATTCAGGTGCCACATTAATCACGTATAGGTGAAAAGTGCTAAAATGCGATTAAACAATGTAAAATTTTAATTTCTTGCTGGGACAATCTTAATTTCTTCTTTAATTTGCAGATGCATTTTTCATGGTATGCAGAAACATGAAATAAGAAATTGCAGTCCTCACATTCTATAATTTAAATGATTATGAATAATTATATCTTGCATAGCAGTTATACTTACATTGAATGCAGTCACAATTGACAAATCAAAGAAATTTAATCCAGTAATTGTGATGGGCTTTGTTGATGCTAACATAATTGTGTATATATGTAAAATTAGTGATTTTTTAACTTTATTTGAAATATTTGAATTTAAAAGTACAGTTTCCCAATTACAAGAATAAAATGTTGTACTCATATTTTCTGTCTGAAATTAATTAATTTAAATATTTACATAATACTTATATATAAATGCAAAAACCAAATAAGGATTACCAAATAAATTAATTCTGATCCAATGTAACCAATAACCATTTGTTCTGAAACAGCTCCAAAAGCCCAAAATACAAACATTACCGTAACAATATTGCGAGTTCCCTTAAACCAAAAACATTTTTTTCTTAAAATAGTTAAAAATAATTATTAACTCCCTTACTTCTGACATGATGAAGACCACAAAACACAAAATTATTGCACTTGATAAAACGAGGCAAAAATATCGAAATGAAAAATTGTCGTTCAGCATTCCCCCAAATCTAAATTAAAATAAAAGTAATTGAATTATAAGAAAATTAATACGGCTTTAATTTACTTGAATTATACTCTAGTACATTTACTTACATTTTCAATTTCTGCTGTTGTTTAAATAATTTTGTTAAGCGATTATTTAAAAATTGCACACCATTTTGAATTGGAATTTTTCCACCAGAATTTATATCATTAAATGTATTTATAATTTCCTCATTTAAATTTTTAAAACGTGCTATCAAATGTATTAAACATAGACCAATTATGTATGATTCAATTCCCATATAAGTTGCTGTTGACATTGTAACCCAAATCACAATCGAATACAGTACAAATCTTAATAATGTTCCTTCAACATTTAGAATTCCCAATATTCGGCGTGGTAATGGTTCACTTTCATAACCCAATATATAATAAGTTACAATTGGCTGAGCAGCAAACCATATATATGCTAATATATAAGATACATACATGAATTCAACTGGCCTTATCATCATTTTAGTGTAGTTATATCCTTTTTCATTGGGTTTTACAAAAATTTCATTATAAAATTTATTTAATAAGATACAAAAATCATTACGTCGATATAAAAAATCACAATAACGAAAAAATTTTGCTGTAACTGCAGCTTCAATTGTTAAACATTGTAATTTGTGATAGAGTACGTTTTCTTCAATTAAATAAAAAATTGCTCCAGAAATAAAAAAACAAAATGATGTTAAACAACATGTTGTAAAAAAATAATATAAAAATTTGAGTATCCAATGAATATTTGGTTTTAATGGCCAAGCACCACTTATAATTAAAACACGATAAAATCCAGTTAATTTTATGGGTTCACCAGTTTTTGAATCAGTCGGTGAAAACATGATCAATTGCAAAAATTATTCAAATATTGTTGGACTGTTCCACAAAATTTTTTTTAGAAAATGTTCTAATTCGTTCCCCAACTTCGATTGAATCTAATTGAATTTTGATAACGAATTGCGAACAAAATATTTAGGCTATACTATTCAAAAACTTCTCTTCTACTCAAGATTAACTGTTCTACATTACCACTATTGGTAATTCAAATTTTCTACGATATTACAGATGTTTTTTAAATTTAACTTTTAATTATTGTTAAAATTGTAAAATCGCACTGAGCAATAATTCTTAAGTTAACTAGTTTTTATACACCGTCTCAGAATACATTCTCTTATAATTTTATATTCGATGGGAATTCAGTATTAATGCCCTGATGTTTTACTGCCTTTGTAGCAATTTAATATTGCAAAAACTACATTTTGATTATTAAATAATTATTACGTTATTGCAAAATATGCAAGTACTTCAAAATTACATTAAAAATTTAATGTGTTTTTTTTAATGTAAAATTAATTCAACAATATTTAGAAACATAATTAAAAATTCAAATAATTATAATACTGCAAAATATTGAGTCCTTGAGCAAGCTAACTAGCAAAATTTCAAATTATTACTACATTATACATAAGTTTTTACGCTTCTTCAACTGCTTGTACTATATGAAGTTTTACCATAATATAATTAACCTTTGCAGTAAGCTATGAGAAATTAATAAGTTCATTAAAATTAATTTATGAAACAAAAAACCTCAAAATAATTGTAAAATTATTTAGTAAAATTAAGAATATTTTTTAAATTCAAATAGAATTTTCATTGATAACATTAATTTTTTTGCATGATTTTTCAATAGCGCCACCGTATAGTAAGGCCAGCCTATAATAAGATCCGAGAAGATAACATTCGAAAGTTTCGCAATACAATACAATTATGTAATGTGACTACATTTTCTTAATGTTTAATACGCCGGAAAATATGTGTGCTTCATTGTGTTACAAACAAATTTGTCAGCTAATAAAGGGTTTCGAAGACCTTCGGGAAAGAATGTTTATAAAAGATATTCCGTACTAAGTAAGGATGAGTTTCCAGTACCGCAACAATTAGAAAATCATTATTATTAAGTAATTAATTATTAGTAAGTAAAAATTGTTTGCAAATTCTATTTCAATTCTACATAGCATACACAGAGCTTTAAATATTACAATATTGTGATCATTAAAAATTAATAATTTTACTTTTTTTTGCGACATTTGCAATTTGCTTAACGTACACTTAGTGAATGTGAGAGCACCGTTTATATTTCACATATAAATATTGTGGTTATCTATCTTAATCCCTTAATTAATAGATGTATTCCTCATTGTGTGTAGAAACATAAAGTAAGAAACGGCAGTTCTTACGTTCTGCAACAAAATATTATTTTTATGTAACACGTATTGTAATAAATACTTACATTAAATGCTGTCACAATTGATAAATCAAAGAAATTCAATCCAGTAATTTTAATGGGTTTTGTTGATGCTATCATTATTGTGTATATATGTAGAAGCAAAGATTTTTTAGCTTTATTTGAAATATTTGAATTTAAAAGTATTGTTTCCCAATTACAAGAATAAAATGTTGTACTCATATTTTCAGTCTAAAATCAAACAAAGTGTTTATTACAAATTTGACACTGACAAATTTTTTAAAAGATGTTCGTGTACTATCAAATCATGCAGTATTGAATTGTTTGTACAAATAAATACAGTAAAAAGCATGCCATCAAAAAACATCGATGGGAGTAAATACAAAAAGATTGCAGGAAGTGTCGCGCTAAGAGTGCGAACTACGTGATCTGCATGACGATGAACAGGTACAAGCAATTAAAAAAGCTTTGAAGAATTAAACAATTATCTAAATTTTATTTAAATGCTTAACAACATTAAGCATTTTTACAATAACAGGAACGCACCAACATAAGGCGATAAAGTTACAACTTTTAAGAGAAGCGGAGAAGATATAAATGTACCTTCTGGCACAATTATGGAGCTTTGATCTGAGAGGAAATGGTATTCTCTTAGACGTTGAATTTTCTTGGCAGAGGAGTTTTAAATTGAAAGTGAAATAAACAAGACACTTTAGTCATGATGTTCAACATCTAACTCATCCGAACTATGGTTCTCAAACTTAGGTATGTACTAGCAAAAAAAAAGTGTGCGAAACATTTTTTTTACCAAATAAATTAGTTCTGATCCAATGTAACCGACTGCAATTTGTTCCGAGATAGCCCCACAAGCCCAAAACACAAACATTAAAGTAACAATATTTCGGGTACCCTTAAAATGAAAGCAGCAATTTGTTTTTAATTAATAGGAACAATTAAAAAATTTTTCTTACTTCTGCCATAATGAAAACAACTAAGCATAAAATTAATGCACTTGATAAGACAATGCAAAAATATCGAAATGAAAAATTGTCGTTCAGCATTCCCCCAAATCTAAATAAAAATAAAAATAATTGAATTAGAAGAAATCTAATATTGCTTTCAGTTACTTGAAACATTCTAGGTTTATGCTTACATTTTTAGTTTCTGCTGTTGTTTAAATAGTTTTGTTAAACGATCATTTAAAAATTGAACACCATTTTCAATTGGAATTTTTCCACCAGAATTTATATCATTAAATGTATTTATAATTTCCTCATTTAAATTTTTAAAACGTGCTATCAAATGTATTAAACATAGACCAGTTATGTATGATTCAATTCCCATATAAGTCGCTGTTGACATTGTTACCCAAATTACAATCGAATACAGTACAAATCTTAATAATGTTCCTTCAATATTTAAAATACCTAATATTCGGCGTGGTAATGGTTCACTTTCATAACCCAATATATAATAAGTTACAATTGGTTGGCCAGCAAACCATATATATGCTAATATATAAGACACATACATAAATTCAACTGGCCTTATCATCATTTTAGTATAACTATATCCTTTTTCATAGGGTTTAATGAAAATGTCATTGTAAAAGTTGTTTAGTAAAATACAGAAATCATAACGACGATATAAAAAATTACAATAACGAAAGAATTTTGCTGTAACAGCAGCTTCAATTGTTAAACATTGTATTTTATAATACAGTATGGTTTCTTTAAATAAATAAAACCCTGCTCCAGAAATAAAAATGAAAAATGATGTTAAACAGCACAATGTCAGTAAATAATAAAAAAATTTTAATATCCAATGAGTATTTGGCTTTAATGGCCAAGAACCACTTATAATCAGAACACGGTAAAATCCAGTTATTGGTATTGGTTCACCAGTTTTTGAATCAGTCGGAGTAAACATGATATTCTCTTAAAAATTATGTGATCTATGTTCTTCTTTTGCTCGAATCTAAATTTTCAAGTGATGGACTATTCTATACTTATAAATAAATTGTTTCTTTAAAGAGAATTAAATCGAACTGAATAAAGATTTTAAGAATGAGATACTATTCATGTTTTAAATTAATTTTCGTGAAGGACGATGAGAATTTTATTTTTAAAACATTGTTGTTTAATTAGACATAAATATTAAAATAAACGCTCCAAAATATTAATAATTTCAATATTTAATTGGGGTAATTATTTTTTTTGTTACAAATACCAACGAATGATGTTCAAGTTTTTTTGGGAATTCCATGTACAGTAATATGAACGCATCTGTTTAATATGCGCACGGTGTATGTGTAATATTAAAATGTTCTATCATGGGAGAACATTTTAATATTACACATACCGCCAAGCCGAGGCGAAGCAATAGGAGGTGTCAAAGGATCAGAAAGCTCTCCAATAAGGCATCTGGTGCGTGGGGGGAGTATAAACGCTTACTCACGATATACACTAGGGAAATAAGGGAAGCGAAAAGATGCTCATGGAGGGCGTTCTGCAAAGGCATAGATGAACTCTCCAGCAATGCTTGTCCTCACAAGGTACTTTCCAAAAAGTGTGCTAGCGGGCTGGCCCTGATAGAATAGTCTGATGGCTGCATGTCCGAGAACGGAAAGCAGACGTTGGAGCTAATGGTCTCAACGCAGTTTCCCGACTCGGAAGCTCTTAGGAATCACTTGAATCCGGTCATTGAATCAGGTAAGCGACCAAGCAACCACTCAAAGTCTTTTCGTCCCTTAGCCTTCCCTCTTTTTTTTTGAGAGCAATGAGAAAGGTGTAGGTATTATAAGGGACGTCGCACTGGGAACTAATCCCTTGATGAGTCTCAGAATGCCTATCAATCAGTAGGAAAATCTACTACGTTCGCTCTGCAGAGGTGGCACCTGGCTGCTTTCTTGATATTGAGGGTGCTTTTGATAAAACTTCACATCATGTCATCTGTGAATCGTTGCACAAACGCGTGATTGATGTGACCGACTATGATTCTATCCCGTAACATCCGACGGTTGGTCGTATGTTACGGATAGAATCATTAAGTCCCCGTAAGTTAACGACACACTTTTCATCTCCGCTGCAAAAGAGTGTCCGCAGGGCGGGGTTCTTTCGCCCCTTCTGTGGTCTATTGTAGTGGATGATCTATACAGCAAAATTTACGTGTTGTGGAAGAGTTGTGCAGATGCGTTGGGTTAAATATGAATTCCAGCCAAACCACTTTGGTTGTTTTCACCAGACGCAGAAGCAGCCTTACTGGAACTGCCTTAGTGCACTTGTGGAATTGGCATCGGTAAACAGAGTAACGCTTATTTCGGTACCTGGACGCAGTGGACATGCTGTCAACGAAGTTGTCGATGGGCTGGTGCCGAGGGGAGACTTTATACAGCCGCTGCATTTCAGTGGTCTGCCTTCCTCCGGCTTGTGGGTTAGGCTCGCCTGCCTGCTCGCGACGAAATGTGGCTCTCACCGGCAGGACACGAAAAGGTGCCGTCAGGTGAAGATGTTTCTTCGTCCATGCTCAAGAAAGATCGCCGTAGAGCTGTTGGGGATTGAGACTATAATTTTAATAAAACACAAAACGGCCCAGAGAAATCCTGTTTAAACGAGCATAAAATTCATAACTTCTTTTGCTTGGATAGGACTGTTAATTTTATTCATATTGAAGCTTAAAGTTAAAAAGCACTTATGTTTGTCATCGAAATTATGTTACTATTATTGCCAGTTGCTAGTAGGAATGAATATCAATGTCTTCATGTATAAAGAGAAATAATAAATTAACACCTACCTATGACGTATTATATTAAAAAAAAAAGTTTTCTTTATTCCGTCGGAGGTGATTAGGTTCTGTCAAAGTATTAAGTTGTGCTAGTTTACCTACCTTTTTATTAGCAACTATTCAAATGAATATCATAATAAAAGTATTGAATTTAATCATTCTTAATTAATTAAACATTTAATTTCTCAGCGTGATGAAAATTTTGTGAAAAAAATTAAATTAGAACTGGATTCCTTCTAAAAAAATTTTACATTTTAAATTGAATTTCTTTTGTATTACAATATTCTGCCAGTCACCAAATTTTTTACCAATTTATTTTCTATAACTATAACCCACATACTATAGCTACTATATTATTATTGAATTCTATTTTATAAAATTTAAAAGAATATTATAAAAGTATTTAAATATAGCATTTAATATAAAATTTGTTTTTTAAAGAAAACCTTTTCTTTCTAAAATCTCTATAGTATTACAGATTGCTCTGGGGTTTGTGTATTTATTTAAAATTTCATAGAAAATTATTTCAATATCAATTTTATTGTGTATATTTATCCAACTGTTTTTTATAGTAATTAAAATTTTTTATTACATCTATGTATATATCTATGTATATATAAAATATATAAATGTATTTTAATTTGAATTTAAAAAACCGAAAAATTTATTTACATTTAATTTATTCTTAATTTAAATCATAACATTTTTTTTTATTATACCCAATCAATTATTTATTATAACCCCAATATTATTTATTTATACATATTAAGGCAAAACACAATATTATTTTAATGATGTGTGTTATATGAAGGGGTTACTTGTATAACATTATTTTGTTATATAGTTATGTACTTAAAAAGTAATTATACTAATTATATTATGGATTTTTTTGTATTTTAAAATAATTTAATTGAATTTTTATTTTTAAAAATTTAAAAACAAAGAAAAAGTAAAACTCATATAATTACTCTAAAGTAATTAAGTATTTTAAATTTAAATTATAAAATTAGTAAATAAACAGTATCAGGTTTTTGTTTATTAAATATAATTAAAAGTATAACAGATGAAAACAGTAAAAATTTAATTGTACTCGTATGTGCAATAAAATTTAAAAATTAAGAACATATGAAAGGTAGATACCTATATTCTAAATGAAAGGTCTGTTTTCATAAGGAATGAAAATTTAAAGAATGTTAGGCCGTATAAAAAATTAAAATTAACAATGTTTTAATTTTTTATACGGCCTAACTTAAAATTAAAATTAACAATTATACGCTATTCTGTTAGACATACATTATTTAAAGTGTAGTGATGTTTTTCAAAATTATAATAATTTTTAAAATAAAATAAAATTTATTAATAAATAAGATATATTGGGTTTTAAGATATATTATTCCAATGTATCGGAAATCGTGTAACAATGCAATTTTGAGTTTGCAACTGTTTAATTGCTTATTTGTATTATGTACGCAAGTATGCGCACGTGCATAATTTTATGAAATTAAGTAATCAAACAGTTTTGTAATTTTCTGCTACCTGATTTTAATTTTTATTTAACGCAATCGATTTGAATTAACGCATTAGTTTAGTTGTTAAGTTTGTAAACGCATTTTTTTAGTTGCTCATCGATTTTACAACCAAGCAATAATTGGAAAACTAAAAATTGTATACCTGCCTGAGGACTAAAATTTGTTTAAATTGAAAATATATAGTGTTATCGATTTCAGTCAAATTGTGATTTAAGTATTTAATCGAAATTTTTACTAGAAAATGAACTAATGAAATTCAAAAATTTTGCTCAACTCCTTTAAAATAAAATTCAAGATAATTAAAATTTTTGCTTAAAATAAAACTGTAAAAAATATTAGACTAATCTTAAATTAATATTCTAATCTTAGTATAATGTGTAGAAAAAAAGAGATTTTCCAACATTTTAAATTAGTTTATCTTTTTATAATGATGGGAACATAAAAATAGTATAGATTTTGTGAATTCAAGTGGCAAGTTGTGACATATACGACAAGGGATATGTGTGTAATGTGCATTTTTCAAAAAAAAATTTATTTTCTCACAAAATTTTATAATTTTTCAAAACGGAACCAAAATCTAATAAAGTTAACTTGAACTTTAACATCTAAAAATATTTATTTTAAAATTTTAAAATTCTAAAACTAATACCTTAAAAATAGAACATAAATATATATACACACGCGAAATCTTACAAATGATTCGAAAATAACAAAAATATAAAGAGTGTCATCTGGTCATACATATTTTTAAAAATGTTTACCATTCTTATAATGATGTTGTGTCACCAAAACGAAAAATAGATAATTTAAAAGATCTTAACCTTAAGTCACAGATCATTGAAGTCAAATATTTGATATATTTTTTATTTTCCACCTATATAGAACTCAAACATCTTTTCCATTATTCTATAAAATCTTAGTTCTTATTTTTTTGGTATTTGTTGTAATTTTTGTGCAACAAGCTGTAAATACTAATATCCTTTTTTATTTTTCGTTTTTTTTTTGTATTTCATGCATCCCTTATTTTCAAACCTTATTTTTGTATATATACGCACACCAACTTTTGTATACATATACATATACTTTAATTCTATATAAAATTAAAGTATAAGATTATAACTTACATGTTATAAAGATATCTATAAATCCTTATGTTAGTAAAAAGGATATAACAGGATTCAATATTATAAAAGATTGTATATGTATTGTAGTATGTATAACACTGTTAAGAGATAAAAAATATTATATTGTATCTGATATAATATTATATAATAAAAGGGAAATATTATATTCTTCACCGTTTTCTGGATTTTAAATTAAATTCAAATAAAGAACACCTTGCGGGTGTTTTTATTAAAAATTTAAAAGCATAAAATTATATTGCTATTCGCAAAATAATATTATAATGTTCAAGTATATTTGTATGTAGGTACGTATATATTTATATTAACATTATATTTGTGTTACAGGTGGATGAATATTATTGTAATGGTGAGAAAACAAAAAAAAAAAATAAGAAAATAACAAATAAAGCAGTAAAATGGAATATTTTAGCACCCCTTTTGTTTTTCCTTTATTGTTCCCATAATTTTCTTATACACTTTTAAATGCATTCTATATGATTCGGTTCTGTTTACTTTAGTGTTACGATATATACATTTACAGCTATATATATATTGTGTATACATAATGTATCCTTTCCAATATTACACACCATATAAATAACAAGAGATGTTGAAAGTTAACAAAATTTCTTTTAAAGAAAAAAAGCTATTAAAAATTGTTGTTTTTGTTTTAAGGAAAAATATTGTAAGGAATAGTGAAAGAATAAATTATTTTATTGCGATAAAATTTACTATTATAATCTAAATTTCTAAATACATTTCTAAATGAATTTCTAAAGATCTAACAATTTAAAATTTTTGTTATTTTAGTTTAGGATTGGTTAAGCTTTCTTCTAGGATATTTAGCACTGGCTGTTAGACGACCAAAGCCACGTGGCTTTTTGAAACCTGAGGAATTGTAATCAAACAATTAAGGATATCTTTGGCTTTATAATTTGTTGGAGCAAACTGTGCGTTGAGGTTGCAAAAGCTTTAAAATAAGTGACAAAAATAGTAGTTGATTATGAAAAAAGGTTTGTGTCTTAGACTATTTTTAAATATTTCTCTCATTTCTGATATTGAAAATTGGGTTTCAACGACTTATTGTGTACAAATTTTTATGTAAACCTCATGTTAGAAATTTTTAGAGTGCGAAGAAAAAAATTTAAATTGTAATTTTTACTAATTTACTGAAGTAAAAGATCCACCATTTTGATTACCTTAAGACGATTTGTATTACTATTGTTTTTCTTCCTGGTAATTCGGCTTACTAAACTTAGATTTTCAATTTTATATTATTATTCAAAACTCTTAAATATCCTTATACCCTCTATGACTAAATAATACTTGTTCATGCTTTCTATTTAATTTTCTCATTACAAGTACCTTTCCATGAGTTTTATCTAAAACCAGAATAGACATAGTTGATCTAGTCAATTCTGTGACACCCACACGAATAAATGATTTCAAATTTTGGAGATAATTAACATGCAGATTCATACAGTCTCTTGCTTTTTATGTTACCATATAAACTTATGCAATATAAAAGAGTTTTACTGAAACTACATCATCCCAAATTCATTTGTTCAAAGTTTTAGTTTTGCAAATTGAATAGTTTCTGTGCTATCATCAAAAAACTTATAAAAGTTTTATGGCAGCTACAACAAGCAATCCAGCAATTTTAATGGCTTTTATCAAACATAACTGTCCTAAAATAATATTATATTCGTTTATTATGCCAAATTTGAATGTTGACGAACAGACATGGTTAAATCGACTCAGAAGGTATGTTTCTGGGCTGATCAAAAACATACCTTACATCTACGTCCCCATTACTTTTGAACCATTACTTCGTAGCGTTGCAAACGGTAAGGTAAATTTAGTATACCCTTCGAACATACATGCGTACAGGTATAAACACCAAGTTATCGCGTGGCAAAATCATTTACAAAAGTGATTCTTCTTTTCTTCACATCTCTTCCATTCATTTTCCAGCTTTTCTTTTTTCATTTTTAATTAAATCGCATTTCATTTTTTATTAGACACACACAATGTCTTAAAATATTGTTCTCTGTTCTTTTGTTTTTTTTTTTCTCTTCACCCTAACCGAATGTATAACACAATTTAGATATCTAACTGTTCAGCCTTTTACAATATTTAAAATCATTTATCTTATATAATAATTCTAAATTTGAAAAGCGTTGCAAAGGTATTTAAGAAAAAACAAAACAAAAAACAAGTACAATAAAGTTTTTGTCTTGATGCAATTTATTAAAAAGAATTGCTCTCCATAAATATGTAGGGAAAGTACGAAAAAACAAAAATTTACGGTAAAAACAAGAACAAAGATACATATTAGATGAAAGGAAGGTGTATTGTGGCATGGAACTGCGACAATTTATAACTAAAAAAAAAAGAAAGCGAGACAATAAAAACGCGAAAACAAATTTCAACCTTTTTTGAATAAACGCTACGGTAAAAAGGTGAATAAAATTTAATTGTAACTTTTTTTGTTTTTGTATTTTTATCTTTAAATTTTAAGACAGTTTAAAAATATTATAATTTTACTCCCCCATATAGTTGGGGATGAGTCAGAAAATTCTGAAGTCAAAAATGACTTTAACGCTATTATTCTGTCTACAACAATAGAAAAAGACAAATTGAGATATTTTGACATCAGAAAAATTCAGAAGGAATTTTATAAGAAATTTTATATTATTATACCGTGTTAACCTTACTACATTATATTTACAAGACTCTGGCTGTCTCTATAATATACTCGTATATGTAGAATACTATACTTGTATATATAGACTGTAATAAAAAGTCGCAATGAATGACATTATTATTCACGTTTAAAATTTTGCTACCTTGTGAGAAAATTATTTAATGTTAAAAACAAAATTTGCGTATATCTACGTTTGTATATAAAGTATTATTGTTTAGATATACGGGGAATGAAATTTCCATAGGGTCCTCGTGATAACACACATAAATATTATAAGTGTTGTAATCAAACAAACAATCAAACAGGCACTTAAATAAACAAAATAAAGGAAGAAAAATTAATAAAATTTTTCCATTGGTAAAAATGGTGTATTGTTGTTGTTACGGTTCTAATAGACAATTTAAATAGAAATTAGCATATAAAAAGAAAAAAAAAAAAACAAAAATAAAATTTTTAATGTTATTTTTCTTTGGAGATTAATGACAACTAAAAACGCTCATATATCCCGTATAAAAATTGTACAGAGTGCTTCGAATAAACTATCTAGGACCATATTTTCATTTCAGTCCGACATTCAATTATATGTAAAAAGTTAAACTTTAATTATTTTTACAATCTCTGTAAGCAGTGAGCAATTGCAGGATTTTTTGCAATATTATGGAAGTAGCTGTGCAGATTAATGAGTGTAATATTACAGAATTTAGAAGGTAAGTAAATTAACTCTTCTAGATATCAAAAAATTAAATTTGAAATTTCAATTTTACTTTAACAAATTTTTATTAAGACAATTTAAACTTGGTTAAAACAAGTTTATTTTAAAAGCGCACTTACTTAATTATTGTAATTATTGAAAATGACTCAAATTTTCTGACATCATAGTCTACTTGAATGTAACAAGAAACTTATTTTCTCGAATTAATTACTAAAGAGCCTTAAAAAGGAGTGAAGTAGCAATGTTGCTTGCCTTCAATCTTTAATAACGTGTGCACTTATTTTATTGGTTTGAGAGGCAAAATTCTTCTACTTTCAGTAAAAATTTTATTAAAAAATTGCAAATTTTTTATTCTTTTACTTTGATCGTTAATTGTTCTTGATAATTCAGACTATTTCAGGATGGAAAGCTTTTTAAAATTAGCTATTTTATTTGTAATTTTTGTTAAATTTAAGAAGACCCACATTAAAAATTATGGAAAGAATCATGTCAGACGATGACGTAATAAAGCTGAAATCTAATTACGGTCGACACCCTTTTGACACCTTTTAGCATTTCATTCGTAAACAAAGAACGTTTTTCTCAGGATTTTATTTTTTCTATATTTTGCTACCTTCAGTATTACCAATTGGACACTGTTTACATTTTATAAAACATTGTTAAGTTTACTGCAATTAAATATTCATTAACAAAAGGAATAATGTACCCACACACCCACACATATATATATATTTACAAAGAATGAAAATATAAAAATGAAAAGAAATAGGAAAAACTTAGGTTAATTAATTTCCCTAAATTTTGAATTAATAACTTGTTAAATTTAAGCAATTACAAAAAAAAGAAGAATAACAAACGAATAATAGTTAGAATAATAAAGAAATGAATTGTACATGCAAAAATTATAAAAGTAAACAGGGTAGTGTCGTTAACATAGTCTTGTATACCGGAAATAAAATCTATTATATTGTAATAAAGGAAATTGTAAATTTTATTTAACATTTTCTTAAACAGAAGAAACAAAAATAAATGCTCGTAATAATTTTTAATAATAATTTTTTAAAAAGAAAGTCTTAAAGATCTTGGAAAGAAAAATTTTATTGAAAAGAAATGCGTAGTAGTAACAGGAGCTGTAATGTTAGTTTATTATAGCTGAGTTATTAAAATTTAAACCAAATATACTAGGGAATTATATCTGTAAGAATTTTTAATGAGTGATTCAAAAGGTGCCAAATTACTACTATGGTGAATTAATAAATAAACACTATAGCTAATTTCATTAAATATTTAAGACATATGGCAATACTCTATTACATAAGAGCTTAAAAATTAATAATTTTTCACAAGCAAAGAAATTAATATAACAATGCTTAAGAAAATCTTGATAAAAAGTATTGAGTTAATGCACATAATAGTTGAAAATTCCTACTAAACACTATAGAAATATCTGACGTAAACTAGACTGAATGAAACTTGGATCAAAATTAAGAAGGTTTAAATTAAAAATGTCATTGTTATTTTATATTAATTTGAAAAAAGATTCCAGGAAATGAAATTTTTGATAATCTATTGAAAATAAATGATAACATTATTAATGACAAATATCGTATACATATATAAAATATTCAGTGTATTTCAAATTAGGCAATTAGAATATGGTTTCACTTTACAAGACTAGTTCAAGAACATTATTGAATTTGTTTGGGTTAATTTTTCGTTAGAAAGGTCTATATACAAATAGATTACATTGAAATATAGTTAATGATTTCATTTTTCAATGATTTCAATTCTGTAAAAAATATTCATAATCTAATCTGAAAGCACTTATTGTGCAGACTAAATGGAAAAACACTTAATTTCTTTGAATAGCGTTTAAAATTTTTTCCAATCTAAAAGTATAAATTTGTTGTTATTGACTTAAAACAATAATTTTTTTAATTGTTTTTATTAACAATTAAATGAAAAAAAATTAAAACTTAAGAAATTCTAAAACCTCAATTTATTCTAAATTTCTATTTTTATTGTGTTTAAAAGTGCGTTTGAATTTTTTTGTATCAGCCAAATGATTATAGCCGAAAAAGCTTTACTCTATAAAAGAATACTCAGCCCATTGTAACTATGCATGAAAAAATTTATAAATTTTAAGAATTTTCACTTTAAATATTTAAAGTACTTTAAATTATTTAAAATTCGTAACTTTTAATTATAATAGTTAAAAAAGAAAGTTTGTTACTCAACAAGTTATTGCCAGTATTTAATATTTTATTTGTCAACATTATAGTACTATGAAATTATTTCGCACCCTTGGGATAAGAGTACTGTAACGTTAAATGAAAACCAGTAAAAACGTTTCAGTAACCGACTGAATTGTGCTCAAGGTGCAGAGCACAATTCAGTCGGTTAATGACAATCTGAATTTAAAAATCTTTGTAATATTTCTAGAACTAGCTTTAATTATTGTTGTATGGCAATCAATCAAACTTGTCAAGACATTCCCTCAAAGCAACAGGGATATATATATCTGACCTATAATTGGGTACAAAACTACTAAGTTTGATGAATCTAACTTAATTGTTTTTTTAAATATTTAATATTAGCTTTTGGAGTTGTATGGAAGCTATAAGAACCAGTGCAGCATTTCCTTTAAAATTATCAAATTAAATGAAGAATGTAATTAGACAAACCCTTAAAAAATTTAATATTAATATCTTTATTATAGTTTTTAAAACATTTAAAATAACTATTTTGAATTGTATCCAAGCTATTCAAATCCGTTCTTCGAATTGGTAAAATTAAAATAGCAAAGGCCCTTAGCGGGAAAAAAACAAATTGTAAAAGTTTGGTGTCGATTGCATTATTCATTTTTGAGTTATCGGGCGATCGGACGGAAGGATATATATGTTTAAATCAACTCAAAATTTTGCGCTTGGCAAGAATATGTATTCATAACACATGCTCATATTACAGACAACATTCTTAAAGAATAAGAAGACAACTTGTTTCAATTTTTAAAAATTTCATGCTACAAATAGTATGAGATAAAAAGTATTAACTTCGAAAATTAATGATCATGATCAGTTTTTAATTAATTCTTTAACTCAATTTGTGTTCTCATTTGTTCATTTGTCACTTTTCAATTAATTTTTTTGAATCAAATTGTCAGGCTAGAGTTAACACTTTAGGCGTACATCACTCAAACTACATATATCATCTTCTATGAAAGAAGGGTACAATAGTTATTAATTTTTATGCACATTAATTCCGGTAGATGTTTTTTAATTCTTATGTGAAGTAATTCATGGTGTTGTACTCAAATACTTGTAACAGAAATTCATTTCGATTGTTGCACAGTCATTCAACAGGGATGCGATATTTTACTTCTATACAAAGAAAAAAAATCTTTAATAGGAATATTTTTAAAATAATTAAAATAAAAGTTGTTAAATAAAATTTTTTTTTTGTGAAAAAAGAAATTAGAGAAAAAGTCAACCTTTCACAAAAATACCAATGTCCAGTTCATATTTAACATTTGCCCATAATAAAAGTTTAAAGTAGGTTTTTTTGGGAATTCCAATATATTAAAAATAAATTATGGAATTTTATGAACCACCAAATAATATTTATTTGCCATTACCAATACGTCTATTAAAATTAGCATGTGCATGGCCATTATCAGATATTGCAAATAATATATCAAAATTTTTAAATATATTAATAATTTCTTTTAATGAAATTATATTTGTAGTAACATCTGATTCATTTATTAATTTTTTATATACAAAATATAAAACCGAAGATATTGTAATTTTACTTGATTGTGTCTTAACACTTATAACATCATTTCAAGCACCAATACGTTTAAATCATTTTATATTGAATAGATGTAAATTTAAAAAATTTTTAAAAAAATTTTATAATGAAATTTATATTAATAAAGAACATAGATTTTCAGATTATGTTGAAAAAGTTATGAAACCAGTACGTTTTACATCAGTCTGTTATTGTTCAGCAATGTTACTATTCATTTTAATACCACCTGTTCAATATTATTTTCATAATGATAATAATAATAATAATAATGAAAATAATTTATATCAATTTCCATTTAAATGTTTATTTCGTTTTGATATAAGCAATTGGTATGGTTATTCAATTGGTTATTTTATATCAGCATATTGTGGTTCAATAATATCATGTTTTGTTGTTGGTGAAACATTTCTTATTGAATATATAATGTGCCATTTAATGGGTTGTTTTTCTGATCTAAAATCTAATATTGAAAATATTTGTATTAATATTGATGAGAATAATAATATTATAAATAAAAAATTAAATTATAATGAAATAAAAATGAAATTAAACAAAAATTTAATAAAACATGGAAAATTGATGCAGTAAGTGTATACCGTTTAATTGTCGAAGAAATAATTTAAGACCCTTATTATGATTGGCGAAACGAATGAAAATTTTGGCGAATATTAATTTTTGGTATTTCGCCGATCATAATTTAAAATGTCATTCGATTCGCCTAGTTCTATTCGACTCGACTCGCCTATAGCCATTCGCTTCGCTGATCATAAGGGTATAAATTCTGAGAACAAAATTCTGTAATCTTAAAATTCTATAAGACAAAAATTCTATTTAAAATTTTTATTTATTTGAAAATAAATTTCAGATTCGCTGAGGAATTCAATGAAAATTTTACATTTCGTTATTTTATTCTAACAATGAATGCTACCATTGTTATGTGTCTTTTAGTTTATGTTGTATTTAATGTGAGTATGCATCTAAGCTTATTCGCTCCACTTAATTTTTATAATAGAATTCAATTAAAAAATAATTTTATTAAATTTTAGCTTGGAATGCAATTTGCTATAATAACTTATATTGCATGGGGTGCTGGAGCAATGTTAGAGCAGTTAGCTATTGGTTATTCTGCTTCAGAGTTATATGAATTGGTTTGTAATTTTGTATTATTGCTTACACACAATTAAAGAAATAGTTTTGGTTAGTTTTCTAAAAAAAAATTGTTTTTCATGTTAAATTTTTAGTATTCATTAGTTTTAAGTGTATAACCTATTAATAATTCTTATAGGAACAAAAGTTGATTTCGCGTTTGCAATTTTAACAAAGATCTGCAATTGCAGTACGTTTTTGTAGTTTGCTGCAATAAGAATTCCAAACTGCAAAAGATTTTTTTGCAAGTCGGCATCGTAACATTTTTTTCTCCTTTTATATTCATAAACTTCAATTAGTAGAGAACTAAATTATAGTAGAGAATAAAAATCAAACTTTCAGACATGAGAGTTCTTGTTGGTAGCTTTGCTCTAGTAGTTCTATTGCAGTGCAGTTTTAACTACAAACGCGAAAACCAAAACTCATTATTCAACCAAAATATTTTTAATTTTAGAGTGGAAATTTGAATACGTATTTGTACTCATCAAATTGGGAACTGATTTTGAATAATGAGAATTTAACAAAAAGAGAAAAATTATCATTAATGAAAGATATTTTAACAGCAATGTGTTTAATTGAAAATAAACCAGTTAAAATAACTGGTTTAAATTTTTTTAATTTAACAATCGAAACATCATTTAATGTAATTTTTTAAACTTATTTATAAATTTGAATATTTTATTGTCAAATTTATTTTTAGGCTATAAAAACATCAATTTCATATTTTATGTTCTTAAATACAATGAAAGATGTTAACAAATAGATGAATAATTTATATTCAACAATATACAGAATGTAATTGGCTACTAAAATGAATTGGAAGTTGGATCAATTAAGAAGTTCCTGTTTAAATCATCAGCATGTTAATTTTATTATTTAAGATGAAATTATTAGAATATATTAATATCAATTTCATTAATTTTCGTAGGGTATACACAAAGCAAATTTTGTATATTATGTTGGTGCAACAATTTTATTGTATGCCTAACTATTCGTGTTGTTTGCACTACTATATCATGCACGTATTACATTTATTCCGGGAATTCAAGCAAATGTACTCAAAATTTCAATCACTTCTATTGAACAGTTGCAATCATTTAGTATGAATTTGTTTAATTCTGAAAATTAAACTTAACTCAAATTTGAACCAATTATTACATATTAATTAAAATATTAAACCTTTGTAATTGTTAATATAAATATTTAGAATATATTTTTGAAATAGTTTTAAAGGCACAATATTTACTGTTAAATCTAATGAACGAAAATTTGTTGTTAAAATAGAGTTACAATGATTTATAGCTCCAAGTTAATTGGCAATTATCATTTAAAATTACTTTAGCTGGTGACTGATTTAAGTTGTCTTTAATTAAATTTTGTACTAAAATATATTGAGCTTGAAATAAATGTTGACATAATACGTATTTCATTATTCTAAAAAAAAATTTCATTCAATGCAGTAATTAATTTCTAAATGAGAAATTACTTGCTGATAGCTAAAAAACATATGATAAAAAATAATTTGTAACTACGTGAAATCACTTTCTGTTGGAGGAAGAAAATATTAGAATGCCTTATTATTTTGTATTGAATAAAGCAGCCGTCGGCCAATTGCGACCCATTCAACTTCAAAATGTGGCCCATCATACTGCTTCCAAGAGAAAAATATATTCGGTGGCGACTATTAAAATTTTTAGAAAAATTTTGAGAATACAATCATAGATTATAGATATACGAACATTCCATACAAATTTATTATTTGTAAAAACAATACAATCAATAAAGTCAGAATATCATTTTCATTGTAGGAAAATAATGTAAGAATATTTGCCTATAAACGCACAAAAGTTTGCCGTCGGCTGTAATAAAGAATTACACATGATTTACTATTAAGTACTCATACTACTTAAATTGTTGTTGTTTTCCTATTAATTAATGTTGTAGTGCTCTATAATGTTTGAACAATACAAAATCTAATAAATAACCACTATCAGCTGTAGAATAAACCAGTTTCTCCAAAAATTATTTTAATTCCCAGCATTTATTTATGTCATAATTTCAATTGTAAATAGTATTTAAATTAAAACAACAATTTATTATTGTCACATTTCTTCTTCATGTTCACTTATCATTTTACTCTCTTCTTTCAATAATTAAATCTACTTATGTATGTCTTATTGATTGAATATGTCCAATGTTAACATTAGGTATTATAGGTCATTATTATGCTTTCTCTGAGAGTGATAACAGAAAACCAAACATAGGTATATATGTAGCTTTGTATGTATTTTCTCAATATTTTCTTTCTCTAATAATTTCTAATTCTAAATTAAGATGATAACACAATATAAGAAACTTTTCTATAGAATACAATTATTATAGTTTTAATCATACCGTACTTTTGTTACTATTTTATTTGAATTTCAAATTATGTATTTAGTGCTAAAGAAGAGAAGTTTTAAAATTTTTTAGCAGAAGTATGAGTTTTCTTAGTTAAAGTGCTTAAGTATTAAAAAATTGGTAAAGAAGACGTGAAAGATTGCAAGTATTTATATGAATAAAGGTCTATGATTTTACATCACCATTTATGTACTTTTTAAATTTCAGAGTTGGGTGAGGACCAACTCCCTGTCCAGAGTTTTCAGCGGTCAATGCAATACTGATAGTCTAAAGCTCTACAGTTCATTAAATGCTCGTTGAAATCTCAAAATTTTTTGGTAGTTATCTAAAATGACTATCAAACTTTCTCTCATTTGAGCCAGAAAAACTAGGCTTTAAAAATATGTTTTTTAATAGATTTTTGTACGGTTTTCAAAAGGAAATTTTAGAATTTTAAAATACTCTTTAGTTATCATACTAAATAATTGCTCAGCCAAAATTAAATAAATTTAATTCAAAACAAATTTCAAAAACTTTTAAGTATTTGTAATGAATGTATCTACATACATAACTATATTTTCGAATCTCATATTTGAATTGTAAATAGGTATAATTTGAATATTAAGCACATCGTGTCCTATGAGTGATCTGATTACTCATTTGTTAGTCTATCTGCTCACTGCTGTTATTGACCGTAAAAGTTAAATTTCTTTTCTTATTATTATTTTGGAAATTGAGAATTTTTTGTATTTATTTTTTTTTTGCAATTTTTACTATACAAAAATTTATTCTCAAGCAGTTACAATTTATTTCTCATCGAATATAGAAGTAAATTTTTGACAGAAGTAAAGCTCAGACTTAAATATCTCTTATCTCTTATACATAAAAGCAATATACCTACTTTATGAAATTTAATTTTACATTTCCAATTATTAAGAAAGTAAAATAAGCGTAACTCTGTAATAATAATTACAATTATCAATATCAGATCCATATTATTAGACAGCCAGGTACGGTACACATTGATATCAAATAATAAAATAATTGTTCTACTACAATTTATTGTAGGTTACACAAGGTAACCAGATTCTTATTCAACAATAATAAAATTTATAATTTAAAATTTAAAAAGCAATATACAAAATAAATAAATCAAAAAATAAGAAACTAATCAAAATATGACAAAAGAAACTGATATAACAACTTTACAAGATAAAGATAGTGCAAAAATATTCTATTCCAGATACGATCCGAAAGAGAAACTTGGGAGGTAAGCATATAATTTTTGTTTTTTTTTTTGTTTTTTTTTTTATTGACATGATATATAGCTCAATAATAAATAAATTGAGCTGATAATAAAAGTAATAACAAAAATAATAATAATAATATGACAAAATTAGTTAATTGATAAGCGGTAATTTGTAAATTGATATTGTTCAGAATGTTATACGTATGTAGTACAGTACTTATCACAATTATATGAGCACATATACAAACATTTTGCTTGTAATATAATTTTATAAGCAATTGAATACGTTCAATTTAAAAAAATAAAATTTATTTTAGAATTTTGTAATTAAATAGAAAAGTTCACTTTATATTTTAAGTTTTTACACGTATAACACTTTTAAATTTTTAGCGGTGGTAGTGCTTCAGTTCATAGATGTATTGAAAAAGAAACTGGTGAAGAATATGCTGTTAAAATTATTGATTTAAATGATGAAGATAATGATGCTGAAGATGTTTGTAAAGAAATATCAAATTTAAGAAAAGTTATGGGTCATCCATTTATTAGTATGTCAAACACCGAATAATATGTGATTTTTAATTTTTAATCATTTCTTTTTTTGGTATATTTTTAAGTTGAATTACGTGATGCATTCCATTCAGATCAATATTATTTTTTAATGTTTGATATATGCCGTAATGGTGATTTAGATGATTATTTAAGTATTAAAGTTACTTTATCAGAAAAGGATACTAAATTTTATATGAGGTGAGTTTTATTAAATATTAGTAATTATTTTAAAGTAAAAGAGTCCAGACAATTTTTAATTCATAATTTTTTTTTATTTTTAGACAAATTTTTTCTGCTTTAGCATTCATGCATTCAAAAAACATATTTCATCGGGATTTAAAATTAGAAAATATTTTGCTAGATAAAAATTTCAATGTTAAAATTACTGATTTTGGATTTTCAGAGGAGTTGAAACGTGGTCAAAAATTGTATGGTTTGTATACAATATGAAAATATTAAAAATTTTATAAATTTTCAATAAATTTTAATGATAAATTAATAAATTAATTTATTTTTTTTTTAAATAGATTTTCGTGGATCATTTAATTATTTGGCACCAGAAACAATAAAAAATCAAGGTGCAGATCCACCAGGATGTTCTATTGAAGCTGATATGTATGATAAAGCAATTTTATATTATTTAAAAATTAATTTATTTAAATAAAAATACAAAATTTTAGTTGGGCTTGTGGTGTAATTATGTATACAATGGTTACTGGTTTTCATCCATTTTGGAGTCGTAATCAAAGAACATTACAAAAAAATATTCTAAGAGGTTTAATATCATTTGATTGTCCTGGATTTCCAAAAATATCAGGTAAATAATTAATAATATCTTGATAATTCTATGATTTTGAAATAAAAGATATTAATTAAAAATTTTGATATCTGTATAGATGAACTCAAAGATCTTATACGTAGATGTTTAACAATAGATCCAACAAAAAGGATAACTGCAATACAAGCTTTAAGTCATCCATTCTTTAAGAAATCTGTAAGAGCATAGTTGCACTTATAATCTTTTCTTTATGGTCCATTAATAATTTTCATTTTAGCATCAAAAATATACTTTGAATCCGAGAAAAAGATTTAAAATAGCAATAACATGTGTTATAGCATTATTAAAAATTAAAAAATTACATTTCAATACATTACCAATACGTTTAAGTGAAGTAATTGAAGATCCATATAGATTTAGATTCTTTAGAAAGGTGAAAATATGAAAATTCGTTTTTAATAATTGCTAAAAAAAAAACACAAACAATTTGTCTAATATTTTTTTTTTTTTATTTTAGAAAATTGATGCATGTGCATTTCATATTTATGGTCATTGGATTAAAAAAGAACAAGGCCAAAATCGTACAGCATTATTTCAAACAATACCACCGAAAGGATATTATGAACAATTGCTATTTAAACAACAATATTGTATATAAATTGGAAATTGTGATAATTTTAATTGATTTTTTGGATTTATTTTTCAAGTTTTCTAATTGATCATTTTTTAACAGTTTCCATATTATTAATCGAATTTATTGTTTTTAATCGAATATTTTGTTCAAATACTTTAAAATTATTTACTTTATTAAATCGAATTTAAAATTAAAAGGAATTTGTAAAATATTACAGATTGTTAATCGAAGAGCCCTTCCTTTCCTTGGGCTGTCAATTTGTTTCATTAGAGGCAGACTTGACGGTCTGCTTGAGGGGGAATCGAATCTTCGCTGGAAGTCTGCTGAGTGTGGTCATCATGCGAAACTGTTGCTTCTTTCTTGCTCAAGGAATTTCTCCTCAGAGCTGCTTGGAATGGATCGGAATCTGGTTCATGCTGTTACTGGTTTCTTCACTGGACATTGTCCATTTAAATATCACTTACACAAATTAGGAAAAACGGACTCCCTTTTGTAAACATTCTGCCCGGGTAACGAGGAGACGGTCTCACATATTCTATGTGACTATCTTGCTCTGGCTGTCAAAAGGTTTAGATGGTCTGGGCGGGACTTTCTTAGTGTTGAGGAGCTTAAATCCAACTCCCTGATTAATATCCCCGGATATTTACTCGGAACAGGGATAGTTTAAGTAGGATTTGGGAAGGCTACAATAAGCCATTGTTGACTGCAGTTGTCGGAGGGGAGGAATTCCTTTACCTATATCTCGCTTCAACAATCTACAATCTAGGTTATAAATATATAGAAATATGTAGGTATTGCAGATTTTTGATTACCAATATTATTAAACGATATTGGTAATTAAATTGCCATTTCACTTAATATTATTTTAAATTCAAACCATAATTGAATTATTATTTTAAAATGTTGATCAAAATTTTTGAATTTATTTACCGTGCAAATTTTATTATTAACTTTTAAAATTTAATAAATCTTTTGATTACTTTAATTTTTTCCCCTATATTTAAATCAGGTGAATGAAAGTAACATATCGTATGCAATACTGTACGTATATTCTAGACACCGTTTGTATGACATGAAATTTATGACTTTAAAAAGTTTTTCTTCTTCATATACATATTGTATTGCATATGGTTTTACATTTTCTATTTAAAAACATTATTTTTCTATATTTCTCTGTCTTCGTTTTGTATTTTAAATACCTTGTTCTATTCCCAATCCTATAACACAGTATATTTGTATTTAACAAAATTTTTCTATATTCATAGTAAAAAATAGAGTATAACAATATACTTTAAGTTTAAGGAAAGCAAAAAAAAAAAAGAAATTAAATAAAATTTATGTAGTCGCGACTGTCGCTATAAAACAAAATTTTCATTTTTCATTTGTTATACAAATATTCTACTATTTATATCCTTGTTATACTAGTACATAATATGCAGTTACTTATGTAATATAGAATTAAAAAATGGAAATCGAAAATCAGTTAAGAATATTCTTCTCTTTATTTGTTTTTATATTATTATATAAGATTTAAAAGGTAAAATTCTTATTTCATTTTAATATTCGAGGACATTTTTAAGTTAAGTTGTTAAGGTATACGTATATTATGTATATAATAAGTAAATAAAAAAAAAGAAAACTTAAAGGAAAAACAGAAAAGAATTTAATACTTTAATGCCACCATTGGGAATAAAAATGTTTTTCTACTTTTTTTTTTTTAAATGGGGGAAAGCCAACATAGAAAATATAAGACAGAAAAAATTTTAAATGAAAAGTGATACTGGGATATTTTTAGATTTAGATTTTACATTTATATTTTTTACCGGTAAGAATTTGTTTTATCTGGTATATATATGAGACGAGAACTATTATAAAAACAAACTGTCATGCTTATATTAAGGTACAGTAGAGAATGAATAAAACTAAAACCTCTGTAAATGTAATTAATTCCCCTATCCCACGAATTCCTCTTAATTATTCTATATGTTCAATAAATTTTGTGAATATGTGCACACTATTTTAGTACATTTTAAAAGACGATTTGTGATTACAAAAATTATTCCTTATATGTATATTTGGTTAAAAATTGCCCTCGAAAAATGTTCGTGAGCATTTGTGTAAATTTTGTTTTATTCAACAAATAAAATCCGTTTGTAGTGCTAAGAAATAATAGTCCGAGATAAAGATATAAGTATCCAAATGATCAGGGTCCAATTTTATCATTCAATTTAGCCATGTCTGCCCGTTCGTTCGTCCCAGCGATAATACACAAACTAATTGAACTAAGCTCATTAACTTTTTCACAAATTAATTATATTAATAAATGCCGGAATCCTATTAAAATTGGAAACTAGTTAAGGCACAGTATTGAAATATCATATAAACAAATATGGTAACATTTTATAGGAGCTGTTTAGATTAAACGAGCACTTCTGATAGCTGCCATACAAATGTTAATTGGCATTATCTCACAAATTATTGAAGCTATAGTATAGAAATTTCGTTCAGGAATATTATTGGGTCTGTTATGTATCACAAAAATCGGTTAAATTTCTTGAGTAGTTCTTGTATCACATTTTAGAAACTATTAAAATTACAGTGCTTTAAATGTATGTAAACGGTATGGTAATATGGCTATTATTTTCAGTAAATATCTTTCAGATCATATGAGTGTACGTGGGAACTGCCGTAAATAGTGTAGAAAATAGCATATAAAAATATTGGGATCAGGTGAAACAGTGTGACAATTAGAATACAATTTTTAAAATAATTCATTCGTACGAATATCACAAAATTGATACGGTACAGACAAATCTACCTACTCTCATTTTATTCTTTTATTTAATTAGCCTCATGAGGATCTTACATATTGAAATATTTAAAAACCGTATTGAGAAACATAATTGCAAAAAATATATTAGAATATTATGAAAAAAATAACAATTTTGTAATACCATTTTTGTTAAATTGTAAATATTCATTTTTTACACTAAATATTGTACTAGATTTAAAATTTACATAGATATCGTAACATTTAAAATAAAACTATTTTATATTTATAAGATGATTAAAATTCACATGTAAGTCATATTATATAACACTTATATATTATTCTTGTATAATATACATTAAATAATATGTACTTGTAAAGTGTAAGGAGTTTATCATAAAAAAAAAAAATAATTTATTTCTCTTTAATTTTTAAATTCATATATAAAATAGTAGGGATGCTATAAATTTTATTTGTATTTCAAGAAAACGAACAAAAAAAATATAGGAACAAAGAAATTTTATTAAAATAAATGTGAAATCTCTAAAGATTTTTGATATTTAAATTTTGAAATTGTTTAGAGACATTTTTTTTTTTTTATTTTATAATTATTTATTATTTATGTACATGCAGCATTAATAATAAATCACACCTTTTTAAATAATCTAAAATAATAGAAAAATATTATATTACAATTTATATATAAATTATAAATAATTAATTATGTATAAATGTTGCTCAAATATTGTGTATACATATTACATATGACATAATATGAATATTCCTATATACATTCATATATCATAATTATTAATTATACAAAAGTATAACTGTTATACTAAAATTTATGCACTTATATTTAAACATTCAATTTTAAGGAATAAATTTTAATTTTTAAATAATATTCACATTATAGATAACATAATAGAAGAGTAGAATAAAAAAACCGCACTTCCATTTTGTTAAAACTTTAAATTGAAATATAAAATTTTGATTATTATAGATTACTGGGTCTTAAACTATATATTGTATAGAATATGTAGATGAATCGCTTATTTACACACTATTAGAATGTGGATCAATATTTTAATCTATTCTCAAACTGGCTCTTAAACTATATATTGTATAGAATATGTAGATGAATCGCTTATTTACACACTATTAGAATGTGGATCAATATTAATTTATTCTCAAAAAATTTAATTTTTCAGTATGTCATAGAATAGAACTTGTGGAACTTGTGATACAATTTATTGGGAAGCTTAACAAAGTACCTCGCCCAAAATTATGCAAATTTATATGAACTGTATTTAAAAACGAATTCCCATTGTAATGGAAGGGAATATTGAAAAATTTAATTTGAAAAAAAAAAAATAAAAGTATTCAATAAAAAAAAAATTAATAGCTATCTCGTTAATTCAAAGTTTGTCAGCATATAAACTTTGAGAATTATGGATTCATTATTTATAACTTCTCAAATATTAATTCCAAATTGTATTTTAATTCTATTTTTGTAAAAGTTTTATTTTATCAACTAAAGATTGACTTAATTTGGTTTTAATATAATTTTGTTCTTTAATAGTTGTTAGTACTTAATTGAAGACATTAATGGAGTTACTATATTATATGTTAGATATTCCGCTAGAAATTCTAAATTCTTCGGTCTTTCTATTGTTATAGATTTCATTTAACTAGATGTAGATTTCAATTAAGTTCGTGATCGATTAAAAATCTTATAGATATTTATAATTATCAATCTTTTCTATTTTTTTGTTGTTATAAATTATATTTATAGGTTTGCATGTTCTGGAGCTCTAATTTATGTTTAGTTATTATCTTTATTATATTTTCATTATTTAAATTTATTACCGACCGCAATTGCATACAATAAGGAGGTTATGTGATGACAACAAATTTTGCATAAAGAGTTTATTACTACTTCTGCGTAGTAGGGAAGTGTAAATAAACTGTTTTTAGAGAGGTGTCGGTCTGTCGGTTATGTGCTGACCACAGACATCAGCGTCATTCATTTACATAAATAAGAAATAAGGTTGAACTCAATGACCTAGTATTTGATTTTGTGGGGCAAGCATGTGTTTGAGGCGAAGCGTGGAGTAAGATACAATTTTATGATATTTGTAGATAATTTACAGAAACTCTTCAACTATATACAACTCATTTAAGTTATTTTTATTTTTAGGTTCAGACTTTTCACTTTTAATAGACGAAATGTGTCTACAATCTCACTTGAATGAATTCAGTTATAACAGATGGAACTTTGAACCATGGTTATTTGTAAAAAGAATTCCTATTTTATAATTAGAAAATATAATATTATTTGAATAAATTTATTTAAATGAAAATTAAGATTCTTCATAGTTACTTAACATATAGGCTTAATAGCTTTAAAATTATATAGTTTTCAATTTTCTAGACGTTTTCTGTTATTTTCTTTTGTATCATCATTAAATAAAATTTTTATATTATTTTTTACTTAAAAAAATCTTGTAAAATTCTTTGATATTCAACAATATATTAATAAAGTTTATTGCCTTAAGAAACTCTATTCCACAATAATTTATAAATTAAGAGAAATCCCACAATTTTTTTTTATATTTTTTAATCTTCAAACAATTGGATCTAATTAATATTTTCTTTTTTGTCCATATTCTAGGCTAATTTTCTATCATATTCATAACCACGTGCGTCCTGCTTATTATATCAATTATATTGGTTGATATTATTGTGATTAAAAATCCTTGGAAATTATCTAGATAGAAAAGAGAATATAAACTAGATGCTGTGTTTAAATTTCATTTTGTAAATATGAGCTTTATATTAGTGGGTATACTAATATACATTGATACAGTCGTAATGATGAGATTTTTTTTAAGAATTTTTATGTTAAAGATGATTTATTTCTGCCAATATTCGCTGATCTATATTTATTATAACATTGAAATTTATTAATTTAAATTTTATTTCTTTATCTACAATAGTTATGTTATTTTTATATTTTTTATTTAATAAGAGTCTTAATGTATAACATCTGATTAATTATATTTGTTCTGAGTCAATTAAATTGTATATTGTGATTTTAAATCAGAATTAATTATTGTGTAAAATCAATATAAATTTTTTTGAAATACGTGCTGTGTTATATTACGTTATAATGTCTTATATAACTTTGTATAACATTTTTAATTGCAAGAATATTTTAGGAAAGTATGTAGACACATCTACAGAGATATCTGCGTGAATAAACTAGTTTGGAAAATAAGAAATGGTATTATTGAGTTTTACACTTTTATTTTTGTAAAATTAGCGGCAAAAATTTTTCGGATATTGTCCTCCATGTTTACAATTGGATAAAGCATAATTAGAAATAGAATATTATAATGAAAACATCATCTTTAACAATATGAGCCTTCATTTTTATTATTATTACTGTCATGAAAGTAGAATATAAATGATTTTTTATTAATTGGTGCTGGTATCCGCGGATTGTAACACATTGCAAAAACTTTTGAATAATTTATGGTGTGTTTTTATTATTCAGATTCACAAATTAATTATTATCCTTTCAGGTTCATTACCAAGGTTTTTAGTTAAAATATCTACTGTTCAAATGTTAATTATCATAAATTTTTTGCTGATTCTTTGAGTTATGTTGAATGTAGCCCTGAATAATATATTTGAATTTGAAAAAAAACTTGAATTTGTAATTCTTTCAGCAGTTTGGCTGTATAGATTACAAAATTCATAGTATCAATTCATTTCATAATGTTTCAAAATTTTTGTTAACGTTATAGTAAATAGAGGTTTTCGACCTAGATTCTATACGGTAAATTCCAACTGCAAAAGTACCCTGGGTATTTCCGTACCTTAAATACAGAAGAGTATTTAAAAAAAATTAAGTAAAAAATAATTTAGTAAACTTTGCATATTTGTCCTATAAGATTATATTGTTGCTTTAGGAAAAAATCCTCTGATCATGGGACACTAATTAAATAATATTCTAAATTAAATCACTATTTATTTCATTTCCGACGATATTTTCCATTATACTTTCTTTAAAAACTAAAATTAACTCAAATAGTCTGGCATTTCGTTAAAACAATTGAGTTTAGAACAGGAATATTTTCCCAAATATTAAAAGAAGATCTACACGGTATGCAAATAAAACCTTAACAGGGTGGTATATAAAAAATATCATTCATAAAAATTTCAAAAAATATACAAAATTGAACGTGGTCAAAATTTCAATTCAATTTTCACCAAATTTTATTAATTATAAAAATTTTATTTTTATCCTGACTTCAATATTTCTTCCGCACTTACAAAAAAAAAGGTCTTAATTTAACATTTTCTTTTTTATTTTTTACTATAATCATGTATATAACAGTTAACATTAATTCCGCTACACTAACCATAACAAATATCCTTTTTATTGTATAATTTTTCAAATTCAAAAATGGCAAAAAAAAAAACGTATTCTAGTCCACACAAGTGTATTCAAATTTCTATTTTACATACTTTCACTTTTTGTAAGAGACAATGTCAAAAAACAAAAAAAAAAAAACAAGTGAATAATAAACTAGTAAGCGACAAAAACATAGAAACCCTTAAATCACTTGAGAATCAAAGATACCAAACAATTTTGATTGTTCTAAAAATTCTACAGTCAAAAAATTCCCCAAAAAAAAAAAGAAAGTTATGGCAAAAACATGAAATTCAAATAGCAATACAAATGTTTTTTTTTAATTTTTTGTTTTTGATTTTGATGTGTCCTAAAAGTTCATTCAACTGTCATTTTTATACTACAGAATCCTTTTAAATTCTTTATTTAGGAAATATACTTAGAGTAGAGTGAACAAGGGAGATCTAAACATAAAACAGATCTAAAAAAAAAAAGAAAGCGAACAGGATAAAAAAACAAAGGAAAAAATAATAATTGAGAAAACTTCATTAAAATGTAAATTGAGAGCGCATTTTTAGAACAAAAAGTAAAAAAAACATTTTTCAACCCTTTTTTCTCCTTTTTCAATACAATGACGACTTTTGAACGAAATAAAAAATTTCTCGATGCGTTCATTATACTTTAAGCAAGTCATTTCTTTTAAATATTGTGACAAAAGTTATTTGGAACGAATATTAATTCCAAATATAGCAGAAAAACTACAAATTAAATTAGAAAACACATCCATTTAAAATCACCCAATTCCGAACAAAAGTGACTATATAATTTGTCACCAAAAGCTATGTATCGTGTTAACTACGAAAAAATTATGTTGCACTAAATATATGACCACTGAAACAGGCCCATCGCAACCAAATTACCAAAAAGGTGCCTATTTCATACCACTACCATGTGATCATGAGGCTGTCATTGAGCGTACGATTACAGCTGGCCTATCTAAGCCATCCAGGTCTTTTGAAAAATCTATTTAAATTCTCGATAATAATCTTTGATATATCGTTTTGCACCGTCACACATACTCTATACCCTATGCGAACAGTCTGGACTCGCCCAGAGCCGGATACTCGCAGAGATAGTCAAAAATGATCTATCTTCTAACATACTGTAAAAAATTTTTTTTACATTCATTTCTGAAATAGAATAACGCCAAGGTATCTCAAAAATAGACTGTTATCTCAAATGTATATAAATAATATATATTAACAAATAAGTTAAAAAAATTCAAAACACGAAGAGATTTGCGAACCGAAATGGACAATTTTTTTTTTTAGCAAAATTCTGTCATTGTACTCTAAGAAAATTAAATAAATTACTATTACGTCAAGCATATACACTGAAAATATCCAAATTTAGAATGAAATTTGAACTCAATAATTATGTTTACTTACCCTACTATTGGGAGTTAAGAGTTTGTCATGCCTGGATTAGAGTTAATTTTTAAACATAGTTATTGAATTCATCTTAAATAGCAAATACTCCAGGCTCATATATTAGTCAACTATAAGAATCCTAATTTATCTTAACTAACAATAATATTAAAATTGCTCTTTCAAAATATCCCATAATTGTAATAGTAAACCATTGAATAATATAAACAATTCCTTATTAATATTTTCCTGTATAATACACAAAAAAAATTTCGATTTCTAACAAAAGTTATTTAAATATTATAGTGGTTTCACGTTTATTTATGCGAAAAATGATAATAGAAGTGATTATTGTTTTCCATCAAAAGAAAAATTTTTCAACATCATCACCCCTTATTTTTATCTATAGTTTGTATAGAGATAGTGTCAGGAAAATATACTAATTTTCTTGGTATTTTAGTAAAAATTCAAAATTTCTTGTTTCTTTTTTTCTGTTTCAAGAGGAAGAGATGAAAATCAATTTTTATTGAATTTTCTTTTTTAATAAACAGAAAAAGGAAAATGATTTTATTAAAATAAAATTAAAAAAAAATTATGTTTTGTTTTTCTTTCCTTTTCAGACAAAAGATATAAGAAAATTCAGTGATTTTTTTTTTTTTTTGAAGTGTTGGTAACCAATTTAAATAGGCTTTCATAAAACTGGAAAGAATTCAACTTATAAAAAAGTGTAGTCACTTTGAAATTTTGTTCTTAATAAACTTTTTTTTTGAAGTAATTTTGTTTTGTCTACCATAATTTTAAAGAAAATCTATTATTTTTGGAATAAACAGAGAAAAAAATAAAAATAGAATTAATTTTAAACTTAAAAGAATCTCAAATTAAGTTAACCAATTTAAATTGAATAGAATAGAAAATGATTCTATTGACTAGTACACCTGTGTAGTATCTATATAACATTTGAGAGGAATTTTAATTAAAAAATTTTGATAGAAAAGAAACAAAGACACTTTGTTTTTGTTATACTAGAGCAATAATAAGTGGGGTTTTCAGTTTTCGAGTTTTGTTTGCAAGCCTAGTGGCTAAAGAAAATGTAAAATTGGCTATAATCACTATATATGCTATCTTGTTAAATAATTCGATTACGTACAGTAAAATTATAACGCAATAGGCTTAAAAATTTCAAGTCAGTTCTCGACAAAAGGCGGCCAAATTTGGACAATTAAATTTGATCTAAATTCAGTCAGTTACTCACTAAAATATTTGTATTGTTGCCAGTACTTACAAACAATCCAACAATTTTTAGTTTCTCTTCCTTAATATTTGGTAATGTTCACTTAATCGTACACGATCCCCACATATTTTCTTTTAAATATATCAGATATATCACAATCGCAGTTATTTTCAGAACTAGAATTTTTTTCTCAACTCCTACTTTAACCTCATAATTTGGACAATCATTTTTAATTTTACATTTTTCTATACATATTTTGCTCTCGTTTCAATAATTATTTAACCCTCTACAAGATTATTGTTATGATAAGTTTTGTATATATTGCACCCCTTTCATAACATTTCAAATTGCTTATCCGTTCCCCCCCAATTTCAAGAACAAAATAAAATAATTCATAAATTAAAAACCATTCATCAGAACTCAATAAACCGCATTCTTAAGATTATCTTTAAGATCTTTACGGAATTTGTTTTTTCTTCTTCAAATTTAATATTTTGCTCATTATAATAAAAATGAAAATTAATCTTATTCTAAAATTTTAAAATTTTTCTTCGCACTCTTGTTGTTCAAATCAAACATTCAATCTCTCTTTGTAGTTAGATGTGTTTTCCTTCTTGCTTCTCATCTAAAATGAGAATTTTAAGAATTCACTCTCTATCTGTCGTTATACACTAGAGAATTTTTCTTCTATTAAGAAAAACATTAATGTTAAGTTTACAGTTCTGTTTATTAATATTTTTCTCCAATTACTTTCCAAATTTTAAATTTATTTTTGCTAAGAATGGAAAATCTTATTCGAAATCAGTTTTTAAATTTTTACTCGAAAAATAGAATAGTATAGAAGTCAAGCCGAAGAAGTGATAAAAAGTAAATCTTATCATCTATAATCACACTCTTCTCTCTTATAAAATATGCAAAATATTATCCAAAAAAAAAAAATATAAAAGAGAAAAGATTTTCAAATAATTTCTAGAAAAAAAGAAAAGAGAAAAAATAATAAAAAAATATAAAAGAGAAACATTGGAAACCAGAAAAACAAAAAAAAAAGAACATGAATAAATTTTTATTTAACCCTTTGGGCACTGTTGACAACAAACACAAAACAACAAACAGAACAAAAACTCTATAGGGTTCATAAAATATATTTAAAATTCCTGTCAGATGATATACGAGCATTAAAATGGGAAGTACGCAATATAAAAATTGGGGTATTAAAATTTATCATATATATGCCCAAAGGCATATATAAGCATATCTCAGGATAACATATATAACATTGTTATAATATTTAGTGAGTACACCTTTAAAAAATGCCTGTTGTCTTCTTGATTGTTTTTGTTTTTTAAAATTATTCTCTCTTCATGCATTGGTACTATAACATTAGTATTCTTCACCCTCTTTTCTATTATAAAAAAGGAGTAGAAGGACATTTTACATTTACTGTTTTTTTTTTAAATGTACTCGTGTATTTATATACCTGAATGGTAATAAAAGGTGAAAAAGGAGTATTTCATATAGAAAAGTAACGATTTTGACAGTTCAATTTTTGTTGTTCTTATTTTTTTCTATATTTAAAATTAAATTTTCAGCGTTATGTTTTTGAAAAAAAAATTTAAGAATTAAATGTAAAATTAAATCATAATTTTGATTAATATTATTTCAACCCAATATTAAGGTATCAAATTCAAGATATATGTAGCATAAACAGTAATTGTTGATATACTCAGTCTTGGGTACTTATAACTCTTGAACAACAAATCTTCCCTTGAGATTATCAAACAAATAAATTACCTTGAGCTTAAATACAAATTCAAGGTTTCTGTAATTCACTACCCTATTCACCAGGTAAGGAATTATAGTGCAGTATTTTCAAATATTTTCATATAATACATTTTACTTTTTCAAAAATATTCAGTCATAAGTTGGCGTTACCTGTTATACTTACCAAATTATCAATTAAAATATTAAAATTAGACGGTTTTCAGTTATTGCGGCTCCATAACTCGAAAAGGAGGGTCCAAAAAATGAAATGCCACTTGGTGTTTTTTGTTCCTCTATTTCTATCTTCTAAGCTATTCTATTTTCCTGTAACGCGAACTCCATTGGGTCGTCGAAAATCCTGTATTTATTGGATAAATAGCATATATTACTAAAAAATATTAGAGTTCTGATTTGAAATTGGCTGAAAATACAATAAAAGACCATGTCAATTCGTAGTTAGAATTAATACTAACCCAATTTTTCCTAACGTACAATTATTGATACAGACCACACAGAATTTGAATTAACCAGAAAACAAAAAAATTTCTCAAGAAACTGCCTAAAAAGCAATGCTGTTCTATACTTCTCTGTCAGGCTGTATTAATAAAGTTTTTGCCTAAAAGTGTGTATTAAAAGTAGTGTATTGGCAAGAAATGGGTTATTATTAATAAAATTTATATTAAAAATGAACAGCTTTGCATATTTAAAAATTTTTTATAAAATTTCTTCAATATAAAACCATACAATTTTTCTGTGATGTTATAAACGAAATTTAAAATTTCTGTTATTTTAAATGTTATGTGAGCGCAAAATTTAACAAACAAACAACAACAAAAAAAAATTAAAGTAAATGTCAAAAGTTTGAAAAGTTATATAGTGAAGTTTTTTGTTTTTTTTCTCTTCCTTATTAACTTTGGGGTCGGATTTATGTATTAAAGTATAGAATAATTTACAAGGTGCGGTAATTTCACGCCTCAATAACCCTTTGGGAGTCGTTGTACCCAAGAGATAAAATGCTATATACAAACATATTTTATGTTTTTTTTTCTCACTTTATTTACTCTTCTTATTTCGAATTCTAATGCATACGAGTATAAGGCTATGCGAATTTATAAAGAACAACAGAAATACAAAAATATAAGGAAGAATGAAAAACCATGTTTTATTTGTGTACAATTTTAAATTGAAAGGAGTTGAGAATGGTGCTGTTACATACTTGGAAAAGAAGAACAGTGACAACATTATTTTTTGCTTATATTTTTTTTTTATTACTACCCCTATTTTATTCTCTATATATAAAATGTTAATAAAATGGGTTGGATGGAGTCGAGTTAAAAATTGAAATTGAAGAAAATGAAAAATGCATAAAATAAAATTCACAGAATATAAAAAAGTTGAAAATTTAAAGATACAAAAACAAAAAAAAAACAGATGAAAGAAATTATGTGATTTGAATGTTCATTGCACCCTATAAAATACAATATTGTGTACAAACATATGTTTATATTTGCATTTAATCAAAGGGTGACTCAATAGAATTTTTTATAGCAAAAAAAAATTTACGACAGGTTAACAGACCAATTTAAAGCTCAAACAGACATGCAATATTTAGTTTTACAATCGGTGTTCGTATGTTCTAGCAACTAAACTATTGAGTCAATAAAAATCGATTACGTTAATTACATAAATTTGAAATAATTTTGTAAAAAATTACAAATTGTTTGATCATACAGTATGATCAAACATTGCATGCGATCATACAGTTGCATGTATGCGTGCTTAACTATAAACCTATGGAATACAAATAAGCAATCATACTAAAAATTTCATGTCTTTTTGTGCCCTTTGGAATGTTGTATCCGAATTCAAGTTTTATACAATATTGTAATTTTTAAAGAACACAATATAGGTGGTCTGAATTAAGTGTTGTATAATTTACCGATTCGATTATGTTTAAAGAAATTTATACCGGAATGTATACCGAAAAATTGAGAATATCAATTGAGAAACTTTCTAATTTAACTTAAGCATTATATGCTACCTTCAAATTGTCGGCTTTGAATAATTATTTATAAGCTTATTTTAAATTTGATTTGTTGAATTTTTCAGTGTTAATCAATAATTCGTTAAATTGTAGAAATTACATGATAATTTAGCGATTATTTCCAAGGATTAGGTAACGTTAACGCTAATGAACAATTTTACATTGCACAAAATCAAAATTTTGTTATCCTCATGAAATTCAAATCTTAAATGTACGATTAAATTGATTAAACTGAATCACTTGTTTTATAATAGAATCCTTATTATTATTTTTTCTTGTATTGTTTTTTTTCGGGAAAAGGATATTTTCGTTTAAAAATATCCTTTGGTAATATTATTTTATTTACATTTTATTTACATTTAATATTATTTAAAAATTAATTTCTTCTTCTTTTTATTATTATTTTTACTCTTTTATAAATTGAATTGTTTGTTTGTATTGTTTTTTCCCAAAAGTGAAGAAATATAGAAGTAAGAAATTTGAAGAGTGGGAAGATAAAGGTAGGGTGAGTAGAGTGAGTAAGATAAGGGTAATTTTACTTTAGCCACAGTTTTATTTTAGTAAAGTGATCTGACTGTGTAAAAAATGCAGGTGATAACAACACAATTTCTTTGGAATAAAGATTCTCTGTTTTATTATTTTGAGTTCGACAGAATTTCTTTTTAATCACAATCATAAAGTTATTCTAGCAACAACAATTTTAATTTAATATTTTCATATTTTTGTTACAAAAAATCAGAATGTTAATGCAAAAACTATTCTATTAATTCAAAAAAATCAATTTGTTGATCTAACAGCTTCTATAAATTTAATTAAAAATCTATATTGATATTAGATTATGTAATTAAAAATAAAGTGATTTCACATTTCAAATTCAGAATTTTGTACCCCAAAAACAAAAAACCATTTTGTTGGTTTAACAATATTATTCTGTTAATTCAAAAACAAAATTGTTAATTCAATAATTAATTTAAATTTTGTTTTTAGAAATTATTAAATTGAAAATTGATTTTCTTTAAAAATATTAATATAAAATTATGAAATATTGTTGAAAATATTGTTGAAAATATTGTTGAATAAACGCTGTTTTTATATAGTAGCAAGTTAAATAATATTTTAATTTATTTAAGCAATTTATAGACTATGTAATTAATAATTTATGCTGTGATCACTTTATATAAATAAAATGAAAAATATTACATAAATTCAGGCTGTATTCTAGTATTAAAGCCGACAGATTACACTAAAAGAAATAAAGGATATTTCCATTATAAAATTTATTATGAAAACAAAAATGTATAAATCTAGCACAAGTTTAGAAAAAAACACATAATATTTTTTTTTTATTTAACTATGTATTTATAATAATATAATATGATTTTGTCCCTATAATACTTACCTCAAAACTTTTCGATTATATTGATGGATTTTGTGGTATTATATATATTTTTTTTCCATTTTTAATATACAAGTATACATACATGTATGTATATATAGATAATATATAAAAATATTATTTTATTTTAATAAATTTTTGGTCGTGATGGTTTTTATTTTGGTATATAAAACTAATCCTCTTATTTCCTTTGACATAAAAAGGACATCTGATATTATATGAATAATGCATATATACACATACAATGTATAATATTGATGTTAGTATAACAATATTCTACAGTATTAAGAAATCCTCTATATTATAGTGAGGGCAAGACAAAAACTTATTTAAAGGTTTCAATTAGACAAGAAGGCTTGCCTAACAATTATAGGGATCTACTAGAACTGTTTCTTAAATACTATGATTCTGAGGGGATTTCGACTAAGGATGCTAAAGCTGACTTGGAAGCTTATCGGCTTCAACTTGTGAGTAAAAGACGTGAATATCTGCAAAAAATAAGGGAAAACGAGCATAAGTTTTTTCGTCCCTGCACGTCCAAATAATCTCATACGTTTAATTGACAATACCAATAAGAGTGTTAAGCTCCTTAATATGTTTTACCATAATTGCAGTGGTTTGAGAGGTAAACTAAAAAACCTTTTTATTGACGCCAAATCATGCAATTTTAATATTCTAGTCTTCACTGAAACCTGGTTAAACGATTCATTCAAAAATGAAGAAATACTTGATAGCACTTGGTCCGTATATAGAAATGACCGTGATTATAACTCCACGGGTCAATCTAGGGGGGGCGGAGTTTTAATCGCCACCAATAATCATGTACCAAGTCAATTGGTATCATCTAGGGTTTTTTCAACTTTTGACCATCAATTTATTAAAGTTCACTCAGGTAAAAATTATACCTACATAGGTGTGGTGTACTTTCCTCCAAATTCTGACGAGTCCTCATACAATAATTTCTTTGCAATATGTAACGATATATTCACAATTATGAATGAGGATGATAATATTGTAATTTTGGGTGATTTCAATCGACCATCATTATCTTTTGTCGTCGATGAGTTTGATAACCAACTTCTTCCTATCAATTTCATGGATGACATAGATTTTGACCTCATTAGTACTTTTTATGGGAACGACTTACAGCAGGTTTTTCGTTACCCCAACAGTAGAGGTAATTGGTTGGATTTAGCATTTTCTAATGCTTATGACACCATTAATGTTCGTTCTGCCACTGACGAAGAAAATCTTTTCCGAAACTCAATCCATCACAACGCGTTGGTTTTAGAACTACCCTATTCCAACCATAAATTCTCAAATACTTACAATAACGAAATTGTATATGATTTTATGAACGCTGATTACCACGGTATCAATTATGCCCTTAGTATAATTGATTGGGAAACGTTGTTGGAGCAGCATAATTTAGATAATATTATCTATGATTTTTATTCCATTATCTTTGAAATAATTGACAACCATATTCCGAAAATCCGTAGAAAAGACAAATTAAAAGAACCTTGGTTAGACCGTAATTTAAGACATTTACGCAACCGGAGAAATAAATTGTACCATAAAATTAAGCACTCTGGTAATGACAACAACTCACTTATAAATGATTATAATGAGTTGGCGAATGAATTTAAGATTAAGGCAAACGAGGCATATGATAATTATGTCCAAAATATCGGTAACTCAATAATGAGCAACCCTAAAAAGTTTTTCGACTTCGTTAATACTAAACGTAAATCATCAGGTTACCCGATTTCGATGTGTATGAATGGCAGAATGTCTTCATCTCCCACGGAAATTTGTAACTTTTTTGCTGACAACTTCCAACAAATTTATCGCCCTGAGTTACCCTCTAATAATGTTAATTTCAATCCTTCACCCCTTGTTAATAATACCAACCCGCTTTTCGAATACTTTCATTTATCGGTAGAAAATGTTTTTGAGGGCATCAGTAGTCTAGACGTTAAGAAGGGATCTGGTCCTGACCTTCTGCCACCAATATTTCTTTACAATTGTCGCTACACCTTGTCAAACCCTCTTACTTCAATATTTAACAGATCTATATCCACCGGAGTTTTTCCATCAGCTTGGAAAAATTCGTATCTGATACCAATTCACAAAAAAGGTGACAAAACAGCGATAGAAAACTACAGAGGTATTGCTATTCAGTCTGCTATCCCAAAATTATTTGAAAAATTAGTTACTAATATACTTGCACCGGTCATCAATCCATTATTAAATAACGAGCAACATGGTTTTAGAACTGGTCGCTCGACAACCTCAAATCTTACAGTTTTCACATCTGACGTTCTTTCATTAATGGAAAAAGGTTTTCAAGTTGATACAATATATACGGATTTCAGTAAAGCTTTTGACCGCATCGATCACAATACCTTGGAGCGTAAACTAGTTAATTTTGGTTTTAAGTTCCCTCTACTAGGTTGGCTCAAATCGTACTTCTCGGGGAGAACCCAATTCGTTAAATTCCAGGGGATTAAATCTAAACCTATTCGCGTTCATTCCGGTGTTCCTCAAGGAAGTCATCTAGGCCCTATTCTTTTCAATGTCTTTATTTCTGACCTTTCTCATTGTCTATCGGGTATTTCTCATCTAACCTACGCTGATGATTTAAAAATGTACCACGTTATAAATGATATATCTGATACTAACTACCTACAAACGAAATTAGTACTTCTTGATAACTGGTGCAGTGCTAATAAATTAGACCTTAATGTTAAAAAATGTTATATTATCAGCTTTTCACGAAAGCGTTCAATCGTTTGCCAAAATTATTCTCTTCAAAACTCCACCTTAGAACGCGTCGACCACATAACTGACTTAGGTATCATTCTAGATAGCAAATTAAATTTTAATGCACATTATGATTATATGATTTCCAAAGCAAACAAGATGCTGGGATTCATAAAGCGTAGAGCCAGAGAATTTGACAATATCTGTGTTACAAAATCACTTTATTGTTCTCTGGTTCGCTCTATTTTAGAATACGGCAGTATTATTTGGGATCCCGCTTTTGTAACACATAGTAATAGAATTGAATCCGTCCAAAAACAATTTCTCCTTTTTGCTTTAAGAAATCTTTACGATCCACATGACTTTCACAGTATCCCTTCCTATAAAGTTAGGCTGCAGTCCCTAAATATGATTAGCCTTGAATCTCGCCGTTCTATGCTTTCTTCGTGTTTCACGTTTGACGTTATAACTGGCGTTATAAATGTCGAATTCATTAAAAGAAAAATGATTATCAATAATGACGTCAGGCCTACTAGACACACTAAATTTCTAAAAGAACAGACACATAGAACTGAATATGGTAAAAATGAGCCCATTAATAGGTGTTGTACTGTATTCAATCGTTTTAGCTATCTTTTTTCACCTACATATTCCAAGAACACTTTCAAAAAAAAAATTCTTGACACTTTATACTAACCATAACCTACCACAATTTTTAAGTAATTCATTGACCTAATTATAGTTTTTTTTTATTGTCATAAGTAGAAACATTTTTGACTTTTTTTAGTAAATTTTTATAATATCATATTACACTATATTGTACTTTGTTATAATTTGTGTTTTTTCTTTTGATTCACTTTTGTTTGTTATACTTAAAATTTCTAATTTTGCTGCATCAGCAGTTATGTATTTATTGTTTGTAGGTTAAATATTAGTAATATTTTTTTTTTCTTGTTTCGTGTATTAAGCATAAGCAATTTTTTTTGTATTTTGTATGTAATAAGTTTCTTTTTTGTAAATTAATATAAATTATGTTAGCACCTTGTTTGGTGTAAATAAATAAAAATAAAAAATAAAATAAAATAAAAGTATTAGGATTTTAGAAAAATAATATTTTCCTAAAAACACATTATGATGAAAATGGTGTATGGAATAAAATTTTTATATGTATAATAATATTTCTATAAAACAATAAGTTGCAAAATATTCTGCTATATGATATTAATATAATTATATTAGAAGTGTATAACACATATTTTTATAACAATTTTTTGTAATACAATGTGTTTTATTCTTTGAGCAGATGATACATGTAGGTGTGTGATTTTGGGTTGCATTTATGAAATAATTAAAATATTGTAAATTAATATGGTTTAAGAATTAAAATAATTATTATATAAGTAAAGAGTCTTATAAGATTGTATATAATATAGCTTGGAGCTTTTAGTTTGATTGTGTATTTACTTGCATTAATTTTAATAGAATTTTTTGGATTCATTATTTTATTGCAGGCATATGTTCGTTGAATAATGCATTGATATGATGCTTATTTTATTTCTTACGATTTTAAAGAATGGCCCTTGTTTAGAATTTTTTTTAGTATTTTTCTTCACATATTTTTAGGCGCATGTGTTTAACATACTCATAAGTTATTCTATTATATATACTATTCTATTAATTAATATGATTTCTGGTTTGGGGCAATAATTTTTTATATTTACTCTGTCCGTTCGTCTGTCTGTCCGACCGTGGACATGTTTACAAAACTACACTCTGGAAGATAGAAAGCTGAAATTTCACATGTGTATCGATCTTTACATGGATATTATTTCCGTATTTCCCCTCCAAAATCCTAAAAAAAGAAGCCATTCTTCAACTATTTATTGCCATAAGCATTTTTAAAATTTTTCAACGCAGAAAACTAGTGGCTTGCTTCTTCTACCGCGGCATATCATATTTAAGCTTTTTTTCTACCTTTCCCCCTCCAATATATCGGCTCTCGAATTTGTAAAATTCGAATTTTCATTATCTTATTTTTTTGAAACCTTTGAAGCTTTTCCAAATTTCTTTAAATGTAGAAAGTTAACAGTATACCCAAATCAATTAAAAAATAATTATTTTTCGTAACTCGTTCAAGTAACGTTTAAAAATCTTTCAATTTTTTTTTTTTGGTTTTCTTCAATAATTGGATTCATTCATTGCTCATCCTAAAGTTATGCAATTTTTCAAAAATATATTCGGATATGAATGAAAATAATTTTAGCAATGTAGTACATAGCCACATGGTTTCTGAAAAAAGTATTTTCACTCAATGAAGGGAAAAGTGCTGCATTACAAACCATTAAACTTAAAATTCTATAAATTAATAATACAAGTGATTTTTTTTTGCTATAGAACACAAAATTTTTGCCACAATATGTGGACTTTTGCACTGGAAATAATTAAATTTTGAAATATTTGACTTTTTTGTCGAGAAAATGAAATTTGGGACCTATACACATTTCTAACAAAAATTAAAAAATTTGGGAGTGAGGGTTAAGCAACTTTGTTTCTGAGCCCTTCAATTTATTTTTGTATTATTTTGGCTCTCATTTATTTTCAATATAATTTTAAAATAAATCAATTGTGCCGGAGAAATTAGACTTGATTCATATGAAAATCGAAATAATCAAATTATTATTTGCCTATATTTCAAAATGAGTACTTCAATTGTATATTATACAAAAATATATATATACAAAATATATAATTTGATTTAAAATTTTTATTTATTTTATTTTTTTGGTTTTTAAATTAATAGCTATCGACATTTTTGAACCCAAACTTATTAGCACAATAATAAAATTATCATTGGAAGACTCCACATATACCTATATGGTATACTGAGCTTTATATTTACCTTCCATAAATATAGGTAGAAGTATAACACATAATACATATATGATATATGATTAATAAAGTGTATTTTAGAAAAAAAGATTTAAAGTTGAACCCTCAAGGCCAAGCAAAAATCTTAAAATATTTTTTTATTTTTCATTTTTTGAGTGTTTTTCATCAAAAGAAAAACAACTTTATATGGGAAAATGAAGATGAAAATCATCTTTTACCTAACACATACATACATATATACACATATACATATATAAGGTAAAGTTCAATGAAGATCATGGCCCTTTCAGCTCTTTTTTTTTATTGTTATAGAAAAAATATTTAAGAACTTAATATTTTAAGAAAATAAATTTTATATAAGATTATATAATTTTTTTGTATATAAATTTTGTGTAACTATATCAACCCACATATACACATAAACATATATATTTTATTGTTTATAGTGAAAGGTATTGAAAGTATAATATAGTAAAACCTTTTCTTTTATTATTTTGAACAATTTAATTGAATCGGGCCAGAGCCCTTTAATGGTTTAAATCAAAGCCAAGGTATAAATGATATAAAATATTAAATTTTGTGCTTTTTATGCCTTTATAGATCATCTACTCGTATATGTAATGTTTAACATTTGATTATGGCCCTCAATATACTATATTTTCCCTATGATATAATAATAACATAAAGTTAATTCGATTTGGGTCATTACATAAAATTATGTTGGGTATATGTGTACAAATATATGAGTAATAATTTAAAAAGGGATAATATATTTTTTGGTTTTATAAAGATATTAATTTTCTTGAGTATTAAGAAAATGTAATTATTTTGTTTATTTTTTAGGTTTTAATGTTTTTATCTATATATTTTTTTTATTGTACATTTTTAAGTTTAAATGGTATACTTTATTAATAAGATTTTGATTTAAGATAAGATTTTTTTTTTATTGCTTAATGCGAAATTTTTACTTATTTTCTGTTTGGTTTTACAAAATCACTTAATTTGATTACATTTTTTTACCATAATGGTTTAAGTAAGTGTACAGAGATTATTCAATAATTGATGCCTTCGTTCACATATTAAATTTGATTTGCAGTATGAGAAAAAAAATATTTAAGAGAACGCAATGAAAATACATAAATTCAATTTGAATAAAATGCAGTAAAGCCTCTGTACATTTTCAACTTCATAGCAGGATTATCTTCATAATCTGAGCAGATTATTAGCGCCATTGAAATAGGTCAAAAATTTCCATAGAAAAATGCCTCTTTAATAAGTGAATTTCCATATACTGTATATGTTGGCCATTATTTTCTGCTATTTCCATATTCAAATGATAGCTTAAGAGTTAAGGAAAATGAAGTTAAATTTAAAAGTTTAAAAAAAAATTAATTTTATTTATTAAATGAGATTTATAATACATGCATTAAGTATTTTTAGAAATTTTTGCATGTATGAAAATATCAAGGTCGCCTATGCGTATGCAATTTTATTTAATCACCCACGTACATATTATTATTTTGAAAATTACATTAAGGAAAATTTTTATACCAGTACGAAGGTATTGTGTTTTTATATGTTCGAAGGTACTCTGTCAGTTTGTTCTTCCGTTCAAACACATATATAAAAAAAATTTTCACAAATGGTTTAGTACAGTAAATAAAACCCTATTTAAATTGGATGTGATTGAAGCTATAATATCCAAATTTCCTACATACCAAATACATTTTGGGGCTATTATGTGTAATAAAAGTTGTTAAAATTTCTTGACTCTCTCTGGCAACTACCATTTAACTTCAATAGTTAAATGGTCATGAACGTTTATGATAAGTGTCATACAAGTTCAAAAGTAATCTAGCATTATCTCAGAAATTATAGAAACCACATAATGAAATTACAAAAGTGAATGTTTTATTAAGCAGTCATACAAATTTGAAAGTAATTTAGTCGTATATTATGAAAACTATTGAAAAATATTGAAATTACAGTGCTGAAACTTCGCATGAACGGCCATTATTTACCGTAAAAATCTTTGAGATTGCCATATACGTATGTATGTATAAAATAGCTTAGTGCATATCCTAAAAGAACAAGAAGCCATCGTTTTCTATGCTAGATCTTGTAATATTTAAGTATTGAAAAAATTGTTTTAGGAAATTTTAATTTTCGACTTTAATAAATTTTTAAGATATTTGTTTTTTTTTTTTTTAATAAAATTTGCAAATAAATTAGCTAGCAGGTACATAAAATCACAAAGCCCTGACATTTTCTTTATTATTGAAGTTTGATATGCGTCCACTTTTTTAAAAAAAATTTCTTACTGAAAACTAGTGATCAAAATAAAAACTAAAGAAAAAAAATTCAACATTATCTTTTATATGTATTTCAAGTTACTTATACGTAATAGATAGGCAATAGGCAATATTATATAAAGCCCCATAATCACTCTAGTTCCCTAGAGAATTTTTATGTTATTTTTAAAGGGAAAAAATGTACAAAACCAATTTTTGTTTTTCTTCTTCTGTTCTTCTTTTTCTATTCTTTTTTCTTGCATGAGAATTTTTTTTTTCTATAATATTTTTGATTTTTCTTTTTAATTTATTTGTTTTTCTTGTAACACAATATTATATGCACTAGGACAATGAAATGGACTTGTGTTTTTTTAACTGTCTGTTATGTATTTTATGTTTACCATTCTTTTTAAGGACATTTTTTTTTTATCATCCTTAAGTTTGTGTAATTATTATTATTATGAATTTAAGAAAAACAGAAAAAGAAAACAGAGAAGAATAGAAAATGAGAGTAAAACTTGGTGAGAGAAAATAGGGAAATCATGTTAAAGAAAGCGAAAAACAGAAAAACAAAAATAAAATTTAAAACAAACTTTTAATGGGGAAAAAAATAAGGGCTAAAAAAATTTACACTTATTTTTTTTTTTTCTTAACTAACCTAAAAACTTAAATATCCTTGTGTTTCAAGAGATTTTAAATATAAAATTTTACATAATAATAGCCAGGGTATATAAAATGTTTGTTTGTATATGTGTGTGTATATAGAAAATTAAATGAAAAAATTTTGCATTTTTTCTTATTTTTTTTTTTTTTTGAAATCTAAAGGGAGACATTTTTTAGGGCATTTCATTAAATTTTTTTTTGTTTTGGTTTTTTTCTTTTTTTTTTGTTGATTTTAATAAGTAAATAAATTTTAATTAAAAAATAAATTTATTTAAAACACATAATTATTATTTAAGAGCCTTAAATTGAATAAAAATATAAAAATTTTGGTTTTAAGGGTTTTAAGAGTTGGTGAGTTTTTTTGTTTTTGTTCAATTATGATTTTGTTTTTAGAAAATTTGAGGAAATTTAATACACGCCTGCAAATTTTATTGAGAGTGAGAGGGAGTTGTTGAGTGTTTGGTTGGAGAGGGAGGGGGGGGGGGGGGGAGGGTAAGTGCATAAATTTAAAAATATTGAATTAAGGATGTTTATTAAAAGCTTTAATTATGCACAATTAAATAATTTACTTATTTTAACGTAAAGGTTTTTAAGTAATATGAGAGATGGAAAATATTTCTTTATATATGAATTTGGCCTAAAATTCTTAATAATAATTTTTAGGAAATTTTTTAAATGAGATTTGTAATTTTTAATTGAATTTTGTATTTAGTTAAATAACATTTGAAAACTAATTGAATAGATCGAATTACACTAAATATCAGAAAATATTCAGAAAGTTAGGTTTTAGATTACGCACATATTTGTATACATAACGCATCGTTCAATAAATACGCTCAATAAATCCCCAATAATAAAACAACAATATTTTGACATAATTTGATTTTATTAATTAACATAGTCTCCTTTTAGGGCGATACAGTTATTCCAGCACTTCTCTAACTTTTCGATATCATGTTTGTAAACAATTTATCTATTCCTTCACAATATGCTTCAGCTTCAGCGATTGCCTCCTTATTCGATCCAAATCTCTTAAATTGAAGTAAGAATGATGTTGTAAATTGAAGAATTGACTGATATGATCACATTGTAGTCACTCTTATATATTAAGACAATAGAGAAATATTCCAATATAGGATCCAGGTAGAAATAAATGAGAATATTGAAGGTTATATATTGTAATGAGTATATAAATTATTTTATTGAAATTAAGGTGTATATTACATATTGTTGATGAAATTTTTGTTTCACATAATATAAATTTTAAATAAATATAAAATTCATTATTCTTAATTATTATTCCTATTCTAAATTTTATCCAAATCCAACTTTCATAGGGAACTCATAAAATTTTATAAATGTTTTTCTAATTCATATCCTTAAACTATTTATGCTCTTTAAAATCGCGCATCACATTTAAAATAAATGCCCTTTATAGGTACATGATTTCAATTTCATTTTAGTATTCTTTAATATTTTTGTTTTTTTTTTTTTTGGAATTTGCATTTCCTTTTATTTAAAAATCAAAGGAAAAAAGCAACAGCAAAAAATTTTTTATTTAAAATTAGCATTAGATTTCTCTTAAGGCTGACAAAGAGAAAAAATCACTGAAAGCATTTTTTTTGTTCTCTTTCTTATAAAACACATAAAAGACATTTTAATATGCAAAAATTTAGATCAAATTTTTTTCAAAAATATTTTAAAATTTTCTTTTTGTTTTCTACCATCATTCCATTGTCTTTGCCATTTTGATGATATCTTAAAAAATAAAAAGAATTTTAATACAATTGTGCTTTAAAAAGAAAACCTACTCCAAACTTCTCATCTTCCAAGACTACAATATAGAAACAAATAAATGAAGTTTTCATTTCTCTGCACAGGGAAAATGTGAAGGAAATGAAAAACAAAATTCCTATAAGAAAAAATCAGTTTTTAATCTTAAAATTCGAAATCGAACAAAACATTTTAATATTCTATTTAAATCGTGAAATCGGTAAAAAAAAACAAGGATATTTTAAGAATCACACAAGAAAACGCATTAAAAACGGATATATCGCACAAAAACAAAAAAAAAATTCTAAGCACGTTCCTCTCAAAACTATTAAAACGATTCATTAGCACACTATTTTATTTTTATACTATAATATCCGAATTATTTCGGTTTATATACGAAATAACTATAAAATTGTGTACGTATGTAAGGATTTTATGTATAAGAGGTTCGGAGTCTAGAGATATCACTGTATTAGAATTCTTCAAATGATAAAAATATTCTATTTTTTAATGCTATAGAAAAAATTAAATTCGACGATTGAATTAATAAACATTGAAAATTGATTTTATTAAATTGTGATAAAAATTTAAACTATGCGTACACAGGATGTTTACTATTAAAATTTAATAAGGATATCTATAAATATTTAAAGGATATTAAAGTAATTTAAGAATGTTTTTATGTGTACACATTTAGAATTTAATATGTAATATAAATTTTTTGCTTCATTTTAACATAAATTTTTCGAGAATTATTATAGTGCCTCTAAATTTCCCCTAAATTTATGCAAAATTATATGATAATAAGAAAATTATTTTAATAGATCGTTGAATTTGCCTTTTGAAGCTAAAAGCTTTTAAATGTAAATACAAGCTCTGCCATTAATGCCATTTTACAAATTATACTTTTGAAAAGCTATACATTTTTAATTAAATACTGAAGTCTAGTGCATTGCAAGTAAACTGCAATCAATTGAATTATATTTTGTTTTAATATGAAATGAGAATTGTAAAGTTAAAAAGTTCATTGCAAAAAAATTTTGGATTTCAAAAAGCTGAAACAACATTTTATTTTTAACAGTAAAATCTTTTATTCATCGACGGCATTAATAAAAGAATTATCAGTCTCGAAAAAGTTACGTAAAAGATACTAATTTGAAAATTGAGTCGGTCGAAATAGACTTCTTGTCTATGAAATATTATGAAATTCTTCTTCGAAATAAACTTCTTGTCTATGAAATTCTTGTCTTAGACTTCTTGTCTAAGAAATGTTCTAAATTTTACAAACGCAGCGAAGCAACGTAGTTAAGCATTATATCCTAACAAAATGGTCGCTGAAATTAATAATTATGGAAACTTGTTTTTTTCTATTGTCGATATTCTGTTTTTCAAGGTGATAAGTTATTGAGCTCTGAAATTTTTGCAACTTTTAAAAATTACTCGTAATAAATAAATTATTTCCCATTCCCTCTCAAGTAACATATTTTACAAATTCCGCCTACCAATTCGTTAAATTTGAAATTTTGGCACCTTACATTTCAAAATGTGAACTTTTCCAAATTTTATATAAAAGTGAAAAACTAACTTTAAATGTCACTTATTTAACTGCTCAATTCGATCAATATTTTTTTTTTGTTTGCCTAATTGTATGCAATATTTATAATATATAGTGCCATATTGAATAAATTTGAAAAGCTAATTTATCAAAAGTTTATAAAGGCTTTGGAAATCGAAATTCCTATATTTTTAATTTTCAATTGATTTTGTATCTAAATTTGAATGTTTTTAAAGATATGCGGTTTTTTAAAATTGTTTAAAAATTTTCTTTTTACAGATTACTAATATATTGTCATCGTTCATTGTCATAGGACCATATTATTGCCGAAAATATTATGGAGTAAAAGTTCTTCTTCTATCATGTGGGAGAACCTGATATATAGGAAATGAAGTGAAAAATAAATGAATTTATTTACACAAGTTGTAAATTAATTTTAGAAAAAAAGAGTAAGTTTTTAAAAAAATGAAACAATATTACTTACATTTCAAAATTAACAAAGTGCCCACTATCGTCCAAATCAGAAATAAATACTGTACTATGAGGAATAATTCTCTGTATAATAAAATAACTATGTTCACCAGTGGTATACAAGTTCTTCCAAATCAAAAATTTTTTCTTAAGCAATTCCTGAATGATAAAAGCCTACACAATTTTACATTTAAAAATTCTTGTGCAGTTATCCTTGTCACAGATTTCATTAAAAATTTTAGATTCTAAAATTTCAAATATTCAAATTATTCTAATTTTTTAATACTCAATTAATTTAACACTTAGAAATCAATCAACATTACATTTTCCTATTCATTTTTCTCGCTTCTTATTATGCTGCAATTTTACTATATATTCGAGTGCATTTGATTTAAATAATTTAAAAAATATTTTTCTTTTTTGTATATGTATAATTTAATAAAACCAATAAAAAATGTAGAAAGAAAATTAAATTACTATTAAATCACTTAACTATTCATATAAAACTATCACCATCTCATCTCCTTAAAATAGAATTAAAAGAGAAAGAAACCTTAAAAAAGCACAGAAAAAAATTATTATTGTCTAGTGTCATGTACAGAGATCATCTACAGAAGAAGAAGTTTATAAAAGGAATAAAACTCATTATACAATTTTAGAATGCGATTTTCTTTTCAAATATATAATGGAATAAGAAAAACTTAAGACGACAAGAAGCATGTCTACATAAAATTTTTACGCATACACATTTCCTTGCCTATATGATAAATACATAGAAAAATATTGTATAAATATGAGAAGCTATAAAAGAGTTAGGATATCTTATTACCAGTTTATGAAAATTTTTTTTCAACATATTCCTATTTTTCCTCTTACATTACACTATATCACTTGTTGATGCTCTTATTATTATATTTGTATGTATATATAAGCAAGGATTCAATGAATAAAAAATGATTGAATGAGTGTGTACAGATTGCTATAGAAGAAAATATGTCGCGACATTTTGGAGTCATGTCTATAATGCCCATTTTTTTTTTCTTATTTCATATTGAATCATTCATATCGATCTCTTAAAATAAATATGTTATATGGGTATTTATATCTATGTATATGTAAATATATAGAATAAAATATCTTATATAATATTACGAGAAGAAAAAGAGAGTAAAATATTATTGTACATCGGTAACAGGGATATTAAAATATAATATGTATGTATATATAAGTATGTGCATAAGTTTGTGTATACAATTTTGAATTATGGTATTAGACAGAGATGTAGTTAGGGACAATGGTACTAGAATGCAATGAGAATCGAAAATTGAATAGAAAATACGTGGTTAATAAAAAAAAATTGGTGCGCGGAAGGCGTTTTTGTCCCAAGATTCTCATGTTATCATGCTGGAAAATTCAATATTCGAAAATATTGATATAAAAATTTTTTAAAGCTCTTATAACAATATTGCAATTTTTCGAAATTTTAATTTAGAAATTTTAGAATAAATTTCAGATTTTAATTTATAGATTATACTTTTTAATTATAATAGTAACAATTGAACGAAGTCCGGATATTCCGAGAAATACTCCTTTAATATTTTCTGGAGATTAACTCTCCTAAATAATTTGAGTAAATCTGTCCTCGTTATTATATAATTTTCTAGTGTTTATCTTCTTTTCCAAATTAGAGTCCCTGTTAGGTGTATTGAAATCGCAACATCCAGCTTACTATATAATATTTACGTTGCAAAGTTTTTGGAATAGGATCATTTTACAGCGTTGTATATAGAATGATGATTTATTATAAAAAAATGTTCTACTTTCATTGGTATCTTAAAATATTTATAGTTCTGCCTCAAAATACAATATTTTTCCTGGGCTAAACAGAAAATTGCTAAAATACAAGTTCAAATTAAGATAATATTGAACAACTTGTAGTTAACTTTTAAATAACATTATTATTGTAAAATCATTAAAATTAATCTAACAGCCAGAAAAGATGACAGCACGCACTTTATCTTTTTAGCATCTCTATTTTGTTATTTTTTTCGTTCTGGTGTTATTATTCTAGGGGTGCGAGTTATAAGCATATTTTTATGATATTTTCATCTGAACATTATAATATTTAAAATAATATATGAAAAATTGTTATTGTAATAGAAATGATATGTTGATAAAATATGATTTTTATTACTTTACAGAATTCTTACAAGAACTTATATAGCAACAACTAACAACTTGACAAAAATTATCAATTTTTGTCATCTCCATTCATAATAGTCTCTCTCTCTCTCTACGATAGAGTGTCTATATACAGTGTTTCTTTATAATGTAATACTTTCAGGATGTCACAAATTTTTCACAATATTTCATGTTTTTTATAATAATATGAAAATATACAAATTGATGCACAAAATATCTTTACATATTTATTGTGATTGTATGTATGTGATGGGTCCTTTAATATGATAGTTTGTTATTGTAATAATATCAGTTAAGTTATTATATTATATTGCATATCTCATTTATATAACAATTATAAAAAAAAAATTGTGTTTATTATTTTAGCTTGTTCTTGTAATTTTATTAGATTTAGAAATGATTTTTTTATTTTTATCAAGTAAAGCTATATAATTATTAAAGTTCATTAAACTATTCACATAATATAATTGAAAAGCTTGTATAATAAAAAACAAAAAATTATGTTTGTATATTGAAATAATGGTTATAATAATAATATTGTTGATATATAAGTCATTAGCATTTCTTTAATATAAAATGGCAATGAACTTATTAGTGGCAAATCATGTTACATTGAATGGCGACTAATATCTTAATAGATTTTGCAAGTAACTGTTTTTAAAAATTTAGATTTTGAGATAGAGATTTTGATTTCTAAAGATTTCTGTTATTATAAAAATAGCTTTATTTTAAGATTCGTGCTCATGAGATATTGAACAAGAGATATTATATCCGAACTTCTATAAGAAATATGCAGTGTGCTACTTGAATTGGAAGTTGTAAATGTATGTTTTTTAAATATATAATTTTAATTACTTAATTTTAATACTTTTTTCTGAAAGAATTCAGTAATAAAGAATTTTTCAATGAAACATGCAATATTTATTCAAATTAATTATATTGTAATTTTAAGAAATCTCTTCAAAAAATAATGTGTAAATAATAATTAATACATTGATTTGCTACAATCAGGACCGGCTCCGATTTGTTCGACGCCTCATTCGGTTTTTAAAATTGCGCTCCTTCTCGCTTCACTTAAAAGCAATGAACAATTAACAATAAGCATTACACATTGCACATAATTAATCATTTTCTAACAACCCCATTATGCTCAATGCAAGATTAGTTACAGAATTAAAGCCAGGAATTGAGCTTTTTGTTTTACAATGTCTGTATAATATTATGTTCATGTAATCAAATTAATTACAATGTAAATAGAAAGAAAAAAATTTTGGAAAAACTTCTAATAGATAAAATTGGAAAAAATGTTTATTTCTTAAAATTTATTTTTGCTTTCTTAAGCTTTCAATGGCACCCATTGCAAATGATTACTTTCAGTATATGCTAGATCCAGTGCTGAGTGTAATAACACTTACGAATTATTATTTTTTATAAAGGATTTATATCTTGTAGACCAATACATGACTATAGTCTGTAGAAAAAAATAATAGGTTACAAATAGTATGTCGGCTTCAAATCAAGCTATTGACCCAATTTAAAATATTTCACGCTTGATTTCTATATTTATATTGAACATCAAATTTAATTTAACATATAATTGTTGCTTTTTTTTAAAATTTCAGTAGTTTAGCCGCATCCTTCAAACAAATTCGTATTTATTTCAATTAAATTTATAAATAATAACTTATCCTGTGAAAAGCTCTTATGCCCCAAAAATTATTAAATTAAAATTTAAGAAGACTTCTTAAATCAAAATTTACTATAGTTATATAACAATTTAAAAATTCTCTAATAAAGTCCATTTCGCTGCACAAACCAATAATAAAATTGCTTAAAATATAAATTTTAAATAATAATTTGGAAGAAGTTTTTTTATACAATTTTTAACAACAGAATCTGCAAATAAATTTTACACAATTCCCGCTTTATTAAATATAAAAAAATATTATTTTTTTTTAATATTTTTAATCATAAAATAAAAACGCAATAAGGAGCATAAGGATAATCTTCCATTCTTATATTTTATAGCTTGCATATCTCATTTTCTCTCTCAAATTATTATTCTAAAGACAATAATCCCACTTCTATAATTTATTTTAATAATAATATTTAAAAATAGATATATGTATATATATATATATATATATGTATATACGTACATATATATTTTAAATTACCAAGTTATACTAATATTCTTCAAAGTTTATTTAATATTATAGTTCGACGAACGCATCATATTAGCAAAGAGAAAAGAAAAAAATAACAAAGGATCTTTTTTTTTGAAATTCAATTCTGATTCCTGCGATTTTCTCTTTAGAAATTCAAATGAAAATTTCGTATTTTTTTGACTACCTCATCATCTTTCAATTCTCTAGTATGTACAGAAGTTACTTTTAACTGCGATGAAATTCTCTCTCTCTCTTTTGTCGTTCGGGAATAAAAATTGTATTCGTATTGACGCATTGTTATTTGTTTTTTTGCTTATTTTTCTTAAAAACTTCTATTTGTAATGGTAGTTATAATATGCCATTGCCATTGCCACTGTCATAATAGTGTCTGATTCACATTTTGTCAAAAAAAAAAAAATAAATGCGATAAATTGGCTAGAAAATGAAAGAAAAAAAATTAGAGATGCCATAATGAATTTGTGACTGCAGTGCAAAATATTAAAACATAAAATTTTATCGTAATAGTAAATTGACTTCTATGTAAGCAACTATTATAATGTTGAAAATTATGTTGAGGCTTGTAAAAAGCATTTGTATAGTACAATTCCAACAATATTGTAACCCAGAAGGTGTTTTGTATGAAATTAAATAAATAACTTTTAAAAAATTTTAAAATACAAAAATGGTGATCGCATATAATTTAAATAATTGCCATGTAAAAGAAACAATATTTACTGACCAAGCCAATTAGAAAAATCTTTAACAAAAAGTCAACTTGTTTGAAATTAAATCTAAATGAGAATTAAGTTGTAAATTGGAAATTTAATTAAACAAAGGTATAAATATCTGGAATGCTATTTATTAACCAAATTTTATACCAGTATTCAATATACATATTGTTTACTCTAGTCGATATACAATGTTTAGATCTAAAACATCTTCACAAACTTTAGCTTCTTAATTCACTGCTTATAATACTCTTATTGTTGTAAATTTCAATTAATTTTTGTTATACTAGAAATATGTTATCATTTTAAACAGTTGAACAGACAAACTATTTTTCCTAAATAACAAACAATTTCAGTGTACACATAATATATTTTATACTAGTATACACATATTCCAATTTCCATGAGCGATTTAAAAGGGCAAGACAACAAAAGAAAATAACAAAAATTTTTACATGCATACATACATATTCTTATTATCTGTGATGCCCCAAATGTTTATAATTCAAAAATTTAATATAAAACATAAAATTAGATCAAAAATTTGTAACAATTGTACAATATCATAGGATATGTACAAAAAAAAACCAAAAAATATTGCACCCACTTAAATATTATAAATTGATAAATTCGTGGTATATTGCATATTGACAGGATTCAACAATTTATAATTTCTCATAATTATACACTAAAAGTGAAGATTCGTTTTAATAATTCTATGAAATCTTCGGCAGTTTTAAAGAATTTCCTGCCTCAAATCCTTTAATAAAGTCATCCATTTTTTTTGCAGTATGGAAAGTTAATTCTAGCCTATTTTTTAAATTCGATTAAGATTTTTATTGTATTCCTAATTTTGACAATTAGAAATTGTGGTGAACTATGAATCAACGTGGTTGTATTTGCTTTAACATTAATTTTATTTGTTTTAACACTAGCGCATAACAATATTTTATGAATTTTACGAATAAATTACCTTAGAAAACAAAATTTTTGGAACAAACTGCAACATTGACAGCATACAAATTGCATTTTCAATTATTTTGGGTTTTAATCAAAATTTATTTTGTTAAACACATAGGTCTATGATAAACTTGACTTCAAAAATTTCATATACATTATTTCGTTATAACAATCGCATTCGAATATTTTATTTATTCTTATATCTGAATAAAATTCTATTGTATATATAATTTCTATAAATTTGACTGCAGAATATGTTATTAATGCTTAAGGTACATATACACACATAGTGTTATATCGAAAGTCAAAAAGGCTCAAAATCAAATTAACTTACTTGAAAATTATGTGTAAGTGAACCAAAACAAGAATTTCTTTTCCATATCCTTTATCCCTTATCACTCTATCTTCCTTTCTCTATATTTCTCTATATTTATGTATTTTACTATCCTGTCTGTATATTTATGAAATTTTCAGTAAATTTAAGTTGGAAAAAAAAATTTTTTTTTTCTTTTCACTTTCATCCATAATATTAAACTAATTCTATTTCATAAAAATTAGTATAAGAAATATAAGAAAACATTCATATAACTAAATCACAAATACATGCATACAAACACATTGATAACTATAAATTTCTAATGAAAAAACCAATGACTGCGAAAAATCTTATATATAATATAGTAAAAAAAATCTCCGTGTTCGTCTTCTCTATATTTTTGTTTTGTCTAGCAAATGTTATTAGTATATTGTGCTCCACAGAAATAACTATACAATTATAATACAAAATCGAGAAAAATACAAGTTCTTTTCATCTCATATCATCTCATCTCATATTTTGGAGAACAGACCCATTATATGTACATATATTATTATGTAAATGTAATTTTTTACACACCAGAAGAGCAAATTTAATAAAAGCCAGTATGCATTCTATAAAATACCTTATCTACTTAGAAATCGTAAATTTAATTTTGGATAAGATGCGATGTTGTATGGATAAGAAATACATTGGGAGTACGGGGACTATTTGTATATAGTGGGAAATTTGGAAATATGAATAATTGGGAGAGGGGGGAAATAACGAACCATATTTATATATGAAAACAAAGAAAATTTTCTATATCAAATATAAAAAGGACCCAAATTCAAAAAAAATAAAAATGTGAAAACTTTTATGTAAAAATAATTTAAGATTTTTATGTAATCAAATTATAGAAAATAATAAGAACAAGAATGAAAATTGGGGAGAAAGTTAAAGTTTTAATCTATTCCGAAAATTTTTGGAAAAAAAAATTTTTTTCTGTTTAAATAATTTTAAACTTAAATTCTATAATGACTTTAGTTTATTTAAAATTGAAGACAATAAATTATTTGAGATTAAGGTGAAAAATTTAAATAAAACTTTTGTTATATTAAAGAAAAAACTTATAATAAAATTAGCATTCAATTAAATTTTAAGCAAATCATGTAATTGACAAAAAAATTAAATAAATTTAAAATTTTACAAAAAGTCTGTATACTAAATCCGAAAATATATTATGGTTATTAGGTTTAGATTTAGGTTGAAGCGGCTAACCAAGGATGCACTTGGGCAAATTAGGCCCGTTGTGATACAAATGGATCTCCATATCCCCACCCTAACATAAACTAGCTCGAGTCTTTTCTAAACCTGTTTAAATCTCTGCCATTAACATTCGCCAGGTTATTAACTTGTAAAAAGAAATGCGGCCCAAGAAAACTCCCCCTTCCCCGTACCAAAGCTGTGCATTAGCAAAGAAAATGAGACACCACCTCCTCTACACCTTTTTGTCACAGCAGCTCCTGCAGAGATCGTTAGTGGGGCTTGTCGTGGTTTGTTCGCCAATCAGACAGCGCCCAGTTATAACTCCGAAAATAGTTCCGAGATCAGATTTGGCATAGCCGAAATTCCCAGGCTTAAATTGTCTTGTCGTCGGGTATGTCGTTCCATTTTCTCACCTGCTGTTGACTCCAGATTTATTGAGTTGAGATGCCTTGAAATAAGAGTTGAGATGCCAAATTTCATAGAATAATATTAGATTGAATTTTATGAAATTCGCATTAACAATACGATAAGGAACTATGTATACAAATTTAACAAAGCTTTTAGTCATGTACGAGATGAAAATAGGAAAAACAAAAGTTCCATTATTTAATAGTCTTCCGTTACTTGAAGAATTAAGATTTTTTAAAAATTTTAAGTTTCATAGTAAAAAATTTTCAAATGTGTGCTCAATAGTAAAAATCTAATTTTATTGTTAAATTAGAATATCAAATTTAATAAAGGTATTATTAAAAGAATAATAAAACAAGTGAGGTAAAGTTACACGATTCCGAATTTGATGACCGAATCTAATTGTTATTCTTATTTAGAAACTTCAAATCTGAAAAGGGAAATTTAGCTTTTGTTGTGAATTTCCCAATTCAACTTTAATATTGAAATTGAACACGACAGGAAACTCCAGAAATGGAAAATTTCCTATTGCTTATATCAAACACAGTTTTACTCAGTACGCTCATATTACAATAGTACTACTTTTCATAAAACTAATTTGATAACAATATTCTTGAATTGTTTGGAAAATTATGTATATATATAGAAATTTCTTGAACATTGTTATGCTGAGCAATCATAATCATATTAACTTTTCATTTTAGCAAAATTTCTTATTTATTAATATTATAAAATTAATTATTAACAATATTTATAAACAATTTTTTTAATATATAAATTAAAAGTACCTATAAAAAATTTTCTATCAAAATTTCTATATAAAAATAATTTGAAAACTCTTGAAAACAAATAAGTAAATAATTGATATTAGAAAACATTTTAAAAGTAAAAAGTAAATAAAAGAAATTTTTTAGAGTATAATAAGCAAAATTTTTGCCTTAATAATTTTATAATTTCCAAATTAAATGAAATTAATATGAATTCTTAATAAAGATAATGGGGGAAAAATCTATTCTTTTTTTAAGGATAATAAGAAAAAAAACTGATGATAATAGGAAAAATCTAATATTTACTCTTCAAATTCATTATAATTGGCAATAATGTTAAAATAAAAAATTCGATTCAATTTATTATTATTAAAATATTTATTAAACTTAATCAACTATGTAAGTAATTAATTTATAAAATATGATGAAATTGTTAAAGAAAATGGTTTATTACCATTTTAAATAAATAAGGAAAAAAAAATTTAGAAAATGTAAAGAAAATCTTTTGGTTAAAAATTTTCATATTTTGTAAACAAGAATTGTACGCAATATTGAAAAATATTTAATGAAGCGTTTTGTGTTTGATTAAAAATAGAGAAAGGGGTTTTCCTACAATAAGAAATTGCTGACTTTTTTTTAATAAGGTAAAATTTATTGACTTTATTGATTATAGGTCATTAAAACGCATATTTCAAAATGTAAATGAAATTTTCATACATCCATTCTCTTCTAGTTAATAAAATACAGGCAAATCTCGTTATATACATAATAAAATCTTCATGGAACGAAAATGTGTATTTAGAGAATAATTTTATTTTATTTAGAGATTATTGTGTTTTAAGCTTTCATTGATTATATTATGAAATCTCTAGGTATATTAATTATAGAAATTTTTTATGCATTCATTATACAGAGATTTCACTGTATGTATTTCAAATTTTTTGAAAACAATTTAATATATTACTGACGCACCAATAGAATAAAAATCAAACGACATAATATATTGCGATAAATACATTCATTATATTGCATAAATTCTAAAATTAAATATTAAAAATATATTTTTAACATACTTTGAGGAGTGCGATGGAAAAAACACCTTTTTATGAAGGCACCCGTTCGTGTTCCGCCAGTGAATGTCGTATTCCATCCCAAGCAGGCAAGCAAGCTTAACCCCCACAGCAGAAGATAGCAGTACACAGAAAGGCAGTGGCTGCTCAAAGGCAGCCCATTGGCAAGCTTGAGGCTACGGACTAATACTGCTTTAGTAAAATCTGTCACAATCATTTGCCACCAAATGTATGCTTGAATCAAGTTTTAGCTGCTATATATATTCTTAAAAAAAACTCGTACATTAAACTATTGTGATCGGAAACTCAATATAAAATTTTTAATATAAAAGCAACAATAATTTGCACTCAAAATTATATAGTAATTTTGCACTTAAATCATTAATGAATAAAAGAAATAATTCAATTTATCAAATTAACTTCTTAACTATTTAATCTTACAAAAAAAAATTATTTTAATTCAAATTTCTCTCAATTAAATTAAAAATTTCTTTTGTCACTTTATCATATTTAAAAAAAAATTCAACATAATTTTAAAGTACACACGGACATTATGTGATTAACTTAAAATTAATTATTGAATAATGATGAAAAAGTTACAAACTTTAACTTTATTTTTTTAAATGAATTCATTAATTATTTCAAGTCAATTAAAATTCTTTTTATAAAATTTTACTGAAATCTTATTAATTTTAAAACGATTAATTAAAAAGGTTTTCAATAAAAATATTGTCATATTAAAATAAAAAAATAATTTTTTTAATCCTGAATTCCTTTTACCTTGTATATAATTGTGACATGACACAGTTTGAGAGATTTACAAAAAAAGAGAAAAAACACAACATGCCAATAACAAAGCCTAAATTGAAAAATTATTATAAAAATTCGAGAAAAATCCTTTAAAAATGTCCTTGCTTTTTGCTGTGAATTCTTTGTCCTTTAATCCATTATTACTTTATGTAATCTCATGTTAAAATAAAAAAAAACATATTCAAAAATTTTCATTATTTTTACTCTCGTTTTGCCTTTTATACCATAATAAAAGTAACGTGACAGCAATATTCTTTGTATACAAATTGCGCTGTCGCATCAGTGTACAATCAAATGTCAAAATATTAATTAGGTTATAGTGGTGTTGGATATGATGCTGAAATATGGTGCTATATTTCATGTTATGCATACAACCATATGAATATTTTATTAATAATATATACATTATATATAAGATTCGGTTATATATAATATTTTTTAATAATATATATATTATATACGCATCGTATTCGAAAATTTAAATTTATATTCCTGGATAAAATAAATTTTTAATTTGGAAATTTTCAATATAAAATATATGAAAATTCCTACATTCACATTATTAATCTTTAAAATCAGGTAGGTAATAAACAAAAATTATATATACTATCTTGACAGTAAAGAGCACTTTAATGCCAATTATATTTGATTAATTGACGTGAAAGTATTATTCTTCTACCTTTTACTCTTATATTCAATTATTATCCTTTCATTTTATTGAAATTATATTAGTGTATGTGTTAAAATTATAAATACATATGCAAATTCATTATTTTGTGATATAAATTGTGTCAAATTATTTACATAATTATTAACATTTTTGTTATATAATATATCGATCACTTTCCAACTATATTTAAATTTTAATAAAATTTTAGTTAAAAAAATCAATGGCAAAACTTTTTACGTTAAAATTTAACAATTATGGCAATATTTCTTTTAACTGTTATACATGAAACTGTTATACTGAAACTGTTATACATGTAAGCAAACAATTAATAAATATTTACCTTCAGTTTATAAATATTTTTCTTCAGTTAAATTTTTATCCCTACGTATGTATTTAATATAGCATTTTGTCTACCGCAATATCTTAAGCATAAATGAAATTTTCATTGCAAATATTGCACCTTTACGGTGAATTAGCATAAAAATGCAGAGTAATTATTACGATTCTCAATTCAGGATTTTTCGTAATCTAAAAGCATTTTCAAAAACAATCTTTGTTATAATAGGAAATATAATAAATAAGCTGATCGTATACTATTTTCTAAATTAATTTAAAATAATTCTAAGAAATTATGACAATAAAATTTGAAATAAGTGGTTAACAATGAGTAGGAGCATTAAAAATTACTACACTTCATAACAGTTTTCATTTTACATCATTTCACCTCTCCAAAAAATCTCAGAATTGGTATAATAATTAAATGTGAAAAAGGAAGAAAAAACGAATAAAATTTCTTTACAATTTAAAAGTTTTATTGCCTGCAAATGGGTGGGTTTCTGTTTTTCATGCTTGAATTAAGTAAAAATAATTATTTGTATATCAATATAGAAGAAATTGCAAATTAAAATTGAAAGGTCTACAAAAATTTTTTAAGTTTTAAACACTCTTAATAATATACATAAATATTTACGAAATAAAAATATCATTTCGTGTCAAAATGAAAATATTATATTATAGAGTAACTAATGTATTCAAATCTATGTATGTGTGCATGTAAAAAAGAGCTATAAATTTCTGTGATGTATAAAGTGCCGGATCTATTATACATGCAATGTAAACATACACATATGCATAGAGGTATGGGAAACATGGGCGCCATTATTGTGCGCAATGTGCAATGTTTATTGCATATTTCTATTGCTTTGAAAGTGTAGTGCCGAACAAGTCAGAACTATTGGTCTGGACGTATATTCAAAAGTACTATGCTATGGTACGTGAAGTACTTAAAAGTTATTAAGCCGCTGTTTATACCATGAAAATTATTTAAATTTCACCGACCATATTGTTTTTTGTAAATTTTACCTATCGTTCAGATTTCTAAAAGATTAAGTTATATATTTAAACCTTGGCTGCCGGAACGCGACTATTTTCAATATTGTATGCGTTGAGCATAAAAATTGAATTTATTCTTCTCACACCATGTCTCCTCCAAATAAATTTTTGCTTTTGTAAAAGAGAGGGTGTGAATAGCATAAAAGAAGGGCTGCACATACGCTCAATGCATACGCAATAGAAATAGACTCAATATTTTGAATTTTTTAGGGGCTTATTGTCACTAAGGTAGTTGAAGAGTTAAAACGTGCACCTATTGAAATTAAATAGCGTAAAATATGGAATATTTGCACGAAAAAGCAGTTTAAAAATGTTCCACTACTTCCAGGTGAGGGCGTGGGGAAGCTACAACAAGTCGAGAATGGCTGCGGTGGCCCGTGAGTTACTCCTGCCCCACTCGGTTCCCTTAGAAATCTACAAATCTACAATCGAGCTATTAAAAATTAATAAACGGATGGTCACTCTATCGCATGAGAATGTTTTACACTGCTTTTTGCAAGATTTTATTGATTGTTTATTAAAATATATGCAATTTTGCTAAAAAATCTCAGAGTATTAAGAAAAAATATCAAATTTAATATTTTTTTTTATTTATTTATGGTTAACTTGGTTTTTTATTACAATTTTTAATTATTTTATTTAGGTAGGTAGCTAGGTATTTAATATGCTTAAAAAAAGCATTCATTTTTAATAAACAGATTTTTATATTCTCATGAATTCAATCTGGTGTGCTTTATGTGTATTTTTTGCATATTTAGCTTAAATTACAGACTTTTTTTTTTGTTTTAAAAGTTAAACAAGGGTGTTTACTGATAACAGACGACGATATACTGTATTGAACTTTAAATTCCCTTTAAACCATATTAAATATTTTAATGTTCTGCCCAAAACATATTTAAATATTGTGATTGGTCATTTAAAAAATCTTGAAAAAATAATTTATGGTACATAAACAAAACAACAATAACAATAATAATTAAAAAAAAAATAAACTTATATAAGTTATAATGCAAAAATTGTTCACTATTAAGTCATTCAGTAATTAGAAAATATTCAACAACGAAGCAGTTCTGACTCTTCTTAATATTTTAAATATTAAATTTTCTTAAACAAAAAAAAAAACTGAATTTGAAATTAATTTACAAATTACAAAAGAACAATTTAAAAAATTTAAAAATTTGCAAATTTGATATTTAATAGTCAGCAATAATAATAAATTGTTAAAAATAAAATAGAACAAAATTTTAGTGATGAAAAAGTGATAAATTATAGAGAAGCTTGCCAACGCATCACAAAAATTCGCTAAACATTTTTTAATTGATATACGAAGTAGCAAAATTTTGTATATTCAGAAAATTAATTAATACAAGTGTGTGTGAAATTTTCAGTTGTAAAACTTCAAAACTCATTTTGTATGATTAAAATTTTGAAAAAAATTTTTGATTTGAGAGTTCCTGAATAGGTATGATATAAAACATTTTTTTATAATATTTTAAAACTTACCATTTTCATAGAAATTCTTTTGCATTTTCATTTCATTGTGAATAAAATATTCTTAAATTTTAAACATTAAATAACAATTATTTCAAATCATTTTATAGAATTTTCTAAAAAACTACAAAACATGTCAGATATCAAACAATTCTCAACAGTTCTCAATTCAGACAGTAATCAATTCGATAACAATTCGACAAGATGTGAAATTATTTTCCGTCCAATACGATTACATCAAAATTGTTCTGAACAGCGAATAAGAATGATTAAACTAGTTTATCATCATCCACTGCATTCATCACGTTCGAATGAGGCAAAACACAAATTATAAACTGCACTTTAATATTTTATAAATTTTTTTACAATAAAATCAAAATTATTGGTAAATTTAACAGCAACTTTTCATAATTACCATTTTAAGCAATATTACAATGTAGCAGCAAATTTAAAAAAAAAAGAAAACAAATTTAAATAAAGATGAAAAAATAAATATTTTAAAAAATGTTGGGTATGATATCAAACCAATAAATTTAATAATATATTATAACAAGAAGATAACAATATTATTACAATTACCATTTCAATGCTTTTATAATCAATATCATGAAAATTATTGGTATCAAAACGTATTATGAATTAAATTATAATGATTTTAATAAGTATTTACAATAATTTTTCACATTATCATCATACAATTTCATATCAAAAGTATTACAACAATTTGTATTACATACAATGATTGCAACTAATAATAACAACAATAATATGTTTGAAAATCAAATTATACAAAATCAAAATAATGATATTGAATGTATGGCTGTTAATAATCAAATTAACAATAGAAATATTTTTAAAATTAATTCCAAAATATTGAATAGTACAAATAATCAATATTTTCATAATTATAATAGCAGTAATAATGATAATAATTTCATTGAAATGCTTGGTAATGATCCAACATTAGAAAATCTAATTTTATTATTAACACCATTTGATTGTACTTTATCAATATTAAATTTACCATTTACAAAATATTATAATATGATAAAAAAACGAAATTTTCCAGTTAAATTAAATAAAATTGATTTTAATAATTATTACGATAATCATAATTATTTTGAATTCGTACCATATAATTTGAATGATATTTTACCACTTTTAAAAAACAATAATTTTGTTAATAAGCAAATTCAGAATTCAAATTCATATTCATGTGTTAATAATTATGAATTTGTATTAGATTTAAGTAAATTATTAAAATTTCTAGATAAAACATTACATTCAAAAGAAATCAATATAAATGAATTAAAATGGGAAAAAATTAATAAAAATATTAAAATGAAAAATATAAAAAATTGTAAATTTTCACATATACAAATTGAAAATAAAAAAATATATCCATATTATGAAAATCATATAACAAATTCAATATTAATATATTTAAGAAATTATTTAAATCAACAATATAATGAAATTAATTCAATACCAGAATATATATTAAATTATCCATTACAAATATATTCTAAAATAAGAAAAAAATCAATAATATCATTAAATAATTATGAAAATTTTGAAAAATTTTCAAATGATATTGATTTTGATGATATTGATCGTAATAAATTCGCTTTTATATATGGTCTATTTAAAATAAATGAAAATGAAAATATACTTGGTATAATTGAAAAAGCATTTTCAATTGCAAATATTAATATTGAAACATGTATTAAAATTCGTCGATTTCCAATAAATAATATTAATCCAAATCGATCACAAATAATATCAATAGAATTTAAAAAACGTGAATATCGTACAAATTTTGTATATTCATTTAATTGTAAAAAAGTTACAATTAATGATTTTAAAAATGTTTTAAATTTAAATGAAAATATTTGTAATAATTTTATTAATAATAAAAATTATAATGATTTATTAAATGAACTTGTATATGCTAGAGAAAGTTTAACAATTAAAAATCGTGAATTATTTAATAAAGCAAAAACATTAAAACATTTAAAATTAATTGAAAATGCATATACATATGATGGTATCGTAAATATATATATGAAATATTCAATATCATTAAAAATAATTAATTTAATTGATTTAGAAAATGCTGTTATTAAACAACAAGAAAATATTTTATTATATAATAATAATAAAAATAATTATTATGAAAGAAATAATGAAAATATTGAATATTGGAAAAAATCTAAATTAACAAAAAATGAATTTGATAATTGGGTGAAAATACGTGATCAAATATATTTAGATATAATGTTATATTAAATTTCATATAACATTATATTTAAATATATTCAGATATAATGTATTAGTATATATAACTATGATAATTATATCTAAGTATATGTATGATTTTATTGCAATAATATTAAGTTACATTCCACATTTTAAAATATATTGTTATACTGTTAAACAATTTTATTATAATAATATTTTGTATGTCATTTAATAATAATATAATATTATAGTATATCAATTGTTATAATAGTATATTTTTCCGTCAGAACATATTCTGACAATATATTATTATATTTAAGAAAAACCCTATAATATAGAAGACATACTGTGTCTTATATAATATGTAAATTTAAAAATGCTTGTTCAAAAATTGTGATTATTTTTAAGATATATAAGAGAATAAAGGAGCTGAATAAAAAATATAATGTATTAATATGTTATATAACTGGAATAATAATTTTACGATTCTACAAAATATAATAAATGAAACTAGCTTGGTGTTACTAATTACATATTATATTATATTGTTTAAAAAAATATATATTTTTAACTTTCCACTAAATTGTTTAAATTTAAGTTTATTATAATAAAAAAATATTAATGATGTATAACATATTAACACTTCAACAATGAATGATATAGTTACACACGTGTAAATCAATCATTAATTAAATGTATAATAATGAATATGGTATAACAGCTTTAACTGTAATATAATATAGATTTTAAGTATGATCAACCAATAAGTTATTACTGGTACATATAAATTTTAATTTTAAACCGGCATAGTAATTTTTGTAATTTTCAACACTAATGAAAAATTAATTTTAAATATTTTATAATATATTTTTTTTGCACACATTATTAATTTTGTAATTACTGCACTTTTTTTAATAAAACTTAATTAATCAATTATAATAAAATTTTCTTCTTTTATTTAAAATAGTCAAAAAAAAATAAAAATTAATCCATTGCTTCTTTTATATTATAAATATTATTGTTCGCCTAAATATAGGCAATAATTATTTGATAAATTTTTTAATTTTTATTGTAGTTAACTACAATCAAATACAATTAATGTTTCCTATACAGGTTTTAGTATTTAATTTAAATGAGAAAAATTGTAAGGATTATCGAAATGAAGGTATGGCCAGGTATGGTATTGAAAGTGTAAGCACGTATTTTTTTTCAATTCCTGATATAGCAATATATAGATAATTCATGTCTATTTTTGTTGATATATTAACTCCGGAACGCAACAAGACTAACACCCAAATTTTCTTAGTTCACATTACTTGACATGATAGATTGTTATTCAAAAATTTTCTGAATAAAATCAATTTTGAAACTTGAAATTCTATATAATAAAAACAAAAATATTTTTTAAATAATATCCCATTACTTCAATGTAGGCAACAAATAGAATTTAGGTGTAATTTCTACTTCAGATAGATTCTATTATTGCAAATAGGTAAGGTGTGCTAATTATAAAAGATATATAATATAATGATACAAATATTTAGAAGGACTTCAATAAAAGTCTTGCAAATATTCTAAAATATTGATGAACTCTATACTGATGTTATATATGTAGTTCATCGAAAAAATCTCAAAGCCTCTTTGTGTCCAAAAATAATTTTCATTTTGAGAAATTATTCCAATAAGCTAAGCTCATTTATAATAATTAAGGCGGTTATTTCCACTTTAATTTAATTAACTATTTCTCAATAAATGATTTGTTTTTCTTAACATAAAAATATTTTGTATTTTAAGTCTAGTTTTCGGAACATCAACGACAAATACCCTTCATAATATTTTAGTCTTAATCAAATTAAATTCAAGCAAAATTCTAGGATTCTTCAGAGAATTGTTTGAATGATTTTTAAAATGAAAAGATTTTCTTAATTATATAAGCAACAATTATTTATGCTCTTAATGCGGAAATTGATTTCTGCCATTTATTTTAAATATTTTAATACCACTTTTGTATATTCAATAAAATGTGTTGATACATACTTGATTACGCTATCACCTGATCTACTCTATACCACTTCATTTTAAATACACCGTAATTGTTTTATTTACACCATCATTTTCTATATTATATTTATCCCATATTGCGGAAAGAAAAAATCCTCTTAAAATAATCCAGAAAAAAAAAATAAGTATTGAAAAATTTCATTTCAATTTCTGTTCCTTTTTGTATAATCCTTTGAACATTCTTCAATTTGATTCGAATATTTTTGTTTTTCCTTCTCAATTTAATCTTATACGTACATAAATCTCTTATATATATCGATTTTAATCAAAGACAGAAACAAACATTCATACGTAATAAATGCATTATCTGCACTTTCTCGAGAACACAATATTATTCTATATTATAGTGGAGTATATAGCGACAATCTTTTATTATACATAAGTAATATTCAAGTGCATTGAAGTTGTAAGATTAATTTGTGCGTTCTTATACATAATATAAGACTGTATATCATAATATTCATATTATATATAAAGGCAATATTTATATGAGTACCAATATATATATATAAGTAGCAAATTGATTTATAAAGTGGCTAATACAAAAATAATCTCCTATACATGTATGAATCGCATTCAATATTGAGTATCTTTCAAAGGTACAAATAGTTTTACTTAGTATATGAGAATTAATTTTTATTTTCATTCAAATCATTTTGAAGAGATTTTCAAATGATTAATTTGAGTGTTTTTCAATCAATTATTAAGTTCATATTGCGAGTGAATAATAGGAAGCTATAAATCATGACATTAATAGAATTACGCTGTCAAAGTATGAAATAAGAAAAAAGTAAGTGGTAGTATGCAATACTCTTATACATTTAATTTTGTTAGAGTTCCACTATAATTTTTATAATTTTCCTAGTTTGTCTTCAACTGGTTATTTTACGGAATTCGAGACACGTTCTATTTCCTAAAAAAAATCTTGCTTCATTTTAAGCCTGTGGTACTATGACCTACGTGTGTTACTTTAGTATATGACAATCTTTTCGCGAAAATCGTATTATATAGTAAAGCTCTAGTACTTTAAATATTTTTAATACGAAATAAATCGAAATATTTCTAAAGTTTTACTTTCTTAATTTAATATCAATAAAGGGAGGAACTCTATGAGTTCTCTCTAAACTTTATAATGCCATTTTAAACATATATATACACTAATGGAGCTAATATTTGTTCAAATATCAAAATATCAATTATATTATCAATCATTGTCGGACATTAATTTAAGAGAAGAGCTGAATTTTAGAAATAAAATTTTACAATGATTATTTTCTGTCTTTGATACAATGGTCATTCGAACTATGAAGTAATTTTAATTACATATTGATATACAAGCCTGCGATACTATATACAATTATATAACATACGTTCATATAAATATGTAGATACGAATATGGTTATATGGTATATGACCAAAATAAAAAAGAACAAATTCTAAGAAAAATAAAGTAATTAAAAAGAAGGTTTTTTTTCTTGTTTCGGGTTAAAATGATTTTATTAACACAAAATGTGCTTTTATATACATATATACATCATACTCGTATATAGTGCATTTGTTCATGTAATGGCTATGTCTGAAAATAGTTTGATTTTGTTTTCCCTTAAGCCATTTTCACTTATAAACGAATTGCATATTGTTATTTCAAATATTCATTATAGAAATTTCTATATGTACGAATATGTGTGTCCGTTTGTTTTCACTATTCTGATGAGTTGTTTTTACATTTTTATGTACATAACAATATTGTTTGGGTCACAAATTAAATGTTTTTAATTGTAAATGCCTCAATCCATAACATAATAATGTTATGGATTGAATTTTGTTTTATGCACTTAACTTGAGTCATATATGTATGTTTTAATCTTCTGCATAAAAAGTACATTGTCCCTTAAACAAACATATCCATAATATCACCAACCTATACGTAAAAAGCAGAGGCGAAGTTACGCACATTTTCTTCTGTTAGATTTTTTCAACATTTTCTTATGGAAACTAAATGCCAAATCTTCAATGTAGTTTAATTTTTACTAGCTTCTATATAACAAATTTAATGTTTGGGGTGTCATATTGCGGAAAACTCTATGGTTCCGATACCATTTTCATATCTTTTGAATGTCTTAATCTATGGAATAAATTCAAGACAAACATTTTCATTATTTCTTCAATTTATTAATATACAAATAGTTACCATAATCAGTTAACTTGCCAATTTCGGAAAAAGACTTCACTTTTTTTTGCATATTTCAAATTATTTATATGCAGTGCACCTATATATTTACATCATATTGCCGAATTGTAAGCTTTAAATGAGAAATTTTTAAAAACTTTTTTAAAAAATGTTAAATTTTGTAGAAAAAACTACTATCACTTAAGTTCACCAAGTTTCTACTATCTCATAAATTTCTCAATAATTCTCTACACTCTCATTGCTTTCAGTAAATTCAACTACTAATTTAGCTAATATCTAATTGAAAATTTCACTCCTAATTTAGCATAATATTGAATACTTTCGCGATTACCTCCTTAAGTGACCCAATATAGGACCAAAACTGCTGATGATTCAAAATTTCGTAAGATCTGGAATAAAGGCTCATTGTACACTGGTTTTAAAATTTTACTGTAGCAGCAAAATTCTGTAATTGTTTAATTCTTTAACAAAATGTTAGTTTCTTATATACTTACCTACCTATGTACGTTATATCCTTCAATTATATGCTACTGTTGTTATACAAGTAAAGTTACATCATTAATACCAATATTTGTATTTGTTTAAAATCTTGTGATTTTTTATACTTTTCTTTTCGGTCGAACAAATGAAATGAGTATTGTATGAAATTCAATACGATAGTTATTCGATATAAGACATACAAGTCACAAATATACAAAACTCTTCTCATGCTTATACATAGTACTCTTATTCTTGTATTTCCATGTTTTTTATTTGGAAACAAAGTGCACATCAAATGGACCGTGAATGTTACCATTTGATGGATGCAACAAGAAATTTAAACTGAAATTTTAGATTTACCAAATGTTAGTAAATTTTTATTTTTTTTTTTTTGTTTTTGGATTCGAAGGAAAAAAAGGGAAGGTTTATTGACCTTTTATAGTATAGTTTTTAATATTAATTAATGAGTAGAGGAGTAGAAGAAAACCAACAATTAAAAGTGAAATTAAAAGAAAAAAAATTATTTGATTACGAAAGTGAATTGTAAATTTTACACGCCTCATCATCTTCATCTCTTCTCATTTCATTTTCAATAAACAACAAAAAAAAAAAATTGAACTTTGGATAAAAACAAAGAAAGGACAAATAAAATTTCTTCTTAAAAATATTCTTAAACGCTAAAGAGAATTTTAGATTTTAAGACCCTTTATAAAAAGGGTCTTATTTGGTGTTATTTAAAACTTGTAAATAATTTTCTTTTAAGTGCGGATTTACGGTCTTTTTATGTGATTTTTATTACAATTGCAGCGAGTTTTAAATTACAAGTTCTGGTCATTTTATATGGACTTGATTTTAATTGATTTGGTCTTTTTTTTATTCGAATTCTAACCATAATCGCATTATTTTTAAGCATTTAAAACTTTTCAATGAACTTCATATTAAAATATAATAAAAAAATTTCGAAAATTAATTAAATTAATTTTGAATTCGAGAATAAATTAATTCGAATATTTTCAGTACGATTGAAAAATCTCCTGGCTATGTACGTAACTATAGCTAAAAAATATCAAACGAATGCTATGATTATTCTGGGGGCTTACTAAAAGTGTATGATCGTTGAACTGTGATTCGTCATAATACGCATATTTGTATGAAATAAATTTGAGACTGTATAAACAAAGCTGTTATACCTAAAAATCAAATGTTTCAAACTTTAATGGTAATTAGACTAGAATGATGATAGAAAAATTATGCAAAATTATTTAAAGAATTAGATTAATCGGCTGCATTGCATACAACAAGGGCAATATTATCGCATAGCGATTGAGCAAAATTCTTCATTACGATATTTAAAAGTAATTCAGTCCTCTTTGGCAGAAAAATGGAAAATGATAATTTTTCATCAGCATGTTTTATATATGTATACTGGATATTTCGGGACTTCTCAGTTTCGTCGAACAAATTTGCATTAAAAATTTATTTTTAAGTAAACCCTATTCTAAATTTTTGACCTCATCATTAATAAAATATTTTACTTCTATGAATTTCGATAATTTGATCCTGTTTGAAGAACAGGATCAAATGAACTTGAAGAACGTTAATTTCTGCCACTCTAATATATTATAGACCTTACATTCTAACGACATCCATTCTCTTGCCTAATCGTAACAAATTTTCTCAATTAATTAAAATAGTCGAAATTAATTAAACCGAAAATAATAAAATTATATTAATTTTATTTTCGAATGCACTTAAATTTCGATTTCATATAAACAAACAATTAAATAATTCATCATACTTTCAACATTCTTTCAGAACATTCAACTACATTTGAAATTAGTCTTGCGGGTTAAAAAATAGTACCCAAATATTTATAGGGTGAATGGCATATATATGTCATGGGGTAAGTATACAATATAATATTTAGTAAATATGGTTATATTTTATGAGTATAAAAAATCGAAAAATTGATTTCGTGCATTCCTTTCAAGCATGTAAGTCATATTATGTTTATACTGACATTAAAGAGATTCATAATAATTTACAACTATATGGTAAAAATATCATAAAATATCGCTACTATAGGTTATAAAGTTACAAAATATGTTAATTTTCATATTACCTTACAGGTATTCTCTATATGGATATAAAAAATATGCTTAAATATAGGGAATTGTATAAAAGTTAAATATGAAAATTTACATATTGTGAAACAGATTGAAAATTTATTGAAATCTATATATGGATAAAAGAATAAGAATAAAATGCTTCATTTGAAAATATTGCATAAAATTTTCTAACTTTTGGCGAAAAAAAATATTCCTTTAATTTCTTTTTGATTAATTTCCCGGTTATATTTTGGGAATCAGAATATTTTTTTGTATGACAATCTTAATCATTGAAAAATATGCTCGAAAGTCGAAATCATAGCTCTTAAATTCTGTTAATAAAGTTTAAATTGTATTTAAAAAAGGAAACGAAAAATTTTTGCAACGTTCTTCCATTTTACAAGCAAACATTGACTATTGCAGCAAAATTTGATTACCTTTTACGGAATTCATGTTGTTTATTATAAACTCAACACTTTGCACTAAATATTTAAGGTTACACGTACAATTTTCTTTTCCCCATTAAGCTCAATTACTTGTAACTGTTTGATTAGCTTTGTTAATTAATATAATATTAATTATATTATAATATAATAACATATTATAATATAATAATATGTGGAAGAGAGAGCGTGGCTTGAGGGCTTTCTTTTATGTGACCTGAGGGACCTGACCGGAGGTTTGCCAAGGAGGTTGGGTGGTTCGGATAATAGGAGTGGAGAAATGGATTGCACGGAGGTTGTGGGGTGTTGTTTTTGGGGGTTGCTGATGGACCTTTCTGTTGGCCTAGTGCACGGCCCCTAGAGTGGGGCCACGCTCTTTTACAACTAGTTCCAACTCAACTCAAAATATATTTTAACTAAAATAATGCTAAAGCAACATTCGAGAAAAGTACTCAACGTTGTTAATTTTGTTCTTTAGCTTCGTATATTTATTTGTATAATGTACTCAAACACGCAATATTTCATGCTTAAATAACGATTTTCTATATTGACATACTTGCAATATTTATACTTAGACTTAGTGAAATTTCAATAAGAGAAAATTAATTCAATATTATTTTGCTTCTATTCGAAAACAGTTAGTAATATCAAATTCAAATCCCGGAAGTAATAAAAGAAAACTTTTCTTAATATTACATGAGTTCTTTTCAAAACTTTGAGTATAGGAAATAGTTTTATATGATTACGGGCACCTACTTATTTATACGGTAAAAATAAATCAATATTATTTTCTGATTGAATTATTTCAAGAATTTATCATTTTAAGTAATAAAGTACGTATATGTTATTTTTTAATAGTGTATGTATAGTTCTATTTGCAGAAGGTTGACTTAAATTGTTTCTCTTTAATATTATTTATTGTTGTATTATTATATAAAAAGGAATTCAATTAATTTATTACATGCGCTTTTTCTTTACAGTTTATTAATAAAATATCCTTCAATTTTAACAGCATAGGAAATTTATGGAATCAGCTTAATCATATACAGATAGTCTGTTGAATTGGGAATGCATAAGAATATTGGAATTATTAATGGAATGATTGGCAATTTATAATAATATGAACCATTTTGACTTGTTTAGATAGTCAAAAGTACTGGGTTAAAGCTAAGATCTCATTTCTTTGTTGAGTTTAACTCAAAATATTTTTAATCGTTTACTAATTCTAATGGGTTTTGTACAAAATAATTTGATGTTTTCCGATGTCAGTAGTGATGTAAACATTTAAAAAATTTGTGGATTGACGAGCAAATAATATGAGTTGGTATTGGCATAACTACACCCATGTATTTGAGCCCATAAGTAGCCCATAAAAGAAGGTTACTAATTTGATAGATGAACACAGAAGAAAATAATTTCAGATTTCATATTATACAAAACATTCTCTTGTATAGCTTTGTAGTAAATCTAAATTTGATTGAGAATTTTAAAAGAGAAAATAACAAAATATTATACAGAAGTTTGCAGATTTTAATCAATGTTCCGATTAGAATAAATAACGAAGCCTTGTGAGTGAAGCAATTCAGGTCAGACATTGATTTGTGTATTTTTTGTATTGCTCGCTCCATTGAGATCCTTGAGAAAATTATTCGTGTTAAAGTAATTTAAAATTTTTTAATCAGTAATTTAATATAAAAAACATTGTGTTCATCTTTATTTTACTATAATGGAATTTTACTATAATTTTCTTTGACCTTTCTCCTATAGTCCACATAGTCAATAATAAATATAATTTCATATGTATATGTTTTTTTAATGCATGAATTCTCGTATGTCAATTTAAATTAGTTATACAAATTATAACCATAAAATATTTTCTAAATTCTTAGGAATTCAGCATTCATTACTACTAAATATCAAAGGAAAATTTTGGAATTTTTTTTTCAATCTCCATTGAAAATCACTTTAAAATAACTTAATAGATTTAATTTTTAAACACAACAATATTAAGCTCAAACCGTAGAGGTACCTATAAATTTTTGATTACGTTTTTTTTTTGTAATCGCACGCATCCATATAAAAATTCTTTTAATTTTTAATTCTTTTTTCAATTTAAAATATTATTTCAATTTTTCTCATACAACTGTAATGTAATCAATCTTCAATTTTTTTACTATAATATAATGACGTCAAAATACAATGGTACGATAATTCGAATTTTATTTTATAAGAATTATAAGAAGAAAATTGAAAATTTTTTCACCTAGTGATTCATCATTTCATTACAAATACAATTACTTATAAGGTATACATAAGAGGTATTACAAAATCAAATTCATCCATCCATGTCCATTATCAAACATTGTATAAGAATAAAATTATTATTTTCATTTGAAATCGAAACCACAAAACAATTTCGAATTAATTTTTATATACATATATAAGAATTATTGCGTTTACATGAAATGTTCTATAGAATTAGAAGAAAGGACATTTAAAAAGATGATTTCTTTAAAAATATGGGAAATTTATTAAAAATTATGTGATAAGCCGAAAAATTATGAAAAATATTTTGAATTGTAAGTTGTACTCATACTACTGTTTCATGATTGAGGAGTTTCCGGGAGTTATGGTTGATCTTTCTAAAATTTACTTTATATAAGCAATAATCATTTATATTACATTTGAATAACATCTTCTATAAAGTTGAATTAAAGGTCCTCATTCTTAATTTTTTTTTATTATTTGTTAACTAAATTTCTTCTTCGAATATCATTATTGTTCGATTAAATTTGAAAAAAGTTATCGAACCGTTTGATTATGATGAATATTCTTTCTATTTAAAATTCTTGAGAGTTTCTACAACATTCTCATTTATATTATAGCTAAGATGTGTGGAAATTGTCAAGCATAACTCATACATCAAACATTATTCATACATTTTGTTTGATTCCTTAAAAATTTAATGAAAGTTTGATGTATACAGTATACATATAATTTAAAACTATGGTTTTTACTTAATAAATATTAAAATTCGAATTTCAATTGTATTTTGTATAATTGAAATCTGATGAAATTTGGAACAAACATGTATGAATGCCTTCTTCATACGTAAAGCAGATCGAACAAATTTAAAAAAAAAAATCGTTTGGTACTAATTTTATGTCAGCAAATCAATGAAATTCCATACGGACAGACAAATTTTATATTTTTTAAATTTTATTCGTAATTTGAGTAGGGCCTAAAATGAATTATTTCCTTTTAAATATTTTCTTTAACATTTCGGAAAATAAACGCCTATTGATTCAAAAATAAAATTGTATGCACTAGCAAGAAACAAATAAAAAGCAAAAATTAATATTATTTCTCTCAAATCCATCTTCAATTATAAAGGAAGAGCAAAAAATAAAAAAAATTAAATGCAGTCGCAAGTCTACCTATCGCATGTAGTTAAATTATAAATAAACAGCAGGAATTTTAATTTATGATTGACACCCAAACAATCAGGAACCAACCACTAAAAATAACAATAAAAAAGTAACCTTAACTTCAAAATGAATTCGGGAATGCTGTTGGTATTAACCAAGAAATACAAAACGAAAAAAGAGTAAAAACTCACATGTAATCACACCTTTTTAAATTTTTCTCATTTTTTTTTTAACTTACTGACTCTCTTTTATAGTCTCGTTTCACTTTTATTTTATAATCCTTAAAAATTCAACAGTGTTTTATAAAAAATCATTTATTGTATTGGGTTACTTGTTCCGATACATTAACTTATGTTTATTTACATATGGTTGTGTATATGATTGTAAATGACGCTTTACATGCATTGTTTGTCAGTCTACAGTCTGTCCAGTCATCTATAAAAATCATCTATCTTATAAAAAATTTTTTTAAATATTCTAACTCTTATATTGTTGTTATTGTTGTATTTTTAAATCAGATTTTTTAATATTTATTTTTCTTATTTCTAAATTGTAGCAGACAAAATATGTGTTAGTTGATATGTAGAGCAGTTAAATATTTTGTATACAGTAAGTGACGGTTAATTGGAACAAGCGTTTAAGTGGATTGCACGAATAAATATTTCAATGCACTAAATTCTAAGTCTAAATTATTAGATTAGTTCGTCGAAATCCTTGATCTCTTGAGAGCTCAGCTACTCCTTTGATTCCCTGCTTACAAGTTATGACTGAAACTAAAAAATATATGCAAAATATTTTACAATTACATGAGACAGTTATTAGTTTCCGTCATTTTTGAAGGCGTAGAAACAACAAAATGTTCAATCAGCGCTGGAATTTAGAGTTCAAGAGTTCCTTAATGTGCATGCATATTATATTCAATTGCATTTAAGAGAATAAAATTATTATACACAAAATTTATTAGATTTCTTGCAACTATAGACGCTGCACCATACGCCGTAGAGATGAAAAATTAAATTTTTGTAAAAACATTCTTCTTAATAGAATAACTGCCTCTTAAGGAATAAATTATATTGAATTATCCCTTCGCTTCTTTAAAATTCCTGAAATGTCATATTTTTAGAGCATTTCACATTTTAACCCTAATATTTTTTATTCCATGAAATGTGATCAGATGGCGGTTAATAATTATTGTATTAAATTAGATTTTTAAGCCGGTATTTTAAGCCGACTTTTTTTTAGATCAAATTAGTGAAATATTGAAATTTTTTCGGGAGAAATTCATTATTTCCCAAACAATTGACTTAACTGACAGCCTCTTTTCTGTATGAACTCATTCATTATAACAAAAAATTATTTTGAGACCGAACTCGTATAGACTTATGAAAAGGTCCTACTTGATCGAGTTTCATTTATCTGTATTGTACTGTATTTATGTTGAAAAAGATTCATACTTTAATGAGTTTACAAAGGTCATTCATTATTAAAGAAATAAATGAATTTTACAAAATATAACTTACATGTACTTTGAAAAAAAAAAAACCAAAAAAAGAGAAGAAGCAAAGGAACTTAAGCAATAAACCTTAGGTAAATCAGCAGGTCAATTGAATTTTTTTTTTCTTTTTTTTTCATCTGTTTTATCTCTTTTAGGCATACATAGTTAAAGAACTAAGGTATACAAATACCAGAGATAGCCAGATAGGGTTATATCACTATACCTTTAAACTAAAAGGTAAAAAAAAAGGTAACCATTCTATATTTAAAAGATTTTGGGATGACTTTTTGTTACATTTAATAAAATTTTGTTTTTTTTATTATTTTTATTCTTTGTATAACCTACCTAAGACAACCAGAACAAATTTGTTGTACTCTCTCTCTCTCGCTATTCAAATTATTACTGCTTTGCTATTATTATTGTTGCTGTTAGTCTAATGATAGTGATGCTCGTACTCTTTTCAATGGTGTGGTGTGGTGTGATGTATGTTATTGTTGTTACTGTTTTTATTACATTAGATTGTTGTTGTTGTTGTCTGTTGTCGAACCCTTGTCAAATTATAGTTTAATTTTTTTTTTTGTTGTTTGCTATCGTTATGTTTTTTAATATTCTTGATCATTTTTTCAAAAATTCCGAGCGGAACACCTTTTTTTTGCCCTTCTTATTTTATTATCTTGAATTTTTTTTTGTTTTTTCTTATTGCCTATTTTCTGTGTACATTAGGTACCTTCTTTTTTGGTACAGGTAAGTACGTGTACCTTTACCTTTTTTTTTGTTTTTTGATTTGAAAGGATGTTGTTTTTGTTGTGTTATGTTATGTAGTTTTATATGTTGCACTCATATAAATTTTGTAAGGAGGAGGATAATAAAATGTATTTTAAAAGGTTAAATATCATTATTTTGAAAGGCCACAAAAATAAAGCATTTTTTTTTCGTCTTCTTCTGTTTGTTCTTCTTCTTCACTCTACAAAGAGTAAAATTTTCTTTAACTTTAGTCATTCAATCGTTCGGCGCTCTTCTTCTTTCTTCTTCGTGGTTGTTGTCGGACCCAATGTAAATATTATTAAAGAAAAAAATAAATGGAACAAAAGACAATGACCAACAAATAATTATTGTTGTAAAAATTGTAAGAAAAAAAAAACAAGTAAGTGCGTTCATTTTTGATCCTTAAAATGATAATCATTTTTCAAAACATATTTAATTATGACAATTTATGGTACAATATAAATATAAATAAATAATAAAAATAAATAAAAAATGATAATGAAAAAAAAGGATGAGATCTTTAAAGATAAAATTAATTATAATAAAAGATGAAATGAGAACCAAAACAAATACAATGAGATTTAGATATTAAAAGAAAATCTCCGTATAAAACTGTTGAATGTACATTATACGTACTCATAGTTGTGTTGAACATCTTTTTGATCTTAGATCTTGGTCGGAAGATATAGAGAAAAAAATATTGTCAAGGTATCCTTTTATACATTTTGTTGTTATTTGGAACAGTTTAAATGATTAAATTAGAGCAAATTATTAAATTTGTAGAGAAAATTAATTGAATTCATAATTCTCCTATCAAGATTATTATATGACCGACTGGAACCTCATTTAAATTTATGTACACACAGAAATCCATCACTTTTAATAGATCAGCACAACATGTTGTCTTATTAAATTTTTTTTTATATTATAAAATTAAATATTCGCCGGTGCCGGTGCCGGTGTCTATTTTGAGTGATAAATGATTTGATGACTTAGTATATTTGTCATAAAATTGTTTAATGTGTTTTTATAACTAATAACAATAATATTTATATAAGTGAATTGATAATGAATTTCACACGATCAAAATAATATTCCATATAAAAATACTCTGATGTAGGTATACATGGAATTGAAGGGAGGGATTTTTTAGTTAGTTTTTTTTAAAATAATTACCTTACAATGTATTTGAATATCAGTGTCGCCAATGTCATTTTTGTTTGAAAATGTAAAAAGAAAAATATGTGCGTGGGAAATATCTTTAAGTTTTATGACTTTAATCACTAACATTTTTTTAAGTGATAAGAAAATTATTTGATTTGAGAAAGATTGTATAAAATGCTTGTTACATTTTTTTAATATTTAAAATTCAATAGCTAAGCGTTGATCCATATTACTGAAATGGAAATTTAATGAAAATTTTTAATTTTAAGACACAACGTTTCTGTAATTATTCTAATGCAATTTGCTGCGAATTCATAATTCAATATGGCAGTATATCCAACTCTTTCTCTTACAATTTACCAGTCTTAGTTCACAAATTTCAATTTTTTCCCTTCTCAAACCTTATTTTTTCCACATAACTTGACTTTAAGAAATTTTTCATTTATACTCATAAATCTAGCATTGCAAGCATTTTACTTAAATAAAATCTGCTTTTATTCATTTAACAAAACAAAAATATTGTATTTATTCAATTGCATTACTTAATTAATAATGATTAATTAAACAGGTACTTTCAAATTGCAATATATGTAATACTATATCGGTTTAAGGGCTACAAAATAAGTAATAGAACTTATTATTTTTCTGCAAGTGAAATACATAAAATTACGACGGAATTTCCCAAGATTTTTGCCCATTTTATCTTCAAAACTTCAAAATTCCCTAAAAATGGGAAATTTTTCACAATTTTGCAACACTGGTACTAGGTATAGAACTAATAATAACAGGCAACATAGGTATTAATATTGAAAACTTTGGTATTATGCAAAAAAATCGTTTCGTTTACTCTCCATATTTCCCTAAAAATGGGAAATTTCTTACAATTTTGCAATACTGGTACTAGGTATAGAACTAATCGTAATGGCCAACGTAGGTATAAATATTTAAAGCTGTGGTTATGATACAAGTAGATTCATTCGTTTACTATCTATATTATTTACAACTAGCATTTAACGTATGTATTAATATATATTCATTAAAATAACTCCCGAACAAGACCATTAATAGGTTTTTTTTAAACAATTACCCCAAATTTTATGGTAATCGGATTAATAGTGTAGTAATCCTTAAATGGTGCACAATAGTATTCAAAAAGAGCCTGAATGAAGTAAATTTTTTTGTAAGAGCTGCTTGTATATAATTCGAGTCCGACCATACTTTTTACAATTAACTGGTACTTTCAAACAAGACAAAATTAATCTATTGAAACAAAAATTGTAATAACACTACATTGCTTACAAAAATATTTATTAAAACTCATACTAAATAGAAAATTTCCAATTTATTTGAAATAAAAATAAAGGAACGAAATTTCAGTATAATCTTTAATTTTAATTTTTAGTTAAAATATTCTCGTTCCATATTTATTTTTCCTCTTTAATCTTCTATTTTTCTTTATTTTAAGATTTATTTTTCATAAAATTTTTGTGAACTTGTTAAACATCAAATATACCATCGTAACGCGTAACAACACATTAAAATAATAGTTTCCCTTTTGAATTAAATAAAATGTAATTTTTACAACCAACAAATTTACAAACATACATACTCCGTATAACATATACGTAGCTTTGAATAATATATAATTTTAATTGAATCTTATTGTCACCAAATTTCTAAATGGAGAACATTTTTATTAATATAAAAGCACGTACATCAAAAAAATTATATGTACACATTCACATACATTTATATACTTAACATACATACATAATGTATCAATCGCACATATCATTTTGGACTAATTTTCATCCCTCATATCACCAATTTATATTACCATTTTTTATTTTTTTGCTTTTATCCATGAAACGTACAAATGTAGTCCTGTACATGTTGATGATAATTGTCCATTTCGTTAGCCCAATTGGGATTGAATATTATTGTTCCTGTAATAATATAGTTACATATAAGTACAAGTAATATTTTTATTTCAAATTTATGTAATGTACATATGATACCTTTATTTTTCAATCAAAGTTACATATAAATGTACTTTCAATGTTTCTATTATAAAAGTTACAATGTATTTATTACCCTTCTCCCTTTTTTATAATATTGTCTTTCTGTATATACACACTGTATACAGGGTTGCTTTGTATATTTTTCGAATTATAAGTGAATACATGTTTTATTTAACATAGAGTGTGTGTGTTTCTCTTTGAATAGAATGAGTTGTCACACCTGGGAAGAAGATACTTATTGTTATAACAGCACCAAATAAATTTGGTAACTGAACTTCGAACTTAATACATGTCCAAAATTAGTACTGACACTGAAAGCGTAAACTAGAACATTTTTGGTCTTCATGCTTTTGGTGTTTGAGAGCAAAATGCTGCATATTTTTTTGAAAGAATTTTTTCTTTGAAAGCTTCTTCCCTCTAATTGAAAAGTCTGTATGCCGGTCCAGATTTCAGATTTTCAAGTATTTCATAAAGTTTCGCTTTTAAGATGTTTTTAAAAAATATGAAAGCGAATAATTGTAATAAAAACTAATTGTAAAAACATAACCAAAGCGGTGAACGGCAACGGCGGACGATTTCTGTTGTAATACTTGTATTAACAGCGGCACGGCAAAATCAGCTGTAGAGTATTGAAAAATATAATGTCAAAAAAACTGCCGGCGGTAAAATAGGAATTTAGGCAAATATATAACTGTAGCGTATGTAACCGCCACCGATTAAGTTCGCGACAGCAATTTTGCTTGATTCTGGGCAGTCCCATTTAAATATGTATATTCTATATAAATTCTGGCAATTCGCTGCGGATAATTGCTCTGTTCTCAGCTTAAAGAACAATTTGAATTATACGCTAGAATTTAGCTAAATAATTATATTTAGCATTCAGAGAGTTGGAACAGAATGAAAACATTTACGATTCATTCTTACTTCCGGTCTCTATCACCGAATTTGATCGAATTACTTTTATAATTTAAAAATATTTTGTGAATTAAGATAGAGTATTATTATTGTGAAGGAAAAGGAATACATTCTCATTAGTTGGGTGCAGAGCTGAACTGATAGAGCTGAACAATTATGAACTAGACACTGCCTGTTCCTCTTGTCTGTCCCTCTAGCACTTCCCTTCCTTTTTAGGAAGACTTGTTCTTATAGTTTTAGCTAAATCACATTTTTTTTTCAATTTTTTTTGCATTATTCTGAATTATTTTCTTTTCTGTCTCATTTTTTTCTATTTATTTTCTTAGTTTTTATAATCACTTATTGCTTATTTTCATTCATTTCATTAACATTTTTCATTCATTTCCAATTTCTTTACACTTATGATATTCGAAAAATAATTGAAGATTTTATTAATGAATAGCATATAAGGAAAATATTGGATATCCCAGACACGTTCTTTTTTATACAGTGTTGACAATTTTTTTTGTTTTATTTTGTATTGTGAAAGAAAATAAAAGGGTCTGCATATTTACCAATGTATTATGGCTACTTTTACAGACCAAGAAAAACTCATAGAGAATATAAAAAAATTTCTTTATTTCAAATTAAATGAGTGTTTTTGTGTAAAAATATTTTTATAATTCTTTGTTTTTAAAAGGACTTTTCTATATTTAGATATTTTTAGTTATTCTTCAGTTTCTTATAATTACAATATACAAAAAATATTGATTACTCTTAAAGTAAAAGTGAAAAAAATATTCAACCTTTTATCAATATTATATTTGGAAATTAAAAAAAAGTTTCTCTTTGTTGGATTTATCAATTATCCTTGAAATATAAAAATTAAATTTATCAACGTAAAACTATATAAAAAATATGAAGAAAATAATTCTACATATATATAATAATGCTAGAAAGAAATATAAAAGTTTTACTGTAAAAGAGGATGGGCCGCTCCGCAAATGATCTCTGCAGGAGCTGCACCGACGAGGGAGAGGAGGAAATGTTGACCCACCTCCTTTGCTCATGTCCGATACTGGCGAACTCCAGGCAGATATTTCTTGGGCTATTTACTTTTTCGGCTATATTGCGGACTTAGGGGATATAAATGATAGCGATTTCGGCCGATTTGTGAGGAATTCCGACTAGTTCGAATGAGAAGCGGAAAAGGGGAAATCCGACGGTAGCACAACGGGTCTAGGTGGTCTATGCATACCCTTTCTGCGCATTCTTTATCCTTATCCTTTGCATTCTTTGAAATTTGCCCAAAATTCATGAAATTAAAACAATTGTTCTTAAAAAAAATCATGATAATGATCATGGAAACACCATAGTCTATGACAGAATCATGTCGGGCCCAGCTAAAGCGGCATCAATTTTTTTTTTTTAAAATTTCGTATTCATGCAATATTTAAATTGAGTCAACAAAAATACTAGTGACAAGGAAGAAACCCTCTTTCGATACCCTTGATACCGCCTTTTTCTTTTTAAAATAACTTAGAATTAAAAATTTTTTTTTATTATAAACTAAACTATACATTTCTTCAATTAATTTTGAAAAAATTCAAGCCCTACGAAATCTTCCTCTATTGTGGTAGTATTGCTTTTGAAATAAACATGAAAAGCAACAATCTACTGGTGGATGGAAGTGAATATAGTGTCCTTGAATGCAGAGTGATTACATACAATCATAGTCATTACGTTTCAAATTTCCAAATGTATGTATTTCAATATTTACTATACATAGCATTATGAATTCTCCTGGAAGCAATGAATATTTTTTCGTAAATGCTAAATTAGGATAATACAAAACTTATTAGAATAGATCATATGCAACTGCGATATTTCATTAAACTTTTCAAAATTTTCTAAAATTATCTCCAAAAATATTTTTATTAAATAATTTCATACAATATTTAATATTAAATATTAAATTTCATGTCAACAAAACACAAAATAAAATATTAAATTAGATAATTTTTTCAATTTAATTTCGGAAAATTATCCTTCAAGACATATTTTTTTTCTCATAAAATGTCCTTATTGAAATATCATTTTGTGTGTTTTAATATCAATTTTCACACTATTTTATAAATAATATGAATGACATGAAGCTTAAATATGTTTAAGAAGCAGAAATCTCTTAATAAAATAACGCCATTCCGTTCACGATTATTGTACATCGTGGAAAATTAAGAAATTTTTTTTTTTTTTTGGAAAAAATACTCCTGAGATCTCACAATATGTGTGCTGTGTGTACTTTTGTTATCCTTTGTGATTATATTTTTCTTGCATATTTTTTTGTTTTGGCTGATTTTGACCGTCTGACGCCCTTTCAGATCTTTTATTTTTCTTTTTAATTTTTCGTACTATTTATGTTTAGTTCTATTTTATCTAGTTATAATATCGAATGTCCTTGTTAAAATATTATATTATAAAAATAAATAAATTTCCTATATAAAATATACATTATATTGATATGTAAATATAATAATATATATTTATTTACTCATTGTAATTATAACATACAGAGTGTCCCGATAATAAATAAATGTTTATGTCAAGGAAAAATAATTGGAACAGTTTAAAGAAAAAGAGGAATCCAATAACGCCTGTGACTTGTTTTAGAATCAAAATTTCACACATTTTGGTTTATATAACAATACTGACGAGATTTTAAGAATTAATTTAATATTGGTCAATTAAAAGCTGAAATGTCTTAAGCCAAAAAAAACTACAGCTCTGTTGAAACTACAGTGGTTTTACGCCATTTGTGTGTGAAAATTTAATTGCATGTATTAAACCCTTAATGCAAAAATTGTTTCTGAAAATTTGTAATAAAATAAAATGACATTTCAGAATAGCAAAAAGACCACTTGAGCCTTTAAACCTTAAATATTATTTATTCAATTATGTAAAAAAAAACAAAGGCTATATCGTAGTCTCAAATAGAGGAAAACCTGATTATAAAAATGGGGAAGAGACAACCGACGATAGTTCCATTTAAGCCGTACATGAAGGAAAATGGTTGAGAGAAAAAGGTTTTTAAATTTAATTGCTTTAGACCACTCAATTTTCAAATAATACCATGTTATATCATTGTAGCCCAATACTCTAATTGAGTATTTAGATTCTCCATTCAATTACAGAAATAAAATCAATTTATTTACCTTACCGTGGGACAACCAGCGTAGTAACGTAGTTCTCGTTGTATACAACAAACTATAAGTAAGTGTATGTAGTTTGGAAATATTTTCTGAGTTGATTAAGTCCCGAAAATATGTGATCTACAGGCAGAATAACATGAATTTTTTATATATAAGAACTTCCCTCATAATTTGTTTATAATAATTTGAGAACAGGCACCAAATATAAGGATAAGGATACACTGTCATTTTTTTGTCTTTATATAATTTATTTGTTTTTTCTCTTTTAAGGGTAGAATGCATTTATTTATTAAAAGCAGATAGTAAGGACAAGTAAAAACTTACAAAAACACCATAATAATAGAACAAAAAAAAAATTTATTCAATCCCTTTCCCCAAGGATATTTCAAATAAGATGAACACAAAACAGATATCAGGAGAGTGGGAGTAAACAAAACAAAAAAATACCAAAGATGAAAGATTTTTTTTTTTCTACTCTTCTTTTGTTGTTTTATTTTTTCTTCTTTTCCTAGATATTTATAGAAAAAGTTTAATTTTTTTGCTAAACAAAAGACAAAACAAGCCAAAAACATCAAAACATTCCAAAAAAAAATAAGGAAAAATGAAAATTAAAAACCAAATATGAAATGAAATGCCCGCAATACTTTTTTCTTTTATATTATTATGATTTTTTTTTCTTTTGGCATTCTTAACACATGGGGCGTGAAATGACAACATACTTACTTATATTTTGTTGGTATTTTATTTTTTTTCTTCTTTACTATTTTTATATTATGCTTATTTTTTTTTAAATTATTTTTAGAATGACCAAACTATACTCGTATAACAATATTTGTGAGGTCAAATATAGAACAAAATAATAATAATTTTCTTGGTCCAATTTGTTTTCATATATGCAAGTGTTACCGTTTAAATAAAAATTTTCAAGGAGACAAGGGCTGACTCTGATGATTCTTCCACATTCACACAAATCTTATGCTCATTCAGTTGCATACATTCCCGTTTATTCACAATTAAATTAGTGTAATCCCCTTAAGTCGATGATAAAACTTAGTATTTCAACTGAAATTAGACGACAGATTGTAAATGTAGTAAAATACTATATTTAAAAAATATTAGGTTACACTATAATGTGTATAGAACAAATGTGTATAGAAACAATTGTTTTATCATTTTTATTATTTTTATAATTCAAAGGATGTTTTGTTTTTCCAGTTTAATTTATAAAACGGAATTTTGATAAAACTTTGTCTTATAAAATTTGTTGTTAAACATTAAATTTTGTATATCTGCACATTATGTTGTATAGATTTACGAATATCTACAATGAATTTATGAATTCAATATGTACATGTATGCAGAACAACTTGTAAAACATAATAATAAATAGAAATAAGAAATTTGTTTATAGTCAGAATGGTCATTTTCTGAAAATTCTTTGTTGAAGTTGCAATGAATTTTATTTTGCAAACATTTTAAATAAAAATATTTTGATAACAGCTTGTATATAACTACATGCAAAGCGATTTCTATTCAATTAAATGATATTCAGGATTAATTGAAAATTGAAGTATTAAAAGTAAATCTTCTGTAATTAATTCAAAAAGTAATTCCTTAGAGTCTATAGTAAGAAACAATTCTAAACATAAACTCAATATTCTATAAAATATACATGTAGTTTTCCGAGGTAATTTAAATATCTCTATTGCAATTGCTATATTGCTCTACTCTGTTGCTTTGTTAATACTCTGTTTTTATAGCTGTTGCAATTACTCAAATATATTTTGCTTTGAGTCCTAATACGTTTTACATTCAGATAGACTCCAGAATCACTCTGCATAATTTTTAATTTTAAAATGATTTAAAGACTTACGCTAACGTTTTCGAAGAAAAGACCAACAAACTCTGACAATTGCTTCTGGATTTAGATCTAGAGCCCATGGTAATTGAGATCAGAAACCATTTGTAAGCTTCAACATTTTTTTTAATCTTTAAAGTTTTTATTTGATCATAGTGCAGTGCAGGAATTCAGCTCGAAATTTGTAAATTTAGAATATGAGAGCTTTGTTTCGAATAAACACTTCTCAAAATTTTAAAAATTGAGTTATTCAAAAATTTATGCTTTAAGAACAGAGTTTTTGAAAAAGCCTTACATCGAAGTTATTAACCAAAAAAGCATATATGAAAGACTCATTAAAATCTGCATATTTTCGTTTTTAAAAATTTTCGAAGAATTTCAGAAAATAATTTCTTTAAACTACGAGAACTGCTCCAAGGATAACGTAATTTCAATTAATACCGAAACAACTAAACCCCTATATTACGAATCATATTAAATTTGTTAATTTCGAAAAAATTTCGAAAAGAATTTTTATAAAAAAAAAATTCAATATTAAAAACTTGAATGCTGCCAGTAATTTAAAGAAAAAAATTCAATTAAAATTACAAAATTCTTCATTTTTCTTGTATAGCTAGCATTGAGTTTTCTTTTTTAGAAATCAGTTCGAAAACCTAAATACCCAGAAAAATATATGTACCTTTTATCCTCTTCGAAAAGTAATCATTGAATTTTAAATTTTTTATGTATAACATCAAAATACTTGTATGTATGTGTAGTCATAAGTAGTTTCTTATTTTTAGAAAACACTTAACAAACTTTTTTATTAAAAGTCATTTGAGTCCTTTTTTTTTTTTGTTTTGGACTTTAAAACGTATAACCGTTGTCAATGATCTATTATAGGTACCAGCTATATACTTTTATATAATATCGTCCTTCATCAATAATAATGTACAAATGTATGTGTGTGTGTGTGTGTGTGCTGTACATTTGAGTTAAAACAATTCTAGTTTTCCAGTTCAATGAAACAATCTAGACAAATTTAATGAAATCTTTATCAATTTTACATCCTTACAAGTAGCACAGTAGATATTTATTGTAAAGTATACATAGGTACTACGATTTAATACTAAATATTGTGTATAGTGTGGGAAAAAAGTATAAAAAATTTTAAATCTCAACTTAATATAACAAAAGTGTACAGAAAATAATTTTCTAAATAACTTAGATCTTTTCTTATATCGGACGATTTTATACGTTTTATAACATAGTATACAAGTTAAACATACTAAATGCACACGTGTAATAATTATAACACACGTATAAATATATTAAATAAATGGCATTACCTTCTTGAAAACTACCCTGTGCTATAGTGGTCATTTTGACGTGGGAAAAAAAGGGGTGAATCTGGTTTGAAATAAATATTTTTAAAATACAAAAATTAACCGTGACGATTTTTATAATTACACGGAGGAGTGCATGAATTTAATCTCATTTATTAAATATTAAACCATTTTCACCATAGTTTGTATTAAAAATTTGGTTTAAATCTTATCTGTAATCTGGGAAATTTTCATATTGTACAACATGTACATACTGATTCTCTAGATAGTCTGACTCTATAGACTCAGACTTAAATTCTGTTTCAAGATTATCGCAAAAAATATAATATTAGTGATTCAAACTGTAAAAGGGACTAGTTGGAACCGCAGAGAATAGAACTTGGGACTTTCGAAGTTAAATTCTTGAACAATATTTAAAATTCGCTTACTTTGAAATCATTAGAACAGTTGCGGTCTTAAAATGGTTTAGAAGTTCAGAGGTAATTCATAAAGTGAAATTGTTGAAATTCACGTTGAATTTCGACGATATTTTTTACCAATTATTTGTAGACCAAAATTTTTTTTTTGAAAAACTTCAATATTATGTTGCAACAGCACCTTCTATGGTCCTTAATTTGGTATCGCGTTTTGGTTACATGCTTGTATAAAACGAATGTTAGGAAAACGAAACTCTTTGATAAATCATCAATAATAAATGTTATTTAAAGAGTGGCTACTGTGTAGCTATAATAAAAAGCAGCACTGCAACTTCTAATCTCAACTTTTCTAAAACACAAAATCAAATCTTCGTGTATAGTTTTGATTTGTAATCCTTAAACAGTTTTTGATTTCAGTGCACTTTTAACAATTTTATTTTTATTTCTTTTTTTTTTGATATTAACTTGTTTATTGCTTAGCCATTTTCCTTTACGTTCTGTTCAACATTACAATCCATTCTATATGGTATATTTGTGTTTTTCTATTATTAGTTCTAGATGATTTTTCCATATAAATGCATTTTATTTAAAACTGTCACGAAAATAAAAATTTTCTATTAAATTTATCCTGTATATAATGTATTGTAGATGCACAGGAGGAAAAAAAATCAAAATGGTGCTTATTACAATTCTGAAAATGCAAAAAATGATTTATAAGTGAACAATATATGAGCATAGGAGCAACGAAATTATTGTAGAAAGAGCAAAGATCATTCTGACACTTTACTTTGCAAATACATACAAAAATACATTTATGTATGTAGGGTAGGTGTTTCTTGCCACAGGGATAATTTCATATTGTGTCATATGTTAAGAAGTTTATGTTGTTTTTTTTGCTATACAACAACAATTTCTTTGTATAGTTTGTGAAAAATTTTAATCGGTTTTGATTTGGTTTTTTTTATCTCACAGTGTTTTAATTTTTTGTTATCAAAATGGAAATTTTTTTTTTATAAAAATAACATTCTTAGTATTCCATGAGATTAGGAAAAATTTCGAATTATATTATTTTTGCTTTTAAATCCTGTAAATATGAAAATTTTGTAAGTGAATTAGAAAATTTATATTTGTTTTTTTTTTAATCCAATCCAGCTTGTTCAGGGAATTTTCAACTTTTATCATATCAGAATTTCAAATTAAGATTCTTGAATAAAATTAGAGCTTTTTGACTTACAGGTCTTAGTCAAAGAGTTCTAATTCTTAGATTTTTATATTAATTTCTTAAAATTGTGAATTTTAATATAATCAACATTTTGATAGAAATGTTGAAATTTTTATAGAACTTTTAATTTCTTCCAATATTTTAGATATAGAAAATTTATTATAGACAAATTATTTAAGAATCTCGTCATTAATTTCTATTTTCTGTAATTAACTGCACAGCAATCATATCGCAGATTTGCAAAAACGGACAGGTAATTCAAAAGGCAACAAGCTATTTTAACAAATTTTGAATTTCGGAAAAAAATTTTGCGAAATCATACGCATTTCGAAATTTTTACACCAGCAAAGAACCAACGGAAAATATCCCATTAAAAAATGTAAATTTTTATGTTTACTAAACCAATTAATCACCGAATTTGGTTATTTTTTTTTAGTGCTTTTCTTGATTTGTGTATTTTGTTATCCTAAAAGTATGCAAAATTTATGACATTATTTTTATATTAAGAAAATAAAAATATATTGTACTTTTATTGTATTCTAATAATTTTTCGAATTTATATTAAAAAATGAATCATTAATAAAGTACAAAAAGTTAAACATAAAATGGTATTGTACTCCCTTGCTGAAAATAAAAGAAAATTTATGAAATTTGAACGAAAATTCGGTATTATTTTTGTCTGAATATTGCATGACCGTGTGAAGATTTCATGATACAGTAGAATAACAAAAAAGTTTTGTAAATAATAAATAAAAATTGGACATAAGAGTTTAACATGTTCTGAGCTTATATTATAGTTCATCTCTACTGCCACTCAGAAAATATAGTACAGTATTCAGAAATTCAATACATTCTCAATTACTTGCCATTAAAATTAACCGCATATTAAGCTTCTTCTTCTATATATTCATTTCTCTCCATTTTCTTTGTATATTCTCAATTTCAGAAATATAATGATGTGACATTTTTAATTCAAAACATATCATAAATATTCAATCTTATATATATATATATGACAAAAAAATGTCACTCAATTTTATCTCTCATTCTTTTTATAGTTTTCATTCTCTCCACATTATATTAAACGTCTTTTTACAGTTGAGTACTCATATCCTTTAAATATGCATATATTATATACAAATACTTGCATACTTGCATATACAAAAGGATTTGTATATATATAGATATATATATATATATATATATATACATATATAAACTGAGTACCAAGCACCAACACTGCAGAAAAGAAAATTACAAGAGAAATAAAATGAAAAACACTATAGTGAAACGCGTGAACTGCAAAAATATGGTTGCTAGCTATTTTGTACACATTCGTATATCTACATACACATATCCATGTACAAAGAAAAACTTTTTAGGGAGATTAAATTATCATAGTAAACAAATCCGAGAACTATAGAGTATAAAAATAACAAGAAAAATAAAAAGAAAATGATATGAGCATAACTTTACTTTTTGAAGTAAAAAAGTTTTCAATATACCTACTTATTTAACCCTTAATCGCACTATGGTACGTCTCACAGACGTAGATAAAAAAATATTAATAGTATCTTCCCTTTATTTTCCTTGAATTTTTTCCACAATTTCACTTGTTGACTTCAAAAACAAACGAACAAGTTGCTTGATATTTGATTTTTACTGTCTTATACGTGAATTCACTGATTTTTGGTCTTGAACGGTAAATTTATATTGTACTAACTGATTTTTTAAATGAATTTAATAATGATCTTGAGATAAAAAACAATGAATTAAGTCACACCTAGATATACACATCCCATTTAGCAAGAAACTTAAAAACCAAAGATTCAATTCCTTTGTAAAATTTGAGCTACTTTAGGACATCGATGGCAGAAACTACCCACATTGACAAGAACTAGGTATACGTTGACAATAACTGCAGGCAATTACGAACCAAAAACCTCTATAAAAAGCATTCAATAATATAGAGAAAAAGAAAAGAAGGCAGACTCCGTAACATATGACAATGATATGCGTAATAAAAAAGGCAGAATGAAATGGGAAATTTTGTTTCGAAATAAAGTCCGTTGTCCAAAATAGGAAACAAAGAATTTGTGGAAGCCCTATATTCCTACCTGGAATGAAATCTCCTAGTGTTTATACATACAATAGTGTTTATAAATTTTTTTAACCATAGTAATTAAGGGTTAACATTATAGGTATATGTATTGTAACATTGTATGAATATGTATATGTATATAGAATAATAGATATTGCATAAATCATGATGCAATTGTATGATGTAATATGCACACATAGTTACGCATATTATAAGGTATAAGGTACGTTATACGTACTTAAATTTCTTATAGTACTTTTTACAGTACAAATATTTATGTTGCATAACATTTATATCTGTTATACATATACGTATATGTATAACCGATGTATAGATTCAACCATATACGCTGCAATACTTGACTTACGTACATACTTACTCTTATTATTATATATTGGTATAATAAATTACAAATAAAATTGTAGTGAAAAGTGTAAGGATATTCACCTCTGTATTTACTTTCTTGGTTTTCTTGATTCATATGTTATATTATGTACCTATTATAACAAAGCAGCATAATAGTGGGTGTTATTAAAAAAAATAGTAGCATTTGGTAATATTATATATATATATATGTATATATACAGCATTCTATTATGATAAATATTAACATTAAAATTCAAAAAAAAAAAAGTTTTGTTTAAATAGATTCATCCTATTGAATACTGTAACTCCTCATACTTAAAGTATATGTTGCATGTAATGTGATCTCATTCATTTAATATCATACAATACAGGCTATAGAGAATGTGTTATATGCACATGTGGGGAGACAATATTAAGAAAAGGAATTAAAAGGACCTTTAAAACTATAAAGTAGGCGCAATTTAATATGCAATTTTATGTACCATAATATTATCCTTAATATGTTGCCAAAATGTATAACATTCTACTATGTATGTATTGTAAAAAAGTTTTTTGTTTGTGAATAATATGCGAGAGGGAAAATGTAGAGAAAATTGAAGTGAAGTGAAGAAATGTTTACACTTGTGCACTTTATTAAAACTTGTGCAAACTCTGATTCTTATTTTATTTTTTCTTGTTTTTTCACTTTTGTTTTATGTTTTTAAGCAAATTAAGTTTTTGATTGTCATAAAATGTAATAAAATTACTTTATAAATAAAAAAATTTTTTATGTATGAATAATTTTGTTGTAATCAAAAATGTTTGTCAAAATAGCAAGTTTCTATGAGCATTTCAATTCGTGAGGTTTTTCTAATAACGTACGTATAATTGGAATTTCCGAAATTAAAGGCTTATTCTTAAATTAAAAATGATAAGGCTCTTTAATGATTAGTTTTGGTGCAAGAATATATACATATAATTTCAGGCTCATTAACTTTATAATAATTATTTTAACGCCTTCATTATTATGTCCAAGAGCAGTTGATCGACAACTCGTCCGTAATCGACTGAATCTAGGCTGATTTTGAATTCTTAAACTTCAGTTGCATATTGAAGCTTTGAAGGAAACAATTTAAACCCATAGCAACATCAATCTTGCAATGGGTATAACTTATAATTTGGAGTTTTGAATAACTTAGATTTTTAATACAGTTTTAATTGCAGCTCTCGAAAAATTGCTGAAAGAAACCTTGCCAGACCTTAAAAAATTTAAACAAAGAAAGGTTTTATTATCATTATACCGTGCGTGTTAAGTTGATATAAGTTGATTTATATAAATAGTTCCACAGTTATAATATACTTCATATAAAAAATAGTATCTATTATGAGCCGGTTGCTTATCGTTCCATTGTTATCGGATCAATCGCATAAATGATAAAAGCCAATGAAAATGAAGCATCTTTAATTAAGTCAAAATAATTGATTAACAGTTTCTAGTTAAAAATATAATCACACATGCTCTCTATGTAGTTTAGGAAATTGGTGGAATGAAAGGTCAGGAATGTAGAAAAATTCCTTTGAGTGGTTTTTGCAATGAACGGAGAATATTGGATTTACTACATTGTTATGTGATTCAGCAACCATAAAATAAAAATTGCACAGTATATATTCAACTCAGCCACCAATTTGATTCTATTCTTATATCTTAAACAAGGTCTATTGAACCAAGCCTATTGAACCAAATTTATTGAACCACAATTCAAACTATGGTTCTTTATATACTTTACACCATAAAATTCAACTTTATATATCGTTATTTTTTGAAAGATCTTGTACAACACTCTTTTATAATGCTACGTGTACTCACCTATCCTAAAAATATGCAAAGAAGTGCAATGTATACCAAAAAATATATATGTACATATATATTTAATTTTTTTTCTGTTTTTGAATTTAAAAACTTCTTCTATGTTATTTAAATTAAGTGCATATGAATAAAAAATAAATAAAAAAAAAAAAACTTAAAAAGGATTCAGGCAGGATGTCAAAACAATGATGATGATAAAAGGAAGTGTATACTTTTTTAGTTTATAGTTTTTTTTTATGATTTTTTATGACTTTTTAAAAGAGTTTATTTTTATAATTTCTTAGTATTTTTGCACGTCCACTTCATAATAAATTGCAACTTTGCAGCCAACATGTTAAATTGGAATTGCTTTAAGTTCTTTTTTTTTTGTGTTTTAATGTTTTTCTTGCAATTTCACATACTTGCATACATGTATAAAAAATGTTTTATTATTTAGTTTGAATTTTGGTGTCCTGTCATATTCTATATTATACCTAGTTTTTTTTGGTGAGTTAGTATATATATTTTTACACACACACACACATATATCATGGATGATTAAGTGGTTTTAATTGCTTTATTTTAAGGCGTTATGCTCGTAAATTAAATTTGAGGGTTTCACGTCCAAGTATGTGACACTATTTTTGAGTTTTGTAGTTTTTCATCTTCTTATATTTTATATGATTCTTTTGATTTCTAAAATTTTTATGGCAAAAAATAAATTTTATTTTTGCCTTTGAGATTTTTAGAGAATTTGAAAACTAAAAAAGTCGTTTACATTTTTATAAATGCAGTGAAAACTCACTTTTAATTTGTAATTCCAGGCATGTCAGAACGAAGTTTTTAATTTTTAAAACAGTTTTAAAGTTAAAAATTTCGATATTTATTTAATTTGAAAAATATTAATTTGAAATTTTAATTGAGAGATCATAAACAAATTCAAAATTATCAAACTTTTATTAGTTTTAGAGACAATTTCTTGTTGCTTGGCTCTAATCAGTGTTAAATTTTTTGTAATTGTTGCAAATGAAACGTCAATAAAGTGAAGAGTGGTAACTTCCGTTATATCATTCCGTTCTCATTTTTTTAAAAAGTTTGTTCGCATTCAATTCATCAAATAGATTAATAGCTTTGTTAAGTGAACCAAGTTTTTGTTTTGAAAAAAAATATGCCTTTTAATGACAATATGTCTTTCCGCCTTTTTATCTTTGGAATATGTAAATGGAAGTTCATCCTCAAATAGATTTCATAATATAGTAAAAATATTATTTTATAGAAAAAAAATTACATATCTTCATAATTATAAACCTTTAAAATTGTAGAAATATAAGATTTTGACAATTAAACGTGTCCAAATCAAGGACGATTTATACATTTGCTGAAAACTCAGAAATACCGAAAAATTTGAAAAAAAAAATGCAAATTATAAAAAATTTTGAAAAATATTTTATTTTACTGGAACGAAATTTCTTTCAAGCCCTGCCTCTCATCTTCTTTCTCTTCGAGTTTATCAAATTTTGCAAAATTTAATTTTTCTATGGTATTTTTCTTCGATATTATAAACTCCATCTTCTTACTTACAAAAATATACCCGAATCCGTAAAGTTTTCGCTTAACTAATTGCATTAAAATTTAATTTTTCCGCTAGTAAAATTTTTTTGAGAATTTTCGTTTTAAATTTCTCCTAGATTTATGCAAAAAATTTTGAACTATATTATAGTATTATATTTTCATTACTTAGTGTTAGACTTACCCCAGATGCTCAATGAAAACGAAAACTACAATCCAATCAGTAGATGTCGGTGAAACAACGATTAATGGGAACGGCGATCTGTTTAAAATAAGAAAAGAATATATTGGTCAACAGTGATTTCACAATATGTCTGTTTTTGATTATTTATAAATTAAGAAACAGTTTCAGTTCCACTAAGTTCTACCTGTCAAATTTTCAACTACAACGACTAAATTAAAATTTCATTTAATTCAATTACACCAAAAATTTGCTTTTGGATTTATGTAATCGTTCTCATATTGAGCGTCGACGGTTAGATCAACTGACTATAGCTATATAAACACAAACTCTCTGCTCCTTGGTAAGAATTTCAAAATAAGTATTTAGTACTCCAGTTGTACGTAATAAAAAGTTTTTCATTAAGATTATAGGAGTTTTACATTTTACTACATTTCCAATAAAGAATTTAATGCAAGTTAATAAAATAACTTTATCAATAGCAATATTTTTACTTAATATAATCCACTGTAACAATTAGGTACGCACAAACAAGCATAATAATATTATTTTTTTTATATATACTTATTTTATCTATAAAATATTATTTAAATATTTTTAACATAAATAATTTTCCAATTAATTAACCTAATTGTTTGATAATAAATACCGCTATGACCAATAAATTTATCAACACAAATATTAATGTGCCCTCGACCAACACACAGAAAAGAACTTAATAAAAAAAAATTCTCTTTTCTCATCTTCTCCCTTGTAGATTTAATTTATGACCTTTGTTGTTTTTGATTTTTTTTATTGCTCTTCTATATTCTTATATTGTTTAAATTTAGAGATTCCCTTTGATGTCAGAAACGTTAAATCACCGAAAAATAAATGTGTACTCTTAGTGGACCCTTATCATTTTAAATATAAATTTAAGAATAAAATAAAAAACAATTTTTTCCATATTATATCAAAATAATTTCTAACCAAAAAGGTATAAAAAAGAAAATACCTGGTGTATGCCTCTACTCATTACATGGTATATAAACGAATGAGATTTGTTTGTATGTATGTAAATTTATTGCTTTATTTGTATGTATACATAAAAACAAAAACCGTTTTATCATTTAATGACCAAAAAATAACTTTTATTTATTCATTTTATTTTTCTCGAAACTAGATTAGAAAACTTGACAAAAATCCAACACAAAAAAAGATACGGGGACCAAAAAAACAATGTTGAACCTATTCAAATTCCTTATATAGTTCCACTATGTATGTTAGTATGTTATGTTAGTATTTTATAGAAATATATGATGTGGTGGACTAGATTTAAAAATTAACATAAATACCTACACTTACACACATTCATTCTTACATATTTGTAAAATAAGTTATTTAGAATATTTCTTTTCTTGCTTTAGGCAATAATTCTCATCTATCATTCTGCATTACATTAAAAAAAAACCGAACAGAGAATACAAAAAAAAAATTTTTTGCTCTTTAAATCCTTGAGGGGGCGTTATATTTTTTTTCTGCTCTTTTTTTTTTTTAACTTTCTACCTATATCCGATATGATAATCATGTATGGCACATAATATTATATACCTATATGTATATATTTAATAATAAAAGTTAACTAATATCTGTAACAATTACTTTTACATTAAATCCGGTCTGTTTGTTAATTAATCCCATGTAAAAATGCTAAAAAAAAAATAGACTATAACGCTTGATATCAAGATTATATTTTACAGGAGAATTTTACTAATTTTTAAGGTATTTGCAAAGAATGTCACCATTAACACTATTAATGTAGTTAAGATTGTATTCAATATTTGGTATTTATAAAGTTATGCAAACAAGAATTTTAGGTCCAGACGTTTACTGTGTATAATATAATATTATAATTGAGAAAATTATGTAATATTTATTATAAATATTAAGAAATATTATATTAATGGAAAAAAAGGAAAAGGAACGTTGATTTTTTTTTCCAATTTTTCCAAAAATTAATACGTACTTGTACCCTTATTAACACCCATTATTTTGATTCTGTATTTCTCACCCCTTTTTGCTTTAATTTGCGTTATTTTGGTGGCATTTATATAACTTTAAATGAAATTTGGCAAATAATAAGAAACACTATACGGGAGAAATGAATGAATTTTAAAAGAAGTCATGTGTGTATGGTACCGCTTATTTAGACCCAGGAATACTTTATTTTCCATATGAAAGCTACCATAATAAGTCTTGCCGTTGCCGTTAACTTGATTAGTGTGCTGCCTTTTATGTTGTTTTTGGTTAATGGCAACTTTCAAGATAATGCTTAGAATTCAGAGTTTTATTAAAAAATCTAAATGTGGTTGCAGATTTTTTTACTGACATTCTACAAATCTCAGAAAATTCTCACATTTGCTTGCACAGTAATGAAACGCTTGATTCTCAAAAATTATAACAGTTTATGAAGAAGAGTAAGAAATTTTTTTTGTATTATTTCTACTTTATTTTAATATACAACATATAATAAGATCTTATAGCTTACTGAAAGTAGAATTATTCCCGATTTTCTTTTGTATGAGTGAATTTAAAAGCAAAAGAAAAGCGAACTAAAATCAAATATCATTATGACTTTGAAATATTGTTAACAATTAGAATTCAAGACTTAATAACAAAATATTTATTATATTCATGATCCCTGTAATTGAGGCTATGTATATAGCGCCATAAAAATAGTCTATTAAAATAGAATTTGTTTACAAAATAATATTCACAACCCATAACCAACAATAAAATATTAAATCAAAAATAATTTATATATAGCATATGCACATTGGATTTCCATTTAAAAATAATTTACAAATAACATTTTTATGACCATTTATAACAATTTCAATGAAATATCTAAAATCCCATGAATTTTTGAATTTAAAATCGGACCAGCAAATTTTTTGAAAAAAAAAAACATGCCGTTTTTCGTCCTTCACCTTTATTCTTTCCCATATTTTACACTATATGTACAAATTTTAGTATATTAATATCAAATAGCATTCGAATCTTGCGTGTATATCTACATAAATGTACCCTTGCATGGACACATGTATGTATATACAAATTGTATTTATACAATAGGTTTTCTGAGTTCAATAAAAATCTCTGTTAATAATGAAAATTATCCGATATGTTAGACATATGTGCGTGTATCCTGAAAGAATGTTATTTTAATAAAAATATTTTTTTTTTTTTTGCAATTTTTATTTCCGAAAATTTACTTCAAAATTTTTTCTAAAATTAAAACTTATACCAACAACTATTCACACAAAATTTATATATGGCTTCAATAAAAATCGAAAAATATAATAAGTTAAAAATTGATTATTCTTGAAATTTTCTATATACAATTATTATTATCCTTATACATACATATATTTATATTACATTAACAGTAATGTACAAAATTTCACACTTTATTAAAAATATTATATGCTTACATACACAAAATACCTACCATAAAATTTAATAAAAATTTAGGCAAGAAAAAAAAAAATGTATCACATATTGTATAACAATATAATTATTTTTAATATTATATGTATATATATATATATATATAGATATGTATACAGATTAGATGACATATTTATACAATTTAGTCCTTTTTAAATTGTTTTTAACACCTCCGCATTGCAGTATTTGAATGTCACATATGTATAGGTATATAATGTATAAATGTACATATGTTAAGTAAATTAAAGGTCACATGGTGTTAATAGTTATTAAAATATATAGACATATATGGTATTTAATATTATTATATAGAAATATTATAATATACAAAATGTATGCATTTATTATTAGCATACATATTGTGCAGGGTGATCTGAATTTATGCAGATTGGCAAATTTTATTGATATTTGGCTTTTCGTGCTTTTACTTTTGATACTACAAATAATTTATTGATTCTTTACTGAGTTGTCAATTTCAAATCGACTAAGTGTGAATTATCTCATTTAATTGTGGGGAGTCTGCTTACTGGTAAATGTCTCTAAATTAATGAAATATGAAATATTTATTTATTAAGAATGCGTTCCATGAGCAATTGATTTTAATTTTTTAGCAAGTGAATTAATGAAAATCGGGATCATGCCATTTGACGCCTGTGGATTAGCATTTTTGGGGGTATGCGAAAATTATCATTCAATTATCGCTCTAGAAAGCCGTACTAAACATGTAACTTACAACATTAAGGCAAAAAATTTCTGAAACAGTAGCTCAACATCGGAATCTTTTGAAATGATCACCTATTAAACGCAATTATACCGTAAATTTTATACACCCTGTACAACCAAAAAAAAATCCTTATATAAGTAAAAATAACAAAACAAAAATTTATTTTATTTTTAATTTTTGTTATTTTTAAAAGTACATTGCATTATTACAGCACATAAAACTCAACATTATTTTTATAACCATTTTTGTTATATATATAAAATGAAAGTAATAAAAAAAAAATATTGCATTCAAGAAGTCAATGAAAAGAAAACCTTAATACAAATTTCAAAAAAAAAAAAACCAAGACGAAAGAAGGGAAACAACAGAGACAACTAAGTAAGTGTAAGTACAAAGAGAATTAAAGGACAATTTTTATATAGAGAGAGTAGTAAAACAAGAGTCAGGATGAAGGGACGAAATTAGATTAAAATAGAACGCAACCCTTAATAAAAATTTGCAGTATTATAAAACACAAATTTTCGCTTTTATTTTTGGTTACAAAAATAAAAAAATAAGAGCAAAAAGAACACAAAATGAAAAATTTCAATTGAAATTTTTCTTTTTTTGCTTTTTGATTCTAATACAGGATAATAAACTTTTTTTTTTGTTCTTTCCAAGAGACCACAACATAAATAGGATAACGAAATAAAAATAGAAAAAAAACTGAAATAAAAAGGATTCTTTTTAATAAATATGCAATCACCTTAGTAATAAATGCAGAATTTTTGAATTTGAATATTAAAATTAAAAACGAATATCTCCGTTTCCAGCTGTTTTTCAAATATTCTATAAATAATGTGGAATCAAACTGAAAAAAAAACACGAGTTTGCAAAACGGAGCACGTTCTTTAAAGAAAATTCGAATTATTAAAAATAATTTTTATTACAATATTTCTGCATACTTTCAGGATAAAAAAAATTCTAAAGTAATATTTAATAAAAACGGTTAGTTATGCTAGTTAAAGTAGATTGTTTTGATTAAGAATATTTACTACAAAAATTTAATGAAGCTTCCAGCTCTCAAAATTCCGACTCAAAAGAATTAATTTTCAAAATCTAAAAATTTGTAAGATGTCCATATGGTATTAAGAAGACTATAACTTGAATGTAGAGCGAAAATTTCTCTTATGAAATCAATAATGTTGTTTTGAATCTAAACATTTAAAAAATTTTAGCGTGACTTATTGGATTCTGATTAGAAATGCAATCAAAATAAAGAAAATATTTAAGTCTATATTAAGTTTAAGATTTATATAATTCTGACCAAAAATTGTTAAAGGTGTTTGAATTCAAATTTGTTTCAAAAAAATAAATTCGAAATTAGTTGATTATATTATTATGTCATGCGTACTTCAGAGAAACAAGATCTGAGCTAAGCAGAGAATTGCCAACTAGAGAAATCGCATATAAAGCACCCACATATGTACTTTAATTATTAAATTGCTTTGTTTTCCCAAACTAACATTCAATATTTAGTAACTTTAAAAGGAAATATTTCCAAATTAATAAAATTTTAAATGCAATAGCTTAAAACTCTATACGGTCCTGATTCCATATTGCTTAAAATTTCCTGATTTCCCGCATATATACCTTGTCTTCCATATTATAACAGTACAGTTTGTAAATTCGATTTATTGTTTACTTATGAATATTACAAAACTGAATTCGTGTATGGACAGGGTGAACAGCTATTGCCTCGAGAAAATCAAAAACACGTTTCGTTGAAATTATTTTAAAATGGACATAATAGTTTTTAATATTCTATACACATACACACATCATTTATTTATAGAATACAGAATCTTTTTATAGGTTATTAAATTTATTTTTAAATTCTCAAAAAAAAAAAAATAAAAATTAAAATCACAGTATTAAAAATTTATACATACACACACACATGCAAATATTTAAGACACTATACTGTATTGAATGTGTCATAAGTATTATATATAGATATAGATAGAGTAAGATTTAATGCAGATAAACGCAGTATGTGGTAAAAATTAAGTAACAATTTTCATAAGGATATTTTCAATTCTTATTTTCTTTGATCATTGAACTATTGTTATTTATGTACATATGCATATATCTACTCTAATAACATTCAATTATAACTAAAGAGATCAATATATACATATATTTTACTTGTTAATATAATAAGGATATTCAAAATATATATACATATTATAAAAAATGTCAATTGAAATCTTATATATGTCACATCATATCCATCATACCATCAAAATTAATTTATTTATGAAAAGAAATTCTAAACAATTATCTTTGATATCCTTGAAATTATACATACATATGAACATATATATATTATTATATTATAAAATAAATAAGGACTTTTCATAAAACATTTTATATATATACCAATATAATATAGATATATATAGGTTTATATAGTGGTATAATATCATAAATATTAGATGAAGAAAAGGAAAAAAAATTAAATAAGGAAGCTGCAAATGCATAAAGACGATAAACCGATTAACTAAAGATTAAAAATTAGCTAAAATATACATACATGGGTATATTTGCTATAAGTTATAGCTATTTTAACTATGTATGTGTGTACAACTAAATATTTGAACATACTAAATACAGCACAAAAATATTATAGACAATGTACAAAAATTGGTATAACATGTGGTATAAATATCCTTATGAAAAATATTGGAATATATGATGAAAAGTTAATCAGGATCAGAGCTATATAAGGCAAAAATAAGGCAAAAATTTCTCAATTTCCAAAAAATTATAGTAAAAATATGAACTCAAAAAATTTTCAATCAATAAAAATTCCTAATTGAACTAAAATAAAAATTTTACTTTATTGTTTTTTTATTTTGTTTTTTGGGTAACTACTTAGACTTAGACACTGTTACTGAGGTGATGAATAATTTTTTTTTTCTATTTTACCATAAATAGAATTTTAGTAATAATCAATTTTCTTATTTTTTCTAAGGATTATGATAAAACTATTGATTGAATGAGAGTAAAGAAAAGAATTTTTCTCAATTTTTCCTGTTTTCTTATTTATTTGGTTTCTTATTTTGCTTTTCAATTAGCGATTAAAATTTTATATTCTTATTTTTATACTTTTAATCTAGAAGATTTTATAGCCGACTTATAACATTCTTCTTGGGTATATGTATTTATAGAAGAAGAGATTAATTTAGGAAAATTAATTACATATACTGTGATATAATAATATTTCTGATACGGAGTCCCAATATCACAAAAAATGTTGATTTTATGAATTCTTCAGTTTAATAATCTTTTAGAGAAAATTCTGTAAATGTGTGCAAACTATAGGAGAGTTATTTAATTATAATTTTATTATTTAATTTTATAATCATCGTTCTTTAAATTTACTCCTAAATTTATGCAAAAATTTTTGATAATATGGGATTTATTTTAACAGAATGTCTTAATTCTTCACACGTCTAAAGGTACTATTGGCAATATAACATAAAAAATCTGCACGATATAAATTTTTAGATGAAATATAAACCTATTTGTTATATTAGAATTTTTTTAATACGATTTCAATAAATTAAAAACTTGTATAACGTTAGTGTAGAAATTCTAAGTATACAAAGGTTTTTGTAATATTTTTCGTTTCTCTATCAAATATTAGTTAACATTCGTGCAGCTATTTTACTCATTTTTTTTACTAATTTATTTCTGTCGTATAGAAAATTCAAATTTTTAATTTTAGCATTTAAATTTTTTATTTAAATTTTTTACTTACTACTAGCTACTAATCGAATACTGCTGTTTCAGTATCAATAAAAAATATATAGAAAGTTTTCTTTTATATTTTTTAGAATTTTGTAAAATTAATGAAAATTACATTTTTATATCAAAACTTATTTACACTTAAAAGTTTCACAACATCTTAAGAAATAGTTTTAAATTTTTAAAAATTCAGCCTTCAAAATTATTATCAAATGAAAGTAAAATTTTTCTTTCAATAAAAAATTCTAACATATTTTTTTATTTATAAATGCAACAAGTTGTTTCTACATACAAACGTTTACATATTTTTATTTCCCATTTCAATTTTGTAAATAAAAATAATAATATGAAAAAAAAAACAAAAAGAAAAATTTCCCTTTTTAAAATTTGAATAATTTTGTATTTTAATAATATTTCAACGTGTTCCCCTACTTTCTCTTTATATTTTTGGATTCTTTGTTTCACATAATTAAGAGAAGCAACATTTTAGTTATATTCATATATTGGAACATGAAGCAACATTCATGATTGTTAATAACAAATTTTATTCAATATGTATTGAAATTAGAACAATTTATTAGCAACTTTCCAAATGTTGACAAAGTGGTAAATATTGATGAATTTATTGCTCATATAGAACAAAATGAACAAACTCATAATATAAGTTAAAAGCAACATTGAATGCTATTAGAAATTCTGAGTTGCTTTATTTCAAGAAACAGTATTGTATGTATTACAGTATCAACATTTGCAACATTTAGCTCTTATAATAGAAATTCAACTAGTATGTGTATTTGACAAAAAAATAATTTTCTTGGTGGTTTGTTTTTTGTTTATTTGTTTATAAACATTTGTGCACTCTTTCACTTACATTGTAAATTTCTAATTAATATTCTGTAAACAAAATAGAAATAGGTACATAACGTATAAAATTTGCTTCCATGTAAACTCTAAGTACATTGACCTTCTTTCTAAATCAAAAGATATATCACAAAATTACATACATATATACATATTGTGTACAATATATAATATTATGATGTTGCAATATCCCAATGTATCAGGTGTATGTGCATGATCTTCTTAATAAGTTATAATGCAAGTATTTCCTATGTTTTAATATGAAACTAAAAAATTTAAAAATTATATTATTGAGTTCAAGATATTTGTAAATTAAAAATTAAGTAATCAGCACAATTTGAATTTAATAATTTACAGATATAATAACATAGACTAAAATAAATACCATTCATTGGAACTATACTTAGTAATGAAACCTTGATTCTTCATGTTTTTGAAAAATAATTATGTTTCATAATTTCTGGCGCCAATTAAAGTATAATTTACAGAAAGCAACAAATAATTTGAATTTTCAAGGGTTATTGATAGCATACTCGTATAAACGAACCGCAATGAAAATTAAATCAGTAATAAATTTAATGGGATAACAAAGGCATTCCGAAAAATTTACTGTTAAGAAAGGCTTCTGCTTCGCACATTCACAATAATATTGATATTACATTTATGATTTTTAAGTAGTAAAGTAGGTACTCAATTAACAAATGGAACGAGCAGACAAAGTTAAATCAATAAGTTCATTTTTTTCCAATATTTTTCAGGATCCACTATAAGAAGAAAAGAACAAATTATATTAAATATTATTCTTAATATTTAATATAATTTATAGTTTCAAATATTGTAAAAATATTTCCATAATAATCTTATTAAAAAAAATTATTTAATTAAAATCTGCCTACATAGTTTATTTTTATGTAAATATTATACAGTATACGCAGTGCTACTATGTAACATTTTAAGTTACTACAATCTGTATGTGAATAGAATTGAATTGCCAGCAATACATTGGAAACATTTTTCAATATATAAACTGTTTAAAATTTTTCCCACTTTCCATTTATCTTTTAACATTTTTCTTTTAACTCTATGTTAAGAATATTGAAATGCTTATAAGAAAAAAATATAATTTCCGTTTCTTTACAGTCAAACATTTTAATAATAATTTCCCTTTTCAAAAAACACAAACAAAAAAATTGCCAAAGGGGAAATTATGAATACTGTAGTAAAATAAAACACTACTTAAATTAATGTTGCTATGTAGTAATGTTATTTTCTTATTCATACTGTAATATTAAAATAACAGAACATAATGTTAATTTTAATGTTCGCTATTTAGTTTTTAAGCAAATTATAACATTGTATTCGAACATTTTGTGTTGAGGTATACCTTTTTTTCCAGCAACATTTTCCTTTTAGCTTCAAAACAATTTTCTTTGTCTCTTTCTTTCCTATTGTAACATATTATTTTTCAAGCAACAATTTTAATATTCATCAACTCCAAAAATAAAAATAACGTAACAGCAGCAACTAAAATTGAAACAAAAACAAAACAGCAACAAACAAACACAATGAATAAAATACATATTAAAAATTGTATATACGAAAAATATATAAAAACGGTAATAATATTGTGTATTGTGGCAAGGCAATAGTAAGTAGCATAGCATAGCCATTATACAGGTTTAGCATTGAAATATTTTACATTCACTCATCAGTAGTACTTGTAATTTGGTCGCGTTCTGTTCTATTTTGGAATTAACAACGGAACGTTATTAATATTTTTGAAAACAAAAATAAAAAAGAATATTATTATATACCGCTATATTTAGTACACAACACAAATATAAATTAATATATATGTAGTATATGCATTTCGTTTTTTGATTAATACCGTATATTGATTATAACACCTTTTATTATCAGTGAGATAAAGAAAATATTAAAAATACAATTTATAAAAAAAAACAAAATTAAACGAAATTTAAACCACCGTGTTTATTGAATAAAGAAAAAAAAATAAATTAAATTTTTTTTTTATTTTTAGCAAATAATTACGAATTTAAAAATAATATTTTAATTTTTACAATATTAATTTTATACTCATTTTACTTATAAATGATTCAGTATAATTAAATGTGAAGCCTCCTAGTTATGTGAATTTGATTGAATCAGCTCCATATTAAGTATTATTTAATATAGGAGCTATTTAAAATTAGCACATTATAAATATAAGTGAGTGAAAATATACAGTTAAAAAATTAAGTAAATTTTGCTATAATTCAAAAATTTTTTTTAATTAAAGTGTGTAAAATTTTGAAAACATTGGTCAATTTTTCAAAACTTAATCTCTTAAAATTTGAATATTAAAATTAAATTTTTTTTGGGAAAAATATATTGGAAAAAAAGTGTGAATAATTTAAAATATAAGAAATAAAATTAATTATAAATGAGTGCAAAACCGATTTTCAGTAAATTATTTTAAAATTTTAATTATTTTATATAAAAAGTGTATTACAATTTCTATTATATAAAATATTTAGTACAATTATTAATTAATTATTATAATATTAAATTAATTATTTTAATGAATATTAAGTACAGAAATATAATAATTGGCAACGATAAAATTATAGTATTTTAGTGTTACTAAAATTAATTTACTAAATTAAGTATACTTAGTTATTTTTGTGCTCAAATACACAATATATATGTATAACATAATAAATTTACTTTAATATAATATAGTAAAATTATATATAAATAAATCATAAGTAATTAAAAATAACACATTCCAAAAATAAATAAATAAATACTTAAATATTATTGAGAAAATAAACGAAAAAATTGATTTAACTTGAAATAGAAATTTTTATTATTATTATTATTAGTGAGAGAAAATAAATAAATAAATAAATAAATATTTATAAATAAAATTATAGGTACTACTTTCAAAAAAATTTATTATTAAATATAGCAAGTGAAATTTAATAAAATATACTTAAATCCAAAATTTGTGGATCGCGTTTTTAACGAATTATAAACTCCGCAGATTGCTTTCATCATTTTTAGAGTAACTTATTAAGATATTATATAAAAATATCGAATATAACACTATTATAATTAATCATAAATCGAATTTTAATAAAATTAATAACAAAAAAAACAGCATTTATTCAAAGAATTATAAGGAATTCCGCATTCTGCCGCAATTCTACAATTGGAATTTTATTGAAAACAAAAGAAATTAATTCTACTTATGAGATTTACTTAAAATGTAGGTAATTACTAATTTTTTTTCATAATTTTATTTTAAATATGCAATTATGTGAGTATATTTTTTACTATATAAGTATAGAAACTAGTAAATTTTTGTAATACTCGCACATATTTATTATTTAATCATTAAGAAAAACCAGTTATCAGATTTCGCGTTTTTTTTTTATTATTTTTTTATTATTTTCTGTTTATTTGTTTTTTCATATATTCAATAATTTTTTTGTGTTAAAATTTTTTTTTATAAATTTTTCGAATGTATGTAGAGCTTACATAGTTTTAGATCTACAATTTTATGTACTTACGTTATTTTTGAAAAATTCACGTTGTTTAAAGCTTATTTTTTTATTATCTAGTATTATTCATTGGTTTTTCTTCTTATTTTTACAACTTTGAATTTTTTATTGAAATATTTTCATTTGTATTACTAATACGCGCTTATTGTGAAGAAAACAAACTTAAACTTCAAAAGAGAGTTATAATACGTGTAAATGTATTCATAAATGTGCATATATATGTACATGTTGCATTAAGATACTGAAATTGAAATTATTTTATTAAAATACACATGTATACTAAATTTGTAAATATTTTAAGTAGTAAATTAATATACGGATTTATTTATTTACAACTTAAAGGTACTTGAATCCGAAATCCGAAAATTTAATAAAAAGAGCTGTACATAATATCAAACCGTACTGAGGCAATTTTCTTGGTAACCACAGAATTTGCAATGTATTTTACTCAGGAAAATTTTTTGCTAAATAAAGCTGTCTACATATTATACAAATCTATATTCTTAGTAATGAAAATTCGAATTAAATTTCGAAAATAGCGATAAGTAATAAGTACTTTGTAATTTTGCTTTTTTTTTTTTATACATATGTACTTTGTATTGCATGTGTACATATAACACAGATACGTACATGAACACAAAATATATTTGAGGGAAAATTTTATTTTATACTTAATCAAAATTATCTTATCATTACATAAATTTTTTGACTATAGATATGAATTGATTAAAACTTCATTCACCTGATTATAAGTAAGTGTACTACAACAATTTGTACTATGTGTGTTTGTGCGCTTATATGGAAATATACTTATATATTTCATTATCACTTTAAAAATCTTAATCAATTTTAGGAAATGTTTTTTTAATTAAATAATTCAATATTAATTTTTTACTAGCATAATTCAACAGCAAGTATATTATAATTAAATAGGAAATGACGCCAAAATGAGTACTTATTATTTATTATTATTATAAAGAATTGCTTATTAATAAGGTAAAGTAAGGTAATTTCGTCAGTGCATTTAATTTCGTCATAGGTCGCACTTCCTTCACATATTTGTCAAATATTAGGAAACCCCATCTATTTTCAATAAACTTTAAACATTTTTGTTTTTAAATATACTTGAAGTGAGAAGATCCGTTTTTAAATTTTAAAAAATTAGAATAAATTAATTTTAAAAGACATTCTTAATTACTGAAAAAAATACCGGGGCAAATTTTTGCTTTTTCTTAGTGTTTTCGTTAAGAAAAGTAGAAAGTTTCTTAAGGGTATATCTGTTGAAATATGTGTAATTTCTTACATATTTGCTTATATTTTGACAAATTAAACTTAAAAAAACATTATTAATAAGAAAAAAATTGAAAAAGTGAAATATTAAAAAATAAAAGTTAAGTGACGAAATTACCAACCAAATTTTTTGGAGTTGGAGATTATTTCGTCAGAATGACGAAATTGAGTGGTTTATTAAAACATTTTAAAATATGAATATTTACTTTTGAAACTTAAAATATTAAAAAAAATTGAATGCAGAACTTTTATTTACAGTGTTTCTAGCCAAAATATAAAATTTCGTCAGTTATATTTTATTCAGGTATTACCGGTACAATCTATTTTAATAGTAACGAAAAATGTAGAATGCCAAAGTTTTTCTACAAATAATGATAAAAACACGAGAAAAACAGAAATTGAAATGTTAAATTTGACAAATATAACAGTTCTGTACAATATCTAAAAAAACTATTAAATTTAAAACTAATTTTTACTAAAATTTTATTTACAATCATATTTTGTGAGGCGGCGGAATGTAATACTTAAATAGGGTGCTGACGAAATTAAAATTTTACATAGTTTTTGAATTGTTCAAATTTTGTCATGCTTTTTTTCAAAATTGTTGCCGGATAGTTATTAATAATGATATACACAGTTTAAATTTGCATTATTTTTTATTTTAGTCCAATGAACTGTATTAAAACCTAGTTTTTTTTTGCCATGACGAAATTAGCAACTCCACATGACGAAATTAAAAACTCAAAGTTTTTGCTGACGAAATTACATGACTTTTGGAGATATTTTAAAATTTAAAAAAATATAATAATTCACAAAGTAACTGTCTGAAAAAGTTAAAAATAATTTTGTCAACATTCCAAACTAACAAAAAATGATAGTTTTGTTGCACACACATTAACTCTTCGAAATACATCGTTAAAAAACCGAAAAAGTCCCTTAACATGACGAAATTACCTTACTTTACCTTAATGTATATTATTATAACAGTTATGTTCATCATTATTCGTATATTATATTCATTATTGTTATTCGTAATTATGATATGACTATTAATTAAACAATATTAACTGCAATATCGGAAATAATTACAATATTATATTTAAAGATTTAATTATAAAGTAATCATCAAAATTTTTCTCATAATTTTCATTATAAGTATATATACTTTTGTATTGTTGCAGTAAAAATTATAGAATTTTGCAATATTTTACTAAAAATATTAAACAGAGAAAAAACTTTCAAAACTTATTGCTATTTAGTATTTTTTTAAGCACAGCCATAAAGTGCTAATATAGCATTTAAATCATACAATTAATTAAATTAATTCTAACACATTCTTGATTTTGTTACAAATTTACTAAGCATTACATTCGTATTAGTAAAATTACATTTTATTGTTATACATATAATTTTAAATAAGTAACTTGAAAATTTTAAAAATTTTTGAAATAGTACAATCTTCTTTCCTACAGCTGATAGTGGGAAGTTATATGATATAGTATTTAATATTAATACAAAATTTTCAATATTAATACAAAGTACAAAATATCCGCAGGCTTTATATTATGTGTGATAAATTGTCAACTATTAATTTCATATTGAATACGAACTGGTATATAATAAATTTATTTAATTCTAGATCTAGATAATATCAAAATATATTTTTATCAAAAACTGAGTGTTCAACTTTGATAACAATAACTCATTGAATTCATAAAAAATTTATGCTGTTTCAATAATGAAAATGTTCATAAGTACTTAGTATACATACCTATAATAGCATTCGATTTTTAGCTTATATTGCCTCTATTTCAACTCCCACATAATATATGTATGTACATTATATGTAGATAGTTATACAAATATTTTGCAATATTAAAGAAACATTTTTTTAAAGATTTTTTTTTAAATTTTATTTGACCAATTTTTTTGGAATAATTATTCGCATTAAATATTTATTGAGTTCCGACTGTTCCGTATATAAATACCTAAATAACGTGTATATTTTTATATATGTATAAGTACATCGACTCAACTGTTACAAATAAATAAAATAATAAATATTCTGACTAATATCGTAAAAAATGCGCATCTATATTAAAAAAAGCAAAACGTGTTCGTCTCATAACAAAAATATAAACAAATTTCATTATTTTACTTTTATTTTTTGTTTATATTTCAAAATTTAACTGACCATGAAAGTAACCCAATTATATTTGTATATATATACACAATATATAAAGACAGTATTCTATATAGATTTAGAACAGTATGTAGACATAAAATAAGAACATAAATAAATGTTATTTATAACATAAACATAATATCTATCTAAATATAATGTAGTTTAAGTAAAATTAAAACTTTGGAGCAGAAGAAGAATGAATAAATTAAATTTTCAAACACACAAAAAATCAATTTAAAAACACTCTCATTTCGAAGATCGTTTTCAATATAACAGCAATTCATATAAAATCAAATAAAATGTTACTGTAGAAAATATAATATAACATTTTGGATACAATATTAATGTACACACAAACATATGTATGCATATTAGTCATTATACTAGTAAATATTTACGTGCACTCGTATGAGTACATATAACAATATAGACATACACATACGTACCTATTAAATCTGGTGAAACCAGCACAGGTAAAAAAAAAATAAGAAAAATGAAATTAAAACTTCATTGGAAATTCATTTTAAAATCATTAAAATTTTTACTTATAAGAATAAAATTTTTAAGCATATAACAGATATTGCTATACTGATATTTCATATTGTATTTGTAGTTAGTCACTCAATACATATAGACGCGAGCAATTATATAAAAATATTAACTCTCTTTTATAATTCTCTTTTAATATTCTCAAAGAGGTGACTAACATTTCTTCGCTACACTATACTATCTGTCGACACAATAGTTATATACAAAGAATTAAGAACTTAAGAACTTTTATATAATACTTATATTTAAATGTATATTTTTACCTATAGATCTCAATATATAAACTTGGAATTCACAATTTTATTCCAAGTATATGAAAGTAATTTTTGCTTTTTAAGACAACTTTATAGAAGATATAAAGCTATAGAATTCCAGTTTAAAATATTCGTGGTATAGTTATATATACCCACGAAATGCTATTTATATACCCATATATACCTATGGGTATATATCCATGAAATGCATAACCTGTAATTCATATTTATATAGCTACATACATACATAAAAAAATAAATTCTATCTAAAAGTGGTATATTTATAAACATTCTTATTTGTATACAAAAATTAAGAATAGAACAAGAATGTAAAGTAAAAATAAGAAAACAGTTAACTACCTTTTTAAAAAAAGAACAAAAACCAAATGAGGTGCTTGCTATTAATTATGGAAATGCTATACTTAGAGAGAAACAGAGAATGTTCTAAATCTAAGGTGAACTTCATGTATACACAACACAATCATCATAAATTTTTTGTGTATAGAATGTAGAATTATTTTATTTTGTTACATTAAAAATATGTTGAGTGAGGCTTGAGAGAAAAAAAAATTGTAAACTTAAAAATACATTTATGTACTGACATCTATTATCAACTTATTGTACTACACAAACATACACATACATATTTAAAACCTAATCAACAATATGTACATAAATCTTTTTGTAGTGTTAGTGGTGGCAGTTCAGGTGTATTAAAAGTCATTAACTGAGAACAATACAAAATTAAAAAGTGAATTGTTTATAAAGTGAATAATACTTTTATTTGATTGTGAATATTTTGAATGAATCGCCGTTCTCTTTTCATCTTTACTATATTCCACACAACATCAAACATTTTACATTATGCTTCCATACTGCCCCCTACACATGATTCTTATGACTGAATAAAAAGAAAAAAAAAGTGACAAAAAGTAACAAAAAAAAAAATATAAAAATTTAAAGTCAGGTTAAAATAAAGGTGCGATATAAGACGAGGTTTGGGGTTTTACAGGTAGATTAGAGCCAAATATACATGAAGTAAATTCAACATTTTTTGTTCATATTTACTTATTCTTCTTTTGTTATACTTACATTATTTATTATGGTTCCCATTGAATGCATTCGTCGTATTGCGTTAATGCTTATGTGTGTGTATGTGTGTAGAAACATATAAAAGTAAAAATAAACGTATGTTAATGTAATTCGAAATAGTACAATAATGTCATCAATCTGCATCATATGTCATTATTTTACGTATACTTATTGGAAATAATGTGTTACCTTTGGATGGGGATTGGGTATACATAAAGGTACATACATAATTTTTATTGATGTACATACTTAAATACCTGTGTGTGTATGTACTTATATATCATGTGTATATTTACTTACAAAATAATGTTTGTTATTATTAGAAATGCAAATAATAATATCGGTATTTGAATGAATTTGATGAGTTTTTTATAATTTATTTTTAAGTTGGGGTTAATTTTTTTTCTAATTTTTATTTATTACATTATAAAAATAAACTTATTTATTGTTATTATGTACATTATAAGTATATATTCAGTTTTTTCTCTTTCTCTATTTAATGTTTACCTTCACTAATCCATAATATCATAAAATGTACACAATTATATTTGTGTATATGAAATTATGAATAATTAATGCCGTTGTAATTTGAATTAAAATCACAGTATAACTTCGGCATACAGAACTAGTATAGTGTATTTATGACCAAAAATTGGTATTCTGCAAATTTTGAGAGTAAAAAACTGCTTCTCGTTAGAAGTTAGAAAACATTCTCTAACAAAATATATATATCGACATCAAAAAACTATTACAATGACTTTTATAAAATTTAGTGTGCATTTTCTTTGTATTTTCCCGAAAAATACGAAATTTCTCCGAAATTTTACGAAAAACCGGTTTGAAATAACATTTAATTTCATTCGTTCATAGCTTTTTACGATAGAAGAAGAAATTCCAAATCTTTTTACGTTTTCATTGAATTTACAAACTGCTTCAAATTAAGGTTACAATACTTTTTCGAAAATTCGCACGTAGAGAGCTATAGCTTCTTTAGGAGGAGGCCAAATACGTTGTTCTCCATATAAAATGGTCTTCCTGCAATCTATTTATTGCATATTATATTTAAGTCCAATTTGATCTCCATACTAAGTACTTATAAAGTTCTATTTTTTAAAGTATCGCTGTTAATTATTTAAATATTATTTTTATATCTTCTTAAATGTTTGTCAATTTTGAATTATATATTCACTATTTTTAATGTTTATTTTCAACAATATGAAAAAAAAATTATTAAAAGTCATTAATTTAAATTGAACACGTTTCAAAAAAAAAAAAAAAAAGAAAGTACTTAAAGTAAGGGGACGAATTTATAAATCGACATTTAAATGTACATTTTTAAGCATATTGATCTGCTCTATACTAGGATATAATGTAAAAATTGTTAAATTTTTTTTTGATAGTAGCAGCTGTTGATCTAATGTATTGATAACGCTACATAGCAATAAATAAGTTTTTTTTTCCCATATTTTTACCATTAACCATTTTTAATAGGCAGTTATGAGGGAATCGTTAATTGAATACAAATTATTGAAAGTGCTTTTAACACAAATATAAAATAATTTTTGTATCCTTTAATATAAAAGGAATACGTATACCTTTTTATAATTTTTAAGTGATCACCTGATATAAGTATTTTTTTATTTATTTACTTTGTATTTTTCTGTAATAAAAAGTAATTTGTCATTTACCAACGCAACAATGTTGATAGATTGGTCTTTTTGTGACTAAATGTTTAAGTATATTAAGTAAATTTTATTTTGGTAAGAATTGTTAGAAAATTTTTTAATTACTTTTAAATAAGATTTTAATGTGAGTATAAATTTTTTAACGAAATTAAATATACTTGCTATTGTACGGTTTAAACAAGGAACATAAGGAGACCACTCTCCGAATTAGGAACAGTGTTGTTATTTTCAATTGCAAAGAGCTCTAGGATAGTTATTTGCACTTGAATTAAAAAAAAGAAGTAAGGCATCCACATAAATGGACGCGTAGCGCGCAAAAATGTAGTAAAAATGGCTTTGCAGTAGTGTAGCTGTATAAAATGCCAAATTGTAGTAAAAAAGTAAAATTGTAGTAAAAATAACAACACTGATTTTGGAAATATGAATAAGTTTCTTTAAAAAGCAATACAAGCATATGTGTTGAGGAAGAGACAGAAATTATACTGGATTATATTTTAAACTTTAATTCTAAAATTAAAAAATTCTCTATTTTTGATTTTAATTGGAGAGTTCGGTTTATTTCCTTTGAGATTTATTTTATGTAGATTTATTTGGTATCTCATAAGAATAAATAGAATTTCATACAAAATGTAATAATTTTATTCTCACATAAGAATAAAATTAGTGACAAAGTTTTAATTTCAAAATGAAGTTTAAACTTTGTCATTTTAAGAAGCTTACTAAGTCTGAAAACCTTAATTTAAAAAAAATTAAGTTTAAAGTTGAAATTTTCACAGAACGGAAGTAAATGCAAATATAAAATAAAATGAACAAGTACTCAAAACCGGACTTAAGCAGTTTGTACAAACAATGATCGCAGAATTTTTTTAAAGGCAATTTTTCCAATAAATTGTTATGTAAATTGACGATATCAGATGGAATGAATGATTCCACTAAATAAAACCCACATATTATAATTATTTTAAATGTAAGTGTTTACTAAATTCAAAATTCTTAATAGAAAATTTAAGATTTTCAAAAGGAATCTAACATTAACATTCAAGTTAATCAATTTATTTTTCAAAATCATAAAAAATTTAATTTATTTAAATAATTTAATTTCCCATTTGGAAACTTATCTGCAAATTAGCAACTAAATTTTCTACGATTATAGGTTTTTAAACCCATATTCAAATCAGAAGAACGTTTCTCTTTTATTGAATAAGTAAGATAAAAAATAGATGAAGAGAACTAATAAAACCTAAAATATAAACTTCTTAAATAACAAAATTACTTAAGACCTAAAAGAAAAAGAATTAAGTAAGTAGTAAAATTTAAGCAGTTAAATTTTATTTGAAAGCGGCCATGTTATTCGTATATACACATTTTAATTAATTACTTACAATGTCAACTTATCTATATAACATATACACAATTAAAACCCAATTTCCCTATTTAAACGTTTTGAACTTTATATAATGTGCTATGAAAATGTTATAAAAATCATTTAAGATATTTTTTTTGTGAAACGATTGTGTTGTCTACTTCAGAAACTTAATGCTTATCATTAATTTTCTTTATATTTTATATTTTACTTTCTTTTATTTTAACAATCATCAACAAGTCATCAAGTGATTGTGAGAAAATTTTCAATTTTCTGTATTAAGTACAATTTCTGTATAAGCAAATTGACTACATAAATTCATTTTATTCAATTTTTTATTTAACAAGTATTTTCTTCTTCATTGTTTTGTTTAAGAGAATTTAATTAATAAAACGTTTTACTATATATATACATACAATATAAGTAAGAAGTATAAATCCCAAATAATAAATTTTAATTTTGAAAAAATAGACAAGAACTCCTATAGCAATAATTAATAAAGAACTTGGAAAAGTGGGAAAGGGAAAACTGAAAATCAAAATGAAAAACAAACCAAAAAAAAACTTAACCAAAGAATCTGGTTAATTCCTTTTGAAGGGAATTTCTATAGAATTTTTTATAAATAGTAGCCAACAAAATTTTAACCGGATGTTGTAAAAAATGATACAATGTGCTACTATTAATAACTAGCATAATATTGAATGCATTTTGAGAATTTTGTTTTAATTCAACATTAATAATTGAACTTTCTTTTTTTTGGAAGGCATTATAAATATTCAAAACTATTTATAACGTTAATTAAAAATGCATAAAATTTTAGATTGACTTAGAATTCTGATTCGCTATAGCTATTATAACAATATTAACCCTTTAATACATAACACCATTTTTAAGCGAATCTATTTTCATTGTGATAATATAAATGCCGTCATCAACAAATTAAAATCAATATTGTAAGTAATTAATATTTCTGACATAAACGAGTAATATCAGTTAATTTCAATTGAAAGTAAAATTTTGATATTTTTAAAATAGAACGTGTGCATTAGAGGGTTAATATTTAAGATAGGAATATTTCACTTTAACAATTTAATTTTTTATTTAAAGTTTAAGAAAATGTTTCATAACAGACAGCTTCTTTGAGTTTTATATTGTAGACAAAAATATTTATATTTTTTAAATTTGGTTTAGGAAAAGCGTGAGTTTAGCTTAAAAATAAGTCCCTTATTTGAATTTATGGAAACTCTGTAAAATATCGTTATGATTCTTTTAATTAATCATAAGTTGTACAAGCCTGTTATTGTTTCACAGGAATTATTAATTCTCTTTAGTCGCTTATTATTCGATTTTAGGTGTATAAATTATTTTGGAAATTGGAAGTTTGAGCTCACATGATAATTCTATTAACAATAAATCAATGATTGAAAGCAGACCTGCTGTACAACCCTAATAAATTATAGCTCATATTGGTTCCTTTTATTGTAAAGAGTTGTGATGAAATAATTCCTGTTGAACCTTAAACTTTTTGTATTACAGTTAAGTACTAACTATACCTTATAGAGTCGAAGAAAATAACTTTAAAAATGCATACTATTATTTCTTTACTGCCTTCTTATTTTAACTATGCTTTTTGACCATATTTTTTGTCTTTTTCTCAAATAATTATAAGGAAAATTTATAAAATACAATAAGAAAATAAAAAAGAGAAAAAAAAAAACAATTTCAAATAATTACTGGCGTCATTATTTTAATGTTAATTGGAAATTTATGTCTAGCATTTTTAATTATGTAGCTATCTTAGAAAAATTAAAAAAAAACATTCCTAGTGCATATTTTATCTATTCATTATTCTTGTATTTTATATACTTTTACTTTATGTACTTAAGTAAACATTATGTATTTTGAATTATAAAAAATGGAAAATAAAAATTAAAGAAAAAATGGCACTTCATTAATTACTTCCATTTGAGGGGCCAACGAAGGAAATTTGTTTTTCCTCTTGTATAAAGATTTTTTTGAGAAAAAATTTCGAAATTAATTTTTATACAATATTAAGCTTTTTATTTTTATATAATAAGTAAATAAGTTTATGATATTTTAGAGATGTTCATTAGTCGACGAAAGTATACTTAATTAGAATTCTATTAAGTTTTCATTCATAAAAAGTAATTAGTATTTTGATTAAGAAAATTATTTTCAAAGATGAAAATTTTAAGTAATTTTTATATCTTAGGTACTTTGTAAAAGTAGTTAAGTAAAATGTTTATTACTTTTAATAATTATATTTTTTTATTAAAAAGTAAATTAATATGACAAAATGTTGAAGTATTTAAAATTTTAATTAATATAAATTATTTGTTCCGGAAAAATTTTAATAAACTTTCCAAATACGCGATATGAGCAGAAGTAACTATTTTAATATTCAGTAAAACAAGTACTTTTGTTAGAATTGAAGAAAAATTGGAAGAGTATTACGGGTTTTCTTTTAAATTTTAGGTCAAATTTAATATATAGGCGAGATGATATAATAAAATATTGAAATTTGAATGTAGGCTCGGATTTTATAGCTTGTATAGCGTATAAGTATACCTAGTTCGTATACTATTATTCAATATCATGACTAGACTGTTAAAATGTTCTAATTAGAAAGTATTAAAAATGAAATTACTTACAAATTAATAATCTGTGCCGCATATTTAATGTCTTGCTCTACATGAAAAGAATCTAAACCTTACATATTTCATAGTGTCTCTTAGCATAAGAGATTTCTTAAATTCTTTTCCACTTTAATATTATTTAAAATTTATTATTTTAATCACATTGCCTTTTTATTATAAAAATTAAAAATTTAAAGTATGCCTTGCTATAATTTTTTATATGGAAAAAATTTTTTAAATAAAAAAAAACGAATTTTTTTTTTCGGGAAATTCAAAAATTAAAAAAATTTGTTTTAAAATCGTGTAAAATTAAAATTTATCAAAATCTGGAGGAATGGAGGACAAAAAAGTAAAAATTTCTTGTTCAATTGGATAGACAAAATTGGATTTTATTGCAGAGAAAAAACAATATGGTTTCGAAAAAAAAATTAAGGCTAAATCGATATCGGTACGTGGAGCTAAACCCGTAATAAAGAAATCCAATGTTATATTTTTGGGATCGTAAAAATTTATAAATTGAACTGCAATTTGTACATACCGTGAGTCTTATATCTATCCATAATGTGACCATATTGTATTTGATATAATTTGCTAAACTTATGGATGTACTGAATATTGATTTTGAATCACAAGAGTAAGATTGAACAAGAAGATCAAGTCAAATAAAATATAAAGATAACCTGGTCTCACTCCTCAAAGTTTCAATTTTTGTAAGTATTTATTTCCACATTATTCATTGACTTGATTTAAGTCAAGATTTATAAGTGTATACTTGGATAAACTTATATATTCATGGATCTAAGCACAGTTATTATTAGCTTATATTAATTAGCTCTTCAATTTTAGATTATTTACATATAAAAAATAAATTACCCTTATAGCGCGATTTTAAATGGCTCAAAGTAAGGAAATAGTATTAAAAATTTTAAGAGACTTAATAAATTGAATTGTTCTATACGACGAGTTGATTTTATACGAGGAATTACTGTATGGATTTTTATAGGCTTAAGAACAAACATTAAATTTCCAAATTTTTGAAAATTAAATTAAATATTAAACAAAAATTATATTATTCTATTTCGTGGAAAAATAGACCTACCATGGTAGAATAGTTTCAAGGTCTCAGACAATGTTTAATTGTCTCTTTTTTTCGTTCTTACGAATTCATGGAATTAAATATTAATTTCATTTGTTTCGGAGCTTTATTTTATTTAGTTTGTTTTCCAAACGCCTGTAGATACATAAATATAAACATTTGACATTAAAAAAATAATATTTGAATAACTTAAACAATTCATATTTTTTCTTATACTTAATAGAGATGAATTAATTTTATTGGTGAATATATATGAATACATTATAGCAAATATTGTTTCATCTGTGAAATTAATTAAAAAAACAAAAATATCTTAATATTTTAGTAAATATTTAATTACCATAAATATTTGAAATTAAGAACAGAAATTATAAAAGACAAGCTAAATACGTGCATTATACGATTATCACATGAGCTCTGTTATGATAATTAAAAATGAAAATTTGCAAAATTAATATACTTAAAATGAAAGAGTTTGTATTTTGATCCTATAATACTTTAGTTCAACATTAATGAATAAAAAATTTTTTATTTGAATTTGCTAAACAAGAAGAATTTTCTAATCATTAAGGGGCCAACTTTTGCCCCGACTATTTATGTATTTATTTTGCTTTATATAAACAAACAATACAATAAAAAATTTATAATTATTTTCTTAAAAATTTACAATATTTTTTTTATTATTTTCAAAAAGCACAGCTTATTTATAGGCAATATTGATAGGAAATGCAAGTCTGAATTTCGGATCAAAAATTTGACCATTAGAAATGATTAGAAAATTGTAGAAATTAAGTACAATACTAAACATTTTAGAAAATTACAAAGTCCGAAAATTTATAACCTCGAAAGGTCGTTTTTGGATCCCGAGACTAATTGATATTTTTATGGAATTCCTACTTTATATTAGTAAACAAGTACTTAAATACTTCATTTATTCAAACTGCAAAATTATACTTAAGGTACGTCGCGACTAAATTAGTAAGTATATTTTTTTTTAATATTTAATTAACAAATTTTGGCTTTTAATTACAAAAAGAAAAATTTACTAAATATTTTGTCTTAGTCAATGTTACGAAAGTAGCTGAAGCAGTAAAAATTAAATGTGAAATATTATTCAAATAGGTATAGGACTCTTGTATATTTGTATGTGAATATCAGTTCACAACATTATAAGCGAAAAAATTAATATATATAGATATTTTTTTACAGGTGTTAATTTAAATTATTTCTTAAAATAAGCAAGCTATATATAGGTGATAATTTTTTTCTTAATAAATTTTAAATGAATTTTACAAACTTGTTTCAATAATAATTAGAAACTCTTACTTAATATTATTATCAAACTGAAGTTTTGTGGCAGTTGTGTAAACACAATATGGCAACCAACTTAATGAACTTTGAAAACAAATTTGGCTTATTTTTACTTAACAGTTAAGCTAAAACAAGCCAAAATAAAACAACTGTTAAAATATTATAAAAAAAATTCGACAACTTATATTATAAAAATTTGAGTTCATTAACTAACATTTTCGATTTACTTGTTGTATTACTTATTCATAGCTAAATCTAAATTAATTTATTTAACTAAATTTTTTTTTTGCTACTAATACTTAATATTTATATTACGTTGATTCACGGAATTAATTGGTGACAATAATTTTAAGTATTCAAAACTATTTCCGTAATTATAATCTAATATGTTCTGGCTAACTGAAAATTATAACAATATTATTCTATGATTCACACAAATATCATATTGAATTAAACGTAATTTTGAAATAATAAGAAAATTTTCACAGAGACAGTTCTAGAATTTCTGGCGCCCCAATGCAACTATTGAAAATTAAAACTATCTAATGCAATATGTAAATCCGACTAGAGTTCACGAAAAATTTAGAAGAATTAAGAGATATTAAAAAAATATATAAACGATTTTGCGTAAAAAATTTTTCGTTTTTCGTAGAAATTTCAAAAGCTTTCATTTAATAAAATTTAAAGTAAAATGATACATACAGAAAATTTGATTTTACCATCTGTGCTTTGTCTTTTATTAAATCATTGATAGTCTTCATATTTATAGTTTATAGCAATAAGTCATAGTGGCCTACTTATTTAGTTTATAAATATGACTACAAGTCGTACTGGCCAGACATTCACTAAAATGAAGATCTAACATCAAATTGTCTTGTTTAGTCTTGTTGGCAACTCTACTGTTCGTTTATCTTTCGTTTAGTGTTCGTGTATCTTCCTTTCGAGAAGATTTAACATAAAATCGCTTTACTCATTTTATTTTATTTTATTTAATAAATATTAAATTAATGCCTAAGTATATATATATATATATATATTATGTACGTATATAAAACAAAAAAAAAATTTATATTTTTAAATGATTTTTTTACTTAATTCTCTTTATTTTTTCTTTATTGCAGAAACAAAAAAAAATAGGTATAATCGAAGAGATAAAAAAAATTTTGATTGAATTTTAATTTACCTTTTATGTCAAGAATAATAAAACGTAAAATAAAATAAAATAAATTAAAAAAAACATACACACAAGAAAAAAATAAATCGAGCGTAAATTATATAACGGTGAAAACAAAGTGAATATTTTAATAAAAAATATTATACATATGTACACATAATTACTGAACAAATATACATACTCACACTAACGGAAATATTTACGTATATATGTATATGCCAATAATTTATAAAGTGCGAAGAATTAAAAGGCAAGAAGAAACAACAACAAATTAATATTTTTCAGAAGTGAAAGAATTTCGTACTTTTTTTTTGCTGTGTATTTGATAAAAAATAAAAGAACCATTTCATTTGATTAAAATTATATCAAGGTGCGAAAAATAAAAACGCTATATATATATACTTACAAAGGATTATATACGTAGTTCAAAAGGAATAAAACGAACGAACAGAAAAGCTTACATTGAAATTTTAAAAAGGACACAAATTAAAATAAAAAAAAAACAAAAACACAATTTCAATTCTGGAAATATCGATAAAAATAAAGTGAGAAAAAATGGGAACGAGAGGAGATTTTAAATTAAATATGTCAGGATCAAGATTTTTATTATTAACAGTTTTATGCTTAAACAATTATTTAATAGGTAAGTGAGTAATAATTTTTTTTTTTTTAATTTTTTATATTTTAACATTTCTTTTAAAACAAAATTAATGAAAAAAAAATGATTTACAATTAAATCAATATGCAATCATATTATACATATAAAATGAATAAACTGAATGTACAAGATTTTCCTGGTCTTTCCGAATTTTAAATTTAATATTCAATGACAAATGAAATGATGTTATTGCGTTTTCACTTTTGACGAGAGCCTGTTTTAAACACAATTTTCTGTGCCATTTATTTGCGAGGTCTTTCAACTCAATCTTTATATACATATACATCATATATTTGTTAAAGTAGTGCCACAATTTGAGGCGACATACTTACTCTTAGTCAAATTCTTTTTTCGGAAAAATATTCGATTTAAAACTTTATAAATTAAATCCAGTCCCATATCAAAAATTCTTTGGTTTCTTCCTACAAATTTTAACTCAAGTTCAGTGCCGGAAACAATTGAAATTACTCAACTATAAACTATTTAAAACTATTTTTTTCTTTTATTCTATTTGAAATATTAAAAAATAACTAAAAATCAAAAATGATTTAATAAATTTTTTATAACCAAAATTAGTTAAATTTTAAATATTTAAAATATTTTATGTATATAGAACACATCAAACTTTCAAAATACTTAAATAAAACTTTAAGATTTTAAATTACCCTTAGCTATCTAACTATATAGAAAATAGAAAAGTTTTTAAAATTCCTAGAGATACTTAATGTTTTCACTTGGTTTTGATTTTTTAAGGAAATATTCCTGTAACTATTCAAGGATATATTTTTAGATCCTACTTATATAAGTATGGTTATTACTTAAAATATTTTCATAAATGTAAATAGTATAATTTAATTTAAAAATTTTTTAAAACTTAAATAATATTTGCATTTTTGAAATTATATAGGGAATATTGTCTTGTACACATATTCTGTTCATTTTAAATATTTTCGAATTTTCGTACATATATAGATAATTTTCATTCCAAAAGAATATTGCTTCTCTATGCTCAAACTTTGTAAAATATATTTAATCAACACATTTATAAATATTCTTACTAAAAATACATTTACGCACAAAAATTCCTTAAAGTTTTTATTTTTCTTTATAAATTTAATTGAATTTTTCAAAGTTATTCAATTAAATTTTTATCCTTTGGTAAAACAAAAAGAAAAAAACAAAATTTACAAATAATTAAAAAATTTTTACCCTTTCTTTATCAGTTTCTATCTCTTTTTTCTCCAACTATTTTCTATCTCTTTTCATGTTATTATACTTATGTATTTATAATATTTGTATGTATTTATATTCACCATAGAGAAGAGCATATTATCAAACATTATTGTGAACTTTTAGTAACAAAAATATAAAAAAAACACAGAAAAGTGAAAGTCACATTGGCATTCAAAAACTAATTTTCCTAAAAATGAAAAGCATAAAATGAAAATGAAATGAAAATTAGAAAAAATTACTTTAAAACATTTTCATTTTTTATTTTGTTCGGGTTATTTTTTTCTTATTTCACTTGATTTGGTAAGCAATTTTTGTTTTTCTCTCTGAGTATATCTTGTCTTCTCATATATTTAGTTTATTATAAAATGTTAATTGAATAATTTCGATTTTTTCTGTTATAAAAATATAAAATTGTTTATGTAGCTAGAAAGAGTGCAATATTTACAAATAAGCACAATATAAGCACGTATTTTTGTCTGTTTACTTATATATATGTATAGGTACATCATGCTTGATTAAGTATATTTTTAAGTATTTAATAGTATTATGCGAGTATATGACAACAGATTTGCTATTTTAATCGAAAATTTCTAATTTCTATTAATGTTTCTTGATTGGTCACCATTAAATACAATTCATAAGTTAGGACCCGCGTAACGTGACTCTAATTCTTAAGTTTTTTAAATAAATGCTTAATTGTATGAAATTTATGGGAACTCCTTCTTAATTAAGTTTTAAATGCGTGCTAGTAAAATGAAGTAAAGGTGATTTATTCAGAAACTGAAAAGTCTTACTTTAATAAATACAATTTTATATAATAACAGAATAAAATAAGAAATCAAACGTGTTAAGTACATTTACGGAAATAATTAAGTCCTCCACCAATACGAATTTCATTCGAACCAATAAGTATCCAGAAGGCTTACATAATATTTAAGTGCTGTTAATTAAGTTATACTTTAAATTTACTGTTCCACTCATATGGGTTGTACTTTATTAACGTTGCCATACTAGTGAGTAATACACTCTGTACGTACTATACAGCATAATATTTTAAAATAAATCATATGTAGTGCCCAATAGTTGCGAGTATACAATGTTACTCTAAATATTTACATATTTTATTTTCGAAATTTATTTAAGTATGTAAAAAATTTCGATTTCAATTCAATATAAGCTTATTTAATTATAATAAAATGAAACCCTTTAATTATAAAATCATTGAATTGAAATGAAATTTCTTCAATGAAATTTTCTTTTTTTCATAAAACTATTTTAGTATATACATTGTATTCATTATTTTCCCTATATACTCGTACACTATATGTATTTATTATAATGAATAAAAATTTACATAACTATATGCAGATGCTATTTTTATTAGACCAAATATAATTTATACAGTATGCTCAAAAAAAAATCTCTTATTTTAGTTTCTATATAACAAATCCATTCAATATAATTACAAAGAGCATCAATTTAGTAATATAGGTATAGATAATTAGAAATCATCACCAAATTAAAATATTGAAGATATTAGATTTAGTTTTTTATATATACGTAATAGTATGTATATATAATTAAATGAATCACAATGTTATAATTATATAAATAGTTTCTTTTAAAGATTTATTTATTGATTAAGGTAATAATTATATATCTGACAATCCATTATTATATACTTACATATAGCACCAATAAAATATATATAAGAATTATAATTAATTCACTCATTCATTTCGTGGCAAGGTGGAAAAATTTCTTTTATTCTTTCATTTAATTAATCTAATTCCTTTATTTAATATAATATGTATTTATATATAGACACATACATGCATATACATAATGTGCCTATGTGTGTATTCAAAGTAATTTGTTTCTTCTTAATATTTTTTATCTATATATGTAGGTACATATTCGTGAATTTTTATTTTTGTTCGATCGATTTAACGGTTTGATAGCTCATTAAAGATATTATCGAATAAAATTTTCTATATATACAAAAGAAAGTTTTATATCTATTTATTATTATTGAATACAAAAATATTTATAATAGACCTAGGAAAAGTAGTATATGATTAAGTAAATATAAACATATTTACCTTGAAGTTATATAGGTTTTTTTTGTCGAATAAACTGATTTATAAAATGCTAATAAGTATACTAATAAATATAAAGGGAAATACTATAATAAAAGAATATTCACTGATTGTTACAAAAAAATTTATTAATAAATTTTAAGAGTTTCACCAATATTTTTTTTATATTTAACAACTTTTCATTCAACATTTTGAATTTACTTTATAGTTTTGAAATATTCGAATATTACACGGTTTTCATATATTTTTGAATGAAATGAAATTGTATGAAAGAGAAAAAGTTTTTTTTTTCTACCAAAAATACCATAACAAATTTCGAATATTTTTAACTTTTACAGACTGACAAATTATGATAGCATTGTGAATGATTTAAATAATTTTCAGCTGTTACAAGCAAGAAATAGGTCTATGTCAAATTTTACAGTTTTTGATTTTTCTTCAAAATTGAGATTAGGTGCAGTTTAATGTACATTTCGAAAAAAAATTTGAATCAAAGTTTGTAATTAATTCTGTTTTGAGTAAAAGTATAGCTTATGTGAAAGTTTCACAAAATGCAGCGGCGCGATTTCCCACTAGGTGGAAAATTTTATTTGCTTTTAAAATTTGTAGTCGCTCTTTTGCTCACATTATACTACATGAAATTTGTCGTCATAATTTAAACAGTATTTGAAGAATATTGTGTTGGGTTAATGCTGTTAACTACCTACCCTCAAATAAATGGCGCAAAGTCTATGAATTTTTTCGTTATCTCATATTGGGTATGGCAACCAATTATAGAGCTTTTGCAAAATTTTTTTTGCAAGTACAATATTAGAAAGACATGTGACGAAAATAAAATCTAAAATTGTACAAAAATATTAATGATCCCACCTTATTATAATAGCTATAGCAGCTATTGTTTATAATATATACATGCATGAAAATACAAGTATAAGGTACTTCAATGAAACTCAGTACATTTCCAATTTTTGCCTATTCAAAATTACTTTTTGAATGTTGTTACTATTCAGTTACACAATATTCAACACGAATAAATTTTAATAAACATTTCTGATTTCCCACTTTAAATTTAAATTACCTTATTATGACAAAAAACTACGTTAAGTACTAACCGTACTTAATATCTTATTATTTTGGTCCTCTTTTTTTCACTTCAGTTACCTGTTAAATACACTAATTATGTGGTGATATCAATAAAGAAATTAAAATGATCTGGTTATAAAATATTTCGCCTCTTAAAATCATTTGAATCGCAAAAAATTTTCTTCTCTTTGTCCAATATTTTCACAATACTTTTATTGAAAGAACTTTAATTTTACGAATATATGGTTACGTCCAAAAAATATACGGGAAATAAGGTGTTAACCTATAAATTAAGTAATTGAAGATTTCCGTTGAAAAAAATATTTTCTTTTTCCAAAAAAAAACTTTTTTTAATAACCATTTACCACCATAATTAATTTTAGATATAACATTAAAAATTATTAAAGACCACAAATTATTAAAGTTTTTTTTCATTTAATTTTTAGATATTGTGTAAGTGAAAGTGTGTACATACGTATATCTACAGTCATGTATGTTCTTTAAACATTTATGTTTGTGTTGGTATGTACAACACGTTCGTTGTGTATTCCAACCATATTTTCAACGAAAGTTTTGTGTCTTTGTTAAAAATTTTACATTATATAATAAATTTTTCTTTTATTAATAATTATAGGGAAACTATTTTGCTAGATTTTTTAAGGGAAGTAATAAATTTGAATAAAAATTAAAAAATTTTTTAGGTAGATAGTTAGACTTACATACATACACTTGTATACTAAAATAGTTTCAAGAATTTTAATGTCATCGACATTCATCCATAATTTGTATAAGATTTTATTTTATAGTTTCATATATATAAAGGATTTTAGCTCGATTTAAGAAGGTTTCTTATAAATCTTAACGCTGTTTCAACTTTTTCCTATGATGTAACATTTGACTTTTAGAGCATTTTACGTAATTTATTGCTTAATAAACAAGGTACAGCTATACAAAATACAAATTAATTGTCAATTTTTTAAGTATGATTTTTATTTGGCTTATTAATGCATGCGACGAACAGTTGCATGTGTGCGTGATTTAATATAAAAGCTATGGAATACAAATAGGCAACCAAACAGTTGCAAAAGTAAAAATTGCATGCCTATTTGATCCCTTATACTCGCAAGAAATTTGTATAACGTAAAAATGTTCGACAATATTGTACAAGATAATTTGTTCGATTCAGACATACTTCATACAAAAATATATAAAATCGACGAAACTGTTACTCAAATTTCCGACATTTTCTAATTTTCCAAAATTTAATTAAATTATTTCGAAATATTTTTTTTTCAAATAAGTTTCTTGATTATTTATTTTTATATGTACTAAAAAAGTTAATTTAAATTAAAGATTTAATCTACTTATTTAAAACTTATATAATAATTAAATTTAAAATTTTTTTACAGTCTCTTTATTTTAATTTAAAATTTTTTTACAAATGATTTTTACATGATAATTTTTGCATTCTACGTACGTACACGTATACTTGACGTACTTATAGTGCTAGTGTCAAACGTTTTTGTTTTTCTCTACTAAAACTTTTCAAATGTTAGGTACTTTAATTAATTCGTCTATGGTTGGGTTTTATATACATGCATATACATACGTAGTCAAATATATTTTTGGTACATGAATATAAAAATACAGGTGAAAGTTTATTTTAAAAGTGATTTTAATTAAAATATAACGAGAACATCATTATTGAATTTAGCAATAATGTAGAAAATTTGTAAAATGCAAAATGCACAGAAAAAAAAACCGAAACAAATAATTTGATTTTTAAATTAAAAAATTAAAATAAAAAAATTCATTTAATGGGGTAAAATTTAAATGCTCTGAATAGTTTTCTCTTTACGCGCGCGAAAAAGCCAACAAAAAATTCAACAACATATTTCATTACATAGCCGTTTTGTTGTTTTTCCTAGCAACATTTTTTTGCAAAAACACAAAAATTTTACAATAACTGACTAACTGACCTTTTTTTTTTTTACTAAATACTTATCTCAAAAGTTACCTAATGAATCTAACAAATGTAACACGCAATGAAATAATTGTGCACGGTTTTGTTTTTGGATTTTTTTTTTGTTCACACACAAAAACGTTAATTGAAATTGTGTATATAGAGTACCTATATGATTTGTAACACTACGTTCATAATATGTGAATTGTAAGAATAATATTGGTTTTATTTGGAATTATTGAAGTCAAACACTTATACCCTAGATTCCACGTTTGCAGTTTTGAAATGAAAAAATATACAAATAGGAAAAGACTATGCAATATTTGAGAAGTAAAGACAACCGAAGTAAATTGCAAGGTTGCGTAAAAAATCCGAATCGACCGCACGCTAACGGGGGCTGGTTTAAGTTTTGTAATTCTTCACTCATGGCTTATCCTTTGGTGTTGTTATCAATTATGAATTATTAGTCTGCTTGTTTTTCTCGTTTTAGATAAATGTCAACGTTCGACTTTTAAAATTTAAAAACTGTTATACGGATTTTGTATAACAGTTTTAAAAACTAAGAATCTTACTTATATTAGTAAAATTGCTAATTAATAATTAGTAAAATTGCTACATAATAATTTTGCAATTTTTTTAAAATTATTATAAAAGAAAATTAGCTTTTATTGAAGATATCTTAGAAAAGAGAGGATTTAAAGTTTAATATTTCGTATCATTTTATTTAATTCAAACTATTTCTGTTATATTTTACCGTTCTTTTTTTTACGTTAAAATAATTTTTTCTCTGCAATATTTTTTTTTTATATTGCTAAAATACAAAATGTAATTATTCAAATTGTAATTAAAAAATGTGAATATCATGGTGTTATACTATAAAATAAATAAGGTATAATTGTATATGTATGTATAGTTGATAACGTTTTGCAAATAGGTACGTTCACTGGCTTATATAGATAAGCAGTCAGCCAGTCAGATTTTGTTCTTTTTCCCTTTTTATTTTCATACTCGTATTAAATTATTTATAAAAGTTTTATGATAAAATGGAATAAAAAATTTGTACTACAAATTTACTACTTCAATTTCCTATCTGATAAATTAAATGTAGCCATATTTTTTAGTTAAAACTGATATTTAGACGTTTTTAAATCAATGTGCACGATATATTTAATTGTTATTTTGGAAAATTTTGTAATTTTTTTTCTGTGTACAGGAAGAATATATAAGAGTATATTTTTAAAATTACATTTCCTGTGATCGGAAATAAAATTTAATGGGTGTTTTTGCAAAATTCGTAGGTAGATTTGTAGGGAAGCTCGATAAGGGCTCAGGCAGAAATTGAAAGAAAAACTGCCTTGGATTTTAATAAATGGATTTTAATAGATCAGGGATTTTTCAAACTATTAATTACAAAGTATCAAGTCAAAATTCAAATAAGTCTGTTAAAGGAATTTTGTCGACTTACGTAGTATTTATGAAGGCTGAAGAGGTCTTATTGAGCAATTAATTAGAATTACGTAAGTTTGTAGGACAAGAATTACGCAAGTGGAGACGTTTGTTTCAATGTTTAGTGCCAAGATAACTGACATTTTATATGATAACTACAATTCTTTAAGCATCAACAGTTAAAACGCTCTTATTCCTTCCATCAGAAATACTATTGAGTTCAATATAATCCCGCTCTCAAAAATGCTTTTTTTTGAATGCCCTATTTTCAAATTTGATTAATTGATGCTATACCAATTGCAACTTAAATAATTGATTTATCTTAATTAATTAAACCATATTTTTGATTTATTATCCAAAATAATAGCAGATTTAAATGTTTAAGTTAAAAATATACCATCATTTTTTTTTTTTAAATTTAAAAGAGAATCACAATAAAATTTTACAAATCTGTTACAAAATTAATATTGTAAAGGAAATTTGTTAAATAAACAACTATTTTTCGCCTATATTCAAATATCAGGATGAAAATTCTAGAAAATTTAATAAAATATGTAAATTACATTAATATTGTTATTTTATTTCATGAATATAACTTTGAAATTATATTTCGGCTAATTTACAATTTATACATACTATCATTCGATATAAGATATTTGTATAAATAATATATTTCATGAATATCAAATAAAAATTGTATAATATGTAAATTGAACATTGTAAATTTTCTATACTAATTGTATGAAATAAAATTCAATTTACATACAAGTATGTAAATATAATATTGTTTATAATTATATTGTATACTACTCGTAGGTCCATAATACTGGTGGGAAATATTAAATGCAATAATTATTCGGAAAATATACATACGAAAATATTATCAAAAGCATGATAATATGAGAAGAATTTTCCGCAATAAAAATTTTTTAAATGCAACATTAAAAATTGAATTCTCGTTTTTCTTTCTTCTTTTTTTGAAATGGTTGGCGATTGCTTTTACACATTTATACATATACATAGATTTTTATATTTGTTTAGATTAAATATAAAATATTTATGTGTATGCCATATTATGCTAAATTAAGAATTAAAATTTTATACGATTTTAATTTTATACGTACACAAATATTTAGTGAAATGCTGTTCTCGTATTGTTTTTTCCATTATGAGTTTATAGCTATACTTAAGCGTAATAATATTGTAATTAGCTCCGAAATCAATGATGATGTACGAAACATTAATTAATTTTTTGTTTTCTTATTAAAATTCTAAAATAATCTCATATTTATAGAAAGTAAATTTAGAAATTCAATATTTAGAAAATTTTAAAATTTAAAGCTTTTTAATATTGTTCCTTTGTATTAGTATTTTTTTATTACATTTAGAACTATAAAACTGAATTCAATGTTTAACATTGAAATTTTACTTATAACTTAATTTCAGTATAATGTTAAGAGATTTAATTTTATTGAACGAAATCATTGAATATTGTATACAATAAAATAATTAGTTTGTTGTTTCTGATAATGATTCTGAAGTGGTTGCATTTATAATATGGATAAATCAGAATTCTAAATGTTTATTTGTGGTGTATTAAACCTAAAATTTAATTAGCTTATATGTATATTTTATAAGAATTCATATAATAAATCTCGAAAATTATTCCATCTGGATATTAGTTTTCTTTGGAAATCAATTAAGAATAGAATAATCCGTGGATCCGATTGCTTGTACACAAAACCCTGATATATCATTAAATTCTTATTTCGAATATTTTGCTACTAAAATACATTTACCTTAATCAAGTAATAAAAATTGCAATACCCAAATAACTAAGCATTCTGTTTCAATTGCAAAATCATAAAATTTTCGTATGCAAAAAACCAATTTAATAAAATTTTCTCTATCAAATTTGCAAACTAATGTTCAATTGCTTTTATGTATATTGTCTCATAATTCGTATTACTCGTTTATTTCTGGAATGCTTCTCCTAATTTATGAAATCTGGGAATTCTAATAAGTACGAGTATCATATACAGATTACGAATTATACTTAATGTAATTTTAATTTAAAATTAGTTTTGTATATAAACAGAAATATTATTTTCGCTCTAATAATTCTTTAATATTAAAAGTCTAACTTCACCAGTATAACATTTTAATTACTTTTTAACATATTAGTAAATATAAATATAATGATGATTATTATCTTATATAATATATTTATAAATAGATAACAAATAAATGACCCCTACACTATAGAATTTACAAAATAATCGAAATAATAATTAATATTTTAATGAAAAAGCAAGTTAACATCTTACATACATATAGTTATATATGTATTTGTAATGTCAGTATAACAAAATCGAACCATAAATGTATAACAAAATTATATTTTGCTTAAAATTTACGTTCATTAAGCTAAATAAATTTCCACTTTTGATTATGTATTTTGCAAAAGAATATACAGATAATTACGAATAGGCGGGTTCAAAATATAATATTTTATTTGTTAAAATGTTAAAATAGCATTAAAATTTCAAAGTACAGATAAGCACTATAAAATATATAAGAAATTGTAATTGTACATACTATACGTGTTTAATTTATGCATAATATTCATAGTTTCTTTTTAGAAAATATACACATCCTTTATGATCAAGGGTCATTTAACCTGTTAAATATATTTTAATTGGAATAACACCTGTATTATAATTTTCTAAATTTTTGAATTGTGTATTAAGTTGTAAATTGTAAATGTTATAAATTTTGAATATGCACACATTTGTACTTTATATATATTAAGTACTTGCATATTGTATTTGAACTTAGTTGTTTTGTAAAGAAACAAATGGAATGGATTTATAATACTTAATTATAACTTCCTTTCAAATACTAATAAATTTTATTATTACACTTAGTAGTAGAAATTCGTAATTTACTTCAATAAATTTATATACATTATGTATATGTGTAGGAAAAGTTAGAAATATCATATATTGTTATAAAATTTAACTTAATACATACTTGAAATTTACAAGTTTTACATGCTGTCAGCAAAAATATTTTGAATAAGTATTGTTATTTTCATTACTTATTAATTTTAAATTAAGATTTTAATTAAATTTAACAATTAGGACAAGTATTAGTGCTTATGTATTGACTTTTTTTATTTTAAATGCTAGAAGAAGTTTAGTATAGGATAATGTTGCCAAATGTTTCCAAATGAATTTTCTTTAACATGACAGCATTAAAATTACGAATTACATTTCGAATTTCGAAGAAACCCAAAATGTGACTTTTTCATTTCAGTGCTCTTCATTTAGATATTCTAAGTACTTATCGTTATCGTGAGATCACTTCAAGAGTAAAATCATTTGTCTACTTACTGTTATACAAACTATATTCCGAGAAAAAAATTGACATATTTTCCACCATTTACCCGATGCCTCCATAGTTATTACTGAATCATCCTGTACATGAGATCTTTTCTGTATTTCCTGTTATTGTATTATAAAAATTAAAAGGGTTACTACCAAAAAATTATTATGTTACACTAACCTGCAGCTATTCATTATATACCAACCTGTACTAGTGATTATTCCATACATAGCTGATTATTCTACTATTAAAACTGCATTATGTCCTCATTAACATTATATATGCTTATTTAACATTATTGTATGCTCTAGTTTAAATAATTTTCGTAAGTTGTACAAAATACAAAAATTTTAGTGTTTAGAAGAAAAATACAGGTCACTAACTTGCAAATCTCTCTCTTTATTTTCACAAACAGCTAATTTTGTGCCCATAAAATGTATGTACATACAAACAAAAAATAAAAATACTTTAATATCACTTAAAATCAAAAGTGTAAGTATAAGAAAATATAGAATTCTAAAAATAAATAATTAAAGCATTAAAAAATATTTTTCTTCCTTTCTTTTTCTAATGATCACAAACTTTTGAACGCACACCAATGTATTTATAGTAGATATGTACGTTTACTATAACAAGCATTTAGAAGTATATGCAAATGGGAAGAAAACGTTTTGTTTTCATTATTAATTTATATGTATATAATTTGTATGTGTAAGCAAAAATTATGTATAGTCTTAAGATCATTGTAAAATACACGCTTCTATAAATTTTTCATTTATAAAAATAGCAACATAATTATGTTAAGAAATACATAAGGTATTCTATATATTTTATTGTGCGTATATTTTGTACACAAGCACTTCTACTTAAGTATATAAGCGTGAATAACGTGTAGAATGAATGTATAATGTGAATACTTAATGTTCAAATAAACTTACAATATACAGCAATCCATAAACATCTTGGGTACAAGAATACGAGAAGTTTCTTTGAAAATGTTTTCAAATAATTTGAAGAAGTTCAATATAACTAAAAATTACATTTGGTAATCTTTTTAATTACCAAATTACATTTGGTGAAAAGGTACACAAAAGATGTAAATAGTAAGCTCGTTAAAGACAGTTTCTGTATAGTAAGGGTTTATGAGGAAAATCTTGTATAACTAACATGACTTTAAATATTAAAATTTTGATATGGAGATTTCTCCGACAGTCTAAACTCCACAAAAATTTTAATGTGTATAATAAATAAATTCTTTAGAAATTTCGCAATTTTCGACCAAATTTAATTAATACTAGAAATTTGGACTAAAATTTCGATGAAATTTTTTTACTAAATTTTGAATACGCATATTGAAAGTTCCCATTTTAAGGATATCGAATTTTGGCATAGAATTACAATAGAATTAGCAAAATTACAACAGATTGATTTACATTAATTTATTCAGATTAATTTTGTAAAGCTAAGGAGGTCTAAATTTCAAACAAATTTAGTAAATTGTTATTGTCATCAGAAATTAATTTTTTTCAATAGGAGGAGCGCATACAATATTATTCTAAAATATTTTTCTATGTGTCCGTATTGAAAACACTATATATTTATGCTAAATATTCATTTATGACAATATTTTTAGAACATTTCTTTCAATATTTTTTCAGAACATTAACTCGCACATAATTTGTATACACATTAAAAAAAAAAACATGCATACATTTAAAATAACACACATATATTTTTGTATAACTAGAATATTGTATAACATAATATTTTATTCGTGTATAACAATATATAAAAGAGTATTTTATTTTGAAATAATTTTATTAAAAAAAAAATGTTTTCTTTTCATTTAATAAATTTTCTAAAGAACAACAATGGTCATATAGGTTATGTTTACTACAAAATTATTATACATTTTGTATACGAAACAAGGTTTCACATTTAATTTATGAAATTTTTAAAAAACAAATTCTAAAGAAACATATAAAATATATAAAAGAAACAAGATTTTTAAAAGTCATGTTTACTTTTATGAATATTGTAGAAAGTCATAAATTTTTAAAGTATTTGTGTTATTGAAAGGTAATGAAATTTTTTCTTTTTTGAAAAATTTGGGGTAATAAGGAATTCTTTATTAAGATTTCCAAGGACTCCTATTGCCACTTTTGAATAGAAACATTTATATTTTGCTAATACGCCAAAATTTTATTGTTTTGTTGTCTCCTAAATGTAATAAAAAAAAATTTCAGTTTCGTCATCTAGAATTATTAATTGAGATACTAAAACAAATATTCGAATTTTTTGTACAAATACAATTAAGGGGTCTAAATTTTTATTATTTAATGCACGAAGTTCGCCAAAACAAAATAAAACATAAGTATTTTCTTATTTTAATCTACTACAATTTTCGCCTTCTTATAAATTGTTTAAGATTGAATTAATTTCTCTGTCAAGCGTTTGATGCATTTCGTCAGAATATATATATGTGTAATTGTTTGTAAATCAAGTTTCGGAGATAGAGAAATAAAATGTTTACAAACATAGCAGTTCACAGAATTTAATTTTCAATATTTTTTAACATGGTACTCGAATCTTGAGCTCGATACCAAATCGAACGTATTAATGAATTTAGTGTTACACTAAATTTAATTAAATATTTTATTTTAATATTCAGTTGAAATTTACTTGACCCTTTAATTTTCTAACACTCTGTACTATGCAAAATAATTTTTTTTTTTTGTTTTTTATTCGTTTTGTCATAAAACAAAAAGTACAACATTTTTTTAATATTTTATTTTTAGAATTTATTTTTGTATTTTTTTTGCTCTCATTCTTATTATTTTTTTCACTTAAATATTTTTTTTTTTTATTTTCAATTCGTTTTTCATTGTTGATATTATTTTGAATTTAATATTTTACAATATAATTTTTTTATATTGTTGTTTTTGTTTTTTTATTAACAAGGATAATAATAATATTGGCAAGAGAGAAAAAACAACAAAATAAACAAAACAGCACCATCAAGCGGTAAACATCTGTTTTAAAAATGTTACTTTATGCGTTATTCTAAAAAAAGATTATACCGGTGTCATCACAAATTTTTATATACGAAAAAAACGAAAAAAAAGAGAGAGCCCATGAGATCTCTTGAAATATTTTGTTTAAAAAAAAATTTATTATAAAAAAAAAATTAAAATGAAATATTTTGTGTGAGATAAAAGAAAATTTTTACATTCGTGATATTGGAATTTTCGCGTATTTTTTAAGTGCAAAAAAACGTATAGTATAGGAATTCTTTACCCAATTATAAGCAACTTAAATGAATACACAAACACATGCATATTTGACTGAAATTATTAGTGTAGTATAGGTAAATTTTTACGCCATAAATGAAAATATTACTATATAATAAGACAAATAATAAGAAAGTTAAAAATATTATATATTTTATATCTCAATACCACGCACTCTCAAATCGAAATCTCACCTAATTTGCGATAAATTTGCATATTGAACTGTAACTGTAACGAATATGAATAAGATATTGAAAATAAACTAAATTAAAATAATTGATTTTTAGATTCCGCATTGAAAATATTAAAAGTGTTTTACTACAAATTTTACAATATTCTGTAGATGCTGGCTAGCGAAATAGTTTCTATTTATGAACACCTTGGTCAAGTGTACACTTTCTTTCCAATTCCATTGTGGTTATTAATTTTCATCAAAAATTTATTATTTATTTGAAAATAATTTTTTATATTAATTTATTTGCAAATTTGTATATACTTTACTTACTATAAAATCGTGCAATTCTCGATAAACCACAAATCGTGTTAAACTTGAACATTAATCCATATATATCAGAGTATAAACCATGGTAACAATAACAGCTTTTGTATACCAAATAATTGAACATTTTTATAGAATTTTCTCGCGTATGTTTATAAAGAATTTATTTATATAGCAATTCATAATATTGAAAAGAAAGTTTCTCTATGTAGGCAGACATATAATATTTTAATCACATATAAAGTATAATTATTTTATAGAAAAGGAGTGTTAAATTATTGTTATTAACGAACATTAAAAAAAAAACCACAATTATTACATTAAAATCGTGAGTATATAGTGATAACAAAAAAAAAAGTAGAATGAAAAGCAAATAATTAATTTATTTCCCGAAAAACATGAAAAAAATTACGATATATAAAACAATTACATTTTAAAAAAATGTTGCGGTTTTTGTAATTACTACTACTGGTTGCCCTTTTTTACAAAAAAAAAAAACCGTCTTGAAATAAAAAATTACTTTTTAAACAAAAATAAAGAAAAAAGCGTGATTAAAATTTTTAGTGAAAATTTTTACACTATGCCTCATTTACACTTAATTCCGATTATGGTAAGCTTTGATCTAATTTTCTCTTTTGAAGTTTTGCGAAAAAGAAAATGGAAATGAAAAAAAATTTGAAAATTTTCGAGAAACTTTTACACCTATTCTTGTTATCAAATTAGGAAATTAATTTAGATCTAATCTTTTTATTTTAAATGAATAGTTAAATTTTTCAAAAAAAAAAAATTGTCTTCAATGTTGTGTTAGTTTTGATAGCTTAAAAATGAAAATTTTGAAAATATTAATTTGAAAAGTAGTGTGTCCACTACAAAAGCCAGTCACTGAAAGAAAATTGCTATTGACTAGCTTTGCGTTCTGTACTGAAAATGAAATTAATTTCACTTTTCCAGTGATTAAACTTTTGTGAAAAATTTCAAAAGGAAATCAAATAACAAGGACTCTACTTTGACATGAATTTTGTTAGGACAACTGCAACTCATTTACAATCGATATGACGACTGATAAATTAATGTGAAAATAATTAACAAATCATAAAATAAAATTCTACGGGATAAGTGATGGGACTGTGGCACCTTTTCTGTATGACTGCTCGGTATTCGCGTCGAAGGAAAACAATGCAATAGGTTTTCCATGAATATTAATGAAGTAGCATCTAATTTCTGTAATGATATCTTCACTATACAATATATTATAAATGCTACTGCAGTATTATTGGAAGAAGAATTTTGTTGCGTTGCCAATACTAAAGCGAGCTGAGGCTGAAAGTAAAATTCAAAATTTTTTTTTTCAATAATAAATCATAAAAAATTTTTTAAAATAACAAAAAAAAAGTTGAAAATCTAAAAATTTCATTTATCGGTGAAATAAATCAAATCAATTTCAATACCTATATTATAGGGGCGCAATTTAATTGATTGAATGATTAAAGAGATTACCAAACTTTTCCATTTTTCTTTTGTTTGCTGTTGAATAAACCACAACATATTAATTTCTTTTGTGTTTCTAACTTTTCAATTATTAAAAATTTTAGGTTTTTTTTGTTGTTATTTTCATGAAATAATTTCTATTTTTGACCAGCAACGCAATGTATTATCAATGGTGTGAACAGATTTCACTTAAAACCACAATTTCAATATGTGTTTTCACGTTTTTTAGGTTTATTTATCGTAGGCATACACAAATTTTGATTTATGCAAAAAGAGATTATAAAATTTTTAAAATGAAATTGCATGAAATATGCAAAAATCAAAGTTTATTAGAAATTTAAATATGTATGTATGTCAATAAAGCAAGTATATGACAAGTATTGATTTTATGGTTCTTTTAGGTTACTAAAGGAAGCAAAGCAATGTGTGAAATTTTATTTGGAAGGCTGTGTACTAAGCAACTGTTAGTATTGTTTAAAAATCATTTGATTTTTTTTTTTTGGAACTAAATATATATTACTAAAATGAAATAAATATTTTCGGTAGATCCCAGAATTTCAGTTATTGCACAAAAAACAAAAATATTTGCCTTGATTTCAAAATTACTGTCAAAATTTCTGCATTAATACAAAATTCAGGTTATGAGTTGCAATCAATGAATTTTGTTTAATGTAGCGTTAGTGGAAAACTGAAATGCCAGAGAATTCACTTCTTAACTTCTAATACTAATTGCTTTCAAATTTAAAAAACCTCAAAATATTATTATTGCTTTCAAATTAATGTATTTGATTAGAAATTATGATATCAAATAAATCACAATTTTGTTACTTTTACAAAATCAAATTCATAGCAATGGTGGGTGTCGTATTACACTACAAATACAGACCCAATTTATTCACTTATAAAATTTACTTATAAAGATTTAAGAAACTTGTCGAATGAAAGAAACCCATTAATACCCGAATTTATTACTCGGAAATTAATGACAACTAAAAGTAATTATAATTTCAATTGAAAGTAATTAAAATTTTTTTTTCGACCCCAAACATTTATTTTATGTTGTAATGAGAAAAAATATTTTTAACCCTTTCATTTTTCATGTTCTTTTTCCAATTTTTATGTTCTTGTTTCAATAATATTTTCATTCTAAAATTACTTTAAATCGTTTCTATTTATAGATTATAGGGAGAAAAAAAAAGTGTCCAAAATCTAAAATAAAAAATAATTTATTTTTACTTATTTTTTTCTGTTCTTATCCCCATAAATAATGTATTTGTACCATCTGTTTTTTCTTCCATAATTGTCATTCAATAGATATGAATGGCATCAAGTCTAATGGATGGCTTTTATCATCATTTTCATAGACTAATCAAAAATAAGAACTAAAGTAGCTATTTTATGTAAATATATATATATATATATATATATTTTTCATTTCTTTGAACTAACGCTCATTGAATTTACAGTATAGGTATTAACAACTTGTGTATCATTACTTTGAATAAAAATACACACACACGCACACACAATATAAGTATAATATAGTAAGTAATAATGATAATAAACTCTTAATGGGTTCTCAATTATCATAAATAAAATTATAAATAAAATGCAACAATATTACAATACAAACAGTACTGAACATTATTTTATGATACATAAGAATTCATTTTGTAACAGGAAAAGCTATTATAAGGGCTGAAATAGAATTAAAATTTAGAAAGCACACTCCAAATCAAATATCTTTTTTGACATAAATGTGCATTTTTATTGTTCATTATTTGACAACCAAAAATATGATAGTATTTTTTCCACTGATAACATATGATAGCTTGGAAGATCTTAAATTCCATACTTACTACATTCAATAGTCTATTCTCAAAAAATTTTTAAAAACAAAGTAAGGTCTGGCATGAATTGGAGCTCATTTTGTTACATAGCTTCTTCAGTTAATTAAAATTTTTCCATAGCTTCAAATATTTGAATTAAGTGATATTCCTAATTCGAATAATAAGGAGCTATAATTCAAAATTTGATGGTTTTTATTAAAATATTATAAAAGAATTTGCTCTTAATTTGTTTTAATTTCATGCTTAGATCTATTTTAAATTCGACATAAAAGTATCGCCTTTTTACCACATTGTACAAGTGAAACCTTCAAGTAAATACTCTCAATTTGACTCTCATTTCGTTCATTAATGGGAATTTAACTAAAATTAAAAACTCTATTCCTCTTTATAGTTACTTTAATTATTACTGGCACTGTAATGTACATTATACATATTATTTATATAAAATAATAATGAGAAAAAATTAGATGTTTTAATATTACAGTTTGTCATTTCATTTTTAATAAAGTATAGAGAATTACATCTATTTATAGCCTATTTATATACAAGGAATAACTACACAATTATCTCGCTCCCTATATATTTATTTTATATTTTTAAACAGTTCTATATTGTACATGTAAAGGTATAATAAATTAGAGAATATAACAATTTGCATCTTAAGTAATGAATGTATGTTTGTATATGTTTGTATATATATATACATATATATTTTCTATTATTTTTTATTTTTTATTATTAAATTCCACGCGACCTTTAAGTGGCATTTTAGAATACTGGCAATATTTAGAAGAAAGACAATATTACCTAAGTAATTGAAAAGAACAAGAAGAATAATGCTCTCTTTTTTTCATGTTATAATATGAAACGAAAAAAGGGAGCTCTGTCGGAATTCCTTAGGATTATTTCATTTTGTTCCTTCTTTCTTCGACAATTTATACACTAATTTTCTTTTCTTTTTATTAATAGATTATACAAAAAAAAAAATAGAAGACAATAAGAAATCAACTTTTATATTGTTTTTTTTTACAAAACTGTACTTTTCATTTATTAGCATAAAAATAATTTTTATAAGTATTATAAAGGCACAGTTTATGAATGGCAATTTGCTTTGAAAATAATTTCAAATAAGCTTAAAATTTTAAATGTGAAATTATACGAAAGTAATAATTGATAATAGTCCTAAATTTTATGCATAGGTAAAGTGATAAGGACGAAGGATTCCTTTCATAAGAAATTAAGTTTAAGAATTTCAATTTGAAATAAGTAATAAAATGTTTGTATTATACAATATACATTGTTATATTATAAAGGTGTATAACATTCACAAAAAGATATTCAGGTTTATTGCACAATTCTTATGAAGTTGAGTACCTACTTAAAAATATGTTTAAGGAAAATTTATAATATTTTTTTTAGGAAATAGTTCTAAAAATTTTGGTAATATTAGGGATTGCGATTTAGTAAATTTTTTAAAGAATAATTCAATAAAGTATTAAGTATATAATTTAAGTCTATTTATTGTAAGTCATTTGAATTTTTGCAAAAATTGTTGAAAGAAGGTGCTTAAGTATTTGTTTCACTGTATCCGGCCGTCTGTCTGTTTGTCCGCCTGTGGGCATGTTAACAAAACTTCTGTACATTTGAAGGTAGAAAGCTGGAATTTTATATGTACATAGAACTTTACTGGAAGTTATTTCCGTAGAAGAAACTTTTTTTTACCTATGCCCCTCTCCCTTTACACGCAATACTCGTACCTGCCCAAAATCCTAAAAATAGCAATTTTCAAGTAATTATTTTAGCAAAACCAGAAACATAAATTCTGCAAACGTAGAAAAGTAGTGGTTGACTTCTGCCGCGGTTGAACTTTACAAAAGGAAAATGGCCGTTAAATTATCTAAAAATCATTCGTTCCAAATTTTTGATATTGTTTTTCTTCTTCTATAAGTCTGAAATTTCAACAGCTATAAGACACTAATAAATAATTCATTTCGTTAAAAGACCTCCACCCCACCTCCACCCCTTCTCAAATTATCACCACTCGAAATTTTTAACATTTTAATATTTGGCACCATATATTTGCGAAACCGCAAGCTTTCTCAAATTTCTGTTAATGTAGAAAGCTAACGGTATATTTTATGCCATTAAAAATATAATAATTTTTCTTAACTTACTCAATTAACTCTCAAAATCTTTTTTAACCATTCTTTAAACTTATTTTTGCATTATTTAAAAGACTGCATAAATTGTTCATCCTAAATATATGCAATTCTTAATGAAATAGTTTCGTATATATGAATGGAAGTAATTTTGTTAGTGTAGAAGATAATTACGTAAAAATTATTTTGAAAGTAGCATTTTCAATTTAGTATTGAAGGGAAAAATGCTACATTACAAATCATTGGTTTGATCCAACTTTCAACTCAATAAATACAATTAGAAATCCAGGATTTTCGAATTGCTTAATGAAAATTTTAAGCTAATTATGAATCCGAAGTAGAATCAAACAATTTTTTGACTAGAAATTGAAATAAATTTTATATTCATTTTTTAAATGTCGAATACTTTTAATTCATTCCGATTTAAAAACGAAAATTCTTCACTTTTTTTTTAAGAAAACAATTTCAAATATTCAAAAATGAAAATTTGTTAACAGTAAAAAATTTTATAGTGTTAAAAAACCACCAAAAAAAAAATTAATTATAATAAATTCTTTTCATACCTTGTCTTTTTACCCATAAATCACAATTTTTTTTTTATTCTAGACTCGCTTGCCTCCATTAGATTTTGTTTACTCATAAATATTGCCTCTAATTGATCTGGATCTGTTACATATGATTTTGTTTCTGTCTTTTGTACAAAGAAATTTTTTTTTGTTGTTTAAATATTTTCATATAATATATGTATATATGTATGTACACAAAAAAATCCTTAAATCTAAATAATGGAAAAATGGGAATTCTTCATTAATTTGTTTCTTTTGTATAAAATCAAAAATAATAAAATGCAATGCAGAGTATACGGAGACAAAGCCTTGAATTTTTTGTTTTTAAATAATTTTTTTTTTGTATTTAATTTTCATTAAATATTTTTAAGGAATTGTTATCGCATTCACTGTTTCTTATAAGTATTGTTAAAATATTTAAATTGGAGGTGTTTATTATAAATTTTTGGTTATTTTTAGAATAAAAAAACCATGAAAATTGTTTTTATTTTTAAGATTTTGTGAAGTTTTTTTTTATAATTTTGTTGTATAGAATCAGAAATGTACACAATTCATTTGATTACAATAATTTGTTCTTTATACTTAAGAAGACAAACAATATAAAATTGTTGAATCATGTCTGAGTCTATTTACTTATAGGATTTAAAATTTATTATATAAGTATATAAGTATATTATTTTAACAATTATACAAAATATTATTTATTTAAGGGAATGTTAAAATTGTTTTTGAAAAGACTCCTTTCTTTAAGTTTTGAAGAACAATTGTAATTTCTTCAATCTGAACGCGTGTATTTTATTACGTCTAAATATTTTGATTTAATTTAAAAATTTATTTTTAATTTAAAAATTGTAAACAAAATCTTTTGTTTAAATGGAAAAATAATATATTTTATTTTTGTTCATTTGATTTTATGTGATAAGTATGTAAGATTGTAATTTAATCAATGGGGGATAAGTATTTTGTTTTTGATTTTTATTTTACAAATTTAACAAATCTCTAGAATCTAGAGATCAGAGTTTCGTATACATTAATAAGAGAAACAATTACTAATTTAAATGAAAATAAATCTGATTTTTTGAAAGTGCAATTTTATCATTATAAATTTACGAAACACAGTCAGAGCTCAGAAGTTATCAGAATAGCAATAAGTTAGGTACAATAATTTGCTCAATTCATATTAAAAAATTTTAATACGATTATAAAGGTGGGGAGATAAGGCCATAGTATTTTTACTATCGTTACAACACGTATCGGTGATTTCTGCCAATGACAGAATTAATAGACTATATTAATTAAGAATAACAAGGTTCTTGCTCCAGTCCCTTTATCTTATACAATATTTTTTACGTTAAAACTTTAAAGATCAATATGGAAAAGTTATACATACTTTTACACAGTGTGAAAACAATCTGTAAGAGTATATAGATTTCGTTAAATTCAAGAAAATTTATTATTCAGTGCTGTTCATATGGGCTTCATATAATTTAACCTTACTTTTTCAATATATATTAAAATGTAAAAAATAAACTTATTTCCCGGAATGGAACCTATGTCTCTATATAAGAGTGCGGTTTAAGTTACACTATTTATGGTTTACGCTACACTAATGACACAGCAATTCCCAATTCTTCGAAAGATATGATCTTTCGTGTTGTGCGTCTTATCGTAGCGGAAAAATTACGCAATATTTATAAACACACTATAATAGTGAGATTGGCGTATAGGAACCTAAAACAAACAAGTCTTTTATGTCCTATCCTATACGTCGCATAGAGGATTAAAGAAAACTTTTTTATTTGTGAACTGTTTTTGATAATATTTATATAAAATCTTTTAATAAATTTAAATGAATAAACAAATTAATTCTTAAATGATAATTTTACCCCTTCTTATCTAAAAATAATAAACAAATTATTTGACAAATAAAATTTACAAGAATTTTCAAAAATGTCAAAATAAATTTTTTCTTTTTTTCTGATTTTTAAACAAAAATTTTGTTTATTTAATTAAAATTTCAATTTAAATAAAGTTTTAAATTTAAATTATGCATTTTATAGAGGAGCAACTGCATTAAAAATATTTCAATAAAATTAAAGAAGAAAAAATTTGAAATAAAATTTTATTTTATTGTTATTCTTCTTTTTATCGAATACTCGTATAAAATTAAGAAGTCATTAAAAATAGAAGGTTTGTGTTCATATTTAATTGTCGGATCCCATACCAATATAAGTACCACATCATAGTAATGTTTGTTTTCATTTCATTTTTAGAACTCAGTATAAAAAACTCTTAGTTGCTCTTATATTTTCATCTTATACTTATAATGGAAATTGTTTAAAGTTTATTTAAAATTGAAATAGCAATTTTTGATTTTTTTTTTTTGCTTTTAGAATCAATATTTATTTAATTAATTCTTTTTTTTTCCTGGTTCAGTATTCTTTTTCAAAATGTAGAACATCAGTGATATATGTATATATGAATTCAATCAATTTTTAGTTGTTTATTTGTTCATTCAAAGTTAAGGAAATAATATGCAGTCATAGTCAGCATGATAGCAGAATATTATTCGAATACGTGTACGTATGTGCATTTTGATGCATTCTAATATTTTATAAAAGAGAAGGAAAACTTAAAATTTTTATTTTATATACTCTATGTGTTTAATCCTTGGATATGGTCATGATTCAATTTTGATTTGTTTATTTTATTTTATTTATTTTTTTCTTTTGATGAAATTATTACATTAGAAAAGCTGATGAATTTAAATGTACGCGCTTGTATACTCGTACTTTAGAATATAGTATTTTGTATCAAAACAATTGATTGCAAGTTGCAACTATAAAATGTTTATATGTACGAATTCTGAATAATAATATATGGAATGTTTATTTAGAGGAAAATAAAAGGCAATGTTTGTTACTTTAATTGAAAATTTTTCTCCCGTCAAATACAAAAAGTTAATGGAATTCTTTTAATATGTTTTATATAAGGAAGTGTTGTCAATGTTTAGTATGATTTATATTGAGGTAGTACGTAATTTTGTGTAATTAATTTGTCAATTTGTTGCTGAAATTTCTAATTTAGCGAAAACTCTTAAAATCAATGCGAAATATAATTTTCAATTGTAGACTCAATAGAAAACTCAATAGAAATTAAATATTCGCGATAATATTTTAGTAACATTTAAAAATTAACAGAGCCTTATATATGTGTATATTAAATTAGGCTTATATTATGTGTATATGTAATTAGGGTTTTGAACATTATTTTTAGAAAGTACTATAATTTATCGGAAATGCTACTCTGAGGAAAGTAATTTAAATGTAAGGGAAAGGGACTTAATATTTTTATTTTTAAAATATTGCGATTTCCATATAGTGACAACGTAAGATTCCACTACAATGAGATGTTCTTACGGTTCAAATAATAGATTCATTTTCACTTTAAATCTAGATCAAATTCAAATATATTAGAATTTAAATTACGCAAGATCAAAAATTTCTTAATAACATTTATTCATTCAGAATAAGTCTAAATTTCAATGAAAATCAACAAAAATCACATCAATTCTTCTGATCAACAACAGTACAAAAATTTTATTTTCTTTCCGATTTCAATTTTTTTTTTCTATTCGAAGAAAATCAAATTTATCTGACAAAGTTTTTCCCAAAAACCATATTATGCACACCAATACTAAGTTTTTATTTTTTTCTTGTCTTTTTATTTAACTATACGTATTCCATTTAATAGGTAGACATGCGAATTAATTTAAGAGTGAAAAATCATCAATTTTTCACGTTTTTCATCTTTGCAATTTTCTTTTTTTTTTTTTTTGCTTTTTCACATTGAATAGAGAGAAAAAAAACAGAAGAAGAAATTAAAAAATATTTTGATTTTTTCTTCCTTTTTGTATAAAGCACCAAATTTATAAAGCAGAAAAAAATTCTCACCACCCATAAATCGAAACACACAGCAAAAAAAAAAAGTAGTGCGACGATAGCAAAGCACAAAAAACAAAATCCAAAAATACTTAAATGAAAAAATTCATTGATGCAAGTGAAAATAAGTCGAAGGAGAAACAACAACAATGAAAATGCTATAAAAGTTTACAAAAAGTTCAACTGAAAAAAAAAAATTATTTTTCTGATACTTTAAAAATTCAAAAATCTAGAATTTACCTGCAGTTTACCTGTAAATTTCAAAATAATTGAAAAAAAAAAATAATTTTTCGTTTTTGTCAGCGATTTTTTTTTCCCACGAATATTTGAAAGGCAAAAAAAAAAGCAACAAACGAAAAAGGAAAATTTTTACAGCAAAACCAACACGTACAGCTTCATTGTATACTAAATTCTTTTCTCCTTCATCGTTTTTTTTTTTGTTACCAAGTTTTTCTTATGAAAAAGTAATAAAAATTACCATTTCGAGAGCAGTTCAGTGGAAACACAAAAAAACAAATCATGAAATAAAAAAAAAGGTTTTTCTACTATGCAATAAAATGGGTTTCTGGAAATTAAAAACGGCACGATATTTAATTTTTTGTTTTTTCCCCCTAAAAACTGTAAAAACTCTTCGATTCAGTTGTTTTTTTGATGACTCCTCTTGGCCTCTTGTTCTCTTTCACCTTTAAACAAGGTTACTATTTTAAATGTTATTGCACATTACTCTAGTGCCGCTGTTTTTTGAAAAAATATTGAAAAAAAAAACAAAAAGTTGAAAAGTTTTTCCTCAACATAATGAAATGAAAGAAAAACAAAAATGGTGGAAAAATAGAAATGAAACTAGTTTTTAATTATAGAAAATCAAAAGAGGAAAATAACAATTAAAGAAGCAGCTTCTATAGTATAACAGTTTTTTTTTCGCAAGAAAGAAAATTTGCGAATTTACGAAGACTTATTTGGTTTTATAGAGAATTTCTCATTTTTGGAGTTCTTGAAATATGACGACAGTTTAAAATGAGAGCGAGTAATTGTTATTGTTGCATTTTCTTGGTTTTCGAACGCTATGTTTCGAAATAGTTCAAATTTTTAATTGCAATCTTAAATTAAAAATTCTGACTTTAACAGTAGATTATGGAAATTGAAATTTTTTTAAATCTGGGTTTAAAAGATTTCACTGTTCTGGAGTTGTTCTACTTCGACTAAGGTGTTAATTCGAAAAATAAATTTTTAAATGAATTCTGCTTTGTATTCCATTACAAAACTCCTGTACTACTATACACTGTAATTCGATTTCATTATTGCAACAACCAAGTATGGTAATAAAATTTTAACTACATTTTAAAAATTATTTCTGAATTCACTTGTAAATGACCCTAATTTTTATTTCATTTTATGCTTTTTTTTTTCTTTTTGTGTTGACGCTCAGTGAATATGCAATTTTTGGTATTCTTCCAATGTATTCGTTTATATAGAAATAAATCAATAGAGAACTACTATGATAAAATTAAGACTTGACAAGTTTTGTGCTTAATTTTCTAAATTTTATTCTGTTTTCTTCTCTATGTATACCAACCACAAAGATAAGTCAATTGTCATTCAACTGCTTCATGAAAAGTACTAAAAAATAAGAAAATTTTGGTAGCTTTAAACATAAAAATCAGTGGGAAAAAAAAAAAAAATTTATGGGCACGACTTTAGTTTTTTTATTCTTTTGTTTTATTTTATTTTCAGTGGTTTCTGTTTTTTTTTTGTATCTATTATTGCTAATACTGTTGAAGATCTTCTTCTTTTTCTTGGATATTATCAAATTTTTCATCTTATATGATGATTAAGCACAATATATTCATCTTATATGTGCTTAAACAATATATATGGAAAATAATGCTGATGAAAATTATTAGGTTTCTTATCGTGTGAAAAAGTTTACTTTATAGTTAGGTGTAACTCTGTAATATTTTAATTTTAAAATGTTCAGATCTTTTTAATAATACAATTTTGAATGAAAATTTCAAATATAATTTAATAGAATTAAAAAATTTAGTTCAAAACTGAATTGTTTAAGTGAATTGTTATTTGATTCTTTAAGGTAGATGAAAAAAATTGGGAACATCATTATTTCAATTGCATTTTGATGATATAAAAATAATTAATACGGATCACACCCATTTTCTTTTATTTTATTGCAATTCGCGAAATTTTACATTTAGTTTTGAACTTGGGAATCAATTCACCCAAAGAAAAATTTCGTAAATCAAGTTGAAAATTAATGGTTAACAAAATTTCTGGTTACTATGTTTTTTTCCCTCTGGAAAATCAAGGCCTTTGACACTTCTTATGTCGACCAATAGCATCTATTATGATCCTCATACTTTGAACACTGGAAAATTATAGTATAGGAGCCATTTCGAACGGCGAGACTTCTACCGGGGTCACAAAACCTCTTCAAAAATATCGCAGCTCCAATAAAACTTCGTAATCTCACTATGAATGCTCTATCGTCTTAACCTCTTCCAGGCAGAGATGACATACCTCGCCTTCCGTTTTGCCTATTATCTTTAGATGTAGGCATTGTATAATTGTCCAGTTTACCCACCAATAATCTCAAGTATTGTGCAATTAGATATTGCCATAGTAAATCTTAAGTAAATAAAGGGAGTTCAATAAATTTTTGAGTATGTGAGACTTTGTTATTGAGAAATTTTGAAAAAATATCAAAATTACGGAAGACTGGAATTTTTATGAATTCTTCGCAATATTGTAATCCATCTTACTATAATTATAATAGTGAATGAAGTTGGATAATGTTGGATGTTGGTATGATTGCAAAGCAGTGGCTATGAGCAAAACTTTGCTTAGAATTAATAAATTAGTCATCATAACACGAGTATACACTACAACTGTGAACCTAACTTAACATAATTGTAAATTATTCATACGATAAAATGTAGATTTTTTTGTCAATCCTCATTTTTTACAAATTTTCATTTTCATTTTTTGGTATATTTTCATCATAAGACTTTTATGGTATAAAGTCTCACCCATCTTTATTATAATTTTGCAAAAAAATCACTAAACTCGTTAAAAAATGAATTCAAGAATATAGTTATGCTGATTTATATGAAACTTCTTTTCAAAATTTACTACTATTATGATTAATAAGCGTTAATTTTGCAAACTCTATACAAGTAACACTGATTTTGCAAACTCTTAGAAAATTATTTTTTTTTTTGTTTCTTTACAAATGTAGGTCATAAAGATGCTGCTACTCCTCTATAATAGGTGTTGAACCTAAAAATATGTAAAAGAAAAAAAGAATTGAAAAAAAAAATAAGGGAGTAGTAATTTTATTTTTTCGTCTTATTTATTTTTTGGGTATTAAATAGAGATACAACGTGAATACAGCACACCTCAATATATTATGATTTTAAAAAATAAATAGCTTTTTATAAAAGATTTGTTTCATCTTTAAAAAATAAGACATAAAAAATGAAATATGAGCTACGACAGTACGTATTTTTCTCGTGTTTAACGAAATTTCATTTTTAGTTCTACAATCTACTTACATGATAAGTTGTCAGGATTTGTACAGCTGAAACTTTAATTTAAGCATGAGAAATTTCGAAATATCAAAGCCGGTTTCATTATTTTTACTGAGAGCGTTGTAATCGTTTCTTTATATGTATAATGATTTATGTGACCATCCATTCACTGATAGTAAATGGAAAATATCTACTTGACTGCATGTAAAATCCAAATTTTCGGAATATTGTTACATTCATTTTGTTTCGTTGATGGTAAGAGCTATCATTAAATATTCAGATTCTATCCGAACACTGTAGTCACTGCGGCAATCGAAGACTATTTAAACATTTTTCTTTAAGATCGAGAAACTGAAAGTAATTCCCCTCTAAAAAAAAGAAGTAAATAATGGTATCTTAAAAGGAAAAAGTCAAGGATTTAAAAAAGAATATGTCATGAGATGAAATGAAAATGAAAAAAAAAATAAACCAAAGAAAAAGCAAAATAAATAAAAATTCTCTTTATGCTTATTTATTTACACTAAGAATAGCTGTTATGTGCTTATTGATAAAATTCCTTTTGTAAGATATAAAAAGAAATCTTTTATAAATAGCATAAAAAATACTTATGTGTACGCTTCTTAAACTGAAAATCTGGAAAAAAATTATTCAAGGATTTATGTGTACATATAAACAAATTCACATATAAACGTGAATCGAAAACGTGTTTTATGTATTCTGCAAATTCAACTTAAATTTTTTAAAATGTTTTTACTTAGAAATACAAATATTTGCTGTAACCTACTATATTTGGTGAGCAAAACCTTACAGTTTTACTTTGTATATATTTGATTTGTAAAACCAGTTTATTTTAGGGTGTTATAGTATATTTTTTGTACGTAAATAGGTTCGCGTAAAATTTTGTTTAAGAAGACAAAAAAAATCCTTTAAAATTTATTTTATAATTGTTTTCAGAAAAAGGAACAGTTTATTGATAGTATAATATGAAAAATTATAAAATAATTACTTTAGTACATGAATACTCGTACAGGAGCTTAGAGTATTGGAGTTCATAATTTTTCTATGTACTGTAAAGCTATAAAATCGTTTATCATCTACTCATCAAGCTTAATAACAAATTAATATGTCATCACTGCAACGGGATGAAATATAAATTATTCCATAAATTAATTCGTTGAATATTAGTCAAAATTCTACATCAGAAAATTTCTAAATTCCGATAAGATAAATATCGGGCTCTGCAACTTCGTAAAATTGACTAGTTATCGCTTCAACAACTGTCAATATTTTTATTTCTTGAAATAGCTTATGTGGTGCTGGGTAAGCAAAGATTGACTCTTTACCATTTCATGTTTGTTGCTCAAGTTGGCCAAAAAATGGGTTGTCGGGTTTTGGCAAATTTCCACAATATTATAATTGTGGACATTTTGTGTTTTATAACACAAATTTGTGTTATAAAACACAACATAACTATAATATTGTGGTTAACTGGATCGAAAATTGATAACTTTTTTTGGCTTCTTGAAAGAAGATTTATTTTGTTTGAGATTGAATATTATTAAACCAATCTGGGTTTGCGAGAATTAATTATTTTTATAGTCGAATACTAAAACATGTAGTGTTTTTCAATATTTACCCATTAAGGCATGAACTAAAGTGCTTCATATTCGTATAATATAAAATAATTTTCTTTTAATTCGAAAAAAAAAACATTTCTTTGAAAAACTATTCAAAAACCATAATATTTTTTAATAATTAATTTTAATCCTTAATTCTTTACTATTATATATGAATAAATAATAAAAAATAATCTATGTACTTATTTAAGTATTATTTCAAGCATAATAATAGGATTATTTTTTTAATTATTTTCTTAACACATTGATGGATTGTTCCTATGTACAAGTGCCATAATTATCAATTTTTACTTATTAAATTTACTTAAAATAAGTAAATAAACTAATTAAATGCAAATTTAAAAAAAAATACATACTTAATATAAAAATTTATTTCTATCTATTTTGGAAGCACATACTTATTTTAATTAAATTTGGCTAGATCCATTTAGAAAACCATATTGAAATAATAGTTTAATTCTGCATCAGTGATCTTTTGTTACAGTGAATATTAACGCTATTGTATAAAGGTTTTGGTAGATATCTAAAATTTTCTTTTCTTCATTATTCCATAAGCAGTTTTTTTCATTTCACCAAATTTAATAGGATTTTCCATTGAATTTCATAGAAAATTTCTAGGTATCAATCTTCATATAGAATTTTCTAGGTATATTTCCGGTATATCAGTAAAATGTCACTTTTATGCCAATGTATTAGAGCTTATTCCAAACAGAATAGTTTCTTAAAACTTTTAGATTCAGATATATTATTTTACATTATGTTTTGGAAAAGATTTCCTACTAAATTTATTTGGTACACTTTGGATTATTGGAAAATTTATTGGTACGATTTTGGTACAAAAAAAAAACCAAAGTTTGGCCAAGTCGGATATGTGTAGAATAAAAACAATTTCGCGCTACTAAAATTTTCCAGTTATAAGTGAAATACTTGTATAATTTTGTATGTTTTTAAGATTTTCAATTATTTTAATTAAAATTTATGCAAACCTTTTTAGGCCATATGAAATAAAACACAGTATATGAAAACTTAGTTTGTTTTTATTTTACAGAAATTATAAAAAAAATATTAAATTTGTTTAAATGAATTATTTATGAAAATTGTAGAGAAGTTTTTCAGTTAAAGGAATTAAATTACTTCCAAATACTAAATGGAAGCAAAAAATAAATTAAAATTTAGTGAAAATTGATAAAGTGTTTCCTAAATCTTCATTTATTTTAATTTTCATCAACTTCCTAATGAAATTTCTTGGAATTCTCTTAATATTTTGAAGAATATTGAAGATGTTTAGATGATACCTTTAAGATGTACCGACCTACACTATTTTTAAAATTATTATTCCATACACATTAATGGGAAATTTAAAATTTATTGTGTTAGAAATTCTACAATACATAAATCACATGCAGTAAGATAATTATTACACTCAACAAAAAAATTATTTTTAAAAAATTCATACATTTTAAATTTTTAGTTCTCATCTAGAATCATATTACAAATTTTATGTTGAAATTTCTCAACTACACAAAATATAAAACATTTTTTTTTTTCAATTTTCAACACTTGTTGTAAATCATTAAAATTTTGTAATTTCCTTGTATTTAAATTTTAATATACTCAAAATACTGTGCTCTTATTTTTTGCTTCTTACAGCAGAATTTAATTTATTTTTAATAATCATTAGTGCATATACTAATTGAATTATGGGCATACTTGAAAAAAAAAATCTAGTGTAAAAAACTAGAAATTCTCCTACCCTTAATAATTTTCAATAATTTTTTTTTTTTTGTTGCAATCTCATGTATAGATAAACAAAATTACTTAATTCTCTAGAGGTTAATAATTTGCTGTCAATAATAAATCTGTTTTTTTTAGAAAATAAAAAAAAAAATCTGTTTTCTTAACATTTTCCCAATAGAGAAATAAAAGAAATCTATTGGATAACATCCTTTAATCTATATATTATAAATACAATACAAATTCAGTGAAAAAGAAAAATTAACTGTATAAGCGCCTCCGGTATTTCGGAATAAACAACAATTTACAACAAAAACAAAAGTGTAAAGATCTCTTCAAATTAAAATTAATCATGAAGCAACACCATGGTTTCTTTCTTTTTTTTCTTCTTATTCCTATTAAAATATTATTGGTGTTATTGTTCCCGTTGTTGTTGTTGTTGTTGATGTTGCCATCACCGTTCTTATTATATTTTACCCTTAACTTAAATATAGAAAAGAATGAAACAACAGAAATTATATAAGTAAATATGTATATATAGAAGAATCAACATGAAATCAATCCCATTAGCATAATTTAAGGAAAACTTAAATTATCCATTAAATAGTAACAATAATCTTTTCATGTAAACACATTTTTTAGATTTTTCAAGTAAAAGAAAAAGAAAAACAAAATTAACGTGTTAAAAAAATAGAAAGGAAATGAAATGAAAATAAGTAAGAAAAGAACAAAATAATAATAAAAAATGAATCCTACATACATACTAGATTTTATGGTTAAGGGTTACCATATGGTTACTGTTGTTTGGAAGAACAAGTATTGTACTTAAAAATATTATGAATAGAAATAGTATTTGGAGGAATTTTCGAGAAGCAATATGGGAATATTCGCGGTTGTTTCAACAAGGCGTCGCAGGGTTAAAGAACATATAAGGAAATCGGGATTAGGGGCTGACTTGTATGATCTGTAAGGGGGAATGAACCCAATATATCATCTAAGAGTATAAACTTGTGTTATTTTGCCAAATAGGTCGTTCTCCTATGAATCATCCGATGCTTCTTCTTACGCGTGAAATCGTAACAAAACCATTTAATTATACTTTTGTTTTAAAATTTTTTTAGATTTTACAATTCCATATAAAACATTATAGTGGAAAAATGCAAAACAGATAGTTTTCTTAACTAAAATGTTCAATAATACTAGAATATTCAGTATTATTAAATTTGCTATAACATATTATATTGGTGCGAAAATCAAAGTTATGGGCTATTCATAATTTTTCTATGACTGTAAAGTATCGTCATCGTAATTTCATTTTAGAATTCCAAAAATAACTACTGATATAAAAATTTTAAACTTCACAAAATTATCAAAAGTGTGATATTCTTAAATTTAATGTTCAACAATAATATAAGCTAATGTGCCGGAGTTAAAATTATTCTAGACTTCTATCCAGACGGACGTTTCTCTTCACTTTTCCCTCGAGAACCAAATCAATATCAAATATTTTAGTGCATTTTAGGTTGGGTCAAAGTCCCCCATTATTGATAGGTTTAGTGAAAGTTTGGGCCCGTCTATCTTTGTCTTTCAACGATTTTTAGCACCTGCATTGAAAAACAATGTATATATTTTAGTTCCATAGAGTGATTGGTAACTCTTTAACTTTTTCTATAATAATAAAAAAACAAAAAAAAAATAACATACAATTTTTATGTCTTGTATCTCACAACTGTTTTAAAATTTTTTGAAAATTTTCTAAAACTAAAAAAAATTTATTTTTAAGAATGCAACCATCATTCTCTCTTCAGTTGTTCTTTAGCTTAGTTTGTGCGACGAATAGAGTATATGAAATTCGTACAAAAATATAAAGCGAATGTTATTTATTTTGTTGTTTTCCGTATTTTGTGTTAGTATAGAAATTTATAAAGCGGAACATTATCATCCCCCTTTAGTTAAAAACTAAAATTGTGTAACGGTTTCCAACATTTCCTTTTCTGCTCTTTTTTTTTTTTATTTTTTGTCGGTTTTTTTGTATTTTTTTAACCGAAACCATACAAAAATTTCAAAAAATCAACAAAAAATTTTTATTTTTAAATCAACTCCTTTGCCGATTCAACCCCCGAGTCGTGAACCATGTAGCGGCATAATCTATACAATCTTTATTTTTATTTTTTTAACATCTTTATATTATAAAATTTATTTTGTTAATAGGGTGGGTGGATTTCGAAAATATGCAAACATTATAAATGAATTTTATACATTAACTGTCGTTACTTGCATTTCGCATTTTTGACAACAAAATAAGTTCCGTTATTAAATAACGTAATTTTTGTTTTGTACACATACAATTTTTTGTTTTTATTCTTATTTATGTGTGCGGTGCGGAAAATAGAGTTGACTTGAAAGTGAATAATACACTGAACAAAAAAAAAAATTAGATAAATTTTTTTTTTTTTGTAACACAATTTCTTCATTTAAAAAGTTTTTTTTTTTGTCTCTCCCTAACGTATTGTGTTTCTTGTCGCGCTTGTTGTATTGTTCGAGCGTACAATGCGCGTTTCTGTTGTTAACATAAAAGTAAACATTTTACCATTTTCATTGTAGTAGTTTTGTGTTGTTTGTTTGTTTCTTTCTTTTTCTAATTTTAATGATTACATTTTACATCTTTTTGATGCGTGTGAGGTTTCTTAAGTTTTCGGTATTACTCCACATTATTTGTTCGTATATATTATTAAACTCATTGGTTGGATGGTCCATGTTTGTTTTGCATAGAAATATTTTCGTAAGTATAAATATTACATTAATGTTGTATGTATATACGTAATGTGTATAAATTACATTACATTTTTTAATATTATTACGGTATATTATTTCAAATTATATTAGATTTCATTTGCACTTGCATTATAATAAGGTAACGTACACCCTCGCGAAAAAAAACTGTGGAAATGGATGGGATTGCGTTTGTTTTTCTTTAGATAAGTTTATAGTCGTATAGCCACAAGAGAAATGAACTTTTTATATAGAGTTTTTTTGTGTCATTTTTGAATTTTAATGAGATTTAAATTATAATTTAGAATCGTTTACTTTAATAATTAAAAGTCCAAATTGTATAGGCCAAATAGTAAATATATAATTATGTAAGTACATATGGAATAATCTATGGAATAATATAGTTAAATTTTAAAAATTTACGATATTTCGTAAACCTTTTGTATATACGTAATAATTTAACTTGTATATTACAACATTACAAAATTATTAAATTTCGATTAGGATACCGTGTGAATGTGATGAGAAAAGGAAAGGGTGAGTGGATGCTTGAAGAGGAGTAAAGAGAGTTTTTGCTATTTAATAAGTTTTCATTCGTGAAAGTCTTAATATTTTATAGGCAGTAATTCAAAATGATACAGTATCGTCTAAATATACAACCTATACAAAATTCCGTACATTAGCTGAGAATTTCGAAATCGTTTATTGTTAATTTATTGTTGTTGCGGAATTGTCGCAAATTTTTCAACAAATGAATTATAAATTTAAATATAACATTGGTACCGGAACTAGATTTTTCTTAAAATCGTAAATTATAATTTTCATATCGATCGGAATAAAAGCATTTTTCAGACAATTAAGTTATTTTTTAAAAATATACTCTATACACTTTTCTTTCCACATTAGGAACGGATTGTCATTTGTCCTTAAATTGCCCGCTTTCAATTCAATATAAGGCAACAAATAAAACCATTCAAAATAGTTTTGATGTTTATACAAACACAAAAGTTCTAAAGATCCTTACAATACCAATAAAAATTGCAATTTTTTTTTTTATGTTTGCTTATATAAAATAAATAAGATATTTTTGAATTGAAATGGATAACAATTTTCCCCCCTAGTTAAGTATTTTATTAATATTTTTTTTATATATTAATTTTTCTTGTTCTTTTTGTTTTCTCTTCATTTAATTTTATATATATATGAAATCTTCAAAAAATTATTATTGATCATAAAATTTAATTTCAAATCTTCCTCATATAGTTTTGAGTTCAAATAAATTTGTTTTTCTTTACAAGGATTCTTCATACTATTACGTCACACATATTAATTTCAATTTATTTTTAGTGATTTTTCTTAAAAAGAATTTTATTCTTGTTGCCGTCTTTTTATTTTGCTTGCATCAATATCGTATATGTATGTATATCCTTTTTCCTGTTTAATTTTTATTACTATCATTTCATTTAATATTTGTATTCGAATGCACACAATAATAATAATAATAGAAGGATGAGATGAGAGAGTTTATTATGTCCTTATTTTTCTTTTCACTTGTTTTCTTTTATATTTTTTTTTTGTTTTTCCATTTTATTTATATTATTAACTTTGGCTATTTTTGTCACAGTAATGGGGAATGGGGGGTGGGATTATAAAATATCATATATCAGATTTTATTTTATTTTTACTTGCAAAGAAAACGTATACAAAATTTTTAATATATAAAATAATATTTTTCTATGTGAAAGGAACACAAACCCAAATAATAAAAGAACGAGAAAAATATTCATTATATTTTATATATATGTATATTGTGTAAGGATATACAAGGATATAATATATGTGCAATGAGTAAATCAGTTTTCAAGTATAAATTTCTTAAAATATAAAATAATAAAAGAAATTGTTACAAAAATATCAATTTTCGGACCCTTCTTTTTTTGAGTGTATTTCGAAAAAAATCCAAAAAAAAAACTTATATTCTGCTTGTACCCCTTAGTTTTAGTTCTATTCATTGTCATTTTTGTTCATTGTCTCCCTTATTTCGTCCTCTCTTCATTTTAATTGTTCATCAAGCGTATATATAGGAATGGATTCAAAGACAAAAAAAAACAAATAGCTGGGATGAAACGACAACAATAAAATACGAAAAAAAATAATATATAAGAAGGAAAAATATTAGCGGGTTGATTTGATTTATTGATTGTTTGTGCACGCGTTCAAGTGTAGATATTTTCATAACCTTTATAGAATTCAATACCCCAAAAAGAAAATAACAAAAACAAAAAATAATAATAATAGTAATATAAATAAAAAATTGTATCCTTATAAGTGTCCTTGTAATATATATTTTTTGCGTATATACTATAAATAGGCATTTTTATATATACGAATGAGTTTGTGTATATACAGGCGTGTATTTTCACATATTTATGTACATTCCATTTCATTAAAATGAATGAAATTCTTTTCAAGTTTATTTAGTAAAATTTATAGAAACCAATATTATTTTATAGAAATCAGAAATATTTAGATAAATTTTGGTACTAAATCTCTTTCAACGAATGTCCTTTTGAAGTGAACTTAAAAATGTTTATTAAAAATAGTCTATTTTGTATTTAGCTCACCAGATTAAAAATAGCCTGTCTAAAGCTCACCAGATTTGCTCAAGTCTTCTTATTTGGGCTCAGTATTCTGTTCACACGCCTAGCCATATTTTTGAGCTGCAATAAGTGAGTGATTTGAAAGGTCCAACACAAAAAAACACATAAATCAAACATAAATAAGAACCATAAAAAATTTTTATGAAATTTATGGAAAACTTCTTTTGGAAACCGAATGCGTTCAAAGGAATTTAGTGAAATATTTTAAAACAATTTTATTTTCTAAGAAATCAGCAAGTGAACTGAATTTTCATTTCTGCATTTGGTACTCTTAAAGCAAATAACATTCTCTTAAAATGCTTTACGATTAAAATAATTATTAATTCATTAATCTTTAAAAAATAGCTTAATTATTTGAATTAAATCCTCACGAACGAAATAATAATATACTAATTTTAACTAAAGTAGATACGTAAGATGAATTTGCATAAAGCCGGTTTTAAATAGCCGTTGTGTCACCGCGTTTACTGGTGAAATTTTAAGTAACTAAAAAGAGATACAAGAATCAAATATTTAATTACAAATTTCTTAGAGTTTCAGGAAATTTCTCGGGAAATTGACCCAAATTTCATTCATATACTTATTTCGATTTATCTGTATAGTTTCTAAAGATTTTATTCCATTTTTTTTATACATTTCTTTGGAAAAGTCTACATTATTTTAACATTATTTAATACACAAACACACATTATCTTAATACAAATATATTTTTCTCAGATATTTTAAGAAATATCCAATTTTCTTGATAATATAAAAGTTAAAAAGTTATTAAAAAGATTTGTGGAGCATTCCATTTTATATATGTATGTAGGTATAAGAATTACTTAAAGTATCAAAACTTAGAAAAAGTTGAAATCTTATAATAAACTGTTATATTATAATATATTATATTTGAACCACCCACCAACCATTCATCTCATCAGTTTAATAAAATATACTTTTTATTATACAAAACTCTAAGTTCAAAGTTAATAAATTAAAATTTAATTTCGGAAAGTATAAAATATAAATTTGTATTTATATTAATAGGTAATACCTACATACGTACATATATAATGTTAGATTTGAAACATTCGAAAGAAGACTGGAACAAATCAAAATTTAGCCTATATTTGTCATCTCTTTAAATTGAATCATATAGCTTTTTTGTTAAAATAAAAGTCCTGGAAAAAAAAAAAATTTTAAGATTTTTAAAAAGCTGAAGAAATTGCAAATATTCAATTCATACTTGATTCGTAAATAGTTTAGTATCTACCAAGAAAATAAAGATTGTAAACTGTTCTCATAGTTTTCATACTTCCAATTTAAATTCTATATACATGTTAAATTAGTTCTATCAAACATGTTGTTTATGCCTATCAAACATGTTGGTTCTGAGCTATTAAACATGTTAGCTCAGTTCCATTACATATGTTAATTCATTCCTATCATACATGTTTGATTCGCCTTATCGTTCAATCCCATAGTTCGATTAAAATTCTATCTTCAATTGAGTCGCACTGAAATCTAATTAATGAAATGATATTTTTGAATGTTTTAATAAATCGATCTGTATGGTTGTATCTTACAATTTTTGAAAGAAAAAATTTTATTTTAGGGGTGCAAAAGCAGCAATAATACTTTAATAAAGCTTGATAATTTAATATGAAATTTTATATTTCAATATAACATTTAGGGGAGTTATTGGGGTCTCCAATTTTATAATCATTATATATAATATAAAATATCGCGATTCTATAATTATATTTGTGAAAATGCTGTAAAATTGATTTTGTATAGGAAAACTATGTAAGGAGGAAGAATTTAAAGAGAGATTTATATTGATATACATAAAAAATTTTTTTTGTCTTTTTCATACTTGGTTTTCATAAATCATTTCCTTTAGTTTAATGTATGATAAGTCGAAAATGGCAATTTCCCATTCCATGTTCGTCATTCACTTGCGTTTAAAGTACAAAATCGCAGTTAGGCTAAAATGAAAGAAAATTAAATCCATTTTTGAAGTAAATTTTTTTCAATAAATTTGCAAAGCAAAAAAATATTAAATTTTAGAAAATTTTAAAATTCCAAGTAATAAAATTATGAAACAATTCCCATATAAGCAATCAATCGCGCAGGTCGCATATCAAGGAAATCTAAAAAATATTAGAGCCTTCGGTACTCATGAACTTCTTGCAGAATCGCTCTATTTTTCTAGTATAGCATTAGTTTCTCTTAAGATTGTTCAAAATTTTTTTTGCCTGAATGTGAACAAAACTGGTCACACATAAAAGAAATCTAGAAGGCTCTAATGATCTCAATGCTTTGCGTTGTCTTTTCCTTTTAACAACTTGTATGGCATTCATGGTAGAACTAATAGTAATTAAGAATACTCGGAAATGTATCATTATTTCATCTTCTAGGATTTCGAGTTACAATCACTTTGCCCAACAGTAATTCTTGAACATGTACACAACAGCTGCTTTGAAATTTTTATACTCGTAAGTGTTATAAATTTGCTAAAATTCGTAATGGTATACTTAGCTAAATTTTTCTCTTATTTTGAATTAAATTTAATATAAAAGTAAAATATTATTGAATATTATATTTCAAAAAAAATATAAAAATAAAAAGAAGAAAATAATTACGTAAGGATAATAAAAAAAATATAGACATTCTCAATATCAAAACAAAAAAAAAGAAAAAATTAATTTTTATTTTTGATTTTATTTTTATGCAATATTTTATTAACAATATAATAGAATATTGTTTTATATTCTGATCCTTTTCATATATTAAATATAGCATTCTTAATATTCAATTATATTCAATTCAGATAATATGTATGTACATAAGTATATGTATTATGTCGTTTACATGACGTATAACATTTATTTATGTAAGTCTGTATAAATACTATAAAAAATCGAAAAAATATTTCGTTAATAAAAATTTATTTATATAAAAATCCTGTCATATACTTATATATATATATATATATATATATAGATTTGTTACATCCTTTAATGCAGTTATTGTTTTCTGTTTATAATATAATGTAGCTTTTAATGCATCAACATACATGATTAATGACTTCCATAACAACTACTGACAATGTATAGAAGAGGAAAATAGCAATTTGTTGTATAGCTGTGTCGATTTAATATTATATAATAAAAGAACAATGATATATTCAACAATTTTTATGTTAAAATTAAAGTTATTGACAATATGACGATGCTCTTTGTTCAGGAAAATGTGACTCATCGCACTTTAGTGGAATACAAAATTTGGAATTATTTGAGCTTGAAATTGTTTGTACATACATAATTGAAATTTAATGGATTTTGTAGAATATTATTACACTTGGTTTTATTCTTGTTTAAAAATTTAGTTAAATTTAAGCAATAATGAGCGTTCACATGAAATAATTTTAAGGATATTTAATAAAGAAACTTTCAAAGGCTTTGTATTTTGAAAATAATGCTAATATCGAAAAAATTAAGTAAAATTAAAATTATTAGAAATTAAAGAATTTCCAATGAAATTATGTATTTAGTTTTTTTTTTTTTTGGCACAAGGCATTTTTGAACTCCAAAACTCAAAAAGCCTACTATAATTATAACTACCGAGTCCACATAAAAACTACTCTGTATAGTAGTAATAAATTTTAAATAAAAAATTTATGTTTTTAATTTAAATTGTCATACAAAATGTATCACCACTTTTATTAGGAATCGAAAAATCAAGAAAAATTAATTTATTTTCAATGTGTTGTAGCCTTATTCTTCAATAAATTTCAATTAATTCTTTACTTGGATAAGAGTAGAAAATAGGGCAGTTTAAAAATTTAAAAAAAAAAATGCATAAAACTAGGCGCAAAAAAAATTACTTGCTAGCAAAACAATAAAATATCAGCAATTTCATTAGAATTTTATTAGTTAACATCATTCTATCGGCTATTAAGATTATTCCTTCCAATAATCATGCTTAATTAAATGGGAAGTTCAATGAACTGCTATTATACACTGTTAATAGCTGAATATGTTTAAAATTTGAAATTTTTTGTACAATTCCACTTAATTTCTTTAACATAAATGATTTTTCCAATCACCCGAATTCAAGCGTTCCACATGAATCACTCCCTACATATTAAAAAATGAAAGACATTATTTTTATTATTCAAGTTAAATATATAAGACAAAATTTTGAACAGCTTTAATGTCATTTTATAAGTATTTTTCCTCCGATTCTTAAATAGTTCTAATGTATTAAAAATCATAAATTTAGAAGAAAAACAAAAGCTAGCAACCGAGAATACAAAAACAAAATTTAAAAATTCTTATAGTTTATTAAAAATTCTTATATATTTTTTCCCTCTTGTTCGCAATCTTCTTAAAATTTACCACAAAAATTTATTCCATTAAAACTTTACTTTTATTGCACACAATATTCTTAAAAATTTCTCTTTAAAAAAAAAAACACTGAAAAAATAAAGTTATTAAGAAAAATTTTTTTTTTTACAAATTTTAACAAAATATTTTTAATGTTCGTGTAATCCGCTGTTAAACTCTAAGTATGTTAGTGTCTGTATGTAAAACCTCAATAATATATTAAAAAAAAAAGCATAATTTTATAACTTCATTTTTTTTTTAATCTTAAAATCTCTTTTACCGTAATATATAAGTTACCATTACCATGGGTATATGGAAGAAAATCATCATCATTACGAAAAAATAATAATAATTTTCATCACTTTTACTTTAAATCACAAAAATTAAAGAAAAGACGACATGGCCATAACGAAAACGTTGGAAAAATGCGATAGTATGTATAGTTGATCATGTCAACTCTGTGATTTACGTATATACGTTACATTTGAATTAATCTAAGAATTGCATGTCAATATTGTCAATTTTCTTCACACACCACCTTTTATTTTTTATATACTGTCTTTGTCATTAATATAGTTCGTCCCAAACTCTTTGAACAGAAATATTTTTTAAAATATAATTAAATAAGTTTTGAGGTTTTATAGAAAACAGTTGTTGCAAATGTTATTGTTAAAGTAGAGATGATATACAAAATTTTAATACTGCCAAATTTGAGTATAATTTCGAAGATAACATGTCTAAAATATTATCTCGATCACAGCCAATTCAAAAAGAGGTCTCGTGTTTATTATCGTTGTTAATTTTTGAGTTTAATTGGCATTTGATTTATGAAAATTTAGTGAATTAAACTCAATTACTTTATAACTTATCGCTATGTGACGGACCAATACACAAATGGCTAAATCGAATCAAAATTCGACATTTAACAAGAAGAACGTGAAAACATTTCTGCGATATTATAGACTATAATTTCTCATCGTTACAAACGGCAAAATAAATTTAGAACATCCTACGAAAATATGTTTGCACTATTATAATAAGTCTAAGAAGAAGAAAAAAAAAATCAGAAAACAAAATTGATTCCCAGAAAATATGATACTAAAAATGTACTCATGGCAGGTAGTTGGAACCTACTTGAACACATTTACACTTATAAAGAATAGAGCTATAAAAAATTATAAAAATTATACCACATAAAAATGTTGAAACAACAGCAGCACCAAGAATAACACCATCGTTATTCTATGTCTTATTTAAGATCTTTTTAAAATCCACAAAAATTACATTTTCATATTTGCTCTTTTATACCATTTAAGCTCTCATTCTGTTATACATATGTTATGTTATATGTTATTTACTTATACATATTCATGTATTGCAATGTTGTATACCTGACTTTATTTTGTATACTACATTGTAAGTAATGAGTTTGAGAATATCATGATAATCATCATCAACAACACCATTATCATAAACTTTATAAGAACATTATTTATAATCGACTACATATTATATACACAGTTATAATGCACAGTAAGAATGAAAAAAAAAATTTTTTTACAAGTTTGTGGATATTACTGACATCAATATTTATAAAAAAGGAGAAAAAAATTAAACTGACTTTAAGATTAACTTGAACTGCGATTGAAAATTATAATATTATGAATACAAGATAAGATTCTAAGATATTTGTAAGGATCAAATTCTAAGATAAGATTGTAGGGATTCGATTCCCGAAAACGGATTAACAAGAGTAAATGTTCACTCGAGAATATTCTATGTCAAGATATCACGTTCTGAATGAGATGATATTGCAGAATTACTCTTAAATGAAGAGGAGTCACTACATATTATACATTTTTGTTCTTTGACTTAATGAGATACTTTCGCCCCAAAAATATTTCGTCGTGAGTATTTCATATAGATGATAGTTGGGTACATTTCCTAAACAGTGAGAACATAATTACCGCAACAACCTCAACATAAAATACATAGCAACTGGCATCTTTTAATTTTCTTTATTTTGTATTACGAAAGCCATATTGATTGATTGCCCGATTTATTGGATTAAAGTTATGGATTTGACTGTAATTTTTCAATGCTGATTTTTCTATTAAATTTTTCCCATTTGATTGACCACAATTTTCTTTTGTCATTTTAGAAAAATTGTAAGCTACATATTTCAAAATTGAATATTTACCGGCCGTATCGCATACAATAAGAGAGGTTGTGTGATGGCACCAAATTTCGGATGTGGAGTCTTACTATCGTCCTTAGAACTGGAAAGAAGTGTTTAAATAGCATGTTCTGTAACATTTTCACTAAACTATATAATAGACATTTGGGTCTGCTATGTGCTTACCATATCAGATATTTTTTATTTAAAAACACAGGCATCCCAAATTTTATTAAAATGTAGTCTTCAAAATTTTGGCCATTTAAATTTTGGAAATGTACTAATGTTGTTGTTTAGGTGCGACACTTTTATTTATTTTGAAAATGACCATGCGGTTTAATAACAAAAATATACGCAACATATAACAGGAATATTTTTTTTTTAATAATTTTTTTTTTTCTCAATTTTTCTTATTATTATTATTCTTTTTTCATTAAAGTAATAATAAAAATCTCTTAAGAAATGAAATTTATATTATGTGTGTTACCATACTACGTATAGGTACTGCAAAAAAAATATCATAAAAACAAAAATAATAATTTCTAATATTTTAACAGCACAATATAATAATTTTGTGTAGGAAAAATTATTAGTACACAAACATTTTCACATAATATCTATCCTCTATGTCTATATGATTATGTTTGCGTATTCATAATATTTATTTATAATTCTAATAAGGATGGATATGGGATGCCTTGTATTTGGCACCTACTTTTTAATATAAATATAAAAATAAATTGTAGGTATACTTTTCTAACCTGAATATTTCTTTTACGACTGTACATTTTATATTTAGTAGGAGGTGTGTGTGTGTGACTAAACATTGGTTCTGCATTTAGGATTGAGGATAAAATCTAAAGGAAATAGTATAGGATATGCTCGGTATTCTACATTATTTAAGAAAATTTTTTTTTATATACTTAATATTTTTTTATGATCTCAATATTTTTTATATACCTATATACATAAATAATTTTTATTTTATATGATTACTCACATATTTTGTATTACACATTCATTTAATGGGTATGATACCTTAGATGGTAGGATCTAATTAGATCTAAATTATAAAAGAACATGTTTGTAACATAAAAATATTTAAAAATTATATTTTCACATTATATAAATACCTTTCTTCTCTATGTACTCACTCATATAATAACAATTAAATATTTATATATAAAATATTTATGAAAAAATTTGTTTTCATATTTCTTTAGCCTATGCTTTTAAATTGATGAATTTGATATTAGCTACACATACATACATGCAATTTTTAGGTCCATTTTAGGTGCATTAAAAAGTACAAGTTCAGTTATGGGTTAAAAAAAAATTTTAGTACTTACACGCATCACTCATTTTAGAACTCATTTACTTGTTTTATATTATAATAAATAAGTGTGTTTGTATTTACGAGTGTTATAAAGATGTACGCACCCATTTCATAAAATCTAACGAGCCTATTTGATTAAAAGAATTATTTTTTTTGATCATTCTTTTATTTTCTCATTTAAAAATAATCGGATTTTAAAATAAGATGCTTTTTGTTTTTTCTCAAAAAATTAAATGAGATTTAAATTTTAATGTTCTTAGAAAATTTTTGAATTTTTTTTTTCTCAAAATTATTAAATTTTTTAACTGCTTCAATATTTCCTTATAAAATTTGATCGTAATATTATATTTTGTTTTAATTAAAAAAATAAATTAAACTTTTAAACTTTTAAAAATAAGTCGTAGCATGTCTTATAATCGTATACGGTCAATGTGGAATAGGGGATGAATAACGACTAATAAGGCATAAAGTAGATAATGTAAGAAATTTAATAGCATTTTAAAGTTGTATGTATATTTTGCAGTATTGTGGAATATAAGAGATTATTAGAACAAGTTATTCACAAAATATAATGAATAATTTATGATTTACTAAAAATATAATTTTGGATATAAGAAATTTCATGTGGGAACCTTTTCACACTCGATTCTGAAAATTGATTGCAATTGTAAATTTACAATTAATTAAAAAAGAGTCATTCATTTCGAGGTTTTCTAATTAATCTAATTAATAATAATTAAATATTGGTAAATTAATAATGAAAATTACATTTTATTACTGGATTTTCTTCTATTTTAATATTTTTCTATTGTGTTATACAATATTGTCAACAATAATTACCTAATTTCAAACTGGTAGTCAACAATACTAATTGCTGATTACCATTTAGAAATTCTGTATAGATTCTTTTAAGGTAAATTCAAACCATAATGAACTTACTGAGTTCTAATTTAAGAATTAGCAAACAAAAAATTAAGTTGTCTTATTCATAATAAGCAATAGTGTATATAACAATAATCTCGTTGAGTTTATCAACAAAAAATTTATTTAAACTTATCTTAAGAAATTTCTCAAGAATTTTTACAATAGTGCTATTAAAGTAATTTGTATAATTAATTAATCCAAAATTTTTAAATTTTATAACCTGAAACATTAATTAACTTATGTAGGACCTCTGACACATTCTTAAAAAGAAAGTGTTAAAAATAAAATTATTTTTTTTTTTTTTTTTGAAATTCATAAAAAATTTCTCTTCCCAATATTTTTACCTTCAATTTCAAGACAAACTCTTCATAAAAATTTCATCATCCAATAAAGAAATATATATATATATATGTGTATATAGTGAAAAATTTACTTTTCTAAATTAACATGTAACATTTGTATGTATGTGTATATTTTTGTCATAATAGTAATATTCATAAATTTAATATGTTTTGTTACTGTTATTTTAAGAACACCTAAAAATAACAAAAATAAATGTTTCTTTTCTCAAAATTCATGTTAATTGCATGCCATTATTTTACCTAACCTACATAACACTTTTATATATAATATTCTAAAATATTAAATTGTATAAGTCTAATTTAGCCATGGTATAATAAGCAATGCTTTTTAAAAAAAAAATGTATAGAATGGTCAATTAAATTTTCATATTAAAAATATTCACAAGTTATTTTAAAAGAAAATAAGTATTAAAATCAAGAGAAAGAGAGTTGACCTATGGTATTGTTAATATTACCTTTATAAAATAAAGTTAGAACAGTTTGTTTTTTTTATTAGCATTAATGTAAAAATTGTTCTCTTACTATCAGTTAAGTAATAATAATATGAAAAAAATTCCCAACAAATTCTTGAACAATTCAATATTTTTGAGAATTTTTTGCATATGCTATTGCTGTGGTGTATATGAGGTGAGCACAACAGTATAATATTCTCATTTGTCATACCATTAAAAAAATAATAAAGAGGTTAATTGTAATTGTAAACACGTAAATATATAAAAGACAATATTACTGTTATGAAAGTAAAGAGTATAATTGCAATTTTTTTTGTTTCAATTTACATGATAATTATATGCTGTTGGTCTAGCAAGAGAAATGTTGTGAAAAATAAAGTTACGTATAGGGTTTTTCATAAGTCGCGTTTAGATGTTGTTTTTAAATTATTTAAATGTCCACCACAGGCTATAATACGAAAATGAAAATTTTCAAGTACTCGCCCACATATCATCACACCAGAGTACAGAAATTTCATTCAAAATGTTGTTATTCAGCTCAAGAATTGTTATTTGGCTTATTCACATAAGCTTTACTATTCTAAAAAAAATCCACAAACTATAGTGTAAAGGAGTTAGAATAGTTTTGAAAGACTGTTACCCATAATTGTTCATGAAACTTTTTCTTATAACATTGTCGTGCACTTAAAATTGGTAGACTTTTTACAGAGAAAAATTATGCAACACATGTACTTTTAAGTGCTAAAAATATAAAAGAAATTATGCATTTCCTTCAATTTACTGTTTGGATATCTAATTAAAATTCTTAAAATATTTTTTTTTTTTTGAAAAAAATATTAAGTTGTCATTTTTATTCTTACATAAGCTTACATAATTTCTTAATTTGTTAATATTAAAATATTCATCAACTTTATTAAGTAATGGGCATGAAATATTACACTTACAAACTAATTGTAATTTCTTTAAATAGCAACTATTATGTAATATAAACAAATAACTGTTACAGAGTATAAGATGGCACAATGCACTCTTATGTATTGTTGTTTTTATAGCATTGTGTGTAATTCATGTTTACGATTAAGGAAATTGCAGTTTATGTTTTTAAATGCAAAGGTATATTTTAGGAAATGAATTATTGTCGTTTAGTTTTGAATTCAGAATTAAGGTAAAACCATTATTGCAAATTGGAGAATGTTATAAGTAGTAGAAGTCACTTGAGTCTTTCATTAAAAAAAAATTTTTAAATTTTCATTAAAATTGTCTGTTTGATCACAGTCTGTTGGTATGAATTGACCGTACATTAGATTAGTAAAATAGAATTGAGTAGAAATTTGTTTAACTTAAATGTATGAAAAATGTAGAATTTTGCTGAATTCTAGTACCACTGTTTGTTTTTTATGGAACAGAGCAACTGTCGTGATCCATAAAACTCGGTAATATTTTAGTGTTTGTTTAACAAATTACAATAATAGTTCCTGCCGTTAATGCTAAAGTTACTGTTATGAAAATTCTTGTAATTTAATTTGTTAACAAAATATTTTCACAAAATCTTAAAGAGCACAGTAGTGTTTGTTCTTCAATTTTTCTCATAAAACATTCGAAACATTTTTTTCCAAAAACCAAGCAAAATTTATTTAAATTTCTTAAATACTTTTTTTTCATATCTCATGACTTGAACATTTTGTCATTAATATTATTATTATTATAATTTATGATATTAAAATATTATGTAAATTCATTAAATTCATCAAAAAAGGAAAAAAATAAAAATAAAAGGCAAGAAATTAAAAATTATTTTTATGCAAATAATGACAGAACATTTTTTTTTTCCCTTCTCATGTTAAAATTTTATACAGATATAGATAAGAGAAAGAAAATTAACTATTTTAAAAATATCTACTACCATTTTATATAAAATAAAAAATAAAATTTAGCAAATAGAACAGAAACGTTAATTAAAAAGTCACATTGAAATTTCAATGCCATTTGAGTAAATAAAATACACATGTGTCTACACATTATAATGAATCAGTATAAATATGAGGAACGTATACGTATTTAGTATTATAATTTGTACCCCTTTAACATTTGAAAACTATTGTGACGTCAAAATAATTAAATAAGTTTGAAAATGAAAAAAAAAATGTAGTAGATTTGCTCCAAATTATAAAACTGTATAAGACTTATTAACTAAAAATTCTGATTAACGCTAAATTTATTTTAAAATCGTAGAGTCTTTTCAAAAAATTACAGTTAAAAATAGAATGCGTTGCCGTGCTGCAGTTTTTATAATTATAATTATTTATAATTAAAAAAGAAGTAGAAAAATGACAAGGACAAATTCTTCTATTATATAAAAACCGGAGCCTAAATTTTGTATTTTCTTAAAAAAATTTTTTATTAAAATTATTAGCAGTGATTTAAGCCCAGTATTTCGTAATTTTTTACTTTTGATTTCGAATATACTTGTAATTCTCTTATTAACTTTATCGTAATTTTAATATTGCCTACTAATCTTAATTTGCCGTCAAAATTTACTAATATAAATTAATTAAACAAAATGGCAACACTAAATAGAAATAATATAATTATAATACATATATATGTACACATTATATGCACTTGTGTACATATATATTTTATATACCACTAAAAAGCGGTAATCTCTTTAAATCCCAAATTATACGACTACAAAATGTAATATAAGAGAGGAATACAAAAATGTACTCGTACAAATAAAATAACGAGAAAAAAATTCTATTTAATTAACGCTAATTAGTGAAAAGCTTATTATAATATTTAACTATAAAAATACAACTACAATACACTATGTACTTATATATGTAAAATATTGCTAAAACACAGACAAAGATCGTCTGAACATGTGCTCTTATACAGCCATGTTTTAGGTATTTTAAGTAGTTCACCTTCCTACGTAAATGAAATTTCTATTTTTCTAATTTTCTAGAGCAATCACATATGAATTTACCTCATAACTTTTATTATATTATAATTTACTGTTATTATTAACTAAATATTTTCAGAAAATCTTAAATTTACTAAATTTTTTTAGTAAATTCCAATAAAGAATTTCAAAATATTTCGGAATTTTATGGAAATATTTTATTATTAGTAAATTAGTTTAATAAATTAAAATTTTAAATAAATAATATTAAAATAATTTTGATAATAATTTAAATTAATATCTCAACTCATGAGAATGAAAAATTTTTGAAAAATGTTGACGTATAAATTGTAAAGAATCAATCTAGAGGGTATGAAATGTCACAATACGAATCTAGTCAAAACAATTTGTATTAATTTTCCCTTAATTTTAAAAGGAGCCAATATGAGTTAATAATCCATGCCAATGAAGCAAATAAATCTTTGTGTACTTATACCTCCATTTAATGTATTTTACTTCCAAAATTATTTAAAATCATATAAAAATCGAATTATGTATATATATGAAAATCAATTTTTCTTCTTCGTTTTTATTGAACGGGGTTCGAGATTCTTTGGATTTTCCTTAGATTAATTCTAATTAAGTATTGCAAATTGTATTTTTTATAATTTTTATAAAGTCAGGCCAATTGTACATGTGGTAATGGGGTTGCAAGGCTGTTAAGTGTATTCTTCATTATCTAAGAAGAAATCTGTTATGTGCAATCAAAAACTTCAACTGAATACTTTTCCGCTTTAGGGTGCTTATTTCAGCATTTTAAATAACAATTATTTCAATTTACTTTTTCCGTTCCAACTGTTCCATTTCTTTTTATTATAGAATCTTAAATATAAAATTTTTCTAATTTGTCTATAAAATTGTTTTATTAATTAAAGAAAAATTTATTGTTAAACAAAGCAAGTGTAATTAAAATGTTGAAATAAATGAAAACTTTTACCAAATAAATAAAAAAAAGGAAATTTTTTTTTGCTTTAGTTTCAGAATTTTATTTTGAAAAAATTAAATTGTTTTTCTGTTTTTTTTATAGTTATTTACCCACAACCCTTACCAACAAATCTTCTTTTACATATTTTAAATGTATAATATTTAATTTATTCATTACAAAAATTTATACAAATATCCTAGTGTATACGAACGACAAAATGTTATACGTAATCTCTGTTTGTATTTGTTTATTTATAAATTCTCAAATGTGATTATTTGTATTTGTATTTATGCATACACACATACAAACCATCATGTGTTCAACATTATATTTCATTATCAACAATCTCAATCTCAACTTTTTCTACACAATCTCTACGCTACATACATCATGGGAATCAGTCCCAGAATAGCACTGTGGCTATATACGGCCCTTGCTAGGCCCATCGTCACCTATGCGTCGATTGTATGGTGCCGTAAGGCTCAGCAGGCGGGTGTGCGGGCCAAGCTGGAAAAGCTACAGAGGCTGGCCTGCCTGGGAGTGACCGGGGCGATGCGGACGGCTCCCACCGCTGCATTGGAGGTGATGATCGGATTGCCGCCACTGCACCTCCATATATTGAAGGAAGCTCGGCTGGTGACTTACCGACTTCTCTCTGGCGAGGACGGGGCAGGGCTAAAGTTGGCCCACAGAACTCACAGAGACTTCATTGAGAGCGATCCGATTCTAAGGATAACCATGTCAGATACCTGTCTGCCGCGGTACAACTTCGACCACAAGTACAGGGTTCTGTTTACTGATCGATGGACGTGGGATCGGGGAGGTCCGGTACTTAGGTCGGGTTCGAGCGTGTGGTATGCGGACGGGTCCAAAACGGAGTCGGGGGTGGGCTCGGGCGTATACGGTGTCCGCCCGGACACGCGTGTATATGCAACCCTTGACCCGTATTGCACAGTGTTCCAGGCCGAAATACATGCAATAGAAATCTGTCTGAGAATCAATTTGGAAAGGGGGTATAGAAACCGCACCATCTATGTGTTCTCAGACAGCAGGGCTGCACTGCTGGCGCTCCGTTCAGCTCAGGTTACATCCAAGCTGGTCTGGAGCTGCCTTGCTGCACTTATGGAATTGGCATCGGAAAACAGAGTGATGCTCATTTGGGTGCCGGGCCATAGTGGCCATGCGGGCAACGAAGTTGCCGATGAGTTGGCGCGGAGGGGATCTGGGGCTGCCTTTGTGCAGCCGCTGCCTTTCTGTGGTCTGCCTTCTTCCGCCGTGGGGGCCAGGCTTGCCTGCCTACTCGCGGCGGAATGCAGTCGTCACTGGCGGGACATGAAGGGGTGCCGTCATGCGAAGGTGTTTGTTCCGGCGTGCTGCGGCGGATTCGCTGCGGAGTTGCTGGGGATGAGCAGGAGCCGGGTTCGCACTATTGCGAATTTCTTCACGGGGCACTGCCCGGTGAAATACCACCTGCACAGGCTGGGGAAGTCGGGCTCCCCCCTGTGCAGATTTTGTGGGGGTGGCGATGAGACCGCCGTGCACATTCTCTGCGACTGTCCGGCACTGGCTGTTCGGCGCCGCAATTGTCTTGGACATGGGTCCCTAGGTGTTCAGGAACTATTGTCCAACTCCCTTAGGGATATCGCCGGCTTTGTGATTGGGACGGGGATATTATAGACGGGGGAGTGGGGTGGCTACAATAAGTCAAAAATGGCTGCGGTGGCTTGGGGGATGCTCCTGTCCCACTCGGTTCCCTTAGAATCTACGAATCTACATACATCATAAATATATTTTTATTTTTTTATATATTAAACTCATATTTACCTTAAAAAACAAATATAATAAAAAAAAATCTTATCTTATCATTTTACTTATAAATTTTTTTGTGTTTTTTATCTTTACAGGTACGTACGTAATGCGATTTCTCAAATTTACTATTATTTGAATAAAAAAAAATTTATAAAGTTGAAAAATTTATTGTGTAAGTACAAAATAAAATTTTATTATTTGCATGTTATGACTAATTGACAAAATGCCGTTATAAAAATTGTTTATTTAATAGTAGTAATTTAAAATAAAGGTTATTAAAAGAAAATTTAATTAATTTTACCCCTATAAATATGCAATTTGTTCAAATAATACTTACTTTATTCAGAAAAGAATTTTTTTAATTTACGATAAACTATTAGATGCCACGTGCATTCTTGAAAAGGTTTTGAAGAGATCTACAACTTTCTTTTCAAAGGATTTCCTTAAACTAGCCCGTTGCGAGCCCAGTTCCTGATAAAAGGATTCGTAAAAAAGCGTAACTGAAAATAATTTTTTTATTAGTTGTTCATAGACTCCTACAATTTAAAATCCTATCAATTTTGGTGACTTGAAGATATTTTCAATGTGTTCTAAAACTTTGTAGTACTAGTACTAAAATATAGCAAGAGAAGCAATTCATTTTGCAGAATCCGATTTGTTATATTTTTTCTCTAATACGTATATTCATTTGAAATACAAGTCGATTTCAGTTTTATTTCTTCATTTCCTTTATCTTCTATACTACTGTTTTGTATATCTGTAGCAACTAAAATGTGTATTTGTTTCATATATAAGTGCAATATAGCACATTACTTTCTCAAAAGCGAATTCTTAAAAATAACTAGACAGCCAAAATTAAATTTATCGTCACAATATTCTACATATTTCATAAAAGTCTATTCATACTAACATTATAGTCAGTCTAAATTACTAATTTTCTCTACAATTACTTATACATAATATTATATACACAAACACACTGAATTATCTTATCTATGTATATCTTGAAATTCAAAAAAAAAAAAGACATTCCTTTAAAATAATATATTCGGATAATGTTGAACAAAAAGTAAAGAAATTGAAGGTGTTTAGGAGGTTGTTCCATTGTTAATAACTTAAATTGTATAATATGTGTGTATTTTTAGAATAACATTTTTGATTTTTTGTGAAAAATATAATAATTAATCAACATGAAGGAATTATTTTTTTTTTTGTTATACTAAACGTAAAGAAAATATTATTTGAGTAGAAAATACACACAAACATACATTCAACTTTTGCATAGATAATTTATATTCTACACAAAATACAGGTTAACAGGTTAAAAAGTAAATAAAACGGAATATTACAATAAAAGATGAGTTCGAAAAAAAAATTATGATAGCATGTGATTTAGTTTAACTGCTGTTCTCTATAAAATTTATTTTTCATTATATATGTACAAAATGCAGGAATATGAGTGAGTGTTACAATTTGTATCATGGGAATGTGAAAAAATGAATTTAAATTTTCTATTTTATATAGATTTGCTTTGAGACATGGAAGTGATTTATGGCTGAGAGGAAATGCGATTTTTATGAAGTATTTAATTAATAATTTTGGAATTTTTTCATTAATTTGAATTTTATGTCATTTTAGTTTATATATGAAATTAAAATTATATGGATAATCTACTAAATCTTAATCAAATAAATGAAATTAATAATATCCTTTCGGGATTTTTGTGTATATAAGCAAGAATGTTTATTAATCTCTACTCCTTTACATTCACATTGCTTTTTACTCACAAAACTTCTTAAATATCATCGCGTATTTACTATCATTGTTCACTCTGTACACAACAATTATTTTTATTTATGGGAACAAAAAAAAAATCCCTATATTATGCACTTTTCATAATATTAGAAAGTACTTTTATTTTTTCCCTTTTATTTTTGATACACGATTAAAAATATGTAAGCAATTATAATAAAAGAAAGTTAGTGACATGCAATGCAATCAATTTTATGTCACATTTTATTTAGGGCTTCCATTAAATATTGTAATTATTCTTTATTTTTTTTTTTAATTTCATTTTGTTTTTAATTTTCATTAAATTTCTTTATATACAAATTTTATGTCACAATTTTCATATATGATTTTCATTATAATATATAATTCTTTTGATATATGGTTTACATGTCATAATAATTACAAAAAAAAAAAAATTTTTTGTTTTACTTTCTTAAAGTTACCGAAATCCTTAATAATAGCAATGTAAAAGAATATGTACAGTTGGTGTGATTACATTAATATGTTAATGTAAATATATGAAAATGGGAAATTTATGATTTATTTATATAGAGCAATTTAAAGAGAGAGAGAGAGAGTGTGAGAGAAAATTTTGCAAAAAAAATAAGTACAAATTTTGGAGTATATTGAACTCTCCTTTTTTTTATAATTACATAATGTATGATTGAATTTATAATGTAGACTCTGTTACAAAAAAATAAAAAAAGGTTTAATCAATCAAAATTAATTTAGCCTACTTAAGATTTAAAGATGGTTGTTTGGTATAAGGCATTATGAGGTTTTAGGATTGAAATATTTCAAAAAAAACTGTTATACCAAAATGGGATGCTATTTTTATAAAACATTGTTGAAAATATTATTTTTATTTAATAAATATTTGAATAGTAAATTGAAATAGAGAAACTACGATTTCGTCTCCCGATTTTTTGTTATACAATAGAACGTTATTTGCTGAAGGAAATTTCAATTAAGGATAATGTTAGATATATGAAATCAGTTTTTGATATTCGTAATTAAATTACCGATTACTACAAAAATGAGGTAGTAATTGGCATGTTACATGTGATTAAACTTAGACTAGACTCAATGTTTTCTGGGTTTCTAAAATATATGAGCTGGGTTTTATGGTTAAATTTTTTAATATAATCAATATAATTATAGTACATTTCTAATTCTATCTGCTTGATAATAAATTCTTGGCTTAAACGAATTCACCATTGTGTTCTTTGACTTATATGATTTTTAATCTCAATTTAGCAATGATACTATAGTTCTACAGCCTTGTACAAATAACATTCAATTCTAAATTAAATTTGACTCTCATTTTCACTTTTTATAATTCCAAAATTTTATAAATTCTGTTCAAGCCGAATTTTCTCTTTAACTTCTCATAACTAAGACCCAAAATTTGGTATAATAACACTTATTGTGGAAATTTATAAAATTTTTTCAACAATCCTTTAACTATTATTTTTAACATTCTCTAACGCACATGATATATTCAATTTATTTTATAATCAACAAATGATTTTTTTCAAATAAATTTTACTCTTGACTTATTTTTCAATAAAATTTCGTAAGTGGATTGCAATTTTTTTTTTCAAATATTCATAGAATCCTTTTACTATTTTTATACTATACTTAGCCTTCATATATTTCAATTAATTGGAATGAATTTCTCCATACACTTGATATAATATATAAAGAAACAAGAAAAAAAATATATCGATTATAATAATTGCTTTTCAATTGCTCTAAAAATATTGACGCTAAAAAAGGAAAAAGTACACTATACCCAGAAAAAAATTATCTGGAAAATTGAATTTTTTTAAATCTAAAACTAAACGAGGGAAAAGAAATTCTTAAAAAGCCAAAAATAAAAAATTTTACATATAAATTTTTAAAAATATCATTTTTATATCACAATATTCTCTAACAAAATTTCTCTTTATACTTAATAAAAAATTTAAAAGGATATTTTATGCTCATATGTATATGAATGTAGTATAACAATATATTAAAATACATCAACATTTTAATGCTCTTCTTTGAAAGTCAGTGAAAATATTATATAGACAGTGAGCAGAATGATATATTATATGCTATTGCAACGAGTGCAGATCAGCTGAAATCTGCTATTAGTGAAGAGCTTAAATTAAAATTCGGGAAATTGAAGAAGATTACGGCACATAAATCTATTGAAAAAAAAGCATAAAAATAATAATAAAATCAAAATTACTGTCACAGAAGCTTATTGCAACCCAAGAAACTGAGTCAAAATTTCCCACAATCGAATTTTCCAAAATATTTGGAAAAATTCGGTTTTTAAAAACTAGCATCCTGATTTTTTAAATCAAAATTTTGTGGACACGTATTTGGTTCTAAAACACGAGCTTAAATCAGAGCTACATTTAAATGACTTTTTCTTTATTTATGAACGAAAAAATCTTAAAATATTTAAATTCTGATTCCCTTTCATTTGTTAAGATTTTTAGTGGTACTTGTCTCTAGAGTTGTCGTATGTAGACCATTCATACAACATTTCATACAACTTTCCTAATAACGTGGCCTTTTTACAATTATTTATTAGGAATACGAAACTGCAATTGCATATAAAGAATCATTTTTTTTTTAAAATCTATTTAGATTATTATTCATTAATATTGGAACGAAGAATTAAGAAACTAGGAAACCTAAACAAGAACTAGGCTATTGTCTTCTTTGTTGTCAAAAACTTCACACATTATTTCGTCTTTTTCTAGAACTGAATTAGAACACTATAATATTTCTAACAATATTCTAAGAATGTTTTAAATTTTCATTTCGTTTGTGGATGCTCGTCATTGGAATACATTATTATCATTTTCAAGTTTTCAAATTGAAATAGAAAATATAGAAAAATTCAAAATTATAAGATGAAAAATTTAAAATAAATTCTAAAAAAAAATTTTTTAATACTAAACTTATTCGTAAATATTTTGTTGAATAATATTTGACTATATTAATATTTTTTATATTATAAAAAATCTACTGTTTACATATATGTGGAAATTATAATTGTAGAAATATATGTTTTAACATTTTGTCCCAAAAGGATATGATCACATTTTTATATAGAATTTATCATATACACAGGGTGTATAGTTTTTTTTAAAGTGTACCGCAATTTATCATTGTATATACCCTCGTGAGTAATTTTAGGGCAACTGGTAGCCCTATTAACTGAGGTTTTATTTGGTACATCGATCCTATCTGTTATGGTTTACGGGTTATTAAGAAAAAATAAAATTAAGTGCTGCAAATTTTTTTTTATACTAAATTTTTTTTCTTAAAAAAATTGTGTTAAAACTTAAAATTCCGGAAACTGTTGAGCTGTGAACATTCTTTTTATACAAAGGACTAATCATGAGGGTCTACACAATGTTATATAACGGTGCACTAAGATACGACACACTCTGTATAGTTTTATGTAATGCAACAATTTATTTAAGATGAAAAATAAATTTTCCAATTTCTCTTTTCTCTTTTTTGTTTTGTTTTAATTTTAGTTTCATTTTTCATTTTATTTTTCATATTTTTTTTATTTTTTCATTCATATTTTTGTTCTATTTTCTCTTTGCATACATATTTGCATACATACATAAACGTACACAACAAAATTCACATATGAAAATTTTATCATATGTGAATCTCTTGACATGTAACACAATTTTTTTTTTGTGTTTGTTTTTTTTCGGAGAAAATGAAAAAAAAAGGAATAAAATAAAATAAATAGAATTTTCCCACAACATAAACGAAGTTAAAAATTATAAAATAATATTTTTTATGATTTCATATGCACACATTATGATAATACATACATACAAATATATTATAATTTGATATTATAAAGCATATCATAAGAAAAAACAAAAAAAAACAAAATTGTAGAAATATTTGTAAAATAAAAATGTCAAAATTTAAATATTCAATTGTATTATATAAATATTGAAATAAAAATAGCATATTTACAGGAGTTTTAGTATCCCAGGATATTTCCGAGAAAATTGGAAAGAGAATGAATTTTTAGTTTCATTTTATCCGCCTACACTGGGCTTCTGTTCAAAAAATTTTTATTTCTGCTATATTTGAGATTGAAAGCTATGAAATTACGAACACAAATGGATTTTTGTCAGAGGTCTGTTTCTCTAAGAAAAAATTTTTGCGTACATCGCAATTTCTAAAAGTAACACCATTTCGAATTCTTATATACGCCCGCTTGTTGTATCAAAACAATTACGTGCCTTTTTCTCCTTTCGACTTGCTTTCGCTTTTAAAATGACAAAAATTTTTTAACACCTTAGTTATTTTTTTGCAATTGTAAGCTCTTATCAAAAATTTAACAAAAAACAAGAAGTATCAAAATGTTTTCCCGTCAGAAAATGTAATTAAATATTTTAAATTTTGTTCAATTAATATTTATCCCCTGAAAGTATGCAATGAAAGAAAATATTGTAATATGAAAAGATATGAAAATGATTTTAAAATTTTGTTATTAAAAAGAAAATTATTTTTCAACATTCTAAATATAGTTTAAAGGAAATTGTGCTACCTTTCAAACTGTTAATCAGATCCGATCCTAAATTTATATATACCATTTAAGTATATAGAATTTCAATTTTTATAGTTATTCTCTGCTGTAGTTAGTAATTGATTTACTTCATAAAATAATATTTGAATGATAACATTTATTTAAAATTTATTTTAATTTATTTGTTTTGTGAATATAAATTTTCCATAATATTATCTTCCTATATTGTATAAGTTTTGATATTATGAAGTTTTATGAATAAAAATATTTACTAATTTTTTTCAATGTAGCTAATTCAAATGATTTTTATTTTTGTTATTCAAAAATCTAAAGAAAATAGAGATGCATAAATAAAAATATTTGCTATTTAATCTAGGAATAGTTTGAAATATTTATGAGTATAATGTTTTTAACAATCGGAACCTCTTTGACATAGCCAAAGAAATATTGTTGTATTTTTTAATAACTAATTAAAATCTGAATAAAATTAGTGTTCTAATTCCACTAAACTCTTTCAACAGTACTAATTGGACTATATCAACTAAATTTCAGCGCTAATTTAAAACTAATTTAAAAATTTATTATATAATATTGAAAACTTCAATATTTGACTTAAATGGTTTTCGTTTTTAATTCTAAAATTGTAAATTAAATTGAAATTTATATAAAAATTATTCTGTTCAATTGTTACAAGGCACATTTAAAGTGTTAATTAATTTGATCAATTAAATATAAGATTATATGAGGCTCCTTTAAGGGATGAACACTAAAACACTGAATTTGGGTTTTCTGAATAACTCGGACAACTTGTCCTAGTCGCAAATTTTGCTTTAAACTTTTCAGAATTAATAAGTTATTTAAATTACTCAAAGCAGGATATTTTGATGTCAACTTACATAGATATAAAAAATTCAACAGCATTGCATTTTCTGTCACATTGTAAACACTATATAAAAATTTATTACAAAATTAAGATTGTGTATGTTGACCGAACGTGATTTCAAATTCTTTAAATATTAACACTAATAAAAATTTAATAATAACAACTCCAAATCAATCGAAATCAATTTTAATTTTTTATAGTACCAACATTTTGCAACACCAAAACACCATCAAAGTTGTAGATGCTAAATTCAATTTCAATATGTTTTTCAATATTTGGAAAAAAACACAATTTTTCCGCATTTTGAATATTTTATTTTCTTTTTCTAAAAAAATTTAATATTATTGTTGCGAATATTAGAAAAAACCTTAAAACTAAAATCATAAAATTCAAAAGTTATTGTAAAAACAAAAAAAAAACAAGCATTCAAAATCTAAAATGCATCATCCGTTTTTGAATTTTTGACGATTACCGCAAGTACACTGGTATATGTACGTACATAGTACTTATTTATTCGTAATAGTTATTGGTTGCATATAAATTTACAGCACATCACTGTGTAAACACGAGAAAAATATGAAAAAAACATTCATATTATGGTTACTAAATCAACAAAAATTTTGATGAAATGCGGCTTTCAATAGGGATTTTCAAATTTTCCATTTGTGAACTAACAGATTGATTCGTAATTGATGGTTTTATTTAGTTTAATTGTAACAAGTGTTATCTTGCAACAGATAGTACGCCTTAACATTATCGCAACTGATGTAGAGTAGTTCCACAAATTTATGGTTGTACCTTTACATTAAAAAAATCCATAAATTTGTACACGTTTTATAAATTTGACAAATTAATATTGACGTTAGTAGTTGAAGACCCCATTAGATTATTTTTTGTGAGTTTATGTGAAAATCTTTTACCTTTACAAGTAAACCAGCCACCATTACGACTTTCAAAAAAAATATTGATTATCTTAGTCGTAAAATATTACACAATATATATTATAAAGGAATCAAAATGTTTACTTCAGCACACTTAATCCTAAGCGCAGCTGGGTAGGTTATTTGAACAATATCGTGTTTGTTAATTGGATTGAAAATACTTGAATCTGAAGTTTCTAATCTTTCTCAATTTTTTTCAAAATTTAGCAACAAATTCGCACACTCTTATTGAAAGACCCATTAGAATTTTATAGCAACAATAGTTTTACACATGTTTATGTTTTGTTTTACTAACCCTAAAATAATGGTTTATTCAATGTTGTATGCTCCTTAAATATTTATGTATATAATATGATTTTTTTGTTCTACATAGTATAAAGTAATACCACAATTTCACATAAATACTCTGTATGTATATGTCCAAATTTAAAAACTTGTACATATTCGTACATATACAAGACTAACTTATATATACGATGAGGAATACATTATGTTATACGAGTTATATGAGATGATTTATATGAACACTTTAAAAGTTATAATTAAATGTTGCTCTTAAATTTTAGTATGTTGCATATTCTCTCTTAGTGTTTTTCGCATTTTCTTTCTTCTATATATATTTTGTAGTTTTTCCGTTGTCCGTCTTGCTCCATCCAAGTATTGAGAGCAACATACTTACCATTATATTTATATTACAGTATTTTTTACTATATAATATATAAATTAGTTATTTATGTACAGATTTATTGAAATCTTTTTAATTTTTAAATTTGTTGTATAAAAAACTATATGACAAAATAATAAATTAAAAAGGAAAAACGGCAAAAATAAATATGGAAAAACTAAAAGTATCAACAACTATTATATACGAGTATATCACAACTATTATACAGCATATACTTATTATAGCTGAAATTAGAGCAATAAGTAAAATAATATAACATAAAGTATAACAGTAATAAATGGACATTACTTGTACTTGTATACAAACTTATATAATATATTAATAAACTTTTATACTATTATATAAGTAGAATGTGTACAATATGCTGCTGCAGAATAAGCTTTTTAATAAAACTGGACTTTGGAAAAATATAAAAAATTAATATTTAATTGAATTGCTGCAAGGAAAATTTAAAATTAATGTACATTTTCTGTATGCTTGCGTTTAATAGTGCATATTATACGAGTATAAGTATAAGCCGTACGTGTTCAATATTGGATAAATTGCACATTATTATATGGCTGCTTTGTTTTCGTTAAAAAATTCATGAATCATTTCAATTGAGTACTCAGTATATAAATATAATATGCATACTGAGTGTAGAAACTTTTTATTAGATTAGATGTTTGCGCATTTACTTCAACTATAAATTTAATATTCAATTAATATTGTATATATCTCATAAAATGTTATGACACTAACTTGAATTTAATTCGTGAAAGACCGTATTAGGTCAAAGGTTTTTGTATGACAGCCTGTTTTATACGAAAAATGTGAAATACATAGTATGAGTTTGAATAAATTAAACAAAACTTCCTATTCCTTAAATCTAAATTACACTAGGCAACTCTTTATAGCGAAATTCTAGACAAATCGAAATTGTTACAGAAAATATTCGTGTCAATTTAAAATTATATTGTGTGTGAATATTGCATGGATACATTAACTATTTACTCAACTTTTACCGCATGCAGTGAATGCAAAATGGAGTCCAATATCATTACTCACTTAACTTTCTCACTACTATTAGCATCACTTTCTTTTCAGTCTGAGTAAAAGAGTGAAAAACATAATGATGCTCTAAGATTTAATCATACTCAATCGCGTTTATTTATAGGGAAAACATTGCGTTTACAATCTTAGCACGACGATAAACAAGACCGATTATAACCTTTTTCCATACAACATTTCCATTATATTTTATTCTCCTTTAATTTTATTTTGTTAAGGATTGCAAAATATTTCCAACAAAATCTTAATTATTCAGATCAAAGTAAGTCTTTATAATACAAATTTCAAAGGTTACTAACATTTATAATGAGTCACTGTAAAAGAATGCAAAATTTTGTTTGATATTGGACTATTCACATAATATTTTCCTGTTTTTTCTACATACTCGTTTGACTTTATATAATTGTACATGTCATAGCTTGTGATTATACATATGTATATGTAGGCATTATATTTTGCATAAATTTTATTTTGTTAATGTTACCTTTTTAATAACAACATAAAACGCAAATTTCCGTTCAGGAATGCTATTTATAAACACAACTATAAATAAACTTATATTTTACTAATTAGTTTTTATGAGAAATATAAAGTATGTTGCAAGCCATTGGAGAATAATTTGAACTTTCAATTTTGTTTAGTTTTCATAATATTTTCAAGTTAAAACTAGGCATACATCTTATGAAATATAGTACTAAAAATGTTAATTTTATGACTGGTTGTGTTGGAGCGAAGAATATGAATTATGTAGAGTATAGAGCGCACTCTGTTAATATATTTGTTTATTAATTAACATTTTTTGAATGATTATTGGCTTATTCTAAAGTATATTATTTTGCGTAAAATTTTGATCCCTGATGTAATTGATACATGTTTGATAGTAACTGGAACATGTTTGATAGTAAGTGCAACATGTTTGATTGAATTTATTGATGTTAATTCCATTCTAATAAATGGTTTAGTAATTAATTAAATACAATCAGATGAGTAGTTTATTTGATTATTTCTTAAATGGTAAATTAATTCGAATTCAGTTCCGAATAAAATATGTATAATTGGTTGTAAGAGCAATTGTTTCCCATTCAATTTGTCATTAGAACTAGGAATACAAAATATTATTTGTTATAAGGCAACAAATTATATTTTTTTATAATTATAATTCAGATTCGATTAAATTTACTCTCTTGGTAACTAGATTTTACATTGATGATATTATCTTGGAACGAACATTGATTCCTAACAAAATCTGACTAATAAATCACTTATGTGTGGTTAGAGGCTTACGTAAATAATTTAAAACCAATTTTACTCTTATATTGTGATTTTTTTTATTTTTACCAATTCAAAATAATTAAGGAACCAAATATCTTCCGTCTTATCACCAGTTTTTGTTCATTATTGTTGTTTGATTAACTTTCATACATGTTTATTGTAAAAAGTCAATATCCTATAATACCATAAATCTTTATTGAAGCATTATTTATTGTGTTATATGAAACTTTATTTTTTTTACTTTTCCTCATTTCTCTCTATCTTTTTTTTTACTATTATAAATTACTTATGAACGCTGTGTTCTTTCATTGAATTCAGAGTTCCATTTCGCCGTGTATACATAAAATATATTTGAATTGGTAATTTGGATTCTTATTGCTTTTTTCGTTGCTCTAAATTGATCTTTGATACCATATCGTTTTAAATGAATTGGCACGTTTTTTTTTTTTACATTTTTTTTAGATTTTGTGCAGCTGCGTAATTTCATTTTTTTTTTCTACGATAGTTTTGTGCTTTGTTTTTTAAATAAACTCAGCTCACTACTGATTCGTTTTGTTTAATCGGGAGGTGTTATAATTTAATTCTTTGTATGGATTTAGGAATGAAAAAGAACAACATTATTTTTACTTAAAAGAAATCATGAACCAAACACAGTCTGCTCTATTATTTAATTTTTGGAATGTAATATTTTTAAAAATAGAACATTCTTATGTTAAAACAAGATCAAATCAAATTCATTGATTAAAATCTAGAAAAATATTAGAAAAAACAAAAGCAGAAAAATATTAGAATAATTTATAAGTTTAAAAATATTACTTGAAAGGTAAAAAGAATATTAGCTATCTGAATAGAATTCTAATTTAAAAGTATTATTTTACAAATATAAAAGATTTATGTGAGCACTCATAAACCCATGTACATTCATTGATATTGTTATGAGTTAATCATAGACGATTCTATTGTTAAAATGCTACAACATAGCTATTCTTGAATTTAAATAATCTTGATATTGATTAATCATAAGAATATTACTTTAAAGTATAATTGACTTTAATTGTTAGCAGAAATTGAAAATCGAAAATTTTTTTAATATTTTTTTCGGTGTATCAGATTAAATTATTCTTCAAATTTATTATACATATTATGGTAATTGAGATTTAAAAATAAGAAAAATTTTTAAGAATTATTATTCATTAAATTTAAATAATTGAAGAATTTTATATGACAAAAGATTTACCTAGCTATTTAGCTAACGCTGTACCTTAATAATTTATTTTTCAGTTGAAAATTTTACGCACATGCAATATGATTTAAATGAGACAATTGAAATTAACGTCATCCCTAAAAAATAAATAATTTAAGAATTGAATTGAACTTAAAATATTTTGAATGAAGGTTCACTAAAGGTGGATTTAGAAATTTTTGCTACATTTTTGAATTATAGAATATCGTAATTATGAAGTTGTGACCTTAAAATGGTATTTCTTCGCAAAGTTGTCGCAACACAAATACAAGACAAGCTTTTAATATAAAAGCTTGTCTTTACACTTTTTATTCTTATAATAATATTATTTCTTCTTCAAGTATAATATAACAGTTGAGAGAATTTTCTTAAATGATATGTGCAAATTACAGTAACTACTAATCATCTTATTTTGATGCTGATTGCTATTTTATGTAAGACAGTAATAAAATTTAAAAGTGTCTAGTGAAATTGAATTTCTTCAATATTTCTCTTTTCTAAATAAAATATATATCTAGTAATATAAAATTAGCTTAAATTTAAAGTATTCAAGAATCGAATAGTATTAAGCAGAGCGATGCTAGAACGTTTAGAATGAAACTAAAATTTTGATGCTATGAACTTTAGTGTCATTAGCAATCAACTATAATTAGAAAACGAGAAAAAAAATAGAGTTGACCTTGTCAACTCTGTAATACCCGTACGAATTTGTTATCCTATGTGCGAATAACTAAGTGCCATAACTAACTATGGGGCAGACTATGACTTTAAGTTGCCGTATTACCATATTAATTTATGCAAAATTTCACTGCTGTGCAAAATTTCAAAATACTGTGTGTGGCAAACTGCTATTGAAGTTGTATGGCAGCTACCAGAAAGAGCCAAGCAATTTTAACGAATTTTATCAAGCGCATCGGCCCCACTAATATACTCACTTGTGTGAAATCTCAATATCACAGCTTTTATAGTTTCTGAGATATAGTCAAATAACTTTTGAAGTTGTATGGCAGGTACCAGAAGGAGCCAAGTAATTTCAACGACTTTTATGAGACAAATTGGCCCTACTAATATATTCGTTTGTGTGAAATTTCAATACCATAGCTTTAATAGTTTCTGAAATATAGTCAAATAACTTTTGAAGTTGTATGGCAGGTACCAGAAGGAGCCAAGTAATTTCAACGACTTTTACCAGACACATCGGCCCTACTAATATATTCACTTGTGTGAAATCTCAATATCACAGCTTGTATAGTTTCTGAGATATAGCCAAATAACTTTTGAAGTTGTATGGCAGGTACCAGAAGGAGCCAAGTAATTTCAACGACTTTTACCAGACACATCGGCCCTACTAATATATTCACTTGTGTGAAATCTCAATATCACAGCTTGTATAGTTTCTGAGATATAGCCAAATAACTTTTGAAGTTGTATGGCAGGTACCAGAAGGAGCCAAGTAATTTCAACGACTTTTATGGGGCATATTGGCCCTACTAATATATTCGTTTGTGTGAAATTTCAATATCATAACTTTTATAGTTTCTGAGATATAGCCAAATAAATTTTGAAGTTGTATGGCAGCTACCCGAACCGGTACCCCGATCATGTCCAATTTAAATAGGGTTCTGGCACTTACTACAATAAATCATTTGTGAAAATTTGGTGAACTTAGCTCAATTAGTTTTTGAGTTATCGTTCGGACGGACGGACGGACGGACAGACAAAGCTAAATCAACTCAGAATTTGACGCTGATCAAAAACATACACTTGAGTCTATATCTAACACCGTTATTTCTTAGCGTTACAAACGGTAAGGCAAATTTAGTATACCCTTCGAACATACGTTCGTACGGGTATAAACAGTCCAAATTTAAAATCTATTTAGTTTATGAAATTTTTTTTCGTTCGGCTTGATTCTGAATTATAACCCCCGATTTTCGCCACTTGTTAGAATCTATGTACAAAATTATAACAGATACAATAACATTTTTTTTTTTGAGTGTATAGGTTTCTTTTGAGGTCAAATGCAAATTAAGGCGACTCTAGTTCTAAATTTTTTTTTATTAATAAAATTTCGTAAAAAATTCTTAAATTTTTTCCATATTATAAGGTCGTTATTTACTTATGTACTTTATATTCTGCAATTATTTTTGGACCTAATCACACTCCAAAAAATAATTTATGTCAAAATGCTTTAGTAACACTATAGAGTTAAGAAAGCAATGTCATTATTAATGATATTTGTAACAATAACAAATACGTATACAAATGCAATATTAAATAATTATTATAAAAATAAAAATTATTATATTTAATTAAAATCAAACTTTATTATAACTTTTTTTAGCAGAACTTTTTAGGTATAAAACGCATATTTTATTTTTTTCTAATTCTAATACTACTTTTATACATGCAATCGAAATTTTCATAAAAAAAAAAAATACTCAAACAACCTATTCGTGGGTACATTTAAGAATTCTGTTATACACGTAGAATTTAGTACCTAATATGTTAAATTAAAATCAAAGAAAAACTTTAATATTTTCCGTACTGCATAATTTAAGTAATAATGAAAAACCTTTAAAACTTTTAGTAAATTATTTTGCACTATAAGCATACAAACTTATCTACTTATATATTAATGTCAATAGTGTTTATTTTTCTAATAAATTTTATATATTTTTTTACTTTTTAATTCTCCCCCATTTTGAACACAACAATATTCGTAAATTTCATTCAAAAAAAAAAAAAAAAACCAAACAACAAAAAAGCTTTATAATCGTTTACATAAATTTAGAATTTGGTCAAGGTTTTTTGGTTTTTTTTTTCTTAATAAGACTAAACCTAGTTTTTTTTCTATATTACCGCCTCTAATATACCACAGATTTTCCCTTCCCCCATTATACTCCCTATACATGTATATAACATCTAATTTTTTAATTTCTTTCGCCATATAATGTTCAAAACCTACTAAAAAAAAATCTACTTAATATTATACATATAATATGTGTTGGTATGTTTGTCATATGTTGCCTTAATATAACAGAAAAAAAAAAACAAAATTGTTTCCATATAATTTTAATTTGCTAATAAAAACTACGAACTAAGCATTTTCCGTATATAGATGAAGAGAGAGAGAAAAAAAAAACAAATAAAGTCAGTAAAAAACCGACCTTCAATGTAAAAACAACAACAAAGTAGGAGAACAAAACAAACAAAAGCAACAAAACACAACCAAACTGAATGTTTTTATAAATTTTCTTTAATACTCGTATTATACAAATAAATTTTCCGAGAAGCTCAGCAATAACAACAACTTGTAACATAACAGAATGTGATGTTTTTTTTTTATTAAATTTTCTTTCTATACACTCTTTGTTTATGGCCATATACGGAGGTTTGTATACATATATTTTCTCTTTTTCTCTTTCTCCCTCTTCCCCTGCCTGGTGTCGCTCCTTAGAAAGTTTTCCATTTTTATTTGTGCCTATTTTTTATTCTATACTTTAAGTATTGATCCTATATTATTATAATGTAGGGAAATTATTAATTTTCATATTATGATGAAATTAAAACTTTAAGAAAATTTTATGCTAATTTTATGAATATTATGTGGTATACGAGCATAATTTGAATATTAATTAATAATTATTAATTTTATTCACATATTTTACTTTCTATATAATATTATAATTATTTTCCATTGAATAATTCTGAGAAAAGAAAGGGAAAATATAATTTCTCACTTTTTATTCAAGTAGAATTTGAATTTGAATTGAATGCTTTCATTCATATATCATGGGATAAAATTTATCCCAATTAGCGTATTATTAATAGCAAATTGTAACAAAGAACTAATAATTATTTCACTGTTATATACACTTTTTAATATATTAAAACCCATCACACGTCATACATTTCTCTTTCTCTTTGAATAGTATTAATAAAGTTTTAAAGACGTTGAAAAATATAAATTGGTGAAATGAGAGTGAATTTTGAATTCGTTTTACCATAGAAACTTCTTTGTAGTGGTTCGGCAAACTCATAAGTGAAATGTAATATAATATTAAATAATAGCACTTGAATTTAAATTTAAGAGTTACTATAACGTATGTTAAATTAGGTCATAATCATTTACCTTAAAAAACAGAGGTTGTTATATTAAATACATATTAATTATTTTTTGTTTAAATTGTTGAAAAGAATATTGTTATGTTTATAATTTAACATATCAACTGTTATACAACACAATATAGAACATTTTATGATATTAACTTAACTTCGAACTGTATCTACTTATATTTAAACCGCGTGATAATTAATATAACAAAAATTTAAAATTTTCATAACAATTTTAATATAGACTTTTTATTGCTGTCTTATAATAATCACCTTGTTTAAAACTTAATCACTTATCACAAACATCCTATTATTTTTTCTAATAATTAAAAATTTTATATAAAAATCTTTCATAAAAGACAGCACTAAAATTCTATGATCATCCATTCTTTCTTCTTTCACATTCCTCATATCAAAATATGATGCGCGGTTAATTGATTGACTACTGACATGAATTTAAAAAAAAAGAAACTATTTAATGCTCGTAAACCTACACAAATCAAACCAAAAAAAAAAATTATAGCATGTTTGCAAAGCGAAGGAAAAGAAAAACACTAATCAAGGTTATTATTTTCCTGTATCCTTGTATAATCACTCATAGCTGTATAACAGTAATTTAACATTAAATATGCAACTTGTTTTAATAATTTTTAAATAAAGGGTTGTGACTCTATAATTTATGCATTACAATTGCATGCACATATACATATGAGGTTTTTGTAAAAAACAAAAAGTTAAATGAAAAAAGTATAAGTAAATAGGAGAAACTGTTATATAATTTTTATGAATGCATATTTTAAGAGAATTGTGGCAATTACATAAGAATAATATGTGTATATGTAAAATTTGTGTTATATACGTACATTAAAGGTTATAAAAAGCTAAGTATATATGGTAGATTTTTTTAATCAGCCTCTGATATAAATGCAAGTATAAGTATAACAGAAAAAAAAAAATTAAAATATTTTATATTTCTACTATGAATGAATGCTTATCTAAAGCTCATTTTCTAAATGACTTAAGGGCTACAAAATATTACGTAAGAGTGTGTTTGTTTGGAAAAAAGAACAAAAGTTGAAAATATTTTGCATAATTTTTTTTTTTATTAACCTACATTGATTAAGTTTTTTTCCATTAAAACAAAAGCATCACATTATACATGGAATTTAATTATTATATAACAGTTTAAAGGTTATAAAACTGAAAGTAATATATAGATAGTATTTAGAAAAGGTTTTTTTTTGTTGCTTAAATACATTAAGGATCTTACAATCTATCACTTAGGCGCTTACAGGAAATATATGGGATTTTATTTTTAAACGCGAATGTAGGTGGCGTAATTAACAAATTAAAATAAAAAAATAAATTATTATAATAAAATAAGTTGAACTTGCTTTCATGATTTCTTCAATTTCTATAGCTTGATTTCACTTTTTGTTCATGCAAAAATATTTATACAAAAATATCAATTAATTTCTTTGTTAAATTTAATATGAAATTTTCTCTTTTAAATTCTTGAACTTTAATTTCTCTCATATATGCAGCTTAATTAATATGTTTCCCAGAATTGAATTAATTTAAATTAAAATTTGTGTTATACAAGAAAAAATTTTATTTTATGCTTTGTTATAGAGTAAGAAATTCAATACAGAAATAAAATCAAAGCATTTCTGTTATACTTTCTAAATTAAATACACCTTCTTATGCATTAGTTGGAATCTTTGATATTTGTCTATAAATTTTACTTAATAAATTCTATATTACAGTAAGTAATACTAAATATTATACTGATTAAACAAAATTTCCTCGAAATTGGAAACTAAATTATTAGTAAAAATAGCTGTTTTATGGGAACTTTATTATTATTATTTTAATAACAAAAATTCATTAATATTTTCTTTTCCTAATTAATGAGGTAATATTAAAAATTTTATTATTAACCTGATGGAGTTTGATGCATCAGGTTCCTTTCATTTTAAAATTATATTAATATTTAATTTTTTAAATTAATAAAGGATTAATTTAAAAAATCAACTTTTCTGTTATACTTTAAAATTCATGCTATAAATTATTAGCCTCTTGTACATTTAATTATGAATAATAAAAAATTCTTATAAAATTTTTAAAGAACGAATACAAGGAGAAAATTTTACGTAATAAATTTATAAGTTTTTTCTATAAAATAAAAATATAAAAATCAATATACCGACCGGCAATTTTTATTAAACAAAAAAAATGGCTATTAAAAAAGGAAATCATAATTAAAATATGAATAATCAATAACCGTGAATTCTAAAATAAATTTTCATAAACTTTTTTGAAAAAAAAAAAAAAAATACTTTTCGTTTATTCAACCATCAAAAAATTTCATTTAACAAACAAAGAAAAAAACAAACAAAACAGTCTAAATTTTTACCAACCTTACCAAAGCAAAAATAAATTGTCTAAAGTTTGCATGGCAATTTTATGATTTTCTGATTTTCTTTTTTGTTTCCCTTTTATTTTTATGTTCCGGTCCATTAAATGTTATACATTTTTTTTTTTTCGAAAAAATCGCGTATCAAAATAATTTTAAAGGATATTTTCTATTAATAACAAAAAAAAAAAAAAAAATAATAAAAATTTTTAATATCGCCAAAATCCATTAAAAAAATTTGTTTTTTTATGGAAAAAGCAAAAAAAAAAGAACAAGGCAAACTTCTTTAATTTCCTTCTAAATAAATAAAATTATCTTAAATCAAATCACAATTTGACAAACACATTTTCAGATTCCATCTACAAATTTCTACCTATAATCCCCTAGACTATAAAATATTTTATCGCTCTCTTAAACTCTTATTTTTTTTGTTTTTCAATATTTTTAAGCCAAAAAATATGAAGCATAAAATTTTGCAATCAAAATCTTAAAAACAAAATTTTTCATTTTTTTGGTTACAACAATACCAGTATAACAATAATGTTGCCAACAGTCAATATACAGTCCCATTATAATCACCGTAACAGTAGTAATATAAAATCAAAATATAAGAAAAGAATAATTCTCAATATATTCGAAAATGTAAATTCTCAATAATCAACTTAATATAGGAGAGAGAGAGAGAGATGATATTTTATAAATTCTCCAATATTTTGTATCAAGGGAATTTTTCGTTTAAATTTTTTTTATGGTCCAACATAAAATTTTCTTCTATTTTAACTTCATTATTAAATTTTTTTTTTATTTTGTTCTTATATTAGATTTTGTTTTGTTATACTTAAAGTAACTCAAATATAGATTATATATATTTAATGCCATTGCTAAATATAAAATTGATTTTCATTACCGGTGTTGTCAAAAGCAATGACGATTATTTTGTTGTTGCCAATATAAAATTAATTGTTTCATAAAAATCTTGAATAACGCTTATGAAACGTTGTAACTATAAAAAACCAAAAAGTGGAATTTGTTAATCAATTTCATAATATAAGAAAATTCATATAGTAGTTCAATGATTTAGGATCGGTTAAGACATACATACATCTAATAACAATAGCTGAAGTTCTACTACATGTAATTTTTTATTGAAATGTTATATGCATTAGAATAGTTAAGATTTTTGTTTAATTATAAAATATGTATAATATTTGTAATAAAATTTAGATAACAAACAATTTATGATTTCGCTTGTCTTACGGCTTTAAAACAATAATTCAAAACGAACTGCAGAGTGGTACTGAATAATAACCATAATTTTTAAATGAGTAAGACCGTTTAGAATCAAAATTTATGTAAATTCTCCTTTCCCTTCTTCTTCTGCTTGGAATTTCCTTCGGTATCCTTGAAGAGTATTACTTTTTGTAGTGGTAAGCTCGTATTTCAATTACAAACGTTCTCCAAATTAAATATTTTCCACACTGCCTTATTTTTTAATATAAAATTTTAAGTTCAAGTTTATAATTATTACACCAACCATCACTAATTGAATAAATGTGTAATGTATATTATACATATATGTATAACGCCTACATATATGCAAGGTTATTGTAGAAATTGGAATGAAATTGGTATTTTTTTCTCAACAAAAAATTCTATATTGATTTCCATTGACTTATAACATTTTTATTTCAAGGATCATAATTCCTTTTTAAATATTTTTTTCTGAAAAAACTGTATAACAAAAAAAATACCGCATTTAAAATTTCATTTTACAAAAACCACAAACCAACGTAGTGATTTTTAATTTAAAATTCATTTATAATATTTCGAGAAATCAAAATTTAATTTTGAATTTAAAAAAAATATAAGAAAACAATTCTTTTTTTAAAAATTAAAAATTAATTTAATGTCTCCATCAGTTCTTAGTGTATTTTTCGAAGAATATGGAGTTGAACAAATGATTATGGAATGGAATAGGCCAAATTTTTATTAAATAAAAAGTTGAAAGTCATAGAAAAATTTCCATGACCATTTAAATAAAACTTTTTCGATACATAAATCATACCAATTTATAATACTAGAGAGTGCATCACATTTACATTAAAATTTTTGTTTTTGAATTATTAATATTTTTACTTCAAATTTTAATGATTGCGGTGAAAAATTTCGAGAAATAAATTAAAATATATTAAAAATTATTGTTAGAAAGCATTTCAAATGAATACTGCATTCGACTTTATTTCATTTTTTTTTTTTGAATCAATCAATATAACGAGAACCGAGCACATCATTCTGAGAAATTATTCTTCTTTTAAGAGAAAAATCAATTTAAAATTTTCTTGAAAAATTCTCAATAAATTTAATCGAGATAGAAAAATCGAATTGGAAAATTCATGTTTTTTTTTCATGAATTTCATTTTGAAAATTGATGAAAATTTTTAAGGGCAACGAATACTATCAGAGCTTAATTGTAATTTTCCTTCTACAAATTATTTATGGTTTTTAATTAGAATTCTTTTACCAAAATAATTTTTGAAAATATTTTATTTTTTTTTTTTTTTTTTTTTTTTTTTTTTTTTTTTTTATTATTTGCACAACTATTTACAATCGGCCGGAAGCCATAATTAAATTGTATGAATTATTATTTGTCGTTGCGGGAAATACTCCAACGAGTATTTTACCCCCCTGATGTTGTATTGCACTTTAAATTGAAATGTATATTATTATTTTATTATCTAGTATCTGTTGCTTAAATTCTGAATGCTCCATCGCTTGAGTCGGGATGTCTCCTGCATGTTTGTTAAATTTCTTGCCAATGGATTTATATGTTCACTAAGCCTATTTTTGTATTTAATACTTCGATTTCTTATTTCTTCTTTTACAGTTGAAATCTCTACGTAATCGTGTATTTCGTTGTTTCTAGTATACCAAGTGGCACAGCTGATTGCTCTTAAAACTTTATTTTGAAATTTTTGTATTATTTCTATGTTCGAATTTGCAGAGCTTCCCCACAATTCTAAACCGTAGGTCCATATTGGTTTAATAACAGATTTGTAAACAAGCAGTTTATTATTTAATGATAGTTTTGATTTTGCACTCAACAGCCAGTTCAAGGATTTATACCGAATGTTTGCTTCGCATTTTTTTGCTTTTATATGCTCTATCCAGGTGAGTCGTCTGTCTAGGTGCAATCCAAGATATTTGACCACTGATTTTTCAGGAATTTCTTCCGCTGCCATCTTAACCGGTTTGTAATCACCTTTTCTGAGCGTAAAAGTTATATGTGCAGATTTTATAGGGTTACACTTGATTCGCCACCTTTTGAGCCACAGATCAGTTTTATTTAGATGAAGTTGCAATACCTGCGATGCCGTGTCAGGATCCTTGTTACTAACTAAACACGCTGTATCATCTGCATATGTAGCAGTCACAACACCATGTGTCATTGGCAAATCCGCAGTATAAATTGAGTACAAAATCGGTCCCAATGCTGAACCCTGTGGCACCGACGCTCTAATTTCATATATTTTTGAGTAATCTTCACCGCATTTTACTTGAAAAGTTCTCTGTTTCAGATATGATTTCAAAACCATGTAATAGGAATTTGGCAATAACGTTTTTAGTTTGTATAATAGTCCGCTGTGCCACACTTTATCGAAAGCTTGTTGTATATCCAAAAATACAGCTGAACAGTATTCCCCGTTTTCCAAAGTTTCTCTTATTTTGTTGACAACCCTATGTGTTTGTTCAATAGTAGAATGCTGTTCTCTAAATCCGAATTGGTGTTCTGGAATTATATTATTTTCTTCTAATATTGGTTTCAGTCTTTTGAAGAAAACCCTTTCGAATATCTTGGACATAACAGGAAGCAAACTGATTGGTCTATAAGAGCCTACAGCTGTAAGTTGTTTACCTGGCTTTGGTACCATACATATTTGCGAGATTTTCCACAGTTTGGGATAATATTCCATTCTTAATATAGAATTAAAAACCATGGTAAGAAACACCAATGATTTTGCTGGTAGTTCTTTCAATATTTCGGCTGTTACTAAGTCAAAACCTGGCGCCTTTTTATTTTCCAGATTTCGAATTGTTGATTTGAGCTCTTGTGTTGTTATTGGTTTTATTGGAAGAGATAGTTGTTGATCGCTATTTACTATATTTTCGATATTTATATCAAATTCTGCCATGAAAGATTCATTTGGTGTAAATACTTTGCATAAATGCTCTGCAAACAATTCGGCCTTTTCCGAAAAACTTCGAGCCCATTTTCCATCCGACATTTTAAGTGGAGGTACTGATTGCTGTGGTCTTTTAATGTTTTTAGTGAATTTCCATAATGAATGTTCGTTGTTTTTTGTTGGGGATAGTAAACTTAAATGTTCTTCAAATGTTTTATTTTTATTTTCGGAAATCAACAATTTCAATTCTTTTGAAGCCTTATTAAAAGCCGCCCTATCTGTTCTAAGTCGACTGATTTGCCATCGTCTTCTCAATTTCCGTTTTTCAGATATTTTGCGCTTGATTTCAAATGGAATATTTATTTTTTTGTTTGTTATTTGTGTTTGTGGAGTAGAACGCCATCCAGCCTCTTGAATTTTATTAGTAATGTAAAAGATGGCCTCGTCGATCTCGTCATTAGTTTTTAAACTTATATTCAAGTCTATTTCTTGCTCCAGGAAATCTCTAAAACCATTCCAATCAGTTCTTCCATTGCACAAGCTAGGTTGATGTTCTTTGTAGATCATTGTTGTGCTGAATGTAGCTATTACCGGCGTATGGTCAGAAGAACCATCAAAGCAGGACTCAGCAGCCATATACGTATAAGGTGCACCCTTTATGATAAAGAAATCCAAGAGATCAGGAATTTTCGCATCATCAGTTGGCCAATAGGTGGGTTCTCCAGTTGACAATGGTTGTAATCTATGTTTATCTATACATTTTTTTAATTCTCTGCCTCTAGTTGTAGAAAGCCTTGTTCCCCAGTAGGTATTTTTGCTGTTCCAGTCTCCTGCGCTAATAAATCTATTACCGAGAGTATTAAAGTAATTTGTGAATTTTTCTTCAGTAATTTTGTGCTTCGGTGGACAATAGACTGCACTAACATTTATTGGCCCAATTTTATCTTCTACTGTTATTGTGGCGGCTTGGATATAATCTTTTCTATATTTACTATGAGGATAATGCTTTATATTTTTTTTTTATCATAACTGCTGCTCCACCGTGGGAGTTCCCATCTATATGATCTGCTTCATATGTGTTGTAATCAGCTAATTTAAACTTTTTTCGAGAATTTAGATGAGTTTCTGAGATTAAGATGATGTCTATTTGGTTGTTTTGAAGGAAAATATTAAGTTCGTCTTTATTGGGTGCAAGCCCGTTTATGTTCCAAGTGGCTATTCTTAAGAAACTTGTCATAATAGTTTACTTAGAATCGTTGTCAATAGGTTCATTAACGTACCCATTTGTTAAATGAGTTGTTCAATTTGCTCAGATTGTTTCTTTATAACGATCTCTATGTTTTGCAGCAAAAGGGAATCTGGATCAGGTTTGTTTGTAATTGTTTGTTTTCTATTGTTATTTAGGTTTGACTGTAACTCAATGGAGCTATCGATTTTTGGATTGTTTCGGTTAATTTCTGTAGCTTTATTTCGCTGATGGAGTTTGGGCGTTTTGACTACCTCACTATAGGGCTTCACTACAGTATAATTAGGCTGAATTTGAATATTCGTTTTATCTGAATCATTTTCTTCAACAGTGTGGTTGTCGTTTTTGATTATTGAGGATGGCTTTTGTGTATTTTTAAGATGTTTTTGTGTCTTTCTAGCTAGTATTTCTTTATACACTTGGCAACCTTTATAATTTGCCGGATGCTTTCCAGAGCATAAGGCACATATGGCAGGCGTATTTCTATCTTTAGTGCACTCTGTAGTTTTATGTGAACCAGCACATTTAACACATCTGTACGGCTTCATACAGTTGTTTTTGGTATGTCCATATTGCTGACATCTGGTGCACTGTGCAATGCTTGTCCTTCTTCTCGGATCTTCTATCTTTACACGTTGATGGTAGATATACTCTATATCTTTGACGCATTTGTTTTTTTCGTTTGCTTCTATATTTACAAAGAATGTATTTAGGGGATCTTTCGTACCGCGTTTACGAGCACACACTATTTCACCCTTAACTTTATTTCCTGTTTCTTCTATGGCTTGAATTATATACTCGTGTGGAGTTGTAAAATGAAGATGTTTGATGACAATTTTCTGAGATCTTTCATCTTTTCTGGTAAATGTGTGACCAATCAGACCTTCTTTGCGCACGTGTTCAATTAGTTTTTTATACTTTTCAACATCCTTCGTTGATATGATTAATTGATTTTTTGTTACAATCTTATAGTTGTAATCATCTTTATTAAGTACTTCGTTAACAAATTGTGTTAGTTTTGTTAAGTCTTGACCATACAATACGATTGGTTTTTTTGTCTCATCTTTTTCACTAATTTCGTTGCTATCGTTATTTTCCTCTTCATTATTTAGCAGTGAGCATCTATTACTAGTTTTTCCTCTTTGAGATAATTGTGGCGTTTTGTTATTCTTTCTGCCACCATCCTTTGGAATTTTCGAGTTTGGTTGCACCTCGTCTGGTGAGCGATTTCTTTTGTTATTTGTTTCTGGAACTTTTTGGAAATATTTTATTTTAAACACAAAAATTATCGTATACAAAGCAAATTATAATGCTCTCCATATTTTTTAAAATTTATACAGACGTATACAAGAATTTGTTCTATTATAGAATAGAATAAAACAGAGTACATTTATATAATGCATATTTTCGTACTAAGGGCATTTATAGGCATAATTTATATTGCAAGAATTTGAATAAGATTATTATTTTTTTACCATTTTTTTATTATATTAAGTATTAAGAGCAAAATACGTTCAACTTTTAATTGAAGACAAAAAAATATTCCAACAAATTTGAATTTTTTAACACAATTATTATTGTGAATAACATAAGAGAGATGAAGGAAATTTTCGAATACTGTAATACTGAATCACAAATTAACAATACTGTATTACTGAAATTTTTGAATCACAAATTTTCTAAATGACAATTTTGCTTTACAAAATATTTTTCATTAAAAATCTCATATATTTTTACGATATAAAATGAATTCTTATAATAAAATGAATTTTTTATTGAATTGTATTTAATTAACAGTTGTTTAAATTCATAATATTGTTATCCTTATTATACTGAGCTATTGATATAATTATAGCATTACAATATTGAAATTGTGTTGTGAGTAAATGATATCAAGTTATCAAACGTAATACTGCGTTGTCTGTATTTCTTTGCTACATATTAAACGCCAATTTATATTATTATTTCTTAAAAAAGAGTATAGTTTTAATATCCCGAAGAGGAGAACTTTTTCTCATTAAATTACATAGTGTCTACATTTGCCATATTAAAATTCTCTTATGTGCCAAATTTATTTTCTCATAATTATGCTTATTTTGTCTCTATTTTGTTAAATATGTAGTTTATTCAAACAATATTCAGATATAAAAATTAATTTTAATTTATTTATACCCAATAAGACACATATACAATATAATTTCGGTATACAAATATCGTATACCGAAATATTTTAAATATTTAATCATATGATTTTTTTAAAGGGCTAAAAATTATAATTTCTTTTTTAATAATATTAAAAATATTCTACTTACTAAAAATAAAATTTTATATTTTTAAAATACCTTCATATATGAATTTCTTTTTAAAATATTTCAACATAAAATTCTATATACAATATATACATATTTATGTGTTTACAAGAGGCGTACACAATATGGGAAAACGATGAAGAAGAACTTCAACTTAACAATATTTCATTATTTTTTTTATGTACATTTTTGTTTTATGTTTATTTGAATGCATCTCAGTATATTCTTTATGCTAAATAAAAAAAAAAAAACTTAAATTAGAAATGATATACCTATGCTTCTATAATTTTTTTTTAATATATTTACGTATATTGGGTGCTCCAGTTGGATTAATGCCAAAAACATAATATAACTTTACGGTAAATAATGTATAACTATGTAAATTATACGCTTAAATTCACGTTATACTTATGTATTGTATTTTTTCACATACATTTTTGTGTTTTGTTGTACCTATACTCGTACTTATGGTTGAAGCTCTTGTTGTTTTACTATTGAAATAAATAAAGAGTTTATTGCTATGATAGTCAGAACATTGACGACATTAAAATTTTTTGTTATATATATATTCAATACATAAACAAACGATATATAAGATATGAGATTTCCTGAAATGAAATGAAAAAAATTTTTCAAGATTTTCAAAATATTAAAATTTTTATTGAAATTTGTAAATTTTCTGTTATTTATTTACGAATTTATTGAAAAAATTTTTGGTGAACATATGACTTTGTGTTATAGTGGACAATATGAATATAGTAATGAAAATTTCAGTGGCATTCAACTTTTATAGATGAGAGAGAATGAAAGAGAATGGAAAGTACTTTGAAGAAGTAATTTGAGTAAAATGTGTAAAATGAGTAAAAATAATTTATTTACAATTTATATAATTTTTAAAATATTGAATTTTGATATTGAAATCAAGTAATACAAAATTAAGCCTGACTGCGCTAAGCACAATTAAACTTATTAGATTTAAAGAAACAGAAGAATTCCCACTTGGCTAGTGAAATTTTCTTACAACTAAAAACAAAAACGCGAAACGACACCAATATTCAAATCAATTAACACGAAAGCGTCAAATCGAATATTAAATGTGGTGATTAAAGGGTTAAATTGGAAATAATAGTATTGGAAATTCAATAATAAAATTAAACTATTCTTTCTCTTCTCTCAATAAAATTAATTATAATTAAATTGAGGCACACTTTTGTATTGCAATTACTAAAAATAATTGTGATTCTAAACCGCTGTCTTCTTCTATTATATTATTATTATTATGACATAATAATGACGCGTACACAAGAATTTTCCATTTCAAAAATAACAATTTTGTGATTAAAATGGAAAAATTCATTTAAGAATATTTTAGTTTTTTTGTGTCTGTGTGTGTTTTCTGTAATGAAAATTCATAATTTTTAAAAATATGAACTTGATGTATTTTGTGAACAATTTTCAAAATAGTGGGCGATATTATAAAATATATAGGAAATGTAGAGAAAATACAATTTATTTTTCAATACTATAGAAAAAAAAGCTATTATTTTTATTGCTTAATAATAATTTAAATAATTTCTTTTTTTTTTTTACATTTATGTTTAAAATAAAATTTGTCAAAAAGATTTCCGACTTTGAAGAAAAAATTTTAAAGTATTTCTGATTTTATAAATAAATATTTTTAACATCAAAGTGCAGTATAGTAATTTTTCATTTCGTAAATTTGAAATTAATTTTTTAATATAGCTGGAACTTTGAAATTTTATTTTTGTGCTCATAAAGTAATAAATTTTAGAAAATTAAATTTCAATTATATAGTTTTTATTTTATTTCGTGTGTATATTGAATAATAATAAATTGTAGTTGAATACAGTAAAATTTGGAATGTTAATCTGTAGATTATGAACCATTTCATAATAAACATTCATTATAATACGGTTGCATTCTGAATATATATATAGAATTCCAAGAATATAGTTCATAATTTAATTAATACAAAATTTAATCGATCAACTACAAAAATCGAAACCAGCTTTTAGATATTGAAGTCTCGCTATTATATAGATCAGCTCTCTATAAATTCAACTTATTCAATTTAAGTATGGTTTTGAACCTTTTATATACAGTTGTATTCGACAATCTAGTTGTATTCAGCCATAAAATAAGTAAATAAGTTAATTCATATTTTATTCAATTAAAATTCGGCATTATTTTAAAAATTCAAATTTTCTTTTAAAATAAAAATTGCAAAATAAAATAGAATTTGTTTTTCTTGCAACAAATTTAAAGCAATCACTTAATTGAAAGATCTCTTACCTTAATCGTGTCTCAATTTAAAATTTTAATAAAAATCTTAGAAAAAAAAAATTCTACTCATAAAATAAATTAAACTCGGTCAACATTAAAAACAAAAAAATCTCTTCAGTATCTTAATTACTTAGTTTATATAATTATACATTAAAGTGAAAGTCAAAACAAGGACATTATAATAAATACATTTAAAGAGAAAGGATATTAAGGTTCTATTAAAAGTTATATAAGGCTACTGAATGAATAAATCAAAAAAAAAAAATTTCTTTAATGTTCTTTTGGTTTTGTTTTTTGTGTCATTTCATACTTAAGTTAAAATATTAATTACATTTTTTTTTTGTAAGGCTGTAAAATAATTATCCTTGCAAACAATATTTCTCATTATATATTCTATTTGGAGTACATAATTTAATTATCCTTGTACTAAAATTAATAATAAAATTTTCAAGAGAAATTTTCTTTTTTTGTTTTTTTACGAAAATTAACCTTTAATTTAATAATAGGTGTTCCTTGAGTAGTGATGTGTGAGGACGTGGAGCTCATAATTTATGCGTATCTTAATCCTCATATATTTTAGTTATTTTACTGCGTGCATAAATTCATAATTTTATCCTTGATAGTAAGTGCTCACTTATGTACAATCTCAGAATGCATGAATTGTAAGTGATATTCAAGAAATTGATTTAAAATTTTGAGATTAACAACATTGTTGTGGACATATTCATCGTGACTTCCGTAAGAGAAATCTAAGAGAATAGATTTTAGTTTAACCATTGATTGAATTTTTAATCAATTTATTCCTCAGTATTAATAAAATTTATTCATAGATTTTGTTTAAATAAAAATATTTATTTTCTTGAATTTGAAAAATTATTGAAAAAGGTCCTTTTAGCATTAATTTTTGAATTCATACTCAGGTTAATATCTAAAATTTACATTTTTATAATAAAGAAAGAATAGAGACAAAATTTTTTTTAATTATCTTACGTATTATTTTTAAAAATATCTTTTACAGATTTCAAATGCTTATTGAGTAGGTACTTTAAAAATCTACGGTATATACCTTAAAAAAACTTTAATTAAACTAATAAATTATTTGAGTCTTTAATTTGAATTATGAGTTTAATAGTAGGAGCAAAATTATCAGAATATTCTCTATAATTTGATCCCTTTCATTTTCAAAAATCCTCAAATAAATTCATAAATGTATAAAACACTATTTCCAGTTTTAATAGAAAAAACTGAGAAACGAACATCCTTATTCTGATTCACTCACATGTGTGCAGTGAAAACTGTACAATATGATAAAAACTTTAATTAATTTTCAAAGAAAATATTTATAGTTCTTCTTTCATCACCTATACACACCAAACATATTGCATCCTATATATCCTTTTCATATTTTTTTTTTTAATTAATTACATCGCCTACATTCTACAATGAAAATATTATTTTTTATTTATAAATAAATGTGAATGAATAAATAACGTTGGTGTTATGTCAATAATTTTATATTGATAAAATAAAGAGTTTGCATGTGCTGGATGTAAAATATTAAAATCAGGGATAGGTTGGCTTCTGTTCTAATAATAAAAGAAATAATCCCGGAATTAAAGATGATAGCACAAGCAGTGCCCTAAAAAATTAATTCGAGAAAAAAAATTTATTACGAATAAATTATGACTATAAGTTCACCTAAATTCTATTGTTTTTTAATAGTAGAAGCGGGATATCAGTTTATATGAGGCAACTATAGAATTAGAAAAGATTAATCCTATTTAAGTTAAATACAGTCACTGCGACGAATCTTCAATTATTTTAAGCAATTGAGACACAATTTATTATTCAGTTTCCCTCCATACAAAAGGCTAAAATATTACGCCAACACCAAATAAATAAAAAGAAAAATATAACTCAGATACTATTGCCGAACGTGTCCCAAAGTTAACCCAATACCAATATATTTTACATAATAAAATCAAAAAAACTAGAGGAAAATTAATGAAGAGAATTGATTTCATAAATGACCAGTGTAATGCCATATATATCTAGATAGATATATACGGCATTAGACCAATGGCTCAAATAAAGAAATATTTTCCTCTAAAATAGTTCAAAAACTTTCAAACTTTAACTAAACCATATTTTATTAATACTGCTTCAATACTGCATTATTATTCATTCATTCTACATATTTAAGCAATTATTTAGTAAAATATTATTGCAGCTAGACTATATAACAAAATTTATAAATGTAGATGAATATTTTTTAAATAAAATTCCGAATTTCTTTATCATAAACATTTTTTTATCTAAGTATACATATATTAGGTCTTTCTATTTATAAAACTCTCCTCTATATCTTAATTTACTCACATTTTCATATACATATACATAAAAAATTTTCATGTACGATGGTTATCCTTTAATTTAACAAAAAAAAAAACAGCAATATTAAAGGTGCAATATATTTTTTGTATTATAACATAAATGATATAATCATATACTCACCTATATAAATCGGAATATATAATATCCATGATAGAGAATGAAAGGAAAAATAATAAAAGCATATATCCTTAACGTTTATATTATTTTTATATAGAGAAGCATAAGTGACATATACACACACATTAAGTAAAATGTGATGATGCGAAAAAATACATTGCTCAATAGGTGGTTATCTAAAAGCAATTTATGAAATGTATAAAAACAAGAACCATTTTAAGTCCTTTTCAATAATAAATGCACAAGAGAATGTGTTAGTGTTTCATTTAAGATTCTAAATCTAACCAGGAAAATTTTCTTTAGAAAGAAAAGGGATGATGCCTTTTGTTTCTGTTCTTTTTTTTTTAATTAAACTTTTAATTTTTAATATTTTGTAAATAAATTTAAAAGGAAAAAGGAATAAATTTATTATATACATTATTTTTTTTTTTAATAAAATGAGAGGCACATTAATATTTAAAGGGATTTGAAATTTTCCTATACACAAATTCAACTGAACATGAGGCGATTTCATAAAATTGTTATAAAATATATCGGGGAGAACAATTTAATGCCTTTAAGTGTTATGAATGGAATAAAAAATGATGAACATTTTCTTGTGTCCTTTTGTAAAGAACAACAAAAAAGGATAATATTCTTCTCATTTATCATGACTTTTTTTTATAAATATTTTTTCAAAAGTAATCATGACCTTTCACAATGTGTCTTAATCCTTTCAATACTTTTATTACGAATAATTATAAATTGACTTTAATTAAGGTCACATTGCTCAATTATATAATGGAAATTGTGAATAAATAATGACTGATCCTGAATTTTGATTTTAATAACAAAAAATAGGTTTATGAGTTTAAATGGTTAAATTTGCAAGAATACTTTAAACGAAAAAAATTTTACGTCTTTCAAAAAAGTATAAAATTATAAGAAAAATTCAATTAGTAACTCGAGAAAGCAATTTCACTGGAGAAGATTTCTGTCTTATCCAAGCTGAACTGCATAAAATTTATGACTTAAAATTATAACAATTGAATATTATTTTCAACACCAAGAATCTACTCATTTCTACGATTTCTATATCAATTAGGAGAATATTGTTTCATTTTATGAAATTCTCGATATTATACAGATTAAAATGCTTAAAAGAATAACACTTACTACATTTGAGCTCATCACCAATTCGCCTACTTAAAATTCAATTATTTATTTCTAATTCTTAGATTTCAGAGTTATATGCCAACTGTACTAATGAAATGTTTGAATTGAATTTTCAATTAAATAAGCTTGGTTTTTATTTTATATTCTCATTTAGTATCGTTTTGAATCATCAAATTCTGAAGAATTTCATTGAATTGCGTTAAGAACGATTAATGTACACATACAATTATAGCCTTAAAGTATTCTTAAAAATTTCTTATCTGATTTTTTAAATTTATTATTAAAAGTAATTGATATTTTATAAAAAGCTTATAAATTTAATTGTTTTCAAGTATTAAACAATATTAGAAAAAATAATATCAAATTATCAAAAGAAAAAATTTTTAACCTTAAAAAATAATTATTTTCTAGTTCTAACAAATTTAATTCAACTAAATTAACCTCCTACGATATTAAAGTATTCAATACATACCAGAATTTCCTAGTAAACTACCTACCACTTATATCCATTTTAATTTACAAAGAATTCTAATTTATTTAAAAATACTGACCTAAGCAATTATATTTTTTGATATTATATTATACAAAAGTATTCATATACAGTGTGTTTTGTATAAAAGGTGGTAAATAATTTCAGGGATTGATTCTTTGATCAATTTCCAGTAAAAAATGTTATGAATGGAGCGGCATATAATGTGCAGGAAAAATTTGATCCGATTTTTTCCCAATAGACTGTAGCTCGAAAACGGATATTTCTGCACCACAATCCATTCTCCCAAACCCCACCCATACATTTTTTTGCTGGAAATTGGTCAAAGAATGATCCCTGAAATTATTCGCCGCCTTACGCGAAACCCCCTGTGTATCAATTTTAATAAGAAAATAATTAAAATTAAATTTAATGTATAATCATGTTAGAGTAGAGTAAAAGAGCATTTTGAAATGAGATGCTTGCATACATATATACTCAATAAATTATAAATATACTCGCGTTAAATGGCACACTAAGAAAAACAAATAAGAAAAATTTTCAATCAAAGTAATTTGACACTTTTTTTAAATTCTTAAATATCACGGAAGTTCTTTAAAAACAACACAAAAACAAAAAAAAAAATTAAGAGAGAAAAAATTAAATAACAATATATAAAGTACAAAGAACATCATCTCTCTTCCAATAATATGAACGATCTATTTTATTCGCTTATTACTCAGTTCTATACGTTATTAACTTATAATAACACAAGGCGATGCGGGATGTTAAAAATTTATTATATGTACGACTATGTATATATGTAATTTTATAAAAATATTCTTATTATAGAAATCGAACCCTATCGCAATATTCCTGCTTTTTATTTTTTTAATTAACCCTTTTTCACTAGAACTCGAGTCATTTTCGAGTTAAATTATATTGGAAACTAAAGTGTATTAATACAAGTCATTTTAGTTGTTCGGAATTTTTGAATATTTACACGGAGTCATGATAACAAATTGACAAAATCTTAATAACGTAGGAGGTATTTTGATTTTTAAACATAAATGTCATATAAAAGAATAAGATTTACTCAAATAGTTCTGAAGAAAAGCTATTTCTCACAATTATAACAGAAATTAATCAGCAAAATCATAAAATATGAATTCTGTACCTCACAAAATTTGACATTTAATTGTTTTAAGATTATGAATATTAGACGAAAATAATAAATTTTCTGCATTAACACCTTGTCAATAGACTCTTCTAGCCAAAATATTCAGATACTTCAAGTACTTTTCCGAAATTTGAATTTATTTTTAATTTAAACTTCTTATATTTCAATTAATTTTCTTCGTGATTTTCACGACTGTAAATTTATTAGGCGATAAATAGAATTATTATTTAAAATTTACAGAGTCTTAAAAAATTTCGGCAGTAATATTTACTTTATCTTAATTAAATTTTATTCGACACTCAGCGGAAGCTTACATAATATGTATGTTGTAAATTGTAGATTGTACAGGTGGAGTAACAGTGCACCACGACCAGCATATAAAGATCTATTCTACACCCTCACTAGGTATTGGTACATGCCCCTACAACAACCCCTCGAGACCCAGTCTTCTGATGACTTCGAATATCTTGATAGTAAGAGTACGTAATTCCACAATATTTCTTTTCTTCTGCGGACGAAGACCACATAATTTCTCAGAAGGTGCACTGATATCTCCTCATCCTTCATCCTTCTAGGAAAAGCTTTCTAAATTGACCTAATATGTATACGTCATGAAAATTTTCATTAAATATAGTTTGGTAATAATTAGAACTTCCTATGTTAATTAACACATAGAAATCTTCAAAATAAACAACATAATGCAATATGATTTCAGTACTCAAAGGGTTAATAAAAACTATTGTTAAGTATAATTTGTTTTTGAAATATTAATCCTTGAAATTTTGATAAATATTTTTTTAAGAAATGAACAAAAACAAAAATATAATATTATTTTACATAGCATCATTGTTATACGAATAATTTATTTTTAATAGACAACCATCACCACGAATAAATTCAGTAAATTTTTATTTAATGAACAATTTTCTTGTTAAATAAAGACAAGAAGCAAGCTGGTAATACGTCAACAACTGAACATTATACGGCTGTAGCCTGAATCAGTTTCGTTCCAATTTTGTATAAAATCTTTTAAAAAGAGTAATCATCTTAATTTTTTTTTCGTATTATCACAAGTCCTCATTGAAAATTACAAAATTAACATTATTGTTTTAATGATGGTATACAAGATACATCATAAACTTTATCTACTCGCGTATATAGTTTTTTTGTAAAATTCTGAAACAATTCAAATCTGGTGCATTTCATGTAGTATACAATGGTTTCTATTGTTCGTGTTTTAATTACTAGATCAATTACAAAGAAAAAACAAAATATAACTTTCTTTCATAAACTTCTTCAAAATATTGAGATGAGTTGTTTTATTCTCACCCCATCATTCATGTTTTTTTTTCCAAAAGAGATGAATAGGAATGCAATTTTTTAATTTTACAATGTCTTTGTTCATTCACACTTTATGTTGTATGTGCCGCATGCATGTACAATAATTTAAGACAATTTCATGGTTAAATTAAGAATTAGGAATGGTATGAGAGAGGTAGATATATGTATAGTCATTTATTATTAATGTGATATGAGTATGTATATACACGCGTATTCCAAGAATGAAGATTTATGTATACAACTTTGTTCTAATAAATTGTTATTGTGGGTAAACAGATAGCTCTCATTTTTGCCAAAAGAATTTGTTATATTTAACCAGCCATATAAAGTCAGTATCATTAATTTTATTTAAAATAAAATGAGTGGAAAATATTGTAAATAAAAAAATTGAGGAAAAATTCTTTAAGAATTTTATGCGTTAGCTCTTTAAAATGTACTAAAAATTCTTGTTAAAGGACTAAAAATTTAATTTCAAATGTATAGATTTCATTATAACAGAAGGGATTATTCTGGTATAGTAAGGTGAAGAAATAATTCAAACGCTTGAATAAACTCTTGCAATAAGAATAAGGATTGAAGAGGCGTTAAAAAAGAATCTGTGCCGAATTCCTTTTAGGCTCTTTTTGCTAGACCCTTTAGAACGGTAATCGGTATTTCTTACCGCAATGATATCCATCAGCAATCAATTTGGGACCTTGTTCGCAATTCTTGAACGTTTCATTCGCAACTTAAGCTATTTAAAATAACATAAGATTCTTTACACTATTACAATAAAATTGAAATTCACAAATTAATAAGTCCAGAAAATTTTTGATTAAATTCTTTGTTCGATGTTTGCAATCTATAGTGTTTTATGTCTTTAAGATTGTATAAAATCTGCATATCTAGCTGTTGTATTTCTGAAAATTCATCCTAAATAATATTGGTTCGATAACATAAACAGTTGATTTTTCATAATTTGAATGCCAGTAAAAAATTGTTTTACTCTTATGCTTAATCATGCTTAATATCCATATCTAACGTACCATTATTTCTATATTTTTTAACATGATATTTCAATAAAATTGCATTAATATTTTCAAATTATTTTTTCCTTACTAAGTTAAGGAGAATAAACCAAATCTAAGAAACCTTACAGTTCAATTTTATTATTATAAATTCATGGTATGAATTTATTTTTAACACTTATACTAAAATACTAACTAGTATAATAATAATTTGTCTTAATTTTTCAATAAATTTACCATATCATATCTTTTATACCATAAATTATTATTTTAAAAACAAAAATCCATTGTACAAATTTCATATATAAATACCTATACATACGATACGGAACTTTATAGAAGGAGTTTCGGTAAAAGAATTGCTTTCTTAACCATTACATAAGTATTATAAATGTATACAGTGTGATTCAATAAGATTTGCAGCAATATGCTTTAGAGTTAGAGGACCAAAAATTGGTCTATCTATAATTTCCAGGGAACATATAGATGATAAGAAAATTTGGAAAAATTTTAGCATGCAGAAGAAATTTAGAAAATTTCAAATTTGTTTAAAGTTAAAATGCTAGTATTTCCGTAAATACATTTAAACAACCAACCAATGATATGCTATTTTTAAGGGCGCTATTATACCTTTCAGAGACACTTTTTAGTTGAAACTCTAATCGGTTTTGGAACGGAAATTATAAGTAAAACTACTTAGGTCCGTTGAAAAGCTGAAATTTTGCATGCAGTTTAGATTTGGCATCCACAACAGAATATACGTTTCATCCATTTTTGACCCTCTCTTAATAATGATATGTATTGTTAAATACCTTTCTGAATCATCCTGTATAGAAAACAAAAAATTAAAGTAAAAAAAACCCGTAAGAATAAGAGAAGAGTGATGATGAAGGTGGCATTTAGTGATTCAGTCTGTGTGATAAGTAAGTGAACATGATGAATTTATTCCTTTTTTCTTTTTTTTATAATGAAAATATAAAAATCTTTTAAATTTCTACCCTTCTTATTGATGCCAAAATAATATAAATTTCTATACACATATGTATATGTACATAACATATTACACACTTACAAAATATTAAATGAACGAACCCATTAAGAGCGCAAAACGATAAAACACATTTTTAGAGTTGAAATGACAGATTTTTTTCGTTTTGTATGAATATGTGGGAAGAAGTGATGAATGAGTATACCATAATTGGTTTTTACCAAGATGAGTGAATTTAAAGTAATCGAATGATTCATTTAATTTTCTATTCATTTTTAGTCTCTGTTCTGCTCCTCCTGATTTTTTTTTATTGTTCTCTTATTTTTTTTTCCATTTTGTCGTTTTTATTTTTGGCAGTGAAGAAGAAAAATCAATTTTTGTTGTTTTTTTTTTGCTTTTTAAAGAATTCCGGAAATGCAAAAATTTAACTGAAGAGAGAGAGAAAGATATAAAGAGAGGAAAGGAATAAAAATTTTATTGTTTTTTTGGCGCTTTGCCTTGAATCTTTTGTTCTTTTTTTTCCCTTGTTGTTATTATTATTTTTTTCTCGTTTTCCTTATTTTTATTGATTGTCACATTTTGGAGAATATTCTCCTGTATTCGATATAGATTTTTTGTATTTTTTATTGTTATACCACCATGATTATCAATGCCACCATAGTAGAATTTATTATGCATGTCATGTTTATCGTAATGTTGAATAAAGAGTTTTTTCTCTTCAGAAAATAAGAGAAACTAATAAAAAAATAAAAATGTAAGTAATGGAAGTGCATGCATGCATGTATACATGCATCTGTACAAAATATTTTAATATTATAAAATTTTTTTATTCAAAAAATTTTATATTATTTTTAATGGTAATTTAAGTTTTAAAGAAGATTGCGTTCAATTGTATGCAGAAGAATAATTTTAATGTCAAAAAGAAAACAATCTAGTGATAATCAGTCATGCATAATAATTTTTTTTTGTTGATAAAATTTTAATTATCTTACTAAGTTAGCCAAAATATTTTGTTTGAATTATATACTTCATACTGTTATTGATCCTCTTATTGTTTTCAGTGCTATTTGCTCAACAATTCGGAATCTAACATAATGAAAGCTTTGTGTGGTTTTCTGTTATTCCTCTCAAATAACACACAATTTCTTAAGAGCAAGACAAATGCACAATGTTGTTTAGTTCTTCTATACCTATCTAGATGTATTGATTTTCTGCTATTACCTTATTGCTAAATGATTTTCATTTTTCTCAAATTTTTTAAACTTTGAATTTGAAATTTCTTGATTTCTGGTTTGATCCTTTACTTAATTTTATCCCAATAGATGGTGCCACATTATTCAAATTATATCAAACTCAAATCATATCAAATTTTTGATATAATCAGCTTTTCCATACAAAAATATTTTCCATTTACAAGCCAAATTCAACTCTTAATGCTTTTCCGCTCGTGAGCCTATAATCTCTAATAAAATATTTTAATTATACCTCGGCTTCAGATTACTTAATTATTTAATTATATTTTTTCTTTTTTGAATCTTACTAAAGTTATCGATTGAAACAATTTTTTTTTTTAAATTAGTTACGGCATTTTTTTATTTTCTTTTACCTATATTATTTAGTTTATTTGCTTTTTCTCTTTTATGATTATTGTCAAGTTCATTAGCCCTCCGGTTTAAGTGACAATTCGAACAACAGAATAACTTAATTTTCCTTAAGAAAGAGAAAATCTACATAAAGTGAACAATAGCAATAAGAAAAAATCCATATTATAAAAGTTGGAAGAAAAGAATTCAGAATAATGTGACCGAACCATCTGTATTTTATAGAAAAAAATATTAAGATAAAAAAAAAATGCAAACAATTAATTTTTCTGCTTAACGCCGCGCGGCCATCCAGTTGTAAAAACATAAGGAAAATAAGGTATTTGTACAATAAGGTAATTTAAAAGTTTATTCGCAATAATTTGAGATATTCACGCTGTTATTGCTTCCGAAATTTGTCATAATATTGTTTTTTCACAAAAGATTTGTAGTTTGAAAGAATAAATAATTTTTAATCATGCTCATTCAGCAAAGTTCTTAAACTTATTTAACGTAGGACAAAAATCATTTGTATTTCACCTCAGTTTTGGAATTGCTTCGGAGATTTTAGGATTCCACTTGTTTTCTGAGTTTAAATTTTGTAAAAGATCCTTAAAATAACCAACTCTTGCTTCTACTCAATATGAATTGCTTCTTCTTGGCTTGTTAGTAATAACTTTTGACTGATTTTACTCAATATATTTTTAATTTAACAAATGAGAGATAATTTACATAATGCCATCGAACTACTCATTTTAACTTGAATGAAAAAAGCAAATATTTTCGTATTTTAACACAGATGTCACTGCTGTTGCTTGTTTTTTGTTTTTATTTTAGCAAACAACAGCTATATTGCGTAAGTACTAAGTACTTTATTTTTTTTTTCTTCTGTCATTCACTTTAATTATTTTCTTAATTTTTTTTTCACATTTCACTACTTTACTCTCTGTTGATTTTTTATTTCATGTTTTTTCTTATAAAGTAAACAAACTGCCATTATTATTCTTAATTAACGGTATAATATCCAATATAAGAGCATAGAGAATGCAAATAATTTGTATATAGAAAGCGTAATTGAAACGTTAAAATAAATTGAAACAAAAAGAAAACAAAAATGGTGTGGTCAGCACATAATCGAGTACAAAGCATTGTCTAGTTTAGCAAAAATATTCCACAAGATTATGAAAATGTGTCTAACACTTCTTTTGAATTTTAAGACCGTTATAGTAAGCTTTTTGTTAATATACCTATAAAAATGTAAATTTGGCTCTTACTACACAGTCAAATTTCCTGAACATCTAGTCAATTAGAATTCCCGAAACTTGACATATCCCAAAATTGATTAAACTGTGACATAATCAAAGTATGTTCATATATAAAATTTTAACAAAATCATGGCAGTCATGAGATTCTAGTTTGCAAAGAAAGACCGACATACATTTTTCTGAAAGTAATTCATTTACGGAGAAGTACGTTTCCACCGAAAACTCGACATGCGTAATTTGGTGCCATCACATAACCTCCCTTATTGTATGCAACACGTTCGGTAAAAAAAAAGCAGTTTAAAGCGGACAAAAATAAAATGTAAGAAAAAATAGCAAAAAACAGAAAACATCCAAAAAAAATTCGCTCTAATGAACCGCATATTATGAAATTAAATTTTTCTTAGCAGTACTCATTTACTTTTTTCCAATATTGCATTTTGTTCCATTCAGTTTTCCTAGACTGATGAATTCTATTAATGATATTTTAAATAATTTTCATAATTAACACAAAATAAGTGATTCTTGTATAATTTTATTTCATATTCGCATTTAGAAGCACAAAAATGTTATGTTTTATATTGCATTCCAGACTTTTAAACGAATTCTATAAACAGTGTTCTATTATATTGAAATTTATGAAATCCGGCAGGGCTTAAACGTACTCAAACAATTCAATCAATATAGAATCGGATATCATAACGTTTATTAACTGTGGTGCATTGATTTCCAAATCCAGATGTATTGTTTTCTAAGAACCAAAGGAATACTGAAAAAATTGCGCCCCTCATAGTTTCTATTTCAACTATACAATATCGTAATTTAAACGAAAAACACTAATAGTCAATGACATTCCGATAAATTTCTTAATTATTTATCTTGCATTTAACGTCTAAATTAAATATATTTTTTTGATGGTAAAGCAATTAAAGAATTTTAAAATCCACTTGATTATCGCTCTATTTCACATTTTATGATATATAATTTCCAAAAAGCGCATATATCGTAAATATAAAGAGATTTTTAAAGAAAAAATCTTATTCAATGCGGATTCATTCCATAGATTATTAATACAATTAACTAAAAATCATATTTATCTTTAGGATTCTGTGAGCCAAAACTTAAATCAAATTTAATTATTTACTCTATCTTAAACACAGCATGAAATTAATAATAATGAATAAATCTTGATCTACTGAGATTAAACATACTCAAAAAAAAAAAACTGGACTGCGTTTTTTTTTCTAAATAAAATTTTTTTTTCTTCTATTCCTACTTCTTAAATGCCTATACAACTCTGAAATATCTAATTTCAATTTTTTTTCCACCTTTAAAAGATTAAATATACATATTTAATTGAAAAATTCGTAATAATAAGAAGTGACAGTTATAATCACGATAATCAATTCTCTAGAAAATTAATAAATACACACAGAGAAAAAAACATTGAAAAATATTTTAATAAAAAAAGCAAAATGTGACCGATGTTCCTAATCCATCAAATTTTAATGAAACATCGGTCTACTCACTCATTCATTCTCATTTTTTTTATTTTGTTGTCATATTCAAGACATTTTCGTTAAAATAAAAGGTTCATAACGCATTAAAATTCAAATATCTCAATCATATTAATTCATCCATAGCGATAGTAGTGGCCGATAGGTAAAAAATCATGATGGTTAATATGCGACGCTTATTCTTTCAAATACCCAAATCAACAATGTGCAGGCTTTTATTATCATTCATATTTTAATAAAATATATTGTATTTAATTTTATTTAGAAAAAAAATCAAAAGTTAATCCGAGATAATCTGCAGTTTTTGTTCTCATATTCAAAAAAAATGTAAAAAAATTTAACAATAAAACAGTAGATTTTTCACAAAAAAAAAACAAAAGAAAAAATAAAATGTCAAATTTTATTTTTGTCAAAATTTTTATAAAAACTCTGTACAAGTACATTAAATTCCTAAAAATCAATTTTTTTAGTAAAAAAATGATAAAAATAACTCGGTACATATTTGGGAATTTTGCCGACAATTTCCTGTCAAAAGTGTAATGATCACTTGAATAATTTTTATGATGGATTTGTTATTACTCAAATAGATTTTCACTTTGTTGACATTTTTTCTCTCTTTTTTTTTTTGCTATTTCTAAACTTGACTATTTTTCTCTTTGGCATTATAAATTTCTGTTACCTATACTCAATTTATATCTGCGATGTTTTTATTCAATTTATTCCACTACGACTATGATTTTTGTTTGTCCACAATATACAGTGAGATAAAAAAGAAAATCGGACACGCTATATTTCAACTTTTTGCATTCCTTTTTTGAAAAAGAAACTGGTCCTTCTGAAAATTATTTTTCTCGCTCAAATTACAAAATTCAAATAATTGTCAAGAAATAGTCAAAGAAAAAATTACGTACACGAAAGAAATAAATTAAAAAATGTGCATACTTACATAATGAAAGTAAATTTAGAGCAAAATATTTAATTCACAAGTGCATTTGTGTATAATTGCTTCAATCCCCTTTCGAATTCTAGAAGAAACTTTAAAAGCAAGTGAACTCAATTTCAATTAATCGTTTAAAATTACTTTGAAATAAATCAAGAAAATTTAAAGGGATTATACCATTTTATATCATTTTACCACAAATTAAGCAAGATGGAGATAGTATAGCAAATACTTGACGATGATATTCCAAGAGATAAAAAGAAACTATTCAATTGCGATAATATCATTCAAGACTAACTCAAAATAAATATATTAAAATTTGAATACAATGTTTGAAAATATGAACAGGCACTTACAATAATTCAAATAAACAAGTCCGATTTCTTCTCTTACCCACCGTAAATATGCTTTCTCTCTTTTATAACAGCATTGTTTCTAAATAATTTAGGATTTATACTAACAAAGAGAGTATAGAAAGATAAAGTTAATATTATTCTCAATTTTTTTTTTATTTTTTGATTTTGGTACAAATATTTTTGATTGATGATGACATTTGTTTTTTTGCTTTTGTTTCGTTTTTGTTTTACTGCCAATAGCAAAATGTAGAAACGAAAAAAACCGAATGCATGACAGACTATTCCTTTTGTCATTGTTAATATTTCAATTTTTTCAATAATGTGAAAGTGTTGATTTCACCATCAGAAAAAATAACAATAGTATTAGTACACAAAAAATTTACATTTCAATTTCAATTAAAATTTTTTTTTTTTAGAATATTAGAGAAAGATCTATACTATATATCAAAGAAAATTCATACTAAATGTCAAAAATGTTTTCCAGTTTTTGTAATTTTTGGAAAAAATCTGGGCGAGAGCCTTGAAAATTAGCTTCAGTCAAATTCTAATACAGAAATATTCTAGATGGAATATTGGACAATTGCAGGAGTTGAGAAGAAATGGTGTCGGTCAATAAAATCTAATACTTACAGTGATACAATCTACAATTTACATAAACTTTATTTTGCTCTCTATAATTAACTTATAACACGTAGAGGATGTTAAATGTACACATTCGGTTTAAATGTTGCCATTATTGAATTATCAAATTTTCATAATGAAATAAATCAAAAATCACATTCGATTTCGCTCCATCTCAAAATGTACTAAACATTATACAACTTGAAGGTGGGAAACTTATTACAAAAGCACCCAGTTATATAACACTTATTAAAATACTCGACTTTTTGTTTAGTTCTGTTGTTGACTGTTTTTGCGTTTAGTTCATATACGTACTTATGTACACGTATATATATATATAATCAAATATACAAGTATGTTAATATATTTTTTGTTCTATTTAAATTGATGGGGGTTAAGAATGATATCCAAAAAAATTTTATTTTCATGGATTTGGGTCAAATGGTTAAATTTAGAATAAAAGTTAATTTTTATTTTTCCAATTATACATGACATTTTTTTTTTTATCTCTTTCTAATCTTTTCGGATACATGCATCATATCTTATTGAAAAGTCATATCATATGTGTATAATTTACCTATATACATACATACATACGACACACATGTAATATGCAAATGAATTTTGAACCGATTGTTAAATTGCTATATGTAGAAAAATTATGAAGACATACATACATATATTATATATGTATGAATTTGAAATCGCCATGGGGTATTGACACTTTCTCATTTTTATTTTCAAATTATATAAATAAATTGACAAAAATGTCATAAAAAAAAAAATTTAGACCATTTTCAATTATTATGATTTTTACAAAAGTAATGACAAAAAAAAAATAATTTTTTAATTTAAAAGAAATTTAGATAGAGGTGCGCTCTGTATACCAAAATTCTTTAAATTTAAAATTAAAATTTTAGAGAAAAAATTGAATAACATCTGCCAATGGTACGGCTATAAGAATAAAATTGAAGAAATCTTGATTTTAACTTGTAAAATTCTATAAATAAACTTAAAATTATTTAAGTACTACCAGAACTCTCCGAAAATAAGTATCTCATATTGAAAAGGAAAAATATCCCACTGTGCACTAGTCTCATATTAAAATTTTTGGATCAGTTAGCTATATTCATTAAGAGAACAAGAAAATATGCACGAAGATATTGAAACCATTAATATAATTTAGGTGAGAAGTCAGAACTACTTTGAAGAATATTATCTAAAATAACATTGGGCCGATTTTTTTTCAAAATTTTTTCCCACATGCATTATTTGTGTATGTAGCTGAAAAATATTTCATTTACCGGTCGTGTTGCCTTGCCGTACTTGATGAGAAAATTTCCTTGAAATCAAAATTTTGTTTTCTTTTAGTTTCCGTTTACTGTCCTCATACATACATATATAGTTGACAGTATAATTTTTACTGTAGATAAACGTGTCATACAACATCACCATAAATTTTGATAATATTTTTGTTGAATAAATGAATAAAATTTCTTAATATTTTTGATTCTGAGTATAAATATGAAGAACCTTAATCATTTAAGTCACCTTATCTATACAAAGTAATCTGCAATTAATTCAAGCATTCCTAAATATTAATTGAAGTATGTATTCTTAATCAACTCTAATATTATTACCTAAATTAACTGTTCTGTTCTGTTCTAATACAAAACTAGCAGTATAATATCATATACAGAACGTTATTATGTCAAATAACTAAAATATTTTAAAATTCAAATAAAGTGTAATTACACACATTTAACGATATACAATGTCATTAATACTATAAAAACGAAAAATCATACTTAATTTACCACGATTAAGGTAATATAAAGAAGTGTACTTAAAATGAAGCTAATGACTAATTAGAGAACCTGTTCAAGTACCATTATGTATATACATATATTAGAACTATTATATAGAACTATAATTTTTAATAGGTGCACAATATAATCATAATACAAATCATAATGTATATAGGAATAATGTTCTTAAAAAATTATGTAGAGCAGAACACAATATAAAATATTTAAAGAAAATTTTAAATCTTATTTTCTCAAGCAATTTATATAATATCTTAATTATGTAGTCAATCAAACTCAATATCTATATTGCATTTCAAGATAAATGTATATAAATACGAGTATGTAAATATAAATATCAACATTTACAGTGTGATAAAAAATTTTCAATAGTATCACATTTCATATTAAAGATATAAAAATATAAAATGTGTTTTTTTTTTTATGCTTAGATAAGAACATGTTAACGGTAGAATTCGTGCTAGCAATTCTAACAAAAATTTGTAATGGCAGTATATTTTTGTAGTTTGAAAACCATTCGCTTTTTTTTTGTAATAGATTTTCTGTCAAATTGATACTATTAAATTTTTTTATGCTTATTAAGATTACACCAGAGTATTTGTTGGCATTGCTTTAGTAGTTCTAATGCAGTGCAGTGTTTTATCTAATGGGATCTCTCGCAGTCAGAACTGCAAACGCGAATTCAATCCTGCGTTAATTGACGAATTATCTACCATATTGTTATCATTTTTTGAAATACATAAATTATTTGACAGGTTACTATAAATAAGCTGGCAATTGAACACAACAGCTAACCCATATAAATTATATTTGGAAATTTGACGTCAATTTCAAATTTAAAAAAAGGCAATAATTCCTAAATTATATTCAAACTTTAGTTTAGGTTTATTAATAAGCGAAATTGTTATAACAAAATATAAGACCTATCTACAAATGATCACATACAAACTGTTATATATTTTTAAAATTTGAATTTAATATTTAAGCCGAAGTATGCACTAGATTAGAAACACTATTAATGTTATTTATAATATACGTCTGGTAGCACTTGAAAAAGTACTATTAGTACAAAATTGAATATCCTAAATGAGGCTCTTTTCATTGTGTTCAAAATGTCAGCCTTTACTTCTTGTACAAATATTATATAAACGGATAAAATATATGCGTACAAACGCAAACGTATTGAATTTATATTCCAGAACATTAAGAGTTTTTGAATCTTAACATAATTCTTTTGATAATAGAATTTTTTGAATAATAAGAATTCTTATTTTTTTCCTCTTAGACTCTTTTTAAAATTCCTGTAACGCCCTCTATTTCTTTAATACATTATATAGATAGATTTCTTATTATAAACAATATTTATTTTGTATATATACTCACAGTTATCCACATGTCTATGTGTATATTATGGGAACAGATTAAAAATAACAAGATCTGAATAACAATATTGCAACATGAATAGTTGCACATACCTTAACTTTTATACTTACTATTATTGTTATATAATAAAATTCAAATCACTTCGGTTCTCTAATTAATTATTCAGAACAGATTGAATGAACTTTTGATGTCAAATCGAAAAAAAAGAATTAAAATAGGAAAAAAATGGCAAAGTACTTCAAAGTTTTCTTTTTTTCTCTCTACAATTTTTGAAGGTATTCATTAAGTTTTTTTTTTCCTTGTGACAACACTACGACAATTTTTTTTTCTTGTTCAAATTCTTAATTTAGAATGCAAAAAAAAGCAGTTTTTATTTTTCAATAAAAGGAATGAAAAAAATCATTTAAAATAAAAAAAAAATTTTTTAATTTTCAAAGAAAATTTTCCTCCTTTTTCAGGAAAACAAAAAAATAAACTGCATAATATTGTGTGTGTGTGTGTGTATAGAATTCGAGAAAATACAAGATATTTCCAATAAATCTTAAAGATTAATTGGGAAAACAGGAGCAGAACAATAAGAAAAATGAGAGAAAAACTTGAAATTTTCTGCATTTTTCTTTAATTTTCTTTATTGTATTTTTAATTTTTCCTTCTTTGTTTGTTCTTTTCTATGTACAAATATAGCAAAAAATGAAGTCAATGTTCTCATTATAAATAGGTTTTGTCACAAATAGCAAATATTATTTTTTTTTTTTTTGTGTTTCACGTAAATATTATTTTCCTTTTAAAGCAATAATAGCCTGGATTTTCTTTATTTTCCTTATTTTCTTATTTTGTTTTTCTTTCTTATATAATTTAGCGAGAATATTGTGAACAAGATTGTTGGTATTTAAGAAAGAAAAAAAAAAATCTTCTTCCTACTAAAGAATTTTTGCAATTTTATGTTCACAGTGGTTTTTAAACTCTTAGTATGCTGCTGTATTGGAGCCATTAATAATATTGTTTGTGTATAATATTTGAATGGCATTAATAATTTTTGGATATTGACAGGTGCTGCTACATAACGGAATATTTCATAATAAAATTAATTTTTATAATAAAAAATACCAACCTAAGATTGAGTTTGCATACAAATTGTGTACAATAATCTAAATTTGTACTTGCAATTTACTTCGAATTAAAAAAAAACAAATTGTATATGAAAATTGAATAAATGGAAGTGCTTCAGATAGGCTTTTGAGGTCTGTCTATAATCCAAGTTAAATATCATTTTCTTCGAATCATCGAACTCTTTCCTGCGAAATATCAAATTGTAAATCCAAACAATTTTCAATATTATAAGTTTCAACTATAGGTCATTGAAGCCTGTCCAAGTTTAATATCTTTTCCGTCGAATATCAATTTTTCAAATATAATTCAAACAATTTTGAATACCATATATTTGGACATGGAGGCTGTAAAATTCATGTTGAATATCATTTTCTTCGAAATATTGAATTTCAAATACAATCTAAGCAATTTAGAATACCATAAATAATTTAAAATCTACAGTTTTTTTAATTATAAATTGTAATTGTGGTACATGAGTCCTAGAAATATCAATGATTCCAGTTAAATATTATTGCAATAAATGTTGAAATCTCGAGTATATTTTAAAAATTCTTATATTTTGAGGGAAGAAAGAAAACTAAGAGCTAAAAACAACAAAATCTAAATTCTTAACATTTTCTTATAATATTTTTTTTTCTTTCTATTTTCTGTAATTGTAATATTTTATTTTATTCTCTATTTAGTATTTAAGTTGAAAAAATTATATAACATTATATTATAGGATGTCACATTGTAAATGATTGCGAATACACGGTCAAAACTGTGTACATAAGTAAAGCTCCTTTAGTAGAAGCAACAAATCAGCTTTATGGCTCATATGCAAGTGGTCACTTGTAAAGAATGTCTGTAATAGAAAAATGTGGAAATTTTCCATGTGTTTGTATAGACGAGTTTTGACTGTAATTACTAAACATGAGTAATTAAATTGAATAATGTTATAATTACAATTATAGAATGCTGTTTGAATCAATATACAAGTTTGAATTTATATTTCAAAAAAAAAAATTATTTAAAAGGTAAATGATTTTAGTCTTCTTTTTGTTATAATATTGTCTTTTAAAATAAATGAATGAAAAGAATTGAAGAAAATTATACTTAAAAGAAAAAGATTTGTGTTAGAACTCATCTTACCTTGATGATTATTTTCTATCTTGCTTTAGGTATAAGTACAAAAATAATACGTGTATGTAGAAAGCAAGAATAAAATAAGGTAAAAATATCAGGTAGCACAATATTGTGTGGTATAGAATGTTATACTTGTATATTTAAGATATAAAACAATGCAGTTATTCATATATGACATTTATAAATACACAATCTATGCTTATGTATGTTCACAGCTATACCTTTTCACTCATATCGCATACAATACCTTATTAAATGAACTATAAAAGATTTAGGTTAAGATTGAGGTTAATTTCATTCTTTGATTATAATATTATAGTTTACGGATGCTTTAAAAGGCACATATATATTATATACATATATACATATATTATGTATACCAGTATGGTGTGGTAGTTGAATGCTTAATTAAGAAAATTTTTACCTTTATTTCTCTTTCTTTATTGTTCTCATTTTATATTTTTGATGATAACCGATTTTTAATTGAGTTTTTCAAGAGAGAGGGAGAGAGAGGGAGTAAAAAGAAAAGAGACACAATTAAAATTTGATATTTTATTTTAAGAATGATATAAAAATTACCTACACATTTTTATATACATACATACTATGTTAATAATAAAACACACACATAATTGTATACAGACATATAATTGTATATACATGTAATTGTAATTATTAATGAGTTCAATTGTTCTTAAAACAGTTAAGACAGTAAAAAAATTTTATTTCCACATGCGTTATTCATACAAATTACATATTTTTTGTGAAATTATTCTTAATTGGTTCAGTAATGATTTTTTTTTAAGACAATATTGTAATTTCACAGTTCATCTCTGATTATAATTATAAGTTGAGATTTTTTGTGGAAATTTGTTGAAATCTCAGTATTTTTCATTTAAATTGGAGTCTAATACATTGATTCTGCTGATAAATTAATTACTTTATAAAAGTTATTGATGCCATTAAGCAGAAGTAACCGGATCTTTTATTATATTATAGCAATAGTAATTGGATACGGTCGTCCAGATTTTAAAGGAATAGGCAAGGCGCAGAATGATATCTGTCGTCTCTGCTTGAGACCGGACGAAACAGTGGAGCAATTATTATGTGTCTGAGATTATTCGAAATGAGCTTTATGGCCCCGATGCAGAAAAAGCAGAAGTGCAGATCAAGTGTAGAAAGGCCTTAATGCACTCAAGTGAAGTAAGCGAACACAAAAAAACCCTGATATAAAAATTTTTGATTTTTTACCATGCTATATTAAAAAATTTGTTGTTTTCAAAATTGATAAAATCTAGAACGCTCTTCATCAATATTCTTAAAGTTTTTTAAGAAAATTTTTAAAAATTTTAAAAACGCATTCAAAATCTTCAATTCTAAGTGTATATGATCCACTTGGAGTCTATTACTTAGTACAGGCATGGGGAACCTGCGGCCTTAAGGCCGCATGCGGCCTTTTAACTGTTTTTTAGTGGCCTTTGTCCTTAAAAAAATTTATTTCTTATATTTCTTAAAAGTTAAAATTTTGCTGCCAAACGAGGCTGGAACCAAATATAAAATTGTTATCGAGCAACAAACAATCACAGAAAAGTCATTGAAATAATGAACCATATTATTTTATTAATAATGTACATACTTACTTATCTATTTTTATTTATGAAATAAACTGTTTTATGTTATTTTTTATATTCTGACATAATTTTGTTTTCATCAACCTACACAAAGCAAAAATTTATAACCTTTGGACTTTTTTTAAACTTTGCGGCCTGATTGACTTTGCATTGACTAAAATTTGGCCTTATATAGAGAAAGGGTTCCCCATCCCTGACTTAGTACATTAATATTTTCTAAGAATTTTTCAATTTTTTTTATTCACATCAAAACTATTATATACAAAAATTCATGCATATAATTTTTAAAAGAGTCATAAAATATTTGAAAGAAAGAAAGAAAAACTCAAAGTCTATTTCAAATTCATTTTAATAAAATTTTACAAAAAATAAAAAATTTCATGATGCATCAATTCATTTAGTTCAACTTTTACAAATTATAATTGCTTATATTTATGTACATACATTCATTTATGTGAATTGTTGTTAATATTCTAAACTGAATAGCAATTACAAATCTATATACTGGAGAAAATTGTTCCTTATTTATGAAGCACGCAAACAAGCAACTCAGAAACAAAAAAAAAGAAACACTTATAATTTCTTAAAAATCTATTAACCATTTTATATCTTCCATATATACATTTAGATTTGACCAAAGTCATTCCAATGAACTTTTCAATTTAAATGTCAAACTTGGAGAAATTTTAATTTTTTTTTTTCGTTTTAGTATTTTGTATTCATCATCATCGTCATCATCTGTGCACTTTAAAATCCCATATTTCACGGAAAATATTATATTCTGGGACGATATTGTAATATTCTTGCATATTCACTTACATATTCGAATCCATAATCCACATACTATGTATGTAATTTTGTAATAAATAAATTTATTCTTATTAAGTATGAATATGGACTCTGTATATATCATAAATTCGTAAATGAATGAAATTTTCGCTCCATAACAATTAAAATTCGTAAATGAATAAAAAATTATGCATCCATAATAATTTAAAAATGACCAGACAATTTGTCATTTACATAAATGTGTTATACATGAGTATGTATAATTATGTACAGTTTAAACGTATTATAAGAGATTTTTGTAAATGATTTTTAAGAAATTTTGAAATTGTAAATTTTTCATTCAGTTATAAACATTCCAAGTTTTGAGTTCCCAAGTGCAATTGAACTTTAAATAATGTATGTATGTGAATATCAAGTATTTGTATTTAAAAGTAAATGTGATGTAAATAAGTACTTATACTCGTATTTTGTGTCAATTTGGTATATTAGAAAGAATAAATGGAAATTAAAGAATATTAAATAATATTGTAGATCTTTGAATATTCTGTGAACTTCTCTTTTGTTCTGGTTTAAAATTTTGCTTCTAGATTGGATAATTTTTTAGTTTTTATGTAGTGTAGGGTTTTAAATTTTATAATTTTATTATATTGTAAAAAATTTATATGACCATGTTGTTAACTTGTTAAATATGTGGAATAGAAAATATTCATTTCTTATATTTAGAACACATACAATGTTGCAATTTTAAATGCAATTATAAATTCATTATACTCATACGAACGTATGTTCGAAGGGCATAATAAATTTCCCTTCCTGTTTGTAACGCTAAGAAATAATGATCTAACATATTGTATTGGCATATGGATAAGTTTTTGATTAGCAACGAGTTCTGAGTCGATTTAATCATGTCAAGCTCACGATATTTTCACAAATGATTTATAATAAAAAAATCCGGAACCATATTTAAATTGAATGTGATCGAGGCTGTAGTTCGAACATCTGCCCTACAATTTCAAAAGCTATTTAACTATAAGTGTCTCAGGAGTTATTGAAGCAATAATATTAAAATTTCGCACAAACAAATACATATATAATGGGCCTGTTATGTGCGAAAAAAATTGTCGAAATTTCTTAAATTTTGGTTGTCGCTGCCATTCAAATAACCCATTTGGTCATATATTATGGAAACTATAGAAATTAACCAGGAATATGTATAGTACAGTGAGGCAATTACTTAACCTGTACATTCATTCGCACAGGTGTCATGCAGTTGACACGGTCAACTTTACCTTTTCTCGTTTTGTATATAAGTTTAATTATTTATACGGATTAAAAACATAGATTTTTGCATTTATTGTAAACAAAGAACAGAATGTTGTAATTTTTAATATGAGAATGTGGAAATATGGAATGTCAATCATAGTAGCTCCAATTATTGTATATAAGAATTTTTAGTTAAAAGGAATATTTGCTTTAAATTATATTGTTTCACATTTGTTTTAAAGAGGGTATTGAATAAATCTATCTGTTTTAAAGAGGGTATTGAATAAATCACATTTTCTAGAAATATTAAATTCGAATTCAGTAAAAATTTTCAAAAAATTTTGGGCTCAGTAGAGCTTAATATAGAATTATTCATATGACGCTAATAGAATTTCAAAATCTTTTATTTTTGTAAACGTGTACAACTTTTCAATTTTGGTAACGCATGCACTGATGAATTTCAAATTGAATTCAATTACTTGGGAATGATAGAATAAATTTCTCAGAATTAACAATAATTTATATAACTATAGAAAATAATATTCTACCATCATTAATACGAAATCTTTAAATAAATTTTCTTTTGAATTCTAATTTAAGAATTTTAAGAATTTTAAGAATGAAGGCGGGATCTATGAATTAAATGTCGAATATAGTGCAAAATGTTCTAGATTTTTCACATAATGAAAAATATAAAGAACTATCATAAAATCTAAAATTTTATAAATTTCACTTTGTTTCGTAAAATCGAAATAATTTCTTATTAATTATTGTGTTATTACTCGCAGATATGTAATACTGATATTGTAAGTAAACATAAGTGACAGACACAAACGCAATATTCAAATTTTATTGTTATAAGATTTTTTAAACAAAATTTTTAAAATCAAATTATTTACGTATTCTTCTTATAAAATTATTGACTATTTTTGGTATTAAATACTAGAGTGTTCTGACGGGCAAAATTGCTATTGTGAATTACATAATATTAGGCTGTAAAACATAGTATTGATATTGAGTTTATATTACGTTTAATATTATGATATAGCTGACACACATTTAATATTAAGCTAATATTATAGAGAATATCGTAATATGGTTTGTCAGTAATATTATTACTGTCTGTCAGCGGTATTAAATTTATTTTCCTCACTCAATATTATTTAAATAATGTTAAACTTAATTCAGATGTCTATATTGTATTCAATTTTGAAATGCCATTACATTATGTATTACAAAATATTGAGAAATTTAATTGTTACCAGTGGAGTACATGCAATTAAAATCATTATTAGAATATTATCTATAATTAAAATTCGTTTATGCAAATACAATGTAAGTTATCTTAATGCATATGACATTTTTAAAGGCTGCAGTACATAGTATAGTAAAAAATTTCTAACCTAAATTATAAAGATAATTTTATCTCTAAATTAAAATAATCTTTATGGAAAAATCTTAAATAATATTGAGTTAGCATAATAAAAATTTAATTTTTTTTTTAAATCGCATGTAATTGTGAATATTTAATTTACAAAAATAAACATTTTTATTTTTTTTTTAATTATCATTTTAATTTTTATTAAAATAAAGTATATACAAACAGTAACAGTAACAGTAATAGAATACAACAGTAAGAGTAAACACTTTTCATTATCATTAATATCGTAAATTAAAATAAAACAACATAGTTAGTATTAATCTTTGTAATTAAGTGTAATATTTAACTAATTGTATAATATTAAAATAAAAACTAAAATAAATAATATAATTATAATTTTTATTTACAAATTATTTAAAATTTTTAATTAACCTTATTAAGATGATAATATTTGTTTCATAATTAAATTATCTATATGAAAAAATAAATAAACTTATGTAATAATTAGTGTTGGAGAAGAACGATAACAATTTTAATTTCATTTAAATGCAATTTTAATTTAATTTTTAAATGTAAACTAAAATTATGAAGTAAATTATAAGTTATCGCTAAAACTCTAAGTTCAATAACAATCCGGAAAATAACAGTTTGAATGATTATGTACCCAAATTTAATGCTCAACAAATAATTAATAAGAAAACAAATGTTAGGCAGCAATTTTCAATTAGAATATTTTCAAAATCAAGTCAATTTTTTTTTCGAAAGATGTTCGATTTAGTCGATTTTTTTAAATATTCAGACGCTAATATTGAGTAAAAATCACCAATATAATTAAGGAAATAACGACATGATATTATAATAAGAAAAAATGAATATTCTAATTGAATATTCCCTCTCATACTTGATAAATAGAAAATTAAGATACTAAATTAGAGTATATCAAATTTCAATAAATATTTTAATTCAAAGCCTCAGCAAAAACCCATTCTGCCCTCAAGAAAAAGCTCAAGTATTATAACCCGACTTCGAATTGGACATAGTAAACTTATATACAGTTTTATTGTTAAATCACATCGAGAAAATTCTCCTACTTGCCAGTGTAATCAAATTTTTGTGTTAACAATTGGGCATATTATTAATACATTAACTTTTTATTACCCTTAAAATATTGAATTAGGGCTCATAAAACATATCCGTTTTGTAATTAAAAATTCATATTATGAAAAATAATTTATATTAGAAAAAGTTGAAAGTACTGAGGTGGAAACCTAAACGACACCAATGTACACTCAATTCTTAAAAAATAAAGGTTTCTTATTTCTAAAAAAAATATGCTGTGACTTTTTATCTGTGTTTATTTAAAAATCAGTGCAAGGGTATCCAAGATTCAGAATTGCCACTTTTATAGTAAAATATTTCTAAAAAAATTGCATATTTTAAGGCTTATAATAGTTATCTTAAAAAAAATTCATTATTATCTCTACAATGTTTTGAAAATTTGAGATGTTTCAGTCTTAAATTATTCAAAATTTCAATGTCTTACTCTTATATTATACACACAAATTTTCATATTTTTTATTTAATTATTCAAGTATGTATTTAATTTTGAAAATATTATGAAATCATATTATTTTTATTTACTTACTTATTTAATTTTAAAAAAAATCTTCCATAATAATTGTTGCTAATATCTTTCTGTTATTATGTATACTGTTATACACAATTAAATAATAAATTAATTTAAATTTTTTTTTATCTCACTTAATATGAGCTTATATTGTACAATGTATTCATTTGCACATGTATATATATATATAGAGATATTTTAATAAAAATATTAAATTATTTAAATTACTTAATTGCCCATTTTTTGTGAATTAAGAGTATTTAAAATAATTTTAAATACAAGTATATAATAAGTACGTATGTACATAATATGTGTATAAATTGAGTTGCTTACTTTTATAAATATATTGTTTACTTACGCACAATTAAATTATTTTTATATTCAAAAGGAAAAATTCTCAAAATATTCTTAAATAAAATCTTAGTGATTTTAATTTGATAAATTTTTTTAAAATTTCATTATTATTGACTTTGACCTTAAAAAAGAAGATTGTAGATATAATGTTAATAAAGATGTAAGTTTAATGTTAATCTTAATTGTTATACAATTTTTTAATATATTAATTGTTTAGTGAAAATTTTTAACTATAATATACAGTAAAATTTTTATTCAAATTTTAAAATTTATATAAGTTTTTAATTGAGGGTCTCAGAAATAAAATGGCCTAACCCTCACTCCCAAAATTTTTGCTTTTTGTTAAAAATCCATGAAAAAATATGTTTTGTTAAAAATAATGAAATCTTCAATTATAGCATGAAAGATTTTATGAGTATTTTAAAAATTTAAAATATTAAATCTCACTTATCTCGGTAAAAAATTTATGTGGGTTAGGCCATTTTACTTCTGAGTCCCTTATAATGTATAAAAACCAATAGCCTTAATAAATTTAAATTTATTATAATCTCACTTAAGGGTAATTCAGATTTCCATACACTCGTCATTTAAATTCTTCACGTCATAAGTTAAGTTCTTCATATTATAAGCCCCTACGTTAAGTAAACAGATTTTTGATTAATAATTTGAAATTTATTTGAGAAACATTTTAGTTCCTATAGGTTTTGGGCATAAGATCATCATTCAATAACATTATAATAGCCCTATATTTGTTAATATTTTAAAGAGACTGCAATTATGACCGAAAAAATTAAATAATTAATTCCAAATACAACAAATTTTTAAAAATAATAATATTCTTAACTATAATATTATATTTAAAATCGTAAAATATATATAGATTAATTTCGTATTTTACATAAATAGCAACAGCCACAAGGATTCGTAAAATTAAATAAAACAATTCTGTTTTTTTTTTTCTATAGTTTTCAACAGAAGAAGAGCAAATTATTTTAAGGATCTTATTTTCGTAAAATAATACCACTTCATATTACGTTTACACTAAAATTATTATTTAAAAACAATTAAATTTAAGATTCTATATATATTTTTAATAAATATACATTTTGAGAATTATATAATTTACATATTTAAATATATACTTATGCAATATAAATTAATTTACTTTACTTATTTTGAAATTAAATTGAAACTATTATTGTGAAAACAATAATAATAAATAGGTTGGAAATTAAAATAAATCTTCTTAGTTTAAATGTATAATAATTTTATTATATAAAATAATTATTATTATATGATTTTATTACAATTTATTAGAAATTATTTAACATTATAGTTTACATTAAGATGATAACATAGTAATTCTAATTACAAACTCAAGAATATTTGAAATCGAATCTATATATAAAATTTATTATTAAAATTTCAAAATGAGAATAAAAACAATTAAAATAGGTACTAGAGCTGAATTTTAATTGATATACACCCTATACATTCAAAAATTTTGGGATTTTTTTCTTGAATAAGTTACTTCAGAATCCATACTTAAACTAAAATTTTAAAATCTCTAGATTTGCAACCTAATTATGTTTCTCGTTCTTTCATCTCAATTTTTATTCACTTTCAAATCAGAATTCTCCATTTATTCCCTTTGAAGTGCCATTATTTTATTTTTCCAATAAGATTAATCATTTCTACAATTAGATTTTTTGCATTTTTTCTCAAATTAAAAGCTGAACACCTTCATCTTCAATAACAAAGTGAATAAATTTTGTATACATTTTAGAAATAAACGAAATACGCAAGACGAAATAATTCTTCTCACTTGGAGAGTAAAATAGCTAGATAGACGATTCTAATAAATTGGCAGAATACTAATTCCAGAAAAAAGGTGATCAGAATTATACCAATCTATTAAGGCTTGAGCTTTCATTTGACTAGTAAAAACTACTTCCGACTCGTTTGTGTATAATACAAAATTTTATACCAAAATTTATACTGCTATTTGTATACAACTGTAGGGTATAATAAAAATAATTGTAGGGTATAAAATAAATTTTATTCAAAGCACATAATCATATTTACAGATTACAATTTAATCTTTTGTTTTTATTAAAATAAATCCTTTTATTTATTGAAATTTTCTATATATTCTTTCAAAGGTCAATTAAATGTTATACATTATATTAATAATTATACAAATTCTCATTAAAATTCAATTATATTTTATTTAGTACACTAATTGTATATTATGTAAGAATTATTTTTTTTTTTGCATGTATATCACGTATACCAGGAAAATATTAAATTTATATTAAAAATAATATGGAAAATAAGGATATTAGTGGTATAAAATTCGGAATATAACAAAACGCATTCTATAAAAAATTACTTTTTTTTTGTGTACAAATTTCTTGGAAATACAATTTGAAAATTAATTTTAATTAATCAAAGTAGATTTTATTGAAAACTTGCAAAATAATTATTAAGAATTTTGTGTTTTGGAAATCGGATTACTTAAACTATTGAACAATGAGTAAATCTGGAAATATAATTAAAATTTCATATAAGAATTATTTAATATTTTTAGCTCAAATAATGTTCTTTTACGTTACAAATATTACAAATTATTTTAATTTTATTCATTGAATTTATTAAGCATTGATATTTTGCCTTAAAGCCCTATATTTGAGACTTAATATATTGCATACCAAAAATTTTTATTAGTACTCGATTATAATAATTTTATCGGAAAAGAAATAACAAAAACAAATTAATTTTTATATTTGTTGAAATACTAACATTTTTTTATTTTACTTTTCTCTTTACAGGTGAGTGTTGAAGACTTAATGTGACAATCTGTTTAATTTAAATATTGAGTAAGGCGAAGAAAATAATTAAATTTTAGATCAAGTTACACTTCTTCATAGGCTGAATTTTTTCAGATGTAAAATTTTACGAGAACCCTAATTAAAACTGTATTAAAAGGTAGATTTGTCTAAAATTTTAAACCACAAAACTATATATCCATAGCAAGAGTTGTGTAAGCTATTTCCTTCATTCGTTGCAATAAAAATTCATGATCGATTATGGACGATTTACGTCACTATTTACTTTCTATCGCGCAGTTTCGTGGACCATACCAAAGGATAATAAATTTTTTTAAACATAATAAAAATAAAAAATGTAAATGAAGAAAGAACACGGGTATATTAATTGTGAACTACAAAAAATTCTTCAAACAATCGCATATGGCCTACTAGCAGCATTTCACCGCTTCTGTTTTAGACTGTTATCCTAAATACTCGTAGTATAATAATTTACAAATTTTGTATGGTGTTTGATATTTCGATATTTCAATTCAAAATTTCTGTAAACTTTGTATGTTAATTTAAAAATTTCGTATGTTAATCTAAAAATTTTGTATGTTAGCTCAAAAAATTCATATTTAAATTCATAAATTTCTTATAGTTGAATTATGAACAAATAATATAAAATATTTTTATTGAAATTTGTTAGAAATTCGTAGAAAAAGTGCACAAATCCAACAAATATTCGACTCTAATTTTAGATAATATTTAGCAGATTTATTATTGATTATTCGAATGTAATGTAAACGTCATATTAAAACTGTTCTACGAGTACTTATTATTCAAAAAGGAAATGAAAATCAGTGATTTCTCTACACCAAAATATTCAACAATTTACTCTATATAGATTTATAAAATATTCTTAAGAAGCTTATAATAAAACGCGAATATTAAACGTAAAATTACCATAAGAAAAAAACTCCTATTTGTGTTCCTTTTCTAAATTGATTATAATAAAACAAAAAAAAAAACTCAAATCTTATTTTCTTACACTAATATTATAATATTATTTCAGAATTTTTGAGAAATCTTTTTGAAAAATAAAAGAACCTTTGATTTATTAAGCATGAAATATTTGATGCTATTTTAATATTTTTATCATTAAAGAATATCTGAAAACTCCTGAAAATATAGTAATAAAGAATAAATTAAAGAAAATTTTTTAATACGCTGTTATTTTTTATTCTAATTTCAACAAAAAAAAAAAACTAAATTTAAATTACTATAGTGACGTCAACCGTAAAATAAAGTTTATTAAGAAAATTAAGAATTTGTAAATAGCAAATTTCAATATTAATGGATTGAGCCATAAAAACTTTAACTAAATGTTGAATTTAAAATTCAAAATTCCTATAACCCAGCCGTCGAAAAAAGTGCGCCACATGACCAGCATACGGCCCATTCAATTAAAAATGCTGCCCAATATTCGGTTTACAAGAAAAGAAAATATTTCATTGCGACTATTAAAATTTAAAAAATTTTTTTCCAAAAAAAATTTTAATGACCTAATCATAGATAATATAGATTTAGGTACATAAAATTCCGTATAAATTTATTGTTTGCCAAAATAAAACAATCAATAAAGTCAGTCAGTCAATGTCATTAAAATTTTTAAACAAGGTTATTTCTTATAAGTAGGTAATTTAAGAAACTCGAGGAGCCCATACTCATACTCACATAGTACATATTTGCGCATAACCCACAAAAATTTGCCGACGGTTGCTCTAACTTAACAGTCAACATATTAAGAAATTTTTACGGATATTTGCAAAAGATGTCAGTATAAGATGCTTGTAATAATTACCAAATTATTATGGTGAGAATTCTGTAACTCTAAAATATAACAGGAAATAATGTTAATAATGAAATTTTGTATGATAATAATTTTAACAATTTCTAGAGTCGGCAGAATTTGTTATTTCAGAATTTTGAAAATCAATATTTCAAGAACACTATAAACTGTATAAAATAGTCGAAATTGCAAGCAGATTTTTTCTTAAATTGCCTTCTAGATTATGCTGTCAATTGATAATTTTAAATCGTATTGTACGATTTTATTTTTTTAATTCTGGAATTTAAACTGTATTCTATGATGTACTCTTTTAAAGTCTGTATGATATTAAAATGGATTAACATGATTATAAGCGTAATTGCCTTAATTCGTGTTCAAATATTCAAAAAGGCGTTTGAATGTCTGAATTGCATATTTTTTAAATTAATTCTTATATATTGAAATCGGTTTTATATTTAAGAAATAACACAACTTTAACCTTTTCGACCCTGTTTTCGAATAGTTTAACAGCTTACTGCTACATATGTTTACCAGCTTGGTCGAAAGTGTTGAATATAAATTTTATTTCCTTTGAAATTCAAATGATTAATGGGACGACTAGATAGTCTGGACGGACAAGACGTAAGAAAAATAATAAGAATAAGCAATTTTTCTTCTTTGCATATCATTGTTATCATCCAATTTTAAAAGAACAATATTAATAAAATTTCTATAGAATCATTTTGGAATATTTAAGACTTCTTACGATTAATTTTTATTTGAAAGGATTTTTTGTTTTTTTTTTTTTATATTATAAAATTTTTCTTTTGAATTTTGTGTATATTAAAACTCCTAATTAACTTTAGTTGACTTCCTTAATTTTTTAGCTTTCATTTTAATTTTTCTTTTCTCTTATTTTATTTGCTTTTGTTTTTTGTGTTATTGTTTTCCTTTATTTTTTGTGTTTATTTTTACTGGTAATGACAATTTTTTTCTCTCTCTCTCTGTCTCATTCCGCGAACGCATAGTTTAATATCAAACGTGGAAAATCTTTATTTGAAGAATTAAAATGAAGAAATGAAAAAGGAGGAAAATAAAAATAAAAAGGACATTTTCTGTAATTTACAAATTTACATTTTACTTAACATAATTAAATTTTTATTTTTTTTTTTCGTAATTTTATTGATAATCCTCTTTTGTCTTTTGCTGTCTCAAGCGAAATTTCATTTAATTTCTCTTATATTTTTGTTTTGTTTTATTATTTAGCATTTTTTTTATAATATAATGGAGAAATTACAATATAATAATAATGTAAAAGAAAAACAGAACAAAACAAGCATTTTAAGGATATTTTTTTGTTTAGTATTGTTTTCATTTTGTATTGTTGGTACTTTATATAAGATAATTTTTATTTTTTTATTATTTGCTGATGCTATAATAAATAAAAGTTTATGAAGAACAATTGAAAAATTAATACTTGCTAGGACATAAAAATGTTTTTTGTTTTGTATGTGTTTAGTGCGTGTAATTTGCGTGTCTTTGAGAAAATTTTTCAAAGGAAGAATTATTATTGAAATCTATTTTATTCTGTGCAAAGGTGTACCACATAATTATCATGTTCTGAATGTGAGTATAGTGGGGAAACTTATTAGAATATTTATTAATAAGTTTTTAAAATGTATTTGACAGCTATGGTTACATTTACGCCTCCAATTCTAATACAATATAATTCTAAATAATTTTTATTCAAGAACGATTTTAATTTGTAAAACTTGACCTGCGCCATCATATATTCTTTTGTTATAAAATTATCAGAGGATTATAAATTATATAATGATTTTAATTTTGTGATTATAATTCGAAGAAGTTTTTATGAAAGACAGTGTAATTTCAAAAAATTCGTGTGTCGAAGTGGAATTGTGGCTTTCTTAAATATATCGGCAGAAAAATTATAATTATTATTGTCTTGTAAGGTTGACATGTTGCATGCTCTACCTATTTAAATAGTTTTAGACAAAAAACCTAATTAGAATACCTTTTACGAAATTTAGAATACCTTTTTTGGAAAATTTTTTAAATTTTCATACATTCTCCGTGCTTGTATTACTCACTGTTAGTAAGACACTATAATTTCACTATTAGTAAGACACAATAATCAAATTTTGCCAAAATCTGTAGTCCAAATTGTAACAATATTTATATTTGGAATAAATTTAAAAATTACTAAACCATGAAGTTAAGTAATTTCTGTTTGTCAATGCAGATATATTAGAGATGGAACTTCATTAGGGGTTAAAATTGGAATATTCCAAGCAAACATCCAAATATTTACAAAATAATATGCAAATTTTCAATTATCGAATCAATTAAATAGTCAATTAAAATGAAAGTTTCCAGACAAAATAAATCTTCTCTGTGTTCTTTTGTTTTGTATACAAGAGAAAATAAGAAAACTTGTAATAGAGTTTCAGGTATTGAGTCGAAGTTAATTTGGAAAATAGTGAATTTTTAAAAGAAAACAATAAGAAGTTAAGAAGTTGACAATAAGATTTTAAAGAAAATATTATTCATTATACTTTTCATGTCCTTTCTCTCTTTAGAGTGAACTTTATTGTACTTGTACAGCAATAAAAGGGGAATGAATAATTTTTAAGGTTTTAAATTAATTTTCAATAGAATTTCCAATTAATTTCATTCTTGAATTTATTTACTTGAAAATTTTGCAAAATTTTATAATAAATAATGTTTTTTAAACCGCTTAAAAATTTCATGAATAAATTTTTAGTTTTAAATCTAATATTGTAATTGAAAAAACTAAAATAGTTACCTTGAAATTCAATTCCTTTTATGCCCTCGTTCCTTAATTTGTTGAATTCATTAAAACTATTTTTGCTTAGTACACCATTATATTCATACGAGCATCTAGAATAGTGAAAATAATAAGAATTTTATCAGATACGAAAGCTACAAAATGTTGAAGGACCATAATATTTCTTTACTTTTCAAAATTATACTTTATATTTCAAGAGAATAATTTTTTATATTTAATTTAAACATTATAATATTGTGCTTTCCTGAGGCAAACTAATTACCATTCAGATAAATAAATCTATAAAGATTTTTAACCAAAAATTGCAAATTTTAAAAATTAAATGAAAAACCACAAGAAAATTTCAACTTTAAAACAAATATAAATTTCAAAAATTTTATTTTAATATTTAATAATTTTTAATTTCAAATTAAAATACTCACTCATGCTAACAATACCATATTATTTTTAACAATCTTGCATGCATTCATTCCGGGTTCTTATATTGTAATACAAACTGGATCACATAAACCTCAGATCAGATCTTTGCAAAATACAATACAAATATTAATTTTCATTTTCTTTTCATGTTTCTCCAGTTGAGAAGAGAAGAAGCAGGCAAAATTTCCTATTTTAACACTGATATCATTCAACTTTTACTTTAAATCTACGAAACAAAACTAGATACTTATTATATAACAATTATGTAAGAGAATAAATGGGAATTCGCAGGATGAGATTTTGTTTTTGTTTTTTTTTTCTGTTTTTGCAGGAAAGCGTTGTATAATTTTTATTTTTTTACTTTTATTTACCACATTTATATAATAAAAATGTAAAAAATTTTTTTCCCTCTTTAAAATTTTAAAAAATAAATTGTAAAAGAAAATGTGTTTGTACTTTCATGCATATTGTTTTGTAAAATACCAGAATATTATTGTATGCTTAATCCTTTCATTGCCAACATTTTATGTTTTATTTTTATTACAAACTATTATTCACACATTTACCCCCTCATTCTCATTATAAATTAAAATAAAATACAAGTATATAAAGATGGAAATAAAATTTTTGAGATAATATAATTAACCCCTTCTGTCTTGATGTTTAGTAAAGCTGGGTAATGAAAATTTCAAATCAGTCGTAGTATTTTGGGATATTTTTTAACAATATTTAAACATTTGGTACATTACTGTACAACTATCGGCATTATTAAATAGGATCCGCTATAGCCTAATTGAAAAAAAAATGGAAATTTTTATCACCGAGCACCTAAAACTGTATAAAAGGAATAATTTTTTTAGCAGTAGTATTACAAGTAGTACTTTATTTTGACAACTCTCTGTCTCAATTCTGTCTTATTAAACAAACAATTAATTAATTTTTCGGTATAAATGTTTTGAAAAGCATTGGTATAAATGTTTTAAACGATGCAAGGGTTAAAATCCCTTCTTGCAATTGTATGTGAATATGCATAGCTTATATTATATAAGCTTTAATTAAAAATTAAAATGGGCAATAATTTTATTTTTTTCTTTTTTATAAAATTTAAATATGAGTGAATAAGGATTTTTATTATTTCAAGGATCCTCCTTTTGTTTCATAATATAAAACTAAAGAAATCTTTAATGGTCGTCATATTCACATAACTATACCTAACAAATTAAATCAGTCATTTTGACCTACGTTACACTTAAATTAAAATAGGTGTATTTTGCTACAAAAATCATATCTTAATCCTTATTTTGAATTCGTGCTAAGTCTAAGTATTTAGTTCAGTTCCAAGATTAAGATTTAAATTTATGTTAAGTACCCATGTACTAAATATTTTTCTGTTGTCGAAAATATTTTCATAATAATGGTTAAGTTTTAATTAAAATGAAATGTTATATGCTCTCATTATAATTATGGGAGCATAAAAAAATCCTTATGAATCATGACTACAAGTAATTTAGGTACTCTTTTCAATTCTATAATTTAGAATATGTAATCGTCCTTATTATTAAGTAAATAATTATGCATGAAACGAATAGATCACATAGAGTATTAACTTTCAAAGTAAGTATACGTAAGGCTCAAATTTAAATCCAATAGTTATATAAGTATACATAATGTATTCATGCAATGTCTTCTCTACTCAACTTAATAATAAAAGTATATTCATTTATATAATATGTGTATAAGTTATAACGAGAATAGTTAGTTGCTCATTATTCTTATAAACATGTTGTTAATGACCTTTAATTAGATTATAACACATACTCATATAATGAAAATCCTGTACAATATGAGAATTATTTAATTTGTAAACAAGTACCAAAACGGCCCGCTTGCGTGTCTCGAACTGTACTGTAAAATAATCTACTTTTCTATGTATATGTTAAGTTACATAGAATTTTGAAAAAAAAAAAAACAGAACAATCACCTTGAAGAGAATAAGGAAAATAATATTATAACACTTATAATATGCTTGTCTACCTATGTACGTATGTCAACTTCATTCCAAAATGTGCCGCATAATACCATAAATATTTACTTAATACCATACCTTGCTCGTTATATTTTATATAGACCTATAATATTTACATATGTATGGAGTACTTCAAATTTTATTTCTTATTTCTTAAAAGTTTTTTAAAATTTCTTTCAATTTATTTTCATTATCCGTTCACCTTCAAGAAAATTGAAAAAAAAAAAAACATGGTATAAATAAAAGTTCGCTCTTTCCATATAACATTAAAAAAAAAACAGAATTTCATGGTCACCACATCCTGCCACCTTAATTCTTATAGAATTAAATGAACCTAATAAAAAACGAATATAGAAAAAATTGTGCATGTTTAAAAAATAAATAAAAAAACTGATCATCCGTGTTCACCTTTACCTTTACCTTTACCATTTCAAGAGTAATCAAGAGTTTCAAGAGTTTTTTTTTTTCTCTCTCTCTCTTAATGTATGTATTTATGTAAAGAAAATCGGAAATTATATATTATTTATAAGGTTACAAGTTATACTTTCTTATACAGGTGAATATTTTAATATCACGTTATATAAGATATATGTAAAATAATATATATGTGAGATATATAAGACATATGTATAAGAGAAAAAATTTATTTTTATGTAGGAAACAAAAATTTTTCCGCATAAATATTATATTTCGTAAGAAAGAATATTGCAAAAGTAAAAAAAATTGTAAAAAATAAATTGTATTTCAATTTACAATATTTATATTAAGTATTTTCGGAAAATGTTTGAACATATCAATATATATATACATTATTAACCCTATAATGAATGCGAGTGCGTATATACAATTACTACCGATTTCAACACATCACATTCCTGAAGCAATAATGTTTTAACACAAAATAATATCAGTTTTAGGAAAACATTAAAAAGAACCATTTCTAAATAAATCAATATTAAAGATCAAAATTAAGATTCAAATCTATTTGGGTGACAAAATATAGGGGAATTTTCAATTCATTTAAAAGAACTTTACATCTGATAGATAATCTAAAATTTCAATAATTCTGTTTAGATATGTAAAAACAGAAAAGATGTAAGCCTGTAATTTAAGGAACTGATCGATAATTTCAGGTTTTTACTAGCAGAATATAGTTAGTTATAGTTAGATAAAGAGAGGGTGATTGTACAATAGAAGGCCTATCGGCATCCCTACATAACACACTTCTCGCCGCTTAATCCATTGAAGCAGTTTAGCAGATCACCTAATGGCGCCTCGGAGAGCTACTCACCGAATATAAGAAGTGAGTTCCACTTTCAAAAAAAGTGACTTATTACATATTCACATAGTGCAATTTTCATTTGTTTCTAAAATGTATGTAAAATTTTATTTACCATTCATTTGCTTTGCTTTTATCGGTGACAAATTCTCAGCTGATATTTTAAGAAAAAATTAAAAAATTCTGATTTGAAAGGGAATAAAATAGGTGACTGAAAAAGTGTGATGTGCAATTTGTTTGCGAAATACCGTAAAAAATGTGCAGTAATTTTAAATTAGCATTCTATAAAATTTATACACTTCACATACGACTAACACCTTATTCCCTGTTAAAGAATTTGAAAGGCTCGCAATCATTCTCTTAAATTGATTTAGTCGCATCCGCAAGGCATATAGAACTTATTTGCATAAAAATGATAGTATGTTTAGGTTTAGAACAAAGTCCCTTGCTAACAGCCAAAGATCCTAAATATTTATATTATATACGTTAGAAATTCACGATTTGTATTAGATAAGTACTCTTATTCAATCTAAATTTCCTCTATATAATTCGCACCTACACAATAACTATAACCGTATAATAACGTGTTCTCGAGCATTTACATGTAATTTCTATTACACAATACACATTACGACTACACAATACTTGGCTACATTTTTGTATGCTTGTCGAATATTTGCAATTACAAAGAAATAAAAAAAAGAGAAAATTAAAAAAATTTCTACCAATCTACCATATGACAGAAACGTTTTAACTTAAAAAGTGTAATCCTAAAAAATATCGATTTCCAAAATGAAAAAAAAAAAAAAAATTCAATTTTTTATTTATTCGTTTTATCTACCCTTCTCCTAACTGCCTTTTTCTTTCTTTCTTCTTCTTCTTCTTATTTTGCAGATATTTTTATTCATTCTTCTTAATTTTTAACATTTTCGAAACGTAAATTTTACACCTGTTCACTTTAAACAATTTGAAATACCTGTAAGAAGCCAAAAATTTACGTGTAACAGAAAAAAAAAACATAAAATTCCAACATAAACTCGTAAACTAATAAATTGAATACGGTAAAAATGAAATGAAAAATAAATTGTATATGTTAGGGAGAGAGAGAGAGGGAGAAAAAAAATAGCGAGAAGGATTCAAATTACTTTTTCGCAACGGATGAATAGTCGTCGTCACTACTGTCAATTGCTTTGTTTTTTTTTTCTTTTTTGCCCTTCAAATGTATTGTGTGTCAGTTGTTTTCTTCATCAATTGTTGTTATCGTTGTTATTGTTGTTCTGTTTTATTGTAATTGTTATTTGCCGTATTTTTACTCAATTATTTTTTTAATACACTCTGTTCACTAATCTACTAATTCTCAATTTTTTAATATAGAATTGCCAAAGTAATTTCATTTTTGATTGCTAATAAAATGGCATTATTTTATGGCGTGCTTGATCCGCCAAAAAAAAAAAAATCGTATAAATTGGTTTGATGTCATAGTCTCCTAAACTCAATCAGAAAAATTTCCAAATCCAATACAACTGCAGTAAAGGAAACTCATATTATTTGGAGAAATTTTTAGTATTCGAACTCTGACATAAATTCCTAGGTTATGCTTTTTAAGGTTTAGTTGACGTAATCTTCTGAAGGCTGCAATTAGGCCACTTAAGTGAATTAATGTACCACATGAACTACATTCTTCTTTCGCTCTCATTCACACTAGCTTTAATTTTTCAAAAACTGGCTAACGTTCTAAATGTTAACATTTACCAAGTCCCTATCGCGTAATAAAATTTTTCAATGCAATTAAGTAATTTATACCCAAATTGAATCACATTCGAAGCCGGTACTACTGCGATGTGGAACTTAAGGAAACACTCATTGAAAACATGAATTTTTTTTAAATGCACGAACACTATTACGAGTATTATTATACAATCTTTATTTTTTTCAATTTAGTTTTAAATAAGTTTAAAATCCCAATAATTGTACAACATTTTCGTACAACCTTTAAACGATATTGCAATTTTATTCTCATTAAAAGTTAAAATAATTACACAAAACTGACACTAATTATTATTTTTTAACTAGAATTGAATAAAGAAGCCGTATTTCATCCGTATTATTCTTTAATCATTATTGTATTTCCTTCTCCCTTGTCAAGGATATTTATAAAATGTATTGATCAATAAAATTTATTTTTAATTAGAAAAATAAAAATTCGAAAACAAAATAAAAGAGAAAAGCATGTACCTAGCATAGCAAAGAAAAACCTTGCAACTTGATTTATTACATTTAAAAAAAAAAAAAAAAAATAATTAAAGGAAAACAAGAATGTCGTGATATTATTTTACAGTAAAATAAGGAAAAGAAAAGAAAAGCCAAAATTCCCGATTTGTATTATAGTAGGTACTGAAAACTTGCTAAAATTTTTTATATTAAAAAAATATAGGAAAAGCTATTCATCATTTCAAAAATATTTTGATAACCTGGCATTATTGCCGGAATTGAAAATTTGTATTGTTATTAAGATATATAAAAATGGTTGTTGAAATATTTGAAAGAAAAACTTAAGCTTTTGAAGATAAAATTACGAGGGTAAAGGTGAAATCGATGCAGTATAACTGTTCTGTGTGTAAACGTAACAGAAACTATCAATTAAATTAAAATCTTCCTTAAAATTCTTTTAAAAAATTGGAATATTAAGAGTAACTAATATTTTTGGAATTCGTGGATTAAATTTGAATTGTATTAGTGATATTATAATTTGATAATTTTGTAAGCGGTGTGAACAATGTTTTCTACCCAATAACCAATAATATTTTACCTAGTGAACCAAAATCTACTACAAAATTTGAAAGATTTCTAATAATTGTTCCTATAACCAACGATGAGTAATTGTTCCCAATTTTGTATCATACTCCTGCAAAATTTTTAATATTACAATATGTTCAGTATTTTGTGTGTTACAACATTATTTCTATTACCAACTCAATTTTACTCTTTACTTATATAAGAGTCTATATTATGTACATTTGAGCATCCTTTATTGTATAGTAAAAAATAATATTTTGAAATATCACGTTCTTTCTCGCTAATAATTTATTTTATGAAATGAAATTTTTTTATAATGGGATGGTTGTCAGTTTTGCAAAAAAATTAAATTTTATTTAATTATCATTTTCTCCAAAAATGAAATTTTATTCTTCATAAACAATGTATGAGCATGTGTGTGTGTGCTATAAATATTTTTTCGAATTTATGTCAATACTAAATTGCAATACCACTGTGCAATTGCATTCCTGTATATGATGTAAACGTAGAATGTAAAATGTAGCAATTATAAGAATCTTTTTGATGTTATTAACGGTAAATTTATTTTGTATAGAAAAAATGATAATATTCTTTTAGAGAATTAAGAAACCTTAAAAAAATTATATTTAAATTTTAAAAAATTATAAAAATCAATATTATTAAATTTAGCCACATTATGCTGTTGCCAAAGCATTATCGAATGAATAATGAAGTTAATTGAGTTCGGTGAGTTAACAACAGAATGTAGAGAAAACTTGATTAACTATAGAAAAGTAGAACACTAGGACCTTGCTATGTAATTCGATTTTCGTATTCGTAAAAATGTTAAGGTAACACCAATCAATTTACATGGCACCACTTTTTCATTTCTATTAATATGAAAATCGTTTCGAGAAAATCGGTTTACATAGTAAGGCCCCTGTTAAAATTTTTAAATAATTTTGCGATATCCTGTCAAATAGATTGCAATCTATTACTTTCATTCAAAACGTTGATTTCATTCATTGGTTCACACATCTCATTATACCAATAAATTTCGAAGAGAGAGAGAGAGAGAGATATAACAGGAGTAAACCCAGTTACGTATAGAGTATATTTTTCATAAATGCTTTGTAGTCATCTACCGAAATGATAGTTTGTAAATTTTTATCTTTAAACTAGTGTAGTTCAGAGTTTTACATAATTGGAAACTGTCATACTTACTTTAAAAGGTGATTAATAATAAATGAAATTCTATTTTCTAACCGTAGTTGCACTTTGCCACTAAAAATCTGATTTTATGAGCTACAAAATATGCAAATTTTAGTCCACTTTTTGTCTTCCTTTTAATTACGATCTCTCACCTCTTAAATTTTTGATTCCTGAGTTATTTGGATTTTTCCAATCCGAATTACTTGGATTTTTTAATTCCTGAATCTATTAAATTTAATAAAGCTGTATAAGAACATGCACAATAAATATTAAAAATTATTATACGTATTTAAAAAGTTTTAAAATTTTTAAAATAAATTAAAATCTCATTTTTTTTGCAACTAAACAGATTGTCATCGGAATTTTTTTTTTAAACATTATTAATGAATCAAATATAAGTATTAAATAAAACAGATGGACAGAAAACATGACGAATACTTGCAATCATCTTCATAATTTATTAAAACAGATTTATACGTATGTGTCTATGTGTATACAAATTGTATGTCTACACTCTGCGGATAATATTTCTTATAAATATTTTTAAAATTGTTTCAAAACAAAAAATGGACCATTTAATTTTTTGACATAATAAAAAATTGTTTTTTTTTTTTTTTTTGTTTTGTCATTTTTCATTAAACTTAAAATACGAGTACATGCATAAGTACCACAAAATATTTGACGCTAGTTACCGGAATTTTGATATTTTTTTAACATTAAACAGAAAAAATTCGAACGATGTTCTCTTGTACTCTTGCTTTTTTTATAACAACTCTTAAAAACATTCATATGCTGCGCTTTGACACCATATGTCAATTAATTTAATTCAACTAAGCGTCAATTTAACATGAAATCAAAAAAAAAAAAAAGATCAATAAAAAGCAGCAAAAATTAAAGAGTAAAATCCAGTTTTAAAACTTTATTATTTTTTATTAAGTATCGGACAGAGTTGAGATATACAAAAAAAAAACGTTAAAATGGCAAGCTATAAAAACTTAATTTTCTTTCCGTTGGCATTTATGTGTTATTTAAAGAATTTTCTGTTGTGCAAGAACAAAAAATAACAAAAAAAAAAGACTGAATTGTGTCAAAGATTGAAGTATGTATACATACAAAATATAAAATCACTATGACAACAGAGTTTGCACTTTTTAACAGAAGAGTAGAGATATTGGATGAAATTATGGGATTTCGAAGTATTTTGATTGAAAATGTACCAAAATACAAGTACTTTTTGATAGATGACTCTTAGTTAGTCAGTGAATAAAAGTGACGGGGTCTGTCTGAATACTCTTTCGAAGCCTAGAATTAGGCAATCAAAAAAACCCATCGAAAATATTCAATTTAAGAGTGGGAACCCTTACTTTAATCACCTTCCCCAAAGAAAAAATCCGCTTGACGATTAAACCCCAGAAACCTTGTTAATGATGCTCGTAATAGCTTCTCCAAAATTGTTATGATAGAAGTGCCAGCTGCTCTTGTAGGCCTCAACAATTTTCTCAGCGCAGAACGACATGAGGCATAGCTAAATTAAACTTGACACTCTATACTCTGCTAAAATCATGCTGTGTCTGTACAGTCCATACTACTTACATGATCCTCTTGGAACTTCAAGACGCTCTTCGCAGCCACTTTCTTCACCTGTTCGTTATTCTCACTTTATTCAGGACAAGAATGACCAGGATAGTTCACAATATACAAGAAAGTGCAGTATAGATAGTGCCAATCATTTCTGAACACGTGATATCGTATATGTAAGAATAACGACAGATACATACAAATGACAGATACATATGTTCCCTGTAAGCAATTTTGTTGATCAACGGTATAAGAGGTTTTATTTAAAAAAACAAACAGAAATAATAGCACTGAGTTTGCAATGTCACATGTGCTGCGAACCCTTGTTTTCTTTCTCGTTTTTTAAATTTTAAAATATGAAACCTAGGCTTCACTCACACTAATATGGAGGAATTTTTTTTCCAGCAGTTTTTTTACTTTTGGAGTTCTAAATTATTATCGGATCTTTAAATTGTTTATATAAGCGTTTTAAAGCTTGTAATTTGAGCATTTTATTTTTGCCAATTTTTTTAAAATAATCTTTTTGTTTTTCTTGTTTTTTTTTTTCTCATAACCAGCAAAAAGAGAAAAAAAAAATTAAAGACTTTGCAAAATTGTAGTTTTTTTCTTCTTACAATTTTATTTTTTCTTTTATTTCTACATCATATCATTGTGAGAATTTATCCTTCATGAATATGTCAAGGGGGTGGTAGTGGAGAATGGTGCTTCCCGTAATCGAGGAAAGGGTGATTCAAATGACATTTTTTTTTTCTTTGTAAATTTTTTGTTTAAATATTTTTTTTTTCCAATTTTTTTTTCTGTTTATTTATCTAAAGGATATTGAGATCTGGAGGAAAAAAAACTAAAGGAATAAAAATAAGAAATAAAACAAAGATTTAGTTAAGAGGCGAAAATGTAATACGAACGAGTAAATTTAATAATTTTGTTTAATATAGCATGAAATTTTTTTTTTCTTGAAAAATAAATAAAAGGTATAGAGAGAATAGAGCTATATGGTTGTATTTGATGCAAAGTGATATCAAAAAGTTGTGGAATTTGTGTGAAATAATTCTGACTCATAAGTTTTGTTTCCTTCCTTGGGATTTTCAAGGGTGGTCGTGGTACAGAATGGAAGATTATCAGATAAAAATTAAATATTTGCCGTACATACGGAAGAAATTTTTGAATTTTACAAAATCATGAGATTCACTATACTTTTTTAATATTTATCGAAAATTATATTCCAAATTTAAAATTTTTATAAGCGATAGATTTTTTAGGTTGCATAGCTTTAGGAGTTTATGTAAAACACCAAAATTTGTAAGAAAAATCGAGCTATGAATATTGCCCATAATTATATTAAATTATATTAAAATAACAATTTAATTTGGAAATGAAATAGAATATTAGAGCTTTACAATGTGTTTTTGATCTATGCCGCTGCAAATAACTTAATACCTTCCGCAGAAATTAGAAATTTACTATGTTAAAAACGTTTCATTCTCAACATTTACTGAGAATTCAAACTATAAAATTCAATTCTATCTCTGAATCGAAAATCTCTTGACCAACATTAGTATTTTTAAAAATTAATTTCAACTTTTTGTTTTTGCCTCAAATATCATATTCTTCTTCTTTTTTATATTGTTGCTTTATACTTAAGTATTCTTGTTGTTATTGTACGTTTATTTACACAAAAAAAAATATAATGCCTGTTTATTTTGATCACTTAAAGTTTTGAAGAATTTGAAATTTGATTGCTGATTCTTTTAAAAATTGCTTTTTTAATTCAGAAATTTTATAACAAAAATTATGTTTAGATTTTGTCATCCAGAGCAAAAATTATATATTATTTGAATATATTTACAACGATATTAAAAGTTTAGTCTTGAACTGCACTCGTAGTAATTCTATGAGTTCCGAATTCTCTTTTAGTATAGTCGTTTTAAATATTATACGATTGTGAGCTTATATTAACGCAAGACGGGAGTTCTCTTGTACTTACAAACGTCCTATTCTGATTTTGAACCACTAACTATAGCCACAATATTGTTAAAATTTGCAAAATTAATGAGCTCTTTCTCTACAAATTATCAAAAAAATTAAAAAGCATTATAAGTATAAGTATTTTACTCAAAATATTGCAAAATATAACGACCCCAGGTACAATGATTTAAAAATTTTGAAAAATATTTCTCATTTGTTCTAGCACCTCGACCATTTTGTTTGATTTTGCCTTACCGTTGTCATACAAATGTAATAATTTGTATTCAATTTTCGCTATTATATTGACCGAAATTGGGGTACTTTTAAATTCCTGGAATTTAACAACTCATGCTACAATTTAAAATTTTGATATTAAGTCAAACTTCTTAGCGTTTTGAGTTTTTCTGAAGATATTAAGCATTTTTTTCCTTGAGCTTTCTGAGAAAAGTCAAGCAACAGCAGGAAATAAACTGTTACAAATACTCAAATTAATTACTAACTCCTTTTTGTTCTCTTTTCTTCATTTTTTTATTATTTCAATATTTTTGTTACTCTTTGCTTTTATATTTTTTTTCCTTTTTAAATAATTTTAATATCTTAAGATACTTTTTAACTGTTTAATTTTTGTACTATAATCTGTTTTTGCTTTTGTTTGTACACATTCGATTTAGTTGTTTATTTTTTTCTGAGAAATTATAATATTTTCCTTTTTCTACACATTTATTTGGCATCGTATCGTATCGCATGGCAAAACGTTTACTCTCTGAATGCAACAAAACAAGAACGTTAAAAAATCTGTCGTTTCCATTTCCCACTATTAAAGTTGTTTTTTTCTTTCTCTTATTTTCTTAATATTGTGTTTGGATTTCATACTTTCGGCAACATACAAAATACAAACAACAAATAAAAGAAACGATAAACTGTAACAAAACTAAGAATTTAATGTCGTCTTTTTTGTTCAATGCCTGCGCCTTTCTGCTTCCCTGCCATTCATTGAAATGAAAACATTTAAAAAATGAAAAATTAAAAGAACAACAGTAAAAATTGCGCTAAAAATGGAAAAAAAAAAGAGTGGAGAACATTAATAAAAAAAACAAAAAAAAGGAAGAAGAAAAAAAATAATCGTAATAAACCAACATAAAATATAAGAATGAGAAAAAAAAACGAAAAATCCAAAGCACTTGTTTACTCTTTTGAAAAATGTACAAAATAAACAAAAGTAAGAAAAAGCAATAAGAAAACAACAAAAAAATGAGGAAGAAAATAAGTAGAAGAAAAAATGTTCACAGTTCTCATTCTGTTCTTTTTTTTTTTTTTTTTAGTTTATGGTAATGGGTTAAACATTTTATACAAATGGATTGCATCATCATCATCATCATTCGTACAACATAATTCATCTGCCATGCCACATTTGTATAAAACCAACGCTACTCCATTCCCTTATCTCTATACAATATTTGTTGTTGTTGACTGCAGTCAAATTCAAATCTCTATGCATTAGAATTCATTTTCAGTTCACATTTTTTTTTAGAGTTTTGTATTGTGTTGCTCATAAAATATGAATGTTATTTGTTTGTGTTTTAATTCATTTATTATAAATATTTAACCCATGAATGACTTTATATCAAGCAAAAAGAATCACTAAAATTGAGTGTTTTAAGTGTCTTACTATAATGATTTTCTATTGATTTCGGAAATACGAAGAGTAAGGATTTGTTGTGTAAAAAATTTCAAAACTTTATGAATCTCGTTAAATTGCACAAAAAACAAGTATATATTATGTGTAATCTACGTATAAATAGATTGTGTTTTTCAAGTGAGAAGAATGTTGCTCGAATTGTGTTTCTCATTTTCTTTTAACGCGTAATTCCCTGGACCAAAACCGTACTTATTCAGCCTCTTTAACAAAATCACTCGTTTGCGATAAGATTAATAGGTTGAGTGAGTACCTAATCTGCTTATATTTCAAAATGTTTAATGTAATTCTAAAGAAGAATGAAATCCGATCTAGTTAGTTAATCCAGTTAAATTAAGAATTCTATCTAGGTCTGCGATTCCAATTTTAAAATACGCTGTTGTTATGTTTTTTTCGAATTACTCCAAAATAATTTCTTATTAATCCATGAGAACAATATTATTAAAGTGTTGTAATAGATGAAGAAATGTGATTTTGAAAAGAAGAGGACAAAATATGAAAAAGGTTATGTCTTATATCAAAATATGAGACCGATATTAAGATGTGAATGTGGTCTATAATAACTCTGTTTGCGCTTCACAGAGTTAAATTATTATTTACGTTTGCTATATTTCAATATGGCCAATATACATTCCATATTTAACAGTATCTATAAAGAATAAATATTTATGTATGTACATGTGTATGTAGCTATGCTAGATCAAATTTTTTAAAACACTTTTTCATTTAACTAGCAATTGTATACATACAATTTTATTTTCTTATATATACTTATATATATTTTTTTTTTCCATTTTCTTGTACATTATAAAATATTTTAAAATGAAAAAATAAACAAGTAAAAACGTTTCAGTCGGTATGAACCGATTGAATTATACCCTGCACCTTTCATTGTTGTATAGCAATTACTCAAACCTGTGAAACAATTCTATAGAAACTTCACGGATATGTCTGATCTATAATTCTACACACAACTGCCAAGTTTCATGAATCTAACTTTATTATTTTTCCAAATATTTAAAATAAACTTTTGGACTTGTATGGGAGCCACTCGAACCTGTCAAGCAATTCCACCAAAACTTCAGAAATATCTTTGACCTATAATTGGACACACGACTGCCAAGTTTCATGAATCTGACTTTATTATTTTGCCGAATATAAAAAATTTGCTTTTAGAGTTGTATGGCAGCCACCCGAACCGGTGCAGCTATCTCATTAAAATTTTTAGAGCATTTGTAGAATATAATTGGACACATGTATACAAAATTTTATATTTGTACCTTTATTAGTTTTTGAAATAATTAAAATAAACTCTTTGAGTTGTATGGCAGCTACCCGAACCCGTTGTCCGAACTGGTCCAATAACAATAGGGTTCGTCCTTGGCACAAAAGAAGCAACTTGTGAAAGTTTGGTGTCGATTGCATTATTCGTTTTTGAGTTATCGTGCGATCGGACGGACGGACGGACGGAGAGACGGACATGTCTAAATCAACGCAGAATTTTACGCTGAGCAAGAATATATATATATGTCCATACCGCAGATGACTCCTTCAAGTAGTTACAAACTCCATACCAAAGTTAATATACCCTTCACGAAGTGCAGGGTATAAAAATAATTATTAAACTTGAGTGGAATAATATTTCAACACAATGTTGCATATTGATGCAATGAATTTTGAATCCAAGAACTTGAAACTTGAAAAATTTTTTTTTGAAAATCTTATTGAAGAATATTTTTTCTTTAAATTACTTATTAATTTTCATTTACAATTTTGACTCTTTAAAAGAATATGAAAAATGTATAAATAGCTGTAGAATAACTCTTTGTAAATTACGATATAGTGCATAATTATAGTTAAAGTAGGTGTATGTGCAATTATATAATTAAATATTTAAATATACATTCAAGAGAAAGAGGGAAATATTATAATAAATGAAGGACTACGAAAATTTTACAATTAGACAATTAGACATTAAACAAATTTTACAATTGTACAGATAGGTAATCGTGGCTTATATGTGTTTAAAAGAGAGAAATACAGGAAGCGTTTTACGATATGTTAATATTAACCAGACTGTTGCATTGCAGGACTATATAAAATGAATAAAATAATTTTATTATGTCTTATCTTAATTAATTTAAGTTACAGCGCAATATACGGTCTTTAAATACGGTCAATTTAGAAAAAAAATTTTAATTCTTCAATAGCAAATACATTTTGTACCTTTAAATTAAAATTCTTGGCTGAAAATAAAGTTTTATATTATGAAATTTACCCTTATAATTTCCTTAAAGGCAAACAATTTGTGGGTGGTAGATTAAAAATTAAAAAAAAAAATTAATGTTAAATTGAATGCAATGCTATAATTTATTGCAATGCAATCCTCTTCTTTCTTATACACATATACATAATAGAATATTACTATATAGATAGGGATAATCATTTTGATGATTATTATTATATGACCATATCATTATACCACTATCATGATAGCAATAAACGATGATAATATGATTGAGAATTTTAAATAATATTAAAACAATTGAAGTGAACACAGTTTTGAAAAAGGAGAAATTAAAGAGCAACATTTAAATTTTCTCATATTTTTTTCATCTCTTATATACATACTTACAATTTCTCCCGTATTTAACAGTAACTCCCCATATTCAACAGCATAGAATAACTTTCATTATAATTCAAAAAACGAACTTTTCCCTCTAAATATTGAACAATAAGAAAATAACAAATAAAAGGAAGAAATAGAGAAAAACAATTATTTTTATATATAGAGAATGAGATTAAATAGTAAATAAATAGTTTTAATAAATAATAAAGAAATAAATTAAAAATAAATTAATTGAAAAGAATGAAAATAAAAAAAAAACACAAACTGGAAAATGCAATTGTTGCCTTTTGATATTTTTTATGCTCCTCTTTCAAATAAAGAAAATTAAGTACCCAAGTATAGTTGATGGCCTGTTGAAAATATAAAAGATTAAAATTATTTTCTATTGCTATTTTGGTCTTTTGTTATTTAAATTACAAATACAAAAAAAAAACTGCAGTTTTTGTAAACAAAATGTACAATTGTATAAAAATTGTTGTTGACGCCATTCGAATTTATTTATTTTACACTAATTAATATTTTCATTAAATAATTATTTTCCAGTTGCATTTCGCATTATTATTGTTGAATAACAAGAGAAAAAATGAAACTTGTGTTATTAATGAAAACACTTGGATTACATAAATAAGCACTTGGAGTTTCAATATTATTTTATTTTAATTGTCATTCTTCTATTCAATTTGAAGGCATTATGAATTTAAAAAAAAAATTCAATTGTTTAAAAAAATAAATTTTAAAGAAAATATTATCACATTATTTTTGAATAACATTTAGTAGCCAGTAAGATAGTACCACGTCTTAAAAGGAATCGATATGGAAATTGCATATATTAAGGCGATAATTAAAAATTATCATTTTATTAAAAATTTTCTTTGCTTAATTTACTAAATAAATCTGAAGAAAATATTTTGTTTTGTAATATTTTATTCTATATATAGAAAAACTTTTAGGCAATTAAAAAGGATAGGAATAGGAACAGACGTTTTCTTCAATTTGGACATAGGTTGTGTTATTCGAACTGATATTCGAATGATATTCATTATAATTTTGAGCCATTTTGCAATATTTATTGAGTATTTGACTAGAATAGTGTTTGAGTTCGGCAAAATGTTTACTAATGCAAAAATGAGAATAAATTTTGCTCTATTTTCATTGCAATTAAAATTTGCTGCTTGATTTTAACTACAGTACAAAATTTTTTCTGAAAAAAAAAAAAATTCTCAAATGCGAATTTCAAAACACAATAGGTTTCGTGTTCTAGAACATATTTTTGGGGCAAATGAATCAAAAACCTCCATTACGTAACAATACAGCGTGTACGTTGTTTACCTTTATTATTAATTTCTTATGAGAATAAATAATGAAAATTCCTTCATACAACTCCCGAACAAACGTAATCAAAGAACGAATCAAGGAAGAAAAATTAAAAAAATTTTTCTCCCCGAACTGGATTCGAACCAGTAACCTACCGTTTTCTAAATGATCGCTCTTTTACGGCGAGAGAACTATCTGTCATTCTTTAAGTCCTCATAAAAATTTTTCTTAATTGACTCGTTATCTTTATTGATTATTACGTCATTCATTTGTTCTTCAGTTATATGAAGGAATTTCCATTATTTATTCGTATAATGTTATTTACTACATAAGACTTTTTTTTCAGAAAATTTAATTAATGAAATTTAAAATTCGTAATCATAAATGATTATACAAAAAATTATTACAAAATGTTTTGTAATTAGCCCCTGCTTATTTTACAAAAAAATACAATACCAAAATTTTGTTAAATGCCCGAATACAAATAAAATTTTATTCTCTGTCGGTATTAATTACAATTTGAACTAAATTAAAGTAAAAAAGCTTTACTATACTCACTTTTACAAGAATTTTGTTCTAAAATAAAAACACAATTTACCTTTTAAAATATTTAAGGTTATTTTTCTTTTATAAAATTTTACTCTATATAAATAGAACTACATAAAAAGGTTTATAGTTTTAGTTTTCTTTAAATGAAATTAGAATTAAAGTTTAAAAATAAAAAAAGAGAAAAAAGTAAAAGAAATAACAAAGAATCCTTTGAATTTTCTTCTTTTTTTGAAATTAAACAAGAAAACTCTGTTTTTTAAGGATTTTTAAGGATTTTATTCAACTTTTACAAAAATAATGACCATATTCTTGAATTTACAAGCTTTTTAAAATTTATCTTGTATAAAAAGAAAATATAAAATGAGAATTTAATTTTTTTTACATAATTTTTTTTTATTATGTACATACCTTATATACTTTTATAATTAGGAATTTAAATAAAAAAATAACTGAAGAATCCCGTGTAGCATAATAAAATTGCTAAATACACTGACAAAAATAGTTAATAAATGAGGTAAAAGCGAATTAAAACAAATTAAACTAAACACCACAAAGCTTCTGTAAAATTCGAATTAATTAATTAACACTGGAGGCCATTAATTTCAAAATGGCAACCAAAACAATCAATCAATAGTAATACATCATTAATATTCTCGAACTTTGAAAAAAATTCATGCAAATACAATTCACTTGTTCTAAATGCAAATCTTCAGCAATTTTACTAATCATATAGTTTTTGTTCTAAAACTAATAAACTGTTACTTCCAGTTAAGATTTACTTAACAATTTTAAATATTTTACCGAATACAATAAGATTACAGCTTAAGTAAATCACACTTAATAATATTTTATGTAATCATTTCTATTATTTTATTGATGTAGACAGCTTAAATAGTAGACATTACCGGGAAAGCTTTTAATTATTAAGAACACTACACAGAAGCAAGAATTTATTTGCTCAGTACAGTACAGGATTAATATTAAGGAATCGTCAAGTTTTACTCTTTTAATACCGTTAATTCTAACATTAAAAAATGCTACATGGTTTCTTAAACAAACACACATACTAATGTATATGGATGAACTACTTTTTTAATGTTATTATTTGATTTATAATTTCAAAGTAAATTTAAATTGTTTTAAACCATTGAATGTTCTCAGTCATAGTATTTTTGATCCTTTGCTTTAAAAAAAAAATTTAATCCTTTCTTTGTTAGACCACAAAGCTTAAAAATAATAATGCAAAAATTTTCTTGTTATCTTTTTGTTTTTATCCTACTGTTTGTTGTTCTTGAATATTTTTCTTTTTTTCCTCCATCTTTAATATTTATATATAGGGAAAATGTTGGTTTATTCCGCAAAGTATTTTAATTCTGAATGAGCATTTTTTTTTTCTCCTTTATTTTTATTTTAATCATTTCCTCTTCTCCTTTACTTGTTGGTATTAATAAATTTTTTTTTTTCCTTTCTCTCTTTTAATATTACAAAGTTGAACGAATTAAAAATACTTCACAAATATTTTTCTTTTTGGTTTCCTTCTCTATTGTCCAACGATTCAGGATTTTTTCTTTTTATTTGGAATTGCATAATGTATGGAATATTAAAAATAGCTTGACTTTCATAATTTTTTAAGAAATAAGTAGGCAAAAAATTTTAATGTCTAGTAAAATGCTTTGAAAATTTTAAATACGATAAAAATGATTTTTTTTTTAATATCAGATCCCGTGAATTTCCCGATCTTGAACAAGTCAAAATTTAGTAAAACTTATCTTATATATAATTTGTTCTTTAATATCTTTTGAATGCTTGCAAAAATTAGAAAAATTTTGTAGAAAATAGAAAATATTAAAAAATTAAAATATTTAATGTTAAAGACAGAGCTTATCAATACTGGTCGGATCAACGAATACAAAGAAAATTTTCAAAACCCTTTGATTTTATATTAATTGTACTTTGAAAAATTAATCTGTAAACTCTACAATAGGTCGAATCCCTGATATGCTGTACCTTCAATACAAAATTTACAGAAATTAAATTTGTTACTTGAAAATCAAACTGCTTGTACCATAGAGTCACAATTATTCTGTATAATAACACTCTGCTACAATAATAAACTCCTTATATATTTAAATTTCAAAATCATCCTAAATGTTAACAATTAACTAGATATACTTAAGCCTGTGAACAATCACCAAATAACAAGAGGTTAAAACCTGGTACATTGTAAGAAACAGCAATGTAGAAACAAAAAACCCTTTCAAAAATTCGACAAAACAAAACAAATAATACAAAGCTTAAGTTGTCCTATTAAATTTTACAATCAACTTATAATTAAGATCATAAATTTTCGATTGTATATATAAAAGCGAGTGTAAACATTGTGTAAACAAAAGTTGGCAATTAATTCCCATATAGCATTATCGCATATACATACATATAAAATTTACAAATATAACATTTTGAAGAAGGAGAAAAGACTGAAACTAATATTTACGTGTCATAAATAATATTATGGAATTTTTTTTTTAATAGAATTTTGTTAAACAAATAATTAATAACTCACAAAATGTAGAAAAACAAAAAAATTTATATTTATTGGTGACCTATAAATGAAATACAAAGTAGAAAATTTTGTATAATATTGATTCCTACAAATAATATTCGAATGATATACGGTCAGGCGTGGTTCTTACTTGTTTCTTACACGTCTCTTTCAAAGTAGTGTACAATATGTAATAAACATTGCATATTACACATAACATATTTCTTTCTTCTAATTTTAACATGTTGAATGCAAGAATAAAGGCATAGAATTAAAGTCTGGAATTAAAATTTCAGCTTTTTGTTTTACAATGTTTGTACATATGTTACGAGTATGTTTGCATATGTTAATATCAAATTAATTTCGCTGTTTAATAGAAACAAAAAATTTTCAAAACCATATAATGGCAAAATTTAAAAAAAAATGTATTTTTGCTAAAACCTGTCAATGGCGCCCCTGTTTTCCGGAGCCCATTGCAAATGTTTACTTTGCATATATAGTATGTCTGGCGCTGTGTACGATTATAATTTCGAAATTCTCTTATAGAAATCGCCTTGTCGCAATTTGTCCGTGTAAATGACAATTTTCAAAAAAAATTTCAATTATTTAATAATAATATGGTTTGTTCTTGTATGAATTTCTAAATACATTGAAATTTAACTCTTTTATGGAATTTCCAATCGTATTCCATCGAAAATATTGAAGTTTCCACTATAATGTACCAAAATTTTTTCTTCTTTCATTGTGGAAAGATACATAAATTTTAAATTTCAAGTGGAAATTGCATAAAATATTTTTTTTATTAAATTACTTTTTCTAAACAAAACTGTAAAAAACATATTAAGGAAAATTCTATGGTACAAATCTAGAGATTGTTAGAAAATTGTTTGGTGCACCTTGGTGGGGTCGAAAATTATTTAATATATACTTTTGAATATTAAATAGACCACAGCGAATTTCAAATTTATTTAATTGAATATTAAAAGCAAATGTTTTGATATGCAATCTTTCATATACCACAGGTTCAGCCACATTTTCAATAAAATTGTTCCCGAAGCTAAAAATTAACATTCGGAAATGTAAAACTAGTTTTTGAACATTAAATTTAATTTTTAAACTTAATAAAATTCTCGAAATGAAATTTTTAAGACTTCGGAACTTTCTTCTTAGGACCACTGAAGCAATAATATTATTAATAGGTAGTATAGAGTAAATAAAATTTATAGTACCATAAAATGCCCAATACTTCATCATAAGAATTTTAAAATTCTTTTTTTGCTAAAAATTAATAAATTTCATTTTTGATTGAATAATTGTTATTAAATATGATTTCAAAAAAAAATAAAATTTATGACAGACTTAAGTTAATTTTTCTTCTCTCCATCAAGAAAAAAAAAAAAACTTGTTAATCTAAATATTTATTCAATAAAAATAACAGAAAAAAAATTCGATCACTAATCATATAAAATTTGTTATTTGGATTATAAGAATGTCCGCATAAGAATGAGAAAAAATTTTTATTGAACACACACTTCAATTCAAATCAAACATTTAGACATAATTTGTATATAACATTTTGTATATAGAAGGCATAATAAAATACGCTCTTGGGCATTTTACTCACCAATCAAAATGTTGATTTTTAGCATTTAGAAAATTTAGAAAAATATAAGAAATTAATATAGAAAAAATTAGAGCAAAAATATTTTTTATTGAAAGCTCTTAAACCGCTCATCGATTATTAACAAAGATTATCAAATAATGGAAAAAAAATATATTAAAAGAAATCGAGTATTTTTTTTTCCCTTCCCTACAGTTTGGCATTTTTGATTGGATTAGATACACAATATATCAATTTAATCTAATAACCGATATATAAACATAATCGTGTTAAATCTCCCCCTCTAAATTCATTAAATAAATTTTTATATTTAATAAATAAACACAAAAAAAAAATTTGACAAAGATTTTGAAATGAGATTTTATTGTATGGTTATAAATTTGATTTGCTTTTTCTCAGTGTATTTCAGTTCAACAGCACTCTCAGTTAAATTATTTAACCTCTGTCTGGGTGGCGAATTTGATTTGAATGTTATATACATTTAATTTTATATGAAAGATTTTAACTTTGATTGGATTATGCCACACACATACTATAATATGTAACTAAATTTTTGGGTGGTTTATTGTGAATAAAATTCGAAAATAATTTTAAACGAATTCTTAAATAAAAACTTATTTAAAACATTAGAATCTCCACACGTTTTCCACACGTTTTCCACACGTTTTTACTGACCGCATTCCATACAATGATCTGATCACACTAAATTTCTCGGTGGAAACACACTTCTTCAGAGTGGAGAAGTATAAATAAACTATTTTTAGAAAAACGCCTGTATGCGTTCATCTATGAATCCATGCCTCGGGGTTGGTAGTTTTTACTTTTCTTCGCAAATTAAGACAAATAATCAACTAATTTTCATCAAATTTAATTTATAAATTCAAGGTGTTCAAGATATTTAGGATTGTGGCCGATTTTACATTATTTTATACCATATCTACTGAAAAAATTGTAAGAGTTTCTAGAAATTTAATATTTGGCTTTTGATTACTACCGGAATTACCAACGAATTTTTCAGGAGATTCGAACAGCATAAAATGAATCTCTTCTAAGAGCCAAAAATTACAGTTTTTTTAGGTATGTTAACTAAAAGCTTTCTGAAGTCTATAAATATTGAAAGAATTTTTTAAAAGTCATTTTCATAATCTTGTGGAAAATTTTCGCTAAACTAGACAATAAACATTGTGGTCGGTTATGTGCCTACCACATTAAATTTTTTTTGGTTATTAATCTAGTGATTTAAAATTGACTAATTATCATAAACGATATAATACTATATTGCATATAATAAGTTAATACTAAATACAGACTATGGAAAACATAATACATACTTATGTAATAAATACATAAAACTCAAATAATATAAACGAATGACATACAACCTACATTAATTTTTAATGTCAAAAATTTAAATTGAGTTGTTACTCTGGAAACACATAATGTATGTACTTAAGTACATAATATTCCGTTCTTAAATCCATTGTATATCAAACAATGTAACAGATCTGACTATAAGAAATACTCAATATACATTTATATGAAAAAGAAATGCTAAAACAAAATTTACAAAATTTATTTGAAATTGACACTTTTTCCCAAGAATATTGAAAAATATTTTTGATATCATGTCATATTTACGCTCCTTTCTTCCGCCCCTACATCTATTTATTTGCATATTTTTTGTTTTATTCTCAAATCGCTTATGATATTATGATTTTACTCGTAAAGGATTATAAATTTAAAAATAGATTTTTCATAATATGGAAATACAAAATGTTAAATGTCATTTCAAGTTCAAATACACTGTTTAATTTTTTTATATCGTAGATTGCATACTTTTAGGATGTTATATTAAAATTTTCATTATATTTCTGATTGTTTGTAATAATTTACTGAAATTTTAATATTTTTTTGTAATGATTTTAATTTTAATATTGTACTGTTAGGCATAAAAAGAATTTTATGAAAATTGTAAAAAAAATCAAATTAATGTTTACAATTTTTTAAATAAATTGTAATTTTTTTAAGTACAAGTACAGTATGTAACCAGAGAAATGTTCAAAATAATTTTAGACTGATTTGTGCAATTAATACAACTATATTTCTTTCCGATTATCATTCGCAAAAATTTAATTCTTCCCCATATACACATGAAAGAGTAGATATTTTAAGAATCAAGAGTCAATACCATTCGAACCCAAATCATTAATTTGCTTACTTTTTAAAATTGCAACCAAAATGTTTGTATGTAATCAAAATTAAGTATACGATTACTTGTTCAATAAATTGATGATAATCTTTTGAAATGTTTTAAAAATTTAATTTATAATCATAAAATTCTCATAATTAAACCATAATAATAAAAGGAATTAATAATTAACTAAAAATTTGCTTATACAATAACAAAAGAACACAATAATATGAACAATATTGAAACCGAAACAAAAGAACTTAAAACTGAGATCATCTCGTGCATATGTTTTTATACATATCTTATAATATATACATGTAAATATGCACATGAACATCATCTTTAGCTATATAAGATTATCGTATTTGAATTTCATGACATTACAATCAAGTATAAATAGTAACTTAATACAATAATTTATACAATTATTATTAAAATGCTGATGCTGCATTGATCTTGTAATGTCACACAAATTCATAATTGTGTATATTATACGATTATATATGAGAGACTGCCACAAAACGAATAAAGTTTTAATACTATATTGTTTGTAAATATTATAAAAGTTCATACTTTATAATATATACTCCTATAATTGTATACGTACATATACATAACATATAAATTAAGAAATTTATACATGAAGATTAAATGAGATTAATTAGATATTTTACGATAAACAAAGAAGTACATAACATATAATATGTGAATGTAATTACTGTAGATTTATACAGGATATTTCATAAATAAAAGTGTTGTATCGGTACAGTAATAAAATGCTTACAGAATTTTAGATTATTTTTTGTAAACTGATACAACGGAACTGATACAATCGATGAACGGAGGCTGTTTTTAATTATTTCCTGCCACCCATGCTAGTTCAGAGTTTAATAGTCAATCCTAGAATGAAAGTTAGAAATATTAATTAACCAAAAGAGATGAGTTCAATTTTAAACACTTAATATTAATTGTTATTTACATGTTTGGCGGATTCGTGTTGCATGCGGGACAAGTAAGAATTTTCATATTCTTCATTCAAATTTTATTGTTCCGAACCATAAATTACTTTAATTACATAGCAAAGGCGATTTTCAAATTATGCGCACTAAAAATATTGAAAATCACGAGACTTGAAATCGCATTCAAATTTCTACATTAAAGTACAAAATTAGCATAGTTCACAACCTTATATTGTAATAGCTCTAAAAATTATATTGCAGGCAGATTCTGGACATTTTCACATGAAAAATTTTGTAATTCACTTAATTGACTAGAAATCTTTCTACCATTTAAGGCACTCAATTTAAATTTCTCAATTCTATAAAGTAACTGAATCTATTCACTTTTCAGAGCAAACATTGAATATTTTAAATATCAATAACTTTATAATGCAATTAATACGGTGACACTTTGTATATCGAATATAATATGATATGCATATCTAAATATAGAATTTTTGATCTCATATATTATATAAGGACTGTATTTTTCATTTCTGAAACAACAAAATTTATTATTATTTTTATTATTATTATTATAAATGAGCTGACAATTTATAAAGCTATTTTAAATATTTATAATTTTTTTTTATTATATGTGTTTATAGTAATAATTTTTTTTTTTCATAAGATTTTTAGTATATCATTCAGTTTTAATACTCCCAATATCATCTCCTCTTGACATGAATAAGAAATACTTTAGTGTATGTACCATTAAAATATATGGGTTTATTAAAATTTGATTTGAAATGTTGGAAAATGTGTGAGATCATTTGTCATATTATTGAAGTCGTATATACCCTAAAAGCAAGGAAAATCAAAACTAAAATGAAAAAATTCAATATTTTGTTTTACATATTAAGTTATGAAAGAGGGGGGAGGAAGGGGGAGGAATACAAGAGTTTTAAACTCTTAAACTTAATTTAGCACATTTTTAATACTTCAGCATTTTGAGTCTCTTCGTTGCTTTACTTGTAACAGTATACAAAAAGAATTTCATTTTTTCCTTTCTATATTATATAATAATTTTTATGCTATACAAATATACTTGAGAGAAATTGAAGCATGTCTTTGGGTACAATTTTTTTTTGGGTATTTAAGTTTTTTTTTTACTTCTTATGTTATTTTGGTTTATTATTCAAACACATGTTAAAATAATTTAAAATTTTCATACTATTTTTTTTTATATCTTGCAGCACCACATCAGAATGTTATGTGGTTATTTTAAACTTAAACATCCCATTCAATTGAAAATTTGAAAAGTAAAGAAAAAAATAGGAAAAATGATAACAAAATTTGCCGCTAGGGTATTTTAAATATTTTAAATGAGATTTTTTCTTTTTCTGATATGCTCGTTTCTATCTCAGTTTTTTTTTTTTTTGTTTTTGTGCTTCTTTATTCAACATAAGTATTCAAACAGTTTGAATAATTCCTTTCGGATGCATTTATAATTATTACTTGTTTCTATATAATTTACTACAATATGGCAATTATTGTAATACTCCCAAAACTTATGAAATAAGATTTGGGAGTATTATACACAAATTTGAATCCAATATGAAAAGACATTTTGAAATTTGTGCAGGGAATACAGCTATATTGCAAAGGAATTGTAAGGAAGATTAAGACCGTATTCTATATTTTTTTCCAGGAAGTTAAGGCATTTCCTTTCAATATTTGATCTTCAACTACTTGAAATTGAAACAGTATGCAATTGTACATAAAATTTCTTATGGAGATATGAGATATTCTCCTGACAACGCAAATATCAATTAAATTAACTAACAGAAATCTGTGGTCACAGGCAACAACCGTCTAAATCAATATTTTATATAATTCTACATTATTTTGTTACACAAGTTGAAGCTCTTTATAATTATAAAATTTAATCTTTATGTTCTATATTTATCTTTGACAGTAAAGTTTATTGAATCAAAATTATACGAAATAAGAGAACTTAATCTGATTTCAAAAATTTGTACTGTATCAAAATAACAAAAATCACTTTGGAATTGGTCACTTTGAATTCAAATTTTTTTCAACAATTTTTTTTTTTTTGTTTGAAATCTAATTTTTAAAGATTTTATTCTCATTTTGTCTAAATGCTACTTAATATTAAAACTATTAGTTGAACACAGTCGTGCTTTTTTTTCGTTTGTTTTTTTTTCATATTCAGTCTTTGTACATTGCCTTAAGAATACAAAAATTTGAACTTTCAATATTTTTAATTCAAAAAAATAATTTTTTTCTTAAACAAAATTTTTCTTTTTTTGTACTCTTGTTCTTGTTTTTTCCATTCAGAAGCACTTATTTATTAAAAGATACCCTACAGGGCTATTTAAAAAATATAAATCGACATCATTATGAGTGTGTGTATTTCATATAGAAAAATAATTTTTTTAGATAGACAAAAATATTTTCCCATTAAATAAAATTCTTTTCTTCTGTGTATCTATATAAAATCAGCCATGAGTATACACTGAGAGAAAAAAAAAATATATTAAATTAATTATCAAAATAGTATAACCAATGTTTTTGTTAAACTATTCTTAATAGTTTCATGTATATAATAATTCTTCTTAATTTGACTTCACCAACTTAAGTACGTACAATAGGGGAAAGCCAAAAAACAGAAAAAAAAAACTTTAAATTCTTTATTTTCAGGGTCCCTGAACACATTATGTAATATAATTTTTTGGGGTATTTAAGTTAAATTTGGGGGGAGGATCTATAAATTTTTATAAACGCACAAAACAGAAATGATAGACACAGAAAAGCATTTAAAATGTTTTTTGAAGAGGCAACAAAAAAGACAGCATCATGTTGAGAGTTCAAATCACAAAAAAAAAATGTTGTGTTTTTAAAGTGGCGTTCTTTAATTTCTTTTTGAAATTTTCTTAAATTGTTTTATCTTACACGCTCAGTGCGTATAGATACTAAATAATGACAAACCTACTAGAAAATCTTTTGATGATCGACTCAGTTTTTGTTGCTTTTCTATTATTTTTTTGTTTTTCGCTTCTTTTTTTTTTCTGTTACAATTGTTCGGAAGTTTTTGAGAGGAAAATAATATTAGGCGGCATTTTTATAAAATTTTCTTTTAATTTATTAGATTAATGTTTATTGTGTATATAAAACGACCACAAAATATTAGAGGAAAAAATAACAAAAGAAAAATAAAATAACAAAATAGATGATCATTTATAGTTATGCTTCTAATAATTACTAACAAAATTACTTATTATATTACTTATTATAGATGATATAGTAAAAATATTCGAATATTACCCATTCATTTTCTATTTTACGCAGCTCTTGTACACACATATTATTATGCATGTTATCATAACGCGTATATCATGTATAATTGTATTATTATTCGTTTAGCGTTTACAATATGTCACAATAATACAAAAATATATGCAGTTCAAACGCGACTTTTAGAATAGTACATTTCATTTCGGTAGTTTGAGAAAATTTGAGATAAACAGATAATTTTTGGAGCTTGAAGGTTGGAAATGGGGAAAAAAGAAGTTTTGTTACAGTTACTGGCTAAAATTAAAATTTTATTGCATACATTTAGGAGTAATAGATCAGAGCAAAGCAATTATTTTAAAGAAATGCTGTATTTGTTATAACGTCCTATATTACTCTCCTTTTTATTTGAAACTAAATCGGGTACAAAGAATATGTCTTAGGTTATAGCTTAAACACTTTTTGCGTGACAAGTAATTTTGAATAAGATCGATTTGCTTCAAAAATTTAAGCCTTTTATTCGAGACGTTTGTAAACGGACGAGAGAACACAATGAAATTAAGAGGCACATAGTTTTTTTTTTATAGATATGCGTTGAAAATAATTGTGTACATACATTTATATAATATTAATTTAGAAAAAATGGGGATCACAATATAGGAAATAATATATTACATCATTGTTGTAATGATGAAAAATTGATCATATAGATAAAATAATTAATAGGATCGCATCCATATGTATAAGAAAATTTATGTTAAAATATGTTCGTAAATATCATTAATCATGGTCGTGTCAAAGAAATAGGGTCAAGAATTGAGAAATTTTTGGAAATAATACGTAATTTTTGTGTATAAATTATGTAAGAACAATATTGTATTAATACGTAATATTTGTGATCTTTGTTTAATAACTTAAATTTTCTATAATATAAAAAATATTAAATACAATTGATGAGATTTATAAATTTGTGATGCTATATTGGGAAGTATTTTGAGTAATTCCTTTGATGAAAATGTACGTTCCATGCCATCTTACATTACTGCTACGTTTATTTATTACTGCATTTAAAATTTAGTGCAAGTCACAAAGCAGCAATCGTAAAGATTTTCCTTATAGTTGTCTAACTACGGAACTCAAAAAACAGAATCTTGAGCTCATAGAGCTGAAAGATCGTATAAAACAGAAAATAATAACTCCTGTTTCTCAAAAGCATCTTAAAATCTTCTATTAATTTTTGATACCCCAAGAAGTATGCAATAATAATGTTTAATATTATTAAATGAACAATTTGATTAAAAATTCTTTGACAATTTAAATTGTGTAAAGAAATTATGCACCCTACTTGTTCTGCTATAAAATTAGCCCATTCTTATTCAAGAGACTTCCAGATTAAAGATCAAAGACCGTATGGTCACATCAAAAATTATATTATTAAACAAAATATTAAATATGTATACATATTATATATTTTCCGTTTAAAATATTCAATTTTCTCATAACCCAAAATATCTATAAATTTAATTTCCAAAACATAAGCATAATAACAATTCATTACGAATTGTTACAATAAAGTTACAATTACGATAATTACAATTTCTTAATTCACCGCATAAACATAAATTTATAGTACCAGAATTCATAAATACACATACTACATATGTATGTATATATAAATATATATGAATTATATTAATGAATAAAATATTTTGAATTCTTTTTGATATTAAACCGCGTATAAATCGGTTGATTTATGTAACAAATCGTTATTTTTGTGTAATTAAAAAGAAAACAACTCATAAAAGCGTAAGTTATATATGGAACCACATACACATACATATATATATATTTAGATATATAATCTTATATACGATAATATTATTGAATGCATTTGAAAATTTCATTAATCCAGAAACCGCTTTAATATGCATGCTTATGCATCTATATTTATATCTACATTTATTGTATATGCCGCAGACATAAATATTGAACGCTATTATAATGATTAGAAAACTTTTAAATTAATTAGAATCAATACATGTGCTATAATGCCGCTTTGCTTTTTCATCATAATATTTTAATTATTAAGAAGACAAAAAGAAGAGAAAAAATTCAGTTGAGTTCAATGTCTTTGAAATAAGTACTTAAACGTATAACATGCATGTTTAAACGAAGAAGTATTTAAGTACATAGACTGAGACTCCTGTAAGAAAGAAAAACGCTTTTTTTTTCATTTTAGAAGAAAACCGTATTAAAAAAATGAAAATTCTTTACTGATGTTTTGTCTTTCATCTTAAAATGCTTAAATAATTAAAAACCGATTATTTATTGAAATCGGTATTTAATGATACCATAAATTTATTATTCTTATTATTTACTTGAAATTATATAAAGTGTTCCAGTAAAAAGTGACACCCACGTTGAATCTTATAAGAAAATGTGAAGATTAATTGATTTGAACAACCAAAGAGTATTAAAATGGGCATACTTACAAAATTTTCATGCATAAAAATTGCATAGACATGCTCTGCATGTTTGTTGTATTGCAACTGTTTGATTGCTTATTTGTATTGCATAGGTTTATCTTTAAACGTGCACATATGCAACTGTATGGTTACATACAATTAAGCAATCAAACAGTTTGTACAGTTTTGTTGGTTAATGCGCGCGCAACGATTCCACAATCAAGCAGCAATTACAAAACTAAAAATTGTATTTTGGATTCTTTATTTTAATTAGTTTCAATCAATTATTCCTTGATACAACTTTAAATTTAGAGCCAACATTGTTATTATAACTAATTATATTATAGTCATCGCATCATATGTAAAATCACCTTACTTGGAATTTTTACTTTAGAACATATTACTAAAGAAACACTAAAACCTACATTAACATCATCGTTTTGTGAAGTTTGGCAATAGTGATTACAATAATTTTTTCATGTCTGAATGCTGCTATCACACAGATTTGTTATTCAGTCAAAAATTGGATTTTGAAAAATATATCATATAATATTATATACGGTGGAACGCTAATATATTTAAACCTTTTATAGGGTTAATTGCTGAAAACGGCAACAATATAGTAAACTTCGCTTAAAGATATATTTTGAGATATTGTATTTGAGACGAATGTCATATATTTTTTGTAAAGTAGAAACACTTTCGTTCTTTCACACTGAAGACAATAATCTACCTCAGTGCCATAGTTCCAAAATGTTGATCAATGAAATTTTGAATAGTGTATAAGAGTTTAGTTATCGAATAAATATTTTTTATAACTCATTTTAGAATTTTAATTTTTAAAATAACCAGAGTACCATGTATGTAATCAGGTATATAATAGAATTACAATAATTGCAAGGCGTACAAAATTGTTAGAAAATTGGTGGTTACAAGATCTCTAATTCTTAAAGTTTTTAAAAATTAAAAAAAAAAATTTTATTTCATCTTTAAAGTTCTATAGAATTTTTCTAAAATAAAAAAATCAAATTAAAAACGGAGAAGGAAAAAAAAACCTGAAAAATCTATTAAAAAACTTTTAATTTCTTCTATTTTAGCTTCCTATATTTAAAAATTAAGAATAATTAGTTAACAGTGGGGTGTTAATAACTTTTAGTCGTGCAAACTGTGAACGTTTAATTCCAGAAACAAAAGGTTTGGTTGTATTTAATTTTCTAATAGAATACAGTAAAATGTTATAAAGGAGAAAGATGATTAAAGCTTATAATAGAGAATAAAAGTTTTTCTTCCTCTTTCTCTTTTTGCTTTAAAAAATTAATGTCCTCCCCTTTTTCCTTTACTTCAACTAATTTAATAACTATGTGGTGAAAAAATTACAAAATTTTTATTGTACTAAAAAATTTCTTCTCTTTTTGTCTCAAAAAAAAAAAAAATAATACGATAAAAGTGAAGAAAAAATTAATTATTTAATTAAAATTGATTGCTAATAATTAATTTTTAAGGTGAAAATAAATTTATTTATATAAATTTAATTATACATATTTGTTTTTTACCACATAGTCAAAAAAAAATTATTTTCTCATAAAACTTATTAATTAATGAGTGAAGACATTTATTAAAGAGAATTTTGTGAATAATGATGAGAAAATTTAAGATGAAAATTTTAAAAAAAAAATTAAAGACATTATAAATTGGTTGATTTTGAATGTGAGAGTAAAATTTAAGAGAAATTTATAGTTAAATTTAGATTATAAGTATATTAATAAATTACTGGGAATTAATAGGGTGGGTAATCTCAAAATTTTACTTTGTATTTCAATTATTTTTCTAAAAAATTAGTTGTATATATACGTTAGAGTTAGTCATCATGCTGCTTGTATAAATTTTTCACTTTTAAATTATAAATACGGTATATAAAGCTTCGAATTCCATAACTGTGCCAATTTAACTTCTTCCTGTATAATTTAAATATTTTCTTTATTCTAAATAAAACCTAGGACATGCTAGAAAAATAAATTAAATTTATCAAATTTTTTTTATTTTAATTTTCATTAATTTATTCTGAATTTTTAATAATTTAATCAACTACACTGAGTGACGTCCAAAAATATCATACATTCTGTAGGGGTCGTATAACAAGAATTATAACTTATTTCCAAATAGTTCCTTTGTGAAGTTTGTAATTTTCAATTTTTAAAAAAAATTTGTTTTTTGATTTTAATCTTTTTTGTCAGGTGTAACAGGAAATTCATGAATATCAAAAATATTTTGATTTAAAATTAGAGAATCACAATTAATAATTTAAAATTTAAAAATTGTAATATTTATAAATATGAAGAGCATAGAGGTGCTGCATAAATATCGTAGATAACCATTTCCTTGTATCATTGATTTTACCAGATAGGTGACGAGCCTTTTATATATAGATTAGTTTAAGCAAAATTGGTTAATTTAAACTTATTGACTTAGAACTATAAATAAATTTGAATTTATACGCGTGTACATTTTTCATAAATCGTTCCGAGGAGGTTAAATTCGAAATTTGTTTTTGTTTTTAAAATTACTACTGGTTAGTGTTCAATTTTTTCGTCCTTTAATTCATAATTGCGAGTTTCTTATTAATTGTATTTGTATAAATAACAAAATCTTTAAATTGGAAAAATTAAATTTTGGCAGCATCTGATATTTCCCGAAATAATTCTAGCCTCTAGATTATTAAAATATTGTGCATTGAAATGCCAAGATAAGACCCTTTTCAAAATATAATAGTTTCAATATTCTCATACATTGTTAATTGATATTCAGTAATTGTAAACAATTTAATTTAATCACAATTTTTTATATAATTTTTTAATTTAATTAATAACTAATTTAAATTTTCTTTTTGTTTTTCAGGTTAGTGACATTTCAGCCATAAAATTTTAAATATTCTATAATTTGTAAGTAAATAAAAGTTTATATTAAATTTATATTAAAAATATAACACAATTCTTCCTAGTCTAAAATTTTTAAGATATTTTTATCTTAAATTCTTACAAATAATGGCCATTTGTTGTATTAATGTAAAATGTTAATTTTTTACAAATGCTCTACATAATCTTCGGAAAACTTGCTTCTTCGAAAATATAAAACTCTCTATTATTGCAGTATAAATTTTCAAATAAATTTTCTTTAAAATTATTATTTGTTTCTCTAAGATTACTCTTAAAATCTCGAATTAATTCCATTTTAGAAATTCTTCAAATATGTTGACATTTTTAAAATTCAAAAAATTTCCAATAAAAAATTTCAAATAATAAAGATCAGTGTTTGTTCTCACTATATTAAATCAATCACCTTAAACTATAGTAGGTCATATTACCCCAAGATTCAAGAATAAATATTCGCAAAAGAGCAATTTAACAACATTATTCAAAACATAACATCTATATCCAAGATTATCACAAAAGATAACCATATATGCACCCTATTCAGACTTTAAATTCTTAAAATGTAATTGAATATGTTCAAAAAAAAAAATGTATAAGACCGACAATAATTCTTTTAATCCTTTTTCAATCATTCACTTTTTTTTCAAAATAAGTGAATAAAACACCAGAAAAAAAATTGATAATTTTTAATGATTTCACTATAAAAATTCAAAGATATGAAAAAAAATTAAAAACTCATACTTATAATAAATACAAGGACATTAAAATCCTTTGAGTATAATATGTTTTCTGAATATTCTTCAGCTTTATAATGATAATAATAATATAATGCTATGGAAATGTGAGAATAAAATGAAAATAAAATTATGTAAAAATTTTTTTGTTTGTTAAAAATAAATTACATGGAATAAGAATTCTTCGATATATACATATGAAATTGCAATTGCAACTGTAGTCCCATATGATATACCCACATAATATAATACTTAAGTACGTTATACAGTCTCATATGCAATTTGCACATATACTCATAATATGACGTATGGCTATATAGATGTTAGTTAAGGATATATCGCTGTTGCATGCAATATCACTCGACCTACTGAATCATATTTTCAAGTACTTAGATTGAATCCATATTATCCTTTTTCTCTTTCACTCTTTTTCTCTTTTTTTCTCATTTACTCTCTTCTTTAACATTTTTTATAATATAATTCTGGTAAAAATGTAATTCATAAGAGTTTTTCCTTTCTTTTTTTTTATTACAATTTTCACTTATTGAGGCGCATATTATTTGTATGGTGTGCTTCAATATAAAACTGTTAATGCTGGCGTAATATATGCATTACTCATAAGCAATAATGTACAGGAGAAAATATAAGGCGCCTTTATAAAAATGCACTTGCATTTTTCTACTTACATATTGGAATTTTGCATTATTTCACATTTATACGTGTATATTAGTATGTAATCTGCCTATTCATATAGAAAAAGTTGTATAACAGAAAATAAAAAAATAGAATCAACTTTTTATTACTTACGTAAGAAAAAAATCAATTCCCATCGTTATTTTTAAATTATTTTCCCATATTTTTATACAATTTTTTGCAATTTAATTTCATACTTTCGTATATGTATGTACCTTAGCCCTAAGATAGATACGAGTAGGCATTTGCAAATATTTATTTAAACACATGTTATTATATGATATGTATATGTATTTAGATTAATATTACAATTTTATATAATTGGTTTTGCATATTATACAATTTTTTTTCAGTGCTAAAATTTTGGCAAGCATTCTTGACACTTAACTTAATTATGTTACAAATAGTATAAAAAATCGAAATTTTTTGAATAAAATAATTTTGATAATTATCAAAAATATTCGCATATTTAACATAACATACCATTTTGATTTTAGAGAAAAAGAGAATAAAAAATTTTTTTATAAAATTCAGTTCAATTGCGCTTCAAAAATATGATGGCGAATGAATCTTACCCCAGATAACTTTGTATGATAATGTATGTTTATTTGCTTAATGATAAGTCGAACTCACGCATGGAAAATGGAACGACAAATTAATTAACTGCAATTTCTTCTTATCTATAATACTGTTTTATCTCTTAAGAAAATCCAATGCATAATGTGTTGCATGCAATAATTTTCTCTCTCTCCTCTCATATTACATCACAGTGGTTTAGAACCAGAATAATCAAACCCAATGTATAACTCTCAAATTTATTTGCTTAATTTGAATATATTTATTTTCTCATAAACTTCATCCCTTTTTATTATTACACTAACATAATTTATTAATATTATTTAATTTCTTACACAATAAACTGAGCTTTTCTAAATTTAATTTCTCTTTCCACCTTATTATTTCTAAATACAACTTCTCTGTATTTATCCCAATAATCTCTCCATAATCAATATATTAACAGTGATTCCTGCCCTGGATATTTTCAATTTCCCTAGTATTTGATATACTTTCACTGTTAATTTAAATTTAATATAATTTTCCTAAAATAGAAAAATCTTGCACTAAATTCTTAGAAAAATCTTAAATTCTTATTTCATAGAACATATTTATTATGAAAGTTTAAAAATACTGTATATTAAATCAACAACAAAAATTCTTTATAACTATGGATTTAGAGCATATTAATGGTTCGAAAGAAGAAAATTTGTGATGAATTTTTAAAGTTAAGATAAGCCAAAATGAAATTGTGTAGGTTTACTGTTTTCCTTAACTTCGGTAAGTAATTCTTTTATTATTTGTGTATAATAGCATATCTTAACTTTTATACGTTTTTACTTTTATTACTTTAATACGAAAATAACTAAATATTCATTTTATAAATTTGAATTCGGGGTAATCATTTCTACAAATTGAGAAAGAAAAGAGATGGAAATTTATTTTATACTTATTAAACTGTTAAAAATATTTCTGAAAACCATTCTGAATTGAATGAAAAAGTGAAATAGTTAATAGGAGAACTGTTCGAAATCACATGGTATAAATTTTATAAATTTGGGAAATTCGTGTTGAATTAAAATCAAATTTGTTAAGAAAGTTATTAATTCCGGAACAAGTAGAATATCGAAAATTTTTTGTACTTTTGAAGATTTCTTAAATAAAATCTTTACAAAATCTGCTTAAAATCTAATAATCTTTTAAGAATTGAAAATCTTGTATGAAAATTTGATTCTAAATTGAGCGAAATCGATCGCATTCACCAATTGTATAACAATGAAAGTTCGATTTTATACAATTTGAACTATATATGAATATTCATACATACAGATAATATAATATGACGTATATAAATATAACAGAAATATACTGTTGATTTGACATAATTCTTACGTCATTAATTCTTAAAGATTTTTCTCTCTTTTTTTTTTAAGTACCGTTTTTATTATTATCTTAAGTGCATAGACCTAGTAATATTTAATTTTTTTTCTCCTTTTTCATATAAAAGGAGCATAAAGAATTCTGTTTAAAAGAGAATTTTTTTTTAATTTTTTACGAAGAAAAGAGAGAGGGAAAGGAAAGGAGAGGGTAGAGGATTAAAGATTGAATGATCTTCTCTTTTACCTTTTTATACCCTGCACTTCGTGAAGGGTATATTAACTTTGGTATGGAGTTTGTAACTACTTGAAGGAGTCATCTGCGGTATGGACATATATATATATTCTTGCTCAGCGTAAAATTCTGCGTCGATTTAGACATGTTCGTCCGTCCGTCCGTCCGTCCGTCCGTCCGTCCGTCCGTCCGTCCGTCCGTCCGTCCGTCCGTCCGTCCGTCCGTCCGTCCGATCGCACGATAACTCAAAAACGAATAATGCTATCGACACCAAACTTTCACAAGTTTTTTCTTTTGTGCCAAGGACGAACCCTATTGTTATTGGACTAATTCGGACAACGGGTTCGGGTAGCTGCCATACAACTCAAAGAGTTTATTTTAAATATTTCGAAAACTAATAAAGCTATAAATATAAAATTTTGTATACATGTGTCCAATTTTATTCTACACATGCTCTAAAAATTATAATGGGATAGCTGCACCAGTTTGGGTGGCTGCCATACAACTCCAAAAGCAAATTTTTTATATTCGGCAAAATAATAAAGTCAGATTCATGAAACTTGGCAGTCATGTGTCCAATTATAGGTCAAATATATTTCTGAAGTTTTAGAAGAATTGCTTGACAGGTTCGGGTACCTGCCATACAACTCCAGAAGCTAATTTTAAATATTTGGAAAAATAATAAAGTCAGATTCATGAAACTTGGCAGTTGCGTGTCCGATTGTAGATCAGATATATTTGTGAAGTTTTAGTGGAATTGCTTGACAGGTTCGGGTACTTGCCATACAACTCCAAAAGCTTATTTTAAATATTTGCAAAAATAATAAAGTCAGATTTATGAAACTTGCCAGTTGTATGTCGAGTTATAGGTCAGATATATTTCTGAAGTTTTGGTGGGATTGCTTGGCAGGTTCGAGTAGCTCCCATACAAGTCTAAAAGTTTATTCTTAATATTTGGAAAAATAATAAAGTCAGATTCATGAAACTTGGCAGTCGTGTGTCCAATTATAGGTCAGACATATTTATAAAGTTTTGGTGGGATTGCTTGTCAGGTTCGAGTAGCTCCCATACAAGTCTAAAAGCTTATACTTAATATTTTGAAAAATAATAAAGTCAGATTCATGAAACTTGGCAGTTGTGTGTCCGATTGTAGATCAGATATATTTGTGAGGTTTTAGTGGAATTGCTTGACAGGTTCGGGTACTTGCCATACAACTCCAAAAGCTTATTTTAAATATTTGGAAAAATAATAAAGTCAGATTCATGAAACTTGGCACTTGTATGTCGAGTTACAGGTCAGATATATTTCTGAAGTTTTGGTGGAATTGCTTGACAGGTTCGAGTAGATACCATACAAGCCTAAAAGCTTATTCTTAATATTTGGAAAAATAATAAAGTCAGATTCATGAAACTTGGCAGTTGTGTGTCCGATTGTAGATCAGATATATCAAGTTTTGATGGAATTGCTTGACAGGTTCAGGTACTTGCCATACAACTCCTAAAGCTAATTTTAAATATTTGGAAAAATTATAAAATCAGATACATGAAACTTAGCAGTGGGATGTCCAATTATAGGTCAGACATATCCGTGAAGTTTCTATAGAATGACTTCACGGGTTCGAGTAATTGCTACACAATAACGAAAGGTGCAGGGTATAATTCAATCGGTTTATACCGACTGAAACGTTTTTACTTGTTATTTTATTTGTTTAAATCTAAAGAATGGAGAAATTCGATTTAAAAAAAATTTTCACTTTAAAATAAGAACACATTCATATGTAATAAGAATATTATAATGTGTGTTATACTATGAAAAAAAAGATTGAAATCAGAATAAGATGAATTCATGTCAAATTGAGAAAAAGTATAACACATATAATTATATAAGTTTTCTCGGGTTATTTGCAATGGAAGGCATTAGGCTTGAATTAATTTTCGATCTCTTTTTTTAAAACAATCTTTTTGGTTTTTTTTTTAATTTTAAAAATTATCGAAAGACAAATATAGACGGAACCAAACTGTCGTCAAACCTGTCAATAATGGGGGACTAAAACTGAAAACGCACCTAAAACTATGAACCACTAAAACTAGTCAGACTGGTTAACCGTTAGCTTTGCCTATATCATGTTTTGTATTTACATTGCGTGAAAGAAGGCGCGGAAGATTTGTACGTTTCAGTATTTTTGTCCTAGCCTCTCCTTTAAGTTTTGCTCACATACCAGGAAACACGTTGTTGTAATTTATTAAAAATATGAATGATTTATTTTTATGCAGATGGAATATTTAACACTAAATTTAGAATTGCGTTTTTATCTTGTTAATTAATAGTAATCTAAAACAGGATGTAGAATAATATTATAAAAGAGGGACGCTTTCTGGCTTCTTCGAAAATTCTATTCAATTTTATTGACTTCCTTACAACTACTAAAATTTGTGACTGAAAATCAATATCAAATTGGCAACAAACTACCATAGACTTTTATTTTTTGAACACTTTTATTAATAAATGTCCTTTTAACAATTTCATCCCAAAAACCGTCAGAAAACTGAATGCAATTCTCGATCTCATATCCCATTAAATATTCTTAATTTTTCAAGTCCCATTTTAGTTTTAATACAAAATTCAGTTTTAAGTTCACCTTTCTTTTACTTTTCCATTAAAATTTGCTTTCTTTTTATATTTTCATATTTTTCGCTCGGAAAATTACATCATTATTGATTTCGAAATATTTTTTCTCTCTCTCTATTTATTATTCTGAAAAAAGAAAAACGAATTTGCGTTAATATTTCATATGTTGCTTTTTCTCAAACACAACACAAAACATAAAAGAGATACTCAACACAACAATTCTTTTTTCACATTTGCAATCTTAAAATATTCGAATAAAAGAAATATTCGAGATTATTCGATTAACACTTGAATATTTTATATATACATATATAATTTGATTTCGATTATAATAATACTTAAAATACTATAGAGATTATGGTAGAAGAAGGTGTCAAAAAAAAAAAAAGGAATTTTTGATTTTAAAGTGGGAACTTAAAAATTGGAAATATTTTCAACTTTTACTTTTATCGGAGAATATTCGTGGGGGCAATGGAACAAAAATAAATTGAAATTTTTTAATTTGCACTTATAAATCGCACTTAAAATTTTATTATAAAATAATTACATATAGATACAAGTGTTATAAAAATAAGAAAATATTTTTTAATATTTTTTTTTTTAATTTACTTATCTTGATATGCGGTTGTATTGCAAATTTAATTGAAAAAGAAAATATAAGTACGTACTTGCATTTTATGAAGATTTTAAATTTTAAAAGAAAATAGAAATAAAACTATTTTTCAATTTAAATTTAAACAAGGGGAATTATTGTATAGCGAACAAGGAAAAGTATTTGATTTTAAAATTTAATTTTAATTTACGAAAAATTTAATTATATTTACGGGAATCTGGCAAAGATAAAGCTAATTAATCAGCGTAAAATTCTAGATTATTGGTTGCTATAAGTAATTTATTTTCGGATATCGGTGTATGTTATTACTGGTTTAAGTTTTCAATTCCGTAAGAAAAAATTGAATCTCTTCATAAATGCTCACCACAGAAAAAATAAGTTGTTAAGCTCCACAATATGCGAAATGTGAATTTGTTGACAAAATTTTTAATTTGACAATAATCTGTTATACTTAAAATTCATTGCTCATGCCTTAAAACTAAAACATTGTGAGAATTTTATAATTAACTAAGGAATGAAATAGTGCATTCCCATGAATACACTAGCAATATCGGAAAACCAAAAGAGTTAAATTATAAGGAGTAAATTTTCAAGATGATTTTGTACAAAAATTAAAGTAGATTTCAGAATATTTGCATGAATTTTTTGATTTTTACTTTAAATTTAAACCAATTTACTTACCAAAAAAAAAATTCTATGAGAAATTTCTCTCTGTGAAAATTATATTTAAAAAAATTTAACCTTTTTCCGCTCTAATCAAATATGTTATACAATTAACGAATATTTTAATTGTGCACATTCATTCATAAAATATACCAATAAATTAAAAAATATAAAAACGAAAATCTTCTTGCCCTCGAAAATCTTCATATCCCTTTTGCCTCTTATTTAAAAAGTTAAAATAAAATTTGCATGATTTTAATTGAATATTTCCTGTTTAATTTTTTTTTAATCTCTATATTTTATTATTAGTTCAAATTACATAATTCCAAAGAATTTCCAAAATAAAAATAAAATATACCCAAATTAATTACTTTTCATATTATTAATTAAGTTCAATTTAAAGATGACCTCCAGTATTCTTGCTCTTATATTTTATATACGTTATGTATGTGTGTGAGTGTGTACATGTATAGATAATTTACAACCAATGAAGCACAAAATTCACATCCACATATTTTACATACCTAAAAATGCACATACACACTATTGAGTAGAAGAGCTATACTAAAAGTAAATGAGAAATATTTGAAAATGATTTTATTTGCAAAATAAAAATTTTTTTGCAATACAATCAAAATTATCAATGCAATAAACACACATTCAACACAAAGAAGACTATATGAAGAACACTAGAACGAACAAAATTAAAACCAAAAAAAAACAAAATCCAAATTTAAAAGGATTCATTACTTTTTCCGTCAATATATTCATAAAGCAATTTTTATATCAAATGATCTGGAAGCAATAAAGCGATATTAGAAAATTTATGTGTGTAGAGAGAAAAGAAAATTCTATTTAATATTGAAAAATATTATGAACTCTGAAAAAAATATGGAAATTTAATAAAAAAAAACCAATACAAAAATAAAAATTTAATTCAAAAATTCTCTTTTTCAAATTCTTTATGAATAAAATTCATTTCAAATATTTTAACTTAACTGTACTACTTACACATCATGATGATTGCATTTACTTTTTTCATATATATATGGAATATTAAGTTCAATTGGAATTTCATTAATAAAACTTACAATTTAAATTTCAAAATAAATATATGTAGTGTAAATAACCACTAGAATGCGTCAAATCAATTTTTATTTGTTTAAAATCTCATCAAATTAAGAATAATGCATAATACCGTATATTAAACGGAGCACAAAATATATTTGGAGCATATTCGAATTTGATTATAATAAATTTGTGAAAAAAAATTATTTAAATTCAGAAAATTATTACAAATTTTGTCCCAACATAACCAAATTATATTGAACCAATGAATGACAATGACTATAAAATGTTATGGTAGTTAATTAAATAATTAAAGCTTGTAATGTGCAGTAAAAATCTCTATTCGTTAATAAGAAATTATTGAGTTCGAAAATTTAAAATTTTATGTTATATTAAGATTCTTTAAATATTTTAATTTATATTTTGTTAAAATTTAAATGAAATAGTGCCCAAAAATATGTGTATGAAAAAATTATAAAAATCACCAGATATTTTTTTAAAGAGCATAGGGAATTTAAGCGAATTTACTTAAATCTCGTTTTTCCAGATTTAACAAATGTTTCATCTGAAAACTGTGCCTTTTTGTTTCTAATTAACTGAATAATTATACAGTGCCTTCCTATAAATACAATAGTAATATCGGAAAATTAAAAAGTTATTCATCTTTTTTTTATAAAATGTGCTTTTAGCGCAATTTTAAAATTCCTTACAAATTCTATATTAATTAAATGCATTCATTACCCCCAAGATATTTAAATTTTAAAAATAAAATTTTATTTTAATTGTTGCATATTTTACAATAATTAATTAAGAAACTAGAACAATATTATTCTTCAACAATATTATTGCAACTCCTAAAGCTCAATACGTATAATTGAAAAATTACAGTATAGCAAAAATTTGGCATCTAATTAAAAATTTAATTAAAATCAGTAAAATAAAGTGCAAACAAAATAAATTTTCATTTCTAAAAGAAAATGAATGGAATATCGAACTGCTTTTTACCACAAATTTTTTTTTTCTTCATAAAAACAGCATAGAATTTTATTTACTATAAAAAATCCCCATGGAAAAACGGAAGTGTCAAAAACCAAAAAATATCCGATTTTTCGATTTTTAAAATATGACCTATGTCAAAAATTACAATGTCACATTTTCTTAAACCCCCCCACGCTGTAAAATGAGATTATTTTTAAAAAATTTCCTTTCTTTTTTTGTTATTCTGAAAAGGACAGCAAAAATAGTTCATATTTTCTGTTATGAACCTAGGTAAAGTCAAATTAATTTTTCTTCGACAGCTTTAACTAAATTAAATTTTGAAAATTTTTAATAATTTTATTATATAAGTTAGTCATGCTATACAATTTATCTTATATATTAGAATTATTTAATATTTTTACTCGAAAATTCTCAAATTTTTATCATTTAGAGCCTTACTCAACATACAACTTCTCTTCAAAATAAAATTATTTTCGTTAACTTTTTCAAATCTCAAAATATTCGCTTCTATTCTTCTTTTTGAGCATTTTCTCGAAATTTATTGTTCTGCCGTATTAAGTGATTTTGTTATTACAAAAAGATTCCACTCTATTTCAGACCGTCACAGTTTAGAAAATCAATAATAAATTTTTTAACAATGATAAATTGAATTTCATTTTCCGTATATTTTTAATTTATTTCTGAAGTCTTTTGAACATCCAAAAACTAATTATATATTTTCGTTGTAAATATAAACATAAAAATGGCGGGTGTATAGAAAAGTGTTAAAAAAAAAATTTATTATAAAAATTTTTATTGTATTTTTGTACTTGCAACAAAAAAAAAATAAAAAAATAATTAAAATTTACATAAAGCACAATAAAAGAAAGCGAAAAGTGTCTGTAAGATATCCGGTATTTTCTGTCAAATAAATAAAATGCATTTTTTATTTCATTTCCTCTTTCTCTTACATTCTTACATGTTTGTATTAAAAAAAAACCACATATCTCAAAAAAAAAGCAAAAAAAACTAAAAAAGTTCTTTGCTTCCGAAAGTTTTTTTTTATTTTTTTATTCCCTTGAACTTTTTACATTTTAAATATTACTTAATAAAAAAAAATTTCTTTTCATATGATTGTGTTTTTAAAATAATTTTTTTTTTGAAAATGGTGTGATTTTGCTTTTTCAAATAGCATACATACATATATTCCCATTATACGACAGAAATCAAAATGTTATGACAAGGTGATTATTTTAGTTCCAAAACCCACAATTTATTTGTCAACAAAAATTTACGGTTAAAAGTAAAAAATACCACGTTTTAATAAAATAACGCCAAATCAGTCTCATCTTATTGCAAGAATTTAATTTCTAGTAATTATTACCATTTTACATCAAAAATTAATCAATTAAAATTTACGGAAAAATTACGGAAAAAATTGTCGCATAAAATTTCAATTGCAGACAAAAAAAAAAACCTTTTTTTCTCTCTCTCCCTCGCTGTAAGTCAATCTCTAAATCTAATATAATCTCTCAAATTGCGAGAACCCAAGAGAAACAAAAATTTTTTTAAAATCTTACTGGCCTCATAGCAACTTTTCTTAAAGCAGTTTTCCTATCCGGTACTATTTGTAATAATATAATGAAAAATCTCGCCTAAATGTAGGCAATTTTTTCATAGAATTTTAAATTTATTTAATTTTTTTTTAAAAAATTTTTTAATTCAATTTAAATACACAATGTTAAATAAAATATAATTTTTTAAAATACAATATTAATTATAAACAATATAATTACTCAATTTAAGAGAAGATCATTCAACGAGATTCTTGTCCTATACCTAATAAAGAGTTTTTTTTAATTCAAAGAGAATATTTATTAACATTAGAAAAATTTTAAAATATATGAGATGAGAAGAAAGTGAGAGACTATCATTTATTCATTAATAGCGTTTATTCATTAATAGCGTTAATTTTATTCATTAAGTTGGTTTTCGCAAATATAGTCGGACATCATGAAAATGACTAGAGAATCAAATTGAAATAATTATTATTAGTTTTATCGTGAAAATTATATGTCCAATTTAAAAACAAAAATTAAAATTCTGATTTGAACGTGATTTAAAATGGTGACTGAAAAAAGGTAGACACCTAATTAAGTAGACTGTTTGAATCTTTACACCATAATGTAAAATTCACTCCGCATCTTAAACGAGATTATTCAATTTCACAGCGTGATATTGTTAATTACATAATGTAAATATTTTTAACCATTGATTTTTTTTTCAAAATCGCCTCTTCAAAAACCCTTTTTATATGCCTTCACTTTTAAATATTGATTTTCATCGTTCCAGATTTTTAAAATGAAAAAAAAAGTTTTTCTTCAATTTTCCCTTTTACTTTTTGAATATTTAACCATAAATGTACGCTAGAATAAATGGGTACTAAATTTTGTACTCAAATAATTTTATTTCAATTCATTTTCATGGCTTCTTCTATTTCCATGAAAAAAAAATTAAAACTTGTTTTAAATTTTTTTTTTTAATTGTACTTCTAAAACGATAATTAAATAATATCCTTGTAGACTAACCACATCACTTTTCGAAAAGTAACCAACAACAAAGAAAAAAAACCAAACTTTTTCCCATTTTACTTCTAAATTGACATTTTCTATAGAAAACGCAAAACGCTTTCATTCACGCTTAAGTAAATGTTTGTCAAAAATAAAAAAAAAAGTTAGGCAAATATAGAAATAAAAAATTAAATATAAAAATTTTTAAGCACAGAGAACGTTTGTTAATATTCACATATTCTAAATTGAAAAATTGTGTTTGTGTTTCCTCCGTACCTCCAAATATTATCAAAAATATGGTGAGCACATTTACTTTGATATGAAATCTCATAAAATTGTAAAAAGAGTAAAAAAGTTCAGAATTTTTTCAAATAGAAATTATAGAAACCATTGGGACTATTAGAGCCATTGAAACACATATTAAATTTTTATACATAAACGAATATTAAAGAGTAAAATTGAAAGGGGTCAATGGAAAAAAAGGATTCCAAAGTTATTAAAAAATTTTACATTAATTTAGAACATAAATACAAAATTGAAGGTGGACATGTAATTTTAACAGCGACTGCACACACAATTTTCGGCGTATGTTAGAGAAATTATGTCTTAGAAAGAGAATATGTGATGTGTTATATTTATGGGAGCAGAAGTGAATTCGACAGCAATGGAAGTCGTATTAAAATCCAGAGAAGACATAATACTTAAATCACTAAAATTATTCTCACAATATTTTTAAGAATATTACCTTTTGGATCAGAGTCTCAGCTATTCTGTAGAGTAATTTCAATTAAATTTTCGTAATATAAAATACAGTTTTGACTAGCAAAATTAAATTGCCTATGGTATTTGCTTCTTGCTAAATTCTTTTGATTTTAAATTCAGAAACACAACTTCAATTTTAATAATCAATTAATGAAATTAATAAATATAAAATTAAAGATGAAAAGAAAATAAGTTTGAAAATTAAGATTCAAATATTAGGATCGTATATTTAATGAGCTTTGAAAACTAAAATAAAAGAAAATTACATTAAAAAAAAAATCAGGTCCTCCAATAAATGGTTATTATTTTATCAGGTACCCTAATTAATGGTTAGGGTAGTATTTTATATCACGTGTACTCCAAAAAAAATAAAAAGAATCCCACCTTTTATGTTTTTAATGTAAATATGCAATATAATTTTGTGGTTTTTTAATTTTGTGGTTTTTCTTTGAAATTGAAATTTTTTTCTAATTAAAAATTTAAGGTATGGACCACAGTACTTTTCTTTTTGATGTTGGCAATACCATTTTATATAAATGGGAATAGGTAATAGGAAACTGAAATAGAAATTTTTGTAAAAAGTTTTAAATTTACCTTTAACATGATTATACACAACAAAATTATATAGGACTCTGCGACAAATGTAAAATTTCCCATAATTTTATTCTATGATTGGGTTGTAAAACCATACAAGAGCGAAAATACCTTTGTGCATTACACATATATGCAAAAATTTTGCATCTTGCATCTTGTAGTGTAACCATAATAATATACAGAGTGATTCAGCAACAACTTAAGAACCAAATATCATCGAAAGTAAGTAAATATCATATTGCGACCATTATAAATAGAGACGGTTGAAAATGAGCAAATTTTTTTTTTTCGGAATATAGCATAAAATCGAAATCGTTTCCGAGCTTCATTGATTTTAAGAAAATTTGGCGAAATTTTGACATACCCAAGATTTTTTTTGCTTATAATTCTAGTTCTAAAAAAGATAGAAGCTTCAAACAAACAGTTTTTGAAAGGGGCTTTTACAAAAATTAGAGAGGTTTTAGAGAAATAAAGATTTTTTTTTTAAATAGATTGTTTGGTTTTGCATACTTTTAGGGAAATTTATGCCTTTGAATTTCACTAAAATCTAAATTTTCCTTGTTTATAATTTGTCACTTTGTTTTATCCTGACAATTTCTCATAAAATTTTTGAAAGTTTCCAAAATTACATTATTAGCAGCAAAAGCTTTAGTTTAATGCATTTGCTTTTTACAGAATTTTATCCAACTGTTAAAGCTTTAATTTAAGTCAATAAATGTTAAAAATTCTTGTATGTTACATGAGATATAACGAAAAACACCATTTTTATGTCCGGATTTTAAAGGCCACAATAAAATGTAAAAAAGTGCTAATTTGTTGCTGAATCACCCTACATGTAGAAGCCCCAATTTTTAAATTAAATAAAACCATATAAATTAAATATTAAAAATGTTAAAATTGTTGAAATATAATTGAAGACCGAAAAAGAAGCATCAAAAATAAAAGAATTTTATTTATCAAAAAAAAAAAAAAAAAAAGTGAAAACAAGAAAGCAAAAGGACCCCCTTGTTTGTTTGTTTTTTTTATTCGCATTAACATGAAAATTTCAACACTTTTTATTTCACATGTTCTCAGTTTTATTTCGCATAAAAAATGCTTTTATTTTTGCGTTTTTTTTTTCAATATAAAATAAATTCCATTAAAATATTTATAAATCATATAGTAAAACTGTTATAATAGACTTTGTCATACATTTTTTTTCTCTTCTCTTATTCTCTTACTTCAATGAAAAAATATTATTAAAATTCGTGAATAAAAATTGTTTTAAGTCATTTTTTTTAACATACAATTGAATTCTTTTAAATTTCAATAAATGAATTAAATTTTAATATTTAAATCGAACTTGTATATTAAAAAAAATGGATTGAATTTACTCAATTGTATATTATTAGTCGATAAATCGATTGCCTTCCAAATGAATTACAAAATGCATTCATGTGATAAAATTCAATTGAGTTATACTGCGTCCCGTATTGAAATTTGAATATTATAATTGATTGTAGATTGAAATGGAAAGTTGCAACAGTATTGCTGTAATTTTTATGTCTCGGTAACAATGATTGTGTTCAATTTCCAGAATTTTCCAATATATAGAACAATGATTATTTTCGAAAAGAATTAAAAATTATTTTAATTTTAAAAACAAAATGTATGGTTTTGTATTCATAAATTATTATTTAATAAAATGATGAAAATATTTTTATGAATCTGATAAAAAAATTTTAATATTTATTTATTTTACACAAAATAATTATATAATTCAAGAGTAAAATATTTTATGGAAGGCTTTATTTTTTAACACTTGCAAATTTGATTAATCTCTTTTTCTCTTCCTCTCAGTCTTTATTATTTTAATTATCACCTATATAACAATTAACAAACAAACGTAAACAGTGAAATGTTGAAAATACAATAAATTGTCAGAATATTGTGGAGAAGTGATAATTTTTAAAATTAATAATAAAGTAGGTCAGAATTGGAAAACAAAAATAATAATAAATTTTTATACATTTTTTCATATAATAATATTCCCACTTGTGTATAACAGTGAGAATCGTAGTGAAAATTCATATTTCATACATTTTTTTTAATTTATTTTAATAACATTGTTTTTTGTCTCATATTTTCATCATTGGAATTTATCATATTTAATTGTTAATTTATTATTGATATATTCAATATATGATAAAAATAAAACTTTATTAATAATAAATAAAAGTTAAACAATATTTAAAAAAAAATATATTAAGAATTCGAATAACTTGTTAAAAGTAAGAGAATCAATGATTAATCACTTGTGGATTGTTTACAGTGCATAACTTGAATTTTAATGAAATATTGGTAATAATTAATCAAAATTGTAGGTAGTGTATAATATAAAAATTTTCGATTACAAACAAGTATTTTTCTACAATGTTCTACAATATTCTACAATATTCAACAACGAATCACAGTTTTTTATTATAGCCATTTGAAACAAAAATTTTCTTTTAACAAAGCAATTAACAAATCATAAAACATTAACATTTTTAAGTACGTGTGTATGTACGTTGACATGAATAAATTAAGGATCAATTCATGCATACTACAAAAGATTGTAATATATAATATATTGTGTATGATAATCCTTGACTTTTTTCTCACATGAATGAGTACATCCTGACTAATTTAAACTTCAAAAAACACAAAAAATAATAATAACAATGCAAGAATAACAAAAAAAACGTGATTTTCATTTCTACATTTCCTCTTCTTTAATACCTTATCTCTTCCCCTTAACATATCTTCTCTTCCATTATTCAATATAAGAGGGCAAAAATAAAAGAGAAACTTTCAAGAGTAAAAAGAGAAACACATAGTTCAAATCAATTCAATATTATTTCCTTTAAGGATTCTTAAAAGTAAAATTATTGTTTTCCTCCATTGTTTTTTTTTAACAAAATTAATTTTTTATTGAAAACTTTCAATTTCTTTTGTTTTTTTTTTTGCCTTTATTTCTCTTTGTGTGCTTTTGTATCCAAAATTGATATTAAGGACTAAGCAAAAGAGCGTTGATAACTATGCATATTGTTATATACAATGTTGTAGTAATAAAACAATAATGATATTTAATATCATGTCATTTGAATTCAATAATTGAAGAGAGATACTTTAATAAAATGAGAAATATATAGAGAGAAGAGAAAAATATGTACTTGAAAAGAAATGGGGAAAAATATTCAATTAATTCATGATAATATAATCGAATTTACTTATATATCCATTTGTGTTTATATGTATATGTATATGCAACATAGCAGTAATATTAAATTATTATGGGTTATAATCGAATTTTTTCTCTTTCTTCTCTAGTAATGCAATATTGCAATTTATGACAATATAGAGAGTTAAAAGGGCGGCAAATATTCTGTTGGGCAAAAATATATTCAATATTGCAAATTACATTTTTTACCATTACCACAATCCCATATATTTTTTTCCTCTTTTTTTCTCTTGTTTTTTTTTCTGCTCAACATTTAAATGCTTGTCATCTTTTTATTTTTAATACAATTGGATTGTTATAAAGTAGTAAAAGAAAAAGAGAAAAACAATTTGCAGACGACAATATTTTTCCTAAGATTTTTATATATAGAAGTAGTTCAAATGCTTTATTTTTATATTTCAACACTAAGTAACTTACCAAAAAGCAAACTTAAAAAAAAAATAATACAATAAAAGGGATAAGTGTATTATGTTTTTGTGTTTGTAAATATGTATATGTATATGGGATAATAGAAATTGTTTGAAAATTTGAAAATTCCTTAAACAAAAAATCTACTCGCTTCATTTAACAATTTTTACTATTCTTATCCTTTTTAAATTACTTATATACCATTGTATTATAAGTGTTTATGTAGTATTAGAGAAATAAAATCTACAGGATGTTCAGTACTTAATAGAAAATTAGAAATAGAAAATTCGGTATATCAATACCATATTTATGTTATATTCGACTACTGAGCTCTATAAAAGAATAGCTTTCATTGAAAAATGACAAGCCTACGTAATGCCATTAATCTTGAAAATTATAATATTTCTTCCACATACTTTAAGCTAAATTTGGTCAATTTTGACGTTGACACGCTGAAAAATCGATTTAGTTTGTTGTATCAGTTTTTTTCCGAATATGAAATTTGATTTTCCCGAATTAATGTACTTACGTTACACTATATTTTTCCTGCATTTTGACAATTATTGAATTTCACTAACTTTAATTAAGATTATTTTATGAATTAAAATTATTGCGGTCATTACCAAGTAATCTATTGGGTTATTTAATAGTTAGTAATTAAAGTTACTCTAAATGGCTAATTTTGTAACAAAAATTTTAAATAATTATTTCGATTATGCCACCTGTTACGCTAACAAACCTTAATTTTTTAACTCCCCAAAAAAGGCTTACTATAATTACAGAATTTTATAATTGTTTCTGTAAAAGTATGCAATGATGAACTTTCAAAAGGCACTACCATTAACTATCAACATTCCTGATTGGTTGATTGATTGGTTGACGTGGCAGGTACGGCAGATCCACCGCACTCCAATTAGCACAAATGTACAATTTTGCTATCACTACAGGTTACCGACTACAGGTGGCCTATCTAAGCCAACCGGTTCTCTTGAGTAATCTATCTAAATCCCCAATGTAAATTTTTGATATCTCATCCAACCCCGCCACACATGCTCCCAAAAAGAATTGCTAAATAGCCCTCAGAATATTGAACATCTTGTATTTTATCCTATACATGTAGATATGTATGAAATTAAGAATATTCAACAAAAAGAATAGAATTGCAATAAGAACCTTTTATATTATTAAAAACAAAAAAAAAAGGAAAAAAAAAATTTTTTTTAAAAATAAGTGTTATACAGGAAATACATAAGAAACAAAGTTTTATATATCCCTTAAAAACAAAAAAAGCCCAAAAAAAAGCAGGTCCTTTTTTGTTTTTGGTCCTTGCATTTTGTAATCCAAATCTCATTGCCTTTTCTTTATTTTTTTTTTCTTGTCAGTTTTGTAACTGTAATTTATTTTTGTCGTAGAATTATATTAAATTTCCTCCTGTTGTATTTTTTTTTTTATTATTTTGTCTCGTCTCTTTGACTCTATTTTCACACCCCTATCATTATATTGTCATAGTGTTGTCGTTTATATATTAAAATTTTATATTGTAGCAATAACAAATGAAGAATTCTAGTTTAGTATTTTATAGTAGAATAAATATAAACTATTTTCGTAACGAATGTTATTATTTAATTCAAAGCTTTAGTCAACTGCATGGCTACACAATTAGTATTGAGCTTTAGTAAATCAAATCAAATGTCAGATGAACAAATACACCTACATCGACATAACCCTAAATAAAAACTATAATTTTATTTCTCCGATTTCTGCTGATTATTTCTCCAATCAAAAAATTAAAAGACTACTATTTAATACACAGAGCTAGAAATATCAATATTATGATGATTTATGATGAAAATACTTCTCGAATACAGAACTGAAATTTTCTTTCTATATGTCAAGGAAATTACCAAATTTATATAGATTAGAACACTGAATTTCAATATATGTAACGTAAGTAAATTAATTCGGGAAAATCAAATGAATTTCAGTTATTCAATATCGATGAGTCACTCTAATATTTTTTAGAATTTATTAATAATTTTACCAATAATTGTTATTATGATTAATTTAATGCTATATTGGAATTTTTCTGCCCATTATTGTTCTTGGACTTCATGGCTCAAATTTACTCAATTATCATTATAAATGAAAATCCCTTAGTTTTTGTATTCAAAGTTTTGACAATACTTTAGAAAACTGTAGTTTAACTCTTATTTATAAGAATTTAGTAAATTACAAGTCATGTATGGATCTATTTGAACTTAATAATAAATACAATTTATTAATAAAACTCCCGAACCCATTACCAAACAATTTAATAATTAATCACAACTATACAATAAATATAACATTCCTGTCATTATGGTGAATATTTCATCATTGTGGTGAATATTATAGGTAAAATTAAAATAGCCAACATTATATAGTAAATTTACTACATAATATCAATAACTGTAACACAACTCTAAATTTTATATGTACTACTATTTCTTCACATAAATACACTTGGCACTTAAGCACTTTTTAGTTAAAAAAAAAAAAATACTCATTGTGGTTTGGGGTGAATGTAAAAAACAAGTAACGGTATTCCATTTTGTTTCCTTTTTTTTCTCTCTCCTTTTCTTTTTAGCACTTTTCCAAAAAAATTTTGAAAAAAGTGCTTATTAGTTTCACTCTGTCCGTCCGTCCGTCCGTCCGTCCGTCCGTCCGTCCGTCCGTCCGTCCGTCCGTCTGTCCGTGTGTCTGTTTACAAAACTTCTACACCCTTGAAGATAGAAAGCTGAAATTTTGCACGTACATAGATTTTTACTAGAAACTTATTTTCGTAGAACAAAATTTTTATCTATCTCCCCCCCTTTAGAAGTTATACCCCCCCGAAACCCTAAAAATGCCATTCTTTAACTATTTAGTGCAATGAAACCATAAGGATTTTTCAAATTTTGCAAACGCAGAAAGGCAGTGGCTTGCTTCCCCTAGCGGGGTACACTAAAGGTTAACTTTAGAAAAACAAAATGGCCGCTCAAATTTACCGTTATCTAAAGTCTGTTTTTTCCAAATTTTTGATGTCGTTTATTTTCTAGACCCCAGCCTGTAGAAGCTTGAAATTTTATGGGCTTTTAGACATTAACAAATAGTTCATTTCGTTAGAAGAAAATTTTTTTCCATCTCCTTCCCCTCTCAAGTTATTGCCTCTTGAAATTCGTAAAATTTGAATTTTTGACACCTTATATTTCCGAAACCGCAAGCTTTTCCAAATTTTTATAAACGCAAAAAGCTAACGGTAAATTCCATGAAATTAAAAAATATAATTATTTTTCTTAACTCACACAATTAACGCTTAAAATCGAGCATTGTGTTAACCCCTTTTTATATTAATTTTTGCTTTATTTCAAAGACTGCATATATGCGTCATCCTAAATATATGCAATCCTAGAAATAGTTTTGTATATGAATGAAAATAATTTTAATAGTGTGATAGGTATACATAGACTGTATTTAAAAGCAGAATTTTCACTTGCTGAAGGGAAAAGTGCTACAATACAAACCATTGGTTTGACCCAACTTTATTTGTATCCATTTTTTAAATAAATTATTTGTTTGGCTTCTATTTTTTATGCATTTTTGTTGTTTTTTTATTTTTCTGCATTAAAACATAAGTAAAACCATAAGAACAATAACGAAAACAAACAAAGAAAAGAGAAAACAACATACTTAATTTTCTCTTTGTTTTTAAGTGAAAATCGTCCTGTTTTTTTTTTGAATATGGAAAACTTGCAAAATGATTGTATTAAATAAAAAATTTCATTTATTTTCAAAACAAAAAAGAATGCATTTGATTTTTTTGATATTCAAGAAAATAATTTTTTTGCCACATAAATTTTATAATTGATTTATTGTAGTGAGACAGACAATTAAACTTTGTACAATAGAAAACAATTTAATAACAAATTATTAAATAAAGTATTAACACTTAACACTCTACTTTTAATATTAATTTGCTAGACTGAACTTTCACTATTTGAAAATTTATTAAGAGCCATTAATATCAATAGTTCTAGTGCCAAAATACTGAAATACTGTACCGAAAATTTGTGTTTAAAAATTTTACAAATTTAAACTCGCGAATTCGGAAAATCCAAAAATACTGATGAATAAATGTTAACTCTACTAGGCATGTCAATCTAATAATTTTTAATATAAATTCAACTTAGCAGTTTTCGCTTTCAATTGAGCTTAAATCTAGTATATATTAAACCATTTCCAGTTGAACTTATTACATTCAGCATAGCTACTATGTAATCAAAAAGGATCTTCTTCAGGATTAAGTGTTTATAATATCTAAAATGTATAAAACAAATTCCATTATTAAGGACATAATAAATAATTTAAATATAATATTTAAATATTATATAATATTTAAATATTTATTGAATATTCTAACATAATAACGCACACCATAGTATTTAATGTACAAATAAAATACTACCTATACAAAGTAACGTTTCCCTAAAATTTAAAAAAAAATCATTAATATTCCCTAGTATTACATATATACATTATAAGTATAAAGAAAATTTAATTTAAAATCTTTATATTGTAATTACATTTAAAATAATTATTATATTCTTTAATAATTTAAAGAAATTTTAAAATTTCCAAAATAACAAGGATTAAAAAATTGAAACGTAACTGAAGTACAAACAAAAAAAAAAAGTAAATTCTTGCGTTTTCCTGTTCATATATTTTTTTTTTTGCTTTTCTGAAGAACCCCTTAATGGAAATCCTAACCATATTAACCACATCCTTCCTTCCTTCCTTACTATTTTTCAATTTACAATATACTGTTATAATATTAAGTTATAAAAAATCCTTTTCAAAATTCATTTATGTTTTTTTTTTATTTTTTTTCTTGCCTTTTTTTCGTTCTATTATTGTTTTTGCTTAAAAACTGATATACATTATAATATACAAATACGTATACATGTCCTTTTTATACATGGTATTATTTTGGCTAAATATTTTAACACCAACCTATAAACCAAAACCTATATAGAGGTACCAAAATATTGTAGAATCGAACAAAAAAAAACTTCAAAAATTATCATCAAGGTAACAACAATAAATTATTCTTTTATCATGATGATGATGATGAGAGAAGGAGAGATCCTTTTTTCATTAAACAAAAGCCAAATTGATATATCCTTAATATTATATGTACATATATATATATATAAAATATTAAGAAGTAAAAATTTTAAAACTCAAAATTTTTTTTTGTATATTTTTGATTTTTACACTTCGGGTTTATTCTCCAATGAGAAAACAACAAAAAGTTGAAGGGGTAATTATTATAAAAACGAGAAAAAAAAAACTGAAATTGAATAAAATTTATCATAATACCGCATATCCTTTATTATAAGGTAGAATTTATTTTTTGTAGTCCTTATATGGCTTTTACTTTTTAATTTTCTTTTATTCGAAATATTTTGATCCTTTTTCGGTTTTTTCCACCTATATACTCGTAAGCTTAAAAATGTAAAATAAAGTTGAAATTTTTTTAAATGAAAATATACAATAGAATAGGATAACAATAATAACAACAAAAGAAAGAAAAATGTCCTTGTTTATGACAGAAGAGAAATTCCATCATCACTTTCACCATTATTGTGTTTCAAATTTTTTTTTTTTCGAAATTATAATTTTTTTGAATAAATTTTTCTTTTGTTCAAAAAAGAGAAAATTTTTCTTTACAGGATAATTTAAAAAATTATTTTTTTTCCATTAAATCGTATATAAAATTAAATTATTCTGATTACAATGTATAATATATCTACATACATACTATAATTAATGGTGGTGATAAGAAATTTTTATGTTAAATCTGTTCTACTTTTCAAGTTTAAAGTTAAGCATACAGTTTTAGTTTTATATTTTTGAATAAAATTTTTTACTTTGTATAGGATAGGTAATCTCTTTAATTTAATATGCTTAATAAAAACAATAATATTATATTATCAATATATACAGGAAATCTTTTCTCATTGAAATCAGCAATTTCTCTCTGAAATTCATATATTATTTGAGACATTATTTAAACACACCACAGCAGTAAAATTGCAAATAACAAGAGATTAATTTTTCAATACGACAGTAAATTTGAACATTTAAAAGAGCAATAATTAATTTGGTTACGAAATTCTCTTTTCTCTTGTAATATTCTGAAATTTTCTCTTAAAAGATTCTGCTTTCTATTGCGATTCAGATTAATAATTATTAGTTGATATTATTATCGCCTCGCTCTTCTTTTCGATCTTTATTCCTCAATTGGTATTATTTCAATTATTAATCGAATTTTAACACTTTAAAATTAAATAACATTTAACATTACATCAAAAAATCTTCAATTTCTGTTAATTTTGGTTATTTTACGCCTATATTTAATTATTTTAAATTATTTTTAATAAATCTTATAAAAACTTGCTTTATCATATTATAATTTGACAACGGACAGACTGAAAATTTTAAAAATTAAACTTATCTCCTTATATAAGTAAGGAATTATACTAAAAAATATTATGTAGAGTACAAAAAATACTAAAAATATTAAAACTCCTTTAAAACAAAAAAAAAAAAAATGAAAAAAAAAAGAATTTTAATTGTCACTATTTACATTGTCGAATTTCAAATGAATTTATTACCGAGCTTCTTCACTATAATATATACTATGCTATAATATAGGCAGGAGGGATAAATTTACCTGTACAGTTAATTTCTATTTGCGAGCATAACATGACGTATAGTTGATATTCTTATATACATAGTTGCAAAATGTACCCACACTATTTATGACAAATTCATTTTCATTATTAGGATATTTTATAACTTTTATGAATAGCGTATTTAACTCCAAATTCCATCGTCTATGGATTCTTCTTTTGTTTACTAAATATATATAATTTAATACAAATTTTTTTAAAAAAAAAAGTTAAACGTTTTCATTCAAATGAAATTTGTTATATATACGAGTTTGCAAAACAAAAGATTTAAATTTACACCAGACGTTCATTGTTATATGAATGAAATATTTAATGTAGCCATATTTTAAGTCATATACATATATAAATACAATGCGCCATAATTAAACTCAATATAACATTAAATGAATACTTATAATTTCATACCGTTCAAATATCTTGTATATTAAAATGTTATATTATTTTCCTTTGTGGAAATTTGAATTACTACTTATATAAATAAGTAGTTATTTTATACCTTAAGGAATTTATTATTATAAAGGCATTGTAATACAATAGAAATTAATACCGTATCCTTAATAATGGCGTAAATGGTTGGAATTTCTTTAATCACTAATTTTTCATATTTTAGTGAAAATTTTAAGTTCTTTGTAATAAAATTTCCGCTATATTTAACCCAATTTTAAAGTAAATCTAAAAAATTAACAATTAATCATTGGTATTTCGTAGAAAATAATAAACTTGAATTTTACAATTTGAAAGTAAAATATTAATTTTTCTAAATTTATCTAGCAATTTTTACTCCTAAATATTAAACCACATACTGAATTTCCTATCTATCCTTAAAATATTCAACCGCATACTAAATTCTAAAAAATATTCCAATATTTTGACCATAATAATAATTTCTGTGTCCTTATTTATGCCTTTATGCAATACTAACAAATAATTTGTTCATATTCAAAAATTTTTTAAATCGAAAAATTACGTGTGTCTCCTTTCATTAAACTATTGGTTTTCTTTCAATATATTTTTAATATTTTATATTCAATACAATAAAGTTATAATGTAAATATTATACTTGATGAATTCCATATATTCGTATTAGTATCCATACACATAAATCCTCAATAATTTAAAATCGATTTTATTCTTGAATAATTTTTTATTCCACCAAAAGAAAACACAGAAAATAATGTCACCAAATAGTTCACATATGATTCTTATATATACTTATTTATATTCAAATGGTATCTCTTATTTAAATATGCATATGAATCACATTTATTATATCGTATAAATATCGTATAAATATAATGACAACTAATGGCAGATAAAAATTTTGAATTATGAGATATTGAAGTTAAAAATGTATATAGTAATATAATTTTGCTATATTGGAAAGGTATCCCGTATATTTTACGATAAGACTATAAAAATAATATTACTAAAAAATATTCATATTTTAAAATGCTAATTTATACCTGTCCTAGATTAAAGAATCATTGTCTCTGCATACTATACGAACTGTTTAAGGAATTTCTTTCATTGCAACACATAACCTAAATGGTCGTATATTTTTTGTTGTACTGTCAAATAATGTTTCTCATCTCTCAAATTAATGGCCCCTATTTACTATCATTAAAGAAAAATGTATTTGTTTTGTACAATAATGGCATACCATTAATTTGCTGTTGTCATATCCTACATCTACTCACTAAATACGCATGAGAACTGCAATATTCTTATAGAAAATCATGTAATATTTATAATAAGTCACAAATATTTTGCCAATTTCATTCTTACTATCATATTTTATATTATCGTAATTTGTCTCTTATAAAATGAATTCGAAGAAACCATTCAATTCGTCCTATTCTTATTTAATTTTCTCCATATTTCCTATTGTTACAGTATTATTCAACATTTGCTGCACAATATGCATACATGGATGGGATGGAAAATTAAGTTTTAAAATTTTTATTCGAAATTCTGAATTTCTGAATATTTTGAATTATACCCAAAAAAAAAAAAGGAAAGAACAAAAAATATATAGAAATGATTTATAAGTGAAAAAGTTGAAAATTTATAGATAACCAAAATAGTTTAAAAAAATTATTTCCTAAATTTTTTTTATTCAATTTTCCATACGACACAAATAATTTATGCAAATGTTTAAGAAAACCTACAAATTATTTCGATTCAAATTTATTTTGCACATTTTTTTGTTCTTTATTCAAAATCAATTTTTCCTTTTTTTTAAGGATAAAGAATCGAATTGAAAATTGCATTAACTCCAAATACATAAGGGTAATAATAACAATAATAATTTTTAAAGTTCTCATTCTACTATCTATATTCTTATACTCTAAATCAAGTGCATGACTTGAATAATAAAATTTAACATTTTTTCTCTTATACTTCTCGGAATAAAACACAAGCAAAAAAAAAACTTTTAAAATTAAATTTTGCAATTATAGTTAAGTGAAAAAAAAATATTATATAAATTTTGTTTTTCTGCCAACAGCATGCGGAGTCACAGTCATAAAATTTAATGCCAAATAACTTAAAGATATTCATAATATGCCAAATTTAAATGTATATTTATTAAGTTAAAAGATAAAAAAAAAATCATGGGAAATTGTGAAAAATTTGAATTTCCTTTTTTTTTTTTTCCAAAACAAACAATTCTTAAAAATTTATTGGAATAAATTCTCGATGGTATTTATTATAAAAATAATTTTCGATTTAAAGTATAGTGGTGGATGAATATTGAAGAAAGGAAAATTTGGTATCACTATACTAGCATCAGAAATACAATTAATAAAATATTGTACAAATACTCTCAATATTTTGATTCTCGGAGAGAATTTACCTTACGTTGCATGAAATTTTTTATTAACTCTCTTTAATTTTACAATAATTTCCAAGCTATTTCATTATAATGTCAGTAAGGCTTTAAAATTTTACAATAATTTATTTATAATTCAATAAAATTTTTAATGCATTGGCTGCTGCAATCACAATTAAGGTGTCAACTACAGTTTTTAAAGTTTCGAGTAAATATTAACCAATTTTCATAGCAAAATAATTCAAAAATGTGACATAACACTTTTTATAGACAAGCTATTTCTTAAACTGAGTCGTTTTTTGAAAAACTAGTTTTTTCATATGAATGGTAAACATATAAAACTTCTATTTATGCAATAAACCCATTCTTGTAGAAATTGTCGATGACAACTTCATTCACTCGTGTCTTCAATTATTGTCGTTCTATCATTTGTAATTAATAAATTACTATATGAAAATTACAAATCGTCATAAAAATTATATAATAAATGGAAAAACAATGCTATTATAATACTCCATACTTCATATTAAAGTCAAGTACCACAAGATTCACTTACATAAAAAATTCAACGGGAATAGAGACAAAATTGTCTTAAAAGAAAGTGACAGAGCATTTTATTTTTAAAAAAAATTTTTTTTGTGTTCACAAAGTAGAAAGAAATATCCTTAAACGTATATATATATATATATATATATATATATATAAATGTATATTTAAGAATAGTTTTCATTTTTAAAAATCGTATATCCCTTATTTTTCATACAATATTATTTATTTAGATACTGTTCTCTTACCCATGAGACAACAGATAATTTTAAAATGAAGAAGGATAATATGAAGAACAAAAATGAAAATTGTTGAAATTTTCCATGTTCCGTTACAATTTTCATTTTAAAATGTTGGAAAAGAAATTTTCTCAGATTTCCTATTAAGACAATTACTACTATGTTGTGTACTGTTGTGTATAAGAATTTTATATTTTTAATATTAACAAATAAGTGTTTAAAATGCAAAAATGTATTGCACTTTTTAAATATGAAATTATTATTATAAATTTTAATCCTGTAAATATTATGAAATTTACTGTCATCATATTGAAAATTTGGTTTATTTTTATCTTATATTTTAATTTAATTTCGAAGACACTTTTGTAAAATTAATTATAAAATTAGAAGAATATTATAAAATTTTGAAAAATTTTTTCAGGAGAAATTAATTTTTATTAATTATTAATTTATAAGAATTTTTAGAAATTATACGATTGCTTATTTTTTATAGTAAAAAAAATAGTTTTTATTATTAGATTAATTTTTTGCGCTACTGTTAAGCTTGTATTTTAGGAATAAACACCAATAATTTTGAAAATTAGAATTACAATCTTTGAATTTTTGAATGAGATTCCGAGGAATTTTAATATTAATTCCAAATATTTATATTACGTTTTTATTCTATTTTATTTAAAAATAACACTATTCAATAAATTTCGACAAACTTGATATTAAAATTAAGCAGCATTCAAAACATATCCCATTCTGAAATTCTTGAATGATTGAAAATGGAAAGAAAGTATCCTGATTTTAAATTCATAAATAATTATTTGTATTTGGTTACACGGTAGTACTTAAATTATAAAATGGATATCCTTTCGGAACACACATTTTATGAGAATTCTTTTACGACTACTATTTTACCATTTAATTTTTATAATAAAATTTTTGAAAAAAAAACCATAAAAGTAATTTGAAATTTTTATATAAATTCTACTTTATATTTATGCAAGTTTTTAAATATCAACCATATAATTATAATTTGCTCTTACATAGTATTATATTCAAATACATAATATTATCCTTTTGTATCCTCTTTGTATAATAATTTTCTCTTTTCTCTCATATAATATATTGGAATATATTTTTACTTTTTTTAATAGACTTACTTGCAATTTCTGTTGGCATATGTGATAAGAATACTTTTGCATTATTTTTTTTTTTTTATTAGAAAACCAACAAGAGAAATTAGAATAATAGCATTATTATCATCATCATCATCACAACATCATTAAAATATATGAAAATATACAAACAGATCTTTAGACTCGTTTTTATATGAAAGTTTTAAATTTAAATATTCTTTATTCTTATATTTCTTGTGCCCATATTATGTACACAAGATCTAAAGTATAATGTCAAAATAGAAGTTAATATTATTATATAAGTTCTGAGTATATCTCAATTTTAAAGAGTGGGTATTTCCTTTCATTTAACAATGATGATGTTGGATAAAGAAAACAAAATACTTCACTTTTTAAATATTCTCTTTCTCTCTCTCTTTATAAAAATTTTATATGAATTACATTACTCAAACAATATATCATATAGTTGAAAGATGGCAGGCAGTATGGCACTGTTGTGCTTGTAACTGAACTGAATATAAAAGTAAATGAGAATTTTTGGAATGAGATGAAGTTTAAAAAATTTTGAGAAATTCATGGAAAACTGTTAAGTAAGAGAAAAGCAAGTGCATACTACATGGTTTTGAAAGTCAGTTTATTTAATAATAATTTTTGCCAACTTAAATTTTTATGTTTTTTTTTTAAAGTTTGCAATTTTTTTCCTCCATTTTTTTTTGTTGAGAATAGAGAAAAATGAAAGTTGTGTGCTCAGAATACGTAATGTCTTGAAGGAAATTATATTTTTTATTTTGACAAAAAGACGAAAGAAATTTTGAAAAATAAGAGGAATTTTGAGTAGGAATAATTCAGGCTTGTTTTTTATTTTTTCTTTTATCTTCCTTGCATTTTCAATTACATGTATATGATTTTTAAGTCATAGCCTTAAAGTAACATGTTGGTTGTTTAATAAAAATTGTGCATAAAATATTTAATCTGTATGAATTTTGTTATTATATATATGCCTATGAAAAATCATATAGAATTTTAAATTTTTGATATGAGATAAAAATTTTAAAGAGAGAAAAAAAATCAATGTCTATAGAGAATTGAAATAAATAAGGTATGTTTTGTTTGCATTTAAAAACAACTTTAAAATTTTCATGACAAAAAAAAATATATAATTTTTGATATGAAAATAAATTCTCCTATATTTTATATAGAATACTGACTTTTGTTAGACTGTATAATTAATTTAAAATCCACTTTCACTTTTGAATAATTAATTTAAAATCCATACTTTTACTAAAGTATGTTAGCCTGCTTATACAACAAACGATATCTAAAATTTTTTAAAATAATCTTTACTTACTGAAATGCCCTATACACATTGTTGATTGTAGATTGTAGCCTCGCATGCCCTATGCAAATACTCCTTTGTTAATATCACCCTTGTAAACTCTTTTTGTGAATCTTAATTTTTAAATAATTTTAATGGTTTTATTTATATTTTGGATTTTAAGTTTTTTTGCAAATATTTCTAATTCATTATATGTGTTATTAAAATACAAAATCAGTATAACGAAATTCCCACTATAAGTGCTAAAATTCGATTTTAAAATTTTATCATTTTATAAGAGTGCTAGATTTTACTTTATAAAAGTGCTAGATCGTCGGATTTTAAATTTTTTTATACAAAAAAAACTAGAGTTAGAATCATAATCAAAAATTTAAAATTTTAGATTAAGAAATTTTATGCTTGTGTCTTATGATCAATTTTATTTAATTTAAATCTATATAAGAAATAGGCTATTCTTGTATAAACTCTTGTTGTCCGAGCTACTATTCATATTACTCCATGATGTAATAAGAAATCGCTATTCTAACATTTTTATAGAGCAACAAGTAACAACAAGTTCATGTTCATATATTCCCTCATTTTTATATAAATTTTCGAGACTTATTTGAAAATAATGATCTGAAAAATGATTAACAGCCCGTAGAATATTCTTACTCCAGTGAAAATAAACTAAAATTAAATATATATATTTTTCATCCTGACGTACAATCACTTTACCGATAACATTGTGTAAGTTCAATAATTAAAGTGACATATTTTATTTTTGTACTTAAAATTCTAATTTTTTCGTACTTCTAGCAGAAATATCATAAATTTGATGTTAATTCAACAATATCGCTTATAAATACTACCATAGCTATTATAGCTATCACTATCAAATACCTACTTATAATCTCTGAATATAAAATTTATTAAAGAGACTAGATAATATTAAGATCTTATCTTACTTCTAAATTCTATAACTAAAGTACAAGAATTCTCAAGTGTTATATTAAAAATACATTGTTGATTATAAGTATAAAATCAACTCAGAAGGTTAAAGAAAATCAATATTTAATCAACATTTTAAATATCATTCCTGTTTTTCTTTCAAAAAAACAAAAAATATACAAACACATACACATTTCAACATTGCAACGCAATTTTATTTTTTCATCAAAAGGAAAAAAAAAACAATTTCTATGAAAAACAAAACAAACCAGAACGCTACTTAATTTTCAGCATTTTATCAATAGACAATTGCATTGTCAACTCAATAATATTATTATGTATGAAGTTTAAAACTGCATTGCATTGCATACAATTTTCTTTGCCAGATGACAAGAAAATAAAAAAAAAATATAATTTCTTTAAAATCTACTCCATTCAAATTTGCCATTATTATTTTTTTTTTTTCGTTTTTTCGTTTTGTTTTGTTATTCTTTGTCTAACTACACTTGAATCCCGCTAGTTATTTATTATCTCAAGTGCTATTTGAGAAGTACAAGTGGAAAACCTAAAAAAAAAAAAAAATGTTATACAAACATAAGAAAGAACACACAATATACAATAAGTACGTAAGTACATACAAAGAGAAAGTACCCCCTTGGGGGTCATTGACGCTGCATCATTTGAACTTAAAGAACAGGAAATTCACATTAGTAAAAGAGAAAAAAAAACAAAAAATATCATAATAATTTTTATGCTTACACAAAGAAAATGAGAAAAAAAAATCCTTTTTGAAAAAAAATTGAAATAGAAAATCGAGAAAAAAAAATAATAGAACAATAACATTAAAATAGAACAATAATAACAACAACAACAACAAAATAAAGTCTGACATAACGGTATTATAAAAAAAAAAAAATTTCTTTTCTTTTCGTTTTGTAATTTTCATTTTTATATACCGCAACTCCTTTTAAGAAAATTGAAAATATAGAGAGAAATAAAAATGAATTGTGACGACAGCGTTTAAATGTACATGCAAACGCAATAATATATGCACGATAGTATTGTAAATGAGAACATTATAAGAGAATAATTGTAATATTCTTAAAATATTATGAATAATGTGCATACAAAATGTAACTAGTTACATACATATTTTTTGCAAAATTTTACAAGCCAAAATAAAATATTAAGATTAAGATTAAAAATTAAATTTGTTTTTGTTGTAAATCTTATTAATATTAGTTTGTGATAATAAAAAAACTACACTTAAAAATAATATCATTAGGCAACATTATTATGCAACATTGCAAATATTTTTGATTAAATTAATTTTGATTTCATTCTCAACTTCGGTAAGAAAAGAGAGAGCGACAAAAGCAAATAGTGTACTATACAATTGTGTTATGACAATAGTAAGATAAAGATAATTTTCTAAATTTTGAAATTAAGAGAATGATTCTCACCACAAATAATCTTCTGCTCTTTCATTATGTGAATATGCACAGCAAACTTATTTATTTCTGTAGTGATGAGAAGGGAGAATCGCTTCTAGCACTATCATATTTTCATTATTTCTTTATTAAATAGGTGAAGACGTACACTTTTTACGTAATAAATATTTAAAAAAACTTAGTTCCAGAATATTCTCTTAAATTTTTCAATTATTAATTTTAATAACATTTATTTATTAACTAAGAAATGGAAATATATTGAGTGATTATGTGTTATAAAATAGGTTTGAAAGATTATTAACATAATATGCAATACAAAAATATTTAAAGATCAATTTAAATTGATTTTCTTATAAGACTTAACTACTTTATAAAATTCTTTTCAAAACATTATAATATTGAATCAGATTATAATACAACCTTATTACTCTTTAGAATTCAAGGATTAAAATAATTTTAAATTCCGAATTGTTTACATTAACTTTTGACTATATTTTACTTTCTTATAACATCTTTAATTTTCAATACTTTTCAGAAAGAATTCATTTCAAAAAATCATTTCAATGACACAATAGAAAAAAATACTTATTACATTTTTATTCGCGTATTATTTTTACTTTTTTAAATACATACATATTAATATTAACTTGCAGTTAAAAATAATGTACTAAAATACTTATAAAATACAGTTCAACTATACCAAAATGTTATTCTTAAATTTATCTTACTAAAATATTTGCATATATATACATAAAATGTAGCAATAATTAGAAATTTCTTCTTAATATTAAAATTACTTCTATTAAATTAACTGTGGGTGGGTCCCATATCATTTTTAATAGTGTTAATTCCTTTACATAAATATTATATAATACACTAGAAGTCTAGAAGTCGAAGGTAGCAGAATATTTTATTTCTATATGTAGATATTTTGTTATTTTCCTTATTAAAGTATTTGCAAACAACTAAATAACATTTAATAGATGAAAATTTCATGATACATAAATATTTTGTTAACGGCGGCAATTTCTCAAAGTAAACATATTTAGCCGGATAACACGCCAACACGGAGTTTTCATTTCTGTTCTTCAATATTTTTTTTTTTTCGTTTTTATTACAAAATCCTTGTTCTTTTTAATATTCTAGCTGGCTTTATACAATAGTTTAATTTCACTCAACCCATTTAAGAATACACAATAACCGTATACAGAATAAAATGTACATTTGTATGTTATATAAAAGATTACGAATTTATATATGTGAAGGTATTTGTTCATATATGAAATAATTTTTATTTTTTTTTTTGTTTTGGAAGTAAAAGGATATTTATTATAAGGATTTTGAAATTCTTTTTCGTAATTCTTAAAATTGAAAGTTTTATTTTTTTTTGCTCTTACTCTTATATGCTTTTCTTGTTATTTGCTTTCACTACCTACTGTTTTAGGAAAAATAAAAAAATAAGTAAAACTTCCAACTTCTTTTCCTATATACAAAAGTAATTTCCAAGTACATACACACATATTATAAGAGCACTATTAAATATTATAAGGAAGAGGTTGAAAAAATTGCGAAAAACAGATTTTTAGGACAAGTAAAGTAAAAACTGCTTTCGTGGATTATTACTATTGTAAATATTTTGTATATATACATATACATATATAAAAATCTTTTGGTATATTTTAAGGTTTTCTCAAGTATCCATTTGTGATAAAATACAGCGTGAACCTGTAACGTTGTATAATCCGTTGGGGAACAGAAAGATAAGAAAATTTCATGAAAAATCGTTATTAAAGTGAAAAATTTATTAATGTTTTTAAAAGGGTTAATAATAATCTAATTTATAGCTATTTAAGTCGATAAAGCTGTTGTCAATATCAAAAATTTTCAACTGGCGTTTTAGGGGTAAAATATTCATTAGCGGCTCCACTCTGCCTCCTTTCCAATTATGAGTTTTTTTTTATAAAATTCTCCCACCTTTCTGCAGTCGAGAAATTATATCACGTTACAGGTTCACCTTGTATATATTATGTAGTTGTTTTTTTTTCCCCGAATACAAAATTCAAGATTTGTAAGTTTTATTATTCCAGACGTTTTATACATAGTCGCTATATATGTTATTTGTATATTATGATAATTGAGATTTTCGATTTTTTTTCTTACACAACATTAATTTTTCATAAAATTTACAAGTAAATGGAATTCCAGTTCCGTATATTTTTAATGTAAATGTATTTTATATATATATATATATATACAATATTTTAATCGAAATTTTTTTTTAATTTTCTTTAAATAAAATTTGATTCGAATTTGAAAATGCATCGGAAGGATAATATTTCAGTTTCAATTGAGGCGCTCAGCTCATTATTGGCCTACTTGCAAATTAATGGCATTTCGTGTAATTTGCGACTGAAATGACAAGATTTCAAAAATCGCAAAGAAAATTTTTAAAAGACAATAAAAAACTTATGTCAAAATAGAGTGAAAAGTTGAGTATACTAAGAATTTTGATAATATGGAAGAACAAGTTTTTAGGCCATTACAGTTCTATTGAACATAATAACTCATTTTTGGAAAACTGTTGGATAGTCCACTAATTCGCTTAATATTGATATTAAGAAAATTCTTAATTAGCAAAATGAGCTATAATAATTTTATAAGCTGCTTAAGGCTGAGGCAGATATGCAATTTTTTGTTATGTAATTATTTGATTGCTTATTTGTATTCCATATAGGTTTGTATTCAAGCGTGCACTCATACAATTGTATGATTCAATTAAAATTAAGCAATCAAAAAGTTTTTAATTTTTTTCGAAACTGATTGCAATTTTTAGTTAACACAATCGATTTGAATTGAAGCAAAAGTTTAGTCACTTAGATGTGCGTGTTTTGCAAACAAATTTTGTGAATAATATCAGAATTTTAGTAAAATTTTTAGAAAATGTATTCAGATTTCTCTTATTTGTTTGAAAAAAGAGTTGACCAAATTTTTTCTGTAAAAGTTTTTTAAATTATTCAGGAAATCAGAATGCGTCGGTAATGTGCTTACCCTGTTTTATTCTATAAATAGAAAATTTTTATCTCTTAATTCTTTATTTTATTACAAACTATATTAAAATTTTTGAATTTCTATAAAACCATAAAATAATTTTATAGTTTACACGTTATATGAAAATATTTTTAATCTTCATATAAAATAGCAGTGCTTAACCAAATGAAAAATGAAAAGATAAAATTGATTATCCTCAATCTTTAAAAAAAATACTTGTTGTTTCAAATACCATAAAAGAATAAAAATTTCAACTACAAATGTTTATATGTATATATACAAAAACCATATATATAAATTATTTATTCCTATATACTATATATATCAGTTCGTTCTGTTGATTTTTTTTATTATACAATTTCTTAGGCATATAGAATGGAAATTGGTTTGCTAACCATCACCTTATGTGTAAGACTATTTTAGTCCTTTTCTCATAAAATATTCAAAAAATACTCATATACGTACATAATATATGTGTATATAATTTAAGCATAGTAACAACAATAAAACGAAATACATAAAGATTTAAAAAGTACAATAATAAAAAATAAAATAAAAGAAAATTGATTTATTGAATTTCCCTTGAGTAATTTTGAGAAATTGTGGTAATTTTAATATTTTATAGTTTGTACATATGTATACTATTCCCTAAAACATATATGCATATATATGTAAGTACAATTCCACAAACTTATTTATAATAGAAAAATTTTATTATGTAAAAACGGTGAAAAATTCCCTATAGTGAACCTTTATTTCATTTTATTATCTTAGATTTTACTAAAGTTTTTTTTCTTTCCCGAGAATTTTAAGTACTTATTTTAGTTTTTTTATTAAAATTTTATTATTTTTACGTATGTTTTATAGTTTTATTTTAATTTTTTAAATGCTTACATAAAATCAAAATATTTTGTTTTTTTTTAAATTTTATTAGAATTTCACTTTCTTTTTGTTTATTTTTGTTTTAAAAATTTCATAGATTCCTAAAACTACTCCAGAAACTATTGAATTTTTTCTGTACTCAAATGAGCTTACAAGAATTGATTTACTTCGCCTAAAATGGGACAATAATTACATAAAGAACATTATAAATACTTGACTTTGCTTTATCTCAACAAGACCTTCATTATAAATGCAAGAGCTAATCTTTAAGGACACGGCAATACCGTTTATGTAATACCGTATTTAAAATGTTTTAAAAGAATTCCGTATTTAATTTTGATTAAGCATAATTGTGCCTTAAGTTGCATAATTAATAAATAAGGTTTTGACATTCAGATTCAAAGGGGAATATATATTTAAGCTTGCATTCCGTAATTTGCGCCTAAAATGAATTGAATTCAAAAGCTACATCGTTTTGCATTGTGAAATTCTATATACGAATATAATGGAAATTCTAAAAATTTTTTTTTAATTGAAATTGGAAATTATTTTATTGAAAAGCCCTACTAAATTAGTGTCCATTTAATCCATTTAAACTATAATAATCTATATGGAGTAATTTGAAATTTACTTCTTCTTTCACTATATTTTATTTATTTACTGTTCTGTGGTTATGTTTGTATAAGGTTTTTCGCAAGTTCTTCATTAAACAAGGTATTATCGAATCCGAGGGTCGTCAATAGGTCTCATTATAATTGATAAAATTTATAATACTCGTATTTTCTTAAAACATTAAAATTAAAATTGGCGTTAAATAAAATTAAAAATTTCTGTTAAATATTGTTTTGGTCCATGGTCTTTCAAAACTACAATTATAAAATAATTGAGAAAATTATAGGAAAAATATTTTTTGGTATATAAAATTTAGCTTGAATTTTCATTTATAATTTGAATTTTTCATCGAAAAATTAATCTTTAAAATGAAATTAATGTGAAATAAATTTACAGTCTCGTCTGAATATTTTAAAAAAAAACCTATAACTAGCACATGGCTATATACAAATCTGTTTACCCTATTAAAACATATAAGTACGTGAATATTTAAAAAAAAATATGATAATTTTTACGATATATGGAAAACTAAAATTTTATAGGACAATAAAAAAAAAAATTTTTTTTCTTTTTTTGGAGGAAAAAAACTAGTGAAAAACAAATCTTACTTTTTTTTTTCTTTTTTACGACTTTGATTTCTTTTTTACACCATATTTAGAGACTTAAGTATAAAATTATAGCATCATACTATATGAATATTATGGAAATTTAATAAAAAAAACCCCAAAAATATAATATGATAAAGAAAAGAACGAAAGAATAAAGAGAAAGTAAGAAAAAACATAATCTTGTTGTGATTTTGTCAATTTCTATCCAATAGTTTTTTTTTTCTATAATTTCTTTTAGACAACAAGGCACCAAATTCAATGTTAATGTATTGTAAATGAAAGAAAATATTACAATATTTTAATAACACGTGTAATATATATATATGTCTATATATATACGAGGGTTGTACGAATTAAATCTTGGACACGAGATTGTCTTATTGTGGTTTACCATATAATCGTTTCGCCAAATATGGTCCATTTTTCTTGTTTAAAATAATTTTGATCTCAGGACCCATTTTTTCCATATTTAGAAATAATTACAAAAGTTTTAACATCCACATAGATTTCATTTCAAATTTTAAAATTAGACCACAAATAAGTGTTTAATTTCTAAAATTAAGCATATTATTAATTTTGGCCCGTTTTCCTTCAATTTTGCCCTTTCTTTTCGAAAATTTGTCCCCTTAATTTTTTTATGAATAACAACCATATTCACAATACACAACAAAACAGTATTACAATTATTGAGTACAAAGCATAAGAATTGAGAAAATCAGAGCATCTTCCTATACTACTTTCTTTAAAAGTATTGAAATGACTTTTCTTTTATTATATTCAAATTTCATACGACATGACCCTATATTAAAAAATTTCATAATTTTAGGAAATTACAATTTTTTTTTTGTCAAATTATTCGTGGGTCTTAAATTTTAGTGAATTAACCAAACCGTTACTTCAATTTTTTAGCTGTGAGTTCGAATTACTTTATATTTTCCTCTTATTAGTAGGGGTGCTGACCTAGCGGATGAGCCAGAACGATGTGGCCCTGTACGTACAAGAAGAAGATGAAAACGTTGTTGAGATATAGTTGGGCTGATCTCAGCATACTGGTGGGAACGGTGACGGGACATTTCTTCTTACGGAAAATATCTAAAATGCTTGGGGTTGGTACGACGAAATTATGTCAGGGATGTGAGGATATTGCCTAGATCAAAGATGTGGAACATGTTCTTTGTGCCCGTCCGCCTTTGATGCGTCTTTGTACCTGTCCGAAGCCTCCCACTTTTACTACTGCTACTATTACATTTATTAGCAAGAATCAACCTCTTCCGTATTTTAATACCAATAATAAAGATAATTCGTAAAAGTACACTGTTGTTTCCGGAAATCAAATCATTCTGACCTCGTACTTAATAATTTTTATTCTACTTATTTATACTTATAATTTCCTTCCCTATGAAAAAAAAAAACAGATTTTCTTTCATAAATCCTAAAAATAAAAATGAAAAAATCTTATTTGATACAGAATGCTAATGCGATCTTTATGCTTCTGTTCCAAGGCAACCAAAAACAGAATAAAAAATAAAATAAGACAAAAATAAAGATTAAAAACCCAAAAAAAAAAAAAAAAAAACAAAAAATTAAAAAATTATCTTGCACTCTCGTCACTATAAAAAAAAATATGGTAATCAATCCCAAGAGTAAAAAGAAGGAAAACAAAAAAGAATTTCTTTTTAAAGAGAATTTCAAAAACAACAACAAAAATAGACAAAAAATATGTAAATTTGGAGGAAACATAGAAGAGAAGAGAAAAAATAAAATCTGAATTTTCTCTACACAAAACAAAAAAATAAGACAAACAAGCATAAGTCGTAAAAGTATAGGAAAACAAGGAAAATTTTCTTTTAAAAATCATTAAAAAAATATAAGAAAAAAGTTTTTCATATACGCACACATTCACATACAAGCTCTTTATGTTTTATTAAATTGTTATTATTTATTCAAAGAGTGATTTTTTCCAATAATTTTTCTCTTCAATTTTTTTTTTTTTTTTTGGTAATAATGGTTAATAATATTTGTTACTTTAACGATTGTTACCAATATTTTTTTTTTGATATAGGAAAAAAATATTCTCATATTTTTTTTTTCTCCCCACAACACAGATTGTGTATGCTACATGCATAAAAAGGAAATAAAGGAAAAACAAATTTTCTTTATTTTTTTTTTTAATTTTTTGTTACTGTGGAAAATTTTGAAAAAGGAAAATGAAAAGATTGAATATTTAAAGTAACATAAGAATATTTTATTAATAATAATTTGGAAAAACTTTTAAGATTTTCTTACCTATGTAAAGATTAAAGAATTGAAATTTGATGTTATTAAGCGATTCTATTCATATTTAAGATTATAATATTATTATGCAAATTTCTTTTACACAAAATAAAAAAAAACAAAAGAGAACAAATAGATTTTATCATGTCAACTCTGTGATACCCGTACGAAGTTGTTCTTTATCTACTTCTAAGTTATCACTAGGATGATGGCTGAATCACTTCAAAATTCGACACTGCCTGAATAATATACTTATTTGCGCGACCAACAATCTTTAAAAGAGCAGATAACCAGGCACCACTGAGGCGATCATCCCCAATTTAAATACGGTACAAACATACGGGTATAAAAAATACGGAACTTAATAAAAGAATTATACCAAGTAAATTCATTCAAATTTTTGTGGAAATATTTAAAAATATCTTCTTATCAAATGGAAAACAAATACTAAAAAAAATTGCATTTGTTGTAAAGAAGTCATTAATTACCCAGGTGTAAGAGCATATTGAAACAAATAATCAATATTTTCATAATTCTATTTGTTTATTTCAAAAAAAGGACAATAATTACTCCACTTACAATTCAAAAATCAATTGATATTATAATTTCAAAGCAATTATAATATTAATAATAAATTTAAATTGAAATATATGAATAGTTCACCAGGCAAGTAAAATATCAATCAAATATAGTATAAAATGATTTAACCGATAAGTTTCTTTAAATCCAAATCGTACAATATTTCATTTTCATTTAAAATAGACTTACGTAGATCGAAATCATAATAACCCACAATTGACTAAAATAATTCTCAACTAAAATAAATATATGGTATTTGTTTACCAGTGTAGGTCTACATAAGAATAACTAATGGAAATTTCCTTATACAACTGACAACTGCAAAACAAATAGATAACGTAATCAAAGGAAAGAGTCAAGCTATGAAAAGTTTTTTTCCCCTCGGACTGGACAGTGACTTACCGCTTTCTAGTCGTACGCTTTACTAACTGAGCTGCAGAGGTATGAAGAAATTATCAACAAATTGTTCCTCATATTGCCTTATACGAGTACTGTAATCTATACATGATTACTAAGTATTGTTTGTTATATGCATTCTTCTATTTGAAACACACAATCACAAGAATATAAATAGGTATATTGTGCCTATATTACAGTAATGATGTTATATAGTAAGTGTAAGTCTTATTTATTATGTAATTAAATATTCTATGGTAATATATTAAATTTTATTAAAGACATCTAATTAATAGATAACTTTATATTAGATAAATAAACATTACATAATAATTATTTCTACACATATTACTCATCCTTAATCTTTACTCATATAGTTTTGTGTATTTTTCAATGAAAAATCATCAATTTTTTCTATGATGTCTGCCAAATTTTCATGAATTTAATTTAATACAACAGCCCTTTAAGATATTCATTTAGAAATATAGCAACTTAAAAAATTTCTCCTTTTGATTTGTAAATTAAGACTTCTATAATGATTTCAAATTCTTCAATTTTTCCAATAATCCTCAAATATCCTTTAAATATTTTATATTTCTTAAAATAAAATTTCATTCATTATTCTAATACTCGTAACATACACAACACTAAATATCATATGTAAATTTATTCTCTATATGCATACTGTGCTCACTTTAAAAAAAAAAAATATTTAATGAGAATATTAAAAAAATTATAAAAATACTTACTTAAAATTGGAAAAAACTCCGAAATTAAAATAAAAAAAAAAGTTTTCCTTTGACTACACACACATACGTTTATGTGAACATTAAAATTTATAAAAAGCAAACAAATTTTTTCTGCATTAGTAGCTAGAGATTTAAGACTAAAAATGTCTAGTTAAATTTATAAAATTCCACAAAAACAAAAAAAAAAAAAACCCCAAAGAACAGTAAATGTGTTTGAATAATTGTTGATACGTGAAGGATATTTATTTATTTTTTTTTAATCAAAAAAAAAATTAAATATAGATTTGCAAAGTACACAAAATGAAGGGGAAAAAAATTGTTGTGGTACATTTTGATGTTATATGATGGTACGCCTATATTTATGTAAATATTTTTTGAAAAATTATCATATACAACCTACATAGAAAGCAATTTAGGTTTCAACATTCTAAGTATAGCTACCCAATATATTTGTGTGTAAAACACATGTCCTTATACAAAGACGTCGGTATGTTGTAAAATATTTTACGTATGTTGCTTATTTTCCCTCATTCCTTTAAAAAAAAAAAAAATTTGCTTTTTTTTTGGTACTCGTAAAACCAGTAAAACATTTCATAAAATAAAAATTTTTTTTTTTTTTTGAACTTTGATGTCATGACATGTGATGATGAAAAACTTTTTTACTGTCATGATGGGTTATTCTTTATTCTTTTTCTCTTTTTATTGTTATTATTGTTTATTTGCTAGGCAAATATGTATAGGAAAGCAAATAAAATATAAATAAGCCACCTACATGGAACATGATAATATTTATGGCAGGAATTTAAACAATCTCTTTTGGAAACTAGGAAGAAATTTTGACAAGAAATTTTTGTTTTTCATTCATTTCACGAATCCACTGTCATACAAAATGTTTAATCCTCTCTTTATTTAGTTTATGAGAATAAGAAAGAGTATTTTCAAAGGAAAAAGTAAATAGTAATGCAATAAGAAAGCGTATACTTTTAACTCTTAATTCAAAAGTAGAGTAATTTATGACAGTATTACATTTATGCCATTTTAATTCACCTTGCAGTTTATTATCAGTTTAATAAATTTTAATTGCTAAATTGTGTAGCAATACAATATTTATGAATATTTCGTATCACGGATATTTCCGTAAGCCTATTTTAGCAAAGGAGTTGAAAATGTTGTCTCTACCGCGAATATTACAAATTGTCCTGAATATACTAAATAAGAATAAGAAGAACAAAAGAAAGAAAACAGAAATATCTGCGAGCATATTATATGTAATTTTGTTTTCTTCTTTGTTTTCTTTTTCTTTTCGTAAATATTTATTTAATAAAAAATAATGGTAAAAGTAATTTTTAAAATTTATTTTATATATTGGTTGTGTATGACGACATTCTATTAAAAAAATAATGTTTAAATTTCTTTTTGACATTTTAAAATATCTCTTTTCTCTTCTTTCCATTATCTCACACTTTTACAATTTGTTGCTTTGCTCTATTGCTCTCATACTATACAGATCGTGTACAGATACACGTATGTGCACATAAACTGGCATTTTAATGTTATTTATAATAAATTTTGATTTTCTATAAATATTTTATATGCAACGTTTCTTAAATAATATGATTTTAACTTTTATGTGCTCAAAAAAAAAAAAAGGGAAAAAGAAAAAAAAACTTTCTTTTAAAATTATTTTAAAAAGGTAAAAAATTTTTCATATTAAAAGGAAAAAGAAAAGCAAAAGCAAAAAAAACGTTAAATGTCAAAAAAATTTCAAAAAAAAAAAAAACTTTGTAATGAAAATATTTTTTTAACTATTCATAAAATTTTGGAGCTGGTTATAAATAAAATGGGATATTTTGTATATGGTTAGCATATTCTGGTGTATTATACAAGTAAATCCTATACATACATGTATGAATTTTGAAATTTTAATAAACAGTTTTAAATAACCAAAGTAATTTAATTTTTGTATACGCATCTAAAATGTTACAAAACAGCATGGCAAAGCGAATGAAAGACAGTCATTGAATTATTGAAAAAATTTCTAAAAAAGTTTGAAAGTTTTTGTACAGCGGTATTAGAAATTTAATGAAATAAATTTTTTATTAAATTTTAAATTTATGAGATGCCATAAAATATCCCTAGCACATAATAACATTAATTTGCATAGTATTTTGTGTGATGACATTAAAATTTCTCATTACTGACACTTCTATTAAAATGTGATTTTTAAAGATGTATGAAAAATATTCAAAATGTAGATGAAATGTATATGAGTTTAGAAAGAATGGAGGAAAACGTTCTATATTACATGTATCGTACGAGTATATAAAAGAATTCTATTGCGGCTTTATGCTTCAAAAATATTTTCACTAATCTTTCGTAACATCCACTTGATATTTTTTATAAAAATTATTGTTATTGAAATGTATATGTATTTTACATAATCTGTACTACTTACAGGGTACTATGCATTTTTTACATATTCTTAAAACTAAAATTTTTTGTGGCAAAACTATGAGAGATACAGAAAAGCCCTGATTATAGCGCATCAATAGTAAAATATCAACATAAATTTTCAAAAAAAAATTCGAATTCAAAAAAAAAAAATTACAAAAAAAAAATCATAAATTCTAAATTTGACAAATTTTATCTCGAAAACTATGGCTCAAATCAATTGCTTCCCTGTAAAACAACCCCGATATGGTTACTCTATATTACATGGTTCTGAAGTTATAAGCATTTATTTATGTCCAGGAAAAATCTAATACCTTATTTTTTCAATAAGCTGTAGCTCGAAAGTTTATCTGCAACCCCATTTATACGAGTTTTTGCTTCAAATTCATTAAAGAATCATCCCTAAAATTATTTAATACCTTATATGAGAGACATCATGTAATAGGAATAAGGCAACATTTAAATAGCTCGAATAATTATTTTCATAATAAGCAACCCTTTCGAATTTTTTTTATACAAAGCATTCATAATCCATAATAAGCAATCATTATTATAGCCTTGAAGGTAATTACAACACATTAAATTTCATTATGTTAAATGTTTTTGACTTCATTTAATTAAAATAAAAAATTAGTACCAAAATGTAATTAATTCTACATCATGGCATCTAAAATTCAAAATTTTCAAATTTGAATATTTAATACCAAAATACTATAAAAACTAATATAAGCATTAGAATTATAATCTTAAATAAAAAATTAGCTAAATAACTACTCAAAATTTTTGGTATCATGGAATTTTTTTATGATTATCACATTATTATTGTTATTATTATTATTTGCTGTTATGACAATAAATATTGTTAGAACAGCATCTGTTACATTAACTTAAAAATTATTATTGATTTCACGTTAGCAGAATATTTCCTGAAATTCTCTTATACTTACTTACAATTACAACAGTAAAATATGTGTATAACAATAATATAAGAGAGATAATTGATAAAAATGCGAATATATACTACATGTGCATGCATGTTTAGTTTGAAAATCATCAATTTTACTTCAAGAATTTTAAAAATATGAGAAAAAAAAAATTTGCTACTCGTTTATATAGAAAAGAGCAAACAACTACGTGATTTCTTGGAGTAAATTTTTTTTTAATTTATTAAAATAAAAGGGAATGAGTAACATGACTCTTGCCTAACTAAAGCGTTGAATGGCATAGAATTATTTTATATGATGAGTCTAAAATAGTGTTAAGAGAGAAAAGTTTAAATAAAAGAGTCACATGTTGGGCTTCTGTTTCTTGAGCTCTTTTGTCATGTATTATTGTTATTATTTTCTAAAGTAATTTCAAAAAAAAAAACTTACAAATCACGTAATGTCAGTGTGTCTCCTGTTTTACTTTTTTTTCCTAGAAAAATATTTCAAAATATTAAAAAAAAAAATGAAAACTTTTTTTAAAACTTTTTCTAAAAAAAAAGAAAGAATTTCTTAATGGTTTTGTTTTACTTTTCTCTCTATTTTATTTAAGGAAAATGAGAAAACAAGAACGCAACATATTTTTAGTAAATTTTTTTTTTGTTTTGATTTTTGAAAGAGGACTCATTTATCCTTGAACACGAAAGTTTTGTCCTTTTTGTTTTTTTCTAGTTTTCTTGAATTTTTTCTCAGCTTTTTTAGTTAAAAGTTTTTTTTTTCTTCTATTCCTTCTCTCTGACCCTTATTTTCTTCAATAATACGTTTTTCATTATGAGATTCTTCTCAACTATAAAAACTATATTTTCGAAATGTTATTTATTTGTTATTTTTCGAAATTAATTTATTTGTTATTTTTTTTAACTCATATACATTTGTACATAGTTACATATGTATATGGTAATTCTGTAATGATTACACATATCAGAAGTAAAAACTTTGAATGTCTTAACTTTTACTTGGTCGGGTTGTTTTATGTGAAAAATATGAAAACATTTTTGAAGTTGTTTTTTTCTTTTTCTTTTAATTTTGATTTTAGTTTGTATTGTATGGAAAATCAAAAGAAATATGAAACCTAAATACCATTATTTCTAAGAGAAAACTTTTTATTTAAGAGGAAAAAACTTTTTCCTATAATATTGTGAATGTAGTTTTATACATGTTACAATATAAATCCGAAATTATTGGAGAAAAATTGAATATAAGAGCTGTACGTTCATTCATTATTTTGAATTTAATATATAGAATTGAATTTATTCGGTCTTACTTTCTTTTTTTTTGAATTTATTATTTAGACGAATTGTTTAGGCCAAGCATCGATTATCCTGCAAATTAATATTGCGCGAAAGAACTAAAAACACCATCATTTAGGCGCTTAAAAATGCAACTATTAGATTGCCTAACAAAATTGTCATCATTTGATGAGAACGGAAAAGGAAAGGAAATGGTGGAGCGTTAGTATGGGTTACAGTTTATATTAGTATGAGAGACACAAGAAAAAAAAATATTTTGGATTAAGCTACGTAAAACTTACAACAAATAGTGAAAACAAAAAAAAATTTCAGTCTCAATACTACTGATATCTAGCACGAAGTTAAATACAATTCAAATTCCTAGAAAGTACAGACGTTAGAATTCCTTTTCCAATACTAAGATCAAAATAATTAGAATTAGAATTGGTGGCGCGCAACATCCTAATCATCGGCTCATTCATAATTCGTACTGTGAAGACGAACATCAAGAAGCTCCATCGCATTTGTACGTACATAGATATTGCAATTGTGATTAAATTCATTTGGAGAGGCTAATTTCTCAGCTAGCATTTTAAATAGCTTAAATATGATTTTTCTCTTCAATTTTTTTGTTTACAAGACCTTCAACAATAATATGATAGAAATTATATTGAAAAAATTCGAAAGTTAAAAGTAACAAATCATAGTTAAAAATCTGTTATATCTAAACCAAACTACTTATAATAATATACCTAATAAAATGGATCTGTCAAAAAATATTGAAATTGAAAATTTTAAGATGTTCTTTCTCTCTATATATATTTCAAATGGCATTTATATATATTACATTGTATCAGATCATGTGCATAACTTTGACTCCTTCACGAGTTGAAATTCAATAATTTAAAAAGTTTCTCTAAATAATTTTGAATTGTGTTCAGTAAAATATCATTTTAACGTAAAAGCCTTTCAAAAGCTAAAAAATGTTAGAAATTTAATTTTGTATTTTAAATATTGTGATTTATACGTCATACGCTTTGCATAGAGACAACAGAATTTAACAAAATTGGAAAATGGTGTTAATTGTTCAAGATGCCTTTGCATTTATAAATTAAATTTCACCTTCCCATTTAATAATTACAATTTTCTGAGGAATTTCCATACATAATTTGTCAAATTATGCTTATAACATTGAATTTAACTAAATTAGTCAAATAATATAAAATTTTAATCAGGAAAAATGAAGATAAAATATATTGAAAATGGTTTCGGTGACCTGAGAAAGAGAAATATGCTTTTACTCCTATTAAATTTTTACTTAAACGGAACGGAAAAATGAGAACCAGTCATGCTTAAGGAAATCATAGTGTTGCCTTCGATTCCTACTGAACACTTCTTTTTATGTTATTTATTATACTTGGAGTACATTTTATTTTATATAACAGTTTCATTTAAATCGTACAGATAATAGAACAACGTATCTACATACATATAATTATATCAGGTTCAAATAATACATACATATATAATATATATCATAAATATTAACACTATTATTATTAAAATTTTAACATGCCCACAAATTAAAATTTACATAATAATAATGTTATAATGCTAATTTTGTTTTTTAATAAAAATTTTCATATAACAATTATGTTGTTTGCTTTTTCTTTCAAATTTCAATGTTAAAATTTAGATAATTATTAAAATTTTTACTAACATGACATAATTTATGTATAACAAATTATTATGATGCGTGTTATATGAAATAATAAAAAAAAAAAATTTTTTCAATTATTTCATTATTTATAATTGTTATACAATTATTTAAAAAAAATCAATCACATACATATGTAGCTATTCATATCTGGCAACATGAATAGCTACATATGTATAATCATGTAGGACGGTATATAATTTTTCCAAAATAGAAATTCTCTAAAATACTACTGAATTTTCCATTCTGAATGGCGTATTGTTCTATACCCATAATAATAAACATAATACGAGTATATTTGATTGTCACAATAATTGCACGGCAGCGATTGCAACCAATAATAAATTGTATAATTAATAGTATGAGGACTTTCAAATAATAATATTATAGAAAAAATCTTAAATAAAATATAAGTTCCTATTTCAAATTAAACACCCTAAATTTTATCGAAATATTGTATAGTACTCTGACATCAAATATCCAATTTTATAGTCCCGGTCCTGATTCAATACACTTGATTATTCATAAATAAATTTCCATAAATAAAATAATATGTATTTTCCCCATAGTTTTTTCAAATAATTTACCTTATACCAATTAAATATTTTAATATTTTTCAGCAAAATATTTAAAAATTTGCATTTTATTATTATAACAGATTAAAATTTCCTTCCAATACCTACAAAAATTTATCCTATTTTCCATAATTTTAAAGAAAAATTAAAAATTTAATCATAAAATTAATACGATCATAAAATTTAACCATAAAATACTTTAAACATTTAAAGTATACTATTAATTATATACTTATATAACAATTATGAAAAATAATTAGTTCATGACCCTCTTTCAATTCATTTCTTCAATATTTAACAATAATAATTATTATTATTAATAAATTTCACAAATATAAAAAACCAAAATTTTTAATTTTTTAATCCTTGACCTTCAATATATTTTACAGCAATTATTATATATTGTTATACTCATTGTTATAATTAAATCGATACACTATGGGGATACTACGCGCACAATACACAGACATACAATATTAATTATTGTATAAATTTAATATTATTTGAGTTTGTATGTAATATGGTAATTCTATAGGGTTAAAATAATTGCTTATTTAATCTATATAACGTACGTTGTTAAAAAAGTTAAAAGCCATGAACTAAGTTTATCATTTTAATTACATCATAAAATAAAAACTAAAAATATAAAAGATCAACACAATATGGATAAAATAATATTATATTAAATTATTGTTTTTTTTTATTTTATATTGGAAAATTTGATATTCAACGGGAATAAGTTGAAAGATAATATAATTTTCAAGCTTAAAATATTTATACTACAAAGGTCATATAATATGAGAGTAGGAGAGAAATTTGTGAGAGATATTCAATATTTGAAAATAGTATACAGCACAATCTTCTGTTCAATATGTCAAGGTTTTAGATTTTTCCGTTTCAAATTTGAATAAAATTTTCAATTTAAAATAGTGAATTGGCCTATTATTGCTCAAAACGTTGAAAATTTTTAATTTTCTATTTTTCAATAGGTTGATTTTTTTTCTCATAATAAATATGTACATGGACTCCTAAAAGGAGTATGAAAAGATGGTTTTGATAAAACGCCTCAAAATATGCAATATACTTTCTCATAAATATAAACTCTGGAAACCATTTTCGGAATACAAAAACCGTTCCATGAAAATCGAATCACATACTAAGACCCGTGTTCATTTTTGATCAACAATGCTATCAACTGTATTATATGCTTAGTTAATCAAAATATTAATATTTGTGGTATAAGGACCATTTGCCAATTTATATTTATTATAATTTAAACAATGTCTCAAATATCGTATGTATGTTTCCGTACTAAATAAACATTCTTATCATAACTATAAATATTTTACATATCGTACATTCATACGCATAATATGAAATTCAATTAATTTTAAAATGACATTGACTGATGTTAATTTATGACCCTATACGAAAATAATAATAAAATTTTTATTTTACTAATTATTTAATTGTATTTTTGTATATGCAAATTATGATGGATTTGGCAAAAAATTCAAAATGTTATCGCTATGTCGCAATAGATGGCACTACATATAAATAACTTACATATTTTTTATATGTAATAAAATTACTGTGTGTATACTCGCATTTCTATCTAAATTCAAATTAATTAGCACATATGTATTTAATAGAATTGTGTGTAATGGTTGTAAATCTATCCTATATCGTTTGTGTACCATATATTTATGATTCACAAACAAAATGTGAACAAAATGTTATCATATTTTAAATAAGTTTAGGTATATACACATACACATATGTATGTACTAATTTTCAAAGCCAAATATGTTTATGTAAATGAGTAGAAAACAAAAATTACTAAATTATTATATAGAAGCTTTATTGAAATATCAAATTCTCTATAATCTACTATAACTATGAGCCCATGTGTGTATGTATATGAAAAATTTACTTTTGTTGACCATAAATGACCTTTTTTTTTGTATAATATTTTATTTTATTATAAAATCTTTTGATGATTTTGAAATTTTATATTATTTTTGAACAATATGCATGCATAATATAAGGTGGTCATTTTCTATATTCGTTATACACGCAAATATATATATATAGAGTATATTCAATGACATGTCTACATATTAAATCTTTTGAAGCAACATTATTATAAATTTTCATATACAGTATAAGTATTTGATTATGTTCTCATATTTAATGTGACGCATATAAAGAAATTTGATCATTTTCAAATTTCTCTCAAAAAAAAAAAGAGTCATTAATTTAATATAGCAATGCATAATGTAATAATATCCTTTACATCCTTTACTTACATTTGTACATACATTTATAAATACTTATTTATTTTATATATTACTCGTATTTGATTCTGAAAAAGAATTATAGAAATTTAAAGATTACTTCGAAATAAGTAAATTATATATTGGTATATAGTAAAAGATTGTGTCAGATCTAAAAATTTAAACTATAAGAAAACATTTTACACTCACAATAATTTTACATATTAGGTTTAAAATTTAGCAAATATAGGAGCTACTTTCAGTGAGAGTGTACTGTGAACCCTCTAGCATCTTGAACTAATTTAAATTAATTGATTTAAACGCGTTTAATAGCAAATTATTGTTATAGCTGGTCAATTGTAATCGCCAATTTATATTATTCTTAAATATTTAAACAATGAATTCTTCCGGAATTGTTTTTGAACTACTGAACGGGTTTTTGAAATTTGTTCTTTTAATAGAACAGTTTGAATGTTTTCGAAAATTTAGTTTTTAAAATCAGAACTGAGAAATTAAACGTTCTAAAAACTACATGTTTAATTTGAGTTTAAAACTTGTAAAGCTCTTAAGCTGTAAAATTTAGAACTGAATTTTAAAAACATTCCTTACAAATCTTTAAAAATCTCCTTACAAATTCAGAGCAGAAATCTGATATATATTTTTTAAATGTTGGAAAATCCTGATATAAATTAAACAAGTTGTTAAATTACAATTTTCTGTTCCGAAAAAAAAACAACAAAATTCTAATAACATGTGATTGCATTGCAAATGTATATAGTATGTGTGCATGTATCCCAAATCCCTATTTTCTCATATATTTTATTGACATTTTTACTGCAAAATTACCAATGCAATGAAAACTTTGTAATGCAGGTTAAAAATACAAGTATACCTTGTATATTTAACACCTGTCATAATTATAAGAATAAAATATTTTGAATAAAGAGTAAAATATTTTCTACCTATATGTAAATAATTACTATAATTTGTAAAATTATTACAGTTTTATATTTAAAATTTTTAAACATAAATTCATAGGAGTAGAAGTACAAAAGGAAAAATTGTCACAAGTGTACAATTTGTCGCCTGAATGGAATTTTAATCTATACGCCATTTTCGTGATTTTTGATTTTAGAACATTCCATAGGTTTCTGAGGATGATCTTTCAGAATATGCAATCGCTATCTCATTTAATTTTAGCAGTTGGTCGAGGTATTTTGAATTCGATTTGGAATATATTTTGATCCATATCCATAATTGTTAGCCTGTTTAGCGAAGAATATCAAAAATTATCTTTCGTAGAAGTAGTGTTACCATAAGTTACCCATTAAATTAACATTTTTTTGTCAAAATGTTTTTTTTGTAAACTTTTACTCAATTTTGAAATTAAAATTCATGCTTAACTTCAGAATTCATTTCACAACAAGCCTATCTGACCTATGTTTACCTTATGGTAAAAATTTTGATTTTTTCGTTTAAAAGAAACATGCCATATGCATTAAAATGACAAACAGTCGACGAAGTATATTTTGTAAATAAATTTCTACAAGTACAAACACATAAAGTAAATAACGGTAAAATGCACATAAAATTGTAATTTAGATTTTTGTGTTATACTTATGTATAAAATGTGTTAAAGGTTATGGAAATTTTTAATTTGATTGAAAATTGTATAATACCTCGCCCTTATACATTTGTATAAAACATAGGAAAATATAATATTATTGTTTATTTAATAATCCTGACTAAAATAATTTTTATCAAAAGAAAATTTCTAATAAGAGAAAATTAATTTATTTGTAATTTTTGGTAGGTTTGGTATTACACAGAATTTTTGTAATATAAAACATACAATTTTTATGTGCAAGTATATGAGTAAGAAACATTTTTATTACAATTTGTAAAACTATGAGATCAAACAAAATATTTCAATAACATTGACATGTTTTGAAGTTATATAGAATTACTGTATAACAATAATATAAAATTGTATTCAGACATTACATATACAAGCATATAGTTATACAACTGTTATATTATATTTGCATTTATATACATTGAGCCTTATTCTAGTTGTCGAAGTAGAGCGACAATTGTCGTCACGACTTGAATTTGGTATTCTAAATGGCGATTACAGTGACACGTGTCGTGGAATAGCGGGAAAATGTGTTTCAGGTATATTCCAGTTGTCGTTGTAGAGCGACAAATGTCGTAGTGAAACGACGTTTTTTGTCGAAATGTATTTAACAAGTGACAAGCGAGATGGATACACCAAAAATGTAAGTTTAAACAAAACAATTTAATAAAAATATAATAAAAATATAAAAAATAATAAATTTTGTAATTTAATACATAAATTAAACCATATAATATATTATTTAATTTTTATTTTTAGCGTAAAAGTAACAACAAGGAAGCAATTTGAAGAATTGGGGAATTTTATGACGGAGAACGCCTTTATTGCGAAAGGCCTTAAATTTGCTGAGAATAGCTGCATAAGCAAATGCGAGTTTGATGCAAAATGGAACCAGCTAACAGAAAAGCTTAATAGCTTGGGTCCGCCCATTAGAAGTACTACAGGATGGCAGAAGGTAATTTTAACTTAAGTTTCATTTAAAATTTAATTAATTTATGTAAATTTCAGGTTTGGTGTGACTACAAATTGAAGTTAAAAAAAAAACTGGCGCACAACAAAAAGGAGTTAAATTCAACTGGCGGTGGTTTATTTAAATTAGCGCAACTAACTGCCATGGATGAAGGAATCATCAATTTACTGTCTTTACAGAAAACAGTTCCACATGACGCCGTAGTGTTTGGCATTGACGAAAACTCAAATTTTGCTCCCAAAGAAAGGAATTTAATAGATACGCCAGTAAATATACATGAAGTTGAAGAACAAGAACAAGACCAACAACAACAGTCAACAAGTACTCAACAACCATCAACTTCAAAAAGACGCCGCCAAGAATCCTATAAAGAAGATTTATTGGTTTCACAAACCGAAATGTTAAGTAAAATATGTGATTCAATGGTTCAAATAAATAAATATGCTAAAAGAATGTCTGATGCAATGGAAAAAAAGTTGAAAATATATGAACGCATGCAAGCGAAAAAGGAGGCTGCCATAGAATTAAAAATGGAAATTATGGAATTAAAAAAACAAGCTATTTCCTTGCAAATTTCTAAAATGTGATTTTTAATGCTGTGACAATAATATGTGTGATAAACTTTAAAGTAAATGTATTCACTATAAGTGATATTAATTAAGTTAACAAATGCAAGTACAAAAAAAAGTCTGTTATGTTAATAATTTAATAATACTATGTATTTATGTTACTGCTAATAAAAACTTTATTTATAAATTAAAAATGGAGTTCATAATATTTGTTCTTATTAAAGAGGCATCTTCTTCATCCTGCTCTAAATCTTCATCGTTTTCATCATTTTCATCTTCTATTTCCACAGGTTCATCTTGCACGTTATATTTGATTTTTAAGTTGTGCAAAGCACAGCACACGTTCACAATTTGTGTGGCTTTCTCTGGTGTATAATGAAGCTCCCGAGCGTTCAACAGGCAGCGGAATGTATTTTTGAGAACTCCATTAGTTCTCTCAATTATATTTCGTACCTTGGAATGAAGCTCATTAAATCTTCCTTTTTGACTGCTGTCACCTCTGTTTATATATGTTCTGAACGGCGTGATCAAGTATGGTTTAAGTGGGTACCCTGCGTCCCCTAAAAAACAATTTTTGTTTATGAAATTAACATAAAAGTAAAAAAAATCAAATTTTTACCTAAAATCCAGGTATTTCGTGTACCGTTGATATTTTCTCTTGAAAGTATTGCATTTAACCTGCTGTAATTCCAAATAAAAGAATCATGAGATGATCCCGGATTATTAGCATCAACATACCTGATGCGCATTTTATGATCGCAAACCTTTAAGTCACATTATATTAAAATATTTACAAATATTTAACAAGCAATGTTATACGTACCAACATAACGTTTAAGCTATGATAACCCTTCCGGTTATAATATAAATGCTGATGATTTTTTGACGGAGTTATAATTCTAACGTGTGTTCCGTCTACACAGCCGATCACTCCAGGAAACCCAAATTTTTCATAGAATGCTAATTTAATCTCATTTCTTTCATTCTCTTCTGGAAACTTTATCAAACTGCTGCAAATTTCAGCTTCTAAAGTTGCTAAAACTTCTTTTAATATTTTAGAGAACGTAGGCTGCGCTAAACCTGTATATAAATCGTTAGCAACACCTTTTTGATAGCTGCCCTCAGATAGGAAGCGTAAAACAGCTCCTAATTTAATTATAGGTGAGACTCCAAAACACCTTTTAGGGGTACTTGTTTTTCCCTCAAATATATTTAGTAAATATAGAAAGGCCTCCTTTGAAAGTCTGTAATAGCTTATAAATCTGTGAATAAAATAAAATGTTTGTAACTAATGTATTTGAAAAAATTATTATCTTACACTCCATTTGGCAAATCCAATGGATTAGAGTTGTCCCTAATCTTAAATCTTTTGATCCTTAATTGTTGTTTTTTTTCGATTTCATCACTCTCGGAATCTGATGAATCCGTAAACCATAATGCAAATGACGACATTTTTTATTTCCCTCTTATTTAAAAAAATAAATATATACACCGAATTTTTTTTTTTAGTTTGAACTTTACTCGCCAAAATTTCTTTTTAAAATGTATCAATTTCACTTGAAACGTTTCATTTTCGTTTATTTCTCGCAGTCACGTCACTCGACAACTAGAATACCACATTTCAAGTGACGTGACAACGACAACGACAAATGTCACGTAAGTGACGCGACAACTAGAATAAGGCTCATTATGTATAGGTAAAATATAAGTGACATATGACATATTTGGGGTGGAAATTTCATTTCATTTATTACCATGTAATTATATACATATTTTGCTGTTTTGCAGGTTCAATATACAAGTTCATATTATATTCCTAATGTTTCATTCTATATATTTTTAATGTTTATTATATAAAAATTTTCTGAAGTATACCCAAAACATGTTAAAGAATTTATTGATAATAAATCTTTACTCTTGAATCTCTTGAATAAAAAAATTACTTCTTAATATTGTAAAAGTTGCACATTTTTGGGTTTGTACAAAAATGAATATTATGCCAATCAAAAAGTCTTATATTTACTTCAAAAATTTTTTAATATCTCTCATACACAATATAATCAAAGTAATTTTTTTATTTTGTTAAGTATATTTCATAGTATAGTATGTACATATATACATATGGTTGTTGACAAAAAATTTTAATTTCTTAATTGCATATATACGACACCAAATATAATGCTCCTCTAAAACTCTTATATAGTTTATAAAAAATTTAAATTCTTGTTTTACAACATTATCATTGTAGATTTATGGACATCATGTTAGAATAATAGACGGATGAATATTGTATAACAAAACAGATATTTATAGTACATATACATAAAGTGCATGCTCTATGATTGCAAATATCCTGCCTATATCCTTACAATTTTAGGAATTTATAAATATTTTATGAAAATTGTAAAAATTGTAAAATTTTTTATTCATACTGTTTGGTATAATTCAAAAATATGTATGATATACATAGCACTCGCATCCATAATATTGAATTATTATAGTGCCTATGAATAATGTTTGTGGTTGTATGTACATGAAAAATGGTTAAGAAATTTATACAAAAATGAAATCTGTCATGTAAATGATTATATGCGGCCAGCATTATATTATAATAATGTTAAATTCTATTCTATATATTATGTGTATAATGTTGGGCTGTAAAATAACACTGTCGCATATCAAAAAGTTTGTCTTTTACGCCCATAGTTCAATTATATTTTCATGACAATAGAAAACTACAATAAAATAATTAGACTAGACGATATTAATTATAAAAACTAATGATTTATCAAAATGATAGATTTTCAAAATGAGGCTTACTGAGAACTCTTATGCTCTTATATAGTTCTATTAAATGAAGAATATAATATCTTAGACATAACACTTTGTGTACAGCTAGGATTTAGTTTGATGAGAATTATTTAGACTTATGTGTTAACTGAACGCAACTCTATACATTAGAATTACGTTGAAGCTCATACATACGGCAATTTTTCAATATCTCTACCTAATTAACCTAATTAACATAAGCTTGCTATCAATCCAAAAAAAAATTAGAATATAAGGCAACAATTTTTATGAAAGGTCTTATTTCAAAATAAAATTCAATTTTTAATGGATTACCCTTATGTTCCTCCTATGGATATACTGAAAAAAAAAAACTAATAAAATTTTAATTAGTTCATTAATAATTAATGAAATCAATAGTACATAACATAAGCTCTAAAAAACTAATAATTATTTCAATTCAATTATGAAATAAAATAACAGGATAATTATTTTCAATATTCCTATATTTTCTCATTCATTCACACATACGTATGACGCGTAAACACATATTTGTTTACACTTAATTCCCATAACATTCAATGATTCAATGTCACAATATAGCTGTCAAAATATATCACTCCCATGAGTGCAATTCATCTGACATTGCTTTATATAATACACAAAATATTGTGTGTGTAATAAATGTGTACAGTATTGTGTTCTTCTATTTTGATATCATGTTGTTTTTGTTTTAAATTAAATTAAATTATCAATTATATTAAAAAAATAACAAACCCCTATGCACTTCTCAAAAATACAAGTGAAATAATTTATAAGTTTGAATGTAAGTTTTTTCTAAAACACAAAGACTATTATTAATTTTAACAGTATAACACAAGAATATTTATTAAGGTGTTCAATAAGTTAAAATGTTGATTTTATGTAGAAAATTTCCAAAAACCTATTTATACCCATATAAATTACAATTTTCCAGTAGGGCTATTTGAAAATATTGAAGTGCAAGGTTTTCTTTCTAATTCGAATTTAGTCGAAAGTTTCTAATTCAGTCGAAAGAGGCGTTTGACACAATAAAAATTTGATGGGTAATTAAAGATCACTGTCAATTTCCATAATTTTTTTTCAAAATCGCTATTGCCACAGTGCCACTAACATATTTTAATAAAATTTAGCACAGAACTGGAAAAAATATTATACTTTTTGACAAAGTACATAAAAATTTAGCTTTATTGACCTAATTAATCAAATAATTGACTTCGTCACGTACTCATCTAATGTCAAAATTTTTGTGTAGAATAAACATTGTGTAGAATTTAAGTGCTTTTTATAGAAATATCACGAAACTTTCGAAAAATTTTTTCGAAATGCATTTCAAATTTTTTATATTGCACAATATATTTTAATAATTATAATGGCAATATAATAACAATATTGTAATAACAATAATAATGTGTCAAATATAAAAGTGGTATATCATATATGTATGTATAACATTAAATAAATAATCATAAATTAATAAATTGAATTTATGTAATTTAATATTGAATCCCCAGAGGAAGTTCCTATCATCATCATTATCATCATCATTTATATGGAAATAAAACTACTTGTTTTTACAAATAAAAAAAAAGTAAAATTGAAGCAGAGAACTTATGAACAACAAAAACATATTACATGTCTGAATAATGAACCCCCTAAAGTGAAACCCCTAAAGTAAAAGTTTTAATTCAAATGATTACAAATAAATGTATAATAATGTGTATACGACATATGTATATATATTTTCATTTATAAAAAATTTTGAAAGCTCAGCTGAAAGAACAAGCATACAATGCAATTTATTCTTACAGTGTGTTCTTTTGTATGGGGTGGTCTAGAGCTTCTTAAAATTTTTTATAGAAAACAAATTGTTTGTGTGATGGGAACACGGACGTCTAATAGTATTTTAGGATGTTTAAAGGAAATAGGATTCGAAAAATTCTTGATGACAAATATTCATAACAGCTTTAAAACTGTTGGCATTTGATACTTGAAAAGATTTAAGGTTTCAGCAATGGTGACGTCAGACTTATTGTCTTCGAGTAAGAGTTGCTTAAATATGAAATTTTAGGTTAGAAAGTTGAAAATTTTAAAAAAAGGTTAACTGTTTTTGTTATTTTTTCGGTACTCTATATTTTCCAAGAATTAGCGTATTGAAAGTGACAAAAAATGCCAGTTTGAGACCACTTTATATTTGGAATTGCAATTTCATTGCAAATTATGTTTTATAGATCTGGGCAGTATCTATTTATTTGATCAAAGTTGTTGAGAGACGACTCATATTTTTTTAATGAAGAAAAATTTGAATTCGAAACTTTACAAGATAGAGAGAATAAAATTAGTATAACAGTGAATATTGAGATGTAGTACATAATGCGCGCTTTGGATTCTTTTTATTTTACAAAAGTTTTACTGTCTTTTTATTGATTTTCCGCATTTTATTATATATTGTTGGCCTGAGTTTATTACACGCAAAGAAATCCACTCTAATTGACTTACAAAATAGAATTGAAGAGAATAAGTTGACTGTTCGGCCACTCTAATAGTCAAAAACCTAATATATAAATTTTTAATTTTTTGCAAAACATGAAAAAACATTTCTGAGATATTATTATTGTAATCTTAATTATTTCTGTGGAAAGAAATGTTTTCAGTCGATTTCAGCAGGCTACTTTCGACTCATATAAACTTCCGTAATTTTATACATTTCCACTTCGTTTGCTTTTATTAAATATTTTGTTTTATACTAGTGTAAATGGTTCGTGTAAGCTTATTACATATTTATATACCATATCATTAAAAAATTTAAATATTATTATAAATTCAGATATGAGTAATGACTTATTAAGTTACATTTTATTGTAATTTTGAAATAAAAAAGAAATTCAAGATGCATGTAAAATATCTCAAATATTTTTTTTTTATAAAAATCTAATTATTCAACCCTATCAGCCCCACATATGATAACCTCTGCTCTATATCTCCGTTTCTATTCCATTTATAATAATAGTATTTCAGAATATAATTATTTTTAGTGTCTCTAAATACAATAAAATTCAAGTAGGTAAGTATATATCAAACATCTTGAATAAAATCAATATTATCTATTCAATAGATTAATATTTTTAGAACCCCCCATATGGCATATTTTACAACTATTTATAGTGCAATTTATAATTATTATATAAAAAGCTGTTTAAAATATCTATTTTAAAAATTAAATGCTTTCTCATAAGTGTGTAAGTCTTCCTCTATTCATTCATTCATTCATTCAATCAAATTTTAAATTGACGTCATATTGAGCGCGGCGCGTCGTTTCATTAATTAATTATAAACGTTTTATTTGGATTTGGGAAATATATTTCTTTGTATGTATATGTACAATTATTATTAAAAGTATAATAATAATAATGATATTTTCAAAGTTTAAGCTGACATATTCCCCCCCCCCCCACATTTCCTTTACAATATCTTTTGTATACACAAGAATCAATTTCATATTATTTTTAAATTTTCTTATATTAATTAAAATTGAGCAAGCACATAATTTTTATATGTAGGTCAAATGTAATAAAAGATATTTTGAAAATATATATAAGGATATATATATATATATATATAAGTACAAATATATGCGATCTATTGTATTAATAATATATTATATGGGTTTGTATAATAATATCTTCTTTAATTATAATAAAATATTGTTAACCTTATAATAATATGTTCAGCGTATATCAGTTCATCAGTTCATCAAAGTTTAATGAAAATTAATAAAATTGATTGGAAAATATTAAATAAAAAAAAAACTTTTACAAATTTGATTTCCCAAAAGTTAAATATATCATAAAAATTTTAATAAATTAAAAAAAAAAAGCAGAATGAATCAACAATCAACTTAAAAAGAATTTTTGAGTATAAATACTTCAAAAGTTCTCTTTGAAATCACATACACTTATGATTGCTAAGGGAACGTGTAGGTATTGTTGTTTATGGCAGTGACAAAGAATTTTTTTTTGTTAATTTGAATTGTATTCACAATAGTATTGAAAATTTTTAAATTATGTGACTTTTAAACTATTGTACATAAATAAATTGTTTGTATAACAATTATAAATTCAAAATGTTAATTAAAATAATAACATATGGTAGAGAATGGGTAAAGTCAACCGTGCGAAATCTGTGATATCAATACAAATGAATGATATTAAGAGTTGTGTAATAATTGCCACCTTCTTTAGTTTATAAAGAAATTACTAGTGCTTATTTCTATTATAGTAGGAAAATTGGCTTATTGCATATACTCACACATTAAAACAATAATAATGAAAGCAGTGCTTCTAATTTCTTATCTATTTGATCACAAAACTTATACTTGGAAATCAAGGAATGAAGAAAATTCTTGTTACTTTACAATTCTTAATTAAACCAAAAGAACTTCTTTATGGTATTTGGTTGTAAGACTTTGTTTGATGCAGATAAAATATGTATACGAGCTAGCATGGAACTGTTAATAATATTAACATTTTAATTAATATAGGCAACATAATTTCAAATGATGCGTTGTAATGTGCAACATACTGCAATAAATCAAAAAACTACTTAAAATCTAGGTTTAGGTTTAAGTTGACGCGATCATTCGGGAATACATTTAAGCCACTTGGGTTCGTTGTAAAGCCGCTTATTTGAGGCCTAGAAAATAGAAAATTGAAATTTTTACGTTTATAATTAAATCAGTTATTGAGTTGCTAACCTTGCTCGGGCTTACTATAATAATGTAAGAATAGAAAAGAATTAAAATTAAAAATATTAATAAGAAAAACTAAGAAGCATACTGAATTACTCTTCATTCAAAGTTAGAGGGTTTACAAATTTGAAACTCAAGCAAAATTTTAAAAAAATATTCAAATATTTTTGTATAACCACTCATATACCATAATAATAAAATTTTTTATATCATCATGTGAAAATATTTGTTTAAAAACAAGAGTGTTAAATTACAACTCTTTTTCCTTTTCATTCTTATTGTATTTCATTTTTTGCAGCAAAAGAAAAAAAAAACGGAAATATCATAAAAATGAGTCATTAAACGCATAATTTCTTATTATATTAAAATGTGCTGCGTTTTACTTAATTTAAAAATTTTCAACCATTCATTAATGAATCATTCATTCATGAAAAAAAAATGGAGAATATTCAAAACAATAACAACATGGTCAATGCATCCATCATTAATGCATTATACAAATTATGATTTCATACATACATACATTATAAGCGTATACAGTATTAAAAAATCTGGAAAAATAAAGAAAAAATAAAACAATTTGCATAATTATTTTAGTCTGGTCGTCATATTAAAAAAGCATCAGAATTAAAGTTATGATCTCAGCTTAAATGTTCAATTTGCTTTTTTTTTGCCTACATTTTTTAATGACAAAATTCTTATTTAAGACTATAAAATTCTTATAATCGTACGTTATGCATTTGCATACATCCACTGTTCTATTCGTCCATTAATTTTGCATGGTTTTTAAAAATAATTGAGTAAAATTATGAAAAATATATTTTTATGTTAAATATCATTGAACAAATTAAAAAAATTATTTATGGATAATAAAATTCGGAAAATGAATTTAATAAGTTTTATGAGAAAAAATTACATTGCATATTTTTAGGATGAAATTTTAATTGGTTTTCGGGACCAAAAGGTCAAGTAATTACAAAAATTGCTATAAAATCAGAAAATTACTCAGAAAAGATGTATTCCAAGTTTTATGCATATTGTATGTTTTGTCGAACAGAATAGTCAGAAGTGATTAAAACACATTTAAAGCATTTGAAATTATTAAGTCGAATCTTGACTCGCCTAACCATAATATGCTATTATCCTTCTAATTTTTGAAATATAGCCAAAATGAGTTCAGATAAAATTTAAAACTATTTGTTATGACAATTTTTCCAAATTAAATATAGAAAATCAATATATATTTAGCTTAATACACAATTTTCTAATTCATATAACATTAATTTTATTTGAAATTTCCAAAAAATTTTTTACTTTCCTCCTATACGAGTAATATAACCTTCTGAAGGTTGAACGCTATATTACATTAGTAATTATCACCTAACTTCAGTTAATCGCATCTATTCAGGTGATGGGATATATTATTGTAAAGGATTTTATTTTTCAGTATAGAACTGCAAATATAAAAATTGATTTTATACAGAAAATAATAAAATTTTGAAAAAAAAAACAAATCCATTACACATCAAATGAGAATAACAGAATCTCAGTGTAGGCATATTTTAATTATAGTAATTCACTAAAAAATTGCATACTTTAAGGATTAAATTTTTAAAAAGAGAAACTGTAGCTCTGATTAGCTTTTGTTCTGGTTAATTGTTTTAGTTTTAAAATTAATAATAACAAATAAGTTTTACTTAGAAAATTTCACAGACCTATTACAAAACCAACCCCGTATAATAATTAAAACAACTCTTTAAAAATAATCAATATATTTGGTATTATTAATTTTATTGCATTGTTACATTTTGTTATACAACGTTCATAAATTTTATAATTTTCTTTCAGATTATGTCAATCAATTTCAATTGAATAGTTTTTATTAATTGTTTTTCATTTTTTATTTTTATTTTTATTCCTTTTGATCCTATATCAAATAATTTTTCATGTATTTTCCGAAAAAAACATATAATATTATTAAATACATTTTAATTAATCCATTTGTTATACCATACACATATACATATGTACATACAAGAATATTTTATTGTCATGTATTATTTGCGTGCATTTAATAGTAAAAATTTAAAATTAAAATTCTTTAATTAAGAGTATGTTATTTATGCCACAAATAACATTTATTCCAATATAATAAATAAGAATATTTTTATATGAACAAATGCTATATATATTATAAAAAAATATATGTATGTATATTTATGGACGCGTTAACTATATAATCTTTTTATGTCATCAATTTTCATTTCCCAAAACCACATAAAAGCGTAGAAAAACAAAACGATGAGAAAAGATGGTGTTAATGTAAAAAAAAATTTAATATAAGTATGTATTATATTTAATATTGTATAACAGTTATGAATGTTGAGAATATTTTCTATATAAATATCGATATATAATATGTATACTCATATTATGTTATAAAGAGTGTTTCAAAACAATATTTTGTTATAAAAATTATTAAGTAAATTTTAAAATATAATATTAATTATTAATTAATAAATAATCTTAAATTTGTTTGGAAAATTTGATGATATAGCTATATGTATTATTAAAAGGAAATAGAATACTTATACTAAGTCTTCATTCTCTTCTAATTATTATAATATACTAATATAATATAATAAATTCTATTTTCATATAACAAAATAAAATATAACGAAAACTGTATTATACTGCATAATCTAATGCAATTAAAAATCTAGAACCCATATCTCAGACTGTATTCAAATTAATAGCTCACTGTACTCAAACTTTAGCTCAGACTACGTATTCAAAAATATCCTTTTATTAAATATGACAAAATAATTCATTTTCATATAACAAAATAAAATATAACGAAAACTGTATTATACTGCATAATCTAATGCAATTAAAAATCTAGAACCCATATCTCAGACTGTATTCAAATTAGTAGCTCACTGTACGCAAATTTTGGCTCAGACTGCGTGTTCAAAAATATTCTCTTATTAAATACGATCTTAAAATAATATCTGTTTTGAAAATAATCGGCAATTAAAATTAATTTATGTATTTCAATTATCTATATTATATTTTACAAGATTTTTCCAGTTCATGAACAGGTATACATATAATCTAATAAATAACAAAAACAAAGAAATGAAAATAGCAAAAGAGAATACTGGGTACATACATTACTCAATTGATTATACATACTGTAAAACAAAAACAAAAAATGAAAAGCGAAAAGCGAAAGAGAGTAAAAAAAGAGTAGTAATATTTTTTTTGTTTTTTTGCTTTACTACCTTAAACAAAAATAAAAAGCAAAAGGAAGCGAAATATTTTAAATGAGTTAAGTAAGAGTAAAATAATTTTTTGTTGTTGTATTTAACATGGAATGGAATTAAAAAAAATAAAACTAAAAATTGTGAGAGATATAAGAACACGAATAACGTTACGTTACGTACTTATCTAGATAACGTTGTTTAGAAGGAAATTTTTCGTTCTTAATTGTTAACTAATTCTTAATTTGAATTTTAATCATATCTATGTAATTAACAGTGACACATATTACATCTTAAAATTTATTAAATTAAAAATATTTCCATTACTTTTATTTATCATTAGTATTCAAACCAATATGATATTTATGCATATACAAGTATATACCTGCATATGTATGCCATAATATGTACAAATTTTTCTAAACTTATTTTAAAATTGATTGCCACAATCCTGTTTTTACAACAGATAATACTGCTTATAAGCAAACCACAGGGGCCCCTAGTAAGGTATATATTAGAACAAAAATTTAAATTAAAATAAGTAATTGCTAAAACCAAGTATTTCTAAAATTAATTTTCAAGTTTGTATATAGCAATTTTGCAATAATGATATAGTGTTGTACGAATTTGTATGTTATTAAGTTCTGGCTTCTAATTAATTTTTGAATGTAAAAAATTTATAGACACGATGTTTCGTATAAGGTGGCAAATAATTTTAGAGATAATTATTTGATCAATTTCCGGAAAAAAATTGTATGTGTGGGCAAGTGTAAATATGCTCGTTTTTGAGGTACACATACTTCCGAAATTCAAAGCATTTATTTATATGCAGAAGAAATTTGGTACCTTTTTTTTCCAACAGGTTATAGCTCGAAAACGAGTATATCTCCAAGCTCCCCCCCCCCCCCCCCCGACTCAATACAATTTTTTGGTGGAAATTGAACAAACAATCATTTCTTAAATTATTTGCCACCTTATTCGAAACACCCTATATTTTATATAGATTAATATGTTGCGTTTTATACGCGACTAACTCAATATTACTCAAAATTTGCCATCGTTACACCCTATATATAATTTTGAATATTCCTTTTTATTTTTACATAATCGCACATTTATACACATATTATTATATATTAATGCATAAGTACTGAAAATTATTACTTTATATGTACTCGTACTTATATTTTAATTCAATTTGTATGCAAACATTTTTTTTTTTGGTTTTTTTTTGTAAAATTTTTAATATGTATTTATTTACATTCAATATTATCCAAATATATATATATACAATATATTTCCATTGAAAATATGATTCATTCATTTAATAAAAATATTGAAAGAAAATATTTTTTTAAAATAAAAAATAAAAATAAATTTTTAAAATACAAGAGAAATATGATGATAATAGCTTCATTCAATATCTTTGTAGAGCTCATATACGAGATACAAAAAAAAATATATTCGGTAGAAAAAGAAAAAGATAATATTTCAATTACATTTCAAAATTATAAATAAGGTTTTTTTTTTTGTTTCTTTTAGAGTATAATATAAAATGTGAGGTTCAGTTTTACATTTTCATCCTGATAAAACATTAATGTTTGTGTATAGCATTGGATATTGGCATTATACGCGTACATTTAAAAAATTTTTTTATCGTATTAAATTTTCTCATTCATAATGAAATACGAATTTTTTATGAATGGATTTTTTTGGTATACATATAAGTATTTTATTTCAAAATAAAATATTTTTGTTTTTGTATTATGACCGAGGTCATTTTGTTATTTTCTTTTACTTAAGTTGATCAGCTTTTTTATAATAATACAAAAATTTTTGCTTAAAATAATTTTTCTTTTCAAAAATATTTTTACAAAATTCTTGGGAAAAAATCAATTAATTTTACTACATAAATATTAAAGGAATCTGTTCTATATGTGAATCAAAATTTCTAGTAAATGGAGGATACAAAGCTAGCTGACAATTCTATAGTCGTTATTGAATAAAAAAATAAATGCAATTAATTAAACACTATATATTTCAGTTTTTAAGGCCACATTTACCTACATAGAAATGAATGAGAGTATAGCTTATGCAGTTGCGGAAAAAAACGTCCCGAACTCTTTGGGTTTTATAACCAATAATTATAAAAATATATGAAAAAATATGAAAATAAATAAAGTTGAACTAAAAATAAAAAAAAACTGCTTATAAATTTGGATTTAGTGCTCTTAAAATTTGGATTTAATGTTCTTTACTCTTGAAAATCAAAATTGGGCACTCATTTTAAATATTTATAGCAACATCTTTTACAGTTTAAAATTCCTTAATAATCAATAAGTTTTTATTGACTATTAGACAAATTTGGGAATAATTAGTATACTAATAATAAACCATCGCCTGGATTATCCATTACTGCATTTATCAAGTAATTTCAATTTATATGAGACAATTATGTTTACATGAGTCAATTATTGAAGACTACAAAAGCTAGAATTTAATTATTTATTAATATTTGAGTTAAACCAAGTATTTAAAATTGTAAAATTATGATTGTGTGACTCTGGTGTTTTTTTTTTGGAAATTACTATAAAGCACCCAATATTATGAATTACTTCCTTATAGAATTTCGGAAACTTTAATAAATCAGTTTTGTATTTTCATTATAAACAAAAATTTTAATTTAAAATCAAAATTTTTGGTTTCAATAAAAATGCCCAGAATAAAATCAGTTCTAGATCTTTTTAAGAATTTTCAAATTTATAATAACACATTATATAACATTTTCAAAACAAATATCCGTCTTCTATATGAATAAATATTCTATTCAATTCAAAATTATACAAGACAAAAATGAAATAATATAAAATCATAAACCCAATATACCCAATATGTATAGCCAAGCCTCACATTAAAATTAAATTTGTACAGCTGTATTAGGAAAAATTTAAATTTTTGCCCAAAAAATTTTACATTAAAAGTGGAAAATATATAATTACACACACATAAGAACTTTAACATTAACTTGTATGTAAACAAGAACAAATGTTACACATGTACACACTTTGGTATAAAAACATGTATACATATATGAAAAATTATTTATGACATAAAATAATGCGTGATCTTACACAAGAGTATCCACCTACAAATCATTTTTATATATACATAAATTAAAATGAGAAGAGAAAAAAAAACCGAAAATATACATAACCATTTTCCGCGGTAATTTAATATTTTTGAAATTTTGCACGTATTTAACATTAAAATAATTTTTTTTTGAAATGAAAATTTTTAATGCAGATATTCTCAATTGAGAATCACGTTTTATAATTTCCAAACATAAAATTTTTTTAATTTTTATTTAAAAATTTCTTTTTGCATATTAAATTTAAATTTTCATTCTAAAAAAATTTAGTTCATTCATTTAACATATTTAATGAAACAGAGGATGAAAGGAAGCATTCTAAATTTTTACATTATTTATAATAAATTTTTTAAAATTCATGTTTATTTTATTTTAAAGTATAAATAATAAATTATTTAATTCTACGAATTATTACGAAAAAAATTCATAATTTATTTTATGTTTAGCATAAGCAAATCTCAAAATATAAAGAAGTTTTTTTATTAAGAATATATTAATAAATCTTGCCACTCCTTTACGAACTGATAGCAAAACACGCTGCATCCGGTACATTTATTTCATGTTCTATTGATGGCATCATAAATTCTATTAGAATTACGTTACGTATATTGGTTGTATATTGTTATAAATAAGATGAAACATGAATTTAAAAATTAATGAAAAAATTTGATGCACTCAGCATTGACCCAAATTTTTAATAAGTTAAACCTTATTAATTTAACAAAAGACAAAAAAAATTGATATTAACAAAACTAATTTAATAAATTCTTATCAAATTCTGTTGGAAAATTTGATTCTTATCAAATTCTGTTCCGTTAAAAATTTATAAGCTTTAACTAGTATAAATTAGTAGATTCCAAGGGAACCAAATGCGACAAGAGGGCATATATCCCTCAAACCACCCCAATCATTTCCGACTTATTGTAGCCTCCCTATACTCCAATTTCAACTGATATTATGTTTCCTCCAAAAATGTAAATTTTTTTTCCTCAAGAGGCTCGTTAGTTCGTCAATTTGATAATTAAAGCAAAAATCAAAAATTTCAAAATCAACAACTTACTTCGGAGTTGTCTGACGTAACCAATATGTAGAATAATTTCCTTAAAAATAATTAATAGCAATTTAATGAACTAAATTAATTGATTTTTAAATTCTTATTGCAATTAAAATATTTAACAAAATCACCTGTCTTTTATATTCTAATTGTAAAGCTAAAATAAAATTCTATTATTATTCTGAAATTTGTAATCCTAAAAATATAGATTCTAATTTTCTTTAGAACAATAGATTCTAATTTTTATAACCAATTAGAATTAATTTTAAAATTATTTACTAAATTGACATAAGCCTTAATTAATTTTTTTATTATATTTTTTATAGGTATAATTAATTGTGAACAACAATCAGGCAATCCACGTTTAGAAATTTTACCAAGACAAGATATCCAAAGAAAACCAGTAGGTAAATCATTAATGTTAACATGTAGAGCAACAGAAGCAGATTTAAATTTGGTAACAGATTTACAATGGCGTGATCCACTTAATAATACAGTATTGGCAAAATCGTAAGTATTTTTATATTATTTTAATTATTAATTTTAATTTTTTGGAAAAAAAATTTCTAAACTAAAAATTTCGCTTTTGTTTATTAAAAGAAAAAAATGTAAAATTTTGGAATAATTTTTTTTTTAAATTGCAATAAATAAGAAATTTTTAAAAAATATTGTGAAAATAGGAAAAAAAATATTAAATATTATAAATGTATACACAAAAAGTAACTAATATTATATTAAAAATTTAAAAAATTAACACATTGTAAGCCGGTCTAATAAGAATAGTCAGTAATATTTACTTGTTCTTACGGTTTCTTCAGAGGGTAAAGACAAGACAGTTTTAATAAGATTTCAATTGTTTTTCATAATTCAGTTGTAACTTATCCAACAAGTCTTTCGACATTGTCTGCAACAATATTTGCTTAATCATGAATTTTTTTGGTGCAGAAACTTGTACGAAAATTGCTTTGCTTTATAAACTTTTAAGCTTTTATTATCAAAATATTATGCAACAGTAAAAATTTCAATTCTAAATTTTTTTTTTATATTTTACATATTCATGACCTTCAAAAAAAAAATTAATTACATAATATTATTAATTATTTAGGCCAGCAATTTAATGATTACGTCTTCTTATACAAAAATTCATAAATATTAAAAAAAATACTGCTTACTTATATTTGTATCACTTTGTATTGTGCGATAATTTTTAAAGACAGTGCAAAATGTTAATTTGTATTTACAATATTCGGAAAAACTTGTTTACGTTCCCATTATATAATAATAAATATTTTCATATAAACGCAATACTACAAAACAAATTATTGAAAAACGTAATACTACAAAACAAATTATTGAAAAACGTAATACTACAAAACAAATTACTATAAAATACAATACTGCAAGCATATAACGTAATAAATATGCAATATATTAATAAATATTCTAAAAAATAAAAAAATATAGTTCATAAAATTAAAATGAGCTTTTCATACTAATTTCACGATATTAAGAAAATAATCATAATGTTTATGAACAAATAGCGTTAGCAACATTTGTTTATAAACACAATTATAACGCAGTTTTCGCTATATATATCACGATATGCTGCGTTTATGAAAAATTCTTATTATATTAATAAATTATATAGGTTGATTCATAAACATATACAAGAACATATACCATTGCTTGGTATTACGAAAGTACATAAAATAGATAATCAAATAACATGTTGATTTTTAGCCTATTTCTAAGGCCATTCAAAAAATATTTCTTTGAAGCCTCTATCTTTTTCGGAACGGAAATTATAATCAAAAAAAATTTTGTAAAAACTTCAGAAAATCAAATAGAAATTTTGTGAAAATTCGTTAAAATTCCTGTAACTTGAAAACATTAGAGATTTGGCACCTAGTCCGGAACAAAAAAATGGGTTTATACTGTTGTAAACAATGGGTTTATACTGTTGTATATATATACCATGTGTGAACCAGCATGTTTGTCACTTGAAATTATTCTAAATTATTTGTAAGAATTTCACTACAGAATCAGTTGAATCACATCAGTTGAATTCTCAATCACATTGAGAAATCGGAATCAATTCATATTTTGTGAATTCTAAAAATTTTTTTGTGAAATTAGTGTAATCATACGGGTCTAACATCTAAGAATGACCATATAAATTTTATCTTACTTCAACTATTAACAATGTGTTAATTTTAATATACTTACAAAAATTATTTACGCATATATATATTATGTATTATTATTAATATTATTATTCAAGTATAATTAGTTATAATAATTATTGGCTAACATTTTTTAACTTAAATTAATTAAAAATAAAAAAAAATTTTAAGATTAATATTATAATTTTTTTGTTTTAAATTTAAAATATTTTTAAATTATTGAATATTTTCTTTTATTTTTTTATTGTTTTTGTTTTTTATTCTTTTTGTATACGTCTTTGGTTTCTATATTAATTATTATTAATTTACTATAATTTTATTTATGTGTATGTGTATATTAATTAACTATTATTACAAATTATTTAAAGAAACAAAATTTTTACTAATTTAATATTGTAATTTAATTTTTTTTTTTTATTAATTTTTTAATACAAATTATTTTTTAATATTTAATTATTAAAAAAAAAAAACAAAAAAAATCTATTTTCGAATTTTAATTATAATTATTTATAATTTTTTTTTCTTTCTTTATTTTATTTATTTTTAATTAAAATACATTTAGGGACAAATACATACCACTATATGATACCACGGGTCGCATCAGAAAGAATCTGACGTCGTAAGTTTTGCATTAAAACAAAACAAACCACAGAAATAAATTCAGAAATTGAAATTTATTTATTTTTTTTTTGTAAACTACGAAATGAAACGAAAAAAATAGTCACCCTTACACAAAAAAAAAAAAGCAAAAGTTTAAGAAAAAAAAAATAACAGTTTCCATCTTCAATAACGCAATTATTTTCAAAATGGAGTCAAAAAAAAAAGCAGAAAAAAATAACCATGCCTCGTAAAACAAAAGCTGAAAATTTTGCATTTTCATATTAAATTTTTCCTCATTTTTTTTTTTCGTTTTTTTCTGATTTTTTACTTATTTTTTTCTTTTATTAAAATCCTTACTTTTATAAATTCATTTATTTTTTAATTTTTTTCATTGTTTTAATTTTTTTTTTGTTTCTACATATATTTTGTTTTATAAGTAACATTGAATTTGGCGCATAATTTAAAATTAACCAGAACAAAAAAACAAAATGCGAATTTTAAAAACCGCCATCATTTCCTATTAAAAAAAAACTTTTGGTTAATCATTTCACACACATATTTTTTTTTTTAATTCTGCTGGCTATTTGTTTTTTTTTTTTTTTGTTTAATATTTTTCTGAAAAACTTTTGCAAAACTGTTTTAATATTATAAACTATATATTGTGTATGTATTTTATAACCCCATTATACGTTCAATACATACACAATCCAATCAATCATTATTAGCACAAAATTTAAAAGCAAAAAAGTGTTCTAACTTTTATAATGCAAAAAATAAACCAAATATTTTTTAATTTCATTCATACTATTATTTTTTCTTCTAATCTTCATATTTAAACCCATATTGCATTTGAATAGTTTTTTCAAATAGAGAAGTGATTTTTAATATTACACAGTGATTTAAAATATAATGGATTTCTAATAATTTGTACTTTTATTAGTCTTAATAATGGTAAAAGGAAGAATTATATTATTGATAAATATCACATATTTGTGAGAACAATAGCATAAGTCAAAATGCAGAGCCACAGACTTGCTTTTATTACTAATAACAAAATACAGAAAAAAACAAAGTAATATAGAAAATTTGTTCATATACTTATAGAATAGTTCTATACAAACGATAATAATTTACACTCAGCTATAAATACTTTAAATTCCGAAAGTCAAATTTATATTTTTGAGTTGTATCGTTATTCTTCCCAATGTGTGATATTACGCATTTTCACGGTTTTATTAAACAAAGAGAAAAATTTAATTCAATATTTTCACAATATTGTTGCTGCTTTTTTATATCCGTACTTCAATAGTAGTTCAAACTTCAATAGTAGTTTTGCCATATCTTAAAAAATATTGAAAAATACTGGAATTTTACATAAATTTATATGGTAAAATGGCAACTTAAAGTCATAGCCGGCCCCATAGTCAGCTACAAATAAAATAACAAATTCGTACGGGTATCACAAAGTTGACATGATCAATTCTATTTTTTCACGTTTACCCATTAATTTATTAAAAATTATATTAACCCAATTAATGCCAACGTACATTTCGTGACTATTCATACTGTTAATTCATATATAAGACTGTTAAGGTAAATTGATCGAATTACTTTTTGAATGAGCTTTTTGCAACAATTTTACTCGCAAACAATATTAGTATACACTGGAAAAAAAATATTACTAATATACGGGAAAAAAAATTCAACTATTTATTTATTAATTTCTCTGATTGTGATTCATCAACAACTTAAATTTTAAATCTTATTCTTAAAATATATCGTATAATCATGCTTCTGAATAATTTCCAATACGAATTTCTCTAAAATCAGTACAAATTTTCATTATTTTGCAGCCCAAAAATTTTAAATGAGAAATTTCGAAATCACTTCGATTTGAAATCTTATAATGTAAATGGTTTAAATATATATACATAAAATAATTTTTTTTTATTTTGGTTAAGTTTTCTAAATTTTTATTTTTTTTTTATTTTTAATAAAATGAGTGCGATTACTACATCATAACTATACCTACCAATTCTTATTCATTATGCTGTTTTATTTAATTTATTATTTTTTCTTTATAATACGCAAAATTAAATAAAAATTACACAAAAATCTAAATTCATTAATTTTAATAATATTGTTAACCCTTTATTACCATTACTTTATATTAGAATCCACATATAGTGATGCACAAAAAAACAAATTATAAAAAGAGTGGTTGGTTAGTGTTCTTATAATCGTTTTTTTTCTCTCTCTCTCTCTTCTTTTTTTTTTTTTTTTGATTTTGCAGGTGTTTGCCTTATGCAGAACAAAATGATGCTTCAATGTAAAATTTAGTACATTATAATTAATAAATTTTAATAAGTATATTTCCTCAAAATATAATGTAGTGCCACAAGAATTTAATTGTGTGTGTGTTTTTGTTTTCTGTAAAAATATAGAGATTTTAGTAGAAAGTTGAAAATGTAACTTGTTGCAAATCAAAGAGTTTAGTATATTTGCTTCAAATATATTATTAATGTAAATATAAAAAAATTCTCTTATAAAATTTATTTTTCTCACATAATATGTTGTTTTACAAAATGTATTAGTAGTATCAATATTATAGGCTACAATACATAAACACATATACCATATGAAATCCCTTGCAAAAGGTTTAATTGCAATGTGAAAAAGCGTATTACAAATCACATACTTTCATATACAAAATCCACTTACTTTCCAATTATTCACACGAAATTCTGTGAAAGGTAACAATTATGTTAAATTCATTGCTTTGTTAAATTTTAATTAAACTGGTCTAAATCGAAATTCTCCTGTAAATTTTTTTTATTTTTTTGTTTTTTTATCGGAATAATACCGGAATTTTTGAATAATTGAATTGAATTTGAATTACAAATGAATAATGATAACGTGTGATTGTTTATCTTTAATTAATTTCTTTATAAGAATAGAAATTTTATCATACAACTGCGGAACAAGTGGATGATGTAACCAAAGAAACGAGTCTAGGTAGAGAAATTTATTAATAAATTTTTCTCCTTGAACTGGATTCAAACCACTGATCTACTTATTTCTAAGCGGACGCTCTGCCAACTGAGCTACAGAAATATGAAGAAATTACCGGCAAATTTTTCTCCAAATTGCTTCTACAGTAATCATCATGATTACCAAATATTATTTATACGCGATAGCTACATGCAATTGTAATTTTTTTTTGAAGCACACAATCACAAGAACATAATTTGAATATAGAATCTTGTCTCTCACACCAATGTTATTACAGATGAATATTTATAAAGTATTTAATATCACAAATTTTCTATTTTAACCAGATATAATTTTTATACATTTTAAATTAAATTCAGAAATATTAAATTATAACCCCTTGCATACTGAGTTTAAAATCAAATTAAATTCAAATTAGCTTTTATAATTTAAATCTCTCTGTATATGCTTCTATATTTTATAATTTAATACCTTAAAATTATTATTATAGAAGATTACCATAATATACAAATTATGAAAATATGCAATTTATTTACATAAAATTTAATAATATTTAAAATAATAATTTAAATATGAGCACAATATTAAAAATATGAGAATGTTAAAATTTAATAAATTTAATGCAAAATTTTTAATTATATTACTAACTATATAATCATATAAATAAAATAACATTGTACATTTAAATATTGTGTACAATATTGGTTACAAATTGTTTATTCTTTTAAATAATTCCATGCTCATAAATATTATATTACGTGTATTTAATTTAAATATTATTTAATAATTATCATTATTTTCATATAGAAATTTTTATATGTATAAAATATTCCTTGTAACATACATACAATATTATTTTCATTATTAATGAAATAAATTTTTTTTTATATAATTAAATGTATGTATATACAATATATGATTAAATTTTCAATTTAAATTTTAATAATAATTAAATTTTAAATATTCATTCAATTACAATTTAAAATATGAAATTAAATATTATTATATTCAAAATAATAAGATTATAGACGAATACAAATGTAAATTTATTATTATTGTTTGGACGAATGGCAAATACAAAGAGCATTTTATTAATATGTATAATTAATTCATGTAGCATATAGTTAGATAAAAATAAAATTTTATATTTAAATAATTGTAATTTGTGTCAAATATAATATATTTAAATATATGCGCATGTTTATGCAGGGTGTTCCGTATCAAAGTGCACTATTATATACCATTGTAAAGGACCTTATGAGTAGACAATACCAAATATGATATTCTATGGCAAAATCATTTTTGCAAATGTGAGGGAAACTCTTTTGTTAAGTTGAACATTTGCATAATAGAAGAGAGACACAATTTTGTACGGTTGTTTTAAATTTTTCTAATTTACAGTACTCTATTTTTCTCAATAACTCCTAAACTAGATTAGATAGCATGATGACTCATATTCCAAATTCAAGCTGAGTTCTCGGTCAATCAGCTAAAATTGGAGAAAACTCTAATGTTACATGTCCTGGAAAATTAATGTTTTTTAAAAATGAATAATTAAACTATCAAGTTTTTCGAAATTTAAAGTGATTTGATTTCAGAATCTCATCAGATTATAGGTAACGTAGATATTCATCCGAAATCCCCTATTCTTCTTAAGCTTCGAAATCATATTTAATAATATGTAGTGTCTTATATAGTCACGAAGCTATACTTAAAATTTTAAAATGTAAAAAAATCAGTCGAAATTGGCTTTAAGCCTCTGTAACTCCGAACCTATTGAGCTGTAAACATCGTCTCCATACAAAAGTTTTATTTACTCAAGAATAATGGTTTATATCAGTACCCTTTGTTACGATACACCCCGTATAAATACATGTATGTACTTTGCGATAATAAAACAAAAAGATTTCGAAATTTATTCAAGTAATAATTTCTATTACGTATTTAAATTAATAAAATTTAGTTAATTTCGTCCCCGTTTCAAAAAGTTTTTTGTTAGATAATCAAATACGATATATAATTTTTTTTTGTAAGGATCAAAATAGGAAAATAAGGACACAAAATTGAAATTATAGCACACCAATTCTGAAGCTTTATCAACTAATTAACATTAATTATTAATTTCCAACTAATTTATTATTGATAATTGATGAAACATAATAATTCTATTAAAAATAACAGCTTTTAAAGTAAAATTAAAAATCATAATTTTAAAAACATAATTATTCGACCCATAATTTTCAATATCATTTAATTTATATTATAATTTTTTTATCGAATATACTATATAGAAAAACTATTTCATCTCTAAAATATAACAATTTACGGACATTATCATCATGATATTATTAACAACAAATTTGTTAAATTATTTTAAAATTGAAAACTAATCAAAAACTATTTTCACTTAGTTTTACTGTGGTGTCTAAAATACAATAATTATAAAAAATTTTACTTATTATAAAAGTTTCTTATAACAACAAATGGTATATCACATTAATAATTTAGTAGTGAAAATGAAAAGTTCATATTGAAGGGGCTTCTAATTGCAAACTTGTAATTAAATTTTTAATTAATTATCAGGGAAACTATGCATTTTAATTCCGAAATGTGATATATCATTTACATAAAATTTAATTTAATAAATATTAATTTTGTAATATATACAAAAAATATACTTAAACCTTGTATATTATTCTACTATAGAAAGTTTGTATAACATTACAATTATCCTTCCTTACTAACACTAAACTCATATACAACATATAACATTTTAATTTTTAGTTTTTTCTTATATCATTTTTTTGTGTAAAATTAATTATTTTTTAATTTCACATATAATATATATATATACATTCATACATAGTTAATTACAAATAAAGATCATATTATAGTATGTGTAAATACAAATACATATACAATATTGTTGTTATAACAAATATTTATAAGTATAGAAACAATTCTAACAAAATCATTTTAATTATTTTATTACATTAAATTTTTTTTTTGTATATTTTATTTTATAGTGTTGGATTGTCACCACCAATGTATACAGAATTATTACCAGGAGATAATTTAGCTCTTATCATTCCGTTCCTTCAAGATTCAATGGCTGGACGTTATTATTGTTCAGCATCATACGCAAATAGTAATTTATTACAAACAAGTGTACAAGTTGAAACTTTCGGTAAGTTTTATTTGAAACTTGAAATTATTACTTAATTCGAAAATATTACATTGCATATATTTAGGCAAAATACAACTGTTCTTAAGTTGCTTTAAATATTGACAGAATAAATATGCATATTTTTTTTTCATGTAGTCGCTATAACATGGATAGATGCTCCAGAGAAACAATATCCAGTACTTGGTAATGATCATAAAGTTAGATGTAAAGTAGAAGCTAATCCATCGCCAACAGTCGACTGGTTACGAAATGAAGATCCTGTAAGTTTTCTTGAATACATTTTTTTTTTAAATCTAAATTTAAAACTAAAACTTATATTTAATAATATTAGATAAGAACTGGAGCCAAATATGTTATAGAACCTGATGGTCTTTTAATTAAAAATGTTCAAGAATCTGATGATGGATTTTATACGTGTCGTGCACTTGTAATGCAAACCGGTGATCTAGATGAACGTCATATTCGTGTTGAAGTTTACATAAAGCCGGTAATACATGACCTTAGACCAGAATTTAAAGCAATTGAAGGTCAATCATTTTCGGCCTCATGTAATGCAACAGGAAAACCTGTACCAGAAATATCATGGATAAAAGAACAATCACAACAAAATGTTGCAACAGCTGATCGTTTTCAAGTTGATTCACAAACTGGTCGTTTAACGATAACAAATGTTGAGAAAAAAGATCATGGCGTTTATACATGTATGGCAAGAAATGCAGCTGGTCTTGCAGAACAAGCAACTAAAATTAGTGTACAAATAAAACCAGAAATATTTGAATTATATAATAGAACTGGTGTACAGGGTAAAGAAATTGCAATAACATGTAGATCAAAAGGACGACCAGCACCAGAAATAACATTTAAAAGATGGGGTAGTGATGAAGAATTTGTAATTGGACCGCAACCAGATGATGATAGAATTATTTTAGAACAACATTTTGATCAAGATGCCGGTGAATCATCTGGTACATTAAGAATTACAAGCTCATTAAGAACTGATGATGGCTTATATCAATGTATTGCTAAAAATCAAGCAGAAACAGCATATAAAACTGGTCATATAACTGTTGAATATCCACCAAATTTCGATCATATGAAAGATTATCCACCAGTATTTAGCTGGGAAGAACGACCAGCAAATTTAAGTTGTTTAGCTATGGGTATACCAAATGCAACAATTGAATGGAGATGGAATGGTCGTATAGTTAAAGATTTAGTAGATAAAAATTTAGAAATAATTGGTACTGGACCACAAAGTAGTTTAATTGTTAAACCAGTAGCTCGTCATTATTATTCTGCTTATAAATGTATAGCAACAAATACGCATGGTGTTAAAGAAATTGATATATTATTAAAAGAAGCTAGATTACCGGACTACGTTCCATCTGCACGTGTAAAAGTTGTTACTGCAACAACAATGACATTTGAAATAATATCACCACCAACTGAAAAAGGTCTACCAATATTATCATTTAAAGTACAATATAAAGAAGAAAATGGTTTAAATGATTGGAATAATGCACCATCACGTATATGGTCAGCTGATAGTCCATATATTGTTGAAGGTTTAAGGCCACAAACATCATATATATTTAGATTTGCAGCAACAAATATGGTTGGTACAGGTGGTTGGGGTGCAACAGTAACACAATCTACACCAAAACGTTCAGCACCAGAAGAACCAAAAGTATTACATTCACCAGTTAATGATGATGAAGCTGAACCAATTGTTGTATCACCTTATTCAGATCATTTTGAATTAAGATGGAATGTACCTGCTGATAATGGTGAACCTATTGATTTTTATCAAGTAAAATTCTGTCCGGTAAGTTTAATAATTGATATTGTCCCTAAGTATATTTGATGAGAAACATAAAATTAATGCTAAATACTTTTAAAATAATTATTTTAAAAAGCAGATAATAAAAATTTCATTATTTTAAAATAAAAATTTAAAAAAAAAAATGAAAGTAAGTAATTTAGGCTCAGATATAATAATGGAATTACTCAATTTATATATTAAAAATATTTAGACTATAAAAGTAAAATTTATGAGGAATGTTTGTTCAAAGGCTGAATTAAAAATTTGTAATTCTATAATTAAAATTAATTTCTATTAAATAATAAGTTTAAAACTTTCAGAAAAGAGAATCTTTATTATGTAAAACAACACTAAAAATATGTATTGTTACATTAATAAGGCTTGAAGAAATAAGTTGCGGTTATGGTTGTCTGAATTGGGTAATTTTCTGAAAAAATAGAAATTACCATTTATGCTTATTAAACCGAAATCCAAATATTTTATTAATTTAGAAAGGATAAATCTAAAAATTCCCCCAAAATAATTTTAATTAATTTAATTTTATATGCTTAATTTTTATATACCTTCAATTATATTCAATTATACTTGTTAGAGAATAAGCGATCTAATTAGCCAAATGCTTTCGATTTTTAAATTAATGCATTAGTATTAGTGAATCATATTACACTTTCGATTTTAATAAAAAAGTGGGCAGCCATATTTTAATTACATTATTAAAATATCACTGAAAATTGATCATATAGTTTTCTGATCTATAAATTTCATACTAGTCATTTTAAAAAATGATTCAATTTTTTAGGTGTTTGGTCAAAAGGCGGTAAACTATTTTACGAAAATTTTATATATAAAATAATAAAAATTTCTTCAATAAATATTATTTTTGTTAAACAGAATAATTTTAAACAAATGCGCTTTTTGAACAAACACACCTCATATATTATTATTACGCATATGTTTGCATTTTAAGCTTTATGTAGACTGCAACATTTTAGATCAAAATTATAGGCGAAACAAATTATATAAATATAGTGTGAAAAAATTTTATGAGAAAGTTTTAAAAAAAACCATTTCCCATTTTCTACGATTCCAGACACCTACATTTTCGTCACCTTGTACATTTTTGTTCACAAACTCATATACGATTTTTAAATCAGATTTTCATATTTTTTTGAAATTAAATACCAACTCCCGTAGTAAATAACAAATTTTAGTATTAAATGTGATTTATTCTACATAAAAGTATGCAATTCAAATTTTAATTATATTTAAACGTGTTGAGTGTTAATTTCTTCTAAATTATACTGTTATATAATAATTTAAAAAAACACACTATGTACTATATATAACATTAAAATCTAAATAAAATAATGATTAGAAATTTTTAAAATACAAAATATTAAACATTAATAAATATTTTCTTAATTATCATTAATTTTATTTTTAATTTTTTATTCTCCCTCTTTCTCTCTCTTCTTTATAAAAATAATGTTAATTAAAAACAGGGTCAAAAAATTAGTGGTACATGGAATGAAAATGAACAAGATTGTAGATCACGTGATGTCATTGAAACAACAACATTTGAAATGTCACAATTAAGCGGGAACACATATTATCGTATTGAATTGAGAGCACATAATGCAATTGGTTTTTCAACACCAGCAAGCCTATATATGAAAACAGCACGAGGTGAGTTCGATGAATCTGATACTGCAAATTTTAGAAAATTTTTGTATACATCTGGTTTTGTTTCGGCCGCTAATCAGATATTTACTTCTACCACTACTACTACTACTACTATTATCATGATAATAACTACTATATTGACAACAACAATTACATCTACATTATTTACAAGCTATTATTCTTTATTTCAATAATTTTTTATTTTATTTTATTAATTTTTTTTTTTTTTAACTTTTCAAAATTATTAGTTTTTATTTTGTTTTTTTTTTTTTTAATTTTATTAAACATTACAAAAATAAAACAAGATTTTAATTCACAATAAACAAAAGAAAACATCTTAAATAAAATTATTAAATTAATTAAAAAAAAAAAAAAAATTCGCTATAAAATCGCTATTTTTTCGAGCTATTTGCGATTCCAAGCTCAAACTTTCAATTCAAATTTAATGTTAGCTGTGAAATTTTAAATTTAAAAATAAAAATTATTTAATTTTAATATTAATATTAAAATTTAAATGAAATTATTAAAAATTTTGTTTAAAACATTTTTAATATAAAAAATTAAAATATTGCATAAATTTAGGCTCGTAATTATAATGCCTACTACTACTAAAATTTAATTTGAATTTTAAACAAAAAATCAATTTGTTCAAAATTCTAACAAAAATTGCAGATTATTATTTAAAATAATATTATTTTCAATTATCGTAAAAAATGATCGTAAATTAAGCAATTGTAGTGCGAATTTTTTTTTTTTTTTTAATTATCAATACATGAAAACTTAATAGCTATCGCCTTTATTTTTTTTTTTTTATTCATTATTTACTATAATTATTACTATGTGTATGTTATTATTGTATGTATGTATGTATGTACGTATGTAATGCTCGATTAAAATATATTTATGTAAATTGTAAATGTGCTCGTTCGTTTCTTCTTTTCTTTTTTATACTTATTATAATAATATGTAATAGATATGTGTCTGAAAAAACAAAAAAAAAAGAAAAATAACTAAAAAATTCACTATTTTTAATTTTAATTAAAATTTAATAATAAAAAATATTATTAAAAATTATTATTAATTTACATTTTTTTTTTGTTGTTTTTGAAATTCATAAAATATTATGGGGAAGAAATTAAATGTAATAGCATTTTCAAAATCATTTTACACAAACACGACAAAAGTCTTTATATTGTACACATAGAATATTTTTTTTTCTTATTATTTTCAATACATACTACAATATTAATGCATTCAAATAAAATAATGAAATATTTTAAAATTAAAATTTTTATTATTTTAATTTTGTACTTTTGTGCTTTTTCTATTTAAATATTTTATATTGTTCTATTTTATATTTCAACAAATAAATTCTGTATATTGTATAGTGAGAAATATTCGAGTATATACGATAATCATTTTGATAATTTAATTTTACATTTACAACTACAATTCTTTGATGGGCGGTAGTAGGAGTATAAGTCAAAAATATCAATTTTTCACTAGAGCAAAAAAACTTAATAAAATTGTTCACTTTTGCTTTGAACAATATATTTAAATGCATTTGTTTCAAAGGTTTGTAAGTTTCGTAGCGCTATGAGTTTTTGATAGACGATGTATTTTGAGCTCTAGATTACATTGGTGTACTTATCAGGTTTTTGCAAAAAATTGACTTATACTCCTACTACCGCCCATCAAAGAATTATTTCTGCTGTTCAGCAAAATTTCAATATATTTGAGTGTAATTTTAATGCATTCAAATTAATTATGTATAAACCTACTCATTTGTAATTAATTTTTCAGTATAATTCTATACAGTATACAATAACCCAAATAATGTTATAATTATTGCATACTTTTAGGTATTTAATATGCATAAAATATGATAAAATTTCATTTAAAAAATTTTTCAAATTTTTAAGATTATCTTTCTTGTAATTGAGCTACACAATTTGAGATTTGAGAAAAATATAAAAGTAATTAAAATATTAAAAAATTTATTTAATATTCCATAAAATGTTATGATTTTTAATAGAACAAAAAATTTAATATTTTCTTAAATAAAAATAGATAATTTTTTGATTCGGTAAAATTTTCATGAATACCAAGAAAAAGAAATGCTTACTTTTCAAATATCTACTCTCATTTAAAAAAAAATTAATAATTTTTTTAACTCAAAATTTCAATATAAAATTTAAAGATAATAAGCGCATCTTTTACTCAATATACCTTTTTTATTTTTTTAATTTTATTAATTCAATATACACATATTATGCACAAATTATATTTTACATTATTATATATAATTTTATTTAAAAAATTCATACACTTAACTTAAAACATAGAGAAAAAAATTAATGAAAAATAAATAAAATATAAAAAAAAAAATTTTATTAAAGGCGATACTATATAAATATTTTTTCAATCATTATCGCAAATTATCAAATATGAGCTAGGATCAATTTAGAAACAACGATATTTTATTAATAGGTTTTATTAATATTTTCCAAAATAATTTTAATCGATTTTTTTTGCAAAAAAGAAAAAAAATCTATATAGAATCAAATTTAAATTAAATTCCAATTTACAAAATTAATAAAATAAATAAATTTTAATTTTTATTAATAATGCATCGAAATCAATATTTAATCGATAATATATAAAAATGAGTGTAATAATCGATAAAATAATGAGTATATTTTACATCAAAAAAAATGAAAAAAAAAAAACATTAAAGATTAGATTCTTTTGAATTCAACAATGTTGGGATATTTAATCGAGTAAATTCAGCTAGATTAAAAAAAATACAATGTCATTTTATACCAAATTTCAAAAATTTGGATTAATTTAAAGGAGCTCAATTAAAAAAGCAAAGATTATTTAATTTGCAATTGTTGAATAAAATACATGTGACACAATATCTATGTATATCACACAATGAAACCTGTCTGTGAAAATGAAACCTTAAGAACTTTTTTTTTCAAAAATTTCAAAATGCTTTTTCAAAACGTTATTTTGCCAAAAATGCACTTGGTTATGCTCTTTTAAAAACTCAGTGCAAAACTAAAAATCCACTCAGTGCAAAACTAAAAATCCACTCAGTGCAAAACTAAAAATCCACTCAGTGGAAAACTAAAAATTCAAATTCGGCATTAAAAATCGTAATATTCCCAACACTTGTTTTTCAATGTACAAATTGAATAAAAATTAAAATTAACTACTCGAATAATTATTAAAAAATTTTCAATTTCTAAATATATATTAATTCAAATAAAATCAATTAATTGATTCTTGTTCAACTAATTTATACTCATTGCTTTTGGTTAATATTATTCTTAAACATATTCAAAATAATATAAAAGAAAATAATATTTCTTAATTTTCTTTCAAAACTCTTAAAAATTCAAAATTTCTAAATTATAGGTCAAAATTTCCAAACCAATAAAAATTAATTTTGCTCAAAATTTACACTCAAAAAACCATTTCAAAATCCCAGTAAATATTTTCGTTTACAAATGAGAAACAAAAATAAAAAACAAAAAAAAATTACTCTTGTTTCTCTTTAATTTTAAAACTAGAATCGAATTAAAAAAATCGAATTGAAAAAATCGAATTGAAAAAATCGAATTAAAAAAAAAGAAAAAGGACAAACTGTGAATATACATTCAATTTCTATTCTATTCAAATAAAAAAAAAAAAATAAATAAACAACCAATATAGTTTTTAAATTTTAGTATCTAATTAATTTTTTTATTTTTAATTAAAAAAAAAAACAAAAAATTCATATATTTTACATATTTAATATAATTATATTTAAATAAAGACAAAACTTAATTAAATAATTCTGTTTAATTTTTTTTTGTTTTTCTCAAATTAATAATATAAATAATTATTAATAAATATAATAAGTCTTTCGTTTTTAATATTTTAAATATTTTAATTACCATATAAGAATAATTCGTAAAAAATAATTTTTTTTTAATTAATGTATAAAAAATTTTTTAAATAAGAAAATCATTTAATATTATACAAAATGTGTTAAACACAAACGACATGAAAACGAAATAATTTTAAAATATAATTTCAATAATATAAATTAAAATAATATAGAATATTATGTTAAAAGAAAACAAACACAAGATTTCTTGATTTTAAAAAAAATATTTTTAATATTAATTTTTTATTTAATTAAAAATAATGTATAAAAAAATCAACAACAAAATTTAAAAATAAATAAAAAAAAAATAAGTAATAATTAAAAAATAAAATATAAACAATAAAAAAAAAAAAATATGAGGTATATTCATTTCGGTTGACAACATCCCAGTAAACTTAGAGACCTCATTTTTTTATTTCAATTTTAAATTTTTTTTTTTTTAATATAGAATTTTTAATTTTTAAACATCATTTTTTTTTATCATATAATTTTAAATACACATCCAATATATACATAAAATATAATTCTATATATATTTTTTTAATTTTACATTTTAATTTAAAAAATAATACATAGAAAGAAAAGAAAAAGAGAAAAAAAAAGAGAATTTAAAATTATCTGTGTGTGTATGTATTTTGTATAATTGTCAATTATTGTTTCTTCTTTATGTTTATTTCTATTTTTTTTTTTTGGTTTGTATAAGTAAAATATAATAAGTAATTTTTTATTTGTATATGTTAGGAAATTAAAATAAATAATAAATTATAATTTTATTGTAATACACCTTCTCTATTATACATATAATAATTTATAATTAAATAAAAATTATAAAAAAATATAAAAGAGATTTTATGTTTAAACGTATAATTACAAAATTTATTTTTTATATTTTATTATTTTATAATTTCTTATCTTTATTTTTTTTTTTTAAATATTTTTCTTATTTCTTAATTTTTATTAATAATTTTTTATTTTATTTCATATGAATTTTATGTAATTGTTGATTCATATTATTTCATTCAAAAATAAAAATAATAATTAGTCAAAGTTATAGCTTTGTGTGTTAAATGTTAAAATGTAAAAGGACTTGAATTCAAATAAAAATATTTTAAATAAATATTTTGCCCCTATTAGTCAGTAACAATTTCAATTTAAGAATATTATATTTTTTAATTCTCTATAAATTATTTATTTCTCTTAAAAAGTTAAAATTTTTCTTTAATATCATTTTCTGAATTTCGAATACAGTTTTTTAGAATATAGTTTTTTTCTTTAAAATGAATAAGTATTGTGCCTATTATACACTAATAATATTAATGTTTTCATACAACTGCAGAACAGATAGATGACATAATCAGTAATTGATGGATGACGCCTAATAGAAAGCGTTAGGTTACTGGTTCGAGTTCAGTTTGAGGTCTGTTCTGTGCAATTATATGAAGAAATTTGCATTGAATTAATATTTCCTTTAGTGTGATCTATTGATTTTCAAAGTTTTAAATTCCAAATTGTATCCACAACACATAAATGAAATGACCATATTTTCCAAATTGGTAACAATAATTTTTTTTTAAAATATTAAAATTAAACTTCCCTTGAAAATTGAATAAAATAATATTTTTTGAATACTTATAAATATTTTTTACTTTTCATGTAAAATTAATATACAAGTTTTTTTTTAAAAAAAAAAAAAATAAATAAATTAAAGCTATAACTTTTATATAAAACATAATTAGTTTTTTATTTAAATTAGTAAAAACTTAAATTTTATTATTAATTTTTAAATTAAAATAATTTGTAATGCTTTAAAATTTCTTTATTGAAATAAAAACAAAAATTTTCCAAAATTTTACATTTTTTTTGTTGTTGTTGTTGTTTTTTGTTTTAATTTTTGTTCCTAATATAACATAATATATACAAAATAATATTAATATTAATAACATTAATATAACAGTTTTTTTATATTCTGTAACACTATTCGACATTATTCAATTCAGGAAATTTGCTTAAACTTGAATCAAATTTTAGATCTTATATTAATTATTATACTGAATTAGTGACAATATTTAGCGCATATTACATAATTTCTTATCTAATATTAATTACAAACTATACAAACTAACAAATTTTTATTAGAATTTTAAAAATTCTAATTATAAATTCTAACATAAGAATTTTAAATTGAACTATTTTAGAATTAAAATCTAATTATCTCATTGAAAATAAATAATAAAATTAAATTGATTAATTACAAAATAATGGCAATTCTCGAGGCATATATGATTCAAAATCTGCCTAATATATAATATTCGATATATTAACTGAGATATAATTGTATTTTTGGATATTAAATTTATTTCCGAAAGTTTTATTTTGTCGAATAAAATTTTGGGTAGAAAAAACGAATTATTTCAAGAATTTCTTTTTAGAAATTTCTGTTCAGACGGAACTGTAAATAAAAAGAACAATAAATATAGTTTAATTTTCTCATAATAGCAATAAATTTTTTTTTAATGTCACATAATTTTCATTTAAATATCTACTTCGAAAAGGATAAGCGATTGTTAATCGACCCCATTACAACAATATAAATTTAAATAGCACAATATGGCAGAGTCATTTTTTCAACAATATTTATATTAAATATTTTAAATAATTTTTAATTTAATATTTTATATTAAATACAAAACTTTGTATACAATTAATAATATTATGTTTTTTTTTTTATTTTGGTCTTAAAATAAATAAATTTTATTAATTGAAAACTAACACACAAATATTAATTAGTTTTTGTTTTAAATCCTTTCGATGTAGTGTTATCAAAATTTTTATTTACATTCACATTATATGTGTTTCTTCCCTTTAATTACACATTAATAGCATTCTACACTTTTAAATATCATGTATTCTCTATTTAATGTTACTTTATGTTTTCCTGTTCATCTTATTTTTCGTATTATTATATTCTTAATAAAGTAGTTTCCATTTTTAATATTTTATCTTAAATTTTTATACTTATATAAACTATAATTATTATTAATTGCATTTATCTATCTAATCACAACTAATTCAGAAATAAAATTTTTATTTTTCAAAATTTTGTATTCATCATATTCGATATAATTTATATAACATATTTTAGATATTTTATAAAATTTTATTTTTTTTTGTTTTAATAATAACTTAAATTTTTTAAAAGTCTTATTGGCAAATTTATTTTCTCTTATAATTATTATGACCGTTTCGAGATATGCGATGTGGGTCACTAAATGGAGAAAATTATAATAAATGCAAGGGCTATTACAATTGTATTGTAAATTTGTGCATTGCCAAAAATTAGAGCAACTCGAATTTTAAGATTAGTATGAGAATATCATAAAAAAAACACATATCTAGATTCTTAAAAATGAATTGATATTGTTTTTTATTTAAATTATTTAATAAAAGTTATACGAACCAGAAATGATATTTAAAGTCATGAATATTTCTATTTTTGATTTTGGAATAATTTGTTTGTTTCTGAATTAAACATCAAATATATTCCCATTTGATCGATTTCAAAGAGTTTTAAGAGACTGATTTGAGATTTTTTGGAATTTAAAATAATTTCTACTTGCAAAAATCTTCTAAAAATTTTGATTTTCAGGTTATATTTTTATAGATCCAACTTTAAGAGAACTATATATGAATCATAAAAAAGAGATTAAATTTTATGTTTCATTGCAAATTAATTTCTAGCTATTAATTTCTAGAATCCTATTAATCCTGTCGCCTTTTAATCTAAAGTCTATTTTGTACCGTATACGTTTATATTAAATATTTGTTATACATTCTTCAACATTTTCTAAATACGAAAGAATTCTTTTTTATTTTTCTTTTATACTCATTTCACTTTCATTTCAATAAAATTTTATAATTTGTAGATTTTATATCTATATATATATATATATATTATAGAATGTTATGTTACATAATTATACGTACAATATTATAATTATAATTATTTTTTTTTTTGTATACAAAGAATGTTTTAGCTTAAACTTATATATACGTACGTAAATGTTTTCATATATACATATTTTATGTACAATTAATTAAAAAATTTTATTTATAATGATTTATGAATAATGCACATTTAAATAAAATAAAAAATTTATCAAAAAATTTAAATTTCATTAGAATTTTCAATGCATAATAATGATGATGAATAATTTGTTCATTCTTTTTGTTTCTAATTGAGCCACATATGATTACTGAAATAAATTATATAAAATTTGTAAATTTCTAAATTGGATTGGAAAATTGAATTCCTATTTTTATATGAAACTCAAAGAAATTGACAAATTATCATATATAGTTACATAATTGTATTAATTTTAAAATTAATGTTATATATTTGTTCTATATACATATATAAATGTTCATTTTACATTAAACATTTTTTTTGTGTTTTATTTTATAAAAGATAAAACTTAATAAATTTTAATAAAATTAAAGCAAAATCAATCGAATAATTTAATATATTTTATTATTTATTTAAAATTTTTCATAATAATATCATTGGATTCTTATATACAGATAATCAAAAAATTAATTAAATTAAAATAATATTAGTACTAATAATTAATTGTTATAATTGTTAATAAATTATTTTTAAATCATATATATATTCATTAGTGTTATTGCAAAAGCGAAGAAATTTTATTTTTAATTATTTTAATATTTCCTACAATAATGGAACTACATTATGAGTGTATGTGATGCCTATAATATCAGTCTATAATTTAATCACATTGATGCATATACAGTAGAAATCGGTTAGAGCGTACACTCAAGAGATCGGAAAAAATGAAAAAAATTTATTATTATTTATTTCTCAATTTTTACAATATTATTAATTTATTTACTCTTCAATTCAAAATCAAAGTGGAAATTAAATTTAAATGAAAATGATATTAAAGGACTCGTCATAATAAAAACTTTTCTTAAACAGCGAAAATTTTAAGCTACGTATAATAAAAAATCAGATGTCGCTCATATTCTATGTTATTTCCATATTAATAGAGATGTCGCTGATGTAAAAACATTCGCAATAATTAATTTTTGTGTTAAAACTGCATTGTAAGCAGTTTTTATTTTCATACATTTTATATATGAATCAAAGTATTGTGTTATCGTTTTTGTGCTCTATAAATCGACATTTAATTATAATCGATTTTTACTGTATGTATTATAGTTCTATGGCTTTTCCAAATTTTAATTAATATTTGAAAATCTCTTGAATCTAATGAGATTCACCAAATTTTCTTTAATTAAAAATCAATTTGTTTTATCAGGAAAATAATGCATATTTGATAAGAAATTAAGTAAGAATTGGAGAGTTTCCATAAATTTGTCAGAATAAACTAATTCTGCAATTAAGATGATTTTTTTTTTCTAATTTTATTTGAATGTGTCTAGAGCATCTACATTTTTTAAATAATCATAATTCACTTTAGAAAATTTTCGGTATTGCAATAACTTTTACTTTAAATTTCTTTAAAAAAAATTTCATTATACAAAAATGTATATGTTATATTTGTTTTGTTAATAATTTTTGTGTAATTTTCTAAAATTATATAAAATTTGTTTTCAACTTTAAAAAAAAATTTTTTTTTTGTTTTTCTCTAATTAATATAACTTATAATACTAATTTTTTAAATAGTAAAAAAAAAAAAATAAAACACTTTATTATTAATTATTATAATATATCATAATATACATATATCAAAATTACATAATATATAATTTATACATATGCATCATCAGCAAAAATCATTATTCAAAATAAATTTGTTTTGTTTTTTAATTAATTTTTGCTCATAATTTTTCAATATCTTTATCATATTTTTATAAACCAACTATATATTTATTATCATAAATAAATTTATTATTAACAAAAATATACATAAAAATCTGTTATACACTTTCATATTATTCAAAATCACTATATTCAAAATGTGCAAAAATTATTTTTTTTTTTATGTTGTTTAACTAATATTTCCCCCTCAATTTCCTAAAGCAATTTTTCCAAAAAAAAATATTCTTTCAAAATTATTTCAAATACATTCTATATAAAAGAAACATAAATCATATATATATTTCAAAAAAAACTAAAATTTTTACATTTAAAACTATACATTTAATTAAATTATTTATACATAATTATATATTTAAATAAATAAAAATTTATTATATATATATAAGAAAATAAAAAAATTCATTAAATTTTTTAATGATCCCTTTTAATTTATAATATATAATATGTATTTTCTTTATTTCTCTCTCTCTCTCTTTCTTTCTCTCTCTTCATCAATATATTTATCTCAATTTAATGTCGTCCTTACTATGCTGATTTGAACATTATATCTCATGTATTTCTATTTTTTTTTTTTCAAATTATAAAACTTCAATTAAAAATAATGGGAATCGTTTAAATATCTATATATATATATATGAATAATTAAAATGTAAATAACAATTTACCAACCAAAAACCAAAAAAAAAAAAAAAAAAAATTACAAAATTTTTGATTCGAATGGTTAATATACTTAATGTTCGTGCGTATGTGCATAATCAACAAAATTTGGCAAAAACAAAAAAAAAAAAAAAATTACAAATTATCAGATAATCCTTATAATGGTGCCAGTGGATTTAAAACATTCAATAATCATTCAACTAGACTATTACTATTAATTATTTTGGCAACAACATTAGCAATGGCATCTTCAGCCATCACAAATTACAACATATCATCAACAAATAATGCAACTACAATCAAAATAATTAATCAATTAAAATTAAATGAAAATTATTTAAAGAAATCAAATGAATTAATTAATACAAACGAATTTTATATGAATATTAATAATAATGATAATAATAATAATAATAATATTAATAATAATGAATATAATGATCATTGTATTAATAACAATAATAAAATATCAATAAGTTTTAGAAAAAATTTAATTAAAAATTATATTATTATAAAATTTATAAGAACAACAATAAATAAATATATATATAATAATAATGGTGCTAATATTAATAAATTATATTATTTATTAAATATGATAAATAGTAATAATAAATTAAATGATGATACAATTAATAATAATAATAATAATGATAGCAAATGCAAAACGAATTTAAATAATAATTTATTATTAAAAAAAGCGCAACTTACTGTACCAATTTTAGAGAAAAGTTAAAATATATATAAAAAAAAAACAAAATTTATAAATATTCCAAAATATAAATAATTCGAAAAAATTTAATAAAATATTTACAAAAAAAAAAAAAACAATTTCTAAAACAATCCGAGAAAAATGTATAATTTTTTTTTTTCTTTTCTAATTAAAATTAATTTTTAATTACGAAAACAACAAAATATAGATCAAATCTCACCAAGTATACAAAACGGTATATATTATATAATTAAAAATTAAAAACCAAAATCTTAAAAATTTAATTAAATAAAATATATATATAGGCTAATATTAAACATAAATTTTTAATAAAAATTTTTTTTTTTCTAAAAAAAAAAAAACAAAATAATATTGCCATTCCGGAATTTCAAAAAAAAATTTCAAATAGAAGGTAATGTATTTAATAAAATTATTTGTAAATTTTTCCCAAACTACAAAAACAAAAAACTTAATAATTAATTAATAAAATTAATACAAGGAAATTAATAAAACTTTACAGTGAAAAAAAAAAGAAACTTGTTGAACTCTTTTGTTTTTCTATGTCAAAATTTTAAATAAAAAAGAGAAAAACTCAAAATTTACAATATTTTTAAGGTAAATTAAATGTGTTCCAAAAGCAAAAAACAAAAAAAAAAACAATTAACAAACAAAATAAGCATAGGAGCTATAATTAAAAAAAAAAATGACTGAAAATCTAAAAATCTATACAAAAATTTATAAAAATTTATACATGCGTATATAACATTAAAAATACTAGCATAAAAATAAATTAATATTAAATTATTCTTACATTAATCATATTGCTGGCATATTTTTGATATACAAAGAGACAAATTCATTTTTCAAACTAAGGCAAGCTCTTTTTATTTTATACAATTCAAAATTTATAATAGAATCAATGTTGTTGTTGGTTTTTCTCATTATGTTCCGCATGCAACCTAAAATATAATAGAAAATAATTGCGTTTTACTTCTAAAATTTTAATTATTTAGGGTTTTATTTTCTTAGATTTGTTCTTAAAATATTTCACTACATACACTACATATTTACTATGTACTTATGTGCCTAGTCTTAGCTAAAAATCTATAATTTTTACCGATTAAAAATTTTATACGATCTTACACCATTATGATAGCACAATTTAAAATTAAAATTATTTTATAAATATTCATAAATCTATGTGTAATTTTGATTCAGAATATTATTCTTATTATATTTTGAATTACATTGCATATATCTACACATATCTATTTAATGTACCGTGAATAAAATCCTATAAATCATTTAAGTATATACCCTGTGTTAATTTGTTTATATTAATTACTTCTAATTTTATCATGAGCAGCTCATATATTATACATAAAATGTATACAATTTTATTCGTTATTTTATTTCATTTAGACCACAGTTAAAAATGGAGGCTATAATTCCATTTATTCTTGAATATGTAGACACGCTTTCTTCAAAATATCTTTTGATTTACGCAAAATATTTCAAAATTTCTCTTAAAGGAAATTTGCATATAACATTATAAAAATTATTTGTTGAATAATTTTTTATCATTAATATTGAGAAATCTTGCTACTTGCTATTTAATACTTAGAGTTAATAAACTTAACTATAATAACGTATTAGTTTTCAATTTTCAATAAAAGACTTGCCGTGTATAGTGAAATAACTGAAAATTATATACAATATACGGAATTACGTTTCAGATCGATTTGCACTAGAATTATACCTTTAACACTATTATTCACTATTGTACATCAAGTGTGAATAATGTTTTTAAATTATTAAATTTTCCCTTTCAAATATAACTCTCAGAATAATTTCGTCTTTATATTTTCAAAATTTCCACCTTGAGAATAATACCGCAGTATTTTTTAGCTAGGCGTATAATTAAAATCGTAAAATATTTTTCTATATTTTGCCCCAAATCACTTATAACAAAATATTAAAAATTATCGATTTTATTCAAAATTCAATTTTCTGAGTTCAATTTTCCACATTTTTTTTACAGTGGGGTTCTTGTTATATACAAATACCGGGATATTTTACGATAACACCCAAACTCAAAAAATAATTTAATTTAGTACTGCGACTTTATATTCAAATAGTACACAATTTTCGATTTATACCCACGAATTTCGTTTACGAAAAAAAATTAAGATTTAAACTGCAATAACTCAAAATATTGCACTCTTACATTTATTGAAATAAAATTTATTCTTTTTTTTATTGAATATAACACCGGAATATTTCATCTTATTTTTAATACTTACTAATATACGAGTAAAACAAAATGTTTTGGTCTTTAATTAATTTCCCATATAAAAATACCGTAATTTCAAATTCAATTCACTCGGAACTTTTAAATTATTGAGAGATGTTACGGTATTATTCTCACGATGCCAATATTATTGTATAGTTAAAAAATATATTAAAACAAAAGAAAATTCATTCAATTTAAAAATTTTACAATATGCCACACATAAATCGGATAGAGTACCCAAGTCATTAAACCAGATTAAAAAAAATAAATAAAATTTAACATCAAATACAATTTTAAAATAAGACAAACTTATCATATTGCCAGGATAAAAATTTTTAAAATATCGCATTTCCTAAAAATCAATTATTAACTTACATACATACATAATCTTTAATGTATACACACACACGGAGTAAAAACTGAAACACGGAAAAAAATAAATTAACAAATTGCAACATTAAAAATTGTTTTTATACTAAACCATTTTTATATATTAAAAAACAAAAAAAAAAAACAAAAATTAATATTAATTCGCAAAATATATAAAAAAAAAAATCAAACAATTTTCTAATAAAAATTAAATAATTGCTATTAAAAAAACAAAATGTGTGTAAATTTTAAATAAACTATTAGAAATAAATTTTTTATATATAGAATAAAAATATTTGTATATATATAAATAATTTATACAAAATAACAAAAAAATTACCAAAAACAAAAAAAAAATCATTTAAAATTTAAAAAACAAATTCACTTATCAACACATAAAATCAACATTATAATTATATACAAATAAATCAAAAAGCAGCTCCTCCCATATTGTAAATTTATTCGAAGAATAATTCAATCGCAAAGAAATTCATTTTGACATTTCATTCAATTATTAAAAGTTAATAAAAAAAAAAATCTTTAAATTTTTAAATATTACAATTAAATTAAATTTTGTTATATTATTAATTAAAGTTATTATTATACTATTATTATTATTATTATATAATTATTGTTGTTCTACCATATGTACCTATTAAAAAAAATTTTTAAGAAATTATTTGCAACAAAATTTTAAAAAATAATTAATTATTGTATAATATTATTATATTGTGTATATAAAATGTGTATATTTATATTAAAAGGAAAAAAATTTGAATACTAATTATTAACAATAATAATAAATTATTTTAACATACATATATTATATTTTTATTATTCAATTTGTAAAATCTTAAAACAAATTATGTTAAATTTTTGTAAATATTTTATCAGAAAATTTGCAACTCTGCGTCATATTTTGTAAATAAATCATTTTTGTTAAAGTATAAAATGTAACAATATCAGGTTAAACATTTAATATGTTGGTAACACTTTGAAAAGTTCTCAGGCATTATGGTATTATTTTAAAATTGGTAAGGCTATAATATTCATGAATTTCAATTTGTATATTGAATAATTAAATAAACGTAGTTGCAATTGAGGCGGTCAGCGCATTAGTAGCGCCTACTTGCAAAAATAACATTTCGAGTAAATCAATCACGATTTTAAATGTTAAATATTTAATTTTTAAAAAAAGCTTTAAAAAGCAAAAACAAACTTTAATGTAGCGTCAAAAGAGAAGTAAATTAAGTATTTTTAAAATATAGAACTATTCTTTAGGCCACTACAGTTCTATTGAACATTAAAACTAATTTTTGTAAAAATGTTGGTTAGACCACTAATATGCTGAGCGCCTCAATTATACTGTTGTTAGGGTTTGGAAATAAATTTAGAACTTCTTTGTTAATTCAATTAATATTAAAGCAGAACACTACAAAACAAATCGTCTCAAAATAAAGTTTAATTACAGTTTATATACCGTTCTAATAATACAAATTTATGTTACCTAAACAATACACTGAAAAAAAAAAAATATAAAATTTATTTTTATATTTTTGATCACTATAATCGCTCAGTTTGAAATTTACATTTACCGAATACAATTGACAAAAATTTTGAAGTTTTAAATAAAGTATATTAAAAATTTTAAGTTGAATGCACAGTTTGTTTTATTCGCCTTGGTTTTATTTAACGTTTATTAAACATTTTGGATTAGTTACGTAACTTTGCAAAAATATTTCAGTTTACAATATGCATCATAAAATTTTGTAAAATTTTCATATATTACCTGGAATTTAAATATCACACAGGTTTTCTTTTATTTCAAATATAAGAACAATTACTGTTCTACAAATGGCATACAAATGTATGATTATATTAAAATTACTATGTTATATTAATTAAATTATATTGTTACATTAATTATTTAACAAAAATGACCATAAATTTCATATTCATACTTTATTTTCTTTCTTTAATTCATATTACAGGGGTTCAGAAAACAAAAAGGTTTTTGTAAAATTTATTATTGATATAATAACAAATTTATTGTTTTCAATATAATAGACATGTTATATATATTTGTGGTTGACTCATCTTATTTAACATTATTAATGTTGCCTTATATTTATATAGAAAAAAAATACAAAAAAAAATTATCTATTATATTTATGTATATGTAAGAAATTTCGTAAAACGAGCATAATTATATTTAAATTGTATTATATATATAATATTTTTTAAATATTTTCCATTTTATATACATATTATGAGATCTGAAAAATTATTTTTTTTTTAATTTAAACATAATTTTAGTCTAAATACATTATTATAGCTTACATACAATTCGTTTTGAAACGAAATTGAAATTTTAATTAATAATTTTTAATTTTTAACAAAAATATAATAAAAATTCGTGAAATTTTTAGCATACAATCCGAGGGTTCAAAATATCATATAATTTTATAAGATATTCAATTTAAGAATTTTAAATTCAATTTTCGATTTACTTGATTTATTAATGAAATACGTGGTATTTTCACCGCCTATTAAGAAACTTTCTATATGAAATTCTTATTAATATTTTATTATTTATTGTAATAATTTTCAATATAAAATTATTATTTTATGTGTGCCAAAAATTAATAATATTATATTCCAAGAAAAAAGGTTCATATACATTATACTATAAAATCTAAAATTTGATGTACATAATTCATAATACATAATATTTATTATAATATATTATATAATATGCAAAAATGTATAAATATAAAAAAAAAAATTTTTATTTTAAATTATGCATTCAATATAAATCTTATTCATGATAAAAACTCTTGATATTTGGTGACAATAAAAGAAAACAAAAAAAAACTCAATCAACATTATTACGAAAAAAAAATATATAATTAATTTTTTAATTTTTTTAATCAATATTTCAAATTCAATTTAAAAAGATCCCTAAATACATAATTATTTAATTATTTAATGTAGAATAAAACAGAATAAATCCAAACTGTTATACTAACTACATAATTTTTAAAGAGTAAAATTTTAAATTATCATTGTAATTATTAAACTTCCAAAAACTTCCGTTTGGCGCTTTTCAATTTCGTTTGATTACTTTCAAAGTACTCGTTTATTATAATGAGTATATTATTCATTAGTTTACTTCAAAACAGATAGTTGTTTACGAAAATATTAGCCTACAAATCTTGAAATATTTTAACTTTTATACCAAATAATTAATTATTTAACACAATTTTTTTTAATTATTAAAAATATATTGCAATTATACTCTCCTTAAACTTTATACATATATATTTTAGTTGTCCATTTCCATTTTTCAAAAAAAATTTGGTATAGAAAAAATTTAAAAAAAAAAAAACTGATTATGATTGAAAAGAAATGTGAGTCAATATAAATAGAAAAATAAATATTTAAAAAAAAAGAGAAAAATTTACTTAATTGTTAAAATAAAATTCTGTAAATAGATAGTCAAATTCAAAATTCAAATATTGAAAAGAAAAAAACAAAAAGGAATCATCTGGAAAAATAATCAATTCGTTACAATTTAATTATATTATATAAAAAACAAATAAAATTAATTAATATAGTAATATAAAATAATGTAAATGTCGAAAAATAAATATAAGAATTCAGAACAAAATAATAAAAAAAAAAATAATTAAAAATCAAACAAAAAAAAAAAAATTATGCATTGTAACTAAAAATATAGTACTAAAAAAGTAATTATAGTTATTATATGAAAAAATATAGTTGAGGAATTATTAATTTGTAAATTTATTTTATATCTTTTTTTTTTTAATTCCTTTTATTTCATTACTTTTATTCTTTCTCTCGAAATATATTATATATTATATATAAATATACATAATAATACATTTAAAAAAACAAAATTCACATGAAATTCTTATTCATATATAGAGCAAAATATATTTCAAATATAAAATGCTGTCATTGATTCAATTATAGAAAACCAAAAAAAAAAAAATCGCAAAATAAAAAATTTCAAAATTATATAAAATTCATAAATAATATATAGTATAACAATTCTAATAAAATATAAATTATATTAATATTATATTTAAATACAATAAATATAATATATTATAATAAAATAAATAATAAAATTAATTAAAGAGCAAAAAAATAATAATAATTCGAATAAAAATGTGCGTTATATATATAAAAAAAAAAAATAAAATAAAATAGAAGAAAAATATGGAAAATAAATAAATTTATATAAGAGATGTTTAAATAATGAAACGATTTAAAAATGAAACGATTACTTTTTGTACTTGTTTTCTTTTTTTTTTTTCGTTAATAGTCAATATTTTACTTATACAAAATTATTGGATTTGCAGAAGAAAATTTTTTGGCAAATAATATACAATCATACTATATATTATTTCATGTTATTATACTTTATTATAATTATACTGATATAATATAAAGTAAGTACTCGTTCTTGACATCTAATGCTGTAATCATTAAAAATATTGGTATAGAGACATTATTACATTTAAGGTTTATGTCATTACATTATATCGATATGACAGTATTTAGGTATAACTATTCTCGACATCTATTATTTACTCTTAATGAATATTTTATTTGGAAGACACATTTTGTACTCATTAAAAATATTGGTATATGAAGAAATTAAACTAAAAAAAAATATGAGACTATACGTTTAAGGTTTTATGTCATTATATTATAGTATTATGTGACAGTATTTAGGTACATACAACTATTCTCGATATCTGTTATTTACTCTAGATGAATATTTTATTTGGAAGACACATTTTGTACTCATTAAAAATATTGGTATATATGAAGAAATTAAAGTAAAAAAATATGTATTTAGGTACATATAACTGTTCTCGACATCTCTGTTATTTACTCTAGATGAATATTTTATATAAAGGCAAGAACTTGTATATGTGACAGAGTTTTATTGTCTGTTATATAACAAAAATGGGTTAATTAAGAATGGGAATAGCTATATATATATATATATAAAAGGATTAGGAATAAATAGAAGAATCTATTAAAGTAATCGATTATTGTTAGAGAATCTCTTAAAGTAATTGAATATTTATATTGGTTGCATATTCAATTACATTGAATTTCAAATATCAAGGAGTATTGTATTATTTAAATGTATATCACTATACGTTCTAATGTGACATACAATTTTATGCAAAAAAAACCGAAATTACAGCGATATCTAATTTCATTACAAAATTCTGAATCATCTATCAAGATCGAAAAATTTGTATTTCAATATGTAAACAATTTTTTCTGAATTAACTAAAATCTTTGAAAAAGAACACCCTTAATTAATTTAAAAATTAGTATACATTTATAAATTACACAATATTTCAGCTGAAATGTAAGTAATTTACCAATAAACTAAAAGAAAAACTTTTAACATTATCTCTTTCTCTTTCTTTGCAAGTAATAAAAATAGTACTAACAAAATATAATACAATTCTAAAATGAGATTATCTTAGAAATTATTCAAAAATTTATTTGCACCTTTATTTTAATAGTATAAAAATAAATTTTTTTGTAGTGCAAAAAAAATTTCTCGTATAAATCTTCTATAATGAAAAGAAAAGTGAATTTGAAAAAAAAAAAAAAAATTATAATTTATTAAAATAAATAATTACAAGCAGTTTAAAAAAAAAATATTTTAATTATTTTAATAAAAAAATAAAAAATATTTTATCTACTATATAAAGTGAGAAATGTTTAACAAATCAACATTTTCCAAGGTAATTAAATTTCTTAATGAAAAAATTAAAAAAAAAAAACAATTTTTTTTTTTTGTTTAATTATTAAAATTACTAAAAATATTAACACTCTTTATATTAAATAGTATATATTACCATAATTTATTTGTTTCTAATATTATAACAGTTATAACATTAATATTACTAATAGCTATAATAGTTTTGAGTTTATTAATTAAATAACAATTAAATATTTTTAGATTTAGAATAGCATTTACTTTATATTTAGTAATATTTTTTTTTTTTTAATTGGATTCATAAGTCGTTTGTTATGTTTAACAAAATTTTAACACATAAGTTTCCTTGCATAATATAAATATAATATAATAGTTTTATACTTTCGCTGCGACTACCTTATTATTGATTTGTTCTTTTTAAAAATATTTATAATTATTTGAATTCAATTTTAACAAATTATTCAAATTTAAGTCAATTAAACTAAGAAAAACTACTATCAGTTTTCGAAAATTTTAAAATTGGAACAATTTTTTTAAATATTTTTTAAAAATAATTAACCATTAATTAATGTTTTCATTTACCATTTTAATGTAGTACAATTCACAATTTAAATTAAAAGTGAAATGCCAAATAAAATAAAGTTTAGTTAATATACTAAACATGATCTGACCATTGGTGCAGTGGTTATGGCACCGGTCCTTTAACCGGAGAGTCTCGGGTTCGACCCCGGTCAGGTCACTATAAAAATTATATTCAATATTATTATAACTTAATATACAATACTAATAAAAATATTATACAAGTAATTTTCAAATATTCCTAATATTCGATATTAATAAAAAACTAAGAAAAATAAACAGTAAATATTAATAACCCCAAATAATTAATATAAATAAAAAACTACGGCAGGCTAGTCACCTACCTAGTTAAACCCCCTATGACGCTATGAAACTAGTGCATGAGAAATCATGCACTAGCCCTATGCTCCTTCTAGGAGTGAACAAAGGAAAAAAAAAAAAAATATACTAAACATATTTTTGTATGTATTCGAATTTTTTTAATAAATACTACATAATTTGATAATTATTGTTAATGGTAGAATGCGCGATTATATTTACTGGTCCACAATAAATATTTATTATTTCATATAAAATAGCAACCCATATTCAAAATTTTTTAAAATCAGATTTGTTTATTAAAAAATTTTATTAAATTATTTTATTTAATTCCTGATATAGTATAAAATTAATTTGATAATGAAAAAAATATTATTATTATTAAATTTCGGAATGAAATTCATTTTAGTCTAGCAGCGAAAGTTATACACAGTTATTTATAAAAATATTGTTATACTAGTTTAAATTGTTAATGGTTTCTGTACCTATCTATATTTTACATATTATATTACACAGTTTTTATATTTATGTATGTATACTAACACGTTTAACTCTACATATATATATATATATAGTAACTTCACCTTATTAAAAACCAAAATCAAATTTTTCTTTTCTATATAACAAAATATACTTATTCAATATAATTTAATATAATAATAAAATAATTTCAAAAAAAACCAAAATTAGTGAAATAATTAAAAAATTTTTTAAAAACAAAAAAAATACATTGAAAATAGATTTTTGTTTTTTGAGAATAATTTGTTATGCAAAAAACTTTTTTTTTTCTAAAATTAATTATTTATTAACAATTTTCTTATACATTACTTAAAATAAAAGAAAATTTTAAAATTAATTTGATAAAAAAATTGAAATATTTTTAATTTTATATTCTAAATTATAAATTGTATTTTTAAAAATTTTTAAAATACAACATACATAAACAAATTGATTTATTTATTTTAATATATTATATTATATAATTTGTTACAATAATGTTATATTATATTCTGTTATAAAATTATTCTTACAGTCATAAATTCTATTAATTATTCTATAATTCTGTTATACGATTATAAGTCGATTTAGATCTACGTATGATTTACGACCAATTTGAATATTTTAATTTCAAATAAAATTTTATGCTACTTAAAATATTGAACGAGAATTTTACGTTTTCCCCTAATTCCCTTAAGGCAATATAGGTTTCTAAAGCCTACGGATTTTGTTAATTTACTGATATTGTTCATTGATTTGCAGATTTCTTAAAATCGGTTACAATAATATGTTGTATTTGAATTTGTATAATTTTATCGGGTCTGCTTTTTTTTTTACAAGAAGTTATCGCAAATTTTCGAAAATATTAAAATTTTCAATTTTTCTAAAAAACTATTTGATTTATTGGGACTATTTGAGTGTTTTTTAAAAATAAAATTTAAAAAAACATAATAATTGAGTGATTTTTTTTGAAAAGAAATAAATTCCTTACAAATGTAAGAGCTGACAAAACTTCAATTTAAATTTTTACCTTGTAGGCCACTTACACTAAAAACTTTTTTTTTTAGAAGGACGGTCACATTTATATACCTACTTTCTTTCAATGTTTACAATTCAATGTACCAGTTTTGTTTCTAAAATATTCAAACCTATATCATGAATTTCGTTCGTAGCCCTGAAATTCGTAAAATTACAAATATATGATATTGTCAATTCTGATTTATTAAAATTCTGCTCCGAATATTCGTAATATAGAAATCATAAATTACGTTCGTAGTAAAAACATCAAAGAAATAATCATACGTAACAAGCAATTTAAAGAGAACGGTTGCTTTAATTTTGTGTTTAAAGTTAAAAATTCTTTATTTTCTTCTTTCTCTAACACAAAGCTATCATGAAAGAAAATGAATTCTTATTTGTTTAAAAAAACAATCTGTTTTTCACTTTTCAAAAAAATATTGAAAAATTTTGATAAAATAGCAAATATTTTACAGTCGAAATAAAATTTGACATGCCGAAAAATGATACTGCAAATTCCTAATTCAATATTCTGTATAATACGAAAGAAATTTGTAATCATACTAAAAAGTTTACTATGACAGCTTAGTTTTTAATTCGTACAATTGCATGCAAGTGAAATTCATGATAGGACTGAATATTTAATTTGTTATATCTAAAATATTTTAAAATTCTAAACGGACTTATTCAATTGATTAGAAATTATTGAATCGAAATGGAAATTCTTATAAAAATTATTTGCAATAAAATGCAAATTTTAAATTATAATTAAATTAGCCTTGCAGAAATTCAAATTACAATTATGTCAATGTTTTTTTCTTAATTAACATTTTTGCTCTTAACCTTTTGCAATGGAAATAAATTTTTTTCTAAAATTATCAGACAAATTGCTTAGGCCAAGTATCAACAATTATGCAAATAAAAATTGCAAGAAAGAGAAAAATTTCTTTCAAATATGTAGATTTTTAATTTTGAATTTAAATTTAATGAAAAATTATTAAAATTATCAGAGAGAATTCATAATTCGAAGAAGATTATTAATTCAATTTAATTATTGTTTTTCCCTTAAATTTTTTATTATTTTGTAAATATTAATTATTATACAAGACATTATATTTAATTTAATATTGATATTAAAGATTTTAATTTAAATAGTAATATTATTAAATTATATTGTTAAAAATAAAAAATTATTTTAAAATTTGAAATTCCATTTTATTGTTGCATGTACGTTTTATGAGTTGAATTTATTATATAAAATTAATAATTAAAAATTAATAAAATTAATAGTAAAAAAAAAATAAAATTCTTTATAATTTTGCTATTATACATAAAATATAACAATATATAAATATAATTAATAAAAATATATTTGTTTGTATGTATATGAATATACCCACATTATTTTAATATGTATATGTATGTATGTATATAAATTTTGGATATATAATTTTTGTTTATTTTTTATTTAAAAATAAAAAATTTTATTGTTTTTTGTTAAATATACTCGTATATATACACACACACACACATTTTATTCAAAAACAAACAAAAATTAAATTTTTTATTTAATATTGTTAATGACTGAAATTAGCTGTTGTTTAAAAATTGAAAAATTCGAAATATTTGCTTTTAAATTTGGAAAATTTTTTTATTTAAATTTTTTAAATCCAATAATGTTTTGTATTTATGTAGAAAATTTTTTAATTATTCATTTATTTTTTTTTTTTTGTTTTTTTGAAATGTTTTATTGTTCTGTAATTTTTTTCTTTTTTTGGCTTTAAGGATTCGGAATTATTGGTTAAGTTTTATTTATATAATAATTAATTAATTGTATGTATGTATATTATATAATATAAGAAATATATATTATAATGTTAAATAATAATTATTGCTTTGTATAAAATTAAAATCAAGAAAAAATATTTTAAATGCAAAAAAGCAAAATTTCTGTAAAAAATTTTAGGAATTTAGAATATTCTCAAAAAATTATGATATTAGAGCAATTTAAAGCTGGAAATTTATTTATGCTTTTACATTATACAGTATACATATATATATATATATATATATATATATATATATATATATATATATGTATATATATGTATATAATTAATAAATAATATTATTTAATTTTAATTCATTATATGTATTTAGAATACAATAATTATTATAATCATTGAATTGTTATTAGATTATGGTTAAAAAAAAAAGATGCAAAATATATACAAAATTATTGAGGAATATAACATATAGGTATAGTGTAGAATGGCATAAGTAAACTTATATAATACAATAATTTTCTATAAATCTATAAATAAGAGAAAATTACTTATAAAATTAAAAATAAATAAATTACCATAATAAAGAGCAGCGTACTGATTATTTAAAATTTTATGTACCCCTAAATTTATGCAATTTTTATTAAAACTTAATATTAACACAAAAAAATATACAAACAGAAAATTTCAATGTAAATTTTGAATATTTATGACTTAAATTTTGATTTTTAAATTTATTTTTTAATAAATTTATTTGAAAAATAGTTCATTTTAAACAATATAACAGCACTGTTAATATAGTGCTGAAATTTAAATACATAATTATAACAGATATTATAATTTAATTTGTATGCTTTAAACCATATATGAATTGTATTATTCCTCAATTTTTGTATTATGCATATGTATGTATGTATATACCTTTCAAAATGCATCAAAAAATGCTATTGTTCCCCTAATTTATTGATTTTATATTTGTTGGGAGAAAATTTCGGAATTATATGCATTAATACTCTATATATAATTTTGAGGCATTTTTTAAGGTTATTAATTTTTTTTTTTTATAGTTACCTATAGCTATATGAATTATTTTTAAATTTAATAAAATATATTAATAATAAAATTAGATTTAATTAAATTTTAGAATTATATAGAATATTATAAATTTAATTTTTTAATTTTTTTTTATTATTATAATTAATTAATTTAATAAATTTTTATTTATTTATTTTTTTCTACCTCCGCTCACATTATATTTTTGAAATAATTTCAAAAATACAAAAAAAAAAAAATATTTAGGTTCAGATACAGTAATAATTCGAGAAGAACAAGTTTTATCATCAGCAGCAATTGTTGGTATATCAATTGCTGGTATAATTATTTTATTAATAATTATTGATTTCTTCTGTTGTCTATTATTGCGTACCGGTGTTTTAGCATCAATATGTAGAAAAAAGAAACGTTCACCATCGGAATTAGATGATGAAGCGAAATTAGGAAGGTGAGTTTGAATTTTTTTGTTTTTCTAATTATATTTGATATGTAAAAATCATTAGGAAATTTAAAAAAATTTTTTTTATTATATTTTGGGTTTTTAATGTTTTTGTTGTTTTTTAATGTTATATACATATTTTATATCTTGTTTTTAAAATTACAATATTACGGTATTAAAACACAATTCAAGTAGATTATAGAATTCATAACCTGAATAATTGTGTATTAATACAGTTAATATTACTGTAATTTTGAATTTGCAGGAATATTTTCATTAATTTAAGTAGTTTTTATTTTAAAATTGTTGTGTATGGGATGTAACACTGTTGTAGAGTGAAGTAAAGTAAAAACCAGGGATTTTTAATAATAATATTGCATTTTATTATTTAAATAAATACTTTTCGCTCGATAGCCCTTCTATATGTATAAAAATAAAATTACACTAAGTTCTCGAGATACGAATTATTCTAATACGAGAATTTCGAATTACGACATTATATAAAGTTGGACCATTTTTATTCGGCTTGCGATATTATTCCTGATACGACTTAAAAATTTAAAAAAATTTTTAATTTTACACATTTTACTGATTTTTGAATAAAAATCTATAACAAATTTAGTTATAAGACAAGTCTAAAGAACATACTTCAATAATGAACTCTTTCTAGTTGAAAATACTAGTCAGTAATTAACTTTGCTACTTTTTTTAAAAAACAGGTGAAATATAATATGAAATAGTTTGTCTAATACACTTTTTGTTTCCATACATTTTTTTTCTCCTCAAACGATAATTCGAGTTACGACATAAATTTCTGGAATAAAAAGTGTTGTATCTCGAAGACTAAGTGTATATGACAAAATTGAACCTACTCAAATTAAGTGTCCATAACTTATAAAATATAATTTAAAAAGTGCAATATTATTTTTAAAAATATTGAAATTATTAAGATTAAAATTTGTAATTTTTTTTATTATTTTTTAAAAATTGAAAATTTTTAATGCTAAATGTACATTTCTTAAATCCTGCTTACGGTATTAATAAATTCTTGCAGTAATACGGTATTAATAAATGATTCGGCTCATGAGTTCTAACTTGTTGAATTATGTATTAATATACAGTATTAATGCAATATTGAAATTTCATACTATTCCTGAGTTTCATATATTTTTAGAGTAATAATTGCCTTCAAATCCAATTCAGCTTATATGTATGAATTGCTGAATTCAGTTTGAACACAAATTTCTGAATTAAGATTTTGAACTCAAGAATATTATGTATTAATTTTTATTACATATGTAGAAAAAGTGTTTGAAAAATAAGTGCTTAAGCATATTTAAGAGGACGTATTTTGATTACACGCAAATTTGGGTACATATTTAGTTTTATTATATTTTTATAAATTCTTTAATCACATAAGCAACATATTGAATAGACAAGTTGATGAATGTGTTAGATAGAGCTGTTAAAATTTTGTGTAAATTAATTTGAAAATTTTATTATTAATTATAAAAATACAGAAGAAAAATATTTAAGATCTTTATTTATATAAAAAGGCAGATTTTCCTAAAAATTGTATATTCAACACCATTAATTAATTCAGACTTGTCTACGATGATCTGGTAAATTCCATTAAGAAAATTTTTATTTTTTCTATAGAGAAACATGTTGGAAAACTTTTTCCAAAATTTTTACTTGCAACTTTACAAATTCAATAGTCTTCTAACTCCAAAAAGGTCTACCATCTCCCAAGAAGTATTCTATTTAATTTTTCGCTTCTGATAGCACTTATTTTACAGAAACACCTTTATAGAATTTGTTGTAAATTTATAATTTTAATAATTTTTTATTATTTTTGTTGTGTAGTATTTTTTGGGTTTTGGTTTTTTTAACTAATTTCATATTTTTTTTTTCATTTTTTTTTTATTTCATTTTTCATTATTATTTTTTTATTTGTTTGGTTTTTAAAAATAATTTTTTATATTTGTTAAAAATGTATACAAATTGGCTTTAATAATTATGTAATTATTATTGTAAAAAAAAAAATTTTTTTTTTTTTTTGTAATATAATTAATGTATACACACACAATCATATAAATTTAAAATTTAAATAATGTTGACAAAAAAAAAAACCAACAAAACAAATAAAAAAAACAAACTCATAAAATGCAGTCTTTACGGCTGGCGTTTTCCACTACCTTATTGCAGTGGGCAAATGGTTAAGGAGCCACCACCATCACCATTACCATTACCGCCACCAGTTAAATTGGGTGGATCACCAATGGCATCACCATTGTAAGAAAATTATTATGCTTTCATTATTAATATTTGTTAAAACATTGCAAAAAAATAATTGCTTTTTTTTTTAAGAAGAAAAAAATAATTTAATCGGAATAAATATAATTTGCCGAATTACTATGAAGATTTGTATCAACACCCAGCAATTAGCTTATGAATAAAAAAAATTTCAAAATTTATTAAAATTTAAATTTTGTCGCTTAAATTGTCGCTATTTCTACGACAAAATGAATTAAAATTTGAATGAACTTTTTGGTAGTTTGAAATAGAGTAGTAAAGAGTCGTAATTTTGTGCGGTACTTGGACTCGTTTAATTTTCGTATAATATCCGAATTTCTCTTAGAATTCGGAAGATTCTGAAGATTGGCATACTGAGAGGGAAGGAGGAAGTACAATAGATCGTCTTGAATTACGGAGCCTTATAACCCCCAATTCAATTCAATATTTTAATTCACTCCTATAAGCTAAAACGTTAATCAGTTAATTCTGCATCTAATTCCTTCCTGCCGTTACTCCTATATAGCAATTAAAAGTTTTCTTTAAAGTAACAATTTCATATTTAATTAAAAATCATAAAAAATTTGACTTTTTTGACTCAGATCCCAAAATTCTGATTTAGAAAACTATTGTGTCCAAAAATTCCTTTAGCTTCTAAGACTGTGTTAAAGTGCTTGATTAATAACAAACACCATAAAATATAATTAGATCAATTCACAATCCAGGGGGGTATTCTTCTTACTCAATTTAAAAAATTAAATTTATTCCGATTATTATTTTTTTTTTTTTAAATTCATTTCATTTCATTTATCATCGTATTAAAAAAAAAATGCGTGTAGTTTTTAAAATAATTAATTTTAAATTAATTTTTTGTCTATATATGTTTATTATAATTTTATTTTTAATTATATATTTTATTAAAATTATTTAATTAATTTCAGCAAAACCCAACATATTCAAGAAATTTCTTGTTTAAATACCAATACATTTGTTAATGAAAATCACATTAAAACAAATCAATGTGTTCATGTAAAATCAAAAATTTACATCAAAAGTAATAAATAAAGAAAACAAAATGCGATTTTCAAAGTAATTTACGATATTAAAATAATCTTAAACCTTATTTTTATCGTATAAGCATCCGAAATTTAATTGTTTTCTGTCCTCCTTTCCTGCTAATTCAATTTAATTGTTGTGTTAATGTTTAATGTCGAAAACCTTTTGATCTACAAATTTTTACCCTTTATTAAAATTAGCCTCCATTAACGCATGCCTTATATTTATTTGTAAATCTTTAAAATTATCGTTAAATGGTTTTATAAATATTATTGGTTATATATACAGGATGGTTCATATAAAGTGGCGAATAATTCTTTGATCAATTTCCAGCAAAAAAATTATCTGGGTTGGAAGGGGTTGTGCAGATATACTCGTTTTCGAGTTAGAGCCTGTTGAAAGAAAAGGTTATCAAATTTTTTCTGCTTATAACTCCGGAACCATGTGATATAGACTAACAATTGGGTGCCGGTTTTACACGCAATTGATGCATCTTTTGATCAAAGAATTATTCCTGAAATTATTTGCCATCTTATGTAAAACACCCTGTAAAGAATATTTATGTGATGTTTTAATAATTTTAAAATCTAAAAATTAACTAATTATATAAAATTTAATAAAATAAATACCGAATTAGCCCATAGAGAAGAAAATTATTAAAAATATTTTAAAATAATTGAAATCAAAAATTGTAATTCGAATAATAAACAAAAATTTTAAAGAGATCGAAATTTTATACAATTAGCGGTGTCGAAATTTAAAATTTCCTCCTATATTTTTAAATGCAATAAATTACTATTGATTTTTACCTTTAAAAACATAACGTATGCTTATACAAATCGCAATAATTCTCAATAATAAAGAACCTTTAATTTCAACATTTAAAATTCAAAAATACTAAAATCGTAAACGCTATTAATATCAATATGACTATAGAAAGTTTTCTTTTCACTTACAATATACCCTTAATTTGATTCCATATATCTCGCATATGAAATTATTATCTAGTTTCTTTAAACGCCAAACATATTTAGTCTTCTTCTATCCGAATTTGTTTTTAACACGCTCCTATATTAAATTATTATTGGTATTTTTATTAAAAAAAAAAAATAGCAAATGCTTTCCGTTTTTTTGTATTTTGTTAAAAAATTAAAAAATTTATTTAAAATTCTATTCTTTTTATTATTTTAAAAAAAAATTATATATTAAATTTCATTATTTTAGAGATGAAAAACAACCATTAAATACACCAACTGGTAGTATTAAAAAAAATTCATCAGTTGAATTCGATGGTAGATTTGTACATTCAAGAAGTGGTGATATTATTGGTAAAAATTCTGCAGTGTGAGTTCCAGATGCATTTGTTTTTTACTGGCATCGTTTCTAAAATATTATATAAATATATACCTATATATATATATATGTGTGTATAAATAAATATATATATGTATATAAATAAAAAAAAATTATAAAAAAAAATTAAAAAAAAAAACATTATTTTACTGTAATAAGGGAAAAAAAAAAGTAAGAATTGTACAACAAAGACTATAAATTTAAGTAAAAAAAAAATTATTAAGAAATTTCTATATGTTTATATAGAATTCAATAAAAAAAAATTTAATTATATAATAAAACAAAAAAAAAAATAATTATTATAATTGTCGAAATTTTGATTATTGTAAATTTAACTGTTTTAATGGAACGCTAGATTAGAATTATATAAGATTCTATATTCAATTAGTCATGACAAAATAAAAATGTATTTTATGATTCTAAGGTAGCGGCTACTTTATTTTAATAAACAATGGAATACATATTTTCCCTATTATATAAAAAAGCATGAATTTAAAAAAAAAAAAAATCCGAAATCGCTTGTACTTCTAAAATCATCCCAGTTACTTACATTATATCAAACTAGAAAATCTAATTTCATTAAGAACAAAATATTAAAGTACTCATATTTTCATAGTCCGCATTGTTATTTAAAAATTTTGAAGTTTTCGGAATTAAAACAATTCCAAAATTTTAAATAATATACTAAAATTCAAAATATTTTTCAATATTATCCCATTATACTTCAAGTGATGCGATTAACTAAATATGAGTGACTAATTTATTACAGTATTATTAAAATAAAAATATTAAATATAAATTTACAATACACTTTTTGGAATTATTTTCTATTTTGATATTATAAAACCGCTTACATATGCATATATAATATTGTGTGACACACCATATTATATGCTGTATAAATTCAAAAATTATTTCGAAATTTATAAATTTAAATTACAATTTTAAATTTTACTTTATAAATTTCAAAATTATTCAAATTTCTATTTATTGAAATTAAAATATTGCGAATTTAGTATAATTAATGTAAGCGGTTCCCTCATAAAGTATACATAATATATTTTATAAGTTCATATTTTAAAGAAATTCTTTTTTTTTTCAAAAAATTATAAAATAAACAGATAAATTTTCAAATAATCAAAATATACAATTTGTATAGCAAAATAATGTACATGTATTATGTAAAAATAAGAAAAAAGAGAAAAAAACAAAACAATTTACCTATAATAATTATTATTAACAATAATTGAAAAAAAAAAACAAAACAAAATTATATAATAATTCTTATAAATAAATTTAATTTGCATTTTAAAATCAAAAATCTCCATGACAAAATTAAAAAATTAAATAACAAAAATATAAAAATAAAGTTGAAAATTCTTTTTTTTTTTTTTTTTTTTTGCTCATATAAAAATATTTCCTATTTATTTTGTAAAAGTATAAAAAAAAAATGTAATTATTAAAATATTAAAAATAATTAATTATTACATATATATATATATATATATATATGTAGAAAGCATCGCCATCTTTTGTTTTATAATTTATATATATATATATAATATAATTAGAAATAAATATTATTATAGAAAACAACATAAATAAGTTAACATAATTTTTAAAAAAGAAAAATTAAAAACAAAAAAAAATAATTTTTAAATTTAATTTTAATAATTTAAATAAGTAAATAATATAAAAAAATAATATTATATAATATTACACGTTTTATATACATGAAATAAATTATGTATAATTTCAAAACTTTTCTAAGTGTTCATAATTATAATAATTGTATGATTAAAATTTTTGTATGTTTTATATAATTATATTAAACATATAATTAATAATATCAATTTTATTTTTATATTTTATTTAATAAAAATAATTTAAATATTATTATAATAAAATAAAATAATTATTTTAATTTAAAAATATTGAAAATATTAAAAAATATTGAAGCAACAACATTTTCTTATTTATATTTCAAAAATTTTTTAATTTAAAATATTAAATTGTGTGTATGAGTACTATATATTAAAATAACACAAACTATATGAGTATCTCGCCTAAAATCTAATTCAATAAATAATATATAAAATTAAGCAAATCTATAATCAATTTCACATTATTCAATAATTAAAATTTGTATTATTTAAAATAATTCAGGTTTATATTACATTATACATTTTGATGAATGCCATATAAAAAAAAAGCATTTACATCTAAATTGCTAAAAATTGTAATTGTGATATTCAATATTCCAAAAAATATGTTTTTCAATTATCGTACAATACATAATAATCTTTTACATATTTTGAATATCACAAAAATTTATTGAATTTCAGAACGTTTTACTAAGAAACAAGCACAGATATGTACAGACCTTTAATCATTGTACAATATTATCTATGCCTATTTCTTTTTAGAACTATATAAAGAAACATTTGAATAATGAGCAATTTAAGGTCAAAATATAGTACATCATACCATTTTAATTGTATGTATTTATACCAATATTATACCAAAAAAATATTTTCTTAAATATTTTTAATATAAAATTTTTTATTTTATTTTCTTCTAAATTTTGTTTTTTTTATTTTCTCATGCATCCCAATTTATTTTAAGTTATTCTAAATAGTTTTAATAATAAGTAAAAATTATAAATAAAATATTAAAAGTAAAAATAATTTTATTATTAAATTATTATTTAAAAAAAAAGTATTGACACCGAATTTGTGTATGAAATCATAAAATTTAAAATAAAAATTTAAATAATATTTTTAATACTCGTAATTATATTTATGTACTTATTGATATAAGTTAAAATAGTATTTTTTTTTTTTACATTTTTAAGGATTTTCATTCGTTTTTTTTTTTATAAAATTCTTTAATTTAAATTTTATTCGTAATGATAATGAAATTTTACATAAAACCGAATAAGTGAATCACTTACAATTTAAATATGTATGTGTGCTATAAATCACATTTAAATTAAATTTAATTAAAAATAAACTAAATTAAAAACCGGGATATACTCAATTTTTCATGTAGAATTTCATTATCATAATATTATTTTAATATTATTTAAAATAGCCCCAATGAACAATTTTCAATACTAAATGCATATTTTGCAATTTTATATAATAGTGATAATAAATTAAATAATCTTAATTTAATTTAAAATCTTAATTAATTTTTAAATATCTAATTTAAATTTGTTCAAAAAATAATAATAAATTTGAATTATTCATTATTGTTACTATAAATCCTTTAAAATAATTTTTTAACATTATAATTATATTAATTACAATTATTTTCATGACATCATTTTTTAAGTATAATATCGTAAGATATTTTGAAATTAAATTGATTAGTATTATGGCAATATATTTTTTTTTTTTTTTGCAAAAGTGGAAATTATGAGATTATATTATTACGGCTACTTACTATTAATAATATCACTATTATATAAAAATTATCATCAAAAATAATTAACGAATATGTATAAATCTAAAATATTTTGATTACAAATATTTTCAACTTATTATTGAAATATCACATTTTTGTTTTCTAATATCACTATTAATTTAATTTTTAAATTTTCATTTTAATTTTTATTAAAATTATAATTATTATAGTATTAACGAACAATAAATTAAATTTAATATACTCATATAAATAATATATAACTAATATAAATGAAAAAAATCAAAATTGGAAGTAAAAACAAAACAAATTTAAAACTTATTTTAACTATTATTATTAAAGAGAAAAAAAAATAGCAATGTTGAAATTTTGATAATATTATAAAAAATAAAAATATATTTTATACCATGAAAATCTTATACAAACTATGAAATTTTTATACAGCTTAAAATCATACAGCAAATTAAATGAATATAATTTTTTGTTCTCATAAAAATATTATAAATATAGTAAATCATTCCCGATATTGCTTCTAAAAACATAAATATAACAAAAAACTAAAAAAAAAAAGGATTAACTAAATTTCTTAAAATGCAATTTAAAATTCAAATAGCATATAGTCTTTACTGCGAAAATAATAGAAATTTTGTTAAAGGTTGTTTTAGAAACCCGGCGAAAGCAATAGTAATTTGTAAATGATTTACTGTATTCAAATGTTATGGGAACAATACAATGTCTAATACATAGTTTTCTTTTACAAAAATTCTATAAATTTCTATTTAAAAACATATACATATACAATCATTACAAGAATGAAAAATTTTCAAAAATTTCAATCAGAATCTTAATTACAAATACAACTTTCACACATAATATAATCACCCATATTCTTTTAGATGCATTAATAAGTAATCGATTATTAATAAAATAATTTGTAATTTCCAGAATTATAATAAAAATTCAAAAATTTGCAATTTATTGTATTGAAATCCTTCACATTTTTAAACAGTATTCCAGTATCTTAAATAATGCATCTAAAAGAATGTAGGTAATTAACAATTTAACCTGTATACTAGCATTGTATAAGTACTTACAAAAAAAAATGAAATATACTTAAAATTGAACAAAAAACAAATAATATAAAAATTAAATACAAATTATACTATTGATACTAAATTCAATTCTAAATTTTTTCTTCAAAATGAATACCTATAACATAATATACAAAATAGCTCTATGAAAAAAAAAATGAATCTTAATATTTACATACATTCTAAATCTTATATACAATATTAAAAATAATATTTTAATTATTTATTAGAATGCAAAAAATATTTTCTTATTTTTTGGATAAAAAAATTTTTTTGATCAAAGTACATAAAAATATACAATAAATAATTAATAATACCTCAAATTTTACCTAATATATAACAAAGAGATAAATAATTAAAATATAAAATAAAATTTGTTTTCTTTCCAATTATTGAAATTTCAATATACAATATTGTAATTAATATTTATAATATTAATTATAATTATAAATTCATCAAAATTTTTACAATACAATTAAAATTATATAGAAAATACATTTTACATAATAATTATTTAAAAAAAAAAATTAACTGTGTTAATTTATCAATGCCAAATAAAAAATAATTATTATAAAAATAAATACATATATATATTTAATAAAATCATCGCCCAGCAAAGCAAAGAAAAAATTTTTTATGTATAAAAATGAAAAAAAAAAATAATGTCGCTTTAAAGCTTTTACATAAAATATCCTCCTATAATAATTATACGCCTATAATAAAAATAATATTTATTTTTTTCTTAAGAAATGCAACTATATAAAAATTATATTATATCTAAATGTATTATATATTTACAAATTTTTTAATATTACTTTAAATGTTACTTTAAATTAGAAATAACATAAAATTATTTATTTTTCTTAAATTCTTTTGAAATAATTTTTTTTTTTTTTGGAATAATTCGAAATTTGTTTAGTATCGGCACTATTAAAATAAAATTTTATACATTATACGATTATTTTAAAATTAAATTAATATTACATTTGTATTTCAATATTCCAAAATAAACAAATGTAGAAATAAATATTTTAAAATTTGTTATAATTAATTATTTATCTTAATTTGTATTCCAATTCTTATTTATTTTAAAATGTTATTTTAAGAACCAATGACAAAATTTGCTAATAAATGCAATATCGAATATTATAAATACAAGATTATTAATAAAAATTTTAAATTTTAAACTTATTTTTTTTTTCTTTTTAATAATACACAAAGAGAATTTAAGAAATTTAAATATGTATGTATATTTATTTCTAATATACATTTATATAGTTGCATATTTAGTAATAATATGTGCATTTATTATTAGCATATATAAATAAAAATGATTTAAAAGTAATAAAAATTTTGAATTTACAAAATGTATTTGAAAATATTTATAATTTTGTATTATTTTCATTAGTAATTACTATAAGGAATTTAATTTTAAAATAAAAAAATTAATCAGTACAAAATAGAGGAATTGATAAATTGCATTATAAACCTATTTTCCTGTATACTATAGATGGTATTTCTATTAAAAAAAAACTACATGTTAAAAATTAAATACGGAACAAGTATATACTGAAACAAAAATTTAATTTAATTTATTTATTTATAATAATCAAAATTTTCATTTAAAAATCGCAACAAACTTGCATATATTACACATTTAAAGTTTATTAAACAAAATATAGAAATTAAAATAATATTTTCAAATATATTTTGTATTTTAAATTTAATTACTTTAATTATTTTTGATTGAATTATTATAAAATTCTATTAAAAAATAAAAGAAAAGAAATAATTATATTTATGCATAATAATTAAATAAAATATATATACGTACGTACTTATTTTGAACAAAAAAAAATTATATATAAAATATTTTATAAATAATTTAATTATTAATTGTAAAATGTAATTATCATTAATACTATATTTAATTATTTAGCTATTATTATACGGATTATTGTATTATCATTATTAATATTAAGTAAATTTAAATGAAAGAATAGAAAAATTTTCTTTCAAAAAATCATTTTAATTTTAATTTTTTTCTTATTTTTTTTTCTGTTTTTTTATATTCTTTAATAAAAAAATATATAACTATTTACATAAAAAAAAATAAAAATATAAATATGTAATAATTAAAAATTAAAATTTTTGTTTTTTTTTTTTGAATAATGATAAACAAGTAATTAAGAAAAGTGAAAAGAAAAAATTAAAATAAAAAAATTATTTTTATTCTAAGTTGCCTTATTTAATATAATTTTTTATTATATAATATTGTATAATTAAATAAAATAAATATAATATACAATTGAAAAAAAAAAAAAAAATTTTTTTTGTAATTGTTCTTAAAAAAGAAAAATAAATAAAAGTAAGTTACAAGAAAAATTAATTAATAATTTTATTAATTGCTTAATAATTGAAAAAATAAATGATGTTGTTTAAATAAAAATTAAGAAAATTCTTCTATATCAAAATTTACATTTTATAGGCTTATTATTATAAAATAATAAAATAACACAATATAATTATACCCTTATATTTTTTACGCCTTTATTTACACATTAATACATTAAATAAATTTTCAAAAATATTCTTCCTTATTAATATTAATTTATTCTTATTTTATTTAATACTCGTATATATTTCTTTTTCTATTTAAATTTTACGATAAAGCAAATATTTATCTCAATAATATCCAGGCCCTCCTTACACATTTTCAACCTGACTAATCGGCAATATTAATTTTATTTAATATTGATAATTCCATTTTAAAGTCCCACTACTATGATTGGTTCCTAAAAATAATAAAATTAATATTTAAAAGTTCAAAAAATACAGATTTTGATATTTTTTACGCTTTACCATTAGCTTTCCTTCATCATCCTTTTTTTTTATCTATTTACGTTTTGGTAAGTATTAATTTTTTTGGCAAAGTAGTTTATCAAGAATTTTAGAACATTTAAATAGTGTAATTATATCTTAAACTATGTACTTAACTTTTAGTAAATGAGTTACTTAAATTTAATGACAGACTATCTGAAAAAATCGGCAAAAGTGATCTAAACGCCTCTTAATCAATTAATTGTTTTATTTAATAAATCTCATTATCATTTTCATATCCTTGTATTTTATGAACCTTTTGAATTTTTTAAATTTTACAATTATTATTTATGAATCTATAAACATAAAATACACTCAGTTTTACATTTGTCCAAAAAAAAAACAAAACAAAATATAATTACAAAATTAATACAAAATTTTTACAATTTAAATATTTTTTTTTCTAATTAATTTTGTTCTGATTTTAATAAATTGTGCATAACATAAGAAGTCAGAAACTATAAAATGTTCAATATTTCTTTTGTAAATAATTTAAAAATCAAAAACAAAAAAAAAAATAATTATAAAATTTTATAGATTTGTAAAAATTTTATTATTGACTTGCAAAGTTGTAAAAGTTAAATGTAGCTTTTTATATTAAATGCAAAAAAAATGAAAAAGGAAATAAATTTAAAAAAAAAATCGATAAAAACAAATAGAACTAAGTAAATGAGTTTTATTTTAGCTTTTAAAATTTGTGTGTTCTAAAAATTGTCAAAATAACGTAAGTACTCTTGCAACAATCCAAATGCTTAATCCAAACTTAAGCTGCCCTCTAATAGAATATTATCAGTTGCAATTCAATTTAGTATTTTAACCATTACAATTTGATTACAAAATAAAAATGGATTGGAAAAACAAAATTATTAGTCGAAATGAAAATGGTAAAACATACAACAAGAATTAGATTTGTAGTAATGTTGTATTACTTCTAAATTTTTAGCACTAAAGTCTTTCAGTTCCTGTAGAAACCTTTGTTTTATGTAGAAAATTGCAGATCACTATTCTCGAAGATCAAGTCCTTCAACAATTTTTAATTCTCTTTCAGTTCTTAATGAACACGTTTTTTTTTTTATAAATTGTGATCCTAATTTTCATTTAATTTCGCCAAGATTTTTAAACTATATTATTTTGTCATTTATTGAAGTAGGAACATTCAAATGCAATTGAAAATTTATGATAAAATTTTTAAATGTACTTAATAATTATTTAATATTAATCATTCTTAATGTTTTTCTTCGCAACATTTCTTATTGATTTTAAGTTTCTAAAATATAATAAAGGCAGTAGGTACCTAATCTTTAATTTTTAAATAAATTGCTTACATATTACATTGATTTATACTTTAACAAGTTGTAATTTTACAAAATCCTTACACAATAAAATTAATGTATGAAGAAATGAAAACAAACAATTTAAAATTTTTATACAATAACTTTCTTACGGCAAACATATCTTATATTAATAAAAATTATTTGATTTTTAAAACTATTTATTTACAATTCTTTTTTCTTTTTTGCGTACAAACACTTTGTCATAATAATTATTCTAAAAATAAATTTATTAAAAAACTGTGTGCAGAACTTACTCCATGACGATGGTTAAATGAATACATAACATCTGTACATGATGGTCTGATACATAGTATCCATATGTATGTATGAATGTGTTACATATCAATTTTTTTCAATTATGGGATAGCATATTGAAAAATTTAACCATTTTCTTTAATGAACATCCTCAAATTTATCTGTGGTCTTTTTCAGAAAATCTCTTTGAAACGTTCCATATACACATATGTTTCTTTCCTTTGAGTTTTCATACCTATTTCGTTTTTTACTTTGATATTAATTTATAAAATATATACATAGATAATATTTGATGCTATTTAAAAAACATACAACGAAAATTTATATTAACTTATTCCGTATTACATAATATGTGTTTTACTATGCTTCCTAAGATTAGAGTTCGTATAAAATTTTTTCCCACAAGTTTCACATTCATAACGTTTATCATTATTATGTCTTCGTATATGATATTCTAATCCGGATGATAACGCAAATGTTTTTCCACATAATTCACAAATATAAGGTTTTTCTCCAGTGTGTGTTCGTTCATGGGTCTCCAGGATATTTCCAGCTCTGAATAACCCATTACAAAATCGACATTTAACTAAAAATTTTAAAAAGGTTTTTGAAACAAATTTATAAATTTAAGTAAGTTTTAAAATAATAATATTCTAATAAGTAGTTATAGTTTTTAGATATTTACCTCCTGTATGTTTATGCAGATGACGTGTTAAACTTCCATTTGTATAAAAAGTTTTGGGACAGTAATTACATGAAAAATTCTTTACGTTAGAATGCAGGGTTAAATGATTGTTCAAAATAACTTTTGTTGAAAATCTCTTGTTACAAATCGTACACTCAAATTTTCTTTCTCTTTTTCTTTGTACACTATTAGGTAGAGGTCTAATATTATCATGCTCATGATCTTGTTCACCTGTGAACGTTTCAAAACATTCTAAACATTGAAAAAGTTTTTTCTCATTCTTTTTATGAACTTCCAAATGTTTTAGATATCTTGCTGGTCTTGCGAAAGTTTTACAACATTTCACGCAATGTCTTGGTAAGACCCCTAAAATTATTAAATGGGAATATGATTATTTTTTTACGATTTTATTTACTATAACCTTTTTTCCGTAAAGCTGGTGGAGGTTTACCAAGGACTTCTTTTGCCATATGTGTTACAGTCTTTATTTCGATGTCTTCTTTTAAAATTTCTCTTGCAAAACTACTAGTTATAGAACCTTCATCATCACTACTTTGGTTTTCCTCTTCATTTGGTATTTCATTAATTAGTTGAATGCTTAATACTTGACCATCACGTGGTAATTCTAAATTATTTTTATTGTTCTCAACGATTGGTATATCATCATCTAATTTATTAATCTCTTCATCATCAATATATTCTTCTTCACAATTTGAGATTTCATTAGTATCTAGCATATCATTTTCTATTTGACTATCTATTTCATGTTCATCGTTATATGATTCTTCTTCAAAATTTGTGTCCTCACTAGTACCAAGAATTTCATTTTCTAATTGACTATTAATTTCTTCTTCAAGACGGTATGAATCTCCTTCAATGCAATTCGTGTTACAATTATTTTCAATTTTGTCGTCGTCTTTAAATAATTCAACAGTAATACTTGCATCTTCAGATATATCTTTATGACCATTAATACTAAGGGGATCTTTATTCTTATCAGATTTTTTTTCTATTCTCACACGTGATTTTGTTTTTAAAATCACATTGGTATTGGCAACATATTCCATAAACTTTCCATCCTCATTTTCAATTACAAGCGGTTCATCCAATTTTGTAGATATTGGTGGCACATCTATCTCTAGAACATTTGAATTTTTATCCCCTAGATGTATTTCTATTTTAACTTTAAAATTAATATTTTTTAAACTTAGTGATTTATCTACCGGAGTTATTTTATTTTGATCCATAATTATAAAAATATTTTACTATTATTTTTATTGTTTACTTAAATTATGAACTTCATTCTTAATGCGAAGTGAAGTTTGTTCCAAAAGCCTCAATTGTTTTATATTTATTGATTGACGTTTAATATTAAAGTGACCATTTTATTCGAATTTTCGCTATTTGGAAGAGCATGAAAAATTTTTTTCAAAGCGGCAAGTAGTGCTTATTCATAACGTAGACGTCAAACGTTACGATGCTGCTGTCATGGCAGCGCACATCGTTTATTCGTTAATTTGTAAATCTTTCCTCACAAACCTTGGTTTTTAGTTATAATTTTGAGGTTTTGAAAGCTTACTTCAATTTTAAAAGTAATAATTTTATTGCTTACTAAATTCATGTACCATTTTTGGTTAACTAAAATTTGAATTTTATTTTTTTAGTAGATTCTTAGTATCTACATATTTCTTTCCGGTATGTATGTATATTGTTCATTGTAAAATTGTTTTGGATTTTTATGAAAAATTGGACGCTATGCGGAATCACAATCTTGTTAAACTGCAAATAACAAAAAATTTGAAAATTTTCATAGAAAATTTCAAAATTTTTTCTTACTTTTAAAGAAACATTTTATGTTTTAACAAAACCTTATATTTCTATTCAAACAAATTGCATCTCTGTATGCATCTGCCTATAATATATTTAATTTACAATAATGCAATTAATTCCTTGTTTTTAGTAAATTAGATTTACAACAAGTTGCAAACCTCATGCCATGAAAAACTAATCGGTTTTCTTCTAATGACTGCATTACACTCAGCACAGAAGTCACTTCGGCCAATTAGATAGTCTGTAATGTAAGTTAGTAAGTATACTAAAGTAATGCAATAAAATTTTTGTTTTTATTTTTATTTAATTAAAAAAAAATCAAAATATTACAAGTTCCTTGGATTCGCTAAATTACATTTTCTTAAAAAACATTCTAATTACATGAAAATCAATAAATACATATGTCAATGGATACATTCAATTGTAATTATTGTAATATTATAGGTACAATTTAAGAAAATTTTAGCAATCCTTTTTTTTCACAGCCAAAATCAGCTGAAAAGTATAATATGAAAGTAATAAATATTGTTAACTAATTACATTACGAGTATATTCAAAATCATAATTCTATTATTTTATTTAATTGAGATAATGAATTTGCCTTGTTTTTAAAAAACTAATAGGAGTAGGATTTAATTTTAATTAAATTTATATAACTTTTAATACTTATTTAATATTAAACTATTTGTTCTGGTTAATTGATTCTATATTGAAAGAACAGACAATATTTTAAAAAATATATACTGCAATAATATTTGAAATATGCTGCATTCACCAAAAATATTTTCAGATTCCAATAAATATATTTATAAAATTTAAAAATTTCTTAATTTTTAATGTTAACGCACTTCGGATTATTAAAAAAAATCTAATTTCTAAACTTCCATTCCATCATTAGATGGTTTTTTCTTTTCTTTTAATAATTTATCTTCGCCAACTAATTTAGGCTTTTCAGTTCTTGTATGCCAAACTAAAACATCTTGACATAAATTTGCCAATGGTTGGAGTTCATTTTTAAGTGTTACAAATCGTAAAATTTCACTTTCTTGAAAACCTCTATCTACTTCAAAACTAAAAGATGCTTTTGGATATTTTATTAATAAGTTTGTACTGATTGCAAAGCCAGCCATATCAATTGGAAATGGTCTTTCAGGTCTCCATACAGAATTAAAACCGGTAACAATATTTTGTTCATTTAGTATTGGTTTTTCAACCATTAAACCACCAACTAGTCCAACAGGCCAAACACCAACTTTACCCGGTTCAATTTTCATCATTTCACTAAATAACTCAACTGAATATGTATTATCATCATCCATAAAATATACTATACTATGTTTATCTTTATTTGAATTTTCTCTAATCCATTGTATTGCTAAATTTCTTTGTTCAACACCTCTTGGTTTCATCCAGTTTTGATCTTTTTTATTTAATTTATATTCATCAGGTGTTTTTATATTTAATAAAGTGGATCTAGTTATTAATTTTGATAGTTCTAATAGTGATTGTACTAATTTCGATGGTTGATTTGCATCTTCAACTAATATCCAATGAATATTTGGCACGAGCGTTATTAAATGTGATAACCTACAAAAAATATAATTTAGTTTGAATTTAGTTTGAAAATGTGAAAGAAGTTACTTACCTAGTTAATTCAGCTTTTTGAGTTGGTCTTGCATAAGTTGGTGTTACAGCATAAATTAAAGGTAACGAATCATTATATTCTAGGTCTGATGAACATTTGTTTCGAGATGCTACGTACCATAGCAGAAGACCAAATAATATTAAAGTAAGCAGAAATTGCTTTGGACGTACTCGAATTTCAGTCATAATTTAAGTTTTTTATTCGAGTTGTATTTTTATATGATTTTAATATTTTATAACTTAGTTAGATTCTTTTTAAATAACTTTTATTTCATTATGAAGTGTTTTCGTTTACAAATTTGACAAATTTTACCATTCTCTAATAAATATATTTGACAAGTAAAAATATCAAGACTCGAATTTTTTTTAATTGTCAGTTGAAGATACCACGAAAAGCTTTTTTTAATTATATATGTAGACTATAGTTAAAAGTAATCATTTTGTATTGACGTATAATATTACAAAAAAAGATTTTGCGATGTTCTCTATAATAATATGAGCTTAATATTTTAGATGTATTGTAGATGTGGTCTAATATCCTCAATTCTACTCAATTTTTTCCGTCAGACCACTTTGGTGACTAATAAGTTAACAATTTTGTAATTTGAAGTGTTCAAAATTGAATTATTTATTGAATTTAACGACAGAAAAAGTCAATAGAGTCAACATTTATAAGGTGATTTTCTAAATTTTGTTTCAAAAGCTCATAATAACAAAATTTGAACACTACTTTTGTGTCTATCACTGATTTTTAAAATTATAATGATATTACAATATCTTACATATCTGTATTTTAAATAATTATTTATTTTTAAAAGACGCATAAAATAAAATACAAAATTTCGTGTTGACTTTCCTGTTATACATGTATATAACAACTAACCGAATTTAGTATCTTCGCTATTTTGTTCCAAAATGCTAAATGTTTATTACATTTAGGAGTTTAATTATAAATAATTGATAATTCAAGTATTTTTAACAGCATAACATAAGATAAGTATTTTTCACAGCAAAAACGCTGATTATATAAAATATTTAGTTGAAATAGGTCGAAATTAAATAAATCCGTTTTTATGATAATTGTAAAAACCTAGCTTTAAGGGCGCAAACAAACATGTTATTTTCAGTCTTGTAACCATTTGATTGCTCTTCTGAATTCCATATAATATATAAACTCATGCATTAAATTAAGTAATCAGACAGTTTGTAATTTTTCATAAACTGATTGCAATTTTTAGCTAACGCACTCGATTTGATTTGCTGCAATAGTTTAGTTTCTTAGATGTGCGGGCAACGAATTTACAATCAGGCAGTAATTAAAAAATTAAAAATTATATGTCAGCCTGAGCTGTAAGAGCCAGATAGACGTGGAATTTTTAGTTTTGCAATAGTTTGAGTGCTTAATTGTTTGATTGCTTGTGACTGCATAGGTTCATATTCAAGCTCGCACACATTCAACTGTATGGTAGTATGGGATTAGTTGCTTAATAACTGAAATTTTTCCAAACTGAATGCAATATTTATATATATAACGCATTTGATTTGAATTGAAGCAATAGTTTAGTTCAGCAATTGAATTGGCTTCTGCCCTAAATTCTTAACATTTTTTTTAAAATTTTGTTTATTGTGAATTTCATTAGATTTCATTGTGAATTTTTGACAGCTTTACAAACAGAAAATTATTATGACATTATAAAACTTTTTTAAATTTTGATATTCATTTTTATTACCGTTTGATAAAAATTTAGAATAATTTTTCTTTCAAATTTTTATTGTGGACTATTAAATTAATTATAATATTATTTGAAATAATAATATAAAAAGTTCAATTATTTTATGGTATAATCTTGCGAATGAATGATATATTTTACGAATTCAAACGTTTTGTAATATTTTATATATTGGCGCCAATTCTGTATGGATTCATGAGACACAAATAGCAAAAGTTTAGAAAATGTGAATACGTATCTTAAAAATATTAAGAAAATTTGAATATTAAGCTAATGACTACTTGCAATACTTTATTATTCGTACAACGCAAATTTGTTTTAAAAATTGAATGGATCTGAAATGTTGAGAATGATGAACGTATAAAAATTCTAAACTGAAAGTTTGGATAACATTTCATACTTATTAAAGGTAATTTGTTACAAAAATGTAAGTGCACATTGCATCTACCTATAACTTATATTTACTTATTTTAAGAAACTTAGAACTATAAAAAATTTTTTTAAAGAGATTTTTCATAAAGCATAAGGCAACCAGTTTAATCTTAAAAGTAATCCTTAAATTTAATTTAAATGTTTTAAAAATTTTTAAGTGGCCTCATTTACATATGTACGTACATTCATGTAGTCACCTACTTAATATTTAATTTAAAAAAATCAAAAATGATGTTTAAAAACAAGATTGATATTGGAAGATCATGAATTTTAAAAAATTAAAATCACTTTGCATATTGAAAATATAACAATAGTTCTTAAAATATACATATATATGTATGTATGTAAATACATAGAAAAATTGTTTGGTTAGCAATTATCAGTTATCCACATATAATATTAGATGGCCTTTTTAATTGGAATATTAAAATAAAAGATAGGATACATTGTGAGGAATGAAATTTTTTTTACATATTCAGTGATTCAATAAGCATATTCAGTAAATTATGTTTGTTATATAAATTATAGAGCATCAGTCGCACAGCTTCCTCGTAACATTTCATGTAGAGTGTATTCGAGAAAGATGAATTCTGACTGCTGAATAATATGTACAAACATTCGGAGTCTGAAATATACACTTCGAAAATAATTTTTTAGGTATTACTTAAATACAAATAATGAATCTATTAAGTTTATATATGTATGTCATATTTCGGAAATTGTTTATAAGTTAAAGATTTACTAATCGAGAACCTAAATAAACATCAGGTCTATATATATATCAAATATATGTATATAAAATACAATATACAATTTAGGTGAGTGTAACCATTTAAAATTATAAAAGTAAATCGAAAAATATAGACGACAAATAAATAAAAATAATCAATGTAGGTAGGTAGGTAGGTATGTAGGGTGGGTATCTATCCATCTATATCTCCATCTATATCTACATATACCACAAATATTGTTATATAAGAAACGATGAGAAAATTGAACAAAAAAATTTATTCTTTTATAATAAACTGTCAAGTATAATAAAAATATAGAAAGAACAAAAAAAATAAAGATGAAAATGTTTCCCGTTCTCACTTTTATAATCCAAAATGAATTTCCGTTTAAACTTATTTTCTTTTGCTATATTTTGATGCTATAGATATTCTATTTTTAAAACGTAACCTATATTTTGTTAAGAAGTGTGTGAGTATATGTAAATGTTATGTAATAATACGTTGTCATTAGATTTACGATAAACGAATAAAAGAGGCGAATGTTGATAGAAAATTAGGAAATTGGAAGGAGATAAAATATCTCTGGTTTGGTTTCCGTTTTTAGCACTTTTCCAAAAATTTTTTGAAAAAAAGTGCTTATTAGTTTCACTCTGTCCGTCCGTCCGTCCGTCCGTCCGTCCGTCCGTCCGTCCGTCTGTCCGTGTGTCTGTTTACAAAACTTCTACACCCTTGAAGATACAAAGCTGAAATTTTATATGTACATAGATCTTTACTAGAAACTTATTTCTGTAGAACAAAATTTTTACCTATCTCCTCCCCTCTAGAAGTTATACCCCCCCAAAACCCTAAAAATGGCCTTTTTTAACTATTTGTTGCAATGAAACCATAAGCATTTTTGAAATTTTTCAAACGCAGAAAAGCAGCGGCTTGCTTCCCCTAGCGCGGCATACTATATTTGAACTTTAGAAAAACAAAATGGCCGTTCAAATTTACCGTTATCTAAAGTCCTTTTTTTGCAAATTTTTGATGTCGTTTTTTTTCCAAACTACAGCCTGTAGAAGCTTGAAATTTTAGGAGCTTTTAGACATTATCACATAGTTCATTTCGCTAGAAGAAAATTTTTTTCCATCTCCACCCCCTCTCAAGTTATCGCCTCTTGAAATTTGTAAAATTTGAATTTTTGACACCTTATATTTCCGAAACCGCAAGCTTTTTCAAATTTCTATTAACGCAAAAAGCTAACGGTAAATTCCATGAAATTAAAAAATATAATTATTTTTCTTAACTTACACAATTAAACCTTAAAATCGAGCATTATGTTAACCCCTTTTTATATTAATTTTTGCTTTATTTCAAAGACTGCATATATGCGTCATCCTAAATATATGCAACCCTAGAAATAGTTTTGTATATGAATGAAAATAATTTTAATAGTGTGATAGGTATACATAGACTGTATTTAAAAGCAAAATTTTCATTTGTTGAAGGGAAAAGTGCTACAATACAAACCATTGGTTTGATCCAACTTTATTTGTTATAATAACAACATTAAATTTTCTTCTTTAAAATAATAATTATGTAGGTATATGAAATATTGTTATACATAAGTTACAAAGTTATTGCTTAAAATTGATTTAGACTTATATTTGTAATTTATGTATGTCTTATTGTTTTATAAAACAAAAGTGTAACTATTAAGTATATATCACTCATGAAGAAATGCTGACTGATATTGCAGGAATAGTGCATTATGGAAAAATTCAACTCTTATATATTAATGCAAATTAGTAATTTGTTTAAATCATATTTAAAAATCTGAAAAGACAAATTGGAGTTTAAAATTTTTTACGGTTTGGGTGAAGTTTTGGTGTATTTGATATCAAATATATGAAGTACTTAGTATTTTGTTAATATAACGCGAAAACATGTTATCTAAGGAGCTTGGACTTAAAGCAGAATTATCAAAAATCAACCACCTTAACTTCGTGCCGCAATGAGCTGTCGCTATTTAATATCTTTTGTTTGGAGGTTACATTTCTCTTGTAGCGATAAATGACCGCAATAAACTAGCGTTAATAAACACCTTTCATTTGAAGGTCTCATTTCTGTTGTAGTGGAAGCTATATAGCAAATAACAATTAAATTCAAAGCAGGTACTTCCGAAAATTTTAAATTATTTTTAAACAAAAATTCTAATTTAAAAAATTTTAAATTCTTTTTTAGAAATTATTGTTGTGCATTCTTAGAAGAATCACCATGTACATGATAATAAAGAACGAAAATGTTTGACGTATAAGTACTAATATATTATATAAAATTCACGTGATAAAAACAAAAAATACAGCAAATATTTATACATTTTTTTAAAGGATCTTAAAGATTTTAAAGCGGTTAATATAGCAACGAAAAGAAATAAATATAAATCCACCTGGAACCCAAGTATGTATACGTTACGTTTCTATAAATAATTTGGATATGGCGCTAAATTGTTAAATTTTTTTCTACATCTATGTATTTATAACTGTCTATATAACTATGTAAATTTTTGAATTGGTTTCATTCTAAAGAACACGCAACTTTGTTAGGGTGCCATTAAAAGGATAAAAAAATTATATGTGCTTTTCTTAACGTTCACCTTTAAAAATTGTATTTTTTTACCTTGTTTTTTTTAATTTCAATATCAAATTATAAAATAAAATAAAATTTTTATATTAGCAAAAATAAAGTGAATAGCTATATAAAATTTTGGAGAGAAGAAATGACATTTTGCTTAAGGCAAATAAATTTAGACTAAATATAAAGAAAACACATTATAAAAAAACATGATAGATGAAGTATAAAAAGAAAGTTAAGTTATACATACATATTATATACGTACATACTAATATTATGTATCTTTATATAAATGTACAAATTATGTAGAAAATTTCAAAGAAATCTTTGAACTATAAAATTTAAAATTATAAAATTTTTCTTACAAAGTTGCCATGAACACGTCATACACTTCAAAATACTGCTAGCTAGTATATGTTTATTTAGAATATAAATCTAAGTACAATTATAATATACCAACCTTGAAATTCGCGACCAATTTTGAATTAAATAAATGAAAATTAAAAATTTATTATTGTTTATGAAATAAAAATGATCAAGTTTTATCAAAACATATTTTAGAGAAAGTGGAGTAAGTGATTTAAGACGACAATTTTGTAAAATTAAAATTTTTGTGAGTTAAAATTAAAATTTTACTTTTAGTAATTGTAATATTTTTTGCTTATTTATGCGTATTTATTCAAGTCTAAGACTCAAAATTTATTTACTGAATTTTTAAAAAAAAGTCATGATATGTTTGTACAATATTATATATGATTCTTATGTATACATACATAAACATAATGTTTCTTAAATTTCATATAATTTATACTGATTTTTATATTTTAGCCATGAAATTCTGGATATAACTAATTTCGAATTAAGAAATCGCATGATATTTTTATGTATAGTCCTTAAGGAGTTTGTTAAAAATTCAAAAGCTCTTCACGCAAATCGTGATAGTCGATTTAAATAAAGTATGTATATATTATAAGAACTTTCAAGAGATTTTAGTAAAATAAATTTCTAGAAAATGGCCGATTAAAGACTTCAATTTTCTTTAAAATCTAATTTAAAATATCTCGTAGTAAGAATCTAATTAGAATATCGATTAAATATGAAAGAAGAAAACTATACGGAAGAGAAAGATTCATGTTCCATTTTTATCAGTTATAACCGATGTATATAAATGCAGTCAAATTGCACATCGTATAAATCTTTTAATGTTTAAACTTGTAAAAATCATTTTCTAATTATAAAACTCAGCATACTTCATGACAACAAAAGAGTTATTAAGATAACTAGTTAAGCCAGCAGATAATATTCATTCTAGCAGATGATTGTTTACATTTTTATATCGAAAATTGAAACACGTGAAATTCTCGATATTCAAATTATTTAGGTGGTTTTAAGTACTGTATAATAAAATTTACAATCATGTTGAAGGAATGCTTATGTTCCTATGAAAGGATGTGGTATCTTTTATTGTGCGTATGTCTATAAATACACATATATATGTGTTTATGTAATATTAATATTAAATATTTTTTAATTTTTCAATTGAAATTTGATTGAGTTATAAATTTTATATTCTTATACAATAACATGCTTTCGTTAATAGGCTTAAAACACAGTAAGAATTTGTATTAATTTTAAAATCTATAAATAATTCAAAAAACAAAAAAAAAAATAATAAATTTTCAATTTATTTATAATGTAAAATATTTTTATATAATTATGTATGGTTGTTTATACATTTATGTATGTATATGAAATAAGAATAATTCAAAAAAAGGAATAAGTTAAAATATCATTTCATTTGTAAAGAGAGCAAAAAAAATTCAAATCATTTTTATTTTACAAGATTTTTTGTTACAAAAACAAAAATAAATGAGATGAAATGAAGATTGTAGCTATTTTTAGCTTAATATCAATCATACTTGCCTACATATATAGGATATAAAATTATACATATACAATAAGATAAACATATAAAAAACATGTGCATATAGGTAGTGTTATATAGATATTAAAATTTCATAAAATTCAAAAGGATGTCTGTGTGTAAGATCCTGTTGAATAAATAAAATTACATATACCCATGTCGTACATGTATGGGAATGGGAACTTAAAATTTTTTATATAATGTATCTATAGTTGCGAAAAAAAGAAGACGTGGGTGAATAGAAATAAAGCTTTATAGTGGTTTTAATATTATATCTATTATTTTTAAAAATTATTTAAGAATTTTACAAAATTTCTGTTTCTGATAGTTTTAAAAATGGAAAAAAAATGTTTAATTTTTCCAACCATTTAAGAGATATACAAATGAAAAAAAAAGAATAACATGCGAGTGGGAGAAAATTGGAGACAGAATAAAAGAGAAGAATACAAAAAAAAATGAAAATGTGTAAAAAATATTTACATTTTCTATTTGTTTTGTAAATATACGAATGTATATGCCTTGTTCTATATTTAGATTTCAAAGATTCTTACTAAAAGAAAAAGAAAACAAAAAAAAAATAATATTCTTTTGTAGTAGGAGATTTGACCTAATTTCAGTATCCTTTGCATAAAAATTTTTTCATTCAAAATCTGCGCCTATATTTGTAATATGATTATATTATGAAATTTTTATGAGTGTATGTGAACAATGCGAGTCATATAGATATGTATTTTGTTGAAATCGTTAAGTTTCATATTATGTTAAAAATACTTTACGAAAATTACCGAAATTTACCGATGATTACAATTTATTCAGGTTTTTTTTTCAGATTTGTGATTTAAACAATTTTATTTTTCAGTAAACATGATAATATCAGTATTCATTTTAGTATTATTGGTATTAACACACAATAATATACAATCTTCAAATTGTATATTCTAAACAAATTGCTTATCGGGTCGGAATCATGAAACTAAAATCATTCATTGAACATTCTTAAGCTTAACTGAATACATTCGTAAATAATATTTTTTTTAAATTTTGAAAATTTCGGTCCCAATCTCTGTATGATGAAATGGGAATTAAAAATGTTTCGATTTGACGTTGAGAACTAGGGGATTTTCGATAATTTAGATATGCACACTTAATGTTCTAACGCAAATTTTAAAATTTTTGTTTTTGCTTTATTACATATCTAGAGCAACTAAATGAACGATGCAGTTTTTCAGATTTTAATACCGTACACATTTTTCTTTCTGATTTTTTTTTTAATTCTTAAAATAAAAGTGCCTAACAATTTTAAAGCATGCAATGCGTATTTTTTTTTTGTATTAAAGATTAATCGAAAATTCTTACATTTGAAAGTTGTGTATAGTTTTGATTTATCGAACATGCCTTATATTAAGATCCAAGCTAGATTTCGAATTTTCGAAAGCCACCCTACTATGTAACGAATTTGACGGGAATTACCAGAAAAAAATAAAATAATTAAAAATCATTTTAGTAAAAAAATCAGTCACTTACACTCTCTGTTGAATTTTAAATTACATGAACAGATTTTTATTAAACCGTACATAATTAATTTTAATTAAATACGAAATTGTATATTTTCTGGGGTAAAATTTTTTAAATATACCAAATAAACAATATTTTATAATTAAACTTAACTAAAGTTGTATAAAATATTTTGACAAATTATATTTATTAAAAATAAATATTAAAAAGAAGAGAAACAAAAACAAGAACAAAATATAATCAAAAAAAAATTTTTATCCTTTAAAAAACCTAGATATCCTTTTTTAATCCGAAATTGAGAAAAAAAAAACCATTAAAAATTAATTAATAAATAATTTATTTCAATAAATTATAAATGACGATTACTCGATTCAAGAGTACTTAATTTATACTTATTTTTTTTTTTCGAAAGTAATAACTTTTCTCTTTTATAAAATTTGTTGTTAAATTATACATATATAAATTATAATTTTGTATATCATATGTACATATCCACACAATTTTATACATTTACAATCTTTGAAATTATAATATAAAATATAATATAAAAATATAAGAAATGAACATCCTTTTCAGTTGTATTCATTATTATTGTATCTTTATTAATACTTATTTAATATACACAGGTATTTCTATATATGTCTATACAAAGATAGTATATATAAGATGATTTAATCCATAAATTTATTCATCAATCACGAAATTCATAAATAAAATGAAAAAATATATAATATTTATATATATAAACGTATAAGTATATTATGTTCGCTGACCTTTATTTCATTCGTTGAATTGGAAGGCAAAGTAGAATATTATAAAAAGAAAAAAACAAAAATTAAACCAAAAATGAAAATTTGTAAAATATTTTCAAAAAACAAATTTTTATAAATTAAGTATGAGAAAATAAATAAAGATTATTATATGGAGAGGAAAGCAGTTAATGTGGAAAAATGAAAAAAATAAAAATAAAATTTTTTTAAACTAATTTAAATAGTTTGGATAAAGTTTAAAATTTTGTAAATAATTAAAGTTGAATTATTTTTTTTTTCTATTTTTAAAATAGATTTTAAATTTTTGATCCCTAATTTTAAATTAATTTAATTTTGTATAACATTTTAGTATTAATTGAACACGAGGTTTCAGTATGTTGCCTGATAAACATTTTACAGTAGATTGTATCTTAGATTAGTAAAAAATTGTTATAATTTATGCCCTTTTCTATAAATTATCTTAAAATAATATATCGGTTACAATAATCCTTCTATATAATATGTCGTCTTACATACACCCATATTCTGTTAGTCGCCTCATTTGAGGTGATGAGTTGTAATTCAAAATTCTTGTATAGTTTTCTGAATAAAATTATATTTTAAAATTTGAACATCAAAAATTTTTTTAATAATATCCCATCACCAATAGTACCAGCGACTATTAGAATATGGTGAATAGTTTTAAATGTCATAATACATAGCTTCGGTTGAAAAGAAATCGTTCAAAAATTAAGATAGTTCAAACTTTACTGCGAAGGAGTTTAATTCATTACCTATCGAATTTTCAATACTTCCATAATTTTGAATGAACTCTCTATGAAGTTGAAATTTTGAATAAATCCTCCATACTGTTCGTCTCCTTGCAACTCCGACTTCTGTGTTCGAACCATACGAATTCCAATTTTGTTTTTATGTATTTATGTATGTTCATTCATGTTGGTAAACGATCAAAGGACCTTAAATTTTCCCTCAGTAATAAAACAAATAAAATAAACAGCAATCGCCCAAATATATGCAATTTTTTTTTACTAATTGCACATTTCATTGGTTGCAGATGTTTTAAAATATAGAAATTTGAAAAAAAATATTTAAATAAATATTTACAATACCCTTAAACAATTTATGCAGTTATGTATCTAAATAATTATTTAATTTTTAATTTCATACGCAATTTATCTACGTTATAAATCCTTAAAAAATATTTTTTTTTCTATCATAATTCTTCGAATAATAAAAAATAATATTTCAAAACTTTTGATCTAATAATTTTTAATCAGCTTATTATTTTACTATATTTTATTGAGAAAGTTTTTCAAAATCTTTCATAAAAATCTTAAAAAAGAATTTTTTAGGAAAATTTGATTATCTTTCTGTTTTATAATAAAATCTGTTTTATAATTTTATCCCAAAAATTTAAGAAAAAAAGTAAAATATTCAATCAGTTGTCATCTTCACAGTCATTATAAAAATTTTTTCCTTGAAAATTAAAAATACAGTGGTTTCAGACCAATAGTCATAAATTAGTTTTAAGAAATTTCAAAAAAGATGACATTCGTCTTCTATTATTACTTATTTTTAGATTACTTCAATTGCAGTTAAATCAGACTAAACTGACTCTATCTACATGATTCGCCCAAGCAAAATATCTTATGCTTGAGTTATTTTGATTATAAATTATTAAGGGTACGATACCAAATAATTTCTCTATAATATATATTTTATAATATTATAAATATTTCGCCTTTAGATATTTTTTTAATTTAATTTAATTTGCAATGGGAGTTTAAAATTATATTCAAAAAATATTTTAAGATATATTAATTATGAGTTATTGTACCATATTAAATGAGTTTGAATAATTTTTGGGATTTTTAATTTTAGTTAAATTTATTCAAAGAAATATGCCAATAAATTATGTATGATGATGCTCCAGGAGGACTTTTAAATGCAAAAATTGTTCGTTTGCAGCAGAAGGACCGGAATTGTGTACTGGGAATAAAACAGGCAACATTCCGGATCATTCTGAATGAATTTAGTTTTAAAGACCAGATTCTGGAACGTTTGCTTGTTTATTTTATTGACGATCACTGTTGGTATTCAATAAATTTTTAAAATTCATTTTAAATTTCATTAAAATGTATAATTTTTAATTCATTAAATATCAAACTTTTAGATTGATTGAAGATCTACTTAATACTTTTTGACATGTTGAAATAGCAGCTAAAAGTTCTTCATCAGTAAGACAATAAATTAGAACTTAGAATATTTTTCTTATAAATTATTTAAGAATTTATTTCATTATATTCAGAATTTTCAAAGTTGATTTAAAATAATTTATAAGTTATTAAATTTTAAGGACATTTTTAAAATTTTTTTATTACATATACCCGTATAGTATAGTCATCACCACCATATTGTATATAGCAAATGCTATGTAATTTATTTCTCCTTTTAGCGTACGATATCAATTATATTAGACAAAGTGCTAAATAATTTTATTGCTCATTCTTCCATATTTTTGGATTTTTCTTAAATTTAATGATTTATTTTAAAATTTTTCATAAGATTTATGTTTTTTTTTTTTAAATCAAACTCAAAAATAAAAGTTTTTCTTTTTTTTTTATATTAAATAAATTTAACAGAAACTTAACATTAATAAACAGTTAAGTCGATGTTCTTATATGTATATATATACATTCATAAATATCCGCTTACCACAGGATATGTTATACGTGTTCATTTTACAAGGAAGAACACGAAAAAGGAAAAACAAAAATTTCTCTTTGAAATGAAATTGAAAGTGGAAAAGAGTTTTGTTAAAAACATAAAATTGATACAAGTATTCATATATACATATACATATTTTGTATAACATAAATGTATAACATAATGCATTTATTCATAATAAACACCGTATAAATGTATGTTTGTGTATAAGAAATGAAAATATGTAATCGTCAGAGCAAAACCGACTAGATTTTATATAAATTCTAGTAAATAAATATTTTTATTAGTTTAATGGAAATTTTGCATAAGATTAGGAAAAAATTTTTAAAACAGTTTTTTAAATTCTAAGAAAACAAGCAATATTTAGATCTACCATATTTTAAAAAATTTAAATTAGGAACCCTAATACAAGTTCACTTTCTATAGAATTTAATTTTCCAGTTTCGTCTATTAACAGAATTGAAATTTAATAACTTGACTAAATTATGTTCATTAGGGTTTTAAATACGATAAAAAATATAAAATGAACTTCATACTAAAACTTCATACTAAAAGTTCAAGCTCTGTTATTCCAGGAAATTTTTTTAGTTCATTTTTGCAGTTGTCTGGGGTTGTAATACTAAATTTCAAGAAAATTAGTTGAATATTTTCTTAAACATAAATAATAAGCCCCCAGTAGCAGCCATACATTTTACCATACAATTCATTTTATAATTGAAAATTAATTGGTTTAACCAATCGTGTATATCTCAAAATTAAATGAGATATACACGAGCTCCGACAGACCTAAAAAATATATTAAAAATATTTTATTAATGTTCTTTATTATAAGGGCTATATATTTTCGTTCGAAAATTCGACATGTGGAATTTGTTGCCATCACAATACTTTCTCTAGTGAACATAATTCATACATAAATATTTGTATAGTTATTTCTTAAGAAAAGTGATAAAGAATAAAATATTTTCTCTCAAGTTTTCTAATCAATTTTACAGTGGTTAACCATATGGTATCTATTAGGTACATCTTTAACAGAATTGAAAAATAAGAAAAAAATAAAATATATAGAATAATAATGTTAGAATAATAATATAGAGGAAAAATAGAAGAAAATAGAAAAAAATATAATAATAACAATAAAAATAATAAAGATTGCTATGTTAGTTCATTGTCACGAACATCTCTTCAAATTTGGTCTATATATGGTATCTGTATATATAGAGTATAAAAGGTATACATACATATATAAAGAGTATAAAAGTTCACAAGAAATAACAAATAAATTAAATATTGCCACCAGGTTCAGGAAAATAATATTTTTTTTATTATTTTTTTTTTTAAAGTGCAGTTTATTGTATTTTAATGATTATAAAATGTTGATTGATTCCTTAAGAAAATATTATTGATCTATAAATATTTATATTTGTAAAATATCAGAGATGGATTTTTGAAGCTAAAATTTTATGTTTTTAATATTCGGTTTAAAAGATCGTGTTGAAAATTGAAGTTAAATTTTTTATTAAACGCAATAGAATTAATTATTTTTGGTTTCTATCAGTAGTTCATAAATTAGAGCATTTTTAAATTATAAATTACATGAAATCTATCGGTTCTATTTGCTTTTTGTTTCCCCCTTCTAAACTACCCAAATTTATCAAGCTCTATTATGAAAACAATAAATACTAACAAACCATAGTTAAATATCACTTTAAAAAAATTATATTTGAAATAATTCGTGATTTAGAATATGATTTTTGCAAAATTCTTATTTCCTCTCTGTTTAGAATTTGTACATCTAATTTTCGATGTAACTAAAAAAACGAAAAATTTAAAATGTATCATATTCCAAAATGAATACTAAAAGTTCTTGATATTCGACACTATTTTAAAATATATCGAATACGCAGTGGAAACGTAAAACTAAAGCAAAGGTTGAATTTTCAATAGAACTACTAAAGCAGCTTCACCAACAAAAATGGGATGCTTTTTGCAGCAAACTATAAAAACGTCTTTTTTAGAACTGCAAACGCAAATTCACAACCAGAGTATGTTTCTTTTCGTTCCTTACAGTCTTTCTAAATATATGCAACAAAATGAAATGTTAAAAATTATTTGATAATTTCATTGAAGCTCAAAATTCAATTCAAATTTACTTACATATATGTAGTATACAATTTTCCCAACTATTCATTTAATCCGAGTTTATTCCACATATTTATTTGCTGATTACATTTTAGACATTTGTTCACTTGATCTGCCAAGAGGATAATTTTTTTCTTTTAATTTTTTATTTATTTTAAATTAATTATGTATTTAGGTTTATGATTATCTATATACACATATACTGTTCAACACACACACGTATATAGTTTGAAATTATTATTATTTTTACCAGTTTGGTAAACCTAACAAAAAAAAAATTACAAAAAAATAAGAAAAACAAAATAATAAATAAACTTTTATTTTCTATTAATCTTTTATTTTTGCTAATATAGATGAATTATTCAATAAGTTTCTCTCATTTCTTCCATCGTAGCATACAAATTTTTACTTTAATGTCTTATTTTTCTCCTCTAGTGATTTACTCAATTTGATTTAATATTGTTATATAATGGAAGATGAAAAAAGAACGGAATACAGACATAATACACATTATAGCTAGAAGGGCAAAATGAAAACAAAACAATTTAAGTAAAAAGGGGGAAAAAAAAGCAAAATAAAAAATTGTTTTTTATGTAATCGTTAGCATTTTGTTCAACAATTTTTCATCCTTCTATATATATATATATATAATTCTTAATTTGTTATCATCTTGAGCTATCTTTTACGCTATCAATACCATTGTATATAATAATGTGTACAAAATATATACTTAATATAAATAAATTTATGTATAAATTATATTGTATATACGGTAATCTTTTATTCTATTTGATCTTATTATAAAAAATATGTATGTATGTATGTAAATCAAATACAAGATGTATTATATACAAGGGTATTTTATGTATACATATGTATAAAATGTATAATTTAAAATTTATATTATTTCAACAAGTTAATTCTCATATACAATATAAATGGGAATGTATATGATATATTCACATATTTGTGTATATGTATACATAAATATATATATTTACTTAATAATATTGATAAAATTTAACACAAATCAGCGATATACATATGTTGATATATTATGTCGATCAGCAATATATATATACTCACATTATATACAATAAATAAAGGAAATCCGAAAATTTAAAACACATGGAATCAAAAACATTATGCATATAGACTCATATTAACACTATACTATTGTGTATATGCACATATATTTAATGTAAATCTATAATAGAACTATTGTAATGGTATAAAGGAGTGAAAAAAGAATTTTATAAGAAGATATCAAGATTTATAATTTACAAGGATATTGAATAGTATATAAAATAAATTATATTACATAGATTTATTAAAAATAATCAGTGTATATTATATAGTGAAAATTATCGAATTATACTGATCTCATATTGTGCATTTATGGATTATATGTATGTGCATATATATTGATACATATGCATATTAAAATATCTATCTGAATATATAGATTAATATACTTATTTTGTATTTGTATAGATTAATATACTTATTTTGTATTAATATATATTGTAACATTTGCGGTTATTTATTTGTTGTGTATATCAGTATCTATACATATTTATATACTGCAGTAAAACTCAGATAAATATTTCACGTCGCTTAGCAGCACAATTTGTTTTAAAAGTCGCATAGTTTTTAGAATTTTTTTGTGTTTTTTCATGTAGCTTGCATAATTGCTAAATTTTATCAGGGATAGTTTTTATTTAATGGAAAATCACTTCTTATTGTCGTTTATTTACTTAAGAATAATTTATATAAAATCACTTTTTTCTTTTAATAATTGCGTGTACGAAATATATTGTTTAAGACAAAAGAATTTTTGCTACTAACATATTTTTTCTTAAAATCATTGTCAGTCATTGTCATTAATTGAATTAATAATATAATTAATAATATAATTTGTACAGCTAAATAGAGATTTTTCATCTGTTATCTGTTATATCTTTTTTGTTTGTGTATCTGTACAAAATTTTCGACATAATTAAAGAAACTCTTAAGCGGGCTTTACTGTATTTCATACAGTTTAAGAATAATAAATTCAAATAAATAAATTATAGTTATAAAAGTAAAAGCAAATATTTTAATTTCGAGCATATTATTAAAGGCGAATAAAATTATCATTGTATTTTATGTACATAATAATATGCGCACTCAAATATATATGAACACTGTATATAGATACAAATATAGTAATGTAAACTATAATAAATTTTAATTAGCTTCCTTTTTGTAACACATTTTATTTTATAATAAGAGTTAACATTAACATTATTACCGAATGATTCCAAATGTGTATTTAATTTCTATTTTATTAGAGAACAATGAACTCGCAATAATTTGATCAATGAAAGTCTTATGAACTGAGCTAATAAGACGTTTATTAATCATTTTATATAGATATATACATACATATATAAAATGCAGAAAGATTGCCAGTATTTCTAGAATTAAATTTTAATTTTAAGGTTTAAATTTTGAAAATATTCTTTGATGATTTTTGTTATTTTGTAATATAAAAAAATTTGAAGTTATTAAAGAAATGTTTAATAGATTTCATATTTTTAATTATTAAATTAAATTTTTATTTTAATTTTAAGAGCATTTAACTTTAATATTTCTGTACCAAAGTTATAATGTTACCAAAATGTTATTTATCTTTTTAGGAAAGAACACTATTGGAAATCAATTAAATAGGAATAATTAAGGACTCAATGTTCACTTTTATGATGTAAGAATGGTTATTATATAAGAAACATTGAAATTAAAAACATAATTTTCGGGAGCCAGAACTATAAATTGTTAAATTTAATTTTAATTGAATATTTCGGAGATGAATTATTGAAGAAATTAGAATAATTTTCATCACACCAGTTGACAAAGAAATAGTCAAAAAACCTTATACATTGACTTAAATGTTAAAATACCGAAATGCATCGTAGATTGTGTTGTGACAAAATATACTTTTATGTATGAAAAAAAATTTATTCCTACAGAAAGAGTGAAATGATTCGATAACTTAAAATAAGAAAAACAATGACATATAGGAAGAATAAAAATATGAAACATGAGAACGGATTGTGAAAATGTATCAGAATTTTTTTTTCAATGCTTTTGAATTCAATTAGTTTAACTTTTTAAAATATAGTCTAAACTTTTGTATATTCTAAGTTATATTATAAATTTTAAGCTTATTAAAATTAATTAAAATTTTTCTATAGGTATGTACCTATTAATATTTAATTAATACAAGTTTTTAACAAGAAAGATATGAAAATTTTAGAATTTTACTGAAAAACACTCAGTCTTTTTCAATTAATTTTGGTCATATAAAATATAATTTATAATTATATATTTATAAATAAACATAGTTGTTAATAAATATTTAACAACTTAGTTAAAATTAAGATTAAATGAAAATTATATTTAGTTATGCAATAATTTTGCTCTAAAAACCATAAATTTTTCAAGCAATAAACTATTTTATTTTGTAAGTTTTAGTTTAATATTCATTCATTAATGAATATTGTGAGAACTGGTAGGAGATAAGAAGCTATTTAGTTCTTAGAATATTTAAATTTTCTTTAAAAATCTTTTACAATACATCAATAAAAATTTCAATGATACTCATTATAATTTCGAATGGAATGAAAATTTATTATATTATAATTTTTATATATGTAAATAAAAGTGATTTACGTTTCTATACTGCAAGAGTATCAAATACCTGAAAGTTTACTAAATATGTTAAATCAATTAATAACATGGCTATTGGTGTTTTATACGGAAATTTTCTCTTTTCTTTTCTATTAAATAAAGTCTTACTTACATCGCTATAACATTTAAAATACTGCATTACACATTATAAATATATATACATAATTAATTCAATTTTATTTATATACTAAATTAATAATGTCACTGTATAGCTAATTAAAATGTCCTTTCTTGTACAGTTTCAAAACAATGTATGTATTGGTACAATTATAATATTTTACATTATATAAGTATAATTTTACTTATTGTAAAATATCATTAGTGTTATAATAGTTACAGTTAATAACTGTCATATGATTTTAAACAACTACAATAATAATGTTGACGTTAAAGCTTTTAAGTGTTATGAGTTTTCTTGTCCATAAATTTCTATATTAATATGGCAAAATTTTTCAATTAAAATTTATTTAAATAATTTACAAGTAAAAGTATTTATCATGTACATATCAGTTTGAGAGATTTCAAATTTTTGAAGTAAATTATAAAATATAGGAAAAACTAATTTAAATATTTCATATAAAATATTATTTTAATATAATTTTAAATTTAATTAAAATAAAAGTAATATTACCAACTGTTGCTGATAAATGAAAATTTTGAAGATTTAAAGAATGAAAAATTTGCATATTGCAGAATAAAAGGAAATAAAGTGTACAATACAAGTCAATTTACAACAATATGTATTAATAATATTGTCATATTTAATATTTTTAAGATAGAAAGCTACATAGTAAGGAATTACTTACTGTATTGCTGTATGTAATCCTAATATTCTGAATTTAAATTTAAAATTAAAATTGAAGTTGTGCACATCTATTTTGAATTTAACACAAAATTTGTAACAACGTTAAGATAATCATCTAATTCTTTTAAAAATTCAACAAAATTTCTTTTTTGATTTCAAATTAAAATAAATATTAATAAAATTTATGAATATGACGAAGAGAAGAGACCTTTCATTTAAGCTTACATAAAGCCCAAATTAATAAAAAAAGTGTAATACAGATCTGTTAGCATTCCAATCTAAAAAGTATCAGTTGTGAGACTAAAGTTATGATTAATTTTCTAGATAAAATTTTTTTCAGGATTTCAGAATTGAAAAATACTTTTAGCCTAAATTATTCCATTATGGAAATTTAGTATATATGTAGTTATTTATATTGCACTTATTTTTTTTTATTGATTTTCATTTTCTTCCATAAATTCACAGGATATTTTTGTTCTTCGTAGAGTTTTTCAATTGAAATAAAATGTCTTTTTTTCAATATTTTTATGTATACTCGTATAATAAGTATATTTTATGTATATAACAGATTCTATTTTTGAAATCATGGTCAAATTTATTTTATAATGTATGATTTACATCCTTGATATATGACAATAGATTTTTTTATTGCGTCATTTTAAAATAGATGTTATATGCATAAGTATAATAAAAGATAATATTTATATATATTTAATTTATGAGATTTCCGATGTGAATTATAAATTCTATTATATTCACTATTATATTGATATATTCTTAATTAAAATAAAATTAGTAATGTATTTTTAGATGGCATGAAGTTCTAAATAGTGCATTGTATAAATTCTACATAAATAATAATTGCTGTTTTTTTAATTTTTTGTTAATATTTTTTGTAATAGTGATCAAAATATATACAAGATAAACTAAAATAACTTAGCAAATCTAAGACTACAAAAGAATAATACCAAATAATAAGTGTTACATAAAGAATATATAACACTTATGATAATTAGTTTAACAAATTATTTAAATTTATAATTTTTTTTTTTTCAGATTGCAACTATATGCGATTGAACACATTCAATTAGACACTTTTAATAATTTTACTGTGCCAATATACTAAAATAAAATTTTTACAATTAAACCAAAAAGAAATAAATAAACAAGATTTTTGTTAATATTGATGAACTAAAAGAAAGTACTAATGAAAATTAATTATTACTGTTTGAGGATGAAAAATTCAAGTCGAAATTGTATGAATTGCCGGAATATGGGTAAGCTTTTGGTATGAAATGTAAAAAACTAACTAAATGGTGTCAAAAATACATAAGATTTTTTTTTGAATAATTCTAATCTAAAAAAAAGTAATCTAGTACTGCTTGAGTTAATCAATATTAATTTAATTTTATTTTTTTGAGGATTTGAAGCTATACTGAAAAACTAGTTTGGCAAATATACTGAGTTGTTATACTGAAAAACTAGTTGTTATTGAACTTAAATTAAAAGTTTTATTTCATTTTATGTTAAAAAAATTATAAAAATTCTATTATTTTTTAATTAAGATTCTGAGAAATAATTTTACATATTATATCTTTCCCACACTATGTACATAATTAACAAAAATATGGAAGAGATTAATGATAAAAGTTTTAAAATTCTCTTGTTTTATACTATAAAAGAAAAAAATTGTCAATTTTATTTTATAAGTAATTTTTTTTTATTATTTATTTTCTTTTATTAATATTAAAAAAAAAACTTTTAAATTGAAAGCTATTTATAAAAATCAAAGTAATAAAATATTGTTAATATAAAGATTTTAAGATTTTAAAACAATGTTATTTTAAGGATTTCAAGGACTTTATTTACATTCACATATGAATGTTCTATATGAAAAATGTAATCTTATTTTCAATACATAAATTTTTATGATTTACATGTCATTTTATGTTATATACACTTAATATTTTACATACATATATTTACTTAATATTGTTATAACTATGTATAGGTATAATTAAATTCCATATAAAAAGTTAAAAACAGGTGAAAAAAAAAGTTAAAAGTGAAAATTAAGTAATTTTTACATTATTTTTATCCGTTTCATAAATATATTGAAATTTTAATGTACTTACTACTATGGTGACCATAAAAGTGAAAAGCACTGAGTATATTGTAGACCATCATGTAAATGTAAAAAAAAAATATATTTTTGTTTTTATAATCCCGTTAACTATTAGGATGATATTTACAAATAAAATGTTATGTTTTAAAAATTATTAAAAATATTTATTAGTGTCCTTGGAAATTTTAAATTTCACAGAATTTTGTACTTTTATAAATTAATTTTGTATAGTTGTAGACTTAAATTTGATAACCTAGACACTAATATTTATTTTTAATGGTTTTAAATATTTTTTTTAATATAATTATACTCTAGGTAGATACTATTAATTTTAAGGTCATGGATTAATGTACTTGTAAAAATAGAATGAAATTTTGTGGCAGCTTTAACTACGCCATAGGATTTTTAGGACAATTTTTAAAAATTTAGAGCATCATTATTGTTACATTTCTTTTTACTCATCTGCAAAATAATCATGTATTCGTACTATGTAATTTTTAATAGAAAATAATGTTTTGTGTATTATATGAATGTGAGTCATTTTAAACCAGAATAATATGAAAAAGTTTTTTTATTATTTGAAAAAGTTTGGGATTTATAATTTAGAATATTATTAAAAAGCTGAATGAAAATAAGATTCAGAATAAAAACTCTTACATTTTAAAGAATAAATTTTAAAATTTTACAATTTTTTTTTGTAAAATATTTGAATGAAATGCTCACCTTCTTTCGGAATTGTCAGTTTAACATTTCATGGTTAGATAATGCTAAAAATTTTCTAATGTTATATGTGGAAATTTCATAAGTTACAAAAACATTTCAATATAACTTACAAATTTTCAATATAAATTTTAATTTTCAATTTAAGAAGGTCTAAATTGATCCTGGACACTATTACATTTAAGTACAATTATTTAAAATTTTATTTACTAAATAATATTGCAAAATTCTAAATTATTTTCAAAATTTAATTTAATTAGTGGAAGAATTTCTAATTAAACAATATATTTATTCGCGAATCATCCTAATAATAATTATTATAGTCTACATATTATATAAGAAAATAAAATGAAAATTTTATTATTTTAATATTTTTCTCTCCTTTCTGGTAGAAAAATAAACAGAACAAAAAATGTAAAATTTTTATGTAAGAAGATTTTAAAAGGATTATGAAAAAATTCTTATTATGTTAAAATATTAAAAATATTTAACATATTATTTTTTATTTTCAACATATTGTGTATATATTCATATAAAACATATATATTTTTGCATCAATTAAATAACATTGTGTATGATATTCATTTAAAATAATAACATAAAATTCTATGATCGCTGATAATTAATAAAAAGATAATATTTAAATATTAAATTTATAAGGATATTATGATTTTCTTGAAATTGTATAAGTATGAAATAAAAGATCAATATTATTGGAAAATAATTATTCAAATGGGAGTATGACTTGGTAAAATCTACATTTATGGAAGATGTGCTTTTGTAATTAGTAAAATTGCAATTTCAAAGGTTTTGAATTTTGTGAATTCAATAATATTAAAATATTTAAAACGATGACGTTTATAATATTCATTATAAGTTGTCATTGAGGCAATTTTAAAGCATTTCGCTTTAAAATTTTAAAGAAAAAAACAATGACGGCTCTTTAAAGAATATAATCTTTTCTATAAAATGCTGTGCAATCAAATGACCTAATTTAATTTTTTTAAAGCCATTATTATGAACTTTTTAACGGCTGACATATTAAATGAAATCCTCATTTGTTGAGTTCTATTCTGTATGAGAGGCGCCAATTTCAATAAACAAATCTTGTTCATTGAACGCTTCGACTAAAGACAGACATATAGGCGGATAATGGCTCAATCGTTTTAGAAGTGCATTCTGACCAAGAATATATACAGGTTATATTGTACTACATTGTGTCGTTAGCTCTTTTTTGTTCAATATAAATATTGAGTTAAATATGTGTAATCCTTTATATTTTAATTGCAATCATAATTTAAATTACTAATTAAATAAAATTTTTATAAAAACACTTTAATTTTTCAAAACATTAAAACTTAATTCATTCTTGTAAAATAAAGTATGTATATATGAAAAGTTGTTGAAAAATTTTAATTTTAAGGAAAAATAAGAAAAAGGATAATATTTTAAATCAAATCCTTTTCTAGAATAAACTTTTTTATATTATAACAATGAAATCATATTTATTAGCTATATATAAAAATAATTATTCATAAGTATACATTATTATATACATAATATAATCTATATTACAATGTATACTTTTATATACGTAGTGTATAAGGAACGATGTAAAATTTTATCAAGACAACCTGTTGATTTTAATAATTTTACCCGCTACTTATACATTAAAATCAAATTCCGTTTTTATATAGAAATTTATATAAGAACAAAAAAAAAACGGAATATAAAACTAAAACAAATCTGCAACTACTGTGCATGTACACCATGTTAGAATCGTATACATGTATGTATTCTGGTACGCCAGTAAAAGCCATTAAAATTACACTTGTTGATAAAGTTATAGGATATTTAGCATTAATTCTGTATTATAATATTATTGTACATCATATGTCTCATATATATAATTGTATAACAGTTAAATATATAAGATGGATCCTTTTAATTTTAGAGGTCAACCAAATAGTTAAACTTATAATTTATTATACGTATATAATTTGTGTGTGAATGCATCATATTTAGTACACTTTATTTGAATATAATTTGAAATAATAAATTTGTTTTTATATAATATATAAATAGATGTGTATATGCATAAATAATAAAAATGTATATAATAATTTAGTTTTATTGCTCTAAAATTGTATTCATTATTTTTAAAATATGTATGTATATCGAGTTGTTAATTTACAAAAATATAATATGCAATTATAATTAAATGTTAATTAACATATGATGTAAGGTAGAGTTAACAATTATTGCCCACTTTTATTTAAGCTCATATAATGAGTTAATAATATTGAGCATACAGCTTTAATATTATTAAGAACTCTAAGAGATTCAATTTGTCTTCTTTTGTTACATTTTAACTACATTGTCCAAACAGTATTTAATGGTCGTATAAAAACGGAATTATTGTCACGTACAAGAGTAAATGCTAAATTTGAAAGGAAAATTTAAAAAGAAGGGGCTTTTTAATTGTTTTTTTTTTAAAGCTAAAAAAGTAAAGTTTAAGGAGCTTTACATTTAATTTGTACATTAAGTTTTTAACGTTTTCATATTCTAAATTTAAGAATTGAATTTTAAGAAAACCCGAACTTGTGTAATAAATGATAAGACATTGCAGAATATCAAAAATTTTCTTAAAGAATATTTTTTTTCGATAAAAAAATATCAAACACTACCATGTACAAAATTACCATATCAACACATGGGCAGTATCACAATACTTTTCCCTACATATCGTTGATTATTAATGGAAAAAATATAATTATAATTAAAACTTGAGATTTTATATTCTATTTACTTCATGTGAAAATGCAGTTTTGTATGTGCAGTTGAGTATATTGAAGCATTTTTACATAATTAGTTGATTAGTTTATTATACCTTATGGGAAACTATTATGATGTTTTTATAATTGCTAATAAATTAAGATTTTAATACGTTTTACAATTTCATAGAAATTAAATTTCGTTTAAATTAAGATTTGCATTTCATTTTTAAGAACTATAAAAGATTAAATTTTCTAAAATTATAAACACATATAATCATATTTATTTTTTTTGTATATTTAATTTAATAAAATCTGTAAACTTTCTGTGGAATTTAATATTAAAAGGATCTATTACAATAAAGCTTAACATATTCAAAGAGAAGTAAAAAATTTATATAAATAAATATAATAAAAAGTAGTATTATAAATATTTGAAATGTGCTGGTTGTATTAAAATTATTATATAATGTGATGGTTTAAAAATAATAAGAAAATTTTTACGTCGTTAAAGTAGTAGAAAATTTTAATTTTTTTTCAAGAATTAGGTTTTAACGTAAAACTACAGAATATAAAGAATGTGTAGTAAGGTTAGAATGCTGTGTTACATAAAACATAACTAATTATTTCAACTATGTAGCATCAGTTCAATCCGATCAGTTGTCAGAAAATGAAATTCTCAGGGCCTTGAATAAAAGTGATTTCTAAGTTTGAAGGGATTTGAGATCCGAGAAACTTTTGTCAGACTTTTTGTTGCAAATCGGATCGCAGAAAGTGAACCTCTACTTAGAACATAAATTAAATTTTTTTTAGGTAAATTAATTTAAAAAGAATTAGTAAATTTTCTCAGAATTTGAAATAAGAAATTAATATGACATTTTCATTATTCAAAAAATGCATAATGAGGCGGGTAATTCGTTGATCGCATCACAGTATTTTGTATTAATTTTAAACATATTTCAATTTGGTTTAGTAATTTTTGTTTCAAAACTTAAACAATTTTTCAATCTATGTTTTAAAACTTAAAAATAATCTGTGCTTTTATAATAATTAAGTAGAACTAGGCTAGCAAATAAAATTACATACTGAAATTGTTTATACCCTATAAGTATGCAATTTTTTTCATTATAATATAATTGTGTTTTATTAAAAATTACATTTCAAATATAATTTTTTAGATTGAATTTGAATAAAAATTTTGTTATTCAATCACTATTTTTTGTTATTCAAATTATTTATAATTTTTAAAGATTATTTTAAAATTATCTATTTTCTATATTGCATTTTTTCTTGCATAAGTGTCGAATAATCTTTGAACAAAATTAAATATTTTTGAGTTCAAAATCAAGAAATGAGCATCAGTTTTTAAACATAATTGTATCATTTAAAATTATTTCAATTGTGTAATATTTTTTTAATTTTTTTTTTGTGTAAAATTTTTTAAAAATGCAAATATGAAAATATTTACTTTTACAATAAAAATGCAACACATATTTATTTTATTTTAGTTTACTTTTGTTTACATACTTGCATTTATTTAAATATGTAAAAGAATACAAAATGCACCTTTGAGCAATAATATTTTTATTTGTATACACATAACACACATTATATTATAATGTTCAAATATTGTAAAATATGTAATGATTTAGTAATCACATACATTTCTACTTGCCTATTTTTTTTTTTGAATTTATTTGTAATATGTCAATATTGAATAGAATATTCTTTTACATATTTTGTTCTTCAATTTATATTTACATAAAGGTAACAAAGGTATCTAGTACCTTATATATGTATACGTATGTGTACATAATATACAAAATGGCATTGCAGTTATACATAATACTCTTATAATGCAATATTTTATGCAAGATAAAAAATTCTTTTATTTTTCCCATCAAATAAATAAATAATTTTACATACATACATATATCGGTATGTATAAATTTTGTAAAATTGTATGTACTTCGAAAGAAAATCCTTCTCAATAATATTTTTCTTACATTTTCCACCATCATATTATACTAGTACATACTTATTAGAATAGCATAACTATATACGCAATCTCGCATTCAAATATTAAAATATTACATATGTACGTACATACATATGTATCTATACTTTCTACATACAAAAGTTTACAACTGTACAAGGTTATATTATACATGTGCATGTATATACAATAACCGAATTATTGACAAACTGTTGCGCTTCAAATAACATAAAAATAAAAAGAAAGAAAGAAAAAAAAATAGAAGAATAAAAAAACAAAACCCAAAAATATTAGAATAAACATAAAAGTGCAAAAGAATAAGCAACAGACCTTAAAAAAAGCACATGATACGACCGTGACCGTAATAATATGATGAACAACGGTAAAAAGGACGTGAAAAAAAGAAACAAAAAAAAAAACCAAAAATTATTTTTTAAAGCCTTAAAATTTTCCTCTATGCTCATCTATGGGGTTTTTTTATTTTTTTTTTTTTTTGGTTTTTTAAATACCCAACCGATATGAGAATTAATGAAAATTTTGGGACAAAATAAATGAGTAAAATTATAATGGCTCTCATGCTCATCTTTATCAATATAATATTAATGTGAAAAAAAAACATAATAAATAATGAGAAGAAAAAGAGAATATTTTCGAAAAAAAAAGAGAGAATAACTTACAAGTATAAACGAATATAAATGAGTATAAACTTATTTTATGTTGCGCAGAACGTAGATTAATGTACAAAATATCTATATTAAGAAATATTGTTGTGTATTATGCACGATATTAAGATATACATTTATTCATACATGTATGTAGGTAAGGATAATAATATATTGTGTAAATTACAAAGAAATTTGTACTTTATACAGTTCATTTTCTTTACAAACAAAATTTCTTTCTCTCTCTTCTTTTTTTTTGCCTTCTCTGAGAGAAATATTTCTTTCTGTTTCTGCAAATTACAAGAATCTCAATTAAATTTTCAAATATAAATGAGACAAACATTCTGTTGTTTTGCTAATCGAACTATTGCAGAAGAAAAAGAGACTTTTTCCGAAATATTAAAATTACAAAAATAAAAAAAAACGAAAATAAAAAAAGGGAGCTCTTTTAATTTAAAAATACTGTCTAGGAAAATAGATTTTAATTTTGCTGTTTTTTTTGCTCAGTGCTTGTTGCTGTTATTCCTGCACTTATACTATGATTCTGTTTTTTTTTTTTTAATTTTTATTATACATATTTTCTTTTTTTGTTTTGTGACCACCTGAATGATTCAAGAGATAATGGTTGAGTCTATTATTTTCAATGATTTTAAGTATATTAATTTTTCATATATCTAATCATATGAATATGTATGGGTATGCAGAAGTTGAATGTATGCATATGTGTAAAACATTAAGTAAATTAAAGCTACTGTTTGCTTGGCTATATTTATATATGTATTATATGAATGTTAATATATTATGTATGTAATTAGGACTACCTGATAATTTAAAAAAATTTTTTTTTTGTTATATTACTTGCTTGTGTAGATTTATTTCAGGTAATAACGAACACTTAAAATATAAATTTATATAATATTAATATAAATATGTGTACTTATAAATTTTATATATATAATGTAGATTCATACATTTATAATAAATATTATATATTTGTATATAAAATGTAATATTGAATTTTATTATAGAATTTATGTATTTAACTATGTATGTATGGAATGTAATGTTGAAAATGAATTGGCGCGGTTTAATAATAATTTGCTATTATACTTTCCTTTTTAATTTCAGTATTTTTTTTTTAAATTCTTAATAATGTGAGGTTATTTAATTAGAAAAATTATCAAAGGTTCATATATAATTTTGTATATAAAAAGAAATATATGTATATGTTTACATCTAAGTAGCTATACGTGTATGTAAAGAAGGTTTTATTTATTTAAATATATAAAAAAAAAATTATATTGTACTTAAACGTGTACATTATGTACATATGCCCGAAATTGGTAATATTGTAGGCGAAATAATTTATTTTAATAATATTGTCTGGGGATGGAAATGTTTTTTTTTTTATGTCTGGGATAACATAAGTATCAAAAATACACAAGATGCTCCTTAAAGTAATTTATTTTATTTTATTTTTTCTTTTTCTTGGTGTATTGCCAAATTTTGAATATTTTAAATTTTTTTTTTATAGGAACGCAATTTCAAACCAGAATTTTCTTTTAAAAATAAAAAATTTGATTTGATTAATGTTCATGAAATTTGAAAATATTTTACATTTTATTTTGGAACAAAAATGTACATGGCAGTTGTACGAGTATAATGTTTAAATACAATGTAGGTTTATTAAGTGTGTTACAGTAATCATTGGTTTTCGATATTTGTAATGAAAAATTTATGGTGATGCACTAATATTAAAAAATATCATAACTTTTTAGCTTTTAATTTTTTGGTACACATTTTTTAATGGCAAAAAAAGGACATTTTTGAAAATGAATTTTTAAAAAATTTTAAATGGATTTTGAAAAGTTAAAATATTTTTTTAATTTCATAATAATTTTTATTAAAAACTTAAGCATTTTTTTCAGTTTTCTCCTTTAAAAACTTTTATTTTTAAGGGCAATTTAATGTATTTTTGTGAAAAAAACTCTAAATATTATTGGTGTTTTACTTTCTCAAGTTAAAAAAGTACTCTCAAAACTATAAAGAAAAATGTAAAGTTTCATAAATACGCCATTATTTGTTGCACATGTAATTAAAAATGTTATACCTTCGGATTTATAACTTAAATAAAATTAATTGTCAAAATTAGTAGATATTGCGTCAAGAACAGTAGATGGTGCCTGTAAGCTCAGAAAAATTAAAATAGTATAGCGGCAATTTTGGTTTAATTTTTTGATTTACATTAACCTTATCTCCACTCGTTAATGTCTTTTCACTTATGATTGTAAATGATGTGATTTTTGCATGTGTCATTTGTCACCTGTCAATTTTTGCATTACATCAATTGATTAATCATCAATTCATCCACTATTAAAAGCAGAGATACTTGAAATCCTGCAAAGCAATGGTTCAAAAACGAGCTCAAATTATACAAAAATAGTTTCGAATTAAATATAAAATTTTCTACAAATTCAAATCCATAACTCTTATTAACAATATTGTAGGAATTAAAAATATTATTTAAATTTTTATAGAAAAATATAATTACGATTGGATTTCCATTAATTATTTGGTAAATAAATAATATTATTTTATTTTGATTTTCATGCTTTTAAAAAGGATTTTTCGATAATATTTTGTAATTATGATGCCACAACAATTATGGGATTTACATAATAATAACAGAATTTTTGAAATTAACTATATACATATTAAAAAAATATAAGTGTATACGTATATATTATGTATATTGTTACGTCACCACCATGCTTTACTCTACATGATACGTGTAGTGAAACAGAATTGCCCATAACAAATTCAAATAAAGATTGCCCTCTACCTTTCCAATAAACAAAAATTGTTTTTATCAAATAAAATAAATTTTTCTTTCCTTTCGTAATAAAATTCTACTTGCACTTTTTAAAATAAACATTCGCGACGCGTTATGTAACATCCGTTTGCAATTTATCGAATTACATAAAATTTTAAGTAAATTATAATTATGAATTTTAAATAACAAACAAAAATTGCCTATCAAGCAATTTTTACTTTGAATAAAAATATTGGGAATGAAAGTTAATAGAAAATAAAAAGTAAGTTAGTTCTAAGAAGCCATACGTGGTATCAACAAGTTTGAAAATAATTTTAAATAAAAAAAACTTTTTGAATACAAAAACTAAAAAAGTGTTTTTAATCCACATAAAAAAAAAAATACAACTTTTGTTACGCGAAATCTTGAGATACGTAAGTGGCGCAGTCGGTAGGATATCTTAATCGCTAAGATCTAAAAAGATAAAAAGATTCGCATAAAAGTTGTGTCTGAAAAACGGTATAGAACTCAAATAAAAGTTTTCAAATAAACTTGAAAAATAAAAAAAAGAAAATTTCTGAAACTAAAAATTGAAAATTTTTTTTTGAACTTTTAATGCTGGAAAACTTAAACATCCAGTAAAATTTTAATAAAATAAAAATAATAAAACAATAATCTCAAATTAAAAATCAATAATCTCAAATCAACAATAATATTACAAAAAGAAATAAAAAAAAAAAAAGAACATTGAAAAAAAAAAAGTGAAAAGTGGATTCCAGAAAAGAAAAGCGACTGACAATTAGATACGAGGAAATATTCAAAATGGCAACAAATAACACTGATGCTTCAACATCTTCAGCTACCGCCAACACTCCAGCTCCGCTGCAATTAACGATAGATCCGATGCAGTACATCCAAAATTTACCAGAATTTAACGGAAAAGGTGAGGAACTTTATTCTTTTATAGAATTAGTGGACGATATTTGTCCTTTAATATTAAGATATGATACTAGTAGTCAAAAAATTTTATTAAATAAAGTAAGAAGTAAAGTTATAGGTAGTGCTAGGGAAGTGTTAGAAATTAATAATAATATTCAAAGTTGGTCGGAAATGAAATCCGTTTTGATTAATAATTTTGGAGATAGTAAAACTGCTTTGCAAATTTATGATGAACTAAGAGCAGTCAGTTTTACTACTCATAATGTAGACTTGTTCAATGAAATTAAAAAGATATTGAGGCGACTCAATAATAAGGTAAAGGCTGATCCTAACTCAGTTTTTACAACCTCCATAAATATTGAAACTGCTTTAAAAATTTTCAAAGACAAGTTACCGGAACCAATGCGTTCCATTTTATATTGCAGAAATCCGGCTACAATAGAAGAAGCAATGGATATTTTGCATGAATGCAACTATGCATACTACAGTCCTTTCAGAAATAAAACAAGTTTGAACAAACCACCCACACACAATTTCTATAGGCCTAATAACCAAAATAATTCTAATAGGGCAAACAATTTTAATCATAATAATTTTAGTAACATTAACCGAAACAGAAATAATGAACATTTAAAAAAACATTATACTAACCAAAATTTACAAAATGGTAATTTTAACGGTAGTAGTAGAACTAATCAGATTAGTAATAGTAGTACTAATAACAGAAATAATCATAGTTTTAATAGAACAAATTCTAATTTTAACTCGCATGGTACTCAACGCATCGAACCAATGGAGGTCGATACGAGTACCACGCGTAGAGTAAATAACTTGGAAGTTAGTAAATCGAAAGGAAACTTTGAAATAGAAAATTTTCGCTTGCAAGCCTCGGAAAAACATCAGAACTTCCTTATATAAAAGTTCAATCAAAGGGAAGACCTTTAATATTTTTAATAGATTCTGGTGCTTCAATGAGCATCATCAACACAGGTATTTGTAATCCTATTTACAAATCCGAAATAAAACCAATCAATGTAAAAACATTAACCAATTTAATAGAATGTAGAAATAAAGTTACAATAGATAGTTTTATTGAATTTGATTCAAATAAAAAAATGGAATTCTTAGAATTAAAATTCCATGATAAATTCGATGGGCTTATAGGCAATAATATTCTATTGCCGTTCGAAGCTGAAATTAGTTATAAAAATAGAATTTTAAAATTGAATACAGGTAACGAAATCCCTTTATGCTTCAATGAAAATGAAGAAAAGGATTATTACGTTCCTGTACCTCTACAAAGTATTGCGATATTTCAAAATGAAATATTTTTGGCACGTAACAATTTAAGAATTAATCATTTGGATTTAAAAACCAAACAGGAACTTTTAAGAATTTTGAAAAAAAATAGTAGGGTTTTCTTTCATGAGGGTGATAACTTAACATTTACCCATGAAATTAAACATAAAATTAATACCATAAACGACGTACCCATTTATACTAGAGCTTACCGGTACCCAGAAATACATCGCCAAGAAGTGAATACGCAAATAAAAGAAATGTTAGATCAGGGAATAATTAGGCATAGCGATTCACCTTATTCTGCTCCATTGTGGGTTGTACCCAAAAAGCGAGATGCGTCAGGTATACAAAAATGGCGTATCGTCATCGATTATAGGAAATTAAATAACATCACAACTAGCGATAAGTTTCCTATCCCGAATATAGACGATATTTTGGATAAGTTAGGTAGGGCAATGTACTTTACCACACTCGATTTGGCTAAAGGTTTTCACCAAATCGAAATTTGTGAGGAAGACATTAAAAAGACAGCTTTTAGTACAAACGGAGGACATTATGAGTTTGTCAGGATGCCATTTGGCTTAGAAAATGCTCCTGCCACATTCCAACGTCTGATGAACTCTGTACTAAAAGATTACATTGGAAAAATCTGTTATGTCTATTTAGATGATATAGTCATATTCAGTACTAGTAAAGAGGAACATTTTGATAATTTATCTAAAATATTGAACAGACTCAACAGCGCGAATTTAAAGGTTCAATTGGATAAAAGTGAATTTATGAAGCAAGAAACCGAGTTTCTAGGACATATAATCACGACTAGGGGCATAAAGCCAAATCCAAATAAGATTGAAGCAATAAATAGATTTCCAATTCCAAAAACATCTAGGGAAATTAAAAGGTTTTTGGGACTAGTTGGATATTATAGAAAATTCATCGGGGATTTCGCTAAAATTGCGAAACCCTTAACAGCTTGTCTTAAAAAGGGAAAGAAAATAAATATTACAATACCCGAATACAAAGAAGCTTTTGAAAAATTAAAATTATTAATTATGACTGACCCAATTTTGGTCTACCCTGATTTTACAAAACCATTTGTATTAACAACTGATGCAAGTAACTTTGCTCTCGGTGCCGTACTTTCCCAGAATAACCACCCTGTTTGTTACGCATCGCGGACACTCAACGAACATGAGTGTAGGTATTCTGCAATTGAGAAAGAACTACTTGCAGTCGTTTGGGCAACAAAATACTTTCGCCCATATCTGTACGGCAGAAAATTTTTAATTAGAACTGATCACAAGCCTTTACAATGGTTACACAACTTAAAAGAACCCAACTCAAAGCTGCAAAGATGGAAAGTTAAATTAGAAGAATTTGACTTTGACATTGAATACTTAGCTGGGAGGGAAAACAAAGTCGCAGACGCGCTGTCTAGAATACAAATAAATACTAACGATATTGAAGTAGATGAAATCAGTTCTGCACACGCGACTATAGACACTAATGAAAACGTGGAAACTAATTCAAATAATAGTCCACACGAAAATTATTTGGATGATGTGGAAATACGCTCAACTGATGCTACTATTCATTCTGCGCAAGAAGATAGTACAGAATACATTCCTATTTCTGAATTACCTCTAAATGTGTACAAAACACAAATTATTATTAACATTGGGCCCCACATTCAAACTAGAGTAAAAAAGGTCTACGATAGAACAAGAAAAATATTTTACCATCCTAAACCGGATGAAAATTTCATGATTAACATTTTAAAAGATCATATACCATATAAGGGAATAATTGGTATCATGATTGATGACCTACCAACATACAATAAATTTCAAAACGTTTATTTAAAACATTTTTCAAAAAATAGACTATTAAAATTAAATAAATGTTCATTTCTACTTGAGGACATTTTATGCCGACATGAATTGCAAGAACTTATTCTTGACCAACACCAAAAATCAAATCACAGGGGTATCAATAATGTCTATCAAAATTTAAAGAATAAATATTACTATCCTAAATTAAAACAAGAAATCCAAAAACTACTAAATAGTTGCCACATATGTAATGTAGCAAAATATGAACGAAAACCCTTAAATCTACCACTAAAAATTACTGAAACTCCTTGTAAACCACTGGAAATAATCCATCTCGATATTTGGTTTAGAAGCAAAGGAAATGCTTACCTAACGGTAATCGACAAATTTTCAAAACATGCACACGTAATGCCAATTAAGTCCAGAAATTGGATAGATTTAAAAAATGCTTTTATGCAATACATCTCATCTTCTGACAAACCTAAAAAAATTATAACAGATCAAGAAAAGGGTTTTAACAGTTTGAATTTCAAAAACTTTTTAGAAAATGAGGGGATTACGATACATTTTACCACACCCAATAACCACTCAAGTAACGCGGATATCGAAAGATTCCACAATACGTTAAATGAGCATATCGGAATTTTATACGCAATACAAAAAGAAGAAAATTTACCTATGGATGAAGATCCAGTTATAAAAAGTGTAAAAATTTACAACGAAACAATCCATTCCTCCACAGGCAGAAAACCTATTGATTTTGTAAACGGTATCGTAAAAACTACAGATTACCCTGCCATTCACAAAAAATTATTATCATCTAAAATCAAAAAAATTAATAGTATTAATAAAAAACGAAAAAAAGAAAAAGCATCTACTTATCTTAAACTTAATAGAATTACCAAACTTCAACCTCTGCATAAAAAAGTTAAGATCGAGAAAGAAAGTGATTCTCATTTCGGGATTGATAACGAAAGCTATCCTCGTTATTTCAATCAATTCAGGAAAAAATTAAAATTTCAAAATTAGGACAAAAGTTCTTCTTCTATAAAATTTTTAACCTAACAAATTTTACAACATCAAAGTGCCATATGATTAACAAAATTGACAGTTTTAGATTTGATTTTTCGTTACATTTTTATACAATAACTCTCGTTACTTTGATTAAATGCATATAAGTCCATACATCATAATTCTATCATGAAATTTTCTGATTTTAACGTCTAAATAAAAATCTATAATAACTAACAATACTAACAACAACTCTGTAATATTTATTTTAAAAGCAAAATAAAAAAAAAAAAAACAAAACAATAATAAGATTCTGAAATATTTATAAAACCATTTTAGCTTATGTCAGCACTAATTCGAAAAAAAATAATTTTAAACTTATTAATCTTTTAAAATTGACAACAAAATTTCTACTTAATCATATTACATCAGATATAAATTCTTACTGAAACGATTTTGTACTCTTTCAGCTCTTATTTTTATTATAATCGTATTATGCAACATAGCTCACATTAATTGCTCATATATCGAAATTAACGAAGTACAAAATGGAAATGGTTATATCTTATTACAAGACTCCGAATTAAAAATTGTAAGAAATTTCGAAAAAATATTGCATGTAGTAGATTTAAATTTATATGAGGAAACTATTAACAAAATTCAAACTAATATAATCCACCTTCATAAAAAAACAGAAATACCCACTAATCTTTTACACAATTTTGAACATTTAAAACAAGAATTTAAGACACTAATTCCCCATCATGTACACAAAAGGGGTTTGTTTAATTTTGTTGGTAGCGGTCTTCATATTTTGGCCGGTGTAATGGACGACGACGACAGAGTAGAAATAGAGCAACACTTTGACATATTAAAAGGCAATAATGATAAAATAACTAAAAATTTGAACCAACAAGTCTACATTAATACAAAATTATCGGATCAAATTCAAAACATAACCGATCATATTAATAATGTCCAAAGTAAAATTAAAGAAAGTATTGATGAATTAAAGAATGATATAACAAAAATTGATTTAAAATTAGAATTGTTAACTATTAAATTAGAGTTAAATGAGAATATTAATACCATATTAAACCAAATAAAAAATTTTAAAGAAATTATATTAGCCAGTAGACTTGAAATATTATCAAAAAATATTCTTACTTATGAAGAAATTAAATTTTTAAATATTACTATAGAAATGTTACCATTTATAAAAAATGCAGTGTTATTTAAAGAAAACAATATTATTCTTACGCTTTCAATCCCAATTTTTTCACAAGAAACCTGTTTTAAAACTTTAATTGTAAAAATTCCAAATAAAAATAATAGCTTAGAATTAGATACCAAAATAAACAAAATAATTACTTGCAAGCAAAATGTTTTTGAAAATACTGAGAAAAAAATTATAACAAAAACAGATCTAAAAAGCTTTAATGATAGTTGTATAGCAAATTTACTAAACATAAAGAAAATGAAATGTAATTACTTTAAGAATTTAACTAAGGATATTTTTTTATTAACAGACAATGTAATTGTAACAAAAAACTTAGAACAAACCTTATTAATCAATAATTGTGAACAACAAAAAGAATTTAAAATAAAAGGTAATAATATTGTAAAGTTCGTAAATTGCAAAGTTGCTATCGATAATTTTATGCAGGAAAGTTATCAAAAACAATATTCAGCCAAAATATTGCCGTATATAGAACGGGACATAACGATCGAAAAAATAAAAACCGAATTTAATTTAGAAGATCTATACCTCAAACACATTAACAATACTGAAATAATAGAACAATTGGAATACTCTCACACAGTGAAATGGTACTCGAGTGTTGGGACCGATTGTATAATAGTAGTAATTTTAATCGTAATTTTTTTTCTTATGATCTATTTTAAATGTAACCTTAACTCTTCAAAACCCAAATTAAATGTTGTTTTTAATAAAATCCGCACGGAGTCGGATCTTAAGGGCGGAGGTGTTACGTCACCACCATGCTTTACTCTACATGATACGTGTAGTGAAACAGAATTGCCCATAACAAATTCAAATAAAGATTGCCCTCTACCTTTCCAATAAACAAAAATTGTTTTTATCAAATAAAATAAATTTTTCTTTCCTTTCGTAATAAAATTCTACTTGCACTTTTTAAAATAAACATTCGCGACGCGTTATGTAACATCCGTTTGCAATTTATCGAATTACATAAAATTTTAAGTAAATTATAATTATGAATTTTAAATAACAAACAAAAATTGCCTATCAAGCAATTTTTACTTTGAATAAAAATATTGGGAATGAAAGTTAATAGAAAATAAAAAGTAAGTTAGTTCTAAGAAGCCATACGTGGTATCAACAAGTTTGAAAATAATTTTAAATAAAAAAAACTTTTTGAATACAAAAACTAAAAAAGTGTTTTTAATCCACATAAAAAAAAAAATACAACTTTTGTTACGCGAAATCTTGAGATACGTAAGTATATATTTTATATGTACATAATATGTATATGTGAATATCACATGTTATGTTAATTGTAACTTGTCGATATTTTTGTTACTATATCGAGTAGTTTTCTGCACTAATAGCAATATTTTATTAATACCAATTTTCTATATATACTATATATTTACATGGTGTCTCGCAATAATTTCAGGGATGATTCACCTAAACAAACAATTTTGGGGATGATTCTTTGATTAATTTCCAGGGGGGAAGGGGGGGGGGGGGCAGATATACCCGTTTTCGAGCAACAGCATATTGAAAAGAAGGTACTGGATTTTTCAAGCATATAATTAAATACTTATGATGTGGGAGCCATGAGACAAAAAGTAATCATCGAGTGCTGGTTTTCAAGGCGATTGATTCTTTTTATGTTTGATAATTTGTAGTTTTTCAGATAAAGCTCGTCAATAAAGCAGTTACCATGTGATCTAAAAGTTAACACATATGTATAACACATATAATCATTTTCCTCTTTTCTTCATAGATTTGCCAGTAAAGCGTGTTAAATGTGTTTGAAAATATTCATACATTTCATATGAAACACCCTGTATATATATATCTTAGTTACAAACCCCTACTATTTTTAATTATTAGTTGTTTCTTTAGAAATATTGTGTTATAAAAATTAAATAATTAATTTATTTAACAATATTTATATAAACTTAATTTATGCGCGTGTAATTTTTTCCATTTATAATTTTATATAGAATAGAAATGAACAACTTATTTTACAAATAATCCGTGTCCTTGGTTACTATTTTACTATGATTATTTTATATTTTTCTACTTTACTGTTTATACTACAACATATTATACTCTTTAAAATTATAATTAAAAATATTAAAAATTTATACAGAAAAATATTACATAATAATTATAGTGGGTTGCCTACAAACATGTTCCTGGTCCTACTATAAAGCATACTATATAAAATAATGTTAGCGAAGTTGTAAAAGTAAGTCTGTAAATATATTCTTGTGAAGGTGTGAGCTGATTTTGTAGTTTTTTTAAAGTTTCTGTCTTCCTTATACGCAGTAATTACTAAAACCCTTAAGTCATCCAACTTTATTTCATAAATGCGGTAACAAAAACAAACGCCAAAACCATACATATGATCAGCCCCGGATTTATCATACATGCAAAGTATGCATTTGCAATGGGCGATAAAAAATAGGGGCGCCATTGAAAACTTAAAAAACCCCTAAATTTAAAAAAAAAAAATTTTCACCCAAAAAAAGGATTCCAAGTTTTTTTTTTATACATCAATTTATAGCGAAATTAACTTAATAAAATCTACCTACATGCAAACATAATATTTTGTTCCTACACATATTTTCTATTTGCACCATATAACAAAAAATGTTCATAGAATTAAAATTACTCATACATTTCTTTACTCTACACTACTCTTTCATTCTTATTTTTTATGTATTGTATATGCCTAGAAACACAGAATATTATTTCACACAGCTGTATACATTCAATCGTTCATATATTATACATATAAGTGAAATCGTCTCATATAATATACATACATATATAGAAGCAATGTACGCAACAAATAAAAATATTCAAAAATACACATGTACACATAATTTATATTGCCTAATAAGTATAAGATCAACATTCATGCGTACACATATAATTATCTCATAAAGCAAAATTTTTATTTTGCTGAGATTGTTCCCTATCAACACTCGCTCGTACACATATAATTATATCACAAAGCAATGTTTTTATTATGCTTAGTGATCTTCCTGGCTACACTCGTTCGTACACATTATATTTAAATTGTTTCATACATGCAAAATTTTATTTTTGCTTAGTTGTCGCCCACTCACCAAACAAACAAACACATTATTATAATGTATTACTTTTTCTATATACTATTGCATTAGTAAACAACAAGAACAAAACAAAAAAAAACACAAGTTAAGAATGAGAATAGAAAGAAATTAGAAAAAGAGAATGAGAGCAATATTCTTAAATGATGGAAAGCATAGCTTGATATTGAGATTGTGTATACCAATATTTTGTTTTTGTTTAACAACAAAAAATTTTGAATGAATTTTAAAATTACATGATCGTTATGAATTTCTACTACTATGTCTGCTTTCGTTTTTGAAAAAACTGTTATCAATCACAGAATTAAATTTTAATTGATAAAATCTACTACTTATATTGAATTGAAAAAATGTTGTTTAATAATCAAGTGAATGTTAAGAATTTTTATGCTGAATTGATGTAGTGTAAGTCATCCAAAAAATAAGAGGAAAATGAAATGGCGCATAATTTGCTTCACCCATTTATCTCCAAAATTAAAACAGTTAAGCGAAACGACATTCTGAAATTTCAAAACCACAAGCCTATAAATACCAGTAAATGCATTTATTTTAATAAAATCTAAAAAATATAATGAACAGTATAAAAGCTTATAACTATGTACATGAAAAGCTTAGTTTTTAAGTCACAAACTTTAGAACGAAACTTTGATTTTCCTTAAATTTTTGAATACAAGTCGAAACTTTTTTTATACGCAGCTTCATTTCTCAGGCATTTCTGAAATAAAAAGCCAAATTTTATTCGTAAATTTAAAATTACGAATAAAAATAAAAATAAATTTTTACTTTTTTTCATATTCAAATAAGCTTTGAAAAAGTTCATTTGATATAATTTTCATAGAACCTTTTACAATAAGTTTCAATTGTACGTCAAAAAGTAAATTTTTCGGTTGTTAAAATCAAAAAATCAAGTTTAAATGATTGATATAAATCTGATCATAACTTCATAAAAAAACGTACAGTTAAATAAATTACCTTGTTTTTGAATTTATAAAACAAAAAATTGAAAGTTTAGTTCCAGACTTTAATTCTATAATTCAGCATAATAAGGTTACAAGAAAGTGCTTTATGATGCACAATGTGCAATGCCCATTAAATTTTGTTCACAGTAATAAAATAGGTGAAACGGTTGAAGGGGGGGGGGGGCGCACTTTTTAGGAACCGCTTAGGGCGACGAATACAGCAGGACCGCGCCTGCATATGATATGAGTTCGATCGAGATAGCGGGTTGAATGTATAATAATTTCTTTAATATTAATAAATGGAAAGCTGTGACCACAATTAGACCTTAAGAAATTGTATGAGCTCCTGACGATGCCTCGAAGGGACATTGCCTTATGGACGGTAGTCTACACGGGACATTAGCCGTTGGGGCAGCATGCGGCTAGGAACTTTAATACATCGTGTCGCTGCTGCCGAGAAATGGACAAGAAGAACTCCATTTTTCCCTATTTACGCGATAGTCTGGCTCTGAGCGGGGACAAACTGATCACGTGGAGCAGAGCTTGTGTGCCGTAGTTGGACGAGAAATTGAAGAGTAGCATCGGGGGTTTAGATAAATTCCTGGAGGAGCCTCTAATTGGGGTGTGGTGGACCTGCTGTACCTGTGACGTCAACCAATCAACCAAAAAAATTTAAAATGAAATGTTTGTGATTCTTTCATAAAATCCATTTAAAAGTTGGCCTTCAGTATTACAAAAATATATTGTTGCATATTTAAAAAAATATATAATTAGTCCAGAAGCATTTTAAAGATGTACTTATGTTAATTACCCAGCACAACTTGAAATTAAATAATTTCTCTAAAGATCTGTATATCAAACGTTTTAATATTCCTTCACAAAGAAATGTAGCTATGTATTGAATCTTACAACGTATTATTGCTATATATACTTAAAAATAATTCACTTTTTTTTTAACTTTCTTATACATATATACAGAATAAGAGTTACAATTTAAAATTGGAAAAAAAAATATTTCAAATATAGCAACGTAAATATTAATTAATTTCTTAAATTTTCTCATTATTAAAAGTATTTCATTATCGTGTAGCTACTTGTAATTTTTTATATAAAGCTTTTTATTTATATACAATAATTTAAGTGTGTGTTCCGGAAAAATTTACAGAAATTATTGAATTTCATTGAAAAATCCTTACATATTTGTTTTTCATTCTTTTTTCAATACAAAATTGTATGTAATTTACATCATTTACATCGTATTTTACAAAAAAAAATGGAAAAAAAAATTAAATTTGTGTGTATACATTAATGAAGAGGAAAATCATTATAAATATGTAAATTTTTATGTATTCATATTTTATTATAAAGGAAATAAAAAAAAAGTAAAAGCAAAAAGGGTTTATAAAATTAAAACAACAAAATTCAATAAAATATCGCGTAAATATCAGGTGAAATGAAAAATCAAAAGATTTTTTTTTTTTAATTATCTGGAATTCTGTGCGAATATGAACCGAAAAAGAAAGAAAATTAAATAAAAGAATCCTTATAAATACTTTATGAATTACCTCTTATATATGTATGAAAACACATATACATATACATACATGTATGTATTTAACAGGCTATTATCTTAAATTATAAGTTTATACCCTTTTATCAATTACGTTTGAAAAAAAAAAATCCATCTCATTTATATATGATCCTTATAAGGATTTAATTTTTTTTTATTTTTTATTGTATGAGTTAATTAAATATTTGGTTGTTAAACAGGTTTGAAATTAATAAAAACGTTTAACAAAATTTTTTAATTTATGAAAACTTTGATTAAAAATGTAATGTAGAACAAGACATTTTAACCTCGGTTTCAATTATTAACGCAATACAAGTACGTTTGCAACATAGAATCGAAAATGAATTTTTCAAAAATATTTTATTAACTTCCTCTCAATTGTAAATTTCAGCATAATTTTTAACAATAATTTTTCCTAAAATTTTTATTTTAGCTTAATTATTTAAGGCGAATTAATTTTTCCCTCAAATTTGAAGTTAAAGACTTTATAAAAATCTAGTAACACAATTGATTCGCAGCTTAATACTTTGTATTGTCTCGTAAATATAAAGTTACTAATTTATTGCTTTTCAAGAATTTCATCAATTTATTTATTTGTGTGTACACAGAATTAAGCTTTTAATTATAATTGAAAATGCAAGGATATTGCAATTTTTTTCTTTAAAACTTTTCTTATTTTGTTTTGGCTCTTAAATTATTATATGATTTTATAATTTTCTTTTAAAGGCTAATTATATCGTAAAATTATTTATTATAATTATTTTATTTTTCACAACTTTTATAATATCAAGGAAAGCGTGGAAAAAGTTACGTTTTTTTTATGTATGTTTCTGTGTATAGTTCTAGTTTAATAAAAGAGATGAAATAAATTTCAAGGATAAAGGAGATTAGTATAATTCTCTGTAAGATTTTTTTTTATTGTTTTCGTTTTTTTTTTTTTGTACAATATTCCATTAAGGATACAATAATTAATTATGAAAATATTTACGAAGAACTTTGTTTAATAATTTCACCTTTAATATAAAAAAGTGTAACAATGTTGAAATGATAAATATTTTTTATAAAGCAAATTTTTTTTTTAAAAAGAAATTAGAAAATTTTAAAATATATTTTTATTTTTTATTATTTATAGTTTTAAAAGTACAGTATGGTATTAATTCTGTAATAAGGTAAATTGCATGAATAGCTAACTAAGTTGCTTGAAAACTTTTTGGACATGGAAATGGAAAAAATTGCATACTTTTAGGTAAATGTTTTAAGAATCAATAAATTTGTTGTTGTTATATTTACTTTCAAATCTGACCATTGGTGCAGTGGTTATGGCACCGGTCCTTTAACCGAAGGGTCTCGGGTTCAAACCCCGGTCAGGTCACTATAAAAATTATATTCAATATTATTATAACTTAATATACAATACTAATAAAAATATTATACAAGTAATTTTCAAATATTCCTAATATTCGATATTAAAAAAAACTAAGAAAAATAAATAGTAAATATTAATAACCTCAAATAATTAATATATAAATAAAAACTACGGCAGGCTAGTCACCTACTTAGTTAAACCCTATGACGCTATGAAACTAGTGCATGAGAAATCATGCACTAGCCCCATGCTCCTTCTAGGAGTGAACAAAGGAAAAAAAAAAAAAAAAAAAAAAAAATATTTACTTTCAAAATTATAATTTGACATGAATGTTGGCCTTTAGCTCATTTTGTCTGAAATATCACCAACTATACTAAAATAAATCTCGATAGAGGTGTTAAATGGCATAATAATTAGTGATTAATTGATAAATTTGAAATAAAATTTTTCTCTCAATGCCTTTTTAAATAATAATAATTATTACTGAAGATTAATAATTTTAGACGCACTATCAAAATATTAGTCTTGCAAATTTAAAAAGACCAATTAAAGTGAACCGATTTAAAAAAATTTACTTCAAGGATTTTGTTAAAATTTTCCTTGTACCTAAAACATTATTTACTTTTGTTAGATTTAGTTCAAGTTCTATAAATATGTTATACATACTCGTATATGCTGCAAAATTATACATAGAATTATCGTAAATCTCATAAAACTTTAAATTTAGTCAATGTTAATCATTAATTTCACATACAAAAATTTCAAAAAAAAAAATTTATTTCTTTTGATGAAATATCCTTAAAAGTTTGATGGTGATGATGATACCTGGTGATATTGTAAGCGACAATTAAAATTTTGTGGAAACGTATACTTGCATTCGGACGTAAGTCTTTTTTAGAGAATTTTTTGAGATCAGACATTTATTATTAATTTTGTTATCTACTGAAATCCGACAAAACTAGTTTTTAGGCTTTAAAAATTAGTTTTTTTCTGTTTTTTCTGTTTCTGTCTTTTTTTTGTTTTAAGGTTTACGCATAAATGTATAGCAGGTTTATGTAAATTAAGAAATTATTACATTAAAAAAAATTTGCAATGCAAGATTTTGCAGGACCTGAGTTTAAACCCTTTTAAAATAGTTAAATTCTACAATATTTTAAAATTTAAATAATTTCCATAATTAATATTAAAATCAGTAATTATTTTAATTATTATTTTTATTTTTTTTCTATTGATGTAGTTTTGTAAAATAGTTCATGTTTTTTTTTTTGAAACAAAAAATTCCTTAAATTATGAAAACAATAATAAAATATTTTTAAAATTTTTGAATTGAAAAAGAAAATAATTATTAAAATATTTTAAAATTTTTAATTAGAAACTAAAAAATTTATTGATAAATTTTTTCGATTGATTGAAAAAGGAAAAAAAACATAACAATTATTATTATTTTAATTTAATTCATAATTATGCATAGTTAATTATTGTAAATGATTTGGATTATATAACAAAAACAAAAAATTTAATTTATTTGTGTACTTTTTCAACTTAATTTGTAATGTAAAGAATTATTAACATACTTTGCCAACAAAATTTGTAATTATTTAAATCTTGGAATTAATATTGTTTGAACTATAAAGGAGAATAACAAAAAATGAAGTAGAGGAAATAATTTATTTCCAAAATTGAATACATTGAAAATTTCCAAACATCTTTCCTCACCTCACCACTCAATTAGTGAATGTGGTAGCATAGTTTATTAGTCGAGCAAGATATTTTCAAACAAATATTAAAAATACTGACAATTGGTTGCAACTATTTCTTAATTATTCTTTTACTTAGACTCAGGTATATAGTTGGCGTTAATAAGGGTATTATACATGGCGAAAATAAAGATACATTAATTTTCAATTTATATGAAAATAAAATTTTTCCAATGTTTGTAGAAATTAATAAATGGTATACGCTCTCAAAATGAAGAAGATTCGAACTTCCAGTTTCTTATTATTACCCAATACCCTAAACTTTTTCAAATTTCAAAAAAAATAATAAAATAACAACAAGTATTTAGTTACAAAAAAAGATGCTTAACTCAACTATTTATTCATCGAATTTGATTAATTGTAGCACAATTAATCGGTTTCAATTAATTGTTGTTCTGTTGCTAAAAGTATGCAATAATTATTTGATAATTTTGTTATATTAATTTGGAGAAAATAATTAAAATTGTTTATTAAAAATGTATACCTTCACTTCTTCAAGGGAAAAGTGTTATATTATTGGTTTGCTTCATATTTATTTCATACAAAACTTGTTGACAATGATAATCGCAAGGAACAACCTTTAAACACGTCTTCTAGACAAACATGCACACTCGTATCCTAAAATAAAATTAATAATTAAATTTTTTTTGCATCTAAAATTCATAAGTTTTCCAATGGATTTAAATTTTGATTGATTCAAGGATATTGATGAAAAATTTAATTTGAATAGTGGTGTTCTTGTTAAAATTTTCAATAATTAATTAAAGAGTTTTTTGGGAAAATTCCAGAAAAACTATTCGAATTTATATTATTTTTTTTTTCATTTATATTATTTATAAATATTTGTAGAAAAAAATGGGGAGAAAATTAAGTTTTATTTCGTCGATAAATTTAATAATGGCGAAAAGAAAAAAAAAAAACGTTAAATGAATTTTAAAATGAAAGTGAGGTGGTAAGAATTGTTTTGAAATTGTTTTAAAATTTTTTTTTTGTTAAGTATATTTAAAAATTTTATTCATATCATAATTAAATTATGAAATTTATGGTCAATTGATTTTTGAACAGACCTTAAAAAATATTCGTATTTTACTTTTCATGTATTCGGTTGTTTATAAGAGGGTAGCTATTTTCGAATTAAACCTTAAATGAATTTTAGTTTTTATATGCAGGAAATTTTTATAAAAATTTTTCGTAGTGCTGCGATTCCATAAAATTTGCAGATACATATATGTACATATATAAACACTGATATCTAAATGTTTTAATTTGAGTTCTATATTTCTTTTAAAAAAAATAGTTCTTTAAACAAAATATTGTTATACATAAATACTGCCAGAAATTCAAAAATTGAGTAATAGAAAACAGAAATTTTGAATAGTTGAGCCGATCCGGTTCTAATACAATCGGAGCCAATTACGGAATCCGGATTATTCACACCTCTATTATCAAATCTTATTGAAAATTTTGCCCAAATTATGTAACTTATATTAAGATAAGATATGAGGGAGTTTTTTAGAAAAAATGTTAATAAATAGTTTTCCACGTTGCATATCTTTTGAAAGATCTTGTTGAATTTTACAACTTTAAAGAAATGAATCTTCATTTTATTTCTTTCTTTTGTTTATAGTAGAATAAATAATTGTTGTAGTTCTTATACGTACTACAATAATATGTTCACCGGTTTAATGTTAATTTTCATTCATTTATTTTAATTCATTTAGAATTAAATTGTAAATGTTATTAATAATAGCTTTCGCTCTGTATAATATTTTGATAAACGGGCATTTATAAAATTTTATAAATAACAAAATGTATAAAATTTCAAATAAATTTTTGAATGTTTTAAATTTCAAATGCGTTATAGGTAGGTGCCAATATAGAATATTAAAAACATTTTTATTACATAAAATTTCAATTGGTAAAATTTTTGACAAAATTATTTTTTTACATTATTATTAGGTACATTGAATTTAAGCCTCTATATAAAAATTCTATTAGATATAAATTTATGAGATGCATTTTAGCGTAAATAGTATTGAATATAAAGCAAGAGCAAATCAAATTTTCAAAATACATACACAACAAATTTTATGTACATCAAGTTTTGCAATAGTTTTATGTATATGTATGTTTTATGTATAGACAAGTCGAATTATATTGAATAACTAATATGACATTGAATAAACTTGTAAATTAATTGTGTTTTTCATATATTACATTTTCATACACTTTGTTATAAAAGTGCTAGTTCAAGGTAAAATTCGTTGAAAATTTAAAGGATATAAGGATATGATTTAAAGTATGATTAATTTACAGTGCCGTGAAGAATAATGAAAGTTTAGAATTTTTCATAATCTCTTGGCATTATAGTCACTTCCCAGTAAAACAAATGTAATATTTAAAGGTATAGTTCTTAAAAGTCCAAAAATTTCTTTTGGTGTAAATTTCAATTAAAATTTTTAATTATCTAATATTATTCCATTACAGATGTTCATGTGATTGTTCAAAATAACAATTCATAAATTAAAGAAATTTGTATATACAGCAAGACAAATAATAACAATTATATTCAATAAATGAGAACATTTATTTCTACTTATTGCTCCTCCAATTGCATAAACATACATATATTTAAATATAATAATAATGATGGAGTAATAAAACATATTTTAACACTTTCATTAATATTAAAATTTTTTTATATTTTATACGTATATCACATTATTCTACATTTCTCTTACTTTACTTACTTACGTAATAAGGATAAATAACATAGTTCAACTGAATTTCAAATCTATATATATGAAACTATATAAAAATTTGAAATATTATGCGCACATTGAAATAATTAAGCAAATGAAATAGTGCTAATTTTCAAAACTGGGAATTAAATTAAAAAGATTGAAGCAATTATATTGCCAAAGAGAATCAAATTCTAATATAAACACTTTTTTCTTATAAAAATTTTAAAAGTGACGATTCAAATCTCTGTTAATATATTTGAGAAATTCAGCAAATTTCACGCATCTAAACCTTAAACTTGACCTAACATTATCAATTCATAATGTTAAAACACCCTATTTTAAAAAATTACATACGTACTTCATAATAAATTCTACATAATCAATAAGTTTATTGACGTTTGAAAGCATAATGTCTTCCAGCGTAATAAATTTTTATTTAAAATTGACCTTCCTTAAAGAAAAACAGGATAATCTAAATAATTATGTTGTTAGCAGATTAGGAAAACTTTATCGGATTTATATAGGATCAATATAGAAATAAAATATATAAAAAGATCGCTGTTAGCGACATATTTTCAATTACATATTTAAGAAATTTAACCAATGGGATTTAAATTATAATTATACACAGATACACGTATATACACATTGTACATGAGGAAAAATATATTTTTTTCTTCCTTTTCATTTATAATTAATAAAATATCAACAAGAAATAATTTTCATCAAATTGATTGACACTATTACAAAAATATAAAATTCTCAATTGACACGTCCACTCTTCATATATCAATACACAGCTAAATGTTAATTTAGCCTCAGAGACACATTAAGCGAGTACATGCAATATAGAAGAGTGAGTGATGCAATATAAATTTTCATTATCATCAATATCGTCTCTTAATAATTTTATCTAGTGAATTTTTTTTACTAATAAAAAATAAGAGAGAATGTAACTGTTATATAAAATGGAAATAGGAAGAGGGGTCGAAACGTATATTTGTACATTATTTTGCTTCAAGGTAAAATATATAAAATGCTGTTACTTATTTAATTAAAGATTATTTATAAATAATAAATATTTCGATTAAAAAAGTTTTGGATTATGTTTAATGGAGAGAGGAGAGAGTATAGAAGAAAATAGTGGTATAAGAGTATAAAAATGTATGATTGTGAGTTTTATTATAAAATTAATAATAATTAAATTTTCTATTTAAAGTGCGGAACTATTGTAGCAAATGTAACCAGTAGTATTTATGTACCAGTGTATACTATATATTTATAATATGGTAATATTGTAATTTGGAACTAATATAATTAACCAATAAATGACATTGATTTCAAAATTGTTCAATATGGTAATTTTGGTTTTTGGATCAGACATAACAATATCGAGTTAAAACAGTTATTTTTAATGAGATTTTTTAAGTTTTTGACCAAAATTTCGTTTGATATTTATCGGCTTGTTATACAACGTCTCACATCGCTTAAAGAATTAAAAAATGTGCGAGCTTTCTTCTCATAAATCATTTAAAATGATTAATATGGATGATTTATGGGATACTGAAATTTCATCGACCACCTTTGTCAGTCGATGAAATTTCAGTATCCCATAAATCTACGTCTTTGGTCTCTTAGCTTAATTTGCAATAATAGACGATCCTTTTGTTTTGAATCCATGTTTTGTTACTTTGCTTCAATTTTGCTCGTAGATTTATAAGGGCTCCTGAATGTTGAAATTTTTGTTTTTTTTTTAAATTTATTAAAACCTCTCGTCCTCAAATCCAATTTGTATCCAATAAAAATTGTCTGCATAATTATTTAATTTTATTTATTTTTTTTTTTTGTTTTATTTTTCCTCAAATTTTTTTTTTCTTTAAAATATAAAATTTTTATGTAAATGAAATTTGTTATGTAAAATATCAAAAATTTTATTGCATTTTCTTTTGTTACTTTTTTTTATGTTTTTCTCTTTTGTGTATTTTAACTTTAAAAAAAAAAAACAATAAATTGTATGGAGGAGTAAAAAACAAGAAAATTTTACTGTTACTAGGCGTGCATTTATTAAAAACCTTGAATTTTTTTTTATTATTTTTTTTTTTCTTTTTTGATTTTCATTGAAATTCAGTTACTGAAAAATATCAATAATAAAATAATAATAAAAGCAAAATAAGAAAATATCAGAAATAAGAAAAAATCAGAATAAAAAACAACATTACAATACATAACAGTAATTCAAATTTTTTGTTTTATAACAATAACAATATGTACGGTACTACTACGTTCACTTGTTGTACCTTCGAATACAAGTTCAAAAAAAAAAAAAAATTAAATTATAGTACATGAATATTACCTTGACAGCATTTACTTTCTTTCTTTTTAACGAAAAATATAAAATCCTTTTTATTGATGTCATCATCAGATTTTGATATACATAGAGTAAGGAATATTAAAAATAATATATGTATAAATAAAGTATGTACGTTACGGTAAAGAAAATAAGAACATTTTAGGGGATTTACCTTAGGATATTTATTTGTTAGGCAAAAGAAAACATGAACTTGTATTGAACGATGTGGGATTATATTATGATTTCAACGTCTCTAAATTATATAACAATATATATATATATATAGATTTTCACATTCAATTTAAATATAATTAGAATTTAAATATTTCAGAAAAGGACAAAATATCCTGAATATGACGTATATGTGCTACTTTTATTTAATAATATAGTAAAATGCTTTGATTCTTTCCAATAGCATTAACATGAAATTTAACACTTAAAATTCTTCGAATTCAATTTGTACAAATTCATATATATATTCATGCAATAGTTTTGACATTTAAAATTACAATTACATTGATCTTAATTATTGGAATAAAAAAATTTAAGATTAATAATTTGATTTCATGAAATAATATGATGTATGGCTTTTTAATCTCAATAAATCAAATTTATTATATGAAAATCACATGTTTAATAGAAAAATTTGATTTTTAATTAGGATTATGAATAAATTTTCTAATACTTCCGATTACGAATATATTAAAAGGAAAATTTATATTTTGTTATACTTAAATTTTTACAATTTATTGTTAATATGTGGGTGAATTTGAGGAATGTAACTATAAGCTATTATTACGACTATTTATCAATTTTACTATAACATTATTCATTCGGAAGCCTAATTAATTAAAAGCATTTATTAAAATGTATAATAGCTATCAGCTTTCTTTTATGAATTAAATTTCATTATAAAAGTGCAAAAATTGCATAATATTTAGGCGTAATTAGAAAATTTTTTTTTTGGAAAGTTTAAATGTTAAAATTACATAATATTTTCGAAATTTCAGTTTAATAAAAATCAATTTAAATTTTAAATTTTATTTCGAAAAAAAAATGCTGTCGATATAGGACGTAATTGTAAGGAGCAATAAATTAATGATGTTTTTTATGCTCGCCTACATTTTTCTGTTATAAACACAAAGTTATTGTAAATTTGAGTGTGATGGTTTGTTACTTTAAGAACGCGATAAAAAATATTTGCATAGAGGAGGGAGAAGTGAGATGGGAAAGTTATGTGTACTTCGGTAAGCTCAGTTAAAAAGTTGATTATTCTAAATTTTAAACAATAAATTTTTATTAAATGAGTGTAATAAGTAAAGGACGAAATGCATTTTTTAATTAGTTCTCAATTCAATTGCAAAATTAATAATTAATGAATTAAGTAATTATTAAATTAGTTTGAGTTCATGAATCAATTAAATTATAGAAATTATATAATAAATTTTAGAAGTTATACCATATAATAGAAAAATTAGTACAGATTTTTCAAATTAATATTAACAAGACATAAATCAAAAATTAAATGATCAGTTTGTGATTTATTTTTTAATCACAGCTAAGCTATATTGTCTTATAATTCTAAAAATACTAATACACTTATATAATTTGTAATAAGCAGCTCTTAAAAATTGAAAAATATTGCGTATAGTTTCTAAAATCACGTAGTTATATTTACATTTACATATCTATATCGAACAAACTTATTATTTTTGTACACGTGTAAATATTTTTAATAAAAGAGGAAAACTTATTTTAATTAGAAAATCTTTTAATACTTAATTTAAATTATGAGTACCCACGCTCATTAGGATTTACATAGAAAGTTTTTGAAATAAAATCTTCAGTTTTAAATGTTATAGTAATTTAAAAATATTTTGTAATGAATAGGAAACAAAAAAAAACAAGCGATTTCCTGGGATTTCTAAGAAATTTATTTACAATTTTATAGTAAAATTACAACAATTTAAAAAATTATTAGAAATGAGTATTTAAAATGTATAATTACAGTGAATTTTTAAATACTATGGGTTTTATTAACATAAATATAGGTTTGAAGATTAAGAGAGAATAACAGAACAAGAAAATTTCTAAAAAATTAGCTTTTATAAAATTAATTTTCATAAAAGATGAGAACAAGTGAGAAACTGAGTGTGTCTTGCCCTTCAAAAATTATTTCTTTGCAATTTAATATAACATGATTAAAACACTTATTTTAACGAGTAAAATTGTCAGGAGTCATTATTAAGTATCATTAAAATGTTATATATCAGATAAATTTACAAAATTTTCAATTTTTATTTATTAATTGCAACAACATGTTATTCTGATGGTGTTGCATATTTTCCGTTATTAATTTACATATTTTACATAAATATGTAAATTCACAAAAATTCAATGCAAAAAAATTTTTATTCAAATTTTATATGAATAGCTAGATACCCTGAAATTTTTTATTTATGAGACCTTAAAATAAATATTTTTCCTGGTAAATCATTCAACAAAATTCCCTTTTCTTTCTTCTCTGTATTGTATTTGTACTACAGGGCTTATGGTATTTATGGTAGATTTAACCATATTTTTTTTTTGTAATTTCTTTGTATTAGCTCTTACATTATTTTTCAGAATTATACTAAATATGGTTAAATTTACAAAATTTATATGAATTGATTTGAAATGATATCAAATATATTATTGAACACCAATGATTTACGCTCTATTGTTATTGATTTAAAGTTTTTATTTAAAATAAATTGAAAAAAATGTATATATATGTATATTTTATTTGAATTTTTACAATACAATGAATATAAAATATTTTGAAATTACTAATGAAATATATAAATTATAATAATTATTTAATATATAATATTTTGTAATTACTATGTATAAAATAATTAAAGAATTTATTCCCAATAAAATTAGAATATTTTCATCTGAAAATTTCACTTTAGGCAGGTAAATATCAAATGAATAGAATAAGGATTTTATTTTTCAGAAATTATAAGAAACTATAAGTTAACTATAGGTTCCTGTAAGTTTCTAGTAAAAAATATTGTATATGTGCATAACATATGATTGAAAACCCGCCCCGAGACTATTCAATATAATTAGATAAAGATGTAAAGTATATTTTTGAATAGCAAAATTTTTTTCTTTCATTATTACAGCTACAAATTATCATTTTATTAAAGATTATATTGGTGTTTTTAGTATAATTATATAAAACAAAATTAATTTTCCATAAAATAAATTTTAGTTAAAGTATAACAGGAATTTCTAACTTGCACCGTTACCCAAATCAATCTCAGCGCTCGTAAAATAACGCAAATTGGAAAAATTTTTAGTCATTTCAGATATTGAATCTTGACCTGTATTATTCTTGACCTTCTTGATGTCTTGAGATTCTATATAACAATTGAATACATAACCAAAATTTTCTATTGAATACTTTTAATGCTACATGAAATCATTTATAACATCAATAAGTAGTAACATAGTAATAGTTTTTTCTCTCATATTTTCGTAAGTAACTTATTAGCATGAGCTGCAATTTCCCTCCATACTTAATATATATATATATACGCTTTAAACTCACGTTAAAAGTTATCAGCAGTATAAACTATTGCAGACCTCTAATTACAATATTTTCTCACGGATTTCCAAAAATGGAATTATATTTGTATATATGGAATAATTGAACTCGAATATAATTCAAAACTGATTTAGAATATTTGAATATAAATAATTCTATTTGTGATCATTATTTTTTATTAAAAATTTTTGAAATAAAATAGTATAAATTTAAAAAAAAAAATACAAAATATTTTTGAATAAATTTTAATGTTTTTTTTTTCTAAATGTTTTACTAACAATACAATGATTAGTGACAGCTAGCTGATTTTCTATTTCAAATATCAGAATTATTTACATACAAAATTATATATATATACTAAATATTTCTAATAACATTGTTTTGCCTATAGCAATTCTAAATATTTAATTATATAAGACTATAAGAGTACAATCAGTTTTGTTTTTGATGGTTTTCTTCTTATAACATAGTTAACACTTTACAGTGAACGTATACTTCTAAATGTGTATATGTATATATTCACTAATTATTGGAAAATTTGTATAGAATGGAATGATAGAAAACATTATACACGAACTATAGAATAATTATAGAAAATTAAACAAATATATTAAACAAGGATATATATCTGTTTTTGATATATTTTGCCGTAATTTCCAATTTCCATTTGTTACATACCGCGGCTATGAATATAATAACAGCATTATAAATTCAATACAAAGTGTAAATAATTTCATTTTAAAATGTAATTTTCAAAAAAATATTTTAGTGTTAAAATGTGCCACATTTTTAATTATATATATGTAGTTATTTCGGAATCGATTACTTTGAATAATTGTAACAAAAGTAATTTAGCTTGTTTGAAAATGACGTATTAGAAAAAATAATACTTGTTCAACATTTTTTAAAATTCTCTGAAAGAATTCATAGTTACGAAAATTGGTTATTAACTGTTATCCTGAATCAGTTTTTTCATTAGAAAAATAATTTTCTTCTTGAATGATAAGTTTCGTTGACCTTAAATTTTAAAAGTTTATAAATTTTAATTGATAGTTTATTTTATAGGAACATTGCTCTTACATAAAGCTGGGGCACACAATGAGGTATCACGAAACCGCTTCCAAAGTATTTCCATGAACCTAAAAGATCTTGTATCGCACTCACATGGCTAAAGATACTCTGTTTCCTATAAACATAACTGACAGACATTGTACTCAATCTTGTCCATTGTCCATGCTCTTAAAATGAGTCCCGGAGAGACAATTTTCTGTGATTATCTCCATCGTCAGATCCATGTAATGCATTTTTTACTTTAATTAAGTTGGTTAACTACATAAGAAGTGTTTTCATCTTAAATGTATGCAAAGATACGATAACTTTTTTTTCGGTTTAAATTGGAAATATGCTTCTCTATATACCATTAGTATATTTCGAATTTTTAAAGGAATTTACAACGCAAAATATTCAACTTGTTGTTATCATTTTCATTAATTTGTAAAAAGTATAAATAGCGTAATAGTACTAAAAGATTTTCTCTGTATATCGGATGAAATAAAATTCTAAGAAATGGAAAACAGTATAGTTGATTCATATAATGTTATCTCTCTTTAATATTAATATAAAAATAGCTTACAGCAAATAATTGTAAATAGAGTACGTAAATATTTTCTTTTTGTAATACTCCCAGCTTTATTTTCAATATTATTTTACAATTTGAATACTTTTTTTCTTTGTTTCTGTTTTCTGAAAGCGATATGAATTGCCTGAAATGAGAAATTCTGACATGCCATAATGATATAGAAAAATCATTGGAAAATATGTTAAGAGAAAAATAACATTTTTGTTTTTCCGAAGAAATTTATTACCGGAGTAACATAATTTAACAGAATATCCGTATACATGGATAAGAAAGGAAAAAAACGAATAACTAAGAATAAATAACAAAAGAAATTTATTTTGTGTACACAAATTTTATTTAAATCAATCTTACTAAGATATTTTGATATTAAAGTATTTTTTAACGTAATGTATATATAAATACAATAAGAGTAATTCTATATAGACTGAAATGAGGGTAAGCAATATTTTTCATGAGAATATCAATATTTACTGTAAAATAGGCGATTTTTGAAAAGTTATGTAGTGAAAAAAGTTCAGTAGTTTTGGGCTCATGAGGTAGAAAGCATTTAAATTCTAATATGATTTGTATAAATAACGCGGTATTGTTTGTAAATGATTCATTATTTGTTATTTATACGACATTATACTCCAAAGATGGGGTTGTCTGCACAATCATAATAATGTTTCCCAAATAGGGATGTTTGTTTACTTGCAAAATTTTAGTTTTCTATCTCAAAGTGCGTACAGAAGTTTTGAAAACAGACGCACAAACATACGCACAAACAGAGGGACATATAGTGGGACTAATAACCACTTATTTTCAATTTTGTTGCAAATTGCTAAAAAGCAATAATGTACTTGATATTTTGCAGACATGTCTTTATTCTTTACATGTATGGGCATTAATATAAAAGGGGATTTCTTTTAAACCAATTTTTTATAAGTAAAATCGTTTTTATTTTTTTATGTCTTTTATTTGCATACTTTTTAAAAAATCAAATCCATGGTTTTTAAAATAGCACATTTCTCTTTAAAAATTCAATTATGGGCTTATATTTGTTAGGCCTAAAAATTTTAATGTTCTATTGAAATTATGCCGCCTTTACCTTGTATGTAATTTAGCATAAATTTTGGAGAAATCTGAAAGTGATATTCTAAAGACAATTTTTATTAGCAAAAAGATTAAATTATATTGTTAATTTACGGTAGGTTCGTCAGCTACCTAGTAAACTCACTGACGTAAGGAATCAGTTCATGATTATCTACAATATCGTGCATTAGCCCTATGCTCCTCTCAGGAGCGAAGTAGGAATAAAAAAAAATGATTAAGATAAGCTACATTTTTTGCGGAGAGTACGGTACTGGTGAAATTTTGATTTTTATAGGAACACATATGACTTTTGTTTCAGAAATGGTTGTGCGAAAATCTGTACTTTTTTTATGAGTTAAAAAGTTATTCGATTTCAGCCTATTTTATTCAGTTAATTACTTCAATTATTTTAAAAATAATTCTTGTTTTATATTGTTTATACTCCTCCTACCCTTATATTATATTTTAGACAGCAGTTAATGGCATGTTGAATAGGAAATTTATGAGCCCAAATTGCATTGAGACAAAAATAATGGATATTTAAATCATTAAGAAAATATCGTGCTTACAAAATTAAATTATTCACGATATTTTTCCCACATGAAATTATTGTTAATGTTAAAAAAATTTTGATCGCTCTTTTAATATTAACAAACGGTAAAACAGATATGAAGAGAAAAATGTAATGCACGTATACACGTTTTAAGATTAATGAGTAAAGTAAACATTAAACTGTTGCTTACTATACTTATCACAAATACCGTATTTTCTGTTTTCAAAAACGAGGTAATAAAATATAATTTTACTACGTTAAATTCTTCGTATTTTTTTTTTTCATGTACTTACAATGTAAAGGATTTTAATATTATGTAGCTACTTAAGCGTAAAAATATATATATATTACTGTATGTATATGTAAGTATGTATAAAGAGTTTGTGTTATTTTATATACCAATTTACCTGTTGTTTTTACATCGTAAATGAATGAACGAAATATTTTGCACGAATTTATGTGAAGAATATATAACAGGTGTTCTATATTCTCGTTCCATTATTGGGATAATTTAAGATTAGAAAAGAGTAGATAGAAATTATGGGTGATGAATTTAAAACTTGTGATGTTATAACGTTACATTGTTGCAATTTAACAATATTCAGGATATGCTTGAAATATTTTGTGTAGGTGCGTAAAATTTTTGTTGTAAAACGAATTAAAAAAAATAAAATGTCTATTAGGACTGTTTTGGACATTCATATAAACAAAATATGGTTCTATTCAAAATTATGCGAAAATTCTGATAATTATGCGGAAAATTTTGGTTTTTAAAAGAAATTCAATATTATACCGTAAGAGGGAACTCGAGGAATAGCTAGAATGCTTTAATATTTACCATCTTTAATATGAAATGAGGAGAAAAACATGGCCAAAAACGTTTATGTAACAGATAGATGTAATTTATTGTTAGCAAAAATTGAGATTGAATATCCTTGTACTAAGCAGCCATCAAAAGTTATTATAGAAAGTGGCAATTATTACAAAAACAGTTTTATTGAAAATTAAGTGATTCAATTAATTTCCATTTACGTATTATTAATTTTCTTCTTAAAATATTATGTGTTATTATTTGAAATCATTCAATTAATATCTAAAATCTATGATCTTCACAATCGTAAATAGGTAAACCTATAATATGCTTCATTGAATACAAGGCTCACTATTATTCATTTGTAGATTTTGCGCAATCATTAAAGGATAAATCTGATTTTTTTTCGTGCTTCTGTTGTTTTTTTCCCAGTTTCAATTCGAAATTTATATGGAAAAAAATTCTTGTGCTTTCTACAATATTTTCATAAAAATATTTTTACATACACCTACTGAACTTGCTGTTTTCTGCCTTTGATCCTTTTTCTATGATTAATATTTTTTTCTTACATGGAATTTTCTATAATAGTCACTCTATATGAGTATATAATACGTATGTAAGAGTAACATAAAAGTAAAGAAAACAAAATACTTTTTGTTATTAACAGGAATTAAAATAACATAGCTAGCTAGCTACCTTCAGTTGTTTAACATAATTTTTTTTGAGGCTAAGAATATAACATGGATGTTTGTATGTTTTAAAGCACAATAGGATCGATCATATACATACATAATATGATCCTATTAAACTTTAACTTTTAAATTGGAAATTATATACCATACGGGATTTTATGTAATTAGCTATATTATTGTAATAATCTTGAGAACTTTGGAAATATAAAATTATTTTTGAAAATATTGCATATTTACAGGAACTATTTTTTTATTTCTCATTGAACTGAAAATCTAGTTAGCTAGCTAGCTGACTGACTTCTTATTAGTTGAAAAACTAGCTAGCTATCAGCTAAATGTGAAGAAATTTAAAAATATAAGATGGTTTTAGAAAAGATTGCATATGTTTAGGGGCAAGATTTTAATTATTTTTCTGACATAAACAACTTTAAATCATATTGAAAAGCTTATTAAAAATTATTTTCATATTAAAAATTATTTTCTTTTTATGTTTTTTTTTTAGAGAAAATAGAGAAGTGAATGTTAAATAAAGAGAGGAATAGAAAATATTTTTAAAAATATTCTTACATGTTTTCCACTTTTCTACACACTTAAAAACATATCTGCGAGATTACAAAGGTATATACTTCTTTTTATTTTTAAAACAATAATATATAAAACAATAAAAATGATATTGTATGTATTTTTTAGGTAAACCACCTGTTTGACCTATATACCATTTTATTAGTTTGCTGTTTTTCATTTAATTTTTCTTGTTTTTATTGCTATTTTTTGTATTATCACATTACGAAGGACAAAATATACCTAATATTATAATATTTCTTTATATATAAATTGAAATAAATACATTTCTACATAAACCTACAAGCATCCATATACACATTACATGAATGCATAACTGTATATGTTTTGTTTGTGTAACTTTTTATATATATATATATATATACATTTGAACAAATCTAGCCTTTGAAAGTTATTTTAAAATAAAAATATAGGCCTGGGGATGGTCAATGTTTATTTTATTTACTATTTAGAAAATGGAAAACAACAACAAACACTGAAAACTCTGCAAAAGTAAAAAAAAAAAATCCGACAAAAAAAGAAACACAAAATAAAAAATGAACAAAAGGATAAATGAATTAAAAGAGAAAACAGCAAAAAAAAAAAAAAACTTTAAAAAATAAAAATTGTTTTTATTATTTTTTTTTTTTTTAAAAAAGGATTCAAAAAAAATTTTTTTTTGTTTGGTTGGTTTTTTTTTTGAATAAATAAAATGTGTTGATATATTGAGACGCATGGGTACATTTGAACGTTAAATGGTGCAGTAAAATTTTAAGTTCAACTAAACCAATAAACATTTATGGGTAACAAAAAAAAAAAACTAGAAACTAAAAAAAAAAGGAATTGGTTTTGTAAAATTTTATTCTTTTCGGCTACTTTTACCTTGTTTTATTAGCATTTTGAATTCAATATATAAAATTTAAAGTAATTTAATTTAATTTAGAAAATAGTTCAATAAGATTTAAATTTCTGGATTTGATTTGATTAAATGCTACACATTCGTTTATAATTTTAATTATATTTCAGTATTAATTAGAAATTTATAACAGTTAAAATTTGTTATTAACAATATAGGGTTTATAGGTGTGCAGCACTAGCAAAAAGAACAACAAACCAATGAAAACGATACTTAATCGCAAAATATGGAAAAAATTTAACAATTTCAAAGTCGAATATTACAGGTTTGATTCTAAGTCATTTTATTAACATTTGTTTAATTACATGAAATATAATCATGAAAATTATATCAAATATAAAGCTTATAAAGTGTATATTATTTATTCTGTTTGGAATTCAGTAAATTAAAAATATGTTAGTAAACTACAATACTTGCCACATTCGTGAATCCCGTTTCAATTTTTTATATGCAAAGCCTTATACAACTTTACATACCACTACTTTATTCGATTAGTAGTCCTTAATTAAATCTAATTAATTAGCAAATAATAAATTGCCCGTCTAGCAATTAATTGCATTAATTTTAGAATGATTCTTCATTAGCATAATCTTCTAATATAATAAAAATTGTTTTTATTAAATTTTGTCATTGAAATTACTTTCAATTTCATTGATTGAGTGGCTTATTTTTTTTTTGAAATTTCTTCTATTTTATTTCTATTAGTATGTTCAATTTAGTGTGATTATATTATTAAGCTACATTGTGAATTAGAAATGCAGATAACTAAAATAAAAATAGTAGAAATATATGTATGCAAAAACAAAACTATGCATGTTGATCCTTTTTTCAATACCTTTTTGAAGGTTATTATACCAATATTGTGTTTGAATAGGACATTTGTAATTGCAGAATAAAAAGAAGAGTAAGAAATATAAATTCAAGGTCTATGCACGCTTCTGCGTATAAAAATAAATATTTATATTGTTACTTTTCTTGTTAATTGAGTTTTGCTTACGAGTATATTAGTTATAGCGTAAATGTTGTTTTGCTTTTTTTTGTTACCAATTCTAGGCCAATTATATTGTATGAAAATTTTTATTTTTTGTTTTACGATTGGTTAAAATTATATTTTCGTAATATATTTTAAAATATTTATTTATCTATAGTCTACACCTATTATAAAATTAAATTTTTCATTAATTAAAATTTTATTTTAATTTCATTTTCTGGTTTTTCTATTTTCCAGAAAACTACAAAATTTCTTATTGAAATTTTGTTTATGCCTGAAAAAATTAATAAATTAATAAGATTTTCTTATTTATTTGATTCCTCCCACATACACACATACATACATAAACAAAAACCTTTTTTTTTTTAAATTAAATTTTAGGTATTTTCTATAAATTAAATTTTTTTTTGATAAATAACATATTTTTGATAAAATTTCCAACAATATTCAATAAATATTCAATAATAATTAATTATGATTGGTGTTTCTAAGAAATTCTAGGAAAAGAAAGGAAATATATTTGTATATGTATTGGGTCAACCTAATAATAATACGAGATCAAAAAAAATATCAATAATATTATTATTTATGTGAGTGTACTGAAAAATATCAAAAATATCACTGGGTTTGGTTATTGTATGGCACGTATATATTTTTAATAATTTTAATCAAGTTTTAAAGTATGGATAATATAAGGTTTTTAAATTGTACAAGTATTCGTTTTTTTTTATTAAACATCAGCATTTATTTCAATTATAACATTCCAATAATCAAAATTTTTTAATTAATATTGAATTTACATTAATGAACAAGCAACATAACTAAGGAAAACAAATCCGGTTTTCGGAATTTCGGAATTCTGTATCAGAACAAACAACAATCATAACTTTGCTGCATTTCTAAACGTTTATCAAAAAATTTATAAAAATTAAATTATTGCATTTTAATTAATTTTTTTTTAACAAATTTAATTTTCACTTAATTAATTCTATGTTCTTTTTCAAAACATAATTTTTACGATAAAACAAAATCCAAAACAAGATTTTGTCTTTTACAGTAATTTCACATTCGATCGCTTCAAATGTAATGCGATATAGTCACTTGTAGCTTTTAAGTACTAAGTTAAATTCATTTGTTTTTCTTTTTAATTTACCTGTTACGTCTATGAAATTTACATGTAGATGTTCCACGTTGTATGTATATGTATATATGTAGTTTAATGTTATGAATTTATATAGCAGTTATTATTATTGTTCTTTTTCATTTTTTTTTTTTTGAATAAATTAAAGCTGTATAGACAAGCAGTCTGGTCTGGTCTAGTTTGAGCAGAAATTTATTTTTTTTTTTAATTTATTTTGGTTTGTTTTTTCTGTTATATGTTTGCATCCTACTCAACATATTATAGAGTACCTTCCTTTTATAAATTGTTGCTTTTCATTTATTTCCATTTTATTTCTTTTTTTGTTGTTTTTGATTTGCAGAAATGCTTATTTTACAGAAAGTTTTCATACTTGTATAATATAAGAATGTTCGAAAAAATATTGTATGTATTGCAATTCAATGTTAAATCAACAGTTGGTTCTCTCATATTAATTTTTTTTCGTTATTCTCAATTGTACTTCTATATAAATCATAAAACTCTCTCTGTTTCTCTCTTGCTCTCTTTTTCGGTTATGTACTTTCTCTTCATTTTTAAAACTTTTCTCGGTTTATTTATTATTATTTTTAGATTTATTATTTTCATTTATCCTTAATTTTTCTGTTCTACAAAAATATCTCTCTTTTCCTTATGTAATAAAAAGGACATATAAATATAATTGTTGTATGTGTATGTACATAAAAATTTTTAAAAATTTCTCTCCCAGAAATTTTTCATTTAATTTTTATTTGTTTTTTTATTTTTCAAGAATACGACGAGCACAAAATATTACGTATATCTACGATGTAATATTTTACCTATACGAACTTAAGGCATTCGGCAGGTTTATAATAACGTGCAGCATCCCAAAATATATTGCGATTTTATACCCATACATATACGTATACAATATATGTATTTATAGTGTATGTCTGCACATTTTACATATACCCCAAGATTTTTATATAATAATATTATATATAGTTATATTTATGTTATTTAGTATATAAATACAAAATGTATATTAGGTGAAATGAATTCTTTTTTTTTTTGAATCCCCAACCTGTTACAAAATTTGATGTATGTGTGTATATATTAAATATCTCAGGAGAGAAAACCTGTTTAATGTATTTTTAGTGATGTTTTTGTTTTTTTTTGTTTTGTTTAATGGTATGTTTATTTTGTTGTTCTTGCAAAAGCGGTATATAAATTAGGATGCAAAGAGCAACAGATTTTTAGTCATTATTTGGCAATTGTTTCAATTAGTTGCAAAATCCGATTTATATATAGAAAATAAAATTTCTTTATATAAATGTTCATACATACATATATATATATATGTATATAATTGAAGGAGCAAAAGGATATTGAATATATTTTAGTTAAAAATAATAATAAAAAAAAAAAAGAAAAATCTCACACAAAACAGCAACAAAAAGAAAAGAAAAAAAAGTTTCAATAATCAATAGTTAGGCTCCTTTCCTCTTAATTAATTACAATACACCTGAAAAATTAAATGTGCTATCTACATATATTTAAAAGGATATTATAATATTGAATATCGGATAATTATATGTAAATGTAATTAAATAAATTGAAATATTTAAAAAAAAAATAAATTATAAAAATTTTAAATATATTTATGTACTTATTAATATATTAAATAATTAAAAAAAATTAAAATAAAATGATTAATATATTGTAATTAAACAAAACAAGAAAAAATTATGTGATGAACTTATTATAAATATTTATAAAAAGTAAATTGCGGATATAATATTAAATTTTTTTGGTTTTGTGACTTTAAATCACAACAAATTAATCTTATACTATTAAAAAAATAAACAATATTGTAATTATTAAAGAGTAAATAAATAAAATTTAATAAAAATATTTAAAATATTATAAAAATAAAATATATTAAAATAATAATAATTACATTAAAGAGAGATATTTATTAATAATATATAATTAAAAAATGAATATATAATTGTTATAAATTTTGTTTAAAAGAAAAAAATTTAATTAATAAAATATATTTAAAAAAAAATTTAGAAGAAAATATGCCAATTAATAGTATTAATAATTATAGTATATTTAAAAATGTGTTTATATAATTCTAAAATTTATTATCATAGATATTTCAATAAAAGTACAAAAAATTGAAAAACAAAAAAAAAAAATAACTTTATTATTTAAATTTCACATATTATTGTTAAACATTGTTTTAAATAAGTTATATTAAATAATTTTCAACTATATAATATTAATATAATTTTATCTAATAGAAATTGCTAATTTTTATTTAAATTAGAATATACAATTTCAATAGTAACAATTGCATTTAGTTGTATAAAATTAAGAAAATAAAAAATATTATAATTTTTCTGAGTGTATTTGTTTTAAAATTCATGAAAATTACAGACATTTTATTTAATAAAAGCAAAGCATACAAATAATTAATTATAAATTGTAAACTTAATTTTTCTTTGAAAAATTAATTGAAATTTATTTGTTTCTTAAATATTCCTGCAGAAACGATTTTTTTAAAGTTTATATAAAGTAAAAGAAATATTTACTAATAAGTTTTAATATCTGTGAAAGTTTTCATTAACAATTTCTATTTAATTATATAAGAAATAATATAAATTTTTATTTTTATATTTTAATACATATTGTTAAAACAACATTTATTTATAAATAATATTAATAATATATTGCCAAATCTATTTAATTAAGTTGCTAATTATAATTAATACACTTATTTAAAATATTTATTGTAACATTTGTTATAATAATTAATAAAACAAGAGCTTGTTTGAACTATACAGAAAATTTTACAGTATAATAAAAAATAATTATTTCTTAATTAATTTAAAATAGTAATTATTTAATTAATAATTTTAATTTATTAATTTTAAAAAGAAATTCTAATTTTTGTAATATAAATTAATTTGACACTACAAAATATTTAATTAAAAATAATAGAATTAATTTTATTATAACAATATTATTAAATATTAATAATATTGAATTAAACGTGAAAAGAGAAATTTTTTATTTTTGAAATTTATTATAATAACTTGGTATTTAATTGAATAATACATAGCATAAATTTATATTTATCTTAAATAAGTTTCTTTTTATAAACATTAATAATTAACTAATCTCTATACTAATATATATTTGTTTGAATAATTATATTTGATTGTGTTCATATAAAATTTCGAAAAAAAAAAAATACATTTATAAATTAATTAAATTAACAAATTTTATTTTTTTAATAATTAATTATTACTTAACATAATAATTAGTTAAATAAATTTTCGAAGAACAATTTAAATTTTATATATTTTAATACTAAATTAAATTTAAACTGAAATAAATGAAATAATTTAAAATTATATGTATATGAACAAATTTTATTAAATTCATTAAGTTAATAATTAAATATCATTATTATTATTATTAAATTTTATAATTTAAAATAAAAATATAAAAATAATATTTTATTAATAAAACTTGTTATTGGATACATAAAATGTAAGTAAAACTATTTTATTTTTATATTATCAAAAAATTTATAATAAATTTTTTTTTTTTACATAAATTGAAAAAGTAATAATTATTAAAATATTTTATTTGATTTAATTTAAATATTTTATTTAATATTATTAATATTGTATAATTGTATTATTTATTGTTTTTAGATTTTTTTTATGTTTATGGTTTTATTATCATTTTGTAATTATTTGATTTTTAGTTTTCGTTAGAAATATTTATGTTAATAATGATTATAAATTAAATAGTAGATTTTTTTCTGTATATTGTATAGATTAAATGTTAGAAATTTATAAAATATGGTATAAAGATTTTGTTTTATAAATGTTAGGTTTATTAAATTAGAACTTAAGCAGGTGTAAGGAGAATTATTTTTTTCTGAGAGAAAAATTTGCAATCGGAAGTGTTGAATTAACATTGAGTATAGAGAGAACTGAAAATTAACAATAAAATATTAAAAATTACAAGAATAATTTTTTGGCGATCAATATAATTTAGATGAATATTAATTAATATTTTATATATTTTTCTGAAAATTCAAAAATTTATTTTTAAAACAATAATGTAGTAATGTTCTCTTGCTAAGAGCTTGCTGTTTTTAAATTCATGTAAAATATTGTATATATTTTTAATAGAAATTTGGACCAACCGAATATATATTTGGTAATTTACTTTTGAAAAAATTATAATTCGCATATAAGATATAAAAATTATGAAACCATAAAGAAAATAATTTGAAAAACAAAATTGGAAAATTGCGAAATTTGCAATATTATAATAAACTAACAAAATATTTTTGAAAATAATTTATATTAAATAATTAATAGTACGAATTTTTGTAAATACATTTTTGGAGTTTAACCTATATTGCTTATTTCGAGTTTAAAAATTTCATTCGAATTATTAACATTTCTGATTGCTTCGTCGTAGTTTGTTCACTAAGAAAATGCTTGTTGAAAATTTAATTTTAATTATGTTAAAAGGAATTAATAAAAGAATATTGTATATAGCAATATAATTTTGGTTTTAATTAAAATATTTTTGGTTTACTATAGTACTAAGTGTTAAATATTGCAATAGCTATTTGACGCTATTAAAGCTTAGGTGATATTTTTTTAGGAATAAATAATTTTAATTAAAAATGGAACTCTGGTATATCAAAATTCGAATGTTTTTACATTTGAATTATTTTTACATAAAATTGTGAATGAAATACTTTGCTTAAAAAAAAAATTTAAAATGATAAAATTAAAACAAAAATTTATTTAATTTCAGGTGGATATTTTAAATTTAAGTTGTAACTATTTTTTAATTTTTAAATGAACTGATAAGTAATAAATTTATTGAATTAAAAAATTAATTTTGTGATACCCGTACGAACGAATAAATGATTAAGAATTGTATTATATTAAATAGTCCCACTGTTTCACACGGGCTTGTTTTTTTATATGTTGAGTGTTATTCCGTACTTATGGCAGTTGCCACATAAACCCATATCAACTCAAAAATGTTTACTGAAAATAATGGCTATAATACCAAATCGTTGTATAAAATTTCAATAGTTCCCGTAATATGTTGACGAACAAATGACTTTTGAAATTGTATGACAGACTTTCGAAATTTGAACTGGTTTAGTGAAATATAACAGCCCCATCAATATACTTGTTAGCTCGAAATTTCTATTAAATTATAGCTTTAATAATTTCTGAGATAATGCCATATAACTTTTGAAATATAATATTAGTAATTAAGACATCTAAATGACATATAAATTATTTGTAAAATTTGTGGAAATATTGGAATCTTTAATTTTTATTCAAGGAATTACAAAAAGTATGGAATTCCGATTGAATTGTATATGCTTTTCTATATTTAAAATTCAATTTTTAAAAATTTTTCAAATTTTCGACTTGAAAACGAATTTGAAACTTTTACTACGACTTCGACTTTTTGACTGCAACACCACAGTATTTTTGTTTCTCTTTTCCATTTTTGGGCTATATCGTTTTGTTTAACGAACACATTTATAAGACCTATTTGTTGATATTTATGAAAAATGTAACTTTCACTATCCTAAAATTTTAATATCCTATGAAAATTCAGTAATTTCGAAATTGCAGTAATAAATTGTACACATTATAGTTCAAATGACTTATGATATAAATTCTAAATAGTATCGCAATGTTACAAATATTGAATTTAAGGATTGTTTAGAATATTTAAATTTCATTGTCTCATTTTATTTTTTGCTCGCGCTCACTGACTCTAGACTGAAATAAATTTCTCTTTGTACTCGTACTTTACAGTTGCTTCTTAAGTCGGAAATCAAAAAATAATTGTTTCTTAAAGAAATAAATTTTTTTATAGATTTAAGATTTTCTTAATCGTTGGTAAATGTAGTCTTCCTGTATTTTTTATTTATTTTAGTAATATCAAATGCAATACGAAATTTTCTTATATTAAATAAAAATTTTCTTCTTCAATAATTTTCTAAATAAAATTAAAATAAATTATGTAATTAAAATATTGAGGTATTTGGAAAATAATCATGTAATTAATAAAAATCTTAACAATATTATGTTAATTTATTAATAATTAAAGTTTAAACCTTATTATAAACTTTTTGAAGACTCTAGTTTTGCTAAAATTTTAATTGCATATTTTGTTATTAAATAAATTTTCACAATAAATTAAATATTTTATATTTCTAAAAAAATTTTCATTATGTCTATAAATTTCAAAATATTTGGGTTTATTCAAAAATATAGTTTTTCCTAATATCATAAATATATGCATTTCTATATAATTATATGTATAAATATTATATAAATGGATAATATTTAAATAATACACAAAATTTGAAAAATATTTATTGTCTGGTCAATATTAAATTCCTGTCTAAATAAAATATACCAATATATTTATTTTAAGGTTATATACATAACTTATAGTCTACATAGTATACATTATGATATTTTTATTAAATTAAATATTATATGAAATTTATTATTACAAAATTTTCAAAAAAAGGGGAGAAAATAAACTAAATATCCTTAAAATAAATTCATATATAAAATAAAATTATCTAAAAAACTACTCTAGTCATAAATTTACAATTATCAACTTAATTTTATTATTAACAAAATAATATTTATATACTTACTTATATAAGAAACAAGAATATACATAGTTCATGTTTATGTATTAAAGGTCACATGTTTATTTATTAACAAAATGCAATATACAACAGAAGGAAAAAGCAACCAATTTTCCTATTTTATTAATGTGTTTATGTTTATCTTTCCAAAAAAATATCCTTTTAATTTTTTTTTTTCTCTGGCGTCCTGTTTGTATCTTCTTATATATATTTATATATAATATTTTAATATAATATGATGTTAACATTATAATAATATGTTCTTGTTGTTAATAGTGTTGAGTTGTTAGTTTCAGGTCTGTTTTCCTTTTTTTTTCGTAATTTTAATTAAATTAGAAAAAAAATAAAATGAAAATTCACATAAACAAACACACATATGTTAAAAAATTGGTTTTATTTTGTCAACAGGTAAATAAAAAAATTATAATATATGTACGTATATATTATGTTATAATATATTATGAAGGTATATAAAAATTATTTGTGTATCCTTAATTTATACACTAAATATATAACTTTTAATATGAACTTATGATATGAACAAACTTTTCATCTTCTATCAAAATATGAGGTATTTTATTGCGGACTTTGTGGACTTTGTAGGATAAAAAATTGTTGTTTATTATATAATAATATTATATGTATATTATGTACAATTTAGTGGTATATATACGAGTATTAGATGTGCTTAAAATTTTCAATACTAGGAACAGAAATTGCAGTCCAATTTGTATTTGATTAATTAAAGACCAGTAGGAAAATTTATCTTTAATTAAAATTAATCGAAAGTCATTGTAAGTTTTTTTAAATTTAATGAGATTTTTATGAAGTTTAATCGGATTCACAATACTAAGGTTGAGTAATTTATATATTTTGAAATTAGAGATTTGTGTTGTCGAACTATAGTTAAATTCAAAAATATTTTAAATTTTTACAAAAATGTTAATAAAAAGCTTTAATTTGTAACTTAGCAATTGGGGGAAATTAATTTTTATATAAGTGAAATTAACCTGTATATCAAATTATTGATCACTCTGTACTCTGTTATGATAACATTTTTCATGTTCTTAAATTAAATTTACAGCTATAAATAAAATATTGTTTTCTTTCTTACACCCTGCACTTTTGTGAAAAATATATATATATATATTAAATTTGATTTAGACATGTCCGTCTAAACCATAAGACATAAGATATAAGACATTTAGACATAAGATTTTGCACTTAAGGGTCCAATTATAGGTCCGAATATCTGCCATGCAATCATGAATGCTAATTATAAATATTTGAAAAATAAATGTGTATACTCATAGATAGTTAAGGTGCTCAGGGTAAAATTCAGTCGGTTTAGACTGACTGAAACGTTTTCACTCGCTATTTTTTTTTTACTATCAATATATTAATATTTTAAAGAGTATTGTTTCCGATTTCTTTTAATTCCAAATTGGAACTTTTAATAATCAGATTAGTTATTTTATAGAAAAACTATAACAATTTTCTAGTAATACGTCCTAATCAGTGTTGTTACGTTGCTTATTTAGATTTTTTTCAAAATTTTCTGCTTTTTAACAAGTTTCAGTTTGCCATTTATTATATTTCATTAACTAGCCCATTATAAAAATTAGTTTTGGTCAAAATAAGATACAAGCATAACTCATTGCATAACTTTGTATACAGTAAAAATAATGTTCAATTTAATCATATTATGATTATGTTTTAGATCCTAGAAATGTCTAATAAACAGAACATGTTACAAAAATTAGATCTACATATATAAAACGGTATTATATGCGTTAAAAATTATAAATATTAAATATCGTTAATTAATTTTATTTTATATAAGAAGGAAATTAATGTATTTTCTTATGGATCAAAGTTTAATAATATAAAATTGGGCATAAAAATCTCAGATGTAAAATGAAAAGGTGTTGAAGATTTAGCCAGTATTTTAACAAAATTTTTATTTACATTTATTATATATAATATGTATATGTGTAATATAAATTATACATAAATATCACCTATTTAAGCATCAATTAATAAAAATGAGCAATATCCAATTTTTAAGTAGTTTATTATTAGAAATTTTCTTTCCTAATTGAAAAAAAAGGTCAATAAGAATTTGTAATAAATCGAAATTGTTAAATAGTTAATTTATTATTATGACTGGACAATAAATATATACACTTATGTGTTACACCGTACAATTGCCTGTAAGCAGAATGCCTATATACTGTTATACATGTACATTTTAACATTCTGTTTAAGTATCATATACATTTATATGATAGTATATTTATGCTGCAATCAATAAGTTAATAATTATCAAAGTTTAATAGTTGATTTTTTTTTATCATTTGATATACAAATAGTTATTATTATAGTAAATATAATTATTATATTGCTATATTTATATAAATATACACACATACATGTACGTAATATAATATATTTTTATATTATTACTTTAATGAGTAAATAAGGGATTAAGAGGATTATAATAAATTAATAAATAAATAAATTGCCTTGAAAGTTTTTGTCAGCTATTTGGTGTGTGCGGTAATTAATACTCATTTTGGTCTATATGTAATTTTATACATTAGTCCATACACATGTTATGTATAATATGGTATAATGAATTAATATAATATTAATATGGAAATTGACTTTTTCATATTATTTTAATAATTATATATTAAAAAATTTATGTTATTTTCCTTTTTAAAGGAAAAAAATTCCCCAATATTTTCAATATTTATTACAATATTTATATAAAATTAAATCTGAATTTTGTTTAATAAGTCGTTAGTAAAATTTAATATTAAAATAAATAATAATATATAGAGTAATAATATTGTACAATAAAGATTGAATTTTAAATACATTATAAAATACATTTAGTATATTAGGAACTAGAATCATAAAGTATATGAAATTTTGAGTGAGGATACAAGTTTAAGATATTCAAATCCCATACAATTTAAAGAAAAAATTGCTTTTAACTACTATTATGTGAAAGCAATAACGAACACAAGATCTGTTATCATACCAGAAAGAAATGGGAGAGATAATAAAAATTCTTTTACGAATTGAATGAGATTCTCGCTTCACTGATTATTTTAGAGTTGAATAAAAAAATATTGAACAGAACTTAAGAAACCTGCGGCTGTGACGTAATTCAATTAAACTTTTATTTACTCCTGCTATTATTTAAATTTCTATGCTCTATTTTTACTAATTTTTCTTCAACATTTGTTTTTGTAGTATAGGATAAGGGTGTAAAGACAAGAACAATATAGAATAAAAGCAAATATGTTACAAATTTATTCAGCAAATAAAATCAATTGCTTATACGGATGATATTAGAGCTACAATTTAATACGTACATTTACCCTAATATGCTATTCATTTAACAGTAGTCCAGAGATACAGTCACCAGAACTGCCACACAATATTCAAATGTCTAAAATTCAGAAATTAGATTGTAAAAAATTATATGCTCACTAACTAAATGAAATTTACAAAGTATACATAAATTTATGATTTCTATTGAATTTTTTTACTTATGCTAGGAATATAAATAAATTAAGGATATATAACCTTTGCAAATTGATATTATTTAACTTAAGAATTTGTGTATATAGATATTTATATTATATAATAAAAATAGTTAACCCTTGTCAATATAATTTATAAATTTTATTTAGAAATAATTTTCCTTATAATCATTGCTATAATATATAATATTAAATCTTTGATAATATTAAACAGGAAAATTTAAGTGATAATCTATGTGTATAAAATAATTTATGAAATAAAAAGAATGAAGAAAATAAAATTAGGTCAAATAATAAATTATTTATAAAAAACAATTCTAAGTGCTCGTGTATATATGTATATATATATATATGTAATATTTTATAGGAATAGATTGACCCTCTTTTTTTTGAAAGATTATAAGTAAATAAATTTTATGTACTCGTAATATTATCAATATTATTTAGAATATATTACATAATATGATTACCAATAGTAGAAAATTTCATTTCATAGGTTTGTGTACAGAATAGGTTTGTATATATATATATATAATAAAGGTATAGCATGTCAGGAGTGGCAACCTGATATATTGATATAAATTTACAGGAGAATACTTTTCAATTATGTAATTTTAATACTGATACTACATTGAATATAACAATTAAATAAAATTTTGCATATTTTTAAGTTTAAATAAGCCTGTCTTTATTCTATCATGTAATTTTTTTTATACCAATTTTAATAACGCGATCCTTGTTTAATATATTTCAAAATAGTTTTACAAATTAGTTAAAATGGGCATATGTTGTATGAATATAATGCCCTTGCGCTAATAACCATGTACAGTGCTCAGGGGCTAGGAAAATGATCGATTTATTTAATTTCCATAAATTGTGTTCTTCAATCGTGAAACGGTATGAAGTAGTAAACTTGAGAGGGTAGTGTAATAAGTTATCAAAATCACTGCTTATTTAATTTTTTTTTGGAAATTGAATAGAATCAATTTTCCAACTCACCTACATGTTTTATATGCTCGAATATAAATCAAATCAACCAGTTATTCTACATATATGTAAGGCCCTAATAAATATGTTGAAAAGGAATATACCGAATGTATATGTACACAACGTAGATATAAATAATATTTTACACACATTTCAATATATATATTTTATTATGTATGTACCGCATGAATGTATATGTAAAATACCTGTATATAAATATAGGATATTATTCGAATTTCGGTAAGTGAATGAGTCAATGTATGCTCGTTAATATGTAATAAACTCCTGTCAATATATGAAGCACATAAAAAGAAATACAAAAAAGAAAAATGAAACGAAACACATATATTTAGTATAGTCCTTAAAGCGTAATTGACTGTAAATCCGATGAACCGTAAAAGGGTCGATAATATGTTATATTACCGTTAATATAATATGGAAAGAAAAAAGAAAAAATTTTCTTTCGTATTCGCTTTTATTTTTATTTTTACATTTTTTATTTTTGCTTTCTTTATAGTTGGTTATTGTTATTTTTATTACATACATGTGTATTTTGGCTCATTCATTTTATCGAAATAACCTACACATAATATTAGTATATATAATAATCTCAACATAAAATGCTCCCTATAGTGCATACATATGAATGAATATGCAAATATATAATAATGGAAAAAGTGAAAAATTAACCATGTCAACTCTATGGTATACTTGTACTGTACGAATGTCGTATGACAGATTCTATATGATAGCTGACTAGAGTTCTCATGTAGGCTTTTGTTAATATTTTAATAGAATGTTGCCAATATTATTAATGTTATTCTAGTAACACAAAATTATTTTCGAAGTCATGTTGCAGGTTTTGTTAGAATTTGTAGAACCATTATTAAATTTCATCGAAATACTGGCCGCATTACCGAATTCCTTTACTTAAAATTTGAGATTTTTTATAGTTTTTACATAATTTCCGAAACATGAACAAAAATTACTTTGTATGGCAGCTATGTAATTGAGCCGAAGTGTTCCTCTCAGACACCTCTTTCTTAGCGTTATAAATTGAGTATTAACTCAATTATAACTTTGAGAACTTTCATCATTGTATGTGTAAAAAAAACACGAGAATTTGTTGAATATTTTGGTAATAAAGGAAAAGGAATTATTTACACTTTTATTTTTGTAATATTAAAAACCAATTGGATTTTTTTTCTCGTTTATTTTTTTTTTCTTTAAACCTATAACGTAATTACTACTATTATTGTAATTTAATATTATACATACTTATATTGTGTATGTGTATATAATATACAAAACAAATATGTTGAATAACATATGAAACCTCTATTATTTTTTTTTTTCTGATATTTGTAGTCTAAAAGAATTTTTTTTTATCTATATACGTAAAAGTATTATAACGCGAGTATAACATTATGAGAAGTAAAATAAATATGCAGAAAAATTAAATTTGCAAGGGGATTCTGTAGGTAAAAGTCTTTTTATATTGCGTGGAAAGATTCGATATTCAAACGTGAAAATAAATTACTAATAATTACATGAATTAATTCTGAATATTTCTCAGGAGGAAGATTTCTCAATTCCATTGATCATGCACAGTAACTAAATCTATATTCAGTTTCTTAAGCTCAACAATTCAGCACCATACAATTGAACTTTGAAAATTTTTCCCCTTGTCATTCGTGGCATGTTAATATTCTATTATAAAATTACCATTATTCATAAATGCATAAAAATTGAGCTATCTATTTTAAGATATTATTTTCAAATAATTTTAAATTAATTTATAATAAAAACTAAACAAATTAAAAATATGTAAATAATATTATTAAAAATTCATAATTCATAATATATGAAAAATATGCCTACCCCAAAAATTATGCAATTTTTTAAATTTTGTAAATAAATTTATTTATGAATTTCCTCCATAGCTTAAATGTTTCAAATAGCTAAGTACACAAAATTATTAATGCTATTAATTTATAATGTTGTTTTGTTTTTTCCTTATTATAAAAAAAAAAAAATTTAATATTCAGATTTTGTTGTTTTTAAATCTTTTGTATTTTCCAGTTAAAAAAATATTTTTATTTAAATTTTGTTTTTTCTTTTGTGTTTTTAATAACAAGTAAGAATTAAGTTAAAAAAACAAAAATTGTATACCTAATAAAAAGAAAATAATATGTAAATTTTTTTCCTTTTCTCCAATTAAAAATTTAGATTTCTTTGTTTTTTAGTATATACAGTATGTGGGAAAGAAACAACTTTACAATTTTTAAAGATAAAATTCTTTTATATTAATAATGTGATTATTAAGTATAATCTTAATAATAAAATTTCATTGCTCTTAAAACATGAAATGTTTGTAAAGAAATTTTTAAAAATTGGTGTACTTTTTATGATTTTCTTACTTAATAATGTTTTCATATTAAAATTCTTTAAAAGTTTGAAGCAATTCGGGTCATATAGTTTTTGTTCATGACCTGTGAATTACCTATTGTTTTATAAAAGAAAACCTTAATATTGGATATGTGAAAAATTCCAAATAATACGACATTGTATTAAAATTTTGATTAAAAGAATTTGATATTTTGATATTTTTTAACATAATTTTTTTGACACAGCTAGTTTAAATTTTAGCAAATTTAGCAACAAATATAAAAATTTATGCAAAAAACTGTGAATTTCGTTCTAAGTAGAAGTTCATCTCTTGAATTTGTCTATGATTTTCCTATTAAAGAGTTATTTGTGAGTGTCGTTGACATACAGAATTTAGATATTAATTTTCGAAAAAAATTTCATTGAATATTTCTTAACATAAGTCACAAAATGTGAAATTAACTACTAATTATGGTTAAAGTCGAATGGATCCAGATAGAATCATTAAATAGAACGTCTATATACATAATTTATAAAATTTTGAAAAAAATTTCTCATCATTTCCTTAAAAATAAATAAAATTGTAAAATTACCATACATATAGCAATTGAATTCGAAAGAAATTGATTTATTAGCGTGTAAATAGAGACGAACTCTAAATATTTCATTAATATGAAAAAATCTCTAAATTCAAATTATATTTAAAATTCATATTAAATATGGAAAGAAAATCAAAAATTATCAAAACTGCTTTAAGATATTTGTACATATAAGATATTTTACACAATAAATTTTGGGTATGTGTATTCCAGGAAATTATTCAAAACTAATATCAAAAAAATTTAATTAGTCTGTATAAAAATATAAATTTTAAAAAATATTTAATTCAAAATTGGTATTATATTTTATAATAACAAAAAATGAAAACCTTCCCAGAAAATAAAAATTTAGATTCGCTACACAACCGCGTGGGGTCCTTGTATATACCGTAAGAAAGGCATTAATTTTAAATAAAAATTAATTTTAAGAGAATATTTTTTTTCTAAAATTTTTATAAAATTGAAAAATAAAGAAATACGAGAGTATAACCTTTCAATGAAAAAAAAAATTAACTTTTAAATTAATTTTTTTTATTTTCAAAAAAAAAAAAAGCAAAATTTTATTCAAATAAGAGAAAATTTTAAATTTTAATATTTATATAAACGCATTTTAATTTAAGTGAAGAGAGAGAAAATAAATACATACATAACTTTTTAAGAAACACAAAAAAAAATGAAACAACAAGTTCAATTTTTTTTTTTTGTGTAAAAAGTTAATGAAAATCACAACCTTCTCAAAAACAAACTTAAAATACAAACGAGAACAAAAAGAAAAAAGAGAAAAATTCTTGAAAATTAAATATTTTTCTCCCTCTCCATTTCACTTATCAAACAAAAATTTGTTAGTTTTTTTTTTCTCATTTAACATAGGGACTACATAAGTTATGTATGTATGCATGTTATTATGTAATAAAAAGAAAAATCAAAAGAAAACATACATAATTTAAGCTTTTAACTTAACTGTCATCAACACACCTTTAACAAAAGGTATATTGTATACCTTGTATTTAAGTATATACAAGTAAACGTACGTCTATATATTTTATGGTATTTTTTAAAACTATGCTAACCTTATACATGTATGTATACTAACTATGTATATAAAATTTTGTAACAGGTTGTTGTATTTTTACTTTTAGCTAAATAAAATTTTTATAAACTAAAATCTAGCAAAAATTCTTGCTTTAGAATTTTCAGTTTTGGTTTCAATTTAGGGTGCGTTTCTATTGTATATTACTGGCAATTAATTTGAAATTGAAATAAAATAAGTTTATGAATAAAGTTTGAATTCCAAAAAAAAAAAAAAATAAAAATTTTCAAATTTAATTTTATTTAATATTAAAATTTTTTATTAAGTTGAACTTCTTTCACTTTTATACCAAATATGGGAATTGCGTTTGTATTTAAAGGGTATACGTTCACACACGTTTCTTAACTTCTGATTATTTCGAATTATATTATTCTCAAAATTTCCTATATTCTAAAAATATGCTGGTTGTAATAATTATACCGAACACCTCCCTTCTATTTTCGTCCTTTAAGAAGATTATAATTAATAGTAATTGGGTGGTTTCATGCCAGAAAGGCTTAAGTTTCAATTCTCACGAGTTATTCGCATGAATTTAAACAATTTCTCTATACTGTAATCCATACAGATTTACAGATCATTTACAGATCATTTTAAATTTTTGTTTTGTGGCAAAAAGCTTGTATTTTTGAGCTTACCGTGATAAAATCTTATTCTACAATATTTCATTGACACAATACTTATACAATTATGCCGAATATTGTCAAAATAATTTTATGATATGCTAGTATTCCATATTTTTCCGCTAACAAACAGGCAATTAAAAATATGTTCATGAAAATAAGAAAAATATTTTTACTAGTATTTAAAGTTAACATTAAAAGTTATTCAAAGTCAAATTATTTTCTTTTTTGTTTTCATTTTTTGGAAGTAATTTTTATGCCTTAAGAAACAAAAATCACATTACAATTTAATATGATAGCATGTATTTTAAAAGAATGTATATGAGAAGTATATACTCATATATATATAAAATATGAGTGTAATTTAGTAGATTATATAAAGTATGTTTTATAAAATAATTCGTATATTACGTTCAAAGTAGGTAAATATTATTTTGCTTATAAAGAAATAGATATTTGTTACACCAAAATTCCGATATTCCAATAAGAAATTGCTATTTAGTTAATATTTTTCTTCTAATACTATTATAGAAACTTGAAATTTTCTTAACTTATTATAGAGATCTATTATTAATTTGTTTTTCAGAAGAATTCTTCAAATTCGGAAAAAATTTAATTTGGAAATGTGCCGCTTTGCTACCACAACCTGTGATCAGTGGGCCGTCATTGATTTAAGATTGATTTATTTATTTATTCTATTTTTCTACGGTCGTATTTTGGCCACATCTTTCTTGCATGTAAAGAGGGCTTTCCATCATATCCTTAATAACTTCATTTTCTTAACAAAAAATTATTGCCTTGGAAAATTCAATATTTCTTGTTTGGAACTAGATATTTAGGGATCCTGTTTATTTTTGACTAATATGTTATTGTGCATGTTGTACTTTCACCTTATTTAATGTACAAATAACAACATTCTTAAATTTTTTTTATTTTCATTCTTTATTGTTATTAAGAAATATACTGAATTCGGTTTTCAAACAATGTTATAATTATTGCAGGTTAAATTCATATATTAAGTATTCAATTTCATATAAATGCTTTGTGGTGGTTTTCTTAACTCTTAATGAAAGTGTAAATTACATACACCTAAAAACTTAATTATTATTTTGGAAAAAGTATTGTTCATTTTGTCAATTTCATGTTATTGGTTACAAATATATTAAATTGTAAATAGAATTTCTTCAAAAAATTGGAAAATATTCTGAAAATGAAATATGAGGAAATATTTTGCATATATAGAAATAAAATAGACGAGTGAATGCTACTGAAAAATTCTAAAACAACCACAATGTAAATTTTTTACTAAATTTTTAACAATTTAAATATTAGAGAATATTTTCGAAATGTGAAATTTTAATTACTAGTTTTAAATCAATATAAAATAGCATTTTTATTTGACCCTGAAGTGTGCATTTCAAAAGTTGAAATAAATTAAAATTTGAAATTTATAAATATAAAGTTCTTTTATGTGGGATTTACTTTTAATGGAGGAATGGTTGTAAGCGGATCAATCGTGTACTCAAATAATTTTTATTTTGTATGCATATATTTCGTTTTATTTCATTGCAAAATTCATAGGAACTCATTTCAATTCATAAAGGTATTGTGTGTATGTACAAATGCTGACTTGCCTGTTCAATACCTTTTTTCATTATATTATAAATTTTATACCATTTTTTGTTCTTTCAGAATTTCTATAGTAATTTTTAAGCTAAAGAATTGTTATAACCTTTAAATGACATGTTGTAAAACATAGTAGAAATTCAAATATTTTTATAAATAAAAGAAATTTTTCATAATCAATTATAAATTGGTAAAATTTTTGAAATTATTATGAAAAAAATATTTTCGGAAAATTTTTTTTTTTTAAGTTTTAAAAGAATTTTTTAAAAATTTCACATAAGAATTACTTTGTATTTTTCAAGTTTTTTATTTTTGAAATTTAACCATAAAAATATAAAAACCGAAATGCATTTTGGTATTTTCAAATAAATTTGGTTAGAAATTTTTTTGATATTTAAAAAATATTTTTATAAAATTTTATTTGTGATTGTCTTTTTTCAAAATATTTAAATTTTCATGTACAGAATGTGTCCACTCTCCACTCTAATAAGGAGTCCTTATTTTAATCATCTTTATTACTAGTAATTGAAATTTTCTTGTTTTTTTAATATCGTAAACTTTACAGGTTCCGAGTTATTTTACAACTTGATGTTGATTTTAATCTCTTATTTAATTTTTGTAATTTTAACTCTGATTTTGTTACCTGGTTAAGGAACAAGTGCTATTAAATATGATTTTAAGAGCACATAACTGCAGAGTTTCTTCTAAATGTTGTTATAAGCGGAAATATTCTTGATTTTCAGAATCATATGACTTGAAAATGATGTAACTTTCAGAAAAATAATAATTTTTTGAAATTATTACAACGGAAAGTATTTAGAATGGTTAACAATTTGATAAGCTGAAAAGATATGGGATTTTGTGGGATTCGAAATGCAATGTATAATTTTTATGAAATTTAATTTTTAGCGAGTTGATATTTCACAGAAATAGTTAATTTTTTACAATTTTTTTAATGTGATTAATTTAGTTCCTGTAATGAGGATGATTTTGGAATTATCTGAATTTTTAATTTTAAATTTTGCAATTTAGTATTTATATGAGACTTTTTTTTTTAATTTACTTACAAAACGGCAATATAGCTACAAGTACGTCAACAGTAATTTACTAAAAATTTTAAGATAATAAAAATATGAGAACTCGCTTTAATCTTTTTTACTTTGAACCGCTCTATAATTTTAAATAAAATAAACTTATAGAAAAATTTCGGCTTCGAACAGTATAAAATTTTTTTCTTTGATTCTATCTATGTGCGTGTTACGAGTATCATTTTTCGTGTGTATGTGTAATAATCCAATATTATGGATGAATAAAGATTAATTTTGACGTCCTTTATATATTTAGTCTTTATATTTGTTTTTCTTTTTGTGTTATTATTATTTTTATTTCAACGATTACAACTTAAAAATCATTCACAAACATACCTACTAAATTTAATATTTACTCTATTACAAAAGAAAAATAATAACTTAAAAAGAAATAAAATTAAAAAAAAAAACTTCAAAGAAATTTTCTTATTTTTCCAAAAGGACTACATAAATAAAAAGAATTTTTGTTTTTTATTTTAAAACGTTTATTTTTGCGTAAATATTCGTACAAACATTCCTGTTTTTAACAGGTATACGCAATTGAAAATATAGGTACGAATATTTACAAATATGTACACATACATTTATACATTATTAAAAATAATAATGTTAACAACCTTTAAAGTCAAACAACTATGGTTATCCTTGGAAAATAATAATAAAAAAAAAACGAAACAAAAGCAGAATGTGATCTTAAGAAAAAAAAAATTATTTTTTTTTTCGTTATAGCTAGTCCTTTTTCTTACTTTTAAACATTATTTTATTCAAATATTTAAATACAGTGAAATCCTTTTTAATAGTGTTTTAAACAAGTTGATTTTAATTTTTTTTTTGGGATTTCTCGTAATTGTAACTTAAATAAATACTCTAGATAACTGAGGTAATACTTGAGGGAATAGTTCCTTTTTCGAATTTTTTATATCCGTTTTTTATTATGTAAGTGGAAATACTAAACATTTTGAAGTCAGATGGGTAAATTCTCCGAATCCCAAGAATATATTAAACATTTAATTGAAATTTAATATTACATTATAAAAATATTTACATGAGTTTTGAAATATTTTTAAAAATTCATTGAAGCGATATTTAATTTCGGGTATAATTCTAGGTGAGTATAATAGATATGTTTTAAAAACTAAAAGGCATTTCGTTTGTATTCGCTACCGTAACATTCATGTATAGTAGTAATATAGATAGGATAGTAAGCACACTCCTTCAATAAGAGTGTGCTTACTATTCTCATTTATTTTTCTTTTCAATACGCTTTGTTCAACTGAAAATTTCGAAGTATTACCACTAGAAATTTCTGATAAAGCGGTTATGTAAATTAAATGTCATATTTATACTGTTATACATAAATATTGCTAGTTTCGAAGTTAATATCAATACAGCCTGTGCGGAGATAACTGACATTTAAGTTATATTTCTCAAAAAATTTATACTGCAAACTTTCCATCTACATCTTTTAACGTTCTTGTGCCACCTAATATTACTAAAATATTGTAATTTTTACGAATTACAATATTTTAGTAAAACATGTTTTATATTTTAAGATTAGGTGCTATTTAAAATTTACAGAAATTAAACTGAACATTAAACTCAATTAAAATACAATTTAATTTTATTAACAGCTGCACAACTCGTATAATAGACATTATAAATAAATTTTACTTTAAAACCCATATTTTAAAATTTATGAAGACAAAGATTTTAAACAAAAAAAAACAAGACAATAATGTAATAATTCTTAAGCTTTTTTTGCTAAATCAGCAACATCTTAAGTCTTTATTTTTTCAACAACAGATAAACACCAGTTATAATAACTTTGTAAATAACAGCGGCAACTAACAGTAATATCAACAACAAAATTTAATATAATAAAAAATATATATGTGTATATATATATTATTAGGCACCCACTTAGAAAATTTTGCGTTTCTATAAGAAAAGAAAAAACAAGAAAATAAAATCAAAAAAACCATTGCTATCGTCTGATCTTTGCAATGAAAAACAACAAGCACAATAAAGAAGAACGAATATAGCTAACTGCTTTTTATGTTCTTAAAATTTTCTCTTTCTCATTTTATTTGTTTCAGTATTCAAAATGGGTACCTACTTATTTTCTTTTCCAAATCAAAGCATTAGATAAAGGGACTCGCATACAAAATATACGGAATGAGAAGAATATAAAATGAAAATGTTCTGAAAATGACAGAAAAAGAGGCGTTCGTCATCCAATTTTTTTTTAAATTTTTTGTTTTACTTGTGTTTTTATGGATTCTTTATGCTTATTTCCATTAGACCATAATGTAAAATTGGCTTACAAAGAAAAAAGAATGGTATACACCTGTTTTTTTGTTTTTTACACGAATCACCTTAAAATGTTGGCTGTCATGTAAAAAAGGTTTGTGGGAGAAAAATTAATTAAGTATGTAGTCTGAACTAAATTCTAAAATCCCTGTTAAAAGAAAAACTCTTAAACGTGTGTTGTCTCCTCTGGTGAAAGCGCGTTTTTTTGTAATTTGGGTAAAAACGAACGCAATTTTTTTTTGTTATTTTATTTATTGAATTAAAAGTCAATTAATGGAAAATTTGTTGACGGTCTGCAAAAATATTTTGGTTTTTTATAAGAAACCTCATAAAACGCACAAATATGGAGAACGAAAAGAGAAAGACAGAAAAAAAAGAATATTATATAAGAAAAAAGGATATTTACATAAAAAAGAAATTTTTTTTTGCAATTTAAAACATAAAATTGAAGGTGTTTTTAAGACCTTGTTAAAGATTAAGAATCAGAAATAATGTAAAATTTAAAAAAAAATCATGAAATCTGAACTGTTGAATTTTAAAAATTGGTTAAGGTTAGCCTAGTGTGAATAACTTAAGGGAATGATATGGGGGTGTGGACCTTAATGATTTTATTAGACCTTAATAAATGGAGTTATTCTTTAATTATTTTATGGGTTCAGCGATGTGTTAAATTAAATTTGATATTATAAAATTCACAATCGCCCTGAATATAATATGAATTATGTCCATATCCATATAAAGATATATGCGATCGTTGGGCTCCCAAAACCGCCTACAGTTGACTTGTAAATTTTAGGCTTGAAGCAACATATGTTTTATAGCCGCTAATTAGAATAAAAAAATCATAATTAAATAATTAACGTAATTTTCATTTGATATGTTAAAAAAAATAATTGGTACTAAATCTAAAACATTATTGTTTGGAGGAAAATCAATATTTTGTCATTTGAATGGAGTATTAAGTGAAATCATTGCAAGTGAAAAATAATTAAAAATTTATTATAATTACAAATCCACATTATAAATTCAACTAACAGTTAATATTATTAATTTTATTTGTAATTGATTATAAAAATTTAGAAAAATATATTTTGTCGAAATTTGCATATTTTTAGGGTATTTGTTACTGATCTTTAGATTTTTTGAGAAAATATTATATTTTTAATTTTTAGGACTGAAATTATTTTTTTAACAAAGTCGGGTAAGAACGGAAATTTGAATTTCAGATAATATTATGAAGTGTCAACTTCAACTTCAAAAGTAAGAACAATAAAAATTATTGAAGCTAGCTATTCGTTACTGATAATGTTCAATAGTAGCGTGAATTTTTTATACGCTTTCACATATAAATGTAAATCTTGAAATATATTCGAATTTTTATGTATATTTCCATAAATTTTATACAAGCGTACTAGTTACAAAGCATTATTTTATATTTGACATTTTATATCATTTAGAAAGATAAAAGATTTTTTTTTTTTACTCCTATAAATGAATTGCTAAAATAAATCCAACACATAAAATCAGAGAACATATTTTATGTTTGTATTTCCTTTTCAAATGTTATGATAGTAGAAATACTATTACACAGTTTATTTGAGAATCATTTAATATTGTTTTTATTTTGTTTATAAAAGAACTAAATTAATATCATGTCACATGTTATAGTTAAATGAACAGAATAATAAAATAAACACAAAATCTTGTCAAAAATAATTATTCTTAATCAAAAAATATTTACATATATAGCTATACGTGTATTTTTTTTTTGTAGTATTTTTATCGAAAAAAAATAATAATAAAATTTAATAAAATACAAAATCATTCTTTTAACAAGTTTCTAAATTTCTAAAAAATTTAGATGAAATTGTTTGAGTATATTATTTATACGAACATATACATACACATATAATATATATGTATATAATTCTAAATTGTTAAAGTTATTTAATTTTTTGAAAAAGTTTTAGCAAATGTATGTACATATACATATTATGTACATACATATATACATGAACATCAAAATTTTGAATAAAACTGCATCTCACAAATTTTTTTTGCCAAATTTTTATTAAATTTTAAAATTTGGAATAAAATATCGTTTACGATATTCCAATACGATAAAATTTTACGATATTATGTTTTTACGGTAAACTTTTACAATATTCTGAAATTGTTATACGACGAATCCCCTTATTATTACAAAAACCTATTTAGCTATTAATATTTAAGAGTTGTAATATTATTAGAATGATAAGCGACGGCTGCAGTACCATAAAACAAGTTCATATTTTGGAAAAATTGCTAGAATGAATCTAACGTATGCCCTATGATAACTAAGTTACTATGTTAAGTAACATATTTTGTATAATTATTAGTTATAATCATCCCATCAATAAGTATTAAAATTGTTGCACGCGTATACTGAATAGGGAAATATATTAAAAAATTATTAAGTATGTAGTACTACAAATGTTTCGTTGTGTTCCTAAGTAATTTTATAACAAACATTTTTTAATACTAAATTTATGCTACATAATGAGAATTACACTATAGTTCCTAATTATAATGTAAAGTAAAGTAGCTCTTTGATTTTTTAAAGGGTCTTTAATTTAAATAATAAGATATTTGAGATATATTAGTCGCAAAACTTATACATACAATGGTTTTTGAATAATGAGGATGTTGTTACAAAACATACAAAAAACTTTTTTACATATTTTCAAATTATGATGTACGAAATTTTCGAATTAGCCATTGATAGCCTTTTTACAAGTTATTTTGGTCTATAAATTATTCGTTTTTGTTCTACATCTATAAAAATATTGTTTTCATATTATGGTAGCCTAGAAACATTTTAAATACCCTTGAGCTGCTTTTTATCTCTATATAGTATACAAAAAAAAAAAATTATTTTTGCTACATGGAGAAAAAAGAAGAATTAAGTAAAGAAGAAAAGAAAAAAAATTTTTATGAAAAACCAAAAGAAGGAAACAAATATTTTTATAATCATGATGAATTCGAGTATTTCTGTTGCTTCTGGCTTATATTTTTTTTTATTTTTTTTTCTGTTTTGGGCATAAATCCTGGAAATATTGATATGGTAGTAAATATTATTTTTTTGGCTTTGTTGTATTTCTATACTATCGTATATCTATATAACATTTTCACTATAATATTACAAGGACAAAGGAAGAATTTATTTGTATATATATATATATATATGTACGAGTATATAGGAACATAAATGAAAAAGCAAAATGAATTTGATTACCTGATATAATTTTTTGCTAAGTTGTTTTCATTCTAATTTAGGAAATAACGCAACCAAACATTAAATATATTTGTATAAGCATATAGAACTAAATATAATATTTTATAAATACATATACATATTGTACTTCTATATAGCTAAGAATAATAAACTATTCGAATGAAATAATGATATTTTTTTCTTTTTTTTTGGGGATGTTTTATCAGTTTTCAAGTTATTTAAGTTTTTTTTTAATTTTTTTTGCAGGATATCCAGGTATCTGAACATTTTTTTTTTGTATTATAGACATATTGTAGAGATATTTTTTGTTATAATTTAGTATGATTAGGGAAAATGAATTTATATTTAAAATATAGAAATTGATTTTATTGTCATTTTATTGAAGAAAGTAATAATTCAAAATCAGATTTAGAATTATATTTATTTTGATATCACAAATAAAAAATAAAATTATATCGATCACCAATATAACAGTAATTCAATATTGTTTTTTGTTCTGCATATTTTTTCGAATTAAGTAAATGTGAGGCCTAATGATTCTGTAATATCTTCAATATTACGACATATATACTTATCATAGCTGAATGGTAAATTTAAACGCAGAATAATATTGAACATTAAAAATTGGATTTTTCATTGATATGTTATAAAGTTTTTAGCATAAAAATTAAGTCGAAAAAAAATTTCGAATTTACTTGTAATTCTTAAAATACTCTAGCGGAAAAATTGTTTGTTTTACAGTTAGCTCAAAATATTGTTAAAATTTTTTCTTAGATATTTAATAAAATTTAAAAACACACTAATGAAAACTGAAAATTTGTGGAAACAATTTCATTAAAATTAAATCATAATATAATATTAATATAATTACACTAGACATAATATAAAAATAGTAACACCATATCTAATTAATTATTCAATTAACTATTTAAATTGCATATATTACGGAGCAAAAAATATTTGTTAATGGCTTCGTAATAACTAGCCAGCTATGCGAGTTTTTGTGAATTGATTTATTACAGTTATGTAAAACTTTATAGCTAAATAGCCAGAGCTTGGAATATAATATTTTTTATTGTTACTTTTATTATTGCATACGCTTAGGGGCAGTGTTTAATTATTTTCTTTTAAAAAGTAACAAGATACCTTTTTAAAATAATTTTAGTTTTAAAACACTATTAAATCCGTCATATATTACGAGTACTAATTTGAAATAACATTTCTGAATCGTTCACTTTTTTCTCTAAACTTCTTCGTTTTATACGAGTAGCTATTAAGGTATTTCCCAAAAAAAACATCTAAATCAAAATTATTTACAACAATAAAATTACAAAAATTAGTCTTGCTTCCTGTTTTTAAATATTTTTAAATTACAAAATATCAACGAATTATTAAACACAATATAAAAATTAAAAAATGTTTAAGTTTAATAAAAGTTTTTTTTCGTTCTTGTCTTATTTCCTTAAATGGTTTTCCCCCCAAAATTTTGCTCTTTCTTTACATTTATGATAAATTACTTTAAGTGAATTTTCTTGTAATTGATTTATCTGTTTTTTTTTCCTGCTCTTTGGTTATTTTAATAAATGGACATTTAATTGTATATGATTTAAATGTATAGAAGCATGGTAGATCCTTTTTGAATACGCAACTTTTTTTTTTGTTTCCGCGTATAAACTAATGAAAGGCAAAACATTCTTAATTGTTTATATGCTTTATATAAATACATTTATGTATGTACTATATATACTAATGTACATATGTATGTAAATGTAGAATATATGTATGTACTTTGTATTTCCAAAGTATTTTTATAAAATTTTTACTCATGGTAAAAATTTTGTTCTTGTGTAATTAACGTAGAAATAATAAAGAACAAAAAAGGAGATAAGAAAACAAACAAAAAAGAAAAATGAACATGAAAATATCAAAGAATTCAATATAAAGTGGAAAAAAAATGAAGATGGTAAAAACACAGCCACAATATCCAGAAATAAGAAAAAAAGTAGCGAAAATAACAAAATAAAAACAGAAACGTAATATAAAATATTCGTCCTTTTAATTCTCATTTTTCTTTTAAGGACGTTATTATTATTATAAGATAACATTATAATTATATAATGGCATTGTAAAAATGTGCATGTGTGTTAAATATACACTCCATATTACATATAAATTTTTTGCTTTTCTTCATTAGTATTATTGTATTACCTAAAATTTTTATTTTATTCTTTTTTTCTCAATTTGTTATTTTCTTCTTCACCATGGTTTTACGTTGTGTTTTTTCTATTATCTTTATTTCTTTTTTACCTTCTTATTTTATTTGTCCTTATTATTATATGATTTTTTGTTTTTTATTATTATTATAGTCCTTTTTAAGATCCTTTTTATATTTATAGTATTAAATTATGTATGAAATTTACCACATCAGAATTTTATTTTTTTTTGTGCTTTTTGTTTTTGGTTTATTTTTTTTCTGGTGTCTCTTTCTCTGGAATAGTATTTAGAAATCCTGAGAAGTAGTAATTATAAGTGATTTCTGTTTTTATTAACTCAGGAATAAAAAAAAAAAATAAGGAAAAAATGTAAAAATAATTAAGCTGCAAGCAAATTTGTTAGTTATAATAATTCTAAGATGCCGTGGAAATCGGGATTTGAACCCGATTGTGAATGAATATTAAATTCTTTAGAATAGCAAAATCGAACCAAATTTTACTGTACTACAAATTTGATTGCAACAATAAAATTAATTTATTAATTTTGTAAAAAATTTACATAAATCTTTTTTGTCTCATATAATAATCATATTATAGAGATAAATCTTAATAATAACATATGCTAAAATAGCTCACGCTCAGCTCAAAAATAATTACGCTATAAATTCTTATTCAATGCAGATTTCTATATTATAAACGGAAGAATTAAACATTAATGAATTATACTTTCCGTATGAATTAAATAATTTCCACGTGTATGATAAAAGTAAAAAGAAAACAAGAGAAATTATAGAAGCAGAGCCAAAGAAGAAGAAAAATTTTATATCATCTAGATTACGGTATATTACAAGAAAATATATAGGGGAAAGTGAAAGTGATTTTGTGCTTGAAATTGCTTGGATTTTTAAATAGAGAATTAAGATGAGAAAAAGAATAATAAAAGTACCAAAGCAAAAAAAAGCAAAACATTGCTTATAGGCAATTGCTTTTTTTTCTTTCTTTCTAACTTTTTTTTTCAATATTGTTGGTATTTTTAGATTCTTTTATTATGTTTTGCTTAATTTTATGCCTATATAATTAGTAGTGACACCTGTTGATTACTGTGGTTACTGTTGAAGGGACATAGAATAAGAAGAAAATGAAAAAAGAAAAAAAAAATTATAATTTCAAGTGAAAATTTCATATTAAATGTTGATACAATTAGACTCTATTTGGTATACCAATTATTAGAGATAATCATTGGAAATTATTAGTGCGTGTGTGTATGTTATCTGCAATTTGAGATTATTTTTCTAGCAGTTTTATGAGTTAAGGTAGGTAAGATTGACATAGGTATTTTTTGGGGAAAATGAAAAATAAAATTATGGTATTTCAGGTAATATCAAAATAATTGTTCAACAGTTGCTATTGAATTCTTTTTTTTTCTTTTTTGGATATTTAAGGTTTTGTAATAAGATATTTAGTTTAGTTTTTCATTATTTTCTTGTTTATCTTGGAATAAGGTTTTTTTTTTTTTTTGTAAATTTTAAGGTATTATAAGACTACCCTACAAGCTTTAAGGTAGACCTGTTATTTTAAGTCAATATTTAGGTTAAATGTATGGGAAGCCTGTTAGAATTCAAAATAATTTTCAATTCATTTAATTAATTACAAAATAACTTGTTAGCATTACTGTGAATAGATTTTTATCCGCAATAGTAAGACATAGTAATTTTAGAGATTTAACAGCTCTCTTGTTAAAGTTTTAAGAGTATAACAACTGAAATTTACTAAATTTTTTTGCTTTTATATTAAACATTTTCTTCAAAATTATTCACTATGTTACAATGCAATAATTTATGCCATTTGTTTCAGTAAAAGGGCCATTTAAGAGCTCTTTAAATGATTTTGTATGCCAAAACATTTTCTACTCTTATATTAAAGAGTTTTGAAGGCTTTTGATCAGTGAATTTCTCCGAAACACAAAAATTTTAGATTTGATTAAAAAATAAATTCTCATTTTTTATGCAATATAATTAAAATATTTTCGCTACTGATATATGTAAAAATATGATGTTGAAAAAATATAAAATTTTATCAAAATTTTATTATATAACTTCAACCTCCATTATCCTTCAGCAATCATTCTAAATCGAAAAGAATACAAAATATGAAATTAGATAAATTTTCCATTTTTTATATTGAAATGAAAATTGTGGTTAAATTGTAAATTAAAATTTGTGTATATGATACAGAAAAACAAATATCCTTCCATTGTATATAAGAATCAAAATCCTTTATTCAAAAAATCAATTTTAATATAATGAAAATTAAAAACAAATTAAAAAGCCTAATAATATTTAAATAAAAAATAAATAAAAAAATAATTTTTTCATTTATAGTGAAAAACAAGCTCAAATAATGATGACCCTGAATGAAAATTTTAAAATGTAACAAAAAAAAACACTAAAATTATAATTTTTCTTTTAGTTATTTTTTTTCTCTAATTAACTATTACATTTAAATTGAAAAGGTTGAGATATAGAAAAATTCTTATAGAATATTATTTAAAAATGTCGCTCAAAATTATTTTACAAGAGAAATGTGCATAAAAGACGGGGTAATATTCTTCTCTACAATTCCCCATACATTAACTTAAATTTCAAAAGAACCATTTAACTAATTAAAATAAGAAGTACAGAAAAAGAGAGAGAGAGAGAGAGAGACTAAGAGTGAGATGATAAATTTATATAGGTAATTGGGCGAGTAAAGTTAAAAAAGAGAAAAAGAAATTAGGTAATGTCCAAGGGAAATTTCGAAATAAACTTGTTTTTTTTTTTTGGATTTTCTTCCTTTTTTGCAACTTTCAAAGTAAAACAAGGGTAAAAATAGGATCTAGAAAATAAATAACATCATTATTTCGTTAAGATAATTAATAAATGATTATTATTATTTTTTCTTTCTTTTGCTTTCTTATAAAATAATTTTGTTAATTAGAAAAAAATGTAAAATAAAATAAGGGATGAAAAATAACTAGCTATATAACTAGCTATTAAACAAATAAATAAAATTAATTTAAAACGAAAAAATATTGTAAATCTTAAAAAAAGGATCAAAAATCAAAATAGATCATAAAAAATTTAAATATAGAAAATTGCTGTCCGAACTATATTTTCTTTACCGAATATAAAAAAGAAACCTTAACTGTGAGAAATTTTTTATCATCAAATAGAATTCTAATAATTAATATTAAGCACGTTTTTGATAACAGGTAAAATGTTAATATTAAAATATTTGACATTCTTTTTTATCCTGTTTCGCTCCTGGGCTCGTAGATAACCATGAACAAGTTTGTTGCTTCATTGAGTTTTACTAGGTAGGTTACCAGCTTTTCTTTGTTTTTTATAATAAATATTTAAAGTTATTTTATTTTGTTGGTATTTTTATACCCGTACGAACGTATGTTCGAAGGGTATACTAAATTTGCCTTACCGTTTGTAACGCTAAGAAATAACGGTGTTAGATATAGACTCAAGTGTATGTTTTTGATCAGCGTCAAATTCTGAGTTGATTTAGCTTTGTCTGTCCGTCCGTCCGTCCGTCCGTCCGTCCGTCCGTCCGAACGATAACTCAAAAACTAATTGAGCTAAGTTCACCAAATTTTCAGAAATAATTTATTGTAGTAAGTGCCAAAACCCTATTTAAATTGGACATGATCGGGGTACCGGTTCGGGTAGCTGCCATACAACTTCAAAATTTATTTGGCTATATCTCAGAAACTATAAAAGTTATGGTATTGAAATTTCACACAAACGAATATATTAGTAGGGCCAATGTGTCAGATAAAAGTCGTTGAAATTACTTGGCTCCTTCTGGTACCTGCCATACAACTTCAAAAGTTATTTGGCTATATCTCAGAAACTATAAAAGCTGTGATATTGAGATTTCACACAAGTAAATATATTAGTAGGGCCGATGTGTCTCGTAAAAGTCGTTGAAATTACTTGGCTCCTTCTGGTACCTGTCATACGACTTCAAAAGTTATTTGACTATATTTCAGAAACTATTAAAGCTATGGTATTGAAATTTCACACAAACGAATATATTAGTAGGGCCAATGTGTCTCATAAAAGTCGTTGAAATTACTTGGCTCCTTCTTGTACCTGCCATACAACTTCAAAAGTTATTTGACTATATCTCAGAAACTATAAAAGCTGTGATATTGAGATTTCACACAAGTGAATATATTAGTAGGGCCGATATGCTTGATAAAATTCGCCAAAATTTCTTGGCTCTTTCTGGTAGGTGCCATACAACATCAATAGTAGTTTGGCACAACCAGTATTTTGAATAACACATAGTACTGAAATTTTGCATAAATTAATATGGTAATACGGCAACTTAAAGTCATAGTCTGCCCCATAGTTAGTTATGGAACATTAGTTATTCGCACATAGGATAACAAATTCGTACGGGTATCACAGAGTTGACAAGGTCAACTCTATTTTTTTTCTCGTTTATATTAAAATTTGGCAATTAGTTGAAATTAATTTTTTATTAATGTCCTGATCAGGCTTTAAATTTGAGACCCTCCAGTTCAAGGACCATTGCAATAACCACTACAACATTATAAAATATTTTCAATATAATACGAGAAAATATTTTATTACTTTTATTTTTGATATCAACAAAATACTTAGAGAATATTTTAGATAATTCTCTTGATTAATATAAATATTTGTATTTTTCGAATACCAATTTATTAAAGCCATCTGTTTACATTTATTTCTACCGTTTAATATTAATAACAATAATATTAAAGCAATAAGAATTTAATCCTTCAAATTTTTATTAATTAGCAATAATAAAATATTTAAATGCATTTTTCTCAGAACTCTAATTTTTCACACATTAATCAATTTTTAAAATTACATTATTTTAAGAAAAATTTCATAAATTAATCATTATAATATTTTATTAACTATTAATAATATTAGTAATTAAAATCAATTCATTGTATACTATAAGTACTATAATATTTAATTTAAATGCCATACACTGTTAATTAAATTAATTTTTAATTTGAAATATATTTTAAATGCTAAACTAATATCTAAATGTTTTTATAATACAACAAAAAAAAAATAATAAGAAATTGAATTTAATTCAATTAAAATAAATTATTTTTCTTTACATACATATATGAAAATGTACATATATGCATATATGTATGTAAAATATGGTTTGAAAAGTTGAGAATATGAAAAAAAATTAAGATAAAGATCATAGAAAATCAAAAAGTTGCTATAGGAAACCATAAATTTTATATTTTAAATAAAAAAAATCATATACTCATGTTGAAAATATTGTGTTTTATACCTATATCCTTTTCTATAAAGCTAAAAAAAGGAAAATATTAAAGTATATGAGATTATGATGGCTAGATAACATGAATTCAAAATATATTTTAAATATAATATACAGATTTTTTCTATATATAATATAAATATAATATATGTTTAAATTTTATTTCCGCCATATTTTATTATCTAAAAATAAAAAATAATGTTTTCATGTTAGTTTATCGAAAAAAATATTTATTTGATTGGAATTATACATAACGTATTGTTTCATTTATATTTAAATTTAGAGGGAGAATCTATTAGTCTATGCCATGACTGTTTTATAAATTATTTTTTTTATATTTGATCCTTTTTTAATTACTTAAATTATTTGAATATAATTGGGAAAATAATGAAGAAAAATAAGTTGAATTTATTTTAGTTTCATAAACATTTTTTAAAAATTTGAAATATTATTAATTTAATAGGATATATTTGGACTCACCAGTACATTAAAATTTTCAAAGTTTTCAACTCCTATTATAAATTTGATTTAAGGAAGGATTTAAAATATATTTTCATTAAATAACGACCAAAAGATAATGAACAAAATAATTGTTTTACATGGCTTTTGTTAAAATGTTTTAGCAAAGCATCTATAGAAAAATTTATAATATTTATACAATATTAAGTGTATGATTAGATTTTGTTCAGCAAAACTCATTATAAAAACTCAATATCAAAAGTTAATAGAAAAAATTTATGTAAATTAAAATATAGCCTTGAACTTCCTATATAAAGTGAAATATGTTTTACAAAATTTAATGTTATCTTACTTATATCATGGATTATTCTTATAACATAAGTAATTATAAAGTCATGTTGAATCATCTTGCCCTAAAAGTGAATTCAATTTATGATAAGAAAACCAAATGATTGCCATTAATGACGCATAATAATTTCATTTTAATATAAAAACGTTATTGTGATTCAAATTTTCATCTAAGTACAATATTACAGTAGTGTGAATTAGAATTACTGCTATAGAAATTAAACATTTTTGAATGTTGTTGTTTAAAAAGTACAGTAAAATGGCGACAAATATTAAAATACTCAACAGATTGAAAATTTATAGTATTATTATACTAAATTAAACTTCTTAACTACTTTTACTGAAATTTTTAATAATTAAAGTAGTAGATTTATATAAAATACAAAAGAGCCTCATAATGATTTGAAATAGACCAACTTCTATAAAATGAAAATTATTGTTATCTCTGCATGTTTTACTCAAATATACACATTTAAATTTAGTTGAATAATTTTTAAGAGATACAAAATTTCTCAGAATAAGAAAAGAGAAAGAAATGGTTGTTTCTATAGCGATTTTAAAAATAAAAACCAATATTTGTTTTTTTTTTATCTGTTATTCAATAAACATGAGAAATACAATATTTTTTTGAAATAACCAAAAAAAAAACATAAGAAAAACATGAAAAACCATTGAAAATATTTCAGTTGTTGTGTGTTGTTGCCATCATATTAAGTGTTCATTATTTTGTTAAATTTAACAGAGTAAAAAACAAAAATTATTTTTATATTTTATTTGACATTTTGCTAACGAAACATTTGTAGTTTTATATATTAATATTAGTAGTATGTATACGCATACTAATAACATGTAAATCTACATTAATATTTAATAACATATACTTACACATATTAGCAATTTTGTATATGCTGTTATTTTTACAATTTATATATAATTTTATATTCACTCTTATGTTTTTGAAATTTTACCTTGATATTTTGGCATTTTGACGTCATAACTTTAGGCAATTTTGAATTTTAAAATTAAATTATTCTTTTGTAATGTTATATTATAAAAAAAAAGAAGAAACAAAAAGCCAGAAAATAAAAAGTGAAAAAGTAAAGGGACGAATTAATAATATTATATGTATATAATTTATACAAATTTATTTCTTTTCTGTTAACATTATCCTTGCAGGATATAATTCAAAAATATTACAACAATTATAATTATAATGATTTCATTTTATTCCTGTATTCTGTATACGATCAGTATGTTTTTATTTTATATTTATTATTATTAAATAAAATTAAAAAATTACATTTATATTTAAATATAATATATGATGAATTAGACATTAATTATAAAAATATAAAAATGTTTAATTTTTCAATAAATAATAAATGAATCCAAATTTTGAGAACCTTAATTTGAAATTATGTAAAAATTATTTTAAAATTGAACACATACTTTGATTTAACTGCAATATAGATTTCCAATAAATTGTGTTAAATTTAAACATTCTCACACCGACAAAGATTTTAGTTTTTAAAGAATGAATACATTTATATGCTGTACAAACCCTATACTCATACCTTCTACATAGAAGTTTTTAGAATTAAAATATTTTAAAAAATAATTGGGTAAAATTAGATTTAAAAATTGAATATAAGTTTTGAAACTGTTGTACGGTCACATTCTTAGTAAATATGGTTATTTAGTCTTCATTATGGAAAAATTTAATTTATAAAAATTTATTACAAATAATGTGACTACGCCAACTACGCCAACTTTTTCAAATTTTAAAATGTCTAAAATTTTGAAGTAATGACTTAAATATTAATTGCTTTCTCTTTTGCTTTCCTTGACGAACGAAATGGTTTTTGTTTAAGAAAAATTGCATACAACTAGGGGCAACATAATCTTAATATCTGATGTATTTAAGTTATTTAAATTATTGTGAATAAGAATGAACATTTTCATTGTACCTTAATCTTTTTAGGAGGCACATTAAGAAAGAAAGAAATAGTTTATAAGAACACATGAAACGGAAGGTATAAACTTTTCTTATAGAGACTTTTTTCAAGCAATAACACGAATTGTATAATGTATGGATCTTTAGTTATAACTTCTATTACGCACTATGTTTTAAATAAACTCGAATTTTTTGATATTTTATACTTTTGATATTTTCTGTATGAATGTTATTTAATACGGAAATTAAATGATTATTTTTTAAAAAATCCACCTAATAATTGCGTGCGTGTGGTCTATAATTACGCCGAAAGAAAAATAAAATAATATTATGGTATAATCAAATTACAATTATTATAAAATCAATAACACTTGCATCTAGACAAAACTGTGTGCTTTTACAGACTTTAATATTATCATAAATTTATTTAATATGAGTATACTCATATGATATGAATGTTTCTCAAGTTGTTCAAGTGTTTAGACTACATGGAAGTATGTACTCTAGTACAAATTTTAGAAAAGTGCAGGGACGTTAAATGTATATACAATTAAAATTTACAAATCGGTAGGAATAAAATTTATTTTAAACAAACAGATATATTGCACCCTATACTGCCATAACAACGATATTATCATAACATGAAAAGTATTCAATGGAACCATGAAATGTCATTAACTGCGTTAGTTATTTTATCTCCTTTTTTTCGGACTAGTCATGCGGTTCACCTTGCAATAGTTTTAGAAAATTCATAAATTGTCATTGAATTATTAAAAGTGTTTTAAATGAAACCGTAAATTACTCACCAAATAATGCCTAATTTTCACTTACTGTTTTATATGGTAATTTATATAAAAATTTAATTTAAAAGAAATTTTATTTTTACAAACAAATTAAAATATTATAATGATCCTCCAAACCACTACACTCTTTCAGCCAACATTAATTAAAACAGTACAAATAATGTTATAACTATGCAGTGAATACCACCACTGCATTTTAAGCATCGTTTTCATTACAGTTTTTTTTTTTATATAAGACATTGAACTTGTTAGATAATGAACGACAAATATAAAAAATTCATTTATTACACGACGATGTAAATAAATTTATTTACATTTTATTTAAGTATTTATTATATTTACTGTTAATTTTTTTCAAAAACATTATATAGTCGGCATACCCTCGTATACATTACCACATGTTTGTTTTTTATGTTTGCATTTCATATTTGTGTATTATAGTAAATAACACAAATGTACGTGATATTATTTAGGATTAAAAAAAAAAAGAATATATAATAAAAAAATATTGAGGATTTTATTTTACATTTCTTTTTTTTTTTGCGACATTGCAACTGATATTTAAAGATAATACTAACACATGTATTAATAAATAAGGTTAATATGTATTAAAAATATTTATTGAGTAAATATTTTGTTAAGAAGGATCAAAAAAAAAAAGAAAGAGATGGTAAACATTCTCTTATATTTTTTTTTCTAAAGTAAATTTAATATTAAATTATATGTATTATTTTGTATATATATATATTACTTGGAATGTGTATAAAATATTGTCGAAATTAAAAGAGAATAAAAAATTAGTAATATTGAGTGTACAAAATTAGAGTGGGTCTAATTTCATTTTATATTTAGCTGCTTAGAAGTCGAAAGAGAAATTTAAAATAAATGCAAATTTTGGATTTAGCTGCTAATATGCATTTGATTTATTTATATAAATACATAAACCAAATATATTTATGGAAAAAGCAACTGTAAAGAGATTTGATTAAGAGCTCAAATTAAAATTGTATTCATCCATATATTAATGAAAAATAATTACCTTCTCAGCGTAGAAAGAGTAGCTATTAAATTAAATTTGTTATTTTTAAATTTGTAGATTTGATTTTTAAATAAAAATGTGGAATTACACCGCACCCTTTCCGTATAGTATCCACCCACACAATATTTTCATTGTCTAATGTAGATTATTCTGATTTAATTATAATATTAAAATATGAATTTCATGAGAAATTTGCTTCGAGGATATCATGAAAAAATTGAAAATATTCTGGAAAAATTTTTTGGAAATTTTCTTTTTATATTTTCTTTTGAAATTTTAGAGTAACTAAGTAATTTTCTTAAGAAGAAAGCAAAATAATTTGGTATAGTAAAAGAAAAGAAAAAAGTCTCGTATTATGATTTTGTTACAATGTTTTATATAATATGCATAATGTATACAGAAACATAAGTTGATGTTTTGTATCATACAGGAGTATGAAAATCTGAAAATTTTCGCAAAATAGCCTACAGCAATTTAAAATGAGATAAAATTTCTTTTTTAAATTTTTTTAGTTTTATTATGTAAATTAATTAGTTACTTGTGGTTGAATAGTATTGTTTCTTAGTTGTATATGAAATGATTTTTGAATTTTATTACTCAATTTTACATTGAGATTTTCAAATTTATAATGATATTTGAAAAAGAATTTAAAATTCAAGTTAAAATTCAAGTTATGCGTTAAAATGCAAACAGAATGAAGCAGATGGAAAAAAGTCTTATGATTCTATTTCAAGAAAAGAATTATTTATTAGTTAATAGAATTATCATTGCTTGAGTTCGATTTGAATTCATGAAACTTAAAAAAATAAAGTTGGGTCAAACCAATGGTTTGTATTGTAGCACTTTTCCCTTCAACAAGTGAAAATTCTGCTTTTAAATACAGTCTATGTATACCTATCACACTATTAAAATTATTTTCATTCATATACAAAACTCTTTCTAGGATTGCATATATTTAGGATGAATGATTTATGCAGTCTTTGAAATAAAGCAAAAATTAATATAAAAAGGGGTTAACATAATGCTCGATTTTAAGGGTTAATTGTGTGAGTTAAGAAAAATAATTATATTTTTTAATGTCATGGAATTTACCGTTAGCTTTTTGCGTTTATAGAAATTTGAAAAAACTTGCGGTTTCAGAAATATAAGGTGTCAAAAATGCAAATTTTATAAATTTCAAGAGGCCATAACTTGAGAGGGGGTGGAGATGGAAAAAAATTTTCTTCTAACGAAATGAACTATTTTTTAATGTCTATAAGCCACTAAAATTTCAAGCTTCTACAGGCTGGGGTCTAGAAGAAAAATGACATCAAAAATTTGGAAAAAAAGGACTTTAGATAACGGTAAATTTGAACGGCCATTTTGTTTTTCTAAATTTTGACTATAGCATACCGCGCTAGGGGAAGCAAGCCACTGCCTTTCTGCGTTTGCAAAATTTCAAAAATGCTTATAGTTTCATTGCAACAAAAAGTTAAAAAAGGCCATTTTTAAGGTTTTGGGGGGGTATAACTTCTAGAGGGGGGGAGATAGGTAAAAATTTTGTTCTACGGAAGTAAGTTTCTAGTAAAGATCTATGTACATATAAAATTTCAGCTTTCTATCTTCAAGGGTGTAGAAGTTTTGTAAACAAAAAAAGTGTCCACGGACGGACGGACGGACGGACGGACGGACGGACTGACGGACGGACGGACGGACGGACGGACGGACGGACGGACGGACGGACAGAGTGAAACTAATAAGCACTTTTTTCAAAAAATTTTTTGGAAAAGTGCTAAAAATATGAAATTTTTTGTTTTTTATTTTTTTCAGTAACAAAATATTTAAAAAATTAGTCGAATTGTAAAGTTTCTACAAAATTACTTGAATATTATTTAAATTTTCACAAAATAATTTGCATACATTTTAAAAATTTTAAAATTTTTATTTATCAAAGATTTTTCTTAACCAAAAAATATACAATAAATGACTAACATTTTTATATTATCCCTAAAATTTAATATCATTGTTTCAACGAAAATATATTTTTTTTTTTATTTTAAATAATATTTTTAAAGAAATTTCCCATTATACGTACATCATGTCAGTAAATTTTATTAAATTTTCTTTAAATGCAGTAAGGGTTCAGACAAGTTAAAATTTCAAAATAAAGTTGATTTTTGTTTTAAAATACTACTGAATTTTTCATTTATATATAGAATTGCTACTCGTATATCACATATACATAATATTGTTCGATAACAAATTATTTTGCAAATTCATTTTATTTCTTATCTCTTATTTTCTATAAACTATAAACCAATTATTTTCTTTATGAATATTTCAAGTTATTTAAAGCAATATATTATTGTGTACTTATTTTCGATTTATAAGATCCCATTTATTTTAAAAGCAAATATGCATTCTTTTTACGAAATATTTTAATTCAGTAAAATATTATTGGTAAATTTTATGATTTGACATTTGATTTAATAGTTTTTGTGTGCCATAAAGTAAAAAGTATTAAATTTTACTTTGAATATCCTCTTGTACTCTACGTTAAGTTTTTGATTTTGTTTTCCGACAGTTGAAAATTAAAATAATCGTTCATTACATTAAAATTGTTGCTAATTCTAATTAACACCGTTGTGTACATTATATCCTTAAAAACTGCAACATATTTTAATAAAACTTCTGATATATATAAAAATTTAATGGTAAAGTTAATCAATATAATATAGCTGAATTTTGTTTTTCAAATAAATATTGCATATTTTTAATAAATATTTTGTTTACTTTTTATAAACATTTATATTAGTATACATAGTTATGAATATGTAGACTAACACTTATTTATTTAAACGGACTCCGGACTTCAAGTATTTATAGCACATGTATATAGAAATACTATTACTCCTAATTTAAAGAAAAAAATTGTGAACATTAATCCTTGTAATATCAGTATACATAAATATATACAATAATTATAGAAGAATTAGAATTTTCCAGAAAAAATTTACTAACTAAACTTTACATAGAACTCAGAATTTTGTATAACATGCATACAAATTACATAAATATATTTGCTTGTGTGTTTGAATTCTTCCTTTTTTCTGTGAGAATATTAAAGAGAAAATATTCCTCTATTATAAATCTTTTGAAATTGAAATTTCATTAATGAATCTTGCTGAATTTCTACTAAAATATTTGAATATACCTGTAATTATACCTTAGCTTAAAATATCAATATGTATTTGTAATATTTGAAATACTGAAATAGAATGTGAAAATAAAAGATGGCATACATATGTATGTATATTTTTCTTAGTCTTTTTATGGTCCTCTTTATGAATGCCTTTTTGATGAAAATCAAATCTCCTGAACAAAACCAAAAAATGTCTTTTTTAATAAATATCTGATGAATTTGAAGAAAATATGTGCTCACTAATTTAGCTTTGTCTAGTCGCTTGTTTTCTAAACATATACATTCTTTACGAAATCGGTTTAGGAAATATGTCATTTGTTTTAAGAAATTTATTCCACTAGAAGCAAATGCTTTAAACATAGTTTTCCTCTTAAGAGAAGTTTCTTTTTTATCTTATCGTAAAATATAAGTACCTATTTGAAGAACCCTAATTGTGCTCAAATCCCACAACTATGTTGATGATGACCTTCCTTTAATATTATTTCTTTGATTCGCCTAAAAATATGCAAAAGAATTAAGCATTATGATATTAAGAGAATGAATTTCAATGGAACATTGTTTTTTAAGTGCTTTTTAGTTGTTCTTTAAGAATGTGCTACTTTTCAAAATATTGATTTGTTTCTGTTTCATTATATTAATAAGACAGAGAAATTTAAGGCAAATTGAAGTATAAAATACTACTAAATACAATGTATAAGACGAAAATATTTTATTTTAACTTGAATAACATTAAATTCTTGTTACTTGGAAACATAATATTAAGTATTAGAATGGGAAACATAGATGAGTTTAAGATGACAAAATCTAAATTGATATTTTATATTAATTTTGAAAGTTCGATTGGTCATATACATATTAATAATATTTCGTTCATTCGTCTACAGCAACATATTATTCTTGTTATTATTAAATACTCTCGTATTTTCAATATTATATTAAATATTTTGAAGTATGTCGATGCTTCTATCTATACAATAAAATTCTCTTACTTAAACAAAATAATATGCAAGGATATTATATATCACACATACTCATAAACAAATACTGTTGTAAACATCAATTATATATATGTGTGTTATATTATGAATATTTATACTATGAATGTATAACTAGGTTGTATTCATATATAAAAAATGAAAAGGAAAAAATTGTTAAGAGCTCTTGTTATATCATAAGTTTCAATTGAAATCGAATTCAAGTGTTTAGATTGATTGCCATTTTTATATTCCATGTTGTATTCATTGTTTTAGGCAATCTTTAGAAAATAATTTCATATTGGAAGAAAATAGTTTTTTTTTTGTTTTTATTCAGTACAGGAAAAAAAATGGAATCATGTGTATACTCTTACTTTAGAATTTGTGTTATGAATTTCAGGAATTAATATAGAATTTTATTGAAATGAATGTGAGTATTAATCGATCTATATATTATTATTATGTAATTATGTAGTACAATTTTATTTCTATTGAAATTTATTAAATCGTAATGGCCGATTTATATATTTTAATATATAAAAATTTTCATTCAATAAAATTATATTGAAATTTATTAATTTTACCTTGTGACTTTGGAAACGAATAAATAAATGAGTTTATTTCTAGTTTAAAATTTAAATTAATCAAATATTTTTCGTAATGGCAAATATTTTTCGTAGCGGCAATTTACTTATCTTTTTTTTCGAGTATTTTGTCCATAATAATATTATCAAAGCTTGGGAACAGATAGGCTATCTACATTAAGTTTCATACTTTCGAACTTTTAACTTTCGGACAAAAATTTAACCGTTAACAACCACACTAATTTTCGGGAAATAATTTACTCACCAATATCGTTATACCGTAACATCCCAATATCGTATTGTGTAATATCGTAAAAACATTTAAAAAAATAATTTTAGTTTTTTTTATTTTAATCATTTCTATCTTCAAAAATACATTATAGGAAAACATAAACAATTCATTTTATTGAAAAATTTTGGAAACAATATAAATTGGTTCGAAATTCAATAAATTAAATCAAGTAACAAAAAAATAAAAAAAAAACTTCATTTGAAAAATTCAAATCATATATTTTTTTGGGCTTAAACCTAGATTTCTGCAAGAAAAATTTAATCCAGTCTGCAATATCAATTCTATTCAAAACCATTATTTAACTTATATTTTATCAGATCAAATAAGTGCTCTGTGTCAATTTCAAAATTTTCTTATCGTCTTTCCTAGGACAAAAACCAAATTTTAGACAAAAAAATTTTTTGTCTTTCTCTATAAGTCTCCAATTTAGGAAAACTAAAATCCACATTAAATGTCTTACACATTACTTATACTAGGGTCTCTTCGCGCCCAAAACTATTTTAAGGACATTTTTTTTGGGTATTTTCGCGAAAAGATATTTACCGTTCAACTTTTTGTTGTAGACTAATAATAAAAATGAAAATTTACATTTTATACTTCTCGAACTGTTTACACTAATTTTGAAAGAGAAATCAATAAATTAAATTCGGGTGGTTTTACCACAGGACGAGTATCCCGAGTTAAAAAATCTGAATTTTTTAAATATTTTATAAATTATTTCAATTAGTTCCAAAAAATATTTATGAATAAAATCACAATTTTTCATTCCATTTTTAAAACAATAATCTTTAGTAAATTAATTTTTCCATTTCAAAATATTTTCTTATTTTTTATAAATTCCGTGAATTAAAATTTTTTAGGAATTTATTTCTGAATTTAAAGATATCATTTCTATTGAATTTTAACGTTATAAAATCAAGATTTCACTAAATTTTAATTATAAAAATTATTTTTAAAATTTTGAAGAACTGGAAAAGACTTTAATAAAAGTTCTTCTTAAAAATAAATTGTAATATAATATTTTTTAATTGTTTTTTTTCTTAAATATTTTATATATATTAATCAGTAAAAATCTATTTTAGAATTAAATATCTATACCTATATCAATCATAAAATGGCAAAAGAATTGACTTTGATTATATGACTCTATTATTTATGACGATCGACGTTATGCTCTTTTAAAATTCTAATGAAAATATGAAGGTTAAATTCAATATTTATAAAAATAATTATTTTTAAGGATAATTGTAAATCTTATAAAATGAAACCGGTTGAGAAATTAAGATTTAGATCAATGCAACTAATATAATAAAGAAATAAAATTTTGATTGATATTTTTGTGATATAGACTTGATATTTTTAGATTTTCTTTGTGAATTTTGAGGAAATTTTGTAAAAGTAGGTTTCGGAATAATATAAGGAAATCAATTTATATTATCTTGATATCTTTGTATTTGAATCTTTTTCTGTAAATTCTAACAACGTTTACAGTCTTAAATATAATTCTATAATATTTTTGCTATTATATTATCCGTGTTACCCCCTAATTAATTACCAAATTATTTATAGCAGTAATTATTATTAAAATTTTATATATAAAATATCCTCTATAATTCACCATAATTATGTTTAATTGTGTGGAAAAGAGATTAATTTTTTTTCTTCTTTCTTCCTTTTTTATGGATATTAAGAAAAATTACAAGTACATACATTATTATTGTTATATGCCATTGCATATATACATAGTTTTATATTAACATACAATTAATTTTATTATTCATTATATACTTATATTTAGTATTTCAATAATATATTTTATTAATTATAGAGTAAAATTATGAAAGTGTTATATTGAATGATTAATTTATTATTCATTAACAGATTGTTTTATTTTTAACATATTTAATAAACCACATAATATTATTTAAATGGTATTAATTAAAATAAATTTTTAAAATGAAATTTAAAAAACAAATTGATGAAATATTGAAAAAAATTGATTAGTATACTCGAAACGAATGTAGGCGAATATAGTAAATTTTTATTTTTAATATTTCTATTATATTAATAGATTTTCATGTAATTTTTATAATAATATGTAAAAATAGTAATAATAATAATAATGTAATTTCTTAATAAATGCACCCCCGCATCTAATATTGAATCAGTTTGTAATTAAATGATACAATAGTTGAATTATGTAAGATTTATAAAAATAAATTTCAATAAAAATGTAATAGACCGTGTAAATGAAATGTATGTATACATATTAAGCTTTCCAACAACCTAAAATGAATTTTGTATGCCGTCATATTGCTGCTGAAAATTTTAAAATTTGACTTTCATAGTCATATGAATAATTTTTAATAGAATTTATGAGAGAAGAAATATTGATTATGAATTGTAAAAAAATTTTTAATTTTGTAGTTTAAAAGAACAAGCGATTAATTATAATAGATGAATGTGTAAAAATAAAAATAAAACTTGTATTCTTTATAATAATAATTTTTACTTGTATAAAATAAAAAATTTCATTTAGTAATGAAAATGATTTATTAAAATAAATAATTCTCGTATAATGTTGCATAAATTTGGGAGGAATTTTAGAGTTATTTTTAAAATACTTAAACTAATATAAAATTTAAATTATAATGTTCAATAATCAAGGAGAGAATGTAAGTTTAAGAAGACGTTGTATTCTTGCTTGTAAATACCGATGAAATTTGAAGTGCAAAACACCGGAAAATAGTATTTGGCCATTTTTGAGAAGGAGCACATTATCTAAGTAAATAAGGTTAGTTTAGAATTTTCTAGAATTTGTTACATTAATTTTTATAACAGATCTTATATTAATCTTTTTTTAAACATTTTTAAATTAAATAAATTATACGAAATATTTTAGACAATTTATTATAAAATGTTTTTATAAATATATGCATCATGCTTTAGCACGAATCATAAAATTAATAATGTCATAAACTTTTTCCAATTAGTAACTTTTTTTTTCCCCAAAAATATCACTTAAAACAAACTTTCAATGATATAAATTGAATATATTTCTATAAACATTAAGTAAAAATACACAAAAATAAAATAAAATTTTCTACTAGTTAGACATGTTCATAAAATTAAAATTCAATGATGTTGTTGATATTATGAAAAGAAGAAAAACCCATCAAAGAGTAAACAAAAAAAAATTCTATTTAAAAAAAACTTTTATCAAAAACTTAAAAGTTAAAACTTTTAAAATTAAAAAACAATTTTATATAAATAATAAAATAAGACACTGATCAAAACATGTATGTAAACTTTATATAAAATTTTATAAAATGAAAATTTTAATAAAAAATACAAGAATATAATATAATAAAAATGACGTCATTGAGGAACGCCTTCATTCATTCACTTATTCGTGATACACAAAACATTTAAAATAAGCATGCTTTCATCTTTTTATGTTCAATATTTTAAAATACCATTATTAATACTATTTCATTGCCTTATTTATTTTCAATACAAAAAATACCTTTCTCTTCATTGTTTTATTTTGCATAATATCAGGCGCTTAATATTTTTTAAATACTTCAAATGTATTATCATTTTAATGAATGAAATTTTTTGTTTTTTTTTTCTTAATAAATATTATGCATAAAAAAAGTTGAAAAATATGAATTGAAAAAAAAATGAAATTACCTTCAGGATAATTAAAAAGAAACAAGGACAAAAATTAAAATAGTTTTTGCAAGGACTTCAAACTTATAATATCCAATTAAAATAAAATGAAGTTAATTAATGAATACAAAACGATTTAGTTTTAAAAAGATTGCAATAAACATTTAAGATTAATTTTAAAAAGTTGAATCCTTTTCATATCCTTTCTAACAGAAAATTGAAATTAAGAATTTCGATATTGGAAACATGAAATCAATTTAAGATTTTGTAAAATTAAATTTGAGAATTTTGTGTAATTTGTTCCTAATATGCATAAAAACATTGTAATAGTTTGACTTTTTTATTATATAAAGTTTTTAATTTCCTTCATTGAAATATAAAATGGGTGGATGATATCGAGAGTAGGTTAAAATAAATTTTATTGAAATTTATTCAATATTACACTTTTTCTTTTCCTTGTTTATTGTGTACTGAACATAAAGATACCTGTAATTGCATCCTTTTATAAAAAAAAAATAAATAAATTATGGAAAAGAAATTTCTTTGATTTATATCAGAAAGATTTACGGTATCCCACGTAAAGTTGATGTCTTTGAAATTGGAAAATAAAATTAAGTTTTCTTTTTCATAAAATTGAATAAGGATAATGCTAAGAATAGTGCAAGAATTCTTTTGTACATTTTATTGAATTAATATAGTTTTTGAAATGGAATAATTACTACCGTTATTATTCAAGGCTATTATTGGAAAACTGGTATTATTAATTGTGTGGAAAACGCATTATAAGCGGATTTTATTTCTTGTTTCTGGGGGTTTTATTATTATAGTGATTAGTAGTGGGCATATATCCAATTTTTTTTTATATTAGAAACTTTTTAGCCCTGTGACTTAAACAATTTTTTATAAAGAAGGAAATAGAGTGGGTTTAAATGAAATTGCATATATGTTGACGTAATGTTGAGAAAACATTTTATATAATTTGTAGTGTGACCAATACTTTTCAATATATTTAGTTTATGTAATATTAAAATTTCAACTTGCAAAAAAAAAGTGGCAATCTGTTAAAATTATATTGTAAATTATGAATTGATTCCGCCTTGACTTGAACTACTTTTCATAAAAAAAAATATATTTTCTGTTTAGGACTACCGTTATAATCAAAAGAGATCGAAGTACGAGAGATTTCCTTTGCAATGGTTGTAAAAAAAATTACAATTATTAGAATTTGATTTTTATTATCACCTCAACGTTTACAATTTGAAAGGCTAATGCTTCTTTATTAATATGATTACATTATTGTAACGTATTTAAAAAGAAAAATTAATAAATAAATGAACGTGTAAAGGTATGCAATATTTTTATTAGCACTTTTCCAAAAAATTTTTTGAAAAAAGTGCTTATTAGTTTCACTCTGTCCGTCCGTCCGTCCGTCCGTCCGTCCGTGGACACTTTTTTTGTTTACAAAACTTCTACACCCTTTAAGATAGAAAGCTGAAATTTCATACGTACATAGATCTTTACTAGAAACTTATTTCCGTAGAACAAAATTTTTACCTATCTCCCCCCCTCTAGAAGTTAAACCCCCCCCAAAACCCTAAAAATGGCCTTTTTCAAATATTTGTTGCAATGAAACCATAAGCATTTTTGAAATTTTGCAAACGCAGAAAGGCAGTGGCTTGCTTCCCCTAGCGCGATATACTATAGTTAAACTTTAGAAAAACAAAATGGCCGTTCAAATTTACCGTTATCTAAAGTCCTTTTTTTCCAAATTTTTGATGTCATTTTTCTTCCAAAACCCCAGCCTGTAGAAGCTTGAAATTTTAGGAGCTTTTAGACATTAACAAATAGTTCATTTCGTTAGAAGAAAATTTTTTTCCATCTCCACCCCCTCTCAAGTTATCATCTCTTGAAATTTGTAAAATTTGAATTTTTGACACCTTATATTTCCGAAACCGCAAGCTTTTCCAAATTTTTATAAACGCGAAAAGCTAACGGTAAATTCCATGAAACTAAAAAATATAATTATTTCTCTTAACTCACACAATTAACCCTTAAAATCGAGCATTATGTTAACCCCTTTTTATATTAATTTTTGCTTTATTTCAAAGACTGCATAAATCGTTCATCCTAAATATATGCAATTCTAGAAATAGTTTTGTGTATGAATGAAAATAATTTTAATAGTTTGATAGGTATACATAGACTGTATTTAAAAGCAGAATTTCCACTTGTTGAACGGAAAAGTGCTACAATACAAACCATTGGTTTGACCCAACTTTATTTAAAACAACATTCAATGTTAAAACTTTTCGATTGTAAGTCTTAGCTGCGAGGCTTTAAAATAGTTTTGTATTTAGGCTTTTGAAGCAATTTAATTAGATTTGAATAAATGAATTAAAAAAATTACTCATAATATTTTTTAACAAATTAGCCTCTTTTTTGTATTATTTTATTTGGTCCTCAAATCTTATTAATATAGATATAGTACAACAATAGTTCTAATGAATTAAAATAAACCTTCTATTTTTCAAAATAACATGTAAAGCAATATTATATCCAGCTGCCATTTTAATATGTATTCATTAAATCAAATATAAATTATTAATGTATTCGGTACTTATACATACAATATTTTTCAACATATTTGATATGGAAAGGAATTTAATTTGATGCAATTTTTTCTTCTATAATATGGGCTAAAAAAATTTACTATCTTTGCTACCATAAATGTGCTATAATTTTTGTTATATTGTTAAATTTTTAAAGGTTTTTTACTTTCACAAGATTATATTTTTATGTAAGAAAATTTTTATTTTATTTAAAGTAAAATATTATACTTTAATAGTACCACAAATGTATAGTACCACAAACGTGTAGTAGTTTACATAAAACTGTTTACTGGCATAGCATATAATTTTATACAATAAAATGTGTGATATTTCAAACATATTTCTGGGAAAAAAGTCTATTGTATTAAAACATCTGTTATACTATTATTGTTATATTCAGCAATATTTTATGCATATAACATTCATAAAATATAAGTGAACATAACATTAAAGTCAAAAACAAATAAAAAAAATGAAAAAGAAAAAAATCAAAAACAAAATTTTATAATACATAGATCAAAGATAAGTTGAAAACTTTGACCTAGACAAGTTATATTAGCTATTAAATTTATTCCTTTTTCATCAACATATTATATTATTTATATACCGTATAAGGTACTCACATACAATACAATACTTACTTGAATAAATCTCTACTAGACTGAAACGGCAAGAGTTACAAAAAATAAAAAAAACAGAAGATCAAAACAGAAAAAAATTCTTTCGTTTAAAACCTCTTACTTTTTCTATTATTATATGCAATATTTTATTCTCAGTCAACTATTTAATATTCTGAATATGTATTCTTCTTGGGAATATACACTTATACAATTGAGTTGAGAGTATTATTATTATGTACATACAAAAAGCAAGTATAATATTATACACCCATTATATTAGAAAAGAAAAAAAAAGTAGAACAAGTCATAAAGCAAAAAAAATGGGTTCAAAAAAATACTGAAACACTATATACGAATTGAGGATGTAAAACGCATACAGTGTATATAATATAAAGAAGATGGAACTTAAAAGTAACGAGAGAAAAACAAAGGCAAAAAAATAAAGGATAAAAATTAATTCAGTTTCTTGATGAAGTATAGAAAATATTATACAATAAAGAGATCCCAAAAAAAAAAATGGAAAGCAAAAAAATATAAGAATAACAAAAATTTAACAAATAATAATATAAAGAATGCATAATATGTAGAAGCTATAATATGAGTAAATCAAATTTAAAGTAAAAATTTAGTAGTAATAAAATCAGCTATAAAATGTCGAATAAAATGGGGTTTATCTTATATAATGTTATTCTTTCAAATATGTTTTTTAATATATTATTTACCATATGTATGTATGTATGCACGTCCATTGAAAATTTATATGTATATAAAAGGATTTATAATGTGTAAATTTTATATATAAAACAACAAATTTATAAAAATACCAAACAAAGAAAATCTTAGTACATAATGGAGTGTTATATACATAATATTAGATGATATTTGTGTGTTTATACAGCATGTATGCACGTATTATAACAAATTATAAATTATTCAATCTTGTGACACTATTATTATATTATCTATGACAACACGTGATTACATGATATATATACATAAATTTGTACATAAAATACATTCCCAGTTGACTTGATGAAATTCTGAAAAAACAAAAAAAAAATCTTAAGAATGAAATTGCTACTAGAATTAAGTTGACTGGAAAATTATAGATAATGATTGCTAGAAAATTATTTGATTAATTTGGATTTAAGATTTTTTTGTAAAGTGAGTGGGAATTTATTATTGTTGTATTATAAATATGTTATAAATAAAAATAAATATGTAGAATTAAATAAATTACTTTCATATTAGCAGCAAAGTACATAATATAGTATGAGATTTAAGTTTTATCTCATTTAATTTTGCAACTAAAATAACAAACTTACTAATTAACAATGCGTTATAACCACGAATTCATGTGGGCGGAGTATCACACGTGCAAGATATCCAAAACGATGTTGCCTATAGTAGGGATAAGAGAACGAAAGCGTTATTGGGATATAATAGGGCTGATCTCAGCATACTGGTGGGAATTCTGACTTGATACTGCGTCTTGGCGAAAATGGTCAGATGGCTTGCGGTCGTTACAATATATCTATGCAGTGGATGCCAGTATATTTTGGAGGTGGATGATGTGGAAGATGTTCTTTGTGCCTGTCCCTTTTTATGTGGGAGAGAAAACGTAAGCTGTGGGTTTCCCTTTATAATGGCCTATAGAGGGAATCTTTGACGCGGCTTTTGAGATTCTCCAAAGAGGTTGGGAGAATAATAATATTTAAAATAGTGCAAATATTGTTCTTGTCCTAATGAATTTGAATGTTAGTAAAATATTTCAAAATTTTAATTAGGCTTATCAGTTAAGTTTCACTAATAAATTTAATAAAGTTTCCAAGAAATAATTTTACATTTACTTCTAATTTCATTGGGAAAAAAATATTTTAGTTTTCTAATATATTTTAAAAGAAGTTATTGAACTTTATGATTTGTTACGCTTGTGTGAATCCATAGAAATTTATAATTTTGGTAATCAAAATTATTGTAACCTTAAAAATATTTGTAATCTATATATACATAAAGTTATAAAATTATATAAAAAGACTATCTCAAATTAAAAGTTTCTAGACTGAAATCTAAAAGTAATATTAAATTTCAGTACTAATGTTTTTAAAACAAGATTGTTGAAAAAAGAAACATCAGGGGTATTTTATTTAGGTTAAAAAAAAATCTCTAGGGTATAATTTTAATTAAAAAATTATTCATTCCAAAAAAAATTTTTACTTCATAAAGATACAATAATTAATAACGAAATAATAACGAAAGCATTTACAATCAATTGTATCTGTTCTGTGATAGGTACGCACGACTTATTGTTGTATAGAGGACATGTTTTATATTGTAATTCATGAAAAAATCATTATCTCAACAGTTTGAAAATTTTTTAAAAATGAAATGACTACTGAATTTTGTATGGCAAGTACTTTAAAAACTCCTGTAATCTCAATAATTTTTAACGAAAATAATGGCCGCATTATAAATTCGCTAATACTACAGCCTGGCTTAATCTAAATTTGTATTATATTACAAAGAATCATGTTATTTTTTATGTTATGACAGTTTAGCGTGCGTATTTGTTGTCTTTTTCTTTAAATTATAAAATTTGGAAAATGAATTTTCATATTTCATCGTTTAAAATTGTAGTTCATTTTTTAATTTAAGAGAATTAATTATTATTGAATCACTTCAATTATTCAACTATCCCTGGTCAATTATCTTTTTTACAATTGAATTTTCTAGAAATACGTTTCTTTGTTTCCACATAAAAATTTTAAAGTAGAATAGTATTTATTATGCTCGTTATTGTTGAAATTAAATTCTTTAAAGAAAATATTTAATAATGTTATATAATATGCTTGCTGTAAAGTGCAACGCATCAACGAAACAAATTAATATATTTTCATGGAACTCTTTCTCCATTTTGTTTATATTATATATGCAGAGCTGAAATCTTTAATATAATCTATATTAACGTACTATGATATTGTACAAAAATATCAATAATATTATTGAAGATTTTTACACTATTTCCACTTGTTTGAATTTTGGAGATTATATACTTATATAAGCGTTATTATTATTATGTTTTTAAAGTTAATATATAAATATTAAGTTAATAATGTAAGTTTAAGAAAAAAATGCGAATACTCTTTTAATTTTCACGGACGTTCGAATCCTATAATATTTTTAGATGAATAACACAATATTTGTAAGCGAAAATTTAGATTTTAATCACGTTTTTTTTTTCCTATGTCCAAGTTGAATATAAAAAGAAAATTTAACTTTCCAAACAAATAAATGATGTCCTTAATTCAATTTCTTTTTGAAAAATTTTCCAACTTTTTACCCTCTTATATTTTTGTATAATAACAAAAATTATACTCTATTTTTATACTCAAGTAAATTTTCAAAAAAAAAAAAAAAAATAAATGCCGCCTTCTAGACATCGCAGTTATTATTTTAAATTATTTTATAATTTCCTTTTTTTCCAAAAATAAATAAAAATTATTAACAGAGAAAAAAAGAGGAAGAAAACAACTTTTAAAATAAATTTTTATTTTTTGTTCCATCGTAGCACAATCTACCCTCTTCATCGAATTTTCATTATAGTATAACATTCAAAGTGTACTAAAAAAATAATAAAAAAATTATAAAATGAGAAATAAAAAGTAAAAATCTTATTTTGATTCTAAACTTTATTAAATGTAGAAGAATAGCGAATAGAAAAATTGGAATAGAAATCCGCTTAGAAAAGGTCAAAACTTAAAAGAAGAAGTGTATAAAAGAAAAATCAACAATATAAACAAAATAAAAAAAGAGAAAAATAAAAATAAAGTAAAAAATTAATTTTCTTTATTATTTTGTTGTCTCTTTTCTAGTACACTACGACGACCACCACCAGCATTTCATATTTATTTACGATTACTTTTTGTTATAAAAAGAAAAATAAATAAATAGGTTATTTCCTTTTCATTTTTCTATGTCACTAGTATTGTAATAGACGTCTACCATTATAAAACTTAGGATAGTATACAATACTACAGGCAGAATTTTTAATATTATGAAAAGAGTACCGTAACAGTAAAAAGTCTCTAGTATATAATTCATAAAACACTCGAATAATTTACTGTACTAAAGATTTGTATTTAAAGAGGGGAGAATATGAATCAAAATCGAACAGCTGTTAATGACTGTGGCAGAAATAGACTGTTGCAGAAATTTGGAGAATTCTGCATGGTAATTTTATGATTCACTTATTACCGACCGTATTGTGTAAACAATAGGTAGGTTATGTGATGGCAACAAATTTTGCATATCGAGTTTTCGGTGGGAACGTACTTCTCCATAGTAGGGAAGTGTAAATAAACTATTTTTAGCAACCTGTCGGTCTGTCGGTCTGTCGGTCTGTGTGTGCACGCGTGTATCTCAAGTTCGGCTGAACCGATTTTGATGAAATTTTATATGTAAGTTTGTTTCCACCATGGCACGGATCGATCAACTTTTGGTATATATCAGGCCTCGGGAACTGCACTTTTTAGCGGGCCTGTTTTACATTTTTGAACATTTTGAAGAAAGTATTCAACCGATTTACTTGAAATTTTATATATAAGCTCAGCTCGACCGTCCGCAAATATTCGTATGTTTTGGAAGAAATCAGGCATCGGCAACTAGACGTTTACTACGGGCCAAATATACATTTTTGTGTATATAAAGAGAAATAATCAACCGATTTCATTGAAATTTGATATATGAACTCCTCGTATTAAAACAATGAACATATAAATTTTTTGGAAAGATCAGGGCTCGAAAACGGATTTGCGGGCCGATTTTACATTTTTCACCATTTTGAAGAAAGTATTCAACCGATTTACTTGAAATTTCATATATAAACTTTGCTCGATCATACGCAAAAATTCCTAACTTTTGGAAGAAATCAGGCATCAACAACTGGGCGTTTACTACGGGCCAAATATACATTTTTGTGTATATAAAGAAAAATAATCAACCGATTTCATTGAAATTTAATATATGAATTCCTCATATTAAAGCAATGAACATGTAAATTTTTTGGAAAGATCAGGGCTCGAGAACTGATTTGCGGGCCGATTTTACATTTTTCACCATATCCACAGAACAAATTGATGGAATTTCTTGAAATTTGATATTTGAGTTCTGGTTGTTACCGAAACTAACTGGCGAGCATTTGAGGTAATTCGGGTAGCACAAAGCGAAACTCTACTAAGAGCCAAATTTACATTTTTCTAAGTATGTTAACTATAAGCTTACTAATGTCCTAAAAATTGGAAAGAAGTATTTAACAGACATTTTTATAATATTCTGTAACACTTTCATTTAACTAGACAATACACAATGCGGTCGGTTATGTGCTGACCACATCAGATTTTTTTTTACTGTTGTAATGAGAGTTAAAATAAGGCTTTAATCATTTTATAAAATGAATATTGTATAATATTATTGGTTATAAAAGATATGAAATTAAATCGCTGTTTTATCATTATTTTTCGATAATCATTAAAGTAGTATTAATTTCAGGACAATATTTTTCATCTTGTAAGTATCTTGGAGTAATTTGTCAAAAGTTATTCTCGGTTTCCGGAAAATTCTCTTTTAATTATTGAATAATTATTGAATAGATGCTTAATAAATTTAAGTTACTTAAATAGGACATTTGTAATTCATTTGAAAATTTGGTAAATATTTAATGATTTGTGAGTGTTTGTTAAGTGAAAATACGAAATATTTAAAAAATCCTGAAATGCTACTAAGATTAAATTGAAATTTAAAATAATAAAGTTAAATGCAGAATACTTCAGTATACCTAATGTAGATATACATAAATAAAAGCTTTGTTTTTATTAAATATTTTTAGTTTTATATTTTGGAGCGTTCACCTGTAGTCCTCAATTTATTTTTATATTTTGTATAAGCAATAATAATTATTAAAAGACAAATATTTTTTATAATTCTATATAGACAATAAAATTATTAAATATTATCTTTTTCTTCTTCGTCTTTTCATTTATAGTATAACATTTTCTTGTATTTTACTTAAAACTTTTGATGACAACTTTCTGAAGTTTGTCTTTCAGTAAAAATGTAAGTATGGATGTCTGTATATATAATACAAAATTGTAAATAATACAATTTGTAGGTGTATGGTACTATTTATATAAAAATGGCTCAAATTTCTGAGGGGCACATTTTTGAAAGTAAAACATAAAAGTATGTGTTATTAAATTTGAAATAAAATATTTAATAAATTAAAACCAGTATAAGTACTACAAAAGAAATGCTATATATAAGAGCAAAATTCATTTTAGTAAATGACAGAACTAGGGAAGTTAAATTTAAAATTTGTATGAAAATTTGACCACCAAATTCAACATTGAAATTTTGTGTAATTTTAAAAAAAACATTTGAATTTTTCTAATTGGAATGAAAATAGTTTAATTCGCGTATGTTAAAATAACGAATACGAATTTTATAAAATATTGGGCGCTATTCTTTATTAATTTTTTGAGAAAATTTTTACAACTAAGTTAAAATTGTTGTTGATTTTCTTTTAAAAAAATTTTTATATACACACATACATATACATACATAATATAAAAATTGCTTTCCTAAATGTTTTTCACAAAAATTTTCAAATTAAGTTTTTAAAATTTCCAATTTTATTGTATACACTTGATTAGAAAATTTTTGGAATACCCTGCAAACTATTTCTGATAAATGAAAATGTGATATGTTGCTTCCCTTTTGGTACATTTTATTTCAATAATTCTGTTTCTGTGTGTTACATAACAATATTCTTTGTAATACAATGTCAAGTATGACGCACAGCTTCTGTTACATGAAATACACTTCAATATAAATCTACTATAAACAGAAGCTGAATGTATATATATTATTTATGTATATGTATGGAATGTAGGTTGATTGTATGTTTATATTTCGTTTTTGTGTAACATGTATATGTATATATATTATAGAAAGGACAGGTTAGAATGAAAATCAATGCAAAAAGATGCTTATATTATTGTAGCCTAAAGGATATTTCATGTTTTTAATATTTTCTATGTTACTTTTTTCTCCTGTCATAAAAATGTTTTACGTGTAGGCAGTTCAGAGTATATTTAACAAAGTAGAAAATAAGAGACGTACAATAATATGTTTATATGTTTAAGTATATAATATTTATGTATTAAATGTGTACATATATAATATTTTCAATATATTTCCCTCAATAATAATATACAAACATATACGAATATTATGGAGGAAATTATATACCAAAAATTTTTATTAAAAAGTTCCGGCATTATTTTCTTGAAAAAATATTTTTTTAAAAATTTTTTGGTTAAAAATTCATATTGAAATTTGATATTAATATATTTGGTTTTTAAGGAATAAAAATTGTTATTTATAATATTATATTAAATTGTGCTATTATTTATCTACTCTAGTAGCATTTAACCCGATTTTTTTAATGTTTTACAGTGGAGCTTATGGAACATTTCTTGTAATAAAGTTTTAAATACATTTAATATAAATTTCGGAAATCATTTTAATTTTCCATGAAATTAATAATTCACAATATAAAAATTAATATAGATAGAAAAGCAGATTTGAATAACGTTGATATTAATGCAACAGGAAAGTTATAACTTTTTAATTAAAAAATTTATTAATGCACAAATTATTATTGTTAATTTGCATGTTTTTGTTGTGAATTTCAACCGTTTAAGAGCGAAAATTTTCATATGTTTCTGGTCTAATTCGGTGCTTATCCATTTTGTTCTGCAATTGTAAAAGAAATGTTCTATTTTTACAATAATGTTATTCTTAATTTCATGTGCTTTACACTTTTGAGGTTTGTAGATTAAACTTTTCAATGTCGTATTAAATTATCGCAAAGATTGGGACTTAAATTCTTGTATTATTCAAAAAATAGTATCGGAAAATTATATGTATAATTTTTTTTATGAGAAAGTAAGACTGAGAAATTACTATAAAGAATGATCATTAATCTGCATTATAGAATTGCAATAAATTAGTGTACCATTATTCTCCGTGACACAATCAGACCATGTACAATTATTCTGAATGATAATTAATTTATAATTATAGTCTGAACAGAATTCAAAAATAAGGAATTTTTTTTTTGTACGGATAAAATGGAATTGAAGTGGCTATTTACTTTTAAAAACAGTCACTTTGAGAGACAGGCACATATTATGATAGAGTTTTTATAAGCAGGAAACCCTCTTATAATTTTTGTGATCGATTTTTCTTCTTCCAATAATAAAATTTTAATTATGAAATATGAGATATATACAATGCTTAAGAGCTAGATATACAATTCCTTATTTTATATAACAATTTGTGCATTTAGATAATTGGTTTTTATTAATCATATTGAATTCTTAAACTTGTTTATGGATTTTGTAATAGTAAATTTTAATATTCTAACAAAAATAAAAAATATTTTAAGAAGGAAAACATTAAATTCTAAAATGATTGGCATATGCATATAAAAAATTATAATCTTCTTTCCTATATTCTCATAAATCAATATAACAATAAATATAAATTGAAAATAAAACAGGAAACGATTCGTGTCCTCAATAACAACACAAAAAAAAAAAACAAACAGATTTGTTAAATTTTTCTTTTCTCTCTTCTTTTTCTGGTTATTTTCCTTTCATTATTAAACAAAGTTCTAAAACCCTTTTATAATACTTTCACATATTGGAATTATTTAAAAGTAAAAAATTTAGTTTAGTCTACTTATAAAGTATTGTTGTTCTAGGAGTTTTTTACATAAATGACAAAAAAAAAAAAATTATTTAAAAAAAAAAATTCTAGTTTTTTGTTATGATTTTCCGTTTTTTTGCTCTTTTTTAAAGCTGTGCGGTTAAACTATTAACTGGAATATATACAGCAACAAAAAAAAAGATAAAGAAAAGGAAATTATAATATTGATATAGATAAATGGTGTGTATGCAAAAAAACGCCCCATAGGGAAATTACAATGAAAATCCATTATATTAAAAAGGATACAAGCAGATTTAAGAAATCAATATATGTAGATTTATATGTATAAGAAAAATGAGGACAACAAACAAAATAATAAAGAGAAAAAAATAAGGAAATTAAATTCTTTTCTATGTTATGATTTTTTTTTTTCAACATAAAGTTGTAGTTTGCACTATATGTGTAAGAAGTTCAAGATAAAATATTTTTTTGATACTAATATACTTTAAATATTTTATATCATGCTGATCTGACTGACCTCACCGTATAAAATTATTTTTCAATATAGTATATAAAAATTTTATTTTAATATATTTATTGGTTAAAAATTTTCATATTATATAATTTTATATGTTTAAATATTGTGAGGATTTTAAGTTGAAATTTTTAAAAATAAGTTCGAATTTTATAATTACTTTCAATTACTTATAATAATTAAGGAATTTAAGACGTACAAGACTTAGTTTACGATATACCATAGAAATGTAATAACTGAAATCGAATTCTTATAAGAATTTTAACCAAACATTTGTGATAGTCTATAGAAATTGTTCGTAAATAATATCAGAAAGACTGCAAAATTCCAAAATAGAATAGAATTTTTCAATCTTCATTGCGTTGTTACGAATGTAAATAGAATTCGTAACAAAGAAATAAATTTATTTAAGCAGTTTAATTTAGCATGAGTAGAGAATTGGTATTTTATTTGATGTGCTAAAATTATTGACTAGAATTATTGAACAGCTTTTAAGGAATTTTTTTGAAAAAATTTTACATTACAAACTATATACTTCCGTAAGCAAATGCTGCGTTAAATTTGAATTGAAGGTTCTTATCGTTGTAACAGCTTTGAGGTTTTCGGGTTTATCCGAAAACCTCAAATTAAACAATTCTAAGCCCCTATAAAATACCGTATTTTGATTGTAATCTCTTCTGTACAATGACAATCGAAAATTTCCTGCTGTTCTAAGATGATATTGCAAAAATATATTGTTCATGCTGCAATTTTTCACAAATAATTTGGAAGCATATCGTTTTTCATTTTATATACAAATATTAAAATTTCAAACTTTAATTTTGTAAAGACAATAAACCATTCTCTCAGCAAGCTCAATATTGGTGTGTGCCTGTCTCTTTTGAAAATCATCTGTTATTCAATATATGAAGTCTCTGTACTTCTGATGAATTACATTAATGGAGCAGCGTAGTTAGAAATAATTTAAATGATGTAGAATGATGGCGTTGTAATATTAATTTTTGAAGTTTCCATGATGTTTTTGTTTTGAATGCGACCTAAAAATTTATTTAAATTTAATTAGCTCTATTTTAGAACCTAATTCATACAATGAATTCAATTTTCATAAAAAAATCTAATGAAATTTTCAAAATTTTATTTTAATGTTTAAAAATAATATTTTCCCTTTTTTTTTTTGATAACATAATTTGAATAATTTTTTTATATTAAATTATTTTTTTTGGTTCTTGCAAAAAATCTTTAAAATTTCATGGGCAAGAAATTTTGCTTTGTTTTCATAAAAATATTTTTTACAAATTTAAGATTAAATTAACCGTGTATTTAATTTTTGGAATAAAAACGGAAAAGTGATTTTCTTATTAACATTAATAATCGTTGCTTTAACCGTATTTCTAGCTTGGTTTTTATTAAATTAACTTTTCCTCAATTTCTTGGTATTTCAACTCGAATGGAATAAAATTATTTTAGAAAATTTTCATTCCCTTCATTAAACAATTCAAAAACTGTTATGCTCTTCGACTAGTAATCGACTGATTCTTCTACAGAAATTCTCTATGGAATAAATGAAAAATTATTTCTGGAAGAAAAGAAATTCTTTGAATATTGTCTATTTGCTTCTGGTATAAAAAAATCGGGAAAGGAAAGTGTAATATTGGTAATTTTCTTAAAAATTTCAATTGCTTTTCATATAAGATTTTGTTGAAAAATCACTTAATTAACCGAGAAAAATAAAATATGTCATTTGTGTAAAAAATCAATATTAAATTTAGATGACTGGACTGTTATTAGAAAATAGCAATCCGCCGCATTGTAGCAATTTTTTATTACTTAAATGTACTTTTATTACAAAATTGTAAATTCCAAATTGGTACACAATTTTTTTGAGCAGTAAATCCAGGAAAATATTGTTTTCATATGAGGCTTTAATATCCTGCTTTGTTCCTTATTTCAAAATAATATGGTCACCACTTTTCATTGTATTCGATAGAATCAGTTATTCACCTGAAAAATACCTACTAAATCTACTAAAGAACATTATATTTGTGATTAAATAATATAAAAAAAAAAATTATGAAAATGTTATTTACATAAAATTTTTCGTATTTCTTTCACCATATTTTGTACACATTTTTTGCCTGTTTTATCATGATTTTTATCTTCCTCGAATCACCTTTGGCTACAAAATTTCGTTATTTATTTGTGTAAATGTATGTATATTTTGTAGATCTATACGTCTATGTAGTGGACTTTTTGTTTTCTATTATTTTTACATTTTCATAAATTTTAATAAATTTTAACATTGACTTTTCAACAAGTTCTTTTTTTTTGTGTTTTATATTTTGCGTAAATCACTAATAAATTTTCCATTTTCTGGGTCTATAAATCTGACATAATTTGTTTCTATACTTTTTGTTTTTCATATTCTATTTTTTTTTTAACTTTTTTTATTTGTGCTCTCAGTTTTATAAAGTCCTCTTACTTTTTGAAAAAAAAATTTTTATCATCATCCTCTTTTCATGTACTGGGTGGTCTATATAGTGGTGCGTTGAAATACACCGCCGAGTAGATCATCGTTAGTGAGGAAACAAATTGTTCATAATAAGCTTCTATAGCAATCGTTTTTGGAAATAGAAACACTTATTGTTGCGTTATTTTTTCTGACTGATTTTATTGGAAGTAGACTGTTCTCTCTTTAAAAGAGATGACTTGGTAAGGAAAATAACTTAACAAGATTGACTTAAATTATGGGAAAATTTAAAAAATAGACATTGTTTTCCAAAATTCTATTTCTAATTCAATTGCTTTATTACGAGTATTTAGGACTCATTCTCATTTATTTGACAGAAAAATTCTTACAAGGGAATTTCGTAACAGTTGCGCCAAAAAATGGTTATCACCAAAATTAAACACTGCAATTGAAACTTTTTGAAGCTTGGAAGACTATAAGAATATAACTAAATTGCTAGCTCGATTAAGGCTACATAGACTTCAAAAATTTCTAATTAATTCGGAAACTGGTTTTGTGTAATTATTCATTTAAAGGAATAATTTAAACAAGTGGTCATTTTACTAGTGCAGTCATAAATAACAACTAAAGAATTCATTTATATATTGAGATTGTTCCAGCATTACTCAAAATAAATTTTGTCTTCATCAAAAAGAAAAAAGCAAAATTGAAATTTTTAGGTATCCTTTAGAATGTTTTGTAAAAATTATTTTAAGTATTTCAAAAATAAATTCTGAAAATTACTGCTGACTAGTTTTAAATTAAATTTTAAAATGTTTGTATTTTTGAACTCGACTTTTTATTACTTAAGTGAGTATTATGAAGTTCATTGTTAATTTACATAAAATATACAAAAATGTTACATTTGTTAGTTTCTTTTGAGTCCAAGTTTCTTAGTCCTAGAAATCATTATACAAATATTACACTCGTTGCGCGGATATGATGAAGTTCTTCATTTAAGCCTTGAAGTCCTGAATTAAATTAACCTTATTATTTATTGAATGTTTAAATATCCAATTGTGTCAGCATCTTACGTTTTATGTACTGTCATACTACAATAACAACAGGAATAAACAGAATTTAAGCGGAAGGAGACGAAAAAACAACCAAAAACAAAAAAATTCCAAATAGAAAATTCATTTTCATTTTTTGTTATTTTAGTATTTCCTCCATGTTTCCTATTTAGCCCATTCAACCAATTTCAATACTTAAAATATTGGGTCAAAGATTTCTTAGAAATGAGAATTCTTTTCATCTTGTCTCCTACTATTTTTCACTTTTCCATTTGTTTTTATTTATTTATTTTTAATATAAAACAATTTTCTTTTCATGTAGAACACACATATAGACATTTAATATACAAATATAAATAAAAATACTCTTTAGTGCCAATTTTTTTTTTGGAATTTATAGTTAATACAAAATCAGTGTTTTTGGTATGATGATAGAATGAAGGAGAATAGAAAATAAAATGGGAAAAATGTTGGAAGAATGCTTAAAAGATGGGAGAATTTGTTATTCAAAAAATATGAAAAGAAAATCATTTTAATAAAGTTTTTCCTAAATTTTTTTGTTAAGGTGTCAGGGTGGTTGAATAAAATTATTGAAAATGTAAGTGGAAGAAAAACAAAAGTTTTAAGATCCTTGTTGGATATTTGTGTTTTATTTTTTATCTTGTCAAATGTTGACAATTTATTATCATCATAAAAATCAAATAATCGTTCAGTTGTAAAACTTGAGAGAGAAAAAAAATTAAGTATATACCTTCGTTGTGATTTAAAATTGAATAATAAATAAAGTAAATAGTTGAAATTAGAGAATAAGATACTTATACAATTTTTGGAAGCTTTTATTATTTACTATAATTTTTTTTTTATATTTAAGCTATTACTAGATGTTAGATTTATTTAATTTGAATAAGTAGGTACGTTCTTATATTCATAAATTATTTATTTAATACTTTTGGCAACTTCAAGAGCTTGTTAGGTAGTCTTCGATAAAATTTTCTGTCTTGTCACATTGACAATTCGCGGTTATGCAATAGAATTATAATTTATTGTGATATTGACGTTAACAAAGTAGATACTTGCATAACTTGGACATTACCCTTTTAAATTTTCCTGTTCAAATAACTTTATTAGAAAAATTTTATACTCAGAATTTTCGATGTATTGTCTATCCATTCGTCTTGTGTGTAATTTTAATTGTGACACATCTAGTTTATCAAAATTGCGGTCTCGTAAGATAAAGAATTGCATGTATATTAAATTTAAAGAGACGCTGATTACATAAACTCGAATTCATAATCAGGTCAAATTTAATGAATCAACGAATTTCCAAAATTTATTTATTTTTATTATGTAAAAAATTCCGGTTCTCCAATAAAAATAAATTTGAATCAATATTTTTTTTTAATGGGTAAATTTTTAATGACTGCGTAGAAAATAAATTCATTTTATAATAATTTAGAGTTTTAAGGCACACCATAAAAAAAAATCGATTATCCTTGAAAATTTTTTGAAATATTTTTTGTTTTTTTGTTTCAAATTAGTGAGTTCAAAGGAGGAATCAAACTTTTTTTCAAAGGGAAAATTTAAATAGATTTGAGTGTGATGAATTGTAAAATTTGTTTTTCTTAATCTCTATGAAATAAAAATGTTAGTATAGTATTCGTTTCTCTTCTTTTCTTAATTTGTTTTTTAAGATTGATTAAAGGGAAGAAATTGTTCCAATTTGTTTATAGTATCAATTTTTAATTGAAAAGTTTATTGCATTTGCAGGTTAAAATTTAAAATGTACGATATAGATCTATTTTAAATATTTTAGAATTTCCGTTGAACGACTGCATTATATGAATTAATAGAAACAACAATATTAATTACCTATGAGCTATTATAATTGTCGTAAAACATTGAACTTAACTGCGTGAAGAAAGAGCTTTTATATTACAGTACTCAATTTTTAGTTAAATTTGCCTCTTATTGATTTAGAGACAAAATTTAATTAAAAAAGTTTACTCATTTTAGTAATAACAAGACGTGCATTTTAGTTTAAAAATTTTCCACCTTCAAAAAATATGGAAAAATAAGAAAAATATTACTTCACTCTATAAGAAAACCAGAAATTAAATGAATTTGGTTAATAATTTTTCGAACATAATTTTCGAAAATCTAAGATGTATACAATACAATTCGGAAATGATGTCTGTTATTTAAAAAAATATATCGAATTTTTTTTTGATAATGTTTCAGTTTTCTCTCTCTCTCTCTGAATAAAAAAAAATTGAAATAAAAATTAACAATAACACTCTAATTAAATACAATAGAGCAGAAATTCAAGTTTAATACATAAAATTTTATTACAGTTTTTAGATGAAAGAAAATTCCTTCTTTAGTTTCTGGATTATTAAATGGAGTCGTACAAAAATTACAATGAATCTAAAACTACAACTTGCAATATCAAAATTAGAAAATTATGCGATAATCTTCATTGAATCAAAACAATTTTCTATGTGTGCGGGCGGTTGCTACTGCTTTACAATGTTTTATGAAGCATTCAAGTTCATATTTCTGCAGCGTTGCTAAATTTTGAAGTATTGACAAAAAAAAAATTTAAAATTAAAATTTAAGAATAATATTTATAGTGCTAAAAGGATATTTAATTTATTTTTTTAGACTAAAATTTAAGGTAAACACGAAAATTTTTAATATAATTCTTTAATTTTTATGTGTTTGCCTCTATACCAATAATGGCATATTTTAAAAGGACAAAGTTTTTTTTTTTTTAATTTTATTTTTTTTTTTCATAATACCTAGCTAGAGCTATTTGATATTTTGAGAATTTGAAAAAAAAAAAATTTGCCATAGATTTATTTTGAAAAATATTCAAACAAATAAAAATAAAAATAACAAAATTTCAAATAAAACTCTTTTGAATCTGCTGAAATTTCCAACAAAAAAAACGAAAGAAACAAAAATACAAAAAAAAAATGAAATAAAAAGAGTAAAAGTTTGTCCGGATACCTTCCTACTATATTTGAACAAAAGTTTTTTGGTTTTAAAGCAGAGAACTGAAATATAGAAAAAATAATAAGAACAAAAAGAGAAAAAAAAAATGATTTTATTTTCATTAGAAACTTTGTTTTACATAGACAAACAGGAACTTTTATTAATTTTCTTGTTGTTTTTATTTTTTACTGTTTTGTTGAGAAAAAGTACTTTTTGCACTTTATAAAAATGTTTGTGAATTTTGTTTTTTTTTTTTAAATAGAATTTTTAAAGAGATTTCGATTTGTAAAATAACATGTAAAGGTTTTTTTTTTAAATGTTATGTGGGTATTTTTTTGCTTTTTACTTTTTAATAATAACAAAATTTTAATAATAAATTATTTTACAATTTTTTAATTAATAAAGTTATGCTTTCAACGGTTGTTTATTATATTTTTTTTTACATTCACATATGATTAAGGTTAAATGACAGAATAATTGTTTAAAAAAAAAAAACAATATAAGAGAAAAATTGAGAATTGGACTAATTGAAATTGAAATATTTTTTTGTTTTTTGATTAATTACCAATTAAATTTTAATTATATGAATTTATAATTTTATAAAGTAACATTAATTTGACTAAAATGTTATGTTACAAGTCCATTAAACAAATAAGCAATGGCATTTTATATTTAAATCAATTTTTGGTTTTTCATTAGAAAATCAATCACTCAAACATTGATCGAAAGTAAAATAAAATGTTTAATATTTTATGCAATAATATTAAAAAAATTAAAATTAATTAATGATGATTTTTTGACAAAAAATTATTATTGACGTTATTGTGTCACCAAGCGGTAATTTTAGTATTTTTTCCTCTTTAGTATTTTTCCAAAAAAATATTTAAGAAAATGTGTTTGTTAGTTTCATTCTATCCGTCCATACATCCGTCTGTTCGTCAGTTTTTAAACACTTATGAATTAATAAACAGCTTCTAGACTCCACCGTCTCCCTAATTATCCCCTCACGAAATTTGTAAAATTTGAATTTTTGGCAATTTATATTTTTGAAATTGTAAACTTTTCCAAGTTCCTATAAATACAGAAAACTAACGGTAAATTTCGTGCCATTTAATATAGATATTTTTCTTAACTCACGCGATTCATTCACTCTTAAACTAACCTAACGTCTCTTCTCCTTTTTTTTCCGTTTTTTTCGTTTATATCAAAGAATGCATACATTGCTAATCCTAAAAGTATGCAATATTAAAAATATATTTGTATATGAATTAAATTAATTTTATTAATGTAGTACATAGCTAGATTGTCAATAAAATCAATATTTTCAATTGTTGAAAGCAAAAGTACTACATTACAATTCTTTGGTTTAACCCAACTTTATTCATTTTTCATTATTAATTTTTTTTTTCGTAAAAAATTTTTTTTGTAAAATTTTTTTATATTATGATTTGAAAAGTTATACAAAAAATTTTTTGATAACTGCAATAATTGTTAGGAGACATAAAGCATCATCATTGTCACTTGTGTACTAATATGGAGTGTAAATACGAACAATTGGGTACTTACTGAGAATAAGAACAAAAAAGTTCTTAAAAAAAAATTATTGGTATAATTTTTGAATTTTAAGAGTTTCTGACTCTTAGTCTATGAAATTTTGCAAAATAATAAATGTGCAACAATTCGGAATTCATAATACTGAATGTTCTCATGTATTTTTATTTTGTTTAGTAAATTTAGCATAATTACAACGGTAATGTGCAAGGATAATATGTTAGAATAAATTTGGAAGAAGATATTTTTCTAAAAAAAGAATTTTCTTCCTCCTGTTAGAGGAAACTTTCCCACTTTGAAAACTATTGGTTTGAATCGAATTTTGTTTTCTCTGCTTTTACTCGTATTTTATTCTTTTGATATTTTTATTTTGAACTTTTTCTTGTTACATTTATTATAACTTTTTTCTTGTTTCTTCCCTCTTTTTTATTAAATATTACTTTTTTGTTTTTGAAATATTTTTGATATTCAAAACAGATTTTTACTTTTACAATTTTTAAGAACGAGTTTGAGTTGGTTTTATTTTTTTGTTTTTTTTTATTTTTTGCAAATGGAAAAAAACAAAATGAAATAGAAATCATTAATATATGAGTAGTGCGGAACATGAATATTATAATGTAATAGAAATTGTTTCGATAAGCCGATGGGAAATTTTCAATTTTATATGTGGGTGCAAAACAAAGAAACAACATAACAATATAAAAAACCAAAAAAAAAATGCAAAAGAAAATAAAATAATATTTTTTCTTTGTTTCTTTGGGTAAAAGAATTTTCAATAAAAACATGTTGAGCGAAACAAAAGAATAAGATGGAAACAACAATAATAATAAGAAAAAAATATTTTTTTTCCCTCTTTTTTCATTCATTTATTCTTTTGTCGTTTTGGGTCCTTAAGGCTAAAAACATGAAAACGAGGACAAATTTAAAAGGCAAAAGACCAGAAAGAAGGAGAATTCCAAAAACAAAAAATACAAGTGTAGGAGAATCAGTATTGTTTTTTAAGGTAAATATGATCAAAAATAAACAAACAAAAAAAAATTAAAACAAAACAAGAAAATTCGTGTAATTGTAAATTTTGTATCAATTATGGGTACCTTACCTACATACATATTATAATATAAGGACGAAAACTAAAATGTCATAAGCTTTCACTTTTTCCAAGGATTCTTTGTGATGATTTTGTTTTTTCTTTTCTAAAAAGTGACAAAACCATATACATACAAGGAAATATTTTTGCCCCAAAAACTATTACCGTATTGAATGAAACTTTTTGAAAATTTTTAATCGAACTTTTGAGTGTTATAAACATTTCATGTATTTTTTAGCCTTAAATTTAGAGAAAATTTAATATTTTAATATTATAATGCAAAATTTTAAGTGTTTCTAGTCCCCTAAATAATTGAAATAAATCTCCTAGCTGAGTAAACTATAATATATAAGAAATAATACAGTTTTTTAATCACAATTTCCTGAATTGTTCCTGCATTGTTCCTGTACTACTTTTTAAGCACAATTTTAAATGTTATGCCTATTTAGGCTTTCATAAAATGTAATTTCATTAATTCTATTGCAAAAAATGCAAAAACCCAATATTAATTTTAATACATATATATTTTCCATATTTCATATAGTCTTAAATTGAATTATTCGATTAAAATAATGTTTAATCACTTTATTTCCTTTAAAATATTATTGATTTTCATTATAATCATAAAATATACCCATATATTTTACATAGTTTACGACACCATAATTTTATTCCTTCTTAACTCTTTTAAATATTAGCAAACTTTCATAAAATTTATAATTTCTACTGAGTACAAGTTAAGGAGACCGACGCCTGAATAAAATAAAATTATTCAATTTATTTTATAACTCTCTTTTATGAACTTTAAAATTTAAAAGTGAAAATAACTTTTTTTTATAACGGAAAACTTTCAAAATTCTAAAGATATAGAAAACCAAAGATAATTTAAAATAATATTAAAAGTTTATTGTAAAAATGATTTATAAGGACAATGTCAAGGATATTAAATATTATCCAAATTAAATTAAATTATAAAATAACTAAGTGTAATTATATAAATACAAAATAGAATTATAAATATATAAAATTTATAAATAAAGTTGATCAAGTTGTTGTCGTCGGTTTACCCTTTTATATTTTTTATATCTATACACATACATATATATTACATTTTATTATTTATAAGTCTGTTTTATAAAATCTTATCTTATATATTAGGATCCATTTTAATAGTGATATATCAACAGGTTATATATATATGCGTTAAGACAATAACATTCCTTTTTTTTTTGAAATAGAGCAACAAGCGGAAGAAGAAAATTACCTTAACATCACTTTCCTTTATTATTCTTATATAGCTATATAATATAAAAAGGAATCTATTTGTACCTGAATTAAGGTAACAAAAAAAAAATATAATAATAAGAATATAAAAAAAAAACAATAAAAATTTCTCTTTTATTATTTTTACAGGTTATTTTACAGTAATGAAATCAAACGGTACTTAAAAAATTTTTAAAGAGGATATAAAAGGACATTTATATTACCGGTTTTCTTTTTTTTTTTTCTTCTTCTTTATTTTTATTTTAATATTCGAATTGTATTCTTTTCGTTGTCGCGTTCTACTATAAAGGAAAAATTTTATAACCATAAAATTTATTAAATTTAATATTCCAGTTTTAATATTTAATTTTTTTTTTTTGTACTTACCCACTCTCAAGCACACCACCATTTTATTTATGCTTGTATATTATTTTGATTTTTGATGCTTCTTTGTTCCGATTTTCTTTTGTGTGTTCTCATTATTATTGTTATTGTAATATAAATGACTTTATGATCCCTATAATAATTTAATTTTTATGTTAAAAAATTATTTTCGGTTTTTTCCTATTTTTACGCGATATTTTTTTTATTTTTATTTTATTACATTATAAAAATTTTGCGAGATAGAAAAAAAACTGTATATAGGTAAAATGAGAAAAAAATAATAATTGAAATTTTTATTTTTAAGACTGAACATTTAAAAAGGAGTTTACCTACCTCTACCTTTATGGTATACTTACCAATATAAAATATACAATATTCATTTAGTGTCTATGATTGTAAGATATTATAGACTATAGAGCATAATGTATTGAGAGCTTTAATGGTTTATTCAGGTTTAGAACAATTAAAGTGCTGTTAAATTATATTTGCAATTCATTAAACCATCTGTTATATTTTTACAGTCTCTTTTAATTGTTTTTGATCTGTTTGAAAAAAACAGCTCTTAATTCTCTTGTTCAGCTTCATTAGAGAAAAGAAAAATTTAGAATTGCATTATTATAGCATGAGATAAAATTTTTTCTTCTTCTTCTTCTTCTTCTTTGTCATAGGTTTCCCTGTTTCTTGATACATTTGTCGGTCTTACTATTATAAAATTTTTTTAATTGAAGAAATGTTAATAAGGAAAAATTTCAATCGTGTATTTACAAATGTTTAACATAATAACCAGATCTCAATGCTTAATTTTACAGCCTCTTTTCTATAATCTTAAAAATATTGAGAGTTTGAATTTTGAAAAAAAAATGTAAACAGTAAATGGACTAATATTGTACAGAGTACGAAAATAATAAATTAATATACTGTAATATTTAATTTTCTCTTATAGAATTTTTTTTTTATAATTCTTAAAATTTATTATTAACTCTTTGTAATTATTATATGGAGTTCATTTATTCTTTATATAGTTTATTTATTAAAATAAAAGAGTATATACAAGCCCATATAGCCAAAATATAAAGAAATAAATTATTTTGATGAGTCTTGTAAAGTATAGGCTTCAATTTTAAAAATAAAATATTATTCACTTTATAGGAAAGGAACAAAAAAATTTTCTTAATTTAATATTTTAAACATTATCAATTAAAATAATGAACAATAATTTATTCAATATTACTATTAGTAGCTTTTCACATAATTAAAATAAAAATGAGGTAGTAAAATATTTTTCATAAATATGAAAGCTACTAGGTAATTAAAAAAATATTTCTCTGAATTTTAATGAAATTTCTGAAATTTGAATGAAAGGTAGCATAGTTAACTACGAAGAATTATAAAAATATGTTCAGTTTTCAGTAATTTAGACGCAAGAATAATATGGAATGAAATAAAGTATATTTTAGTGTGCAAAATTATTATTTTTGCATTTTACGCTTAATATTCAAAAGCATTATTTGAACTCATTAAAATCTTTGGTGAGTAAACCAGAGGACTTTTAGTACTTTGTTAAAGAGAAACACTATTAAAGCAATATTTAATAGAATTATTTAAAATTTTTCAAACATTAATAATTCAATAGCTATACAATTCTACCTATTATTGCCAGTATCCGCAAAATCATTACATTTTTTTAATTTTAGTAAAGCAATGCTTCAGTTTCATTAAGTTAGTGGAAATTTAATTATGTTTCATTAAAGAAATCGATGATATATTAAAAAATATTATTATTTCTGCACATATGCACATTAATAATATTTAAACCTAATATAATAAGTGACAAACAATAAAGCATTAAAATATTATAAAATTCAATTTGAAATTCAAATTATGCAGCCTTACAAGAATGCAACAATTTTAAAAATAAATGCAAGAATTTTATTGGTATATATTTTATTTCTTGTTTAAATTTCTTTATAATTTTTATGGGGAGTCTTAACTTATGTATACTAATACGTACTTACCTATATAGTATGAGTATAAGCAAATTGAGTGTACTGTACGTTCAGCGTACAATTATATTACATTTTAGTACATTGTACATAATGTTAGGATTCATTTATTTAAAAAAAAATTCATATCGATTTTTATGCGATTTATTTTTGCTCAATTCCAAAAACAAAAACAAACGTTGTTTGTATATGCACATATGGAATATCTTTGTTTTACACTGTTTCAATATTATAGTTTAGTTCTATATATAACCTCTACATATATTACATAGTATTAATGCGTTATTGGTAACAATGTATTTTTAAATTACCTAGAACCTACAGCAATAAGAAATATACCACTTCATACTCCTTTAGATAGACTATAAAGTGAAAAACAAAAAAAAACAAATCAAATAAAATTTACAATGAAGTGAAAATACAACAAAGTACGAACATATATACACATTATATTATAATAAAGAAAAATACCAGCAAAAGCTAAAAAAAGAAACCGTGATTTCTGTATTGATCGAATTCTAAAAATAGAAGGGAAAATAAAAAATGCATGCCATTTTCAGTTACAAACAATAAAAAGAGAAAAAAAATAAAGTTGGGTCAAACCAATGGTTTGTATTGTAGCACTTTTCCCTTCAACAAGTGAAAATTCTGCTTTTAAATACAGTCTACGAGTATGTATACCTATCACACTATTAAAATTTTTTTCATTCATATACAAAACTATTTCTAGGATTGCATATATTTAGGATGAACGATTTATGCAGTCTTTGAAATTAAGCAAAAATTAATATAAGCAGGGGTTAACATAATGCTCGATTTTAAGGGTTACTTGTGTGAGTTAAGAAAAATAATTATATTTTTTAATATCATGGAATTTACCGTTAACTTTTTGCGTTTATAGAAATTTGAAAAAGCTTGCGGTTTCAGAAATATAAGGTGTCGAAAATGCAAATTTTACAAATTTCAAGAAGCCATAACTTGAGAGGGGGTGGAGATGGAAAAAAATTTTCTTCTAACGAAATGAACTACATGTTAATGTCTAAAAGCTCCTAAAATTTCAAGCTCCTAAATTTCTTCTACAGGCTGGGGTCTAGAAGAAAAACGACATCAAAAATTTGGTAAAAATGGACTGTAGATAACGGTAAATTTGAATGGCCATTTTGTTTTTCTAAAGTTTAACTATAGTATACCGCGGTAGGGGAAGCAAGCCACAGCCTTTCTGCGTTTGCAAAATTTCAAAAATGCTTATGGTTTCATTGCAACAAATAGTTAAAATAGGCCATTTTTAGTGCTTTGGGGGGGTATAACTTCTAGAGGGGGGAGATAGGTAAAAATTTTGTTCTACAAAAATAAGTTTCTAGTAAAGATATATGTACGTATTAAATTTCAACTTTCTATCTTTAAAAATGTAGAAGTTTTGTAAACAGACACACGGACAGACGGACGGACGGTCGGACGGACGGACGGACGGACAGAGTGAAACTAATAAGCACTTTTTTTCAAAAAATTTTTGGAAAAGTGCTAAAAAAATCCTCTTTTTTTTTTAAATTATTTTTAATTTTCATATTTTTTTCTTATTTTTTTTTTCCGTTGGCTCTTTTGTTTCATGTTATATATTCAATCTAAAGGCGACATGCTTATATAAAAAGATAGATGCATAAACACACATTTTCTATCATAATGGGCTTGAAAAATATTTACTTTGAAAATTCACTGCAGCTATCCTGGTCGATTTTTGACATTGTATTTGTAAATTATAAGTAGAAAAATTGTACGCTCTTTTAAAAAATACAATATAGTCATTCAAATAACCACAAATATAACGATTTTGGAAAATTGTTTTTGACCCAAATAGTTAGAATCTAAAATATCACCGATTTCTTCAGTGTTTTTTTTTACAATATATTCCTGCGATTTATTCAGAGAAAAAAAGAGAATTCTTTTTAATATTCAAAATTGTTAAATTTTCATTGCATCCTTGTTCAATAGAATATAAATCTGAACTATAGCTTTTGTTGCAATAAGGAGAGAGCAGAGAGGTTTTTCAAAGGCATATAAGTATTGTTGTTTAGTTGCTGTTTACATTAGTTGCAAGCAATTTCGGCAATAATTCTATTGGAAAATTTGTAATATTTGACTTTAGAATGCACGACAAATTAAAGTATGTCCACACATTTAGTAATCAATTTCAATTCTATTACTTTCTCTCTCAATATTGGCATGTCCAATTACTTGTATGTGAAATTAGTGCCATATTATTGATTTCTCAGTTTTATGCATATTAATATTACGCATTCGCGTGTAATAATTTCCTGTAACCCTAAAATTTATTTTATATTTTTAATATCTACCCAATAAATATATGCAGATTTAAATATTTCATTCAAATTAGTATGAATTTATGTATTTTTATGTATAAGGGACTATTACTTTATATGTATAATCTAGGATGAATAAAATTAATGTATGAAATAATATGGTTGAATTAACTGAATATTTTTCCCACCCGGATATTCACGAACATTATTAAATCTTTAGGTAAATTTATGAATTTATATAAAAAAAATAAAAACAAAAAATGAATTATGTAATATTAATTTTTTTTCCCAGAATTGTAACAATATGTAAATTACAAAATTTATCATACACACTTCTAATTATTATGTGCATAATAATAAGATCCAGTTACAAAAGTTATTGCAACAATTTTAATAAATTTAAGATGCGTAGATTTTTTGAATTAATGCTTTTGATTTGCACAAATAATGCATTATTTTTTTTTGCATTTAAGAGATTTGCAATTTGGTCAATCTAAAACATTTGTAATTCGTAACATGTTTTTTTCTTAAAGGAAGTTTCCTATGTATTTCAAGTTTCATTATGTTATTTAATGCTTCTTTATTATTGTTATTACTAAAAAACCCTAATTAATTATTACTAAAAGAAATTCTTCTATATGATCGATTTTCAGATATCCTAGCCAATCTTGATTAGTATTAAATTTAGAATATTTATTCATATTCGTACATATATTATCTGTATAAACTTCCGCAATAGATTTTAGGACTTGTAAATTCATATTATTCTTCGGACAAACATCCTTACAGTCATAAAAATACAGCGTAATAATTTGAACTGGAAGTCGATGAAAACTAAAAAGAAAATATGTATATTTAAATTTTTCAAAATTTTTATGCCCCTGAAAGTATGCAATTTTTTAAATTTAATTTTTTCCCGAATACAATTTGTAATACGTAGAGCTATTCGTTTCTAGTAGCATAAAATACATAAATAAGAATTAATTTAGATAAAATATTTTTAACTAGCTAACTCTTACATATTTTTAAATTTATCCTTAACTTTCCACTAATAACATAAACAAACATACAAATTATATTTTCATTATATTTAGTTCAGTTAAAAATAATATTTTATTTGTAGAATAAGCAAAACCATTTTGAAATGCGTCAAAAAATCAAACTTAATTTTAAGTGTTTAAGCCCAAAATCAATTGCACACAATTTATTATAATTAAATTAGTTAATTATTCGTACGAAATAGGAAAAATATAATTTTATTTTAAAATACTGAGTACTATCGAAAATTTTAAAATGGATTCCTGATTTGTTATAAAGTAATAGACAGTTTACCAATTATTTTTTTAGACTTAACATTCAATAACAGATTTTTGTGGATCATTTAATACGCAGTTCATGTATGCATATATTGAAGGAAATGAAAATATTAGAATATTAAAAGGATATTTTTGTGTATGGGTTAAAATTTTGTGTACGTGTATACATATATATGTGTACAACATGGATATAATACAGAAAATATATTAGATATTAGGGTTTATTTTATGTTTAATAATGCGTATAATAAATTACAATAAATCAGATAGGCTGAATTAGAAATTTTCATCAAGTTTTAATCGAATTGTTTTTATAATAATTTCTTTTTCTAATTATTTCAGTAGCAGACAAATTCTATATTTTCATATTCAAATCAACATAATCTAATAGTATGGAATTACTTTGAAGGCATATAAACTTACTTTTTCGTGTAAAAATATTTGAATAAAATTAAATATTTTTATGAAATGTTTTTAGTATTAGATTATTTTTTTACGAAATTTTCTTTATTGTAAATAGTAAAATTAGAATTATAAATAAATAATTTTATTAAAGAGAAGATTTCTTTTTCATAACTAACATCAAGATTATTATAATTAATATAAATTTTTGTATATTTTTATTCTCGATTAAGATTTAATAAAAATTTTGAATTTCAGAACGCGTATGACATTTTGACATGGGATGAGTATTGAAAACGACTTTAATATTTTAAGAGCAAAAATAGCCTAATTCTCAACTTATAATTAAATATGCAACTTACATCAGTTCTTACTTCCAAATATAAATTTTAAATTTTCTTAATTTTCCCTACACTCAAATTCCTGACTCGAGAATTTAAACAAACTTTAATCTGCTTCCTTAACTTCAGCTCAGAATCTAAGAATAATTGAAATATTTGAACAAAATTAAATTAATAAACTCAAATTATAACTAAAGAGAAAATATAATTTTCTTTGATGAATTTTCCTGCTTCATTTTTTATTATAAAATATTAAAAACTTCAAAAATTTTCACATGATTATCATTAAAATGGACAAAAAACCACAAAACCATTACATAAGATAAAGAAAACCAATTTACAGGAAAGAAACCAAACAAAAAAAAATTAAAAGGGATGCAAACAAAAAATCAATATTTTTACAATTTATTAAACAAAATTTTCAATTAATTCTTATGTTTATTTAGAAAATATTTATTTTAAAATTGATATGAAATCTTTCTCTTCTTTTTTTTTTTTGGACTAGACATCATATTTTCTTTACTATACATTTGCGTACTTGTGTATACACTTGAAAAGAAAAAAAAACCAAACAATTTCCTGTTTTAGGATTTTTTTATTTTTCCTTTTCTTTACCTTTATTTTATGTACTTTTGTAATGGTCCGGTTTTCAATTTAAATTTTGTATTAAAAGGTCAGTTCTACTAATTTTAAGTAGTAGATATAGAATTATAAATTAAATATTTAATATTTGAATTTTAGGTTCTGTTATAGGTTTTTGGTTTTTTTTTTGTGTGTTAAGTAAGGAAGAGGCTGTAGATTACTTTTATTAAAATAAATTAGCAAAACCAAAAAATATAATAATTACAAAAAAGTTTTTTTTTTCTTTATTTTGTTGACTCTTCAGTTTCCCGTCGATTAAAGTAGGTTTGAATTAATAGCTTTAAGTGTGGAATATAATTGGGAGAAAATGATTGCTTGTTATAGTTGCAAAAAACCCGATGTACAGTTGCGAAAAACGTTGAAATCATAATGTGTTGCGGCAATAAGTTTGTAATTGACTGTAATATATTTTTTTAATTCAAGCAATTATTTCTCTTAAGAATCAGCATTCCAACAATCCAAATGATATTCCGCCCATAATTTTCAGTTTTTTTTACTGTTGTTGTAAAAGATATTTCGTGTAGCTGCATGAACTTATTAAATGAAAACATTTCTAGGATTTTTCATTATTTTAATTATTTTTTATTAAAATTTAAAAACGATTCTATCTAATATTTTTAGAAATTTTAAAATCTATAGGAAACACTTCAAAGAATTGGAAAAAAATTCCCCATTTTTTGCCACAAATATTGTCGTTTAACAAAAAAATTCTTGATTTAAAGGAGCAAGCTTTATGATCATAGATAATGTTGAAATGACCGAAATTGAAAAATTTTCAAAACTATTTTTGATCTAATTAAATTCTAAACTGGAAAATAAGAAATCTATCCTTAAAAGTATTCCTTTAAAAAATCTTGTTTAAGTATTCGCCTTATTAAATTGCTCATTTATTAAGGACCTTGTTTTGAGTATATTATGCAAAATGTATTGCAAACAAAAAATCAATTAGTCGGGAAAGTTACTCAATTATTTTCAATTTATTTTTCGTCAATCTTGAAAAAAAATTTTTTTTTACTAAAAATATCCTAATTTTTTTTTTGTTTTTTTTTTTCTCATATTATTTATATTTTATGCTCAGTGTACATATATATAATATAAGTTTTGGTTTTGTATATAGAATAGAAATTTTTATATATCTAGGTAAGTATGAAGGAGGGAACATTTGGATACATCGAACAAAATTTCAAGTATTTTGTATAATCCTTTTTGATTTTCTAATTTTTTATATACTTCTTCATCGTAAGTAAATACTCTTACCTTGTTTTAATAATTTGCACAAATAACTCACTTCTCTCTCTCTCTATCTCTCCCTCTCTGTCTCTCTTTCATCTTATTCTTTTATTACATTTTTTTTTTTTTTGATATTGTACACCCACACATTAAAGGATAATTTGATTTTCTCATATTTTTGTTTCGTTTATTTTAGGATTTTTCTCAGAGATATTTTAAGGATTAATATTTATTATTATTTTTTTATAAGAAAACCTATTTAGCCATGTATATTATATACGTCTATATTTTCAATAAACGTTATATAAGTTCTTATATAATAAATCAAAAATGTTATCCTTTTTCCAAAATTTTCTTTTTAAATTTTTTTTTTAATTATATAATTACTTTACAAAAATTGTATTAATACCTTTAAAAAAAAAAAGAATAGAAAAAGGAAAAAGTTGATTTCGGTTCAAAATTTCGTTTTCTGTTCAAGCATTCAAAGAAATTTTTGTTAAAATTAAAACGATTGAAGTGTCTGCCTTAAGTAAATTGAAATTTTAGGACCTAAAAAAAAAAAAATTTAATTGAATATTTTAATGAAAAATTAAAGATAATTGCAATCTTTAAAAATAATTTTTTTTTTTTGTAATTTGAGATTTACAAGTACATTTATTTTGATTGTTTAATTTTCGCATATTATATATGGGCTTTTGATTGGGTGCGGTTTTATAATTGACAATAAAATTTTAATATTTTAGTGGTAAGAGTATTTTTTTTTTTGATTTATTATTCATTTTATTCAAATTATCAATTTTGAAATGATTTTTATTAGATTTAAAAAAAAAAATTTGAAAAATTTTTGTTTGTTAATTTTTTAATAATCAAATTTTTAATTTTCGATCCTTGAAGTTACTGAAGCCGCTCTTTGATAAAATTCTTTATAGCAGCACTAATGTGCAAAAAAAAGAAGAAGAAAATCTACTGCATACGACAAGCACAACAATTATTGCGTTTAGAATCTAAGTGAAAATTTTTTTGTTGCAAAATTTGCAATTTGTAAGTTTCACTTTAGAAATATTTTGTGTATTCTATTTTGAATTTATTCAGCTGGCAATTGTTATATGGTGGAATTTAATGTTAAAAGCAAAAAAAAAAAATTTAAAATTTTCTTATTTTTAAAATTAAATATTTTGAATTATAAATTGTTTTTCCGCAATTTTTCACAAATTTATTTTAATTATTGCACTTTAAAATTGAACTCTAACTTTTCAAATTGAAAACGATGGCGGCATGACCTAATCACATAATAAAATTCTCTGTTAAAATGTTCTTGAATTTCGCATTTTCATTTCAACATGAAACTTATTAAATAAAATTTAAAAAAGTTTTAAATTTTGATTTTGAGTTTTTAATATTGTTACTCGTATACTGATAAGCATACATACAATATGCCTTCAACAATATTAGTTTAATTTAAAAGCCCTGCGGCAATTTTAATATTTAAAAAAAATTATTTTCTATTTAGCTATCTTTTTTTTCCCATTAAATACATACTGTTATTTTACTTTTAAAATTTTGTCATTTAAGTTTGTAATATTTTGGATACCATAGTTCATAATGAAGATATTTTTGTTAGAAAGTTATGCAACCCAGTTAGCAAAATAATTTTATTATATTGAAATTTTTGATGGTATATAAAAATCATTTTTAAAGTTTTTAATAGTTTTTAATCCCTTTTTTATAAATTTTTAATTAAGAGTTGTCTTAAGTATTTCGAATATTAAAAAATTAGAAAATCTAGAAGTAGCAGAAAAAATTATTTTGATTTAAGGGAAAAATGTGAATTGAATTTATTATTATTGAAATTTTTTGAAGCTTAGGATTTTCTTTTGTTGTATAGAACTTGATATAAGTGCTATTAAGAATTTCGTGATTTATAAAAATTATTTTAATTTGCAATATAGAATGTGTCCAGTTTTGATAGTAATATTATGCCATACAGAAAAAACAAATGTGCTCGGAAATAAAGCTATAGGTAAGACAGTGTTCAAATCTGGTCCTCTCCTTCCAGTTACTCAATACCTTCAGGACCTTCATCTTGCTATCTCTTAAATGATATATTTTAATTGCAACAAGCCGCTGAAGTTTCATCTTCTTAAACACTTTATTTCCATTTATTTTTTAAAGTCATTGATGAAATGTTTATTGTGGATCTTCCATAAGAGCCTTGGTAATGTATTTATTGTTAAAATTTAGGGCAATTCTATACTTGCGTTTTTATTTGAATTCTAATACAAAACTGGTATAATTTAAGAATTTTATTCCTATACGATTTGATAAAAGTAACTGTCGATTACCTTTTTTAAATTTTTTCGCTTTACTGTTATAATGGGTTACATATTTTTATATGCATATGTGTGTGTACATTTCATGAATTCGCATACCGTATTGTGTGAATAATATTGAGTCTAAAAAAAAATTTTTACGAAAACAAAAACAAAAAATAAGCAACAAAAATTTATGATTTTGTTAATTGTTATGATGATGTATGAAATTTCATACTGGCGGAAAGGATAACGGATAATATTAGAGTTAAAAAAAAAGATAATTAAACATTATATAGAGAGTAAAAAATAGGAACCATTAAAAATTAAATAAAAATGTTTTCAGTGAAAAAATAGAAAAAAAAAAAAATAAGAAGAAAATAAAACAAAAATTTATTAAATTTTTTTTTTAACACAATGCCGCTGGTTAGTAAATTCTTTTTTTATATTTTATTTTTTTTTTGTTTTGGTATGTTTTTCCCCTATAGACAGATTTTCAATTTTTATTTTTGATTTGGTATCTCCTTCTTTTTTAGAAAATTTTCAATTTTGTGAAGTTGGTTTAATGTTACACAAAATGTGTGTATTTAAATAAAAAGTTAATTAAAATTGTGTAAATACCTAAAAATTTATGAGTATTAGAGAATAAATTAATTTATGTATATATTAGAGTATTATAAAATTAATAGGTGCATATAGGATAATTTGAAATAGAATCTATGCGGAGGATTGTTTAAAATTCAAAATGTGTTCAATTAAATTTTTCAATTCATTCTTTAAGCAGGTATGGAACGATTTATGTTCTATTTATCTTGATGTCACTCTGTTTCAACAATGCTTGTGTTAATAAAACCCGCTTTTGCTTTTGAATTGGTTATAAGAGTTGGTTTCCTTTTAATTTTAGATCAACTCTATTTGAAAATTCTTTGAGTTAATAAATAATTAATTTTATTTTCAGTTTTTGTTTAAGAGGGTTTAAAAAGTCTATATTTTTGATTTAGCCTTATGTCTAAAGTGACATTTCCCACGAATAATTTGATATATAAATTGTACGTATTATCTACCAATAATTCAAAATACTCCGATTTCTGACTATATGTAATAATTTTTTGACTGGAGGAAACTTTAATATTTCCTATAATGAAATTAAACTTGTTATTTTTACCAATTGTTCCTGATAAAAATTAATTGATGATTTTAAAACTATAGAGTAACTATAGTTACTAAGTAAGTATACAAAATTATCCTTTATAATATCTCTAAATCCTAATTATATAATGTAAAAAATAAAATTTATGTATTTAGAGTTTTTTCTGAATTCTTACTAATTAAATTATAAAATTTTAGAGCTACATCTTAAAAGTATATAATTATAAATTTTTCGGACCTGTGCCTGTACACATCGCAGTATCTTACTTCAGGTCCATTACATACACTGAATGAATATATTTCATTTGTTCCTACGTATAATTGCGTACAATTTATTAAATTAGAATTCCCTAGACAAAATGCAGAAGCACAGACCCTTACACATGTATGGTGTGATCGTCTGCTCGCTTATATCTGTTATGTGAAATATGTACAGTAAACTTTATTTTTTCCTTTTATATAGTTATAAAACTTTTTTTATATAAAATTCTGTTATACCAGAATATTATATGTGAATAAAAAATAAACAACATTATAAATTATTTAATTTTTTATTTATTTAAAAAAATTTTCTCCTACATGGTATTTTAGAAAAAAAAATTTGTGTGAAATAAAATTTTCTGGATGCTCTTTCAAAATGAAGTTTAACCGCAAATATATATAAAAAAACTAGTTAATTTCATGTTTAATAATAGACTTAAACCAATAAAAATTTTATTTAAATTTTTATTTTTTATTTAATTTTCAGTTTTTTTTTTTGAATTCGATCGATAACTCTTTTTTTTCATTGTGAAGGTTTCGTAGGACTCATATCCAATATTTAAATAAGCAGTTCTAGTTGAAATTTTATGTAACTGCACTTGTTAACCGCATATATATCTGCTTTGAAATATTAAGGAAATTACCACAAATCTAAAATACATAATATACTTTTACGAAACAAAATTAGAAGAAAATTTATCACAGAAAAGACTACCTTTTAAGGAACAAATTCTCTTATATAAAACTTTTAATAATTCGAAATTATTTAAAGAAAATTTACGTGATGCTAAAAGGCGATAACACTGCTGTGAATTACAAGAAAAAAACCAAATTAGCTGAAAGTTGATCAATTTTTCAAACGGGGAAATAATTTTGGAATAATATTTTTTATCATCAGATTTTGCAAGTGTAAGAAAGAATAGAATTACGAGTACCTGAATTTTTGTATAAGTTTTCATAAAAAATTTTTAAATCCTTTTGATTAAATTGTTCTTCGACTTTTTGTTCATCTTCTTTCAATTTTCTAATTCATATGGTATTTCGGTGTAATATTCATAAATTCAATATAGTTTCTAACACTTTTCTAAAAAAAATTTTGAAAGTATTTATTAGTTTTATTCTGTCGGTCCGTCCATCATTGGACAATTTTACAAAATTTCCACACCCTTAAAAATAAAAAGCTGCAATTTCATAATTTACATAAATCTTTACTAGAAACTTATTTCCATAGAAAAAATTTTTACCTATCTACCTCCTCTAAAAAAAATATAATCTTCCAAAACCCTAATATCATAAAATTTGAATTTTTGACATCTTATATTTAAGATACTGTAAGCTTACACGAATTTCGATAAATACAGAAAGGTAACGGTAATTATAATTATTTTTCTTAACTCACGAAATTAACTCTTAAATTCGATTATGTTAACGCCTTTTTACAGTCAAATTTGAAAATATATACTTGTATGAATAAAGTTATATTGCAATTTTAATAATAAAGTATACAGATTAATTATTATTTAATATTAAAGTATAGATTTTTAAAAATAATGTTGAAGGAAAAAGTGCTACATTACAAACTGACCCAACTTTATTTATTGTTACTTTAATGTAACTAATATTCATTTGACTATAAAAATTGAAAATTAAAACGATCGCATTATTATTGTTATAGCTAAGCTATATTATGTAATTTTTCGCGTAGAAAGTGTGAATATCAAAAATATTAAAATAATAATTAAATTCAATACTTTGAAAGAATAAATAAAAAAAAATTAAATAAAATATTGGTAATATTTTAAAAATTAATAATCGTTTCTATTTTGTGGAATTCAATATTGTTTATTATTTTTATTATGCGATAAATTTTATTTTTTATTGATTTAACAAAATTTTTATTTATAATTAAATCAATTAAAAGTTCTATCATATTCTTCCTTTTTCCTATACACAAACATATTATATAAATATGTAAATACATGTAGCATAATTCAACATAATCTTGTACATACATACATAGATAGAAATTCTTTCTTCCTATATAACAAATTTTCCTGTTAAATTTTCTTTGTATTTTTTTTGTTCTATATTTTATTTCACTTGATACTCAAAAAGGATGACTAAATAAACTTTCTATATTCATCCCTTTTAAAGGAAAATCTTATTTACGTTAAGATGTTTTAAGATTTTTTTTTTCTGTTTTTTGAAGAAAGTGAAATGATGAGAAAATTTTAAATTCATTTCTTTATTCTTTCTTTTTTCCTTTTTAAAATAATTTACATTAAAACACTTTATATGTATGTATTATGTATATGTATGTATATTTAGTATGTTTGTATAAATGACAATTACGTTAGAGGATTCTTGTTTCACAATTAAATGTTAAAAATGTCAAGATTCAGGTATAAATTTTTGTTTTTTAAATTAATCCAATTTGTTCATTCGTTATTTACTCGCATATACTATATAAGTACTACATAATTATATACACCCACTCATTATAAAAATAATATTATTATATTATAATTTTACAAATATAATGATATTAAGTACATTTTTATAACAAATTTGGGTAACAAAAATTGTGATTACTTTAGTAGTTTGTAAATGGAATGGCTTGCATATCCTTTGGTTTAAAGGGAGTTCTGATTACAATGCTCTAAGACAATTGGTTTATATGATCTTTTGCTTTTGAAAATTTTTTAAATCTTCTTTAAGGCACAAAATTTTTGAGAGACGGTTTCAGTAAACTGATTTTTAACAACATTTGGGTTGCTTACGAATTAATGGATGTTTGATTTCAGTAGAATACAGAATAATTTGTCAAGTTAGATTGGAACAACTTTAATAAGAACGAATTTTATTCTGTTTTTAAAAAATTTAAGGAACCTTATTAAAGTATAAAGAAAAACAGGTAAATTTGATTTTATAATGAAAAAAAAAAAAAAAAATAGAAAAATTTTGTACTTTTTCAAGAAATGTTATTTCGAAAAGCAAATTATATGAATATTGCTCCAGGCGTTGAGATATAAATTTTGATTTAAAAATAAAAATTTTTTTAAATTGATTTTCTTAATACGCCAAATTATTTGTTATTAGGCTTAGTAGAACAGAGTGAATAAAAAATTAATTTTCTCAAAATTTAAAATTGAAATTAATGAACGTTCTTAAACGAAATGTGAAATATTATGCGTGGCATCACGTTTAACAATGACAATATTATACTATATATAAAACCTTTTATTTCTCTTAAATTCGCATATCTAAGATTCAATATAATACATATATATATAATTTGGACGCCTAAAAGTATTTTATTTATAAAATACAAGTTAAACGAAAATTAAACAACCAGAGATGAATATTTGACATGAATTGGTAATCTAGAAGTATATTTAATTAGACAACACAAGGTGGCGGAAAAAAATGGCAGATTATAATAACACAATAATTAGAAGAAATAAAATTCTTAAATGGACATTTAATGGGAACATTTTTTTTGAATTCCCTTGAAAAGCTCTCAAAACAATTTATATCCTAGATTTTTATATCCTATACTAATTTAAAGAGAATTTCTTAAATCTACAACTTAATTACCAAAATAAAAGAGAAAATGTAAACATAGAGAATTTTCTCATTGACGAATAATATACGGTAATATAACCGAAAAATAACAAACAATTTACTATAATGAGAACAAAAATATACTCTTTATATCCTTATATTTTGAAAGTATGCCGTCTATACTCTCGGATATCTTGTTTATATTCGATATTACACATTTATTATATTTACATACTTGATATTAAATCAGATAAAGAACTGTAAAATTATGAGTAAATAACTATATTTGTCTTATCTATATGTATGTCGTTAACATAATTATAACTTTTCACGTAATTTTAGATTTTATAAAAATTTTTTAGCTTTTCTTTAGGTTATTGTGGTTTGGTTGTAAAAAATATTTTACGATATGTCATATACATATGTATATACATACGAGTATTATTTTTATGATTATTATGAACTGACATAATGAAATTTTTTTTTGTTTATGATTATAATGAAATTTTCGTTTAGAAAAAGTATTCGTTAGAATCTTGTGTAATTACTCAAATATATAGGAGAAGTTTGTACAATTATTTTGAAGGTATACATATAATGTGTACATATATAATTTTACGATGTCATGAAACAATACTTCAATTTTTAAGGTGGTATGTTTTTTTTATTATACAATAGATTTTATTATTTTTATATCTTTTACTATTATTATAATTGTAATTATACCATTAATGATTTACAACGATTTTGTTTTTTAGCTATTTTGCAAATAATGTTTTAAGTAATAATGGGGAAGAAAGGCTTGAAGAGAAAAAACCGCATTAATGTTCTATTTTTAATGTTAAGCGACTGCTTCTTTTTTATTTATAAATTTAATTATTTTTAGATTTTTAGTAAAAACTGTTAACAGTTCGTAAATCAGACTTATTTAATAAATGATAGGCGTTTAACATAAAAAATATTTTTAGCAAATAAAATACGGTGTGAAATTTTTTATAATTTTTATTTTGATAATTTTTTTAATTGGAAAAAATAATTATTTAAAGATTTTAATTTTAACTTCTTCATTATAGTTATTTTCGCGTAAAGGGTTATTTTTATTTTTAAGAATAATTATTTTTGCGAACTGTTTTTTAATATAAATTTAGATATTGTGAAAATTCTTTTTTTTTTTTAAATATTTTAAAATAGATAAAAAGGCATAAGTTGTAATTTTATAATAAATTCAAAGAATTTTTCTATTTAAGTAAAAGCTGGTTGGAAGACAAACACATTTCTAAAAATAATTTAATGGTTACATTGTTATTTTTGTACTGATTAAATTTTATTATAGAAAATTCCAAGATTCGTGAGATAATCCGATGTTTGTTAAAAAATTCCACTATTAATTTCTTGCTTTTCAAAGCAAAAACAGTCTTAATTAAAACTAAGATTTAATTTAATGTTTCATATTTAAAATAAAGCTGTCTCCGAAGGTATCCCATTAGTATTACGGACTTGCAATTCACACTTCCCGAAAACATTTGATGATAGTCAATAAATCATAATATAGAATAAGTAGTACATCAGTGCATATTTTTATAAAATTTTTATTTCAAAATTATTGTTGCAGGACTAAAAAAAATCTTTATTTCAGCATTATTCGGTTATATTTGTAAAGATTATGGCAATATTGGATAAATATTGCCATATTTCATATTTCATATTTTTTTTTCAAAACAAAAAATCAAATATAACTGTTAATTGTGAGACTACAGTATATATTGCAATTATTCTGTAGGAATAATCACTCTCTAACCAAAATAAAAAGAGTAACGTTTCAAATACGTCATTATCACCCAACTACAGTTTTTCGAACCTGCTTCGTACGCCAATTTTCTAATCATTGGAAAAGTAACTTTTAAATTTCTTCTACTTTTTCTGTCATTGACCATTTCTTTAAATTTTATATTTACTTCAATTTGTTTATTTATTTTAAGTTTAGAGCGAAATGTGAGTATATGTACGAAGTGTGATGAGGTCCAAATAGGCTGGATACTATTCCAAGTTTTTGAAAAAAAGTAGTGCGGTAACAGCCTAAGCCTAAATAAAGTTTTAATAATTTATTGCATACTTTTAGGTTAAGTGTAAATTTCGTTGGTCGAATTTGTTATAGCTAATCCTTAAAAATTTAAAACGGCCTTAATTAAGTTTTTACATTTATTTAAGAAAAAAAATCCTTTAAGCAAATTTTTTTTATTCCATTTTAATTTTACGATTCTAATTTTTATGTTTTCTAAAAATTAAATTTAAAATAACTTTTTTTTCCATTATTTTTCAGTTAAAACCATTATTTTTAACTTTTACTTTCAACAAACTCAAAAAATATATTATGTGAAACCTCAAATCAAAAAAAAAAAATTTAAATCCATCTTAACTTTTTAATGTAATCTCATTTTTATGAAATAAAATATATTTTATCCTTCCCTAAAAAATTAGGAATATAGTTTAGAAATTTGTTCCTTTTTTGTCCCGTTTTTTTTTTCTATTTCTTCTCTTAATTTTTGTTTTTTTTTGCTTTTGATGAAAATCCCTTTTCATATTCAATTTAATATTATTTTATTTATTCATTTAATCTCATAAGAATCTGACATTTTTTCATCTCTTTTCGTAAAATCAAAAATGAAAGGAAACATAAGTAATAATATTGATATGGAAACTATTCTATTGGTTATAATCGTATTTTACACACATGACTTTGATTTATTTATACAATTTAATATTATACAGAATTGAGAGTTGGAATAAGTATTTAATAGAATATATTATTATAGATATGAGTGAGTGTACATTTGTGTGTATATTTTTTTTAAATCTCTGCCACATTAACATTGGATCATTTTATATTTATAAATGGCTTTATAACGACTGGACGAAATAGGAAATATTTTTGTTTTTATGGTCGTTTTTGCATTTCATGTTCTTCTTATAAGTTCTTCTAACAAAAGATAAAAATAGAAATGGAGAAATAAAAAAAAACGTAGCAAAATTTACTTGATTAATCCAATAGATTTTCACATTTTCTATTCCTACTAGCTATGCAATAAAGCATTATTGAATTAAAAGTATTTTTTAAATGGTTATATAGCTTGTCTGTCTTCGTTAAAATTAATTTTATAAGACTTTATAAACTAGCCTTATGGAATTTAATTTAAATATGGAATTTTAATTTAAGTAAAATAAAATTTAAATTGGGGAAATTTGACAGTATTTATTGTTAATTTATATTCAATTTTCGTTTTAATTTTCTGACACCAATAGTACAAAATTTACGTTAACACAAAATTTAAATTAAATTTCGAGCTACCAGTAAAATTTTCCAATTTACATAAAAATTACAAAAATATGGAAAATTGCATATTTTTAGGTGCTCAATTTTTTTTTTTAATTTAAAACTTGTAAAAAAAAAATGTGCAATTTAACTAACGTTAGAATTTTTAAATTCATTGATTTCAATTTTATTTGCGTAGCTTTTTAATTTATATTCCATAAATTCCAGAATCTGGTGTCCATCTTATGTACCTATATAGCTATGTATTATTTACTCATGAATTTAATTTAATATGTCAAAAAATATGAACATGTCTAGATTCTTAGTTAAATAATGTATAACTCAATAAATATTAAATATTTATATTTCGTCTACCATATAGATAAATGTAGATAAATGCCCATTTTAATGACTATTTTCCAAATGATTGTTTGATTTTTATAAGCACTGAGTGATTGAAATATATGTATAAAATTTTTATAGAAAAATAAACTTTAGAATAGAAAAGTTATGGATTTTTTTTTTTTGATAAAAATTATGGAATGTGGACAGCATATTTAGTTGGTCTTCTGAGTTATTGTTAAAGTTTTGTACTTGTATAGAATGTTGAAATTTTTCTTAAAGAATTTGAATTTTTACAAGAAGTTTCAGCTCGTTCTGACCAGTTAGTCTTAATCTAAATAAGTGTTTCTTATAAATTTATTAAATTTCAGATAAAATTGTTTAACAATTTCTCATGAAATTATCAAGAGTTTTTCGAAATTATAAAGTATGTTCCATTTCTATTAAATAAAGATTTCTCGATTCTTCTTCTTAATTAGCTATACTTAGGATATTGTTAAAGGAATATTTTATGAAAATTTTTTCTTTCTACTTAATCATGCTAATTCCCTTTAATATAATTTTTTTCTAAAATTTTAATATATTTTTAATTTAAATTAATTTCAGTTACATCAGGCGTATAATTTATATTCAAAATCTTTAATACATGTGCCAGCACAATATATTTTATAATAATTCTAAAGTAATACTATACTCAGCCTATCCATATGCATATAATTCTTATTCAATATAATAAGCCAACCATTATTAAATTGTATCTAACTATTTATTATAGTTTTGAGTGCTTACAAATTGAATTCTTAAAAGATTTATACATGTACTCAATCATACAAAAAAAAAATTTATATGAAGCAATATCTTAAAATTTTTCTAGATGAATTTTGATTGATGAATGATTGAAATTGATATATGCATGTATATAATATGAATAATCCTTCATGTACGCAATCATACACAATATATGTAAAAATTTCATTTAGAAAAAAATTTTATATTAGAAAGACTTGTGTCCGATTCTTGCGTACACATACACAAAATGTAGTATGCAGTTATAGAAAATGTAAAATATTTGTATAGTTGTATGATATACAAATAAAGAAAATCTAATTTTTGATTTACTAGACAGTTAAATATCCTTTACTGTCAAATTGATTTAATAAAAAAAAAAAACAGAAAAGTATGATAAAATTCTGGAAATGAAATGATGAATGAAAAATTCATATTTACGTACATACGAGTATAGCTATGTATGGAAATAAATATTTGCATTTTAATTTTTATTATGTGAGAACTTAACAAATTACAACATTTCGAACTAATAATATTATATAAGAATAAACTAATAGCTACATTTAAATTAATAATAGCGACCTAGTCTAGAATATTAAGAGTATAAAAGAATTAAAGTTATTGCATATCTTACAGGTAATGCTTAAATTTTTATGATTAAATGCAATTTAATAAAATTTCTTGTGAAATTCGAGTAAATTAAGAAAAAGTATTGAAATTTGGTTATATTAATATTGAAATTTGGTTATAAAAATTTCTACAGATATCTAAATGATTTGGTATTCATAAGCAAGGGGAAATCTAAAACTAAAGCATTTAAGTTACGTGTACAATTTGAAAAAAAGCTGTTGATTCTTTAAATGAGCGTGAATGCGTTATAAAATCTAAAACTGTTTTTTTTTCAATTTAGATTTTCTTTATATAATAAAATTAAAGTGAATTTTTGAAATTAAGTGATTTTTTTTAATAAATTGCAATATTAAACTTCCACAATATACAGACTGTCAAAGAGTTGATTATATCATCAAAACGGAATGGAAAGAACCAGGAAACTAAAGCTTTGAGCGACAAAAAATACTAAGACAAATTATCTTTTTTTTCACTTGCTCTTTACAAGTAGAACAATCTTGACAATGATCAATCTGAAAATCATCATCGTTTCTTATTTTATATATTTTATTTATAAATCCGCAATAAACCAAAAATTTACAGAATATTTCATTAAAAAAAAACTTTAATAAAGCATTTTTATTTTATTATCTCGCTTTAGCAATATTATTGAAATTCCTGCACTCTTCATAATCAAACAAAAATATTTACACAATATTATTATAAAAAACCCCAAAAATAAATTGATCATTTTTCAAATTCCCATTTATCTTACAAATCATAAATTGAAATTTTTTCTATATATTTTTTTTCTGTAATATTGATTTTTAATAACATTACCATTGCAATAAAATTATAATAATTGTTCATGCAAAAAACCAAAATAATTAAGGATACAAAATTAATTTCTTTCATTGAATATACTAAAAAGAGTACATATGTACATATAACGTATGTATATATTAAAGAAAATATTTAAATAATGGAACCTAGTTGTAAAGTATGTAGAAAATTTGAATATAAATGAACTGAATTTTATTATTGTTAAACTGAATTATATTTACTGAGAAACCACAGTCTTGTGTTCAAAACTTAAGAAAAAACCACATAAACCATAATAACTTTTGTAAAAGCTACTACTCTGTATACTTATTAAATGATGATATATAAATGGTCTATACATGAAATAGATTAAAAATTCAATGGTTATTGTGGCTGTATGTATACTCGTAGACTTGTACATGTTTTTTAAATTTAAGTATTTGCCAAACATTTAGATATTATAATATATGTAAGAACTCTTATGATTTCAATTTAAATTTTTTTTAACAATTTTTCAAATATTAATTTTACTAGATAAATAGCATTTTTCTCTTTTGTATGCCGGATGTACCTGAGAATTAGTAAAAAAATTTTTTTTTATTGAAATAGACAATTAAAATTTCCCTAATTTGTATTCACAATGAAATTCAATACATATGTATGTGTACATAGAAAGGTTTAATATTGATATTGTTTATTAAGTATAAATTAAAATTATACTATGAATATACATATAAAAGGTATTAAATGCCATTCAACTATGGCTTTAATAATAAATACTATAATGCTACAAAATAAATAGGAGATTAATACCTGTAAAGAAAATTTTAAATGAAATTTTCTCTATTTTCCTTTACCACAATGTAGTTAGAGAATATAACATATGTATGTATATTGTCACAATTGAGTATTTCTAACTTTATTGCATTTTTAGTAAAGTATATACTTAAATAAGAATTCTCATATATGATTGTGTTTTAAATACAATAATATTTGAATAAATTTTCGAGCAATTCTAAAGATTAAATTTTCTTGAATGAGCTTTAATTTGATAATTTTTTAATATTTTTTTCAATTAATTTTTGATTAAGAATTATAAGCTTATTAAAATGTATTTGTAGATCGTTTCATAAAGTTTTATAATACTTTTATTTGAATCTGACATGTCCATAATGGTCAAGGCAAAATATTATAAATATTTAGAATAATTTAAGGTCATATTTTTGAAAGCTCTGAATTTTAGGTAGTTCAATCTGTACTGCTTTTAATGATAGTTCAATCTGTGCTATTTACTGCTTTTTTCAATTTTTTTGTTTTCCAATATAACAATTATATTTTAAATTTTTTGTGTATTGAAAATTTTCCATAGTGGATTTTAAATTCGTTCATATTGTGTAATAAAGCTTGTTGTTGGAATATATTCCGATTTGAGCGACTCTGAAAAATTTTATTGAATTTGTTCCTTAGTAGAAAAATTGTTTAAATTTTAAATTCTTAATTTGTTCCCGAAGCGAAATTTGTTCAACAAGAAAATATTGAATTAGCATTCTCATATTCTTTTAGGATTTCATGATTTCGGTGACTAAAGATTTAATAAAGATGAGAACACTGTTTATATTGAAAAATTTTATTTGAATTCCCATAAAAGGTTCCACTCAAAAACTTTTCATGTTTTCAAAAATTTTAATTTTTTCCAAATGAACAAATTTCAATATGAATAAATTTTTTAACTGATGTCAATAAATTTGAGATATCTTAAAGATAGGCAATACAAATAACCTACTGCTGTAATAATTGCATTAATATTCTTCTCTATCTGTAATAATTGGTCTATTGAATTTTCATAATTTAATTTATTGCTGTAATTTTTTTAATTATTGATATCTGACGTGCATCAAATCAATTAAATTTAATTATCGAGAAGATACGTTAAAGTATTGTTTAGCTAATGCAACTCTAAAATTATTTAAAGTGCTACTTCAGCAATAATTCAATATTAAAAGTCACTTTACTACAAACTTAATCGAATTATAATACTATATTAACCTTGTTTCAATTAAAGAAATGAAATTCTGTGTCTCCTCTTTAGAAATCAAGAATAGTTTTATTTTCTACATTATTATACTTGCATAATAATATAAAATGAGTCGAGAATACGGTAATAATAAAATAGTAAAAAAAATAGTAAAAAAATATAAAGGATAAAAAAGGACACACTATAAAAATAATTTAATTCTTACCACTAATTTAATAAATTATGTTATGAAACTTTTCAAATATTTTCACTTCAATTATTTAACAAAAGAATTTATTTATTATAAACTCTATATAGAATAATATTAAAAAATAAAAAAAGAATTTATTCATATATCTTTAAGCGAGTGTATTTTATATAAGAACCGAAGATGGACAGAGAAGAAATATAAGGAAAAGAAGAAATTTCCATAAAATTTCCTATATTTCCTTCCTGTATCATTTTTAACTCTCATAGGAGAATCTTTTCTTTCATATATGCTTATTATTATTTATATACAACGATAATGTAAAAACTTTAAAATTTAAATAAGATATTGTAAAAGAAATATAGAGAAAATAGAAAGGTTAGAATTAGTTGGCCTATTTACCTATGATATGCTTTTGAAAATTTCAGTTAAAATGATGCAATTTAGAATTAAATCCTCGTAGATTTTCCAAGCGATATCTAATATTTATGCCATTAAGTTGTTGTGATTCTAACAATTTAAATTATAAATTGAAATGTTTATAATATTTTAGAAGAACGTTAAGCAATTTATTGAAAAATTTCTGAGGAAAAATGATTTTGATTAGTGACAAACCAATGACATAAAAGCAAGCTCAAATTTTTATTAGTAAAAACCAGAAATATGCGTATTATTTGATTAATTTTAAATTAAATTAAAGATTTTGTAAGTTATTCATAAATTAAAATTACTCAGTTTTTTCAAAAATGGTGTTGTATTAGTGATTTGATTCGTGATTTAATAGTCCAGAAGGAATAAGAGCTCATATTTGGAGAGACAGTATTTACAATTACTTTATGTTCTTTAAGAACACACAATAGAAATACCTCATTGTTTGTGAAACAGCAAATTTTAAGTTTAAGGACACCTACTTGCCTTATAGATTTTCTATTTTTAAGCTATGAAAATGAGAGTTTGCTACCATTACAAATAATATTTATTTATACTTGCTTTTCCTTAAAATTGCTTAAAATTTTTGTCAGTATTATAAATGGTGAATCAAATTACTGTATACATAGACTAAAGGACATCACAAAAATAAAAGTAAAATAAGAATAAAATTCAAAAACTTAAGCCATAAACATTACAATGAATCCTTTTTATTTTTCATATTTAAGTTTTATTTTTTTTCACTTCCTTTTTCTTTTTTTCTTATTTTTTATTTATTTTTTTTATGCTAACAAACATATTATTATATTTGTATATGGTTTGTTTTTATTATTTTACATTGTTGTTACCCTAGTTTTTTTCTTATTATTTTTGTTGTCCAGTAAATTATTTCTCAACTATATAAAAGAATAAAAAAAAATTATTTGTAGAATATTTTAATAGTTTTTGGTATATGAGGAAATGCTCAAGGGTATTTTCAAAAAATAGGATATAGAAATCAACTTAAATTTTATAATTTGTCTATATTATTAGCAAAAAATTTTTAAAATTGCTTATTCCAAAAGTACAATACTTGTACGATCTTGTTATTATCAATGAAAAAGGTAGTAATTTTAATTTAATTTTTTGATAGAATATACTTTTGAATGAGTTTATTTGAATTAAGTTTGTTATTTGAATATCCTTTTTGATTCATACCATATTTTTTTAATTCGATCTATTTAAATAATATCGAGCATGGTAAGAACTAAAGTCCCGTCCTAAGGAAATTTTGCTATCATTTCGTGAACTACAAATTTTTTTTTAAGAAAACTATGCGATGCAGGACTCCTAATCACTAATCAAACTTCTCAAGTAAAAATTCTCAAAAAAATCCTATACGTTTCCTTTATTTTATAAAATTACATTAAAGATAAATTAAAAATGTTTTATATAAAAAAATTATTGCCTATTTATTATTTAATAAAATTATATTGTAGTCTGTAGCTCACAGTAATAATTAACAGTTTACTATTCCATTGCGTATTGTGCATAAATTGAAAGAAGCTTCAACAATAATTTTTAAATTCATTCTTAATTAACAAAAAAAAAAAAATTTCCATTAACTTTTTATGCCCCAATTTATATTTTTAGCTAGAATTTCAGATCCACTTACAAATCACTTTTAATTGTTTAAAAATTACTTTCCAAACTTTCATACGTCATAACTAGTATCCGTCTTTATAACCTATAAAACATATTAAGGACATTCTATTTTGAAAAGTGCTACCTAGATTCCTTAAAATAAAATATAAAATCCTTATATATTTTTTTTTGCATTAATATTTTCAATTTAAATGAAAACATCTTTGAATGTCCTAGAGAAGAAAATAAAAAAAAAGAATAAAAAAAAAGTCCTTTTTCTCATCTATTTTAGAATTTTATCTATTTTATCATCTATTTTTATAAAGAAAATTAAAAAGCAAAGAATAAGTGAATATCTAATTTTTTTTTATTTATTTTTGTTTTTCTTCTTTATTTTATTGTTTTTTTTTTATTACCAACTGTTGCAACATTAAATTTTCGTTCACTTTTAGTGAAAGTAAAAAAAAAACAGAATTTAAAATTGGAATATAAAGCGCAGCGATAAGCGAAAAGGTGTGTTTGTATGTTTTGTATTTTGTTTTGCAATAAATGCACTTTTTTAAAAAAAAAATATGTGAATATAAAAGTATAGCAGTTCCGTTTTGTCACTGCAATATTGTTGTTAAGCATATTGAAAATATAAATTCTTTATGTATGTACATATGTACAAAAGAGACTAGTATACATAGCAAGATTTAGAATAGTGTTATTAAAAATATTGATCTAAAACTATATTAAAGGTGGTAAATATATAGACATATGTAGATTTTAGACCAGCTCATTACAACAGCTATTCGTGTTATTTTGAAATGAGATTGAAAATGCCTTAAAGTCTCTGACAAAACAGCTTAATTTTAAAAGAATTTGAAAATTTTCTCTCCGGTCTGTTCCAAATTTATTTTATTTTGTTACTGTTACAACTGTAAGCAAAATGAGCAGTGGCATGCTATGTTTTAAAGTAATGCATACAATCATGAAAATAGCAACAAAAAAAAAATTAAATGAGAGAAAACAAAAATATTTTTCCGATGCATTATTTTACTTAAATATTGACTCAATTCTCTTACTGTTACTGCCATGTATGCAAAAAGAACATAGTTTATATTTTAATGTATTGTTTTGCAGTGTGTAAGCCAGTCAACCAGTAACAAATTAAGAAAAATATTTTTTTTTTTTCCAATTTCCACGTTTTTGTTATTTGTTTCAATCTATTGCTGTTAACTAATGATCATATTTTTTTTGGTCTTACATAACATGCTCTTATTATGAATTTACCAAAAATTAAAATTACTGTTTTTGTAGTTATTTAGTAGCATGCTTGTATTTAGGTATTTAGGAAAGAAAGATGGTACAAAATATTTTTCCTTAAAAATATGTCGTTCAATCTCTAAAAGAACTAGCATACATTTGCAATAAATACACAACAATTATAATAAAAATAATACAAATAGTGTTGCAACAACAGAGAAAACGTACTGTAATAGTAATGTGAAAAATTTTTTTCAATTCTTTATTTTATTATTCAAAGTTTTAGCAGTATAGTTTTGCTCTTTAATAGCAACACTGTTATAAAAATATCACCTTTATTGCAAATACGTTGCATAATTATACGAGTTTAACAATAAAATAATCATATTAAGAAATTATTTTTATTATTATGCCCCCATATATTTTATTTAACGTGTATTCAAATAAATTGTCATTTCATTTAATTTTATTTAATGCATAATATACAAAAAGTTACAATTTTAATTCCATTACGAAAAAAATATGCGATACAAGGGTTACATAATAGTCTGATATTAACGTGATAAAACTTTTATTCTATATAATTATATGAAATTGAGGAGACAATGTTAAAAAAGTAACTTTATATATTGAAAAGAATATTTTTATAGGAAAAATTAAAATGTTATGAATTCAAATTGTAAGGTAAAAATTTATTGAAATTCTTGATAGTGAAAGAAAAAGTTTATTTTCTGAAAAGTTTTCCATTAACAATATTTTCTTACTTTTTATACCAAATTAAAAATTTAAATTGTATACAGAAGTAGTGGTAGGTAGAAGAACAGCAAAGAATACCGATAAATAACTATATGTTTATTTTACTCACTGCGAACGATGAAAACTAATTGTTTCTGTCCTTATTCTGAAATCGATCACATATTACACATGTCTCTAGAGTGTGGAGCTAATAATATTAATATTATATTAGATTCTATTCCAAAAGTCCGGTATTCGGGACCCAACAATTAAAATTTTTAAATTCCCAACACAAGATTAAAATTTTAAATTATTGAAGACACATACATTGAATACTTTTCAACTTAATCTGGAAATCATTTTGCAATCTATAAATATTCTATCAATTTTAATTAAACCATAGTAAAATTTTTTGAATTTTTTGCAGTCATTCTGATTTCAATTTCTTATACAAAGTAAAATAGCTATTTGGGATTGACACTTGTTCTATACATTTTCTTTTCATCTACAATTTTATTTCTTGAAAGCCATGTCGCCTAAAGCACACACAGTATTAAGTATTCTATCATATGCCCTCTAAATAGTAACATAATGTTAGAGAATATAAAAACATGTACATAGACAGATTGTTTTTAATAACACTTGCATGCAATATTTTTACGACTGTGATCACATAAAGTTTCCGGTCTAATGAAATGGGATTTTATTAGCAAAGTTAAATTTTTTTTTCCATTATATTTTTTATAATTTTTCTTCTTTTTTCTTTTGCAATTTTAAACATTTCTTATAATAATCGTGTTTCCCTTTAGATGAATCTTTTCATATATGCTCGAAACTAAAAATGTTATGTGTATATACACAACTACATATTTGCATTTACATAATATAGTTGTTCCTTTCTTATTTGATTGCTGTTTTGCACTCGCGTGCTTTTTTATAATGTCTCTTTTAATATTGGCAATTTTGTCGTATAAGTAAAAAATGTAAGAACAGGAACTTTAAACATTTAGAAAAAATGGAGGAAATTTTTTGTTCATGAAATTTGTTTCTCTTCTTTTTCCATATTTACATATATGTATACTCGTATATATAAAAAAGTTTTTTATTTGACAATTTTTGTTCGGCAATGCTAACATTTACATGTCAATACAAACATTTTACATATATGAAAAATTTTATATATGTTTGAATTGTGATTTTTTGATAAAACTCATTGAACACTTTTGTGCGGAAATAATTGCTAACTAATAGTTATGTGAAAAAAATTTAAGTAAACCTTGTATAACGTATAACGGTTTTTAATTCTCATACATTGAATGCCCTTTTCAGATTGAATGACGCTATTTGTGTGTAATAGAAAATTAATGTTACAAATAAAATTGGAAAATTTACCTATAAAGGAGTTAAAATAAGGATGTCTATACTACAATATTGTTAAATCTAAATATCCTAAATGGCAACAATAAAAAATTTTATGGGAGTATAAAAAGTTACACGAACAACCAAAATAAATCATAATAGGTCAATTATTTTACAAACGGTTAGAGCGAATGTACCAGGTATCAGTAGAGCATCCGACGCTTTTTTCATAAATAGACCGTCTAAACGATATAACAGCGGAATACCAGCCAATCGAGTAAAATTTTATAACAAATTCAAAGACTCTCGGACGGTTATCTATTTTAATATCTGGAAATTCAATTCAGACAGTGGAATCCAATGAAAAATTTAATTAAAATTTTATTATTGTTTTAAATTATCTAAAAAAAAAATTATCTTTAACACTATTATTAGACTGTTTCAATGAAAACAACTCAAAGGTTTGTATGAAAAACAACAATTCACAGTTAAATAAGAATGAAATTATTGCAATAGTTTTAATTGTTGCAAATATTTAAAAAGTTTGTATGCAAATATCCTACAAAAAAATGCTTTAGGCGAAAAACAAAAGACGAAGCATAAAAAAATGAAAAATGAAAAACTTTCTGAGCAACACTAAAAATGATTTTTTGCTTTATTTCGAAAATGTGAAAAAATTTAAGATGACACAAAAAAATAATGAAACTTTTTTTTCTTTTCTTTTTTTTTTTGGATAAAAGTGTGTGGTTTTATTGAGGTTATTTGCTAGAAGCTGAACTTTATAATAATTGAGTTATTCACATTTTATTTCGAAACTATTTCGTTTGGTGTTTTCTTTTTTTTTTTGTAGAAAATTATTTTTTACGTGAAATTCTGTTAGTTTTTAACTGGAAGATATCAAACAAAATTTTCCACATATGATGGTGAACAAAGTGCAATCATATTAAGTATAACTTCAATGCTGAAATATCTATGTATAGGTATTTACTGTTTGTAGTGAAATTTTAAGGAAAATTCAATATATACTCTTTTTTATGCACAACAACTTATGTTTGGATTAAGATAATTAATTGAAAGTGTTTTGGGAAATATTCATAGCTCAAATATTGGAATGTGTATTACAAAATTGTGTTGTCAATTAATGAATAGTAGTTTTAAATTCAAATGAGTCGAAATTTAATTTTGAAAATTAATCATTTTTCAATTTTTTTCAATTAAACCGCGTTTTAGCTAATGAGAGTAATCATTTTTTGTATTTCATAAAATAATTAAGTGAATGATAATGATTGCAATTTAATTGCATTTGATGAAACCACAAAATTGTGATTTATAAAAATACATGACAGTCTGTTAAGTATGTGTTGGTTTGAATTAACATGTTTTAGAATTCCAAATTATGTGAATAGAAAAGATTTCATTCTGATTCCTACTTAGTTATCCGAGGAACTATACAAGAACGTAATTTACAAAGCTGTTAGATTTGATCATTATACTTAAATTAAATTCTTCCTTATTTTAACATAATTATTCAGAATTAAGTAATCACTAGATTTGACTGCTTACCGAGTTTTACTAAGCCTATGAAAGCAAAAAAAAAGACTAACCATGGAAATATACAATTATATACTTTAATTGATTTTATTATGCACTTTTCATTTTATGTTACAATATTTCAATTTCTCTTACTGCAAAGTACATGCAACACCTATAGATATGTAACAAGAGAACTATTTTAATAAAACATTGTTCTCTCAATAAAATTCATATAAAATAAAACTAGTTTGTAAATTTAAATGTTATAATTGAAAATTATGCTGTTACGACAATTTTATTGCTACAGAGAATTATGCGCGTCAAGTATGTAGCGGGAGTTTATTGATGTATCTTCTTACAGTTTTTTTTAATTATTATCGCACGATATTCTTAATTAAATAATTAAAATAAAATTCAATGTCATTGCGATTTTTATGAAAAAAAAAATCCTTCAATCATTTTGAAATTTCATTTGATAAGGCTATAATTTATGTTACAATTTATAATTGCCTGATATATGTACCTTATACTACGTAAGAAAAATAATGTCTCATACAATGCTTAACAGGTAACATCATTAATAAAATATTTTTTTTAACAGTAACGTTGAGTGCTTTGGTAAATTTAATGAAGAAGTCAAAGATGAATAAAATTTCCTTTAAGGCTGTCTTGCGGTGATAACAACAGAAATAAAACAAATAATTTTCAAGGTGTAAATTCCCTAAAGGATATTTTAAAAATTTAAAGAAAAAAAAAAATTCATATAATATTTAAGTATTCTTTGAAATGTCTCCCTGTGCCACTTTCGAATACCATCGTAATACAAAATAATTAAAATTATTATGCAAGATTTTTATATTTGAAAAAATATAAGGGTATTGGAGCATTTTCCAATCAAAAATCTTACCAATATTATAATATATGTTTTATAAGAAATTAAAACAAAATATGAAATAATTGGGCTTAGACAGGACTTGATATATTTCATACTTTAAATCGAATTAAAATAGTTTTCCTAGTTGTTTTAGTGTAGTTCTAGCAATAGCGCCCTAACAGTAGCTCCCTAAGAATAATGTTTCGTCTGTAATTAAAATTTTTAGTCCTTAATAAATAGTAAACGGCGTTTACTTCTAAAATATTTAAATAAGTCTTTTTTTTCTTTCTATTGCCCTAGGGAACATAGGACTTCCACATATCATCGCCATTTTTTTCTATTTTGCTCTATTTTTTTAAGTTCAGACCACGTCTTGCTGGTTCGCTAATATTCTGCCTTCACGGTTCTTCTTCAAGTTGTTCTTGATCTACCAATGTTTCTAGATAAATCTTCAGCTATTTTAATAATGTGGCTCAGACAAAAAAGATTTTTTAAAAGCATTGGCTTAGTGTCCTTTTAATAAAGATTTTTTAAATTTTTCTTAAAATTAAACTTCACAGATTTTTATTTCTTATAAACAAAGAGGCATTTTAATATCATTATCCTTATAAAAAATTATTGCACTTTCGAACCCAAAGCAAAGACTTTAAAAATCTTATTATCAGTTTGTATTCTTTTTAAATGCACTTAAACTGTTATAGTTAGTAGGCACTGATAATAATCTATAGCTACAATACTCGCATAATATCATAGCATAATTTAAACTTTAATATTTTATGGTTGAATGAAGAGGAACAAAATTTCTATACAGTATAACAAACAAAAAAAAAAAGCAAGTGAAGTGAAGATAAAAATGCAACGGAAATATGTTCTATATGCAAAAAAAAATTAAAGAGATAGAAAATCAAGTAATTTTTTCAATACTGTTTTCTTAGTAAGAAACTTTTTTTAGTAAGAAATTCTACAATTTCAACAAGAATAAGAGAAACAAGGACACAAGAAGAAAGTTATCATGGGAAAGTTCTTCTTGAAATTTACAAAATTTTTAGTAATACAAAGTATCGATATTCAAGAAAACGTTTAAATAAAAATATATTTTAAAATTTTTTTATTTTTATAATACGCAACTATACGGTATAGAAAAGAAAAAGGACTTAAAGTTTTCATTTTCATTTCTAGTTTTTCATTTCTAAAGAATGTCATTTTGTTTTATTTTTTTTCTATAAATTTTTTGTTATTCTTTCCAATAAAATCGCGAATTAAAAATTCACAGTACTTTTACAACTTGTTACTTGCGAATTTTTTTTTTTTAATTTTACTTTTCCGTACACAAATTGAACCAATATTTTTTTTTTTATAAATTCTTACTTACTTATTTGCAGCATAGTTACTTTTATGCAGTCAAAGTTTAAACAAAAATATTTTTTACTTTTTGAAATTTCTTAAGAAATTCATCTTTGTATTTATTACTTGAAAAGATGGAAAAAAGAAAAATAAATTAGAAAAATTAAATTAAAACTTAACTTGTCACTTGTGATATTTTTTTTCTCATTTCTTATTTTTGATGTTTTCCACAGTTAATGCAATTAAAAGAATCAAAAAAGAAAATTTTATAAAGACTTTAATTCGATTTAAATTTTTAAAGTTGAAATTTTATTTTTTTTATTTTTTTATATTAAAGCGGTTATATATAAAAGTCAAAAGTTATTTCAGTTTAAAGTTCAACTTATAATTTTTATATCGTAGAACTTAATATTATTGTTATAGTCAATTGGTTGCTATATAGGAATTTTAACTCGATTTAAAGAATTAGTTGCTGAATAAAATCGAATGTAATAATGGCGATAGAATTTTGAATATATTTCGTCGCTTGAGTGTAAGTTTTCTCCATATGCCACTTTAGTGATTTGTGACTTAAGAACACTTTAACAGATTTCCGCGGATGATCTTTCAGAATATGCCATCCGTTTTTCACTATCTCAAAGGTTATTTTCATTCACTTCCATTTTTAAAACGATTTGAGATATATTTTGATCCATATGCAAAATATTATGGTGTATAATAGAAATCGAGGTGCGCACACTTAATTTATAATTTAAGTGATATTGTTATCACTTCTTAAGTATTTCTAAAAAAATTTAAGCCTGTTTAAAATAATATTTTTAATTGATTAATTAAAATATTTAGATGTATTATATATGTTACCACCATAATTGTTACTGTTGTAATTTACATTTCAAACATTTGATATAAATGTATAGCTACTTTTACTTAATATGTATAACAATAAAATAATTATATAAAATGTAAAACTTACTATTATGCCAATAAGTTATTAGTGATTTATAAATGACACTGATAATAACAAAAAACATGGGGATTGAATTACATTTTTCCTTTCTCTTATAATTCTTTCATATACATAATTTAGCAGCCGTAATAATATGAGTAAAACAACCCATATAGCTATTGCATTCACATTGCAGGAATTCTGTACCAGTATATAATTTATTACAATATTATGAGAGTAAAATGGTATGTGAAATATTATTTGATTTTTATAAAAAATGTAATTAATATTGCTCTCTCAAAATATGTGTTATTCATTGTGTTATAACAGTACGTTTGCATTACTAAAAATCATAAAGGTAATTTTTTAAAATTAAATATTTTCGTAATTCAAAAGAAAATTTGACAATATATGTAAAATTACTGGGCGGCTTTGACTCACCGCGACGAGCATGCGGTCTTCCGGGTCTCACAAGTTGCTTAAATTCCTCAGAAGTATAGGTTTCAAACTTGTGTTGTGGAGCATGCTCCGCACTCAGCAACGGGGGGAGGGGGCGCATAATAGATCCTTATACGTTGCCGCGATGCACTTGTTACCCTAGTTGTACAAATTTAGAATCTACAATCATATGCCGCCGCTAATAGCTCTACATTATGCATACATTTTGTCAAGCTTTTCCCAATTTTTTATAATAATTTTTTATAATGTGTTCATTTATAAAAAGGATAACATATTTAATTAATTACATTTTTTCATATTTGTATTATTTTTTTTTTGGGTTTTTGCCTGAATTCCATAAAAATTAAATTTGTTTTAAATTTTCTTTTCAAAATATTCAAAATATTTTATAATATTTTGTCACTGGACCTAAAATGCATATTTCAATTAATTCAAAACAAAGACATAGGTACAAAAAATTTCTAAAAACAAAACCACTTTATAAAAATATTTATCAATGAAATTAATATAAAAATTTGGTTAACCTCTAAAATGAAGCATCATATACACACTGAAACTTTTGAAAAAAATAAATTTTTATTGTAAACACATTAAAAGCAAACTGAAGAACCAATTAATTATAAAATTCTTTTTGATTAAAAAACAATTTTTTTTTTTTGTGTGTTTTTATTGTGGTTTTAGAAATTTCCGTATATACCCATAATCAACCAAAATGTCCTTTTTCATATCATTAACAACTCATCGAATATAATTTAAATTTCAGTGAATATACCAATCCAAAAGCTATACACAAAGCTAGAAAATTTCTATATATATATAATGTAAAAATTGCATATACTTATTTACATTGTATCTATAATATCATATAGTAATATTTACAATATATATACATACATATTTACATAATTTTATAAAATAGTCTCCGCCACACAGGATACAATATGTGCCATGGATAATTTAACTATAAAAATAAAATCAAATAATGAAAATAACAAAAGAGGAAAAACTAAAGAAGTAAAATAGGCGAAAACCGCCACAATTTTGTAGAATTTTAACCCAATTTAAATAATCTACGTGACTTCAACCGCTTAAGTGGGTTTAACAAACAAAAAGGGAGCAAAAGAAAAATAAAAACAAAAATAAATATAGGAAAAATAAAAATTTACAAAAAAAATAAAACACTGCTGTAATACTGTAGGAATGGCGGGAAAATAAAAGTATAACTGTGAAATAAAATATTTTTAGTGTTTTTCTTGTTTTTGTTGTACCTTTTATGCTTCAATTAACTCTCATCTACAACAATCGGATTATAATGACCTAAATTTTATTTTCTTTTCATTTTCCTGTAGCATATTCATTCCATTACCATGCTTTCATTGCAAATTTTTAAAACTTAATTAAGGATAAAAAGTGTTCAATTTACACTGTGGAAGATTCGAGGAAGTCTTATAGACGTTTCTATAATAATTTAGCAATAAAAATTTTCTAAAATTCCTCTAGAAATATAAATGAATCCTTACTAAGAATCTTGGAATTCGATTTTATCAAAAAAGCTTAAACATATTGTCGAAAATTGTAATGCAATTGCATTTAAGTTTTCCGGACTAAAAATACTACAATACTACAAGTATTTATTTATACGTGAAAATCAATTTAAAATTGAGAGGAAAATAAACAAACGCTGACGAACAGTTCCATTAAAAATATTTTTGTTGCTTTTTTCTGATGTTGCCAGAGAAATATATTTCGTTTGTAAGTTTTGAACTGTCATGTATATCATTCAATAGTACTCATGTTACAAATTATATTGAGTATTCTGGGACGTTCTACTTATGTGTATTTTATTAATGATTAAATGAACCTACCCAATAATAGTGCTTCATTTATTGAAATCAATGCTTGTGCTGATTACAATATAAATATGTGGCTCTATGTATAAATGTAAAATAAGTACGTTAAATCTCTATACTAATTAATTTTGCAAAGGAAAATTCTTTGTTTCATTGTATTAGAAATTGAGATAGAAATTAAAATGAAAAATCCGGTAATACGAAATTATTTATGACATTCAATTCTATATAGTTAAAATTAATGTAACTGTCTAGTAACCACTAAAAGAGCTTTATTCACCATAATTATGTATGTATTTAAAAAAAAGAACAAGAAAAATAAAAAAAAAACACGAAAACATCAAAAGAAAAACCTAAAAATCAACAGTATTATTTCAATGTTTCAAAAATATATTTGGAAACTATATATGTACATGTATAGCAAGGATAAATTACACAAAAAATTCCGTGCTTTATTTGTCAACTCGTTCATATATTATATCTACCCTTCTAGTGAAATAAAAAGCTGCAAAACAACCAAAAAATAAAAACATATATACTTCAATTGAAATATTTATAACAAAAATAAGAAAAAAATATCCTTGTTGCATCCTTTTTTTTGCTAGTAATTTAATTCCGAATTTTTGAATGTTTACTTGCCCCTGTAGAAAAATACTGAAAAAAAATTACAAATTATTTTTGTTGTTGTTTGTTTTTAGTTTTGTGTAAAAATTTTCGGGGCATTATAGCTCATAATTCGTTTTCGTATTTGAATGCATGTCTGATATTATGCTCGGAAATACCTGATTGTTATATCAATAATTCACTACTTTTAAGGACAAATTGTTTCAAAATTGTTTACTGTTTGAATTAAGGATCGCTTAATATGTCGAAGATTATACTGAAATAACAATATTGCATAATGATATTATGTTTCGGCGAATTGTGTCAAATTGAGATTAATTGGTGACCTCGCGTTTAAAATTATTTATTAGAGATAACATGTATGTAAAAATTTTGGATTTTGTTGGTAAATATTTTTGGATTTTGCTTGGTATATTCTAAGATTTAAATATTTATTAATTTGTAAAGGTTTTAGGGTATAATACTGAAAAATAATGAGAAAAGATTTAAAATACCATTGATTTAATAGAAATAAATACAAAGAAGTATATCTATGAATGGTAGTCATTTGAGTAATTTAAAATATTACTCTTAAAAATAGTCATATGAGTGAATAAAATCGAAATTTTTTACTTAAGTGAAGTAAATTTTGCTTTGATATCGGGTGATTTTATATTTAAAATTTTCAAGTAATAATATGAACCTCAAACTAGAATATTTGATTAATATACTTGCCACAAAATTTTAATAAGGTGATTATAATATGCTCATAAAAGTATTAAAATTTCATTTTTTCAAGTATTTGGCCTTGAAATTGGAATAATTATTTTAAACAATTGAAATAAGGTAAGAACTTGAGAGTATAAACAACATTTCACTAATAATTTATTATTTAAATAACCCAAAAAATTTTACTTAAAATGGCTTACAGTCAACAAGGACCGAGTTTTTTCTATTAATGTTTTCGTCCGCTACATAGCACAATATTCTGATCAAAATTGTAGACTCAGACTGATAAAGGAAAATTCTCAATGTGCTTACATTCTGTACATTTACCGAAATCGTTCACTTACCATAACTTTAAAAAAAAAAAAAAACAGGAAAAAACACAAATGTTCAACAATGTTGGTTATTTTGGGTATAAAACAATACGTTATTAAAATCCTTTTTATTTTTTGATTTTTTCTTATGATTTTTTCATAAATAGACCTTTCTGTTTTCTCCTTTTTTTTGTAGTTGAGTAGGGATCACTTTAAATAATTTCTCTTTAGGGTATTTTTTAGTAAATTTAATTCTATTATTTTCACTTATCATTATTATTTTAATACAACATTATTTTTATATAAGTAACTACAATACTTAGTTGTTATCTATTTATGTATGTATGTAAAAAAGAAAAATTGATTAAAAGTTTATGAAAAAAAAGGATGCCCATTAAGTAATTTTCTTTTTTTTTTTTTAAACATTTAACAAGACAAAAAATTGTACGAAAAAAAGTTTAAAAACCTCCATTTATTTCGTATCTACGGAAGGCATGAGATAAACGGTTTATAAATCGATGAAGTTCTGGTAACATAAAAAAGAGGGGTTGATTATGAGAATTAAGAAATTTTCATTAATTAGAAAGAATTTACGACAATTAATTTAATATTTTATTAAAGTAAAAATTATTGTAAAAAAATGGAAAATCCTTAAAATTTTAAATCTACCATTCAAGATTACTATTTTTGAAATAAATTGATTAGATAATGGCATTAAGTTCATTAAAATGGCGCCTGCATAATCAATTTGTTTTCTATTTTGTTCACTCCCTTAAGGAGCAAAGGGTTTCCACATAGCCTCTCAAACTCACTTGGTTGTAAGCTAGATGTTATATTTGTGCCCAAGTCTTGCCGCTTTCTATGATTTCTTTGTCTGTTCGACGCCTTCCGACTTTACGTTTACCTTCTGAATTCCACTCTAATGCTTGATGCAATACCGCAGTCTGTGGACTCTATCTGTAGCAATACAGACTATTCACCTGCGGGCTCCCAGAGCTCAGCATTTGATATTCTTCTTGACTAGAAGATTCCGCATATCTTTTTGGGCCACTTATTTATGAACATCTGAATACTATTAATTCTGGCCTGATTTGCCTGCCAGGTATAACTCCCATACTGCAGTATCGGCTTTGTGCAAGTCCCGAACAGCCTTAATTTGGTTTTTCTGGTCAGACCAAGCGATCTCCACGAGCACATATTTTTCCAAATGCTGCTCTATCAAGCCCAATTCTATTCAAGATGTTCTCTTTTGTATCTTCCTGCATAGTAATTACATTACCAAGGTAATTACATTTATTTATATCTTCTATTGTTAAATCATTTATCTTGAATCGGCCCATGTTTCGGCTATTTTTTCTTAAAGACTTAGTTTTGTTTGTATTAATTCGTAGTCCAGATTTTTTGATTTATCGTGCAGGAGATCGAGTTTGGCAAAATTAATGCATGAGGAACGCTTTATATGGGGAAAAAACATGTAGTCTATTTTATAGCTTTATTGCAATGCATCACACTTTCATAAATCAACCATTATTTTTTAAAAGAATAAAAAAATGTTATTTTAATTAAAATTCAGATTTTATTTTCTCTTTTTTTTTCATTAAAATATTATTAATATTTACATTTTATTATGTAATAAAATTGATTTAATTAATAATATTGTTTATATAAAAAAAAACAAAGAAAAATATTTACTCGAATTGTTGATATACTTATGTTAATGATCCATTCTTTTAAGGACTTTTAATTTTAAATATTATAAACTTTTTGCATAATTATTGCTCATAAATTATTATTTTTGGATTTTTTTTGCTCTTGAAATTCACTCTTGTTTTCACATTAACGAAAATTTTAAAATTGTTATGCATAGGCATTTGTTGTGAGTCGGAAAATAAATATACGTGGAATGGAATGTATAGAATAGAAGAGACTGTGAAATTTTCGAAAAAAAATTCAAGAGAATAGAGTGGTTAAAGAAATAGCTAAGATACACAAAATTTTTGAAATCCTGAAGAAAGAGAGCCATTATAATAAAAAATTCATTGAGCAAATAAAAGTTTAAAGTTCTATTACTATCGTGCAACTTTAAAAAAAATAACTCAAATTAATTCAGAAAATATTATTTTATTTTTTTTAATCCTTAACTAGCAGAAAATTTTGAAAATATTAATCGCCGAATCACAATGAAAAGAAAATATTTTTATAATATTAACGCCTGTTACTTAATTATAAACATAGCCCTGTTTCATAATTATATTATATATTTAGTTTTATAATTACGAGTTACTTTTGTGACAATGAGTGAAAACACAAATTCTCAAAATAGAGTAATAAGAATATGGATAATTCATTTTAATTATTAAATAAGTAGAACATTTTCATAAAACATGTAAGTTAGAACAATATTCTAGCTTTAGTATAAAAATTTTCTCATTTTACAGGCTATATCCTTATTATAGTGTTATGTGAGGTCATAAGGCGTATGAATCGATATTGCAGAGAGAAAACTATTCAAGACAAAAACCTTTCATGTAATATCTCACAAACGTTATTAAAGAATAAAAAATTTTTGAAATCCTGAAGAAGGAGAGCATTTGTGTTATAAAATAGCCTTTGATTTCATCTTGTGCTCAGTGCTTAAGTGAGGTTCTCATCTAACTGGTTCTTGAAAATAATAATTGAAAAATCTAATAGAAATTTAATTTTGACCCTTAATAGCCGTTTATTATGTTTTCAAATGAGCTATATTTCTTTATATGAATTATAAATTAATATTATAGCATTAATTATAATAATATGAACAATAATTTTAAATTAAATGAGCTCAATATTATTGTTCAGATTATTTCAAAAAAAAAAAAAAAATTCAAATAATTTTATAGCATAATTAAAAATTTTTATGATTTTAAAGTACTTTATAAAATAAAATTTTATTTTTAATAAATAAATTAGAAAAAAATTAAAAACATAAAACTTGTATAATAATAATTAAAATTTTATTTTATATATACTTTAAAATCTTATATATAAAAAACAAATAATAAAAATAATAATAAATAACAATCCAAAAATAATATCAAAGTTTATTATAAAAATGTTAAAATTATTATCCACACTGTTTTTCACAGAATTATAAATAAAAAACAAAACTAAAATAAAATCTGAGATCAAAGTATTTTATAAGGATTTCACATTCATTATAAAAAACAAAAATTGGACGGGGAAGGGAGGAAAAATGAGAAAAATTGAAAATTTTTCAAATTAGCCTTCAATAAGTGCCTCCTATATAATATTATCCTTTTTTATTATTTTTTTTGCTTTTTTTCAATAAAAATTTCATAAAATTATAATATTATTATTTTAACTCAAAATAAAGTAATGAAAAATCAAAAAAACAAAGCAAAAAAAGAATGATTATTAATTTCAATTAAATTTTCAAACAGAATATTAAAATAATTTTTATCATCTGACTTATTATTGAACTTTTAACTAATTTATTTTATGTTTTTCATGTACAATTACACAAAGTAAGGATAAGTGCCATTTTGCAGTACCATTTTAAAATCATTTTCACGTTATATAAATGAGAAAATATTAAATTTTAAATATATTTTTCAATATTCTTCAATTACAATATTTTTAATTCATTGAATGCATAAAAGATTCGAATGTTTTGGATTACATTACAGCGCTTGCAATTTAACACACAAGTTGCCTATCTAAATTGAAAAATAGGAGGTATATTTAAATCCCAGATATTTTGTGAAGAGATAATTTTAGTTCCGCGTAGTGAAAATTGCAATAAATATTGAATTAAAAAGCAATATTGAATTAGAAGCAGGGAATTTAGAGCACGTAGCACGACACCACGATAATATATGTAAAAATGTCACCTTGAAAATATCTGCTTGTTGGTGAATTTCTGTTATGTATTATAGTAGCACGAATCACTTTAGAATTTCATTTCAAAATAAAACTCAAACATAGACAAATCAGATTCAGGGAACTCAACTTAGACTTTTTATTTTTATTGCTTTAAATATTATTACAAATTAACAATACAACGTATGGTTGTTTATCTTTATTATTAATTTCTTATGAGATTAACTAACAGGAATTTCTTCATACAATTGTAGATTAGATGGATGATATAATTAAAGGAACGAATCAAGAAGTTAATAATAAGGATAAACCACTATACGTTCTATTGTTAATTTGTAATATCATTCGTGTAATAGGGAACAATACCTATTTAAATATTTTTGTGATTATGTATTTCAAATAGACGATTGTATGTCACAATCTTTTGTGAACAAAATCTTGGTAATAACGTAGATAACAGCTCTATAACGCAATGTAAAGAACAATTTTACGGTACAATTGGTAAAGCGTCCCCCTAGAAAGGGGTAGGTCACTGGTTCGAATTCAATTCGAGGACAAAATGTTTTTTAATTTTCCTGTATTGACTCATTTCTTTGTTTGTATCATCTATCAGTTTTGCTGTTGCAAGAAGGAATTTTCCTAAAATATTATTTAAAAAATTTTATATTCGATTTAGATAATTTTATTAAATTTTCCCAAATGACCGATCACTTTTTAAATACTCTGCTAGGTAGCTATTACATGCAATTGTATACACATCTCTTATTACTAATTTTCATTTTTACAATAAATTAAATATTTCATAAATAATAACCAATGATCTTTGTAAATAATAAGTAGTTAAAGTAAATAATAAAAAAAAATGTTATTGAATGGTTATTCAATTTCATTCATATTCCCATCAACACAGCTACCTTGTATATAGTTAGATATGTAGATTGTAAATATAATATTATAGCATAATACATAAATACAAAATACATTATACAGTCAAATATTATTATTATTATAATTATTTTTAATATTATATTATTCATTATAAATCCCTTTTAAATATTGAATACTTATATTTTTTGATAGTCAATTTTTCATAGACAATTTCAGAGGATTTTGTACTTAAAACCTTTCATTGCTTTTTCATTATTATTTTGTATATTTAAATGAAATTTATATTATGTATTTAAAAATAATATTAATAATCGGGAATGATGTTAAAATTGTAGTATATCAATAATAGGATAAAATTATGTAATAATTTTCGATAAAATTGTATTTTATATAAAAAGAATTTTGTATAAAGTTAAAATTGTTGTTAACATTGCCAGCAAATGTAGTTGTCAGTGATTATAACTAAAATCGTCTTAATTTATAGATGGAAAGAGAAGGAAAAAGGAAAGATGGAGGAAAAATAATATTAGTTGTATTGGTTAAATATTTTTAAGTAAATTAAAAATTAAACAACCAAAAACCAAACGCATACAACTACTGCACAGCTAGTTAATAGAAATCATCATAAACACTAGCAATAAATTAAAAATAAATTTAAAAAAATCAATGCTTCTGTATAGTATGGCCTTAAGAATTAATTATATTCCTATAAATAACAGACGAATATAAATTAACTTCGCGGTACATTAAAAGATTGAACGACCTTAATTTTACGGGAATTCTTTCTGTAAGAAATTCAACCCAATAAAACCGGGGCAACCCATCACAAGTGGATGAATAAAAACTGTGCGTCAACTATTACAAAGCAATATTGTAGTTTTGCTTACTTTTGTATTAACAAAGAAATGTTTGGTGTCCTTGTTAATTTATTTAATTCTGATTTAATATACATTATGGCATATGCAGATTCCGACTACAAATACATAAACCAATTTGTGATTGAATTCTCAAAAAGAAAAAACTAATTTTTTAAATTTTTTTTTTATAAAATACCTGAAATCACATGTAAAGAATTACATTGTACCGAATTTTCCGAATATACTAGTAATATTGCAAATAGAAATGAAGCAATAATATGTAGCAGAAATTATTAAATTTTTATAATTTCATTTCCAATTGATGATATAGAAATTATTTTACTTATTATGTAGGAGTTTGGATAATTTCTAATGGAACGTTTCTTACTAAAATATCGGATTTAGTTTAGAGGTCATTCAATTATAGAATACAAGTTTTCTTGTAAGGAATATTTTAATTTATAAATTAAATTCAAAATATTCAGTATATAAAATATAAATGTATATAAAATATGGTAATCTTTTATAACGCTGCAAACAAATAGACTGGCATAGTGTTTTTAAATTTAACATTCAATTTTATGTCAAAAATTTAAAAAAGGATATTATATAACTTCTATTTCATATAGTTTTCCTGAATATGTCCTGATTAAGTAAATGATCATAGTTATATAAGCATAAAATAATATCATTTAAAATGAAAAGATGTCTTTAGTTTCCTCTGTTTTCAATTTCGCTTCATTTTTTATTTTTCGTTATTTTTCTTTTTTATTATTTCCAATTTTATTTAATATTTATTAGAAGAAAAAAGGAAGTGGTATCCTATTTATTTTCTTTTTCCTTTTACTTTTCTTTTCATTCTTGAATGAAATTTTTAGTTCTTCTCTTCATTTTAAAGGAAAAAAAATATTCTCATAACAAAAAAAAGGAAGTAAATAAAAATATGTGTGTAAGTGGAAAAAGAAAATGAAGAGAATAAAACACATACAACAACAAAAAAACAAAAATAGTATACAACAAAGACCTGGAATCATCCTCATTCTATTAGCAAATTTACAAAATAAAAAATTTCGAAAAAATATGCTTGTCAGTTTTCTCTCTCTGTGAGTTTATATAAGATACTAAACGTATTTTATTTGAAGGAAATTTTTGCCTACCTACCCCATCGTAAAAGATATGTTCTTTGGAGTTCCTAAAAGTATTAGATTCAACAATATTATATTGATTTTTTCAGAAACCATAAGTGATTTTTAACAAAATTCCGAATACTTATCTCTGACTTCCAAGTTATATAGATTCACAATTTTTTTGATTTTGATTTTTGAAACTAAGAACAAATATTTTCCCTTTTACTTTTTTTTCGATTCGGCCAGTCGTCGAATTCTATTCAAATCATATTCATAGCGTTTCTTTTAAAAATTTTTCTTCTCAGCCTGAAAGTATGCAATATTTATTGTATAGTACAATTTTATTATATTAGTGAGAATAATTAAAGTAAGATTTAATTGTTTGATAATAAAATAATTGTGTTTGCTAGTTCGGGTGAAATATGCTACTTTACAAAAGTTGTAGTCGGGTTGCATTCGATTTTTTTATTTAAATATATTATTATTTAAGTATGTATTATAATACAGGACAAAGAGAAAACAAATGTTATGTATATATAAAATATAAGCTATGTAGCTATCTACTTTAATAAATATTTAATATTTCATTAAAAAAAAATATTTTCAAAAGAATGTTAAAATATTATTGACAAAATGAGAAAGTTATACAAGAAAATAAAATATTTTATACCTGCTAAAAACTTTTTTTAGAATACTGAATGAATATTACGTCACAAGCTACAAGTTTGCGATTAATTTAAAGGAAATTTGAAAATTTTTTGGTGATTTTATATTACCGATTTTATAATATTTGGGAATTCATTTAAAAATTTGTGTTAGATATGTAAAATAAGTTTCTAATTAGTTGACTATCAAAATGTAATTTAGAATTAAACTGCTGAAAACACGGTTTTGTTTCCACTTCCCATACAAAACAATTTCCGGAACAACACATTTTTTTAAAATAGTTAAAATCATTTATCAGTTAATGATCGAATTTATCGATTTTCCAAATTTTTCTTGTATATTATATGATCCCGATTGTCAAGGTATAAAACTACAATATTTCATTTTTTTCCTAGTATACTAATTTTCTTATATAATTAACTAAAATGAATCACTCTGTACAAAAGAATTATAAATACATTTATGCTCATTTTATTACAATAATATTTACTTTATTTAAATAATTTATTATTAATAATATGCCAAATATTTTATTATATTTAGTTAGGACATTTAAGAGTAAATATTATTATGTACACAAGTTGTAATACGTTTTGTTAAATGGTAATTTTAAATTATGAATAACTTTTGTATAATATGTAAAGCATAATATTATGTAATTTGAGAGTATAAAAATAAGGATTATATTTACAACTTTTATGTATGAGTATAAGTTAGTCAATGGTAGTTATTTATATGGAGAGTAGGTATATAGAGAAATAATGTCCAAAAATAATATTTGCTTTTTTTAGTTTTTTTCTTATACCAAAAATAAAGTAACACAAATCTTTATTTTCAATGAACTTCTTTTCTTTTTATTATTCAAAAGAGAGCGAAAAAAAGGGTATAATTTGTTAACGATAGAAGAATGACACATCCTTGAAAAAGTGAAGTATAATAATTTTATGATTTTTTTTTGTTATTGTTATTTTATTACATTTTTTTTTAAATATAATTTTAATATTACTTTCCTTTTTATTATATTCAATAATATAATTTTGTTGCTTAAGGTTTCACTTTTCCTTTTATTAGTTATATCATGACCCTGTGCATTATATATTTACACTCTATTTAGGTACATAAACTTGTCATCGAATACATTCATAAGTTCATTGCTTATATATTCATATACTTCACGAATACAATCGAAATAAATCAATTATTTTCCCTCCAGAATACAAAAATAATAAATTTTAATATTAGTGTCGTAATGCAAAGAGTGTCCGAAAAAGTAGCTTACGTTAACCAAAACTCAACATGCGACACTAATTTGTTGCCACCATCGTATTAGGAAGTAGATTTTTATTAATTCGGTTTGTCTCAGTATACTTCTCCAGAAACATTGAATATATTTCTCTTTAAAATAATATTTATGTACTTGCCTCTCCTGCATTGATTTTGTTGAAAAGATATTTTTTGTTGCATTGTTATGACATTTACTTTCCATTTTAAATTTATTCTCTCAAAAATTTTCTCTTGTTTGCAATAGAAAATTATTTTTAGTCGAAAATGACTTTTAATTTAAAAAATTTGAATGAAACTTCAAAATATTTGAGATCCTTTTAGCCTGTTATCTATAATTATTTTTAATTTCATATAAATTTAGTTTAATAATTTCGATACTTAAATTAATAATTCTAGACTTTTATTTTAATTACTAAGGAATGTAGTTTTGCAAGAAAATATACCAAAAATTTCAATGTTATATAAAAATAGTTTATCCTGTCCTTAGAAATTGTGATTTTATATGGAACCTCTTCTTTCGATTTTTACATAATATATATTAATATATATGAGAATATACATATAAATTTTACATTTAATTGAGGGTTTTATACCTTTTACATTATTGTTCAAAATGAAATTAATTTGGTGAAACCTAACATGGTACGGGGGTATTTCGAAAAGGAATTGATAAAAATTGTCTTGAATATTTTTGTTATACAAATCAATACTCACATATACATACATAATAAAACCATAAAAATATTTAAAAAAAGAAATCCAAAAAATAAGATGTTTTTTTTTGTACCACACAAAATTTTTGAAATCAAAGAGAATAAAAAATGATTTTTTTTTTAATATTATAAGTATATAATAAAAGTCGAAGTACACGTGGTATACAGTTATGGCTATTACGGTATTGTAAAATGAAATTTATTATTTAAAATTTGTTATATATAAAATATCAATAGAGGTACTTAAGGTTTTTAAAAGATCGTCATAAATATTATACATAAAATGAAAATTGTTCAAATTTATTGATTTGTAATTTTTTTTTTATTATATTTTTAAAAAAAATTTTTCCTAATGTATATTGTGTGGTTGTAATATAAATAAATCCCAAAATAATATTTTTGCTCTATTGAAAATTGGATGAATTGGATTTCTTTTTACAAGTTTTAAAAGTCTAAAAGAACCGTGCAATTAAAACAGGACTAAAGAAAAGTCGTTTATATTCATTCAAATTTTTTGGTTTATACTTTTTTGGTATATACTTATGAAGCAAATATATTTGAGGTAAGTCTGTATAATTTGGTAAACTTCTGAACCTTCATAATTCTTCCACCTTTATAATTCTAAAATATAAAGATTATTTTTAAATTGCGTCAGACTTTAGATATTGAACGTGTTATGATTGTTCCAACTTCTATAATTTAATTTGACATTATTAATATATTTTCTGAACGGAGTACATATATAATTTTTATCTGAATTTATAATTTATAATTTGAAAATTATTATGTTTTTCTTATACGAGTCTAAGATAACGTGGCTAAGGGTTTTTAGCACTATTTTTTTAGAATAATAATCTACTTAACACCTTAAAAAAAATCCGAGACTCCATAATATTGTCCTACATTTCCATAATATTGCCTTTATAGTTTATGAGTTTTCTAAAGGTGCTTAATTCAAATAATCAGCTTGCAATTACAAATTATTTTCAAAAACTTTTGTCAAAAATACTACTGAGAAAATTTAGTTTACTCTTTTCAAAATATTTCACACATTTGAAAAAGAGCATAAATAATAATCGCAGTATTCAAATTAAAATTAAATTTTTTTTTTATTTTTTCCAAAAGTCTTACATTTATGAGAACAATTAAATTGTTACACATTAATTCGAATATATTTTTTCCATTTCAGATATATTGTAAGTATACAACATATAAAATTTAATATAATTCTGCTCTCATTAAAAAAGAGACACACAAAATAATTGTTTTTTTTTTTTTGCCTCTTTCATTATTATTATTTGTTTCTCTTTCATTATAAATATTTATGCACGTGTATTAAGGATTTATTTTATTTTAATTGATTACAATTATAATAAAAGGAAAAAAAAATAATATTTAATAATTTTTTTTACGCTCGTATAAATATTAAACACGTGTATTTCATATTTCCTTATAAAAGTTGGTAGTGTGAGTGAAATATGGTGGCAATAATATAATTTAATTTCAACTGAAATATTAAATACCTATTCTTATTTAACAATACTAGAATAATATTGCTAATAATGACTCTTTATTAGTAATATCAGCTAATATATGCTCTCAAGTAAAGTAGCTGTTGTTATAGTTATAAAGAGCTGTAGTTGTCTCACACAATGAGGGAAAAATTAGAAATATAGTTAAATATATAGACTACTTTGAGCGTAGTCATATTTATTTTTAGGTGATTTTCTCATAAGTATTTGTAATTTGATTCTCTCTAAATATGTCATATAACTATACTGTATGTATTCCTAAAAATATATTAATGATTTCAATTGAATTTCCTAATAAAAGTTTTTCTTATATTTTTTTTGGAATATTTATATTTTAAGGATTGGTAGAAAAATAAATTGGTAATTTAAGAAATTTAATAACATCAGTGATCATTTCTTTTTAAAATATTTTTTGTATTCAATTTAAAATTTTAATTAACATTCAGAGGAATGGAATGAACATCAATGAATGGAATGTCTAGGCTTTAATAATTAATATCATATTTTTCTTAAAAACTAAATTGGAAATATCTTGCAATTAACTGAAGGAAACCCTTTATAAACCATAATGTCATGGTTATTTCTATTATAACATAGATCGGCAGATATTGTATGGTTTACAGATCAGTTCTCAGAATGGATGTTTGTTGAATATTTTAAAAAACCAATCGAATATTTTGAAGAATCAGTCGATAATTTTGAATATATTGAATTTTTTCGGAATCTGTTTTTATTGTGAAAATTTGATAAGGTGCAGAAAATTTCGTTTTCTTTGTACAGTTGAAAAAATAAGCTCTGGAGCTTCAATTGCTTCAACAAAAATCTTTGTGGTTATATTATCCTGTTAAATATTATGTAAATTTAAAAGAGAAAACTCAAATATTAACACATTTATCAGTTATAAAAAACTAAAGTTACATTATTTCAAATACACACATTTTGTTGTTATAATTTTATACATTATTTTGTCTTATAACATTATACTTGAATTTTCGTCCTTGGGAATTTTTCACACAAACAATACACTGTACTGATTTGGTGTTTAATTTTTTTTATTAGATTTTACTAAATAAGTAATAAGCATGCGTGTATAAAACAAACAAATAAACTGCATATAAGTAAAGCCATTTTTTAAGATAAAAAAAAAATTATCTCAAATATTAAAAAGTATGTTTATTGGTCTTGATGGAAATCTACCCTAAAAAACATTTTTTTATTTAGAATTTTTTATTTTTCTTTTAAGTTAAATTCAATTGAATGTAATAATAATGACAATAACAATAACAATAATGATTATAATAAAAAAAATCTGATGTGGTCAGCACATAACCGACCGCATTGTGTATTGTCTAGTTAAATGAAAGTGTTACAGAATATTATAAAAATGTCTGTTAAATACTTCTTTCCAATTTTTAGGACATTAGTAAGCTTATAGTTAACATACTTAGAAAAATGTAAATTTGGCTCTTAGTAGAGTTTCGCTTTGTGCTACCCGAATTCCCTGAAATGCTCGCCAGTTAGTTTCGTTAACAACCAGAACTCAAATATCAAATTTCAAGAAATTCCATCAATTTGTTCTGTGGATATGGTGAAAAATGTAAAATCGGCCCGCAAATCAGTTCTCGAGCCCTGATCTTTCCAAAAAAGTTATACGTTCATTGCTTTAATATGAGGAATTCATATATTAAATTTCAATGAAATCGGTTGATTATTTCTTTTTATATACACAAAAGTGTATGTTTGGCCCGTAGTAAACGTCTAGTTGCCGATGCCTGATCTTCCCAAAAAATTTACATGTTCATTGTTTTAATACGGGGAATTCATATATTAAATTTCAATGAAATCGGTTGATTATTTCTCTTTATATACACAAAAATGTATATTTGGCCCGTAGTAAACGCCCAGTTGCTGATGCCTGATTTCTTCCAAAAGTTAGGAATTTTTGCGTATGATCGAGCAAAGCTTATATATGAAATTTCAAGTAAATTGGTTGAATACTTTCTTCAAAATGGTGAAAAATGTAAAATCGGCCCGCAAATCCGTTTTCCAGCTCTGATCTTTCCAAAAAATTTATATGTTCATTGTTTTAATACGAAGAGTTCATATATTAAATTTCAATGAAATCGGTTGATTATTTCTCTTTATATACACAAAAATGTATATTTGGCCCGTAGTAAATGTCTAGTTGCCAATGCCTGATTTCTTCCAAAACATACGAATTTTTGCGGACGGTCGAGCTGAGCTTATATATAAAATTTCAAGTAAATCGGTTGAATATTTTCTTCAAAATGTTCAAAAATGTAAAACAGGCCCGCTAAAAAGTGCAGTTCCCGAGGCCTGATATATACCAAAAGTTGATCGATCCGTGCCATGGTGGAAACAAACTTACATATAAAATTTCATCAAAATCGGTTCAGCCGAACTTGAGATACACGCGTGCACACACAGACCGACAGACGGACAGACCGACAGACGGACAGACCGACAGACCGACAGACCGACAGACCGACAGACCGACAGACCGACAGACCGACAGACCGACAGGTTGCTAAAAATAGTTTATTTACACTTCCCTACTATGGAGAAGTACGTTCCCACCGAAAACTCGATATGCAAAATTTGTTGCCATCACATAACCTACCTATTGTTTACACAATACGGTCGGTAAAAAGTGAAAGGATAATAAAGAATTTCAATATTTCAAGTTTACAAAAAAAAATGGTTTTCTAAATGAGAAAAATAAAAGAAAAATCAAATCCTTTACAAAATCCACATAAAATATCCTTATGACTTTTGAAACAAACATAAAAAAAAAAACTTATTATTATTATTATTATAATCTAAAGCACAATGACAAACCTACGAGTACCAAAACAATTACAACTTTTTCACATAAAAACATTATTGTTTTTGTGGTAATATACATACACATATGCGCTTATGTAAAGTAACCGCAGAAGAAATGCACATATACTTTTGAAAAAAACTCTTTTTTATATGAGGGGACGGTAAAATAAAAAATTTATGTAAACAAAAAACAAAAATAAATTTAAAAAATATTTAAAATAATAAAAAAACAGAATACAAGGTTTCCTCAAAAATTCATTGAGAATCAACTATAAGAAATTTGATTTAATAATTTGGAAGAAAATTGTAAAATATTTTAAAAATCACAGTCCAGAGCGATTATATTATGAAAATTTTAGTCTTTTATTTAGAATCTACGTTAATTACCTACAAAGAATTGTTGTTTCACAAAATTTGTTTGCAAAATTGGATTTCGACTGCCTAAAATTAAAAAAAATTTGCAAATAGAAATATTATAGATGTAATTTTTTTCGATCATACTTTTAAAAATCTATCCGAAAAATTAATAATTTTTATATTTTAAGGCATGCTAATTTGTGTTTTAATTAATGCCAAATCAAAAAGACTCACTTTTTCAATAATATTTAAATTGCCTTTTACTCTAGTAATGTTAAAAATAGAAACTGAAAGTTGTCTTCGTAAATTTTTTGCTACTTTTAATATTATTAGGGTAAACAAGAATGGACCCAGTACAGTAGATAAAATTTACAAAATTGCAGCTGTTTTGCAGAAATAGAAGCCCATTTTATTTGTAAACGTATGCAAAACATTTAGTCGCCAGCTTGAAGTGTAATTGTAACGATCTGTTTTGGACGTTTTCTAAGAAATTCTGAATTTTAAGATTTAAAATAGAAATTTTACAAAAGGCATTAAGGCAAAAAATAACTACAAAAATTTAATGAACAATATTCAACGAAACTCAAATAAAATGTGTTCTAGCAGAGTTTTCTTTAAGTTATATACTAATTAGATCTTAAAAATAATATTGCTAATCTTAGAAAACAATTCATCTAAATTAGAATTTAGCATATATGGAAGGCAGAATGTATACTTATAATTTATTCAAAAATATTTTCTAACATGGAATCCTTCTTTAATATTAAGTTTGTTTTTGTACTTACAAGTTTTTATGAGTCTTCCACATTTACAAATAAAAAAACAAATTTCAACAAAGAGAAAAGTAATACAAACATGACAACAAAAAAATGACATCCTAAAACAACTAAATATTTTTTTTTTTGCTTATATTCCTTTTTAAATTTTTTCGCTTTAACCATCAAAAATGTATATTTGAATATGATTTTTTCCTGAATAAATATCCTGTTTTTTGAGCATGTATGTGAATGTAATAATTTGATGACATACATACACGCGTAAGGTACAAAACAATATTGTATGACAATATTACTGTGACTTTGTTTTTGTTTGCAAATAAAGTAGCTTATGCGTACAGTATTAGTCTATATTGCCTTGTATGAAAACAACGACAAAATCAACACGAAATATTGATAAATAATTTTTTTATGACTTTTGTGTTTCTTTTTTTTTGTAAATCCATAACTTAATAACAGCACATATTACGCAGACGAAATTTTTGTTTTAAAACACTTTATACCCCATTTTTAACATATTATTAAATATCCTTTTTGAATTAAATAACTTCAAAAAAAAAAAAGACATACATAATTTTTGAAGAAAATTCTTAAAGTACACATTAAATTTTGTATAAGAAGTAATTATTTTGCTTTGTGTTTATAAAAATTTTCATATATCATTGGATGTTCTTTGAATGTATGAAATATGCTCCCCTAAAAGTATGCAATATTAAGGAATGTTTTATTATTGTGAAAATTTTATATGAAGCGCACAGAAAATTAAAAATAAAGAAAATTCATGCAATTATTATGGTAAGGCCTTAGATATCTAATTTAAGTGTTAACAATTTGGAATTTAATTCTGTATAAACACATATTTCATATTTCATGTATTTCCTGCAATCTATTATAAGTTCGTGATGATTATTATATTATAAGAAAGAGAATGTAAATAACATTTTTGATGATATTTTCAAAATATTTAAAATTAAAATTTTTTTATATAATCGAAATAACAATGATAGAATTAATTAAATGAAAATAAAAGAATTTTCAAACAAATTGATTTAAATATTTAAAAACCAGTTTGTTAATTCATATTTACATAAAATCTTGCTAGTGGTTCCAAATATTACGCGTGGTGATAGCCCTGTAATTGAAAATTCATTATAATTAAACAAATAAATTTAAAAATCAAAATTCAGAAAAATTTCAGATAGAAATACAAAATAAAATAATTATAGCAATATTATTGTTATTATTATTATCAGATGAGTAGTTTTCTAATGTAATAATATTACAGTAGCATTTTGCTACTATTTATGATGATATCATGCAAAATCGATCATTTAATTGAGTAAATAAGTGCTTTGAGTGTAAAGATAGAAAATAGTAAACATTTTTTTTTATTTAGTAAATTAAACTGTGAAACTTCTCATCATCATTGTAAACAGAGAAACTGAAATGTTTAAATAATTGAAATTAAATGCAATATGTAGTGAGAGAGAACTATAAATGGCAACAACTATTTTAGAGAATAATGAGAATTTTTTTTAACAAAATTTTCTTTGTAAATAATGAATTTTAGCATATTGTGTTTAAGTTAAACTAATCTACGATATTAAAAATTGTTCTAAAATTAATATGATTAGAATTACAACTTTTGAAATAATTTTTTACAAAAATTCTCATACAATTTTTATTCTTATTCATATTATATGTGTAAACAGTATGAAATAATAAATTTTTGTTTATAAATTTCAATTATTTATATTGCTTTATATTACTTAAGAAAAATAATTAGAGCCGATTTTGAAAAATCAACATTAAAAAAAATCTAAAAATATGAGGTAAGAAAACATAATTTTCTTCTGTAACAATCTGCAAACAATCTCTCAGCATAAAGATAATCGTTTTTAAAACACGTCATAATAATTTCAACAAATCCCGTTGTAAAAATATTTATATTCACTCTTTAAAAAATGTATTTACATTAACATAACGTCTTGCATATATATATGTTGTATATATATCCAGGTTTCTACATGAATTATATAAAAATGTATAAAAAATATATAAAAAAGCACGCGTTTTTTTTATGTTCATATCTTATTGTACATATTTGTATACATGTGCATGTATGCATGTTTCGTGAAAGTAATAAAAAAAAATCAATAATAAAAGACGTATGGTAGTGCTATGAAATAAGGAATTAGGAAATTTTTATCATTTTATCATGTTATGCGCCAAAATTATATTGTTTAACCAAATAATTTATAAAAAAAAATATCAGCGCTTTAAAACCTAAGTTTCGTGTTATACGATTAATATTAAAATAGTTTCAATTCAAATTTAATTTTTCTTGCCAATTAGTAAGACTACATAGTTTTTATTGAATTACATAATATCATTAGGTTTTTGCCATCAAGCTGTAGGTACACGTAGTCACTAAATTTACTCATGTCATACAAAATTGAAAAGAAGCAATTGTTTTGTATATAATCTGGTTTTATAAATTCTAATTATCTGAATTTATAAATAGTCCTTATTATATAGGAATATTGCATCAAATTTTCTACTATGCCTTAAATTTTAATTAATAGTACCCAATTTACTAAGAATATAATACATCGAAAAACTGTAACTGTATTGTTTGGTTGAAATCACAGGCACAATTAGTTAGCACATAATCTGTTGTTTATCTAAAGATACCAAAGTTATGAAAGTTTTTCAAGTAAATAATAAAAAGCTAAAAAAGAAAATAAAAAAATAAATAAACAACCAAAAACAGTTAGTTGAAATGGAAATATGTAAATCATGCTATGCCGTCAATGAGAAAAAAACAAAAATTTTCGTATACAAGAATAACATTTTATTCAACTAAATTCTATATAATATATACATTATCAAATATATAATAATACGCAATGTAATAATATATCACAGCAACAGTTTGCACAAAAATTATTGTAATAATAATAATAATAACAATGTTATACGCACAACACATATTATTAAAAGTACAATCAACTGTACTAATTTATATTTACATAATATTTATATACATATATATATAGACTTACATGTGTGTACTTATATTAAATCTGTTCTTCAGAAGAGTCTAGATATTATAATAGGGTAATACTATTTTTACAACATAACAAAATGTTAAGATAAAAATAAAATAAAAACTTAAAAATCTTTTTTTCTATTTAATAATATTGACAATCTCTGTTCTAAATATAGGTAAGTTGTAGGTATAATAATTGTGTGGTACAATTATTATACCTACATTGTGTGGGTAGAATGTTCTATATATAATACTTTCTACAATGTTCAAGAACTCATCAAAAGAGTTTGTTTTTATAATACTATATATAGATATAACACTCAAATTATTGATATGTAAGTTTATTTTTTTAATCTCCTTCGACTTCTCTATTTTTGCTCCAATTTATATTTTAGAAAAATTCAATTAGGAGGTTAAAGTTGTTTTTCATTTTGTTTTAAGAACATTAGCATCTGGTTACTCTAGCATAAATAATATTATTAACAAAAACTTTGCGGTATAACAAAAGGTTATAAAAAATAATTATTAATACATTTTTGTTTGTTTATTAATGGAACAGTTTTGTGGGACAGTTTGTTGATTCTGTAAAAATGTCGTTTATCAAGGGAAATTTGTTAAATCTTTTCGAAGAAATTTTGTTGAAAAATTGGCAAGTTTCTGTGCTTAAATTTTGGAATGAATGAATGACAAGGTCGCTATGCTCGACGTTAGCTGAGGAAAAAAAATAACGCAGATCCGAAAGGATTATTAAAATTTTTGTTTTTACAATAAAAACAAAAATAGGGTATGTTTAGGTATATACATCTAAAAATTTATAAAAGTAATAAAGTTAAGCTATTCCTATATTATCAAGATTTCCTTGATTCCTAAATTTTAAAATCACACTAACGTTAACACATTATCATGTTTGAAAACTACATTTGATACAGTTATATAAAATATTTGAAATGTAATTTTAATTGTGTCGTACACACTGAACAGCTGTTGCGATGTTTGTCCTTATTGGGTTTGTTAAAAAGATTTATTCAAATTTACAAATGGTAATTCTAGTGTTGTTTTCATAAGAATATCAGTTTTGAAATTCTGCAACGAAGTATTTGAAATGTATCTTATTTAGAATTGTTTTAATTAGCCAAAATAACATAATATGAACAAAGTTGAGCTGGTGTCATATTACTAATAATGATTTCATTTCTCATTTACTACCAAAATAAACAAGAAATTACGCTTGTAAAAGTTACGGATTTTTCTTAAGCTATGTATAGCACGTGTGTCTATAACATTATGTTTATGTTAATTTAACATCAAAATTAATTCTATAATTCCACATATATCTGTATACGTTTGTATTTCTACATTTTCATATTATTATGTTTACACTATACTGTAAGGATAATATTGATGGTGATAATTATTATGATCATACAACAACGTAATGAAGAAAACAACAAGAAAAAATAAAATAAAAAATATTATAAACATTTTTTTCCCTAATTTCCTGCTTGTTGTTGTTTTATTCTGTATGTCTAGGTTTATTAATATTGTTGGAATTACAATAGTTTTTAGAACTTTTGCTATATTGGGAAAAAATTGCTTATTAGTTTCGATTTGTTTATCCTCCCATTCGCCTGTCTTAGCTTTCTTTAGAAAACTTTTCCGTTCTTTGAAAAAGAAAGCTTCTTCTTACATAATATGTTATTTCTGTAGAAGAAAATTTTTTTCTACCTTCCCTTACACAGAAGTCGTAAAAACAAGATTTTTACGAAGTTTACTGTATAGAAACACAAAAATAGAAAAGTTACTTACTTTAACTATCGCAAAATACGTAGTATTGTCAGACGTTACAATTGCAAAATGACTAAAAATGTTAACCGTTTTCACAAAACATTAGAAATTATAAAATTTTAGGAGTTTTTTCTTCAAAAAGTATGTAATATTAGCATTCATACAATATTCGTGTATATATTTCGAGGGAAAAATGCTGCCTTACAAACCGATGGTTTGATCCAGTTTTAATATTATAATTTTTGATATACACATATACTTTTGTTGTTGCTTTCATTTTTATTATTATTGCAGATTTTTTGTGATGGTTCTCTGTTTCTGTTGCCATATTATACTTTTTATAGGTATTTATTTTTTACCTTGTCTTCCGGTTTTTCTTTTTTTTCGTGGAAAATTTAAGAATGAAAAATCCTTAAATTTTGCTTATTTCAGTAGATGTCTGTTTAAATAATATTAAATTTATTATATAATTTATTTATCATTTGAACTACTTAATTATTTCACTATAATATTAAATTATAATTTTTACAATAGGCACAAAATTCAAATAATTTGCATTTCACATAATTTTGAAATTTAAGAATGAAAAAGTAGCCTATAATACGAGCTTTCATTATATTTTATAAATTCTAACGTACACGAGTAAATGAGAAACTGGTAAAGAGTTTCTAATTGGTTGTTTTTACTTTTCGTATTTACGATCTTTTTTATAAAATTTTGAAAAATATGAAAATATTTCGGCACTTTACCGACATTCTTATATTTCAAAATTTCTATGAAGGTAAATGGCATGCTATCATAAAATATAATTATTTATCTTAACTCACTTCCTAAATCGCATAACTCGACTATTCTGTTAATACTTTTTGCAATTTTTTTATTTTCATCCTAAATCTATGCAATTTTATTTATAATTTTGAATTTTTTTTTCACTTAAATTTGATTTGTTTTTTAGAAAATTTTATTTCCACTCGTCCACGATGAAAGTGGGCAATTTTAAAAATCATTGGTTTCTTCTGAATTTACTATATTATATATGATGGGTTAATATCATAATTAATTTTATGTGCACATGCATGTGTTTGTGTTTTTGCAATATATGGAAGTATAATCCATAATGTAGAAATATTTTATATTCACGCAATAATTAACATGTATGTAGACTCTACATGATATTTTTTTTTTTAAAGTAATTTTTAGTTACGTAACAAAGTCATTAAGGACATCATACACAAAAAAAAATAAATATATATATATCATTTGCATCATCAGTGATTTAGATTACGTAATTACAATTCCAAAAATTGCTAAAAATAGTAAAGTTTAAATAAAAAAACGTTAGCTACTATAATAAGGATACACAAAAAAAAGACATATACTTTGACAGTAATAATTATAGCTATATATGTATATAAAAACACAATCCACACATGTATTCACATATATGTATACATGTATACTATGTTAAATTACATAAAATTTTCCGATTTACTTTAACAAAATCATTTTAGATTAAACAACAAAAACAGCATATACGTCCGAAAAAAAAATTTAATTACAATTCTCTGATTTAACCTTACTTATAATTACAACTGTATATTTCTACTCTCATACGCATATTATGCATATTACATATAAAAATCCCAAATCAACTAAATACATAGACAGAGAGATGTTTGATAAAAACATTATTAGTTTTGTCCTTTTTTTGTTGTGTATTCAGTACACCTAAATTATATTTATATAGGTATTTGTGTAACTATAGATATATTTATATTATGTACATAAAATATCAACATGATAATTATTAAAATACCCTGGACAGAAGATGATATAAAACGGAAAATAAAAAAAAAAAAAAACAGATATTTTAACAAATCAATTTTCAATTCCTAAGTAATTAACAGGAATACAAAAAAAAAACGTAAAAAATAAAGGAAAAACGGAACATAAAAAGAAAAATCCAATTTTACGAAAGACTTTTTTTTATTAATATATCCATACATAATATGTATATGTATGTACGTACGAATAAATCACGACAATACGTAGTTATATGTACAGACACAGCAATGTGTTTATGAATTAGTATATTGCAAAAAAAACCTTACATGTATGAGTGGATAAAAAAATGTTACGAGCAAAAAAAATTCTCATAAAATTAAAATATAATTTAAAAGAAAGTTTAAACAGAATAATCTTCAAGTTAAATAAGGATTAAATTAAAGAAAAAACGAGAAAAAAAATAGAGTTGACCTTGTCAACTCTGTGATACCCGTACGAATTTGTTATCCTATGTGCGAATAACTAATGTGCCATAACTAACTATGGGGCAGACTATGACTTTAAGTTGCCGTATTACCATATAAATTTATGCAAAATTTCAGTACTATGTGTTATTCAAAATACTGGTTGTGCCAAACTACTATTGATATTGTATGGCAGCTACCAGAAAGAGCCAAGAAATTTTAGCGAATTTTATCAAGCACATCGGCCCTACTAATATATTCACTTGTGCGAAATCTCAATACCACAGCTTTTATAGTTTCTGAGTTATAGTCAAATAACTTTTGAAGTTGTATGGCAGGTACCAGAAGGAGCCAAGTAATTTCAACGGCTTTTATGAGACACATTGGCCCTACTAATATATTCGTTTGTGTGAAATTTCAATACCATAGCTTTAATAGTTTCTGAAATATAGTCAAATAACTTTTGAAGTTGTATGGCAGGTACCAGAAGGAGCCAAGTAATTTCAATGACTTTTATGTGACACATTGGCCCTACTAATATATTCGTTTGTGTGAAATTTCAATACCATAGCTTTAATAGTTTCTGAAATATAGCCAAATAATTTTTGAAGTTGTATTGCAGGTACCAGAAGGAGCCAAGTAATTTCAACGACTTTTATGTGGCATATTGGCCCTACTAATATATTCGTTTGTGTGAAATTTCAATACCATAACTTTTATAGTTTCTGAGATATAGCCAAATAAATTTTGAAGTTGTATGGCAGCTACCCGAACCGGTACCCCGATCATGTCCAATTTAAATAGGGTTCTGGCACTTACTACAATAAATCATTTGTGAAAATTTGGTGAACTTAGCTCAATTAGTTTTTGAGTTATCGTTCGGACGGACGGACGGACGGACGGACGGACGGACGGACGGACGGACGAACGGACGGACGGACAGACAAAGTTAAATCAACTCAGAATTTGACGCTGATCAAAAACATACACTTGAGTCTATATCTAACACCGTTATTTCTTAGCGTTACAAACGGTAAGGCAAATTTAGTATACCCTTCGAACATACGTTCGTACGGGTATAAAAATATGAACAAAAAAAATTGAAAGAGAATTTCCTTTTTTTTTTTTTTGGTATTTAATATTATTTAGGCTTCAGGTGAAAATTTTAACAAATAAAAAAAACTTTTTATTTTGTGATTTTACAAGAGTATTATTTAATTTATTTATTTGTGATAGTAGGCCCAAGAACATTTTGGTTATTTTATATTAAACTACATTTGGACATAAGAATTATATTGACTGTATACTTACGAGTATTTGAACCAATCAATTTAAAATTTTATTAGTATGATCAGATTTATGTATGAACTATACACTTTTTGCTGCTTTTTCACACGAAACACATTCAATCCGATTCACTGACAAGGCTATGAGAGATACAGAAAAATGTTTTATTGAAGAAAAATGTCTTTTGACTCTCATTGTAGCGCATCGAGCAAAAAAAAATTTAAAAAAAAAAAAAATAAAAATTCTGATTTTGATGAGTCTTATCTAGAAAACTCAAATTTAATTGATTGTATGACCAAAAATAAAAGGCAATCAATTAATTTACAAGAAGATTCACAAGTCAAACTGTGACGGTTAATCTATGCCGATTGGTTTCTAAAGTATCAGCATTTATTTAAACGCAGGAAAAATCTGGTACCTTTTTTTTCAACAGGCTGTAGTTCAAAAATGAATTATATGAACCCCCCAATCCGCCTCACATACAATTTCCAAAATTGATCAAATTTGCTACCTTATGTGAAACACCCTGTATAATATATAATTTTTTCCACGAAGTAAAAATTTTATTTTTACTCACTCATAGCTGATATTTTTAATAAATCTACTCAATTTAAATTCTTTGACATTAATATTAAAAAATATTAATTTATTATTAAACTAACAGTATAAATTGTAGATAGATGCGTTTACTATTAAATTTAATGTAATTATACTTAATACATTAATAATGATAATGAAATTCTATTAAATTTAATTAATTACGAGTAATGATATTACGAATTTCTGTTCAGTTAAAGTTTTGGTTTTATTTTAAATATTATGTATACATGTTGCATTTATTATGTTATTAAAAATAATTTTACTTTGAGGTGTCTCTTATTCCATTAAGAAGTAAATATTTTATTTTAAAACTAATTTAAGAAATAACATAGGTAATTGCGGAAACAATTCAAAAATACTCTGAGAATGAATTATTTTAATTTGTCGATTAAAACTCTCGTCATACGAATTGCATTCTCCATTTCATAGGGCAGATATCGTTATATCTTGATTTCAGTAGATATAGCGTTATCTTGATTTTAATTAAAACTACTTATGAACTAAAGCGATACTATAAAGCTTTACTCAATATTAAAGTTGTATTTATTATTATTATGAGTTTACTCATATTTGGTACTATCATGCATATAAATAAAATTTCAATAGAACAACAAAGAGAAAATTACATTTTTACAATGATGCCATTGACTGCGATTAAGTTTTTCCTTTCATTTCTTTTTTCCCTTTGATGTTTTACTTTCAATATTTTTGTTGTCTGATGTTAGAGAAGCTTATATTATTTTAAGAGAGAATATGAGAATTTAATTTTCATAATATTCTCTTAATATGTAAACTTCGTTATACAATATCTTTTCATTGAAATGAAATGAGAGTGTTTTGCAAGAAGATAACTACAATGACAATATGAAATTATACAAAAAATCTTCAAAAAAAAATTCATTTTTTCATCTCTGTTAAAAAAAAAAATAAAAAAATTATATACTTTCTTTCTTGTTTCCGTTTATATTTGACATTTTACGTTATTTACTTTTATACAATACCTTGAGGTAAATTTTCCTTTTTTTTTTTAATAGTGTAAAAATGAATTAAGGACGAAAAAGAAAAACAAAATAGGATAAAAAGAAATCTTAATAATAAATGTTATAGCAAAAACGGTAAGGTAAATAACAAAACAAAGGCATAAAGAAAAAAGAAAAAATAAGACAAAATTAAAATGAGAACCGACTGAAAAGAGAACAAAACAAAGTTATCACTAGGGAAATTAAGTTTTTACTTTTACCTTTATATCATTTTATTCTTGCACTTATTATGTATGTATATAGGTGTATACTAAATATTATTTATACATTATTATAATAGTATAATATGTCTGTATTAAAATCGTTTTGTTATTTACATAAATATGTGTGTGATTATTACAAAGTCATATGTAACAAAACTAAAATATTATATATTAATTTACAATCACATGTAGTAAAAACAGTAATATTTTAAATATACAACTACTCGTTGTAAATATAATGAAGATTTTATATGCGTGACGTATAACTAAACTTTTACTGTGAAATTTATTTCCTCTCCCTTTGCAAGATTTCGAAAAAACGAAGGAAATATTTTCATTCAAGAAAATTTTCCAAAAGTTTTCAGTCTTTGGAAAAAAAAAATATTATTATACTTATTTCAATTGCTTTGTATTTTACAAGTTTTTTTTTTTTTGGGGTTTTTTCTTTTGTCTTAAATAAAGTTATTTTTAATTTTTTTTTTAATTTAATACTTGTTAAATTTAAATACTTAAGAAATGTAGCGTTATTATATTAAAAAGGGAAAAGATTTTCACAAATTTAGTCACATACACAAAAAATGTAGAAATTTAAACATTTCAAATTTTAAACTAAGGACAAAAACAGTTAAATTGACAATAAAATAACAATATTATATTGCAGTTATATCACAAGAGGAGGCTCATTTTGAAATATTTTCAAAAAATAATGCTACATAAGACGATTTTATGTATGTAGTATAATATAGACGTTTTATAATTGTAATATACAAGAGAATACATCTAACAAGAAATGTTATTTTGTAAAATATGCAGAACGTCTAGTCTAAACTTTGTATATTAGTCAGAAATTCTGATTAGATTTTACATTATTTTAATAAAATAGCCCGAGACTTTTTCTTTTTTTGAAAAATTTGAGAAAATTTTATGAGTCATCTTTCTAAAATCTATCACACTTTCATTATAATGCAAATCTAGTTTTCAGTACCTGTTGCGAGAATAGAAAATTGCATTGTTTATTCTATACATAATAAAATTTTTTTTGAAAAAAAATTTTCCCAACCTGCAAAATAAACTAAATTTGCACTCAAATAAAATGCAATCTAATTTTATTTTTTCTTCTTGCTTTTTTTTGCAATTCACTATTTGAATATTTCATTTTCACAAAGACACAGAATTTGAAAATTTATTTTTCAGGTGAATAACACACAAAAATTTTCGTGGAATTTTCAAATAACACCATCATGACCTTTATATACTTTTATATATCTAGATGTGAAAATCATGCTAAAGAACATATTTTTTTTTTTTAGAAAAAATGATAATTTTTAATCATGAACTTGACAATGATGATGATTCTTTGATAATGCTAATTTTATATTTTGTATACAAATGTCTCAGAAAACAACAAAAACAAAAAAAAAAAACAAATGAAATATTTTGGAAAATTTAAAATTTATTTGTGTTTTCATTTTCAATTTTTCTTTGCCAAAATTATATAGCTATTTCCAACGGGATTTCAACTAAAACTGGTAAAGGATATTTATAAATTTTTTGTCTTTATTTTATTTGCAACCGTGGAAATTTTCACATTATTTTGGAAAATATTTTATTTTTCAAGAATATTTTTCGTATTTTGTTAGAAAAATATTTTTGCATACATTTATATTTATTTGTATATCATTTTTCATAATCATAAAAAAATAGCATAGAATTTGAAATTTTTATTAGGTCAATAAGAGTAATTTTGATGCCAAAAAAAATTTTTTTTTTGTTAAAATTTTCATGATAAAAAGCAACGCGTTAAACCATTTTTAAAAATATTCTTCAACATAAATGTTAAAAAATTTAGAAAATAAATTTTTAATTTTATTCAATCTAATGTTCAACTTGGGTTTCGTGGAATAAATTTTAAAAATGAATTCGAATTCATTTTTTCTTTTAATAAAATTTATCGCTTGGAATTTTTTTGGTAAAGAAACTGGAGTACAATTCAGATGACAGGAATAATGTGAAAATTTTAAATTTAGTTTAATGGTTGGTTTAAATAAGATTTTGAGAAACAAAAATTAAATTAAAAACTGTAAATATAATAGAATTTTTGGAAAATTTCGGAAAACCACAAGAGACTAATACAAAACGTTTTGTGTGAAATTATACTTATACAAAAATTTTTAAATTGTTCTGCCCTAAATAAGCTCATAAAATTGCAAATTGAACAAAAATTTTCATACAAACTAAATTTGAAAAATAATATTTTTAACTTTTAATTTGACATTTTAATTAACCTTCATTACTTCAATGATTCTTGACATACAAAGTTCTGGAAAAAAAAGAAGAAATATTTTTAAAGGTCATTTAATGGGCCTTTTAGTGGGCGCATAATTTAAAATTTCAAAATGGAGATGCATATGGAAAATGGAGAGATTCCATAATAAGCTTTATGGTTTCACTAAAATATACAGAAAATTTACCTCTTAATAGTTTTCGTATGTAATTCTTTAATTTTAATACAATATTTATACTTACATTTTCTTATTGAAAATATTTGTAGGGTAGATAAATAAAAGGCATGAAATATGCGCCAAGACTGGTTGCAATGCACAGAGGGTGGCAAACACATACAATTGTTTTCTTATAAGAATTTGAAATTTTATAAAAATTTGAATGAATGAACCAATGTTGCTATAGTTGTTATAAAAGTACTTATACCAGACTATATAGAAAAACAGCATTTATTTCTGAAAATTTCAATAAGGAGATTATCTAAATTACCAGTAATAAATGCAAGTAATTTGTAAATACCCAGTAAAAATATTAATTAATTTTTCACTTCTTATTTCGCACTAAAATAATGAAATTTTCACTCCTTTTTTCTTAAAAAAGAAAAATAAAATTCAAACTGGAATTTTCAAAAGCAAAACAATATTTGAAAATACAGAAATCGAATATCAAAATACTTAAAGTGTTATACTAATTTATCTTTAATTTTCATTATTAAAAATTCAATTGCATTAAACATTTTAATAAAATTACTCGTACTTTAATATAGTTTTCAATAACACTATGTTCTTAAACAGGATTTTAGTAAAATCCTTTTTAAAAAATAAAATTTCATTCGCTTTGATTTTCATTATAAAAGAAACCGAACATATTCTTTTTTTACTTTGATTATACTCGTAGAAATAAAATTTATTCTATAGAAGATAAAGAAATTGAAAATGCTACGATTTTAAAATTTTTCAATTGAAATTTTTTTTAATGTACGAGTAATTCAGTTTTTTAAATATCTAAATTCTATAAGTACATTTAAAGTAGTTATACAAATTGATATATAACATTTTAAACTTCAAAAGATTTAAAAATCCTTTATAGAAAATAAAAAAAAATGAAAAAAGTAGAAATAAAAATTCTCATTATAAAAAAGTTTTCTTAATTTGGTATTTGACAGAATTAGTAATTTACCTTGGTTATATATCGTACATATACTATAGTTATATACTATAGGGTGTAATTGTAGTTTATTGATACTAAAATTATGAAAAATTTTAGTAAATTAAATATGGTTAGAAATTTTTAATTTAAGATTTCTAAGTTTTCCATAATTTTTCCAAAATTAATTTGAAAATATAATTTTTATATTAAAACAAGAAATTTCCTTAAAATTGAATAATAAAATATTTGTTCGTGAATGGGAACATACTAGATTCGTGACTCTCTCTGAGTAAATCATAATAATTGATGGGAGAATAATTGTATAATAATATTGATAACATCGCTCTCTTTATACATTAATATTTTTGTAATGAGTACTTTTTACCGCCTTCTCCTTTTATTTTAATTGTTGCTATAACACTCTCTTGATTATTTTTCTACATTTTAGAATTCCTCTCTCAATATGATTTATATTTTTGTTAACATATTTTGTTTACAGTCATTTAGGTATATAATATAATTAATATAATAAATATTATAATAAATATTTCGTTTTTTTAGCTTAACAATTACTGTAAGAAAACTAAAATTATTTAGAAATTTATTGAGTAATTTTAAATCTAATTAAAAATTTTGTATATTTTAAAAATATTGAAGAATTTTATTATTTTTTTTGATGTTGTAATTTTGAAATATACAACAAAAATTTGACAATTCTTTTTACAATTTGAAATACCCTATAAAATTCTATATTGAAATTAGTTCTTAAGTATATTAACTCTTCAGGTGCTATTAGGTGTGAAAGATATAAATTTAAAGAATTTAATACAACTTTATGTTACTTATGAATCACAACCTAAAGAGCAACAGTTTAATTTTGATTGCAACGTCCCAATTCGATTCTGATATAAAGGTACAGATTTCTGATAAATATACTAATTTATTTTTCGATAAATTCTAGTAATCCTAAAAAAAAAATATATTTAAATAATCTCGTATTTTTAATAAAAACAAAAATTTTCATGACTCTGCACCCTATATTTATTACGTTTGACTAAATTGTATAACTATGTAAATATGCTATATATACCACAACTGATATCAAAAGTAAGTAAAGGTATGGTAAATGATATGGTAAATAATTTTAATTTCTACATTAGAATAGTGAACGTACCTATGTGTATACGTTCACGTACTATGCAATGTAACACACAAATATGTACATTAATTTAAAGTATATATACTTCAATGATTACTTTAAGTACATTTGGTGGTGATGTTTAGCGTTTCTTTTATTTTATTTTCAGTTTCTTTTTATCTACCTTACATAATATTACGATTACAAAATAATAATAATATCTTTGATATAATTATCCAGAATTCAAGAACATTTATTTTAAAAGTAAGCAACACCTTAAGGGATGAATTCAATTATTTATTTTAAATTAATGAATTTCATGTGTATATGTATATACATTTATACGATATACTTAAATTAAATTCAGTTCATTGAATTGAACTTAAAATTCTAGTTTTATATATACTCGTAAATTTTTCAATGCAAGTAGTAAACTTTAAGTGAAAAAATTTAAAATTATTCAAAATCATTACCCTCTTAATAATATACCATATAGGGAAGAGTTAATTTTTGTATAAAGAATAGTTATTTAAGTATAGTTTAAATTAAGGTAAGAATGTAATAGACATAATGTAGATATTGTATAAGAGATGTAGAATTGGAATATTGAATAACTAGAGTATATGCAAATGATGATAAAAATTCCGATAATTTAAATAAAGTATACATTAAATAGGATGCTGTGCAGATGTCAGTTTAATAAATTTAATGTAGTTTCTTCAGGCTCTTTGCTTTAATTTTATTTGATAAAGAAATATAGCATCTGGTGGTTTGAAAATTAGTACAATTTTTTTGTTACTACAGTTTACATAATATAAAATTGCAAATTTAATTGTAATTAATTATTATTTCTAATATTGTTATATTGGAGGTATAATTATTTAAATATTTAAATATTAATTAATTTTAATTATTGAGAAATTTTTTTAGTGTTTTTGATAAAAATCCAAAATTTGTTCCCGAATTAATAAAATTGCTCTGTGTAATATTTAATTGTTTTGCATAACTCTAGGGGAAAAGTTAAATCATGAAATTGCTATAATGGTGAACTATAGAAGCTTAATTTAATTTTATCAAAATAATGTACTCAAATGTTTGTCAGTATAAAACTACATAGCAGTTACAGTTTCGTCATTGACAACTAAAATTTAAAAGAGAAGACGAATTGATAGATATTTTTGTTCTTTTATTCTATTTAGTAAAGATTACATTAAAAATTTTTTTAAAATCATTAAAGAAAATTGATAACAAACTTCGTACACTATAGCAAAAAATCTACATAAATTCAACAATAGAATTGATCCACATCATAAAGGTAGTTTTTGGTAGTCCCTTAAAAATTTTTTCTCAAGTCATAATAGTTTTTTCAATTGATATAGAATTCAAATTAAACTTAAAATTTAAAACTTAAAACTCTTAAAGCATTGCTGGTTTTTATTGCAAAAATTTGAAAATTCCAAAGGGTTGATTGCTTTTATAAAGATTTTGAAGAACAAACACAAAATTGAGCAAAAGTAACAAAATTTTATTAGTGAAATTTTCCTTTTTCCTTGTCCTTTTTCGACTTTTTCATACATTTTCGGCGTTTCCCAAACAAATTTTTTCCTAGTTATATTTTGCCTGAGAAGTTGTCGAAAGTTTCTAATATACTGTATTTTTTTTTTCTTAAAATCTCCAAAAAGAAAGTTTTCTTGCTTAAAAAAACCTTCAATATAATATTTTTCTGAATAAAATTCTCTTATTGAATTTAAAGCCTTGAAAACTTGTACCTTGAATATTGTATGTACCTTGAAAACTTACATTAATAATATACTCCTAAATATGAAGGTGACCTACATACAATTTGCTATAATATAGGACAGTGTTTTATTCAAAATCATAAAATTTATTTAAATATACAAAAGTTCATTAAACGATTTAATTCATACCAAATATTTTTTTGATGGCAGAACACTGCGTGTACGAAACACAAAGTCCAAAGTACAAAAGCCAAATTTATCCAAAAAAAAAAAAAGATCATAAAAATGTTCTTTAAGTTTTTTATGCGTACAATCGATACAAATTTTTAAAACTTATGATTATGATGGTAGCATTTTTATAAAGATTGTTACGTATTATATTGCACTGTAACTAATCCAAGACTATAAACTAATAACAAAAGCACATGCTTTTACCCTACTACACGTACAATATTACGTATGTCCCTACACTCTATATAAGCCAAGCTCATTAAATTAAAATTTTCTTTATTTTTATTTAAAAAATTATTTAAAGAAAATTTCATTATTTTCCTTTTTTTTGTTTTTATTTTTCAAAACAAGAACAATGACAACAGTGAAAATGAGTTTATTTTCTATATACAGTACTTTTTTTTTGTAAAAAGAAAATTAAAATAAGGACAAAAATTTTTTTCCTTTTAAATAAATTTTATGAAAGAACAAAAAAAGAAAAACAGAGAAAAATTCTTCGTTCATTGTCGTTTCATACACGTATATATGAAACAAGGATGAACGAACAGCACAATATTTTTCTTATACATTGTTCTTATTTTTATTATTAATATTTTTTGTTGTATAAAATTCTCTTGGATATTATTATATTTTATTTGAATATTTATTTAGCAAATAATAATAATAATAATACGCCAATGAAAATTAAAAAGGGACCAAAAATTTGTATTCATAATTCTTGGTGATTTTTTCATTTTCTTCGTACACGCACACACACATTCTTCACTCACGTTTTTGTTTCTCATTTGTTTCCTTGCTTTTTGTTTTTTAAAAAAAAATATTGAAAAGAAAATTTGTTGAATAAGAATATGAAATTATTTATTTTTTGTTTTTTAAATTTTCAAAGAATTTGGAAAAAAATGTGTTATTAATTTCATTTAGTTTGTCTGTATCGGTTTTTCACTAGAATTCAAGGTAAGAAACTTAACTAAATGAATATATTGTCATGAATATTATTACTCTAGAACAGAATTTCCACCAATCTACGTTCTACATCGAGTAATAGGCAATGAAATTTCTCAAAAATTCTGTTTTAGTTCAATTTATTGTGTTGAACTGTTAAATATTTTTTGGGTCATGCAGAATTTAAAAGGAAAAACATTAAAATTTCTACGTTCTTGTTCTTCAAATTATATTTATGGTAAAAGTTTCCAAATCCCAAATTAAGTTTTTTTTCTAGTAAGCTTGTTTTGAAACCAGTGCTATTTCTCCTAAACATATAAAATAATATTAAATATAATCAATATGAATGAAATGTACTTTATAAAAATTTTGCTTAAAACCAAATTTTTTAATTTTTAGTGGACCCAGACTTTAATATTATGGCAAAATGTATTTGAAAATATCACATTTTGTTAGTATGTGTTCTTATGGTGTGAAGATAATATCCAGACTTTATAATGAAGAGAATTTTTTTTTATTATACCAAACGGCTTGCATAACTTTTCAAAATAAATGCATAAATAAGGCTAGATTTTAAATATTTTACGATTGCGATTAGGGTGTTATTATTAAAAATAATTTAAGGATCTAATTAGTTTTATTTTTAAAAAATATTTACGAATTTTATTAATAATTAGAATTCTATAGTTAGTTATTTAGAGAGAGTAGGTGACAACCTAAGCGCTATCAACCAGTACTAGGCCAACAGAAGGACCATCTCTGCACAACACACCTCTTCCCGCTAAATTCACTGACGGTCCATGAAAAAGTATTATAAGAGTTATTTTCGAGAGTAATTTGAATTCTATATTTCGTTTCATATAATAATTTATTGTTATACAGAATTATTATGTTGTTATAATTACATTGTTGCTGTTCAACTATGGAGAAAGGATAAATTTCAGAATTGAAATTTTGGGACCAAACTGATGTATAATGTTGACTTTGATCAACTTTAATTATTTGAATTAATTATTATAGCAAATATTATGGGAATTTTTTTTGTCATATATTTTTAAAACAAAAATTTTTAGTTATTCAATGATTTTGAAACAAGACAATTATTTAATAACTAAGAAAAAATGATGTGATCAGCACATAACCGACCTGCAATGTGTATTGTCTAGTTTAGCAGAGAATGGTTACAGAAGATTATGAAAATGCCTTTTAACCACTTCTTTCAAATAATAGGGATATTAGTTAACTGTTAAACTTCCCGAACTTGAGATTACAAATCAACAGACCGACAGACACACAAACAGACAGACCGATAGTTTATTTAACCTACTAAAAATAGTTTATTTACTCTTCTCTACTATGGCGAAGTAAGAACGTTCCCATCGAAAACTTGACATCCGAAATTATTATGGTGTCATTACATAACTTCTCTTATTGTTTAGATTGCGGTCGGTATTATTTTTGAAATGATGAAAAATGATTGAAATCTTGAATTTGTATTTGTTTATGAATTATGAAAGTTAAAAATGTCGTTAAATCTATGATAATGTCTTACATTATATCTATTCCTTGGAAATATCAAACCTTTATTATAATATCATCAAATACCACAGAAACATAATTCTTTTATTCTTTACTTTATATATAGTTTAAATATAATTTATATATTTATAACATATATATGTCGTATATACATATATGTATTTTTTTAAAATATATAACTATATTTACCCACACTACATACACCTTAAATATTTTTATTATAAAATATTATTAAATATAAAAATTATTGTGGATACCTTAAAGTAGACTATACCAAAATTCCGTCCATAATAACTAATTATTATTATGAAAAAAGAGAAATCATCCTGAAAGCGAGCAATGACAATAAATACAATCATAATTTCAATTGAAATATTGAAAAAAATTTTTGTTGACATGAAAGTAGCTAGCAAGCCAGTAGCTATATGAAAAAAGTTGTGTGTTACTCTTAGTAAGTTAATAATATTCCATATTGATATTTTCCTTTTTTATACTTTTATGTTCCTTGTTATTTTTATTTGGTATTTACTTATTTTGAAAATAAATTCCTGGAAAAAATATTATTAAATCCCCAATTATTGGTTCCAAAAAAAAAATAAAAAATTTGCCAATCATTATAGGATTTTTTCTTTTTTCCTTTTTTTGGGGAATTTTGTTTGTGAAAAAGGATTTTATTTTGTGTATATGTACCCATACGAGTACATGTAGTAATAATTTATAAGGATAAATAATTATTTTATTCTCTGATAAAGAAAATGCTGAAGAAAAATAGAAGACAAATATTTTATAAGTTTGGAACAGATTTAATGAATAATAATGAAATGTTATGAAATTCTTGTTCGAGTAAAATATAAAAGAATATATACTGGTAAATGTTTTGGTATGAAATCTGAAAATATTGTGTCGAAAGTTTTGTAGTAGTGATGGTTATAAATTACTCATTGTTAGGCTCAGTTTGAAGATATTAAACTCGATACTTGGAAGTAGTTTTTCGTTCATGAGAATTTAAGATATTTATTGTTTGTTTTAAATTTTAATTAAAATAAAATTAAATAATTAAGTATTTTGGATATTAATTATTTTATAATTATTAATTATTTTATAAATTATTATAAGTTTTTAATTCGGGTAAAACAATAAATCGAGCGAGAATATTCTTATACGGTAATTATATAAATTAGGTAGCCTTACTAATTTTTTACTCACACAAAAGAATATTGAGTACAAATTTACTAAAGAGTCGAAAATGATGTATGGAGATATTCAGAGAAAATACGGTAGTTATTTAAACTAGGTAGCCAAGCCATATTAATTTTTTACTCACACAAAAGAATACTCAATATTCACTAAGGGAACATTTTCTCAATTCAAGTTCAATATGTCTATTTAATATTAGTGCACATTTTTATTAAAAATCGTTATATCTTAAGTAAATTTAAATCTTCTAATATTTAATATTAAATTCCTATATAAAAAATTAAATTCATATATAAAATATTGATTTTTCATTTTAAAATAATCTACATTTAAATTGAATTACATAATTAAATTAATTTTAATAGATTTATTTTTCATTTCAAATAATTATTAATAAAAATTAAATTTAAATTTAATAAGAATTTCTTAAATTTTATTTTCGTTTTATTATTTTAAAAAAAATTCTCTAAATTCCATTATTATCTGTTAAAAATATAAGGAAATAAATTAACAAATTTGTGAAAATCAATCAATTTTTTTAACATGAAATTTTAAAATTTATACAGGTTGTAATTTTTGTGCATAAAATCAACAATCGTAGGATAATTCTCTTTTAAACTAAGAAGAGATATTCAAGTTTTATACAGATTAAAATTTCAAATTCATTTATTCGCTTTCTCGTGAGCGAGAGATTCTTTGTTATTTGAAGGTTATCGTAATTCAGAATTTTTTTTGTTTTGAATTGTATAAGAGAAACAATTAATTCGTGTTCTTTATGAATTTTAAATCCTTTTAAAATTGTTAAAATAATTTAAGAGCTTTTTCGTGTAAAAACACAAAAAAATAAAGATTCATTTAAAATTTAATAATGATTATCACTTTTTTGGTTCATTTAAAATGAATGCATAATTGTTTAATATTTTTGTTTCTATTTTTATTGCGCTTTCTTTTTAAATCTTTAAGAAAATCCTTGAAAATTTTTTATTTTATATAAGAAAAAGCAAAAAATATTTTGATTTTTTTTTTTGTTTTGAGATCTTTTTGTTGACTAAATTTTTACAATTTATTTATTCAAAATAAATTAATTGTCAGTGTTTCTATTTCCGTTTTTGAACCATACAAAACAAAAAATAAAGACAACCAAAATGAAGAGCCCGAAAAGTAATGTAAAATAAATAAATTATTTTGAATTTATACAATTAATTTCATTCGAACCCTTAAAATCTTAAATTTTTGTATTCTCTTGAAAATTATAGAAAATAGGACAATATTTAAGCTTTGTGGTTGAAGTAAAATTGTTAAAGATGATGATGTTTTTTTAATGGTTTACTTCTTAAATATGAAAGTATCATAAAGAATCAGTTCTAATTGAAATTAAAAGTCAAAATGACTTAAAACCATACAATTCGAAGCCTCAATATTAATAAATTATTATATTATATTATATAGAAACCCTATATATAATTCTTAAAAGTTTTATAGGAAACCCAGTTTAAAAGAGGTTTTCTGTATTAAATTTTCATTCTCTTTCCAATTTTTCCAATCTTAACCCATTGTTTTTATTGAAAATTGCTTCAATTCCTGAAACTAAAAAAAAGGAGAAAGAGTTTGTCTAGAAAATATTAAGCTTTAACAATATAAATTTGAAGAATACTTTATTCTTCGGTAATTACCTTCTAAAATAGGATAGCTGCGTGGATTTAAAATTTTGCGATATTCACCTTGATATAGCTCACAATATAGAATTTATAAAAATTTTCAACTAGATTTTAAATCTTTTATTTATATTGATTCTTATTTCAATTAATTTTTTTTTGCTAGATTCAAACTGTGAATAATTCAGTATAACAGCGGAAAATAAAAAGATGTTATATAAACGAATGGTCAATTTAAGAATGTAATATGACGAAAAAAAAATCTTTTAGCGCAAAAAAAAATCGTATACATAAAGAACAAAAAAAATCTAGACAAATAAACTGATGAAGAACTTAAATAGGTTTCTTTTCTGTTTATTTATCATGTTGTTGAGGCAATTATATTAGAGTATAATAAAGAAAGTCCTTTGAGCAGAATATTAAAAAATAAAATTCAAGATCATTAATAAAATAATTTCCTATCAGCTTTATTCTATTCTTTTTAATATTTCTTCTTGCTTTATACTGGTACTATGATTCAAGAAGAATAATTTATTAAAAAAATGCTTTACTAATTGTACGTGGTGAAAATGGACATTATGCTTGTAGTTTAATTGTTCTCTCTTTTCGGTTTTCTCAGTTTTAAAAAATTATGATGATTATATTTTTTAATTATTTTAACAATAGTGGTGAAACATTTCATAAATTATTTAGCAAAGATTAACTGACAACTTGCGATATAACTGCTACGTAAACTTAACATATCCTCAGGATGTTTAAAAAAAAAAGGAAAATTTTAAAGCGTAGCTGTTACAATATTAAGGTCGTAAAAATTCTTGTAATTTTATTTTGTTAAACTTTAAGTATACAAAATGTGTCTCATAACCTAAATAAATTTTGATTAAATAATTTTTTGCAACAAAATTTCTGTACATCTTTGTTAATGACATCCTGTCAGTTCTATTTTGTTATCAAAATTCTTGTTTTAAACAGCAATTCTATAGAACACAGATGACATTGAAATTAAAAAATTAATTTGAATTGGAAAAGGGTGTAAATATAATTCTTTTAAAAATTTTTAATAAAAACTTTTTAATAAAATAACATTCAAAGGATCGTCACATTCCTTAATATTTGTTTCTCTTTCGGTTTTAAAGAAAACTATAGAAAAATTGACCTAAAAAAATCTATTAGTAAAAAAAAGGACATAAATTTTAGAGGTTTTTGAATTTTTCACTTCTCATATATTTAAAATGAATAAATGCATTCCCATTTTACTAACAGTACAATTAACAGTACATTATATTATTATACATTTAAAATTTTGCATACATTTAGGGGAAAAGTCAGTTTAATATAAAAATTCCCTTATGTTGTTATATTTTCACTTAAATTTTAAAGTTAAATTTTAAAGTTAGTGGAAAAAATTCTATTTAAAGTGTAAACTCGAAATATATAAATTTTCGGAAAGCCTTAAAATTTTATAAAATCATTAGCAAATTAAAATTAAAAGAAACTCGAACAAAAACGGAAAATTTTATTTTTTATAGTGTCAGAGCTCTATTATTATATCCAAAATTCTTATCTAAATATTAAAAAATTAAAATGAGAAAATTTTAATGTTCTAATTAATTATTTGCCCATAAGACATAAATAAAGTACAACATTTCTAACACCGACATTATAACCGTAGTATGACATAAAATATGCCTTTTATAGGCCTATATGCCATGAGATTTTTATGACCATAAAATAAATTAGTAGGAAATTAATTTTTTCCATATATTTTCCTTGACCTGCATGATATTTTGCAGTAATTTAATTTTTAAATGTTCCTACCTCTACTTCTGCTTACGTGGGTTTTGCTTATTCTATTTAACACTAAAAAAATCAATAAATTTGTTTTAAACTCACATAATTTTTCCATTTTATTCTAAATATTTAAACACTATTAGAACAAGGTTAGTTTGAAATTTAATAGAAAGCATTTAATTGGAAATAAATAATGAATGATACAACAAAACTGTATTATATATGTAAGCAACAAAAATTACTATAATTAAACAAAAAATTTTGAATGAATGAATTTTTGCAATAAATGCAATTTAAATATCGGGTACCTAAAAAATGTACCTTGTATATTACAAAATTTTGCATAAATATTAATAATAGTTATTCCACGAAAATTAATTTGAAAATAAAATCTTTTCTACATGAAACCAAATATAAAATGCTATAATATACAAAATCATATCCTTTTACAATGCTATGATGTACAAAATCATATAATTGTTGTATATCACAACAGACATATAAAAATACTGATTACATTTTAATGCGCGCTGTGCATTCTTATCAAAGAGTGGACAGATAATATAATGATTTACTTTTAATAGTATAACATTTTATTTACCCCTTTTTAAATTGAAATATCCCAGAAATTTAAGAAGAAAACTATATAAATAAAGGGAGGAAGGTTTAAATAAACCATTTATATTGCACATAGTATATGAATTTTTTACTTGAATGAAAATAAATTTTAATTAAATTCTTAAATTTTTAAAATAGAAAAATATGATCTATTGTGATGCATTTTTTTTTGTTGAATTCATTTTTTTACGTATAGATATAATGGAAAAAATATTTTGTTAAAAGGATTTTACAGTGGTAATATCCTTTTAATATATTTTTTAAAATATTTTTTATTTTTTACCACTTATTAATTTGTGACATATGAAGAAAATAAAATTTTTCAGTTAGGATTTAAAGCGAGTTATTGTTAGTTTTTTTTTTTGTATTTATAAGCGGGATTATTTATCCATTAAGATTTAAGCATGCTCTGTATGTTTTGTATTATATAAAAAAAAAAAACAAAATTAATTTACATAAAAAATGGGGTATACAGAAAAGAAATTTTATTAATAAATTTTTATAATGCGTTTTTTTTTTGTGTGTGGGACGGAATGGAATTTCTTTTCAGCTCTTTCAAAAATTAATTAACCCATTTTTTTTTATAATATAATAAAATTTTAAGGCAAATAACCGAGAATGAATTTTTATTAAATTTAATGTATAGGTGGAAATTTTTCATAATTTTGGAGAATAAATTCTATGAAATTTAAAAATTTCATTGTGAAATATACAAGAGAATTTTCTTCGGAAATTTTTTTATACTTATTTGGTGTATTATTATAAGTGTAAAAATAAAATTCTGCATAGTACCAATTTAATTATATTGCTTTTTAATTTCTATAATAAGCTGGGATATATGATTATATCTACTTCTGTCACTGAGTTGCTCATGGTTTGAATATAACATCTGACAAGCTCTGTATGGTTGCCTTAAAAATTAACTTTCTAATTAATTTGTTAGCTTATAAATTATTTTACTCTATTTTGAGTAAAGTGTAATTCTCTTTTTCATTCAAAAAAAGAGAGATTGCTTCTTTTTAATTCAAATTCGATTGTATTAGAACTCTCTCATTCAATAATATTATAGAAGAGAATAGTAATGGGGAATTTTAACACTATATTGCTAAAAAACGAATGAGATGATATGAAAATTAAAATTTTAGAGAAATGTTTGAAATCAAAAAATGAATTGATATCAAAACTAAGTGTTTTAAATTTACAAAAAAAAAAGATATAATAACTAGCCTTAGATTTTTTCAAAAAATTCCATTTACTTAAAAATTGCTTAGGGTTATCATAATTTTTATTAAAATTTTAAATTCTTTAAATTTGAATTGAATATAGAAAGTATATTTGAAGACATGAAACCGTAATAATTAGCAACATGGTATTTTAATATTTTCCAAAGGATTAATTTAATATTATTTTTCATGATGTTGTACATGTTGTATCATAATACGATATACGCTTTAAATTCTCATACATCATTATTCTTATCTGAAGCTTAAAAATTTTTAATATTATATCAAAATTGACATGACTTATTCTTATCTAATTTTTTTTTTGTGTGTTCTTCTTTCTCTCTTGTGTTGTTTTTTTTGTTACAAAATTTATTTATTTTATTTTATTTTTTTTCCAAATAAATTGAAAACACATACATTCCTTATTATTAATAAACACATAAATATACAGGGTTTCTCATATCAAAAGTGCACTCTGTATACCACTGTATAGCCCCTCATGAGTAGACTAAACTTTTGTATGAAGACGATTTTTACAGCTCAACAGGTTCGATTCAGTTACAGGGGCTTGAAATTTTGTTTGAAATTTTAAGTATAACTCCGTCCCTGTGTAAGGCAGGCGCATTATTAAAATATGACTTTAAAGTTCAAAAAATTTAAAATTTTAATTTTTCATTTAAAAACGTTAAATTTCTAAGTGATGTAACATTTCAGCTTTCTCCAATTTAAGCACAGCTGAAAGCCTTGTCTACTTACCTTTAATGTGTTATATAGATCATCCTCGTACCTGTTCTGGTTTAGGAGTTCTTTAGAAAAATATACATATAATACTACAAATGCTATTTTATACCAAATTTTTTCTTCAGTGACTAAGAAAAATGTACAAAATTCGATCAAAATGGTGTTTGCCTTCTATGTGTATATTCAACTTAAAAACCGAGTTTTCCTCGCATTTGTAAAAATTAATGCTCCGGAGAATATCACATATGACGCCTTTCATTCATACAGTTCGGCAAGTTTGCTTTAATTTCAATAATTTTTTGATAAATTCCTATGCAATAGATAAATAGGAGAGCACTTTGACTTCAGACATCCTATATATACATGAGATATGAACAATGAAATTTAATATATACAGTAAATCTACCATATTATTGCTTTTAAATTTTTCCGAAGAATATTAAAATAATTAGGGATGCAATTACAACATAGATGTATAAATTTAGTACTTAATGGAACAACATTATATTGATATGGTATTATTTTTTGTAGTTTCTTTTAAAGTCGCAACTAATAAACACATGTATAAAATACTTGAATTAGCAATAAAATACTGTTACTTATGAATTAAACAATTCATATTCAAAACAAATATTAATGTCATTCTGCGAAGAAGTATTTCTTGTGATTGTTTGATCTTGCAATAAATTTAGCACGTCATTTATGAGTGACTCTGTTCTAAGAGTTTTCAAATACTTGGTTAATAATACTCAATATTATAAATTCCATTTGATAAGTTCATAAGTCCTGCAGTATACTTGACATTTTTTCTTCCAAGTGAAATAAGTTTTGTCAACAAATTTAGCACATAATATTATAAAAAAATTTTCTTATTTCCCATTAAATTCAGGTATGTAAAAGTTGTGCTTGTAATATGAAAAATTTTATTAAGTTACCCAGATTATTTGTAATTTTTTTTCTAGATTCGACTTATTGACTTTTATAAGCACGTAAGACTTTTATTTTTGCAAATAATAATCAAAGAATAAAAAGTCGATAATCTTTTCTTTTTCAAAATATTCGCGAAAACTTTAAGAAAATTGAAATGAAAATTTTCACGTTCTGTTTTTTATTTCTCATTTTTCATTTCTTATTTAATACCATATTCCCCGTCAATCAAATTTACATATTAAAGTAAAATTTATATACACGCCTGTCGAATACATTTCAAATAAAGATCAATTTGTAAAATAATATTATAAAAGTCAATCAAATGAAAACAAAAAATAAAATTTTATAATTGGTCAGGTTAATTGTAAGGAACAGTAAAACGATAAATAACAAAATTAAAAAAATAATCTAATGTGGTCAGCACATGACCAACTGCAATATTTTATTTTCTCACTTCTTTACAAATCTAATATTTTAGTTAGTTCATTCCTCGAAAAATGTAAATTTACTTCTTAGTAGAGTTTCGCTTTGTGCCATTCGAATTCGATGAAAAAGTTTCCAGTTAGTTTTGTAAACAAACAGAATACAAATATTAAATTTTAATGAATTCAATCTGTTATTAGTTCCATATACAAATATGGTAAACAATATAAAATTGGCCCCTACATTTCAGGTTTTATCACCACAAACTAAAATATTAAATTTCAAGAAAATTGGTTGATTATTGATCTTTATATGCGCATAAATGCAACAGCCTGCGAAAAGATTCTATTCCCGAAGCATGACATATTCAAAAAGTTGAATTATCTGAAAAGCTTTCAAAATCTCATTAAAATCGGCTCAGTCAAACTTGAGATGAACGGATATACAAACAGATCGACAGACAGACAAACCGCCATCTCTCTGAAAGTAATTTATTTAGGTTTGAGGAAGTACGTTCCCACCGAAAAGTCGCTATCCGATTCTTGGTGCAATCACAATTTAAATTTTTTAATAAAAAGAACAACTTTAACAGATATTTACTCTTGTTTGCTCAATTTAAAAAAAAAAAATCTTATATTCGTGCGGAACAATATAAGAGCTATTATTAGCAGCTTTAAAATTTAAAATTATCCTTTTTTTAAGGCATTATGAATAAAATCACAAATTTGTAATAATTTCAAAAATAATTCAATGAAATGAATTTGTTATACCCGCAAATGTTTCGAATATTGCTACAAAAAAAAAGAATAATATTGTATAAGGGCGTTGGTATAAAAAATATTATGCTGGAAAAACCTAAAATAACAGTTAACACATAATTTTATGCTTTGTACAACCAAAAAAAAAAAAAATTACATTAAAACTCATATTGAATTTTGGTTTTTATTCAATTTTTTTTTTCTGATTTTTGTATTTTCACATTTTCTTCGGGTTTTCTTTTCTATAATACAACTTGAAACTTTTATATTTTATTAAAAAACATATTCTTCAATTTTCTTAGAATACTTTTGATGATTTACATAAAGAAAATTTATACATACATATTATGTAGGTCTATTGTTGTTATATACAGGCAATATGTACAATAAAAGGAATCGTAAATTTCTATTTTACGAATAATATAAAATTGAATTTTTATTTCGTTTTGGTGGTTTAAGAAATTTACCATAAAATATAAATTCGGTTAATATTATATTGATGGTCTTATATTTTAAAGGGAAGAAAATGGGAGAGTGAGGTAAATTGTACGTGCGAAAATTTCATGCTTAGGTGAATATGAAAATGTTGTTTATTTTTTCTGTATCATTTAAATTTAACACACTTTCACTTTTGATATTGAAATGTTTATATAGAATAAAAAGTGAAAATTAGTCATAAAAATTATGTTTGTATATAAAATTCATGCAATGATTTGTATACCATACATATTATATTTAAATTTTATATTCTGATACATTGGTTTATCAAAAATTGAGTTTATCAAACAGATAAAAATCTTTTAGAAAATTGAAGTTAAGAATTTTTCATTTCCATGAAAATTGAATGATTCACGCAGAAAATATTATTGATTCAAGAAAAAAAATTCTTCGTGATACATTTTAACATTTTATATTCAAATTCAAAGTTGGTATGTGTGTATGTGTTATGTGTTAAAAATGTTATGACTGCAATTTTTTAAAAAATTTTAAAATATCGTTGTAATTTGTAATGTTAATATACTGGTATTATTTTCGAAGGATAATGGTGTATTACACTATTTTTAATTTTGGTACTTCGTATACGCACTTTGTAAAGAAATGTACAAAATTCAATAATAAACTTTATTTCTTGTGATTTAAATTTCCAAAAAAAAAAATAGGTATTCAGTCAGGATGATTGCCTGTTTATGCAATACAAAATTTAAGTCAGTTTGTGAGAGACTCGGGCTGGTGAAAGTAGTGATGTAAAGATCTGGCGGTATCACAACGTGATCTAGGTATATCTTCTGATATCATCGTTAAACTATACTTAACTTAATCTAATCTAACGTTCAGAAAATGTCCCTTCGACATTAGTAACAATAAGTAAAACATATGAAAAATATGAGTAAAATTTCTTATTATTTTTAGCACTTTTCCAAAAAATTTTTGAAAAAAAGTGCTTATTAGTTTCACCCTGTCCGTCCGTCCGTCCGTTTGTCTGTTAACAAAGCTTCTACACCCTTGAAGATAGAAACTGAAATTTTGTACGTACATAGATCTTTACTAGAAACTTATTTCTGTAGAACAAAATTTTTACCTATCTCCCCCCCTCTAGAAGTTATATTCCCCTGAAACTATAAAAATTGCCTTTTTTAACTATTTGTTGCAATGAAACCATAAGCATTTTTGAAATTTTGCAAACGCATAAAGGCAGCGGCTTGCTTCCCCCATTGCGGTATACTATAATTAAACTTTATAAATACAAAATGGCCGTTCAAATTTCCCGTTATTTAAAGTCTTTTTTTTCAAATTTTTGATGTCGTTTTTCTTCTAGACCCCAGCCTGTAGAAGGACTTTTAGACATTAACAAATAGTTTATTTCCTTAGAAGAAAATTTTTTTCCATCTCCACCCCCTCACAAGTTATCACCTCTTGAAATTTGTAAAATTTTAATTTTTGACACCTTATATTTCCGAAACCGCAAGCTTTTTCAAATTTCTATAAACACAAAAAGCTAACGGTGAATTCCATGACATTAAAAAATATAATTATTTTTCTTAACTCATACAATTAACCCTTAAAATCGAGCATTATATTAACCCCTCTTTATATTAATTTTTTGCTTTATTTCAAAGACTTCATGTATGCATCATCCTAGAAATCCTAGAAATAGCTTTGTATATGAATGAAAATAATTTTAATATTGTGGTAGATATACATAGACTGTATTTAAAAGCAGAATTTTCACTTGTTGAAAGGAGTAAATTACGAGTAAGTATAAATTTTTATTTCTCCCATAAAATTTATATAGAATATAACATTATAATTTAAAATATTTGAACATAAATTTTAAAAATAGAATTTAAAAATTGTGGAAGGTATGCACTTATTTTAAATGACCAAAAAGGAAACATAAAATTTCAATTTAAAAAAATATAAAATAAATTTTAAGGGTCAGTTAAAAGATTAATTTAAAAAAAAAAAAAAAATTAGTAATAATAAAGGTTATCATCAATATAACAATAATAAATTTATGTGAAATAAAGAAAAGTTTAACAAAAATATGACAAAAAAAAAATGTTATTATTATTTTTTTTAAGTACACTTAAAAAGTACATTCTTAAATAAGTGAAGTGGGATTTTTATATAAAATACAAGACCTATATACTATAAGCTTTACAATATAATATAATGCAGACTTATTATATATATGTATAATAATAATAAATAAGCAACAGTACCACTGTTATAATACTAAGAGCCCTTATGCCTACCTATACAAAAAACAAAACAAAATGGGAAAATTTTGTATAAGAGTGAACAATAAGGTTATAAATTTTTGCCTTTCAATTTTTCATATTTACTTGTTTCTTTTTTTTCGCAAGGTATATTAAAACCCTTATGATATACTTACAAGTTATTGACGTTATACACTTATATCATATAAATTCAAAATTCAATGTTCTCATGATAAACAACAAGAATAATATACGAGAATGAAATGAAAAAAAAAAACAAAAAAAAAATATATTACATGAGAACCAAAATTATATTTTGTATAACAATTATAATAATAATGCATAGGTATAGAATGAAGTATTTAACTTGAAATTATTATATAATAATTTATAAGAGTATGCGATGTCTTAACTATAATAATATCATACTTTAATAATAATAATAATTGCCACTTTAGAAAAAAAAATATATAATTCTCTCACTCCACTCAAAATGTGTTCTCATATTATATATAAATGCTTTATGTATAAAAGAGTATACTCATACTATATAATTACAATTTATTTAAGTTTATTTTGTAGTTAAATAAAAATTTCTTAAAAAAATTTTTGGGGAGCAATAATTTCACTCAAAAAAAATATTGCTTGTATGTGTATGTATTGTATGTATGTATTTATATTAAATGAAAAAAATATTTTTATTACTATAACAATAATTATGATTGTAATAATTCTACAGGTGTATTACTAAACAAAAGAATCAAAAATACAAAAATTTGCTTTTTATTCAAAAGAATAATAAAATTATTATAAAAGGTCATTTATTTTAAAATTCCTATATTATAATGATGAGAAAAAAATTTTAATAATAAAATTAAGGTAACGTATTAGAGATGACGGACGTCAGGAACAAAAAAAAAAAAGAAATTTTAATATAACACTCAATTGGCCAAATATATTGCCCCCAAGTATATGCAATTTTTTATTAATTTTTTTTTTTAAGAACAATGAAATTTTGAGAGAGATTATAATTTTATAACAGCTCTTATAAATATTTACATTATTATTACGAAAATTCAGTTTATACAATTAATAATAATTAAAGTGATTTATAATAAAAATTTGGGTTTTATTGGAAATATCATTCATATAATTTTTAATTTGCTTGGGATATTTCAGATTTCAGGGCACATTCAATTAGCTGCTATTATTATAATTAATCAATTCTTTATACCAATGCAAAAAGTCTCTCATTTTGTATAATTATTTGTTAAAACACTGTGTCATTACTATTAGCGATCTATTAATTTAAACTAACACTATTCTTTTAAATTTTTCCAAATATTCCAATTATTTTTTTATATTATTAAAATTTGTAAAATTTTTTGAGAACAGACATAAATTTTTGCCTAATTAAATATTTTATTTTCATTATCAATTTTAAAGCCACACAATTGTTTGTATTTATATGGAAAATTTAAACTCAATTATGGCGGTACTACCAATCAAATTATATTGAAACAAAATATTTTATTTATAAAAAAACCCAAAAAAAAAAGACAAGACTCTGGAAAAAAAATAATGAATTGAATATAATATTTTGTGTATGTAATGTAAGTATGTAATTAAGTTTGCTTCTTATACAGTAAAACAAGAGGAGGATAAAAAAGGAACATAACGTTTTTTTTTATATCACTTCATCCTTAAAAATTTTTATTATGTTCTCTGCTATTTAATATCAGAGTAAGGGTAAAAATGTTTGAAGCTCAAAATATTGAATTATTTTTTTTTTTTTATTTTATAAAATTTTTATAATATTATGAAGAAAATAATTTTTCATCTCAAATTTTGGTAAAAAAGAGAAGAGGTAGAGTTGACCTTGTCAATTCTGTGATAGTCGCACGAATGTTTTCTATAATTTCTGGTAATATTTTAATAAAATGCTGGATCGGTTATCGCAAATATTTTGTTAATGTTTATGCTTCAAATATATACCACATACACGGACCGATACTTCATTCGAAGCCAATTTGTGAAAAAATTTCGGTAGGCTAGTTCAAGGCATTTTTAAATTGTTGCTGAGACAAACGGGCAAACGGACAAATAGATCGATTAGCAGCTAAATCTACCAAGAATTCGATGCTATTCAAAAATTTATATTTGTATCCATAATCTAAAGTGATTATGTTTTAGTGTTACGAACGGAGTAAAAAATTTATAACGCATTCGAACATTCGTTTTTACGGATACAAAAAAAGAATTTTCATTTTTTAAAACAAATTTCTTATTCTCCTATCTGTTTTGGGTTCGTTTTCTTTTTTTTTGTGTTATTTTGCCTTTTTTTTAACTACACCAGAAGGTCAGGTCACCAAGGATACCAGTGTAATAAGAGGGTATACACACATTTTTCATTTTTTTATGTAGAAGTATGAAAACATAAGTCAAATTTATAGTTAATTTAATCAACATTAGGATACTTTAAGAGGTTAAAAGAACTTTACCATTTTACCTTAATAAAAAAAAAATAGTTTTTAGAAAATTTGACCAGCCGTCTAGTATATGGCGTCTATTTTAGGGAACCTACTCCAAAAATTATGCAAATTAAAAAATACAAACATTTGCGATAAAACTTTCCGATTCCGCTGTAAAATATTATTCATAATTCAGATTACTCTATTCCATTTGACATCGGAAGTTGCAGTTGTTTTCGCTGTTGTTGCGCAATTATATTGAAATCAGAATCTCGAGCTGTTTATTGTTGGCAAGTGATCCTTTTATATAAAGAATTTATTTTAAGTTTGAAAAATATGAAAATTTTTCGGAAAAATTAATACCATTATGAATGAATAAACAAATTCTTAAAACATTTCAAAAAATTACGATAACGCTTACGATAATGAAAATAATTGTATTATTTTTCTTATCTTTAATAAACGTTATTATTATACATGTGTATGTGTGTGTATATATAACATTTTCAGAAATGATGAACTTTTGATGAAGCACAACGCAAAATATATATATAAAAAATCCTAATTGGCATGAGATTATTGAAAAATAAGATTTAAATAAAATCGAATAGAATGGTAAAAATGTTGAAATTTTAAAATATATTTTAATTATAAAGGCTCTTATATATTTTTTTCTTCTTCTAGATTTTTAATTTATTCTATTTTATTTTTTAATTTAAATTAATTGTTTCATAATTTTAAATTAATAGATTTTCAAAATTTTGTTAAAAATATTTGGAAAGCATTAAAAATTATAATTTTGGAATGAAAACTAAAGGGAAGAAAGATGTAGGATTTTATTTATGACGAATTTCGGTAATTAATTTCATATTTTATAATTTGGAGATGTTTAAATCCCCAAAAATTATACGTAATAGATAGACAGCATATTAAGTATGTATAATAGTCCTTATGTGATTTGTGGAAATTGAAAATTTGAAATTTTTTAAATTTATAAAAAATTCGTCCGATTTATTTGGTTATTTTATAAAGAATTGATAATTGCAGATTGAAAGGACTAATCTGACTCTTTCAACAATCTATAACGAGAAGGTCCACCGTAATTTCGTTTTGTTTCATTATTTAAAATCATATTTAATATTCAATTTGAATGAAATTCCTCCTGACCTCGATCGAATCTTAAACGAATATGCTTAGTTAACGGAGCAGTGCGCATTATCATTAGTTTATTACAAATTCTTGTGATCACAATCACTTGATTAAATAATTCTAAAAACGTGTATATAGTGAAATGCATGATTATTTGAGATAAATTCGGCAATAATTAAATCAAACTATGACCAAAGGACGGTTGTAAAGGAGTGAATTAAATATTTATTAAGTAAAACGGGTGCTGTAGTTCAAATAACTAGCATCTCATTTATTGGCAAATTTTAACAAAATAAGTTTTAGAAATTTAAATAATTTTTGAAAAAGCCAAACTACTTCATTAAAGTAAAATTTACAGAAGTAAGCTTTGACTTCACAAGTCTCATTAATTTAAAAACACTGCTATCAACTGCAATTGCAATCAATTGCAATCTCATTTAATATTATATTTCACCAAAAAGAAAAAAAACAATAGAAAAATTTTCAATTTTCAAGAATCAATTTTACATTTTCAAAGGAAAACAATAATTTAAATTTATTTTTCTTTTTCAATTAAGAGAATTAATTTCAAAGTTTTTAATTTAAAACAAAAAACAAAACCTTAAACTATAAAAAATAATCAATGTTTTTAGATTTAGAATGTAATCCTTAATATAAAAAACTAAACTATACTTAAAATGAATACCAATGTATGTTGGTTTGTATCTAGGACACGAACCATTTATATTGGTATTAATTTTAAGTTGAAGAAGAGCACCAATTGCATTTTCTCCTTTTTTTGTTTTTTAATTTTATTTTATTTTACTTTTAAAAATTTATTAAAAATATCGTCGTATTGTACAATTTTAATAAACAAAGATAATCTTATATATTGTATTGCATATTTTTAGACGTAAAATTTTGTAGAATAAAAGATGATTATATTTTATTGTTTTGTTTCATTTTTATTTTTGATTTAATTTTTAATTTTCAATTTATTTAAGATGGTAAAGTTTATAAAAATAATGAAAAAAGAAATTTACTTACAAAAAGGGTCAGTAGGTCTGCATTTTTATAGTTGATTTTCATTAATAAAATTGCTATAATATTTTAAAAGAAAATTGTTCTATTACAACAGGCCATACTTTGAGTAGTAGTTCTTTTGGATAGAAAACTATTTGAGAGGATTTGGAATATTTCAAGTTCTTGTATACTTCTGTAAAACTAGACTAGACCGGTCTAGTTTAATTGGATTAATTTAAAATTGATGTGATTATGCGCATATAGTATAAGCATTATTTGCGCCTAATTTATCATGCGTCTGATATTATATGTGGCTGATTTATTCTTCAGCATAAATCTTATTAAAGCTTGTAATTTTTGGAAACATAGCTTCATTAAATAGCCAACATTTAATTTAATAGCTAATAATAATATTACGATATAGTAATAAATTTATGTAATTACATTTTAATTGTAATTGTTAAACTAATTAGATGATTTTAATAGCTCCTCAATGTTTTTCCTATATTATTAAATGTAATAATGAAATTTAATAATGATTTTAAAATAAATAATAATAATATTAAAAATTTCTTTACCATATTATATAAGAAATATAATCGGGAATCCGTAATATTTTAATAATATTATTCTCTTTATCTCTCTTTTTGCTATAATAACAACTTTTGTAGTCGTACCTTTTAATATTATAAAAATCAAATAAAATACAAACGGAAACCAATGTCAATAAATATGCAATTTATTTTAAAAATAATACAATATTACGTATGTAGTAAGTACCTGTATGTATACAATAATATTAAAATAATAAAATCATATTAAATAAAATAAAAAACAAAAATGTCATCATTTTTGTGCATGATAAAATAATTTAAAAATGTCGAAATACAAAAATATATTGAGGTAAAAATTCGAAAATGTTATATTTTATCAACCATCATCGTATATCCACAACTTCAAATGAATTTGTTAGAGGACTCGTATGTATACTTTTGATTGCAGGGACATAGCCCTTTTTTTTAAATAATTTCTAGCCACCTTTTGGAAAAGGCCATCTATTTTTTTATTTTCTTCTTTATTTTAATGTTCAGGCACATTTTTATATCTCAAGGACATTAACGCATTCGAAATTTAGGTCATAATAGGAGGAAGTGGCCCATTTTCTGATATCTTATAGGTTCTGCTTTTCCTTAGTTTTCTTGTGATGAACTTCCAAATACACAACTCAGTAGAAATTTTTTCAGCTTGAAATATTAATGTGTGGTTTCTGAGGACCCTTGCTGGTCTACGTCATCCCCCTTCATTGAATTTTGATCTGTATGTTTAAAATATGTCCTTTCGCGCTCCTCCCATATCGGCATTTGAGGTAAACTCGCAATATGAGGCCTTACTATATTTTTTAACTTCGTGGTGACCCTCAAGGTCAGGAGTCTTTGGATCCGTATATTTCTTGATTCGCTTCACATTTCTGGAGACATGGTCACTTTTCCGCATACTGATAGAAATAATAAAATAAATTTCCATTTTTTATTATCTTTGCTTAAGAAACCAACGTGAGCATGCATATTTACAATAATAACAAAAAGAAATATGAAAAAAACGAATGTTTTTAATATTAATTTTTATTCTGCCAAATTTAATTCAAGTGTATGAGTTCAGGTAAAAATTGTTTAATGGAGGATTTTTTCGCCCAAAATAAAGCAGCAGAATCAGCAATCAATGAAAGAAATTTTTTTATTGATTAAGTCAGTCAGTGTTCATAACGACAATCAAAGTATACACAATAATAAATTAAAAAATACCAATGTGCATTAAAACTGATGCATGAATAAAAAGTGTCATAGAAACAAAGAATTTTATCGTAGCCAAAATATGCAAAAATTGAAATTAAAAAAGAAAAAATTATTTTATTTTTAATGAAAAATATCTTTTTAATATTTATTTTTATTTGAACCATGGGCAACTAGCAAATTTTCACTATATTTTTTTTTTATTCATAATATTCTTTTCCATATCATTTTAATGTTCAATATGAAATATTTGGAAGAAATTTAAATCATAAATAAATTTGAAGCAATTATTTTAAATTTTGTATTAAAAATTGTTATACAGAGACGTAGTTGATTATGGCAATAAAATAACAATGATTTCGAATTTATTTCGATTTTCTAAATAAGGAAATTTCTACAAGCAAATTCTCTTCTCGTAGTATTATATTTTGGGAGTATAAGGACAATCCTGATCATGAAATTTGAAAAATGTCTTAGAATATGAATGAGTATTAATAATAATTACATTCTTACGGATGGTTTACTATTGATAACTTGAAATATTAATGTGAATATATGAGCACTGATGCGTTATTCCATACTGAGGTAGTGTCAGATTTTGTACTACACGACCGAAGTTTTTTAAGAGTTGACTCGTTTGCGGACTTGCGAATATGCTATGATGGTAAATTTGTATTTTTTTAAACGCTTGTCCAACGAGTTTAATGATCCTTACATTTTAAAGTCCATGTATTCATCTCTTGATCGTCCTCATCTGAAGTACGTTTCAAATGTTTGGTCACCTCATTATAACATTCATATCAATACCATTGAGTCGAATCAAAAAAAATTTCTTAAGATTTGCGTTTGCTCGCGTATGTGAAGTTCAGCTTTGGAATTTTGAAAGTAAACATAGTCTCTCCCGACATTTTTAGTACAATCATCATTAACACTAATGCTCTTTCTCTTATGTGCCAAAATAATATCTCGTTTAGATGTAAATTTTGGCACATTATTTATTCTAATTGTAATATGTTTGAGTGAAACATTTTAATGCCATAAAATTATAAAAAATCGCATTTGAAAAATGTTATTATGCATTTATAGGCACAGTACCGAGCGGTTTCTGTATAAGATCGTGTAAATTAATCGTGTTACACAAGGGAAGAAATTTTATCTACTAAATTAAATTTAATTAATCTTCATTACTTAAAACTTTACAATGAAACGATACATATGCTATAACAAATCATGCTCTATCATAGATCTAATCAGGGGATTAGTTTTTGAATCTTCATTTATTTTGGTTAAATTTTTAAAAATACTTTTGTCACTGGCGCTTTCAAAACCAATTTTTCATTCTACAGTTGAAAAGTATATTTTTTTACTTATATTAAGTACTTTCGAATAAATTTCATTAAAAATTTTCTTTAAGAAAATCTTTTATTGTTTAAATTTTTTATAATTTCGAATTTATACTTGATACTTTAAAATTATATTTTTAAGTCTATAACATACCCATCTTATAAATAATATACCTATAGTCTGATTAGAAAGTATAGAATAAAAATATACCTTTAAACCTATACCTATCCTATATATATTTACATTTTTGTTGAATAAAATGTAGAACATCCTGTTGAGTGATACAAAATACTATCAGTATTCAAAATGAGTACATAATGTTATTGAAAATAACAAAAAACAAAAATATAAATAAAATAAATAAAATAATAAAGAAAGCAATTTCATTGAAAGCTATGATATTATTCCCTTTCTTATATACACCATATTATATACATCTATATAAAATACAAAACAACTATGACTAAATCAGATGAAATAGATATGAGCTTAGGAATAGATTTGTAAAATGGTTTTACGTTTTCTTGTTTAACAAAAAGCAAAAAACAAAAAAAAAATTGAGAAGAAAATGAGAAATGAATAAGATAAATTGAGAATAAAAAAGGAAAAATTTTGTGCTATATAACAGTGAAATCCTTGAAGTACGTATACCTACATATGACATTACAAGAAATATGATTGTATATAAACACACATAGGCACTTCTTAAAAAAATTCTAGTGAAATTCTTTTCAAAGATACTGTTATTTCAGTACAGAATAATTCTATATTACAATTTTAATATGCAAAATATAACTACAATTTAAATTTTGTGGTTATTCTCTTTTTTTTAAATGTTTTTCTATGAAGAATATAGAATTTTCCAAAAGATTTCACTTTAAGATTGTATGTGATTGTATGTGATTTAAATTTGTATTATTATGATTGAATGTTTTTTGATTACACTACATGCATTAGAAAAATTCAAAAATACGTTGTCGCTTTTATAAGCAACACTTTTATTTAAATTCTTTAAGAGATAATCAAAGTATAAGACTGAAAAGAAAAGACAAAATAAAAATCAAATATGAAAAATTTTATATTGATTTTAAGGGGCTTACAACTACCGAGGAAAGTACCTCAAAATGTCATCTAAAATCGTTCCATTTCTATTTTATTACAATTAAGTTCATTACAGTAAATTTAAAATTACTAGTTTGTGTGTTATTTTAAGTAATTAGTAGAGTAATTGAACTTAGTTGTACTCTCAAAACAATTACATTAACAAATACTTAATTATGGCATGAACTTTACTTTTAAAAAAATTGCATACTTTTAGGGTAAACTAATATTTAATCCTCAAATTTTTAAGTGATAACAAAAACTTAAAATTTCTTAAATATATTTTCATATTGATATACGAAGAAAAAAAATATTAAATGCAATAGAATGCTAAATTTTATTTATCATATCCTCATATTTTGTACATAAAGAATATGAATTTTCAGTAATATTAAGGTAAATAAATCGTACAGAAATAACAATAAATCACCAACTTAATCTGTTATATGAAAATAGAAAATTTTTTCGTATCATATTTGAGTATTAGGCAGTTTGTTTTTTCAATATTATTTTGTGAAATTCCAAAAATTTCTGTAATATTTTATGTATTATAATTTCGTCACAAGTAGATGAAGAGTTTTTCCTCAAGAAGAAAGTGAGAAAGATTATACACATATGAAATTGAACTGGGTGAAATATGAGTAGTCTAGTTATAGTAAAAATATATTTTTAAGAATGTTTGCGTCATGCATTATGTAATACTACTTTTTCTCTTTATATAACATAGTACTATATATAAAAACACTCATTTTGTACATAATAATAACATTCTATATAAAATGGTGTAATGTTATTTAATATGATTTTTTTCTGACAACAGGTGTGTAATATTACAAACCTAAATTTTATAATATTTTTATAAGGTAATATCAAATTTATTTGTATGTAAAGAAATACTTTAAGTAGTTCGAAAAGAGATTTCTTTGGAAAAGGAAAATTATAGGTAATTCATTCCCAGATTCAAAATGTCTACATTATTATAGATATTTTTAAGCAAAATTACAAGAAAATTGAGAAAATATTTAATGTGTTTAATTAAATTCCAAAAAAAAACTTTTAAGATTTCCAATTGATTGTTAATTATCACAAATTTTAAATATTTATGGGGTTGTTATTATTAAAAGCAGTAAATAATTTCCATGTGAATATTAGAATTCCCATATTAGTTATTATTTGCTTCATCGCTTGTAACGCTTAAAAATAATGTTATGGGAGTTCTGAATTAATTTAACCATGGCTGTCCATCTGTTCGTCCATCCCAGAATAAACTCAAAAACTAATTGAGCTAAACTTCACAAATTATGGTAGTAAATTAGAACTAGATTTAGAGTAATAAATGCCGGAACTCTATTTCAAATTTATTTTTGGTTACATCTAAAATTTCTAAAAATTTTCAATTTTATTTGATTTAGTGCAATTGATAATGAAAATATAATTTTAATATTTTGTATTTAAGTACTAGATATGCTCTTTATATATTACTTTGAAATATATAATAGTAAAAATTGAAAAGGTTCTTATAACAAAAAATAGTCGCAAAATTTAAAGAAAATCGTCTTAAAATAATTTTCGTTTGTATTACATTTTCCCATGATATCATATGGGAGAAATACACATATGTTATTGAATTTATAATATTATATACTATACTTATATATTCTTATTATAAAAATTTTGGTTCCCTTTTAGAAAATTTAAAGATTTTTTGCAAAAACTCCATTAAAAAAATAAAAAACAAAAGAGACAAAAAATTGATAAAAAAAAATGTAATATGCTTTAGTGTAGGTACACAGGCAAAAATAAAACAAAAAAATAAAACATATTATCCTTTTTTCTTGCTTTTGGTACCCTCCATTTCTTTTTTAACATACTTTTATTTCTTTTTTCAAGAAACATGGATATTATGATGAATGTGTACATTAAAATTGATTTTTATTGAAATTACAAAGCTATAAATATAATTTTTTCATACTATATAAGCTGTAATGTTAAAATGTTAAAAATGAATTACAATCACACACTCACATTCACTTATGTGACTGGAAAAAATTATATTTTAACCATAAAATTGCAATTTTTTGGTTATATTGAGGTTCATTGGAATTAAATTCTTCAAAATTATTACTGAACCCTTTTAAAAAACAAAATTATTTTGTACCTTATCCTGAGCTGAAATATTTAACATGGGAATTATAATCAACAACTGAGCCATTCAAATGTTTCGGATAGCGTAAATAAACAAAGTTACTAAAAAAGATTCAAACGTTTCGTCGTGGAATTTTTTTGAAAAAGTGTACAAAAAGAGTATATGCTCAAGTTTTTTGTTTCAAAATTGCTTCCCACTTTTAAATTTTATTGAACAGCATAAAATCTGACTGTACCATATTCCAGTTTTCGTCATTTTACCTGAAAAAACCAGCACTGCACTTATTTCTGTCGGTACTATTAGTCGGTACTATACAAGTAATTAGTTTTTAAAACTTATAAATAAAACGTTTGTGAATATGAAAATTTTATAACAATACTGTCTTTCATTTTTTCAATAGTTCAATAAATTTTTAAAAATTCTGTATACAAAATATTTCAATATTGTATTGAACTAATAAAAAAATCCTATTATAAAGCTTTTCTCTGTAACTCAATTATATAGCATTGATTGACATTGATACCTATATATGCAGCTTATTTATTCTCTACATTATGGTAAAATTAAATATTAAAAAATTTTTAATAAAGAACTTTGATAAAGCATAATTACAACATAACAAAAGGAATTTTTTAATTTTCTTTAGAATCGGTAACACTATAAGGGTTTTATATGATAAATAATCCAAGAATAACTGTAATAATATAATAATGTAAGTGCACTTATACTTATAAATGAAAAAGAAAAATTCTTATCATAAGTAAATAAAAATCATGAAAACAAAAATTTATAATTGAAATTTTAAAATAATAAATTTGGATTTCCTTAAAATAAAATTTCGAATTTTGAATTTAAATATTTTTCCAAATTTTTTATGATATTTTTCAATAAAAATTTATTTAAATAACATATTTTAAGTGGAACCTACATATTGAATTTTTAATCTAATTAATATTACCAAAATATAATAAAAAATAAGTTTAATTAAATTTAATTAAATGATTAAATTCCCAATATGTTCTTTTATATTTATTAAATAAAACTAAAACTTTATTGCCATATTTTGATCAATTATTTGGTATTAATTATAATGAGCTGGTTTTTTTTTGAAAGTGATATAAGTCCACTTTTTGAAAAGACTAAGTTAATCATAATTTTGGAAGAGTTATGAACACCTTCTCGTCACAGTTACAATCACAATTTCAATAGAGTTCTATTTAGGCATAAAATAAACAAAAACAGTTTTGCTCTACAATGCTATCCCATGCTGATTCAAACGGCAACCCTTAAATATCTCAATATATGAAAAAATTTCAAAAATACCAGCTCAAAGTTTTCATTTAATACTAATTCATAGAAAGCAGAATATTAATTAATTTTTATTTATAACATCCTTTGAGATAATCTAAAATATCAGAGCTCAAAAACAAAAATTTTAATTTGCAAATAGGCTTATCAAAAAAAATTAATAAATTACAATTAAAGGAAAAATTCGAAATTAAACATAAAATTTTTCATTATTTCTAATATAACTTTCTGTATTGTAGTCCTTGAAATTTTTTTAGTTTAGAATAAAAAAAAAAATGGCAAGTTTTGTTTTTTTATAAAAATAATTGCATCATTTCAAATTTTTTCCTCACATTTTTCTCACTAAAAAACCTACACGTACATATATTTATTTTTCATAAAAAAATAATAAAAAACAAAAAAATTTTTTTTTTATTTTAATTATTCAAATCAAAAAAAAAAATATAAATATTGAATTTTAACATTTCAATGAATTTCTATGTAAAATAAAATTCGATTATTTTTCTAAAAAAACTAATACAAAATTTTAAAGGTCAAGTACAAATATCTTATATTTTAAATGATATTTTTATGTGAGAACAAATTCTGTAAGAGTATTTGTATAAATCCTTGCAATATCTCAATTTTCGATCAAAAAAATATCAATATTCTAATGAAACTTAATCAACACAAATATGACCTATCACATTATTTGCTGCTGCCTATTTAGAAAAAAGAGAATTTCATTAAACATTTCATTAAACATTTATACTCTTAATATAAAATCGGTTAAATGGATTAGAGCAGCGTTAGAAGTATAATGTTTGAACTAAGTGGAAAATGAGATTAAAGAGTTGGTTTATAAATTGTCCTTTTCACAGTTTTATTCAAAATATACTGTTATACTCTGAATTAATTATTAATTTCGAGACGATAGAAATGAAATTAATTGAATAAAAAAGTAATTTTAGGGATAAAGAGAAAAAGGGAGAGAGAGGAAGAGACTTAAATAATTTAGCGCTTGAATGCAAAATGTAATGAAGATTTTAAATCTAGCTTAATTAAATATTACATTTAAACTACCTTAAGTGTATATTAATTTTTAAATCAAAATATCTGAAAACTAAAGGCGATATTAATTTATTATAGTAAATATTTAATTTTATTGTCATGGTACTACTAAATTCATTATTGTCATGGTATGGTGTTGCTAAATTTTCATACAACTCAATTATTCAATTTCCCTCCAAAAGAACTGTAATATTACAAGAGAAATAATATGCAAATTGTTATATTGAGCACTTATACTGTAAACTGTTGAAAAAACAATTTCAAAAATTTGATTCAGCTAAAAAAATTTAAGAAAAGTAAACAATTTCATTAAATAATCTAAAAACTAAAAAACATATTTTTCTGCAAGGGTCAAAATAAGAAATTATTAAGGTATTTTTTGCTGTGTACATGCAAATTAATTTTCAATAGAATTCTTTAATCCCTTATTACAGGTTAAATTTTTCAAAATTGTTTAAAGAGATACAAAAATATTTTTCGGGGCCTTGAATTTATTATACAATTATTTTCCTTTTTTTCTTTCCTTTATTTTTGAATTCTAAATTTTGATTACATATATGTCAATAATTTTATTACCTAGTTGTTATTGGTATGCGGCATGGTAAATTTAATTTGATATAATAATATTAAAAATAAAAACAAATCTAAAATTAGTAATAGGAAGTTTATAAAAAAAAAAACAGAAAAATTTTAATAATAATATTATAACATACAAAAACACAATCGAATACAATATTAAAATTGTTTATAAATTGGCAAATATGGTTCGGTGATTTTCAATTATGCGCACAGTAGAATTTCATACAAAAATAAAAAAAATGGATTATAAAAAATTTGTAATATTTTTAAAATAAAAAAAATTTTTTTTTTTTAATTCATTGAAATATTTTTATTGATTTTCGTCACTTGATGCATATTATAACAAAAAATAAAAATAAAAATTATAATATTTTAGATGGCTTTGACCAAATAGGTAGCAATAATTTTTATAGGAAATTAAATAATCCTTAAATTAATAATGGTGAATGAAATTGGTCTCCCAACAACTTTTATTTTTATCAGGTCTTGTAAATTGATGTATGTATTTGTTTTTAGAAGTATAAAATATTATAAAATACGTGTATAACACTTTAAATATTTTGTATATAATAAATAGCAATTACAATTATTATGATAAGGAATGATTTAGTAAAGTTACCTACAATATTATACCGGTATTACGCCTTTATTATGTATAAATATGACTAATATAAAAGTCTTTGAAATATAATATTTGAAGATTTTAAAACATATTCTTTTCAACAGAATCTTCAAACAGGAAAGCAATATATTTTTAAACAACACACTGCAAGTACTCCAATTTTCTCATCTTTTCATGAAATTTAATTTGCTCTTATTTCTTTCTTCTAAATTTTGAATAAAATTATAAATATTTTCATAAAGAGTGTGAAAATTTTCTTATAACCCTCATACTGGACAATGATGCTTTTATAACAATATTTTTAATCCAAAAAATTTTGAAGACTAAACTATAGGGAATGAATTAATAAATTCATAGCAGTTACTACTCGTAGAAAAAGAACTTTTTTTTTTTCCATAAAATTCATATTAAATTAACGATATTATCCAATAAAGTTTTCGCAAAAAAAAATAATAATAATTATTAACCAACAAAATTAATTTTTTTAGAAAATTTTTCAATATTCTAATAGTCTGACCTATTTATTCAATGATTTACATTGAATCTACTTATAACTAAGCACCAAGGTCCGAATTCCAATTGAAAACAACACTGACGTCTAAAATTATTATTATTTTTAGTTAAGGACTAGAAGTAAATCTTGTTTTATATCAAACTTCCTGTATAGATGCCAAATACATAGCTATATACCTAAAAAATGTTCTCTTCAAACATTATACACACATACCTTCTGTATTACCATTATTCAGTTAAGTCAATTAAGAAAAATTTCAAACTAAACACCATATCTACATATACGAGTATATATATATATATATTATTTTCAATTAAATTCAATTTTACTAATATTTTTTTAATTAAATAAAATATAGTAAAAAACAAAACTTGCATCAATTATAGCATTTATGGATATAAAAGTGAGTTTATTTAATAAAAACTAAAAAAAAAATATAAAAACTTTTTTGTTGCTTTATTTTTTTTTTTTGAATTTTTAATTATCCTTTGGGCCCATCATCGAATTTTAATTTGTTTAACATCTGATCTGAAAAAACAGCAAAAAAAAAAGGCAAAAAAACTTTCAATAGTACAAAACAAAAACCAGAAAATAAAAAAAAAAGTAAATAAGTAAAAAAAAACAAGCAATGAGTGAGTCCTCGTATTTAAATTTAATTGATTTTCCCATCATTTTCTCATTTATGTGTTTCCTTTTTGTATGTATTTGCAACTATATGTATCCGATTATATTTAAAAATATTATTCAATACATAATTTATATCTATATGAGCCAACATTATAATACCTACATAATATATACATACATTATATATATATATATTAGAGGACATTATAAAATGGTGTTATAAATTCAGGGTATAAAATTTCAATAAAATTAAATTTGAAAAACATAAAAAGAGAAAGAGAAAAAACTGACCATTTCCTCTTACTCATTTCAGCATAGTATGTTTTTTAAAAATTGTATAACTAGGACTCTTGTTTTCTATACACATACCCATATATACCAAAATATAAAATACAAATACATATACTTAGTCATATTTATTATATTATACGTATATGGGTATGCGAGTATAATGCAGTATTATACAGGATGCTCTTTGAATAACAAAAATTTGTTTAAAGAGTGATTATAGAGATTATAGGATGAACTAAAAATGTTATTCGATACTCAATTTAAATTTTTTTTTTTATATTTTTTTTTTATTAAATGTTATACGCGAAATAGTGCTATATGGACACTATGTGTGTATATGCATATAATAACTATATTATACGAGTATAAACTCTCTTTAGAGAAGTTTCACTTAAATATTTTGTATTTTAAAATCGATTATAAACAAAATTTTAAATAATAATATTAAAAATTGATTATAGTAAAAAATTAAATTTAATGCCTAAAATGAACAATATTGTAGGGCTCTGAAATGTTATAAGACTTTTGGAGATTTGTGCTTTATTTGGAAATTTTAGTTACTAATATATTTTTGCAATAATTTTTGAATTAATTTTGCCATAAGGATAATAATAAATCTTCACGCTTAAGCTCCGGTGCAATGAATCTGACACTTAATTTTTAATTTTAATAATTTCTTTTTGAAAATACTAAACGAGAATTCCTGAATACACTTTATACGAGAAGTTATTAAAAATATAACCTTAAAGAAATGTCGTCATTCCATATTTCTATTCATATAGAGTTATACGGCTTTTGCTAAGTATGTATAATATGAAAAAAAGAAAATATATTTTGGGTATAAAATTTGATTATACTTGTATTTTTGTCTTTTCTTACCCAATTTTCATGATTTATCCTTACTATCTAATTAAAAATGAAACAAGAAAAAAAAAAACAGAAAAAATGGAGATACAAAATATCCCATTAATGTTACACAATTTGTCTTATAAAATCGATGGGATCAAATGTTATCAAAATGATATTTTATTTTATTTATCATGTTAAAAATAAAGAAACAGAGAGAGAGAGAGAAAAAAGAAATTTTTTTTTAAAGTGTGTACACATGAAAATGAAGGATACAAAAATGTCAATTTTAATTTTCAAAAAAAATTTTAAAGAATAAAGTAGTATGGGAAAAACTTAAAAATAAAATATTATTGATGGGTACATTGTATCACTTACACTATATTTTACGGTATAATAACATTAATCGAAGAGATAATAGGGGAAGAAGGAATAAAAGTTTGTCTTTTTGTAGTAAGTGTTAAAGTTTAAAAGAAAGAAGAATAATGCTGTTCTACTCAAAATATAATTGCATTGCATTTGTAATTTTAATGTAGAGAGAGTAAAGAGAATTTTTAAATTTAACATTATATCCGCGAAACAAATTCGATAACAAACGTTACAAAACAAAAAACTGAAAATTTAATTCCAAATTTTCAATCTACGACTAATCTTGTATAAGCATTCTTGTATTCTTCATGCAACCGCACCTTATGAAAACCGCGTATGTCGCTGAAAAATCAGAACCAGGCCTGGTAAATTGTTATATAGTTCTTAAATATCATCTCATAAAATCTACGGAACTCCTCTTATCCTTTCTTCCTTATCCTCACTCTCTTTATACTAGAGTTAAATTATAACAAAAAATGCATAATATAATATGCATAATAAGATTTGTATTAGAATGAAATTATGTGTAAAACGTTTCCCATAATATACATATAAGAAACAAACTAAATATTCAAATACCGATTTACATAAATTCCCAAAAAGCATTTCATACATAATAATATTACATATATAAACATTTAAAAATTATGAACAACGACAAAAATTTATACTTACCTTAATATGCTCGTCGACTTTGCATTTTATTCAAGTATAAAATATATCGGCTCTTGTATATGCTATTTTTGTCTATTTATTATGCAATACAAATATATACATTGAATATAATATAAATACATATAAAAAATATTTTTAATGAAAAAACAAAAAAAAGGACATAAAATTTCTTATAGTTTTTTTTTTGCTTTTATTTTTCTTTAACATCCCTGGAGAAACAAAAAAAAATTTTCTTTACACTTTATTTTTTTTCTATCTTATTTTTTTATTTTTTTTTTTGTTTTTTCACTTTTAAATATCTTAAGTTGACATTTCACTTATATTTACTCGAAACAATACAAAAAAGATTACAACAGAGCAGAAATAAAAAAAAATTAAAGAAAAAAAACAAAACATGAAAATCTTAAGAGGGTTGATTTGAATTTTGTGTCAGAAAATCCATGTCTATCACAATATATTAAATTCTCTAAGGACGAGCAAAATATAAAATGTGTATAAGAAAATAAGAATAAGAAAGGAGGTGAATGTGTTGCTTGCCAATTTTTTTTTCTTTTTGTTATGAATTTGAAAATAAAACAATATTCCTTTTTATTTTTTGTTTTTGCTATATTTTTTATTTTATTTTATTATTATTGTTTTAAAAGAATACGAAAAAATAAAAGTAAAATTCACAATATTATGTACATAAGAATAAAATATTTGAAAATCACACTCTTTCAATTACAAAACGAAAAAACAAAAAAAAAAAAAATAGATATTTGATCCCTTTTAACTTTCCCGGTATTATATTTAATACGACACATAAAATGAAAGTGGTTGTTGCTGTTGCTGTTACTGTTCTTCTTGTTCAATAGTAATATCTACGGAGTGCTAGAGAGAGAGAGGGAGTAAATTGTAATTGTATACGTAGATTATTTTCAATTTTTGTTTTTCTTTTTTTTTGTTGTTTACATTTTTTTCGCTCGACAGTCAACGTTTTTGGGTTTTTCTCTTTTCTGTGTTTTTGTTTTTTTTTTTAATTTAATTCATATGAAGAGAGAAAACTATATATATGTACAGAAATTTGTATAAACATAATAAGTAACATTTTTTATAGAAAAAATTTTAATATTTTTCTGTTAAAAAAATTTAAATTTTAAAATATAGAAAACTTTAATTAAATTAATATGGGGAATATGCTGAAAACGTGTATGAAATTATTAATTTATTAATTAATTATTAGATAAGGGTTAAAATTTGAAAAGTGAAAATAATAAAGGTCTCGTTATCGTGAAGGAAATTTTTAGTGGCTCTAAATAATTTGAAATCTACTATTCATATATAGTAAAATTTATATACTGTTTTACAAGACTCAGATATTTTCCTACAATATTTTGAAAACTTTTTCTTTGGGACACCATATTGAAACTTATTTTAATTGATATTATTGACTGGAATGAATATTTAGAGCAATTATATTTTTATAAAATTTAAATCAAATGAGTATTACGATTTAAAGATTGTAAATTGAATATGAAACGCAAAAGAAACGATTAAAAATAAATTATACTAAATGTTGGGATATTAAAATTTTTAATGCCAAATTTGGCATAATGGATTTTATTCAAAAACTATCAATATAAAATAGACATAATAGCTATCAATTCCAATAAATAATATTGCAAGAAATAATAATATGATTAATAAATCATAGCTAGTAAAATTATGCCAAGTGCATTTTTGAAAAATTATTATTAAAAAATTTTTTGAAAAAAAAAACAGTTCTAAATATTATTCATTTTCATTGACAGCTTTCATTGTGTGATATCACATCTATTTTAATCAACAATTGCAATTGATTCGAATTTTGAAAATTCATTATTTCTTACTATTTATTGGATGTAAGTTAAATTATTTCTTATTATTGAATATTAAGACTAAAAAAATGGTTTCATTTATTAGGTTGTAAGTTAAATAATAAAAAAAAAGAAGGTTTCTTTTGCCTAATCTAGCACAATTTACTAGGCCAAATATTATGCGTTATAACATAGTAGATTATTGTTCTATTCGTAAAAATATTGTTAGGTTTTGTTTTACTTATTCGTACAATATTATTGTTATGTCAGTTTGTTTAACAGTTTTGAATCGCATTATTTTACTCGTATGATTGAGGTAATAGTTTTTTATATGTAATATAAAAATAACATTTCTGACAATTGCAAGTTATGTTTTGGACTTTTCTTAGTATTATAATAATAAACACCATGTTTTTAAAAATTTTTGAACTATTTTTGTATATGCTTAAGAGTTTATATTTAAACAAATTTATAAATAAAAAATTAAGAATTTTTGTGAAAAACCTATAATTTTATATACACCCAAAATTTTCCGCGTAAGTACAATAAAAATTTTTGTAAATAATTAGTAATTCATTATTCTTTGTAAAAATTTTATATATTAAAATATGAACACGAAATCAGTCAGAAAATTTTCTTTTAAAAATGTGTGTCATCTACCTACAGAGTCGAGAAAATTTCAAATTTCCCTTATACTCTTAATAATAATTTCTATTCGTTTCTCAGTTTTTTTATCTGGTCTGAACATAAATTTTATGTTATAGCTACATGGTGTATATTTTTTTTTCAATTTTATATAATAAAATATTCTAAAAATATACCTAAGGATTGATAGGTTCAAAATACCAATTTTGTAAAAATATTGTTTTATTTATTTTTTTTTTGTGTTTGTTTCTTGTTCTTCCTTTTTTGTTATTTTATTTGTTCTTATTATTTTAAAAGGGGTTTATAAGACAAAAAAAATTATTGTAGAAGTTTATGAAAACTGTCAGAATAAAAGATGAAACAAGAGAGAAATAAGAAATTATTTGAAAATATTTATAAAAAATGTATAGGTATTTTGTTTTCTTTTTTGTTTTTGAAATTGAAAACAAATAAAAAAAACAAATGAAATAAAAATAAAAGAAAAAAAAGTTTTTGTTTTTTAAATTTTCGATATTAATATTTATGACACGTGACCGTGATAGTTTTCATTTTATATTTATCAATAATGTTTTTATAGAAACAATAAAAATTTTTTATGGTAAATTGAACATCAAATGGGAAATTTTATAAAAAATATGAATTTGTAAAAGGGTAAGTAAAAAATTTTCTTTTTTTTTTTTTAAATTAGGTAGTAGCTATTATGTATAGGAAAAAAGGATAATATTTATGGAGCACACAATATTGTATGTAAAAATTTTTCTTAAAACACAATATTGTGTGTGTTTAAGAAAAATGTTTGAAAAATATTCACAATTAATAATTTTGCAATTGTTTAGGTGGTAACATGCGCTTGAGTCCACACTATCTGCAAATTTTTTTTTTTTCAATTTTTGTGTCCATTCATATAAATTACTAATTATGACTTTAAAGTAATTTCTGATGAGAAATTTTTGCGAAATATTAATTACGAATTATATTTATAATTAAATTGCTCTGTAATTATGTGTATATTACAATTTAGGTACAAAACGAATTTAATTTATATTAAAAAATTCATATGCATTTAACTTAAAGCCTCATTTAAATTAAAACAAATTATTGTTAGAATGCCGCGAGAGAAAGTGAAGTTGTCAAAGATAACATAAATAAGAGATAAACCAATGAGTATTACATTTTTTCTCCATATAATAACATTGTACGAAAGGTAAATATTAGGTAATTATAAAAATAATAAAAACCTTAATAAAAATATGTTGATATTTTCTCCAAATTTCATTTTTTCTCTCTCATTATAAAAATCTAATCTCATAATGATTTTTGATCCCAATTTTGACTTTCAAACCTAGACAAACCTGTGACATAAATGATATAGTTTAAAACACAAGCAATATTATTAAAGATTTCAATTTAATAATATAAATCCGAAAATTATCGTGTCAAACAAAAGTCAATCCTTTGAATTGATTCATTTGATAGTATAATCTTTTGGTCTACAAGATTTTTAAATTTATTATGAATAAAATTCTTTCTAACATAATTATGATACAGTTTCTGCATATGTATAAGAGAAATATTTTGTTGCAGTCAGCCATTATATACATTAATCGACTAAGTTAAATTAAAATAAATGAATGTATATGTTATACACGGTCGCCGTTGTATTTATTATTGTTAGCTATAAAAGCGTTTAACTTTTTTCCATTCATTAATTTTTCCTCTATGCGCTCCGTTTACCTACCATTTCTTTTAAATAAAATTAGAGGAGTGTAAAAAATTCTGTGAGAAAAACATAAACGAATATAAGAAAAATAAGAAAAGCTTTTATAAAAGAGTTTAAAAAGGGAGAAAAAAATGCAAGATGACATAATTTTGTTGTGTTTTTTTTACTCTCATATTTTTTTTTTTTGATTTTGCATTTTTTATTTATTTTACACTCTTGAATTTAGTAATGGTATAAACATGACAAGGAAGAAAAATTTTACATAGTGTTTATATGTCCTTAAGAAGGATATTTCAGATATTATAAATTACTTTTATATTTTTTTTGCTCTTTTTTTTAATTCTATTTCTGTTTCTGTTTCTCTTTGCTATTAAATTGTATACAAAAACTTTAATTTTGTTGTCATATTTTAATTCTTTTTCTTGTTTTTGTCTTTTTAAATGCATTCATTTAAATTGTAAATATTTTATTTTATTTTTTTGTGCTTTCTTCTTTGTAAAAGTTGTTGGTAACACAAGAAAAATATATAAAACACATTTATTTTTAAAATTAATATTTTGTGTTTAACAAGGATGTTTTATTATGTATACGATGACTTAGTTTCACCATATTTCGTATTTTAGTTTCATATATAAAAGAATTTTACTTTATGCTCCATGGTATCACTGAATAAGTTATTGCTCTTATATTATATTTTTGAACTTGTGTATACTCTTATTAAATTTTGATTTATTTTATGGAATTCATTGTACCCTTTTTTTTAATTTTTTATTTAATATGAAAAACAATTAAAAGTAAATAATTTGTATAAGAGAATTCCTAATCTATGAATAAATGTGAAAAATTCTGAAGTAGAATTTATATTACTATGATGAACCATCACAAATTCAAAAGAAGTTATTTACTTGAAAAACTGTTCATTGACTGGTTGGAAACCTTAAAATTACGAATATTGCTCTTAAGGCTATAAAATTTAAATTAATATTTAATTAAAAGAAAAAATTTGTCATCATATTTTTAACATAGTTTACCGTTTTCAATTAGTTCAAGTAAATTTTAATTATTATTGTAATAATTTTGGGAATCAAAGCAGAAATAATTCCTTTTCTGATTATTTACAGCACAATATTATTTAAATAAAAATAAATTCTATAGCGATGATATTAATAAAATAGTAATAATATTCTTAGAATTTTAGAATTCCATTCTTATTAATATTTTTCTAACAAATTTTCTTAAAATTTTAGGCAGATGACATGGTTTATTAAATGGAATTTTCATTTAATAAACAAGGTCATTTGGTATATTAAATAGAAATTTATTGAAAACGCAGTTAATCTGATATTGGATTTTAAAATTGTAATTACCCGAATCACCATTTTAATTTAAAATAATTATTTTGGAATTATTGATTCAATAAAATGTCCTTGATTACGATATTATAAGGATTTCTATTACTGAATTGTTTCTGTCTTTCAATATTTTTCAATATTTTTCACATATTAGAATTTATTAAATCCAAAATATTTTAAAATTCAACAATTTTTGTATTTTTAAAATTTTCTAATAAAATCCCAAGTTCATTAGGATTTAATTTAAATCCAAAATCAAAATAAATTTAAATCCAAAAATAATTCTTTGTTTTTTTTAAAATGGTCGCAGATCAACTCTGGAATAATTATTTTAATACCATATAATTTTCATAATTAGGATAATTATTAGGTATTTAATTTTAAATTAAAATCTAACTATGGTCATACAATTGAATTAGTAATGCTAACCAAAAATATGATCCGCTACTGTAGAAAACCTATCATAACATTATAGTATTTGTAATTCCTCTTACCAATTATTTTGTAACACTTTATATTTTATGAAATTATATAAATTTGAAAATCCTTTTTTAATCAAACTTTTTTTAAAGTTAATTATTTACAAAATTTGCATAAAATATTGCATTTTTTTTATCGTTCTATATAGAATATAGTTGAAAAACACAAATTTACTCTTAATCTTCTTTTTATAAATAAAAATGAAGAAACAAAATTTATAAAAAAAAGTCACTTAATTAATAAAAGATATAAGAGTGAGAGAAGAAAAACAAAAATATCCTTTTTAAAGTGAAACATGTAGAAAACTTTATATAAAAAGAAATTTAATTTAAATTAAAAATAAAGTTTTTAATATTTTGCTTTAGCATTTATTTCTTAATATTTCGCTATACTTAAAATAATTCTAATTTTTTAGCGTCATTATACACTTTTAATATATTAATATAATAGAGAAAAACTAATAAGAAAGTGGACAAAGCTGCTGTGATAAATATACACACAAACAAACTCAATACTTTTTTATAAAGGGCATACGAAACGAATACTTTAAATATAATTAAAAATCATTATCCCTTATTGTTTCTTCGGTTCCCCTCTCTTCTCTTAATCATTTCTATCTTTTCTCTTTTTAACTCATTTATTTTAAGTAAAAAAAGATTTCGCCAACATTAAACTTGATTTAGTTTAATAGTGGTACATATTATATAGAGAGCAAAGGTAAGGGAAAAAATAAATTATTTAATTGTTACTCTCTTTTTTTTCTTTCACTTACATTTTCTCTTATATTTAGCGATCTTTAATGCGGATAGTAAAAATTTAAGTTAATTTTATTAAGAAAAGGGTAAAAAATTTTAAAAAATTATTTCTTTTTTTTTTTAAAAAAAACTTTTTTAAGATTTTACACTTTTTTCATTGTGAATTAATATAGAAAATAGTTGCAAGACAATAAAGAAAGCAAAACTGAACTGTGAACTGTGCATAGAATAGAAAAATATTAAGAAAAATAATAATAAGAAAAAAGGAAAGAAATCCAATTTAAGCTAAGATCGACTTATTTAATAAGTGTAATTTTAAGATGAATGAATTGAACTTTTATAAAAATTATTATTAAAAGAGGTCATTCAAAAATTTATGAAGGTAATTTTTAAATTTACCGCATTATCAAAATTGAGTGGTAGCTTTAAATTACACAACACAATGTATGAAAAAGTTAATGAAAGAAAATTTTACTATTCTCTAGAAGTTGGGATACTATATTGCTACAATAGTGTCAAGAAATTCAATTTTTTTTCTTATAACTTAATTTTTTGCTTATAACCTGATAATAGTGTTCTGTCAACAATATTAATTATTATCTACCTATGTATCACATCCAAATAAACGTTCTGATTCCTGAATAACAAATAAGTGAGTGTAAAATATTAGTTAATCAAATTTTATATTATTTCATTTAAAACACAGGGTACCAAAGCCTGGAAGGTACTCAGTAGAACAACATAATTCGTCTATAGACAAACAAAAGAAAAAATGTAGAACGGTTTTGTTATTTTTTTTCGATCTGATTCAAAATTTAGAAAATCAAGTTCTCATATTATTACATATTATTATGTAATGTGAAATTGTACATATTATTATGTAATGTAAAAAGTTGTGTAAATGAAATGCAACGATAATTATGAATAAAACGCACAAAAAAAAAAATTATTCTTGAAATCAATAATTTTACATACCGGTAATGTAACAGATTCAAATACACATACATATATATGTGTAATACCCACAGATTTTTACAAATATGTATGAACTGAATGCGACCCATGTACATTATACATTAATATAATATTATAATAATGATGAATAAAATTCAATATTCTGTGTATAAAAATAATCCCTTTTAATTGGGGATCAAAATTTATAATAATAACTACTTATTTTTATGTAAAGGTACACCATTTACCACGAAATATTATTATAGAAAATCACTACTTTTTTAGAAAATTAAACTTGTTGCTTTAATGTTGCAAGTGATATATTTTATATGCACATATACAGATATTATACAACTACTTCGTACATTATATGAAACTTAATATCTTAATTCTGGAAATTTTAAAGGTAACACTACCTTATTTGTAAATATTTTCTATTTTTATACTTGAAATTTAGAAAAACAATTCGGCGAAATTTTTACTTTTTCACATGGAATGAATATTATAAGTTTAATGATGATTTCTTAGATTATTATTGACTTGATGTATTTAAACACCTTAAATTATTAAAATTTTTTATATATTTCAATAGGTAATCAATAAAAGAGCGCTTTTCCTTTACTTTGATCATACGTCATACAAAAATGTAAAAATGAATTAAATTCTGTACTCACAAAACACTACATAATCATAATATATTATATTCGTCAAGGACATTTAATGTCATTCTTATTTTATAAAAATAGTTTATATAAAAAAAATGTGCATACACTCATATTATAATGTGCTACAATATTCTTTTATATATATAATATTAAAAAGTGCAATGATCCAATAAACACTATGACTTCCATAAAAATATGTCATATAGAGTTGTTAAAAGTAATTTCAATGTTTTTTATATTGCTTAAAAATAGTTTTTTTTTTTTTTTTCTCCTGGCATCCTTTATAATGACAACTTATTATTATTATATATGAACGTAAGTCGCTCTAACAGCTCATTTTTTACATATATATATTATAAATTTTTTAAAACTATCATCTTGTATACTTTAAAGTAGTAGTGGGAATATGAGTTCTATATGTATAACAATAATAAGAATAAATTTCAATAAATTGGAATTTCTTGTACATTGAATAGAATTTTTTTTTTATAACAATTTTAATAAAATTTTAATATTTATATATAAAAAATAAAATAAATGAAAACTGACATTTTAAAATTGATTTTTAATAATTTATTGTTTTCACTTTTATTTTATTCTCAAAGAGTAATTTTCTTTATACTTTTAAGTAATTTTTAGCATTTTGATATTAGACAAGAATATAGAAAAAATTTGATGTATTGGCAGCATTTATAATCGAGTAAAATGTAAATTTTTCAACTAATATTTTTGAAATTTTTATTAATTTAGTTAAGAACTCCGGTTATAGAAGATTATGAAAATGTTCTTGAACTGCTTACATATTTCAATTTTTAAGTAAATTAGTGACTTTTCATAGTAAGTTAACGTAGTTCTACAAAATAATATCAAAAATTTAGATGTTAGAAGAGTAACTTGAATTTCTAAAATTAATTTTGATTGATAATTTTCTTTTATGACTTAAAATGGATTTCAATTTAAGTGGAAATCAATAATAAAAACCTGTAAAATCTAATAAACTCTAATAAAACCTGAAATTTTTTTGGAATGTTCTACTTGTATAATATTAGATATAATTATAAATTCTTTAAATATATCATATGGTCGCCTCGTTGACGCATTTTTAGCACTTTTCAAAGGTTTAGGATCTTGAAACTTTAACAACTTTGTTATTATACAAATTTAAAAATTTATTTCTAAATTTTTTTTCTCAAAGTATCTTCTCTCATAATAAACTCGTACTAAAACCCTCTCAAATTATAGTCTCTCATAATTTGTAAAATTTGTATTTTCGGCACCTTTTTTTGCCGAAATAAATGCAGTACCCTAACATATCAAAAAATATAATTATTTTTCTTAACTTACTTGTTTAACCGTCCAATACAATTAATATGTTAATGCTTCTTTCAATTATTTTATTACTCATCCTAAATGTATGCAATAGTTTAATGCCATAATAATATTATATTAAATAAGGTTTATTCCATTCACACAACAAAGCATTGCATAATACAGCTATGTATTTTAATGGGAAATAATTTTATTGTGAAAAAATCGAATAATTAAATGTATAGCATTGTTAACTCTTCTGATGGGTGTTATCCTATTCGCAATCCTATGTAATATCTGAATAAATTTTACAAAATTTATTTGAAAAAGCAAAAGGTGATCGAAAACTTAAAATCAATTTTCTATAAATTTTTAAACTAAAATAATAAAACTATGTTATTACTTTGCGCGTATGTAATTATTGTGCAGTATTATAAAATTATATCTTATACACAGCTTACATATTGCATTATTTTTCAAAAAAAAAAAAAAATTCAAATAAAAAAAATAGAAAAAAAGTAATTTTTTTTCACATTTATTATTCACGATTTTGGAACTCTCAGATGTCACAGCTACAAAATATTATATGGTAACAAAATACGATGAAAAGAGTAAATTTTTTTTATTCTAAATTTTACAACAAATGCAAAAAAGAAAAATCAAATTTAATCTTTTTGATACCTTGCACACATCACCATAAAAATACGGTGTGCATTAAAAATTACACATGTACCACACTTTTATACTTTTATACATCAAAAATAACATTATTACTTTCATTGTAGTTGTAAAATATTCTACACTTTGTAATAAACAAGTAGATATCTATGTATATATACAAAATATTGTTAACAATTTCATTTAATGGATGCAATAATGATATTTTTATGGTATAACAAAAAAAAAAACAAGATATTAAGAACAATTTTTAAGTAGATTAAATTGCAAAATAATATGATGTTTTACAAGAGTACATAGTGATCTATTCAAGCATAACAGCGCAACAACAAAATATTTATAAATTACAAAAACAAATCAATCTCATTATAACAGAGTAACTAAAGTATAAACAAAATAAGTGTAGGTGTTATAACAGGTTCGGCTTAATCAATGAGGAAAAACGAAAATTTAATGCATTGTGTTCACAAGATGAAATAAATCATTTGAATTCAAAATTTTAAATAAAACTGAAATTGGTTTACTTACATTAATTAGTTATTTTCGAGCTAGTACAGTAGATTTTTTTATTTTAAAATAAGTATTGTTAGATGGAGAGAAAATTGCAGAATTTGCCACTGGATTGGCTCTAAAGAAATATTTCTTTTGGTCATAAATCCATTATTCTTACGTTGCTCATTATTCACGCTTGAACTAAATAACCTTATTAATTTTCGGCTAATATAAATTCTATAGTTTGCGCAGAATCAAATATTACCCATATTATGGGTACTAAATATCACTACAACTGATCCTGACTATGATTACATTTAAACAAGAAAAAAAACTAATAATCATTTGTTACTGAAAATTATTATCCTTGAAATTAGAGTTTTGTAAAATTTTCATTTACATATTCGTCTATGTTACATTAAGTCTATGTTAAGTAAATTTAATTTAATTAAAAAGTTTATAAATCGTTATACAAACATAAATAAATATTATATACAATGATTTGGTATACTTAGTAAGAATACTTAATTTTATTACAAAATTTCCATTTCACATTGTTCTAGATTTTAAGTTAATAGTCATTAGTTAATATAATTTTAATAATAAGACAGTCTATTTTTGTCATTAAAACTACATAATATAGAATCAAGAAAGCCTATCTTAAAAATTGTATGTAACTAGTTAAAAATTATTTTAGCGAAATTCTTAAAATTCGTAAATTTAATAAAATATTTTTATGAATTTTCAAAATTGTTCAGAGATTTCCTGATTTTGACCAGTCAAAATAATTCTGTGAAAACCCATAATATATTTTTTAAACATACATATGTATATACATATTATATAGGTTCTATAATGTGAAAAACAAAAATTTGTTTCAAGGGTTGGAGCAATAGGTACCTATTAAGTATTAAGAGTGTTCTAAATAAATTAAAAATATTTGTAAATTAAACAAAAATAAATCTTTCGTAAAGATCAGAAAGCAGAAATATTTTCATTTCTCCCAGAGAATTTTAATTAAACATTAGAATATTATTTTTAGTAATTACAACTATGGGCTACGATATGACCTATTTAATATTTCCAAAATTTTATTTTTGAATTTGAAGAGAATCCAAATAACAGTTTCGTTTCAATACTCCTAGAGTGATTGAAAATGTTAATTAATATTATTCTCTCTCATTATTTTAATTTAAAAATTATTCAAATTAAAATAATGGGAGAATTGTGAGCATTATTTATGAATAATTATCTGTATAAACTAGTATTTATTTAATATTTAAGCAGAAATTAGAGAATTATCTCACTCAACTCGCCTCTATATAACCGAATTTTATCTTTTGTGTATAAAATTTTATTTCTTTCATAAGCATGCAATTTTTATGTTAAATTAGGACCCTAGTAGCTTTAAGAATACAATACCCGGTATATATTAAGGTGTATATAATTTTCAATTACAAATTTATTGAACAATATACCAACAATTTCTATATTATACTTCAATATAGTTTTTTTAATTTCATTATATTTTCATTAAAAATTGTAAAAATTAAATATCCTTTTATAAGAATATTTTGATTTTAAACCAGTAATTGAAAAATCCCTACACTTTTTTAAGACTAAAAAATTAAACGAAAAATAAAGCAATACTATCGAGATTTAAATAAATTCTATATAACACTTTGTATATTAATTTTCTTAAAAAATCTTACTTAAAAGCAAGTAGGTGAAAGAGAGAACATGAAAAAGGATATTATTTTTATTCATTTAATATCACAACTTGTTGAATTTTTTTCTCAATGTAAGAGAGCTAGCTGTTTGCAACTTCTATATTCAGTAGAAATTCATCTACTGTAATGTTAAAATAGAATATTAAAGTTAAAAGTTAAAAAAATTTAGATTTTTCATTTGAAATCTACTTTGTTCTAGATTATATTTAGATATGTATAATAATGCAATCTATATAAAATGAATTCTATATATTCACAAAACTACATACTACTTTCATAATATTCGTAAGTATATAATATATAAATAACATGATAATATTTAAAATATACATGGGATATAAAAAACTGTGAAAAAAAATCATTTAAAACTTATCAAATCAAATCATATATACATATAAATTCATATATGTACCATGGATAAAAATATATGTATATATAGTTTAATATGCAACAATTTATTATTCATATTATATAATACCTATTTATATAGTTTTGTTTAGAAAGGATAATAGAAAAAGTTGATTTTGTTAAAAATAACACACATGACAATCCTTTTCAATGTATTTATAATTCCATAGCTTTACACTTATATTTTTATTCCTCATATATTTATGTATATGGATTTAAGAATACATACATATATATATATACATATAGATATACAATTAATATTGTTAAGTTTCACTTAAATAAAAGTCTACCTATGTATGTTAGTAAGACTAAATGCATATAGAAGGTTGAGTTAAGTAAAACTATAAAAAAAAAACCAAAAAAAAAAAAAATTAAAATTATGTAAAATACCTTTATTAAGGGATTATAAAACTAAAAACCCAATTGTCAGTCAGTAGCATATTATGTCTAATGTATAGAGCTTTACACGAATGGAATAGCTAGTATATGCATATTATGTAGTTACGAGTATATAACATGAATATTTATAATGAATATTCTTCTATAAATATATAATATGTTAAAGTTAATAGAATTTTAATAGTGATTCATGTATAGCATTTTAAAATTTAGATAAGTTGTACATCATGTTATACTTAAAAAATTTAAAAAAATTTTTGCTTTTTGTACCTTTTTTTTAAAATCACGAAATTAATCGTACATAAAAAAATACATTTGAATCCCTGTTTTTAAAAGCGATGAAATAATTTTATTTAAAATATAATTGTTGGCATGAGAGGATTCAATAATTTTCATTATACTTGTATGTGATGGGTTTCTCCAAATTGTTATAACACATTAGAATATTTGAATAATTTGTAATTAATTTGCAGTACCGTACTAGTTACGTCTTTTTACAAGTTACATTTTTGCCTGTATATAACAGTTCTAAGCAACAATCCAAAATTCAAAAATATCCTTTTAAGGGGTGGCAAACGGATAATGCATAACTACTTATTTAGTGTCACAATTTTGAGGAAATGTTCTTCCTTTTTGCAAAAATAAACTGCTTGTACTACCATTTTCACGAAAATTTCCTATAACTTTAAATTTTTTCATAAAATATGGGAGTCTAGTTATTTTTCAAATGTGCAAATTTGATTGTCATCCAAATATTTAAATTCTGTTTTAATTTACAAAATATTTTAGTACTTTTCTACTCGTATAACATTTTCATGCATTTTATTCTGAAATATTTTGTTGTCTATTTTGTAATTCCTTCAAAAATGAACTGTTAAATAAGTTTTGATGAGCTTACACAATCACTCAAATTGATTTATTGAGCAAAATTTATTATACAAAAACTGAGATCCTTGAAAAATCAAAAACACCTTGTTTTTCATAATTTTATGTTTTTTTTTTTCAATTTTTCCATTTATTTTTGTTTTTAAATCAACTTTGGTACGCATACTTAATTAACATTCCTCATATACTTATTATATGCACATAGAAAACACGGTTGTTATTTACGGTTGCTATTTCTGTAGTATGAAATGCTACTAAGAGACGAAAAATTCACGAAAAAAAAAGAAAATATACAAAAAATTCAAAAAATAAAAAACTTTTCTCTGTTCTATCAGTTCAACTTTACATTTTTTTTTCCTCTTCACTGTTATACTAGAAAAATTTTTATTTTTTTTTTGTTTTTAAAATAAGAACCAGAAAATGTAAGAGAAAATATTTTTTGTTTTAAAAATCTTCTCCATTGTACTTGTTGTGTGCAGCATTCTATCTTCTAAATTCTCTCCCTTCACTTCGTTAAAGTAACCAAGTAAGCGGCTGGGATTTGACGTAAAAAGGATATTTTTGCACTAGTATTACTTTTACGGATAAAAACCAAAAAAAAAAAAAAACAAAAACAATTTAGCGCTTTAAATAACTAAAAGTAAAGTAGATCTTTTTTTTTTGTTTTTGTTTTTCTTTATTTTTTGTTTTGTTGTTTTTTTATAATACTGTAATCAAAATCGCAATGTTTACTTACTTATAACGTATGCTTGTTGCACTTTATTTTTAGTCTTTTAGAAAGAAAAAAAAAATCAAAAATAATAGAGAAGGAAAAAAAAATTCCCATGAAATTGCAAATAAGAATTATGTATGTGTGTGTGTGTGTATATTTCAATAAAGTAACTACCTATTCAGCCACCACACTTTATCGAATTATTTTTTAAAAACTTGTGTCAATTTTATTGATGCTATTAAAGAATGATTTTGTTGTGCTGCCAATTAATAATTAAGTAAACTTTCATACAATATAAATTTTATGTTTGATGTACGTCATATTGTACACAGTAAATTTTTTTCAACTAGATCCGAGTAAAATACAACTAGAGTTGCGCTCCTAGATTTTTCTAGTGAAAAAAAAATCAATAGATTGTCTAGTTTATTATTTCACTGATATTCTAGTAGATTTAATTAGAGTTGCCCTTGAAAAAGCTAGAGTTCTAGTTATCTGGACAACTACCTTTAATAGGAATCCGAAAAATATTTCTAGGAGAAAATGCTGAATAACTTTTTATTTTCCACTAGTATTTCATATAACTTAACTGTGTTTTCAATGAAGCACACTAGAATTAACAGTATTTTAAGTAACCAGTTTCTAGTGAAAAAAAACAGTACATTGATAAAAAACGCTGGAAAATCGGTTCAATTTTTTTGCGGTATTCTAGATAACTTAATTAGATTCCCTGTGAAAAATTACCAGAATTTCCATTATGAGAGTTACCTGATTTCGAGTGAAAACACACAGAGTTACAGTGATAAAAAAAACTAGAAAGCACATTAATTTTTTCTAGAACCACTTGCTTGTTTTACCTGACTTCCAATGATAAATGCTAGAATTCCCAACAATTTGAGAGACTACCTTCTAGTGAAAATAAGAGGATTACTAGAGAAATTAAGAAAATGCCTAGTGAAATAAGCAAGAAAATCTTTTAGATTTCTTACGGTATTCTTGGCAGTTTAACTAGATTTTCCATAATAAAGAATAGAATTTCCATAACAATAGTAATCACTTTCCAGTAAATGTCAATATATTACTATTGAATAAAACTAGACAACTATTTCATTTTTCATCATAGTTCTAGTTTTTTCAAATAGATTTCCTGAAGAGAAACTTTGGATTTCCAGTTTTTTAAATAACCTGTTTCTAGTAATTAGGAACAGATTTCTAATTAAAAAAGATGGTCAATTTCTATAGGATAATTATAGAAAATCTGTGAAATACATCTATCCTATGGCATTGGATAGATATATTAAGCAGATTTATATCCTACCTAACTACGGTTTGGCTAAACCAAAATTTTCGAAAATTCTAATGTTAAAACTTTTGTAGTTGTAATATTTCTAATTTCATAACAAATTTTTAAAGTTATTTTAGGAAACTCATCACAAAAAATTTCAAGCAATATAAATGACATTTTATAGAAAAATAACAATTTTTGTGTCTTACATAACAAATTATGGTTTTTATTTTTAACTTTTATAGCGTTTGACAAAATGTTTTATGATAATCTTCTTACGTTTTTTCATTTAAATTTAACATAGCAATATATTTTTTTAAATACATTTTTTTATTTTTGAAGTTGTGATATCAGTATTACATGTTGCACACTTAAGTTAATTCAAAAAATTAGAAATCAATGCTACGCATACGTGTATATCCTTTCATAAACAAACTGTTTTATTTAGTAGGATTATTTATAGAAAAAGAATATGAAACGTGCTACAGCACTTCTAAATTAAACCAATAATAAAAAATATATAATTATTTGGTCATAATACATTTTTAGTATTAGTATTCATATTTATCTACATACATAATCAGGTATAATATTCTTCAAAAAAGAAAAGAAATAATAAATAATTAACATTCCTACTTCTTAAAGATAAAATATGTATATGTATAAAGAGTGGTACATTTCTGTGTATTTGTTATAATATTATTATAAGGTGTATTTAAATGATTTGTCATCTATATCATTTTGCAACATTTACATACATAAAATTATAAAAATTTTATAATATAACCAAACACTAAATAACATTAATTTATAATTTTTTAATATAACACCGAAACAGTACCATTTTACATTTTTCATTTTGTATATATAAACTTCGAAAAAATTTAACAACTTCAAAATTTTTTTATCAAATTTTAAATTACAAGAAAAAGATAATGTTTACTGTAAGAAAATCGTTTGCGCACTCCATAAAGAAAGGTCAAAGCAGTTCTTATATCTCACATAAATTTCTAAAACGAGGGATATTAAATCTTCCTCTGCAACAAGTTTTTCCCAATCATCTAAATTTATCGCAATCAAAACATTAGTTTTTTTTTTCAAATTTCTTCTTGGCAGCAAGATTCTTAAAAAATTGAAAAATAATAAGTTAATTGAGTTTTTTAGCTAAATTTATATCGAAACTCACCATATTGGAGAAATTCTGTTTCCTTCCTATAAAATGGTTCTAAGTTAAGGTTTTCCAATACTTGAATGTTAAATCTTTTACCTTTTAAGAGCTCCAATCCATTTTCAATCTAGAAATTAAAAGCAACTTTTAAAAAGCACTCATAAATTAGTTTGCGATTTTTACAATTGTGCCCTTGTAGGAAAGAAATGTTAGGTAAGTATCCAATATGTTTAAATATCCAACTTCAAATCTACGATTTTAAAATGTCTCGTTCATTAAATATTTTATACGATTGAAGTTTTGTTCTGGAGGAATCAATGTTTTCAGTTTTGCAATCTAAATTTAAAATAAAAAAAAAAAATTACACGCATACATATAAACGTCGATTAGGGCGTACGTAAAATGACGCGGAAAAATTACAGTTAAAATAAAAAAAAGATAAAAAATAATTAATATTTTTTAAAAATAATATTTTGCTTACTTCTCAAAATTTCTGCAACATCCTTATTAATACCTTTTTTCACCAAATAGACAAAAGAAGCCCCAACGTCCATATTTTGAGAATTACAAACCTTAAAATTACAAAAAATAAAATATTTATGCTTTATGCTGATAAACAGCATGCATATACTCGTATGTATGTATTTATATATTATGCTTTGATGTATATACATACATATGTATATGAACATATGTACCTCTAAAATATTTTTTTTAATTTTTGTAACAATTTTCTTTATTTCTTTTGAAATTGTTTACATTGTTTTATAATTTATTTGCACTTGTTTTAATTTGTTTGCACTATTTTTTAATTTTTTTGCGTTATTTTTATTGTTGCTAATTTTTGATTTACATTAACTGCAACTAACTAAACTCACAATTAAAGTTCACTCTTCGAAGTTCCGTTCAATACTGCCACGTTATTCAATATTTTTTAAAAATCTCGCCGATTTTGCTGAAATTTCAACTGAAATCATGTGTATTTTACTATTTCTCATTTAATTATGCTAGAACCTCCTAAAAAATATTAAAATTTGCAAGAAGTCTATTGATATTTACTATTTTTTAGAAAATATTACTAGATTTGTAGTTTAAATATACATGTATGTATATGTTAAGTTTATATTTATGCTAATATTAGTATGCTGTATACGTTTAAATAATATTAAGGCGCAAAAAAAACTTGGTGGTGCAAGGAGTAATGCAACAAATAAAATCCAAAGAATTATTATATACATTATTAAGCAAAATAAATTGAAAATTTCTTTAGATTTAAGAAAATATTAAATAACAAAGGAGTAAAATTGAGAAACCTTTCTGAAAATAAATATTTAAGAAAAATCTTTTGAACATTGCTTAATGAAAATACCTGGGATTTAATAAATGGTTAAAAAAAATTTGCAACTCATTTGGCATAAAAATGTTAACAAAAATATGAAGCTTTGTATATTTATAAATTTTAAAAGGAAAAGATTTGAAAAAAATCAAATGTTCTTCTTTAGACGCTTTATTGCGTTATTCTTTTCACCATCAAACTTTTTTTATTTGGTATACATACATATGTATGTACGTCTGGACTTAAAAAAAAATGAAACGAAAATCAAAAAAATTTTACTTTTCTGTTCATTGTTTTTTTAGCATGTTCTTAAATAACTGTAAAATTTAAACCAAATATTTTAAATACAATATACAGAACTATGTATGTATGTATATGTACAAATTTTATACATTTTGTTGAATTTTGATTTCATGGCTACCTAATTATTGTAATAATGTAGAATTGTATATGTACATTTTATGCGCGTATTGTTTATGTGAAAAATATTTCAACATGCTGTTACATGTTGCGCAAAGTGTGACCATATCACGATAATAGTATATTATTTGTTAATCTATTATTAAAATATTAATAGCATATTTTTTTGCAAATCTAAGTTAATAATTACTGGCCCAACTATTTTATTATATGAATTTATGTTTTTATATCTGGAATATGTACCATAAAACTAAAATAATAAACATATTCTAAGCATTTTTCTTTTTAAAAATTGCCAAAAATATCTTATTTAAATTAGTGGGTAACAATTGTGCTTGTTCACTTAGCTTTGCTAAAAGCTAAATATTGTACATTTTTAAATTTGTACAAATATATGTAAATGCACCGAAGTATGAGGGAATAAATAATAAGTATAAATGCACTGAAGTTGATATTCAATTAAATATTATAATAAGATTTCAAAAAAATTTTTTATTATATTATGTTTAAATTTTTGAATTACTTATGTATATAAAGTGTATAAATTTTTATGTATACATGCATAAGTAAAATATACATAAAAATGCATTACATACACATACTATTAACTAAAAGTTTATGTACATAAATCAAATTTGAAAATTTAAATCTTTTGTAATGTTGAAATTTTTAGTTTTCCATGTAAAATTTATAATTTAAAAAATGTACACGTGGTCACACTTTTAAAAAAGCGTAAAGCCATACGTAAACAAATGTAGAAATAGAATAATTAGAATAGTGTGACCACATTTCATTGGTTTTGGAAAGTTAAAATGAAAAGTAGCTGTAATAGTAATGCCAAAAATTTCAAATTTTCATATACATACATAAGTATATTTTCTTAGTTTTCTTAGTTAGACTTATATAGTTATCATTTATAATATCACAAATATTATGTATTTATATACGTTCATATGTACGTCCATATCGTGTTCAAAATATAACAAGTCCTCAGTCCTTATGAAGCTTCGACTAATAATCCCCCAATCTATTAACCTGTTTTTGTGATTTAATATTACATTCTTCTCAAAATTTCTTAAAACTATAATCTTCATATTTAAACTTTTTTTGCAATAATGTAATGAAGCAAGAAATAATTTAAATGTAATGTTAAGACTTGTTGAATTTTCAGAAAAGTCATAGATTTTATACTAAATTCTATTTTACTAAATTTTGACGGATTTACTAGTTTGAATCCTTTATTTGACTTTAAAAAACATAGTAAGACAAAAAGGGTTTCGATGTTCATTTTAAGTTACTATTTATAGTAATATGTATTTGAACGAAGAAAGTATTAATTATGAATAAAGTATGAATTATTATGTTTAAGAAATAGTTCTATAGCTATTTCACAATAGTAATAACAGATTTTTTTTTACAAATGTCAGTTTTTACGAAACGCAAAATTGAATCATATGTGTAGCAATTTTTGACAAAGTTATCTTTTTTGTACAAAGCCGCGATTTTTAGCAAAATATTGAAAACAAAACCAAAAGACGTACAAAAATCAAAAAAGGACAGAGGAAATTGCAATGTAATTTAAAATAATTTTGTTGTTGCATGCATATTTCTAAGTACTATCAAATTTTAATTCTAATTAATGTGTATTATTCTATTTATAATTTTATCAAAACAATTTATTTTACCCAATGAGCTTATAACTTTCGCTAAAAGTTAGCTCATTGGGTCAATTACAAGGCAAAGTTTAAAAAACCACGTGTTATTTTTTTCGATGCTGCATGGTTTCTTTGTATGCGTAATATATAGTATATAGTTCGGTTTGTTTTGTTTAGATTCCTTTTAAATTTACTAGATCTCCGGACAACCGCTAAAAAATCGAAAGCACGAAACCGAACTCCGTCTTTTTCTTCCAGATTCGACTAAAATTCTCTAGATGTCAAGCTATCCTGTCCGTGGATGGAGTCTATTATTATTCTGTTTATTCCATTTAATTTTGCTAGACGTCTCACATGCTTTAAGAGCATTAGTGGAATCTATTTATCTTTGTAGTTTTCTAGCAAAAATTACTAGTATATTCTATTCCCCGTTTCTGAAAACATGTCAACTCGAAAGTGTAAATCCAAATTCTGTATTTTTAGCCCAGATTCTCCCTCAAAGCTCCCTAGATTCCTAGTTATTCTGTACGTGAATGGAATCTATTATTTTTCTCTTTATTCTATTTAATTTTGCTAGACATCTCACATGCTTCAAATGCATTAATGGAATCTATTGATTTTCACAGTTTTCCAGTAAAAATTAATTCTATTCTATTTCGCATTTTTGCAAAATTGCAAACTGGAAAGTATAAAATCGGATTCCGTTCTTTTCACCTAGATTCGTTTAAAACTCCCTAGATTTCTAGTTATTCTGTACGTAAATGGAATCTATTATTTTTCTCTTTATTCTGATTAATTTTACTAGCCATCTGACATGCTTCAAATGCATTAATGGAATCTATTGATTTTCATAGTTTTCCAGTAAAAATTGCTTCTATTCTATTTCGCATTTTTGTAAAATTGCAAACTGGAAATTATAAAATCGGATTCCGTTCTTTTCGCCCAGATTCGTCCAAAACTCCCTAGATTTCTAGTTATTCTGTACGTAAATGGAATCTATTATTTTTCTCTTTATTCTATTTAATTTTTCTAGACGTCTAACATGCTTCAAATGCATTAATGGAATCTATTTATTTATAGAGTTTTCAAGTAAAAATTACTTCTATTCTATTTCCTGTTTTTCTATATTACTAGACAGTAATTGTTGTTTACCAGAATTCTATGGCAAAATAAATTTCCTAGAGCATCTAGTTGTAAAATACTAGATTTCTAATTCAAAAAATTGAAATTGCAAGAAAACTAATTAATTTTCCTTGAATTCACGTGAATTTCGTCACTAGAATTTGTCTAGTTGGAATTCACTCGCTAAAATTTTTACAGTGTATGATATACATATTGTATGATTAGTAGTTATACACAATATTGCGTATTATGATGAATGGTTATTGATAATAATGATTATTTTTTAGTTCAATATTACTTTTAGTTATTAAAGGCGATAAAAAGTCCAATTATGTGTAGTAGGTAGATGATAATATGACGAGGTTTGAATACGAGTAAAATTTTAATACACGTACAATAAAATTGGGTCAAAATAATGTTTTTTAAGGAAGTGTTTTTCCCTTCAAGAAGTAAAAATACTACTTGTAAAAGAAGTCTACTACGTTATTTATGTTAGTTTCATTATGTACCAAATTATATATCAAATTATACATATGTATTTTCTGCGTTTACAGAATTTTAAAAATGTTTGTGATTTCGTTACAATAAATATTCAAAAATGACATTTTTAGGACTTTGAGCGGCTACAACTGTTAAGCGAGGAAATACGGAAAAATTTTCTTCTAGGGAAATAAGTGTCTAGTAAATATTGGTCCTCATGTACAAAATTTCGGCTTTCTGTTCTGTTTGTTCAAAGGATGTTGTTTTGTAAACAGACGTACGAACGGACTTTCGAACGGACAGAGTGAAACTAATAAGTACTTTTCTTCAAAAATTTTTTTTGGAATAAATTTTGCTCATAAAAAAATGATTGAACAGAAATTTGTGTACCACTGTGAGTTTGATTTATTTTAGACTAAAGTTACAGAACTAAAGGAACATGTGCAAATGGTAATGTATATGCATTTGAGAAGCTATGGTAGTCATTGAAAAAATAGATAGATAGAAAATGATTGCCATCAAAAATGAAATGATGAAAAAAATTTTTATTGGAAGAAAAACCAAAATTTTCTCAATATTTTTTATTTTTGTTTTTCTGAGGTTTTAATTTCTTCTTTTTTTTTTTTTACTGTGTTTTTCTGATCTAAAAACATCCTTGAAGTTTCTTTACCGAAATTACCTTCAAACAAAAAAAAAAAACAGAAAATAAAAGTAAAGGAAAATTTAAGATTTTTTTTTTCCTAAGCTGAAAATTGACAAAATTTTCACCGCATTTTGGGTTTTTTTTTTTAATCATTATTTGAGGTTTTTCGATTTTTGTTAAAAAATTGCGGTTTTTTTTTTTTGTACATAAAAAATAAACTGATAAAATTGCCGCATGCTTGTTAAACAATATTTTTCGATTACAATTAAAAAATGTCAAAAATTTGTCCTTTTTCTCTTTTTTTGTATATTTTGCAGTTTATTTTCCATGAATGTACTATATTATATATATCTCTATTTGATAACGTTATTTTTTTATATACTGTCATGGCAGTAGGTCGAAAAAGTCGACTGTATGTAAGTTAATACTTTGATAATAAGTTTATGACATAATTAGGAGTTTTTATCATAGAGAAAAACAATTAAAAATTGTAAATATCTGCGCAAATTCTGTTAGACTACGTAGTGAAAATTATATAAGTTGTAAAACTGTAAAAAGCATGCTAATTACATCAATTTGCGAATGATGTGTGCAATTTTGTAGATCGGTTCAAAAACTATTAGAAACCAAGACGATCTAATTTAATATCTTTTATAAAACTTTATAATATCCTTGGTCAAATGCAAAATATTGAGCTTTATTAACATTATTGATCACGAAAACTTATGAAATAATTGAAGCTTTTTGAGTTACTGTGCTATAAAACAATTTTGAATCAATTTTTTCCCAAAAAATTCTGATTCTTATTTGATAAATTTAAATTCTATCTACAATATAGCTTTTGCAGGATTTTTGTATACTTATGATGACGTTAATAAAATCAAAATTTTGAATATGTACCTAGATACATTTAATTTCGTTTGAAATTGTAAACCTATCAGAAAAATAACGACTTTGTTATTTAAGTTATCCTGGGTTTATTTTGTTAAACAACGTATCTTTTACATATCCTGCAGCAAAATTATTTACTTCTTTTCTTAGCTTTGTTTTTGTTTTCAAAGGTTAAAAATTGTTGAAAAAAAAATTTGATATTTTAAAAGATTGTTGTGCGTAAATGTTTTTTTTTATAATTTTTTGATTCCTTTTTTTACTTGTAAAATTCAGGATCAACTTAAATATTTTAAAATTTAAAACAAAATAAAAAAATACATACAAAAATATTTTTTTTTGCAAATCATCCTGCAGAATTGTAACAAAAAATAAATCTTCAAGGACATTAAAAACAAAAAAATTGAAATACGACAGAATACACGTGTAAATTCAAAACGAGCAGTATAAGAAAATTTTTTTTATTAAAGCTGTAACCGTTATATTAGTACTAACCAACAAATTTTTTTTTTCATCACCTCATCATTGGCATTCATATTAATTTATTGTAATAGTTGTTATTTTATTCGAAAATAATTTTAAGGAAAGATCTTGAATCAACTGTAACAATGCTATAATTGAGTCTTCTTTGAGCATTCAAGTTATCAGTAGCAAGTATTACAATGAAGGACCTTCTCCCTAATTCAGAATTAGAAGAAAATTTCATATTAAAAACACTTTTGATTTTGCATTTTGTTACTGTTCTATTACTCTACTTAATTAAATTTTCTTATTATTCCTACATTTGAAAAATTTTTTTTACTAATTTTATTGCATATAATAAAATTTTGATTTTAATTTCATTCAAAATCAATTATTTGTAGATAATAATTATTACGTATGAAAATTTAATTCATATTCAATTTTGTAAATATTCAAATAAACATAGTAAAAACTTAATGAATATGTTACTGGTTAAACTTGCAAACAAATAATATAGGGTGTTACACATAAGGTGGGCAAGTAATTTGTTGGATCATTCTTAGAAAAATTTCCAATAAGAAATTGTATAGTTTTGGTCGTGGAAGGGGAGAGTGAAAATATATATTAAAATCAATTAGATTTGAGTCATAATTATCCAAATAATGAGTGCTAAACCCATATAACATTTTCCTCTATCTCTCATAATAGTTTTGCGAAAAATGAGCAGTAGAAATACATCAGAAAATCATTTCTTATGGGAAGCGACCTATATATGACATAATTATGTGCTCAATTAGAACCGACGAGTAAGTAACCGATAAAGAGAACCGAAAAATATCTCATTAGAAAATTTTTTTTCATTTTTCCATTGTTTTTATAATATGTCGTTGTTTTATGAATTCTTATCAAGAGGAAACGATTGCTCTCTTTTATAATTTAAAAAGAAAAATTTATAAATAGTTTTGTGTTCTCCTTTTCCGTACTCTTCTCGCTCTTTTTGAAATTCGTATGAAATTTTTACTCTTTTTCGTACTCTCTTATCGTTTCTCATTTGATCAACCCTATAAAGAAATAAAAAATACTCTAAAACTTCAATAATACAAAAATATAGAATCAAAATGACAAAAGTATCTTTACACTGTTACAAGAAAACAGGGAACAAGTCTTAAAAATACAAAAATATTTTCCCATTAGCATTAACTTACAAATAATTGCAAATGGGAACTGTACAAATAAAATTGGTATGTTGGCGTAAATGAGACCTAAAACTTTTAACAAATTTTTCTTTATAAATATTATTATACTTATATCTATATTATTTCTCTTTATATTCCTTAAAATATTTTAAGAAAATTTTCTATAATTATTTGAAATAAAATTTATTTTATAATGTAAACATGACTGTTATATTGTATGTGCCATAAAGAACTTTTCCATATTTTTTCGAAGTTATTGAAATATTCATCTGCAATAAATTGATACTGATTCAAAATTATTGTGACATATAGGTAATTTAGCATTATTTCAATACTATCCTTAAATAGTAATATATACCTATAAATAAATTCATTAATATATTTAATTTATTAATAATTCAATATTATTTACTCAATAATAATTAATTATATAATTTATTATATGATTGACAACAATATTTTTAAATACAATGCGCGTAAAAGCAAACACACTCTTGTATTCTACCAATATAGAAAAAAGGTAAAATAAATGAAAATTTAAAAATAATCATTATTGAGGTTGAAAACGCGGTTAATTAAGTAAATATTCTACAATGATACAAACATTATTATTGTTATACACACCATGTATAAACATTCGTTTTACAGAGTTTCAATATAATTATCACATTATAATAAAATTTTAATTATAAAATTTCTATTTTTAATATTGAATCATAAAAGCGAACGTATACCTGACAAATGATTAATTTTATTTTTATATTTCTGAAATCCTTCATAATTTCCTTTTTTTTTATCTCTATATAGAAAAATATTGAGTATATATAATCGAAAATATTGTTAAAATAAGATTATATAACTAGATTGCATAGTTAAAAATAACGTTGTTATTAATGAAGAAATATAAAACTAAAAAGGATTTTATTTAAGATTTTCAAGGTCATTAAAATGTCATATTATTTTTAATGTAAATAAATAAATAACTTTTTGTATACTTATACATTTAAATGCAATTTAATTAGAAAATAATAAAAATTGTCACACGCTATTCAAAGAAAAAAATTCTTAGAAATCATTAAGGTAATTCTTAGAATCACTTGACAGAGCTGAAAGATGCATGAATATTAAAATAGACTTTTTTTTGAAGAAATTTTCTTCCACATTCAAATGTTGATTTGGCATAATATTTTCGTTTTTAGATATTTTGAAATTCCATATAATTGAATGCTTTCTACTAATAAGAAACTATTGGAATAGTTTTCAGCTATAATAAGAATAAAATTTCATGCAAATACAACTACCTTTTGCCTAAATTAATTTAAGGAAAAAAATTTACATAGATTTATCGAATATTATAGCTATAATTATTGTGTATAGCATTGTTGTATAATACCTCCAGATATTATCTACTCTAATCTAATAATAAATGAGAATAAGTAATGTGCGTCAACTCTGTGTAAGCCGTACGAAAGAATGATTTTAAGTATTGTGTGTTGATATTAAGTGCTGCAGAAAGAGTCAAGAATCAATTTTTATCACACGTAACAGTTTCAACAATTATTGCTTGTGCGAAATTTCGATTACCCATATATCATTTAAGCTTGCAGAGTAACTACCCGAAATACTGCCTTTATGACATCCAATTTGAATAAGGTTCTGGCATTAATAGGGTACTATTAGAGATTATTTGATGAAAATTTGTTAAAATTGTTTCACTCGGTTTTTGTGTTATCGTTTAGGAAGGCGGACAGATGAGCAGATATGGTTAAATCGACTCAGAATTGAACGCTGATTAAAAGCATACACATCTGAGGTCATTATTTCTTAGCTTTACAAACGGTAAGGCAAATTTATTGTACCCTTCATTTGCAGGCAATTATTGTTACTTTTATATTGCAGTTGCTTGCCATTTTCACTTCGTCAAAATTTCGCTTAACGTAGTAACTTAATCAATTTTCTTGCATCTTTTAACTCTATAATTGACAAGTATCATAGACACAGTGGAATTTTTTTCCAAATTTGTTTCATTGCATGAAAAGGTTTTAGGCTTACTGACAGAAATCTAACATAAAATATATATTTAACTAGGTATATAAAATAATATAAACTATGCATGATTTTACACTTCTATTCAAAAACAATTTAAATTTTTAAAATTTAATGAGACAATGTCCTTAAAATGTTCTCATTGCCATATAGTACAAATTTATAATATCGTTTGGGCATATTGTATTTAAAAGGAAAATTTTTGTGTTTTACAAAACTATAATTTCATAATTTTCTTCACCATAATTCCATAATAATATTATAATTCCATTATAAAATTAATTTAATTCTTTAAAAGAAACTTAACAGAATTATTATATAACAAAAGGACATTATTTTCTTTCCATTATTTTATCTGTATGTATGTTAATATACAGGTAATATTAACTTAAAAGGTAGATGTAAGCAAACACCTATAAGTATAGTAAATGTAAAATATTTTCAGCGGTAGATACAACAAGAATAAATCAATCAAAAAAAGGTGCAGATATAAAATTTTTAGTTCTCTAAATTTACACAAAATTATTGTATGTGTATTGTATTTACGTATTAGTGTGTTTGTATTAGTAGTTATATTATAATACACTAAAATGATAATTAGAATTACATTCCTTCCGTCTTCTTTTTATCTTGTTAAATATTTTAGAAATATTTTGCTTTTTAATTAGAAAAAAATGTACTAATTAGTTACACTAAATTTGTTTATCTATTCATCTGTATTTATAAAAACTTCTATGAACTAAGCGGAATCCTTATTAAAAATTTAATTTTTCTGATAAATAATTTATTTTTAAAGAAAAGAATTAAATAGCTCAGTCACCAAACTATTGTGAACCGAAAAAAAATTTAATTTTCTGAAAAAATGTTGTGGCTAAGGCTCAAATATTTTTTAAAATTCTACAAACGCAGATAAATTATAGAGATTTCTTGTTAAAGCATCATGGATTTGTCTACGAAGTATATTGGGTTCTGGTAAATTTTTCTTTTTATTAGAAAATATGGGGTGCAAAAAGCGATGAACTGATTTATTTTAAAATATCTCAGTAAAGAGTATATCAACTTTTGTGATTTTACTCCTATGGTACATATAAGGGGTTCAGATGTAAAAAGGCCTAACCCTCACTCCCAAAATTTTTTTCTCTTTAGTTAGAATTGTACATAAAATTAGATCCCAAATTTAATTTTATCGACAAAAAAGTCAAATATTTGCTATATTCCATAATTTTTTTTTGGTCTAACCCCAAAATTAAATTTTTTCCAGTGTAAAAGTGGAATAACCCACATATTGTAGCAAAAATTTTCTGGTGTGAGGATTAGGCCAATTTGCTTCTGAGTCTCTTAATAGAACTCAATGTTTTTCTTGGAAATGTGCTACTTTCCAAGCCATTATTATTTGATCCGTATTTAATTATTTTTGTCGTTAGCATTTTTACTCATTTTACTCATTAACGTACATAAAAAGAAACCGTTATATCGAAAATGTCTTGGTTTTCATTTTAATTTCTTTGATTTTTTTTTTCTCATTCTAAGAAGTATTTGCTACCTTTCTTTTTTCGGGAAAATTTTCCTAAAATTGTTTGTTTTGTATTTGTTCCCCGTAAGGATGAAAAAAAAAACAGGATGTTTTTTACTTTATTGCTCTCATTTTTACTTTGTGTTTTGTTAATTTTTTTTGTTGTTTCTCTGTTTTTTCGTAGAATCCAACTGCCCTGGACAAATACTCTTTTATTCTGTTATCTTTGTTTTCTTATTAGTTTTTTTTTTGTCCGATTTTCTGCCGTTTTCTTTTTTATAATAATAATTATTTAATTATTCATTTTGAAACATTTTCATTTCATGTTATTAACAATTTATTTTTTTCTTCTTCTTTCTTGCTTATTAGAAGTTTTATTTTTTGCAAAGAAGTGGGTTTTTTTTTCGTTATTTTTTTCACTTGTGCCCCCTTTTCTGGTTACAGGATTTTAAATATTAAAAAAAACGGTGAAAAATTACGGCAGCTGAAAATGTCGTAATGATAAAATTACAAGGTTTTTCTTTAATTTTGTGTTTTTTTTTTTAATTTCAAAATGGTTTAAGTTTGGATTGGTTGAATACAATTTTGCTGTTTTAATAATTCCTTTTCTTCTTTCCTTTATATTGGTTTTTTGGTGTGCAAAAATCAAATTTAAAGTGACTCAAATTGAAATTAAAAGTAGAAATTAGAGAGAAAATAAACTTGTTAAGAATATTATTAGTTTTTTTTTTTTGTGTTTCGTCAACAAATCACTATTAAAGTGGGTTTATGATTAATGTAATTATAATGAAAACAATGATAAAGTATTGTTAAAATAATAATGATGAAAAATTTGGTATAATTATTATTAAAGAAGTTGTGGTATAATAGAATATTGTGGGCTAAGAATACGAAGGTTTTCACTTTTTCAATTATTTATTTTATTTATCAGACCAGGACGAAATTTTAAAATTTTATTGAAATGTAATACTGTTGCATTGAATTTAAAGCAATTTAAAAGCATTATTTGAAGTGACCACAATATCATAGTTTTAGTACATCAAACTTCTGTGGAATAAGTATTTTTGCGACATTCTAATGATTTAAAAAAATTTTCTGGTAGAAAAAATTAAATACAAGTACTTTTCATAACTTAAATCTGCAGTACTTAACATGCAATAATAAAATTTAAAAAATCGCATTTATAATTAAATTAAAAAATAATTTTTATCAGAATCCATATTTCGTAAAAAGTAAAATTCATTAGAAAAAAAAATTATCCTTTATTTTCCAAAAATTTCAAAATTTTAATAGATATTAAGCTACCAGATGTTAATTATCTACATACCATTTCTTAATCAATATTTAATTAAGCATAATTATCGGAAAATAATAGCTAAAGTAAAAATGAATAAAAATATTTTCGATGTATAGCATAAATTTCAATAAAATTTTCCATTTCAGAAATGTAATCAATAATAATAATAATGAAATTGTCCTTAAAAAATTTCTTAAATTCTTTTTTTAGCCCTGTAGCAATTAAATAAATAAATAAAAAGAATTTTTTAGACGAGATTTTTAAAATGAAATTGATTAAAATTTCAATAAAAAATAATTTATATTGTCCTATATCAGGTATTTTTTTTAATCGAAGAACAGGTGTTATGCTAAATAACAATGCGGAATAACTTATGTTATGTTTTTTACCGTGTTCTCAATACAATTAAAATAGAAATACTCCATTCCCCTTGCAATTCTTTTTTTTTTCTAAAATTTTTTCGTAATTACGACCATTTTCATTTCACAAAATGAGCTTCTTAAATTTATTATCATGGGGTTGAGACATGGAGAGTTTCCGGTAATAAATTCTTTATATAATCTTTCTAGTTCTGTTTACAAAACCTTCAACTAAAGCGGTAGTTCACTGTATTAAATTTAGGACGAAGAGAAATTTTTTTCAGAGATTTTCTGCCTTGTATTTCTTTCTAGTGTTCTACAACTTCCATTTTTCTGCAATTGTAATTTATTTTTGCTTGCTTATAAAGTTGTGGTTTTTTCTTATAAAATTTTATAATATTAAATGAAAATTAGTGATACTTTCGCTATACGTTATTATTGCTTAAGAATCTTAAGAATACTTAAGGAATGTAACCGAAAACAAATTAAAGACTTTAAAATCATTCAATTTCCAACATTGATTTTAAGAATGTGTGTGTATATAATTCAATCACAAAGAATCACATTCAACACCCTGTTCTGTTCTTATTTTCATTTTATAATTTTTCCCAAAAAAAAAATTTATAATCTTATTAATTATCACTATACAAAATTGAAAGAAAAATTATCAGAATCAGTGCCAAAAGATGATACGGGGAAAGAGGAAATCATTCATTCACCTTGTTACTCTTACTTGTTTTGTTATTTTATGTGTATATTTTGAAATGGGACCAAGTTTTACGCATAAAAACATATTCTTCTATAAAAAGTTAAAAGAAAAATTTCAAGAAATTCTAAGAAATATAAAATCTAAGTATTTGCTTTTTTTTTGTTGAAAACTTCTTATATAATAATTTAAAAATTTATAATCTTCCAAAATATTATTTATACCTAACTCTAAGAAAATTTTTTATTTAAATTTTATATAGAAGAGTAGAAAGGCGTATACATACGTAATATTACTCATATGGAATGTTTCATAAAAAAAATATTCGCACATGAGTTTTTATAAGATAAAGGTGTTTTTAGAAACCCTTCTCTAATGTAAAATATTAATAGATTCTTATAGATAAACTTATAGGAACAAAAACAGTGCTGTTGTTAATACTATAATTTACCTAAAAAAACAAAATTAGCTAATGTGTTAATTTAGAAAATAAAGTTAAGATAAAGGATTTACGAACAGTATTAAAAGAATCAAAGAAGAAAGTTATTAAAAAATAAAACTTCAATAATTTGTTAGGTATATATGAGAGAAGAAGAAACTTTTTGATAATGAAATGTTGATATTATTTTGCTTTATCTTGTAAACAATCTTTGAATTTTTTCAGATGAATAAAATAATTAGTAAAGTGGAGTAAATATATTTATCTATTGTAATATTATTGTTTGTATACGCGTATATATAAATATATATAATATAAAGAAATTTTTGGTGTATAGCAATAAAATTGGAGGAAAAGAGCGAGCTCGACGACCCTAATCATTGGAAAGACTATGGAGCTGACACTTGTTCCATTAATTATGCAAATACCTGCTTTGTTCGAGGTCTTATTTCTTGAAACTGAGACTAGTATTAATAATATTCCCTTTTTTTTTGGCTGCTCCAGCCCCCCTCGGGAGCATAGGGCCTCAAAAACCAGGCTTGTTAGCTTTTCTAATATATGAAATACTTAAAGAGAAGTAACACCTAAATGCGCTTCTAAAAACACTTGAACCTGGAATATTATTTTTGTAAAGTTATTCCTTAGTTTTTGAGAGTCAAAACTATTTTGCTTCAATAATCACGAAGTGTTATACCAACTTCAATGTTCTAAATTATAAGAATAAAATTATTAAAAGAAATTTAATTTTCAAAAATTTCCTCAAAACTTCCACGAATATTTTAATATTTTTGTATATTGCTTTTTGCACCATAAGTGCATTTACTTAACATTACATGCACTCACATTCCATTGTATCAATTTGCAAACAAATTTCTTAAGTAACATAAAAAACGTAGGAAATCTAAATTTAGTTGTTATGGATTAATTTCTAAATATATTTGTAAAGTATTAATCGGATTTAATTTATATAATCTTTTATTATTACTCTATTGTATTATTATTAATAAAATTATTTTCTCTATATGTAGCTAGGTCCTTTAACATTTTAATTACAAAACCTTGATCTCAAACTATTTTGATTTACTAAAGAATTAATATTTTCTTCCATATTTTTATGGGATTCAAGTAAAATTTCAATAGAAAATTTATAAGAATAATATTTTAGAATTTTAAGAAAAAATTTTTTTTTCTGTAAATTAAACTGAAATTATAAGGTCATTTGATTTAATTTGTTAAAATCTCATAATTTTATAAAAAAAATATTTTTCTTTTATGTACAGAATGTTAGAGAAATTTTTGAAAAATATTTAAAAAAATAGAAAAAAAAAATTCTGAAAATTTTTTAAATATTTTTAATAAATATTTTCATAATAATTATTTTAGTTTTGATAATCTTTTAATAAAATTTAATTTGTTTACCATAATGGAATTTAATTAGTGTAGTTATAAGATCCTGCAAATTAAATATTTATGAAAATTATTATTTAAATAATTAAAGAATTATAATTATTAAGAATTATTAAGAAAACAATAGGTTATATTCTATATAATAATGTAATAAAATTTTATTTTAAATTGAATTTTTCTTATTGACTAGACATTTCATGAATTTGAATTTAGTAGTTATACCCAGGAGAGTCGATTTTAGAATAAATAATTTAATTGAATAATTTTACAAAATAATTTCTTAGTTAAAATATTCAAGTCTAATTATTGCAAATTTTAGAAATAATATTCGTTTATTACGAAACAGAATAAATTTACATATATCAAATATAATTTGTTCATATAGTTGTAGATTTGTAATTTTTAAATTTTGAATACAGTGAAGAGAATAGACACTTGTAACTATGTATTTACTTCTTTTCAGAAAAAATTTTAAAATTGATCATAATTATTTTTTAAAATTTCTAATCAAATCGTGTTTAATGCAAAAATTAGCAATACTAAAAATAAAATGGTAAAAATCAGGGACTAAATTGCGTGTGAGTATATTTGTAAGATTAACATAATATTTAAAAAAATATTTATGCATAAAAATATATTTATTTCAAATTGGTTATTAATAGCTCAAATTACCTGAGTAAAATTGCGAGAATTTACAACAACTTTCGAAAACCATCGCAAGCAAACAAAGTTGGTATTAAGAAATTTATTTGAAAATGGAAATTATTAAAAACAGCTAATTATTTTTTTTTTGGAATGCTTTAGTAGTAATAAGATTAGAATAATGTTAATAAGAGATTGTTCTTTTATAACAAAGTAATCATCTTATTAAAAAATATATATTAAATCAATACGATTTAATAACGATTTTCATAACAATGGTTCCATTAAGCCTTATCAACTCAAAATAACAACAAAGTTATAAAAATTACTTCTATTGTCAGATACAAATTACATTTGAAATTTCTTTCGAAATAATTTTATTTGCTTCGTGAATTATAATATCAACTGGAGCAAATTCATGAATAATGACATTCTCTTCATGAACCTTATTAGCCCTATAAATTTCGTAATAGTACAGTTTTTTATTGCATTTAATAAATGAGATTTCTCGAATCGCTTACGAATTTAATGTATTTATTTTAAAATTAGGACTAATTCAAATAAAATTAGATATAAAATCAGTAGTATTTTTTCTTGTATATTGTTATACATTATTTAAATTATCAGAAGTTCAATTGTTATAAAAATATATAAATGTTTATTAGTTTAGTATGAATTATTTCTATTTAATTATAACTATTATTCCCTTGTAAAATATAAAAATTTAACCCCAAAATTAAATTAAAATATTTTTGTTGATATTTTTTGAGTTCTAGATTTGAAAGTATTCCTTTATTATTTCTTTATTTTTCATTATTTTAAATTATATAATTATTTTGATTTATTTAATTATTAAAAAATTATTATTTACAAATAATATATTAATTATTATATTTTTAAAAATAATAAAATGTTATTGATGTTTATAATTAATTAATTGTTTTTGATTTTTTTTATAAATGTTAAAAAAATTTCTTTTATTTTTTTTTTTACAGAAAAGTATATATAGATAACTATAAAATAATAATAAATATTTTAAATGTTGTCGATACCTTCAAATACAAAAAAAAAAAAAAAGATGCACGTCTTCAAAAATTCCAACTAACGATTTTGTATAAATAAAAATTTTTTTTTTTTCTGAATTCACGTTATATTAATTAAAATATCATTCTGTAATAATATTAATGAAATCAAGAACAGAATCAAAAATCGGATCACATTTAATTTTATATTATAAAACTATATAGTAAAAATTTAATATTATAATTATCGTCTATTTGAGTTTTTTAAAAAAAATTATATTATTATAAATGTGTAAAATATAGTATTTAATTGTATAAAAGAATTTTTAATGTATATATATTATTTATTAATGTATATATATATATATATATATACGTTTTATAATAATTATTATATTAATGCATAATGTTTGTGTATTTTAATTAATATTGAAAAAATAAGAATATTAATAGTGTCTTTATAAATTAAAAATATAAAATTAAATTATTTCATATTATTATTTTATTATTTTACAACACAAAAAAAAAAAAATGATAATAAAATATAAAAATATTAAAGTAAAAATATTATAATCCCCGAAAAATATGCAAACAAAAAGATATTATTATATTTGATAATGAATGAATTTTATATAAGAAGTGGCAAATAACGGTATTAATTTAAATAAAATCAAAAGAAAATTTTAAACCGTTATTTATTTTTTAATAAACGCCGCCAAAAATTCTTAATTAATTTATTTAATTATAAAAAGGATAAATCTTATATATTTTTAAATTTTTTTTTGTTTTACTTGCTAATACTGGGTTTTTAATAAAGAAAATAAAACGGACACTTTAAACGCAATAGAAACAATTTAAATATAATTTAATTTTTAATTAAATCAACCATATTTTTAATTAATTAATTAAGCAGTAATAATCGTAATAATTAAAACTAAAGCAACAACAATTGTAAACAAAAATAATAGTATAACAGTTCAGCAGGAAAAAAACAAAATCAAACATAATATTTATTTAAGAAAGCCTCCGTTTTTGCTTTTGATTCTTTTGATTCGAAAAAAAAAAAAAAAATTATTTGTGAATTGCGACAAGAAGATTTTAAAGTAAACAGAAAAACATCAGATATGAAAAATGGCAAAACTTCGGCAGTACAGGTCAATGGACGTCCAACCAACAACAACCAATATACGAAAAAAGTTAGGAAAACAGGATAAAAAGTTATTCTCCTCTTTAACTTATTTTCTATCTATATAGATTTTTTTTTTATATTTACGTACAAATAAAAAAAGCTTTTTAATTTTATAATTTTTATTTATACTTTTTATTGGCAAAATTTTTAAATTTTCATTGGCAATCTGGTAAAAAAAAAAAATATTATTAAACACAAAAATAAACGAACATTAAAAATAATGAAAAAGTTTTTCATATGAAAAAGGATACAAAAAAGAAAAAAACTTTTTCTGTACTAAAACAAAAAAACAAAAACAAGAAAAAAATTTTTTAAGCTTTATTAAGGAAAAAAAAAACAAAAAATGTTTTTCAAAGCTTTTTTTCTTCTCACAAAATGCTTTTATACTTTTTGTTTGCTCTTTTTTTTTGTAATTTTCAAGGAAAATTAAAAACTATAACAAAATTATTATGCTTTATTATAACAGTTATAACAGTGTATAACAGCTTATATTTTATTTATAACATTATAATCGCTTTAGTACTAAATATTTTATTACATTTTTCTATTTCGGCGATACAAAGAATATAACAGTTATTCGTGACAAAAACCAAAATTTTTCATATACAAAAAAAAAACATGATTAGTTTTCGCGTATTCGCAAATAATATTTGAAATTTTTAAATTTAATTTAATCGAAACCATTTATATTCGATATTAGAGCCAGTTTTGCCTTACTGTGACAGGAATTTTAACAAGAGATTATGTAATTAGTAAGATTAAAATTTTAAGAAAAACATAATGTTCAGGTCTTTACTAATATTTTTTCTATTTTGATATATTCCTTGTATCGTACGTAAAGCTTTGTTACTCGTTTAAATATAACATAATTTTAGTAATTTTAGTGTACACAAATAAATATATTATAATTCAATACATTTATGTTATACATATGTACATAATAATATACAGAATATAACAGTATGCACGTAACATAATATACCTTAGGTAGTTTATACAATGGTTGTGTTCGTTTTAAGGATATAGTAATATAATATTAATAATATAACACTTTTGTATTATAATTATTGGTATGCAATTAATAAAAAATGGAAGCAATTCTGTTATATAGAAATCTATATGACAATATAAATAATATATATGTTCATAATATTATCTACATAATAATTATAATGAAAGCTAATCTGTATTAATTTAAAATAACAAGGATCCAATATTTATTTTTGACTTAATATTGAAGCGCCATCTACCGTAGAAAATGTGTTTGAAATTAATTTTTCTTAACTAATCCTATACAAAGCTTTATGTAATTGAAGATATTGAATGCTTGCAGTGTTATATAACTTTAAAAAGAACACAGTCATATAATTTTTTTGTAACAAATTTTTACAACGCTTTTTGTTTGGCATTTACAATAAAAATCACACTACATTATCGACTAAATTACAAATATTTAAAATTTAACCGTTACTGTAGATATGTACAAAAAATGTTATTATGTTTTATTAACACGTTGTCAACTGAGTGGCGTTTAAAAATTAACAATTCCGTTTATAAATTAAAAATTTTTTGAAATAAGAAGTGAAAGAGTAATCTCTTTTACTTGAAATTTCAACACTCAATTGATAAATGTGCGATAATTTTCATTTGCATTTATGTAAAAAGAAATTTTGCATGCTTATTTTTTAACTATTGGTGGTTATTTTAAACGTATGTGGTCTTATTTTGCGTTCTAAATAGCTGCATTGCTTCAATATAAATTTTTATTACCTAGAACAAAAATCTGTTGAAGACAACTATCTAATTTAATATAAAGTTTAAAAATTTCCAGGACAATGACGTCAATATGCTTTGTTTGCAATTTACCAATAATGTCCCATCAAGTTGGATTAGTTTGGCAAGGTGGAAATGGTTGGGATGATCTTGTCAGAGAACAGGTAATTTGAAGTTTTCTAAAAAATTTTATTCAATAAACAAAATAAAAAATTATTATTATTTAAAAATTTACACACGATTTCCTTTCAGCTGGAAGAGTCAACTATCCGGCAACGTTTAGGAGGTAGAAGAGATTCTGCTGCACAAATAATTACTCCTCCTAGTACATCTCCACCTCCAGGTATATGTTTCTGAAGTGAAAAACGAAAAATATTTTAATTTTAATAATAAATATTTTATATGAATTCCGGTAGGTGCAACAAGACGCAGGAGAAGCTCCCTAGCACAATTAACTGATATTTTGAGAGAATGGAGCGGTGGTGGCTCGAAACGAAATAAACCACCTTTAAATCGTCGTGAAACTTTAGCAGATTTAGCAAGAAGTTTACCATGGGCAAAATCAACAGCAGATGCTGGCACTGGTACTACTTCAACAGTTGCAGCTCCAACAAAAAAGAGACGAGAATCAAGTTGTGACTCTGGTATTAGAAGTATGAAGTCTCGACGTGAGTCTCATACTTCAGAATTTGCAAGACAATGGAATCGTAGAGAATCAACTAGTCCTGCTGAAAGAGACCGTGAGGAAACTAGTACATCAGCTGAATGTACAAGAAATGTAAGATTTTTCTTCCACGCAATATTTTAAAATCCAGAAAAATTTTATTTTATTAAATACTGACTTTATTGTCATTCATCAATATTAGGGGTCACGCCGAGGTTCTGGAGATAGTTATCGTTCCGGTCGGCGGGATTCAATAGCTGGTCGTCCAACAACTCCTCCACCACCAAAAATGGTGAATGCAGCAACAAAAAAGCGACGAGATTCACTTGCAGCTCCAGATTTTCCAAATTTTCGTACTGAACAACGTCCATCTACTAGTTCTACAGCATCTGATTCAAATCCTGTTATACCGATTTCTGCATCAGCACAAATAGATTCAGCTTGTCAAGCTTTACCCCCACCGACAATAATTACTAGTTCTGTAACACCACCTGCAACTAGCCCAACTGCACCAAAGGCTCGACGAGATTCAACAACTCAATGTGGGCGTTTAAATCGTCGTGACTCAAAAGTTGTAAGTCCTGAAAAAACACCGCGTCTGCAAAGATTACAACGCCAAGCAACAGCATACGATGAATCATGTTTTCCCGGTGGTAATGGTAGACGTGGTAGTCAGCCAGCATTAAGTCCAGATCCACCAGAAGATTTTGAAAGAAAAGCACGTCGTGATAGTTTAAGTCCTGATAGCGCTTCGCGTGGTCGACGTGATTCACGTTCACATCTTTCTCCAGATCGTAGTCATGAACGTGAAACTAGTCCAAGACGTAGTAGACGTACAAGAAGACAATCATCATCTGCTGGTCATGGTGGATCAAGAACACCAGATTCAAGTAGTTGTTGTTCATCACGTGATCCAAGTCCATGTGCAAGACCTCCACCAGATAGAGGTGAAAATAATCGTGAATCATCTGGTCGACCAAGTGCCGTGCGAAGACAATCAACTACAGAAGAAATTTTAATTGCACGCGGTTTTCGAAGACAATCAACAACTGAAGAAATGATACGTTGTAGAAATTTTCGTAGACAAAGTTCACAAAGTGATGATGTTTGCAGGTAAGCTTTATTTTAAAAATAAGCATATATAAGTTCATTTTATAAAAACAAGTCCAAAGACTATTGTTTTGGTATTTAATTGGCAAATATTTTTCGTGTGGTATACTTTGAATATTGTGTCAAGTAAAAAATTACATTTTTCTTGAAGTACTTTCTCATATAATAAAAATAAAGTCCTCTTGAAAATTAATTATTAATCTTTTTCAAAGACACTACTTTACCTCCCAAGCAATTGTGTGGGAAAAAAATTATTAAAAGCTAAAAATGGAAATATAAAATAAAAGCTAATTGAAACCAGATTTCGATAGACCTTGTTTTTGGAGGATAGAAGAGTAAAATTTAAAACAAGTTTATTAAAAATTAATTCTAATCAATATTAAAATGGCAATGATTTCTTCTTAAAATTATACCCATAAATCAAATGAAATTTTGTTTTTTGTTTTATTGGTAGCCAGTAGTAGTGGAAAAATTTTTACACCAATTTTATAGTTTAACATTATGTACTAAAATTTTAATTTTCTATTTTACTAGATATAGAGGACGAAGAGATTCTTGTGCTCAAATTATTGATGGTACTATTGGTACAATGACAATTGAAACAACAAGTACTTTTTTTGATTCAAGCACTCAAACAGGTAAGTCATGTTGATTTATATCAGATCTTTTATATTATTTAATATTGAAATTATTTTCAAAATTACAAAATTTTAATTAAAATTTAAAAACTATATTTTAAGCATAAAATTTTTTTTTTTTATAAAAAGAAAATTGTTTAATAGTTTTGAAATAATTTAAGAATCTCTTCAAGGAAGTAAAAATGCTAAGTATGAAAACTTTTCATATAAATTTTTAATCGTTTAAAAATATTCTCGTTGAACAATTCTATTATTTTGTTCAACCATAATAGGCTTAAATAAGATAAAAGAAAATCTCTAAGGAGTACAACGTCTAAGAAATCAAAATTATTTGAACTAAAATAAATTGGTTCAGTTCCTTAATTAATGAGCCTTTTATAGATTGAATTCAATTGAAAAGTGCATGCAATAGCTGATAATTATTATGAATTCCTCGATATTTTTTTACTACATATATCATTGAATTGGAAAATAAACCTTATACATTCATGGGGTTTCTCCTATTGCGTTCGCGTGTATAACTAGTAATCAAGTAATCACTTGCTATTGAATTTAATTTAGATTAGCAAGGAAGAAAAATCAATCAATTGAAATTTTTTATTTGTACTGAAAATCAGTTGCGGAAATGAATCTTCCATATATTGCACTTAAGCATTCTACAATAAATTGTGTCAGGGTAAGAGAAACCCTATTTTGTATAAATTTTACAAACCGCCAAACTTGACTTTTCAATAAAGTGCACATAGTACATGTTATAACTTGTGAAGGTGAACTCTAAAATGGCTTTAGAAAATTTCTGTTTTTTTTTTCTATAAATTTAATTCTCTCTCGTGTTTATTAACAGTAACTTTAACCATATTAAAACTGCAGTGAAAAATGAAGTTTTTTTTAATGTAGCTAGCTATATGGCATATTGTTCTTTTAAGAAAAATCATTATACAAAATCCTTGGCTTCATAAAGTACAAAATTTCATAGAATAGAGAAATTACTTTAAAGTTTTTTTTAAAAGTTTTAGCGTAAAAAAATATTAACAATTTCCACTTCCTCGTTTAATTTTTGTTTTTGTACCATTAACCCAATTGAGCATATTTTTTTTCTTTTATAATGTTTCGTTGGCCTTCCTGAAAAATCCTTGTATGAGAATGCTCTATTGACCCTTAAAAATGTATTTTTTAAAGGAAAAAATTTTTCCTACTACTAACATGAAAATGAAAATTTCTATTACAATAAGAAAATCGCAAAAACAACGCTAACACGTCTATGTAATCACGTAAGTGTGAATGTATGTTAAGAAAACAATATTTTTTTTAATATAAAATACAAAAAGGCTTTCTTTAAATTTTTGTGTATGTTTTTGTTTTCGTAGGCGAGAAAATATCTTAAAAGTTATACCATAACACTCAATGAAAGTAGAGAGAAAATGGAAATCAAGAAATAAAAACAATAGAAATCTTATATATAAAAGGGGTAAATAAGTAAAGTCATACTGCAAAAACAAACAAAAAAAAAACAAGAAATGAGAAAATATATGAAGAAAAAAAGAACTACTAGTAGCAAGGACATGTGATTGAAATCCTTATGGAATAAAATCATGCAGTTTTTTTTTTGTAATTTTTTTTTCTCAAAACATAATTTTGAAAGAAGCAAGGAATTTTTTGTATTTCATTTTAAGGAGGGGATAGAAAAGTTAAAAAAGAATTGTAATTCCCTTGACTTATTTTTTAAGACATAAAATGTGTCTATTATATTTTACACGTACATGATGTCTCATATATGGCAGAATGTGTTGGAATTATACAGAAAATTTAACAAAAAAATTTGATAATTTCCAAAAGTGTTAAATAATTTGAAAATTTTTAGAAATAGAAAATTTTGAAAAATTATTAAGACAATTGCCTGAAATTTAATGTAGATTCTCAGTGTTTAAAAATTAATAAGTGTACATTGTACCAAATTTTAAATTAATTTGCAAGAGAAATTTGAATTTTTAATTTTTAAAATAATTAATTTAGTTAAAAATTATATTATTTGTTGGTCAGTTGGTATGTGCGTTCAAATGTGTATCTCAAGTAAGGTTAAGCCGATTCAAATTAATTTAATGAAGAAAATTTTGTGTTAAAATTATGAATCAATAAATTTTTTGGAAAGATCGGAAACCGAATTAGAGGCCGACCTTACATTTTTTGCCATATCTACGGAACGGATTTCTGATGAGTTTTCTTGAACAGATGATGAGCTTTCTTGAAATTTGATGTGATCAGAAAATTCGGGTAACACAAAACGAAATTCTGCTAAGAATCAAATTTACAAATTATCTAACATTTTCATTATCTTCTTTAACACTTTCACTAAACTATTTAACACACATTGTGGTCGGTTATGTGCTGACTACATTAGATTTATAATAAAAGCATTTTACTAAACTCACTACTGATACTTACTAAATCCTATATTGAAATCTCTTCTAGAAAAATTATCTAATAATCTAGTTTTAATTCCAGTGGACTAGCAAATTACTTTAATTTTATAGTAATAAATAAGATTATTCCTTTTCTCAACAGGACACCATTCTCTAATAAGGATTATACAATTAATTTTTCAAATGTATATTTTGCTCTTTAATTTTAATGAATTTTTTTTTTTTTGAAGAAGTTTTCTTTTCGACGTTTTTGTTACTTTGTCATTCAATTTTCATTTTATATTTAATAAATTTTAAAATAAACAAAATATTGAAATAGCTGCATATTTACTTTGTTTTTTATATAATATAATAATATTGGGTTGGAAACGCATTCAGGAACAATTTAATTTAAGAAAATTAGAGAGCTTTTAATATTTTAAAATAAATTTTTATAAGCTGTTAGTCTCTTAAATATTAGACTTCATTTTTAGATTTGCGGATTTGGGAGAAATTTGGAGAAGATTTGGGTATGAATTTTCTAATATTAGAATATTTAAGCCTGGCTTCGCAAATTTAACTTCTCATTAATGAAAGTATTTTCAAAAAACTCAGAATCTAGAGAAAACATGAAGCCTTTCCGACAACAATTACAAGAATTTTAAATAAATATTCTTTGCACATGCTATTAAGCTCTTTAGTCTTTGATATCAAAGCAATTATTTATTTTTAAGTATTAAACAAATTTTGACAAAATCAGTGGATTTCAGGAATACTAGAATCTTGAGACTTTTTATAATTTATTTCTTAGTTAGAAACAGAATTAGAATTATTGTAATTTGTTAAAGCAGAGAACTATGACAATTTTTGCGTTCCCGAAATTTAAAATTTATTTTTTTTTATTTTTTTAAAATAATATTTTATATACTTGAATTTTTTTTCTATAAAATTTATAATAAATGACAATATAAGTATTATTATGATATCCTGTTTTAATATTTATGCACTCATAACATAAAAATGTCATGGATTCAAAAAAAAAAAAAAAAAAAGAATATTTAATGTAAATATTAAAAAGAATGTATTCGTATATAACTATAGTAAATTTGCTGTATAACACATATAAATATTCCACAACACCCACAGAATAATACTATCGTTACACAAATTATGGAAATAATAAAGATAATAACAGCACAAAAATGTTTTCTATCAGAGTATGTCATTAGTTGGTTGTTCAATATAATCAATTAGCTAAATTAGCTCAAATCTGCGGTTTTGTTTGCAAAAACCCTGTAATCACCAGCCAGTCATTGACAGTACAATTACACGTGGTCTACCTAAGCCACCCAATTCTCCAGTTTTCGTAAGGTTTATATGTAATACTATTAAGAGTTAGAATTTTTCAACTAATTAAGCAACCAATGAAAGTATAGCATGACGGGTTTCTCATTCTGAAGTAGTTTACCCAAAAATTTTTAAAAATTAAATATATTTCAGAAAAAACACATTCCCATCTTAAAATCTGGAAGTTTTTCTAATTTTTTGTAAAAATAATGGCAAAAATTTAGAATAAAAAATTTCAAAATTTAAATTTTTGAAATGTGACAGTGTTATTTTCGTGGTACGATTTACTCCTTTTACCTAACATATAACATTATTTTTCTTCTTTTATTTCTGTATTTTTTTTCAAATTTGATTATTATTTCATTGCTCTCCAAAGATATGACCCCCATAAGTGTAAGATGACACTCTCAAGAAAAAAAAAAAGGAAAAGAAAAACAAAAAAACAGAAATTATATGGGATTGAAAATCATAAAATGAAAGTCAAGAGGAAAAATGAAGGCGTTAAAAATTTTTTTCCTTTTTTTTTTTTTGAGAAATATTAAGTATATAAACAATATCTGTTTATATAATAAAATTGTAAATATTTGGTCGCATATTAAAAATTTAGATACTATTATGAATGCAATGTAGGTGTGTATGTGTGTAGGCATCTAATATATATATATGGAATCAATTTTTTATATTCATATTTTTTTATGGCAAAAAAAAAAAAATTATATAAAATGCTATTATAGGTTTTACAATGAAGAGGTTTTTTGATGATCGTATAATGTTTATTATTATGATAACGTTTATCGTTTACAAATATCATCACACTGTTAACAATATACATACTACGGACATAATATACTCGTACATACGAGTATGCATACATATATCTGGCTTGTTATCACATAAAATTTTTTAAAAGGATAATTGTATAGGCAAATTCATTTTAAAATTTTTATTGTATACGAGATATTGTTGTCTTTGTCACATAATTGCAAAATTTTAATTCATTATTTTTGGTGTTAACGATGGCTGTTGATTTGTTTGTTAAATAAAAAATTTTTTTCAGTTTAGAAAATTTTATATGGAAAATGAAATAAACATAAAAATGTTATTATTTATTAGGTCTTAAGCTTTTACTTTAGAGAATTTCCTTTCCATGTATTTAAGATAATTTGATAATGTGAAATTTTAATCAAAATTGGCTTAATGGGCAGATTCTGGAGAGGATTGATCATATTTGTAATCTAGTTGTTGTATTGGATAGTATGCTTGATTTCAACGCTCATATCTATTCGATGGTTAATAGCGCGAATTGTTCTCTGGGTTTTGTAATGAGATAAGGTAGGTAATTTAATGATCTTTTTTGTGACGAAACATTTTTATGTTGCTTTCTTGAGGTCCGGTTTAGAGTACCCATGTCAGGTTCGGTTTTCTTTTTTTGTAATGTTGATATACATCGTACTGAGGCTGGGCTGAGGCATTTACTTTATTTTATTCTTTGTGATATAGATTGGTCGGATACGTTTAGGTATCTTTCTTATGAAAGTAGGCTTCAACTTTTAGATTTAAAATCGCTTCGTTGTCGTAGGGTGGTTTCCAATATTGCTTTCACTTATCAAGTTGTGGTGGCCTACGTGGTTACCCCGGGTTTATTGAGTCGAATTTTTGCAGGGAGAATCGCATTAACTTAAAGTCGGCCAAGTTTTTCATGGCCAATGACGTATATTTTGCGCGAAATTAACTTATGTTTGTCTGTTTTTTGTTTACGAATATAAATAAGAAAAACATAGTCGAAACATAGTCTATACGGCAGTATTGATTTTGTTTAATTTTTCTTTAGGTTATGTGACAATTTCTATTAAATTGCTGTGAAGTAATTGTAAACGTTTGGTTTTGGTTATTTAATTATTAATTTATATATTAATATATTTTAATTAATGCTACTAATAATTTTTCTCCGTTCCTCTTTCTCTTTCCTTTTCACCTATAAATGATGACGATATATGTAACTAATATAGTAAATGATAGACACATTTCTTGGCTAAATGACATTTATTTTATCATACTAAATACTTGTACTAAGCAATCGTCCAATCAATATATATATAATATATATTTCAGACAAAAAAGCACACTGTCTGATATCAAGTGGAAAAAGTGCGGGTTTTGGCAACAATGAAGACATAAATTATGAAAATTCTTGAATATGAAAAATAATAATTATTATTTATAAACGTTTAATAGCATTACGATTCCATTCCGCTAAATATTATAATTACTATTACAATGCTAACTTATTACTGTAATGCGTGTTGCGTACATAACACATTCAGGAGAATAAAATAAAATTTGTGATAGTAAGCAACAGTGTAGTGTAAAAAAATATAATCGAAATTAACTTAAATAAATTAAGTAATGTAAGCGAATTTTTGATGACAGAAAATTACGTGAACTTCAAAATTTTGCTTGCACTGAATAATTCAAATTATTTGGATTCGGAAAATATGGAGATAGAATATTAATTAAAATTTAATTCAAATAAAAAATTTCTCATGATCTAAACTACAAATTTCCTCGATCCTGATTTTTTGTAAATTATTAAAAGAGCACCTTTTACAAATTGAAAAAATTATAATTTATTTGCTTATAAAATCAATTTTTTTTTTAAAAACAAAAGTTTTTATAATATTAAGAGATTTTTTATTTTTATGTACATTATTCATATTTATTTTATCATTAATATTTGAATTCAATTTATTATTAAAATTTTTGAATCAAATCTTTAAAATCTCAATAAAAGAAAAAAGACAGGAAACGAAAATTAAATAAAGCATTGTTTAAAATTGAATTAAAAAAGATGAAGGAAAATTCATTTTCTTTTGAAATTTTTTAAATGTTTGAAGAGGACATTATAATAACAAACAATGGATTTTATTTTTTAAAGAACAAATACACAAACAATTAATGTTTGCATATAAATATTTGATTTTTTCTGTTTTTTATATTTATACTCAAAAATTTCATATCTTTAAATTAAATTCTAATTATTAGTTTGATCTTATATATTAAAAATGCCTACATAAGCAAAAAAAAAAATTCAAAATTAACAAAATTAAATTTGAATTTATTTACTCATGAGTAGTCCTTTTGATGTCAAAAAACTACAGTTGAATTCAATAAGAAAACAATAACGAACATTTTTTTTTTGTTTTTTTATTATGCAAACAATTCTTCATTTTTATATGAGTTCAAACAAAGAAAATTAAAAAAAAAAAAACATATTATTTACCAATAATATTATTGTGTAAGGATATCGTAAGTTTATAAAATAATTGGCTTTCATTTTTATATTTTATTTTCGACATTATTATTTAAAAAAGGACAATATGATTTTTATATAATTGAAAACATTTTTTTTTCTCATTATTCAGAATAAATTTAATATGATAAAAAAGAAGAACAGCTTACTAGTCTTCTTAAAACTTTTACGCCTACTTATATTAAAATTAGGTTGGAGTGGATGTAATCATACCCTGTTTAGCTTTGTCTCTCGGTGTAAAAGAAACTTAAAAATTCCAATTTCAATCTCGTTTATAATTTATTCTTTCAGCTTATGGCTATTATAACCCATCCTTTATCCTGAATGGTTTTTCGTGTTGAGGAAATATTGAAGACTAAATGTAAAATAATTTGAATTGTTGCATAAAATAAATGATAAATTAAATTTAGAAATTAGAGGAAATTTTTTTTTTTAGAAAAATGGGTAATCTTGAAAAATGTGAAGTATTACGACGACCCGAACGTAATTAGCTGCTTTCGGGGCAACAACGCTCAATAGGAACAACAAAATTCAACGACTTGTTTAAAATAAGCAACAAAAATATACTGATGACTAGTGCGCTTTAACAATATGGTTTATTGCTTTGCTACCTCCAATATTTACTATGCTACTTTTGTAAAATCAATTAAAGTAAAAGAAAAATAATAATTTTTAATAACAATTATTCGTTACACAGAGCATAAGAGCCGTTTCAACACCTATTTTTATTAATTTGCAAAAAAACATACTAAAAATTCATTAAAACTTTTATTTAATTTAAATACATTCATTTGATACATTTGTTTATGCAAAAGGTCATCTCTGTTCTTGATTATTTATAAATTGAAAAATAGCTTGACAACTAGGTTCCGCTTGCCAAATTTCGAACTACAATAGCTAAATCAAAACTTCATTTAATTCAACGACACCGAAAATTTGTTTTTGTAATAATGTAGTCGTTGTCCGTATCGTTCTCATTGATCGTCGAGGATTATTAGCCCATTAATTTAACAAATTATTTGTATAATTGAATATTAAATTTTTATTGTTCCTAGCGTCTGAAGGAACTTGTCTTCTTTAAAATTTAATTGATTTTAACTTTAATAATTATCAATTTACTAGATTTTTTACTGAACATAATTGGATATTGTATTTTTTTAATTTTAATTGTAAACTGTAATTATAATAAGTTTAAAAAAATATTCAATTGAGTATTGCAATTTAAAAAATTTCATTAAAAGAAATTCAAGTGTGTACAGGAAAATTAATAAGAATTTAATTTTTGACGTTTGCCTTTCTATTATTTTAATTTAAAAATATTCACTGTAGTTTCTGTTTGGAATATTTTCTTTTCATTCTCATTGAAAATATAAAATTTTAAAATATTCTTATAATTATTCAGAAAAATTATTCTTCATTAATTCCATTATTCAGTATACGGACCATATTTTAAATATTAAAGAATTTCCATGTATAATATGAACATTTATTTGTACCATTTTACAAATTACAATACATACAAAAGATAAAAAAATGTAAGGTATAAACAAAATTTTAATAATTTTTTTTGTCCTTTTTTCTTTTTTAATATTTTTTTTTTTGTTATTATTATTTAAATAAATGGCATACGTCTTTTGATCTCTTACAAAATAAAACTTGAAGGTACACATTTGAAAAATATTTTTTAAGATTAATTTTCAAGGCTATATATCCAAAAAAAAATTATTTATCCTTATCTATACTTACTGTATACACAAGACTATTATAACAAAATTCTACATGCAAATAATATCATATACCTATATATGTAAGATATAATTATATTCGTAGCTATAAATAATTTTATAGTAATGCAATATAATAAATTTTCCATCAAAAGAATAAAAATAATAATAATAAGAAAGAAAGATAACGATAATAATAATTATAAGAAAACTTCTTAAAGGACATACAGGCCTCATTTTTATTGTTTGTACCTTCAACAGAAAACCAAGCAGAAACAACAAAAAAAATAAAAGTTTAAAGACAGACTGGAAAATTTTCATTTTCTTTTGTTATTTTCTTCTATTATTATTATTATTATTTTTCTTATTTTATATTTGTTATTTCTATTTTATATAGCTGTGTATAAGGATAATATTTAAGATGAGTTTCGATTTTATTTTTAAAAGATTTTATATATGTATGTGAGTTAAAATCAAGGGTATGTATATGTTTATCGAAATGTTGTCAATTTGTGAAATATATGTACGTGGATTTGTATGTATGTATACATTTAAAAAAATTATCGTAGGACTAAAATAAAAAAAAAATGCCATACAAAGCTTCAAGATTAAATTTATTTCTCTTTTCGGTTATTCGGGTTCTTTTTTACTTTCATTGTTTATGTCCTTTGTTTTTACTCTTAACACAAAATATTACACAACGAATAGGATACTCGTATAAATTTGAAAATTATTATAAATTTTTGATTTCATTTGTAATAACGTTGATAAACCAAAAATTGATGAACATTTTGTTAAATCCTGAGTCAAATTTCATTGCCAAAATTTTGTTACCAAATTCGGCAATTAATTAAGAAAAATGTCCAATTTGTTTTGAGTTCGTTTATGTGTATTATAGATATACAATATTGATAATGAATATTTTACAAAATTGAAAAGCGGTTTATTTAATAGCGTCCTTTTTTCATTTAGAATTAAAGCTGAAGCTAAAAAATGGTAAACAAATAGAAATCTTAAGAAATTTTCATCTGCATTTGAATATTTAAATTAATGACACAATTTTATTTACGAAATTACCTTCTGTAGAAAAGTAAAAATATAAAATCCAGCAGATCTAAGCTTTGTTTTGATGAAATAATTTTTTAAACAATCGCATGTGCTCGACTGACAAAAATTTTTGTACAATTAAACATTTACTGTTAAATTATTTCGGAATAGTTCTAAAAATTTAATAAATTTTAATAGCATATTATCCTAGAGTAGACTGTTAAATAAACTCTTTTTTTTTTCTTTTAATTTTTATTTTGTGGTAAGATTTATTAAGAATTTTTATCTTAGAGATCGGTATTTATTACTATTACATATTATATGAGTAAAATATAATATCGTGCGTGTGTAAAAGAAATATTTTGTAAGTCGTATAAGTATTATAATATAAGACGAGTATTATGGTATCTATGAGAGTATGTAGAATCTATGTAGATATTTATCCTCATATTCTATACTGTAATAATATTTATTATAAATATAGTATTATAAACCTGACCATAATCATGTCTCTGTTTAAAATATAATGATATAAAGACATTCAACAATGTCTAAAAACATTTCTGAATTATATTTGTAGCTAACATGATATTTAAATTTTTTTTGTTCTATGTATTAGAGAAAAATTTATTATAGAACGCCTTAAAATATGCATATTTTAAATATTATCCTTTTCTTATTAAAATTTTATTTAATATGAAGTATTATGTTCTTCTTGTTATGATAACTAGTAGAAAATACTAAAAGTATATAAAGATGGGTAGAAGAAATTTAAATTCAAACTTATTTGAATGTCATCATCTATAACATGGAAATTTTATTTTAATTTCTTAGAGATTTGTGAAAATATTAGCTAACTAGCTATATAGCTATTATGCTTTAAAGTAAATTTCTAAGAACATATTATAAGATAACAAAATATTTATGTTGTGTGTATTTATTTTAATAATAATGTAATTGTACTTTAAAAATTCTTGTATCCTAAAACATATTAATGTAAGACTTTAATGTAAGATGTAAAAATTTGATTAAATATTTTTAAGAAATTTTATAATGTTACTGCCTTTGATAATAAGATATAATTATTTTCAAAGTTGAATCGTTTTGTGTACAGGTGCTATAAAATGTTTTAAAATTTAAAATTTCTGTTTTTTTTTTAATAAAAAATCAGAAACTAAAGATGATTTTATTTAATTTTTAAATTAAATTTTTGTTTAAGATATTTTTATGTATCTTATATGAGATGTCCTTTAAAATACTCTACGTCAAAAATATGGCAACAATGTACTCAATATTTTCGAATTGTTACACTCAGTTATCGTTTTATAATTATAAAATTTAGTATTAATTAGGTAGCTATTCAAAAAATTCTACTTGCTGCCCCAAGAAATATGCAATATTTTTTTAAACAATTTTTAATTTAGTATAAATTGCAATAAAACTTCCAATAGATTTATTAATATGATTGTTCTAATCGGAGATAAAAATTTATAACCAGCAAGTGCCACTTAATTTTTGCAGATTTTTATCACGAATTTATTCGCTCGAAATCTAGATTGGATTTCAGTAATTCGCTATTCGATTCGAATTTAATTTTATTTGTTTATGAATCGTAAATTTTCATACTTTAAAAATATTTGTTTAAGAGAACACCTTTAATATTTTTACTAAAACATTAGAGTTGTTGAGACAAGTATAACAAAAATTAAACTTTAATCACACCTCTTTGTATATAATTTTGAATATAATGAAAATAAATTATAAAATGAATGTGTATTTGAAAATTTTTATTACCATTTATTACATGATAAAATAAAAAAAAATTACTTAAAAAACTTTGATCTACTTTTCTATAGTTTTAAAGAAAAAATAAAAAAAAAAACAAAACAGAATTTTTGTAAACGCATTCACTTAAGTTTTTCATCTTTAGAAAACTACTGAATTTTCAATTCTGTAAAACTTGTTCTTTACTTTATACTACTTATAAATAGTTGATTTTTGAAAAAGTTCATTCTTTTAAAGAATTTTTTAATGTTAGCCAGATTTTTAAGTTCTTACATCTTTTTCAGAAAATATTATGTTATTATAATAATAATTTTGGTGTGTTATAATAATATTCATTATAATAATATCATATAATTCCCGCCAATGAAGTGTTTTGACTATATTGAATCAAAACACTTCATTGAATATTGATTCATAATGCCCTATAATTTCCTAACGTATCATCTAAGTTTTGAATAGTTGAACAAGCACAAGCGAAAATTCTTACCAAATCCTTGGCAATTCCAGTAAAATCCTTGAATTTATTTTGTTCAAAATTTCCCAGAATACCTTTTTTATCAAAAGGTCTTTGAAAATTTTTATAGCAAAGTGGCGGCCATTTTTCGTTTTCCACTTTTATTTCAACTAATATCGTATAGCATTCGAATCTGCAGGGAGAATCATCACACATTTCTGTTTCAATATCTTAAGCATTAAAAGTTATGCTTAATTAAAATTAAAAATAAATCGGGAAAGTTACACCCCGAAGTTTCCCATTTCTATTTAATATTTTTTTTTAAAGAAACTGTAATAATCTTTATGTGTTTTTAGTTCTTTATTTTTTTGGATGTTTTATATAGCATAAAGGGTATAATATAAAGTTTCTGTATATTTAATTCCAAAACAAAAAACTTAAGGAGAAGAAAACGAAAAGCTTAAATTTTTTTACTTAAACATTGTACTTTTGGTTTTGTATAGGTATTTTGTTTTTATTGTTCTTTAAACGAAAACTATTTAATAACACTATGGCGAATTTATGAAGGGCTATTACAATAATGTTTTGACTTATAATACCATATACACCATATATATATTAAAATTTTTATTAAATATTTTGTATAATGTGAATAAAACATATTATGTATGTGTATAACAGAAAACTATCTAAATAATATTTCGTATTACAAAACATAACTTTTTAACATATAACAACAAAAACTACATATAATATTTTCCACTATAAAGATTCAATTCAAGTAAACAAAAGGATTTAAAAATTTTGATCTTGGAAAATTATATACGAATTTAATATTATAACAACAGAAACAAAAAACAGAAAACAATAAGAAAAAGTAAAAGTTTTTAAAAAAACTTAAGAAAAACTTTAAAAGAACTTTTAAAATTTTAAAAATATTTATTAAACACGTAAAACACCATCATTATTATTATAGCGAACTTTTAATATTATTTTATAAGTTAATTTAATTTTTTTTTAATGTAATTTTATAAAATTAAAACTTATATAAGGTTAATTTATTAATTTAATTTAATTAACATTTAAAATAATAATGAATAATAATGGAAATTAAATTTTTAATTAAATACTTTGTGATACTGCCCCGATAAGTATGCAATATTTTTTAAAATTCATTTAATCAGTGTAAATTTATAAAATTATTAAATACCATTTTCTAGGGCTTAGAGAATCGTATCCTAATTCATAGTTTAGTAAATAAAATTTTGCTTCTTATAACTGTGAATATCAAATTAATTAAGAGCATCTGTCATTTATTTAATATGCGGAATATGTTTGTACAAATACAAACGTTATGTGAGGTAATAATTGATATGATTTGTAAAGGACATAGTTCTTAGATGCAACAAGTAAAAATATTAGAATTATTAATTAAAATAAAACAATTCTTACAATATAATATTATTAAGGTAAATTGGCTTTGTAAACATAAAATTGTGATAATAATGGTAGGTGAGATGTCACAAAATGATTATAATACGTAATTTAAGGTCATTAAGAAATAAGTAACTCTTATATTAAATTAAGTAAAAACAGGAAAATAAATATTTAATTCCTGAGTATTACAGAAAATATATTTGAAAATCTTGTGACTTTTTTCGATTTTCTCACGGAATGAGGCTTCTGTTTCCGCAATTTTATTGTTAAATGAGATTTATAAATAAATTTTTTATGAAATTTTACCGGATTTCCATATATGCAAATTGCAATTAAATAATAAGAAAAAAACTTATAAAAATTGAAATTATTTACTAATAATATGAATTTTTCTTGTGCGCATTTTTAATTCACGTAACAAAGTATTGATAAAGTATTAAAAAATTAAAACATGAAAATGTAAATGCTCCTTAAAAAATACAATAATATTCAATATAATATACACACTTTTAATATTATTTACCCGAGAGATAAGGTAATATAAGCAAATATTTGAGAATTATGGTATACATACATGCATATATTGTACCAGGATATACACATTATTATTTTATTCCTATATATAAGAAATAATCCTTGTATAATTGAATTTTAATTAATATTATATTAATTAACTTGCAATATAATAATGAATTTTTTGAAATCAAAATAATATCTTTATTTCTTAATAATTTTCATTGTATTTTTTGCTATTTTATTTTATTATTATTAAAATTTATTCGAAATATTTTATATAGACATTTAATATAACTTTTTATATGAAAAATTTTGTGAATTTCAAAATTTTTAATTAAATTTATTTTTATATTAAAAATTATATTTTAGTTATAAAAAAATAAAATTTTCGAATTTCGAAATTTCCGAAATTTTCTTAAAATCTCAACTTAAATTTACATACATATAAGAAATCAAAAAGCCTATGTTATTACAATACTTGTTGAATTAATTATATGTTTTCTTTATAAAGAAAATTATGTTAAGATTTAGTGAGTAATAATAATGAACATATGATATAATATATACACAAATTTCAAACCCTTATATATATACAATTAATATAATATTTAAAATCTTCAGAAGCTAATAATGTGTTAATGACAGCGACAGTAATTTAATGGTAATGGTAATTTAAAATGTATATTATAATCCCAGACATGTTAATAAAATTATAACAATAAATTACATAAATTTTTCTAAATTGAATTTAAAAGCAGCAAAAGAAAATTCTATGTAGCTACTTCCATACATACAAAGAATTAAAAAACAAAGTGAAATAAATGTGTAATACTCGTACACATAGAAATTTCTCAAAGAGAAGAGTAAAAACTGAGAAGCTTAATCATAATCTTATACCAAAAAAAATATATATATAATATACAGAATCAAATACTATAGTATGCCACAAAATACAAGATTTGCTGTAACACAAAAAAATTATTTTGAAAAAAGCTCTCTATTATAAAATTAAAAAAAAAAATTTCTTAAAAAAATTTGCATGTCCTTTCTGTTTTTGTACTTCTTTTTCTAAATTTCAAATACATTGATATAAATACAAACAATAAGCGTAACATGTGGGTAAACAAATTTTTATATTTTTGTTTTTGTTTTTTTTTCGCCTTTCTTATCATATTTTCTCTGTTGCTCATCTATTTTTCATTCTTATAAAAAAAATGGTATAATAAATTGTTAAAAGCATTTTACCTATACAAATATAAAAACGAAACCACAAACAAACACATACGCTCAAATATTTTAAACGGGTATTCTTCTAGCCTAGTTTTGATTCTTGCTCTTTTTTTTTGGAAAATTATATCATTTCATAAAAATGTATGGTAGTATGCTTTCCTTTTCTTCCAAAAAAACTTTTATTGTATGAAAGAAAACCTCTGAAAATGAGAAAAAATAAAAAAATATTAAAAACTGTTATACTAATGTTTAATTTTTACTTTACTAACCTAATAATTTTCATTGTCTCATTTAATATTTTGCTTTTTCATTTTATTTTGGTGTTATTGCAAAAAACAGAAAGCTTTTTGAAGCTTTTAATTTTATTTTGAGAGAAAATAAAGAGCACATGCGTTTTTCTTTTTTTTTTTTTGTTTTCTATTTATTTTAATTTATTCTCTTTTTCTCTAATTTCTATAAAATGAAAATTATTATTGTTATCTTTGTGCTACTCTCATAAAACAATTCGATTACAGCAACATGTTTATTTACAAAAAAAAAAAAATTTGTAAAAATATTGTATAAATAAAACTGTTATACAATTCCCTTTCAATATTGTTAAATATTTTAATGTTACTTGTAATATATTCTCTAAGTATTGAAAATATTTTTGAGAGAATATTTTCATAAAAAAGAAACGGAATATGACAAGAGAAATTTAAAAAAAATTGTATAACAGTTCTCAAAATAAAATGTTTATAGAGTAAAATATAAGAGAGTAAAATTATTCTTATAATTGTATTAAAATTTTAAAATAGGTATACCCATATATACCCATAAAAATTAAATATATTTATATAAATTTACAAACAACACGACAGATGATATTGTTTGCATACATACATACATACATACTGTACTAGTATATCATATAAATTATATTATCCTTGTGATAAGAAATTAATATTAAAAATAATACTATATTCAGATGCTATATTATATTAATATAACAAGAACAAAATAAAAGAATTGAAATAACGAAATATGTAAAAAAAAATAAAATAAAATAAAATTTGATTCATCGTTAGTGTCTCTCTTCAAGGATATTTTCATCAGTTTTCATCGAATCGTTCAACTCGTAACTACTAGAAAACGGGCGAAATTTTTTTTCAATAATTTTGTTATAGCCATTAAAAAACCAAAAAAATAAATATATTAAATACAAGAATTTATAAAATAATATTCCTTTTCTTTTCAATTATTTTATTATATTAAAATTATTAAATTAAATAAAATAAAACATTGTGTTAATAATATGAAAAATTTAAAGAAAAAATTTTGAAATAATTACAATATTTGAAATAAAATTGTTAGAAAAAAATTAATATATTTGCATTTAAAATACAAAAAAAAACAAAACCAAGAAATTTTTTATAATAAAATTTCATGAAATTATTGAATATTTAAAATTAATTAATTAATTAATCATTAATAATTTTATTTAAATAAAATTTAAAATATAATTTTTTATTTCACAAGTTTGTAATGTAAAATATTCATAATTTTACATGATTTTTATACATAATAATATTATATATACAAAATATTAATTATAATTGTTATATTAATTACAAAACATATTATAATAAAGCAAAATAAGAGAAAATAATTCATAAATTATTACAAGTTAATTAAGAACAAAATAATATAAAAATATGTAAGAGTGCAATTTATAAAAAGTGAAAATATAAATTTTTTCTTAAATTAAATATAAATTATTAGTAAGTGCGAAAAATTTACATTGAAAAGGCGAAAAAGTAAAAAAAAAAAGTATACTAATTATAAAAAACAAAAGCGAAAATGTGACATTTTTAAACAATAATCATAATTTTCATTCTTTTTTCCTTCTCATACCATAATGTTTTAAGGTTAGAATTGAATTTTCAATAAATAATATAACAAATTGAATATTATGCTAACTCCTATACAATATAAAACTTTTTATTTGTACAAGTGGTATGTGTCAGTATTATAATAATTTTTTTTTCCTTTTTATAATATATTACACTTATATACCATAAATTTTATTATTATAGTTATTTGTGAGAATATACATAATTTATTAATGTGTATTTCTGTATGACACTATAATATAATAGTATATACTTTAAGATTAAGCATAGCTATAATGATATTACCAGAGAGAGAGAGACAGAGAGAGAGAGAGTAAACATTATAAAATTTTGGGTGTGAAAGAAATATTTTTTATTATTATTATTTATGCATCAAATATTATAAAATTTAATTTTAATGTTTAATTTTTTTTTCTTGTTGAAAAATATTAAAATTAATATTGAATTATTATTTTTCACAATAAAGAAAAAAATAAGTAATTATGTAATTTTATATTATTAATTTATTTTCGATTTTGGTGTTCATTTTAAAAATTTTAGGCCAATAATTTTCAAAATTTAATAATGATAATTAGAAATATTAAAATCGTTACTATTATTTTGAACTTAAATATTTTTAATAATCGAGTTCAAATTTCGAAATTTACAATTTTTTTAATAAATTTGTTGAACAATTTTTTAAACAAAATTTATAATAGTTTATGCATAATGTAATTTGCTGCCCTTAACATTTATATTATTTCTGTTTTATTATTCTAAATTTGAAGGAAACAATATTATCATCAAATTTCAAAATTAAATTATAATTATAATATATTATAATAATGTATAAAAATATAAGGATAAGCAAGAAATTTTTACCAAAATTATGCAAATTTTTAAGAATTCATCAATCATTTCAATTTATTTTAAAAATAAATTACATATTTCTTACAGACTTTATTATATAATGCATAAATTATGTCATACTAAATAATAGAAAGCACATTTTCTTTTCAAAGTTTTTCTGAAATTTTCATAAAACACCCATAAAATTGAACAGCTCTTAAAACTATTAATCAAAAATTGAATTTTAGCTACATTTGTATTGGATAATGTCTTAAAAATTTTATGATATTTTGATAAATAAAGAAAAAAATAGTTTTTATAATGAACATGTTGATTTTAATTTGGAATTCTTTTCTACAAATCTCAAGAGTAGTAAACAATTTATTTCTTAATTATCCGATTCCTGGGTAATGTGAAATAAAGAATTTTCCAGAAAAAATTTCTGATTGATTCTCAAAATTCGAAAATTCAAATAAATTTCTATTTAAAATTTCACATGTTTCCATTTCTTTTTACAATTTGATAAAACCTTTTAAAACTATTATTCTAAAAGTAAAGGTACAATTTTATATGTGATATTTTTTTACGAGATCCAAATTAGAAATCCTATTAATTGTAAAAATTTTATTAAGAATCTATTTCTAATATTAAGCCTTTTTTGTTTTAAATATTAACAATAAGTCACAATCATGTTTTAGATTATTAATTAATACATTCAACATAAATATTTCTATAAAACTCACAAACATAAATTTCAAGCTTTATTAATTGAGAATAACAAATAATATGATAGCTCTATAAATTATTAAACTTAACCATTTTAATTTTTGAAGAACAAAAAATTGCATACTTTAGGGTGCAGTACAATAGCTAATTCATATTATTATAATTTTCCATAACTATTTAAACTGTAAAAAAATTTCATGAAGAAAATTTTTGTGTTTAATTTGTGGAAGTAACACCTTCCAGCTAACATGAATTTTTATCACTTTTCTCTTTATAAAATTTAGATTTTATTTCAGCAATATAATATAACAATCAATTATTTTTAATTCCCAATATTATAAGCAATAATATTTTACAACGGAAAATTATAGTAAAATATTCAGAATAAATAATTTTTTTATGATCGCTAATGAGTGAAATAGGAACTAAAGAAAAACGAAAAATAAGAAAAAAAAAATGAATGTTATCACGCTAATTTAAACCAACTAAAAATCTAGAAATTTATAAAAATTTAAACTGCTAGAAATTTTTGATTATTTTTCATTTATTTAATAAACTGCTTCTACCTATAAGACAAGAGTCGTCTTAAGTCGTCTGTTGTCAAAATCAAGTTAATGCGCTCTCTATAATAATTCACATCAATTGTATAATCTCTATTAACATTGCCTTTTTTATTCAAGAGTAATGTTTTGTGAAAGGTAAAATTATTTAAGATGCTGAATTTTACCTTAAGCAATCAATTTAAATATACTACTTTAAACGTTTTGGTTTTAAGATGCAATTTAAATTTTAAACAAAATGGAAATTTTTGAAAATATTTATTAAAATATTTTATTAAACTAAATATATTAAAATTTAAAAGAAATAATGTATTTAGTATTTCTCGGCCACATTTCGCTCAATTTCCAATACCACAATTTCAATTCCTAATTTTATAGAAAATGATATATACAAAAATTTTATATATATATATTTTTCAAGTCGAAAGAAAATCGTAGATCATGTAAAAAGAAAAAAATATATTGGATATTCGCCCAATACGAATTCACCTGCGTGTTCATGGAAAAATTGCTAGAATGTTAGAATGTATTTGAGATTTCAACAAAATATTTTAAATTCACTTTAAGGATAATAATAAAAGAATATTTCTTTTGAAATTTTGTATATCAAGTGGCAAAATATTCGCTTGGAGTAATAATATAAGTAGGAAAAATTGTTTAATTATTTTACTTTTGCTCGATCCTTGACCAAATTTAGCCAACACTTCAGCAGTTTTTAAGAAATTCCTTTATTTACTTTTATAAAAATTCTCATAAAATTTTAAAAGTTAAATTAACAGACAAAATGAGGACGTTTAATTTGTACTTAGCTTCATAAAATAAATTTTATAAATACTTATACAAAATAAATGTTTTCGAATTTTCGTTTTCCAAAAAATAATTTGAAATTAATTTGAAATAATAATAAATTAAGTATTCCCAAATAATAACGTTAAAATTTCATGCATGAATACCTTCATCCGTCGGATGCTATGAAATTATAATATTCAGAAAGTATAACTTCAAATCCTACAATTCCCTTAATGCTATATTAATATAAATCTACTAAATTTAATTTAATTTCATTAATTTTAAAACCTTTTTCTCTTCCAAATTTTCATAGAATATTTTCTGTACTAAATACTCAATCCAATTAGTATTGAAATTAAAATAAATTATACACACCTACCATATACCATAAGTGGCTACATGGTATATATAGCATACACCTTCCAAAAAATAAGCATATGATAATATAAATTGAAAATTGTACAATAAAAATACTAAAAACCAAATAAGAAAGAAACAAAATATAGGAAAACTATAAAATTAATAAAAACAAAAATACTAGTATAACAAAATGAAAATTTATTTCATAATTTTCTTGGCTATAAAATTTTTTTTTTCTTATTTTTGTTTTTCTTTCGCTATTAATCCCAAATATTTTACATATTTTTTTTCTTATTGTACTTTTACCTTTATAAATTTATATATGTGTATATTAAATAAATATTTCCTTTATTTTGATGTAATATTTTCTACGGAAAGTTTTTGACTGTGACTCAACCCGAATCCAAAAGTATAGCAATATAGAAACAAAAATGAAAAATAAAACTATAAAACTAAAAATTCAGCAATAATAAACTGAAACTTAATAAAACTAAACAAAAATAAGAGAAAAATTAAAAATCAACACTCATACATAAAAACTTCAAGGTATGGTTGGAAAAAAAAAAAAACAATCCCTAAAACAATAGGTAGCAAAAAGAAAAAACCAGATAACATGAAAAATAAAACAAAAGAATTTTTGATATTGCATATCCTTTTATATCCTTAATAACTTAAATATGCACCATAAAATATGTAACAACTAAATATTATACCTACATATAACATGCATAAAAATGTATATAAATATGGTATAACAGTACAAAAAACAAGTTGTATAACAAACTATATATTATTAATTTTTTTTTTTTGGGAATATACCTAGGTACTTGTAATTTTGTATAACGTGTATCAAATTTGTGTAATATAACAGTTTGTATTAAATTTTATACGCATTTCGCTTTTACTACTTGGTATGTACTAATTTGTATATTCAGAGTATAATAATATGTAGATTATGCTGAAACAAGAGAGGACCCTTGTTAAAAAATAAAAAAATATTGAAAAAAAATTTGAAATATAAAAGAATTGAAAATTTTTTTTTTTCTGTTATATAGATATTTGTATGATCTGTTTTTACTCTTTTCAACACTACTATTACAATATATACGCAATACGATAATAGAAGTAACAAAAGAGTATAATATGTAAATGTAAAAATAAAAATATACGCAAAAAAAAAATGAGAGAGAAACAACAGTATACGAAACAAAAAATATATTTTTTTTTACAAAATAGAGTTTAAATGTATGTTACAAAATTACAGGTATAAAAAATAATAGTATGCATAAATACAAGTATCTTTAACAATATAACAATCACATATTGTAACATAACATGAATATATGAGTTATACTTTATATGCAAAAAAAATTCAATCTCATATACGAATAACAACACTTACATAACATACATTATTTACATAAAACATACATACAACATAATATGGGGAGTATATTCAACAGTTTGCTCTATATATCTTTCCAAAAGAAAAAAAAAAAACAAAAATGTTATACAAAATTTTAGCATAATAATATTATGAGGAGTATTGTATTACAACACGAATATTGTTATGTTAAACATGTAAATTGTACTCATATTCATAAAGTGTTATATGAGTTCGTATAACGAATTTCTTTTTCTTCAGTTTTCTTCTTTGCTATTTTCTTCTTGATTTTTTCTTTTTGTTTTTTTCTTAGAATTTTCTGACCAGATACGAGTTTTCTTATACTAATTAATTAATAATGAAATTTAACGCTCTTTCTTCATACATATATTCGTTTTTACTATAAATGCAGAATTAAATTTTTGTATAAATGAACCAAATATGTTTCGAATAGCTCCTTTTTTGTTTCTTAACTATTATTTTAGTAAAGAAAATCTTTGTGTAATCCTAATTGATTTAATTCACAAGATTTTTAACTGGATTCTATGGAAAATTTTTCCATGTTTCATATAACATTTTTAATTAAAATTTTAAAATCTATGTTGGAATAAAAAATAGAACGCGTCGGAAAGTATTTAAGGATACCATGAAACGTTTTTTTAATGAAATTTATCACTTTTGTACAAATATACCAGTCCAAAATTTTTTTTCCTGGAATATAATCCTATACTACGGAGATTTTATAAGTTTCTTATGGGAATTAATTAAAAACCTGTCGAAAGAATAATACTGTGTGATGTCAATTGGAATTTTTGTGAGTATTTTTGCTGTCATATATCCGAAACAGCGAAAAAATTTCAAAAGGAAACGAAATATATGGACGGTGTAACTTAAATTAAAGCATAAATAATTCAGTTAAAAATCACATTTTTTGAGACATTTTTTTAATTTTTCAATTTCTATTCTCGTAATTCATTATTTTCTAATTAAGCTACTGTAATGTAAATTTTGGAAAAATAAAAGCAAAATTAACAATTGTAAAAGCTGCAGACTTTTTCATTTTTCTTATTTTTCCGGAGTTGAGAAGTGATTTTTTTAAAAGTCAACTCATTCGCATTCCTTGATTCTATTAATATGTATGACTTCATAATTTCATTAGGCCCTGAATTGGTCCAAAATATAAGTGCTTTGAAAATTTTATATAAGCTTTATAAGTGATAATGAAAATTTTCTGCTGATGTCCTGTTGATCCTGTTTTAAAAAAATTTTCAAAAAAATACCTAAATACATAACAAAAAAGTAAATAATAAAGTAAAATTAAAAAAAAACCAGTAAGAACAAAAAAATTCAAAACCGGAAGTATCCCCGTTGGTTTGTTCATTGTTTAATTTTTTCATTGTTTGCTTTTCCGTTTCTCTCGTGTTTATTTTTTAATTTGGTTTTTTTTTTTTGAACAAATTTGGCTTTTAAATTTTTTCAATTTTTAGAAAATTATAGACACCATTTTTATAAAAGAGAAGAATAAATAAATAAATTTTATATATTTTTATAGTAAAATTTTGTTTTAAAATTCTAAAAACAACAAAAAACAAGCAAAAAACTTAATTTAAAATAAAAGTTTTCAATTAAAAAAAAATTTTAAATTTGTATTGTATTCGAATATAATTAAAAAATATAAAGCGGTTACAAACAGAAACTAAAATATGGAAAATTTTGTTGAAAATCTTATAGTTTTCCATTCCGTCTCTTACGCCAGTACTTATAATTTACAGTAAAATCAGGCTAATGTAAAATATAATTAAGAAAGAGAAGAATTATTTTCCAAAATTAACTTTGAAAATGCAAACAGTAAATAAACTTATAAGCATATTAAGTACTAAATTTTAATTTTTAATTTCTCTTATGGCCTAATATAAAAAAAAATTAAAACTAATTACAATTAACATATATAATTATTAACGTTACATAACGATTTTAAAATAACATAATGGAAAAACAAAAATGAATTCAAAATTTAATTTAAATAAGTGATTTAATTTTATATAAAATCAAATATAGAGAAACAACAAAACAAATTAAAAAGTTTATTATTAAATTAGTAAAAATAAAAATTACTAATTTATTAATTTAAAAATTTTCACAAAATAATTTATAATAGAAGAGCAACAGTTGTTATATACAATAATTAATGAAAACAAAAAAAAAATGTAATTGTATAAATAAATGTAAGCATAATGTAATCAATTAAAATAATAAATAAGTGAAGTGTGTGTTTTATATATATATATAAACAAATAAATGAACAAAAGCAAATTAAATTAAATTAAAAAAATAACTATAAATTAAATAATAAGGTAAATTTTTAATAAATAAATAAAATTTTGTATATTTTTTAAATTTTTACTATTTTGAATAACAAATAAATTTTATTCAATTAAATTTTAAATTTTACAGCATATTACTTTATGAAAATTATAATTTCACATAAACAAACAGCTACATTAATTTCATAACGAAGATTCAGTGATGTCCTTATTTAGTTTATAATAAATTTTATTTAAAGGAATATGAAAATTTTCCAAAATTATTATTTCAAAAATTGAATTTAATAAACTTAAACTCAGACTGAGTAGAAATTAAAATGAAATTTAGAGAATATACATACATGAGATTGCTATGACTATTTCTATAACATTACTCCAAAATAGTTAAAAAGTTTTTATTCTACAAAAATAACTGCAAATTTTTTATAAAGAGTATAATAATACGTACTGTATGGGCTATATAATTAAAACAGGAGATCTTCGATATTAAATGTCAATAAATAAAATTTACATAATTTATAAATTATACTTTGTTATCTGAGTTGTGTGCAATAATACAGTATTTTAAGTAATATTACTTAAGTATAATCTGTAATTTCTCAATGTCAACCGCTCTTTGAATATTATTTGATGAGCTATCATATTAGCAATTATAACAATAAGCAAAAAACTATACCAAAGTTCAAAGATTTTTATAATAAAATAAATGTAATAGGAAAATATCCTATTTAATATAAGTGATTGTGTTCGATTATATAACGATAAACTGTAGTGATCAATGTGGAAAATAATAAGTTTTTGAAAAATTTATTTGCAACTTTGTATCTTAGCCGGTAGAGCTTCAATATTCTTGCAGAACATATAGATCATAACGAACAAATGTATAGTTGCTAATTTTTGTGCATTTTATACAAAAATTCGCGAGTTGAATCAGAAAAAAAATGCATACTTACCCTTTTCTTTCTTGGAGAATATTTTCCTTATAATTATGAAGTTTAACAGATCTTGCTATACTTCATATACTATTGATGTGAAATTCTTTTAACATTTTCCATTTTAATCCTTTATTACCAAAATATTTACTTTCCCAAAGCATATAAGAATTTCTTTTTAAATTAATCTTGACTTTAAAATATTCCTCCCTTTTCCATTATTGAAACTAATATTTTTAATGTTATCCTGTCAATATTAATTTACGAATTAATTTTTAATTTTTCAATTATTAAAATTATTATAAAACTTTCTATATAACTAATTTTAAGTTTTAAAAAATTTATTTTAAACTTTTCCTATAAAATTTTGCTACGCTCTTTTACCAAGTAAATAATTTTCATTCTTAATAACCAAAAAAAAAAAAATAATAATAGTAACTGACAAAATATATTATGAATTTATGCAAAAAAATAAAATTTAACTTTCTCTTTCTCTTTTTACTATTAAACACAAAACAATATAAGAACGCATATTATAATATGATAGCAAAAAGAGAGAAAAATATTTCATAGTAGAAAGTTGTAGTTTTTATTAATAATATCAATAAATTTTTTTTGGAAACTTTAACATAATAGTTTTATGGAAAAAAGAGACTATTATTTTATTGAAGTTAGTTTAAAAGTAAAGTATACTAGCTAAATAACCTGAGCTAAAAGTAAGAAGAAAAATTTATTTTATATCATAATAAAAACTGAAAGAGAAAGAAAATTATTAATGCTCCCTTTGAGAGAAATAATGATCGGTCTCACTGAATTCTGCTTAAATGTTTGTAGCTTATTTCTCTTTAAAAATTAAAAATTACTCTATTAAAAGATATGCTTGCAGTTGTCAAAAATTCTGCATTGTCATGCCGCAGCAACCGCAGTCGAAAACATGCAGCAGAGCAATGTTAATTTTTTTCTGTAAATTTACCATTGACTAATAATCCGATTACCTCTCCACTATGGGTTAGAACTCAGCATTATTTTTTAGATAACATTTTGGTAACTTACAAAAGTCATTTTTCAGAATTTCGAATAATATTTTTTATATTTTTTAAGATTTCAACAATATCACATTTTACGAATCAAATACAGCTTGATGGCCTAATTACTAATTTTTATAATTTCAGTTTTTTGAAATCTCATATTCAAATATATTAAATACATCCAATTCAGTAGCGCAGCGATAGTGTTGAAATTAATGGCATTATTAACAGAAATGTCTTAAAGAATAATATTCAGTGGTCATTTCCTAGCCTCTCTGATATTTTAAATGACTTAAAGTTGAGATAATTTTACTGAAAATATCTTATATTTGGATAAGTTTATGCTATAACTTTATCATTATTAATAATTCTCTCAGGGCTCAGGCAGACAAGCAATTTTTAGTTTTGTGATTGCGCAGTTTGACTATAAATTATTTGCGCGCCCACTGAAACAACTAAAATGTTTAAAATTACTAATAGATATTATTCCTTAAAAAATTACAAAATATTTGATTGCTTAATTGCATGCGATCATACAGCTGCATGTTTGAGCATTAAACAATTATTGTCAGACTAAAAATTACATGTCTGCCATCGCGCAAAAGTTGTTCTTGTTGGAAATATTTTTCAGTTTTTCCAGTTTTTCTTAATTTTTGTTTTTAATAATCTTGTACAGAATTCTTAGTAATAATATTTTTAGCCACAGAAATTTATTTTTTCCTGTGTATAATATTTTACCTCGACTCTTTTAAAATAAAGAAATTTTCTATAAACAAAAATTTTTAATACTTACTTTGACTTGATTACTGTTACCATGCCAATGTTCTGAATTAATTTGCAAGCTTCTTGAAGGTAGTAGGTAGTAGTTATGCAATATAATAAGAACTGTACATAGAACTGACATGCATTTGTCATGCATTTATCAGTTTGCTGTTGTTGCTGTTTCTGTAGCTACTATTAATGCTATTTTAATGTTAAAAATTTTTAAGAAAAATCAAATAAACAAATTTTCTCTTCTCTCTCTCTGGTTTTCTTTTTTTCTTTACCTTGCTATTAATGAAAAATGGAAAAAATTTTTTAAGGTTTATAGTGAAAAAAAAGAAACAAAGCAAATATACCATAAAATATGAAATTTTAAAAAAGAAGAACTCAAAAGTTTTGTTTTTTTCGAAAAAAATATTTTGTTTAGCTTTTACAGGTAAAAAAAGAAAAAAAAAATAAAACAATTTTTTTTTTAGAAAATTTTCATAAAATTTCAATAATTCTTTGGTTTTTTGCTTTTTTTTTTATAATTTTTATCTTAAGTTCAAAACTTTTGGTTGTTTACTTGGCTTGCATCTTTCTCAAAAAGATTCATAAAGTACAACAATAGATGAAAATGTTATGCATCTCAATATTATTATTTTCAGTTTACTTTTTTGGAATATTCAAATTTTATGTGCACGCTTGAATGCAATTGCAAAGAAGGAGAAAAAAAACAGACAATATGAATTTTAACAAAACAACATTATACCGCAGTATATTGAAGAGAATTTTCTAATAATAATAATGTAGTTATACATACACACATAATAAACAACATATAGATGTACCAGTATATGTGAAGTAATAATATATGGGTACCATGTTGGTTAATTTGGCAATGAACAATAAATCATATAATATGTAAGAAAAGTTGATGATTTTATAAAAAAAAAAAAAAAAAAATTATTAGGGATCGGAGGGGGATATGAAAGGAACAAGGTCTTGGTACGATTTCAAATATTTGTACTAACTATACCATAATATTTTCTTTGTTAACATGTTTTTAAATGTAAGGGAAGAGTATTATTTATTTTTTATGAACCCATCATAAAATTAATATTAAATATAAAGGATTATAGTAAATTTATATAGTAGAAATATATAGAGTCCCTGCATGTATTCTGAAGAAATGGAATTAGATTATACGTTTACTTATAGACTTAAATATTAAATATGTATTTAACTTTGTATTTCTCATCATTTTACCTAATTATATAGGGTATATACATAGATATGAAGAATATAATAAGTATAATTTTTAATAATTTTTTCCTTTTGACTTCATAGTTATTGTCAATACCATTATTTTCTTTGTCAATTATGTATTTCAAAAAAAAAATGCAAGATTTTGTGTTTGAATCTTAATATGATTAAAAAAATTGACTTGATCTATTTGATCCAATAGATTATTTTGTTAGAAAATATTTTAGATAATGTTATTCGTTAAATTACATAAAAATGTTGTTCCAACTTTTCTTTTTCTTAACAAACACATAATTATCCATGTCATAAATACACACAATTGCAACTTAAAAACTGGTTACGGTTTCATAATAATGCAAAATTTTATATATACACTTCTGCACACTAGCGTTTTTGATTCAATTAATTTTCCAAAATTGTGCGTTTGCCGGTTATAATGAAAGAAACCTATCAATGACTTACTTCGGTAGGAAATACCACTGAGGAAAACTAAAAAAGAATTATGTCCGGTTCAATTATTTGCTAGTAATAATAATATAATTGTAACATGCTGCATATCTTTAGGAGGAAAATGAAAAAAAACAGAAAAAAAATCAACTATTACCGCTATAACCGTAACATTAAACTAGAGGTTTAGTCAGTTCGATGTTAATATTTTCACTGGTATCCCATTGCTGTTAATAAAAATCGGTAAAACTTATAGCTACAGTTCAAAATAATAAGAGTAATAGTATTCTTAGTCTAAAATTTTAATATTGCCGATTTTAATATACACAATATTATAGATGTAAAAAATTGAAGTTTAAAGAGGGAAATTCAAAAAATTATAAGATATAAATGAACTTTATTGCTATAAGATCTACTCAGATTCTGGTATCTGAGAAGAACCTGATCATTTGTCTCGTTATTTTACTCGCCTGGTGAGAAGAAAGTGAGTAACTATCATATTATAGTTTTCAAGTGAGAAATATAGTAAATAATACAAAAAAAAACCAACTGAATAGCATTTTATTTGTGAAATTCGAAAATATTGAACTCAAATCACCTTTGAACCCTTAATTTATTTAGGATCATTAAAATTTTTTTGTTTAATTAAGAATAACTTTTTTTTTTTGAATTCTTCTCTTATCAAATAAATGATAAATTTTTGATTGCACATTTTCATTTTATTTAATATTCTTTATACGTACATAGAATTATATACAATTACATTTATTCAGTAATTTTCCAAAAAAAAAAATATTTCTAGCTACTCTTGTAAGAACGGTATAAAAATTTTACACTTACAATATGCATAGCAAATAGCTATAAAAATCTTTGCATATGCAACACTTAATTTAATCAAAATAATTTTGGTTTTTAGTTAAAAAGCACAAAAAAAAATTCTAATTAATTTTTTTCTTTTCTCTTTTTTTTTTTTGGATTTTATTGTACAAACACTATAAATTATTATTTAATTTTAAATATTAGGGTTATGTATAAGACACGAAAAAATTCATAATTTGCTGAGCATACCACTAAAAAAGTCTAATGTGATCAGCATAGAAGCGACTGCAGTGTGTATTGCGTACATTAGAGAAATTATTACAGAAGATTGTGAAAATGCCTTTTAAAAAATTCTCTCTCATTATGATTAAAGTAGCTTTTTGTTGAAATGTCTAGAAAAATGGAAATTTGGCTCTTAGCAGAATTTTTCTTTGTACCATTCAAATTCTCTGAAAACTGCTCCACTTAGTTTCAGTAACAATTACAACTCAAATAATCAATTTCAAGAAATTTCATCAAAATGTAAAACCAAAACAAATATGGTAAAAAATGTATAACCAAACACGCTGTCCGGTTGTCGAACCCCGAACTTTTCAAAAAAATTTCAGATTTATTATTTTAACTCTCCAAATTTAAATGTTAAATTTCTAGTTTGATGATTTGATTAATTTTCTTTATACGATGTATCCGTGCCCTAGCGTAAATAAACGCACACATAAAATTTTACCAAAATCGATTCGGCCGAACATCAGATGAACATGTGTGCACATAAGAATGACAAACAGACCGACATCTTTCTAAAAAAATAATTTATTTACGCTTCCTTACAATGGAAAAGTGATTTGCTACTGAAAACACTAGGCAACCGATATTTGGTGCCATCACATAACCTCCCTTATTGTATGTGGTCGACAAAATAGTTGAAAAGAATATTTTGTTTTCTTTTTCTTTTCATACCAATTTATTTTTCTTTTAATGGTATTGCAATGGTATTTCTGTGTAAGTATTTGTCAATTCTTATGTACTCAATTTAAACATTTTTAGTTTTTTCTTTCTTTTTTTTTTTAAATAATTTTCATATTTCTATAAATGTAAGTGTGATATATTGCGAGTGTATTATGTATGAATGGTATGTAACAGGATATTCATATAATTCTACTTTAATCTGTATCGCATATAATCTCAAGGAGTAAGTTTAATCTTTAATTTAAAAAGTTTTCATTTTTTCTTGTTTATTTGTATTTCTTTTACATTTTTTGTTTTTGCTTTTCCTCACTTTTCATGAAAAGAAAATATTGTGTGTTAAAAAAAAAGGAAAAAGCATGAAAGAAAATTTTCTCAATGTATTTTATATAAAATGGGAAATGAACGTCTTGTATATATTTTACAAATATTTTACATATTGTCATTAATATACAAAGTACAACTTGCATATTTTCTAATACTTGAATTTCATGGAAATTATTTTATGCATAACAAGAAAAATTCTTATAATTCTTGAATGATTTTATATTATTCATCTTCTTCAATTATTTATAATTTTCTTATTTTGAATAGGGTTTTCATATACTCTTTGTCACAAATTCGGGACAAAATGATTTAAATAGTTTTGTTAATAATTTATTGGGTCAAATTTCTTACAAGGAGAATTCCAGTAACTTATGGTCCATCGAGATTTTCAACGTTTCGCGTCACAGTACCGAATACGAGACGCATGAGCCAATAACGAGTATGTTACATGAAATATTTTTATATTAGTCTATATTTGTACGAAGAAATACGGTGCTTAAGATCAGACTATGCGGCATTGATTTTGTTTGATTTCGTTTAATTTATTCTAAGTTTTGTATGACGCTTTCTGTTAACTCGCCATACAGAAGTCATATACGTTTGGTTTTGGTTTATTATTTTTTAATTTACGTAAAAATATTTAGTTAATATTGTTAATATTATTTTTTTTCTTCCTCTTTTCCTTTCCTTTCCCTTTCAATTTATAAGACGATTTCAGCTATAGTAACCGATAGCCACGTTTATTTTGTTATGCTTGAAATATCACATACGTAGAATGTCGAGATACACTTCCCATAAAAATTTACTGTAGTTTAAATTTAAACCTAATACTTTACTTTTAAATCTTTTATTATAATTAATTTTTTGATTTTGGTTCTTTGTCATAGCGGATTATATTCCAATTAACACTAGTTATTTCGAATTTTGCGAATTCATTTTCAATATAGAGAAAATGAACAATAATAATTTTTATTATTAAGGTTAAAATCATCTCAAATGGATCCGTATTTTTGAGTATTTAATTTTTTATTACAAGAATCCGCTGAATCCGGTACATAGAATCCGCATTCAATCTCATAATCTCATATTAATATTGAAAATACTTCTCTAGAAAACGTTGGAGACACTTAGTAGTATTATCAGCTATTACTTAGCTGCAAGTATAGGCAGTTTAACAAAAACAAGAAATATTTCGAAAATATCAGTAATAACTTTTAAAGAAAATGAACAATTTTATAAAATGTCCGGCATTTTGTATTTGAAAATAATGTTCGCCTTTATTATATTTACATACTTCCTTCTTAAATTGAAGTTATCACTAACATCACTGTGTATTTATGAATTAAAAATATTTGCATAATATGTATATGTGTGCATGTGTAATTATAACATCTTCTTTTCTTTTAATCTTGGAGTTTTTTTTCTCTTTATCATATTTCTTTACGTGTTGATCTCATTTTTCAAGTTTTCCATTATTTTTGTTTTTTATTTTCTTTTTTCATTGTAATACTGCATTTGCAATGTCACACCATTTTTTATAATATGCATGACTATAATATATAATGCAATATACATACATACATGCTTAATATGCATAAATATACTTACACTGGCATTGCTTATATTATACGCGTCTATGGTGTATTAGAAAGTAAATGCAGTAACAAATTAAAAACACACATACAATCATATTTTAATGGATAATATTATTACTATGTATATTATAGCAAGTGTATTGTATGTAGGTGTAGAAATATAATAATAGTAAAAATGATGTCATGTAAAATTGTTTGAATAATTATTAACACTTTTGAATTTTTATTATTATTATTATTTTCACATTTTATCGTCTCTCCTTTACAGTGCTATTTTTCTCTTCTCCAATTCTGGAATTATTTAAAATCTTCTTTTTTTTTTCTCTTTTCTCTTTTTTGTTTTATAAAAGTTTATTTATAAATTTTAAAATTTTAAAAATTATTTTCTTACTTATATAAATAAAGTTTATTTTTTCATAGTAAAGTACGTATTAAGATTAACATACAAACATACAACAATATTTTCATTATTAAGAGAGACAGAGAGAAAGTGGAAAAAAGAAAATATGTTTTAAAATGAGTGGAAGAATTTAATTGAGAAAGATCATATTATTATTATTATTATTATTTTTTGTTATTATTCTTCTTTATATTACTTTTTAACCTCAGAGAATGCATCGAAATAATATTAAAATTATATTTAATATTAAATTAAAACTTTACAGTTCGATGTGTACATAAGAAATTTTAATTTTAATTTGAACTTCGTATAGTTACTCTACTATATTCCCCAGCTTCGATATTGTAAAAAAAAATTAGTTTTGTTGCAATTTTTCATATTCTATATTGTATTTGAAAAGCTTTCGACGATGTAGTAAGTTCAAAATTTTTAATATGCAGAAAAAGGCAGAGAACGCCTCGAAGCGGTGCTGCCACTGAATGATAAATTTATTAAAGTCTTTCTGTTTGGTAAATATTAAAACATGATTTAAACATTTTTTTTGGCAATCTTACAAAAAATTCACCCACTCTCTTAAAGTTAATTATTCAGAACTGTGTTAGAAAATTAAAGATTTTTTTATGAAATTCAAATAAATTTAATGTTAGTAACATTTAACAACATTGTCCTTATCTTTCCAATAATTCTATTTGCTATTTTTCTTTGCTTTTGTTTCTCATTGGTAGAAATGTGATCCGGATTTAAGATTGAAGTGTAAAAGAATAAACGCACGTTGAAAACATATAACATTTCAAATTACAAGTTAAATGAATAACTTATAATAATAGTTTTCAAATTAAAATTTTATACATAATTAAATTTTAAATAGCATTTATAAATACAGTAATAGCATTTTTTAGTTACAGTAATAACAAATACACAAATTAAAATTTTCTATAATCAATACGAAATCTCTTATATACACAAAATAAGCATTCCCAATTATCGCCAGAAAACTCAGGGTACCATTGAAAATTTAAAAAAACTATAGATTGTGAAAAGTAAAAAATCTTCCAATTTTTCCCATTTCGGGTTTTTCAAAACTTTTTCGCTTTGTATTTACAGCGAAAATAATTTTATAAAAACTTTGAAAAAACAAAAAGCTGGCATTTAAATTCTAGGCTTTAATTCTATGACTTATATTGCATTCAATGTGCGTTTGGGGGAGAGTCATTTTTTGGGAACCGTGTAAGTCGCCGAGTAAGTTATAACCAAGCCTATTTATAATATAATATAAAACTTCCTATATAATATAAAAGCAATAACGTCACATTCATAAAGCTTCATTTTTCTAAGCTAACAATATTTTTCAATATAACAATTATGTTTCGCTGAGCTTCCAATTTTCTTGCTGCTAAAACCATTTTCATTCAATATTTTTATATTATAAATTCATAAAAAAATTTAATATTTTTGATTATTTTTGAAAAGAAAACACTTAACCAAATGTTTACAAACTCATCTTGATGTTAAAATGAATACGTCGCGTATATCAGTTATTTTATCTCACCATTATAATAAAAAAGGACCAATAATTCTATGCAAAGAAGTCATGGGTTAAAATAATAATATTTTTATATTTCCATTACTGATTTTAACAAGCACATTGTTCCAATATTTATGGAAAATAAATAATGTGTAATACTAGAATCTGGATTTTTTTTTTTGTTTTCTTGCTTTTTCGTTTTCTTATTTATATATATAATGTATGAATGTATGTACACATAATATAAAACTTGAATGATGTAATTTCAAATTTCAATTTATTCTCAACTTTAGAATATTATAGAAAATAATAAAGAAAAAACAAAATAAGAGGAAAAAAAACTTAAAGTACTTAAAAGGAAAAATATTTATAAATATTTCAAAATAGCATTAAAAAAATAAGAAAAGAAAAAATGAATTTAATTAAAATGTACACACAATGAATAAATAACGGAAAAAAAGGATTAAAACTTTTTATATTATAAATTTTTTTTTCATTTCTTATTCTTGTTCGAAGGGGAACAAGATATGGATGAATGTTTTATAATATCTATATAAAAATTAAGTATAAAAGTCGAAAAATTTATTAGAAAGACAAACAAAGAAAATATGAAAATTGTCAGATAATTTCAAAAGAAAAAAAAAAAGAAAAATATTTTGATAACATTTTTATATTTTAAAGTGCAAACAAAAACCAAAAATAAAGAGAAATATTTCTTTTCTCTTAAAATCCTTTGGGGTCTTGTACATCTTCTGATTCTTTGAACAAAATCAAATTATATGGTCTTGTAAATATTGGATAAATAATAATTGTATGTGAAATTAATTTTTATATTCTGTGATTCCATTAAAATAATTAACATTTTTCATTTACTTTATACATTTTACACATCTATTGTGAATATCTATTGTGAAATGGTTGTGAACAATTTTTGAATTAATTAATTTCTGAAACGGTATATTTTCATGGATTTTAAAGTTTTACTTCTTGATTATTGGTTATTTTCACAATATATAGATTTTGAACCAATGATTCCCTTAAAATATTTTCCATACAAACTTAATTTTTAACGGGAATAAATTTAGTTGGACGTGACAACTTGGAATGATTTTAGTTACAATATAAGACCATATAATCCAAAATAGTTTTGCTGAAAATGATGATCACATCACCAAATTCGACTGTTGAAAATTTCATTTTTATAGTATTATTTTATACTATCAAATAGTTTCTGAGCTATGATCAAGATATAGCAAAATACCTTTTCAAGTTGTATGGCAGCTACACGAGCCATCATATCAATTTTAAATAGTGTTCTAGAATTTACCATAATAAATCATTTTTCATCAGAATCATATCAATTTTAAATAATGTTCTAGAATTTACCATAATAAATCTTTTTTGAAAACTTAATTAAATTTTTTTTTTCTCCATGGGGACCGAGACCCTTAGCCCCCCCCTCACGTCGACCCGTAGGATCTTTTGTGATTCCCATCCCCCTTACATTAGCTCTATAACTAGGCCCCTGATAAACCGCAGTATGGCAGCCACATCAAGCTGCGAGATCCTCCCTTCAGTCACAAAGCCCCCACCCAAAGCATCTAGGTCGCAGGCGAGCAACCGCCTCGCACTCACACAGTAAGTGCTCTTTGGTTTCGTTCTCCTCCAGGCATAAACGGCAGAACTCATAAAGTGGGGGTTCTCACTGGACCCTCGAGAGGCAGTGTCTAGTAAGAACCCCCACTAATGTCCTCAAATTTGAACGACTGAGCATGGTCAGACCTTGTCCCCACAATCTCAGGGAGACACAAATTTCCTAGAGTGCGACAGGCCCAGACAGCTATCCCAGTATTCAACTCTGGCCCGCTCCTCCCATTCAATGAGAGCATTAAATGAATTCATTTTAAATATTTTGCTTTGTAATTCACCAATATTGACACTTAAATAGATATTAAAAAATTTCATCGAAAAATTTGTTTTTGGAATAATTATTGTATAATCAGTTCAACATTCAATTTTCTCTCATTACTGGTACATTTATCATTTGAAGCAATACATTTAATTTTGAAAAAATTTCGCTTAAAATTGGAACATTCTCATCAATATATATAAAATATTAAAATTGCTAATTAAGAGAATCATGCATATATTATTTATAAAATAATTTGGATCATCATTATAACAATACTAATTCCTGTATAACATTAATTTAAAAACAAAAAATCCATTTAAAATAATTTTGGTAAAACTTTTAATCTTCCTACAGTGTCTTAAAATAGAAACATCATTATTTTAAAATAAATCCAAAATATCTAGAGTATTATTGTTTTTAATCTAAAATGTCATTAATTTTATTGCAAAATTATAATTTTTTATTGTAGAAATCATTGCTTATTATTATATTCTTATAATATGCAAACAAATTATTATTTAAATGAATTTCATTTATATCTATATATTTAATTTTAATCTTATTATAGAAATAAAATGTTGGTTATCATATACTTATAACTATGCTTATTAATGTGTATTTTAATTGTACACATACAAACAAATTAATTTATTTACTCAAATTCTTACGAAAAACTAAAATTTTTAGCCTTCATTATACGCTTAAATTTGCTATATGTATATACTAGGCTTAATTACTATAAAATGTATATGATTAATATTTTACATATTATGTATGTATCTATATATTGTTCATTGCTAATTCTCTTAAATGAGTAGTTAATATTTTCTTGAATAAACTTAAGGAATTTTATTTTATAAATATTTTCAATTATAAGAATAGGAAAATATTTAGTTTATTACTTAAATATAGTAATAGTTAATGTACATATAATATTACTATATTATATAAGTGTTATCATTATTATAAGTGCTAATGTAAACAAATAAAATTATTAATTAATTTACATAAAATAGATTTACTCATTCCACTATCATAAAATAGATTTACTCATTCCATTAGTCAAATATTATATTAATTGGTAAAATATGAAAATTCTTAATTATATTGATTTTAGAGAGCAAATGTGAGAGAGAGGAAAATATATATGATTTGTAAAAGATTAACTAATTATTACGAAAAAAAATAATAATTATTATCATTTTATATAATTAATTTTGTTATAATAATTTTTATAATAGTTGTTGTAATATATAATATAGTGATATTATTGTTAATGATAGAACGAACATATGATTGGAATTCTGTAGTTATGCCGCACCACATTGCATACAATAAGTATGGTTTTATATTAAAAACTATTTTTTCCGATATACAGCAGGTTAGCCTATCTATATGTTTCTGTATCCCAAGTTCGGCCAAATTTATTTTCAAAAAATCTGAATTTATTTCTGGAATATGAGAAAAAGATCAAAAATTATAGTATACTTCAGATCCCAACAATTGGACCTTTATTTTTACTATCTAGCCGAAAAAATATTCTTAATCATTTTTAAAAAAATAATTTAATAAATTTTACAATACGAGTATTAGATACTATAACTGAAAAAGATTATTAGGTCAATTGGTACCTGTTATAATGCTAAGTTAACCGTATTATTATTTCCTCTTATAAAAATTTAAAATTTAAATCAATAAACAATAACATTTTTAATTTTTCCTGCATTCCTCTTGTTCTCTGGTAAATCACCTTCATAGCAAATCAGGAAAAAGAAAAGCAAACGAATCAAATATGGGTTAAAGAAATTTTGGTGTAATTTTTATATTTTCTCATTTTGTTTGCGTGAAAAGAAAAAAAATCAATTTTTGTTTGTCTCAGTAATTATAAAAATCATAAAATTATAATTTAATTTTCAAATATAATGTACATATTATATGTATATAGGTTGCTTTCATAAATTCCTGAATAAGATAGCGTCAGAATGCTGTACACTTTTGAAAAACTTGAGATGTACGAGTACAATACGAAAATTTTCTTCTCACTTGTAAATTATATTGTACGACTGTAATATAATAATCACGCACTTTTTTCGTCCTTAGTGAATAGAGTAAAAAAATAGTAGTTGATTATCACTGCAACCCTGAATAAATCAAATTAAGTTCTCTCAATAAAATTATGACACTTTTTAAAATTTTAAATATATTAACTTCCTGCGTTTATTCTCTTTTTTCGTCCCCACAATAAATGTCATCTTTTTAACAATTTTTAAAAATAAAAACTTATTGTTCTTTTTCTTTTTTTTTATATTTCTGATTTTAACTAACAGACTTTTCTTTATTTAGTCACCCTCACATCAGCTTCAATTCAACTCCGAAAAGGGGGAATTTTTTCTCTTCTTTTCTCTCATCTATTCTCATTATTTTGTCCCATTACCTTATTTTATGCTCATGTACCTTGAAATATACAAGATTTTGCTTTTCTTATTTTAATTTTTTGGATTTTTGTTTTTTTTTTTTTTTTTGCTATTGTAAATAAATGATTTCGAAAAACTGTCAACCGCGTATCAAAGTAATAATAAGAAATTGAAAAGATTTTTCAAGGGAAAATGTTTTATGCAGGGTGGTTCATGAAAATTATACAATAACATATACCATTGCTTAGAAGATCAAAAATGAGTAAAACTTTTGTTCCAGACTGAGTGCCAAATTTCAAGGATTTCCGAGTTCCAGGGATTTTAATGAATTTTCATGAAATTATTACTTATTCAAGGTTTTTGGATTATAACTTCTATTCTGAAAAAGACAGGAACTTCAAACAAACAGTTTCTGAAAGGCCTGGTAAAGAGCTTAATTATTTCCCCTTTCTGGAATTCGGAAACCCTTGAGATTTGGCATCCAATCCGGAACAAAAGTTTTACCCATTTTCCATCTTCTAACCAATGGTATATGTTGTTGTTTATTTTTCAGAAAAACCGTGTATATAGTTATATGAAGTGTAAATGTAAAATTATGTATTGATTTATACATACATATACAATAATATTATATACACATCGTGGTTATAGGTATATATGATGCCGAAAAAAATTGTGTCTATTAATGCTATGATAATGTTATAATGCTCTCTCTCAGAAGATAATAATGCTATTCATTCATTCATACCACTGTTATATTTTCTCTGTTCTCCTTGCTATTTTTTTTTGTGTGTAAAGCGTTTCGATGTTTAATTCTTTCCCTCAAATTATAACTTTTTTTTTTAAAATTAAAAATTCAGCTTGGTTAATTTTTTTTTTCATATACATTTTTTTTTTGTCACATTTGAAATTGATGAATTTTACAGTGACAGAGTTTCGAATAAAATTTCGAACAATTTATGTAGTACAAGTCATCAGGAACTGTATTGAAAACGGAGACAATATAATACAACCCAGGAAGGGTAAACTCTTATACGTCAGCTTTTTTAATTTAAATTGTAGTTACGCAAGAAAACAAATTAAAAGTTTTCTTTTGCTACGTCTTACGATTCACATAATTCAGTCTAACCTATTTTATGACAAACAAGAGCCACTTTGTGAACCGAAAACTTAATTTAACAATGAATGAAATCAAAGTGGCGCGGCACACAAAATTTGTACTGGTTTTCATCAATTTCAGAATTTTTTTTAAATCGTTTAGGTTAAAGGTTTTGATATCTTCAAATGATATGTAAGAATATGAAAAGTACATGCATTTAAGATGAAATGGTCTACAGGAATGTTGTGATCTGATTGTATGTATATATACAAAACAAAGTCTAACTTCCAAAATCAAGTTAAATGAAATTCTGAATATCTCTAACATCAGTGAATTGCATGGTTACGTAACCAGGTATTTTTGGATAAATAACCAATTTTTCTAATATTAAGAACCACAAAAAAAAAAATTTTATAAGTGATAAGAAGCGACAAACTTTCATAAGTGATTCTCCTCTAAAATATAGCCCATATTGCTTTGAATGAATTCGTGCTATGGTCCGGGCATAGTACATATATACGATAAGAACTCTTCTTTATGTTTAGTGTTTTACCTTGTGTTTATTTAGGAAACAAACGATATTTGGTTTTTGGTTTCTTTACACAGATAATAAATCTTTTTTTTTTTCCTCTTACTCTTTTTATTATAGCAGTTATTATTATTTATAAAAAAATATTTTTACATATTATACATACTTATAGGCGCAGTGGTTTATAAAAAGAGATGATATAGTATGAGAACTGTATTTATTTATTCACCGGAACCCATTTTGTTAAACCAGGTGTTACAAATATTTAGATAGACAGATGATATCTTTTAACATTTATTTATAAAAAAAAAAAAACAAAAAAAAAATTTGTGAAAAAGAAAACTTTTTTTCTGCATATTTTAATAAAAACAAGAAAAATTAAAACAAAAAATAATATTTTTGTGAGAAGGGCTAAAAAAATTACAACAAAAACAAAATAAAAATTTTTGCGACTGTAATGGAATTGTGATTTTTTATTAAAAGAAATTGAATAAAGGTTAGAGTAAAGGTGGTAATGGTTAAGGTAAACCGCAATATTTTATGAAGTGTAAAAGCAAAAAAACAGAAAAAAACATAAAAACAAAAAATTATTTTATTAATTTTTTCACTTTAAACGTGCTTTTTCCTCTTGTTTATTATATAGATAGTGTACGCGTATTATGCCTTATTTATGTATATTTTTTGGGGTCTCCCGATTGTGGTTTTGTCGTATCTTTTATTAGAAAAGGATTGAATATATTATTAAAAAAAAAACAACTGAAAATTATTTATTATTATCATCTTTTCGTGATTATTATTAAAGCATACTGAATAAAAAGAGATAATAAAAAACTACACTGAAAAAAACAAAATTTCACACACTTTTACACTTTAATCCTACGCGCGTTTTATAATAAATTTTCAACAGATACTAGCTATGTACCTTCGTTTTGTAATTTATTGTTTATGAATATAAAATTTATTCAAGATAAGATTTATTAAAGCCAAAGTATAATAAATATTATTTGGAAAAGAAAATTATTTACATAAAAATTTGTTGTAATTTTGGATATGATATACTGTTATACAATGGTAATAATCGCAAAAAAGGAGCATAGTTACAAAAAAAAAATGGTCTTTAGACGTATATTTTGGCATGATTATTGACATACAAAATATTTATTTGTAATATAGGTAATAATAAATCTTATTTTTTTGAGGCAAATTGAACAGAAAGCTTTCACCATGAAATTTGTATTTTGGCGATGTTTTTATACACATTTAACACGTTTTACTGGCAGAACTATGAGAGATAGAGAAAAATATTATATAGGATAACTTTTAGACCTCATTATTATGCATTGGAGGAACCAAAAAAAACCTAAAAATATTATAAATTTTCGAGAAATTTCCATTGTTTTTAAAAAAAAAAACACAAAAATTTTGGATTTGTAAAACCAAAATTAAAAAGCAATCAATCGTCTGTGAAAGAAGCCACCGATGGTTACACTACATTGCATATTTCCGAAGTTATAAGCATTTATTTATATGCGGGAAAAATTTGATACTGTTTTCTTCAACCGGCTGCAATACTAGAACAGGCTGATTTGTACTCCAACAGACTGATTCATACATTACTGGAAATTGATCCCTGAAATTATTTGTCACCTTATGCAAAACACCCTGTATACTAGAAATTTATTAATTAATTAAAAAAAATGGTATACTCCTTTCTCTTTTTCCCAAATTCTAGACTAAAATAACTCATTTTTAGATATTATGTTAAACTTTTAAGAATAATTTATATTTACTTACATACCTTGAATCCTAAAATCTACTTACATACAAATATACAAATGCATTCTATACATATACGTGAATTCTTAATCATGAATATTTAATCAGAAATAAAATGATTTTTGGTAATAAAATGATCCTTTTTTTTTTAGTGTCATATTTCATTTATATAATCTGGCATATTATTGAAGTCAGATTAAATAACATTTTGTATACATATAATATGTAGATATTCATGTAATAAATTAAAATTATATTGTATATTGCAAAAGAAAATTTTATTTTTTATTAAAAAAAAAATAATAATACTAAAATAAATAAAGTGTACCCATAAAATGTGTTATACATGTGTTAAAGTAAAAAAAAAAAATATCGATTGAATGAAAATTTTTTTTTTCTTTATCCTTTTTGTTAAGATTTAAAGAAAAAAATTGTTGGTGTACACAAAAAAAAATTAAGATTGATGACAAATTTTTTCTTAAATTTATCGATTTATCATTGGGAAAATTTTAATTTATTTTAATGAAATATTTTGTGTTATTCTTATACGATATTGGAGAAAATTTTTTAAAAGTAATTTTGTTTTTTTGGAAAAAAAGGCGAAGCAATACATCGACTGATTTGCTTGTTAAAAAATCTTTTTAATAATTTTATTTTTGTGTAAGAATTAAAACCTCATTACTGTGGGGCATTTACTTCGGAGATTAGCAAAAAAATCAGCAAAAATTGAGATTTTATTTCAATATTTCAATTGAAACCATTAAAAATTTTGACCACTTCAACAGGAAACATTTTAATAATTTTTCATAGAGTTTAACGCAAGTTGAATATTGAGTATTAGTATAAAAACATTTGAGCAAATAAATAATTTATAATTTGAGCAATAACTGTGTAATCACATAAATCCCTGTTTTAACATAGGAAACGAAAAAAAGAACGTCGAACGAAATGCTTTACATTCATTATAAGTGTGAGATTGCCTTATAAAGGCAAAGTACTAAAGAATTTATGAAGAACTACAGGAAAGAACTAATGGCTAAAATCTTTTACCCATAAAATTCTTTTATTGGTAAAATCAGCCCCGGCTATGAGTTGATCAGCGTTCTAAGCGGTTTCCAAATATTGCATCGCGTATACATGGAAATTATTTTAAAAAATATTTTTTTTATTAAATTTATTGTTTTTTTTCCTTTTTAGTTTTCAATCGCGTCCTTGCTTTCTAGCGCTGCTTGCAAATGCTTATCTTGTATGTATGATAGATCCGCCACTGGCTAAAATTTCTGTCTACGAGAAAAGGTGGGATAGTACAAACACCCCAACAAAACAAAAAACAACAAAAATTTAGAATTCAATGATAAAATAAAAAATATTTTTAGCTTTTTTTAACATTTTGTTTCTGCGGTTCCGAGGAGAAACTGTCTAAGTTGAATTTTAAGTTTTTTGGGATTATTTCAAAATCGAATTCCGTATAGCTTAATCTATATTTTACAAATATTTCATTAATGTATTTGAAATATTTCTAAAATTATATAGATAATGAAGCTTATATTCCTGATTTCATTGTCTTAAATAATAAATAGAGCTTTTTAAAATTAATTCTTTATAATATTTCAAATAATTTTCTGTTTCATTTTCAATTACAAAATTATAAGTAAAATTATAGATTAATTTATTCAAAACGCAATTTTGAGAAGCATAACCATTTTAATAATATACCGCTGAAATTGTATAATCGTGTATGATCAAGAATTCTCAAAAACCAATTCTTTTTTCTCAAAATTCGTGTTTGAATTAACAAAAATTTTCGAATATTGTTTTATAAAACGTATTTATACATAAAGAAATATTAAAATAATTAATATAAATATTTCTTTTCAAACACAAACTCAAAGGTCATCCTGATCTCTTAAAAAAAAAGTACATACGTATTTAATAATTCGAACCCAATGCTAACATACAAGCAAACAAAAAAAAAAATTTCAATAAATTTTTTATGTATTTGCGGAATTCAAAGAGAAAGAGAGAAAAAGAAGAAGAAAAAGAAGGAGAAAGAGGTTTACTTTGTATTGTTCTGTTGTTTTTTTTTTACTTAAACAAAATGATTTTTTAACTTTCAATTTTCGATCGCAAATTAATTTTTAGTCAATCATTTACCCATTTCCAAGTATTTAATCATCAAAAAAAAAAAATTTTTTTTTTTGATACAAAAAGAGCTTGTTTTCTGTTTTTTTTTGTAATTTTGAGTTTTCTGCTTTTTTTTGTCCCTCAATCATTTCAAATTGATGAATATTGGCCCAATAAATACATAAGAATTGCTTTACAAATATTTTAACAAACAAAAACCCAAAAAAAATAAAAAAGCAATTTTTTTTTGAAAAATTTAAAAATCGAAATGAAAAAACAAAGTTTCATATCAATAATGAATGATTAGAGGTGTTCCCAACAATTATAGGATCTTTAATTTGTGAGAAATTGGAATTCGAAATAAATACCTTGCATAGTTATTAAATCTAAAATAATTCGGAATTATTTCTGAATTTCGGAATAATAAATAAAAAAAAATTTCAAAATTCGGAAATAGCTCCGAATTATTTTTATTTTCTTAAAACAATTTTAAATAACTTGAAACTTGAAACTAGAATGATTAAACTCTAAATAATCTTAGCTTGTTTCAATTTTAAGTCTAAGCAATAATATCTGTTGTGTTATACTATAATTTTTCCTATAATTTTGCTTCAACAATTGCGATAACAGACGGTTCCTATAGTTTTATTTATTTCTCTGACTCAATCATAAATCAGATCGAAGTTGACTTTTACTTTTGTCTCTAGTAAAAGAAGACAAAGTCAAGAAATGTTTTGTCAAGTAAAATTTTTTGATTTACTACAAATTACAGTGATTTGGTACATTGCATATTACCTTATTTTAATATCACTGAAATGAGCTCTGGTACATTTTTAAAAGATAGTTCGAATATTTTTCTACAAGATTCTCAAAAATTTTCTATTCAAATAATAAATATTAAGAGTTATAAGCGTTATGTTATTTACAAAATACTATTTTAAGTACAAATACCAGAATGATGGGTTTGAAAAAAAAAAACTAAATCTCTCACTTAATACAATCAACCATAAATCCATTATTACCATAGAAAACCAAGAGATTTCTCAAATAACATTTTAAATACAATACAGAAAAAAAAAAAAAACAAAAAAGAAAAAAAAAGGAAAAAAAAAGGATAAAGCATTCGAAAAACATCAATAAGCTTTACAAGTTTATAAAAAAAAAGAGATCAAAAGGAAAAAAGGGGATTTTTTTTTTTATTTTCTATTTTATGTTTTGTTTTTTTTTTTTAACTTAATAGTATGTTGTCGGTGTTATTTAGTGTTTGTTTTTATGCTTTTTTTCGGCCTCACAAAACCAAAAAATAAGGAATTAAATTTTTTTTTACGGAGCCTAAAAACAAAAATATTGATAAAATGAAAAAAATGGATTAGAATAGTGTTACCAATGTAATACAATAAAATGTTTTAAAATATTAGAATTTGAGACCAACCAAGTTGAGGTTTCTTTATTTTTTGGTCTAAAAATGCTTTGTTAATAAATTTTTTAGTAAATTATTGTGGAATTTTGCGAATAGATGGGACATAAATAGTTATACCTAAAAGTATGCAATTTTATAATTTCTTGTATATGTAAAGGTACATGTAAAAATTGTTTTAAATTTAAAATTAAATTAAATTTAAATTTAATTTTTGGGAATTCATGAAGTAACATAGGAAATACATGATTTTCTATATAAATATATTTTCAATAACAACAGCAAGATGAGGATATTTATCTTACAAAACAATACTATAAAGATTCGTCTTACTTTGCTCATTACATTGCAAAAATATGAGATACTCTCTCATTTCTTTTATGAAGCGATAAGTAAAATAAAAGAGTGAGGAAATTATATTCCGACTGTTATTTATAATTCTATTTGTATAATGAATAATGTGTATTCGATATACGGTTATAATATTATAAATTCTTATACACTGTCTATTGCACTGTTACCGTTTACTGACACACTTCTTTGTTAATTGTACTGTTCACCTTTTACGCTCATATTAAATGAATAGAAACAACTCTTAGTTTACTAAAACAATATTGTACTTCAAAATTTTACAATTTATTATTTTACTGCAACAGGCCATTAATTATTAAAATTTTTAATTTTCATCTTGTTATGAATTTTTCTTTTATGATAAATAATTTTTTGTTTTATTTTTTTTTAATATTATAATATTGTTTCTAATAATTCGATATTTTCAAAAGTTGTAATTTTTCTAAATTATACACACAGTTTCTACTAAATTATATACACAGTTTCTACCATAAAAAAATTTTTGTATTTCAAATATTCCCCCAATAATAAATCTCATTTCGCACAATATGTACGTTAAATATGAAAAAAAGAGAAAGCAAAAAAAATTAATTCATATTTTGTGAAGAACTCATACATACCCATATATATATTACACAATATATGTACATATTATTTATGTTATACGATTAAAAGAAACAAAATATTAAAATTTAGGGTTTAAAGGAAGGAAATATACAATGAAAATTTTGTTTATACATTTCCGTTTTACATTAATTTGTATATTACAAAATCATAATAATCGGGGTGGAAAATTAGCAGAAAATACGTTCAAGTATAGGGTATATAATCTATATTTATATGATATAATATTTATAAATTAATTTTAAATATCCTGTAATTTTAAAAATTCTAAAATGAAATTTCATTATTTGTAATGTTAAAAGAAATTTTAACAAACAAAAAATAATAATTATTCAATTTTGAAATAAATTTTAAAAAGTTAAAACAATTCTATTTATAGTGTCGTTAGTTCTGCGACATAACAGAATAAGATAACTTTGACAATAATTTCAGATGAATATAGTTAAAGTATAACTAAAATCGTCATCATTAGTAGATAGAAATGGAGAGAAAAAATAATATTCGTAGTATTATACAAGTTAATTCCGCGCACAATAGTCATTAATGGCTCATGCCCCCCATGGCCTATACTATAAAAGTAATCACGGGGTAACTATGTTACCCACCACAAGTTGATGAATGAAAACTATTTCGCACAGCTTCAATAAGATCTATATAATATAACATTACGAAGAGGACACCATACCGGATATACGTACTCTAAAATTGGCCTGAAGAAAGCAATATAAAAATGTTTCGACACAAAAGAATCTACTCCACCTCATTTTCTACTCCATCAAAATTTTCCACTACACCTCATGACAAAACCTAGAGTAGGATTTGTCCTATCAACCATCAAATTGAGATGATTCTTGAAATTGAATCAACAATCAAACGAAACACCTTCTTAGTGAAAAATTCATAAGATTTGCTGACTTTTTGAAACTTATGGATTTTCAGAATGTTACTGAATTAATAAATAGCGAAAGTATATCAAATCCTAAAATTTTTACATAATAAATGCAGTACAAATGTGAAAATAATTGTAACAATAGCAGTGACCCGAAAGTATACATGACAAATTAATAGTTTTTTAAATTTAATAATCTAAACTGAAAAGCTAAATTGAAAATATTTAATTGAATAAATTTGCATACTATATTAAATAATATAATTCGATCTAGAAGGATTTGCCTCATAACATCAGTCAGATTAAGAATTTTAGAAAGTCAAATTAAAAATTTTATGAGACCTATATAAAAGAAATTTTATAATATCATAATATCGTAAATAAGAATTTATTTTCTTCAAATATTGTAGGGGGATGATTTGATAAAATTTGTTAATCTGTTGATTCTTATGGTTGATATTATTTACACATTTAAATTAAAAAGGATATTAAGAATAAATTTAATTTTCACTCAAGTTCACAAAATTGATATTGACTATTACTTAATTATATCTATAATTACTACATTAAATAAATTTAAATTTTACTAAAGAGTGAAAAGATATGACAAAATACCTAATTAATTATACAAAAAATAAAATATTTCACTTATAAATTAAAATATGTACTTGCAACTAGTTTTACTGAGGAATGTTAAAGTTTCGACAAAATCTTTTTATTATTTATTTTTTGGCACATTGTGAAGCCACAAAATAATATTCCATATTGTAAATGTTAAATCTACTGAATTTTATAGTTTTTTTGGCAATAAACCAAAAAAAAATAAAGTTGGGTCAAACCAATGGTTTGTATTGTAGCACTTTTCCCTTCAACAAGTGAAAATTCTGCTTTTTAATAGAGTCTATGTATACCTATCACACTATAAAAATTATTTTCATTCATATACAAAACTATTTCTAGAATTGCATATATTTAGGATGACGCATACGAGTATATGCAGTCTTTGAAATAAATCAAAAATTAATATAAAAAGGGGTTAACATAATGCTCGATTTTAAGGGTTAGTTGTGTGAGTTAAGAAAAATAATTATATTTTTTAATTTCATGGAATTTACCGTTAGCTTTTTGCGTTTATAAAAATTTGAAAAAACTTGCGGTTTCGGAAATATAAGGTGTCAAAAATTCAAATTTTACGAATTTCAAGAGGCGATAACTTGAGAGGGGGTGGAGATGGAAAAAAATTTTCTTCCAACGAAATGAACTATTTGTTAATGTCTAAAAGTCCTTCTACAGGCTGGGGTCTAGAAGAAAAACGACATCAAAAATTTGGAAAAAAGGACTTTAGATAACGGTAAATTTGAACGGCCATTTTGTTTTTCTAAAGTTTAACTATAGTATACCACGCAAGGGGAAGCAAGTCACTGTCTTTCTGCGTTTGCAAAATTTCAAAAATGCTTATGGTTTCATTGCAACAAATATTTAAAAAAGGCCATTTTTAGGGTTTTGGGGGGGTATAACTTCTAGAGGGGGGGAGATAGGTAAAAATTTTGTTCTACGGAAATAAGTTTCTAGTAAAGATCTATGTACGTATTAAATTTCTGCTTTCTATCTTCAAAGGTGTAGAAGTTTTGTAAACAAAAAAAGTGTCCACGGACGGACGGACGGACGGACGGACGGACGGACGGACGGACGGACGGACGGACGGACGGACGGACAGAGTGAAACTAATAAGCACTTTTTTCAAAAAATTTTTTGGAAAAGTGCTAAAAAATATATTTAGTTTTTAAATTTTCATTATTTAAATAAAAATAATAGGAATAAAGTCATTCCACGAACAGACCCATACAAAAATATTCATAACCACAAATTTGAAATAATTTTCATATTAAAAGTGTTGGTAAGAAATTATAGAAAACCAGACACCAACAAAAAAATAATTTTCTACTTACCAAAAAAAAAAAACAAAACAAAATTCTTGTTTTTTATAACAAATTTAAAATTCATAAATTTTCTATACAATTTGACTATCATTTTATTTTTTTCTCTTTTCATTTTCGTGGATTTATAAAATATAGTAAAATTGCTTTGTGTTTTTTTTTTTTTGTATAAAATATTTTAAAATATTAAAAATGTTGTGGTTATTTGAACATTTCCCAATTTTACATTGTCAAACAATATTTTTTTCATTTTTGATGTAAGAATGTAGCTGATGGTGACCGACCATATTTGCCAATAACAATTTAAAAATTTATTTATTAAAAAAATTTATATTGTAAATTCTAGTATTGGATTACAAAATAAATTCGCCAACAAGAGAAAAAAAAGGATAATAATCCTTTCAATATAGTGTTTTCTTTTTGAAACATAAATAAATTTCATGAAATCTGTTGCATTAAATATGGATTATCAATTCTGTAATAGATTGGTGTAATCTTGAATCCATTAATTTTATGTTAAAGAGTAATATTTAAGGATTTGATAAATTGAATTTATTTATTTGAATTTTTAATTTGAATATGCAAGTTATAAGAATTTGTAATATAATATTATAAGAACAAACTTCGTTTTATTCACACACATAAGAGTTCAATATAGAAGTTGTTCTTTAAACACACATTTTCTAGAATTGTTATTATATACAATTCTTGATGAAGATATGAACAAAATTATTGTTTTATGACGACATGAAAAGAAATTGAACTAGTTGATTCGGATTAAGCAAAATCAATTTTAAGTTCGTCAAAGAAATTCAGAAAATGTTTAAGAGTCTCTTAAGCCAAGCTGTAAGAATAAAGTAAGAATAAATTAATCTAATATTTTTTTTTCGTTACACATAAAAGATAACGAGGAAGTAATAATCAATTATTAATAATCGTTAGCTGAGTATGTAGCCTACAAATATTTTTTAAAATTTTCAAGAAAAAACAAACTTTGTATTTAGTATAAATTTTTTTAATTTAATTGTAAATTTTTTGCTTACTCAAAGCTAATTCGTTTAAAATTTTATAAGAGACAGAGTTCTTATTAGTTAGAGATTTTCGATTAAATGCATCTCACAAAGAGAGTTCCTATTAATTAATAATATTTTTGAAAGGTTTCGCCAATACCAGCCTTTAATTTTACTTACCAATAATCTTTATATAATAAATTATATAAAATTGTTCGTAAATATTGTTTTCAAGGACAAAATAAATTTTCGACCTCCAAAAACTGTTAAAATTAAAAATTAATAAGGCATTTAATAAGGTGAAGTATTGAATTAAGGTCAAATTTTGCATGTCGAATTCTTAACAGAAATATGTGTTTGTTACTTTTGTTAGAGAAACATAAATTATTTACTATTAGCTTGTTTTTGCATCTTTGTCCGTGCACTGTACACTTTTTCTAACTCAATTCCGGTTGGAATAATTTGTATGAGAAATCAAATTTGATTTTAGCGAAAAGATGTCGAGATTTTAGCGAGATCGACCTATCATTTAAGGGGCCTATTTTAAATTTTTCGCTAGGACAGCAATATTGACGAATACTCTTGTAATTTTACATTTCAAAATTATTTGTTCAGAGGACAAATCATTGATATGAAACAATAATATCAGACAAAATTATCAGAATATTTGAATATGGATACGGAAATTTATTCTAATAATCTAAAAATTTACAAATATCTAGAATATTAGACTACCAATAGTAAAGAACAAAATTTACAGAAACTATTTTTACTATTTCACATACAGAAATAAATAAATATGTCGATCATATACTGAACTCATCAAATTTTTCCAAAATATTTTCAACATTATTTATATAAAATTATGAATTTAGTATAGCCAAGTACATGTTCGTTTCTAATTTATATATAATTGTGTGTAAAGGATATCTCTAACATATTTTAAAATGAAATTTAACAGAGCACAAAAATAGACGATATAAATCAAGTGTTCATATACACACATAACATTTCATAGTATCTATAATATTTAAAGTCAAATATATAAGAATGTACGAACAAAATGAAAATATTATAAAACAGGAAAAATCATAATCATAAATACACTGTAAAATATCCGTTATAAATATAATATGAAGAACAAACTAGGGTCTTCCTGTCCTTATAAATCTTCATAATTTCTAAGAATCTTTTAAAATTTATTAATATTATTAATACGTGACCATTGATATCATTACAAACACAATTATTATCCTTAAATTTTTTGCTCCTTTTTTCCGTTGTTTATTATAGAATGAAAATAGCATATATAGAGAAATAATTTTTATAACACTTAAGTTAATTTTGTTGGGTGGTTTTGTTTCTCTTTTTTTTTTCATTTTTTTATTTTTTGTATTTAATTAAATACAAAGTTAGAGTAAGTTATATTTTCCCTACAAATATTAAAAATTCCCCTAAAAATATGCAATTGTTATAATGTTCAATAAAGTATGAAGTAAGAAATATAACACCCTACTTATGAGCAACAAAGAATGTTTAGAATATTATTATAGGTGGTTCAAAATATTATTATGGTGGGAATTATGGCACAGAATAATGAGAAATTCAAAATATTTATGACTTTTTTAATTGAGTACAGTTACCACACGCAGTCTGTTCTAATTAAATTTCGAATTATTAAGAACAAAATTAACAAGAATTATATAGATTTTTACAATGGAATTCAGTAAAAATTATAACAAACCTCGATATAGAATTTTTCTTTACATAATATTGAATTAGAATGCCAGGACAATGATTCGGCAAATGAGGGCTACGAACAGACACGGTTGCAATAATTCTCAAACACTATATAAATACTTCTTGTTCTGATTTTCGAAAATATTATTGACGTACTTGATCACAACATATCATTGCCTTATTGATTTTCTTTTCAGTAAATCGGAACACTCTGTAATTCGTAATTTTAGGGTTTTCAATGAAATGAAAAATTATTTAATCTAATCTAAGCGGCTTATTACATCTTTTAATACAAAAGGTGTTTAAGGTAAAATTAGGAACTAATAATAATAACATATAATATTATCTACTTAGCCTATAAATTCATGGTATAGTCTAAGTATAACAAATAAAATATTTTACAAAAATATTAAAAAGATAAAATTGAGAAAGAGAAAGTAAATAGCGGGAATACAAACAAAACACTTTGAGAATAATTGTTTAAACATAATAATGAGAAGAGAGGGTGACGGTATAAAATAAATTTTAAGAATTGAAATCGACCAATAAACATACATATATCATGTCGAATATAGAAAAATAAGAAATAAATTTTTAAGAATCACGTAGGTGAACTTATAACAAAAACAAAAAACTCAATATTTACGAAAAGAATAAAAATGGTTGGAAGGACTAAGAACAAAATAACAAACTCAGTATCTATATTATGTGCAGAGAATGTTCTTAAATTAGAAAAAAAAACTCAATTATAAGAAGAACATATAAAGGTTGTTCTAAAAAAAATGTAAAATTTAAGGAAGAAAATCAAATTCACATTTGTTGTAATTTACGTAAAAATTAATGAAATTGATGAAAAGTTGTATTCGATGTTCGTATTATCATACTACATATTCCGAAATTTTTTATTTTCAAGTAGAAGAATGATTTATTCACTACACAATGAGTTTGTTTGAAAATTTCAATGATTCTAGATGAACGCGATTTATTATAGAAATAAATGTGAAATCCAGCACCTGAAAAGTGGGAAGGCAAGAAATTAGAAAATTAAGAAAAAATAATTGAAGCATTAAGAATTTTATTTTGAATATAGTGACCAAAATATTGAAAATAGTTACTCAATATAAGCTTTTTTTTCTTGTTGTTCAACTGTGAACACGGGCTCTACTCAACATTTTAGAATCACTCACCGGTAATACATTAGAGAAATTTCAGAAACTAAAAAATTCAATTTAAAATTTAATTGCATGCCAAATTCAAATCATACATTTTCCGTAGAATTACCCGTATACGCATAATAATATTATATAAGATTAGGGTCGGATTATTATGATTCCATTTCCTCTTTTTATAAAAAGATAAAATTAATGTTTTATTATTTTAAGAATATTCTTCTCTATCTTATTTCTCTTTTATTTATTATTTAAGATTTCTCTTCAATTTCTCTCTTATTTTCTTGTTTTTATAATTTTTTTTTTTTGCCATACATACAAATCATATAAAAATTTTAACAGAATAAAATACGAAATACGAATATAGGTAGATACCGAAAATAAAATTAATTTTTTTAAATGTTACAAAATATACAAGTATATTCGGACAATCATGTGTACATCCTTAATAATGCTATGGTATTATCCTGGAATAAAATTGAAATATTTAATATTATCCCTGTGTTGAAATATTATTTTGGTGAGATTCTTCTTAACTGTATAACATTATGTAAGTATATAACCATACCTATGTATAAATTATTATAAAATATTCCTATTGTTAAAATTATTTTGGTTGAATGTTGTTATTTACTTAAATTTTAATGTTTCCTTTTTGCTCTTTTATTCAAAGCGCGCACAGAACAAAATGGGAAATTTTATACATTTCCGCTTTTAATTTTTTTATTTAAGATCTTATATGTTATTTCAAATTATTTTAAAATAAATATTTAGAAATGAAATTTTTTTTTGGATAATAAATTAGGAAAAAATGTGTTTATTTGCAAATTTTCTTTTAATGAACGATTTACTTTAAAATACGGGCCGGAAGTTATAAAATTATTATGCGAAAATATGAGTAGAATAATTATAAATAATTTTTGTATAAGAAATACTATATAAAATTTGAATTACTCAAATTGGAAATTAGTTTAGCGAACGTTTTCTGTTATTATAGAGATTTTATCTCCCCGATCTAAGATAAAATAGAGGAATTTTGTTTAATTTGCAAAATTATGAAGAAGTCCAAAACTGTGCGGTATAGAGTGTATGTTTTATAATTAATGAGAAAAAATCAGAAATAAAAGTACTCGTAGTTGCAAATTAAAATGATTACAAAAATTTTTATATTAAATAACGCAATTATTTACAAAATTATTCTAAGTTAAGTCCGCGATATCTGATTTTAAGTAAAAAATTCAAAAAATTCTTTAAAAACGCATTTTAATTCATGTGCTGAAAGAAACAATAAAAAATCACAAGAATTATTTTATTACAAAAATAAAAAAAAAAATAAATAATTCTAGGGAATGAAGTTACTCTAGAGGGAAAACAACAAATAAATGTAAATAAGTATACTGTTAGTAAATTTATACATTACGTATAATAAGGATACCATCATTTATTCCTGAAAAATTATCTTGAAAAGTAAACAGAATCAAGAACAATATAAAAAATAATACAAATAGAAAAATGAACGCAGGCTATTTTTCTTCTTAAATGTACCAAAAAAAAAAAAAAAATTACAGCAGGAATTAAAAAAAATCATAATAAACATGGACAGGTGAAAATATGTTAAAAAGGCATTTTATATCGTGCATATAAAACAAGTATTTTTCCTTAAAATTTTTGAAAATCTTAATGTTATAGGGCTTTAGATATAAATTGAAAAAAAAAAATTAAAATTAAAATTGCATAACTTTAGGGGTGCCTTATGACATTAATTTATAACCAATAAAATGAATGCAATAGTATTAATTCTCTGAAAGAGAAAAAATTTAATGCAATTTCAACTTTAGATTAAGATTTTCTAAAATACTATATATTGTAAATTTCTTGACAATAGGAAATCAGACCCACTAGAAGAATACCCAAGCTCAAATTAAACTAAGATTAATCAATGAATTAAAGTTTAATTCATGTTCATCATATCATGAATATCATTTAACAGCGTATTCAGGGCAATCTACAAAACATATGTTAATATGAATCACTAGAGCTCAAAGGATTCTTAAGGTATGCAAGTAATAGGAAATTAAATCAATTTCTATACCCAAAAGAAGGTGATCCTAGTACATACTAAAATTTAAGACCTAATCTACTGTTTTATTTTAAATATTTTTTCAACTTTAAATTACCACAAAAAAACACATCCAAGTTAAAAAACTGTATTTTTTGTTTTGTTTTTGTATTTTTTCTGATTTTTCTATTTCTTTTCAGATGAAATACAAAAAAATACACGACAAGGGACTTTTTTTTTATTATTTGTATTAATCTGGTACCTTTTAATAAGGATATTTAATGAAATCCAAAATATCCCTTAAATTTTATTTTTTACTTTTATTTACTTTAGCTTTTTTACATTATTTTTGTTTTTCTTTTTGTGTTAGTCTTAAGGACTACAAAAGACCGAATAAATCTCATTGCTTTTATTCTATTTCTTTAATTTTTTTGTCATTGTTAAAATTTTTTATTTTAAAAATATGTGTGCCAAAATATAAGAGAAAGAAAATATACAGTTGCATACTCATATATTCGCATGTATGTATGGAAGCGAGTTTAATGTATTTGAACCATTTTTCAAGAATTTACTAAAACTTAATCATATTGATAAGGCTACAAGTCGATTCTATTCTATAATAATATATTGTACAGCCTATATATTTTCAAACATAATTGAATCTGTTATATATAATTTTGTAGAATTTTTTTTTCATATTCATGAAATAATTTTGAATATCAGAAATTGATATTACTTGATTTTCTCATTGACTCGTTTAAGACGTACACCCAAAACTAAAAATTTCGAAAAAAAATATGTTAAAAATTTGAACAAGAATTTTAATTGTAATTTTATATAACAAGTAAGATCCTTTTACATTATTTGTTGGACATTGATTACCAATATTCAATGATATCAGTAATTATTATATATCAATGGGCACCTACAATAAGAAACATAATTATGTATTTTCAAAGTATTTACAATTTTACATAAGCAAAATAATGGATATTATATTGTGCATATATTTTCTATAACCTTTATATTATTATTATTATACTGTTCAGTTTGATAATATTTACTCTAACTTAGTTACTAGCTATATTGTAGTTTTCCATAATTACATGTTATACAATATGAAATTTTATATTCAAACGTATTTAATATAAAACAATACATAAAATATATACCTAGGTACTATATAAAGCACATAACCTGGGAACTATAACATAGCACACATTTACAATGAAATAAAGAACCTTATAAGACTTTTTAATCCACCCAAAAATATTGTATGTTTGTATTAATATGATATGGTGTAAAATTCAATAAATACCGAAAAATTAATTAGAATTTCATATACATGTAATAGCCCTCTGGTAATAATTATGAAATGATTTGATTAAAAGAAGGAAACGCAAAACAAAAACCAACTGGAACTGGCAAAAGTAAATAATAACAAAAAAAAGAATTTTTTTTAATTTTCATTTTGATTTTTTTTTTGATTTTTTGTTTTTTATGAAATTTCCCTTTAATAATATCATTTTATTTTTTGCATATCCTTAAGGCTATAATAAAAAAAAATATTTTTACATTATATCAGAATTAAATTGTAATGTGTGTGTGTGTGTGTGGTTTTGTTTCATTTATGTTTACGATGTCATCATACCATAATTCAAGTTTGTATACTTGTCAAAAAATTTTATAATATTTTTAATTTTCATGTACAGGATTTTTAAGGTTCATGTACATATATGGGCAATTGCAGTACGTTATCCAAGTAAAATTACTCTTTTTTGAAAATGCTTATAAAAATCACAATGATTTAGGGTTCTTAATAATATTTTTAACATTATAAAATATTGTCCTTACTCATATTTTTGTAACCATATAAGAAGTAGGTACATTCCATTGTAATATTTTGGGAATCAACATTCAAGACATTGAAATCCATTTAAAATTATTTAAAATAAAATAACCTGGAAAAATACAAAATTAATTTTTGACATTTTTTCAGTTATACACTCATTTTTATATACAAGTTGATTCAAAAAGGTATACAACTACATACACCATTGGTTAGAAGGTCGAAAATGGGTAAACCTTTACACAGTGTGAACAAAAAGTGGAAAATTTTATTTTGCCTAATGTTTGCATGCTTGGTATTACGAAAGTACATCAAATACAAAATCAAGTAACATGTTTATTTTAAGACCTTTACTAAGTCTTTCAGAAACTGTTTATTTCACTTCTTTTTCAAAACAGAAGTTATACCCAAAAAAGACTTGGACAAGCAGAAAATTTCATGAAAATTCATTAAAAGCCGTGTAACACAGAAACCCTCAAAATTTAGCATCTAGTTTAGAACAAAAGTTTTACCCATTTTTAACCCTCTAACCAATGGTATATCTTATTGTATACCATTCTGAATTACCCTGTATAATTCATTTTTATGAACTATACCAGGAGTTTTTCCAAGAATGAAAATCTATTGAACTTATTTTGAAAAATTGAAAGTAGCTATAACAGAAAAAAACAAAATTTAATTTAAAATTTCGGTTTTCCTTAAACTAAGAAGCACATCATTGTAACAAATATTTATTTTCAATTTAAAATAATGTTTGAGGCTACTTACAGACATTCAAGAAATGATTTATTTTTCAAAAATTATAACATACAGCTAGTAATTTTTATGGTTATGATTTCAAATATTAAAAGGATTCAATAATTTTTCAAGAATTTTTATTATGAAATTCGTTTTACTAATAATTTTGTATTTTTACTTAGTCTTGAGATAATGTGTTCTTAAGAGGTCCAGAATAGTGCATTACAGCGATAGTACTAAAAAATTTAAAAACAACTCATTTAAAAATTAGAGAAACAAACAAAAGGAGAAAGAAAATTTTGTTATTGTACAAAGCAATTCAAAATTAAGAGAGCAGTTTTGAAGTAATGATTGAGCAACGCAACATGATAAAATCTCATGTCCAAAGCTTTAATTTACAAAATTGAGATACGCCAACAAAACCTTCACGAAATTTAGACTCAATTATGGAGTTTTTAAATTTGTATTGAATAAATTGAGACCAAGACTATTATATTGAATTTTGTTAAGTCAACTTTTGCTAATATCCGTAAAACGACGTACATATTATAAAATAGAATTTATATTCAAACTAGATAATACAAAAGATATTGCATAGGATATTGCATAGGATATAAGAAATTTTTCAGAAATATTTTTAATAATTTTATTAAGATAGAATTAGCCGCCCTAATTTAGACTATATCCCCTATTCAACAAAAAAATTAATAGAAAAAAATGTTCAATTTTATTTAAATTTTTATTTTAAATTGCTTAAGTTTCTCTTTCTTCATTTTAAATACTTCTACTTAATACTATAATATTATAATAATTAAAATTGGTTCATGTCTCAGATATTTAAGGTCATTATTATTGTATTTTTTATATTATTATTATTTTTATTATTATAATTATTATTATACGATATACTTTATTTCATTTGTATATGACCAGACAAATTTATATTTGTTTTTATATTTTTTCCCCTCTGATTCTTAAAATATAATAGTATAACAGGTACCTAATAATATTGTATATCATATTGTAAATAAATATAAAATTTCAATTAAGTCTTAACACATTTTATACATACATAATATTATATAAATATAATTAAGTTAAAGGTAAATATAATTAAAATATAAAAGTATAGAGTAAAAAATTAATTTACTTAATGATATAATTATGTACACCCATGTATCGTAAAAGAGAGCAAAAAAGTAAAATAGTAACAAAAAACAAAAGGAGGTTATTTCATTTATTGTTCAAATATAAAATATATACATACATTATGTATAATAGTTAAAAATACAAACATTTAAAATATAATATATAAAGAGTGATTCAAATTAAACCTTAAGTCAATATTTAACTAATTTATATTTGGATAATAAAAAGAAAAATGCAAAATAATTTTAGATTGTACACGAAAAACTTAATGGTAAATAAGGAAATTTCCTTAAATATGAAAAAAATACCCAAGAATAATTTACAATATTTTAGTTGATTGGACATTGCTTTCTTTTTGAATGATTAACTTGTGATTTATAAATTTACTCACTGCAGATTTTAATAACCTCCCAGATGTAATCAACAGAAATGATAATATTGTATTTATTTCATAGAAAACTCCATTTATACAGATTCAGAAAATTTCTATATATTTGAAAATTTAGAAATTTATAAAATTTGAAATGTGACAAACAATTTTTAACCAAACTATTAAAATGTACCAAGAAAATTTCTACAAAAGTTTCCATTGGAAATATTAACATTTCTTAATTTTCATTTTGTAATTCCATTTAGTTTTAACCACTGTTATATGAAAACATTTCTGGTCTCCTAATATTGTCAAATGTTACTTGAAAAATTTTTTCAATTGGATTCCACCTGGAAATTCTGTTACTCTAATCAATTGATACTAATTATAATTTGTTAGAAAATTTGAAGCCTGTATGGAAAATCAAAATTTTATTATACTCGTAATTTTATAACAGTTCCGGTATACATATGCGGTGTTTTAGGATAATTTCAGAAAATAGTTTTATAAGAATAACCATTTGTACATTTTGTTTCAAAATGTATAATATTAGATTAAATATCGAATCACTCCTTAAAACTAATTTGTATCAATTTTATTTACAATAATATGGAATAAAAAATATAAAGGCACCTCGGCAATAATACCAAAAATCATTATCATTATTTTTATACTTTTATTTATACCTTTGTATCGCTTACCTTTAAAAGAATTCACACACACATATACACGATACAAATTGTTAATTAAAATAAATAAAACGATACAATATAGAAAATTTATCTGAATAGAAAAAAAAAAAATACAAAAGGAAAACTTTATTATCCTTTGTTAATTAATTATAGGGTACCATAAAGTTTTTTTTTTTGTTGGTCTCTTAGTTTTCTTTTAAGTTTTTATGGTGTGAGCATTTTTTTAAATTTAATTTTATTTTAGTGTGGTTATTTTTAAGGTTCATTACCCTAAACCAAGAAAAATTTTTCTTTTTTTTAACAGTCGATATTATTTTTGTAACATTGTGTACTTCTGTATGATACAAGGTACTCAACAAGGATGTGAACAAGGTGTTCGACTGGACGACGAAAATAGACTGAATACTCCAATAATAATTTTAAAACGAATTTGTTTAGAGTAATATTAAATAATATAAGTTCTGGTGGTGATGGTTGTGCGTTTGAGCGCAAATTATGATAATAAAAGTCCCTGTTTTCTATATAAAAAGAAGGCAATTTTAAGGACAATATGAAAATTTTTAAATAAACTGGAAATGTTACAAATTAATTTCTATTGTCCCTTATGACTTAACAAAATTCTTATCAATTTCTATTGTACATATATTTTTATATTAACCATTGTTATTGCGAGTACGTAATGCAAGTCACAAACTAATTTTATAAATTAGAAAAAAAAAACTCAATTGTTGTTCAAAATTTACTAATGTTAAATAATCCAGAATTCAATAATGATAATTTTCTCCGTCCAAAAACTTATGAATTGGCAAGAAATTCTCATTCATAGATTGGGAAATTCCAAGGAAACCGAGAAGGGCCAGAGGATATATCCTAATGACCACCGCAGTCATTCGCGACTTCTTACAGCCTCCCGATACTTCTGCTTATAATATCCTTCTTCCAAGTATAAAGCTGGAGATATCCTCAAGAGAATTATACAGCAGTTCACCAATGCTAAGGAACCCCGCCCAAGACTATTGCGATGACGGACAGCCAGTCAATTTCGTTATGAATTGTTTCGGTTTCACAGCCACCTAATTGTGAAAACAAATAAATTCAGCAAAAAACTAACCTAATTATGCATAACATAACCTAACATAAGTAGCAAAAAGTTAACTCAATTTATTTGAAATTCGGAACGTTATCTACTCAATCATGTCAAATATTTTAAATAATCTTTATATATTAATTAATAATTAGTATGTAAAATATTATAAATAACACGCAAAATAATATGTGATTGTCATTTAGAGAACAAAAAACTAGCAGACTAAAATATTTCGTTTTGTCCGAAAATATTATAACAAAAATATTTTTTTCATTTTAAATCATTCCGTACACGTGGCGGAACAATTGTTTGTTTAAAACTTTTTTTTTTGTTATATTTGTACAGTTATATGTTGTAATTTTTAATTGAAGGTAAAAAAAATAACTTATTTACACCTAATATTATTATTTATAGTTTATCAGTGGTAGTAAACATTTTTTTCATATTTAACTCTGAAATTCTTTCTTACCGTAATTTTAATATTAGAAAATCTTCTGAAATTCAAAATATTTTGATATCATGAAAAATTCTGTAACAAAATTAATATTTATTAGTGAAATTGGAACAAACAAGAAGCAAGATTAATACACACAGTTATTCAAACATTGATTAACACAATTTCTGGAGCTGAACTTATTTGCTTTCTCCGACTGTAACAAAATAATTCTCTGTGCGATGATATTTCATGTTATCGAGCCATTCATGATGTCGAACATCCAGAAGTCGGATTGATTTCAAATTTCTTAGGTTATTCCTAAGGGAATCCTACTGAAGTCGCGAGAGAAAAATCACGATTCCATTGAATAATCTTACATTAAACGGGAGCTTATACTATTCCAAATTTCATTTAAGAATAGAAATTTGCAAGCAAATCTAGTTTATTTTTCACACGGTGGCAATATTTTTATGGAATATTCGAATTATTATTTAAAAAGCTTCTCGTTTCTCAATAACTTAATTCTATTTCATCCCGTACACAAAAGAAAAAAATTTTCTTACACATTAACTGTAGGTTTTCAATTTCTTCCCTTAAAATTTTGTATAAACACAAAAATTTACTACAAAAACAAAAGTAAAAATAAATAAATATAAAAATAGTTTAACTATACTATTATGAAGGTCATAAAATGTTACCTTATTAAAAAAATATCATGAATAAAAGAACAAAACAAAATAAATATAATAAAAATTAAAAAAAACAAAACATAATGGGCAAAGAAAATAGTAACGTTTATTATATAAAATTAAGTTACCGTTAAATATTGAAAATAATGGAAATTCTCAAATGAAATAATTTTCCTTTACTAAAATTCTTACACAAATTAATTTTCGACCTATAATAAAATAGTGAAGCCACAAAATAAAACGCCACCACATATATACAATATTCATACACTCTAACCCTAACTAACGCGGCTGTTATGTAATAAACAAATACTAATAAAGAGAAATATAGCTATTGTACTTGTTTTTTTTTTTTCTCAATAGTATTAAGGTATAGAGCAATTTTTCTAAATTATTCACTTCGCTATTATAACCTTCGCCTATTCATACCCATCTTTAATTTATTACACGTTTTGGTTTTTATTTTATCTTTTTTTTTTTGTTCTTTTGTTAGAAAATTTATAGCCATTGCGATTTATTTGAGAATGACTTTTCCATACACATATATACATACATATGTACACGCATATTTCATTTATTATATTATATTCCTTATATACAATATCTTTCAAAGTCTTAAATTGAAAAATTAAATGTGCAAAAAAAAAGGATATCCGTAATAGCTTTAAAGAAAACAATAATAAAAATAAAAAATAATAAAAATAATTATATAATGTAGGAGTTTTTTTTTATTTTATTTATGAATTAAAAGGTGTATACCAAAAAAAAGGGAAATCGAATGTTGAATATAGGTGAAAATTAAAGTGAAACTCATTGCTTTTCTAAACGAATTTGTAAAACAAAAAAAAGGATATTTCAAATATTAAATAACACTACTTTAATATTTTTCAGTATTTTTAGTAAACATTAATAATTTACTAAAATATCATTTCTATAATACAAACTTGTCGCAAGGACTTTTTAACTTATTTTATTAAATGATTATAAGCAGCAGCGAAATTTATCACCTGAGGCTCCTTTAAAAGTATAAAACATTGAGCGTATTTTTCGTTAGATCTGGTAAACGTAGTTTTAGATTTTCTAATGCTTATAATCTGGGCAGGATTAGTAAATATTCCATCTCTTAATATATTGCAATATAGTAATTTTTATATTGTGATTTCTCCTAAGGTTTAAAACAGATTTCCCGAAACTATTAGGGATATTACGGTATTGTCGATTTTTCTTAAACGTATTAGATTAATGATACAGAAAATTGGTTGAAGATAAAAACATAACTCTTAACACCCAGAAATAGATTTTAGTTTAACTAGAAATAAATCATAGTTTCTCTTTATTCTGTACTAATCTTTTTAGATTGGTTGAATAGGTTTTCATTTTTTGATTAGTAAACAAATGATATAACGTTGTGGCAATTTTTGATTTTTGGCATTAAAATTAAATGAATTGTTCCCAACAGTAGAAAATCGTTCGTAATTAGCTTGTCACCTACTTACACAGTAGAACGATTTTAACTATTTCGTTTTGTCCATAGCAGTTGTAATCTAAGTTTATTCTTACGTAAACACTTGTAAAATATTATAATATAAACTAAGATAAAGATAAATTAAAATGTAATGTGTAATTACTTTGAACAACTCGTTAAAATAAAAATTTTATAAATTTTCTGAAAATATCCTATAATGCCCCTAAAAATATGCAATTTACTAAAAGTATGCGAAGCGAATCTTTTTGAGAATTTTAGTAAATAAAAAATTCATAGAATAATTATATTTTTCAAGTTAACCTAATATTTCAGAAAAAAAAGGATTAAAATTATATGTACAAGGACATTTTTAAACTATTACTTTGAATGTATATTAATAATTATGAGCAATAATTAAAGTGTGCCCATAATAATTAATTACGTGATAAAGTGCGTGTAATGCAAATTATTTTATTTAAATTTAAGTATTAATTTGGGATATATGCATGTATATAGCTGCCAAAAATTTAAAATGTCATTCTTGTCACAAAAAATGTCACAAAAAATTGAATTTTTCTTTGAAAGCATTTACGATATTTTTAATTTTACAATACAAATAATTTTAAATTTCAAATTATCGTTTACAATAACAGAACAACAAATTTTTATTATAATTTGAGTGACAAGTTTACAAAATATAACAATAAAATTTCCATTAAAAAATTTTTATTAAATTTTATCAGTTTAAAAAAAAAAACCTTAAATATAGGATAAAAGAATGGCTATGGTGAAACAAAAGACTGAAAATATAACAAAAAAGAAAATACGTTGAACTTATATAGGCATGCTGTGAGATTTTTACCTGATAAATTATTTGCAGACATTCCATTCCCAGCCCGTCCCCCCTCCGCAATGCGATCCTTCTTTAAAACCAAAGTCATTTGTTTCAATTCTTGCTCTACTTTTTTGTTCTTTGTTAATTTTTTGATTTCTTTTTTTGCTATTTTCTTTTCTTCTTCTTTATTTTTGTGTTTCGGAATTTGATGAATTCAATTATTTTAAATCTTTATAAATGTTTTGTTATTCTATGGTTTTTGTAACATAAAAAATATGGGAGAAATTTTTAACTGTAGTAGAATTTTTATAGAAAAAAAAATTTAACAAAAAAAAAAATACATTTAGAAAAAATAATTTTATATAATTTGCTTGTTTTTGTTGTTTTACTTTTTTGTTTTGTTTTTGGGTTACAAAATGGAGTCATGTTGGGTTTTGACATCAATTACCTAGAGCATTGTATAAAAATTTTTATACTCTACTAAATATAAATACATAAAAAAAAGTTTATGATTAAAAATTATAGGAAAGTGTACAGGGTGAACCAGTATGAAATTCGAAAATTTTAAAATTGATTTCATTAGAAAGAGATGGAAGAGAGTTTCAAATAAGGAGATGGAATTTCTTATATTTTTGAAACTCATTTTGAAATTTATTGCGTCTCATGTTTTTGAAATCTATTACGTCAAACACGTGCAAAACAATGAAACACAGAAATCTAAGGCACTAGCTATATAGTAGAAATAATGTTGAGAATTGTGGTTTTTTGAAAGCTTTATTAAATTTTAAATATTTAGAGGGCTTTGAATAGTATTTTTTGTTTTCATAATATAAAAAATCATAAGGAAGAAAATGTTTCCCAAGAGCAACTTATCACTAGAATAAAATGGCTTAACTCATTTCAATCAAGCGTAGGTCTATTATTTCACATGATATGTCCGCTTTAATTTCCAAACCAAATCGTGAAATTAATTTGTTTGGCAATAGAATATCTATTGCCAATCTATTCTATTTAAAGAAAAACACACAACAATAAGAAATCTAATTTTCATACAAATTTTATGTTCATTCATTCAAAATTTAACTATGTGTGGGTGTGTGTATACCACATAATATTAATTTTTTTGTTATTTTTGGGGTAATGAATATCACAACAGCCCATGGGAAGCAAAAAGAAGCTGTGCTTTTGATGACTTATTATATAAAAAAAGAACAAAAAGAAAAACAAAATTCTCGAATAAACAAAACAGGCTATGGTTGTATGTGTATGTGTGTGAAATTTTATATTACCTACAAATTTATATATACATACTAAAATATTCATACAAATAAATAATTTGGTTTATTTGAATTTTTGTTTGTTATTATTTCGCGAGCACAATATGACAATGAAGAAGAAGAATTTTTTCCACTTTTCTTTTTTATTTAAAAATTATTCAAAAAATAAAAGAAAAATAATTTTTCTTCTTTTGAAATTTTTAACATTTTTTATCATAATTAAATGTTATTTTCAAAAAAAAAACCAACCAAAATATGTTTTCATTATTCTCTTTAAAAAAATTTTTTTTTGATTTAATATGCGTTGCTTCTTACTTTCATGGTTGCGTAAAAGAGCGTGGATCCAAAAAAAAAATAACGATAAGAGAAAAAATTTATTTTTAATTCAAGACAAATAATAGGAACCCCAGTGAATTTTTAGAATTTTTCTATCTAACAAAGTCATACACACAAATACACACACACACACACTGTCGTTATCATTTAAATTTTGTCATAAGTGTACACTCAGTCATCCATCAAAAAAAAAAAAAACAAAACCATAATAAATTCTAATTTTGTTTTGTTAGTTTTTAAAGCCAAAAAATAGGAATGGCTTCTCTTTCTCTCGTTTTCTCTCCTCTCCATTTTCTCTTCACTCTATCTTCTCCGCTCCTACAACACTACCCAGAGTACTCTCTACTCTGTCTCTTAATTTTTTTAAAATGTAAGAGATCAAAAAGTTATAAATAATTTTTGTTGTTTCTTTTTTCTCCTATCTTTCACAACACAAATTTATTTAAATGAACTAGAATTAAAAAAAAATAATATAAAATAAAATGGTGTATGTATCAAGAAATGGGAAACCTACACAAATGCAGTGGAAAAAAAAAATAGAATTAATGATTTAATGAGTCTTTATTTTCTTCGTTACTTTCGTTAAAATTTCAATTTTATAAAACCATACAAATGACTTAAATGAGCGATGGGATTAATAATAATAATAATGAAGATGATTATATATGTATGTACTATGATAATGAGAGAGCGATGATAACAGTGATAAAGATTGTAATAATGATAATTTAATTTTTATATTTAGGTTTTTCTTAAGCAACAAAATGGTAGCAAAACAAAAATTATGCATTTTGGTGAAAAATTAAAATTTCAAAATTAAATAAGCAATAATAATTTTTATTAAAATGAAGGTCTAGGTTTTGTGAAAACTATTTATAGAGTATATATATGAGATTTTGAAGAATGATATTGGATTTATTCCTTACAATTAAATTAAACTTAAATTTAAGAAACGAAAACTATTCTGAAATTTAACGTGTATTTTAGATCGAAGATCCAAAAATATATTTAGAGATTAAGATATAAAATTATGAAGAGTTTTAAAAGTAGGCATAAAAGTTTTAAACAAATTCACCGAGGTCATATTAATTAATACAATTCTCTCCCAACTTCTCTATAAGTGGTTTACTTTTGTGCACCATAAAAAATTAACACTCAGTAGAAATAAATAAAACAATATGAAGGTAAAGAGAATTAAATAAAAAGTGTAAGGTGTAAAACTTAATACCACCTCATTTCGTCGGTTAAAGCTTAACGTACCAATCTTGTTCTAATTGAGCGCTGCCGACATATGAATCTTTTACCTTACTCTGTATTTTTATCTTTAAATAAGAAACTTGTACAAATTTTGCACATACCATGATTCATTTACAATCTGTAAACTTTTCATAATTTTTTCTGAAGTTCTTTAAATTTAACTATTTACGATCGGAAATAACGTAAATTAAAATTCTGCCCGTATTATCCGGGTTAAGTCACAAATATCCTTTGTAAACTTCTTGAATAAAGTGTTATATTAAAAATATTATTGAAAAGAACAACAATAAGATAAAAATATGGAATTGATGCTTAATTCTGGTATAAATTGTTTAATTTCTAAAACTCACTCACATATTTGAATAGTGTTAAAGTATTGAGTACTGTTGCGCTTAAAATTTAAATAAAACTCGTAAGAATTAAAAATTTTATAAAAAAATATGCAAAGGGAAAAATTTGCTAAGTACGTCAGATTAAATACTCCGAAGTTGAAAGTGGATTCGATACAAGTAACTAATAGCAAATAATCTAATTAATGGCAATTAATTCAAAATTTCGAAATCAAATGGTTCTTCATAGGTTAGCTACTTAACAATAATATCTTGAAAAGAACGAAAATAGTCCGGAAATCACTTTAAATTTCAAAAGTTTTCTTAATATATTTTTTCTTAAAGCTTATACTTGAGAATTTTCAATATTTTACAATTCCGTTCACATTTCCTTTTTAACATTGGCTTTTGATTTTTTTCTTTTTATGTAAAGTTCATGTAATGTAATGAATAGAAAATCATTTTTAAGGGTTTTCATTTCTTCAACAAGAAATTATAATAACAATGGGGGCACAATGCATAATTAGATTTGAGAATATTTTAAAAATTTATTCCCATTTCCTTTTTACTTTTGCTATCTTATGATTTACTTGCTTAGTTGTTTGCTATTCTTTGAAATCTTATTTGATTTCATCTCTTTCTTCATTATTTTCATTATGATACCTTTAAGTACTTACATTGAAGTTCTATTCTATTCTATTCGTTTTTAATATTAAAAGAACCTTAAAGTGTTTGCACAATTTAATGCAAATTTACAAAATGATAAAAATATTTCGACAAATCCATCTAAATGACATATATGTATGTACATATATACAGAACTCATTTTCCTACATATACAAAAAAATAATAGGAAAAGAAGGAGAACAATGAATAAAATCTGACCATTCTTTGATTTAAAGGACATGCAGTACCTATACATCATTATTATAGTTTTTGTAAAACTTGATTGTGAAGACAATGAATATTGCTTGCTGTCTTTTATGTTTTCGAATTAATTTTGGAATTCAAAATGACATGAATTTCAAAAGCATTGTATGCATGCACAAAGCAATGTTCAAAGAAAATATTTTTCCAGAAATAGTGTTCACTCTATATAGTTTAATATACTATATTACAATTAATTGTTATTCGGATGTTATCAATTTACTACTTCGTTTGTAATGTGAACAAATTCCCACAATAATCATTTTTTTGTGTCAATTTAGTTTTGCTCGTCCTAGAAATAATTAAAAAAATCATTAATTTTCGACTTAGATACTAGATTCTTACGAGTAGTTTTTATCATTTACAGAATGTAGGACCTAATTTGTGGTTTTAGTCGTAATACGCATGCTAAAAAATATCGTATCCTTTTCAACAGTCCGTGAAACCATAAGAAATTTCAAATAGTCTCTCATAATTTTTTGAATGCACTATATTGGTTAAAAATTAAAACAGCAAGTTGTACTTTAATTTCAGAAATAACTGAATTTTTCACAACGCAGGTGCTCCAAAAAATTTCCATTCTTTGAATCAATCAGCTATCTTAGAGTTCTTAAGTTATAAATTTGAAAATTCAATTATTTTTTTTCATTTGATTTTAAAAACAAAAAGAAAATCACAAATTAAGTTGAAATTTTTTTGACTAAGAGTTCAAAATCTTCATGACTACTAGTTGCTTTTTCGGTCTTTGTTTTTTCTTCAGTACCATGAAATTGAGATCCTTTTTGTATTCTTTTTAATCCATTATGCATTTTGAATTCAGAATTTCATTATGTTTTTGTATCTTCTCTTTTTGTATGTAATTTGAAGGTAAACACTCGTTTTTTAAAGGTAAGTTAAGGTAATCATTACATTTAACATTGTTAAATTTAAATTAATAGACCATTTCAATTATAATATTCATTAAAAAAATTTTAAAGAAAAAATATTTGAAATCTTATTTTGAATTCACGAAATTATTATAATAAGAAAATGAAATCTGTTTTACAAAGAGGTTAACAAAATTTTCAACTAATTTGCATCTAAAATTTTATTAATTCGCATTCCTTGATTGTATTGTGATAATGAATTGTATGGTTTGTGGATTATGAAGTGAAAATTTCATTAAGAGAAAAATGGACTAATAAAAAATTATACAAAGTGGCAGTGGAGTTGAGAAGTTATGCAAGATTGATGAGATTTTATTAAATAGATTTGAAGTTAATTTAGAAAATTTAATAGAAATTGTGGAACAGAACATTCAAGAGAATTGGTGAAAATGCTGATTTGTAGTGATACGAAATGGATTTATATGTGCGCGGTTCAAATGTTTTCAATTACATATGTTGAACTTTTGATCAAAATGTTTTTGAAAGATTAATTGAATAAATTTGATTTAACTTGTAATATAGAAGGATTCTGATAATGTAAAGCCTATAAATGAATATTGTTGCATCATATATTTGCTTTATTTTCTTAAAATATTTGAGTTGCTCAACACATTAATGGTTTTGGCTTCACAAATTGATTACCGTTCATAATTACCCTTCCACAACTTATAGAAATTTTTATGTAATTCATTATGCAGGATCATTTTTCTTAGATGCTGTTATATTCCTTCGCAGTATACATTCGTAGTATAAATATGTAACATAAGTCGGTTTGTAAATCATCCATTCCTAGGAAATATGCGTATAATTCGCGCTTTTAATAAGCCTCTTCTGTTTACAAAACTAATTTTATATAAAATTAATACCAGCTCTTTTATTGCTTACATTTATGTTAAGGACCTAATAAACTATATATAGTAAGCCAGTTTTACATTAAAATCTTGAATAAAAATATTTTTGTATTATGCTTTAGTGGCCTATGAGCTTATAAGCCACTTTTACATTATGTTTTTAAAAAAATTTTTAAAAAAAAAAAACGAACTTATGTAAAATATAGAGTGAAAAAAGCTGTAATGCCATATTTCGAAAATTACAGAACAATATTCTTTAGGCTATTACAACCCCATTGAAAATAATAACTAATTTTTGCATAAATATTTGACAGGCCACTAATGCGCTCTGCCCTTCAATTGAAAAAATATTGCAACACATCAAAAATTTACATTATTTAGGGTGCTTGTTTGTGTGTTACTTTACAAAACTTAAATTTGAAAAAATAAATTTTGCGATTTTTAGATTTAATTAATGAAAGTTTTCCTAAAAGTAAATTGAATATTTTGAGAGTCTTACTATAAATTTTGCTCTAATAACTCATGGATTTATTGAGTATTTTGAATTTCAGTCTAATCAATTGCAAAAATAAATACTTTTGATATCCTAGCAGGTTTTCATAAAGTTTTCTGGCAAAAGCTGAAGAAAATCACGTTGAATTCACAAATACACTCACCGTCTTTATAAAATTGAAATTGCTATTCTATTATACAAAACTAAATAACTTTTGGTATTCACGTTTTTGTGACGCTTTCTGCCAAAATCTAGAAAAAACCATTATGGATTCATAAATAACGCATATACTCTTTAACAAATTAAAATTGCTATTTTTGCATTATCAACAAATGAATTTTTGTATAAATGTTAAATAGCTACGAATATTCTAAATTCTTCTAAATCAAAATTTTGCATTATCAGCGTTATTGAAAATAATTGATGAAAACAAAATGCCCAATACAAAATAATAAAACGAATTTTAATCTCTTTTGAAAACCATGTGCTTACACAAATCCATTAAACAGGACCCCATTTTTTAATTATAACGAAAACCAAACACAGCCAAAATTTTGTTTTTTCAATCTGTACGAAGTTCTCGTTTAATTCAAAGAAAAAAAAATATTGTATCAATTATTCAATTTTAAAATAATTCAACTAATTTTATAATACATGCAAAAAAAAAAAAAAAAAATAAAAAAATAAAATATAAAATGAAAGAAAAACTTGAATGAATTTTCAAAAGCTTTTCATAAAACTAAAGTTAAAGTGCAATTATTATTATTTTTTTATTTTTTCATTTCTGGTAGAGAAAATCTCAATAATGAAAATGTTTTCTGATTTTTAATATCATGTCAAAATATAACTAAAGCAAAAATGTTTGTATTACTATGCAATATTATATTTGTATATACATTTATACTTACATATAGAAACAATGACTATTTAAAATACATAAACGTAGTTATATTATATAAAAATATTTGAATAGAATAAAAAAATAAAATTTTAAAACTGTTATAATTGAACCAGTAAAGTCTAGGATTAAAGTATCGCACATTTATTTTCACTAAACAATCTCATTATTGAAGAGTTTAATGAAACTAAATTGAGAAATTGTGGTACAAAAACAAAAAAGCTTTAAAATTCAGTTAATTTAAGGAGATCACTGTTGCAGTGTCGCCGGTACTGTTGTTAATAGCTACTAGCAAAATAAGGTATATTTTATTGTCATTAAATATACATGTATAGTCTATAATATTAAATAGTTTGGGAAATTATTATATTAAAAAATATAGATACACAACATTTACATTAAATCAAATTTAATTAATTTCACAATTTTATACACCGATTTTCTCTCAATAAATTTATAGTGAACGAGAAAAAAATAGAGTTGACCTTGTCAACTCTGTGATACCCGTACGAATTTGTTATCCTATGTGCGAATAAAGATGCCATAGCTGACTATGGGGTTGCCGTATATTAATTTATGGAAAATTTCAGTACAATGTGTTTTTCAAAATATTGTGTGTGCCAAACTACTGTTGAAGTTGTCTGACAGCTACCAGAAAGAGCCAAGAAATTTTAACGAATTTTATCAAGCACATCGGCCCTACTAATATATTCGTTTGTGTGAAATTTCAATATCATAACTTTTATACTTTCTGAGATATAGCCAAATAAATTTTGAAGTTGTATGGCAGCTACCCGAACCGCTACCCCGATCACGTCCAATTTAAATAGGATTCTGGCACTTAGTACAATAAATCATTTGTGAATTTGGTGAATTTAGCTCAAGTAGTTTTTGAGTTATCGTTGGGACGGACGGTCGGACGAACGGACAGACAAAGCTAAATCAACTCAGAATTTGACGCTGATCAAAAACATACACTTGAGTCTACATCTAAGACCGTTATTTCTTAGCGTTACAAGCGGTAAGGCAAATTTAGTATACCCTTCGAAAATACGTTCGTACGGGTATAAAAAGTACATTGTATCTATGCAAATGAAAATTTTAAATAAAAAAATTATTTTACTATGACTTTTCTAACCGTATAAGTTTAGAAAAAAAATTTTAAAAAATTGCAATACCAATAATCATACACCCATATAATGTATGAAGCTCAGAAATATTGATTTCATACAATCCTCTTAATACTGCCTAAAAAATTTTAAAAATTAGCCTTAAATACTTCAAAATCTTCATATCTAAAGTTAAATTAAAAAAATTAAAACAAATATAAGCTCATTTCTAACAAATTTTCAACCAATTAATCTTATAGCCAAAATAATATTCATCACACCATACCACATTTTCAAATAAATTCTCGTTAATTATAAAAGCAATCGTATATTGTGGTAAGAGTATTATTATTAATTTTCGTCTGTGTAGCTATAAAACATGGAATAGCAATTATTCTATATGGTAAAAAAATTTTTCATTATTGCATGAATGAAAAAAGAAAATACTGCGTGAAAGAGAAATTATACTAGGGCACGAAATAAAATTTTAATCGATAAATACATTATTAGACTCTAATATAGTATTGTAGACGTTTAAACACAATATAAACTTAATAAAGTCTATATGTGCAATGAACAATAATATATGAATTCAAACTACAATGATGTCCATTTAACATAATATACATATACATACAAACATATAATCTGGATTATGGATTTTTTATTTTATTAGAAAAATAAATTTATATCAGCATATTTATATACAAATATTGTATATATGTACCATATACAATACAATAATAATTCGAAAACCACACGTTCATGAAAGGATAATGCTTTGAATTTTGTTGTTTTCTTCTCTCATATTCTCTCTTCGTTTTTGTATTTTTTTTTTGGTTTTTTTTTTTGAAGGATTAAAATACGTAATAAATTTTTTTTTATTTTAAAATAGAATGCAACTTGAATAATTTATCTTTATATAAAAGGACTATAAAAGCAAAAATAAAAAATAAAAGAACAAAGAAAAAAAGTGAACTCGCTTCTTGTCGTTTTTTTTTTTTTATTTCTGCTTTTCTTATTTTTCTTATTGTGAAAATGACATGAATATAATTTTGTTTTTTATTATTATAAATCATAGCAGAGATATTGTGATTCCATATCTGATTGGCCCTAATCTGGTTTGAAAAAACAAAACAACAAAAAAATAGAAAAATAGAAATGAAAAATTTTAAAAGATATTAAAATGGAATTTATAACTGAGTTTTTAAATATCATAAAATATTTTTTAAATGTTAAGATTTAAGTATTATGAATGATGTTTTAACTATGAATATATTATATGTGTATACGATTGTACGTAGTACGCTAAATGAATGATGAATTGAATCGCATCTATAAGAGAAGATGTTTGGTTAAAGTGTTGTGATAGAAAGTGATTAGTTAAATTTATAAAATACTTAAGCGAATATCCTTTTATAGTGAAAATGTTAATCAGATTGAAAATTTAAATTTTTTTATAATGGAATATTTTTCTTTTCAAACACGTTGTCTTTAAAAAAAATGCTTGCATAATGGGTCATATTATTATTGGTTAGGTTCTGTAAGATAAATTCAAACCTCCTATGATTTTCAAGGGTTTTAAAGTTTCAAGACTCGGATTTGAGTTTTAAAAAGAATATTTTCCTTCTTATGCTTTTACATATAATTTTGAATTAAAGGAAGGTGGTACTGATTGAATTTCAAGCAAATATAGGAGAAATTAATTATAATTTACCCCAAAGTACATGACAGAATATTTTCAGTGCCAGTGTATTCAGTGACCCACATATTATCCGAAAAATTTAATTCTTATTAATCTATTTCTTCATTTGCATTATCAAGCTCAATCAAAACTCAATACGTACATTCACTGTACGAAGTATTTAATTTGAAAATTATTTAAATAGTTAACAATATAATTAATTAAACACTGTAGTAAATTAAAATTATTGACTTAATTCACATAAAAATGCTAGTACATCTGTTCCCTAGAAGTAGTTTTTAAGTTATACAATTTTCATTTTATCATTATTATTTTTCTATTTCCTTAACATTTTACCGAAAATGATAACAACTTTTAAATCAACTGACATGCACAATCAAAATCATTTATCTTTATGTTTTCCAATAAACTTTTTAAATAGCACTTTATAGTCTTAAATTTTATTATACTTGTACATGTAAAATCAAATAAGAAATGAAAACGGAAATCTTCTTAATAAATTTTATTCTACTTTATATTTTTTTTAAGAGTATATTTATATTATATGTGTGTGTGTATGTATAGAAGAAAGTATACATAGCTATCTATATACCAGCCTTTATACAATATATATATATATATATATATATAACCCAGCTATCTAACTAGAGAACAAAATTAAAATTGAAAATTTTTGAAATTTTTGCATACTTTAAGGATGAAGAAAATTTATGATAAATTTGGTTAATTTTGTAAAATTTTTTGAACTTGTTTCATTTGAATACTGTAGTAATTTCCAACATTTTTACGAGAACCTTTGTTGTTGCCCCAAAAGATGGATGCAAAAATAATTATTGAGCCCAGTAAGTTGCTTAATTTCTCGAACAAAATCGATGCTTAATAAATTCATATGCAGATTGTAAACAATGTTTTCAGAATTAAATAATTTAAACTAATTTTTTTGCCATATAAGGCAATTAAATTGGATTTAGCAAGTAAAAACCACTCTCTTAAAAAATCATAATACATTACTCAATTTATTTAATTTACATGGTAAATAATTTTGTGTATTTTATTAATAGTGATATCACTCATTTTACACTGATTCTCATATCTTAGGGAAATTCCCTATTTTAGAAATGAAATAAAATTATTCTCCACACCTACAGTATAAATAATGAACCGTTTCAATGAATCCCACTCAGTTATTGTTTTCCATTATTAAAAATCAGGTTGAATTCAAAGAGAAAACTTTTTACGAATTTTTTCTTTTTAACATTACATTTACAGGATTTCTTTGTTTCCCATTGATCTTAATCTCAAAAATGAAATGAATAAAATTTCTTAATTTCGTTATAATAAAAAAAGAATATTTTTAATATAAATCAAAGTTTACACTATTTTGTAACATTTAAAATGAAGAAGAAAAATAATATTACAAGTTTCTGACTTGAAAAACTTTTACAATTGACGGCTAAATTTAAAAATTTAAACTTTTTACTAAAAGAAATAAAAGAACCAAAAAAAAAAACTAAAAAAGAAACCATTTCCTTTAATCACATTTATAACAAGGGAAATATGAAAACTTTTCTTGCTTTTTTTTTCCAACATCCCTTTAAACATTTTCCTTTAAAAAAAACAAACAAAAAAAAAACATCATAAATGTCATATGCTAAGAAATAAAAAAAAAAACTGTTTCTTTCATAGTTTTTTCTGCTTTGGGATTGTGTCTGACAAAAAAAAAAGGAAAACAAACGAAAATAAGAAAACAAAATTTAATTTGCATACTTTTCGGATGAAAAAAAAAATATTAAAGATTATAAAAATTTTGAGAAACTATCCATGTGAAAAGATCGTATGTGTTAAAATTATTGATTTAAAACGATTTTAAATAAGTTATGACAAAAGTTTAAATATAACTTGAAAATTTTCAGTTTAAAACTATTAAGAATTTTTTGTAAATTTACATTCCATAGAGCGCTATTTCTAATTTGAATGGATTCTTTTTAAAAAAATTAAAATTATACTTTTCGAATTCTCAAAAATTTGAATTTTAAATAAAATTATAACCTAAAACAGTTGTTTTAAATTTACTTAATTTCCAGACTTCTGTAGATTTTTCTTCTTTCCTTAAATACATTCAGTCTCATCTGATTGAAATCAAAAGATTTATTTTAAGATTTCGGTCTCATTTCATATGCATTTTATGTGTATTTCATGTGAAAATCAATTACTTCAATTGTAATACTGGAGTTTTCAAAATTGAAAAATGTTTTCCAGAAAAAAATGAAGTAGACATAAATCAGTGAGTGAATCGAGGAAAGGAAAAATTTAAGTGTGACATGATAAAGAAACCATAGCAGGTGATTTATAACCTAACGAATTGATGAGAGTCAAGAATAAAATTTCAAAGATTCTGCTTGCAATGAGAATTTCAAGGCTTACCACTTTAGGAAAAGGTGTTAAATAACTAAATATCATATTATAGAGCCGTAAAAGTTGCAAATTAAATTTTAATAAGACAATGTAAAAATTTTCATCTTGAATTTGGCAATTTCAAGACCTGTTTGCCATTGTATTGTGAAATTTTTTCAATATTACAACGCAAATGAAATCTTACAAATAAATTTTCTGAATTTTAACCTGATCACGCCGATTGTATGTATATAAAATAATTGTAGTCATTTAAAAGTGGAGTTTGAACCACTTAATTTAATTTCAAAATTTTTTAATTGAAAATTTTTTTAATCTTATTAATTTTTAAGTAGCTATACAAATGTTCTTTTATTTCATATTTTTCCAATTATAACAAAGTCTTCTATTAATTTAACTAAAAAAAAAATTATCAATTCCCTTATTTTTATCTCTTTCCATTCTTTCGAAAATATTATTTAATTATAAAATTATAAATTTGTTTTTTTTTTATTTGTTCAAATTAAAAACAAAATGAAAAGAGAAAAACATATTATTTACCTACTTTAAAAATAAACAAGACATCAAAAAGAAAAAAAAAATAGAAAAAAAATAGGAAAAAAGGAAATTCCTTTTATTTTGGCATTGACATTAATTGGCCACATAATGTGACTTTTATAAAAATTTATAAACTCGACAAAAAATAAATATATATAGAACGCTCGCTCGTAAGTTACTCAACGACAAACAAAAAAAAAATATAAAAATGTGCTTATAAGTATGTCGCATAAAGAAACTTCTTATTGGAAATTCAAACATATGTGCTTTTAAAATATAAGAAGAAAAACAAAACAAAAAAATTTATTCATATACACTTGACTTGAAATTTTCTATATGAAAAGAGAATATGGAGCAGAATAAAAAAAAAAACATGAATGAGTAGTGATAAAAAATTTTAAAATTGAAAAACTTTTTTCTCTTACTTTATTTTCTTTTCATCAATTTCTTAAAAAAAAAACTTTAAAATGGGGAGAATAAAATAAGAGATGAAAAGAGAAAAAAATTAGCGTTTAATATGAGAAAATTTTTATTTAAAAAACTTGCAAAAATATTATATTTCGTAAAGATCAGTCAAACAAAATATTTGTAGGGTCACAAAAACAACAGTAACAATATGTTCTTAATATTTCTTATCGAACTATTCTTTTATGGTTATTGTCAATTGTACACAAATTTCACCATTATGACTTTTTCTCATTATTTTTGATTTTTATTCAACTCAGCTGCTATTATTTTAGTGCTCAATTTCTATTTATTTAATTATTATTATGTTGCTAGCAGCTTTCCCGATTGGATACATTTTTACTTTAAATTTAGCGTGGATACAAAGATACTCAAATCTGCCACAATGCCGGAATTGGCTAAATTTTGAAAATTTTGCTGAAATATTTATACATTCCTTTCTCAAACACTAAATAAATAATATAAAACTGTTAAAGTGTTGCTTATATTAAATCACGAAATTGCTTTATCTTCAAAAGAAAAGTATTATTTGCTTGTTTTAATAAACAAATTTCCAAATTTCTTAGAAGAAAATAAGAAAAGTACTATATTAAATTGAGTACTTTCATTCTTATGTTCAAATCTAGAAATTCTAGACAAGAACATACCGCAAACATATTGGTGCATGATAAGTAAAGTAGAAAATGCTTTGGCTGCATACATTTTTTTAAAGTTTTTCCGTTTTCATAGTGAATCATCTTTATAGCATGGTTCTATAAAGCTACAAAATGTTAATATTCTGACCTTAATTTTTACAATTAAAATGTAATAGTAGTTGTATGCGGTTTCTTAAAGAATTTATTATAAATAATAAAACTCACATTGTAGAATAAAGCAAATTAATATTAATAAAATTATGAGTTACTTTGTACAAAATAAGATGTACTTAGTATAATAGTTCTAATTTACGAGTCTGGATACATTTTGCTTTTACCGATTGGGAACACTGGTTGATACTTTAATCATAAATTACGTTAACTCTTAGTATTCTTAATTAATTCTTAATTAATTTTGTTTTGTTCTCGGCAATATTAATATACACATAATTTACTCGCAATGTATACTAGTTATATATTAGATTTGTATAGCCATAAATTAACAATGTCTCAGTATTTATTTGTGCCTTCACTCTGAGTGTGGAGAGAAAATGTGAATCTAAAGAGAACTTATTTAGTTTCGAAATTTAAAAATTGTTATTAAAATTTCGATAGTTTCATGAAATGCGCAAATTCTTGAAAATTTTTGAGTGAAAAACCCTAAATAATTTTGCTTACATGTTAAATTTTTTCATAATAATTTTAAAGTGGTGCTAAGGATCTTGTGTAATAATATTGTTATATTATATATGTACTATGTAGTTTGTGTAAGTACACATACTTTATTTATAATAATTTTTTAAAAAGGTGTTTTGATGATTAATGATGTGGCAAAATCATAATATAAGAAAACATTACAGAACAAAAATGCATTTTTTTCTTTTTTTGATATTGTAAAGTAAAGACAAGCTTTTGCTTCTTCTTTTCAAGTATAAATGGTCTTTTTCTTAAAAAATTTTATTGAAATTGTCAAAAGATTACAAAGAAAGAGTGTTTTCCATTAAATTTTTTTATTTTATTTTTATGTTTGTTGTGTTACTATACAATTTCTATTCATATTATGAGACTTGTATCTAAATTCTACAGAAGAGTAATAAAAAATATAGGATTCTCAATTTAACTCACAATAGTTAACAATTTAAAGACTAATGCTGTAAAGGCCATGTAGAATGAAATTTAATCAACAGAAACTTCATTTCCATACAATATTTAAGAAAATATTAAAAATAATTTCATTTTATGAGGCCATTTTATAACAAATAAATATTTGTAGTACCTATTTACCCGTATGTCCTTTATTTTATTTCTCTTTTAGAAAATATAGAATAATTTTAAAGTAAATAAAGTCCTTATTGCACGAAAAATTCTGAAATTATTTTCAAAATACCGAAATCAATTATAATATTATCTTTATTGATTGAATATCCTAATTGAATAATGATCGGGAAAAGCAATTAGTTGTACAATAGCTCTTCAATATTGAATACCGATAATATTACATTTATATTCTCTAATGAATATCTCTGTGTAATTCTAACCGGAACCCGATTGTTGCATTTCTCTTGATATTATTTATCTCTATAATTTTTTTTTTTTGTTAAAATTTACAAATACTGTCATGCTCAATAATACTGTCATGCACTGTAATGAAAAAATTTTTTAAAAATTCAAAATGATTTCAATAAAATGGATTGATCAATATCATTGAATGCACAGTGTCTGTATTATATGCATACGTGTATAATACGATGTGCATATATAGAATGCACATCCATTTATATAAACAAATAAACGCTAAAATTTATTGAAAATTTATTATTATGATGAAAGATGGGGGAGATATTCTCCATTTATTTTCTTTTCTTATTTCCATCAACACCTTCAATCTTTTTATTTTACATTCTTTCAATAAACTTAATGCAAATGTGGTACGATAATAAAACGAATATGCATAAAATTGCATGATGTAGCGTGGGATACACTTTTAATATAACAATATGTTAAAAAATTATATAACAAAGTATACAACATGCACATTATGCATATATATATATTTATATTTTTTAAGTAAATGTAAAGGATGAAAAATTATTTCTCTAAAGAATTATCATGCATTAAAAAAAATGTATTATAAATAGGGAAGATCTCTGTAAAATTTATGTGAATGTAGAATAGATGAAAAATATAAATTGCTTATATGTATATAATAGATGAAAACTAAAAGGATATTTATAAATAATTGTCATATTTTTTTTCATAAATAATAAAATACATAGCTAGATACAAAGTCATAGCAATCTACTTATATGAAAAGTGAGAATAATTTGAAAAGTCAATTTGTGTAGTAAGTTTCGAACAAATTTCGAATCATTTCTTAATAATATAAAACAATCGGAGTGCTTAAAATAAAAGTTTTTTTTAGATTAGCTATTATTTTAGATTATTGTTTAAAGATTTTCGCACATTTGCAAACTCTGGGACAAATCACTAAAATGTTGTGTAAAAAATTTTTTTTAGAAAATTTATTTCTAAATTTCTTGTCTTAAAAATTGAGTGTACAATTTGAACATCTCGGCAAAATTTCGTAATTCTTATTTCGTAGTACCTACTTTTTTCCTGTATATCATAAATTATTTTTCCTTTTGGTAAGCATACCGACTGTTTTCACAATATAGAAACCTAATTGTATGCGTATTTCTCATTTAATCTAATTTACATGATTTATCTGAAAAACAGTGTAATAATATTACTGGAGTAGTAGAATCGCTTCAAAACAAACACTCAAAATCCAATATGTTATATTCGTTATTAAGATCAAAAACCAAAAATGAAAGCTACTTCAGTACCCATTTTTTTAACAAATAGACATTCTCTACAGATTTTTAATAAGAAGCTTCTTTAAGTATGTGAAAATCTGAATTTCTCACTATGATACACAATTACTATAATACAAATAATTTGATTTAAACTAATGAATTTGTCCGAACAATTTAAAGCAAACTACAATCCAAATATCCCATTTTATAATCAAATTATTAAACTATAGGTTCCTGACTATATTAGCGACATATTAAAAATCACTCCTGCAAATTAAATTGAAATTTGAATATTGCTATGTACACCATAAAAACAATTATTAAAAACCTGGTTTTAGGTTAAACAATTTAAGCGATTTGCCATTTTAGACAAGACTTGTTCATAGTGTCGTACCGTAACGAAAATCAAAGAAATATTTTATTTGATAGTTTGCAAATTTTAAAAAATTTTATCAAACAAAATATATAATGAAATTGATTTGTAAATTATAATTCATAGCTATTCTTGAAAATATTGAAAATATTAATAGAAATTTTATGATTCCAAGATATCGGAAATTGAATATAATCTTAAGTATACCCGTAAAAGTCCGGATAAGCTTCACTTCCTACATACGTGTTCCATTATTATAAGAAAACAAAGGCAATAAATAAAAAATAAGATAGATGAAGCTTTTTTCCCTTTTTCTATCCCTTCAAAGATTCACTATCCCTTTCGACATTAAACTGCTATCTGTTCATGCAGATAGAGGAAGCGGAAGAAAATTTATATGGATTATATTATACAATAATTTTTAATGCAATTTTGTCAACATACAAAATAGAATTTAAAATAATTTTCTTATTCGCTTTCCTTATACTCGTATGTGTTTAAATTATTCATAGTTGTAATAATTTAAAATTTCATATAGAATATTCAAGGATACTTTATTCATTATAAAAGTAGATAAAAGATTATAAGAGTAGATAAAGGATATGAAAGAGTTGAAATGTCAATTTTTAATAATCAAAAGTTTCTGTATTTGTACAATAATTAATATATATGAGGAACATAAGAGCATTTATGCAATTATTTTTTAAATGCACATGAAAAACCTAGAAAATAAATTTCTTTACCAGAAAAAATTATTAATAATTTTTATTTGCCATGGATATTATATTTAAAATTTTAATGAAAATTAACAATACCTACATGTTTTCTGTTTAAAACTTGAAAACCATGTCAAGTCTGTGATAATCATATTAGCAAGCAAATCTATTCAATATTATGTATTTTGCTTATGAAATAAAACATAATGAATTTAATTTTAAAAACTGTATGAAATCTGTGATAATTATAAATTACGTACTCGTACTATTCAACCTGAGTATTTTTCAATATTTGAATGACAAAATATTTTTGAAATTGTATGACAGATCAAGCAACATTGCAATTCGAATGCAATTAAGAGTACATATGAGATTCAATCATATTATATAATTGCTTCTTTCCATGTATGACCTACAAATATATGATTTTCTCGCAGAAATTCTTCAGTAAAGCTCTCAGTATCAATCAATTACAACACTAACATTCAAAAAAACTTGAAAAAATCTTAAAAATCAATTAAAATTACTGTGTATCTTATTGATTTTGGAATCTGTACTTTAACATTTTCAACAATATTTTCTTAAGAATATCTTCATTTCCCTTAAATTTCATCATGTGCAACCTTAAGAATTGAATTTAATTTTTGATTCTTGAAAATTTCATTTCAATTTACGTGTTCATGAAAATTTATTTTTATTATTATAATTAAATATATTATCATTTTTATTATAATATTAATTTGAATTAATGCAAAAAATATAGAAAAAAGATTGTGTAATAAAAATTGTATAAGAAGAAATTTCAATTTCACTTTCAAACACGTAAAACTCATTATTAACAAAAATGTTCATTAATAAAATCTTAAATAAGTATTATATAATTTCTTTAATGAATTATTACATAACATTCATTATATTAGAAATATAATTAAATTCTTAACATTTCATCTAAAGAAATTCATTGGAAATTAATAAACTAAAATATTAATTAAAGTTTGTTTAAAAGAACTAATATGAAAAATAAAGGAAATTATATAGTGAATTGCTTTGTATTTTAGAAATATTAGAAATTCCTCATTCATTTTAACATATTAAAGTGTGAACAATAGATGTTAAAGAATAATTAGTGCTTTTGCTTTACTATTAAAATTTTTGTTGTACCTACAGTAAATAATTTTATCGATTTCTTTGGATTTTCGAGAAATCTTTGCAATTTAGTTTATTTTATAAGACAAACCGTAATATTTTCCTGCGTCGGGGATCGAGGCCCTTAAGCCCCTGTCACGTTGATCAATAGGATCTTTCGTGATTTTCATTCTCATCTACATTAACGCTATACCTTGTCTCCTGACAAAGTGCAGAATAGAAGTCACTTCAAGTTGCGAAATTTCCCTCAGAGTTACAAAAACCGAAACCGAAGCATCCCAGTCATAGACGAGCTATTGCCTCATATTTAACGCAATTTATTCTACTCGAAATTTTAAAAATGAAAATCTCTTACCAACATTTTAAATTTGAAAATGAAAATTTCAAAATAAAGTATGTTTTATTTTAACAAATTCAGAAGTATGTTTGAGAATTAAATACGAGTTTGTTAAAAAAAAAAAACCAAGTTTAATTAAAAAATTTTGTCTAAAAAAGTTCAAATTGCTTTTAATTAATTTTCTATTTATTTAATTTTATATTTACTGCATATGATTTGAATTTAAAGAATTTTTGTTATTTCTAGTAAAATTTTAAGATTTTATTTACGTGTTCTTTTTTAATGTAAATTATAACATTATAAATGATTTATGTTCTCCTTTACTATATGAAAATGTTAAAGTTATGCCTTGCATGAAGAATTTTTTCTCCGGCAGCATTAAAAAATTTAGCAACATTTCATAATACAATATTGGACGAATTGCTTAGGACAAGCATAAATTGCCATGCAAATTAATATTGCATAAAAGAGCCGAAACAATTATCATTTACAAGTACAAAAATAAGACTTTCAGAATCCCAATATCAATAATGCCTAGCAAAATCTTCATCATTAGGATGAAATAGGGAAAAGGATAATAAACATAATTGGTAAGGGGAAGGTTAGTAAAATAGTTTACAGTTTCTCTATTTTATGGTCACATAATTATATACATAAGTACGTACTAGCACTATTTCAAAATCTCTTACTAATTGTAATCTTTCAATTTTTCTATTATTGCTTTTAAAATCTAAATATGTTTAAGACACACTTTCAGCCAGTTGTGTGTACAGGATGTTTTATGGGAAATTTTCATGCCCATCAACTACATTCTGATACTCCGTCTATATCCCAGTCAATTTTTAAAAATACTTGTATCCTATATTAGAATCAAGATGAACATTTCCTCAAAATCTTTACGATAACAAATTTTTGTTAAATCACATAGCGATTTAATAATGTGATATGGCGGAAAATTTGTTTATTTTTCAAATCTATTTTTTCCTCCATTGTCTCCACAACATAAAGTTGTCAATATTAATTTCATAATTAATTACAAAGCAAAATGAAAATTTTCTTTTATTTTCTTTTTCTTTCTATTTTTTTTTTTCATTTTCATTTTGTTCTTAATATTACATTTCCTAAAGTAGGATACCTGGAAAATAGCTCTTAAATGAAAACAAAACGTAATAAAAAAAATACAAAAAAATAAATACAAAATAAAAATAAAATTGTTTTTTGTTCCTGTTTATCTTACCGTACCGGATATCACAATTTTATTTATAATCTGTATGAATGTATGTATGTGTGTATTTACTTTTATTTTATTTAATTTTGCTATTAAGAAGAAATAAGGGATAAAGCCGTCATTTGCAAAAACTTTATTTTATATTTTTGTTTTTTTTTTCTCATTCTTTTGTAAGATTCTTTAAAATTCGAAAAAAAATTCCCTGAGAAAATAACGTTCTATATTTTCATTTTCAAAAATTAAAAACAGAGAGAAAACAAAAAAATACGAGAAAAACAAAAAATTCTGAATTTTTAATTTCTAAATCCATCAAAACATAAAAAATAAAACCTAATTCCCTTTTATTTGAAAAGGGAGAGAGAGAGAGAGAGAGAGAGAGAGAGAGGAAAAATTATGTTTTTTTTCAGTAGAGGAAAAACTTTTGACGTTTCACATTATAAACCAATCATTTTAGAACAAAGTCACTCAAAGAAAAAAAAAAAGAGAGGGAAAAAACAAAATTATGAAAAATAAAGTGATGGATTACAATTGTTTATCCCAAGTAGGATATGAATACGAAAAAATAAAAGGCCATATAATTTGAAAGAAAAAAATTTTTTTTTTTTTAGAAAAAAATAAAATCATAAAAAATATTTCAAGGACATTTTCTTTTCCTTTTTGAAAAGTGGTTTTCACTAAATTCACCTTCACCCCTGCATTCTTTGCCTTCTATCTTTCAATCCACATACTTTCTACTCCTGTCATTCTTGATTGCTCTCTCTTCTCTATTACTCTGTTCTCTCACTGTAACTTTCTCACCTCATTCTACACTGACAATTTTTTTCTTCTTGTTTTTTATAATTCCTTCTTTCGAAAACCTAAAATATCCCTGTAAACGACGTTTCTGTTTTATTTTGTTGACTTCAACTCAAGTATGAAGAAAACATAAAAAAAAAAAACAACAAAAATCAAAAATTATACTAAAAATTTTAAAAGCGTTGTTTTTTTTTTTATATTTTTCTTTGTTTTTCATAACGAAGTATCAAAAACAAACAGACATTGAAAAGGACATTGAATATTCAAAAAATTCCCATGTAAAATTTGAATGTATTTTTAACGTATAAGAAATGAAATTAGCTAGGAAATAAACAAAAAAAAAATTTTTTTTTTTATTTTTCTTATGAATAATTTTTTGTTTTCTATTCAAATTATTTTTAAGACAAAAATAAGGATATAGATATAAAGACATAATATTATAAATATTAAATGAACTTGTATGAAAATAAAAGAAAAATTCAGTGAACAAAATTCACTGAAAATGACATTTTGATTTATTGTATACAGGGTGTTTTGGATAAGATTACAAATAATTTAACCAATTTACAGCAAAAAAATTGTATGGATGAGGGAGTGGGGAGGCTTTATCTCGAAAACTATAGCTCAAATAAAATTGATTATAAGACCGAAATTAAAAAAACAATCAATTACCTGTAAAGCAAGCTCTCGATTGTTATTTTATATTGCATAATTCCGAAGTTATAAGCATTTTTTTATATTCAGGAAAAATCCGATACTTGTTTTTTTTTCAATAAGCTGTAGCTCAAAAACTTGTGCATACAATATGTTTTGCTGGAAATTCATAAAAAAAATCATCCCTCAAAATATTTGCCACTTTATGCGAAACACTCTGTATATAATTTTAATGATAATATTAAGAAAATTCAAGAGATTTTTTAAGAATCACGAAAGAAATTATAATTAAATATTGCATTTGGAAAAGCCCTGCTACAAAATAAAATGCCATTGTTTTGAATTTATTGTAAAAAAAAACACAAAAATTATGCCTCACTATAAAAATTTTTTTTTGAATTTCTCCACAATTAGAAAACAAATTTTCCCAATAATATGAATATTTTATTACACGTACCGGCGGGAAATTAAATAAATTAGATTTTATTTTAAGAAACGCATATAAATATGCTGCAACAACAATATTAATCTTTTAGTTTCGAATCTTACAACCCAATTGATAATTTCAATTTAATAGTGTTGATTTAATCCAATTTGGATTGATAAAATCCTTTAGGTATTTCCAGGATATCATCGAAAACTAATATTAAAGACAACCCCCCAAAAAAAATTTATAGAAATATGAGACTTTTTAAAATTTAACTAACATTTTGCATTAGCGTATTAAAATCTATAATTCATTTCTTGATTCTAGTGCATTTACTAGTTGATTTCTAATAAAATATAATGAAAATAAACAATTAAAATCAATTCACATCGTAAATTTTATTGATTTTCTTAATATCAAAATATTTAATTAAGAAAGGAATGAATGATTCTAATTTAAAGTATTAAAATATTCCAATGCTTATTCCTACACAAATAATTACACTTTCACAGTCTAGCGAGTACAGAATCACAATGAACTTTAAGATTTAGAATTTTCTCTTACACAACACAATATTACATATAAGTACAAACATAATATAAGAATCCATTTTACATATTTCACTTTTGTAGAGAAAAAACAAAATATTTTTTTTCTCTATTTTATTATTGAACTTTTCTTTCAATTATTTTAAAATAATTTTTCATTCATGTAACCTGATCGTTAAATAACATTTTTCATATAAAATAATAACAATATGTTTAATGTCTGTACATGTACAAATTCTTCTTTATATCCTTTTATTTTTCTTGTTTAAACTAAAAGCAGCCCATGGTATTTTGTTGGAAAATAATATACAAAAATATTTTCTTATCCATATACATACATACATATGTATATAGAAAATTCTTTTCTATTGTTATTAAAAATCTTTTGTATTTTCTCAAAATGATTTGTATTGAGATTGAAATGTTAAATGTGTGTAAAATAAGACGAAAAATCATTTATAATGCATATGAAAATTATACATGTATTTATTAATGTACATGTAGTTATGCTGCTTTTGTAAACTTATTCACCGTGGTGTATAAAAGAAAATATTTTAGTTTTTCCAAATCAACTGCATATCTATATACATAAATAAGGAAATAATTATGTTTGTTTCATTGAAAAATCGAAGACAATGAAAAATATTTTTGTATAAGAATTTCTTATTATAAAATTGAAAATCAAAGAAAAATATTTTCTTCAATTCTTAATATGAAAAATACTGAATGCGTGATGGAAATTTCTTTCATATTGAGAAATTTTGTATAACTACATTTTGTATGATGTTAATGCCAGTTAATTGTAAGGTATTTATTATATTTAAGATTAATTTTATTTATTTCAAGTATTTTGTTATTTTACTGGGATTTTGATATTAGAAAAACAACGCATAAATGACATATAAACTTTTTAATTTATTGAAATCAGCACATACGCGGAAATATTCTAAAAACAATATTGTCACCTCTACTTACTATTTTAGTATAAATTTTTTTGACTAATAAGATGCGGTCGTCGTTATTTTTCTCACAGAAACTTCAAGGACTTTTCTCTCAATTTCCCATCTTAAAATTTGAATTATTTTTTTGCTATATTTCGTGAAACAAAATGGACTTTTTTCTGGCACTAATTAAATTTAAATCTAATAACAAAAATTTTTTAAAATTTCTAAAAATTTGCTATGAAATTTCTGGAACAAAATAAATTAACCTTTCAAAAATAGTGTGTTTGAAATTTCTATCTTTTTCCGAATGAAAGTTATTATATAAAAGAAAATTCGGAAATAAAATAAGGTTTTCTGGAGTTTTCTTAAAATTTTTCACACAGTTTGAAACAAATATGTTATCTATTCTTGATGAGCTCCTAAACGATGGTATTTGTTAAAGCATTCATTACCGAATCACCCTTTGAAATATGAAAAAATTAAGTGACAGCCTAAAAGTATGCAATTTTTACAAATGTTAACAAATCACATTTCTCAATTTGTTTTCTTAAATTTTCAAAAAATTATTCACTTTTTTTAATAATTGTGCATAGAAAATTAAAATAAATTACTATTATCATATAATAATGTGATAAACAAACTAATAAATCCAATGAAAATTTAGATTAAAAATTAAGGTTTTCTTTAAATGAATACATTACAAATGTGAATTCTTAACTTTTATAACTTTTAAAATTTAAAACAAAAATTTTATTTGTAACTTACAATCATTTTAAATTTTGCAAAACAAAAGCTCTATCTTATTATAACAAATAAAAATCCATAAACTGAGAACAATATATAGGTGATAATTTGTCAATGTCATTCAAGAATACAAATACTATAATACTCTATATAAAGAAATATATTTCCATCACTACCATGTCTCTGAGTAAAATCAAGTATATTCACTATTTTTATTAAACTGAGCTAGCCGTATTTGTTCTCAATGCTTCTGTAAATTTACAATATTCTATGATATTCTTCTGTAACAACAATTTAAATCTCTATACCTACATAATACAAAAACACACATCTTTACATAACATAAATAAAAATTAATCCTAATATTGTCTTATATTATTTTACTATATGTAAACTCATATAAGCATTTCTGTTCTATTCCCAATTCTCTCATGTTCTATATCTCTCATACAATATAATATATTTTATCAATGCCTCTCCATTAAGAAAAATGTAAGCAAGCATATCTTAATTTCTATAATTCTTCAGTATAACAGAAAAAATATCTTTCACAAAGAATAATATTGTAGAATATTTTATTTGTTTATATGTATGTAAGTACAATTTGTTATTTACAATATTATGTATAGATGTGCTAAGATAATTTATTTATGTAACAGATTTATTATTGTTATATTATAGCGTTGAAATGTGACTTTTCGTATAATTTTAAGTAATTAATATTTCAATCTGTATATAAATAAAAAAACAGAGTGTTTCAAAATTTAAGTAACAAGGTCATATATTTTAAAGAGGCATAAATTGGTGTGAAAAGCAAATTTTAATAATTTTCTTTTTTAGCATATTTTTAGACAAAATTTAAAAAATATTATGCTTATTAGTTTTTTTACAGTGTATGTGCTTAACGGCCTGCGAATTTATATAATTTCTATAAGTTTAAAGATATAAAACTAAACAATATACTTTTTTGTAGAAAAATGATTTTCTATACTTATAATTCCACTGAAGAAAATTCTTTCTACGCTTATAATTCCATCTTTTGATTCCATTTTGAAGTTACTTTAAAATTTCGTTGAATCCCATTCTTTTCACAAATTTGTTGTATCTAAAATATTACAACATTTCTTAAATTTCCGAATCACACAAAACATTAATTACAATTTCTGTTACAGCAAATAAAATTTAAAATTTCAAAAACTAAATCTGGTCGGTCCAATTATTTGAAATTTAAAATTTATTGAAATTATTTGAAATTTCAAGAATTGAAAAATTTTTTCTTTACAAATCTAATTCGTTTTAGTCTGAGCCTATTATTCAATAATTAATTAATTACAATAATTATTATATACAAATCGTTAAATACTATATAACAGAAAATAAATTAATATGTATAATAGCTTTATGATACACATACATATAAATTTCACTCATAATTTCAATAATATGATCTGACTTGATTAATGGCATATTGTATTTCTTTATAATTCCTCTTCTATATATCTGCAAAATATTATTATGTATAACTATTTGTGATTATAAAATATACTAGTAATTTCTTAAAGCATACTTAACGTCAGTATACAGCAACTCTTAATGCTTCTATTGAAAAAAGTAAAAAAAAAATGTAGAGGACCATAATATTACAGATAAAAAAATGAAAACAAGAGCAAATATAATAGAGAAAAAATTATTAAAATAAAAAAGCTTACCAAGTTTAAGTTTACTTCTTCATCCTCATCGTCATCGATCTTTTATGTAAAACTTTTTTTTTTGTAATTTACCGTATTTGCTTTCAATACTAACACGTTTATGCTTCCCTTACCTCTTCAACAAAAAAAAAAACCTCTTATATGCATATTTACATACCACTACTATGCTACTGTTTGAACAACTGCTATTCTATTATGCTATTCATATCATTTTTTTTTTTTTTCTTTCGCCAGGATATCCAGGATATTGAAGTATTTTACTTCTAGGACATTTTCCTTGTATTTGTTTTTCATCTTTTCTTCATAGTTTTTATTTTAATTTTGTTTTAGTTTTCGTTTGTTTTATTTTCTCCTTTATTTTAAATATATATCCTTATTTAATCCTTGAGGCCAATTCAACCATTAACCAAAAAGGATGATGAACACTGTTTTACTTGTGTCTTATAGTTTTTTTTTTCATTGTATTTTATTTTACTTTTTTTTCTTGTCTTTGTTCTATTGCACTTTACTCTTATTTTTTATGGTTCTGTTACTGTATGCGCTTCATCTTCCTTTAATATTATTTTTATCCGGATGTTTGTATATGGTATTATAATATTACGGTAGCATATTAAAAAAAACAAGAAGAATAAAAAAAAATGTTAAAAAATATAAAAATATTTCCATGAGAAAAATTCGATGAGAACAACTTTTAAGCATGATAACAAGACAAAAATGTAAAAAAAAAAATAAAAAAATAAAAGCATACTTTAAGGATCAGAATTAAATGTTACTTTAACAAAAAAAAATGGAAACATAAAAAGTTCTCTTAATTTTTCTAATAGGATATAAAAATAAAAGCAAAAAATAACACTGGTTGTATAAAGCCAATATTTGAAATTTATGCATTTTATTTGCATGCTTACAGAGTGCTGAATGAATCCTGGTGATTTCTGCAAACATTACGCTAGATTTCTTTTGTAAATAATTCAAAATTTATAGAGAGAAAGACAAATGTTTTTAAATTATTTTAGTTTTAAGTTTTATTTTCGATAAATCTGAGGGTGATTATTGTTTTAATAATGTTTTTATATTCCAACATTAAAAATCAATTTTTTCCCTAACGTGTAAAATTAAGCTGAACTTTATTAATCTACTTTTCTATTTAATTAATATATTTTATTATTTTTAAAGTTACATTAATATAATAGAATCCAGGAAAAGACTATGGCTGAATTGAGCACCATAAAATTTTGTTTCCAATCTCCTTTTCATACAATTTTACATTTTTAATATTTCATTCTGCATTCTTAATCCTTAAGTTAAGAATATCCTTAAAAGTCCTTGATTCATTTATTCAAAAACTTAAAAAAAAATATAGCGTTAGATAGTTTCTCCTGCATTTCCATTTCAGTGATAAAATTTAAAAAAAACCATGGAGGAAACAAAAACTATTCAAACTAATTTCAAAAATGCAAGATAATGAAAATTTAAAACAAAAAAAATTAAAGAGAAAAACAACAATAGGAGTAGAAATAAAATTTGGGTGTGATCAGCACACTTTTGAACGATCACATTAAACATTTTCTGAAATATTACAATTTCATAATTTAGGTTTCAGAAATTTCATTCCTCGAAACACGACATTGCTTCCTTCTTCCAAGAAAATGAAATTATGTTGAAAAGCGTGAATTGTTCGAGTAACAACTACTCAAGTTTTCCCGTTGATTTCTTCCACATGATTTTGATTCGAAAATATCAGAAAATAACTTAATCCCTGCTATTAAATAATTCTTTTAATTTGATTCTTTAAAATCAATTAAATCGCGCCTTTATTGGTTTATCATAAAATAACTTTATTGTTTAAACTTTCCATGGTTTCTTCTTTATTCTTTCGTGGTAAAATAAGAATCAATTTTATGTGGAATTTTGGATTTTGGGCATGTAGAATTTTAATAGAAAACAATAATTCATCTCTTTTATTAAAGATTATTAATGTGAATGAGAAATTAAGGAAATTATTTCCCGTCTCGAATTATTTTTGCTATAATGCTTAATTGAAATCATTGTAAAAAGGGAGAATTGGTAGCGACAGAATTTTGCATAACAAAAATCGAAAAAATATTATGCATATTAATTAATTTATATAAATTGATACAATTGTTAAAACTGTTATAAATATTATAATAACCCAATTAAATAGAATATACTTTTCTATCAAATTGTCTTTTAAAATTTATTTCGAACATTAATAGTAACACATTTCCATCGAAACTTATTTTTTATTTTTATAATTTTTTCTCTAAAAATACTTGTATGTGTACTCAGCAATAAACTATAAATTTTCACTTCAGCTTATCCTTTAAAACTATTATGACTAGAACTAAAGAACACATAAAAAAAAAAAACAAAAAAAAGGCACTTTATTTATGAGCTTATCATAGTTTTTTTTCAAGATGTTCAACACAACCGCAGTAGCAGCATGTTTTCAACTTTCAATATTAAATTTTTATGGAAAAAATTGGAACTTATCCTGCGTTTTTTGTAGCATATTTAAAATTTATTTCAGTAATATCCATTCTTGTTAATAGAATTGAATATTTTAAAGGCCACTTCGTATATTTTATTTAGTAGATTTTCCATTCTCATTCGGAGTTTTTGTCTTTAACTTGCATTAATTTTAAATCATTTGTTATTTTGCTGTCCTTTTATAAGGCTATGTTTCTCATGCGGAGTCATTTGGAAAATGAGATTATTATATTTTAGGCTTTTAAAATATTGCCACCAAAACTTGTTTTTGTTATCCTTTTCTCAGTTTGAAAGTGCAATAGCAAATTTTTTTTTATGGAAAATTATTAATACTACTAGCTGTTCAAAAACCAATTGTTTCATACTAGAAATTTAGTTATTTTGCTCTTATTTACTTTAAATTTAATATTATTTCTCTTATTTACTTTAAATTTCCTATATTGGTATCATAAATTTTAATAAAAATTATTAGACAACATTTAAGATTCAAATCACATGATCAATCAAATATAGATCAAATTAAATTTAATTCGAGATATGGGACACAATTTTCATTAAAAAAATTTAAATCATGAAAATTCTATTTTTATTTCTAAAATCTTTAATTTTCATAATATTAATTATTTATTCTACTAACCTCCTACTAATTTATTTTAAAATAAATTAAAATAATTAAAAAAAAAATCTTTTGTGATTTTCATTAAAACTATTTTCTTTTTTCAGGAAAAAAAAGTATAGAACAATTGGGTTTTTTTTTAAAATTAGAACTCACGTTCTTTAGAATTAAGAATCAAAAAAAAAACCAAAACAAAAACCAATAAAATTAATTATTTGTCTTGTCACAAAATAATTTTAAACTTTAAAAAATTTAAATGCATTTTATAACTTTTTGTAATTTAAAAATAAAATAAAAACATTAAAATACAGGAAAAAGGATAACAATATCCGGCAAAAATTAATTCGAAAGTTTTATTTTACTATAGAATTTTATGCACCAACATTTTTATTATCATTTAAGAGAAAAAAAACTGAATCCTGAATACCTTAATTACCTTTTCATTTTTTAATTTCTTATTTTACAGATTAATCTTTAATCTGTAAAATAACAAATTAAAAAAAAATGTACATATTAGTTAATTTATTTGAAAAGTCCAATATTATTAGCCGACATTTTAGGGTCTTAGATCACTAGAAGTAGCACTAAAAGAATACCACTTAGAGTACTTAAGATATTGGTAAAAATCTGAACTTGCAAGAATTTGGTAAACAATAATTTTGTACAAAATAAATTTTGTATGAAAATAATATTATTAAAATAAAAATTTCTATTATGGTCTAAAAAATAATGTATGGTATACCTACGTTATTTTACGTTCATGAATCTAAGAGTGTCGTGCTTGAGGTCCGGTCTAATCACATTACACAATATAACAATCTATACTCACCTATTTACTGAAAAGTCAACCTCACACATGAAATTAAAGTACTATTAGTAGTCGGTTTGCAGATTTTTAAGAAAACTAATTTGGGCAGAAGGATCCCTCCGGGTCACCGCAGCCATTCACGACTTATTGTAGCCATCCCAAATTCCCACCTATACTATCCCTGTTCCAAGTATAAAACTGAAGATATCTCCAACGGAGTTGGAAAGCAGTTCCCGAACGCTTAGGAAACTCGGTCTAAAACAATTACGACGTCGGACTGTACCGGATAGTCGCAAGGGATGTGCACAGTGGTTTCGTCACCATCTCACAGAGTGCATAGTGGTTTCGTCACCAAATCTGCACAAGGTGAGCTCGTTGTCTCCGGCCTATGCAGCCCCGCGGAGAAATTTGCAATGGCTCGAACCTGGTTTCTATCAATTCCCAAATAGCAGTGAACTATCCGGAGCATGATGGAAGAAACACCATTATACTTCCATCAAGAGCAAAAAAGTGAGAATTATTTCCGAAGCTCTTTATTTTAGAGAATTAAAATCTTTATACTCCTGCAAAATCTGTAAATTTAACTTGGTCTCTATGATCTCCGTATTTTTTTTTCTGTTACACATTTCTTAACTAATGTATATTTTCTATTAGCATTAAAGTTTACCAATTAAAAGTTTTCCAATTAATGTTTATTTCAGAAAAATAAAAAATGAAACACAAAAATTATAAGTATACTATAGAGGAAAACAAAAAAATAAAGGATAATAAACTCGAAGAAAAAAAATTTCATTTTCATTCAATTTCTTTACTGCAATTTTTAGGTAAAGTTGAAAACACACTGCATTTTTATTGCATTTTATAATGCACTGCTTCTCGTTCCTTCATTTTTTTTTAAATTTCCTGCTACTACTGCCATATGCATATATAATAAAGTCTTCATAAAAACTTAATTGAGAAGAATTAATATAGTTTTTCTATTATATTAAAAACAAAAAAGGAAATGTAAAATATTTAGAAATTTTTAAAAAAGTTTTAAATTTAGTGAAATTTTAATCTTCCATATCTTAATGCTGATGAGGATTAAGTACGTTTAATCTACATAATAATGATAGGAAGAAAAAGTCATGACTCTTATCACGCATACTTTAACATAAGGAATAAAAATTAGAATATAATTTTATTTTTTTAGTGATTTAATAACCCCTTATATGTGGCTATAGTACAGAGATAAGCACCTACACTAGTCATTTGATTTTTTATCTGATTCCTTGTACTATTTTTATGTTTTATTATACATGAATTTATTTCAGAATTAAAGGTAATTTAAGTTAAAGAAAAAAGAGAGAAAAGGGCAGAGATAAAATACGTGATTGTCATTTTTCTCTTAAAACTTTTACTCATTGTAAAAATCGCTTATGATTAGTGCTCTAATTGACAAAAAAATATTACTGCGGTCGCTATAGTTTTGCATGCTTCTAGTGTTAAAACTTGATAAAAATCGGGATAGTACAAAAAAATAATATTTTCTGTCATACTTTATTGCACTTCATTCATATCCTCCTAAAAAACTCGTGCACTCCTAAAAAATATAAGTCGTTTTCGTTTCGCAGAGCCATATTATATTACTGCAAATGCAGCGTAAGATTTAGTGGTTTTCACCATTATTTATTTCAGTCAGGACTACGTAACTTGAATTAAGCATTTTCTTCTATCAGTAAATATTTTATTACAACAATGCTTTATTACTGCACGAACAAGAAATATTACAATGAGAATATAATTTGTTGATTACAATGAGGAAAATAATCTGTTGCAGAAACAGTCATAATATTCAGCTAAATTTTCAGTTTTATATGCAGTAATTTTAGAAATATTTTGTTTGTCATGTTACACTTGAAGAATCTTACATGAAAAATTGAAAATATAGTCATAAAATCTAGCTACATTTTACATGTCACTAATCAGCTATGCATACCACTACAAAATAAATTTTTATTTAATATGAAGGCCGAAATATTTTGCTAATTTTGTAATTTTTTTAGTAATTTCAGATATAAAGTTGTAATTATGTTTGTTAGCTACCAAAGTGACATTTTTTCTCAGTGTGTGTCATAAATAATTTTAAAATTTGTTTTAAAAGTGAGCGAAAATCAAATGCTTTTTTGATTAAAACTTGACACCATTTCGTTCAAGTGATTGAAAAACGTATAATCTGATCGAATAAATATAGAGAATTGCATAATAGCTATAACGTTTTTATCATGCGGATTTACTTTTCATCAAAAGTAACTTCAATAACTGCTTGATTATTTTAATAAATTTTTTGACTAATTTAAGCAGAAGTTTGAAATTTTATAAACATTTCCTAATGTAATCTTCATTTTCATATCATCCATTCGTATTTAACTCAAAGCTCTAATTAACTTCTGACATGTAAAAATTTTATGTATATGCAAATTACTTCGAATTTTTAATAATATTATTACAATTATTCTTTCGTTTTTACAACTTTTAATATTTATTTAGAATATTCTCTAAAAATTTTTAACTCATATCGTTTTTTATTTCGTAAACACTTTTCTGTGCTTCGATATCATAACAATGCTATATTATATTCTATTACGTGTTTAAGAGTAAGAATGTATAATCTTAGAATTTAAGAGTAGTGTTTGCATTATTATATAAGGATTTATTCCTTTTCACAATATCTTAATTATCACAGTAATCAATAGATTCTGTAAAACGTTCACCCACATGTTGTTATAAAATATTAAAAAAATTTATGATGAAACTGTGGGGGTGAGACGACCGTTCTATTTCATTTGTCGTTTCATTTGTTTTTAATTTTCAAGGTTCAATATTGTTCACTATTGCCATAATGATAAATCAATAATCAATAATTAAACTTCATCAATTGAAATCTTCATCTGGGTTTCATCACAGACACAATTTTTTTTTTTCGAAATCGAAATTTTAATTAATAAAAAAAAACTTTTTATTTCTACTCGTTTTACACAAATACATTTTTTTCTTTCATAATTTTTTTCCCCTCATTTGTTGATTTATTTGTGTGTTTTGTGTTAATTTTTTTTTCTCCCATTTTTTGTTGCTTTTCTTTTTTTTTTTAAGTTTATTTAAATTTCAAAAGGACGCCTCAGAAAAAAAAATCTTTTTTTTTTTCCTTATTTTTATTTTTTTATTTTTCTGTTACCTCATCAAAGGATTTTTAATTTGTTTATATTTTTTGTTGTTTTTTTTTTCAACTTTTTTTTTTCTTATATTTTCAGTTTTTTTGTGCTTTTTTTTTCATAAACACTTAAAATTGAATAAGAATCAATTAAATTTTTAATTTATTATTTTTCACTCTCATTTACACGTACAATATTTTTTATGTGTTATATTTTAAATATATATATATACCACATTATATAACAGAATATTTTTATAAATTAAACACACAACGCATACACACTAACACACAGAAATTATATTATAATTTTTATACAAAAATGTTAAATGTTTATGAATGTATGTAAGGTACATTTTGAATCCTTTGAAATAATATTATATTTAATAAATAAAAGCCATAGAGTATAACACTTTTAACTATTATAACCGATTCCTTTCAACCGTTCTCATATTACAGTACATAGGATTGCTATAATTATAGTATATAGTAGATAGTATACTATAATTTTAGGTATACAAATTTTATATAGTACGATATAGTTAGCTACAGATATATGTACATATTTTCAATATAATATTATTTACAGTATTACAACAAAATCACATCACTTCGGTTTTCCATCATATTTTTCATAGAAATTCATACTTCTATTAATTGAAAATTTTCTAAAATAAAGGAAAATTTTATTGGATTGATGGATGATACCATAAAAATAATATATGGTTTTTTAAGGTTCAACAAATTTATTGTTAAAATTGAAATAATAACTTGCAATGTAGTAAAATAATCCAAAAATCAAATATAACCGTGAAAGATTTTTTAATTGTAATAATAAAATTTAAGATTTCAATTATTTGAAAATTACAACAATTGTTAATTGAGTTAAAAATTGCTGATTGAATGGAATGATTTTACGAACGCAAAGAATTTTATAATGAATTGAGTTGTAAATAGTCAAAAATATCGAGCTTTCAATGATAGTAAATCTCATGATCATTGAGCCTGATATAATAATCCTGAATATTATTTCTCATTGGCATAGAAATTATACATATGTATATTGGAATTTTCTTAACTTTACAATATAGGATTAAAAAAAAATAATTGACTAATAATACTTTTAATTTTTATTTAATGTTAGTTTCATTAATCTTCAAAGCAATATTTTATAAAAGAGAAAAATTCTCTTGATAAGTGAAGGAAAGTAACCATTTCAGCATTCGTTGTAAGAGTTTCCCTAGGCTCATCTTACTTCAAAAACTTTATATCTCACTTGAGGACGAGGGAACGGAAACTGGCTATACTTGGGCGTCCATATTTGAGGCTATTGATATGATAGTGAATCTACTCGCTAGACACTACCCCTCAATAAATAATCTGAAAAGAATGGACAAGGCGGTGAAAGAGGTCTCTCATCTCTACCTGAAGAAGGCAAAACGATGGAGCACTTATTGTTTGAATACGAGACCTATGAGTGAGATGCTTCCCCTATAAAAATGATAATTAAATCGCCTATGATTGAGATGCTTCAGAAGATGTTTTTTTGAATATTATGTAGGTCTTGCAGTTGTTGCTGGCCTCTATACAGCAATTTTCAGAGGTCTAGATACAGAATAGAGGTGCTAATATAGATGGGGATGGAAATCACAAAAGTTCCTGTGGATCGACGTGAATAGGGCCTCGGTCCTCTATGAGAAAAAATGTCTATTATTTTTTAATTAAAATTGATGAATTAAATTAATACAAAATTAGTAGTTTCTGTTAATTTTATGAATAAATAATTTCAAACAATGAACTCTGTGTCCTGGACTATATTTCTATTTCCCCAATTTAATGTAAATATTATACTGATACTCATACATTTTTTAAATGAAATTAAAATATTCGAATCTTAACACCACATAATTTTTAATAATACAAAAAATCACTCAACTCAACCCTATAAAAATAATTTTTGAATTAGAATAGAGATTAAAAGGATAGCAATTAAATATGATATTATTCACTTTTATTCTCATTCAACAGAAAAATTAAGAAAAAAACCTCAAAAATTTCATTAAAACCAGTTTTTTTTTTTAATTTTTTTTATCATTATTTACAATATTATTCCATAATATATCAAAGCTAATTAACTTTTATTCTTTTATTTAAAAAAAAACAACAAAAAGCGAAAAATATTTATTTTCTTTGTTTTTAAAACTGAAATATCCCTAAAGAGAACACACAAAAAATAAAGTTGGGTCAAACCAATGGTTTGTATTGTAGCACTTTTCCCTTCAACAAGTGAAAATTCTGCTTTTAAATACAGTCTATGTATACCTATCACACTATTAAAATTATTTTCATTCATATACAAAACTATTTCTAGGATTGCATATATTTAGGATGATGCATACATGCAGTCTTTGAAATAAAGCAAAAATTAATATAAAAAGGGGTTAACATAATGCTCGATTTTAAGGGTTATTTGTGTGAGTTAAGAAAAATAATTATATTTTTTAATGTCATGGAAATTACCGTTAACTTTTTGCGTTTATAGAAATTTAAAAAAGCTTGCGGTTTCGGAAATATAAGGTATCAAAAATTCAAATTTTACAAATTTCAAGAGGAGATAACTTGAGAGGGGGTGGAGATGGAAAAAAATTTTCTTCTAACGAAATGAAGTATTTCTTAATGTCTAAAAGGCCCTAAAATTTCAAGCTTCTACAGGCTGGGGTCTAGAAGAAAAACGAAATCAAAAATTTGCAAAAAAAGGACTTTAGATAACGGTAAATTTGAACGGTCATTTTGTTTTTCAAAAGTTTAGCTATAGTATACCGTGCTAGAGGAAGCAAGCCACTGTCTTTCTGCGTTTGCAAAATTTCAAAAATGCTTATGGTTTCATTGCAACAAATAATTAAAAAAGGCCATTTTTAGGGTTTTGGGGGGGTATAACTTTTAGAGGGGGGGAGATAGGTAAAAATTTTGTTCTACGGAGATAAGTTTCCAGTAAAAATCTATGTACGTACAAAATTTCAGCTTTCTATCTTCAAGGGTGTAGAAGTTTTGTAAACAGACACACGGACAGACGGACGGACGGACGGACGGACGGACGGACGGACGGACGGTCGGACGGACGGACGGACGGACGGACGGACAGAGTGAAACTAATAAGCACTTTTTTTCAAAAATTTTTTGGAAAAGTGCTAAAAAAAGAAAAATCTTAAATAAAATAAATAGTATGACAAAATAACTTAACGCTCTAGTTAAAAATTAAATGAAAAATCGTAATAGCAAACACAACAGCATAAAACAGAATAAGCATCAACAAGAACAGTAACAGCGCCAAAACATCAACATCAATAGCAGCAATAAGAGAGCAAAGTAAACTGTAAGTGGATGTAGCTAAGTACTTGTATAGCAACATTATTAATTTTATATTTAGAAACAAAAGAATTTTCAAATTAAAGTTAAAATTTATTTTTTCAACTATCATCTTATTGTCATCAGGATTACAAATTAATTGAAATAAACGTAGATATTTTTAAGAAGAGCACATTACTTAATTAATTATGCGGTATGTTTTTTATTTTTTTTTTCTTATCTTTTTCTTTTTTACTTTAATTTCATTTTTTGTTTTTCGGGGCATTTTTATTAATTTTTCTTCTTCTCTTAGAATTCTTTTCTTGTTTTCTCTTGAACGCATTATAATTTATATAGAATTTTGAAAATTTTGTAAAGGGTGCACCTGTTAGAAATATTAACTTTAATTAAATATACATATAAATGCCACAAGTCTTTTAAATTAGGGTAGTGAAAAAGGAGGGTGCTCTTCTACTACTGAATATTTTTTGTTGATTTTGGAAAAGTAAAGTTTTTTTTTAAAATCAGTTTCTGATTGCAAAATATATAAAATAAGGGTACAAGAAATTTTGTGTAAGAAATTCATTCAATTGTTCAAATATACTTGTGATCTATGTCAAATTTGTACAGTATTTTCAAGTTCCTAGTTGCTATAACAGTATTTCTAATAAGTATTTTAAACTAGATATCAAAAACCCCATTTTTATACGCATATAAATCTTTGGAACAATATTCGGTAAGTTTTAAACGGGTCTACAATAGATTTTTTCACGATTAATTGCATCACGGTTTTTGTATTAAAATAATTATTGCAAAAATTTTGATTCAAATTATTGGAAATTAAAATTCAGAAAAATCTATAAAGTCAACCAAACCATCAATTATTACCCTTGTATAATAGTCATAATTACAAAGAATTACTGGCATGTTCTTAATTGAAATTTACATTAAAAAATAAAAACAAAGCCTGCGGTCCTACAACTATTAAACTACCACTTTATAGGAAAAAATTTCGGCAACAATATCAACCGAATGCTCTATGAACAACCCTATGGCTCCTACTAAAAATTTTTTTAGTTCGACTGCAATTGCATTCTAACAAAAAAATTTCGAACACAAAAATTAAAGAATATTCTGGTATTGGGTGATAAAACTGAACAATTTCGAAAAATCATCGCTACCCTTGCTATAACTGCTTTGAAATCCCATTTTTCCACAAAGGATCACCCTATACTAGTATGCGTTGCCACAAACACTCTCAAATAATATTGTTTTATTCATCATCAAAAAAAAAAAAAAAGAAAAATAGAAAAAGAAACATTAAAGTGCTTTCTTATTTTTTTTTTTTACGTAATAAAACGAAAAATGTAGAATAATAACTTATTTAAAAAGTAAAAAAAAAATATACCGAAACCTAGCAATTTTGTTTAATTGAAATTAAAAGGAATTTCTTTTAATAAAAGAGAATGAAGAGGCAGGCATTCAAACACATGTACATACCTTTACACATTTACTTGAAGTTGTTGTTTTTTGAAAAGCATAAAGACTGTGAAAAAAATATTCTTTAATGTAATTTAACATTATTTTTTTTTATTTTATTTTTTGTTTTTTTTGAAATCCTAAACAAATTATCAAAAAAATATAAAATATTTTGTTGTTGAAAAGGTAAAAATATAGAAGGTTTGCCCTTAAGGGAATTTCTTATTCTTACTTTATTTTTTATATATGTATGTATGTATTGTATATATATGTATATATACGAAAGGAATTCTATATTTACTTCCTCTGTAACTGAGGTTTATATAGAAATCGAGTGATTCAAATACTTACTGTACCCATAATATGTGCCTTGGAGCAGAACTATTTTTTATCATGTTAAAAAATTAACTAAAATTGGATTCCAAATGAACATAAAAATTATTTCTTTTGTCTATATCTACAATATGGTCTAATTTAAGGGGAATATTGTTTTCTGTGTTATTTAACAATTAAAATATTAGGTATAACAGTCAAATAGTATAGAAGTACACTCGAATAAATATTGTTAAGTATATTTAGAAAATGTAGAAAATTAAAAAAAAAATTTATTATTAAATGGGCAATGTAACAGTAATATTTAATTCTCTGTTATATATGCAAATGTTATCTTACGACTGTTACTGCCCTAAGCGAAATTCACCAAAATTTCGTGAAATTTCAGAAAAATATAATTCAGTTGATTCGACGATTTTAATCGTCAATAGTGAGCTTTCTGTTCTATGTTCTTAACTTCTAAGATTATATTTTAATAATATTGAAATAGATTTTAAAACGTTGTGAAAATTTTACGGAGTAGGAGTATATATACAAAACTATATTTTTTTAAATGGTCAATAACTTCATATTTCAAATTTCAATTAAAAATTCTTAATCTTTAATATCAAAATTCTTCAATATAAACGCCTTCTTATAATATAATATAAGAAAAAATTATACAAATGCAATAGAATAAACAATAGTGTTGCAATACAATTTTCATATTATAATCTTACACTTTATATAGAAATAAATAAAGTAAAATGAAATTATAAGCATATTGTAAATGTCAACACCTACACAATAATATGTCTGAAAACCATAATCAAAAAGTTTTGTAATTTAACTATAATATAATCCTACTATATCAATTTACCGTCTGCAGAATAATATGATATGATGTATAATTCTTTATAATGATGGTGATACCCTGTATTTATAATAAGTTTACATATATATTGTACTTAATATGTATGGCATTTAAATCTATTTGAATTTATATACATATATATATATATATATAGTTATTCTTATAAATATTTATATTACATTATTTCTTATTCTTATTCTTTTATATTACATACATATACATCAAAGCTATAAAATTCTTCTTTTCAATTTTCATAAAAAAAAGCACATTACACAAACGCATACATAATATTAATCATAAGTTCAAGGAGAAAAGTTCCCTTAAGAAATCTTGAAATTGTACATATAAAATGCCCTTTAATAATAATGTTATGTATATAAATATTATATACATAATACATATTTATATCTTGAGTTAATATACTTACATATAATTATATTTACACTAGTACTGTATTAATTGATGTAATGTAAGAAGACGAAAAACAATATTATTATGTGAGAAAATTTACAAGAAAAGAAAATAGAAAATGATTTGAAATAACAATTAAAGTTTGTATATAAACTGGAAAATATTTTACAAGAAAAAAATGTAAAGATTAAAAAATTTAACTTGGACAACATTCAGTGTTTTTCAGTTTTTCCTTTGATTCTCTTGTTACTTACATTTTTTTTCGCTCCACAAGTTTTTCTTTTCTTTGTTTTTAAACAGATATCCTTCCGTATCAATTTAATGATATAATTAAACTTGAAATAATATTATTTTTGTACCGTCTTGTTATAATTAAATGAATATTTTCAGATACAGATACCAGGAAGACAATCAAAGTTAATAATAATTGATTTGAATGTAAGCTGAATAAAAATACTCTCTTGAAATAATTAAAAAAAATATAAACAAATTTACTGTCCCGAAGAAAGTTTTACTTCTCTCTCAAAGATAATTAAAAGCTTTCGCCGATTAATTATTTAATTTTCAAGTTTTACTGCCGAGAGAAACTTAAAATTTTAGATTTTGGTAATTGTCTCGTAGTGATCTTTTATGGCAAAATGAGATTTGTAAATTAATTTTCATGAAAATTTAATATTATTGAGCAAATTCATGAGATATGGGGCATAATTAGCTTATAAGCGAACTGATATATAGAAATCAATTGAAATAAAATATGTTTGCCTACATGTTATATATTATTATATCTGTTGCAAAACATTCATCTAATTATTTGTGATTTGAATAACTCTATACCCTGAATATTATATAATAATAATGTTAAGAAATTCAGCGAAATTGCTGGTCCTAAAATTAATATACATGCTATTTAGACTGTAACTCAAACCATAATGTATACAAACTAAAATATCCATAATACTTGGAGATATTTCTTGACTCCGCATCTACATATTATGTGTATAAGAGTTCACTTATTGACCTACTACACAAAATGTGTTCGTAATAATTATATCCATATCGAAGAGTTTATTAAAAAAAATGTCGAGACTATATTAAATTTTAAGAGTATAGCTATATAACAAGGAGAGGTTATGATATCAATAATAAACTAATGATATAGTAAATACCTATACATACAGGGTGATTCAGCAGGGACATAATAAAACTACATAATATATTATTGGTTTAAAAAATGAAAGCTTGGGTAGCTGGGAAAAATTAATAAAATAAAAGTTTCATATAATTTCATACGAAATTATCGGGTTAGAGAAAAATAAAAAAATTTAAAATCGAAAAATTTGATTTTTTTTACAGTTCAAATGCTTCATATTTCGAAAAATACAAACATATAGAAAATCATGTAACATATTAATTTTAAATTTTGTACTAGGCCTCTCGAAAGGAAGTTATAAGCGAGAAAAAACTTGAACAAGTAGAAATTTTGTGAAAACTTATTAAAACCCGTGTAACACCTTTAATTTCGCAACTACTTCACAACAAAAGTTTTACCCATATGTAACCTTTTTGAATCACTCTACATAACATGTATACCTTTAAGTCTTTGTTTTTTTTTTTTTGTGAAAAACTTAAACACAAAAGAAGCCGATAAAATTTTAAATGCTTAATATTTTTCACCTCTATATATTTTTTTTCTTGATTTTATTGGATCATTTTTTTCCACCTACTTAAAAATTTAAATAAGTATTAAATTAAAAGTTAATGTAAAATTAATTGGTACCGTTTTATAGCACATTTCTTTGTTCTATTGTGAAAAATCAAAAGAAAAAATTATGGGTTCCATAAAGGAAAAGAAAAAATAAAAATGCCGGGGCAATGTTTTACGTTTATATGGTAATAATTAAGGAGTAAAGCTTTGTAGGTGTGATGGAAGTTTTTAACATCAAATTTTGTATTTTCTTTTATAATTATTTGAAATATTCATAAGTGTAGGAAAGTAGCTACGAGTATTTCTTATATGCGCGTTGTTCATATGATCATGCTTGTTGTTAAAAATATTAAATTATAGTTTTACAATATCCTGCGTTAATATATAGCTTTTGCAAATTAACTTGTTCATAAACTTATGAAATAAATGTGCAACGTAAGAAATTACTGATTTTCCTTGCCTTTATTTTCAAAAGAAATATCTGATTCATAAGGAATTTTTCGAATCTCTGACACTAAATTAAAAAATAATTATACTAGAATGACACAACAGAAAAAAACATCCACAACATCACCATAAAAAAATAGAAATAAAGAAAAAACTGTTTTCGTTATCTTTTACTCGCTTTATTTCTTTACTCTTTAAAAAATCGCAAAAAATTTTTTTATAAAAGGAAGAAAAATAAAAACAAAAAATTAATCTAGATAAAAATCTCAACAGATTTTACTCATTTTCTTTCTCAAAAACAAATTTATTTAATTTGATAGCACTAAGCAGAATATTTCAATTCATTTTTTTCCTCTCTACCCAATCTTCTTTAAATAATCTTTCTTAACCAACTACACAGTTGACTTCATTTAATTTAAGTACTTGCTCTACTTAATTTCCACTTTTGTTTTTACTTTCTTAGATTTTAGAAAATTAAAATTATAGATAAATGAATTAATGCCAAAAAAATATATTGAAAACTAATAAAGAAATGTTCGATTTTTGAATATATTTTTCATAGCCGTATTTAGAATGTCATTAAGAAAATTTTTTATTGTTGATTAAAAAATTAATAAAGGAGGGTGGAAAATGAAAAAAATTTGTATATTACTTTTTCTTAATCTGGTCCTATTTTATTACCTTGCTTCGGGAGAACTGTCGAGTCACTAACACCAATAAATTCCAATTATTAAAATCGCTGCTAAGCAGTATGACAAAATATTAAAATTGGCTATCTTTAAAATTCATAATAACTAAAATTTCAACAAATAACAAAGAAATACAAAAACAAATATTTTACTTCAGCATAAAATTCTTTCTAATGCCAACTAAATCCTTAGAAATCGATCGAAAAAAATTTTATTTTGTTTCACCATTCCTTTTACTGACCGCAATACATACAATAAGGAAAGTAATGCGGTGGCACCAAATTTCGGATGACGATTTTCGATGGGAACTTCTCAATGACAGAGAAGCTTAAATAAACTATTTTTGAAGAGATGTTGGTCTGTCGATCACTTTCTTTGCCCGTTGTCTGACTGTCTCAAGTTCGGCAAAAAATAGTTTATATCTGAGTTTATTTAGGCTATACCACGGATTGATGAACTTCTGGATTATTTGAAGGGTTATCAGGTCTCAGGAACTGAACTTTTTTGCGGACCGATCTTACATTTTTTGCCATATTTTGAAACTAATTGATGGGGTATCTTGAAATTTAATATTTGGATTCTGGTTGTTGCCTAAACCAACAGACACATTAGAATAGCACAAAACGAAACTCTACTAAGAGCCAAAATTATATTTTTCTAGGTATGTTGACTAAAAGCTTACTTAATTCCTTAAATTTGAAAAGAAATCTTTAAAAAGCATTTGCATAATCTTCTGTATCACTTTCACTAAACTAGACAATTCAAATTGCGGTCGATTATGTCCCGACCATACCAGAATTTTTAAGATTAATAACCTTTAACAAAAAATTGTTTAAGATCTTCCATTTGTTCAAATTTTCAAAATTTTTTCTTATAATTTATATACATATAAGTACTATTCTATATCCATACTAATTTACCGTAAATATACTTCTTTTTAAGACTTCTTAAATCAAAACAATAAATTGAAAAGATTCCATTATATTGTACAACTTCATACACTTACAAAATACAAAATTTCATAAAACAAACACTGAATGAACAAAAAAAAATTAAGTTCAAAATTCACATTATATATACGATAACATAAATACAAATTGTTATCGTAAAAGATACAAACCCCAAAAAAAAAAACCACAACCAACTTATTTTTTAAATTTAATCTTTTAAACCACTTTTGTTGCTTTCTACATCATTTTATAAAAAAAAAAATATTGAGGTAAAACTCTTTGTCATAATAACAACAATATTGTTAATAATGAATTTTAGTATACCATATCGTATAAAAAATATCCAAAATATAATATAAACAATTTATTATTAATTTGATATACATATTACACTTATTAATCTGTATAACAAAAAATATGTTATACAATATTCGTTGACAATACAGTCAAAGTGCTATGAATCACGTAAAACGACCAAAATTGTTATAAAAGTCAATAAATTGATATTTATGTATAATTCGACTTTAAAAAAAAAACTATACAACAAAGAAAAATACACAGAAAAAAAATATCCTCCTTATGTTCGAATAAAAGAAAATTGCTATAAATAAATTGTTATTACACTGAAAAAAAAAATAACAAACAAAAATATTGTATAGTCTGTAAAAAAATACATAAATTTCTTAATTTCGAATACACTAACAAAAATATAATATAGAATTATTACTATTATTATATACTTGTTCACATAGATACAGCACCTATTATTATATATATATATATAGTAATAATATATAGGTGGATTATACATGTATACATAAAAAAATGCACATAATTTTATAAAACCATAAATTCTCTTTTAACAAACTAAAAGTCTAACAAATCTGCTGAAACACTTTTTATATATTGTATAACATGTATACAGATATTAAGCAACTTGCCAGAACTTTAAATATTATAAGAAAAAGAAGTGTAGAGAACAAAACAAAAAAAATAAAAATAAAATAAATAAAGCAAGAAAGAATTTTAATCCTTTTCTTTCCTTTCGTATCTCTGATATTCTTTTATATGTATAACATTAATTTTATAGTATACAAGTTTTTATATTTTCATAATAATTCATTCAAGTTTTTTTATACTATACCTTCAATACCTTAAATTCTGCTTTACTTCTTTTAATGCTATAATAATTTTGGATAAACGTTCATTCTATTAAAAATCATAAATTATATTTTGGGGTTCTGTAGAAAAGAGAAGTTTTCGAATATCGAATTGGTTACCAATAGGGTGTGTTTACAACAAAATTTTAAAAAATTTCAATATTACGTTATAATTAATAACGTTAATTAATGGAATTTATATAATAAATTATATAAATTCCATTATTTATTCATGCTAATTGAATTAATTTTGATGACAAATTAGGCAAATACCAAAATCCACACTTCGATAATCACACATTTTTTATGAAATTTTTTCACTTTATAAAATTTTTAGCTCTCTAAATATTATTATTTTTATTACTCACCTGAAATTTTAATATTGTTACATTACTGTAATATTTTAAGTGTAACGCATTGGTCAAGATAAAATTTTTTTTTCAAACTAAAAGCTTGAAAAATTTATAATCAAAATTATGATCAACCGTTTAATAAGTTTGTGCTTGTTAAAAATTTTTTTGTATCTAGCTCAACCATTTAAGCTTTAATTATAGCACATCTCAAAGGAAAGATTGCAAAACAATATTGAGAATTTGTTCAGAGTAGATTTGAAAATTTTTCCTATATTATGTGAAGCATTAATCCACTGAAATTATGTACAATTCAAAAGAGATTAAAAATATTGTTCTTATAAAAAATTACTCACTCAACACATAAAATACTGTCACAATACTGTTCTTCCCGAATATCAAAATATTCATAATTTTCACTATGGACAAATCAACCTTTATATAGAGCACCTATAAATTAGTCTTCATCACTTTCAAATAAAGTTCTGAATTATTAAAATCAATTGTATAACCTTTAATTTTCATAAATAACTCAATATTTTTTTTAGTTACATAAAAAAAAAATGCTTTCTATATTAATGTTTTTAACTTTCATTTTATTCGCTTGATTTTTGTTTTTTTCTTTTTTTTTTGTCGTCTTGTAATTTTTAATTAGTCTGTTTCATTCATTGCGTGATGGTTTTCAATTAATAATGAAATGTTCAAAATAATAAAAGAAAAAAATATACCCATTCTTCTTTGAATACCTACCCTTTATATAAATACGATTATATTCTTCAATATTCAAGGTTCAGAGAAAAGAACAAAAGAAACATTAAAAACGGCGGGGATAATCAAATATAAATTTTAAACGCTCTTTGTTTTAACACATACATGCATACCATATTATATTGCAAAAAAAAAAACAAAAGAAATAAATTCTTTGATCTCAAATGTTTGAATTGTTATTACTTTGTGCCTTTGTTCGCGATTTTAAAGTACTATTATGGCAAGAGGTCCTTTTAATTAAACGAGAAAGCAAAAATTTTATTTATGCATGCATTCACAAATAATTTTTTGTTATCTACTTATGATTAAAAATTTAATTTACTCTTCTATTTTTAATACATTAAAATTAATTATTTTAGGCTCAATATGTGTAACTGTCGCAATCAAATTACTTTACTTCCATTTCAATTTATAATATTTAAAATAAGTATGGAATTCAGAAAAATAGTGTGCATTTTTAATTGTTATTTTTCCTCTATTGAAAGTGAAAAAAATTTATACAGTTTTAATTCTTGCCATTGTGTAGTGTGTACTTTTTTGAGCAAAATCTTACCCACAATTTACATCTTAATTACAAGTAATTTACGTAATAATTAATGTAGGCACTTGTATTTCTTTAATATCTTACATTTGGTGGTAGTTTGAGCCCATAATCTCTAATAGTTCAAGAAAATTTTAAATTCATTTTCGTGTTATAGGAATTATTTTTTAGAATATTTTCTTGTTTCGGCTCATCTAATATTAATTTTAAAAAATATTAAAATTGCATACTTTTGGGGGCAAGACAAATTATTATTTTGATAATTTAGAATAGTTTTCCGTTGCCTTTAAATATTTTTAAGGATTTTATAAAACATATTGTTGATGTTCATTTAAAATGCACATTAAAATTGAACTAAAAATTGAAAGGCTTCTCATATCGGATTTTTTTTTTTAAGAAAAGAAAACAAAAAATTTATTATTCGGAAAACGCCTTCATAAAACTAAGTAAATAGTACAATTTTTTCAAAACTATCCTACACAGAATTGAACTTCATTTTTTCTTTATTCATATCACCCTTTGTGGGATTTTTGAAAAACTGCTAACAAAATTTTGTAAACATTATAAAATAAAAATAATTAAACAAATTCCTTAAACTATACAAACGTCCTATGCATTTATTTATTTTCACTACCTATGCTTTTATTTTATAGTTTATGTAATAAACCTGTAAAATTAATTACAAATTTCATATAAATTTTATTTCCCTTTTTTGTTCTCAGAAATGCTATGATATGACAACTCTATATAATGTAAAATATAGTAAAGGACTAAAAACTCTAATGGGAGTAAAATATAAGAAAAAGTTAACAGAAGAAAAAAAAACTAAAAAAATTTTAATGAATAAAGAAAAAAACCAAAAAAAACAAGAAAATAAAAAGGATATCCGTTCGAACAAAAGAAAAATACAAAATGACAAAGAAAAGAAAAAAATTTTCTACGTATATAAAATGAAAAATAGAAGGGTTGGGAATAGTAGGAATTTTTGTAAATGAAAAATTATTTTGTTAAAAACAAAAGTGTAACAAAACGTGTCAAAATGATATATGAGCTTATTATTGTTCAAAATTTCTTGGATTAGTTATTTCAAAGGTGATTTTTATAATAGAAAGAGAAAAAAAAAATTCATTCTTAAAGTGTAATAAAAATTCCACCCTCAAGCCAATATGAAAAACAAAACGAAAAGAATTGAGTTAAGAAAAAAAAAATGGGTTTCATAGAGTGTGACAAGAAAATAATTATGAAATAAAATGGTGTTTTCAATTAAATTTTCTGTATTATTAAAAAATTTATTTGTACACATTAAAAAAATTAAGTTTGCCTAAAGTGAAAACGGAGAAGTTTTTAAAGTCAATTTAAAAATTTTTGTACCTTTTAATTAAATTTTATTTTATGCTAGTAAATTTTGTTTTCACATAAATTTTACTCTAAATTAGATTTTATATGATGAATAGTCACATAGCTAGGTGTTAGGAATATAAAAACGCAAAATGGTATCTCTGAACTCTAATTCGAAAATATTTAAATAATTTATTTTTATGCTAAAATAAATTATTCAAAGTTTTATGTTTAATCACACTGCAAATGGCATTTTTTAAAAAAGAAATTAAAAGAGGGTTCTTTCTCCTTTTAAAATAATGGTAAAACTACTACTATTTCAAAGAGTAAATTTGATTCCTGCATAGATCGTTATAGTGTAGATTCCAAACTAATGGAATAACTTACAAATAACACTATACATAAGCTCTATTATTCAAGTTTTAAAAGTCCAAATTGACTTTCCTAATTACACTTTCAATTTTCGAAAAAGAAAATTTTTTTTCAACAATTATAATTAAATACTTCATAATTATAGTTATATAATACTAGATTTTTAAAAATTTTTCTAATTTTTATACTTACAGGTAAAACAACTTAACAATAATTTTCTTAAAAAATTAAAATGTAATGCTGTAAGTAAATAATTTAATTATTTTATGGATTTTTTAAAAATGAACAAAATTAATATTATCAAAATATTATTTTTAAAAAATTTTCATCCATATTTTGAACAATCAGATTTACGAGTAATGAAGCAAAAAAAAGTTTTAAATTCCAGCTCATATCAGAGGTATGTCAACATAGAACTCGCATCTATAATTATATTATTCTAGTTCAATATACCCAAAACCGCATACTAGTATTTAGTAAAAATAATAACACTTATTTGTAACACCATAAACAAGATTGGATACACCAAAAAGCATTTCATTAATTTTGCCAAATTTCTTTATATTGGTGCAGTTCAATTCGCCAAATTTTCTTTTATTGTATAGGTAAAATAATCAAAACAATTTTTCCAAAATAAATATTTTGTAACATAAAACACAGGCAAACACACCTGACATTTCCCGGGAATTCAAAATGCAATTATATTACAAAATTATTTGTTGATTTCTTAACCTTATTTAAATTAATTTCTTCTGAATTTTTCTTGAAATCAAGTAATTTTTAACGATGTTATTGCCCTAATATTCTTTTAAAATATTCATTCATGAAAAATTAACCTCATCAAGCCGTAATATTATAAAATAATGCCAGTGATATTGATTTTTCCTTTGATTTTATATCTAATTTATTTCTAATTATTTTTATATAATGAATTAATAATTATATTTAAGAAATTCAATAAAAACATAAAAATTTTATATTATTAATTCCTAGAATAATATAGAAGAAATTAATCAAATAGAAAAAATAACGCATAAAAATTAATTTCTTTTTTTTATTCTCTAAGATAAAGTGATCGATAACGTAGTATATGTGAACATACACACATACAATCTTATATAAAACATTTATTTTCTAATTATATTAATAAATATAAAATAACAAAATATTGTAATAAATTTAATATTAAATCTAAGGCGTGATATTTAATTAAGTCGAAAATTTAATATTACAGGACAAAATAACTTTATTAGTAATTTGTATATTATGTCAACCTATATAATGTGTACGGGGAGTAATGTATTATGTGAAATTAAGGAGAATCAGACATAATACTTACTTTGTGATAATAATTGCGGGCCATAATATATTCATATAATTATCTACGAATGTTGTGTTGAGCACGTCTGCAATTTTTAAAAATAATATAAAATTTTTGATGTTGTAAAATATAATTTCCAACACTGCATTGAAAATAAGGTAATTATTGTTATTGGACACAGGTATCCAAATTATATTTACTAAAATTTTTCGCTTATTGAACAATTCCTCATATTCAAAATGGTTTTCAATTCAAAACACACCTTCAAAATATTATGACAAATATTTCTTAATAAATCGAGGATATTTTAGTCAAGTTTATTTAAATAAGTATTTCCTAGTTTAAAAACTAAATTTGAAGCAAAAAAAAAGCTGATGCGATCAGCACATAATCGACCACAATGTATACATTGTCTAGTTATATACAAGTGTTGCAGAATATTATAAAAATCCATTCTGAACACTTCCTTTCCATTTTAAAGACACTAGTAAACTCAAAGTTAAGATTCCTCGGAAAATGTAAAAAATTTGGCTCCTAGTAATATTCCTAGTAAGTTTCGCCTTGTAATATTCGAATTCGCCGAAAAAGTTGCCATTTAGTTTCGATAACAACTCAAAAATTAAATTTCAAGAAATTCTATCAATTAGTTCCGTAACATGATAAAAAATTTAAAATTGGCACTAGTTCGGTTTCCGAACCCTGCTCTATCATAAAAATTTATGGTACCCCGAATTTAGATATTAAATTTCAAAGAAATCGGTCTGTTATTTCTCTTTGTATGCGTAAAAATATAAAATCGGCCCACAAAAACGTCTTATTTGCAGTGCCTGGCATATCTCAAAAATTGACCAATCCGTGACATAGCCCAAGTAAACTCACATATAAAAACTCATAAAAATCGATTCTGCCAGACAAGAGATACATGCGTGCGCACACATACACGCAGACCGAAATCTCTCTAAAAGTAGTCTATTTGCGCTTCCCTGCTACATAAATGGTAGCAATTTTAATGGTTGGTCATTAATTTGTTAAAAAAATTTTAATTTCTTATAACCATTTCGTTACCATTTACATTGCGTCACTTGTAATATCGTTTGTAATTAAACCAACTCCTTTTCAATAATATTGGCTTTATTTGACACAAAATTTCTCAAATAATTCATTTTAAATTTTCACTTTTTCACGTACACGTTCATATGGAAGTAAATGAAAGGATAATCATAAATTAATTAATAAATAATAAATGGATTTTTTTCTTTTTGTTCTTCTTTCATACAGAATTAAGATTTACACGTTGCAGCTTCTCATTTACGTGCAAAATCTATACAGCTCGAATAAACAAAAAGAGGATAATATTAATTTTTTCCCCCCATTTTTAATGCAATAAATTTTTGAAATCTTTATTTTTATTGAGAAAAAAATTTTAATATTTCTTTATTTCGTAACATTTAGTTTGCTTCAGGTTTGAAATAATCCACAATACTAGAATTGGATAAAATTAATATTGAATAAAAAAAAACTAGAAAAAGGTAATAAATTAGTAAAAATATTGCTGAGTAGGTAGAGAAGGGGGTTATAAGAGCATAATAAAATTAAGAATCGAAATCATATTAAAAAAAAAAAGTATAGCTAAAATTGAAGTTTAAGAAAAATTATAGACCAGAAAAAATCGAATGGTTCTCTTTAATACTTAAATCATTTGAAAGAAAAATAATATCCTTAAACAAAAAGTTTAATAATTAAAAGCAACTGTGGGTGCCAGTACATTGTAAGTAATAGTAACTCTAATAATATATTCTAATGAAACCAATTTCTTTGTTGTCCAAGATAATCTTGTTTTTCACTGAATTTACAAAATGTATAGAAAATCAGGACTAACTTATATTAATTAGATCACATATAAATTGCTATATGAATAGATCACATATAAATTGCTAGTATGAATAAAATACAGTTAAAGTTAGATAAAAACAAACTGGTAATAGTTTAGGCCGAACCAAATCCCCTGAAAATGAAATTACTTTTGTGATCCCTTGTACTGAATTTTTTGTTTCTCCCGACTTTGAACTTTCTCACAATACTCATAATCCTTTTAAAGATATGCCACGAGAGTATTTTTTGTTTTTTCATACCCTTAGCCTTTTTCGGGATTTGACTTTCCAAAAAGCTCCTCAACGAAATTTGTAATGATCTACAATGCCTTGTCGACATTATACGACATGACAATAAATATTTGATTACTTTTTAGTAATGTTCTTCCTAAAGAATTTTTCGAAGGCAGAGTTCGGATTTAAATTAAAAAAAAATTTTATTGAATGTTTTTTATTTTGCAAAACATTACTCAATGCAACCATGTTTGGTCAGCGCGTAATCCAAATCCGGAAAGTTAAAACGTTTTTTTTACATCAGCCCACACAAACCGTTATCGAAAATTTTTTCTTCATACGTATTGTTTCTACCTTACAACATTAGGCATACGAATATGAGGGACAAAAATAAAGAAATCTGAATGCAAAAGGCTCTTATAATATCGAATAATATGGAAGTTGTCACTTTGAATTAGCAATAGCCGAGATATGTGCCACCTACATGATGGTACACTGTGTTACATAATCGTATTTGATATTCAAAATGAATTAAACCGAAAACAAAAAAAAAAAAAAAACAAAATAAATTTCTAGACGATTTCAATTAATTAAAAATAATATTATGAATACATTTTGTGATTTTCTTGTTACTCTATTCTTATATGTATATACACACATGCATATTATATCAATGCCATTTTATTATCTTTATTCTATTTTACTTTTAATTACTTTTATTTTTTCTTCATCCTCCTGTTATTTTAACTTAATCCCATATACAAATGTTCTGCAATCATAGATCAATAATATATCTCATTTAATACCTATAGTACACACACATATGTACCTATAGCTCAGTGTAAAATATATACGTTTATACTTATGATGACCTATATACATTAATGCTATTTATATTTTATTAGCATGTAAATTAATTGGAAAAACTGAATGAAATTAATCTAGCTTATATTACAAATAAGAATACTAACAATATCCGAATGAGCATAGTGACATTAAACAGATAAGGTTTAATGAACTTGTTCTTTCATTTATGAGGCAGATAAGAAAATTGTGTGTTACGTGAGTCTAGACTCCAAATAATGATTAATAATTCAACACGTTTATCTTAGCGTTCCAAGGTCGTTTAATTTTTATTACTTGTAGAAATTTTTTCACATTAAAAATAAAAATAAAAGCTAGTTTACCATAGCAAAATCTCTTTCAAATTTCAATAGACTTCATCTCGTCGTATATCACTTTTTCACTTTATTTGAGAACTTAATGAGTAAGTGATGAGTATAAGGGAGTTTTAAATGTTAAAAAATGTTTACAGGATATCGCACGAGTCACAAGTAATTAGTGCGGCATTCAGTTGAAAAAATAAAAAATCTCAAAAAGCAAAAATAAAAATTCTAATTCGATATTTTGTTAGTCGTTTAATTAATGTTTAAGTATAGAAAAGGCCATTAATAATTTCTTAAAAGAAAACCGAATTATTTGAATAAAAATTTCTAAATTTCAAAAATCTAATTTTTGCACAAATTAAAAATTATATTATATTAACTAAGGTATTACTAATGAACTATCCCTACATAAAAGATCTAATTCTTATCCAAGTTTCTTTTCTTACGTTCAGAATTCTACAGAGGTAAAGGTACGGAAATACAAGGGCCCAGCATACTGACTGAGTCAAAATAAACCTGAAATTTTTCATAATATTTTTTTACTTTTTCAAACTTTTTAAAATATTTTTGTTGGAATATCAAAAAAAAAACAGCACTTAAATCACACCATAATGAATTTTCTTACATAATACATACATAAATGGATAATAATGTATATGAGTATAGACATCGAATATTCAAACCTCAAATAAAAATGAAACTACGACATGAGAATTGCTAATTATGTGCAATATCACTTTTTTTCTCTCTTGCCTCCTTTAAAGAAATTACGGATAATTGGAAAATTTGTTTAATTGTTTACGAAAAAATTAATATTATTTTTCCATTATAAAGAGTAGAAGATCGACTGATCTAAAAAATACACAATTATAACACACAAGGATTATGTGATTCACTCAGAATATTTAAAATACTTCAAATTTACAAGTTTCTCAGCATTTTTTTTAGAAATATTCAATTCGGTTCATATTTAGAGAGTTGAAGGAAAAACTTATTTAATAGTTCAAATGCCATTTATATAAATTAAATAATATTATAATATATTCGCCCAATTTCGTAATATATTTCAAAAATATCAGAATATTTTGAAAATATCTTAATTATGCTTTATTTTTTTCAATTACAGTTGTCGCATACATTGCATTTATTTTCTCAAAAAATAAAATTTGTTAACAGAAACCTGACTTGAAATCTTAGAATTTTTATTTTCTAAAATTCAATTATATGAATAATTTTCTTAACTAATAATTAGTGAATATGAAAATTCCCTAAAATATAAAAAAATTTCCATGAAAAATGCAGAAAAAACACTATCATAATATCTAACAAACTGACATAAAATCAATTATTTATTATCCCTTTGCTATTATCTCCACCTCTTCCACAGAATATTTTTCACCTATAGACATCATTTCTTTATTTATTCAAATATTTATAAACATGTAGAGCTCTCTATACACATATTATCATAAATCATACAATATTATTATCAAAATCAACAAAAATAAAAAACAAAATATTCTAATAATATAATCAAAATATTTACAAATACATATACTTATACAAAAATACGAAATATTGGCCTACATATCATCGCCTACACATTTCTTCTATTTATTTTTTTTTCCGAAATCCTTTATTATAATAATCATTTCTTAAAAAGAAATCTTAAACCTTAAAAATTTTCTTTTATCGAATACTCCCACTGAACCCAACCTGAGAAACCCACTGTTGTGTTTTATTTTTGTGGATCATTGCATAGTCCCTTACTTTTAGTTTCATTTTAAGTAAATTACTTAACTAGAAAATCTCTTGCCAAAAATGACGAAAAATATATGTATATAAAAATATAAACTCTAACAACCCATGCAAAACCGACAGCACAGAATCAACAGAAAAAGCAAACCTTCAAAATAAAAACAAGAAATGAAAACAAAACAAGCAATTGAATTGAAACACTACATTGCAAAAAAACTAGCTACAAAAGTGACTACAAACACTTAAGTTGTCTCTTATCCTTTATAGACACAAAAAGGAAAACAATCAAAAAAAAATAAATAAAAATGGTTCACAAAGAGAAAATATAGAATAAACTAAAATAAGTAAAAAATTTCAGTTAAACAAAAACCAAAAATAGAAACTGAACTATTCATTTTTATCTTCCACTCTCTCTTTCTCTTTATCTCTCTCTCTATATCTTCTTTTTTGTTCTATATTGAAAGTCCTTTGTGAATATTATCCTAACAAAACTATTATAATAGTGATTCGTAAAGCAAAAACATTGGGAGTATGAAAATATTATGATGTAAAAAGGACACATACAAAAAATTCTATAGTAGAACCAGAACAGCGCCAAACTAATAAAAAAAAAGACCAAAAACAATAAGCAAAAAAAAAAACACACAAAAAAAAAGAAACAAACAAAAACAGTTTCTCAAATTTCTTCTCTCATCTTCTGTTGATTTTAGAATTTTTTTGTCCTTTTGTTTCCGAAAAATTTTAAAGAATCAAAGAAAAACGAAAAACAAATAAAAAAAATTAGAAAAAAAAATTTATACAATATAACGAAAAATGTTTTTACCCAAAAGGACATTTTTCTTAAATTTCATATCGTTGACAATTTTTTTCTTTCATATGTACAAAAAAAAAAAAATTCGCAGGATATAGCAAAAAAGAACAACAATGTTGATAACAAATGAAAACTAAGCAATATTATTATTTTACTTTTATTTTTTACCTGTTACCTACATACCTATGTTTACCTGATATTAGATGCCTCAGGCTTTTATCTCTCATTCCCTCTATCTATATTGTTATTTTCTATATATTTCAGAGAAAAAATATAAAAAAAATGCTCTTATATTCCATGTTAGGTTTGGTAGAATAAAATGTAATCAGAATATACGAGTATTTTTGTAATGGAAGAGGAAAAGCAATAAAAACAAATAAGCAGGAACAAAGGTAACAAAAAAAAAGACAAAAATTACAAAAAAAAAGAAAAAAAATCTCGTGAAAATTTCCATAAATTTACTTCAATATAGTACAGTTATTTAGGGACTAGACCAAATACAAAAAAAAAAAAAATTCAAAGATGGAATGGCAAAACGAAAATAATTTTTTATATAAAACTTAAACTTAATGGTACCTAAATACATATGTTAAAATGGGAATGTGTAACCTGTCAATGAAGGTCGACAGTACGAATAATAATAATATTGAAAATTTTGTACAAAAATGTGACCATACAACACTTGCACCTGTTATAAAATATAATTTTTGGGAAAATTTTGTGGGTTTATATTTAAAAATTTTCTATATACCCCGTGATATATGCAATATTTTTCGAATTGTTTAAGTAAATCATTTTTTATTATTTTTCTTTTTCTAGAAAACTTTGCTTTAATTCCGATGAAATACGTACTCTTAAATTTGACGGGGTTTTTACAATTTTTTGTCCAATCAAAATGTTAAATTGGAAATATTCGTTTTAAATGTACATTTTTAAAAAATTCTTAAAAAAATATTTTGTTTTTCAACATTTCTCTTTGAAATACATGGAATAATTTAGAACTAATGCAATAATTTATATTTACTTTAATTTTATTTTTTATATCCGGTCTTAAATATTAATTATTTAGAGCATAAATGTTAAGTGTAGGTAAGCAAAGTTTCGTAGATTTGAATAAGAGAATGAAAAAATTTTTCGCGAAGTTTCCCCACAGTAAGTTTTTTCATGTAAAAATTAGTATTTTTGGCCTACTAAGACTAACTAAAATCGTTTAATTTTTAAAATCCTATATGACTAAGAAACAAATTTTATAAAATTACAAAAAATATTTCATACAGTACACCTAATACAAATATATTTTGAATATAAAATAAAGTACCAACAAATATATGATAACAAATAGTAAAAAGAAGAAAACAATTCAATATCCTTTTCAAAAATAAACGTTTCTCAATAATCAAATGTTATGATTTTCTTTTAACACAAGAGCATCCTTTTAAAAATAAAAAAAAAAGTTACACATATTTCCCGTTTCATTCTATTCTATTTTCATAATATGTAAATATATTGTATTCGTTGAACATTGCATTATAATGCTATTATTTTTCCTCAGTGTCCTGGCCCAAAAATAAGTGGCTCGATCAAAGATCTATAGGTAGTGATTATACTAGTTTCGATTTTAAACGTTCAAAGAGATATGGTTTCCAAAAGTTTTTGCACCAATTTAATTCACACGAAATTATAAGTAAATCAAACACTGAGCTCCCCTTTTACCATATTGTGTATTTTAATCCTTAAAGTATGCAATGGGAGAATATTGTTGTGAATATTGTTATTGTTTCCAAAGATAATGTAAAAAAATCACAACTAATATTTAAAACAAAAGTAACTATCACTAATATTTCAAGAATTTAAGTAGTTCTGTTCTCTAAATTTTGATTCTATATTTAGCTTTTACTCTTAATTTTTCATCATATTCAAAATTTTATACATAAACTACGTGTGTATATTCATTTTTATGCAATAATTTTAATATTTACTCTATTTTTACCAGAACTTTTCATAGTGTTTACTAATTTTCACATTTCATATACGGAATTCGTAAACTTTTCCTTTGTTAAAAACAAATAAGCATTTCCACTTCACAGTTTTTCGCATTAAAATTTTAAATTCTCTACAAATTTACTAGAATCGTGCCTATATACATAATATTACAATTCAGGTGTGAATGCATTTTGTACATTATACACTTAACATAATAGTATGTACATGCTATCACACGCATCACAATATTATAAGTAAAAGTATAGAAAGTAATAAAAATAGTAGCTCATATAACAGTTATTCTTTTTTTTGTATAAAACATTTACCTATAAAATACTACCATTTTTTTTGCACTTATACGTTATCTTTATGATGTGTGTTTGGTAAAAAATTATTATAAATATGTACAGTGCAAAAAAAAAAAGAGAACAAGAAAAAATTCAAAAATGACATTGTAAAGGACACGTTGTAAATCCTTCAGGAATATGCGTATTAGCATATCTACAACAAATACATACAAATATAGAGGAATATAAGATAAGAAACAAAATAATCATGAACATAAAAATATTTTAAAGACAGGTGCAAGGACATTATATTATGCTGTATATATATATATATATATTCCTACTGAGATAATTCTATATATCACACACAAACAAACTTGTTCAAGTACAAATTGAATGCATATAATTTAAATCTCATACAATTTTGTTTATGTTGTTATTTTTCTTATAGCATAAAAATGTTGAAAAGGAAAACTTTTTCCTTTCCCTATTTTTTTAAAATAAATTTCATGAGAAAAATAATGATGAATGATGCTGTGTAAAATCAAAATGAAGAAAAAATTCAAAATTATGGCATATTATTATTATATAAAAATTTTATTTATATTATATTAGTTTAATAATTTTGAAATGGTATGCAGTTGAATTTGAATACAGCAAGAATATTCTTGGGGGAGTCCTTAATTCACTCTAGTAGAGGTTTCTTACACCTAAATAAATTTCAGTGTTGAGTGCAATTTTTGAATGCGCTTGGTTTAATATATCATACATGCAAGTACTTGATAATCATGTAAATTACAATATAAAACAATATGAATAATAATTTACCGTCAATTTCTTCATACCGCCGTAGCTTAAGTAGTAAATCGTCCGCCTAAAAAGCGATAGATCACTTGTTCGAGTTCAGTTCGAGAAGAAGTAAAATTGTAATTTTTCTACCCTGACTCTTTCCTTTTATTACGTCATTCATGTTTTCTGCACTTATATGAAGGAATTTCCAATAGTTATTCTTATAAGAATTAATAATAAATATTAACAACGTTGCGTTGTTAGTATTAATAATATTATTATATTAATGGCTTTTTAACACTAACGTTTTCTTTTAAATTAAATAAAATTTATGTATTAAATATTGTGTTATTAATATAAGAAGTATAAAATCACTTGTAGCGCACTAAGTGAGAAAGTATTTTTAATGGAATCAGTTTCGTATATAGCATTAAACCCATACAATACAAAAAAAAATTTTATTTATTAAAATCAAGATATTTGGAATATTTTAGAGGGCCAGAAAAATATTCTCATTTAAGAGAATAAGTTTTCTTCCTATACCTATTAATATTTTTCAAGTGATATTATCATAGAGAAATTTTCAAATATGCTAACAACATAGAATATAACGCTCTCATTAATGTATTCAAAAAAAATCAAATATATTGGAGGGAATTAATTTCATATTTTGATTTAGACAAAATTAATGAAAATATCACACTAATTAGTGATTAAAGCCACTTTATAACTTAGTTTTTAACTCTGAAATGCGAGCAAATTGGTCTTAAATTCGAAAGTTATAATATTTCAATTATTTCAGTTTCAAATTTTAGAGTCTGTAATTTACGGGAAAAGAACAAATCGGGAATGATATGAAAATTCAAAGTATTTTCCGATTAATTTATTTTCAAAGAAAATATTTCATTAAAAGCGCCAATCTCAAACCTTCTTTTATCATAGAAGAACAAATTAATGCAGTGTTGGCAATCCTAACAATATTTTCTTTAAATAATTAACTTAGAATAAACCAAATACACCACAAACTTCCCCGTTTTAGAAAAATATACTGCAAATGAAAAATACACTGGAATTTTATGCATATAGAGAATAAAATGAAAAAAAAATTTTGCAACTTTTATAATATTAAAAATTTTAAAAATTTTATATTTTTTTGACAGCTTTGCATATTTTCTAAAAACAAACTCTTTATAATATTGCGAGGATACATAGTATTCTAAATTTTCTGAGTTTATAACACAATTTTAACATAAACTGAATTTGTAGAAAAAATTTTCTAAATATGTACAAAAAGTTAATGTCATAAATGTTTTATGCATTATAAAAGAAAAGTATATTCCAAAGAGATGATTTCTACTTTTTCTCTCTCTCTCTCTCTCTCTCTCTTAAACTAATTATTATTAGTGACTGTTTCCGTATTTTAACAAAGAACAAACTACATTTTAAAATAGGAGAACACTATCAGATTTTAAAGTTGATTTTTTAATCCAGAAACTTTAAAATCCATAGTGTAAGTCTTCAACAATTTTGATAACCATTAGAAGAATATGAATGAGATTTGTCATTCAAAATTAACTCATTTTATATACAAAATATAGCCATTATGTGAAATTGTTAGCTATGACCATATTTATAAAAATATTTAGTTTTAAGAAACTGCTATATGTTGACTCCATAAAGAATCAATATTCATCACATTTACTCCAAAAGCTATTGTTATTCAAATTAGATCAAATAAACTTTTAAAATCTCAAAATTTAAATGGTTTTCCTTAAAAAAAAATTTAATTATCCGCTCGCATCTGAATTTTGTAAATGCAATAAAATTTTCAAAATTTTTGTAATTTTGTTCTAATACTCTACTAAAAGTGTAATATTTCATTCGATTCATGTTATAATTAGGTTTGTTCTTTTTAAAAGTACAATAACAGTTCTAAATGCAAAAACAATCATATACGAGGAAATAAGTAAAACAGAAATTATTAAGTACAAAATTTTCCGGTTTAAATAAATTCCGGTCAAAGATTAAGTTGTATACTCCTATATGCACTGTACAACTTACTCCGACAATAAGTTTAGAGTATTAATATCACTTTTATAAAAAAAGATTACACTCATTATTACAAATTTTGTACTTTCTGACACGCCATATGATTATTTAAATATTATTGTCCCACATTATTGACCCCGACCTCTATTCAAAATAATATTTTCACTCATAAATATATTACCATCGGGTTCTGTTATCATTTTAACACTAAATTATTATTGTTAACATAATTGTGGCAATTAACTTGTATATTTTTACGTATATGCTTCATGTACACGAATACTATACTCATATAGTCTCAAATATATTAGTATAATTATTATACAACAATTATACAACATTATACACACACAAATATACCATTATAAATATTCAATGCACATAATTCTCACCTGTTATATTATGTTATTAATATAATATAACACATTTCAATATAAATAAATATGCATAATATATAAAGTAATTATATGAAAAATTTTTCTCAAAAAACAAAAACAAAAATACTCCAAATAATTTCAAGTTGCTGTGGGGGGTGTGTTGAAAATAATTTTGTGTATAAAACCAAAACAACTTTTTAAAAAATTGAGCTCAGAAAATTATGTGAAAATTTTATTTAAATATTTTGTATACATACATATACATTATAATATAGATATGTACCTATATAATGCAATATGTAAGAGTAAGAATACATGCATGTACGTATATGGAATGTTGTACCATATGTTCTTGATAAAAATTGATAACATGAAAATTAACAATTTAGAAAACCACTTTAAATATAAAACTTAATATGAACATGCAATGAATTTTAATATACAAGTTCCTTGTTTTGTTGTTAAAGGACTTTTTACATTATAATGGTGTTACTCTAAAACTTTTATATACCTTTTTTTTAATCTGTTGTTTAAGAAGAAATTTTTGCTTCAATGCATTATTTTATTTCATAAATTACTTGTCAAGCGAAATTACTTTTGCTCATCATTTTTAGTTTTATAAAGTGTTTTTTGGAGATAAATTTTATGGCCTAACACAGGCCATTATAAAATGCAATAGCCTTGTCCCAAATTAAAATTGGTCATTAATTAAAACCAAAATCAATTATAGATTTCTACACCACCCACAAAGTTTGAAAATAAAATGTGAGTTTTTGCTCGGACAGTAAATGACTGAATTCTGTTAAAATTATGAATAGAAACTTATACCGAAATACTGCAGTTCTCTTTTCTTATTCCATTTTAGGCCATTAAGACCTTCCACTTGACTTTAGAGTCTGGCATCAGTTTTTACAAGACATTGAGTACTGAACTAGGTTGTGACCAGCCCATGCAATTGTCTATTTTTCTTGGTGTTCAGTATCGAATATAGCGGACATTATATCAAAAGCTACTTTAGATTAAGCATTTTATTTTTAATAAAATTGTATATTAAGCTGTATAATATTAATTACAATTATTATAATGAGCTGAGCAGGGTTTCAACCCTTCAGTTGAACGAGCAGTGCCATAACCCCTGCACCATAAGTCAAATGAAATACTATAATAAATTGACGTAATTTTTAGAATTACTAAATTCAAATGATCTGACCAAGAGACCTTACAATATTGTTTAATATTAGTACTCGTAACACTATATGTCAAATTTATTCGTCCATTTATTAAAATTCACAATTCACAAATAATGAAGTCGCAATTTTCATATTTAAAAGGTCGTTGACAATAGTTTTGAAATTATATTTACTTTTTAATGCGGCTTACTAAATAACACTTTGTCTAACGACTATTCTACATGAAATGAAAAAATTTTAATTTATGACGTCCAATTAAATAATAATAAAAAATAAATTGCTATTGTAGAATGGAAAGATTACGGTAACAATAGAATTTTGAATGGAAAGAGAACGTTAACAATAGCATTTTCTATATAAAATTTTATTCCAAAGAAAAATTTAAGCAACTATCTTTCAAAATTTATCCTCGTGAATCGGTTCATTTTTTTTTTAACTAGGATCTAATAAAATTTCGTAAAATATATTAACGTGTTTTATTTCTGAAACTATTCTGAAATTTTTAAAAGTTTACGTCCTTTTACCCTTTTTAGAATAAAACTCAACACGACTAATATTTTTCCTGACATTACTAATAAATTATACTTTTAGGAAAGGGAAGTGATTCCTTGTAGTTTTTTTACATTTCAATCTGATTCAATCCGAATACTAGAGTTTCAAGTTCTTTAACTTTTTGTTACTACGAAACCATAAACTTTTTTGAAATTTTGCAGCATTTATCATCCTAAATGTATGCAATTTTTTTAATATTTTCATATATAAATGAACGTAATTTTAGTAACGTCCTACAAAGTTAAATTGTTTTTAAAAGTGGTATTTTTACTTGTTGAAGGAAAATCTTTTATATTACTATTGGTTTGACCCACATTTATTTAACACCAGTTCGAAAACAGCCGGTAAATTTGCTATATTTACTTTATTTACGTTGCATTGTAGAAAGCACCTCCTTACAATAATTTTTTAAAAATTTCTTAAAAAATCACATACTTACATATGCATGCACATAATTTCATTTCAATACAATGCTAAATATTTATATGTAAGCATGTCACGTATGTAAATTGAAATAAACAATCAACTAAAGACAGACATATTAAAAATTCTAATTTATTTAGTCGACTATATTGGGGAGTGTCTAAAAATATTCTATAAAAATATGCGTGTATCCTTTGTCCAATAAATATAAAAAAATAAAAATATAATTTATTTATTTTTCATAGTTATAAAAATAAAAATATTTTATTGATTTTTGATATTAAAAGAATAAATTAGCAATAATTTGCCTTTACAGTAAAATGTTTTTATAGTTTCAAATGCCACCATTTCGACAAAGAAATTAAAAACCAGAAAACTACTTTAATTTATTGAAATATTGAAGTTTTAGAAAACCAGATTTTGTCATCGAATTACTGTCTAAAGCATTTGTTCGAATTTGCTAGAACTACGCAATTCCAGAGACCTAAAACTGTGTAATACAAAAACACTCATATAAAAAATTTTCTAAATTTTTATATTTATTCAGAACCCAATACCGAGCATAGCTATTTCTGTATAGGCTACTAATGAAGTAGTGCATTTATAATATTAATTTATAATATTCGCCAAGACAATTTTTACGGCCATAAATATAAAAAGTATGTCCTGCAATGCAATTTAGTAAAACCTATACTCAAAATAAACTGAAAATGAAGTCATTAGACTTGAATATTTTATGATTTTTTTTTAAATAGATTTTAAATATTAGGTGTAAATTATTTTTAATCAATAAAATTAGTATAAGCGCTGTACACAGACATTCATGCTTTTCATCAGTAATTGAAGTCGGTCATTTTATTAATATTTTATTTTTTTCTTTTATTGTTTGGATAGTAAACTGGTATGGTTTCAGTCCTTTTGGATCCAATCAATATTGAATAGGAAAACGAAAAACAAGTAATGAAAAATTATTTTGATATTATAGAATGACATGGTAAAACAATTTAGTCATTATTATTAAATTTGTTTGCGCCTCTAGGATTTGTTGTTTTCCCTTTTATTCATTTGTTATAATTGGGTTGAGTAAGAAGTATTAAAAAAAATAGTTAATAATTTAACAGTCTTCAATTGAAATTTTAACATTATGAAAATTTATATGATTTTTCATAAAAGAATTTGAAAATGCTTAAAACTATCCGTTTATTTATCTGCTATCGGTCTACTTTGTTTCCGCTATTCATCACTAAAGCATGGTTTACTTATTTTGAATTAAAGGGCTGGAATTTTTTCTTCTCTTGTAAAAATTAGTTTTGAAAAATATTCGAAAAATTATCAATTAATTTTTTAAAATTCCTTAGAAAAATTGATTAACTTTAGTACTACCCTTGAATACTAACTTCTTAATGTTGGTTCCTTGTCTCCATTTTGGTACTTGTTCCAATTTTCCCTTCCAACTGTGATACTATTCGTAAAAGTTTCATATAAAAGGAGAAAAGTTAGAGTTGGCCGTGTCAATAACCATTTAAATTCATTTAAATGGCGTTGGCTATGATACACGTACGAATGAATGATTTTAAGATTTGTATAATAATTATCTCAAAAACTTTTACCTGTTATTTCAATATTGTTTCTATCACTTAGTAATTATTGAAATTGTGAGTAGCTACCATAACAAGTCATGCGATTTCAATGAACTTTATCACACATAAAAGTCTAGTGCTATAATAATTTCCAAGATAATAATCAAATTACATTCGAATCTGTATAGCAGCTATCAAAAGCATGATATCACAATAATTTTAATACTGAAAATAATGGCTATGATACCATCTTTATTTCAATATGACAGAAAAACTGTTAAAGTTATATGCTGCATTGCAATGTAAGAATTCAAACAATTTCATCGACCTTTATAACTTTCGAATTTGTATTACTTTTTACTCTATTAAATTTGATGATTTATCAAATTTATTAGAGTAAACCCTTTTCTTGATTTGGTGAAATTTTAACCTCAGAGATGAATACAAACTATTCTTGACCATGGCAACCTTGATTATGTTTCAGTTTCACATTTTCAACGACACAATTTTTGAATTCCACTCATTTTATAATATACTTATATCATTAAGTTTAGGCGTTATTCAGGCGTTTCATAAAGGAATATAATTCCAGAAAAATTATTTATAGAATAATGAAAATTATAATTCCAAAAATTATCAAAATTCACACAACGACCTATCATGAAATTACAAAATTATCCTTTTAATTTAACTTTTATAATATAGGCACCTTTTTCTTCATATACCCAAAGAAATAGAAACACTACAAAATCTTTCCTTATACTCTTCTATTAAAAAAAGATTTATTCAATTAAAAGAGTATTTAGTAATTTACTTAAAATAAAAAGAAGCAAAAAAAATTAACCTGGAAAAAAAAAGGAAAATTGCCGCGAATATGAAAATTTGTCAAATATTTGAAAAGGGCAAGAAAACACAAAAATTATTGTTTGCCTACTTTCATTTTATTTTTCTCTTTTTCACTTCCTTTTTCTGTTTTCTTTTATTTTATATACTTTGAAGAAGGTTCTAAGTGAAGGTATTTTTAATTTTAAGATTTTTATTTGTTTAAAATATTTTTAAGTATACAAAATCTTATTTGAAAAATAAAAATAAAAAGTTTTCTTATTTTTTTACTTAAAAATGAAATTCAAAAACATAAAAAAAAAACTCATCTTAACCATTTCCCATTTCCTCCTCTCAAATTCCCATTTCTTCTAAATTTTTTGGCTACCACTAAAATTATTATCAACTTCAACCACAATTTTCAGTAGTCTAATATACTTATGTGCGAGTATGTATGTATACCCCCACATTATGTGAGTATTTTTCTATTCCTTACAAAAATATTTATATAAAAACTTAGAAAACAAACAAAAATCATAAAAAAAAAAGAAAGAACAGAGAGAATCACAAGGAAAAAAGCCGCTTTAAATAAAATAAAAAAAATTGCGTTCAACCTCACTAATATGGTCTTAAAATATTAAAAACTTTTGTAAAAGGATCAAAAACGTAAAATGAGGAACAAAAACCCAAAAAAAAAAATCTGAGAAAAATGAACAACAAAAAAATTTTACACAAAACTCATAATAACTCCCTTGTGTTGAACATAATATTTTCTTTTTACCTTTTAATAATAATAAAAAAAAAAAAGACAAAAAAAAAGAAATAAAAAATAAAACAGAGAAAATGCACGTAAAAAATAAATAACAATTTCTACATTTTATGTGTACACTACGCACACATATAAAATACCTTTTAAAAGGATCCATTTATTTTTCACCACCAAAATATTTTTGTACTACTAAAAATATTAGTATAGAAAAAATTTCAAAAACAGAAAAATACTAAATGAAATAAACCATTTTTAAATGCCTTAGGAGAACGCGAACCTCATATATAAAAAATATCTTTGAATGAAAAGGAAAAGATCCTTGTTTTGTCACATAAACCTAAAAATTATTTGGTACCTATTTATTATTTTGTATATAGAACGCTGTTATTCACCATTTTTTTTGAAATATAAAATAAATGAATTTATGCGTCATCTTAATAAAGTCTTTTCTGTGACTAACTACTGTCAGGATTTTTGCCTCCAATATTTTTTAATTTTCTTAAAACAAAAATGCAAACTAGAATTCTTGAATTTTTAAAAAAATTCTTGAAAATTTTTAATTTAATTTTTGCAATAACATCAAATATTTTTGAGAACTAACCTGCTTTATGATTTAGTTTAGATGAATTGATATTAATTCTATTATAACGTAACTCGCAAGTTCATTTAAACTTTAAAGTATTCTGCCAAAAGAAAAATGTTAATATAATATTGAAATTTCATAGATTAAACTGTGGAATGCAATATTCAATATTATGAAAATATTCAATATGAATGCAATATTCAATATTTCAGCATTCTCACATTATTTACACTGAAAAAAAAAACAAATTCAAAACATAATCAGACAAAGCAAATGAAAAATTTTTGAAAATTTCCTAGCTAATTCCCTGTCAACTCTCTGATACCCATACGAATGAAAATATAATGAAGTGCCCCAATAGTATACTTGTTTTTTCGAAATTTCTGTTTTATAGTTTTAATATTTTCTGAGAAAATGCCAAATAGCTTTTGAAATTGTATGACAGTGCTCATGATATTTCAATAGGTTTTACCAAAAATAGTGGCACTATTACCATATTTCTTTTTATAAAATTTCAATACTATAACGTAAGTAGTTTCTAAGCTGATATGACCAATTAACTATTGACGTTGTATGGCAGCTATATCACAATGAGTCAAGAAATTTCAACGATTTTCATCTCAAATAATAGCCTTTAATAATATATTTGCTTATACGAAATTTCGATATTGTAGTTTCAATAGTTTTTAAGATATAGCCAAACAACACTTTTGAAAGCCGAAACATTACCGCGATCAGATCTAATTTAAATAGCGTTCCAGAATTTACTATTAAAAATCATTTATTTAAATTAGATGAGCTCAGCTCAATATTAGCCTTAGATAAAAGGACATGGTTTAATAAACCCAAATAATGGTATATACCTCAGACCATTTTTTCTTGCCGTTACCCTTTGTAAATTCGAAAATACATTCGTACGGGTATAAAAAACGAGAAATTTTCAGTAACAAAATGTAATTTTAATAAAAATTTAAATTAAAATTAGAAGTCCATTTATACAGAATATTCAAGCTTCTTCAAAATTTTCAAAAGGTAAATGATAGTGTAATATGTAGGTAGAGACCTATCTAATTATTCAAAACAAAATTTACTTACACAATTAATTCTTTTATTTTATATTATATATGCGATTCATTGTAACTCCGCAGCTTCATTGACCCCGAAATGAAACATATTTTTCTTGTAATATCTACATTAAAGTATTTTCGCCCCGATTGCAGAGTTTAAAACTTTTGATCATCCTAAAATCAAAAAAATTTTTGAATTCAAATTTTAAATTTTAAAAAAATTTTTACTAAAAATAAAAACATTTACCCTTTCAAAATTACATTATCTACATACACATACATAGCATATGTGGAACGTGTGTGATTCTATAAAATTTAAAATTCCAAAATAAAATCAGTGTAACAAAAATTTTATTACAAAATAACTGCAATATATCATTTTATCATTGCGGGATCAAAAGTAACAAAATATTTCTGCTTTCTTATTTTTTTGTTTTCCTGAAAAAAAAAATATTTTAAATATTTTAATCCTTTTGTTTTTATCAGATTTTTATCAACATTTACTATAAATATTTCTCTTTTCTTTTTATATGTATAAGACCTGCAACCTCTATTGTACAATTTCTATACGATATTATTCTTTATAAAATAACAAAATTTATATATTTTAAACATTTTATTCTAAAAATCTATTCTAGCATTTCAACCATATTATTTTGTTCTAAAATATATTGTTGAAAGTAAAAATTTAGAGCACATGTCTAAATGCTCGTACGTGATGATTTATTCTCAATATAAAAAACAAGGAACGTGTTTACGGTATAAAAGAAATTTTTTTTCTTTCTTTAAACTCTCAATTTTCCCTATATACACACAGAGATGTGAGGATGTGTAAATATATGAATAGTACTGGGATATCAAGCCAATCAAAAAATGTGTATGAAAGATAAAAGAGAAAACAAAACAAAAAATAGAAAAGAAAAACAAAAACAAAATATTGTTTTTAAGGATTAAGAAAATTTTTGTTAGAATGTGTTTCTTTTTTTTTTGTTTGTTCCTTACATTTTTCTCATGTTTTTTACAAAATAGGATTGAGTAAATCTTAACCTTAAGGCAAACTATCAAAGCATACGCAATATACATACATATAATATAGAAATTCAAAAGAAGAAACAATATGAAAAGAAGAAAAGAAAATTTTCATGTTATTATTGTTTAAAATTCGAATTGTGTGGTTTGGTTTTACTATATAAAAACAAAAATATAAAAAAAATTCACAACAACTTAATATGTACACATATATATATATAGTACATGAAACGAATTCATTTTTATTATACAAACATTCCATGATGTTAATAACAGTTATATTAAATCGATATTATTATAACATTATAAAAATTGAGTGACAATTCGTGTACATTGCATTTTTCATCCATACGTTATAGAGAGAAAACTTTAATAATTGGAATTATTTTAATAGAAAATTCTTCTTAATCAATCTTTGAAGAAATGGAAGAGGAAGTTTTCCATTTAAATTAGAGAATGTTTAAGAATTACTAACAATAAGTTTTCTCCAAATTACTAAATAAATTACGAATAGTTGAACTAATATTGTAAGAAGATGACAAATTTTGCTTTAAAAAATAAAAATTAAGTCAGGTCAAACCAATAATTTGTACTGTAGCACTTTTCCCTTGCAACGAGTGAAAATACTGCTTTTAAAAACAATTTAGCTAACTACGTTATTAAAAATGTTTCCATTCACATACGAAAAATTCCAAAAATTGCATACTTTTAGGATGAGCAATATATGTAATTTTTGAAATAAAACACATTTAAAAATTTGTTAGCTAGATAACACAAGATAAGATTTTTCTGCCTTTGCAGAATTTAAAAAATGTTTCTGGTTTTGCTACAATAATTATTTTAGGATTATCTTTTAGAAGGGGGGGGGGGAGATGAATTTTTTTCTATGGAAATAAGTTTCTAGTAAAGATCTATGAAATTTCAGCTTTCTATCTTAAAGGGTGTAAAATTTTTGTAAAGGTGTTCACGGACGGACGGATAATGTGAAATTGATAAGCACTTTTTTTCAAAATTTTTTTATTTTTGAAAAGTCTAAAAAAAAAGTAGAGCAAAAATTACCAAGAATTCAACAGGAGCTTAAAATTTATTGTCAGAAATCGTACTAGAAGCTCATTCAGAGCTTCATTTGAGAACAGCTGTGAAAATATAACATTCCTTTATACGGAGCACCTATTCATATTGCACGAAAATAAAATATAGTAGTAAAAATATTAAAAATATCTTAGTTACTAACTTTTTTTTTTATACACGTGCTATATTGGATGTGATATTGCCATACACGTGCTATCAGATTTTCACATAAGTACAATTAAAATCATGGTAACAAAAAATTTACATTACTACCATTTTCCTACTTAATTTTATAATAACTTTATTATACATAGATATACTCAACATCTTAAAAGCATTTTACACAATATTCAATTTTCATATTCTCATAATATGATTGTGGTGGTTCAATATATTAATGTCGAATAAGATAACTGGAATTTGTCAACTTAAAAGTTAAAAGCGATTTATTTTATACTTCAAAAATGGTAAAAAGAAAAAAATAAGAAAATTTTTCTAATTTCTGTTACATTTTTATTTTTTTTTTTTTTTTACATTTTTTTTTTGTATTCACAAGATGTGGAGAAAAAAAGAGGAAAAAAACGTAAAAGAGAAAAGTAGCACAATTTTTTTTTGTTCTTGTTTTTGTGATTCCTTTCTTTTAAAAAGTAAAAATGATCTCCTAAAAAAAAATACGAGTATTATATAACATGTGTTTGTAAAATTGTACATGTGGGTATAATATGTATTATGTATTTTTTTGGTAAGATGTTCCAGTCGTTAAGGTGATAAAAAAATAAAACTTCATTTAATCTGACATGAAAATGATTTAAGTAATCGCATTAAATAAAACAAAAATAATTTTAAATTTCCAAAACTTAGTGAAAATATTTTTTTCAGCTAGAGAACAGAGAACAAACTTCTTTATATGACTCTAGAATTTTCTTTTTTTTTATGAAATATTTCCTGTAAGAACCAAAATCAAATCTTACCAAATTTAATAAAAGAAAGTCATGTGTTCCGATATTGAATAATTTATCGGAAAAATATTGCATACATTTAGGGAACATTATCTAAATAAACAGTCATGGGTAAAAACTATTAAAATAGGTAGAAATTTTTTTATGGAGGAATTTTTATGTTCATATTTTAATGAGAATTTTGTAAAATCACTTAAGTACATTCAATTAAAGTTTGAAATTTAAAAACAAAGTAAGAAAGTAAACTTTTAACACATAGAAAACTTAATTTCTTCACATTCACGATGAGGAAAATGTAGCATACATTAATAATATCAGATGCACAAATAGGCACAACATTTTTTGAATTTTTTGCCAAAAGCGTGATTACAAATGCTAAACCCTTCGAAAAATCATAATTATTTCAACTTTAGGCATGAAATGGAAAATATATGAAGCAATTCATGAGGACGAGGCTTTATTAAATTTTGAAATTTCAAAACAGCAAATTATCACATATTACATACATACTACCATACTACGTGCACAATGCATTTACAAAAATTAAAATCGCAACAACAACTGAAAACGGAGAAGTTTGCAAAAAAATATTTCAAAACTTTTCAGTTGACTTAAGAAAATATTCATCCTTCTTGACTCATATGAATGCTTAAATAACACGTGAATTTAAAATATTCCGAAAATTTCTCGGAACCTTTAAGCTCGAAACAATTTTGGACAATATTTAGATTTTAAAATAAAAACTTCAAACTTTCATATCATAGAATTTTTCGCTTCCTTTCATCAACATTTTTTTTTTTTTTTTTTGAAAAATATCCCAAATACCCTAAATAAAATTCAATTTAAATTAAATTTTCTTTTTCCTTTGGTTTTATAGAAAATATAAAAAATACAAAAAAAAAAATTTAAATAAACATTTGGCCTTATACAAAACGTAAGCTCAATATTAAAATTATATTTTCATTGCCTAAAGGTGTAAATATAGAATTCTTTGTCCTTCTTAAGTTTTCTTTTCTTTTTTTTCTAAATATCAAAATCAAAAACAACAAAACTTGCAAAAATATATCGAAAATAAGAAAAGTGAAAAAAAAAATTGAAACCAAATATAATCCTGTTAATAATTTTTACTTAAAAAATCCTTACAAATTTTGTCACAATCACATAGAGCTTATAAGGATCAGTTTTTAAGCGATTTTCACTTTCAGGAAAATTTCTGTTCTTATATAGTATATAAGTACTTTGTATATAAAAGGTTATTGAGGGAGAAAAAAAAAAGTGAAAAAAAAAACAGATTTTTTTTTAATTAAATTTTCTGATATCCTTTTTAAAGGTAAAGGAAATTCATTTTTATATGTATATGTACATTGTGCTATTTTACAATAAAGTTTCTTAGAAGAACTGATTTAGTATAAAGTAACTCGAAATATTAGTACACAATTTTATAAAATATATTGAATATGGAAATAAGATTTTTGAATTCAAATCTTGTATAAGAAAAAGGATAACGAGTATAAAATTAAATTTTTTGAAAACTGGATAATATTTTATACAAATTCAACTATGAGTATTGTAGTTTTGTTCTTCCAAAAAATTTTGAACATACAAACATCTTAAATAAGTAAAATTTGAATGTTGCGACTAAAAACGAATTATAAAATCAAAATGGCTCTGGTTACCTGGTAAAAAATGATGATTCTTAAAGCAAGGAAGCATGCAATTATCAATTTTCTCAAGATCTTGCAGAATTTAGAATAAAACTGGTTTTGATTTTAAGTAATTTACTAATAACTAATAAGTTTATCATTACCTACCAAATTGTGTTTGACATAATCGCTAAAGTACAGCGTAATCTCTGAGTAATATTCAGTAAACTCCATTTTTTTTGTATAGATTAAGAAATAAATCGCAAAACTTTTAAATATCGCTCATATTCCAGGATTTCTTTAATTCTATTTCGCCTTTAACTTTTAAAGAAATTCAAACACATTTTTTCCACAACCCTTACTTTCACCTTTGTTATCAGTAAAATTTCTTTCTCAAGAAAATTTCTACATTTCGAAAGCAACATTTCAAAAAATTAACAAATTATGACCGCATTCATACAATCCATTTATTAAAATATTCATGATATTCCATAACCATTGTAATTATCAGCAATATTTTTGAGTAAAATTTTACAAGAAATTCCTATATGCCCTATTTACACATACATACATTATGCTCTACATTTCATTTATTTATTATTTTAATTCAATAAATTGCATAATCTCGACAAAGAACCTTTAAATATTTTATATATTATATTGGAATAACTTTCTGAATATACACAAAATATATATATGGAAAATTTTTATCACTTTTATTATCACATAATATAAAAAATTTTCATTCACTTCTCATAAAATTTTGCAAAAAGCGAAAAAATTATATTAAGATTTTAGCATATCATTGGCACCCATTTAAAAATATTATGAGTAATGGCAATATTTTGTTCATACACAATTTAAAACCATTTATACACGTTCTTTTTTACATATCCTGCAATTTATATAAATAGATACATAAGTACATGAAAATATTTATGTATTCGTCAAATGATTTTAAAAGTTACTTGCCATCAAAATCCTAGAAGAAAATTTTTTTCAAAAAAAAAATAAATTTATTTTTAAAATATGTTATCATATTTTATAAAATTTTTTCTCTCATATATAAATATATAAATATAGAAAAATATTAATAAATTCAACCCCTCAATCTTTTATATATACGCACATACAATATTTTCATCATATTCTTAAAAAATATAATTTTGATTCAACCCTTACAAAAATGTCAATATATTCCAATTTTTTTTTTGTTTTTTTTTTCTCAATTTTTTTTTTTTATTTATTACAATGAGTTTATATGTAGGTTTTGTTTTTTTGTATAAATATTTAAAGAATTTTTTGAAAATTTCTTTACTATTAATAAAAAAATCCTTAAGTGTTCTTTTCAATATTATATACGCATTCAATATAACAATTTTTGTAATAGCTATATGGATACAGTGTAAGTTATGAGTCACTTTTACTACTTACTAGTAAGTATACCTAAGTATTTAACCCTTTCAATACCAAACGTTTTATTGTTTAAAGAAAAATGCTCGAAATCACATTAGTCATGGAACAAACCTCATACATGTGCATTGGATCGAAAATCTTGTCAAAAAAATATTGATATTTCAAATACTATCTTTAAGGACGAATGGTGGCGAAAGATCCCAATGGCAGCGAAAGGGTTAATATACAAAAAAAAATTTAATGAAAAATTCTATTTGAATTTTATATTTTCGAAAATTTTGTATATTTTAAATCAAAATAGTGGAATAATTACCTAATAGAAGATAGTAATAAGGAATAATTACCTAATAGAAAATAATAATTTTGGGTGGCACCATACGTATAATAATTATGAAAACGCCAGTTAAAATATGAAATCATAAAAGTTTGTACTGATTTCGACTTAGTATTGTACTAAATTTTATTGAAAATTCAGAATCTTTTTATTTTAACCTACATTAATAAATATTGTTCCGGCGTTTCGTTAGCGTACATCAATTATTAGTTCCGATGTTATAGGATCAACTCTAGACATTTATTTTTTTCCCCCAAAAATCACAAATTCAAGTTTGATTTTCAAGTTCAAATTTTTTATAGTTTTAACAACATTCCTTGCTAAATTTGATTAATATATATTTTTTCTTGAAATTGCATGCGCTTAAGAAAATTAATTTACAAGCATTGACCAAAACCATTGAGACAAAACATTTAATGTTTCTTAGACAAAATGCGATTTGATTCTTGTGTTAAACTGCGAACAAATAAATTGTGAATTAAAGCTTCTAGGAGTGATCAATCTTCTCTCATACAAAACAAATTTTTCACTAAAAATTTTACAATTCTGAAAAAAACCCTCAAAAAAAAAGAGGAAACTTTTATTTATATGGTACACTGTAAATATTTTGTTTCAATCTATACGAATATAAATTTAACAAGAATCCTTCAAAAATGTCATAAATTTCATATTAAAATATCCTTATAAATATCCTTTTTTTTTCTTTTTCTTGGAGTTTGTATTTCTTTTTTTTTATTTGTGTATTATTTTACTTATTTCTTTTGATTTTTTTCTCTTATCTTTTCAACAATATACCTACATACTATACACTATAGGTTTGATTGTATAACAAAAAAAAGAATTTAATTTCACAAAATTTTGTCAAAAAAAGAAATTTTCTACTTCGACTACTCACCTAACCCGAAATATTTATTTTTTTTTTTTTTGTTAATATTCTAACAGTTTACGAATATGACATACCTTATAATATAAAATATAACAGAACAGTGTATGTGTGTGAAAAAAAATTGTATATAAAGAATATCGATTCCATATCGATTTAAGGGTATAATATTGGTCATAACGACCACAAGAAAAAAAAATATGATACTAACAAGAATAATAATAATGTTATAATAATAACAATATTAAAAAGGAGATTGACAGAAAAATAGAAAGAGCGAGAGTAAGAGCGAGAGTAAGAAAAAAAATTGAAATTGTCATTTCATGGAACCTCAAAAAAAAATTGTATAATTTTTTTGTTTTATTATTATTATGTTTGGTTTTTGTTGTTTATTTCTCTCATCCTCTCTCAATTGACTTATTTTATAAATTGATTTTCTAGTTCCTGGAATTGAGTACACTTTTTAGGCATGTATAATATTATGTATACATATAACATAATGCATACATAATGTATGAGACCAAGTTCCCTTTTGTTTAATGCGTAAATATAAAATTTGTGGAAAAATTCATAAGAATTTATAAAATCTTAGTACATGTGTACATAATATTAGCTTATATTATAATATTAATATTTTATATTGAGTTTGGTAGAATCTATAGAAACTGTAAAGGGTTTTGCATTTAAGATTTCATTTAGGATTCAAATTTATAAACCATTTTTTAAAATTTAATTAGATTTACATATTGCATACTTGCAATTTGAGTTACAATTTTCTGTGATGTAAAAAAATGCAATGAAAACGTAAAATTTACAGTATTTAGTGAAAGCATGAAAGTGTAGTGTATGATCTACACTAAAATGTATAGCAGTCAAAATGCAAAACAATATAAGAGCATGTAATTTTTTTCATGCAATACAGCGGTTTCAAAAGTTTTTCCTTTTTGTAACATTGAGACGGTATTTATACTGCGTTTTGGAAGTCATGGATTATCAATTTTTAATATTAATTAAATTTTCGTAAAATATCATGGGAATCTTAAGTATATTATGAAAAATTAACTGAATTATAAGATTCCGAATGCTCTTACGTGTATATTCGTATAATAGTCTAGAAATTTTTAAAGAAAAAAATATTATATTATAACTTTTGGCATTAAAATCTTGTAATCGTTATAGTGGACGCTCCCATCAAACTTATTTTAACGATAATAAAATGTAGATCATATAGAAAAAAGAATTCTATTATTTTGTGCGATTGAAATTTAATAAAATTTGTTGATTTTTTGAGCCTTTTCTATTAAATTTTCAGTACTTTCATTATTTTTATTACATTTTTTTGTTCATCTATATTGTTTTTATAGTCTGAGCATTAATATTATATTTATTAATAATTTATGAGATATTCTCAGATAAAAAAAATCGTATTAATATTATAATTAAAATGTGTAACTTCAGTATGGTACAGAATTCCTATTCAGATTTAGAGGAAAATAAAGATTACAAGTATGAAGAATTGAAAATGGCAATAAATTCCTTTATAATTCATAAGGATTTTCATTTATTTTATAAATTTCTTACTTAATTCATAAGGCCTACAAGTTATTTTAAAAAATAATAGCAATATTTTTATAAATTCTCGTTCTTATCCAAAAATATCCCTCTGCTGTAAATATAACCTTTTCTTACTAGAGGTTTAATACAAAAATGTAAACATCAGTATGAACTTATACGCCTATATGCAAACTTCCCCCCCCCCCCCCCCCCCCCCCCCCCCCAAATATCTATCTTTATTCTCAATAAATGGGTTTTCTTCCAAATCATTTGTATGTTTGTTTTCGTTATAGTTAGAAAACTTTTGTTAGAATAGTAACTTGAGAAATTGTTAAAAAAAATTTCCAAATGGTATCCCAAAATTCACGCAAGATTTGAATTTTGAGCCATTTATGCGGTTAAGTTTTGCAACTAAAAACAAAAATTATGCGTGACAGCTGACATTTCAGAGTTATTTAATATGGACCACACAGAGCGAAGGGAGTTCATGGATTAAGAGGCTCATTTTCATTTTGATGGCTTTGTTAATCGACAAAATTGTTGCGTTTGGGGTTTCGAAAAATCCACAATTGAATAAACATTTTTATATGATTTATGAAAAACTTACTTACTTTTCGACCATAATTCACTTTCGTCGAAAACTTGACGTTTTCATCCATAAACTCAAGACTAGACCAGGTTAATCGACTCAATAATTCAATTCGGATTTAATTCATCAATAATTATGATAAAATGATGATTAAAGAGCTAATCTTTTCGAATTTGAAGTATATTAAAAATAACAATTTTTGACTTTAGCATCTTTTTATTCTGCACCACAGAAAATATAATTTCTAAGTTCTTTAAAAGATTAAAATAATTCGTATCTTTGCTTAAGTATATAAATTTTTTATTATCGCGCATCAAAGACATTGTTATATTTTGTAAGATGTAGGCGAATTTTAAATATAAAATAGAAAATTAAAAATTGTAATGAAATGGAAATTTCGTCTGATATACTATTACGTATAACAATATTTTATTTTTATATACTAAAGATAAAGATTTTCTATAAAGGAATACATTTTTTTTTTTTACTAAAATATTAGAAATATAGGATGAGGTAAAGTTTATTATTATTTTAGGTTCATTTTTCTACCTATACTTCCTTATATCCTTAAAATATAATATGTTCTTTTTCTAGGACAATGAATTTATACAAAAGACATCAATCTTGTTTTTGTATACATACTACTCGTATGTAGTAGGTAAACAATTAATTTTTATACATGGTTATGCACACGTGTGTTATCTCACTCCCTAACATATCCTGCCTGCGATATTGTCTTTTTTATTATCTCAACTTCTCCATATTCTATAAGACTTTTCCTCTTTATTTTCTGATATCCGGTTACGAATACCTTATATTTTTGATATTATTTTTTTTTAATAATAGAATTTTTATTTATTTTTTTTATTTTTCTATTTTTTTTTCTATAAATTGAAATTTTTCTTTTGATTCTAAAGTTAAATGTGTTGTTTATTATTTTGAATTTCTTTTTCTTTTCTGTTATTCTCTATGTTATGTATGTATTATGTGTATGTGTGTGTACAAGTATATAAAAAGTTGATCCTTATCTGTCTACTATTTGGTTCTCTTTTCAATAGAATTTTTGAAGTTTTATTTAATTTTTTTTTTTTTGTAATTTTTGATTTTTCTTTCTTGATTGTTTGTTGAATTTAAAGAAAAACACCTTTTTCATAGAATTAAATTGATGTCCTTGTATGTTATTATGTAATCCATCTTTTTTTTTAATAATATTTAAAAATATGAAATTCTATTGTGATTTTGTGTATTTGAATTTTTTTTGCTTTCGGTTTTGTTTTTTCTTTAATAATAATCTATATTCTATAATTACTATATTAAAATGAAGGCTATAAATAATACTGTTATTGAAAAACTGACAACAGAGAACGAATGACATTGCAACAAAAATAGCTCGAAATATTTATGTTTAATTAAGACGGAGTCGGAGTGGAAGTAAAGCAGTTGTAGTTCGAATTAATATTAATTAAATAAAAATCTGAGGTTGCAGATTGTCTAATTACTTGAATTTTGGGTTTTTTTGTTTGTAACTTATATTGTAAGTTTTGTAGAATTTGAAACTAGAACAGCAAAATTGTAAGCCCAACTCCACTATTCTACTATCTAAAGTAATTTTCAAGATAACTTCAAATTGTTTTGTGTTTTATAATGAAATCAGACAGCATAAATAGAATCATAAAATATTTTAATAAAATATTGTAAAATATGTTTGAAAAGAAAATATTCAACAATGATCTTCTCCTACATAGCGTAAATTTTATTTATTTTACATTGCAATATATTCTAAAACTTTTGATTTCCAAAAAAAATTTTGTTAGGAAATTAAATTAATATGATTTAGATCTTCCTGTATTTTCTGTAGAAATATTTTCAAAATTTATTAGGTCACATTATGGAACATGAGCTTCTAAAATAACACTATTTATAAAAATAATGGTACGGCAATATGCTAAAAAATCTATTATTTACAATAGAAAAGAAACAGTCATGAAATTTCAGTGTGACTTTACTAAAAAGAAAAAAGTATTTCCAAGAGAAATTGAAAAATTAATTTGTTTTTTTTTAATTAAAATTAAAAACCCGTTTATCTTTTCTCCAAAATTTACTAATATTAATGTACTAATCGTTCTAAGGCAGGCTAGTCTCCTACCTAGTTAAAATATCTATAACACATCGAAACTGAGGCATGACTATCTATGACACTAGTCCTATATTCCTTCCAGTAGTGAACAAAGGAAAAAAATATACATTAAGATTTAATTTTGCTCAAATAATCCAGTTCAGAGTCAATTAAATTCTGGAAAAATATCAACCAAGACCTTGCTCACTAAATTTTTTAAATAATTTTCAGAAATTCCGAGTAATTTTTAAAACTTCACTTTATTCTTGGTACATTTGAATGAATAGATCATTTTATTACCCTAATATTCTATCAAAATGAAAACTAAAATCTTTTTTAAAGAAATATTTGAAATTTCTTAAAGAAATTCAATCGAAATTCAATAAGAAAGAATCCAAAATTTTTTCAATAAATCTAGTGAAAATTTAATAGGAATTTAAGGGCATATCTATAAAAATAATAATTCCAGTACTTATTATTTCTACTTCAAATTAAACATACAAGTGCCCAGTATGTAAAAAATCTATCCAACTTAAATCAATATCAATTCAGTTTTTATTTAAATCTCTTCTTATATTTTAAATATGATCGCTTTTTTGTTGTTGACCATAAACTTTGCTTTGCATAATATAAAAATAACACACTTGCAGATACAATAAAAAAAATTTTTATGATACTCTCAATCCATTTCAAATCTCCGTAAATTTTTATTTTTAATATTTTTAGAAAAATGTTACATAAACGTTTTTAGCTTTAAACTTACTTATATATTGACTTTCGTACGTTTAATGCGGCTACACACTTACATACACTTTATTGTATTTAATATTAGACTAAAAAAATAAACTGAGAGGAATTATGGAGAAATTTTCATGATTATACTTTTGATCTCTCTCTCTCTCTCTCTCTCTCTTTCATATAATAACAATTTCTCGCTGTTTTAAAAAAAAAAATTTGGGAAAAGACAAAAAAATTTATGAGAAAAATTACGGCAAATCGTGATCAGTCAACGTATCACATAATATTTTTTTTTCGTTTATTATTGTCATAAAGTCATGTATTATTATCCTTAATAATTGTATAAAATTATACTATATGTATATATCTCATTTACAAGTAGATACACAAGGATATGCACAATAATATTAAGGAATAAGTTGAATAACCGAATGTCCTAAACAAAAAAAAAAAACCCAATTTCTTCTCTTATTAAAGAAAGGGAAAGAATTGTTGTCCTTTTTTTGTTTTACCAAATATCCCTTTCCCTTAATGTGTATGTGTGTTTGTAACAGTACATGTTCTTTGTAAATGTATATTCGTTTCAATCAATATTAAATAATAAATTTTTTGGGGGTTTTCTTACTTTTTTTTGTTGATATCATTCAAAATTTCTTCTCCAAGTGGTTTTGCTTATAATATTTTTTGTTATTTAGGTTTTAACTTTATATATGTATAAAGTACATAAATTTAGTGTTATAGTGAATTGACAACATATAATTTTTATATAATAATATGGTATTCTTAGCATGTTTATTGAAAAATTATACAGTAAAATGTACTTATTAGATTCATTTCATCCACCAACCGGCAGAATTAACAGTTTTTAATATTAGAATTTGGAACAAGCAGTATGAGAAATAAATTAAGAAATTAAACAGAACTAACATAAAAGGTTTTGTATTAAAATTTTTGATTTAGGACTCGGGAAGACGTGCAATTTTTAGTTTTGCAACTCCTTTAATACTTATTTATTATTCTATAGATTATAATTTAAGCGCGCACACATCCAACTGTATGATCGTATGCAATTAAGCAATAATTAGTTTGTATTTAATTTGTAATTTTTTTTCAAATTTGATTGCAATTTTTAGTTAACACATTCGATTTCAATTTAAGCAATAGTTTTGTTACTTAGTTGTGCGCGTAACGATTTTACAATCAAACAGTAGTTGAAAAACTAAATATTGTATGTCGACCTCAGTCTTTAGACTTGTATGATTCCCCAGATATAATTAAGAATAATAAAAATGAATATTCTGTTCTGAATTCAATAAAAAAATTTGTAATTAAAAATTATATATTAGTAAATTATTGCGTCTTATTACAAGTTTGAAATGAATATTGTGTGATGAGCATTGCTTGAAAATTACCTCATACATATTACAAAATGTATGATATATGTATTATATGCCAAATATATGTATGATATTATTTTAACTGCATGAACGACAGAAAGGAATAAAATGAACAAAATGAAATATAAGTGAACTATCGTGTGTAAAATAATGTGTGGAAAAAATAATTATATGTTCAAAATAATAGCGCTGTGTTGTATACTGTGTCCTAAACAATTGAATTTTCGCCATTTCTTTTTCCCCTAAAAATTTATAAAATACAAAAAGAAGTAAGAATCTATTTGAAAAACTTTTTCAAAATTAACATTGACGATCATTTTATTTATGATGAATGAAATTTCGGTGGATTAGATTCGGCATATAAACCTAATAATTTGATCTTTTTAAACTTGATCATTTGATATTTTCTATTTTCATTTTGAATATTGAATCAGAAAAGCTGCTTCGAATTGAAAAATGCTTTTTTACAACCTTTTCATTTGCTTTGTTTTTATTTTCATTTTATTTACTTATTTATTCTTTTCTTTTTCTGATTATTCTTATTTTATATTACTGTTATTTTATTATTTTTATTATAATAATATATTATTCAAAATCAAGTGGACTAAAATTGATTGGATCCTTATTATTTGAAATACACTTTAGTGGTCATTAAGTTCAAGTGATATTTTTATTATATAGATACATAAAACACTATTATATTCTTATAATATAACAGAGAATATATAACAAAAATTATGTGAAATATTTTGTGATTATGTATAAAGCCTAAAATTATCACAAAAGTATATGATAGCCCTCTTTTAGAGAATAATTTATTTTCTATATATCCTTTGAGAAAATCCATATATATTAGTGGTTTTTATTCTATATATGTATATAGTAATAATAAAAACTACTGAAAGGATATTGAAGAAAATTCAATTTTGTCCTGTTTTTGTTAAAATACTGACTTGCTGCAGAATGGAATAGAGATGATATGGCTATAATTTTATTCTATACAAATACTTTTCTAAACTAAGATCTAAGATTTATTTAAAAAATTGTACATTTCTATCTGTACGAGGAAGAAACGGGCGAATGAGCTGACATAGTCAAAATTATTGAGCATAATACTTTACCAAACTGCTTATAAATGGTCTTAAAAGTGTACTTTATTTGAAAGGGTAAATAATGCCAGAATAAAACATCATTGTAAACTAAATAATATATAATTGATATGTCATGTGACTCACATTATGTTTTTACAAATTTACCATTTTGTTTTCTGATTACAATATTACATTACAATTTTACATAAAATTTACAAATGTTTTCATTGTTTAAAAATTATTTTATTTTCACGTAATTTTTCTGTTTAACATCCTTTATTTTCATTATAAATAATTTTTTATTTTATAAAATGCAATAGAAAATATTTTAGTTGCATATTATATGAATACATGCCAGCACGTATTTAATAATATGAACATGCACCATTTCGATATTCAAATTAAAAAAGCGAAATAAATTAAAATATGGAATGACTGTATTTTTTTTTTTATTAAAGTTTTAAAATATTTTCAATATATTTTCATTGCATGATATTATAATTTTTTTGATTTATGTCAAAATTGCGGTCTAATATTCAAATTAACAATATAATATACTTATAATATTTTTTATGTAAATGCGGTTTTAGAATTTAAAAATAATAGTTTAGGCAAACATCTAAAAACAAAATATAAAAACAAAATGGTTGATGTGGTCATAATATAAACGACATGTACATTTTTGGATTGTGCACTTTGTATTTTAAATTCTGTATATTATGTGAAATTTTCATAATCACTATGATTTCTCATTAATATTGTGTGTAGTACGATTAATTAAATGATATGGTAAAGTATTATCCAGCTGCAAAACACAGTATAAGAAATGTTATATAACACTAATAACAAAACTACCTTGAATATTTCCTAAAAATCAATAATATTTTTAAATAAAATAAAGAGGCAAAATTTTTTTCGCCCTAAAAGTATGCAAAACTAAAAAATTTTTTGCAATCACATATAAGTTTCAATAGGCATATAACACTACCAATGAGCAACACTGTACGTATGATTATGACATTCGCAATCCCAACTGCACCAGCTTTTCTTAGTCACCACCAAAATTCTTATGAAAATAATGAGCTAAATAATAATATTAATGATTTGCTCGAAATTTTCTAAAACGAAAAATATAATATTCAACATATAAATATAATAAACGAACATATTCAAATGTATAAAATAATATTTACAAAAGTAAAATAATATTCACCTTCAATGTGGTTAAAATTATTCTAGAAAAACATTTTTTTTTTAATCAATGAACTATGCATTGTAAATAACCATAATATTGTTTATAGCCTTAAACAATTACAACCAGCATGGAAATATTATAATTTAAAATTTATTTACATAAATATATATTACTTACAAATACAATTACATATACATATAACTATTATGTGCCTATTGTAGCACATTAAAATTACCCGACAAAATTCGTGTAATTTTAAAATTGTTAAAACAAAATTGCATGTAATTTTGAATTACATGTAATTTTTTTTTTTTGATATTGTGCAGAATAATTTTTATCAGTGTACATAAACACATACATACAAAATATGTAATAAATTTTGTTCAATTATTTCAAAAATAAATATTAGTTTAGAAGGATATTATTAAAACTACCGTATAAATATTTTAATTAAAAGTAATATTCGTTTTTTATAAATTAAAAGCATTCATGCTAACATTATTTATTTTAATTTTAGGCTACATTATTATTATTATTTACAAACTGCGTACGATAATTAACAGTAGAAGGTGTTCATAGTATAAACTAAATTTTTTTCCAAAAGTGATAGTATTTAATACTTAAAAAGAACGCAAAATTTGTGCTCCTCCTTCTTCTGCAAAAATGTTACAGAACTTAATTCTCAATTTCTAAAGGGTTAAGGAGAAAATCATACCATTTTTAATTCAAGATACTGAATCTCTACAATAATGATTTAAAATATTTTATTAAATCACAAATACTCTTAACATTTCATATACTTCTTCCTTCTCCTATAAATAAACAAAACTGATGTTATAAGGACTAAAATTAAGTGTAATATTTAAATCAGTTATTTATTTAATTTCAGAATTTTTATTCAAAATACATTTAACATTTAAATGCACTTTATTGTATTTCTATAATTTTACGGCAACCGCCCCTATATGATCATTTATTATTCATGCATTCATGAATTACGTAAAATTTTCTAAATATATTAAACAAAAAGTCAGTGAATTTTATTCTTAATTTCTTCTTTGACTTTAATCTACTACTAACGGCAATAATGAGTGTTGCAATTTGTCAAGACATTATGAAAAATTCTAAATTGATGCGTTATCCTACATTTTTCTTTAAATTTGTTTTTTTTTTTTATTTTCTGTAATTATTTCCTTAAATTGACCTTCATTTTAAAATTAAAAAAAAAAAAAAATAAAGGAAGAAATCAGAAATTTGAAATGTGCAACTATAGGATAATCAAATGCGAGTAATGGAAATTTTGAAAATTTTTGTGTTTACTATGAAGAAATTGTTTACACTAATGACTACCTATCGAATTAAATTTTGACAATTTCTTAAGAACTTAAGCTTTTCGATACCATATCATAATAATGACACTTTTAAGACCGTACATCCTGTGTGCCAGTAAATACGATTCTTCAAAGCCAAGGACAATTTCTCTATGCGGTCTACATATCAAGTATTTCCTGTCTTTAAAAGCAAAGTTCGTTTAAATCTCACATTCGCTATATCATTTACATTTTTATTTGAAATTCTCTTATAGGCTAGTTAGGAGAAATTTTTTTCGCAATTTTCTCCAATAAAATCAGGGATGTAAAGTTTCATGTTTTTTAAATATTTTACAATTGAATTACAGCTAGCAGTTGAACTGTCAATTACAGCAATAGCTAAATTTTTTTTTTTAAAGTTGATCAACACAAAAATGATTTGAAATAAAAAATTGCTGAATCATATTTAAAAACAACCTCATTGGAGAAGTAACACGAGTACATATCATATTCGATTATTATCATTCCATTCTATTACTACTAATTGTCAATATAACGTGTAGATCTTTATCTTTATTATTAATTCTTTTAAGAATAACCAAATGAAAATTCCTTCCATACAACTGCAGAACAGGTTGATGACATTATAAATTTCTTTATACCTCTGTAGCGGGAGGTCACTGGTTCGAGTCCAGTTCGAGGTGAAAATTTTTTTAATTTTTTCTGCCTTGACTCCTTCCTTTTATTACGTTATCCATTTGTTTCGCAATTATATGAACGAATTTCTATTTAGTTATTCATTCAATTCTCGTTGATTCAATTTTTGTTTTTTTTTTGCACTAAACTAAGAATAATCACGTAGTTTTAAATAGTTCCCAATAGCCTTAATATTTTTAAGAAACTAAAAATAAACTTAACTGAAATTGACCAAGTTAATGCCTTAAACTCTTACACAAATAAGGGTCATCCAGCTTTCCCCAAACAGTATTCGTTTTCGTTATAATATTACAAATGAAATGATAAATTGTTAATATCCTTCGTATAAAAAAGTCATATGGGAATAATAATAAAAAGTATGGCTATGTTATATAGGAAAGATAGACCTTTTTTTTTTGCATTTTCATTTAATTCCATTGACCATTAATTTTCAATGTTTCAAGTGGTTTTCTTCTTTTTATTTTTGCAATATATAAATGAGAAGATGAAAAATACAAAACAGAAATAGTATATGAAGAACTAAAAAAAATAACAAAATGGGAGAATAAAAATAAAATGAAACAGCTGATTTATATAATCGGAAATCCTTTGAGTACAACCCTCAATTCTCATTATTATTTTATCATTTTATACATCAGAACCCTTAATTATTGGTTTCCCTCCTTATATGTGTAGATTTTTTTCTCTTTATTTATTTCTTTTATTTTATTTTTCACATTTTTATCTTGATTTTTTCATTTTTATTTTAATCCTTTTTCATTCTTCTTTTTGATTCGGTTCTATATTTTGTACATTTTTTTAACATTTTCATTGTTGCTCAATTTTAGTTTTTCATGGCAATAGTAATAATATATTTTAAGAATTACGTTTAACAATTTTTAAAAATCATGATAAAAAAAAAAAAAAGTTATTCGCAAAAAAGGTTTTAAATTAATAATAATTAAGGGGTAGTGCAAGGGTTACTATTCATCGTTCGCACAATATTGAATTAAAAACAACCACAAAATATATTAAAGAGTCTAGATTAAGCAGACTCTATTCTCTTACAGCAGATGATAAAAATTTAATATTCTTTTTATAAATCTATATCTAATTTTTCCAACCTAACTTTCAACATTACGAGTATTGGGAATAAAATTGATTTAGACGTATGCTTCAGGAATTTTATCTCACATTATTTTATGTAAATATTCTCTATAATATTTTATTAAGTAAAATTCAATTTGGATTTGCCATAATATGCTACATAAAGCACATGATTATTTGATTTTAATTCACGTTTATGCTTCATGCCCCCTTTATTCAATTTAAATTCATTTTTTAATTCTTAAAAGTAAAGTTAAATTAGATTTATTACAAGAAGGGTAATTTTTGTTACTCATATCTTTACTCATATCTACTTTTAGAGGCAATATGTCCTATTGCATACTATTACAATATGCTATTGATTTTAGCTGCTTTTTATTCTAAAACAGAAATAATTAGTATGAAATGATTTTGTATAATTTTTTGGTATTGTTAATTCGGACAAAAATTAAACCATTTCCAAATTAATATAAAGTTCAATAAAAGAATATTTTGTTCAGCAGTTCTCAAAGTAATTTTTAATTAAAATCTTGAAGGTTTTAAGTTTCTTTTAAGGTGTTTGAACTTTTAGTATCACAAAAAAAAAATATAAAAAGTCACAAAATTTTATTATGTAACAAAACAATCACTCAAAAAAAAAAAAATAAATTAAATAAATTTTATAAAAGGCCATACGTTTTAATTACAATTAATTGAATTTTTTTACGCCATTTAATTTTTCCCGAAATTTCTTCATCTTATATCAATTAAAATGATTAACTATACTATTTTAAAGAAAAACTTGCAAATTACAATCACAAAAAACTTAAAAAATGCTAAATAAAATGGAAATGATAAACTTTTGTCAGTGTTGCCAAAGTGTAATATTTTATTTCATAGTGGAATATTTTTCGTCGAAAAACGCATATTTTTTCCGAAAAATTATTCTACTAAAAAATTATATAATTTGTTTTTTAATTTTGCCTTCTAGTAATGCTGAACTGGGACGAATTTCTAGCTTAGTGAGTATTATATAGAGTCAAAACTAAAGAATAGAATAAAATGTAAACTTGTTAGTGATAAGAACGTATTGTAAATTTTGTAATTAATGTTGCTACAATTTTGGGCATCAATATATCGAGGAAGCTTAAATGATCAATAATGACCTCTTGGAATTACTTCTAATTTAGTACTGTTCATATAGTGTGTTCACATAGAAATTCATCATTTAGCCATTTTATCTTTATTTAGTTTTACAAATAAAATTATATTTATTTTATATAAAAAACATTATTTAACTATTGTGTTAGTATCAAGATACCTGTGGCACATTTCTTCCATTTTTCAACAAATCCATCACATAAATTACAAAAAAAAAGTAGAATATAAAATGGAATATTTTTTTTTCAAGCCAAATCTTTTAATTAGGCAACCCTAGCTCATGTCCTTCAATTACTCCTTTTCGTATTCCATTTCTCTTTTATATTACAATTTTAAATCTATATAGCTGTTCTTATTATAAATACAATTTTCTTTTCATTTCTTATTTATATACATATATATATATACCAGTATATATATGCGAGTATATATATACATATACATAAAATCGTTTTAATAAATTAAATTTCATTAAATTAAAAAGGACAATCCGTAAAAAGGAATTATTTTTACCCCCTTGAAAATTAAATGAATTAAAAGAAATTAATTTTTGTTTACAGTTTTTCAATTTCCAGCATTATAGCAACACAACAACATACATAATTATATAAAAGTCAGTGTCCAATGACATTAAAAATTAAAAAAAAAAATACGAATTTTTTTTTTTATATTTTTATATTTTGTGTTTCTTGTTTATAATTTTCAATTTATTCTATTAAAATAATTAAATTATTTTCTTATTTTCTTTATTTTTGTAAAATAAAACAAATTGAATACTTTGTAATAAATAAGAAATTCTGAATATTAAATTTCTTAAAACTTTTGTACATTATTCAATTCCTTATAAAGTTATTTTTAAAAATGAAAAGCAATTTTCGTAAAGAGCATGAATAAAAATGATGTAAATGTCAGGTCTTCCCATGACGAACATTTAAATATTAAGCCCTATCATGAATTCCACTCACAGAATTTTATACGAGTTCCAAAACTCAACTACGACGTAGGCTTTTTAATTATCACAAAATTCAACTCGTAGCAATTATGGATTAGCAATGACAAGTGTATTTTTCGGAGTGTCAAAATCAGTATTTAATGTAGTACCTTCAAATATTTAGTTGTTATTTGAGTAAACAACTTTCATATAACAGGATATTTTTTAATTTTTTTCGAAAAGTTGAAAATTTTAGCAAAAATATGAATTCATTTCCCTTCATGATACTTATGTTAGAGGAAGAAGGAAACACTGTTCCAACCGTTCTCTTTAAATTACTTGTTACGTGTAATTATTTCTTTCGTAAACTTTTGACATTCATTTTTACTACGAATGTAATTATTTATGGTTACTCTATTACGTTCGGAGCAGAATTTTTGTAATTCGGAATAGACAATATAAAATTCGTAATTTTCTGAATTTATGGGCTACGAGTGAAGCTCATAATATGGTTTCGAACGCAGTTCATAAATTCGAAGAGTAAGTTATTCTGACCAAAAGGATTTTGAAAACTTCTAACAGCCTAAAACTAATACCTTTATCATAAAATCTAAACCTACATACTTCCAATTCATCTATATTTTTGATTGAACTAATGCTGTGAGTACCATTCTCAAAAGTGCTTTTGCAGTTGGGAATATAAGAATTTTATAGCTAAGTACAAGAAATATTTATAAAATAACATGAAATTCGTATGCATCGACATCACCCCATAATAAACAGCGACAAATGTTATTAAATGCTATATATAAGCTATAATATAAACTTCTTAGAATTTTAACTTATTATTTTAAATTAAAAATTCATAATAATTGAAAAATTTATGCTCATTCCGTGCATTTCACTCATAATAAATTATGATTTTTTTTTTCATAATTATCACTCACCACATTCATAATACATTTTTTTTTTTTAAGATGAAACTAATTAAAATTCTATTGAAATACGAAAATAAAATGAGACCAAAAAAAAAATTCTTTTTTTGTTTTTGAAAATCTTTAAAGCCTTTGCAAAATAAATATTTTTAAAGAGTCTATAAAAAATCATTGAACTTTTATTAATATTATTATTTTAAATTTCTCTTTTTAAAATATCTTCTCTCTAAAAATATTAACCTACGTATTTAATACGCTGTACAGTATACAATATACATAGCTACTTTTAATTTTAATTCTCATCCTTTATTTTATTTTAATTCTTAAAAAAATCTTTTCGTATATTCGTGCAGCACAATACGAGAATCTTATGTTCTCATTTAAAAATTTCCCATTTCTATTCACTTCTATATTATTTCTCTAACTTGGTTGATAAACTTCTCGTGCAATACAATATAAAATTTTCGAGTCTCGTATTGATAATTTTTTATTATTTGATTTGAATATTTTTATGTATTCGAATAGGATTGTTAGCAACTGTGTTGTCGTTTTGTATTATACATTGTTAGTATATTATACGGTTGTGTAGTAAAAATGGAGCATGAGAGTACGTACTAAAAATACAAAATTTTCTACACAACGAATTTCAAAAAGTTAGATGTTGCTTTATTGAAAGACTAGGGACGTGTACAGAGTAAATGCTATACGGGATGAATGAAAAAAAAACGAAAAAAAAATTAAAAAATTTCCATTCCAATATTCGGAAAATTTTTCTTTTTTACCAAAATGTAAACGTATAAAAATTTCATGTTTATTTATTTTTTTTTTGTATCCCTTTTTCCTCAATTTCTCATTTAAATTTTATATTTTTTTTCCTCTTTCTTATTAAGAAATTTTTTTTTTTAAAAATGAGAAAATTTTCATGGGAATTTGACGATTGAGAATAATTAAAAATGAATAGGAGGAAGAAAAAATATCAAAATAATTTTCAACACCAATTGAAATAGAAAACACAATGAAGTAAGATTTTGTTTTGCTTTTTTTTTTGTGCTTATTTTTTGTAGGTTTTCAAGAAAAGTTCTGATATTTTTTTTTCTATTTATTCAATTTGCGTTTCTAAATTATTTTCTCTTTTTTTTTCCAATTTCTTTCTTTTTTATGTTGTTCTTTAATTTTATAAAAGAGTGAAAAATATTAAGTGTAGATATTTTGTATTGTGCAAATGAATAAGAGTATAAGCTGATTAAATAATTTTTACGCGATCTCATAACACATAATAGTATTTGTGACCCATGAGCCTGTAACAGAGTAGTTAAACAATGTGTATATAGGCTTAGAAAAAATTGAGTAATTCAAAGAAGAAATATTAAAAAGAATTTTAAATATTTCAAAAGTATGAGTAAAGTTTTCCAATTCAAGTTAATGTAGTTCAATTCAAGCAATAATGCACAAGTATATTGTTTTGATGTTGATTCTCCCATATCTCTTGAAAGTCAAACTAAAATTCATACTATATAACAAGGTAAATTTAACCTTTTTAATCGTATAGTCTCTGGATATTGTTTTTTATTAACAAAAACAAATTTTGATAGTCTTTAATGTTGCAATATCAAAAATAATTTTAGTTTTCCAAATAAAAATTTCAAAATTTTGTTCTTCTATTATTGTTCTATTCCATTTTTTGTTCCATTCTATTATTAATAAACCCTAGTCATATCTTATGACATTACATACAAACAACTATGCAAAACATTATTACAATTACGACCAAAAATTTGTAAATTGATTTCTATATATAGACACTCGTCGTACATACATAAATAAAATACAATGAATTAACCTTCATATTTGAATGCAATAAAATTAATATCTCAGTTTAGATTTCATAAAATATTCACGAATATTATAAACGATTTATGTGAAATTTTCTATCTAAAATATAAAATTCATTTAAAATTAAATACACGTAGGGAGACCACATCATTGATAATCATGATTGAAACCGACCTACTCAGCTATCTTTCAATTGCAAAAAAAAAAAGTATATATTTTTTATTTGTACATATTTTCGAATTGAACACACAAAATGTGTATACATATATACAAGCGATATACAAAGAATTGAAAAATATAAAACTCTGTTAACGTGATAACGTTAAAATTATAAAATAAAAAAAATTAAAAAGAAAAACAAACATTTTTATTCGTTCCTTTCCAATAGAGAATGAAAAAACATGAAAATAGCGCGGCATGGAATATCATTTAAAATAACATTTAATGTTTAGGACGTGACAAGAATTATCAAAAAGGAAGAAAATTATTTGCCTACCATTGTAAAAACATACAGACATATTATATAATACTATAATATATAGGGGTTGTAAATTGAAGGTACCCTCTATACATCAATATTATTTTATAAATTTAAACGTGTTCCTTCAATTTTATTGTCTACTTTTTTCGTAAATTCTATTCGAATTTTATCCTAAAATAATTATAATATTTTTGTGTTATTTCGTTTTTAACACATTTCCTACGTATGTATACCATGAATGAAATTAATTAGTAACCTGTTAAGGTTGGGCCATTGTACTTACTCCTTCAATATGAACTTGAGTCTCAAATGAATAAATCTAAAATGTATAAAATAACAATCAAAAAATGTGAGTGCAACATGTTTACACTGAAAAATTATACTCTTAATAAGTCAGAGCAACCTGTATTCCTAGTTAAAAATTTTCATGTACGAATAATATTATTATTGGTTGAAAAAAAAGATCATAATTATTGTTTTCTTAGAATATTTTTAATAGGATCTTAATAATTTTTTAGGTAAAGCTTAACATTTTTTGTTAGGCAAAAGTAACATACGCAATTCAATCTTAAAACTTATGCTTTAAAATTGAAAATACAACTCCATTAGAGTGAAGTATATAAACACTCTCTCAAAGTGAGAAAATTTTTATATATTTAAAGCAGTGTTGCGATATTGTGAGATTTTTCCTATATTACGGGAATTTGAACGAAAAAGAAAATAAAAAGGGGAAAAAGGAAATTTAATGAAAATACTTGGGAATTTTTAAAAATCAAAACAATTTCAACGTTTACCGAATTTTTAAAATAAAAAAATTACAAAAATTTGTGAGGGCTTCACACAATCCATTTTATTTGCAAATGTCTATGGAATTTTTCTACCTTAATAACATTTTGTTTAAAAATAACTTTGATTGTCAATTTTACAACATCAAATCATGGTTGTTATCCTTATGATTTGTCACATGCCATTTCAATTTTATTGTCGAATTTTGATGGTTATTTTTGACCATTCGTGAATAAGGGAATATGAGGAAAATCTATGGGAATTTTTGTAGGAAAATCTAGAATAAACATTGTATTTTGTGAAAAAATCAGAAATTCTAATATCGCAACACTTTCATTCATCTGCTGAGAAATAAAATGGTGTATGATCGGTAGAACTTGTTTTTTTTTTTTATACACTGTTTCATTCCTCGAGCAGACGACTTTTGACATCATATTTAGAGAGAGAGGCACAGAGAGAAGAATCACACAAACCTAATGGATGAAATAAGCATTATATACAAAATAACATTAAGCTCGAAAACCATATACTTACATTGATCTATTTACAGTCATTATTTCATAATCATTATCTGGATTATAAAATATATTATCCGTATATTTTTGTCCAGCTGTTCCAGCAACAATTGTAGCTCTACCTCGCCAATCAGTCGCAACATTACTAAAATAAAAAATAAATATGATTTTTTTTTTAAAACTCCGAGACGAAAATAAAAATTCAAAAAATAAAATTTTACCATTTTCAATATGGTGCTACTCATATACTCCAAAGAGGCGAAAATAAAATATTATAGGATAGAGAATATGATAACAGGTGTAAATATGTGTCGTCAACAAATCAAATCGTGAAATATTAGAACTAGATGATCTCAGGACTGCCATGAAACATTTTTAATTCGATCTTGTCTTAAAATTCTCTTCTTTCTTCATAATCTTTTTTCATACTTATTGAAATTTATAAATTTTCAATACCTATACAGTATATTACGAATATGTAAGTGTGTATGTGTACAATGTACATGTCTTTTTTGTTGTCATTTTGATAAAGAACTGATTTTTTTATGTATTATTTTAATTTTTTGTTGTTGCTATGTGTTACTTTTGTTTTTTATTTCCTCTTTTCTATTTTCCTTCTTTTTTTTATTTGATTTAACTTTAAATTAAGAAATGAAAAACAAATTACGTTTTAAAAAAAAAAAAAAAGAAGAAAAAATAGAAGGTAAAATAACGGAAGAACGAAAAAATTTTGAGAATGAGAAGAGAAAAAAAATATTATTTTCGACATTCGCTATTTTCTCTTGCTCAAAAGAATGTAATCTTCTCTTATACATCCATACATACATTTATAATAGAAATTATTTTATGAGGAATTTAGAAAGAAATTTTTCGTACAAAGCGTTTTTAAAAAATTGGCAGAAAAAAAAAACAAAAATAAATGAAAAATAAAAAAATTCTTTTTACGCTTTTGTGCTCTAATTGTATGCGTTGTTGTTTTTTTTTTTTTAATTTTCCATTTTCAATTTTTATTTTTCTTATTTTTTTTTTTTTTTTGCTTTTCCATTAACAATTTATTATTGTCTTTGGAAGAAACTTATTGTCTGACGGCTCTCTTTAAGCGTTTCTTTGATTGTGTCAAATAAATACCTTAAATACGTGCGTAGTACAAGAATAAGGAAAAACAAAATATTTTTAAATTTTTTTTTTTGATAAATGAGTAAAAATTTGAAATTTTTTCGTTTTTTTTTTCTTATGATTCTTTCATATTTTTTTTATTTTGTTCGTTTTATTGTCAAATATTTTTAATAGGAGCTGTTTTTTTTATTTTAATTATAATAAGATTAAAAAACAATGAAAGGAAGAAATTGAATGCTATTTGAAAAACTTTGATGTTAATTGTTAAGTTGTTAATTCTTTTTTGTTTTTTTTGTGCGAAAATTGCTATGATGAAAATTTTGTTTACAATGTATTAAAAATGAATTTTCAAAAAATGAAAATTTTCTATTAAAGTTAACAATATTACTAATAGTAAAATATTTTTCCTATTCACAAAATATTCACAAAAATTTTTTCTTTTTCAATTTTATATTTTTTAAATTTACAATAAATTAGTTTAGAACATGGAAATTTTTTTATATAAAAAAAAATCCTTCTCATTGATACTTTAAAATTAAATTTACTGTTAATGAATACGACCGAATAAAATATTATAAAAAGGATTTATTTTTAATCCTGTACTAATAAGGTGTTTTTAATTTATTCAATAATTTTTTTTTTTTATTTTTCAATTTAATGAAGTAATTATTAATGGATTATCATACTAATTTTGATATTTTTAAATTGAGTGCTATGCACCTAAAAAATTTTTTGTATATAATGGGGTAATTTTGTATAATATTGGTACTTGCTTTAATAAAATTAAAAGAAAATCCAGAATTATTATACTATTTCTAAGGGTCAATTAGGAAAATTGACTGAAAATATAAGCCATTTCCAGATAAAAAACATCAACTGATTAATTTGAATGCTGAAAAATAATAAATTAATTAAAATTTCATATTACACATATTTAGAGCCATTCAAAATAAATAATTATACTGAATTTCTATACCCTTCATCTCTTCTCATTCTCAATTTTTCGTTTACTTGGTCATTCTCAAAATTATTCGTTATTTCGTAATACAAACGTCGGCAAAGTGCAGCCCACAGGTAGACAAAGCAAAACAATCAATAAAGTCAATTGAAAATGTCATTTCTTCTTATAAGTAGGTAGTGTAAGAAACTCAAGTGATCCTACTCGCATAGTACTCATACTCGTATAATATACATATTTGTCCATAATCCACAAAAGTTAACCGACGGTTGTCGTAATAGATTAACAAAAATATCATAACCGAAAATTGTAACAAACGTTTCTTCCTCAATACTGCTGACGATTTTAGAGTCTGACTAAGAATCATATTCTAGACCTGATAATTCCAACACAAGAGCTTTTAAATTCCTCCTCTTAATCCTTGCCAAATCTTCTCTATTTCAAGTTTATAGATTATTAACAGGTGCCTGTATTTTACTTTTTTCGGTATATGAAATTATGAAAAAAATTAAAAAAAAAAATGAACAAAAATGGCTCAGATTCCTCTCAAAAGTTCAAATGGAAATTTAAATTGAAGGTTTTTTTTAATTTTCAAGTACAAAGACGTAAAGTGCTTCCAATTGATTACTTCCCTCTAATAAGAATATTAAACTTCAAAATTAATTGAATTGAAATGAAATTCAAATAATCGTTATTAATATGAAATTTTGTTATACTTCATTCATTGATCATACTGATTGTCATATTCATTGGAAGTATCAGCACACATAATTACCATACGGTATTTACAAATTATTTTAATAAGTACGTGCATATATAAGGCAAAAATACACAAATTAATGAATTTTTAAAATATTATAATGTTATTTGCTGAAATAAATTTTTAAGTATAACACTTATTTTATATGCTAAGTACACCATTTTAAACTTTGAGTATATGTACATATTAAATTTACGATATTTTTTTACGAAATCAAAGGAAAATTTATTAAATTTAAAATATTTTCATTTTTTTTTTTATAGAACCATCACCATTATATGATAATAATCATTATCACGAGGAATGTCTACGGTGCAACTCATGTGGTTTAAACTTAACTGGTCCCAATCAGAAACGTGCAAGAAGGTTCAAGGTATATTAAAATATTTCAAAAAAAAAAAAATTTATTTATGAAAATTATTTAATTGCATGTACGTTTTATTCAAATTTCAATATTTACACACTCTATATCATCATTAATTTACTCTTATACACTCAAGTACCAAATATTATTTAGTCAATGAAATATTTAAATGTATTTATATTATAGACTTGTTCATACATTATGCAGGAAAAACTGTAAAAAAAAATAAAAGTAAAAATGTAAATAAAATAATAATCTTCGTCGCCAGGATTACCCATTCTCCCCTCTTTTTTTTTATAAATTATCCTTTTACTACATTTACTCTCTTGATCCATTTATATTAAAATTTATGTAGTTTATAAGTTTTATATAATATTTTAATTCGATGACCTTTTTTCACATTATATATATATACGAATATAGTGAGACTCATTTAATAACTGAACCAAATTCAAATATACATACTGATGCACATTTAATATTATTATTATATGTACATATGTGTTTCAAAGTACCCCCATAGTTTTATAAATTTACATATTATATAATATTTATGCGAATAGGGACAAATAACCTAGACGTAAAGATCTCTATATACATACATTATATTTGTAGACATAACATTAACTTATAATATTAACCTGAATAAAATGAGTACATGTACATATAATTTCAATACAGAAAATATTCAAAAATTATTTCATTTAGCTATAGCTATATACTTTGAAAGTTCTCTTGAAAATTATAATAATATTATAATGCTCTATATATGCAATTTTATATGTAGAACAAGCCAAAGTATTAAAAGTATACATACATGATGTTGTTATCTACCTTTGTTTCCCCTTTTAAATATTATCCAATATATTATGGTATATAAGTGTAATAAAGTACCTGATACTCTTGAGTATATTTTAAATTATTGTATTTTAGTTTTTATATTAATAATAATGAAGAATATACATGTATGTTATGTTATATTATAGTGATATTTGTATTTAGAGAATTTTCATATGTATGTATATATAGAAATACATATTCTAGATAATTACATAAAGATTTGCCACAATGTGTTCAAAATAAATTAACAGCTATCCAACTAGTACTCAACGTTTAAGAATGGCTCTCTTATTAAATGCTTACAAAACTCCTGACTGGACATTGTTCAGAGTTTATATTAATTTCTTAATACGAAAAGTACTTGTTAATTTAAGGACAAATCCAAAGACAACAATAAGTATTTGGGTATTTTAGCAGTTTATTTATCATGATTTTAATATAAAAGGTTTCGCCTATTAATAATATTCGACTCGTAAAATTTCCGATAAACAAATTTGAGCCTGTCATATTAAAAGTATATAAGTAATTATTCACGTAAATATTTTTCTTATGCAAGCAACAATTTAGAATTCATATACCATTAGGATGGAAAATTAGTAAAGTTTTAGTTCAGAACATAGTGTTAAATCGGAACCGTTTCGGAATTACAGGGCTTTTAAGAAAATTTGTCGAATTTATAACATATCAAAACTAATTTGTTTATAACTTGTGTTGGAAAAGAGATACTCGTAGAAGCTTCAAAAAAAATTTATCCTTTCTAGGATAAAACAAAACAGCACATTTATTTGGGTTTTTATGTATTTTCGAAAATGCATGCATTCGAACTTTAGGAAATATCGAATTTCTTCAATAATTTCTCTTGAAATTTTTTAAAACTTCCAAAATGCACTTTACAGAATTCCGTCTGCTTAACTGCTCTGCTTAACCTTTAATTTTAGTCAGTTACAAGTATTGCAATTTTGAAACCAAAGAATACCAATGCTTTCCATTGCCATGTGAAAAACAGCTGGTATTTCAAATCTAATAAAGAACCCCCCCACACAATTAATTTCCAATAAAATTTTTTACCACATTAGACTTATACCAAAATATCAATACACAACCAATACAAAATTGATATTTCTATTGAAATATGGTTATAATGCAAAAATATCCAATTATTACACTAACATAAAGAATATTTGCTAAATAATTTTATTTCCACTACATTACCGTTTTATTTGGAACATTATATTTTACATAGTCTCTAACATTTCCTATTATACTGTTTCTGTTTTTGATGCTTACATAATTAAAATACAATTTTTTTTAATCCTTATACAAACTATATGTTTAATATTCTGTTTCTCTTAAAACTACCACTTGATATTTTTAGTATTTTAAATAAGCGCTTTTAAAACATTTTTCAAAAACTATTTTACTATAAAAACGAAAACCAGACAGAAATAAATAACTAAAGGGATGAACACAACATGTATAATATTAAATGTATAGTCATACTGTTATAAATGCATACCTACAAATGTGTAAATTAATATTGTACACATGCATATGTGTGTGTATATTTCCATATTTCATACAGTTTACAATATTAAAATGTAAATTTTAATTTATTTAGAAAATTTTATACTCATAATATGTTTTTTCTTACTTTCTCTCTCTCTCTCTCATTCTTGGAAAAAGAGAATATGTGGTGATATTTTAAATTCAATATAGGATATTATGATATATATACCTGTGTACGTGTTGGTGATGAAATTATTATGTACATGTTGAAATTTTTTCTTGAAAAAATTTTAATTATTATTAAATTGTTGTTATTTTAATAAAAGATATTATATATTTTACATATTATCCGAACTGATATACGAAAATAGCGAAAAAAATTAAAATAGCAGGGTGAATTAAAAGGTTTTTATTTTGAAAAATGGTCCGATATCCTGGTTTCGTTCTTGGAGAAAACTTGTTAATAGAAAATTGTCAGATTTTTATAAATATCAAATATGATTTGGGTTCCAATTTATCGTAATTAAATTCTAAAATCTGAGTTTTCAAATTATATTAGAAATTTTATTTAACTTCTAAAACCCCACCTACAATAAAAATGTTCATTATTAGATTTACATATATTAGTAGAACTCAAATTCAGTTAGTTTTTTTTCTTAAAATTTCAATTTAAGAACCTTAAATCTTTTTCTAAACAAATAAAATTTTGCTTTATAAACATTCTTAGCCTTTGCAAATAAAACCTGAAACAATCAGCGTCCTTTGCTCACATTTTTTTTTGGTTGCTATATTCGATATAATATTCAAACGCTAATTGCTAAATATTTTTCAACAATTCTGAGTAAAATTGTTTTGACCCGATTTTCGAATAGTTTAATAGTTTACTGGTACACATGTGTTCCAGCCAGGTCAACATTGTTAAAATAGAAAATATTTTTAAATTCGCAAACTTTTTACTCATTCTACGTAACATCCAATCCTTCAATATTCTTAATGCAGCTGCGAACACGTTTAATACTTTATTTTATATTAAATTATGCTTGTAAAATTTAATTTCGAGTAAATTTTTAACTTAAAAAGAGAAGAAAAAAAATTTTAATTACATGCAACAATCAAAATATCTTCAAAAAAAAAAAACTTTTTTAATTTATTTTACCCGTAAAATGCATTATTTTTATCTTTATACAAAATTCTTTATGTACATTTACGTGTGCAGTATTGCAGATAAAATTTTCATGCATGTATAAAAATTTTAATGATGAAATATAAATCAAAAATATTAAAATAATTTTGAAAATTGCAACTCACTTTCATCTTAACTAGATTTACAAGTAAAAACATAGAGTATCCTTTCGTAAAGAAAAAAAATATCCTTTTTTATGCTTCATAATTAAAATAATGCATTTATGAAGGTAAAAAATTGAAAAGCTTATATTCAAATTTAATGAATTTTGAGATATTTAATCAAGTTTTAGTAAATTCTTAATTGAATAAATATTCTTATTTAAATATTGGAAAATTTTCTTCATAACAAAATGTTACACAAGATTATGTAATTAATGGGGGACGCTTCAAAACTTTTAGTTTACATGACTATAAAACCGTATATTTGGCGATTAGTAGTAAATCAGTTTATGCCATCCAAATTCACTGAAGAGTTTTACAATTTCATTATTTTAATACCCTGAATTCATATATTAAATTTCAAATTATTTCAGATCCACTTCGAAAGACCTGACATACCCCAAAAGTTAAGTTATAAATTTTCGTGAAAATCGGTCCAGACAGACACAGGCAAGCAGTCCGACAGATAGTTCTCTAAAAATAGTTTCGTTACTCTTCTATAACACGGCGAAACTTATTTAATCCGAATATTGGCGCTATCACATAACGTATAATTTATTTTATGCAATACGGTCGGAAAAAAGTAAATTTATTTTAAACTAACTATTAATTTTGTTATACGATTAACTCATTTAAAACTATTAATTCCAAAATAGGGTTATAATTTTAAATTTTTTTGGAAATAGAAACAACAACATTTATAAAATAGTTTATAAAACAACGAGCTTATAAAATTATCTTACGAGAGTTTGAGCGATCTCTCATTAATGTATTAAGAAAAAGTATCATATACTTCAATTTTTATAATAATTAATAAAATTTTAAACATTTCTATTAAATTTCTTAACTACTATATTAAATATTTCTATTAAATTTCTTAACTACTACATCTAATTAACAATTAAATTCAACCTGAAACATTCACCATTTTGAATAGTCGATTAATTTTCCCATAACAATAATGCAATATTCAATAATACCCCTATAAATATGCAACATTTCTTAGAAAAATATTGTTAGATGAATCTTTTAAAATACAACACATGTTTATTAAAATTTTTAAGAATATTCAAAAGATAAAATTGTAAAACGACAATATATTAGTATAATTAATAAGTCATTGACAATATAGTGTAACATATAGATATTTGCATAATATAAATTTCTACTTAAATTTACCCAATTATTGCTTTCAAAAATTTAATTTTATTCGCTTAAGCTTATATGCAAATAGCTTTTAATTTATTATAATTATAATAAAGGAATCAATTTTTAATATAAAATATTCATTATATACAATTTCTAAACGGGTGATATAGGAATCAAGTATATGGTTAATAAAAATATGTAGGTCAAATATTAATAATAAAGGAAATTTATTGCAAAAGTATTATTATGAATTTGTGTATTTATAAAAATTATTTATAAATTTCTACAAATATGCATACGAGTACTCATGAGAGCGTAAAAATTTTTAATATATTAATAAATTATGTATATGTACACACACACACTCTAGAAAAGAAATACAAGAAGTCTTCATGTTAAAATTTATGTTATTGTTAAATATAAAAGAAAAGTGAGGCATGTAAACTAGTTCATTGATTTGCTCAAAGTATAATTACATTTAGTTTTTGCTGGATATATTCTCTAGAATTATACTTGAAAATTTCCTAAATTAATTTCCTAAATTGTCTTAATACAAGAATTAGATCACTCATGCTGTTATCAAATTTTAAAATATTGTGCTAACACTCCAATAAAATTTTATTGTGGTTTTTCATAAGCTCAAATTATAATAATTTTTATATGCAATTCCAAAAACAATTTGATTGTATATTTTAAAACTATAATGGTCACGGTACTTAAATATAGAAAAAATTTGTTTAATACTAGAGCTACTGTTCCAGTTGAATAAAATTTGATTGCGACTTATATAACCTAATTACAATATTTTCTTTGTAATGCAGAATTACACGAAAAAATTTAGTAATACGGCAGGCAATTTAAGAAAAAACTCATATTTTGTATATACGTTACAGTGAAGAGTAAGTAATTCTACTTACTCTTCTAATTTAAAACTAATTTGTAATGTAGTTATTAGGGCTCAAGGAACAGCTTTTTAACGAGTTAATTATTTTTTAACCTCATGGTCTAGAGTTCATACAAATATTAGGCATTGAATTCATCTAATTTATTTTAATATTTCAATATTATCAAATTTTTTTCAAAATACAAACTCTAAATTTCTGACTTAAAAGTTTTGGAACCCCAAGTATACTTTATTAAATCGTAATAATTTTACAAAATTAACTTAATTCTACAAGTTCACAATTTCTAATTTTCATATATTGTTCATAAAAATTTTAAGGCGATTTTGAAATTTTTAAAACTTTTTTTTGGTTTTTTTTTTCTTTTGTTTCTCATTTTCATTCTCTGCTTGTAATTCTTTTATTTGTTTTTCTTTTCTTCACCATATGTTTTTCTTCTCATAACTGATTCAAAGATTGTTAAAAAAATACACAAAAATTATTTTTTTTTTAAACTTTTATGCCATACAAATCAAACCTTTTGTATGAAAGAATTTTATTGTGCGATAAGATAAAAGTAATAAAGAAAAACAAACGTGTGCAACAACAAAACCTTCAGAATCATTAAAATTTATTAACAAACAAAATAATGTTTATTTTTTATATTTTTTTTTTTTTGAATAAATTTCAAAAAAAAAAAAAATGCTTTTAACAGAAATATTTTTAGGTTTTATAGCACATACATAATTTGTAATTGAGTGTACACGTTTGAATTATTATCCTTATTATACACATATTATATAATAATAATGTACATATGTATGTGTACACACAATCACTATAAAAACTGGGTATAAAACAAAAGTTTATATTTTGATGAAAGAGTGAATACAGGGATCTCAGTCTTTATTATAAAGGCCTTCATTATTTGGAATTTAATAATTTTAAAAACTGGAAAATATTCTTGAAAATGGGGTAAAATTTTATTTGTATTAATGAACTGAACTCAAAATCATAATATTATTTTAGTATGTTATTGTGAATTATATACGTATAATAAAAAAAAAAATATTAGATTTTCAATTTTTTTTAATAATATCATAAAAAGCAGTAAGAGAAGATAACACATAATTTTATAAATAATATGCATAAAATTACTGTTAAATTTTTTTTTATCATTATTACTATAAAATTTTTATGTAATTCCTAATAATATTTCTAAGAACAAGTTCAATAGCTTGAATTGCAGTTTCAAAATTTTTTTTAATAATTTAATCTTAAACAAGTAAAAACTTTTTAAGTTTGGTATAAACTGATTGAGTTATAGCCTGCTTCTTTCATTGTTTATAGCAATTACTCGAACCTGTGAAATCATTCTATAGAAATTTCACAGATACTTCTGATCTATAATTGGACACACTACCACCAAGTTTCATGAATCTAACCGTTATTTTTTGAAATATTTCAAATTAGCTTTTGAAATTGGAATTGTGTTCCATTATAATTTTCAGATTATAAGTAGAATGTAATCGGATCCTTACAAAATTTCATATTAATATCTCTATTAGTTTTTTTTAAATATTTAAAAAAATTCATTTGAGTTGTATGATAGCCACCCGAACTCATTGTGCGAATTCACAGAAAAGAAACAACTTGTGAAAATTTGGTATCGATTGCATTATTCGTTTTTAAGTTATCCTGCGATTGGAAAAACGGAAGAACAGACATATTTACATGAACACAGAATTTAACGTTGAGCAAGAGTATATAATCATGTCCATACTGGAGACGACTTCTTCAAGTGGTTACAAACTCCATAGCAAAATCAATATACTACTCACGAAGGTGGCAGGATGTAAAAAAATTTCAATAAATTTTAAATTTAATTTTCCAACAATGCAAGTTTTTTTTTCGACTCGATAACTAATTTGGTTGAATATAATGTCAAATTACTTATGAGAAGCAATATTTAAGAAAAATAATATAAGAAAATCATCAAAAATTTTTGGAAATTTAAAATTTTAATTATGAATAATTAAAAGCTGTGCAGTTGCAAATTAAATTTTTTTTAATCAGAATATTGTTGATTCTGAATATATGCATGGCAGAAAGCCATATTTGTGATTTTTCGCCATTAAAATCTAAAATAAATTTAAATTTTCAAGTTCTTGGGTTTTTAAGTTCTTGAGCTGTTTTAATAAAATGGTTACTATTTGTAAGAAACACTTGATTGAAGTAACATAAATCAATATAACAGTTCAATAACACTTGTTAAAAGCATTCTAATATTACATACTATTTAACATAGACAAATTTATTATTATTCCAGATTTTATATTAAAAATTTTTAAGAAAATTCTGTTTTAAAATCATTTTTATAACTTCATAGACAGTTCACATATAAAATTCCTTTGCCAATAAAAAATTTTTTAAATAATTCTTAATCTTACTATTAAAAATTAAAAATTTTATTGAAAATGTTGAAAATTTTTATGAAAGCAAGTAAAATTTTCATATTTATACTTCGTCCCTTAAGGAATATAGCATGCATATCCATATAAAACTTAATAATGTTATACCTATTAAATGATTGATGCTATTAATGTTAAATTGTATACGCAAAAAAAAACAACGAAAAAAGAAGAACATAGATTAAATTACGAGCACAAGAACATTATAACAAAATTTCCGACGATAATAATCATTACAAAAAAAAAACTGTTTTCATATTATTTTTACACGTGTATAAGAGTTACCCGAAAATAATTGATTTTTAGCAAAATATTATAAAAACAAATAAAAATAAATATAAACGTGAAATTTAATTTTTATTTTATATAACATAGTAATAACAAAATTATTAACATTATACTGTCGTGCCACGTACAATGGGAATTTAGTTAGAAAGTAAAAGAAAGTAAATGTAAATTGAAGGAAATTCATTTTATATTGAAAGTCATACATAATTTATTAAAATTTTTTATTATACAAGCTAGTTTATTATATATTTCGTTCTAATGAATAATGTAGTACATAGATATTAAATGCCGTGATTCTATGAATAAGTCATTACATACAACACTATTCAGTAAATGTTAAATTTACTGCATATATTTTGAATTAATAGAAAAAGAACTGAATACATAACATGAATTTCGGTGATTGAGGCCGAAATGAAAGAGTTATAATGTCAATAATTTAATGTTATTGATTTTGGAAATATATATAATTCAAATAATACAAATTTCCGCAGAAAAACCATTTCATCCTAAAAATATGCAATTTTAAGTGTCTGAAAATTATTCTTTCGGAAAATTATCCTTTCTTCTAAAATTTATTTAAAATTCCTTAAATTAAAAATCAATTTAATACTAAAATAATATTTGATAAGAATCCCGAAAAGATTAATATAAAAGAAAATAAGAATTTAAAAAATCACAAATTATTTTTGTTTTATTGATATTGTTGTTGTTCTCTTTCTCCTTCATTTTCATTTTTCTTTCTTCGTTTTTGATCCTTTAATCAATTTAATATTCAGCATTTAAATTTAATATAAAATTTATTTTTTATTCACTTTTACTTTTTTCACTTATTCCATTCATGTTATACAAAAACTCATCATTCTGTAAACTTGAAAAAATTCATCACATTAAATTTATTAAAATAAAAACAAGGAAAACCATAAATAAAGAAAAAAAATAAACAAAAAATTCAATTACATGGAATCAAAATGATTTAAAATACACTTATATAATGAAACATGTAAAAAAAAATTAAAAACATTTAAATTAAATGAATGTGAAATTTTATTTTCAACCGCGCACCACACACATTTTTTTTCGGAAAATTCCTTGATTTAAAAAGAACAAAAAAAAAATAAACAATTTTAATTATTTTCTCATTTTTTTTTTTGTGCTTCTATTTAATTTTTTCATGTAGAACCAAATTCTCTGCGACTTACATTTCGCAGACGTTGCCCTAATGGAGTGCTCAGATTTTATGCAACAGCTAAGAAGCTTTAAACCACAATCATTGGGATGTGCTGTAGCTAGAAGAAAAAGTTCAACAACATTAATATTTCCTTTACCACCGCAGGCATGTTCAGGTATGTGAAAAATAATTTTTTCATAATATTATTAAATAATTAATATTATTATATACATATATTATATATTGTAGCAAAATAAAGGATTAAAATTTATGAACTGTATATATGTATATGAACATTTATATGTTGCATATACAAGTATTTTTGGATTTATGAATATTTTAATTAGCTTATTTATAATCTATGAATATGCAATTAAAATCAAATTAAATTATGCATTTTAATATTATATATAATACTTCCGGATAATAATGGCCTACCATAGTCGAATCAAGTTGAAATGACTGCAAAAAATCTGAAATGAAACCGTTCAGAAAAATTTAGTTGTTTTTCTGTAAAATGCTGTAAATCGTGTCATTTTGAAAGTAAAATAAAGCAAAAATTAATTTTGGAATTTTTTATTTAGAATAGTTTATTCCTGCTGATTTGATTTATAATGGAACAGCATATAATACGGCAAGTAAGTTGTGACCAAAGCTAGATTTTCATATAGGATCTGATAGCCCTCCCGACGGAAGCTATCATCAAAATTATGTTGAATTTATTCAGTAATTTTAATTATTCGCATAATATTTCCGAACCTCCTTCCGACTATGCCTTATTACCACGAAGTATATTATATTAAAATGTTAATTTTGATATACATGCTTATAATAAATGTATTTGTATATTATATAATTTATGTTTGACAAGGATATTTTAAATAATCCAACAAAAAAAAGAGGATTGTTTTTTTTTTACAAACTCTAATTAAATGTTTGAATACAAAAATAAATTTTTTTCTTTTACTGCAAGTAAATTAGGTGGGTTAATTACCCTTAGTGTTAAAACTAACTCTTGTTCTCTTGTAATTAACAGAAAATGTTTATGTTTAAATATAGTAGATTATTTATTTAAATTTATTTGGGTGAATGAGAAAAAGTTCTCAAAATTTAATGCTCAGTTTTGGAGTCTAGAGAATATTGATGAGTGCAATCTAGTTTAGTGAAAACTTGCATAAAAATTTCAAATTACAACAGATCCGGCATCGCTAATACTAAAACATTATTATTAAATCTACTTAAGTGAAAACTTGCTTAAAAATTTCATGAATTATGAAAAAATATCATAACTACAACAGTAATAGAAACAGTAATATCATATCACTTCAATGGTGATCAGTTTAACATTGATTCAAGATCAAAGACCCATCAACTTGACTACAGATCCGGCATCGCTAATACTAAACTATTATTATTATTTAAACTAAATTTTTTTTAATAATAAAACAACCTTTACAATTAACAACTTCATTTTAGTATCACTGGCCCTATTCCTCAAATTTTCTTAATTTATTGAATATCAAGCTATTAAAAATGTACATACATTGTGAATATTTTGATTTAAGACTATTATGCCAAATTAATAGATATTTTTTTTATGATGCTATTGTAATAAATCGTAAAAGAGTATTATGTAACAAGAAAAAACACATTCGCTACAACACATGCATTACTATTCACAATTTCATATATTAATTAATGATTGTAAACAATTTCCGTGAGAATTTCTACCATATTAATTTTATCAAATTTCCATACATATAAATTTTTGTTGTAAAATTTTAATTCATAAGTCTTCTTCTTCAATTCATAAAATATGCTCAAATACTAAAATTCTTTGTGTTAAAATTAAAATATGCAAAGATCAAAAATTATGATATGTTTGTGTATATATATTGCATATAATTATATGTGATATTTATATACATTATGAACTTTTATACATTATTAAATGGAATTATAAATGAAAAGAGGATTACAGTGGCAAAAAGATGAATAAATCATTAAAATTTCTACAGTTTTAAGTGTACCTAATGTTAATATAAAAGAAAATGAAAATAAATATTTTGAATAGTCCTTTACAATAAACAGTTTATATTGGAATATAACAATATTTATATTGATATTATATTTTTGTATTCTTTGTAATTCTTAGTAATTGGTCTGATTTAAATTTTAAATATTTTATTTGTGTTTTAATAAGGATTCATATATAGGTTAATATTTTTGCTATTATATAAAAGTTGTATAACTGAACTGATTTTATTATCGAAAAAATGCTATTAAGATTTTATGCACCCGCTATTACTATCGAGAATTTTAATTTTGAAAGTAAAATATTTTAGTCCAATATTAAAATTATTTTGTTCTAAAATTTGCAAATCTATTAAATTTCAGCCTATTTAAGGATATGAATACTACCAGATTTATCTGATAAGGAAATTTTTCAGGGATTAAAGTTTTAGAGACTTGATCGAAATGTAGCTCAGTTAAGGCATCGTTATTTAAACATTAAATTTCATTATTTTCAATAACTTTCTTTAAACTCTACAGCAGCAAAGCAAAACACCACTGTATGGAATGCATTTATCTAGTTACTTATGTCATTTGGAAAAACTGAATATTAGTAAATTAATTTGAATAAAATTTCGGTTCCAGTATATAAAATCGGATTAAATAACTCTTATATTTCTCTATTTTTTCTCTTCAATATTTCACCTAAAATTCCTCCCAAAAATTATATTTTTCTTTAAATTTTAAACTATCGTGCAGGTTAAAGAAGAAAATTCAACAAATATTTTTATATGGTATTATTTTATGAATTTTTTTTTCATTATAACAGAATAAAAATGAATTCGCCTGCATTGTACTGCAATCGATACAAAAAACAAAATCTTAAAAGTATCATTTTTAACAGGAAAACCTTAATAGTAAAGCTGAAAGATACACAGAGTTTTTTTTTACGTATTTCAAATGCATCAACATTTTACTCAATACTTTTTTCTTTAACCAGTATTTCAAAACATTTTTAATGTAGAAAATTATTTTAGTTTGAATTCAAGGCTGAAGACTCTAAGTACCACCATTTGTCCCAGTTTTATATTTTTGGGAGGGAAAAATTTCTCTTATATTTCAAAATGATTTATTTTTCATTCTTCATATTAATTTAAAGTTCAAGCATGCAATAGATTGCAATTTAAGGTATCTTGGCATAAAAATATTGTAATAATCATATTAATGCCGCAGCAGCTGTAGCTTTATGCTTCACAAATAATACTAAAAAGAAAGGTAGAACAATTTTCAATAATAATGAGAACGTTAACGTTACTCTTTCGTGAGCTATTAGCAAAATTTATTGGTAAAACAATACTGGAAGCTATAAATTCAAATTCTCTATACGGATTTCGAGTCTCTGCTTTTAAATGTTATGACAAAAACAATGAAAATTACATAAATTTTCCAGCAAAATGAAATTATATTTTCGCATCACAAAAAAAAAAAGGAAAATGAAAATTTCTATATAACTATTATTTTTTTTGTTCTATTAAATTTCTTCCGAAATTTTTTTTTCCATTCTGATAAAAGTTTTTAAATTAAGATTTATGAAATTCGATTTTCCAATTTTTCATATACAACCATACAAACATTATTACATATGTGGTATAGAATGTTATTTCGGTACTTTCTTTTTTTATTAAATTTTTTAAGTAAAAACAAAAGACAAAAAAAATTTATGAAATTTTGTCACTTATATTTTTGATGCAGGATAATGTTTCGATGAAAAGTTCAGAAAGAACCTTACGCTCATTCAACTTCATGCACGATTTTTTAAAAGAAAACAAACAAATAAAGATGATAAAAAAATATTTCCGTTTTAAAATGGAAAATTTTAGTTTTTAGAAAATTTTTTTTAACTTAATAAGTATTGGTAAATGAGACACACATGACTGCTCATATGTGCAACAAATGAACTAAAAAAAGAAGTATTCACAAAAGTTTTCACAACATTAACAACAATGAAGAAAATTTTGTATTAATAATGGTGTAAAATTAAATTTAGAAAATATGACAATCTTATGATTTTCAAAGTTTTAGTAAAAATTTAATGTAAAACAAAAAATTTACTTTCGAGAAAAAATCTGCAAAGAATCAACTAAACAAGATAGTTTTAACTTGTTACAATAAAACCAGGAAAAACTTCCTTAAAATTTCTCCAGGAAGTCTACGTCAAAATTTACATATATTTTTGGATATCAAATTTTAATTTGAAATTAATTAAAAACTTGACTTATTATCTCAAGACATAGATGGGAATTTAGGGATGGTTGTTTGCATATCTAAAAATTTTAAAGTACCCATGCATTAAATTTAATTCAGAAATTTAAATTTATTAACAGTGGTCAAATACCTTGATCATAAAATTGATGTTGCTATAAATATTATGACCAGTTCTATTACATCTTCAAAAATAATCCAATGTAACCTAACCCAGATTTGGTAGCTTTAATTCTAGGTTATGTTACTTCGGAAAATTTATTTAAATTTTTATTGCTATTTTAAAAATTTCTAAACTCACATTTAATTTTAAATATTATATAGTTTTTAATTTGTATTATAATTAGAGAGTATAAAAATGATCACTTATCTTAAGTGTCTCTTAATAACTAACATATAGATGATAATGATTATTATTTGAATTATTTTCAATTCGATTTAATATTTTGTTTGAATGTGAAGGCCTCAACAGAAGCGAGGACTTCGATGCCTATTTTGTTTCAGTGTTGAGCTCTAATTTACAGGGAGAAAATAAGAACCAGGTGAATTCACCTTCACCACAAAAGAACCGCAAATATAATTAATCTAAACAAGATACTTAATTTAGTAGAGAAGATTTTCCTCTGGGAATTACTTTAAGAGTCCTGTCTAATATACAACCAATATAATATTCTGTTATAGTGGAGCGAAGTGTACTGTCATCCCATACCGAAAATTTACAATTTTAATTTAGCAAAATTATTTAATTAAGAACAATTAATTATTTGATATCCAAAGCCCGTGTGTATTAATTTTAATCTCGCAATCTTGCTAAAAAATGTTATCATTAAAAAACAGAACTATCAAAGCTGAATAAATTTTTTTTTAAATTCACTTTCTTTTCTTGTAATAACTTTTTAACCAATTAAATGAATATTAAAAATTATTCATTCTCAAAATGACAATTTCCTTATTGTGTATAGCTTAGCTGTAATGGTCAAAAATTTATAATAAAATTCAGTAAAAAATTCTTATATATTTTTCATATTTGTGTTTATACACTCGCACCTATGTATATCTTTTCTGTTACATTTTATACATAAATAATTAGATTTTGTCTATAGGTATATAAAAATATACAGGCATGTATAACACTTAGAATATGTAATAAGAAGTGTATATTTTTTATTCAACAAATTGTCCATTCGAAGGTCTCGCTATATTCCTCTCACTCTTTCTCTGTTTTATTTTATTGCAATGAAATAAAAATTTCCTCTTTTTTCTCTCCATTCCTTTTATACTTTCTTTTCCTCTTTTCTCTTTTCAGTTTTCGCTTAGTTTTTTTTTCTCTTTCTCTTTCATTCTCTCCGTATTTTTCACTTAATATTTTATTTAATATACTTAAAGAACAAAATATGCTTGAAAAATTCTTTCTTAAAGTATAAGAATAGTATAAAGTGTATAAAGCAAATAAAAGCATTTAAAATGCATTCTAGTACCATACTTAAGTCAAATATTTAGGAAATTTTTCCTTTTCTTTTATTTTATTTTTATTATTTTCTTATATTTTCCTTATATTTTTTGTTTTCCTTACTACTTTACTTACTATTAGAAGTGAACTTTGTATATCAACAGAAGAAAAACATTTTTTTTATAATATGTACAAGAAAAGGAAGAAAAACTTTATTAAAATATAATAAAATGGGAAAAAAAAATAACAAAGAAAAGGGTATTAAGAACTTAAAACAGTGACTTTCAAAAAAAAAATTACAAAGGTTTGTTTATTAATTGAACAGAGCATTTTACTGTAAAAGATTAAGTATGTATAAAAAAAATAGTAGTATACAAGTTTTCCTTTAAAAATTGTATAATATCAGAAAAGTGTTATTAAACACAAGGAACTCTCATATTGAAAATTAGTGCATGTAGTGAAATCCAGTGGGAATTCTACTACACCGTGCATTTTGTATAATTGTGCAGAATTCTTGCAGTTAGAAACAGTTGTAAACGGACTAAACTAAGAAATTGAAAGGATGTAATATTAAAATTTTTATTTTAATGAACAACTTTCTGATAAATTAATATTGACATTATTTGAGTCAATATTTTGTTTCGACTAAAATATACACAACTCAAAAAATAACAAAATTTACAGAATTATAAGCTGTTATAATAAAATATGACTATTACATAAGTAAATGGCAAATGCAAATTGTAAAGAACTCAGGTTTAATCACGTGAGCGTTAAGATTTGAGCGGTATCACAACGTACCTACCTGGCCTAAGTGTATTTTCTGACATAGCCACGTCAACCAACTTAACCTAACCTAAATTACATACGCAAATATATACTAATTGAGAGTAATGGTCAACAATTTCAACTACAAACTCTAAGATATGTTAAATTATGATTCGCCACAATTTCTCAAAAAATATAAAAGAATATTACAATCGCACTTGAAATATGGAGTCTTATTTACATTAAAATATAATTGATATAAATGCGTTTTTGCGATACTCTGACCTTTTGTTTCCAAAATTTATCAATTTTTCAACAGTTACTATACACAAAAAATCTCTGCATTTTCAAAATTTCAATGTGAATCAAACAGTTTGAAAATCTATTATGGAAATAATAGTGTCCACAATGTAGTCTATTGGAACTCTAGTAAAAAATTTTCTAATAAATAAATAAATTTATATTATAAGCAAAAAATTAGCATAAAACAACAAAAACACAAAAAAAATAAATTCAACAGTACATGATAATAACAAAAAAAAAAAAAAAAACAAATAGAGAAAGAAAAAAAAAGTCTTGTTGACGCCCTTCTGATTACCATATTTTTCATAACAATGCAAATGAGGTCAAAATAACTTCAGTATATACATACATACATACATATTTTATTAAGAATTACAAAGAATACAAATCGCATACAAGACGTATTCTTTACAACAATGTCTATGTTAAAATAATTTTCATCTTACATATATATGTGCTTATATACAAACATACAGGATATACATTTACATATGTATATGCTAATGCAAATCATTACGAATATTTTTCCTCTTTCGGGACAACAAAATAAAATTAAAGTACAACAAAAACAAAAATCAAAAACAACAACAACAATAAAAAGGCTTTTAATGATTTCCTTTTTCTTCATTTTTCTTTTTATTGTAATTTCCTAACACATAACTGATACGGCTACCATTCTTTACTGGTTTTCTACTAATTTTTTAATGAATAATAATAAAAAAAAAAAACAGAAAAAAGAGAAAATAACAAAAAATATTTGCAGGATATTTTCATTTAAAACAATTAATGTGAAAAGTATATGAAAAGAAAATTTTCTAATGTCATATTGTTCACATATAGGCTTACATTTTATATATATAAACATTCATTTACATTTCATGGATATTCACTTAATATCTTAAGGAATTAATATTGTTAAATTTCTGATGTATATTTAATATGTTTATATTGCATATATTTGCATGCAAATTATACATACAGGTTGTATCATATATGATATCCAGGGTCATCGATCATTTTTTTAAAATACGGTAATAGAAAGAAGAAATTCCGACTTTAGTTCGTAAGTTTTTCAGAAGATATTTGAAATCTCTTCATTATGTAAAATTTATATAGATGCATAAAACAGAATCAGTTAAAAATAATTTTGATTTGAATGAGACTTGCAGCAGTTTTATGTTTAAATTTACTGTGAGGCACTAACCCAGGCATGGGGAACCTGCGGCCTTAAGGCCGCATGCGGCCTTTTAACTGTATTTTAGTGGCCTTTGTCCTTAAAAAAATTTATTTCTTATATTTCTTAAAAGTTAAAATTTTGCTGCCACAGCAATCACAGAAAAGTCATTGAAATAATGAACCATATTATTTTATTAATAATGTACATACTTACTTATCTATTTTTATTTATGAAATAAACTGTTTTATGTTATTTTTTATATTCTGACATAATTTTGTTTTCATCAACCTACACAAAGCAAAAATTTATAACCTTTGGACTTTTTTTAAACTTTGCGGCCTGATTGCTTTGCATTGAATAAAATTTGGCCTTATATAGAGAAAAGGTTCCCCATCCCTGCACTAACCTAATGAATTTTTACACTGAATTATATTGCAAGAATTAAGAAACATTTTTAAAATTAAATAAAATATCACAAAATTACCTTAACTCCTTATTGCAAATGCAGTTGATGACTGCAGAAACAAGATGAAATATTTCGAAATTATGAAAGTCGATAGTTGTTTCGAAATATCCTTTTCGATTGCACAGTCGAATTTTTGAAGTTTAAAGTAATCGATACTCAAAAATAATTTCCACACACTAAAAGTTGATAAATCAATACAAATTTTAAATAATAATTATTTATTAAATAAAAAGTCAAAGCGGTATATAAAAGCACAGTCTGCCATCCTCGGTCTAATTCCTATCGATTTTATCTTTCATATTTCTGTGTAGTAATGAAAAATATAAATAAAATTTTCCGAATAAATTTTAATTCCGCCTCAATTGAAAATTATCTTATAATTTTTTATTTGCTCATGCTGGTTTGAAAAACACTTTGATTCCCTTACACCCTATACCCAAATATGATAATTAAAAATTACATGTTTAATTGAATTCAATGAAATTCGAGTACATATATTATTTTTCCAGTATAATTTTATGTGTATATGAGAACAATTACAATTAATGATTGATATGTTTAAATATGAATAAGAAGAGAAAAAAAAACAAAGAGAACAAAAATCTAAAAAGGATATTTCGTTTTTTGGAAAGGTAAAGATTAAATGAATTTCTGTAATACGGAAAAGATATTAATTAATTTTTCATTATATTGTAAATATTAATTTAAGTAACATTATGATATGGACAATATCATATGCATATATGTATGTATGTATATATGTAAAATTAATTGGAATTGTTAGCAAAATCAGTATTTTGTTCTGTTATTTATTTTGCTATCCTTGCGAAATTTTAATATTTTAAACATTGAGAAACAAAGAATTAAGAAAACGATAGTATTTTTCGATTTTGGAAATTTTACAAAAAATTAGAAAAATTGCATACATTTAGGCAATTATTTTCGTAATACATATTTATATCTTTAAAATTCAGTAACTAGGTAGATGTTATTAAAAATTTGTTTAATTAAATTTTTATTTAATATTAATTATTTTTATTTAATCCCAAATATCAAAAATTTATATTAAATAATTTTCAATAAAATTTTATATCCTTTTTCATATGAAATTCATAAAATATTCAAAAATTTTATTTATATTGCATTTTTATTTAAAAATTTTAATAATCTTCAATTAAGTCTTAAATATTAAATTTCATTTTATTTTATTTTAACAAAAATAAATTATTATGGATTTTATTTAAATGAAAGTGGGCTTTAAAAAAATTAAAGATATTCTGAAAAAAGGATATACGAATATTTTACTCATTATTAGTGAGCTGCGAATCGATGACTTGTTATTTATATTTTATTATTATTATTATTATTATTATTACTGGCTGCCTTAATTTTGTCTGAAGGACAAGCAATTATATTACAAATTACAATATTTGAAGTTAAACCTCAAGTTTGATCCTTGAGAGCAAAGAGCTAAATACGAGTATTAAGGTTAACCTCTTAGTTTTCATTAATTTTCTAAAAACAAACATTAAATCCGATGTTCTAAGGAAATTTTCGCAGAAATGGAGTAAAAAGTAGAATAAAGAATTTTCGTATATTTTTTAAGGACAATATATTTGCATGAAAACTAATTCAATAATTATTTAATTCAAATCAGTAGTTTAATTATTCAATTGGCTTTCTGTTCTTAGAATAATAATTACTTTTCATTTTCTGATTATTCTCAAATATTCTAAGCTTTTTCAACCATACTTTTAAATCAAGTTTGAAAAATCTATTAGTTTGTCTAAAATTTTGATCTATTAATTTAAAAATCTTAATTTCGATTTTAATTTTAAAGAAAACACTTCACTATGAGTCATTAAGATATAGTATAGTGCTATGCATAAATACATATAATTTGCATTTAAATAAAAATTAATATTTTATTATTGTGTTATATGAATATTTTATATTAAGCTCTATCAATTCATGCGTATCCTTACAAAGGATATTCAGATAATAAAAAATAATTATAGTTGTAAATTTTTATTATTTTGATTCAATCACATGAAATTATAAATTTACAATTTTTATTTAATATAAAATTTAATTTTTGTTTTGTGGAATTATTAAATTTTCATTCTGCTTTTTAAATTTTCAATTTTAATTTTTAATTTTTATTGAATTCAGCTTGTTGATTTAAAAATAAATAACTTGAGTTCATTAAAAATAAAATTAATTGATTTGATCTTTGAGCAGTGGAATATGAAAGTGGATTTAATCAAATATTATTCTTATATAAATGCTATTTTATTTTACATATTATTCGCAGTCCCTGGTCTTACATTATTCTCTCAATAATGATATCAAATTTTGTTAAACCAATTCTTATTTTGTTTAAAAATTGGCAAAAGTTGTGACAATTTTTGATCATTTTGCTGTTGAATTTTTTATTATTTTAAGATCTTATTCTTAAATTCCAGTTTATTTGCTCCTATATAATTAAATATAATTTATAAATTTTTCAATTTTTCTAACAAAATTTACTTTGTGTATGTCTTTTAACATAACTACTTTAATCCAGTCAGAAACCCATCAAAAAAAAAAAGAGTTCCTTATCTCATATCATGCGATAGATTTAATTTTGATCAGTAAATTTTCTTAATTAAGGCAAAAGGCAAAATAAATTCAACAATAATATTTCACTATGAACAATTTTATTAATTTGACAATTTAAATTTTTTGTTCAAACAATGGAATATAAATATAAATTGCAATATAAATATAAATTTCAATAGAATTTTTTTTAAAATTTGTAATTTTAAACAGTAGATATTATGTAAAACTCCATTAAGTAGGTGTCCCTACTTACTTTTATTAGATTTTCCTTATTTATACGGAAATTTCCACTATTTTCATTTACTTTATAAATTCAAACAGTTTTAACATTATTTATATACAATTTGTATTATATATGTATGTATGTATATTTTGAAATATTTTTTTTATGTTTATGCCTATGTAACAGCACTTACGTAATTTTCTATACAAAAATTCATATCCATATGAAAATTCATATCCCATATGAAATTCATATCACAATATAAAAAATAATTTTCTCACACATTGAGTGAAAAATATACACTCAATATAGAAACTTTTATTATTTGATCTGAATCCTTTATATTTCTCTTTAAATATATCTACGTACATACATAGACATGCACATTACATATTTAGTATAAAATATGAGAATATAATAATTAAAAATACAAAAAAAGATACAAACACAAATCAACAAAATAACAAAAAACTTTTGACTCACAAAACGTTCTTAATCCTTCTGACACTAAAAAAGTAATAAAAAAAATTTTTCCATAATCTTCCGTTTTCCTCCCTCTTTTTTCCCCTCTCAAAACCTTACTCAAAAACATAGAAAACAAAACAAAAACTTTACAAATTTTAAGGGTTTTTTTTTCGTTTTGTTTTTCTCTCATTTTTTTTTCTGCTTTTGTCGGATTCTAAGGACAAAAAGATTACAAAAAAAAAAAAAATAAATAAAACAAAAATATAAAAAAATAAAGCAAAATGAAAATCCTATTCTTATACAATTATTTAAATGAAGTGTCTGGGTCTTAAAAAATAAAAAAAAAAAACAAAAGTAAAAAAAAACAAAAAGTTGTCAAATAATGGGTTAAAAATTTTGTTCCGAAATGATGTGGAAATTTTATGGTTTTTTTTTTTCAACAAAAAAAAAAAGATGAAAAATTTTGTTCTTTTTTTGCTATTTTTGTTTTTTAATCTTTATTCCTGTTGCAATTTATGCAACAGAAAAAAAAAACAATCTGAAAAAAAAGAGAGGAAAAACTGCCTGATCTTCTCATGCCTGTGGTTACGCTAAGCAATTAGTGAAAAATTTGTTCTTATTTTGTTTTTTTTTTTCTTTTAGATCCCCAGATTTGATATGAATTTTCATAGTGTTGGAGAAAAACTTTTATACATATAAAATATTTATATTACGTAAAAGCACAACTATAAGGTTAATTAAAACTTCAAAATGTTTTAGTTTTGATTGAGTGCATGCAGTATAGAAAGCAGTTTTCAGATATTTTTGTTCAATTTCATCATATGTAAGAACTTTGCTAAACAATGACAGTGGGCTAAATTAAGTATAGGAAACATGAGCTCATTACAGACCAATCGGTTCATCATGTCTTACATTTACTGGTTAATTTTTACCAGTGGCTCAAGAAACACTTAAATAGTCGTGTAGGAAACCGTCTTTTACTTATTATTTTATCTTATCTTTTATTTTAATGACGAGATTTTAGAGATACATTGAAATACTGATTTAAAGCTAAGAATATTTTTATGGACTTGATTCTTGGAAATTTGGCGTTCAAAAAAGTACAACCGGCAAAAATATATATTCCATTCCGGAATTCATTTAAATATTTTCAAACAGTTGCAGCTATTATTTTAAGTAAAAATTACTAAAATTTTGCATTATTCGAAATTAAAGTAAATTTTTCTTTGTATATTGTCAAAACACTTACTAATAAGTTACATAGCTCAGGCTGATTCGAATGAGAAGCGGAAAAGAAGAGATCCGACGGTACAACAGCGGACCTAAGTGGCCTTTGTGTATCCTTCGGAGAACTGCGATAATAACCTAACCTACTAACAAGTCAGACTTTAAAATTATTTAAATTTTGTACGAAATTTCAAAAAACACAAAACAGTATGCGAAATATTTGATTATCTATACCACCAGGATGATTATCTATACCATCTGTGCTCTAAATAATTATTCTTTACGCGATAAATTCGTATTCATTCTATTCAATTTATTGTAAATGGTATTAAAATATTAAAATGAAATTAATGGAAAACATTTTATATAAATACGATATTGTGGCGATATATGCATTCAAAGTGAGCAATACTTTATATACTGACATTTTTTTAATTATTATCAAATAGGATAAAGAACCCTTAAATTTCGTATTCCTATATAATATATATTATTTTATTTGGCCTAATTTTGAAAATATTTTATAAAGATTTATCCCCCCAATTAGAATATGAATAATTTTCCACATATATGCATATTTTAAGGATAATTTTATGCTGCATTTTTAATAGTTAAATATATAAATGTATATACAATATATGCGAAACAAAATATACTATCATTTGTGTTGTATAATTTTAATTGTCTGATTTGTTCTCTCACTCTTATTACTTCTTGTAGAATGTTTTTTTTTTTTCTAAAGTGAGAAAAATGTATTAAATTTATTATGATTTCAATTTTGTCTGTCTGTCGGTTATTTTCTCAAATTAACTCATTATTGAATTAAAATTAATATGCAAAATATTTAATTGTTTCCATTGAATTTTAAAAAGAGTCTCACCTCACATTATTTTAACTTTTCATCAGAAATATTTCACTACATTCTATAATATTAAATAAATAGACAATTTGTTTTTTAGTTCTATTGTGGCAAGATTCACTTTCAGTACTTTGACAAAGTTAACCTCTTTATTCAATAGAAGCAAGATGTGATATCAAACTCAAAATAGTACACTCAGCATTATAATATTAAAAAATTATGAATATATTCTATAATATTCAAATCTCATCATTAAAAAGTTTAACTTTTAAATCTTAGCGCATGTTTTACATAAAACGTGAAAAAGTTATTTTAGGAAATCATTTATCTTTTTAAAGCCAATTTTATTTACATTCAGACTGCAAATATTGAGTAGCGTATTGGCTTATATTTGATGAGCTTCAGAGATAGCAAAAATTGTCCTTTCAGGAATTTTTCAGGTTCTTGATTGTAAACATAATGAAATTATGTTCTCAAACTTGAGTTAAATAATATTAAGAGTTTGTTAGTTTTTTTTTCTATAGCAGTAGTTGAAACACCTTTTTCGCATAACAATGTTGTAAAAAACAAATTCAGAAATCGTTTACTACCCAGCTGCTGTGCTAATTGCCTAAAAGATTTTTTAAAGGGCATTTCGAAGATTAAGTCTGTAATTGAAAATAATTGAGTTTGACCCCTTTTTCAACTGAAATGTAGCGCTTTCACTGCTTTATGTTACAATTATGAGTTAAGTTGTAATTTTAATGAGTATGAGCAATCTATCCATGTATGAGGAATTAATTTGAATTGATATTAATTTTGTTTTCAATATGTTGACTTATTTTATCGATTATACTCTTCTCTCTCTCTTTCGAAACAATTATACTGTCACGACACAAATCATCTTTTTTAACCATATTAATTGAATCCAATGCATATTAGCTATTAAACTATTCTAATATTCGAATTTTATTCGAAATCAAAGTAAAAATTAAAATTAAAATAAAAAATTTTATTTGTCTATAGGTATAAGGCAGAGCACACCTACGAAAACACTTTTTTTTTTGTGTTCAAAAAATTTTCTATATAAAAAAAAAACTTTTAAATTTTAACTTGTTATCTTGAATCTTAAATATATAGGTCCCAGTACGATATGCAGCACCAAAAAAAAAAAAAACCAAAAACAAAACTACAAAAAATGTTGGCATTAAATGTGAAACATTTATGTACTTACTATGTATACACACTTCAAGACCACATTCAAGGCAATTCAATCTGTGTAAAATAAAAAATTTTTTTTTTCTGTTTTTATACATTTAGTATATTATGGTATGTAAGTGTGTATGTGCAATATATTTATTTCTTTGGGAAAAAAATTTTCTTGCTTTTGTTTTTTTTGTTAGGGTAAAAAACTATTTTGATTTGGAAATTTGCCAAGAAAATTTTATCTTCCTTTCAAAAAAAAAAAAAACAAAATAAAAAAAAAGAGAAGACTAAATTTAGTGCTTTTTTTTATTGTGTTTTTTATTTTATTTTTTTGTTGTGAACAATAAAAACGAATAAATTGGGTTAAACGCTTTCAGTTTTGTTAAAGAATCCTTTGCAAAATACAATGCAATTTAAATTGTATATTTTAAAAGAAAAACATACTTAAATATATATAATATACCGTATATGTATGTATATGTTAAGATTTTATTATGCATTATAACAATTTGATTTTACTATCATGATTGTATTGAAGGTTACATAATTAGATATTTAAATTGAATTTATTTTATTTTTATATTTAATTTTTTTTTTAAATAAATTTCAAAATTAAGTTACTAGCTATGTGTTTAGAAAATATTTTGACTTATTTTAAATAACTTTGAAAATTTATAAATTTTTTTTAATTTATAATTTATTTTTTTATTTAATTCTTCACACATAATTCGACATTATTTTAATTTTGTGGTAGTTATAGCTACCACAGATAATGCAATCAAATTATAGTGAAAATATCAGAAAATTTTTGAATTTAAATTCTTAAATTTATTGGATTTTTTTTATTTTTTGTGGTTATTATTCAATTGCTACTTATAGTCCTTTATTTATAATAGCATATGATGGTGTTTTGGAAGCATAATTTTTCAAATCCTTTACAATTTTCCAGAAATAATTATGTTTAATTTAAAATCTCTTAGCATTTTGCCGTGTTTAACGTTCGAAAATTCAATTTTTTTTAATTCTTAATTTTTTGGTTCACTAGTCTTATTCTTATTAATTCATAAATATCAGATTTTTCACCAAATCTTATTCTCTTAATTATAATATTTTTTCAAAAAAAATCTTTTGGATAGTTCGAGAAAAATAAATTAATTAATTTGGAATTAGTTCACTTAATTATTAATTAATTTTCGGTAAACAAAACTAATATAAAGAAGTAGGTGTAATCTGGTTCTTAAAAACAATTTTATTAAAAAGAATTCCAGGAAATAAGTCTAATATAGATCTAATAAAGTTTTAATTTAAAAGATACTGTGTAGTTAGAGCCAAAATTTATATACCGCAATTTTATATACCTTCAATTATACTCTACACTTTTTCTACAATTATAATGTTATTCAGGCGCCAATATGAGGTATGATATCTAAAGAATATTGCAATTAGAATTTTAATACATTTTCAAAATATTGACATTATTACTGGGAGTAAAAAAATTGGAAAATATTATATTTATTAAGAAAACATTGAATAATTATGCAAGAACCTATTTCAACAATAAAAAAATTTAGTTTATTTCCAATAGAAATTATAAAATTTTTACAAATTTATTAAAATTAAAATTTATTTTTTTAAAATATTAATAATTTTACTATTATACAAAATTTTCTTCACATTATTACAGAATTTTTAAGACCTTTCCAAAAAAAAAATTTAAAAAAAAATTGCGTGTTAGTTTAACTCTGTCCATCTGTCTGCACTTCCAAACTTCAACATCCTTAAATAATAAAAATTTCATTACCTAAACCAATTAGCCCTTCAATTTGGGCATTATGTTAACGCTCCTTTAATTTTTTTTTGTCTTCTTGCAAAGATTGCATATATTTATCATCCTAAATATATGCAATTTTTAAGATATTTTATTATATGAATGAAAGTAATTTAAAATGTAATGTATTGGTGTTATATTATGTTTATAAAATCTAACAACGAAAATCAATTTATATAGATTTCAATATTAATGTAGATTTTAATCATAAAATTTATGTATGTCAATTTTTTATCTAAGCACTTAGCTTAAAATTATCTTACAATAATGTTCAACATAAAATTTATTTAAAATAAAATTTGAATTAAACAACAACACTAGTAACTAATAAAATAATATATATATATATAAATAAAAATCAACAGTACCGATATAAATTTTACGAAATAAAATTAAATAAAAAAAACAAAATTAGAAAAAAATATTGTAAAAGGACGAATTTAAAAAAAAAAAGCCAGAGCAAAAAAATCTGAGAAAAACTTTTTATTATACCATGCAGCAATTAATTTTTCTCATATATTTTTTCTCTCCCATTTGTCTCTCTGTTTTTCCCTTCCATTTATCTTTGTGTATCTGTGTAGGATATAATCGTTTTTAAGAAAAGAATAAGAGAAAAAACTACTTGTCAGCATTTCTATTTTTATTTCTTATAAAAAATACATTCCCACTCGTTCTGTGGATTTCAAATTACTATACCCATTTATTAAAAATTATTTCACCACATTGAATGAAAACATTTTGTAGCATACAATTGGACCTTAGAGAATAATTTTAATATTTTTTTTTATTATTTTATTTTGAAAAATTTATACAGAAAAGTGCAAGAATATATTTGGTTTTTTTTCTTTCTACTCTTTTTTTTTCACTTTTTAAGTTATCCTGGGAAAAAATTTTGCAATAAATTTTTCAATAAAATTTTATACAGTTTCTTGCGCTAATATTTTTAATGAAATCGTAGAAAAAAAAAATTGGAAACTATAAAATTTTTTCAATATAAAGATTAAAAAACTGTCAAACTATTTGAGATTGTAAATTATAAAATTAGACTTAAATCTGAGATTTGTACGAGTACCATTGCATTTTGAAATCAATAAATTAAAAATTTAATTTTTTTGTAAACAAGAAAAAAAATCTGAATTGGTGTAGAATTTAATATGAAAATGACATGAAAATTCGAGAAACTCTCGAATAATTTTCGTGTATTAGAAATATATAGGAAACTATAAATAAACTGGTTTGGGAATATGGTTGAATTGATATTCAACAATTTATTATTATTAATATTAAAAATTACCAATGGTGTGAATTAAATTTCATGTAAAACCCAAGGCTTGTTTAGTCCCATTTTTTTATATGAGAATTTGTAATTACTCGTGTTCTTTTACTTAATTTTTGTTTTTGTTTTATGCAATTATCTCGAAAATTCAAATTTATAATTTGCAATTTGGGCAACTTTACTTTTAAACGCCTTATATCTGTGCGTATTTTTCTCTTCCACGGGTTTAACTATGAATCTGTAAACATTTTTGGTTTATCAAAAGATTATTGAAATCAAAACTGACTTACATCACTGTTCAAATGAGAGGCGTCATATAATATTCTCAGGGAGCATAAATTTTTGCAAATTTAAGAGAAACTCGGATGTTAAGTCAAACATTTGCATAACAGAAGAAAAACACCATTTTAAAAGATTGTTCTACATTTTTCTAAGTCACTGAAGAAAAAAATTTGTTATAAAATAAGATTTTCCATACTATATTTTTCTCAATAACTCCTAAACCAGAACTGGCAGGAAGATAGCCTGTATATCACATTAAAGGTCAGTAGACAAGATTCCCAGCTATGCTAAGAAATGAAGAATACTCCAATGTTACGTCACCTAGAAAATTAATGTTTTTTAAAAAATAAAAGTTAAAATTTCAAATTTCTCGAAATATAAAGTCATATCATTCCAAAATCTAAACAAATTAAAATTAATGTAGATATTCATAAGAAATTCCTTATTCCGAAGTTTCCAAATAATATTTAATACTATGCCAGTCTTACATAGGCACGGAATTTAACTTAAATTTCAGAAAGTAAACAAAATCAGTCGAAAATCAGTATTTAAGCTCTTGTAATTCCGAACTTGTTGAGTTATGAATATCGTATCGATACAAAAGTTTTATCAACTCATGAGGGCTTTTACAATGGTAAATAGTAGTGCATTTTAATACGAGACACCCTGTACAGTCAATTTAATATTAAATCTTTTCCAATGGAAATCTAATCAAGTAATCATTGCGATGAACAATGGGTAAATAAGTTCTTCTAATCTTTTATTAATGTTAAAATCACTTTCAATTAATTTAATTTTTATAACTTTATTCTATTTCAAATAACATACATAGATATTTTATACAAATAATAATAGCGTTAAGTATGCATTTTCTAAAAGGATAACTTAATTACTCACACTTAAATTAATTTCAATATAATAGAGATTTTAAAAAGAAATTCTAAAATTTTTAAAAATTATTATCCGAATTTTCATTGTATTTTCCAAATGGAATTCCAGAGAAACTTTTAGTTAATCTTTAGTCAATTAGTCTATTATACTTTTTTTCTTCTTCTTCTTTTTCTGCATGAATAGGTTAAATTTTTCTACATCACATTATTATAATATACCAGATTTTTATAGATAATGTTAAATTTTAAGATTTTATTCTAATTTTTAGGATTACCTATATAATGTACACCATTTTTTATTATATAATTATAATGAATGATTTTGTAAAGCATATAACGTTAATGAATATAGGTAAATGTTTTTTAAATATTTAGATAAATCACATTTAATGAATGAGAGAATAAGTTGTTAATGAAGATGGACGAAAACTGGAAAAAGAAATTTTGTGATTCAAATTAAGTTTTTATTTTCAAAAGAATCTCAAAAGCATTGAGTACGTTTTCTGCTACAGTATACTCGTAATTATGTATGTTAGCATATAAAACTGCCTTTTCTTCTTTCTAACAATCTTGATATAATATTATGTATATTCTCCACATAATTCAATTTTTATACGAAATAGTGAAAATATAATATGTTTTCTAAAATAGCATGCTTTACAAATTAAATTTTGAACTTACATTTACACTAGCTAATAATTCTGTATTAATATATTATAATATTGCATAAATTTAGGAGCAATCAATTTTTACGAAATAATTTTAAGCTACCAGTAAATAACAAAATTAATATATTAAAATTTTATTCAATTAAAACAACAAAACAATAAAAATACTACAGCTTAATGCAGCACTGCTCAAACCTGAAATTTTTTTTTAAATCATCACTGTTCTAACAACGCCAATTATAACACTTATTATTTTATGTATTAAACAAAAATCATATGATTTCGGCCATTTATAGAAAACATACTTATTATAAAGAGAATGTAAATTAATTTAAATTACTTTGAAAATATGTAGACATAAAATATTCAACAAGTGCAACTTATTATATTCTCTTCTTCCACTTAAAAAAAAAAACAAAAAACTGCTCTCCTTTAAATGGAGTCATAGTTAAAATTCTTCATTTTTTTTCTATTTTCTTATTCTGTTTTGTCCTCGTTAACCTTTATTTTTTAAATTTTACCCCATTAAAATTATTTTATGTAAACACAAACATATTAGATAACATTACATGTATAACAGTATTATAATATATATAGGGATATGAACAACAAAAGATTTAAAAAGATCTTACTTCATAGCTTCTTCAATGACATAAAATTAAAATTAATTCATGCTATATACTCGTAATAGTATCATGTAAAAAAAAAAGCGGTATAACAGTATATCATAACAATGTAAAATTTTTTGATATACATGCACACAAATAAATATATAAGATGTAAAATACCTCTTAATATTATATATGTAAAAAAGAATTAGGCTCCAAAGTTATTTGAATACTATATGATATACAAACTTGTATACTGTAAATTGTTATACATACACATACAAATAGATAAAAATTTATTGTCCTCCTTATCGTAAAAGAGTTTTTATTTTTTATTTTTTTTTTTTTATAAATTGTGATAGTACTCAGTTTTCGACTTATCGTCTCTCCATAATAACTTATCTTCTTCTCCTCTCTTTTAGTAATATCTTTTGTTATATATTCTTAGTTAACCAGTGTTTTGTTACTAAAACTCTTTCTTCTTATAACATTCTCTTTGTTGTTGAAAGTTTTAAACTATATCTTTTTTTATTGAAAAATTTAAGTATATATTAAATATGTTCTAATGTTTATAACAGATTTTTCTATTAAAACATCTTCCGGGCTATTTTACAAATAGGCGTATTTCGGATTTTCCACTTTAAAAAAAAAATGTTTGCTTTTCAATTAATTTATTATTTAGTGGAGTAAAAAATATTTAACTATATTCATTCGGTACCTACATACAATTGAGTTTGAAAAGCTTATTTGAACAAAATAATAAAGAACTAATCTAATTTGAATAAAATTTTTAATTAACATTTGGTATATAATGAAATTACAACAATTAAAATATCCTTAACTGCTACTATAAATTCTCAGGTATTTTAAATTTTAGAGATAGGTTTGGGCACCCTATTATTTTGTACGCACACATAAAGAGTATTGTAAGGCGGTAAAACTTTGCTAGATTTGGATTATGTGGTTTAAACTACCAATATCCTTTAAATCTTCCAACTTACGATAGCCGACTTAAACTATTGAGCAGATATTTTGTTCATTATTCAAGTAAAAAATGCTCAAATTGATGCTGCAAGAATTAAAATAATCATGGATTCTAGCTTAAATACCAGTACCCGTTTTAGACCTGAAAATGTACTTACTAAGGCCTTTTTTTCGGACGAATTATGGAAAATATGAACCAATAAATAGAATATAACTGATTTGTCGCAAAGAAGAGTACAACTAAAAAATTTTTTTTTTCTATCTTACCATAAATTTGTCTTACTTTTTTGTATGCTTTGTCTGGTAATTAAGTGTATTTAGTTTAAGTATCTTTCAAAATTTTGATAATTTGGTATAAGTAGTGCAAGTTATAATTTTATAAAATTTGTTTGAGGTAAACAACAATAAAGAAATATAAATTTCATTTAAAATTTTTTAATTAATTAAATATTTTGTTTTTAATTCTTTATAAACTTTTTGATTTTAAACAATTTAATTGTAAAGATTAACTGAGAAATTCACCTACATAATTCAGATATTCACCAATTCAGATACATAATCTCAATTGTAATGATTTTAAAACAACTTTTAAGCCAACAAAGCCGATGATAAAAAAAAAAATTAAATCTTGTTAAAAAAGAAAGAAAACAGGAGACTTGTACCCCAAAGTTAGCTGATTAATATTTTTTTTTTCTGCTTTTCATTTCCTTGTTTTCACATACCAACACATCAACAACTTTTATCCCTACAATATTTTAATTTTCTACAACCATGTTTCTTCTTTGTTTTTAACTTTAAACGATGATGTTGTGCTCTCACAAAATTCATTAAATTCTTTAACGTTTCTTATTTACAAATAGCGTGGTGTCTTTTTTTCTAATTTTTTTTTTTTTTCTGAATTTCTTTTTTATTATAGTCTTAAGTAGGCATTGTATACAGATTCATATGCATATGTTGTATACAAAAAAAAACACAATTCAAAATAACAAAAACAACAATAAAGAGAAAGAAAATAAAATTTAAATATTCTTATAATATAGGCTTTACTTTATTAAAGGACTATTCTTTAATATGGAAAGTATGTATAATAAAATATGAGAAACAAAACAAGAATAAAAAGAAACAATAAGAGAAACAAAAAGAGAAAATAAAAATTTATACGCGACTCATGACAATTTACTCTGTCGCCTGTTGATATTTTATCTCTTATTCTTCCTCTTTTCAAACCAATTTGTTGTTTTGTTATTTTTTTTATTTTCTATTATTTATTTTTTTATTACTTTTTATTTCTTTATTAAAGCTTTTGTTTCTAGCTAGATAAAATATACATATTATATCTACATACACAAAATATGTTTGTAACTCTTAGAAAAGAAACTTTTGTTTTTTCAGTTTTAGTTAAAAATCAAGTTTTGTTCTTCTTTTATTGTGTGTTTTTCAAAGATATCCTTAAAATAAAATATTTAAGAATAACAATAAAACAAAAAGGATAAGCATGTGTGAATTTTGCTGTAAATTATTTATATAAACGTAAATAGAATTCTATTCATAGGTAATAATGCTATGCTTACGTGGTTAAATTTTTTATTTAAAATTTATCTTATGTTTCATTATTATTTTTTTGAATTGTTCAAACACATTGGTCTTAAATATACAAATAACGTATTTTAACCGAGCATAACATATATTTCAGATAAAGTGATGTAATAATATCTATTTTATATTTAGAATATCATTAGAATTTTAAAAATTGGGGTAATATAAAATTTATTGTAGAATATGGGAACCATTATTGATGTAAATAAAACTTAAACCAAATACATAGTGCATTGTGATAAGTAATTATTTTGTTAAAAAATAAATGCATTATAATTCAATAATCGAACAAATTAAAAATATCGAAAATTTATTTGGCTATATCTCACAAACTATAAAAGCTGTGGTATTGAAATTTCACACAAGCAAATATATTAGTAAGGCCGATGTGCTTGATAAAATTCGTTAAAGTTTCTTGGTTCTTTCTGGTAGCTGCCATACAATTTAAATAGTAGTTTGGCAAACACAGTATTATGAAAAACACATTGTACTGAAATTTTGCAAAAATTAATATGGTAATACGGCAACTTAAAGTCAAAGTCTGTCCTATAGTCAGTTATGGCATATTTATTCGCACATAGGATAACAAATTCTTACCAATATCACAGAGTCAACGAGATCTGATTTTTCTAAAAACAAAAACTTCTTAACATACACAAAATTATACAATGTCGGTATTATTAAGAGTTGACCTGAATTTCGATCAAAATATTTCAGCAGCAAAAAAAAAACTCTATCAGCTGGAATACTTGTTAGAGGAATACACAATAGATTATTGTCAACATTTTCCAAAACTATAAATCCGATAAAATTTACTAATATATTTTGAACTTGTTTTGCATAATAAATATTATATAATTCAAAAACAATGACCACTAAATTTTCTTTTACTCACTTACTTTTCTTTTACTAAATTTTAATTTTCTTATACTTGCTGGAATTACATGCATTTTGTTAGAAAAGAGAAAACGAAAGATATAGAAATTCGAATAATTCGGAATTCGAGTAATTTGGATTCTGAAATCTGGATTTAGATTCCCTAATTTATAGTATATTTAAAATTAATCAAAGGTAGCATACTTAAATACGAGATCGCCTGATTTTACTGAAATTAGAAAAATTTTAAAATTACTAAAAAAATTCTAAGATCTACATATCAAAATATTCCAAGAATCGAAAAAATATATAAAGTTAGTAGAAAATTAATTATGTTAACTTTGTTATTTCCCAACGATTGCGATTATGATTGTGAGAATCCTATTTAGCCTAGCTGTTTTTTTGTAAAAAAAAGACCATTTTACAAAAGATATTGCAATTATAATCATCTCATACAATCTTGTAAAATGTGGCTTGATGTCCCATTTTGGTCGAAATATATCAAAGAGTAAATACAGCAATGATAATCACTTTTAGTTCTAAGAATGAATGACAGTGATCCGGAAAAGATTTCAGTAAGAAATCTCTACCATTTATGTAAGAAATCTCTACACATTTACTATCAATGTATGTACCATGACGTCAACATTAATAATCTTAAAAAGTTTTAAATAAAAGTTAATTTTCTATATTTTTTTTACAATATGAAATTCAATTCTACTTTAAAACTAAACTCATTCTGCAAAAGTAAAAGTTTTGCAAATTTAACTCAATATATAGGGTATAAATTCAACTTAATATATAAGTATCTTAAATTAAATTCACCATTATAATTGATTTTTATTTAAAAACAATATTCTTATATCATTTCAATCATAAATAATATTTTCCCTGCATAATATCAATGCATGCCTTTTTCAATTCCAAATTCTTACTCAACCATATATCACTCAGTATTTAACCATAATCTATGTGTACATACTTGTATTTATAAAATTTTAAAAATACAAAAGTATGCATACATAAATAAAAATATTGTAAATTTTTTAAAAAATTTTCTCTTTATTATCGCATATAAAATTTATAATATTATAAAAAATATGAGTTAGACATTTTGTGTATCATTCTGTGTAGGTGTTAAAAGAAAAGAAAAGAGAAAAAAAAATCAAAAAAATGACTGACTTCAACAAAATCTGTAACATAAAGATTTACAGTATCAAAATATTTTATCAAATATATTTAACATTTATAAGAAAATCATTCAATCGTAAAAGAAAAAACTATATACATACAATGTAATATTATTTAAAATATATTTTTATATACAAGCTGTTTCAGTTTCAAGTCTACCGCCGAATTCATATGTAACTACGAAATATAGGGATTTTATGTTCACACGCAATAGTTGGGCCTAATGTTTGCAACCCAACAAATTTTCAAATACTGTGGCTTAAAGGAAACTTGAGCGAACTCTGAGCGGGGTCGCACTGAGCTGTGTAGCGGGTTGGACAAGATGTCGAAAATTTGCATCGAGGATTTAGATTCCTCAAGAAATCCGGGTAGCTAAGATAGGCAACTTGTAATCGTACACTTAATGACGCCATGCTGATCACGGAGTAGAGGGAGCAAAACGTCACGTTTGTGGTAATTGGGGTGCGGTCAACCAACCATAAAAATCTATGCAAAATAGTATAGAATTACATTTAGAATAGAAACACATTGTATATAATCGAAGAAGCAATAACAGAAATAAACCTTATACATAGTTAATATATAAAAATAAATATTACTTATATATAAAAACAGAAAGGATAAAATATTATTATTATTTTGCCATAGATATTTTATATTATTGCCAATATTCAATTCTCTTTTTTTTTTTGTATCCTGCCATTAGGATTTACTATATATGTATATTTTTCCTTGTTTGTTTTATTTTCAATTTTATTCTTATTTTTTGTCGGAGAATTATTATTCAAGGACATCAATGATTTATTTGAAACAAATTGATGCATAAAATTGAAAACATATTATTAAACACAATATACATATATAAAAAAAAAATTATAAAATAAAATAAAATTGTATATGAATATAATGTGTAATGTGCGTGTAATAGAGTTTGAATTTAACAATAATGAAATATAAATCTATATTTTTTAAAAAATATATAAGATATATGTATGTATTTATTGTACACATGTAAATAATATTATCAAACATATTTTATATCAATTACGGACACACACATATTATATACAAATTGATAATATCCATGTTGTCAGCTGATAAAGGATTGTAATTTTCTTTTTAATATTATGATAAATTGATAATACGAATTAAAATTAAATAAAGGATCCGGTTTTTCTTATATACTCGTATAAGAATTCTAAATTTAAAATTCTTTATATTCAACATTTTAATGAAATTATAGGTATACATACATATTATATGCTCGATGTACATATATATTAAATTATATTATTGTCTATAAGTAGAATAAACCAGAGTGAATGAAAAATTATAACAAATTGCTCTCACGTTCTATAAATATTTGTTGATATTAAAATTAAATTTTTTTATAAAAATGTAGTACAAGAATTTAAATATTTATTTAAAATTGTTGATATTTAAAAAATAATATTAATGGGCAATATTTATATAGTTATAATTTTAATATCATATATGAGAAAAGTAATTAAAATATTATTGAATATTATTCAACCGGAGCTAGTGATTAAAAAAAAAAAAAAAAATTTTTACTAAAATATGAACAAATCATTAAAATATTTGCCACTTTACATAATTAACATTGCGGAAAGCACTGGCACAGTAATTGAGAATGATTTCTAAATATAGAATAATTATTTTTGTATCTTCTGAAATTTCTGTTATACTTATAGTATATCATTACTAAATTAAAGATAATTAATTAATCAATTTTCTTATAAAATTGTAGAAGTATGCGATATACTCAATTTTATGATTATAATGAAGAATATCATATCCTCTGATATTCATATATGAGTTTTTCCATATAACAATTAAAATTATTGAAAAATAGACAAATTTTTAAAGAAAAATTTCAAAATTTTTTTGAAAATAAAGTTCGCTTATAGTACGTTTAAAATTATTTAGATTATAGAGAAAATCATCGCGACAACGAAATTTCAAGATTACTGCATAATTACTTAAATACATTGAATTTAACGTATCGAGGAACTATGTGCTAGTTGTAAGCTAAGCAAATAATCATAGTAATACAATATTATTGCAATTTAAACATTTGTAGCTTATTTTTCTTCTTGAAGTATATAAAAGTTTTTCAATGGAATATTTTATTTTTCTGCATTCGATCTAAAATATAGATCGTATAATGCATTCTATCTAAAATATAGATGTAGTAGGAAATATGTACTTTAATTAAGGAGGTTTTTGATACCAACTTGCAAAAAATCTATCCAATTTTTGGTGTACATTTACACAATTTTAACTATAATGTTATACTAATAAAATTCTATTCTAATTTAAAAATAATGCCTGATAATTTTGCCTTATACACGCATTGCATTTGCTTAATTCTTATAGGACAAAATTTAGTTAATCACATACTTCAACTTATTCTAGTAACTAGTAGATTTATAATTCAGCTGCAATATATGAATATCTTAAGCCGTCAAATAACAACCAAACGTTTAATAAATTTCATTCCTATTATATAATATTATTTTCTTATTAATTAATAATTTTTTAAATAAAACAATCATACTAAATTTTTTAATAATAAAATATTATTGTTAAAAATGCAAATTATTTGTAATCAAATATAGCATATTTTCACTTTAAATTAATTTATTAAAATATTAATTTATATATGAATATTAATATAATATGCATAAAAATTTTATATAATTTTATTTATTATAATTATGTATGTATTTAGATAATACGAGTTTTACTCATATACAATTTACAATATAATTAATAATTTTAATTACCCTTGAGTATAATTCATTAACTGGAAATAATTACATATTAATATTATTAAATACCTATCTGACTTTTCACTTATGTAATAATAAATTTAATGTTTATTTACTTAAAATATGCAAATAATAATAATTATCATATATTATTTAAATTAAATACTTCTTCTCATTTATATGAATTAAAATATGAGTTATGTAAGCACTATAAATATTAATATCCTCATTTTTATTAGAGATGCTACTCACTTATTGATTTATTTCATTGGTATTTTATAAAATAAAAATAGTCTAGAATTTTAAATTAAAATTGGGAGCGAGAGCAAACACCTATAAGAAACAAATCAAATTAAATATTATTATAGTCGACATTTTATTGAAGTTGTAAAATTATAGCTATTACACTAAATGGCAATTGAATTTTTAAAACATTTTTAAAGAAATATATTCTAGTGAGTTACTAAGTAAATTTAAGTGAATTTAAAAAAAAAAAATTTTTAATAGAGGTGTTAAAAATCATCGAAGACAATGATAGGTCTAACTAATCAAAACTAATCAAACTAACTAACCATTAGTTTTGCTTCATCATATTTTGATGCCTACACTCCATGAAGCACAGAACTTTAGGCTAAATTGAGAAGTCTCGTTCGCTTCAGCCTTTTTGTCCAAATCCCCGACAAGTCAAGAACCTGAACATTTACATGCTGTTCCAAAAGTGCTCTTTGTTTCATTACATATAATTCCTTATTTCCCTACTTAACTGGGAGACACCTATGAATGTCACTATTGCGCACACACTACCATATTGCGAAAGATCTTGTTCTAGAAAGTTTGTATTTGATACGTCCATCATCATTTGGTTATCATTTGGTTATAATATATGTCAACACCTAATTGTGAGTCCCCAATCTAAGACCTAAGAGCTAATAGTTTTCTCTATATTTGTTTTCCAATTCTATTCTTTTCTCCTTTACATGTTTTTTTCATCTGAGCTTGACATCCAAAGTCATACCTAGGTATTTCGCTGTAATTTCGATAGATACTTTAACACTATTCAAATTCAATTGTGGTGGGTTTATTAAATTTTTGTTTTGAGAAATTTACATGTACAGATTTACTTTCATATAAGAATCTAATTAAATGGAATAAAATATTTCGTTCACACACTGACAATCTCACAAATTTGTAAAATTAGCTAAAATAACCTAATATAATATAATAATATTTGTATTGTCAGGGTCTCTTGTGGTGTATGCATTTGAAATCAAACCGCATAGTTCCATGAAAGTGTATATTTTAAATGATAAGTTAAAATTCATTTTTCAATAATTTCCAAAGAACAATTTTATTGATTTGATAGTTGATGTGCCGCGTATTGTAATCTGTAAATGCATTTTCTAGCTGAACAAGAAGAAATAACGTAGAACAAATTTCTAATTTTCAATGCAATTTCAACCAATTCTGATATTTATTACAACATTTTGTGTACAAATCAAACCACTACTCACAATTATATTAAATTCCCTCATTATAAAAAAATATACGATTTTGAAGTATACTTTTCAATGATGATTAACTATAACCGTTTCATTTTTTTTAATTACTTTTATGACACGTTATAACAATAATAATTGTAACAATAATAATTTTCTTATATTTGCTTCTTTCTTGCTTTAACTTCATATACTTAACTTCATACGTCACAAATCAGACTTTTATAAACAGAAAAAATATAGTAAATGAGATTCTTGACAAAAAAAGCAAAAAAATTGCATTCAATCCCATATATTTCTAATTATAATTTTTTTTTTTAACTTTCCTTCATTTTTAATTTTCATCTTTTTTAACCGCACCGCATTTTCCATCTTTTTTTTTCTCCCTTTTTTTTGTTGTTTTTCTCATTTTTCACATCGAGGACAATATACGGTGGTATTTTATAATTCAACAAGCTAAAAAATCACGAAGGATTAAAAAAAAATGTAAAGAAAAAAGTAAAAGAAAACAAATACAAAACAATAAAAAATTACAACAGAAAACCAAAGTAAAAGAAGAATAAAACCAAAAACAAGAAAAAAAAACTTTTTTTTTTCTTTTATTCCAAAAATACTTTTAATGAATGCATCGACACGAAAATAATTTTAGTAATATGATTCTCATATATTTTATGGACTTATATATGCTCAGGTGGTGATTTTTAGAACTCACCATATTATTCAAATTCCAAGTGAAAACATATTTTTGTTTTATTACATAAAAGAATTAACATGAATTTGAAAAAACAAAATTAAAAACAGTGTATACAGGGTGACATAATTTGTTATATTTATGTCTAGGTAGACACAGTATCCGAGTACACACTTAGACTAATTGGATCCGTCCACCCTCAAGCGCAGCAGTCTACGGTCTAGATGCCTGATATTTTCATTCGCCGGGTCCGTAACTCGCAAAAAGAAATTCGAACCAAGGAACTTCTGCCTTCCTCGTGCCGAAGCTGGATATGAGCACAGAAGTTGAGCGACCGTCTCCTGTTCCTCAACCTCCTCGTCACATCAGCTCATGCAAAGATTGTTAATGGAACGCTCCATCCTGAAATTTTAAATTCATCAGGTCCGTAACTAACAAAAATAAATGTTATTCATGGAACCACTGCCTAACCCGTGCCAAACCTGGACATGAGCACAGAAGTTGAGCCTCCTTCTCCTCCTCCTCCTCCTCCTCCTCCTCCTCTTCCTTTTGTTCCTCCTCAACCTCCTCCTTCTTCTCCTGCTCCTCACAGCAAAATTCTACGAGCTTCTATGCAGGTATTTTTTCAAAATCTATATCATGATATTCTGTCAGTTTCTTAAATTACAGCAATGTTTAATTATGAAAAATAAATATTCAATCAGTAATATTGCAATTGAAATTTATGTAATGAGTTTTTTTTTGGCTTACAATAACCCTGTTCTCCAATACTAAAATTTTATATATCATAGAAGCTGAAAATATATTTCTTTTCACCAACAAACATATATACATACGAAAACATATATACAGATATTATTCTAATTCATAAAAATGCAAAATTCAAAATAGCGAAAAACGACCTTTTACCTTCATAGTTTTTTTTCTTTCATAACTTTTTTGCTCTTTGCATAAAAAAAAAAATTGTTTTTTTACCATTTTTACACTTTTTCTTATTTTTCATTTAACCTTAGTAATTTTTATTTTGTAATTTGTACACATATAACATAAAAAACGTATTTGAACATAAAATGTTGTAACAAAAAAAAAAACAAAACAGAATAAAAAACAAAACTAGAGTGTAAAAGAAAAATTTTTTGTTCTGTTCAACTATATAAGAGCGCTACTGTTCATGGTGTCAAAGAAGGAAAGAATAACTTTAACAATAACGAGCAACCAGAATAGAAGGCGAGAAAACGCAAAACTAAAAATTTTTTTGTTATTTGTTTTTTTTTTCGTTGCACACTTCGTTTCTCAATTCTCTTCGTTTTTTCCCTTTCTTAAAAGAATTTTTGTTTTGAAAATATTTAAGAGAATTTCTTAAAATTTTATTTTATATGAAAATTTACAAGTATAAATTTAAATTACGTTGTATACTTGTAGCTTCGTTCGTAGTATCGACCTTTCATCAAATATTTGCAGTTGAACTCTCTTTAACAGAATTTTCTGTTTATTAATTATGAGTGTCTACCATTATAAAATTGAAAATAACATTACTTGAAATGAGTTAGACAAGATAATTCAAAAATAAAATATTCATAATACGAATTTTTATATTAATTTTTAATATTAAGGAATAAGTTTAATTGAGCAATTCCAGCCTCAAGCAAAAGTTCTTCCTTTTTCTCAACTAATTCTAAGCTTTCGGACATTATCATTAAAAAACCCATTATTAAACACTTAAATTATTTCAAAATCAAATGATTGTTTTTGCATTCAACACAAAATTAGTACATTTAAATCAAAATTACTGTAAACTAACAAAAATAAGTGAAATTTAAAAAAAATTTCAAACTAATTGTACTTTAGCAATTTGTCATTTACATTCCTGGAAAATTAATGGTTTTTAACTTCCACCCTTTCGTTCCATAATTTGAACGGTAATTATTTTTCTTCAATCTCTTTCTTCTGTTTCACTTTTTCACATTTCTAAAAATAGCAACGAATTTAAAACGTTCATTTTGTTTAATTTAATCTTAAATCTATTTAGTCAACGGAAACAATGTTGACACTGAACATTGTCACTGTGTTAAAATGCAGCTAACAGACATGATAATACCAAATTTAATATATCCGCACGTTTGGTTTTACTTTTGTAAAAAAATTAATTAAATTGTAATTAGCTTTTAGATTTAAATTCATCTACATTTTACTAGCATTAGCATGGCATCTACATTGAATGCTATACCTATACTTTCAAAATATATAGAGATGGTCCTTATATTATATTTAATTCTATTTGTGAAAATTTTTACAGAGTAAAATATATGAAGCGCAGAATAATATCAAGTAAAATTTTATTGAACTGAAATCTCGATATTTCTCGGAAAGTAAGTTAAAATTGTACAAATTAGCAGTTATTATCTTAGGTGGGCCTAAATAATATTAACAAAAATCGTGTACTAAAAATATTATATTACTTATAATTGGATTATTTTACACAGAATATAAAATTTAGAACCTTAAACATAAAAAAGGGAAATAGAATTTAAAAAAAAATTATTTGACCATTTCATAATATCCGTTTTGAAACAATTATTTACAATTTTCCTTTTTTACTACTGTTGAAACATAAAATTTCACTTAAATGTTTAATTACCTCACATACCATATATAATGTTATCATCCTGCGAATGCAATTCGCATATAAAATAAAATTAAAATATTTTGCAAATAAAAAAAATATTTTTAATATAGGTACTCTATTTAAAATAATTTTTGGACAATTTACATAAATAATAAAATATTATATTAACAAATTATGTTAAGATTTTTTATTACATTAAATTCAGTAATTAAAACCCTGGTACTCGTATTCCTAAATTTTTGGACGCAATTACCATAAACCTGCATCAAATTGTTAAATTTACGACATTAAATGTTTGTGCGTGAACATGAAAACATTAAAAATTTTTTGATAATATTATTATGGATAAAGTGACAATATAGAATATGCCGATGATATCCTTAAATAAAAATAATAAAAAAAAAGATGGCTGTAAACTGTAAACGTAATTAAAACAATAATAAAAATACCTTAATTCTTATATAGCTTAATGTTTTCAACATTTTATAAGTCAATTCTGAAAGGATTTTAAAAAGATTAAAAGATTTAAGAAAAAAAAACGTAGATTTAAAAAATTAAATTTAGGGAAAATATGCCTCTATAGATAAAAAACAAAAATCACTAATAGAAATTTGTTTATCGTAAAATTTAATTTGTACATAGTACAATAAATTTAAAGTATTCATATGTCATAAACTTTAATTTAAATCAAATTATTACAACTAAGCACAATAGTAATATAGCTTATAAAATCCTACAATTGGACTGGAACAATAACGACTGAAATTATGCCCAAAACCGCAAAACTAAACATAAATATAACTTCAAAATGCGCATTTACTAACAAAAAAATTTTTGCCCCCAAAATTATGCAATTTTTATTAACAATTTTTTTCTCTAATAATAAATTCAAATGGATTGGTGTTGGATACAGTCCTACAACACATCCTCGAGACCCACCCTTTTGATTGTGTACCCTTAAAAAAACTTATATAAATTCTAAAATTCAAAATTTAGATTTTGTTTTATAGCTACTTTAGAATCACTTCGAAAATATTGACAAAAATTTGAAATCAAAATAATTATGAAAAAGTTTTAAGGAACATTACTAGAAGAGTCCAGCTAACTAGCTATACCAAAAATTTGTGTTCCTTTCTTTGAAAAAATATTTTAATCATTATTAATATGTAAAACAAAAACACTCAAATTATGTAAAATATAAAAATACACCAATTTATATTAAAAAGGGAATAAAATAACTACAATATAAAATAAAGGAAGATTTCATTTTATTCCTCAATTCATGTATACAAAATCTTAATAAAATATTTATATAACCATTATAATAAAGCATATGTTTTGAATTTATTTTAAAAAATAACCTTTATAAATTTTCTTGAAATTTTAATTAACTAGCTAGCTATACCAAAAGAAAATTTTTTCGGAAATGGAAAGGATAAATTTTATTTTAATTATTAAATTCCATATATAAAATATTATTTTTAATTATCTTATAATTTGATTTAATAAAACTTACCAAATTATTATCCTTTTTTGGCTTTATTCAAAAAAAAAATTACAACAAAATTTTACCCTTTTATAATCCTCAATTTCATTTTCTCCATTATTTTGTCTACAATATACAAAATTCTACAATATCCTGCAAATAAGTATAATTCAATTTCATTGTAATAATTTCAAGCTGTTACTAAAGAATTTAATAAACTATTTTTAAAGTTATTTACAAGTAAAACAAGAATATTATAATATAGACACCGGCTGTTTAGGATCTCATCCAAAAAAAAAAATTTATCTAAAAATAAATTTATTATTTTAAATTCATATATTTAAATAATTTTATTGTAGTTTTTAAAGGATAGCAAAATATTAAAATCATAAAACTTTAAAAAAAAAATTAAACTACTTCTTCTTTTATATAGTTTTTTAACGAAAATCTATTAACAATCTATATTATTAATATTATATTATATAAGGTTTACATATACACATGTTTTTAAATGTATATGTAAAATATAATGTACATACATAGACAGATAAACATACCGAGTATAACAATATATTGTCTGCGTGTCAATATGTTGAATATTTCCATATTTTCAATGTATAAAAATGGAAGAGAAAAGGAAATATTTCAAATTCCCGTAATTTTTTATAGAAATATCAACAACAAAATTAGAGTGGATCGGAAAATTCCATTTTTTTTCAAATATTCATTTTACAATGAAAACAATGTTGTCCGTGCAATTCAATTTTAAATATTTAAAAAATTTATTCATTAAATTTTAGTACAAGATCCAAGAACTCAAAATACACTTCGTTTCCTTTGAAACTTAAGGAATTTTGAATTTCATGTGCAGTCTAAGAATCACTGACTTTAAAATTGCAACAATACATTACAATAATATAGAATTCAACTTACGAATTTAGTTGAATATTTTTGTAATACATAGACGATCCAATCTAATAATGTTCTATATACATAAAAATGGGTACTTGGATTATATTTCAAATGTATTCAATTTTGTTTTAATTTTCCTTACAATTATAAGATATAATGCTTACTTGAATATAAAAATTAATTGGCTGACTAATTATCTGTAAAAAAGCCCAAATTTTAACCCATTAAAATGGCAAAAGTTTTTATGCAATTTAAAAAATATTCTAGCCAGAATAAGATTAAAGTAAATTTTAGCAGGATAACCTACATAATAATTAAATACGCTGAATACGGTCGCTTATAACATTACAATATTATTGTAATAAATCGACAAGAAAAATTCTAATTTAGTGCTACAAAATTCTCTATAATGTACACATTTTCTAATATAAAACAAGTTAAGCATACACAACAGTAGAAAATGAACTGCCGTAATTTCCTGGAATTCTTTCCAATTACAAACGCTACACCAATTATATAATCACTGAACCCTAAAAATAACAACAAAAATAAAACAGGATGTAAAAACATGCATAAATGAATGTGTGATATAAAGAAAATATGTAACGCATACACGCGTTAACTGTCGGTTGAAAAACGTGATCAAAATTTATTGAATCAAAAAAAAACGAAAAAAAAAGAAATAATAAAATATTTTGTATTTTTCTCTCTTTTTCTTTATTCCATTCTTTAATCCTGTTTTCTTTTGTTTTTTATTGCTTAGTAAATTTTGTTTTATTGCTTCTTTTTTGTTCTGAATAAAGCATAAAAAACACGTACCTTTTACTTCTTCAACTAATGATAAGCATTTCTTCTAATATCTGAAAATTTTGTATGTATAAGAAATCCAAAATGAAACTTTACATTTAGTCTTGCAGAAAAAAGGAAATCTGTCAAAAACATTAGAAATTATTAAAGTAGTTTAAAGTACAAATATAGAAAACCTGAATTTTTCATAAAATTCTTAAAGACCATGAAAAATTTTCTTAAAAGAAGCAAAAATCGATAAAATGATCCTGATAAAAATAAAGGAAATGAGCAAATGAAATTATGTTTTAGAAGTTTTAATTAACGAATTTAAACTATATTTTATATACCAATACCGTAATTTTGGTCCAATTGATAAGATTTCTAATTAGATTCTGTCGATTATTTTTCGTTTATAATGGAATATTCGTGGTAATCTCGTAAATGACCTTTGACTTCCAATTTTGTTTTACGCATTTCTGGAACAAAATCACCTTTTTCCAGTAAAAATTCCATAAAAATCCTGTTTGGTCCAAATTTCAATATTAAGGTACAATTTAATTAATCGTTTTTCTTCTTTACTCTCTTTTAACAATATCGAAAATTGAGAGTAAAAACAATTTCCAAAATTACCCAATCAATTTCAAATTTATATGAGCTTTCGTTTCTTATATTCTGATATTATTTTTTTCAAGGTATTTCTTATATTTTTTGGTACTCGTAAGATAATAAAGAATCTACTCTAAAGAACTTGTTTTCAATGAAAATATATTCACCATAATATCACATATCGTAAACCTATGTCATTATTATTTGTTACTAATCTACGGTATATGAACCGTACGACTAAACTATCACATGCTGTTTATATAGTTGCGGTTATTCTATTTATACTGTCACTCCAATTTATTATTTTGCTGAAACACCAATTTTATAGATTTTAGAGTTACAGACATTTTTCCATGTTTGATGTGCTGGAATTTTTCAGTTTATCATAGCTCCCTAGATATTCCCTATTGATTATTGATTTTTGAGCCCATTTATTTTCATCTCATAATGTATTCATCCCGGAACCATTCCTTTGCTTCACAGTATTTTAGTTTCTATTTTCACCGTCACCAAAAACTTGCTGTCAAATTCAATTTTTTTTTGTTCTTTAGCATTTCTACTATGATTTCACAGTTTCTGTAGCTGCTGTTTCCTTTCTATGACTTCATTAAAAGCTACTCCTTTTCCAAATAGAAAGAAGATATCCAAAATGCCTAACTTATTGAAATATCAACTAAATTGAATATATTACAAACATTTCATTGAAAGTTTTTTTATTGCATTTATGAAGATTTGAACTTCGTTTTTCCCAAAATGTGATAAATGTAGTTATTCTACATATTATATTGAGGCACAAAATTTATATAAGAAAGTAAATAAACCATATAACTTAAAATTTATATAGACCAAATTATAGGAAGAAAACTGAAATCATTATCAACAACACTGTTAAATGCCACACTTGAATAAGAAATTAATGTTAAAAATTATCCTTTCATGGAAAAAAAATCTTTAATAATATTTTTTTTTCTTTTTTCGATTCATTCATAAAGAGTGAATTGCTTTCCGTTCTTAAAAAAAAGTTTTATAAGAATTTTTCATGATTCTGGTTATTAAAACACTAAAAAGAAAACTAAGAGAAAAAAAAAACAGGAAAACAGAATATCTTAAGTTCATAGGAACTTAATAATGTTATACTATACAATTTCTTATACAATTTCTTATATAATTTCTTATATTATATAGAGGTATGAAATGGTTAAACCATATTGTAATATTGTATTACAGTTAATAGCAGATATCCTTAAGGATATAAAAAACCAAAATAATACAATATGGCACGTCATAATGTTAGAATTTTTCTTATTGTACATAATGTATAAAGAATGCAAAAATAAAAAAATTTAACTAAAGCAAACCATAGAAAATTATAGTGAAAGACCACAAAAAAAAAGGAAAGTAAGTTTGGTAAAAATTATTGGTCTCGAAAGTGGAACATTTTAAATAAAGAATTTCAGTTCAAAACGATCTTATCCTTGATATTTTTGAACACATTTTCAGAAAGAAAATTTTAGAAATAAAAAAAAGCTTATAGCTTGTTAATTACCTCAAAACTTCCCACACACCTAAACTCTCCCAATACACCTAAATTTAACTTAAATACGATATTTTACGGAAGAAGGAAAGAGCCAGTCTATCTTAATGCATTTGTGAATTTTAAACAATTTTTCTATTTTCGACCGAATTCAGTGTTGCTAATAAAAGTTATTTTTTAGAATTTAGAGATTCTAACTTGAATAATGCAAAAATTTAAATATCCAAGAAAAATAAATTACTCTCACAGATTCCATCTCCTTATAAACAAAATTGCAAATGGCTTATAGAAGTTTCTTAAACAAATGCAATGCCAGACGAACAGAACAAAACTTATAAGAAAATTTTCTATCCAAATTTATTGGAAATGTGTAAAAAATTGAAGAAATGAAGAATATGAAACTAATTTTTTTTTTCTTTAAAGGATTATTATGTTAAAAGAATAACTAGCACAAACTTTCCAGGATTACAAAAAAAAAGAAAATATTCTCGTTATACTTTTCTTTTTTTTTTTTTTGCAGTAATTTTAAAAAGAAAAGCACAAATAAATTAAAAACGTGAAAAAAGAAAGAAAAATTTAGTAGAAAATCAGACAGGTTGTTGTTTAACCAATAAACAAGTACATTGTAATAAAATATATATACATACATACACACATAGTTGATTTATAATAGTTTTGAAAAATTACAGGTTTACTGATATTTGTTCTCTCTCTTTTTTTTTTTTTTAAGAAATGCACAATTCTTATGGTATTTCTTTTAACTTTTTCGTGATTTTTCTAATTTTTTCTATATACAAAGATTGAAGTCCTTATATTTATTTTAAAGAAAATATTTCCGTTAGAACAGGATAATAAAGTATAGCATGCAGGAAATTTGAAGACTAATCAGGCGATATAAAAATACTTTTGAAATGAAATATTTATATTGTTAAATTAAGTAGGTAAAATGTATTAAATATCATGAAGAAAATGATGAAATTTTTGTACAGAAAGAACAATTTTGTAAGTAGATTTCGTCACTATTCTTAAAAGAGGTCTTAAGTCTGTTACGGTTTTAAATTAATCTACTATCAGATGTTTAGTTCTTAAAAGGTAATTTTTACGGAAAAATTAAAAATTGTAGAAATTTCATTGCAAAGTTTAAACCCTTTGTTCTCTGTGTAAGACATTTTCACAGTGAAACGATATGTCCTTTCTAGGAAATATTAAGAAAACATTAAATTCTTATATTTCTGTAATAAATAGTATATTCTTCCCCCTTCGTATTTCGTTCAATAAACTAAAACAGTTTGCGTTGAATTTTTCAAATATCTTATATACATTAGGTTATGAATTTTCTTGAAATCAGAATGGACACGCTATCTAAACAATCTAAAACATTAAAACTTATTGAAAAACTAGTAAAGTAAACAATATAAAATTAATATTTATTTTAAATTTTGTATCAAAATGTTAACAATTTTAAGTTTACAGTCGAATTTTGAAATTCATATTTACCATCATTGAACACAATTATTGAACTTCAGGATCAATATTAACATTAATATTTAGAACAACTTCTAGAATAAAATATTTATTAATATTAACTATCTTAATATTTGAATAATTAATTAAGCGAGTAAGAAGAGGAAATCATTAGAAATATAGAAAGTTTTACATGCTATTTAATTGAAAATTTTAATAACTTTTGCAAAATGATTTAAAAAAAAAAACAAAATTAAATTTTTAATACGTAGCTAGCAATTATAAATAAATAAAACAGTTTTTTTTTTTGAGATCAAAAGTTAAAAACGGCATGAAAAGAATGCAGAAAAATTAATTAATTAGAAATTAGTTCTATAAAGTTGGGGACCCAACCAATTTTCATTAAATAAAATTTATTTTGAATCTGTAATAGCTAAATACATTAATATCCTTTTGAAATCCTAAAATTATGCAAAATTTTAGACAATTTAGAAAAAAATTAATTTATAAATGTTATTAACTCATAATAGCGCTTGCAGCCGAGGGTATTGATAATATGCGTTAATAAAAGAATCTTAAAACTAAAATGAATAATTTGAACTATTAAAAAAATCTTTCATTAGCTGTACTTGCTATACTCTACTCTATAATAGGTTTAGACTATGCTTAAAAATTAATCAAATTTTTGAGCTCCTAAAAAATTTTAAAATTTCAAAGTTCCTCTTCTTGATATTTTAATTGAATTACTGTAATTTATAAAAAAAAAAAAAACATACAATTTCAAAGTATTTTATGTACAATGTTATTAATTTTATATGAAGAGGAAAAAAAAAATTTTATACAATTTTTCTTAGAAACTTTCTTTTGACAACCATTTTTATTAGTTATAGCTATTTGAAATTGTTAAAAAAAAGGAAACTTTCTGATAAAAGAAAAACCGTTTTCAAAAATTTTCATTTTAAATTTTTTTTGTGCATAAATGATGAAAAAATACCGCAACCAAATAATTGTTTAAATATTAAGCAAGCATAGTTATACCAAGAATCTATAAGATTTATGAGATTTTATTAGCGTACACCGAATTAAAAATTTGCAATTTGTAAGTTGTTTATCAATTACTGGTTAAAAGAGGCACAGGAATATTAAAAACTTTTTGTAGTTACTGTAATTCAAGTAAAACCTTTTAAATATTAAAAGTGTTTTGCTAACTGATATTATGATTTTAAAAGCTACCACATCGGGATATTGATTGAATTCAAAAAATGTTTAGAAAAATATTCAATTTTTTTCGATTTTTTAACATTTTCCATATAAAATTCAAGATTACAGTGAAGTTGCACTAAGAAGTTATAATTTGTTTACTGTGCTTAACATTTGTGACTTTTAATGTGCTTAACATTTAACATTTTTAATTATTCTAATATAGAATTTACAATACTGGTCACTTTTTATCTTTCATTTATACTCGTAATATGTATTTATGATATACACATTTTTTTTGACAATTTTTAAAGTCTAGATTAGTATTTATGTTAGAGGAAAGGAACAGAAAATTTCGTTTATTTTACAATGTATAGCTAAAACTTATATTTATCTTACAAACTAAAGAAGGAAGACCCAACCGTTTCGTATACCTTGAAGGGTATATTAATTTCGTGAAGGGTATATTAACTTTAGTAAAGAGTTTTTATTTTCAGTCCATCCGTCCGTCTGCTCGATTGTGCGATAACTCGAAAACCAGTAAAGCAAATACGAACAAATTTCTTTCACAAGTTACTTGTTTTGGGTCAATGACGAACGTTATTGTTATTTGAATAAATTTGGCCAACACATTCGAGTAACTGCCATACAACCATGAAAGCTAATTCTAAATATTTCAGTAACAAGACTTTATACCCGAATTGTCATGGTTCATGGTATAACTTGGTCCATTTAGACCAAATGAAATGGTTTCACTTGTTATTTATTTATTTTGTTTAGTAATTTTTTGTTTTTTGTTCAATTAAATATTTGGGACATTATTGGTCACTTAATAATGTGTTATTAAGTGATTGTTAGAGTTGTAACAATTTGAGAAACTGCTTCTATATAAAATTTGATCTTCTATTTATTTTACACTACCTAATTCTTTCTTGTCAATGGCTTAATTCTTAAAATTGTTTTCAATTTATGTTAAATATTTTTAATAGATTTCATTTTCATTCACAATAGAAGAAAATTTAATAAAAATGTACCATATTTTCAAATTTTCATTACATTTTTGCACAGAAAAACAAATATACCTAAAAATAATCTCATTGCATTAATAATGCTTCCATTAATATTAATTATGAAAAAAGTCCTTAATTTCAGAAGTTTATAGACCACAAATTAAATTAACTACACAGTTCAAAATTTTATAAGATTCTAATAGAAAGTTTTGAGCTCCAAATATTCACAATATAATAAAAGGCATTATAAATGGAAAATTTAAATTTCATCTCAATAAATGTTTTTTTTTTGTAATTTATTTTTTGTTTTTTTAAATATAATCATAAAAAATTCAATTTGAAAATTTTTTTTTTTGAAAGATTGTTAAACTTTTTTTAATACATTGAAAAAAAAAACCAAAAATTTATACAAAATTTAATAGAAGAATGTTTTTTTTTTCGAACTTTTTTTAACAGAAATATATAGCGAGTAAATTTACATATTTAAAAATTAAACTTTTTGAAAAAAAAAGCAGAGAAAAACCGCAACCAAAAACTTTCTCAAAGTCATTTAATAATCATCAAATTTTCTAAGAAATTTAACTTTAACAAACTTCTTTCTCTTTTTTTTTTGGCGTAAAACAAGTAAATTGAAAATATTTGAATAGGAAAGGTTACCAATAAATGTAAATCGTTTTACAATTTTTTTTTAATTATTTAAAAGCAATGAACCTACATACAATATAATTTATTCCATTCGATTTCATTAGATTCCATTAGATTGTTTTGGAAACTACCATGCAGCAAGGTAAAATTAAGCCTGTTTCTTTGCTATATTTTTACGTAGTATTCAATGTAAAAAATAAGAGAGGTAATGTGATGGGACCAAATTTCACATGTGGAGTATTCGGCAGAAATACCTTTCTTCATATGTTAACGAAACGTAAATCAACTATTTTTCATTAATTTGTTTTTTAAAATTGTTACTCAAACTCTTTATATCGTCAGATAATTGATTATTGTTTTTGTATGTTTGATGTTAATGGGTTCACCTTACTGTATAGCAGAATAAACTAATCCTGATATTTGTGTGCAACCCTAATTAGGTAGCCATACATCTCATTATTACGTACAATATTAGTGTTGAAATTGAAATTATTGTTTGCAGTGAAATGTATGTGCGCTACATTTGCCGATTTTTGATGAAATTATCCTATATAATTTTTGTAAACAATATTTAGTATGATCAAAGATTGTTTCTTCACAAAATTAGAATTCTTAATTTATTAATTTCAGACAATACCTTTTAATTCATTTCTTTCTTACTTCTTTCTGAAAATTTTCATAAAATTAATTAATTTCTGATTTAAGCCTTTTTAATATTTCCAAATTATTATAATTTTTTGAAAAAATTTTCAAAATCCTATATAAAAGTTTTCGTAAACAGCCAAACAAAATATTAGCAAAAATCAAATTTTTTTCAACAAAATTTTTACCATATGGTAACCCTAAAAAGAAAAACAAAAAATTTAAAATATTATGCGTATAAATTTATAAAATGAATTCAAAATTGATTTTAAGTTTTTTGTTTGCTTTTGACTACTACCGTTTACTTGATCAGTGTTCTGTACACCCGTACACCATATACTAAAGATAAAACAAAAATCAACGTGGAAAAAAAAATTCTCTTATTAAATTATTCTTAGAAAAACAGAATTGAATCCTTTCAACAAATTACCGCCATTAAATAAGAATAAACTTGAAAAGAAGCAAGAAATAGCGTTTCGTTTTTTTTTTTTGCCTTTTCTTATAATTTATTGCCAAAAGAAGATTAAGAGATGGTCATTTTTAATGAAACAAAAAAGTTTTTTTTTCCATGGTTTTCTTTTCCTGTTTCTTAAAAGGAATTTGGACTTTTCGTCTCAAAATGTATTTATACTTTAATTATCCATTTAGCAGAACAAAAGCAACAACAACAACCTTTTAATTTCAAAATGGTTTTATTTTTGATTTTCTTACTCGAATTTTCTTTTTCACCCCCATTTCTTTTACGTTTTTCATTTTAGTTTTTATAAATAAATTTTTTTTTTATATTGAAATTTTTTTTCTTAATTTCAAACATTCAAATTAAATTATAATCGCAATTTAGTTGAATTGCTCTAATTTTTTGTGATTATTTTTAAATAATTTTTTATTGATTTCAATTAATTTTATAATTGAATTTAATTAATTTCAGTGGGAAATTAAGAAATCATAAGTTGTAGATTTTATATTTTTAAAGTTTATAAAGTGTTTGTGGTATTGAGGAATTGAAATATTTTCATTTACAATTACTAAAATTATTAAGAAATTTAAACGCTGTTAATTGATCAAAAATTTAGAATAAGATTTTCATAAAATTTGAAATTGATAATTATGATTAATAACAAAACTAACTCCAGAAAGAAGCTCCATTGATCAATTTCACAAAATTTTATTTTTTACAATTAAATTCAGTAAATATTACTCTATTATAGCTATTACTCTATAAACAGTTCGATAGTAATTTCACAGCAGGACATTGAAAGACTGGAATAAAATTTTATTCTGCACTAAAATGCAAAATCCCAATGTAACATATCTTCTATTCCAAAGATCAAATCAGGCAAAATATAATATTGTCAATATAATAAATTAGAAATTTTCGCTAAAATTCTTTTATTTTTACTTATACGACATTACACTGTCATTAAATTATAAAAATTCGTATTCATATTTTTTTCAAATTATAAATCTAATATAAACTAAAGCATGTGTTCCTCATTTCTAACTTAACAACGATATCATATTTTAATTTTTAAAATTGAATACAAGATAACAAAATTAAAATAAAAAATTATAATTCAAAATAAAATGGACAGGCGTATACAACCCAATAAATTTTAGAATAAATTCCAATAAATTGGAAATTCCTAGATTACGGATTTGGATTACGTATTACGTAAACCGAAACCGAAACGGAAAATCCTATATTTAAAAAAAAAACAATAATAGAAAACCGATTATAAAAATTAAGAATCAATTCCAAGAAAGGATTAAATTAAAAAAAGGATTTAATTTTTCTCAGAACATTCTTTAACCATTATAACCTTATAAAACACAAAAATAACGCGCGACCTTTATAATATAAAAATGAAAAAAAAGATCATTTTACTCTTTACTGACGCTATCGTTTTTTTTGTAATCCTTACAAAGTTCTGTAATTTTCAGAAAATTTTCTTGGACTATGGAAAGGTTTCAATTAATACGAAAACAGGCTCAAATTCTTAAAAAATTCAAAATAAAAATTTAAAGGTAAATTAATTTTTTTTTATTATTTTCGAATATATTTAGTCCTTTTTTATTTTTCAAAATTATTTATTTTAAATTGTTAATTTAAAAATGTTAGAATTTTAAACATCATAGGTAAGAAGAACCTCATGGCATAACATGCTTTCGTCCCGATAATTTTATTGAATTTTAAGCAATGAAAATTTTGTACACTCCATTAATTTTTTTTTGTTATATTAATTCTAATTCTAATTTATTTTTTTCATTTGGGTATACTTTATATACATATATCTGTAGTATTGCCTGACGGCATTCTCCTGACGACGGTTAATTTTCATGTCAACATTATTATTATATTAACAAATTTATTTATTTAAATGCAATTTTCATGTTAATTGAAAAAAAAATTTATAAATATTTTATTTAATATTAAAATGAGACCCTCTATACATCACTAGTTCTAATATAATCAAAATTTAAAATAAAATTTTTCAAATAAAAATATTCTAATTTAAATTTTTTTAAATTTCATCCAGGACATTTTTGCTCCTTATCAACAATCTTACAAATTTTCTACATAACAAAAATGTTTTTAAATTTTCATTATAAACAAACCAATTGATTTAAGAGATTAAAGAATTTATATTAAATTCTATGAAGTGAACAAAAATCAAAGGACATTTTGTTTTTTTTTTCTAAGAAATTATTGTTTTGCTTCTTTTTACTTTGTTATTTTGTTTTACTCCTGAAAAACAATCCCATACTACTAAATTCCATTTTAATTAAAAGTTTTGTTTACTTCATAATAATGTAAGAATCAAATTGTAAAGCATTGTTTTATTTCAGAAGAAAAAAAGAAAAATCCTTAACATATCTTAAGTATTAAATAAAAATAAAAACAAAAAGGAATACCTACAATATTTTTTTTTTTCCTTAACAATTCAAATATGATTTTTACTTTCTATTCTTTTATTTTTTAATAATTGAATAAATCACAATTAAAATTAAATAAAAACATTTTAGTAATTGTGATACTTGTAATTCTACAACGCAATCCTTGTCGTAATTTTATAACAAACTTTGCCTTATATGAGTTACAAATTGTGTTCGATTATAATAATGTTGAAAAATTTATACATTGTAGGAAAAACTAGTTGAATTTTCGAATAAAACAATTAAGATTTAATGAGCTTTATAAAATTCTTTGGTATTCGAAAACATTATGAATTGCTGTCATGTAACAGCAATACCATCTTAAAATCAATTACTATTTTGAAACCAAAAAATCTTTCACTTAATGTGGCAGAATATTAATTATATACTCGTAGTTCAATTGAAAACATTGAGTCGGGCTCAAATTTTGATAAAAATTTTATTTTATTTCATTTACTTTTATTATCAGACGACATTGTTTAACAGGATTAGTAAACATTAACAAAAATAAAATCACAATTTAAATGCATAAATGTGACTTTCACATTTTCCTAATCTGAGTACAATAAATGCAGACAATTTGCTCAATTAGCACGTTATTATAAATATAACAGTGAAATAGTTTTGAATTAAGGGTACTGCTCAGACCACCAACATATCACTTCGATGTTGTAATATCAAAACCACTTTTGAGCTTATAAAATCACTAACAGTATAACAGTTAATGGAAATGGTAACAAAAATTAAAGAGAAAAACGAAAAATTTATTCAAAGTTTATTAAAGAATTATTAAAGAATTATTTTAAGTAATTAATAAACTTGATATTAATCAAAAAATATATATTTGGAAGTTTCCTAATACTATACTGTTAAAATAAAAGTGAAATATTTTAGTATAAAATCAAAATATTTTGATTTAACCGAAATCAATTTTAACTCTCAGCTCCGATAATTTACATATTGAATCTCTTTTCACTTTTCTCATTTCTAGAATCATTCATTGAGCATTATACTTTGTTTATTAAGAAGAAGTTCTTGAATTCTTTATTTTAGAGAAATAAAAACATATTGAGTATGTATAAAAACTTTTAGCCAATACAGACAGTAACTCTTTATTTTATTACTCTTAAAAGAAAATGAAAAAAAAAACAGAAGAGCACAACAAAATTTCCTTCTGTTTTATTTCACCCTTTTCTTTAACTTGTTATTTTTATTATTTTTCTCATTTTCGAAAAGTAAAAATCCATAAACCGAAACTTGACCCTTTTCTTTATTTTTATTCTCTTGTTGTTCTCTCTAACTCTTATACATTTAATAATTTCGTTCATTGACTCTTTTTAAGTTTTTTGTCTCTTTTTAAGTTTTTTTTTATAGTTTATAAGTTATTTTTATTCTTATTTTTTTTGTTCTGTTACTATCTTAAATATTTTAAAGTAAAATTGGATTTCTATGGTATCGTCGCTCTTTTAAAATTTTACTAAATCTAATAGCAATATGTTTGTATATTCGAATGAAATAAATCGATCCGGTGTATAAAATCTAAGCGCACAACTATAGTTATTTTAGAGTATAGAATGAAAAACGTAATATATATTTTTATTCTTTCTTACATAAATTGCTCTATACTTGTATATAATAAATTTTGAAAGCTATATCCTTCTTTTTCATTGTATAACCATTGTTTTAAAAAAAAAAATCCAAACTAAAATGCAAAAGTTGGTATTTGAATCGTTTATAAAATTACAGTGGCACGCACTTCTTGTATACTTAAGCCGTTATTAGAAAAATTGGTTTCTAATTTTAAGATAATGATCAAAGGAATACGAATTTTAAGACTCATTTTGAGTTTTACTAAAGTTAATAATAATAATTATGTAAAATAAATTTTTCATATAGAAATACAGCGAAAAAACTGGAACTGTAGGAGCGAAGTTTCCAAAAAAATTCTAAAAATTGCCTCTTATTATTTAATAAATTTACTAATGAGGTTTTGAGGTTTTAATTAACCTCATTTCATGCAATCAATTTATACTTTCGATACGTGCTTGCATGTACCCCCGCACATGCATTAGCGATCGTATTAGTAAAGTCGAAACGTTGGAAAATACAAAAATTTTTGACTGATATGAATCAATTAGTAAGAGAGTAAATTTATTCAGATTTTTTCTTATGATTTTTACAATTTTTTGTATGTTATAATATAATTTATTTAGTGATATTAATATGCCCCTAAAAGTATGCAATTTTATCATAGATCTTAGACTAGTTCATAGTGTTTTGCATTACATAAAATTATTAATAAATTTATGTTTTACTTGTATGTGATACAAACTTACATAATACACGCGATTATTTTGACTAATTGCATAAAAATACAATTTTTCGTGTCTTTTCTCATTTTTAAACAGACAACTTTCGAAGATCATTTAGATCATTTCACTTATACAAAATATACAACAATAAATGATTTACGTTAAATTTCAGAAGAAATTTGTAACAGTAAATCTGTAACACTCAATATAATTTCTTAAAAATACATATGTATATATATATATATATACGACTACAACTACATTAAATATATAGAAAAAAGTTTTTAAATTAATTTAATATAAAAAAAAAATAATAAAAAAACTTATCAAATAAAATACAAGGTGCGAAAATTTTATTGAAACAATAATAATAAAAGGAGTAACTTTTGATCGGTTTTCTCTTTTCTTTTTGAAATTTAAAAAACTTTTTCAAATTTATTTCATTCTCGATTTTGAGAAAAGAGCAGCAGAAGAAAAAACAAAAATCCATTCAGACATTTTGGTGCAGTAAAACTTTTATTGCATTCAATTTTTAATGAAATGAAACCCAATAATATGGCACATTTCACATCATATTCTTTATATTGTCCACGTTCATATATAAACACAATTTGTGAAAATAATTAAGAGAATATTTCTAAATAATGAAAATAATTTAAGAATCAAATATCCTTATTAAACAAAAAGGAAATCAAAATTTATATTTTTTTAATCTGATTCTTACCACATTTCTTCATAAAAATGCAAAACAGATGAATGACATAATCAGACTCTATAGTTTAGTTGGAAGAAGATCTGCCTACAAAGCGGTATGTCACTGATTCAAATTCAATTCGAGGAGAAAAAGTTTTTAATAAATTTTTCTGTCTTGACTTGTTCTTTTGATTACGTTATTCATCTATTCTGCATTTGTATAAAGAAATTTACGATTTATTTTAATTAAATAATTGAAACAATAAGAAAAACAATTATAAGTTATCGTTAGTAAATTATGGCAACTTAATTTCTAAATTTTAACTCATGTATTAATTAAATTATTAAATTTACTTTAAAAAAACCCACACAAAATATTGTTTGATTTTAAATTTTTACTCATTATATTTTATTCTCTATTTTACACAATTTTGATTCACTGAATCGTGACCACCTAATTTACATGTCTCAGCTAAAAAAAAACTTTCATTTATAATAAAATTAGAATTTTAAGAAAAAAAATTCAAAACAATATTTTGTAATATCTAAAATAAATTCTATTCAATATTCTCTCGTATATTCAATAAAATTAAAAAATAAATCAAGAAAAAAAAAATGCCTAAAAATATGCAATTCAATTTTCTAATATAATATTTCTATAGCAGTTTTCAACATTCCTAAGATTATTTTTTTTTTTGTTTTTTGATTTTTATTCAAAATTGTGCTTAACGTAAATCTTAAATTTCATTATTAATTTGTTTTTTCCTTATTATTTACTTGTTCTCCTTCTTATATTCAAAATTTCCTTATTTTTCTCAATTTATTTTTTTTTTTGTTTTTATTTTATTATTAGAAAAGCCCCTTAAGTAATACACCTACATACCATATGTATAGTATGAAAAAAAAAACCAAAATTAAAAACCCTAACAGAAAAAATAACCGAAGAGAAGAGAAAAAATAAACAGAGAAAACATAAAATTGAAGATTCATCTTATTCCGAAGCACACTCTTATTATTTTTATTACTAAAAATAATTTTTATATTGAAAAGTAAAAAAAATTTTGAAGAAAATAAAATAAAAAATAATTTTTTTTTTTATTTTTGTTAGTTGTTATGGAATTATTTGACCTCGAAGCACTTTAGGTACAATTGAATTGGAGAAAAAAAAAACAAAATTAAGAAATTTTACTCCTTAACAACGGAGCAAACAAGTAGTTGCTACTCCGAAAGTAATTATACCGAAAGAGAAAAAAATTTCACATAAACACATACCTTATATAATATTTATATTATATGGGTGTATTTATAGCTATAGAAATATGAAAAAAATAATAATAAGGTATATTTCAATTTGTTATGCCTTGTAATTTGCTCACTACCTCAATTTTTCCCAAAAAAAAAAAAAATACAAGAATCCTTTTTATTACCTTATACGTACTCGAAATTTTGTGATATTTTTTTTTCTTAGCTTTCATACTTCAATACAATTTTAATATTATTACCTCATTTTTGTTTTGTTTTTGCCCTTTCTTTGTTATATTACGCGATGTACTTGAAAATGCGTACATTTTAATCTTTATAAAAAAAAATCATATTATCTTTAGTATCACCTTAGGTCTTGCTTTTTTATTTTCTTCAAAAATCCTCTATAAATTCTCAAATTTTAAGAATTTTTATTATTTTATAAATTATGGCCCCTATTTTTGTTTATTAACATACTTGGAATCATATCCTTGTTTAAGGATATAATTTAACAAGGAGTATAATTTTAAAAATTTTAAAGGCACTTACATGATTTTTGGTTTATAATAAATAAAAAAATATGTGATTCCGAAATTATAAAATTTTTTTAATATGTTCTTAAAAATAATTTAATTTCTTTATATTTGAATTTTATTAAACAAATAAATAATTGTGAATCGAACATGCATGAGCTACAATAATTGCAATTGGAATAAATCGGTTGTTCTCAAAATTTAAATAATTATATAAAAATAATAAGAAATCCATTAGTTGGAGGCACAAAGAAACTAGAGAGCAACTATCAGGTGTTTTTTCTCTTAATTCTTAAGTTTTAGTAAATTTTTATACCATCAGACCCCTTCATTTTTCCAAACCTTACAAAAATGCGTAAAACACAATTGTAATAGTGGATTAGATTAATTTTTTAGATCTGTTCTGTTACAATATTTGTGCTTCCTATCTTGATATGAACAGGGGCTTTCTGACACACGTACAGATGAACCAGTAAAGTGAAACTAACTAACAGGCAGATTTTGTGCGACTCTATTATTAATTTCTATATCTAAAATAATATATTATTTTCTAATTTGAAAAATTAATTTTATTCCAATATATTAATATTGCAATATATTTGTAAAAATTTTTTTATATCTTTATTATTATATTCAGAATTATAAGAAATTCCTAAAAATTTAATTTATAATATTAAAATACCAATAAACAAATAGTTTTACTATAAGATTTTGAATTTATTACTTATTTTCTTCTATATATTTTGAATTACATCGAAAGCATATTATTTGTAATAATAATTTCAATATAGCTATATAGCTAGTTCAGGAAATCATCATAAAATCTGTAATAAATAAATAATTTCAATTTAATAAAAAAAAAATTTTCCCCTTAACAGTATTGTAATTAGATCAAATTGTATTTTCCGAAATCGATAATTAAAAAACAATATTAGAAATTTCATTTTGTCTTTTTAATAATATTAACAAAACTGAAATTTTAAATTAGGTATATTTTTCAATCATATTGTAAATTAATCTGAAAATAATATTGCAGAATTATTTTTTTTCTTTCAATTAATTAAACTATTCGAATTAGATGTTTAAATACAATATCGCATTTTGTGATGAGCTTAATCATACACAATTAAATTGCATCAAATTAAAGTTCTGTTATAATGAACTTTATTTTTGTAATATAAATTTAATTTACAAATAATGTGATGAATTAAATACAGCAGTAATCCTTTTATTTTTAATTTAAAATAATATATTTTATGATATTCTGTAATACTATGTATAATACCTTAGAAAATTCACGATACTACAATTTTATTGAATTTTGAAATCAATTTTTCGTAGTTATAAAATAACATTCTCGTTACACAACACATCGTAAAAAACTGATTATAAACTAAAAGAATATGACTTTTACGATAATATTTCAAAATCTTAAAGCAACGAGCAATTATTTTAATTAATTATCAAGTTATATGTTACAGGGTATTTCGCATTAAGTGGCTAATAATTTCAGTGATGATAATTTCAGAATGTATGAAATTTGCATTTTTCGTATGTTTCGTATGTTTGTAGCGCATCAAAAAAAATATTAATACAAAAATACAATACAAATTTTCGAGAACTTTCGAATTTTTAAACAAAAATTAACGAGCTTTATTTCGAAAACAATGGCTCAAATAAAATTGATGTGAGACCGAGAATAAAGAGCAGTCAATCGTCTCTAAAATCAGCCCACGATGCTTACTCTCTGTTGCATATCCCTAAAGTTAAAACATTTTCTTTATGCAAAAAAAAAAATAGGGTGCCATTTTTTTCAACAGGCTCTAACTCGAAAGCCACTTAATCTGCACCCACACCCACACCCAGTTTTTTTCGAGATCAAATAGTCATTAATGAAATTATTTACCACTATATACGACACATTCTGTACATGTAAAATTTTGTTGGTCTTTAGTCGTATTTCGTGCATATTATAAATATGTCACTACCATTACATCTTTGAAAAAGATCAAATTGTAAATTTAAAAAACTTTTAAAATATTTGCTATTATTAGTAAAGCACCATTTTTAATTTTAATTAAGAACTTTAAAACATCCCCTAAAATTATGCAATTTTATTTTAAATATTAAAAAACTTAAAAATAATTCATCAATTTGTTATGTTATGTATGGGGCGAATTCAATGAGCACCTCGACCACCTTGTCTTTTCAGTTCATCATTTTGCATAATTCTTAGTTATTTTGAATAAAAATTAAATTATAGTAAAATTTCTATAACCAGGAACAGTGTAAATTTCAGAATTAAGTTTAAATTTTTGAAATATATTTTTTTTGTATGTTAATTTTTTGTATGTTAATTACACTAAACCATATAACTGATTCGATTCACAAGAATCATCAAATTATAAAGTGTTCATATACAAACGATGTTTAACTATAATTGAAGTTTAATTTCACTAATTTTTCTTTCAAAATTACAATTGAATTTTATTTTTGGAAAATTTTATTAAAAATTTAATTTAAATTAAAAATTTTAAAAACAATCATTGAGCATATCAAATCCACATTTAATTTTTACATAATTTTTTTATTTTACTTGCATTATAAGAGTTCTCAGAACAAAATTTTATTTTTTAAATTGCAAAATCATTAATTACTTTCAAATTTTTTTGTTTTGTTAATAAAAGAGTAAACTATTTATTTTGTAATTATTATAAAAGTAATATTGTAATATTCATGGTAAAAGTTGATGTTTAAATTTTTTTTTAAAATTTGTGACGAAAAATACGGGGAAAAAATTACTCAATTTTTGCATTATTGCTGACTGTAAGGATTACACAAGGCTTGAATTTTAAATATTGCTTGGTGTTATATCTTACAGTGAGTAATATTGTAATGGATTATCATCATTATAATAATTGCGCATATACATATTTACATATGAACATACTAAGAAGATTTTAAATAATTTTAATTAAAATATTGAATTATTTTTTAGTAACAATTAATACAACAATCTTTATTATTATTTTATAAAGTTTACATATTGTACACTTTTTTTTCATTTTTTTTTTTAGTTTGTATGAAAATTTGACGTTTTCAATTTCCACGTGTACTACGTATAATAAATTTTATAATAATTATCATTCATGACCCAAAATATGTCATCCACAGATAAAATTGTAGTTTTATCATATGCAATTTAGTAAAAGCAAAAATAAAACTTTCAAATGTTGTTAAAAAAGTTATAAAATTTTCAAAAATTACTTAAAACTTTATAAAATTTTAATTAAATTGAAAAATATCCTAAAATACCCGACATGTTTTCGTATAGATTTCTAATGATTATTCAATATTTATTAAAAATTAAAAAAATTCCATTTAATTTTGAAAGTTTTAAATAAAATGGAGCAAAATTTAAAACTCTTACTTCTTTAATCATAATATGTTAAAGAAAATCAAAACATATTATATTCAGAGAGTAAATATAACATTACAAAGTTTTGACTCATTGAAACAGTTGGAAAATTTGGACAAATGCTTCAATATAATACAACCATACCGTTTAACTTTTAAAATTTAAGTAGTCTAGTTTTCGAAGAGTTCATTGAATATGATATTTTTTAATATATACCTAATTAATTTTAAATTAATTAATTTAATGTTCATTTAATTACGTATAAATTTAAAAAAATATTCTATTCAAAGTTACAGTAATCAAATATCTTGCTAACACTCTTGATTACTAAGAATTTGGTACATTTCTTTTATAAAATTATAATGGTGCTTTAATTTATTTTAAAATAATTTTCACAAATACAAACAAAATGTAGATTTTTAGATAATTCCAGAATTCTACATTTTAGTTTTAACAGCTCCTTCAGGTTAAAAAAAAAATCAAATGAATTTTATCATATATTCGATCGCCTCGATTTTTTAAGGTAAACCCACTTACGAAACATTTTCGTGGTTTAAAAAACAAAAACAAAAATTCTTTCATATCCTTTTTTTCTGTTTTTTTTTTGTTTTCCATTTCACCTCTGCACAGCAATAAATTTTCTTTAAACGTCTTATACAAAGAGAAAAAAAAACCCAAGAAATATTAATTAAAATTATTAATTGGAAATTTTGATTGGTTTCTCCTACAATATTTCCTTCTTTTTTTGGTTTTCTTCCTTTTCTCCTTAAATCTATGATATTTAATTTTAATTCAAAAGAAATTGAATTGAAAAAATGAGGGGAAGGTATTAACTTTAAATTTTTTTTTAGAAAATTCGAAAATTGTTAAAGAGAATTTTTTTTTTAATTACCTTCTAATTTATATTTAACATGTGAGATTTTCGATGAGCAAAAAAAAAATTTTTATGATTACACAGAGAAAAAAATTTAAATTTTTAATTGAGTTGTGTTTTGTTTTTTTGAAAATTATTAGTATTACCTTTATTATTTTACGAAAAAATTTTAGGAGTAAAAGCTCTCTACATCCCAAAGCAAAGGATTTGAAGAAAAATGGCACATCATACATGCTTAACTTATACACTTGCAACAAATTTAATCACTTTATACAAACAAAATCAAAAAATTTTAACTCTTAATTTTTTTTTTTCATTAAAACTTTAAATTTAAATTTTTTTTAAATTAAATATAAAAACTTCAAAGTTATATAAAAAAATATTATAAATAAAGTTGGGTACTATAATCAATAGTTTGTAATGTAGCACTTTTCCCTTCAACAACTGAAAATACTACTTTTAAAAACAATGTACATTTTTCAAAATTTGCATAAATTTAGGATGAGGCAAAAAAATATTGAAAGAGGTATTAAGATAATGCTCAAATTTAAATGTTAATTGCGTGAGTTAATGAAAATAAATAAAATTTTTAACGGCATGGTTAAATTTTCGAAAGTTTAGAGTTTCAAAAATTTACAAGGTGCCAAAAATTCAAATTTTAGAAATTTCGAGTGGAAATAGGTTCAGAGGAAGTTGAAGGTGGAAAACATTTTTCTTCTAACGAAATAAACTATTTACTAGTATCTAAAAGCTGCTTAAAATTTCAGACTTCTTCAACCATATTTCAAAAACAGAAAAACCATATAAAAACTTGGAAACAAAAGATTTTTAGATATCGGTAAGTTTAAGCGGTCATTTTCTTCTCTTACATTTCAAATACGACGAGCCGCGGTAGATGTAGAAGGATGTGAAAGTTTTGTAAACTTATCCAAGCACGGACGGGTGAACAGACAGACGGACGAGTGAAACTAATAAACACTTTTTTTTTCAAAATTTTGTTTGGAAAAATGCTAAAAAGTCCATTATTCTAATGAAAATTAAATAAAAAATTTTTTTGTACCAAAACACTAAAATTTTTATTTAAAAATAAATTTTATTATAAGTAAATTTTTTTTTTTTAATTTCATTATTAAAGTTTAATTTTTCTTTTTCTTATTAAATAATAGAATTTTAGATTAAATTGAAATTTTAGAAATATCATGAATATTATAGTTTGGGCCATTAAATTACATTTTATGCATATAAAATTCTTAATAAATTCTAGTTGGAATTTGAAATTTTCATGAAAAATATATTCAATAATTTGAATTTTTCAATAATTTAATAAAATAATAAAAAATTTTATTATTAAATTAAATTTTATACTAAAAATAGATTAATTGTGTTGTTTAGAAAGTGTTTAATGAATAAAAACTGAAGAACTAGAAAATGAGAAAGAAGATCAATATCTGACATAAGCTGAGAAGTAATACTAGTAATTTCTTTACGACCACACTTTTCATCACTTAAATAATACATTTCATATTTTCTCTAAAGTTAATTGCATACCTACTCTGTGTTTGAATAAATTTTTCCCGGGGTTACATGAAAACCGCATAGTATATTTGCTGTAATTTTTGAAATATATAAAATTTTCCAATAGTAATCTGAATAGTTTCCAAATTATTAGCAAGTTTCTTTAAAAATACATTCAAATTAAATATAAATTTTAGTATCGTAGTCTTTAATTCTTATTCTATTACTTTCAATTACAAATAATAAATTTATAATGTAAAAATTTGGAAATTATAGCTTAATAAATATTTTTGAATTATCACTGAAATTAACTAACAGGCGGAGAAAAAAATCACAATTTAACACTGAATTTTGTTCCATAGCATATTACCTCATGTCTAAACGAAGTGCCTTATTTCTAAAATTTTAAAATTCAAACCTTATTTTTTCAGATTAAAAAATTCTTTAGCTGCAATGTAATTTCAATTACAGTTAGAATTTTACCAGCAATTTTTTATTTCCAAAAATTTTCATTTATAATAAATTACCTTTAATATAATGTCCAAATAAATTAAATTTAAACAATTTCAATTTCTAAATTTTTACAAGAATTAAATCACACCTTATTTTCAATATTAAAATATTTTGCAGTCTCTTACATAGTCATTCTCTTATATTTGTATATAACATAGAAAATTCAATCACTTTTAAGAAAAAATAAGAAAAAATAGAAAATTTTATGTAAATATAACAAAATAATTAAAATATAACGAAAACTCATTTTAATTTATCTATGATTTTATAATAATTTTGAAAAGACATACATATGCATTTAATTTAAATATTTCCATTCCCATAGTAATATGAAATTTTTTAAATTTTCTATATTAGTGCATCGTATCAGAAATTCCACATTAAAATGCATAGTACATACATACATGCCTTATGTGTTTATTTTATATACACAAATATTTAACATGCCTTATGTAAAATATTTATATACATAATTCGAGTATATTATAGTTATTTATTACATTAAAAACTTTCAAAACAAATTTAATTATTTTATACTTTGAATATTATGATTTAACTTAAACTATTGAAAATTTTAAGTTCAAATATGTATGTACGTGATTTACTAATTCCCAAGCCAATGCATTATTTTTTGCTCTTTATTATATAATATTTGGAATAGTGCTATTGCATGGTGTTTATATCAAAAAATTTTAGACAGAAAATATGTATCACATTTGATCCAAAAAAAATAAAAAAAACTAAAATCTATACATAATTTTTGCCCACGGAATAAGAAAATTCTCAAACATATTTGAATAACAAGAAACACGGAGAAGTTTTCTAAAAATTAGGCTTAGTAAAAAATTGTTTTCTTTTCTTTTAATCAATCCCATAAGTACCCAATTCCTATTGGTTTCTTCTATACTTCTACACACAATATTTAAAAATCTATACAAATTGCTTCCTTGAACATTATTAGAATTGTAGTAGAATAAAATTTTTTTAGTACAAAAAATTTCCGCTAAAGAAAAACACAATTGAATTTTTAGAAAATTCAAGTTATCTAGAAAAGAGTTTCACTGATATCTAATTCAATATTCAGGGGTTCCATTTTTATATTAAACACTAATTTTTTAATTTATTTAATTTCGGCCATTAATCCAAATTGAACGTCCATCAATTGAATGAAATTCAAATAATCATTAACTTTATAGTTATGATTTAAAACTAAGCTAGGCTTAGTTTTAACGCTGAATAAATTTTTGAAAAATTTAACAAAATTAAATAATTTTTAATTTATATAAAATTTTTCAAAAATATCGAATTTTTTTAATAATCATTAGTTTAACATGAAATAATAAATTTTAAAGAAAACAATAATAAATTACAAAACATCTCTCAAGAGCAGACCCTATATATACAAATTATACATGCAACTCACATGCATTAAATAAAAGTTTCATATAAAAAAAATTCTTAAGTCAATTACTCTTTGCTCATCACATTTCATTATACAATTTTCATTAAATTTACCTATCATAAATAAATAGTATCCTTTTTCTCAAATTCACATAATATCCTTCTAATATAATACACAGTAAATAATAATACTATAAATGAAAAAAAAAAATATATTTAAATAATGATTAATGCAAATTTATATGTTACAATATTCTTATATAAGTAAGTACATAACATATAAAATAAACACAATATCCTTTCTTTTGCACATACCATTTCCCAATTATTATTTTTGCATGTCCAATAACAAAACCATAACAATATACTCGTGTGCACTTGTAAATGAGTTCATATACAAACTTGCATATAAGTACATAATTTTATACACAATATTAAATGAATTGTTCGAATAACTGCACATATTATGCACACGTTCAGATGCTTATGTAATAAAATTTAGACAAATGGATTGTGTAAAATAGCACATCATTCTTCTCTCAATCTTATATTATATTGTCACGTTGCATACCTCATGGGGCAGAATAAAATTTGAGAGTATTAAAATAGTTTTAGTTAATGTCAGGCTACACAGATAAAATGATTCATTCTCGGGTAAGAAGCCATTTAACTTTACTTCAGTGCTGTTACAGAAATTTTACTAAAGCTTACAGATATTTTTAAAGAGAAAGGGGTAGTCTAAAATTAATATATTAATAAATCTGAGAGGTGATAATTTGGTAGCTGAAAAAACTTTTAACATGTTTAAAAATTTTAAAGAATGTGAATGTATTTTGAATGAAGGTACGGGTCGACGACAGTCAGACGTACATTAAAGAATAAAACTAATGAGCTACATTTTTGTTTTTCAAGTATTATTGAAAATCTGTTTAAAAGTAGATAGAAAGGATCTAATATGGATCATTTTATTTATTTGATTTCTTTTTATACAATGAACATTTCAGTACATTTTCTATTTTTACATAAACATATACATTTACATTCTATAATACAAATATATATGTATGGGTATATATGTAGGATTTTCAGAACAAAAGCCTATAAATATATACAGTTAGCTAAACCTAAATTCATTTCAGTTGATTCTTATATGAAACAAAATATGGAAATAAGCTTTTCCCATAAGATATACTTAGATATAGTTATACTCTATTGCTGTATTGGTATTAAGGTGATTTAAACTAAAATGTTTATGTATTAACAATAATTTTATGATATTTTAAATAAAGGAGGAAATATTTCCTCCTTAAATCAATTGAAAAATACCAGAATGTAGGGAAATAAAGACTGAAAAGGATATTCCTATGTACGTTTACGATTATGTCAGACATATGTTTATTTTTGTTTCTCATATATTCGGAAATTAAGTATAGAATTAGGAAAAAGGTGATAAAAATTTACACAATATAATAAAATTTTTTATTTTTAAATTACTCAAAATTGAATAAGAGAATATATATCCTTTTTAAATTTTCTATATTTTTGAAAATCTTTTCTAACCTATTAATTTAATTTAAAGAAAATATGGTTGAAATTTTCTATTGTACTGTTGTACTAAATTTTTGGAATAAATTTTTATATATTTTTTTGCAAACTAGGGTTCACTTAAAGAATTTATTTTACATGGCCCTTAAAAATTACAATAAATAAGCTGAAAATTTTATATTCTATAGGAGTCCCTGGTATAGGATTTATAAGATATGGTCTAAGAATTTTCCAGAGCCTTAGATATCATCAAAATGATCTATGATCATGAAATACTTCAACAATTCATTCCTGATGTTGGACAATTGACGAATTGTCTTCATAAATAAAAATACTCTCCACAGGATATATTAAGGCACAATAACTGAACCTACTTTTTCTGAATTAATTTTTAAATCATTTCCAAATTCTTTCAAATTGATGTTATGTTAAATTTCAGCAAATTTTTTTAATAATTATTAATAAAATAAAAAAAATGCATTTAATATAAAACTTTCTCCTAAAATTAAGCTTTTTTCTCTTTAAATTCAAAATTTTCCCAAATTCAAAATTACATTTATTTTAAATAACTAATCATAATGTGATCCTTGAGAGGATTAATTTCTAGTTATAATTTTATTCTCATACATCAGCATTAGAATAACATTATTGTACTCGTAGGTACACAATACACAATTTAACTAATTTAGAAATAATTTATTTTTCCGCAAAAATTTATAAGTAATTTTTTAGGTTTGTAATATTCTGTTCCATATTAATTTATTTGAATTAAGGGCGATACTTGTTTTAATAATACCGCTCCACTTTTAATAATACTAAATGATAAAATTAAGCATGAAGTGTAAATTTTCGTAAAGAATTTATTACATTTAGACTAAAATTCGCAATTTATCTAGCAATTCAATAGCATGTTTCCCCTAATTTCGATATATTTTACAGTTTTCTTCTAGGATGTTTCAGTAAAAGAACTGTATTTTAGTTATAATGAATGATTGTCAACTTATTTTAACATAAATGAAATTAACATTACGATAAATTAAGAAACACTCAACTTAAATTTTTTGTATAGTGCCAATAATATTCTATAATGAAGTATTGAGCAGACCTAACCTATTGATTTTTTTTTTTAGGCAAATTTATTATTATTAAGGATAATATACATACATATACATATATGTATGAATGAAATATTTGTATATTATGTCCATAATCAAAACAAACGTTTTGTACAAATTACTTTTATAAATTTTTCATTCAATAAATTAAAGTAGTCTAAAATTTTAAAATTAATTTATTGTGAACTAGCTATTATTCGAATATTATAAAATTATGATTTTCCAGAAATTAGAAAGATAATAAAAGATATATAATAACAACCACTGACAATTCAGGCTGAAAGTTTTAAATCAAAAAGTCAACTACAAATTCTTAATCGTGTTTTTTTTATAAATCCATTCAATCGAGATTAGAACTGTAAGAGATAGTAGTAGATAAAGTTCATTGAGAATAGTTAATCTTACATTTCTATAATTCATCTATACATTCTTTTAAAAGCGAACAGATTTGTTGTGAAAACTTTATTGAAATTTGATTTTTCTTCCTTAAAGACTTTGTGAACTTTATATTTGCATATCCAGACTTATTTTATCTGAACCTATTCAAATATAAAATGGTTAGGTAAAATATATAAGGTAAATATTTTATAATTTATTTAATTGATTATAACTTAAAATTAAATTATTCATTTAAAATTCAGAATTTCTTTATCCCTTATGGGATTAATCCCTTATACGATTAAGAATATTTCATTTCAGCTTCATTTATTAATTAAATTTTATTTATTTAATTTAAACCGTTCATGATTACTGTGTTTGAATACTGAATACTATTAAAATGTTTTCATATTTTCAATAAGCGTAATTATTTTCCATATCATAGTTTTTCTCATTCCGATTTTTTGAAAGTAGAATTTTATTTTGTCCTACTAACAAGAATAGATTTTTCTAAAGTCCTTTAATAATTAAATTCAGTTAACAAGGTAAGGTACTGCAGTTGTCAAAAGAAAACTGATTTTAGTAGCAAAATTCTGGAATAGTATTCAATTAAAAAACACAAAATTCACTTTTTCAATTTGTTAACAGTATTCTAAACTGTTAGAAAATCAATTAACATAATGTTAATGTTAAACGAATAAAACAAAACCTTAAAAAATAATATGACAATATTCGTATTTCAATATAAAAAACAAAACAACAAAAAAAAAAAGAGAGCAACAAGAGACAATATAGCTAGAGGTGTCTAAAAAGTAATTCTTCAAAATTGTTATATAATATGATGTAATACATATTTAAGCTGTCAAGTTAAATTTTTTTTCTTTTTAAAAGAAAATTGAATATAATATTATGAAAAATTGCTTTTAATAGCAAATGGGTATCTATATATATTGAAAATAATATATCATACTTAAAAGTAAATAATATACAAATATAATACATTATACATCTGCATATATATATACACAATATTATGGAAATTATACAATATTATAATATTATATATGGTATATTGCATGTTCTTTTAACATTTTCAAAATTTTATAAATTTTATTTCATATTACATTTTTATGTCAAAATAATCTATATATTTACGCAAAAAAAAAAAAAAACAAAATGAATGCGTATACTTTCATTCATTTAAACCATATATTATACATATTATTATTTTTGAATTGAAATAATGTAATATACATGCATATATATACATACACATATGGTGTATATGCCCAAAAGAATGATATGCTCCGCCGCATAACCATTACAAAATATTATAAAGAAAAATTTCACTATATACCTACACACATTTTATACATTTACTCAAAAAAAAAATTTACATTGAAATATAATTTAATATAAGGTAATATACAATATAGCTTGCATTCACTTCAACAATATGACCACATGACATACATGACATACGCAGTTACAGAGAATGAACATTAAATAAAAATAATAATGAATAATTACAATTATAATAAATTCCCAGATTGCATTCAATTCAAATGAAATTACGAAAATAAATATTCTTAATTTAGGAATAATAAATTTTACTTTGAAATTCTGTTGAGTACGTAATTTGAAATTATTTCATATACTATAGGATGCATGAATTTACAAATTTTGGTAATTATTCAAAATCTCATATTCTGAGTACTTAAAATATAACACATTCAAATTTTCTTCTTATTAACTTCTCTGAAATTTAAATGAAAATTTCCAAGACTTATATAAAATAATTATTGAATTGCCCTCTTTTATAAAATATTCTTACATAATATAAAATATTTAAATGTTTCGTTTTGTAAACGTCATAAAATGTGAAATGAAAAAGAAAAAATTAAGATATTTCATATTGTCTGATTACTTTCTCTAACAAAAGTTGATATTTTTTATATTACATACACATCTTTGTAACACGAAAAAAAAAAGAAATGTAACAGCTCCCTCTCTTTCTCTCCTCCTCACCTTCTTTTTCTTTCACGATACTCACTTTCATGCTACTCACATTCATTCCTTGTTTTTATACTTTTACTATCTTAATAATACTTTCATATCACTTAAAGACTCTCTTATACAATTTAAAAGTATATTTTAGTATTGTTGCAGATGATTGCTATTTCTAACAACAATAAAATATATTAAAAAAGAAAAATAAGAAGCAAGAAATAAAATTTGTATTTTTTTTTGAGTGAAAAAAGAAAATATGAATTTAGTAAGGCAACAAGCAAAACGAGTTAAAAAGAGAGCAAAAAAAAACAGGCGAAATGAAGTAAAAATACATGAAAAAGTTAAAGAAGCAGCCCAAAACTGTTTTTTTTTTGTTTGTTTGTTGTTTGTAGTATAATAAATGTTACGCTATTTTAGTTGTCGTATATAATATAAGAAAATTTTTGATGTATACGCAATATTATACGACACACATATTTATATGACATGATCTATATATTCACTTTGAACATCTTTTATTCATAATAATTCATGATTCATTGGAAATGGAATATAATATATCATTCAAATATGTATATAAAGAGAAAACTATATGTACGCATACCAAAAATACACATATTTATATGTATGTTTTTGTGTATAACGTTACAACTTTCATAAAGCATATAAGTTTTAATAAAAAAGAAAAGATTTTCCAAAAAAAAAAATTTTTTCCATATAGGTAATATTTATTCCATTTCGCTTGAATCCCCAAAGAGCTTAATTAACCGTATATATAAGGTATTTCAGGTATCTATACCTTTTTCTGCTTGACTCTTCTATTTATCAAATTTTTTTTTGAAATTCTTTTTTTTTTCAAAATCTACAAAATATCAACTATAAATAGTAAATTTCAAAAGAGAATTCGAACTTCTTCAACTCATTTCGAAAAACTTTTTCATATAAGGAATTCCGAATTTGTAAAGAAGAAGAAGAAGAAAAAAGTAATTGTAAATGAATGAATTTTCATTTGAAATATTGATAAAAAGATATTGAAAAAGAAAAAAAACCAAAAATATAAAATAACAAAAATACATAAATTACCTATAAAATTATTTCCCAAAAGGTGAAACAAATCTATAATTTTCATATGAATTACTTTTTAAGTAGTCTTAAGAATTGAATTTGGAAGAAAAAATTATGAAAAGGATATGAGATCAATGAGTTGTAAAATTTTCCATGATTTTTTCCCCCCCTATTTATTTACTCGTAAATATGTACAAGAAACCCGTGCAAGCATTTTATTCATAAATATTCATTTAAATTTTTTTTTGAAAAACGTCAATCATTTTGGTAATAATTGACAAAGAAATATAAAGATCCAGAATACTTTATCTAAAAACAGTAAAATTTTGAAAAATTCGGAGTAGGACCTAAAATTTCGGAAATAATTCCGAAAATTTCTTTAAAAATTCTATTATTTTTTTAAAAATGTCAATCATTTCGGTAATAGTTGAGTTTTTATGTAACTTGATTTTTTTAGCAGAGAAAAATAATGACAAGGATTACTTAATTTAAGTACTATTTTAAAAAATTCGGAGTAGCACTAAAAATTTTGGAGTTTTTTTCAAATTTTTCGGAATTATCTCCAAAATTTTATTATTCGGAAACCAATTTTGAAAGAAAGCCTCCCAATATTTTTGTTTCTGGTATCTCGCACTTGATCTTCGAAGAATATAACGCAATTATATACAATTAAATATTTACGGAAATAGTGTATTTTAAGCACTTGGTACGAATCAACCCATGTCGTAAAACCTATTCCACTCAAATGTTGAAACCAAATTATAAGTGGATATGACTTAATATAATTGAATGTCCCCAAACCAATTTTATAATTAATTAAATCATGAGTAACTGTCGATTTTATTCTATTATTATTAGTTAATATGACGAATAAAAGAGTACACAAATAATAAAATATTAAATAATAAAATATTGAACCCAAAATTTCTTGCTTCACTCAATAATTATAATAATAATTCAGCATTCAACAATGAACTACATTTCAAGGCCGTAATAAATTAAAAATCATTACAAATAAATCATTTTTACCTATAAATTTATTCTTATACCCTCAAACTTTCGATTTCAATTCTTGTATAAAATTTACACAATAAAGTTACCTTTTATTTTCTTAATACTACTATTCTCAATTCAATTATAATCAATAACTACTTGGGATAATATCTAAATCCTTTTATATCTATCTTCATTAATATAAATTTTGGAACAAAATGAAAACGAAAAGTAAACAAATACAGAAAAAAAACCCCAAAAGTTACAACAAAAACATTAAATACAATTTTTGTTTTATTTTCTCTTTTTTATTATTTTCGAACTTTGTACTCTTTTGTACATACCCACTACCCTAGTCAATTACGAGATATTTCCTTTTTTTCTTTATATTGCTTGTTTTCCCCTACATACATATATTTAAGAGAAGGTATAAATAATGAAAACAATATGAAAAAAATAATAAAAAAAATGAAAAATACCAGAAAAAAAAATAAAATGATGGCAAAGTTACAAACAATATATCATTCTCATATATCCTTTTTTTCTCCTTCCACTGTCACTTTTACCTATTACTGTAAAAAACAAAAGAAGAAAAGTGATATATTATAAGTGATATAAAATACAAGTGACTTCCAGTTTAATGTCGAAAATAATTGCGATTCACTTTAACAAAAAACCAGAGTAAAACGGAAGGAGAAGAGTGAAAAAAGAAAAAGTGTTGGTTGTGTAGATATGTGTATATACATAGGCGTACACATGAAGTACGTAACATATAAATTAACTAGTAATACGCATACATACAATACGTTTGTATTTAAGTGTAAATACAGAGTTAGTCCGCTATATATACGAGTACAGCTGGTTTAAGGACACCCTTCATATGAAAAAAATTTTTTTACCCTATTTCTTTAACAAAATTTTGTGAATGAACACAAGCAATAAATATTTTTAAATTTAAAAAAATATTTGAATAGCTACTTGCTATTTTAAATGTAAAAACTGTTGGTTATAACATTTAGTACTAATTTAGTTGCAAATTTTCTGGAAGTTGCAAATCTTAATATTATTAACAATAAAATTGAGTTTTCTTCAAGCTGAACCAAAATCTTTAATAGGTAATATCAGTACTTTTTCAATAAATTAGTAAGGTACTAAAATGTAAAAATCGAATGCGGCAAAAGGACATATCCGTCGTGTCATCGCAGCCATTTGCGACTTATTATAGCCTCGTATTATATGTTCTTGTTTCGGCATTAACTTAAAATTTTCATGATTTTACTATCAGAATTTATTTTATTCCAATGCGAATTTAGTAAAATATAAAGAGAATATTGCACATTTCAAAAATTTTTAGTCTCTGTAATCTTTTGGGAAAATATTTTTTTTATTTTGTCGGTCTCATAGTATTTGAAAATGACATAAGATTAATTTTCGGACACTATAGTTAAAATATAATCGAGATTTGACTGTATGCCTTTATACTTTTGTATGCATATATAAAAATCTATTTCATAAATGTTAAAATCATTTTGTATATTTCTTCTCTCTTTCAATGAAATGAAAATTTTATAATTTAATTCGTAAGTTAATATCAAATTAGTTTTCTCAGGTAGAAAGGATAATAAATTGTATTATTTATTGTTCTGTATATATAATATGATATATTTGAAAATATATCCATATAGTAGATATATATATATATATTAATATAGGCAATTGGTTTAATAATATGTATAATGATTATATAATGAATAAAATAAAATAAAAGCTCTGATTAACTTTTATGATAATTTAAATGAAAAAGAAAAAATTGTAAAATTTTTTCAATTTCAATTCAATATTAAATATGAAATATTTGAAAAAAATTTGAAATAAATTGCTAGTAAATAATTAAAACAAGAAAAACGACTTCACATTTTTTCTTAAATGCAGCCATTTAGCTGATATTTCATGGAAGTTTGAATAGAAGCGAGTAATACCTGAGGAAACCAAATTGTTTTGCATAATGTATATAAAATGGTATCTTTGTTATATGAATTGTAAATAATTATAATTCAGTAATAATATTTTATGGTATTTAGCCAAAATATTTGAAAATATCAAAAAAATCAAGTTATTCATACTTGTTTCATAGTTTCTCAAAAATTGCATACTTTTAGGTGTGAACTATTTTGAGATCTTTTTAAAAGAAAAAAATACCTATCGATTATTAGAAAATTTTTTTGTTATTTTTAAATTAAGTCACTCAATTCTTATGCTAAGTAGTTTTTAAAAAATTCCAATATCATTAAATTTACTCATTAACTAATTGCAAATTTCCCATTAAATGTAACTACAAATTTTTAGCAACTTTTATACCCCAAATTCTCATTTCAATTATAATTTTTTAAAAATTCACCTATTTGTGTATTATACACGAGTTTATAATAGAAAATAAAAGTTTTTACAAAACTAGATTATTGTATATTGCATTCATAGCCGCTAATAAATTGATTAGCATTTTAATATTATTATATGGAGAAGCTATATATAAAACCAAAAATAATTATGCTTAATAAACAGAAAAATTATTAAAATTACACAATTTCATGTTCTCATCTACCCATTCTTTCTAATTTTGCTAATTATTTTTCTTTAAGTTTTGTATCATTGTAATATTATTATTTTTTTATATTTCCATTACACGTTCCATTAATATAAATTTATAAAACAAGGTATACAGCTATATAAATTGTTATGTTTACATATTTCATATAGTAAATTAAAATATTGTATATTTAGAATGATAATATTCCAGAAAAACTCATTATCTTAATGGATTATTACAAATTTCTTTCTTTCTTTTATTTCATCATTAAGCTCTATGAATATTTGTAGGAAAAAATAGCCCCGAAAATAAAATATTAAGATCAAAATAATATCAACTTTTATATACTAGTTATCCGACAAAAATAATAATGTATATATATATATAATGTATGTATATGCATTGGGACAGTAAATCTTAAATGAGAAAACTAAACGAAACCAAAAAAAAAAATAATAATAATAATTAAACTAATTAGTCATTAAGAGATTCCTCGTGTTTTGTCTTTCTATGATGGTTTTATTTTTACTTTCTTTTTTTTTTTTTGATGAATTAACATTTGATTGATTAATCCAACACTAGACAGACATACAGTTATTATTATTACAGATTCATTGGTATAAATTTTATATATATATATATATATATATATATATATAGATATTAAAAAATGTGTTCCTTGTTACATTTTTCTTAGCTTAATATTAGATTCATTAAATTGATGTAAGTAGAAAATTTTATTTAATTGAAGCCTACGTAATATTCTTGTGGTATTAAATTAAAATTTATAATAATAAATTTTTTTTTTCAAAAATTAAAATATTTTTTCTTATTTTTTAATTATAATTAATGCAAAAAATATTTTGCATTAATAAAATAATTTTGACCAGCTAATTATTTAAATTTGAGAGAAAAATTATTAATAATTTTCTCGCAGTGTGTAAATTATTTAACGTATTTCTTTTTTGCTAATTATCTTAAATAGCACAAAATTAATCAGAATAAATAGAATATTTTGAAGAATTTAACAGGTTATTTCCAAAAAATATTTTAAGTCATCCATGTTCTAGCAATTTTAAGATAAGAATTTTGAAAGACAACAAAACGAAAACTTGATGGAATAGTGCGAAAATACTAGTATTCCTTATTGAATGATTTTATTATACACAGTGATTCAGCAACAAGTTTAGAGCCATATACCATCGAGTACACGGTCGAAAATTAGTAAAATTAACATAGTGTCAAATCGGAACCGTTTTGGAGTTACAGGATTTCAAAATTAATAGCGGACATTATTTAAGTTTATATTTTTTTATCAAAGTCTTTTAAATCTTTAATTCCAAGTCTTTTTATTTGTTATATCCTGTACCATAAAAAAAATTTTTTAATGTTTAATGATTTAAATTAAAGCTGCATCACCTGAAATGCTGAAACATTGTTAAAAAACATAGTTATATTTTATTTTTAATTTCATAAAAATTACAAATGTCACATATGCGAACATTATTATTAGTTTACTAAATATCACAATGGCAAATATAAAAGACTTTTTTAAAAGAAGTAAAATGAATTTGAGCTGAAATTGGAACCTAAGTTTAAAAATTAATGATATTTTTTAAATACCCCTTTAATAATGATTATGGCAATGTTTATTTATATAAAACTATTGACACAATTTCGAATGCAATTCTAATTTAAATATCGTTTATAAAAACATGTTGCCCTAACACATAGCAATAAGTTGTGTAATTTTTTCAAAAAAGCTATGATTTCTTCTTTTAAGGCAATTATCCTGATACATATATATAAAAAATTGTTATTACAATCTTCTTTCAAAAATTTTTCATCATTCAAATTAAATATTCAATTCTTATCACAAATTTTTTTCTTTTAACTTTTAATATAATATTTCATATTATATTAAAAAATGACAGAAGGCATCAAACTATTTCAATTGAATTTTAAATCACAAACAATCAATATTAAAAATAATAATGCCTACACATATGTAAGCATGCATACAACATTTATGGGGAAAAAAAAAAACCGAAAAAAAAAAATTTAATCGAAGACGTGCTTATTTATTAATCCTTAAAATTAAAATATTGAAATACACTTTAAGTTAAGAAAAAAAAAAACACAACTCATGTATACAAAATGTCGTAATTTACCCACACAAATACAATACCAAATCCCCATTCATATAAGAATAATAATATGTACATATATGTGTATAGATTAAATCTTCAAAAATCTCATTAAATACGAATTATTTCGCCCAAAAAACATAAGATATGATGAGAATGATGGTAGTATACAAGTAAAATTATATACCAAATTAACATAATATGTAATATAAAAGGAAAAAAGGATATAAGCAAGAAAAAATTTATATAAAAATCAAATGATCAAAATATATGTTAAGTTAAATGTGCATACACAGCCACACACACACATTCAAATTATACATAAATAAATTATGAATGAAAAACAATAGTACGTGTATAAGTTGTGTACCATGTATACGCAAAATATCTCTATTATATACAATGTATATCAAATATGTATGATTTTTTTTTTTATATAAAAACTGAAAATAGGAAACCATTAACTTTATTGTTTTATTTTTTGAACCATATCACATAAATATTTCATTTTAGTCAAAAAATATTCCAAACAGAAAAAAAAAATAATTTTTTTATTTTTGGTATTTTAATTCCTTCCTTCAATTTTTATTATCCTCAAGGAAAAACAAAAAACAAAACAAAAATTGCTGCAAAAAAAATTAAATTCCCCCAACAATAATTTATTATACAAGGAACGCAAAATATCAATCAGAGTTGATACCAAAAAAACCAAAAAAAAAAAAAAATTTTTTTCTAAAATATCCCGAAGTTATTTTAATATAAAAAATAAAAATAAAATTAAAAAAATTCTATGATCTCATTATATTTTTAAAATGTTAGTTTCTATGTTAATTCTTTTAAAACAATAGTAATGTTAGGTCATGGTATTGCGCTTCGTTTAGTTTAAAGAACAATTTATTCAAATTCAATACAAAAAGAGTTTTCAAATCCCAGTTGTTTTTCAAAAAGCCCATATTAAAATTGAAATAACAAATAAGCTCTACATTTCTGCTACAATATAGCAGCGAAAATTAAGAATATAATACATAATAATTGATAAATACAAGGCACAATATATCCTGATTGTACTTGTCGCGGTCCACTATTACCTCACTTGTACAATCTACATTGCTAAATACGGGATTCCTAAACCTAAAATTCGCTACTTTGAAAATTTAATTACTATTATCGTTAATATTCAGTTATACACAATATTTTTCTGATATTATTAATTTACCCAAAGTATTAGACCATATTTTATTTATATTAGTTTTAAAATTAAGATAAAATAAAAATAGAAACGAAAAAAAATATTTAATCGTGATCCAAAAATTTTCATCGTCCTCCAATTTTGTAAGATAAATAGCAACTTTCTTTTGAAGAAAAGCTGATTCATTATCATTTATTTATTTTAATTATTGACTTGCACATCTCCGAATCGTTTCTATAAAATTTCATCTATAAACTTCCTCAATTTCAAAAATTTCATGATATTTGCTATTATATATTTATTCAAGGTTTTAATAATATAAGAATAAAATATAATAGTTTTGCCAAAATTATAAATTTTGACACAATTTTAGATAAACAGCACAAAAATTTTGTACGATCAAGATGAGCGATATCAATGTTCTTGAATAAATATGAACAAAAATTGACAAATCATTAAAATGACAATTCATTTTTAAAGTAAAATTATTAAAGAATAACTAAAAGTTAATAAAAAATAATTAACGTATTATTTTAGAGCCCAAAAATTTTAATTCAATTATATGACTCAGCATAGAACAGTTTGAGAATACTATTTTATATATGGGTCAGAAATCAAACTATTGTTATTTATTATAATGAAAATTTTAAGACTTAAATTAAAATCAATTAAAATATGAGTTTACAGTGAACTAAACCAGATTGAAGAATAAGAGCTGCAAAAATATTAAAATTTGATATTTCAATTTCAATATTGAATTTTTATTTAATTATATAAAAAAAAAAATTCCGAAAAATATTCTCTATTTGAATAATGCAGCCATTCCAAAACATTCATTGAATATATTATTTCTCAATTTTTCGAATAGCCATTTCAAACATTTTAAATACCTTCTTCATAACTATGTATATAAATCTGGGCTCAGCGCTTTACTCGGTTTACTTAATATTTTTGGTTTAAAAATATGGCAAAAGAGCATAGTCAGTCTTGTGATAAATCATATATGTACATTTAATATACGACTAAGAACTTTGTTTTTTCATTTTATTCTCTTCAGTAATGCTTAATTCAAGAGTATAAAAGGAAAAGAGACAAGAAGAAAAAGGACATTCAAGATGACATTCATAAATTTTTTCTGTATTATTTTTATAGTATCTTTATTTTTATATACTTGAGGACAAGTTTTATTGAATGAATTGCAAAAAAAAAATTTTTATTCAATTCATATCTATAAAGTATCTATTTTTTTTTTTTTTTTTTATTAATCAATAAAATGAAATTGTGTAGGTGTACAAAATTGATTTATATTGAAATTTCAATTTTAAAATGTCTATGAAATTATTTTATGCCAAAATATTAAGTAATTGAAGATTAAAATTTAATAAAAAGGCAACAATATTTTTTTGAATATTTATTTAATGAAATAGTGGATATGTATTCGTGAAAGAATAGTAATCTAAAAGAAAATTGGGCAATAAAGATGGGAAAAACACCTACAAGAAGAATGCTATGAACACAAGTAAAAAGTAGAAGACAGTGGAAATACTGCAAAATAATTTATACAAAATAAAAAAACTTGGGCTGATTATAAGGCATTGGGGTTTCACTACAAAATACTAATTAGATAAATTTAATAACGTGACATCAAACAACCTAATGTGCCATAGAATAATTTAATTGAAACCCATAATTTCTATTGCCTTTCCAAATGTTTACTTAATCAAACTAAGATCAAAAATTTAATTTAAAAAGGACGTATATTTTAATGCAGTTTTTACAGAAAATTTAATATTACTAAATTAGAATTCTTACTAGATCAGAGAGTGTAAAATATTTTAAAGATGACACAAAACAGTCGTCTAAATACTAAATAAATTAAGCCGAGTAAGTACTTTTCAGAACTAAATTTTTGTAATTGTCTTAATTAGCCTTGCACATTTCTGAACTGCATACGATGAAATTATTCATAAATTTTTTTTTTTTTTTTTTTCCTTCTTCACTCCTAGGAGGAGTATAGGGCTAGTGCATGATATCTATCATGTCCTAGTTTCTTATATTCATAGAGAGTTAGCTAGGTAGGTGACTAGCCTGCCGTAGTTTTATTTATATTAATTATTTGAGGTTATTAATATTTACTGTTTATTTTTCTTAGTTTTTAGTGTCGAATATTATGAATATTTGAAAATTACTTGTTTTTTAATATTTATTAGTATTGCATATTAAGTTATATAATATTGAATATAATATTCATAAATTAATTTATATAATTTAAAATTGCTAAACATTTATTATTAAATTTTCTATTGCATTATTTTTTCTTTTACAATATTATGATTAATGATTCACCTTCTAATTACCCTAACCACATAATTTTCACTAATTTATATAAAAATCTAATTTCCCTTTAAATATCTAACAAAAATTTATAGCTTAATTTAACTAAACAAGCTAAAAATTAATGTTATATAAAAAAAAACAACCTATATAATATTTCAATTAAAAATCTTGTAATTCAATACTCTTATGTCATGAAAATACAAAAACAAAAAAAAAGAAATTAAATTGCCTATTCCTTTAAATCTAATATCATAAATAATATACAAATTATTTCTTGCATATCTACCTAAATATCATAATATATAATCGAATATACTTATACATTTTTCCACTATAACCCATATATCAGTTTATATATTATGTGTATATGATGTATTTTTAACGACCAAACCCAATTCCAAACCTCAACTTATAACATTTATGTGAATTTTTTATTTCTTGTGTTTTTATTTTTTTCCTGCAAGTCTACGATGAATTTTATATATAATATGTAGTTTATAGTTTATTATAATGACCGCAAGCACTGACACATAAAATAGGGAGTTGAAAAAACAAAAAACAAGAGAAAAAAAAAGAGACAGGAAACGTATTAAATTAAAATTTTATTATTGTCCTTCATACATAAAAATAATATGTATATTTCAACGTTTACATAACATAAACATTTAACAATAAAACAAAAAAAAAATAACTCGGAAAAAAATATGATCAAGCTTGTACAATTTCAACTTTAATAAAAATATCACAATAAAAAAAAACAGAATGGCAAAATATGTTCATAAAAATATAATAATAAAAAAAAAAATAAATAAATCCATCATAATACGTGCACTAAATGTAAATCTCTTCCCTATATTTTATACAGAAATGAAAATAAAAGCCAAAACTTTGAAATTACAGTTTGCGTGGAATATTCGTGTGCAAACACATACACATATATGATTTGCGTATAAAATATAAGCCAGTCACTTTAAAACCAAATGAATGTATTTTTTATAACATGTTTAAATGGAAAAAACTATACCGTATCGTAATATTTGATTTGATGCGCCTTTTGATTGCTTATAATTGCATTTGATTACTTTTGATTACATTTTGATCACTTTTAATAGAATTTTTTTAATTTTGATTATTTTTGAATAAAATTTTATTACTCTGACCAATTACTTACTGTTTTTGAGTACATTTCATTAAATTTGATTACTTTTGATTATATTTTCATTTACTTTTCACTCTAAGTAAACTTTTGATTACTTTTGAATAATTTTTTTCTTATTTAAATCATATTTTTATTACTTTCAAGTACATATTGATTATTTTTGGGTTTATGTTACTTTTTTTGAGTACATTTAAATTACATTTTTTCTATATTTTCTGTATAAAATATAGGGAAGAGATTTACATTTAGTGCACGTATTATGATGGATTTATTTATTTTTTTTTTTTATTACTATATTTTTATGAACATATTTTGCCATTCTGTTTTTTTTTATTGTGATATTTTTATTAAAGTTGAAATTGTACAAGCTTGGTCATATTTTTTTTCCGAGCTATTTTTTTTTTGTTTTGAGTTTGATTGCTTTTGAATACATTTTGAATACTTTTAATTGGGTTTATTTACTTTTGATTACATTTTGATTACTTTTAATTCGTTTTGATTACTTTTGAATAAATTACTCTAAACATATTTTGATTACTTTCAACTACACATTGATTATTTTTGGTTTCATTTTATTATTTTTGAGTATATTTTAATAAATTTGATTACTTTTGAGTACATTTTATAATTAGGGTTGAGAATATTTGATTGTTTATTCAAAAATTTAATATCAATTTCCTTTAAGCTCATTTCATTCTTCATTTCATTGTGGATTGCATTGCTCTCAAAATATGTGTACAAATATGATTACTTCTGAGATCGATTAATTCTAAGCACACTTTTGCTAATACATTTTTTATTCTACTCTACAGTACATTTTACATATTTTTGACATTTAGAGTACATTTTCAATTTTTTCGACATTGCAAATATTGATTACTTTTTATTCGATATTGCAAACACATTTTGTTTATTTTTTTGTACATTTTAATTTTTTTTTATCTCTTTTAATTACTTTCACAAATTTCTTCTTTTAATTACAAATGTACAGGTTTTGATTGCTTTTTTTATAGAATACATTTTCTTGATATTTTTGACTTCTGATTGGTTTTAGTCCTTTTTACTAAGATTATTTTATTCTGACTAATATTTTTTTCTTTAAATATATGGTGATTATTAAATTGTTCTATTGCATAAACCACTTTTATTTCTGCTTCTACTTTTCAACTATAAATATTATAAGTTGAATTACAGAACTATTATATTTAATTAATACTATTTTAGTTATATTTTTAGCTATAAAAAGAACATTTTCATTCGTATAGCTCATTCGAGTATTAATTTTTTGTTCAAAAACTTTGCATATTTTTTGATTATTTAATATTATATTAATTAATTATGAATTAGTTATCAATCATAATATTTTCATAAACTGAGTATATTTCTTATAAATATATCAGGTAATTTCTCTCAATGCTATATGTTTCAATTAAATTATTTTAGTGAAATCTCAATAATTACAGCTCTCAAAACATATGCTAACCAAGAGTGTGCTGTAATTTAACTGATCTATTTTATTAATATTTAACCATAAAATATATCCACATTCAAATACTGTCCACGATGAAATCAAAAATGTTATGACTGTATATGATACCAAAATGAAAATTATTATTTATTTAACACGAAAAAGGAAAGAACTAAAACAGAAAACACAAAATTTGTTACAAAAATGACAACAATTTTTTTTTTTCGGTTTTTTTATGATTAGTGGATGATTTTACTGAAACATCATCCACTAACTATAATATTTATATTAAACTATTATGGATATTTCAACATTTTTTATATTATCAAAATTTTATGAATTTCTATTGCTACATGTGCTTGTAAATTTTTTAAACGAATTCTGAAAAAAAAACCATATTGTTTTATACATAGATGGTATGTGTATAAATTTTAATTTAGTACATGTTGTAACGAATATGTACATTTTCAGTTTTATTCTGTTCTCTTAAAATATTAGATAATACATCTTAAGTCATCATTTCTCTACCATAACTTATAAATAAATTTGTTGTACTAAAACTATTAAAGTATATAGTAAAATAAAGGAAACAACCATGGCATACATATTAAAGCTCTAACCTTTATTTTGTTTATAAAAACTATTAAATATTTTATTGTTATAATTTTCCTTATATCAACAATCGCATCTCATAAATTTCCATTATATTCAGAAATGAATTACATCGTTACATTCTGTTTTTGTTAATGTATAACACTCGTTATATACCAACTATACTGAATGTTTTAAATAGAATAAATACAAACATATAACAGAACCTGAACTTCCATTTTAAGAAAAGTTTTAGATAACACACACAAAAAAAAAAAATATAAATCCAAATTAATCTGTCAGTAGTTCTGTCAACCCATCTAAAATTAAATTTTTTATAATGTTTAGAAGTTTCTGTAGTTTTTTGTTCCGCCCGAAACGACGTTTAAAAGTACGACAATATGAAAAAAAAAGGATAAAATTTTAGTTACCGCTATCAAAAATGGCATATATAGTTGGAATACATTTACACACATACCCATATATGCAACATGACTAATATGTTGGTATTTTGTTTTCACAAAAAATAAACGTGCTATAAACGATATAAAAATGTCAATTTGCCGCCAACAAAAATGGTGTCATATCAAAGAATATAACAAAAAAGAAATATGTAAGAGCAAATAATATGGAAAAGTTGGAAATGACACAATTGTGTCGCACAGAAAATATTTTTTTATGTACATACACTCTTACCTACACACATAGGTAGTACAATAACATTGCATTTTTACGTAAACTTATGTAGAATAATAATATTGCACTTTTATGTAGACCTTTAACTTTGAAATTTAATTATTTCAATAGTTCACAAATCCTTTTAATTAAAACGAAAAAAAAAACAATGGAATAATAAAGGAAAATTTTTTTTAAGTGGGATAATTTTGAATTTCTAACCGGATTTAGTTCGAGATGAACTTTAAAATATTTTTAATCTATGTAGATTGTTTTCTTTTAAATTGGTTGGACGTCCGTATTTTTCAATTCGACGGAAATTTGCCGATACGTAAAGGATTTAAGTTTTTAATTGACAATTTACTTTAGTTTATACATTCCATAATACGGAATTACAAAAGTTCTCTTGAATAGTACTAAACTTAATAATTATAGATGGCAATTCTTTCAACTCAATAAAGTCATTATGTATTCCGTTTATGAAATCTTATTATAGTGAATTTCATGGTCTCGACTTATTATGGGATTAAAAAATAGATTTCACTTGATATGAAATTTTGATTTAGTCTATATTTAAAAAAAAAATATTTTTATTTATAATTTATGACCCATAAATGCAGCCTTTAAGAACCCTTTGTACGGCTCATTAAAGAACCAATATCATTGTAGTAAACATCAACAAGCTTAAAGCATGAGCATGACAAAATGGGGACGGCGAAAGTAAGAAAGTGTACAGCATTCTTTCACTTCCCTAGTTTGCTACTCTAAATGTGACGTTACTTCAAGAGAAAAACATGCTATTTTTTAACTTATTGGTAAAATAATTTTTATTTTATCTAAGAAATATGAATAAAATTCCAAAGAGAAAAGTTGATAAGGAAAACTGCGAATTCAATGAAAAGGAGACTTCAGATTATTTTTTTATTAATGACAATACTAATGCCTTTAAGATTGACTTGCAAAGAATTTAACAGTATATTCAAAGAATCTAACTTATGTCGCCACAAATTCAATATGATAATTAAAATGAGTTTGATTTCTATTTATGTTACCTTTGAATGTGCGATCGATGTATGACAGTTAATGTAAAATTTTCAATAAAATGTTCAATTAATCGCCTGAAAATCAATTCAACAATCAAAAATATTAATTAAAAATTGTTTTTAAAAATATCGAACATAATTATTACTAGTTTGAAATATTTAAAACTATTATAGTTCAATTTTAATTTAGCTCCCAAAATATTTAAACTAACAATTTGATTTTCAATCATCTCCATCAACTGCTCGAAATAAACCATGTTTTCTCCTTAAATATTTATAAAATCAGTCACAAATTACTACTCTTATTGATTTAATTGAGTGTTAAAGCATTCAAAAATATTGTTGACAATTTATTTAATAATAAACAAATTTTGTTGCCCTCACGTATTCAGAAAATGTCACTGTTATCATCTTGTGGGGAATTCCAATATATTTTATCATTTTAAGATTTTAATTTAATTATATGAACAACACAGCTTTTAAAAGATATTTTAACATGTCATCCTTTCAATAAAATATTATCAATCCTATATATTCGAACAGATCAAAAAATTTATCAAAAAATGTCCTTTATCAAAATATTTATATTATATAAGGTAACTACCACCAATAACTTAAATATAGACAGATACTTAAAATAAAAAAATATCCTTAAAGTTTTCAGTAGTAATTCAAATGACATATTATATAAGAGGTCAAAGAGACAAACAGAGAAAAATTTTTTGGTTATTTTATTTTTTGATTTCATTTTTCTGTTGTTTTTCTTTCAATTTAATTTTGTGGTTCAGAAAGTTTTCTAGTATTAAATATCACATTTTATTTTATTTATAAATTAAAACAATAAAAAGAAAATTTCTTGTTCTTTTTGTATTTTTTATTTTGTATTTCACGCACGCAAGCATCTTTTCTGTTAACACAATATCGAAAAGGATAATAACATTTTAATAATAAAAAATTCAAATAAAATATATTTTTATTTACCCATATTTTATTTTTTTTTTTTATCTTTTTGATTATAATTTAATTATAAAGATCTTTGGTGAATAATTTTGGTATGCAATAATAATTTTTTCTTCTCCAAATTAATTTAATAAAACAAAAAAATTTTTTAGAGTATGAATTTAAGGATTCTATTAATGGTTTGTATTATGTGGTACAGCAATAACATTGTCTTATAATTTCAATATAAAATATGGAATTTTTCTATATCATCGATTAAAATCAATCGAATTCTAGTGTAATAATTGATTGAAAGCTGATCTATAATTTTAAAACTTCTTTGAAATGTATTTAATAATTTTGCCCCTAAATACAGGCAATTTTAAATATACTGCTTCTATAACAGAAACAAGAATTTTTACCACTTTATATACTGCATTTATTATTTATAGACACGAATAACCTCATTTAATATTTATAATCTATTAAATAATTAAGGTATTTTTAAGCGAGATATCATCCTTATTCTAAAATAACCTTTATTTTACCTGAATTGTTTGTATATACAATTAAAATCTGTTCAATCTACAATACATCAATTCAATTCCATTTAAGTATTAATTTATATGCAATTTGAACAACAAAGCATATTTATTTATGTTTATATAAAACAACTTATTATATAACAACTTATTTATAATATTCTCATATTTATTACATCTCGTTATCATGTTTTTAATAATTATTACGATATAGTTATCATAGTTTCTAATAATTTCGACTTTAATTTACTTCGAAATTAAGCTTAATATATGTATTTACATGTAGTTGGAAAAAAATGAAATAATCCATTTATTACAAATACCGATTAAGTTCAAGTCTTTGTAAAATTTTAAGTTAAAGAAATTGAAAATGTAAAAATAATAAGAATTCTTTTAATTTTTTGTGCTTCTCAGAGCAATAAAGATTAGTAAAAATGCTTAGTAATGACACGTTATAGGGGGCGTGAAAACGCTGATACTTAAATGGAAGCGTTAGTACTAAAATTTTTTCTTCTATCAATAAAGTACAAGAGCAGCATCATTACGTATCGAGATTTCGAAGGCAGATATCATAATGTAAGCTTCCCAAATTTACTATACAATTCAGTTCAATATTATGTCGAGTTAAAATATCGTATAAGGACGAAGATTAAGAAAAAATTCATTAACAATGTTTTTTTTAAACTTATTTCTCAAATTTTTCCGATATAATGGACTTAATCGTAATGTGAAATGAATTCCTCAATTAATAACAATATTTGAGAATAAATTTTTTTAGAAAACACAAAATATATTCTCATACCTTAAATCGCTCAAATATCTTTTCAATATTTACATTAATATAAATTACATAATTATATACGTAGGTACATATATTTTAGCATTATATTACATAACATTATGTTATACATAATAAAGAACAAATTTACTTTTTCATACAAGTATAATTATATAAACAGATTTTCTTTTCTTTTTTTCTATCATATACAAAAATGTCAAAATCAATCAATCAGTCAATTTACTCTTACCTAAAGAAAAACTTTGCATTAAACATCTACACATACATACATATATTCGATATGTAAGTATAATTCCAAAGTTACCATAGATTGTTTTCTTTTTTAAAGTTTTATTCTGTAACAAATTTCTCCTTAAGCATCGCCAACGCTCTCTATTTTAAGCAAAATAATAAAAACAGAAAAAAAAAAGTAAAAAATTGAAAACAAAAAAGGATGTTGCAAAGTCTTTTCATTTTTTTCCCCTATTTTGTTTTCCGTTGTTTTCGTTACTTTCGTGATTGTTTTCATTTTGCTGTCATGTCCAAAAGAAATCAGAAAAGTAAAAAAAAAAAAGGTATACAAAAATAACAAGAAAAACAAAAACAAAATATGAAAACATTAAGTAATTCAATTTGATTTAGATATTTACACATACCTATAAATAAGTCAACAGCAGAAAAGCAACCACAGTTACAAGAAAACAAAAAAAAAAAAACAAGAAAATGAAAAAAACTTATTTCCTTTTTAACATTTTTTTTTTCTGTATATTTCCTGAATTATTTCACAAATAATGTCATTTTTTCCTGAAAATAACGAAAAAAAAAAACAAATTAACGTTACTTACATTTTCGATTATTGAAATTTGATAACTGGTATAAGCCAGGGCCAGATCAATTAAATAATTTTGGGGTCAATTGTTAAAGCCTAGCGAACATTTCATTTAATTTCCTTTTGAAAACACTTTATTCAAAAATAATTTATAACAGTTAAAAAACGTAGACCCAATTTCATTTTCGTTTAATAAAAAAATTGTGTTTTGCCTAAAAGCAATTCACTTTAATAAAAATTCGACACGTGAAACTCAAAATATATTATGTATTAATATTAATATTAAAACTGTGCCCCTGAATATAGGCAATTTTTTAAATATTTTAAAATCATAAATTATAATATAATTAAGCTGAAAATGGCCTTTAACAGCCACGGAAGTAACAAATAAAGAAATAATTATTCCTCATTACATTCCTAATTATAGAACTTCATTAAAATTCCCAAAATTACGGCGACTGAAATAATTTTAAATCTAAATGAAAACTTAATTATTATAAGAAATTTAAGGACAAGCCATAGAAAACACATACCCCGATATATAAAAAAAAAGAAGTTTTTTACAGAAAGATGGTTTTTGGAGGGAGGTGGAGCTAGAGAATAATATAAGAATTTAAAAATAAAATCATGATGAATTAATTTTTTTTTTTCATTCTTTTTTTCTTTTTTAATTTTTCCTTTATTCCGTTCAACATGACTAAAAGAAAAAAAAAATGGAAAAAATTGAAATGAAAAGATTTAATTGATCTTTTGAGAAAGGTTAATATAAAAACTTCATTATTATCATCATCATCACAATAACAATCAATATCAATATGATCAATATAATCATCATTATCATTTTATTTTCTTTTTTTTCTGCTTATTTTTCTACTTTTATTACGAAACAAATCACAAAAATGTTGTTTCTATCTTGTTTAGTCTTTTTTTATGGTTTTAAAGGTAAAGTAGACGAAATAGATATCTAAATATTTAAAGGTTTACTTAAAAAAAAAGGAAAAAAATCAAAAAAAAGTAGAGACTGTCATTAAAAAATTTTCATTTTCTCCGCTCTCCTTTCCTCCTGCTCCTTTTTTTTATTTCACAAATAAATTGTTGTGTGAGAAGGGGTGGGGTGGGGAAAAGCTCTAAAGTAAAATAAAGTATAGTGAAAAATTTTTCATTATATTTTCGGAACGTTCATTTTTCGGAAATTTTCAATTTTTTGATAAGGGACAAAATCCTTTTTTCATCACATCTCCGTTCGGTTCGGTTAAATTTGATTCATGTTTCTATTTAAATTATTTTCTTCTTTTTCCGTTTTGCTGTTTTTTTCTTGATTTTCTGTTTTTTCTTTTGTGAAAATATTTATTTATTAAATAAACAACTCTTAATAAAAATATCCTTTTTACTAACAAAAACTAAAAGAAAATAAAACAAGAATATTTTAGGTAGTTTTAGCTATTATATTAATGTAGTTTTTGGTTTAGCTACATATATGTGTAGATTATACGGAATGTAATTGCTTATGCACATACATATGTTTACATGAGGTTCTGTAGTGTTTTTCAAGTACTATGTACATAATATATAGATAAATATAAAAGCAAACTATTGTAAATGTATTAATGATTATTACATAAAAAATAAATTATAGCGGGTTTAAATAATTGTAATTTTTCATATTTCTTATATTTTTGATATTTCGTTTTTTTATAAATAGGAAATTGAATTGAATTTTGGCAATATCAAGACATATACAAGGGTTTTAATTTAAAATAACTTAATTAAATTGTAAAAATTATATAAAGATAATTATATAGAATTGCTAATATTGTTTTGAGTAAAAGCCAGCTAAATAAATTAAAAAATACTAGCATTATATTCGAAAAAGTAAACGCAAATAATTTATGTAATGACATAAATAAACATTATTAATTCAATATGAGAATAACTAATGGAAATTCTTTTATACAATTGTAAAACAGAAGGATGACGTAATCAAATCACGAACTCAACTCGAGCCAAAAGTAAACTAAATATTTGGAAATAATGTAGATTATTGTGCAAAAGCAATGTGGAAAATAATTTGCCGGTTTCATACTTTATACGAGTACGTCTGTAATTTCTTAATTTACCTAATAAATAAATTTCTTCACACCTCTGTAGCTCATTGGCAGAGTGTCCGACTAGAAAGCGGTAAATTACTAGTTCGAGTCTAGTTCGAGTCCAGTTGGTCTAGATGCTTCGATTACGTGATCCATCAGTGCTATGAAGTTGTATGAAGGAATTTTCATTAGTTATTCTCATAAAAAATTAATAAGAAAGATAAACAACTAGATATTGTATTGTTAATTACTAATTTAGTAATATAAATTTATTTGTTTGCCAAGAAAAATATTGATAAAATTATGATTGACTTGAATAAATTTAAAATTTTGACTGCATTCCATAGTTAAATATTTTTTCGAATTTTAAATAAATAATTTTTTAAATTTGCATTGTTTTATTAAATTTAGATTCTTTCACATTATTTATTGACTGTAATTAAATAGACTTCACAGAACCTAGAATTCAAATTTGTAATTTAGAATTATGTCATCTCATTTATAATAATCTTTTTATTTCGTCATCAATAATTTTTCCAAAATTATAACTTTAATTATTCTAATATCAAATAGTAATACTCATTTTAAATAAATCTTTCAAAAATTTTTTTTATAAGCTTCATTTCCCTTCATTACAGTAGTATTACAGCATTAAAATATACAAAATTATAGGAAAAACGAAAATCTCAAAAATTCTATACTACAAATTGTGATTTTTTAATTGAATAAACCTTATATCAATATGCTCTGTTATAATTTGTAAAGATATCAAAACAAAAAAAGCGAAAACTTTCTAAAAATAATTTAAAAATAAAAGACCAACCTAATATCCTATTTAAAAAGATTTTTTTTTCGTGTTTGTCCTTTTTTTTATTTCTGCTTTTGTCATATTCTTCGCATTCATTCCTATATCCCTATATTTTGTAATTTATCCTGAATCCTGTATACCTACCCATTCTCTCACACTCAATATAATTTAATCAAATTTTTCTATAGGAAAGCAACAGTATAACAGTTACAAAAAAAAAAACACAAACAGAGAAATTCACTTTGACGTTACTAATTGATGAGTTCAGTATTGTAAAATCTAAACAAAAAGAAAGAAAAATGAAAAAAAATAAAATAAAAAGTAAAAATTCAAGAATCGAATGAAAATTGAAATGGAAAGTTTGACGGTTTAAAATTGAAATGGAAAATTGTCATTTTTGATGACAAACAAGAATCAAGTTAAAAGAAAATTTTTTTTTTCAAAATTTTCATTCCGTTTTTTTTTGTGTCTTTGTTTTGCTAAAAAAAATTTCTAAAAAGTTAACTGACTTTTAAATGCCATCGAATATAAGAAATGAACATTCACAATATTATTGTCACTCTTTATATTAATGTCCTTTTTGGTTTGTTTTCTTGACTCCAGCAATTTTTGATTAAATTACACTTATGGACACATAAGTATGCAATTTTACTATTTGGTATACATTCTAACAGTGTTTTAGTGTTCTTTTCATCGAAAAAATTGAATGCAAAGTGAAGTTCAATAAATGTCTTTTATCATATGCAATCTGTTCAATTTGTTTTAGAATTTTAAGAAATTTACAAAAAGTACAAAAATAAATGAAATTTTGTTTACAAGCGTAATTTGTAACGTTTAAAAAGAAATTCTAGAGTTGATTTTTCATGTGAAATAATTTTGATTATTGCTATAAATAAATAGGGGCATTTCTTGTTAAAATAATCGTTTAAATATGTTTTAAATTTAAAGAGTTAAGATTACGTATTCGGTTTATAATCGCTTAATGAACGTGTCTCAAAATTTTAAAATTCAATAAATTAATTGATTATACTTGTTGTTCCTTGAATTATAAAACTTATGTACATAGGTAAGGTTTGTAATATTGCTAATCACCATTGAAAATCTTACAATTTTTTTGAACAATGATTGTAGTGTAATGATTGACTATAACTAAAGCTAGCTAATAGAAAATCAATTTTTAAGATTTTTATAAAAATTAATCAAAAAATATTGCATATATTTGGGCGAATCTGTAATTGAATTGTATTAGCTAGATATTTAATAGAAATTAAACAATAAAACATTTGTTTCAAACCTCAATATTCAATTATATTCTTTTTTATAAATCAATTAGGAGTTTAAACCCTCAAAAAATGAATAAATTTTATTCAAAATCGAATTTAATATTTAAATACAAATCCTGTTTCGATTTCAAATAACACATTCGGATTTTTTTGTTTTTAATTATTATGTTCAAGCAGGAAGAAAATTATTGCTAGTTATTCAATAAGCTAAGGTTATATTCAAACCCTGACATGGAACTGATATGGTCCGTTCGCATTAGTAAAGCTATTACTTATTAGCAACAGACTTGCTGATTTCCATTCCTTCTATACTACAATGGGTACCAAATAAATTTAAAACGTAAATTATATTTACTCTAAACCTAAGCTATTTTAGTATAGACATCTCTGTAACTTAGTACAGATATCTGTGTAGAATTTTCTATAAAATAATACACTTCTATTCAAAGGACATAAAAATTGTATCTTACAAAAAAAAATATGAAACATTACCACTCTACATTTTTTTTTTTATTTTCCCTCTAGCTCTGTATAATACGTACAAGTTAAAAAAAATGGAATGATTTTTACCTGTCAGGAATTAACTGAGACAAATAGACTACAGTGATATAAAACATATCTTTATCATACACCATACATATACCTGCAAACATTATTATATATTTGATATCCTTTTTAGAGATGAAATTTTCACTCAGTAATTTTTTATTATTTTGTTTATTTTACCTTTAAAATTCATCTTAAATACAAACAATATTAATATACATGTTCAATTACAGAAAGAAGTAGGTACGATATACTGTTGTATTTGAAATAAAGAAAAAATAAAATAAAAATTAAAAAATGAAAAAAAGAAAATCACAAATTTCAACGAATTTTCTATTTTCAATTTTAATTCTCTTTTTATTTTTTTCTTATCGTTTTTTTTATTATATCTCTCTAATTTTGTATATATATATATGAAAACTTATATATACAGGATGTTTTACATAATATGGCAAGTAATTTCAGGTAGGATTCTTTGATCAATACCCAGCTATCCAAAGAATCATCCTCGAAATTATTCGCCACTTTATGCGAAAAAACCTGTTTATGTAGTTCTTTTTATATATTTCAAAAGACATATTGAATAATATTATACACGTATATCGAAAGAAAACGGGAAAGATATAATTTATTTTATTGAATTGTTTTGTATATAATATGTATGTGCATATTGCTCATGTAAAATGAAAATTTCATAACTTAAAATATAGAAAAAGTCAGATGATGGTTGTATGAAATTTTTCCTTAAAAAAAAATCATAGTGACTTTAAGTTAACTCTAATTTATCTATTTCTTAAAAAAATTTTGTAGTGTATTGATTTTTCTATATTTACGGAAAGGAAATTGCAATTTGTTAAGAGATTGGTCTGTTATTGGTACTATTGAACTCTTAATCAATTATTTTATAGTAAATTAACTTTCTAAGAAATAAAAAACTTTTAGAATATGCCTGAAATTTTTGCTTTTACATATTTTACTTTCAATAATTTCTTATATCCTACAATATTTTTCAAAGTAAAAATTCCACATAAGATAGATTTTTGATATACAACAGATTTATTTGCTACACTACTGTATGTATTCGCATGCATATATAGATCTAAACATGTAACGTATACATACTACTATATATAGCGTATGTAATATGTAACTGTCTATTATTATATTATATATATATATATACATATATCTAGGTAAAAATTTTATACTGGTATACTATTAACATTAAATGGAGTGGAAAATTACAAACGTCAACAAATTATTTTTAATAAGTTACATTCTACACACATACACGATATACAACACATACATGTTATAAACTGTTATATTGTTAATATTGCTACGAAATAATATTGCGAACTTCGTTATATAATATAATTATAAATTGTGTTTGGTCCCAGTTTTTACTCATCATCATTATCATTATAACAATCACATATTATTATTATATTATATAATTGTTACAAAATTACCAATATTTTAATGTTATGATCTTGTAAATGACATGTTACAAGAATTTGTTATACTAGCTATATGTTAATTATTTATAATCATTTTTGGAAGAAAATTATTTACATACTAATATTATTTTATAATTTAAACATGTTATATGGATTTATTTTGGTAACATATTATGACAATTTGATATACGAGTAATTTAAGAATATTGGTATAGAAGATAAATTTTACATATATATATGTGAAATTATTTACTAATTTAGTATAACTTATCAAATTAACCATTAATTCTGGAGTATATGTGTTATGCATATATTTAAAATTAATATGGCTGTCCATGTTTGTAAAAAGAGTTGATTATAAGAAGTTTAAATTTAATGCTTTACCTTGCTGTAAACGATAATTATAGATGTTTTAACATAATGACACCATATGGTGCAATTCAACAACATGAAGAAGAAATGTGGTATTTTTCGAATATATATGACTTCCATTATGGTTATATATGCATGTTCACCGGAAAACATAGCATTTATAATAAATAAATTCTGTTAATTAGGAAATAAATTAAAATAAAATAAATTATAAATCTTAAACTTAAAATAGGTTTTTGGTGAATGGCTAATAAAATTTCGCTTATAACTCTTAAGCAGCAATCAGCAAGGGATATGTAAACAATTAAACAAGTAGATTATTTTAAATCCAAAATTTTCCATATCAAATTATTTGTTCTCAAAATTATATGTAATACTAAATAAATTCCAGACAGCTTTATAAATTCTAGGTAGTCCTAGAGATTAAATTCGAAAAAACAATTGAAAATTTGAATTATTTCCTCAATTTTCTGCCTCAAAATTTTAAATACCCTGTTTTTACATAATGATGGTTTGAAAATCCAGACATAAATCCTAATAGAACAATAATTTTCGCTCACTTGACCAGAAAATTCATAATTTGTATAAAATTGGTGTAATTTCAAAAATTTTGTCATCCAACTTTTGAATCCATAAAAACTAGTATCTACTGTTGAAAATTACTTACTACAAGCTTTAACCAAAGTCAAAATTAAACTTGTGGTTTCTTCTGAGAATTCACTAATGGATCACATTTTAGTGATTTTCCATTAACTCAATTACATTTTCGAATCTAAATATTTTTAAATTCACTCTGTAAAATCTTAAACTCTTAATGCTAATATGTAATTCAGTAGTTTGTATTTTACATTTTATTTGAATTTTTATTGTATGTGATATATAGGAATTATAGTTTTAGAAGCATTTTATTTAAATACAAAATTTCCCAAAAAAAAAAAACAAATACATTATGTACTTCACTTAAATAATAATCCTTTAGTATTAGTACTATAAAAGATTACTTGAATTTGAAAAATTATTAAACTACCCATACAGTCTTTATTTTAAAATTAAAGTTTTTCTGCTGAAATTCAACTGTTTTCTATATGAAAGGTATTGTTTTGAAATTTTACTATTTTACTCTTACTCTTACTTGTAATCAATTTAAAAAAAAATATTTTATTACTAATTTATGCATGGATTGTATTAACCTCCAAATTTACAATCAAATTATGGGAACCTTAAACTGAAAAACAAAAGGAAAATCGACTTCTTTGCACAAAATACCATTTACAAGACGTAAAATTTCATCTATATAAAAATCTCTTGTATAATTTTATAAAACTATACTTGGATTATATGAAAATATTTTGATTTCTTCTTAGATAACACACCACACCGTATACACACACCATCTTTTTAACAATCTTGAGAAAAAAAACAAAATATTTTCCTCTTCACTGGCATTCTTATTAAATGTTTTCAATTTGTTTCATATAATTTCACAAAATGTATTTACATATTTATATACACTATGTATGTATGTATATCAAGGGTACTGCTATAACTTTTTTCCTGAATTAAAAATAAAAAAACAAAATTTATTCATTTTTTTTTTGTTTTCATTCATATTTTTTCTGTTTTTTCTTTTAATTTTCTTTATAAAAATTTATTTTACCTTAAAATAACATTTTAAATGGCAATTTTCCAAAAAATATATTTTCCATTTCATTAGTGAAAATCTAAGAGCGGAAAAAACTTTTACGTTTTTCACTTCATTTTACCGTCTTCACTTCTTATGCTTTTATTCTTGTTGTTTTTGTTTTTGTTTTACAATGTGTTTTTTGTTCTTTTATTGGTTTGTTTGTTTTTTTATTTTTTTTTATCTGTAAGTGATTGCATATTTATTACTTCGTTCTAAATCAATTAAAAATCATTTAACAAATACAAATAAGAAAAAGAAATAGAAAAGGGAAAAACCAATTTTAGCGTATCCTTTTTATCCTTTATTTTTTTTTTCTACTTCGTTTTTATTTATTTGTGTTTTTGTTTTTGTTAATTAAACAAAGAAAGAGTATATAGAAAGGTGACTGTGTAAAAGAAAAGTGAGAAAAAAAAAATAAAATAAAATAAAAAATTTTTCATCTAGAAATTCTATAAATATTTGCGGTTTTGTAAAACTATTTTTACGAGTGATGTTTGATAAATAATTGCAGTTGTACATTAGCAGTGATTTCTTAAGAGGACAATACAATAATAAGCATTAAATCAGAAGTGTTAATAATAAGAATTGCTTATAAATCAGAAGTGGTGTGAAAAGTAGGGGATTCTTTGCTCGAAAATTTGGCTCGGAATTTTAAATGCCAAACGAAGAACGAAGAAATTTATACTCCTTTACAATCTATAAATCGCTACGCATGAAAATTTTACAATTTTCCAAAAAGTTTTCTTGAAAAAGATTTATTTGTCTAAAATGCACGTATTTTTTTCACCGAGAGAAACTAATTTTCTAAAGATTTGCAGATTTGACTTTACATTACTACTAGTGAAATTTATTGCCCGAGATGATGTCAAGTAAAGTGTAAAACTTTCAACACGTTACAATTCAAAGTATTTTAATAAAAATTCAGCTAATATCATGTGTGAAAACCGGGACGGGACTGAATCCAATGAATTACCGAAATATTACCGTTAAATAAACCAAATTATTTCGCATTACAAAAACCGGTTGCATAAGAGACAATATTCAGAGGCAAAATACAGAATTTATTAAAAACTCAGGAAGAAAAATTCGATTACCGCAGGAACTACAAGATTTCATTTAATTACATTTGATTTGATTGCGCCTCGTAATTTTACACAGTTTACCTTCCCCCTCGTTTTCATTCTTTTAACATTCGTTATTTTTTTCTGTTTTATAAAATTACAGCTTTGATTGTAAATTATTCAAAAGAACATCAAGTTTTGCACCTTCTCTTTTGTTGTTGTTTTTTTTCGAATGGACCAAATATAAAAAGAAATTAAAAAAATAAATTCCAATAAGAGGGAAAAATATATTTTTTTCCTGTTTTTCTTTTATAAACTTACAAAGTATGAGTGTACATTTCGCCAAATGTATACATTATAAATGTAAATTACAGATGGAGATTTTGTAAAAAAAAACAGATGGAGAAATGGAAAAATTTTTCAATTGATTTGAAATATGTGAAGGTGGAAAAATATTTCGACCCTGGCCACCATAGAATTTAAATTACATTGTTAATAAGAAAATTTAACATTTACAAATTTTATACAAAATAAAAGAAAAATTTGGAAAAAACTTTTTTGGGAATTTAAAATTTTTCTTAACAATTACTGATGATTGATTGACTTATCGAACTGACAAAGAAAAAAATTAAATCGTGATAATGTGAGAGTACTAGAGTAAATCGATGGAAAACTTTTTTCTATATATAGATTTTTTAATCAGTTTTGCCAAATTTTCGTAAATTTTTCCAGTAAAAAATTCAGTACATTTGCCACATCATTTTTCGATACATTTGCAGAAAGGTGTGCTTTTGAAAAACAGACGGACTTCTGTATGCAATCATGGAAGATCTCAATATTTTCTTATTAGGAATTGTTCAAAATCAAGGGACAGTTTAGTTGACCTTCGCTATAGCAAGCGGTATGGTTCAATTGAAATTTATATACCAAAAGCAATCTAAACTGAGTATTAAATATCATGAGGCGGAAAAAGAATATATTGCAGGAGATTTATCACCACCGAACTGCGCCTTTAAGAAATGCAATGATTCTACTAAAACAGCCCTTATTCCATATTCCACTCTATATCTCTGTTATCTCCAACAGAAATATTAAAATTTGAATAACGAAATTGCTAAAAAGCATAGAATTTTAAAAAAAAATTAGGCAGATAAAGATTACATCAGAAAATTTTAAACTGTTTGCCGACAAATAAATAGTTTTATTAGATTTTCTGACTTTTTGATATTTCAAGAACTTCGGATTTCGGATATTTGCATAGTGGGTTAGTCAAATTTTATTTCTGCTTCTAAGTCATAATCCTTATTAATAATTAGACATTTAACTCCAATTTTCGATCGCAGTCAGAGAAAATCACAATGCTCAATTTTTTTATGTTAATTGTTTTGTAACCATCAAGTATTCTTAATTACAAATCACTCGGTATAATAGACAAAAAAAATTACAATGAATGTATTTTACATTAAATTACAATAAATTGTAATAAAAATTTAAGGCATACGGCATTCAGAATTGCAATTAGTATACAATTTACGAAATTATAATATAAGGAAATTTTGAATTTAATTGTAATTAAACTTTATAAATGTTAAAACAAAATGTATATATTTTCTTAATCCTTTAGGTAAGGAACAAATTTTGCATTTTAATATGAATTTATTTTTGCATTTAAATTACAATTTTTTTTTTATTTAAAATGTCATTTATAAAAACAAATTTTTTTTCCAATTTGTTAAATTAACTACTAATTTACTATATTCACCACAGATTATAGGTATATAAAAACTTGTAAGAGAATATACTAAAATTTTCTCATTTATTTCCACCATTTTTATTTTTATTATTATTATCATTTTTCAGGTCCTTCTTTGTTAAAATCTGTGGTATTTTTGTATATATTTACGATATGCACTTAAATAACATTTTAAATGAGATACGAAGGTGAAATTGACATTGCAAAAGTACATATTGACATTATTGTATTTGTATTATATGCGTACATATATGTAATTTATATGTACATTATAAATATTGTATATACTATATAGCAAATAGGAAATTGTGTAGAATAAGAGTATTGTGTAATAAAATGGTAAAATGGTAGCTGTAATAAATTCAAACCAATATTGATTAATTCACTACCATATAACGTTAATGAATCAATGTAATGTTATTTGGTCACTCAATTTTCTATATGTATATGCAAACATACATACATATATTGTTATTAAAATGGTGTTGATTGCGAGTATATTTGTAGAGAATGTATTACAACATTGTTGAGAAATAATTTTTATATTTTCCTTATTTGTTTTCTTTATTATATTCTATATATGTTTTATGTATTTTAAATGACATAGTCATGACATTTTTTCCCTATAATGATAATAAATAGGTGGATATTTTTAGTTTATTTTTTGTTTTAGGTTAAAAACATTTTTGAAGGACATTTACAATAGTATTCAATATTATTTGGTTTATATACATATATACATATATATATATGTAAATAAAAATTAGACGATATTTTTGGGAACTTAATAAAGAAATTTAAAGATAAAAGTTATTTAAAGAAAATACAGTTGAGTGAGAGAGTTTATAAGGACATCAGCAGTAATTAAGATATCGTATTTTGTATGAGCTCTATTTATATATTTTGTCATAATGTTATCTTGATATTTAGGTTTAAAGAATAATATTACTTCTAGGTTTCTATATGAAAAATCCTATATGTATAATTAAGAAAAAAAAATTAAGTTCGTTTCCATCTTCAATAAAAAAATTCTCTTCAATATTTTTACTATAAATAATGATAAGAACAATAAATTAATTATTGAGTTCCTAATCAAGAATAGAGTTAAATATACAAGAGGGAAGAGCTGTTTGATAAAGAGGGGAAATAATGTATTGAACAAATTATCCTATTATTAATTCAAATATATTGTCTTAATACAATAAAACAAATTTGTTTTTAGAAAACTCAACTAAAATCTAATTTTTAAGGGGCAGCTACCTTAAAGACTTACAGACAATATAACAGTCGTTTACCGAAAATAAGGGAAATATTTATTTGTGCAAAGTTTCAATATTGATGGCTTCTGTATTGAAGTTTAAGTTATATAACCAGAAAAATTGATATTCCACTTCGCGGAAACAAATACATAATTGAAATTAAAATGAGTTACTATTCTTTATCTCAGATTCGAAGTAACTGATTCCTCGAAGATTAAAAATAATCGTTACTAATTAAAATTTAGTTGGAATACTAAAGTCGAGAGTCTTTACTTTTCAAATTTTCTTTTTTTTTTCAAATTGATGTTTTTTATCAAAATTCCGACTTCTGCTTCCCAAGACACAAAGCTTCATTACAGAACCTTAAATGTGTTCGTTACTAAAATGATTGGCCACATTCCTCTGATCGGTCATATAGATTTGTCCCGTCATCATAATTGAATTAATACGAAATGAGCCGTCATTTAAATCACTGTTCTTTTTCTTATTGTGGTTTAAACAGAACAATAACAGTCAATCACTGCAATTGAAAAATCCGTTTTGTCGAAAAAATAATTTTTAGGGATACCTCGTAACTAGTTAAAACTAACGAATATTCAGTATCAATGAAGTAACGGGTATTCATGAATACCACAAAGTAATTGGATTGCACATTCCTATTGCTGTAAATTTGCCACATTTTGTTTGAATCTCTCAAAAATTTTTCTTGTTAAAACTAATTCACTCTACAATATCAACCATTTTCATTATAGAGGCAATAATATCATAAAAGATAAATCCATTTTAATAATATTATTTAAACATAACATTTCCCTTGGAGTACAAAACTTCAAAGTGTTCATATTCAATCATTTTATAAAAAATCGATTTCAAAATTGAAATATTAAAATAATTTATTATTTTGAAATTCATCTAATATACAAATTAAATTTTTTTAATTTATAAAATTTATACATTGAATTCTAAAATATATGCTTACATAAATTGAGTTTTATTTTACAAAATAATAAAATTTATTGCCATATTTGCGCTTAAATAGATTAGAAAGGAAAAATATTCAATAAAACCTGACACATCTCTCGTTTGCTGCATGCAACTTGTAAAAGAACGACGTTGGTATATATAGTTACAAACATTAATCCTTGTCAAACTTGCATCAAAATACATTTACTAATAAAATTTTTATATTAATATTACGTATGTGCATATAACACATACATGTATATGCTCTAGAAACTTACTATCTACTAATATACACACACCAACAATGCTATCATTAAAATATCAATATTACTTTTATTTATAGATGAATTTTGTGAAGAATATCCGCATAATTTAATACCAACACCTGGTTACTGGATTGAGTGCTCACGTCAAAAAATTACATTACCAAATACACATAATCTTTGGGATGAAAGTGATTCAGAACATGAAGAATTACGTGCAGCTAGTTCATCAGATGCATATTTGGAACGTGGTTGTAGTGATTTATATGAAGATGATGAAGATTCTGAAGCAGCACCAAGGTAGTATTCTTAACACAAAAAATTAAAATTTTTTTTTTTGATTTTTAAATTTTGATTTATTTTACTCTATTCACTATACACAACAAAAAAAAAAAAAAGAAAATCTAATGTGGTCAGCGCACAACCAATCGCAATGTTATTGGCTAGTTTAGCGAAATTTTTACAGAAGATTATGAAAATGCCTTTTAGACCCTTCTTTCCAATTTTAAAGAAGTTAATGAGCTTCTTTCTATTTATGCATAAAAAAATGTAAATTTGGCTTTTTACAGAGTTTCGTTTTATCTCACCTGAGATCCCTGAAAATTTCGCCAAAATTTAGGTCTTATTAAATTAGGTCATTCCTATGAATTTTAAACGAATTTATATCATGCTCGAAATTCTATTTATTTCAAATGTTCTCAGAGTTCTTTTTTAGAAATTGAATCCGATTTGATTTTAAAATACTTTGAAATAAAAAAAAAACAAATAAAATCTGGCTCCCGAAAAGAGAGCATAGAACCAGAATAATGATCGTGAATATTACTTGATGTTCAATATACAATACGAGCAATTTGACGGCTTGGTCGGTTGGTGTATTTTTGTAAATTAACTTATTAATTAAATATTTAAATTTCTCAGTATTTCCTGCCTCGAGTTTTCAATTGCCTTATTAGAAACTGGTAACGTCCCGTTGTGTTATGTCGCAAAAATCGATACAAGTTGCATTCCGAATAGCTTCGTTTTATGATCGAACCCTCAACTTTTTACGTTGAGCTGTTATCACTTTACAACCGTTTAAAAATTGTAACCTTCAAACAACCATTGAACATTTCGATTACATTATAATAAAATTTAAGAAAACAGCTATGTTCCAAGTACCTTACTGTAACTAACTATAGTTTTCTTTAATAATATCCCTTAGTTTATGCAATTTTTTATAATTTTGTAAGTACAAACCTGACAAACATGAGATAGTATAGGCTTTATTTTCTTGACTTCTTTTAACTATCGTTAATTTATTTATTAACTACTTATTGTTTTTATTAATATTTTCTTTAAATCTTTACTATCTTCTATCTATTTTTTCATTTTCATTTCATTTATAAATTTATAAATTTTTTTTTTTTTTTTGTTGAACAATTTTATACGAATATTTAAGTCCTAGGAAAAAAACTACAATTGAAGAACAATGGGAACAACAGGGAGCATTTGAGCTAACATCGGTTGAACAGGAAACCTATGAAAAATATTTTTATGGTACTGAACATTGGAATTATTTTACAACAGATGAAGATCTTGGTCCAGTTATATTATCAATTAAACAAGAAACATTAAATGGACGAGATCAATTTAGAATATTAGTTAGGGCTATTTCATATACAGTACATGGACTGATACCAGCATCATGCGTTTTTGCTGATAGGTAATAATAATATGCAATACTTGTCAAATTTTAAATTATTTAATTTTTAATAATTTATTTATATAGGTATAACCGAGAAGAAGTAGTTAGATCTTTAGGTAAAGAAGTAAATATTAATCCGCCATTAACTTTAGGACAATTACCAGATACACCCGAAGAACTATTAAAATTAGATCAAGTAATTTATTAAAATATTTAAAAAAATTTCAATAAAAATTAAAAGAAAAAAAATAATCTTTTCATATTTGTAAGGTTTTTATAAAATCGGAATTAAAAGTTGGTGTTATCTATGTTAAAGAAAATCAATTTACTGAAGAACAGATATTAGACAATAATGAAAATTCATTGTTATTCGATGAATTCCTACAGCTATTAGGCGATAAGGTTAGACTTCGCGGTTTCGATAAATACAAAGGTGGCCTTGATACCGTTCATGATTTAACAGGTAAGTTTTAAAAAATTTTATTAATTTTTTTTTTATTTAATTTTTTTTTAAATTTTTTATAAATAAGACCATTCTCCTGTGGCAAACACAGCGAAATTAAAAGTGTTAGAATTTCAATGTTCTCCAAACACATTATTTGAACTCCGTGAAGTTTAATAAATATTTAGAAATACTGTTCTACAATACATTAAATTTGTAGCCGTACTTGCCATACATAGTTTCATAAACATTTATTACACGATTATTTTATAATAGATTTTTACCACAAACGCTGAATTATAATATTATTCTCACTATTATCCCTTTGTAATTCAATTCATACTGTTATATAAAAAACTCTGACTCCTATATAAATTCGTTTCTCATTACTGTACCTAAGAATTTTATGATGTATTATACATCGTATTAATTTCTTACTTCCTGAGTCAAAAATTTACACCTATTTTATTAATATTTTAATGATATTGACCACAAAATTCTACATTATATAACATAATTATTATTGGCTTTCGCAATTTATTAGAATTTATATATGATAATTTTTTTGTAGTATATCAATATTATAAAATATATTACAATTTATACCTTATATAACAATTATTGAAATTAAAAATTAATTTTAGTTTTGAATAGCTATTTTTCTCTTTGTATGTCGTAAAGCGAGCAATTAATTGTTTTTCCCACACAATAAGCTTTATTTAAATAATGTGGTCAACATTATATCTGCCACCGTGTATAAAAATAAAAATTTAAGCTCATAATAATTAAAGATAGCAAAAAATGTTAATACTTGTGTATATACAGCTGTATTTGTACATATTATGTATGTATGTGTAATAATTAACCACATTGAAAATTAGCGAAAATGTTTACATTTTGTTTAAAATTTTATTATTATTTTAATAGCATTAACATAAAAAGCATAATAATTTGAATTTAATTATTTAAATATGGTAAAAAAATTGAAAAGCTAAAAATTATGTGAATTAGATTTTTTTTTTAGGAAAAACAAGAAAAACGGGAAGGAAAATAAATAATTAGTTATTAATATTCTAAAATATTAAAGCATAAATTAAACCCCAAAAAATAATTTTTCACAAAAAACGAGCTCAGTACAAACTCAATCTCTTTTTATTCCGGGATGCCTTTATAAATTGGTAATTTCTACCAATTATGATTTCATTTGAAGATTCAAATAGAACAGGACCTATAGGGCTTCAAAATAATTTTATAATCCTTTCCTTTAAAATTTTTCGATAATTCAATTATTCTAAAAATTGAAAAAATAATTAAGGTCTAATTTGCAATTATAATATAGACCTTTTGAATTTTCATTATATAAACCGACATTGTCCTAATGCTAATTAGAAAATTTGTTAAAAAAATTTTATAATAACTCTTTCTATAATAATATGTTCTATATATTATTATTTTTTCTATGAATAATATTTTAGGACTCTATTCGGTATATACAAATTGGCGAAATATTGAAATAATGTTTCATGTATCAACATTATTGCCATATGAAAAACATGATCCACAAAAATTACAACGTAAACGACATATCGGTAATGATATTGTATGTGTTGTATTTTTGGAAGCTGACAATACACCATTTAGTCCTGCCTGTATTAAAAGTCATTTTCTACATACATTTATATTGGTAAGTATATTGAAATTAAAAATTCATATTTCAATAATTTTTTGTTATACATTTAATATATTTAATATTATTTAAATTAAAATTGAATTTTAATTAAATAATTTTAAATAATTTAAAAAAAATAGGTTCGTGTATCAGCAAGAATAAAACGTAAACCAACACGTTATGAGGTATCTGTAGTAACAAGAGATGAAGTTGGTGCATATAAGCCTTATTTATGGGAACAATCTGTTTTTGAAAAAGGTCCCATGTTTCGGTAAATATTTTCATTTATTATTTAATTAAAATTAATTAAAATTAATAAGAAAAATCAAATAAAAATTATTAAATTTTAAATTAACTAATTGCATAAAATATTGCTCGATTGCTTCAAAAATGTTATAACTCAAAAAAATAAATTTTCCAAATTGAAAGAAAATATTTTTATTTTCAGTTTTAGAGAAAATTTCCACATTTTTAATATTAATAATTATTTGCAAAAAGGCTGATATTGAGTTAGTACATTATTGTAACAATCGAGTATCTTATACATTAACATATTTATACAGATAATCACTCATATTCTGTTAGTCAGGTTTTTATTTAATAATCTTGTGATTTTCTATATAAAATCAATTCCAAAATTCGAAATTCTATACTGAAAAACAGAATTATTTACAGTAATATGCAATGAAATTAGTGAATATTAATTTAAATTTTTTTTTTAAATAATATTTTATATTATTAATATAGTGAATGGTTATTAACAAAAATTGTTAATGGTGAACGTGCATCATATTCAGCACCAAAATTTGCTAGAATGCAAGAAAGAACAAGATCACAAATGTTAGAAGATTTAGTTATGAATTTATCAAATCATGCTGAAACCGGACAAATCCCTAAACCATACCGAAGGGGTTCATGGAGACCCATCGGTGAGGAACAATGCATGTTACAAATAACAGTTGCTAGTTGCTGTATGCGACTTTGTGTACCGCTCAGTATGTAATGCTTTCTGTTTGTATCAAAAATCTCTTATAATAAAAATACAAAAAATCGAAAAAAGAAAAATTTAATTATACAAAAACTTTGATTTTTTAACAAAAAAACAAAAAAAAAAATATTTTAATTAAATTTCAATTTAAAATACATTAACTAACTTGAACATGTATAACAGACATACATACATATTATATACTATATATATACATTCATATATATATATATATATATATATATATATTTAATTACACAAATATTTTTTTTCTCATACTAAATTATAATGAATAACAATTTTTTCATAGATTCATTAAAAAAAAAATATGAAAAAAATTTTCAAAAAAAAAAAACTCATAACATAATTTTACAATATTGCTGGCAATTTTCAGTTTCAAATTTATGATATTTTAATAAAATTAATTTGGTAAATATATATATAAATGGTAAAAACTTTTTAGAAACTTTTTTAAAAATTTGAAAATTTTGAATTTTTAATTTTTAATATTATAAATTTAAAATACCTTAAAATTTTGCACATATTAATTGTGTTTCTCAACATTACAAGATAAGAAATCGTATATAAATTGCTTATTATTAGGCTGAACACATGGCGATGTTTTCAATACAGGAATAAATTCAATATACTACACGTCCTTTTATCTAGCAATAGAAAAAGTAAAGGTCCATTTAATTAATATCTAATTTGATATGCACATATAGTTAATTTCTGTTGTACTGCCATAAGCAAAAAGTCAAAATTAAAATATTTTGATAACTTTAAAAACTTCAATAAAATTTTAATGATTTAAAATAATAAAATTTTCTTTTGTCGGGCTGGATAATATCAGATTCAAATTAAATTGAATTTGCAAGCTGAACAAAATTAAGATTTGTCAAATTATTGCTTAAAAAATAACTTACTCAATTTCTCAATAAAATATTGCCAAATTCGAATTATTACTATTGAAGTACAATGATAGCAGAATTTGCTACAAACTAACCTTAACAAAACAAGTTTCCAATAATGAAATAATTTTTATTTATAAAAGATTCAAATCCAATTTGTGCTAAGCAAGTACTTAACATATTGTACTAAAATTCAAGTAACATATTTTTTTACTAAATTATGGCAAAATTTGACGCATTTAATTTTATTCGAAATTTTCTAATCTTCAAATCAATTCACAATAAGCACATTGTTCAAAAGAATTGTAATTTAATATAAAATGCAATAAAAGCAAAAAAATAAACTTGCCCACTAACTACATAATTTAAAAAAAAAAATTTTTAATTTTTTATTAAAATATTCATAAATGAAAAATGTTGCCAGCGTGTACTACAATTCTTACATTTTAAATATTATATAAAAAGTACATTTGTCTAAAAACTAAAAATTATGAAATTTCAAATTTTCTTCTCTCTATATAATAAATAAATACAATTATATTTTATAACCCAGAAACCTGTAAACTCCCACTATTACTGTAGAATCCCCTGTATTTAACTACCCATTTATTATTGTAACCCCCTTTCTGTATCTGTTCTTCCTTCCATCAACCCCCCCCCCTTTTAAATTTATCTTTTAAGTTAAAAAAATTTTTTTTTATTTTCTTTTCTTGTATAATCAAAGAAATTGAAAAAAGCATGATTTTTAAATTTATAAGTGAAAATAAAAAGCAAATAAATAATTATTGGTAATATGGAAAAAAAAACAGTTTGCCCCCCAAAACCCCACCTCAAAATATTAAAATAAGATTTTTTTTTAACAAAAACAAATTATTAACACCCTTATCCCCTATATTTGAAAATTGTTTAAAGTTTAAAACCCTGGCACAATAAATTTGGCATTTAATTTTTTTTTTTTGACTTAATTTAATAAAGAACGGTAAAAGAGTTTTTAACTTTTTATTGAATGGCAGTGTGAAAGCACCCAATATATAATTTTTTTTTAATAATTAAATATTTTTTATTATGGTAGTTTTGAATGACAAAATTGTAGGAAAAATACAAATGTAATTTTTTTTTTTTTTTGTGAAATTTATAATTAAATTTGATTTAAAAAATTTAAATAAATTTTTTTTTCAGTGTATTATACACTATACTGAAATATTTATGTTTATATGTGTATGTTTTTACTAAATTAATTAAAAATAATTTTTTGAAGTGTTTTTTTAAAGACAAAGGGATAATAATTGTTCTGTGCTCACAAAGAGTGCAATTTTGTACTAAAGGGTAAAGTGTATATTATTATGTATATTAAATATTGTGAATCGGATTCAGAACGAATTCTTCTATCTCGAAATGATCATTGGTTATAAAATCCTAATAATGAGAAATGTTTAGCCTTAAACATTTAATGATACCCGAGTTCAGTGATTTAATGCAAAATAAAAGATTTAGTTTTAAATATCAACAGTCTTAAAAGGAAAAATTTACCGAATTGGTAGCAAAACTAAAGTTTCAAATATGAACGATAGGTCAGATATTATGGATTTTATATGATTGTATATATTCCAGGAAGAAATGAATATAATAAAGTTAACATTCTTTTTTAGACTTTTGAGCGAAAAGTAGCCCACACGAACGGCATTCTCTCATACAAATCTATTGGTAAGAGCCTTAAAACAATTAAAATAATATGATAACTTGGCATGCCATTAAAAAGGTTTCGGAAACCTCTACAAATATTGTTTGACAATTTATTTTAAAAATCCAATTTGTAAAGTTTCATATTCACCAAAAAACTGTCCTAAAAGGGTCTTGTAAATGTTTATAAACTTTTATTTGGTGGCTATTTTCAAAAATTAATTTTTTATATTTTAATATAAATTAACATTGCGAATTATTATTAATTGTCTTTCACTAGTAGCTATTTTGAATCCTAATTACGCCCAACCATGTTCAAATACGTACAGTACGACAATAACAGTAATTACTCACATTTTGTTCTTATGGGTGGATTTAATGAAAATATTTAACCATAATAAATGAAAAATATTTTACAATAAATCTAATTTTTTTCTAGCGTTTTTTTTCGGAGATTAAATTCGATAAACAATTATTAAAAAAATAACTTAATATTTTTCAGTTAATTTTTTCACTTCTCTACTCTAATTGAAAATTATTTGTCAAGCCAATTTTTTTTAAATTTCAAGTTGATTATTTTTATAGAAATGTAAAAGTGCTAAAAATTTGTCAAATCGTTGAAACTTTTACAAATTTTACTCCTCTTCTCATTAAAGAACTACCCTCTAATAAACCTATTCCACGATATTTATAACAGAAAAACGTGCGCACTAAAATAAAATTAGTTTTTCTTCAAAGAATTTTTAGAAATATTTCTCTATCCCCTGAATTTCTTGAAAGAATTAATCTGACAATTTGTATTGAGTTTAGTTTAAAAAAAATTAAAATTCCTTTCAAAATATTAAAATGTTCAAATAAAATTTATATAATATGTTTTATGTAGGAAGCAAAGTATGCCTTCCAGCAATAAAGAACACATGGAATTATCAGTGCGTATATCAAAAATCAAAAATAATTTTCCTAATTTTAAATTTCATTTCTCTTTTTTAAATTTTTCATAGAAATATTTAATATGTAATCAAATTTTATAAAAACAGTATTTATTAAAAATTTTTTTTTCGCCTTGAGATATGCAATCATTATAAAATAATTGAAATATGTACACAGCTACACATAACATGAAATTTGATTAGAACCTTTAATAATATTCAATATTCTTTAATTAATTTTTTTACTATATTTTTCAATTGATTTAAATTCAATAATTATGATAAAAGAAAAAAATATTTTTGAGTAATAAATTTAAAAATGAAATGAAATTGAATATTTTTGTATTTTCAATAATTTGTTGTTAAATAATTATGAAATTTATACATTTTTTTTTTTGTATTTATTTAAATATATTAAATTAAATAACATGGAAAATTCTGAGAATTTAAATTTCATTAATAATTTTTTTTTTACTTTTTCATAGGAATTAAAAATTATGTTTTTATTCTATCAACAAATTAATTTTCTGCATATAAACCCGAAATAGCCAAATTCCATGAAACAAAATTTATAGATAAGAGACAATTTTTCCCCCCCTCTGATTTTACCTTTTTGAATAATATAGTATTGAAATTTTCCTATGATATAAGCATGCTTTATCTCATGTACACGTTAGTACTGAACGGATGTCTAAATTTCGAATTATTTTATTTCCGGGAGAATTTTTGCCTTATACACTCGAAAAATATTTTTGATTATTCTCGAAATTTGTTTTTCTTTTTCATTTTATTTTTACCTATGATATTGTTCACTTGTTTATTTTTCATTTTTGCTATTTCCTCAAAATCGAAAAGTTTTCTGTATATATTCAACCGGTTTCTCATTGTTCTCAAATAGTTTTCCTTTTCTATTATTTTGTATACAAAAGGTACAGGCACCTAGGTACAAAAAACAAAAATATATTCAAAAAGGATTTTTGTTTTCATGTGTCGTTTTCTCTCTCAATAGTCATTCATTCGTTTTTTATTCATGCATTTAATCTTGTTTATTTTTTTTTTTTTAGATTTTTAAAATCATGCAATATACAATCAAGAGTAAAATAATCGATTTTAAATAATGAATACATATATAACATAATATTATATATATATATATATATATATATATATATATATATATATTTATTATATAATTTAACAATATGAACATTTATTTACAACCAAATACAATATCTATATGTACTAGTATATTTATTTATTTAGGCAAACAATATAGAATGAAAACAAAAATAGGAACAACAAGAAAAACAGAAATAAAGAAAAATTCTCTCTCTTTCAAATGGCAACAAAACAAAAACAAAATAAACAAGGATATTATTTTTGTTTTTAAAGATTTATATTTTAAACTAAAAATCGATTATCTTCATTTATTGTCCTCGTACACATATTTGAAAATATTAGAGTTTCCAAATATTGTAAATTATTATGTCAGTATACATTTTACATTGAGCAGAAATTTATTAAGTACTTAAGTAAAATTCAAACTAAATTTTCTAAATTATTATTAAATTAATTTATAGTAATTTTTCAATTCTCACTTTCAACTCAAATATACTTCTGAGTCGCTTCGTCTTCTTAAACATGGCATCTGAATTTTGTTCGTATTTCTAATTGGAAACAGCCTGTACAATAATATTTTCATAAAATATAAATTGATCGTATTTTATGATTGTATGCATTTCACTTTTCTAATATTTTCTCAAAATGTATACATAGTGTTCAAATCTCGTATGTTACTTATTTATTTTTTCTATAATTATTTGCATCGCGATATTAAAATATTAAGTCTTTACGTTCTTGTTACGTTAACTGAAATCGTAAATTCTCTATTAATAATAATAAATGAAAAATAAAGGCAAACTAAATTAAAATTGCAAAATAACTATTTTTTTTACAAAATCACATGTATGGTAATACCAATTCAAAATTTCTATATAAAATGGCTTACACACATACAATGATAATGTAATGGCTATGGCATCGAGTGAAGTCCGAAAAAATATTTTTTTTTTTGTAATTCGATATTTTCCTTTTTATATTGTTATCGTATATTTTTTTGGCAATTAAGCACAATCAATTTTTTTTCCTTTTTTTTTCACATAATATGGAATATCCTTTCTACAGTGATTTTTCAAAAAAGAAAAAAGACTATACATACATATACCTATAAAATATTATAGAATTTTTAAATGGAATTAATTTAATGTAGAATTTATTAGAATAAATTAAAAACGAATTTTCAAATAAATAAATTAAAATCAAGTTTTTTTATTTTATATACAATTTTTATTTGTTTTTACAATAATTTTGATTTTATTATAAGCATATTGTGTACTATTATATATTAAATTTGATTGTATAAAAGAAATGTATAAATTTAAAATTTTAAATTTAATTTGAAATCATTATGAACTAGACAAAAGTATAAAATTATCATAATGTTATACATAAATAATTAATTAAATTTATTTTGATATTTTTAAAACGAATGATTTCGACCATATAATAATGATGAAAATTAATACATAAAATCCTTTTGTGTATATAGATGAGGCATAATTATTTTTATATATTTTGTTTATTTTATAAGAGTTTTTTTTTTAAATCAACAGTGTTCGTATAATAATTTTGTTCGCAAATGCAAAATCCTTTAATTTTACGAAATTTTCATCTCAAAAGTTCATTCGTTCAAATGAAATTTTTGGATTTGCAGGTACAAATATTCTAAATTCACCACATTCATAAAAATATTTCTATACATATATGGGCAAAAATTGGAAATATGTATGTTTGATACCACTGCTTTTTAAAGAATAGATAATTCAAAAAATAAATTAAATTGTAAGAGTAAAATAAAAAGGTATAATATTATCCTAAGCCCTAACTTTTACATAATATAGTACCTCAAAGAATGACTTTTAATAAAAATTTATTTTAAAATTTATTTCAATATTTTTTTTTTAAATAATATTTCATAATTTATTGAATGTTTTAATCTCGATTTTTCATATATGTATCCGAAGAAAAATTGTATTTTGAAAATATCCTTGAATATTTGTATTTAATGCGAGTAAAACAAAAAAGTTATTTTTATGTAAATGAAATTTCGCGTAATAAATTAATTAAATTTTCAGCAATTTAATTTCATTAACAAAATATAAATTGAAATTAAATAGGTTTTTTAAATATTGGCAAACATTTAATTTAATTTATAATATTAATAGTTCTAGAGATACTTGATATTCGAAAGAAATATACGAATTGAAAGATTAATTAAGTAAGCAAATTAAGTTTAAGATTTAAATTGAATCTTTCAAAAAAAAATTTCAGTAATTTTCAAAAACAAAATTCAAGTAATTCAACTTTTAAATAATTTTTTATAATTCGAAATTAACTTTTATTATCAAAAATAAAATAAAGTTCCAGTGTGATTATCATCCTAAAATATATTGCAGCTTTAATATGTGTTATGCCTATTTATAACATGTAAAACACGGGGTAAAATTGTATTATCGATATTGTATAGCACACCTAAAACCTATAATAAATTCTATCCTTGTCAAAGCGTTTATTCTTAAAAAAGTACGATATAAATAGAAGAACATTTTTATACAATTTTGCAACTATCTACGTCTATTATTAATTTTAAAATTTATAACTAAATAAAATTTTCACACTTTTCTCTATCTATTTTCCCATAAACTCTGTCTTATCTTTTCAATCTTTATAAAAGTATTCTATATCGAAAATATAAACCCTAAATATCTTATAAAATATCCTTGTAACTATTGTATTATATTATTATAAGACTTTTTTAACTATTTAAACACGAACAAATATGAAAAAGAAATTTTATTTTAATTTGAGATTCTCTTTTTTTGTTTTCATATTCTTTTTTATTTTCTTATTTATTAAATGATACAAAAAAAAATACTTCAAGTAAACACAAAACACATTTAAAATTACACCCTGTTAAATTTCTCTTAAAAAATTTTATGATACAAAACTATTATACTCATACTAACCACATACACTTTTTATATTACCCCAATTATCTCAAAAAAAAAATAATATTAAAATAGGAATAAATTCAGTTTTCCCTTGCATTTATTTCTCAAATACCAACACTATATGAGTATACATTGGTCATACAAGAGCATAAGAGAACTTTATATAATTTTGCTTTACTTTACTGTTTTATTACCCAAAAGTTTAAGTGATTGTGGTCAAAACAGAAAAATAAATAATCAGTACTGTTGTAAATAAACCAAAATCGTAGAGGTAAATTTTTTATTATCTTGTCTACTATCAAAATTTTCATTAATATAATAGTATATAAATGTTATCTGAACTATTATAACAGTGTGCGTATTCAGAATATTTATTGTAAGTGTTGCATTTGTATGCCATTTTCAAATTTTGTACAGAGATCAAGCTGTATAAAATATTATAGATCTGTTTTAAAACCACAGAATATTTTAATTGAAATTTATGTATGGGTATATAATATGAAAATGTTAAAAATATATGTATGTAAATCATTATACAAAACTACAACTTGAATGTGTACATAATAACATGCACAATTTTCATGAAAATTCAAATGAAGAGACTTGTATAAATTTTATTAATTTAAAAAAAATTTTTTTAAATTATCTTATTTTTTTAAATTACCTTATTTAAAAGTTTTAAAAAAATATGTAGTTGTCTGCTAGGGACGACATAGTTTTTTATCAAAACTGTTATACGTATACTATTTATGAATACCACTATACTTACAATGATTTTAAGATTAATCAAAAGAACTTCCCCCTCAAATTATCGAATTATTTTCCTAAATAATGATATATTATTATTTTGATAGGAAGATGAAAAATGATAGGTACTAAACTTGAAGGCCGTAACCTGAACATTTTTGGAAATATGGTAAAAATTTTTTTTTGAATTATATGGTAATTACCATAATCGTTCAAACAATTGCAATTACTTTTTTGAAAAATATTTGCTCTGTTAGGAAAATCGATATGCCAATGTTATTTTAATATGTTAAGGTTTCATATATTTATTATTATAAACTGTTTTCGAAATTTTAATATACGTTTAATTCAGGGAAGACAGGCTGGATGAAGGCGAATTCATTGCCTTTGAATTTGAAATGGAACGAAAATATATGCTTATATTTGAGACTTCGGTGTTACATAATACGCGGAATGGTAAATTTATAAAACCCTTACAACTACCTCATAGTTCGTTTGACTACTATAAGATAGAAAAATTTCTGTTTTAATATGGCGCATTTTCACTTTCCCGTCTTATATTTTACTCAATAGTAGAAAAATTTTACTCACGGAAGACTATGTTTCAGAATCGTCCGCAAAATTACTTTATTTTTTAAAGAATTAAAATTACTACACTTTTAAAAGAACTTGCTCAATGCATAGTTGAGTTTGAAAAGTGAGTTCTTTTATCTAAATCAAATTATATTTTCAACTATTCTATCATAACCATTTTAACTAACTCTTTTAAAACTAAAATGTTTCAAGAATCTAAGAAATACTATACATATGTTCATATTTAATTTTATTATCTTACATACAATATACAAATTTTATGATTTAACCGATACAATCATGAACTTTTTTTTCAAAATTCTTACTATATAAAACTACATTTTATATACAAATAAAAAATATAATATATACAATTTAATATCACCTGTATATCATGTTCAAGGAAGTTTTATATAAATTTTTATTTTATTTTAAATTAACAAAAATACATACACACATACAAACATAGATTATTATAATATTATTTTGATATATATTTTTTTTTATTTAATTAAATTTCATTTAAGTACTTTTATTATAAATTTAGTACTTCTTTTAGTACAATATACCTGCTACTTGGGAGACAAAAATTTTAATGTACAAGAATAAAATTAACAAAAAAATTTAATTATAATGAGAGATTTTGGATACCTAAGCAATATCTATATATATATATATATTTATATTTATATATATACAGATATAATTTCATATTCTAGTGTTTTGTAAAAATATAGTCTACGGTAGAACCATATTTCATACTGTTACTCTCTATAGACATTATTTTAAAGAAGAATAAATCATTTTTTTAATAAATGTGTACATTTAATATTTTTTTAATTTATTTAAGAAGTGCATGCAAATATATATTTATAAATATATGCAATATTATTTCTTTCTGTTTTAATATAAGCACAATTACACTTGAAATATTAACATACAAGTACACTTTTATGTTATTAAATTAAAATTTACAAAGAATTGTACAAAAAAAAAAAAAGAAAACAAGAAAAGTTTGATGTGAACAGCATATGACCGACCACATTGTATACGTTTTCTGAATAATACTAAAAAATTCAATTATGTATATATTAGGATAATGAAAAAGTTATCCAAAAAATGGAGTAATTGCTATATATTATCCTAAATCAAATTTTAAGAAAATCTTAAATCGAAATTTAAAAATTGACTCTTAAAAGAGCGTCCTAGTTATGAGAACTGGCTTCTTAAAAAAGTTTGTCATATCATTTTTCCAATAAATAGATTTGGACATAGAACAGAAGCATAATATTGACCTACAAATTAAATTATAATTAAAATTATGGATACTGATTTTGCTTAAATGTATAAATCAGTTCATTCTCTAAATAAATAAATCTGCAGTTATATTAAAAATTAATTTTCGTATAAATCAGAACTTAATAAAAGCTCATTTTATATAATTCAGTATGTTCACCATACTCGACATCACATACCCCATTGATTTGACATCACATTAAAAGAAATTCATCCGTCTTTTGTTGAAAAGTTGACATATGAAATTCGACACAATTACAATACTTTCCTATTATATGCAATTGCAATATTAGTAGAAAGACGTTTTTCTTTACTTTTAAAGCATATCCTCTTTTACTTTTTGGTATTTTTTAATATTTTTCCTTTGAGTAATTTTTCAATAAATAATGTTTAATGCATATAGCTATATACTTTATGCATAGTAGATATTTAATTTTTTAATTTAAATTATATTTGCATATAAATTTCTTTTTGTTTTTTTTTTAAGCATTTTCTAAATGTTTATAAGATGATTATTTAAATTAAAAATTATAAAAGACAAGAATTATATTTAATTAGACTTGCAATGCATGTTCTTATAATATGTGTAAATGAATTAAAGCATACGTGTATTACCATTATATGTACATACAAAATTGTGCTCAAAATTGCATAAAATACGCCTATAAGTATGCAGATTTTTATGTATTTTAAAAATATTAATTGAATACATAAAAATATTTTCTAAATCAAAAGAAACTATACGTTAAAATTGCAATTAAAGAATAAAACTCTTTATCATTTAATTTTTAATATCATTATTAATGTAAAATACTTATATGAGAACACACATATAAGAACTACATATTAATGATTTTAATATAATCTATAAAAATTAATACCATTGGTAAGAGACTAGAAAGTACTACAAACTTCTTAAAAACTAATTTTTATTTAGCATACTACTTTAAAAGATTACAAATTATTTAAAATTTTAAAAAATTTACAGAGCATGCAAACATTACATTATACGAATTAATTTACATTTTCCCTTATTATCTCAAATATTGTTTAAAAATTATCTATATCGCATTTGGAGCAGTAGGAAGTATAGTATAAATTTATTAAAATAGATCACATACAATTGCACATGATAATGAACCTTTCCTTGTGGTACACTAGTTAGCTTTAATACAACGAAATCCCACACAAATCAAATTCTGAGTGCTCCTGAATTCTAAAAGATAAAATTAAAAATTTGAAATTTTATTAGTTTAAATTGAAATTCATCAAATTTTCCATTTATACACCTTTGTAATTCAAATCATTTTTAAACAAAAAAAAAAATATTACAAGCAAAGACTCTTACACAACTTTTCATTAAATGTTAAATAATTAATTTAATATTCCATAAATTAATGTTCGAAAACTCTTCTACTCATAAATACTATGAATTCATAATTATTTACAATAATCATAAAAAAAGAAAACCTATAAAATTTTAATCAACTTACGCAATTACAAAACCCAATAGAAAAGAAAGAAAGAAAAACTCAATAGAAAGAAGAAAAAATAAATCTTTCCTGTTCCATAGAAAAAAAAAATGTTTGTATAATTTTTCGGTGGTTACGCTTATGGTTTTCCATTTTTTTTTCTTCAGTGTAATAATAGGTTTTTTACCATTATTATACTCGTTTCCTTATATTTTTTTTGTTTTGATCCTTCCTTTTCCCGTTCCATTTATTTTGTTTTCCATTTACTCATCCATTGTTTTACTCTTCTATGATCCTTTTATAATTATTATGAAATTTTTCTATATTTTTCTTCTTTTGTTTTTTCCGTTCGGGTTACAATTTTTCTTTTTAACTTTTTATTATAATAATTTATTATAAATTAATTATAATACATAATTACATATTTATTAATTTTTTGTTTTTATTTCTCTTTTTATAAAATAAAAAAAAAACATTAATCATAAGATCGATTTTAATTTTATAACCATTTTTATGTACTTATAAAATTTTTCCAATGGTACGAGTATTTAACCTATAAAATAATTATGGGTAAGGTACTGTAAATAATTATGGGTTAAAAATGATTGAAAAATAAGTTTGTATTTTCGGTATTAATTTATATTCAAAAGACCTCTTTTATCATTTTTATTATATAAAAAAAACTAAATAAATATAATTTTTGTTTTCTGTTCAATTTTTAAAGCTAAAATTTATATAGCGTTATTAAGCGTGTTCTTGGGTCTGTTTTGAAGTAAATTCAATTTTAAATCATCGCAATCGAATAATATGAAATGTTCTACTTGTGACTTTGATACAACACCTATTTCAATGAAAAAACGGCTAAAAGTTTTAATTATATCGATTCACAAATATGCCCCGAAGATTCTTACTTTTTGTAAAATAATTGACATTGATAAAACCAGTAAATCAAATTAAAAATTTTTTTAACTTATACTGACCTACTGATAATAAGAAACGATTCACTGAAATTGTATCACATTCATATTGGAAAGATGGCCTTGGCTAATACCAGAAAATAATTATATGGAATGTCAGAATTCAAATTTTCTCACATTCATTTGCCAAGCTAAATAAAACATCTTGTTGTCTTTTTTCCATAATATCCAAAACAAAAAAAATCACTAAATTTAAAAAAAATTTCTAAAAATTCTCGTAAATTTTAAAAATTAAATTAAACATAATAAAAATTTCTAAATGTATAATTTATTTTCAAGGTCAGAAAGATACAAAAATATAATTTTTAACCCTCAGGATCAATATTTCCTGAATAAATTCAAATATAATTTTGAATAAGAAAATCTTTTTCATATATCCACAAATATAAATAACTAAATATGTAAATGAAATTCAAATATTTTCATTTTAGTTATAATTATAATGGTAAATAACATTCTTAATATGAAAACAAATAATTAAAGTTCAGAAAAATTCTCTCATATTACATGCTATTATGATTTTCCTCAAAAAATAAAAAAGAACACAAAATGAAATAATAATAAAAATATAAACTAAGTGATAAAAAATTTTAATTTTTTTTGTTTCCATTTGTATATAGTTTTTCAAAAAAAAAAGTTTTGATCCTTTCATAATAATTTCAAAATATTTTAAAACTTTTTTATTATTTGTGGTTGTATTTATATACACAGTCGATTATTGTTTAATAGACCCCATTGAAAATTTGACATTTTCTTATTGGCTTCCAAATTCATATTCAAAATTTTCATATATTTTATTTTTAAGCTCATAAGTAACTTCTTATACGGAAAAAAATTCCAACTCATTAAGTTTTTCACAACTTATATCTGTATACTAGAAACTAATTGAGATATATTATCCAAAATATGACAGGATAATAAATAGACTAATAATTTGGCTTAAACAAATTTTGATTGCAATCCCAAATTATTTACGATGATATACCCTTGCACTCATTTTTCAATAATCAACTTATTTTCAAATTGTGCGACAAACTTTTGAATTGTATCGAACGCATATTGTTTTTCAATCACTTTTTCAAGTAATTGTAATAAACTTCATTTGAAAGTCTGTACAAATATACCACATCAAAGTAAAAAGTTAACACTGCAATCATATGGCAATTAACCAAAATTTCTCACCGGAGTAATATTTTTAAATTTATATAAATATACAATATAACATTATATTATACAACATAAAATTATAAATTTGCGATAAAAATTTTAGTTTATTATTAAAATATTGTTTTGTAATTGTGATTTTATCTAATACAACCTCAATCTTAAACCACATGATATTATGAATTCATTTAAAACTATTTAAAAAACTCATTTAGTAACTTTTCTTTTCAAAACAATGCTACAAATAAATTGAGTACATATACACATAATTATTATAAATTCAGTAAAATATTTACAAATTGTATAAAATTTATAAATTTTTGTAAGTATATTCAGCTTATTGTAATCTACTTATAGTTTATTTTAAAAAATTTCATATGTGCATTTTGTGTATCTTTCAGATTACATATATAAATTTAATTTAACAAGAGTGGGCCATTTGTAAGTTTATTTTTTAAATTATTTATAAATTTTACATTTGAAAATACTTAAATCGGTCTAATAATCGAATAAAATTCATTTGCCTTTCCACCCACCCTAATAAAAATCATTCTTATCTTCAATTCTTACACAGCAACTATACAAACGAAGAATGCATCACCCTCCATACCGTCGGTAATGTATTACAAACACAAAAGTTGTCTAGAACTCAATAGATCTTCAACGTTATAATGAAAAAAATTATCCAGATAATAATCCTTAAAGCGTTAATGAAACCAAATTAATGCCGTAAGATCGGTGAAATACATTTTTTTTATATTTTAATGTATTACTGTGAAATTTTTGTTGAAAAATAAATATAGTATCCGTTCAACTACGTTCATTGTACCGCATAATCGATTTATCTTGTGCCTGTGATGGTTAATATGATAATATACTATGCTGATTTACTGAAAGTGCATAATATCGTATATAATTTCTTCGAAAATCACTGTATATCCAGTTTAATTATCACGTATCATAATTATTATGCACTTCAAATACTATGAACACAAATTTAAATTAACTCAATATTTTATTACCTAAAACCTAAATTTTATTTAATTTTTTAAGAAAGAAATTTATAAATAGCCCACCCCACTAAATAATTTTGAATGTTATACAATGTTTTTAAATTTGTACTGTTTTTTGTTTTTTGTAATTGTTGTTGATAAAATTATGTTTTTCTTGCTATTTTTTTGTTTTAATATAAGAGCAGAAATTTTGAAGAGCTTTTTAATAAAAATTCATCTTCATTCGAACGAAAAAAAAAATTATAAAAGCAATAGAAATTTCACATATCTACATACATATTTAATTTTTGCTTAAAGTGTTTAAATTCAAAAAAAAAAAAGTATAAAGAAAAAATTTTATCCTTTTTTTGTTATCATTTGTTTTTCATTTTTTTCTTTCTTTTTCATTATTGCTTTTACTTCCAAATTGTTTCTGTACTTTTTTTTTTTGGTTATATTTTGCTTTCATTAAATTTCATTATTAAATCCTTTTTATATTTATAAAATGTTTTGAAAAAATAATCATATATAAAATTGCAACAATGCTTTAAATATTTTAGTTTTGTTTTTCTCAATTTTCCTTGCTTTTTTTAAATAAAAATTTGTTAAAATTATAATAATAAATTTAATAATATAAAAAAAATTAAGTTTTTGCTTCAGTAAATTGTAAGTTGTTCATGTATACAGGGTTGTATTTAACCCATCATTTATATTTAAATTTACTCTCAAATTATCCTCTAAAATCAAAAAATTTTTTAACATCTATTAATTAAATCTAAAACTAACTCTAAAATGCGTTCCATTTTTTAAAATTTACTGTCAATCGACATATAAATTGATTTCTTGAATCAAAAATTTTTCAGGAGCTGTAAAAATTATGTCGATGTTCAAATAGATTTTAATGAACAATTTTTTTTACTTCTTACCCTTTACCTAAAATTAAAAAAATTAAAGTTAAATATATAAAATTAAAGTGACAAAATAATTACATCTATTGAAATCGGTAGACCAGTGGTCGCGTATTAGATTCATAACGCAGGAAACGAGGGTTCCATTCCAAATTGGTTTTCATCTGTATTTTAAATAACTTTTTAACATTTGCCCTAGACTAAATTTCTTCTGCCACACTATCCTAAAATATCCAATAATTGCAATTTACTTTAGCCGAACTTAAATTTGAAAACAAAAAATTTTCGTTTATAATTTGATTATAAAAATTTAATAATTTTTTTTTTTCTCCAACTCATTTATAATTTTACTCCGAAATAAAAACGTAAATTAAAAAAAAAAATTGACAAAATATTTAGGACACATGCGGCCTTCATCACCACTTTTGGACTCAGTACGTGATCAATTTGAAGACTATGACCAATTAGCAAAAGATTTTACTAGAGTTTTTTTAAATCAAGAGCCATCTTGTTTACAAAATGCACAATTATTTGATGTAGTATTTCTAGTTGGTCAAACACAATCAAAACAGAAAGCTAGATTTATTGGTGTACGTGCAATTCTTGGTGTTAGAAGTCGAGTATTTCAGGTAATTTCACTTAAAAATTTTTACCATTTTTTTTTTTAAATGTATTAATTAATATTAAAAAATAAAGGAAATGCTTTATGGTATTCAAACTGGTTTTGGCTCACCACAAGTTCCTGTTGCTGAAATATTTGCAAGACCAGCACCATCATTAATGTCACCACAAAATCAAAAACCAAAAAGTAATTTTTTAACAGTACCGGATATGGAATCAGCACGTCCAAAAAGTGTTCCATCATCACCAATGGTGAAAAGAGCCTTCTCCCGTTTAGGGACAATAACTGCCGGTTGGGGACGTTCAATACGAAGTAAACAAAATCCAAATCAATTAAATGTTGAAGATAAAAAGAAATGGGCATCATCACAAGACTGTTCAAGTAATATTAAAAAATAAATGAAAATTGTTTTAATTAATTATGGTTTTTTTTCTCTTCATATGTCTTATCTTTTTCTTTTGATTATTTGATGATGGTATGGAACACAATAATAAATTAATATAGATAAAGAAGGTAAAGATAAAGATGGTAAAGATAAACCAAGTAATAGTCAATTGGCAATGCCGCGGTTATCAGTATGCGCTGATGCGCAAAAAGTTGATCGTGCTAAATTGGCACAGACTGAATTTAATATTATTGAATTTGATCCAGAAACCTTTAGAGTACTTTTAGATTATTTACATACAGGAACATGTCCTTTGACATGTGTTTCAATTCCAGGTAAGCATTTTGTTTTTATTTCAAATTTTCATAACTATCAAAATCCGAGCATCCCAGTTTGACTGTCTGTACACCGATTGTGTTCCAATTTATATCTATTCTTATATCTGCAATACAAATAAAAGAAAGAGAAAACTTACACATTTTGTTTTGTTATCTTGAATTCGAAATTTACAAATAACTTTGACATCTCATTTTATTCAATAATTCGTTGAAACAACAAATAAAAATAAAAATTCTCTTCCGATTTCCATTAAATCCTGCGTGGAAAAATATTATTTAATTTTCCAAATTTAAAAAAATATTATTTCCTCCCTTTAGATAAAATCTCCCTTTTGCTGATTCTTCTATTTTCCTTCAACTTCAGAAAATTTTTAATATTTCCATTTATTTAATTATTTATTTGTTTATTGTTTATTTATTATTGTAATAGGGCTTTTATGTGCTGCAGAGCATTATGATCTTCCAGAACTTCTGCAGGCGTGTTTTCATCATTGTAAACAATTTCTTAGAATTGATGTTGTTTGTCCAATGTTAATATCATTAGAAAATTATTATTGGCGTTATACATCAGCATCAGAATTAGTTAATATGATATTAACATTTGTTGAAAATAAAGCAACTGCCTTATTTAAATTACCAGGTAAGCATATCTGAAAAAAAAAACAAATATTAAAAATTAATTTATTATTTATTCAATGATTATAAAAATTATAATGATATAATGTTGTTGTACAATTAAATAACTTAATTTAATTGATTGGAAAAAAATAAATTTAGTTATTTTTATGTTAATTCATAATTTAAAATAAATTTACTTTAGGGAGCTCCTTGGTTTACTGTATATCTCTGCTTTTAAAATTAAGGACAACCATATAAAGCTATATTATATTTTCTTTCTTTCATTTTATAGATTTTTTAAATTTAAGTGAATCAATGGTACAAATGATAATGTGCCGTGATTTACAAATGCCGGAAATTCGTAAATTTGAAGCTATGTTGGCATGGGCTAAATATAAAGTTGAAAAAATGAAAACATCACCAAATACCGATACACAATTAGAATTTCGTTGTATTATGGAACGTTTAACACGTGATTTAGATTTATGTCGTATATCACCAAATGAATTAATATCAGTTGTATTACCATCAAAATCATTACGTAATGAACGTATTATGGAAACATTAATGGTACAAGCACATTTAGGAATGTATAGAATGCAAGAATTAGATGAATATAAAAATAAATTAAGATCACAAGATTCAAAATGTAGTGAAGGTAGTGTTACAGTACATCGGAGTAGTGATGATTAAAAAAAAATAAGTAATTTATACACAAAATAATAAAAATTAAAAAAAAATTTTATTTATAATTAATTAACATAATTTTTTTTTTTATTTCAATAAATTATTTTAATTTTTATTATTTTTTATTCATCATTAAAATTTTATTAAATATTTTATAAAATATTCTAATTTATCATTAGTTTAAGGAAAAAAATAAATTACTAAAATTTTTTCATATTTTGGAAATCAACTTTTAACAAGTACGAACTTCAGAAGAAATTGCCAACTTTTAATAATCGTATAAAATGATTCCATAATTGACAAAAATTAATTTAATAATTATTGCAACTGCAAAAATATATGTAGTTCGAAGTGATTTTAGACGTCAAATATTATCCATACATTATTTTAGAGGATTAATTCGACGGTATTCTATATCCCTATCAAACAAAATCTCCGAATACCTGCAGATCAAACCTTCAAAAAAATGAAATCAAATAAACTCTGAGAACAATGTTTGATATGTAAATCTTGCTTTGGTAAATTACTTCTTTTTGATATCAGTTCTTAGTTCAGTTTAAGTTTGAGTAAGTGCACACATATTTCAGATATTTTTATTAACTTAGAAAAGATATGGTTCACGAAGTAGTGAAAAAAATTTTACATACAGTATAAGTTTAATATTAACGACACATCTACATAAATTCAAGTCTATGGTTGACTTTTAATTTATACAGTAACACTGCTGAATAAGTTAAATTTTTTAATGGGTTTGGCCTTAATTTAGAACTGATCTATTAAAAACAAAGTTAATAATACACAAAACGAAAAAATTTTTCTCACTGTGTTCTCAAAAAAAGTGATGAGACAATCATCCGAATTCTATAACGTATTTAGAATTCATATTTTTACTCAACGTATATCAATACTCTCTACATCTGATATTTCAATTCAGTTTAATCGGAATGAATATTGATTTAATAATCAGATATTTGTTATAAAATTTTACTATCACATATTAATTTGGCAATTTTAAACTGAATTACGTACAGTATACTACGAATTTTATAACAACTTAGATGTTAGGGTAGTACTAATTTAAAAAAATTCAGATTTATGACTTCTATAAACATTAATTTTAATTGAAATAATTGGAATTATTTTACTTTTTTTTCATGATAAATGAGAATATTTATTGAAATTTTTTTTGCTTTTATTTAAATATTCCAACTTTTTTTTAAATTTTGATATTTTTTGATTTATTATTTTAATTTGGTAGCTCCAACAACGTGTTCACGAAATTCATATTTGTATATCAATATTTTAAACATAAATATATTAAAATTATAAATTATTATTAAACAAAAAAAAACAAAAAAAAATCATACTGTATTCAATTAATCTATACATTTTGTATTCATAATAAAATTATTGAGTATTTTGGTAAAATTTATTAATTTATTCATTTCATATAATTATTAAAAAAAATAAATAAAAATCATTCTTTAAAAAATTTCTAAATGCAAAGAACAAAAAAAACAAAAAAATTAAAAACAACTTAATTAAAATTAAAAAAAATATCAAAATGAAATTCTAAAATAAAAAAAAATAAAAAAAAACCAAAAAATATGCATTAAATCTAAAATAAAATTTATTTAGTATTGAATTTCTTTTAATATTCATTTTTTAATTTATTGTTAAATTTTATTATTATTTTTTTTATCTAAAAACATAATATGAAAATGAAAATTAATTAGAATGTGACAATTTATTCAAAATTAAGTAACATTGAATCGATGAATATTTATGGGAAATTTTCCAGAATTCATTTTTTTAAATCAATAACTAAAATTATTTAAATATTAATTACTTTTTATTTTATTCATAACATTCTTTATGTTTTAAATGGGTGTTGTCAAAATTACGATATTTATTTAGTTTGAATTAAGATATTGTTATATTATTCAACTGCTAAAAAAATATCTATAGTACTTTGAATATTACTGAAATACTTATTCCAAGCATACTTAATTAAATTGGAGAAATTGAATCGAAAACTTTTAAATAAGAAAAAACTTTTAAGAACGCTTTTTAATCATAAAAGTTAGAATATTCTTCCCTTCAAAATTACAGTGATGTGATGTTAATATAAATTTCAATTGAATTATGTGGGTATATTATAATATTTTACGACTTCTAATTAAAATTGAAGAAATTTAAACATAATTCAATAGTGTAACATTTGCAAATACATCTTAGAGCGTTTGTAGTTAAAATTTTTTCCCATAATTAATATAACTAGCGCAAAAAATCTAAAAACAGCTTCTGTCTTTGGTAATTTTGTACTAGAATTAAATTAATAATTAGAAAATATATACAAATAGTTGAATACAAATCTGTTGTCAATATGACTTATTCAGCATTTGTTATTAAACATTTTTAAGTTAACATCATGTCTGTATTTTGGTGGAAACTCGTTATTCTAAAAACATACTTGAAATTCTTGACATTTATTTAAATATCCTGAAATATCAAGTAAAAGTATTTTAAAAAAGGGGACAATTAAAATGTTATCTTTTTGATAAATTGACGCATTCTAATATATTTTGTTTTATAAAAATTATTAATATAATTACAATATACATACAAAAACAAAAATCGTTTTTTAATATAAAAATTATAAAAATGAAAAAAAAAAAATAATAAATAAAATTATAAAATATTTCTCTATTTTTAAAAGGAAATTTACCAAAATAAATAAAAATAATATTAAAAATTTGTACAAAACACAAACAAAAAAAAAACTTGTAATATTGCTTGACTTCAAAACTACAGCAATATTGTATTAAAACACAACTCAGCCAATGAGTTGTAATTGCTCAGTCGTGTATTAATATTATATTACTGCTATTTTGAAATCTAAGATTGTAATTTATGTATGTATGAATATATTTAAATATAATATGTAAATATAAAAATTTATAAATATACAAAAAAACTACATTATATTATAATTATAAAATATAAACATCCTTGCTTATATAAACATTTCAAATATTCACTGTCTTCAAAATATCAATAATACGGTATTAATATACAATTCATCAATTGCAACTCATAAACTGAATAGTATATTAATACTGCATTACTTTAATTTTTAATTCATGAAAATTAAGCTATTTACTTTTCAATATCAAAACATAAACTTAAATCACAAAAATAAATATTAAATAAATAATTATTATTTTATATATTAAATTTTGAATATCGCAAATAATAATTACATAATATAATATATTTAATATATTGAGTACATCAACTAAACAATATCTATAAATATGTTATATATGTACATATTTTACAATTAAAAAAAAAAACAGAATTAATAAAAATATTAAAATTATAAGATACTAACATAATGTACAATTTATTATTATTATACATTTAAATATATATATATATATAAATGTTTATATATTACATATAGCATAAATTGTATAAATTTAAGTTATTATGTTTTAAGAAAAATATAAGAAGAAAAATGAAAAACAATTGAAACGCTTATTAATTGTAATTAAATTATTATTAAAGAAAATAAATTATAAATAAATTAATAAATAAAAAAAACACAAAACATTAAAGACTAAATGTAGATGAAAATTAAAAAAATAAAAAATTAAAAAATTAAAAAAAAAAAACTTTTTGGAAAATTATATATATGAAAAAAAAAAATAAATATTTATATTTAGAATTTATATATATCGGTTTTTGTCTCTTAAAATCTTTTATTTCTTTATATTAAAAGAAAATAATAAAAAAAAAAAATAACAAAAATTCATCAAAAAAAAAAAATTAAAATTAAAAAAAACATAACTTTTTTTTTACTTTAAAGTAAAACCTAAATAAAATAATTAAATTTGAATAAAAAATATTTAAATTGAAGAAAAAACATAAGAAATATTTTAATAAGACAAAATGTTAAAAAGAAAAATAATATGAAACATTTATATTTACATGTATAGAATATTGTGGACCTGGACAACACCTAACATTTCCTTAAAACATTTTATTTGAGTGATGGAATATTATTGAAAAAGTATTGAGGTTTTCAGTATAGAATCTTAAATTTCAAAGTTGGTTTCATTCTTAAAACTACAAAATCTTTTTTTCAATATCTCATCACTTTGAGTGATGCGATTTACAGAATAAACAAGAATGTGCCTACGGCCTTAAAAAATGCTTTACAAATGTTTTTTTGATTTAAAAATTATTATTTAAACAAATAAAAAATAAATTTAATTTACTTATGTGAAAGTAAAACCATTGTTTTTATGCTCTTATTCAAATTATTTCAATTTAAAACCTGTAAGTAGGTACCTACAAACCAGCTAAATTTCAGCTTTAACAAACAATGTTACAATTTCCTTTTAATTTCTATTATAAATTATAGCAAGTACTTGTACTATATTATAAGTACATAATATATGTCTTATAATTAAATGTGTTTATATTGTAAGATTACACAGTTGCTTATAACCTAATCATGTATCTTGCTTTTTCACCTCACTTTTTATTTACTTTCAAACAAGAATTCCCCGTTTTTCTAATATTTTATTTTTCTAATAAGATAATTGATTTTTTCAATTGCATTTTTTGAATTGCATCATTGAACTTCAAAAACAAAGTGAATAAATTTTGTACAGAATTTTTGTAGAGAACGAGATACGCAATACTGATTAATCCCTCTCATTTTAAAATTGCATTATACAAATTGAGTATCATAGTCGCCTACTTTTTTCTCGCTTGGCGATTAAAATAGTGTAACACACTATCAGGCTTATTTAGCGTTATTTATATTACTTATAAATGTTAGTACAATAAGTAACAATAAAAATTAAGAAATACCTAACTTTACAATAACTTTTTTTTTTTAAATTTTACCTTGGACATTCCTTGTTAATATTTAAAGCAGTTTTTCAATCACCACATAAAAATTTTTTGAAAATTTGTATATTCAAACCAAATTCCCAACCATTTCCATTTCTCAATCCGTTATTGAACTATAACTATGGCTCGTATCATAATTAAAAGATGTATGTATATGTAGAGCACTCCATATCTAAAAAGAATTTAAATATTAATTACAACATATAGTTATAAATAAAGTTTAGTTTTTGTGTTTACAATGTTAGAAAAATGTAATTGCAGTTTCACTTATTATATACTAACGCACATACACATATACATATGCATGTAGGATATACCGGGGTGTTATCCATATTAGGGCCATAATTCTCTACATGTTTATAAATGTAGGTATTTTGCATCACAAAATAATATGTATATTTTAAAAATTGATGTTTGTATAAAAAAAATGTAATTAATATTATTAAAAAATTACAAAAAACTAATAAAAATTTTTGGAAAGTGTAAAATGGTTTAAGAATTTACGAATTAAGAGCGTATTTACCCAGATCGTTTCATGTTAACAAAATTCTAATTAGTTCAAAGTTTTCACATCTATTTAATGAAATATTTATTAATAATCAAAGTGGAATAATTTGAAATTAATTAGCGTTATTACTGAATTTAAATTTTTAATTTGCTAATAAAATGAAATGTTCAAAATTTCGAAAGCTTTACTAATTGCTTCACAAATCACAATCCACAATAACCACAGCACCAGCCATAACTTTTTAAAATTTTCTCGCCGCCAGCTGCATGTGATCGACTACAACATTGTTGAGTATCGCACTTAATACAAAAATCTACTTTAAAAGTTTTAAAGCGAGCACAACGCAACATTATACAACCTTTTATTTTTAAACTTTGATCTGCTTATAGTTTTGGGCATGCATTAACTTAATTTAACGCCTTGATTTTAAAGTTGAATAATTTCATGAAATTGAAAACAGAGCAAGAATGATTTACCGATACGAAATGTCAAAATTCATATATACAACACATTTAAATGGAACTGCCCAAAATCACGCGAAATGATCGCTGCAGATTGAACAGCTGGCGTATAATAGCTTAAAATTCCTTTTTCCACTGGCATTTTTTTTTTGACATTATTTATTTCCATGGGTGTGAGACGGCGGTAAAATAGCCTATAATCCTATTTTGTGTTTACGTCATAGTTAAATATTTGTTTGATTTAAAGTTTTTAGGAAACCATTTTATGAAAGTTAATTAAAAAAAACATTTACTAAAAATTATATAAAGAATAATCTTAAAAAACACATATTGTTCTATAAAATGAAAATTGATTTAAAATTGAAAAGTAACAAAAAAAATTGTGACATTTTTATACCAAAAAGAAAACTATGAAAAAAAAAAAGAAATTTGTAACAACTAAAACTCAAAATAAATAGTAAAAAATTAAATTTTTACAAAAAATATTTTGAATTATATAAAATACAAAAACACTTTTTGATAAAAGAAAAGAAAAACGCTAAACTAGGTAGTTAAATTTTGTTCAAAAAAAAAAATAAATTCAGTTTCAATGCAGTGTGATTAATAAATATTAAATACATTCAAACAAAAAGAAAATTTAAAATGAAAATTTCAAAAATAAACGCAACTCAGCAAATAAACTTGATAGAAGCAGAAAAATATAGCAGATAAAATCCTAAATTTTCTATTTCATTCAAGATTAATTAAGTACGATATGACACTTCTCATTATTGCCGAATTTCAGGATTTTTTGCTAAAGAAAAGTAGTTAAACTACTTTATTTAACGGTAACTTGGCTTATTATGAAAGGAAATGCTCGCTCTTTCTGACATAGTCAAATTGACGTTAAAAACTCACATACTTTTTGTTCTGTTTACACAAAATTTTTTCTGCCCATGTTACCAAATTCTGTTAACAAATTCTATGTTAACAAATTCTATGTTTTTTTTTTATTGATAAAAAATTTCAGTTAACTAAGCTAATGAAATGGTTCCATCAGCTATAAATATAAGCAGAATGTAAAGATGAACTTCAAATTTTGACATATATAAAGCAAATTCGCTCCAATATATTAAAATGAAAGTTCACGCAATAAAGATGCAATTTCAAAGCAGCACTAATTTTTTATATTATTCCTTAATTTTGAATCTGCTGCTTGTCAAAACATGCAACTTGACGGTAGCTTTAAGTCGTTGTTGATATTTTTATATTACATAACAAATTTTGAGTCTGTCAAGTTGGTTGTCAAAGTGCTTCTTTCATCTTGATTGTGTTGAAAACTTTAATAATACTTTTTATGCGTTTTAAAGGTTGACATTAAATAAAATGAGATATTTCATAGCTCAATACCATTAAACAATAATATATAACAATAACTATATAACGACAGAGTTACACATGATATATACATGATACATCACTGTAAAATATAAAGTGTCAAAATATTCTCTTCTCGATGTGTGTAACACTTTAAGTGAAATCAGTTTTCATTAACAAAAACATGTTTTTATTACAGCAAAAACGCGAAGCTTGTCACCTTTCTTTCCAACAAATAGGCGAAGCTTGTCACATTTTGCAATATTTTACTTAAAAAATGTGGAAATTCTAACTATATAATATATTTCTTTTTGTTTTTAAAGATAATTTTTTACATCCTTGGTTTTGAATCCTGGTATGACCTTATATTTTGAAGGTTTTAATAACTTTATATAATTTTATTTTCTGAAAGTTTCGACAACTTTACATAATCTTGCAAAACTTTACATTTTAGCAATAATTTTAACTTTATATTTTAATTTCAAGCCATATGCCTTTGTTTCATTGGAAAAACTGTAGCTTGCCAATATCGCTGATTAAAACTATTCCGAATACCCTTTCACCGTTTGGTTGTGAATGCATTTTTTTATGTCATTGATAATAAATGGTTTAAATTTTTTTAAAACTTTGTGCATGTTACGCAATTCACTGTAATTTTATATTCTAAAAAAGCTGACTGTAATATCGTTGCACAATTTATTTACCAAAACAAAAAAAAGAAAATAAAATAAAATGAAATTAACTCCTATGAAAAAATTACTATTGAAATGTAAAAAAAAAAAGCAAAGAAAAAATCAAATAGACATAGAAAATAGATGAAAAATTTATAAGACAAAAAGTTAATTAAATAAAAACCATGTTGAAAATTCTTTTAAATTTATTATTCAATAAAAATGATACAAAAATGTTACTAAACTTGAAAAAAGAAATGTTTGTAATTTATTATTTGTTATATTCCTCTACCTAAAGAATAAAAAAAAACCTTAAAAAATAGATTATGCATATTATTACAATGTTGTTGTATTACAATGAGAAAAGAAAAAATATATATAGATATATTATATAGGTATATATTATTATATTTAAAAAAAGGAAAAAAAGAAATAAAAGTGGAAATTTATATTAAAAAAAATGTACGGCATTTTTATTAATTTATATTTTTGAGTATCAAAACTTGTCAAAAATAACACCTTGAATGTATACAATTACGTAAAAAAACCAAGTACAACATATTGATATTTTTTATTATACAAATTTCGTTCACTCGAGTGAACAAAAATTGCCTAATTTTGATATTAAAATATCAAAATTTAAATAATATAAAATTGAGATGACGTTGACATCATAATGAGTGGGAACGAAAATTTTTACATTCTGTCAATTAAAATGTCAATGTTTAAATGGAGAAGTTTGATATAAATTATAGTTGTTCCTTTACATTTAAAGTGAAGCTCCAAACCATTTCTGTACAAGATGTAGTTTCATTGTAGCGCGACAAATGAACTGCAAATATATAATTATAACTGGCAGCGCCATATTCTTATAAAAGAAAACTATTAAACCAAACTACGCCTCTATACAATATTTTTTCAACTATAAAACTTAAAATTTATCAGTTATAATTTTGTATTTGATAAATATTTTTACTACACATTAAATGAGGAGAAAAACATTTGAATGTGTTCAATTTATTACAAGTATTAGTATGTAAGCATGATATTCCAAAAAAATTAACAATGTCTTCAATATTTTTTCTATTTGTAATTTCTAATAAACTTTATTAACTAGGCTAATGCCAAGTTAATAGCTATTCAACCTAGTTAGGATTGTGGTAACTATTTTTACAAATGGTTTGTCCACTTGATAAATTTTATTGTATTGCCATTGTGGTAGTAATAATTGTCATCTCTTTTGGCGTTTTTGAAATGTATTATATGTAATGTCAAAAAAATTTAAAAATAACGTCTAATCTGTCATTAGAAAATGTGGTTTTGTATTTAGCATTTATTTTTTTTTCTTGTTCAGTATTTGCTGTGGCTGTGGCGTTATCAGTCATTTCATTTATTAAAGTATAGTAGTGTAGAGTAGTAATGTAATCGCGTTGATTTATTTACAAAAAATTTCACTTAATTTTTCACAATTCATAATTTATGTTCATTTAAAGTAGAAGTGAAAAATTAGTAAAAAAAATATAATTTTTTCAATAAAACAATTTTAATGAGAAAATTATAAAGTGTATAATTACAAATAAATGATTTTAAAATAAGAAAAATTGACTTGATTTTCTCGGGGAGTTTTATTGACGCGATAAACAGAAGAACAAAAAAAAAAATACAAATTGAAAAATCAAAATGTCAAAATAAAAGAAAATTTTGAAAAAAAAAATCAATCAAATTTAAAAATTAATTTTCAAATTTCATTTTTTTGGAATGAATGTGTTTATTAATAAAAATATATTTTAATAAGAAATTAACATACATATAAATTGAAGAAATAAAAATTAGTTGCAAGTTTCAAAGAAAGTTGCAATTTAAAAAGGGACAAGAAATATTTGGATTAAAAATTCTTTAAATTTATTCGAAAGGAGAAAAAGGTAAAAATTTAGCTTTAATTAAAATTTATTAATTTTTTTATATTTAATGACATTGATTTAAAATCAAATTCTTTGATTACATCTTTTATTAAACTTTGGTAATAAATTTTTTTCAACATAACCTTAAAAAGTTTACATTGAATTAATGGATTTGATTTGAATAATTTTTTATCTTATTTAAAATTGCATTTAATATTTCTAATTGCTTTTCAGAAAATGCAATTGATTAATTCATATATTAGCATTAAACTTTGCATGTGGATACCTTGGGACATATTTGGGTTTTTAGCTTTGTCTACTTACATAGATATGGTTAATGTAGTTAATAAGATAATTGAAAAATGCAGTTTTTTAAAAATAAACTTTAAACTGCATATTAAATAACAATGTGTTGAAAATTAGAAAATTCAAATTATTAATATTTAAGTATTCCAACAATTATGACCTAGCACAATTATGCAACTAAAGTAAACTAATAATTTGCATTACTTGTAATTCTCTGTCATATTTTTTCATATTCATTTTAAATACAACTCTAAGACAATGCATTTGTACTTGCATAAATGCATGTATTTAATTAGTAATCATTATTAAGAGTGTAATTGAGCTGATAAAAAGAATTATGAGTAGGAAGGTATCTAATTAAAATTTAATTTAAATTTAAAAGTAAATTATTACCAGTTTAAATGTACTTGAGCATAGGTTTAGAACGAGCGTTAAAGTAATATGAAATACTTCGTGCTACTATACTAAATTTAATTTAATTAATTCAAAATTAAAAGTAGTAAATCAATAAATATAACAGCATACGTTTAGTTTTAAATACTACTTATCATTTCTGATGTTTAGGAGATATTTGATATTTAAGTACTTGTATTTTATCAGAGAGTAAGTTAACTTTATAACTTAGAACTTTTTTCTTTATAACTTAGAACTATTGATTTTATAATTATGTTATTGTATAATTATGTATCTTCTTTTGTAAACCTATTCAATTTAATGTGTTTTAAATTTATTGATAAATTGGCTAGGTAGGTATACCTATTTTTGTATGACTTAAGTAATAATTTTTATAAAATTCTATAATTAATTTTACTAATAAGAAAATCTTAAAAAATAACACAAATTTTCGTTTAGTGTTAGATGCACCACACTCTATTCTGCTAGCTATAGAAACCTAAAAAAACAAACAGGTTATGTAAGGGATTGTTTTCTAGTAAAATTGTAATAAACAGCAATAATGAACAGATAATGACAGTAATTATAAATTTAAACAGATAAACAGTAATTATGAATTTCAACTGATAACTTAAGTAAACCATACATTTAAACATAAATTCTATTCTAATCATGAAAGCAAAGAATGCAAGATTTTAATAAATCATTTTCTTATCATTTTTGCATTTTATGTTTTAAACTAGAAACAAAAAATAATCATAATTTAATCATTAAACAATGGTATATGGGCAAACAAACTGAGCAAAATTAAATAACAAAGAACCTATATCTAAATTACTTTGAGTTTTTATTTTTTTAAACCAAAAATTTTTTATAATTTTATATTTCAATTTTTGCGATATTTATATTTTTTTTACATATATACAATTCTAATATCTATTTTCATTTCTCTTCTTTTTTTTATCTATTTTTAGAAATAAATCATCAAATAAGTCATTTGGTTTCTATTGAAGAAATTATTCACTTCATCATTAACAAAAAACAAAATCATCGAAGTAAAAAACATATGTACATAACTACATAGTTGCATATTTAACTGAATTATTTAAAAAAAAAATTATATATTTTATAAGAAATTTTTTGAACCCCGGTTGCAGACTATATTTTAATTCTGGAAATACATTCACTTAACATATATATATTTTGATATCAAATAGAAACTGGAAAAATTTCAAAATTTTCCGCAGATTCAAATCATTTTTTTTTTTTTTGAAAAGGTCAACTATACTTACGAGCACTCATATACGTATGTAACTCAATTGTGACGAACTTAATTTATTCTAACTTATATGTTCCAAATTTGGACATTCTTAAAGAAGTTCATCAGCATTTTTATATGAATATACTTATATGAATTTTTTGTAATAATTTCAAAACCCACGTGAAATACAAGACAAGAAACGGAGAAGAAGAAAAAAATAGAAAGAAAGTAAAATATTCTTTTTGTTTAATTAAATTTTTGTGAATTAAACGGAGAAACAGAAATAAAATAAAAAAATTAGAGGAAAAATATTTATAAAATAAGCAAAAATGTATACATCAGAATATGAGAAACGGATTTTAGTACATTATAGTCCAGTTGCTAAAAATTTATATAATTCATTTGAAGCAGTTAGTACATCAACATCGCTGGATCGATTTATACCTTGCAGGTAATTGTAAAACTATTTAACTAGTTGTCTTTTTTAGATAAATTATGTAGTTGTGATATTCCTTTCGGATATCAAAAAAATTTAAGAAATAGACTTACTTAATATTTAATTTTGTGAGACAAGAAATACACATTAAATCCTACTCGGGATTCAATAGTTTTGATTGGGAGTTGACAAAATGTTTATATTCCACTTATTTAGTTAAGTTAAGTAAAATTGATGTATTAATTACGTACATAAATGAAAATTTTTTAAATTCAAATTATTTTAACTTTGTTTATCATTTCAAAATTTTTAATTCAATTTGTAAATTATTCAGGTCAAAAAAAGTATGTTAATAAAAAGTATTCTTGAATAGAATTAAGTAAGAGAAATAAAATTTAAAAATAATCATTGCTGACTAATGGTTAGGATACAACCTAATACAATATTAAAATATGTCCATGTGTCAAAATTGTTATTGGTTACTTAACAACTATAAACTTGAAGTTATGTTAAATTTTCATTATGCATTAGCTTTTCGAATATGATTAATTTGCTATATTTGCTGATTAATTTGCTATATAAAAATATGTTAAACTAGTCATCATTTTATTTTCTTAGTTAATAACTTTTAATAATTCAAATTTTTTATTTTTGGAAATTTGCCCAGAACACACATGAAAAATGTACGATTATATGCATAATATACATATATGTACTTAGGTTTTCATATAGAAAAACTTTTCATTAAAATAAATTCCATATTTTAATTCCTAAAGAAAAATTTTTGCCTTGGCTTATTTTTGATATTCCGGAATATTTTCTTTATTGTTTTTCATTTCTTAAAATATTAATCATTGAATTGTCTTATTTTTAATTTATTTATATATCATTTTATATTTTAAAATATCTATGTATAAGAATATATGCATATGTATAAATAAGTTTTAAAAATATGAATTAAAAATGACAAAATGAGAAAAAAAAAAAAGAAAAAGAAACATAAAATGAGGTTAATGACTTACTTAATTCGATTTAATTTAATTTTTTGTTTTAGTTTATCTATAAGCAGTGAGTCGTTATTCATAGTTTTTTCAATATTCAATTGAATTTAAAAACAAAAATTCATTTATGCATTTAATTTAGATAATTTGGTCTTAGTTTATAGTTAATATTTAAAATTAATTTTTTAAAATGGAATGACTTTTATTGTCTTTCAGTACCTTAACGAGTTCTTTAAAGATTTAAAATTTGAATTTTTAATTGTGGGATAAAAATAATTTTTGCATTAAGTTCTCAAGACTAATTATTTATGAATTTAAAAAATAAATTTCTGAAATTTTTGTTTACACTTGAATTAATTGAGTGTTCAATAACGAGAATAAAAAATTAATTTTTTTAATTTTTATGGTGTGAAATTCTTTCACTAGTAGTTATGACGTTTTTGCAAATTTTAATTATTTTAATTTAATTGTTACTAGCTAACCTGCAAGTTTTTTTGAGTTCTAATACTTATATTTATTTAAAATGTCTTCATTAATTTTTGTTATATAATTAAGGTCTTGCATGTAAAGGGTGTGCTTAATTACAACTTTTATTTAAAAACTGTTAATTACTAATGAAAGTTTTATTTTTTACTGATTATTACTTAATAACCAGTTGTGCATATAACATCTACTTAAGTGTTATACTACTCAAAAGTTGTACTATTAATTATTTAATAGGTATTTAAATGTGAAAGCTAACATTTCAATTGCTGTTAAAATTAATAAGTATTAAGTTAATATCATGAAGATTTAGGCTAGTTTCTTTGAACAGTATTTGATGACAAACAATTAAGTAAAATAAACTTGTTTTAAATTAATCTTTTTTAATGAAGGTACTTAAGTTTAAATAAAAAAGAGTAGTTGTCTTTGAAAATTTAGTATTATTTTATATGTTACCAGATTTAGATTTAGATATTTGATCAGTAGAGATGTTCTTCTACAGTGATCCAGTTTTCAAAACTTAATACTTTAATTGAAAAAAAAAAAAAAGTTCCTAAAAATTATTCGATAAGGGAGGGTGGGTAGGATTGGATCAATTTTTTTTTTGTTTTGAATTTTTAAAAACTTTATCAACTTTTCTTGTATTCTCTTGAAAAGACTTTAATTAAGAAAATATTTTATGAAAGTAAGGCTTAAAAATTTTTAAATCCCTCAGCACACACCTAAAATAAACAAAAAAATAGCAATTTTTTTTTTTTTTAAATCAATCATCAAAACATTTTGATTACATGCTAAATTTTTCAATTAGAGGATTTACAAAATAAGTTTTTCATTTTTTTTTTGTAATTATAAAATCATTTCATAAAATAAATTCAACAAATTAAGGTATGTAAAAATGATTTTCAAATCGAAATGATTTTTATAAAATTAATAATCCTATTGTAGTTCATCCACCTTCATTTAGAAAAAAAAAACAAAAAAAAGAGTAGGATGAAAACAAGTGTGTGATATTTTTGTATTTAATTATATTCAATTATTAGGTCTATTTATGACATCTTTTAATTTTTGGCATTAAGTACAGAAAAAAGGTATTTAATTAAAAATTTGAAATTGTTTAGTAATTTTGAAAAATTAAAATATAGAAATATTTTCATAATTATTGAAAATTTATTTTCCAATAATGCAAGATATTCGTGTAAACAAAAATTATCATAGTGTTCCAGAATTGTAACACAATAACATAAAAACACAATTTTATTTCAAAATTTTTTTAAAAATTTCGTACACAAATATTTGCAATTTGGTATTCTAATTTCGAAAAAAAAAAAATTAAAAAAGCTCATTCAATATGATGTTTTTTATCCACTTTATATCCCCTGATTCCCTTTTTAGCTCTCATGTTTTTTTTTTGTCGTCTATTTTAAATTCAAATATTCAAGGCCTTCAAGAGTGAAATCATATGCGTGAGTATTAAATAATTTAAAATATGTAATTTATGCGTGTATAGTAAGCATATTTTAAATATTTAAAAAATTTATTACACTTCATTATTGGTGTTATTTCCTACTTACGCGTTAAAATAAATAGAGTGGTTTTCAAAATAATTTTGAGAACCCCTATGCATATTAGATTTTTGGATTCTAACTTTTATTTCTAATCAAATTGTTGGAAATTGTTATGAGTTCTAATTAATTACAATATAATGTTATTTGAATTTTGTTTGGGTAATTATTTAAAAGTATTGACATTTTTTTTTTATTTAAAAATCTATTTCTTGTTCTTTTGGATAGTCTTCTTGAATTAGAATCGATTCTAGTTCTTATAACTTTAGTTTAAACTTTTTAAAAAGTAAATATCAAATGTTATTGTGAAGTAACTATAAAAATTTGGATATTAATTATATAATTCTATCACTAATTGTAGAGCTTTTGTAGAAATTGGTAAGAAATTCATTTAAATTAAATAAATAATTTTAAAAAATAAGTCCACTTTTAATTTACTAACTCATTTATGAGTTTAAAATTCTCATATACCGCGTTTGTATAAATCTTAATTTTCAAGAAAATGTTGAGCATCTCTGGCATATTTGAGTTTTTTTTCTTAATTATAAAATTTTAATTTATGCATTCACTCTGTACGCATTTTATCGCATAGATGTAAATTTTTTTTTGTATGCTTCTTTTTTCAAACAATTCCAATTTCAATTCTATTTTTAAGGTCTAATCATTTTAAAGTGGCATATGATTTTTTAAATGGTAAGCGTCTTTAAATGGTAGGCGTCTATTTGTCAATAAAATGCGTTTTGAAGATAGACGAAAAAAAAAACAAAAATAAAAACAAAAGCTTTTTGACTTCACATTAAAAAAATTAAGTAAAACGCACCCAATTTTTTTTTTTTAAATTTAGAAATGAAAGTTGTAGTCATCCAATGTGTAATGAGATTTAAGTAAGATTTTTTTTAACATTTTAACCATTAAAACAATTATGAATAAAATTTTTCAAAAATTCCAAATCAAAATATTGAAAATTTTTTAGAAGAAATCTTGTAAATTTTGCAAATGGTTGCCGTATAACAAATTACTCTTTTATTGGGCTATTAAGCGATCAATAATTCTAGACCAATATTAGACAAAGTATAAACTCTTGAGCCAAAAAGTACGCTAACATATAAAAAATCTTATGATTTTAGTTGAGTAATTAGTAAAAAGATTTGTTTTTAAAAATAATTTCCGGTCTTTTATGGGAAAAATTTTCTATGAAGCAAATATTTTGGCTTGCATATTGCATTTTATGTTCATTTTATATTTTATTTCGACTTAATTTCGACACTCAAACACTCATTAGACAAAAATACTTTATATTTTTAGAAAAAATTTCATTAAAAAACAGTAAATTTTAAAATAATTTTAGTGACACAACAAAATCACTTTAAACTCAAATTTCATAATACTTTTTTTTAATAGCTTATTTTAATGTTCTTTGTTTTTTATTTTTAAAAGCGATTAAGGCAGCCGTAATTTGTAATTTTCATATTGCAATAACAATTTTTGTGACTTTTTTGTTTTTATTACAAATTTGCAATAAAAATTTTTACAAAAAGCAAAACATTTAAAAAAAATAAAATGTTTTTAAAAAAATTAACAAAACGTGCTTAAATAGTTTTTTAGTTTTAATTAAATTAATTGGAAATTGTAATGTGGAAATCATGTTTTCTTACTAGCTATAGAGTTTTAAGGGTACAATGAATTATAAACAGAATTACAATTAATTTTTATGAAAATTTTATTTAAATACAAAGAAAGTCGAAAATTACAATTTGAATTTTAAATTATTATTAAACATGGTACTCATACAAACTTTATTTCTATGTTTGCGCATTTAAGTTGGTCATCAAACACTTGAATATTGCGTAATACATACATATTTTCATCAATCAATAAAATTTTTAAAAAACTAAGTTAGTGGGTAAACAAAAGAAGATAAAAAATAGCAAAAAAAAAAATATAAACATTTTGTCCCCCTTTTTATTTAGTTTTTCTGGTTTGTTTTGTTGGTAAATATTGAATTTGGGGAAGATTTTTTTTTAAAGAAATTCCGGTGGACAGCGATCACTGTAAACATTCAGAAATGAAATCAATGAAATAAGAAATTGTTAAATGAAAAAAAAATTTGAATAATTTTATTCTTTTCTTGTTTTTTTTTTTTGGAGGGTTTCTATAAAATAATGAATGAAATGTGATAGTAAAACAAATTCGTCAACAAACTGAAACTTTGATGCTGAATCTAACAGTTTAAGACTTTAATTAAATTAATTAAACTTTAATGTTAATTTAATTGAGAATTTTTTTACATTTCCTGGAAAAAGTGACGTAATTTGGGTTTAAGCTTTAATTAATGTTGAATAGTTAAAGCAAAAAGTTTTTGAAACTTAAATTTTAACAGAAATAAGCGATTGAATTCCTTAAAATTTTTGTAGGCTAAGTATTAATTTCGGGTAAATTTTCCAATCACTTTATTTGCGTCAATCAAGACTCCGTTTTTATTTTAAATTTCAATTTAGATTCTGATCCCGACGATTCTGATCTTAATATAAATTTAAATTTTGAACTCCGATTTCGACCGTAATTTCAAAATTTTGCAGCTACATCTTAAGTATAACCAAGCTGTACATAATATTTAATCCTTTATTTTATTATAGATAGACTCTCATTTCTTTAAATCAAAATACAATTTCATTAAGTAATAGGAAACTAAGTAAATAATTTATTTTACAAATTGTTTAGTTATTCAATTTCCTCTGTCTTTCACAATTCAAAATTTCAAAAAAAAAAAAATTGAAGCGTGCTATTGTTTTAATTGTTTTAAAATTTGAAAATAAATCAAAAATTAGAATAAATGAAAGGTAAACAAGGGGGGTACCCAAGCAAAAAAAAAAATTTGCAACGTGATAAGAATTGAAAAAATTATGGGTAAATTTTGATTTTGCCTTTTTTTCACGTTTTATTAAAATTTACCTAACATTTTAATCAAATTTCAATTTTTATATGGGAAATTTTAATGCAATTAAATAAGGAAATGAATAAAATAATGGTCTTTAATTACACACGTTGTTTTTTTTTTGTATTTGTAAAAAATTTTGCAATTTAAACAACATTACAATGAACCAAAAGAAAAGCCATGTGATTTGAAAATCAGAAATCGTGTGAGAAATTTTCTAAGTATGGTTTTTCTGGGGCTGAAATAAAATTCAAATTTCAAAATATCATATTATTGTTAGGATTTAATTGAGGTGTTCTGTATTATGGAGTCCAAGTAAATTTAGTGTTAATAGTTGAATAAGTTTAAAATTTGGAATTTTTGTTAAACTGCAGTTTGATTAGTTTTGCAACAGATATTTTGGAGTGCTATATTATATTCCATTATGAGTACGAGAAATAAAATACATAAAATTACTTCTAAAAATTAATCAACTCCATTCTAAATTTCTATAACTTATGTAAATTTAAAAATTATATTATTGTTTAAGTATATTAAAATTTTTACAAATAATCATTAAACATATGGTACTCGGCAATGATACATTTCAAATTTTGAATGTAGTGCAAAGTACTTACCTACAAGAACAATATTTTTGTTAAGATCGTAATATTCAATGCATGAGTGCAACATCCTTAGTACCTAAATATAAAAATTATGAATAAGAAGTGAACATTACAATTTAACTATGAAAATTGCTACCAATATTCTTAGAAAGGGATGACAGATGTTACCAGTCTTCTTTTTTTTCTAGCTTACCTTATAAAAATTTGATTGTTTACCTAAATATGAAGGTATCTGGTACTTTTTACTTCACAAGTATACAATATGTTAGGCATACAGGGAAGCAATTTAAAAATTAAGTTTATTAATTTTGTTTATGTTGAAATTTTTTATTTCTAGTTAATAATTAAATTTGCTATTACTTCTAAAAAATTGCGCTCTATGGGTTAAAAAAATTGTAATTTTTATTAAATTTATTATTAATTTTTGTGTTTTGCAAGTGTATCATGGCTTTCGCATTGTTTCTTTAGAACATTTAATATAGTATAAGAAATTTGTTAAAAAATTGACAAAAGAAATTATTGTTATCAATTGGGTTAATATTGCATATACAAATTACAATTCGAATAAATACTCGGATATGAAAACTCAAATCTATTGCTTATTTCGAAATTTCAGCAGTTTAGAGAGTACAAATAAATTTTTAAAACCAATTATTATAATTTTATTTTATTTAGCATTTCGACTTTGATTGCCTCTTCGTAACTTTGATTATTTTTTGTTTAGCATTTAAACTCTGATTGTTATCACTGTGAATCTGTAACAACTAGGTCGTCATCGAACGTTCGATTACAGCTTGCCTATCAAAACCATCCCTTTATATATTACGTTAGAACTAAAGTTTTTGGCTCTATCTTGTAGGAAGGGAAAAATCACGAAAATATTACCTAATCAATTTGAAAAATCCGCTTTTCATATTTTAATTTCCAGTCTTTGTGTAGTTGAAATTCTGTGGCATTCAAATATTTTTTTAACTTTTGCCACAAAATTGTTTTAGAGCCTTCGAATTAAAGAATATAATAATTATTTTAGTTTTAGTATTTTTAGTAAATTTAGTAGTTTAAAATTAACGATAAATTAAATTTAAAGATTAATTTTTTACATTTTTTTTTTTTTTTGTGTGTTACAGGGCAAATAATAATTGGCAAACTAATTTTGCTTCAATTAGTAAATCAAATGAAAATTCACCGTCAACAAATAAAAAACAACGTGATTGTGGTGAATCAGTACGTGATAGTTTAGCATATTCATGTTTATTAAAAAATGAATTACTTGGTACTGCAATCGAAGATGTTAAAGCAGTTAGTGATGAAAGAAATGAAAATTCATATACACCAAGTGCTAAAAGAAGTTTATTTAAATATCATTCACCAACAAAACAGGTATGTGTTTAAGTGAAATTTTTATTCTATTTTATTAGAAAAATTTGTAAAAAATTAATATTAAAAACCATAAAGAATAATTCGTATTTTACGAGTTCTGATTAGGTAATTACTCTTATTTTGCCAGAAATTACCCATTATACTTTGTAATGAAAAAGTTGATTAATTTGATGAGCTTCCAACCGCACGCGCAGTCATAATTATTTACGTTTTTGGGGGTAATATGTGTTTTGTTCTGAATTTCGAGGCTTTAGTTGTTTTAAATTTTCATGTTAGAAATCGATTTTCTTATAAATTTGAAAATACACTTTGCATAATTTACTATTAATAAAACATAAAATGTCCTTTGATCTCTCAACAACAATATTTTTGCTATATATCAATGCAAAGAAAAATTTTCTCTAAATTTTAGTAATACTCGTAACATATACTGGTTGATTTTAGCTCACGATCACAACCATTCAAAAATTTTCAATTTTATTTAGTAAGAAAAGAGAATTGTTGTTCAACATTGTATTTATTTAATTTTAATATCATTTCATTGTAATTGATCAGTACAACTATGTCCAGTTTACCTTTATTGCAACGTGATTATTTCATAATTTGATTATACAATAAAAATATTTATTTTTCCCATATGAAAAATGATCGTTCTTGCAACGTGAAATCGTATAAATTTAATTAAATGGTCAACATTTTATATTTGCATTAAAATAAATAATCAAAAATCATGCGATTGTCAGCGTTTATATTTCAAATAAAATTCAACAATGTCAGTTTCTCTTTATAAATATGCTTGTTTATTGGAGAGAATAAAAAAAAAATTCCCATAGAATTATTGAATACAAGGTTTTTAGAATAAATATAGGCGGGTCAGGTTTATTTTTTTGCAAATATATTTATAAAAATTATTTTTTTTTTCGTTAATTTAAAAAAAAAAATATCAAAATAACATAAAATTAATTGATAACAGAACAAATTAAAATTAATGTCTAACTGATAACAAAAATTCAATTTTTATTTAAACATGATTAAAAAATTAAAAAAAAAAATTTTTTTGCAAATATTCCATTTTGTATATTTGTTTAAACACATGTGTACAGATAAATAATAATAATAAAATATTTTTTTTTTTATTTTCGCTAGTTCAAGGAAATTATTTTTGCTGTATTCTTTATAAGCTTTTATAATTTTTTTTTGTTTTGGTTTTATGCTGTTTTTGCTCTACTTTTATATAGAATAGAGAAATAGAAACTAGAGCACAATAGAAAAATTATAAAAACAAAAATATGTTCAGAGAAAAAAAAAATTGAAAAATAACGGTTATTTTTGATTAATTATATAATGTAGGTGGATGTATAGTTTGAGTTTATAATACCTTTCGGAAAAATTAGATTTTTTGGTTTGAAACTTGGATAAGTAATTGTAATCCCGTTTAGTATATTCGTATTTATAATTTGTTTGCAGTTGCTGCAATTAGGTTCTCTCAAACACCTCTTTTAGTTAGAAATGCCAGTAAATTTTTGTATGTAGTTATAAGTACGGTTTACAAATTGAGGCTTCAATACATTTTTTGTTTAAATACTTACTTAACATTACAATTTGATAATTTTTATTTTAATTAATTTCAATTCCAAAATATTTTGTTTTAATTCAGTGGTATAAGAAATTGTTGTCATCTTATGTAATTTTTACTAATTTAGTTAAAATTTAAAAATTTTTAAAACTTAAATAGATTATGTGTGCTGTTCAAATATTTTGGGAATTTGGGAGTGGTATTTTGTATGGAAATTCTAATAAAAACAAAATGAAGCGCAAGACTTAAATAATGACACTTTAAGGTTTGTATTTGTCCTATATAAATATGAAATCATCTATCGGATTAAATGTGTGTCATTGCTTCTCCTAACTGCTTCGATTTCTTTGTGTAGGCTAGTGTAGTTCGAAGTATTTTTAGTGTAAATTTAATTCATACAGAAATTATTAAATTATTGTTGCCAGTTACTGTCATACTATTTAAATTATATTTAATAGCACAATTTATGTGTATAATTGTAGCATTATGTTATATATGTATGCTATGAATAATAATATGATGGTCATTATTTTATACAATGTAATATTATTTACTTATCACGGGTTCTTTTTTTTTTTACTATAACCGTTTATATACATTTAACATAGTAAATAACAATATTATAAATAGTATTTCCCTCTCAAGTACAAGCAGTTTTCAATACCTAATTTATGTATGGAAGCATGTCTCCAATCTTATTTACTTGCCAGTATTATGTGCGAAACGAGGGTAAAATATCGTTATTACACATTTACTTTATAGTCTCTAATTAAAATCTTTGTGATTAAAATATATAGGCACATACAAACATATAAGTATTTTATAACATCATATTTAAAATATTTATATAGTGAGATTATAAGAAAAAATATAGAAAATTATAGTGAATTAAAATTATTTAAAAGTAAAGTACAACATAGAATAAAAATTAAAAATCATGAAAATGCGAATAACGGTTGGGGAGCTTTCAACCATAAAAATCAGTTAACCTTAAAATGAGGTTGGAGGGAGGGGACGAAACGAGAGAGAGGAGAGAAAATTATTTTAATTCTTTTCTGTATGCGTGTGGTTTTTTTTTTATTATTTTCTTTTTTCCTATATAGATAGAGGAAAATTACTGTCATAGTTCGGCTATTTACTGGCTATTTAATAAAAGTTCACCATATTTTTTTCATTTTAATGTTTATCTTTTTTTTTACTGTTCCGTCAGTATTTAAAGGGTTTTTTTTTTTCTTTTTGCTCATTTTTTTACCTTTTATATTGCATTTCACTTATTTGTATTCTTCCTGTCTCTGTGTTGTATTACATTACGACGGCTATCATTTATTTAGTTACAAACAACTGTTCTTCCGTCTTCCTCTTGTTCTTTTACTTTGCATTTATTTTTGTTGTGAGTTTTGGACTTGTGAATTATGTTTGCTCATATTATGTAATAAAAAAATTCACGATAGTGTAAAATAATTTTTTATTTTGCTTTGCTCTTTGTTTTTTTTTTTTATTTGGCATTTTCATTGCTTTTTACTGCTTTAATTAATTTTTTTCCTGAGTTTTTACTATAAAAATCTGAGATAAAAAAAAAACAATAACAGTAAATTTCCAATAATTACGGTTATTTGTTATTACATTATTTTTAGAGCAATAGAAGTTAAAAAATTTTAATTTTTAACAATAATCATTGTAAAATAGAAAAGACAATTTTTTATTTTAAGAATAAATTGATTAAGTTTTCAAATTAATTGATTATGCGAGGAAAACTTATGGGAAATTTTCTGTGGAAAATACAATGACCTGTAAAATACTTTATTTAATTTTGAAAAAATTTTTGTTGTTAATAAATTTTCTCATACCGATTTAAGAATGAATGCGAGCCGCAAATCCGAAATTTATTAAGTATATTTCCGGAATCGAGTGAATAATATTGAATAATTACGTTTTAGTATGATTTTGTTTTATGATGATATTAAAAATATTATTAGAAAGAGACCTACATATATATAGGTTAATAAAAGTGTCAAGTGCCCTTTTAATATTCTATTTAATTCAAAATCAAAATTATGAGAGCGTTCGAACTTTGTAATTTGGAATAATTCCTTAATTTTACAATTTTTTTTTTTCCTCCCCTCCTAGGAAGAGCATAGGGCTAGCACATGATATCATAGATAGCCGTGCCCTAATTGAGTCATAGACTAGTCTGCCGTAGAATTTTTGAAATATTATCTAAAGTTAAAAGGTTTTATACACTCATGATAAATTTCGAACAATTAAAAATAACATGATGTAAAATTGAATTTTGAATATACATATGTATGTATTTTAGACATCCACTGTATACCTAATATCTCAAATTCAAATTAATCACTTTACTGTACCCACGTTAGGTAAAAAACGAACACGTACTCGTATCTATAAAAATTTTAAGATTAGAGAAAAAATTGTATAAATTTTTATTTAATTCACAGTAATTGTAATACGTTGTTGTTATAGAATTAGATGTTTTAATTAGGCCACCACGTAAAATAAAGCGCAAATATAGATTAATATAAACTTACCGAAAATATTAATTATTACTTTGTAAAATAACCTGTAAAATTTTCGAATTATTTTTCACCTGCGTACTTCAATTTAACGTATAATACAAATGAATTTTAAAATACCTTCATAATAAAAATTTACTAATATTGCATACTATTTAGTTGATTCAGCCCATACTGATTTTCGTTATCTTTTCTAGATTTTCGTTTTTTATACACAAAAAAAAATTGTAATAAGGGTGAATTACTGATTATTTCAGTATACTGAAAAAAAATCCACTGTTATAGTAAAATTCATACTAAACATAAAATAAATTCTTGTTTAAAACCCAATTTTTATCTTTAGGTCTATAAGAAAATTGTATTTACATAATTTTCCATAAGACCAAATTAAATAAAACTTACCTTAAAAAAAAATTCTGTCTAAAGTGAAATACCTACCCCGATTATTTGAAAATACAAAAATGATAATAAAAAATTAAAAAAAACATGTAGATAATAAAGGTTGGGTGTATGAAAAAAAAAAAGACTCAAGTGCCAATATTTAAGGTGATTATTGTTGTTATTAAAATTGAGTATGTTTGTACATATTGAAAAAGCCAAGGGAAAACAAAAAAAATTATTCATGAATCATACGAAATTTTTTTTTTTTTTTTGGTTTTCTGTAAATTTGTATAAATATTTGATAATTAAAAAATTTTGTTCTATCCTCGTGTATTTTACACTTAGTAGTTAATATGACCACAAGTTTCTTCCTGCTATATACCATAATATTTTTATATAATTTTTGAACTCTTCAGAGCCGTTCCCATTTCATTATTCTCATTTTTATTTATTAAATTTCAAAATTATTTTCTTACAGTGCTTACAAAACAAAAAATATTAGAATTAATTAAGTAGATCGTGACTTTAGCAAGAATGAATTTTTACAAGTACATTTGTATATGCAATGTACAGGAAATATTTCAAAATGCGTAAAGGTGTTAATAAAAATTTTTTTTTCGAAATATGATGGAAAATTGCTTCTTTCTTTAAATTATGAATGAAAAACAAGTATTAAAATAAATAAAATAAACCAAACAAACTTAAGAAAATTTAAGTAAGCTAGAAAAAGTCAATAATTATAATAAATGCCTGACGCTATTTAGCAAATAGCAAATAATTATTTAGAATGCCATTTAATGTGTTATAATACAGGTGTTGATGTATATAAATTTGAAATTGGTATTTGTGTTGGCGTAAAAGCATAAAAATTAACAAAAAAAATTGCGTTAAATTATTTTCAATTTTAATTTTAAAATTGTATTCACTAAAATTGTGAAGGGTTAAAAAGGTTAATGAAGTTTTCATTATTATGTATTCAGTTTGTTTCAAGCTCTTGTATTTATACAACATCTAAGCATATTTTTAAGAAATTAATTTTATTCATACAATTATTAAATGTAAGGTGATTTATTGTCAAGGGAATGTATACGATAATATTGCAAAATTTAAATGTGTGTGTACTGATTTCCAATCAAAAATATTTCAATTGACTAAAGCAAGTACTTGCCTACTTTTAATAGTATATAGTAATCAAAATATTTAAACAAGTTTTTTTTGAATAATTGAACAAGAGTTAAAAAAAGAGTAATTGTGAGTTGTATTGCATTAAAATTGAATACGTACATACGCACACTTAACACTACAGTGCGTAAGTAAAGGCACAACAAACAAGAAAAAATTTAAATTATGCGTTTTATTTTCAACTCTTGAATTTAAACCTTGAATTAATTTAACAAAATGAATTAATTAAATGATAAATGATATTTTTTTTATTCCTTGAACTTTTTGTACCTATTTTTATAGTAGGTATGTACTTCTATTATGCAAACACGCGACAATATTGTGACTTGACACTAAAAATTGTGTGTATATAATAGAAATCATTTCTAAATTTTAATGAAAATCTTATGAATAATATTGTTAGTATTCGAGAATCATAAATAGGACAACCTATATTTAGATTCTCTTGAACTACGTAACAATATTCTCTGAGTTTGCTTTGAAAATGTAGATGAAAATTTGCCCGAATAACGAACAAAGCTGTTCAAATTTAGTGAAATGAATAGTATGAGTTAAAATTAATTACATCCAAAATATACTTTGTTAAAAAAAGTCGCCATAATATTTGCCCGGCAAATATTTTTAAATGTTAATGGAATAAACTGATTTTGATGGTTTAAACAGATTAAGCAATGGCATTTTTCAATTACAAAGCAGTTTATCGCAAAATATTTCATCTGTATGAGATTATGCTGCAAAATGTAACTTCACTTGCTACTCAAAATCATTTTACCTAATTTTACGTTCTATAATCTATATATAGTACAGGTCCTATACCATTTTTTGTATTGAGTTTTGTATTACAAACTCTTATTCACTAGTTAGAGCACATGGTACTCCACACAAAATTTTAATATTAAATATTTTATACATTTTTATTTTAATTTATTAAAATAATCATTTTATATGAGAATTCAAAAAAATTAATAAAACAAAAGATAAAATCATAAACTGACCACCATATTTTAAATTGAATTCAAACTGAAAATGAATTAAGCGATTAATTAATTTTCATTTCTCTTCAGTTCACTTTAAAAACGTTCTTTTACATACAAAAATACTTTCATTACAATTATGACAGCATATGGCATATATAAGTAAGTACATTAAATGTTCACTGTCCGGACGTTATGGTTTTTCAATAATAATTTTCATACTTATTGTTTCTTTTCGCTTTTATTCTATCAATACGAATACCACATCCGTACATTTACTGTTAATGGTCAGAGTTTCCATATATGCGATAGAATGATTATAAAAAATAAAATTATGGTTTAGTATAAAAATTTTTTTGTTGTTCTTGTCGTTGTTAACTTCATAATTGCTTCATATAAGTTTAGTCTTTGTCATTAGTTTTCTACAATCATCTTATTTTAATATAAAAAAAAAGTGATTTAAAAGAACAGAAGAAAAAAACTGGAACATAAAACTAAAATTACATTCCATGAATAATTCATAAATTAATTGTGTGATTTTTAGTTTTGCTTTGCGTTTGCTTATTCCACTGATTGTTTTTACCGCACATAATTCATACAAATTTTTTTCATACAAAAAGGAAGGAAAATTTGCGTTTTGCAAAAAACAAAAGAATAAAATCGGAATTAGATTTTTTATTTAAAAAAAAAAATAGAAACAATCTGTTCTCATTTTTTAATTAAATTAAATTAATTAATTTTCATTTCATTTCACTCATATCAGAGATTAGCAAGTTCTTCATTTATTAACATTAATATTTTCATCATTATTCAATTTTCATTATAAAAAAATTGCAATCAACAGAATTTTTTTGTTTTTTTTTTTTTTAATTCAATCGAAAACTATAAGGTAAACTGGGATTAATCTGAATTTGAGTTAAATTTAAGAAGTCAAATGTGAAAAATGGAGTTGAAACAGCCCATAGTATTACTGTTTATCTATAAAAATAATGAATGAAACTCCTATTTAATCAGAAAAAAAAATTGTTTTTGCACATTATCGGCTAATTTCTGGTTCGAAAACGTACTAGAATTGTATAAATTTCATGCCTGAAATTCCAAATCGTTCATTTTCTGAAATATTTGTTTTTTAAATCGCTATTGAGTTAAAATTTATCATTAAATCAGAGTTATAAAGCAGGTAGCATGTCATGTAAAATCCGCGTTTTCTTATTTAGTTTGGAAGAAAATTTCATGTAGTCCTGTGAAAAGACCATAAGTTCTAAGCTTCATAGTATAGCAATGGGATTTAAAACACATGGTTATAAAATGTAGTTCATGAAAAGTGACCCGCCAGGGACCTGTTGTTAAATTTCAATTTGTTTAAATTTTTATTTTACAAATTCGTTTACTTTTACCCCATCTAGCCTTATCTACATATAAATAATATTTTGGTAAATAAATTTAAAAATTTAAAGAGAATTTTAATATGTTTATGAAAATTTAAAGCACGCGAGCAACTAAGTAGTAAAATATTTTCTAAAATTAAATTAAACAGAAATAAAATTTCATTCTTAAAATATTTTTTTTTTTATTTTTAATTTAATCATTTAAAAATAAATAAAAATTTTTTATAAAAATATAAAATATAAAAAAAAAATGAAATTAATTCCATGAAATATTTCATGTCACTTACTATAAGATATATAAGACGGATTTTAAAAAATGTCGGTGAGATATTATAAATGAAGTTATAAATTGATTTCATGGTATTTGAACAATTTAATTAAGTACATATGTATATACGTACTTAAAAATTTGAGAGGAAAAGGCTGTTTTGATATTATAATTGCATTATGAATAAAATTGCATTAATGAATATACGATCTGTGCAGCCCTTCTTATTAATATACGATCTGTACAACCCTTAAATATTGCTTAAATTTTAAAAAAATTTTCATAAAAAGCAGCATTTTTCCGAAATTTTAATTGGTTATAATCATTATTTTTATAGTGCAATTAAAATATTGAATGGCTCAACTGTATTTAAGTTTTTAATATTGATAAGAACCAGATAAATTAGTCTAATCATATGGTGAATGATGATTATATACAAATCATGTGCTCTTTAATTAAGATAAACTAGTCAAATATGATAATATGTATAATAATAGCTTATACATGATAACAAATTCCGATTAATTGTATAATATGTATGTATAGATAAGAAATCAATGGTTTTATGTTTAGATAGTGTCGCTTATTAACCATTACCAAAAGCAATTTTTAATACATAATTTGATAACTATGTGAAATCTCAAAAAAAAATTTGATTTATGAATTTGTTATAAATTTTTTTTCAATTTTTATAATTGCTTGCCCAATGAATTTAAGGCCTTAATTATTTTAACTAGAATAATCTATAACTAGTTTTTTTTTGATTTAAATTTGATAATTTTCAGTTGCGAATAGAATTCCAATATGCCTTTCTTAAAAAATTTTTATACATTTCGAAAATTACATGGGGATCATTTAATTTTACATTAAATTGTGCTGAGTCGCAATTTTTAAAATAAGAATATTCGAATCACATATGACAATAACTGAGACTTGAATTTGATTTTATTAGTTTGGTATAATTGTGAAGGTAGCTCTTTATCTGAAAATCTGTTTCTTCATAACTTAAAATTCTCAAAGAGTTTCTGTAAAATTTTTGTAATGAAAAGAAAAATACAAAATGAATTCGTAACGTGGTATAATTTCTCGAGGTCAGAAAGATTGGACAATTTTATGAAAAAAAATTGTTCTTCGGGTGGAGGGCGCCATAAATGAAAATTTAACCCTCAAAATCCCAGTTGAAAATTTCCGTTTTTAAGGCTGTAAATTTAGACTATTTTAAAACAACTAAAAAAAATTAAAAAAAAAATTGTTAAAATTTTCACAACAGTGACCAATTGCTAAAAAATTGACCCTATAAAATTTTATTTTCTCATAATTTGAAAGATTTTAAGTTGGTCTTCAAATAACCTCTTAATAGTTTTTTTTTTGTGCGATGCCCCGTTTCAGAGATATTTCGGTTCTAAACTGGTCGGTTTCCAGGAAAAGTTATTGAATTAAATAATAAAATTAATTAAATTATTAAAAGCTTTAAAATAATGATTTAAAAATGGACACAATTAATTTAAATTTAAAAAATAAATAATTCGTAAACAAAACCTTTTCCTCTATATTTTTCCTAAACATTTTTTTTTCTAAAGTGTGAAAGGTTATTTGTTTTCTGGCCTTTCTTTTCTTTCCAACACTAAACGTTCGCTTTCTACAAAAAACAACAACGTAAATTTCTGAGAAAAAATCACCTGAAATGAGAAATTGTCTTGTCAAATTAATAGATAAATTGATTTTGTAAAAAAAACAAAAAAGCAAAAAACAATTTCTTCTATTTTATGTAAAATTCTGTACTTTATTGTTATGACAGGATACACACACATATTAATTAATTTTGACATGATTAATATAATGACATTATAACTATTGACAGCCTATTTAAAAAAAAAAACAAAACTCAAGTTCTAAATTTAAATATCAGTCAAAATTTTTTATAGCCAATTAAATTGATTTTCGAGGAGGTCATAAAATCAATTTTTCTTCATTAGGATCATTTCTAGCGTTTTTTTTTTATTTAATTTAATGAAGACTTATTTAATTTGAAAATATTTGGTATGTAATATTAAAGAATTTTGATATTGTAAATTTGTTTTTGATTAAATATCGAACCTGAAGAAATAAATATCTAAAATGAGTTCCAAGATTTATGGAGAAAAAAAGCTACACAAAATACTTAACAAATTCAAAAAATTTCAATTTTGATTTTAACCCTTACCTGGTGTTGCCAAAAATTTACATTAGAAGTAGATCCTTTACATTTAAAGGATCTTTTAACACTATATGGTACCAATTTTGTTGCAAATGCTCACGTAAAATTTTACTGTATTGTCGAGTGATGTTAAATTATGCGGTTGATATACAATTTCATAAGCTTTTAGTAGTTTTTTCTTAAATTCAGTAAAATTCATTCTGATATAACGCAAACTCTGCAATAGAATATTTATTTGGTATAAATAACTTCATTTTTTAAAAATTTGAGACTCCCTATAGAAGAATAATATCGTAATCGTAAACCTATATCGTAAATTATGAAATATGGCGGAAAAGAAAAAATTAGCCAAATTGAGATAAACAGAAATGACTAAATTAAATTCAAAAACTTGAAGCTTCATTTAAGGAAAGTGGAAAAAATTTGTAGCAAAAATTCAATTTTGTTCAATTACAAAAGTAATACAAGCTTATTAGGCACAAGAGATTTCCTGTCTGTTCTATTAATCCAAAATTATAGCTTTGATGACTTATAACATAATTGAGTTATATTAATGGCTTACTAATTGCTTTATTTAAGAAAATTTTAAATGTAATTAAAAGGGATTATAATAAATTTCTCCAAAAAGAAAAAAAAATAAAACAACTTTTTTCCCATATCTTATTAATTAACAGTAGTAGAAAGAAAACTGGAAGGGGAAGGCTATTTATCTATTATTAATTACATTATATTTAATTTTAATGAAGAGTTTAAATTTAAAATACTTACGAATATTATTTTTTTTTCTTCAATGAAAACTGGACACATCCAAAAAAAACCAACCGAAATCATTGAAGATTGACTATCAAAATATGTTGTGGAAGATGAAGAAAAAAAAAAAATTTTAAAATATCACCATATTTATTTGTTATGATAAATGATTACCTTGTTTAAGTATGAAAGCTTGTCAAAATATCTAAATATATTGAAATATAATAAAAATTACAAAAAGGTTTTGCATGTGCTTAAAGGAGGGGCAACAAAAATAACAGAATATAACAGTAATATTTTTTTCAAATTTAAATCTGTTAATGAACTATGATATTTATTTTATTGTTAGAAATTATGTGCCATTTTTCTATTAGAGAATAATATTTTTTTTTTTGGTTTTTATATTTTGATTGATTATGTCTATATTTCATTTTTATGTTAAAATTGTATATTGTATATGCCGTGTTATATGAAATCTTTAACCCTTTATGACTATTATCAATATAATAAGTAAAGTGCAAGGTGAATTTTAGTGAAGAGCAACTGACTTTTTATACATATATTATGAATTTCGAATGCTATTTAACAAAATTTTTAATAAATAATAATATTTACATCATTTTCATCCTCTACTTTTAATCGAAACAAGCGAAATCTTCTGTCGAATCAAGTTTGTTCTGAGAAAATCATTTGCCAAAGAAATGTCTAATAGAAAATTTCGATAATAAATTGATAGAATTTTCCCAAACATCACCTAAATTGAATCTTTTATGCACTTATAAAATTCACTCATGCAATTTAGGTTGCAACAGAAACTTTACTATTGCCTTCGCTTACACGAAACTAAGGTGACATAATTCAGTCACAAGTACTTTCAATTTGTTAACTGGGAAATTTCGTTTGAGATTTTAGAACAATAAAGAAAGCAGAGTGCATTTTTTATTGATCAACTGAAAAATATGGCTTTCATAAATCTTTATGCAGATATATTGGATATACTTATACGTTTTTGGCAAATGTTTTGCAATATTTGTAATGTATTCAAGGGTTAAATAACTTTTGTTATTGGGAATAAATGATTGTATTTTGTCATAATCAATACATAAAAATTTTCTCAAATAATGTCATTATATGTAAGTTTTTTCCTGGTTTTTTTTTTTTTGTTTTTTGGTCAATAAGAATAATAGATGACATGGAAATTGATAAAACCTTTAAATTTTTCCCTTGTATTTATAAACAAAATGATAATTATTGAATACAAAGCTAAAAATATTGTTTCTATTATAAGTAAATACGCACTTATGTAAATATTGTGAAGGCAAATGTGTTTATGTTTTAAGAGCAAGTTTTTATTTTCATTTATTTAAAGTTTAATTCTCTAATAAAACTGCTACTTTGCGGGCTTAGCGTTATTACCAATAAATGTTCCTGGTTGACATTCTAAAATGTCTAATAGCGAATTGTTAAAGTCATCCCATTGTAATATTTTACAAGTGAGTGTTTTGAGAAACACACTTTTTTACGTCAATCATTTTGACAGTTTTTCTTTTTTGTATAATTCTTATAATTTCATTTTTCAATTTAATCAATAATTTACTTAAATTACTTGTACTCTTTTGTAATTCAATTGAATTTTTTTATTTTATTTGCAATTTTTCAACAATAAAATAAAATAAACCCAATGAAATTTTAAAATATTTTTACAATAATTTAAAAATGCATTTTTTTTTTCATGTCATTTTTCATTCTTGTATACAATGGCATGCATTAAATTTTATGACACTTGACGCATTGTCACTAATTTTTTCATTTACATACTATTGTATAATTCAATGTGTATGAGTTTAATTTTAAAATTCCTTTTCTGTTCTAATTAAAAAATTTCAATAAAAGTTTTATACGCTTTCGAATTTTAAAATTTTATAAATTTAATCGGTTTAAAAATATTATAATAATTCGGTGTTTAATGTTTTAGCAGGCATATTAATGCTTGAATTTAATTTATACCGAATAATGGGGAGCTGTTGTGGGATTTTCTTTATAGATTTTCCTTAGATTATACCATTGCGTAAATCAGTTACAGTTATAAATAAAATATAACAAATTGTTGAAGTAGTTATTTTCAAAAATTTTGCATTTTATTATTTTGTTGCATTTGAAACTAAATCAAAATTCGATTCGCTCAATCACTTGGACACCATGAAATTTCTTTGATTATATTACAACTTATGTAAGTCAAATTTGTTCTTCACATTGTTCTTGTAGCATTCTGATTTCATTCATTAGCGATATTTACAGTTCTACGAAATATGTGATTATTGGCACTTGGGAAAATAATTATTACTTCAGCAAAAGCTATTATCTCTGAATAATTAATTTGATCGATTTCAATACAAAGGGGGCAGGTATAGGGCATAATAAATAATTGAATTAACTGATTTAGCACACAATAAATAATTTGAATGACTGAATGGACTGCAAAAAGCTAATCGAAATAGTAATTTAAATTAAGTTTGAATTTCACGATTTTAAAAATAAAATCTTAAATCACGCTTTCAATTTCCAATTATCCTAGAGTTGCATTGAAAAATGATAAAAACAAACTAAGTGCACAATTGTACTTAGTTTGTTTTCATAATATTTCAATGCAAGTAAAATGTTCAGTGCACTGCTAAAGCAGCAAAGTTCATATTTAAAAGAGAGAAATAACAAACAAACAAAAAAATGTCATGATAATGCAATTATCATGATCTGTTTTTGATGAAAAGGGAATCATAATTTCTCATCATGTAAAAAATCATATTTTCTACAGTACAAAAATAAGAGAAAAAACAAAAAAAAACAAAAACAAAGTGATCCGTAAAAGGGAAGTTTATTGAACTTTTGTCGGTGTACTCTACGATTTTTTTTTGTATTTTACTACTGTTCCAATAGTATTCCACACAATTACATTTTAATATTTTTTTTTAAAAAGCAAACACAAGCACTTAATGTCAGCTTTGTATTATGGATTGAAAAAGTTAGTATGTAGGTTTTTATTATGGTCTGGTCATTATTCATGAGATCTGGTGATAATTTTATTTTTATATTTTTCTTTTTTATTCTACTCCGTTTTTTCAACTAAGTATGCTTATAGTTAGACACTTTCATAACAAAAAAACTAAGTAACTTGTTAAAAATTATGATGATGTGCAATGAAAAATTAAAATGTTACCAAATCAAAACACAAAAAAAAAATGCAGTTGATCAAAATCGGGGTTTGTAAAATAGTATATTTCCTTTTAAAAATACAAAGTTTGGATCTTAACAACGAAAACGGTGTACGTATTGAAATAATTGTCTCATTATTACCGTGTAATGTTGCATAAGCTTAGGAGCAAATTGGAAATAAAAATTGAATTAATTCAAGTTATTTAAGGAAAGGCATGTGGTTTAATTTATATGTGGTTTAATTATTTATAAAGTTTGATGAAGGTTGTAATATCGAAAAAATAGCTGACTGAAAATTTGAACTATAAAACTCGGCACGTATTAGGGGGTAGAAATTAATTTTATTCCATTAAATTAAGATAATTATCGAAATATGTTAATTTTTGAAGTTTTAAGTGCATATGAGTTGCCATATAACAGACAAAATATTCCAGAAATTTAATAAGATTTTATATGAATTAAAGCGGCTAGGTTAGATAGGGTAAATTCAAAATCTTGCTATTCATTAATAATTTCACTATGTCAAATAATAATAAAAGAAACGAGCCATCACCTTCCTGCATTTGCTGAATTCGCTATAGAATAATATATCAAAGTTAGTTAAGTTATCAAAAATTTGTATTTTCAACATTTACAGGGGCAATGAACTTGATAAGTTGGTAAAAATTTGATGCCAGAGCATTTTTATTCTGAATTTTGGTAAACGGATAATAAAAATGAGGCACACTGGCTCATTAAGTAAAACTTTTTTTATTTTTTTTATTCCGGCTACGTTGCTGAGAGTAGCATAGGGCTGGTACACAATATTTTAGATAAACATGAACACTAGTTTCTTAAGTCATGAGTGTTTACTAGGTAGGTGACGAACCTACCGTATAGTTTTATGACGTTTTCTAAAGTGAGACTCTATAAAACTATTTTATGCAGCATTTTATTTTGGAAATCTGCTTAAAAGTAAAACTGTGAAAAATAAAGGAACAAGTTATTTTTTTTTAATTTTAAATTATTTTAGAATCATTGACGTGGAAATTCATGGTATTTTTCATACATAAAATACAATTGAATTTTCATTTTTAAAAAATGAGTATATGGTTGAAAAGCAGACAGAATGACTGAGTCAACGTTTTGAGCTCTGAATTTATAATTGTTGTCTTTAAAAACAAAATTTCGAAATTTATTAAAATTCAATTCTTTTGAAATATTGTTATTCTATATTAAATGCAATTTCTGTTTTTTTTTTGTTATAATTTTAATCACTCACGATTAAAATCGCTGAAACATTAAAAAATGAGGAAAGTTTTAATGGTCTTGTTAATATTTTTTTTCTTTTATATTTTGCAAATAAATGAACTGCTTAACTTTTCATTACTTTGTGTCGTTCTTAGTTTTATTGCTGTTTTTAATTTCGAATTCATTGTAATTTGACTAATGAATATTAAATTTTTATTTTAACCATTATTTTATTTTAATCTGGATAGCTTGATAACTAATTTTTTGGTCATTAACTCTTTTCCTAAATTAATGGAAAAATTTTGATTTCAATTTTTGTTTGTTTTGCACCACTCAACATACCAAATGATCAAAATTAAATATTTATTTAGTAATTTAAAAATTTGAAAATAAAAGATTTTAAGTACTCGTAGTTTACCAATTTCTAAAATTTATTTTTAAAATACTCCTTTATTTTCTAGAAAAATTTATGCAAGAAAATGAAATTTTTTTCTCAGTGTTTAAGTACATTGCAAATATTTGATTTCACTATTTTCTTTTTTTATAATTAATAGAGGAGTACCATACGCATAATGTTATTGATTTTATTAACTTTAAGTTCCAAGATTGTAGTTCAAACAAGCAACCTACTTACAAGTGGGTAGATATTTAAACAAATATTTTTTTGTAATATAATTAATTTTTGTTATAATATACTGAAAAAACTGGTCATTATTTTGGTAGCCAAAAAACATAACTACAACTGTATATCTGAATTAGCAATATTTCTGCCTCCATATTGAACATAAATTTATTCTGTAGTAATATACATATAGCTGATTTGTGTCATATAAAATATACATAGTTAGATTTTATGACTACATTTTCAGTTGACCTCCTGAGATTCTTTGTATGTAGATGATGAAGAAACAGATGCAGTAATATTTTTTTTTGAATGTAGTAATCTGCCAGTAATGTGAATTGTTGTATTCCGTGAATTGAGTTGAAAATGCATTAACAAATAATGTGTTTTAAATAATCAATCTTCTTTCTATTTTTTGAAGGAATTTATGCCAATACTACTATATTAAACCCGTTTTTTTAATTCCTTATTCAATTTATTCAATTATGTACTTTATTTTCGAAAATTATTCCATTTTATGCATTTATGTGTCTTGCTTTTAAAAGCATAAGTATATAAAAAGAATTAGGTTAATAAGTTTTTGTACGAGTATTTTAAAGGTGTACATACATACATATATGATACATATAATCATTTATTGCTCTAAATTTAAATTAAATTAATTCTATTTAATGTCTAATTAACACTTTAAAAATCACTTTATTTTTAAAATTAAAAAATTAATAAAACAAAAACCTTTTTCATTCAAAACCACAAAATTGAATTTTGATTGAAAGGCGGCTGCTCGAAAACAACAAAGGCAAAATAAATATTGAAATTTTATTTACATTTTATTGAATCAAAATGAAATTTTTAACAGTTGTACAAAAAATTAAAAAACTGACAGTAAATACAGGTAGCGAAAACTATTAATTGACACGATCGGTGTAAAAATCATTAAATTATGCTCTACCCATATATAAAAATTATGCTCCCCTTTTTTTTTTGTTTGTTTTTTTGTGTGTATGTTACGCTAAAATCTATACCTGAATATCATAATTAGACAAAATATTTTTTTATAGATCTATGTAACGCATGAATTTCAAACATATTTTATTCAATTTCCGCTATCATCAATATAGTCTTGTTATATAGAGAGCAAGACCTTAATAAAAAAAAATATAATATTAATAACAAGTCTTGTACCCATCTCGGACTCATATTTATTATTCTAATTTCGATTTTGTGTTGTTGAAACATTGCTAATCGATTGATTTATTAAATAATCGTAAGAGAAAAAATCGAATTATAAAAAAAATTGCATACTATAAAGGGAGAGTATTGTTTTCTTATAGAATTTTAAGAATTAAAATTCTATAAGAAAACAAATTCAAAAAAAACTTAGAGAGATATCGAAAAATCGACAAACTCAATTGAAATTGTGTTAACTGAATATTACATTAAATCATGATTATTCGATTCTTTGACATATTAGTTCTAAAATTGAAAATAATTTTCATAATTTTGTGCATCATTTCCATGAAACTTATGACAATACTTATAATGCTTATAATAATTGCATTAATTTTTGAAATTACGTGCAGAATATTGCTTATATACTGACCTCACCACATTAATTGTCTTTTTAACAATCGACAATCGCCGAGTTTCGCTCATTCTCAATTCGTGATAAAAAAACTACAATAAAATTTTCTAATCGTGATAATGTTTTGTGGCCGACATGGTGGTGGTGAATTTTAATATAAAATTTTATTGATTAACTTAATTAACTATAAGATATAGTGCTTGGGTTTTGGTTAATTTTTTTTCATATTAATCAATTGTAATATAAAAATTAAGTTAATTTATGTTGAGAACAATAATTATTCGCTGATTTTACCCTAATTTAAATTTGCTACTGTGCATTTTATTTTAATAAATAAAATTCAATCAAATTTCTTATTGATTCAATATTATTTTATATTTAATTTTATTTAAACAAAGGTGTGGTTGATTTTGATTTTAGGGTATACATTGTAAGAAAAAAGATTTTTGTATAATTTGATTTTTATTGATTTTAAAATAAAAATAATCATAAATTAAGAAATCTTTTCATTCTTTAAATAAAATAAATCGTAAATTTTTTCTTTTAAAAAGAAAATTTATTTGTGATTTTGTTTACATATAAATTAGTTCAAATCGTAAATAATTAAAGCACAAAATAAATTTTTCTTTAATTCATAAATTAATTTCATTGTTATAAATAAAGAACAAAATTTTTGTAATAAATATGTAGGCTTCACCAATTTTTTAAAAAAACAAATAAATGTTTGATAGTTTTCGGTTAATTTTCATTATTAAGTAAAATTGGTTCAAATGGTAAAATGTGGCGATTTTCCAGTTTTATTTAATTTCTTCGGGATACTATATTATAGAACATAATATTTCGTACGAAAACATGTAGAAATTTAGTTTTATATAATTTCTAATTTAAATTAGCGAATTTTTTTTAACTTCCATTCTAAGTTACCTCAATAAATTCAAAAAACTTAAGTATATAAATATATAATATGCTATAGATTTAAAAATAATTGCAGATTACAATGCAATTTTATTTGTCAATTCTCAGAAATGATCATTATATACAATGATATTAAATTCTATTTCTATATAATTACAAATTATAATACAATTTATTATGAAAACATGATTTTTTTGCTTACGTAATATTTATTACAAGTGAAAATAAATATTAAAATTAAAAATAATTACATAGCAGACTCTTATTAATTGCAATTTCATTATACATTTTCTTTTAATTCAATATGATAATTTTGTGGCATAAAACACGTTTTAATTCAAAATTAATTAACATAATTAAGCTTAAAAATATAAAAATTAATTAAAATCCAAATTTGTTATTAGAAAAAAAAAAATAATGTTATATGGCATTTAAACGGTTACAAACAGAGTTAGTGAGAGCTTTAATAAGATAGGTTTTGTTAAGAAATATTTTTCTAGATTTAATCTACAGAAATATTAATGGCATCGGTATTATAACTAATTATACAAACACAATGTGCAGTTCTTTATATTTCTTATTAATTCGTATAAGATTAACTAATGGAAATATCTTCATACAACTGCAGAACTGATGGATCACGTAATTATAGTAACGAGCCAAGACATAAAAATTAAAAAATATTTCTCCTCGGGTTGGACTCGAACTACCGCTTTCTACACGGACGCCGGCAAATTTTTCTTCACATTACTTTGTATACTGTAATCTACATGATTACTAAGTTTTGTTTACCTATAGCATTGGTAAATATTGCAATAAAAAAATAATTACCTTTCATAATAAAAATGTTGGTATAAGATTGGAAATAAGATTGTAATTTTATTGTGTTTTTTAAAGAAAAATTAATTAAATCTATAAGAACTAGTTTCTAGCCAATTCAGTTTAAAATTTAGCACGCACTTAATAGATTTTAATATCTTCAAAATTTCTGAATAAAGATTAAAATTTGATAAAATATATTGAGATTTACAGAGAACTCGAATTTTAAGCGACAAAACTAAACTTAAAGAGTTTCTGCTTGTAACAATTGTGCTTAATTAACAATTTTACTTAATTATAGATGCAAGATCTATAAATGCATTAAAATATATATTAATTTATATTTCAATAATAATAATATTATAAACCACCAATATGAAGTTTCGTAACGATTATAAATAAAATTTCTGTATGAAAGCCGCATATCTACAACCACTAAATTACTGAAAATCAGTGTTTTTTAATAATAATATTTTTTTCTTGTATAAAATTAAAGAAATTAAAATTTCTATTACTTGAATAACAGGTTTTTACCTCTACACCATATAAAATTTTTATTAAATATTTTTCTATAAAATTTTATTGAGTAATGAAGAAAAAAATTACTAACCTGATCAATATAAAAATTTATTTTGTAAAGTTAGTCTAAGCAATAAAGTAAATAAAGTCGGTCAAAGCAGACTGAATTATACCCTGCACCTTGATAATCTGAGTATAAAAACTTATTTTTGAAATATTTAAACGATTGTATGGCAGCTACTAAATGGATTAAATGTGAAAGTTTCGAATTATTTTCCTAACTAGTTTTTGAGCTATCATGCAATCGGGCGGATGGACCCATTGACGAAGGAACAAACATATCTCAAACAACGCAGAATTTTACACTAAGCAAAAATATATATACACGTTCATATCGCAAATGACTCTTTAAAGTGGTTATAAACTCCGTACCAAAGTTAATATACTCTTTATGAAGATGCTGAGTACAAAAAGGGATAATCCTATGCTTGTTTCAAAAATTATATTTTGTAAAAATACTGGGACATTTTATTTACGATTTAATAAAATCTAAAATTACTTTGTAATTTATTAGTAATTTCAAATAATCAAATGCCTTCTTACTTAAGAAAAATTTAATAAATCTTGTCAATTCACGCGTATGTATTTAACTGATTCCCCATTAACCGTTTCAGTAAATATTCTGTTCAATAATGCTTATTAATTCAGTTCATAAATTGCGAAGCAAATGATTCGAATGCCGATAATGCTAATTTGTACTTTATATTCTAATTATTGAACATTTTAATTATCTTCACGTTTCTATTTTAATAATTCTATTAAATTGAATTTATAAAGAATTTCTGTAATAAAATTCTATGAATCGCCCTATTTTTAAATGTGCATGTATATAAACTTATTGAAAAAATAATGTATCGCAAGTCTACCATATTTGACGTTGATATAAAGAGAAATTTTTCCAAATAATGATAACGTTTACGCGCGATCATAAATTTTATATGCACTTTTCTCCTAAACTGAATAACTCGCGACTAATATTTTTCTTTTTCTCTTGTTTTTTTTTATTACAAAGTTCCAATTAAAGTATTAAAACTTGTTAGATATATTAGAAATTTTTTTAGTAGTTATTCCGTGGTGCTTTACTTATACTTTCATATAGTGTTAAAACTATAAAAGTATATGACTATTTTAGGTACAACTTGCTAGTGAATGTAATGTGTACAATCAGTATTACAATTAGTTTAACATGGAATTGCACTTAGAGAAGAAAACAAAAACATAGCAAATTTGTATCAAATCATTGTTTTTAAAGTAGCACATTTCGATTCAATTATATCATAATTGTTGCATACCTTAATGCTTATCGATGAGGGCTTAAAATATTTAAACCACTCACAAGAATGATCGGATTCGTCACCTAATAAGGTTTATTAATGTGAATAATTATATTTTTTTTGATTCTAAGACCTTTAATTGCTATAGTGTTTCGCTTTTAGGGAATTTGACAAAATTAAGATGACGGTTAATTGCCTATCTACCTGCTGTATTTTGTCCATTCTATATTGCAGTACTGAAAAATTACTAATTATTTTATTTGTGTTTGCGGAATTTAACAAATGTATGTAGGGAATATTGTACAATAATTTGTCAAAAAATGACAATTTTAAGATTTGTTAGTCTATAATTTTTATAGAGTATTTGTTAGTCTATAATTTTTATAGAGTATAAATTGTCTTCTACATAGGAATAAGTTCCAATCAAGATGCATTTAGGTGTACAATTCTTGCATTTTATGTTGAAAGATGTAAACGTTTTGTAACCAAACGGACGTAAGGACGGATTGGTTAAATTGAAAGTTGGATTGATAAGCCCGTTTTTGTTTTTCTATATTTCGTTCCAACAAATGTGTTAAAAAGTAATGAAATAGAAAAACTATTCCTTATAGGCTTTTTTAAAAATTTTTCTAATTTTTTATGATTTCGTTGCCGTTGTCTATTTTATGTGGAATTTGCTAGCTATATTTTCCTGTTTCTTGAGAAAAATATTGTTGGTGATATCACGGTTATTACTCTTTATATCGTAAATATGTATGTATCTTGTTAATGATATATGATGGTTGTATATGTGTATGTATAAATGTGTTTTTTAACAGTTTTTTTTTATAAGACAGTGTAAGAGATTAAGATTTTTTTATGTTAATTTTTTTTTTTTTTTAATTTTATTTGAAAAACGATAAAGAGACAACATTTGTGTTAGTTATTAAAGAAGTTAATTATCATTATAAATTCTCTAAAAGTCAAAATGTCACAGAACTTTTAATTTAAAATCTATAATACAGATGGCATAAAACATTTTTTTTTTTGTATTGCTTTTGAATTTCTATAGATTTTGCTTTTCTTTTGCGGCTTATGCTAATTTCTTTAATTTATTATTAATATGTATATGATTTTATTGTGTTTTCAATATTATACTGTTATATAATATAATAGATTCTTATCCAATATTCTATTTTTTTTTAAATAAATTCAAAAATATTAAAAATTTTTATAGCATATAGTCGGTTTGAGTGCTACGCAATTAAGGGAGCAGAATAACCCAACAAACTAATATGAAATAATTAGTTTAATTTTTCGATTATTTAGCAGTAATCACATAATTTAGTGAAAGGATTTGAAATTCTACAAAATTATTTTTTCGGAAAAATAATCGAATAAAATTCTTAAAAGATTTTTCTTCAATCCTAACACCAAAAAAACATGTGTGTGCAAAACTGCATTTTTGAGAAATAACACCGCCAATCTTAAAGCAAAATCAGTCTTGTAGGCGTATAACAATTTCATTTGAATTTCTTAGATACAAGCACACATTTATGTTGAAAATTTTTCACACGCGAAAAATATATGAAAATAAAATTGAAATATCAAAACACAAAATCAAAATGAGAAAAAATTTTCGCAGTCTGATTTTCGTGAGATTTTTCAACTAAGATAATTTTGGTGATTGCAAATAAGTTGAACGCCTTTTTTTACTAATTTTCACCACACATTTTTATATTTTTACGATCTCTGATGCGTTTTTTCTTTATTTGTACGAGTATCTTATATTTCCGTATTTATTTTTTACTTATTTTTACTCATCCATAAAATTATTATTGTGTTATTTCCCTTCCGGTTAAGATTTCTTTTTTCATAAATATTCAACAAGTATGAGGCATTTTTTATTTTAAATCTTTCATTTACTATTTATTTAATATTTAATCAGAATCAGAAAAGAATTGTATAAAATCATGCAATTTTGAAAATATTATTAAAATATTTTAACAATTATATAAAAGTTAAAATAACAATTATGGTTAAATGTCTATGATTTGATAACAATTTGTGTAAAAGGAAAAAAATGTATAACACTATCTGTTCTGAATAGATTTCATGACTAAGAATAAATTTAAGAACAATTAATCTTTGTCCGTATAATCCGAAATATTTTAAGGTAACATTTTGAATAAATTCTTATATATTGCAAGTAATTTATATATATATATATATATAAAATTATTATGTATTAATTAAGTGTTATGAAAGAAAATTAAGTAATTAAAAATTTAATGTTTTAGCACTTTTCCTCTTATTAAAGAAATTTATTTGACTACAAAGTCGAATAAAGTGTTCAATTGCTTCTAGCTCGGAAATTATATAAAAATTTTGATTTTCATGCATGTTTGCCTGTATGTCACACTTTTTGAATTACTGAAATGTAATAACTGCTAAAGGTAGAAAATTCGGAATTCAAACCTTATAGATTTGGTTTTTCTTTTTCGTTGTTATAATAAAAGCAGCTTTTGTAAAGCAATCTTTTGAAAAAGACTTTTACTTTCAGAGTGAGCAAAAACAAGGCAATAAAATAAATGACACATGGTCTGTTATATCACTTGTAACGTGATTTCAAATGAAGTTTTTCGCTCCTAATTTACCAAAGCTAGGTCATTAAAATTGTCACATGTTTAATGCTGCGACATTAAATTGTTATGGGTGTATTCGCTATGATAACATGGAAAATAATCTAATAAGCCAATAGATCGGATTGAATATTAAGAGACCTTTGTCCACAATCGATTTTTATGAAATTGAAAGGGTTGTAATGCCGTGACAATGGGATCTTGCTAATATAAAAATAAAAAAATTTTGCTTTTTGAAAACAATAAATAAAAAAAATTCTAAAAATTTCAAATAATATTGAAAATTATTTTTTTATTTTAAAATATTTTAGAAATTGGAAAGAACGTAATAATATAGAAGATGATGAACTTTTATATGACCAAAAGTAGATCCCACGCATTTTATATTCATTCAAAGAAATTAATAAATATATAACAGAAAAATATATACATACATTATGTATGTATGTGTAGCAAGTTTTACGGTATGACAAACTTGATAAACATTGTTACAAATTGAAATTGTATTCGATTTATCAATACGTACAATATATGTATACGACCGTACCTTATATGCTTATTGAACAGACAAGAAATGAAACTATTACCATGTATATTAATTTTGTATATATATATGTATATAATAAAACACTATAAGCGTCTGAGTATTCTGATGTCATTCAATTTAAAAAAAAAAAAAGAGTAACTAAAATTTAATGGTTAGAAAAATATTTTTCACTATAATAATGTGCATTAATTTTTATATGAAACATAATAATCATAAATTTTCAATATATACAAGGTGTTTTAGAAATATTGTCTATAATATATAAATTATAGCGTACACTATAGCAACAATCGAAAGTGAATAAGATTTTAATCTAAAACTAGATTTTAAATCCAAACAGTTTTCATAGTACAAGGTACTTAAATTGTAATTTTTTTAAAATTTTTAAAATAAAAAGTGTTGAAAACTAAAAGTAGTTTAAATACGAAGCCGTAAATGAAGAGTTGAAGGTGTAAATTAATAGATTAATATTTTAAGCTAGTAGATTTTTCATTTTATAGCGAGTATTTTACATTTATAACAGCAAATATTTCCCATTTCTAATTCACAATTACAGCACCTTAGAATTGGCTCCCGCACACTTTATTAATAACTCTGTATTATTTTTGTATTTAGCATGCCCATTTACATTTTTATTGTGTGCGGTTTGTAATTGCATTCTAATGGGTAGACATTATATTTTAAGTATATATACAAAGTAAATATATAATAGCATACTTAGTAATCAAAATATGATGTCATATTTTGGTATCGGGTTATTTAAAATTTATTTACACATACTTATGAATTTAATATTATTGGTAAAAGAATTGCAATGTTTAAATTATTGCATGCTTAAATTATTTTTATTATGCATTAAAAATATAACATTATTGATCGTCGGTCTATATACAATAAAATTTTGTTTAAATATGCTTTAGTCTAGATTTCTATTGTAGCTTTTAATAGCATTAGTAAATACACGTGTACACACATAAATATTTAATTTATAGTGTAGAAAATTTTCGTTTAAAATTTTTAGTCCAAAATTATTTTTGTACAACTGAATGAAATTTACTTAATTAATTCATTTATGAAGTTGAAGTTTTTTAAACAATAGCCGCAGAGATTGTTCTAAATAACAATATTTTAGATTTTAGAAAAAATTAGGTGATAAATTCCTCTGGAATTAGATAAATCCTGTATCAGTTAAATTATTTAATGTTAATTAAATAGGATTAATTTAATGTTACTATAGGATTAAAATTTTTAAAAAATTAGCAAAAATCCTTAAGTTTCATATTAACCTTAATTAAAACATGAAATTTATTCCTAAATTCACACAAAAGAATGAAGAAAAAAGTGTGAAATTCGTATTGAAATTATGGAGGACGTTAGATTAAATCTAATCTAATTAATATAAGGTGGAACGTATAGGGCTTCGTAAATCGAGCCACATTTCGGCAAGTTATTGTCCATAATGAATCAGATATACATTATTGTATTCTAAAATTTTGGACGTTTAAAGGCCATGTGAAGTTCTTTCAAAAATAAAATTTTTAAAACTTTAGTTTTTATAAAACTTTTCATATAATTTCACGCTAAATGAGAATTTAATTCAAAACTGGAAATTTATTTTTATTATTCACATTTTTTATTCATTAAAAATTTTCTATTAGCATTGGTTTTTCAATGGTTAGCAATATAACTTTTTAAAATTGGCCAAAAATTTTATGTTTTAAGGGCTTTAAAGTGCTCATTCACTAAAAAATACTAGAACAAAATTTTCTTGCTTCATTTAAGATTATAACTTCAGAAAACATGAACCGTATTACGATTAGTGCATACAAGATGGCTAATACAGCAAAAGTAACCAGAATAGTATGCACTCTTTTTAATCTTAACAAAAATTAATCTAAATTTTTTGTCATATTTTGCAAAAGAACCAATTTCAAATAGGACTGACATCTATTATTGCTGGTTGTCACTAAAAAAATTTTTCAATAATAACGAGATATTGTTAAATTTGATTAATTTTCTAATTTTAATTTTTGATTAGAAAAAATTTTTAACATAATTTTTTTTTTGCGAGTGTATTGACTTTTTTAATGTCAAGTTTTTTTTTTTTTTTGCTTCATTTTTAAAAAACATGTTAGAAAATAAATTCTTTTTTTCCTTCTTCGTCAAATTTCATTATTTGAATATGATGCGCGTTGTTTATTAGAAAGAAAGTGACACAACATTTTATAAAAAAAAACAAAGATAAAAAAAGCAAATTAACGCAAAAATCCCGCCAAAAATATTTTTCGAACAGCGTGTAAACATAGAATTCGAATTTCAATAAATTTCTGATTAGGCCATCACAATATGAGGTGATTTTATTAATAGAAAAAAAAAATCTTGTTTGGCTTAGGTTTCTTTTCTGTTGTGTTGTTTTCCATACTTGTTTAGACTTAGAATTCCTAAAAAAGCAAAAACAGCGATTAAATTTAAAAGTTTATTTGTTATGCAAATTGGAATTTTTTTTTCATCGAATTTTTGTTGTTTTTTTATTTAGTTTTTTTTTTTATATAAAATTTTATGATTAATTAATTTTGTAAAGAAATTGAACATCATATGAAATAAAAATCATTTTCATTGGTTAGCACTGATATTTATTTTTTCTAATTTAATGGCATATACGTTATTAAAATAATTGGAACCATTTAGGTATAATATAAGGTGTAGTATTAATTTTTAGCCAATCACAAAAAAATGAGAAAAAAAAACGCGGGAATTTCGTAAATACTATCCAATATGTATTTGAAAATACTTAAATTTGATGATTAAATCTGTTTGAGTTTATGTTGGTTTTAATGAATTCATTTTTAAATTAAAATGTAGGAAAATAGTCGCATAAAATTGAAATTCACTGATTTTGTGATATTAGAACTTTAAGAGCTCTAAATAGTTACAAGTTTTAGATGATTGGATAGAGTTTTAGACTTGGATTTGGCACAATTCTGAAAGTTTTCATGCTAATCAAGCCAATTATTTCTTATTATTATGTTTTTTCGGTATATGATATTTGACAAGCTACAGTATACCCTTCAAAAACACGATGCGGCAAGCTAGTAATGAATAATAAAATTTTATTTGGTATGTTATCATATTTAGAATTGAAATATAGTAGATTTCGTCGTAGATCTCTGAAAATAACAGTCAATTTGTGTTTTCTAAAGTTCTGTTGTTTATTAATATTAAAATTATATATACATATACCTTATACAATTGAAGAAAACTGCATTGAAATTCTAGCCAGCGTATGTTGTTTGTTTTTTAGTTATTGGTCACTTTGAATTCTATTCTTAAAACAATAAATTTTTTAGCCTACAAATTTTAATGTCTAGAAATATTTATGAAAAGTATTGAGTTCAATAGTCTTACAGTTAAATAGAACATTATAATTCAATGATCGTGCAGTGTTGGTGCGATCGAGCGAAATTATTTGTAAACTATAATTTTGAAGCAGAAATGGAGATCTTTCCAAATTGGTTTATTAGCAGACTATGATGGAAATGTTATAAAACAGGGATGGCAAAACTTTATCGGACTGCGTGCCAAAAATAATTATTTTAGAAAAATGAAAATACTTGCGTGCCATAAAATAAACAAAAAATATTTGTCATTTAAACAAATATGTCGATTTATTTATAACTGACATAATCTTATTTATACATACATTATAAATATAGAATTACTGAGATTTTTGTTGTTGCTTAACAGGCTTAATTTAAAAAATTTTTGGAAACAATATTTAGCAAATATAATTTTTATATTTTAAGCAAATATAATATCGGAAATATAAAAAATTTTGCACTAAAATATTTATTAGCGCGTGCCAGAGAAAGTAGAGACGAGTGCCACCTTGGGCACTCGTGAGTTAGGATCACCCTGTTATAGGATTTTCTAATATTTAATTTCAATAATTTTAAAAATTTCCAATAATTTAATTTCACTTTTTAAAGGATATTTTCATCTGTCTTGTTTTTACCTTAAAATTTTCCTCTCATGTCAATAATTTATTGATTTTCCTTGAAAATTAGTTTCATTAGTTTATCGTGTGTCAATAAATGCGTGTTGCATGCTACACAATCAAATTCAAAATGATTTCAAAATCTTACATATTAAATTTTTTCCTTACAGACATTTTAACTGCCTTCATTTGTCTTTACATTTAAGTATTTTTTTATTTATTTAATTTGAGTTACATGTTTTTTTTTTTTTAATAAAAATGATGGAAAAGCACGTTTTGTAATAAATCACCATTTTGATTTTGATATTTTTTTTTTGTGTAAAAAGTTCATTCGCTCCTTATAAAACGATAAGAAAATGTACTTAAAATTCTCTTTCTTTTAAAGATTTTAAACTTTGATACATAAATAAGTTAAAAAAAAATATGATTTAAAATTCTAAGCAAGTTAGTTTAGAAAACAAAAAAACTCCTAATAAAATTTAAAATATCAGTTAAGAATATAGTTGAAAAAAAAAAACACAATAAGAATAATAAAAAAAAAATTTAATAAAATAAAATTTAACTAAAAAGTATGTGATAAAATGTGACAAAATTAAACTTTATTTATTTTTATTTTACTAGATTTTTTTTAATAGCTTTTCATGGAAAGAGTTCATCAAAAAAAAAAAATGTACACAAAAATTACATTAAATTTAATTAGCGTTTGTCTTTTATTCTTTTGTTTTTGTTTTTACTTTTTTTATTAAATGAAATTAAATTAAATTTCTAAAAATAAAAATGGATAACATTTAAAATTTAACAAATTTTCTAATATAAAAGTTTTTAGTCTATAAAAAGTTTTATAGATTTTCTTTTTTGGTAAAATAATTTTAATGTAAAATGAGGGGGGAGGGAGGGGGCACATAAAACATCGAGTACGCTGAGTCACATAACCTCAAATTTTCTATTTTGAAAATTTCAGAACGTGTTTTCAAAAAATTTACTAAACAATACAATTTTTAACTTTTATTTATTAAAATTACGGATTTCTTTTTTAATGCCTTGAGAATATATGCTTTTCGAATTAAATTCAAGAAATTTTCTTAAAATACATCCAAATTTGATTTTTTTTCCTGTACTTTTCAGAGGGTTATCTGTAAAACAAAACTGTCATATTCACTTTTTGACATGTTTTTTCTTTAAAGAGAGAAATTACATTCAATAGTAATACTCTTGTTAGATTTCATTAAGTAATTTTATATCTTAAGTAAAAATGCACCCATTTGATGTGATTTCTGCGCTGTTGGCATCTTTGGAAATCATTTCTTCAAAAATTTAACAGGAATTTGCGCCATGATCTATTTAGCGTTAGATACAATTATTTTTTTTTCATTCTAAAGTAAATATAAATAAAATTGGATCTTTCTTCTTCACTGTGCATTGTTCTTTGATATATCACTTGCACGAACTCGGCAAATTGGACTCCCTTTTGTTTAGATTCTTTCTGATTGATGAGGAGACGGCGATACATATTCTGTGTGACTGTGCAGAAGGTGGAGATGATTTGGCCGGGGCTTTTTCAATGTTGCATAGCTCGCGTTCTTCACTCCTTAAGCGAAATCTTCTGGTATTGGTTAGTGTAAATGCAATATGGGAGAGGTACAATAAGTCATGCCTGGTGGTCGGAGGCAGATAAAAAAATTTATCTGTGCGAGTTGTTATTTCAAAGACGTCAATTATTATAGCTATTTTGACCTGAAATATTGCAAATACAATCTAACGCCCTTTCGAAAGTAAAACGAAAGGGAATAAATTATGAGAAATTTAAAAATATGAAATCAAATATTTATAAAAGCACATTATGTGAGGCAAAAAGTTTTGAATTTGCAGAGAAAACAATAAAGGTAAACAATAGAATTAAAGTACGCCTGAAAACGGAGTTTTGGAGTAGTTATCGAGGTTTTTTGTTTGCTGTATAGTTACGGCGGAATATTTTACTGAAATAATATTCGTGTGTCGACTGTATAGTTTTATAATGAAAATGGTAATAATAAACTGGAGGTTTCAATCACTCATCGTGTTTATAACATGATTTCTTAGAAATTGGTAACACTTACTTTAAGATAATTTTTAATATCTTTCTTGCCTTACCTTTAATATTGAATCTCTTAAAAAAATCTATTTCTATTATACTTTGAGTAAATAAGAAATTTAAAATTTGATGAAGTCATTGTAACTTAATCCTCTTAGAGACAGTTTGTTTTTTTATTAAATTAAATTTCATTAAAGTTTGAGCGAAACTACATCTTTTTTTTATTTTTTATATTAAAAATCAGCTCAACATTTAAATTCTAATTTTTCAACTTCAAATTTACTTCAATAGTTTAATGAATATTTTAAGTATTTTGAATTAATTTTAATTTTTTGAAAAAACATACACAAAATAATCACTTTGAATTTAGGCATACAAAATGTACACGTTGCCCTCTATTTTTTTAATATTTTTGCAAAAATTTCTTGACATTTCGACCCAATTTTATATTTTGATAAATAAATTCGGCATAAATAAATTTATTCGCACAAATCGCAAAAATTATCAGCAATTCGTTCCAAATTTTTTCTGTTTTTTTTTTTTTTTTCATTTAATTCATGGGATTAAAGATTTTTTATATTCAATTTTATTCATCATGAATAATTGACAATATTTTTTTTTTGTTTGGATTTTGTAATTAAATGATAAGAAATTCAATTTTTTGAAATTTATTTTAATAATAATAAAAAACTACAGAGATGAATAATTTTTTTTGATTGATTTTTTATAATCCATTGTCTTAAATACTATCGTATAATCCTTATATACCTATAAGGTGTGTCACCACAAGAAACGCTTTGTACACCTTTACATCAATTTACGACATTCTTGTTGGTGTATCATTTTTGACAAATAGTTGACATGACAGAGTAATCGTTTGTAATTACAATCGACATTATACGCAATAAAAGCTGCATGTAAAGTCAATGAATGTTTACGAATGTAATTATTGACTTCTGTCAACACGGATGTGAAATATTCATTCAATGAGAGAAGATCAAGAAGCTGTATTCAAATAATAAAGTAACACACTTCCAATGTTAAGGCAATTTTACAATTTATGTGTTTCAGATGGCAAAATTGACAATATTCTTCTGCAAATAAAAGTTCAAAACTAAATGATTTTTGTGCGCTAACACAATATAACACTTTATATTGAGAACGAACTATAATGAAAAATTAAATTTTCGACTTTATATTGAGAACGAGCTATAACAAATATATAGTGCACTTAAATGTATAAGTGTAATCCTTTTAATAAAATTTTGAATATATGCCACTAACACCTTCGATATTATATGGGTTAAAGGCTATTAGTTATAATCTCAAATTGATGATTTAAACTTTGATTTTAAACCAAACAATGTTATTATTGTTGTACATCCGTTTTACACATATTTTCAATAATTCTTCATTTTGAGGTTAAAAAAAGATTAAAAGAATTATTCTTTTTAAGAATTTTTTTTTATTAGAATTTGTCACTTTTAAAGAATTTCTGTTTAAGTTCAAATTTGGTAGTAATTTATTAAGCGGTAAATGTGATATTAATTAGCGGAAATACCATTAAAATCAATAAACCAAAGAAGATTAGTGTAAAATTATGTGATTATATGAATATTTGCTTAGGATTCTATATGAAAACTTTCTAATTTCTAAAAAAAAAAAGGAATTTGAAAATTAAATTGCATTTTATAGGCTTAAGTTGATGTTAAAAAGAATGTCATTACATTCAAATTAATGAAATATGACTAATATATAAGATTCTGAATTTGTGAGAACAAAATCTTAAATTATATAATAATTAAAAATTAATTTCTAGTTCCCGTAAGTACGGTAATTTCTTGATTAGCGAAGCGTAATGAATTAGAAACTAAAGTTCTGCTGCTTTAAGAGATGATATAAAAATTAAATCAGAGAAAATCTTACCAGATTGACTACTAAACTAATCAGACCAGTAAATAAAATTTTAATATCTTTATCCTTCTGCATTTGGTTCCGATATCGAAAAAATTTTGGTGAGCATTATAGAGGCGAATTAACTTAGCAATAAAATATTTTGAAGAGAATTTAATAAAGACGCAGACACTTGTTTTATTGCAATGTAATAAAGGGAAGCAATTAAGGAAATCAGTTGAGAAATAATGAACTAAGTTCCTAGAACTTTATTTATTGTCCCACTATCTATACTTATTGAATTGAATTGTCCAATATATTTTTGCTACGTCCATTTAGATTTTTTATTATGTGCGATCGAAAATTTACTTTGAATACTAAAACTTACTAAAATTACTAAAGTACTATTTAATAAAATACTAGAATTTTATTATTAAAATAAAATAACTAATTTTCTTTTCTTTTTATATTGCAGGATTTTAATGAACAATGTCCATATTCATTATCACCAGTTAGTATTAAAAGTCAAAAATTATTAAGATCACCAAGAAAAGCAACTAGAAAAATATCTCGTATACCATTTAAAGTTTTAGATGCACCTGAATTACAAGATGATTTTTATTTAAATTTAGTTGATTGGTCATCACAAAATGTTTTAGCTGTTGGTTTAGGTAGTTGCGTATATTTATGGAGTGCATGTACTAGTCAGGTGAGTTTTAATAAATATTTATACATACCCACATATTTAAAAATGTGTGTCAATAGAAATTTATCATAATAGAAATATTTGTATTTGTTAATTGAATAGGTGTTAATTTTTATTTATTTTTTCTTGTTTAATAAATACAAAAAAAAATTTAAAACTTTTTATTTGAAATTTTCATAAGTTATTTTGTTTTTTTTTTTTTAGGTTACAAGACTTTGTGATTTAAGCTCTGATACAAATACTGTTACATCAGTATCATGGAATGAAAGAGGAAATTTAGTAGCTGTTGGTACACATCATGGTTATGTAACTGTATGGGATGTTGCAGCTAGTAAACAAGTAAGCAAATAAAAAAAAAACCAACTAAATTTCACTTATTTTAATTGTTTTGTTTCTTTTTAGTGTTCAAAAGACAATTTCAATTCAAACTTTCTATTGAAATATTGAAAAATTTATGATTGAATCATTTATAAGATGATCATTAAATTTTTGAAAGCAACTTACTTATTTATTTGAAAATTAAGTGTAGTTTCATATTAGGCTCTATACGGAAGCTTCATTTTACATTGAAATCCATTGTCATTAATAAGGACTTCAATTCTTTGATTTTAAACTCTTAATTTTCAAATATTTTTTCGTGTTCTTATGAATTTGTAAAGTATTTTTAAGATCATACTTGAGTTGAAGTGTACAAACTTTTGCCTCATTATATTTTTTTGTATAGAATTTATTTTCTGCTTATTAATCTTTTAATTTTTTTTTTTCTATTAAAATTATTTTCAAAAATCATTCACTCAATTACCATATTAATAAAATTTACAATCACTTCAGATTGTATGATTTCTTTTCTTGTTGTAGGTACAATAGAAGAAATGTTTTTCTAATGTCCGATTTTTTTTTTAAGTATATTTGTTTAATCGATTAATATTGGAAATTTTGAAATTTTTAAGTATTAAGTAAAAAAAAAAAGAATAATTTGACCTAGTTTACCGTTTAATTTGGTTACAATTTCGTGAAAAAGTTATTGTTAAATGATTTGAAATCTTCATAGAAACACCAGTATTCTGTTGAGATGAAAATTGAATTTGAGATTTAAAGCATAACATTCATAAGTAGTACATACTTTATTATTTTAGTATAATTTTCGATGATTATTAATATATTCGGCTAATTGCTATGCTTTTCTATAGAGAAATTCAATAATTCCTTATACTTTTCTTATGCGACGTGAAACTATACTCAACTCCTTCATTTGATGGTATTTATATCAGCACAAGAGCCGACGGATAGTCATATTGTGTCACCTATGTATATTTCTTTATCAAATCAAATTTTATAATTATAAAGAGAAACACGTGTATTTATTCTAAAAATTAAATAAAATTAAATTTTATTAATTTCCTGATAAGCAAAAATTACATTATGGTAACATTAAATTTCACTCTATTCTATTAAATTAATTAATTGGAAACCTCTGTCTGAAATCTAATAACTTTGAAATCCCTGAAAAAATAATTTCTGTATGGATAATATTACAATTTAACTTGATTTTATCAACTGCAGTTTACGAATGTCTTATCAAAATTAATTTGCAATTTTTATTTGTACAAATTTATTAAATTTTTCTTCCTTAGCTCAGTGATAAAACAATAATTTCCAAACTGTTACAAGCACAAGAGTTACAATGAATGTGCTCTTTCTGTTTTATCATTAATTTTACATTTTTTAATATCTTTTTTGTTCTGATTTCATTGTAATGTAGTTCGACATGTTATAAACTGTTTGAATTTTATGAATCACCTGTGAAATCCAACACGTAACAATGGTTATGAAATTTACAAAAATAGAGAAAAGGAAATTATGAAATATTTATAAAATTTTTAATTAAGTAAATTTCATAAGCTCGAATTTATTAAATTTGTTGAAAAGTTAATTCAATATTTGCAGAATCAATGAAAAATCTAAAATTGAGGCGGCAGCTAATTAATTCATACATGAAATTTTTCAACTCTTTCTGCAATATCTATTTGTATCATTAATCACAAATACCTTTTCTCTTAATTAGAATAATAATATTTAATATTACTTTTTTAATTACGAAAAATAATACTATCTTTCTTATAGAAGCTCAAGTTTCTCAAAATTTTATTGTAATTAACTTACGTTTTAAAATGAATTTTCTGAATTATTTAAATAAGTTTACTATATTTTTGCACATAATTAATTTTAAATATTAATTAAAGTATAATGAAGCAAAAAAAAATAAAAAAAATCCAGTTTTCAACATCGAATTTCACTTTCCATTTTGAATTAATTAAATTAATTCAGTAAAACAACATGCAATAATTAAACAATAGAAAATTCTTTTAAATCTTATAGATTGCATATGTTTAGGAGGGCGTCTTATTATTCTTTTTAATATTTAATTCTAAAAAGTATGGCTTTAATCTATATAAATTTTCTTTTATTTATTTTTTAGATTAATAAATTAATTGGTCATTCGGCACGTGTTGGTGCATTAGCATGGAATAGTGATATATTATCAAGTGGTTCAAGAGATCGTTTAATAATGCAACGTGATACAAGAACATCACCACAACAAATTGAACGACGTTTAGTTGGACACCGTCAGGAGGTATGTGGTTTAAAATGGTCACCAGATAATCAATATTTAGCTAGCGGTGGTAATGATAATCGTTTATATGTATGGAATCAACATTCATTAAATCCAGTACAATCATATACTGAACATATGGCTGCTGTTAAAGCAATTGCATGGTCACCACATCATCATGGTTTATTAGCAAGTGGTGGTGGTACAGCTGATCGTTGTATACGTTTTTGGAATACATTAACTGGTCAACCAATGCAATGTGTTGATACCGGATCACAAGTATGTAATTTAGCATGGTCAAAACATTCATCTGAATTAGTATCAACACATGGTTATTCACAAAATCAAATCTTAGTATGGAAATATCCATCATTAACACAAGTTGCTAAATTAACTGGACATTCATATAGAGTTTTATATTTAGCATTAAGTCCAGATGGTGAGGCTATTGTTACTGGTGCTGGTGATGAAACATTACGTTTTTGGAATGTATTTAGTAAAGCAAGAAGCCAAAAAGAGAATAAAAGTGTACTGAATCTTTTTACAAATATTAGATAAATTTTTTATGTGCATGTAATTAAAAATTATATAGAAATTGTATATATATATATACTATAAATATGTACAATTATACATATGGATAAAAAACGAATATGTATATAAAAAAAAATTTAACAAAATGTTTAAAAAAAAAAAATCCAATAAATAAGAACTAGAATTCAAAATTAATATTATTTAAAAATTAGTATATAAATAATATACATATATTTATATATATATAAAAAAAAAACAACTAAATTAAAAAATTATTCGATATTCGAAACTTATAAATTTTTTTATAAGAAAATTTTATTTTTATAGTAGATTTATCTTAGTTATTTTGTAATTATACATTAATTTTTTTTTTTGGAATTGTTTTTTCTTTTTTATTTTTTACATTATATATAATGAATTTTATTTCTGATTATCATTTATATAATATGTAATACAAAAAAATATTATAATTTCAATTATATTATTTACCTTTGAACTTTAAAAAAAACACATTAATTAATATGACTTATACAAAAATTTAAATTTTATTTTATAGTAAAATTTTTATGGAAAAAGAAAATTTGGACAGACAAAATTTAGTTTATTCCCTAAAAAACAACATTAAGAAAATTTTAAATAGGACAATTATGGTAATATAAAATAAGAGCCTAATGATTAATTTCAATTAAAAACTTGTTATCTTCTAATGTATCAAAAATTTTAATGATACAAAATTTTGTCATATATATACACACTTATATATTAATATACACTCCCATCATGAAATTCGTTCGCAGCTCTGAAATTCGAAAAATTACGAATATCATATTATAAACGAATTACAAACTACTAAATTTCTGCTCCGTATTCGTAATGGATTAATCATAAATTATGTTCATAGTAAAAATTACCCTTAAAAGTCTATGAAAGAAATAATCACTCGTAATAAGCAATTTAAAGAGAATAGTTATTTTAAATTTTTCAATTTTGAATTTTTTTGCGTTGAATTTGAGTTACTCTAACACATACAGCTCTACCATGAAAGGAAATGAATTCATATTGTCATGAATTTTTATTTTCCAAAAACTAAAAGAACTACAATACTTTCATACAAAAGGATATTTTAAAAAAATATTCTTTTATATGAAAGTTGTTTACTGAAAATAGCAATAAAAAATATATAAAATAAATATTTGTTAGTTGAAATAAAATACTGATTTTAACACTTCAAGAAATGGTACTGCTATTTATTGGTACGTCTTAATTATGTTCGTACTTTGTAGGATTCTACGAGTGGAAGTCATGATAGAGTTGATAATTTTCTTTATATTTAAATATAAATGAATTTAATTCAATTTTATTTTTAATAAAAATTTAATGAGATAAGTGCAAATTTAATTATACATAATAATTATAAACTTTTTATATACATAGTTAAATTTTTTTTTTCAAATATTTTTTTAAAATTGTAAACTCTCATTCATTTAAAAATTAAATTATTGAGCTCTTAATATTATATTTATTTACCATTTCATAAATTTTATAATAATTTATTTCTGTTTTTTTTTCAAATGGAATTTATTTACTTTTATTTTTATTTCAATATTCATATATTTTTATACAATATTTTAATTGTATTTTCTGTGTGAAATATTTTTCTTTTCTTTAACATTTTTGCAATAAAAAATTTTTTTTTTTTTTTGAAAAAATGATTGAATATAATTGAACATAATTTTAAAAATTTGTTATTTACCTATAATTAGTATATTGTATTTAAAAAAAAAAACAAGCGATATGAATGGAAAATTTGTTATAATAAAAAACATTTTGTTCTCCCAACTAATTTTATTAACAATTATTAATGAGAATTTTAAAATATATATATAATAAAATTTTTCTTTAAATAAAAAAGAAGTTCTAATTAAATTAACCATTTTGGTATTAATAATTTTATGTTTTAAAAAGAAAAATGCTTACATTATTATATATCAAGTTCAAAATTGAAATAAACCAAAATATAACAATAAAAAATTATATAAAAATAACTAATTAACTAGATTAAAATAGTTTAATTTATTGAAAAATTAATAATTGAATTAATATAAACTCAGAATAATGTTAATTTTTTTATAAAATTACAAAAAAATGTCGAATAATAAAAAAAAATTGTAAAATAAAATGTTTTCAATAATCTACTCGAAAATTTCATTATTGCATATTAATTATAAAATATTAGAAATTTTATGTAAATTTTATTAAAATTTATAATGATAATAATAATATTAATAATAATTAATAATTACAATAATAAAAATAATAATAATAATATTTAACTACGTAACTAATGGCTTAAATACTAATAAATATAATAGAAAAATATGAAATTTTTTTAATCTTTTTGGAAATTATTTATAAAATATATATTTGAGTTTCTGTTGATTGAGAATGCATTCATTACTAATTATTACAAAATTAACAAATACATAATATATTTGCATATTAATTGCAAAATAATTATTTTATCCGAAAATTATTAAAAAGAATTTAAAATTGCAATTACATTAATTTTTTTTTTCATTTGTATTCGATATTATACTTTTTCATAGCACAACCAGAGAATACTATAAAAAAAATTAAAATTTTTTTAAGAAAACGATATTTAAATTTTTTTTTAAGATTTCTTTTAAATATTATTGATAAAATCAATTATAATATCAAGTCATAAAATTATTAAAAATCAAATTATCATGAAAATATTAAAATCTCATGAAAAACTAAAAAAAAAAACATGAAAGTTTCTAATGTCCAATATAAAAACTCGTTTTCGTAAATTTGCCAAATATTTTATAATCTATATAAGAATTTTTTTGAAAAATATTCAATTTTAATCTTTTTTCATAAAAAACTCAATTTGATCGGTTTATTCATATCGTTATTTTAAATAATCTTCCATTTTAGCACTAATTTGAATAATATTTTAAAATTTTATTACATTAAAAAAATAAAAAAAAAATGTTTATTTTTTTAAACATTTCCTTTTTAATATAAATATTTTTATTTAATTTATTTATGAATAAATATTTTTAAATAAATTAAATATAAATTTTTTGATAGGATTATTAATTTAGAAAATAATTTTTAATAATTTATTTGTGCAATTTTAGATTTTATAATGTTTGTTTGTTTTATTTGTAGTGTAGCGTGTTTGTATTTCATATAATTATTATAGAATTTATAATATAATTATATTTATAATTATTTTTAAAGAAAAAATTACATTAATATATTTAATATAGATAGAAATTGATTACATTTAAGTGTTCTTAACGATAAAGTAGACTGCTTTTTAGTTGTTAGGTTCACTGTAAAATAGTTTTTTTTTTTTGTAATTTTAAAATATTTTTTAATAGCCGCGTAAAAATTATAATTATTTTTAATAATTTGTTTTGTTGTATTTATAATATGAAAGTGTGAACTCTTTAGTGTTTTTTGTTTTGAATCAAATATGGAAATTCATTTTTGAATCAAATGTAAATTGTTTCGAAAACCAAACCATAAATATTTGAGGGAAAACTTTTATATATATTGTATAGCAACAAATTAGTTTTAAAGTAATCTAATTATAAATAATATAATTGAGCCTAATTAATAAAATTTTATCACATTGTCTGAACTTAATTTTCATCAAAAATAAAAGAAATATTGTTTGTACAATTGAATTTCATATTTCATTAAAAATTCTTGGTTTCTAATTAAATTTTTATTTCGCTGAGCTAAGACGTCCAATAATTCAAAATATAATTTAATATAAATTTTTCTATTATATTTTGCCAAATTAAATCGAAAATTGAGTTTTTTAATATGAGCTAAACTATTTGATTTTAGAAGCAAAATTTGTATTAAAAATTAAGATGTAAAGAGAAGTTTTAAAACTTGAATGTCAGCAAATTCCACTAATTTTCAAATATTTCTTTGGGTTTAATATAACTCAGATGAAAGAAACTCCTGTTAAAATTTCAATTTTTTCAATTTTTTTTTTAAGTTGACTCTTGTAATCAATCTATTCTTTTAACTAACAACAATAAAATAATAATTCATATTGTATAAATTAGTAAATTCTTTCATTATTATTATTACTATAATTATATGTAAACATTCTTTCGTAATTTTTAGAAAAATATCCAATAAATTGTATATTTTATGTTGTTTTATTTTTCTTGTGTGAGAAATTAAAATTGTTTTTTAATAATAGAATTTTTTGTATTAACTATTTGATTTATCTTTGTATTTCTGTGTGATAAGTCTTAAGTGAAAAGTTTGATAATAATTTTCGAAGAATATTTTTAAAAATAGAAATATAAAAATTACACCAAAATATTTCTAAAATTCCTATTTTTAAATTAAGGTCTAAAACAAATAAATAAATTACATATTAAAGGATTTTACATTACATCGTTTAAAATTTTTAGAAAATAAAATTCAAATAAATTAATAAAATTAATTAAATAATTAATAATAGTAATTATTGAAAAAAAAAACTATTAAAATAATATTAAAAAAAATTAAATGTATATATAAAAAAAAAATAAAAACTGTTGTGTTTAATTTAATGTTTTATAATTAGTTATAAAAAAACTTTACAAAAACATTTTTAAAATTGTGGTAAGATGATCAAACTTTTATTAGTTTAAAATGTAATTTTCGAATCACCGCTCTCAAGTTGGAATATGAGACTTTAAATGTTTTGTAATCCCTCATTTGAATAATAAAATTTCAAAAAATACCCTTTAATGTGGAAATATCAAGAAAAAATTTCTAAGTTTTCTTTTCATTTCCTAACTTGATCACTAAATTCTCATAAAATTCTTAATTTTTTCTAAGCTCTTTTGTCATATTAAAATCTCTTATTCTAATTCAACGGAGCACGGTATACATATAATTGTTTTATATTCACACGTTAAGAGCCTCATTATTATGAATCTTGTTGGAAACAATTGAGTGAGTCGCTATATTTGTATCAAGTATTATTTTATTCGAAGAATTATCTAAATTCATTCTTATTATTTTGAACTTTTGTTAATATTATTTTTTTAACATTGATAATTAAATTTTTTCGATATTAAGAAATTTTCGCGCAGAATGTTTTGTGATGTGAACGCTTTGTAGCAAATGAATCAAAAATGAATATTTTAATGTTCATAGTTCACAAAATTTTGAAAATGAATTTTTCTTAATTTCCATTCCTAAATTTATGCAATATTTCATAATTGCTAAAATTGCAAAGTAAATTTTTAAAATCCTAAATATATGCAATTAAATTTCTATATTAATATTTTTTCTCTTGGTTTGTGTCTTGAATAAATAGTTCGTTCATATAATTGTATTTTATAATAGGATGATTTTTGAATATTCCTATTCACAATAGGAACTAATTTTATAGAACAAAAATACAAATTTTCTAACCAACTTCTTTTTAATTTATTGAAATTCTATATAAAAATTAAATTCAGTAGCTATAGGAGTGCTTTGTAGGACTGAAAATAAGTTTATAAATTTAAATGTGAAAGATGTAATAATATTTTATTGTTCTTATACAGAATATGAAATCATCAACTACTGCTTCTCTTAAAGTGGTATGGATATGAACTCGATAATAGAATAGTCAATATATTTATAGTTTACTTTTTAATTAATTGAAATTTAAAGCATTCAGAGAAAGTAGTAAAAAACTAAAACAAAAAGTTTTTCTTCTTCTTTCCAATTTCTAGCAGAGTATAAAACAAACCATGCGACCATTAAATCTCAGAGAGAATTTGGAAAATTTGAATTTAAAAATATTCAAAATTCCATTTGGCATCCAGAACACATAAAATTTTTCCATCTGTTTGGGAAATTTTGAGCATCTCTATAAGGTGAGCTGGGCGTATGAGCTGTTTTAAGTTTTTTTTTTTTAAATAAATAAAAGCAATAATATTTTCTTTTTCAGTTTTGTTATTTTAATTTTTTTTGTTTTATTTCATCTTTTCATATTTTTATATTTTAATAAATAATAATTTTAATAATTAAAATATTTTGTGATTTAATTTCCTTAAAATCTAAAAAAAAATTTACAATTAAAAAAATTTATCTATTATTTTGTGATTTTTTCTCTTATTACAATATTTAAAATGTAACGAAATGTAATAGGGTGATTTACTATATTTAAAAAACAAAAAATTGTTTAAAATTTTAATAAATTTTGTTTTGTCTAAGAAATAGCAATAATAATAATAAGTTCACAAGAATTTTAAATTCGTATAATTGGTGAAAAATTATTCCGACTGAAAGCTTGTACTTCAGTTGCCGTTTTCTTAGAAGCCTCGCTCGTTAACAATCCCGCCGTATTTTATTGTGACTCTTCTTTATATTACTCTTAAAATTATTATTTCAGCGCGGAGCTGTAAACATAACTATACATAAACTCGTTTTAAACCATGAAATGGTGGGAACTAAATAAATCAGTTTTAAACCATGAAATCGTGGGAATTCACTCAAAGGAGAATTTAATATTTTAGAAACATTATGGATTAATTTGAATCTTTTAAAATGCAGCCCATCGGGGCTATTTTCATTAGACTAATTTAAACAAATTATGGATTTAAATTTTGAGAAACACTCAAAAATATGGTGAGTAAATTACTATCTACATTATATTTTAATAATAAAACACCCTATACTTTATCATTATACAAATTAGATTTTTAGTATAGCAAAGTAGTTTTTTTTTGGTTTTTATCTACATATTATAATTAAAATTTTATTAATTCTATAAAAAATCTATATTTTATATTTTTTGTGAGCCATTTTTTTTTTATTATTATTTAAAATATTTAAAGTCTATATAATTATAATTTAATTTTTAATTTTCTAAAATAATTTCTATTAATTGAAATTTTTTATATTTTATATTTATATTTCATCACAATTTTTTTGTTATATATTATGTACATTAACACAATATATCTACTCATATATTATTACTTTTATACAAATTTTTTATTTAAAAAAAAAATTTACATATAAATATTTCGGTTTATTTTAGCCCTACACCTAAACCTTAATATACGTTTTCAGAAATATCTAATGTCGTGATCTAAAGAAATTAATTTAATGTGTATTCTATACAATACGTTCTTGATAGCATTTCAAGAACTACAACAATTCAGGCGTGCGTAATCGGCATAAAATTTCGCGAATTCGACATACATTCTGGTTTTCGTTTCGTATTAGAATTCGGTTTCGACCTTTTTTTTTTAAATATTTTTATCCGACCTCTTTTCTTAGGTTTAGGTTAGGTTTAGGTTGACGCGGCCAGCCGAGACCCCACTTACATATAATTAGGCACATTGTGATACCGCTGGATCTCCAAATCCCCCTCTTACGTGAATCAGTCCATGTCTTTTATGAACCGGTTAAGAACCCTAGAATTTACATCCACCTTCTCCGTGCCAAAGCTGGACAAGAGCATAGAATTTTTTAATATTCCGACTCTAATTTACACTATCCTGATCATATGAATGAAATAACCTTGCAATATCAAACTGCCTCTTGTTTGGTTTTTTCCTCATTATCGCAATACCGCAGGCTTAAATTATCACTCTTGAATCATTATAATTGAACGAGATTCATGAAAAATTATAAACTGATCGTATTTTAAGATAATATTAATTAAAATATACGATCAGCTTTACGATATTAATTAGATTATACGATCATTTACGATAATTACGTAATTACGATACGTAAATTACGTTATTACGGCGTATATTAAAGTATAGGTGCATTTACGTGGTGAATATTTAATTTTAATTTTAAAATATTTAAAATAATATTTTATTAATTTTACTAATTTAAAATAATTATTATTTAACAACAGGTGAAAAACAAAAAAAAAAAATATTCAACGTCTATTCAAATTTTAAAATTTTATTGTTTAATTATTAAAATTAAATTCATTCATTTTTTTTTCGTTTTTATTCTTTATTTTTAAAATTAATTAATATTATTTTCATAATTCAGTCGTAATTTCATCTTGTGGCCGAAAACCTAATCTAAAAAATTCATCTTCTAACCATAATGAACTAGCATTTAAATCTGTTATTAAATTACCACCAATACCTAATGTACCAGAGTTGGGACCACCACCATTAATCCCACCACCGATACCAGCTCTTAATGTATTAAAATTACTACCAAATGGATCTGTTGTTCTTGAATTATCCTCTAATTCATGTAAACTAATTAATGAACCAAATAATTGGAAATTTTTATTACGTTGTAATTGTAAATGATTTTGATGTAAATGATATACACGTAAATCACTAGCATTATTTGGGCCATTATCACCAACTCTACTACCACCATAAAAGCTACTACCATTAAAACTACCACCATAATTATCACTAAATTGTTGACTACCATTATCATAATAATCACTATTAATACCACCGATACCACCGTTATTACCATGATGTGATGTTGTTGTAGTAGTTGGTGATTGAAAGAAATCAATTAATTGTCCTATTTTTGGTTTATATTTTTCTAATGATTGTTCAGCCCATGTATATATATGATTCCAATCATTTGGTGGTGCTGGTATTAATTCAATTGGACGATTTAATAATATTAAAATTTTTGCTAAATCTCTAATAACTGGTCTATATGCATTTGCTGTTTCAATTTCACCAGATAAATATAATTTACGTATTTGACGTCTTGTATCATTTAACATTGCTAAAAAATATTCAGCATTTGGACGCATCTCTTCTAATTGCCTTAAAAAATCGGAACGATCCATTGTTGTTTCATGTATTAATTTCTTTTTAATAGCATTTTTTCGACGTTTACGTTTAATAAGTATAATAGCAATTATTAAACATGAAAAACATATTATACAACCTGATATTAAACCAGTTATAACAGCTAATAACGGTGCTGACATACCCTGTGGTATACATATTTTACCCATAAAATCTGGTGATGATGACCATTGTTGTAAATAACCAGATGGACATGTACTATTAATACATGTTCTTGTATCTTGTATTAATAAATCAGGACATTTAATACATCCTTCAATATTACAACGTAAACATGCTGTATCAGCTGTTGTTGGGCATCCTAAATAAAAGAGAAAGAAACAAAAAATAATGTATAATTAGTAAATTTCTCTAATTTAAATTTATAATGAGAAAATTATTTTATTTTTAATAGAATTAATAAAAAATTTTGCTGTTAGGGTTATCAGGAGTTATGAACTATAGAGGCCATCAGCAGAACACTATGGAGGCCAACACAAATAAGAGTTTCTTTGTTTTACATTGAGAATTAATTATACAGTAAAGTGCATATTAAACATGGCCTAATCATTTCTAAATTATACAATTAGCTCCTAACTAGCTATTCTAGTTAATTAGCTCCATATTTGAATATATTGCCCTATAGATAAGCCCTGTGCCTTGGGATTATTGAGAACATATATATGTTCATTAAAATTAGACTTATTATGTAAAATTTTCTTAAAATCTTTGAAGTCGTGGTGTTTTGCCTCGAGAACAAAGATCTTACCCACGCCAAAACAAAGGTTTAATACACTCCGTGTATTTTGAAACTTAAAAGTAATTGTCTAAAATTACAGACAAATACATTACATTGCTTAAATTTAAAATGACCTATTATTTTTAAAGCCAGATGATAATAAATGGTTACTTTCGGATAATGCGCATATGTATATCGTGTTGTCTTCTTCGTATTTTTTTTTATAATACAGTGCCGGATTCGCCATATATGCAAAGTAAGCATTTGCAAAGGGCGTCAAAAAACAAAAACGCTGTGGAAAAGATTAAAATAAAAACCATAAAAATATGAAAAAATAAAAATTTTTTCCGGTATAGCACATAAAAGATTTTATTCTTTCTATATACAAACATTTACAAAACAAAAAGTTGAAAGTTTAATTCCAGGTTTTAACTCTATGTATTAGTTATCTTGTACTCAGTATGATAAAGTTTAACTCAGTAAGAAAGGGATTTATTAGGCACAATTTGCAATGTTAACTGAATACTTTTCAACGCATAAAAAACTTATTGGGCGGAGGCCGCACATTTTGAATAGTGAATAAGGTGCCGAATAAGTCAGAAGCGAGCCTGTTAAGTGTTAATTCAGACCCATTAAACTATTCTAAAATTTCATATTTAACCTATATTTAGAATTTGAAATGCATGATGACGACAATTTAAAATTCCCATATATGCACATAAGAAAGAAAAAAAAAATAATTAAAATACTAAAACTTAACTACTATAACCTAAAAAACTAAAAGTTTAAAATTAAAATAAAAAAAGCAAATAGAAATAGAAATAAAAAATAATAATAATGAAGATCACTTTATTCTGAATCATCAAACAAAAATATCTGAGTCCATTTTTTATGAGCCCATATATAATATGCGTGGTCACATAATAATATTGCACTCTCCTATATATGAATGAGAAATCATTGAAGTACAAATTGTAGAAGCAAAACAGCAACAAAAAAAAAATAGTGGAAAAATCCCTTAAAACCTACATTACGTGCCGTCCTATATGGTTTATTACAATTGTATACAACCATTCAACAATTAAACATTTTGTACTTTACATTTTATCGTACTTACAGAAGACTTCATATATAAAGTAGTACCATTTACTTTGTTTCAAAAACTAGGTTAAATCAATAATAATAATTTTAAATTTTTCTGCATTCCCTACATACAAGATTTTAAAATAGGCATAAAATAAATGCTGCTGCAACTATATATATACATGACATGTAGATACTTAACCATATATTTAGATTTATAATGCAATATTCCCTTGATATTGAATAAATATTGACGCAACTCTATGTAATACAAGCTTTACATAAGCACATATTGAGTGAATGACTAAGCATTTTTAATGAAGATGAAATTATTATTATGAGATTGTCCATATTTATAGGCGCTATCTAAAAAATTTAAAATTCTTATTACATATTCGTGACACAATCCACCATCTATTATAATATTATGAGTACTTGTATATCATTATAGAGTCAACATTATTATAAATAGGTTTATATTATGCACTTATATATTATGCTTCGTATATATATGCATTTGAAATTAGAAAAGGGCTCTTTGAAATTTTTACAAATATGTACCTAAATATAGTGATGAGTATATAGAAAAAACATTATCGTATATGATGAGATTATTATATTTATGGCATATTTTAATTCAAGAAAATTTGAAGGAAAAAGATATTATCTGTCCATGTGGTCTTTCCATATACACTAGTTCACTAAAATTCTACGATCTTTGTATTGAGAACTGTTATTAATCCTCTCATACTACTCCCTTCTCTATTGCCATTATAGGTTGGAAGAATTCATTTTCATCAGCTTAGCTCATGAGAAACTGTGGTTTTATGTTAACTCGTGTAATAAGCGGAGAATAATATCACAATATCTCAAAATTGCTAATACTTTAACTAGGCATGTAGTTAAAAGCTTAAAATATTTCTCTATACTTTGCTCCATATCACGTAAAATTTTCAAGTGCTAAAACTTGCTAATAGTTTAACGTTCATCTCCTTGGTTCATCCCAAAACCGAAAGCCTGACAATGATTTTGTGATACAACTATACAAACACAATTATCTATTGTATTATGTACTAAGAAAAGGAAATTTCTTCCTTTAAAGTATGCAAAATTTGCAGTAACGAGATTTAAAATGAGAATAATTTCAATAAAAAAGTGTTTTTACCAAAACAATGCTAGTTATATATATATATATATATATATATATATATATATATATAGATATATATATGTATATATATACATATTAAGCACTTTTGAAAAAAAGAGAAAAAACTGAAAAAAGGACTTAAAAATAATGTCTTACTTTGTCCTTTTGTCCTTTTAATGAAATTTTGTCCGTTCGTCCGTGAATCTGTTTACAAAACTTCTACATCTTTTAAGAAAGAAAGCTGAAAATTCCAATATAAAGAAGGCATTACTAGAAACTTGTTTCTATAACAGAATTCTATTTTTACCCTTTCTCCCTCTTCTGAAAAGTTTAAGCTCGCGAAATTACTAAAAATGTCATTTTTTTGACTATTAATTGTATCGCAACAACAAAAATGGTTTCGAATGGTAACGAAACCTAAACCCTGTAAACTGCCGCTAAACTGTTACCTAAAACTGGTTTTTTTAAATTTTTAGTATTGTTCCTCTTCTATAGACGGTAAGATTAAAAAATATGAAATTTGAGCAGCTTTTAGCTCGAAATCCGTAAGATTTGAATTTTTGACATCAAAAATTGTAAAAACAAAATGTGCTCTCACACACTATCTGTTCTTGATTCAATTCAAATTATTTTTTAAGTATTAGAAAGTTTTAATTTATAAAGAACGCGCATTTAAAAAAATTTTTTCTTCCACTTCTGTCATATACAATCAAAGAACGCTTGTATATACATATATGAAATTTACATTATGGGAGAAAATTTTCATAGTTCGCTCACAATCATATCAACCATTTAGTATTGACATTGTCAATTTAAGTTCAAAATATAATTAATATTTTCTCTAACAATGAAGAACATTGTATAGTGATTCCAGTGAACGGAAACCTTTTTACAATATTTCAGTAATGTAGAACAATAAGAACAATATATAGTTATATGACAATAAACTCATTTGAATGTTATATTACTTTCGTCATTTAATTGTTAAATTCGGGTGATATTTGACTGTGATAAGGTGATATTTAGTACTAACTTTTATAATATAAGCATGACTTTGTATGTGGAGAGGGTTTCAGTCGAAAAATTATGATATTTTATGTTGCCGTAATTTAAAAAAGGAATAACATAATTTTGTGGTTCCTACATTCAGATGATTGCTATGTCACTATCATTCAGTAAATAGCAAGACTCTCGGACTACGGCCCATTATTACAAGCGAAATTTTTACTATTCTTTATTTTGCAATGTATGGTATAATTGTCATGATAGTAAAAATACTGACATATAATAAATTTTGTATGTATATTTGATATAATGTTGAGTCATTTTTGAACCAGATCTAATTTTTTTTCGACTATTAGCAAAGCTTGGTGAATAAATAAAACTAGTAATTTTCGTTCCAAAATGTTAGAAACGCTTAGAATAAAATAATATACTGCCATGCCAATAAAATTGATAAAATTTAATATTTTTTCAAAAATTTTCTAATTAATTTCATTCTAATTTCAATAATTCAGTAATAAAATATTTCATTGAAATTTTAGAAAAGGTTGGGTGGAACTGAAATTTAAAATTTACTTTATCGATAATAACCCTATATGTGATGTCATAATGTTTAAGAATCATGTAGGGAAGTGTTATGCAGCTCTTTATGTGTGTATAAACAATAATGTGAAATTTAATTATGGGCACATGTGAGAAACGTACACTTTTGTAAACTTATATAAATAAAAGAAAAGAAAAAGTGATAACATGTTGATTTGTGCGTTCCATGACTTGCATTCCAAAAAAAAATTATTAAAAAAAGTTTGTCATTTATTTATGAGAACGCACTTGTAAACTATTTATGGCAATGAAAATTTTGAGTACACTCTTTGTGGATAATGTTCAATAAATGTAATGCTGGAAGCAATATTTTCATATATATATACATATATTCATTGGGAATGACATGGAAATAAATTAAATATGAAAAAAAAAAGACTTTATATGCAATTTAGGCGCCTTCGATTTGTCTTATAATTTTTTTTTTTTTGAAATAAAATTATATTGAAATTTATTATTATAATATTTTTGGTGAATATTCGTGTACGAGTTGAATATATTGTAAGTATAGAAGAGTAAATATGTAGAAATGAGATATAAATACGCACTTAATATTTTCAATGAAATACTTAATTAAACTTGTACAGAATAATCTAACGAGCAAAAGAGCTACGAGTAGTAATTTATTAGGCTTTGTGGATATGAAATTGTGTATGAAAAAACTACTTATTAATTATAAGAGTCAACTCCGGAAATCATAACTCTCATTCACAGTCCTCATCTATTTAGAAATCATCATCTATTTAGAAATTCATGATATTCTACACAAATGCAAGTAGAACACGTCAGATGTCAGAAAACTCCGATAAATCTACAAACTGCATTGTGAAGCAAGCGAAAAAATTCATATGACGCGTGTTTTACTTTACCCACAGCTGTCATGGCAGCTCCAGAAAATTGCCCAACAATGTGGAAAATCTTTAGTTTGTTGAAGATTTTGCCCAAATCCATGTTTCAGTAAAAAAATTAGAAAATTTAAATTCGTTTTCCAAGCCTCCTAACTGTTGAAGAGTTGTTATAAAAATTGAGCAATTACTTAACAACAACCAAAAAAAAAACCTAAATTTAAATAACGCTTTAAATACACTCAAGATTATAGTTCTAGTTCTAATATGGGATGAGAAAAATATGATAATTTTTTTGTAAACACATACATTTAAATAATATGTTCGTATAAGTATAAAATTTTCTTGCATGTATGCGCATAAGTTACAACCAACACGCATTTTAATAACGAGTGACCGTTTTCATAATAATTTTTATTATTATGAGTGCGACATTAAATAGCCCTTAAGGAAATCATTTAAAAATTCTTATTATGTCAAAATCATAAATATGTAAAAATAATTATCAAGTGATCAAGAATAATTTTATATTGTATACATTCACTCGTATGCATAATGTATAAATAATGCCATATTTATGATGAATACAATAATAATGATCATGATAATAATTATCATAACAATAATAATCTTCATTATACATAACATGAATGTATAAACTATCATGATAATTATTATAAATTGTCGGAACGATGTTTTGTTTTTTACTGTTATGATATTTTAATATTTTTGATAAATTATGAAAATATTTTAAATGTTTTCATGTATGGTTGTTATTTGTGATTGATTTTGTGTTGTATATTGTGTTATTTGTGTTTGTTTTCAATAAAATGCGATTATGTATGTTTTTTCGAAAAATAAATAATTGCATTACTTTGATTGTTTTATTATGTTACTATCATAATTACTCGTATTATTGTTATTGAAAATTTTCATTTATGTTCATTTTAACTGGAAGAAAGACCCATTTAATGAACTTTATGAAAAAAAAAAGATATGTAGGTAAAGTACTTAACATACAAGTAAATATTATAACAATTACTGTTATTATTATTATTATTATAATAGTGTTGTTGTCAATATTATTAAAGTGAATGCTTGAAAATTCTTATTATTCTCTTCATTTTTCTCTTCTTCTTTTTTTTTTGGAGAGAGAAAAATTGTTACAAATTTTGTTGTAAAAAAAAATGGGGAAAAAAATTTTGTTGTAATGTTGTAAATTTTTTTTTATGTATTTTTTTTCGAATTTAAATAAATTATCATGTTGAAAAACAAAAAAACAAAAAAAAGAGCATTATTGAGAAAAAATTTGATTGACTTGTTGTGAAAGTAAATAATAAATTGAAGGAGAAGAATAAATTGTTATTCTCTTATGAAATATTTTTAAAAGTACATAAAGAGTGCTATGATGAATGCATTAAGTATGATTCGGTTATTTTTTCGTGATCAATAATAATTTTTGGTTGAAGTGGTTGTACCTCTAAATAACATAATCACTTTTACGGTTTTACAATAATTTTAAATTTAAAGAAATTCTTGTTGTTTTTCTCCGTCTTTGCAGCAGATTGTTAAATAATTAAATAATTACTCTTGAATTTTGTAAATTTTGTATATAGTTGTTTGAATATTTTTAATTGAGTTATGGTGCAATTTACAGGAGACAGGCATTTTTGCATTTTGGAAGAACAGTGAAACAATTAAAAAAAACTTTAAGGGTTCAATTAATAAAAACTTAACTTAAATTGGTCCCCGATATTTTGGGCTCTACATATTGCATTAATCTTTAATTTAGCATTCAAGGCTTATAAGCTGAATTGTGTATCTAGGACTGCAGAATTAACATATAATTTGAATGTTATGAATACCATTGGGCTTATTTATACGTAAATGCTTTGAGCATATACGCAAAGTCTTTCTTTTATGCTCATACAACTCCTCCCCTATAAAAATGGAACATATTAATTTTAGAGAGGGAGTGAGTAATACAAAAAGTAAATGTTGTGCATGTGTGCTCAACTTATGCACGTGTATAATTGAACCTATTAAATATTGAAAAATTTTTCTAGCGAATGCCAGGAATTTAACAGTATATTATTGTGTTGGAGAAAAGTGTTCCACGACAGAGATTTACCGAATTTCGGCTCAATTTTAATTGTTTATATATGTGAATTAAGAAGTGTTATGTGCATATAGAAATGTGCTTTAATAACTCAATACGCTCTTGCTAATTTTGAATTTATTTTTAAGATGAAAACTCCTTCTCATAATTAACGTAAGAATTGTATAAGATTATTGTAGTACACATAGACCTGCATGTATCATGTATGTCTTGGGTTAAACATTTTTGTTTTAATACTTTTCACAACAAATTCCCCAATGGCGGAATGAGAATAAATTTTGACAGAAAAAGCGGAATTTTTTGTCCTTAAACTATTGATGTGGAAAAAATTTAATTAAATCATGTAAAACCAGTAGACAGGCAAGTAAAGTCTTCGTGCAATATAAAAAGCATAAAATAATTCAAAGCCACTTCCTTTTTCCTTTTAATAATTTCTTTTACTTCTCTCGTTGTTCGTTCCTTTTGCAAATAATTATTTTTTTTTTGAAGTGTCAGTAATAATTTTTCCATTTTAAACCACAAATTTTGAACTAGAATAATTTATTGCTTCATTATTAGCTTTTTTTTCTTCTCTTTAACAATTAAAAGTAGTCTTCTTCCTTCTATATACACACAATGTAGTGATTTATTTCCAATAAATCGTTAAGATATCAAATGATTATTAAACACAGTAAGTAAAACTTGTCCCCAATATTGCAATTCGCAATACAGACAGGTGTGCGTTGCTTTTATTTCTTTCTTTCTGTTTTTAACAATGAAAGAAATAGAAACTTATTTATATTTCCGTAAGGAGGAAAAAAAAATATTACAAAGAAACAAGCGTTACATTAATATGATAGTATACAGTAGAGTAAGTAAATTAATAATTACAGTAGAATACAATTATGTAAACGATAATGTTAGGCTTTATTATTATTGCTCACAGTTTAATGCTCTTATATTAAGCTATAGAGTTTGAGTGAATTTTTTTAGTATTCATAATTCTAGAGTAGAAAAGTTAAAAATGCAATTATTTCTCTTATTGAAAGTTGATTGCATAATATGCGTATGCCGGACAGAGATTGTTTGCACTCCATTCACTTGAAAAGAGTGCAGTTTGAAATATACATATTTGGTAATTGCAACACTATAATTTTATTAATTGAGAGGAAAATAAGAGGTGTGAGTACTTTAAATCTAAAAAAGAACGTAATCGCATTAGATTTAACAGTAACGCCCAGTTAAATAGTGTCTATTTATTAAAAAAAATTTAAGCTGTCACACATTTTAAAAAATAAAAGTTCTGCAATGAATAATGAGAGCTAATGAGAGTTTAATACAAACATAAAAAGAAAATGGTGAGAATATTTTTCTAACTCAGAAACGAAAATATTTATTTTTTTAAAAAATATTTTCGTGTTTGAGTTAGAGAATTTCAAAATTATTAAATTAATTTTACAATTCCGCTCAAATGTTAAAAATTTTAAAATTATTCCAAATTCTCTTTCTTAAGCACCATTGTAATTTGAGAATATTTTAATTAATCGGAAAATTTAACTCTTTAAGCCGAAATTCCGAAGCCGAAAATTTTAACAGTAATGTTTGTATGCATATAATGAGTAATTATAAAAATAATAAGAGTGAAAATTCTGAAATTTGGGAGAGTAGGAATTTCTTTTACAATGGAAAAAAACTTCATAGAAAATTTTGCAAGTGATTCGTTTGTAGCGAAATTTCTGTAGAACTTTTGTATAATTGCCATAATTAATGTCGAAATTTTTGTGGTAATTAGAAGAAATCTTTTCTACTTAAAAATAAAACATTCTTGATTTCTCTGCTTCTTATTAAATTTCATCTCATTGTTCTCATTTATAGAAATTTTACTGTGCTTGTTATTTATTAAAGTAATATTATTCTTTTTATATACTTGTACACTGTACAATTACACAAAATATTATTCAATTACATAATATACAATTGCATAATATACATACATACATACGTATATAATTAAATTGCACAATATTTAAAATCAAATTTCAATTTCATTTTCAATTAAAATTCAAAATTGAAAATCTTATTTCTTTTCACATTTACTCACTTTACATGCATACAAACCTTAGTTTATAAATATTTTAATAGTTTTCTAGTCTTCTTTAAAGGTTAAATAAACTAAAAGACTAGCCCTAACTCTATAGAGATAAAATGACGTTTGATTTTTTGTTGGCTTTGTACTCTTTATCTTTTTAAGTCGTTTTTCAAATGAATAGGTAAACATGGCACTCTTTTGCATATTTTTTATTCAATGGTGAACGTATCGAGTATTTTGATTTTTTTTTTTTAAATAAAAATGGGCTTTTCTTGAATATCAAAGAAGAAAATTATGAAATAAATAGCAATTATATTTACCTTAAAATAATATTTTATCACCTGTCGAAAAAAAAATTGTTTTTCTTGTTTGTTGTGTTTTTATGTTTCTAATTGTTGTAATTATGTTGTTTTTTCTTTGTTTTAATATTAAAATGAGGAAATTTAGAATTAATCACGTCGTTTTGGGTAAATATTTTCAATGGTCAAAATTAATTTTCTTAAGTTTAACTGAGTTGGATTTCATAAACTGGAGATAAGGTTCTGATTTTAATTTTACCAACTACAATAAGTTGATGTTTAACATTTGCGCCCTCGGTACTACTGCAAAAATATTAAATTTCTGAATGATCAAATTTATCAATTCTATATTAATATTGCGATCACTAATAATTAGATATAGTTATTGCATTTGTAATCTAAAATACAAAGAGGTGCTAGTATAGTTTATAGTAAATCAGATTTTAATATAAATTCGATGAATTCAATTAACATTAAGCAAACATAGTTGGATTGAATCTAGATTTGATTATTTCTTACTCTATACCACTGATATTTGTTGTCTATTGCCGTCCCAAAATATTGTGCCAATTATTCACATCAATTTTAATTTTAAATTATGATAATTCTTGTATTCTCTTGGAAAGTATTTGGTTCCGCTCAAATAATTTCAAATATTCTAAGTTAGTTGTTCTTAAATTCTATAATTCGATAATAAAATTTTTCAATTGAATTTAAGAAAATGAAAATAAGCAAATTATATTTACGCTGAAATGGTTTTAACAACCATAACACTGTGAACCCAATATACTTCTGAATCTGTCTGAATTTATTACTATACTTCTAAATCTATCTGGAATTAGCTAAGAATTTTTCAAATTAACAACAGGCAAACTAAATATCATCTAATCTAAAAAATACTACAAATAATTCCGCTTAAAAATTACTAGCTTTATTTCAAATAAAATATAAAAAAAAAATTTGTATCATTAAATGCTCCTAGAAGTTGGTTAGGTTTTAGTTCTAAAGATTTTAGTGGCTCATCCAGGCTCCTTCTGGCTCATCCTCGCTCATCCTGGCTCATTTATTACAATCTAGGAGTATATAAATTTTAATTGTACTGAAATAAAATTGCATTTGTATACTGAATTTGAAACCACTCAATGGTTTAAAAATCTTCAACGCAACTGGATACTTTTATGATAGAACATGAACAACATGCTTATATTATGCCCAGTGATTAAAATATTTTAAAAATATGAAAAAGAGACTTGTGTAAAGAAAATTTAAATTAAAAAAATATATTAAATGGAAATTCTTTGCTAATATTAACGTATGATGGGTTTGACTTCAAAATTTAAGTGGTGTACTTGGTGTATGCTTGTAAGTAGTTGCAATTTTAAATAGCAATATAAACATGCTTATTATAATAAGAAAATGAAAAATTTTTGGCACGGTTGTATTTCTTTAATATTCTTCTCACAATTTTATGAAAAAATTGAAGAAATCAGATTTTTAGAACATTTTCATTTCGTTTGGGCACTGAAAATATTAAATTATGAAAAGGTGTTTGAATTTAGTGCCATGTAAGACAAAATTGTGCGGTTGTGAGATAAAAAAAAAGATTTTTCATATAAAGTAGCAAACTGTTTGATTGTCTATTAATATCCCATAGGTTTACATTGAAGCGTCCAAACATGCAACTGTACGAGTATTATCGCATGCAACTGATCTGAATTAACGCAATAGTTTACCTGGTTAGATGTGTACACAACAACTCCATACCATCAAGCAACAATTGTAAAAGTAAAAATTGCATTATTGCCTGAGCCCTAATAATGCACTATCGAAAATTTTTCAAAAAGAAAACAAAAACATTAGAATATCCTGGGAATTTCGAATAATAACAATAAAATTTACAATTAACATATTTCAATTCAACTGACCAATTAATGTGTGCCGATTAGACTCGAAAATATTAGTCAATGTTTCAGAACCCTGTTTTTGCATCATAATATTATATATAAAAAAAATATTAAAATAGTAAATGAGCTACGGTCCTATACTATATTCATATACAAAAAATTGGCTTACAGATTGTGTTAAAGATTTTAAATTTCAATTATTTCATGTATAGTGGCAACATGCACATTGCACATAATATGCAAAAATATGTACGTGTGCATGTTTGATTTATAGAAATAAGTAAAAAATCTTATACAATTGCCCTAGTTTTTTTTTTTTTTTTGTACAGAAATTTTCCTTTTCTTGGCGCATAAATCATAAAAAAAAAAATATGTGCGGCGGTACTATACAGATTAAATTTATGTAGTAAAACATATGGACTTTTTCATATATTGTACATTTTAATTTTTATAATGAAAAATAAATTTACAAAAAAAAAAAAAAAAAACAACACCACCATGAATTTTATATAAATGAAATGCATTATTATAAAAAAATTTTCTTTATGTATTCTTTTTTAATTTCCGGCATTTTTTTTTGTTTTTTTGTATAATACAAACTGCATTTTCTCATATTTGTATGTTTTATTATAGATTGCTACCTAATGTAAATTTGACTCGCCGCCGTATACACTTTTTTTCGTATAATAGAAAAAGGGAGCAAATATGGTTGATTAAGGTTGCTTTTATTTTCTTTATTTCTTAAATTTCTTAAATTATAATAATATTTTTGTTGAATTCATGACTATTACAAAGGAATCAGTTTTATAGTTTTTCCATTTTTTTTTTAATTATAATTTGAGTTTATTTTATTTATGAAGTGTTTACAATTTCTTTAATGGCTCAAGTGAGTTTAATCAATAGGTGGCATACGAGTATATATTTGAAAGCAAAAAATATCATATAGATTAAGTAGAACTGGAATATTAAAACTGCGGGATGCACAACAATATTAAAACACTTTATTGCATTTATAACAAATTATTGATTTACAAGATGTAGAAATAAATGTGTTGAAAAAGGCTGGTTAATATAGTCTTAGCCTTAGATGATTTAAAAATTTTGATTTTGCGGATATCATGATTTAATTAAATTGAGTATTTACTACGTACTGCAACGGGAAATAGGGGAAACATATGCATTGTATGTTAGCAACAGTAATTGAGCGGAATTTTATGCTTTTTAAAATGAACTCAAATATTACAAATTAAATTATCCGCGTTTTTTGCTTTTTTATACAATGAAAATAAGCCAATTAAACTGAAGATATCTCTTTTTTCTTTCTCGTAGAACATTTTATCTCCTAAAACGGCACGGAAACGAAGAAATCGAAAGGCAATATGATCTGTCCAAATTTCATGAATTAAAAATTTACTAGAACTAATCATTTATTTTAGTAAGGAAGAGGGTTTTTTTTTTCGTGTAATTTAAGCTATATTTTAAAAAATGCATTAACTAAGGCGACATATCGTATTCTATATCGTATAATATGTAGAAATTTTTAATGAATCATTCAATTCCATATACGGTTTGAAAACTGTTTTGAACGCACAGTAGTAAGCACAGAACTTTTTCTCGCAATTATTCTGTACTAAAAAGATATGGTGCTCAGCGCATTAGTGGCCTATACAACATTTTTTGCAAAAAATTAGTTATTATATTCAATAGAGCTGTAATGGTTTAAAGAATTATTTTATATTTTTCAAAATACTTAGTTTACTCTTCTTATTACACTATTTTGACATAAATTTACCTTTGCATTTTCTTAAAAATTTTCTTAAAAATTAAATATTTTATATTTCAATCGCAATTTACTCGAAGTGTTATTTTTACAAGTAGGCCACCAATACGCTGAACGGCTCATATATGCGAAACGATAACTCTCTTATTTTAATTGATAATTAAAACTATAAGATTAAAAACTAGTTTCTAGAGCCATTTGAACAACCGGGGCTTCATAATTTTCAGCCTGCGAGAAAATCTGTTTGCGAATAATATAGAGAGAAATATTTTTCAACACCAGAATTTTGTAAATTTTCCTAAAATTCTGAATTTATTGTCAAAATTTTCACTTTCGACAAGAATGTTTTAAATTCGTAATTTTAGTTTCGAAAATTTTACCACCTAGACATTCGATTATAATGTTTTTTTTTTTTTTTTAGTTTTTTTGCAAACATCTAATATTTTACTTTCATTTCATTGTCCATTTAATCTTTAATTACCTTAAAAGATCATTAAAGTCATGTATAGTAATTTTTTTTTTTGTTTACTTTAATTTTGATTATTTCGTATATGTACAGTGGAATACAAAGAAAAAAAGTATGTAACTACGCTTTAAGTATTCGATTATTGTGAATTTATTGTATAATTCAAAAGAAAATGTTAAAGAGTAAATCGCCATTAGCTATATTTAATATATATATGGGTATCTCCGTTCGTATACATATATATGTGTGTATATTTAATGAGTTTATAATCATATGCATGAGGTTATAGGGTTTATGTACAATTCATGTACTTTAATACATTAAGAAAACAACGGTCACCCACCATATATGCTCTTCACTTATTTTTTTTTTTTTGTTAAATTTCATACTCGTAATAACTAAGTAGGTTTTCTTATATTGTTTAAAAAAAAAAAAAAAAAGGTGAAAAAAAAAATTGGTGTTCACTTTTGGAAAATTCCTTTGTGACAAAATCAAATTGAAAAATCACGATTTTTCCATTTAATAAAACATTTGAAAATAATTTTTTTGTTTTTGTGCTTTTTTTTTAATTTGTGCAAATTTTAATGTGTTTTTTTTTTTACTTTCGGTTCCTTAATTAGATAATTATGCGTTTTTTTTATGCTATTTTTTTGCACATTTTTTTTATGCTTTTTTTTGCATATTAATTTCACCACTCCTTTATTGTTCTCTATATTACTTCATTTCACCTACTCTCACTTAAGGAATACGTACGTTATGTGTGAATATTAAGAAAGCAATGGCGGAGAATTTTGAAAATTTTCTAAAAAAATAATTGGTATGAAGAGCTTTTATTCTGCCTTTGAGGGAGAATTGTTTTGTAATTAGTTATTAAAAAGCGAATTATGAGAGAGAATACAGAGTTAGTTAAATTTCACTCTCTCGTCTTATGTCTCATATATTTTTCTAATTGTCTTTATATATCATTAGGGGGAACAATAGATCTAAAATTTCTGGTTCCAATGTACTGTTACCCCTTCTTTGTAATCTACAATTTACAATATATATCAATATATGTATATCATTGTCTCATATATCATTGATTGCCTATATATATTTTATTTGTAAAGGTTTGAGTTGAATTTTGCTTTCATTTCTCATAATAAAATTCAATTTGAAAAGCGAATTGAGAAAGAGAACATTTATAAAGTTGTCACACACAGATTTTTTAATTAATGGAATATTAAAATTAAAATATTTAACACAATTTTAAATTTCAAATTTATTAAGTTCAAATGGCTGCAGACTTATTAAAATTAAAATCGGGCACAAAAAGTCATTTTTTCCTGTAATAAAGCCCATATATTAGGATTGTCTCCTCAAACATTTTTGAAATTTTGAAAAATATTGCATAAACCAATTTCACACAAATTTGTATATTTCGATTTTTCTATAGCCTAGGTTGAAACGCATATAGCTACTAAATATTGGCAGGTCATATTTTAAAGTTTTACTACTTCCTTATTAACCAATTAATAATTTAGTTTTATTTAAAATTTTTCACGTAAATTCGGATTGTTGAATGTAGAACTTGACTAGGAATAAAAAAGGACATTTGTCTTACTTAACATGATTATGTGTAAGGATCGTTCCCCGATTGGCTACAGATTCGGACATTAGCTAAAACGAAGTAGTTGATACTTTTCATCAAAACCGAATTTTAGATCATAATGATCCCCATAGTAAATCAAGCTGATTTTCATTAGATTAGATAAATAAAAATTTTCTTTAATCTCAACGTCACAGGTTAGTTTCTCGGACTTTTTCTTTTGATATTATCGTCATAAATTCATACTAAATTCTTTTGAAATAAAGATCATATTGTTACGTAGTCAATGTCTTTAACTGTATCTTGCCTTCCCTTTTGTGTTTAACTTAGAATCAAAAGAGTTCAATTAAAATTTATTAATTTTCATTACATGGTTTAATATCCAGACTCATTAAAAAATGTTTTCAACTCTATTTAAATTAAATTTTTAATTTTGTATGTAAGTATTGAATTGTAAGTATCAATACAATTTAAAACTTTTCTTTTTTACCGACCGCATTGTGTATACAATAGGTAAGTTATGTGATGGCAACAAATTTTGCATATCGAGTTTTCGGTGGGAATGCACTTCTCCATAGTAGGGAAGTGTAAGTAGACTATTTTTAGCAACCTTTCGGTCTGTCGGTCTGTTGGCCTATTGGTCTGTCGGTCGGTGTGTGCACGCGTATATATCTCAAGTTCGGGTGAACCGATTTTGATGAAATTTTATATGTAAGTTTATTTCGATCATGGCACGGATTGATCAACTTTTGGGATATATCAGGCCTCGGGAACTGAACTTTTTAGCGGGCCTGTTTTACATTTTTGACCATTTTGAAGAAAATATTCAACCGATTTACTTGAAATTTTATATATAAGCTTCGCTTGATCGTCCGCGAAACTTCCTAACTTTTGGAAGAAGTCAGGTATCAGCAACTGGACGTTTACAACGGGCCAAATATACATTTTTTCGTATATAATCAACCGATTTCATTGAATTTTAATATTTAAATTCTTCACACTAAAACAATGAACATATAAATTTTTTGGAAAGATGAGGGTTCGAAAACTGATCTGCAAGCCGATTTTACATTTTTCACCATAGCTACGGAACGAATTGATGGAATTTCTTGAAATTTGATATTTGAGTTCTGCTTATTACAAAAACTAACTGGCGAGCATTTCAGTGAATTCGGGTAGCACAAAGCGAAACTCTACTAAGAGCCAAATTTACATTTTTCTAGGTATGTTAACTATAAGCCTAGTAATGTTCTAAAAATTGGAAAGAAGTATTTAAAAGACATTTTTATAATATTCTGTAGCATTTTCATTTAACTAGACAATGCACATTGCGGTCGGTTATGTGCTGACCACATCAGATTTTTTTTTAATGTATTTTAATTATAGCATTTTCCATTTATATTTTTTTTTGAAATGCTTTTCATTTTAAATTGAAATTGAATTTCATATTTAAATTTTTGCAAAATTTTTACATTAAGACGCAGAAAAAAAAATTTGTAGTGCATATTAAGTAAACGCGGATTTTTTTGTTTTTATATTTGTTGGCCTTTTTGATGTTTAAGGAATTTTTTTCCTTATATTAATTGAAAAGGATTTAGAGCAGAGCAAAATAGAAAGAAAATAAAAAAAAAAAGCTATTTTTAATCACGACTTTTTACTATTTAAGAGTTTGGTTTAATTTTTTTTTGTTGTTGGCCTATTATCGCTTCAATTCTTTGATTTTTTAAATAAATGGTTTTTTTCGGTGCATTTATCATATTTCATCATCAAAGAATTAATTTAGGGATTTTGCCATTTATAGGCATATTATTCAATATTATGGATATATAGGGCATTAAGAGAATGTTTTAATCGTTTCGTCCAAAAAAATTATTAACAAAAAAGCATTTGTTATTTTAAAAAAAAAAAGTGTATTAGATTTCGCGGATTTTGTGTATATAGGTAATCATAATCGCGATTTATTTCACTGTAAATAAATATAGATTACCATTATTAGGGTTAATTGCTAAAATTTGGTCAGGCAATATAATATTGAATTGATTTTTGGAAATTCAAAATAATTCACTTTAAGATTACAAACATTTTCCCTTAATTCTTAAATTTCAAAGATTAAAAATTTCCAGATTCTATTTTGTATATTGTCTTGTCAATTGAATACCCTATCTAATTTTGTTGGGAAATCATTGCAGTAATCAACCTTTATATTGATTACAATTAAATTGAATCCTTAAAATTCTTATTAAATTGAAGAAATTTCAAAAAAATTTATGAAAGCTCAGGCAAATGTAAAATTATTTCCCTGCAAAATTTACTTAATTTTTAAAAATTCTTAAATCAAAATGGTCTAATGCTCTTTATTACCAATATACTCGTATTACAATTGTTTCATTAATATAGTTAAATTTTTCCACATAGTTGAGGCAAGAATATGTGCTTCTAAATATTAAAATTAAGGCAACAATATTTTCAATGTTAAACTATTCCAAAGCACACATAATAATTTTATTTATTACACCTTAAATTACGGTAAAAAAAAAAACATTACACCTTATTGAACAGTTATGAGGATTCAGAAAAGGAGAGAAAGAAAAAAAAATTATGAATATTCTTTTTCATTTTCTGTCTCATTTTCTTTTTTATTTTTGTCTCTTATTTATTCAAGACCACCATTAAAGATTTGAAATTTTTTTTTAAATTTTTACTTAGCCTTTTTTTTTTTGGTTATATTTTTTTGAGTTTTATTTTTCTAAATAATTGTATATCGTGTCTAAAATTTTTAATAAAAAGTTCCGCTACTCATGGGGTCATGAATAGCCTGCGGAAGCAGTTTATAATTTTCACTTTTTTTTTTTTTTTTTTTTATTTCGTCTTTACAGAGTCATTGGTTTGCAGTGTGTGTGCACAAAAAACCTTCAAATTATTACAATATAAAAATAATCATAAAAAATTCATCTCAATAAAAAAAAACCAAATTGTAAAAAATAAAATGAAAAAAGAAAAAAAAATTTGTTTTTTGGACATGAAATCCTAATGTACCTCGGACCCAACACCGTGCGCGTCTTATTATTGAGCTTATTACAATATTATCTAATAATAAATCAGTGGTTTCCAAAAATTTACTAGAAAAATAGGTTAAAAACTATTTTCGCGAATAAGAGGGGGCAACGAGCTCCTATACAAAGAAAAGACATAAAATTCAGTAGAAAAAAAAAATGTACGCCTTAATTTATGCAATTTTGAAATAATTTTTTTTTTTCGTAGTTTTTTTTTCTCGTATTTGAGAAAAATTTTAAAGGAATTCAAATTTTATTAAAAATTATTGAAAATTATTATTGCCTTATTAAGATTATTATTGCCATGCTGATTATTCTACGATATTATGTAAGTATAAGTGATTTAATTTTCCCCGATGGAGAATGAATACTCGTATTTCAGTCAATTTATCATGTTAACATTTCGAATTAATTTCCGCATGATCCTATTTTGCGTACCATGCAGGATTTGAATTCAAACATTTACAATTTAAGCTTTATATTCAAACCCAGCTGCTTAACTGCAGTTTTCAGTATGCTTATTACATTTAACTATAACAGTTCGATTGATTTCTAGAACTTCAATTATTATATATAAGTTTAAATAATGTATTAAAGTGTTAAACCTGTGGTGTTAAGGAAAAACTTAATTAGAATAGAAGAAAGCAAAACACAATTTTTTGTTTGATCAAGAATTTATTTTTCTGGAAAAAATTGATAATTTCCATAATTTAAGAAATGAATATCACAATTTTGGTACATAATTTACATATGACATTTATGGTATATTCGTTCCGAAATTGTAGCAGCTCTCCAACAAGGCCATTACATCTCAATTGAGAACAGTTTGTCTTATACGTTTTGTTTTTATTTTTATTAACTTTATTCACAGGAATGCTATATGTCTAGCAGATTCAATTATCTAGTGCTCGAATAAAATACAGAAATGAAAATTTTTCTTTTGAGATTCTCGTTCTTAGGTTATTTTATTTAAGGAGGCAATTGTTTCAACTTTAATATTCAATTTTATACATATACGACCATAGAATTACACATTTCATTGAACTTAATTGAAAATTACTGTTTTAATTCAATCATCCTTATTTCATATATTATAGATATAATATAGGATGTAGGTAAACCTCTAATTATCTAGACAAAAAAAAAGCTCTATAATACCTCAGTATTCGATTAAAGTATACGGCGGCAAAAAAATTACATAAAAACAAAATTATACCTTATTGGTGGAATTGAAAAACAATAAGAAAAAAAGTAGAAATTATCCAAAAAAAAAAAACAAGAAAAAGCGTAAAACACTGATTTTCTGATTATTCTTTGCCTTATAGTTAAGACACTTTAATTTTAAATTTTCATATTGTTGCAATACTTGTCCATTATTTACATACTATATTATGTTATGTGCATTACAATCATACAATTATACTTGTATTAAACGTATGTTGCATGTTGTATGTAGTTAAGATTTAGATAAAAAAAAAACAAAAAAAAACTATTCATCATTATTCAAAAAACCAAAATTCGAAAACAAGATGATTAGATCTGATGGGAAAACTATTTCTTTTATTTTCTTGTTATTATTGTGTGCTGCGCTATCTGTACGCATATTCTAAAATGTGTTTAGTTTAATCGCTAGCATATTATCAAATTGAAAACAATGAAATTGAAATTTGAGAAGAAACCTGATAAAAGACAAGAAACGTTTTAGTAACAAAAAATGTCTTAGTATAATTTTTCAAATTTTTTTTTCGTGTTTAACGACAACAACCTATTGTCGTTGTTTTTACCGCAGCTCTCTTAAATTCCATTGCGTTGAACGATGAATTTTTCAAAATGATTAATTTTTGTGTTGTATGACTGACTGCAGTTTTTGTGAATTTTCTTTTTCAGTATTTTGAAAAATGTTTTGAAAGAATTTTGTTTTTGTCCAATTTTTCTATGAAAATCGAAATTCAATCCTTATTTTGTTTGATTTTTATAGCTGCATAAGTAATTTAAAATATTTGATTTTGAGAGGAGAAAAAATTTTTATTGAATTTTCGTTTACTATTTTTTTCATAATTATAATTTCAGTGGGGTTCAAAAATATTAGAAACCGGTTCGTTGAAATTAATATCATAACAGGAGTGTAATGGGAGTGTTAGAAAAAAACATTGATGTTTCATCTTACATACGAGTATAAGAAATTTTTATTACTTTCGATGTGAGTTGAGATGAGTTGAGATGAGTTTCAATGAAACACCGCTGAGTAGTTTCTAATTTCCAGTTTTATTAGCTTTTAAATTATAATAGACCATTACAGTAGAATATAGGCTGTTAATAAAGTAAATTAAATATTCGTAATATTCAAATTACGAAAGTGAGAAATCTGTGTTGTAAATAGTGAAAAAAATAGCGACAAATTAATAGTGAGGTTTTCTAATATTCCAGTTATAAGAGCACTAAAGTTTAAATTTCCAATTAAAGTTTTCCAATTCAAAATTATACTTTATACCAAAGATTTTGTTATTAAAGAACGAGTAACAGTTTGAATAGTTATATAGACTTGATAAAGAGAAATTAAGTGGTCAGTTTTAAGATTGCTTTGCGTTATTTCTATAAGTAAACCTGGAATCAAATGGAAATATAAAATAATCAAATGAAACCAACCATTTTCTTGAAATGAAATATTTTCCTTTAAAAATTTAAAAGAAATTTAAGGAGAGTAGGGAAACAAAAATTAAAAGAAATGATAGAGAACAAGAAATACGGGAGAGAAAAAAAGTGGTGAAATGGGCGAATATTTTTAATCTAGAAAGAGGGTATTTCTAACAAAGATTTTGTTCTAACAGGTTTCTAATTCTATTTGTATGTATACAGGATGATTCAGAGAGGCAACACAACAACATATACAATTACTTATAGGGTCGAAAATGGATAAAAATTTTGTTCCGTACTAGGTGCCAAATATCAAAGATCTTCGAGTTACAGGGACCTTAGGGAATTTTCACGAAATTTCTACTTGTCCAAAATTTCTACGTTTCTGCTTATAACTTTCCTTCCGCAAAATTAGGAGTTTCAAATGAACAGTTTTTGAGTCACCCTGAATGCTGTTCAATTGCTTTTTGAATTTTGTTCAATAGTGGAAATTTTTTTAATAGACCGAGTGTTGCAGCTGTTGTTTTTGTATTTTAGAATATCATAAATCATAAAGTGTTAGACGTGAATACATTAGATTGCCAGAATCTATTAAATAATTAATGTTAATGTGTCTGTTTTAAAAAAATTATTGTTAATATATGACCTATTACTAGTTTCAAAAGAATTGAAGCATTATACTCAAACTGGGAATCTGGCTAACTTTGAATGGTTAACTGGGATTTTATTATTTTTGCTCAATGTTCAATTTTTCTCGGATACTTAATTCAAATTCAATTACAATTTTAATCTTCGGCTTACAGCAACTACTCGTTTTCATTACTATTTTTATTGCATTTTTTATTTTAGCATTTTAATTGCAAAAAAAAAAATTTTTAAAGGATCATCCTCTATATATTTTCATTTTCGCATTTAAATGAATGAAAAAATTAAATTCAATGAAAAATTATTAATAAAAAAATAAAACCTTTTTAAAATTGAATAATTCATTATTGAATATATACTTGCACTTCAATCGAATTAATATTCAATTAAATTTTAACATAAAAATTTTAACATCCTACTAATTTATAATTCAATAAATATGGTAAAAAATACCACCTTCGCATATATTATTGAATTTTTCTTGGCATAAAACTGATCACTTTTGTTTTCATTAATTGTTTTGTAAATATTAAAATGACGATAGTCAGACGGAACAGCAACAATATTATAGTTTGAATATATCAACATTGTAATATTCAGACAAGCTATGAGGAAAAGTATTTGACCATATATATTCTAAGGTATTTGCCAAGATTGTGTTTATATTGAAAAAAATGGTAAAGGTTGTTAGTGATTTGCATTTAAACAAGCATGTTTTTAAAATTCTAAGATTCTAGCCTTTACATATTTCGAATAGTGAAATGTGATTGAAAATTCTAACAAGGTTCTGAGATTTTTTTTTTAAGAATTCTTAAGGAATAAATAAATTTTCAATAACAATTACTTTAAAACAATTCCTTATCACCATTCGTTAAGCGCTCTTACAAATAGTGCTAATGCAAATAGTGTTTCAACACTATCATTTTATTTTATATATGTGTTGTTAGTATGTAAAATAATTACAATAAAAAATATCCTTTGTAATATTAGATTTGATTAGATTTAAAAATTGAAGATAAATTTTTTTTATGATTTAAAAACGGGTTTTCTATCACGTTCCTGGAAAAAGATGTTTTGTATCTCGAATAAAACGGTCTGCCTTAAGATCCATTCAATACTGAAAAATTCGAATTTCTCTTGAGAATATTGGCAGTCTGCTATTTTTTCCAGATTCAGATATTAGAGTGCCAGAGAGAACATTTTTTTCCTATAAAATATAAATTAAAATTCAACATTTTTCATGTTATTGGATAAATTTTTTTCAATTTTCGCCTACAGATATGCAATATTTATTTCAAAAAAAAAATCATCATTTTTTTGACGAAATCGCCGTCTTACTTTTGTGTTTTGACGTAATAAAGGTCTTTTAGAGACATAACGAGTAGAAATGTAAAGGATTTAAAATTCTGAAGGCGCTTCATTTGTGACCGCGTTTTCTCTAATTTTTATAGTGTTCATTACCACTGATCTTTAAATATATTTTGTATGTAAATTGTGTATTGCATTGTAAAAAGTCTATTGTTATCACTTAGAAAACAACAACAACAAGAAAATTATGCGAAATTTTTTTTACTATTTTTCATATTTTCCTCCAAAATACAAACGAATTTCTCGACATATTCATATAATTTTTCGATATTATACAAGCGAATGAAATATTTTTGATGCATGCTTGTTAAAATAGCATTTTTAACGAGGTTTTGTTTTTTTTTTACAATTTTTACAAATTTACAAAATGAAAAAAATTTGTTTTTTATTTTTATCTTGTAAAAAATAAAATGTTCGCCCGGGGGTAATTTTTCCTATAAAATGTTTTTTTTTCAGTCTGTTTTTTCTCAAACGATTCGATTACGATGATTTTATGCAATTCTCTCGAACAATTGTTACTTCTTTCTAATCGAGTACAATGTATAAAATTTTATGCAGAATGATTTTACTCAAAAGGAGGAGTAAAATTATTAAATGTTTAATTTATTACAGTTAAAACGAAAAAAACAATTCACAAGGCTTAATTTTGAATACAAAAATATTGTTGTGATTTTATTGATTGATCAAAAATTCATAAATTTTGTATTGAATGATCACTCAATTTGTATGAGTAGGAACATAATATGTGCGTGTATACAAAATTTTAGTTAGCCTAAATTGGACATTGTAAATAAAAAATATAAGTAACATGAATGGAAAATTGCTGTGCATAATCATTATATGACCAATTAATTGTATGATACTCAAAGCAATTGAACTTAAGATTTGTTAAGATCAATAAAATTTGTCTAAAGCTCAAATATAAATTAAATTGTTCGAAGACTTAACTTTAATTTTTATACTTATATACAATTCTCATATTCGAATTTGGTACTATGTTAGTGCTACTGTAAAAATCACTTACGCTCAACAAAATTTTTCTATGAATTAACTGATCTATAAACAAATTTCCATTTCATACCGAGATTTATTAATATGACTATCAACTAATACCAAATAATTTAAATTTTATTAGTACTCGTAATATAACAGATTCCTATTAGAATTTGAATAAATTACTTGAAAATTATTTAAAGAATAACAAAGTATATGAGCATTTTTAAGAAAGAATAATGTAATTGAGTGTAAAAAACTTGAATGTAAAAGGATTAATAAAGCTATACTCATAATATCACATTTCAAATGAGATTAACACAAATGCCTTTTCCTTCCATTTAATAATTTCAATTTATTTAAAGTAATAGATTTTTTTTTTAAATTTTCTGTCAGCATTTCAATTAAATGAAATGCACATAAAAAATTAAAATATAATCACTTAATATACTCATTTCTGAATAAAATAATTCTCATTTTCTCATTAAATCCCGAGAAAAATAATAAAATAAGATTAGAGTTATATAACAGCAATTAAGAAAATTTTTATGTTAACTATACAGACACTCATAATATTGTAAGAGAATTTTCTCTATACAATAAATTTGGTGAGTTTTAATGAGAAAATAATTATTTTAATATTCACATTAAGTACTACTCTCTGTTCTTGTGATTTGAAGTAAACTAATTTAATTGGAATTGAATAGTGGGTGTTTTTGATTATATACATATAATTTGTGTTTGAATTTCTAATTTATACTTCTTAAATAATTTTAATAGGAAAAATATGATTTCAATCTAAATTAGAAATTGAGAATATTAACGCAATATTTTAAAATTAACGCCATGTTTCTAAAAAATCTCAGTTTGCAATTGTCGTTTTCAAAAAGAGACTGAAAATGCATTACTACATTTATAACTACATGTACTTCGTACATATACTACATATAGTTCTTTCAGAGTATCCAATTATTAAAGGAACTTCAAAGGCAGTAGAATATTAAGATTTTGAACTAAATTACCAAAAAAAAAAATTGAGTCTTAATTATTAATTGAATAGTAAGTCTTAATTGACCTAAAACTATGAAAAAAAATTCTGATGTAGTTAGCACATTACCGAACCGGACGTATACTCGTATTATCTAGTTTAGTGCAAGTTCTACAGAAGATTTGACTCTTGGTAGAGTTTTACTTTATGCCACCCGAATTACCTGAAAAGTTCGTCAATTTCGGTAACAACCAAAAGTCAAATATCAAATTTAAAGGAATTTCGTCAATTAGTTCCGTAGACACGGTAAAAAATCTGAAATACGCCTTTAGTTTTTCAGAAAATGTATAGGTACATTTATTTAACCCTCCGAATTTGAATATTAAATTTGAAGAAAATTGATTGATTATTTCTCTTTATATGCTCGTTTATGGGGTCTTACATACCCCAAAAGTTGATCAATAGCCGAAATAAACTCACATATAAAATTTCCACAAAATCGGTTTTTTGCAAAAATGTAAAATCAACTCGCTGAAAAGTCACGTTTCCGAGGACTGACATACCCCAAAAGTTGATGAATCCGTGATATAGCCGAAATAAACTCACATATCAAATTTCACATTTAAATCGTTTCTACCAAACTTGAGATACACACGTGCATTTCTAAAAATAGTTTATTTGCGCTTTCCTACTGTGAAGATGTGCGTTCCCACCCAAAAATTCGACATCCGAAATTTGATGTCATCACATAGCTTCCCTGCGGTCGGTAAAACTGTTCAGGCCACCCAATAACTATGTAGACTTTGAGTAAATTCACAGTTCACTCAATTTTTTTTAATTTTAAAAGCGCACTTGTGTTAATTTCACTTATCAACAAGTGTTAATAGTATTAATTAAAGAAATCTAGTAGCTTTGCTTTTAAGTGAAAACAAACTTAAAAATTTCAAAATTTTCCACTTTTCATCGTTTGTTATTATTATTTTCATATTTTTTTTTGTATCTTGATCTTTTCATATTTAATGCAGTTTTTTTTTTCTTTTTTACTCTTTATTTTAACTTCAACTTTAACTCTTTTAAAATATGAAAAATTTTAAAAGAGAAAATAAAACATAAAATTAAATTTTTTTTGTATAAGAAAAGAAATTGAGAAGAAGAATAATTTGCGGTATGCCACAAAATATCTTCAGGATCAAGAAACGGAAAACATTTTTATAATATAAAAAAATATATTTTTTAAATCATGATAAGAAATTGAAAAAATGAAGAAGAAAAAACAAATTTATGATGATGAATAAAAGGGTAACTTGTTATAAATTGAAGTCAAAGTACCCATACATAAAAAATAATGCATAAATAAACTTGGGTTGCTAAATAAATTTCATAAAAAAATTCTGGAATGAAGGAAATAGATTTTTTGATTTGAAATCCAAAAAGTTAATAAAAATGATCACAAGTGCATTTCTGAGCTAATTTTTGAATATTGCGAGAGATTTCCTGCAGGAACTTGAATACGCACAATGAAATTTCACACAATCTATGAGAAAATGTACTTCTATTGCTTTGCTGTACAATTCCAGAATGAAATAAGAAATGAGCAATTAATATAGTTGGAATGTAATAGTACAATCTCATATAGCTTTCTCGTTTACTCTCTCATTCTCTTCTAATGCTCTCATATCGCATTCTAGTAAATTTATGTTTTATAATTTTAATGTAAGCTCAATATTCTCAAGACAGTTTAATGGAAATTTTTGATTTTGTAACAATATATAAATCAAGAGTAAAGATTGAATTTTTTTTTATACCCGTACGAATATACCTTAAGCTCACTAAATGATTTATAATAGTAAATACCGGAAAGCTATTTAAATTTGGATGCGATCAATGTCGTAGTTGGGGTAGCCGGCATTCTACTTTAAAAGTTATTTGGCTATATCTCAGCTAAATAACTGAAGCTTAAATATCGAAATTTCGCTAAGGACAATATATTATTGGGACAATTAATATCGCAGAAGCAAGTATAATATTGCAGTAAAACTGTTCGGCAATTATAATACGAATCTAAAAATCATTTATTCGTACAGGTATCACATTTAACTCTTCCTATATTCACGTTTAATTTAAATTTACGATTAAGGCATAAGACCATCTTGAGCTTCGATTCAAATAAATGAAATTTTCAAATCCTAACTATCAATTGAATATATGCCTAATTAACTCTTCAATATCAATAAATATTTGTTCTAGGAAATCACTATCATTATATTGACCACCTGCAAAGAACACATAAAAATCCACCATTGTTAATACTATTGTACTCGTAGATTAAAATTTGTGCAAGAATATTGATTTAACCTTATTGAAATTCAATTTGTTAATAAATATTCCCTGTTAGCCTTATATAATTAGTGTGAAATAAATATTATTGTTAACATATTGTCGACTAAGTCAATAATAGCTATATAAGAATAAAATAATAATTTTCACTAATAATTAATTTACAAATAACCGAAAAAAATTTCTCACATATACAGCAATTTGTAGTTTTTAAGCAAAAAATTATTATTACGAAAAAAAAAATTAACAAAAGGGCGGGTATACCAAAATAAATTTTTTTAAAATTTTTCACCTTAACCTTCGTAATATTAACACTATAGCGAGTCATAGTACTTTTATTACTTGTATATAGCAAAAATGTATACACAGAGTGTATGGTGTTTTTCTTTCCTTCTTTTTGTTATTGATAATGAAATCCACCGATGGATATTATCTTTCAATAATTTTTTTTTATGCTTTGTTATAATAATATTGCATAGTTTAGCATAGCAAAGCGTATTATGCTATACGCATAGCATAGCGTATAACAGATTTTAATATTTTTACCACATCATAAAAATTAAATATTTTATATATGTTTTTATAGACAGCAATTATTTTGTATATACACTGAAAGAAAAAAAAATAAAAATTGTTGTGTATCACGCAAGCTCATAGTTTTACAGCTGTTATTGCAATTGAAAACATTAGGGTGTATTAAAAATTTCTTGCTTCGCTTGTAACACACAATTACAGCTAAAAGAGTGCGTGATACAATAACACTGTTTTCTTGCATTGGCAATATTCTTCAGAAATTAAACACAAGTGTAGAATATTTTCGTGTTATAACAAGTATGGCAAAAAATTAGACTTGCTTCAGTTAAAAATCATGATTTGGGATTCAATGATTCATCTTTATTTAACTCAAACTATATTGATTCAAAGAATATATTATTAGAAGCCATATTAACATTAGGGTAAGACAGTAAGTTTTCCAGTTGTATTTAATTGTTGAGTTTTACAAGAAACTGCAATTTTGATTTATGTATTTAAATTTTGAAGTTAACATCCCCTCTAGTCGAGCCCGGATCCAAATATGATGTGTACATTTATGTCTTGTAAAGTCGCCCATTTAAAAATACATACTCTTAATATATACTATAATATCAAGAAGTAAAGATTTTCACAAAGACGTCAGAAGGTGAGTGATGATATATCTGGTATAAGCCGATACACTTTTTAATTTCGTTTTTCTAGGAAAACTAAAGAGTGGTTGAGTGAGACACATATAATACCGTTCTCTTACATTATTTTTTAAAAATTTCATATTTTTGTAGAAATTTCTTCAAATTTGACTAAAAAGATGGCGCTTTTAAAGTGTCAGGCTCTTCATTTTTCTGACTTATGAATGTAGAACAAAGTAGGGCAATACCCTAATTGTCAATTTTCATTTAAGTTCTATTTTGTTTACTTTGCCAAAGATTTCATCATTCACTGGGACTGGCGGCTTAACTGATACACTTTTTGACATTTATATTGAATCTGTCAAAATCTGTAACACCAGTCTACATTAGCAGATTTTTCAACTTTAATAAGACAACTTTAGATTTTACTTGATTTTCACTTTTTTTGTATTTGAAGAAAAACAAAACAAAAAAAACAAGAAAAAGACAACAAGAGCAATAAACAAAACTTGTAATTCAAGACTAAAACGTGCAATTCGAAGCAATTTTAAAGCCGGCATAATTTTTCTCTTTTTTTTTTTTTTGTGTTTTTTGCTTCTCTTTAAAGTTTTGTAAGTGCCTGCACTGCAAATGATTATAAAGGGAATTTTAATTTTTTTGCTCATTTTTTTATATAATATTTGTTTTCATATTTTTTCTTTTTTTGTGTGCAGTAAACATTGAGAAATAAAATTTTATAATGCAGTGTACATGAAAGAATTTGCGTATTAAGCAAATATTTTTAATGGTTACACTAGATGGCAGCTGATTGATCGTGTGTGTATATTTTCAGTTTACATTTTTATGACAACAAATACAAAAAAAACAAATGCTCAATTAAATATTGGAATTTAATTTTTTGTGTTTTTTTTGCCTAACAAGTTTTAATGAATTTAATTGTGAAAATTAAATAGAAAAATTTAAAAAAAAAAAATAATCAGGCTTTTACATTTCTAGAAATATTTAAAAGAATTTATAATGGTTAAGCTATGGTTGTATTTAATCAATGAACTTTTCTTCATAACCTGAACAGATAAAAATGTGGAATAAATCGATGAAACACGTACGACGGGATAATTTCCGAGTATTGAGGCAGACAACAATACTAATTCTATAATGCCGACATTAAAATTTTCTTAAAGTTTCAATGTCTATGTTGCTATTACTTTGAGGAGAGCAAAGTTGCTGAAGTGTTTTTGATTTCAAAATTTATTACATAATGTCTTATAATTTTGTGTTATAAAACTGAGAATTAATGTAAATGTCTAATTATTTTTTCCAATTCGGCTTAAATTCGGCTTAAATAAGAAAAATTATTGTTAATTAATGTCAGCAAAGGACAAACTGATTAATTAAACCTTGTCTTCGGGCTTTTAGTACTGGTTAATCAAATCTGGCTTAAGTCTTCTAAATTTTAAAATGCAACCTTAAACTTAGCATTTTGTAGGCAATCGCCGTATTCAAATTTTTATATATTTTGTTGAGTATAATAAACTCATTAGTGTGATGGTGAAGCGCACAGATAAATTAAGTATCGCAAATTTAAATTGTTGCAAGTGAGCATCCTGAAAGTTTGCAAATTTTGTGTGAAGCCAGTTAATTACAATAATGCATGGTTAAATTGTTATTTTTTGTTTTTTTTTTCTAATTAACCTACTTAAATTAGTTTTTAATTTCAAACAAGTTTTTTTAATAAAATTTGAGTTTTTTCACAAAAGGTCTAGCATTTAGCACAAAATAGAGAGTAATAGAAACCAATAAAATGTTAAAATTGCTTATACCAACTGATATGCTTTTTATATTCTTAAAAAAACATTAAGCCTTTTTTCGCTACTTCGACTATTTGTACCATGCCGATCTCGGACACTAATACACATAAGTCACTGAAACCCATACAGAACAGAAAGAGGGCCGTTCGAAACTAGTACTAGTGTAAAATTTGCTACTTAGAATATATGTGCACTTCTCCATCGATATTTTTGAATAAATATTTTGTGGTTGCAACAAATTTGAAAACTATGAGGGAAATTATTATTAGTTACTTGCAAACACCCATTTAAGGAAAAGGATTAATATATGAAAGACTGGTTATCAGAAATCATAGTTTTTAGGTGGACTTATTATGTTATATACCCGAAATTTTACTTGAAAATTGAGATTCCTCAAATTTACAGGATATCAATTTCTATAATAAAATTTTAAGATCGACTCAAATAAGCCGAATTAGCAGTAACTTCAGCTTTACAGAGAATTACTTATTCAATTTTCTGTAATATAACAATTTAATTAAAATTTTTAAGGAAATTATTAAGCAAAATCAAAAATATTTCATTGCATTCCCAAAATCCTAAATTTGTAGAGTTAACCCAGTGCATACCTTCACTGAATGACACACATAAACACCATGTACTCAATTACATAAAATAATAACATACTAATTAATTAAAAAAATATATATTTTTCTTTTATATAGAAATTTAACCCTAACATTATGACAATACTCATAAATTATAATGAAAATCTTCTTAATAAAATTTTAAAATATACCAGAGAACTAAAAGAATTTGACATAAAGATTAAATTATTTTATTACACCTATAATGAATTTATTACACCTTATGACATCTTTAGATGCTGCACATCCAAATTGGTGTTACATACATATAAGTAATATATCTATATAACAGTATGTATGTGAAAATAACTGTTATATATATAGTTATACAATAGTTTTGTAAAAGAATTTTTATATTCCAATTTATAATTTTGAAAGAAACCCACCTTAAAGAAATTTTCATAAAATATTAGAGATGAAATTGAATTTACTCTCATATGCATATATATATATTAATCTTAGGTTTATAAGAAAGACATAGAATATTTATCAAAGGATGTCTCTGTCTCTTGAGTGCCACTTTTTTTATGCAAAAGTTTTTCTCTTTTTTCTTTTGTCTTACTTTTTGATGAATATTTCAAAAGAAATGCGTTGTAATAATATTTTTCTTTGACTACTCAAAACACGCAATATATTATATGGCATCACATTTTATTACAAATAATCTAAATCTATATACATTAACTCGAAGGCAAATGTTGGGACATTTGTAAAAATAAGTAAGTAATAAAGTAAGTTTTTGATTTCACCCAATAATTTAGTAATAATTAAATTTTCGAATTTAATGCAATTACATGTTTTCGTTATCAAATCAATTTTAATAAATATAAGAGAAGGGACAGCTTGGACGGGTCCTTGCTGATGAGTTGTAGGATATTTTCACGAGAAAATTACTCGAATTCATCAAAAACATGAGTCTCGAGGGGATGATGTAGACGAGAAACTGAGAGGCACAGTGGACCTTTTAGGTACACTCATTTTGCAATATACAATTTACAATCTACCATACTTTTCTCAAATTTCTGATTAATTTCGATTTAACGACCAATGTTGACATATGTAACTGGTAAAAACTATTTATAAACCACTTCAGCAGATATTCGAAGCACTTTCTTTCAAAATGAATAAGGTAGCCTTATATCTCTCATGTGATACAAATTATGTATATGGTTGGAAGCATTTTAATGCTTAAATTCAATACGACCGATAAAAATTTTCTTTATCATTAAAACATTAATTTTTTATTCTTATACAAAAAAAGATATAAAAATGTCATCTAAATTCCTTCTTTTTCTCTCTCTATAGTATGTTAAGATGAAGAAAAACTATTTATATAAATTTTTATCTAGCATGTCTTATATAAATTTCTTATAAGTATACATATAATATATATGTACATAATATTATAATATTCTTATGTCATGTTATATTGATTAAAATAAAATTTCAACATAAAAATCAAAAATAATTTAAAACCTATAATAAACTTAAAACGAAAAGAAAAACCGTCTATAAAACTAAAACAACAACATATAACAAATAAACATAACAATAAGCACCGTCTCAACACATAAGTAAATATAAATGTACGCATACAAGTCTATATGTATGTATATACTAACGTATTTTATCATAAATCTCTCAACATAAAATCGTATCGCATCATAATTTTTAACTTCCTCATTGTTGTCCATATTTAAAATATTAGATGCAATCGGTCCATTATGCCTATAAGCTTTCAATTTTTATAATTTTATTAATGTCTGATACTGATAAATTTCAAGAAAAGAGAAAAAAAAAATTCATTTTTATTTTACTCTTTTGTTTTTATTTTTATTTTATTCCACTAAGTTCAAATACATAGTTAAATTCAGGGGCGGATTTAGTATTCGTGACCAATATGATATTATTATGACTTTATTCAATAAAGCGTTGTGAAACTCAAGAATAAGCAGATATACAGAAGCTGTGTTGTCAAAAAATGAATATTTTGAAAAAAATTGAGGATGAATAATAAAATCTCGACATTTATTTTTTGCACGAACTTCTCGGTAAAAAATATTACTATAATACGAGTATGAGGATGATCCGATAAATATGCAATGCATTCATATATAATATTTTCATTGATTGAGAACTATTTAATAAAATATGACTTGCAATAACTTTTATATAGAGTTGTGCGTGTTTCATTTATATAAATGAAACACGCACAAATTATTTATAATACTAAAAGTAGTCATATTACAAAATTGTCAGAGAAGTTCTTATAATGTTAAATCAAACAGGTCACTAATTACAATAGAAATGAAAATACTGACAGTGTATAATAAGGCGAAATATAGTCGGATGATGGAATTTATAACTTAGTAAATGAAATTACTGCAAGTATAGTAATTCAGACGCGACTGTTAATATTAAATGTCACGAGGAGGTCGTGTTTTTGTTCACAAGAGTTAATTATTGTATTGAATTATAGTTTGTTGGGCTTAAAATATAGTATAGAGTGCGATTAAACTCGTGTGATTATCTACAACAATATTATTGTTACAATCGAATTAAATTTCCATTTTGTTAAGTTCCAGTGTTTAAAGATTTTTAAGTTAAACTCATTAAATTAATAATTCTAAATTTGGATTTAAGTGCATATTTAAAAAAAAATCGTAAGAAGTAAAATTTTTATTAAAATCAGTATAACTACATTTAAAACGTGAACGAACTCCTAATCTATATTCAACGTTATTAATTCTTAAGAACTATAATCCTGTAACACTATTTTGCTTTTGTGGCTCATATGCCTGACTTTTAATAAATTTTTACTAATCTCTTCTCTTTTAAGTACTACCCTGATATAAAATAGTATTATAACATTGTTGTAATTGTAAAAATGGAGGAGACTGACAAGAAGAAAATAGAATAAAATATTTTAGATAAAAACAGAGATTCAGAGAGAGAGAGAGAGGGAGAAAATTAAAAAAGAAAAAACAAGCATTCATTTTAAATCACTGACTAAAAGAATGTAGGTGGCTCTATACGATTTTAAGTATTACAAATTTAATTTTATTCTGTTAACGCTGTTATTATTTCTTTTTGCTTTCTCAGTCTTTTCTACTTTTCTTATCTCTTTTATACTTAGGTATACATTATTATTATTATTTGTATTATATTTTATTTATTAATTTGTAGTTTTTGTTACTTGTCAAAATCTATTATTATAAAAAATATATATGAAAAAATTTATATCGGTCTCCTTTCTCAAGCTAAACACAATACGAACAAAAATTAATTCTTCTCACCTACTATAAGAGACTTAAAGTTTTTCTTAGTATCGCGTTAATAAAACAAAAAAAAAAAATATTTTATGTAAAAATTTTCCTGTTGACTTAAATTTGTTATTTTCTTGTCTAATATTTTATTATTTGAGTGCTGTTATACATAGCAAACATATTATATTGTAAGTCTGTTATACACTGAAAAAAATGATCACCATTTTCGTAGCCAAAAAACATAACTACAACTTTATATCTGAAGTTGCTAAAAAAATAACAAAATTAACAATATTTCTGCCTCCATATGGAATACATATTTATTCTGTAGTGATATACATAGCTGATTTAAGACATGTAAAATGTAGCTAGATTTTATGACTACATTTTTAACTGCCCCTATGAGATTCTACATATGTACATGACAAACAAAACATTTCTAAAATTACTGCGTTGTATTGAAAATTAAGCTAAATATTATGACTGATTTTGCAATAGAACATATTCACTCACAACTCTCACTGTTTGTTTGTGCAGTAATACAAAATTGCTGTAATAGCTAAAATATATGCTGAGGATTTGGCCAATTATACAGCTATCTTTTTCTATATATAAAATCTACAACGAGAATGCTATATTAAATTTGTAGTATTATTTATTAAAACATCTATTTTCTCATTTTACAAGACTGTTTTTGGATAACGGTAATATTAAAACTTTGATTTTTGAATATTGCGTCTGAATTATTATGCGTAAGAAGTAGTTCAAATATTTCGATTGGACTATACGCAAGTTAAGTGTGAAAGTTAAGGTAAAAAAAAAATTTAAAATAAAAAATTAAATGCAGTAAAAATGGATAATTTTGTAAAAAATATTTTGGAAGAATAGGGACTTACATAGCTCATTAAAACCTATTTTTGAAGGTAAGTAAGTAAAATTTTTACAAATTTTAATTAAAAAAAAACATATCATTAATCGGAAGGTGAATATGAGTGTGGAGTTATTAATTGAACATATACATATATGTATATGTAAGATATATGTATATATTATTATCATATCAGTATCTTATTTTGGCTGTTATGTCCATGTTTTTCTGCATCCTTACAAAAAAACATAGCTGCTTTAGCTATAAGAAATTGTGCTAAAATTAGTTTATTAATATTGCAACATTACATGTGTAACTAACAATATTACAGCTTTAATTATACGAGCTCATAGCTGTGACAGTTATATTTTTTGTGATGCTGTAAAAAACATCACTGTAAAGGCTAAAATAAAATGCTGGTAATACATTCGTTCATTACCTTTTGTTCTTTTATCAAATTCTCGAAATAAAACGTAACATTCCATTGCAGTGATAAACGTGACAGCAATTGTTTAAATTGTTGCAAATGCAAGTAAATGTTAATAATCCCGTTCTTTTTTTATCCAAAAATATATAAAGGTTAGATCAGATTTTTAGTTTTTATAGAATCAGAAACATAAGCGGACACGTTTATAGTGCGCAATAATATTGTGCAATTAAAAAATGTTAAAAATTTTTAAAATATAAGTATTATTTCTTTTTATATAACTTAATTGATGTTTTATAATAATATAGTGAATTACGTAATATGTTATTAATAATATTATTTCTTTTTCATAAAAGTGCTTCACGAAATTATTAGAAGAAGAGTTGAACCAAGAAGCTTTTGAGAGCTTGGAATATCAAGGAGTCTTAAATTTAATTAAAAACAAGGAATAAGAGCAATATTTTGGGATAAGTTCGTTAAAAAATATAAAAATATGCAGGTGAAAACAAATATTTTGTTAATTGAATTAAATTTCTTCATCAGTAATTAATTTAAAATGTATATTATATTTCAGTATTCAACGCCATCAGCAGGAAGTATTTCGGAAAATACTTACGCAACTGAAATCGTGGAAAGCGGCAGTGCTACAATATCAGATTTTTCATCGGAAAATAGTGGTAATATATCTTCACCTAATCAAGAACTTGTGTTCTTGCAAGACACATGAACGTCATCTTTCAAGCTCAGCACTTTGCGAAAAGTTTTTAAAACACAAACGTTATTAAGCAAAACTCTCATTTAAATAGGTAATTCATATTTATAAGGATTATTGTTTAAAAGAAAAGAATGTAAAACTTAGTATATGAAAAATATTAAACAACCAAATAATTTGATTCTGTGAAATGTCTATTTTGTGTACCAATAAAAATTTAATGATAAACCAATGGTTATTGTTAGTTTCACTTCTTTTAGTTATAATAAATGTCAGAATAGTCCATTTTATTTAAGTAATAGAGTTATATTACATTGCTTTTATAGGGATAAATAATTGTAAAAGTAGTAAAAATTTAGATCTGTGTTTGCAAAAATCCCCAATTGAAACAGAGGTAATAGGTTGCAAAAAGTGCCACATTAAATTGGTATTAATGATTTAAATATTTGTTAATACAATCAAATTTTAATGCTGCATTTGCAATAATCCCTAACTGCAGTATACATAATATATAGACACAGAGCCAAATTACATCGCTATCAATAAAATAAATAACTATAAGAACTGTAAAATTTTAATTATATATTTGCAAAATCACTGACTGTAACACTAATAATACATATCTGACAGAGTCAAGTTGCATAGTCTTGAGTGAAATAAATAAGTCCGAAAACAATAAAATTTTATGCTGTATCGACAAAAATATATGGCTCTCAGTAACGAAAACGGCTTGTATTTTTTAGCAGCATCAGATAAAAAAATATCAACTAATGTTAATAATTCAGTGCAATAAAACATGACAGAAAATGCTATTTTTTCGCACTATCCCGATTTCTACCAGTTTTTATAACTAGGAGCATGCAAAACTTTAGCAAATGTAGTAATATTTTTTTTTGAGTGTATTAGTATTAAAGTATAAATGATAGGTGACACAGTAATACACTTATTCTACAATATACATGATATTTATATGTATGTTTGTAGGGCCCCTTAATACTTTTGATTCCATTAAAATTTAAATTCTTGTGTGTTATAAAAGAGTTTTGTTATTTTTTTTGTAAAAGATATTTTCGAGTGAAATGTTGTTATTCTTTTGATTCTTGAAGTGTAAAAGAGACAAGTTTTTTATGTATGTCTAAATATGCTAATTAAATTATGCCAGTAATATGACATAAGGAGGAGAAAGATAAGATCTCTTTTGTTTCTCTTGTCTACTCGGATAATATTAAAGAGATAAAGTATAAATTTTTTTTTTTTTTTATTAGAATATTTAATATTAATGACAATTTTACTTGTTTTAGTTTTGATTTATCTGTGCGATATTATTTATTATAAATGTCTCGGCTTTGTAAAAGTATTCAGAAGAATTAGGAAATGAGAATACAAATAAATTGAATTTGTAATTTAACACAGATTACTTTAGGAATTGATTTAATTTTCTATAACTGTTTATTTTATATAACAATTAGGCCTCGTAATTGAAAATCAATTTTATTATTTTATATGACTTTTATTTGTTATTCTTTAGCCTATACATGCGTATAAAAAATATGTATGTATTATATTTTTAGGACAACATAAAAATTGAGCTATTATAATTTCACTCTGTTTTACCATATGTTACTAAGTTTGTTTACCCCTATCTGTTTTCAAAAGATCACCGTTCAAATTTTAAATACAAATGCTATTTAATGCTTTTTTTAGAACGAAATTTTTTGATGTTACAGACTCCTCTAAATTTATTCTAAATTATAGACATTTGCAGCAGTTAAAATTCAAGTTTATCATAAGCTACGATACCTATACAAAAGTTACATTCTGTAAATTCTGTAAACATAGAAAATTGAGGAGTTTTTTTATTATATCGTTAGAAATTGCAAAATATGTTGTTGCCAGGCTGTTATTATTTAAGTATTACAAGAGTTATTCTACAAATTTGGAATAATTTTGGAGGTATAGTGTCATATCTGACAGAATTTCAGGTAAAATTTCATATTTCAATAATTATGCAGAGTTTAATGCAAAATTTCAGAAATAAATGAAATGTGTTAGTGAAATTTTGACTTTATATATAGACTAAACTTAAGAGAATTATTAAATTTTTTATTTAGTCAGTTTTTTTGTTTTTCAAATCTTTTCAAATATTTTCAAATCTTAATTTTAATTTTGTTTAAATTTATTTTTATACAATCATAAATTTGAGGTGAAATTTTGAAATTTCATACACATTATTTACTGTTATTTTATATGTAGTCTGCATTTGTAACACTCTTACAAACAAAATTTCTAAAAAAGTGCTTATTAGTTTCACTCTGTCCGTTCGTCCGTCCGTGGATCCGTTCACAAACCTTGAAGATAAAAAGCTAAATTTCATATTTACAAAGATCTTTAGTATCTTTTTATTATCGTAGAAAGTTTTTTTCCACCTCCACACCCTCTAAAATTATCGTCTCTCGATATAATTTCTAAAATTTTAGTTTTTGGCACCTATATTTTCGAAACCGAAAGCTTTTCCAAATCTGTATAAATTTAGCACTTAACCTACGCAATTAGCACTGCAATTAGAGCATTATGTTAATTTTTCTTTCAATTTTTGTTTTGACTGATCCTAAATGTATGCAATTTTTGTACTAATTTTGTATATGAATGAAGGTAACATAGATTGTTTTTAAAAGAAGTATTTTCACTTGTTGAAAGAAAAAGTGCTACATTACAAACCATTGGCCCAACTTTATTTTTTTTTACATTGTATACCGAATACTTACGTATTTTTTATCTTAGAATGCTTAAATCTAATAGACTATTATTAAAATATGTGAACATTTTGCAAAAAAAAATACCTTAGCTGAACAACTTTAACTTTTAGAACAACTTTAATAAAATCTATAGAATTCAAATAAAAGAAATAATTTTTAAGCTTTGTTTAAAGAAATTTTAAATAAATGAAAAATTGAATTAATTTATAATTTAATTTTTTTCTTTTTTTGGATTTAGCAGACTATAGAAGACTATAAGTATAAAGTAAACGACGCCATCATATTATAAGATACTTAAGTATTTACAAAGAAAATGGAAAAAAATATTAATAATTTTGTAATAAAAATGCAAAAGAAGAAAAAAAAATACAAGAATTAAAAAGAGAAGACAAAATTTAAAGAAAAATTATACTTTAACCCACTCTAGTGGAAATTTTTAGAAATTAATTAAATTTTACCTCTCTTTTTACCATTTTCTTATTATTTTTTTCTATACACCATAAAATGTTAATAGAAAGTGAGTTATGCGGTTTTTCTAAAGGTGCACACTCTACTTATTTATTATGCCCATATTATGATATGTGATATTGCAAGTATAAAAATATATATGTGAATAACTTGGTAAAATTATTTTACAGAATTTTATGTAAATACCATTTTGTGGTTAATGGTAACTCCTTAATATGATTTTAAAATGTGGTATGTGTAATACGAATGCGCCCAATATAATGCAACAAAAGTAAAGACTATATAGAGAGATAAAAATCAACATCCGAAAATCTTTTGTGGTTTTCTTTTCACCTTTTGTTTTGCGCTTGCATTCATTCTCGATCGTCTCATTTCGGTTGGACGACATAAAATTGTTAATTTTTTTCTCTTATACTTTGTTTTTATGCATTGCTTTTTTTTTGTTTTCTGTATCAGAAGGAAAATTGTCTTAAACTATTTTAAATTGGTAGGCCTAAGTAGATACCTACAAACTTCATATACTTAAATAAAAAATACCGCTAGTTTAAATTGAAAAATAACCGCGCATTTTTCCATTTCATGATTTCAAAAAAAATGTTTTTTTTTATGTTTTTTATTTTCTTATTAATTTATTCAGAATTCTTTTCAAATTAAAAAAGAAGAAAAAATAGTTATGGTAAAAAAAGAAAATAAAAAATAAGAAAAATTAACTTTTTCCTTCTAAAAATTCTGTGGTACTAAGGAAAGACAGCCTAAGTTAAAACTGTGAATCTATGCTTCAAAATTTAAAATTAAATAAGCAAAGAAAAAGTCTTTATAGAGCTGGAGAAGAGGCCGATATGGTAGTCAAAGAAATGAGCTAGAACAGAAAAATTAGAAGCTTCAATTGGATAGCACTGGATAGAAATGGATAAATATAAAAAAAAACTAAATTCGAATAAGTGACATACCGGTTTTTAGGAGGACATACAATTAAAATCCGTTTTAAGCAATTTTATGAATTAATTTAACAGACTTAGGCTAGAAACTTAAAATTTTGTTGGAATTTTTTTAAACTTAGTCAGATTTTCGAAGTTATAATTGTACACTTTTCTAAAACATGATTGGTTAAGATATTTTCGGATCATTTTAATTTGGCCATCTTAGAATATTTTCTAAATTTTGTTGGATTTTGAGTACGAAGAATTCGAGTATAATAATGTTTTAATTTTATACTAAATTAACTTAGGTAATTTTTTCTTATTCCCACAGAATTTGTTGTATGCGGAATGTGAATTTTTTTTTATTTTATATTTTGAAAATTTTTATTAAATATTTTTTAATGTTTTTTTAATTCTTTTTTGAAATGTGGAATTATTTTTCTTATTCTTTATTCTTTTTTTTTTGACAGGTTACTGTTTTCTGATTTATTTATATTTTAACGGTATTATGATAACTGTGAATAAAGTATATGTGTATATATTATGAGAATGTGTCATTTTGTTTACCGATTTGAAATAATAATATTTAACATTTTTTTTTATTAAATTTTATTTATAGAACAGCAGCTGGAATTAAATTTTTTGATTTTGAATTTTACCATAGATTTTGTGATTTATTATCAATTTAAATAATACAATGTAAAATAAATGTGATTACAAGCGTAATAAACTGGGAAAACCGATACTTAAAGACAGGAATTTTCGGGATAAGAAAAAAAAATCTATTGCTATTCTAAAATTCTTAGTTTTAAATAATTTGTGTTTCGAGGTGGACGCATATTTATAAGATCGGAAATGGTTTGTGCGTATACAGATGATATTGCAATTGTGGTCAGCTTTTTTAATGAAATGAAAGAAATGTTTTTAATATTAGAGAGAAGAGCTGCTTCTGTGGATCTGATAATCAATGAGTCAAAGACGAAATACATGCTAATAACGCAAGAAGGTACACTTAAAACATAACCATTAACAATTACAACTTTGAAGGTGTAAGAAGTTTTACATACCTGTGTGCCTTAACATATAACAAAAATGATATGCACGTAGCAATTAATGAGAGAATTGAAGCGGCACAAAAATGCTATTATACATATAAGTGGCTTCTCCAATCCAGCCTAATAGACAGGTCAATAAAAATTAGAATGTGCAAGACGTTAATTCAACCTGTACTAACATATAGCTGCGAAACATGGGCCATAACAACAAGTGACGAGGAAAAGTTAAAAATATTTGAAAGAAAACTGCTCCGAAAAATATTTGGTCCAAAATTAAATGAAAATGGGGAATATGAAATAAAAAAAATCAGGAGCTAGAAGAAATAATTGATGGCAAAAATATCACCAATTATATTAAGGGACACAGACTAAGATGGGCAGGACACGAATCTCGAATGCCAGAGCATCCAGCGCTGAAAAGAATTCTAGACTCAAGACCTTACAACACAATGACAAGAGGCAGGCCTAGATCTAGATGGCTCGATGGTATAGAGACTGATTGTAGAAGAATTGGGGTCCATGACTGGAGGACAGCTGCCCAGAACCGTGAAGTTTGGCGGAAAATTGTGAACGAGGTCAAGGCCCATCCGGAGCTGTAGAACCAAAAGATTATGATGATGATGAAATAATTTTTGTTAATTTTCTATTTACTTGAAGAAATTCTCATGTAATGTAGAATTTTTATGAAAATATCGAATCGATGTAAAAAAAAACCTCTTGAAGTAGCTTGCATTAAAATTAGTTTTTTCCGCGGTTTTTTTTAGCTAGTTTTTTAATTTTAGGAGCTGTCTTTTAATTTGCGTGTTGCAGACAATCAGTCTGAAAATCATTAAACACAATTTCAAATTATTTCTAAAACTCAATTTAAAGATTCTGCTGATTACAACTGAATGGGAATTTTAACACAATTATGAAGTAAAAGCTTTCTTTTAATATACAACTGGATTTTAAGTGTACATATATGAAATCTGTCATAAAATATTAGTTTATAAGATTTATTTTTTTTTATTAAAGCTTTCTTTTATAAAAAATTTTACTATAATAACAAATAAAAGTGAATACAAACCCTCATTAATGAATCACTAAATGACTAATTAATTACGAAGCACCATTTAATTTTCCCATACTGCAAAAAAAATGCATACATACAAGAAAATTTCCTATGATTTAATTTTTAATTTCTTAATAGAAGAAAATTATAATTACATGTAAATTTTTTTCATTTTGTAAATGTGTGTTTTAATTAAAATTCTAACAAATTATAAATTGTGTTTCCAATTAGCCCAATAGGGCCTTAATTAATCTTATTTTTTTTTTTTGTTTTAAATCTAAGACTATGCTCTTAACTTTACGAAGCAGACTGGGAATGAATAAAATAACATAAGAGAAATTGGAACAAAAGAACAAACGATTTTTTTAATATGCATGCAAAGCTCCTGCATTTCCAAAAAGAAAAACATTAAAAAATGAGAAATGTAGGTTTTAAGCCAAATATAACAAAAAAAAAAAATTTTTTTTATCGCCATAAAGTATGCAATTTTTTTATTATTAAATGCAGTACAAAAAGTATTCGAAATTTAATTGTTATTAAAATTAATTACACATATTTGCTATTTTTATCATTTAATAATGTAAAAAATTAGTATTTAAGCGGATTAAAATAATAAAAAAATCAAGAAATAATCTCTTTTCTCAGCATTTATTAATTTTACACTAAATAATTTCAAATTTTATAATTAATTAATTTCATTACAAGTTCCAGACAAAATTCTTCTAATTTATTGTAATTTTCAATTAAATAGACGATAATTATATTATGTAAACAATTTTCATATTTCATTTACAAAATTATTACAGAAATCTTTGTAATTTTCCATATTTTATACTGCATAATTTAATTTCAATTGACTAGAATTATATAGAGAATATTATATAGAAATTTCTGCAATAATTAAGTAAATAAATTTTATTTTATATAGAAATTAAAATAACAAAGAAATAAATTTCTATTCTTCTATGTATGTAATTTATTAAGAATATTAGCTAGTTTTTGTTATTTTGTCATTGAAAATAATTAAATTGAAAATTAAAATTTTAATTATAAATTCTATATAAAAAAGGAAAATTTTATTTAAGTATGTAAATGTTGAAAATTATTCACAAATTGAAATAAAAGAATAAAAATTGCAATTAAAATATTTAAACATGTGTACATATAACTAAATTATTCAGTCAATAAGTGGAAGGAGTTGTTTAATAATATTAAAATAAAAAAGTACTTAAAAATCTCATTAAATAAACACCTTTATCAAAAATTAATTTAATTGTAATATCATGTACTTATACAAATTAAAAATTAAATAAACATATAAATTAGAAAAAAACCTACTTATTATGAATGTTAACAGAATGTTTGATTTGTACAAACCGCCTTTGGTTACCATACTTATACTTATAAAAATTAGTAATAAAAATTTTATAAAACCTGACTTGTGTAATAACTTGGAATTACAAAAAAAAAAAAGTTATTATACATGAGTTTTTCATTAATTCATTTCTATATTCGTACTTATCTAAAATTATATTGATAGAAGAGTACCATGTACTGAAAAATTAATTATTCATAAAAAATAATAAAAGTAATTCGTTTTAATTTTACCCTCTAAATTGCATTTAAAATGTAAATTTATAAGATAAATGTTGGTTTTTACCAGGGCCGTATTTTTGAAGTTGCAGTCATAGTTGGGAAAAATCTGATTCAAGGCCGCAATTAGAGTCAATGTTTAGAATGTTTTGAATGCTGGTATTAGAGATTTGGGATAAGAACCGCATTTACTATTCAAAATTTTTATATCTTTTTGTTCTTAAATATGTAGACGAAAATCGTGTTCTACTCACGTATCTAGTTGGAATTTTATTAAAACTGATATCAGGGTCGCATTTGGACTTGAAATATTTTTCAGTGAACTGAATCGTATAAAATTTGAAGTAGTTTTTAAATTAAAATATTTATAAATCTTTAATTTTTAAATTATTAAATTGAAAATTGAAGAGTAAAGCTTATTGTTATTGTGGTCAAATATTGCTTTATTTTCTGAGTATAATTGTTCTTTAGTACATTTGTGAAATTTGAAATTTTATTGACAAAGGCTCATTTCAAAAAAATTTAAAAGTAATTTAAATTTATTAAATATTTTTAGTCTTGAGTATTTTCTTGATCACACTTATTTCGGGTAATTTTTTACCGGAAGTTACGGAATTTACGGGTACTTGCAAATTAGTACATTTGTCAAAATTGATTTTCTATATTTAACAATATAATATTGATTGGCACATTAATTTTACAATATATAAGAATCATTGTGCCAAAAATTTTTATAAAAATGAATAAAATTATAGATATTCTAAAATATAATTTGAGTTCATAAGAAATAGGCCGTGTTAAGAGTGAGAGTGTAATACTTTTTCTTATTGTATTTCAAATACATATTGAAATTCCAATAATAAAATGATTGGAATTGAGAACAAATATTTGCCTGTAACCATTATAAATTTTTTTATATACTACAAAAACTATTGTTATTTAAATAAAATAAAATAACAAAAAAAAATCGCACGTTAATATCACAATAATTAAGTGTTAAAAGCTGGTTACATAATTGAAAATAATTGAAAAATTGAAAATAATTGAAGAATTGAAAATAAAAGATGAATTTAACAATATATATATATATATAAAAATGTGATGTATGACAATCACTGAATTAATAATGAGGATATTATAGATTTGTTTAGAAAAAAAAAATTCAATAGCGTGACGGTATTTTAAAAAAATTCATTTTAAATATTGTTGTTGTAAGTGTTGTTACGATGACCAAATTAACCGTTAATTACTTTAATTGTTTATAAGCGTTTGTATAATTGTAAGTATGTTTCTATATTAATTAAAACTTTAAATATTATGAAGAAGCTCTTTATATCCATTTTGTAAGGAGTTTTTTTTAAGAAGAAGAACCTACGATCTGATTAGCCCAATGTCTATTAAATGGATGGAATTTTTCGTTTTTTATACATTTGTTATTTTAACCTTTCAGCACAGTCATTTCTTTCCGCACAGTCGAAGTAAGTGTCATTTTTTAAGATTAATTTAGAAAGCGGTGGGAATTTGCATAAAAATTTCTTCGTTAATTTTTTCACTGAATGAATCGGCTAGGTTCGAAAATTCTTAAAGTAATTAATAAAAAGAAATTTTCAAAGGATTTTTGTAAAGTTTTGGTAAATATAAAACATGCTACTAGCATGCTACTAGCATGGCATGCAATAGCCTGTAGTCCTATTCATTTTTGTTATTCAAACGTATATCAACTATTCACAACATTAAATAATTTAATTATTAATTTTACTCAAAAATTGTTAATATTAGAATTTTTTTGACGGAATAAAATTGAATAATCAACGACAATGAGGCGTTAAAAAATTTTTTTTTTTCTATATTAACATTTAATCGATAATTTTTTTTTTTATAAATATTATAAAATTTATAATTTATAATCGATGTAAAATCAAAGAATTTGAAATTCTGTTAGGTGATCGCGCCTACAATCAATATTTGAATTTTAATTTTTTTTTTGCGTTTATTGTTTTCGTCTCAATTTTTTATTGTAGAAAAAAAAATATTTATTAGACCAGTAGTTGAACATAATTTTGTAGGTGGTCTTTGTTCATAAGCAATATAGCAATTGAATTTTAGCAATTATTGTTATTAAAAAATATTTTCGTAAATTTTTTATTTTACAGTATATAAGTGAAATATTTTTATGGCGCCATATTTTATTGTGTGTACTCGTAGAAATTACACAAAAAAAAACAGAAAAAAAAAGAAAAGTGAAAATGAATTTTTGCAAATCACTCTTCGGTAGCTCTTATATTCCATTACAACGGTAGCATTGTTATACTTTTATTTTTCGAAAAATTACGAAAAATTTAAAAAAAAAAAATGTGGGTTATTGTTATAAATTGAACAAGAAATTTTTTTCGTGTTTTACAAGTTTTGTGCTAATTCGTTGATAATTTTCTGTTTACTGAAGAATTTCTTTTCTTAAAATATTTAATTTTTTGTTTTGCATTTAGGAAAAAATCGGGTTATACGAGTATTAGATTATAATAAATGAGAGGAAATAAAAAAACATGTTCGAAATTATTAATCAATTTTTACATTTGTAGCTTTTTTTATTTTGTAGCAATCAGAGATGCTACAAAATTTAATTGTTTCCAAGGAAAAATTGAACTGGAAATAGAATAAATTATTATTAATGGCAACTCTACTTGTCATAAATTCATTTGTATGAATTTTTTTAAAAATTGAGATCTCTGAGAGTAAAATACCTTCAGTTCGTAATATTTTTTTCTTGTGTTAAAAGCATTTAACATTTCTAACTAATTGTATAATACTAGCCTATACAGAGTGATTCAGAGAGATACCATTGATTAGAGCGTCAAAAATGGGTAAAACTTTTGTTCAAGACTAGGCGCAAAATCCAAGGGTTTCCGAATTACAGGGATTTTTTCGAATTTTCAAGAGATTTGAATTTGTTCATATTTGTTTTTTCCTTTATAACTTGTGTTTCGAAAAAAATAGGGACCTCAAACAAACATTTTCTGAAAGGCCTAGTAAGGGGCCTAAAATCACCATGTTGCTTAATTTCGTATTTTATATACTTTTGGAATACCAAGCATTCGAACTTTAGGAAAAATCAAATTTTTTCCTTTTTTAGTTTTTTTACGTTCCCTGGACCTCGGAATCCCTTGAAATTTGGAACTTAGTCTGGAACAAAAGTTTTACTAATTTTTGACTCTCTAACCAATTATGTTGTTGTACACCTTTCTGAATTACCCTGTATATACAAAAGAGTATTTGAGTGGCTGAGTAAAAAGCACAGTTTTAAATTTTTTACTTTTGTGTCTAATAAATTGTCAATTCCTTATGGTATGTAAAATTTACAGATGAGTTTTTAAAATAGAATTTCCATTTACAGAGGTAGAAATTCATTTGCTATTTCTCAATTTCTCTTCTTAATTAAAAAGCAACTCAAATTAAAGGTGACGAATTAATTAGCAATGCTATTAAGGGTGGCATGTTTATTTTAAATGCTATCAAGCAAAATTTATAGGAATAAATTAGGAATTTTCTCAATATTATTATAAATGATTGTATATATAAAATCATATATTCAAAATGTATTGAATCAGATCTATATTTACACCCTTTATATCAATAAAACACCTTGAGTATAATAAAAAAAAATTTCCGTCGATCAGGCTGGTGCGATACCACTCCAATTTCAAAACGAAACATGTTCAAATTTTCCATATCCTTACTAGATGTACCAATTGCAAATTAGAAAAACCATGAATTTTCCTAATTGTATTTATTTTGGCGTAAAAAATTCTATTGAAGAAATTAATGGTTGGCTTTATAAACTCATGCGGTTTAATTTCTAGTTAGTACCTTAGTACTTAAAAATATCTTCTCGTACAACTTTCTTTAATATTAAATTAAGAATCACACCAACACTTAGAATGAGAAGAACAACATAAACTGAAGTACTTCAAAAAAGAAAATATCAATTTTCAAATTTTTTTTTTTCTATTACATAAGAGTACATGTGTGGATTTTATTCATTATATAGAATATTCACAAGAGTAAATGTATTCCTTTATATTCTTTTCACTCTCCCTTAACAATTTCTATTTTGTAACAAAAAAAAAACAAATAAATTTAAACAATTTATGCTTCACTTCCTAGTTCGTTCCGCAAATTTTCAATAAGATCGAAAAATCGTTTAAAATTGTACAAACATTATGTGGATGCATCAATATTAGACAAAACATTGAAAATATCTATGAAATCCTACACACGAAAAACAAAAGACAAAACATGAATAAAAAAAAAAGAAAAGTGTTAACTAACATTTATGACAAAGCGTGCATTTAAGTGCGCTTTAACACCTTCTCGAAAATCTTTCATCGAATTTTGTTTTTTTTTTTTTCTTATTTTGTTTTTCTTTTCAAACTAAAATAAACACATTGTCTTATAAGTATATGAAATCTAAGATATGTGAAATTGTTACAACCAACCAACCATCTCCTAGATCCCTTTAAAATATATGTACTTAGAAGAAAAGAAAAAAAAAAGGTTAATCTTCGAAGAAATAACAAAAAAGAAATTAAAAAAAAAAAATAAAAAGTCAGCATGGATGGTTGAGTTTTCGTGTTAATCCTCAATGAATGAATTTTCTATCCTAGAGCGCAAATAAAAACATCAACAAAGAACAAACAAACAAACAAAATGAAAAACAAAAAATGAAAGATTGAAGCGGAATTTTTCTCAAAGTTTTTATACTTTATTCTTTGTTTAGGTTTGTACCTACGTACGTTTATTGAACCGCTTCAACTCGGATTCAATAACGATCTGCAGAAAATATGAAAAAGAAAAAACAAAATATTAAAATAAAATTAAAGGGCAAAACAAAAACAAACGGAACTGCAGTAAAAATTGTATCGGATCTTGGCATATATTGAGTATACAACTTGCACCTGGAGGAAGAAACAATTTTCATAGAGAAAACAATATTACTAATATTATTACCAAAGTTTCCTAGACAATCAGTATTTCAATCAAAATATGTTACATATAAGCCAGCCACAGCCGGCATTGAGGATTAGAATAACAAGCGTCGCATTGGTAACTCCCATATTAGCGTCACTATAATTATCAACAAGCAAATTTTCAAATTTCCAGAAACAAAATTTTCAGAAGATGCAGCCTCATTTTCTACAATACAGTTTCATACTCATCGACTACTGTATTTGTTATTTAAAACTCAAAAGGAAATTTTCAGTATCATATGGCCCTAGTTCATAACTATAAACAGAATCTTTGGGATAAATCTAAATTACTAATGCCTGTCTACGTCACATCTGCATCTCTCAGCTACACAAGTTGTACTTTAAAAAATTTAAAAATTACAATAATTCTTTTTTTCTATTTTAAAATTTTAACTTGTACAGCAATCAACAATATTGATGTGTATATATATTCTTTCGTGCATTAAAATGCATTCATGTCAAATGTTTTTATACAACGATAACCATAGTGCAACTATCCAGTTCATAAGCAACTTATATATTTCACTTACATATATATACACATATATAATACGCTTTTGTACTTGAAAACAGGAACAGAAAAAGGTGTTAAAGTAAATTTAAATGACCGTCATCATCATCATCATCATCACTTTATCATTATCGTCATAAACCACCGTATAATGATCATCAACATTTAACTGCGAAGGTATCTTCTTAACCACATTACATACACGTGGAAATAATTATGGTATGCCTTAAAGTTTTGACTTTCAATATGGTAATATTGTAATTTGAGATGAAGAAGCAGCAAAAGAAGAAGACTCTAGGTTTAGTTTAAGTTTGTCGCCCTTTTTGATAGAAAATGTTTACTTTTTAAATCGTAAAAATATGAGAGAAAAAAAAATGTTGAATAAAAATGAAAATCTTAGTTGGCTATGAAATCATAAAAGAAAAAACCAAATTTACACAAACATGTGCATAAGTGTACACACAAACGATCCATCAAATGATGAGTTTAATGTATGCACAATAATAGTGTTTTTTTTTTTTTAAAACTGACTTTGAAGTTGACCGGTCAAAAATTATAATATTCCTTAAATAATAATACAAGGTATTTTAAAGTTTTCAAATGCAGATGCAATGTTGACTCAAAGTGGAGTTTAGTTACTTGGTTTTTATAAAATTTGACATTTATTTCTGGTATGGTTTGTTCTAAAATTCACAAAATTTCTCTTAATTGATGCTCTAAATGCGCTCGATTTGCTAAATTTTTAACAGTAAGTTCATGACCTGAGTGGTAATTGTGACATTACCTTTCCGAAGTCAAATTTTTTATGTTTTACTTCCACTGCATTTAAAACTGACGGTTTTTTGAAAATGTTTTTCAATTTTTGAAGGAATCTCCGGATTTTTTATGATCATTTTAGACAGTTTCGACGGAATGTCATCTCTTGCTCAAAAATTTATGTTTTGTATTGATGTGAAGCTAGACCTATTTTATTGATGCAACTCAATAACAAATAAGTATAGAATTAATAAAAATTTTTACTAGCACTTACAAAGCTCAATATTTTTTTATTAGACACCCTATATAAAAAACCTTCATTAGAATAAATTATAAAATGCACGTAAAAATTTCTATTTTTTTTTTTTAGCACCTTTAAGTGAATTTTTCTCGAAGCGCTCATCTTTTATAAGTAATAAAAATAATGTTATAGTAGCATTACACACTCAAAATGATCGATGACTACTTGCTTTTTATGAAATTTTATATTTTTCTACATACATACATTAATATATGTACATTTTATACATACGTATGCAGCGGCATTACATTAAAAGTTTTACTTTGCTGGTGTTGCATCAGTTAATTGCATCAAAATATGTAAAAATGTTTCGACATTTAGAAAATATTACCATAATGTTGCAGGCATTATGAGTATAGTAACGCAGTAGTAACGCTATATTTTGAAAATTTCGATATTTGGAGTTCTTGTTTTAGTAAATTTTTGAGTCAGGGTATTTAAAAAAATTTTCAAAATTTGACTTCGGAATTTGGCATTCGGAAAAGCTTAAACCGATTACAGGCGATTTCGGGTAATTACGCGTTTTTCCACATATAAGCTCACTTCTACTGAAAGTATTATTCGTTATTTTAGAAATCCTAAAGAATTTTTTACAAAAATCTAATAATGAAGCTCGTGCTCCAATTAGAGGAAATTCAATTTAACCTAATTAGACTATAATAATTTTTATGATCAATTCAAAAATTTCAATTCAAAATTATATTTAAATAAAATTTATAAAATCAGTTTTAATTTCAATAAAAAACAAATTACGAAATTAATTTTAATTTTTGCAATGACTTTTTTTAATTAACTAATGTTGTAATACATTTATTGTACTTATTCGAATGACCCATGACGCAAATTGAAATTTATTCAAATTAAATTGAGAAATGTAAAAAATTCTTTTCTAAGAAATTCATTTATTAGAATGCTGATTTAATATTTTTGTATTGTTAATTATTGCGATTACAAAAACTTATTTTCCAAGTAAGATAGAAATATAAAGCGAAAAAATATACGAATTTGTAGTTGTTCTTGTAAATATTAGGATAAATTCGCACTAAACTATAGAATGAAGAAATAACTTTTAAAATTAAAATTTCTTGCTAGATTTATTTTGCAATTGTTTGTTATTTTGCAAAACAACGCATGGAATTAAAAGCAAATTCCTAAAATATGTTTTAGGAAATTGCTTTTGCTTTAATACCGTATTATATTCTTCGATCCAATGCGAAAATATTTGAAAAATCAAACCGGCTCTGTATTTTATTATTGATAAACAAAACCCTAACTTTATATTCTATACAGTGTTGCTGTTTTGTTATATAGATAGATTGTCATATTACATTTATTAAACAATTAATAAAGAAAATTTTGGATATAAAATTTTTTTTAAAGCTTATATCGAATCACGTAATTTATCTGAAATCCTGACTAAAAAATCCAGAAATAGTTTGTTTAATTACATAAATATATTGAACAAAGTTTAAGATGTGGTTACGTTTATGTACATACAGATGTAACTTGGACTCCTTCAGTAATGCAATTTTAATTACTGGTTAAGTTATGATCACGCTACATCTGTATTCATATAGGTATTTGCCACCTTATTAGAATGGTATTATAGATAGTAGAACTGTTTATTTCATCATTGACACCGAAATGGTAATTTTATTCAGAATTTAATGTCGGTATACGAGTAGTAAAGAGCCCAAATTAGTCCTATAATAAACTGAACAAATCGATTTTTCAGAATTTTTGCAAACAAAAGCTGTAATGTCATTTTTGGAATTGTTAAATACTCGTTTAATTCTTCTTTTATTGAATTATAAGACATTTTTATTTTGTATTTAAAATCTAATTATTCAAATTACTGAAATTATTCAAATGACATAATTTTTCTATTAAGTAGCTCAATAAAGTGATGCCATACACATTATTCTCTCCATTTATATTAGAATATACATACCTATAATTTATAAGTGCATCAATATAAATATTAATTATTCAATTTAAAGCTTTTGATTTAAAAAAATTTACAATTCATTTGCCGATTTGAATTATAATTAAATTAAAAAATAAATTTTATTTTAAACATTCAAAACGGCAACACTCTTATTGATATTCATATTCGTATAAGTATGCTGATATGCAAGTGAAATGACATAAAAGCTAGATTTAAAATAGTTTTGATTAGAATTTATAATTTACAATTGGAAAGTATAAAGAAAAAAATATTCATTTAACTTTTATGACCTTAAATTTTAATTTAATCTACATGACGTATACTTATATGTGTGACAGGTGATTTGTTTTTTTTTTTTATAAAATTATAGAAAATTAGAAAATAATAGACAGCGGGAATCTTTTATAAAATGTTATTTAAGAAATATTTGTAATATGTATTTGCAGTGACTTTGCATTTTTTAAGTTTTCATCCAATTTAAATGCACAATAATTATTATTGTATAACAAAATTTATTAAAAAATAACGTAGAACTACTTATTGGAACCATAATGTATAATTAGTTCAGAAAGAATGCAATTTTTTGAAGACCAAAATTTTTTATTATGTGGCTTGCATTTCATTTAATTCAAAAGTTTCAGAAAAGAACAAAAATCTCATGCGATCAGAATATTGTCATTTGCATATTGCATGCTTTTCTGAATGACGTCTTTGTACACACGCCAATAGAAGTACGTTTTGATTTAAAGTTGGGACAGTGCATACAAAATCTTTTTTTTTCAGACGAAAAATTGGATTATTTCACTGACTCAGTCATTAAAATTAATAATATTATTGAAAGATATTTTCATTCAAACAAAATTTCGATGATCTGGCAAGATTAAAATCAGTCTGTATGTCTACAATTTTGTATCGCATCGCATAAATTATTTTTAATGTTTTGAAATATTCAAAGCTTTTTGAATGTTATCAATTATAATGACGCTAATGAAGTTGATTATAATAATTATTATATAATATAATAACTTGATAAATTTGCATTTAAAATTCAATTCAGTTACAAAACGCATAAAAGATTTAATATCGAATTTTTATTGAAATATTCAAGAAATTCTCGAAATGAGTAATTTCAGAATTTCTTGAATATTTGAAATGAGAAATTCTGAAATTACTCAATTCTGAAATTCTTGAATATTTGAAATGAGAAATTCTGAAATTACTCATTTCGAGAATTTTTGATTTAACATAGTAGTTAAAGCTAGTGCGTATTCATATGCAATACAAGGTTGGTTTTTCATTTTGGACACAAACCATATTGTTCTTTCAAAACTCTCTTTTAGTATCGTACGTCTGAAATATGCATTTTTAAGCTCTTTGGTAGACGAACGAGAGCTAGAAATCTATTTCAATTAATATATTATTATTATCTCTGCTTGTACCCATAATCTAATTTAATTAATAACTTTGACTATGACATATAGAAAATTTTAAATAACATGAGTCTAAAAATCATATACTCGTAAACAATGTTATTACGTAAAATCTTGAGAAAATACGCTATTAAAATTTCAAGAATATTTTAATTAAAAACACAATGAACTATAATAAAATATAAATATTATGCTTAGTTGGCGGATCTTATAAAGAATATGAGTGTACATTTTGTTCATTACGAGTGGATATACAATAAAACAAGTGCACATTAAATGCAATTGAAATAAATAAAATATTTAAAATTTCAGTTTAATAAATAACAATTTTTCTACGTAAGTATTTGTTACAGAACTTTTATAATATAGGGTCGAATATCAACTAATTCGGTGTGATATTTTTTATAGCTTATGAGAAAAATGTTAAGTCTAATAAAATAATTAAATTGTTTTGATATTTTGTTAAAGTTTTCAGTAATTAAATAATGTATTGAACAATTCTATTTGTACAGTAATATTTTACAAAAATTATTGATAGAAATTTTAGACGTCTAAATTAGTTATTGACTATAGTGCAATATAACACATTCAATCGGATTTTCAAGTTTATTATAGTAAGAAAAGCACGAAGCAGTACGAATTAAAATAATCTCTTGTTGAACTTTCGAATTTTTCTACTGTGAACGAGATGGTTTTTAGCTGGAATTGACTGCGTTGTGCTTTTCAATTAAGAGAACTGAAAATTATCAGAGAAGAAACTTACAATGTACAAGGAGGTTGTATTAAAGAAAGTAGCGAATATTGAAGACAATGGTTATACTGAGGCTGAACAAGAGAAATCCAAATTTTGTATCGACACTGTTTCTTATTGGGATAAGATGCTCAATTTAAATTGTTTTACCTAATATTAAACTATTTTGTTTCAATGCAGAATTGCAATACTAATCTTTATAAGTGACTTAAAATTCCCTGTCAGCATTGTAAATACAAACACAACTTATAGTTTAATTATGATTCGCACTCGATCAAAATCCACTGTATAAATTAATCTTAATCAACTTATACGCAACATTCGTGTAGGTTTTCAAAATAATCGCTTAAAATTTTTTGTAATATAAGTGCATATACTCGAAAATATAAGGAAACAAAAATTTGAAATTTTATCCCCACATATTTAGACTTCTATTTCTCTCATAAATATATTAAGAAAAAATATAATTAAATAGAAAAATAGAAAAAGTATTTGTTACGTCAATTTTAATTCCAGAATTATTAAAAGTTAAAAATGTATGATTGTTTCTCTTCATTTCTAAATTAATGGTTGACGGAATGGTTTTCATTGTTATGTTCTCAGTCGAATTCAGTAGCATCTAATGATGAAAATATAATAATTGTTTTCCCACACATTACAAAAAGGTTATGCTTGTATCACATATTTTATTTTTAATGAAATTTTTGTTTTCTGTTTTTCTTTATTTTATTATTAAAGGTCGGCTATAGAAAATTGTAAGGTGTTAGTTTGAGAAAATTAACCATAATTAAGAGATAAAAAGAATGTTTTTTTTTCGTGTCTTGTTTAACAGGTTTTTGTACAAATACACGCACAACTATAATGTTAATTATTTGGGAAAATAAGTCAAGAAATATAATATGAGAAAAATTTCTATAAAAATGTTGGAAATATTTTTAATATTTTTCATCATTTGATCACACAATTTAAGAAAGAAAAAAGAAAAATTGTTTCTCATAATATTTTCATTGTTGACAAAATGACATTTATTTTAAATACACACACATAAATATTTCAAAATTTTATGAAATTTTAAGGTTAAATTGGTAGAGAACTTAAAGAATGCCTATAAATTTTGATTCTAACATAAATTGGGGAAATCTCGAGTTTAGATTTTCTTAAAATTTTTTATGTAAATGCAAGATATTTTGTACTTTTGTTAGTGAAATAGGAGAAATTTTTGTAAACAATAGCTTTTTAATGTATGAATAAGATTACAACTTGAATTTATATATAAGGAAATGATTTTATTAAGAGAATATTAAGTTTTATGAAAAATTTTGGGAAACAAATATTTTGTTGCTTTAAATATCTATAATTTGCAAGGTAGATACTTATAAACTTCATTTTTACTGCAATTGGGTAAATATCGAGCTATACATCAATGCCATAATAAAACAAACATTATTGAAGTAACCAGAGTAGCGAATATACGAGTACAAATTTTAATTGCTATGATACAGCATAAATACCTTATTTCTCATATTTAAAATATTGAGTTGATGGTACTTTAAAATGAGTAATTTCTGTATATTTGTTAAGGAATTGAATTTCGTCAGAAAATTTTACATAGCTTAATTCTTTAGAATATGACTGGAATTGGGAAAATAAAATAATTTCAGAATCTCTATCCAAAATATATTCTAATTGAGCTATACTTTAAACAGAGTACGAATATCAAGATTGAATCAAATAATTTATCGTTAATTTTATCTTTACAAATTGGACTGGAATTAATTGGACTGGACTTTTATATAATCTTATTGTTATAGGATAACGAGTACAATAAAAAGTACTTGATGAAAGTGACAAAAATTTTTACAATAAAATTAATTGCAAATAAGTAGCTCTCGTTCGTTTATAAATTATTTTTGGAATAATTTAAAATTTTTTCATTAAGTTACAAAACGAAAAAAAAAATTTACTTGTACATTGATTTTTCTTTCATTCCGAATAAATTATTATTAATAAATTTTTAATTGAAAAAACAAGAAAATATTCAATAATTAAATAATTAAAATTAATTCAAGTAATTTTGAAGGAATTTCATTTCTGCTTTCTGTTTTGAATCATTAAACGAATTGTAAACAGGATTTTAAACAATGTATTGGACATGGTGTGCAATTTTTGGTAACATTTACTGGAATTGGTTCAATTTAAAGGAAAATTTTTCTCATATTGGATTCTTATGCTGGTTTACAAAATATATTTATTAAATATTATTGATAGAATTTAAAATATGCAATTGCAATATTACTAGTGGGGTTATTTTGAATTGCAATACTGAACGCGTTCTAAAGGTATAAGGTACTCGAAGCTGGAAGAGTTATATTAAAATTATGAAGTTTTTGCCACTCAAAAATAGAATATTACCACAGAAATGAAAAAAGAACAACTTTTATTAATTTGAACAATAATTTTTGGACCCAACGAGTAGCTATGGAAATTCATGTTTATAATTTGAGCTGGCAAGATAATTGAATTACTTTTGCAACGAAATCGTGGTTTTAATGAAAAAGTCTATTTGAGAATTCAGTAACTTACAATTTTGAAAAATTTTCATTTTACAATCAAGCTGTTAACATTTCTTGTTGATCTCGCAGTAAGTACTTTCAGTTCACAATTATTATAATTTCTCTAATTTAAAATTTTATAAGTGTTTTTAATTTTTTTCAAAATCAATTGAAAAAAATTCACAAAACAAAACAAAATTAACTTGGTAAACCCATAAAAAAAAATTACTAAGAAATCAGCCACATTATTTTTTTTTTAAATTCATTAACCATTTTAATGTCACATTAAAAGTGTTAATTTTAATGTTTGACATAAAACTTACGTTAAAATTGAATTGAAAATTAAAAGGAAAAAAAAATGTACAAAATGTACAAAATTTATTCCGTTAAGCAAGTTTTGATTCAGCGTTTTTTCTTTCATTTACCTGAAAATAAAAAAATGAAAAAACAAAATTAATTATGCCATAAATTAAAAATCACAAAAAAAAATTTTTTAATTAAAAAGTAAAATTTTGACAAGAAAATCCCAAAAGCAAAAATAAAAAATAATTAAAACAGAAAGTAAAAGTTGTTAACATTATAGTTAACAGTGATAACCATTTTTTTACTGATTGTGATTTCAGTGTTAAAGTTGAAAGGTCTCATAGGAAATCATCAGAAAATGTCATATGAGTTTAAAAATATTTTTATTTAACATTTTACATTAAATTTTTATTTAAATTAAATATTGCATATCTTAGGGGGCATCCGGTGTTAACTATTTCAAATTTTTGAGAATTAATTTCGGAAAAAATAGCATTCTTATTTTATATATAATTTAAACATAAATGATTTGGCGTAAAAATTTGGAGTTGGAAAGTTTTCGGGTACAAGTAAGTACTTCCGGCCTTTCCGCAGTCTGAACTTGCCTGATATGGAATTGCCGGGAAAATTGTTTTGAGATGTTGTATTAGTTTTGTTGTGGAACTTCTTAGAAAATCGACTCCTTTAAGATTTGAAAATTGCCTTCAAAATTTTTTGAAAAATTTGACAAAATCTAGAGATTTGACAAAATCTATTGAAAGTCGCAATTAAAAAGCCCTTCATAATACTGTTGAATATAGAGCTATCAAATATGACTCATTTCTATATAATAATCTTGCAAGTGTTGTGGTCTCATAAAATAATTGTCATGCGAGCTTCCATTAAAAATTGGAAAACCCATCACGATCTCCTAATTTTTTTTTTTTTGATAACCCTCATCCGGGTTATTTTCATGTGTTTTATATTAAATCTGCGAATACCCCACTAAACTTAATATAGACGTGGTTATCTTGTATACTACATACAAGATCCCTTCTTAAACACACACTTTAGCTTATCAATCAAATATTCATCGCCTATATTGAAAAAAATTGAATATTATAAAACTTTTAATAAGTAAGAAATAACTTTAAATAATTAGAAAAAACAATATGAACAAAAAAAAAAAAAATAAAAATAAATGAAATAATAAAAGTGGCTTTTACCATTTAAGAGAATCAACTAAGGTGTTGTGTAGAGTTGGTTCATTTGCCAAGTCTTTTGTATAAATTAAATTTTTCTAATTCTTTTTTTTTTTATATTTTGTTCATTATTTATTTTTTGTTTATTGCAAATTTGTATGGTCTTTTAAGGTACATGTTACGCAAATTTAATTCTCTTATCCTCTATACATGCATGGCGATGCATGGTGTGTATGTACCATTATTGTGGGTATACATACTGTAGGTACATAATATATTCGTCACACTTCTCATTTTAACAATATTATTAGTTTATAACAAATAAAAATTAATGCACAGTCCACCACACTCGTTTGTTTAAAAATTTGAAAAGCATAACATTTTTTTTTGCCTTTTGTTACACGGATAAAAAAAAATGGATAAGTTAATTTTACTTGTAGATTAAAAAAAAATTTTTTTTGCTATAGAAAAAGTTGAGTCATAGTTGATTTTATTTAATTTCTTTATTTATTTTAAATTTGATTTATGATTTTATCAAAAAAATTTTAATATTTTCAATACAAAAAATAATTTGTTCGTCTGTCAACTCGTGTTAATTTTGAGACTGTATTAAATTGTAAGAATGCACTTATACTGTTTGTTCTAACATTTATAGAGAAATTTGGCTAAGAATAACTTAGGAAATATAAGTACTTTAACGCTTTTCATCGTAAGATTTCGTTCAATGTCCAGCGCGCAAATTAGCTTGTATCTTTTAAATCGCTTGGAATAAAAACAAAAACAAAAATTTTGGAAATGGTACCGTGTATCTCAAATTCAATTAGGTAAAAAATAAAAACTTAAATCCACAAATAAAATTTGTTTTATTGTGAACAAGTTTCGAGATTTATGAACGTAAAGTGTTGAATAGATATATTTTTAAGAAATTAAAAAAAACCGGGATTGCTACAAGTAAATGTTTAAGAACGCTAAATAAATTCACAAGGTTTCCTTGTACAGAGAATGCAGTTTGTGTTAAATGAATATAACTGTAAAAAGTTGGCTTTACGAGTGTTAAAGTTTTAGTTATTGAACTTTTTTTAATTTTATTGAAATCCCTAAAAAAAAATTTATTTCGCATAAATCTGGGCGAAATCATTAGGAATTCTTATATGATCTTCAAAAATTGTTCCTTTCTTCTTATAAAACTGCAATTGTAGATTATCGAAGTGAGATATTGGCAAAGCAGCTCTGCCCCTCTGATCACCACAGCCAACAATGGCTGATTGTCGCCTTCCTATATCCCATTTAAAACATCCCGGTTCCAATTAAATGTCATTATTAAAACAAGAGCTCTTCACCTCTTGACATTCAAATTGAATATCAATATTTGACATTCAAAGCAGGACAGCTATACAGAATATGTATGGCCGCCTCCTCGAATCTATACAAAAGGGAGTCTGATTTTCCCAGTTTCTGCAAGTGATATTTAATTGCACAATGTTCAGTGAAGAAGTCCGTAACAGCACGAATCCGATTTCGGTCCATACCAAGCAGCTCTGAGGAGAGCTTCCTTGAGCATAATGATATAGCCTCCTTACGAAGATTCAATTCCTCCTCAAATAGAGTCTGCTCTAATGCCAGACATTAAAAGTCCACAGAATAGGAAGGGCCCAACGAAAAGGTTGTTTTGAAAAAGAAAATTTTGTTGCCCTCACGCCTCCACACTTAAATGGGCGTTACTCATATTTGTAGATGTCAACATCACAAGCGCGCACGCACAGCTTCAGACTAGTTTGGATGTGACCGCAGTCATTAGAGCGCCAACAACGCCTCCCTGCTATCTGGAGGAAAACTGCAATTAATTGTACGACAAATATTTTACTTTCTCGAAATCTTTATCTACAATTTTTAAATTTATAAATTGCAATTAGTATCCCGTAATGTTGGTATACACGCTTATATACACACACATATATATATGTGCATAATTTACAGTATTTATTCATTGTTTAGAATTTTAAGTTAATTAGATTTTTTTTTTTTGAGTTCTAATATTATTGTTTACACTCTTAATTTATTGAACGTTTATTTACATTTTGCTAAATAATGAAATATCCAATAAATATTTTAAATACGTGCGCATATTGTTAGATTTTTAAACAATTATATATGAGAAAAGGAATGCTTAAAACATATGGTAACACTAAATAAATATTGACATTGTTGGAGAAAAATTAAATTTTTAATTAAATAATTATTATTTTAACATATTGTGAGTTAGTCGAGAATAATGGACTTGAAAATAAAAAATTACGTTTTTTTTCAAAGTAATGTACAAGGAAAATGAAAGACTATAATTATTTTTATTCTTTTTAATTGAAATTTTAAAATTTAATTAGTATAGTTTAATTATTACAATTATTATTGAATTAAATGCAATTTAATTTTAAAAAGAAAAAAATACAAGGTCTTATGATATGTGTGTATTTTATTTTGTAGGGCAGTATTGATGTAGGCATTGGACAAAGTATCAACGTAGTAGTTGCCAATCCAAAATAAAAATTACAAACTTAAGGCGAATTACAAACTTGAATAAGAATATAAATTAAGGAAACTTTGAATGTGTTCCTTTAGAGCCGAATGAGCTGAATCAAGAAGCTCCATAAAAATCAATTATATACTTATTCTCTAAAACTGTATAAAATACTGCTTATAAATTAGTACTGACTAACATTTTATTTGTTTGTAACATGCACAGTATTAAAAGTACATTGATTTCAATTAAGGAATAGATGCAACACCCCTGCTTATTACTAAAATAAATAAATAAAGTTTATGTACCAAAATTGGCAAAGACTAATATTTACTATTGAATTGGCAAATACTTTGTTTTAACTGGCGGGATCATATACGAAAAATGTCCTTTTATTCTTAAATTTTCATAAAATTTACAAAATCTGTTATCAAATAATCTTGTTTTTGGAATTTTTTATTTCAACTTTTTCCGTCTTACAATGTTTACATTTCTAACACGAAACATTGATTAATTTTTAAAATTTACAAAAATTCATTAGAAATGAAATGATTTTTCCTCTAAAACATATTTAGAAAAAAATTGCATTCATAAATTTTTTCGAGTACAACTCCCTAATTTTTTTTTCTTAAAAGTATTTAGGGTTTAGAATTTTTTATTTCCTTTCTCACAGTGTTATATTATTTTGCAATCCATTAAGCAATCTATATTGCTTACACCAAAGTATATAAAATTTTTTGGTTAAATTTTTATATTTAAAATGCTTAATACCACGATACAATCAAAGATTTAATGATTTAATTTAAAAAAAAAATATTAAACAAATGCAAAATAAAATAAAAATTAACAAATAAAATCTAATCTTTAAATCGTAATCGCATATATCTTAAAATCTGTAAGTACATTTAATAAAAAAATTTTTTTTTTAACTAATTCTAATGATCTCTTTATTTAAATATATAATCTTAAAGCTATATATGTAAATATATAAGTATGTATACATATAACAAAAAGTATTTAACCTGAATTTTTATTTGATTGTGATATTAATCTCATTAGAAATTTTGAAATTTTTATGGCGTTAACAACTATAGGATCATTATGTATCAAAAATTTTAATATAACTCATAAGTAGGTTAGGTTGGGCTAGTTTGCCGCAGCCCCCAGAAGGGTACACATAGGTCAACTTGGCCCACTCTGATACCACGGGATTTCTCCTTTTCCGCTCCACCTCAGAACTAAACCGGGCTCCTCAAAAACTTGCTCAAATGCCTACCGCTTACACTCGCTAATTCCATAGCGTGCTAAATCATAAGTAAGCATCTAATAAATTACACATTGACCAACGCATTAACGCAAATATACAAAGAAATAGTGTTTCCAATAAATTGCCATAAGTTTCCGTATAGTAATTAGAAGACCGTGTAATGTTTTATTAAAAATCTAATAATTACGGACGTAGGATCATTTTATTGGCTAAAATAATAATATTTGGGACTTATGTAAGAATCAAATTTAATTTGATTTCAGGAATTATCATTAGTGTTTATCATAATGTGCGGACTCTGATATCGTTGTGTGCCAACTATCTTTATTATAAAAGGACTAACAAATCTTTTACAACTTTTAGAATAACAGCCGGAATACGGTATTAAAAATTTAATTTCCACGAAAAAAAAAAATTATATTTGTAATTTCTAATGCAAAATAGATTATCAGCTAATTTTTCTAAGTCATTTTTATTTGTTGTTTTTTTTTATTCTTCACATTTTATTTTTGTCTCAAAAAAAATGAATTGTTCAAATCAAAGATAAAAGCATTTATTTTGAAAAAAAAAATGCAATATTTGCACAAGCTTAAAAAAAAATAAATAAAATAAGCAAAATTCAAGGTATTCAAGACATTTTCGAATGTTTTGTCTTCTACAGTAATAAAAAGGTACCTTATTTGGTACTCTAAATACCGGCGTTTCAACATTAAATCAGTCATTCATTATTTTTTTTTTTCTGTATAGTGCATGCAAAACTCATATATCACCACAAAGTATAAAATCTGTTAATATAGTTATGTAACTATATTGCATATGTTGGTATGAATGTACATAAGTTTATTTATAGGTTAAAAAATATTACAATAATCAAATATTTCTTGTAATTTAACTATACATACCAATATTTAAATCCATGCATATAAGGTAAAACTCATATTCGCATTTTAATATTAAAAAAATTTAATCACGACATCTACAATATAAAAGCAGAAACAAAATACCGAATCAAATCAAATAAAATCTGAATTTGAAAGGAAAATTTTCGATGATTTTATTGTTGCTTTTTCTTTTTTTTAATTTTGCTAATTTTATAAATGCACCATATGAAAATTGCTATACACTATGGCTCTATAATATATATAACTTATAACCATAAGTAATCATATATTCAATTTGAAATGTTAGTGTAAATGTACGAATGTGTCAAAAAAATATCAAGAAAATCGTGCATTATTATTATAACATCGTTGACAATACGATATTGTATTCATGTACCAAAAAAATAATGTGAATTTAAAGGATTTCTTTCGTAATGGGAGGAAAATTAGAAATATCAGAGGGTCGGGATCTTCTCAACATGATAATGAAAATTACGGAATAACGTAAAAGTTGCATAACATTCTAATAAAGAAATTAATGAAATTATTCTTGAAATACTACGTAAGTATATGCGGTTCAAATGAAAGGAAGCAACAAGTTGTCGTCCGAGAAAAAAATGTTAATGTACAAAGTTCTGTATGCAGTGTTTACAGATCAAACATGTTCAATAGTTTTTGTTTGAGTAGCTATGGATGATCTTTCATCAAACAAAATTTTATTAAAATCAAATTAAAAGCATAAACAATGCATGACAAAAGTAAAGAATGATATTTTATAAAATTGCGCATTTAAGTACGATTCAATATTTCATTTGGCTTCCAACGAACTCAAACATGCCCATACATTTTGTATGAACATTAAAATCTTTTCCAAATTCTGTTAATATATGTAATTTCAGTTTCAGTTGAATTAGAGGAAGCAATATATCCAGTGTATGTTATGCTAGACGAAATTCTATAAGACATTCGCTTCTACAACATGATTACTGATTTAATATTTTTTAAGCAGTCACATAGACATGCAATTTTTAGTTTTGGAATCACTGCATGGTTGGAAAATGGTTCGGTGCACTCTAAGCGACTAAACTATTGTATCTATTTAAATTGATTGCGATAACTAAAAGTTACAACCAGTTTGTAAAAAATTACAAACGGTTTGATTGCTTAATTGTGTGCGATCATACAATTGCATGTGCGCGTGCTTGAATGTAAATCTATGGAATACAAATAAGCAATCAAACATTTGCAAAAACTAAAAATTGCATGCCTGCCTGAGCCCTAAGTTAATAAATTTCACACTTAAATTGTAACAAAGCTATAAAAGTTAGAATAAATTATTTATTTTATAACACACTTAATACTACTCATATCTGTATTCTAAATATACTTACAAAATTGATGTTAACTAATTAAGTGACTGACAGTGTACATAAGAAAGAACTTTATTAATATCAAAAGAAAAGATATGAGGCACTAAATAATTTAATTTTGCATTTTGCTCAAACATTTGCAACAAAAAAAATTATACAAAATATTTGCAGTTCAATGTTGTTAGGTTGGAATTTGTTTTTTTTTTTCAATTTAAAATTAATACATTTATTTTAAAACATATTATAGTGCAAGAAAATCAAAAATATTTTTAATTAAATTAATCATTAAAATTTAAAATTAATGAAAACATGAAAAAGAAAAAGAAAAATTAAATGGAATATTTGTACATGAAAAACCGTGTAAAATTTATAAATAATGTGATTATGTATGTGTATGTAAACCATGTAATGTGAATATGTAAACGATGTAACTTTGATGTTTTTGATTGTTAGAAATTTTTGTATAAATGTATGTAAGCTAAAGGTCACTAGGTTCGAACGCTTCAAACTAACATTTATGTATATTTACATTATGAGCAATTGATAATGTTGCGAGATTTCGAGTATGAAACTTGAAAACTTTATAAAAAACACTTGTAAAAACTACGTGAACATTTTAAATCCACTCGAAAGTAGCAAAGAATTCTTGGATTTCCAACATTGCTCTGAGACAGTGAGAGCCACAAAAAATTTTTTATGGCATTGGGAATGATGCAATAAAAATTTAAAAAAAATCGATTCAATTACTTTGCAAAACTCAAAATTTAAACACATTCTTATGTACATATGTGCTTCTTGCACTATGCACCATAATTATGAATTATAACTTCTGCTAATAAAAAACAATGTTTCTTTTAAAATGATCAAATATGGACTTACGTTGCTTTCGCATTCAATGATCACTTGTAAAAGGTGCCCGTCTTGTAATTTAAATTAAGAAAATTTTTTTTTTAATTCTTTTAATTTTTTATTAATTTTCATTATTTATGTTTTCAAGATTTTCTTTTCAATTTATTTATTTAATTTTTAAAATTTTAGTTATGGTATTTACAAATTTAATGCGCGAAATAAAAAACAAAAGAAAGCGTAAATTATAATTGCTTAAAAAGTAACCCTATTGAGTTTTTAAAACAAAAATCGATTTAAACGCCTTCACATAAATTTCTTCTTTTTTCTGATTATTATAATTTTTGTTGTAAAATGCGGTTCTGGTTCTGCTTTCAATTAGTTTTGGAGCGAAAATAATTTCGGTATTCATGTTATTGTTTTTCCATTTATGACCAAGAGACTACAATAGAAATTTTGTATTTTCTTAATTGAAAACTTAAGTTGCAGTACGGCGATGGTAACAACATGAAGTAAATGCGATCATTAGAATGAAGTGTCCTTGTTAGTAAAAAATGTGTTGTGAAAAAATCAGAAATTCAGATATTAACTTAGAAACTATTTAAAGAGTTCTATTTGAAGAACACTTTCTGAAAATATATACATAATATAGATGTCATCAGGGACAGTTGAATCAGGAGAATATTGAACAAACTGAAATTAAATTTCATATGGCTTAGAATTGTCTTGACCAACTGATTAGCTTTTATATAATTTGAATTTCTGCTCATTTGTAGTGCACAACTTTAAGACTTTATCAGTTATTATTGTATTAAAAGACATAATATTTTGCATGATTAAAAATTAAAATAAATAATAAAAAGCAAGAAACTTGAACTCAGTTTAATAATATCATAATGGCGGAAAAACAATAAAAACCGTATTAAAAAACAGAAACAGATTTACGTACGGAACATTAAGATCTGCCAAAAAAGATAAAATGAACAGAAAAAATGTGCAAAAAAATAAGCATAAATTTCTGGTGTTTCTTCAATAGCTTTTATCGTCTTTCTCTCATTTTCATTTAATTTTTGTAATTCACCTCAATTCATAATGTCTCAATCATTAAAATTATAAATAAATTGCAGAAGAGATAAGATCAACACCATAAATACTTATAAATTCTTGAACAAACAACCAAAACATAAAAAACAGTTATAAGTGTAGCGACAGTATAATTGGCGGCATTTTTTAATTTTTAGTCGGTCAGGCAGTCATTAGGTAGTGCTGTTGATTTTCAATTGATTATTGAACTGTTTGTTCCCTTTTTTATTTCTTTTGCTTTTTTCTCGAATCGTGTTCATTTAGCAGAACAAATACTACATTCGTTCGTAAAACAATGATGTTGCCAAGTAATATTATATAAAAGCAATAATATTCAATAGAGTTGCGGTGGTGTTTAACATGGAATAAATTAATAAAAAATTCTTTAATTTTTTATTACATCTCATTGTGTATGATTGCTCTCTGTTATTTGGTCTTTATTCATTTCTTTTTACATTCTTTAATCAAAACGAGAATTGCATATTAATGCTTAAATAGTTTAATTTTTATTTTGTTTGCAAAGAGAAAATATAAAAAAAAATTGGCACCAATAGGATTTACGCATGATTTTTGTGCTTAACTTATTTGTAATAAAAGTAAAATTTTAATTTTTTTGTTTCTTTTTACATTTGATTGAGTTTTAAGTGGATAATATTAAAATGGACTACTTCATTCTTTGTGTAATGTGGAACAGCAGCCCATATACAAATCATATGTAAAAAGCCTATTTTAGATGATTAATTAAGTACAACGTTTTAATATTTTTTAGTACATTTACATTAAAATGAGTGTGACAAGAATGTTGATTCGAGATCAAAGAAAAACAAATTAATTTAAGGTTAAAAAATCAATAAAATTGTACAAATATAAACTAAATTAACTTTTTGGAATAGAAACGCTTAATATATGTAATTAGAATTTTTAATCAATAAAATTTTTTGCGTTATTCCTATGTTATTTACACGGATGTAAACGCATTTAGATAGAATTCAAAATAAAAAATGGACTTATTTTGAATTATTAAGTCTTATTTCATGATTCGTATAGATTTCTAATAACTATAATTAAAATGACGTACCTTGACTTTTGAACCTTCTCCGACCTTTATGACCTTTCTCAATACTCATAAAAATACGAGTTTGCAAAGGTAGTACGCACGGCAACACTATTTCTCAAAGCTCCAAAATTGATATTTAAACGGCGTTGTTACATACGACACACACATTGATCAAATGCAGATCAAATCAAATGATCTACAATGCAATTTTTGATGTTACTTATATGAATACAGAATAGATCCGGTACTTTGTATATATTGTGTACTATAGGAGGATATTTTAAATATCACAATTATGTATTAGCGATTCTGTAATACATATTACAACAAAATATTGCAATTTATGAACAAAGAGAAATTAATAAAACACAGACATTAAAAAAATTAATTCAAATTCACAATAATTATGCTTTGTTTGAAACACGTTTTGGATTGTATTTTTACCACTTTGTGTATAAGTTGAAAATTTATTTAATTATTTTGCTAATTTTATTTTTACACAATAATTTTCAATGCTGTTAGTGTCTTATTATTTGTTAATTTCATCTTCATACAAAATGTTATGATGACCTATCAAAAAAGTATACATATGAATTTATCTTGAATAATAATAATAATTTTGACATGTTAACACAAGCGATAAATTATGACTAAAATATTATCAATTAATCTCTACTCTTAACTAAACTGCATATTATAACCTTTTCTTGTTAATCCGCATTTTGATTATTTCTCTTATTTGTCTTAACATTGTTACATTCACAATGAAATGTCAGAAATATTTTAATATCAAAGATAAGAAATGTAAGAAAGCACGGAATGTATTTTGAAATATCACTGCTTTATAACATGTGGGTCTCAGCTTTGAGCGAACATTAAGTTGACAATCGTAAAGGAGTAAAATACGTGAAGCAAACATAAAGCCAAAACAGATATTTTTGAGTGTTCTTTCATGTTTACTTGTTATATGGCTGACTAATAAACCCGTCACATTACTATAATTTTTTTAAAAAATAAACATCAATTTTTGGATGGAATTTTTATAATAAGAATGTATGCTGCAATTCAGATTTTAGAATGAATGAATCGTGAAGAGTTAATAATCTATTGCATGATTTCGTATAGAATTTGTATGACATCAAACAAAACGTGTATGATGTCATACAAAACTTGTATGTTTTCATACCAATGTATGATTATAAACTTGTATTTTATCAGGTTTAATATTAACAAAATTAAGTGGATTATAATATCAGACCCTGACAAAATCTCACAAGATTTGTAAAGAATTTTGTCATTCTTCCCATATTTGAAAATGTAAATAATTTCTAATTATATTAAACAGTTTGAGAATATCAACCAAAAATAAAATGCATATTTCAACTTCTCTTGTATTAAATCATTTACTAACTATCCATAATACATCATTTTAAATTTTTACTGTTAAAATTACATATTAATTCAATATGATTCATATATGAATTTCTTCACAAGAATGTCCAGATGTATATACGTGATAAATATTCAAAAATCAAGTAATAACCGAATAATAATATCATGATCATCATAACGACAACATATGATGTGTATTAATACCATACATCATCATAATCATCATATATTATAATACTGTATAGCTATACTCTCATCATCGACATCATAATTTACAAATTAAATTATTAAGCGCCATACCATGAGCGCATTGCATATGTACAATGTTAGTACATTATACAATACAATATAGAGTTGAATGTATATACAATAACATAATTATTCATATATACCATATATATTTACCACAATATGATCAGGTCATGCAATCATTCATATAAATACATAATACATCACATAAATATACAGATACAATATTCAACGTACGTACATAATTTACGATCTCTTATAATTGATGGCAGTTTATAAAAACGACAGCATGTATTAATTAAATTTATTGCAAAATACCGCTGCAGGTGATTAAAATTTGTTGTCCATTATCCAAAAATATAAGAAGAAAAAAATACCGCAACAAAAAAAAAATTTACATCAACTATACATTTCGTTACAAGTAGCGTTCAATTTAAAAAGGTAAGTAATCAAATAAAGATAAAAATAATAATAATAAATAAAACAAACAGAAAAAATAAAGAAGACCAGGTATAATCTTAAATACAGAAAAGATGAATTATTCTTCATTATTATGTCCAACAAAGTTTTGCGTTAATCATGCGCACGTCAACAATATTTAAATTTGCCTACTCTCTCCTCTCCTTTTAATCACTACATCGCTTATACTATTACATGAGTTTCTGTTATTGTAGACTGTTTTTTCTAAATATTTTAGTGTTGTGCCATCATTTTCAGCTTTTTATTTTTCACACAAACAGTGTTAAAGGTAGAAAAGTCTTGTCCTATATTTCTAAAGATTATTAAAGAGAGTGAGAGCGAGGAGTTTTATTTTAAATTATTTACTTTTGGTGAAATCTTTGAATACAGGATGGCAGCACGGTGATGGCTTCGAAATAATTTTAATCTATATCGTAAATTTTTCTGTGTTGTGGTACAATCTGAGAAATAAAAGTGTGGCCTTAAGAATGGAAATATTTAGAATTAAATCAAACCAATCAAAACCTTGGATAAAGTTATTGGTATGAAGTTAGCATGGAATGAAGTTACTATTAGTATGGAATTAAGTTAACAGTTATTTATGTGTCACAACAAATTTAAGAAATCCGATGAAGCATGAAATCCCATGACAAAAATAAACAAAATTCAATCCCATTTAATATCTGAAAACAGTAATGATGAGAGTCTAACATACTAATGATTTAAAATTAAGCAGACACCTGGTATTTTCTGTATTAAGAGATAAAGGTCTTAACATTTTCAATTTTTCCTACATATTCTCTATTTATTTATGAATACTGAGCTGAGATTTTTTATACGTTACGAAAACAATGTAAACAAATTTCAACACACCTTTATTTTTCTTTTGAATCTCGCTTCGAAACATATGAATGGTACTCGTATGTACGATGCACTAGTTGTTTTCTTTTTTCTTTGTTTTTCGTGCAGAAAATTGCAAAATGAAAACAAAAATTATGAATGAATTTATCAAAAGCGGCAACTTCAACATTTTATTTAAATTAAAAACAATTTTTTGTTCATATAGATTTTAACTTTTTTATTTGCATAGAATTTTTTGTTACCACAAAAGTAAGATATTTAGAATCTTTCGAAAAAATTTAAATAGAAAAATTGAAAATTCTTATAAAATACCATTTTGTTTTACAGTGTTCCAATTGAGAATAACATGTTTAGGATGATTCGCTACAAAATTATAAAGTGATTTCAAGGAGATCTAAATGAGGTTTTCTAATTCAGAGCGATTTTAGAACGCCTGTTTCGCCTAACCAACGCTAAGCTTTTAATGAGAAACCCTCTCTCAATAAATGACAAATTCGATTATCTTTCGAATGTTACAGATTCCCAATTTCCCCTTAGCGAGAATCTTAAAATGAAATGCGGCTTTTCCTCGTAGAGAAATTTTAGACTGCAGTGTCTTTTGTTTTTAAATTGGGCGAGCTCTATGTTGGACCGGGCCTCCAGCTCCATAACAAAAATTCGTTTACAAAAACATCAAATATCTTTAAATCTTCACGATGGAAAGCCTAATTAAAAGAATTGAACGTCCTATTGGTCAAACTGTGGGTACACTTCGTATGTGGATTTGTAATTTTATGCAATTATATCGGATGACTTTGCGTTTATTTTTACGCATAAATCTTTGCATATATGCGTACTTGTATGGCGGTTTAGATCAATTGTTAAAGATGTTAAGTAAACATAAATTTATTTTTGCATTATTGTATAGTTGGTTTGTTTTGCTTTTTTTCCTCGTCTCTTTTTTTTTTTGCAAAGGACAAAAATGTACCGGCTTTTATTTTGCATGTAATGTACTTTAAAGAATTTAATTTGATTCTCTTGTCAACAATTTTAATATGTACGCTGATCACATACTTATGTGATGTGTTTATACGAAGTTTAAGATTTAAAATTTCAAGACGACAACGAACAACAGAAAAAGAAAAATATTACGACGATTCGCTATGATTATAATGTTAACATCAGCCAGTGTAAAAAACATCACCACTTTTTTTTATCAAGTTTACAAGTTAATTTCTAAATTCCTTTAATAACTTTACATAATGGTTCATTAGTTCTTGTCAAGGCAGTTACTTAAGAAAAAAATTCTTTGTAACTTTTTGTATATATATACACCATTAAATTTATTTGAACTCAATTATAAAGTTCAAAAATAATAAAGGTGTGCGCAAAACATTTGAACGTTTTTGATTGAAATTGTTGAGTTTTCCTTTTCTCTTTCTATTGTCAATTGAATGGTGTATGAATGCGCATATGTAGTTAGTTAAATAAGGGTAGATTAGGTAAATTAGTTAGAAAAATTATTTGCTATTATTGTAATATTGGCATATAAAAAAAAATTGTAGGATTTTTAAAATTACGCCCACATTATGGTTCATTATATAGTTTAGTTCTCTGTATCCGTAAATTTTTTGAATAGTTGCAGTTTAAACTTCTTCCTTATTTAATTTCATGAGTTGTTCTATGCCTTTCTGTACAGAAATTATTACTTCAGTTAAGTAGTTTTTGTGCTAAAAATTATATATGTTGTAAATTTTCTTTTGACTAAGACAGTGTGTGTGTCTGATTTCCTCTATGATCTATAATTTAAATATTTAGAAACTTTGTAAAACTTCATAGCTGAGCCGAACTTTCGGATTGACTTCGCCAATTTAATAAGGCAGCCTATATTATCCCTACTTTTGTAGAATTCGAAAACCAATATCAAAATAAAAAGTTGTCTAGAAATGGCATATTATTTTTAAGAGTTAGAATTTAGAAGAGGGGCGGAAGATATATAAAAAATTTTTCTACTGAACGGATGGTTTTTTTTTTTTTTGAAAATACATAATATGTGTATAAGATTCATACTTTGAACCTTCAATTGTGTACAACTTTTCAATGGACGAACGAAAAGACAAATTGAGACTATAAAAATTTAATAATGCCTTTAAAATTTAATGAATTATAAAAATTAAGGTTTTGTAATATGTAGTACTGTTCGTGGTCGCCATTAAATTTTTTCGAATTAAAATAAGTTCTCAAATTGAATAAGCTTATCACTACAAGCTTCAGAGCGAGTTATAGTAAAATGCATGCTTTAAAATGGGAAAAGAATAATTATAATTTTAAAATAAATTTAAAGAAATTCCGTAGAAACTGTCAATAATATTATTTTTGTAATCAAAATATTGTATATAGACTCTTAAATATGAGAAATTTGTGAAGCTCACTATAGTAAAATCTAGAACTAGTCAAACTCACTGATAAAATTTAGAATTCTTCGATACTATTTCATAATTATGATTTTGAAATTTCGGATTCTACATAATTTTGAATTTCTTGTTTGAATATAAAATGTAATTTTTAATGAGAATTTCATTAAACTAGAAAATTTTCTTACTATAGATAAAACTTCCTCCTTTTCTTAATTTCTTTGAGAATATATGAGAAATTTTAAATTACTTATAATTAAAAAAAAATATCATGGAATTTTTAAAATATCCATTTTCAGCTATTAGAATTAAATATAAAATTAAGAATAAATTTTAAAATCACCATTTATGTAATAAAATTTCTAAACTTGCACCATGTAATGTGAAAAAAAAAATCTTTTACCATATAAAGATCTTCAATTTATTTCCTACATCTCCATAATTATTTACTTATTTATTATTGTTTGTTTTTTGTTTTTTTTTTCAAACTTCAATCAACAATTTTATTAAACTATCACTTTATAAAATCGATTGACAACTGTACAAAGTCACTGATCTCTCGGTTCATTTTCTCTTCTCTTTTTCTTTTTATTCTTCTGACATTCTCACTCATTTTCCAAAGAAATATTTGTTTTTATGTACATAAAAATGTTGAAATGTCTATCAATTTTCTATACATTGAACATCTTATTTTCTTTATACATGAAAACATCTTAACTATCGTAACTTAAACACAACAATGTTAATACAATAATAACAGTAGCGTTTCCTTATGTTATCTGTAAAATGAAGTATGAGTAAAAATGTAGAGTTAAATTAAAACTAAATCTCGCTCTAAATATTGTATGAATAGGTGCATTGTAATGATTTTCTATATATTTGAGATTAAAATGTTAGTAGTTTTCGGTTTTTTTTTTTTTCTTTAACAAATATTCCATTTAATTCACTTAAAAAGCGATAAGTTTTCGCGCGCTTATACAATAATGATATCGCTCGTATGCAACAAATTTAATATTATTATACGCTCAATAACTTGTTGTTAAATTCTTAAAGAAAATTCAAAATAATGAACAAATAAATAAAAAAACAATAATATAAGTAAATAATCGTATATGCTTTAAAATATTCCGAACTTTAACTGCATATGCATATGCTCATTAAAAATTGAGAGCGCTTCTCTATATTTAAATGAAAATTTGATGGAAGCTGTGAATAATACAGGATGTGATATTGATCAAGATAACTTAAGTATAATAATTTTTCTGTAACAACAATAATGTTTCGCAACCGATAATAAAACCTGTAAGTTGTTGTACTCTAGAGGAAATAAATGTTGCCTGTATTCCCAAAGAATAAGTTTATAACAACCGCATGAAAAGCCTATTTATTGACCCAGTTTTTCCTCGTGTATACGAATATTAAAATAAATTTTTATAGTACGTGTCGATTATCGATTGATTTGTTGTAAGTTAAATAGGCTCTTTTTCTGAAAACATTGTCTGAATTTTGCAATAACAATAGTATACAATAGAACATAAAACAACTATGGAATTAAATTTTATTGTAATTACTACTATATTACTTTATATACCTAAAATCTAAATTGATCTAAAGTCGGATTATAGGCGTCTTGGTCATTTTACTACAGAAATTTTATTTGGTTTGATTTAATACAAAAAAAAAGAGCCCATATTGCAATCCAAATATTGCCATCATTTTTCCTTTCCCTAATTTATTTCTAATCTACTTAAATTTGGGGAAGATATAATTTAAGGTCAAATATTAAGCCCAAAAATGACTAACATTCATCAATTTAAAATATTTCAATTAACAAAATTTAATTTTGTATGAACAACACACTTCTTGTATGAACTGACAATTGCAACAAAGATTAATTTAATTGAAATAATTTTACATTTTTTAAGAATTTTATTTCTCATTTTACACTAAGATATTATAATTAAAATATTATTATTATAATAGTTTACACCCTGTATTATTGTTATTATTGTCATTTCTCGTACAAATAAAATCAAACCATGTATCCAAACCAAATTACAATTGGTATACGTACAAAATGTTCGAATGTCGCGATCTTTAAACTTTTAACAATGATAATTTTTACTACTTATATTTAACATCCAAAATATATATATATATTTCACATTGGTGTATATACATATGCATCTGTATAAAATGCATATAACTGTCATATAATTACAAGCAGAATTCACCTTATTACTTTTGTAAATACAACATACATATATGTAATGTAAGCATGCGTAAATAATGTTTGATTACTACAAGTAATTTTACGAGTATTTCCATTTCATACAACCTGTTTTATTTTACACCATACATGTTTATATAAATACCGTATTTATACACTGTACATAAATTCAATACAGCTGATGTTCAATTCATATCGAAAGAGATTTGTTCAACTGATCGACGACAGTATCAGTAGATATAAAGTGTAAAATTTTGATTTTGCAATACTAAAATGTTGTTGTTGCTTTGTTACTTTGCTTGTGCTTATTACTGTTTTTCTTAATACCATATTAATATGCAATGCATACGATGACATTCTTAAATTTTTTGTTTGCAGTTTAAAACTAACAAAATGATCGCAGTTTAATGTTAAATCGTTTTTACTGGATTAAAATAATAATAAGTGTATACTTATGTACAAATAAATAAAGAAATAATCGCGGAAAATTTACAAAATAATTATTGTTATTATTATGGGATTTCAATAAAAAAGAAAAAGATGTTATTTGTTTTTATATTACAACCATATACGAACATATAGGTTCACGCTTACAGTAAATGCACATACTTAATATTACTTGCAGTTTATATTTACATACACATATTATGTATATATAAAATCATAAGTCAGTATTTAAGTGGGAAATAATTTTATTAAAGATTTTTGTTATTTGCTTTTTTTTTAAAGTGAGATTATATGAGATTTGTGTCGAATACAATTAATCGATTGCTTAATAAGTTGATTCTGTGTATACACATATATTCACCTCTGTACATTCATTTTATCACATTTATTATTATTAAGACGATATTTAAAAAAAAAAATAAATACGCGGATAATAACCATTTAATTTAATAAATGAGCACATACATATTGATATTGAGGAATAAATTAATATTAAAAACACAGTACATTCACAATAAAATTAAACTTTATTAATTAATTGCAAATTAGTATGATAAAAGTGAATTCGAATAAAGTGAAAGAATATGATAAAAGTGAATAATTCCATTGAATAATATGTGAAATTATTTTTCCTTTAAAAGAAAAGCGATCTTATAAATTTAAATTATTCTAATTAATATACTGAAATACGCATCATAAGAGCGAACTATAATTATTGCATACTTCTAGGAATAGGGTAAAAATTAAAATAAGCATTTATAATCGAATTCGATGTTTACCACTTGTAGCTATACTGTATATTTAATTAAATGACAATTAAATATACTTTTTAATTGTAATCCAATCGTTAGTTGCTTTTTTTTTTATAAAAAATTAATTTTGAAAATATTGTGAGACGATAATTTTGAAGGGTAAAGAGGTGGAAAGAAATTTTACTTCTATAATATTCAATTCGTTTATTAATTTGTTTAATTCGTTTATTAATTTGTTCAATTCGTTTATTAATTTGTTTATTTTCAACAAAACTGTTGAATTTTAAGGCTTCTGTAGTTTACCGTTTAAAGGAAATAAAATATTTTATAAGATAACAACTTATCATGCGAAACTGTTCCTTTCATCTTGCTCAAGGAAGTTCTCCTCAGAACTGCTTGGCATGGAACAGAATCGGGTTCGTGCTGTTACTGGTTTCTGGAGCGTTACTGGACAAAAGAGGTGCAGATAGTTTGGGCGGGACATTCTCTGTGTTGAGGTGCTCACGTCCAACTCCCTGGGAGATATCTTCGGGTATTTACTTGGAACTGGGATAGTTTAAGTGGAATATGGGACGACTACAATAAGTCATGGTTGGCTGCGGTGGTCAGAGGGGAGGAATTACTTTACCTATATGTCGCTGCAACAATATACAATCTACAAGGTAACAACTTCGTTAGTTAAAAAGAAATAATTCCATATATTTGTGATTCAATTATTTATCGAAATAAATCGCATTTTTCGGATGTTAGGAGTTAAAACAATTAGAGGAAGAGAAATAAGAAAGATTTTTTTTTGTTGCTAGAAAATTAAATTTTTTCAGAAAGACCCAATATTGTTAATGTAAATTTTCATTTTTTTGTCTTAGAGCAATTTTTTACTAGTTAACGATCTGTTTCCGGCTTGCCGATTAATGAAATTTTTACATACACTTTTAGATTCCAGGAATAATACTTACACAGTCAAATATTTATTCCGAATTTTTTCAGCATTATACTGAGCACAAGTTTGTACATAGCCACAAATGACTTTTTTTTCCCGGAGCATACGTGCTTGCAGCTTTCACGTCAATTTGATTTAATCATTAATATCAGTGTTGTATTGGGGATTAAATCAAGTTGATGCTAGATTTTAATTTTGGTTAACGCTTATATAACATGATTTCCAAGAATTAATTCGAGTGGATTTTTATTATGTAACAGCACTGTATAATCAAATTTAAAATATGAATTAAATTCAACGATTTTATATATTTTTTTTTGTAAATTTAATTTTTTTATGTAAATTATAAAGTTTTGAAATACGTATTTAATTTTAAAAAAAAAATTTAATATGACATAGATTCTGCGTACATTTCAGTTTCATATTTAAATTTCACTAAAATATCAATCATTATTTTAAAAATCTTATAAGATTAAAAAAATATATTTTCCTAACTTGAAAACTTTTATGTGATTAAAAAGTTTTTTTTTAATAGGAAAATAATCAGATTTAATATGGTTTAATTTGATAAATTATTTTATTAACTAAGGCTAGATGTAGCCATCTAGGATTTTTATATTAAAACTATTTAAAAAGTAATTTACAAAATTAATCGGATTTTTATTTTAAAATTTTCTGGCAAGTGACAAAAATTCGAAAAAAAATTTGCAAATTAATTGTTGTACTTGCTAAGAAAATTTATTTAAAAATATTCCAAATAAGGCTTATAGAGTAATTTCTTTACTCATAAATTTATGAATTCGTCATTTAAGAAATCATTGTGTGCCTTGCATATATTTACACAGATTATTTTGATACAAACATTATGAGCTTAAGTTTATGATTTCGAAACAAATGACAGGAACACCTATAAATAGTAAATGAGTGATATTAGCAAGTTTTTAACCAAAATCCCTTCATAAAAGCAGTCAACTTGTATTAAATGAAGACTGAAAATCAATTTCTATAATTTTTGTTTTGCAAATTGACAAGAAAATGCACTTAATGAAGTTCACATTTTGACTTTTTTTTTTACACAAAATTAATGTTGTTTTAATTATGTGTATACTTAATTAAACAAATATTGAATGTTGGTTATTTTTTACACAAAAAATTTGTCTTCACTTTTTTAATTTCCCATGACAAATCAACTAATCTCTATAGACTACAACTACACTAATGTGTTCAAAAAGAAAAAAAAAAGGTGCTCGTTTTGCTTTAAAATAATAATTTACTTTCATTTATTATATAGTTAAATTAAAAATGACACCTGTCATATTGAAATTTCACTACATATAAAATTATATGAACTGTGAGTACGTATAGAAGAACTAAAAACTGTTGTGTGTATACGTATATACTTATACAAGAAAATGTCATTTGTATCATAATTTATAGTTGGTATTTAGTTTATATTGCCATTTTTCACAAGAATCATAGTAATTCTACGAGTATTATTTTTATCGTATATGTATATTATGCATTGAAATTTCGTTTGTAATGTTTTTTTTTAAATTGATTGAAAGTGAATTGGTCACCAATTAACGAAGAAACGAATGCTATATGAAGTATTTGGTGAATGGAAAACGAGATTTGCTCTGATATTTTCCGAAACCAGTTCGAATATGTTTGTATCGAATACTGTCTAAAGTCGAAAATATTGCAATAAATTCTTTTACTTGAGTTAGTTGTTCCAACCTTTTTTCATACCGCTTTCAATTGAAATCTATTTGAACGTTATTGACTATTGACTATAAATTGTTGAAAATCCCAATATTCTATACTTTTAAATTTGAACTTTGAATTTGAATTTATTGGGAAATGGGAAAAAATGAAATTATTTTTTTTTTATCATAAAGCAATTTGAAAACTTTTCAAATGCTTAAGTTTACAAAAATTAATCATCAGGTCTAAAAATTTCCAAGTCAAATCATATTTTTACCATAATTTATTTTCTCAATTACATTACAATTCACTTATTTTTTTATCAAATAATTTTAGTTTCCGGTTTCGATTGAAAATAAATTGTTTTTAACTTTATAGAAAAAATAGTTCATATGATTTTTACATATGTATATGTATGTATGTAAAGTAAAAAATTATTAATTTGGATGTTAGTCGAAATTCATTTTGCTTTGGTTCAAAAGACGAACTGTTTCTATTCATAATTACAAGACATTGTTAAATCTATAAGACAAAATTCGAAAAAAGAGTTATTTAAGTATGACTATAGTGGAAAGGGAAAGCTTACATTTCTCAACAGAGGCATAAACTTTTAAAAATAGTGTTAACTAAGATTTTACTGCTTATTTATACTTTCTTTCTGAAAACGTTTGTATGGGAAAATTGCGTTTTATGTTTGTGAAATATGGAAAGGGGTTTTATATGTTTTCGGAAAGGAATATGGAGTTTTTTACGTCTTATAAAGAATATGTGTAGTGTTCTTCTATCGTGTGAAAAATAGGGAGTTGTTTACGTTTTGTAAAAAATATAGACTTTTTTACGTTTTATGAAAAAAAATAGGGTTCTGCCTAAACTGCAGAGTTTTTTACGTTTTATTAGAGAAATAGGGATTTTTTTTCATCTTGCAGAAAAATGCAAAGTTTTTTGCGTTTTATGTATGGAGCGTGAGAGTGTTTTACTTCTTGAAGAAAAATACAGTTTTTTACGTTTTGTGAAAGAATGGATAGTTGTTTTCGTCTATATATGAAATATACAGAGTTTTTTGCATTTTAATGAAAAAGTAGATAATTTTCTTCGTCTCATGTGAAAACGCAAAGCTCTTTTACGTTTTATGAAAGAAACAGGGAGTTATTAGTTATACAGACTTTTTTAAGTTGTATTAGGGAAATAGGGAATTTTTTTGAAATTTGCAGAAGAATGCAGATTTTTTATATTTTATGAAAAGAAAATGTAACGTAAAATGCAAAGAAAACTATTTTTAATTAATGTTAAACGTTGGTCCTCAATCAACATTAAAATTTTAAATTCCTTCTCTCTTTTTGTAAGTATTGCCCTTCAAATAGGCATTAAATTGCCCAAAAAAATATTTTATCGCCAAATCCAAAATAAAATGCATTAAAAAAAAACACAATCGATTATTTTTGCTATTTAGATACAGGCACTACGATTTTTTTTCATCTACTCAAATCTTTGCATCTGTTACATAGAAATTTTCAAAGACTAGTGGAAAAACAGCTGTCATAAAAATAGCTAAAAAGTATATAAAAATTAAAAGAAAAATGTATATACATATTTAAAATATGTGAAAAATTAACATCGATAATGCGCAATCTAACGTGATATAAAAAAAATTACAGGCATTTCGAATTTAATAGCGAAGAAATAAAAAAAAACAAAAATATTTCAGGGAATTGGGAAATAAAAAAACAGAAAATTAGACACCGATGCGAATTCGATTTGCAGTTTCAGATTTTCGAATTGAACAGCGATAATATTTAATTTATCAATTTATAAATGAAAATTTGAATTGAAAAAATTTCATTTTTTAATTGATTTTTTCTCACATTTTTACTTTTATTTCACTTTAAATATTTTTCAGTGTATGTATATATACATATATAGTTTGACAACAAGATTTTGTAAGAAAAACTACCGCAAATTGCAATAAAAATTTTAAAGTCATGCATACAAAAAAAAAATAAACGTACCTTAATTGAATTAATTTTGAGTTCAAATTTATTAAAGGAAAATGTCAAATAAAATTTTTATTGTATCATTTAAGAAATTAAACTACATACATAATAAAAAATTAATTTGGGTCAAATTAATGACTTGTAAAGTAGCACATTTCAGTGTGGAAACACTTAAAAAAAATTATGTTCTTTTCATGTCGTAGTAATAAGGTTCAATTATTGCATACTTTAAGGATGATATTAAAATTAACATTTTATTCTACTTACTTCTTTTAATGAAAATTTGACAAAGCTCATACTTTCATAAAAAAAGTTGCCGCAAATTTTTTAAGGCGATAATTTGGAAGAGCTTGGTAGGAACAACAGAACAGAAAGAATTGTTTATTAATTAGGTTCTAAAAATTGTTAAAATTTCAGACTCTTCGAATAAAGAAAACTTTCAGACTTATGTTAAAAATTCAAAAAAAAAAAATACTAGTTTAAGACAACGATTAATATCAATTTCACAAAATTTCACCGATGTAAAGTTTGTCATATTTAAATTATGAATTTTACTAATACAACATCATAGTTGCGCAATTAATAAGAATGTGCTTATTACACTACTAATTTACCTTAATGGAAATTTCTTCATGCAACTGCAGAACAGATGGATGACGTGATCAAAGGAACGAGTTAAAGGCAGAATTCTTACCAGAAGAGTAAGCGTCGATTATTCTTCGCATTTGCGATGTGTAAAAATGTTTGTGATTTCGTTACAGTAATTTATCAAACTCAATATTATTAGAACTTTAGTGATCTTAATTTTTAGAGGGGGAACGTATAGGTCCATCCATTTCTTGTATTTTGAATTGTCACATTATATCTTGAAAAGTAGAAAGTCTTGTAAACAAAACACACGAAACGACGGACAAAGCAAAACAAAAAACTAAATTTTATTCCTTAGATGCTATAGAAAATGTTCTTAAAATAAGCTTTCATAAAACTTTCAAAGTATTTAGAGTAATAATTTGAACTGAATTATGACGATATTTGTAAGAATGCGAATTTCGCTTTCACAATAAAACTATTTATATAGAATATTACAATATACGAGCACTTACGCTGCGCGTTTAAGTATAAAAAAAACATAAAAATAAGCACTACAAGTATTTGCAATTTTTGTTATTCTATGCCTAACACATGTCAATAATATAATCAAAAGAAAATATTTTAAAATTTTTTTGAAATAATTTCGTAAATAATCAGTAAGCACAAGTATTATTATTGGTATGCTGCAATGTAACTTTAACATTACGTTGTTAACAAGAAACAAAAATTTTTTAAATTGTTTTTAATTTTAATTTGAAATGACAAGAATGTCAGTAATACTGAAATATTTGAAGATTGAATGAAAGAAACGGACATAAAGGATAATCCTTGTAAATTATATAAAAGAATAAACCACAATGCACATACATATAAGAGCAGGAAACAATTCCATAGAATTAATTTGGGGCACAACGCTAATAAAGAGTAACTGTATTAAATTTTGTTTTAGAGAAACTTGTTCGAAAATATTTTAGGTTTAAAAAGCAGAGCTATTTAATTACATATGGTTGTATAACAAAAGTATAACGAACGGTTAAAATGAGATGAACGATCAAATTTTTTATGTCTCTCATCTATAGAACCTGGAGTCACAACTCCGGAACCTAGAATTATAATTTGGCTGAGTTAAGTCTCTAGAACTTCAAGTATTCAAATAATTAAATTCTAATTTTTTTCCTAATTAACGGAATAAAATAATATAGGGGTGTCAAATATGCTAAAATTAGAAAAAGTGGCAATTTGACGTAATATGAAAAAATTACGCCTAAATGTTAGAAATCATCTACATGACATAAAATACGTTTATCTAACATAGAAACTAAAAATTATTTCAAATTTTACTTATTTATTTTGAAATTCGAGAAATCTACTAAAATTTTTGTATTTCGGTGCATTCTGAATTTCCGAGACGTGATTATCTTCGTACAAAACTGTTACCTGTTAAACTAAAGCTCTATTATGTCCAAAAAGCTCATAAATTGATTTTAATTAATTCTTAAATTAAATTTAAAAACTTTTTTTAATAAACGTTCTTTTAATTACAGAATTAATGTTAAATAACTGAACTCGCGGTTAAGAAATACTAGAATGATACATTCAGAAAAATATCAAAATTTAATATTAGATATTAAAATTGAAACTAATTAAAAAATCAGGATAAAATAGCCAGCAGTTGTAATTGTAAACTTAAATGAATTTGAAAATTTTAACATTGCACATTTTAATCACATATTTATTAGGTATTGTACTTGTTGTATAATACACGATTATGCTACCCGCGTTTTTATCAAAATTTAAAGCTTTTTCTAAATTAAATTAAATGAAAAAATCACCAATTTAATAACCATAATTTAAATTAAATAAATGATAAAATAATAAATTTTGCGAATAAAAAGCTAAACTTACAATAATAAATGCCAAAGATTTATTGCATATTCCAGCAATTATTTTGTAAATTATGGTGCTTACCTGAAATTAAAGAGAAAAAAAAATTTTGTATTTAATAATAATTTCAAAGAAATTGTATAAAAAAAAATTAAAATTATACTATAATTAAAATGTCAAATAAGATTTTGACTTCACGATACATTGAATATTTTTTTGTTTCATAAAAATTGTTACATAAAAATCTGTATTTTACGGCGTAAATTGTATAATGAAACAGAGATTCTAAACAACAACCAGGAAGCAAAAATTATTTATGGTTTATTCGGTCGTATAATGCCACTGTAGTATATTCAAAAATTTTTTGATATTACATATTTAATGCGATTATTTTTAATTTAATTTTTGGAAAAGCGAAATTTTAATACATGAAATTTTTAATATAATAGTGAATCTATTCAAAATTTTATGGCTAAGATGATTACTAGATTCGTATGGACATAAAAGATTAGTTGTTGTCTTACTCTCTCATGTGTCTTACCATTTGCTTATTGTATATTCCTCCGGGGATTAAGAGCGTTTATAGCTTGGTTCAATAGCTCTTATAGCTTTCTTAGCAATAAATAAAATTTGGCTATATTTACGAGTATTGTATCACCGAATCCCTTCTTTTCCTTCTCCACTATTTCGAGCCAGATTTGATTCCTGATATTTTTTTAATCTAGGGCACAATTTAATTTAATATGATCCGTTTCAATACATACAATACAAACTAATTATACAAATATACTTCAAATATTGATGAGAAATTATTAAAATTTAGTCATTAGTAATAGCATAATTAAGAGAATGAGTAAATATGCATACTATAAACAGAGAACTTTCATATCAGTACTTGGCTCTATACACATACATAAATGCACATAATTAATTAATCAATTTAATATATATATATATATATATATATATATATATATATATATAAATAATCCATATATATATATATATATATATATATATCATGTACTTGTACTTATATGGAATTATTATAAGTATGTAGAAGCTATTTACGTTAGCATCCCATTCATATTCAATTGATATATTTGAGAGTTCAAATTCAATAAATTTTTAAGGTCATTTAATCACCATATTTGTGTACCATAAAGTAAAAATATAAAAAAATAAACTTTTATGTAAAATTAATTAATAGATGTCAAATTACTACTATATAAAAAAATTTATAATCTAATGGTGTGACATTAAAATTAAATTTTTTAATTTTTCTTTTTTTTTTTTATTAAATTATACAATCTAATATGTAAATGTATAACATTAAATCATCTTGAATTGCGCACTACTTACAGAAATTTATAAAATTTTATAAAGTGTAGATATGCATGTATATACAATGTGTATAATACATACAGATGTAGAGATGTGTGTACATTTCAATTAACTATAATTAAAAAATAGGATCAAAAACATGGAAAAAAATAATTCTATTCCGTATATTCAATAAATTAATTGATTACTTTAATGACACCTTTCGCACATTACATTCACATACATCCCTACATACATGCATATAGACATTAGACATACTTTTTTTATGACATAAAATGTATGTTATTGGTATGAAATTGTAAAAAATACAAAAAAAAAAATAACTTGAATGGAAAAATTTCATAAAAATCTTAAAAAAATATAAAAAATTTTTTATTTAAAGTGACCATTTGAATACTGCTTTTTAGGGGTACATTTGAAGTTTTATTGTATAACAATAATTTAATAATGAAATGCAGTTTAATAGAAAATTTAGCAATTTATTCTATCTCTTGCGACCATTTTAGTATTCAAAAATTAATGGAAGAAAAATGGTGCATATACTTTGGTTCATTATCTTAAATGACATCCAACGTTCCTCAAATAACTTTTACATAATGGGAGTGTGCTATTTACCTTATATTTGGTTTTATAGTCATATCATCCAATCCTATAATATGATAAACGTATTCCCAAACTATTAAAAAATTTGCAATAATTTTGTCAGTCAACTTTTCCATCCATGTCCGATCATAGGCAGATTAGGTTTGATATCATGGTCTCCGGGGGCCTGGCAGAAGAAATATATCGGGTGCCCCAATCCACAGATTGGAGTCAATTCGAAACGCTCCTCATGGATGGGATTAGATCCGTTCCTGCTTCTGTCAGAACGGTGATGGATATCGAACTGGCCAGCGAGGCCCTGACGGCGGCTATTACTAATGCCTATCACGGGAGCTGCCGTGCTAAGCCGAGGCGGAGCAATAGGAAGTGCCCGTGGTGGAATGAGGAGCTTTCAAGGCTTAGACTAAAGACCAGGAAGCTATTCAATAGGGCCAAAGCGTCAGGATCGTGGGAAGAGTATAAGGACTCACTCACAAAATACAATAAAGAAATTAGGAAAGCGAAGAGAATCTCGTGGAGGGCGTTCTGCAAGGGCATTGATGAACTCCCCAGCAGTGCGCGTCTTCACAGGGTGCTTTCCAAAAAGTATGCTAGTAGGTTGGGCCTAATGGAACGTCCTGATGGCTCCATGACTGAGAACGGAAGGCAGACGTTGGAGCTTATGGCGTCAACGCACTTTCCTGACTCGGAGATTCTTCGGAATCACTCAAATGCAGTCATCGAACCGGGGGCACCCTGGCCCAGGAGGGATGACTGGCAACGATCCCGTCTAGTCTTCACGATGGGCAGGATTAGATGGGCTGTTTTCTCTTTCAGGCCCTTCAAATCTCCAGGTGATGACGGGATATATCCTGCATTTTTGCAGAGGGGTTTCCAACATATCGCTAGAGCACTGTTGGGAATTTTTCGCGCCAGCTATGCGTGGGGTTACATCCCTCAGGCATGGAGGGTGGCTAAAGTGACGTATATTCCGAAGGTGGGTAAGCGACCAAGCAACCACCCAAGGTCTTTCCGTCCAATCAGCCTTACTTCTTTTCTATTGAAAGCAATGGAAAAAGTGATTGATAGATTTATACGGGACGGTGCACTGGGAAGCAATCCCTTGCATGAATCTCAATACGCCTATCAGTCAGGAAGGTCTACTGTACTCGCTCTGCAGAGTCTGGTGGGGGTCCTTGAAAACTCACTGGAAGTGCGGGAGGTAGCAGTTGGCTGCTTCCTTGATATAGAGGGAGCTTTTGACAACACCCCATATCATGTCATCTGTGAGTCGTTGCACAAACGAGGGATTGATGCGACGACTAGCAGATGGGTCAATCGGATGCTACAGGATAGGATTATTAAGTCCACCATAGCTGACGATATACTCTTCATCTCCGCTGCAAAAGGATGTGCGCAGGGCGGGGTTCTTTCGCCCCTCCTGTGGTCCATTGTAGTGGATGATCTAATAGCTGCTCTCAGGGGCTCCGGGGCGCGTGTCTGGGGATACGCTGACGATGTGGCCTTCGTCGTGCGGGGAAAATTTGAGAGCACTATTTCTGATCTTCTACAGCAAAATTTACGTGTTGTGGAAAGGTGGTGCAAAGGCGTTGAGTTAAATATAAATCCAAGCAAGAGCACTTTGGTCGCCTTCACCAGACGCAGAAGCAGGGACAGATTAACGAGCCCAATTCTGTTTGGTGAACGTATTAGTTACTCGAGGGAGGTGAAGTATCTGGGGGTAACCCTGGATGATCGTCTCTCTTGGAATACCCATATCGATAGAGTTATCGGGAGAGCTACGGCGGCCTTGTGGACGTGTAGGAGCTTCATCGGGGGGACCTGGGGAATTAGTCCCAGAATAGCACTGTGGCTATATACGGCCCTTGCTAGGCCCATCGTCACCTATGCGTCGATTGTATGGTGCCGTAAAGCTCAGCAGGCGGGTGTGCGGGCCAAGCTAGAAAAGCTACAGAGGCTGGCCTGCCTGGGAGTGACCGGGGCGATGCGGACGGCTCCCACCGCTGCATTGGAGGTGATGATCGGATTGCCGCCACTGCACCTCCATATATTGAAGGAAGCTCGGCTGGTGACTTACCGACTTCTCTCTGGCGAGGACGGGGCAGGGCTAAAGTTGGCCCACAGAACTCACAGAGACTTCATTGAGGGCGATCCGATTCTAAGGATAACCATGTCAGATACCTGTCTGCCGCGGTACAACTTCGACCACAAGTACAGGGTTCTGTTTCCTGATCGATGGACGTGGGATCGGGGTGGTCCGGTACTTAGGTCGGGTTCGAGCGTGTGGTATGCGGACGGATCCAAAACGGAGTCGGGTGTGGGCTCGGGCGTATACGGTGTCCGCCCGGACACGCGTGTATATGCAACCCTTGACCCGTATTGCACAGTGTTCCAGGCCGAAATACATGCAATAGAGATCTGTCTGAGAATCAATTTGGAAAGGGGGTATAGAAACCGCACCATCTATGTGTTCTCAGACAGCAGGGCTGCACTGCTGGCGCTCCGTTCAGCTCAGGTTACATCCAAGCTGGTCTGGAGCTGCCTTGCTGCACTTATGGAATTGGCATCGGAAAACAGAGTGATGCTCATTTGGGTGCCGGGCCATAGTGGCCATGCGGGCAACGAAGTTGCCGATGAGTTGGCACGGAGGGGATCTGGGGCTGCCTTTGTGCAGCCGCTGCCTTTCTGTGGTCTGCCTTCTTCCGCCGTGGGGGCCAGGCTTGCCTGCCTACTCGCGGCGGAATGCAGTCGTCACTGGCGGGACACGAAAGGGTGCCGTCATGCGAAGGTGTTTGTTCCGGCGTGCTCCGGCGGATTCGCTGCGGAGTTGCTGGGGATGAGCAGGAGCCGGGTTCGCACTATTGCGAATTTCTTCACGGGGCACTGCCCGGTGAAATACCACCTGCACAGGCTGGGGAAGTCGGGCTCCTCCCTGTGCAGATTTTGTGGGGGTGGCGATGAGACCGCCGTGCACATTCTCTGCGACTGTCCGGCACTGGCTGTTCGGCGCCGCAATTGTCTTGGACATGGGTCCCTAAGTGTTCGGGAACTATTGTCCAACTCCCTTAGGGATATCTCCGGCTTTGTGATTGGGACGGGGATATTATAGACGGGAGAGTGGGGTGGCTACAATAAGTCAAAAATGGCTGCGGTGGCTTGGGGGGATGCTCCTGTCCCCACTCAGTTCCCTTAGAATCTACAATCTACAATCTACAGTCAACTTTTGGGATGAGAAAAAATCTAGGGTAACGAATCGTCACAAAGGCAAAGTCAAAGAAATTTATAAAAAACAGTTTTTCTCACAGAAATCGAACTGTAATCAGAGACCATTCGCTTTCAAAACTGACGCCTTACTAATCATAACACAGAGAGCTATAGTGAAAAATTGTCGAGAAATTCCTCTCAATGAGGCGTTGTTTGATTAGGCACAATTATACTCAAGCATTTTGTTTCAAAGTCTATTAACAATCTACTGATAGGTCAACTAATTTTTCAAAGTCTATTAATAATCATCCCACTTTTTTTTTTTTGCTTTTTTTGAAACATATTGTTTTAAGGGGTTTAAATTTACTATATTTTAGCGGCTAAAGACAAATATTTCAAAATATTAAATGGATTTTCATAATTTACAACGTTTTTCCTCTAATAAAATGACCGCGTGATTTTTTATTCAAATACATAATAATATGGTATATCTAAAACAATCATTTATCGACATCGAATGTGGGCATCAAATTATTACTTTTTCAATGGTTAAACTCATCGAATCCAATTGAGCTTTTTTCGTTTATCTCTTTTCTGCTTCTCTTTTTTTTATAAATTTTAATTCATTAATTTTCTTTACATTAACACTTGACTTCTTATTTTAACTTTGTGTTCCTTGCAGCTATATTTAATAAATTATAATTTATTTGTAGGTAATAAAGAAGATTCCAAATCTGAATTATACACTTGTGTATTGAGTAAGGCAACATAATTTGTTAATTTTTTATGCTAAAAAAAAAAATTTGTAATTTGCTATATAATTATAATTTTTTGGCACAAAAATACTATTTATAACGATTGATTAGTACTCAAAATTGTAGTGGTTTGTAACTCTACTAACACTTTAATTTGAATACTTCAGCCAAAAACATCCAAATTTACTTGCATATTTTATTAATTTGAATGAATCGCACTTGTTACTCAGAGTAGGTATTACAAAAGAGGTAAAATATACATACATATATAATTATTAGTCAGTTCAATAGGGTCAATGTTGCAGTTAATTGATTTGACATTGATGGATCTAATGACTTCTTACAAAGTATAATTAAAAGGAATAAGTTTACAAATATACATTCTTTTTTATACTCAAAAAATTAAATTGTTAAATTGAGTTTATTAAACTTAAAATGAATGAGATGAGTGTTTATTAATTTAGTTTATTTCGAATGTATGATATTTTTCATATTGAGTGTTGTTTACACAACAAATTTATGTACTTAGTTACTCTTTAATTCTTTAATTCAAAAATCATTCTATAATAATGAAACTTACTGAATATAGTAAAATTTTATTCATATGCTCAAGTTAATAAATAAAAAATGTCAATTCCAGTTCAAAGTTAATTATTATTAAAATGAAAATAATTAAGTGTAACGCAGCAGAATGTATTGTAAATTAATTATGATTTTTACTTCAATTAGAAAATTTTTCTTAAAATTAAAAAAGACAATTAAAACATTTGTAAAATATAATATTTAAGTGAAATTGAAATGCGGGTTATTTGTGTGGTTGATCATAAGTAAACGAGGCCTTAATTTGAGGTATTTTTTATATATAGATCTCTATGATGTATTCTGTTACTGTGCAACAATGCTCGAGATTACATTACACAAGAATTTAATCCACAGATTTGTACTGCTCGACTTATTAAATTGAAACCTCTGCCTCTCATTTGACTCAATATAAGAGATATTTCAAAGAGGAGAAAAAAGTCAAAGAGAGAACGAGAAATATTATTTTAAAGAAGAGAATGACACCGATTGCAATTGATTTTAAAGTATTCCGGTGTGTTGCAATGACTTCTAATCTTAAACTAAACGTAAGCAGTTTAATTAATTTTTATTTCTATCTAAATTAATTTAAAGCTGAAGATTTTTATTAGAGAACACAATAAAATTTTATTTTTATTAACCTTTTTGAATTTTAAATTAATAGTAATATTGAAGTATGAATCATAAAATAACCTGTTTTTAAGAAAAAAAAATGACCATCGAAGAATTTTCTTAAATTACTTTTTATTTATTGAAATTTTATTAAACAAATGGCTGTGAGTCATACAAAAATTCTTTAACAAATTATGAATAAAAAATTTTGAATATTTCTGAATTTTTATGGGAATAATTTTACTTTTAAGGTATTTAGTAAGTTCATTGTTGCATTCTAATTTGAATTCTAATGTACACATTTGGTTTTAAATTTTCCTATTTCAATATTTGGAAAAATCTGGACATAATGTTTGGTTGAGTAAAAGATTATCTTGGCGTACCGCACTTTAAGGGAATACGAGATGAGAATTGAGATAGCTTTGATAGTAATTTCAGTTATGTTTATCAATATCACGAATTAGAAGGAGGCGGATAATACAAAGATAGATTATAAATAATAGACTTGAATAGAATTGAGTTCGGGGTATTTATGAAGGGCAATTCTGTCTTTGAGGTTATAGTCTTCCAACAGCTGAATATTGTTAAGCGTGTTATATGAATTGAATAACTTCACATTGAATCACTTTTGCTCGAAACAAGGATGAGATTGCGAATTGAGCATATTCTCTATTATGAAGCTCAATTGGAAAAGGCAAACTTGTGCACCTAGAACGATAATACATACTAAATCTTTTTGATTTGAGAAAGGCTGTTCAACTGTTCAGATTAACTGCAGATCAACTGCTTGATTAATTATTTCAATCTATGTAGTAGAATTTATACATTTGTATATATCTAAATGATTTAGACTTAATAGATGTCTGTGCATACATGAATTCGATTTGATATTTAAAGTTGTTTTTCATGATTTGTCAATGCAATTCTCAAAGTATTGAAGTATACAGCAAATTATATAATATTTCAAGAAAAACACAAGCATTACCTTATTTTTTGCAATACTTGAAGCATTTTAACAACAATAATCATCAACACTCAAAATGATGACACAAAGCCTTCATTATGTCAGTCTCTTGTACTTAAATAAGAAAGTCTTAAAATTTAAAAATTATTATTTAATAAAAGTAGAAGCTAGTTAACAAACTTTTCAGACAAAACTTTCAATCATTTTTCAACTTTTTTGCAACCAATTTAAATTTTAATGTTGTCTGGAAATGAAAATTCCCATAACTACTATAATTAATTTAATCATTGTTATTTTAATGATTAAATTCCAATGTTTTGCTTTTTTAAATATTTTCGCAGTTCCATAATAAAATTTTATTTCGAAATCTGGTATTAATTACCAAAAAAAAAAAAAATATTTTACTGTATTTGGTGCCCAAGTCGTTATACACCAAAAATCCCAATATAATACCGCAAAAAAAAATATAACAATTTCCGCAAATTTGTAAATCACCTGTTAGTCTCATAATAATAAAAAAATTACGAGAGAGAAAAAAAAAGTGAAAATAAATAAAAGTGATTCGAAATTTTTAACAAAAATTAACCTTTTTTCTCCACTTTTCTTTTCTTGTCTTTTTTTTTTTTCAAATTTTTATTGTACTTTCCATTTAACACTTTTGCTTTAATTAAAACCAAAAAAGTTTTGTATTTCAATTAAGAAATTTAACGAAAAATTTCTTTAACACCAAAAATACAAAACAACCATTCATCCCGTGTCTCCAAAAAGTCAAAACACAATTTCAAAATCCAAAAAAAAAAAACCCAATTTATTTTATCGTAATTTTTTTTTTTTGGTATTAATAAAAAAAAGAAAACTATTTTTTACCGCCAAACAGAAAACCAGTTTTAAAGAAAATTCGTAATTCGTGTTTGTTTTTCTTTTTTTTTCTCTTTTCTTTTTTATTGTTTTGACAAACATTATCGTAACTATTTAACCCTTTTCTGTTTTCTTCTGTTTTTTCTTTCTAATGTTTTACTTTCCCTTCATTTAAATATGAAAAAAATGCAATAAACAAAAGTACCTGTAATTTAAAGAGACTTAAAAATTTCCGATAATAAAATCAATGAAAATACCGAAAATCTAAAAGAATAAGTAAAATGATTTTTGATAAAAAAAAATAAGCCGAATTTAATTTACTCTAGACTTTATTATAATTCGAACGCAAATCATAAAGGTTCCAATTAAATAAGGTTATTTTTCAAAAACGATGCGTACACACACACACAAACTTTTATTAAATTGAAAAGAAGAAATTAACATCAACTTATCGTTGATATTTTAGAGGAAATTCATTTTTTTCTTTGGTCTTTCTTTTTGCTGGATTTTGTTTTTTCTTGAATTAAAATAACAACAATAGATTCCTAACAAGTGGACATGAACAAAAATTTATAAAATTAATTAGTGTATGTTTAAGTATGTGGAAATAATGAGACGTTTACATGAGCATTTTGTTATATGTTTTGTATTTTTGAAGAGATAGATTTACGTTTATAAAATATGAAACAACTCTAAGATATTATATAAGAAAACTGCGAAGATAATGGAATAAAAAATATAATTTGATTTACTTATATTTAAAATATCAGCGCCAGAGTACGAAATGATGCAAAATCAAAGTCAAATAACAAATAGTTCATCTAGCTCAAATTTTTTTTGGAGGTCGTAATCAAGTTATTTACGCTATATTACTCTTGTAGTTATATCACTTGAAAATCGTGAATTTTTGATTATATTCCGTTAGGAAACTACGTGACTCTATACAATGTACATATGTAACAAAGATTTTTAATAATCAAATTTCGACAAATAAAAAAAAATAACACCTTAATCTTAAAAAGTCATAGAGAACCAATCGAAATGTTGAGTGAACCCTTCAAATTAACCGTTAATTAAAACTATTACCGTAACAGCAATATAAATATAATAAGCCGTTACATCGACATTTGAAGCAAATTTTTTCGGACACATGGGTATTCGGAGCGGTATCAAATATTAACAGTTGACAGGTGTGATTAAACAAAATTTTTGTTCTTACTGGGTTATTGCGAATGAAATTTTTGCAAAATACAAACTTTTGCTTTAATTTCGCCTCATATGATTTCTCCTAAACGTATGCAATATAATTCATAATTTTTTTCATATAACTTGGAACTCTTACGCTTTGTCAAATGTCACTGAAAAATCCTATTTTTTAAGGTAGGGTTTAGTGTAAATATTTTTTCTTTGTTAGAATTATTGTTAACTAAAAATCAGATTTAATATACCTTTTGTTAATCTCACAACAATTTCGTACAAGTGGTTTGAAAATATTCCCATACTTAATTATAATAATTGCTCATCTTGTTCATCGCGTTGTTCTTTTCTTTTTTAATGTTATTTGCCATTTTGTTGTTTTCTCTTTCATTTTTTTTCAATTTTCAATTTCGAAATATTAATAAGCTTGATTTAATATTTAGTACAAGCTCAGATTACTAATTATGTATATAAATACTTGTAAGTTATAATTTATTTTCTGGTATTCATTTTAAATTATTCAAAAATCTTGTAAAATATTTTAAGAGCGTACATTTTAAGAAAAAATCTTTTCTCTTGTCGCATCAAAGATTGTAACTAAGCGTGTATTATTTTTTGATTTTTTATTTTTGTTGTAAGCAATCGATTGGAATTTAAATTTTAGTATTGTCCCAAATTTTTCTTCAATCTTTATATATACACTTAGAAATCTTACATTTTCATACATGCTTTAAGTGTAAATCTCATGTTGCACTAGATACAAAATCACTTTAAGAAGATTAGATAGAGTTTTTTTTTATATATATTTTCATTTTGGAATCAATTTTTATTTGAACACGATATAGTCAATAAAATCTGACATTCTTTGAATTCGTTATATTGTCAATTAGTTATCATTTAAATTGCACACGCATACCAAACATTTGTAGTACAAATGAAATTAAAAATAAACAGTAGCAAAATAGGTCTAGTCTATCTTATTCAAAAAGAAATTGAAAATTTCTTTGTCACAAGAATTATAGAATTGGTGCCGTAATTTTTTTTTTGTTTAAGTGCATTTAAAAGCGCATTTTCGTGGAATAATAAAGAATTTTTATTCTATTATTTTTTTTTAAGAAAAGAAACGCTTTGGTTAGCTAACTATAATTACAATTTAATTGCAAAATGAATTTAAATGTGACCCAAATTTTAATAAATAATTTAATTTTGAATCAAAATGGATTTTGTGATATAAGTATATACAGTGTCTTATTTAACATTATTATTCTTTTAATATGACAATTAAGATTTTGAATAGAATAGGAAGATTTAAAAAATTTATTAAAGTTCTAGACAATAAGGCAGTTAATTAAAGTTAAAAATTAAATTAATTATGTGTAATTGTTGAGAATATAATGAGGGCTAATGAAAGACGTTTTTCTATTGATCTAATTTTCAATGGAAACTATTATACAATTTATGATGTGATTAAAGTTTTAAAGAGTATTATGTTTTTTATTTAAGCAATTATGTTAGGAAGCAAATGACCAACGGTAGTTGAACCTCATTGCTGTATTTGAAGAATTTTATTTAGAAAATTTTGTAATTTTTATTTAAAAAGTTTGTTCTATTTGAAGACTTTCAATAGATTTCATTTTAATATGTTCAGATTTTGAAAAAGTCGTGAAATTTAAGGATCATAAAATCAGATCTCATATGGTTATTTATAAACTATGTTATGAATTTTCACGGGGAAAATAATTTTCAAGAAGAGTATTTTTAATTTGAATCAAAATAAGTTTCCAAATACACCCCTAACTTTTCGGTTCGTTTTATGAAAATAGAGCAATATTTTTAAATAATTTTTAATTTTTCAAAATTTTGCCATTAAAATAAAATTACCAAGGAAACATAGCATAAAATTATTAAGAAAATATTCAATTCCTAGACTTACATACTTAATATAGATTTTCCAACCATTCTAAAATTGAACCACCATTTTTCAATACGAATTTTCTAAATTCCGATAGTAAATCTTTAGTGTCTTTAAATTTGTTATAAACTTTAATAATTAAATGATTTATTCAACAATAAACTACTTATAAAAAATGGAATATTAAATTTTATTGTACAATCAGATTAAACACAACCACATTAACAACATTTAAAATCCCAATTGAGCGCTCGTTTACATATGCAATCCAATAAATCTTTAATATTCTTACACTGAGCAAAAAAACAACCTAAATTCAAAAAAAACAACTTTGAATCAAAGTGAAATCAATATGATTTCCGAGTAAACGCGTTTTTTTTTAATTCAAAAACGAACAACTTTGATTCTAAAATGCTAAATTTGCATTGAAAAACAACTTTGAATTAAAGTAGTTTCATATAGATTTAAAGATGGTACATTAATATTTTGAAAACGATTTAACATTGTTTCTAAAATGTTGGATTTTAATTCAAAAATTAACCGATATAGTTTTAAAAATGTTCGTATTTGATTTAAAAATGTTCGTATTTAATTGAAAATATTTCGTATTTGATTTAAAAATGCTGGTATTTGATTTTAAAAGCTTCGTATTCGATTTAAAGATGTTCTTATCCCATTTAAATATGTTCGCATTTGATTTAAAAACGTTTGTATTTGATTTAAGAATGTTTGTATTTGATTTAAAAATGCTTAATATTCATTTGAAAATAGGTATACTTACTTTTCGAAATTAAATTTGTAATAATGCTGTAAAACAAATTCAATTATGTAAAAAGGGTCCTACTTTTTTAAAAGTTTTTGCATATGGAAATAATAAAATACAAAACAATTTTTTTATTTTAAAGCTTGTATTTTTTTATAAAATGTTACATACTTAATTAGATTTCTTATAATATAACTTCCAATTAAATATATTTACTTATTATTTACATTGTATGCTTTTATTTCTAATGTAAGTTTTTCCATTATTATTAAACATTTAAAACATAAATACATTTTTGATTTAACAGTTCATATAATTTAAAAGAGAAGTGATACTTGGTGATTTAAAATCAAAAATAGTAGAAATATCAAAAAAAAACTTTTGTATAAATAGCCACGGTAATTTACATGCTTGAGGATATTCTAAAGATAGCACTTGAAAAATTTTGAAACATACATTTAAAGCTTCTAGAAATGACTCAAACTTATATAAGGTTTTATCAAAAAAAATATAAAAACTTTTTACTTCTTCATCGGATATCCCTTCAACGATGATAAATGGTTGAATTGTAAGTCCAATTGAATAATATTTATTTATCAGCTCGCTGATTTTCCTTTCGTAATCATTGATTGACGTTAAACGAAGGACGAAACTCTCTTGAGCGTCACTAATCGTCACTTTTTTCTTATTCTTTCCAGTTTTGTCCTTAAATCTTGCTGTGGGTAAGATAACTGCATTCAATAAAGTAGTCAAAATATAGTCTGCAGCATCTAAAAATAATTAAAAAATGGGGCAACAATTTAATTAAATAATCATTTGAAATTTGCATATGACAGCTATATAATATTTACTTTATAAAAATTTATGTCTGACTTAAATAATGCTTTACCTATATTTGTGGTAGATTTAGCAGTTAAAAATAGTTTCCTATAATAATCGTTTGTTATATTGATTTCATAATAATTTTTAATGTTTTTCCTTAAAAATGTTCCATTTCGAATATAAAAGAAGTTCCTTTTCAGGGTACATGATTCTAAAGTCAATATTGATCTGAAAGGTAAAATAAAATTAGATTTTTAATATTAAAAGTCGAATATTAGTTAAATTTAAAACATACTAATTCTGGTGCTCTTGAATCACAATACTTGGGCCAGTCTTTTAAAAACGATGTATTTGATAAGCGCTTAAGGTCATGCTGACGAAGGCTATAAGTTTTTTCCCATTTATCTAAAACTTCATTCCAATCAGAGCTATCCCTGCTCAAAGATGTTTTTAGTGCTTGTGCAATTGATTCATCCACTTCTGGAACTTCATTTATCATCTCATCACCGCTATTTAAAATTAATTGAGATATTAAATTAATTTTGGGTCTCTTCGATCTGGCATTTACGTACTTGCTGTACAATTTTCCGCTGGGATTCCTTTTTCTACTTTTAATAGTTTTTGCACTTTTAATATAATTAACATAAATAACTTTATTTTAATATAAATAACTTTTGCCACACTTTATTTTTTTTAAATAGTTAATTTTTCAATTTGTAATTAATTTTATAATTTTATATACACTAATAAGTAAACACCTCAACTCTTTACAAAGTCTCAATTAGAAATGAAAAAATAACAGTACATTTCAAAACAATGTAATGTCAAAATATTTCAATTTTAATCTAAAAACGTTTAACTTAATTTCCAAAACGTTCAACTTAATTTCAAAAACGTTCAATTTAATATCAAAAACGTTCGACTTTATATTGAAAATGAACGAAATGTTTTTTATTTTGACAATTTTTGGATGTATACCAAACATAATAAATTTAGATTCAAATAGGTTCATTTTTAATTTAAAATTGCAGCAATCTAAAATCAAAAATGACATTTTTATATCAAAGTTTTCATTTTTGAATTGAAAATGCTATCAAGAAATTAAAATATTTCAACTTTATTATAAAAATGTTCATTTTTGATTTAAAAATGTTTCGTGAAAAGTTTTAAAAAATGTTTTATAATGCAACATTTTTATTTCAAATACGTTCGTAATTAATTCTAAAATGCATTTTTTCGCTCAGTGTATGATTTATTAATAAAAAAAAAATAAATATTTAAAATTTTTACAAAATATAAAAGAAAAAATTTTCTTAAAGTATTTTTCACGTTTTTCATTCCTAAGAACAATAATTTTTAAACCATACACAAGAAAAACAAGAAGAAAAACGTTTTTCCTTAAAAATACCAAAAAAAAAACTTTGTAGGCAGTGAAAAGAAAAACGTTGTTGTTAACAACTCATAAACACCGAATTATTTTGTAATACAAAATGATTTCTTCATACTTTTTTGTTTTTGTTTTTCTAATTTTTTTTTTGTTGAGAATTAAGAAATCGCATTAAAACTAAGTGGCGGGAATAAAAAGGCTGCTGGCAGCATCATCATCATGTGTATACAAAATTTCCCAATAGTATAAAGTATTAATAGGCTTTTCTTATTATTTATTTTATGTATATATATATAAAAATATATATATATTTTTCGGATATATATATATATGTATATATATATATATACTGATATATGAAGGGTATTAGATGCGATGTACCATATGAGCTGGAAAATTGTTATAAGTAAGCACACTATTCCCAAAGTGTTCTTTATTATTATTATTTTTATTGTTATTGTTATCATTTGCTATGAGCGTATTGTGTACACGTATATGTGTGAATGTTTATTAAATATTGAAATAATTTTTGGAAAGACGAAGGATAAAGAAAATTTTCCAAAAAAAAAAAATGTAAAATTTAAGAAAAAAATTTTTTTTTTTTCAAAAGTGATTTAGGTCATATTGTGAATCTTCCCCATAAGCATAAGTACGGAAGTATTAAGACCTAAAATTTATAGTTTCATCATACTTGAAAGAAGTCATATGTTCTGTTTTGAACATAAAAAAAGCATGACAATAGCTTCCGCAACAGCCCTTTCTCCCTGTGCGCTACCTTTTTCGAAATCACACCAAGAACGTTTTTTTTTTAAATCTTGAGTTCTAGATTCAATTTGAATCCAGATTTGTTGCAAGATTTTTTTGCAAAGTTCTGAAACTGAACCAACTAAAACGTTTTGATTGAATCATTTAATAAGAAACTTCATGTTCCGGTTTAATCTGGTTCCATTTCAAAAGGCATAATTTTATTCCGAACTTCTGCCTCATGTAACTTTCTCTGCAGGTTTTCTTTTAAATCGAATTCAAAATAGAAACGATAATAATCCAGATAACACTTCGATTGACAACTGAGCGATATTTTGCCTTTGATAAATCATTTATTTTGTGAACTTTACCGCAATTGATTAAACTGAAATCATAACCGTTTGGATTTCGTGAAAAATTTTCCATCGACTACGAAAAGTTTTGCATTATTCGTATTATCAGAGTTTTTTCATGGATTATCAGAGTTTTTTCATATAAGTAAAAGTGATAATTTACTTTTATTTTATGAGGCTGTACACCTTCCAAGAACAAATTCTAAGTACATATTACTTGATTTAGGAACAAGGTAAATTTTTCCAGAAATGTATTAAAATTTCTTGAAAAGAATTGTTCGATACACCAAGAACTAATCGAAAATCATTCAGTAAGTTTGGACGTTAATTTTAAAGTAATTTTAAGAATAGGAAATTTTAAAAGATCCGTAATAAATATTTCGGCGGTCCGGCTAAATGATTTGTCGGCTAAAATTTAAATTCTGGGCAACTTTCAAGAATGTCAGGGCCTAAAAAAATGGAAATATGCTTTCTACCTGGTATTTAAATTTTTTGTTTGTTGGGTTGCAATCTTTTAAAGTATACCATAATGATTCTTAATTCTTTTGGTATAACATTTAAAAATCTACTTTATAATTTGGGTTAAAGATTTTTATTTATAGGATATAAAAAAGAGAACAAAAACAGAACGAAAACTTTTCAGCATATTAAAATGAAATTATTGAAATCTCATAGTTTGTAATCGGTTTTGTAAAAAAAAACCATTTATTACAAAATTTATTGTATACAAACAAACACAACACACACTTTTATGAAATTCAACTTTAAAAAAAAATTTTTTTCCTAAAATTTTTGGTTTTAAATTCCGCTTCCCACAGACGAAATGCTTTTATTATATTTTTTCATTTTGATGCATCAATATTATTGTTTTCACCTTCTTCACTCAAACCTCTCACGTTTTCCATAGAATTTCTTCACTTTCTATTATATTAAATTTAGCCTGCACATTTAGAACTTCATTACTAATGCGTTTCTGAAAATACAAGCTTTTCCCATATGGTTGTTAAAATGTGTTCTTTCGTTTTTCTTATTTTATTTTTTCGCCTTCGTATATTCTGTGAAAAATTACACCCACGAAGTAATTTTTTTTTTTAATATTATTTTTCAAATGAAATTTTTCATATGGGACGTATTCAATTTCATTACATAGTATGTATAAAGAAATGTGGCACACAAACATTGTATGAGAAGTTAAGAGTAGCAATTTTATACAAGATACATTTAGCATTTTTATCAATTTAAATTGATTTATACAATAGATTTTCAATTTAGAATCAATTAGAAATAAAAAAATGTAAAAATTACAACAATACCGAAATTTATATATACGGAATTGGAATTATCGAACAGAAATTGAAAGGGACGATTCATTGAAGTTTTATATTAGTTTGGGCGTAAAATTCTGAGGTGAACAAAGTTTTATAATATTTTGACAAATGTAAGGGAAATCGACGTACTCCAAGTAGTATTCCACTGTTTTTAAGCTTTGATGAAATTTGATTGCATTTTTCATATTTCCTTTGCAGGCTTCAATTTGCCGAATATCTGCTTTGTACTCGAGTAATTGAATAACTGAAAATATCGAAAACGGAAATTCTCTTTCAAAAGAGACTGTAATTAGTTAAATACACTAGATAATTCAAGTTAGTAGTCATATAATAGAGATTGCATAAGTTTGAATTTCCCGGATTTTAAGGAAAAAATATTCGCAGTTTTTCCTCGTTTTAAATTTCAAGCATCCCTCAATTAATAATAGCTAATGGGAAGAACATTATGAATTACAAAGTGATATAAGGAAAAGGGAAGCAATCGGGAAAGTAACGTGGATGGGAATGTTCGACAACAATGCTTCTGTCATAACCCAAAGAAAATTTCTACCTTCCTATAAAAATATCTTCGGCCAGATACTCTGAAAACTTGAACCAATAAGAAATTCCTTTATTAATCTCAACAATTCTTTAAGACTTGCTAAAAAATAACTAAATATGTAATAACCCAATGATTATTTAAATTCTTTTCCGGCGCTCCCTACCATTACAAATGGAAATCGAGTTTCATAAAGCACATACAATAAGCAATACCATAAGAATTTACATATCTATACTTAGTTATAAATTAGAACGGATATTTAACAGTGTGTGAAGAATTCACGCTCATCCATGAACTTAACAGACCAAAAAGAATAGTAAAAAAAAAAAAACAAAAGAAAAAAACTAAAAGTGCATGTACTTTGTTGTTTCACTGATCAATGAAAAATTAAATTAAAACCCGATTAAATATTTTTTTATTACCGTTAACTCTAGTTCACTTGCTGATCTTTACCGTACCCATTTTTATACTCGTACGAAGGTATGTTTGAAGGGTATACCAAATTTGCCTTACTGTCTGTAACGCTAAGCAATAATGTTCTCAGATATAGAATCAAGTGTATGTTTTTGATCAGCGTCGAATTCTGAGTTCATTTAGCACAAACTTTCACAAATAATTTATTGTAGTAAGTGCCAGAACCCTATTTAAATTGGACCTGATCGGGGTACCGGTTCGGATAGCTGCCAATAGTAGTTTGTAACACACAGTATTTTGGAAAACACGGTACTGAAATTTCGCATAAATTAATATGGTAACTTAAAGTCATAGTCTGTCCCATAGTCAGTTATGGCAAATTTATTTGCATATAGGATAACAAATTCGTACGGGTATCCGCAGAATTGAGAACGTCAACTCTATTTTTTCTCGTTTTTTCATAGTTTCTATTGAAAATTAATTTTTTCTTCTTTGTTTTTTTTTCATTTATAAATTTCAAGTCCGAATTTATTGACATAATTAAAGTGGGGTTTTAGGGCGAGTAAAATTATTTTTTATTTTACTTTTTTACTTCTACATATTATTTATGGGAATATAACAGTGGAAAATGTTAAAATAATGAAAACAAAAAGGAAAAATAAATATTGAAAATCGTGTACATCTTATTACCTGCTCTTTCCTCTTAGATAACATAAAGACAAAATATAAAAGTGATTAAAAAAAAATTAGGTTTGGTTGACTTCTACCCCTTTTCGCCTCCTCATTTATTTAATTGTTGATTTCTTTGATTTTTCTATTTCGATTTGCTGATCTATTTTTAATCCTCCACACTTTGAAATGTTTGATTTCAGTTATCATTGTTGATTTATTATTGATTTTATATAAATGCATCATAATTCTATGAGTTTTATGAGATATAAGATTTCATGAACAGCAGGAGGTGTTTATAATTTTCATTTTATTGTTTATTTTGCTTAAGTTATTGAAAAAGTATTGTAGGATTTTTTTTTTAATTGATTTTTTGATTAAAATTTTTCAATTTTGTGAAATTTTCATGCTTTATGAAAAATTTATGGAAAATTTAATAGACACTACACAAAATATAATTTAATTCTGAATTGATTTTATAAATACTAAATTAAGATAAATTCGATTCTTAATATTTTAATGCAATGAGCATTAAGCAATTCATCTTTTAAGGACTTTATCTATTTTCAATTGGTTTTTTCCATTTTTATATTGTGGCATTGAAGGTCCTAAAATATTAGTTTTTCCCTCAAATTATGCAAATGAAATGTGCTACTTTACAAATGTACTCTTCGAAATGGAAACATTTCGAATAGAACATTTGTAAAGATGTACTATTCAAATGACGAAATGTACTATTCAACGAAGGAAACATTTTTCAACCAACACCAATTTTAGTGGAGAGCCTTATTTAATCTTCAATATTTTGTAGAACAAAAAAAGTCTTCAAAACTTATGATAGCCAAAGCAACCTAAATCAGAAATTTTGGCAAACAATCTGATTTCACCGTCCTTATCACAAGTTTTCATTAGAAGCCAAAAGCTAATATACTAGATAAACTTCTTAAATAAAATAAGCCAAAATTGATGCAGCTCAAAATCCATAATCTTAACTCCATTTTCTCATTTATCATTTTCTTTTTTAATTTTTATAAATTATTTTATCATTTCAAATAGGATCAGACAGGTGTGAATTCCAATCTAAATAAAAATATTGTAAAAAAATTCATTATAATTGAAAATTTATGGCATTTCCTTTTAATTTTGTGAAATTTTCAACTTTTTTTTTGTTTTTTAATTAAACATGATCACAAAAAAAATTGCACTAATTATTGTCGCATAATATAAAAAGATTTTTTTTACCTTTTAATTAATATCACCTGTTATACAATATCATTGAAAAATACTTGACTTTCTATTGTATTAAGCGTATAAAATGCAGCACCATTGTTCTTTAAAATCAAATTGTTTTTTTTTTCTAGTTCTTTGTATGATTTCTGACATAAATTGTCACTTAACTACAAGATAAAAAGAGGTTAGTAGCTATTATAAGTCCGTAAGTCAACTTATAATATAAAAGATTTATTGTGTAACAAAAGATTTCTTAAGTTTCACTTCTAAATTTTTATTTTTACAAGAAAAACAAAGTATAAAAATTGGATTAAATTTTTTATCGGACAAATATTTAGCTGTTATACTTTATAACAACGAAATAATAAAATAATGGACGATACAAACAAGTATGATGTTTAGAAGAAATAGGTTAATGGATCAGTTCAAATAATGTGATTCCCAAGAATTAAGTTAATGAAATTTTTTAGAGTAATCCATTTGAAGAATTCTTTAATTGCATCACTTTAGCAAATTAATGCGTACGAAATAATAGAAAACGAAATAGTTAAATTTTGTTTGAATTAGAAGAACGGTGAGAAATTGAGCCGAGCAATTACTAGTTTAAGTAAATTCGAAAGGATAGCTTCTAAGAAATATGGACCAGAATCTTTAATCACAAGAACGGGCATAACGAGAATGGAATATCCATAGGTTCCTTGACAAGATATTGCAATATCAATTCTTAACCTTCTTAAATTCTTAAATGGATAGAGATTAAAAGGTGGAAATCAGGACATTTATATCCAAAATTCTTAGGTCACAGTATACAGTAATGAAATCTACAAGTCACAACATTTCCAAGAAGACGAAAAACATCCAGTTTTTCATGTATTACAAAACGTAATAAATTTTCAGTCTATGATCATTTCAGTAATGAAATACCGAAGTTTTGCACCTCCACCGTTAACTATTAACTAATCAACGTGTACAGTCGGGACGGTCGAATTAATTTTATTATTCTTAAATTTATGTATTATTATTAAAACGTACAATTTTGCTCTAAATATTCTAAGAAATTTTCTGTAATAATAAAGAATCACTCAAAAAGCGTTAATGTCGTCTTCTTACTTTAAGTCATTTTTGTATTTTGCTGTTCTCTTCATTCATTCGTTTATTTCTCAGTTCAGTTTTTGTGTATACGAGTATACACAAAAACTGAAAATTCTTTTGTTTCCGACGACCAATCTATTCTTATAGTAATTATTTTGTGCTTATTAAATAAAAAAAAGTTGCAAAAATATTTTTCGCCGACATTCCATTGAAATAATGTCTTTTGTTCTAGATATGCTCGGATATTATAAAATAAGAAGTCTCAATATAAATAATGTATGTAGTTTTTGCGAATGCTTATTAAATCTTAAGTCAACTTTAAGTTAAGAGATTTGTTTTATTACCTACTTAAAGAATTTCTAATTTTATTGCACTCTAGAGCAAAATATCATTAACATTTACAATCATTTGAATTATATAAAGGTCACGTCTTATGTTTATTGTGACTACATCAAGTAATACAAGAATAGTCTTCTTTATTGAATTAAAATTTATAATGAGCGTATAATATTGAAGTTCACTATGAAAAGATGAAAAATTTAAATTTAATTAACTTGCTGATTTAAATATTAATAAAATAATGTAATTTTTTGAATATCATAAAATATATTAAAGTGTACCTTTACTTGTATAATTATTTTACTTAAGCACTAATAAGGAAATGTTTAGAAGACTTTTTGAACTTCAAGTACATTTTAAACAAAAACTATACTTCATGACTTACGTATTAAATTTTTTCTAATAATCTTCTTAAACCTTGAATTTGAAATTGATATCAAGCACATGTTCATTATGTTATTTAAGAATATAAATTTTGAATATTAACAATATGTTAGAATTAAGAGGGAAGGTATTGTCTTTGCAATGCAATTTTTTAATTTTCAAACATCACAAATAATTTTAACAAAATATTTTCAATGTTCGCGGTCCACTTTAATTAGAAGTGAGTGGAAGTTAATCAAATTTTATTCACGTTCATTGCAGGGAAAGAATATTTATTTTGAAATAACCTCCAATGCAACACATGCATATGGTATCTTATTAGACTATAAAGCACATTTTATAATATATCAATATTAACAGCAGATTGCTATAAACCAGAACAATCAAATCCGTTTACCATTAAATACCAATTATAATTATTGACTCAACTAACAGGTAATTGTTTCAGTTCTTGAATATTCGTTTGTCTGAACTATCCCTTCCAATTTGTTATATATGTTTACATGAATTAGACGGCCCAAATAAGCGGCAAAGTGAATCAAAAACAAATAATTCGCGAGTAGACCACTGAAAAGCAGTTGTGGCAAACAAATGAACATGAAATTATATTTAAGAAGCGAATGTCAACAACCATTGTAACATCTAACTTTTAATTATAATTATAAAATTTACGTTTTTAAATTATGTAATTTTTATAAGAAATTAATGTTAAATAATAATTATTAACATAATAATAGATTATTAAATGGCAAGTTGATACGTTCACTGACTTTTTGCTTTGGATTTTATTACTAAAAAAAATATAATATATTGGAATTATATAGTATAGATACATAGCTTGTACTTATATAATATTAGCACTTTAAAAACAACTTTCAATTCTATAGAAATTAAAAAAGCCAAATCAAATCTAAATTATTTACACAAGCACTCTACATAAGCAATTGCATTCGAATATGCGTATAATTTTATTCATTGATATTATTTGTTCAGATAAAAAACCAAATAATGTTGCATTTTATGGGCATTTTGTATTTTGATGCCATGAAATTCAGGAATTTTTAACTATTATGGAAACTCGTCTTCCTCATAGACAATTTAAATGAAAATTTCCGTATAGAAAATTAACTTTAAAAAATAAAAACAAAGTAAAATATTTTTTTCCTATTTAATAAATTAACGCTTCATTGTACTTATATTTAAGCTATATATAAGTATAGTTTAAGATTATTGTGAATATGTGGTAGGTCCGGAAATTGGATTTCAAATTTTTTATAACAATTCCGGTTTCCAAGGTTTTATTAAATTCAAATTGATAAACAATTAATGCAGTTCTTACATTACAATATCACTTCTTTATCTTACTCATTCCCTCTTTTCTCTGATTCTTTATTTTACCTTAAAAGGTGATAAAACAAAGTGTAAATCATTATTCAACATCAAGTTCTAAATTCTCGCAAAGAGCATTTAGTATAGGTAATTTAAGAGAATATATACATAAAATAAAAATACCTTAAGGAATTTCCTTGAAAATATTTTCTCTTTTAATAATATGATTTTGAATTTGTGCTCATTCTTCTCGTTCTCATTAAAAAAAAACGATTTCTTTCTCTTTTCACTTTCTATCTTTAACATTTCTTTTCTCTTCTTCTCTTTTTAAAATCAATCTTGTTAAAAGTTGATAGTCACTTGATATTTTAGTGAATCATCGTTGTCGTGACTTTTTGCATAAATATCTTCGATTATTATTTATTGAAATTTTCGTGTTTTTTATATGATTTACGACCAAATCTTTATTAAATCAATAAATTTAGACAAAAACTTTCAATCAATTAAATTCTTTGAATTTCTTATTAGTTCATTAATTTATTTTTAATTTTTTGTAGAATGTAGAAATTTGAAAGGGAGTAAAAAAATGCAAGGCTGTTAGTGTAGATTGTTGATTGTACAGGCGGGATCACCGTACGGTGACCAGTATACTATAGGGATCTATTTTGCCCCCTACTAGTGTTGGAATAAGCCCCTACACCACACCCTCGAAACCCATCCTTTTCATGAATTCAAGTATCTTGAGAATTCGAGGTATTGGTGAAACGAAGCTTTGTTAGTGATAGACGATGTGAGAATTGTAATAACATATTAAGTTATCAAAAAATTTTAGCGTCCCCAATTGGAGGTCATGTTCTCTAACAGGTTAATTTGCTTAGAACAGAAATTTTCACGTTTTTTTTCTCTTTAAGAACTCACCATAATAATTTTACTTACGCATTGTACGCTTAATAGAAGCTTATTGAGTGTTTTGCTTTCTTATATGTCAAAAATCTGTGGCCTCGGTAGCCGAGTGGTCAAGCACTCGAGTGTAGATTGAATCAACCGAGGGAGCGTGGGTTCAAATCCTGCGACGGCCTGCACTAAATAGATGTGGAATTACTGAATAAGTAATTTCAATTCTCCCACAGCAGTCCACATATAACCTAAAAATTAATATCTAATATTAGTATAACCTTAATACAAAATAATTACCATATATTCTTAATATCCAATACTATAGCCCGCAAATACACAATACAATTAATAAACTGAAATAATTAATATAAAATATATCATCTGACGCATGACACTGACAACCCACCAAACATCTCAACTTACCGTCAGAAGAAGTTCAGGGCTGTACAGACCGCGGCGACATCTTGCGGAAAAAATTCTGACTCGTCCCTCTACAGGGCGATAAGATCAACTAGATTATGTAGATAGCTACGGTAGGCTAGTCACCCGCCTAGTGAATTCCTTTGACTCAAGAAACCGATACACGGCCTCGGATTAACACTGTTGATAACCTGGTAACGAACATTGGAACTCATACAAGGACTCGAATCGGACAATGGAATGTTAGAACTATGTTAGAACCGTCAAGATTGGCACAAATTGAACAAGAAATGAAGCGATACAGGGTAAAAATATTGGGAGTAAGCGAGACAAGATGGCCTGGTATGAACGAGCTAATAACAAATGAGGGTAACAAATTCATATACTCTGGTGGTACGGGCGGAAGCAATGGCGTAGGAATAATAATAGATAAAACCATGGTCAATAGCCTGATGAGCTGGAAGTCAACCTCTGACAGAATAATTGCGGCTAGATTCTATACCAAAATAAGAAAAATAACAATTATCCAATGCTACGCCCCAACCGAAACGTCAGATGAGGAACATAAGGATGAATTCTACTCCCAACTTGTGGCAACTATTAGCAATATCTCAAGAACAGACATCATCATACTTATGGGCGATCTAAACGCAAAAGTGGGTGCAATGTCGGAGAATGACCCAAGAAAAATCATGGGCCCCCATGGTGTTGGTACAAGAAATAATAATGGCGACCGTCTCCTCGACCTATGTACAGAATTCAACTTGGCGATTGGCGGCACCTTCTACGCTCATAAGAGTATACACAAGTACACCTGGGAGTCCCCTAATGGTCAAACAAGAAACCAAATAGACCACATATGTGTCAGCGCAAAATGGAAAGGCTCGCTGCTAGATGTCAGAACACGAAGAGGGGCTGATATACACAGTGACCATATGCTTATCACTGGAGATATAAGATTGAGACCAAGTGCTTTGAGATATACGGCTCGCAAAAGAAGAGGGGGTCTGCGTGTACCAGAACTACAAATAGAAAGTACAAAGCGTCAATTTGTATCAAAAATGCAAGAATTGGCTACACGACAGCTGGATCCTAGCGATATACAATCAAGTATACGACAGATAGGTGAAGAAACAGTAGGAATTAAAGAGCCAGAGCGAAAAATATGGATCTCTGACAATACATGGGCAAAGATAAGAATAAGAAGAGATCTGAGAAATAAGCTCTTAGCACGCCCTACACCTGAACTCAGAGCAGAATACAACAACATTGCGAAACAAGTTAAGAAGTCTGCCAGAAGTGATAAGCGAAAATACTACAACAATATCGCGTCAGAAGCACAAGCAGCAGCCGAGCGTAATGATATGCGCACCCTGTACAATAAAATAAGATCGCTTACTAAGACCAACACGAAAACTAATCGGCCAATCTTAGACAAAAATGGAAATCTGCTGACGTCGAGAACTGAGCAGCTTCAGCGTTGGAGGGAGCACTTTGAAGAAACCTCACACCACTTAAATGTGCCAGAAGAATATGCAGCAATACAATCAAATCATGCCCTCCGAATAAATGCTTCCCCGCCCACACAACGAGAAACAGTGGAAGAACTAAAGAGATTAAAAAAGAATAAGGCAGAAGGCATTGACGGCATCCCCGCAGAGCTTCTACAGGCTGACATTGGTAGTACTGCGGCAATACTACATCCAGTACTCCAAAGTGTGTGGCAGAACGAGAATGTCCCGGATTCATGGAAGCAGGGCCTTATAGTGAAGCTCCCAAAGAAGGGTGACCTCCGAGAATGCTCCAACTGGAGGGGAATCACCATACTAAACTCAGTAAACAAAGTGCTGGCCCTCATAGTCCTCGAAAGAATCGAAACGCAACTTGAGCATACTCTGCGAGAAGAACAGGCTGGGTTCAGAAAACAAAGAGGTTGCATCGATCACTCTAACACACTGAGATTAATAGTAGAACAATCAGTTGAATGGAGGTCCCCATTATACATAACATTCGTGGACTTTGAGAGAGCATTTGATACTATAAGACGTGAGCAGATTTGGAGGACGCTGGCCAGTAGGGGAGTACCAGAGAAAATAATAAACATTATACGGGCCCTATACAATAACTCAGAAATCAGAGTGCTGCACGGCAATGAATTAAGCGAGCCATTACAAATGAACAATGGTGTAAAGCAGGGTTGCCCACTCTCCCCCCTACTGTTCAACTTAGTTCTCGACGAAGTAATGCGTGGAGTAACAACAACCCCTAGAGGTATACAATGGTCCATTACGAACCGTCTAGAAGACTTGGAATACGCAGACGACATTGCCCTACTTTCCCACACGCACGCAGATATGCAAAATAAATTAAATGAGCTAAAGATAGCGGCAGAAAAAGTAGGTCTCAAAATTAACAATAACAAGACCAAATCGCTCCGAATAAACGCATCTAACTCAGCCCCGTTTAACATCGGTTCTATGCCAGTAGAAGATGTGGATCATTTCAACTACCTTGGAAGCATCATATCTACATCGGGAGGTGCCAAGGAAGACATGGATAATAGATTAAAACTGGCTAGAATGGCGTTTGGCAGACTGTGGGCGATTTGGCGATCCTCGCACATAACAAGAAAAACGAAACTTGCCATATTCAACGCATGTGTAAAGTCTGTGCTTCTATACGGCTCTGAAACTTGGCTGGTCCAGAAAAATGCAACAAACAAGCTCCAGGTCTTCGTAAACAGATGCTTGAGGGCCATCTGCAAAATATACTGGCCCCAACGTGTAAGCAACACAGACCTATGGGCGATAACTGGCCAAGAAAGAATTGCGATTGCAATAAAGCGTAGAAAGTGGGGTTGGATTGGTCATACCCTAAGGCGGCCACCCAGTGCGATTGCCAAGCAGGCTCTGGAGTGGAACCCTCAAGGAAGAAGGAGTGTTGGGCGCCCTAGAAACACATGGCGCAGAACGATATACAAAGAAATAGAAGGTGCAAATACCACATGGACAGAAGCAAAAAGAATGGCCAACAACAGAGTACGATGGCGAAGCTTTGTAACGGCCCTATGCTCCCGCGTGGAGTAGAAAAGGCAAAAAAAAAATGTCAAAAATCTAGAATAGTTCTTTTCTTTATCGAACCAACGGCGCCATAACAGCCTCAAACAAAAAATAATATTCTAGAATTTCAAGATGAAGTAATTATGCATATATTTCACTACTTGTTCTGTTCATATCTCACTTTAATAGTAGAAAAATGCAGTGATGTTGCAGTTAAACTATAGTTTTTTTGTCCCTTTTCTTTAAATTTGTTATCTTTTCTTCATTTTTTAGCAATATCATTGTATTTTCAATCAGTTACTTACTGTTTGGTGTTTACCGGTCACCATTAGATAGAAGTAAACTTCAGCAGTTTAGTTTTATAATTTTTGAGATTTACTTAAAATTGCATAAAACAAAAATCAACATGAAAACTGGTTTTCTTTACTTTTAGTTTAACATTAATTTGGTGCAACTTTTTTATATATGGAAGTATTTATAGTAAGTTGTGCTTATATGAATATTACGATAATAAAATAGGTAGACCTGAGCTCAGGTTTACTTTGTTTTTCATATTTTTTTTTTTACTTTCTTATCCATTTTTCGTATTTTTTTAAATTTAGTAAATGGTAGAATAAAGAAAGATAAAAGAAATAGAAGCATATTCTAAAGAACAATATTATAAAAGTATTAGGAATAATGAAAGTTGAAAAAGTTAGCATATTCTTATGGCAAAATATTTTTTTGCTTTAAAAAATTTTTATTGCAGTACAATGCTGATCACATTATTTGTTCAATTACAATTGAAAAGTTTCATCTTCTAAAGTCAGCAAATGTTCACGATTTCAGAGACATCTGTTGATTGCAAATGCAAATAATTTCGGAGCAAAAAGAACAACACGCTGGACTATCAAAATAATTCAGTTAGTGTGTTTTAAAGGAAACAATATAGAAATTTTTATTAGTACTACCTTGGAGGTCAATTAACAAGCTTGTGTCACCATACTGAACGTAGTCCCTGTTGAGATCACATACAATTGATTACAAATCATCAATGCCTGCGATAATAATCTGTCTTCAATGGATACTAGAATTCTAGCTCCTTTGAATTTTTTTTTGAAAAAATAGCATCCGATGACGGACAAGTGATAACACGAGTTTTTAACTTCAACAAATAAATGTGTAATTTTCAATGTGAAACAGATCGTAATATATAAACAGTTCAATATTTTGAACATGCCTGTACTTAAAGGTAAAGATGAAATATTAAAGATTAATTCTAGGTAAAAGCAAGATATACCGAAACTGCTTTTGTTCTCATTTTCGAGATCATCTTTCTTTAGAATTTTGTATCACAGTGAATTTTTTTTATAACACTTTAAGACTTGTCTAACTGGTATTCAAAAGTAAATTATTGTTTTGCTTGTTTTTTTTGCTCAAAATATTTTATATTATGCGCTTTTCTATATAGAAAAACCAACATGCTTTTTTTTTTTTGGGTCTTTCTTCGGGAGTTTTTTTTTCCAAATATTTTCCGTTCAATTTTGTGAATATGAAAAAAGTCATTATAAAAAGATTATTATTTTTTTTTTTTTGATTTTTGAAGAATAAAGTAAATTTAATGGTCACTTTTACACAATAGTTTCAAAATTTTAAAGAATTTCTTTTTTAAAAATCACATAATACTTAAAGAATGTAAGAATATTTTGTTCAGAAGTCGAAAAAATTTCATAATTTTTATGAATAAAACTTAGATTTTTTAGGAATTTTTGAAATCTTAAGTAAGTTAGCCTGATATTTAATCGATTTTTGAACAGTAACGAGGTTAATATGCATACCATAATTAGACGATAAGCAGTTCTTAGCAGAGTCTAATATGGAATGAAATATAAGAATATTTTGCATATCTTTTGTAAAGAATTCCTCCCATTTCTCGTAAATTTAAAATTTATGAAAAATTGTGAAAATGTTTAAGAGCGCAAGAAGAATTTTAAAGTTACACATCAATGTGTAAAAATGCAATAGCACAGTTTCAATATAGTTAATAAAGAGGATTGAATACAATGCGATCAACATTAACTTAAATTCAATAAAAATATTTATTATTTACAATGAACTTAAGGATTTTAGATGCTTGTTATATAAAAATTTCATTGCATATTGGATGAGGAACAAGAAGTTTGCATATTGAAGCAACGGACAGCACTTGCATAACAGAGAAAAGACTATGCCTCTAGTTCTAGAACCAAATAGAGCTTTACTAGAGAGACAACATAGGTTTTCTTAAATTTTTTGCTTTAGTTCGTTCAAAGGCAAGATGTTGTTACTCTTTCTAGACGTATAGAAAATTTGAAATTTAAACTGATTTTGTTTGCTACAACCTTAATCTAGGAACCAATATTAATACACTGGAAAAAAAATATTCTTTAAATATTACCAATTGGTATTCATTCGTTTTCAGTAATGCTATGGTTCTCTATATGATCATTTATTAATTTATCAATTAAAAAAATAAAACAAAATAGCTACATTAAAATTTAATAACAATTACACTTTTATCCATTATTGTATTGTATAGTCTAAAACAGAAATTTTTTATGGTCATTAGATATGCATGTCAAGGAAGAATCGGATTCAAACAAAATATACAATAACAATGAGAATAAACCCAAAATTTACTAAAGTGTTGAAAATTAAGAATATTTTTTTAATTGAATCCCAACAAAATTTTTCTAAATTAATAATTTTTTTATTAAATTAATTATTATAATTTGATTTAGGAAACTTCTAATTTAATATTTGATTCTTATTTCAACTTCTCATACTCTTTTTTTGTTTGGAGTTGATTGAAATTTAATATCTGTAACAAATTGTTTTAATCTTTTAAATAACAGTCTTTCTCGTGAAATTAAGAATTTTTTGATTCGGATCGTTGAATTTTTGAATTTTAATTATGACGTCTATAATACCATTTTTGGGATTTCCATTATTTCTATATTAAAATCAAAAATAATATAAGAAAATTAGGAAAACAAAGCCATAATATGTGACAGATAAAATCTTTAACATACGATTATGGAAATTCAAATTATAATTTTCAAAACAAGAATTTCAATTTTCCTTAAAAAAATAATAATAATGGACTTTTGAGTTAATTGGTGCTGGCTGAATAATAACATGTATTTGGAACGTACATATATAATGTATTTGGTATAAGGTAATATGAGGTTAAGTTCAAGAATGTATAATAGAAATTAAATTAACAAAATTAAGTATATGAAAAATATTCAAACTTTAAAAGAATATTGAATTCCAAATTAATAGCACAATACCACATTAATATTGGGATTAAATATTGTTTGAAAGTACTTTCTATAAATGAAATTATGTCCTATATATGCTCACGTTATTGGATCTAGTTTTTAATCATTTCGTGATGCGAATGTTTTAAATACAAGTAAGTAAATGCTTTCTGAAGATCGCACTGTATTTAATTAAGTAAGCGAAATCGAAAATATAAAGGATTTGCTAAATGCTATGGAATAACAACAATAAGTACTACGGTATAGTTACCCTTTTTTATTAACTCTTCGTATATGCAACATTACGACGAATCAGCATACTCTCTTTGGATGAGACGTACTAGTTTTAGCTGGGTAAGGTAGCTAAATTGGATATATGAGGAATATAGAACAATTTTTCGTAAGATTATTGTAGTAAAACGGTACAATATCAGTGCACATTTGGTAACCAGAAAGTTAGCGGTGATTAAGAAATATTTTGACAGAATTAGTACCAAAATTAAATTTAATTTCATGAAAAACAATATTCATACATAAATATTTCTTTTGTGTAATAAGTAAGTGAATTTCAAAGCAAATTTTCAATGCAAGCTCTTCAGTTATTTCAAGATCAATGACTTCTTTGGAAAAAAATGCAATAGAACCTTAATTTCTGAATATTTTCCCATTACTGCAAAATTTTTCTAAAAAATTCCATTCCACTTTTCTAGGCAAGATATTAAATGAGTACATTTTGTGGAATACCATGTATATGTACATATATGCACATAATAATACAAAAAATCAATAGAGCATATTAGAGACACAGTCAAATCTACAATGAATATGTAGATATGAAGTATGTATAAGTAAATGAAAACACAGAGAAAAATACAAATGGCATTGAATATGTACATGACCTTTATTATGATCTAATTTTAACAAAGAAATATTTTGTATGTACTTATGTACTTATATTGTATATGAATTTTTAAATTATTAAAATAAGCCAAACAATAAAAGAAGAAAACAATATTTTTATTACTACTGAGTTGAATTAGATTGAGGAACGTGATTCTCTTTACAAGTTTTTAGAAGTATAACGCTATTATTATAACTATAATAACATTATTAGCAACAAAATAATATTTGTATTAAATAAAAATTTTTTATTTTATTATCGCTAAAATGTTAGGTAAGCAATAAGTAATAAATGGAAGCGCGGCTGTAATTTACTACTTGTTATTGAAATGAAATTAAAATGGTAATTTATTCAATTATAACTTTTTCTTTGAATACCTTTTAAAAAAGTAATATGATTGTACATAACGATATATGCATACGTATGTACATACATAAATTGTGAATCATATAAAGTTAATGGAACATAATATTAGAATTTGATTAAGTATGTACTATAGAAAAATACACTCAAATGAAAGACTCAAGAGAAAAATCGAAATATTTTGGAATATTTTAAAATATTTTGTAAAAATCGAGATGACGTCAGTGTTAAAAAATAGAGTTAAATGTACGATATAAGTTAATTTTAACACCTTAAGTACAAATTATTTTTTAAAATAAATAAATATTAAGGAGTGTAAATTTTTGCCATAATATTTAATTTCCGTATGTAAAGTGTGCTTAGAATTATATATTTGATTCCAGGAACTGAAATCAAATGACTAAGAATTCCAGGAATGTAATTTGAGTAGATGTCGATCATTAACACAGTTTAAAGAATTTGAACAATGTTATTTAATTAGACTTCGATTATTAACCGAATTCAGAGAATTATAGTCAAGCAGTTTGAACATACCTTTTAAAGTCAGAAAATTTCAGACGCACTTCAAAATTTTTTATTTCGAAATAAAATAAAATGGGGTCAAACCAATGGTTGTAATGTAGCATTTGGGAAAAATATATTTTACAAAATATATTTTTAGGAGGATGGGTGGCGTTATAACTTTTATAGAGGAGGAGATACGTAAAAAACTTCTCCTACGGAATTAAGTTTTCAGTAAAGATCTATGTACACAAAAAATTTCAATTTTCTATCTTGAAGGGTGTAGAAGTTTTCTAAAAAGACACACGGACAGAAGGCCGGACAGAGCGAATCGAATAAGCACTTTTTTCCAAAAATTTATTGACATATACAAGAACTTTTGACATATTACAAAGCATAATATGTCATTTTCCTCGAAAAAAATAGCTAAGTAAATATCTTCTTAAACTGAAGAGCTATCCCGAACCAAATACGTTCTGAAATATATAAAATATCTGCCGAAACCAATTTCTCGAGTCTCGGACAATTGTTTAAAGCATTAAAGCTTCCAAGTTTATTTTTAATAGTCTTCTCTTTTAAACTAGAAAAATTTCAAGAAATACCCAAAAAAATTCCTTTCACTCTTTTAATGTTTCCAACGTATTTTTTCTCATTGAAACATTTTTAATCGTTTGTATATATAAAAATTTCTTTTAGTTACTCAATGAAAAAAAAATAACCTAATTTTACGCTAAAAAGAAAATTAAATACATTTTTTAGTTATTTTTTTTTTGCTTTTTAAATAAGCAATTTAAGAAAAAAAATTTAAAATAAACAAAGTAAAAAATTTAATAATAAATAAATTTTTTTTTCACCTTTATGAATTCCTTACCTATGCAATAACAAGGAAATTTATGTTTAAATACGTTCTACATAGATGAGAGTAAGAAGATAGGCAACTTGAGCAATCATATATGAATAAGAATTTTGTAATTAGTGAACAAAAACATTATAAAAATTTACACTTCCGATCTACACTATAGATTGTTCTTAACCCGTCTAATATTTTACACAATAAATTTTAAATTTAGTAGCCATAAAATTAATAATAAGAAGTTTGGATTAAAAGAAAGTTTTAATGATCATCACTTTTCCATGTTTCAAGATCATAAATTTTCTATTCCTGGACAATCAACCTATGTACAACTATCCCGCCCCCATTTGTAGGTTTTTAATATTGGCAAAACATACATATGGCGTCACTCTCTAACCGAAATTTTCGTAACTGCCTCTTAAGCCTATAATGTAAAGTAAGGATACCTGTAAGGTCTCTTATTTGGTTCTTGTTCACTATTACTTGTCTCTTGGATTTCCACAAGCCTGGTATTTTTATGGTTCCAATTTTTCTCTTTCAATTTCTTTCCTGAGCTCCTTTCAGGCCATTGCCGGGGCGATATTTTTAGAAATTTAACACTTCTTAGCTACGAACAAAGAATAAGAACGATTCTATTAAACTTTATGATTATTTATCTTTAAAATTATAATATTCCCGAATTTCTAACTAAAAGAACAAGAAAACATTATTCAAGAGCGGACAAACGAACACCGTTATAAAGGAATTTTAGTTTTCGAAATTTTTCAGAAATATACTGAAAAGCTTTTTATTTAAGCAAAAAGTAAAAACTCAAATAAATACATATATGTTGGGCAATAGCAGTAATAACAATTCATTATCCAATAAATTTTCCAACTAAACATTCAACAAGCATTAATCAAAATCAATCAAACAACGAAAAAAAAAGAAATCGCTATAAAAGAAAACTTTTATACTTATTGGTCGCTTTTGATTTTTTTTCAATCAAAACAAAAATTAAAAAGCACGATTGTAACTTAGAAACTCTTTTAAATTTTTTTGAAATTTTTATGCTTTGTTACGGCCGAATTCATGTATAACTACTGTAATATTTATAACAGTTTTTGTATATATATATCAAAGATAAAACAATTTTAACTACGATTGCTCAGGTATATAGATAGTTGAGTTTACCTGTAAAGTTGAATATATTTTTTTTGTTTTTTTTTTCTTTTAATTGTTTTAATTTTGTTAAAATTTATAGTCTGCCATTCAGGTTATTCGTATACAGCTTATATACGTACATAGATGAAAAATTCTTGTGTATTTTTAATAAATATACAAAAACATAAAAGATAAAAAGAATATTTTTAATTCATTTTGAATTTTATAAGCTATAAAACGGTAGACTTAATTCATAAATAGAGCATAAAACTGTTATATAAATATAATAAACTTTATGAATTTACTTATATAAAAAAATAAAAGGGGTAAGTGTAAGTACAGTTAAACCTTACAACTGAACTTTCATCAGTCGGAAAAACTTGCCAATAATATACATGTATCTCGTCTTGGAAATTTTTCTAATATTTATTAAAGGAAGCAGACCTTTAGTCTTACGTCAAGTAAGTAATGAGATATTTTGTGATTTTTATTCTTATCATTTAAGAATTCTGGTAACACCTTTGCCTTTTCCGGAATCAGATCATCTCCTAATATGTGAAGAAACTTCGAAAATGCCTCAATTTAATGCTTTCTAAGTTTGCTTAAAAGTCATACACCACTACAGTTGATTTCGTAGTCACATTTTTTAATATACAGAACAGACTGTACATTCCTCAGCAAACTTTAGTATCCATATTCTACTCTGTTTAAGTCGCTTACAAATGCTTTAAATAGTGCAATAAGCACTAATTATTATTATTATTTTCATGATTAAGTTGTTTAACTTTAGTTGTTCAGCTGTAATAGCAAATTTAAACTTTACTTGTTTTAATCATATAGCTATCAGGTTTTGATCTGAATTCGAAAAGGAGATTTTCCGTACAATTCAGTACAAGTTTAAAAATGGTTGGTTTTTAAAGATTATCATAACTTTTTAACATTGTAGCTTATGTGCACATGATCACATTATATTTTTTACATATCCAAAATATTTTAAATCGTGAAAAAATGTGCTGTCATTTTAATTTGAAACTGCATTCCGATCTTCAATAAAAAATGAACAATAATCGTAGAAAATCGTAGAAAAGGTTTTTGTCCCTGCTACTTCAAATTAATGAAGATTGTCTTTCCTTTAATTTTTCTGCCGTATTCTGTATCGTATCATAATTATAAATACGATACATTTCTGTCATGATAAAGAGGTCTTCAAAATTTTAAAGTATACCCCAAATCAAAACTTTTTAAACTTTTCTATTCAATTTCGTCGAAAATGTAAATAGATTTTCAGTTTAAATTGGTTTGTGTCTGCTCTAGATTGAACTTATGAGAAAAATTGATGAGAATGTTATGAAAACTTTTAAAAAAACGATAACACTCTAGCTAAAATATTTTTTCCCTATTTTTTTATTAATTTTCTTTTTTCCTCCAAAGATCAAAGCAGAAAAAAAAATTTGTTTAAAACTGATTTATTATGGCTAATGATTGGGCAATTTAAACATATGTTTTATGCATGTTTTATATATAATGATATGTAAATTAGAGATAAATAATTTTTATATATTTTCTTTTTTATTTTCACAAAACATGCATTTTAAATTCATTTATAACTGATGCATAACTAAATAAACATATTATATATATGTGCGTGCTTATATCCACAAGCATGTACATAAATATGCATTTTGCATAAAACTCAACTAAATAGGTGTATTAGGTAACCATTTACGTTTTATGTTTTATGCTTTAGTATCGTAGACAAGCATAAATTAATATGTGATTTCAATAAATTATTTAAATGTTGTTAACCATTTTAAAAAAAAATCAAAGGTCATAAATTAATAATAATTAAATTTGTGAAAAAATTATCGATAATATTGATATATTTTTTACGATAAAATAATTTTTAACATGCATAATTATGCAAGTGTATTTAATGGATGCAAAATCAACAGATTGTCTTCCTTATTGTTTATTTACTTATCTTTTTATGAGAATATCGTGGAGTAAAACATTTTAATTCAATCATCAGAAATGAAAATTTAAATATTAAAATTTTTGTAGAAATTTATTGTTTAATTTATCAATTTAACTGAATTAATATTAAATAAATAGTTGAAACAAGCACTTTGTTTTTTTTTTTTTGAAATTCAATATTTTTTGTACTCAAAATTTTCATTCAGTATCAACAAGTCTTTGCAGAAGCTTCTGAGACGGCAATGAATTCGGGTATGTCGAATTTTAACAATTGTAAGGAAATCTTATTGGTTCGTGTGAAGGTGTACATTAAAAATTCAGCATTCTGACCTAAGTGATAGTATATGCTGACCACGTCAACTCAACCATACCAAATTCAATATTAATTTAAGTAAATTAATTAAACCAAATACTAAATGTAGAATGGCTGACGTCCCATCAGGAAAACTGATTTATTCGAAATAGGAACACAATATTATCGTAAAAATTAACCTACCTCAAGAATATTTGAATAAAACTGATTTATTCGAAATAGGAACACAATATTATTGTAAAAATTAACCTACCTCAAGAATATTTGAAGCGAATCATACAAACAAATTTGTGTCCTCTTAACATACAAAGTTGATTTATCCAAAGTATACCAATAATTTTATAATTTTCTTAGACATCTCCTTTTATGTAATTTATACCCTCTTAGTGAAATATTACAAAAATTCATCATCATTTATTATCAATAGCCCTACGGTACTATACACTAAATTGTGTATATTTTGTATTACAGTTTTGTATGACATACATATTTGATATTCAAACGAGAAACAATAAACATTTCAACAAAAATAATAATACATACATATTTAACATATTTATTTTATAATATTCTTTTAATTCCAAATATTCAATTTACTATTAAGATTTTTGAAAATGAACAATAAAATATTTAATTTTATATTTGGCATGCATGTATGAAATACAAAACCTTATTTAAAAAATAAATTTTATGCACATTTAACTAAAACTCATTATTGATAATAAAAGAATCCAATTAGCGCCACTCTACCCATATATTTCCAATGAGATATATTTTTTTTCACTTTTTTTTTTTAAATAGACGTGGGATTAGAGAAAATTAAATAAACATATACATATTTAGAAATATACTAACACTCTATAATATTTTATTATAATTGAAGATAATCTTTGTCTACTTTTTCTAATCTGTATAAATATAATCATATATAATTATGTAACTATGTGTGTAATATCGAACCGTGAAAAATTTCAACCGCACCTCCAGCAATGTTTTCGAATTTTTTTTTTTATTCAAAAACATTTTTTGACACAAGATAAAAGAAGAATCAAGCCAAAAAAAAAGAAGAAAACAGTAAAAAAATACAATACTTGTCATTTATGACATTAAAATAGTTTATAAATAAATAAGAAAAAACAAAAACAAAAAATGAGAACAAAAACAGAAAATTTGTTTATGATAATGAGGATCTCCTGCAGTTCTAGTATCCCTTTTCTTTCTCTGAATCACAAACTGTTTTATGTTATTTTTGTTTGTTTTGTGTTCTCACTTGTTGTTTTTCTTTTTTTTTTGTTTCTCGCTATAGGGAAATAAGCGTCTTCTGCTTTCATCATATTGTATAAAATGAATTCATCTTTGAAATTCAACATAAAAATCAGCATTATAAAGTAAGTAGTATATTTAAATTTTCTTAATTTTTTATTAGACGGCGATGGTGCACTTTCACACACATAAAAATTTTGACGAAACATATTTTGATTTGTAAGTAAATACTTTAATCTCTGTAAATCATTATAAAATTATTATGCACCTCCTGAACTAGTATGAACTAACATATAAATTAAAATTCAAAATAGTGAGATCCCTTACTTAGATCCGTTGTATGCAGCTCAATTTTTAGAAGATAAATGTTGTATAAATTATGGAGCTAGTAAAATATTCTTATAAATAAATGTTGGAATTACTCAGTAATAGTTTGTGATATTTCTCAAAAAAAATTATATTATTATTATTGGGAAAACAAAACATTTCGTGCAAACGGTTCGTGTCTATAATGCAATTTATTGATTCACTTCATAGACTAAATCACACTACTTACTTATATAAATTGAAGTTTACGACACACTTGCTTAGGAATATTACATATTAAATTAAAAAAGTTCAATCTACATTGACATAAAATAGAGAACAGTCAAACTCGATTTAATTGGACTTTGCTTTAAATAACAGTTTATTGGAGTGGATCAACACAGAAAGATGACCAATTGCTTTCAACTGCAAATATTTAATTTGTAAGTTAATTTGTATTGAACTACGAAGAGAGGGTGCTGCAACTTATAGAATAATTTGTTTTTATATAGAAATTTTTTTTATATTTTTTTTCTACATTTCTTTATATTCTGTAGAAGTTTTATCAAGTTAGTTGATAAAATTCAAAGAAATAAAATTAAAATTTCATTAAAAAAAAAATACAAAAAATATACACGAATTTTATCTTTTCTTCCCACTAGATTTTCTTTTAACTCTTTTTATATATTTACAACATTTTAAGTAAACACATGTTTCAAATTCAAAGTTAAAATAAGACACATAAATGTCGACCTTCTTATAATGTTACAGTAAATTTACTACAATAAATTTTGTATAATCTTTAATAGAATAGTTAGCATTGCTTCTTTAATAAAGATTCTAGAACTTTTTAAGCTTCGCAATAATTTTAGGAAATTTAAATTTTTATGTTAGAATATAAAATATCTGAATAAAGTGTGTTTATGTGAACATTATGCTTTTATTAAAAGTTACGTTCTTCTGCAAAGATTAACTTATTATAGAATTATAAGCAAAGCGTCAATCTATTGTATCAGCTTTTCTTCAAATTAATTAAGAAAATTATAGATAAAGTACTGAAATATCTAAATTTTTTAAGTCAACAAGAGTTACTTGTAAAATATGATAAACGACACATGAAATTTTGCTGAATGAAAGATATCGTAAAGTTTTCAAACAATTGAGAGTGTCATTTTTTGAAATGTGACTCTATTATTAAACACATACGGGTACATGAGATGGAAAATGCAATTTTTATATGCTTACTTATAAACACTCATACAATAAACGGCAGCACTCATTTTCAGTACATACTATACAAGGCAGTGTTATATAAAATTCTATCATAAATTCAGTACATTTTTGTTTTAAATAGCTCATAAAAATAAGATTAAAATCTTAAAATAAATTTTTTTTATATTATTCTATGTGTTTCTCCTCTTGTTATCAAAAAAAAAAATGGAATGCACAACTCTAAAAAAAATCTTGTAAACTACAAAAAAAAATGTCGTCACATCTTTCTTTTTTGAGTTTCTGAACTATAAAAACGTCTTCGAAAGATAAGGTTTTACATTTTATTACAAAAATTATAATCAAATATTCAAATAAGCAGTAAAAAAAAAATTAATTAAAAAAAGAAAATTATAAATTATAAACACAAAAAGATCCGCACGTAATCATTAAAGCAACACCGTGCATCCGAAAATGATTTTCTTCTTATTTATTTTGATGTTTTTCTTTAGTGTCCATGTTGTGCCGGACACTTTCAAGTTTATGAGAATTTATAAGTCTTATGCACTTTTAGAGCAGGGGCAATTTCTACACACACGCTTGTAATAAATTGTATTTGGAACTAGTAACAAACGGATGAGAGATCACAATAGGAGCAGGAAAGTTAAAGAGAGCAAAAAAAAAAATGATTTTATCATGCAAATTTAGTTGTTTTAGTTCAAAAGATCTCCACAATTCTTCTAAATTAAGTTTTCCTCTTTTTCTAATGCTTATTTTGGTTGGCATTTTTTTTACCGTTATATTAAATATAATTAAGAATAAGATCCTAAAACAAAAAGAAAACACAAATTTACGATCAAATCGATTAATGGAGGATGTGAATGAAAAATTGATTTTTTAATAAGTGGGATGAGCACACTGGGCTGCTATAAAATTAATTTAATGATCATTCATTTTTTTTTTTGACAATTGATGAAATGCATTGGATTTTAATTTTATTAACTTATTGATATTAGAAATTTAGAACGTCATTATAATAAAATGAAAATTTTTATTTCTAGTTTATAATCTAGTAAATGATTAGAATTAGGTTAAAGTGGTACTTAAATTTCAAAGGAAATAAACAAATAAATATTGATTTTCTTAAGAATTTTGAATGTTAGGGACTAAAGTGTAAAAAGAAAGTTATCAGTTTATAAAATTTTTGGAACAAGTACATGATATCAGGAAAAATGAGCAGGAAAGGGAAAAATTTCAAGTTTGTGGAAATTTAAGAGTTTGTATTATAATGCAATACTCAACAGAACTTCTCTTGAAAATTTAATAATAATTTTTAGAGGTTAATCTATTTGATATCAATAATGGGGGTGATCGCATGACCCCCGATCTCCTTCTAAATGGGTTCATCAACGCCGGTCTACTATGTAATAAGTGTTCTCCCCCAGAATCCATGAGATCAGTCTCCGAAGAGTGTAGATTTTCCAGCATTACTGGATTATCACCTGGGGTATTCAATCCCAGTGTTTTGTTCATTGCATTTGTTTGTTTTATTTCGGAGTTTTCTTCTCCTAGCTTTTGAGAATAATTCCTTGCAAGGCAGCACATAATTTCTGCCGTCTCTCAGGGATCAGTCGCAGACCAGAGCGCCGGTCATTGTGAGTCCGAGGCGTCTGGATTTCCATTTGGATTTTAGTGGACTTTTACCACAAGCATACCTTACTGCGGATATTTCGTGGCCCAATCCGCCAGACAGATTTGATTTAAAATATTGTTAATATAATAGGTCACAATAAATGAATATCGTAATAATTTTAAAATGAATTATTTAAATAACGGCATAAGAATCTTATCATAAGAAAAAGGTGGCACCTTATCCTATAATAAAGACTCATATTAATCAATAAATTTTAAACACGGTAACTCTCTCAAAAATATCAAATAGAAATAACATAGAATAAAATTCCTTTAAAATTGAAATTGAATAAAGAGAAATTGAATTAAAAAAATTACTTCAATTTATTTAAAATTTATTTTTTTTCCCCTTACGTTATACTTATAGCGCTTAAATTAAATTTCTGTCAAATATTTTGTAAATGATTTAAATTGCAAAATGTTAAATTTTCTTACATTTTTCTTACATATATTCGCCATAACTTGAAGTTCTACTTAATTACTTCGTGAAATAATTAATCCCTATATTTTCTTCACATGAAAAGATCAAAATGATAACTTTATGATCGTTCATTTTCAGAAGTTATCGTTAATATTGTCAAAGATAAAAACAAAACTGAGATTGTAATCTAAAAACCCACATTACAAAACCATTTTTGTAGCTCTACTACGATTTCGTACACAGACACACAGTTTGTTATAGTTGAAATTCTTTCATTATCTCATTTTTTTAACACTTCTTACCTATCGTTGTTAAATTAACGCACCTGCATATATAAATCTTAACACTTTTGCAACCTATCAACACATGTAGATTATCCAATAAATTTTTTTCAATTTTTTTTTTTACTAACTTATCTTAGGTCTCATATTTTATAATAAAATTGAAAAAATGTATGTTTATGCATATGTATCGTAAATTTTTATTATAATATTAGTGGATAGCTCTAGGAAGTAACCTAGAACAGCAAATCTATTTTGCTCTAAGAAATATTTCGCTAATCTTATCGTTTGTGTGGTGCTTTATAATAATAAGATGAAAAGAAAATTCTTTATCATTTTTGCTTCTCTTTCTGCCTCTTTCACATTTCCTATATCTTGTATTTTCTTCCTTTTCTTCTTTTTCTTCTCTTTATTTTCATGTATCTTATTCTCTCTATATATAGTTTTTGTCCTCTTTTATATCAAAATATTAAAGGAAATCACGCGATATTATTTGATTATAATGACCGTAATTTGTGTGAAATATAATAATTTTGCGCGCAAAATAAAAGAAAAACAGAAGCAAAAATGATAATAAAATTTAAGCGTATCTACATGTAAGTATAAACGGTAAGAGTGATATCAACACCAACAGTAAAAGGAATAGAAATAATCGCAGTGCAACTACTATAGCAACCAAACTGCATCGGTACACCATCATAGTACATATAGCATCCTAGTAGCATCGACGTATTAATTTTTTACTAATTTTATTTTTATAAATAAATGTTATGCACACGTATGGAATGGACATTTTGTATTTGACCAGATTGAAAAAAAAAAAGAGTTAGGGTTACCATTTTATTGAATTTTAATCAAATTTTGAATAAAAGTCGAGCAAACATTATAGTTTGAGTTTAGTATATGTAAAATGTTTATATTGTTGAATGTTATAGAAGCTGCAATAACACAGAACTTTCTTGGAGAAGTTTTTAATTCCTATTGGTTGTAAATCAAATTTGAATTATTTTTGTGTAGATTAACTACTTCGGAATAGTTTGTAAAAGTTCTTGTAGCCTGTGGGAGTAAAATTAACCTATAAAAGTAGATATTGAAAATTGATATTAATTTTCGATATGAAAGTGTAAAATTATCTACCGCGGAATATATATGTGTATACAGTATTTGTAGGCTTAAAGTTTTACGAGATTTCAATGATTAAGAGTGAGGTAATGGTATTCAAAATAACTTTATCGTCTTACACCGAATTTTTTTTTATCGAGTTGAGTATGCGCAATAATCGAGCTATAACTGCGTTTCTCTCTGTTATTGCTTTATTATATAGACTGATGTAGTTAGGATTCTTTTACATTTATCTTTAATTAATAATGCACCATTCAACAAACAGTTCAATATGAAAAATATTGCAGAAATTTCAACGCAGACCATTTTTGTACTCCCAATCAATACACGCTGCGTTTTAATTTCCTGTTAAGTTGGTAATCTTATTTTATTATTGAAATAGCTAAACGTAAAATTGAAATATAAACTAAAGATGAAAACCAGTTTTACTTTAAATGACTAGTTAAATTGAAGTTGGTGTTGCATAAATATTTTTCTTATTAAATTGTTCAGTTTAGAACAATTTTTTTTTTTTTTAATTTTAATTTTTATGAAAAAAAAAATTGAAAATTATGTTGAAGCTGCTGCTAACTGACTTGTTAATTTAGCTTAAAGGCAAAAATTAATTTAACCTTTTGATTTTGTTTATTTATTATGGATATTGGAACGTTAAAGCTTGTTATATAATAATTCATTGAATAATTTACAAAACGATTTTTGATGTGAATATTGTAAAATTTAATTTTTAGCTATAAATTTGTACTGAGCGAGTATTCAAAAATGTGCACGTAATCTATTAGTTAGATTTTTTTTTTATTAATAATAAATATTATTTGCCAATTTTTTCTTTTTTATTACAGGGTGACTAATGTATATAGGATAAATATATGAAATCATGTTGTTAGTATTAAGTAATAAGAAAAACAGGGGAAAAAAACGCAAACAACTTTATTAGATTTTATTTTAAAACATTTTTTTTTTAATTGCAATAAATTTGCGTCAAACGTGCAATGAGTAATTAAAAAAAAATTCTGTGTTTCAGGCTCTCTTTTTTAATATTTTTAAAAAATTCTCGTTTATTTCAGGAACAAAATAATTTATTACAAATTAAATTAACATAATTAGATTTTTTTTTTAATTTTAGCAGAAATGAAGAAGCATGATTAATAATACTCGCTTTGCAATGGAACAAATTGATTGAAATTTGAAACTTCATATGAAAAGATTGAATATTGTCATATACAATAGAATATACTTGTTACAATACCACTTTAAATCTGTTTTATGTGCAATCTATGCATATTTGCATTAAACATTTCAAGAAACTAATTCTGCTATGCAATCAATTGAAAATGAATTTGTTCCAAAATGGTATTTTGTCTTATTCTCCATATTCGTATATGACTTACTTTTGACCAGCATCCTATTCCTATTCAAGTGAGCAAAACTACTCAAATTTAAGTGAAGAGAACTATTTTCAAAAGTTACATATTTGATTTTACAAAAACATACTTACGTTAGTGTATGATTAAGAAAACAATTACTTAATTTTGATAAAAGTTAAATTCTGAAGTCAGAATTCAGGTGAAGTTCAGAAATTTAAATACTCATCAGCTCCTAAAACAATTTTTCATTAAAGTACAATTTTTCCAATATTGCGATTATTTTAGTTTATAACAAATATTTGCTAAAATACTTCGCTTTTTAAAATAACTTCAACCTAAAATATGGGTTCAATAAATTCAACGGATTACTTACTATTTACCCTGTTTACTTTGTTTCAAAAAAAATTTTTAATGCGCTAGATAGAATTTCTTCCTCTCGAGCAATGTATGCAACATTATAATATATACCCTATAGATAGATTTATACTAAAATAAATTCTTTGATAAAATTGTAAAGAATATATTAAGTGTTGTTATAAAATTTAATATTTACTGATAGCACAAATTTCCGCTGTTTGTTGTATCGCAACACTTTCTATAAAGATACAGACAATTCTTTACAATTTGAAGTCTTGTCGGATTATATGCTAGCGTGGAAGGCGGTCAGCACACCTTTTTTTTGGCTCGGAACCCTTCAGCGGAATCGAACCAAATATTCTTCATTGGAAACTAAGAAAGCAGACAGAGGAGAGGCGGTCTTGGGGAGGGGTATAATAAATCCTTATATGCTGGTCGCGGTGCATTTTTACCCCTACAAAACAATCTGCAATCTACAAATCTTAAATTTACAAAAAATTATTACGTCTTCTACTTTTATTTTAAATAACTCTACTTTTTAAGAGTGTAATTATTTAATAATTCCATGCACAATACTTATAAGAAAATCATATTATTATTATGGAAACTTATTAAATTTTTCATTAAAAAACCACCTTGTTTTATAATTATCTAATAATAATAGTAACAATAATGTTATATAAATGCTTAATGACTTTGATATGCTAATAAATTGAAACTCCCACTGAACTTGTAACAAAAAATGATTATTAAGTATTTGAAAATATTTTTTGCGTTTTTTTTTCTCTATTTAAATTTGGACTTTGTACTCACGAAGAATGAAAATAAACAAAAGTCATATATAATGTTTAATAATAATTATAAATTGTGTGTGTTTTTGTGTTTACTCATAGATTTATTAATTAACAAGTACATTAAGAAAACAATTACAATAATTATAAAATGATAAAATCGCGAATAAATATACAATTTTTAAAAGTGTAAAAATTTTATACGATTTTTATCTCACTTTTCCGAATATCTTCTACGCATTACACGGTTTTATTCTAATTTTATGATCTTTTTGAACTGTAAAATTTTGTGAATATTTTGAATATTCTAAAATTTATTATCGCATATAAGTGAAATAATTATAATTTTATTCTATAAACACAAATTATTTGCGATTCTTGAATACGAGCCTCTCGTACCATCTCTTTTCATGGTTTTTGGTGATTTAGCGTTGGTTTAAAATTATATTTGATTCTTTTAAGTAAATTACAATTTTTAAAAGGTGCGCCTTATTTAATAAAGGAATAAGTAATATTTTTTTAATATCGTAATTCTATATATGGTTATTGTATCATTATAAATTATATTTAATTTTGGTCAGGTGTAATCTTAATTTTTTTCTCCAAAAATTCATCGTATTTTTAATCTATTGTAATATTCAACTACAAATCATTCCAAAGTACATTATGCATATAATAATTTTGTATACGTATAAATAGTTACTTTTATTACAATTCCTTACTGAAAATAAAATATAGTATTTTTAAGTTGTATTTTATGAAAAGGAGTGGTTTAGAATAACCTAACACCATATTTCAATCCCATGAAACAAAAATAATATTAAAGTACTGACGTTTATTATGCAGTGTAAAGTATCCATATATAAATTAAAGTAGACAGTTTGATAAGTTCTTGATCGAACTTAATAGATGAGGTTTGAAATGAAATTTTAAACAAATTGGACGTACACCAAAATAAGTGTTTGTGATTACTTAAGATAATATCAGAATTTCTCAGAATAATTATTAAAGATTAAAAAGTTTGCGGAATACTTTTACTTCCGCCGACCTAAAAAAAAGTCACTAGTGTCAAGTTAAATAAAATGTCAAATAGAAAAACGCCACCGCGTTCAAATAGAGCAGTGAACACTATGATAACGAAATAGTTTTTTGCTGTAAGGTAAAATGTAAGATTTTTTACAAAAACAGCAAAACGCACTAAAACACTTAGAAATTATTTATCAAGTATATAATAATAATGATATACGAATACAATAATTAGAGATGGCGCATATATTCTTAAATAACGAAATTATCAAACCGCCCTCGTATAATCATATACTGTTATATGAAATCAAATAATATTTTTGAGTATAAATATAGTAAAATTTTATTGGATTAATGTTCACTGCACTATATACATTATATAAAACTCAAATATATTCGTATAGAGCTTTAATTTTAATGACCCGCATATCATCTGTCATGTAAAGTCTAATTGACAAATTTACTGCAATTATATTGGAATTTTTATTATACTAAATAAATATAGAATTATTGAATATATATAGAGAAGTAAAAATAAACAAATACATATGTAAGTACAGATTTAGTTATTGTTTGGTTTTTCATTTGCTTCTTAAGCAGTATTGCTTAAGGGAACATTTTATATTTTGATTTGAGCATTGTATTCATATTCATATTATACATAAAAAAATTCAATATTTTCAATTGTAATGTTAAAATTAAAATAATAATTCTTAATTATAAATTAGAAATAACATTATATAAAATAAGTAGTAGTATTATATAATTTGTTCTGTGCACTAAGATTTTAAGGTAATCAAAATGATCATAGCATTAATAATCTTGCTATTTTTCAAATGTGATTGTGTACTTGCGACAATTTGGTATTAATGTATATATTATAAATGTGAGTATATGTATTTTATGTGAATAAGCACGTGAATAAGAATTTTAATCGTACAAGACCGACCATTACAATGTTATTTTCTAATATTCAAAGTGTATTATAAAATGCTGACTTACCATTAATTTTTAGGCAATTGTGAAGCTATTGAGCGACATATAAAATTTTTTTACAATTTTGAAAAGAAATACGTATTACAAAATATTTTATTTATTATGAACAGAAAAGTTTGTAACTGCAAAATCTGCTTGTAACACAAAATCACAATTTTAGCTGGATTCATATACGTTTTGTGGTGTCATAAATTATGAGAGGGCTACATGATAATAAAATAAATCGTAAGAAACATATCAAATACATATAATTATGCCAGAATGAAGCCGCACAATGGCATAACTATGAAGTAAATCTAGAACAGTATTTTAGCAGTATAGTAATTTTTGAGAACAGAGTATGACATAAACAGTATAAAGTAAGAAATATAATTCCTTCGGCAAACGAACTCTCAAGCTTCCATTTGATCTTTAATTGATTTTGTGGGGCTCAACCAACTTCAGACGTATGAATTCTTATCCACCATAGTCGCAAAATATGAGTACTTAAGTAATTTTATTTTTCAAGATCCCTTTAGTATCTGTTTAAAGGGTCAAATACCTAATTTTTATTCTGTAGAGATTTTAGAAAAAGGAAGGTACCATTGTAATTACAAAAATTTCATTCACTTTCATATACCTTACAAGCCTTCTAATAACGCTAGCGTTACTTAAAGAATTTCCTATGATGTAGGATTGATATTGAATTTCTAAATTAAATTTACACATTTTATTGATATTGAATTTCTGACACAATATGCTAATAATATAAATTACCTTATAAAAATCAAATATAGCTATGTAAACTTTAAAAATTTAAATTTTATTACTTTAAATTTTTATTACTTTAACAATATTAGTAAGTATTGCTTTTTTTTTATGATTTCAATCAAATCAAAAATTATGTTTTTAAATAAATAAATAAATTCTTACTTATTTGAATTAAATTTTCTTAAAAAAAAAATCAATATTTTAACTCTTATACAATATAACAATTTATTGCCCTGCATAAATTTTACTATAATATGAGTAGGTACTCGTAATATACTTATGTTTAACAAATTTTATGGAATAAATGCATAATAAAAAGTTCAGCTTGATATTGGAAACCATGGATTTTTATAAAATGTCAATGAATATAAAAGTATAATATAAAAATCCTATAGTTGGTTATAAAAGATTTTTCTTTTTAACGATTTGCAATGATTTACTATGATTAAGTCTTATATGATCGATTATTTTTTATTATCTGTATACGTCATAATATTTTATTGTTTTGTATTTTTTTTAAATTTTAAATAAAAATTTATTCATTGTAAAAACAAAAAAAAATATTGAAAAATTTACTTAACGTTTTTGTTTTAATAAAATTATTACCCATAATAAAATACAAAAAATTTGCAAAAATATTTGTACTCTTAATCAAAAAACAAAAGAACAAAATATGGCAAGGTCTTAACCAAATTGGAAATTTTTGATATTGTATATAAGGCAAATTAATGTGAGTATGCTTTGTTTCTAAAATTTTTGACAACATTGTATGAATGGTTAACAGTACGCATAACCTACATAATATTAGTACAAACAAATAATAAATATGTACTTAAGTACTTTGTTTGTATCAGTAAAAATTGAAATTTACACTCTTATATTTCGACTTGAGTGAGAAACAAACAAGAACTTTGAACTCATTTACACTTAAATTTAAATTTTATTAATTAATCTTATCAAAATTATTAAAAAGTCTAATTCGAAATTTGTAATAATATTTAAAAAAAATTTTGTGTACGTACATATGTATGTACTTGTATATGCAGTTCAATAAAGTCAATTAGTCTGTTGCACATATAGAAAACGACTGAAATGACTTCAACGTATAAATTATTTGACCTTCTATATTATGAAGAATTATGATTCCCATAGATTGTATAATAGAATTTACACTTTAATGTAAATAATTTGAGTTATTGCTATATACATAATCCGAAACTACATCCTTCGACAAATTTGATGTAATCCCTACAAGTTTTAGGTTTCGTGATATGGAACCATATATATTCAACCGTAGCTCTTATAGTGTTCAACTTAGGTAAAAAGAACCCGCTAGCATTTCTTTTAAAATCGACCTATAAGTAAATAAGGTATTCTGTGACCATTAAGATATTACGTTAATATTATCTTGCCTTTATCAAGAATATTATTGTATCCCATTAAAAACTATACAATTCTTCATAGTTCGGTACTTAGCGGCAATGAATTAAATTGCTCTTTAAAATTTTCCATTCTAAATTTATTTGAGTGCGTCTAAAGTTAACGTTTTCTTTACTAATTTGAACCCAATAACCTTATATAATGATGTCTGCATATGCAAATTGTAATGATGATATTCTTTACTCTGACCTCTGTTATAACAATGATCGAACATTTGCATAAAATCTATATAAGTAAACTTATTATTATTTTAGTATAACAATAAAAATCATCAATTTTATAACATTCTTATGTAAAATTTTTATTAAGAGAATAACATCGAAAATAAAGTCATTGATGTCTAGATTTATACAAAAAATCTGTATAAAAAGATTTTTTTCTGTGCTAATTTATGGTTTTCAAAACAATTATTACAGTTATGTTCATATCAATTTTAGACATTCAGTTTATAATAGAAAATTAACCCGAATATGACATTTTCTTTTTATTATCATAAAAATATCAAAGATCTTATTTTAATCTTGAACTTTTTCCCTATTCGTATTTCAGAGATATTATTTTCGCATATTTTGGATTTGTTTTTTTTTCATCAACTCTTATGGGATTTTTAATGGAACGCGATTTTCCTATGTTAATTTGTGTTTGTTGTAGGTTGATAAATTTTAAAAAATTTTCTAATCTAAAGAAAGAAAATCAATTATTAAAAAAAAAGCTAATCGAATTAGTCTATTTAGTAGAAAAATAAAATAAATTAATAAAATTATAATTCAGAAGTACTTAATTGGCATAACAAAACAAAATTAACATTCAAGGACTGTAAAAAAATTTTAATTTTATTTAATTAACCTTTCTCACACCCACTTTTTGCTATATACTATGTCGAAAAAATTAATATTTAATTCTTTATTAATATTAAGTATTTTTAACTACAAAAATTTAATTACTTTCCAAATTGTAAAAAACATCAGTTATAGGAATGAGATAGGAAACGACAGTAGAAAAACAACAAATTTAAAAAGAAAGTTTTAAACAAGTATTTTTGTGGGAAAACGTATGTTTTCTTCTTTATTGTGAAATCTTGTGATTGTGACAACATTAACAACAACAAAACCACATTTGTCCTACCGCATGAACAATTTTACTAGCACTTTTGATGGTTCAAATTATGTTGGTATGTCCACCAAAATTTTGTTCTAATAATTACAATATTTTAATTTAATGTAGTGATTAGATAGACTTTAAAGATTTCAAATGAGATTCATTTAAGTGAGGTCCATTGAACCAATGTAAATATCAACAACGTCAGTTATTTAATTTGATTACTTATAAGATTTTCTGTAATTAGTGTTAAACTAAATTTAAATGAATATTTTTATGTATACCCAAAAAAATTCAATTTTGTACATACATACAAACTGTTAAATATTGAATATTTAACGTAGCTAAATAAGTTTATATTAATATGTCAGCAGATTTAAAACCGCAAAGGCTACAATATTATTTCGTAAATTAAGCATTCATTCACAAATCATATGTACTTATACGTGCTTATTTTAATAATACATATATGCATGTACATGCATTATGTAAATTCTTATATTTACATTATAATACTTAATATATACATATTTGCACACACAATAAGCATCATAAATAATTCAGCACAGACACCACCCATATTGTAAATTAATTAAAGAAAAAACAAAATATTTTCTGTTTTTGTGTTTGCATTTTTTTTTTTCAATTAAACAAACTGATTTACTATCTCTCTCTAACAGTAAAAATACATGTATGTACATACATGTACAAATAATACTTATACTCAAACTCACAAATTTTAAACTTAAATTTGAACCTAAAAAGTTATAAGAAATTAAAAGCAAAAAAAAAAAATAAACGCGAATTTAAAGACCACAGCACACAAAATCTTGCGTGTTTACTTTTATTTACAATTCTTAAACAAAAAGTTCAACCTACGAATTAAAAGTTCCTAACAAATAATTTCGATTTTATGAGTACCGCTGCTTGTTCTTGTTGTTTCCCGCGTGCTAATATTTTTCTTTTTGTTTTGTTTTTGGAAACCGCGACATAATCAATAAGTAATTATGTGTACATGTTATGTATAATTGATTGTACACATTAGATACATGCATTGTTTCACTTTTCGTATACATACGTTTGTACAAAGGCACGAACGTACACACATACTTACTTAATTATGTGCAAATTGTAATGAATTCTTTTTCGTTTTTATTTTTTTTTTCAAATGTAATTTTGAAAAAAATTTTTTTGATAATCACGACTTGTCTGCAATATTTTTGTTTTTAACTTCCTGCCCTTGACTTTGAAAGAGTTCATACAAAAAAAAAAAATTAATATTTTTGATTTGCTTTTTTTTTGTTCTTTGTTTTCTGATTTTGATTATTTATTATATAATATTAAAAATATTAATGTTAATAATATAATAAGTAATAGATTTTCGTAAATATCGGTACATACGAGTATGTATGTATATATAAGTATTTATGTCTAAAACCTATTCAAAATATTGTACAAGCTATACATGAATGTAGAAAATCAGAAATGCCAAACTCAAATAATTTTGCAAATCTTGGGTTGGAAGCAAAAACACTGCTTATGTGAGTTCCGTTTCATAGTCCTTAATTTCAAATAAGAAAATTTGGACTATTCATTGTGCAACATGCTCTAAATTTGGTTAATTTACTACGATTAATTCGAAAGTCACGAACAATGCATGCTTAAGAAGTTCCAGAAACTGAATTTTAATTTTAAATTGCTGAATTAATATTGAAAGGAAATTTTAAAAATTAATTTGATTTAACTTCCTTTCAGTAATAATGTACATTCTGTCAAAATTCTAAACTTATGAACTAAAATGCAAGTCACATTATTGCTGTTTAAAAACTAAGTCTAATAAGTAAAATTTTTAGCTTAAAGCTAACATTTCGTGCAAACTACAGAAATTTGTATTTGGAGAACAAATTATCATTTTCTCTTCTAATTCTTGTTTTAATTTTCATTGATCTCTAAACTCTAATCGTAGTCATTTCATTACCTTTTTAGCATTTCAGTAAATATAATTGGCAACTCTGGTTAAATTTAAAAATTTTCAAGCTATACCAAACATTTGTATATATATATTACATACATACATCTCATGCAGTAAAAAAAATTATATTAAAAAATATTCTAAACAATACAAACGATTCTTTGTTCAATATTTTCTTTTCAAACAAAAAGAACATGTTACAGAAGTTACGATTTTCTCTTCTCTCCCTGTATGTATACGGGTTTATTAAAAAACATGTAGTATTTAGAAAAAAAAAGAGAAGCAAAACAAATAAATTTAACATTGATGTTGACTGCCCACGCTTAAAACTTCTTTATATCTTTATGGATTCATTGAATTTGGTAAAAACCAAAAACTGAACTTTAAAAACAAATACGTACCTAGTTATAAAAATAAAAATTTTGTTGATATCATTTATAATATTTGAGATCATTTGAATAATTTTAGCAAACATTTTGAAAATTTTAACATTTTGTTGTTTCTTTGCAATTAATTGCTAGTTAGAAAAACATTTACAATATTCATTTAAAAATAAAAAAGTAGAGCCACAACAAAATATGCAATTGATGATCAATCAGATCGAATCAATAAAAAAAAAAAATTGTAATTAATTTGTAAACAATTGACACCTACTAATTTAAAATTGTGTATAATTTTGTATTAGTAGGTATCCGCTATTAAAAAGTAATTTATATTAATTTTTACTGCATTTTTTCATAAAAGTAGAAATAACTACAAATTAATAACACTCCATGTGCTGGAAAATATATGTCTAACTTAATAGTATTACCATAACTTAAAATTAATGAAGAAAAAAGGTAACCGACAAATTTACTTTTAATTGCATATGCTTATGCAATACAATGCTTATACGGAATTTTACTGGAAATTTTCGAAAGTATTGTGCTTTATTGGACACATTGTTGCATAAAACATAATGTGATAATTTTCGACTTTATATTTAATTTTATTGATAATTTCTTTGAAAAAAAAATGTATTTACAATTCGGTATTTCTTTGATGATAATCACACATACAACTTATAAGTAAAATAATAATTTCCCACGCACAAATTTTGATGGTTTTATTAAAATAAAAAAAAATATATTATTGATTAAAATGTCATTGTTTTAATTTTATGAACCTAAAATAGTATAATAAAAAAAGGTCGTTATAATATAAAATCTAACCAATATTATAAAAATATATTTTTTGTAATTTTATATGGTACTTAAAATACAGACTACACACATTTTAAGTTGATCATCAATTTATTATAAAATTTTATTCAAATTTACATAATTAACTATTTATATCCTATATCTACAAATTTATCTATACGAAACCCTCATAAAATACCATTTTATTTGTTACACTTTCACATATCAAGTATCTTACATATATTCGAAAACTTAAATTACTTAGTTAGCAAACACCTACTATTTCTTCCTAGCAATAAAAATTTCATATAACACTTATGATTTTTTTTTTCACGTATTTCAGTAAATACCATTGCGTAATACCTATAAGCCTAGTGCATTTAAGATGAAATTATTTAAAAATTGAATTTGCTTTAAAGAAGTATGCTGGAAATTTTGTTTTGGGTTTTTGCAACAAAATACATTCATCCAATTTCTTTGAATGAATTCTAGTGTGTCATTTTTGTAAAATTAAAAGTACAATCCACTACTGCCACCAATGGTTCCTGAGTGAATACATTTCTTTTCGATAGTATGAGTCGGAAACTTTAAGGCTTCTGGAATATAGAGGAACAGAATAAAGTATCTATAAAATTTCTTTAAAATTATTTTTTTCCATATTGCAGTCATAAATTGGAGTCAATACAATGGAATTAAGAAAAATTCGATATTTAATTCAATTAGGTAAGAAATATTACCTAAATTTTGTATGAGAAGTATTTCTGTTACCTTACTGTACAAACTTAGAAAGATAATCTGAACGCAATTTTAATTAACAATGATTCCGAAATCAAATTGAATGATGTTAAATAAAACTGAAGTTAAATTGAGAACACCATATCTGATGGAATATATTAAGCGAACAATTGACTATTTTACTTTTTCTAAAACTAGAATCAGAACAGTTCAATCACAAATGAATTTAGCGTATAAAACTAATAAAAAAAACTCAAATTAACTTGTAATAGTCCCGAAAGTATTTTAGTTCTTGCGTGATTAAATGAAATTCCCTACTTACATATCTAAAAAATATTATTTAAATTAACCAGAAGCAAAAATTAAATTACAATAAAAAATTACAATTCCGCCTAGATTTCTGTTTTTTTTTTCAAGCGGATGACCTAATTAATATTTTTTTAATATTATAAATTTGGTTATATTTAATTAAATTTTTCTAATATTTCCAAAATTTTAATGAACACCGACACAAAACTGACCATCATAAGAATCTCTTTCGTGTATATTTTAAAATTGACGATTATATATAAAGCCATACATACATATGTTCTATTAAAATATTGTACATAAACATACATAATTGTATTATAAATTAATACTATTAAATATATTATGGTAACTTGGTTCTGATTATAACAATAACAAAGAAAATAAGTAAAATCTTAATTACACCCCACACCTCCAAAGTCTGATTATAAATCAATACTTTAATAATATATCTAAATTATTATTTGTGAATTAAGTCTTTAGTTTTTGAAATATTAAAAATATTTTTTTTTCAGCTGTATAGCAGCTACCCGAACCTATAAATCGAATAAGTTCAATTAAAACAGCATTCGCTCTTGGCAAAAGGGAAAGAGTTTTTGAAAGATTGGTTGTATTTGCGTTATTTGTTTTTGAATAATCGTGCGATCGGAAAGGGCGGACCTGTATAAACAAAAGCACATTCCTTTTTTCCTGAGCGAAAATATACATATACAGTTAATGACCATACCGCACACGACCTCTTCAAAGTTACCAAAGTTAGCAAACCCTATAATATAATTTTATTATTTGTCAATACAAAACAATCAATTAAGTCAGTTGTTGGAATGTGATTTCTCTTGTAAGTAGGTAATCTAAGAAACTCGAGTGGTCCATGTTCACACTCACATAAGTAGTATATATTTGCCCATAAGCCATAAAAGTTTGTTGGCAATTGGTGTAGAGTATAAAAACCAAAGAAAAATCTAGTTTAAGAATCCAAAATTGGTAAGAACAACAAAAAAAAAATTCATCGTATTTGGCATCATCGCATTTATAAAACAAAATTATTAAATATACCTACATATGAATGTATAGGTGAGCAAAAACTAACGAAATGTTATTTAAGCTAATAGTTAACAAAAGACTAAGAGCTTCTTAGAATTATGAATATTTTGAAGAACAATTTAGCATACTACACAACACAGTCTTACATACTGTGCAGGTAAATATTTTATACATGCAATACTTATATAAATAACAATGTTTGTGTGCGTATGCACAATACAATTACACGAAAAATGCAAAAACCAAAACTCATTTTCATTGTTTTTATTTGAAAATTTTTTTTAAAATTCTACCTGTGAATTGTGATTGTGCATATCGGACATAAATCGATTTGGTTTTCTTATTTTTAATTTCTATTCAATTACACCTGTTTCGCTCTTTTATGTAAAACACACAAAAAAGGTAGTTTACGACAAGAGGAAAAGAAAAAAATATTTTTTTCTACTTTTTTTTTTGTTTTATTTTTCAGATCAGCTTCAGATAGTTATCGATGATGGTTGATGTCGGGATTTTCAAAATTTTTTCGAGACAAAATAAAACCCAAAAAAAAAAAAAAACAAATCGATTTTTGTTGTTGTGTTACTTTGCCTTCTTTTCTTTTGAATATGTAAGCCCGAACAAATCGGGAATGGTTCGTAAATCTATATAAATGTAAGTATTTGTGTGCATGAACGTAAATTTACAATGTTGAAAGAAAAAGTAATAGCGTAAGAATCATAAATTATATTCTGTGGTAATACGATAAAACTGTTTAATACAACTTGTCGACAAAGTCGAAATATTTCTATTCTTTCTACTAGAATTTTTAATTCCGTAAGGTCTTGTTTAGCTCGGACAATTCTACAATTGTTCAAAATTAAAATAAGTAAAAAACTCCACCTAAAAATTTAATGAATTTGAAAATTTGGTTCAGTTTACAAAATATTTATGAAAATGCAAATTTTGTTGAGTCATCACATACATACATACATGTATTTAAGCTTCATACCCACTTTATGATATTGTTGTCTGTTGATATTTTCCAGTGAAAAACTCTGATTTTCTTTAGTTTTGAGGAAATTGTACAAAACTTTATTCTAGCTGATGACTTTAAAATTATCTTTAAATTGAATTTTATTCACTCAAAATTATCAACAATGATTTAGGCAGTTATGCTCTATCACCACAGATGTTAAATAATATAAATGAGATTTTAAAAGAATACAACACTAGCAGCAAATTAACAAAAATTCTTACAACAACAATGGAAATAAAACCGACAAACACCAATAACAAAGAATAGAAATTAAAATTATGCTGGGATTGATTTCTAAATAAAAAACATGTAGAGTGCAGTCAAATACAATAGGATTATTTTATATGTGTGCATGTATTTGCTTAAAATTTAGAAAATTAGAATAAATCTAAAAGGTAAAAGCATGTAAGTAAATAAAAAAATATTAAAATTTTAAGAAACTTGAGGAAATTTACGTTTTTAAAATGGGACATGTTTAAGAAAGCGAAAAAAAAGCTTAAGAACTGGTTAAAGATATGAATGAATCATTAAAATACTTGTAAGTAGTAATCTTTGGAGAAACTTTTTATTGATTAAATATTTTACGGTATTTTTTGGGTAATTATTCAATTTACGTGAGTCTAAATTTGTGTGTTTAGTATTGGAATGACTTTAATCGAAAAGTTAACAATAACAAAATTCAATTATTTATATGAAAATTTAACACGTTAATTGCCATGTCAGTCATATGTGGCTGACGCTAAGAAGTTCTACATGAGCCATGTCAGACATATGCAAACTGCTTATATGGTTTTCAATTCTACATCTTATCAAAAGCAAAATCTTTTATATTAATATAAAAATTCAAACCTATGAAACTATAGTATATCAAGAACATTACTTATAAAATTTTCTGAGTCACAAACTTAAACCATACTTTCTTAAGAACTAGTCATACTTAAAGAAATTGTTTTGCTATAAAAGGTAACACAATGCCACTCTACTAGCTAGTTACCCTTCTGAACATAAATGGTATAAAAATTTACATTTTACTCTTTCACAGTTCAATGTGTTCTTGCGTTGTTTCAAATCTATTCAAAGTATAATATACATTCTTGTACCTTCATTCATAGGCCCTTGTTGTATTTAAATGCACATCCTTTTTGATATTCAATGATAAGTTCTTTCTAAAATTCATTTTAAAATTGGCTATACACTATGCATGTATTATCCAAGAACATTAGACAATATATGTATTGTGTTGTGTCCATAAAATCATTATAAACAATGTTATTCATTAATATAAAAATGGGGAACTTTTTTTTTTTTAAATTAAAAATTAAAAGTTTTTGTTTTTTCTTATATTTTTTCCAAGTAAATCTTGGAAACACTAGCCGAAAACTATTTTTCCTCAATCATCCAAGAATGGTTATTTTCTATTAGTTTTCTTTGTTAATTTCCTTCTTTAGTTTTATTATATGCATTTTATTTATAATAGAACATCACAAGTCCATTTAGACCATATCTCTTTTTATAGCTTGTACACTATTATCGTTATATTATATATAATATACATAACATAAAACACATTTCCTGTTAATTTTATATGCATGCATAAGGTATACGTACAATATGCACTCATATTATTATATAGGAGAGGAGTAAGTATACATACTTATATATAGGGACCCTATATAAATTATTTGAATTACATATATTGTTATATGCGGGTTATATGAAGATATATTATATATAAAGTGCATTTTTTGTAAAATTTTATGGGGACCAGTTCATTTTTATACATAAAAATAAACTATAAAACATTTTAAAATATAATATTTCTTGGTTACTAACTGTACATAATTATATTGTTAAATGGGTATACAAGACGATTAAACACCAAAAAATAAAAAAAATATAAAATTACGTTGGTATGTTTATGTACGGTTATATGTTGCGATTTCTTTGTATAATTCACGAACGTATAGAAATATTGATCATCATCAAATCGTTCATAATATTATTAGTAAGCTCTTATCTTATACAACGTGTTGAAGTTTTCGTTTCTTAATTACAGGGGGAACTAAAGAGATGATTAAATCCGAATTTTGATTTCTTTTATGTTTCGAATTTTATATTGTACCTATATTATAATTCTAATTAATTTCTTCAAAGTACGAATATTTCCATTTTTTTTCCGCAATCGCAAACGCAACAAAATGGTGAGGCTTCTAAACAATCTTTTTTATATGTGTCAAATTTTCAAAATTTTCGGTACCTTATATTTCGAAACTGATCATTCTGAAATTTTGTTCTAAATTTTGATACCACTCTTATTTTTCGAAATGAGCTGAAAAAATTGGAAATTTTTGGATTTCTTCAAATTTTCTATAAAAGAAAATTTCTTTTTGTCAAGCAATATAATTATTTTTGTTAACTGTTAAATTAGACGTCAAATCCGACAATTATGTTAATATTGTCCCCATATTTTTTTTTGTGTTATCCCAAAAATATGCAATGTTTAAATTAATGTTAATGAATAAAAAATCCCTCTTTTTGAAAAAGTTTTCTCACTTGTTCATGAGAAATGTGCTATTTTACAAACCTTTGGTTTGGTTCGAATATATTTTATATATTTATGATATTTTAAGAACATTTAGACGAAGTTTTCGTTATTGCAGTTTTGTTTTGCTTTTTAAAAATATATACATAAATATGTATATAAAATTCATATAATATTTGTATACATGCCAGTCCACATATACCTTCGTAAATTAGTATCATGCATTTTTGGAACAAGAATAAGTATGTAAATATTTTTGTATGATTGTATATATATGTTCATAATTATAAAACTTTATCAAAATGAAATGTTCGACAAATTGTCTTGAATATTTCTCTTTTATTATGTACGTTAATATGTATTTTGTTTTGGTCGTCTCTTAAAAAAAAAAATGCTTTATATATAAGAAATCATAAGCATACAAACTTAGAAAATATCGAAAAAAATTAAAAATGTAATTTGAGTTGAAAATGAAATATGACGGCTATAATAATGTAGTGGTCAAAAACTTCAGACGATGATGATAAAAAGAAAGAAACGAATACACACTCACTATACACACTGCATTTTTACTATATATATACGTATGTACATGCATAATGTACATATGAGTTGTATGTATGAAATGTCTTCCGATATATATGTATATTCCTTTTAATAAGAATTAAGAAGGAAATAATAAGTAAAAAGTAATATGGTTATAAGAGACAACGATCAAAAAAACAGATAAAAAACTAAGTATATGCACTTACATATATGAAGAAAGGGTTCGAATAACAAAAAAAAAAAATTATAAAGCAAGTATAGAAAAAGAAATATCGAAATTTTTGTAGGTAAGTATGTATGTATATGCATCAATTTATTGTGCATATGTATATGTACACATATCGATACTTCCTTGAATTATAAATAATCAAAAAAAAAATTTTTTTAAAATACCGTCGTAATTTGAGATCAAATAACAAGTGTAATCCAATAAGTCTTAGATAATATACGTGAATAAATACCCATTTACATGTGATTATGTTTATAATCAAATATATAAGAGCCTACTTATTATAATACTAAAAGTGATACCTAGATTACCTATCTAGATGTACCTACAAAATTTTATTATATAATCTTACATAATGGAATACAAAATAGTTTTCATTGTAGTAATAAATTTTATAAAAACAAAAATAAGTATTTTTAATTTTTTACTATATGAATATGACATATGTATGTAGGAAGAACGCAATGGGAATCGTCACATGTTGGATGCAACTGTCCTAAATTTTTTCTTTGTGATATTGATTTTTATAATGGCATTTTCGAATTCATCTTTGGAAAAACCTTTCTTGGATTAGTATTTTCTATAAAGATTTAAATGACAATTGGCACGATATTTTGTTTATACTTATTCATTAAAAAGTTCCCAAATTATGGATAGAAGATATGGATATCTTTAACTCGCCCTGGAGGTATGGCAGCATCAATATTTTAACTTTTGACTAATTGATTTAAATAAATTCCTCAATTTAATAAGATTCAGTGAGTAGTCACATTTATTGATTTTCACGTCTCAAAAGTTATCTGCTGTCTGATAAAACCGTGATATTTACAGTTATGTTGATATTTACGGTGCGTCGCGTTATTCGTACAACATTTTAAGTTTAAATTAGTCAGTTTCCTAGGTCAAAAAGATCAAACAATTTTTTAATTATTTATAAAATTATTCTTACAGGCCCGTATCTACACTACATTATTCAATATTTTCGAATAAAATTTTATTTAAAAGAATATGAAAATCAATACCTGAAATAAAATATTCCATTAAAATATTGATTGATAACTCATACTTGCGGCTATACCTAAAAATATTTATTTCTATAAACATGTTAGTATACAAAAAAAAGCAAAATTCTCAATTGTTCAAATTTAGGATATCCGATATCCTCTTTCATATTAACGAAACAATAAATAATCTTCAATGCCAATATTTTTTTTTTCTTTTCCTGATATCCTGATTTAAATATGGGATTTAAAAGGACTTATTTTGATTTTGATTCATACCTCGTATTATTATACACATATTTTTTTTAATAATATCAGAAAAATAAGCATAAGAGTAAGGAAAGCAAAAACAACACTTGCAATAAAATTTTCTTTTAAAAAATCACTATCATCTCCGTTCGATTGGTTTTTTTTTTCTTTTTGCCGACATAAAATCCATGATCCAGACAAAATCATACTTACATATGTCTGTACCGTTCAATAAATATTACAATTTTGTTTTTTTAGGTAGATGTGTTCACATACTCATATTTATGTATATGAAAGTATATAACTTGATTTATTTATCAAAACAGACATGGTGTATTTTACAGGAAAGTCTCCATATACAAGCACAATATTCAAGTATGTATGTATAAACTAGCATGAATGTGTGAATCTTGTAATATATGTATGTGCACATTCAAATATTTCATTCAAATTTAAGGTTCATGAAATATTTTAAGAGAAAAGATTTTGTTTTTATAGAATCCTTTTTTATACGAAAAAAAACCATAAACAAAATCAGAGGCATGAAAGTAACACAAACATATTTACAAACAAAACAGAGTTTCTCAATATAGTGATTCATGTCACTCGAACACTCAATAATCTTGAAGTTTATTTATTTTGTTTTACAATGAAATAAGTATATGTACAAATAAGTTTTTTTTTAAATATATTTTTTTAAATAAGTATATGTACAAAAAATATTAAAAAAAAGACCAGTAATTCTCAAACTTTCGATTTTTCGACGTTATTATGGTTTTACTACGTTTTCCGTAATATGTTACTAAGGCAATAAAATAAAACAAATTCATCTTTATAATAGGTAAAGAACATATGAGAATAAGTACCAAATTCTCGAATTGCATTCGAAAATTTAAAATTTTCGAAGATGTACTTAAATTGTACTATTTTAAATAAAATTCGCAAAAGCCAAAACGGTATTTATTTGTTAAAACTCGGTCTCTTTCAAATATTTATATCTGAATTTGTCTAAATTTACTTTGAAAATTTATTAGTTTGTGTTTTACTATTTATTTCAGAAATAATAATTTGCTTAGTAAAAGCATTCGTTGAACGGTGGAAGTATTTTGTACTACTTCATACTCTTCATCGAATGTACGATGTCAATCTAACATTCACAAAACGTGTGCGAACTAAAGAAAATACAATTTCGTAAACCCAAATTTTGAAGAAAATCCGATGTTATAGATTTGACAGCAGCGATTTGGAACAATGTGAATTTCGACAATAAAAGATAATTTTTATAAAACAGTACAAGTTCTTCATTTTTGAGAAGCACTTTAAAATTAATTCAAAAGAACATTTGAAATTTATAATGGTGCAATAAAAAATTATTTATAATAGAATAGAAAAAAAAAAAAAACTTACCTGAATTTGTTCCAGTTGATTGGGATTGTGGTTGTACTCCTAATATATTATTAGAATTTGAACCAATAGAATTGGTAGCACCAGAATTAAATATTTGTTTATTATTTGAATTTTGTGTAATATGATTTGCAGATGCCATAAATAATAATATTGATGATGATGATGACGAAGATGATGATGATATTGATGATGTTGATGTATTCATCAATACAAATAATCCTAATATAATTTTTAATATTGGTGATAATTTTGTTATTGATATTATTGATAATTTTTTATTTATTTGATTTATAAATGTTGATAATTTTAATATTATAATTAATATAAATATTAATATTATTGATAATATTAATATAAATAATTTATAAATAATTTTTAATATATTTAATATTATAAATAAAAACATTATTAAAAAAATTTTTATATTACATTTTAATTTATTAAAAAATAATAAAAATTTTATATTATTAAATTGATTATAATAATTAAAATTTTTTATTTTTCGTTTAAAATATTTCGATTTCTTTCGATAATTAAACATATTTATTAATTGTTTAATAAATTTTTTATATTGTTTTAATTGATCATTATTATTTTTTGTTTTTAAATTTTCCTCTTTCAATTTTTTCATTCTTTTTTCTTTTTTTTTTTTTTTTGTTGATTTAATTTTCAACTATTTCTTTAATTTAGATTTAAAATAAGGAGAAGAATTTTTAAAATTTTAATTTAATTATAAAAATTGAGAAAGATTGTATAAATTTTTTTTACATTTTTATTAATTTAATTATGAACATTTTGAATTTCCTGTAAAAAACAAAATACCTAATTAGGCTACACATACACTTATTAAAATAATAATAAACATTATAAATTATATATATACGTAATTCATTTATTAATATTCCTAGTTAAGAATTAATAATGTAAATATATAAGCTTAAAAATACATATGAAGCTTATTTACTTAATAATTATTATTGAATATTATTTAATTTTATATATTTGTTTGATTAATTTTGTTTTTAATTTATTTATGATTTCATTTTAATAATAAGTAATTATTACAGTAGATAATCATTATTAGTATAGATAATAATAACCACTTATTTAATTAAAATTGTACTAACAATCCATGATTTAAGTAGTATTATAATAATGATTTAATTAATTTAAAATCAATTTCTTTCTTAGTAATCAAACTATGGTAATAATTACGCTTTGTAACACTTATTATTTAAAATGAATTATTATTTATTTTTAAAACTATTTTAATTATTATTTTATTTCATTAGGTTATTTATAATTTTAAAAAATTCTGATTTATTCATTAATTTGCCAGAAAGTATTATAATGAAAATAATTATTGCTTTTAAATAATTATTACTAAGTATGAAAAATTATTCATACTTAATTAACAGAGCATATTTTAAATGAATTCCTTATGGTTATTTTGTAATAACACTCTTATTTTTTCTATATGCTTGAATTTCATTTTCTGCTGTTCAATATTACCAATATTTAATTATTAAATTGTTGAAAATTATTGATCTAAATAATTATTACATACGTACTCAAATAATAAATTAATTTTACTACAAATTTATACTATTAAGATTACATACAATTAAATGTATGTGTTATATGTTATATACATATACATATACATACTTATTATTATTTATTCATAATGAACAAGCATATTTAACGGTAGTAACCTCAACAAAATTGTATTGTGGTTGATGTACTTAATTTTATGTGTAATTAATTAACAATTTATTGTTAATTTTCTTCCTCTAACACCTTCATAATTTTGTTTTTTTTCTTTTTTGTAAATTTGAATTGAAAATTAACATAAATTTATTTGCAATACATAAAAAAATAACTAAAAGAACAGAAAAAGAAAAATAATTGCGTGTGATGTACTCACTATAGTTACTACATTGTACTTGTTACATTATTATTTTTTCATATAAGTACATACATATTAATATTTTATTACAATTGCGATATATTAAAGTAATTGTATAATTTTAATGCAACATTATTTTGTGTTATTTTCCGCATAATCTGAAATTATAAAAAAAAAAAGAATAATTATTTTATTATTATTGTTGAAATTGAAATGTAAAAAATACGAAACAAAATTAAATCAACTAAATAAACTACTAACAGGCTATCGGAGGTTACAGGCTAATTAAGTTATCAAATTTGTTAAATTATTAAAGCTACGTATGAGGGAATGACAGTTATTACCATTTTTGACATGATAATTGATAATTTAATGAATATCTGTCAAAAATTTATTTTGAACTAGGGAATTATTTTGGCTCGTAGTTGAAACTATATGTATATGTATTTTTAGAAATGATACTACACATTCAGTAAATGAGCAATTTTCTTTACAATTAGTAAATTCAAGGTCAAGAAATAAAATTCTTTCATTTAAAAATCTACTATTGCTTTTGCGATTCCTAAGCTCGAATCTATTCTTCTGACTTTCAAGTTTTGTTTTATCTATCCTAATATGTTAAAACAGTTAAAATTTTTATACATTTCAAAATTTCGAATCAAAAATGAACTTGTATAATTATTTAGAACTTTTAACAGATGGTGTATATATGACAAATTTGAGACAAAATTTTTTGACAGCTATAAAAACGACAGACAATTAAAAATATGTGAAAACATATATAATAACTTACACGGTTAAAATTTTACTGAAGCTATCACCGTTAGCAATAAAAACCAATACGAGAATTTGGTTAAGGCACAAAGTTTCAATGTTATAAACTAAAATTTTCAGAATTATTATGGCATTTCATTAGTATGAAATGCAAAAATCACACTGTAATAATGAAAATAAATGCAAAATTTTTGTTGCATGCATAATTAACTAAATAAGTGGGCATGTTATTAAAATTAGATATTTGCAAAATTTTTGTTTTCTTTTTTTTTACCATATACAACATCAATACATATAATACAAAAACAAAGAGATTCAATAATAATTAACATTGATGTTGTAATTAAATTTGATGTATTCATAAAATTATATTAAGAAATTTTGTATTGTTCTCTTACTTTTTGAGTTTTTATTATTTGTAATGTAAATTTGAACTGATATTGCGAAAAATGTTTTAAAAAGACTGTTAATAATTGCATTTTGTAATATATTATTAAGGTTTTGAGGATATTTTAATTATCATTATACAACACTTAAGTATACTGGCACATTATAATTATTAACTTGTGTAATTATAAACAGATTGTGGAAATTAGTAATAAAAATTAAATAAGTAAATGATGTCAAATTTATTTAACAAAATTTGCATTTATTTTAAGGAAAAATTAATTAATTTACAATTATATGAGGGAAACAAATTAATGTTTGTTGTTAAATTTATTAAGAACAAACGAAAAAACATTTACAAAACTCCATTTTGCTGGCTTCTAAATTATGATAGTATTATTAACTTTTTCATTAACTTTTTCTTTAAAAATCTTTTCTGTTTCTTAATCCTTTATTTTCAATATTTGTTTTATTATTATTAATAATTCAATATTTTGAGTCACAGTGTCGAAACATTTTTTATTTTTCTTTTTAATTGTTTTATCTTCTTTTTAACTCATTTGATTAATTCTTTTGAAAATATTTATTTATTAGAGTTTGCAAATTTTTCCTGCAGCTCGAAGAAGTTATAACAATTGAATTAAAGGATTTAGTTATGTGAAGCAAATGTCGTTCATCCATCTTAATAAAATACATCAATTGGAATCACTCTATTGCTATCTCTTCTAGCAATTAAATTGCTTACAAGGTTTTTCCAAAGTCTTATATCACTAAATATATTTAAAAAAATTTCTAATATATAAATTAAACTATTTTCAATGAATTTGCTGTTGAATATTAACTTCCGTATTCTACTATAGATTACCAGATATCATAAATGACATTAAGTAACAATTCATCTCTTCTAGTTTAGTTAAAAAACAACTTTTACAAGTTGTCCGAAATTCATCCCTCTATTTTAATCAAATTTTAATGCTCGAATATTGGGTCATCTTGGAAATCTACAAATCATTTTCGATATTAAAAATTTTTCAAATTAAAACAGCAATTATAACATTATTAATGTCTACATATCCGATAATAATGAATTTATTCAGACAAATTATTATAAATCAAGTAATAATTTTTTAACGCAAATCTTAATTTTCCTCCAAAGTAACATTTAAGTAATGTAAAAATGTCAGTGATTTAACAACATTTATAAATAACATCACATGCATACTCGTATACTTAGATTTATTAATAATAGCTATAAGTACAACTTTATTAACATAATCTTTTATGTTATTAAATTTAGAATTCATGTTTAATGTTCAACGTTCTTATGTTACCTTTAAGTAAATTCTGTTCTCTCACTTCCAAATAAATAAATCTTTTAAAACAAAGAATGGCATATGTTGCACCTGTTTAACAATTCTATATGTTTGTAATTGTTGTATTTATAACAAAAAAAAATAATTATTAAGGTGTAAAATTTATTAAAAAAAAAAACCAAAGCAAGTATAACATTTAACAAAGATGGAATAATGGCACACCTTAAAACACACATGTTTGATATTCTAATTTTCTATTATTCTATAAGTAATAAAATCACGTTTTCTTTCAACTTAGTTTTCAACTTTTTAAATGAATAAATTAATAATTATAACCATTATATTGAAATATGTAAACTTGAAATTTACATTACAAAATAGCTTATTTTATTTTACAAAAAAAAATTTTTTTAATAATAAAAATTTTAATTTTCCAAAGCGAAAATAAAATAGAAATTCTAATGTACTGATTTCATCGTTTACTTAAGTCATCATTTTTATATTTTAGAAAAAAGAACAACAATATTTTTAATAAATAAATTATTAATATATATTAAGTAAAGTTATAGTTATCAATTACTTACATACATACATAAATGTAGTTTATGTATAACATTATTATTTTATTAAAATTGAATACTAAATTTAATAATCGATTAATGAATTTTAATACAAGTACATTTGTATGTTACTCATTCTCACTCAACAATAAAATTAATAAAAATATTACACATATTCTCAGTAATAAACTTTTGAGCGAATAATAAAATATTAACAAAACAAAAAAAAAAACAAATGAGTACGGCAATAACTCTCAATTCTTCTCCATTAATCAGGTTAAGTGATCTCATGACACTAACCCAATTGAAAATTATAATTTACAGCTATTTAAATAAGTATGTGTATATGTTAGTACATTACTATAATGTTATAATGTATAACAAAAGCATATAACAAGATGATAAAATGTTGAATGAAAATATAATATGGAAAAAAATAATTGTGACGTGAACGCAGTATGATTGAAGTAGTCATGAAGTGAATCAAATAAGTAATAGCAACGGGGCAGCAGAACTGAAGCCCTTGTTATTGTTGTATTTTGACTACCTCAATCTGTCAGTATTTGCGTTATTCTTTACTATTCACGTCTAAAGTTGAGCATTATGAATCCGAAATAACTGGTAAACGGCCCAAAAGTGCTGAAAAGTATAGCTATTAAAAATATTAAAAATTAAAAAAACGACTTATCACCAACAGATTGTGACTTATTTTCACATAAATTAGTGAAACGCTTTTAAAATAAGCATGCTGACTTTACATTTATGTGCTTAGTTTTAAAAGTTTCGTTAACTGACAGTAAAAACGTAAATGAAATTTCGTTATAAAAAATTTTCAATTATTTATACGAATTCACATTCGGCTTCCGATCGAAGATCCTTAGTCCACACTTAAACAAAATCCACACTAGTCAACACTAACCTATGAAATCAAATGATGTGAATATTTAGTATGATATCAATTCCTTCCTTATCTCGTATATTGCGATAGGTTGTTAGAGAGAACAAAATAAAAAAAAGACTCACGATTTCCATATGATAATAAAATAATGAGAAAAAAAAAACAGCAAGCCTTAAAATATGGTGAACACGCTTTTTATGTACACACTAAATGAGAGTAGAATAATAAGCGCTATCATAGAGAGAGTATACAGAAGATGAGAAAAAAAAACAAAAAAAAAAGTTAATTAAAAAATAACAATCAATTTTATTTTTCTTATGCCTTTTAGTTTTCTTTCTTTTTTTTAAGTAATAAACTTTAAGACCTTTCCATTTTTTGAACTCAATCATTAACAAATTTAAAGCATTAATAATTGACCGCGGAGCCCAATTATGCATTGGAGGGAAATAATAATAATTGTAATACTTAAGAAAAAAATTTGTTATTTTTAGCACTTTTCCAAGGAACTTAGAAAAAACCGCGTATTAGTTTCACTTTGTCCGTCCTTTTAGAAATTTCTTCACCTTTTGAAATGGAAAACTGAAATCACAAAAAGAATACAAAATACTTTATTCTCTCTCACGTAAAATATTTTTTTTTGTAGAAATATTTTACCTATCTCCTACTCTGAAAGTTGTGGTCCCTCAAAGTCTTAAAAATTCCATTAAGACTATTAATTGTTTATATAATAATTAAGACAATATGGTCTTAATTATATAATAATTAAGACCATTTTTTAAATTTCAAAAACGCAGAAAAGTGTTTCGCGGCACATCACAAACATACAGCGCGAATTAAAATTAACTGTTATCTAACACAATTTTTTTTCAAATTTTTGATATCGTTTTACTTCTAGACGTTTACTTTTAGTATACTTAATTTGAAATAAGCAACTTTTAGATCCAAATGAATAACTTATTTTGTAAAATGGAAATTTTTTCCGTTTCCACCCCGAAACTATCGGGTTTTATCTAAATTTACATAAAAACAAAAAGTTAACGAAAAATTCTATGCATTAAAAAAAAAAATTATTTATAAGAAACTCACTGTTCCATTCTACTAATGTAGTGGATTGTTTTTAAAAACATTATTTTCCCTTATTTAAAGGAAAGGTGATTATTTACATATCGTTTTTTTGAGAAAACTTTATTTTTCTTTGCTTTTGTCGAAAATCTTGTTCTTAATAAATTGAAAGTATTCATATTCAAATTAAGGCAATATTGTATAAATTAGAGGGAGGGGAAACGAATAAAGATGATATACCGCCTTTCAGGAAAACACCAATCAAGCAATTATTTTTACATAACAATCCCACATTCAAGCTCTTTTCAGTTTTTGATCCAGGCAGTTACTATAAAGTAATAAACTATTATATTATAATAGTTTACTTAATTAAATTGTTTTTTTTTTTAAAAAAAAGGTTAAAAATTGACTTTATTTAAAATTATTTGGAATAAGTAGTTAAAAAAACTTGAATCAGATCTCAGTTTCGGCAACGCAAAACAAATTATTAAGTACTTCAGTTGTTATTAAGCCAGAATTTGCAGAATGAAAATTTGTTAGGTTTCAATTGACGCAAATCACTTAAGGAAACAGCATACGTTATAGTATGTTCCATGTATCTACTACATTGCGTAAATATGTACAACTCTACTAAGTACATAAGTTGAACATACTTATTTATTTATTTATGGTGATTTGTAAATTTTGCTGTTCAATGGTGGAATGCAAAATAATATCTTTTCCGTCGCTTATTAAAATTATTCATCTTTTTTTTTGCCCGTTTTTTATTGTGGTTGCTTTTTACTTGCAAAAACGCTTGTTGCTCTTATTCTCATGGCATCATTTCTTTTATGTTCTTGATAAGTTATTTTTATACTCATGTGACTCCGTTTGTTCATTTGTTTTTTTTTTCGGTTCAAATCGTCTGTGTTTGGCTTAAAGTGCACTTGTTTCTATACGTAATGTCGTTATGTTGTTTGTGAGTAATGATTTTGTTCATCTTTTGTTGAACATTTTTTTTTTCTCAAATTTTTTTTTGTTTTGATTTTCTTTTGTTATTTTTGCTAAATTTTTGAATTTTGGTAATCATAATAACAGGGAGAACAAAAGCATTGAAGAAAGAATAAGAAGCATGAATTTTATGTACTTATTTGTACATGTGACTTCGAATATATGTAATTTACTTATATAACATGCAAATAAATACATACATTTTTATACATACGTTCCGGGTATGTAATATATTATTTTAATATAATTTTTCATTTCAAAAACAGTCATTCAATCAGTGAACATCATCACATGTAAAAGAGTTACGAGATTTATGCTGAAAATTTTCATAAATACAATCACAAACGGTATGAAATCAAATGGTGTGATGTTCAGTTTAAAGCGAAAATAAGTATTTAAAAATAACCACAAGAATTGCAAAATTCTTAAGTTATGAGTAAAATTGTATTTTTTGAAATAATTGTTCAGCATAGGTGATAGTGTCGTCAAAATTCCCTATATACAGGACGTACAGCCAAGCTCACGCCTATGTGAAACACATAAGGTAAGTGTAGCTAATACTGACAGTGGCGGTAATACTGACATATATGAGGTTTTTTATAATTATTAAGAGATTTTCTCTATATAACATATATATATTTTTTTATTTCTAGATTAATTCAAATTATCGCAATACTTCCTTTTATTTAGTTTTGAAATAACTCCAAAATATTGAACATAAATCAGTTTTGTTTCCATAGACATAGCAAAAGTGGGTTGCATTGGAGAATTTCTTATACTTTTTGCTTAATTTTTCCGATTTTGTTTTTATTGTTTTTTGACTTATTTGAGGGTTAAAAATATATGTATTTATATTAAATTAAATATTTTGATTATTTTTTATCTTATTTTATAAGTAATTCGAAGTAAAAACGTTAAATAAATAAGAATTTTAACAAATAATTTCTATCAGTATTAGGAACATCTAAAATTCGACCCTGCTTCTATTACTGACATATGTGTCAGTAATACGTCAAAAATCCGTATTTTTATAAATGCCGTCATTTTTAAAATATTTAAATTTTTATTTTCGTATTTATTTAATTAAAATCAAATTTGAATTTTCTTTCTTATGTCCGAATTCTGACACTAAGAATTTACTACAGGTTCGGAGTATTTTAGCTTTAAAAACTGGTGTCAGTAATACGATCTAAAGAGGGTCAATATTATGAACAAAATTATATCAGTATAAAGTTTTAATTTTGATATTCATTTTAATTAATTAAAATAATTTCTTTATACTTTAAAATTGTTTAAACTATTTCTGTCGAATGAAAATCGATTACATTTGTGAAAACTTATATCTGACTACGACCTTTTTACCTTTTTAATAGTGGTATTCGTCTAACAAATTGTGTGTCAATATTGTATACAATACTGTCAATAAAACAGTACAATTCGCTTTCTAAAAAAATGCTTTGAAATTACTGTAAACGTTAACGTCATAACAAATATCACAACGGAAATGGTTCTCTTTAAATAAGAAAAGGAGCCCTTTTTAATAACCCGAAATGTTGTTCCAAAAATTAAGAATGGGTTGCTCTCGTTACGTACTTAATACATAAATAGTCTTTGTTAAAGCAAAAAGCAGCTTTAGAATAGGCTTATTAGCAGCTTTAGAATATATTGATATGATTTCTTATAATTTCGTGTGATTGGTACATCATATTTTAGGTATTATTTATAAGAATACATCTGTAGCAAATATTACTTATAATACTTTATAAAAAATTATATAATTTCGAATTAGATTTTCATAAATATCTTTTAAAAATTTTTATTTATTCATTGTTGCATATTAAGACTACTAGCAAAAGTACATTCTACAGTAATAATAAATTCAAATCAGCTGAATTTCACATATTTTTACCTTTAATTCAATAAAAAATATGCTTTTTATTTTTGTCCAAATTATTATTCCATTTTTATTGAATATTATCATTTTAACCATTTTAAACCATTATTCATATATAGAATATGGATTACAGCATATAAAATTACATTGTCAGTATTTGGAACACAAACTGTCAGTAATAGACACAAACATTTGCGGTTATGTCAATATTAGGAACATTTTTTCTTTTCGTCTATAATCGAAAAATTATGAATTAAAAAATATTTTGATTAAATAATTTTATAAAAAACATTATTCTCAATTATCCAAATTATTCAAAAAATCGGAAATGCGATCATTTATTGTGTCCCACATATAAAATATCTCACGCCAAAGTTGAATTTGTTGCGAAATATGTCAGTAATAGGGACACTTACCTTATATTACCTGCGTTGCTTAAACTTAAACTTAAAAATTCTAAAAAATTCTAAATCTGTCTCGCCCGAATTAACATGAAAAATATAGATCTTGAAAAATCTTGAAAAATATTAAACCTAAAAATTCACATTATACTTTTAATAACTTCCCTAAAACGTAAAATTTTACCACATTTTATTAAATGCCTTCATATTATCTTAGAACTAGCTACTTTCTAAAAGTCGTACAGATTAGTAAGAACTAAAATTGATTTGTTATTGAAAAAAAAATCTGAAATCCTAAATTACTTTATTCCCAACTATTTTTTTATTTGTTTACTGGGTCCCAATTCAATAGCTCTGTAAAAGTGACACAAGCGTGTTATTGAGTTTGAATGCTAACATTATACAGTATGTATTCCAGCTTCAATTTTTTAAAATTTTTAAAAATTTTGATTTTAATATATGTAAGAGATAAGTTGTTTTTTAATGTATGGCATTTAGTTTTGATAAATTTTCAATTTGCCAAATTAATTAATTTTTCTTAAGATTAAAACTGATTAAAATTAAATTGATTATTTACTTATATATGAATAAACTGGTGACATTGATAAGTACATACATAATATCTATACATCGTATGTATTAAAGTTAAACTACCATTGAATAATTTAACAAAAAAAGTAATAATAAGAAAAAAATCGAGTAAAAATATGACAAAAAGACCGTGTATCTTATATCTTATTTGAGATTCCACACTTATGTTATTCATAATATGATAAGATGTTATTATGTATACATAAATATTTAAGGTACTTAAGATGCATTTCAATGTCGTTATTATATAAGTGCCCAATAAAAATATAATTTCAACATGAAAAAATAATTTTTTAGTTGGTTGTTCTTTATTTCGTTTGTGTTTTTCTTTTCCGTTTTTTTTATTTCTGTTATTAAAGAAATTTTAAAGTACAGTGCTACTTTCACGACTCTTTTTTTTTTCCTCAAATTTAAGGATGTCTTAAGAAAATTTTTGTACTTCTTTTGATATTATATTAAAAAATTAAAAAAAAAAAGTAAAAAAGTGATCTGAAAATAAGGCAGAATTATGTATGTGAATTTTGTATAATGATTACAAGCTTATGTGATAAAATAAAAAGAAAGGAGGATAATTTTTTGGTTTTTTAATTTGACTCAGTTGCATTTGTAAAATTTCAAGCTCCTTAAACAGAGAGAGAGATAAACACGATAAGCGATATCTTGTTTTGTTAATATTGAAAAGGTAAATGATTCTTTGGAATGAAAGATAAAATTTTTGTTTTTGTTGTTCAATTATAAAGGAACGAGAATAATTTCACTTTAAAACTTTAAAATTTTTTCTGGAATAAAAGATTATTAATTTTTTGAACTTGTTTTATTTAAATTGGTTTAAATGGAAAAGTATGGTGATTATAAAGAAACCATCAGACATAATTTGACGTAAATTTAATAAAAAATAATTTGAGGGAGAAAATTTTAAAAAATATTTTTGTCATTACTTAAGAATGCACAAAATATGGACTAAGTACAGTAATTTAAAAGATTTTTGTATTTGGGAAGGATTTCCACTCAAATATTTCCATAATTTTTTTGGATAATAATAGATTTCTAAGCTCCAATCACTACCAACCTCAAGTCACCGCCATTGTAATTTCTTGTGAACCGTCAAAAACAGGTTCTGTTCGTTGTTGTTTTCAAAAAATGCGAAAAAATCGGTTTTTTCTCAACGCCAAAAAATAAATCTTTTATTATTATCAATTTTATTTTTTAAAAGCGGTTGACTTCTATTACTTAACGCGTTCGAGCTAACCTATAGAAATTAAAAAATCGCGGTTTAATAGTTTTATAAGCAGTCTAATAAACACATTCCAATATTTAACTATGTGTATATATATTTAAGTACATTCTCGCAGCTGGAAATAACCACAATATTGCAATTCGGCACTCTCCTACGTATAATGCTAATGTAGGCGGGTATAAGGATAACAAAAGATCATATGAGTCGGCGTGAGAAGTTTCAAAGGAAAAATCGTACTAAAATCTTTTATAATATTCATTATAAAAAACTACTTATGTATATAATCAATAATTTATTTTAATAATGTATAGCACCGCAGATATGCGAAGAATTCTATACGCTCAATAAAACCAGTACTTATAAGGACCCTAAAGCATATAATTTCGATGTGAGTGCACATAATGTTCACATTTATATTAACAAAAAGTAAAAATTAAGAAATTTACACACTATAAGTAGTTTATGACCGTAAAATAATTTTAAAATATCCTTAAAATATCCTTTTAACACAGACATATCATATTTATACTATCACATCTTGTGTGCAATATAATGTTACGAATTACATTATTTCAACCAATTAAGTGTATGCAAGGTTTCCTTTTTTTACAGGAACAGATGTTTTTTATCATTCTTGACCTCATAAGTATAATATTGAATTATTTAAAATTTTTAAGTAAATTCTTTATGCAGTATGTTATATAAGGAACTGCATAATATAAATTATTCTATTTAAAGACAGCAGGATTAAATTCAAGGTGATTTGTAATTTTTTGGTAACATAAAACAATAAACAGCACTTGTTTACGAGTAATATTTCCTATATTGTATGGTAAGTAAGTAAGTGCATTTAATGGCAAGTGAATCGTAAAATTTTGAGAATAAAAACCGTATCAAAAAAGGATAATCAAGAGTTAATTTTATCACCTTAATTGGTAATGTTTTAAATAGATTGTATAATATGAAAGGGGAAAAAAATTTGGAAATGAAGGGGAAAATTTGGAAAAATTTTTTGTGAATGTGACGAATTAGATTTGGGTGTTTAAATTTGGGTATTTAAAATTTTGCTCTTAAAGTTCAAAAATTCAAAATTGAATAATTTCAAAATTTGCTTGTTTTGAATAAGTACTGGAAATATTGAATTGTTCACAAAACTTTCTTTCAATAAAATGTGTTCTACATACAAAAATTGCAAAGAGATGGGAAACTTCTAATTTAAGCTAATATTTACAGAAAGTTAAAGTTATAAAACTTTACTTACTTAAACACTTTATAATTTTGATATGCGTTACAAACTCAGCTTTAATTCCGATTTATTTTTATATTTCTTAACAGTATCATAAATGTTCTAGTAAAAAGTTATTTCACTTTTTTTCCTATAGGGATTTGACTGGGCGGTTTATTTTAACATTAAAGTACTATCGAACAATTAGGTACTTATTTATCACATTTCATAATATGTACAAGTACTTTATGTAAAATCAAGTCATTGTAATTGAAAGTAACATTGTGTAAACAGTAAGTAAGTACTATAAAATCAAAACTACTTAAATATTATATAAATAATACAAAAATTCATTTTTAAAAAAAAAAATAATTAATTTTATAATTTCTTACCTTGTAACAGCTTAGATTATAATCCTTTTCAAGGGTAAAATAACAAAAAAAACAAAAACGTAAAATTGTACTTTTAATCCAATTAATAAAATTTCTTTTAGCATTAGAAACCCAAATTAAAAATTTTATTTTTTTCTTATTTATTTGAAAATTCACATTTTTTTTTTTAATTTTATTTACTTAATTTTTACATACATATATATACATGTATGAATTAATATGTATGAATGATGTATTATATTAAAATGTATGAATGTATTAAAAAAATAGTTTTTTTTTAATAAAATAATTTGAGTCCAATTTTTTATCTTCTACAATAAAAAAAGAAAAATAAATTTTTATTTTATTTTTTAAGTATCTTATTATATTTATAATTCCAATTTAAATAAGCAAAATCTAAATGAGATTATTTATAATAAAGACATAAGTATGGAAAAATAAATAAAAAAGATAAGTAATTATTTAAATTAACTTTTTTAAATAAATTCAAAGAAAACTCATAAGTAGCTATACAAAATTTATTTAAATAAAAAAAAATTAATTAAGATAGCACAAATTTATTTGTTTAAATATTATATTTAACATTTAGGTTATTAACATTTAATTTATTGTTCTTTTATAAGTGAGTATAAATAATAATTTTAAACAGGTGTTGAATATTAATTGTAATTTTAAAAATTAATCATAAATTTATTCACTGATTTCATAAATATTTAGAATGATCACACATATAATAATAAAATATATTTGAAATTTCAAGTAAAAATATTAAAAATATTCTCAATAATTATTTATTAATATAGGTATTTCATAAATTATTCTGAATAAATATTTACAATTTACACTCACAATATAATTGCTTAATTAAAATATTTAATATTAATATTAAAATAAGTGTTCTATTTTAAACAATAATTATCATTAATTACAAAAATTATTCAAAAGCAAATATGAAATTATTAAAATTTTTTAATATGTACACACACTCAAGATACTGTTTGATATCTTTTTTTTTTTATTAAAAAGCAAAACACATTTTCTATCTTTGATTTTGTTTACCGACAAAATAAATCATAAATATTTACTTTTTTCATTTTATTAAAAATTTCACGTGATTTTAGCAAAGTTAATGAATACATACGCAAAATTCATATTTTAAAACAAAAAGAACCGAGATTCTTTACAAAAATTTTGCAATATTTTTTATACAAAAATGAAAAAAATATTAATTTAAAACAATAAACAGTACTCGTAAATACATAAGCACAATGTCAATAAACCACCGATGATAATATTATTTTCTTACATGCCAGCCATAAGAATATTCAAAAATAAAAAAACACACACGAAATATTGAAAAAAAAATATTATTAAAAAAGTCCCGTTTGAAAATGTTAAAAATATCAACAAAAAAAAAAAATTATTTCTTTTTCGAAAAAATTTACTACCGATCTTTTATATGTTACACGAACGACGACTCACCAAGGAATGAACAAAAATTTAAAATAGAAAAATAAGAGAAACATTTGGTAAACAAAAATAAAAAATTTCGACTCGTAAAATTTTACAGCTCAAATTTAAAATGAGTGAAATTATGAGTTGCATTTTGTTTAAGTCGGAATTTATTATTCTGACTCTGATATTAAATTATTAGATTATTTTTTTCCATTATCATAAAAAGATCATTTAAAAATTTTGATTAATATTCTCAATAGTAAATTTTATTGAATTCAATTGAAAATTGAGAGAAGTAAACAAAATTAATAACAATATGAAATTAATATTTAAAAAAAATTAAGATTAAGAAAAATGACAGAGAAAAAAATTGTATTAAAATAAGAGAAAGATAAGAAATGTCTCAAGAGTGTGAGAGAATTTAATTTTAATTTATGATTTTAATTTTTATTTTATTGATAATTGAAATTGAAATTTTCATTTTCGTTTAATTTGATAATAAATATTAATTTGATATGAAAATGAGTATAAAATTAAAAATACCATTATAATTATTATAAAATGATTGGGAAAGAGAATGAGAGCAAATTAAAAGTTTAATAGTAACTAGAATAAAAATTGTTTTGTATTTAATATTTGATCGTAAAGTACTGCCAGTTATCTTAAATAAATCTTCAAATGACTGAAATTAAAAAACTATCATGAAATAAATATCGGTAATTATGCTTATTATAATTGTATTATGCTTATTAAGTTACAAACTGTAAAACCAAACCGTATGTTTTTAATTCGTTTTATATCGTTTTATATTCGTTTTATGTTTTTACAGTCTTAATATTGTATTTTTGTTATCTAAGAACATATTTCATTTTAATTTTAATTATTTAATATTAAATTGCAAAACTTCATGCCGTTTCTTTGTTTCTTTTCTTCATAATTTGGTTTGAATTAAAGAGAAAAAATTTGTTTTCAAAACGAATTTGTTTCCTATACAAAAAAAAAACACTTCACAACAGAAATTTTAACAGTTCAGCATAAAGTGATCTATAGTGAACAAAATTATCATGTTATCGTACAATTGCAAATTTAATTTTAATCTTTGATTCAAAACTAAAGTTTCAAATAATATATTAAATTGATTTTAATTGTACTTTATTCTTAAGTTTTTCGAAATTTTATCAGCTATGGGTCACATTCAGCCAATTTTTTTATTATAAATGTTTTTCGTGATCACTAGGAACTGTCAAATAATCCCTTAATATGTGATAATAAGCTGTAACAAAAATATTCTTGCAGATATTTGAAAAATCTTATAGGCCAATATCTGTATAACGAAATTTGGGGTTGCCAACGATTGTGGTCCTTATACTCTAATATTTAAATTATAATATCAAATATAACAATGATACTATATACACAGGTATATAGGGAACTGAAAATATAAATTTAAAAATAACAAACACATAAGTAATTTTTATTTAATAAATTTTTATATACATATATATATCTATGTATATATATATCTATTTCATATATTTTTTAATACATTTTTCTCATTTCTTCACAATATTAAACATGTTAACATTTTATTTTTTTCTAACATTTTTTTTTTTGTACAATATACATACATACATAACATGTAAGTACAGCATTGTGATTTATAAATTTTTATTTTTTTATTTAATACCGTTTCAATTTAATTTCCGATTAGTAAAATCAAAAATTTTCTTAAAAAATATTTTAATACAATTTATATATTTAATAATGATAATAATGGAATACGATATTTATGTATATACATATGTATGATTTTTGTTAAATATACACTTGTATATTATTATAACATATATATATATATATATATATATATATATATATATAATTGTATTATATATATATATATATATATATATAATTGTAACATATATATATATGTATATATATAATTGTATTTAAATTTTCATATTATATTTTATTAATTATTAATATTATATTAATAATTATTAATATAAATTTCGTTAATATTTATTTTTATTTTTTTTAATATTCATTTTCACAGACTATAAATTCGCTTACTTAATGATAATTAATATATAATATATAAGTAAGTATATATATACTTATTATTATAATAAATGAAAAATAAATAGAAAAATTATAAATTTTTATGATATATAGAATTGATAAAAATGATTAAAAAAATTTAAGAGTTTCTTAAAATTTCCTAAAATTACAATATAGATATTTCTTTTTTAAAAAGAAACTAAAATTAATAATTTTTAATTTAATATTAAATTTATTGACATTGACGCAATATTATCGTGCCGCATACCATACCGCACAATTATATGGGTTTGTTAAGAGATATAAGCATTATGCCAATGTATTATATTTTATGCTTCTCACACCCTAAAATAAATTTTGTTTGGGGGGGGGATTCCTTACAGTTAACACATGCAAAATCTATATAGATATTTTTTAATTGAAACCGACTCCGGGACACAGTGAAAATATTTCGGTATTAAAAATTTTAATTAATTTGGTATTAAATAATTTTACCAATTTCGTAAAACGATGATAAAATGCTGAATATGGGTAAAGGTAATATTTGACTTGATTACTCAATTTTTGTGTGTCCTTTGAACTCCTGGGAATTTACAAGTTATGCGTACGGTATTGAGCATGCGACACGATAATATATAATTTTCTTTAGTTTATTTTAATTTTTTTTTTATTGATTATAAAAATGTGTGTTCTAAATAATTATTTTTCGAGATTAAATATAGTGTGTGCAATTATTATAAAAATTTTTATTATTCATCAAATTTTATTTAAATACATAATATTGTTTTTTATGTTTTCTTTGTGTTTTTTTAATGTGTTTTTAATGTGTTTATTTCGATTGATTATACAATAATATTTCTAATTATAATTAAACTTATATAAAAGTTATATGTAAGAAGTATTAATAGTTAATTTTTATTTTTTGGCACTACATAATATACATAATATATATATAATTTATATTATATTTGTTATATTAAATAATTTTTATGTGTTCACTTAAAAAAATTTGATATTATAAATTTAACAATTTCCTTTCTTTTTTTTTTAATAATATTTTATTTATTTATTTTTAAATTTCTTAATATATAATTTTAATTATTTTGTTTTTATTTTATATATATTTTATTAATTAATTATAATATTTTAATATATTTCCGAAATTTAAATATTATATAATAAAATTCATCAAAATTTTAATTTATTTGTTTTTTAATTTTCTTATTTATTTTTTTTTATATAGTTTCCTTTTTGTTTTAGTTTAATTCAAATTAATTTTTATAATTTAATTTTATATTTAAAAATTCTTTTATAATGTTTTCTCTTTGAACACTTACATAGTTTTTTTTTTTTAATGTTTTTGTAAAATATTTTAGTTGTAATGGTTTTTTTTTTAATATTTGTTATATAATTACTTATTTTGAATTATAGTTTTCTAACAAATGAATTAAAATTAATTAAAAACAACTCTCTAATCAAAATTAAATTCCCGGAAAATTGTTGTTCTTTTGACAATATTTGATGAATTTTACCGCCAATAGAATAGCGTTTGTGTATAGTAATTGAAAATGAACAATATTATTAATTTGGCTTAGATTGCCATTCTTTTAAAAAATAAGTATATATTTTCGACAGGGAGGTTAAAGTGACTTAATGCCGAAAAAAAAACCTTAGGTACAGTAACTATATAGTTCATCAATTTTATTTTTCTATATGAAACGTAACTGACCTTAATTTAATTTTCTAAATATGTAAAAGAATTTGTCTTGAAATCAAAGTCACAAAATCATTACGTAATTGCAATCAAGAGGTTCAGATGCAAAGTTGACTAACCTTTACCCGCAAAATTTTTGCTTTTTTGTTAAAAATGTAAATTATAAATAAGTAAAAATAATGAATAAACATCTTCATAACAAATAAACGAAAACTTAAGCTCTTACTCTCCTCTTTTCGAAAAAAATTATATCTATTTAGAAAGTTTTTATGAGTATTTTAAGAAAATAAAATATTAAATCTCATTCATCATCAAAAAAATTATATGGATTAGGCCGTTTCATTTTTGAACCCCTCAATTGAACATTATAATTTCAGTTGATATAAACAAATATAATATAAGTCTATTGGTTAAAATGAATTTTCGTCTGGCTATTCTTGTGAAAAAATAATCATTTTATGCATTTGGTAACTACCGAACTGACAGGCCATCGTCTGTTTACAAAACTTCATCTCTACAGAGAATTTTTCCACCAAACTAACCTTCCATTGAAAGTCATATATACGTAGCTTTAAACTCTTTAAAATGCCTTTTCTTGGAAACTAATCATACTGTAGCTGTTTGCAAACAATTTAGTGATAAAATGCCTCTTTAGTTTTAAAACATTGAATTTGTCTGTTTTTTCTATAGCCGTTATTTATTTTACGAATAATAAATGATTAAATAAACAATTTATTAAACTAATTTCCATAACATATTTTCAATCGGATCAATTATTATGATTGGTTTTCCAAAATTAAAATTACTTTTTCAATGTAATCCTGGATACATAATATTATGGGTATTTCTTAAATAGAACCTACAAAATGATTTTATATCTTACGCACTATTCAAATTTAATTCTTAAAATCAGTTCCTAACTATAACAGAACTTGATCTTGAACCTTTCATTTTATATACAATTCATTGTTATATACGTTTAGATAATTCAATTCACTACTTCTTTTCTTCATTTATTTTCGTTACTTCCTCTATTCTAGAATAATACTTTCAGTGTATTTTTTTTAAGGTATCAAAAACTTAAAATGAAAAATAAAATATTTTTTAATTTTATTTTTACAACAATTATTCGAAAGATTTGTTCTTTGTGTTTTACATTTAATATCAATTTTATTTTCTTTTATTTTATTTTTAACATTAATTAAATTACAGCCATTTTATAAAAGCAATTAATTTATTTTTTTTTTTTGTTTTGTCAATAAATTATTTTTATAATTTTTTTGTTTTGTCTTATAATCAAAATCTACATTACAAATTTCAAACTCTACACTTTTAATTCTATAATTTTAATAATACAAATAAATTATTCTAAATACGATTGCATATATTTAGGCTCAAATTTATTTTTCTTTTTCCTTTTTATTTAAAAAAATTGAATACTTATTTGGCAATTGAAGTTATAATAGTTTTTTTTTATATATTTATTTATTTCTTGTCAATAATAGGGTACAATCTATATAGGGTTGTTAATTTTTTAGTTTTTGACAATAATATAATATAATTACTTTAGATATTTTTGGTATTTTAAAGTTTAAAGTACAAATTTATAGGTTATTTTTACTAACAAAAAATTAAATATTTTTATTTTTTTTTTTAATTTATTATAAATTAATGAAAGATTTTATAAAAATTTATTTCAAATTAAAATTAATAATATTAATTTTCATAAAAATTATTTATAATAAACACATTATTAAAATTATATAAAATTTAATAAGAACGTCTCCGTAACGTTCGACGTTTTGCCTTTGACTAACTAAAAGCACTACGTCATAATGCAATTAATTGTGATTTTCTTTGTGCCTCCAAACGTATTTCTAATACAGCATATGGTGGTAAACTTATAACTAATATTATACCTAAAATTAAAATTTTTGGATTTTCACATAAAAATCCATGTGCAGCAAATGTAACACCAAGTCCAAGAAAACGTAATGCCTGTAATGGTGCTATTATTTCAGCAACATTAACATGATGTGTTAATGTTATTAATGCAAATAATAATGTTTCCCACATTGCATTACAAGCACCCCATGATGCAGCTATCACATAAAAAAGAGCGCTTTAATTATTAAAAATGAACGAAAGAACGAAAAATAAAAAAAAAAGAGAGAGAAAATTTTATTTAATTAACATTTTTATTTAAGAATGAAATTATTTTATTTGTAAATATTGAAATAATCAAATAAATTGAAATTTCTGTGATCATAAATTCGAAATTATCATTCATTTAATTCAGAAATCCATTGATTAAAGATTGCAATAAATTGAAATCTTTAATGTAATACGTGTTAATATCAATTTGATTTCTAAATAACGTAAATTTTCGATAATAGTTTTCAGTTTGTGATCAGAGATTTAGACTGTATCCTTAATAGAAACATTCAATTTGAATAAATGACACAATTAAATTTTCCTTGAATATACTTTATTATATGTTGCTGGACCAATACAAAATTGAAATGCCAGATGAATTATGAAAGTTAACAACGAAAAAATATTTAAAATTCATTCAAGTAAGCAAAATATAAATACAGGTTTGAAACTTTGCTTAAAATCTAGTAGATTTTATATGATTTCTTCCTACTATTATGATATAGAATCAGGTCATCCTGAATGTATGCAATTTTATGTTAAAAATAGCTTTTATTGTATTTTTATATTTTGTGAGAAAAAATTGGGATTCTAGCACTTGTACAGCAATATATTATTATTTTGTTGTGGCTCGCTATAGGCAATATTATATATATGGACACATATGACAAAACATATTGTCAGGAAATATTGCTAAAATTTTATACTCAACATAGCCAATATACATAAGCCGAATTCTGCATCTTTATCGTCACTATACTTAAGTCATTACGTGAATATATATACATGTATACATAATTCATTATTTCTAAGTTGTATATTTTTGCGGGATTAAATAACATTAATAATTTTTCATTTTAAAAGATACTATACCTATCGTCCTTTGAAGGTTTCCACTGTGAAAGTACTAATAGCAAACAAGCATGAAAGAAGAATCCTGCAACTATAGACATATTTTGTTTTTTGATTAATTTAAAATATTTTTATTATAAAATTTTTTTAAATTTATTTTTAATTTATACCTAATACGACTGCTCTTTTGATATGTCTTAATAACATACTTAATGTACATGCTACAATTCCTTGCATTATTCCCATACAAATTAAAACTCCAGCTACCATTTGTAATCCCAGAGTACATGAAACATACGCCTGTTAATGATAACAAATATGACATTTGTTTCAATATAACAGAATTACAAATTGAAAATGCACAGAATATAATAAGGATGATGTGCTTACCCTTGAAAAATCACTTAGCATATAACCTTGTTCAGTTCCAATAAAATAAGCCATTGGCCCAGCAAATAATAATGTATCTGTCATACCTTTAATATTTTCATGCCGAAAGGTTACATCAATTTTACCATTAATTATTGTTAATATTAAAGCAATAACAGCAAAAAATAGAAAAACTAATATTAATGTTAGTGACCCAATTTTACCACCTTCATGTATAAAATTTGAATAAAATGTTGAATCATTTCCAGTATCTTGATCTTCAGTTAAATGCCATATTGGACACATATCAGCTCCACATATTCTTTCATTATGCTCATTATGATTATACATATCAAATATATAATGATTTTCTATTGTTCTTACATTATTATTATTATTAAAATCTGAATTTGATATTGTAGATAATAATGATGACGATGATGATGATGATGTAGTTGGTAATTTCTCAGATTTTATTTTTGTTGTAGTTTTAGTTGTTGATGGTAATTGCGTAATTAAATCTGATGTTACACTTTTAAAAATTTCCTCAAATGTTACTGAAGCCGATAAGGCACCATTATTATCATTATTACCATTATTTTTATCATTATTATTATTATGATTCTTATTACCATTACTATTTGGCTTAAGGCTATGATTATATTCTTCTAAAATATTATTAATATCAAATGGTGTTAAACCATTATTATTATTATTATTACTGTTATAATTATGACTATTATTATCATTATCAAATGTATCAATAATTGGTGTATCTGATAATAAATGTATTCTTTGTTGTTCTTGATAAGTACGAAAACCAAAACATGTTGTATCAGTTGGAGTACATTTTAAAGCTATTGATGCAATAATAGCACCCATTATAATACCAATATCTTGTGCTACTTGAAACCATCTAACTAAACGACGTACTTTTTGATCACGATTACAACTAATACGATAATCAGGATCTAATGAATCAATAGCACCACCGCCACCACCGCCACCACCGCCGCTAATAGAGCCAGCACCACCACCGCCACTACTTAAACTACATTCATTTTGATTACAACTTATTTTATTTGCATAATAAACAACTAATGACATTTTACTTATCCATGATGGTCCTAATATTATACCAAATATAATATATGCTGGTACTAATGTATATATTGATGGATATAAATGACATAATAAAAATATACATATACCAATATAACTGGTTGTTAATAATATAAAATAATTTATTTTACGTATAAGACGTGTTGTTAAAAAACACATACCAGATGATATTAAAAATGATATACTTAATAGCATTGAACCAATATTTGGACCAACATGTATCCATTGTTCACGATGATGCCATATTGAATTAGAACCTTGTAATGCAATTAATGGAAATAATATTGCACATATTAAACCATGTGATATTGTTAAAAAACTAAAATTTTTACAAATTTTTGAACGCAAATGTGATGGAATTTTATGGCGGCAGTGACGATGATTATTTAATGTTAATAAACGTCGTATTGAATTAGCACCAATTGAACTATTAATTGATTCACGACGACGTGCCGCCAATGCAGCTTGTACTTGATATGCTGGTAATGTTGTTATACGATGTGATCTTGATGATATTGGTGAATAACCTGTCATATGCTATACATTATTTAAATAAAATGAATATATAAAATTAATAATAAAAATAATTTAAAATGGAAATGTGATTTAATTTAATGAAATATATAAATTATTTTTAATTAGGAATAGTTATAATATTACCTTACATTTATGGGATATAAATCAATTCAATCCAATAAATTCAATAAAATTTAATAAATTCAGAAAAAAACCGTAACATTAGTGGCAGAACTTAGTAAACTTTCAAGTGTATATGTCAACTTATAGAGGAAAGTAATAGGGAATTACCCTGATCACCTTAAAATTTATAATTTGATACACATTACTAAATGTGTATTAAATCAACTGACCATCTTAGCAAATTTTATTACAACAGGCGGGTTCTGAATTAGTGTAGAAGCTTCTATTTAAGACAATGTAATAAAAGTTATTTCAAACAATCTCATGAAAATATTAATTAAATCATTAAACAACATTTAATTAAGTGTAATAATTGGATTTATTCTTTTCACTATAGATTTGGAATGGTTTCCTGATTTTTCTGTAAGTGAAACTTAATATGATCTTGGTACTATAACGGCAAGTACACTAACTGGCAATCTAATAACCACAAAAATTAAATTTACCGACCTTCATAATATTACTAAAACTCTTGTGCTGAAAAAATATTTTTTATAAATATTCATTCGATTGTCAAATTTATTCGACAATTAATTTGTGTAGAAATTCTACAAGAATAAGAAAACGAAAGTGCAGAAGAATTTATTTTGTATCCAGAACCTTGAAGGATATTAAAGATATCAGGATTTAATGCAGCTTACGGAGTATATTCCTTAATTTTATATACCCTGTTGATGTAGATGATTTTGAAGAAAAATTGAAGATTAACTGTCTAATTGGGGTGGAAAAAACTTATTTGTATATCTTCCATTTAGTTCTGAATAAAATTTACTTAGACTATATTCTTTTGTTAACATACTTTAGACGCACCCATTCGATTTTTCAAGCTTAATTAACTTCAACAATTATCTCAACAATTAATGTTGTTAACTACTATAATATTGTATATCAGCAATGTATAAGTCTTAAACTAATTGTTTTCACTCTCTTATTAAATATATAATAAAATAAATGAATAATTTCAAATTAACTTGTTAAAAATGAAAAGAAAATTATTGTGCTTTTAATATTTTATAAGGATAATCAAATAACATGAAAAAATTTTCATTAAAGAAAATTTAATTTTTAATTCAATTATGACGCGAATTCAGATACAAAAGTTTATTAAATTAAATATACTTTTCATTTAATGTAAATTAATTGTATTGTAAGTAATATCTGTGTTGAAATGATTAAGATAAATCCACTTGATGCATAGGAGGAAAGGGCAACCCAAATTTTTCAAGACTTATTAACTTATGAGCTCTGATAACTCTCTGATTTTCCGAATAGAACAGCTAGATTCGATTATACTTTATAATACGTCAGAACAAAATAAATGACTGTAGAGACTTTGATCCAGAAGATTTTGAAATTGACTAACTGAGTTTTTCTTAAAATCTATTCTTAATTCCTGCATTCTTAATTTATTTCAGAAAATAAGATAGAAATAATGCTGAAATCATAATATTGTGCGTGTTTTCTGGTTATCAAAATTGGATTACCCCGTTTCATAAATTCTCACTTTTCTTTTTACCATAAGTATGAACAGCGTAAAATTTACATATTTCTCTTTTCACCGGAAATCACAATACACCATAGTAACGTTTAAAATTTTTTCAACATTAAAAATTCAAATATTCTAAAAGGTGTGATGCCTGTCGGTTTAAATTGATATACGAATGTTTATGTATACCTTATAGACCCCTTACAAACATAAATATTTTTATGTATGTATTAAAACATATATTTTCCGAAAATTTTAATAATTTAGAATTACAATTAATTTAATTTGGGAGAAAATGTAAATTTCTTTTATTTTTCTTTAAAATTTCGTTTTTAAAGTTGTCTATGCAAAATTTAACGAAGTATTTTTATTATTCTAACATTAATTTTTATCCTAAATTTATGCAAAATTATTAAAGTACTTAATTTACCTTTTAGGAATTTTATGTTGGTATGGGAATTTTATTTTATTTTTGATTCTTGTAGCTTATTCGTAGATTCTAGTTCTCTTTCTAAATAAATTTATTTAATTACAAATTGGTTGGGAAGAATTTAAAATTTAAATTCAAGTTTATGTAAAGGTTTCTAAGATTGTTTGATTAAAAATTTGGATTTTATGAGTTCCAAAAAGCTATTTGTACTCATATTTTCATATCTCTAACCAAATCTATAATATTTGAGAATTTATTAAAAATAATTGAATTGCTCATTTATGTAGACATACCTCAATCATTGGATCATCCCATATACTATAACTAGCACCAGAACTTCTTGTTCTCATAACACGATGTCTTGTTGTTAATGAATGTCTATGATGATGATGATAATGATGATATTTTGGTATTTGTCCAGGTGTACCATAACCAACCATACCATAACCACCATAATGTGTATTACCAGCTGTTATACCAAAACCAGCACCAAATGTTGTATGTGTTGATGATAAAATTCCACTAGTACCACCAGCTATAACACCACCAATACCACCTCCAACACCTATAGAAGCTGATGTACTTGGACCAGGTATATTATTATTAATAATACTAGTACTAATACCACCACCACTAATTGTTCCAATATTACTTGTAGCTGGAGCACTATGTGATGACTATATAAAGATATAAATAATAAATTTTATTATTTGAATTTTTAATGGAATTTTTTAAGAGAAGAAGTTATTATTAAAGAAATGATTTTAGATTTCTGTTTTCTTAATTTTTTGGGAGCCATTCAATAGTTTTATTAAATTAATTCGAATAAATCAGAGGTTTATGAAACTGTATTATTAATAATGCTGAGAAGGGCTCAATTAAAGGAATCGATTCTCATCAAATCAATATTGTCTTTAATAAGTCAATTAATTGTAAGAGAGTCGTATTACGAAACGATAAAAGTTGTACGATTTTATTTAATAAAAATTAATAATTTCGTCAATATCGGTTTAAATCGATCTTAAGGGTATATTCAACTCTAAATTTATTGGCATATGTGAGCTCTATATTCAAACAAATTTGAGCCGTTCTAGAATTTCTTTTCACTTTAATTTCTTTAATATTTTCTCTGGCGCGCTATTTGTATTCGAGAATAAACTTTAACAGATTCCTTTTAACAAAAAAGATTGTTCTTAATTTTTTAAATAAAAAATTTACCTATATGTGTATGTATGTATACATATAAATTATAAAATAATCAAACCAATTACATACTTAATCCTGATATGCGTCTTAAAAATTTTATTGTTTTTAACTGTCTTAAAAAAATTTCTTTTCTTATATTTTTAATTTTTAATATTTACCCACTATCCTGATCATTGTACCTATTCCCAAAATCCCTTAGTTAATATTGAAAGAATAATAAAAAAAAATAAAATAAAAATCAAAAAATTTATTTTTTTTTTAACAATAAAAACATGAAACAAAGAAAAGTCAAAGTTTTGAACTCCTTCAATTCTCATTCTCTTTCATTTTATATTTTCAATTCAACAAAAATAATAATTTACTTGATTTTATTCTACGCTCTTTAACGAATTGACAAAATCTCCCCCCCCCCCCCCCCCCCCCCGCCATCTCCTACAAATACACAAAAAAAAAAAACAATCGATGTCTGAATTAAAACTTAATATGAGAAGAGAAAAGAGACGAGAGGGTATTTTTATACCCTGCACCTTCGTGAGGGATATATTCACTTTGGTATGGAGTTTGCAACCACTTGAAGGAGTCGTCTCCGATACGGATATGTGTATACATTCTTGGTCAGCGTAAAATTTTGTGTTGATTTAGCCATGTCCGTTCGTCCGTTTGTCCATCCGATCACACGATAACTCAAAAATTAATAATGCAAGCGGCACCAAACTTACACAAGTTGTTTATTTTGTATCAACTACGGCTGTTATTGTAATTGGACCAATTCGGACAACGAGTTCGGGTAGCTGCCATACAACTACAAAAGTTAATTTAAAATATTCAAAAAAATAATAAAACTAAAGTCAGACATATCCGTGCAGTTTCTATAGTGTGATATGTCAGGTCCGAATGCTTGATATACAGAAATGAAATCTAATTCTAGATATTTTAAAAACAAATTTTAAACTCTGATAGTTAAGGTGCAGGATATAATTCGGTCGGTTTATACCGACGGAAACGTTTTTATTTCTTAGTATTAAATTTGATGCGGTGTGCGGTAATTAAAATGTGCGCGGTATGCGATTGTTAAACAAAAAATTGGTTGCATGTATTTAAATCTATGCATATACGGAAATGTTGAGCAGGAATTGCATCGGCTTCGATTTTTCAAATCCAAATGTTCAATATTTTGGGACTAAAAAATTAATTTAATTTTTATTGACACAAATTTCAACCATATTTTTACACAGCAATAAATGTATTATTGCAGCAGGATACAATTTTTGTATACGGCATCGGTAATTTTTCCGTTGTCGCATACCGCCTCCATTTAGGTTTAGCACTCAATAAGAATAATAAAAACGTACCAGAAAATGGACTACAAAAATTAAGAAAAAAACGAAAATTGCAAAAAACTTAAAATTTTCCATAAGAGACAGATAAAGAGAAGAGAGAAGAAATTCGCAAAATATTTTCTGTTTCGTTTTTGTTTCTCTTTAAATATTCTTCAGTTTGAATTTTCTTCTCTTTGTTTGTTATTTTTATTATTTGATTGCAATAACAGAAACTGTCATGATAATATCAAAAATTCATACTAATAGCATTTCTTATATTATACAACTTTGTTTTCTTCCACTGTCATTACTTAAAATTTTGTGTCATTCGTTTTCTTTTTTTAAAATCAGGATTTTTTTTTAATTTGACGTTCCTTTTCTTTCTCACTTTTTTTTCTTTTTTATATGCCTTTAATGGGTTCATTCAATTTCAAATTTTATACTGCGTCAACATTAAAAATATCGTGTAGCTATGTGTACCCGCATTTTTACCACCTTATTATTACAACCCAATCTAAATTTTATTGTCCGACGACAACACCGCAACGCATTGCTATATTATTCTCCCCCACTCCCATTTTGTTTCGAAAGTACACAAATTAAATATATTGTTTGTGTGTATTTAAGGAGAAAAAAAAATGACAAGAAACTTCAATGTGGGTGTCTTTTATATTTTTTTTTTTGTTGTTTTTTTCTTTTTAAAAGTTTATTTTTAGAATTCGCTAAGAGGATTTTTCACTTTTATTTTATTCTTTCTTAGGGTTGTTATTACCAAAGATTTCCACAAGGATATTATAATATGGAGAAGAAAATTAAATACATAAAATATTAAGGAGCAAAAAAAAAGAATAATAATAAAACAAAAAAAGCAAGAAAGAGAAAAGAGAAAAAAAAATAATAAAACGCAACATAAATCGATAATTAAAATGGTCTGTAAATGTAGTGCGCCTCTGTGATTTTCGTAATTTATTTTAAAGAAGATGAAAACTTAGAATACTTGAAAAATATACTAATAAAATCCGTCAATTTACATTGGTCAACGTGCCTACTGCCAATTGTCCACTTTCTTTCACATCTTCTAATCAATATAAACTTGAGAAGAGAGAGAAAGAGACAAACTTTTTCACCCTCTTTGGAAGAGAGAAATTATTGAATAAAGTGTAAGGCTCACAACATGTTGAATACTGTAAATCGGCAAAATTTGTATATTTTTGCATCGAGGAAAACGCTAAGAACAAAAATATGGTGAAAGAAAGAATAAAAATATAATTTTTTGGAAAAGATTAAAGATAAAAAGGATAATTATATTAGAGAAAATAAGAGGAGACGAGATAAGGATAACAAAAGGAAATGAGAATTAAGGATAAGAAGAAAGTAAAAATGAATAATCTTCACAGGACATTAAAGAAACATTGAAATAAGAAATTATATGAATGGTAAAGCTTATAAGTACAACTACTTTGTATAGTCTTATTTAAATTCTTTTTTAACCCATTTAATCCAGCGTTGTTGGCTATTTACACAAAATTAAATTTGTGGAACATAAGCTGAGCTTTAATTTTTGTTGTGTGTATTTTTTGTATTAAAATAATAAACTTATAGGAATAGAAGCTAAAGATGTACTAAGTCGAAAAGATTCTTAGTGGAATAGCTAAAAAACTCTGTATACATTATAAATTTTATTATAAATTTGTAACAATATACACCAACACTTTGTTATTATGCCAAGAAAATACTCTAGGAATTTCAAAAGCCTGCGAACAAATGTTTTGTCCTTAATTCTTTCGTCTTAGCTTGAGCGGAGTAACTCTTAATTTACACAGGAAGAAATCAGTTTCTGAAACATATTTATTTTTGGCAATATTAGAAATTTTTAAATAAATTTTCTTCATTTTCTTCACTTTAAAAGTTTCTTCATTTTTGTTTTTTTTTACCAAAATGGTGTTAGAACCTATAAAATTTTATTATGTAAATAAAAAGGGAATTAAAACAATTCAGGTAGGTGTTAATATTTTTATTTAAGGAGTTTTTGTTTGTTTACTTTTTAAATTTTCTTTTTAGCAATTTTTCCAAAATAATTTTTAAAAAATGTGCTTATTAATTTCACTCTATTCGTCCGTTCTTCTTTCCGTCCGTGAACATGTTTAAAAAACTTCTACGCCCTTGAAGATAGAAAGCCGTAATGAAATATGTAAATAGATCTTTGCTAGAAAAATATTTCCGCAGAAGAAAACCACCCACCTTTCCTCCCCCCCCCCCATTTAAAAGTTATAGCCACTCAAAGTACTAAAAATTTCCATTTTATCACTATTTGTTGCAACGAAATGGCAAATATTGTTTAAATTCAGTAAAAGTAGAAAAATACTGTCGAGGTTTGTCTAATGCGGTTCAGTATTGTTGATCTTTAAAAAAAACAAACTTAATCGTTAAAATTAACTGTTATCTAAAATCCGATTTTTTCAAATATTTGATATTGTTTTTCTTCTAAACTAAACCGCAAATTACAGGAATCGGAAACCAAGTTTTAGACACTATTAAATTTTTACATCGTTTGACGAAAATTTTTTTCCAACTCCAACTCCTTTTAAGTTGCCGCCTCTCGAAATTTGACCAATTCGAATTTTCGGCACCATATATTTCCGAAACTTCAAGCTTTTCTAAATTTCTATAAATACAGAAAGCTAATGGGAAATGCAATGCCAACAAAAAATATAATTATTTTTCTTAACTGAAATTAACGATTGAATTCGAGCATTATGTTAATGACTTTTTAATTGTTTTTTTTGTATATCAAAGATTTCATGCATTGCTAATCCTAAATGTATGCAATCTTTATTGTATTCATGTACATGTCGAAATTGTTCATATTTTGAAGGGAAAAGTGCTACATTACAAATTATTAATCTGACTCAACTTCATTTTAAATTTTCTTACCATTCCTCTTATTATACAAGAAAAATTTTTAATGAATTGCCCGGTAGGGACATAATAAAATAATGAAAAAGTCTAGATGGTATTCTATTATCCTTGTTTTCCCTTTAATTTTATTATTTTCATTCTTTTGTCTTTTGTTTTCATTTTAAATTAAATATCCTTTTTTTTTTATTATAACTATTGTCTTTAAAATAGAACAAGAGCAAAAAATTAAAAACACTTAATAAATTTTTGTAATTTGAATTAATGAAAGGTGTTGAAAGTTTTTTTTGTTCTGTTTTAATTTTAAGAGAATTTTCTATTTTCCTTTTTGATATTTGATATTAAAATTTTGAAATAAGGATTGGAGTAACTTGAGTATTAAGGAGATGAGGACTTTTTAATATTAATATGGAGTTTAAATTACTCAAAGTAAATGTATGGCTCACATTGAAATCTCACAAGTATTCTAAAGTATTCACACTGAAATCTCACAAGTATTGGCTCAATTACTTTTAGTAATTAAATAAGTGTTCCTAATTTTAATTCAATTCATAAATGATTAAACTAATTTTCTAATAACAAATTAGAACTGCACAGGTTATCACTACATAGGTAGTTACATTGAAACTGCATAGGTTATTCTATATGATACTACTGGTTTACCTTTCTTAAATAATTTAAGGCATGTATTAATTAACAAAAATTAGTTTTCTTCATTTACAATATTCAAAATATCAGTCAGTTATCCTTAATTTTCAAGAGATATATAATTTTAAAAAAACCAAAAAACATATATGAAATTAAGGTGAAAATCGTGGTGAGTATGTTTAGATTTTATTTTTCAATTATAATCAACATTTTAATTAATTTTTATCCTTTCTTTTACGAAAAATATTCTAAAAATTCATCATTTTACATTATTATATCCATTAACTTTTAGCTGTTCTATGTATATATGTGTGTTTTTTATTATAAATTGATGCCCTAATTAATTTTCTTAAAAAATCCTGGCTATATCAACCCTATATCAACGTTCATAAGTAAAATCAAAGTTAATCTACCTCATTATTGAAGTATGCATATTTCATTTCGTTTTTTATACAATATTGGGTCTTGTAATAAAGTAGTTTGTATTAAATTTGAACAGTGGCACGCATGGTTTAAACAACTTTCAAGATAAATTTTAAAATTGCATGCGGTCCTCCTGTTTGCACATATTTTTCTAAATTATACTTTTTTTTTATAAAGAATAACCACATTACCATGTTTGTTTATGAGAAATGTCTATATTTTAGCTTCAACAGTTTGCTCATGCAAGTTGATTCGTTCAGATTGAAAGCAAATAATTTAGAATTAAATTTTAAGCTAATTTATCATTGTACAAGATTTACAATATAGTTTTTAACTATTTTTGCAAGTAGTATTCCGTTCTTGTTTACGTAATTTCAAGGATAATTTAGTGTCTAGAAAGTGCTTCACAGATACGGGGACTTATATTATTCGTTTCTGATTTCAATTAATTATTTGACATACCGTCTACAGTACTCCTCCGAGACTTATTTTATTAGCACAGTCGAGTATCTTGTGTGGCCGCCCTCGAGACAAAGCCAGCCAGAAAATTCCTTGTTCTGTGGACTAAAGATACATATTCCAGCCAAAGTAAGTACGCCCCCTCCAGTACCCTTAAGTACGACGATTACCCATCACGAGATTCGTGCGAACTTTGTTCCTGCTCATTCCTATGAATCTTCTGGAATTCATAGGGATGTACTCGCCCTTTCCTCTTAACTAGAAAATTAACATAATTGGCAGTATGTCAATATCTCAAACAATTATTCATCAGCGTTATTCAGATGGTGCATAATTTTAACAAAATAAATTTATCTTATAAATACATATGTATATCAAATGTTATATTTTAACAATCACCATTTTTATGGATGACAATGTATAGCAACAGATTTTCATTTATATATTGCATTTTTATACATAATATATTTATAGTATAAATCTATAGTCATGTATTCCCAATTCTATTATAAATAAATTCTTTAACAAGTCTGAAAACCCTTCGTTTTCTCTCTCCAATTATATAGGGACTTCATTTTGTTTTAATATTTTAGTATTTATATTTTGTTAACCTATACCTATATGTATAAAAGTGTTTTCTTTGTTTCTCACATTCCTACATCTCTTTATAATTCTATTTGAATTTAGGAAAATAAATTATTTAAAATTTGAGGATGATGGTTTTTAAGTATATTAAAATTTTAATTTTTAATTTTATATTTTAAGCTTTGAAATAGTATTAAAATTTTTACCCCAAAAAAAAACAATATGATTATTTTATTTTTATTATAATTATTTTTTTCATTCTGTTGCTTCTAATTTTCAATTAAATTTAGTTATTTATTAAATTGTTATATGAAATTGACCTTGAAAAATTAATAGACAAAATAACAAGGATTTTTTTGCCCTCTGTTCGGGTTATATATAAGGTACAAGGAATGGTGAAAATAGCAAAGTATAATGTAGCTGATTATAAAATATAAAACAAATATTCACAAAATTCTCCGAAATCATTAAAATTTGGAAATTTCTATAATGTCTGAGATAATAATAAAAGATAATATTTAAAATGTTAAATCCTTTTATAATAAAAATGAAATTTCTCTCTTTTTGTCAAGAATTTTCTTAAATTAAATAACAAAATTTGATAAAATTGAATCAAAAATTAGTACATTCGATAATTTTTGTCTGTTCATTATAATCGTAATATAAAAGTAGCCCAAACACTTTAAAACCTTTTAAAACCTTTAGTTTTAAATGCACTTTAATTTAAAAATTTTAAGGTTAAGCTTAATAATTTCGGATTAGCAAAGCAATAGTTTGCAGAGACGCCCATTTTCTTAAAATAAGTCACAACACTTTGATTAAAAATAAATCTTAGTTTAAAATTGCATACTTTTAGGTGAAGATCTTAAATTTTTACTTGAAATGCATCCACCATTAGTGTTCTTTGTTGTGTTAGGAATTTTAGAAAAATTTACAGTTTCGAAGAAATTTTTTTTTGGTGAATCTTGATTTCTTTTAGATTTGAATTGCGAATAAGAGGGAAGAAGTGGAAAAAAATTTTGTTTTGACAGAATAAGCCCGCTAATTACTGTCTTAAATTGTAGAATTCTAAAAAGTAGCCCTTGGGGGGATATATCTTGTAGAAAAGGAAGGGAAATAGATTCAATTTTGTCCTAGAGAAATATTAGTTTTTCTTAAATATACATTTGGGTATAGAAAACTGCAACTTTATATCTAAGTCTCTTAAATGAATTCGTTTATAAGGAGATCAATAACCGAACGAACGATCAACTAAAATCATGTTGCTGAAAATTCAAGCTATTTAAATTTAGAATAATTAACTGGGCGACCATAAACTGCTGAGTTTATTCTGAGCTAAAAATTCTGAATCTATTAATCCAAATTTTTGTCTGTATTTTTTAATAAAACATTAATTTCTTTAATAATTTTTAAAATTGTATTTGACTTGCAATGAAATCTTTATATAGTTTTAAAATTGGAATTTATTTCTTTGTTTTCTCCCCATTGAATGCATTTCTTTGTTTTATAGTAATGTGATTTGATCGTTATATTTCTAAAATATATTTCCGTTAATGTGCTTAAGAGTACACCTATATCATCTATGGTATTTTCTTTGTTTACTTTTTAATTAAGCTCTATAGTAATAAAAGTGTAAATTGTATAACATATTCTGGCATATATATTACAATGTACACCCATACATACATAGCAAATAGTATTAAATTTGTATGAAAATTTTATAATGTAAATATTTAAGGATTAATGGGAATTATTTTCACATCAGACTTTCTAAAGTAATGGTGCCCGACCATAAACTTCTGTTTTTATATTGTATATATACACAATATTTATTTATTTATATTTTATTATAATACTTTATACGCATAGATGTATACGTACTTATTTGTATCGAGTATACTGTGTTATGGCATAAAAATAAAATGTCAAATACAAAAATATTTCAATATTCAAAAAATACAATGTTAGTAAATATGAGAATCAATAACAATGCCGTATACAAATATATTTGTATTACAATATAACAGAATGTTTATAGAATTTATTTCAATAATAAAAATAAGAAAAAAATTTCTATAACAATTCAAAAATAAACTCACCTGTGTTGATTGTAATGACATTGGTATTCTCTCTCGATCTCTAATTGATTCACGTTCTTCACGTGCACGTTGTTCTCTTTTTGCTAATTCTTGTTCATCTTCGAGTCGGCGCCTAACACGTTCCAATTCATGTAAATTTGGTAAACTACCCATATTTTTTAAATAACCTTCTGTTTTAATGCTCATCATTTTGAATTTTTTTTTTGTGTATTTTTTTAAAATTTTATAAAACAATTATTATTAATTATAATTTATTATAACAATTTAATATTATATGTATAAAACTATTATATATCAGTAATTTTTTATATAAGGTATAAAATTTTACCTAAATATGTATGTATGTATTTTATTTCAAAAATGAAAACAAAGTGAACATTTTAAAAATAATAAATAATACAAGTTTATACACAAAGTAGTATAACTTCTTAACTGTTATATCAGGGAAAATAAATATTTTCTTTTGAAAAATTATTCACCACCTATATTCACTATACTGATATCAATATAATTTAAGCACATATTATACAAAGATTCAAATTCTGAATGATGCTACGTACAACAAGTTTTTTGTCACAATTATTTACACTTCTTGTATTTTGTTATATACATACATGCGAAAAATTTATTTCTCAACACTGTTTACTTGACATATATATTTATGATATTGAAACTGTTTTAGTAATATTCTTATTGTTCATTTTTACATTAACTGTTATATTATACTATTATATTACTTATATACTATTCATTGTTATGTATTTCAAAATTGAGATAATTTTAACTGTTATATTATTTAAACTGTTCGTTATATTATGTTTTCATTTTGTGTATTAAATAATTTTCTCTCATTTTCATAATAATTTTTAATCTCATTTTGTGTTAAACTGTTATAAAAAAGAACAAAAATAGGAGCTATAATATAATATTATATTATTATACAATTTCTTTATTCAAAAAAACTCTGTTCCTGCGCATTATGCAAGAATTGTGTCCTCTCTAATTTTATTACTAAATATTTTTCTCCAAAAAAAATACTATGGAAACTTTTAAAAATATTCACCATAGAGTATACCAATTTTCAACCTGTTATATTAGTTTTGGAAACTGTTATACACATCATACATTTTTTTTATTTTTCAATGTAATTTTTTTATTGTTTTTGTTTTGCACCATTCTTCATTTTATATTTTAATCTGAAGTTAATCTCAATATAAGACTAAAATTTAATGGTTTAAGTATTAATTTTTAAATATAAAGTAAAAACTGTTATACGATTTAAAAACTGTTATACACTTTTTAGATTTTTTTTTTTATTTTATTTTTGTTTTCCTTTAATCCATCTTATTTAATTTTTTTCCGATATTTATATATTTATTAAATTTTTGTTTAATGCTATATTTTGGGGTATCCACATATATTAAATACTTGTACACCAAGCTGAAAAAGAAAAAACAAAAATAAAATGTTATAAGGAAAAAAATCTATAGACTGGAGATGAAGAAAAGATGACCTGATTTCAAGCATGGAAAAAAATTAAATTTTTAAGAATAAAAAAAAGTATTTTCAGTATACATTATATTTATATACAGGGTTATTCTTTAATGGGTAAAATCGCATATGTCACCATTTATTTAAAACTCAAATACAAGCTAAGCTTTTGTTCAGAAAAGCTACCAAAACCGTACGATTTAAGAAATACAGGGTTCCTTTTTAAGAGGAACAGAACTTTTACTAAAAAAGTTTCAAAACCTTTAACTACCTCTTCCAAAAAAATTGGAAGAGGTACTTAAAGGTTCGAAGATTTGGCGTTTTCCAAGATGGCAAATTTCAAAAATTAGGTGTTACAAAATTTTTGCTTTTTCGAAATTATTCCGCATATTTACCCGTCAATTAAAACCGTACATAGTCCGATAAATAAACAATTGTATATGATGTTGTACTCTTCACAAAATCACCCTGTATATTACATGTAAACATATATTAGCATTTCTATATTCTTATAAAAATATGTAATAGTAAAAAACTGATTTTATACAATATTTATCTTATACAATTTTCTATATTTTTGTACAGTGCTAGAATATACACAAAGAAAATACAATAGAAAAAAGCCCTTGGATATTATTCAATTAATTTTTATTGTTCTTCTGTTGCTGCTGCTTCTTCATTATATTAACAATGTAGTTAAAGTCCTTTAAGGTTGAATTCGTACACATTTTGTATTTGTTATACTGCAATGCAATTTTATTAATTTTTCTAAGAGGATTAAAGAAAATTATATAATAGAATTTTTTCGAGAGGCTTTTTTTTGTGTGATTGGCCACAATTTGTACTTAAACATGGTTAGAAAATATTATTTTTTTAGTAGGTTTTTGTATATACAACATAGTTTTATTTTTTAACACATTGAACGTTATTTTTCCATATTATGCGCAATAGGAGTGAATAAAATTCGACTAGAAGTACTTGGGTTTTATTTGAAGCGAATTTTTTCTCTCTTAATTAAAAATTTTTACGATATTGAAGAAATTTAAATTTCATAATTGGCCTCTTGAATTTTTGCAATAGGTTTTTTATTTCATTTTAATCCTTTTTTAGTTTTAAAATTTTAATATTTCAAATTGTATTAGAATTTACTATTAATTAATAATATTAAGAGGCCCAGGAGCATAATGGCATAGTTCTATACAAAAACAATTTTTTTTATTGTATATAGCAGGTATTCTTTTTATTTAATTTTTGTTTTTTAATATTTTTTAAAAATTCACAGTCGCATAAAGAGTTACATATTTACCACGTTTCATTCGGAAGATCATTGTGAATGTGAAATTATTAGAGATTTGTAAGAAAAAAATTCAAATCCGAAATTCTAGTCCTATAGAAATTTTTTGAAATGAAATCAAATTTATCCGGGTCTTGCTATTTCCTTTGAAATAAGTGAAAATGGATTTCTTAAAATTTTGTGCTCGATTTGCACGAAATTGCCCCTTGAATTATATTATAAGAAATTGGGGGCATTATAGGGGCCAAATTTTATAATAAAGACTATTTCACATTGAAGCTGCAAAATTTAAATTTAAGCAGAAAAATCATAAAATGACTCATTCTTTACCCTATTACACCGAACGTTTTTATGGTAGATCTCATATTCATGTAGGACTGAACTCAAATTTAAAATTTAAAGAAAATTTAATAGAAAATTTAAATATGTAAGTAAAATTGGAAATGTAGAATAATCACATATGATTTTATTATTGTTGTTGTTTTTGTTTTTCACACATAATAGAATAAAATCTAATAAATTTTCAATTTAAATGTGTTGATCCTTTTTCATTTTCTTTATTTTTCTCATTTTTATTTTTATTTCAAAGTCCTTAGATTAAGGAATAAAGTTTTCATGACTTTTCATTTTTCATATTGGGTTTCATTTCTTTTTCTCTTCCCGCTCTCTCTCTCTCAATCTGTTTTTCTCTCTCCTATAACACTTTGTTAAAACTTTCATTTTCTGCTTCCTTTTTTGTTATTGTAGTCATTATCTAGTCATTGGATTTTAATAAGAAAAAACAAAAACTAGAAAAACCGAAAATGGAAATGTTTTTCTTGTTTTTTTGTTATTTTGTCACATATTTTTTATCAATGTCCTTTGGGATCATAATTAAGTTAAGAAATTTGATGTATTGAAGAAAAGTTTTTTTTTTGTGACGAAATCGTAACATTTTTTTTTGCAATTTTTGTAGAGATGCGGTTTAAATTGCCTCATATATTCACATGAAGCATGAATAATTTAAGCTTCTATCAATGGTTGTAAGGATGTACTTAACTTTTGTTCATATTATTCATGTAAAAAAGCCTGAACAGACTACAATAATTTCTTATTGTAGAAATAAAACAAAATCCTTGTTCTTCTTCTTCAGTCATTCAAAAATCTTTTGTTCTAATTTTATTCAAAAAAAATTTTTTTTGCATTTGGTAGAATTCAAAAGGATCAACCCTTTTCTATTGTTAAAATTGCGTTCTTTTTTTTATTATTGTCCTTCTTTGTTGTTGAACTATGCAGTAGTTTTCATGTTATTTCCATTTTGCTTGGTTAATTTTGTAAAACAAACAAAATTAAAGTAGAGAAAAAAAATAATAAATTTTTTTTTTGGGTGTTCAATAAAAGAGACAAAATAAGATGACAATTTGATGTTATGAGGACATTATAGAGCTTATTCATATTTCCCGAATGACCAACTTAGATTTTACTCTATATTGAGACAGAGTTATAGTTTAGCTAGAGTCTAATTGAGAGAAGTGAGAAAATTAAAATGTGTATTGTTGTATTGATGTTACGTATAGGTCTGGCCACTGTAATTTGATTTACTCGGAAAGGAAATTTCAGGCCGAATTCGCCGAAAATTTGTTTTTGTACTTCAGAAACGCATTTAGCTGTTTTCATGTTCGATTACCAGGATTTTTGTTTTTATACGAAAGTGGTCCCTTTTATTTCAATGTATGTATCAAAATAAATATCATTTTTCAATTGAGAATTGCTTTAGTATCATGCTCTAAACTCATTTCCCAATAATTTTATCAAAAACTTCCAAGAAAAAGGGTTGGTACATTTTGGATTTTTCGATAATTATTTGGCATACGCTTTGGATTTAAAACGAAAATTCCGTCAGCTGAAATATGCCTCTAATAAGCCTATAATAGTGTCTCAGCATGAAGAGGAGCATTTCAGTTGAAAATTTGTCTGGCAGATTGCTATACCTTCCTTCTATTGTGTCCAATGCGGTCAGTTAAATAAACAAAAATGGAATTAACTATTATTAAAGTCCTTATATATTGGTTTTTATTACTGTTTTTTTTTTGTTACCGTTATTGTTGTTCCTACCACATTTGTATTGAGTTGAGTGTTTTACACATTTTTTACTATACATGTAGCAATATAAATACAATAACGGTAGTAGGAACAAACTACAAAGGCTATTTTGGTTAATTAGAAAGTTTTTCCTTTTCTTTTTTTTTCTTCTAATTTTCATACACATGGGAGGAAAAGCTTACCAAAAAAAAAATAAGTATACAAATGTAGATTTCCTTGCTGTTTCATACAATTTGTTTGTAGAAATATGTATAAAGGTTAATAGCATAGAAGGATGTACAGTTTGGAAAAATTATTGTAACGTAAAAGGATTTTATCGTATAATAATAAAAAGGAAATAATGCAAAATCAATAAAACGATGTAAAAAATAGAGGTGACCTTTAGTAAATTATTGCCTTTTTGAAAATGGGAAGACACTTCCAAATCAATAGTAATTAAAAGGTTGAAAATTAGTTTTTCCGTACGCAACAACATACGAGTTTGCTTTTAAATTTCAAATAAGATTAAAAACTTTTCAAATATAATTTTTTTTCTGAATTTTTTTTAAAAATTTAATAAAGGACAGATGTGTAGTAAAACGAAACCATTTAATAATCAACTTAATTGGTTGAAACATTCAGGAGTTGTAGAAGAATCACAATAAGTTGCAATCAGCATTAATAAACTTACACACAAAATATTTGAAAAGGAAGAATTTGTAACTCTTGTGCTCCCAATGTTTTTTATTTCCAAAGAAAGGAAGAGAAATTTTTTAGTACTTGTTATTATAATAAATAAAAAACCATTCTGAAAATGGACCCCAAAAATTTTTCATAATTTTTTTTTTATACCAAAATAAATAATGCATGAAAAATCTCATATTCTATACAATAGAATTACATATATTTGCGGTTTCCCACTCCTTTATACCTACGATGTTTTAAACTATAAAAAATAAATACAAAAAACTGGACTTTTCAAAATAAAAAACGTTTAGGTTTCGTTTTTATTTGGAAAAGTCCAGGCCTTTTGGAACAAAAATAACAAAAACAAAGAAAAGGATTCAAATAAGAGGAGATTCGTTTGTTCCTTTTTTCCCTTTTTAATTTACAAATTGCTGCACTTATGAATAAATTAGTTAAAAATATTTTTGTTTTATTTTTTCGTATATTGTTGTTAACCAGAAAAAAAAAAATAAGGAACCATAAAAATTGAAAAAAAAAAAATTTAATGTGGTTAAACAAAAAAAAAAATACGCAAAACCTTATTCATTTTGGGTATAGGATAAAGGTTAAAAATACGTGAAAAGAATTTTAGAAAACAAAAAACAAAATGACAAAAAAAAATTTTAAATTTAAAAAATTATATTTTTTTGTTTATAATAACAATTTTATTTGATTTTTATAAAACAAAAATTTTCGTGACTAAAGTATAAAACAAAAAAAAAAATTGCATATATTTAGGCTGTGGAAAATATTAATATTCTTCTTTAACAAAATTTTGTAATAAAATCTCATATTATTCAAGAGATCATAAAAATATTTTCATAAAATTAAAATTCAAATATGAAAAATTTTTTTCACACCTAATATAGACTTTAGTAGAGGCATATTGTCTCAAATCTGTTATATTTTCTTTTAACCTTGAATATTATGTTGAGAAATATGCCCTTTCATTTATAAAAATTATAAAATTTTATATTTTGACGTAATTTTCAAAGTTTTGTACAGAAGTTGTTGCCAGATTACATCGTTTCGGAAATTTTGGATAATATTAAAATTCTAATTTCAAAAATTAATTTTAAAAATATTTTTAGCAAAAATGTCAATGAAAATTAGATTATAGAAGAATAACGATAAGTATACCTGTTGATAATGCAGTTAAACTGCGATAAATTTCAAGACAATGGAATCTTATAATCGAAAACTGATAATTGAGAGCTATGTGCAGTAATTTGTTACTCATCAGCACTATGATATACTTCTAGAACTTTCTGCTCTTGGAACACAATAATAATATCAATACATTTCAATAATTCCAGTAAATTAAAAAAGATAATATGTCACCGGTCTAGCGCTCATGTCAGCCGTCATTTTTGCATGTCTCCTTGTTGAACTAAAAATATTTTTTCCCGTATATTTTAAGTGCGTAATCTTCTCAATTTCTTAACAGTGTTTTATTTTAAATAAATTTTGAAAATTTAAGTTGTTGTAATTGGCCTAACTGTCCAAAAATTAAAAATTTTACTATATTTCAATTTCGAGTAATTATCAATTGAATCCGAAGAACTGCACACGGGCACAACTGCACAAAACAATTTCTGAGACAAAGAGCCTACTTGCAGGTTTGTGATGCTTACAAGAAACAAGCATTAAATCGTCAATATGTTCCTATATAATAATTTGTATATAAAATCGTAAAATGTTGAAGCAAAATTGGTTTACAAGTAACACGTATGCAATCATACATTTTAGAGTACTTTCACAAACAATAAGTTTTCATAAAAAGTTTCAAAATATTTTAAAAACTTTTATACCCTCATAAGTGTTTCTTTTTTTTTGCTTCTTGTAGTATCAAAAAACTATTAGAAATCTATTTCTATTCCATTTTGAATTGTGTGCATTAACGTAGAATTGAAACTTCCGAACGAAATTTAGAAATCTTACCAAAAATCTTTTGATTTCTAAATTAAAAAAAAGCAAAAACTGGGAACTTTCAAATTAGTAAGAAAGTTGAAAAATATTCCAAGAATTTCGATTGCCCACTCTTTTAATACAACATTTATTACCATATATGCTTCGGGTTTATGAACATTTTTCATCTCTTTAATATAACATTCCTAAATATTGTATTTTTCCAAGAAAAATGGAGAAAATATGCATATTAGTTTCAATTTCCCCGTTCATTCGTTTGTCCATGTTTCTGCTTACAAAGGTTCTATACACCCTTTAAAATAGAAAATTTGTACGTTATTCTGCTCTTCTGAAATGCCTTTTTGAAAATAGTAGTTCTTTAAAATCAATAAAAATGCAATGTTCCGACATTATGTTGTAACGAAACTACAAAACATATTCGTTTTGCAAGTGCAAGAGTAATGAAATTTTTCTTCTACCCCAGATATTTCTATTCTGTTAAATATTGAAATGACAAAATGGCCGTTTAAAACTTTTGGTTTTTTTACAAATCATTGATATCGATTTTATTTAAGACGATAAGCTGTAAAAATCTAAAATTTTAACAGCTTTTATGCTCTAATAAGCTGGAATTTATTTCGTTGGAAAAATATTTTTTCGACGTCCACATTTTTCCAAATGTGACGTCCAGGTTTTCCCAAATTTCCTATATGTATGCAATAATTTGAAAAAATTTCGTATTTTAATGAAAGTAATTTCAAATAGTCACCTAATAAATTGCTTTAATAACAGTTACAATTGCTTATTAGCAAAAGTATTTTATTCACTTGTTCAAAGGAAAAGTGCTTCCTTGCAAAACATTGGTTTGATCCGGAATTTATTTTCATTTAATATTTGTTTTTATGTTGAATTGTTTGCAAAGTCATGTGTTAAAAATGCCCAAAGTCATGTATCCTTAATAATGTTGAATGAACCAAGCAAAAAAATGAAAAAATCTAAAAATAAATAAGAAAAACCTACCTAACTGTGAAACACTAATAATAATCCTTCAAAAATCTTCTTCAATAAAATAAAAATAAAAAAAAAAAAACAAAACAAATAATCAAAAAGTCTAATTTTAACCATAATAAAAGTCATGCCAACTCTTATCTAATAATCATACATGCATGTCATCATACAATATGTATGAATAAGTACGATGTTTTATAGCAACAAAATGGGCATACTTTTTATTGAATTATAAAGTACGGAATGTGCGTGTATGTGTGTGTGTGTTTAATGTAGAACTATAAAGATTTTTATGAAAGAAAATTTTTGTAAAAGAATTTTGATTTAGAAGGTCAAAAAGTAAAAAAAAAAAACTAATTCTTATCATACCATATAGTTATGTGTGTGGCCTTGTTTACTGAACTTTTATTTACAGTACAATAAAACAAGAATATGATACATCTAGATCTACATTAATAAGTATGAGTAGAAGTATAATAAGAATCTTTCAAAGTGACCTTTAAGATGCTCTAGTATATTTGTAGTATACAAACTATAGTCTTAAGTATAGTATCATACATAATAAAAAGATATTTATGGAAAAATCTGTTTAAGTATTTTGCAAATTAATTCAAAATGAAATTTATTTAATAAAAAACTTGCTAATTGCTTAGAGAAGATTAAAATGTGTAAGAATATATTAAAGAAAATGTAATCAAAAACATTTACACTACCATTACATACAGTTTTCTTCAAGAATTTACAAGGTAAAGGATGTAATATTGATCTGATCTTATTCTAAACTTATTGAATTACATGGCATATATTGTAAAGCTTAAGCGCTCACAACTCTTCTCCCTAGAAAATTTTGCTCCAAAGAGACCTTCTTCTTCTTGTCACAGCAAGAATCTATGCCTCAATTGTTAATTGTAATCGACAAAAATACTCATCAGAATTCCCACATATACAACGAGGCCCAAAATTTTATCGATTTTTTAAAATAATTTGTAAAATTTTATAAAATCAAGAATCCCTGTTAGACCCTAATATTAAACCCTGTATATTTTTGTTAAATTCTAATAAAATTATTAATCAGTTGTGTTAATTATTAATCAGTTTTAAACCTGCTGTTCTTTTCCTTCTTGAAAACAATCATGGTTCAAAACTTAGAGCTGTAACTTATGTAAAACAATAAATGAATTAACTTAATAAGTCTTTGTATTTTAAGTATGGTGTTTATCAGGAAAATAAATTAATAAGCGTTTTGAAGATTGTGAGAGCCGCTTGAAACTGATACATTACTGTTGAGTCAATCTTTATTCAAATTTAAGAGTTAATTGCGTTAAGCGAAATAATTATATTTTTTAATTGCATGGCATTTGCTATCACCGTTGCTATTTATCGTTACCGTTTATCATGCTGTCTGCATTTATAGAATTATGGAAAAGCTTGCTGTTTCGGAAATATAGAGGCGATATCTCGAGAGGGGTTTTGCAAAATTTTAAAAATGCTTATGGTTTCGCTATAATTAAATAAGAAAGTCATTTTTGAGTTTTTGAGAGGCTATAAATTTTAGAAGGCGATAAAAATTTTCTTCTAGGGAAATAACTTTCTAGCAAAGAAATCTATTTCTATATGAAATTTCAGTTTTCTCTCTTCAAGGTGGTAGAAGTCTTGTAAACATGTCCAAAGACGGTCAAAACACATTTTTTCAAAATTTTTTTGTAGAAGTGATAAAAAAAAATTTCATAATCTTGTTCCCGAAAATAAGATGGTGATATTCAAGATCTTGCACAATTATTTGCCTAAATTGCTAATTAGAATAGAAATTTAATACAATTTATGAATTTCTTTTTTATCGTAAATACAATTTTTTATCGTAAAATTTTTATTTTAGAAATTGTATAGATTTTGAAAATATTTTATGAATTTTCGAATAGTTTTTAACGTATCATGATAAAATTGGCAGTTAAAGGGTTAATTGTACAATAAAGATTAATGAAGATTTGGATACGAACGCCACCACACATTTAATTTCAATAAACAGAATTTAATTTTTAAATTAGATTTTAGATTATGATTAATTTTCAATAAATTTTATTATCCTTTTACTCCTTAAATTTAAATCCTGCATTTTATTTATAGTTAGATTAAAATTCTTAAAATAAATATGTTTAATATCCTTAATATTATGATTTCAGGAAGGATTTAATTTTTTTTTTCTTTTGGCTACCCTTAAAAATTTTTCAGTCTTATTTTGGTTTTCAATCAAAATTTTGTTTTTCGTAAGATAATTTTAGTTTTAGGCAATAAAAGGATATCCTTTACTTATTTATTATTTTTTTTTAATATTATATGAGTATAAGGATATTTTTTACAAAAGGATATCACATTATATTTCATTAAATGAAAAAAAATATTTTTGACTGTATATAATTTTTGTTGTTATTTATACGCATATTATAAAATCAAGGAAAAATTGGCAACAACAATAATAATATGAAAAATATTTATCAAAATTTAATAATATCCTTAAAAAAAAAAAAATACTCACATTTATTATTAAACATCACCTGCAAAATAACAAAAATTTATCACTTGTTTATTATGTTTTATTTGAGGCGTTTAATATTATGCCTTGTAGCATATGTTTGCCAAAACATATAAAGTTGTTCGTTTCTGTCAAATATTTTAGAATATACGAGTACTTGTACGAGTAGTACATTAAAAATCATGAATGTTAGACTAAATAAATTTTATGTTAATAAAAATTTAGTAGCAAAGGTATATGTAAATTTTGTTTACCCGAAAAACACTTGTAAAAACATAACTTTTATGTCAAAATAAAAAACCATAAATTTTAATCTAGGTACTTGCAAAAAATAAGCTATACAAAGTATTAAATTGTAAAAATTTTTAAATTTTGTTGTTACATGCGGCGTCTGTAATAATTCATATAATGTTCTATACTTAATAAAAATGAAGATATTTTTAAAATATTGCCTACAATGAAAAGAATCCAAATAGTCAATAAAGCTGTCTGAAACGCAAAACATTTGAAGCTATCTGAAACATGAAATAAATTAAAATTGAACAAAATATGGAGTTTTATTTGCCTGGAACGTTATTATGTGAAAAATGGACAATAAATAGAATTATTTGCACCTGAAGCGCAAAATATGTGAGAAATGAAGAAAAGTTTAAAATTCAGTCCTTTTGGAACGCAAAAAAAATTAAAATATGGGCAAAATATTTAGTTTTGGCTGTCTAGAACGTGAAGTATTGTAAAAATGGAACCAAATAGGAAAATCTGTCTGTTTGGAACTTTATTATGTGAACAATTAACAAAATATGTAATTATAAACGCCTAGGATGCGAAATATGTGAAAAATTAACAAAAATTTAAAATTCTGTCTGTCTGGAACGCGAAACAAATTAAATATGAAAAAAAATATGGAGTTCTGAATGTCTAAAACGCGAAATATTACAAAAAAATAATAAAATATAATTTTTTGTCTATCTGGAACCCTACTATATGAAAAATGAACAAAAAATATGTGGGAAATTAACAAAAATTTAGAATTCTGACTGTCTGGAACTTGAAATATTGTAAAAAATGGTCCAAATATGGAATTCTTTCTGCTTAGAACTTTATTATGTGAACAATTAACAAAATATGTAATTATAAACGCCTAGGATGCGAAATATGTGAAAAATTAACAAAAATGTCTAGTTCGTCAAATACTGTAAAAAGGAATAAAAAATGAAATTTTGTCTGTCTTAAATGAAAAATGAACAAAAAATAGAATTATTTCCACCTGTAATTCGAAATATGTGGGAAATTAACAAAAATTTAGAATTCTGGCTGTCCGGAGCGCAAAAGAAATTAAATATAAAAATAATATGGAGTTCTGAATGTCTGGAACGCGAAATATGGCAAAAAAGGAACAAAATATGAAATACTGTCTGTCTGGAACGTTATTATTTGAATATTGAACAAAATATGGGGTTCTGTCTGCCTCAAACACAAAACACTGTGAAAAATTAAAAAACTATGAAATTTAATAAGTAAGTTTTTGAATTTCAATCCTTTAGCAATTTATTTTTCAAAATGCATATTCAGATTTTTAAAATTTTAATATTGTATAATATTGAATAGTTATTTCAACTTATTGTTAATACTTACATATAAATACGCATTTATTTTCAACAGGATACCAGTAAGTGACAAAAGGACTTAAAACTTGAAAATAACAAAATATTTGTTCTCTTTTTCTCTACCTATTTCTGGTTATTTTTATTTCTTTTATTTGAATATATGCGAAGGCATTGTAAAGACATCCTTTCAGAATTCATGTATTCTACATATAATTTCGTATATATACCTTTTATACATATTTATTTTAAATATTTTCTCCCACTCTATTGAATTGAAATTTTTATTGAATTAATTTCCTTAATGGTATGAATTTTCATTTTTTTTCTTCTTCTTCACTTGGGGCCCAAAACCGCACTGTCACCTCCTAGTGGTGGGCCCCGGTAATGGCGGAGGATAAAGGGGTGATTGAAACGATCAAAGTTACGTTCGTGTCGTGGTCATGTCTCGCGGCGAGCCTCTTGCTTTGTGAGTTTCAGCCCTATATCTATACGTCAGCTGACGACAGGCGTCCCAAGTCAAGGTGGAACAGCATATGCCGATGACTGCGTGGCTAAGGGGGAGCTTAGTCGTTAGTATGCGGACTCTGGATACCAGGCGCCCTCCAGTTTGAATGAGCCTTCCCATGGTATGCCGGGCTCTGCCATGGGTGACTTTACTTTCCCGCGCTACTCGTGGGACAGAAATGGAAAACAACAACAACAACAACAAGACAAATAACAACAGTGACAACAACAACAACGACACTAAGGACAACATACAACCACTTAGTGCTCAAGGGTCTTCGGAACCAGAGCTTCTCTCAACTGACGCAGAGGAGGAACTCCTACTCACGCCAGTGGAGGAAAAGGCTTCGCCTCCGATGGAGACGGATAATCAGGATCCTCTTGGACCTATTATCCAAAAAACTGAGGAGGACCTGAAAAGGTTGGACATCAGGGGAAAAAAACAATATTTCTCTGGTGCATCCAAGCGGCGTATCGCGGCTTATATCAGGGATGGCATGTCCCCAGAGGAAGCTCGCAGATACGAGAAGGAAAGGCTGGAAAAGCTGAAGGCCTGCGGATCGGTTGTTGTGGCCGACCATCCCCAAAAGAGGGAAAGGTCGGAAAGCAACACCCCTGATGCAGGGCCCTCAAAGAAGAGGTCGATGAAGGGCAATGTTGAGGAAAAGGTCCCTGGGAACATTCCTCAACAAAACCCGAAAATGACTTCTTATCGGGATGCAGTAGCACAGGTCAAGGTGGCCATCACTCATAGACTGCATCCAGAGGAAAGGCTATCCGAAGTCCAGATGGGGAAAATCAAAGTAGCCATCATGGATGAAATGGATAGGATTGTGGACTCTCATCCACAATTCACTGCAGCGTTGCAAAGGGACGGATGGATATCCGTAACATGCAACAATCAAGACACCAGGGAGTGGATAACCAGTGTCTGCAGGAAGATAAAGCCTTGGGACGGTTGCGATGTCGTGGTACTGGATGGCGACAGCATGCCCAAACAGCATGTCTGCGTCACCTACGTACCAAAGGACGAGACAACCGTCAGTCTCTCCAGGGACAAATTTCTAAGTAGGATAGGGAAGCAAAATCCCAGCCTCAAGATAAGTTCCTGGAGGGTGCTGAGGATGGATAAGGAAAAGGACGGGGGCTGCTCCATCACCTTTTCCGTGGATGATTCCGGATTGGAAGATCTACGGAAAGCGGAGTTCCGACTTTTCCTGAATTTCTTCCGTGTTACCGTTCGGGTTAAAGGAAGGAAATCCTCTCAAGGTGCTGGCGGCAGGGCAGGACAAAATAAAAAACCAGTGCCCACCGCGACAACGACAACGACGAGCACTTCAGGCCAACCAAAAGAGCCAAAACTCATTGGAAAGCCTGAAGTCGCTCCGAAAATGGCGGCAAGGGAAACGGAAGGACCATCGACCAGCACGCCAAATACAAGCGTCCCGGGTGAACCAAAAGGGCTCAAGCCCATTGGGAAGCCCGGAAATGCTTCGGTATTTGCTGTTGCAGGGGCTAGCGTGGCACCTGGGGCGGCAAAAGAGGCTGTGGCAGGGCAGGCGCCCACCAAGATGTGTAAAAAGGCGAAAATGGGAGGTAAGGCTCATGTAAAGCCTTTGTCTAAAGGGCCAAAGCCCATAGACAAGAGCCGGAGGAAATAATATGGCTGTGAGGTGCATCCAAATAAATCTACAGCATGCTAGGGCATCTACTGATGTTCTGGCTCATAGATTTATGAAGGATCACCTCGATATCGCCCTTATCCAAGAGCCTTACATAGTGAAGGATCAGGTTAAGGGCCTAACAGGTGAGCTATTGTATGATAATACAACTGGGGGCAGGCCTAGGGCTTGCATCTTGTTTAGTAAAAAGCTAACGTATTTTCCCATTCCAGATTACTGTTCTAAGGATCAGGTAGCTGCGTTGGTGAAGGTGAAGTCCTGCGGGGGCTGGACAGAGTTCATTGTTTGCTCATCCTACCTCCCGGGGGACTGTGCCCACCCGGACGAGCAACTGAAGGATCTAGTGGACTTTTGTGGAAGGAGGAACTTCCAACTTATAATAGGAAGTGATGCCAATGCCCACCACACCGTCTGGGGAAGCAGCAATATAAACAAAAGAGGTGAGTGCCTACTTGAATTTATATATAGCAATAAATTAATGATTATGAATGAAGGCAATAGGCCGACATTCATAAATGCAATTAGGGAAGAGGTCCTTGACATCACCCTTTGCACTGAATTTATCGGCAGTAGGGTTGGTGGATGGCATGTCTCAAATGAGACATCCATGTCCGATCATAGGCAGATTAGGTTTGATATCATGGTCTCCGGGGGCCTGGCAGAAGAAATATATCGGGTGCCCCAATCCACAGATTGGAGTCAATTCGAAACGCTCCTCATGGATGGGATTAGATCCGTTCCTGCTTCTGTCAGAACGGTGATGGATATCGAACTGGCCAGCGAGGCCCTGACGGCGGCTATTACTAATGCCTATCACGGGAGCTGCCGTGCTAAGCCGAGGCGGAGCAATAGGAAGTGCCCGTGGTGGAATGAGGAGCTTTCAAGGCTTAGACTAAAGACCAGGAAGCTATTCAATAGGGCCAAAGCGTCAGGTTCGTGGGAAGAGTATAAGGACTCACTCACAAAATACAATAAAGAAATTAGGAAAGCGAAGAGAATCTCGTGGAGGGCGTTCTGCAAGGGCATTGATGAACTCCCCAGCAGTGCGCGTCTTCACAGGGTGCTTTCCAAAAAGTATGCTAGTAGGTTGGGCCTAATGGAACGTCCTGATGGCTCCATGACTGAGAACGGAAGGCAGACGTTGGAGCTTATGGCGTCAACGCACTTTCCTGACTCGGAGATTCTTCGGAATCACTCAAATGCAGTCATCGAACCGGGGGCACCCTGGCCCAGGAGGGATGACTGGCAACGATCCCGTCTAGTCTTCACGATGGGCAGGATTAGATGGGCTGTTTTCTCTTTCAGGCCCTTCAAATCTCCTGGTGATGACGGGATATATCCTGCATTTTTGCAGAGGGGTTTCCAACATATCGCTAGAGCACTGTTGGGAATTTTTCGCGCCAGCTATGCGTGGGGTTACATCCCTCAGGCATGGAGGGTGGCTAAAGTGACGTATATTCCGAAGGTGGGTAAGCGACCAAGCAACCACCCAAGGTCTTTCCGTCCAATCAGCCTTACTTCTTTTCTATTGAAAGCAATGGAAAAAGTGATTGATAGATTTATACGGGACGGTGCACTGGGAAGCAATCCCTTGCATGAATCTCAATACGCCTATCAGTCGGGAAGGTCTACTGTACTCGCTCTGCAGAGTCTGGTGGGGGTCCTTGAAAACTCACTGGAAGTGCGGGAGGTAGCAGTTGGCTGCTTCCTTGATATAGAGGGAGCTTTTGACAACACCCCATATCATGTCATCTGTGAGTCGTTGCACAAACGAGGGATTGATGCGACGACTAGCAGATGGGTCAATCGGATGCTACAGGATAGGATTATTAAGTCCACCATAGCTGACGATATACTCTTCATCTCCGCTGCAAAAGGATGTCCGCAGGGCGGGGTTCTTTCGCCCCTCCTGTGGTCCATTGTAGTGGATGATCTAATAGCTGCTCTCAGGGGCTCCGGGGCGCGTGTCTGGGGATACGCTGACGATGTGGCCTTCGTCGTGCGGGGAAAATTTGAGAGCACTATTTCTGATCTTCTACAGCAAAATTTACGTGTTGTGGAAAGGTGGTGCAAAGGCGTTGAGTTAAATATAAATCCAAGCAAGAGCACTTTGGTCGCCTTCACCAGACGCAGAAGCAGGGACAGATTAACGAGCCCAATTCTGTTTGGTGAACGTATTAGTTACTCGAGGGAGGTGAAGTATCTGGGGGTAACCCTGGATGATCGTCTCTCTTGGAATACCCATATCGATAGAGTTATCGGGAGAGCTACGGCGGCCTTGTGGACGTGTAGGAGCTTCATCGGGGGGACCTGGGGAATTAGTCCCAGAATAGCACTGTGGCTATATACGGCCCTTGCTAGGCCCATCGTCACCTATGCGTCGATTGTATGGTGCCGTAAAGCTCAGCAGGCGGGTGTGCGGGCCAAGCTGGAAAAGCTACAGAGGCTGGCCTGCCTGGGAGTGACCGGGGCGATGCGGACGGCTCCTACCGCTGCATTGGAGGTGATGATCGGATTGCCGCCACTGCACCTCCATATATTGAAGGAAGCTCGGCTGGTGACTTACCGACTTCTCTCTGGCGAGGACGGGGCAGGGCTAAAGTTGGCCCACAGAACTCACAGAGACTTCATTGAGGGCGATCCGATTCTAAGGATAACCATGTCAGATACCTGTCTGCCGCGGTACAACTTCGACCACAAGTACAGGGTTCTGTTTCCTGATCGATGGACGTGGGATCGGGGTGGTCCGGTACTTAGGTCGGGTTCGAGCGTGTGGTATGCGGACGGATCCAAAACGGAGTCGGGTGTGGGCTCGGGCGTATACGGTGTCCGCCCGGACACGCGTGTATATGCAACCCTTGACCCGTATTGCACAGTGTTCCAGGCCGAAATACATGCAATAGAGATCTGTCTGAGAATCAATTTGGAAAGGGGGTATAGAAACCGCACCATCTATGTGTTCTCAGACAGCAGGGCTGCACTGCTGGCGCTCCGTTCAGCTCAGGTTACATCCAAGCTGGTCTGGAGCTGCCTTGCTGCACTTGTGGAATTGGCATCGGAAAACAGAGTGATGCTCATTTGGGTGCCGGGCCATAGTGGCCATGCGGGCAACGAAGTTGCCGATGAGTTGGCGCGGAGGGGATCTGGGGCTGCCTTTGTGCAGCCGCTGCCTTTCTGTGGTCTGCCTTCTTCCGCCGTGGGGGCCAGGCTTGCCTGCCTACTCGCGGCGGAATGCAGTCGTCACTGGCGGGACACGAAAGGGTGCCGTCATGCGAAGGTGTTTGTTCCGGCGTGCTCCGGCGGATTCGCTGCGGAGTTGCTGGGGATGAGCAGGAGCCGGGTTCGCACTATTGCGAATTTCTTCACGGGGCACTGCCCGGTGAAATACCACCTGCACAGGCTGGGGAAGTCGGGCTCCCCCCTGTGCAGATTTTGTGGGGGTGGCGATGAGACCGCCGTGCACATTCTCTGCGACTGTCCGGCACTGGCTGTTCGGCGCCGCAATTGTCTTGGACATGGGTCCCTAAGTGTTCGGGAACTATTGTCCAACTCCCTTAGGGATATCTCCGGCTTTGTGATTGGGACGGGGATATTATAGACGGGAGAGTGGGGTGGCTACAATAAGTCAAAAATGGCTGCGGTGGCTTGGGGGATGCTCCTGTCCCCACTCAGTTCCCTTAGAATCTACAATCTACAATCTACAATCTTCTTCACTTCTGTTTCACTTTTATACAAAAACATTTCCTCTTCAAATTCAATATTTGAATGAATATAAATTTCGTTATTTATACACAAACTAAGTATTATTATTGCATAAGTACATATAGGATACTAAAAATGTCCTTAAAATAAACCAGAATGGCATTAATAATGTGTATATGAATGTATGTATATGTGGGTGTATATATTCATTTACAATTTACGGTAATTTGTGGTGCGAGTGAAAAATTTTCTAATATAATTATCAAGAGAAACTAGAGAATGCTTTTATATATTAAATACAGGCGCTACTTATTTGTTTGTTTTGAAAATTTTTTTGCTGATTTCAGTTTCAAAATATTATGTATACAGGGTGTCTCTTATCAAAGTGGACGTCTATGACCCGCATGAGTATAAGTCGTTATGAGTAGGCACAACTTTTGTAAGGAGACGATGTTCACAGTCTAACAAGTTTGGAGTTGAAGGTGCCTTAAGTTAACCTCGACTGATTTTTAAAATTTTCAATATAACTACGTGCCTGTGTAAGGCAGGATCATTATTTAATGTAATTTAGAAACCGCAAGAAAAGGGCTTTCTAGTGAATATCTACATTTGTTATAATATGCTCAAATTTCGGAATCACATGATTTTAAAATTCGAAAAACTTCAAATTTTATTTTTTTATTTTTAAAAAAAAAGTTAATTTTCTAGGTGACGTAACATTGAAACTTTCTCTAATTTTAGCACAGTTGGCAACCTTGTTAACTGAGCTATAATTTGGTATATGAGGTATCATGCTATCTGATCTGGTTTAGGACTCATTGTGAAAAAAATATAGAGAACTGCAAACACCAAAACTTTTTTCTTCAACTACTTTGATAAAACTAAAACAACCATGCCCCTCTTCTGTTATGGAAATGTTAATTTAATTTAAAAAATGATGAGTCGGATCTTGTCATATGGTGCCCTTCATTGATACATCTATGTAAGTTAGTTTTGATTTCAATAATATTTTGTGCACTGTGATAAGAAACACTCTGTATATATAGAATAATTTGCAATTGAAATATTGAAATTTAAAAGAAAACAAATTATTTGCATATAGCTGAAATGCATAATTATCTCAAATACTGTAAATTTGCTTTGTGAATATCAAAGTTCAAAGAAAACAAACTGTGATTAAAATTCTATAAAGTAGTTTTAAAATTTTCCAAATAATTAGCTATTCTTAAAAATATTATTAAAAAATTTTTCAAACAAAATATTGGAAATTCAATGGAAAATTTTAGGTTTTAAATTCTTAATATTTTGATTAAAATTCTGAATGAGTATTGTTTAATATAGTTTGATGTGACTAAAAGGTTTCTTGTACGAGAGAAAGGTTATTTCAAATTCAATTTGCAATAAGTTCAGGGAAAATGCTTTAATTTCATTTAAGAATATGGCTATAAATAAGAATATTGCACAATTTATGATTTAGAACAAAGATAGTTTAATTTGTACATTTTATTGTAGATCCGGTAACTATTTTAAATATGAAACACTCAAAAGTGAATTTTATTATATACAATAGGAATTTTGCAAAGTCAACACAACAAAATTTACAAACCATTCCATATTAGAATGAATTAATTCCAGAATTTATATTAATCAAGGTATTGAAACCTCTAAAACCTAATTTTACTCATACCTTTCCCAATTCCAGGAAATGTGCTTCTCAAATACCCTTAAATTCAAGCCTAAAGCAATAAAAGCAAAATTTCAAAACATTATTTTTTTTTGTTCTGTTTTCCTTTTTTTATTGTTTTTCAGGACAGTAAACAACCATTATATACAAATACTCATGTCCTCTAAGTAAATAAATAGAAAAATGAATACTAAAAGAGAAAGATCCTTGAAAAATTTTTACATTGTTTATGTCTTTTTTTTGTTTTTTTCTAATTTCATATTGAAAATTTAACATTGCTTTGTTTTTAAATTGTTTTTGCATTTTGCCAATATTAAATTTGCATCAGAATATGAGCACAATCAATAAATTGAATTTAAAAAGTGCAATTTATCATTAAGAATTAAATCAAATTTTATGAGCAATATTAAAATTTTCTAAAGAAAATACAGAAATTTATTAATTGAATTTAAAATTAATGATTTTGCTGTTAGAATACGGTATAGTGTTATCTAAGTATAAGAAAATCAATATAAAAAATATAATTTATCTATAGAGTCCTTGAATTGCTGAAACGATTTAGAATTTTTTAGAATATTCATTATATGTTAGAATCGAATTTAAAAGCTTCATAGTCGCAATATGAAATCCAATTACTCGTAATTATAAATTATTGATTTCATGGTGAAGTAATAAAATCCGGGCTTCCATGAAGAACGCAAGAAATTCCGTGTTAATAAAAATTCTTATTAAATTTGTGTGAAGTCTATCGATTTTTTAGCAAAAATTATTGAATTTTTGGTTAAAGCATTATAATATCCCTACACTTTCATAAACTTTAAAATAGAACGTTTTAATTTTGTAAGCAATTTTTGGAAATCGCTTTACTGAAACAAAATTTTTAGGTATTCTTCTTTTTCTTATTAAAATCATATTAGGTAATTAATAAATTCGGCAATCAATTAAACCAAAACAATTACTTACTTTTCCTATGTTTCTTCAAAATAACTTCATAAAAAAAATATTTTGATTTTCATTTTCTATGTTGAATTTCTGCAATTTGATCAGACGCTAGATAAAGCCTGGACTTCAGAATGAATAATTAGAACTTCAGACATTAATTATTAAAGGAAAATGCGCTATTTAACATACCATTAACTGCATCTTATCTTGTAATTTTAATGTTTTGTTCTATGCAATTTTTACTCAGAATTTTGACTTATTTATTGCTTTTCTAACATAATTCCTGTAACGGGCCCCAATTTTGCTGAAGCCAGTCATCGATTGTATTCAATTTATTTTATATTAAAAATTATTTCGAATATTATTTCAAATTTAAAATTTTAATTTATATAAAATATTTATTACAATTTTCATATAATTATATACCTACGCACATTTTAGATAAATTATTTAAAAATTCCAAATCCAAAAATTATTTATTTTCAATTTTGTTCCCAAAATTCCTTGAAGAAAAGCAAAGAAAGAGATCGATTCAAAATAATTTTGACCCAAATAAAGTTTTCTCATTTTCTTACAAAAATATAAAAATTTGTTATTTATATCCTTTATCCTTTTTATCCTTTTTCCATTCATTTTGAAAATCTTGCCTTTAAATATGAGGTTTAGAAATCTTATAGTCTTGACATTATTATAATATTACTACATTGGAAATTTCAATTTGTATGTAATAGCAATAATATGGTGCTAATGGAAAAATTCTTAAGATGAATTAGAAAAAGTATATAAAAACAATTGTATTTGTTATACATGTCAGTTATATAAATGTTTAGTTACATATTATTTGTATATTTATATATATAGAATTTAAGAACAGTAAATAACAATAATGTTAGCCAAGTTTATTACTGGTTCTTTCTTTGCTTAAATTCCTAAAATCAATTAATTTTAACTCAATATTCTCTAATTTTTTTATTAAATCCAAGAATTGGTAGAATTTTATGAAAATTATTATAGAAAATTGAAATTTTTCGAAATATTTAATGTTTTATAGTTTGACGAGTAAACATTTAACTTACGAATCCAGATTAGGAAGTCACAGAAATTATTAAAGTTAAAAAATATTCAAATTTGTTTTATTCTAATTTAATTTAATACTATAAAATTAAAATGCTCTCCTGTTGTACAATTAATATGTAAGTATTACAGGAACCAATTCCTATACTCATATTTCAAGTCATACTTTAAATGAGAAGCGGGACATGAAAAACGGGACATGAGAAGCAGGAAGTTTTTTTGAATTTTAAGAGAAATTTCCATAGACTGAAATTAAATTAGCTCTTTTATATTAGAATCCGAGATCATATGGAAAAATTTAGATGATCGAAATCCTTTCAAGTACAATAAGAATTAGTATTCTACTATATATTTTAATTGCATTCGAAAACATATTAAAACACTGAGATCTCGTAAGTATACCGCATAATTTTCCAAAATCAAACACAACAATAGAATAAATAAGTTGCCATAACAATAAAAGTCCTTCCAGTACTCTAATATAGAAGTAGATTTTTCACAACTCTTCGAAAATAATTTAAAATTTACAAGACTCTACTGCAGAATTTCACATTAGAAACAAAAATATCACATATAAATAAAATCTCTTAAATCTTTTAAATCAAAAAGAGTCAACCAATAGATTTGTGCGGTTTTAATGTTGAAAAAATCAAGAATTTTTTTCTATATTTCCGATAAATTAAACTTCATATAACTATTGTTCTTATAAAATAGAAGTAAAAAATAAAGGACTTGTTAATTAGAAAGAAGGATTTCTGGTTATTTTTTTATTTTTTTTTGGTTTTTTCCTCATTTTCTACATTTTGTGGCTGTGTGTCTTCATTTTCATATACAAAGAAAAAACTAATTCGTTTTAATGTCCAAAACAAATTCCAACAGAAAAAAACAACTAAATAGAAAAGTGAAAAAATTTTTTCGATTTAATTAAAAAGCTTAAAGGACGAAAAAACCAAGAATTTTTTCTGGTTGTTTTTACAAGTGTGTGTGTATGGTACTGTACTAGCTTAATTTTTTTATGTTATGCATGAAATATAAGATCAAATACACAGAAGAAAACAATAATACTACGTAGTTTCTTTGAGTAATTCGTACATTTTGTATACAGTGAGAATGAGAGCAGAAAAACTAAAAGAATGTTAGTGCCATAGAAAATTAATATCCTTGTGTTGTACAATAAGGATATTATAAATTATTTTGTCGAAATATCGTTTTAGGTTATAATTAATTCTGAATTATATTGAGATAAAAAATGTAAGGAAAATTTGTGTTGTGTCAGAAATTTTAATGTCCGAAAAGTTATGTTTGAATTGTTTATTAATTTGAGATTTGGAAGTATGAAATGCAAATTTACAACCTCGCAAATTGAATTAGTAAGGGAAGAAACATTTTTAATAAAGATATAAAGTTATATAAGGAAATTTTATTTGATTGCTTTTGAAACTGCTTGGCAGTACTCTAGATAAATATTTTTTTATCGGAGTGTCATGGTTCTTTCTGAAATCATTCAAAATTTCTTTCAAGAATACGGCTGAATTTGAATTATTATAAGTGAATCATGATAAATTTCTAGATAACAATTTTTATTGATAAACTTCCAAAAACTATTAAAATCTTTAATAATAATTTTTTAATTCCAAATCTTTAGAGTAAATCTTTATAGTTTAATAATTTTGAATTTATTTTATTAAAATTTTTATTGTAGTTTGTCTATAAAAAGGCGTACGTCAAAGACAGTGACCACTAAAAAAATTATGGAATACTTATTGAACTGCTGCAAGTGTTTACAATAAGGTACTTTTCAACAATTTATCAAATATTAGAATTTAATTATAAGTTTAAAAGCATATTATAAAAAATTTTGCCCCGAAAAGTATGCAAATTTAAATAAATAATATATTAGCATGACATCAGAAAAACTGACTTAGTAAAAAATTCGATTAAGCATGTTTTTTTTTTCAATATTGCTTTAGAAATGTGCTAAAAATTAATTAGTACCAATTAATTACACTCTTTGAAATTTATCAAAATAATTGAGAATAAACGCCTTTCGTCACAAGAAATCATTAGAGGAGAAAAAAATTATTTAAATTTTATTTTATTAATAATTTCTTTGTATCACAAGAAATATTACGAGTAGGAGGGCATTTAGGATAAGTGATCTTATGTATTACAGGAGTATAAAAAGTAAAATAATTGAATGTCCTTAATATGAAGCATTATTCGACTTTCTTTTAGTTACATACAAAATTTTTGGACTTTAAAAAAAAAATTTTATTTTAATAAACCGAAAAATGAACAATGAACTAATTGAAATCCGCCTTGCTGCTAGTATTTCTTTTAAAAGTCTTCATTAATATCAATAATCTTCAATTAATCACTATTAAAATGCTAGTATAAGTTTTGCCAGAGATATAAAGGCATGAGAATAATTTTATAATGATTTCCTATTATCATATTATTTTTAGATTTCTGTTTAAAACCATAAAACTACATGGATTTTGGTTAAATATAGTTCTATCTTGTGTGATTTAGTAATAGGTAATAAATTAGATTAAATATCACAATGTTGCCGTACCAAAACAGAATCCCTCTGAATTTACTGAATGTCAAAATAGGAAATTGTATTAGAACTTAAATATAGTATTAGAACATAAATATTTTTTCTGATTAACATTGAATGAATCAGATTCCTACCACCAGTTTATATGAAACGGAAAATGATTGAATTATTTGAGAATACAAAAAGATTAATCTCATGTTTCTTGTTTTCTTTCAATAGAAAAACGAGAACAAATTTGCTTTCTAATATAATTTACAATGCTAGGTCTTCTAATACTAATGACGGCAAAATACGATATGGAAAAATTTTAATCATGTTGTTATGAAAATATCATTTATTTACAATCTTTCCAGCGTTGGATCTACCGTATATGCAAAGTAAGCATCTGCGAAGGATGTCGGAAGACAGAGGCACCATTTAACAACCTAAAAACAAATTAATTTATAAAAAATCTTAATTTTTCCAATATTTTTTCAATACCAATCTTGCACACAGCATGATAAAGTTACAAGATAGTGATTGATTATTCGCAATGATTGCACATTCCGTTTATTGCAATATTGTTTATTGCTTTGAAATAGATAAGCGGACAGTTTGGCACAAACCTCGTAGGTTACTGAATACTGAGTAAGTCAGAACCGGGTCTGTTTAATTACCTATATGATGACCTTAAAAATCAATTACTTCAAATAATTCTTGATTTTTAACTAAAAACCCCTTTTTATTCATAAAAAATTAAATGATTATAGTATATGATCCCTTTCTTTCCAACTGTCCTACTCAAAAAATTTAACTAAACTCTGAATTTTATCTCATGAATATCTTATATTTACTTTCGTATAATCATACAACACATACTTAAATTATAATATGTGTACAATATGTTAAAAAATAAATAAGATTTTCTCTGTATTTGACTTGTTATTTTTATTTATTTTATTTTTTTTCTCCTTTAATTTTTTATATTTTTTTATTTTGTGGCTGTAGCTGTCGGCTAAAATAAATTCAACATTATCACAAAAAAAAAAAAAAACAAAAATTTAACATACTTTAACATAATTTGCATACGTATAGGCGTGACAAATGTTCTTTTAAGTAAACAATGAAAAAAAAATAATAATAAAAAACAAAACAAAAATGAAAGCGTAAAAAAAGAGTAAAGCAAAAAACAAAAAACTAAGTTTACTCTCTTGACATATCAATATACTCGTAAAGTATAGAATAAAACACAAAAAAAAGGACAAAAAACAAAAAGAGAAAAAAAGAGAAATAAACTGAAATTATTTAAATTCAAAATAGACGCAATAGGTGTATGCACTCAATGATTGTGTGGTTGAATATACTATGAATTAGGGTTTATACTTTCTATTACCACGTTAAGTAGAATCGTAGAGGTGATATGAGGTAAATTGGAATTATATGGCTAAAATAAATCTACTTCATTGAAAATTAATGATATTAAGGAATGAAAAATTGAAGTAATATAGGGTTACATAAAAAAAGGCTTTATTCTCCAATTATGAGCCCCTGATTCTCTAATCATTTTCTGTAATACTATTGCAAATTACTATCATGCGTTAATACCTTTAATCCCGTTTTCAACACCTTTTTAAAAGAAAAATTCACTCTGTTAACCAGACCGCCCACCCGACTGTCCCTCTGTCTAACTGTCCGTCCATCCGTCTACAAAACTAAAAATTCATATATATGTACATTCATGTATATGTACATTACTACTAACTTATTTTGGTGGCACAAAATTTTTTACCTACTCGTATCTCCCGCCCACTGAAGTTTAAACCTCCTCAAAAGCCTTAAAATTCTATTTTTCGACTGCTTGTTTGAAAGAAACCGTAAATATTGTTAAAATTTTGTTAACACAGAAAAGTGGAGCTGAACATTTTCTTTCGCGGTATAATATAATAAAACATTAAAAAAGCAAAATAGGAGCTAATATTGACTGGTTTCTAAAACGTTTTTTTTGCGAATTTTTGATATCGTTTTCCTTCTAGGCAATAGGTTGTAGGAGTCTGAAATTTAGCATAGACCATATTTTAAATACTAATAAACAGTTCACTTCGTTAGAAAAAAATTTTTTTCCCACTCCATCCTCTGCTAAGTTATCACCCAATGCTATTCCGAAAATTTAAATTTTTGGCACCATATGGTTCCGAAACTGAAAGCTTTTTCAAATTTCTATAAATGTAAAAAGCAAACGGTAATTGCTATTATTATCAGAAAATGTAATTATTTTTCTTAACACCTCTTTAAATGCTTTTTTGTTTTATTAGAAAAATTGCTTATATCCTAAATGTATGCAATTTTTGAAATATTTCGATATATGAATTTTAATAACGTAGTAGATTTTTGTGAAAATCAGTATTTTCACTTGTTAAAGGGATGGAGTGCTATTTTACAAAACATTGGTTTGACGAAACTTTATTGATTTTTCTTATACTAGTTTCTAAAAAATTGAGCACTAAGTTCTTATTTGAACAAATTATGATTTTTCAATTTAAAACATTTTTGCTTTGAGCTATTGTACAAAAATCCGATCTTATGTACATTTATTTATTTTTAATGGCTCTTATTTAATATAACGTGATTGAATGCTATAGTCTAAAGAAAAATTTTATAATCAGCTACATTAAATCTTGATGATTTTATCAATTAACTGGGTAAAGCTATTCAAAAATTTATTTTTTACCCTATAGGTTGGCTGAATAATTACAATTTTTACAAATTATTCCTTAACCTACTGTGGGTTATTTTTTTGTCTTTAACTAATTTTTTTTATTAAAAATATTATTATTAATAAATTTGTTCCTCATTTTTTTCAATACCCATTCCTTCATGCCTTCTAATGGTCAAATTTGAATTAATTTTTAATATCTTTTCATAGAATTACACTCTTAAGTAATTTAATTTGAAAAACAAAAGAAAATTCGGTATTAATAATAATTATAACTTTATATTGAAATTACCTTCAACTCATAATTAAATTTCAAAAACAACATAATTTCCAGTTTATCCTGGAATTCATTTATATTTTTCTATTAAAATTATATTATGAATTTTATTGGTATACAAACTCAATATAAACATACAATGTTGAAAATTTCCAATGAATTTCCATCAACTTATTATAATAATACTCAAGAACGAGCTCCAGAACAAATCTATTTATACAAATATTTTTTTTTTCTGATTAAATTTTATTCCGCTTTTATATAGCTACGCTTGATATCCTTAAATTTTTACATAAAAATTATCATGAAAATTTTATCATAGTAAATATTTTTCCATTTATTTCTAAGAAAAAAATATTTTGTAATAGTAAAAATTACTCCAATTACCATAATTTCGAATAAATATGAGAAAAATTGTACACATATGTAGACAAGAATATTGCATATACTCACAAATATACATAAAATTATTTAATTCAATTTAATTTTCTTACTTTATATAGGAAAATACCGAAAATCTTATATTTCATTATAATATTAAAAATAATTTTCTGTATAAAAATATTTTAAAATAGTTATAATTTTTAGTATTATAAAAATATTTAATTAATTAAATAACATTTTAAGAAGTTCATGAGTAAAATTTTTCTAGCTATATGCTATTTTTTAACATTGTACAGAGTTTATAAGACGAGGGATCATTTAAAAATTGAAAACTTTCTAAAAACAAACTTGATTATAGCTTTTATCAATAAATTATTAATAAGAAATGTAAACATGGCCAAACAGATGACTATATTTGGTTTACTTTGTAATAAATCTTAAGCATCAGCAATTTGGAGGTTGATTTTATTGTAATAGAATGTTACAAACCGTTCTAAATCATTCCTTGTAATTTGAGAATAATTTGTAAAAGAAACGTTGTCTTGTTGTACGAGAACTCTTTTATACCGAGTTAAGACCAAGCTATAAATTTTAATACAGACAAATTTTAAAACTTAATCCAATTTGCAGGAATGAATGTGTGTAACTACGCCCTTTAATTATTTATTTGTATTTTAGCTAATTTAGTTCAGTGTTTTATGCTCTAGATATTTGAATACAATTAGAATGTTATATAGTCCTGTAAGATAAATTCATCAATTATTAAAATCAAATTTCATTTTCAATTCCGATTCTCTTTCATTCGCTTCAATCGTATAATAAAAACGTTTCCTTTAGTCAAAAACTATAAAAAAGAATCTTAAAAAACATACTTTTTCTAAAGTTGGCCTGCCTCCAAAAATGATAATAATATTTGACTAAACCAAAATTGAAATGTAATAAAACACAACCCAACAAATAATGTCCTTTTATTTCGAATCGAAATATACTCTGCAATTAATCCAATAATCTCTCGAATATTAACCCTCGTATACTACTCAATTTTCATCTATACCTACAATATCATTATCAAGTTCTCCTCTCTCTTTCTCATTGTCTTCCTGACATTTCGATTATTATACGATTCGATTTCGATTATATACACGAGTCCTTTTGAGACAAACAACAACAAAAAAAAAAAGAACAAACAAAAATATTATTTTTTCTTTCAAAACAAAATTTATTTTTATCCAAAAAATTCCTGTATAATTTTTTTTTTTTTAATTCATCATAATTTTTATTTATGCAAGAAGGATACGTAACTAACGGTATAGAAAATATTTTTTGGCTTTTTGCTGTTGTCGTTAAGCGTATTACTGTTTATTCTCTTATTTTTCTTCTTATACTTGTTTTCTTTATTTTTATTACACACATTTTTACTAATTTAAATTGTATACATTAATTTTATCCAATTTATAAGTACATCTACATTAATTTTACATATATCTATGTATATATGTATATATGTATATGTATGTAAATATTTATTTATCCAAGTGAAAAAATATTATGTGGACAAAATATTAAAAAATGCACACATGTATGATGTACGCGTGTCCTGTTTATTTTCAATTTTCATTTTTGTTTGTTGGTTTGCTTGTTTGTTTCTCTTTCTGTTTTTTTTTTATAATAGAATTCATAAGAAAAATATGAATGTCTTTTATTACTTTGTATTCATAGACACTTGCAATTTATGGCATTTATATATACATATTTATATTTGTAATTGTATATTGTACTTATAATAATGTGGAAACGTTTGTTTGTATATAGTTGTTTTTATTAAGGATATTGTACATTTTATATAATATTTAAGTAGATCTTCATTAGCAGTAAGAGATGAAAAATGTTCATAGTCGCATTATCAATAGTTGAATATTTTTATAAATATGTACATAGTGTATATAAATGTAAGTATTTTACAGTACCGGCAGAAAATGTACGTACAGCTGAATATGAAATGTAGAAATTTCTGTGACTTTAAAATAACAGTAACAACTTCGTTCTTAAACAATTCAGAAATTCATAAGTTGAAATTCACAAGCTGAATTGGGTATCAATACTGCTTTACTACAATTTCGAAATCGGGAGTCTTAAATTTTCAATTCTCAATTGATTGCAACTACTGCAATACTCGCGAAGAAAGCATTTCTCAGGGGCATGATTGCCTCTTAAGGAAAATGAGCAAGGGGCTTAAAGTAGCTGCAAAGGATGTGTGTTGTGGATATTGAGGGCATTGCGAAGGTAAAGTATGTTGAACTTGTTCCTCGTGCCTGTCCGTCTCTGGTCTAGAAAAATAAGCATATCCTGTGGGCTTTTATTTATAATAACTTGGAGGTCCCATTGTGGTATTCTTTGGCGAGGCTTTTGAGATTCGTTAAGGAGGTTAATTGGTTAAGGTTGATGGTTTTTGGGATTGTATTACATGAGAGTTGTGGGATGTTAAATTAAGGGTTACCGATGGGCCTTCTTGTTGGCCGCATGCATTGACTTCGTATGGGTGGCCGTGTGGAGCCTCCTACTCTTACTACTACTATTACTACTACAACTAATTGATTTACAAATAAAACTCATATTTCTTTAAAATTATAAAACTTTTCTTTAATTGCGTGTAACATTAAAAAATTATTCAAAGAAAACGAAGAATTTTGGCCTTCACTGCATATGGCATAATATGACACAATATGTGTTCCTAAATATAATTATGTATATATATGTACATATGATTAATGACGGCACATGTGTGCACCCCTGCATTATAATAATTCTTATTTTCATCTCATAATGTATAAATATAACACATATATATATATATAGTATGTTATAACTAATGTGTAATACGTGCTCATTTCAATACAAATTAGATTAATGGTATATGGAAGATGATAAAAACTGGGGACAAAAAAAATAATGTTAAACTTTAAAATGGTTAATTTAATAATTTTCTTATCTCACTGCTTAATAAAAATTTATATATAAAAATTAATAAAGGACTTGATTATTATTGTGGTACTGTGACCGTGTAATAAAGTTCTTTGATTTATTTTAATATTAAAGTTGGAGGATACTATGTTTGTTTGATTGTTAAGAATATTTAAAAAAAACTGCTATTAAAAATTAATATTCAAGATTTAATTCAGCAGTCACTCTTTTATGGTTCTAATATCTAAATCTAAGCAGAAGAAGGAAATGGCGAATTTTACTTTTAATGGGGAATTTTACGTTTGTCGAACTTAGTAGAAAATTGGACCTGTAACAGGCTATAATTTTAGGATTAAGATGGGGAAAATATGTGAAATTTCTTCAAAGAAATAAGTTTCTCGTGTAAATCGCCCACAAATTGGAAATTTATAAGAACATTCTTCATTGTCAATCGGTCTGTTCATTTTAGCTATAACTCAAATCCTATTGGACTAGGTTATTAAATTTTCACATATTTCACATACAACAATTATGGTACGAACCTTCTCTAATTCCAGTTCAATTCATATATTTCTTCAAGTAGGTGGTAAACAACTATATTAGAATAATTTGATCATATCTCGTATCAAAGCATAACAAATTCAAGTAATAGAGGAAATATTCTGACAGAATTTAGTCTAGGTTACAGAATTTATTTTTAAATAGCTCACTTTACAATTAATATGAAAAATCCGTATAAGAAAATTTCGTCGTCTATAACTTATAAAATTTATGTTAGAATGGTTTAAAATCATAAAATTATAAAAATCTATAAATTAATAATAAATTCAAATATCTATAGTTATTATAATTTATTTTTAAAATGTGAACATAAAATTTATGAATTCCAATAACTATATATAATGCAAAAATAAAATTATATCAGTGATAATATGAGGGTAGGGTGTTGATTGACATCTTCAATATCAATTTGCGTGGTTTTTTTTTTTAATTTCATTTTAAGCTTAAGAAATAAATGAATTCCCCTGTAAATAATCAAAAAAAAAATTTATTATGGCTGTTTGATAAATTATAAATAGCTGTCCTAAAATTTAGATAGTATAGCGAGCAAATTTAAATAAATTTATTGAAAAAATTGCATATATTTAGGTGAAATTCAATAAAAGGGAGTATAAGCTTGTATGTATCATAAGAAGACTATGTTTACGCATTTTTTCTAATAATTGGTGTTATTTAGATTTTTTAATTTGTTTTTCTTTCTTTTCTAGTTTTCGCTCCTCAATTTTCAGCTATAGCTAGCTCAAAGTACGAGAAAGTCGCAATGAAAGTTGTGCTGACAAAGAATGTATTTCATATCACGCATTATAATTATACATCCGTTATTACTAGTTGCTCGACAAACAATATTTGTAATATTATCATAAATATTCCCGAAAATTTATTGGTTTCGATTGCAAAACCTATTCAAATATATGCAGATTTCTAACATAAGACCTTATTCACTTTCATTTAAGATTAAAAAGTAGGAACCTGCTTACAATTCAGATAAAATGCGGTTTTCGATTTACGATCCTACTAGAACAAAGGCTGTAAACTTTGTATTGCAAAATATCTCAGTTAATGTAGACATTACTATATTAGCACAATAATCCCACACATGTATAACACCACGGCTCAACTCACAATAACTTGCTTTACTCATATTAAAATTCATAAAGCATTCAAAATATTTTAACAATAAAATTAGCTACAAAAATTTTTAAAACGAAATGCGAGTCAGAACACTGGCTGGCGTTATAAAGACGCACATGATATTGAAGAAGGAACAAAATTATTAAAAATTTATTCTATTAAAATAAATTTCTATTCTGATCGTTCTTCACGGAAGATTTAAAATCATTACTATATTACAATTTAAATTTCTTAAGATCTATGTAAGCTTCTTATTTCTTATTCTATAAATTCGATAGAAGCGTACATAGAATTCAAATCCAAATATTTTACAATAGGTTAGGGTGTTGATTGACATCTTCAATATCAATTTGCGTGGTTTTTTTTTTTAATTTCATTTTAAGCTTAAGAAATAAATGAATTCCCCTGTAAATAATCAAAAAAAAAATTTATTATGGCTGTTTGATAGAATAGAATTATTAAAGAATCTGAACACAATATTTTTAACATCTTATATAATATGAATCATTTACGAGTAATAATTTTAAATTGCAAGGTATTTTCAATATTATTTCAAAGTTACGATGATATAAAATTAGAAAATAAAAATAGCATCCCTGTTTTCAGTTACGTGCTATATTATAATGTCAGCAGGAATAATTTTGAATACAATATTTAGAATTAGAGTGAAATGTCAGGTATTTCTGATCATCACCTTCATATATTTCACAATATGTAAAGAAAAAAAAGTAAAAATTGAGAAAAAGAAGGTGAAAAATAGAAAAAAAAACAAAACAAACATTGAAAAATTTCTGAGATTTTCTCCTTGAAAATAAGGATTTTTTATACTTTTTTGAAAATTCTCTTACTTTCTTTACCACATTTCAAAAGAATCCTTTAAAAATAACATGCTTTATAACTCCATTTCCCATCACCTTTCAGTTTTCTCCTGTTTACAAAACTCGTACACTTTATATTAAGAGAGAGATAGCTTCAATTTCATACAGAAAATCTGCAATTGCGACAAATGTTCGCGCTTTTACTCTAGAAACATTTTCACTTATCCCTCCCACTCAATGTGCAGTTGTAGATCCGGAAAATCATGTTTGACAATATTAATGGCATTTTCGACAGGTTATTGTGCCAAAAAGACGGCAAACAATCTTTTAAATAATGCAAACATAGAAAAAATTTTATACAAGCGGTATTTCTTCTATCCCGAAATGGCATAGACCGATTTTACTTAGACGAACTTATCGCTGAAATCTATTGTTTGGATCAATTGACAAGACTTGAATGAAAAGTTTTAGAAGCCTGAAATGTTAACAGTTTATAAACTTCAATAAATTTTATTCTACCTTCTTGATCCATCAATTTATAATTATTTAACGAAACTTAACGAATAGTTTTACGAAGCTTTTTACGAAAACGTAGAACTTGCGGTGAATGTGGTCTTGCTATACTACAAAGTATAATTCAGCTGAACTAGCTGTTAAATTTGATCATTTGCGTTAATGCTTCGCTTAATAGTAATTTTCATCCTACGGATACGCAATAGGAAAATGTAAAATTATTTAATGGAAATGTGCTCTTTTATTAACAATTGATTTGATCCCATGTTATTTATTTCCATTTTTGTTTTGATCCTTTTCTCTCTCCAGGACTTTTCAATGCTAATATTACTTTATCATATTTTATTTACGTGTACATTCTATTTTAAGAAAAGAACAAGGATGTTGTTTTCTTTTTCCTTTTTTAAATTTTAAATCATAAAAAAAAAGTAAGTATAAAGTAGAAAATGAATGAACATGAAATAAATTATATACTTGAATCCTGAAAACAAAACAGGCAAATATATTTAAAGTTCGTATCCTTTTTTTTTGTTTTCTTTTATTCTTTCAATTTAATTTTTTGTTGTTATGTATGACAAAGGAATATGATTTTGTTATCAAGTTAATTTTCTAAAAGTCAAGATTAAACGTTATGTTTTTCCCTTGTATTTCATTGAGAATATCCTTAAAAGTACTCACTACTAACAATTTAATATTTTTATATAAAGGATCAAATTTTTTTAATGTATTGTTAACATATAAACTTAGTGATTGTATAAAACTTAAATAAAATTACCCTAAAGTGCTTTGGTATAATAATAGTCGCCAATACGGACAGTCTTTTCAAATAATGTATCAAAATGAATGAACAGTGTTTCCGCTACAATTTTAATAACGTAATTGGAACACATAAACAAACAAATGCAAAACTTGAAATTATTTACAAGTAAAATGCCCTAGTCCAAATAAAATGACAGCCAGTTGATTTCAGTAATTGATCAACTGCTAAAATGATTGTCAGTAAGTGGTAGCTGCCCGCGGAATAATATTTTTTGTATATTTTAACTCCAGTTCGAATAACATTGGCACAGTCATACATAATTTATAAATTTCCTTAACTTTTTCTTAAAAATAAAACAATTGACCATATTAAATTAAGACCCTGTACATAAGTAAGTAAATTTAAGTGAAAAAATTTTTTCAAGATCATTGTAAATTTTCATTTTTTTTTTTTTTTTGTTAATTCTATTCCATCTGATATCTTCTATATCTTCTCCATTTATTCTTATTATGTAAATATAATATGAACAGAAAAAAAAATCATTAGACAGACTGAAAGTTTAAGGTCAATATAAGATTTCAAATTATATAGAAGAAAAAATAGAAAAAAAAAATTTATATTGAAAATGAAAAATTACATAAGAAAACTTTTTAAAATTCATGAAGTGATTAAGGACATCATTGATGAAGGCTTCAACAAATTTATTCCCAGATTTTTTTTTTTTTTGTACTCTCACATTCATTATTATTTTTATAATGTGTATGGATATGTGCTCAATGATGGTTAAGAACTTTTAAAGGAAATATTTTTTGAAAAAATAATTTTATTTTTATATAAGAATTTTTTAGAAATGAAAATGAGATTATGAATGATATTAAAAATTTTTTTTTTTTATAATTCATTTCTTAGAAAAAAAAAGAAAGATTTTTCTTGAGATTTAAAACTGGTTAATAATAAAAAATTGATTTACGGGAATACTTTCGCAATTTTGGCTAATGAAATTTGCACGAAATGCTGCTGAACGTTCACGGAAGGGAGCGCTATATGGTCTCTCAAAAAATTTGTTTGCAATATACTAGTTTATACTTTTGGGCGAAATACGGTGACGAAGCCCAAATTTTTTTTTTAAAAATATACTTTGAAACCATCCTTGTTAAGGCAGACCCCTGATTTCTTTTCAAAAATGTTCCGCATGGCATAAAAATTTCTTAAATATTTGCTCAACAACACTTGGCGAACGCATTTTTTTCTTACTTTTGCCTGTTTTGTTAAGCATTGCTGACAAAATACAATTAAAGTGGTAAGCGGGCACAGGGTTTAACTTACATTTGCACTCTGTTACTTTTTTTCATTAACAAATTATAAAAATATTAATTTTTTTTTATTACTTAACTCCTATGTGCACTGTCAATCTCGTCTTCTATTAAGTTTCTAAGCTATTAAGAGTAATAACGGCAAATTGAGCAGCTTGATTTTCGTCAAAATGTTAGTTAACCCCTTTGTCCACTTACATCTTCAATTGTTTTTACGAAAATTTCATTTTGAGATGAAACTTAAGAAAACTATTGAAATTTCAACTCAAAATTAGTGCAATAATTTCTAAATTTTTTTTAAATAATTATGATACACATTTAAATTAATTCAATTTCAATAAAATTTGAAAATTTTATTAAAATAATTAAAAAAAAATTTAATTTCAATTTTAATTATTGTAGCATTTAGCAATTTTAATTATTCTAGCAATTTATTCTAGCACCTTTTACTAAAAAATTTCAATTTTTAAGGATAATTTTCCGCCTTTCGAAATTATCATGTTTAATTAGCAGTATTTAGAATTAAATACAACCCCCCCCCCCCCTATAAGTATGCAATTTTTTGCGATATTCGTATATTATTAACGAATAAATTTTATTATTTTAGGCCTTGTTATTTTCTATTTAACATCAAAATTTAGCCTACAATGTTAACATTTCGTTCATCAAAAATTGTATGAATGATACTTTTTCTGAAAATTAAAGATTTTTGCAAAAGTTTCTCATTTAGATTAATGTTTTTGGTGGCTTTACTTGCACAACTTTAAAAGCAATATTTCAATTTAATTACTAGTTTAATTTGTGTTTTAACCTTATGGAATAAGAGGGTTTCGAATTTAACACAGGCTAGAAATGAAAATTATTCTTTTATATATTCCGATTGTTCTTACAATATTCCAAAAAATTGGGACGATTTTTTTAATTTTAGCTCTTAGAATTTATTTCCAGATCACATTTTAAATTGTACAAAATTTTTTCGAAATATTTTAATTATTGAAATATTTCGTATATAATGATTGTTAGAAATTACTGGCACATAACAGGCCTCAAAGTTTTAGCTCGGATAATCGATTACATAAGATTTTTAAAGATTTTTTAAATAAAGCCGGATAAAATCTAAAGAATTATTCAAAAGAATCAAGTTTTAATTACAAAATCAAAATGGTTTTAAAGACCAAATTAAAAAACCTTTTAATAAATAAATAAATAATTACGAAACCCAAACAATTGTAGTTAAAAAAAAAAAAAATAATTAAAAAACTGATTATAAACAAGATTATTTAAAAAACAAAAAATTTATTCATAAATCTTTATTCACACAATTATTTTTTATCTAGTTCCATACGAACAAGTATATGAGAGCAAATCATATAAACTTGTATGCAAAAAGAAAATCACAAGAAAAAAACAAAATACAAAAAATTATCCTAAATACAATCAATTTCCGTTTCAAAGAATATCCTTTTTTTTTGTTCTTCTTTGAAAAATTTTCCTTTGAGTTTCCTTTTAATTTTTTAATCCTTTGAAAAGTTAACAAAATAATTAAAGTTATATAATTTATAAATAAAAACTATACTTAAAATTTATGTAGAATTTTTATAAATTTTAATATTTAAAATTTATTTACATAATTTTAAAAAGACATGCGCCATTTTGAAAATAAAATTACATAACAGATAATTTCTAAATAAAAAATAAGAAATATTTTTTGTATACTAGATTACAGCTATGGTAATAATGAATGAACGTGAATGCCGAGGATCCTACATAGTAGTGCACTAAAAGAAAATAAAATCAAGGTAATATTCATTTAATTGGGACGTCCTGCTGTCCAATTGCAAATGACTACAATTTTTTTTTTGACCTTAAATTATTGCTTTATTATTGTTTTTTTCTTTCTATAGATAATTTTCATCTGGATGGCGGCATTTGTCTAAGTACTTAACCTCAATTTAATTTGTGTTGATTAAATTTACCACATTGCCTGTGAAGAGCATGCTGAAATAGTACTGGAAATACTGCCTAGAACCACAATTTAATTTACTGCTATAAAGATATCATTGATATTTGTATACAAAGCGTCAAAAACAAACGAGAATATTAATTTTGATTTCGACAGCAAATATTTAAAATTGGAAATTCAAACACGATACAGTTCAAGTTTTTCTATTGAGACCATGTCCATAGTTCAAGAAATTTCAATTTAAGCAGGCATTTAAAGTCAATCTCCACTATTTTTTTTTTTTTAATTTTTGAAATTTTAATTGTAATTCAGTTCCTGTGGCACATAAGCACATATGAAGGACTTTCTACATCAAAAAATCTATATTGATTAGGAATATTCTTTTCAGTGGTCGAAATCACATAATTTTAAAGTTCGAGAAATTTTTAATTTTTAATTTTTCTCTAAAATTTACAAGAACAGTATACCTTTTTTTAATTGTATCACAATTGGTAACCCTGTTAAGTGAGCTTTAATTTGGTATATCAGTCATCTGTCCTACCAGTTATGATTTAGCAGTTACTTAGAAAATTAAATTACATACTAATGCAAAATGATTATAAAATCTCCCTTATGTTAAGGAAATATTGAACCCACGAACAAAGCTGTTAACTAGGAAAAATAATTTTCTAGGAAATTAAACAGCAGCAGTGCATTTATATACGAGACACCAATTTAATATTAACAAATACTTTATACAATATTATTTATTAAACAATATTCTAATTTTATTTAAAAATATTAATCGCATCCTCTTTCCACACTGATTCAAATTTTAAATCTCTTAAAGGAGATTTTACTATCATCCAAATTCTTAGGAAAAAAAATATTATTTCATAATGCTAATTAATATTTATTTTTTAAATTCTTTGATCCTTTTCAAAGAATTTTTAAATCTTATTTGCGATTTTTTATTTATTTTAACAAGAATTGTGTCTAACACAATAATCCGAAGTAGATTAAAGTTTTTTTTTTTGTGTTGAAGCTTAGATAAATTTCATTCTTAATGACAACGAATAAAATTTTTTATCAGAATCAGAATTTATAAATTTTCTGTTTTAATTGAAAATAAAAATATTTTATAATTATTTTTTTCTCAAATTTAATAGATGGCATATTGCAATTTGGTTAGAATTTATTGTGATTAAAATTGATATAAAATTAAAGCTCTTAGAAACATTAAATAAAAACGTAAAGAGATTATGTGATAGAAAATCCCTTATATATAATTTTTTCGCCATTTTATGTGAAATGTCTAGTTTAAGTATTAAAAGTATTAAATGGGTCATTGAACTGTGATAAAGATTAGCCTTTTATTGTACGAATAATAGCAATAAGATTTAATATCGTATATTATATTACGACTAGTATGACTAGTTTTCAAATATAAATGATTCATTTCTATTTTCAAGTATGGTACGATCCGAATATGTTTCATCACAAAAATTGTATAAATATTGAAAGAAGTAATGTGCTCCTTTTAAACTAAACTTGCAGTTTGTTATTAAGCAATCAACAATATGCAATATCGCATATTTATTCTCTCGATAAATTATGTTGAGTTCTCATGCTACTATACCGGGTGTATACCAGATTCAATATTAATATGAATATGAATTCAAAATGAATATGTTAATCTTATTAATATGAATAGAAAGTTACTAAAAAACAATAAAATTTAAACACCAAACTTCGCCATAAACTAATAATGCGATCCTGACTCAAAAATTATTATGGCAAATTATATAATAATTCAATAAGCTGTATACTGTTACAAAATAGCTAAATAATTCTGAAATTTGCAGAAATTTGAAAAATGCCTAAACAATTTTTACAAAAATTAACAGTTTTGGTGAAAAATTTCTAAAATTCATTTGTATTATTATTTCATATAGTTTCAACCTTCTTCAAGAACAAAAATTTTGGGAATATATTGGCAAAACTTACTATATAAACTGTCTTGGGGTCCATACACAATACAACATAAATTAAGGGTTTTTTGATCCTTGATTTGTATTTGCAAATCCTATACACTTTCATCTCACTCATACACCACAAAATTGAGCTAATGACGGACACATGTATATTTGCTAATGAAATTAAGTATAATATAGAAAATTTAATGAGAAAAATATTTTAATTATTTATAAGTTTACCAAGATATTCCGAAAATTCCCAACAATAAAATTTCTTAGAAAAAAATATCAATTTTCTAAAATTCCAATTCTAGTATATAAGAAGCTTTTGTATTTATTTAATTAAATTAAATATTTTAAATATTTTTTAATTATTTATTAAAAATATTTTTTAATACTCTTATTAAATTTTTTTTTTGATCTCATATATTATGTATATATATAATAAGTACTTATAAATCAAGCGTAAAAAATAATTAAAAGATTTTTCAATAAATTAAATGAGGTCTAAGTAGAGCACGTCCATAAATTTATTTATTGTTTTTTTTTAAATATTATTAAAATCCATTCAATTACGATATTTATTTTTTGTAATTATAATTATTAAAATATCTTTAAAATAATTATTTTTTAATTATAATTAAAATATATAAAAAATTATTTTATATAAATAGCTATAAATAATTGTATATTAATTAAGAATTTCAATTAAAATATTATTGTAATTTTAAATTACTTTAGAAAATTTAATAATCTGTTTAAAGGTCATACTCATTTATTTTACTGCCATCATACTAATAGATTATGGGTATGTATTGAAAGAGGTACTTGTTTTGTGTATTAAATTTTATATAACGAAATTACTATTTTTCTATCTGATCTTCATTCTCTTCTTCTTTAGTTTATTGAGTGTTGTTTACATAATACGAAAATATAAAATTAAATATGTGACAAATTCTGATGACAGTTTTCATATCAAACAGAAATCTGATGGAGCTCAGATTTTAAGTCAAAATTTAATAAACAAAAATAAACTGATCAATGTTGAAATCTTCCACAGAAAAATTAGTTTTTGACATTTCAATTACAAAATATCTGGAACTAAGTCTAATCTAGAATAATTATTATTACTTGGCATGCGTCTGATATCAACCAATGTTGAACATATATGACTTTCATCAAATTCATATTAAGTTTTGAATATTAATACATGTAAACAGTATTTTAGGAACGTTAATTACATTTTGTGATTTGTAAACAAAATATTTTTCTTTCTAATAATTTCTGAATAGAGAAATTTATTAATAATTCCATATAATGACGATTTAATTAATATTGGACTATCATAGCAATTAAACGAAAACTAAGCCAATGTTTAATAAAATTTGGAAACCTATTGCTAATTATGAATATTTTTGCTGTATCATTAATTAATTATTGATTCTCTTCATATTTAAATTATCATGTAAATTATTTATTGTACTTGTTGTCATAAAAATAGTGAGCTTTCAGATTTAATTCAGTTTTGACTCATTGACAAAAAATTTTCCTTAGTTAAATTTGCTTCGTAATACTCCAATTGCACCTAGGCCATTCCAGACTAAGAGGTTTCGGAAGAGCGATAACAGACTGAATTAGTATATGTATGCCAGTCCTATAATCATATTTATAATGTTGCCAACTCATATAATTTTCTAAGCGATAGTATTAAAAATTAATTATGTCACGTAATTTTCTGAATTTGTACTGGGAGAGCCGCTGTCATTTCGTCAAATTTTTGAAACAAAATACTACATTTTCGATATTTGTCTCTGAGATTATTTTAATTACTCTCATTTACTCTTATAGCAATTATAAAAAATATTTTAACAACAATCCTATTATATTTTAAATCAATTTTTATTCTCCCTATTTATTTTATTTTTTAATAATTAAAAAACAAAAATTTTAACTTTTTGATATTTAATATCTTTGTGCAATAATTTTTTTTTCCTTTATTATTATTTTAACATTTTTCTCTTATACAATATAATTTTGAAATTCCCGTATACTTTAACAAACATCTATACCATTAAGCTGTATCTATATTTTTTAATAATTAATTCCCATCGTATATAACTGCAAAAAATCAACCTACACAAGCACATAGCTATTGCATACTTGTTGCTATAATTATTTTATATTCAAAGGATCTCAATATCAAAAAGGATATTTTAATCCTTTTGCTTTTTTACATTTTGTTCTTTATGCGTATTTAGAATTTATTTATTCTTATATTTGATTTTCAATTTATTTCATTAATTCAATAATTTCAAATAAAAATTTAATAATTAAATTTATTATTATAACAGAACAGTAACACGGAATAGTGTTCTAATTTAATCATTAAATTTAATTTTAAGTTAAGCTTTAAATGTATTAGAAATTGTATTATAGTTACACATACAAAATAGAGTGAAATTCATATCATATTAAATAGGGTCGAATTTGAAAGTTTTAAGAAACATTTTGGAATCGAAATAGGAGACAGAATAGCAATATTGTGAGATCGATTGTGGCCCTTATAAACAACAGCTCAAATATAAAATCCACCATATTACAAGACCTCATTTATTATGTAGATTCATATAATAAAATTCTGTTCCAAAAATATTGTATTACTTCCATTTCTTAATAATTTTTATGTATAACACTTACTTAAAAAAACAAATTGCATAAAAAATAATATTAAAATATAAAAGAAAATTTTAAATTTTTCATATTTTTGTTATATAAGAAAAAAGAAGAAATAAATTTGTCAAAAAGTTCAATCATAAAATCAAAATGTAAATTAAATTATACTCAAAATATTTCAAGTGTTGATGTTATATATTACACAAGGAATATAATCATATGAAAATGAAAAGAGGCACCATATTTCATGACACTTTAAACCTTAATACTAAAAAAAGAAAATAACAACAACAACAACAACAAAGAAAAAGATTTTTTCATAAACAATTTAAATAATATATTAAATTTCTACAACACCTTCAAACCCTCAAATTTATACGCACTTTTTATTCAGTAAAAGAAAAAATATTACTTCTATTATCCTTAAATATTGTTTCCTTTACAAAAAGGAGAACAGAGGATGACGCGAAATTTTTCAATGTTTTTGAAAATTTTAAAGAAAATTTAAAATAGTTTAAAAAATTTTTTTAAAAAATTATGCAACTCTCGACAATTGCATAAACATCGGCGACTTAAAAAATTATTATTGAAAATCTTTAAAATTTATTGAATCTGGAAAAATTCAATAACATTGCAAACATTTGAAATGAATTGAAATTCCTCATTTTAATTATTATTAAAGGAAATCTTTCAAAATCAAAACATAGAACCATTGAAACTCAATAACTGTACTCACTTGGACTAAATTTTTTGTTTTTAAAGGAGGGCGTTGTTCCTTCCACCAATAAGATCTTTTGCGATTCAGGATTGAGTTACATGAGCCCTATTTGTATGTTGCTACCGAATCTCAGAATTACGTCGCTTGGATCCGGTGGAAAGAGGTCACAAAGTCCCGTCCGAAACTCTTCTCAAACCTCAACTGGGCCGCAACCTAATACTCGCATAGCAGATGCCTCCATCTCATCCTCCCTCAAGCAGAGACACGTAATACAACCACCTTTACTCATACAAATTGCCGGAAAAAAATTTTCCAAACTAAAGGCAATTTTCTAAATTATTATCGCAAAATCGTCAAAAGAAAACTAAACTCTGAAAATATAAGAACTACATTCTTTTAAATGAAATTTAAGCTCCTCTTCAGTGTTTCTTTGTATTTACAAGAACTGAACAAAAGTAATAATTACTATTTTATAAAAGTAAAACATGCACAAAAATTCGTTGAATTCGTTGAATTGAATTGACGATTTTTATGCCACCTTGTACAAAAGCTTTTGCGTTTTACGCTTTACTTAAAATAAAATGTGTAAAAATGTCCTAAACAAAAATTTATTTTAATAATTTAAGGAATTTAGAGCTATATTTTCTTGATGGAACAGATGTATGCATGTTGCACATACAAAACAAAAAACAAAAGTAATGAAAAATAATTTCTCCAACTCCTCTTTACATCGGCAATTTTCAGGAAGAAAGCTTTCATTATTGCGAGTTTTAAAAAATTTTCAAGAGTGCCTCTTTTCATATCCCCGTTTTCATTTTAGTAGATTAATGTAAAACATATGATTATTATGATTTGATTAAGTGTACATGGTTATTTTTTGAACCAAATAAATGAATAGAGTCCAATAAGAATTTTAAAATTACAAAATTTCATCTGTTCTTTATTCTTTGTTGTATAATAGGAGCTCTAACTAAAATTATTCACTATATTAATAATTTTAAGTAGTTATAAGCTTGGATTTTATTTTAAAATTATTTTTGGCCTTACTATATTTGGACTTACTTTTAACACTATTGAAAATATAATATATTGATATACTCGATAATTGACAATTCTTGCCATTATCCTTAATATCAAAATAATGAATGTGGCATGGATTTAAAAAAAAAAATTATATTATTGGTTACAATTCATTTAAGCAAATAACAAGCAAATACCTACCGTTTCTTTTGAAGAATCCCAAAATTAAATTTCAATATAAATTATATAAGAATAATGAAAAGAAATAAAGGACATTTTGATAACGAATGTCTTTACTTGGGTCATTCAATTCAAAATTGATCTAAATTTAGAATTACTAATAAATTCTCATATAAATTTTGGCATTCCTATGTATAATATGGACTTCATTAGCATAGAAATCTGTTAAAAATAATTTGATACTGTTCAAATTTTATTTAGAAGTAATTTTGGTAAGTCCTAGTTTCTATATTTTCCGGCGAATTTTCCTATTATTTATGTGATTTCTTAAGAAAGAAAATATATGAACAACGTAAAATCATTTATATTTTATTCTCATTTTATATAATAATGTATATGCTAATATTTATGTATACATAATATGTGTATATGCATGTTTGTGTGTTTATGTTTGAAATGTTCATATTATGTATATAATATATTTTTAGAAAAAGCAAATTCTTGTTTATTTTGATTTTATTTCATTTTTACACTATCCACCATATAAATATCAATTTACTTGAATTTGAAATTTTATTGCATAAAATTAGGCGTAATATTTGTTTTTCAAAGAACATTTCGTAAAAATTTTAGAATAAATATGATTATTGGAATTACTCTGTCTGACGATTCTTCTATCTGATGTCTAAATAACATTTTTTGTATCCATTAGTCTACAGGATCAATCGAACTTCAATAAAAGAAAGAATGTCCTGCGATAATGGTGCTCTTATCCGAAAGTTTGCTCTTCTGCCTCAGTTAAATGGAGAATGAAAATTACGATATAAAGCTTGGAGCGATCCAGGAGCAGTTCCTATTGAAATGAAATCCTTTTGTTGTTTTCTTTTCAAGGAAATGAATTGCTGGCAATATATTTCCTTGGGGTCTGTAAGTTTTTTGTTTATTAATAGAAAAAAGGTAATAACGGTAAATTTCTCACAATTACAGAATATAGATATAATTGAGTTGACTCGATTTCTTGTTTAATTCTACCATAATGTTAAAGATACTTTCAATATTAATTTTCCTCCCAAATATATGCAATTAAAAATTAAATTAGGAAATGATCTTAAATTTCACTTTACTATAATGCATAACTCTTGAATTTATAAAATCTTCCGCATCTTTAATAACTTTGCATTAATTATGAAATTCAATACGAATTTACCACATTGTAGTATTCTAGTATTTTATTTAATATCTCAAACTATGAAATTATTTCACTCAATTCTTAAGCTCGCATACAAATTATAATAGATTATTTTCTTCAACTGTTATACAAATTCAACTACGATTTAGCTTTATAGAAAATCATTGAAGAATAATAAAATTTTTTTATATATATATACATAAGTATTTTTAATATACAAATTCCTTAAGTTTTCTATAGAAGAAAAATCTCTTTTTAATACTCAATCCCCTTGATTTTGTCCTTTAAATCTTCTATTATCTTTTATTCTTTTTCCTATACTTTGACAAGGATCTCTATTTTTTTTTTGTTTTTATTTTTTATACTTTTATTTTAATAGAATCTATTTGAATTATAATAGTATGCATATTATTATGTAGCCTTGAACTTTCTTTAGCAATTACACTTTGAGATTTGACATATTGTTATAATACATAATACTCCTATACAAATATATATAACAAAATGAAAATATCAAAACATAATCAGTTTTATATTATTTGCATTTACTCGTATTTGTATATTATAAGTATATATGTGTGTATATATATATTGCATAATATATTAATATAAAAATTAACCTTGAAATTTGTCAAATAATTTCATTGATTTTTTTAAAACAAGAAAATAATTTAAATTTTATGCAGAAATTTTCTTAAAATTTTATAAATAAAAAAAAATATTTAAATGTCAATAATATTTTTCAATTTCTATTTACATACATATATATATTATGTATGTATGTATACATGCAAATTATGCATTAAAAATTTTGTATAGGCATTAAGAAATTGAGGGAAACGGGAAGTAAAAACTCGTCAGGATTGCCAAAATAATTTTTATTAAAATGTTTGAAAATATTGTGATTCTGAAAGTCTTATTTCAAAAATTTTAAAATTCGAATCATCGGATTCGAAATTGAAAATCTATATTTGACTCAAATAATTCCAAATTTCATAATATATAAACTCCCATGGAATTTTTTCCAACTCTATTTGATACTATTAAAAATTATAGGAATAATATGAGAGTTAAAGCTTACGGCTAGAGAAATATGGCATACTCAATTTAATACATCATTTTATATTATCCAATAGAAGGTAGATGTTGTAGATACCGTCACCAATAAAAACACTAAGGCAATATTTAATTTCTTAACTGTTACAGAATTTCCAAAAAAATTTTAGATATTTTCAATTAAAATTGCAGAATGTGAGTTACTAATTAACTTCAGTTATAGTCTCTCTGTTCATGATGTTCTTGTACCTATATGAAAAAAATTTTACGCTCGCTTAATCAGAGAAGAATGAATTTTCATACACAAAAATGAATTTTCGGGGGAATTTTTAAATTTTCAATAGTTAAATAGAAAATTATTCTGATTTTTTAACAAAATTAATTTTTATAATTGAAGAAACATGTGCTTAATTAAAGATTACAAATTAAGTATAGAAAAATTTGGCATTATACTCGTATAATAGCATACATTCTGCCGAGCTCAATTTTAAAATTCCTGAATTTTTAATAATCATTCAAAATTATTTTGAATTAATCTAGTAATTTACAATTAATTTATTTCACTAAAATCTCATTATAAATATTAAATTAAATCATAAAATAGACCGATCTAAATCAGAACACTAAAATTAAATTGTGACCGTAGAAACCACCACTTTAAGAGGATTTAAAAAAGAAAATTTTGAAAAAAAGAAAATCTCTATCTTTTAATCTAAAAATTAATCTTATAAAGTTGGCTACTTAAAATACTAAATCACCTATAGTTACCAGTTTTTATTTTTACTTAGAATTTTTTAAAAAATAAAATAAATAAAATTATTTCAATGGCTATGATTAGGAGGAAGGGTCGATTTAAATTATTTAAAGAAAATTTTTCATTTATAAAAGGACATTAACTATATATTATGTAGATTCTATGGAAAATATGTTATAAAAAAATTAACAGAAGCTTAACCTTTAATATTAACTTTTGAACTTTCCATGTTAAAATGAAAATGCCCATTTTAATTAATAAAAATAAAAATTAAAATATTTTTACGTTTCAAATTTCATTAAATTTCAATTATATTTTTCCATTGTTTAATATTAGAATTTTGATTTAAATAATTGGTTGAAATTAATACTTTAGAACTCCCACTAATATTTTATGAAATTTTAGCTTTGCTTCTGCAGTTTTTAATTTTCACAAAAACACAAAACAATATGGTTATTTTTATGAAATAAGATTAAAAGTTAAGGACCGCAATTTCTAGTAAATTTTTGTTTAAAAAATTATAATAAAAATAAGTTCCTAGTAGCCAACTTAGTATGTAATTATTTTATACTGATTAATGTTGTGGGTGCAATAAGAAATTCGTACACTGAAAAAAAAAATGCATATCTAAAGTGATCATAAACCATTTATAAAATTATATTTCTGCTTTGCAAATAAGATCATCATATTTTTACTCAAAATAGAAATAATTTTTATTTTTATATGACATAAACATATTTCAGTACTTCTTATAGTCAAACCCTCAAAAATTATTTTAGTTATACGGACAAAATAAAACTAAATGGGGTTAATATATAGAAATTTCCGTAAATAATCCAATTTCAGTATATGAAGGCTGTAATGAAGGTATAAAAATAGCTCTTTTGGCAAAATAGTACTTTTGTTTTTTCCAAAATAAAATATAACTGAATTAATTTGAACAATATTTTGATGGATACAAGTTTATCCGTATTTAAATAAGCACATTATTAAATAAGAAATTATTTATTTGTAATATAACTATAAAAATTTCTTAATTTTTCGAAAAATATTTTGAATTTAGCCATAAAATATATATACAAAATTATTATAGACCATTCAGAAATATTTTTTATTCTAACTAGATAATTTATTTTACAATATTATAAAAAAATATATAAAAAAAATATTTAATTTATATCAAAATTTTTCTCAGTGTATAGAAAATTAAAAATTCATTTGAGTTTTGTTTAAAAAATAAGAAGATATAAAAGCCTTTTTCGTTTTATTATTTAATTACAAAATTCGTGTGAAAAGGGAAAAACACCTTAAAATCACAAATATTCGAAATCTGTAATTAAGAGCTCCAACCTTTAGTATTATTCACTTTTGTGTCTTACGAGTTTTCCGAATCAACAGCTATTAAAAATTTGGAAAAATCAAATTCTTATAATTTTTTTTTGGTTTCGCTTTTGACAAAACTTTTCCTGTGGTTTTTCACTCAAAGAGAAAACAATATAAAAAAAAACTGGATTTTAAAATATAGCCTATGTATTTTTTCCTCTTCCTCTTTAATCTACAAAAATTCACACCAAAATCAAATTCTAATTCACACCAAACAGAATTAATCACATAATTATCAAAACTTTTCAATTATAAAACTTCAGCCATTTAATAAAATGTAGGTGTTCATTTTATAATAAATGACAAACAGTGACGTTTCAATCAGTGTTGCCATTATATTAATTATAAAGTTTTAAACAATTTCATTATTTAAATAAATTTTCAATTTTCACCCTTATTTTTCATTAACATTTTCATTTTTTTAAAGATCAAAATTTAAATTATCATAATAATTATGATTATCAATATCATTTATACTCATAAAAAAAAAAAAAAAAACTTTTCAAATTTTCTTATATTTTTAAGGATCCAATAAGGACTGCTTATAAAATTTATTATTGTCTAAAATTTTCATAAAAAAAAAATAACTTTAATTCACTTGTAAAATGTTAACAAGAAAATTTAATTCTCTTTCTGTTTTATTTTTCATGGAATGGAGAGAAAAACAAATGAAAATTATAAACTTTTTTCTCTTTATAGCACACAGACACAACAGAACATTGTACACAAAGTACAAAATTTAAAATTTGTATAGGCACACATGTGTTTGTGTGTGTCCTTCTTAAAAAATTTAATATACTTGTTTTTTTAATTTTTTAAACTTCAAACTTTTCATTGGGTTTTTAATTTTATTGTTAGTAAAAAGAAAAAGAAAAGGAGTGAGAGAAGAGCAAAAACTCATCATTCATAACCTAATTTTATATTTCTCTTTCCCTCTCTCTCTCCCCCCCATCTTCGTCTCCACCTCTTTTTACTTAATCATAATTTTCTTGTTTATTCATGTTTAACGCCATTATGTTTTGTTTTTTTTCTCATTTTGTATACATGAAAATTATTGTGCCAAATACAAAGTGTGTGTACAATTTAAAATATAATTGATCGTAAATGTTTACAGTTCAGTGTTGATGAAAGTGAAAATCACATATGTATATATTTTTTTGTTGAAAATCAGAAAAATAGGAAAAATAAAATTTTCTTGTTCTAATTTTTTGAAGGTTCATGAATGTTAAATGAAATGTCAAAAAACAAAAATGAAAGAGAGGAATAAAAAAAAAAACAAGATTGTTTACATGAAAAAAATCACAACGATTTTTATTCTCTTTGAGAATGCTGTCAAAATTGTCATTTTAGTATATAAAAATTTTTTTGATTTTTTTTTTGTCCTACAAAAAAAAAATCCTTTAAATTTGTCATAGGAGAAAATCTTTGTGGATTTGCATGTAAATTATAAAAGATTATTTTGGAATATTCACAAATGGTGCATTTTTAAATGAAAATGACAGTTCAACATTTTGTTGAGTTTCTTCTTGACAGATGCACATTTTTATTAAAATAGAAATTTTCATCTGATTAAACTCATTTCTTTGATTTAGTGCGAATATGTGAAAAAAATTTGTATTTATATTTGTTTTAAGGGACTTCTAAGTACCAAGTATTTAAAAACATGATCAAAATGTAAATTTGTATGCTCATTTAATAATTACATTCCTAAAAGATCTATTTATATTACTATTTTAGTACAACAGAGGGCTTAGTAAATTAGATTTGGTAATTAATGTCATAGGTTTTTGCGCTTTTCTTCGTATTTATGTTAATTTTCAATTTTATAGTGACATTTTATCAGTGAATTGAGAATGTTAGACCATAAAGCAAAAATTTTTTACTACAACAAAGCTATAGGCACGCTTACATTCTTCCAGAACACTTTTTGCGCACTGACATTTCAATAACTGTAACGCTTTTTGCATTGATTATAATTTTGTACCCACAGTACATAATCGAACTTCTTCCGGATGGTCACTGTTTACTCACTAAAAATGTTCACACACAAAAATACACTTTAAATAGACCCCGATTATAAAATGGTATAATTAGCTTATTTAATTTTCCAGCAAAAAAATTTTATATTTTTCATATACATACAATTAATTTATTTATCGGCATATAGCCACACACATATTATACACATTCATGTTAATAGAAAAAAAAGCATCGTAGAACATTAAAAATAATGATTTTTCATAATTTATTTTAATATTTATGCTATCTCATTTTCACTGCCATTATTCTACATATAGAACACATTTTAACTTCTACATTCTGTTATTATATTGTTATAATATATTTACCATATTCTGTAGCACAAACAATTTTATACAATCATATTCTAATAAAATTAAATTATATCCGGCGAATTAGTATATATCGACCAATAAACAAGCATACCTACCAACTTTAAACAATATACGAGTTCAGTACAAAATTAATTTATTTTTTAAGTTTTACAAAGTTGCTTATACAAAATGTTCATACACATACACGCAAGCAAACATACTTGCGTGTGTATGCTATTATAAAGTTTGATTTCATTCTTTTGTTAGTTTTTTCTGTTTTCTTTCTTTGACATCCTAATTGCTCATTTCCTTTTCATTTTAATAAAGCAAACAATAATAAATGAGAGAATGAGAAGAATTTCTCGCCTTCATTATGTAAAATTAGAGTAATAATTGAAATAATGGCCAACTTAGCACGTAAAATTTATTACCCGAATAATTTGTGTGTTGAAATGTTTTGTTTTTCCTTTCCGTTTTAACAATTAAATATAAAAAACAGAAACATAAATTTCTTTTAAAATACAAAGCACTTAATAAAAACTTTAAAAAACTTTTATTTAAAATGATTAATCATACCAGTAGGTTCTCGATTAAAAAAATTTTATGATTTATTTTAAGTGTTCTTCCACCTATAAAATTTTTTTAGCGTACTACTCAAATGTAAAATGTTTTTGGTATGAAAATAAATAAAAAATGAAATTTATTATATTTATGAGTTAGAGATGGTCTAATCCTTTCACAGACAGACGCACATTTATTCATTTATCGTTGAAAATTAAATGAGACTTAAAAAAAACAGAATTACAAATTAATGCGTTCGTTCCGTGCGTTCCCTTGCGTTCTCTTAAAACTTAATAAATTTTTCTATATAAAAAATAAAATAATTTTTTTTCATTTCACTACAAACTCTAAATATTATTTTAAATAATCAAATCAACTGAAGTATTCTTTAGATTTCAAGAAGGTTCTCACTAAATGAGTTCAATATTGTGAAATATTTAAACGAAAACAGAGTTAGTGTATAGTAGAACTAGTATATAGATCTTGTATAGTTTGGTATCTGTAGTACACAAAGTTAGTTAATCAACTTCTCATAGTTACCTAGTTATTTAAAATTTTATTCACCAACCTCAATTCATAATTCAAAAAAGACTCAATTCAAATAAGTGAATTTCACCTCAAACGTAATAAATTTGTATGATTCATAGATTTGTATGATTCACTACGTAGATTTCTTAAATTTGAGGATTTAGTATGATTAAGTGAAATCTTGCCTCACATTCATAGGAAGTTATTAGAAAATCATGTAACTTATTGAATAAGTTCTCATAACATCTTGTTAGTTATTAATATATTTAATATTTTTTATCTTCCTTAATGAAAATGCATAAATGCTCACTATATAGTTGACCATATTACAACTCGATTTTGTCGAAAATTTTTCGTGCTCTATAAGATAGTCGTAACGTAGACATTAGAAATCAAGAATTTTACATATGACAATGGTGGGGTGAGGGAGAGCAGTGAATCGTTTCTGACTCGTTATATCAAGATATATGTGCAATTTAAAATAAAAATTTCCTATAATTTTACAGAAATATGCTTTTTGGATACGAATTTGTCTTACTCTTCGCCTGTTCATATATTAGTCTGCAAAATTTTTACAAATTTTATGCCGAAATTAGGTATAATATTATTCCGAATGAATCCCACCAAATCCTAAATATATTTTCTCACTAAAGAGTATGGCAATATTGTGAATTAAAATTCAATTAATTGTATTAATAAACGTATAATGTTCAATTTTTAAGCGTCAGAATTAGCGTCTCCCTAAAAGTATGCAATAAAAGAAAACAATATAGAAATACAAAATTATTATCATTGGCTAAATAATAGAAATTATCGGAGTTTATAACAATTTAAAAACTTTTGAGTCAACTTGTGCTCTTTTTTCAAACATTTGCTCCGATTTCAAGTTTTGCATTTTATTCCATAATAATTTGATAAATTTTCTAATGGTAGCAATAATTTAAAATACCGCATAGCATCTTATATAATTTGATTTAAGAAATAATATGGTAGATTATCGCCTCCTCTAATGAAAATATTACGAACCCCTTAACTGTATATGAAATTCATTTAAGTTATTAAATAAATTCTTCTTAAAATATTTTCGATCTCAAGGCTACACTTAAAATTTAATTGAAAATTTATGTTTTCTTCATATTTCTTTTTCCTCAAATTTTTTTTAATATCCTTTTTGAGGTTTTCCGAAAATTTCCAATATATTATTCATTACTGTCGTAACTTAAATTTTTTCTTTTTAAAAAAAAATTACATTATTTAATTTCCTTACGTCATCAGCTTCCTAAAACTGAACATTAAATGTTGCTAAAATGTTTAGTATATAAAATTTATGAATGTTATAAAAGTATATGAGTTATAAATCTCCATCTTAATTTTATTTTAAGAAATTTCAATCTTAATTATGATAGAAAGAATGCTATTTAAGTTTTGTCCCATAAATTGAATGAATTTTATTAATTTGTTTTTAATACGGAATTATGTTCCAATGGTATACCCAACAAATTTCTTAGAGAATGTAACAATGTCCTGAAAAATTCTGAATGATATTCATTTAAAATTTCCAAATTCGAAATAAAAATTACAGTTTTCAGAACACAAACAGGACTATTCTCATATTTTAATAGTAGAAAGAAAATTTCCGATATTTTTGATATTTTTCACTGAATCCAATTGGAAATCATATAAATTCGTTTAAAATTTCATATTTCTTAATATTTTGAAAATTGTTGTTTATTTTAACGAAAATTATAAGTGATTTCTCACATAGTTATCAAATGAATCAGCATTAACATTTTTCAAAATATCCACCTTTAAGTGGAAAAATTTGCAGAACGAGCCTAATACCCTACGTTATATCTATCCAGGACAGAGAAGAAATTTTTCCAATAATTCTCAATTTTCTGGTAGATTATGAAATTTTTAGCAATAGTGAGATTTTAAAAGTTAATTTCACATACTGATTTAAATTTAAGGCACATTATTCTAAGACGTGAAAAGCTGATATAGCCGAGCCTTTGAATTCGAAAAATTTGAAAACCTAAAATTAATCTGTCGTATGAGCAACAGGATAATTTAAAATTGTAGCCTTAAGTAGTACGGAATTCGTATAACACTGAATTTTTTTGTAATTTATTAAAAATATTTGGAAAAAATTAATATTAAAAATTTTTTAATCGAATTGAACAGCAATTACAGGCAGCACAATAGCTTTTAATTTTAAATTCAACTTAAGCTTTACAAAAGGGAAAAAATAATAAATTGTTCCATTTGTTTTTTTTACTAAAATTATTTTTTTCATATTGTCATTTATAAGTTTCACATTTCTAAACAATAATAAAATAAGTTTTTTCATTATAATTCGAAACACGATCGAATAATTTCATGAACGAGCGAATCATTTACATAACCAATACAATTACAGGGAATCTCTTTCACTTCCCAGTTTTCATAATGAGTGCCAACAAAATAAAATTAACAATTCATTTTTCATCAATTTTCCAATAACAAAACAAAATTAGCCGCAACCCAAGCTACACCGTCCACCTCTTACCCTCCAAATATAGAAGTCATTCTAAAATTTTCCTTGAGTCCTTGAAAAAATGTTCACATTTTAAGAAAAATTTTATGTCTCTTATTTTTTATTCAATTATTTATTTTGTAAACTTAAAAATTTTTAAGTTTCTTTGTTTTCTTAAAAAAATTTTCTTGTTTTTTCATCATTTTGTGTATTTTTGCAATACATAAGACGAAGTAGAACTTATTTTAATGAAAAATGAAAATAAAAATTTTGAAAATTTTCTTATTATTTTCCATTATTCTCTAAAGAACTTATCGTTTTAAAACTACCGTCACCGCACGCACCTTGCGCTTATATTTCCTTATTACAAAATTTTTGATAAAAGTTGAACAAAATATTGAAAAAGAAAATTTTAAAAAATTTTTAAGTGAAAAATTCATTAAAGAGTTTCAAGAAAAATAAATGAAAATTTTAAAATATTGTAAAGTATAAAGCAGGCATTTGCAATCTTTATAAGATTATGGGCCCGATTAAAATATAGAAACAGATTTTAATACTTATCTATAACCAATATTTGGCACAGCAAAATTTTTAAATTGAAAATTCAATGTAGTTACCATTCCAAAAGCTGCTCTCAGTTACATTATTGGAGAGTCATTCCGAAATGTAATATTGGTGGGTAGTTGTTAAAAAAGTTACCAATATTTCGAAAAAACCTATAAAGAATGTATTATGCCCGAACAAACAACAAACTCGGAAATGATTTTATTAGAATTTTCAAACCTCAACAACACTTTACTAATTTTAATGTTGAAAAAAATTAAAACAATTTTCCCGAATTTTCATATTGGAAATTTAAGTTTTCCGAAATTTCAAATTGCCTTTTCGTCATGAAAATTATCCTTACCAGAATTGCGCGTTCCGAAAATCGTACATACCAGATTCAAACTTTTATTATTTTAAAAAAATTTTCCACCTAACTGTGGTAAATTTAATATGTCGTTGTATGTCTATATTATAAACTATGCATATAGTTTAAGTATTCGTAAAATACAGAGGAAATAAAAACGAAAATAATATCGTATTAAAAATCTGTGAAAAAGTTTTCCCATTAAAATTTTTAATAATAAAAGAAACAAAAAATTTTCTTTTTGTTTTCATATTTTTTTCTACTTTTCTTTTCGATGTTATTGTGTTTAGGCTTTATTTTTTTCATTTGGAACAAAAATCTTCCTTAAATACAATACAAAGACCGAAAAAAGAAAAAAAAAAGAAAATTTTCATTGTTATACTTTTAAACTCAATAATTTTGTGTTCGTTTTTATTTTTATAAAAAATTTTTTGAAAAAATTATGACTATTTAACTTCTTAATTATACTTACATAATAAGTTAAATAATTAACAATAACGGGGTTCCTATAGGTTCAAAGATTTTCAAGGTGTATGTTTGTGTAAAAGAATATGAAAATTTAAAATAATCCAAATTAAATCTGTAATATAATCACAAAACCAAAATTTTTTAAAATGACAATTAGCAAATAGAATTTTGTAAATTTAAATCTACTAAAAACAATGTTATGGGTTCTGAAAATATAGGAGTAAACAAGTAAATTTGTGTAAGACTATTATTGCTTGAATTAAAACACTATGACGGAATGAAACTGGGACATGACTATCCATGATATTATGCACTAGTCCTATGATCTTTGAAAAAAAAATCATAGCTTGAATTATACAGTAGTTTCTAAGCAACTTGTATTCAATTATGACTCACAATACATACTGAACAAAACTCTTACATAAGTGTAAAACTACGCTTTCTTACTCTCTTCTAAACAACTCAACCATTCATTGAATCCCGACATAATAAGAAAATCAAAGATAAAACATTCTCTGGAAGATATCTGGAAATAAAGCACAAATCAAAAACATTCAAGTTCAATTAGAAATAATTAATGCTAAGACATCAATAGTTACTTTAAATAAGAACCCTTCTATCATAAATATAAAATTATTGTCACCTAATTGCTTTCATACAAATATATTTTAGCCGAAAATCTTATGTTGTAGCTAATTATTAAATAAGAAATTTCAGACAATTTATTTTCACCCTCTATTCGCCTCTCTTTACCCTCTTCTACTCCCTATTACTTCATTTAATATTCAAATATTACTCAAAATTTTAAACATAAATTCAATTTTATCAATATAATTTGAATAATAGAGATATTTTCAGCCTGAGGCTATGCAAAATTTTTATCATGTAATTTATTATGTAGCTCATAAATTATGAAAGACTATAATTATAAAATGCTTAAGTATAACTGCCTAGTATTATACAATGCTAAATAATAAAATCAAAAGAATTTTTAAAATGTAATTTTAAAAATTTATTTATTATCGAAAATTTAATATCGAAAATTTTTATAAAAATTAAAAATTGCCAACAACAATTTTAAGAAACAACAATAAAAAAGAATTTTATAATAAGAAAAACCGTAAAATTTTCTTTAATGAGATCATTTTTTTAATAAAATATCTTAATATTTAAAAAAAAAAAATTCTGTTATAATATTTGAGGCAATGAGGTGAGATTGAGAAAGAAAATAATGTTATACAAGAGAAACTATTTGAAAACAGTGACTGTACACTTGTCCGACCCTAACAAGAGTCGAGAATGAATAAACCAGTAAATGTGGCAGAGCATAATTATAAAGCCATTATTGGCACATTGTTGTCATCTGACCAGGGTTTTAACCTGGGACTCTCCAGTTAAAGGACCGATACTATAGTAACTGCCCCCTTAGTCAAGTGAATCAAAAATTAAACTTTTAGAAAAATTTTTACAATTCTAATAATTTTTGATACATAAATGATTTATAAAAATAAAAAAATTATGCCAGAATTTATTAAATTTTTGGATTCAGAACAAGCTTTCCTTATTAACGTTCCGGTTCCTTCTCCAGTTAAAATTGATAATATCAGAAATATTATTCAAAATTATTCATACACATTCTTTTGAAAACCAATTAATGTACGCTATACATTCAATTATAATATTGAATAGCTCAAATACATATAATGAGAGTCATAAACTCAATGATAATCATGAAGTAAAGTGCTAGAATTGGCGCAAATGAACAATACATATTCATAGAGTAATTCAATATTTTTCGAAAATTTTTTTTGTACAACTCTGTTTCAGAAACACCATAGAATATCGGACACCCTATATATACATGTACAATTAATATACATATGTATTCAATAATTATATAATACAAAATGAAAATCATTGAGAAGAAAACCAAAACAAAAAATGATCAGTCATCCATTAATAATTAAGTATAGAACAACAATGTTATCAACTAATATTAATAGAAAAACCAGATACTATCAGAATGTCTTTGACTATAAAGCCCTAAATACATGTATAGTGTACCAGTATTGAAAATGAAAAAAAACAAAATAAGGGACTAAAACAAGACTAAAGTCATAGACATTTTGCACACACACTTATATATCATCATCTATTCTTTGTAATCAACTAACTTTATTATTATATTTTTTAACATTATTATTAATAATAACATTTCTCTCTTTACATTGATTGTTAAGAGAAAAAAAAAAATCAAATTCCATCCTTTAAAAAATTTTTTTTTTCTATCATAGAAATATTTTTATGAGACAATCATTATGTAAGAAAAGGACAAAATAAATAAATAAAAAAAAAAAAAGGCAAAATTGTAAACAAGTAATTTTTATTCATGTTCTCTATTATTATTAAATACAAAACAAAAAATACAATAGGACCAACTTAAGGATATTCAAAGCTTATTCATAAAATTATAAAAAATTATTGAGCCTTTCATTACATCTCATTCTGACTCAATTTTTTTGATTATAGCAGAAATACTGAGATAGAATTCGCATTATGCTCAATTATTATTCTCTCTTTCAATTTTAAATTAACAGATTTCTCTTTTATTATACCCTTAGCCCATCCTATGAAAACTTTAAAATATTGATTTAACTTAGAATTTTTTAAAATAAAAGTGATTTTAGTGTTTAATTCAAACATCGGATTCGTTCGGAATAATTCGTTATGATTCGGAAAATCTCTTCTCCGAGAGAGTTTTTACAGTTTTGAATATTTAGTATGATATAATCATTAAAATTAAATTCTAATTCGGATATTATAAGAAATTTGTAGATTATAATAGTTAATTTTCTAGTTCAACGAAATTCGAATTAAAAACGACTTTTACAAATGAGCATAATATAGTGGGGATTTTGTTTACACAAAAAATTTAAAAGAGAAAGAGAAAAAAATCTCTTGTATAAGTTTAATAACTGAGTAAAAGCGTTATTCGCTCTTTATTCCGAAGAAAAGGGAGTTTTCTTCGGGAGATTCGCTCTTTCTCTATACTTCCGAAAAATATCAACATTTCAACAACACGTTTTATTCTCTCTTTCATACTTTTTCCTCTCCAAAATTTTTTTAACACTACCTGTTCAGTCAGCGTTTTTAATAATGTAATCATGGATGGAACCTAGTATTTAAGGTGTAATGAAATTTCGGAATGATTTCTATGATATGGGCGTGTAATTATAATTACCTTGAACTAGTTCAGTAAAATTATAATGTGAGCAATCAATCATTTTCATATTCAATTATAAGAAAGTTTTCATTTTTAGACTCACAAATTTAATAAGAATTTTACTATACTGTAACCGAATAATGGCAAAAGTTACTGATACAAAAACAATAATTATGATTCTTTTGTTCCAAAAAAAAGGACATTTTTTTGGCGTTGTTATGGTCCTTGTTGTAATTTTTTATGTTTTATTTTTATTCCTGTTTTTCTACTAATAGGAGAGGTTGATATTTTGATTGTTTGTCTCTTCTTCTATTTTATCAACTAAAAATATCAATTTTATTTGTGCCTCATTGAACATTTTTCAAAAAAACCCATAGATATTTGGTAATTTTGGTAAGTTAACAAGGCAAGGAAAGATTTTTCGTTCCTCTTTTTTTTTGTGTTTATAAATTTTGAATTTAGTTTAGGGTTCTTCTTCTAAATATTTTTTTTTAATTTTTTGGGTTCTGCCATATTAAAATTTGTTTGGGTTATTTCAATGGATTAATTTATACAATAATTTAGCGCTTAATAATATCGAATTAATAATGGCATTGTTTTTGAATAAATTATGAAGTTTTGAATATATTCTTTGAGTATAGTCAAGCATTCGAATCAGTTCTATAGTCAAAGCGAATGAATTGAAAAAAAAAACTTAAAAGGTACCAGTTCCAGTGGAATTAAAAACGAAATTTTATTCAAAAATTCGTCAAATTCTTCATTTATATAGGCGACTTAATCTGACATTTCTAAAAATTTCAAAAAACAAAAACTTTACCCCATTTTTTATACAATTCTAAAGCTAGTAATTCTATTTACTAATTAGACAACTTTTCAGAAATTCTTCAGAAACCTCGGATTATATCAAGATTTGCGGATTTTGTAAAAAAGTAATAATATTTTATACTGATTTGAAAATTTTTTTTTTAAGGAAATAACTCATTTCAAGACCGCAGTCCTTTAAGGGTTAAACATGAAAGGACTGATAAAGTTAATTAAATTTATTAGTTTTCGTACTAAGAGGACTTTGGTCACTCATACAACTCTGCATTATTTATAAAGAAAAAAAAAATTAAACTAATCTGCTAATACAAGGATTAGTTTCTGAGAATTCGCGCTCGTCGACTTATTCTGTTTGAAATACTAAGATGAATTTCAATCAATTATTTAAATATTATGCAATTGATTTTTTAATTAAAAATAATTTGTTACGGTGTCCAATTATTCCTACAAAAATTCTTTAACATCAACTTGATATGTTAGGACTTAGAACTTCATAGGTATTGGAGGTGTTACTTGAACATTCTTTCTGCACTCATTAAGAAACTTATTGAACCATTGATAAATGATCACTTTTTTACGTGAATTACAAACAACGTTGTCTACAAGAATGTTGTAAACAAAAACAAATCCCCACAAATCCCTCCATTTTGTTTTATCCCATATTTTATGTGTTTTCCTTTTCGTTTTTTCTCTTTTTAAATAATTTTCAATCTTCTTTTTACAGTAAATTAAGCAATTCAAACACATAGAACAAAAAATGTAATACAAAGTAAAATAAAAAAAAAATTCAAAATCAGATTTGTCAACTTTTAAATAAATCAGAAAATATATGTATATGTATATATATATATATTATAGAAAATTGAAAACAAAAAGCAAAATCGATTTTTATTAAATTTTTCTTTCGATTGCTTTCAATTTAGAAATTGAATTTCTAAAAAATTTTCAATTAGAAAGAATGATTTTTTAATAAATTTTGCAATTCTATAAATTACATAGCGACTATTTAGTGAAATTTATATGATTTAAGCAAGAATTGCGAAGCGAATGAAAATTTTGGTGACTTCTCCTCTAAGATTTTCGGCAAATGAGCTATCGAAAACAATTTGGAGACTCTGAGAATGCAATTTTCTAGTTTCTTGCCATTGTAACGTTTAAAATTTAGCTAATCAAAACATTCACCTATATCATGATCTGAAAAATTGACAAATTCACAAAATTCATTTGATTTGCTTAACCATTCAATTCACTTCACCGATACAGTACTTAATTAAGAAGTTCAATAATTAATATTAAAATTGAATTAAATTTCAATACCTGAAGACTATACAGATTTTTGGAGTCAGCATCTGATATGCACAGACTTGTGTTTGCATTAGAAGAATGGATTATAGTTGAACTCAATTAAAAATAATTTAATCCAAGGGAAATATTAATTTATTCGTGTTAGTAATATAATACAGAAATATTAAAAACAATGTTGAAGATAAAAATTCGAGCATTGAGAAAATTCAATTACCCTTAATGGCATAATTTTTTATTTTGTTTTCTGTATAAGTTTTAGTCTTAATTTTAAATTTAATCATTCGTTATATTCCCAACAGGAATTGGAATACAGGATATGTGAAAATCAACAGGCGTCTTGCTAAAAATTATTATATTTCGGTTTCCATCTTTGTATGCCATGAGATGTCGGTAAAAAATAGTTTTGTCATAGGGAACAACTGTTTTATTTTGGTAACTTTTTGTGTGACTTTTTTGTTTAGTTTTTGTGTGAATTTCTTGTAATTGTGGCTGAATATCTTCCATTTACATCGATGCTATCTTACATTTTAAGAAAAACTACCATTATGATACTGCCATCTAGAACTTTTTGCATTCACACCATTCGCACCGCAATATTAAAAATCTCTAGTATATGCAATACCACCATAATGGCATCAAAATAATGCGTGCAATTTAACATTAAAAACTAGTAGAATAATCAAAATTTTAATGAAATTTTTATATATTCATTCATAAATTTTTAATTTTACTATATTTATAATAACACGAATTTTGTTAAACTCAAATTTCTGTACTAAGAAAACCCAAGATTATTTTTAGAATGAATCTTTCGTCATAAAATCATTTAATACATCATTATTTTCTTTTTAATAACACGCTATTAAATATTATGAGTTTTGCAAAAAAAAAAAAAGGTAAAAAAACATTTAATAAATTTGGGTAAAAAAATAAATAATTAAAATGAACATTTTTTTATGTTTGCCACCTTAAAACCCTCACATGTTTTTCATTTTACAACCAGAAAAAAGAAAAATATCAAAAAAAAAACCCTTTAAAATATTTTGAAAGTTACCTATGACTATACGAAAGAAAAATTATTTTTATAACTTTTTCTACAAAAATTTTCTCTTTCATACACAAAGAAGGTTTTTCTTTTTATACAATAATTGAATAAGCCATTCAAGAGAACCAAAAAAAAAAACATAAAAAAAATAATTTAAGCAAATTTGAATTCCACTCAACTTTAAGATACACAAATTACTCTTGAATTAATTTGACATGAAAATAGTCAATTAGTTTCGCCAATTTGAACAATTTCAAACGCGTTAAATAAGTTCAAAGCAGAGAAATTCAAAATGTAAGAAATTAAATAAAAAAATTTGGGAGTACCAAGTGAAGAAAACTATGGTCGGTCTTAAAAATAGTAAAAAGTTAAAAACTAAGTGTCATAATATAAAAACTTTATCTATAGTAAAAACCAGTGCTATTACAGTGCGGCTCAAACAGACAATCTAATCCCATTTTGTAATTTTTAAGTAGACTGGATGGATAATTTTTTCAGTTTTGTATTTGTTCGCATTTGACATAAATTAAAAGTTTGAGTCTCTTTCATGGTTTTTATTTTTTGAAGACTTCAAGCATCTTTTAAGTGTGGTAACTTAATTGATTCAACACATAAGAATATCAACATATTTTTCTAATTAAATTTGAATTGAATTTGAAAAATTCAATATGATCTGGAAGAAATCTCACTTTCAGATTTTGCAACGTTCTACTCTAAGTTGAATTAAGAAAGTTTTATTCTAAAACATGCCAATGACATTTCGTTTCAGCTTAAAAAATTTCAATGCCCTAAGAGATAAAAGGTTATGTATTAATTTCAAAAAATTTGTTTGAACGCACTTTTTATATTTTTAGAAATCGTTGCTCGTTGCTAAAAGTAGTAGAATAGATTTAATTTACATTTTGTTTAGGTAATTCTACATATGAAATATCGGTCCATCAACTTGCTCTACATAACCCTCAAGTTTCATTGAAATACAAAAAATTTTAAAAAATTTCATGCAGTTCAAACAATTAAGCAGATGTTCAAACAAATGACCAGCTATTTCAAAGATATTTTATAATAATTAATTTTTATTTCCAACATTTACTTAATATTCATCTTAATTTATTAGGCCAATGAATTGCTGAACATAATATATGCATCCTCTTTTATTTTTCCGACATTAATTACATTTGGGCATTATAAACCAACATATCGCAACATCATTCAAACATGTTGTGTATGACTACAAAAAAAAAACAACAAACTTAATGTTAATTCAAACCAACAACAATTTTTAATTCATATTTATTATAATTCTTTTATATTTTACTAAAATTCTTTTTAATATTATAAAAGGAAAGAAAAAAAGAAGGAAAAAAAAAATGCCATTAAACTTTTTAGATAGAAACCATATAATTTTATGGGATTAGTAGAAAGCTACTCTATACCAGCATAAATACCTGAAAACTTTTAATTTTTTCATAAAAAATTTACCTAATAATACCCAAGATATTTTAAAATAATTTCATTTCCATAGGGATGTGAATTTTCTTTAAAAAAAATTTTTCTGTATTGTTTGCCCTTAGATGGTTAATAAGTTGTTATACTTAAAATTGACTTATGTAGGATGAGAATATAAGCAAAAATAAGAAAATATTGCTGGAGTATTTTGAAACAAAGAAAATCCCATGAAAAATTGGGAATAAAATTCAGTTTTTAGTCCGATTTCGAAAGAACCATTAGACATTCTGCAACAAATAAGTTCTAGTCTTCTTATATTAGGCACTACAGTTTGGAGCAAGTTATACGAATTACTTTCTTTGGGTCACTAATAGGAGCCAAATTTGTAATACTCCTACTCTTAATTTATTAAAGTTATTTAAAATATTTTTTAATAAAAAATTTCTTGATTTTCAAGAATTCAATAAATATTTTTAATTTTTTAGAAATTCATCAACATCTTGATTTTCAAAATAAAAAAGAATTTTCATCAAAGCTGATTGAAAACATGCCTTAAGCATAATTTTCTTAAATATTTTTTTTGGTTAAAATTTTTCAAAATATTTTTCTAACTGAAGGGATTTTTGGTATTTATAAAATTGAACAATCAACTATTTAAGTAGGTTCCTGTAATATGCGGTACGCAAATCAAATCTAAAAAAGAAAACAATTTTTAATTTTCCCTATAGCGTATTTCAATTTTGTTATTGCATACGCGAGTAATTTGAAATTCTTAAAAATAAATAGTTGAATAGATTAGAAAATCTTTTCAAAATAAAAAATAATTTTAGAATTGAAAATGCCGGTGGCAACCAAATTCATTAAGAAAAAAATTTATTGTAATGCAAAAGCATAGTTAACCTTAAATGTCCTTAAATATTATAGTCTACCCCTAACAATATGCAATTTTAACGAAAATAATTAAATGATGCACTTTAATGATCAATTACTAAAGAATTATAATTAGTTATATTAAAATTATGTGCTTTTCAGTAAAGCACATTAAAATTATAATTACAGTCTTACTAACTAAATTATAACTGACTTATGCGGAAATATATTTAAAATATTAAATAAGCTGATTTTTGCCTAATAATTTATTTCTAACCACTTCCTAATCAAAAAATAATCGCCGCATCAGAACCACTCGAAATATAGAAATGCTCCGTTACTATGTTGACCATGGCAACGTACCCCTTCAATTTATTTGTTCTACCATGTCGTCGATAATTCGAAAAATTATAGATTCACAAACCATTAAAATTGTAAAAAAAGAACACTTTCTTTATGAATTTTACTAATACAACATTATAGTTGCGGAATCAATAAGAATGTGCCTATTACACTACTAATTTATCTTAATGGAAATTTCTTCATGCAACTGCAGAACAGATGGATGACGTAATCAAAGGAACGAGTTAAAGGCAGAAAAATTATTCATTAAAAAAATTTTTTCTCCTCGAACTGGACTCGAACCAGTGACCTACAGCTTTCTAGGCGGACGCTCTACCAACTGAGCTACAGAGGCATGAAGAAATTGCCGACGAAATGTTCTCTACATTGCTTTATACTGTAATTCACATGATTACTAAGTATTTTTTTAATGAATAATTTTTCTGCCTTTAACTCGTTCCTTTGATTACGTCATCCATCTGTTCTGCAGTTGCATGAAGAAATTTCCATTAAGATAAAACACTTTCTTTATTTGGCTGTTACCAATATAATTCAAAGTCTGACCCACCTAGAGACACAGATGGTTTGAACACGGTTTTTTATTATTGAAGAGCTGACGTCCATTTGCTTGAAGCTACTATAAGCTACGCATGGTTGTGTTGGCCGAAATGGGAAATGTTCCGTTCCACATATCTTTTTTGAGAAATTTACAACAGTTTTAGTAGCTTATACCATATACAAATTCCAAAACTAAATAGCTTAATAATATCGCGAATCTAGTCGAATAACAAATTATTTTGAAAATCAGTAAGGATATATTAAAATTTATAACTACGCGACCATATACGTAGAAAACGATTTCTTTCTTCCACGACATACACGCATAAATTCACATACTTTTTTTTTTAATTAAAATGTCAAAATCAATTTATATAGATTGACATGGCATCAAATTGCGTAGGTACTGGAATACTTAAAAAAAAAATAATTATATAAAATATTCCTTAGAAATTGAAAAAAAAAATTTTCCTATTTCATTTTTAATTAAATCAAAATCTATAGATGGATATTGGTCATTGGAAGTGCCTATATAATTTAATTTTTCAGTTACAATATACTGTTGTTCATTGAAACCATAATATGTCAATATGACAATCAAGTTTCATTCATTGGCTTTTCGTAAAAGCATGTTAACAAAATTAATTTCAATAAAATTAATAAATTTGATTAGTATGAAAAAATTTTCTCTAATTATTAAATTTTTATAATGGAAGTAAAATATTTTGTAATTAAAAAAATTACAGTATATTATTATTGTCGTTGAGATTGTAATGTCAAATATGTCACATTCGTAATGTCAAAATGAGTAATTACATTTAAGTGAGATGAAGAAATATTCTCATGTCTTTCAGTTCAATTCAGTCTCACTAGTTTTTTTTTTTTTAAAAATATGCTTTTTGATAATATTAATTGATATATAACAGTTATTTACCGACAGATGGTTCTGATTCTTAAATATTTTCAATTTGGCATTATGGTTTGCAAAAATTAATACATATACAATGCGCAAACAGTGACGGCACGTTTAAATTTGCATCGATTGAAAGAAGAAGATTCCCTAAATATAAATTCTTATGTACATAATAATTTTTATTGATTATTAGGACAATAAAATGTTCAGAAAACGAACCTCACACCACAAAACTTTTCTATTTAACGAACAATTCAGTATTTTAGGAATTTTCTCGAATAAATTCTTTAAAAACCATTTTATATCTTTATAAAGAAATGAACTTGTCAGATTGTCTCTTCATTTCTTGTGTCTTCATATTATATTCAACTGTTATACAAAAATTTCCTCTTTCACAATAAACCTGGCATATCTACCACCTGTACATGAAATAGTATGGAGAACAATTTTTCAGTAATTTCTTCATACCTCCGTAACTCAGTTGTTAGAGCGTCTATCTAGAAAGCAGTATGTCACTGGTTCGAGTCCAGTTGGATTTTTAAATTTTTTTACCTTAACTCGTTCCTTTGATTACGTCGTCCATCTGCTCTATATTTATATTTCCCTATAATTATTTGAAACTTGCCTATACTTCGAACAAAATGTTTGGATTTTAATTGTTCGTTATATGAAAGTTTTACTCTATTACAAATTTAATGTACAAAAACAAGAAGAGTATGAAAAATATTCGAAATTTTAAAGGTAAATTTAATTTTTAAGCAATTATTCTTCTATTCAACGAAATTTCAAAAAATTATTCAAAAACTTTAAAATTATTTTAACATTTTTATAAGAAATATTGTGCATATATTTCAAAGCGAACTAGAATGTTCTTAATGTATTAAAAATTTTAGATAGTAAAAGAATTTTAGATGAAAATAGTAAAAGAATTTACAGATTAACGAAATTAAAATTTTTTCATAACAAAAATGAAAAAGTCAGTCTTTAATTTTTACTAAAACTCAATTATGGAATTTGAATTATTGGCCCTTATATCAGAAATATTACCTTAAATATGTATATATATTAGAAATTAAATCACATATTTCATATGCAGGCACGAACACACATAAATACTAACTCATATACATAACATATAGGTCATAGGCTTACTATTATACAAATATGATAATATTTACAAAAAAATTTTGCAAAAATAATATAAAAATAAAGTAAAAAAAATCTGATGTGGTCAGCACATAACCGACCGCATTGTGTATTGTCTAGTTAAATGAAAGTGTTACAGAATATTATAAAAATGTCTGTTAAATACTTCTTTCCAATTTTTAGGACATTAGTAAGCTTATAGTTAACATACTTAGAAAAATGTAAATTTGGCTCTTAGTAGAGTTTCGCTTTGTGCTACCCGAATTCCCTGAAATGCTCGCCAGTTAGTTTCGGTAACAACCAGAACTCAAATATCAAATTTCAAGAAATTCCATCAATTTGTTCTGTGGATATGGTGAAAAATGTAAAATCGGCCCGCAAATCAGTTCTCGAGCCCTGATCTTTCCAAAAAAGTTACATGTTCATTGCTTTAATATGAGGAATTCATATATTAAATTTCAATGAAATCGGTTGATTATTTCTCTTTATATACACAAAAATGTATATTTGGCCCGTAGTAAACGTCCAGTTGCTGATGCCTGATTTCTTCCAAAAGTTAGGAATTTTTGTGTATGATCGAGCAAAGCTTATATATGAAATTTCAAGTAAATCAGTTGAATACTTTCTTCAAAATGGTGAAAAATGTAAAATGGGCCCGCAAATCCGTTTTCGAGCTCTGATCTTTCCAAAAAATTTATATGTTCATTGTTTTAATACGAGGAGTTCATATATTAAATTTCAATGAAATCGGTTGATTATTTCTCTTTATATACACAAAAATGTATATTTGGCCCGTAGTAAACGTCTAGTTGCCGATGCCTGATTTCTTCCAAAACATATGAATTTTTGCGGACGGTCGAGCTGAGCTTATATATAAAATTTCAAGTAAATCGGTTGAATATTTTCTTCAAAATGTTCAAAAATGTAAAACAGGCCCGCTAAAAAGTGCAGTTCCCGAGGCCTGATATATACCAAAAGTTGATCGATCCGTGCCATGGTGGAAACAAACTTACATATAAAATTTCATCAAAATCGGTTCAGCCGAACTTGAGATACACGCGTGCACACACAGACCGACAGACGGACAGACCGACAGACCGACAGACCGACAGGTTGCTAAAAATAGTTTATTTACACTTCCCTACTATGGAGAAGTACGTTCCCACCGAAAACTCGATATGCAAAATTTGTTGCCATCACATAACCTACCTATTGTTTACACAATACGGTCGGTAAAAAAGGCCTTTTGTTTCTTTTGCTCCACATCTGTTCGTTCTTCAAACTAATGAAACCACATAGCACTTAACATACTTTTAGGAACATTTATTTTTTCTCTCTCTGAAATAGTTTTTTGTTTGTGGTTGTTATGTGTTTTTTTTCACTCCTTTCATTATTTTTATGCTATCCATTAAAAAAATTCCATTTTGTTTAAAAAATTTTAATTTTATATTTGGTAAAAATTGTTAAAAAAAAATACAATTTTCAAAGTAATAAGGCGTCCGACAAAAATTTAACTAACTGAACAATACACAAAAATTACAATGAAAATATTAAAGAGTATTAAATAAAGCAGAATAGAACTTTCTTAAATTTAATATACGAGAAAAGTGAATCAGAGATTAAGTCTATTTTAATTGATAGAAAATTTATAACACCTTTTCTATAGTTATTAAGTACGTAGCTAAGAGCTGAAAATTTAAAATAAAGAGTACAATTGCAATGTTTTGTAGACTATATACAGGGTGATTCAGTAATCAAGGCAGTACGGTATCAAGTAATATTTTTTTGTTTTGAAGCTCTGTACTAGCCCTTTAAAAAATTGATTATTTGAAGCTTCTATCTTTTTCAGAAAGAGAGTTAAAAGCAAAAAAAACTTGGGCAAACAGAAATTTCGTGAATATTTTTTAAAATCTTTAAACCGTGGAAATTTCACACCTAGTCCGGAACATATGGCATATATCACTGATTACTGAATCAATTTCTATACTTATTTTTGTTAAAAATTCTCTAGTAGTATTCTCGCAAACTAGTTTTAAGGAGTTCAAGAGTATTAAAGCAAAATGGCTTAGGTTCTTGCGGTTTTGAACTCAATTGCCATTAAAATTCAGAATATTTCAATTCCAAATCCTTCTTTTATCTGACTGGAATATTCAGTACTTATAAAGATGAATCAATTGAGTGCAATTTAAACAAATTTTATTAGGTTAGAAGCATATTGAAAAATTAGAACAGTTCAAAATACCTATATGAATAATTTTCTAACTATTCTAACCTTAGACTAGTTAAGAAAAATTAATTAAATTTTAATTGCAATTTCTACTAAATTTTCACTATTAAATTATTAATTAAAACACAAATCATATTACGTACATTAAATTTAATATTTCCTTCAAAGTTAATCAAAATCAATATGAAACGCTTCGCCTAAATGTATGCAATTTTTTTCAAAATATTCAAAAACAATTAAATTTTTGTCATATTAATGAAAAATTACTTTAAAAATTAAAAAGAAAAAAACATCTGCTTTAAATGAATTTTTTTTTTAAATTTTATGAGCTTTAATTTTTTTTTCACATTATTTTAATGCTGTTACATTAAATTTAGGTCAATCCATCTGAGCTACTATACCAACAATTAAAACAGAAAAAAAAGCGTAATAAAAATAAATAAAAAATAATGAAAAAAACATTGCATAAATTTTTCCTGCTTTTACAATATATGCACTTTGTAAGGATTTTGCTTTTTATTTTTTTGAAAAGTAAGAGGAAATTAAAATTTGCACTATATACACACAGAATATGTTTCATACATAGTTATTGCATATAATACGGTATGTAATAATGTGCGGCATATCCGCCTACATGCATCGTAATGTAAGTGTTTTCTATGTACATTTGTTTTATTTATTTATTATGCATGTACTCAAATCACCTCAATAGTATAAAACTGTTGCATCTCAAATATTCTAAGTTACGAATTTTTTAAATTTCAAATTTTTTAATATTTTTACTAAATCAAGAGCTTTGATTTACTGAAATTATAGACGAATTATAGTTTATAACAAAATGTAGTTTTCATCTTCAGATAACAATAAATTCGATATAAAAGCTATAATTAATGAAACTAATTTATCGTATCCAAAAAATATTGTAACTAGTGTAAAAAAATTCGATGAGAGAAAAAAGTTATTGAGAATAGTTTTGAGAATTAAAAATTATAAAGGTTAAATAATTTCTTTGGTTTGTTACGTTCGAAATTAAACTTACGATAAAAAAAAATTATTTTTCAATGAAAATTTCCTTATAAAAGAAATATCCTTTTGAATACAGAATTGAGATTTTTCAAATTTGATTGCAAATTATTTATTGTTTATTACAACAAGTAAAATCAAATCACAGTAAATCATTATTTTTCGTAATACCGTAATTTCATCTTATAATTGAATAATCTACAAAATTCTTACTAAATGAAGAAAAAGCACATTCTGCCTTAACAAAAACTTTACAATAATCTATTGGATATTACTTTACAATTTACAACAGCAAATTTAAACCATTTTTTACAAAGTGTAGCTCAAATGAAGGCAAGTATCCAATATCGTATTTTTACTATAGATATAATATTATATAGGTTATGATATTTAATAAATATTTATTGTAGTCTTATTTTAAGGGTGCCAAAATGCATAGTAAATTTATGTACGGAATATTCAGAATAAAATGTGTTCTATACATAACACATGTACTTTATTTATTATGTGTAGTTACTTGTACAATTTATTAAACTATGTACTAACTGAATAAAGACAAATGTATGGAATGTGTATATATTCTTGTAAATAAAAATTTATTAAATTTTCAATGTCTATTCTCCTTCTTTCAAATAGAATTCACAATTTTTTTCTGATACTTTGTGGTTCTTTTTTGTACATTCATATAAAAAAAAACCCTTTTATTTCAAAAAAAATTTTTGATCGTATAGTGTTTTTTTTTATGTTTTTGGTTTTTGTTGGAAAATCGAATGGATTTATTTATTACCAATATGTATGTATGCTTTCAATGTTTTTTATGATATTTTTTTTTTACTCAGCATATTTTGTGGAGAAGACAAATAAGACATGTTCGAAAATTTATATAATAAATTTTGTGTGCTTAATAAAAATTTTCATCGTTTTTACAATAACAGTTTCTCAATTTACCACATTTCTTTTGAATACAGAATTGAGATTTTTCAAATTAGATTGCAAATTTGTTTGTACTTGACTATGGAGTTCGTTAAAATCCAATGATGATTGTATCTGTCAGAAACGGAACTATAACATTTAAATGAAAAATTTTTACTTTCATAACTATTGTAGTGATATGGAGTTCCAGAATATTTTCCATGAATGTTCTATAATATTCAAAAGTATGCTGGATAATTTCTCTAGTTTCTGAAATATAAGTGTTCCATAATATAATGTACACTATATCCTGAACAATTAGTTTTCTAGCTCAGGAAAAATAAGTTTTAAGAAAATTTCTTTTGCTCTAGAATTGTACACGTTTGTAATATATTTTTTAACAATTGTAAACAAATTAACAATATTATTTTCTAAGCTATCCCTTTATTCGTCAAAATTAATAGTAATGATAGCTTAATACTCAATATAGAATTAAACATTTGAAAAATTAAAATATATTTCTTGTTTAGCTTTCCTGCTATACACTGTAAAAAATAAAATTATAATTTAAACATTTTTCGAACAAATATTTGAAATATTTTTGAAAAATTTTTAATCATTTGCATATTACTTAAATTTTATTTGAAATTGTATTCTATAAACCGGACTCAATAGTGAAAAATTACAAAACAGTTTTAAATAAAAGCAAAACAGAAATATGTGTAATGAAATATAGTGACTTGTTACAATTTTTTTTAAAATATTTAAAGTCTCATAGAATTTTTCACAATTTTTTTTAAAAGCAAAACAAAGTATTTGTTAAAAAATAAAAAAATTGCTTTGAAATTAGAACAAGAAATTAAAATATAGTATGAATTATTTGAGATTTAAGTGCAAAAAACTAACTCGATATGACTGAGAGGGAATATAGCGTACAAATACCATAACTCCAAGGAAAATATTCTGAATCCAGCATTGGTCTTTCCAGATAAATTTTAACATTGTTAAAACTTTTAATTTTTCATAAAATGGCAAGAAATGGCAAGAGAAATTTTTTCCTGTTATTAAGTTTGTGTCTAACCAGTAATGTCCAAATTATCTTAAATAAATCTATTTCTTACTGTAATATTGTTAAAAAATCCAATGAAAATTGTTTTACACTACATTAAATAATATGGTAATAAAAATAATTAATGTCACTATCATTTTCTCACTTCATAAAATTCTCTAAATATTACACTTGTAGAAAAATACTCATTAAATTATAAAAAGAAACTAAATTTAATTCAAATTTATTTATTTAAGCAATTCATCTACTTCAAACGATTACTTTTACTTTTATTCTCAATTAAATCAGCATTAAATTCACAAAACACATTAATAGAAATTAAATAGGTAATTTTGTTGAGTATTTGAACAGCCAGACAAATAGAAAATTCACAATAATTGCGATTCAAAGAGCGTAAAAAAAAAATATTTTTATTTATTTTTCTATTAAAAAAAAAACAAAAAAAAATAAAAACAAAAAACCAAATGTATGCGACTGAAGCGATTGATGCGAGTAAAATGGGTATTAGAAATGAAGAAAGTGTCTTTAATTTTTTTTTTGTACGAAATTTACAACAAAATAAAAGAATAAAAATAAGAAAAATGGAAAAGAAAGAAATCAAAATTGCTTATATCAGGATTTTTAAACGCAAAAAAAAAATTATCTTCATCCATTAGGATTTTTAGGACTCCTTTATCTCTGATTGCTGATATTTTACTCTTTTTAGTACCTTTTTAACAAAATCGAAAAAAAAAAAAATTTTTTATTACATACACTCTGTTTTTCTGTCCGTCTGTCCGGTCGTCTCTTTACAAATCTTCTACATTGTTTAAGATAGGAAGCAGAAATTTTATATTCAAAGCATTCTTTGCAAAAAAAAAATTGATTTTCGTCCCCTTTTCCCCCTTCCCAAAGATATGGCCACTCAAAAACCCCAAAATTCCGATAATATTGTTATGCTATTTTCCGATAATTTGTTCTGCTAAAACCGCAAAAATTTTTACAATTCGGCAAACGCAAAAAAAAATAACTAAGGGACCACATTGGCATGGATAAATATTACAGCTCCAAAATATTCGGGATGTTAACTGTTATCTTTATCAAATTTTCAAAATAGTTCTTTCCTAAGGCTCTACGTTGAAGAAGTTTAAAATTTTATCATTTTATAGAAATAAACATATGATTTATTTGTGTCATGTCGGAACAAATGATTTTTCCGCTCCCTATCTTTCGTTTCTCGAATATCGGTAAAAATTTCTATTCTAGACTTCTAATTTTTTCGAATATGCAAATTCTTCTAAATTTCTATGAAATAAACAAAAAGCGAACGGTAAATATCTTTTCATCAAAAAATATGATCATTTGTTTAAACTCGCCTAATAAAGGGTCGCATTCGACTGTAATATTAACTGTATTGTTAATTGCGTCTTCTCCAAAAAGTATGCAAGTTTTTTCTATAATACAAAATTTTAGATATTAGTGGAATTATTCAATTATCATTTAGACGATGCTGTTTTAAAAGACGTATTTTAAGTTGTTCACGGAAGAAGCGCTGCTTTGCCAAACCATTCCTTTGCTCCAAATTAATTTTTCTTTTTTCCACTTTTTTACTTTTCTCATCTCTTTTTTTACTTTTATCTTTATGTTTTTATTTATAAATTTTTATTATGTTTGTTCTCTTTTCTTCGCATATATGTAAACTTACGTCTAGGTGTATGTATGTAGAGCATTTTATTACTCTTATACATACATATATAAACATTTAATATTTATTTGATTTTCAATTTTATCAATATAATTTTTAAGAATTAAAAAATACAAAGAAAAACTGATTGAACATTATAAATTCGGAATATTTTTATAGAATTTTTATTTTATTTTAAAAGGATATTTTTGTGTTCATACATGTACACTACAAATATTACGATTTTAAGGATAAAGGGAGAATAAATGATCAATCAATACAACAATAATAGTGAAAATTTAATGAAGTACAACGAAATGTATAGACTACTGCGCAATTTTTTAAGGCACAAAATTCTAAATTTTATGTATAGGAAAATAACGCTTCAGATTCAAAGAAATTTACTGTGGATTTCAACGTTCTGGAAGCCAAACTTCGGGTGATAGCTTCTCTTATTTATCGATTATTCAGATTTTAGTCAGATAACAGTGGTATTGGATCTCTTTGCAATCAAACTTAATGAGTTTTGCCAAATTAAATGTAAGATTTGTATACTCTGTCTGGCAGAACACCGCGTCACCGCGATTATGCATTTACTACATAAGTATGAAGTGGTGGTCTAACGCAAGCTGAATTTTCTTTAGAATGCCATATGGAGTAAAAATTACCAGTCTCCACCTTATTCATATCCAGTTTTTTACACTATTATTGTATACAAATTAAAAAAATTACATACTGCTCAAGAAGGGTGATTGTACTAAAATTCAGCATGAGATATTAATCCAGCATAGATTACAATTAAAATTGATAACATTCAAAGCAGTAAATGAGTTTGATTCAATGGCGTTAAGGAATGAATGGGTGAACAATATTTATGCCTTTTTTTAATATTTAATTATTTTAGAATTTAATACGTTAAATCTATCCCTTTCAGAATAAAATTTTTCAAATAAATTGATTTTCATATGAAAGCAGCATGATCAAAAAATTAAATAAAATCATTCCATATAAAATTTCTAACCTTCTTTAAATATATTTAGCTATGTATAATTTTTAAAAATTCTATGAAATTTTATTACTTTATTTTTATCGTTTATTATAGCTAGCTATGGAATCAATAAATAAATGAATTGAAAATAAATACTAAAATACTACAGAAAAATCTTTATAAATTTTTAATTATATTTTTATACAGAATTTTATATTATTTTTTTAATACAATCCATAAATACATAGGTAAAAACTTAAATTTCTTTCCAATACTCATAATGCTTGCAGAGAATTCTTTTTTTTATTTTCAGAATAACTTGAAATTATTGGCAAAAATTTTGAAAGAATTGAAATAAAAAAATTGAAATTCATATGAAATTTTATTTTTTTTATAATTTATAATCAATGGAGAAAATTTTTTCTTTAAAAATTGATGTGAAATAATAGCGAAAATGAAGTATTGAAAGATTCGGCAATGAAAAATAACAATACGAGTATAACCAAAAAAAAAGTGGAATATGAAATGTGGAGGTTAGTATAATTCATGATTTCTAATGAAAATGTAATTATTTTTACAATTTGAAAAAAGAAAGCAATGAATTTTTAAAAAATTTCATAAAATTGTAAATTGTGTTGTGTTTAAGGCTGAATTGAGCTCCAACTAGCTGAAATAAAAACCTTTAAAATTGTGCATTAATAATGAATTACAAAATTAATGTAGAAGAAAGAAAGTAAGAAGAATTGAAAAAATTTGAAATGAAAGAATGAGAAAATTTTTAAAAATATCTCCTAACAAATTGGACTAAAAATATTTCCAGAAAAATTTGCAATTTTTCTAACATCAATCATTATTTTACTTTCTGCCAGTAAATTAAAAAAAATATATAAAGGAATTTTATTCAATCCTATTGGAATTTTCGCAGCTTAATACAAACGTGTTTTACTGAAATTTGTCATAAAACTAGAAATAACCCTCATTTACATAGAGCCTGTTGCTTTCCTTTCTCAAAAATTATAATCAAAATGTAATAATATTAGAAAATAGTAAAATAGCTATAAAGATACTGGAACAAATTTCGAAAATCCAAAACATTAGCAAAATGTAAGCTATACTGATTGAACTATAGATCTCATATATTTATGACGGTTCAAATTATTAAAATTTTTAGATATTCTTAGTACTAGCTACTATTTTTAGTACAAAAAATAACATATAATATTTTTAATTATTATTGCATATTTTCAGGATGATCAATAAGATTTAATATTAAATTGTTAATTTCTTTGATTTTCTTTTAAATTGCTGCTTCAATTTTATATTTTATTATGTTATACTTTTCATTTTAGGGATAGGAATAGATATTAATAGAAGAGAGATTTAATTTTTAATAACCCGTAAATATTTTTATTGAAGACTTTAAAATATTAGTTTTATTTAAAAGAAAAATTAATCAAAATAGCTAATGAATAAAATTTGAAAAACAAATTCAAATAAAATTCCATTTAAATTTTGGAGAAAAAGTAGAATTCTAGAGCTAAGAGTAATCAATGGATAAATAAATTACGTTTTAAATAGACACACTTTCAAGTAATAGACACAAAGATAATCAAGATTTTTGAAGTTTCATCAAATGATCAAGGATTTTTAAAGATTCGGCAATAGATAAGTGTATATATCAAATAATATGAAGCTGCCATGTTATTTATTCTAAATAGAAAGAATTGTGATTGCATTATATTCATTATTTATAATATGTGCTAGAAGGCAATGTGCTTAATATAAATTTTAAGAGTAAATGTTTATGCCTATTATGCTATACAATGATGTCGAATTTGTATTAATATTGTGACTTTATTTTCGCCCACCCCTGCATTCCCCCATTTATCTAATATTTTTCAATATAAGTTTAATTTTAACAAAGATTTCAAACATTTTATTAAAAATTAAAATAATTTAATCATCTTTCAACTTTCATGATTCATAATTAATTTTGCTTTTGATGTAAAAATAAAATTTTATTTGAAAATTTTTCATAATTAAAAATTACCTTTTAATATTTTGTTAATCCAAATAATTTTTCATTTAAAATTAATGTACTCACACATATAATACTTTGTAGATTAATCAAACGATGAACTCTAATACATTTATATATGTAGTTTAACTGAAAAGACGATTATGATGAAGGGTGTTTTTTATAAAACAAATTAATTTTTTATTAAATTATATTTATGATAATTAATTATTATAAAAAAGGCATCAAAGATGATTAAAACAAGTGTATATAAAGTGTTAAAAATTATTATACAAAATATTTATATTGTTTGCTTTTAAAATTAAATTAAATAAGGAATTAGTGAACACATTGTTAAAGATACATATATTTAATTAAATTATATATGCACAGACTTTGAAATTTAATTTTAATGTGTATGTATATAATTTAAATCGTTGTTCTTAATTGGATTTTCAAATAGATATTTTAATAAGTTAAGAATGATATGAAGTTAGTTAAAAAGTAAAATATAAATGAAACCTCTAAATACAATTTAATGACGTGTTGGAAAATCTCCTCATTCTTAACATGAAAATTATTCTTATTCTTAAATCGGCAGGATTTAGAACGTTAAATGGGTACGGGGTACGAAATCTAAAATATTTAACAATTCAACAATTTATTTTTAAAAAAAAATTTAAAATTCATTTTATTATATAAACCTGTTCCTTCAATTGCAGAAAAACGTACTATTTGAATTTGCTAACTAGATTGTTTTAAATTGGTTGGAAAATTATGGGTGCATATTACAATATTCCATTAAATATTAACAACAAAAATTATATTTTAGTAATAAATTTTGGAAATAGTTTTAATACATATAGAGTAGATGACCCATAATGTAAGCCTTAAGACGGGTAGTTCTCGAAGAATCATAAAGAAAATTCACATGATTTTCATTTCTATTTCACTTGGTTCCTTGTACATATTCTTGTTTTATATTATGCTGCCTTTTTTCTTAAATATTATAATAATTTTAAAAATTAATTTATATTTTAATTTGTCATTTTAGATATAAATTGAGGATTATAATAAAATTCACTGCATTATTAATTGATTTATGCTTAAATATTCAAATTTATTTTGTTAATCCAAAAAATGTTTTTTATCAATTCAAAAATATTTAAGGGCGATTTTTAAATATTTTATTTATTAAAATTTAATTACATTCTTAATTTAAAAAAAAAACACTTTGCTATATCTTCATCATACACTCATACCTATATAATATGTAAATATAGGTATATAAAGGAAAATTACGAGATGACGGCCAGAGTAAAAATTTAATATTCAAGCTTTTTAATTAAGTTTTAAAACACATATGTGTTATAATTATTTTAATTGAAAATTTTTCACATTTTCTATTTTTTTTTAGTATAAAATTTTAATAAATTTAATTTCACTTTATTCTTTTTATTTAGGTAAGAAAAAAAAATACAAAATAACAAAAAAAAATCAAATAAAAAAGTAGAAAATCAAGTAAATTTTATAGAAAATTTTCCCGTTATAAAAAAAGAAAAAATTTCAATGTTTTTCCAGCAGGAATCTCAATTATTCAACTGAACATACAATGAGAAAAAATTTTCTTAAATTTAAAATGTAATTATTTTATACTACAGTATAACAGTTTTTATATAACTGTATAACAGTTATTGTGAAACTGTTATACAATTTTCATTTTATTTTTCTTTATTATCAAATCATATTTTGGAATTTTTTTTCAACATTCTGTGGAATTCTTTTGTTGTTTTTCTCTCTATTATATTTGTTGTATATAATATAATGTATAACAGTAATGAATTTTTTATTTAGGTTATTATTACAAGTACATTAGAATAAAGGACACTGGCAGAATAACATTACGTACTACTTATATACTATAAATATATTTATATAATTATCACATAAAATTGTATACATATAAATATAAATTCAGAGATGAGAGAGAATAAGCGCAAACTCACCATTTACGTTTTTTATCATATACTTGAAAATTTTTGTATAGTACATTTGTATATATTTACAATTAAAAGGATATGTTTGTTTGTTTTTTTTTTTTAACTTCTACCTCATATCAAAACGTATAAAAGAGCTGGAAAAAAAAATAAATACATAGTAAAGTCTGGCAATTTTTACTATGATCTAGATATCCCATGAGATTATTATAATATACCAGATTTTTTCAAAATAATTTAAAAGCCTATACAAGTACTTATAACATTTATACTTATTAGAAATCTAGTAGAAATGTATTACAACATTCATTCTGAACGAAATATAAAAAATCTTGTGAACAATATAAAATTGCGATTTATATAAAATTTTGAAATTTTTTTTTGGTTCAGCTAAGGCTAGTTTTGCTTTCATGTCAAGAGTTTAAAAAATAAGATAGTTTAAAATAAAAAATACTTGTATAATAATTTTTGTTTTACAAAATTTTGCATGAAATATAAAGTATTTCTTAATTCTAGATTATTCGATTAAAAGCTCCAATTCTCGACTATCTTTAAATTAAATATAGTACTTGTTCAAATTCCACGAAACAAAATTAACTCACACCCAAGATGCCAAAAATTTCTTCAGATAACGAAAAAGAAGCACATAAAATAAGAGACAATGCATGGTCAAAATCTTTCTATCGCTATGATATTGCAATCGTATAAGAAAACCAATCGATTTCGAGATTATTTGAAATTCAAACAACAAAACATAGTGCATAATAAAATCTTAAATTAGGAATTTTCGATACAAATTTCTTACTCAAATATATTTGTGTATGTTTCTTAATCCCAAGTTCTCAATTATTATACGAAAGTAAAGTACTTTTTTTTAAAAAGAACAAATAAATTCGTTCTATGAAAACATAAAATAATATTTTCTAAATATTACACTTTACGCCTGAATAAGAATATCCTTTTTAATAAAAAAAAAGAACCTAATGGTATTTCCATATAAACCTAAATATGTGTTATACGCAGGGTGTCCGATATAAACTTAGTGATTATTACCGAAACAGCAAAAAATTAATGAAAAATAAGACCAATATACTCTAACCTTTTTCTTTCTTCTTCGCCAATTAACGGACCATTAAGTTTATATTCCTTAAACGGGTTTGTTTTTTAAATGTCCCTTCATAACTGCTAGGAAATTTGAGCTCATTCTAAGATTTTATATTTTCTTTCTATCGCCGTATCAGATGAGAAATGTGTATGTAGGGTAGTGCGGCTGGTATCAGCTAACATTTTTTATTTAGATATTTTTTAAACTAATGCTGTAAAACAAAAACTAATTGCATATCATTAGATATCGGACACTCTATATGTATTCTTTAATAAACGCAGACAATATATTCCTATGCAAGTATGTATTTTGTTATACATATTTCCTATTTCTCAAATTGTATTGAATAAAACACAATAGAATTCGAAAATAATAGAGGAAATGATTTTTTTGTTTACGTTTACATAGTTTTAGAAATTATCTGTTTTTTTTTTGTTTTTTGGTTATACAAGAATTGGAGAAAAAAAAATTTTTAAAGTCAGATATCATTAAACAACAACTTTAAGACTTTAAACAACATCTTTAAAAAAATGTTTAACTAGAATTTTATAGAATAAATATTTTGATTTTAATTCTGTTTAGGACCATTAATTATGACGCCTCAGTAAATTTGTTAACTTGTATTAAAATTTTTTCATATAAATTTTTCTGCAAAATAAATTTTTTATTAATAAATATATAATGTCTTCTTTACTAGAAACATAATTTCTGTTAGTTTATAAGGAAAAGTCTATTAAATCTGAAAATCATATATTGCGAATAATAAATTTTAAATCAAGATTCACATATTTGAGAAAATTTATTCCATATTCCCAAAATCTAATCAATGGATGAACTCAAATATCCCAAACCACGGTTCATTAATAATTAATAAATTTAACATATATAGTATTATTAAATGTCGTTTCAGATCGGAAACGACATCTTATATGGAATAAAAGTATTCACTTTCCTAACAAAAACTGAATCATATATAGAATTGTAGATTTGATCTACCAAAATTTGCTCGAATAAAAATTGCAGAGAAATATTTACTTTATACCCTTCAGCTAGAGTGTTTCTTTGACTGGCAAAGTTTTTTTTCAATAAATTCTCTATCCAAATTTATTAAAATTGCTTTTAAATTTTCTATATACACAAAAACATTAACATACTTATTGAAATCTATTGATCTTAGAGTCAAACGGAATTGTATTTAACCATATGTTTGATAACCTTTTTCTCGAGGTACTTGTGAAATCTTATGGAAACAATATTTTTAAGTTCAAAAATTTTAGAGTTTGAAGGGACCTTTCCAAATATATACATATGTATATACCATCTATGATAACAATATTATCCACTAAAATAACTGCTCCATACATGATTTATGAAAATCTATAAAACAATAACACTAACGTCAATTCACCAAATTATGTACATTAACTTAATTATAATAATTTAAATTTAATATTGACAAAATTACAATTAAAATCTAATTAAATTTATTGTTTTGCAATTACTTATAATTGTTTTTAGTTGAAAATTAGCTATTACACACATTTAGTTTAAATAAAACTTAAGCAAAATTTAAATCAAAAATTAATTATTATTTGATTTAAAGTGATTATAATTAATTTGATAAAATATACAGATTTAATTAAATAATAATGGTTTATGCGGTTTTAATAAATAATTTGTTTGTTTTTATAATAAATGTAATAAATTTCTAGTAATAACTATTATCATTATATAACAATGTGATAATATAACAATTAACATTAATTATTACCATCATTTACAGCAAAAATTTGAATAAACCATGATATTGTTTGTATACAAAACATCATTATTATAACAAGTAAGTCATTATAAATTAATAATCGATTTAAATATTGTAAAAACTACTTTTATTAATTCAACACTAATTCATATCGTGGTTCCTTGTAAATAATTATTATAAAAAACATTACAATAATGAATTTACCAGTAAAGGCACAGATAGAAATGCAATTATTAGTTTTGCAACTGTTTGATTGCTTATTTGTATTTCATAGGTTTGCATTCAAGCGCGCAAACATGTAACTGTATGATCGCATCGCATGAAATTAGGGAATCAAACATTTTGTAATTTGGTACAAAAAAATTCCACTTTTTCAATTAAAAAATTCGATTTGAATTGAAAATATAATTTAGTTGATTAGATGTGTCCGCAACGATTCTACAAGCAAGTAGCAACTGCAATACTAAAAATTACATATCTAACTGAGCCCTAACAAGAATATTTATTTTTGTATGAACAATATGTTTTATAAGTTAAAGGAATCACACAAATACATTCGTTTTAATAATGTTTAACATACAGAAAATTGTAAAATACAGAAAATATTGTTATTGCGTTAAATATCACAAAAAAAATTTTTTGAAAATGGAGCTTTGAATGAAAAATTAAATTTCTTAAAATATCTTTGATAGTTTTGTGAATAAAAATTGTCAAAAAAAAAAATTTGACACACGTTTTTCATCTATTACTAATTATGAGCACAAGCTTTATATTTCTTATTATAAGGTGATCACGTTATACTTAAAAATCATACTTATTTTTCATATCAAACTTGTTTTATTCAAACATTATGTAGTACCGTATGTATATAGTAAAATGTAAGTATAACATTTTTAATATAGTGATAAATTTATATAATAATAATAATTATGCTAATATATTTTAAATTAATTCAAACATATGTTAAAAATAATAAAAAGAAAAAAAAAACAACGTAAAAGTAAAAAAATTTTTCAAATATATCAGCTTTCTTAAAATAGTCATAACATTCGAAAATTATATTTGTATACGTATATGTAAATACATGTATGATGTATAATTCTAACATAATATATGTATAATAGTATATACAGGCATCCGCCGTTTAATAGCGTTATTTTACTTATTATTGTTTGAAGCCATGTCACATACAATATTGCTCTGGAATATACTCTAATCATACAAGATTCACATAACTTTCGCATCCATATACCAGTTTTCAAAAGTGTCATAAAATATTATAATTTTTCACAATAGAATAAATAATTGTTCTATTTTAACCATCTTATTGTATTCAAACAATATTAATTTAGAATAAAAATTTGAAAGCCTTAAACTATATTGGTATAGAAAATATGGCATCCTGATTTCTGTTTTCTGATTATTTTCTTTTTAAAATTATTAAAATGGTCTTTTTATTCTTTAATTATATTTTTCAAAAAAAAAATTTATTCAAATAATTCCGAATTTTTCTCCGAACGTTTATTTTTTATGAAGGAATCGAATACATCTTCTTACTACGAATTAATATCAGAACAGAAAAAAATAAAGAATTCATGTTTGTTATCGTCCAAAAGTTCATTTGAGAAATTCCAGAATCACGAGTTCCAGAATATAATTTACAAATTCGGAAATCTTTCCGAAAACTGTACGAACTCGAATATAAGGGGTGTAAATTATTTCTTGATCCGATATATTGTAATTAATTTTCTATTTTATCTACATTAAGTTTTCAGATCTAATGATGAAACAAGAAAACATGTTAAGAAATATTTCGGAAATATTATATAAAAACTTTTTCAGAAACTTTTGTGAATAAACATTCAACAGTATAAAATATGAATAATTTTGCTAAAATAAAGACTCCTGCAATAGTTGATAAATTTTTCAAATTATTATCATGCTTCTAGTAACAACCGAACAACAATTTATGTTCTGAATTATTTGAGGAACACCTGTACAATATACCAAATACAACATTTTGTGTTTGCTATAACAAAAATTAATATTTTGTTTTGAAAACAAAAAAAAAACATCGCAAAGTCTTATTGAAAGTTACAACAATGTGTTTTTTACTATTATCATTGTTTTTCTATTTAGACATTTAAAATATGAGTAGTTTTTAAAGATTAATAAATAAGTCTAGAATTATTAATACATTAAAGAAAAACAAAAACAAACCAAATAAGAAAAGAAAACCAATTAAAGGTCAATTAATTGTCACGATTTATTTATGTATGTATGTACATTGTATATTTTAACAGCTGAATCATATAGAGTCCCAATCTAACTTGAAATTTTTTAATATAAATATAAACTTTATACAAGCAGCTTTGAGAAATTAAATTCTTAATAGAATTGTTGAGCTTATCCCTAAGAGTTTTTTAGTAAAATAATGTATAAATTGTATATACACATAAAGATGTATGTTTACTATGTCTATACATTAGCAAAATGTCTAATTATAAAAGTGTTTTATAACACGATTTAATTCGTGAAAATTTGAAAAAAAAGTATTATGCAAGATTTCAAGTACAAGTTCTTACGATTACTTTTCTTTCTTGCATTCTATTATACACAAATTTATAAATACATACAAACATAAACAATAAATTATAAGCAAAGTACTTTACGTAAATATGAACATGATACTAATCTAATGAATTATAATAAGAATAGCTGAATAAATGGTTCCCGAATCATATCCTAAATAGGTACATATTAGTTTAATGCAATTTTTCGATTAATTCTGTACTGAAAATATGTATTAAAATCATTCAAAACGTTGTACGTTCGAAATACAAAGATTTCGTAATATAGAGGATCGTGATATACATGTGACTGTAGTTTTGGGAGGTTAAAGAAAGTAAGATTGAAAATTTTCTATCTGGAAAATATTCAAAAGAGCTTCAAAGATGTTGAAGTTAGAACTTTTCTTTTAATTAATAGAGCTATGTAGTTGATGCCAGATTTACCGCTGTCAGGTAATAACCGCTTAAATATGAAATTTTCAGGAAAATGAACTAAAATTTCTTAAAAAAACGTAAATTATCAGAAAAATTTTTATTTTATTTAGTTTTTGAATTCGCTACATAATTCTCTACAACTTGGTCATACGTAATTTTTACTTTTTTTCGTTAATGGTATATAAATTCCAGATTTTTCAAAGAGGAGTTCTAGGGCAAGAACTCTTAGAACAGTTTTTTTCCGACATACGTAGCCTCCACCCTTTATAGTATAAATAATAACCTAGATGATATAATTACATAGGAAAATATTTAAAACGAGCATATGTTAATTCGAATACGGTTCTAAATTAAATAAAAAGTTTGGCAATCACTGGCTTGGCATATACATACTTGTACTTATTATATTATTGACAGATTATCGAGGAAAGTATTTTAACTTTTTAAATTATTCAACACGAAATAGAAATGTTAATAAAAATCATGAGTTTTAATTTTTTTATCTAGTACATTATGACTACATATAACATATATATGCTGGTCTATAAACATACTCATACATACATTCCATACGAAAATTTTAATATTATATATGAAAGTTACTTTTCAACCTTTTACTTATATTTTGTCTATTTATTTTTCCATGAAATACTCAAATTAATCATTTAAAGTAGAGCTTTATTTTAAAAAAAAAATATTTAAGAACATTAATTAAAAATAATTGTAACATTTCAAGTATATTTTTGTATACATACATACAAATTTAAATACATATATACAAAATATTATTAAGGATTTTATAAATTAAAAAAATCAATAACAGCAAAACGTCAATAATGAGAGACAAAAGCTTTCATATTAATTTTGATGTGCTTTGTGATTTGCGATAATTCCGTGTCGGCGGCTTGTTTATCTTACAATGCTTTTATATAACAATATAACAATATAAAAAAAAAATGATTGTCATTACCATCTGATTTTAATTTTTATATGCTAAATTTACTTTTATATTTTGTAAAGGCTTCAAAATGAAATATTAAAACAATTAGTTGCTATTGATCTTTGCCAATTTCACAAAAGTTCGTAGTAAACTTGCATTTATAATGTAGAATTTTAGTCTTTTCCAAGTCTTTTCCAATTTACCTAATCATATGATAAAAATAAAAAATTTTTGTGTACTATACGCTCAATATATAAAATTGCGATTTAGTTGCCAGCTCTTCAAATCTAAATTTTTATCATAACCGGCTTGAAAGCTATTAAGGAACAAATGTGAAAAAAAATTTGGCCTCTCATTAAAATGTAGTCCTTTCAACCATGGAAAATACTATTCTGAATAAATGGACTGGCTTCTTGCTAAAAATTATGTCTTCAATTATGAAAAATGCTCTTCCGTTCGAAATTTAATATTTGAAATTTGGATGATATCGTAATATGTTTATTCTCATTCTATGGCTTTGTGAATAATTGTTGATTAACAAATATAATTTCGTGTACGTAATTAAATTATTTATATTTTATTTTTACAAGTTCTAAACCAAATTATATAGTATTTTATCATCAAAATAAAAAACAAGATTTATGAATAAATTAATTTTATATAAAAAATTAATTTTAAATCCACAAGATTTTTAAATAAAATGTTGGTCGCTCTCTAAAATTTTTCTATTTAAGAATTACTAAAAATTGTAATTCTTAATAAACTGCAAAATTTTCTCGTAAAACTCAAAAATTTAATATAAAATTTAATTTTTTTTTTAATAATAAAGTGACCTCTTGAAACAATTGTCAATATTTCAATTTTAATTATGGCTTTATCCCGCAAAATCAAAAAATGGTATGGACTGTACTTTTAATAAAAAGTCAATAAAAATTATAATTAAAATATTCATTCAAACAACGAAACAAATTCCGAGCAGTGAACGAAGCAATATGCAAAATTTAGAGATTGTCAGAATTGAGTTACAACACATTGTAAAATATTATTAAAATGGTTCAGTTTAACACTCTCCAATATGACCTCCCACTTAATAATTCTTCATATCCCACGTAAAATATCAATGTTTTATATCTCCATCGTTTAATCGAAATAATACAGTGAAATTCAATATGAATACGGTTTATATTTTAAGATCTTTAAGAGACAATTAAAATGAGCACATACACAGCAAGAAAAATACAGCTTTAAACAGATGATCTAAAATTTTTCATTTTTAAAACCTTACTGACAATTACAGTAATTGCCTTAATGTAAAATTTCTATAATAATCAGGGAGTAAGACGCCTCATAAAACCTCTCAGCTCTTATCATTTTTATTCTATCTTCCTCTGCAACAATAACAACGATCAATAACTGTAGTTATTTTGAGTCAGATATCTTCAACGAGCCGTAATTTATGCACTCCTGATTTACGTAGAATTATTTAAATTATTTAAACGATAGATTAATAATTACTGCTCTTATATTTGTGACAATTTATACGTCAGTAGCAACTTGCATTTTCAAAAAAAAATAATTAAGTTGATTTTTTTCTTCATATAGCTACTCTATTTAAAAAAAATTTATTTTACGCACACAATCAACCTACGTAATAAAAATATATTACATTATTAAATTTTAAATATTATTATGGATTTTCCGGTCAATTATTTTTTTTTTAATAATAGTCAAATATTAGAATCTAAATAAGAAAAGATAAATTTAATATAAAAAAAATTTTTGATCTACATAACCTTAAAATATAAAATTTATTCCGACAATTCCGACATATTTTGTTCTTTTTTGTAATGCATAACCTTTCATCGTATTTTCAATTTTTAATTTTGTATATCTTTAGAACATTTATTAGAAAATTGAAAAAAAAAACAATGGGTTTATTAGTTTCACTATTCTCAGTTATTTGTTCGGTCGCCTGTAAGTCTGTTCGTCCATTTGTACGAAAAACTTCTATCTACACCCTTTAGGACAATAAAAAAAAACTATAGATCTTTAGATTTATAACGAGAAATCTATTTCTTTAGAAGAAATTTTTTTTCACCACTCAAAAGTTTTGATCCCCCAAAATTTTGAAATTGTTTTTCTTTTAGTCTCTAACATGTAACGTACAAGTCTAACATGTAACGTACAGAGTAACTCAAGACTCTAACATTTTCAATTAAACTTTACAAAACTCTAACATTTTCAATTGCAGACGGAACAAAATTTTTTTTACCTCCCTCCTAACTCTTTCCGTAAATTTCCATTTTCTTTACTACTGTAAGCTTTCCAAATTTCTGTTAAAGTAAAAAACTAACATTAAAAGCCTTGCCATCCAAACATACAATAATTTATTTTAACTCATCTAATTAATCATCGAATTTACGCTAAAGCTTCGCTTAATTAATTTTCATCCCGAATGTATGCAATTTTTTTGGTTTTTTTAGTGTAATGAGAATAACATTTTAGAAGACTGCTTTGCCGGAAAATAATTTTTTTTAAGGAAATTGTGCTACATTACGAACTATTGGTTTAATTCGAACTTATTTTCTACGTTATTTGATTAAAATTGATTTATCATTAACAAATTTAATGATCAGATTAAATTATGTATTAAAATTTTTAAATATTTGCTATTATTTTCTATAATAGTTACGGCTATTTGTGTGTTCATTTTTTTTCTATAATTTTAAACTCATTTTAATTTTAATTAACATTCATAGTGTTGTTTCTTTTACAAAATAATTCTCAGAAAGTTTAAGATTAATAAAGATTTAAAAAATTGTAATTTACTTCTATTTATTAAAATTTTTTTTATAATTTTTTTTTAATTATTATTTTTATATTGATTATGGTAACCATTTTCTTAAGGTAAACACTTTATTATGTTCATAATACCGGTATAGTATTTACTCATAGTTTCATTTAATTTATAAAGAATTTTTCATTACACGCAACATTACATTACAGAATTTTTACATTTTAATAATTATAATAGTATAGGTATATAATATTATATAGATAATGTTTTATATAACTTGACAATCATAGGGTGCCAATTCGTTAAATTTGAATATTAATCATTAAAAATTCTATTTAGATGGAAAAAGATGATTATTTAGAAGCAAGACTCTATGATTAGAAACTATAGAATTGTTGTTTGTCAATTTATTCTATTTTAAAATTTAATTTGACTTGCTGAATTAAGAAAATTTACAAGTATATTACAATTTTTAAAAATTAAGCTGAAAATATGAAATAAAAACAAGTAATCGTTTCAAATTTGAACAATTCGAAGGACTTTAATAGCTCTAATTTGAACATACAAAATTTTCCAAAAATCTGCTTTAGAAATTTCTAAACTATAAATTAACTTTGAGTTATCAATAGAATAATCTGTGCTTGACTTTATTCAGTATCCTTTACTTCTACGATTTGTAGTTATAATCTATTGGTACACCATTCGGCAATTAAAAGTTTTCTAATTGATTTTGCTTCTCGAAATTTGCTTCACAAAAGAAATATAGTGCAATATAAACAAATAAAACCATTTCAGTAAAAACCTAAGCATAACCTATTTATAAAATTTTGATTTACTCGACGATTTCAGTTCTGACTTTGCCAGTTTTCTCTCCTTGTCACAGAGCTATAATTTTCATGAACATTCCAAACATAGATCCAATTTTATAATTACAATTTTAAACATTTATAATCGTTTTACATCTGTCAATTTTAAAAATTGTAATTATAAAAAAACCAACAAAAACAAATAACTGGTTGACCTCGAGCTTAAAAACAATAAACAAAAAAAGAGAAAAAAAATCTTTTAGTTTTCTCAATTGACTGCTTTGTTGTCAATTGGTCAAAATGTTCTTATGTTAAATATACTTTGAATTTTAAAAATTTATTTGTTTTTTATTTTTCCTTCTCACACTCTCATTTTACATATTACTACCATTTGACACTCACTTAAAAATTTTAAACAAAAGAAGTAACTTGAAGGCACAGCACTATTACTAGTAATATTGTCATAAAGATTCAATATACCAATATGCCCATGAAAATAAATTGGCATGTATAGCAAATTTAGAAAAACAGGAAAAATATTTTTTAAAAATTTTTATATAAAATTTTAATTAATATTCTTAAGTTATTTCGGCATAATATGTGTACTGTCCTTTTCTTTCATTACCTCGTACCATTTAATATCCGTAAAGGATATAAAAAATATGAGAAAAATTCTAACGAATTGCAGACAAGGCATGAGGCTTATGAGAAATTTGAATACTTAGTGTGCGTAATTAAACAAGGAAAAGTGGTACTAGAATAACTGGTGTTTACTTAATAGTAAACGGTACCAATAATAAATGCTGGGTACGAAAAGTGGAAGAAGAAGAGAATGTGTCATATGTAACATTTAATATTTAAAAGCCACTATTAAATAATGATGAAAGCCCATCTCTTTGTTAAACAAATCGCCATAATTTAATTATTCTTGTAACTGTAGAAATTCTCTCTCTATAACTGTAATAAATCACATAATAGAATTTATATTTTTAAAACCATTATTTTTTTAAAGTGTAGTGCACATATTACATAGAGTCTGCATTCGCCCATTTCTTATTCTATTTATATTTTCAAATATTTTATAATTACAAATATTTTAGTTAATATATAATATAAAATTACATCTTATTATTAAAATGTAATCTACTAACTAAAAAATTTAATTAAATCTCTTATATTAAATTGTTCTCATATAATTAAATTCTCTAATACTTTAAATAGTTCCGCATATAATCATAATATTACATTATAAATTCAAATATTGTATTGAGGAAGGTAAGGGGGGAATTAAACAAACATGAAGAATTCATGTTTGTTTAATTCGAACATTCGAATTCAAAAATATATACAAAAATATGTGAAGAATTAGTTATGGTACTCAAATGAAGTCAAAATACCTCAAGTATCTTATAAAACCTAGGTTTATTCAAAAACAATTGAACAATATTGCAATATATAACAAACTGTCACATAAACTCAATATGCATACATAATATATAGTATATAAATATAATATATAATATTAAAATTTAAATAAACATTTATATTTTGTATCTTCAATTAATTAATTATTATACACGTGTATAACAATTTATCACGATCGGCGCTTAATGACACGACATGCGAACTCCTTCTTTTTTAAACCAAGCTTTATTTTTAAAATAAATAGTAATTATCACTTTTATATTATTTGTTCAAAAATTAGAAAATATTTTAAAATTATTTTAATATTAAAAAAAAATTAATATACAATAACACATACACAAACTTAAGCATGTGCACAAGATCATCCTATAGAATCAATATAATATATTCTATGTGACTACTTAATGTAAACATATCTATAGCATGAAAGAATTCTTTTTGATTTACATAAATTTCAACTTAGATCAAAGAAAATGATTAAAATTATACAATTTAAATAATTTACAATATTATTTTATGCATTTTTTAATTAATGAAATTGTTATAGAATATCGTAGAATCTATGTATACTCGGTATATATACAAAAAAAATTTATACATATATTAAATTTTTTTAAAAATTAAATCATTAAAAATCTATTGTAAATAGCACATGATTGTCTGTATTGCAATGCATATTATTGCAATGATCGTCTGCATTGCATCGCATTGCATATTTAACTGTATAACATGACAAGTTTACATAAAAATCAATTAATTTGATCAAGTGATGTAAACTCATTTTAAATATTAATATTCAACGGCAAATATTTAGTACATGTCTGAAACTTAAAACCGGCTCTGTGCAATCTAATTTTGGAATGCATTTTTCATAAAGAAAACTTCTTACACCATTCACCATTAATAAAATGAGGATCCCACATTTCGAAATAATCTCGCCAATATTAAGGCTTATTAAGGCTTTTTCGGTTAAAAACTCAATATGTGAACTTTCTTGCAATTTGAAAGTTTATCGTTTATTGCAAAAACTGCAATTAGTAAACAAGTTTCCAATTATATTTTAAAAAATCAAATGTTTATAGCTTTTTATTAAAGAAACATGGTTCTAAACTCACTGGTATCATATTTAGAAAAGATATACAAATGTTTAGTCTCTCCTCCGACAATATTGATTTCAAATTGAACAGTCGACTAGCTGCGCTTTGTTACACTTGATTTACTTTGTGTAAATCACTCCCATAACCAGCTCAAAAAAGTTGAAGTGTGATTTTCGTGCATTTGTATAGTTAACGTTTTTCTAATCACTACTGGTTAGATGCGAATCACTTGTTTAAATAATACAAATTTCATTCGGAATTCGAATATATATGATGTAGGACTTGTTAAATGTTAAAATATTTTTCCCTTTTGTTCGCTGTAAAAATTCAAAATAATATGTGAATATCAGCCAACATTAATTTCAAAAATCAAATCTAATCAAATTATTACGTTAATTTACACATTATTCTTATTTCGAATGAATGGAATTCATTAAATTATTGTATATATACTTACTTGCATACACATTTAGTCATGCTGTGATCACAATTATTTCCCAGAACGGAAATAAACTATTCACTCCACTCAAAATTTTAATTTATAAAATAAACAATAAAACTCCTAGCTTGTTAAATATACTCACACACTTAATCCTATGATCAACATAGTGATAATTAACAATAACAAGTTAATAATTAACTTTATAATATATTATTATAAGTTTTTTTTTCTTATTTTCATATATAATAAGAAAATTAAATTTTAAAGATTCTATAAATTATTATTTTATATGGCAATTCCAATTTTATATAATATTCTAGTGTTATATAATAAACGCCTATATAATATACATAAATTATAATGCAAAGATAATAATGAAACTAATAATTATTATTTTGTGTGTAAATGTATGTACGTGTAGTATGATTTTTGTTCACTTAAGAAGCATACAAATTGTAAAGTATTTATAATTTTTATTATTCTATATTTTTTATAACTGCATCTGTTATTATGCAGTAGTAATTTTTTGCACAAAATATTATTGTTGCTTTGTGTAAACAAATTATTATTTATTATGAAATTTACAATTGATTATTGTGTACAAATATATACGAAAATTTAAAAAAAAATATTTTGGCACAAAATGTGCAATTAATTTATTGTAGATTATATACTTGCTAAGTATCTTGCATAATGTAAATCTGTATAATGCAAATTGCCTATTATACTTAATTCCTTTATATTTAAACATTTAATTAATGAATCTATATTGAATACTTGTTAACTTATTGTTATCTTGCTCTTTGACAATTGAAAATTTTGGAATGATTCCGACTTGATTCGGAATAAATTCGAATTGACTTGGAATAAATTAAGGAATAAGAAATATACAGCGTTTATGATACATTTTCGAAATTTCGGAATGATTCCGACTTAATTCGGAATAAATCCGAATTGACTTGGAATAAATTAAGGAATAAGAAATATACAGCGTTTATAGCACATTTTCGAAGCAGCATAATAGAAGAAATTTTTCTTCTAATATTCAAAAATTCTTGCAAAATAATATGATAATGACCAAAAGTTTTTTATATCAACTCAGTAATAGAATATATTTGGACATTTCAATTCAGATGGACCTAATAAAAGAATATATTTAGAATCCTATTATCTCTGTCATCTGCCTATTAACATTAAAAATTAATTTAGAACGTTTACTGATAATGAAAAATAAGTAATCAATATTAATATATGAAAATTATTTTATAATTATTTAATTATTATTTATCGATTTCTTTTCCATATATTGTCAAGAAATTCCTTAGAAATTCTTAAGCATTTTTCTATTAAAGTACGGCATTTAAAATAATTTTAAAATTATATTTAATTTCTATAGAAGATTAATACCTAAATGTTATATGTAAAATGTTATATGTGAAAAGTAATAATTATATTGTAATTAAATCTAAACTCAAAATAATTGTATCAGTTATATTTGTGTATATATACTTGCAAATTAGTCTATACAAGTAGTACACTATATTATATTGCCTCATTTAATAACTTAAATCAAGTTTTCCTGTTCCAATAAACAATAAATATTCGGATAAGTTTATAATTCTTGGATTGCTTTTAAAACTTAACTGAGCTTTTCAATTCTCAATTGAAACGTATAGTTAAATTCAAAAAACTAATAGTGAGCTATAGAACTTTTATTTAGTGTAATTTTTTTGTCTGTGAGAAATTAAATTTTAAAAAAGACTTAAAAAAGTGACATAAATTCGAAAAGTTATCACCGATACTGAAACTTGGCATAAAACGTCGTATATCTATTTCAGTAGTTTCTCCTTAGTACCACAGAAATAATATACATAACCAATTAGAACTAATTGACATAAACAAAATATCTTTTATTCAAAATAATGAAGTATTATTTAAAGATAATTTGTGAAGATGAACTTTAAAAATCATAAATTTAAATTATTCTTTTAACAAATTCAACTATTAATCACACACACATATTGATATTTTCATTTAAATCATGTGTTAGTGTGTATTCTTTGCAATGTTTTCATTTTAATGGCTAATGAGTTTTGAACTTGTTTAAAACTTGTTTAAAAGTAGAAATGTCATATATACTTACTAAAAATTATAACTGAGAAATCCAAAGTTCGAATTTATGTTTCGAACAGTTCTGCAATTTTAAAATACGCTTTAATGCTTTTCAATGCTCATAAAAAATACCGGTTTATAAATAAATACGTCATATTTTTGCCATTTGTGTCGTAATAAAATGCTTATTTACCTGAGTATGATTCATAGTTTTGCCTAATTTAAGAAAAACTGATATATTTACCTTTAAACGAAACTAGTTATTTATTGTTAACAAAAAACCAAAATGCAATTCAATTACAGTCATATAAATTTATTATTGTAAACCTATAAAATTTAGAGAGCCTTAGGCCCGCATAAAACTTTGATTGTTAATGGTGTGACAATTAATTGTATTTTTCAATTATTTCAAACGACAGCTAAATGCAATTATACAAACATAATAAAGCGCAACTTACCTCATGTACACACGCTTACCAACTGTTTTTGAGTAACTATGTTCCAATGGCTTCCCTAGGAAAAAAATTTACAAAGGAATAGGGAAAAATAAATGTTTGACGTGGATTATTCAAAATGATGCGTAAAGCATCTTCTTAGGTGCAATTTCATTAAAAGCTGATAAATAAAAATAATCGTTTCGTGAAATACATATAAATGGCTCAAATCAGAAGAATAAAATTGAAAAGTTCAACTTGATTTCAAATAGCCGAATTATCGCTACAAGAAACAAATCCGAGCGAAGCAGGTCACATTGCTTAAAAAAAATTTCTTGAATAAATGTTAAAAGCATAGCTTTTTTTCAGTTATTAAAGAACAATCTGCAACTCTCTTTGTACTTGAAAAAAATTTCAGAAATCTGACTACAATGGTTCAAAAACAGCAAGATTAGGAAAATGCTTTTAGACAGTTTTATCATATCATCTATAACGAAAAGGCGAGTGGACCCAACATTTTTACTTCGGAACATGTATCATGTAACGATGTTTATCTATAACGGAGTAAATTCCATCAATATACGGCAACTATTCGAACCTAATAGAATCCATTTTGTTGTTCTAATTTCAATGGAATTTGTCAATTTATAAAAATACAAAACTAGAATTTTTCAAAGTTTCAAACCTTAAATATTTTTAAAAATTTCAAAGCACGTTTAAAAACATTCAATAAATTTTTGCAAATTATATAATTAACATAATTTATTAATTTATTTTAGCATTTCCACACTTAATTTTAATAATTCAAATATTTTAACAATTAAAAATTTATTATGTGTTTTATAATTACAAAAAACATTAAGCGACATCTGTTGTAGAAATTCTGTCAAATAAAACAATATTGCCTTTTTTTAATATGACACAATTACTTGTTAAATTTACCGATTACTTTGCAGTAAAAAACAATTAAGTATTCAAATTAAAAAAAAAAATTAATAATTACTTGTAATCATGGTATATTTGAATTAATTTTTAACCTTTATTTTTAATTATTATTTACAATTTCAAATCTAAAAACGAAAATTAAATAATAATATTTGTATATTTTACAAAATTAAAATATAATAAATAAAAAATAAATTTATGTAAATTTTCAAAGATTTATTAGAAATATTCTAATACAAAAATATACAATAAATTAATAAATTAATAATTTTCATTCTTAAATTTATAACTTTTATACAAAATAATTATATGATGATGATGTTAATATTTTTTTTAATAATTTATTTAAATTTTAGCTACTTAATTCTATTTAATATAATATCAAGATTATCGCATTCATAAATTAACATTAAATTTTCTATAACCTTAAAAATATATTCAATTGTAAATGATATTCGCGCGAATAATTTAAAATATTAAATTTAATAAATTTAAATTACCGTATAATTATCGTTTATTTACAAGGTTTACAAAGAAAATTTATGTACTTATAATATTCAATATTCTTTATGTTATACAAATTATTATATATAGATTTTAATAGAAGAAAAATAAATGTTTCATTTCAAAGATTTAGGATATTTAAAGGTAGTTGCAGAATTCGAGGAAATCTTTGAACAATATTTATTAGTTAATGAAATTGAATAATTTGGAATTATCTTACCCTTAAAAAAATTCACACAAATTAAACGCAAAATAATCTCTATAAGTTTTATTCATAATACTCGTACAGTTTTCAAGTAGAGATTTCTGTTATACGGAGAGTTCATTAATGGGAGTTTTGCATATACTACTCAAATCATTTAAAGTTGTGGATATTATTAAGCATTTTAAATATTGTATTAAAATTTAATTTACATAAACAAGAATCCAATTTTTTCAATATAAAAAATACAGTTAATTCTAAATGAACTAGACTCCATAAGGGAATTGAGTTAGGAATATATCCCAAAATATTGTAACATTAGCTCTTTTCGAATTTAAGCTTCGTTTGTTTACCATTGCCTGAAGCCTGAAAGCCTTACCATTGATTAAGCCTGAAAACATCTTGTTAACTACTACAAGTTTTCTTCTCGGGTATGTTCGAAAATTTTGGTTAGGCTTGGTTTTAGCGTATAACCAAATCGATTTAATTCATCGATATTTCATTTTAATATTAATAATAAACATCTAAAGACAGACAGATTTTTTAATTGAATAAATGTCGTAATTTGCCTAATTTCAATGAAATTGACTACAAAAAATGGAATGTTACTGTCGCAGTACAACATTTCTATTCATTGCAGCAGTAGATAAGCTCTTATAAATCACATTTTTAACTGGAAGAAGATGGAAGAAAAACAATATTACTATATACATCCAGTTGAATTGTAAAATAATTTTAACTGCCCGGAAATTAATTTATTGTGGTCAGAAATTATCAGAAAACAAAATAATAATTTCAATGTTTTAAATAAACATAATAAATAATAAAAAAGCGAAATCTATTTTAAAAAAAATTAAGGTAATCAGGTATTTGACGAATTTTTCCATAAATATTCAAATAATAATTTATTTTTTTTCTATTAATTAGTAAATTAATATTTCAAAATATTATCATAATAATAATTTCCTTATAATATTCTAATTCACAATTTTATAATTTCCTTATAACACAAAACTTACATATTGTAAAGACTTTCTAATATTTAATTTATAATGGCATTTTTAGTTTTTATTAATTTTTTTAATATCAAATTTTATCATTCCTTGAGCTTTTTTTACTTATTCATTCATTTTGTTATAATTTAAACAGTTTGTTTGTGTAGACCCAATCTATACCCTGAAAAAAAACACAAAGAATGAAAAATTATCGGAATTGCATTAAACTTTTAGATTTAATTTAGTTTAAGCTTTTTTTTGGTTTATTTCTGATTTGCTTTTCAGTTCCCCAAAGAATCTTGTTCATTTAAGCGTTATAATTATTACAATTATAACATTTTGCCAATGCATTTTTTATTTGCTTTGTTTTTGTTTGATTTCATTTCCTTGTTCTACTCATATTTAATTTGTATTTTGTTATTTTTTGTTTTTTTTTTTTTGTAATTAGTTAAAATGCAAAATTAATTTTTTTTTTCTTTACAATTTTTAACCTAGATTTATAACAGTTAGATTAGTAACTAAGCGATAATTTCATTTTTAACTCAAGGTTTGTATCTTTGCTAAAAAAAAATTTTTTTTTTCTTTCGCCTTCTCTCTTTTATTCATTGTGAATATGTAAATAAATTGTACAACAATAAAAATTAGAAATTATTAATATTCTAAAAATATTGTAGTATTTGTAAATAAAAGGGTATAGTAAGTAATAGCCTCATTAAGGCATATTTTAGATTAAAATGCATTCTACAGTCACCTTACCAGAAGCTTACAGAAAGAAAAATGGAGGGATAAAAGGAAAGATTTCGCCGTTGAGATGGTTGCACATGACATAGCACATCGAACAAAGTAAAGCAACAATTTAATAATGTAACAACAAAACTGAAATAAAATTTTATGTGACCGGTCCTAATATTTGATCAAAATGAAACTTGAAGAAGTTGTTTAGATTAATCCCAGAAGGTTTTTAAAAAGAAAACAATATTTTTATAATCTATCAATAAAAATAGTATCGTAGAAACGTATACAAAGTTATAGAATTTTTCCCGTTCCCATAAGTCCCTATTATAATAAAGTTGAAAATCTGCAAATGTAATCATCCGGGGTATTGTTGAACCTTTAACTTTTAATTTCATAACCTCTTGGCAAAGTCTAAAACTTGTGTTCTACGAAATGTAGAAGTCAAGAATCTTCACAGAGCAAGAAAATCTTGCTCTGTGAAGATTCTGATTAAAAAAAATTAAAATAGCATCGATTTTATAAAATTGATATTGGATTGAATTTGGTAAGCTTACGAAATAAGAACTTGCAATCAGGAAGGCCTTCAGGTCCACTTGAAATTTTAAACATAAATAATTTTCAATTTTAATATAATCATGTTGGGTATTTGAAGAAAGATCTTAACTTATTCAGCAACTTATTGTGTTCAGCAGGTGAGTTAGCTTAATATCGAGGATTCCTTCTGCATGTAAACTACAAAAATTCAGTAATTATTTTTAACTTACATATTAAATTTTGGAACTTAAACCTCATATTCTTCCATAATACATAAATATTTTCATATACCATCGTATATAATTTTATATACAATAAAACTTGTGTTATTTTTTAACAAATACACGTCAAAAATTCCACATCCATATAAAACCTGTAATTATTTAAGAAAAATGTGGAGAATTTCGTAAATCTTCATTTCTTTTTTTTGTTAATTAATTCGTTGGAAAAACAAAATTTTCTTATCATCACTATACCAAAATAACAAAAACCCAAAATTCCAAAAAATTCTAAAAAATTCTTAAAATGAATCAGTTTATTTCTAAAATTAATAATTTTGCGGTGCAGTCCAAAATTTCGAAAAAAAATACACAACTAAACTAATATAATTTAAATTTTTATACTGATTCATTCTTGATGTTTTTCCACTCTAACACTTCTTAGTATAATAAATTTAATTAGCATCTTAAAAAATATTTTGACGAAATTTTGTATTAACAACGGGAAGAAGAAATTAACATAATAAAACTAACATGCATGTATGTATGTGATTGTATATAGATAGTGTTAAGGTCTGGGGATTCCCATGATACATTTTTAACATTTAATCTCATAATATGTACACAATATAAATTATATCCAATATTATACATAACTACAAATGATTATACACTTAACCTGTATCAAAATATTAAAAAAGTAAACCTTATACGTTAGTTATATTTTTATTTAACGCAGATATTTAACCGGTTTTCTGAATTTTGTTTTTTCTCTTTTTTTTAGTATTATTCCATATTAACTTCTTTGATTTCTAAAGAAAAGCATTTTTATATTTATTTTTGCTGGTTAACGCATGTATAAACGAGCCATAGTTTGTATTTATATAGGGAAAAAACTTGACCAACTACACTATAATCGGTGTTACTAATTTAAACAATATTTTATAATGTGAATGTATAAGGTTTATTGTTATAGCATGTATTTGTGAATTATAGGTACGTGTTTCAAAAATTTGAGTAAAAAATATTAACGGTTTTAGAGACAACCTTATATACTTGATGGGAAAATATTTAATTTTTAACTTTAAATTTTTAATAAGATGATAAGCATTTTAAGTTTTGGGTTTTTCTATAACAATTGAATTTGGTTTAGCAAAGCTCGCAATTGGTTGCGTGATATTTGTCAAAATAATTAAAATGATAATAAAATACAAAAAATTTGTTTACAGTTGCTATTAACACTAATGTAGCCGAATGCATTTGCTAGCAATTTATAAATAACATTTTCAATTTCAGACGGAATTGTAGGTCCGTCTCAATTATTCATTCAAAATTAAATAACAAAAACCCAGCAAATACTTAAACCACAATTTTTATCCTCATTTAAAATAAGTCAGTTGTACCGAATTTGACATCGATATACATGCCATATGTCGATATTGATATAATGGAATAAAGGTATAGGCAAGTAAATAGCTATATAATTTTATTTTCTTAACATATCTTGTTTTTCTTTACTTTTGTATCTGTAAAGTAGCGACTAAGTTTAATATTATTGATGTTGATCAACTAAAGGGTATTAACATGAAAAACATTTGTCATATTATTTTAATTTGGTATAATGTTATAATATTGTTAATACACTGTTGCTGGTGATGCAATTATTGTTCGTGGCTTTGGAAGTTTTGTCAAATAATTTGAAAATTATTAGATATTCTTGTATACTGGAAAGATACTTCATTATTGCTGAATAAATTTAAGATTTGTTTAGCAATAATAAATATGTGTAGAACATATAAAAATTTAAATCAAGCTAAAATACATACTTTGGGTTCTTTTAAAAATGTCATGTGATATCTGTCATCGTTTTGAAAACTCTACCCTGTAAGTTAGACAAACGTCATAATTTTAATTTTGCAATTGACATTGGAATTGCAGCTATAATTGTGTCATTTATAAGCATCTTTAAAAAAGTAATTGCGAAAGTGAGTGTAGTTGAAGAGGATCGAAATTTAAGTGAAAATAGTAAATCTGATGTAAATATAACTGAGGAAGTGTTAATTCTTTATTTATAGATACATGAAAATATTAATTTATGTTATTTTTACAACATGTACACATTAATTAATTTCAAAACTCAAATGATTAGAGTTATTTAATGTCAGTGTCAAATTTGACATTTTTGAAAAAGGAATCATATGACATTTTTGAAAAAGGCCTTTGTTAAATAGATTTCTCTAACGCTATAGTTCATTGTCCTCATGGAGCAACAGTATATACATAAATACGAAGCATTATCATATATTTTAAAAATATTCTACAAAATGTTACAATCACTGTTAAAAATTTATGTCATAGACTATTTTAAATTGAAATCACATGAAATTTTAATCTCATCAATTAACTTAGTTGTAATATTCGAGCAAAAACAATTGTAACAGGGCCCTTAAAATGCATTTTCTGGAATATTTTTAGGTTAGTCTGTTATAGATATATATAGGTACTTCTTTAATGTATTAATTGCATATAATATTATTTGAAAATTGTATGAAACAAATATTTGACCGTCGTCTGCAAATTTTAAATGCCAAAAGTTAATTAATAACATTTCAAACCAAATGCGATTTCTTTTACATGCATTTTAACATCCATAACAGTTCTTAATAAATGCAATAATTGTACTCTGAGTCAGTGTTTATTTTTGAAAATTTTTTCACGAATCTTTACCTATACATATAAGACTATAATGCAATTATTGAATAAAAATAAAATTTAATTTTGTTTTTCATCATGACGCTTATAAAATCTTATAAGGTTTTACTACAATTTTATCGTATCTTTTATAGTATAATACAGAGAAACTCTATAAAGTAACTTGTTTGAAAGGAAATGAAAAATGAAGGAAAAAAAAACAAAGTTATACTACAACTGTTTGCGGTTAAACTTAAAAAAGAAACAAAACAAGAGAAACATGTATAGACATTAAAGGTAAAAATCTTACCAAGTTCAAGGTTAAAAAAAAATATGAAATTATTATAGTTTTTATACTTTTACAATAAAATTATGCATAAATTATTAACTTTTATCTTGAATTTAATCAATAGTAATTGGCAATATTTTAACTACATGCTTTTATTATAATATAGTGTACATATACATATAAAAAGTAATTTGAAATCTTTAAAATAACTTAAGAGTACAAATTATATTGAAAGCTAATTTAAATAAATTTATTTTTCAGATAATTTAATAAAAAGTCATTTAAATACGATATTTTCGTTGCTAATGCCGTTACAATGTTATAAATGCAAGTTTTCGTACAAGTCTTAAAAAGTCGATAAAATCTATTGTTTTAAAAACAGCGCATTTTTCCATCAATTTTAGCCTATAGAATATTTTTTTCATACATCCCTCAAAGCTCCAAATACTGAACACATTTTATTCGAATAACTCTTTTAATTCCATTAAATATTGCATAAATTTAGGGGCTCAATATAATACAATTAATTGGTTTAGTAGGGTAAAACAAGATAAACGTAAAATTACTATTGCATTCGTACTTTAATAGACATTTATTTGGAACTTATAGTGTCGTCGACCAAACACGAACAATATTGTAAATATTTGAGAACGATTTACAAATTTTAAGCTGTAATAAATCTTTAAAAGAAATGGAAATACAAAAAAATTTTGTTGTCCATTTATCTAGAAAATTTAATTTATTTTATCAATGCGTCTTTGCATTTATTTAGCATTGAAATGGGACACGAGTATTTGTGGATTTTTATGAATCTTATCATTTGTTCACATTGAATTTATTACGTTTAAAAATATAATATTTGTATTTAATTTAAATATAAAAAGTTGGTTTTGATTTATGTAGCGTATGTAGCGTAATGGATATTTGAATATTTAATAAACTGTATTGAAAATCATATAAAAACACTTACAAGATCTAAAAATATACGTTATTGCTATATAAAACTTTTTTCCCGTTGTACATTCTACGGAATATTTCCTTCCTTTGTATAAAAATGAAAACTTACTCGCATTAATTCCAACTGAGATCTACGGTAAAAAGCACTAACTTTCACATTTTGAAAATCACCGTTTATTAGTTCCAAAATCACCGTTTATTATTTTAAAACAATATACTGCTATTATAATAAAGTTAATATCATTTTGATAATTAACATTTTCATTACAAAATATAGAAATTGATTTTCTAATATCGTAGAATTATTAAAAAAAAATATTAAAACCAAAAATTCCAGATCAAAACTTTTTAATATACAAGAGCAATATTATTCTATTGTTGCGATATATTGAAATATATGTACAAACCTGTGACAGTTTTCTACATCTAGTAGATTGTATAATAACAATTTTCTAAAATAACTATAGCCTTTCATGAAACGGAAAATCTTTATAGCCCGGAAATTCAACAGAAAAAAATTTTTGGAATAAACTCACAACTCTTATAATATCAATTTTATTTGTTTATTCGTGAACTTTGTAATTTTTTTATATATTGTTATATTACATTTTATTTTCTTATATTAATTTAATTTTATTTTAATATACACATATTATGTATTATGTATACATAATTCATAAAATGACAGTTCGAATGTCATAATAAAATCTATAATAATAAAATTTTATTTCCCTTTCTACACACATTAATAAAAAATTTAAAGCAAAAAATAAAAAAACAGTATTATAACACATTATAACAAAATTATAACACATAACGGTATTATAACAAAAAAAAAACCGCTTAAATTACTTAATTTTCTCTTTATAAATTTCTTTAATAAAATCTTATAATAATGTCAAAAATTAATTTAAAATTATTTATGTAATTGTAAACTTCAAAAAATTTTGAAATAATGTAATAATTAATAAAATAAATATTAAGTTACAATATTGAAAATCATGAATTCATATAAGATTTTATTTGTATTTCCTAAAAAAAAAGTTTAAGAATTTTTCAAATATTTTTGTCTTAATTATTGTTATTTTTTTTTTTATATACTTACATAGATTATTAGACAAACACAGAACAATCATTATTATTCGCGAAACTTTTAAACTAAATTCCTAATACAGTAAAACCTCTATAAGATGGAGTCCTTTTTAAAAGTAGGAAAAATTTCCACTTTACAGCTTTTCGATTAAGGACTATTTTTTAGGACAGAAATCCAAACAACCAAATAATCAAAAATAACCCAAACAACCAAAAAAATTTTACGAACACATACTTGAATTGATGTACGACGATCACGGCATACGAAAATTGACATTAGGAGCTTTTTATGTCAAATTTGTACAAAAATTTTGTTAGATTCCGTCTTATAGAAGTTTTCGTTTCAGAAGAATTTTTAACATGCCATTGAAAGTAATGGAACAACTTTATTTTAATTGTCTCTGTTCGATTTACAGAGATTTTCATCTTACAGAAGTTGCGTCTTAAAGAGGTTTCACTGTTTTATAGAAATAAAAAAAAAGAACTAATAAACCAGTTATGAAATTCTTAACAGTAATGTAATTAATTTTTTTTTTGTATTTTACTTTTTCTGTAATTTTTTTGTGTATATTAGCTTTTGTTATTCAATTTTTGTTCTTTTTGTTTTTTTGTTATTTCGTTGTTACCACCACACCATTTTAATTACCTTGAACATAAAAATATTTCATTTTATTTTCCGATCATTTTTAGCTTTTACTTTAGAACCCACAACTTTTCTATAATACAAATAATAAACAGTAACATACATTCAAACGTAAATATAGTAATTATTATTGTTGTTGTTTTAATTAAAACTTACTTGATTTTTTTTTTCACCTAAATGAAATTTAAAAGAATTATTTTCAGAGTCAATTTAAATTAACAAGTGTAGAATTAAAAATATTGTTTGTAAATTTGTAATGTATTGATTACCATATGAGAGTAATACTCGTAATTACTGAGAAATTATGAGTGCAGTAATTTTAATGAAAATCGTGAAAAGTAGGCATTTATGTAATTTTTGTGGTAAAAAGTGAAAGCTACACCAATTTTGGTTTTAGTTTCCTCAACAATTATGTGATCACTTACAATCAAACGCAACAATATGATTTTAATCTTCTGTTCTATAGACATATTGAATAAAAATGAATGTATATGTTTTTGTCTTCCTGTATGTTTTTTATGCACTCTTACACTATTAATCCGATCACCATAAAACTGTTAAACTATGGGAAATTGTTAAGAAAAACCCCGCGGTATCAATTTACATAAATATTTCGGAAGCCATTTGATATTGTAAATTGAAAATTTACCCTACTTCCAATAAACTTAATGTTTTAGCATATTAACATTTTACACTCAATTAACATTGAATTTTACACTCAATTAGAGTACATGACCATTATAATGTCCATTTTCAACTGTGGAGGAGACAACAAATTAAATATGAACGAAAATAGTTTTAAATGCACAATCATATGTCACAGCAATTACCTCTTCTGGTAAATTTTAATCAATTCCCGAAACCAATTAACGGCAGACGCTACAATTCAACATATGGAACAGCACATTCGAAAATTGTTATTCGACCGTAGTGTGCAGAAGTCTTTTACCATGTGGCATTCTATTTTAAATATCTTTATCGTTTTAGTGAGAATCTTGACAACCAGTTCTTGTCCTTTTTTCCCAATTTCTGGGAAGAAAATCAACAAAGATTGCAAATTGCAAATTTTTAATTTATTTTCAATTTAAATCAACTTCCAATTTATTTTTTCATCTCTTCAATTTTTAATTAGTTTCTTTTGAAAAAAGTTTCATTAAAAAAATTTTACAAAATTTTATTTATAGTATTAGATATATACGTTATATATTTTACATTTATAAATAAGCGCATGAATAAAACTCGTTTAAGATGACAAATAATTATTTTTGTTATACGTATGAGTATGTTGTTTTTAGCAAACACGTATTAATTGTATAACAAAAAAACCCCAAAATATTTAATATATAACTAATGATGATTTTTATAATTATACCAATTTATAATATGCAAGTAATATACAAAAGGGTTAAGATTATAAAATTAAAATATTCTAAAAAATAAAAACTTTTACCTTAAAAATTCAAAGTTCATTTCAACAGTGTAATCCTTTATATCAACAATTAATTAGCCTACAGACAGAAATTCATAAATAACAAATTTACGTACGTTCAAAAATTACGATAACCTTGAAATTTTTGTGCTAAAATATAAAAATTAAAGTTAATTCAAATGATTAAGTGATGACAGATAGTTTTTCTTTGTCTTGTATGTTCTGATTATTTTAAGATTTGATATGCTATAGAAGACACTCACCTTCATATATGACATTTGTTATTTAGAATATCTCAACGCGTCCTATATCATGCGTTGCAAGCGTTAGCAAAATCGATGACGCGCATAGAATAATTGCATTTGTAGTAGCATTTAATTGACTTACAATAATATTGTGTCCATATTATAAGATCGACTTTAAGAAACTTTGAAGCCGTCTAGTGTACGAATATTTCAGAAAATTATAAAATTCATATAAAATTAAAAAATATTTTAAATTTTTATTAAATTTTTATAAATAATTTTTATTTTGAATTTTAATATTGTTATAAAACAACTTTTTTACTCTGAATTTTATCAAAAACAAAAATTAAACTGTTTCAATATTTTTATACTTAAATCCATATAGTCCCCGTTTTCGTATACAGCTTTATTTGACTATAATTAAAATCTGTTTCATATCTGTTTCTCAATAATTTAAATTCTTTAAAAAAAAATAACAACAATGCCTCGTCCAATACAAAAAAAAAAAAAATTTTATTTCAAGTTTATTGATCTTTTGTATACCTACATACATACATATATACAAAATACCTTAACACACACTTAAATACCTATACTCTAGTACTTCAGGGAATTACCACTCTACTAAAATAACAATTAAAAACACTACTTTTTGTGAATGAATCATATATGAACAGTAATCTGTTATACTTAAGCAGAGTTGATAATAACAGTATATTGCGAAATAAATTATTATTTTCCAAATATAATAAAAATTTTATCGTATTTTAAAAACAAATTATTACAAATTAATTTTAATTTTTTCTTATAAAAACAAAAATTTGACGCACATTCTATATACTAAGATGTAAATACCAATACTTACCTTTCTACCTACTATTTTTTTAAATATCTACCATTATACCACCTGCTTATCAACATCATTACCAAAGAAGGCCATTTTAAAAAAAAATAAAATATTGATTGTTATTCAAAGATTTTGACGTCAAAAGCAATATATTGTTTTTTTTTCTTCATCGCTTCGTATCAACGCTTTCTGTTCCAACCCGCGAAATTTTATTTATTCAAAATATTTTTCTAATATGTGTACGTAAAATATTATGCGATTATGCTGTGACGTCATTCCACAAAAAAAAAATATGAATGCATTTTTATCTAATAATAAAAAAAAAATTATATTGAAGTCATGGATAGCTTTTATACGTATAACAGAAAGTATGAAAAGCAATAACAAAAAAAATATTTGTACCATTGAATTACACGCGTATTAAACGTCTTTGGTAAAAACAACAAGAATATAATAAAAAAAAATATCTTTTAACTGTGTATTTTTTTATGAATAGTAATTTCCCGCGATTTTTAGAATTTTTTCTTGTTTTTTATGGTTCTTTTTTTTTTAATGGATTTATTGTTTTTGATCAAATTTTGTAGTTTTTACCAGAAATTTTCGGATCAGCGAATATTCTAGTGAAGCTAATAAAATTTTTTTACCCGATTAACAAAATGTGCTTTAATTCGTAAGTTCTATATGAATCCTTCTATTTTAAATAAAGTTTTTTTTGTAAGTATAGTGTTGCTAAGGCTATGGCAATTAATATTATCAAAAAGAGACGTGAACTTCCGTACACGAACTGTTCTAATCTGCTAATAATTGATCTGTAAAATTTTAAACAATTTTTTCAATTAATAAACACATATGTTTCAGAAGTCCAGTTAAATTATATTAGGCTCTTTGACATAATGAATTTTAAAGATATAAAATATGGAATATATGGAGTCCTACAGAATGTTTCTACATACAAAAACAGTAGATTTTTGTATTGAACCAATATTCAATATTCAAGAGATTGATAGATAGTTTATTGACTAGAGTCTAGTATTTTTCAACAAATATTGGCAACTAGCTAGCAAAAAAATTAATATTATGAATGATGGAAACGGGTGGCTTGCATGACGATTAATATTTGGAAAAAAAATTGTTCTACGGGTTTATTCAAAACTATGTAAGTATTATGGGTATACATAAGGTGGGGTATATGTTTTGTATATACATACGTACTTAAAAATGTCTTCTACGTAAAAAAAACAAGAACACAATTATAATAATAACAGATATTTAAGAATAAAAAAAAAAATTTTAAATCTTGATTGATAAACTTGATTTTCCTCATAGACACACCACAAAATAATCATTTTATGCTCAATTCGTGTGTTGTATTATGTCTATGGAATTAAGGCAAAACTGATTAAGTTGATTTAACACAAAATTTTTGATTCCAATTTTGCTAAGTGCGCTTTTCTCACGTAAACTGGACAATTCTAATAAACATAAAAAAAGGCGTTTGTCGAAAACACTTTACTGAATTTTATTTTTAGGTAAACAAACACTAAATTCGAAAATCTGATTAAATTTTCAATTGTTAATAAAAACTGACAATAGGATGTTACTCAACCGAAAAAAAAAATTATGTCGCAAAGTGGAAATAGTAAATTTATCTAAAACTCTACAAATGCAACTTTTTAGTTAGAATAGTAAAAAATATGTCCAAAAATGTATTCACTTATGGGGTTGTTACCAAAGCGCACGCATATTAAGTAAATCCCCTTGCAATTATAAAATTCGAGGAAATTATGATATCTCCTGAGTAAGTCATGATAAAATAAGAAACTGTACCATACAGTACGGAGCAGCATATAAATGTTGAGCCTTCACAACTTATAAAGGATAGGGTTATATAGTTTTCTATAGAGGAAATTATGATATCCCCTGAGTAAGTCATGATAAAATAAGAAACTGTACCATGCAGTACGGAGCATATAGGATAAGCTAAATTTAAACTAAAGTGCTTTCCTACTCAAAATGTATAAATATTTTCAACATATGCAAGATAATTCCACTGATAATTACCTCTAACAACTATAATCCGTTTTTCAGGGAAAATCTTCTATGACGTGAATTATCATTAAAAGTTTTAATTCTTCTGGACGAATTTCAATTAAAGCAATAATAATTATCGCTTTAAGCAATTTTTCTTGATTACCACAGATCCAAACCCAAAAAATTATATTATTTTGAAATTACGGCATTTAGTGTGTGGGTAGACTTAAATACATAGGTACGACAAGTTGTAAAAAACCTAAAATATCTTATACTTACCTTAAAAAAAAATTTACAATTTTGCAAAAAAAATTTTCATTCTATTCTTAATAAGAAGTAAAAAAAAAAAGAATTATAGAAAAAAAATTCTATTATTACTATTGAAAGTTTCAACACTCATGCACAAACCTTCCAACCTATACAGAAATTCTATTACACAGAGGAAAAAAATTAAATGAATTTTCAGTTTCTTTAAAAAAAAATCACAGTATAAAAAAAATACACAAACAAAAAAACCAGAATTTTATTTTGTACCTAGGTTTCTGTAAGGCATAACAGCAGACAAAAACCCAACAAAAAAAGCAAACAAATACAAAAAAAAATCAAAGAAAACACAAAAAAAAAATTAATAAATAAGAATTATAAGCGCAAATAAAATCAAAAACGCGATTTACACATACCTAACGTATAACACACATACACACGCGCGCACATTAATGTTATATTTACGATGCCTTTTTGCTTTACTACTTTGGTTTGCTATGTAACTTTGGTTGTTTTGATGCTAAGTAAGAAAAAAAAAATATTAAAAGTTTCATTTAAAATCTTTCTAGGATCAGTTGATTTCGAGTACCGGATTTGATCGGACGTATAAAAAAAAAAAAATTTTTTAAAATAAAATATTGTTATTTAGTTTAAGTTTTATTATTTTTTTTTCAAAAATAATTTAAAAATTAAATAAAAGAATAATAATAAAGAAAATTAATATAAATAAAAATTTAAAGAATTATAATTAAATTTTATGAGTATTAAAAAAAAAGTTCGAATATTTCCGGAATTGTGATTGAGATTTTAAAATAATTAAAAAAAGATATTCAAAAAAATTAATAAAATTAAAAAATAAAAAATAAGGAATTTTTTTAAAGGATAACATTAAAAATCAATATTTTTTTGTTTGTATTTTACTCAAATTGGAATAAAAAATTAATTTTAATATAGAAAGAAAATAATGTAAGTAATAAAAAAGAATTTATTTATTTTTTATTGAAAATTTTATTAAATATAAACAATAAATTTTTGCACTAGTGTACCCTTAATTTGAAATCAAAAATTATTTATCCAATTTAATATACTAAGAAGAGTTTAATTGCGAAGAATATAAAATTTTGAATATATCCAGTATCCTTAAAATTTCATTAATGTGAATTAATGCACCGCAATTCAGCAATTATAACTAAAAAGCTGAATTATGTGCTATGCAATTTTTGAAATCAGTCAGTTTTAATATTCTAGCAATTTAAATTTATTTTTTAACTTGAAACTGCAATAACTGACGATTTTAAGTAACATATGTATACTCAAAAATTGGAGTAATAAAATTTTTATATACACAATTTAGCAATCATCAAATTATTATATTGCTGAATTGCAATTATAAAGTATTAGTACAGTAGTACGAGTTATAAAATGTTATTTAAATTTCAATATCAGTTAAAATTTTTATTAAAAAAATCTGATTAAATTAAATATGCAAGAACACTAATCATACTAATGAAATTTTAAAAATAAATCTTTTATGAAAATTTGCTATATTTTCTAATTATAAAAGTTCGAGTTATTTTCAATAATAATTTTAAGATTTTGATTTGAATAGATTAACAAAACCCCTAGTGCTGAAATTCTTAGAATAGATAGATTCTATACTGTGGGTTTGAATACCTAAATTTAAAATTAATCACAATTTGATTTATTCTTTTCTCAAAAATTTTGTTTTGCTTCACTTTAGACTTTAGGCTTACGTTAGATTTTTTTTTTAACAAATTGAATAACGTTATACACAACGAAATTAAATCGTGTTTAAATATACACACAAGTGTTTAGAGTTTAAATATATAAATTTCTTCATTATTTTCTCATTGCATTAATAATGAAAAATTTATAACTATTTAAAATGCGCCAAATTGAAAATATGATTATAAGATTTTTTAAGTCACGTTTTTGATGTTTAAATTTAACTTGGTATTCAGTTTATCATTTAGTTTCCATTAAGAGAATACAAGTCAGAAATATTGGATAACAAATTTGATTTGATTACATTATAGGATGTAAGAATTTTGAATTTTTTGCAATAATATTTTCATACTCCTTTACACATTATTTCTGAACAAATAAACACGTTTGGGGACCTGCTACCCTATTATTAAAGTTTTTATTCTGTACTGAGAATATTTGTAATCAGCGTATATACTGTTGTTAACACTCGAGACAGTCACCCAATGAGTTCGTTGTAAATAAGTAACAAGTGCATAAAAGAAATTTTCAATTTTAATTTTAATCATTTTTTTTCTATATTTTCGTATTTAAAAAATTTCTGGTTTCAAAATTAAAAAAATAAAGCACTAATACACAATTCAGCAAATTTAATGTATAAGCTGAATTGTATATTAATGCCGTGATACTAAAATTTTCAAGTTAAGGATTTTCTAATATATAAAAGATTTAAAATAACGAAAACTATTTCAAATTTTGAGACACAACTGTACACCTTTGCCCTTACTACTTATATAAAACTTAAATAATCAAGTGAAATATTTCATGAAAATCATTAGGACTGAGAGGGTTAATGTTTTATTAATATTTTTTTAAATATTTAAGTTACAAAAAAGATTTTTATTTATATATTCACATATAGCTATTCAGTAAACCATTAAATAATATACTTGAATATCTATCACGTCCAATCATCTTATAATCTTTAACATTTAAGAATTGAAAATAATAATTATTTTATTATTAATTATTTTTAATTGAAAGAAAACTCGTTTCTTAAACATGATAATTATCTCATCAATAAATTTTAAAATTTTTCTAGTTTCATTATATAAAATGTTATATAATCATATACATATGAAATATATGTACTCGTATACATATGCATACACATATTTGTAAGAATAATCATCAAAAATTATAATAATAAATGATTAAATTAATTATTAATAATTCTTTCAATACCACACATATTTAAGAACAATATTTATTATTAAAATTAATATTTAACAATATAGCAAGTAATTTTTTATAAAAAATATTTATACATACATAAATATGTATATATGTTTTTATTATGTAATTATTCATTTTCTAAATTTCCAATATTAAAATATACCAATCCTTTAATATACTTCAATTTTGCAGTTATACCACTGATTCGTCGAATCAATCCACTGCTACCACATTCAATTTCAAATTAGGGGCGATTGTTTTAAATATATTAAAATAAAATGTGTTTTAATTGGATTATTAGTCTGAGATTTTAAAATTGCACTAATACTGCTATTGATATAGAATTCAGCAATTACAAATAACAATTTCCAAGTAGGGGATGTATCGAAGTATAGGTGTATTTTTACTAATATTTATTAAAATTCTAATTCAAAATTAATTGTATTTTTTAAAACTCATTACCGAATTTATTTATTAATAAAAAAAATATTCTATCGTTTTTGATTTTATGAAATTTTCAATTTATTGTACTAAATTATTTTACCAATAGATAAAAAACTTGTTAATTTCGCTAATATGAAATAAATTTAAAACACAATAACATTATTTAAATATTTCACATATATATTTCGCGTTTGAAATGGAAGAATATATAAAACAATATGTTACACATACGACTATTACATAAATTTAAACATATTTTACTTCTTATTTGTTGCATGTTGTACAATATGCAAATATATAAAATTAAAGTCGCGGTCAAAAACTTTTTATTAATAAATATATGTAAAAAATTTCGCGACCATCACCTATTATACATAATATTGTATAATACAAATGTGTCTATATATAAGTGCATATATATATATGAGAATATTATAAATATATGCAATTGCAATTATCATTAATTTGTAACTTTGTTTTAAAGTTGATAGCATTTAGGTGCCATCCCGTATAGTAATGTAGTATGTAAAATGAACAAAATTATTTATATAGAAAGAATTGGCATGTTAATAATTAATTTTTATGTTATATTTTTTAAAAGCCAAGTATTTTGCGTGTGATTTTCAATTCTTTTCTTCATATTTCACATATATTCATTCATATATATATATATAGAAAAATTATATATACAATTAAAAAAAATAATAATAATTATTCTATTAATACAATAAGATATTATTAAAAATTTTGTAATTTTGTAATAAGACAAAAACAAAAGAATGTATAAAAAATTACAATGCATTGCAATAAAATATAGAAAGGTCTTCTAAATTATAAGAATATTTAAAATGACAATATTAAGTTGCATAATATTAAGAAGTCTATCATTAAACCTTTGATTTCCAATACCATATCTTACAGACAACCACACATTTTTTTATATCTTTCTAATTCATTTATTTTCTCACAATCAATTTTTTACAATGGTTTCTTTCAAATAATTATTTTGGTCTTTAAGAATCATTTAAATATATGAAAGTCATCATAAAGAACATTTCTTACGGGAGCAGTTAAGGGTTAATAGTATGCTAAATAATATTTAAATTTAAAATAAATTATTAAAATTAATTAATTAATTTTTGTGCAGTTGGTTATGATCTCTTAAAGAAATTTAAAATAAATAAGTGATTTGAGAATGCAAGAATTTAATGATTATGCTAAGTAAATAATATAAAATGAAATGTCATATGAAATGTCAAAATTTTAATGTCAGGTTGAAAAATTTTTGACAAAATGCGAAAACTGCATCATAAATTGTTCTTAAAAACTATTGTTATACTCACTAATTGAGTATAAACACAATATTCTCCACGAAATCAAAAGTATATAACAATTAATTTTGATGGTATTATGAATGGTGTTACATGTACATTACATATTTTGTATTACAAATAAATTTATATGTGGATAATGGATAATATGTGGAGTATATAAAAGAGTTTACAATAATAAAAAAAAAAATTATGCACAATGACAAAAAGTTTTTTTTTTTTAAAGGCAATAACTAACGCTCTTTTCATATATTTATTTATACCATTGTTTTACAAGTTAGACCTTTGATAAAGACTTTTAAAAGTTTTAATATTGTGTTATATGTTAACAATATTGTCATTGATTCTTATAAATGAAATATATTAGATATGGCACAATGATTATTTTAATTACACTTCTTGTCCTCATCTTTGTACAAAAATACATACATATTGTATATTATGTGTCTGTGTAAATATGTTTTTTTGCCAGAATAGACAATTACTTTAGTGAATATTTCAGTGTGCATATCACGTACTTTATTATAGTTTAATCTAGTTTAATGTTAATCATAATGTTAATGGGAATTTGAAAATAAAAAAATTTTTGTTTTTTTAAAGAAAGGAATTTAATTTTATAAAATTTCATAAGAAAATTAACTGAAAGTGTTATTTTTAAATCAAAATTTTGAAATATTTGATTATGACACCAACATTTCAAAACGACTAAGCTTTCGATAACATTTAGATTTAATGTTATTTATTTTATATTTTCAATTGTATGATTGCATTTTATTACGTATATTAGTCTTACTTTTCTTTAATTATAAAAATAAAATTATTTGCATATTTCCTTCTTAGTTCCGTCGTCGGGCGCCAGTATGTTTTAAACGCCTGTAAATAACATTTATTCCAAATATTTTATAAATGTTACAGTTTCTTTTCAAATTAAAATTACATTTTAAATGCATTTCAATTTTTAAAAATAATTTGCCAAAAAAATATTGCGGTATTTACATTTAAGGGTGCTTATTTAATATTTCATGCAGAAATTTCTAATGTTGTAAGAAAAATGAATGTTCAAGAATAAATTATAGAAATGAATACTACGATTTAGATTACGAAATCATTTTTCCAATTATTACTAGATACCATAAATTTATTTCTTTATATTCATAATTTAGTAATTAAGTATAATCAAGACAATAAAGTAATAATAATAATAAATTAAAAACTACTACATACTATCTAATCTAATACTAGAATTTAACTATAATTATTATTTTATAACGTGTTAATTAAATTTATTTTGCATATAGAAGGAAAACAATTCATATTTAATATATTAATTTTATTATAAATAATTTATTATTATAACAGTTCTCATATATACTACCGATATGCATTTATTACCAAATTGTTATACAGTAATAAATTATATAGTGAATAAAAATAAAATTTTTTTTATTATTATGAGAACTTTATTATACAGTATAATTTAAAATGTTGCACACTGTTATATATTGTTGACAGACTAACTATATGTTGTACACTCAATTTATACATTATTAATATTCAAAAGAAGCAAGCCAACAATTAAAATCTTGTTTGAATTTTAATTTCATTGAACTTTTTATTCCCGAAAATTAATAGTTTAGAAAATATAATGACAATACATGTTATACACGTATATAATAATGAGATGCCGCTATTTTTGTTATAATAGACATACCTAAGTGCAATATCATAAATCACGAAATATTTAAAAACATTTGTATAAATTTAGTAATAATAGAAAAGTAACAGAATATAAAGCTTTAATATTTTACTAAATCGAAAAACTAAACAAAAATTGTACAAAATAATAATATCATTAATATTATTTGTTATATATATTATTTGTATATATCTCGTATACATATGAAATTATTATTTTAAATAAATTCATACTTAATAAAAAAATATAGAAAATTCAAACACAACATACAGTGGACAGAGTATCGTTTTCATAAATAATTACTTTTATTTTGAAAAGAAATTCCAATAAAATTTTTAATCTTAAATTACAGACTGATGGCCAAATTTCAATATAAAGAAAGTACATTGTATGTTGTCAGAATATGACATTTACGACGTTTATATAACAATTCGTTTGACAGTTTCCTTTTTTGTTAGTTTTGTGAGAATTTCAAAATGGACCCTTTTGAGCTGTAAACATAATCATAATGCAAAAATACATTTCAAAATATGAAGGCACTGCTTATCAGAATTTACGACTTTAGGGTAGAGCAGGTTTAAGCTGTTTTTTCACCGTATAAAATTCCGAAACGGCCAAATTTTGAATTACTGATTTGCATCTTGATTATGTTTCACTCAGTGTAATTAATCAAAATTTTAAAGTTGCTAAATTTTGAAATGCAAAATTTTATAAATATTTTCAAAAGGAATTCTTTGTAAATATTTTTGTTTTGTGTTCACACTTATACAAAACCCAATCGATTTGAATACTCGATTTCAATGTTCGATTTAAATTACATTAATATTCGATAATTGACTCTGCATAAAACAAAACCTGTAAAAATAAATGAAAATATCAGATCTTTGGACATCTTTAATGATTAAATCTTTGTTGTTCAAACTCTTTGGCTTCTATAACTAAAATAATTCGCTCTTACTCGTTGATTTTACACATTTTCTCATTGAAATCAAGATATTTCATTCACGTTTCGTATACGGTAAGAGTTTTGAAATAAACATAAATTATTACTTACCAAATTTACTTTCATGTGTATAATAAAAAAAGTACTGTATATACATAGAACGGGTCTTATAATAAAATTCTATATAAAATAAATGACATAACAAATGGAAAGTTAATTAATTATTTATTTATTATTATTTATTAATCAAATGTCATGTATATACTTCTATTGTTTCTGTTTATAAATCATTTTAAATTACATTTCAATACACCATTCACACAATGTAACACCATTAACAATCCAATTATTTTTATTAATTGACATGAAAATCAACTGTTTATGCACGATATATTTGACTAGATACATATATGTATGTAAGCATATGTACATAATAATTACAATATAAAAGGGAAATACATTATTATTATATAAAATTGAATTTCTTATAAGATAAAAAAATTTACGTAATAATGAAAATAAGAGGAACTTAAAAAATTTAATATTTGAACAAATGAAAAAATTGTTGACACTTTAGAATCACGACAAAAAAATTTTATAATTTACTTTAATAATTATCATGAAATTATTCACCGAAATTAAATTTATATTTCGCATTGCAATTATAAATTGCATTCTATGCACATATATTATATATAATATAATGTTTGAAGTCATTCACATGCAATGCAATGTTACTATCTTGAAAGAGATAGTAACCTTTTTTTATAAAAACTTTTTGGAAATGTTCAGTCTTAGTCATAACATGTCTTACATACTTTAAATAACAGCAGCATTGATGAGATATAATATGCAGAAACCGAAAGTCAATGGTCAGTTTGAGATTCACCGCCTTTTCTTATTTGAAATAGATTCTCAAAAAGCTATAAATTATAAAAGAACTATTTTGATTATAAAATATAAGTGACTTGTTAGAATTGAAAATGTCAAATCAACTCAATTTGGTTTAACACTCTACTATGTGAAGAGATCGAGGCCCAAACAAAAATTTAATTAAAAATTAGCTTGAATGTGGATTCGGTCGCCTTGAGAAATCGTCTTAGATTAATAAATTCTTAGAAAATATGAAGGCTCTAGTCAATTAAATAAAATAGAATTTTCACAAAACGTAAAACTCTTTGCATACTAACAATTCTGGTTGAAATTAATTGAATACTTACTTGTTATACTAATCATTGATTTTAAAATTTTATAGAATAGACTGCAAATATCGGTATTTTACCCATCGATGAAATTAAAAACATTTATATAGATATATAACCAACTATTACCACCACATGCTTTATCAATTTTTCTTCTAATGAATTTATTAATTAATGTATTACAAAAACAATTATAATTCTGTTTTAATTAAACTCTTTAATTTATCCCGTATACCCTAATAAATTATGTTTAATAATTAATACGGGCATAAATTATTTGTTTTTTTAATTAAAATGTTCTGAATTAATCAATAATATTATTAAACTAATTAAAATATGATAATATATTCTAAAAATTTCAATGAAACTGATATTAATTACAACATATGTCTGTACATATGTAGGTATTTCCGTGAATATAAAACAACTTAAGATGTTTTTAATCTCAAATATCGGTAATTCCATTAACACTGTGTCACTCATTATACTTACTTACAAATTAGCTCTTACAAGCTGATTTTTAACATTCTTGAAGGAGTGTGAGAATAATATTTTAACTAGTACTTGTTTGCGCATAGAATTTCATTTCTCTGCATAAAAGTTTTGTAACGGACACAGAGATGGACACGCAGATCACCAACCATTGTGTATAAGTTTTTCAAAATTTTCAATATGGATTAAAAATGCGGTTTATTGCGACTATGAAACGGACTAAAAGGGGAATTGTAACTAAGTTGTCTTCATCATAGTTGATACACTCAAAAAAAATATTGAACAAATTTTTAGCTATATGCATTTTCATAAAGCAAAATATGTCCATTTGTATAAAATGTTAAAATTATATTTGTAATGAATACATTAAAAATAAATTAAAAATACTAGAATAATTTAATCAAAAAAAAAATTATAATTTAACAATTACAAATACACGTAACACTATTAATTAATTGTACCGTCTGTAATTTTCATTAATATTAATATAAAATTAATATAAAGGAAAAAAAAATTAACAAATGTATAATAAATTATTTATGATAATTTTAATTTTAATTTAAAAATTTTTTCCAAATAAACACTTGAGTCACAAAAAAATAAAAAGACTAACAATTAGCCGAAAGTATTCTTAATAATAAATTGAATTTTAATATTTTAAATAATTTTACAATATTAATTAAAATAGACTAGTCTATATAGACGCGTTTGTTTTCTCCGATTTACGTCATAAGCTATAGAAAGTTTCCTTTTTTTTTGGAGAAAAATTTCCGATTCTAGATTATTTAACTTTTTTTAATTAAAAAATTATATAATTTAAAGAAAACCAATAAATTTTGGAAATTTTAAATTCTAAACCAGAAATTAACAATAATTAAAGTAAAATATGTGCATAATTTTATTATGATTTTGAAATGCCGGAAGTTTTTTTTTACATTTATCACCAATCAATTCATTATTACACATTACGATCACCAATTAATTCCTTGCAGTATATTTTCCTGCAACCTTGCATTATCAATAAGAAAATTGCTTCAAAATATGCAGAAATTCAATTGAGATTTTTCAACGAAGAATTTAAAATGAGTATTCAGAATTAAAGAATGTTTATTTAACAAAAAAATTTTAAATATTGTGTCTATAGGTCATATATAGTTTTTAGAAACTGTGATACTCACTTCTACAAGAAATAATTTGTCTCGTATTTGGCATATGATTTTAACAGAGCACTAATGGTTGAGTAGAGCAATTTTATTAAAATTATGTACGTGTACATATAAAAATTTTATAAAATTAAAAATATTTTTAAGATAATTTATAAGTTTCTATTAAAATAAGTAATTAATAAGTAAATTCCAACATTTTATTATAGTATCATAGAAATGACTTTGAAATATTTAAAACCAGGTGTTCATATATACCAGAATTAATAATTATTAAATTAAGATTTACGAGGTATTTGAAATCCAATCTATTAATTATTATACAAAAAAAATTAATATTATTTATTAATATTTTATGTAAATTATTATACACATATGTGTACGTAAATTAAATAAAATTTCATAATTAATAAAAATAATAATTAAAAAAAATGTAGCTTGTAAAAATTAAATTATTTTTCAATTCAATTTTAAATAATAATCTTATTAACTAAATCTTAATTTTTTAAAATTTTTGAGGAATTGATATTCATAAAAGATAAGTGTGCTTATTAAAAAACTGGTCATTTCCTTATTATTTAAAAATAATAAAATCTCTCTATATATGTTCATATATATATACATATATAAGATTATTAAAAATAATTATAATGAGAATTAATTCATTATTACTTTTAAGTGTATTTATAACTAAAAATTATTAAACAAAAATTTTACTATCTCATCAATCAATTATGAAAACTAAAATACTTAAAATTAAAAGTTTAAAACAAAAAAAAAATAAATTGTATAGCTACCTTTATTTAATCCTATTCAATTAATAAAAAAAAATATATATAAAAATATTTACATAATTAATAAATTATTCGCTCCATATTTAAATACCACCATTAATTTCATGATTATATAATAATATTCATAGGTATGCTTATAATATTTTGAACAGGGTGATTTAAATTTGACATTACAACTATGTATTATGAAGGTTTATAGTTTTAACAACTAAGACACATTTATATAATGAGATTTGCGTTTTCAATTTTAATTTAGAAATTAATTCAGAATTACATGTTTTTAGTTTAAAGGAAAACAAAAAAAAAATTCGACCACCCTATATTGGCTGCAATAAATCGAATTGTCAGAAAATTGATTCCGAACATATAATTTTATTAATAAATTCTCGTGTCAGTTATAAATAACTGTTAAAATAATTTTAACATTCTCTTTTCTTTATTTTTAATCGAAGCAAATATAGGAACAATTAAAACACTTTGACAGCAAAAACAACAATGACAACTGTTCGATTGACAGTATGCATTTTATTTACGTCAACATTTTTGTTACCTTATTTACAAGAACATTTAATTACATACACTTGTACAATTCTCAACTCTACAAAATTCACTTGCTCTCTCAACTTTTATACATTTAGAATAAAATGTTTCTGGAATAAAAATTCAAAATCTTTTGAATTTTTTGTAATTTTTTTAGGTCCTAGGCATATATGTAATATTATAGTAGTTCAAAAGTTATGTCTCAGTTTAATGTCATATAAATGTCTGTCAGTCCAATATAGTGTCTATTGGTGTTTAATGTCCAAAATATATTGATTCAATCATTCTACACGTATAATTTAATTATAACTTAGATATAAGTATATAAAGGTATTCAATAATTTTTTTAACAATTAAAATTTTAATTTAAAAATAACTTAACAGGTAACATAATTAATTTATAGAAAAAAAAAAAAGAACAATAAAAGAAAAATAAAACTGAATTTTTATCATTCTGATTTATTACTTCCTTAATAAAAAAACACTATAAAATTTAAAAGAAATATTTTCAAAAGTTCAAAACCCCTCTATAAAATTCTATATAAGTTTATATACATACATACACACATAAACTTGTCACTTTATTAAATATAATTAAAAATAAGAATTGATTTTATCAATGTATGCAAGTATAACATTATGTATGAATATAACCATCCAACCATCTTTTTATGAGATAAATATAACCTGGTATACATAAAAACATACATATATAATTAGTCAAAAAACTTAAAAAAAAATCTAAATTTCAGAAGTGTCTAAAATCATTGCCAATGTCTAAATTTTTAAAAGAACTAATCAAAAAAATAATTAATAAAATAAAAAAAATTAAAAAATAATTAAATGTTTTTTGAACAAAAATAATATTAACCCATTAAACTTTTCCCAAGCAACAATTAATGATTAAAGTTAAATTATCACACAATTTCTATAGAAAACGAAATTCATTCAAATTGTAATTATCAAAAATTGTTCAAATCCATTAAAATATACAATAATAATTGTATTTTAAAACAATTCAGCTTACAAATTCATAAATATATACAATTCAGCAATTGAAATTTATAAGCTGAATTGTACAAAAAATTTTTTTTTCTAAATTGAATTAACATAATATTAATATACAATTCAGCAATTACAATTCATAAGCTGAATTATACAATTAGACAGTATATCGTAATTTTTAACCGAAAGATATAATATATGATATATATGAATGACAGTGTAAGATTTAAATATTTTATGCATTTGCAAAATTCATCTTACTTCAAAATTATTAGCAAATCACTCAAGCATTTTAATTATCTACAAATATATAATTAAGAAGTTTATATTGAATGGAGTTAAAATACAAAGTATTTTTGGATGAAAAAATTCACAATTCAATTTTTTAACACTAGCTATTGTATACCTATATAATAAAAGAATAAAAATAAAATTCCTGTTCTTCACCATGACTTACTATCTTCAACACATACAAATACATATATTTGCATAAATATATATTATAATAATTATATATGTACATATATATAAGAGTACATCATTTGTATAATGATCTCAACATAATTTATCTTAAAAATTTTATACAATATATATTCAACACTCATATATGCATATATATATATATACATAAACACAAAGATGTTAAAGTATTCGAATTGAATTAATTATTTTTTTTTCTCTTTTATTTTACAAGATCAAAAATTCTTTGGTTTAAGAAAATGATCACATGAATTCTATATGACGTCATTTTTATTTGATTGAGAGGAAAAAAGTAATAAATTTTTATATTATAGGTTTAAAACTATTTAACTGAAAGTTTATGATAAACAGATAATTAAACATTTTTAAACTATAAATTTTTTTTTGATATTTTAATTACATAGCTATATTTGAGAAGTATTTTAAACAACATTGTAATAAAAATTATGTACCAATATATATATATATACTTTATATTATAAACATAAAAACTCAATATATGTGTCTAACGTAATTAAAATTTGTTTTTCAACGCATTAACAAAATAATTCAATTCAGCTTATAAATCCTAATTGCAGAATTTCGTATTAATTCGTAATTTTTACTTATATTCAGCTTTTAAATTTCAGCAGTGAAAAAATGCCGTCTAAATGATTTATTTCAGCAATACAAACTGCTGGTTTTCTATTTGATTTACTAATGTAACTATCAATTGGCTAGATGAAACAACAATTAAATATTACTTGATCAAATTGATCGATTACTACATTTCGTTTCGTCAGCTGCAATATATGCAATATTTATTCATTACAATAAAATAGTTTATGTAGATACTTTTTACTTACACACATCAGTATTAATGCTTTAATAACAACAAATTTAAAAAATTTCCTTATAAAATATTTGGCTTAAGGCGAAAATAATACTTAAATTTTATTTTTTTTTCTTTTGCTTTTATAAAACTGATCGGATATTAAAAAATTTAGAAAAAAAAAATTTTTTTTTGCTTTTGCATTTCATATTGGATAAACACAAAATTTCAATGTTAAATACTTTTTATACAAATCATATCTACTTTTTTAGATTAAAATTCCTAATAAGTAATTCAATCAAAGTGAAATATTAATGACATTAGTCCACACCTTATTATATGTCAAAAACTTGAATTAAAAATTCTATTTGAATATTTTCAAGTACAATATTATAATATTATTTTAGTGTTTTTAGGATCATGACTTACTTCAAATTAACAATATTAAGATATCCTGTGACTTAAAAACCTGTAAAAACATCCTGACTACCCAATCTGCAAAAATATTGAAAATATAGAGTATTATTTTGATGAGATAATTTGATACACGTATTGCAAAATAACCCAGACTTTCAAATTGTAGTAACATTGTATTATAACACGATTGAGCTTTTGAATTATAACTGGAGCATAGCCATTTTATAACAACTGTGAAAACTCAAAATTAGGTCTACATTTTTGTGAATGCTTATTATATGCCCTGGCTTTTATATGAAGTATTTATTTTCTACTTTCATGTTTTGTTAATGATTGTATCTATGTACGTATTTTGCGAATAAGTATAAAAATAAAATTTTTCAAATTCTTTTCTTATCTCAAAATTAATAAAAAAATCTATAATAATATATATGTACATAATTTAAATAATATTTATTATTGAAAATTATAATTTTAAATTATCATTGATAACATTCAATTTTTACTATATCCATTATATATAAGTTATATATTCAGAAATCTTATAAATCCAAGTTCATTATTCTGTATAAATATAAAATCTTCTATACTCTCAAAGTAAATACATATTATTATTTATATTTAATAATAATGCCAAAGAAAATATTACAAGCACTGTCATTATAATGACAATGGATAACATAGACATTGCTATAAAATATTTGCATACTAAAGGTCTAAATATTAAGGTCAGAACAAAAGAATGTAAAAAAAAGAAAACAGAGGCGCATTCACATATTGCATTTGAAATTAATTCTTTACAATTAAAAATACCCAGACATTTCAAAATTCCACTAAAACAGTATTAACACCAAATTCAGCTTAAAGATAATAATTGCTGAATTATGTAAAGCAATACTGTATTTTGAACTCATGCAATTAGTAAATAATGAGTGTCTGAAAATTAAATATAAATTAAATCGATGTTGACCCTGCATTTCTCTTGTTTTCTCAGAAACTATTAATATGAAGAATTTAAAAATTAAAATAATTAAATTAATTTTTTCATTCAGAAAAATATTAAAATTCAGAAGTTTTTTATTTTAATACTAGCTTTACATATTATATATTTTAATCACAAAAAAAAATATTCTATTTTAAACTATTTGATGTCAAAATGAATTATCTTCAAATATACGAGTATTGTAATTATTAGAATTCATAATTAAATAGCAAAAAAAAAAGTAGTTTCCTTCATTAAAATGACTTGCCATTTTTATTTACCATTTCAAATCTAATATCGCGAAGGCGTACTATTATAAAAATAAATAAAAAAAAATTACACAAATAATTAAAATTTAAAATTATAAAAAAATTTTAATACTTATTGAATACCTAATATTAAAAAAAAACAGGTTTTCAATTTAAAAAACAAAAATTCACCATCTGGTCAATAAAATATTCGCATAAATATAAATCTATTGTAATATTTATTAGGCATGCATTATTATATATGAAACAAATGGAAACAAATAATTGAACATCTACATACATACATACATACACTTGCAATAGTTTATATTAACCACTTAGAATAAATATTAATAAAATATGTAAAAATTAATTGCAAAAATTTCTAATTTATTATCTAGTAAGTTGTTTAAAAAAAAAAAAATAAAAAAAAATTATGAATAATAAACGAGGTTGAAAACTTTTTAGCAATATACAGACAAAACATACAATAATATAATTAACAAGTGACAAATTATATAACACAGAATATAATTTACACCTTAATCTACTAATTTTACATAAATAATCTGTATTAATTTATATTCCTATGCAATTAATTGAAAAAAAAAATTAAAATTACATTCCTTATTCTAATTTGTGATTGATTCCATATTACCTAAAGCTATTATGACATAAAATTATATCAACAATGGCAACAGTGACAGCAATATTAACGAGTATAATACAAATCACTTTGACATTAAGGTGTCAATGTCAAAAATTTTCTGTTACATTCAATATTTACACATTAGGAACACATAAAACAAAATAACATTTAAAATATTTTCTGTTCAATAATTAAAAAATTTACTTTAGAATTAATACCTTAAATGTTTCTTCAAAAAAATAATTATTTTGTTTTATTTAATCTTAATTCACAATAATAAATATTTATTAATAAAATTCTTTCTATATATTTTTTATTTTATAGATAACGTTATAAATATGATAAATATGAATCTAGGTCGATATTATGACTATTATGTATTAGGTATTTTAACAATCGGTTATATATTAGGAGAATTAGGGCATTATCTAATTGGTGTTACATCAAAACAAACAGCAATTGAATTAGATTATGGTGATCATGCTTGTCAACAAAATCATACAGAATATGCAACACATATGCTGCCAACAGCATGTTCTAAAGCAATGAATGAATCAAGGTATATAAATATAAATGTTTTGTACCCAATAATATTTTATTAAAAAATTTTTTTTTTTAAATTTAGTTGTTACGAATTAATAATTGACGATGCACCATATTGTGAATGGAATTATAATGGACTTGGAATTGCTTATCAATTATTAGCTGGACCAGCTTTTATATTCGTTTTTACAATAGCTGGTGTATTTTTAGGATTTGCAGCTGATAAATATCACAGAGTTAGACTTTTAACTATATGTGTTTTAGTATTTTCGGTTGCTATTATTTTACAAGGTTCCGTTCAAACTTATTGGCAATTAGTTATTTTAAGAATGATAATGGCAGCTGGGTAAGTTATTATTTTGCAAAAAAAAAAATAAAAATCCCAATTCAATTCTTATTTTATTATTTTATAATATTATAGTGAATCTGGATGCAATCCATTGGCAACTGGAATAATGTCAGATATTTTCCCAGAAAATAAACGTGCTTTAGTAATGGCAATATTTAATTGGGGTATTTATGGTGGATATGGTATCGCTTTCCCAGTTGGTCGTTATATTACAAAATTAAATATTGGTGATTTGGGTTGGCGTGTATGTTATTATGGTACTGGTGTATTAGCTGTTATATTTGGTATATTAACTGGTACAACAATAAAAGAACCTGAACGTAAATCAATTGGTGAAAATGAAAATAATAAAGATAGTGAAACAAATGTATCATTAGTTAAAGTATTATTACAACCAAGAATGGTTTTATTAATGATAGCCGCATCAATACGTCATTCTGGTGGAATGACATTTGCATATAATGCCGATTTATATTATAATCAATATTTTCCGGATGCTGATTTAGGATGGTGGTTATTTGCAGTTACAATTGGTATTGGTGGTATTGGTGTTGTTGTTGGTGGTATTGTTTCAGATAAAATTGTATCAAAAATGGGTATTAGATCAAGAGCAGCATGTTTAGCATTAAGTCAATTGATAGCAACTGTACCAGCATTTGGTTCTGTTTATTTTGGACCATTATGGGCAATGATAACATTAGCATTAAGTTATTTCTTTGCTGAAATGTGGTTTGGTATTGTATTTGCTATTGTTGTTGAAATTGTTCCATTGAAATTCCGTTCAACTACAATTGGTGTATTTTTATTTGTAATGAATAATATTGGTGGTAATTTACCAATATTAGTTGATCCAGTTGCAAAATTAATTGGTTACAGAGGTGCTATTATGATATTTTATGCTGGTATGTATGGTATCAGTTCAATATTATTCTTTTTGGTAATGTTCCTATTAGATGGTAAAACAACAACTTCAAATGATAAACAAGTTGATAATCAACAGCAACAACAAAAAGATAGAAATATTTTAAGTAATAATGGTGGTATACCATTGAATGGTTTAACTGGACATGATAATAAAGTATTTATGAATGATGAACATTTAAATCAACATAATAATCCTGATCATCACAATAATTATAATATGCAACACTTTTTAAATCAACAACCACCACCATATTATAACATTAATAATTCATCACCAAATGGTCATAACAGTAGTAAACCATATTCACATGTTAATTCAATAACAATTGATATTCACGGACAAGAAAAACCTGGACCATTAGATAGACCACCATTTGAAAGTAGTAAACTGTGATGAATTTTTAAAAGTTTTATTATTATTTTGTGAATAATTTTATTATTTTTTTTTTTTTTGTTATAAATATCTTCATATAGATATGTTTTGTATAGTATTAGAAAAACAATAATATTTTTATGTTCAGTGCCTCTTAATTATATTATTATTTTGTCCGTTATCAAAATATCATAATAATTATATTGCATATAAATCGTAATACATAAATACATACATATTATTATTCATATGTATGAATTGTGAATATTTAAGAATATAATAATATACAAAAATTGTTAAAAATTCATCTCTTTCCCACCATATTGTATTAATTTTATAATGTCCTGGTTCACATTCTCTTCAGTTGAATGAATTTCTTGAAATTTTAAGAAACTATGAGTAACAAAAATGTTGTTAAAAAATTATTTTAAAAAGTTGTTTTGACTATTTATAATAACAAAATGATTGATAAATAAAACCAGTGATACAAAAATGTTACATTACAACTTCACACTACAAACAAAAATTTTAAACGATGGTAACTCTAAAATTAATTAAAATATTTTAAAAATTGTAATAATTACTTATTGAAATATATTGAAATATCAAACAATACAAATTGTTATAAAAAAAAACATTTATAAATTTCATATTTTTTAAAAAATGAAATATAAAGAATGAACAATGAAAAGTTGACAATCGCGGAATAAGCAAAAAAAGACACGTAGTTATGTTTTAAGCGTTAACAAAAAAAAAAAAATTCATAAATATTTGAAAAGTCATGAAAATTTTACCAAAATAATTTTTATACATAATTATTATTATATCGTTGAGGAAGACATAACATTTTCAATCTTGATATCATAAACATTAATTTTATTTACACGGCAACTCTTATTTCAATATTTGGCATAAGTTTCATTTCCCGATGCATTTTATGCACAAAATTATTTGGTTCAGCAAAGGTAAGGGAAATGTATGTATGTTACAATTGATATAAGAGTCATTTGTGTCGAATAAACAGAGTTAATGGTATTATAAACACAAACCAATATATGAATTTAGTTCATGTCCATGATACATCCTCCATTATTTAAAATGTCTATTATTTCTTCTATTACTTGCTTATTCCTATTTGATATTTTCCATTAAATTTCTGGAAAAAACATTTTTTCTAAAAATTTAAAATAATTTAAATTAACTTTAATTTTTTAAATTTACATTGGGCGTTTACTTAAATGCAAACTAATACGATATCTAATTTATACAATAATTAAAATTTTTTTGCTGAATAAGTGAATATGACCGTTAGACTACAATTATAGAAGACGCCCATTGAAATGACATCTATATACTCAATATTGAATTAGAAAAATTTTAAATTATTTTTTTGTTTCAAATTATAATTAATAATTAGGCTACTTCATGTTAAAAATCGATTTAAAATTCAAAATTAGAAAGTTTAAATTTAATTATTATTTAAATCAAGATTATATTTAATAATAAGAAATTATTGGAATTTTGAAATTTTAAGTAATTAACTTATATTTAAGTGTATATAAATAATTTTCAATAATTTTTGAAAAAAACAAAATCCAAAACAAATAGAATTTTTTTTTTTTTTTAGTATTTATTAATGTTTCAAATTTATATTTATAAGTGGAAATAAAAGAAAAACAAAGAAAAAATTAATTAAGAAAAACAATGCAGTTATTATTTATTTAAAATATATATTATACATATTTTATATAATATTTGTAAACGAATATACTGATATAAAAATATAATTGACTAATATTTCATATATTTTGACATTTGAAATGAATAATAAGTATAATTTCTATTGTTATATTCAAGTAAATTTTAGTACATTACTTTGTATTCTTTAGTATCTATTCTATTTTCGTTTTTGCTCTTTATCTTCATTCATCTACTCATAATTTTATTAACAAAACAAAACTATTCAGATAAAAATTAACAATTATTATTATTCTCTCTTTGCTTTACTCATACTCTCTCTACTAGATTTTTCTTAACTATATTTTTTTCCTCTTCATTTCAATTTTGATTGCCTACCTATGTATTTATATCAATAGAATATAGATAGTGTTATATACATTGTGAACACACACTTTTAAATTAATTTATGCGTATACAAATTTATATGCACAATATACGTACAAATTTATTTAGAAAATTATATTTCGAAAAATATCGCTGATGATTCGCGAAAAATGCTTGAACATTAACAAAAAATATCAATAGTTGGATTTCAAGCGAAGCGCACACTCTTCAATTTTAATTGTTGATTCTCATTTTTGAAATGTAGCTCTTATACATATTGTATTATTCTTGCCATTTAAGTTTATATAATGGAAATCAGTAGAAAAGTGTGTTACAATTAAATACGAAGAAAATTTGAGAGTAGATGAGCACTGAGAACAATATTATTCAAATAAAATTGATTGATTCGAACTTAATGTCATACAAGAATTTGGTTAAATGTAAAAGCACGAACGTCTACCAAATTGAAAAAATAAGCTTTAGAATGAAATCTAGAAAAGTGGATAATTTCTTAGGATCCCATGAAATATATGACAGTATTATTCATGATGTTTACTTAGCACTAAAATAACGTAAATTCGCGACACATATTATTAAACTATACCATAATTCACAAAAATATTTACCAAGTCAATAACGCAGCTCATTATGGAACCGAGCAAATATGTATTATCAAGTTAATTTTTTGAAAGGTCAAGTCATATGACATATGCATTAAAGACTAGTAAATCAAATAGCAGTAAGCAGCATAACTAAATTTGTCCTTTTCCAGATTCATGATGTCCAGTAAATCGAATTTGTAAAAACTGCCAAATTGATTACGCGCAGCTTTTTATTAACTGAAACTGAATTCCTTGTGAAGCCAGAAAAAATGTTGTTCCAACCGCAAAACTAGAGCTGCAAAAAACTGGAAAAAACGGTGTAAATGCTCGTTTTACCAAAAAACTTTCAACATTTTAGCAGTCATGATTCTCTTGAGAAGAATTTTTGAACAGCTTTAACTAGTTTTACTCCCAGTCCAAGCGTTCGTCATCCGTCAACCGAAACCAAAATTGTCGTTAAAATTTGTAAAATCCGGCACCATAAATTTCCGATATGCAAGCTTTTTCAAATTTCTATAAATACAGAAAGCTAACGGGAAATGCCATTCCAACAAAAAATATAATTATTTTTCTTACACTCGATTATTATGTTAACGTCTTTTTAAATTTTTTTGTTTTATTTCAAAGGTTGCATATATTTCGGATGAGTAATGTATTTCAAAGATTGCATACATTACTGATCCCAGATGTATTCAATCTTTGAAATATTTTGGTATACAATGAAAGTTACATAAATAATGTAAGTGATTCTTTAAAAAAAGCGTAATTTTTAGTTCTACTGCAGTCTAGTTGAAGTATATACGACTTAAGTTCTCAAGAACTGCAAATATAAACTCAATCAGAACTAGCACCTATGTTTATACATTACATTTCAAATATGTGTTTCGTTCACGTACCATTTACTCACGAGAGAAATATAACTATAATTTTACTGTCTTAATTTTGTTACGAGATATGCAAAATTCATATGTTAATCTTATTTATCTTAAATTATTGAAAAAAAAAAATAGAATTAAAAGTTTTCATTATTAGTCGCTATATTGAAAAAAATTAAAAAAGCAATTCGACGGATATAAAATTTGGTTTTCTTATCGTTCCATTTCTGGTGCTGTTTTGTAGTTTTACTCGCCAGAATTACAGCAATGATTCTGAAAATTTTCTGAAATTTCAATTTATTCAAAATTTTTATAAAACAAAGAAATAAATGCTAATTGTTAATAATCGTATGTGTGAAATAGTGTTACATAATATCAAATCAAATACATTTCAGTAATTACTGGCTTAATTCTTATACTAAATAAACACATATGATATCTACTTAGGTATAATGTATAAACTGCTAGAATTTAGCATTCAAAAAATCAATTTGGCAATACACTCAGGGGAAACTGGTAACTTTTATAAAAAACATAAAATGTTTTACTCCAAATTCTTTAAAATTTTTATGATTTCGTGCAATTTTTTATTGTTGTAAATGAAATTTGAAGTAATTACAAAAAAAAATTTACACTGAATTTGGTAGACACTTATATAATTTGATTTCTTTTGGCAAAATTTAAATTAACCATACTAAATAAAATTATTTTGTATCCATAACTACTGCCTAAGTACATAATATACATACATTTATGTAGATCTACATTTTCTATAAACAAGTATAAGGACTCTAAAAATCACATGTATATGTATGTACATGCCTCATAGTATAGAATCACAGAAAAAGATATACATATGTATATTGATTTTTACACTGTTTTCTTCAAGTTTTAATATTTTTAGAACTATAAAGATTAATTTTTTAACAAAATACAAAATAATAAATACGATAACAAAATATATCAGCCGACACATTTAAGACTTTAAGCAGAACTTGAAATAATTAGTCACCATATACTATATATTCATAATAGTTGAAATTTGACATTGACATAATTAAGAGAGAAAATTGAGTAATTAATAATATTCAGATATTAAACATCTTTAAAACGCGAAAGAATGTAAATATGTATATGAATGCACACAAGTATGTATGCACATAAAAGAGAAATGGAATCAAAATATCGATTTTATCACTAAAATTTTACATGCGACATCATACACAATAAATTAGGAACTTAGTATCTATCATTAGTAAATAATATATGTAAATAATAAATTAAGTAATACAAATATTAGTACTTATGAACTTATGTAGTATTTTAATGATGACATACACATTTTTCCATTCAAATTTTGTCATATTATGGAATTATTAAAAAAAATATATATACATATGTCGACGTTTCTTGGAAACAAGACTCAAGAGCCTTTTTAATTCTAACAGAATTTGAGAATTTTTTCAAAACATATAAAAATGTTTTATATTATAGAAATCTTGAAGTTGCTATGTAGAACGATAAATTAGTAACTATAATATATTATTTCAAATGAATTATTTAATAAATAATTACATATATAAATATACATAATATTATATGTGGGCATGTACAAATATTTTATTATATAGCCTAGTACGGCTAAATATTTTGATCTCTTTTAAAATTAAATAAAATTAGTATTATTATTTTTATATTAAAATATAATAATTTTAATTACTTTAATAAACTTGAAACAAAATATATTTTTATCAATTATTTGTATAAATTGAACAAAAATATTATACTACAATAATGGCTATCTCCAATAATTTTCCCTTATCATTTCTCTCTTATTATTTAAATTCTGTTCTATAACCAATTTTACTTCCTATTCTCTTCAAATTTCTTAGTATACTAAAATTATTAATAAGAAAAAATTACCTTTTATATATTTTTTTCTTTATTTTTTTCAGAGAACAATAAATATAACATTTGCTTATAAAATAAGCACAAGTCCGTCATTCATATATGTATGTATACTATACTATTTATTAAGTAAACATATTTATAAACATTTTATAATTGTATAAAATCATAAAATAAAAGTGGTAATAAACAATAAATTCTCTCAAATTGCAAAACAAAAATAAGAAAAAGAAAAAATAATTATATAGTATAGTAGATGCCATCTATTGATTCTAAAATGAAACTATAAAATTTTGAGTAATTTTACTTTGAAAAATTTATCACTTAATTAAAAATTTTAGTACAAGGAGAGGAGTAACTCAGATTTTATATGACTCAGATGTCACACCATTTGCTTATATTGCAAAATGATAATGACAGAAACCAAACATACGATGGTTGGTAGGTTTTAGCACAAAGTATAAAAAGAAAAATAAACATTTATAAATTTAACTCAGAAAATTTAGTTTTTTAGTACTAAAAAAAAAAACAAAAAAATCATATTTATAAAAAAATAATAATATTTTAGTATATACATATTATGTACATATGTATATCGAAATATCTATGAAAATAATTCTCAATTTATTTATTGAGTATCAAAAAAAATTTTTGAGACTTTTAGGTAGGTACTCTGAATATTTTTCTTTTAAATGAGAAACCAGCATTAAGAAATGTGTATTACTAAAACTGTGTGCTGTGCACAAATAATTTTTTAATAGATTTGTGATTTTTAAAAATTCATTTTTATTGAAATCATATAATTAAAATTTAAAAGTGAAATTCTATCAAAAAAAAAAAAGACTTTTCTAATATTTTATTTAATAAGTTCAAATATTTATTTAAAAGCAAATCAGTATTAGATTAAAATTTTAGACTAATGAAAAGTTGAAAGATCGAACCCAAAAATATACCCATATATGTATGCATAGAGAAAAAAAGCAAAGAAAGCGAAAGAATATACATTCTTACATACGTGCATAAACAATGAACATATATGTATGTATGTATAAAAGAAGGATGACGAAGAATTTTTGCAAAATGTCGGTCGGAATTCAGTAAAAAAAAAATCTTAATCTTTGAAATTTATAAAGTTTTCTTATATTATGTTGTATAACAACTTTTAATGTGTTCTAAATACATTTTTATCATGTTCAACAAATGTAAATTGTAAAGAAGAAAAAAAACAAAAAGTATTTAAAGCCAGAGTTATATAAAAAAAAAAGTTTAAAGAAAAAACTATTAAAATTATAATAAAGTGACAAAGGGGTAAGTACTTATACCATACACATGTCATATACGTATAATAGTTGGATATATACATATATTGTGCAATATGACTAGAAACAGAAAATACATACATATATGTACATATGGACATTCCTATATATGTACGTATATAGCTGTTTTTGTATTAAATTAGTACTCTTTCATATTTAATTGTGTAATTTTATACTGTTAATAAATGCAAATTTCATTATTTTGTTAAAATACAAATTTCTATATTATACTCTATAAATATTTACTGTTATATTGTGTTAATAAATGCATTTTACATAAAATGCATATTTAAATATGAAGGCAATCTTAAATATTATTTAATTTGTAAGTACATGTGTGTATATACATAAATGTACATAATATATATATATGACATATTTAAATACTTATGTATGTACAACTTTGAATATTCATTACATTGTATGTATTACGATATACAGGGATTTATTGAAATATAGGGAATATTATTAATGTAGTAAAGTATGTAAAATTTTAACAATTAAATTTATAAAATGATGAATTTTCTATGAAATTTTCTACTGCATTGTGCTAACAAATGTACCTACATATGTATGTATGTACATATATAAATATAAGTATACAAAATGTAGATGCATAAAACATAATTTAGAGAAACTAACCACTTTTTTACCTGCATACATACATGTATACATATACATTTACTTGTTTACCCCAATGATAGATAAATATTTTCCCTAGATATTTCTCTAGATAGAAGAGGTGCTATAGTAATAATTTACTATAAAACACCTTTTGCCGTAATTAAGCGAAAATTAATATACATATGTAGCTGTACTCTTTTTGATACCATTTAGATATTAATTTAATAATTTTAAAATTTACGAAACACTATCAATAAAGTGATAAAAAGATTTACTATCGACATATATTTATAAAAATTGTATGTTTTGGTGTGTGTTTCTGCTTTATATGTATATTAATGTTCATATGTATAATATGTATAACATATATATATATATATTTACTAAATTATTATAGTATGTGTATACGCTATTTTTGTATGTGCATTAATTACGTGATCATCTAAAAATAAAAATTGAGAGACTATTCAATATAATTTTTATGATATTCGGCAACATCGCATGTTTTCTTTTTTCTTTTGACACTTTTTACAATGAAACAAAAAAAAAAACAAGGGGCAGTACGAGCAAGTGGATGAACAAAATTATTTTATTGAAAGTTTTTGCTTTTAAATTGGAATACATATGTAAAAATCAATATTAATTAGGTGATCATTTATTTTTTGCTATTTTAAAATGTGAAAATCATTTTAGCTCATATAAATTTTCTTTTGAACCGTTTTCATTTTGAGTCAGTAAATCTAAATTTTGCCGTTTCTTTATATTTAAGTGCTTTACCTAAATGTTAATGAAATCTGATATACGATTTTTTTAATATTTCGAAGTTCTTTTACTTTGCGCGGCAATATTTATTTATTTTCTGTTATAAAGGTTTGTATCTTTTTATTTTGAAAACCGCATACCACGTTCACTTAAATATAGAAATTGAACTTAAGGACGAAGAAGTGAATTCAGCTTAAGTATTTGCATTGTAGACTATTTTAATATTAAATATATAGATGTTTCACAGCTTCTTCCCTTAAATGACAGTTATAGCATTCATTTAAATTCTATAACTACCGTTTGAATCAAGATAAAATTTGGCTACAGAATTCTTTTAATTAGAAAATATTTTTTAAAAACAAATTCTTTTGAAAATTCTTAAATTTTAAAGAATTATATTTCGGAACAGCTGGTCGATAATTTTGCATTAAAACACGAGTGTGACATATCTCTCATTTCTTAAGATTTAAATTTTTCATTGAAAAAAATTATGCATATGACTATCATCCATATGATAAATAAGTTTACTAAAACCAATTTCTTTAGACAGCCGCTTATATTATGACCAAAAAAATATACGGAAATATGACAGAAACAAATGTATTAAATCAATAAATTTGAATATTTGGCGTAAAGCTGACAGCTGAATATACAAACATCTTACATAGACTCTGAATGTTTAAAATGATATGAAATTAAAATACGAGTATGAATGATAATACTAATTTGGTTTCTTTAAATATGTTTTTAATTTGCTTCCTAGGTTTACATATAGCTAGGTATTTGACTTCTAAAACGCAGTATAAGAAGTTTTTACAGTTTAAAAACCGTCTTAATTCAGCTGTAAAACAACTAAAAGCTTTGTATCGCCGTATTGTATGCCACATTGTGTGAAAAAAGCGGTCTCAATTTCTCCATTACACGGTTTGCTTTTGTTTTACGTTTCGACTACGTATTCCATACATTTTAGAATAGTGTTTGAGCTTTTAATCTACATTTTGGAATATATTAATTTGCAAATTTTAAGTTGTCATCACGTTTTGGTAGTCACATATACTCTAATAATTCTTTTTTAGAATTCCTTTAAGTTTCGAAAAATAATAATATTAATTTAGATTTGCAATAACCATTTTTGACAATTTAAACTGATGAGTACAATCCTTATTATATCAAAAAGCAATAACCACTTTCCAGCACTTTGTATACATATATGTATGTAAATTAAACTTTTAAAACTAGTTTTTTTTACATTTACGCTTCAAGATTTAAAAATTTTGTTTTATTCCGTTTTGTTTGAAGTTTCATTTGGTTGATTGAGCTTATTGTAAGTGACTCCGTCTGATAACTGTATGTGATTATATTAAACGAAAGGAAGACATTCTTTTGTTGATTCTCTGAGAATAGAGAAAAATACATTTTTATTTTCATGCGATATTTGGCAACAGCGTTTAACATATGTGTTTGTATTATACTAATAATAATAGGTTAAAGCATTTGGTTGGAAGATAAATTAATTTAAGTAAGAATTAAGAAATAAGTTCTTTAAAATGGCAGATTTAGCATTTTTACAGTATTAAGTGTGTATGTGCGTATGTATATGCATTGAATAATAGATAATCATTCCGGTTTATTCAAATATACCGATATAATTTTTGGCATTAAAATAATCCGTTATCTTAAGAGAGTAGTTAAAATTGTTATTTCGTGAGAACCTGAAATCAAAGTATAATAAGAATTAAACAAAAAAATTTCGATAAATTTATTTTATATAAAACGGAGACAAAACTGATATGTATGTATGTATACGTTATGTATGTATGCATGCGTTACGTACGTATATATTTGAGGAATCAGAAGAAACCAATATGGATGGGTTATTAAATCTGTTTTAATATAAAAATTTAATGCTACGCAATTATTCCAAAGTAATTAAATATTAACGATTGGCTTTTTATAGTTCTCCCATTTAAAAAAAATTATTTTACTTATAGTGTTATCTGCTACAAAAATTATAAAAAAAAAGAGCTCTAACTCTATCGAGTCAAATTTAAAGTGGATCTAAACTTCGTTGTAAGTTCCATAATTTTAAACTTTTAGTTTTTTAGTTTTTGTTTAAATGAAAAATTTGATATAAAATTGCCGAAAAAATACAAAGTTATTCTTATAAATGTCAAAATTACTTCAAACACAAGTGTGAACTTGCATACAAGTAATTTTACATGTATTTTCCCGTTTAAGGTCGTCGATGCAACATTGATGTGCTGTACCTATAGTACAACTATGCGCACAAAATTATGTCAAAAACAATTTATAACTTTTTTGGTACATCTTTTGAGTTGTTTACTATTTTTTTTAGTACAAAGAACTTATAACGCTTTTTACAGAATCCCAGCTTATCTTTTTTTTTTTTTTGGAAGCCGACTGTTTTTGTCGTATAATTTTTCTATATGCTATGTCGTATGCCACACTTATTGTATTAGTCAATAGAAAAGTATGTATACTTTTTCTACTTAAAGTGTTGATAAATTGATCTTTGCAAAACTAGTAGGTTATTAGTATATATCTTCGGTGTGTTTTAATTGAAATTGTGTTTTAACTGAAATATGAATGTAACCTAAATAACAAACGCACACTTGAATATCTATTTTACACATATATGTGACAAAATATAGAATGTATTGTGAAAAACGCGAAATATACACAAATTTCGACTGCAAGAATATATAGCTGGAAATGTAGATCTTACTAATAACTAGAACTTTTGCAAATGTGGTATGTACGACAATCGCCAATCTTTGTATTAGCTTGACTATTACAATTATTGAAAAACAGATTTCAAATTCAAAAACACATTGTTTAAAAACGTAAAACCCCATATGAATGTTCCATGGTGTCAAAATGGCAGATCCAGCACATCCATACTGCATCCACGAAGTGATATAAAAATGTATTTATATTTAATATCAACGTATTTACAAAATATGATTTGAATACTTTTGAAACGTTCGTATATTTCAACTTATTAAAATTTAACAAAAAAATTAAGAAAAATTTATCTTCGATATTTTATTTGGAATGAAACAAGAGAGTATAAAAACGCAATTTTTTTCAGATGAATATTCTAACAGACGTATTAAATAAACTAAATATGCATTATGTTATACGCAATATCTTGCAAACGGATAATTTAATTAAAGATATTTTTATCAAAAGTTTTACGTAAACACTTAAATATGTATCTTTTATACAACCAGTTGAAAATAAGAAAAGAAAACTAAAAATGAACTCTAAGAAGTTAGAACTTTTAAAAATAATTAAAGAAAAAAAGACCTTGCTGTTTCCTAATAACACGACAACCGTTGCAAAGCAAACATCACGAAGCGCATGGTTAGAAGTTTTAATAAAAGCTCAGTCTCTACATTTAGTTGGACCAGAACGCAAGTGGACATATACAAGGGATTTTTTATTGGAGGAATGGAAAGCAGTTACTTTGGTAAGTACGCAAGTCCAACTCTAAAATAAGCCGTAATCCTATATTTCAAATTAAGATGAAATGGTTTTGTTTTATATAATGCTTAAAATAGTTTGATGGTAACTGCTTAATCTTTAGGTTATTAACACATACAGGAAGCAAAGATGTACTTCAAAATTTGACAGATGTAAGACAAATTACGCTTCCATATTACTATTAAACGCACAATATGGCGGAGCTATTTCAAACCAGCACTTCAAATTTGCTATTTGTCAAAACATACGATTTGACAACTTAACTCGTTGTTATTCTTTCAATATGCAAAAACTTTAGACTGCCGAATTTTCCTGTTAAATTTAAACTTTCAGATTTTTAAGTTCTCCTTTTTATCGTGATTTTATAATTTTTTTTAAAAAATTGTTACTCAAATTAGCTAAAATAGATTACCATTTCTAATTCAAGTTAAATTTATTAACTTAAATATAGCGAATTCGCCAAATTTCTTTTGATGAAAGTGTTTCTATTACACGAATATGTTAAAACTATAAAAAATTAAAATAAATTGTTTCTTTTAGAATTTTGTTTATAAAAAGTTTGTATGCAGTCTAAGTTTTGGCTAGTTCGCATAAATGCTATTACATAAATACAGAAAGAACTAATGCATTTTTATGAAGTTTAAAACAATCAAAATCTATTCTTTTTAAATTTATCAAATTTCTCATACCGTTTTATACCATTTTCAATATAAACTTCGTGAATATGGAACAAAATATTTTTCAATTTCATTTTAGAGTAGCAATTACGATTGCAGCTATGATCTAATTAAATAGCTAGAAATTATGTGTCAGTTCAAATTTATAAGTTTAATTATAACAAATTAGACGTAATTTAAACCCCTATAAGTACTTACATATTACTATCTAACTTTTAAAACTATAAATAAATATTCAACTAAAATTATTTCAGGCTAAATATGAAAAAGTGGCGAGCAGTAAAAATCTAAATGTAAAAGCTAATTTGAATGAAGTTGACAAACTAATTATTGAAATATATGACATTAATTTAAATGAAGAAGTTTCAAGAGCCGCTCTTGATATGGAATTCGAAGAAAAAACAAATTACAAAAATCAAAAAATTAAATTAGAAAATATAAAACCTTCGCCAACTCGAAAACTCAGTACAATAATTGAAGTAAATGAAGATGAAATAAACATAGAAAATAATTCAGTTTCATCAAAGAAACGTAAATTGTCAACACATAACATAATCGAGACATTTCAAACAGAAAATTCTACTAAAAGGCAGAAAATAGAAGAAACTGATACAGACAATAGAAGCATTGATATTGAAAAACAGTTGAGAATTGAATTGTTAGAACATGACATATACTATCGTAAATTACAGTGTTTACGTCTAGAGCGTGAATTATATTTACCATTATCTAAATACACAATATCGTTGGCACACAACAAAAATTAACTTATATTTTGTAGAAATTCGAATTTGACTGCTATTTATATTTCATATGAAAAAAAATAAAGAATTATACATAAGAACTTCTTGGAATATTCATTGAAGGATTTGCAGATATAAATGTGAGGAATTTTTTCAGAAAAAAAATGTCATCTTTATTTTTTCTTTAAACTAAGTGGACGCAGCTGCAAACCCAAAATTTTCTACATACTCTTATTTGTTGTTGTAGTTTACAAAAAAGCTTCAGTTCTACATTCTTAAAAACACTGCTTTAGAGTTGAAGCAGTTTTTGTTATGCATAAGTATATGCTACAACCATGCACTAACTAAGTTAGAACTGTAACATATTCTCAAAAACACTCAGCAGTATCTGGATTTTTTACCTAATCTGTAGAAGAAACATATATGTAGATTTTTTTTGCATTTAATAATGATATTGACAGTATTGGTCGCAGATATGATCGCGAAAATCCCTCTTCGTATGTCACACGTGATTTACTTTAAATGAGTGACTCTTCTGAAGTCGCAACTCTGAAAATTTAGAAAGTTTACCTACCTTAAATGTCAAAATATTCAGAAACTTTGTGAACTTTCGACCTTGGTAAAATCTTATATCCTATAAATATTATATCTAATAATTGTATTGGTAAAAAGATATGAAAACGTGTTGTGTCATTTGACGTGACATTTGACGAATCTTTTGTGTGAGAGGAAAGTCACATCATTAAGAGACCTGCTCACATTACTGCGACAGGAACAGTCGCACGAAGTGTCAAAATATTTTTCAATCGTCTGCGACATACGTCACTGATAGTCGCTGAATTTCCGAAGCAAAATTGGCAGTAGCACCATCCGATGATAATTTAATGACACATGTCATTTTTTACTTGGTAATGAAATTGCGAAAAAAAATGGCCACTATATTATAATTTCAAAATAAAAAATTAAAATATAATTAGATTATTTTATATTGTTTTTGATTAAATTTCTGTCGCTGTCGCAGCCAATTGGAACTGAATTGCGGCAACAGCGCGTTAGTTTTCTATCAACAGTAGTCTTTTGTAGTTAATTTAATTGCTCTCATATCAGTACTATTGAAATTACATTTTTCATTTAAAATGAATAAGTATTTTTTTTCTTTTGGTTTGTTGAATTTGAATTTCCGATCGTATGTTTGAAATACAAATTTAGACTAAATAGTCTAACTAAGTTCAAAACATGGCGAAATTGTGCTACGCGACAATATGAACTGGTTGGTATAACAGGTTTGTAATTGGAAATTTGAATTTAAAGCTTATCTCTACATTAATTTCGGTAGTATACATTTAAATACATATGTAGAACCAGCTTTTGTTTTATTTTAACAACTGCACATCGCGTCCGTTTAGGTTTGGTACGTAAAGTAAAGGTATTTAAAAACATATAAGGGTAAATCTGAATTGAAATACCACACGATTCTCAAAAAAACTGCAATACCCTCCTGTTCTCCCTAGTGTACATATAGCCTGTTTTTAATGCTCTATAAAAAAAAGTTCAAAGTATGTACACCAATTTTCTTCGGTACGTGACATTTTGTGGAAAGCAAATGTTAAATTCATCTATAATACATTTAACCGTTGCATTTACTAGCAACTTGCAACAATTGCAAATTAACTGCTTTCTACTACTACGGATTTGGTGTGGTACCTACCCTTGAAAGAATTAAAGCGAGTTTAATTGGCTTAACTGTAGAATTAAAATATCGGTTGGCAAAAACAAAATGTAATATTTTGGCGTCAAAGGAGAATCTATAAGATTTCCATCGATTTGGCTTTTAAAAGTATAGCAAAAAAAGTTGTGACACTACGGGAATCGAATATCTATAGTCAATTATTGAGCCAGAAATGACAAGTAACGTTTTTATTTATTGAGAGAATTTAAAAATCTACCAAATTGTACAATTTAGTTTGAAACGATCAAATATTGAAATATATGTGATTCATAAACACCCAATCCAATCAAGCTAAATCGTATGAGAAAAATAGAACTTGCCCTATTTTCCATCCAATATTTTGACAGCTGAAGAAATTGAAAATGGAAAGTACTATTTTCGATGTGTTGTACTTGTGATCAAATAATTTTCATTTTCTGTTTTAATTACCTATTTACAGAAAATTTCTGTCGCCATTGCCACGGTATTATCAATTTCAAAATTTTTGAAATTTTGCGTTTTAATTTTTATTTTTAAAAAATTTTTTTTTCGTCAAAAATCATATTTGATTTTTAAACACTAACAGCCTGATCGTGTATCTCGCTTTTTTACTCACTTTTTATTTACTTTCAAATCAGAATTATAAGTACTTTTTAATGGATGTTTTACGTTTCCAATAAGATTACTAATTTTTTTAATTGAATTTTTGCATTTTTTCTCAAATTATCGACTGAATGTTTCACTTTCAAAAACAAAGTGAAAAACTTTTGTATGCAATTTTTAAAAAAACGAGATATGCAATCGGAATAATTCGTCTCACTAAAAAATTACATCTTGATTTCCGAGTAAAATAGCGAAATAGACGATCAGGCCCTAATTTTTTAGTTCTCCAATTTTGCTTGACTTGTAAACGATGCCTTACATATACGGTATGTTTCAATAAATTATTTAATTATTTATTTAAAAAAATGGGAATATAATTACTTGAAATGTTAAGGAACGTAGAGAATGATTACGTAGAACAACTGTTTGTTAGTGTATTGCGTCATAAATGAATGACATTCAGGAAATCATTATTTTTAATAACAAATTTATTACAAGCTACTTTTACTATTTCTGGATTATTTTCTATAAATAAAACAAATTTTTTAAATGTGTTTTTTTGCATATTTAAAAAAAATTAAATTAAATTTTGCAAAATAGTATATCAAACGATTCCAAAATTTTAAATTAAACATTTAAAAGCATTTCGCATACATTTTTTCTAAATTTTCCATCTCGTTACTCTGCTGAATCGGAAACGACAAATGAAGTCGGGGAGAAAAAAAACTATTTTTAAAATTATTGACAACTCGATCTTGGTCGATGAAAAGACTCCCGCGACAGTGAATTTCGACTTAAAATCAAATAACGACAAAAAACGACATCCGTGATTCAGATCTTTAGTTTGAACTACGCTTTAAGTGTAAACAACGTAACGCTTGAAAATCGGAAATATTTAATCTTTTTAAGGATTAACTTTGTATGTGTATGCAATATTTATGTAAGATTTTTCTTTTCTTTTTTCTTGTAGGCATAAATTTTAAGCTAGGTATGTACGTACATACACACACATGGATACATTAAACTTGGAAGATCACTTAAATATCTCCCCAATTTAAACATAATGTTCTATTTATTTTTTCATAGCACAAACGAAACTGGTTCTTTTTTAACTTTTTTTTTATTAAACTATTTTTCATTCTTTGACATGGAAAGAAATAAATATGTATTCTTTATATTCTCCATTACGGATGATATTTTAAACTGAGATTATTAAATTGAAAAAAGTTTTATTAGAAAAATCTTAATGTGTACAAATTTAAATACGTAACGCGTACATTAGAAAATTATGTAATAAAAAAAATTTCTCTCATTATTATTTACATCATTTCTTTACGTATTATACGAAGTATATGTACCTGGTCTGATAATGATGATACAATGTACATGTATAAAATACATACTATAGTTTTTATACTCTCTTTTACAGTGTATACAAAAATAAAAACAGCACAATAAAAAATATGAGAAATGAGAAAGTATAATAGCAAAATTTGGTGAGAAATTCTCAAATTGAGAATATTTAATATATATGTACATATTTATGTATGCATTTATATAAAAAGATACATGTTAGTTCTAAAGCAAAATTTATACTCATTTAAAACATAAACCAATTATTACTGATTGTAGATCGAAGACAAAAACCATTTAAAAATTTAGTACAAAATATCACACTCAAAAATTTTTGTTATGTACAATAAATTTGTTTGTATAAAATATGGCTTAAAAGAAAAACAAATATCAGTTGGTTTTTGATGTGTGTAAACATAAAATGTCAGTCGTCGCCGCTTCATTTGTTTTGTTTTTAAAATTTCTTTTTGTGTTTTTTTTTTCATTCTTGTGCATACAATTTTGATTATATTTTAATATAAAATATTTAAGTGTTATTTTATTTCATCTATTTATTTATAAAAGGTGTTTGATAAAATTTTTAATAAAAGATTTGAAAAATTTTTGCAAAAAAAATTCTTTGAATTAAATTTTTGTTAAGAATGTCTTTATCAGATGTTTGACAAATGAGACAGAAAATTCGGTTTGAGAGGAAATAATTGTACATATATGTATACACACACTAGCAACAGACAGTTGACAGAATTTTGTAAGTAATTTTAGTCGGGATATTTAAAGTTTTATACAAGCCGTAGTAAAAGCGCGTTTCTCCTTGTGCCATATTCGTTTTTTTCGTCAAAGTGGAATTATTTGGCTCTAATTAACATAACAAAAAAAAACACATTATAAAATTCAATATTTTCATATTTAAGGAATATTAAAATAAGTGAATTAAAATAATTGAAAAGTTTTATGAAAAATTTGTATTCGGAATCAAAAATTAAAATTTTTTGAGTGTAAGTTTGTTGAACTTTAAGTTTTTTTTTTCTTTTTCTTTCAACAATAAGTATGTACAATGCACAGGCATAATATATATATTATATATATATATATATGTTCCATTTTATTTGTCAGTTATAATTGTAATTAATTTAACTATTTTGAAAAAAAATTTTCCTTGTAAAAAATAACCCTGTTTATAATATATACATAAATATGTATGTTTGTGTATACATAGGTAATGTGCAAATTTTAAATATTTGATATGTAATGAAAAATGGTTTTTTTTATTACATGCGTGCATTAATCTTTAAAAATGATGTAAAATCCAAAACAAATGATATAGAAGCATACGTACATGCAAGTAAATCACAAATATCAAAATAAAAGTGGAAATATCAATTTTCTTGAAAAATATGTATGTACATATTTCAATACATAAATTGTATGAAATAAGTATGTATATAATTTGTATAAAAAATAAGTGTTGCCATTAGAAGGATGTTTTTAGTTGAGAATTTTGTTTTTGTTTTTTTTTGAGAAAAGTCATTTTAAGATAACCAATAATGAAAGCGTAGGGTTTTCCACATTACTTGTCATTAACAAATTCAAGAAGTAAATTTCGAGTCTTAATATCAGCTGCTCACTAGATAAGTGAAAAAACTAAACAAAATTAAAACGTAAAGTACGGTGATTTTTCTAAATAAAAAAAAGACTTTTTAAATATTACAGTAAATGTCAACTTCACTGCAATTATTTAAAACCCAATAACAACAACATAGAAGTGCACGTTTAAAAGTCAATAAAAGATTTGCGATATCTATGTTCATAAAGCGTCAAAAAATATAACTGGCAATGATCGCAAAAGTAGTATTGTGAAAATGAGTGATAAATAAATGGTATTTTTTTATAATTTTACCTTGAAATCCTATTTCTGCATATTAACTTTTGTATGGAGTTTGTAACTACTTGTAGGAATATACATATATAAAAATATATGTATGTACATGTCATCTGCGGTATGGACATATATGAACTGGTTTTTTTGATAGTGGTATAAGTCCATTTCTTTATATATTCAGATATTTATGGGCTTGCGTTTGAATCAATTTAAAAATTCTGGCCATAATAACATAATTTGTTAGTTTTATGTCTACATAGAACTCTGTTGAAATTTTGATTGTAAATAGTGGAGAGAAGTTGTCTTTAACTCACTAAAATTACCATTATCTTAGCCTTTTTAAAAAGTAGACTTATGCCACTTTCAAAAAAATCAGTTCATATATACATTTTTGTTCAACGTAAAATTATGCGTCGATTTAGACATGTCCGTCCGTCCGATCGCACGATAACTCAAAAACGAATATTGCAATCCACACCAAACTTTCACAAGTTGTTTCTTTAATATAATAATTCAATATAATGCTACATATGCTCTAAAAATTTTAATGGGATAGCTGCACCGGTTCGGGTGACTGCCATACAACTCCAAAAGCAAATTTTTTAAATTTTTTATATTTAAAATCAAATTCATGAAACTTGGCAGTTGTGTGTCCAATTATAGATCAGATATATTTGCGAAGTTTTAGTTGAATTGCTTGACAGGTTCGGGTACCTGCCATACAACCCCAAAGGCTAATTTTAAATATTTGGAAAATAATAAAGTCTGATTCATGAAACTTGGCCGTTGTGTGTCCAGTTATAGGTAGAAGTTTCTATACAACAACGAAAGGTGCAGGGTATAATCTAATCGGTTTATACCGACTGAAACGTTTTTATTTGTTATATTTTAATTCGTTTATAAATCTATGTTTATATACGAATTATTTTAATGTAACTAACATTTCTAATGTCATGAGATTTCATTAGAGAAAAAATCTCGATAAGTAAGATAAAATTAATAATTGTGAAGGAATATAATTTTAAATGAACTTGTTCAAAAAAATCTGAGATAGGAAATGCTAGTTCAAAAGTTTCGTGCTACCTGAATTTAAATTCGATAGCATTACTTAGTACTGTTTGGTCAAAAATTTTACATTAATTTTTAAAAAATTTTTGTATGTATTTAGATTTCACCTAAAAGTACGACTAACATGTAGACACGTTTCTTCCATCCAAAATTGCCCATCTTTTATGTTATGAAAAAAATAGAGCCAAAGTATGATAACGACTTTTATTTCACATAATGACATTTCTGGCAACACTTACTTATATACTATTAAATGTTTACGAAAATTCTCAGGGTTATTAAGGAAAATGACAAATATGTACATAAATAAAGAACATAATTATTATGAATAGGAAACTGTTTTGTTAAAACTTTTGTTAAATTTAAATTAAAGCAAACTATTAAAATTACTTGATAACCATTTTCATATTTAGAATAAACAGCAAGCTTTATTAAATTTACTTAAAACAAAGAAGGTGAGAAAAGTACAAAAGGATTTTTTTTCTAGAATTTTTCTTGTCGAATTTGCAGAACTTACAATGGGTGAGAAATAAAATTTTATAAATAATATATTCTATCTACATTTTTTCGGTATTTATACAAAATAATTATAGAATTTTTTCGGTAGGTGACCATTAGGTCAATTTTTTCGGTAGGATACATTAAACCAAATACATACATTCTATGTACCTACGAACATATACCAAATAAAAGTTCTCGATTTTCGTAGAAAAGTAGATAATATAATAAAGATATGCAGGTAGTATACTAGTTATGTGTGTAGATTGTAAGTATGTGTGCGTATTTTCTATGACTACCTCATTACTCCCTTACGGGTAGGTATTACAGTAGTTATGTAAATCGTTTAACATATTAGGCTCTTACGGCCAAGGACTAACTTGGTTGAACGTACATAAGTACACATGCATGTAAGCCTATGTACTTTCCTATTTTGGGTTTGTTTCTTTAATTTTATAGAGCATGTGCGATTTGTTCCAATAAATTTGTTTTTTCTTCAGAGCAGCAGGTAAATCGCTCAGAACAGCTGGATTAACTTTTACAATTTCACAATTTTAAATGCAATAACAAATATTACCTGACATTCCTTGAACAAATATCTTTGAGTAAAATAAGTTTCAAAACACTTAGAATAAGTTAACTTATTGTTAATTTAAATAAGTAAATAATTTGTGCTAATTTAAATAAGTAATTTCTTTAATCTTTTTTTTTTATTAAAATTCATTAAGTGGAACTTTGTATAATTTCAGATTTATCAGTTATCATTTCAATATGTCTGATAATAAATTTGAGGAAAAATGGCAGGAATTGCAAAAATTTGTACCATTCTTACAAAGAATTATAAGCAATTTAAAACGTCAAATGAAAGACAAACCACGAGTTGTTCAACTAGAGAAAATGGAAATGTTACATGAATTATTAACAAAAAGAGACAAGACTAAGTAAGGAATTAATCTTCAATATATTTAACATTGAATTATTTATTTCTCGTGTAATATTATTTTTAGACTTAAATATGAAACATTGGTAAAATGTGAGACTTTATTGAACAAGATTTATAGTAAAGTTGAAAAGGTACGTTTCATCACGATTGAAGTGAAAGATTTATTTATTTTTTATAATTTATTTTTTTTGCAATTGTTAGATTCCATTAAAACCAGTTGTAATGTCAACTGAAGTTGTAGAGATATCAGAGCCAGATAGTCCGCCACCTGGTAATCAAATTGCTCAAGAATACCGTCCTCCAATTGAAATACCAACCGAAAGAGAATTATCTCCAGAATCTCATGTAAATAAAACAATTTCGAATCCAAATGAATCAAAAATGGTAATTTCAAGTGACTTATCATTGGAAGAATTATTAAAGAGGCGAGAGCAATTAGAAAATAAACTATTTAACTGTAATACGAATAGTAATAGTAATAGTTCAAATGAAGTTTCACTTATAAATGAGCCAAAACGAGATTCCGAAACAAATAAAAACAGTAATTCGATTATAAATTATGATCATTTCGACATAGAAAGTAAAAGTGATTCTCCAAGTTCAGCAAATAAATTTTTACCATTTATGCCTAATTTGCTCATATCAAATAAACTGTTACTTGATAAAAATGAAAAGGGAGGATCACCAAAAAATTGGATAAAACGAACTGATCCTTACGAATCTCCACAAAGACCCATTACAACTATTATAACAGGCAGGCCCTCACCACCTATATCTTGGAAAGATGATTTTATTGAACAACAACCTAAGTCGCCTGTTATGGTAGATGAGGTAAAAAAAATTCGAGACAAAAAGTTAGAATTATGGTCAAAAAATGATAAATATTCAGAAGCACAGAATTTAAAATCGAAAAGAAGAACTTCTACACCAGATTGGGATGCTGAAATCGAAGAGGAAGAAAGACTGAAAAACGAAAAGAAAATAAATAAAAAAATGGAATGCTCAATAGAATATGGTTGTCCTAATAACGTTGATCCTGCTTTAAAAGGCCCTAGCAATAGAGAAAAAAGTTTAGAAAGTTCTAGAGATCGAAATAAAGATAAAAATCGACTTCATACTCAAAAACAAAGTCGATGGGATGTCGAAAATATTGATGATATTGAGAAACAACACTCAAAAGATAGACACAAAAAATTGGATTTAAACTCAGAAAAAGCTAATGTAGACCATTCCTCATCAAGAACAAAATTATCACCGCCACCAATATTGTCTCATGTTACTAAATATCTTGATGATATTGAAAGTTCTGAAAGTTGTTCTTTGTCTCCAATTGATTCCTCAGATTCTAATTTATCAACAAGTCGTACAGTTAAGATTCGAAAGGGTGAGGATTTGAAAGTTCAATTTCAAAGTGATGAAAAGAATATATTAGAACAACAAAGAGCTTCTGAAGAGAATTTAATAAAAGTGCATCTAACTTCGGCTGCTACATCTTCAGTTAAATCTTTACAGGGCGAAGATTTAAAAATTCAAGTTTTAAATGAAAAATTCAGGCCTCAAAAGCCAAAGAATGTTGGAGAGTGCTTAAAAAAATTAAATGCATCCAATGTTTCATCGAATTTAATCATAGATGTTTTAAAGAGTCCACCTTTAAGTGCTAATGATATCGATGACTTACTTCATGAGTCTGGTTCTGAAAATACTGTAGAACCGATTTCAACATGCAAACCTAATCTATCTGAAGTTCGAAAAAAATTAGCAAAAATATCAACAAAATTGAATCAAAATAATATTATAAACGATACTAAACGCACTGATTTTGAGCATGATTCCATAGACAATCCCATCCAAAATCATCCTATATCCCCTATTATGGATTCCAAAGGAAATGATCGGCTAGCTTTAAAATACCATCCACACACTAAGAAAAACTCCAATAACAACAGCAATATCGAGAGTGATGTCAAGAAAAATCGGTGTGAGAAATTGGTTGAGTTTAATAATTTGAAGACATCGTCGAGTTGTAATGCTAATAGTGTTATAAATAACTTTCCAACGGTTAATCCAAATGACCCTAGGTTAAAAAATAAACCTCAATTCCAGGAGTGTAACAAAAATATTAATGAACAATTTCAAAACTTAAATTCCAAAGAAATAAATAAACCGCTGTCAAATATCGGAAACCCTATTCCAACCTTATTGGGTACTGTAGTTCCAAATCCTTTGGGAAACCTTCTTCAGTCAAATGTAAAATTAGCATTTCCGTCAAATTTGATCGATATACCATTACAAGTCAATATACCATTACCAACTACGTCTTTTCAACAGCAACCGCTACAACAAATCCCAGTGGTCACAATACCAAAATCAACATTTAGCGATTTTCTTAATAACAAAAATCATTTAAAACATAATAACTCTAATGATCAAATTGGATATAATAAAATTAATCCAATACAAAATGATAATTTTGAAAGGCAAAAATATTTAGAATCAAAAAAGTCAAAAGAGGATTGTACATTTACTACACATTTGATGAAAACACAAAATGCGCAACCTAAAACTTACGGGGAATACAGAAGACAATGTGAACTTGAAAAAAATAAGGTTTCAAAAGCTGATTCGAATAAAATTTCCAGTAATTTCGAAACTTCTTTGGATTTTAGAGAAATAAAAGATAATGGCAAAACTAATCAAATTGCCTCTGTTGCTACTGATGATCAACAAGTAGCCCAAACTAGGGACTCCAAGCAAACAATTTCGAATCCCATTTCAAAAGCTCCAAGGCAATTATCTAAAAGAAGAGATAGTCTTATTACCAAAAGTGAAACAGAAAAACATTCAAAATTGCATGTTGATGGCCAATGTAGTAAGACACTAAGCTCACATTCTGCAAATGTTGCTAATAAAAATTCCATGCTTACTTCATCAAGTGAAATTGTACCGATTTGCAAATTTAAAATACCTAAAAAAAGTAAGGATGATGAAATGAAAGACGAGCAGAAAATAGAAGTAAAGAAAACTGGTAATTTAAAAGAGGAGGAAGCAAAAAGTATTTCAGAAAAACATGAAGAAACTATTAAGACATTAGACATTTCAAACAAAAGAGATGAACTCTTTTTAGAAGATCAAAATGACATTAATTGTGCTAGTAATATTACAGAGTCAATTAAAAATACCTCAAACTTAAAAATTGATGATAAAAATAAAAGTAATGAGCATGTAAATTTAAATTCTGAAAATAATAATTTAAAAGATAATACTACTACTAAAATTTCTTCGAAGTCAAAACGAAAATTTATTCCTTTAAAGACTGGAGAAACCACTGCTTCGGAAAGTAAAATTCAGCAACGTAGGAAATCTGTGAGTACATCAATAACGCAAAGGAAAGAATTATGTGAAAGTATCGCAGGGGTATCGAATGAGCAAGCAGTTAAATTAACAATTCGAAGAAAATCAATGTCGGCGACGACTTCCTCTGATAATAATAACTTTGAAATAAAACCTAATAATCCTGAAATAACAAATTTTTTAGAGAAAGAAAAACAAGATAAAAATTGTGAATTCAGTGGACCTAATAAAGATGAAACTGAATCTTTACAGTCATTCGACACTACAACAGACAGTACGTCAGTTTCGTCTTATCAAGGTGGAGTTAAAACTAAAAGGTCAAAACGTTACAATAATTATTATTATGAAGTTGCACCAGATCCCATAGATAATACAAAATTGTCAGTTGAAAATATTATTGAAGGAAAACGTCGCAGTCGTTCGTTAGTTAATATGAACGAAAGTTCTTTAGCCATACCAAAGTATGTTTCAAAAAATAAGAGTAGTAATAACAATGTAGATTTTTGCAGTTCATCGGAAGATGTAAGCAGTATTGGAAAAGAAAAGAATATTACAAAAAAAAATATTAAGTCAAAAATCACTGAATCTCATGTTAATGAAACGGACCACTGCAACTCATTCGAGGCAGATTCTCTAAAATCTGCAGAAGCCGATTTAAAAAATACAAATATAAAAACAGAGAATACCGATAAAAGTGAAACCACTAAAGAAGTGTCGTCTTTAACAAAAGGAGGTGCAAATGAAAGTGCTTCAGGAACAGTTGAATCTTTGTTAAATTTTCTTGGCCCAAATTCTAACAAAGAAAGTTTATTGGAAATTTTATCAAAAGTTTGTGATGAAAAAAAATTTGAGAAAATAAAAGCCATTTTGGAAGAGGATGAAAAATCAGATAAGTCTGAAAATCTCAAAGAAGAATCATTTAAGGAAGATGAGGTAACTGATTCTAAAAAGCAAGAAGATCTGAGAACTAATATGAAGACTGAGAGAAAACTTAGACATAAAACTGAATTAGATCGTTTAAATGAGGATATAAGAGATATGTTCATTTCCCAAGGTGTGCTTTCGGCATTTGGTAAACGAAATCAACTACAATCAATTAAATCTAATGAGCCTGTAATTGCAGATAAAAAAAATATAACTAGTAAGGATAAAAATAAGAAAATTTTTAGGGCTAAAGAGTTGAAAGTTATTCTAAAAAAAATAAAAATAAATTATCTTGATCAAGAAAAAGTCGAATTCAAAACTAAATTACAGCCCAAACGCAAACGACGCTTTGCTTGGGCCAAAGGTCAAATTGCAAAAAAGAAATCAGCTTCCCCATCTGCTGTTGCAGGAAGATTGAATAAAGCAACAAAAAGAACTGGTGTCGCTACATTTAATCCTCGTGCACAAATAAATAAAAAAGTAAAATCAAAAGATTTTCCTTATTACAAACCATGTCCAAAGAGTAAAAAATCTACTTTGAACATTAATGAGACAAATAGCAAAGCAGAAATTGATTCTGAAGAATTGAAGCAGAAACGTAAAATTCTATTTTTAGAAAATAATGAAGTACCGTCGAAAAATATATACAAAGAAATGCATGCAAAATCAGAATATTGTAAAAAATGCCTTGTGTGTCATAAAATAAATATACAGAAATTAGTTTCACATCATGTCGATACACATCCAGAATATGAAGTATTTATATCACGTTTACCACCAGATACATTAAACGATTTATGCTCTGATCGACATAATTCTGCTCTATATCAATATATGATAAAATCAAGAGGCTCAATGTTTCACTATCGTTGTCCATTTTGTGATATACAACAAACAGCTACAAGGTCAGTATGGTTAGATCATTTTTCAACACACACTGGTGAATTTCATTATAAATGTTCCGGTTGTAACAAACAAAGCAATTGGAGAAAACCACTTTTACGCCACATCAAAACGATTTGCAAAACTTCTCGAATTATTACCAGAGAATCACCTTCTTCAATCTTGAAAAATATTTCGGGCTATTTGTGTAATATATGTAATTATGTTCAATTAACACAAAATAATATTATAAAACATTTAAATACTCAACATTCACCCAAAGAAAAGAAAAATTTTCGTAAAATAAATTTAATGAATATGGAAAACGTTCCAAAATTAGACAATCCGCCGTCGGAAGAAACAAAAGTTTCGGCAGATGAAAATGTTGAAGATGTAGAAGATGATACTGAAATGATAAAAGCTGAAAACTCAAATATTAGTGATAAATTGGATGTATTTATACCAAAAGAACACACTGATTTAAACGTAGATAAAAATTTATTAAATTATATGAACGAAGTTATTACATTTAGTGTGCAAACTCCTAAAATCAATGAGAGAACAAGTAAATCAATTGTAGATGAATTAAGCGAGCGTCTAAAATCTCAAAATTCTTCGGTAAAAAAAAAAGAAGTATCAGTTCGAATTGAAAAAGATATTGAAAAAACTACCAAAGAAAAAAATATGTCAATTGTCGACTTATTAAGTCAACGTTTTCAAAACATATCTGAGTCTGATGCTATGAAGAATAAAGAAGGCGATGATAAAGAAGAATCTGAAAGTGATAATGAAACACCGGTAGTGTATATTCTAGATAAAATTGATGACGATAATTTGGATGATATTGAATTAGCGGAAAGTTCTGAACAAGTTATTCTATCAATAAATAAACCAATATCAAATTCTCGCGCTGAAATACTCGATAAAATAGGTGGTTCTACAACAGCTCAATTAAATTTAAAGGAAAATGACAGAGAAATAACTGATTCAATTTATGCAACACTTAATGAAAAATTGAAAAATTCTAAATCGCCAGACAAAAAGATTACTACCAAAAATGATAGTTTAAAAAGTAATCAAAAAAAATCTGGCATAACAATCATTGATAGATTAAATAAACGTCTCAAAGAAGCTACTGGAGTTGCTCCAGTTGGAGGTAGTGGAGTTAGAAAATTAGCAGAAAACAAGAAAAATTTATCAATAAAAAAGAAAGTGCAAGAAACTGTACATACGGTAGATAATGAAGACCGCAGTGCATTGGATTCTAGTGATGATAATCTAGTCATTGATGAAGATTGTACGACCCCTGTGCCTGATATAAATGCAAATAGTGTCGAAAAAACAAACAAAAAACAAAATGAGTCTAGCACACACTTACAGCAATTATCTTCTGAGCAAAATGAAATAAATGAGATTGAAGATGATGATGATTGTTGGGAGGATATTGAGGAGGTATCACCACAATCGAATGAAAATGATGAACAAAATTTAAAAGTAACAGCGGAAAAAATCCAATCAAAAGAGAAAAATAATACAATTTTTAAAACTTTATCAAAAATTTATGTGTCGTTTGGTAAAAATAAACAAAAGCCAAAAAAGAAATCTATGGATATCAGGAATTGTGGTTCTTCAACTCCTCCAGTAATAACCGACGAAAGTTGTGATAGTAATTTAGAAAATAATGGCGCCAAACAGCAACAACAACCAATACCACTATCAGATCTCATAAGTGATGCTGCAATACCTTCACCTATGTCAGCAGAGCTTACTATAGATCCACCGGTACCGTTGCCATCAGAACCTCTTTCAGACCTAAATGATATATCTTCTTTATTAGAACCAACTCCCACTTCAGAAACATTAACATCTATTGCAAATAATAATTCTAACATTAACATAATTTCAACAACAGAATTATCAAAAGTTGGTGTTGAAACTACTGTTCAAAAGCTTAATATAAATGATATAAATGAACCCATTTATGTTTTACCGGACAATGTTACATTTGCAGATGCTTTGGTTTTAGCTGCTGAAATAGAAAATACTAAAAATATTAATAAAAAAAATGAAACCGAAAATGATATTACAAAACCAAATAAAATATCAAAAGCACCTGTTACATGTCGGATAAATAATTTAGGTTTCAGTGAATCTGAAGGAAAAGTTAAATATTTTTGCCTTATAAAACCATGTTCATTCTTATTTTCTGATCAGGAAATTGGACTACAAAATCATTATAGTTCTGACCATAAAACTATATGTTGGGATGGTTATTGTTACGCTTGCGAAGCTAATATCTGTTCTGAAGATGAACTACCACTGAATCGTGAATTAAAACATATGATTGAAGTTCATATTAAGAATTTATTAAAATCACATAATTTATACATTGAACATAATCAAAATAGCGACAGCAGTAAATCTTTTGAGGAAGCATTGATGACTAATCGACCCAAAATTACGATTCGACGTTTGAGCGGGGATCTTTTATCAAAAAACAAGCCACAAGATCCTGTAATAGAATATAGTAAATTACAATCAAGCGTTCAAACTATACCAATTTCATTATTAAGTAGTATTAACTCCCCTTTACTAAATAGTAATCCCAATGTGCCAACCGTTATAGATCCAAAATCAAATTTAACTATTTCAAAACAAAATGTTACAATCAAAGATCTTTTAGAAACTCCTTCAATTCCGCCGCCAATTGCTCCCCAGCTTTTGCCAGAAGATTCATCGACTTCAAAAGCTGCAACAGTTCCTATTCAAACAGCCCCACAGCGACTTCAAATAAAAACTTACAAAAGAACACAACCTGAAAAGCCTTCGACTTGTATTTTACCTAATAAACAAAATTTAACAATATCACCGATACAAAATAATTTAAATAGTGGCTCAGGTTTAAAAATTTCTTCTGTCAGTCAAGGCATTACAATATCAGATAAAGAAATTACCTCACCAATTATTGTGCCACCAGCACAAAGTGTACACAACAGTGCAGAACCAATAAAAATTATTTCAGTATCTGGCGGAGTTGCAAATTTCCCAGTGGAACCGCCGAAAATATCAAAAATATCATCAAATGTTACAATATTACCAATAACAAGAAATAATGACAAAAGCCAATCGAGTCCTACACTAGTAAACCAACAACCTCAACAATTGATTACATCCGACAAATCATTAGTCATTACAAAAATGGCTTCCAAAGTTCCTATACAAACACAGGGCTTATCAAAAACTAATTCAGGATTTCTGAGAATTGAAAATGTTTGCAGTTTAAATACGCAAAAACCCGTTGTGGAATCTGTATCTACTCAACAAAGTGACGCAAATGTAATAAAATCAACAATCAATATTGACCAAAATTTGTCCTCTGTTACTACATTAAATCAATCTCTATCAATTGCATCAACAGAAGTGGAAAAGTCTCAATCATCAATTGAAGAACACAAATCAAATGTTCCAAATGAAAGTATAAATTCTGACACAAATATTTCTCAAACGCTAACATCGAATACTTCATCAGAGGCATTAGAATCTACAATGAAATTAATTAAGCCATGGATATTTCCAACAGTTTCTAAACCTTTTTCCGTTGCACAATTCCAACTACGGGCAATTTCGTTATATGCTCTTTTCAAATGTATGAACCAAGAATGTTTTTTTACAACAAATTGTGTGCAAAATATTTTAGAACATTTTCAATTTCATGAGCAGCAAAGTAGTTTTGGTTGGTTACGTTGCAGTTACTGTAAATTTGTGGCTTGTAATTCAGCTAATTATGTAGAACATATTCATTCTGTGCACAATAATGATATATTTCAATGTCCATATTGTTTTTACAGATCATGTAATGATTTTAATACGTTAAAACACATTGAAGAATATCATCAAGAACAAAAGCCATTAATTTTTGTCTGCCATGGAGAACGGAAACGTTTGGCTTCTGAAATGAAGCATTTAGCAATTTATCGTAATAGACATATCAAAGCAATTCCTTGTTTCGATTGTAACAAAAAAATTTTCATACTTCGAAATTATTTAAAACACATTCTTGAACATAACGTTAATAGTGAGTGCTATACATGTGGAATATGTAAAGCTGGTGGCTTACTAAAAAAATGTGCCGATACGCATTTAAGTTTAGTTCATAGAATATCTGTATACCAATGTATCTATTGCGATATGTCATCAAATTTAAGAAGTGCAATGGTAGTTCACATGGCTAAAGAACATCCATCGCATTTATTATATAGTTGTGTTAGGGTATCGCCTAATAAGAGCGCAGTAAGTATAATTTCTATATGAACATAGATATATTCAAACAACTTCTAAACTACTCTTTTTTTATTAAAGGTATTTAACACTGAGACTATAGAAAATTCTACTGTTTTGGCAAATTTAAGTGAAAATGTCAATGTCAAATATTTACAGCCATGTAATTTTTCATTAGAGAATCTTAATTTCATGAATCCCGCGTTAGACTCACAAGCAGTCGAACAAAACAAAAACATAAAAATATCTGTAAATTTTGCAAACATTAACTCTCCTATCCTGCCGGCACCTATTAAATCAGCAACTGACAGTATAAGGGCTAGTACACCACCTTCAGTAGCGACTACGATGAGTAACGATAATGCTGTTATTAATGTACAATCGTCTCTTAAAATATCGTCAGTTACATCACTAGCATCTACATCTCAAACTTCAGTGACAAGATCTCCAGAAATATCTGGAACACAGATTGGGGAATCTGTGTTAGTAAAATCCGCTCCAATATGTTCAGCTCAAATACAAAATGCTTTTGCATCAATTCCCGTAGAAAATCCCGGTACTCAAATAAACCAGCAAGAAAATTTGCAAACATTGTCAAGTACTCCTAAAGTATTGAAAAATCCTGTTATGTTAAATAAATCTCATAATGCTCCACAGAAAGTTGAAGTGGCTACAAGAAAATCAAATTCAAGTATATCAAACACCACTATTGATGAAACCATAACAATTGACGATTCTGACCAAGAAGAGCAAACAGAAAATGAAAAATCGCCGAATGCAGACTCTCGAAATTTGTCGGATAACTATGTCAGCAACAGTAATATAACAACATCAAAAAATATCAAGGATATATTAAAAAACTGCACAGAGTTAACAAAATCCGTTGCATTAGCTCAAGAAAAACAAGAAATTAAAACTATTACAAGGGGCACAATTATGATTAATGAGGTGTCATTGAATCTGAAATCCTCGCAAGAAAGTTCAACAAATAATGAAAAAACAGTGGATGATAGCCTCTTAAATAAACAGATTATGGAAGCTGCTCAAGAATATGTTTTAGATACCGGTTATGAAGGTTCAGAACTGTACCGATGTTCTTTACCAGAATGCACAAATGTAAAATTAAGTTGTGAAACTTTATCATCACATTATTCTCGAGTTCATCAGCGCTTGAGACAATTTAAATGTCCCCATTGTACATGCCAATATAGTAACATTCGCAGTTTAAAGGTTCATTTAGCAACCCATAAACGTCACCGATATTTTTGTTTTCTATGCAATCATACGACATCAATTCAACAGCACCTAACCAAACATATAACTGAATTGCATGGCAAAACCGGTTTAGTGTCTTTTCCATTAACAAATCAATTTGAATTGGATACAAAAGAAAAATCTAGTGATTCATTATTTTTTGTCCTGGCTCCGACAGCTACAAAACGACAAGAAATATTGCAGTTCGGTGAACGACTTGTAAGAATTTGTGAAAGAAGAAGATCTTTGACAAAAAAAACATTTAGTCCAAACGAAATTGATCAACTACCGCTTCAAGCTATCTTTAATTCTGAAGCTTTTTGTTCAATATGTAGTTATCGAACAAAAGTAAGGACCAATATGTATAGACATTTATTATTTCATAAAAGTGAAGTTAAGGTTGCTAGTATTGACCCCGTAAATCCCGTTCCATGTTTAGTTTCAAATGAGAAAAATTTTGACAAAATGATTAATATGGCTTTAAGCTCCAATTTGAAAAAAGATAATCAAGAAAAATTGCAACCCAGTAATTCTAGCGGAATGACCTCTTCTGGTAAGTTTCAATATATATTTGATATATTCAAATAATAATTATAAAATTAAATCCCTCTATTTATAAAATTCAATTTATTTTATTTATTGTGTATTACTCTAAATTCATTAGATGGTAATTTATCTTCAACTACCGAAGAAATTAAAGAGGCTCTGAAGAAAGGCGATCTCAAAATACCAGAATTTATTCCATTAATGCGTAAATTTATTTGTGGTGTACCAAATTGTAACTACTTAACTATTACTGATTATATGTTAAAATGTCATTTACAAACTTTACATTCAGAGGAAAAACAGTATAAATGTCCACATTGTAAGCTAGAGCTTTTACAAAAGAAAAACTTCTGCGCAGACAAAATACTGCAACATTTAAAATTTCATGATTCTAAAATTTATTTATGCGGTGATTGCTATTACATGCACTTTTTGAAACATGTAGTTGAGAGACATATTAATGATCGTCATGCGACTGCAGCTCAAGTAGACGTTATTCAATATGAAAGAAAGGACACTAATACGATTATAACAAAATATCCATGTGGGCGTTTGATTGGGCAGTCAAATACTAAAACAATCACTAGTACTGATGGTACAAACAGCAGCGATCGAAATACAGACACCGATGTCATTGTACTTTCAGAAAGTACTGCTGATACTGCCACATTCAACAAACAACTAGGTGATGAAGAGGCCAAATGGAGTTGCACAACATGTAAATTTAAAACAGTCGATGAACCTTCAATGCTTAATCATATCAACACAGCACATAATATAAGATTTCGATATGGATGTTTTGATTGTAAATTTGGTGCTTGCCAAGTTAATTTGGTAAAAGAACATATAAGCGATAAACATCATAATTTTCAGCAGCGGCAAGTAAAGTCAAATTATTATCGTTTAGATGAAAGTGATTATGATGTTGTTCAAGAAAATCGTCCTTTATGGACAAGGAGTGATCCATATCGCATTAAACATATACGTGGAATTTTAATGGAAGAAGAAGACGTTGGACGTAAGAACACTAAAAGTGAAAATAAGAAGTCAAACAAGCTTAAAAAGTCATTATCTAACAACAGCAATGTTGCAGAGGATAGTAGTAACAGCTCTATTGGCGCAAGTAAAAGAAAATCTTTAGAAAGAAAAGCATCTCAAAATTCTATAAGAGAAACGGATAAAGTGAATGATCCAACAAGTGTTTTAATTTTGAATGAGAACTCGTCTTCCAGTCAAGATTCAAATATAAAGGCAATCCATAAAATATCAAAAGTAAAACAATCTTCAGCTCACAGTTCAAAAAAGTCACAAAGTATGTCAGCTAGATCTTCAATATCTTCTTCAAGAGATTCTTTGGAAGAAAATCTTTCGGTTGTTGTACCTAATGAAATTTCCGACTCGAAAGCGGTTAGTAGTACATCTCCAGAAAGAAGTGTTGAAATCTATGAATGTTATTATTGTCCAATGAAAAATATTTCTTTTAAAGTAATTTATACTCATTGGTTATTACACCATTGCAAAAAAATGAATGAAAAATCGGATAAAGTAGGTGATAACAGCGAAAAATCTGAAAAAAATCTTCCTTTGTTAGCCAGACCTTTCGCTTTTAAAGTTGTTGGTTACATAGGTGGAGATTCAGTTGAAGTTTCAACTTATGATGTAACAAAAAATCAATTGTCCCGTTTATTAAAAATGGGGCAACGTGTAACACGATTTCAATGTAATAAATGTTGGCGTTTATTTGCCAATTCTATAAGCGTAGCTGAACATCAAAATCATGAGCATGCGAATACATCAGCGCTAAATACTCATCGATGTTTAACATTCAAAAACCGAAATTTTTTTATATGTAGTTCGTGTGGTTACGCATCATCTTTAGAGTGCAAAACTGCAGCTCATTTATTAAATCATTATGATGGGTTAAAAAAATGTAAAACGTGTAATAAAGAATTCGATAAGTTTTTAGAATTTATTCGACATTTACCAAAACACAAAACAACATTTAAAGAATTTTTAGAAAATGATAAAAATATCAAAGAGTTTTGGAGTAAAATAATTATTTTGTTCCCAAATGGTTTATGTATGATGCGCTGTAATGTACCTAAAGACTCCAAAGTTATTTTAGATTGTTTAGTAAATATTGTTAATAATGAAGTTGAAGCTGCACTTATACAAACCGCACCACAAAACGTAATACCTAAACCAAATAGCAATGACAATTTATCAGAAATGTCTACAGAAAAATTAAATGTAAATACTAGTGAATGCTCAAGAGCTAAAATATCCGACAGAAAACCTAATGATGAGAAAAATATTAAGGCTGATAATACATTAACAAATCTAAATAATAATTTAGAAATGATAAATAAAATTTCTTTAGATTCTGATGACACAAATAATGACGTACAAAATGATAGAATAGAAGATTCAGTACCATCATCGTCAAATTTTTCTTCATTAGACGAAAATGTATTAACGACATCAAAACCAAAAATAATAAAAAAATCTAAAAGAAAATATGAAAAAGATACTGATTGGACCCCAAAACCATTAAAAAAACGTAAAGTTTTGAGTTCTAATGATGATCAATTTGATTCATCAACTGATGATAATCAGAATGCAGATGATGATGATGATGATAATATACCATTATTAACAGTAATAAGGAATACACCACCAATTAAGAAATTAGAAAAGAGAATAAAACCATTTATTGGCCCAAAATTTACACAAAAAAAATATCATAATGCTTATACACCATATAGCTATTATGGTTGTAAACCAATTGCTGAAGATTTAAATAATATAACAGTTAAAGTAAAATTTGGTTATTCAGATGGATATGATTCTGATAATGAAGCCGTTTTATTAACTTGTCAACAATATTCTGAAATAATACCAATCGATTGTCAAGTTATTGTTGAAAAATTAAATCCAGAAATATTAAAATTAAATACAATTAATTTATTTAAACGTAAAATTCAAAATAAATTTAATAGCTATGCAATAGATTTTCCTAATGCAATTGAAGATTCCTCTGATTCAAATTCTAGTTCAGTAAAGAAAAGAAAATTATAAGACTAGATAAGTAAGCACTTATCTTAAGTAGTTTATCTTAGTATTTTCATTTAAGTTCTTTTATTAAATATCATTTTTTAATATGAATTCCCTAATTCTATAAATAGTTCCAAGAATTATGAATACAAGCATGCTCTGTTAAAATGAATTCAATAACAAAATGGAAACAAAACTAAGGGTAGTGCTCATGTTTTTTTTTTTTTAAATACTACAATAAAAATATTATAATATTTATTTAAGCTAAATGTAATATGTTATTCCAGAAAAACAAATTATGAAAATTTTAATTATTGTTTCTAATAGTTTTAGAATGTAAAAAAAAGTATTTTAAGGAATATTACTGTTTTTTTTTTAATTAATGAGAATGAATATAAGATAAAAAATTTAAAAGGTAAATTAAAAATAATTAAATTGTTTTATTTTTTTTTATAAATTATCATTTGTATAAGATTGTTGACATTTCAACAATACTATTTTATTCGGTTTTCGTTATTATACATATAAATATATTCAGAATTATGCTGAATAAGAATTATTAAAGCTTGGAGTTTTTTTACGGTAATAAAATTCTATTACACTTTCAATTAATTGGTGAATTCTGTTTCAAACCTATAACTTCATTTTATCTGGCCAATATAGTTCAAAATTGATAATTCAAGTTTTTAATTCTAAATTCAATGACTCTCCAAGTTTTACACTCTTAAAACAACCCTTAGTAAAACTTAAACTTACAGAATCTTGTTGTAAAATACGGATAAAAATACCTATACATTTGTCCGAAAATTGAAGCTATTCTAGCTTTGTAACTACGAAATTGCATAAAGTGGCGCGTTACAAGGTGGCTGCTGCTTCCGACAAAAAAAAGAGGTAATAATAGTATCACGTTTGTTACTTCAAAGTGTTAATATCCAAGTTTGTTGTATCAAAGTTCTAATACGTTAAGGTCTAAGTTTTCAAACAAAAAAGTTAAAATTAAGTAAAGTAAAAAAATGTATAAAGTTGGTGGAACAAAAATTAAGTGTATATTACATATAAAAAAGTTTAGTGATAATATTGAAGATAAAATATTCTTAAATATTTAAATATGTACTAGGGTCTTCATTCTGTATATTAGCATCTCTTTTATTTACAGCTTGAACCAAAATTATGAAACTACGAAACCGAAATGATTCAAAGCCAAGTTCTATATACATTTCATCGAAGAACTTTCGTATACGCATATATATATAAAAGTTTGTATGTATAAATATTAACTATATTAAGAGAAACCAAAATTTAAAGTTCAATTAAAAAACAACTTCATTCGAGGCATTATTGTATGCATTCAAATTTGTTTTGTTGATGATGCGGAACATAAAAATTTTTCGCAGTCAACTAGAAAATAAGCTTTTACATTTTTCTGTTTTTAACTGCTACTGAACTGTAACTATCCGACCCATGGTGCAGTGATTTTAGCACCGGTCTTTAAACTGAAGGGCCTCAGATCCAAACATGGATCAGGTTATATAAACTTTATATTTAATATAAAGTTTAATTATACAATATAAAATAAAATGTTAATATAAAAGTAATTACCCATAAATCCATAATTTTCGATATTGAATAGAAACTAAAAATAGACATTGAAAATCAATAACCTTCAATATTTAACATAAACTAAACTAAACAAGTAAAAACGTTTCAGTCGGTATAAACCGATTGAATTATACCCTGCATCTTTCGTTGTTGTATAGCAATTACTCAAACCTGTGAAACCATTCTATAGAAATTTCACGGATATGTCTGATTTATAACTGGACACACAACTGCCAAGTTTCATGAATCTGACTTTATTATTTTTCCAAATATTTAAAATTAGCTTTTGGAGTTGTATGGCAAGTACCCGAACCTGTCAAGCAATTCCATCAAAACTTCAGAAATATGTCTGACCTATAATTGGACACACGACTGCCAAAGCTCATAAATCTGACTTTATTATTTTTCCAAATATTTAAAATAAGCTTTTAGACTTGTATGGGAGCTACTCGAACCTGTCAAGCAATTCCACCAAAACTTCAGAAATATATCTGACCTATAACTCGACATACAACTGTCAAGTTTCATGTATCTGACTATATTATTTTTCCAAATATTTAAAATAAGCTTCTGGAGTTGTATGGCAGGTACCCGAACCTGTCAGGCAATTCCTCTAAAACTTCAGAAATATATTTGACCTATAATTGGACACATGACTGCCAAGTTTCATGAATCTGACTTTATTATTTTTCCGAATATAAAAAATTTGGTGTTGGAGTTGTATGGCAGCCACCTGAACCGGTGCAGCTTTCCCATTATAATTTTTAGAGCATGTGTAGAATATAATTGGACAAATGTATACAAAATTTTATATTCATAGCTTTATTAGTTTTTGAAATATTTGAAATAAACTCTTTGAGTTGTATGGCAGCTACCCGAAGCCGATGTCCGAATTAGTCCAATAACAATAGGGCTCGTCCTTGGCGCAAAAGAAAAAACTTGTGAAAGTTTGGTGTCGATTGCATTATTCGTTTTTGAGTTATCGTGCGATCGGACGGACGGACGGACGGACGGACGGACGGACAGACGGACATGTCTAAATCGACGCAGAATTTTACGCTGAGCAAGAATATATATATATGTCCATACCGCAGATGACTCCTTCAAGTAGTTACAAACTCCATACCAAAGTTAATATACCCTTCACGAAGTGCAGGGTATAAAAATGCGGCATACAGATCACCGCCTAGCTAATTCAATGGCCTGTGAAAATTGAGACTTGACTCTAAAGTCAAGTGAAAGCGGAGCATTGGTAGTGTCAGGAAAAAAAACTTATTCAAAATTTTTCTTTTTTATAAAAGAAACAATTCGTAATATAATAAATAAGATCGGCTATCTTAGGAACTTGCCAGAGTCATCAATATTTCACTTCACTTCCTTTGAATTTTAAAAAAGTTAGCTGGATTTTAGCTTACTTAGCTAAAAAAGTATAAATTCGACTCTAGTAGAATTTCGCTTTGTATCATCCGAAGTCCCTGGAAAGTTCGCCAGTTAGTTTCGGTAACAACTAGATCTTAAATTTCAAGAAATTGCATCAATCCGTTCCGTACATATGGTAAAAAATTTCGGGTAATCGACATCCTGTTCGGCTTCTGAGCCCTGATCTTTCTAAAAACAAATATGGATTCATTGCTTTAACATCCCGATATTAAATATCAAATTTCAAGGAAATTGGTTAATTATTTCTCTATGACAAAAATGTAAAACCTGCCCGGAAAAAAGACCAGTTTCAGGGGTCTGACATATACCAAAAATTGATCTGTTCATAGCCAAATAAACTCACCGACACACCGACAGACCAACATCGTTCTAAAAGGAGTTCATTGACTCTCTACTATGGAGAAATGCGTTCCCACCCAAAACTTGACTCGAAATTTAGTGCCATCACATAACCTACCTTATTGTATACAATGTAGTCGCTAATGAAGTGTCAAAAATAGTTACATAGTAATTTTATATGGAAAAAGAGAAAATATAAAGTTGACCGCGTCAATTCTGTGATACTCGTACGAATTTGTTATCCTATGTTCGAGTAAATATTCCATAGCTGACTATTGGACAGACTATGACTTTAAATTGCCGTAATACCATATTAATTTATGCAAAATTTCAGTACTCTGTTTTTAATATTTTCTAATATATGGCCAAAAAAGTTGATCTAAGATACTATTGAAGTTGTATAGCAGCTACCACAAGTAGTCAAGTAATTTCAACGATTATTGTCACACATACCAGCCCCAATAATACACTTATTTTCACTAACTTTCTATAATCTATATCATAACTGCAATAATTTCTGAGATAATTTCAAATAACTTTTGGAGTTGTATGGCAGCTATCACAAATGCACATGAGATCTCAACAACTTTTAATAAATATAACTACCATTTTACCATATTTCATTTTTCAAAATTTCAGTACTGTAGGTTGAACAGTTTTTAAGATACAATCAAATAACGTTTCAAGTTGTATATCAGTTACCAATAGGAGCCAAGCAATTTCAATAACTTTTATCATATACATTGGCCCTACTTATATATTCACTTGTGCGACATTTCAATACCACAAACTACAAAGCCAAATCGACTCAGAATTGTACACTGATTAAAAATATATACTTGAGTCTATAATCTCAGACCATTATTTTTTACCGTTACAAATGGTAAAGCAAATTTAATATACCCTTCGAACAGACGTTCGTACTGGTATGAAACAGCTGTATATTATGGAATGTTATGTATATAATACGAAAGTATATTATGGTACTCGTATTTATGTTGGAGGAAATTAATAAGAAATAAAAAAGAATCTTTACGAAACTATGCTCTTCTATTTTGATCGTATCACAATTTCAATTTTTAATCGTCGTAAGAAAATTTAAGATAAAATACTACATAAAATTTGTTTTTTCTAGTTTTACTATTTATTTTACAAATTGATGTTAAATTTTTATATCACCACATTAAATACTATTTAAGAATTTAATACTTACGAGTAATATTATAATTTTGAAAGTAAACGTCTTCAATAAGTAGTTAATGATAAATCACCCATGATCTCTATATGTGATAATTTGTGCTTATTAATTGATTATAAGAAAAATAAATTAAAAATATATTTTAAAATTTTCGTATAATTATATTTATTCTAACTTGTTATAACAAATTTAAAATTTTTATTAATTTGAATTCGTTGAACCATTGTGTTAAAGCCAAACATTAATGTCAAGATCGTACAATTGCATTAAATTGTTATTAAGTACACAAATAACATTCACGGAATGAAGATGAAAAATCTACTGGTCAAATACAAACTCCAGATTGAAAGTAAATAAATTTTATTTATTTATTTATTTTTTTTTTTTGATTTGCTATTCAAATTAAATATTTATTTTATTAGACAAAGTATAACTAGTGATCTATATAATATACATTGTCATGATACATTTGAATTTTTATTTTTTAGGATTATACATAAGGTTGTTATTTTTTTTTTCTTTACTGTTGTATTGCGCTCCCTTTATATACCCTGCATTTCGTGAAGGGTATATTAACTTTGATATGGAGTTTGTAACTATTTGAAGGAATCGTCTCCGGTATGGACATATATATATATATATATTCTTGCTCAGCGTAAAATTCTGCGTCGATTTAGACATGTCCGTCCGTCCGTTCAATCGCACGATAACTCAAAAACGAATAATGCAATCGACACCAAACTTTCACAAGTTTTTTTTTTGTGCCAAGGACGAACCCTATTGTAATTGGACTAATCGTACAACAGGTTCAGGTACCAGCCATACAACTCAAAATAGTTCATCTTAAATATTTCAAAAACTAATAAAGGTATAAATATATGTGTCCAATTATATTCTACACATGCTCTAAAAATTTTAATGGGATAATGGGAAAAGCAAATTTTTTATATTCGGCACAATAATAAAGTTAGATTCATGAAACTTGGCAGTTGTGTGTCCAATTATAGGTCAGATATATTTGTGAAGTTTTAGTGGAATTGCTTGACAGGTTCGGGTACCTGCCATACAACTCCAAAAGGTAATTTATATATTTGGAAAAATTATAAAGTCAGATTCATGAAACTTGTCAGTCGGTTGTCCAATTATAGATAAGGTATATCCGTGATGTTTCTATAGAATGGTTTCACAGATTCGAGTAATTACTATACAACAACGAAAGATGCAGGGTATAATTTAATCGGTTTACACCGACTGAAACGTTTTAACTTGTTGACATATTATCGGCATTTACTTTATTACAAATTTACTTGAAGAATCATCCGTATATAAGATAATTTATAGAAGTAGTTTAGTTTCTGAAAATTTAGTTAATCTACTTTGTTCCACGTAAAAATCATCTGACTTCCTTAACGTAATTAGGTAAATCTCCTACAAACCGAGAACCTCGATAGTCTAAGCCCCAGAAAATCTATAAATTGACGCTGCCTTAACATGCGTCAAGCTAAGACGCTTATAAAAAATTTGTCGTCTATCATCTGATATCCCAATTTTTTGATAAATATTATGAACATATGATGTTATACCATCTAGTTCCTTAATCTGTCCCCAGTTTATAGTATTAAAAATTTGCCCCATTTAAATGTATGTACATAAAAAACAAATTTAAAGTCAGCAAATTATTCAAAAATAAAAACATGTGAAGCGACAAATTTGGTATTCTACTAGACGCGCGTCTCGCTATTTGTCACAAAAAAGCGTCCATAATGTTATTCTGTTAAAAATTTTAATCGAGTTAATGGAAAATTCATTTTCTTAATTTTCTTCATCTGTCGCAACACATTTCCCGCCTAAAAGAATACCAAAAAAAAGTACGGCGTAACAAAAAAAAAATGTGACAGTCGCAAATGTAACCCGTCTAGTAGAATAAGGCTGTATCAGCCTTAGCAAAAGCAAAAATACAAAAAGATTCAATGCAATGTGTATTGCACATCTAGAAAAATTTACTGTTTCGTGTGCTTTATTTTCTGATCCTACTTCTTTAAGGAGGAGCAAAACGAATTTTATGTTATTGTCAGGGGAGAGTGTTAACGGCATCATAATCATGTTGTTTAAAAATTATATATGCTACAACGTGCACATAATTATGTATTAACTTTAAAAATTGTGGGGAACAATATCTTTCTATTACGTCCAAAGAGAGTGTTTTTAATAGACATGACTGGAATATCGTAGTGTTTTGCTTATATTTCATATAGTAAACAGAACAATGTTTGAACCCAAAACAATTTTGTTCAAGAACCGCTACACTATTTGTCAGATTGAACCATTGAACTGAACCATTGTTCAAATCTTCCCCCCAACTAATTGAGGTCTAAAATTAAATATAAAAATTATATTTTAAAAAAAATTTAATTTTTTTTTTGACAATTATTTGACATTTTATTGTTTTATTAATATATTAATATTAGTACATACATAATATACAAAGTACAAAACATATAATTAAAGTTTAAAATAAAATTTTTCATGTAAAATCTAATACATAATTTTGACATGGATATAGAAAATTAAGTTTTAGTCCCAATCATGAATTTTTACTGAAAACATTAAAGTAGAAGATTTTCAAAGTCTCTTGTTTTTCAAAATCGTCTTCTATCATTAAAACTTTTAATAAAAATTTAAATTTTTTATGTAATTATGCACATTACTTTCCGTATTATGATCTTTTTTCATAAATTAATAAAATTAGATTCACAATGAATAAATATTCACAATCGAAACTTTTATATATTATGTACATATATAGTTGCAAATATAAAAATGTTAAGGGCTTTCACGTAGCTGTGCAACTTGCATTCTAGTAAAATAAAATCAAAAAATACTTTTAATAAAAAATTACAGGCGACTGCAATGTCGAATGATTTATATTGAACGAATATAATTGTTTAGTGTTTTTTTTCCAGAAATGTTTATTGGTATTTCTCAAAAAAAAAAAAAAAAAGAATGTCAAACGAAATGTCAAAATATATCAAAATAAATGCACGAGCAAATATTTAATGCACCTTATTGGATTTAGTTCCAGTATATTTTATTCATGTATGTAAATTCGGTGCATATTGCTTATGCGTGAAACAACAACAATGTAATGTGTCAAAAAATTTGCACTGATATTTGCAGACCCTTTTTTATGTCAATTTTATTTTTGTAAAATTAAAATTAAATACTAAGTTTATTGAACATATAAAATTTAAGGTATTTTTGAATTTAATAGTAAGTATAATCTCAAATTAAAATTAAAAACTTACAATTTAAACTTATTTATAAATATATAATTACATACATATACAGGGTTTTTAATATAAGATAGCAAATAATTTCAGGAATTATTCTTTGATCGATTTCCAGCAAAAAACTGTATGAGCGGGGGCGAGAGTGTAGATATACTCATTTTCGAGCTGCAGCGTGTTAAAAAAAATTAAGGCACCAGATTCTTCCTGAATATAAATAAGCGCTTATAACTTCGGAGCCGTACTGCATAGAATAACCATGAGTGGCTTGTTTTACAGGCGATTGATTGCTCTTTATTTTCGGTGTTACAATTAACATGATTTGATTTAAGTTTTTATGTAGGAAAAAACTGGTATCTTTTTCTCAATAGGCTGTAGCTCGAAAACGAGTATATCTGCATCTTCACTGCCAATACAATTTTTTGCTGAAAATTGATAAAGGAATCATTCCTGAAATAATTTGCAATCTTATGCGAATCACCCTGTATAAGTGCTATATTATGTTTAGGTAATTTTTATATTTGTTTATTAAGTAAACAATTGTACATGATTTTGAATAGTATATATAATTATTAAGTACTTTATTTAGATCTCAAGTTACTAATTAGCACTCATACTAATCAAATTAAAATTTTTACATTATTTACGCTTATATATATATATATATTGATTTATTATAATGTATGTATATATAATTCATGTTATGGAATGAAAGATCACTTTGTTACAGCAAAAAGTTTTCTAAATAGTAAATATTCTAAAAAGAAAATTTTCATTAAAAGTTTTATAAAAATATTATATATGTATGTATAAATATATACATATATATAAAATATAATATATTTGTACATATTTATATATTTATATATAATAAATTTTTACATAAATTCTTCACTATTATTTGTTCTACTATAAAATGCTCTACTAAATTTAGCTGGATCATTTGGATTTGATATTAGACCAAAGCAACCACGTTTATATATAATAAATAATATAAATGCTAATGGTATTACAATTATAATACCAATTAGTATACCAGTTATAGCACCATAATTACTTCCATTTGTATCATCTTCATCATCATTACAATTTATTTTAAAACCATTTTTAATATTGAAATTTTTTATTGGTACACCATAAAATTCTTCTGGTTGATGACAATTAACATTTGTTAATAAATTTGGTGTTCTCTTTCTTAATTGAAATACTAATGTATTTAATAGGAAATCATTTTTACATGTGCATATCCATGAATTATTTCTTAAATCAATTTCCTCAATATTATGCCAATTTTCAACAGCTTTTATTATAGATGTAGTAAATGAAAAGAAATATATATAAAAAAAAATTTATTAATTTAAATTGTAAGAGTATAATATTTTATTGCATACTAACCTAATAATGTTCTCGGTAATATTTCAATGTTATTATTGTTCAATGACAACTGGAAGAAAAAAAGAAAACAATAATTTATCAATTATTAATGGTAAAAATTAAAATTTTAAGAACTAGCAATCACTTTCAGTTATGTATAATCCTATTGAATAGTGTACCTGTCGCGATCTAATTATTTTTTTATTAGGAACATTTCGGCCCTTAAAATATACACTATTACTCTGATATAGTTCTTTCGCTTCAAGTAATACTATCATGTCTTTGAGTGATATTCTACTGCACATTGACGTGATATTTGACGTGCTATAATTGTTTTGAAAATTCAATTCTAACTTAGCAATAAATGTTTAGTATGTTTGGGAATAAAGTACTGCACATGCTGCCGAATAATTGTGTTCGGGTAATACGATACTATTTATTAAATTTGTTTTATAATTACAATTACAAGTTGAGATTTTTACGATATACTTACGTGCAACAATAAAATTTTGATTTTATTGTTGCGAAAACTATTTTGTACTTAAAATAAAATAATATTGGATTTGGAGGATTTATAAAGGGAAACTATAAAGGAGTAGTTTCCTTTAAATATTGTTATTATTTTAATAAAAAATTTAAATTAAAATTTCAGTGAACTAGAAAATGAAAAGTTCTGGGAAATTTAAAAAATATATGACAATTTTAGAACTTTTACAACTAAAAAAAAATGTTTTTTTTTAGTGCTAATGTCAAATTTGTAGTTTTTGTAGTTTTTGCATTATTTCTGTGGTCTATTAAGCATATTGTAAAATATCAAAAATTTTGACTTTATGGCAAGCGTTAAAATCATCGCTTATGCTAATTTTATACGATTTTTCATACGACATGATAGACAATTTTTTTATTGCCTCAAGATTTGCAATCGATATAGATCGTCAAGCTGCCTATTTCTTTTAGTTTAAATTTATTAACAAAATGGAAAAATTAGCAAAATTAGTACAGTTATAAAAATTATTTAATTAAGTTTGTATTAAAAATTTTGCTGTATTAATTGTGAGTTTCATAAAATTGTATTTTAAATTAATTTGCTGTTTAACAGTGGTATTACAGATAAACACTTAAAAAGTCCGTTTGAATGGCGCAGAAATCGTATCGTAATACCGTCAGAGGATGTTTGTAATTTTTTCTCCCTTTAAATGCATAACAATTGAATTTCATTGTTACACCGGGCATTTAGTGAAATCATCTTTAATTTCTTAATTTTTTGTTTTAATTTTAAAACCCAGCAAATATATGATAAACAAATAAATTTCTTAGTAGGAATATTTATAAAGTTTACAAGGTCTTTTCTTTTACTATAATTATTATAAATTATTATCATGCATGTTTGTACACAAATAAATTACATTATTATTTAAAAGGTAAATAAATTCGGTTTCTAAAGTAGCATATTTTTTGCAAAAAACTATAAAAATTCTTTAAAGTAATAAAAAAAAAATTCTTGTATTTACATTATTTTTTTATTAAAACACAATATCGTTTTATTGCATAGTTTAAGGAGGCAAAATGAAAAAAAATTGCATTACTATAATTACGAAATTCTGATTAGAAGGCATTAACCGTTACATTTTTGTTTTTATAGAAACTATAAGAACAAATTTATAGTCTTAAAGTTTAGTTCTCGAAAATTGATATTTCGCTGACTTTAAGAAGCATTAATCTTATTTGGGAGAGAAGGAAAATAGAAACAAAAATATATTTATATATTAAAATTTTTTTTGAAATATAGCAATCAGTTTTAGGGGCAATCATTAATAAATTGGATGAGCGGTAAGTAAAAATTTTCTTTCAATCTTAGTCTTTTTTACAATAAATTTGAATAGGGGTTAAGTTTAAGTATCGAATTTCTATAAGTGACAGTGACATTTATCGGGAATAGTTCGATATCATTATTGTAAACACAAACCAATTTATATATATGATTCGTGTCTATACAATAAATTTTGGAATTTTTACGATAAACATTACTACCAATTATTTTGAGTACCATTATTTTGAGCAAAAAATATGGGGCGGTTTTTATAAATATATAGTTGTCTTAACAACACTTTTAAAAATTCATTTTGTTTTTTACATTTTTTTTTTTTTGTTTAAAAACATTTCTATTTCTTTTTCTTATAACAGCAAATTTAAAGAGGGTATTGTTGTATTTGTTATACAGCTTTTTGAGAGAAGATAATTATAACCTTAATTTACATAGAGGAGTAGAATGAGAAATTTTACGATATAGCGATTAATATTGTCATGAATGAAAACAAAAACCCTGAAAGGGTTAAAGGATTTAGGTATTTTGTAAACATTTTTTAAGACGATAAACATATAGAGGAGTCGACTCGACGGCATATAGATGAGTCGACAAACATAGTGAAATTAATTTAGCACATTTTTTGTTTTTTTGAAAATGTTCTAAGAAATAATTTCTATATAACTATATTGTTATATTAATAAAATATTTTAAATTGAATAGAATTTTTTTTTCACTTAAGTATATAAAATGAATAACAGCATGATATTAATTATTTTTAATATTTTTCAAAGTTTATTTGTTTGTGATTATTATTGTTATACTGTTATTCATAGCATATACTTAAACATAATTGGCGAATAAGTATCTATACATTATATAGAATTAATATATAAATTTTTTATATTAAGTCTTAGTTCTATATACAAGATAGTATAGAACTGGGGTTAAAGTTAAAGAAGGGTGATTCCTTGTGTTTTGTTTTTTTTTTGTTTTTAGAAAAAAAAGTTGTTAGTGTATGTGGAGAAGCGATAGGGATTCGACATTCAACAAATAATCAAAATAATCAAAAAAAAACTTACATTTTTTAATGGTGGATAACCTAATTCTGTTGAATTAAATTTGAAATGAGCCAGAGCATTTGGATGAATTGTTTTCAATTTTGAATTATTTGTAATAAATAATTCTGTTAAACCTGAAATATTTATAAATATTTTAATTTTATATTTATTACAAAAGTAATATGTAATTCTTAAATACAAATATTATTTTCATTATAACTAAATTGAATTCACTTAATTTGTCCGATTTGTGAAAAGATCAATGTTACATTTTATAAGGGTAATATGGTATTCTTCTTCGATTTTCAACTATAATTTGAATATTCCTAAAATTATTAATAGTATGTAATTTAATTTAATAATTTCATTTCTTTTAATGTTATAATAATATTTATATGATGCGAAAGAACACTTTCGCTCTAGTTGAACATTTGACGATGAGTGTTCCTATAGCAATTTTAAAAGGTAAAATACGTATAAAACAAATAAGGGCTAAGTATAAAATTGAAACTTATAATTGTTATAATTGAAATAAATAAATTCAAACATAAATTGTAATGAATTCAGTTTTGTTTTTTTTTGAACGAAGCAATGAACGAGTTTATGTGATATCGAGTTCGTGTGCACGCGCTTTTGTGATTCAAAAGAATTCGGCTTAAATATATGTACACAATATAAAGTGAAGTACAATATGCAGTAAAGTGAATCACAATTTTATAAGGCTATTTTGAAAAAAAAAATTAATATTTGTATTTTAAAATATAATATGTATATAATACTCACTTTGTAATCCACTTAATGATTCAGATCCAATCGATAATAGATTCTGGCAATTTGAAATGTGTAATTCTTTAAGATTTGGTAAAATTGGGAATTTACTGTGAAATAAAAAAATATTATATAAGTGTTAATGAAATTTAGGAAAAAAAAATTGAAAAATTTTAATTTATATAAAAATGTATATGTATGTATGATTTATATAAAAATATAAATTCAAAATAGTAATTTGATTGGATTTGAGTCCCTCTGCTACAAATAATTTTCGAAATATAAAAAATTTTGTTAATTTTTTCTTTTTGAACATCTTTTAGACTTTTCTTCAGCTATTAAGACAAAATTTTCTATGTATGTGTGTTTGAAGAAAGAAGAAGTCTCGGATTTAAAATTAAATAGAAATTTATTTATTAGATATATCAGCTTTCTAGACCCCCTTCCTACCCCCCCTCCCCCATAGTTGGAATTAGAATTTTTATAAATAAAAAGTGCTTACACATTCAAATTTAAAAAAAACCGAATTCTAGTTTTAATGAGAGAGAAATTATTTCATATTATTTAATATTATAAAATGTGTTCGCCCTTATATGTACAATTTACAACAGTCAATATTGATTAACATAACAATAATTGTAAATAGTAATTTTAAATTTCACAAAAAACACATAATACAAATAGGAAATATCACAACAATATTGATAAATGGTAATGATAGTAGCATTATCAATGCTACAAATATTATTCATTTCCGATAGCTACCATTTTCAGAGAGAAAATATAATATGATTAACTTTCTATTGCCGTTCCAATTGAAGTTTAGCAGTTCCTTGCAAAATGGTTCAATTTTTTTTATAAGGTATGTAATTTGGGTCAAATTTATTTCTATTTGCAATTTAGTTTTAATAGGTTCTGAAGGAAATTATTGACGGAAATCATAACTAACGGAAATTGGTTAACAAAATTTCTTATTCTCTTAATGTAAAATTCAAATTTTTTTGAATTCTGTAACATAGCTATATAAATATTAAATATATGTATCTTTAAAATAATATGCATATAACTACCTATACATACATACTTACTTTTCTTTATCAAATTGTAAAAATGGATTATCATTTAAATAGAGCGTCTCTAAATTAATTGCTTTACCGATTGCATCTGATGGAATTTTCTCAAATTTATTATTATTTAATAATAATATTTTTAAATCATTTTTATGATGATTAAATAAATATGTTGGTAATTGTGATAGTCCCATATTAGATAAATCCATTTCCTAAAAAAAAAAACAAAAAAAAATAATTTTTTATAAGTTCACAAATATAAATAAAATTAATTTTAACTTACTGTTACATAGCCAAGACTTGATATAGCTTGATTACTTAAATCATCGATATGATCAAATGAATTTGAACTTAAATTTAAGATTTCAATTCTTGGGAAATGAATGAATAGATCTGGTTTTAAACTATGCAATTTATTACCAGCTAAATTTAAATGTGTTAAATTTTTCATTGGTTCAAATAAATGCGGATTATATCTTCCTCTAAATACATCTGGATCTAATGTTTTTGTATCTAATAAATTATATGATAAATATTTTAAATTAAATAATTTTGTAAATGCTCCATTTGTTATATTTTCAATTTGATTTTTATGAAAATTTAATATTTTTAAATTTTTTAATGATGGAAATTCTTGTATTTCCTTTAATAAATTCCCTTCTAAATTAATTGTTTCAAATGTATAATCATCATCATCATTTATCATTGCATCTAATTCATCTTTTGTAAACCAATCTGTTAAATTTTTATAACTGCAATCTAATACTTTAGCTGATTCATAACAAGAACATTTTGTACATAAATCAGTATCTTTAACTTTAATTGTTAAATTCTAGCATAAGAGAAATTAAAATTAATAAAAAAAACAAAACAATTAAATTAAATTTTTTTTTAATAATGCAGCTGCAGAACAGAAATATGACGTTAACAAAATTTTTCTTCCTGAACTGGACTCAATCCAGTGACCTACTGTTTTCTAGCAGGACGCTTTACACCTTCCAAACTACAGAGGTATGAAGATGTTATCAGCAAATTTTCCTCTAATTGCTATTAATTGTATTCATGACAGTAATCGTCATGAATACAATTAAAATTGTTTACATGCATTTTATTCGATCGCCTTTAAAATTTACAATCACAAGAATAAAATATATTAATAGAATATTGGCTATTACAATAATGTAAATTTTAATTGTAATAATTAAGTTTTCTACCTTGACTTGTCAACATTCTGTTCTGCAGTTGTATGAAAATGTTTTCATTATTTATTTGCATAAGAAATTAAAACAGTTGCAGGTTGTTATTGTTACTTAAGTACATTTAAAATCTAAACTTATAAAATTTACATGTGCAATTTAAATTTTTTAACACAGGGTGTTAATTACTATATATTAATCACAATACTTTTCAAAAATATTAAAACACGTTCATGTACAAGGAACGTGTCTGCTGAGCCACATATATGGTTCAGGAAACGTGCGAATTTTTATATTGAGACAGGGAATGTGTTAAACCTGCATCTGCTAATAAAATTTTAATATTTAAAAGCACTTGTCTTATTTTTTGCTCTGAATTGAATAAAATCAAAAATTTATCGTAAAATTTTAATGTTTTAATATACATAGAGTATAACTTACTCTTACTGGGATATCATTTTGTTGTTTTTCAGGTATAACTGTTGTACTTGTTATATTTTCATTATCAGCACAAATTCCATAAGACAGATTATATGATAAAAATAATATAAGTGATAATATTGAAGTCTGTTGCTTCAGAATTGAAAACCTAAAAATATTATAATAAAAAAAAAAATATTACAAATACTGTTATACATATTATATGAGAAAAAATTAAAATTATAAAATTAAATATTAATATAGACAAAAATGTAAAGTACATAATCTATCGGAAAAAATATCGGAAAAACTTTCTGTAAAAGGTCAAGATATTATATACAAGATGTAAGCTCCCATACAAGCCATAATCATGCAGAATATCGTTTTAAAATGTTTATAAAATCTCTACAACATTTATTCAAGAATTATTTTGAACATTGATCTTATAGAAAGCCCCTGGTCTTGAGAAAGATATTTTAAAATATAAATGTAACCATTTGAAGCCGTCGTCTATTATACTACCAAACTTTCACAAATTTTTTTTCATTTCTGCCGACGAGAGCTATTGTAAATGAAATAATTCTGACAATGGTTTTGGAAAGCCGGCTCAAAGATATATGTAACTCAAAGAGATTATTTTGAATATTTCAAAACATAATCTAGATATAATATAAAATTTTTGTTACTGTATGCCAAATTACAGTTTATATTACATTCTCAAAATCTTAATTGAATGGCTCTACTGGTGTGGGTAACTGTCATATACAACTCAAAAGAGCTATAATATTTAATATTTAAAAAAATAGTAAAGGTAGTTCCATGAAATTTGCTAGTCAAAATAGTTTTGTAATAGTTCGGCAAATATTTTTTTTTCGGAAAATGTTACATTGTATATGAAATTAAATTGTATATGAGGTCTCTTACTATCATACATGAATGATTTTCACAAATAAAATGTTCGGGTATTTCCCAATTTTTACGCATTTCATTTTTAATTCCTAAGAGACAACAGTAGTGTATTTAGTCTGGATAGTATACAAAATTTCTTAAAGAAAATTGTTGTCATGGTATACTGTGTTTGGAATAGAGTTAATTTTATAATAATAAGATTGAATTTATAACAGATTTATATTGTATAACACTTTAAAATTTTCGATAATAGAATCAACTAAAAAATATTGAAATATTATTTAACAAGAAAATTTGTTTAAATGTGTTTTGGGTTGGGCTCATTGATTTACTTTTTTTTTCTAATCTTATATATAAATTATATATTATCACATATATTAATTAGTTAAAAATCATACCTATATTTATTAATTTGTGATACTTTATGAATCATCATCATAATATAATATTAAAAATAAAATTTGTTATCGGCTTCAAGATAAAACAGGGCAAAAAAAAAACAAGTCATATTCTAATTTGTTACATAACTTATATCAGTGTTATACACCTTACTTCATTAATTTTATTATAATTTCAATTTATATGTCCAATATCGTCTGCCTGTCTGTGTATACATATATGTATATATATAGAAGTTATTACAGTAAGAAAATGCGCTCTTCAAAAATGTATTGAAGAGAATAAGCTATATGAAATAAATTTGACTAACTCTAAATATTAGTAACCCCGTAAATTCCAAAATGCACTGGAAAAATATTTTAGTAGAATTTAACTGTAATATTAATACCGTGAAGTAAAACTTTAAATTATAGAAACAACTGCATTATAGTCTAGATTTTAGACTATTAGCTGTTTGTATTCTCATTGGGTATTTAAAAAAATATTTTTAGCAATTTGGATTTCTGCTATACATTGTATAAATTTTTAATTCTATAATATGGATCACAGATACAATGTAGTACTATATTAATACTGCATTTTGAATGTCAATATAATTATATGTATCGTAGTTTCAAACATATATTATATAATAATTTTTCTAATTTTTGGATATGGGGGGATAAAAGTTGGCGTGGGTCCTAGTCAGTTTCACACTTTCCTAACATGTGAAGCTGAAAATGCTAGGAAATGCCCTCTGACAACATCAGCTCTGCCAACAAATCCGAATCTCATCTCCCAGAAGGAAGGTAACATAGTTATCTGCCGGGTGTCTCCTGGGCAACTTACTTAGTAAGACTGACGAGAGCGGGTGAAAGCGAGTACTCGGCGCTTAATCCGGGTTTCGTTGGTTAGGAAGCGCGTGGGCGGTAAATTCAGAAGCGTCTGACCTAGAAGAAGCGGCTCCCTGATCTGCGTCTGATCCCTGAGGGACGGCAGTTTTTGAATGCTGGCAGTAGGTATAAAATGCAGAATTTAATTATTTGTGCAATAGACAAGACAAAAGGATTTAGTACCCCAGGTGGTAATTCAACTACGTTGGAGAATCCACCCCCTTTGGAGGTCGGCTCTACAGATTCTGGGCAGAGCCATTTATTGTATTTGATTGATCCGTTCACGAGGAACGCGAAAACCCGGCGTTCATCACCTACATCTGATCTAATTTTTGAATAGAATTAAACTCGAATAAGTCAAATTTTTCTTTTAACCACACTTTATGGTTTTTTTGGAAGATGATATAAATTCCATTTAAAAGTGAAATATTTGGGGTCAAAGTAACCCAAAAATTCTGTTCTGTCTTATCCGACAATATAATTTTCAATTCCCACTATTGATATTTTCTTTGCTTTGGAAAACAGATTTGAAATTGCAAATAATCACTTAAGTCACTTTCAAAAGTAAACCATTCATATATCAAATTTATGAAATAATTTTTTCGGATAATATAAAAATATTAGTCTACTGTGATTAATAATAGTCGCAGGTTGTTATAAAACGAATTATTATACTGCCCTTTAAGCAAGCAATTATTAATAATACAATACGTATGTATGTATATGTATAACTTATCTTTTCAAGTACCTGTTTTGATTATTATTTTTTGTTCTATTCCGTCCATTTTTTACTATTTTGAAGTTATTTTAAATAAAGGGAGAATTATATTTATATAAAATAATAAATTTTTTTTTTTTTTTGGTTTTAAATATTATTTTTGAATAAATGAATCATTTATTTTGATAAGCGGACTAAGTCCATTTTTCCATTGCAAATAAAATATTGGTAACGTTGACGTTTTAAAATAATTTAGAAATCTAATTAACTAATAATACCATATATGTATGTATTTAATATTGGACTTATATATGAGGGTCTCAGACCCAAATTTTATGTACATCTTCTAGAATCAGTGATATTAGTTTCCAGTTTCGGAATAGTTTTTTTCCTCTTTATTTTTCATAAAAATACTTTTGCTTTTGAAAAATCAGAAAATTCTTACAATTTTCTGATTTTTCAAAAGCAAGGTGGCATAACCCACATTTTGACTTACGCCACTCTGCTTCTGAACCCCTCATGTACATATCAGGTGTAATGCACGTATGCATCATATTTATTTTTTCTAGAATTATACATAATTTTCAGCTGTCATCAATATAATTAGTATTATCATTGCCGGAAAATGAAAAATTTTTATTATTTTTTTTAAAAATTCGACAATTTTACAGTTTAATATAGATAATATAGACACCATTTAAAAAGAAATGTCAATATTGATTACATAATATAAATATGTATAACAGTTAAGTAATATTCGTCATATATATAATAGAATGTAATTTTACATTTTTAAAGAAAAAAGTTATTAAGTATAAAATAAAGAGCACATTTCACATAAATTTAAAAAAAATAAAAATACGATATTGAATAATTTTTTCTTTGTTCTTTGTCAGTTTGATTATGGTTACACTGAAAAAAAAATCTTCATTTTTTTTTTTTGGAAAAACATAATTTTAGTAAAAATAATTAAGTTTTTTTGGTATTTATAAAAATTTTCTTAAAATTATAATTTGATTTTAAAAAATATCACTTGTTTAAAAAAAAAATTGAAAAATAACCTTTAAAATTTATAATTTCACTTCGAAAGAGTACTGAACCCAAAACTAACTACAAATATTTTTACATTATGGCTTTCAATTTTATAAACTTTAAAAAAATTTTTGTAATTTTTACAAATTTTATTAAAGTTTAGTTAAAAAAACATGTTAATGATGAATTATTTTTTCTGAGTGTGTACGATGTATTTCATTATTAAACGAAATTTAACACACCGTACCGCACCTATTGATTCACTTGTATCATATTTTATTTATCTCATATATATATATACATAAATATATATATGTGTGTGTGTGTGTGTGAAATTATAATTAATTTATTAATATTTTAAACAATTAAATTATAGAACACTATTTTACTTACATTTTTATATTAATTTATTAATAATTTAAATAAAAATTATTAAAAAAAAAGTAGCGAAAATATAATTTAAATTGTAATGATAAATTGCACTTAATTATTTTTCACGTATTTTTTAATTTTAATTAATCCGTACATATTCCAACGAAAGCCCCTTTCAAACTATACAATGACTAAAATTTTTATCTATTTTAAAACACGAAAAAAAAGTTGACTCCCATTTGAAATATAAAGGTTTAACGGTACTTGCAATATAACGTTATCTAATCAATGGACAAAAAAAAAGCAGATATGACATTCTTATCTTATCTTTTAAGTAAAATGAAAAAAAAATCTCCAAAAAAAAATATGTTTTTAAATATTTGACAGTGTTTTTCAATCTTAGCATTAGACAGCCCTTAAGGTAAAGTTCACAACACATTAAAATATTTTTTAACTGCGGCAATATTAAGGAAGTTGCCTCGGATAATTTTAAACCTTTCATTATTTATATTTTCCAAGAAATTTTGTGTTTTCTTGAAAACGTTTTCAAAAAAAAATTTTTTTTTGATCAAATCCAGAGCATAAATTATAACTATTCCTATAAGAATGAAAATATCGTGCCATCTATTATCTGTAAAATAAACTATATCTATTACGTCACTTACATAATGTTTATGTATAATTGGACATTTATTTTTTACCGATCGCATTGTATACAATAAGGTAGGTTATGTGATAGCACCAAATCTTATATTTCGAGTTTTCGGTGCAAACGCACTTCTCTATAATAAGGAATCGTAAATAAACTATTTTTAGAGAGATCACTGTCTGCATTTCTATCTGTCGGTGCAGATTTGTATCCTAAGTTTGTTTAGAGTGATTTTCACAAAATTTTCACAGTTTTTTATATTTAAATTTACTTCCAGAGTGGATCAATGATTTGATCAACTTTTATGATATGATTCTCAAAACCTGAACCTCTACTATGAGCCAGCTGCATTTCATATTTTATTTATAATTTTTTAATGTTTATCAAATATTATATTATATAATCCTTGTTGACAGTACGAGAAGTCACCCAACGTTTCGCTTACATTTTTGCCATTAAGCAGAGAAATAATTAACGAATTTTATAAAAAAAAAAAAAAATAATCAAATTTAATTTTTACATTGAGGGTGTTAAAACGTAACTTACAAATTTATGTTGCTCAGGGTGTTAAAACGTACGGACTTATAAATTTTTTAGAAATATGAAGGCTTGGGAACAGAGGTCAATTAGGGTCAATTTGACATTTTTTTTACCCTATCTAGGGAGCTAATTGACAGAATTTCTTCCGTATTCTACCCGAAAAGGCGAATTTTTCTGTGAATTGAAATGATCTAAAGTCAACCTGTACTAAAAACCAAATTTTCATTTTTCTAGATATTTAAATAAAAAGTTTAAGAATGTCCTTAAAATGCACTATTAGTGTTTAAACGACATTTTCATTGTGCAACAGTTTCACAAACCAGAAATAATAACCAGTTGTACGCTAACCGTATCAGATTTTAATTTTTTATTGTTCACGGTTCAAAAAGAAAATTAAAACTTTGAGTCTACAAAAAAAAAACATTTAAAATTTACACGAAGTTGTTGAAAATATTCCGAAATATTTGTTTGTTTTCTCTTTTGCACTAGCGCTAATACAGTTCGCTCTAGAACTCTTTTGTTAATAAGTTATCCAAACCATTATATTCTTATTAGTCCAATTTAGTGCCGTTCTCAAACTCAAGAAGATTTCGTTTTCTTTAACCTACAATGTTTACTGTTAATTGTTTTTTGTCAATTATCCTTACGTATATGAGATAAGCCACTCGCTACAGATCGCGTTATGATAATCTATAACGATTGTATTTTATTCATTACTAATATGCAAGAGATGAGTTTCTCTGAGTTCGTGTTGCTTCAGCAACTGCTTTTAATCAGTTTGCACTATATAGAAGAATATTTTAGTGTTGCGAACGATAATACATAGTGTGTTGTCTAATTTTTTTTCTCAAACAGATGTTCAATAGGATTAAGGATTTTGGATTGTTGAACTGAGAAAAATATTATTTTAACAGTAATGTTTTGTTTATGCAAATCGTATATTTTGATATACGTATGCAATTTGTAAGGTTTTTTGTATACATAACGAAAATTTAAAAAAACAATTTTTTTTTAAGTTACCCTGTATTTTATACATGGATATAGTATTTATTCTTGGTACCTATGCAAAAATATATAACAAAAAAGTATGCAATAGTAATATTATAGCTATATTGATATTGAAATATAATTGTATATAATTTCATGTATAAACATATACATTCATATGTATGTACTTTTATAATATTAGAGCCTAGCTTTTATAGGGCAGCATACACAAAAACTTAAATGAGAAATTTACTAAACTTATAGTTCTAAAAATTGTTTTGACTATGTATGTATTTTATAAAAACATACGCACATCACAATTATAGTTCTATATCTATATCTATTATATGTATGTATTTGTGAAGGGGAATTTTCTGTACTACAAATTAAATTTTTGTATTTAAAATGCTTTTAATGTTTCTGTTTTTTGTTTTGTAATTACAAGTTGTTTAACAATAATAATGAACAGAGCAAAAACGAACCGTTTCTCTAATATAGCTATTTTATCATTTTCTGATCAGAAGCTTTCAACAATCTTACATAAAACCTGTTCAATTTAGTGTCGTGTCTAACCTATGTTAGAATATAAATATCGAAAAGTGCACTGCTCTTGCAAATGCTTCCACCATCTAAGGGACTTATTTGGGAGTGTATGCCCTGTTATGAGTTTTACTGCGGTATTTTAAAAAAAGATTCAGCAGTAATTATATATTTACTAACTGACCAATTTTATTTTAAAGAAAGAACAAGCTACAAGTAATACAAGTAATATGACAGAATGATCTCTCGACCAGCAATGCAACTACAAAACTTAGCCAGAAATACATACGCACAAAGCATAACAATTAAGCCTATCAATTTCTTAATTGTTGACATCTCTTTTGGATTAGAAAAAGTTTATTTCTTTAAAAATGCGACTGAAGACCATGTCATGCTCCTTTTTGATTCCAAATATTATTAGTATTGATCTGGTATTAACAAGTTTAAGGAGCAATCATCGGCTTATAATTTATAACATCAAAATTTTGTGATAAATGTTCATGTACTTTTGATTTTTGAGAAATTGATATCAGATAATGTTTATTGAGACGTCCTATGCGCCTAAGTAAAATCACTAATTTTATGCTGGTAAACACTTCACACAATTTAAAGGTTCCATCGTTCTATTTGACTGAATTTAAAAATGAAAAATTATTAAAATAATTTTATTGAGTTCCCTACGTATTTTCTTATTATTGTTACTGAATATTTTGTTGTTTTTGTAATTGATCTTTTTTTTGCTTCAGTTGTAGATTTTTGCGTATTTGATGTACATATATTATTGTTTGAATATGTAACTAAAGCCTATGCAATACAGTATATGTATATTTAAGAGAATAAAATATAATTTATATATGCATATATATATATACATACATATATTTGTTTATATGCATTTCAAAATTAATATTATCCATTTCATTTACTCATTGATTCATCCATTTATTTTTTCCATACATCAATTTATTTCTATAATTTAACATATATATATTTGTATATAAATAGGATTAGTTATGGATATGAATTAATTTCTCTCGCGTATGGTATACCAATTTAGTTCTCACTTTTATTATGTGTATTTAATTTCAAATTAATTTCAGGTTAATATTAAAGATCACAAAATTTTTAAATTTTTAACTGTTATACAATCGATTTATGCAAAATTTATAATTGTAAGAAAAATCATCGACGTACTTATTTGAAAAACGAAATAAAATTAAATTATATAAAATGTAGAAATTATATAAAATGTGAACCTTGACTGTTGCACCATTGCCTGCAATATTTCCTTCAAATTGCCTCAAAAGGAGGAGAGTGCGAAATTATAGCACATGATCACATTATCCGAGTTGTAAACCAAAATTTTTTAGTAATGTTACATGATCCTAAATTACTTATTCACAAAATATAACTGCATTACTTGAAATGTCAAAAATAACAAATGCTGTGTACAAACAAACATACAATGATGTATGAAAATAAGTCAAAATATACACCAATATTCTGTTAGTCGTGTCACTTGATGTCATAAAGTGTTACTGAAAAATCTTGTAATTTTCTAATAAAACAAATAAATTCCGATTCACTAAGAAATAATCTTAAAAGATAAATTTCGAAATTCGAAATTCTATACAAAAAATCGAAGTTCTTTTCAAAAATAACTCATCATCTCCGGTAATGCGAATGCGACTAATAGAATATGGGCAATTATTTAAAAAATGCAATTTATGAGCAATGTTTTGTGTATTATTGTAGCACTATGGTGCACTGCTGGAAGTGACATATGGAAATGACATTTGTTTTAAATTAAGTTTATAACAAAGTTTTACGTATATGATAAAATATTTTGTTCTTATGCCTTATGTCATAACTGTCATTTTTAAAAATTTATCCTAAATAAAATTTATGAAGGCTTTAGAAATGTTTTTTTGAAAAGTATTTTTGTTTGATTTAAGTAAAATAGAAAAATGTGCGTAATTTCTCTAGTGTGCTAACTTGAATTTTACAAAAAAAAATAAGAGAGTATTGTTTATAATCAATTATATTATTTGCTTTATACATGCTATTTACATCTAATCTGATTAGATTATCACTGATTAAGATTATCACTGACAGTTGAAATGAACAACTAACATAAAACATTTATTGTATGATATTTATATGTGTATATAACACATTGGATATACTATATTATATTGATGTTATATATATGACATACGTACATGCATTCATACACACCTATTATATACATATACATACATACGTACATACATATTAATATTTTAGCGATCATAACTATTGTTGTAATTTGAGATGAAAAATTTTAATATAAATATATTCCAATGTATGTACACACACAGAAAGCTAAAAGAACAAGACAAGTTAATACAAAAAAAAAAAAAAACAGAAACAGAAAATAAATAAATAAATAAATAAAATATAATGTTTGTGTGAATATATTTAAATATTTAAAATGTTATACATTTGTACAATTATTTTGGTTTATAAATAAAATAAATGCTAGTACTAAAAAATTTCACATATTTTATAAAATTCAGTCTGTTATTTCAGTTCAAATGGTTCTAATATAAAAAAAAAAAAAAAAACGTACCGTTAAAAGTACCATAACGTGCCAATAAAAAATAAAAAGAAAAAAATTTTGTTTTCCGAAAATATTAAGCCTTTGTTTTTTTTTTTTTTTTTATTGTTTATAAAAATTAATATTTTTTCTTTTCTTTTATTTAATTAATTAAATCAAAATATTATTTTAATATTTGGATTATTCCAATAACAATAAGTGAAAATTAATTTAATTTAATAGTAAAAAAATTATTTTATTTAATTAAAATTTAAAGTGAAACAAAATAAAAAAAAAAAAACAAAAACAAAAACAATATATTTTTGGACTTAGAACAGAAAATTTTTATTGCAACAATAAAATATTAATATAACATTATTATTGTAGTACAGTTTGTTATTGTGTAGTATATTATAACATATAGACAAAATTATATATGTAGAATAGTATAATAGAAATATATCAAGTAAATATATGTGTACCTACACAAAAATTACATACAAATACCAATATACATACATAAAAATCAAATATAACATTTTGATTAAATAATCGAAAAAAATATAAAGAGTATTTTTTGTTATTATAAAAAATTCTTAAAGAATATTTAAAAAAAAAATAAAAAATAACAAAGAATTATTGATAAAAAATCAAATATTTGATTTGATAAAATAAAAATTAAAAAAAAAAAAATATTTTTTTTTTGTATAACAATTATTTTAGGTATATACACACGGGACAGAATGATTATTAATAATTGAACGCTCAAAATAAAATGAAAATATAAAATTTTAAATAAATTTTTACGAAATAAAGAGAAAAACAAATTTTTATAAAATTAAAATAATTAAAAAAAAAAAAAATAATTTTTTTTTATAATATAATAGTTTAATATCAATAATTATTAATAATAAAATAATTTAAATGCAATCACAAAAGACTAATGATTTCGAAGAAATCAAAATTGATAATAAAAAAGAAATTGAATATGAAACAAATAATATTGGTCCAACAACAACCTTACAGGTAAGATATTTTGGAATATCATTCAGCTTAAAAAGAAAATTTACTAACTGCAAAATTGAGAAAATTGAGTGTTTTGATTCAAAAGTGTTATACAAGTAAAAATCCATATGTTTTCAATATTTCGGAATTAAAAAAAAAACATGACATTGACTGTATGAATAAAATTCCTTGTAATCCTCAAAAATTCCCAAAAATTTTTAAATTTTTACAAGCACTGATTTTTGAGAAATACAATGTAATTATTATGAGAGGCAGTTTCTATAAGTATTTAACTATTTCTTTAAGTATTTAGTTTAATAATTTTGGTATGACAAATTGAAGCTAATTTTGTACGAAAGGAAAGGAAACAATTTTTATTAAATTATGCACAAAATACGGCTATCAGATCGTCAAATAAAATCGTCATCATTTAATGAAGAAGAAAAACGAATTGTGAAGAGTTAGTATTGAGAACAAAGTTTATTAGTATGAGAGACAAACAATTTTTGAATTCTTTATTATGAAAAAAAAAATCAAAAAGAAATGAATTAAAATACAAAATTATAATAAAACATAGTCTTAGTTTCTAGAAAGAGAAGCCTTATTTCGAGATCCAAAAATTCAAAATTAGAATTCACGGTACATAAAATCACAGTCATCAGTTCATTCCGTATTCCGTAATCTTTTTCATTTCATATTTTTATATCAATAATTTTGAAATGCTATTAGACTATCAATCTCCATATGAAAAACTATACTGAGTTGACATGTCGCCTGTCAATTATTAGTGCATCAAGTTCCGCATATTAATATGTCAGAAATAAAAATACGGCAAATGAAACAGTAAAATTATTACCCTACGTGAGAGCATTTTTAAAGATAACGTATATTGAGATTTTAGTTTTTTAAAATAAACGATTATGTCATTTATTTTTTTACGATATATTTGTATTAAATAGCTACTCTTGAATATAGATTATCACTTATCATATTTTAGAATATTGCGATAATTATTATACAACAAATACTACTATAATTTACTAGACAATGCTTGATAATATGTTAATAAAGCATTGTACTCATAATTCTGTTCCGAGCGGGCCCAAAATCTCGAGCATTCATACAAAATAATTTGTGTAAGATTTGAATAATCGAATAACAAATTCTGAAAAAAATGCTTATTGGTTTCAGTTTGTCCGTTCGTCCGTTAGTCTGTGGACATGTTTACAAAACTTCTACAGCCTTTAAGATGGCTGAAATTGTATATGTACATAGATCTTTACTAGAAACTTATTTTCATAAAAAAAATTATTTAACTATCTTCCGCCCTCTCAAAGCTACAGCCTCTTCAAAACCCTAGAAATGTAATTTTTTAACAATTTACTTTAGGGAAAACATAGCCATTTTTGGGATTTTGCAGAAAAGTATTCGGCTTCTTCTACCGCAGTACACCATACTTGTGCCGTTAAAATGGCCGTTAAAATTTGCTGTTATCATTTTTGTTCTAGGCCTCAGGTTGTACAAGTATAAAATTTTAAAAGTTCATTTGTAGAAATTTTTTTTCACCTCCACCTAGTCTTAAGTTATATCGTCTCGAAATTTTTTAAAATTTGAATTTTTGCAAATGCAAATGCAGATTGTTAACGATAAATGCCATGCCACTAAAAAATATAATTATTTTTCTTAACCCTTAAACTCGAATTATAACATAATGCGTCTTTAATTTTTTTTTTGGTTTTGTTTCAAAGAGTGCATGCATTGCTCATCCTAAATGTATGCAATCTTTGAAATATATTCGTGTATAAATGAAATTAATTTTAATAATGGAGTACACAGACTGTTCCTGAAATCAGTATTTTCGGTTGTTGAATGGTAAAGTGCTACATTACAAAGAATTGGTTTGACCCAACATTATTTTTTTATCATTTAGAATATAGTTGTTAATGGGAATCTAACGAGCTTAACTCAGTTAAATTTTGATTTATCGCATAGACAACAGGACAGCTGAACAACGATTCAGAATATGACGTTCATAATTGGGTAATGCTCAATAATGGTCTTAAATTTTCAATTATTTGGAAGCTCACATGACTTTTGTGTATTTCTGGTACCTGATAGAATTATATATAGGGCAATTGATAAGATCGTAAAATTGTGTCACTATATTATTATCTTTTACAAACGTAAGACTTCCGTTGTAGTACAAAATTTACAAAAACAAAAAAAAAAAATAAAATAATAGTATAGGTGGATTTATAAAACATAATAATAAAAATATGAAAAAAACACACGCGTGTACTTATTTCCTGAGAAATTACTTGTTATTCTAACAAGTAATTTTTCTTGTTATTTTTATTCTTTATAAAATTTTCTCAATTATTTTAATCGTTCTGCTAACAACAAAACAAATGGTTGATTTTCTTTTTCTCATATTATGGGCAAACATAATTTAAAATAAAATTTTGCCTTTAAATATGTGTAAATATGGGTGTAATATAAAGAAAGACTGACTTTTGTTCAGTTGTTTTCTATCTACATTCCTCATTTATATAATGTATGGCAAATCCCATTTAAACTCATAAAATCTAAAAGATTTTTCTGAAAATAGTTGTCATAATTACCATATTATGACAGCTACGTCAAGGAGTCGAGCAATTTTAATGACCCCTACCAGCAAGTTCTAAACTTAAATTCAATAATTTCAATAATTTCTGACTCCAATCAAATTACTTTTGAATTGTTAAATGCCTTTTACTCAATAAAATCATTTGTGAAAATGTTGGTAAAATTATATCTTATTTGATTTTTGAGTTATCAGTAGCACGTACGGACCGGCGGACAAACAGAATGTGACATACATATACTGGCGTCTATATCAGACAATTATTTCTCAGCGTTGCAAACGAAGAGAATCAATCAAAAATAATATGCTCCGTTGATAATTAAAAGGGAAAGAGAAAAAAGAGAAATTTTCCTGAGAATAATAAAATTTTAGTTAAACTTCGATGAATCGAAACAAAATTTTCAACAATATGACGGCGGAGAAAAATGAAACTTTTAGAGAACTCACAGTTAATGAATTTTTTTGATAATTCCAAAAATATTTTGGTTTTCCTTAATTAAAATTGTTAATCACCCTGTAGACAATTTATTGCAATTTTACAATTGTAGGAATACAACAAAATTTAGATCAGTCTAGATTTAATTATCGCAATGTATCATTGCCAGTAAAGTCCAGTAAGATTTACAATTTCAATTAATATTCTTTTTAATGTAATGTAAAGAAAACTTTTACCAAATTATAATCACAATATTTAACCTATCCGGAGAGGTACTATTGAATAATGTTATCGTAATTTAAGTGAAAGAAATATGTAAATGGTTGACGAACAATCCAATTAATCCATTCAGTAAAAGTAAAGGCTTGTGGTAAGATCAAAAAATTTATTATAGTTTCTTTGAAAATAAGAAAGGGAAAAACATGCTTCCATCAATATTATAAAAGTCAAAGCAAACAAAAAAAAAATATTTTCCAGAACACAGATGGTTTCCATAAGGTTTAGTCTGACATTACTTATACAGAGCAAGCCAAAGAATCACTTTATTGTGTTGAAAAAAATTTATTAAATAAAATTGGAAAAAAAGTACCCGGTATTCTTACTCTATATTAAGTTTATGATTGGTGAATTGCCTAATAATATAGTATTCTTTATTAAAATAAAACTTCGGAACCAAGACAGCAATTTGATCGTAATATTATTTGTGGATAATTTGACAACAATATTATGTGTTGCGTTTGTATTGGGTTGTGTGAATGTTTTAATGAAATTTGCTTTAATTTTTTTAATTCTTAATAAATTTTCTGTTTTTTCTAATTTAATTTTTTTAATATCTTTAATATTTCTTTTCAGATTGTTAAATTGATATTCTGTTTAATAGCACTTTTGGCAACATTAATAATGGCAATATTATTTTGTTTGTCAGAACAAATGCAAGAGAATGTTAAAAATTATGTATTAAAAAAATTGAATACATCAATAACTTAAAAATTAATTTCAAAATTTGTAATTATATATGTAAACATTTCATATATTTCATGTTACAAAATATTAAGAATTTTTTTTTTTTTAATTAAAATTTTAAAATATAGAATTAATTATTTTGTTTTGTAAGTATAAGTTACTTAAATATGTTAAATATTATTTTAATAAAAGATAAATGAGAAAAAAAAAAAAACATAAAATTTTTAAGTCGTAAGTTTTTATTAAGTTGCAAGTCGAAATTGCTACAATTTACAGGAGAGCATTTAATTTTTATTTCTATTCTTGGTTTACGGAAAATTTGTGATATTTAATTAGAATAACAAATTTTTAAAATGAAATAAAAAATAATACCTTGAGCTCCTTCAATGATGCAAAAAAATTTACATTGAATCCCACATTATATCAGAGCGGCGGTAAGAATTGCAAAAAATTTCTAAATAAAGCTCCCACAGCTAATTTGTAACAAAGTATTTTATTTATACATTTCCTTTAATTGAAATTTAAGGATTTCATCGGTGCGGACTGAATGTAAACATTTGGATCACCATTGGTGAATTCACGGATACGGATTAACCGATGATACACCGAGCAAGTCTTAATATTATACAACGATACAATGGAACTTGACGTGATTAAAAGTACCTTCTTTCCCTCTTAGTAACTGTTGGTAAGATTTGAAAAGGCAATTCTAAACCTATACTTAGAAAAATATTAGTAAAATTGTGAAAAGTAATAGAAGACATTTTTGCTTTTGAGATATTTTTTAGCACATTTTCATTTTACTTTTTTAAAATATATAGTAAAAATGCCCTTTTCTCATGAATATTAATATTAATAAAGAATTTAATATAGAAAAATGGAAATATAAGAAAATTTTATTGCTCATGAGAAAGTCTATGTTAATTTAATTCATAAATCAATTCAGTAATATCGAGAAAAACTATTTAAAATTTAAGATACAAAAAAAAATTTTTGCCTTCCAAAAACTAATGAATTCAATGAAAAGTTTTAAGAACATCTTAAAGATCGTATACATATTAACGTATTATTGTATATTATCAACTCTTAACTCAAAAATGGCAAAAATGTGATATAAACCAAACTAGTATTTAGTGGACTATATTTGAATTTATGAATATTTATAGCAAAATATTTAAAATATAAAATTTTTTATATGTACATTAATTATTACACATTAGGTAATTAACATTTGTTATACAAGATCTTTTTTATTATCATATCCACATAAAAATAAAACAGATTTAATTTAATTTGTTATACCAACTAATTAAAATTAGAATAGATTTTTCAAATGAAATGCTCATTTGAATTCACATAAAATGCATTTTTAAATAAATAATTGATGCAATCTAAGTTATTTAAGTTGGTATAAAAAATATGTCAAAAAATTTAAATTTTTATATTATTGTGTATTAACTTATAGTGTTGCTATATGTAACAAGACTGTTGTAACTCACTTAAGAAGAAATTTTTCTAATTTTAATTAAATAAATGCATCTTTTGAAAATCTAAGCAATAGTAGCTTAAAAAACTATTGGTAAGTCTCAAAAAAATATTATTATTTATTTTCATTCACTTTAATAATAATTGCCGAATTTGATAATTCAGCTATATTAATATTTCTTTTAGTTTTTTATTTATCTCCTAAATGTATGCAATTTTTTTCTTTCGCAGAGCATATATTTGGTATTCAACAAGATATGCTTAATATGAACCCCTGTTTAATGTCACGACTTATAACCGAGTCGTCAAAATATTTTCGATTAAAAAAAAATGTCCACATACTTTTATACATATTCGAACTCGCTTTGAATAGAAACTTTCTTAAAATCACAAAAGTTTTCGATAACAAAATGAAATTTCATTCAATTTATCTCGTTTAAGGGAAAAATGCTGTTTTACAAATCAAATGAGTTTGTTCTATATTTTTCCAAAGTGAAATTATTTAAAGCCGGGATTTTTCATTTCTTAATTCTAAAATTTAGATTCTTAAAGTAATTTAAGCTATAATAAGTTAATTTACTTCAAGTAAATTGAATATTTCAAATAATATTGAATAAAAAGATTATAAATTTTTTTTTTCCAAAAATAAAATAAAAACTGCATTTATTTAAAAACACAATTTTTTGCTTTAAAATGTTTTTTAAATTAAAACCATTGCAATTTTTTCATCTCTTATGTTGTTCTGAAAAATTCATTAGAAAATATTTTCTATATATACCAACTATACGTAAATAAATAATTAAATATGATTTCTTGTTAGTCTACAATACAAAAGATACACGTGGGTTTGGCGAGGGGGCTGAGAAAGCATTTTTGTAATTCCCTTTTTTTTTATTAAATCAAGCTTGAAAACGTTTAAATTCAGTTATGACATGTGTATGTACGAGCTTATATTATGGGTACATTTTGAAATTTATATGGTAATTTCAAAAAAATTCATGATTTTTTTTTTTAATTAGATTAGAAGGAAATTATACAAAGAGGTTCATTAAATTTCATTATAGTTTAAGCTTATTATACAGAAAGTATAACTACATTTATAAAAAATAAATAACTTAATTGCTAATAATTGAATTTCAGGTTGCAAAAAAAAAAACATTCAAATCTAGTCTACTCAGCTTACATATATCCGAGACATAGTGTGTATATTTCTGAATAAAATCCCCCATACATTCGTTTCACTACAAAATCTTTTATACACACACTCTTTTCAATTTTGTTTTAATTTTTTTTTAGTTACTAGATTTTTAAGTAAATGATTTCTAATACTATTTGGAATCCGACTATGCCGACAAAATATTTAGTGTAATTTTCAAACACACTCAAATAATTGACTTCGACATGAAATTTCTTTGGACGACTTCTTATGTAAATGCGTATAATGGGCAATAATTTAATGTTAGCCCATATATTAAGCTGTTAATATTTAAATTCATGTTTGCAATGGGATTGTATATATTTTCACAAAATTTACCTCTCTTATCGTATATGTAATTTAGTCTAAAATGTTAATGGTATATATTGAAGAAGGTAATATAAATGATGAGTCGAGAAATATTATAGCATATACCTACGCCATATTATTATGTAAAAGGAACAAAGAGAAGAAATTGCCTATACAATATCTTCATATATTTTCGATATAATTGAATTAGAAAAGCGTTTACGCATAGAAGTGTAAGTCACTCTATATATGGCTCGAATCAAATTCGAAGTGAATTACATTCGAAGCATATTTTAATTCGAAGTAGAATCGAAATTTTTAAATAAAATCTCTTAAAAATCTTTTAGATATAAATTCAAGATAATTGTTACAACAAATTATATTTACTAATAAAAATAATAATCAAGCTGCTAAAACGCTAACTAAAATAATTCTTACCGAACGGCTCGGTTCGACTCTCGTCAAATACCTATGTCAATATGTTTTCATATCTAAAAATCAGTAACTTTAACTGAAACATCTTCATTAACAAAAAAAATCGAATTCGAAATTTAAATTTATTCTTACCCTATATAATCTACAATAAAGCGAGTAAGTAAAATATTAATAATTTCGATTAACACTGCATGTAAAACTATATGTATATATTATATATATGCTGTTAAGGATAAATATGTATAAATCAAAAGAGTCAATTTAAAAATCAGAAAAAAAAAGAAAGTGAGGAAGAAATGCAAGATAAGCAAGATAAACAAAGAGAGGAAGAAATTACTACATTAAGTATTCTAGAGTTAAAAAAAAATTTTAATTTTTTATATTTCGTATCCTGAAAGCTGGCAGGCCAATTCTGTCGTGAGCTGGCGTGGATGTGCGCTTACTGCCGAAAAATGTATTAGAAGGTGATCATTTTTCATTATCTTATTGCGAATGTGCGACTCTGGGCGAGTCCAGACTAGTCACGTGGGGAAGATCAGCCGTGACTGACGAAATATCGAAAATTAGTATCGGGGATATAAATAGATTTCTCAAAAGAACCAGTTGGCTTAGATAGGCCACTTGTAATCGTATGCTCAATGACACCCTGATCTTCTCGGGATAATGGTGGCAAAACAGCACATTTGTGCTAATAGAGTGAACCTGCTGCGCCGGCCAAGTCAACCAACCAAACAACCATGAGATTTTGAAATTCTTTGAGATATAACAATAATAATTATAATATAAATTTTAATAAAGAAGTAATTAATAATTGTAAGCATAATGAAAGCTATACATGTAAGAATTACCTAACATAAAATTTTGGTGAATAATATAAATTACCTACTCTCTATATTCTCATCAGATTTCTTATAATTTTTAAGAGTTAGATGAGTTAGATTTTTTTATATGTAAGGGACAATCAATTTTTTCTGTGTGAATTTTGAACAGCTATCAGGTTATTTTTATAAGATTTAATTCAAATTTGGTTATAGGTTTCGTAGTCAATTAATAAATTCAAGCATATGAGTTCCATGATAAAATATTTCATTCTGAAATGTATTAGCAGAATGATCAGACTTTATTGTAAATTTAATCTTTAATTTTGTTATAAATGTAAACGGCAATTAAGACAGTAATTTCTTGTAATTACTAGCCCATTATCATATAATTTCTTTTGTAATATCATTATGGACATAGATTATAAGTAATTTTAAAAATTCTGTAATGATAAATCCATTCAAATTCAATTAAAAATAATTTGATAATTTAATTTTATTATAAATGTATAAGCGCATCTATAAGATATAAACTGATTCTTATATAATAAAAATTTCTTATAAAATTTTTTAAATTATAAATAAAGTGCTCAACAATAGTAAGTACCTATATAATTTAATTTTATTTAATTCTAAAGTAAATTTAAGAATTTTTATACTAATTGAAATACAATTATAGCTCATATATGCAGATTTAAAATTAAAAAAGCTTTTAAGTAGAATTGAAAGTAAACACGTCGTCTAGATTTGAGTGCATATAAATGAAAAAGCGTGAATAAGAATTTTTTAAATTTTTATAGCTGTTATACATACTATATAAATAATTTGTTAGATAAATTGAATTTTAATTGGATTTTGGAAAATTTACTTATAATTTAAATGATCGCTTAAATAATTTCTACTATAGATAATGGATGATATCAAAGAAAAATTGGAAATACCGTTAAGCAAATTGGAAATTTTGTAAATTACATCACATATTTTAAAAATTCCAGGTTAAACAATTGCTTTTTTTTTGTTATACAATATTACCGTGATTAAAAAATCGCAATAACTACGAATTTTTTGAAGTAGTTTTTTTTAAAAATTGAAAATTTTTAATTAAACTTTTTACATGAAATAATTTTTTCCACCCCATATACTAAGCATTTTCAAATAAAAGTCCAAGTCACTAAAATTTCTGATTCCTATAAATGTGAACTTTTAAATTTTTTTAAATTCTTGATTGAATGGCTTCATTTATAACCAAAATTATCAAGCAAATTAACTTAAAAAAAGAAAACTGAATGAAAATTATACGAGATGTGCGAGAGTGGACGGTAACTCCAATTCAGGGTGATAGAATGGATTCAATCCATACATCAAGTGACATTTTGATTTTTAATTCCTTCTTCTCGAGTTATGAAACCTCGAAATTTGTTTGATTGAAAACCATCCACATTTTTTTTTATTTTTACTTAATTTCTTTTCTTCTACTTCCATGTTATAGGACTGGTGTATGATATCGTAGATAACCATTCCAAAATTTCTTGCGTTATTGTGTTTTTAATCTGGTGGGTGACGAGACTACTATACTTTTTCTTTATATTTTAAATATTTGAGACTATCGATATTTTATTGTTTTTTTTTTTAATTTTTTACTAGTATTTTAATATTAGATATTATGGAAATACGGTATAGTATATTAAACTGTATAATATTGAATATAATTTTTTTTATAGTAACCTGACTGGGCTTCGAGAACACGATATCCTTCGGTTAACGAACCGGAGCAATAACAACTAATTCATTGGTAAAATTTTTACTTATATAGTTTAATAAATATTATGTAAGCATCATCCAATTTCATAAATTTATTTTAAAACTCTTCTAGTGCTACTCAAAACACATTACTTCGGGATTATGAAATTGACTTTTAAAATATTTACGCATTCCAAAAAGTTAACTTAAGAAAATTTCAGTATCAAAATGAATTCGTGAAATTTTTATCGGAAATAAGTTTGTATAAAATTATATAGTCTTATTATTTAGACCCTACATACAAAAGTAAATCTATAACAAGAAAAATTTAAATAATCTCAATTTATTTAAAAATGAATCGCCGTTTTAGCCGAGTAATCATAAATATTTACTTTATAATTGTAATAATTAAATTCATTTTGTAACATTGTAAGATGATTTTACTTAAACAATGTCATTGTACAGGGCGAGTATCACTACTTTACAATATTAAAATTCTTGTTTATAAAATTAATTATTAATTTTTATGAATAATTTAAAAAAAAAAAATTCTTAGAATAATACATAGTATGCTTATATTTATGTGTATACATGTATATACATATGTATATATATATATATATAGATTTACATACATATATAATTTCTTTTAAGATCGCGTAAAGAATCAAATTAGAAAAGTAAATATTCACAATATTATTCTGTTTCTTTGTTGATATAAAATATTAGAGATATTTTTAATGTTTTCACTTACAAAGTATCTCCCGTCTTTAATTATTCAATACAAATTGGTAATCATTATTTAAATATTTCATTATCTTATAAAAATACTCAATGCATTTAAGTATTTAGCGCCTCAATTTGTATTTTAATTTTTTACTCACCAGATAGAGAAAAATATGGATCAAATGTGTGGCATAAAATTTTCAGGTACGTAGAAAAACATTTTTTTTTTTGGATTATTGATTTTGGTTATTTTTTTCAAAACTGTGAGTAAGTATGGTTATATTAAAACATTACATATGCATATACACATATGTATGTAAAAATTCTCTCACTTTTCTCTGAAAGAAAACAGATTTTCGGTATATTTCAAATGAAGTTAAAAGATCAATCTACTAAAACATAGAATTTCAACATAAATTTCAAATTAATCGATTAAGAGCTGAAACTGAGACCTAGACTCCTGAGATCCAGTTAAGCTAAGTGAATCTGTTTCAAAAAACCGAAAAAAAAATATATTATGAACTTTACAAAAGTAAGATTCTATAATCTTGAAAAAATTAATTCAAAATGAAAAATCAAATTGTGTGAGTATTCCGATCCAGGTTTCCAGATTGTAAAAAAAAAAATGTGATGTGGTCAGCACATAACCGACCGCATTGTTTAGTTAAGTGAAAGTTTTACGGAATATTAGAAAAATGTCTGTTAAATACTACTTTCCAATTTTTAGGCCATTAGTAAGCTTATAGTTAACGTACCTTTAAAAACTGTAAATTTGGCTCTTAGTAGAGTTTCGCTTTGTGCTACCCGAAGTGCCTGAAATGATCGCCAGTTATTTTCGGTAACAACCAGAACTCAAATATCAAATTTCAAGATGAACTATCAACTTGTAATACTATTTTTCGAAAGTTAACGAGCTCTTCTTTTTGCTGCATGAATTGAATGCTTCGTCAAAATTTCTCCATAAAAAATATTTCACCCTAATTAAAACAGTTTTTACAATATTGAAGTCACCATATTTCAAATTCTTTTGTTTTTTTGAAAGTTCCTCCTATAGCTATGTAAATCAAAATCATACATATACGCTATTCCATTTAATAGCTAGTACCTAGCCAAATATAATTTTCGCCGCCTATTATTTTTGCCAGTTTTATAATTAAAAAATTGCACATATATTTAGGCGGAGCTTTTACTTAGATTTTTATTTATACTTAATTCTATCACCCACTAGATGTCGCAAATAACGTTAGAATTATAAAAAAAAAACTCTTGTAAATTTTTGTATTTTAATGAAATTTCGTTAAAAATATTTAGTTAAAATTATTTGAATCTAAATATTGAACGGAAACCGATTTTAAAATAATTGGTAAAATATTCTTTAAAAACTGTTTTTTCAATCCAGAAATTACAGAATTAACAGCCTAATCGTGTATCTCGCTTTTTTACTCACTATTTGTTCACTTTCAAATCAGAATTCTTCGTTTTTCAAATAGATATTTTTCTAATAAGATTACCCATTTTTTCAATTGGAATTTTGCATTTTTTTCTCAAATTATTTTCTAAATGTTTCACTTTCAAATTTAACAACAGTGAATAAATACGTATTAAATATGTACGAATTTACAAAAAAGAGATGCGTAATACCGAATAATTCTTCTCACTAGAAAATCACATTATACAAGTATATGAAAGTTACTCACTTTCTTCTCACTTTCCGACTAAAATAGCGAGATAAACGATCAGACCCTTAAATTCAAGTTGTTATGGGATTGAATAGTACCATTTTAGATAGCTTCCCATCACCTTTTTTTGTTTTTCATTTTCTCAATTATTAAAGTTAGAAATGTGAAGTTGCCATAAGGTTTGGTTATAGGAACAACATTTCAATATGTAAGGAAACCTTTTTTCTTTAAATTTTAAAAACAAAATTCAAATTATAGGCATCTTATGTTTTTCTAAAAAAAATTATTTAATAAAATTATTCTAACCTATTCATAATTATGTTTCGTTTAAACTACAAATTAAAAAATTGAATTAAGTTCAGATTGAAAGTACTAATTAATATTTGAACTTTCAATGTATAGTAGGTTTATTATACCGTATTCCGATTGTATTACAGTAAAATTTGGAGCCCTTAGGTAGTTATTAAATAAAATTAAATGGAAACAAGTAAAAACGTTACATTCGATCTTAACCGACTGAAATACACTCTGCATCTTGACAATCTGATTATAAAAACTTGCTAATGAAATATTTAAAATTAGTTTATATTAGGTTATATAGCAATTACTCGAAGCCGTCAAGCCACTTTATAAAAATTTCCAAAATATATGAGGATCCCTCAAGTAGAGTGGCGTAAGCCACAAATAATGCAAAAAAATTTTTTTGCTGTAATCGGTTATATACATCTTCTAGAATCAGTGATATTAGTTTCCAGTTTCTAAATAGTGTTTTTTCCTATTTATTTTTTACAAAAGTACTTTTGCTTTTGTAAAAATTTTTCGATATTTCAAAAACAAAGTGGTATAATCCATATTGTGGCTTACGCCACTCTGCTTCTGAGCCCCTCATATATGAGCTATAGAATTAAACAAATTCAAATTCGGCTTGGATTTTTATTTCTTTTAAATATTTAATATTTGCTTTTGTTATTGTATGATGATTATCGAAACCCCTTTGTTCAAATTGACTCAATTACAATAGCAGCCATTCCTTAACAGAAAAGAAACAATTTGTAAAAGTTTGGTGGTTTCTATTTTATCCATTTTTCAATTAACGTGCAATGAAATGGATATTTAACTGCAATTAACCACAGACGACTAGGTCGGGGAGTTACAAACTCCATACCAAAAGTAAGTATACCGTTTACTAAGATATAACAAGAACAGGGGTATAAAAACACTCTTTATTCAGGTACCGTTATACATGAATAAATTAAGAACAATAAAACTACCGTTATAACAATTCGCCATTCTCAAATCATTAAAACTTAATAAAGTAATGAAAAAGAAGAAAAAAAAATAATTAATGTAATTTAATTTAATTAAATTACAAAATATTTTTATTTTTTAATTATTTGATTTTCATTAACAAATCAACAATATTTCAGATGCGAGAGTGTCTCGTATTTAAGTGTATTGTTATTAGACCCTGATGACTAGACAAAACTTTTGTATAGAGGCAATGTTCACAACTCAACAAGTTCCTAGTAACAGGCACTCTCGACTGTTTTTTTTTAACATTTTTACATATTACGAGTATTTCCGAATTTTTACAAATAATTTTTTCAGATAGTTGCATATAGCAATGCACTTATATATACAAAACACCTTGTATATACAATATATACAAATTAAATTGTAAATATGAACTTGATAATATGCGCTACACCCGAATTCATGACTTTTTTTTTATAATAGGGTAAGTGTAATTACATAATTAATAAGGTAAATTTTATTATCTCATTTGTTATTAATCGCAAATAATGTGATTATTTGCACCTTCGCGCATAATTACGAGGGTCACTATTTATATTTCGGGTCTAGCAATAAAAAACAAACATTTATCATTGGAAATGGTTTTATTGTTTTTCAAAATATTCCCCATGAAGATCAATACACTTTTGCATGCGCTGAAACCAATTTTCGTAGCACTTTTTCCACTCCGATTGAGACACCTCCAAAACATGGTTTTTGAACGCATCGACTGCTTCTTCAGGTGTTGAAAATCGTTGTCCACGCATTTTTTTTTTGATGTGAGGGAATAAGAAGAAGTCATTGGGTGCTAAATCAGGACTGTACGGCGGATGACCCATCAATTCGACATTTTGAGTGCTCAAATAGTCCATTGTTTCAGCTGATTTGTGAGAGCTTGCATTGTCATGATGAAGAATGATTCGCCGGCGCTTGTTTGTTTTCCTTATTTCTTCGAAAACTTTCTCAGAATTGACCGTCCTACGTTCCACTAAAGGTACTGTGGCCACATGACGATGTGCTTTTGTTCATTTGCTTCGATGTGCTTCTTCCACGAACAACTTTTGTTGGATTTGGCTCGTCTTGGAACACCCATACGGTCGATTGCTGTTTCGTTTCGGGCTCATATGCATAGATCCATGATTCCTCACCTCTGACTATCTTATAAACGTCTTTTGACGCACCGCGATTGAATTTTTTCAACATTTCTTTGCTCCAATCGACACGAGCCTTCTTTTGTGCAATCGTCAAATTTTTTGGGATCCATCGACAACACACCTTTTTCACGGCAAGATGTTCATGCAATATCTTATGTACGCTGGTGGAACCAATGCCCAAGGATGCCTCAATCTCACAGTATATCACATGCCGGTCCATCATTATCATTTCGCGCACAGCATCGATGGTTTCCGGCAAAACGACCGAAATTGGCCGACCTTCACGAAATTCATCCTGGAGCGAACGGCGTCCGAAACCAAACTCTTGGTACCAGCGATTTACAGTGGTTTTTGATGGTGCTTCATCACCAAAAGTCGAAACAAGTTGATCGAGACACTCTTGTCTCGATAATCCGCGCCGAAAATCGTAAAAAATCATCGCACGAAAATTTTCACGGGACAATTCCATTTTTTGACCGAGATGAATTTTTCAAGTCACTGTAAACAAAACAATTCGCGCTCGAATGACAAAACGTTCTGAGTGAAGTTGTCCTAAAAAATGTCAAACTTTCCAATGGAAGTGTCAGATTGCACCTGGTAGCACTAGTATTGCCAGGACCCGAAATATAAATAGTGACCCTCGTATACCTACATAAATGTTCAAAAACAAATTTACATTGCATATGCATAATTACATACATATTTGTGTATTTATAATTTTCTATATGTATGTATATACTAAATATTCTTTATGTACAATTATTAATCTTTATCTGTACTAAGTATATCTATACAAAAATAATTATGCTTAAAATATTTTGTTTGCTGTTGGTTTCTAAGATAAATTTATATAGAACGTGATAAAATGCAAAAACAAAAAAAAATTTTAACAAAATTTTTTAATATAAAAGCAAATAAAATTTTTTATTTAATTTTTTCTTCAAATTCAAATTTACATTATTAAATAAGTATAGCGAGTTAGCGGATTCTTGCATTTCGGACATAATAAAAATTAAAATAATCTAATTATGTTTAAAAAATTCATAATTTTTATTTATTATTTATTAAATATATTAATTATATCATCAGTATTATCAATATCATCATCTGATAATGATGATGATTACTGTAATAAGGATTTATTTTGTAAATATGAATCAGGACCGCATATTAAATGCAACAATAGTGGGGTAAAATATAAAAATTATAATAAAAATTATTATTATTCATAATTAAATTGGAATTATTAATTTAATTTTAATTAATATTAAAAAATAATAAGTGTAACAAGTAGTTTGTGCGAGAATTATGAGTGAAAATTGCTATTATTGTGACTATCATGAGTGTGTTATAAATATAATATGTCGTCAAAATGTCATCTTAAATAAATCTTAACGCTAAATCGAACTAAATATTAATAATAAAATAAAATAAGCAATTATTTTCATTAAATAATTAAACATTATTAATAAATTGAGAGCATGTTAAATAAAATTTTCTGTAATAGTTAATGTTATATAAAATTTTACTCTATTAAGCTCAATTTAAAATTCAGCACTTAAAATGCTTAAGTTCCTCTATAGACAGACGTATATAGAAATGTAAAAAAAAAAATTAACATAAGTAATGTGTGCTCATGTCGAGGTAGATTTTTTGCGTTTATAACACATAAGGCGCTGTCGCAAATTTTAAATAATTTTATTTAAAAATATTGACATTTTAAAAATTCGACAAAAACTTGAATCTGGTGTCGAGAATCTCAACTACATATAATATTGTTTCAAATGTCGCACATAGATGTTATTTTATAATAAAACAGGCAAAAATTTAGATTTTCTAATAGTTATAACTATTATTATAGAAAAAAATTTCAATTTGTAAGAGTTAGACGTGAAAAATAACACCATTTAAATGTCCACCATAAGCATGTTCTATTTGCATTGTTGTCATATGAAATTCAAAATTTTCAAAAACTTGCCCATATAATTATTTGCATGAATTGCAGAAGTCTCCTTCCAAAGGATGTGTTTCATATCTTAAACTAAATTTCAACTACTAATTGAGGTTTGCAATAGCACCTGTATAATAATAATATTAACTAAATCTGCTAAATTAATAATGATTATACTTGAATATTTTTATATATTTAATTATGAATATTATAATTATAAATTTTTTAATAATATTACAATTTTCTTTTTTTTTATTTATTTACAGACATTTAGTTCAAATTGTCCAGATAATGTTGAATTAATAATTTTAAATGATTATATACGTAATGAAATTGTAAATAGACATAATGAATATCGTAATATTATTGCATCTGGTAATTTAAATAATTATAAAAGTGCTGAACGTATGGGTAAAATGTTATGGTGCTCTGATTTAGCTAAATTAGCAGAATTAAATGTTTTAACATGTGAATTTAAACATGATAAATGTCGTAATACAAAAAAATTTCCATATTCTGGACAAAATTTAGGTACATGGCTTAGTAATATTGAAATGGAAACAAAAGGAAATTTATCATTAAATTATTTTTTACCAATTATTGATGATTGGTTTAATGAATATAAAAATGCTAATATGAATTTTATTAATAAATATCAGATAACAAAGTAAGTATGTACAAATATAATATATTTGTATTTATTAAAATATATGTATGTATAATATTGTGGTGTACGTAGTCTATGTAAACATACAGGCACTGGCAATTCAGTGTAATTTTAAATAATTCGTCATGTTTTTAATTTGGTTATTAGAATTAAAAGAAAAAAAAAAAAAAAAAAAATTGCAAATTTTGAAATTTTTGCTGTAAATATCGGCCGCGGTTATATTTTAAGTAATTCATAGTAGACACATCATTTGTATTAAGCAATTTTTTCATTCATTTTGATGACCGTAATATCGGTAATACCATGTTCACTTATGTTTTCCAACGTCATATCCAACGCTACAATTATTATTCTCTTAATGTACATATTTGTACGTTTGTTCAAAGTATACGCAACAATTCAAAAAAAAAATAAATTTGAAAGAATTATAAATTTTAACTAATTCACTCATTGCGTTTATTCAACATAAATCTCGGTGAAATGTCAATGAACGCCAATAAATTGTTGTAAATTTTAGAAAGTAAAAATTTTATGTACCTATTTTAAAAAATAAAAAAAAAGAGAGCCGAAAATTTGATCAAACCTATAATCAGAAAACAGAACTACAGTAATAAATTTTTGGGAGAACATTTTACATGCATTATACTAAAATAAGTTCGGTATATACTCTCTTGCAATGAATTTTTATATAATTTTGTGTCTATATAACTATATTAATATACTCAATAAACTGCAATAAATTCAATATTGATTATGCAATAATTAAGAACAATAAGATGTTAATATTATTAATTATTAATTTTTTTAATTTTTAGAGAACAAATTGGACATTTTACGGTAATGGTTGCAGATAAAAATAATTGTGTTGGTTGTTCAATGATTAAATTTAAAAAAGATAATTTATATCGTATTAATATTGCATGTAATTATGCATGGACTAATATAATAAATTATAAAATTTATAAATCTGGTGATGTAGCATCAAAATGTCAAACAAATACAGATGAACAATTTCCAGCTCTTTGTAGTATAAATGAAATTTATAGTCAAAATCCAAATGAAGATTAAAATTATTTTTAATTTTTTAAGTGAAAAAAAAATTTCTTTAATTTAAAAAATATTTTGCAAAATTTATTTTAAAATTATTTTTTTTAATAACATAAAAATATTGATTTTAAAAAAGTTTTGTAATGGCGTTCGTATAAGAATAAAAAAATTAATTTATAAATTGAATTAATATGTGTAACGAATCCTCTCAGTTAAATTACTCCTTTGTATAGGTTTTTGTACTAGTTGTAGAACGTTATGTCATCAAATCTTTGATATAAAGAAAGCGTTGTGTATACAGCTTTGCCATTTTCATAATTTACATAAAAATTATGAAGATGGCAAAACTGTATACACATATTTTTATACACAGGCTTGGCCAATCGAACTCCTGTACAGATTTTTGTGGGTGCTGTGACAAAATTGTTTTGAGCAGGATTTTCTAAGCGTTTGGGAACTGCTGTTCAACAACCTAGGAGATATCTCTAGTTTTATACTTGGAACGGGTATATTAAGGCGGGAGCGTGAGAAGGCTACAATAAGCGACTTATTGTAAATGTCTGTGATCGCTTTTGAAAATTTATAATAACAGTTTTAGTAGTATAAAACAAAGATGAGTGAAAATTTATTTATTTGACGAATGAGAAAAAAAAAAAAAATATCCTTCAAAATTGTCACATTCTGGATGTCAATTGACATTGACATTTGTATTACGTATTGCATAAATTTTTTAAATTATTATTATTTACTCAATACAATTAATTATATATATTATATATAAGTATGTATATATTATATTTCAAATTTATAGTACGTACTTTAATTTGTGTTTTATTAAATATTATAAAATACAGTAATATCTCGTTATTATGGTATTCAGTACCAATTTATTTGTTGAATTTTGCATTAATAAAATTTTGCTTTATAAAATCAAAATATTAACGGTAAATATCTTCTATTCGCAAAAAAAAACCCCATTTAATCATAAAATTTTATAAATTGTTAAAATTTTTTCATTTCTGCTTTCATCCTAAATGTATGCAATAATCATGGCATATTAGCATAACACTAAGAGAACAGTAAAGTAATATATTATGATCCCTGACTTCAATTTTGTAAATATGTACGGTATAACAGAAATAATACCCAGGTCGGCCACAATGTAGAAATGAGACATTCATCCATATTCTATTAGTAACATTACTTGACGTGACGATTCAAAAATTTTGTAATTTTCTAAATGAAATCAACTTCGAAATTTGAAATCCTATACGAGTATTAAAAACAACAATACTTTCCTATAATTTCTCATCGCCTCAAGTGATGCGACAAATAGAATAAGGGTGATTAATATGAATTATATTTACTGAAATTTTACATTCGTGAAATACGAACACAAAACCGAAATGCAATTTTGACAATTTCCAGTTTTTACCGATATTTTTATTTTTATTGAAAATATACTTATGTTACTGTCACAACAGCTTTGTGTTGTAACAACGACAATGCAAAAATTAAGCTTACATAATTTATTCATATATATAAAATGTTAGTATAACATTTATTCATATATATAAATGTTGTAAGACTGTGGTATATCACCAGAAGTAAAGCCAGATTATTTTGTTCTTGGCTCAATACGCCTTATTACCATCCATTGGTGCAAATAACGAGCTTGCGGAATGAAATCATTTATGATTTCAATATAATAAAATCATACTGTATTTTTTGTTATACATATAAATAATTTTATTGATGATAATAATATTTCTAGGAAATATCGTCATTCTTATAAGTAAATGAGAAAAGAATCAAAACAATTAAGTTTAATTGAAATGCATGACCTAGGCGCAATTTATTTGGACTCAAATTTCTTTTGTTTTTTTTTTTTTTGTCTTCTTCATTTTTTATTTTCAGCAACAATAAAACACAGCTACTCTCTTTTAAGAATCAATTTAAGAATACACATACATACACACATATTTGTATAAATAAAAATAGAAATTTTTTAAAAGGTTAATTAATTAATAAATATGATTGCTACAGTTTAAATTTTGTTCGATAGTTGGTGATAGTAAACAAAAAAAAACATAATAATAAAAATAATTGTATAGCATTTGAAATCTTTATTAAATTTTAATATTAATTTGTATGTTTTTTTTGATATAAATAATTTTAATACAATATAGAAATGGCGTAATAGTAGAGATGAATGTTCATTAAATAATTACATATACAGGAATATTTCTAAACTATAGTTGCAAAAGGAAGAGTTTATTGCATAATATTTAATAATTTTACAAAATTAATTTTGATAACCTTTTAACTAAATTGAAACCCAGTTAATTATCTCGCCCATTTAGTCGTTAAAATTTGGGCAGCTATGTCTTCAAGTGAATTAAAACAATACTTTTAGCTGTACAATTGATGCACTTAACTGACATATCGTTTAAAATGACATACAGCTTTAACAGGGATGTTAAATGAAATGAAATAACATTGTAATAATATGCAAGTGTTATATATTACACATATGTTTTACATATACTTCAATAATTTAAAAACGGGTTTTAAGGAGGCGAAAAGTGTGCAAGATTTCAATATATACTCGTATATAAGAATTAATTAAGTAAATAAATGAAAGCCAGAAATTAAATTTCGTTTGGTTAACTAAAAATATTCGCGTTCCAATTATACAAATATAACACTTACTGTTCGGCTATAGTTTGTAGTAGTCTGGTATATTAATACTGTTTTAAATGAAATTTGATTCAGTTCTATATAGTACTTGTCATATAAATTTTCATGATTCATATTAAAAGTTCGAATTACAGCCCAAATAGAATTATTAAGCTATATAATTTGCGTATAATAAAAATTTATATAACAATATTTTATTATTGTAAATTGTAATTGTCATATTATAATACACAAATTTTCTTCTTCACTGTCTGATTAATTCTTATTTTCACCTCCGTCTGGATAAACAATACCTATATTATTTTGTACAAGTATTTCATATATAAATGTTTCTCAAATTTCTCCATTTAAATTTGGAAACCATCTGGTAATCTAGATTAACTCAAAGCAATCATAAATGTTTTCTTATCCATACCCTCATAAAGCAAATTTCTCTCTGTTACAAAACGATCTAATTTTGTTGCAAAATTATGTTTTGTGCTGTTTAGTTTCGGTCCGACTGTATATAAAAATATTCTACTATTATAGTAATTTTATTTTATTTTATATACTTACATATATATTCGAAGTAGTTCTTCAATCTTCTGTATACGGAAATATCTCTTTGCAATTTAATTATATTATTTTTAAATTATCCCTTTTGTTTTAAAATACTGTTACTACTTATTTGTACATAAGTATGTACGTATACACATATGTTCTGTTTTCTTTTTTTTCTCACATTTGTAATATGCACACATATATGTATGTATTTGCATACACAGAATAGTATAATGTATGGGTTTATGTATTAAAAATTTTGTAGCCTTCTTAACAAATGAAAAAAATTGGAAAAAGGAGGTTTACTAATTTCTCTTTGTTCGTTTGTCCGTCCATCCGAGCGGGTGTCTGTTTACAAAACTCTTATACTCGTACTCTTTAAAATAATAGGTTGGAAATAATCGGTTTATGTTCGGTTTATACTAGAAATTATTATTGTAGTAGAAAATTTTTACGTATTACGTCCTTCTCCACATTTTTCTGACTATTTACTGTATATTTTTTAAAAATTTCGGTAACATCATATAGCTTAACCGTTATCTTTAACTAGTCTTTTCATTAAATTTTTAATATCACTTTTCATTTAGAAACTCTATACCGGAGAACCACCGTCCTCCCACATCTCTTAAATAATAAATATTTTAAGTTTCAGCACCTTATATTCTCAAAACTGTAATCTTTTCCAAATTTTTACGTATATAACAGCAGAAATTATTATTATAATTTTCATTAACATTAATAGTCGTCGAATTTGACCATTATATTAATGTTTCAGTAAATTTTTGGTTTCTCTCTTAAAAGTATGCAATTTTTTTAATTTTTCATAATGAAAAATTTGAGCTAGCTACATATTCATAAAATAATTTTAATAGCCATTTTTTTTAAATTTTTTAGTGGAAAAATGCTACTTTACAAACCATTGGTTTTATTCGAATTTATTTCATTATTATATTATGCTTACACATTTTATATATACAACATACACTATGTATTTTATATTCACATATTGCCATTTATATATATAAATTTAAAATTTGATTTTAAAGAATGAATTTATTAAACAACAACCGTTTACATACAATATTCATATACTTATGTACACATGTATATATGAACGTATATACAATAAAATAAAATGAAGTATGGTTAAATAATAAAATATTTGAAAAATATAAAGCAGTCATATTTTGGAACGCGTTCTTAAAACATCGTTTATACAAGAAAAAAGAAAAAAACAATTAGATATTCACGGGAATAAAATAAATAATTTAAAACGGGAATAAGGTACGTTGTTATAACATTTATGCATATATATTTATATGTATATACATGAATAGGGCTGTGTATACGCTATACAGGGTTGTTCATACATAAAAATATATTTATATAAAATATTAGTATATAGTGAAATATTTTGAATACACAGAAATTAGAAAGTGAAAAGATGAAAGAGAAAATAATATTTATGTTATATTATGTTAACAGTTATGTACATACTTATGTATATTCTATATATTATAAAATGTAATATAATGTTTGAGTGCATTAAATGCATAAGTTAATATATAATATTATTTGTGTGTATGTATACATATTATAAAAATTATAATGAGAAATAATAATAAACATAAATAAATAATAAAGATGATATACATTATAAAAATTAAGGGATTTATATTTACAATACACCATTATAATTCATTTATATACTTTATTATTTATGTTAATATCGTTTAACGTTTATAATACAATAATATTATTTTATTATTATAAAGTGATTTATTGATTTAAATATTATAAAAATTTATTTTGTTAATAAAAATTTAAAATTATAATACAAATATTTTATATATTGTATAAAATTATTTATATATCTTATATATTTTTGCATTTAAATGCAATATTGAAAAACAGTGAAATCTCGGTTTAATATTTTAATAATTTTATTTTATGTATAATTATTAATTAAAAAATCAATGATCAAATTAAGTGTATACATAATAATGAAGATAAAATATATAGCATATATAAAAGAAAAATCATATTTAATGGCGTTTCTTAATGGTGATAAATTTAATAACTAAAAATATAATAAATGTATAAATTTTAAAATATTTAATTGTACTCAAATAAAAAAAATTGATGTCCGTCAAGAGCAGGATGTCCGTTTGAGAATAAGATAATTTTAACCGTGAAATGTGAATTTAATTACATACGCTCTTTAAGTATTTAAAATTATTGTTAATAATATAGAAATTTCACTTAAATTTTTATAGAATTTTGAGAAATTTCATAATTTTTAGTTTTTTATCACATATTATAATTTAACATGTGCTGGTATTTAAATTCCATATTGTTGAATTCAAATAATTTAATAATTAACCGGCTTTTAACAAAACGATATTCGTTCTTTAAAATATACCCTAATTTTTTTTTTAGTACTATCGATTATTAACTATCTCAGAGCTTTCTGCATAAAACAACATAAGTCTAAATTATAGAATGAGTCAAATAGGATAATTACGAGTGAAATTTATCACTTTTATTTAAAAAATTTGATATTATATTGAAAAAAATTCAAAATGTTGGAATTATGTTGCAGAATATCGAAACATCAAATTTTTAAGTTTACATCATTGAATTTTGAAAATAAGTAAAAGAAAATGAATAGTGCCATATTGAATTATTAGATTCGAATTGTAAATGTATTGAGGTTTATTTTATAAAAAACAAAAACAAGCTATTGAACCGCAATAATCGAATTATTGGTTCCATAGAAAACAATTCACTTGGGCGAATACTTTCAAGCTATAATATACATTTTTTTACGGAATAATCGATAAATATCGTATTCCCGGGTTTGTAAAAACAATTGATCTCGAGAAAGTACTTTAGTCGAAATGATGGATATTTACGAAAATGGTGTATAATAGATTTTTTAAGTCAAAATAAATTTATTATACCATACTCATTTAATTTGCAATCGAATACAATTTAATAATCTATTCTAACTAAAAAGTTGAATTTATCGTAACAAATTTAAAATAATTGAAAAAAGCAAATTAAATATTTGACCTTCAAATAACCTTCAACCTTATTTCAATATTATATCAATAATATTTTATATATTGATTTATAATTCTCTAATAATTTAAATTTAATAAATCATAAAGATGGTTTGAAGATAATAATCTGGTAATAAGTTCTAAACTGTCTAAAATGAAATTCAGTTCATAAAATAAGAATTGACTGTTTATCTACACAAACATACATTGTACATACTTTCTAACATTATTACTCGTATGTACATACAATATAATTTATTGGAAAATAAGAAAAAATTAAATTAAAAAAAAAAGCAACAAAAAAAAAAAAGAAAGGCATTCAAATGTCCAACTTGATTATAACTAATTTAGTCTTAAATGGAACAGGGGAAACCTTTTAAGTGTTATATTTGTATATGTTCTATCTTTGTTATTTTAAACACTATTTTACATATTATTAGATTGTAGTTTAAAAGCATATCTTTTTAGTTGTTATTGTTGTTTGTTTGTCTAGGAAACAAAATTGTAAATTGACTATGCAACTATTTTCAAAAATTTGTTAGAAAAATTAGTACAAATAGCATAGTTAAATTGCAAATATAGTAGCATAAGACATTTTTCTGAATTAAAATCTCTGACAGGACCGCCCCTATTAAAATGGAAGTCTAAAGTCAACTCAATTTAGTCGGCAATACAATTTTAATTGGCGGGAATAAATCAAATATAATGTCAGTTTAACAGTTAATCGTTATTGCTTTTATATTTTCATATACTAGGTTTGAGCGTGTACTACTGATCTAACGTCAATTTGACATACACAGAAACTAGACTGTATTCAAAATACTGTATTCTACCACAACTTATTGTATACATTTGTGAATATTATTGAATTTTTAAGACAGCAATGTGTAAAAAAAATTTTATCCCATAAAGCAGAGATAAGTATTAAATTTTCCGAAATTTTATTCAATTTTTCGAATTATCGGTGTTGCAGTGCCGCGCAGCAATGTAAACTAACGCGTTTAAATCAATGCATTGGTACTTTGTCTCGTCGTAAAATATCGACGTTCTCCCAATTTCACTGCTTGCTTTCATTAAAATTTTTAATTTATATTGAAATTAAGTGAAAGTCCGTAACTTTATTCAAATGAACACCAAAGAAAAAGAGTTACCGACTGCGCTGTCAGCCAAGTTTCGAACCTTGATCTTACATTTTTCCTTTCCAACATTTTTGACTTAGATTTTATTGCATACAAGAAATTTAAGACGTTAAGCATAAAAATTTATACATCATACGCATGCATATTATATGGATGTACATATATATACATATTTCTAAAATTATATATTTAAAAAAATGCTAAAACATTTCAGATATAGGTTAAAGTTTCAATGTATATGGAATAAAAATTTATTAATAAATTTTACTGCTTTACAATTCCCATTTTCTGCAATTTTTCTCTCACCATATATTAATTTTTTGTCATTCCTGATTTAGGCAAAAAAAAAATTCTCTTCATCAACAAGTAGGTTCTAAATACAGGTATTCGTAACACAACACTACTTAATTTAGTTACCCTTTATACTTAATATACATTCAAATAATATACAAATGCATAGTATGTACAAATAATGTGAGAAAAATGTGAGAAAGAAAATTAAAATTAAATGTGGTGAATTGGTGAATAAAATATAATGAAAAATAAAATCATATAATTGAGGTGAATTTAAGATAAGAGCATGAGGTATAAATGAAAATTAATTTTCACTTTTCTGTCACAAATGAAATAAAAATTAAAAAATAGTAAAAAAAGAAAAAATTAGAAGTGTTTTTGTGTGTGTTCTGTCCTTGTGTAATTCTATAATTTAAAATTATATAGTAGTGTTTGGGTGGTATTATTATAGCCCTGTCATACTCTCTACAAGGACTAATTCAAACATAAATCATATTAAATTTTTTTAGTGTTTTAACAGAGGCCGGTGTTGTAAGAAATTTGGGCAATAATATAAAAAATCTCAATCAAATTATAATGTCTTTTAATTTATGTAATTTATATTCGCATTAATCTGCTTTATTTTTCAATAATTTCGATCATATTGAATTGAGCGCTGTTATTTTTATTAATATAACGACATTGAAATACATTTAAAACGAAATAAAGTGTAAACATCTTAATTATAACAGTTTAAGTTTAAATTTCATTTTCAGAAGCTTTCATTAGAAATTTATTTTATTAATGACCGACCTATACTCTGAACATTTTCAGCGCGATAAATTAAATTTTTTGCCAAAATTAAGTTCCAAAAGTAATAAATTATTAATAAATTCTTCACACATGCGCCATATAAAATTACACTATAAAAAAGAAATAAATATGTTAAGAAGAAGTAAATCAAAAAGAAATCTGATGTGGTCGGTTCATAACCTACCCGTATAGCTTATTACTCTGCGTTGCTTTATTTCAAATTCCAATATGATAATTTATTTTTGAATATTTTTTTTGAGAAAGGAAGCAAGTAGTGGAGAAGTTTATTTTCGGAAGCCAAATTTTCCCGAAAAAAGAAATAGAACTCCAATTTCAGGAAGTTTTGTTAATTGTTTCCCGAGGTATTACCAAAAATGCAAATCAGATCTTATATAGTTAAGATGCGGTTTAATCAATTTGTCACAATTCATATCAAAAATAAATTCAAATACAAATTTACGAGAAAACTGGTTAAGGCAAATTTTAGCCGAATTTAAGGTGAAAATTTGGTTGAGCCGATACAGGAGTGAATTTCAGAAACATCGTGATAGTTCAGTTATACAAAATTCATGGAACCGGTATTGAATATATATTTAAATTGAAAATATAACTACAATTTGTTATTGATCGAAAATTTTACATGATTTCCTAAATATCTTATGGCGGTCCATAAGATATTTAGGAAAATTTTTTATAAACTCCTTATTGCCTGTTTTTAAAGATGAAATTTTTTTTATCCATACATAATGATTTTTAGTAAAGTCTTAAGTGTCGTAAATATTAAGCACAATTAAATTTTTTTCTTACTTGTTTTTATAAAAATAAATTGCGACTTAAATTGTTAATTTCGTACCATTATTCTTAAACACAGCTTGAAATTTCTGTAATTGATCCAACTTACTGTAATAAAAATTTCTGCGTATACTCAATAATTTTTCTATATAAACAAATATACAAAGTGTGAATGTTCAGTTTTATTCTAATTTATTCTTAATGTGATGTGCCATATGTGCAGCAAAAGATATTGTGCCATACAGGGATTATGCCTTGCGATTTAAATCAAGTAAATAGATATGAAAGAGTTCTTTCGATGAAATTGAAATACCATGTATATGGGGTAGTACGATCAAAATTATAATTACCGTAGAGCTCCGCTTTGTGCTGTTTAAATTTGCTAAAAATTTTTTTCGGTAACAACCCGAACTCAAAAATGTAAAATCGGTTCCGTGTAATTTAATTTCAGTTTCCGTGCCCTGATCTATCCAAAAAATTTATAGGTTCATTGTTTTAATACCCCGAATTTTAATATTTAATTTCAATCAAACTAGTAGATTATTTCTCTATATGTGCGCAAAAATGTAAAATAAGTCCATAAATAAGTTCAGTTCCCGAAGCCTAACCAATTTGTTACATAACCGAAATAAACTCACATAAGAAAATTTTACTTTCACATTAAAATTTGTTAAGACGAATTTTCGATACAGCATGCACACACAAACCGACATACCGACAACTCTTTAAAAATAGTTTATTTATGTTTCGCTAGCATGGAGCGCGTTAGTACGGAAAACTCAACATCTGAGATTAAGTGCCATCATGAACCTCCATTATTGTATGCAATTCGGTCAGTAATGAATATTTTATTATAGTTCCTCCTGAAATTATGTAAATAATAACATAAAAATATATTGATATTTTAAGAAATTTCAGGCAATATCCACAAAATACACGTGCACAAAACCTCTTCAAATTGATCTACTTGTATATACATTTATCGCCTAATGGCCTAACAGTAGGCAATTAAATTTTAAAGGTTCATTTGATATTAGTTAAAACTCAGTTTTGAACAATTCTCTTAATTTTTTGTTTATTTTAAATTAAGAAATAAATATTTGAATTAGGTTAAAACGCTAAAAAGCTCAATATTGTACAGGTTATACATTAAGTATAGCACAAAAAATGAAAAAATAAATCAGAACATTGACTTATACTTATACTGACTGGTATACTGAACTATAAATAATATAATCATATTTAACAATGTTATAAAGTTAATTTATAAATAATTTTATTTTATTACAGTTTTCTTTTCTATTTCACGCTGGTGATCCCAGACAATATAATATATCCGACATATACATAAAAATATATTTAAATATACATAATGGATAGATGGAATCGTTTTAAATTCTTTATATTTATAATAATAAATTTATTGAAACTATATTCTTGTTGTATACGTGTACCAGAAGGTAGTATAGTCGGAAAATCACTTGCTGATAATAGATATATTATATCAATAGGTGGAAATCCGCAATTTTATGAGCCAGGACAAAGATATAATAGTAAATATATTAATATATAAGACATTATATAATAAAAATATTTAAAATAAATTAAATTAAAATTTTTTTAATATTATACAACCCTAAATATTTATTTTAATAGTTTCATTAATGGGTATACAACGTGGTATAGCATCAGCTCATACATATATCGGTTTTATGTTATATGTTGAAAATAATTCAACAGATATTAATTCAGCTGATCCACGTTTAGCTGGTACATTTGAAGTAACGGATTACCATGAAATCAAATTTAGTGATAGATGCCCAAATTTATTAACACATACGAATACATTGGCAAAATCTAAAATTCAAGTAACATGGATTGCACCGCCACCTGGTAGCGGTTGTGTTAGTTTTAAAGCAACTGTTATTGAACATCGTGATGTTTGGTATATGGATGATGGTTATTTAACAAAAACATTTTGTGAAGAATCACTTGAAGATTTTGATAATCAACCACCAATAATGGATCCATGTTGTGCATGTGATGAAGCAAAATATGAAGTAAATATTTTATAAATTTTTTTATTTAAATATTTTGTAAAAAAATATTTTATTCGGTTTTACTTTCTAGTTAGCATTTGAAGGTAAATGGTCACGTCATACGCATCCAAAAGATTTTCCAGCAAATGGATGGAGGACAAGATTTAGTGATATTATTGGTGCATCACATACAATTGATTATAGATTTTGGAATTATGGTGAATTAGCAAGTGAAGGTTTGAAAGAAGTTGCAGAACATGGTTCAACTAGAAAATTAGAAAGTGAATTAAAAGAAAAAGTAAGTAAATTGAAGTAATAGAATTTTATCTGAATAATGCTATCAATTTTAGTGCACAATATCTATATACATATATGTTTACGTTAAATATAATTTTATAATTAATTCTTAACTCAATGTTTCAGAGTGATCAAATAAGAACTATAATAAAAGCAAGAGGTATAACATATCCAAATGTTACTGGTAAAACATTTGCTGTATTTCGTGTTGATTCAAATCATCATTTAATATCTTTGGTATCAATGATTGATCCATCACCAGATTGGATTGTTGGTGTATCTGGTTTAGAATTATGTTTACCAAATTGTTCATGGGTTGAATATAAACAACATAATTTATATCCATGGGATGCTGGAACTGATAGTGGACCATCATATATGGTAATGTTATAATTATATTTAAAATTATTTAATATATAATTGAATGTGTGCATATAAATGTATATTTAAAGATGTACATATTGCAATAATCTCACTTATTAGGAATGGTAGCTGGATTTGGACTACATTAGTCTAAATGTAGCTACTATTCTTATAAATGACGTAATATCCATCAAATAAAATTTGAAATTTTAAAAACTTGTAAGAATTTCATAAAAGTTATGCTTTTTGTTAATCATTTACAAAGAAGAAATTTAAGAAGAAATTAAAAAAGTCAACAAATGACAGTTAAAAAATCGATAATAAAAAATCGAAAATTGCATTTCTGTTAGCAAACGTCAATATATTTTGTGAATTTCCACAAGTCAAAAATTGAATTTGTAAAAACTTGGGCAAAGAGAGGAGTATATTTTTTTTGGTCATCTCTCTGTTTTAATTAGTTTGGAGTGTAAATAAAAATAATTCAAAGTTTTGAGTGTTTTTAGGGAGCAAAAGGAAAAGTAAAAATATGTTTGCCTGTAGGCTATCTACTACGTTTGCTTCCCTCTTGCATTTTTTTAAGCATAGGATATTATTTTATCAGTTGCACATTGAACGCTAGTATAGTCCAAGTTGACAGTCATTCGCGAGTAATAGTTCTCTCTCCAAAAAATGAGCATAAGTTTATAGTTCATTGCTAGAATCGTTCTGCTCTACAGCAAGGTATATAAATCTGTTATATTTTTTTTTTTTGTGACGTTTCAACTTACAATACAAAAGTTGGCAAATGAACTACATTTTAATTAACTGAGTTGATTTTTTCTCAATATTTTTTTAATTTATTAGCAATTATTATTTAATTTAATTTCTTAAATAATATTTTCAATCAATGCCTATAATTAACCTATAAAAATATTACAATATAAATTTCAGTCAGCTGATCAACCAAAAATACCACCAGATGTCATAAGACGTATTCGTTCAAATTATCCAAATGATCCACGTTCACCATTTTATGATCCAAGTGGTGCAGCAATGAAACCATTAGCCCGCTTACATATTACAAGAAGACGTTTATATGCTAAGAAATGTGATCATGTTCCAAGTAAATAAAAAAAAAAAAACATTAAAAAATCTATACTTAATTTTTATTTAATGGCGCTCTATTTTAAAGAAAATGGCATTTTATGTTTAAAGCTACATTTTGTTGAGCTTAATAATGTTGTTCTTATAGCCAAATTATTGTACTTAGAAAATAATTTTCTTATAAATTTTTTGCTTTATATTTTTGTTGTGTTCTTAGAATCAATAAAAAAAATTATTTAGTTTAGTTGCTTATAATAGAAAATATAAAAAAAAATATAATCATTTTGCTTAGTAATTTTAGTTTTTTTTTTTTCCATTTCTTTCCCTTTAGTAATTGGAATTTTTTCTTCTCTTTTTACTCTTTTCTCTTTTTTTTTTATCTAAATTTACAATTTACATAAAATGTTATAATGTCTAGCTGAAAATGAACCAATTGAATGTGCTACAACACCATGGCAACCATGGTCTGAATGTAATACAAAATGTGGTAGAGGTAAAAAATATCGTCATCGTGCATTTAAAAATCCTGAATTAGCATTAAGATATCGTTGTCAAACGAATTTACGTGAAGAAAGAATATGTGATGGTGAATATTGTGGAGCATTAGATACTGGTGGTGGCGGTGGTGGTGGTAATATAGGTGGTGCTAGTGGTTATAGTGGTGGAGGTTTTGATATAGGTGCTGGTAATGATGATGCTGCTTGTCAAACATCAAAATGGACTAGTTGGTCTGAATGTAGTACTAGATGTGGTAAAGGAACAAAAACAAGAAGTCGTCATTATTTAAATCGTAAAAATACAAAAAAATGTTCAGTAAGTTGTTTTTTTCTTTGAAATTTTAATTATATTTAATTATTACAGTTACGGTTATGGTATCCTATCTGTTCTTACGATTATGGTATTTTATCCGCTCCTTAAAGGATCGTATGTAAAATAATACGCAAACCAAATTCAAATTTTCGTCAATTCCTGAAATTTTTACTTAAAAGTAACAATTATATTGTATTTAATTTAAATAATATTCGAAAATAGTCCATAAGCGTTCTTTTGTTTCAAATTAACCATTAAATTCAAATGTTGTTTCACCTAAATAAATAGCAAAAACCCTAGGTTCTTTGACAGACGCACTTATTATTGAACTCTGAGAGGAAAATTATTTATTTAATGAATTTAATTAATATTATAGTAAAGTTAATGATTCAACAAGTATACAGAAGAGAATTAGAGTGATTCGTTTAAAAATCATACAGAGAAAAAATTGTTTGAGTACTTTAGGGTTAAATACAAAAATATCAATTTATATAAAAAAAATTCTTATTTCTCATATTTCATTTTATTTACATTTGCACTTTTTCAGCAAATTAAAGGATTTATTTTAGAGGAGAATGCTGATTGTGAGGGATATGACTGTGGTGGTGCTATCGATTCAGAAGGTCATGAATTGACTGATGACGTAAGTATTTTATCATTTAATAAAAATCAATAATGTTGTTTTTCATAATTTTAATATTTTTTTTTCTTCTTTTAGCAAGCACCCGATGAATGTCAAATTGGTGAATGGTCTGATTGGACACCATGTTCTGTAACATGTGGTGTTGGTCATAAAACACGTCAACGTGAAATTTATAATCGTAAATTAATGAATAGTAGAAATATGGATTTTGATCAATCGGATCCATGTAGCGTTTTAAAACGTGATGAAACTGTTGAATGTGAAGAACAAGATTGTAATATTGTACCAGAATTTTGTTATTTTGAACCAGTATTCGGTCCATGTCGTGCAAATGTTTCAAGTTTTTATTTTTATGATCGTATTTCTGGAGAATGTGGTATATTTATTGCTGGTGATTGTCAAGAAAATCAAAATAAATTTAATACATATGAAGAATGTAATGCAACATGCCGTTATCGTATACAAATGAAACGTATGAATGATTTAACAATTGAAAATTTACAATTAGCTGAAAAAATTGATTGTAAAGTATCTGATTGGTATGTAAGACCATGTAATGTAACATGCGGTGAAGGTTATCAAATTAAAACAAGAAAAGTTTTACGTACACCACAGCATGGTGGTAAATCATGTCCAAAGAAATTAGTTAAAGTTGAAAAATGTTATCAACGTTGCCCAGATGAATATTATAGTGAAGCGTTTTTAAGACGAAATGGTCATTCAAATATGAAATTAAATTCTGATATAAATAATAATTATAATGATAGAAATTATGATGATAATAATGATGACAAAAATTATTATTATAATAATCAACAGCAACAGCAACAGCAACAACAACAACAGCAGCAACAAAATAATTATAATAATTATTATAACCGTTATTCTAATAATGATAATACACAATCAAATAATAATAATGATGATTGTTTATATGGTCCATGGTCACCATGGTCACCATGTACAGCAACATGTGGTCATTCAATTAAACAAAAAACTCGTATATCATTAAAACCCGACATGAATACAAAATGTCGTGATCGTGTTCGTGTTGAAAAATGTGATGTATTGCCATGTTCACCAAAAGAATGCCGTGGACCATACTGTTAAAAACGAATTAAATAAAATTATTGAAGAAAACGAAATTTGATAAAGAATTCGATAAAATTTGAATTAAAATTTTTAAAAAATTAAATACATATTCACATGTACTACATACATTTTTCCTATATAATATTTTAATATTAATAATTTTATATCATTAAATTTTTTGTATTTATATAAATTGAATTAGGATAATAAATTAGGTTAATATTTTTAAAGTGATTTTAATTGTTGGACAGCTGATTATTATTGGGGCTATTGATTTATTTTAAAATATATAATTTAAATTAAATGATAGAACCAAAATAAAATTATGCTTAGCTTATACAATTAAAATTGAATTAATGAGAATTTTAAGAAAAATGAACAATAAAAGCGAATATAAACGATTTTATATTAAACTAGCTACACAAAAATTAAATTATTATATTAATAAAATCATTATTTACTTATATATAATTTTATTATATATACATATATATATATATATATATATATGTATATAAAATATATATGTGCTTAAAAAATTTATAATAATTTTCGTTTAAAATAGTTTTAATTAAGCAGAAAAGTTAAAGTTAAATACAGTCGAATACGCATAAATGAAACACAAATAATTACGAAATTTGTCAAAGACAATGAATTTTGTCTTCTTATCGGATTTAGCCATGTATTCGAATTAAAAATTAAATCTATAATAATAAATTTCTTATAAAAATACAAAACTGACATTATTTGTCATTTATTCGTGTTCGACTGTAAATAGTGTTTTAATAAGAAATACACACTCTGAAATTTAAAGCCACGTTTTTTTAAGATAAAACTTAAATTCCTCAAAAATTATACGAGTACACTAATCAATTAAAAAAAAATACTCTGCTCGTATCATTATATTAATTCTATGCACTTTTCTCCTCAACAAGTGAAAATGCTTCTTTCAAAAACAATCTATAGCTATGTACTCCATTACTAAAATTACTTAGATTCATATACGAAACTATTTCAAAAATTGCATACCATTAGGATGAGGAAAATTTCCTTAAGTAGCTAAAAATTTTCTTCTGTGGAAATAAGTGTCTAGGAAAGATCTATATACATATAAAATTTTAGGTTTCTATCTTCAAGGGTGTAGAAGTTTTGTAAATAGACGGATGGACGGACGGACAAAATTTTTTCGAAAAGTACTAAAAATGAGAACTTATAAACTTCAAAATGTATTTGTTATTTTAGGTGTGTTCCAAACTCAATTTCCTTTCGATCTATAGGAAGTTTTTTTAATTTTTGCATGTATGAGTCTATATACGCAAAAGTTTTGATAAATTTCATTATTAAGGTCAATTCGAGGCGAGATACATTTAAGGGTATCAAAAAGCAACCTTGATCAATTTACGATTTGCAATTTACATAATGCGTAATACTCCGCTTTCTCGTCCTTCCTGAGACACAAAATTTCATTTTTCAACTCGTCCATTCTCTTAAGATAGAATTTAATATTGAGGTTGACCTTCTTAAGATGGACAATAAGTTAAAAAACAGGTGAGTAAATTTGAACATTGTTGATCGTTTGTTCAGTTTCATCTACCGTATGGCATAATTTATGCATATTAAATCATCAGGTAGTTCAATTTTAAATTTGGAATGAAACTAGCCGCAAGATTTCTATTTTATAAACATTAAACGAGAATCTTAAATAATTCTGGTATAAAAGATGATGTTCAATTAAAATATGCAATAATAAATTTATTGCATACTTTTAGGGCAATATTATACTAATATTAATGTCGCTGTCCTTGAAAGCTGTTTTGAAGCGCAATTTCATATCAAAATGAATAAGATTTTAATGTTTTTACTCTACTCAAAGTTCCTAGTATAAAATTTGTTTGCTATTAAAATTCAGCTGTTCCTTCTTTCCTATTTTCTTTACAGGTTGTTTTTTGCAACACAAAGGAATTGAAATCATTTCTTTTCTTTTGATTATTTTCTCTTTTGCAACTTTCGCGTTTACACCTTTTATAAATTTTTCAAAAAAATAAATTTCCTCTTGTTTTGTACTCGTATAACATTTCCTTTTCCTAAAAGCATAGAGGAAAAATTTTATTTTAATAGCTCCTTAAGTATTTCCTTACGCAGTTGGATTTTTTATTTTCGTTGTTTTTTTCCTTTATAGTATTGAAAATCTCACAACAATGCTGTTGTGCTTTTAAATGCTTATCAGAAATCGTGAACAAATAATGTTGCTATTGTTAGAATACCATATTTTAAGTTTATGGTATAGCATAATTTATAAGCATAACACTTGCATATAAAATAATTCTAATGAACATGTGAAGAAATATGTTAGAACCCTTCTAAAATGATTTGATATATAGAAATAAATCAATTTTATTTATTAATATTACCGATAGTAATTTTATTCAACAAGGGAACTATAGTATTTGCAATTAATTTCGAATATTGATCTTTCAACTGAAATATAGTTATTGAATCACTTCAAATGGAAAAATCTTGTTCAATAAGATTTCGATCAGTTTATGAGCTTCTGGAAATTAACATTTTTTTAGAGTTCGAATACATGCTTTAAAAATACTTTACCTTTACGAGAGTACATAATTAACAAAATAGTATGGTGTGTTATTTACCAGCGTTTTATTACCTCTTTCGAAACCTTTTTGTTTGAAGCTTCTATCTTTTTTTGAAACCACAAGTTCCTTTTCAAAGCTTTCTAGAAGTTTTTTTAAAATCCGTATTTCTTGGAAACGGCAACAACTCCAGAACAAAAGTTTTGCCCATTTTCGACACTCCTACTAATAGATTGCAAGTATAGATTGATGCACATCTCTCTGAAAAACCCTGTATATGTAGTTCATTGAATTCTCCTTTTAAAATTTCAAAAATTTATCAACTTTCGGAACTAAACGAACAAAAACTAAACGAGCGTTGGTTACCATAATTAAATTTGTAAGCAAATTAATGTCCTTGAAATTTTATGCACTTCTTTTTAAAGGCTTTCTTTGATTTGGCAACACTCTTGATTTGCAGAGTTTTCTTTAGCGTATGCCTTTAATATTAGATGTATTGATCTCTTTAATATATTAGAAATAATCATTTATAATTCGAAGGCACCTTGAATAATTTATGGATTTCTGATCCGTTTTCTTAACTCAAATTTAACTCTCATACAACATTGCTGACTGCATCCGGCCGTTTAATATTTAACTTTAAGAAAAGCGTGTTAAATTGAATAAGACAAAAAATTAATGTAAACACAATTTGCACATTTTGGGGCGATTTTTCAATTTAAACACGTTTCAATTTTAAACACGTTCAATTTCCTTAAAAATGGAATGAGAAAAATAAAGAAAAGTTCTTGAAAGTTCCCTTTTAATCATAAAATAATTTCTTAATTAAATAATTATAAAATTTTTACTTTTACTTTCATTTTATAAATATAAAATTTATTTGATGGTCTAGCCTACTTTATACAAAACATAAATAAATTGATTTTTACTTAAAACTTTGCCCCATAAACAATTTTTGTTCTTTTCTGTTTGAAGGAGAAAACGACGACAAAAGATTTTCTTTATTTTTTTTCTGTGTCTTTGAGTGCAATTGTTACCCTGTAATTGGTAGTTTATTGGTTTAGAAATTGTGAAATAATGGAGAAAAAAAATTAAAGGTCTACAATAAAAGCCCCATTATGTATATAAAAAGGTACAATTTCTAAATTGGCTATTTATGGCAAGAAAATTGATGATAGTGATGACGTTGATGGTGGTGATGACCTTTTTTATTATTTTATTCGTTTTTAAGTTATTTAGAAATATTTTATTAACATTTTTGTGGACACACAGGGTGGCCGAGACTTGTTGGTACTCCTGAAGCACTGGAGTATAGAATAAACTCAAGAAGTCAAAATGGTTTTTCTGAAATACTTCAATTTTTTGTATATTTCCCCTTATAATTTGGTAGAAATAACAGTCAGAATGAATTTGGCGAACTTATTTTAAACATCACAAAATTCCCCGTATAGTACTCGTAACGTGTCAATTGTGTCAATGATTTTTTTAGATTAAGAAAAATGTTCTATTCTTTTCCAAATCTTTAGATTAGGGAAAAAAGCTAATATTCTGAACCTTAAATTTGAAATTAGATATTGGGCAAAAATTTCAGGAATAACATGCAAAATAACATGAGGAAAATCTAAAAATTTAACGCATTTTAGAAAAGTCAGCATTAGGGACAAATAATTCAAGAATAATGGCGAAAACCAAACTATCTCAAATTATTTTTCTTCGTCTGAATCTATTCGATCATTCTGCTTTAGGAGCACCGTTGAATCTCGCACAACCTGTATATTATAATGAATTTTTATATAATCAGGGGACCGGTTATTGATCACAAGAATTGAACCTTCCATTATACTTTTGAAAGATAAATTACTGAATATTTATTATTTCTCTATCATTAAATCCATGTTACAAATATCTGTAAAACAACGATTTTTATTCTAAATACTACTTGTATACAAAAAATAAAGAAAATTGTACATAAAGAACAATTCAAATTCATTTGAAGGCTACAAGTAGCTATATGGTTTATTTGCCAAAATCGATTGTCATGACAAAAAAAAAGAATCGCACAATAGATTGAATAATGACACCATTATCGGAACCATTTGTCAATATTATAATGTTAAATGCGGTCTTATATACATACATATTACGAATTATAAAGAGTAATGCTAATGATAATGGTAATCTTAATAAATAATAAAAGAAGAGAAAGAGAGAGAGAAAAAAATCTATCAGGATGAAAGTGAATGAAGGGAAAAATTTGTTATTGTATTTTTTCATTATTGATTTACAATTGACCTTCTCATATAGAGTAAAATAGAATAATATTTAAATAATTCAATGAAATGTTTATTTAAAATAGATTTTAATGGTTCAAAGCACAAAAATTCTCCAAAGACGTTCGGAATCACGGGAATATCATTAATATACTTTCAGAGTACCTAGGATTAAGAATGTCGTTAAGATTCGTTGATATACTGAAAGTTACACGCTTTTAAGATGGAGGACTCTCTAAGACTAAGTGTTGCAGAATAATTCGAACTAATTTTTCAAGACGATGTAACGTAACGCAACAATTATGAGGTTAATGAGACGGGAGCACAGACTAGTTACTGTGATGTGCTGGTCATTTGCTTCGACACGAATATAATCAGTTTATATATAATCCAGTTGTTTTGAGTTATAGAAACTGAGTTAGAATAATAGGATCTCTGTTCCAGTTAAATGTGGTTACGATTGCATAAGTTCTTGTAATAGTTTTCATATAAATTCAAAAATAATTTTGAAAAAACCCAAGTACTCACAACCAAGTATTGGTATTGGAACCATTCAGAAAAATGCTAGTAATAAATGTTTTTGTCAAGGTGTCAAATATTTTAAAGCCAAATATTCGTACGGCTATCACAAAGTTGACATGGTCAACTCTATTTCTTCTCGCATTTTTTTTTTTCATTTGAGTTCCTCTATAATGAAGAACTTTATTTCCATTAAATTTTGTTCGCATAAAAAATAAACCGAAGACCGTTTTCGACAGATGTCGTATCTGTCTTATTATTGTTGTGTATGAAATTGAAAACACACAAACTAAAATTATATAGAAACATTGCTGCATGTACATTGCTGTCTGTATGTATAACAAATGTCAAATTATTGAAAAATTTTACAAAACTAAATGTCAAAACCTCGTAATACAAAGATTTTATTATGCATGATTTAAAAGAGAGCGAGAGAATAATATTAAATTGACTGAACTAAAAGATTCTTTCTGAGCCTCTCTTTCAGCTCTTATTTATGTATGAAAGAGAATGTTTGTTTATGTTATTTGTTGACGAAAATTTTAATATACTTAATTAATTTTCTAATAGTATAAAAATTAAAATTTATGAACATGCAAAAATAAAAATATAATTAAAATTATATTTCAAATTTTAAAAAAATTAAATACTCGTCACTATAATTTTAGGTTCAGAAACTTATAATTTGTATTTATTTATAAAAATTCTATACGTTCATCTTTAAATTCTTATTTATTTATCTATATAATTAAATTCGTCTAATACAATTAATTAAAGCTTTATTTGATTCGTCATTTCTGAATATTATAAATTGTACATTAATTAGGTAGGGGACATGTAGGTGATTTAATGAAAAATAAAAAAAATCACTCAACTGCAAATTAAATTTTAACTCAAAAAACAAAATTGCTATGAATATTTTGAGCCATTAAACACCACCCTTATTATAAATAAAGTGATGGCGTTAATATTAAATAACAGTTCTAGTTGAGATTTCATTCGGCATTCATTAGATAGCAAATTCAATTTTAAAAGAAAATTATTTTAAAAATGAAAAGTTTTTTATTAATTGTTTGCACTGTTTGTCTTATTGATAATTTGGCAACAGCATCACCTCTAGATGATTTAAAAAATATTATGTCGGAAGTTAAAGAAAAATGTCTTGCTGAATCAAATGTTCCAGATGGTGAGTAATTAAATAATATTTTTTTACAATTATAATTTTTATAAAATTAAAAATTTTTATTATTTTCATAAAAAATTTTTTATAAAGATGTTCTTGAAAAAATTAAGAAACATGAACCGATTACATCACGTGAAGGAAAATGTTTTAAAGCTTGTATAATGGAAAATATTGGTGTGGTAAGTGTTTCATCTAATTTGCTTGAATTTTGTAAAGAATTAAATATTTTTGGGCTAATGTGTTCGTAAAATTCAAATCGCTTGTCAAATGCTCTTCTTCTTTTGAAAAAAAGCTTTTGTTATCAAAAAATTCAATCTGTGCAAATTCAAGTGTGTCCAATTATGCTTGAATTTGCACAGATGAAGGGAAAAAAAAGAGAGTCTGGAATTAAGTAGAAAAATCTTGAATGGTATTCAGGAACCTGCAATGGCATTCAGAAATGTGAATATATTGTAGTTATTGTTATTGGAAAATTTCTTACTGCATTGTTCTATGTCAGATTTTGTATCCAATGCATCCAATGACCATACAAACGTTTTAAAACTATTTTAATTTAATTGGGAGATCAAATTATCGCCAATCATTTTGAGATGAAATCTGTTTCATTAGTTTTCTTCGCCTAATTCATTTCGGATATTTCGAATTTTTCACCTAATTTTGTTCTAATCATATTCATTTGGAGTCTTCTGGTTCTGTGTATTTCTGCTCTTGTTCTTGCTGTTTTCCAGTTCTTATTTTACTTTAAATAAAATTAATAAAATTTATTTGTTGTGGTTTTTATATACTCTGTTAAATGCAGTCCCCTAATTATTTGTGAGCTTACATATATAATGTTAATGCGTATTTATATTTCAGATGTCTGATAATAAGATCGCTAAAGATAAAATTTTAGATGCTGCTAAAGCAATATTTGGTGCCGATGAAAATAAGTTGAATATGGCAGGAAAAGTATTCGATGATTGTAATCAACATACAGAAACAGATCGGTAATGGCATTGCAAATTTTTATAAAATTTAGCTATTCTTTTCTTTATTTTTTAAATTTAATTTTTTTTTTCTCTGAATAAATTTAGTTGTGAAGCTGCTAACTACATGTGTCACTGTATATTCACACATAAGGATACTGAATCATTCAGACAATTGTTGTAAGTCATTTGGATGATGATTTAAATTCTTGATATTATTTTGAGTAAACTGCGTTTTCTATTTTATTTTTTCCACCAAATGAAATATGTTATGAAATTTTATTCTAATAAAAATAAAATGAAAAAAAAAATGTTACATTTTCATTAAATTTTATTCTCAAATCTGCCAAAAGACATGTGAAGCCTGTAATATCTTCGAAATTTTTTTTGATAAGAATCATATTCCTACTAACTTATGTAAATTATTGGCACGGTATTAAGAGCATTCGTACAATTTTGAAAATTTTTATGACTTGCTAAAAGATCATTGGACGATGGGTTCACACAAATATAGACAGTTTATTCTTTAATTTTGTAAATGGGGCTGGTTAATTAATTTAAAAATGTACAAATGTAATTAAATATTAATCTGATACAAACAGAAATTTAAGAAATTCCAAACAAATTTTAAAATTTAAACATAAATTTTGGAGAATAACAATTAGCCATAAATATAAAACAAAATATTGCATATTTACAGGATTAACAAACAAAAAATTTAGGTGTTTGTTAATGGTAATAGCAAGTTTTGTTATGCGTAGAGAATTGTTATGAATTAAAAACTTTTGCGTTCCTTAAGGCTCTATATTTCATAACAGCAAATCTAATACTACCATATAATTTAAACATTTTCATACTATAATTACCGACCGTATTGTGTAAACAATAGGTAGGTTATGTGATGGCAACAAATTTTGCATATCGAGTTTTCGGTGGGAACGTACTTCTCCATAGTAGGGAAGTGTAAATAAACTATTTTTAGCAACCTGTCGGTCTGTCGGCCGTGTGTGCACGCGTGTATCTTATGATCGGCTGAACCGATTTTGATGAAATTTTATATGTAAGTTTATTTCCACCATGGCACGGATTGATCAACTTTTGGTACATTTTGAAGAAAACATTCAACCGATTTACTTGAAATTTTATATATAAGCTCAGCTCGACCGTCCCCGAATATTCCTATGTTTTGGAAGAAATCAGGCATCTGCAACTAGAAGTTTACTACAGCCCAAATATACATTTTTGTGTATATAAAGAGAAATAATCACTGATTTCATTGAAATTTAATATTTGAATTCCTCGTATTAAAACAATGAACATGTAAATTTTTTGGAAAGATCAGGGCTTGAAAACTGATCTGCAGGCCGATTTTACATTTTTCATCATATCTACGGAACGAATTGATGGAATTTCTTGAAATATGATATTTGAGTTCTGGTTGTTACCCAAAACTAGCTGGGGAGCATTTCAGGGAATTCGGGTAGCACAAAGCGAAACTCTACGAAAAGCCAAATTTACATTTTTCTAAGTATGTTAACTATAAGCTTACTAATGTCCTAAAAATTGGAAAGAAGTATTTAAAAGACATTTTTATAATATTCTGTAATACTTTTATTTAACTAGACAATACACAATGCGGTCGGTTATGTGCTGACCGGGGTTGGAAACGGGGTAGTAAGCGAATAAAGATGATGGGAAGCTGTCACATCAACCTAGCCTCTACTACTCAACACCAAATCTCACCTTCACGAGGTCCACCCTGTTAAGTCGAGCAACCCTTACGGAAGATTTGGTAACCAATCCAAGTGGAGTAGTTTGGGTCGACAACAAACGAGATTGGTGGGTTAAATATCGAAAAACAAAGAAGATATTTAATTTAGTAGCGTCTGTCCAGCAACTGGCGGCTACGAGCGGGTGACTGTCTTGGAGCAAGCGGCTCGCTATATAAATGTGTTAGCTGGCGGGGCAACCTCTTGCCCCTGAGTTATTTTTTAATTCTAAAGGCGGATGAACAATTGAATTGTCAACGGCATGGGCTTCAGAAGGCAACGGGAAACCACTGAAGTAACATTCCCAAGAAAATCTTTATGAATAACCAAGAGAATCAATGGCCCTCAGTCTCCGGCGCAACGAGGGTGCTAAGAATCCCCGGAGGTAAAACAAAAAACAAATTAAACATTGGTACATGGAACGTTCAAAGTTTATATGAGGCAGGAAAACTTGATAATACCATATTAGAAATGACAAGATTAAACATCAATATTCTCGGTATAAGTGAAATGCGGTGGCCAGATGCCGGCGAGCTTAAAAAAGATGACGCTACGGTTTTCTATTCTGGTAATCAAAATAGGAAGCACAGCAACGGAGTGGGCATGATTATCAAGGGCCATGCTGCGAAATGTGTCTCAACATTTATTCCGCATTCCGATAGAACAATGCTGGTCAAACTAAATGCAAAGCCTGTTAACATCAACTTGATACAAGTTTACGCACCGACAGCAGATAAAAGTGATGAAGTTATTGAAGAGTTTTACCATGACATCGACGAATTAATGAAGCTCACTAAACCACAAGAATTGAATATCGTATTAGGTGACTTCAATGCCAAAGTGGGCTCCACTCAAGTGGAAGGAGTAACCGGTCATTTTGGCTTAGGAGACAGAAATGAAAGAGGTGACAGATTAATTCAGTTTTGTCAAGAAAACAAAATGAAAATTACCAACACATGGTTTAGTTTACCGCCAAGAAGGTTATATACGTGGAAATCGCCACAAGATAACGATCTACGCACTGTCAGGAATCAAATTGATTTCATACTAGTTAATAGGAGATTCGGTTCATTTGTTTCGAGGGTCAGTACTTATCCAGGTGCTGACGTTAGGACAGATCATAATCTCTTACTAGCCAACATCAAAATCAAGCTTGCAGTTATTCAAAGAACACCACAAAGAACAAGACTGAATGTAGCTAAATTGAAAGATATTTCAACAAAAAACATAGTTACTGCAGAAATAAATCAAAAGCTGAGCGAAATCAATTTAGAAACAAACAACACAAACGATATCTGGACAGAAACGAAAGTAGTTTTAAATCAAGTTGCTAAAGCCAAATTGGGTAATCAACAACATATCACAAATAATAAATGGATGACTGAAGAAATAATAGAACTCATGAACGAAAGGCGCAAATATAGAAATATAAATCCGGTAAAGTACAAACAATTAAACGGAACCATCCAAAGAAAAATTAGATGTGCAAAAACAGAGTGGCTTAATCAACAGTGTCAGGAAATAGAAAGATTACAACAAGTCCATGACGATTTTAACCTTCATAAGAAATTAAAAGAAGCATCCGGTATTTATAGAAAAAAGACTTCATCCATTTTGGTAAACAAAGAAGACAAAGTTGTTTTCGATATAGAAGAAAAGAAACAGGTCTGGGAAGAATACATAAAAGATCTTTTCTCGGATAGTAATAGATCGATTTTGACTGAGTCAGCAACACCACATCTAACAGGTCAACCAATCACGAAAGGGGAAATTGTACAAGCTATCGAGTCAGCCAAAGAAAACAAGACAACAGGTCCTGACGAAGTCCCAGCAGAAATAATAAAATTGATAAACGAAGACAATTTACAAATATTTGTAAAATTATTTAATCAAATATATGATACTGGAGAATACCCTAGGGATTGGTTAAAATCGACTTTTGTTACTTTTCCAAAGAAAATAAATGCAAAACGGTGTAAAGAATACAGGCTAATCAGCTTAATGAGTCACACATTAAAAATATTTCTAAAAATAATCCAAAACAGGATATATAAAAAATGTGAAGCAGCAATGGGGCAGTCACAATTTGGTTTCAAAGCAGGTATGGGTACAAGAGAAGCTTTATTTTGTACAAAAGTTCTGGTTGAAAACTGTAAAGATGTGCAAAAAGATGTTTTTATTTGCTTCATAGACTACGAAAAAGCCTTCGACCGAGTCCAACACGATAAACTAATCGAAATTTTGCAAAATATGGACATCGACCAGAAAGAAATAAACTGCATTCAAAGATTATATTGGAAACAAACAGCGGAAATCAAAATTGAAGCGGAAACAACAAGAGAAATCGAGATTCTTAAAGGTGTAAGGCAAGGTTGTATTCTCTCACCTCTACTTTTCAACGTCTACTCAGAGAACATATTTAAAGAAGCAACCAGTGATGTAGAAGAGGGTATCAAAGTTAACGGCATCAACATTAATAACATCAGATATGCAGATGATACCACTTTAATAGCTGGTAGTATCGAAGATTTACAAACTTTATTGAACAAAGTTAACCACTATAGTAAACAGTTCGGTCTTCATATTAACATCGATAAAACTAAATATATGGTTGTAAGCAGGAAAAACAACATCAACAATACGAGGCTTTTTATAGATAATAAAACAGTAGAAAGAGTAACTAAGTTCAAATACCTCGGATGCTGGCTTAATGAAAGTTGGGACTCTTCAGATGAGATAAGATGTAGAATTGAAGTTGCCAGGGCGATGTTCTTCAGATACAAAAAAGTTCTTACCAATCATGGCATCAACATCGCACTAAAAGTCAGATTCGTTAAATGTTACGTGTGGTCAGTATTGTTGTATGGAATGGAAACGTGGACTCTGAAAGTAGCAGAAATGAATAAAATCGAAGCTTTTGAAATGTGGCTGTACCGGAGAATTTTGAAAATTCCTTGGATAGACAGGGTGTCCAATGCCGAAGTGCTGAGAAGAATAAACAAAGAACGTGAGTTACTTACCACCATTAAACGCCGAAAAGCAGCATACTTCGGACATGTTATGAGAAACTCAAAATACCATCTATTACAACTCATAATACAGGGCAAAATACAAGGAAAAAGAGGCATCGGAAGGAAACAAATTTCATGGTTGAGAAACATTAGAAACTGGACCGGTTTGAGGGACTTGTCAGCCTTAATGGAGTTTTCTAGAGACAGAGAGAGATATAAAGAAATTGTCAATAACATCAACTAATATGGATATAAAGATCGCCAACATTCGAAAACGAAGGGGCAGAAGAAGAAGAAGATGTGCTGACCACATCAGATTTTTTTTGATTATCATTAGTTCCGTTTATGATTTTTTTGGCATAGAGTCTATATAGACAGTATTTTTACAAAAAAACAAAAAAGTAAAGTAAACTCTAATTAAAATTTCAAAATTTCAGCCGCGTTACCAATGGTTATGGTAGCAATGATTATGAAGATATTATATGCATAGGAATAAACAGATAAAATGGGTCATGCTTTGCTTTCTGCATTTGAATCTGTTGATTGAAAAATGTGTTAATTTTTGGAGAAATACGAGCCAGTTATCTCTTGTTTTCTTATTTTTCCCTGCATTACGAATAGGTTATAAAAAATTCATGGTATAAGTTCCTGATTAGCTAATAACTTAACGCAAAGAGAATTCTATGATTAAACCCAATCGGATAAAATTTTAGCATTAGAGCTCATCCAGTACGGAACAGCCTCTAAACAAACATGGAAAAGCTGTAACAACAAATTTTCCGCTCTTTACTTTAAAAACTTGAAAATTTTTTTTAAGGTGTCACTTGGACACCAATATAGTTATGTTGTCTAACTAAAATTTTAATTAAAAAAAATGTGTACTAACGTATATATTAATGTTCATTTGTAATTTTAAATTGGGTCACCCATTATTGGGATATTGATTGTAATTTGCAGTATGTATAGGAGCGATTTGTTATCAAAATATTTTCGTGTACCTTGAACTTTTTTGAGTAATTGGAGAAAATTTTTGCATATATATGTATTTATGTACATATGTATGTGTTCTCTCAAATTATATTCTAAAACAAACAAAAAAAAATTTATTTAGATCAAAATATTCAAATTATTATAAAAAATATGAAATTTTAATTATTCAAAAATGACGTAGTATAGTTGTCAACTTTGAATATCTTTCATATACACATAAAATAATTAAAATTAGAATTAATTAAATTTTAATGGGCTATAGGCATTCAACATAATTAACATATAAATTTCCTTCCAAATCAAAAACAAAAAAAAAAATAATAAAAAATAAGCCCAAAAACCATAATCTATGAATATTACTCTTAAAAAACAGAAAATTTAAAAAATTGAAGAAATTTTAAATTTTATTTTGATTGTCTAGTAACGTTTACGATTTGATTTTTTTCCTATTGCCGTTCTTGACATTTAATTTTTTATGCTTAATATCAACTGTCAATTTCAATTGATTTGCCATTTCACAACGAGTTGAATGAATAACGAAAGACATTGCCAAATTATTAATTTCAATTTTGTCCTTATCGTAAATATTGTCAACCGAAATCGAAGCGACATGACATCTCTCATTTATTTCAAATTACATATTTTCTTTGAGAATGCGTAAAATCTTTTGCTTATATTAACCATCGATCTGGATTGCAATTTTGGAATACAATATTTGCGCACAAAATTACTCAAAGTTTAAAACTTTACCAAAAGAACCACCTTACTCGTAGTTGTGGCCAAAAATTAAACAATATTGTATTTTAAAAGTAAACGGATTCAATAATAGAAAGTGATTACTTTTATAGAATTGCTCGACTCTTTCCCCATAGAGTTATACATATGTAAGTTAACAATATTACTAAAATTTTCGATTGTATACCACAAAATTTGCGGGAACATTTTAATATTTACGATATAATTTGTATGTAAAACAGAAAAATGTTGCCAAAATATCTAAAAATCAATAATAATATGCAGAAATATTTTTAAATTTAGATGTTTGGAAAGAATTACAATTATTATAAAAAAAAAATTTAACAAAGTTTTCTTAATTTTCAAAAATATCGATATTTTTTTCAAAAAAACTAAAATTGGCAAAACAGTGATTAAAATCCGTAAAAGACGTGCAAGCATTTGTACAGAACTTAAAAATTTTTTATTTGTATTTTGTGAGAGAGTAAAATTTAATTGAGTGAGATAAACCGTCTTTCTTTTACTCTTTTATATATTTGCCAACAATAAAGAGAGTAAATATGATGGCACCGAATTTCGCAATCTCATCATGCATTCTCCACGATAGGGAATCATAAAAAATAAACTATTTTTAGTGAAATGTCCGTATTGGCATTCTGTCGGTCTGTGGTTTGTGTTTCAGGTTTCAGGAACTGGATCTTTTCAAATTGATTTTTACATTTTTAATTTCATTGTTAAAATATTTAACAGATTTTTTTTTAATAATCATGGACTTTAAACACATTTTTTTTGTATTCTTTTAAAATTAAGGTGTTTACCTTAAAAAATTGTTATGCATAACATTAAAAATTGATTTGATAATTATAAAAATTCTAAAACTTTTTTTTTCATATATGCGCTTAATTGACTCATGAACTGTATAATTCTATTAGAAATTCTTAAAATCTAAAAAAGTTATTATTATTTGCGATTCTAATTAATTTGTCTGAATGCTTGTCGAATTTTGAAAAACAAAAAATTAATGTTCTCTAGTATAGCATTAAATTTTTTAAAACGAAATTTTATCCGTAAAATAAAAGAATTGAAGAATTTAACTAGAATCATTTATCTCAACTCTGAGATTGTCTAACAATTCGTTCTTTTAAATAAATTTAGATAATTTCTACGATATTATATTAAATAAATTCTGAAATAAATTTTTTGAAAAATATTTTGTAAATATCAGATAAAATACCATACTCAATAATTAAGAGAAAATAAAGAGAGTAAAGAGTACGATTTTAATTTTCGAATATGATCAAAAACATTAAAGTAAAATTAAAGGCTAAAGTAAAATTTTTAAAAATTTGAAGATACAGAGTGAGTGAAAGAGTTTATCGGAAGTAGTTTGTAATTAATGTGAGTTTTTAATAAAATAATTTTTATATATAATTAAAATTTTTAATTTAGATTTATGAATTATTCAATACCAAACCATACAATTCTCTTAACTAGAATTATTCTGAAAATCCTGCTTCCTATCATGTTCTTTAAAACGACAATTTATACGACGAGTATATGCAAGAAATCATAGTTCGATATTGTTATTATAACCCAGAGAAATAATGTGGACGAAACTGTCAAGTATAACATTTTTAATTTAATTAATATAAAGTCATATTACAAATTGACTAATAATTGTTTTAAACATAAAGCAGACTCACAAAGAAACAGCCCAAGCTCGCAAAGAAACATTTGTTTTGCTTTATTGTGAGCTTGGGCAGATTGTGTGCAGATTTTGGAATAATATTTCTACGAAATGTTTTAGATTATTACAGTTTCTGCCAATAATTTTAATTCATTTTTGAAAATTAATATTTTTTTTTGCAAATTAACAAGCTACTCACCTTATAATTAATACTCATAGTAGTTTTCTTGTATCGTACAAAAAAAATATTAGTACAGTTAAATTTATATATCTACGGTAGGCTCATCTTCTACATAGTAAAGTTAATGACGTAAATTTATATTAGTCAATACAATAATATTTACCAGCCTTATTCTTCTCCCAGGTGCGAAGTCGAATAAAAACAAAAATAAAATTAAATATAAAATTCTCGTAAATAGCATAAACAAATTTTAATATGGCATATACAGTATACATTTTACTGTTATCATATACTCACAAACGAAAAACTAAATTTAAAATACACTTTCGAAAATATGTTTGTTATTTAAGCAAATGTAGGGTATAAAATAACTATACTAACCCAATTCTAATTTTTTTAATTTTCTATTCTATATGCATAATTCGTTCTATATCAAAAAAAAAAAACAAAAAATTTCCGGCTTCTCATATTTTAAGAAGAAGAAAGTTTCTTAAAATTTCATATTAAAATTTAAATTTTCATAATCATATAACAATATTAATAATTAATTAATTCAGTTTTATTTTTAGGGTTACTAATGTAATTTTGTATGGTTTTCAGCACAAGGCTATACTTTTATCGATTATATCAAGTTCAAAGACACAGAAACAAAAACATCATTGTTATTATTGTGGTGTATTTTTTTTCGTGTTTAAAGCAATATTCAACAGCTGGTTGCTGTAATGGTAGTGGGGTTGTCTTTTTATTTTTAAATTTACTATATATACGTTTGATTACATCAAAAGGCTTTAAAATAGATTTGTTTAACATTTTCTTAACACTTTTAATTTTAAAAGAGAAAAATCATAAGCAAAATGAAGACATTTTTAGCTACACTTATTGTTTCTATCATTGTTTTTATTAAATGTTTCAGTTCTGCATTATTATTAGATGACTTTAGAACTGAACTGTTAGAAGTTAAGAGAAAATGTTTAATTGATACCAATGCTACAGAAGGTTTGTAAATTTTAAAGAATTTTAAAGAATTATAAGAAAAAAAATAATAATAAATAAAAATATTTATATTTCGTGATTTTATAATTTTAGAAATGCATGCCCAAATAAAAAGACGTGAACCGAATCTGGCATATGAAGGAAAATGTTATAAGGCTTGTGTCATGAAAGGAATTGGAATTGTAAGTTGCAATTTTTGTTCTCTTCAATAATTTAAAATTGTTTTACAATATAATGAAATTTTACAATAATAATTACAGTTTATAATACAGCATATTAATATAAAATATTGCATAGATTTAGGATGAATTGTTAACTACTTATATAGAATAATAATTAATATTAATTTGGTAACTCTGAGGTATTAATATTAATAACTAACAATAATATTTTCATTTCAAAAAAACCTGCACGCTCTCTACTTTGATTGCCTTAGAAGCTTTTTAAAATAGACGGACAAATAGACGTTGTTTCTTTTAGGAAACATGTATATTACAAAACTAAAAAAATATTTTCATAATATTTTCAGACCGAACCTGATACTCAAATTGCCAGAGCTCGATCATTAGAAACTGTTAAAGCCTTAATTGGTCCCGAAGAATTTAAATTAAATTTTGCAGCTAAAATCATTGATGATTGTAATAAACATAATGAAACTGATCCGTAAGTAAAAATTTATTATTATTGTTATTTTTTTAATTAAATCAAATTAAATTTTATTTATTTTAGTTGCGAAGCTGCTTTTTATATGTGTAATTGTGTATTCAAACATGATAATTTCAAACTAATCAAGGAATTCATTTAAAATTCAACGAATGTAATAATTTTTTTTTCAAATCTTCTGTATTATGAATTTGAACAAAATATGTAAATATGTAATATAAAACAATGTTATCATATAAAAAATCCTTCTTAAGGGAAATACAAGTATTAGCTATTTGATAAAAAAATGAAATTGAATAAAAAAAAAGAAAAATTTAACCTGTTCTTTTTTTATTTATTTATTTATTTGCAAAACGTTATAAAATAAATTATAATAATATTATCAATACCCTCGGGTGCCAGTGCCAGGATTATGGGTTTACAAAGTTAATTTATCTTATTATTTTTGTTGTAAGAGTAGTTTTGTTTTAATTTACAATTCCAATATTTTTAATATTACTTTTTTTGAGCATTATGACCTTTACAAATTATTTTAATTATTACTTCGTATCAGGATTAATAGATCACAAATACTCTGAATAAAATTGATATTCTCAGTTATTAGAAGCAAAATTTCATAGATATCTTTGGAGGAATCCAAATAATCCATAGTAACAGAGGACTCCATAAAAATATGTTTAACATTCAAAATATTGCCACAAAAGGAACAAGTCGGCACGCTAGTATTATCTAAAAGATACTTCTTCGTGAACAGCGTATGACCTAGACGCAATCTGCAAATTTTTGTTTCTACATTCCGGTTACCTATTTTGTATACCGGAGCAGCAGGGCGCGGCCAATGGCATCTAAGAAAGCTACCAGACGTACACCACCTCTCCTGCCTTTTGGTGTTTATGTAGTTCCTAATTGCTTTAGTTAATCGAAAATAAATAAATCTATTGAAGTTAATTACTACCTATAGGAGATCTGGCCTCTCTATTCGCAAAAACATTCCCACCTATGTTGCAATGACCCTATTCTAATTGCTTTCGAATCGCCTGAATGATTGGTTGTTAATTTCTAAAATTCCTGATTACGTTAAGAGCGGAAAGACTGTCTGAGAAGATTATTATTGATTCGTGATCGAGCCCATTACAGTACAGCAGTGCCTTGTACAAGGCAGCGATTTCCGCGTACTTATAATGGGGCGCCATTATATCGTTTCTATACATTCAAAGGTCTACTTCTGTCACCATATTGATCATAACCAAACCTACAAGATAAAAAAATCTCTCCTTTTGCTGGTCAAAGCCAGCCGAACAGTTTAATTCATTTGTTCCTGGATCCTAGATATTTGAGTTTGAGTACAAAAACTATAAATCGAGATTGCATAATCAATTCTACCGATTTGTAAGCTCCTGTTAATCTTTAGTACTATTCCCAAAGAAAGGCCAAATTTATTCGGAAATTTTACTTTAATAGGTTGTTAGTTCTTTTTAATTTTTCGACCACTCGGTTAACATGAGGCTCATAGTTTAATCTCCTTGTAAATCCTAAACTTAACAAGGAGATTTCATTCTTGAATGGAATCCTACAGTGTTATACATATGTCAAAGATCTCGTAAAACAGCTTCTTCTTCTGCATATATGGATACCCTCCAACTTGTTTATAGGGAACCTAACTAATGCGCGCTGTAGCATTTCATCGATTTGCTTATCTTTACCAACAGCATATATTAGCACCTTGTCCGCTATATTATCTGTGCATTTATTCAATATTGTAGCAATATTGAATAAATGCACAGATAGAGGTGATCCCTATGGTATCCCTCTAAAAAGTTTTTAACACCCGAATGTAGACAATTTACTCTCATTAAGATCCTCCTATTTGTTAAAAATATCGCAACAGTCCTGGTTATTTCAACACCAACTTCCCACTCAATGAGTTGCTCCAAAACTATGTGCTCAGCCACCCTGTAGTATGCTCTTTCAATATCGCAGGAAACTGCAGTAACGTGCTCGCCCATGTGCCACAGAGATATCAAGTTCCAAGGTGTGTAAGAGAGTGTTTATACTCTTATTGGGCCTATATGCATGTATTCTAATCGAAAATATTCTTCCTAAAAGTAACTTAATTTGTTGCCTATGATTTTTTCTAAAAGTTTTGACAAAGTCGGCAGCAAGGAAATAAACCTATAACTTTGGGGATCATTAGGATTTCCCGAGTCCTTCGGGATGGGTATGAACTCGGCAACTTTCCAAACCTGTGGAAAGTTACCGGAACCAAAAACTTCATTATATAACGCAACAAGTAGGTTTCTAAAGTTTCTCGTGGTATATCTTAGCATGCCATACGTAAATCCGTCTAAACCCGCCGTGGTTTGCAGAACGTTTTCAAATTCACTCAAGGTTATTTCTTAATTGAACGGGTTCAAAGTTTCTGCACAAAAAGATGATCCCCAGAGAGGCGTCCTCCCATCAGATCACCCCCACATGAATATTTCGTGCACATTTCTGCAAGGAAATTTGCGTTGCTTTTAGAATCACCAACCAGACAACCCAAAGGATCATGTCCTATGGCAAGTGTTGCCGAATTTTTACGACCCAAAATACACATAGCTCTGCTCCAACAATTAACATCAACATATCGAATGCTATTCGCTAACTTTTACCCAATTGGGTCCTTACCTGCTTTATTTCTCTTCTTAGAATTGTGTTCATTCTGCGAACCCTGACTTACTTTTCTCGATTTGGGTCCCCCTTATAGTTTTTCCATAGTTTCTCCCTTTCCTTTAATAATTTACCTATTCGATTGTTGAGCCATGAAAGTCTACTTTTTTTAGGAGGGGTCGAGAGCTTCATGGCACAACTGCATGTAAACCAAACACTCCCTATTAGGGTCGCCGCTGTTGATTTTAAAAGACCTAGGTCCGGGAGCCAACAACTCGTGAAGTTTCACCGAAAAACTTGACCAATCCACCTTGGCCTCAATCAACCTAGCTCTACGATTGTCATCAGTTTTACTAACATCCGAATATAGAAATATAGCAAAGTGATCACTAACCTTTGGGTTTGGCACACTACATCAGGAAAACTTCGTAGCAATATTAGTGGAACATTTTCTAAGGTTTATGCAAAAGTGCCACGCGTACTAAATAAAGTTGGTGAGCCATCATTAAGCATGTTCAAGTTATCTTCTCCCTCAATCAATTCCTCTATCACTTTACCACTATTTGTAATGACATCGTCCCACAATACATTGCAGTCATTGACGTCACCTAAAATTATGAATGGACCTAGAAGGACGGACTCGAAATCTGCAAAATTCTGCCTTATGTTTATACTGTTATACAGTATAACAGATATATGTTATACTGTTATGTTATATTCATAAACGGAATAATAAATTTAAAATACACTTTCGAAAATATAGTTATTATATTGTGTATACATAGGGTATAAAATAACTATACTAACCCAATTCTAATTTTTTAAATTTTCTATTCTATACACTTAATTCGTTCTACATATACCACAAAAAAAAATTGCGACTTCTCATAAGATAAAGTTTTTTAAAATTTCATATTAAAATTCAAATTTTCATAATCATATAATAATATTAATAATTAATTAATTCAGTTTTATTTTTAGGGTTACTAATGTAATTTTGTATGGTTTTCAGCACAAGGCTATACTTTTATCGATTATATCAAGTACAAGGACACAGAAACAAAAACATCATTATTGTTATTATTGTGGTGTATTTTTTTTCGTATTTAAAGCAATATTCAACAGCTGGTTGCTGTAATGGTAGTGGGGTTGTCTTTTTATTTTTCAAAAGGCTTTAAAATAGATTTGTTTAACATTTTCTTAACACTTTTAGTTTTAAAAGAGAATGCAAAATGAAGACATTTTTAGCTACACTTATTGTTTCTATCATTGTTTTTATTAAATGTTTCAGTTCTGCATTATTAATAGATGACTTTAGAACTGAACTGTTAGAAGTTAAGAGGAAATGTTTAATTGATACCAATGCTACAGAAGGTTTGTAAATTTTAAAGAATTTTAAAGAATTATAAGAAAAAAAATAATAATCAATAAAAATATTTATATTTTGTGATTTTATAATTTTAGAAATGCATGCCCAAATAAAAAGACGTGAACCGAATCTGGCATATGAAGGAAAATGTTATAAGGCTTGTGTCATGAAAGGAATTGGAATTGTAAGTTGCAATTTTTGTTCTCTTCAATAATTTAAAATTGTTTTACAATATAATGAAATTTTACAATAATAATTACAGTTTATAATACAGCATATTAATATAAAATATTGCATAGATTTAGGATGAATTTTTAACTACTTATATAGAATAATAATTAATATTAATTTGGTAACTCTGAGGTATTAATATTAATAACTAACAATAATATTTTCATTTCAAAAAAACCTGCAAGCTCTCTACTTTGATTGCCTTAGAAGCTTTTTAAAATAGACGGACAAATAGACGTTGTTTCTTTTAGGAAACATGTACATATATTACAAAACTAAAAAAATATTTTCATAATATTTTCAGACCGAACCTGATACTCAAATTGCCAGAGCTCGATCATTAGAAACTGTTAAAGCCTTAATTGGTCCCGAAGAATTTAAATTAAATTTTGCAGCTAAAATTATTGATGATTGTAATAAACATAATGAAACTGATCCGTAAGTAAAAATTTATTATTATTATTATTTTTTTAATTAAATCAAATTAAATTTTATTTATTTTAGTTGCGAAGCTGCTTTTTATATGTGTAATTGTGTATTCAAACATGATAATTTCAAACTAATCAAGGAATTCATTTAAAATTCAACGAATGTAATAATCTTTTTTTCAAATCTTCTGTATTATGAATTTGAACAAAATATGTAAATATGTAACATAAAACAATGTTATCATATAAAAAATCCTTCTTAAAGGAAATACTAGTATTAGCTATTTGATAAAAAAATGAAATTGAATAAAAAAATTAAAAATTAAACCTGTTTTTTTTTTTGTTTAATGCAACAAAGCAGAAAGAATATTTTACAGAAATTCTTGCATATAATTAGGCGTGCAAGACATTAATTTTATTTATTCAGCAGTAAAAATTTTCGCAATTGAATGAATAAAACGAATTAATATTTTTACAAAATTTAGAACAAAACTGTAATTTTCATTAAACTGAAATTTAAACTATCTAGCCTAGTAGCTATACAAAAATAACTCAAAAATTTTGAAAATTTTTAAATTAAGAACGATTTAAATTTAACAAAATGTTTATGGTACAAAAAAACTAATCAAATAGTTCGATTAACTAAATCAAATACCTTGAGTATATAAATATAATTTCAAAAAATTTAGTACGTCCAGAACATATAGACGACCGCTTCTTATTAAATGGCAGAAATATATTTGGAAATTCCGCTCACTTTACTCTGGCAAGAATATGCTATTCTTGCATTGTTAAATTCAATTTTAAAAGAAAACAAGTTAGTTATGGAACAAAGACATAAAGAGTTGCCATATGTATAACATACAAAAAATGGACAGTTGTTGCAGCATCACTTTGTACCTGATATTTTTCTCATTTTTATTTTTTTCAAATTGAAACTCGCTTGCTTACGAGTAGTGTACAAAATTTGTTTCAATTATTTATCAATAGTAGTTACTCTACAGTGCGCCGTCTTGTCACTCTTGCAATGAATAACAATAAAAATATTATAACATTTTAAAATTAATAAAAAAAATGTCATAATGTTAATTAAATTTTGTTTAATGCGAACTTACTTAACACTTGCTCACATATATACAATTAATGTATAATATATTACACACAGAAAAAAAATTTCGATAATTATTTTTAAGAGGAAATAATAAATGCATCGGATTAATTCCACATAACTATCATTATACGAGAATATCAAGAAAAAATTACATAAACTGACAATATGCCTTTAATTATTTGCATTACTCATTTCATTTTTTATGTTTTAAAAATATTTTTATCACATACAATTATAGGAAATCCATTATATAATAATGCGAGATTGTTGCTAAACAAAATTAAATAAGAGAAATAACCGAGGCTTGCGTTTTATTGCACTCTATTGCATAAACGGTACATATCACTTTTACTTGCTTATATACGAAATACTCTTCTGTTTTTTATCCTTATGATCCTTTAAAATATAAAAAAGAAGTAATTTTGTACACAAACACTAACAATATAACGGAATATGTTGAACACAAATACACAAATACAAAAATATAAAAGATTGTTTTTAAAACATCATCAATGACGGAGGGGGGGGGGGAAATACGTAGAAAACAATATGAAAATTTTCATTTATCATAAAAATTTTTATTTATTTACATTGACAGCAATAAACAATATGGCGAATAAAATTGAATTTATTATTTTTAATATTATCCTGAACATCTTTTCATCATTTCATTCAATAAAAATAATATTATAAATTTCATTTTTGATAAAAAAAAACAAAAATATAAAATAATAAAATAAATATTTTCTGTTTCAGATGATTGTATTTGTTATATAAAGCATAATTATAATCATGACATAAATATATGTAAAGTGGATGATATATCAAAAGTCAGGGATTGAACACCCCCTCTATACGACATTTTATATTTTAAGATTAAAATTAAAATATTTTATTCATATTTGAAACATGAAATTTATTAAATTTGTAAAATAAAATTTTAATTAACTTTACAAAAATTCAATTTCTTCATTATCGTAAATCTTAAATAAAAATTACCGAATGGTTTTTGGTTAATTGTCGAACGAGTTTTTAAAGTGCGCCCTTTTTTTCAACATTTATGATTAGCATATTAAAAAAACCCTAATATGCTGACACTTCAAAAACTCTATATCGAACTTCTAAATTTATTTTGAAGGAATTTGTAGGTGGGGCACAACTATATAAAGCTCTTTCTGACTATGTTTAGCTATATGAAATTGTTTTTGTCCTAGAACCTTTATTAATAAGTAAGAATTAAGCATGAAGTGAAAAAAATTGGCAATATCTCTAGCACAATTCAGTATCTGAGAATAATGAGAACTGAATATCAGAATCCAGTTCTCATTATTGTCAAATTGGGGAATTTGTAATTTTTATATTAAATCCGCCGAGAAAGTGTATTCGAATGCAAAATATGAAAGAAATCATTCAAGAAAATTAAATGCACATATACCACATTTCAATTGAACACAATTACTTTAAATATAATTTAAACAAATTTAGTAAATGTCAATTCAAAAATGCTATCAAATACTGGTTTTCCTACATCCACCTTTATTTACTTATTTAACAATACATAATGTAATTGTTTTGTACTCAATTCATTTCGAATAATTTAATATTTATAGAAGTCACAATACTCTACAATACAGTAATAATTATTTTGTTAAAGAAAATTATAAAATTTTCAACAATAACCTATAAGAATTGTTATTTGTAATAAAAATTTTCAATGTACATGTACACATAATTATTTAATACTATTTTATAACAAGAATTAAATTTTCAAAAAAAAAAATATATTTAATAATAATAATGTTAATGACATAGATTGATTAACTTTATTAAAAATAAACTGGATTTTCGAAAAAGATCGAAATTTCTATTGATATGAATTACAACTATTTGTTCCAAATCAAGTGAATCATGAATATTATTCATCATCTATGAATTCAATCGAATTAAGTAAGATTTACCTCCAAATTTAGTATATATTTGAAGAACCAGAACTACTTTTGAATCAGGATATGGATAAATGGAATTTTTCTGTAAATGAAAGAAAAACTTAGTTTACTATGGCCGAGGATAATGATTATTCATTTATATTTTTAACGGTATTGCTAATATTAGTATAACACTATTTGAGTGTTATGAAACGGAATTCTAAAAAAATTATTTGGACAAATATTTATTTTACCAGAAATTTCAAAAATAATTTTAGTGAAATTGTTATATTGTCCATTTAATTCCATAATTAATTACTTCTCTAGATGAATGAGCATATAGAATATTTTGATATTGAAATTCAACAAAGTTATCACTAGAATGCTGCCAATATGACTGTAATAACCCATAAAACGCCCATTACTTGTATAAAAGAGCTAATTAATAAATAAATTAATTTTATTAGGGCCATTTCATTTCTATCAACTTACACATATTAATAGCGATTATTGACGCTTATTCCTGAAAATTTTTTCCGCCATTTATAAGAAGCTGAAATTTTTTTGGCGCCATCTACAAAAGAATTATGCAGTCTAAATAAAAGTTCATTAAATTTTGAAATTTTAATTATTTTCGGTTCTTTTTTTAGATATTTAAATTTTGTATTTAATTAATTTTTTATGACATAAAAAATGAAATTGTGTCAAATTATATTTATAAAATTCCGCCTCAAAATTTTTGCAAAATACAAAAATTAAATTTGCGAACTTTTTTCTCCTCTTTTTTTTTATTCTTATTTGAAGAAAGCAGCACGTTGCGTAACATATTTTATACTTAAAAATTAAAATTACAACAGAAATGTTTTTCTAATTTAAGACTTTTTTCGGACTATTAAAAAATTAAGAATTGCAATCACGTGATAGCAATATTGTCTCATTTATGCTACGCTACCGTTCACTTTTCTATTTGCAAATTTGATAGAATTTATTTTCTGCTTTTTTTTTTTTGGTTTTTTGCACATTTATTGCAGTACATGACTTTGATTCTAATGAATTTGGAATTGAAATTAAATTAAAAAGTTTTAACTGCTATAAAAACAAATTGGCTTTCAAGAAACTTTTTATAATGACAACAAATTGGCTTTGATTTATTTTCATTGCCAATATTAATCATCATTATTTGGAAATTCTTATATTTTGGCAGCTTTTGTTGGTGAAACGTATTCGGGAGCATTACATTTTGTGAGCACTGTTGATTGAGTATCATAAATAAAAACAACTAAATTGTCTGCTAAAACATCAAATTCACCTTAAGCATAAAGCATCGCCACAGACTCATTCACAAGCCCATTTCAAAATAATAACTTCTGACCAAATTTTATTTTAAATGTAAATGAATGGTTGTGATCAAAAAGTATGAGGTATAATGCTATCGAATTGAACTCGCATTTTGTCCAGATCAATGAAATCCATCTTTAAACAATTAATCATTTACTGTATTATAGGGTAGTGATCTTCATTAAAATTAGCACAGGGTCTGGTAAATGATACCACCAGCGTATAAACCTTATTAACGGAAAATTTTTCTAAACCTTACTAACGGAAGAAATTGGTAGGATTTGTAATTCAAAACAGAAAAACTTTCTTTCAAAATTAAGAGATAATTATCGTCCAATTCATTGATATAAATTTTTTTTATTGTAAATCACCTCAAATAATCAGTACTAAAAAAAAACACAAGCAATAATATGTAGAGTTTATCGGTGTAAGATTGCAACTGATTTTATAGTAAATCACCAATATAAGCCACACATATTTTAACTTATAAGCTGCTGTGTACATTAAAATGCAATCCCATTTTTAAAGGAAATGAAAGTTAACCTAAAAAGTTACATCGACTTTTTATTACACAAAAAACAAAATTATTGTAAAAAAGATTCAAACATGTTATTTATTTGCGTTTGATGTCATTTTTATAGATCATTTCCTAGTTTTCATACTTTTTATATTGCTCAAACATAAATGTGATAATCCATAAAATGGAAAACAATACAATAAACAAAATAAAATTTCATAATTTTTTTTTTTCAATAATACGAGTATATGGAAAATTTTTTAATTTATGAAGATTTTGTTTAGACATCTACTTAAAATAAAAGTTCGAAATGTATTATGAATGTATCATACAACATTTTTAAATGCAACAAATTGTATGAAGTATGGAGAAGAATAATTTTTAATGAAGGTTTTTTAAATGAAAATATTAAGACAACAAGCTTTTACAAAATTGAAGTTATTCAAAATAAAATGAATTTTATTCAAATCCAAAATTATTCCGAAATTTTATCCGAATCCGAAAATTAGAAAAATAAGAAAAGTGAGAGCTATGAGCCATTATTTATAAATTAATTTTTCTTCTCACCATGTTAATTCGTTCATACTTGGTATTACTTGTTCAATGTACTTGCTTTTAACTGTCTTAAAATAGCTAATTTAAAGAGAATACGCAAAACGAATAGCAAAATTTTTTAACTTTGTCTAGAAGAGGATGAGACGGTGGACTGCCTATTGTGCAAATGCAAAGTACTAGACCACTTTCGTCGCCATCTGGATATAATGTTTTAGAAAAAACTTTTTAGCGTCGATGTCTCGAGATTTAATGCAGCCGCAACACTGCATATTTTCAAAGGTCTAAACATAGTTTTCATGTAGATGATCAAGGTCAACCATCGACAAAATTTTGTGGTTTATGGGCGAACATATGTGAGTATGACTATGGGCCACTCGAATTTCTTACATTACCTACTTACAAGAAGAAATGACATTTTTGACTAACTTTATTGATTGTTTTGTTTTGACAAATAATAAATTTCCCATGAACAGGTATGCATAGTTCAATTAATAAACTTCGAAAACAAAATTGAAATTTAACGTAACAGAAACCTTGCTTGCTTATGGTGAATTAAACGAAATCATATGTAATATCTAATTAAATTCAACAATTTTAAAATTTTACTAGATTTCTCGAAAACTATGCTCAATAATGATTTTGTTTCTTACAGTATGCTTGAGCAACTAAAATTTTTTCCCTTTTGATATTACCACAATTCAAATTTTTTGGTTGTAATATTATGTCAAGATGCATTCAAAAGAAAAATATATTCAGGGAAAATAATGTGAAAAAAAAATTAAAATTTCATATTATTACCATAAAGCAGTTAATTGATTATTGAAGGTGGTTATATTATTACAATAAGACTAGATTATAGGCGCTAAAATCACAGTCAGTAGTTAAAAATCACAAAATATTACAAAGATTAACGTTAATCATTTAATTTATTAGTAAAACAATAAGGAAATAATAAAAATTGCATTATATGGTAGCTAGTATTTTGAAATTTCAATTATTTTCTGTGGCATTCATAAACAACAGGGTTATGAAAGAATTAAGGTGACATTTACGCGCAGTGGTTGTCTTTTAAATTTTTATATTAATAAACTGTCTGTATTGAAAAATCATTTTGTAATGTTTTTAAAATTTTTAATAGATTTTATTTGAAATGAATAAAATTAATAGTCGTGACACAAATATTTTGTAATTTAAAGAATTGTGGTTATTCAATTTTAGTTGTAAATTTTAAATTTAATAAATACTGTGGAAATTATAATAAATTAGCACGTTAAAATATGGGGAAATAATCATTCGAATTCAAATTTATTTTATGAAGACTACTTAATTAACAATTTTTTCATTTAAACTTTTCTCGAACATAAGTTGTAATAAAGATGAAGCCGAAATATTCTATATGCTTCGAAATTGAAATAGCCAGAAATTAAAAACAAGAAAAAAGGCCATTAGTGAGCCTTATAAAATATACAAAATTCAATAAGTTTTCGGAAAACTAAGAAATCATCTAACCAATTTTTAAACATAACTCAGCATAAAACATAAAATTTGTGGGGATTCTTAAGGTGTTTTCAATGCTGTAAGTTCTAATAATCTAAGCATTTATTGAATTTTTCTCAGACCGTATAAAAATATGAAAATATTAAAGAGTGAGCTCAAAACAAATATAACAAATTTTGTTTCCATTCAACTTAAGAATGATATGACATTCTATGCGAATGAAGGTAATAACTATTCTGTGCGAATGAAGAATGAGAACAAAACTGTGGGAATGAAGATAATACAGTTACGTGTATTCGTCCTTAATCGATCAACTCCAGACTGATTTTGAATTTTTAACCTTTCACTTCAATGAAGAATTGATATTGAGCTTTAAAAGAAAAAATATCACATTTCTACTGATGTAGCTTGGAGATGAGAATTATTAATAAAGCAACTTCTTAATATGTATTTAATCACGGCCCTTAAAAAATTGCAAATTTCAAATTTTTAAAAAAGGTTCGGACTATTGAGGAGCCCTGTATCACCCTTGATCTAGCTCACCCTATTATTAAATGAGTGCTTCCATATCTAATTAGTAACACAAATAATTAATTAACGATAATTAGAAATTCACATTTTATTTATTTTATATTAAAATGGAGAGTAAAAGAGTAATTAGAATTTATCATATGTATATAGTTAAATGTATACATTTGTATATATTTTTTTAAAATCAACTCTAAATTACTGTAATATTTGTTCGATATTTATATATGTATGTGCTAATTTACAATTTGTTCTACTCATACTATTCTACTATACTACAATTTGCATTATAGTTACACTATACACACATTCTATTAGTCCGGGAGGAAATATTATTTCTGTACGCATTTTTATTTAATTATTATTAAAGGTACCATAATTTTTTTTAAATTTATAAGAGCAATCAAAATAAGTAGAGCTGAGTAGAAAATTATTTTTTCACCATAATAACGAAACAACTGGACATAATAGAAGAACGTCAATTAAGGAAAAATGAATATCTATTCAAAAATGTAGAACAAAATTTTATGAATAAACAAGCAAAATTAAATTTTTATCATATTTATATACATATGTACGTGTGTATGTGTGTATGTATTGTATAGTACTAGATAGTCTACCTATATATCCATAATATTGTACATAAGAAAAAATTAAAAATTCAAAATATTTACATATAGCAATTCTTTCGTTTTCTTTTCTTAAGCTGTAGGCCTAAAATCGCCTAAAGGTTTTCCTCTTCAAATTTAAAATAAATGCCATGTTAAAAAATTTTTGAAAGAAAAAATTACCTTAGTATTTTTTTTTTCGTTTGTTCATCATATAAAATATGCACATCTTATAATATAATATTAGTGTTAATTATATGGCATATGAAATTGGTTTTTTCATTCATGACATTGTTGTTAGCGTAAAATTTTAAAAAAATTCACAAATTTGTGAGCAATGGTTTGGAACAGAGGCTTGTAATCTTGCATTGTAGTCAAATTTAAAATAAAATTTATTTTATACCAATAATAAACGCCCGATTTCACCAATACCTTGAAATATTAAATACTTTACCCTTCATTTCATAGTCTCTCTCCTTCAATTTCAACAAAAGACACCATTCTTAAATGATGGAATAAATTTATTGTTAGGAGACTGTTGATGTACTGTATATAACACCTTCCTTGACCACTATTTGTAACGACTCTCCCTTCATAAAGTTTACAATAAATTTTACATAAAAGAAAAACAAAACCGTAACAAATTATCAAAAATTCCAAGCACAATCTCGCCTAGAATTAAAATAATACTTGGTTGGAATCAAAAGTATTATACAGAAAATTCTAGATTAACAAACTTTTTTTTACAAATATAAGTCATATAATGCGTATATCTTCAAATTTTGACTTCTTTCATATTTCAACAATCACGACAACACTTTAAGTTTAAAAAAAATCAATTTTACGCATGACCGTTCTCAACTAATTCGAATTAATATAGAATACACATATTTAACATGCGACTGCCCAGAATCAAGTGAAATTACCGCCGATAGTAAAATAATCAAAATTCCTATTTTACCGCTGATGTTTTTTTTTAAATATTGAACAGTTGACTTTGCCGTTCCGTTTTTGTTCTGAGTTAGCAACGGAAATCGTCTGTCATTGCCGTTCACCATTTAGATTCTGTTTTGACAATAACGTCACCAGTACAGTCGATATAGTGCACTTTAATAAACTGCTGGAAAGAAAATTTTCACCAAATATTCAAAACTTTATTGTATTTATATGGTTGCAGCAACATAATATGCGCGTCTCTCCCAAGAGCATCCTAAGAATTACAATAACAATTTTTCTTATATTTATTTAAATTTTTCTCTCTTTTTTTTTGCGAAAGCCTAAAGAAATATTATTTTATTCAGAAAATTTTTGTTTCTCTTCTTGTACTTTTCTTCTAGTGTGTATGCATAGTGTCTAGTTGATTTATTTAAAAAAAAATATATAAAGACTTCTAATGATATGCAAACTGAATTGGATTCTTCATTTCTTTGTTTGTTTTATCTTTTTCGTTTTTATGAATTTCTTCTTCTCTTTTTTTACCTATAAACCAAATTGACGTTTTATATTTGTATTATTAAACGAGTTCATTGAGGTCATTGTGCTTTTCTATATATACTTTATTAAGAAGAAAAAAATATCTACTCCTATACCTGTCATTACGCAAAAGAAATGTTATAGTTTAATTAACTGAACAGTCATAACAATAATCAACAAAAATTTGTTATTTTTTAATGAATTACAAACTATAAGTTTGTTCAGTAATCTACTGTTTAGATAGTAGATTTTTAAATAATACAAAAACACAAATTTGCTTCGTTATTGATGTTAACCAATTTGACATATTTAAGCTTAACGTACATACATATTTAATTGCTTGTATTTCAGTAAAAATTTGATTACAAATAATGGGTTGTCAATTTGATTATTCAAATTCTGTTGTTGGACTATTTATTCGTTCATGTTAATTCGATCGCAAAACAAAAAATTTGACATAAACACTAAACTTATACAAGTATAAAATTTTAAATCTTAAAATTTAAAATATTATGCAGTATAAAACCTCGCATTATCTGTTTTAAAATCGACTCAATTTCTTTAAGGGCAGACACACAATTTTTAGTTATCCAATTACTGCTTGTTATCCAATTACTGCTTAAAATTGTTATTAGTTTTTAAAAAAATTATAAACTATTTGATTGTTTGATTGCATGCGATCATACAGTTGCATGTTTGCTTGATTGAATACGAACCTCGAAAATACAAGCAAGCAATCAAACAGTTATAAAACTACAAATTGCATATCTGCCAGAACCCTAAATTGTGAATATTATTAAAAAATCAGAAACACATACTAACATACGTTTCTGTATTGAGAAATTATAAAATTTTTGTTTCGAAAAACTATTTGTTCCAGTTAAATTTGCGTGAAAGTCATTATTAAATCCAATTCTGTTGACTTTCTAAATTTTTATTGTTTTAATGTTTAAATTTTAATGTTTTAATGTTAAAAAAAAATCTAAAATCATTCATTAACTTCGGAATCAGATGACATGAAACAAACTCTTGATTTTCTTTACTTTAATTTACATATCAAAATATTAAGCTCAACAACAATATTTTTAATATTTTAATAATCTTTGTCATAAATTTTTTGACCCATTTCCTAATTTGTTACATTAATTTCACAAAATTGTAAAACTATTATTGTCAAAAATTTAATACAGTAACACAACTACATTGTTTCTTTCACTATTTTATTCTCTAGCGATTGATTCTTGCGTGACCGAGCATCTTATTAAAAACCATTTTAATATCTTAATTATATCTTAAATCTTTTCAACCCAGTTTTTCAACAAACATTCGAAAACACCTACATTATAGTTGAATAGTTCCTACGAATCTTACTAAAAAAATAATATGTCAAGTGTAATGTCAACAAAATTTTGGAGTACATTCTACGAGAAAATATTTGTGAGAAATTTGATGGTATGCTCGCCTAAGAAGTACAGAATGGGAAAAAACGATCTAAATAATGTCAATGAAGAAAAACGATATAGAAATATAAAAAAAATTAAATAAAATTCTATATTTTATCGTTATTATAACAATTCAAAAGTTTACTTTCAAATTGTGACAATTTCTTTGCCCAATATTATAGAGATGACAAAATTAAATTGAAGAAATTCGTCATATTCTTATTCGTTACACTCACTACTCAAGTTGAGAAGAAAAGAAAACAAAATTATTTTATATTGAGAAATAAAACAAGAAAAATTCCGGCCTACCAATTAAAAAAAACTATTTAAATTCAAAGTAATTAAAGCAAACCGAATTGGTCACACTAATTTTAAATGACAATATTTACACTATTTGAATTTAAGTTTATAATGGAAATTTATATTTAATTAACAAACATAGGAGAATCGCTACACAACTATAAGTAAACCGATAAAGATTTATTTCAAATTACATTTAAGATTTGTAGTTTAAACGTGATTTTTACCAAAATTATAGCTCACATTCAGTTTATTTGAAATTGTGTTTATACACAACAGATATCGAATACATTCGTAAGATGTGTATATAATCACAACTCCCTCTCATAGAACGTTTCTTAAAGTAGTTTGGTATAACGATTTCAATTCCGTACACGTACACCCATTAAGTTTATAATTCAATTTGTTTTTTGAGACAAAGTTTCATTAATTATAGCAAATTTTCTTATTTTCATTTTTTAATAATGTTTTTTGACAGATAGTAATCAGAATTGACATAGAAATCATAATTTAAATTAACAAATAAAAAAAAAGCATCCATTTTTGTACTCTTTTATACCACAGTTGACCAAAGAGCAGATAATGAGCAATATCATAATTACACACAATGACTAATTGGTTTAAAACAGTTTCAACGATCAAACTGTTGTTGGTATTCTTTAAATAGGGGAAGTAATCTGGTGGTATTCATGAATAACGTCTAGTTTTTTGTTATTTAAACTTTTGTTGTAATAGAAATCTTTGTAATTTTAAATAGTTTTTATTTTGAGCACTTTCTAAATATTGGAAATATTTTAAAAGAATTGTTTGCCGTTAAAGTTCAACACAAATGCTCTTAAAATAAGCATATTATCTGCGTACTCGAATTCTTGGTACAATGCGTTACTTATTATATTTACTGAATTATAATGAAATATAATAAGTAGCATATAACTGAAGGGGGACGGACTTATTCCTAAAAACAGAGTGGTGAAACTGAGATGCAAGACATCAGTTAATATTTCATGTTTGCTTAGATTTTATTACCAAAATTTCAACAGTATCATTATGTCTCGTATCTGACCATTGTACAGTATCTGACCATTGGTGCAGTGCTTATGGCACCGGCCCTTTAAACGAAGGGTCTCGGGTTCAAACCCCGGTCAGGTCACTATAAAAATTATATTCAATATTATATAACTTAATATGCAATACTAATAAATATTATACAAGTAATTTTCAAATATTCATAATATTCGATACTAAAGACTAAGAAAAATAAACAGTAAAATATTAATAAACTGAAATATTTAATATAAATAAAAAAACTACGGTAGGCTAGTCACCTACCTAGCTAACTCTCTATGACTATAGAAACTAGGGCATGATAGATATCATGCACTAGCCCTATGCTCCTTAAAGGAGTGCAGAAGGAAAAAAAAAAAAAAATTATGTCTCGAAAGCCCTGTTATATTTTCCTTAATTTATGAACAGTCCCTATCAAATTAAAATATTCTATAGTAGAAAATATATTGTAGAAAGAAAAGAAAAAAAACAAAACCCGAATATACTCACCTATATTAATTACCATTTGCACATTTAAACAAACATAATAAAAATAACAAAAAATTAAGATGATAGACAGAGAAATATAGAAAAAAATTAAGATGATAGACATACCATGGTTTTGAAATTTTGTTTTTACACCCTACGCTTACATACTAGAATTCTCTTACATACTAAACTACTTACATACTAAATTTTGAAAGAAGGTCAACATTTCTACAATAAATCATCTAACATACTAAATTTATAACAAGATTTACAACACAACAAGAATACAACAATAATTTTACAGTTTACAAGATTTTATGGTAAATTTGTAATAATAAAATTGAAGTAAATTTACCGATAACAAAAGATTCTAATCAAGAAAAATATGTTTAAAAGTAACATTGCACTCTTAACGAGCAATTTTAACTGGCAAATTCGATTCTTGCAGTAAATTTACTCTGTATTGCCAATTTTTTGCAGTAATATATCCTTCGTTTGATCTTACTCTCTTTGAATGTTTTGCTAATGCTAAAATTCTAGTGTAGGGTATATTTACCAAACGATGCGTATAACATTTGAATAACATCAAAATTATATTTACCATAATTTTTAAATAAAAAAAAAGCCTAAACATCTTTATGTACTTGAATTTTTTTTTTTAAAAATTAAATTTTATAATTTTACAATTTTTTGTTTTGTCCCTCCTTTTAAGTAGGTCAAACACCACGTTAATTATAACACTATCTATATATTTATATCTCTGTATATCTCTTTGCATACACATACTTTTCCCAGTTTCCAAACAATAAGTATGAATATCAATTTATTGTTATACGAATATTGTCTTGTCTTATTAGGCATTCAAGTAAATTTAAGCCTATTAGAGTGGGAAATTAAAATTATTTTGTAATTTTTATTACCTCAGTAGCATCTTTTATACTTCATAATCGGATCGGCCTTTTTTTCTTTTCAAATATTTTATGGTTTTCTTATTCAATAATCGTAATTTTATGCATTTAATAATTAATTTTTATTTGAAATATTTTTTTTATATTTGTTATACTTATTATGTGTTATAAAATGAATAAGTAAAATAACATAATGAAATTTGATGGTAATCGGAGCAAAAATTGGTTATTGATTTGAGATCATAATTAGACAAATTTTGAAGACTCTTACTAAAGTAGAATTTGTACAATTTACAATAATTTCTAATTGAAAAAAATTGGTGTACATACTTTTATACAAATCATTTTCTTCCGGAATCATAACATATTGTTCACAATTAAATATTTTCTTTTTTGCCAAATTTATTGACAGACCGTTCACCTTACCCCAATTCAATCACCTTGGAATTTGACAAAGTTTAAAATTCAATAGGCAAATAAAAATTCTATTTTATAAACGAATAGACCCCGTAAAATCGAAATCAACCAATAATGCATATTGGTATACAAAAAATCCAAATTTACATTTTTGGGAATAAAAAGAGAAAGAAATATAACTAACCAATTTCTTTGAAATTTAATATTGAAATTCGGGCTGATAATACAATGAATCCATTTTTTGGAAAGATCAGAATTCGAAAACCGAACTGGGGGCCGATTTTACATTTGTTAATTTGAAATTTAATATTTGAAGTCTGGTTGTTACCGAAACTAACTGAAAATCCCTTTTTGGACTTCGCTCTTGTGAATATCATAATTTGAACTTTTTGATAAAGCTATGACCCGAATTTTTTTTTCAAACTGACTAACACAGTTTTTAAAGTTGATACCCAATGTTTCGGATATTATATGATGAACATTCCTCTGAAATTTGGGTTCAAATCATTTTCAACTACAATCAAAAGCCAAAACTTTCATAAATATCAATAAGATCTGACAATTTTCTTAAAAAAAATCTTAATAGAATATGTAAAATTGAAATTTTGTATTTATTTTAAAATTCTATTTCTGTTTATCGTGACAATATTTTAATCTCTGTAATTATTTCCTGATTTTTTTTTCCTTTTCATTTAAGTAATTAGTATTTTTCTGGATAAATAGTAATTATAGTAATTACGATTATTTACAAGAATAAAACAATTGAGAAGACATTTAAGCGCATTATAAGAATAAATTTCCTATTTATGTAATTATTCTAACAAGTACATTTTGTAAGTCTAAAATAAAATTTGTGTATTTTGTTGAATAATAAGCATTAAAGACTAATAAGCATTAAGTAAGAGTATATATACAGTATTAATTGACTTATTATGCTAATTAGTTTATATTTACTAGGATAAAATTGAAATGTGTTCATGTTTGAATAACTGCAAAATTCAAACAGAGATTTGATTTAAGATAAAATAAATTCGATTCCAATAATTCTACACGCAGTGATGTGTAAATAAAAAATGGTTAAATTGGAAAAAATTTCTAATTATAGTGATTAAATTTAAGGAACAAGAAATTTATTTAATAATTCTACTTATAAAATTTTTAAAGAATTTATTAAAGGAAGTTGGAATGATGCAAAGACCCTTTTACTAATTAAAGATTCTCCTACTTTTTTTAAAAAAATTTTAAGATTTTGTATTTTATAAATATAATAAATGAGATTACTTGGAATTCGATAATACGTCAGTTCAATCATATACCCTTAAAAATAAACCTTCATTTGGTGGTACACGTACTTTAGATGCTGAATTGGACCGAATAATTTTCTATGGAAGCCGATATCTAAGTAGTAAATTAAATTATTTTTGACACTAGAAATTTTTCTCTAGTTTCTTAATTCAAGCACTACGTTAATTCTTTTTAATTTTTTTTTTCTCCTAAAAATATGCAATAAAAACTTTAAATATTGCAATTTTAATGGAATATTTTATATAAATGAAATATTTTTGTTTTTTACTCCAACTTCAAAGTTTTTGGAATATAATACTAACACACTAATCAACGTATGTGTTACAATTGTTGAATTATGTGTAATAACAATAGAGTATTGCTTCAATTTTGAGGTCACGGATTCTTTTACTGGGAGCGTTCTCTAGAAGTCATTAAATTGTCCTACTTTTATTAATGGTCATATTGATTTAAGAGTATTTTTGCTCGCAATTTTAATGATAATATAAGTCTAATGGCAATTCCAGTGGTAAAAAGCTTAACACTTATATGAAATAAAGTTAACATAAATAATAAACACACATAAAGATAAAAGAAAAAACTTTAACAGATTTTTAACATATCCAGGATTATAGGAGAAAATGGAAATGTCACTTCCGTATCTTAATGCAAACAAATGAATTCAAAGTAATTTTTTTAAAAGCATATTCTATAAATCTTCGTTACAGAAATGTCTTGAAATAAAAAATTTAAATATAGGAAAACAAATCTCGTTGTCACTCAAATATGAATGTAATGTACGAAAAGAAAAATTATTTAAAAAATTAAATTTACATAAGTTTTTCCTATTAAGAATTCCGATATTCCGATTTTATGCATTTTGTACTACAAAGACATTAATTGTTACCATAATATTATCAAATTATTTGAGAGAAGTTATGAAAAATTGAATTGAAATGAAACTGAATACAGGCAAATCACTTTTTCTCGAACCCTCTTCTTTATTTACTTTAATAATTCTTAATTGTATTTAAAGTAATTTGAACCATTTCAAATTTTCTTATGATCAGAGGTGGTATTGCTTAAGAGTACTTCGCTGCAAAAAAATCTATGGTGTGATCTGCAAATTTTATTCCGAGAAATTCCGAGTACTGTGTTGCCAAAAAAACCGAAAAATTTTTTTAGAGAAAAACATTCAGCATTAAAATTTTTAAGATTTTAATAAGTAATTACAGGGGATAGCTTTAACTCCCCGGAAATGTTAAACAACAATAAAATTTTTAGTGAAATGTTAAATATGAACAAAATTACGTGAGTACCAAGAGAAATAGTTTCATGCATTTGAAAAAATTGCTTTCTTTTAAAACCGCAGTCACTCCGAATGCAGTCATTCCAATGTAAATAGTTAGCTGGTTTGTTATATTTAAGAAAAATTAAGTAATTTTTTAAACTCCGTAATAATGAACCATGATCATTTCATTCGTAATGCTTAACACATAATTTCCTCTTCACATTTTTGAATAAAATAAAATTCATAAATTCTACATTTATTGCATTTATTCGTTTATGAACAAAAAGCCTTATAAGATTAAATTGAAATATAAATACTCACACTATCTCAAAATTATATTATTAAATTTTTTTTTACTAAATAAAATATGAAAATTGTTCTATGTATATATTTTATGCAAATTATGTGAAAGTCTTTTAAAGGACTCATAAATAGTTATTTATTCAGAAAATATGAAAAATTTATAATAATTGTCATTATATGTCGAAAATATTTTAAACACAAATGCATATTTCTGTATAACATACACATATCTACAATTATATATTCATAAATTTCATAAACTAAATAGAAATAGTGTAGGTCCTATATTCTATATAATACTTAGTACTTTAAGAGATTAAAGGATATTTGAATGTAAATTATTGAAGCATAAACTATATGATTATAGAGGTTGAAAAAAAAACAACAAAAAAAAATAAAAATCAATGAAGATGAAAAATCAATTTCAAGAAAATTCTGATGGATTTTTCTATATATATATATATATATATATATATATATATATATATTATGCAATAAAAAATTAACGAAGAGTGAAAGAGAAGAAAAAAAAAATATTCAATTTCAATTTATATTTTTTTGGAAAATTGAATCGATTGATTGAATTGTAACGGGAAATTATTGAAATAAAAAAAGGAAATAGTCAATAAAAATTTGTTATACAGGAAAAAAAAAGGATTTCTCTTATTTTTTCAATTATAAATATTGTTTGTACATTAAAATATAGGAAAAATTTAATAACAAATTTCAATATTGAACATAAAATTTATCTAAATTGTTGAATTTTTAAACTGACTCCTTAATTTAATCTTAAATTATTGACCAAACTACTAAAATTAAACCGTTCTAAAAGTTTCTTGACCAAATAATTTATTGACATTTTTATCAAAAATTGTTATAAAATTTTATGATATGGAAAATTTATTACAAATTTTATTATTGTTATACAAAAAATCCTCAAAGAAATTTAATATTTTCTCTTGATAACTACCATTGATACTAGTGATGTTTATATATATGATTTATTGTGATTTTATTTCATAAAATGTTGGTCATTTGAAAAATATTTATGATTTTATTATTATGCAATTGACAATAATAATTTGAGAATGTTAAGAAAATACAGAAATTTTGAATTATTTTATTTGAAATTAGCTATACTAGAGGTATGGTTTTAAAATTTAGTTAAAAGAATTTAATAATTATTTTGCTATAAATTTTAATTTTATACAGTTGTACAGTATATTCTCTTGTTCAGGATGCATGTGAAGGGATGATGATGTAAACATAGAGTGGGTTCGTCAACTGTTGGCTTGCAGTATTTCTGTTTACTCATAATTTTTATTTACTTTGAAATTTTTCGACGTTATTCGAGATTTGATTCTTGAAATAATGGATTTTGAGTATCTATGCAAATATATTGAGTATGGGGCATGCAATTTTTTATATATACACATATATTCTGAAAGGGTATGTGTCCTACCATTACCTAAAATTTTTCAAAGATTATTTTATATCACAACGATCTCAACGCAAGGAATTCCATATTCAAATTTTGATTTATTCCATTTAAATTTTCGCACATTGATGGGGGGGATTAATTAGCGATCTGTGAACCGCTTATAGAACAATGTGTATGTTCTTTAATAAATTGACTCATAGAGCAAACAATACTTATTAATGCTATTGATAAAAGCAATTAATTGTTGGGTATAGCCTATTTTCTTCGCTGCAATAAAATTACAATACTAAAGCTATTTTTAAAAATTTATTTAAAAAAATAATAAATAAAGTCAGCTAATTTTTAAAGTATCTGCACATCACTACGATAAATTTAATTCTACTCACAAATTACCCCCTCGTTCCCTCTTTTTTCAGAAAATGTAAATTTCTCTTTAAAGATCATAGAATTTCTTATAATATTTTACATAATATTTTACACATAATATGTACATGTACTGTTAAAAAATTTTATATTTACTCTTAATAATCACTGGCAAATATATTGAAGTGATGAGGAAATAATATGATGTTTGTTTTTTATTTTTACACATACATACATACATATACATTTCAGAAAACTTTTCTAACTCTAAATTGATTGCAATATGCTTATTTTTTATACTAAATTGAATTAAATTAATGAATTTTTTCACATTGAGTGACAGTATAAAAGTTTTCAAAATCCAAATTTAATTCAGTAAAGTTGCAAGAGAGATTGATGTAAAAAAAAAAAGAAAAGAGCAAAAAAATATTTATAACAGCACTAAAGTATGTTGGTTGCGACATCTGTTGTTAGAATAAAAAATTAATTATTTAAAAAAAAAAGTTCTCCTAAACTGATTTTGAAGAAATTTACGAAATAGTAAATTTACAAAATCATGAATGAATTATATTTACAAATATTTTGGAATTAAGGATTTTGAAGAAAATTTTTCTGACAGATTCAGATTACAGAATGATGACAAATGCATATTTTTTCAGCAATTCGATCAGTCCAATAAAAAATCCAATAAAAAATTTGGCGAAGAATTATTGTTAAATTGATAAATTTTCGAACTACAGGAAAAACTTCGAAAATTAATAAAATCGACTTGCTCCATTCTTGATTTCGCGAATGGTTTGGTGAAAAATGTATAACTGAAATATTATACTTAAGATATACATACATACAAATAAATGTTAAGGGAAATTCTATTAACAAAGATTGAGTGTCAAAATATTGAAAAAGTTGGAAAATTTACTGACATAAACCATTTGTAATACTATAAGAAAGAAGCATTTCTCGATAGAGTTTACAATATTCTTATTAAGAGGATCATATCCTTTATAAATCGACATAGTTATTCCGATCATCTGCCCGTCTGTTGTTGAAGTACTCTTTTTGAACAATGCAAGCAGCAAGAAAATCGGTGTTTAATGTTTATTTTTGCTAGTACGATAAATGAGCCTTACTTGTTCACTATAATATGAGTACCTCTCATCCAAATATTTAAAAATGACTTATATTAAGGAACTATTAAAAATATATTATATATCGGATACAATTAAAAATATTTAAATAAATTCTTAAAATTTTAATTTGACTCTTTTTAAAATAAATGAATCAATTCTAGGAGATTCCGGGTTCCAAATAATATTCTAAGAAAAGCATTAGAAAATTAAATTGATAAAGTAATTTTGTGATTAAAGTATAAAATAGAGCCGGAAATCTTTTAATTCATAAAACTTCTAATTTAAACCCAAATCTTATTCATATAATAGCGACTCAGAAGCTTAGGCTTATCGTATAGCCTCATATTCACGAGCTTTTATTATATTTATAGAAGGAATGTCTTCAAATAATATGCAGAAACCAACCTCGAAAACATTTTCATATCAAAAGTTTATAAATTTTTCCTTTTGAATAATGCAATTTATTAAATGCTCTGTATTTATCTTTTTTTTAAATTTTGTAATTTTTCCACGAAAAATAATAATTTACTTATTAAAAAAAAATTTAATTTCCAAAAAAAAAATTTGTAAAATATTTAAAAAATTTTGTCATAAACTTATAAAGACTATGCAGTTTCCGTTCTTTACTGCAAAAATCTACTTAAAAACTATTATTTTTAATATGAATGGCATTAAATAAAGTTTATTATAAGACCAAAACTAAAAATTTACTTAAATATGAAGAGAATGAAGAGCATAGAACGCATAATATTAAATATTTTTATAAAACAAAATGGTGAAATAAGTATAACAAGTAGCTTGCTATAAAAATATTTAAATTTTTAATATTTTCAATTTTCTTGGTGGGAAATAAAAAAAGAGCAACTTATAAACGCATAAAAAATTAACTAAACTCACTTGAAATACTTTTTAAAATCTTTTTTGTATAGTTTTACTTCAAGAATATATGATGAAAGCATCCTGTTAACGAGTAAAGTGTGTAGTCCTTATCATCATGTTATTAAATTTTGTTTTTTTGTAAATTCTTATTTTAAAAAGCAAAAAAATAAATTCAAATGAAAAAATATTTTATAAATTTTTAGATGATGTTAAAAATTTTCAGTTTTACTTCATTTTGCCACACACACGTTCATACGCATACATAAAATGCAAGTATAGTAAAGGAAGAACAGAAATATGTCTCAAATATTCACTTTAAAAGTGGTTCTAAAATGAGAAGATAAAATACATTCCGGACATTGCACAGCCATATATTCCATAGACTAAAGACAAGCTGAGCTAAAGATTATTGGTTTGACTAAGAACAGTGTTTGCTTGGTCAGGTTTTCCGTTGAATTCGCATTTACCGAACATCCAAAATTATATACTCGATTCCGTGAAATACAAAGATTCTTCGATACGAATTTAATGCTGCCGGACTAATTATTCTCTAACTGGAAAATGTTCTAAATAGCAAACGATTCGCAGCTATTATGCAAAGATCCAATTGTATTCGTTTAATTTTTAAAAATTACAACAACTGTTCACGAAAGTGTCAAATTGTTTTACTCCCAAGTCATAACCATATCCCAAGTCGAAATAAACTAATTACTCTACGAAGCAACATGCGTGGCGCCCCAAAAATGTTCTTTAATTTTGGAGCATAATGCCGAGTAAATTTTAACAAATTATTAACAAATTTTTATATAAGTCCCTAAAATTATGCAATTTCGTTCTTTTTTTTTACTTTAAATTTTATTCTGTTTGGTTTTATCATGAATAGCAACTTCACAAGAAACTAAAATTAAATATTTAAATTTGTAACTTATTTCAAATTTTACTGTTCTTTTAAAAATATTTATAAGTTAATCTTCAATTTTCAAGTTTTTCCATTTTGGTTGTATAAAAATAAAGAAATATTTTTTGTTTTTTTGTTATTAGTAAAATAAATTTAAGTTTTATTTCTTAATAAATTTTTCTAACTGAGCTTATTCTCAGAAAGCATACTTTCTGTTAAAATTATAAACTATTATTAGACAGAAGTCTTGAAATTTTTTTTCATATTGTTAGACCAAAACAAGCCTATCCAACTTTATAAAGCAGTGAACTGAGAATGAAAGCACCCCGTATACAACAACTATAAGGTAAATATATATATATAAGTTGGGAAAGGCTCGAAGAAAAGTTCATACTTTTTACCTTTAGTTCACCAGTCTCGCCCAAAAATTAAAGAAAATCTGTTTTCAAATCTGTTATATATAAGTCACATATACAGCCAAAATCTCATCATTTCTTTATATTTATTTATTTATAATGAATTTTTAATTACAGGGCTATTAACACAGATTGGTTTTATAACCCCAATTTGCAATATTTTGGAATCATTAAGAATTTTCTGTAACTAAAATTCAACTGCTTTTGATAAATTCGATTTTGATAAATTTGATAATTTTTGCATATGTGAATTTAAATCATCTTTTCTCAATATGTTAATATTTTCCAGGCAACAGGAAATTTTAATTGGATTCTAAATTGTACATGTATTAAAAATGTGTTTAAGTGTAAAATAAAAAATTGTGATTACACTGGCAAGTACGATTAGGAGGATTATCTAGAGGTGATTTAAAAATAAAAATGTGTATACTATGTCCGATTCGAAGCCGGGTTAAAAATATTCAAGTATAACTTGAATTTTTTCTCGAAAGCAACTAAAATTTTTGCTAAGACTTAAATTGGACAGTTTTAAATTTATTATATTTTATATTAGCTCATTCTAATTCTTATTTCTTTCGTATCATTTTATTAATTAAATTTAATTTTGACAAAGCATTTTTGGCCAATTTATCACCTGTTTTATTTCTGGTATCGAAAGAAAGGTCACGTTAAATCTCATCATTTATTTTAAACATTTTAATATTTTCTTTAAGGCCTCCTTGTTTCCACATAATTTTCATAGAAATCTACAATTTAATTCCTTAAAAATTATAGGTATTCGTAATTAGTTATACATTAATAATTAGAATTACAAAATTTTTTTAAAAATTTTCAATTAAATACAAAAACTAGAAGAAGAAAATATTGAGAGAAAATGTTGTAATAATATTATAACATGGCAGTTATACTCTAATTAGTTTCTCTTAATCACTTTAAACTAGCACTTAAATGCTTCCTTAACTAACCATATACAATATTTCACTTATATATTTTTAAATTTATATAGTTAAAAGTAATAATTTCTATATAATTAATGTTAATTTTCCATATATTTATTATTTATAACATTTCTATTTTTACATTCATTATAGACTTTACACTCTACATATATTTCATAATTATTTTGTAGTATAACACTTATGTAATAATAGGTTAATTTGCAGCTACTGTGTATATACATAATATTATTCACTTAAAATTCAAATTATATTTAAGTGTAGTTAAAATTAACTATAATTTATGATTGAAATGCTGAAATATGAGAAAAGAAAAAGTTATGATCGCCTCGCCAAACCTAAATCAGTAAAACAAAGATTATTTTGAAGTGATAAAAATTTTCATTTTCTTCTGTATATGTTCATAGTGTGCAAAAAATTTCGAAATTGAAGATCTATTAACTGTTAACAATATTAACAAATGAAAATATGAAAATGGAAATAAAGGGTAAAACTAAATGGTTATTATGTTGTCTGTTCAAAAATTGATTATGATAAGTTCGGCCGACTTTTCAAAAAATTTTTATTTGATTTGTAAATGTGCGTGCATAGCTAAAGGCGGATATGGGTATTTGTGTGTATTCAATTATGCGAAAATAGAAAATATGCATTGGGTCATAATATTGGGTAAGGGTTATCACAGTTGCCGGGTGACAATGAATTGAATCAATTGCCTTATTCTAGTAGGCACAAACAATTTAATTACTTTTTAACCTTACCACTTAAAATTGCATATTTTAGGGGCTTAATTACACGCACAACAATTTGAACAGCATAATGTTACCTACACAAAAATTAGTATAAAATCTCACATGTTATTCAAGTGATTTAAAACATTCAAATGAGCTTTTTTATCACATTTCAAAAGACTTTGCAATGAAACATGAATTTAAACATGTTTGAATTACAAATCTCTGCCCGGCATCAATTTTTTCTATTTAAAATACGAAAGAAACGTACAATTAAATGAAATCCGGAAAACTAATTCATATATTAATCAAAATTTATTGAAATTTTTTTAAAAATGGGCAGTTTCAAAATTTTTATCATAAGTAAATTTTGCAATATTTGCAAATTAGTGATATGTAGTTAGCTATTGTAATTTTGAATTAATAGAAAAAATTATTTTTCTTATTTTTAGTATTTTTTAATAATTTATTGCTTCGTTTAATTGCAGAGCGACTTTTTTAGTTAAGTGAGGTAATGTAAGAATATGAGAGAAATTTTCAGGTCAAATATGAGAGAAATTTTCAGCTGAAGCGATATTTCTGTCATTTTAAGATCAAATCAAAATAACTTGCATGTTAATTGCAAGATATTTTGATACAAATTACAAATTAGACTCGAAAATACACCATTAGAATTAGATAAGAATTATCAAACTTGACTAATAATTTAAAAATAGAGATTATGATAAAAAATTTGGCGGGCTATGCAATTAATCTCAATTTAAGAAAGCCAACGAGGAAAATGGTGTTATGCTTAACTTTCTTATTTCCTTTCAATTTAATGGCTGCTTTTATTAATGATAGCCCCTTTGTATATGGATACTTCAACACTCCATCTCTTTTTGATTTTATAACTTGTCTTTTATATCATAAAATTATTCTTTAAGAAAAAATTTTGTCATAATTTTCATATTTATTTTATATTTTCTACTAATGCACCTCTTATGTTTCCCTTCGGATTAAACGATTATTATATAAAAAAGTGAATATAGAACGCAAATAAAATCATATTTGCGAACGTCTGCGCGTCTACATATAGCTATACATAAATAAAAAAAGAAAAATAAAAATATCCTGTTAAAAACCGTTAATATATTGGCTTGCCTATACTCAGGATTCACTATACAAAAAAAAAGCACTTGCCTCTACACAAATATTTTCATATATACAGGATAAAAGTGAGAATACCTTAGAGATAAATGATACTGTATGCACATAAAGGAAGTGAGTATTTCTACAAAACATGAAAGAATATTGAATTAAAGAGAGAGAGATATGAGTAAGGGGGCTAGAAAAGTTTGTTTGTCATAATGTTTGTTATGAACAAATCTCATCAAAGCTAATTTCTTCGTTTTTCTTTTTTGTCTTGTAAGCTCTAATCTTCTTTTATTTACTCATTAGTTTATATATATAGAGAATATGTCAATAAATAATTGGCTTATGGTCCTTATTTTTATCGTCAGTCTTTTAAATTGGCGATGTTTTCTTCTGTAGCAAAAAAAAAACGAATCATAATTTTGCTTGAATCTCATATTTTATTTGGTCTTGTAGATTATGGGATACCATATAGGTAAAATTCTAATGTTCAATCTGAAAATATTCAGCATACATTACGTATACGGTTCATACAAATTGTATGAAACAATATTGTCAAAACTATTATAAAACTAGCATTGTAAAACTAGCAATATTACTGTATGTTATTAGAAATTCTTAGCAACCAATCAATTTGGAAATCTTACATACATTTAACTTAAACTTAATATATAGACGCAAATAATTTGAAAAAAAATGTCTTCAAATTATACCAAATGTTAACAGAGAAACCACATTTTCCATTAATAATATTTTACCCAAAATATCCTCCAAAAAATTGAGTATTAAAAATTTTCTAAGAATAATAGTATACCGGCGTTTTTGACAGTGTTTTCAGAAATTTCGAATTTTTTTAAAATTTTATTCGATTTTCTCAGTAAGTTTAAGATCTAATTGCAATCGTATAAAATGAACATCCTATCGAACTCATCAATTATTGTTAAGAAGAATTTGAGCAAATTACTTTAAATTTTGGATTATCAAAATTTTCAACCATTATAAACGTAAGGTCTTACTTAATAAAATTTGTAATAAAAAATTATTGTATATGTGTTCATAAAGAACATTTTATGTTGTTTAAAGTTTAAAAGTTACCGTCCATACTTTTGTCTCATTAATGTATGAATGAACTAAAAAAAGGTGCAACGAATTGAATTTTGGATTTTACAATGAATGGAATCTGAAGAGGTAAAAATTATCGTCTGCCGTCATCCTTGCATATTTTTCTTTGATTGCAATTCTTGTCCTTTTTGGTCTATTTACTCATACATATATTGACTCTTGTGTTTAAAATAGGTGTTGAAATGACCTCTTCTACAAAAACAAAAAAAAATAAATAAATTGCCAATTAGTAAATTGTAAATAAAATCTCAATCAATTTTAGATGCCCTTCATATATGTTTAAAAAAGAAGCAGAAAAGAAAATTGATGCAGTATACTTTGACACTATTGCACTTTTAAATGAATTCTGTTTTTTATTTGCTTTAATTAAAAATGTTTGTGAAAATTATGACAGTTTTCTTTTGTAAGTGTGAAGGAATATGTTTCCTTTACTATGGTAATCAAAGTTTAAGAAATTTAAATTAAAAAGTTAGATGCTGTCAGTTCAACTAATTTTTACCGTAGAAATTTTAATTTCTAATGAATGAATAAAAACTGTGCGTTGTGTAGGAGCAAATTTTTATTGCGTATTTTGCGTTCCAGAGATGTAGAATTTCATATATTTACTTGTTTCTTTTGTATTTTGCGCCCATGGTAACAAGAGTCTCATTTTCTCCCGCTTTTTAATGTATTTTGTATTCAAGGTATCGGCAGAATTTTTTTCTCCCTTGATTTTTAAAGTATTTTGCGATTTTGTGAGAATTTTATATTCAGGTTCAAGATAAACAGTTCACATAATTCGCGTTCAATACAAATAGAATTTCATTTTTGCCCTGTATTTTTATGTATTCTGCGTTCGAGGCAGACAAAATTTCATTTTAACTTATTTTAATTGTATTTAGAGTCTAGAATTTCATTTGTTTTTCATGTACTTTGCTTCCAGACAGACAAAATTTAATTTTCTCCTGTTTTAACACCTGAATTTTGAATAATTTTCATCTACCAAGATCACATTTTACTTTCCTCTAAAATAAACCAAATTTAAAATTTAATTTTCAAACGAATTCAAGTAATTTTTATAAACAATTGAGTTAATTATAAACTAAAGATTGTTTGCCTTAATTGTTCCCCTTCAATCATTTAAATTCTCCCTACACAGTTGTTTGTCCATTACTTAATCTTTATAATTAAAAACTCAATTGCAAACAAAATGAAACCAAATCAAAAATAAATTAATTTTGACATTTTTTTAAGATTTATTTAATATTTATTTTTTGGTAAAACATTTGGAATAAATAATAAAAAATTATTTGTTAACAAAGTTTTGAATAAAACAAATAAAGCTGTTATAATTCCATTGTAATTGGGTTTTGGTACAATGGAAGAGTATATTTTTGGTTAAAAATAAATCTTAGTTGAATTTCTATATATTTCAGAAGTAAAACTTTGTTTTGTAGCATCTTTGTTTTTTTTATTACTTTATATTTTTAATTAACTTTACATTTCTAATTTATTACCCCCTATAGTAAGATTCTTTAGTTGCATAAATTTTCCTTTTATACTCTCACAATTACTTTTACAAATATTTCTTCTGATTTTCTTCTGATTTTCTGTATATAAGAAGTGGAAAATGTTACTGGAATTTTAATAACTTCAATTTTGCATCTGTAAACACGATTGTGTTTTAAAAGTTGTGAAGAACTTAAGAGGGAAAAATTATTTTAAAGAAAAATATTTACATGTTAAGGACATAAAAATAAATTTTGACAGTAAATTTTGTTTTGAAATTTTTGAAAATTTTCCAAAATAATTTTAAAATTTTATTTAGTTCTAATTTTTAATGTAGCAATTAATGTACGAGTAAATCTTGGATTTTTACTTAAATAAAATGAAGAAATGAATAATTTTTTAGCAACAAAATCTCTTTAATTGTTAAGGTATATTTTCGAAAATTAATACCTATGGGGTTAAATATTTCATATAAGAATTTATTAATGATTCCGCAACAATGCAATGAATAAACAGAAAACCGAAGAATTGTCTACTTAAGTTCATTTCTAGGAAATTGTGTTAATATCTCGGTATAGATTACAAAATATTTAATTGTCTTCATCCGCTTTTAGTTCTTTCTACTGATTGCTTCAAGCAAATAGGAAACAATTAAAATGAATTTAAATTTGAACACATTTAAAAATGACAATTGAAAGCTAAATAATTAAATTTTATCACAAACGTCATTTGAAGACTACACAAGTTTCAAAGCCGTTGTGCCTAATTGAAGTTGCAGCAACGGTTAACGATTAAGGTTGAGGTTGAGTTCCTATTTGAAACCATTACCAACTCAAATCTTGTATACTTTGAATTATATTGCAATAGAAATAAGAAATAGAGTTCTGCCTATTTGTTATAAATGCAAGAATGACATAAATTAACAAAACAAGCAACCCAAATATTCTCAAATAAAAATAAACAAAACACTGCAATGAAATAACGCTAATTTTTGTCAGAACCTACATACATAAATCTACAAACTAAAATTGTTTGCACTTTCTTGTATAAAGTAGACAAAACGTGGTTGCGACTGTAATGTTAATCTAAAATTGCAATATTAACTCAACCACACTTGATTTTATAAATTATAATCGGTTTATGTATATTGATACTTTGTATAAGACCTTAAAAAATGCGTGTGTCGACGGCCAATCAATTATTTTGCCGTCCTTGCGATAGTGACATTTCTACTCTAGTATTAAAAATGAATTTAAACATTTCAATGAAAAAGCCTACAAATATTGTATAATAAATGAGTAAAATAATCTCTTTTGATAACGACAGCTATACAACATTAAATTCATTATAAATTTACGTTCTTCTTCTCTCTCCACACACAAAATGAAGTAAAACTTCAAAACTGTCATACGACCTAATTTAGAATAGAAGTATATTATGTTTGCGTTCTTATTTTTCGTTCTTTAAATGCTCCATATTGTATTTCAGAAAAAAAACGTAGAATACTGTTATAAATTCTGTACTCAATTTTATTGTAAGTATTCCTTAATAAAAAAATAAATAAAAGAAGGAATTGAATAAGAAGATATCAAAAATCAAAATAAATTTATTTTTCGTTTTTTTCGTTTTTTTTAAAGAATAAGAGCAATAAAGACAGAAAAGAACGAACACCTAACAAGAATTCAAATATTTAACCTCAGGTGATAAGGTAATATGAGATAAGAAATTTTTTTTCCGACTGACATTATTTCTATTGTTGCTGTTGTTGTTGCTGTGTACGCATTCTATTTGGCCTGAAGTATAATAATAAAAGAGAACAAAAACAAAAAGTTCGCCGTTAGTTATAAAAGAGAATATTTACCGTTATTATAAAACAAAACAAATTATATAATTGTATAATAATTGTCAAAGCATTTCAATTTTAATATTATTACAATATTTTTTCCATTGAGCGAAATACGAGCTTTAAAATAAATTTTTATTAAGAGAAATTTTTAAAATATTTTAATTTGTCAACTTTAATATACTTAAATTACTGACTATGTTACCAGATCTATATCAAGTCATAAAATTCTGGGAATTTATCTCAAGAATTAAAATCAGATGTAAATTTTACCTGTAACCCCGTTATCTTTAGAACACGTCATAAAAATTTAAACAAAATAGATGTAAGCGAGGTTTCGATAAGTCTGTCACGCTATGGTGAGCACACTCGTATATAAAAGTATTCCGCAAAAGAATGATAAGGGACCGGAAATTTAAGAGCTGAACCATTTGCTGGAACTGATTTCATATTTTTATTAGATCTTAAACAATAGTCGAACTTTCTTAAAATTTTATTATTTTAGTTTTTTAGGCCATATGACAGATGGAAAATCTCTAGAAACCTCTTGAACGAAGATCTGTATTTTAAATAATAGCCTAATAAACCTTGATATTTAAAACAGTTTTGCAAACATAGTACTTTTCCGAATGACCCAGCTCGCGTGTTTTAGTTTTGACAAGCACCAATACATAAAAGGGATCGAACTTAAATTTAGCAAAACGTTGGTAAAAAAATTTAAAATACCTTCGCTAAGTTTCGAAAAAAATCAATTGAATAAATTTCACAAGATCTTAATTTTTCAATTAAAAAATAAATATGGTTGAGCTTATGAATTTAATTTTTACAATATAATTTAGAATTCCTCAAGAGAACCGTTTACTAAGCATGTCCCTTAAAACAATAAAATTGAGGGTTTATTTACCAGAACTTTGATTTTATCTGACAATGCAATCTTATAGCACGTTTCTGTACGTATATCTCCAGTATGGTACATGAATTATACACACTTACAATTTACTATGCCTGTATAACAGTTAGAAAAGAATATTTCAATAAAGAAATTTCACTAATACGGCAACGAAGAATAGGAACGTGATTATTAACCATAATTTTGTTTTTATTATAATCATTGGTCATCACACGGTTTAGTTTGTTACAACAAAACATATGATATATTAAAGAGCAACTATTGAGCATTACAAGACTATACGCCTATATGAATACTTATAATGTACATAACATATATAAAAAATAATAAGCTCTAACCAAACATGCAGTTCTTTACATTGTATTGATTTAGTATAGGAAAAAATTATCGATTGTAATATTCATGAATAAAAAAAGATCAAAATGTTAAATCGTTTCATCTATAAGATGAGCTCATTAAGTAAAATTAAGAGAAAGCAATCACTTATAAATTTTATATACTGTAATATTGAAGTATATAATGGCATTTATAGTAAAGTACAGAAATATTTCTTTGCCTTACACAACTAAAATATTTTTTAATTTATACTTAAAATATTTTAGGTGTATTTTAAAATTATGTACGAAAAAACGTAGTAGTGACGTTTCGGAATCTATTTTTCTTTGTAGTAAATTTTACTATAATTATGGAAATAGTTGCAATATTTATGGCGAAGTGGGTTGAAAACCTTTCGCTTTGATGCGAATTATAAGAGAGCAAAAGTGGTATAGTTCAAGATTGTGAAAGGAAGAAATGATCTCTTTTATTCCATATTTTCAGAAATAGTAAATGTGGCCAGATATTTAGAGAGCGAATCAAATATTCTGTCGCTCATTCTCGAGCAGTTCACCTCATCAACTTTCCGAAAGTTATTACTGAGCCGTTGCACATTTTTTTTCTTTCGGTATCTATACTAGTTTTGCGAAATTTTGAGCCAAAGGCCAAAGACATTATTTAAAATGACACCAGAAACTCCCAGCATCTATTATTTTCGACTTCCACAAGATGATCAAACAATCGTATTTCAATAATCGACGGGTTGTAGTAACAATATTATTTAAATCATATACCAATTGTGAACATTAATCCGCCACAAATACAAAATGTTCTCCTCCTATTCTTGTTCTACCAAAGTATACGAAAAAAAAAGAAAAAGAACGGTCCCAAAGTATTTATTTCCAAAACAAAATCAAAATTTTACTTTAATTGATGTTGAACTCTTAACATTTCATTTTTTTTAAATTGCACAGGGAGCAAAAATCTTAGACAAGTTAAGGAAAAAAAGAAAACCAAATAATCATAAATCAAAAATTTTTATTGAACCTGCGAAAATCATTTTAATTGAATAATATCATAAAATCGTAAATCCATTCATAATACTTTGAAATAACTAAATAATTTCTATATAAATATAGTTGTGCTTGAATTCGACACAAAAATATTAGTGTATATACTAATTTCCTCTTCTAACACAGTAGACATTGTGTTAGAAGAGGAAATTAGTCTGTCATAAATTACAGGTTATGTGACGAAAAATAAGAGATCCTAATGCGCCCTCGTTAATAGACATGCCCTTCCTAGATATTTCAATAGAAGGGCATATCTCAATGCTTATAGAAGACAATATGGGCTCATAGATATTTCTTGTGATTATCATTGTCACACCGACCGGACCTAAATTTACCAAAGCTTTGACATATCACTTCCAACACGCACTAAAATCATAAATAAGAATAACGGGAGAGCGTTTGCGTGGCTATTTAAATTAATATCTTAACATCAAAATATGTAAAATTTCTCAATAAATACATTAAAAAGTGCAAAATTACTTTCTTAGTTGTAAAATTCACTATTTAAAGTATGTGCTTTAAATCCATATCAAAATTTTAAAACTATGTCCAATCGTTAATTGTAAATTTGCGTATATTATTATTGGGACATCTTTGTGTAATTTTACAGTCAAAAGAGAAGCTGTCTAATTGCCTTCTGTTATAAGGGATTTTTTCCTTCAGAGTACAAAAACAAAATGTATGAGTCTGACTAATACTCCAAAATTTTGCTTTTACATCTATTTTTTAAATAACTTATTCAACTAAAATACCCTTAAGTTAACAAGCCACATTATTTTAACAATTGTATTCTTATAGAAACAACATTACTACATAAATATGTAAGAATCAATTTAAAAAAAGAAAAAATTATAAGTTATTTTTTAATATAGTGGCGATTTTCAATAAAATCTTCAATAGTTGAATGGAAAAATTTTAATAGACTTCAAAATATAAGGAAATTATTGTTTAATAACAAAGTTTGAAGTCATAGTGTGCAGCCACATATAGCTTTATTTTGATTGTAAATTAAAAGATGGGAATTTTTGCTTATTTTTGAGTATTAAAAAAGAAATTTTTTTCTCTTCTTATTATTTTTAAAGATGATGATGAAGTCATGCTATTATTTAAATTACCTATATAAATAATTTCCTGGATTACATTTACAATAAAGATAAAGATAGTTAAAATACCCAAGATAGAACTGAAACTAGTTTAGCTTTCTTTTTTTTTTCTCTCTATACTTATTGTTTAAAAAATTTCACAAATTATTTTCCGCATGAACAAAAAATATATAAATTTGAATCTTCCTTAAATGGTTTTTCACGGAATTTTAATAGTTTATATGTATATTGTTATATTCAGATTATTTATTTTATACTTAATGTTTAGTCTACCGAAAAAGAAAGATTTTGTTATTTAAGAAAATTTAATGTTTGCCTATGGCGTCTTTAAATATTTCAATTTTTCAAGAGAAAATTTTTTGCAAAAAAAAAATAATTATTTCTCATAAGGGATTTCTTGTGTATAGAATATGAGAAAGAATTGCAAGCACAGTAAGTGAGAGTTTTATAAATATTATTTATTATTAATAACAGTTGGTAATTATTAGCTAATACTGTAGGTAGTATTTATAGGAAGCGTTTTGGATGTATTATATTAAAGAGAATTAAGTGCGAAATCTTGTGTGAGAAATTTTGCATAAAATTTAATATTTTTACTTGTATGTGCAAGTTTAATATTTTTACTTGTATGTTACATTGATCTAAATTCATACGTTTACTAACGATTACTATACTCATAGGTGAACTTTTAAATTGTTGATTGAAATTATGAATCTTGAATTTGGCAGAGTATTTCTAAGGACCCAAAATAATTTATACGATTCTTGTATTAAGAGAGAAGGGATATCAATTCAGAAATTTTTTTCAGTGCCTTTTTCATAGCTTCTTGTGAACTTTTAGCTGATTTTCTTTTAGAAAATTGGGCCCTTTCGTATAATTAAATTTCGAAAATTGTAATTTAAACCATATATTCGAAAATTAAAATAATATGCTTTAAGATTATGGAGCAGTTTCGTTATCGTTAGACTCATTTCCTCTTGCTACAACAAATAACCATTTAAAATCATTTTGATTTCATTTTTTGGCTATTTACTATCAAAACTAAAAAACTTTTTGAAGTTGAAAATATTTTGAATGCTTCTTGTACCGCAAAATAATTCAATGACAAAAACAAATTTGAAATAGTAATGAACTCATAATGGTTAACTCCAAAAGAGCCATTTTTCTTTAAGAATTTTTGACATATTTTTCTCATAGACAGTATAAGTTGCTCCAGTCAGTATCGGCTTTCGGTATTGTTTTAATAACTTATTTCAGTAGAATTTAAGAAGAAAATTTTTTCCCTCGTTTTCCTCCTCCAAGTTATCACGCTTTCAAAATAGTAAAATATCTCAGATTCTCCAAATTTCAAGTAATGTTAAAAGCATATAGAGAAATGTGAATATTTTTCTTAAGTCACTTAGTAAATTTCGAATCTAAATACATTGCATTAACGCTTCTATGATCATTTTTTCTTTCTCATCCTGAAAATATGCAATATTTTTGAATTGTATATATTCATGGAGTAACATTCTCGCTTATTCAAGAAAAAATGGATACACAACAAATTATTGGATTGACCGGAATCCAGTCTTGGTTCTTTCCTTTAATTATGTTATTAGTGCTCTTCAATTATGTGGAGAAATTTTCGTTGTCCCTAACATTTCAATTTTTAAATTACCACTAGAATTTTAACTTTAAGATACTAAAATCAAAATCACTACTATCGTTCTGTTCCACTACCTTCTTTTTTATTCTTTTCTAAAAAAATAATTAAATATTTATTGCAAAATTTCATTAATTTTTTTATTAATACAAGAATTATTTTTTTAACATTGCATAATTTTTGGAACACATTCATTATTACATGGCTACCGTTTCTGTCTAACTTGTTCTTTGTATACAAAACAAAGTGTTTGTATGTATACACACGGAGGATGTTTACATGAATTTTATATTAAAATGCAAATGGAAATTGTGGTAAAAAAAAAGTACAGAGTAAAATAAAAATTGACAAAAAAAAATCGCGGATATTTATGTAAAAAAGCAAAAAAGGATAATGGAAATCAATGAATTAGCGAATGCAAACAGTAACAATGCAAAAAACACAATAAAAAGAACAAAAGAGTGAAAATATGTCACGATATTTAAAACCGTTTGGTCGGAAATAACATGACTTTAGGATACAAAGTAAAAAGCAAAAAGTAAAAAAAAAAAAATATGCAAAAGAAAAAAATTATTTTTGTTAAATTTTAACAATTTAAAGCCAAATGAATTTTTTTTTATATTATAAAAGAAGTTCAGAGTTAAAACAGTAGGTTTATGCTACGAAAATTATGACTTTCTAGGATTCGTAGACTATTTCCGAATTTTATAAGCATTTTTTGAATTCCTACGTAATTGGCTGGGATGTCCTTCAATTTATTCTCAATTTATAAATTTTAATAAAAAACTATTTTACTGGATCTCTTTAATTATTCTCAAATTATATCGAACTAAATATCAAAAATCACATCACTTCCTTAATTTAGTTCGAATTACAACAATAGAATGAATTCACTCACAACAGGATTGCCCATACTCTAAGTATTCTTTCTTAAGGTATTATACATACGTAACGTGCTTGCAAGCCACTGCTTTGTGGCGGTTGGAAACACACTGGTTACAAAGTTATTGTAAGAATTAGTTGGCAAATTAAACAAAAAATTATTGTCAAGTTGTCAAGAAAAACATTGTTTCTGTGACTCCCTATCTCTCAAGTTATGTTTCAGAATATTTTTAAAGAGATCTTATGAAATATGATTTGCTTATTCTCACAGTGTACAGGGAATTGCAATAAACAAAATCCAACCGTTAAGAAGTTCAAATCGTAGAGAAAGCTAATAAGAAGAGCTTGATTACGATAATGCTTTTTACTGTATACAACAAAGCTCTACTTTTCATCAGTACCTTATTAATTATGGGACAACGTCAATATTTCATTACAGTTTTCCTTTCCTGTTGCGATTTATTTACTCATCTTTGCCAGCTACTATTTTTTTTTCATTTTTATTTTTCTCTTGTTTTTTGTTATTTATTTTGTGAATCGTTCGCTTCTCTTTTATAGTCAACATTTTTTTTTCTGGTTCAATTTTTTTTTCTCTTTTTCTATATATTGTTGTTGCATTTTTGACATATTTAAAGAATTGAAAATGCAAAAAAAAAAGGGAGAAATTTATTAAGGTGAACAAAAAAAAAGGTGAACTTAGCGTATTATGTAAATTTAAATTGATTTGACGGGAGAAAGAAAAACAGATATTTACATGTTTAGATGAGGAAAATCGGGACTTTTTTTTGTATATTCTTGTGAAAATTATATATCTATGTATGTACGTGCATATTAAATGAATTTGATTGATATACTACCGTATATCGTCCGTTTAGTACTTGTTTCCGACAAACGCCATTTATTCACTTTTTATGCTAAAATTCTTCCAGGAACCAATGTATTTGTGGAGGTGATCCTTTATAATTCCATAATGAATTTATCCTTTATGCTCAATAAGTTTTGAAATAATTTATAGCTCTTTATGATTTCAAATGTTAAGTTAATTTTAAGTCGGAGTTGTCCGAAGAAATAAATTTTCTATATATTGTAATTCAACTTTGGAATATTACAATTCGAATTTGAACTATTCCATGGCCTTCATAATTGAACTCTCAAAAGAATTGAAGCAATCAGTGGACAAAGGCGTTAACTTACATTTGCATTGTGACATTCTTTTCAACTAACAAATTTTAGAACTATTATTTTTTTTTTGTTACTTTACTCTTATGTAGACTGTCAATCTCGTCTTCTATTAAATTTCTAGCCATAAGAGTAATCATACAGTTGAAAATATATGAAATTTAACAATGAAATGTTAGTTAACCCCTTTGTCCTCTTACCACTTCAATTATTAAAATTTTTTTTTTTTTCCTTCTTCACTCCTAGGAGGAGTATAGGGCTAGTGCATGATATCTATGATGCTCTAGTTTCTATAGTCATAGAGAGTTAGCTAGGTAGGTGACTAGCCTACCGTAGCAATTATTGAAATAATATCTTCATATTTAAAAAGAAAAAATTTCCCTGAGCTCTTCAGATCAGTTTTGTTATTAAATAAAACCTTAAATTTTTAAATCGTTTTCTCAAAAATCTAGTTTTTGGCACTTACCCGAAACAAGCCTCAAACTGATGATTTGTTTGTATATGTATTATATGTTTGTTAGATCTAAAAGTTTAGATGATTTTATTTACACATTTAAATTTAGTTTTTAATTCTTGTTTTGGATTTTCGATATTCAACACGTACACACATACAAAAGTGAATGAAGCTCTTAAAGTATAACAGCAGTAGTTATAGGTAATTCTCATATTTTTTTTCTATAAAACCTACAAAAAATTTAATGTTATTTTTTACAGTTAAAACAGTTTTATGTAGTACAATTTTTACTTACTCTGAAATTGACATTTTCCCGATTAGAATAAAAAAAACAAAGAAAAATGAAAGAAAAAAAATATTATTTTGCATAATAAAAGAAATTTGAAAAGTCAATTATTGACACTATTATAAAAAATAAAAACATTTATGACATAAAATTGAAAATTATCAAATTTTTTTTTGTTAATCAAAATTTACATGACATTTTATTTACATTGTCATGTTATAGAAAAGCAACTACTTATAAAACCGTGATTTTCATCAAAATCCAAGATCTTCGTTCTAGCATGATTTGACACTTTGGCTGCAATAGCGACACTACATCTAATTTAATAACATTAGAAATATAAAAATTTTTTGACAACATTTTTAATCCAAAGCACTTCTTATAATTGGTTTCTTTCTAGAAAAGCTCAATAAAGAAAAAGTTAAGTTTTCAGCTAAAATAAATAATTTTGTTCTTTTAACTTCTTTTTTCCTCAAAACCACTTTTAAGAGCAGGTTGAAAATATAAAAATCTGCAAATTACGACTATTCATAAAATTTATTATTATTATACCGAACTTCGTTAACATAATTTTTAAATTTTTTTTAGGGGGGACCAGAGCCCTTGTGACACTTTTCACTTCGACCCAGATGATCTCTTGTAATTCGTGATCCAGTTACATGAGCACCGTTCCTAGACCCATGACCAATTTCAGTATTACGTAAATATGAAATAAAATTCCATATGAAATTAAATCCATATTAAAATAAAACCTCCGAAGGGTTCACAAAGCCTCGCCCGAGGCATTTAAGCCTCAGCCGAGCCACAGTCTCATACTCGTATAGCAGATACTCCGTCGTCTAATTGTCTTCCAAGCACAAATGACACAGGCCACTCTCCACCTTACCATCCTGTTCAGATGAACCAGCAGCAAGTTTGAATAACTCAACGAGATCAGCTCTTCCCCGACTCCCCTCCTTCCCCCCCCCCCCCCATAATATGCATAATATTTCAATACACTCAGAAAAAATTTTAATTCTGCTTTAAAACCAATTACATTATTTATTAATATTTTCAAACAAATTTCTAATTTAAAATTAAACAAAAATTAATTTATTTTTTGAATAAAATAAGCCAATTGAAAACGTTATAATCATTAGGAATTAAAAATTTCTTTCTTGTTTTACACTGTTAGAAAAAAATTGGGATAAACTCATATTTCTCCTCAAAAAAAAATCTTAAATTTTTTAAAGCTTTAAAAATGATAATTGCCTTGAAGAACTTTTATTTATTTTTCATAAAACTAAAAAAAAAAATTCTTTAATTTTACGGTCTTAGAATAATTTTTTGTGAGAGCCGGCAAAAAACCAAAATCTAACAGCATCGTTTATTATCATTTTAAATTTAAAAGAATAACCAAAAGAAAAGAGAAAGAAAATAAAAATTTTAAAGTCTTCGACTCTCTTTCTAGTTTAACCTATTTAAACAAAATTTATAAAGACGTACGAAATAGCAAAAAATAACAGCAAATAATAAAAAGAAAAAAAAAAAAATAGAGAAAGGCACGTGACCTCCGGTTTTAACGCTTTTAAAAACGTTTAAGTTTCTTGTTTTCTTATTCTTTTCTCATATTCTCACATTTATTTTCTTCTCACATTCAAGTCTCACATGTTATGCCAAAAACATTCTATTCAAACATTTTATATAAGAAAATTCATACACGTTTAAATAATAATGGGTGCTAAAAGCACGCACCAGTCGAGGGGGAAAAAAATTCTTTTTATACATAGAATAGGCCAACCATATTTTCTTATCATCATTAGAAAGTTCTCATTTCCTTTGTAGACTTTTGTTCTTTAATTTTTCTTCTTTGTAAACTTTATTTAAATAAATAACTTGTAAATTAGACGTTCTATTTTGTGTACATCTTACCTTTATGTTAGATACGATATATATATCGTACATTGGTCTATATTAATGGCAAAATAGTTTTTTTTTTCTTTAAATTAAAAACTCACTTAAGAAATTGATCTATTTGTTGTGTCTGTACAGGGGGAAAAATATTCCAAAAACCAAATTGCTTGCAAAGATCTTGTAATTTTTCAAATATCAAAATATTTAATAGCCAATTCATCATTCTATATGGACAAATTTAGTGTAAATTTTTTTATGACAATTAATTATATGAGAATTTCCTAAAAAAATTGTCAATAATATTACATAGATCGGCTTTAGCACGTCTCCAATTAAATAACGAAAAAAAAATGTAATCAAATGTCTCACTCTTTTCGCTCGACCATTTTATATAAAAATAGACCTGTGCTGATAAGTATGATTTTATCTATGTTTCTCTAGAATAAATTTTTATTTACACCTCCCCGTACTCGTTCATGAAGTTACAGCCACAAAAATATATAATTTTTGGGCATTCGTTGCATCAGACTTCCAGAAGGATGATACAGTGATTTATTTTTTCTATCATAACGCAGCATTCAAAAATGTAAAGAACCAAAATTTTTATGCAGAATTTTCATCTTATTGAATTTATTTATGTAACATCTTAATATCAAATTCTTTTTAATTGCATATGTAGCTGTACTTGAACAGATGCTCGAATAAAATCCAAATTATATGTATATAGGATTTAAGAAAACGAATCAATATACGAGTATGTAAGGTGTAGAGTAAAATTATCAGTAAAAATTTAGCAAAAATTCGTAATCTCATTCATATTATTAAAGTTTATAATTTTAAAACATTTTGAATTGAACCAAATTAATTATAAAATTATTATCTTGCTCAATATCCTAAATTGTAATAAATTTTTAATCCAATTAAACTTAAGAATTTAGCTACTTAACTCAGCCAGAACAAAATATTGTAATTTGGTTTGAAAACCACACAGCAAAATTATAGAATTTCTATATTTCAAAAATCCGTAATATTGGAATTGTTTCCCGACAATAGAGCTATTAAACTTAGCATCATTGCATGAATCAAATACAGAATTTCAAAAGTTAACCTAAATATTATTTATTATTTAAATCCTCAATTATATGGTAAATATCTTTATTTTCTAGATTTAATACGATGATGCAAGAAAAACCAATTAATTTATTGAAAACGGAAAATTTCATATCACAATAAAAAAGTATGAACCATCCACCATCCTCCAATCAATTTCAGATTTTCTTCAGTTTTCTTTTTGTTCATTTTTTTTAATCAGATCAACTCAATTTTTGCATTTTATACTCTATGATAGGCTTAAAGAATTTACCGTATCGTAATTCTAAAAAAAAAAAAAATTTTTTTTTTAATTGCATAATTTTATATTAAAAAAAAGTACCATAATCCGATTTTAATTTTAACTATTCAATATTGATTTTTTTTTCTATTTTTACTATTTTAACCTCTTTTTTTCTTTGTTTATACTTTAATAATGAAGATTAAAAATGCAAATAACATATTGGTAATGATGTCTTAAATATATATGCATCTATATGTAGATGTCAATAAAAATATTGGTATGCAAAACTCCGATTAAAGTATTGCCCTAAACCAGAAATATCGTAAATCCAATTTTGAGGAAATTTGTTAAAATACAAGTTAAGGCAGAAAAATTTATTAAAAAATTTTTCTCCTCGAACTGCGCTCGAACCAGTGATCTACTATTTTCTAGGCGGACGCTGTACCAACTGAACTACAGAGGTCTACAAACTTAGCTACAACAACAAATTTTTAATTATTTTTTGCGCTATATTTAATACAGGTCTGGTGTAAGAATTTCTCCTGAAACTCGGCTTCAAATACTAATCCACTTATTATAAAATTTGCGTTTCTATAGTATTGTTTCACTTTATGTTCACATGGCAGACAAAACTAAAACATCATGGCTCAATGAGTAACAAATGCTTGCCATATTCCAATTATTTGTTGTCTTCTCGTTTAATTCTCAATAATAATTCTAATTTTAATTCTTAGTCTCGGAAGAGTCGTCTTTCTTTCAAATATAAAATGTAAACTATACAAATATTTTTTATAGGGTAACACCAGCTCATTGCAATTTTATTCAGTTATACTAAATTCATTCTTCAAACACTAAAATTAATAAAAATTTTTAAAAAATCCCTATAAAACTTTATAAATTGTGACTTACAACATTTTGTTATTTAAGGCGATGATATGTAAAATCATAATTTTATGCACATAGCTGTATACCATACCACATAATTATATACAAACAATCATTAGTGAATGAACGTAAATACATAAAAATTATGATAAAAAGAGATCATAAGAAGATGTTTTGCCATGTTATTATTGAAGAAAAATTTAAAGTGAATTGAGTAAATTGAAATTAGAGTAGTTATTCTATTATGCTATACAAATACTTACACACATATGTTTAAATATTATAGATATTATATTGAATTTTATGTAAATTTTATTGTAAGAAATTATGGTATAAAATGTAAAATAAACAACAAAAACTAATAAGATAACTAAGGAATTCAAAATAAAATTACGTTATTTGCATACGGAATACAAACGGTTTCATATTATGTCAAGGTTTTTATTTCAGTTGTGCTTTTGTTTTTATGGTATTATAAAATTATTATCATAATTAGGTTACAATCTGTTTATGTGTATGCATATGTAAATGGAATAACTAAAGAAAATTATTATTGGAATGTAAGTCAATGTTTACATATCAAACAATTTTCCATTGATTTTGTTTGATCTAATTAAAATTTTATGAAAATTTGATGTTTAAACGTCAATGGAATTTCTTTGTCGGAAAAAATCAGAGCGCCAATAAATTATCATCCAATTGACAATGAAATTCAAGTGTTGTTTGTAGGTTTGACAGAAAAATATAAACAAACAGCACCAAAATTCAATGCGAAACCAAAAAATTCTATGAAATTTTGCAGAATGGCGAAAAATTTACTTAAGAGTTTCACATTATAGCTTCGTTCGCCCGCCATTCTGTTAACAAAATATCTACACCCTGTTAACTAGAAAACTAAATTAAAGAATTCTTCACAAATTCTATACACAAAAATTTCGATTTTGTGTCAACCAGTTGGCCACATGTTCACTGTTAATTGCTGGGATTGTATGAGCGTTATTATAAAAAAATTGAGGTTTTTATGTATTGAATGCTTTTCAAACAAATTTTTAACTTTATGTTAAACTCTACCCTATGTGAAAGTCAGTCTTCATTACTCTAGACGGTGAAATACAAAATCTATATATTTTTTCCTTCCAAACTAGCGTCCATAAAATTTAGCATAATCATCAAAGTTCATCGCATAATTTAGTTAAATAAAACAAAAAAGTTCCTTTAACTAAATTGCTTTAAAAACGATAAGATGACGGAAAATGTTTTGTCAATCAAAAGTAAAATTCCAGAACTGATGTTAATATTCTCCTAAAAGCATGCATTATTTGAGCACTATCTTATATTCCCCTAAAAGCATGCAATATTATAATGAAAGAAAAATGTTAGATTAAGAGAACATTGAACAAAACAATTGTTTTTTATTCATTTAAGAGAAATGTGCTAATTTGCAAACTAGTAGTTTGATCTGAATTCATTTTAGTAATAGTTTATACCATTTATTGATAAGTATGTATAATAGGTTAATAAACCATAATCTTATCACATTAACAGACTGAAACAGTAGCTAAATTAGGAGTAAAACAATTGTAATTGATGTGAACAAGTTGTTTTTTTCTTAATTTATCTCAAAATTATCGACAATCATTCGATAATGAAATTGTTTTCGAATTTGTTTGAATTTTATTTCCTCCAGTATAACCTTGAAAATCTAACATTTTTGTTATATTATCACATGAATTTTGTGTATGCACGCAAAAATTATTAGTCATTACGTTATATTGACAAAAATATTATAGTTATGATAGTCTTATCTCGGACACCTTTGATATTAAGAACTCTTAACGTTCTAACTTACTAGTAACAATCAAAGTGATAGTTACTTCTTCTTACAAGTTATTCAGTATTCCGTAATTTAAAAATCTCTGCTCTAGTTTTCTTCTAATAATTAAGGAAATTCTAAAATAATTCAAGATTTTTTTAAGATATTCACAATTTTAACCTTTAATATGAGTAAGCCATGTACAATATACGCTCACCCTCAAAATTACTTATGCATACACATATCTTATGCTTTAAAGAATTTACAAAACAAAACCATAATGAAATCACAAAAAATGAATATAAAGAACAAAAGAATACTTACTGCTACTGATAAAACGTTACATGAATTTCAATAATTTTTACTATGTTTCTAGCACTTTGATTCTTAAAATACAAAAAAAAAAAATTTGCATTGCAAACCTATACCTACCTCACCTACATACTTAAACAAAATAGAATGGTAAAGACGACAAGATGACGATGCCGATAACACTCAATAGTCAAACACTAATAGCACTACTAAAAAAAGCAAAAAAGAAGAAAATAAAATGGTTACTTTAAATATCATAGATTATTTTTAGAGAGTAATATGATTACCACGGTCAATGACTATTTTTAACACATTTCCAATAAAATTGAAAAATAATGTGCTCATTAGTTTCGTTCTGTCCGTATGTCTGTACGCAATGTTCGCAAAATTTCTACACCTTCTGAAATAGAAATACAAAATTTTAAACTAAAAAAAAATTTTAGAAGAAACTTACTCCCATTAGCAAAAAATTTTTATCTCTTTCGGTTCCCTGCTGTCTCAACAGTAAGGAGTTTAAAGTTTGAAATGCTCCTAAATATTGATAAATAAGTCTTTGAAAGCAAAAAATGTCCTACATCTTTGCTTTTACAAGTTTTTTTTTTTACCCTACTTCGCTCCTTAGAGGAGCATAGGGCTTGTGCACGATATTGCAGATAACAAGGAACCAGTTGCTTACGTTATTGAATTTACTAGGTGACGAGTCTACCGTATGCTTTTACAAGTAAGCGTCTTTTAATATTATTTTATCTTAATGATCTAATGAACCATTGGATTTCCTCCATTATTTTCATCCTAAATTTACGCAATAATTATGATATACTTTGGTTGAGCCGGAAATGTGCTAACTTACAAACGATTGGTTTGATCCGAATTCAGAATTTTTTTTTTAAGTAGTTTACTTGAATCTTGTCAACTTGAATAGCAAAACAAAAGACAAAAAAATAATAAATTGTTACAAGATAAAGAGATTTCTTTTATTTTTTCTTGTGCCAAGACAATTATTGTTAAGAAGGAAGAGAATATTTTTTATGCAACACAAAATAGAAAAAATACACAACAATAGAAACTAGAATTGAATTAAAAATAAAAATAAGTAGAAAAAAATGTAGGGCCATTACTATGTTTTGTTCGTATCTGATTACAATTCAAATCTAAAATTACGGAAGCATTTTGTGTATTACAATTTTTGTTTTTATTTGTTCACTTCTGTATTTTCATTTTATGCGACATTGTTAAGGTAGGATATTGTATATAGCATTCTTTCAGATGATCTGGTGTAATCGCTGTGATTTTGGTATACAACAATGATTATTGGTTTTTTATTAATATTTAAAACGTGCTTCATAAGAAATTTCGATGCTTAGCAAATTTCTATATGTATGTATATGTATACGATTTAGAATTAGAAAATTCTATAAAACAATTGTAGCAAGGTAATTAGAGGAAAATGGAAAGAATTTTATAAAAATTAAAATATTTTTAAATTTATATTTTTAAATTTAAATTTAATATTAAAGCAATTCGCTGAAATTAGAATCAAAGAAATTTTGTTAATTTAGAATTCGGTAAAATTTGGTGAGATTTCTAAACTTAAAAATCTAATATATTGTACAAAATAATTATCCTTGGGCCACAGAACCGCCATTCCCAGAAAAATATCTTAGAAATATAAAAAGTCGAAAGTAGATATTTTATATTTTAAAACAGCAAAATGTTCTTACTCCCCCCCCCTTTTTGCTTTTATAGTATGCTTTCAAGACATTTTTCGCGGAGAACGAAATAAAAACATATTGGATTCAAAAATGTGTTCAATTTTTATCGGTATAATGACATAAGGACAAATCCAAACAGCTGCTTTATTCTTTAATATATCTTATTATTTGCATTGGTTAAGTTATGCTCAGCCCCGGATTTATCATACATGCAAAGTATGCATTTGCAATGGGCGATAAAAAATAGGGGCGCCATTGAAAACTTAAAAAACCCTTAAATTTAAAAAAAAAAAATTTTCACCCAAAAAAAAGGATTCCAAGTTTTTTTTTATACATCAATTTATAGCGAAATTAACTTAATAAAATCTACCTACATGCAAACATAATATTTTGTTCCTACACATATTTTCTATTTGCACCATATAACAAAAAATGTTCACAGAATTAAAATTACTCCTACATTTCTTTACTCTACACTACTCTTTCATTCTTATTTTTTATGTACTGTATATGCCTATAAACACAGAATATTATTTCACACAGCTGTATACATTCAAACGTTCATATATTATATAAGTGAAATCGTCTCATATAATATACATACATATATAGAAGCAATGTACGCAACAAATAAAAATATTCAAAAATACACATGTACACATAATTTATATTGTCTAATATGAATAAGATCAACACTCATGCGTACACATATAATTATCTCATAAAGCAAAATTTTTATTTTGCTGAGATTGCTCCCTATCAACACTCGCTCGTCCACATATAATTATATCACAAAGCAATGTTTTTATTATGCTTAGTGGCTACAGTCGTTCGTACACATTATATTTAAATTGTTTCATACATGCAAAATTTTATTTTTGCTTAGTTGGCGTCCACTCACCAAACAAACAAACACATTATTATAATGTATTACTTTTCTGTATACTATTGCATTAGTAAACAACAAGAACAAAACAAAAAAAACACAAATTAAGAATGAGAATAGAAAGAAATTAGAAAAAGAGAATGAGAGCAATATTCTTAAATGATGGAAAGCATAGCTTGATATTGAGATTGTGTATCCCCAATATTTTGTTTTTGTTTAACAACAAAAAATTTTGAATAAATTTTAAAATTACATGATCGTTATGAATTTCTACTACTATGTTCTGCTTTCGTTTTTGAAAAAACTGTTATCAATCACAGAATTAAATTTTAATTGATAAAATCTACTACTTATATTGAATTGAAAAAATGTTGTTTAATAATCAAGTGAATGTTAAGAATTTTTATGCTGAATTGATGTAGTGTAAGTCATCCAAAAAATAAGGGTAAAATGAAATGGCGCATAATTTGCTTCACACATTTATCTCCAAAATTAAAACAGTTAAGCAAAACGACATTCTGAAATTTCAAAACCACGAGCCTATAAATACCAGTAAATGCATTTATTTTAATAAAATCTAAAAAATATAATGAACAGTATAAAAGCTTATAGCTATGTTCATGAAAAGCTTAGTTTTTAAGTCACAAATTTTAGAACGAAACTTTGATTTTCCTTAAATTTTTGAATGCAAGTCGAAACTTTTTTTATACGCTGCTTCATTTCTCAGGCGATTTGTGAAATAAAAAGCCAAATTTTACGAATAAAAATAAAAATAATTATAAAAATAAAAATAAAATTACGAATAAAAATAAAAATAATTTTTTACTTTTTTTCATATTCAAATAAGCTGTGAAAAAGTTCATTTGATATAATTTTCATAGAACCTTTTACAATAAGTTTCACTTACGTCAAAAAGTAAATTTTTTGGTTGTTAAAATCAAAAAATCAAGTTTAAGTGATTGATATAAATCTGATCATAACTTCATAAAAAAACGTACAGTTAAATAAATTACCTTGTTTTTGAATTTATAAAACATAAAAATGGAAAGTTTAGTTCCAGACTTTAATTCTATAATTCAGCACAATAAGGTTACAAGAAACTTCTTTATGATGCACAATGTGCAATGCCTATTAAATTTTGTTCGCAGTAATATAGGTGAAAAGGTTGAAGGGGGGGGGGGGGGGGGGCGCACTTTTTAGGAACCGCTTAGGGCGACGAATACATCTGAACCGCGCCTGGTTATGCTACAACTTCATAATTGTTTAACCCCTTAAAATCGACATATGTAAATATTTATGTGCTTGTCTCGCCTCAATCGTTTTAGATTTAGTTAATCATCAAATTTCCCTTTGTTGGGTTAAATTTTGCATTTTTTAACATTTAATGTACTCATTCTTTTTTTCGCTAAGTTTTCAGGCCTTAGCAAAAAAAAGTTAGTTATGTGAAAACACTAAATTTTGCAAATCGAGTTTTCTATAGACACGGACTTCTACATGATATGGAAAATCGTAAACAAACAATTTTATGCGAGATATCGGTCGGTCGACACGATTCTTCTTCCAATTTTCAAAAATCTTATAAAAATTTTTATATAACATTACTTTCATTTCTGAATTTAAAACACTGCCATCTATGCGTCGTAAATAATAAAATTATTATGAACAACATTAAAACAATTCTCTTTCTCTTTAAAGAGAAGATTAACGGTAATACACTTAATATATGCGTTCATCATAATAATTTAAGCAATTCAAAAAGGAATTCTCATAATATGAAATTTATTACTTTTAATATGAAATATGATAAATGAAAATTCTCATTTTATACATAACACTTGCAAGCATACAACCCGACGCACTCACATTTAATTATATATACATAATAATAAAAAAAATGTCTCTTTCTCTTTCTTATCTGATAAAAACTCTCTAGTGTTATATTAATAATAATTTAGATCTCATAAAAAAAAAAAAAATTTGTTTTTTCATTGCCCATTTAATGTGTCACATAAAATCATTTAAGAAAAAAAATTTTAAAGAAAAATTACGCAAGGAAAAAGAAAATTATGAAAAAAATATTTATTAAAAAAGTGACATTACACTTTCATACATTTGACATAACAAATTGTTAGTCTTAAAATTGTATACATATAGAAATTTTTACATAAACACAATAATAAAGAAGAATCTTTTAAAGATTTAACGAGAAGATTTACAGGAACGCTTTAATATAAAAATGAAAAGTATGTTATTTAAATTTTAAAGGAGTTTTTAAGTGTTTTTATTAAACGATTGAGATTAAAATGCTTAAGCGATTTATGGTAAGGGTTATTGAAGAGTGAGCTGGATTATTAGTCCTATACGTATACCTCTAGCTACAGTATGTAACGTTTCTTAACAAACTTATTCTCTTTATATATTTCTTACTATACCAATTACCACCACTTTTACTTCATACACCTTCATAGCCCTAGAATATAAACTCTAGTTGCGTGAAATACTCGTAGTAACTGAAACAAGAATAAAATACATTCCGGCAGATGGCTTAATATTTTTTGATGGAAAATTAATGTCAAAGCCTTGATAATTAAATTGGTAAAATTAGATTTTACTTCTTACATAACAGAGCTTTTCAGATTAAACTTATTGTGATTGTAAAACACTTACTGGTAAAACACTTACTAGAAAACGGTAACAAAACAGTTACATTATTGGATTTATTAGAAAAAAAAATCAGGACATCATGTTTTGATGTAAGTTGGCCTAAAATTTTTAAACGAAGGTAAACGAAGGTATATGACGTACCATAAGTGTTGAGATTTTTGGAAATATTGCTAAAGCTTGCCTATGTTTCATTAACCCAAACTGATTTGTTTCTCTACAATTTCTTAAAAAATTTGTCTTAAAGAATTCAGAGAGGTTATTGACTAATGCGCCAAATATTGATTTCATTTCTATTCACTAACAAATCACTGTTCTCCCTCCTCACGTCATGGTATTAAATACCGTAATTGCTCTCTTGAATTGCCTTTCGCTTAATACAAACTGTAATAAATGCTGTAAAATTGAAAGTAAAAGTATAATCAAAACAAAAATTATATAATTTTAAGTGATTGTATAGGTGAGATATCTTTTTAAGAATTTTTATATTATATATAAAGTTTAAATGGTTATAGAATTTAAAAAATTGAGAGTAAAATAAAATTTTATGCAAATGTTGACTTTAATGATTCTAAAGTCAACATTATTGTTATTTTTATTATTGTTGTTGTTACGATAATAATTATTGTTCTTTTAAAGAAAAACTTATTCTTCTATTTTTATAGTTGTTATACTTTTTTTTTTTGTTTGTATACGCTTGTTACCGGCTATTAAAATTATGCAATTCTATCTGTCATAATTTTATGATTTATTTCCGCTTATTTTTCTTATTCTTCTCAGTGTCGTTTTATAAGTCTTTTTATTTTTTGAATAAGTATTTTGTCTTTTTATCTAGGAAATTATTGTAAAACAGAGAAAGAGAGAGAGTGATAGAGAGAGAAAGTAAAAATAAAATCCCTTCTATTATGACATTTAATTATGCCATCTTAAATCTATACACAAACATTTGTACGTATTTTATGATTTAAAATATTTAAAATTATTAAAGTAGAATAAAAATGGAATATTAGAGGAATTATCATCCTTGTACAGTTATATACGTACCGTAAAAATAAATACAGATGAATATAGTGATTACTCGGCCAATTGAGAGAAACCAATTGAGAAAAAACCAATTGAGAGAATTTAATTATAAAGACTTGTTCCCTTAAATTAATTCATATTTTAACCTCTATAATATGGCAGAGCAACAAGAGAATAAAATAACTTTCAAGAATAAAATTTTACACAATCTTTAAAAGGCTGCTTTTCTCGTAAGCTATTTAAATGTCATTAAAGTTTAGTTTGTCAAATACATGATTGGGAGTAATGTCTATCATAATATTATGGACTATGAATCATTAGTTGTCTCCTTCTTGCCTAAATGCACTTACAACCATCCATTATTTTGCTTTTAAATTATTACTGATAACTGCTCATATTTTGCTCACTCTCTTTCTAAATTTCTTTTATTTTTGAACTCTGTACAAAATGATAACTAAATTATAAATAATTATAAATGAATCGGTAAAGTAGATTATGAACGAATCGGTAAAGTAGATTAGTCCCTCACTCTCTCTCTCTCTCTTTCTATCTATCTTTTTCTCTCTCTTTCTCTCAATGTAACAAGAATAATTTATTTTTTAAAATTACTCCTCTAACTTTTCAACAGTTTTGTAAACAGGATAACAAATTTATTATTATAATAATACCAGAATATTTTATAATATTTAAAAATTCCCTTGAGAATTTAAAATGAAATTTCTAAAAAAAAAACCTTTATGAAATTGTTATGGTTTGGTTTTAACACGAAAAAAAAGTTATTTATGTAAATTTCTGGGGAAATTTTATATCTTTGTAGATTATTACAAAAAGACAGGAGGGGGCAAGGAACAATTTTTAATTATTCACACAATTAGGATTTTCTCCGGTAAATATTAGGGAATAATAAAAATTATATACAATGCGTTTCATACTAAAGGCTTTTATCTTGTAATAGTGAAGTTCATCGTAAACAAATGATTAAAAATTACTAGAAACTGAAAAAAAATTAAGGATTTTGTTGTATTTTTCATTATTGTCCTTTTTAGAATTATCATTTTATAAAAATTATCCTTTATTATTATACATTACAATAATTTTTATATTACGCTCTAAATAATTTGATAGAAGTGAATATAGCTTTTTAGTATATTGCATAAATAATGAGAACTGAAGCTAAATAATTATAAATGAATTCAAATTTAATGAAAAATTATAAAACTTAAATGACAACCTAATTTTTATTGGTGTAGGGTAAAAATGACAAATCAAAATGTTCGTGGCTTAAAGAGTTTTTGTTGCGAGGAAGTAATAGGCAAATGAATAAATAATATGTATTTAAATTTATATTTTTATTTAATTAACTTCTAAAAAATCTCAATTAAATAGTAAATAACTCTTATCATATTACAAATTTTTTTTGTAATTACAAACAATTTCTTGAACAAGGTTTATGGGCTAAGCACATTTATGTAAAAACTAGCCTTAGTAGAATATGACCAAATATATTTCATCCATGATTTTTTATTATAAACCAAAAATTTTGCATATAGGTGACGTTTTTCATTATAACACCTTTAATTTAACCGTAAATCACCTTCTGAAATTTTACATTATTTCCGTACAATTCAACGTAAACTCTTTAACAGTTCCAGTGTTATTTGAGTTATTTTCCTGTTCTAGAATAACTAAACTTGCACAACTTTTAATTAAATTATTAACTATGAGCGCTTACGAGTATGAAACAGTATGGTGCGAGCGTCAAATTGTTTTAAAAGTATGGGTAAAACATAATATGTGAAAATTTTTAATAACTTTCGCAAAGATTTTCTATTTAGACCTTGTTATTAATTTTATTTACAAGCATCTCTCTTAACACTGTTGAACTTCAAAAGTTCATTTCAAAAATGTTCACCTTTAAAAAAAATTTTACTGTTTTTCATACTGTAGAACTTCACATGAGGTGATGAAGTTATACATTGTGTCTACATCATGTATTTCATCATATAAATGTTGATATAAACCCACAAGAACATGATAAAGAACAACGATTACATAAAAGGAAAATAGAAGTCTTTTACATTTTTTTGTTATTTTTTTTCCAACATTTTATCTGATGTGAATTTTTTATAAAATAGTGGACACACTTTTCTTGAAATTTCCTAATTAAAAAAATTTTATGTTTTAATTCAACTCCAGAGTTTTATGAAAAAAGGTAATTCTTAAAATTTATACAATATTAAACATCAAAAAATTATAGTATAATTTAAAAAATAGTGTAAATGACACTTATTATTTAAAAAAAAATAATATATGTGAGTATATTAATGAAAATTTAATATTATTTGTAAATACAATGTGTCAGTGCCGGGTCTACAATATATGTAAAGCAAACATTTATAATGGGCGCCATAAACAGAGGCGCTATTATAAACTTAAAATATATAAAATTTTTTTTAAATTTTTCCATTACGTAGTTTTAAAAAATTTTTCTATTTACTCGCTTTAAACAAACTTGATAACATTTACAAACATAATCCATATGCTAACATTGCCAAACAAGATGCTGAAATTTTAATTCAAAACATGAATTTTATGACTAATTTTGCATTCAGTATGATCTTGCATTACAAGAAAGTGATTTATTGTGTACAATGTGCAATGTTTAATACACATTGTTCACTGTTTTGAAAAAGAAGGGACACTTTTCGGAAACCGCGTAAAGTGCCGAACAAATTAGAACCGGGGCTGCAACGTGTATATAATATTCTTAATGAACTTTGACCTTTTTACTTTTTGAACTTATTAATAAATATAATTTAAATATAAAATATTTTTGATTTTATAGGTTAAAAGTTTAAATATTTTCTTTAAAATCATTTATTTCTAAATTATATACATCATACACTTTGTTATATCCTTTCTAAAAATATCTTAGACTTAAAATATAATTTACATACTTGTTAGTATATACGCACATATCTTACACACATAACTTTGTATAATATTATGTAAATTAGATCTTATACATATTTAAATTTGAAATCATAATTTTTCTTTTATATCTTAATACCTTTTAAAATTGTTATTTTAAAATATTTTGTAAATAGAAAATATTATTAACAAATAAAGAATTTATTCAGGATGTAAAATAAAATTTTATTATTCTTGAAATAATTTAGAATAATGTAATGTAAATCAGTGTAAGAAAATTCTTATAATTGGTGGGCCATGAATCAAATAACATAAAAAACAGGTACTCGAATAGTATGAGAAATTGGAGATTATTTGAAATATGCATTATGGTTCGAACTGAATAATTTGAATTTATACAGTTTTTATTTCTACCTTATAGGGATTTTTTATTTTGAAATAAGTATATCTTAAATCCAATATTTTAACTGTTTTAATCAAAGATTTTTTGAAATTCATTTAAACTAAAAATCGCTCACTTTCTCTTGACGGTCAATCAAACAATTCTAAAGTTAAAAAATATACTCGCGAAATCCAAGTTTGTATAACACAATTTAATTCTAATTTTATTAAAATTATTATTAACCTAAATTTTGGTTCAAAAATTGTAATAAAGTTAAAACCCGAAAATAGTTGTACCACAACTTTCTAATAATAAAATTATTTTCCTTTCAATTCTTTTAAATTTCTTAAAAAAAAAGAACTCTAAATCGAAAAATTGAAATGAATATTCGGATATCAAATTGAATAACTGGAAATCTGTGTAACACAAATGAAACAATTTGTTTCGATTCCTTTATTAAACATTTTTTTCCTATTTTGCTTTCAAACACGTTCCAATGCTACATCGAACTCATACCGTTTTCGGAATTTTAAAACAATTTGTGATATTATACTAATTTTCAAGCACTATTACAAAAAACGTTAACAATTCCACTTACATTCTCATTATTTTTGTGTACTATTATAAATAATTAAAAAGAGCCATTGTGGTCCGCAAAAACTTGAATGTTCGTTTAGTTTTTATTTGACTCTTTATTTTAAAAGTATTAATTTCATTGTAATAAAATAAATTTTAGAAATAATTTTATTATTATGTAAGTATATTTAAAATTCCATATTTATAATGTAATTAAATTTTAATCTTTATTTTCTTTATTGATTTGTTTATTTCATTTATTTTATTTTTTTTGTAAAATAATATTCTCAAAATAAAATAAAAATTATTTAATTTTAAATAATTTCATTTAAAATCTTTTTTTTATAATTTATTATATTTGGTTTAAAGAGATCAATATTTTCGCATTTTTGATATAGGATAATGAAAATATGATAAAATTTGTTATTTTGTATATTTTGTAAATATTTTGTTTAAACCTACATATATTACATATGTAAATATATGTATGTATATATATACATATAATATTTAATTAAGATTCAAACTGAAAATATCATAAAATTTCTTGTAAATTCCAATTGTTATACTTTGATTCTAGCATGTCTAAATATTTTTTATTAATAAATAATAACAATTAAAGTTATTATCGAATTTCTTACAACAAAGTTAGTATAAAGTTTACTATATTAACATCATTTTCCAATAATTGATGTGAACAGCATATAACCGACAACATTTTTAATGAAACTAGTAATACTAACAAAATCACTTTGTTTCACTATTGATCTAGTAAAAAAACTGCACACGAGGTGTTAGAAATTTGTTACATTTTACATTGAAAACAGAAATAGAATACCAAAAAAAATCTTAGAAGAGCGAACTTGTTACCGATAATCAAATAGGAAAATTTGTGAATTATTTTTATATAATTAAAAATTCAACAATAAGTTTTGCCAAAGGGCCGTCTTCTAGAATTTAACATATTGCTAGAAAGTTGACTGCCATAAATGATATTTAAATATCATTTGTCCCAGAGTTAAGTAGCCTAACCAAGAAAACACAAAAATTTTGAAAAAAAAAAACCTGGCAGAAAGCCTTATCATTTTAAGGATTAACTGTCACACTTTTATTTTTTTTTGATTTTTTTTTCTTTTCAGATTACCGACTATTAACAGTGAAGCTTTTCAGTAAATTTTTATTATGGATAAAATTGGTCATCCTTATGTCATTCAATATTTTTATTTGAAAGGTCTTAGTCCAGCCGGTAGCGCAGTTTAAACGTGGCCGTACGAGCTGTGAAGATGAAAATTTTAACACCTTAAGTTTACATTTAAATACCGGGCTAAACGATCATCTAGCAAACGAACAACTAACATAATCGGGTCACCGAGCTAATTATTTCGCTGAAAGTAGTTATTTTGCTATTATGTTAGTTATAAAATTTACTCTGTGTGTAATTTTACTCAGTCATAGTGCAATTGTACAATATATACGTGTATATGAAATATGAGAATTTTTATTCTGTTAACCCTTTGCTTAATTGATAATAAACTTGATATGAAAATTTTTTACAGTATAAGTTGAAATTAAATAATGAAACAAATAAGTTGAAATCTATACAAATTTTTGTAAATTAAAAACCCAACTGAAATGGGTTAAAAATTATTTTTCTTTTTAATTTAGAAAGGAGTTAGACTATTTTCATTTGAAACCTTGAGAATTACCCTTGAAAATTGAATGTATAACAATTGAGGTCATTAAAGGTCAAATTTATTCAATTGATTTTTTAAAAATTTTTTTAATTAATTTTTTAACTTATTTCCATTATTGTAATTATTTTTGCAATTTTTTTAATAAAAAATTCTTTGAATTTTTTTAATTTCTAAGAGGCACTTAAACATATAGAAATTGTGTTTCAAATTTACAGTTATAATATTAATATTTTCATTTATGGTTACTTAAGTAGCTCAAGCACTTTCATTTATTCATCACCAATATATGTAAACATTTTTAGCATAGCCTACCTATATGGGTGGCTTTTTGAGACTCTCATCATGTCATTGATTCACAGTAATGAGTATATGTATGTATGTATGTGTATATGCAATTTGAATTTAGTATTGTTATTTAAAGTAGTTTTTGCATTTTAATGATTATTGCCCGGAAGAAATATTTTTTTTTATGATTTTTTCAAGTTGGCATGAGGTTAAAAATTGAACTTATAGATGAGAGCATTTCTAGTGCATATTTATTTTATACTTTTAATATTTGTATACTTTAATCGTGATGAAAATGACCTTACCATTAAATTGATTAAATAATTATGTAGAAAAAATTCACTAGCATAAGTTATTGAAAGTTTTGACTTAGTTATTATTTTAAATGAAATATTTGATCTCTTTTAGAAAATCTTCAAACAAATAGAAATCGAAGGAAAATGCGCCATAACCATACTGTAAAATTTTTTGTAACTTTCAGCTTTTCTGAAACTTTTAACAATATTTTCCAGAAACAAAAGTCAAAATTTTTAATTAATTAGATTATACTCGAGTGTAACAAATTTTCCGAATTTATCAAGCTTCTTTAAATGTTCCTGTTTAAATATCAGAGAACAAATTTTGGCATTTTTATGCGACAATTTAAAAATCATATGAAAAACAAGGAGTAAAAAAGGAGGGACCGGACCTGAAAATTAATTACATTTAAAAATTGTTTGCACTGTCGTATTTCAACATAACCGTTTTTAATTTAGGTGTACTTCATTGGGCTTATATTAAAAAAAAAAAATAATTTTATAACATTAGACTCTTGTAGATCAGCTTACAAATAATCCGGTTGGAATTTTGATCACAAACAGTAAACAAATTCAATTTTTAAATTATAAAATTTTACTAAAATTACGTTATTATACGTAATAGCTGGTAAGAAAACAATTTACTATAAAAATTCTCTATTTCTCGCCGATTACCAATTAGACGTTGTGGCCTATATAGATAAATACTTGTATGTTTCTTTCATAAGATTTTGCGGTTTAACTATGGTTCTTCATTTCTTATAGGAGTTTCTTTAAGTAAGTGCGGTGATCTTGGCCTAATCAGCTAACGTGAAGCCATAATTATTAATAAAAAAAGTCATTACTCCGTCAGTACTGCTATAGTTTTCAGTGTCTGGAGTGTTTTTACAAAAAATAATTGTAAATTTTTAACGACAATATTTCTTTGTATTGTAAACCATTATGGTAAAACCGGTTACTGCAAAAGAAGTGTTCGTGTATTGTGGAACACTATGCTTCGGGGAATTTAGCCCACGGTTTTATATGAAATTTAGTTTTGTTAGAATAAAATTTAATTTTTGATAAATTATATTTTCTAAATTCATTTTTTATGCTGTCTAAATGGACCATGGTCCATCTTTATCTCACGGGTGGTCCAAATTTCCCTCCAATTTTTAAAACTTTGCAAATTACAGTTTTTGCTTTGAAAATGCAAAAAATGTTCAACATTGAATGCTCAAATTTTGCATTTTAAGTGCATGGTTTGATTGTGACTCTTGTCAGGTTTAAAAAGATTTAAGATAATATAGAGAAATCTGCAAAAACAAAATAGTGTGGTCCAAGATCGTCAAACTTACTCTATAAAATAATATAAATACTTAAAATTTGAATATAATTAAAATTTCAAATTTTAAAATTACACACCATTGGAAATTTATCAGAAATTTAATCATTTTTCATGGATTTCTTCCAAGAAAGTTCAGACTTTTTTTACAGTGTAGGTATTGTATATTTTATTCAAGAATTTCGTATAATTGCAGAAAATAAGCTTCACATATTTGCTTTCTAAAATTTTATTTTTATTGTAAAATTTTTTTTATGTGAACGTAAAGCGAAATACTAAAAATCCTTTCTTCATTATAATAATAATAATGAGCATATCCTTGCCAAATAATATTTTATTTAAAAAAAATACAAAAAAAATGGTGAACAGGTTCTTTTTTTTTGTGTTATTTGGGACTAATTAAAGTTAATTAACTGACCATTTTACATTTTTTTTTGTTTGTAAATTTCGCCTAAAGGACATTATCTGTGTATAAAATTTTACATAAAATTTTAAAAGGCTCTTCTTTGTTCCTTTTTTTTTTATTTTCTTTTCTTGTTTTTTTTCTCTTTTTTTTGTGAATTACAACCATATTGCTATCAAGGGGCTTTTGCTTTGTGTTGTTGAAAGTATTATGAAAATTTTTATAATTTTTTTTTTACTTTCATATTTAAAAATTAAAATTTTTTTTTTTTTTTTGAAATTTTGGAAAGGTGTCATAAAAATTTAATTTACAATAATAATAATTGTAAACGAGAAATATGGAACCTTTTCCCTTTATAATTGTGCGAACATTATTGGAGAATCAAGAATTTAGAGTTTTAATTACAAATTAAAAAATTTTGTGCATTTTTCATATAGGACTTTTAAAAATTATAACAAAAAAAAGAGTGTTGCTAATTAAATAATTTGTGTTTATTTTAAGGTAATCATAAATTAATTAAATAAGTTAAATAAAAATAATTTTTATTTTTGGTAATTAATATTTTATAATAATAATTGGAATTGAGCCGGTGAGTAAATAAACAATTCACAGATGAAATTGAAATGTTCACAAAGTATGAGCCTTTGTTGAATGGAGGTTGTACAAATGTGGTAAAAGACTAGACTAGGTAGACGACAAGACTAGTAAGAACAAGAGGAAAAATTAGAATAGATCATGTCACCTTTGTCATACTCGTACGAACTTGTTATCCTATCCGTGAATTTTTAATACCTTTGAAATACACGTTCAAACGAAAGTAATGGTTGCTTTATTACCACAACAACATTCAATATTATAGGTTCTATAATTTGGAAAATATAGCCAAATAACTTTTAAAGTGACATGGCATCTACCCGACCAACTGACTCAATCACATCCAATTTAAATAGGGTTCCACCATTAATTTACTATAATTAATCATTTTGTGCAAACTAAGTGATTTTAGGTCAATTAGTTTTTGAGTTATCGTTGGAACGGACGGACAGAAAAAGATTAATAGACTCAAAATTCGACGCTGATCAAAATCATACGCTTATATCTATATTTCAGATCTTAACGTTACATTATCTCTTAACGTTTCAAACGGTAAGGAAAATTGATATTTCCCTTCAAATATAATATTTTCGTACGGGTATAAAAAAAAAGTTCTCCATATCTTGAAAAAAAAATTTCTTCTGGTGACTTCTACCAGATGTTTTATAGCAAGTATTTCGAGGCCTGGAGCTTAACAGGATCGGTTTTTAAAAAAGTTTCCAATATAAATTATCTACGACCTGGCTGATAATAAGCCGCACAATAATGCATAATATATAACAATATGACGATATTGTTTATAAAATTTATCTTCGAAACGTTTTTTGGGACCTCTGCTGTGGTATAAAGGATTTCACCAAATTTCTCCTAACAAAAATTGTGGAGCCCTCCAGTATCCTCCCTTTGAATATGCAATGCGGTTATATTTTTACTCATTAGCTATTTCTTTATACTAAGACTAAACACGTAAATAGTGCCAAACGAATACCATTTCCTTGCTCATTGTAATTAAGAATCTAATGTGTGGAAATAAACTTCAAGTAATTAAGAAGATTTCACAGTATTCATTTACTATTTTGTTAAAATTTTATTGAATTTTATTAAGAATTAAATCTTCTAAAGCATATCCTCTAAAGAACGCAAACACTTTGGTTTTCATAACTCATACAAGTACTTCACAACTCATAAAATCAAATCTCACACAACACATAGTCAATTAATTTAATTTTACTTCAAAATAATTTGAATCTTTTCCAAGAACCTTAATAATTTATTCAAAACTATCAATTTTTCTACTTTTTTTTTTTTTTGTAAACTTAGAGCTTACAATGCTAAGTTATTTGCATAAAATTTTCAATAAGGATATACGATACTCATAAATGAGCAAATACACATTCATTCATTGTATTATTAACATAGTTTTTTCACATAAATTACGGGGTCATGTGAATTAAAATATTCACATATTATGCTCACATACTTATAGGTATGTATATACTTAGTATCTACAAACATACCTCAGCAACTAAGAAGATTAATTTCTTTTTGATTTAAGAGATTTTAAGTGAAATTATGGTCGAATTAAGGTTCTAATTATATGAACTAAAAATATTTTCTAGAAAATGCAAATATTATTAATGAATGGGGGGGGGGGGGGGGGGGATTTGGGAAAACAATTTATGTTTTATAAAAGACTTTACAGTTTTATTTCTTTACTCTTTCTTATTCCCATACATTCGCACTAATGCTTATAATGTAATACGGTACTAAAAGCTTTGTTTTTTTTTTTTTTTTCAAATTTTCCAACTCATATTTTTACCTTCCGGTTTTAATCCTTATCATAATAGAATTTTTGTTTTTTTCTATACATTATCCCGGTTCTATATTCGAATTATTTAATGTCCTTAAATTTTCAAAGGAAAACAATTTAATAGCTTATTTTCTTTTTTGTTACTGCTACATTGTTGTTGTTATTTTACTTAGCCTTAATGGTTATCCAGATGAAACAAAAATCAATTGTAAAAAAATATAATATAAAAAATTAAAGTTTAAAATTGACCTAGTTAATCTTGGGATATTTTAAAACCGTTTTAGATCTTAAATTTTCTAATACTGTCTCAGTCCCGAATCGGCACTTCACGACAGAAAATAAATAGAGACTTAAGTAAAAGAGACTTGAATTAATCTATTTTAAATTTTAAAAAATCTGAATTTGTAATTTTTCCAGCTCTTACCCGTTTACCTGGTAATTTAATTTTAATAATGAGCCCGTTCTTCAAGTATCCAGTCTAGTAATAAAATCTTTAATTTACTTTCAAATTTTTCCTTCTGAACACACACTCATAAAATAGGTAAATGCGATATTTAGAAATTATCACTACTCTTTATGTACATAATTCTGAAACAGTTCAAATTCTCCGAAACCTTTTCTGTATTCTTTTAAAGACTCTCCGTTGTATGAACTAGCTTGATAGGAAAATAAGCTAATTTTTTAATCGGGTAATATTCTTTAACAGTACAAAATATTCTTCAAGTATTTCGACTCGCACAATCTTTATACTTTTTAACACTATAAATACATTTTAATACTTAAACATAACTGGTCTAAAGATTTAGCTTTGAAATTTATGGAAAATTATTACCACGTTTAACTACTACAAATATTTCCTTAATATTTTTTGTGTTACAAACTAAATAGAAACTTTACAAGAATTTCTCAGATTTATGAGACAACGTTCATTATAAAAAATATTATGAATATTTCCATTTTAGGTAACAAAAAATTTTACCTAATTTTTCAGATTTTCTCTTTCTTACACAAATATTATGAAATTTAGGTCTAAATGTTAAATTAGTGCGGTTTCTACTTCACGGTAGAAAAAATTATAAGAGGAAAATTTTTTAAAATTATCTTATAGGATAAAAAAAAAAAATAGAATGGTTTTTTAAATTCGATTTAAAGAATTAATTGGAGAAGGAAAATTTTTCATGGATAACAACAAAATATTTTTTTTTTCATAGCCTTAAGTTTTAAACAAATTAGTGACCAAAAAAACACGAAATAAGGAGCGCACAATTTTTTCATTTATCTTTAAAATATTCTTGCTTTTTTTTTTTTTCTACGAAATTTTTTATATTCATTTAATTTTATAAAAAAATAATCTAATTATCCTTCAAGGTTAGTTAGCATTCGAGGGAACCTAAAGAATTTAGCTGCGCTATTCTTATACACATACAAGCATAGGTTTTCCAATATTTCAGTAAATTTGTGATATTTTAGATTAAATGCTTAATATAAGCTCATATTGAAAATATTGCTTCGCAAAACGTGCCAGTTTATTAAATTGCGCACATTTTCAAAGAAACGTGTCAAAGATTGCATTCCTCCTACGGTATTATCTTCCATAAAATTTTTGATAACTGATAAAGAACTTGAAATTTCTCAATTTAAACAAAAACCAACTCACGAACCAGGGAATTTAACTTGAGAATTGAGTCCCCAGAGCTAAATTCCGAAAACTGCTAGTACTTCAAGAACCCGAAAACTGAAGTACCATACTTTTTCTCTATTTTTTTTCTTAAAATTTCACATACAATTTTAGATCGGACATTTTAGAAATCTCGTGCAAATCATTAAATGTGTTAAACGTACATTTATACTGAAATAATTAGTGCAACATTTGACAAAACAATAAGGAAAACCAGTTCAACTCGAAACTGTTCGATATAAATACGACGAATCACTGAATTCATCTTAAATATATAAGCGAAACGAATGCACTATAAATTTATTGCAATGCACTGAAAAACTTAATGATGATTCAACTTCCTACCACTGTTATCAACTTAACCCAATAAATCTGCGATGAGTGACATAATTACACTTAAATTTTAAAATTCAGCAATGTTAAACTTGTATTAGGTCATTAAATTTTACTTAATAAATTTTAAATAATTTCGAAAACAATTAAAATTTAACATTCAACATACACTAAATTCATAACAATTTTATTTCACCCAGATTTTATTCAATTTTTAATTAAATATTACCTTTACTCATCCGTCATAATTTTTGTTGATTTGGGTCTTTAGATTTTTGGGTCAAAATATTTAATGAATTTTTATAAATCCTAATTGAATTCAATGATATTTTAATTTTAATTATAAAAATTTTACACTTAAGTGAACATAATTTTAATGCTTTTGCTCCCAAAAATAAAAAAAAAATTTTAATTATGTAAATCAAGTAGGAATGTGTATGTAGGTAAAAATTAAGCACCTCCAATTTATGTAGTGGAAGTAAATTAGCCAAATGCACGAAATTATCTTATTTGTTCAAAACACAATATACGAGTATTACAAGAAAAACCATTTTTCTGATCATTAAAATCATAAAAATCTTGTCACGACTTTTTAACCTTTTCTCTAGCATAAGATGAGCCCAATGTGTAATCAATTGGAAAAACAAAACATTAATAATTTGATTATTGTAATTAGAAACTCAAACTGCTACTCAAAATATAATGTGAGTACAAAGTTAAAAATTAAGTTCAGGTCAAAAGTATGTGTACAACAAAGTCGAAAAATTAGGAAAGATGATTTTGAGTTGGACTATAATTTTTAAAGGTTATCTTGAAAAACTGACTAGATCAAATCTAATAATTTCGAGTACACCATATATTAAATTGTAATTACTAAAAGCGCTTATAGGAACTTTCCTTCATTCTAAAAATAAATATTTCTTGCCTAATTATTATCTATAGTGTTAGAAATTAGTGATGTACGAATACTAACTACTTGTTATTTTAATACTCGTTACTTCGAGGATTCGAAGTAATCGGTTCCTCGTAGATCAAGAATACTTGTTACTCAATATTCGCACTTAATTTTTCATGTTATCGCATCTAGTATTGCTATTTGTACCTACTTCAATATGGTTTTATTAAAAAAATTCTAATATCTTAATTTAAAATAAGTACCGTCCTATCCTACAATGAAAGGTCAACAAACAACAAAAAGTCCCAAAAAATGGCACAATTTTTTTTAGGACTCTACTTTTTGGACAAAGTCGGGCGGCTTGAGTTTTCTTGAACACGTTTTTTAAATCATGCCTGGCCGAGTTCTAATTCGAAAGATACATTCAGAGTTTTAAATGTATTCGTTACCATTATGATTGATCATATTTCTCTGATCGATTACATAGGTTTGTTGAATCTTCTTAATTAAATTAATACGAAAAGGGTGGTCATTTGAATCACTGTTCTTTTTCATTGTGTTTTGAACAGAGCAATCGCAGCCAATCACTGCAATTTTACCTAGTAACGGTTGAAAAGTAACGGGTATTGATCAATAAAGTAACGAGTATTCATGAAAACCATAGTACAACGGAATTGCTCATGCCTATTAGAAATAGTTTTCGACTATAACTACAAAATTCTTTAATCCCCTCTTAAAGGCAGAAATACCAAATCAATTTCAGTCATTCTTATAATTATTTTCATTTTTAAAGATTTAACAGCTCCTCATACTTAAGACTCAGTAAAAAAATACTCATATATGAACTGTTTGCCTACAAAGATATTTAAAAATTTGCTTCATTTAAATCTTAATTTTCATTGAAAAAAACGAGGAATGCAAACTTAAGATTCATTTCAGTATTAAAATTCAACAAAATTTTCCAAGTTTAATTTCTGCTCCAGTAAGTTTTCTTCTATCTACATTCTGTTTCTTGGCATTAGCTTTAAAAAATTCTTACTTTTTGCTATAGTTTTTACTCTTAACTAAAACATTTCTCTATCTAATCATTTCCTTATTTGAATTTCGATTATTGGAAAACTTTTCTTTACATAGCTAAATAAATAATGGGAAGTAACATCAGAGTATGCAAATATGTGCTGAAATGATTCTAGAAAAGGAGTAAAACGAAATGGAATTTAAAACAAAATTTTGGATAAAAGAATTCATATGTACACTTCAAATACATACACAGTTATCACATTCAAATTCTAGTAAGCTAAATCAATAAATCAAAAAAATCCTGAAGTGCTGCGCAAATTAAGGTTGCAAGCTTTAAAATTTCTTATATATTTTCCACCTTAAAGTATCAAAGTATGAGATCAATTACTAAGCAACATAAATATTTTAGAAAAATTAACGAGAAATCTGGTATTCACACTAGTTAGATATAAGAATTGTCACAATAAGAATAGTTTGTGTTTTAGTGTAATATGCCCCTGTTCTCCTTCTAAATTCTTAGTAAAACTCTTCTATAATTTGTTATTTTAAGTGCACACATTATTATAAATTCACCGCAATGCGGGTGTTATTTCACTCCTTTAAATATTAAGTCAAAGAACTTTAAAAAGGACATTCATTCAATGTGTTCTCATATTATCCAGCTTTTCGTTATAAATTTAAAATTTCTTTGGGATTTGTCTAGTATAATTATAATTATTTACTTTGAATTTTATAAAAATTGCATTCACCTTTTATATTACATTTGTTTATCATTAGTAGCACATCTTCTCACATACATACAGAGTGATTGCGAATTGATGTCAAAGTTCTCTTCCTTGGATTTTTTTTATGAATAAAATTGTTGTTGTAAAATCTAATGGCTAAGAAGTCTAATATAAGCCATTGATATAAGGCTACGAAAGTATACCAACATTGGAAGCAAGTTGTGAGCAACACATTGCTTTAGTTTCATTCGAACCAGTTATTAATATTTGCTAAATCTGTTCGAAAATGTTGCTAGGCATCCGATTTCTTTTACACGAACAATGTTTTTCATAAAATACTGCAAAAAGAATCATCCCTCAGACGGCTTTAACACTGAATCTTTCCGAATCACCCTGAACAATTTTAAACAAAGCATAACCTTCTTGATTCTTTTGTGTACTATGTTTGTTTTGTTTTATATTATTGTTTACAATTCCACAATTATCCTTTTATGTATAAAATTTACGTTTTATGTTAGAATTAAAAAACAAAAACTTTTGTTCAAAGGATGTGCATAATAAAACTCCATTTCACGGTAGAATATTGCATAAATCTAAACAAATGAAATAAATTTATTATTTTTACAAAATAGTTATATTTATTCTATTGTACTTTTTGTATACATATATATTGTGCGAATTCCCTCCTATATCAAATGATATCTTATATTTTATGTAGAACAGAAATATTCACCTGGGTTTCGTATTCTAAGATTTTTTATATTAATAAATTATTTGTTATAGTTTGTTTATTTACAATTTACATAAATAAATAAAATTTTTAAAAAGTTCATGGGACAATTATTGTTACTGAGTGGGGGGAAGGGTATCGTAAGTCGATTGGTTGCTTTCATTAAATTTAAATTACGTGTATTACTTTTATAAGTGGTAGGGTGATTTGGTTTAATTCGATCAACCTATAAAGGGAAAAATAAATGTTGAAGAGCATATTTATAGAATATGCTACTCCACAGCTGTGCAGTAGTCTAGCCAGCTAATTGTCCATATCTACAGTCAGTAACGGCTAGAAAAATGTCACTTCCGAAATTATTTTCAAATATTAATATTATGTTATAAAATTTGAACTAAATTCCCTCACATGACAGCCAAGTCACACGGTGTTAAGAATAAAGTGACAGAAATCAGAAAATGTCATACAAGTAAATTTTGATATATTTTAAGTGACTGTCGCAATAAAAGCTAACATATATTGGCATTTCTTTCAACAAATAAAAAATATTTGTTAAAAACTAATTTTTAGTGCTTTACTGATAATGCTACAAATTCTCTCTTTATAGAAACCCCAATATTTAGAGTTTGACTCAACAAAAAATTTACGAACAAAACGAGAACTTCGCAAAGATCTATATCTTAGGGGAATAATTGCTAATTGTTTAGTGGTATACAGTGATTTTATAGGGGCATTTTTTCCTGCTGTTTGACATATTTTTTTTTCAGAATGAATGAAATTTCAGCTCAGTCGGTTCAGTAATTTACGCGCTTATGTACCACAAACAAATTTCAACTTTAAACGGTATATGTACATATGTATTCATATAACATAAGAGTATATAAGTATGGCCTTATTTTTTAACAGAACTACTAATTTTAAACAGTTTTATAATTTAGCGATTTTTGGATAAATAAAAAATCGACATAGGTTTTTTCGACAAAATAAAAATTCTGCTAAAACAATAGTCTAATGTTGGTTAAATATTTTTTTCAAATAACAAAAAAACTATTTTACTTATAGTTTAGGTATTTTAACAAGTGTTTCTTAAATATTTTATTTTTGTATTTTATTAATTAGGCCTAATTGGATATATAGAATATTAATTAAAAATTACAGTCAATATTGATAATGTAAAGGATTATATAATAATAAATTTGAACAACAATGAGAATTAGAGCAACTCCATTCTATATTCACCTGGTTCTAATCACCTAATAAGAATAGACTTAGTGAGTACTTAAAGTATCACCAAATATCAAGTGTGAGAAATAGTTTTCGTATAAAATATTAAAATTCTACTAAAAATTTTTGTAAATAACTTACCAATACAAAGTAAATTTGATTTTGTAACCAATTGACGTTTCTTATTTAGAGCACATGCAAATGTACATCAATCAAAAAATGTTTTATTTTTATTTGAATAAAAAATTCAATTAAAAATTAATCTAAATATCAGGAAAATTGCAATTACTTTATACTCTTGGAATTACTATATATTTCTTTAAATAGGTTCTTTATGTCATTCAAATAATAATGACATACGTGTATGACATAAGAGATGAGATGATAAAATATGGAGGATCGAATCTTCGCAGCGAAGTTACAAACCTATTCAACAAAATTCTGGAAAATCGTCAAGTGCCACAAGAATGGAAAGAGAGCCTAACGATTCCAATTTTCAAAAAGGGAAGTAGACAAGTACCAGAGAATTATAGGGGAATAACTTTATTGAATAGCATATCCAAATTATTCACTAAGATCCTTGCAACCGAAGTATCCTCCACTGGTATAAGCGAGGAACAACAAGGCTTTAGATCAAATAGATCCACAACAGACGCTATTTTCATATTGAGACAAATATCAGAAAAAGCAATCGAATACAACTCGCCTGCCTTCATGTGCTTTGTCGATTTAACAAAAGCCTTTGACAGAGTCGAATTGCATGATGTGATCACCCTTTTAAGGAGAAGAGATGTCCACAACAACATAGTGGATGTAATAGAAGAATTAAATAACAACAACAAAACTTCTATTAAAGTCAATGGCGTCGTTTCATCTCCGGTAACAATAACGAAAGGTATCAGACAGGGTGACAGTCTAAGTCCAATATTGTTCAACATCGTGATGGACGAAATAATTAAGACTGTCAAAAATGCGGGTAGTGGATACAGAATAGGCGACGATGAAATAAAAATTATATGTTTCGCCGATGACGCAGTGCTTGTTGCTAATGACGAAAACAACTTACAGCGAATGCTTTATGCATTCGAAAAGGTAGCAGGAAAATTTAATATGAAAATCTCTGTCGAAAAAACAAAATCAATGACCTTCTCAAAAACTCCACTTCGATGCAAGCTTGCCGTCTATAATAAAAGTGTTGAACAAGTAATGGAGTTCAATTACTTGGGCTCGATAATAACGTCATCCCGTGACCTCAACAAAGAAGTGACAACGCAAGCCAGAAAAGCCGCCTCTATAACCGGGTATCTAAGAGATGTGATATGGAGAAATAGAACAATGAGCATCAACAGCAAGGTCCGCATTTATAAAACATGTGTCAGACCGATATTAACGTATGCGATAGAAACAAGGGCTGATACAAAAAAAACAAGTAGTATTATGAATACAACAGAGATGCGTACGATCAGATCAATAGCAGGATATACCATGTTTGACCATAAAACCAACGAAGAAGTGCTACAAAAATGCGAAATTCAAGGAGTAGAAAAATGGGGACGCAGAAGAAGAAAAGAGTGGAACCAACATGTACGCAGAATGCTCCCAGAAAGCATAGCTTATAAGGTACTCAGTGGCCGACCAAACTCAATGAGGCAACCTGGTAGACCGCCTAAGCGTTGGTACGAATGTTGGACATCTGGATCAACCGACAATCAATAGAAAAAAAAATATGTATATATGTATATATATGTATATATGTTTTATATTAAATAATTATTATATATAATATATAAGAGGTTAAGTGGTAAAAACAGAACAATGTTCTATAATAAAGAGGAAGAAGAAGAAGTGTATGACATAAGGATTCTATCACGATTTACGTACAAAAAGGGTATTGATAATGCGATTTTAATAAATAGCAAAATGACTTGGATACAAATTAATAGTAATCATCGAAAATCCTGTGTTCACAAGGCAAAGCAACTTAAATTTAAATAAAAAATAATAATTCTGGTAAAATGAAATGTAATTATGGCCATTTGAAATGCCACACGGTATAATTGCAATGTTTACAATAAATAAAAGTCTGCGATAAAAGACATTGAGACAACTCGACTTTTTCTTTACGGCCTACAGAAATTAAACTGCACATCAATATCCATTTGTTTTTATAAATTTGCAATAAATGTTAAAAAAGTAGTACCAAAACATCACCGGCGAAAAACGTATTAAACGTCAAAATAGAGAACAATTTCTTAGAAATAAAATCTGGTGAGATTACCATTAGGTAATTTCTGAGTTGTACATTTAAAATTCGTAAGTAAATTTTTTCATTTTTGACAGTTCATGTGACATAAATACAGGAAATATTTTCTCAAATCTAGTTCAAAATATGAAAGTTGAAGTCTGCAAATTATAAGCTATGCGTTGAATATATTCTTTTGACTGTAAATTAAAAAATTTCACTCTGATATTTTCTAAAATTATTTTAAATGATATTGTATTAACATCGGTATTATGGAAGAGTCACGATAATGCTTTTTTGAGAATTTTGAATTATATGTACAAAAAAATTCTGAACTATCTTTATAAAAAACCCACGTAACTCTAACGTTAGTATTTTCGGAAAAAATAACGTTGTAAATTTTACACGTAACCAGCAAATTAACATAATTGTGTATATATTTTCAAATGTGTTTTTCTCGAAACACAAAAAAAGCTGTTCCGTGATTCCTACATAATACCGACATTATGATTTTAAGAAACACATCTGAAACCGTCCTAAAACTCGACACAAGACATTTTCCGATTTAATTTCAAAATAGCACATACAAATTCTCTTTAAAAACGACTTCATTTACTTAGAACACTGTTAAAAATTCTTAATGAATTCTTTATTGTCATAATCTTGATTTTTATAAGATTCTTTAATAAATACTTAAGTGATTATTATTAATCCCCAATCTTTAATGAAATTTTAATATAAAAATGTTATTTTATATAATGAATTTAATGTCAGATTTTTTATGCTCTGAAAATTCTGATAAATGAAGAGATTCTTTAAAAAAATTCTATTATATAATCGGATTTATTCTTATAGTGTATAGTTAAGTAATTCATAGTTAAAAATATTTTAAATAAAAAAAAAATTCATACTGACACACCAATTTGTATTTCTACATTTTTTTTTATAAAATAAAAATGAAAATTTTGCATACAACGTTGACTTTTTTTTTTCTTATAGAAAAAGATTTTCTATAAACTTTTCAACAAAACTGACATTTTAAAACAGAATTGCCTTTAAAACACGAGTTTTGCTAGTTTTTTTTTTCGAACATTTTATTTAAAAAAAAAATGAGGATATAAGTTTTTTTTTTTAGTTTTTGACGAAAAAAAAGCAGGAATAAAACTTCTTCTACGTTAACCTATAAGAAATACAACGAAGCTCTCTACAAAAAAAAACAAAACTCACTTCGGAAAGAATGTTAGACAAAAATTATTTATTGCATTCCAAGTACAAATTTTGTAGAATGTACAGACTTTTTTTTTCAAGTGCAATAACATTCAAAATTGATATTTTGTTTATAATGCACAAACAAAAATGCTAGAGATTTTAAGATTTTGGCCGCAGTTTTTGTGGCAACCTACAATTCTTATGCATTGAATTAAAGTGAAAGTCCAAACACCTTTGGGAAGCGAAAAATCAGCATAAGCAGAAAAAATTTTCTGCCATAATAACATGTAGTCTTACGATAGCTCAATCAAAAGCTATTGAAAAAAGAACATTTTCAATTTTCTTAAAATTTCAAGATTTTCAATTGTAAATATAATAGAGCGCAAAGATTTCAAAAATACCCTCGATTTTCTATCATTTGACTCTAATTATATTTTTTATTTCTGCATCACAAATAAAAAATAAATGAAAATATAAAAAAACAAAAAAGATCTTCAAAATTTGCAACTGTAAAGTCTCGTTTTCGACTTACAACGTATTGAATATTACAACAAGTACTGAAAATATTAAAGAATACTATAGGAATTGGAGAGCATATGAATTGCAACCGTACAGTAATGCTTTGTAAAATTATTGAGGCACAACATAAAAATCAAATTTTGAATTCCAATAATGAAAATTTGAATGAAACTCTCGGAATTGTCATGTTATTTTTTTGACTCTTAACGCATACCAACATTAGATGAGTCCTGTTGGTTCAAATAATAAGCTTTAAAATTTTTTAAATCAAAGCCCAGTCAAAGTATTTAAATACTTTAGTACTGATTTATAAATTAATTTGTTCTAGTAGAAATAATAACGCTTAGAGTAGTAAGGGTTTACTAATACATATATTCTGACATACATATTTTCAATGTTTTGACTTATGATATTTTTGCTCATATAAACATGTATAACAGTCTTATATAACAATATATAACAATAAAAAATTGTTAGGTATTTTAGAGGAGTTAAATTCCAACAAATTTTAACATATTCATACTAAAATCTTTATTTAATTTTTATTTGTGAATGCACAGCACTCTAGGTGTATAACACTTTAAGCTACATAAGGTTGGAAACCAATATACAAAGAATTAATTGAGAAAAGTTACGCCGCATTTATGCCTGTAAATGACTCTATACTTTTATGTGAAGACAAATTTATCAAATTTAAATTTACAGGTTAGCTTTTACTTCCGCATGACCGTATAATTGTATTTTTATACAGAAGAAAGTTCTTTCCAAAAAACTACTCCCAATTCGAACGATTTTTAACTACCCTTTCATTGGGGTCAGGCATTACAAAAGAATCATGAATTACTTATATGTACTTAACCTTCTGAAACTCACTAAACACATATGATAGGAGTAGACACAATATGATATATCCAGAAAAAGAAAAAGAGTAATGAAATTCCTAAGTTCCTCTCTAACATGTAGTAAAGTAACATTAAACGTAAAAGCAAAGAAATAAAAAACAGAAAAACAAAGATAGACAAGAAAAAAGAAAAGAATAAAACTTTAATAAACTTAGCAATAAATCAAACAACAAAAATAGAAAAAAAAGTGAGAGAGAGGATGATAAAGGAGTGTTTGGTGCTGTTGCAAAAAAAAAAACTAAAAATCTAGCAGGTGTCATAATGTCGTACATATACACATAATCCGCATGACTTTAATAAATTTTATATTTTGTCATCAAATTGGCTGTTTTTCTTTACACGATTTTTTTTTTATTTGTAGTTTTATTATAGTGAATTTTATCTTCTCTATCGTATGAAGAAGAGGATAAAAAAAAACCAAAGCTTTGTTCAGTTCATGCTGTCAAGCACTTTGAAATAGCAACAAATCAGTTGAAATCGCTTTTGTTATGAAAGAGTAAAGATTAGAGTTAAAATGAGAAGAGTTTGAAAGAGAAACTTTGGTATTCTTTTTTTCTTTTCAAAATTTCCTGAAGATGGTGTGAAGTATTTTTACTGAAAACTATTCAGACCAAAATGTAGGCATTTAATACTTGACGTAATAAAAGTTGCTGAAGAATTAAAGGCATAAAATGAAGCTTTTCAACCAAAAAATATCAAAAATTTTGATTGGTGTAGTATTGATTTTTATCTGACATTTAGCATTTGTTTCCGATTGTACTCGATTTTTATTTAAAATTAGACCTTATAACTGCTTGAGAAGTATCAAGAAGAATGCCGCTGCGTCAATGAGAAAATTTCTAATTACCAATTCTATTTTGCTCTGAATTTCATACAAAAACTATTCAATTTCATTTGTCTCAGCATTTCAAAATGCATAGTGTTTCAGAACAATCACTTAATGCTGCAATATTGAACAAAGCTTTATTAATGAAGAGCAAAGCAAAAACAAAAAGAACTACACAAAAAAAAAGTGAATGTTGTTATGAGTAATTTCCGTTAATTTTTTAACGCTGATTTTGTCGTATAAAACATTTCCTTTCCTATTCTTTTGCTTTTTCGCTATGTGCTGCGAATATTTTTAACTTTATAAAAATCAATATCCGATAAAAAAATTATCTAAATACCTTAAACTTTCAATCTTAGAAAGAAAAATTTTATTTTTTAAATTCCTCATGGAATTTTACTCTTTGTGAGTATAAAGGAACGTATATTCATTGTCAACGTCTACGGCATGAATTACAATGCAAAAATAAAATGTGTATAAAAATTTTTTATTATGTAAAATATCAGCCATAAACTTTAAATGGCGGTAAATATGTCAAATGTACAAGTACATTATACAAACTATAAGATATTTGTATTTTTCTATTGAAAATTTTTGTGACACAAGTCAAGTTATTTCCGTCATACTACTCGGGTTCAAGAGGTTATATACTTATAATGACTACAACAAACTCTTAAAAATCAATAAATTCGCATTTATTGAATAAAAAAAAAATTGCTACTAATAATAAACATAATAAAAAATGTAAATAATCCTGACACTAATTATATACCATTAAAATATGATATTATTTATAGTAAAATAGTAAAGTTTGGAGGTTATGTTTTATGTCAAAAAAAAACCAAAAGAAAAGTAAATATTAGTCAAAAAAGAAAACATGACAAAATGTTATTTTTAGTAAAAATAGAATTCTTTATTTTTCGTATAGTACTAGAAACTTATGCATATAAAATTTACCTATAATTTAATAACATTATGTTTAGAGTATAACACATGTTTCCTATAATTTGACATAACATAAAAACTATAAATAATCTTAACGTATATTTGAAATTTGCAAATGTTAAGAAATTTAAATATAAAAATAGAGGTGTTAAAAGTTGCAAAAAACAAACAAGGTATAATAAAAATTCAGATAAAGAGAGACATCTATATTTTAATTAAAAATATATGTATATGCTAAAAACTGTTATACATTATGCATTATAGGTTCTGATATATATTTCTGAATCCGTAGAGGATTTACATATAACTATCAGAAAAATATACATACTAAAAACTGTTATACTAAATATTAATTGGTTTAATTTATCCATTGTAAATTGCTTTTGTATTCTGATAGTTATTTGCTAATCCTTAGAGGACCACATGCCGATGGGAAAACTTTATTACCTATGATTGTAATGAGAAGTGATTGTATAGGACTTAGTCTAGGGTGTTGTTCTTATTTATTTTTGAATTATCGGCAGATCCAGTAAAACAGAACTGTACAGATTTGAAATAAAGTCGAATACATTTATTTTTCATATAACAATATAAAGTCATCTACCGGAATAAATGCGTGTCACAACTCATCTCTCAGCATTCTTTCGTTAGACTAGTGAAATTAAGAATGTTATACGCGCAAACTGTTATACTTTTCAAGTGTTATACAGTTTTTAAAGGAATGCACCCAACATCCATGTACATCTTGGAAATTATGACATGCAAACATTTTAAGTACCTTAAAAAAAGATAGATAAATAAGACAAGAACAAAAAGCAAAAAGTTCATTGAAACATTCAAAAATTTTCAATGAAAACAAACATGATATGTAACACCTGCTGTAACACTAACAAAAAGCACATGTACTAACTTAAATTTAAAAAAAAAAACACAAAAGAGAGAGAGCATAAAACCTGTTAATGACAATCAACATTTTGAATCATTCACACGTTCATAATGTAAAAATAATTTCATGTTCTTCTTGTTTATTACATTTTTTTCCCGGAATAACAAATTTTTATTTTCACCATTTTGTTTTAAAAACATTAGAATTTTGTAATCCTTTTTTAAAAATAATCTTGAAAAATTCTTCTTTCTTTATCAGACATTTTGTTTTTGTTGAAAAAAAAAAAAACTAGGAAAAATTTATTTTCTTGCATTTCTTGTAAAAAACTAGGGAGTACACCTGTTGTGATTTTTTATACATTTTTGATTATTTCTGTGTTTGCTTGAAATTCTTGTGTTAAATAAAAAAAAAAGAGAAAAACATTTTTAATGCTCTTTTAATTTATTAAGCGTTAATCATTGTAAAAAAAATAGCAAAAGAAGAAAATTAAGTAGAAAATTACTTTCGCTCTCACTATAAGAATTTGGAAAAAAAAGTGGGCAAAACAAAGAGTAATTAGTTTGATGAACCCAGATAAAATTTAGATATTTTTATGCAGTATACTTAATTACAAACATATATAAAAAGTGTAGTACGAGAAATTGTAATTAGAAGGAACATTTTTAATGAAAGAATTTTAATGATGGTGCATTTGCGAGCTATAAGCTTGTAAAAACATCTGTTTCTAAGAATTATTTAAGGAAACTCACAAATTTCTAATATTATTTTTAGTATACGTATATGCGCAAAAATAAAATTTTAGTGTGACACTTCAAGTGTGACCACTCTTTAAATTTTTTATTCAACATAATCCTTTAATATCATAGTTAAAATTATCTATATGAATTGTTAGCATATGAGCCTTATTTTATGAAATGCAAATGATATTACTAATAATATTAAGAAATTTTTAACAAATGCCGAAATACTGAGCAAATTTGATCGAAAAAACCACTTATTTCATTACAAGCTCCAATTCACTTGATCATCCTCTTGATCAAGTTCACTTGAATTAATAGAAGCTTCTCTCGAAAGAGATAATAGGATCTTAGAATTGCCTATGACATTCAATTCCGTTCGTTTAATTAAATAGAAACTCAATTGTAATGAAATTTTAAGTTAAATTTAAAGCATTCACATTATGCTAACTGAAAATAAAATAAGAGAAAATAAAAAACTTTTCAACTTCAATTGAAGAATTTTGAAAAATCATTTTGCAAAATTTGTTCACTTAAAAATCATCTTAAATGCTTTTTTTTTTGTTTTCATTTTAAAACTAATTAAGTAAAATGATCAGCATAAACTTTGTTAAATTTGTAAGTTAACAAAATAAAAAAAATTAACCCTTTCTTACTAATCTAATTCTTTTGTTCCTTCCTTTATTTCCCTTTTATAATACGCAAGTCACATCATCCATGCCTCCTAAAATAGTCTCTAACTAAGGGAAGAAAAAATGTCGGCACTATAGTATGAATGCGAACAATTGATTTTATTCCGTTATTTCATTTTCAAAGAAATCTGGTGAGAATTCATGTAATTTTTATCAGACCAAAAACAATGTTCGATGTATTATTATTTAAGCCGTGTCACACGTAAGCCGTAATAGTTTTAACATCATCGTAAATAACATCACAATCACATGGCTGTAATATGATCTTAAACTATAATATATTTTAAGAAAATGTTTCAATTGAAATTCTTCATACTTCTTAAACTTTTGAAAATTTCAATAATTTTTCAACTACAACAGGGTTAAAACATTTTCAAGGTTTACTTTAAAGTACATATTTTAAAGATTTACATAATTATCTCAGAGCTTAAAATTAATTTAATTTCCTCAAGTTCATTAAGGTTAGTAACATTAATTTTATATTGTTTTTCAATTTCAATTTACCTCTTTAAAACTTCTCCTATACATAAGTACATTTAACAATTATTCTTTGTTATTATTATTATGGCAACAGTGTTAAAAAAATGTACTATTTTTAATGAATGGTTCTCTTTCTTTAAAGTATTTCTCAATTTTTCGAAAAGGTGAAATAATAAAGGATTACAATATAATTAAAGAGAAATTGAGAATAAATAGAATTTGCAATATAAAAAAGAAGTGTTTTCTCTCATCATTCATTGCTCGCCTTACTTTGTACCCCGCATTGCCATAACCTGTTATGTTAAAATAGCGCATTTAAATTTAATTGGAAAAGAGATTTTCGTTGATTAAAACCATTAAAATGACTTGTTATCCTTTTCAAATGATTAAAATTTGTATTTTTTTTTTCTTTCTCTGCTTCTTCTTTAGAATACTGGGCTGCAACTCTTCTTCTTCTTCTTCAAATAGAAAGTTATCCTTTAGAATTTAAAAATAATTATTATGTTTAAGGAAAATCTATTTGAAGGTACTTTTCTGTTTCTAAGGGGTTCTTTATACTCTTTTTACTCCTATTAAAAAGTTTTATTTTTCAAAAAGGATAAGAGAAATATTATAACATTTTATAAAAATGAAGAAAAAAATAAATTAAACTTATATAATAGAAAGGTGTAAAAATTGAAAAAAAAAAAATCGCGGGTATAAAAATAATTTTAAAATTTAAAAAAAAATTTAACACAAAAATCATAATAAAATTTTAAGGATAATAGACAAACTATTATATGTCTTTTAATTATAAATAGTTTGTAATTTAATTTAATTAAATTGTTCATTTTTTAGGAAAAAAAATTTTTATTTTCATTTATTGCAATTCGAAATTGTGAACTTCAAATTAGAGTAATAAAAATTCATTCATTTTTTAAAATTTAACACAATTGTTGTAAGGATCTGCAGTCTACACATTGGTGATTATTATATAATTACAAAATCTATTTTAACACAAAAAAATCAAACATATTTCAAATTAACACATGCTTTAGACTGTCAAATACAAAATTTTGATAGCATTTAATCAATAAGCGAAATCTCACCAAATTAAATAGAAGGGAAAGTGTTAGTATTTCAGAAAATTATTCAAACATTTTAGAATAATATCTCAAAATCTTAACACTTACTTAATATATTACAAAATTTTTTTTCGAAATTTTGCTTCTACAGAAAATCGGAAATTCCTGCATTTGTGTATTAAATTGAAGATTTCTATCTGAAAGCGTCCAGGAATTTTTATTAATTTTTAGATAAACAAAATTTTTTTTCAAAATTTTTCAGAAATTTGAAATTATGAAATTAAATTTTCGAAATTTCAGATTCTTTCGAAAACAAAGTAAATTTCTATTATTTTTAAATACAAAATTATTGAAAAAAAAAACAAACAACAATTTCCGAATTCAGTCTAAATTGTGATAAACAACAAAAAACTTAACTTTGAATTTAGTTTTGACGTTCAGAAATAATTTAAACTTGAACATATTATTGACCATGCTTCCGAATTTAATTGAGATGCAGGAACTAAATTTTATGAGAATTTTAAAGTAAATTATGAAAAATTCTAACTGGATATATAATAAAATTAAAAATTACTATAAATCAATATTTCTTAAACTTTTTAATGTACCGCATCTTTTCCAATGCGAAAATATATTCCCGTACCCTTATTCTCGTAAAATTAGATTTTTTTATTACATATAGAAAACAACACGGGGGTGTTCGCATTTCCGGTTAATAATCACAGCTCCATACTATAACAAAACAATTGCTTTAGCTTCTATAATATTAAAATAAAAAAGTGTTTTCGGCTTTATTAATAACCATAAATTATAAAATTTGGCAAAACATCGTAAAAAAAAATGTATGTGTTACATAATTAATTATAAAATTTTCTTTGCCCCCAAAAAAAATTTTGTCAACATTTACCATAAAAATATTATGTCAACAAAACGAATACCGAGAATGAATTATTAAACACACTAAATACATAAGTACACACGTATGTACTTACGTACAACAAAAATTATCATAATTATTATAATTTATAAATACAAATAGGAAAAAATTATTAAAATCCTTAAGGAATAATTATAATTTTCAGGAATTTCAAATATTTTTAATATTATAGTTATGTAAAATCTTTATTAAACGCGTTATTTAATATAAAATATACTTTCAATCTACAACAAAATGCGTATAGGGAGAAAAACAATGCAGATTGGTAGTTTTTTAAAAGTAAATTATTTAATTATACTCTTGAGCTTTGCCATAATTACTTAAACATTACAAATAGAAGATTATAATTATTATTCTAAGATTTAATAATGTATATGTTTTGATTATCTACACAAGTATATCAAAATCTATCTGTATATGCATATAACCGCTTCCTTTCAAGAAAGTTATAGGATGGAGGCACGTAAAATTTTATTTTAAAATTATTTAACACGGTCCTATTTAGAATTAGAAAATCGTAATAAATGCATTTGTTTTTCAATTGATAATAAAAAAAATAATATTTTATTTAATAGTTCGAGCTAATATCACCAAGATAATTGAAATCGACAACAACAAAACAACATTATATAAGGGCTTATATCTAAAAAACTAAACTCATAAAGTGAATTGTGCTAAAATACCACCATCCTAATGCGGTTTCAAAATGTAGAAAACATTTCACATGTAACCACTTCAGAGCAATTTTTTTTTTATACTGTGGGTTCCACACAATGGTTTCGTATACAGTTCTGTATATAATATGGTTAAGTAAAGAAAATTATTCCAAAATAAGCCTCATAGGAGGTAGTCCAGAATAGAAGGGTAATGTTAAAGACAAAAAAAAACAAATTTAGATTTAGAAATTTATAGAAAGTAGGCTTTACCTTTTGCCTGTACTAAGTACAACGACACTTTTAGGAATGAGCCTTTTATTATGACAGCTATTTTCTGTTATCAACTCTGCTTCTTTTAATGACAATGGTACTGCTATTTTCAACTAAACCATCGCACACAAACACGTATAAAGGAATAATTTAAAAACTGTTATATTTTAAAATATTCTTGTAAAAACTTTTCAGATTTCTTATTTTTAATAATTGAAATAAAACTTCGGGCGGACAAATATTAGGTCGGATAGAATTATTTTGGACATTATTCTACTAATAATAATTAATTTCTTAAAAAGTAAGAAATTTTAATTTGTTAACAAATAGAAATTACATTTATTTTTACAAATATTTAATTTTTATTCTTTTACAATTAATTTAATTTTAATGAATTTCTATATATGTATACAATATAACAAGAAAATTATTAATTAACAATGGTAGAATTTTGTGCCTAAATATACAGGAATTAAAACAAAAACAAATGTATGAAATCATATTTCTTTATATACATTAAATACTAATAACATTTGAACAAATATTTAATTGTACCCACATATTTTATTTAAAATTTTAAAAACAAAAAAAAAATTTATGAAAATTAATTTCATATTACAATTGAAATTATTTGAAATTAAATAATGAACAAATAAAAGGTAAACGTGTACCGTTTTTAATATTTGATTATATAATCGTGTTTATGTTACAAAATAAAATATTTTGTATTTACTTTCCAGAGGACACTCAGGAAAAAAAAAGTGTTATACAGAACAAAAACATCTAAAATTGCTTTTTCCCCATATACATATGTATTCAATTTCAGCGTATTAGCGTAATCGTTATGATTTTGTGCTCTCGGAACCGTTTACGTTAAGTTCGAAAACTTTAATGTAACATTCATGTTTGGTGTTTTTTACGTTACTTCAACAGGAATAATATAACACATTGTAAATGTTATACTCTGTTACATGTAGTTGGGTTTAGTTTTTAGAACTTTTCCAAAATTTTTTTGAAAAAAGTGCTTATTGAATTGTCTTTTACATGGGAATCGTGTTATACAGAAGTAAAAACTAAACTATAAATTTTAATAATGACGTTTACCTTCCACATAAAAAGATGGAGCCAGGGATTAATGTACGTAACTAATCCACACAACCGTTTTTTTGTTATAATAAATTGGGTTCTTTATTATAATAGTATACTGCACTTATAATGTTATACATTTAAACTGTTATTTGGTTTCAAATGCACTGGTATAATTTTTAGGTCTTTGTTTGAATTATGATTTGGAATAATCTAATGGAAGGGATTATTCGAAAAAACTACCAAAATTAAATTGCAAACTTTTCAAATAATAAAATTGTCGGATTTTGTCGATATACTTAGTTTGAATAAAATTTTTGAATGTATTTCAATTTAGTACGCTTTAGAATACAAGCCAAAATATTAAAAAATTATTTTCGGAAAATTGAAAGAAAATCTTTTATTATGCGTACCTTTGTAATGAAATCGCCAAATTTTAAAAATTTCTTAATGCTTAATTTTTCTTGTTTTAATCAACCTTAATTCGATTATAAAATTTCTTATGTATTAAATTTTTTTCCTATAACAATTTGGTGATATCACATTATTTTTATTCAAATACCCACATGTGTGGCAATTAAATATACAAATTATACTTTTTTTTTCAAAAAAAAAACACAAAATTCTATTGATATTGATTAAATAAAAATAGGCATAAATTAAAATAAATGAAAGGTATGAAATATGTGAAAGGTTCAGAGAAAAACCAGAATAACTAAATTAAAAATTAGTGTAAGAATTAGAAGTCCAAATTGTTTAGAAAACTAAAATTTTGAAAACTAAGATCTTACTCCTCAAGGTTCTCTTACTGCAACCTGATAGAAGACAATGTGCTAAAATGAATTTGTGTAGTTATTTCATAAACCCTAGTTTTTATTGTATTCTCGTAGCTACTGCAATTAAAAGTGTTATACGTCATTTCAAAATTTGAAACCAACCAAATAAATTTTTTTTTTTCAATTGCACAACAAAATGAATTAACCGAAACAGAAAATTTCATTCAAAGACGTGACTCAACTTGTCCGAGCTTCTTAGAGAACACGTAAGAAAATTCGACCAAGAAAATAATAGTTTTAACAAATCTGCAGGATAGCTGAGGAAACCAAAATACACTTTCAAGTGGAACGAAAAACTAAAATTTGCAAGAGAAATTGAACACTACAGGACTATTTTCACGAAAGAGGGTTTCTATTCTGAGAGGGGGAGTGCCGAAGGATGTAAAAATTACTACAAATATTAGGAAAATTTTATGCTTTTATAACTAGTAAAACTGTTATTCACTGCCGAATTGCTTTTCATCGACATTAAACATGTACCATCAACACCATCGATATAAAACATTTGAATTTACATACATATATTTGGATACAAAACATAAAGTGACAAATATTAATAAGAAAACAAGGTAAGAACTTTTGTTAAAGATTAGTACAAACAAACGCGCGTTTATTTGGTTTAGCAAATTTTTATTTGTCGTATTTTATTGGTTTAACGTTGTGCCTCTTTTATGTTTACAGTTTTTGAAACGAAAAAAAAAAAACTTTTGAAAAGAAGAACAGTCGGTCAAACTTTTTCCGCCTATTTCACCAAATTTTACCACATATTTTACCGTATTGTTGAGTTTTCTTTTCCTAGCCATCCTTCTAATTACCATCCATGTCTTCCCAATTTCCTCTGTATTCCTAGCAATTGCTCTCCTTCAACCAATCCCACCTTTGCCTCTCGCTCTCTTCCAACCAATTCCATCTGACTGATGAAAATCCATCAATTTTTTCAGATAATTTTATCTGTTTTTCAATTTTATTTTACTTTGTTATTGCCCACAACTGTTTATACCACATTTGTTTCGGCCAGAATATTCCAGATATAATTTTCAGACCATTGTTCTCATTAAAGTATAAGAACATAACAACTTACGATTATTAACGCGAGAATCTTATTAGCCTGTTAACCTTCCGGTTTTTATATTTGATATGTATTCCAAAACACACCAGGACATTGGCCGCTTGTTTTTCGTTTATCTCTGGGATTTCACCAGGCATACCAACCGCTGCTTATTGCCCTTGTTTTTGAGTTTTAAATTTTCTTTCTTTTGTTGTTGTGGATCTTTAGTTGATGCTTAGATCTTCTTCAACATGCTTTCCCCAGTCCTTTGATCTTTGAGTCTTGCTTGTCATAGAAATCTTCTGTGTTTAATTCTAATGGTCTTTGTCTTTCGTATATTCTATCTGGTCATATTTATGTGTATATTCTATCAGAAGTTTTTTGTTCTGTCGCACTCCTTATCTCACCTTTTATGATCGCCCATGTCTCTTGTGACATCCACTGATATCCACTCCTTACAGTTAGACTGCGTAATTCGCAGAACCTCTACCACAGTTTGCCAAAATATTTCTAACAAATAATATCAGTTATTTTTTAAAATTCCTGACTATTGTAATTAGTTATGATTAATAATAGCTGCATAATAATAAATTTTTTTCTTATGTCTCATTCCAGTTTCTGTTGATGCCTGCCTCCCATTGTAATACGATTCCAAAAATTTCAAACCTTTATGGTAGTTCTCAAATAACTAACACTCATTGAATCCTAAAGTATTCCTTCAATTTCTTTAGAATCTCACAAGACTGTAAAATCAATTTTTCTTACAAATTCATCATATACCGTTACAACAAAGCATCAACAAGTTTCAACCATAAAGATGTCTTATTGCTTAATAATTTCTAAGTGTAATCAATTTGAATTTATAAAATTTTCTTTCTATTTATTGAGATCTATTATCGGTGTCAGCGGCTTTTTTAGTTTAAAATTTTTAAATATGTTTACAATTTTTCCACCACTCCTAATTACAAGATACTAAGCAATAACTTACTTTCATTAAAAGTGAAGCTAACCAGTATTTTGATAAAAATATTTATACAAAAGTTTCAGGAATAGCGAAGCTAAACCTAATAAAACTCATAACAAATTGTAATGACTTTTTACATGTCAGTTAGCTATGTTCATCACAGATACTGTTTAAAATTGTGCCAGACAAGATTCTAACCACATGAATTTGCACATTTGTCCATTTCAGAAATAGGCCTATTTTAACTATTTCTTTTCATACATTTTGATTTTCTCTTTTTTCTTTATTTTATATACATACATACATATATTTGTTGTTAACTGTACCTAATCAAAAATATTTGATTCAAGGTTATCTTTAATTAGATGTGTGCAAAATTAGACCGATTAAACTATAATAAAAATTCTTTTAGAACACTTTTTGTTTTCTTCACCTGGGATTTAGGAATTCTAATATTTTTACATTTTTGGTTTTTAATAATACAGAATATAAAATAAATTAATAAAACAGAACTTTTACGATATTTTAGCACAAACTATAAAATACGAATATTAATTTATTATTGCCTGCAGCACTTTTATTCGGGCCAATAATTTACAAAAAAGTGAGTCTTTGGCATTTTTCATTTAAAATAAACTAAACGTTAGAGGCTTAGTTTAGAGTGGACCGTCGATTACAGTTTAAAAATTACCCTAAAATTGCTTATAATAGCTTTTAAATTTCAAAGCATTTTTCACTTTTTAAGGTTGAATTCCAAGTGTCTATATAAGTGCCTATCTCCTTTCAACAATCTTTAACAAATAACAATATTCTATTATTCAATTAAAACATTAAAATAAATAAAATATTTTTAAAATTTTATTAGTATTTGTGAAAAATAAACTTGTTCAAATTTGAAGGTATTAGAAAGAAGTCAATTTCCTTAATATTTGAAAATTATTGGAAAAAATTACTTCAAATGAAATGATAATAATTATAAAAATTAAAAAAGAATCAATGCGTTAAGTGAAATGTTTTTAAAGAGAATGATTCAGAGAAGAACTTTGTAATTTGTATATACGGTCCGGTCCGACCTCTATAACACGAATCACAATGCAGCAACAAAATTAACTCGTGTTTTACAGAAATTTCACGTTGTAGTATATTAAAAATAAAAAAAAAATATGATGCAGAATACAACAAAATCGGAAAAACGGAGAACCGGAGTTTATGAAAATTTCGTATATCGTATATTTTTTATCGTTTATATACCGTAAAAATTATACATATCGCATTTAAAAAAAATTAATCATCTGTTTGTACTAATTTTGTTTACGATGAAACATCCTTTACGATAATAGATTCTTACGATATTAATTAATAATATGCGAAATTATTTATTTTATGCACAACGAATTTCTAAGCAAGATTGAAAAACAAAAAAAAACTATATTTATCAGCAGAAGACCTGAAAAAGCTTTATTTGACTGCGAAGCAGGTTTAATTAATAGTTTAATATACCGTAATTAATAAATTGTCCAACGCACGTTTTAAAATTTAATATTTTTTTTTTTCCTTTTTTTTTAAAGATAACATCTGTCGAAATTTACATTACAGTAAATCTTTCTTATGTGTTTTTAATTACAAATTAATATTGAATTATAAAAAATATAATGATTTAAAATTAACATATTTAAACAATTGGATAAATATTTTATTTTAGTTTAATTATTTAAAAAAAAAAAAACTTCATAGTTTTTTTCTACATATAAAAAGCCTAAAAATTTTTAAAATTTTATCACATAGTTTGGAAATTTCAAATTATATACATTTCTTAAATAAATTTTGACATAAAAATAAAAATTTATATAAAAATGAAATTTTTATTAGTACTTGGATTATTTGTTGTTGCTTGTTCAGCACAAACTACAGCGCAATCTGAAACAGAAACCTCTTTACAAGCAGCCGTAGATGCAGCAAAACAAGCTTGCATTGATGAAACTGGTGTTCCAGAAGGTATAGGAATAAAATACACATTCGAAATACTATAATTGAATTTTTTTTTTTCAAATAAAAAATTGTAGCGGTCGTTTTAAGAGTTAGAAATTTACAACCAGTTATTTCACGTAAAGGAAAATGTTATGCAGCTTGTTTAATGGACAAATTCCAAGTTGTAAGTTGAATATAATATTAATTTGAGTAAATGTATAAGGCAAAACTAAATACTTAATGGCTTAATTCTTAGAGAATTATTAGAAAACCTATAAAATTTTATAGACAGAAGAATAGTGACCAATAGGTTCCATAACGTATATACTTCTGAAAATCTAGTTGATCTCTGAAAAATGGATTTTCATTAAAACAAATTAATGGATTAAATCGATTTAATCAATACAATATTATCTAAATGTCGCATAATTGATCCTTGCACAAAAAAAAAAACGTAATATCGTAAAAACGTAATATCGTAAAAATAAAAAATACTGTAAAAAAAATTGCTTTCATATCCTCTTTGTTTTGAGTTACTATCGGAGTAATTTTTAGATAACGAGGTTTATAATGAGAATTTACGAGTAATCACTGGATTATAAAAATAATTATCGTAAAATTTTTAAAAAAATTATTATATACACTCATTATTTATTAATCAATTAGTTATGTTTTACGATAATAGTATTATTAGTGGTTCGTTTTTCTGAATAACCCAATAAGTACCCCAACAATATTTCGTACATCAAATCGTCGGTTAAAAGGCAGAAAGCACTAAGTGCATTTTTTGAGGATTCGGATTTCATAGATGAATTAAATCAGAATAATATAATTCTTGTTGTGGCAAAAAATCATGCAAATCCAGAATATAGTCTATAAATCCAGAAATTAAAGAGACCATTGCACTAATTGATTAGTTTTATAATTTTACGATTTTTTCAAATTTAATTTACTCAAAACACAGTTTCCTGACTTAATGCTTTCTGCTTCTTAACCGACGAAATTTTCAACATATTCTAGTTATAACTATCATATAGCTTCATTACAAAATATTATAATTTTCTAATATCGTAAAAATTTTAGATGGATGAAAATAACTATGTTGATGTTGAGAAAACCGTTCAAGTCAATGTACCTGTATTAGGTGATGATCCAGATGTATTAAATGCTGCTAGACGTGTATTCACATTATGTAGTGCAAATTATGAAATGGACAGGTAAACTTAACGACAATTATTTTAATATTTTAATTTTATCACTTTTAATTTTAATTTTAGATGTGATTTCGCTCATAATTTCCTTACATGTATATTCCGTTTTGAAGTAACTTCAAAATTAAGATTCTTATTGTAAAATACACATAAATGACAGTAATTAATCCGAAAAATGATATTAATAATAATAATAATATATTAATAAATTAATTATTATAATATGAAGGCACAAATTGTGATTATCAAATATATAAAAATATGATTTTAATATACATAATATATAAACTGTAAATATTAGAATTTAGAATATTGCTTTAAATGAGTTTTTTATTTGACTATTTAATGTAATAATTAATAACTTTTTGAAACCTTAACTAGAGGTAGATTGTTAAATTTCTTGGAATAATTATAAAAGCCAAGCAAAAAAAATAAAGCAATAATTAGGCCAGAATTTGATAATTGAACAATTAATAAAAATTAATGTGATTTGAAATAATCAAAGCCGTACCAAACAATTCACTATCAACCTAAAAGTGTACTATACATTTTTTCTTTTATAAGAAAATTTTCTTTTCATATATGAATATTTTGGGAAATTTTTCTAAAATATATGCCAGTGTAACTATATTACGAGTATAAGAAGTTGATATGAAAAAACGTTGGTACTCAAAAATTACAATATTGTTTGTTGTAATCTAAATAAAAATTCATAAAATAGAAATTTTAAAATTATGATAATTTTATCAAAAAATTATCAATTATTTGTACCACTCCATAACACATGTTCCACCAAATTTTCATCTAATCTAAAATTGCTCAGAAATTTTTAATAAACTGAAAAAAAATTGCAACTGTTTCAAAATTTTTTAAAAGTTTTCATACAAAATAGTTGAATGGACAGAAACAAAGAAATTATCTATTTTATTTATAATATTATTTAAAACAGTTATTAGCAAATTATTTCAAAGCTTAAACACACATAATGAAAAATTTTCATTAACTGTTCATTTATAATATAAAAGAAAACAAATATTTCGAAAACTGTAATTAAATTATATTCTAACATATACATTCATACATATGAATAAATATATATGTATGTGTTCAATTAAAACAAATAGAAAGGTGCGTCCAATTTCCCTGAATAGGGGTTACTGTAGGTGCAATATAACGATAATGCCCGATAGTCAGACTGCCATAAGGACCCTGGATTCTTGCCAGATTTCCTCTCTGAATGGTGTGGGAGTGCTTCGGCATGCTTAACTGGTTGGGTAAGGATAATCCGGTCACATTGGGGTGGCTGCTAAGACACCTTGGCGTAAAAGGAAATGAGGAAACAGATATGCTGGCGAAGCAAAGGGCCAATTCCTGTTTTGTTGGACCGTAGCCCTTTTGCGGGATTGAATGAGACAAAATCCGTAAAGTGCTAAGGAGTGAAGTGAAGGAAAAAGGGTGAAGCTATAGAGTGCGAGTCCGGGGCTTCCGCAAGTGAAGGTGCTTTTGGGTAAGCAATTATAACCAAAAGCTCTATAAGGTAATCATAATGATGCCGCGGAATCATGTGAGAATTCTCACTGGTTCCTGGTTCGTGCACCATTGCCCTATTCTGTAATCTACAATCTTCAATCTAGTAAAAAGTTGATTTCAATCTAGTAAGAGGATTTTTTTTTATGGAAATTGTGTAAGTAATATACTTTCACTGTAATACATTTTTCATTTGAAATATTTATTTAACATTTGTCCTTTTACTCATTAATTCTATAATTTCTGTTATATTTTCTAAAACATTTATAATTTCTAATATTACCTAATATCTTCTAAAAAATATCGTTAAATACATACATCTATTATATGTATATAATAAATCACTAAAAATTTTATTATGTTATATACAAGAATATTATAAAATAATTGTATTTTCTAAAATATTGAAATTTTAATTTGAACATTTGAATAAATAAATTTTTTATTTTATTTTTGTATAAAAAGTAGAAAATTCAACATTTTTCTTGCATATATAAAGAGGTGAAAATTTCAAATATTTTACTCAATTTTGAAAATTCAAAATAGTTAGTTAAACCCAAAAAATAATTTAAAAAAAAAATGAAATTTTTCTTAGTACTTGGATTATTTGTTGTTGCTTGTTCAGCACAAACTACACCACAAACAGAAACATCTTTACAAGCAGCAGTAGATGCAGCAAAACGTGCTTGTATTGAAGAAACTGGTGTTCCCGGAGGTTTGCTAAAAAAATATTATGAAATTTTTTTAAAAATTTTAACACAAACAATTCATTTACTTAAAAATATTTTTTTTCTGTTCATATTTTTAGATGTCTTTTCGAGAGTAAGAAATTTACAACCAGTTATTTCACGTAAAGGAAGATGTTATGAAGCTTGTTTATTAGAAAAATTCCAACTTGTAAGTTAAAAATATTTTTTTTTTTATTCATTACATTTAGTATAGGCGTTTAAAAATAAGAATTTTATACTACAATAAATTGTAGTAATAAAATATATGCTCTTTAATTTAGCATTTCGATAATTCTGTTCTAACTTAGATTAGAGTAAATCCAAAGTGCAAAATCTACAAAAATTCATATCCGAAATGGACAATTACTTTTAAAGTTCTAAAGTAATTTTTGTGATTTTTATAAATACCGCAAGAAATATTATAAATTAGAAGAACAGTATAATGGACTAATGTTCGATATTAAATAATTACTCGAGTATGTTACAATTTCGCAAGAGCAAAATATTCAATTTTGTGAGACATAGAAGAATTTCAAAATCTAATTTATAATTTTCAGAGCATATCAGAATTACGAAAATTCTCTACTACATACATTTATTTCAGTTTATTCAATTTTCAATTTGCATTTACCAATTTTTAGAATAATAGCTAAGAAGTACAATTAAAGCTTATATGAATTTATAGAATTAAATATTTAACCCATCACTGTTGTACTTATAATACATCTACTAGTAAAAAAAATGAGTACATCATACAATTTGTATGAACAAACTACAGTGCAACTGCAAGAAAATTGAATGAATATTATAATATGTCACAAAGTGTGCATCTTCATATAAACATTTTTTCTTTTAAGTTTTCGCACCACTTTCATTCAAATTTCATTTTCAATTTACATAATACTTAAGATTCATTTTAAAATTAACATTATACAAATTAATTAATATTTGTTTTTAGATTGATGAAAATAACTATATGGATGTTGATGCTGTTGTTGAAGTTAACAGACCTGTATTAGGTGATGATCCAGATGTATTAAATGCTGCTAGACGTGTATTCACATTATGTAGTGCAAATTATCAAATGGACAGGTATAAAAATATATTTTATATATCTAGTTTTATAATAATTAAGTGACATGGAAAATTTTATATTAAAAACTTTCTTTTTCGCACATAATATTATTTTAGATGTGATTTTGGACATAATTTCATTACATGTATATTCCGTTTCCAAGTTACTTCACCATTAAGATTCTTATTGTAAATTAAATGATAATAATTAAATAATCCGAAAAATACTAGAATAATATTAACTATATGAAGCACAAAATTATGATTGTTAGCACATAATTATTATTATTTTTATGTATAACAAAATAAAATTAAAAATTTGGGAAAAAATATTTGAATGAGTTTCATTATATGCAATAACACCAACTTACATAATATTAATATAAGAACTGTGATTTTTTATGTAAATTATTTACAATAGCCTATAAAATGTATGACAAAAATCATATAAAATAAAATTGTATAAAACCAATAATTAACATAAAACAAATTCTACACATTTACCGAAATATAGCAATTTATTGCATACATTTAGGGTGAGTGAAAGAAAAAAGTCTAAAGAAATGTTAAAAATGGCTGAATTGCAAAATTAAGTTAGTGAGTTAAGATAAATAAGTATGTACAATTTTTTATGACATGACATTTACCATTACGCTTTCGTTTTTATAGCTTAATTTGGAAAAGCTTACAATTTCGGAAATACAGGGCGTCGAAAAAGACAATAAAAAAAAAATGTTCTTCTAAAGAAATGAATTATTTATTACTTTCTAAAAGTTGCTAAAATTTCATACTCCTACAAATTGCCGTCTAGAAGAAAAACGGAGGTTAGATTATGGTTGATATTTACAGCCATTTTATCTTTTCAATATTCAATTATGTTATACCGGGATAAAACGAAAGCATTCATGTCGCTATATTTCTGCATTCGCTATATTTGAAAAATGTGTTATCGTTACAATAAATAGTCGAAAATTGGCGTTTTTAAGGCTTTAAGGTTCTACAACTCTATTGAAAAGAGAACTCTATTGAGAATTAGAAGAAAAGAAATAAAGTTGGGTAAAACCAATGGTTTGTATTGTAGCACTTTTTCCCTTCAACAAGTGAAAATTCTGCTTTTAAATACAATCTATGTATACCTATCACACTATTAAAATTATTTTCATTCACATACAAAACTATTACTAGGATTGCATATATTTAGGATGATGCATATAATATGCAGTCTTTGAAATAAAGCAAAAGTTAATATAAAAGTGGGGTTAACATAATGCTCGATTTTAAGGTTTAATTGCGTGAGTTAAGAAAAATAATTATATTTTTAAATGTAATGGAATTTACCGTTAGCTTTTTGCGTTTATAGAAATTTGAAAAAGCTTGCAGTTTCGGAAATATAAGGTGTCAAAAATTCAAATTTTAAAAATTTCCAGAGAAATTTGAAGAGGGGTGGACATGGAAAAAAACTTTCTTCTAACGAAATGAAGCGAATCTTCTAACCAATTCTAACGAATTAGTGTCTAAAAGCCCCTAAAATTTCAAGCTTCAACAGGCTGGGGTCTAGAAGAAAAACGACATCAAAAATTTGTAAAAAAAAAGAACTTTAGATAACGGTAAATTTAAACGTCCATTTTGTTTTTCTAAAGTTTAACTATAGTATACCGCGCTAGGGGAAGCAAGCCTCTGCCTTTACGTGTTTGCAAAATTTCAAAAATGCTTATGGTTTCATTGCAACAAATAGTTAAAAAAGGCCATTTTTAGGGTTTCGGGGGGATATAACTTCTAGAGGGGGGGAGATAGGTAAAAATTTTGTTCTACGGAAATAAGTTTCTAGTAAAGATCTATGTACGTATTAAATTTCAGCTTTTTATCTTTAAGGGTGTAGAAGTTTTGTAAACAAACGCACGGACAGACGAACAGAGTAGAAATAATAAGCACTTTTTTCCCATTTTTCTTTGTGGAAAAGTGCTAAAAAATAGCTCTAATATTCAAAATAGGAGTACCTAACAATTTTTTACATTTTTGTACTTTTTTAAAATTTTGCACTTTGTAAAATTTGCCAAAAAGTTTTAATATCCCTCCTAACTTATTTTGAGGAGGAAAGTCGTATCGAAAATTTTAGGAAAAAATATTCGGACAATAAGAATCATTTTGAAAACTTAATTCAGTTTCTACAAATTTTTGAAACGGCAAAGGTAGATCGCCATTTTATTAGTGTTTTGCGAGCATTTAAATAAGTTAATTTTATTTCAAATAATTTCCAAGTCTTAAAAGGACCTTTACGAAATTCAAGCCATATGAATTGACTTACATTTTTTTCTTTGTAAATAAGAAATTTGCGTATAAGTTATGAATTTTTCTTCGAAAACTAATTTTTTAGTTTGAAATGTATTGAAGTTTTAAAGTAATTTAAAAATAAAAAAAAATAATTTAAAGGACAAAAACAAAAATACACGCTTGCAACTCTAAGAACTGTGAAGGCGAAAATGATGAATAAATAAAATTATTGTTTTAGTTTCATATTTTTATTGCATATATTTAGGATGAATAAAAGAATATAATTGGCAGGAAAAAAAACCGTTAAAATAAATTTTATTTTATTTCTGACTTAATGTCTAGGAAAAATTAAAAAAATTCCGTCTAGGAAAAATAATAGTGTTGATTTGAAAGGATTTAGAAAGTAGAAAGTTGATATTTCGTATTCAAATCGATTTTTGTAAAATTAATTTCTCCAAGAGGGAGTCTTAAGTCTTAACATATTATTTCCTGACCACTTATTGAATCGCAAACGGAAAAAAATTTAAATTCTGTAAGCATATAGAGGATGCGAATTGAATTTTCGAAATTTTCCACAGCAAAATGGAAAGTACCAAACTTATGGTCGTTAAAACTAAAACAAGGATTAAATCACTCTTTTCCGAATTTATACAATAAATTTTTTTTGGATTTTTTTTCTAAAACGGTAAGTTAAAAGAGTCTCAAATTCAATAAATACGAAAAAAATTAATTATTTCAACAAAAAAGAAATCTCCCTTTCCCAATTTAACACCTTTGAAATGAATGAGCATTTGAAATATTGGACAAGTGTAAAGTTAGTAGTTTTCAGAAAGTATAAAATATTCAAGTTTCTATAAAAACGTCTATAAAATTTTTTTTCTGAAACTAATCTAATTAACCGCTGAATTCAATCATGATATTATAATTGAACGATATTTTAATTTTTTTTTCAAAAATATTATTCAAAAAACAAATGGCATTTCCTTTGTAATTGAAAAATACAAACACATTATACAAATTAAAATGACGTAAGTCATCAAAATCGGGTATTTGTTTTTTATTTTGTTTTTTCCTTTTTTTGAGCTTTATTATTAAAAAAAATATAATTTTCAAGGAATATTAATATTATTTACATTATACTATACTTTTATTTATGATATTTTCAATTATTTTTCCTATATTCACATACAATATTGGAGTAATCAAGTATTAAAATCAATATATACCTATATACACAGCGTGTTCCATATTTGTTACAGCGTGTAGGTGTTAATTTGCAAAAAAAAATTATTTGACAAAAAGTTTATTGGGACCGGTTAAGGAGGTAGGGCTTCTGGTTTGGTGGTTTACGTGCCGGGTACAGCAGGACCATCGCACCTCAATTAGTGCAAGTTTGTGATTTTTCTACCACTACCCGATGATCATCAGACCGTTATTGAGTCAAAGCCACCTGGTTCTCTTGAGAAATTCATCTTAATACCCGATAATAATTTTCGTTATCTTTTCCAGCCCCACAACACTTGATCTTCCCCAATCGATCACCTGATCACTTGTGTTTAGCACCTTATATCAGTCTGGCCTCGCCCAGAGCCGAACCCTTGCAGAGTTAAAGAAAGATATTCTCCTCCTAGGTGAAAACTCAAGATATCAAAAATTTCTTTTTGGCTGACTTTATTGAATACATACTCTAACTTTAGCTATTTATGTGTTGTGTGTAACGGTACACTTATATAAACACTGCAAAGCTTAAGCAGTAGGCTACTTAAGAAAAACAAAAAATTTCACAGTACAGGCACTAAAATCATTCAATGAGCCTATGAAACTTTTTTTAGTTGTTTTTATAAATACCGATATTTTTTTCGTTGACGTAATATAACAGTCTTCAAAAACTTTACAATATTTTAGAAGCCCTAGCTTTTAAACCTGTTTTAGGTTTAAAAATAAATCTGTAAAATAATACATATTGTTTTTAAAAAGCAATGTGGTTTTCTTCTATAATTTTTATAATTTTAAATAAAATCGAAATATTGTATGACACTGCACTCCTTAATATTTTCACAAATTTTCGACCATTATTGAAATTTCCAGAAATCATGAAAATTATAATGTTGTTATAATTAATTATGAAACAATTATACTGTCGTTTACACTAAGAAAAACTAAATTTCTCAATCATTTAATAAAATTTTGAAGATGCTAATCTTGTAGCTTAAAAAAATAAATTTAATTGAAATTCGGCTACATTAATCAACTTGCTAAAAATTTTAACTTTTTCCAAGTAGAAAAGGTTTAAGAAAAACATTTGAATAAATAAAATTTTACTTATTTATTTAATAGAAAAAATTATTAAAATTTGTTCGAATATAAAAGCATTTCCCACTTTTGAAAATTTCCTATTTTCTTTGAAATTATTAAATAAAAATTAACTGGGAAAAATAATATATAAAAAAATAATGAAAATTTTATTAGCGTTGGGATTACTTATAACAGTTTGTCAAGCAGGTTTACTCTCAAACGTTGTAAACCAAGCTTTACATGCGTTAAAACTGAAAGCAAATGCAGCAAAAGCAACTTGTTTATTGGAATCAGGAGCACCACAAGGTTATTTTAAAAAAAATTTTAAATAATTTGAAAACTTCAATTTTTAATTTGTTTTTTTTTTTTCTTTATAATATGTTTAGATATTGTCACTGTTGTACGAGATTTATTACCAGTTACAACACGTGCAGGTTTATGTTTTGAAGCTTGTTTAATAGAACAATACGATGTGGTAAATCAAAATTTTTATTTCAACTAAATATATAGTTATAAAATTCACAACTTAAACAAAATAATTTTATCGGATAATTTCTTTTCGGCCAACATTAAGACACAACTTATAATTAACGAAGCCAACTAATTTCAAATTTACAGAACGAAAAATATGAAAATTTCTTTTTTATACAGAATTTATCTGCAAACATAAATAGCTGCAGATTTCAGATTTGCAAATATATTCGAAAGTATCATTCTTTAATTGCTGTCAAAAATCGCTTATTCGTTGTTCAACCGTATATATTTCGATTCACAATTTTTATAATTGACAGCTGTCAATGAAATACAAATGGACGCGAATTAAAAACTTAATTAATCAGATCCTAAATATTCCTAAAATAATTTTTTTATCTTTGATTAAAATAAAACTTCTTTAATTTTAGATGGACGAAAATAATGTAATCGATGTTGAGAAAACTGTTCAATATATGATTCCTGTAATTGGTAATGATCCTCAAGTAATACAAGCTGCTACAGAAGTAGTTCAAACATGTAGTGCAAATTATCAAATGGATAGGTAATTTGGATTTTGAATAGATTGAATGTGGTGAATTAATGTAATTATTGAATCATTTTAGATGTGAATTCGCTCATAATGTAATTGCATGCTTATTGAGTTCTCCCGTAACAGCAGGATTAAGCGTTTTATTATAAATGTCAATTGAATTCTATTACCAAAATGATAATACAATATTTTATGTGTAATGTGCTAAATAAATTTTTAACAATTATAATTTTTATTGATTGTCAAACGACTGTCAAAGGCATTTAATTCAATTGTATTTTTACTAAACATTTTTTTGTTAAGATCGTTATGCAATATTTTTATTATTTACACAAAAATATTGTTTTGAAAGAAATGATTAAGGGTTAGACAATAATGTAATATTTTTTTATATACATCTGTATTAATATAAGAACAAGCCGTGTTATCTACTTCAATCTTTAATAGCAGATGGCGGTGATCAAAATTTGGCAGCTGTTAAAATTTCACAGCTATTAATGAACTAAATTTGGTTTTCCTTACTACCTAAATGTTAGTCATCTTAAAAAAAAGCTGAAAGAATCATTAAAGCGAAATGAAACGGCAACTGAAGTAAGAACAAATATTAGTTATGTAGCACTCTTATCTTTTCGATATTAATTAATTATCCTACAAGTATGCAAAATAGAAAATATAATTTATTTTTAATTACTCACCTTCAACCTACATTGGTTCTACAATTCACACTTAACATTTAAATATTTACTTGAAATTTAAGTTGTAACCCTTATTTAACCCTTTATTTTTAACTCTTAATTCATTGCCCTAATTCCTTCAAAGCAACTAATACTACTTTACTTTACACACAATTAATATTTTGCTTTTCCAAATTTTGGTGTGTTCTGGCTTTATTCGAAAAATTGTAATGTTCAATGTTTTTTTGAGTGTAGGTTAATCAAATTAAATTATGAGCAAACCTTATAAGATTAAATATTTTTTATATTCCACACAACAAAGAAAATGGCGGATAACGGAATAGCAAATTTTTTTTACTGTAATTATTACTGTAATTAGGATGATCCGGTTTAGGATTTCTGTGATAATCTAATAATTTTTAAAATATTTTTACTTCCGTGGTATCGTTCATTGACCTATGGGTACACGTGCTTAAGGAAAACAATTAAATTCTGCCAGACAACAATGTAATATTTTATGATAAACATAAATATTTTAATGTATACAGTCGAACTCTTTCAATTCAAACAAATTTTTTATTTAGTTGACATTCTGAAATTGGGATTTTGCTTATTTTGATTTTTGTTTGTTTATTAATACAAAATAATACTGATGAGAAAATGCAATGCTACTTATTCTCTATTTAAAAGTTCGGCTTATGGAAACCTTTTAGGAAATGCATTTTTCTGACTTTATTGATTTATAACATATAGAAGCGGGAGGCAGAGAAACATCTAACCTATCTATTTAATGACAGTATCGCGCAAACAATAACTTATGTAATTAATTTCTGCTCTTTATCTTCAATCACGTACCTGTATTGTGCACGAATGAAAACTTTACAAACGTCCAGATAGGCGAACTGACGCAATCACGGATAAATAGACGGATAGACTTAGAGATAGACGGCCAGGCATAGTGAAACTACCAAGCACAAATAAAAAATAATAAAACATAATTTTTTTAACTCTAAATCCACAATCCGTTCGGAGCCCGAAAGAACTCGTTTGTGAAATTTCTCTCTATGTAAAACAAATTCCGTACGGATTTCAAAATAAGGAAAATAACTAAAACTAAACAAAACATTCGAATTTAACCGATTTGTTTTCGTCATTTAAGTTATTCGTTTAAGCTCTTATTATGTTTTGCATTTTTTTCGGAAACTTGTAAGCTTTCCGTTTCAAAACCAGTTATTTAGAAAATCTCTATAATATATTTAATATTTGTTTTAGGTTCTACAAGTATGTTAGCTCGAAACATATTATAGAAAGATTTTTAACATTTTTTTTAGAGTTCAATTTATTAGTTTAAATATTCGAACATTTTGATCATCAGAGGTAAACCAAGGTCAAGTAAAATAAACAAGTACATTAAAATATGACATCAATATAACGTTAGACAATAAAATTAGTTTGCTAAGAGCAAATTTAGAGGAAAAAAAAAATATTTTAAAAAACTTAAGCAAATTCGGGTTTTTTTCTTTTCTTTTGAATTTTTTGGATTGTGTTTAACATTTTATTTATTTTATTTAAAAACTTATTTTGTTTTCATAATAATTAAACAATAAAAATAAATTTTTATAAAAATTTTAAAAATAAAATAAATATTTTTTTTTCGTTAGCAATATTTTTCTATTTTTATAATCAGGGATGACAATTTGAAATATTTTAATAGAAAATTATATTTTAAGAAAATCATTAATATAAATTTCCCGGAATACAACACAAAAAGAATCGAAATTACCCAGACGTTTTACGTTACACTCCGCGCATTTTCTTTATAAGAGCTGCTAACCTTTGAAAAAAATCTCTCAAGAGAATGTACTCGTACTTAGAATCTGCTTAGAATATTCTCTTTTTAAGAATCTCTCTAGAATTTACAAGATGTGTTGTTTGTGGCATTCAGCAAGAAACGGAGTGCAAAATAATTGTTATTCAATAGAAACTTTTAAATTTTAATTTTAATATCATTTCTAATTTTCTTTCCGAAATTAATAAACAATTGCCCCTGATGTCATATAAAACATCCTTATATTTCTAATATTAAAACCATCTGAATAAATAACTTTTATGAGTAAAAGTATTTTGACTTCAATAAGTCTAAACTTTTTTCTGCTTATATAGAGGTTTCATTTATCAAAATACTTTACTCATTTTGTAAATTTCAATTCCAGCACTTAACAGTTAGAATAAAAAAAATAAATAACAAAATGAAGACTTTATTCTTATTTGGATTATTGATTGCCGCTTCTTCAGCAAGCCTTCTTGGTGATATTGTAGGAAATACAATAATGGCATTAAGAGCAGATATTGCTGCAGCCAAAGCAAGCTGTTTAGCTGATCTTGGCGGTTTGTGACCAGAAATTTCTAATTTTTACCATTAAAAAATTTAATCAAAAAGAAATTATTAAAAAAATTTTTATTCTACTATTATAGGATCTTGTTTTGAATCTTGTTTACTCAGTGAACTTGGAATTGTAAGTCATAAAAATCTTGGAATTATAAATTAATTAAAATCTTATACTCTTTTTAGTCTGACGCAAGCGGTGGCATTAACATCGATGCATTTGTTTCAGTTGGAGCAGCTGTTTTTGGAAGTGATGCATCTGTATTAGATGTTGCCGCAAGTGTTGCAGCATCATGTGCCATTGATGCTGGAACAGACAGGTACTATTTTTTTTTTATTATTTTTGTTTTATCCGTGAAAATCTTTAACACGACATTTTTAAACATTATTTTAGTTGTGAATTGGCAAATAATTTCATTACATGTTTATCAACTAATTCAGTGACAGCACAATTTGTATTCTTATTGGTGTAAAAAATTATAAAGACTATATAAAATATGCGACTTAACAAAAAAAAAAACGTTTTTTAAAATAATTTAATAAACTATGCAAAAATTATAAAAAAGCGAACATTTTATTGCATTTCAGTGAACTTTAATATTTGTAGTAAGAAAGAAACTTTTGTTGCCGAAAAATTATTTACAAGCAAATCGAATAAATTATGTAACACATATACGTCTATTTTGCAAAACCATTCTCTTTGAATCTACGTTGAACTGTGAACACTGGGCTCATGCATAAATTTTTACAAACAGAAAAAATTCTGACAATGGGAAGAAGTTTTTGAAAAATAGCAGTTTAAGTAGGAAAGATGTTCCTATTAGTTTCATGTTGCCTATTCAAGTTTTACGAATGCAAGTTTATAAATTGATTTTAAAATTTAATCGTCATCTCAAACTGGCTTTTCTCTTATTTTCTAACTATTGAGTAATGTAAAATTTCTTTGTACTTACTATTGCCCCCAAACTATTATTCCAGAGAGTTTCCAAAATGTCATATCTCTTCTACATACTTCGTCAATACTATTCCATAAAACTTTACTTTTACACCTAAAGGTTAACACGTTATATATATATATATATATAAGTTTATGCTAATATAAACTTTTTTAAAATTTAGTTTTTTAAATTCCTCCTAAATTTATGCATAATTTTCATTTTTAACAACTGAAGCTACATAATATATTCATGCTAGATTTGCAATCTTAAAGAAAATTGTGCTTATAACATATAAACTTTGAGTTTCAATGAAGGCAGTACTAACATTATTTTCCTTTTTCGTAAAACAATAACTAAATCCTAGTAAAACAATGAACGCGCATGGTACCTCCTAAACAAATTCAGAAAATTTTTGAAATATGAAACCTTTTTCCAACATTTTTAATGTTGAATTCGTGGGATAATGTTATTTTCGACAATTAAAAGCTCTGTAATTTTTGTTCAGAGACATATTTAAAGATTGACCGAGTAAATTCCCTAGTTCTCTTTTCTATATCATTTCATATTTTTGGGATTTTTTTTTTCCATTAAGAAAACTTTCGTACAATAGACGGGAATTAAAATTAAATTCTCTACCCCTTTAATTTATTTAAATAGTAAAAAATTAATATTCACAAATCAAATTTCTACGTCAACCTTTTTCAATAATTTTTAATTGCTAATTTTGCAAAACATAATTTTATGCTTTTTAAGAAATAAAAAAATTGAAACTTAACACATTGAGTACCGTTAAGAAAATCTAAAATGCTTCGTAGACCCTGTGCTCATCGATGAATATGAAGATGGCCTACAACATTAGTATATACATCTTCTTAAAATTTAGGAATTACTCCTCTGATACAGGTTGCACTTAACGTAAGTTTTCTTTTTGTTCACCTGTTATTATGAGCATGGATGTTAACGTGTTAAAGTATAGACTTTAATCGTCATCCTAACAATAAAAAAAAGAATAAATATTCACAAATGTTTAAACAGAATTTATTAAATTATTTTTGAATCGTTTTGAATAGAAAATTGGTGCTAAAATTAACCCTAAACAGAATGGTGCATATAAAACAATCGGAGCTTTAATATTGATATGATGAAAAAAATTTTAATTAAAAACCAACTGGATAAATATTTTTTAAATTCTTTAACTTTAAGAAGTCCTCGACTTCTTTTTCGACTATATAAGGGATTCAATGATCGAAAGTCTTTATTAATTTCATTGAATTCAAGTGAAATGTTCAATATAGTCAAAAATAACTTTAAAATCTTAACTAATAAATAAATGTAATTGATTTTCAAAATGAAGACATTATTTGTGTTTGCATTACTTATCGTCGCCTCTTCAGCTAATGCATATGACTATGGGTTGGAGATACTAGATAAGGAACCAGAACAACTCTTAAATGGATTTGTAAATGAACTCAAAAAATTTTGTGAAACAGAACGTTAGTGCAATATTGTTTTAAAAATTTAAATTTGAATTATAAAATTTCTTTTTAATTTTTTTTTTTAATAGCTTTTGTAGCCGGCGAATGTTTTGAGTCCTGTGTACTTACTCAACTTGGTGTTGTAAGTTGTTATTTTATTAACAAAAACTTAGTTTATTTTATTCTCTTTAGAAGAGAATAAAATAAACTGTAGACTTCAGCCGGAAGTCTACAATTAAATATAACATTTAATTCAGCATAGCGCAAAAAAGAAGAATCTGTATGAGTTTATATCCGTGAATGAGTGAAAAAAATGCAATGAAGAATGAAAATAATTATCTCTATAGGGCTTAATAATTCCTGTAATTTCTAAAAAGAACACATATGCAGTAAGAACAGAATCGTTTGGTCTGCCATATTCCCCTTGTTTAATTTGACTCCCTAGTGCGAAAATAAATTTTTAGATCAAATTGGAGGTAAAATATTTGAATCTGTTATATTGTTAAAATGAAGAATCCACCCTTTTTGTTAACCTTATTGAATTATAATAAATTCAAGAGTAATTCGCAAATTTCTCACTAGTCCGACTCTGAGCGGGGATCTGGATATCAGGGCGAGATATCGAAAATTAGTATCGGGGATTTAGAAAGATTCCTCAAGAGAACCGGGTGGCTTAGATAGATCATCCGTAATCGTATACTCAATTGTAACGTATTTTTAGGTATATGATGATGGCAGTGTTGATGCTAGCATGTTGGCTCAACTTGGAAAAACTGTATTTTCTGATCAAGAGGCTGCTGTAATCGCAATAGGAAAATGCTCACAAATGACTGGAAGTAACAAGTAAACATTTATTTCGTTCAAATAGCCAAAATTATCAAATTTTTAATAATGAATATTTTTATTAAATATTTCAGATGTGAAACAGCAACTGCATTCCTTAAATGTATCGCAAATGATCCGGCTACCTCATCATTTACAACACTTTTATTATGAGTAATATTAAAATAATTTTATAAAAATTAGTTAAAAAATAGAGTATAAATTTTGATCTGTTTAGATAACGTAATTTTTTTCTTCTGATACCAAAATATTTTCTTCCCTTCACTTTTTTTTCCTCATTCCTTCAGTAAATCTAACGTAATCAAAGCTACTCTTACTCTACTCTATCTACAACAAAAGCAAATAATTTTAAATTAGTAGAGTGAAACTAAATTGCTACTTTATTAATAATTTTGATTATTCTAAGCTTACTAAAATGTAGAATATGTAGGAAATTACAAGAAACTTATAAACTCTCAAAATAGTCAGAGTAACAAGTTTGTAAGAACTGGAACTTTTTTCTTGGGACTCATAAGATTTATGAGATAATAGTTCCACTGTGTTATCACATATCGAGTTTTCAATACAAATGCACGTCCCCACAAGATAAAAAGGTACAAACCAATTTTGAGGAGGTATTTTAGTATGTGTTTAAGAGTGTGTCTCAATTTCGACTCAACTGATTGTCAAATTAATTAACTTTAATTTGAATATTTAATTCCACATAAAAACTAACAATATTTTAAGGAATTTCGGCATTCCGAAACTAAATTTGCATAATATGTTTTTCATTGTTGCAATAACGTAAATTCAATTCGAAGGAAAGTCGAATTTTTTCACTTGTTTTTGTCATTTCAAATTGTTCTGAATTATAAAATCAAAAATACGTTTCAGTCGGAATTCGAAGCTGCCACAAATATTTTTGAATCACCTGCAAGAGCACCTCAAAAATTATATTACTTCAAAATATAATTTTCGTTAACTAAAGGTGATTTTCTGAAAAGTAATGCTAATTTTTTTTTGTTGTCAACTATTATTCAGTCAAATTTGCTGAGCTTTCTTAGAGTATGAAAATTTTTAGAGAATTGGAACACACCGCTTCTATCTATATCTAAAACATTTGGATAAATAAAATTTTATTTATTTGCTTAATCTTTTTTATTATTTTTTTTTTCATTAGCACATGTATTTGTATACATACACACACACAATTTATAAAATCAAATTTCTAGCTTTCGAAATTTCTTATTTTAGCCGTGGATTTTCTACTTTAGAGTTGAAAAATAATATACGCAAAATGAAAACTGCTTTGATTTTTGGATTAATTGTAATAATCTGCCAAGTCGTTTTAACATTAAATCTATCCAAAATTTCATTGGAATCGATACAAGCAATAGTGAATGCTGCAAAAAAATCTTGTTTGGCTGAAACCGGAGCACCAGAAAGTTAATAAAAAATTTTCAATTTTTATTTTCTTTAAGATTAATTAAATAAATTGTTATTATATTGTGCTTGTATATTTTTAGATATCAATCAATTAGTAAAAAATTCATTAGCCATTGATACACATGAGGGTCGATGTTATGAAACTTGTTTAATAGAAAAATTCGATGTAGTAAGTTAGTCCATCAATACATTTATATTTTGAACAATTTTAATGAACTAATGAAAATTTATCATATACGTTCATATAACAGGGGAGGAGTCAATTTTGCTTCAAATTTCGCATAAGGAGTTCTCAACAAAAAAAAGCTTTTTTTATATTAAAATTGTGTGGGAATATTTCCGCCAAATTATCCATTTATGTACTACTTAGAATCATAGGCTCCGAATAGGTTGTTTTTTAAGAAACGTATTCGAAAATTTGAGAAATGGGACAAATTCACTATAACGTTTGAAATAATTTATGACTAGATAATTTTGATCGATTTTAAGCAAAAAATTTAATTTGCCGCGAAAACTCTGTACGGATAATTAATCATGTATTTAAGGAAGTAATTAAGCACATTTCCTTAATATTTATTATGTGAGTTCCGTTTTGTTCTAATACAATTTTTTTTTAATTCTTGGGAATATTCCCGTTCAATAATCTTCTAATCAGCTTTATGGAAAAAAGTATTTCACATTTTATTTTAGAAAAAAAATATTAACATCTTGTTTTCGGGTCTGTCATTTATTGTAGTCGTTTTTAAATAAAATCATATATTTTTTATTCTTATCACATATTTCATTTAGAATTCATTTCATTTTTCATACATAAAAATATTATTAATTTCTTTTTTTTTGAATTCTGTTGTAGTTGGATGAAAATAATGTACTTGATATCGATAAAACTATCGCATTAATGATTCCTGTTTTGGGCGATGATCCTCAAATACTTGAAACAGCAAGAGATGTACTCGAAAAATGTAGTGAAAATTATAAAATGGACAGGTAATTTTTGTATTTTGAGATTTTTCAAATCTAATATGTATTAATTACAGGTGCGATTTTGGCCATAATTTAATTTCATGTGTTTACAGTAACCCGGTTACTTCAAAATTAAGATTCTTATTGTAAATATGTAAATTATAATTCAAATAGATACATGCAGAAAACGCTTTTTGTTTTGTATAATGTAATGACTTTAGCGTTACAGCATTATTATTTGCGTTCCTTTTACATGTTCAAACTACTCATGAGTACCAAAACTGAATGCAACTATACTACTTTAAACAAATGCATAGTGTGTAGTTATCCTATTTTTTTTTTCGGCACGTGGATGAAAATACTGAAATAGCCCTCCTAATCTACAACAGATGGATTTTTTGTTCTCGGAGTTATTTTGGTATTAAACTTTAATATTTGAAATGTCTTATTTTGTCAAATTGACATTTGAACAATAAAAAAAATCTGATTTGGTCAGCACATAACCGACCGCATTGTATATTGTCTAGTTAAGTTAAAGGGTTCCAGAATAATATAAAAATGTCTTTTAAATACTTCTTTCTAATTTTTAGGACATTAGTAAGCTTATAGTTAACATACCTAGAAAAATGTAAATTTGGCTCTTAGTAGAGTTTCGCTTTGTGCTACCCGAATTCCCAGAAATGCTCGTCAATTAACCAGAACTCAAATATTAAATTTCAAGAAATTCCATCAACTCGTTCCGTAGATATGATGAAAAATGTAAAATCGGCCCGCAAATCAGTTTTCGAGCCCTGATCTTTCCAAAAAATTTATATGTTCATTGTTTTAATACGAGGAATTCAAGTATTAAATTTCAATGAAATCGGTCAATTATTTCTCTTTATATACCCAAAAATATATATTTGGCCCGTAGTAAACGTCCAGTTGCTGATGCCTGATTTCTTCCAAAAGCTAGGAATTTTTGCGGACGGTCGAGAAAAGCTTATATATATGAATTTCAAGTAAATCGGTTGAATACTTTCTTCAAAATGTTGAAAAACGTAAAACAGGCCCGCTAAAAAGTGCAGTTCCCGAAGCCTGATAAACGTGGAAATAAACTTACATATAAAATTTCATCAAAATCGGTTCAGCAGAACTTGAGATACACGCGTCCACACACAGACCGATAGACCGACAGACCAACAGACCGACAGAAAAGCTATATGAAAGAAAATATGAAAGAAACAAAAAAAGTTATATGAAAGAAAATGCTGAATTAAAAAGTTAAGGTTATCTTTTACTCATATATGTACTGAAAAACCCGTTCAATTCGCAAACTACGCATATACATACATATACTCATGATTAATTTGAGCACTTTTCGAATGCAAATATTGAATGAAATTTTACCAATCTGCAGACAGTATAAATTAGTAACAATTTTAGAGTCTAGCTTGTTAAATGTGGCAGATAATATTAAATTGTAACAATTTCAGAATAAATTCCACCAAGTTAATCTAATTGCAAGACTTGCTTGGAGGGCAAATTCTAAATTCGTAAGTTAATAGTTGAATAATAAATTATAATTCAAAATTTAGTATAAGTTTTAAAATCTTACAATATCGGTTTATTTAATTATAATCACAAGAAATTCGAAAATTAAAATAGATATTTTATTATTAAGATTTTGAAGATCTAATGAAAACAGCTGATTTTGAAAGTTCGAAAAAAAAAAACGGTTGCCATGTGGTATAAATTCACAATATCAACTTTTTACAGTAAAATTCTAAAAAATTCATTGTAGATTTGATGTTGACAACGCTATAAAATTTAACATACTTAAGTAACGTATATATTGAAAATTTTGTGCACTTGTTTTAATAAACTTCTAGTGCAATAGTTCTAGTGTGCACTGGAAATTACAGAACTGATATAAGTAGGTAAAATTTCTCTCCCATTGATGGCACAATAATTTTCGGACATAATATTTTGTGTACGTAATTAAATACGTACTAAAATTCTAATTAAAGGTATTTTACCTTATTGAATAGATTATGTGATTATGCTCATAATATCAATTTCATGTCGATTCCGTTCATGCTTCAAATTGAAGATATTTACTGTAAATGGGAATGATACTCTTTTTGAAATAAAAGTTTTTTCGTTAAAATAAATTATTTTCTGAATGAAAATTAATTTCTTGGAGTAGGAACAGTTGAAATTTGTACAAAAGTATATAAAGACTTTCATAAACGCAATACTGCAAAAACATGACGTAAAGGGTACTCAATTTATTTTTGACAATTCTATAACAGGAGAAAAGTAAATGATAACTATGAATGAGCTGTCAAAATATATAAACGCATTCATAATTTGCAATCCGCATGCAATCTCAAAAAAAATGGTCTCTGTTCCCATATTACAGAAATATTACAAACAATTGGGGTCTCTTTTACACAAGTTTCCTCCATTTACAATATTTTCCACTATTATTTTAATATGAAAAATTTTTAAAATTAAAAATTAATTTAAGAATTTTCAATTTTTTTAAAATGCTTTATTATACTCTACATGATTACTTAGTTACAGTTTTTCTTTATAATTGTTGACTAAATGACATAAGCCCAAAATAAATAAAATTTAATTAACAACAATATCGTGACTTAGTTTTATTGATTTCAAACAATAAAAATTTGGCTATTATGTTTTTTTTTAAATAAAATTATTGTAAACTCAACATAGTATTTTTTATTTCCCTGTTCATATAGGGATGCCCAATTTTAAAGTCATTCTATTCTTAATATGATTCAGAACAATTTCAAAGTTGGTCGAATCAAATTGTAAAATGCTATCACCAAAAATGCTATTTTCAAGAAAAACTATAGATTAGTCTTCAGAAAACTGAATTTGCCCGGAAAAAATAAAAATTTATAATATTTTTTGAAACTACAATAAGTTGTTTTTAAGAAAGAGAAAAGGTGGTATTTTGAGAAAAATTTTGATTTTTGAAAAATAAATATGATATTTATTAACACCCAGGCTATAACTACTTATAACATATTTTTACAATTACGACTAACGCTTATATGTTACATTATAATTAAATTTCACCCGGGAATTTTAACAATTTAAGTGAATTCTTATTTAATAAATAAATAGCTTGTAACTTAAGTGGAGGCAAAAACAAAAATTATTTTCTTATATTTTTTGAATATAATTATCATTTTGTAAGGGTATATTTTTTGTAGTCCCCGAGAAATAAAATTGGGTTTAACCACAAAAGAAGCAGCAACTGTTATACGTTATTATTTCAAAAATACATAGTACCATCATGTATTTAGTTTATAATGCTCAAAAAAAAATGTAGTTCTATTGTGTAATTACAAAAATTGTCTTCTGTATATCACTATAAACTATTTACTATAAAAAGATCATTTATCACATTAAGATTCATTGGAATAAAAAATGATTTTTCAAATTTCATCTGACTACAACTTTTATATTCACTAAAATCCTAAATCATAAGTTTTTCAAAATAAATTTCCGAATGCGGGATCAAAATTTTAAATAATTTTAATAACGTGAATCCTTCTAACTCAATTGTCATCAATCAAATCGATTTGTACCCAAAATATGAAAGGTGATCATCCCTGATCATTGAATTTACAATTATTTTGTTCCTAATATAAAAAACATTTGAGTAAACAAAAAGTACTTTGACTTTAGCAATACTAACTTCTTTTTTTGGCTTATATATAGAAAATTCATTCAGTGAACTGTTTCATTTACACTAAAAATTTCAAATTGTACAGTTTTAAAATAAACTACAAAAAAAAACATAACACTTATTTAAAAATGAAAATTTTACTCATGCTTGGATTCTTTATTGCAAGTTGTTCAGCTCAAATAAATCAAGCTTGCATATCTCAAATTGGTTAGTATTCAAAAAATTTTTAGTTTTTTGAAATTAAAATTTTTAAATAAAATTTCAATTAAAAAAAAAATTTTATTTTTATTTGTAGTACAATAAAGGTAATTGTTACGAAGAGTGTTTACTTGATCAACTTGGAGTTGTAAGTATTCTAATAAATTAAAATAAAAATTTTAATATTTTATAAAAACATTTTTTTAGTTGGGTTCTAATAATAATATTGATGTTGTACAATTTACTACAATTGCCTCACAAATTGTATTAGGACCGGATCCTGAAGTATTACAAGCTGCTACACTTGCAATAGCAGCATGTAGTCAAATTAATTAAATGAATAGGTGAGATTTTTTTTTTATTTTTAAATGAAATTTTTTAATTTAATTAAAAAAATTACTTTAATTTACGCACAATGTTATTTTTTTGGTATAGATGCCAGTTCGCAAGCCAATTTGTTTCTTGCTTAGGTGATAACCCAGCCACAGAATTATTAGCATATTATTTATACATAATCTAAAAGGACTTTATAAGTAAAATTGAAGGGTGCAGAATTAAAATTTTGTGTAAAATGTTTCCAATAATAATTTTTAATAATAATTTTCTAAAAATAAATAAATTTAAAAATAAACAAATTAATTAAATAAAGAAAAGATCAGCGAACCAAAAATTCCTCTTTATGTTGTAAGTCAACTTATCACTATATTAAAATAACTGTTCCATATACGATTTTTATGGAAGTTCTACGTTAAAAATTTAATTTTTGTAGAGAAAAATTACAGCAAAACAATCACAATTCATATCTTGTGACATCATAGTCTTCTCTTATGCAATATTTTTTAACTTTCCAAATAAACACGAAAAAATCTGTTATTTTTATATTACACGAGAAAATCTTTTTATTTTGTATACTTCATAAACGATTCTTATTTCTCACTTTACAACATGATGAATTTTAAAGTCGCTTTTTTATCCACTATCTCTTTAGTAAGAACTGTCCGAACGCAGTGCCCCGTCTTTCCGTACGAATTTTCAATTTTTTTCTAGTATTTTTTAGTTTTTCTTGATATACTAGAATACAAGTACGTTAGTACTAGTCAAGGCAAAAAAACTCTGTTTATAATAGCTTTCTTGATGGTTTCTTTTGAAAATTCTTACAACAACAAACTACAAAGGTATAAAAATCAAAATTTAACACTATATTTGTCCAAATCTTTTGCCTAGCCGTATCAACTCAAAATAATTTTAAATTTATATTTTAATTATTGAACTATTTTCAATTCTTTAAATATTGATTCGAATTATTATACAAAATCTTTCAATATAGCAAATAATTACTCTTTATTTAAACGTTGCTCATGCATTCATACGCTACGAGTGACTATAACTGCCCAAATATACTTAAAAGAATATTTATTCGTCCAATTTATCGTTGGACAAAGAATATTGAGGTAGGTAATTTGCTTTATTTTAAAAATTCTTATGTAATAAAATTGAATGACTAAGTAGATCATTGCTTAAAAAATTTAATTTAATATTTTGATAATTTAATTTTAATTGAGTATTCTCAATATAACATGATTATCAGTTTTGTTTAGAAGAATATGTAAAATGGAAAATCATTTTTTAAATTAAAAATCAAATATCAAGCACATTTCATTCGACATAATGTATAATTTAATAAAATATTCTTTTTACTATTTTGAAAATTATTTTATAATCATATTTATTTGTACAGGGCCATAAAATTTTAGAAAATATTAAATATTCTCGAATTTTCGATCCACCTTTCGGACATCACTCATCTTACTAATCTAACACTTGTATCAGTTAAAGTGATTTGAATATAAATTTAATAACGTAACAGTAATTGATTGTGTTTACATTGAATAATACTCTCCGCTATCTCAATTAAAAGCAAATATATTGTATCTCCGCCTAAATGTATGCAACGAACCATTATATTTTCCTTTTCCAAAGAGTGTATAGGGATCTCTTTGAATTAGTAAATAAATGTTCCAGCTCTTGTATTATTACTGTTTGCAGTTTTTTTTTTAAATTAGTATCATCGTCTTTTTCTTAAAATAAATCACCCTGTGCAAGAACTTCTATTAGAATTTCGTTAATCTAGTATGATTATAAAAAATTTTTTCTTCTAAGTTTCTATAAATACAAAAATTTCGTATAATAACTAATCAAATAATTTTTGAATTTTGGAAATACAAATTCATTTAAGCAAAAATAAGGGAAACAAAAAATGAAAATTTTAATTTTTTTCGTTTTTACCATTACTCTAATAGCGGCGAATTCTAATGGAGCACCAGTTGATGCTTTAAAATCGAAGATTATTGAAGTTAAAAATCAATGTGTTAAGGAAATGAATTTTTCTGATGGTGAGTTTGTTTTTTTTTAAATTTTTGTATGCAATTAAATAAATGTAGAACAAAATTTTACCTTAAGAATCAATTTTTAAGGAGTTAAAAGATTTTTGCCAGCGTACACCTGATTGTCACTAAACTGCACCCTTTTAATTACCTAATAAAATTATTAAAAAAATAAAATTGTATTAATTAATCATAAATTTTCATTAGATATTCTGGCTAAAATAAAAAATCATGAAGAAATCGATTCACCAGAAGCAAAATGTTTTGAAGCTTGTTTATTGGAAAAATTGGGTATCGTAAGTTTCTAAGACCCAACTTTTTTTTTAAAGTTTCTTGTTAAATATTTTATTTTTAAGATGGGAGCTGATAGTAAGATTAGTAGTGATAAAACATTTGAAATTGGTAAACCAGTATTTGGAAACGATGAGAAAAAATTAAAAGATCATGTCAGCAAAATTAAAGAGTGTACAAAAAATTTGGATTCCAATAGGTATGAAAAATTGATTTAATGTGACTTTTCAATAACGAATGGTTAAATGCATCTAATATTTAAGATACAACGAATTTTATTCAAGTAGAACTAGATTTTCATTAAGAACTATTAAGAGTAAAATCTCATTTAGATTCTTTAAATATATGTTAAGAAATTTTTGCGGGAAGCTACCGGAAATTGTTCCTGGAACAATTCCACAGTTTTACTGTTTACTTAAAATTGTCACTGACAATAAAACTTTACTATCAGTTTTAATTAACTTAAAAATTTTTATATTCAAGATTCATTGAATAAAATATTTCGCAATTATCCGAAGATTATGTGAAATTAAAGTTAAATTTTATACTTAATATCCGAATATTCCAAATAATTTTCAACATTCTCTTGATACCATGACACTTTCACGTTTCCGATGGCCCTATTTTATTCATTAAAATAACATTTAGTATGAAAATTGGAATTACATATTCTCATTTTGAAGCAAATTGTTCTCTCTCTCTCTCTCTCTGGGATATTTCCATGTACGAATTTAAATATTTTAGGGACATATTAATGTCAGATGTCATTGCCAAATTTAAGGAAGCAAAGAACGTTTCATTTTCAAGGAAGCAAAGAACGTTTATTCGAAAAATCAGCTCAACTTGGAAACAGTTCAAATTAAATATGACGTAATGAATCAAACATAAACGAGCATTTTGAGCATTTCAATTATTTCAGACAATAAAATATTAAAATTATTCCTTATATTCTTAATTCTATAATTTTTATTATAAAATTTTTAATTAAATTTTCTTATTTTATTTTTATAATAGATGTGAAGCTGCACATGCCTATTTAAGTTGTATTATCAAAGATCTAGATGCTGGAATAATAGAAGCGGTAATTTGAAAATCTTTTTTTATTCTTTATTCAATGGCGTCATCGTAAAGTTGCTTGAGATATTGCTTATCTTATATTCATACATACATACTTATTCATACACAATAATATTTTTTTAATAATAATGTTACATAAATCTAAAATGTACTACCATTACAATAAATAACGTGTTTATATAGCAAAAATTTCTGAAGTAAGTACTTTATTTTAAAAGCGAAAAAAAATATGGCTTGAAATAAACAATTTTATTAGCTTTTACGAGACAGACAAAGTTACAATAAGAACATTATTTTTTTTCAAAAATTGTTAAATATATCACTATTGCAGTGCTTTAATTTCCTAATACTCGTATAGTTGTAATAGTGATAAATCTCTAAAGTCTAAATAATATCTTAGACGCAAACCTTGTACATATAAAACATAGCTATATGGTTATGGTATTAGCTTTGTGTCCAATATGAATCAGGTTTGGAATTCAAAGTTTTGTATCCCTGACAGATTTTGAAGTAGAAAATTTGAAGACTTTTCAAAAATTCAAATACGGATTTTGGGGTCGAATTGAAAAATTAAAAACTAATTGTAGTTGGAATCATGGTCAAAATCGAATTGGGCAATTAAAAACAAATCGGAATCGGAGTCGAAGTTAGTGTCACAGTGGATTTGGAAAATTAAAAACAAATTAGAGATAGAGTAAGAGTCACTGTTCTAGTGAATTTGAAAAGTTTCAAATAACCTTGAGTCCCTACAACGTTCTGGTCCTAATTGAAAATTATGTCATTGAAAAGTTAAGTGCCATAACTACAGACATTTTTTTCCAAATGTTCTTCTTTATTTGTTTAACTAGTTCGAACAAGAAAATCACTCCAGAATATTAAAATTAAAACAGAGAATTCATTATATAGGCATCAGAGAAATTTTTAAATTAAAATAATAAATTTACAATTTTAATTTTACAAGATTAAAAGAAATGTGTTCATTTCAATTACAAGCAAATTATTTATATAGGGTAAGTCAATTAAACAGTGTTTCAAACTATCTATATATGAAGATTAATTATTGTTTTGTATTTGTAATTAAAATATTTTTATTTTTTTAGTTTTTTATCAAATTAATCAACAGATGCTGTTGTAAATATTAATACAGTTAGTAAAGATCAGATGTTAAAAAATTATTATTATGATGTGTAACAAAGTAATTAATCTCATAAAATACATAAAAATGTGTAATTAAACCAAAGGCGGAAAAATATTTTAATATTGAAAAAAAAAATAATTTAAAAGATTAAGATCATTTTATGAGTCAATGACATAATTAAAAATGTATTCAACTTTATTTATTACATGACATAAACTCTTTTTAGTTGTTAAGAAAGAAACTAAAGAATTCCGGGCATTGAGAAAATAAATTTGTAAAAATCACCACACACTAGGACAACTATTCTGTTTTATGAATTTACTTTGTATTTGTGGGTTCAAAATAATAATTTTACATTTTTAGGCTGTTGAGCTTAGTCCAAGTTGGCTGAAATTTGTGAAAATATTGCTGTTTATGGGAAATTTGAAGATATCGCTAATAAAAATGCATCAAGTAGATGCAATAAAAATATGTATACAAGGTTTTTTTCAAAACAACTTTCTTACTATTATACTCGTTGGTTCTCATACTTAAACTATGAGAACTATATAACGCTAGCATAATTGTTTAGAAAAATTAATTGAAGTGCTCAAAATATTAAATTAGAAAATTTTATATGCATATACGCCTGTAGAACGCAAATATGCAAATTTTATATGCATATACGCATGTAGAACAGTGCCAGTTTTACATTAATGACCAATTATTGACACTTAAACTTAAATTAAAATTTCTTGTATATTCACATTTGTAAGCACTAATTTTCTTTTACATCTTATATATCAATTATTTACATAAATTAATGAATAGGTGCACTATTATTTCTGTTATTAAAACACAATTTCTTATTACTCTACCGAGTATGACATATGTACATACTCGTAAATCAAAACTCTTTGAACTAGTAGCCTATTTAAAACTATAGTAATTCCTTCCTTTAAATTGTTCTTGGGGCCCAATATTCGCGACTTTAAGTGAAATGATTTAAAGCAAGGTTCATATCTAACTTCCTTATAAGAAATTATTAAACATTACATAATATTTTTCCCATTCCCATTTTCCCCGACCGTTCATACACAAAGTTGAATAGATTGTCATTAATATGTTAGCATTAAATCTTCCTTAATATAATATTAAAATATGCATTAATTAGCTTCGCCCTATCGTGCCTTTTGCCTGTTTGTTCGCTCTCTTCAATTGCGAGTTTGACAAACATTGAAAAATTTCTCAACTAGTTTACATTCTTAAGTTTCTATAATTCTTAACATAGTTATAAATCTTATATTTCACAAACCATATAGGTATGACAATACAGTATCTTTTAATTTTTTTGTATTAAATTTTGTAATATTGTCAAAATAAAATTAAAATACAATTATTTAATTAAATTAACATATTAAATAGTTTCAAAGACCTTGTACAACTAGAACAAATAGAATTTTATAATTTAACATATTAATAATTAAATGTACAAAAAAAATTTTATTAAGTTTTTTTCATAAAAATTAATTGAATTTTTACAAGATTTCGCTTATGATAAAAACATGTTTTTTTCTAAACGCAATTCAGAACAGAAATCAAGATTTACACCATATAATTGTTGTTATTGTCTTATAAATTAATTCCTTGTTATAGTAACAATCACAATCCGGTCATAATAGCAATTCAATTTTGTCATTGAACAATAAATAGATCATAACATGTCAATTTTTTCCTCATATGATCTTCAATTAACCATTTACATACATAGGTGTAATTTTATTAACAATCATTACTTGTACATATGTAATTTATGTGGTCCTACTTGTATGAATGACTCTAGAAACAGAACAGCGTGCGAATCAATTCATGTTAACATGGTTTTCTAAAAAAAAATAAAAAAAAATATGATTAATAGGTATGATACCGCACATTTTTAATAATTGAAATAGAATTGGGCCCTCTCAATTGAAAAATTAAATTTTTGTTTTTAAAATGAATACGAATAAATATTATCTGTTGAAGTATGCATTATAACTTGCCAACCAAGGACTACTTATTTCAAATATAAAATATCAAAATGTAATTGATTAAATGTTCGCTGCATGGTTTTTACACATATTGAAAATTAATTGAAAATAACGCTTGCTTCTTAGGTTTGGTCTCGTTCTTTCGAAATATGCTACTTCCACAATATTGCAATGTAGTAGGTACCTATTCAAATAATATTTCTTTCCCGATATTAAAAAAACATTCGCGACAACGTACTGAATTTAATCCAATAGAACTAGCGAGAGAACTAGAATTGATTCAATTGAGTTGAAATAGAATTTTCAAAAAAAAATTTTTTTAATGAAATTTCCAAGTAATTATTTGTAGCTTTGTTTTCGATATTTAGGTAATTTACCGAAATTCTTTTCCTTATTTTCAGTTACAGAAAAAACATTTTATAAGCAAAAGTTTCCCTTAAATCAAAGATAAATTCAAAATATCAATTATATACATATTTAAACTAAAAATTTTAAAATTTTATTTTTTCAGCAACTTTAATATCTCTGTCGAAAACAAAATATACGCAACTAAATGTGACATTTTTCAAAAATGCAGAATAACATTATGGACGCTCTTTTTGACAAATAGTGAGACGTGCGTCTAGAAGAATAGCAAATCTGTCACTTCACAAATTTTTAAATACGACGCGTTTGGTAGAATAAGTCTAATAAATTAATATTTAGTATATTTAGTATATTACAATAAATTTGTAATTTTCCTCTATTTTGGTTTGAGTTTAAAAACCCAGAAACAAGGATTTAAACCCAGAAGAAGGAAGGAAACCCAGAAACAAGGAACGAGAAAACAAGGATTTATTTAATTATTCAATTGAATCGTTATATAAATTACAAATAAAAAATTTGGAAAAAAAGCATATTTAATAAAATATCTGATATATATTGGAAATTTGCAAAAGTTCTCAAAGCTCTGAATATTTTGTAATTTGAAAAAAGGCTATAAGGGAAAACTTAATTCATGTTGCACCTATGTTCTCGTATACTAACGAATATTTTAATACTTATTATTTTGTTAAGCTTCTTAAAATTATAGATATTTTTATAAATGCAATGCTGCAGAATAATAACCGTTAAACGAAATATGAACTGGAAAAACATTACGTGAAGAATATGCAATTCATATTTAAATATTCTTCTATAAAATCAAAACAGTTCATATAATTTAACTGCGCTACTCACACTAATTTTACTATATGTATTGTAAAAAATTAGCCATTTTTATAAACAAGCTAGATTAGCAATATTTCTTTATGAATAAAAATATGTAGCGCAATTTTAGTTATACGAGTATATCGCGATATACCGCGTTTATGAAAAGAGTTGAATTCGCGTAGGCAGTTCTAATAAAGATCTGTAACGGCAGCAGGTTTTTGTAGATTGCTGCAAAAAGCATTCCGTTTTTGATGGTAGAATTGCAAAAGATATCAAACGTCAAATCGACGGCATAAAATTTTTTTTATATCCCTAACCTAATATCCCTAAATAAGTAAAGAATACTTAATAATTAATAAATTAAACTTTTTGACACCAGAGTTTTTGTTAACAACGCTAGTTTAGTAGTTCTATTGCAGTGCAATTTTAACTGATAAGATTTCTCGCAGTCAGAACAGCAAACACGAATTTAGCCAAGGTCTTATTAATTAATTTTGTTGTTGAAATATTAAAAATTTCAATATTTAAGCTATGCATGCAAAAATATTGTCTGAGGAAATGTTAAAAGGGAATTTTTTCCACTTAATTTTTTGTTTTTTTGTAAAATTCTAAAATTTTCATAATTATGCTAAGTATATGTATAGGCAAAGGTACAAAATATTATTGGCAAAAATGGAACATATACGAATCTAAGAAGCACAAGAAAGGAACAAAGCAAAAATATTTTGTTTGTTCTTCATTTTTTTTGTTTTTTAATAAAAAATTTGTTTTTAATTTTTTAGAAAAATTTCTAGAGCGTAAAATAAAAAGCATCCATTTTCAAATCTTTTCAAAAAAATTTGTATGTATGTACAAAATTTTCATGTAATTTTTTTTTTTTTGTAAATTTCAAAGAATATTTTTCGTGTTGCACAATTCAAATGAAATGAAAAAATTCTCTCGCATGCAATTTTTAATGTTCTCTTTTTTTTGCTTGTTTTACTTATTTTGTGAACCAATTCAATTTTTTATTTGTTTTGTTTTTTCTATTCCCCTTGCGCCAATGATATTGGTATCAATTTCATCAAAACTAAAAAAAAAAATTTAGTAAAAAAAGTAAAATTTTTTATTTTTGCACTCATTTAGCTTAATTTTTTGTTACAAATTTCCGCGTAACAGAAAACGGAAAAACAGAAAAGTTTTTTTTTTTCTAAAAATTTGCTTTGAAATGAAAAATTAAACAAGAAAAAAAAAACATTACTAAACATGGAAAAACTTTAATTTCATCAATTTTTTGCAATAATTGGACAAAAGTCATTTAATTAACACAAAAATGAAAAAAAAAAATAAAAAATTTGTTAAAACATGCTTTAACATGTTCAAATTTGATTTGTAAAAGAAAAAATTAAAGAAAAACTATAAAAATAATAAAAAATTTAAAATGGAAGCAAAAAGCTGATTGGGGCATAGGTGGATCAATTTTAATTTGAAATAATTATTAAACAAAGATATTTATTGGAGCATTTAAAATTTGACCAATTTGACACTATTTTTAAATTAAATTGGCTACTCTTTCTTCTCTTCCAATTTCTTAAAAATAAAATTAATGTCAAAGAATGAATCTGATTTGATTTAAAGAGTTGAAGTCTGCTCTGATAAGAGATAGAAAAATCTTAAAGTTCTGATTGAAGAAATGAGCACGAATAAAGCTAGTTCTATCAATTAACGATAAAGTTTGGGGCATAGTGTGTTTGACCTATATGATTAAGTACATTAAAACAGCTTCAAATAAGTCTATATCGATTTTGGAAGCTAGAAAATTTTTAAATTGTTAGTGAATAAATAAATTGTGAATGAGAAATAGTTTATTTTCAAGGCTACTTTATGTTTACACGATTTTATTAATGAATGACATTTAACTTTCAAAAAACTGATAATTTTCAATTATCTTCTTCAAAAACTGTCATAAAATCTAAAATTTTTCTCGAGCCACGTAAGGTGCTATTTGGGTACATTTTGATTGTTAAAAAAGCACAAATATTTACATACATATCTTATTTTGACAGATCAAAATTTTCTCTGAGATGAAAAACAAAAATGTCTTTTAAAAAGTTTTCATAATTAATAAGTTCTTAAATACGTATACAAAATGTTTTGAGTATCAAGCATAATGCAGTAAATTATTTATTTGAATCTGAAATAAATGGAAATTTAAATTTTCAAACTTTCAAAATTGATAAAGGCTTATTCGAAACTGTTTAAATGAACTCACACATATAGTTCATTTTGACATTTTGTCAAAACTTTGACAATTATTATGTCTATTGCGTCATCGCTAAATTTTCAAAATTGTAAACATTTGCAAGTAAACAATTTTTAAAATTGACATATTAGAATTTTGACATACTGGGGAATGACCATACTGCGATCAATAAAGTAATATGAACTAGCAGTTGTAAATTTCAATACAAAAGGTTTTTTTTGTGAAAAGGCAGTAATATAGATTGAGTAGTGTTCTTATCTAAACACCACTGAAAGTCAGGATCAAAAATTTAAACCAACTTTTCCAAACAAAAACTTAATAGAATCTCAGTCAAATAAATATAAAATTGGATCCTAAATTTTAATTCGATCTATTCGATTTGTATTGATACTTGAATGTTTTCAAAATTTCCTTAACATTTCACTGGCAATATAAAAACCCTCAAGAATTCACACATCTCCGTATTTCAATTTTTATTTTTATAACAAAAATACTTATAGTGTCGATCAATGATCTTTTTAACAAATCAATTTCATACACAGATATTCTGCATAAACTGCAATTGAAAAGAAAAAAAACTGAAAGCAAAAATCGTATTTTTAAATTCTATAAGAAATTAAAAAATACTATTATTTTTTTTTAGCAGATGTACATAATTTTTATAAGAGTATGTTTACTTAATGTTTATGCTCTACTATACGGTAATAAATTTTAATATTATTCTTTAAACGCTTTCAGTTAACAAGTGACATTACCACGTTTCAAAAAAACACGACAATTTTCATATTAAATTCATTTAGAAAATATTTATTCTCTCAGAGAGAGTCCTAAAAGCGGCCATCGTCTCAATAAAATGAACTAAACTGTGAGAAATTGAAACGGATGCTTCCACTTTATTATGGCATTTAGAGGTTAACACTATTGAAACTTATAATTTCGGACCCTTTGAATGAAAATTAAATAAATCAACCTCATTTGCATTATAAAAACTCCAACGACATAGATTAAGACGGCATTTGTAATAAAATTCATAAAATAATGGCGGAAAATGAAATACATAATGCCAACCCAAATCAAAAATTCTGTTATTTTTACTATTAAATATCTGTGTAGTATGTATTTGATATTTCACTAAGAAATTTCAAATTTTATGGCTAAAATTTAAAAATAAATATTGAGGTTACTGACTGCACTTTTTCACAAATAAAATGCAACAAATTTTCAATTTCGCAATTTCATTTTGAATTTTCATGGTTTTTCTTTTTCATTTTTTCTTGTATAACGCACACACAATAATAAATTAAATCTATTTTAAAATATCTTAATATTTCATATTTAAAGCGAAAATAATTCATTATGAAAATTACCCCGTACACTATAGCCAAAGTAAATAAGGTACAAAATTGAGTTTATTAAGGAAAATGAAAAGAGCCAAGTCATAACGAAGAGCAAATTTAAGTTAAATCCGATTCCGGTGATGTAATGATAAAAATAAAAAATTAAATAAATTGCAATAATTGATCACGACAAGAATTACAAATCCAGAGTATTAGCATAAGAAGGATAAAGGAAAAATTTTTCACAAATCCATGAAATTTGTAATTTCAAATTGTTCGGATTCGTATTTTTGCCATTAAGGACCTTGTGTCGTATTCCAAAATAACACTGGCAATATCTCCAGGTCAGTCACCCCCACCAATTGAACAATAATTGCACAGTAATGATTTAATTAAATTCATTACGGTAATACTAAGTTTTAAAGTTGCTCCAATTTTGAATTTCGAAAGTATGTTTCATGTACACATAATAAATTCAGCGCTATTTCCTTTGAACTTTTCACCCTCCGAATTTTATAATGAAAATTACTCAAAATATAGTAAAAATGTAGCAATTTGTTTAATTATAGAAATGAATTTCCGGTAAAATGAATATAGAGTGCAATGCATTAAGTTTTTTAATTAGCGAATTCAGTATATTATGTGAATCAAAATAAATTTTTTAAAAAAGAAGATTTTTGGTCATAAAAAAGAGCTCTCAAATAAAACAAAAAAAATATCGTTAAATTATAAAACATGAACGTTGAACTGATTTTGTTTTCTTTGTTTTTTTTTAACCATTAAAAATTTTAAAAATAAAATTTTTTTTTAAGCATTAAAAATTTATCATTTCAAAATTTAAATAAACTTTTTTTTTTAAATTTAGTTGTTGTTTGTGCTTTTGGGCTTTTTCCAGAAATTAATGAAATTCGACAAAATTTCTAAATAAAAAAAAAACTATAAACCTATTTCGAATTTGGTGTTTGGCGGAAGATCACTTAATTAAGAAGATCTGTACTTTATCGTATTTAACAAATTTATTAACAAGCAATTTATGTAAAATTCCGTTGTTATCTCTCTTACTGTCTAAACTTCATTCGTACCCCCATGAGACAGTAAATCGAAACATTTTTGACTTCATTTCTCATAGAAACCCAATGGTTTTAAAATTTTATCACATTTCATAGGTTCAATTCAATTTAGTTTTGTTACGCAAAAACATTTTAAAAATCGATAGCATGAATCGAAGAGCGTGCTGTAAAGGGTTAATAGAACTCAAAGAAAAATAATTAATTATAACAGTTACATATTCCTAGCAAAGTTTTAAAGAAATCTTAAATAATTTTATGTATTTATCTAAATTCAAACTTTGAATCATTTTCTATTGTATAACCAAACATAATTTACATGATGACATTAAAATTAACCCTCCCAAACTGTCATCTACTGTTATACATTCTGCAATAAAACAATCATATTGTTAGAAATAAAAATAATTATTTATATTTGAATTTTAAAGCATCAATAAGAAAATTAATAAAAAATCACAAGTCTGAAGTAACACAAATTAATCAAAAATTACACTGATTATAAAATTTTCATACTTTTTTTCATATTATATATGGTGGATATAAAAATTATACATTTAAGCAATAACTGTTATACAAAGACATAAAATAATATTTAAAACCAGAGAAGAATTGCATTAAAAGAAAAATAAAAAAAATTTATAGCGTGCAAAATTTATTTGTCATCCATGGTCACATCACTGTGGGTGGATTTTCAGTTCATATTTTACAATAATACTGACATTTTTTATTTATTTTTTTTTTATTTTTTAATTCGATTCTGAATTTTATGAATTTTTTTACGAATTCTTCTTCTCATTCCCATAAAATTGGAATTCTTTTTAAATATTTTAAATTTTTTCCCTTTTCTTTTATTATCAATCAATATTATAAGAGTTATGTTTGTCGGCTCGTATTCAAATGAAACAGCCGATACACATAGGTAACACTTGTGCAAGTGCACATATGTATACGTTGTATACAATTGTAGATCAGTTGACTTTTTGAGAAAAAAAAATACACATTGAAAAAAAATGTGGCATCATATTGTATTTTTAGTAAAAGAAATTGTGTAATTGAAATGTCATTCTTCTTATAACTTTGCCCTCCTTTCATGGTATTTTACTACAATTTCAATTTAAGTTGCTTTTAATAATACACTTTTCCGAAATTTAAACTTAAAATGCGATATCTGGCAATATTTAGTATCAATAAACCTAAAATAACCTAAATTGATCTTAACACATTGTTGACCGTCTTTCGATAACGAAGCCTATCATACTCTTAAAAAATATTAAAACATGTAATTTAATACAATGTGTGCAAAGTTCCTTATAAATATATTATGCAATAAAACAGTTTGTGTGCAATAAAACGGTCAACAATGTGTTAAAATACATAAATTATTAAATAAACTACTTCTAAACGAGTCGCCGTTAATGGATATTTGAAAGACATTAGAAAAATTTTTGCTAAAAGTAACGGTATATCTTTCGGCGGCCATTTTCATACCAATAATATACACCAAAAAATTAAGATATCATTAATTTTTTTTTTCATGATTTTGACAGATTGAGTTATTAAAGAAAGGCAATGTTCTAAGACTTCGTAGGAAAAGTAAGCTTCGGCGAAAATTTTTATATTAATAAAATTGGTCCACAACTGCGCACTATTTTTTTACAAAACTTCAACTTTTAATTTTTAAATGTAAAATTTCTTCTGTAAACAAGCGCACAAACTGGCAGAGTAAAATTACTATAATAGCATATTTTTTTTTTCAAAATATTTTAGAAATATTCTCAAACATAAATGTTCTCTTTTTATGTCATCTCTTCCTTTTTCTGACAAACAACCATATTTTATAGCAACTTCACATTGTAACTATACATATTAAGGTTTTTTTTTATTGATTAATCAAAAAAAAGTGAGAGTATTTAATTTATTTTTTCGTGCCATTAACCATTATCATTCATTCATTCATCATTTAGTATGGGTTCTAATAATTTTCAGTTATCAATTCATTTGACATTTTTACTACACAATACAGTTTACGTACACAATACATAGTATATACATATATATACTATGACACAACACAATTAAAATTTATATAAAGGATATTCTCTCATAAACCACCAAACATTATTTCCGTCTAACTACCAATATAAAGAAAAAATTAAAGAGAATTTAACTATTTACGTTAATAATAGCAATAATTACCGTTTCCTTTTTGCAAAATTTCACAAAAAAAAATAAGAATATTCACTAATAAAATAATCGAAAATAATATTCGAAAAAAGCAATTGAAATTTCATTTAAAAAATATAAATATTAATTTTATTGATTTATAACAATAAATAGTAATAAATTATCTCAAAAATTGAAAACAGTTAAAATATTAAAATTAATCCTGAATAAATGTTATAATTTTATTTTTCCTGTTTTTATTTGTTGACCGTGTTATTCAGGGCTGCCGTAAGAAATAGGAAAGTAGGATGAGTTTGAAAGAAATTTTAAGCAACACGAAAATAGCAAAAATATTTGACAATAAAGTTGGAAGAATTATTATAATTATAATTCTTTTGCGGAGTAGGACAGACCTTACAATATGAATTTTAAATTTTTTATCCCATTTTTCACGGACACTCCTTGATTATTGGGCCAATGATACAAAAGTATACATAAAAAAACTTAAATTCCATAACGACACTTATCTTTTACTTAAACTTTTTTCAAAAATCTTTGAAATGACCATAATTCATGTCTACATCTTTGTAGACTAAAAGTAATTTCTAAATTCTAATTTATTGGCAATTTTTTGGCAATTCATTAAAACATTATGAAAACTAGATTTGTTGGATGAAATTCGAAAATAAATTCGAAAACCCATTAAAACTAAAGTTATAAAATTCCATCCTTGTTGTTATTTCGCTACTTTATTGTTTCATATTGTTATATTTTTCGTTTTTCCGGTATACCAATATGAATAATAGTTTATTATTAAAAATTATTTATTTTTTATTTCGATATTATTTTAATAACAATAAATTAGTATTCCCTAGAGTCCATATTTTAATATTTCGAATACATTTTATTTGTAGATATAATAAAATTGATTTAAATGGGAAATATTTTTATTTTCACAATATATGCATATATATAATACATTTGTACACGCATATATAAGTAAAAATGAAATAAAAAATAAATATTTTTTTTTATTGTTAATTTCCAGACAATTTTAATCTTTTTATTAAGTTATAATTCATTTATTTTATGGACATTAATATAACAGATGTTGTACAGGTAGAGAAGGTATTTTGAATTGAATATGTAAAGTATGCCAAGGATAATTAGTTCTCTGTTTTTATTTACATAAAAAAAATATGCGTGATATGGGTGGTGATTGTAAATATTTTCAATTTCGATCATAAATAATATTTTATTTCTTTGAATAATTTTTGTATTTATAAAACAAGATTAATTCTCTGAATTTATTTCCATACTATATACTGTGGTGAATTTTTATTCGTTAGAAGAAGATAGACAATTATTTATCTTAATATTTTCAAATTTCTTAATCATATTATCCTTAAATTTTGTCATAAGTTGTTGTAATTATAAAATACTTAATTGAATATTATTTAAATTCCTTAAAGTTTGATATAAATGTGTGAACAGTTTTACTCTTAATATGAAACAAGTACAAGTTAATTAAAAAAAGAACCTGTAGACGAACAATTTATGAACAAAAATTCGTGAATTTTACTTAAATATCAATAGTGTGGTATTAATTTTTAGAATTTTTTAATAAGATTATTTAACTATTAATTTTAATTATATTTACTACTTGTTAAATTCTACCGAATGTAGAATTTTTACAAAATCACTCTTAAATTAACATTAAATTGCCAGAGTTTATACACAATGGTGATTAATTGGAATTAAATAATAAGAAACATCGTACATATTTATATTTTAATGTTTTAAATTTTAACTAAATTATGATTTTATAATATTCATTTGCAAATAATACAAAATTTCTAATAAATTTATCTCTTTTGTTATTCTACAATTCAGAATCAACGTGTCAATTTTAATAATCAATTCATGTACTTGAAATTTTATAAGAATTTACATACTTAAATTTAATTAAATTTTAAATTTAGATTCAAATTTCAAAATATTAAAGTGGCGCCAACATATCATTACTTAAAAACTTAAAAAAACACAAAACAAATTCATTTGATCTTATTATTATTTGTTGTACATGCGTTACCTACAGCCCATTATTATGCATAAATATGGTAATACAAAGAATTTACAATGACAAAACTTTTTCTTTAATTTATAAAAGATGATATAATCGCGTATGCCAAATTTTTTCATCAAAAATTATTAAGCATATTTTTTTATATTGTTGAATTTTATTAATTCAATATGATTTTCATTAAATATAATAAGCAAGAAGAATTCTGTTTATTGTTTTTATTTTCTGTCTTACCTTTACATTTAATTGGAATTTTTACCTTCAAAATATGGTTAATAATTACAGTTGCAATATGCTTTTTAATAAAGACATAAAAATTCCATAAAAATGCTCGTAAGAATTTTGAATAATTTTTTTTTAAATTTTCATCACATCTTTATATTGTCCCATTAATTCTACTATAGCATTTTAAATATCAATATTATTTGTGAATTTTTTGTTCAATCCACACAATACATTAGGGTTTTACATGTTATAGGAGTAGTAGTGACCTGATTTTGATTTTTGATTTATGAATTAGTTGAAAATACATTGTTGTTTTTAAATGTTTAGTATAAGTGCCTATTCTCTTAATGATATAAATAATTTAGCCATATTCAAAGATTGAAAATATGAATATGAAAACGCATTATATAAAAATATCAATTTCAACAAACACTAGCAATTTTAGACGAAAACACTTCTGTAAATCGACATACAATAGCATTAAATCTTATATCCAACATTTTCTAGCAACCAATTTCAAATTTACATATTATGCATTCATTCATATTGCAAGTTTATAGCTGAATTTTAGACCGATCAACAAAGCACTCATGTACGTACTGCTAATAAATCCACTTTTTTCTAGCAACCAATCCTAAATTTGCACATTATGCATTTATTCATATTGCAAGTGAAGTTTAGAGCTGATTTTTAGACTGATCACCACATCATAATTATCATAAGGTAACATCTTTCTACCTGCCAATAAATCCATTTGTGTCCTCAAAAAAAAACAAAAAAAAATAAAATAATCTTTTATTCTTTTTCTTCTCTATGTTATTATTTTACCGCCATGCCATGAACTTTTCACTACAACAAAATTGAAAAAAAAAAATTAATCCTATATTATAAGTAATATCATTTTTTTTTTAATATAATGACATATTAACCTATTACATTCCGGAAGTTTTCACTTAACTAATTTTCAATTCATCTATGAATGTAAAATATTAGAAAAGAAAAATAAAAAAAAATTACATTTAATTTTAATAAAAATTTGCTTGCGGCTTTTACTTATTATTAAAATTTTAATTTATGTATAGGTATGTATGTACTTCGTACATAAAAACAAAAAAGTATAAAGGAAAATATAAAATAAAAAAAAAATTCAGGTGTGATTTAATACCTCTGAACTTTACTTTCCACTTTATTTCACTTTCATTTTCAGTTCAGTTCAACTTATATATTGATTTTAGCTTATTTACCTATATAAGGTACTATTAAAAAGGAAAATATGAAAATAAATATATAGGCATACATATATAATATAAGTTTTACAGAAAGCATTTGTAATAAATTGTACTATTGGGTGGAACATCTATATTATTTAAACAGTGTTTACAAAAAGAATAGTTTAAAAAATATAGGTCTTTGAAATTATATATTACGCCTGCACGCTATTGTTAAGATTTCGACAGCAAAACGAAAAGAAATTACACCAAGTCCTCCAAATTTTAACTCCCTATTAAGTATATTTAAGTATTTTTACATAAATGATGGGCTCTTACAAAATCATAGCTCGTGGGTACACATCCTAAAATTCATAAACGTGAGCAAAAAAAACTATTTCCTATTACTTATCAAAAGGATAAACTAAAATCAATATTATTTTCAAAATTTTTGGTACTGATCTTCTAAATTATCGATATTGATATTCTAATTAAACATCGAGATATACTGTAGACTTGAACAAAAATAATGTACTAATATTTGAAATGCAGACAAATCTTACAAACGAAGTGACATGTTTCCATTAAATGTAGCCGAATTATTAGTAATATTGCACCTTTTTTTCTTTTGAAAACACTTAGTAATACAATATGTAATTATAAAAATTGATTTTACAATGAATACCTAATTTTAATCGGTCTGAACTTATAAATTTGATAAGGCATTTCCTGCATAAGATCAGACAATTTGATACTAAATCAGTTGAGTTTAAGTTATTGAATTAAAATTTTAGACCAAAATCAAGTCGTTAATTTTAATGAATCATTGTGATACTGTAGACATGAAATTGTATTGTCACAACCAAATTGCCTATCAGTTTATTCTTGAAACATCGATATTTGACGAGAAGCAATAACAAAAAGAATTAAAAATGAAAGTTATAGATACGTCAAATAACATAGTAACAGAATAACAAATGAATTATTACTATTTATAAATAATAGCAGCAAACATCTGCCAAAATTCTTAATTATGTAAAACAAATTTAAAGGTAAACCTCTAATTTTATTCAATTGTAAGAGAAATAGCACTTTTTATATAAGTAAGTGCAATATAAATATTACTAATTCTTTCTTTATACCTAGTCAGTTTTGTTTTAATTCTTATTTCTGAAAAAACGCTATAATAATAATTTTTTAATATTGTTGTTAAGATTTTGAAGAAATTATTTGGCTTCCAACATAACATATTATTGAAAACAGTATAAGCTATAGTAAAATAATACATAACAATTTTTAAGAATTTTAAATGCGGTAGCAGATCACACAATAACGTGAAAATAATTCGCTAGGAGAAAAGAAAGTAACTTTTATAAATGATGAGAATCATTGGACAACTTTGTTTGGAATTATAGCATTTTTCTAACTACATACATATGCACATAAATTTAAAAACAACTTTAAGTAGAAGTACATATGTATATAAAGGTACCCATATTGTTTGCAGTAATTTAGACCTAAAAATAGTAATGTTTAAATAACGTTTCTATTGATTATAAATCAATATTATATAATAAGCTTTAATGTAAAATCTAAAATTAATTAAAATGGAGTGACTTACCTCACTTGTTTTTTTATTAAGGCATTTATTTGCTACGCCAATTTAATTCATGTACTTCCATATATGTATATATGTATGTATGTATGTATGTATGTATGTATGTTAGTTCACTAGTCCAAATTTAATTTTCAAGATTCAATGAGAGAGTATGTTCCCACTTACTATGAATGCCTAGGAGTCTACAACAAAACTGTTAATTGTGGTACGACTCCTAGTCCTTCATAGATTGATAAATATATGTAAATCAAGTAAATTAACTTGTATCAAAGCTTCTAAATCGGTCACATCCTATAAGACTTAATAAAATCTTTCTTGCAAATCACAAATCCACCACTCCATTCAATTTTCTATTATTAAAAAACACCTCCCTGTTTCGCACTTTTTCACATATTTTTCAAAATTTTTGAAATAATTATAAAAACTAGCGTTCATTTTACAACATCGATTTTTGGAAGCCACAATTTAATCAAAAAATAGCGCAAAATATAAAATATACACTACCGTATTTGTGATGCCGTTGAATTGCAAATGCAGTATGGTTTTTTATAATTTCTGTAAATATTCGCCATCTTACAGACTAGAGTTTTATTTATAATCTAGTTGAAGTTGAACAAACAAAAATTGTGAAAAATATATACATACATACATACATACATATTTGTTCAGAAAAAATTTTGTTCTTTGACACTTCCTTTTTTATTTAATAAATAAAATTTGATCGAATTTTTTTCTAAATCAAAAATATTAAGAACACATATTGTTAAAAATTAATACAGAACTTATCGCACTTGGACTTTTCAAATAGTCAGGATATTTTATGTTCTGCATTTTAATGCTAAAATTTAATATAAAAGCGCAGAAACAGTCTTCGTTTTTACTAGGTCTCTTCACGAAACCGTATTAAATTCTAATACTATTGCATATATGATACATGTATTTGTTTTTATACTAATATATACTAAACTAATGTATATTGCTGGTAAAAGTTTAGTACATCGCACCGGTAATTCGGTAATTTTGCGGACCGCATATTCCGTTTTAGCCGAACGAATTAAATTTTTATTTTATTGCAAAAATGAATTTGACAGGCAACATTAGCGTGGAGTAGGACCAGCACTGGGAATGCACTTTCCAGAGTTTTTGGAAAAAGCAGTGTAATGAACTTGTACTTTAGTGGTGATGGATTCAGCAATAGAGTAAATATAAGTTTGATATTTTCACATAAAGCGAATAATAAGTGTATATTTTTCCATTTATTCATTGCTCTTGAATGAAATGAACTGACTATGAACGTATTTTCTTACTTGCTAATTTAATGGAAACTAGATTTAATTGAATGATAATTATACGAGTATTGAATGATAATTTTATTATCATCTTTATATTACCCACAAAAAGAAATTAGATCAAAATAACGGCTAAGAAAACAACGGAAAGAAAATCTGCAAAACTAATAAAATCAAGTTCTTATTGATTTCTAAAGTAATCCAATATTTTATGTCACTTTGTCACAGTAAAAAAAAAAATTATTTTAAATTATTGATCAAATTTTATATAAAGAATATATTATAAATATTTAAGTAGAGTAATTTTTATCAGTTGGTGTAATTTTTCAAGTCAGTGGGGTCCAACTGTCTTCAATATTATCTGTGAACTGAAAATAATGACAGAAACACAAATAGCTTCTAAACTCTAAAGCAACAGTTCTACTCATATTTTTTTAGAGAATTTTGACTTTCCATTGTTTTTACGTAATATAATCCCTATTTATTTATTTTTTTAATATATAATTATTTATAATTTTACATTTGATAATTACATAGTGTCAACGTTTCTTATTTACGTGACATTTGATACATAAGTAATGTTTTCACGTTGTTGCTTTCCAGCTATGAATCACAGTTTACATTTAGGCAAGAAAGGCAAATGTACTGTAATATTGGGCTAAAGTTACACTAGCACTACATTAATTATTTATAACAGTTTCTAATATTCTATTTAACTTACATTATTTTTTTTAATTTTGTATTAGATTACATATCGAAAAAATAATAAAGGAAAATCAAAGGTACATAATACTACACTCCGTATGTTTTAATAAACGAAACAATTTACAATCAAACATGTGTTTTAATTTTGTGTTTGATTAAAAAACTCTTAAATTTTTGTTTGAAATAAAATATAATATGAAATCGACTCAAGTTGTACTAAAATTAAATATTCTCTTTCTCTCTATTTTCTCAGCCAAAATGTATAACAAAAGTAACTTATGCCAATTTAGAAATAATAAAATAAATATTATCTCTAGTTTTTAAGTATTTTATTATGTCTTTCATTTGTGTTAGTGCTTTGTTTACAAAATTTAGCCGGTAAATGAAATACGTATATAAATTTTTAATATGTGTTGGTTATAACACTAACAAAATAATCACGTGTTCTCATATAAACAATAGGTAAAATTTGTATAAGGTTTGTACATGTCATGAATTCAATTTCTTACATGTGTGTTCTGTCAGAAATATACAACTACATATATTTTTTTTTATATGAATTTGTGAGAATATTCTCAATTTTTCATTTATTTTATATAAAAAACGTACTAATAAATTTATAAAGTTGAGTGAAACTTTGAAAATTGAATTGACCTAACACAATAATTTAGTACTAAATTATTAATTTATTATACAAAAGTTTGTATTAGTAATTGCATTGAATCTTACATTATTATTTTTTGTAGTGGTATACTAAAATCCAGTTTATATTTTGGTTTCTTTTTCTTTAATTTCCTTTATTCAAATATTTAATATAACCTGGCTGTTGTGCTTGCAATAAAAGTTAATATGTAATTCGTATAAGATAGATACATACTTCATTTATATTGAAATTAGTTAGTACATTTGTGTATAGCCTTTTTTAGTACTAAATTCATATAAAATTCATATAAAAATTTATTTCTACAACGATTTCTCTCGGAATATAATATTTTAGTTCAACGCCGGTTTTTGAGAAGATTGGTTGTCATAAAAGTGTTGTACGCGAACGATATGTTTAAAATAGAATTTGATTTAAATAGAAAAGGATAAAAAAGAACAAGAAAAAACAGTTTTAAAATTATACGAAATTTTTTTTTTTTAACGACGCGAATATTTTATTTTAAATTTTGTGAAGTGTAATTGCAAATTTAAACAGCTTTTATAAAAGTAATAATTATTACTTAAATTGAATTAAAGTGTATGATATAATTTAATTGGTTATAAATTTAAATATTAGTAATATTTTGATACTGTTCACATATTTTAGCGGACATTCATTCAATAAATGTGACTATCGCTTATATATATATATGCATAATAAATGCGACTATGGATTATACATATACAAAAAATATATTTCCAGGATTTTTCATTTTGAAAAGATCATCAATAATATTTTTTTTATAATTTTAAAATTAATTACTTGATTAAATTCAATGCAAGTTATTGTTTTTTTCATTTAGAATGTGGATATAAAAAGTCATCGTGTAAACACAGCTAAATTATCGCCCCCCAAAAAATTTTTTAGCCTTTAGATAAAAATTTTTTATAGTTTTAAAAACGTCCGCTCTTGTAATTGGAAATCGTTATTCACTACAAGTGTGGCCACCTACATGGGAAGCACCATAAGTAATAAATTAATTGACAGTTAATTAAAAATATTTGGCGAGTAAAGTCAAACTGCGCTCTAAAGTTACCTTTAAAAAAAATGCCAAGCTAAAATTATTTGAAAAAATAAAATTTTAAAATTATAAAATTCATTTTAGAATATTAATTAAATTTTGAAATTGAATTAAAGTAAATTTGCTGAGCAAATCGAGTGTGGATTGAAAATAAATTCAGGTGCCATTGATTGCATATTTCATAGTCTAAATTTTTGCCTCCAAATTGTGGCGTTGGTTCAAAATTCTTTGGTTTTTTGAAGAAGATGTGAAACAAGTGCGTTGGTATATTCTATAATGCTTCACAAACACAATATTGGATGTAAATTTCTAAATTTTCTGACGAGATTCTGAAAAACGAATATAAATGCCAAAAAATCATACAAGAACTAATCTTAGAAATACATACAAAACTTACAAGTGTACATATGTATGTACACTTGCATGCCTCCAAATTGTGGCGTTGCTTCAAAATTCTTTGGTTTCTTGGAGAAGATGTGAAATAAGTGCTTGGGTATATTATATAATGCTTCACAAACACAATATTTGATGTAAATTTCTTAATTTTCTGACGAGATTTTGAAAATATTAATGGCATTAAATCATACAAGAACTTGTCTTAGAAAAACATACTACTTACATATATATGTATATACATAATTATAATGGTATTTTTGAATCATTAATTCTGGAAATCAATCAATACTTTCTCTTAATAACAGAGATAAACAATAAGTTGTTCCATAATCTGCAGAGAAAATTTATCAAGAAAAATAGCATTAGGAATCTCAACCTATTTAACTTTCATTCAATTTATAAAAATAAAATTTTGTTTTTTATTAATGAGATTTTCAAAATTTTATATTTATGATTTTTGTCCGTCATAACATAACTAGATACATAAAGTATAGGGAAATAATTATGCTAATCTATTTCTAACATCAATTCAAAAATTCCATTACGTATTATGGTCTTTATTCATTGGAATCAATAAAATGATTCAGAATTTCAATTCTTATTCAAAAATAGCTTTTGTGGTTCCCAAATTGTGTTTTTTATTTATAATGTATACATTCCTATTGTATGTAAAAAGCTACATACATATATACATATGTATAATACATATGTACACCTAAAGCAAGTATCTTGTTATATTTTTATACTTTTCTTTATATTTTCAGTGTTCTAAATTTTATTGATTCATAGCCTAATTTGAATATTTTTAGAAATCTTCAAAAAAAATAAAAACTAAGTCACCGGTAAAGTTGAATAAGTAAATAATAAAATTCCACTTTAACAGGTTTTTATATTGCAATATTAAGAAAAATTTTAATGTTCTTATATTTTCGGTTTAATTAAGAATATTGTAGGATTCCTACTTAGTGTACCTAATGTTTAATACAAAATTTTTCTTTAAATTTTTAAAACGATTTTTCTTTTTAGATTCAAAACATTTGAACACTAATTTGGAAATTACCTGTGAAAGTATTTGCTATGAATATTTATTATTACAGAACTCTCCAAATTGATTTTCGCTTCTTTAAAACTAAAGTTATCAATTAATTTTTAAGGATAATTTCAAGTGAAATGTACATAGGTGCCTACCTACCAACTAATGTTTAATACACTTCTATACAATTAGTTTTTACATTAACGTGGTATTTGGTTTAGGTTTTTACACAAAAATACGTGCATAGTACGATAGTATGCATTAATGAAGGCACCAATATACCTGCCTAAATATCAGACAAAGAATATCTAAATTTGTATAAAATAATTTCACATAATAAAATATTAATTTCAATTTGACACAGAATGAAATATTAAATGGACCAATTATGTTATGTAAAGAAAGGCCGCCGAATTATTTCCACATTTAAGACTTATAGATTCAATATTTTTAGTATTTTACAAAAATAAATTGAAAAATTGTCGGGAAAAAGTACAAAAAGTGATTAGATGCAACAGTATGTTGTATTATGCAGTCACAAAACAGAAAGTTGATGATTGGCTTAATTATATTATTTTTAGATACTTACCTACGAATTCCTGGAAAATGCTTAAAAAAGAGCGTAGTAGATTTTGTATTTAATAGAAGACAAAATTGCTGACCATTTAATTCACAATACTTAATAAGATATTTTGGTAGAAAATGTATAAAATGTTCTAACCAGTTTGACCATTTCTAAAAAATTTTATTAGAAATTTTATTAAAATAAATTTATTTTTAATAATTATTGATGATCAATTCAAAAACCCATTAAAAAAATTTTTTTTAACAATTTAGTTTTTGAAAATTTTTCTTTATTCATCTTAGTATGCTTAAAAATTTTTTTTTATTATAATCAATAAATTTCAGAATAATAAATTAAAATGTTCAATAAAAAAATTTTCAAAATTAATTCTTAATTTTTTTATGGATGCAGTTAAAGTTATAAAAGTGTAAAAATTAAATATAATTTTATTGTTTTTTTAACATTTTTATTAAAAATTAATTTATTCGTAATATATATTATGTTATGTAATTATTATAGGTATAACATGAAATTTATTTATTTAAAATTTTGAAAACATTAATAAAGCATAAGTGTACGTAATATACTAAATTATTTGTTAAACAGAAAAACAAAATTTAGACAAAATAATTTATCTAAAACTAAATTAAAATTAGATGGTTTAAAAATATGATTAAATAATGATTAAAGTGTATTATTTAACAAGAATTATAATCAATATTTGGAGTAGTGTTGTTATTTTATAATAAGATAATTTTTAAATAATTTGAATAATTTTTAATCGATACATATATTATGTAATTGTTAAGCTTGTATATTCTTTCTCTATTATATATTTTATATCTTGTGTATAATTTTAATATTAATTAAATTTGATTTCAAAGAAAAATTATTATTATAAATGTTTACATAATTAAAATAAGTAGGTGCATACTTATATAATGAATTTAACTTGGATTTTATTAACACTATAATGTATAAGTCAAAATTAAGAAGTAGGTATTTTATAAATTAGGTATAAGATAAATTGATGTAATTCGAATAAATTGCTTGACTAATCGAATTTAAAGTATGTTTGATCAATTATTTATAGGTATGAACTTAATACTTATAATTTATTTAATTCAAATGTATGTTAATGTTAAAAAAAACAATATTATTACATGAAACATGTAGTATAAAAGTTTTAGGGTAAATTTTAAATTAGTGTGAATGAAAAGACATTTTGAAAAAAAAATGCAGCAAATTTATAAGAATTGAAATGTTAAAATAAATTAGAAATGTTAGAAATTCAATTACTTTTATACAGTAAATGATGAATTTGTAAAAAAAAAGGTTTCTTAAAATTTATTACCTTAAGCTATGTGAAATGTATATCATTGTAAATACATATATGGAAAAGAGCTATATTTTATATCAAAGAAAATAGTTAGATGCTTTATAATTAATTTAATTAAGTTTTCGAAAAAGATTTTTGTTTTATTAAAAGGAAGACCATTTAGTTCTTATTACTTATTGCTCATTACAAGAATCAAAAATAAGTAATTGAATAGGAACTTTTACCTATTCTTATGTATTAAATTTGTGTTAATAATTTTATATTTAAAATAAATATTAATGCACTCCATTAATGCCTTTTAAATTTGAACTTGTATAATAATTGAGCAATTTGAGTTCGGTCTATCATTTATCATTAATTGCGATATTTGCTTTATCAAATGATAGTACACTACTGCTAGCAATAAACTAAAGGAGTATTAAACCTAAATATTCCTACTAATAGTTTTAAATTTAGCATTTCACATACAAATTTTTAAAAGTACCTACCACCAAAATAAAGTAAAAAAATATTTCTCGTATATTTTAAATAATTAACATTGTTGTTAAATGATAATTTTATGCAACAACACTTTTCTTATCATCAGGGGTAGGTTAAACATCTTCGTAAATTATTTTTAAAATGATTAGATTTATAAATAAATTGTTACACCTAATATTATTTGAATTTATCAAAAAACGATAATTTATTTTTTGAAAGGCTGTTATAATTAATTATTTGATTAGTATTCAAATTTAAATTTTATTACCTATTATAAAAAAAAGTAAACGAAATTAAGAAAATAATAGGTTAAAAAAATTATTATTCCACCTACTTACAATAATTACAATTACTGGCTAACCCAAGTTATTGATTATTTATTATTAATTTGAATTTCACGTGAACTTTTAACTGCTGCAAATGAAAAACCAATTTAAATTCATTATATTTTTATTATCTATTTATAGTTAAGGTAAGTGTCCCTATTACTGACATACTTCGCAACAAATTCAACTTTGGCGTGAGATATTTTATATGTGGGATACAATAAATGATCGTGTTTCCGATTTTTTGAATAATTTAGATAATTGAGAATAATGTTTTTTATAAAATTATTTAATCAAAATATTTTTTAATTCATAATTTTTCGATTAAAAATGAAAAGCAAAAATGTTCCTAATATTGACATAACCGCAAATGTTTGTGTCTATTACTGACAGTTTGTGTTCCTAATACTGACAATGTAATTTCATATGCTGTAATCTATATTCTATATATGAATAATGGTTAAAATGGTTAAAATGATAATATTAAATAAAAATGGAATAATAATTTAGATTTCTACGGATATTTCATCTTATTTCAAAAAAAATTAAAAATGAATAAAAATATAATTCAAATAAAAATAAAAAACATATTTTTTATTGAATGAAAGGTAAAAATATGTGAAATTCAGCTGATTTGAATTTATTATTACTGTAGAATGTACTTTTGCTAGTAGTCTTAATATGCAACAATGAATAAATAAAAATTTTTAAAAGATATTTATGAAAATCTAATTCGAAATTACATAATGTTTTATAAAGTATTATAAGTAATATTTGCTACAAATGTATGCTTATAAATAATACCTAAAATATGATGTACCATATCACACGAAATTATAAGAAATCAGATCAATATATTCTAAAGCTGCTAATAAGCCTATTCTAAAGCTGCTTTTTGCTTTAACAAAGACTATTTATGTATTAAGTACGTAACGAAAGCAACCCGTTCTCAATTTTTAGAACAACATTTTGGGTTATTAAAAAGGACTACTTATTTAAAGAGAACCATTTCCGTTGTGATTTTGTTATGACGTTAACGTTTACAGCAATTTTAAAGCATTTTTTTAGAAACCGAATTGTACTGTTTTATTGACAGTATTGAATACAATATTGATACACAATTTATTAGACGAATATCACTATTAAAAAGGTAAAAAGGTCGTAGTCAGATATAGATTTTCACAAATGTAATCGATTTTCATTTGACTGAAATAGTTTAAACAATTTTAAAGTATAAAGAAATTATTTTAATTAATTAAAATGAATATCAAAATTAAAACTTTATGCTGACATAATTTTGTACATAATATTGACCCTCTTTAGATCGTATTACTGACACCAGTTTTTAAAGGTAAAATACTCCGAACCTGTAGTAAATTCTTAGTGTCAGAATTCGGACATTAGAAAGAAAATTCAAATTCGATTTTAATTAAATAAATACGAAAATAAAAATTTAAATATTTTAAAAATGACGTAATTTATAAAAATACGGATTTTTGACGTATTACTGACACATATGTCAGTAATAGAAGCATGGTCGAATTTTAGATGTTTCTAATACTGACAGAAATTATTTGTTAAAATTCTTATTTATTTAATGTTTTTACTCCGAATTACTTATAAAATAAGATAAAAAATAATCAAAATATTTAATTTAATATAAATACATATATTTTTAACCCTCAAATAAGTCAAAAAGCAATAAAAACAAAATCGGAAAAATTAAGCAAAAAGTATAAGAAATTCTCCAGTTCAACCCACCATTGCTATGTCTATGGAAACAAAACTGATTTATGTTCAATATTTTGGAGTTATTTCAAAACTAAATAAAAGGAAGTATTGCGATAATTTGAATTAATCTAGAAATAAAAAAATATATATATGTTGTATAGAGAAAATCTCTTAATAATTATAAAAAACCTCATATATGTCAGTATTACCGTCACTGTCAGTATTAGCTACACTTACCTTATACTTATTAATAATAATTTTTTTAAAATTATAATAATTTTGTTAAATAATCGTTTAAGATTTATTTAAAATTTTGAATGAGATTGAATTTTAAACTTAAGTTTTGATTAGTATTTGAAGTAGGTACTTAGGTATTTTAACATTTTAAAAATTTTATTTTATAAAATCAAAATATTAGTTGATATACAAGTATAAAATATAAAATAGAGGAAATTTATTAAAAAACAGACCAAATTAATAATTAATTTAATTTCAGAATATTCATAGATAATACATAATTAAACGTGGATAAAAGTAAAAACAAAATTAAATTTACGATATAAAATTAATAACAAATATTTTGTGAAAAATTAAATAAACAAAATGATAAATAAAAAATAATTTAATTTATTAAAATAACAAATAAGTAATCAATTTTTTTTCTTTATTTCGTTACAGTGATAATTAATGTGTACGTAATTACGGAAATTTTTACTCATAATATTTTGTTCATGTTTGTGTCTTAATAAAAATTAAAATACATATTTCAAATTTTCTAATTAAAAATTTTAAAATACAAATTTAAATTACTTACTTAATAAAATAAAAAATTTTGTTTTAATTTTGTTATTTTTAACGATTCGAATAAAAAATATATGTGATTTTATAACAAAGGAATTGCAATTTCGAATTACAATTAATTTTAAATATTTATTATTTTAACCTATAAAATATTGAATAAAAAGTGACAACAACCTACAACTCTTAATATTATGTAATAAAAATGTGTTTTTAAAATAGAAATTCTCTACATTTGAGATTTTTGATTTTATTGTAAAAAAAGAAAGAAAAACAGAAATATTAAATTGATGGTAAGTTCAATTTCAATATTTTTATTTATTTTTTAATATTTTACATAAATAATATGTCATATGTCATAATGGCATATGGTAGATGTCACGTCACATATATGAAATGTTGTAATGTCATATTTTATACTCGTTTTTACATTATGTGTATTAACATTGTGTAACTATTTGTAATACAGTAAAATCGTGTTATAACGATCAATGAATTCCGATAATATTTATGAATTTGATTTGAAATTTATTAGATTTAAAAACTTTTTGGAGCTATAGTACTCTAAAAAGTCTTTGTTTTTACTCAAAATATGGTTTTGTATACTTATATTATTTTTGAAAATATTAATAAACTATGAACTTTAAATGATATGGTGTATAAGATTTATGAATTAAGCTTATTATGTACGATATTTATTTGTTTTAAAGATCATTTATATTGCGATTGTACTGTATTTACATTTAATTTTTATTTTGAGTACTTTAATGTCAAAAACCAAATTTTTATTCTACATATTTCTTTTTTCAATCGTATGTACTTAATTACGTAAGTACTTAAAATATGTTTGTCCCATATTTTCAACTTTTCAATGTTTTCAATCTCAACAAAATTATGAATGTGTGGAACTATTGTTAAAATTAAATATTTTATTGTTATTTATAAAATATTTACTTACTTATGTAAAGTATTCGCAAAATCTGTTCTTGTTAAAAGTAATGTCATTCAAAAATTGACAACAGAGCTACTTATTTACTTATTGAATTTTGTTATTGTGATTGATCCATATTTTCATGTTTCAAAATGCTATGTTGTAAGTGTACGAAATATTGATTGTTAAATTTTTATTGAATTCTTAACAACTTTTTTTGATTAAGTACATATAAAAATGTAAATACTTACGTAAGAAATGGTTAACTTACGTAACAATGGTTATTTTATTAAAATTTAAAAATAAACAATTGTTTTAATAAGGATTTTCTTTTGTAAGATTAAATTTGAACCGATTGAATTCTTAATTCGATTGTAACAATAGTAACATTAATGAAAACTCTCAATGTTAGTTTAATTGATAGTAGAATTGATATTATTACCAAGTGCCAGTAACTGGTATTCTGTACAGGAGTGGACAATACAGCGACACTACTGTAGATTTATTAAGATTTTAGATTTTGTTAAGATTTCACATTTTGTGGCCGTTTTGTGTGCTCATTTATGAACGCAAAATTTATAATCAAAGTTGCTATGTCAACATCTCTTCAAGTTCGTTTTTTTGTAGGTTGAAACAAGTCCTTCCTTCTGTTTTTTGTTGATTTCAACAAATAATTGAGTGTAGTAGTTTCTATTACCTTCGGTTTTGATTATTACAATACATTGCTTAAAAAATGGTCGTATAGGTACTAAATTAACATACTCACAAATTTTACTATAAGTATATTATTAAAGAAATATAGTTCTATATTAATTTTGTAATTGCTGAGAGATGACAGAGCAGTTCTATATTAATTTTGTTATTGCTGAGAGATGGAAGAGCAGTTTAACAAATGAACGTTATTATTTCAATATAATATTTCTTTATGCCCTAAATAAGAGAGCAATATATCAATTTTAGTACACAATAGGCAGCGGACATTATCTGATAGTTAACGTTTCCCTAGAATTAAAAAGTTCCATACTTTTAATGTATTGGCCTATTAATATAGAATCTATTGGAATTCTATGGGAATTTTCTTATTTAGTTATGTAAACTGTTTTCTACCAATTACAAACGTATAATTATTTAAGAATGTATTTTTAAATAATAAATAAATTTCCTAATTAAATTCTTACGAAAGAACTGAAAATAAAAATTTGAAAAATAATTTGTTATTCTTTTTCTTGTTTTGTTTTTTTTTCATTAAATGATTTATATGCAATATTTTTATTCATTTTACTTCAACATGACTACATTAATTTTATTATAATTTATAAATCATAATTAACATGATTAATACTTATATTTATATGATACCATTGTAATATTTAGAACTCATTAAATTTCCTGCTTCATTTAACTTTCCGGGAGGATCTCTATTTTTTATTTTGTATTCTATAATTTATAAATAAATAAATTCATGCTTATTAAATGTTGCACATATGAGTTATATATGCAAGAATGTATGTATAGATATATGTTTGATTCCACATAAGTACACTTAACATAATATCATGATGAGTTTAGTGCTTGTTCCGGACAAACGCCATTTTTTTTCATTTTCGCACTAAACATGTTTCTTAATATTTCTGGGAGTCATTTTTCATAATTTCTTAATGGATTTCTTCTGTTTCCATTAAGTTTTGAAATACGCTAAGATTTTAGATGCTAAGTAAGCAATTTTTAACGCAAAATTATTTGAAAATTAAGCATAAATATTTTAATTTAGAATCAACACAAATGGATTCGGCATATTTAATGGAAACTGAAACTAAAAATTTCTAAAGTACGCGGTGTAGCTTATTTTAATTAAGCTTATATTTAAAATTTTGAGTAATATTTAAAAACAGTAATTTTACCTTGAGAACAATTGATTAGAGAGCAATTTCCAAATTCATAGCTAAAATTCTTTTTCCTGAAATTCTGATTTGTGGCGCTTATCTGAAACAAACACTATATCGTCGGCCTAGCAGTGATTAAACGTATCTGACATTTTAGCGATTTTGACTATTTGGTATCAAAATAATCGTTGTGGAAAGACGCATCTTTCTGTATATTCGGCTTAATTTCGTCATATGAAAAATTAAAAAAAAAGAGCAAAAACAGGAAAACGTATCCGAATCCGAATGCCAACAAAAATTTGTTGTGAGAAAACGTATCTGCCAAAAATACAATATAAATGTAGTGCCAAGTTCAGTGTCTCTTTAAAAATACTAATTTATATTATAAGGTTTTTCTATCTCCCGAAAAGTGCACTTTTTTCAGATAGGTTAAATCACTGCTAGGCCGGCGATATATAGATCATATATTGCACATATGTTTAAATTTGTAATAATATATGTAGACCATTCTTGTACAACATTAATAAAGAATAATCGCGCTACCTACTAGAAAAACTTGTAAAGTAATTTATTAAAGAAAAAAAAAATTTTGTTTCAAATTTACTGCACATTATTTTTTCTATAAATAAAAAAAAAATTTCATTATAAAAGAAGAAAAAGAAATAAGCAAATAAAAAAACATCGACCTCTTGGACGGGGAGAAAAAATATATTGCAACTGTATTTATGCAGTATGTATGCATAATACAATTATACAATATTATACATGTACAATTATACAATATTATGTACATAAATAGTTTTACATAATTATATTATATAATTTTATTAAATATATATAAGCATAATTTTGTATGGGTATGTACCTACTATAAAACTAAAACATATTACTTACATGCCATAGACTGCAACAGTAATAAAATTTTATAGAGTGCTGCATAAGTACACAGGAAAAACAACATCAAAACAAAAAATGCACTTATTTAGAACACAAGTATATTAATAAATAGTTAAAAATAGAATAAGGTTTTTTTGCTTTAAATAAAAATATCTAAAGTATACGTACACACAAGTCAATTAATATAAAATATAATATAAGGGGGAAGAAAAATAATTTTAACTAAAAATATAAGTAATTATATTTTTGTGTAATGAAATGAAAATAATTTGGTTGTTGAACCCCCTTCTACACGGATATTTTCTAAATTTACCTATGGAATTTGCTTTCATTACTTAAATGTAATTATTTGAAATTATAATTATTGAATAAGAAAAATTTTTTAATTATGCGTAAGTAAATATTCCTGTTCATCTATTTATAGAAAAGCAAAAATAATATTATCAAGAAAAGGGTTTGTATTCCTCAAATCGGTCATATACATATGTATATTAATATTTTTAACTATTTCTTAATTAATTTTTTAAGAAATACATAAGTTCTGACTTAAAGTTGTATATGCATTTATTTAGGAATTACCAATATCGAATTGTAATTGACGAAAGATGAAGTAATTGCAATCTAGTACTTAAGTGCTTTTTGACACAATACACTTGACACTGAACCCATGTTACTTGAACTTAAATTACGTAGTCAAAACATATAACTTTGGAACCCAATTTTAGTAGTAATTAATGTATGTAATTTATTAAAGTCTTTAAAATCTTGGCATTTACATACTTTTTTTTTGTACCATAAAACATTTTTTAACATTTAATGGTTTAAGCATCTAGGTAAAATTCATTTACAGAGCATTTTGAATTTTTCAAAAAATTTTATGAAAAATCATTCGGACAAATTGAAATTTTCCTAAAAATCCAAAAAATAAAAAACAAATAATACGCTATTGTTTATTAAAAATCTTCTAATAACTCTTTCAGAAACTGTTTGTTTGAGGCTTCTATCTTTGTTCGAACCGAACTTATAAGCAATAAAACTTTAATACTTATGTTAAAATTTCGTCAAATTTTTATTAAAATTCCTATAGCTCAGAAAGAGTTCCGACTTGACAAACCTTGTCCCGGACCAAATTTTTTAACCATCGTCGACCGTTTTCCCGGCTCCTAACTTGTTTCTAAGTCAGATAGGTATACTGTTTAAATTTGAGAAGCATCTGAGTTGCCGTGCGGTAGAAAATTTGCTGTGAAATTTAATGAAACACATAGGCACATTTTGTATACTTGTGCATGCATCAAACTCAAAAATTATTTACGTATAAATATTTCAGAAGATATTTTATTACTTAATAGCCTACAAAGTGTTTTTTAAGCCCCTGCTGTCTATGAATGGAATGAGATGTTAAAGTGATTTTTATTGCACATTATTACAAAGATCATTATTAATTTCTTTTTTAATTGCTTTTTGATCTGAAAATATTTTATACATAAGCTATTCGACTGTTCTACAATTAAATTACAAGAAAATGATAAAGATTAAAATCCCTAATTATTATCATTTCTTTGACATCATTTTATGGTTTTAATTCATTAAATGATTACAAAAGAATGATTAGGAATTCGAAAAAAAAAATAATAATTTCTTAGAATTAAAAATTTATGGAAAATCATAAAATTGATTTTAAAATATTTTTTTTTTGTAATGTCACAATAAATCTATTGATTTTAAATCTATTTTTAATTTCTTTTATTTTCTAAAGTCATTAAAATTTAATATGCTTCGTAAAAAGAAGAAAAAAAAATATTTTAAAATAGGGATACAATTTTTGTTATAATCATAAATAATTCCATTTGATTTTTAATTCTAATATAATTTTTATGGTATGTTTATACACTTATAAATTAAAATATACACGTGTATATGCACATAATCTGTGGTAATAAAGCAAAACTTCTTAAATCAATTTAAAACATAATCTTTGTAACCATTAATTTACGAGCACTCTCCCCACTCACCCGTAATTATTAAAATCAATAATCTAACAAAATAGAACTGATTTCGGAAATGTTTAACTTGATCGAAATGTAAAAGAAATAGTCGGAATATAAAAAATTAAACAAAATTATTATTTTTTATAAAAACACAAGGTACCTTCTTTCGAATTTTAACGAAAGCTAATAACAAATTTTCTAAACTATAAAAGAAAATTTGTCTCAATAAGGGCTCAAATCAGCATGCAATTTTTAGTTTTGCAACTGTTTTATTGCTTGTGTATAGAATTTTATACTCAAGCACGTCCACAGGCAACTGTATGGTCGCATGCAATTAAGGAATAATAAATACAACTTGCAATTTTTTACAAACTGATTCCAATTTTTATATAATGCATTCGATTTGAATTGACACAATACTTTAGTTGGCTAGATGTGCGCGCAACGATTCTACAATAAAGCAGCAATTCTAAAATTAAAAATTCCATGTCTGCCTGAGCGCTAAATGATCTTAGGCAAATATTCTACTAACTTGATTTTATTTAATTTTTTTTTGCAAAATTGACTTTAGATTTAATATCCAAACGTAGTTTACTTAAAACTATTAATTCTGACTTTGATGATTTTGTTTGCGTTTATTTAAGTTTTCTATTTTCGAAAAATTTTTACTAATGCCAGGGCTAGGTATAAAAAAAATCAGAATTCATTTAGAAAGACAGAATTCATTTTTTTTCTATTTTCATCCAATTACATACTCTTTTAGTTAATAGGCACGATAAAATAATTACGACACAAAATATAATATATTTACGGTATAATGCATATACTTACATACATATGTATATCTAGGTAGGGGACACTGAATTTTTATATACATATTAATGTACGTGCGTATGTTTTAAGAAAAACATATTGATTCTTGTTTGTAGAAAAATTTATGTTATTCAATTTTCTTTAATAATTCATGTATGTAGAATGACTACACCTACAAACAAATAAAATGCACCAGACAAGAAATATTTTCGAATTGATGCATTATTTTATGTTCATACATATAAAAAATTTCTTTTCTTTTTCTACTTAAATTCTCCGATAAAATAAGAAGAGAAAAAAAAAATAATAATAAAGGTAAACCGGTTTATGTGTCGTCTTTCTTTCTTCTTTGTTATTATTATATGCGAGCTGATGGACTATGTGTGCTTTTAAATATTCATACATGTGTACATCATACATAAATATTTAAACGGCTATTTGAGACTGCAAGAAAGAAAACTAAATATGTATATATGTACATACTTACAAAACAACATGAATACAAAAATTCTGTTAGAGAATGTTGTAAAAGTGTCACACCACATTTTTGAAATTAAAAATAGTTTGCACTTAAAATATTTAAGAACTTTTTCTTAATAATTATTTAAAGCAAATAGTTCAATCACTATACTTAATTCCGAATTAAATTATTCAAATTAGAATTTTTCGAAAATGAAATGGAATTGTTGGTATAAAATTTGATTGTCGCCGTAAATTTCAATTAATTACTATTTTTTTATCTATTGCAATATTTTTAATATTAATCTTTACGATATTATCCGACGTCTAGTTGCTTTTAATTAAATATAAATGTTTGTAGATATTTGAATAAAAAATTAATTATTAATTATAATTTACAGTACCTATGTGGGGATTTTGCACGAAAAGCATTCAAAAATTCTTGCTATAAATTTCTTTTCGTGTGTAGTAACATTCACAAAATAACTGTAATAAATTTTGTTTGATTACTTTTGGTCCTTACTGTATTAAATTTTACTGTCCGTTCTTCAATATACAAAACGAAGAATGAGTAGGTACCTAAAGAGAGAAATAGGTATATTATACTTTTTGTTTTCTTTAGAATTGGAAATTAAATTTTTAGAAAAAAGAATTGGCTATAAATAAATAAATGAAAAAAGAAAAAAAAAAACAATAATAACAAAGCAGTAAAATTGAAATAAACAACAAATATGTGTAAGGTAATAAAGTAACAAGTAAACAAAAATCTCTATGCAACATGTTGTATTGTAGTCGTGCATGTGGTCATGCAGTATAATAGTCATACAGTATTATGGCCGGGCTCTTCGTCGTTTTGGAAAATATTTTTCTTCATTTATATTTTATTCTTCTTCTATAAATTCTTCTAGTCAATATAGTAACTTAACTTGTATGACTAAACATATTACGCTTACGCTACGCTGCGTCGATTTTCTTGAATTCAATATGTTGCCAAGAAAATTTATCAAGAATATTTTATAATTTATCGCTTTTCTATAACAATACATATTTTTAAACCTACTTATCACAAAATTACCTTTCTTAACATTTCAAATTAATGACATGAATGTATGGATGCATTGCGTACATACATACATACATACATATATGTACATATGTATGAACTCGTAGATTATAGAAGATGATTCCATCCTGTGTTAGTGCTTAGACTTCTGTGTACATAGTTATTTTGATTGTGTGAGTTTCTAATATGATATTAGAATTATTATAATACATCAATTTTATTTACGTGTGTAAGTAAATAATAGGTAAACATTTTCGAAATTCCTATTTATACAATAAGACTTAAAATATGTACCTATATTATAATTACTAGAAAATACTTAAGTAGGTATAAGAATTAATAATTTTTGAATATTTTTATTGACCTTGAGTAATTAGAAGTTAAAATTGTGTTTTATTTTGGTGATTGTAGTTAGAATTTCTTACCTGCTCATATTTGGTTTCTGTTTGAAAATTTTTTATATTTTTTTTCAAACGTAGAATTTTTAACATAACCGAAAAGCAAATTATTGCTTCTCAAATTATTAAACTTGTAATGATGGCAGCATTTAACCTCCATAACAAATTCCTTCTTCTTTCCTCAACTTTTCAGTTTTTTTTTTACAAAAATTATAGCAATTTGTTGGGAAAACAAAGAATTGAGGAAAGGAAATGATGAAGTAAGACACTGCAATGGCTGCATGTATTGTAAAATAGATACATCAAACTTCATTTCCACTCGCTATTTACTTATATAAGAGCGATTAACATAAGTACTTAATAATTTCTGTAGCTATAATTAATTCTAGTATGAGTAATGCATTTAAACTTTGTTCTTCATGCAACAATTGCGAATTACTTATACTCAAATATTATTCCATTTTCGAAATTTACTTATAAATAGCTAGTTTTATAATTTTCAAAAGTAAAAATTAAATTTTTAAATTAAATTTATTTAAGTATTTGAATTACTTAATTTTATTTAATTTTAATTTCTGTTTTTAAAAACAAAATAGCTTCGTTATATCAAAATTAATTTATTACACTAAAATGTTAATTAAATTCAGTTTTATTTTTAATTTTACATAAAATATAAAAATATGATACAAAAAAATTATAATACTTATATAAATAATTAATGGAAAACGATTGAACTAAAGTCAGTCTCCCCTTTTTCTTGGCTGAATATCATCAGTATTTCGGCCTATTTGTCGGTCTGTCAAGTTTGAAGTCAAAGAATACACGTTGAAAGTATTTGAAATTGAAATTGAAATTAGAATCGGCGTATAGTAGTTATAAGCACAGTTGGGTTTGTAATCGGAGTTGCGATAGATTTTCGATTCGGAGTCAATAAGTCGGAAACGTAATTTGAATCGTGATTATATTTAGAGTTGAGAATTTCAAATTAAAAATACAATTAACTTTTTTTTTAAACTGTTATACAAAGACTAAGATACAGAATCAGAATCGGAATTGGAATCGAACTTAAAATTTTAAAATTAAAATTTCCTTACTAATTTTTTCATTGATTTCTTATACCTTATACCTTAATACATTTTAAATAGTGTAAAATAAAATAAAATTTGTATGTGTGTACATAGGTGCTAAATTTATGAAATTTCAAAATTAAATTTTATTATTATTACCAATATTGTTGCTGATTCCTTTTTAGTTTTAAACGCCAAAAGGCATAATATTCAGTTTAGACCATAAAAATTAAGTAATAATCAACATAAAAAAAAACATTTAAGTAATTTTTTATATTCTTGCGTTTTGTATAAAATTAAAATATTAATATAGTAAAAATTTGATCACAGCTTCTCTTCTTTTTTGCTTATTCTGGAAAATTTATTGCGCTCAAGAGATTCGAATTTTTAAATCAAACATTTCTTGTACATTTGTGTGTAGGCAAATAAATTTTTTTTTGGCTTTAAGTGATAAAAACGTGATTTCTTAATTTTCACTTAATTCATAATAAATTTAAAAAAAAAAACAAAATAAATGAATGAAAAATATTGAATCGTGTTTAATAAATTAAAAAAGAATTCGAAAATCGAAAAAAAAAAATTCTTTTGATTAATTAATTTTTTTTTTAATATTAAATTAACAAAATTTTATTAAAATATTTGAGAATTTTTGTATAATTTGGTAAAACTTTTTAATTAAAAGAATATGGCCGTCATCCAAAATGCAAACGTAACGTCGTAATCTGTGAATCACTTAAGTGAGACCCCAGATTTTCCAAATAAAATTAAACAATTCAAAATATTTCCCTTTCAAATTTATTTTTATTCATACTTGTTATAAAATATTTTTGACAAAAGACGAATTTTAATTTCTCAATTAAACAATGAGGTTCTATTAACGTAAATCTTGCACTTATACGTTCTCAAGATAGTAACAATTTACTGTGAGTGTTGTTAGACTTTTACCTATTTTCCTCATATTAGAGCAGGATTAGCAAAATTTTTTGACGAACGTCCTCCAAATTTTACGAGAGGAATTCGTTAAAAAAATTGCACAAATTAGTTCGTGCATCGCTTGCATGCAATTGCACGAAAGCCTTGATAATATAAGTAAACTTATGTATTTTCATTTACCTGGTTTTACAATTTGATTGTATGCGTTCATTTTCATGCTGTAACCCCTATCGTGTCAGTATTCCCAGTTGTCCATTTAAATATACGTATTCGAAAATATGTCAATAAATTGGTTTGGGTACTTACTTTAAGAATTTTATTTTTTCACCCTTACTTTAAGAATTTTATTTTTTCACCCTTATAGATATGAACTTTGTGGTGAATATTTTCATTTAAAAAATACTTTAATTAATACTTTTCTTATATGAAAAAAAAAAACATTTAATTGCAAATAAATTACAAAATTATATTTATTAAAAGTTAAGAAAAGATGTGGTAGAGAAATGGAAGATTTTTATATATTTGTGTGGTTTAACATATAAATGAACTTGAATATGTAAAAACTTTGTCAAAAATAATATTTTTGTTATTTGATTTGTGGTTAAAACCACAAAATATTATTTTAGTACATTTTACAGAGGTTTTTCTTATTCCATTATTATTTTTATTCTTTTTTTACTAAATAAAGATTGCTAAATTTAGATTTTTTTTAAAAATATTGACAATTTTGAGTGAAACGAAAAAAATAAACGATATTTTAAATTTATTTCCCCACAAATATGTCCATATACCTACCTTAATATTATTTATACAATTGTTTAACCCACATTTTTTTCTCAGTGTACTTATAGATCTGGTATTGATTTTCAAATTTCTATTGGGCCAAATTTACTTCAAAAAGCTATTCAAAACTGAGCAATTGTTCAATGCAATTAAGAAATCTGCCCTAGAATGAGTACTCTGGCACAAAATGGGTTAATATGCATAAATGTGTACATTATATAAGTATATGTGTACATTATACAAGAAAAACAAAATTAATATTTGTGAAATGTGGTTTTGATGGTTTTAAGAGAAACTTTAAAATTTTTATTATTTTCAAAAGAAAATTCTTCCTATATTTTAATTATCCTTTTTATTAAAACGAAAATTTTATTTAAGTATCGCTTATAATATATTTAAAGAGAAAAATTTTTACCTTTAAAAATTTTAAAATTGCTTGCCAAATATAAAGAAACAAAGGTTCTAATATTCAAGTATGCAAATGAAAATTCTTTTATATATAAAAAATTATTCAAAAATTAATTTCTTTTTTAAAATTTGCAAAGGAACTTTTCTTTACAATATTTTGTTAGAAATTTTTTGTGGTAATATTGTGCAAGTGAATGAAATTCAAGTAAGGCTTTAAAATTCTTAAAATATAGAAATTTTAGTCGAAATTCAAGTTCAATTCGATTATAAAATTTTCGATATTTTCGAAAGTATTTTATATCGAACACTCGCGGATTATGTACTTATATGCTGAGGAAAATAAATTTCTCTTTCACTCTGCTTTAATTTCATATTTTAAAGTTACTTGGGTCTAGTATTAGTATAACAGTCTCACACTTTATAAATTGTATCTAATATTTGGACGAATACTTGACAAATTAAATTATTTAATTTCCCAAATTCCTCTCAAGCAAAAATAAGGAACTAGTCCAATGAATTCGAAATTTAGTGAGAATCGTAGAAAATTTCTTTTCAAACTTAACTATTAAGAAATTTAAAGTGCAAAATAATCCGGACTTTCAAATATGTGAATCTAGAATTTATGCGTGTAAATTTTCGGATTTTTTTAATGATCTTGAAATCTAAGAAATTACATTTTTCGAGTTCTTACGAACAAGGGTGTGATTACTATTTATTTTCAACTGGCAGTTCTTGTTTTAGAAAATTCTACTTCTTTCCCATATTGAAAAAAACTACTTATATGAGAAATTTAAATATATGCACTTTAATAAAATATTTTTGTTATTTTTGAGTGCTATGAAAATATTAAGAAAATTCTTTTAAAATTTTAATAAGCATTAAATTCTTTTTAAACAATAGTTTTTCTAATTTAAAAAAAAAAAGAAAAAAAAATTATATTTGCCTAATTTTATAAGGAACACAAGCACCTATTCTCATTTATTTTCATTAAAGTATGTACATACGTACTAGTATACAATCACAGAGAAAATTTATTAAGATTTTTCTACATACTTAAGTTTGTATAACAATTATATTACACATACAAGCTACATAAATAATCAAAGGCAAAATAAAGTGCTGTGTGTTATAAATTGTTTTGTTGTTTAAAATTCTTAATATTCGCAATCATTAAGTATTTAGATAGGTATTTAAAATTTTCAGAATGAGAGAGAGAGAGATAGACAGACAGAGTGAAATTTTAAATTACATGAAACCAAAACCAAAATATTTTGTTGAAATTTACATTTAATACCTGCTACGAGTTGTGACTAAATATTTTCAATATTTCTTTAAAACACTTTAATAATAATTTTACCAAAATAATCGCAGTTACTTAAATTTACCTATCGCAACATTTAGAAATTAAATTTACGATATGTAAATAGCTTTACTTTTTACATGGCTTATAATGAAGCATGAGTACTGTAACAGTATGGTTCATATTGTTATGACAATAATTGGTGAGAGAACGCATATAGAATTTTGTAAATACTATATATTACTATAAATGTTCATGTGTATGTTGTGTACTCATTATAAGGATTACTCTTACAATTTATTATTTTTGTGTTTACGTTGTGTATACCGTAAAATATATATACTCGTATATGTACATACATATAAATGCAATATGATTTTAAAGGTAGAGTAAATTTTTATAAACATACGTATATGTATACTATTTTGACGTAATAAATAAATTACATACATAAGTATTTATAAATTTAAAATTTAAATTAACAGTTAAATAGTCCCTCAATATGAATAGAAGTGAGAAACTTTAATGAAATAAATAATTTTTTTACTTATTTCATTAAAGTTTTTGTTACACATTCTTTTATAACAAAAATCTAGTACATGAACCAGCCTGCTCTCTATTTTCCTTTAGATGTGGGCCTTATTGCGTCATTACGTATAGTTTTTCACTTACAATTTTTTAATTTCTAACAGGCTAGTATGAAGAGAAAACACACAACCGTAGTCATGCTATGACTCATGATATAGTTTAGTTATTCATGTGTTCCGAATTTCGGAGTCAGTTCGGAGTTATGTTCTTACTTTTTCTGATGTGCGAGTGAAAATAAATCAAATTCATTTTCTCTACTTATATTTATAAAAAAATTGACATAACGTACATAGCGAAAGTTCAGGTTTAATACGAATAGAACCGTGTTCTGTTTTCTGTTACAAAAATTAAGCAGAAATTTCGTACAATTTAATAAATTACCCGCTTATGTTAAATTTCATTATACGAGGAACAAATTTACCAAGTTCTCATTCCCAAAATTTCAAATGACATTTTGTGGAGGAGTCAATTCAATTTGAGTTGAAAATCCCCTTGTATTTTCAGTCTTTAACAAAAGTTTATTATTTAAATTGCTAGATATCTACTTCAATTCAAAATACTCATGTTTATATTTTTACAATATTTGTAGAAATACATTTGTATGTATGTAAATATTTTAATAGAGAAGCCGTTATTGTTATACGCGTATTTAAATGAAGTGTGTATGTATCATATATATGAACGTATTTGAAAATTTTTATATTTACCTTGAAATTTATAATGGCATTAAATCGTGAAATTAAATAGATTTTAAGGATTTATCATAAATTTTATCAATTAAAATATTGAAACAATTAAAAATTTCAGACTTTTTGTATTTAAGTACTTTATTGTAAGGTTAATTCTTAAGAAGCTTATGTGAATATGAATATGCATTAACGTAGGCACATATTATTGTAAATAATTAAGTTATTATATTTGTATTTATTTAAGTTGTTGTTTTTATTTGAACTTATTATATAAATTGCCATCTTCATATTCCGTCAAAATAGTTGTATAAAGGTTTCGATTGTACTCATGAAAATATTGATTTCATACGCATTGACTTTTCTACAATAAAACTTAAAGGACTAATTGTCTTTAATGGAAGTGGTTCAAAGTAGAAAACGACATATAAGTAAATATGATAAAATTTGAATTTAAAATACTTTCTTGCAAGTTATAATTGTCATAAATTGTGAATAAACAAACTTCAATTTATTATAATTTTTATAGCAACTAACTAAAATATTGTTATACAAGCATGCAACAGAATTAACTATACATTTCAATAAAATTAACTATAAATTAATTGAACAAAAAACAAAATATTGTTATACATTTCAACAGAATTAACTAAAAATGTGGATGTAATTATTTGTTATACTTAACAGCTCTCTAACGAAATTTTCAATATATTTTTAACCCTTTCGGGGTCGAATCTACAAACAAATAAATCTTACAATAAATGATTAACAATAGTAGAACAAATAAGACTGACTACGTGACTTGTAAAATTAAATAATTTTTCGTCAGCTATATTTAAAAGTTTTAAAATTATTGGAATGTGATTTCTTTGTTCTTGAACTATCGAATGTTAAAGGTTTTGTTTGCCAAAACTATTTTGTCTTGAAAATTGTGATTTAGATTCTAAGAATAATTGGTCTAAGAATCTTCTATAATAACTTAATCATTTCGTATTGGATTACTATTCATGATCATGATATGTCATGTATTGGATCATGATATGTCAGAAATCTCATTTTGATTATGAATTATTCCAATGGTAAAAAAATTAAAGCTCTCAAAGATTATTTAATTTTCCATGTTTAAATTAATAAACGACATTACTTTAAATTTTAGTGAAACCTGAAAAGATATGTCTGGGTCTGAAGGGGTTAATAACATGTTCAATGTCAAAATATTAGAATTGTAAAAAAATTTTTTACATATTAATTCAAAAGTTTTAATTTTGTTTAATCGCAGGTAATTTTTTTCTTGAACTAGGCCATTTTTCTCATTTATACTGCACAAGAATTATAATCGAAAATTCTTTTGTAATACAATTATACTTATACCGTTATTATTGAGTGTTATACAGTTATTTTATTAATAATTTTCATTAATTTTAAACACTTATAATATATGGTATAGGTAACCTACTTTATGTATAATTGAAATTATAAAATATTAAAGAAAAAAAAATAAATTCTCATTAAATCTTCTTATATAACTACTATATACCGTCCGCCGCGGTTCACAATTCCAATTATATAAGTAATTGACTGCATATGGTATATTTTAAAAATTCATTCATTAAAATTTACATATACATACTTATTACATACACACATACACTATGTAGATTAATTTTTTATTTTGCAATTTAAATTTTATTCACTTCTTCAGTCCATAATGGCATGTAGACTGTGTAGAGTATGGCCTAAAACAAATTTAAATCTTCTTTTTCTATATATACTTTACTCCAATTTAAAATTTATTTTCATTAAATTTAAAAAAAAAATAATTAAATTTTTTTCTTTCTTCTTAATTTAATTGAAATATGAACTGCCACATAATCATATAAAAGAACTGAAGAAAATATTATGTATGTCGTGCTTATACGGTATAAAGTTATTTACAAAAATATTGGTGGCCTACAAACATGCAATTAAAATTAATTTAGTAAAAAATTTTTTCTTAATAAAATTTATTTTTGAAGGATCACCTTATTATTGCATGATGTATGATAAATATGGTAAATAAGTATGTTATGTTGGATATATGTGGATATTTAAGATCCTTGCAATTAAATACCATAAAAAAAGTATATTAAAATTGTAAGTTCTTGTTCTTTTAAAAACAATAGTTAACATTTGCTTGTATAAGTATGGAATTTTAGATTGTATTAGAAGTAAAATGTAAAATGTGGTCACGCATAGCAGGTAAATGTAAAATGTGGTCATGTCCGCCTTCTGATTACATGTAAATACGAATGCATTGTTAATCTTTAAAATATGTGGGAAATTTAATAATTCAAATATCGTTTTAACAATAAACTAAAATCAATTTGTAGTTCTTAAAATAATAATTAAAGGACCCGAAAAAATTTAATAGTCTACAATTAATTAAGCAAAAATTTGGTTCAATTCGAACAATTTTAATGTAGGCATCTTTAATTCTTTAGAAAATTGTAAATTTCGAAATTAATGACTCATTTTTCTTGCATTTTATGCATATGAAAAATACTTATGAACACAGAGGACAATATTAATCATTGCCGGAAATCATATAAAAGTTACATAAATATGATCAATTTTTTATGACAACTTCCTTTTAATTTATTGTCATAAATTATTATAAGAACCTCTATACCATAATTTCATTCATTCATTCGTAAATTACATTTCAAATTACCTAGGAACATTGTATAACTATACCATTGTGTCGAGGCATAAAAATTATTGTCTTTGAGAAGGGGCTTATTATATGTATACTACTGTCGCCTGTCGTTTATCACAATTCCCTTAACAAAATTTTATTTTATTTACTTATAATTAATTTTTAAAATGCCTATACTATTATGAACTTACCCACAAGTCATGGTTTAATACAAGTTTATATATGTATGAGTAATTTTATACGATTGTGGTTTTTTACGAAAATTTTTTTTTTTAGGATTCGTTTAAGTAATATAAAATGAGACAAGCGAGTGAGCATTGCAGGAATTAAAAAAAAAGGGAATTTTATGTTCACAACACTAAATAACGACTGCTATTTTTGTGGTTTACAATTATTATTTTAATTATTGTTTGTTGTGTTTTGTCTTAAGAAACCTTAGAAATTTATGTTAGCATTTAAAAATATAATTGCGATATATTTGCGATTGAAGAAAAATTCTAAATAATTGTATGAATAACTTGGAAATTTTACTAAAATTGTTAAGAATAGTTCAAAATTTTGAATTCACATTGAAGATTTTCTTTAGAAATCGGAAATATTCACACTAAATATTTTTGTAAATGAATTAAGAACATGCGATCATTTACGTATCACATTCTATATTTTTTTTTAAATCTTAAAAATATTTGAAATATTTAGTTTTCTAGCTTAATATTGTATTAAACTTAATCATCTTGTTGTTGCCTTTTCTCAGAATCGTTAAAAAAAATCCAATTTCAAATGGACGACAACAGTCTCAACTGAATATTTGTGGCGAATATAAACAATAGAGTCCCATTGTGTTTATTAAGATGCATATTCATATTTTGCCAGTTATAATTGATTTTCATATTGTTATACATTTAAATCTCACTTAAATATATTATACTGGAGTCATTGTAGTAAGAGCCCAATCAATTTCTCAATAAGACCATTTTAAATATATTATTCATTGTATGCATTCTCAGAGTTTAATTCTTCAAGATTTTAAAATTTTCATTTTTAATTTAATGAATTTTTAAATGCACTCATTTCAAATGATTATACTTATATAATTTATGGGTTGATTTTGGAAATTTTATAGAATACCTAAATGAACACGGTCACGACTTGTCAACATTTGTGCTAAAAGAGAAAAAAAAAACTTTTTAAATCAAATAAAGTTCGGTCAAACCAATGGTTTGTATTGTAGCACTTTTCCATTCAACAAGTGAAAATTTTGCTTTTAAATACAGTCTATGTATACCTATCCCACTATTAAAATTATTTTCATTCATATTTAACTATTTCTAGGATTGCATATATTTAGGATGATGCATTCATGCAGTCTAATAAATAAAGCAAAAATTAATATAAAGAGGGGTTAACATAATGCTCGATTTTAAGGGTTAATTGTGTGAGTTAAGAAAAATAATTACATTTTTTAATGTCATGGAATTTACCGTTAGCTTTTTGTGTTTATGGAAATTTGAAAACGTTTGCGGTTTCGGAAATATAAGGCGCCAAAAATTCAAATTTTACAAATTTCAAGACGTGATAACTTGAGAGGGGGTGGAGATGGAAAAAAATTTTCTTCTAATGAAATGAACTATTTGTTAATGTCTATAAGCCCCTAAAATTTCAAGGTTCTACAGGCTGGGGTCTAGAAGAAAAACGAAATCGAAAATTTGGGAAAAAAGGATTTTAGATAACGGTAAATTTGAACGGCCATTTTGTTTTTCTAAAGTTTAGCTATAGCATATCGCGCTAGGGGAAGCAAGCCGCTGCCTTTATGCGTTTGCAAAATTTCAAAAATGCTTATGGTTTCATTACAACAAATAGTTAAAAAAGGCCATTTTTATGGTTTTGGGGGGGTATAACTTCTAGAGGGGGGGAGATACGTAAAAATTTTGTTCTACGAAAATAAGTTTCTGGTAAAGATCTATATACATACAAAATTTCAGCTTTCTATCTTCAAGGGTGTAGAAGTTTTGTAAACAGACACACGGACAGACGGACGGACGGACGGACGGACGGACGGACGGGCGGACGGACGGACGGACGGACGGACGGACGGACGGACGGACGGACGGACGGACAGAGTGAAACTAATAAGCACTTTTTTTCAAAAATTTTTTGGAAAAGTGTTAAAAACTTTAATTTGTAACAATTTTGTCGCATTTAAAAAAAAGAAAACCTATTTGTGTACTTTTAAAGGAAAAGTGTTCAAAAATTACCCGATTATCAGAGGAGACCAATAAAAACAGAAATTAAATACGAAAAAGTAAAAAAAAAAATTTTTTAAAACTTTCTTAAATGTTTTCTTTTAAAACTCATTTTATATTTTAATTTTATGCTTTTCTCTATTTTTTTACAAAAAAAAAAAAAAAATCCTCATCTTTATTTTTTTTTTGTATTCATGCAGTTAATAGAAAAAAATTTAAATTTTTTTTATTTTTCGCTTTTTTGCCATGTTAATTTGCATTTACAGCAGAAAAGAAAAAGAAAATTAAAAAAAAAAATTGAATTTAAAGCAAAAATAAGAGACAATGTCGCATAAATTTAATAAAAAAGAAAGAAAAAGACAGAGAGAGTAAAAAAAGGAAGAAAAAAAAATAGTTAAATTTTCGCTCATGTTCGCTTATACGAGTAGTTCAGTTCAGTTTTCCTTTTATGTTCAAACAAAAATTCCTCTCTCTTTATCTCTTAAAGCAAGCAAACATGAAAATCATGAAAAGTGAGATAAATGAAAAATCATGCAAACAACAAACATGCATACATAAAAAAAAAATATTTTTTTTTCTTTTAAATTCATCAGAGACATCTAGAGTTTTATATACGGATGAATAGATACGCCAAATATGTTGTTTTTGTTGTTCTATAATATTTAATTATCAGTGTTGTCCAGGTAATAAGGATCAACCAAAGCTTTGTATATAGAATGATTAAAAAATCTTTTGTAAATTTTTGAAATATCAATCAGCTGTTTTAATAAAGTTTAGTGTTTGTTCCAAAATCATTCCGGAAACAGTTCCGGTATGAAGGAACCAATGTAAGATTTGCTTTTAGTATTGAAAAAATTTGCAAGAATTTAAAATTTTATTTTATTTTACAATTTAGGAGTCGAAACAAGAGTTTGCCTATAAATATGCAAATCTAACATATTGACACATTTTGCATAAATCACATTGATTTAAGGCGTTTAGGAGTAAGGGGTTAATATTTGTCGTTTTTGTTACACAAACTGCAAAAATCAAAATTTTTGAACTCGATTGGAAAGTGTTATATTTAATATAATTATACTATAGAACAGTTTAAATACCATTAATAAGAAAAATATAACAATTGAAGTAGAATATGAAATACTTTTATATAGAAGTTTGTAATTTAGAATTAATGTAGAAGATTGAGAATAGCGTCAGAAGTTAAAGGGTTAACAAAGAATTAAGGTATTGGGACACTATGATATTGAAAAATTAATTTACAATTTGAATTAACGCGATCTATACTATTGTCGATCCTTTTTTCGAGAAAACACATTGTTTTTCTTTTTGACATTACGTAAAATTGTGATATTTTTGAATTTGCAACTTTCAAAATGTATTCGCGAGTAAAAAGACGGAATTGGAAGTCATGTATCATTTTTTTTTCTGGTTTTTCAAGGGTATTAATAATTTTTGTTATTCAGAGGCAAAATAACAAGGGAGACCAATAATATTTGTTATTCAGAGTTAAATTTTGTACTTCACATTTAATTTTACTCAGCAACCTTTCTAGTTTTAGTCAATAAAAAATTTTTTATTCATTACATTTGTATTGAGTCAGCAGTTCGCGATATACCGGATTATAACTGAAAATTTGATTCGAAACTACTGCCAATAATTCCAAATTTTAAAACGTAGTTTCATCATTCGAATTCTTAATTTTAAATACCTACAACTGATATTACACCCCTGAAAATTTCAACGTCACATGCATAATTTCTAAAATATATAAGTATAGCTACAACACTGTGATGCAAATAAAAGAGAAGATGAAAAATAACTAGGTTTTATGTACACATTAAAAAAAGTTAAAAATAGCACTAAAGAATACAAAAATTAAAGAGTGGACTGGAAAGGATAAACACATGCAAAATAAAATAAAAAACTTTAAAATTCAAAATTTAGAACAGAATTTTAAATTATGATGATTTTTAAAGTATGTGCATACACAAACATATTTTTAAACTTAAATTTTAAGGAAATTTTCGGAATATTTAAAATTTAAGTACTTATTTTTAAAGAAAAACTTTTCTAAATTAGGTCACGTTCTTTTCGAATTTAAAATGAGAATTTTATTCCAATTTATTATTTTAATTAAACAATTTGAAATTTTTTTTTTTATAATTTGATAAATAGGTTTCTACAATTGCATTTAACAAGTGAATAATGCGAAATTCTTCATTTTTCAAATTGAAAAATGTTGCATAATTATGGGCACATTTCAATAATAATAAAGTTTTCTTAAATATTAAGAACTAATTTAATTCAAATATAAGAAAAATTTTCAAACTATTTTCAAAAATACTTTGAAATTAATTTTTAATGAATTAGAATTTAGAACTTAAAAGCTACTCTCACTGAATTGGAATATCCTTGTACTTGTTCTAGAATAGTGAACCAAGTATTTGTAATAAATATTGTTTTATACTAAAGTATTGCAATGATGTCATGTACTGAACGTAATTTTAGTTTTCTTTTGCACTCGAGTTTATTAAATTATAGTTGAATACAACCAAAATTCTCCACAGTTCTTTACAATTTCCCACGACAGTTGATTAGTTGAAAGTAACCCAATTGTCACCTATATATAAGTACTTCCTTTTAGGTATTAGTTACTATTGTATCAAAATTACATTAGAAAATTTATGAGTTTAACCAATTTTACTGTAATGAATAAATCAAAATTCACAGAACTTGCGTATTTCCCCAATTCGAATCCTTCAGCTTATGTCTATTTAAAGTAATTGCCATCAAATTATTTGAATAATGATTACTTTGTAATTCAATTATAATATAATTTTTTTTTTACTATTTGCTCAGACTCTCATAATTTTAAAATGTTTTTTACGTGTGTTTTTTATCTAGATAGAAAAAAATTTGCATCAATTATTCATAAAAAATTTTTGCATCTTTCAATTTTACATTCAAGATGTTATTAATTATTTTACATACCAACAATCGCAAATATATACATACTAACTTGTATATAAATATGAGTTTTTTATTTACATACAAATTTTTTTAACATTATAACGGTACTTTGATGTTAAGGGGGAGAAAGGTGAGCTATTAAAAACTAGATGTAAATGAGTGAGTGATCAGGTGGAAAATTATTTCAAATTAATAAAAAATAACAAGTTTTCCTTATATATAGATATAATTATAAGTACGTATGTACAAATTATAAATTTAATCCGTTAGATGACTGTACATAGGCCGGAGAATTAAAATTTATGTTTAATATCACAGGAAATTTTAATTAAATTAATTGAGTAATCTTAATAAAATATTCATTATTTCGTATTACTTGTGTAATTTTCAACATACGGTATTATGTATAATACATCACTTTTCTGTTAATATCTTAAATATCTTGGTTCCAGATTCGAGACCGTATCACTATACATTCTGTTATCGAGTAAAAGTTATATTTAACCTGCTGTACTTAGTATAACACAATAAACTGATTGTTTTTCAATTTTTGTTCTCATAATTAAAATGAGAGCTCAGTTTCTGTAAAATTTAAATTTTCGGCTAATTGAGTCTAATGCCCCCTTATTATGTTCTGAAGAAATTTGTTGAAGACATTTGAAATTTTAGATTATACTGCAAAAAATGTAGTTATAATTTTACTCACCATACAATTGTTTTTTTTTTAAGATTGACTCTATTTAGGAGAAATTTCTCTGCTTTGCTAATTAAGCCGTCTACCTTAATTAAGGGCAAGATTCTTTCACCATTCAATTTTTGGCTATAAATTTCTTTTAGGTAAAATTCAAAAAAAATAGTGGAGGTTTTTAATGTTTTGTCATAATAAATACGGGCTATGGTAGAAATGAATCAGTCACCATAGCATGTTGAGTACTGCCAAAACTAGTTTCGCTTAATTTCATCTTGAATGTTAATATAAGAGTGCTGTTTTTAGTTCATATTTTCGGTGTAATTTAAATTATGTTGAATTCTGATTCACATAGCTGTAGGAGTCTACGCTGATACTACTGCAATAACTAACCTTTTAAATTTATATCACTCTGACAGGTGCATTTTATGCGTCTAAAACTCTATATGACTCGTGCTTAGTCTATGTATACAATTCAAAATTTCGCTTAAATTGAAATTGATAGCTCAGAACTTGAAATTTTCAATCACTTTACATATTTATTTATATTTGTATACTTATTACTTTAATATTTTAAAATAGAAAAAATAATGCTAATACACTACACATACATACACTATATCTATAATTCTATACATTTTGTGCATTTATATATATGAATGAGCAATCAAGAGATCCCGCATTTTAAAGGAAAAAAAACTAGTTGAAAATTTTTAATTCATTAACAATCAGCAATTTTTAGAAATGCGTGATTATAAAAAATAAGAAAAATAGTATAAAAAATCTTGATGATGAGGTGGATTATCTAGTTGAACCGATATACTCGCATACAAGTACATACGATATACTTACATACCAAACCGTACATTTATATTTCCAGCTTACACAACTAGTATTTTATAAGCAAATATGGAAATTATGTAGAAAACTTGTGGTTCGGTTAGTTTTCGAGATTTTCCTTTAAAATTTTCTTGAATACTTGGCTAAGCATTGAAATTGTGGTATTTAAGTATTTTTAACATTCAAATATGGTTGCAAATCGAAAAAAAACAATAAAAATAAAAAATAAAAAGTTGATTTTTTTTTTTTTTGTATTTTTGAAATATTTTTAATTATTTTTCTATTTTCTTTATTTTTACAAAATTTTCAAGTTCAATACTGCGATTTTATACTTGAAGTGAATAATTTTATAGTGTAAATATGCTCAGCTCACACAGAGATAATAGCGACATCTGTTATGCTGCGACTGCACTCACGTGTAGTAAGTAGTTTATTGCTATTAGATTTTTGATAATATGCGGCCAATTGTAATTTTAACAGGCAATTTAAAATACTTACTTAGTTGGAAATTGTTTTTTTCAATAATTATTTAATTAAAATTGAAGTTTTAATATTTTCAATTAAATTTTAGAGGACAATTTAAAGTATGGTTTTTATTACTCATAAAAAAAAGAAGAAAAAAATATTGAAATTATTTAAAATTATTTAAAAAATTTAATAGGAAAAATTAAAAATTAAATGCTTTTCATTAAAGTTATGTTGAATTTAAGTGAATTTAATGTTACAATTGAATTTGAAATGAATGAGTATTTGCTTCCTGCCTAAAACTAGTCAATGACAAGAATAATTTTCGGATTTTGTTTTTTAAATTTTAACATTCACATGTCGTACTAAAATTACCATAAGTTGGAAAATACGGTTTTTTTTTTGGGTGTAGTGTAAGGTAAGAGCTTGGATTCATCTAAAAATGAGCTTCATATTCGTGCATGCTACTTAATATAGTATTGATTATAATACTGAAACCAATGGCTCATGTTATTCATTAATCTCGTTATGTTATAGAAAATGTGCACCAAACAAAGCTGTTAGAATTAAATGTAAAACAAAATAGACCAAAATCATTTAATATTTTTAGGGATAATTAATTTAATTTTTGCCTTCTTAATAAAAAATAAAATTCAATAAAGTTATTTTTGAAAGGTATAGCAATTCACCAATTCAAAATTGAAAAGCCACAATTTCCTAAATAAGGTAAAAGTAATAGCAAAAGTAACACCATTCTTCTGAATTGGCAATATGAAACTATTAGTATTGAAAAAAATTTACTAATAGTTTCATATTTAATCTGTTGTTTTCTAATGGAGTTAAAATCTTGATTTATATCATCTTCATTCTTGCTACTCGATAAAAATATGGCAGCTCATATTTGATTTGTCTGCTTTAAGCACCTATTGTTCTGTACTGATTATTTGTCACATACAGTTTTTTTTTAATTCTGACTTCCTTAGCCCTCCAAAACTAGCGTTTGACGTCCGAGATTAACTACCATAAGAATAAGTTTTTTTCCCATAAAAACAACTCCAAGGCCCCGAGAGATTTTGGATGCACAACACCAGTTGTGTACCACCCTTCCTAAACATTTAAGTTGATGAATTGCATTATTGTTGATTCGTCGATTTTTTTTTTTTTATAAAAATAAATTCTAATTACCTTAATGTGCTAAATAAATTACTGTTGTAGTAAAAAAAATCAATGAAGTGTTAAATTTTGCTAATAAATTTTATTTAAATACACAAAAAAAAATTGATTGTTTGCTCTTTTACTCTTGGCTACAATTTTGTTAATGAATATTTTAAATATTTTGTTCCATTTTTTTTTTCGAACCCATAAATTAGTACAAATTTGATAATTGTTATATGCTGTGGTTTTGATTGAATATTGGAGTTGATTGAATTTTTGATTTTTTTTGCTTTATTTTTGAAATTTAAATATAAAATTTTAATTAAAGCAAAAAATATATAAAAATATTAATTAATAAAAATGTTATTTAACAAACTTTAATTCGAATTTAAAAATTTATGGAATTTTAGAATTTAATTTAGAATTTAGAATAGTCAGATAAATTGCTAAAATGTTTAACAATTTCGAAAAATTTCGGATATCTTTTTGAAATTCAGAAGGCTATATGAAAAATTATTACTGGAAAATTTGCGTACTTCAAGTATGATTTCGGAACTAGATTGTGCAGAATTTTATATTTACGCATCTGCCTCAGTCACAATTTTTTGGAGTTTTAAGTATTAGTAAAATTCTCTCTTTTGTCCTTATTGAATTTTGTTCATTACTAGTCTTTATTGCGGAATTTGCTTTTAAGTATAAAATATTACTTTTCAGAAAATGACAAAACTGACCGGGCCTATATTGTGAAATCCATAAAAATAGGATTATATAAAGAGCCAAATGCGAAAAAAATGCAGGGAACAAGGAACAATAAGAGAGACAATTTTAAAAAGAGCTTAGTTTAGGTAATTTGAGCCAAAGAGTCAACACTGTTTGATTGTATATCGAAGTACGCATTTTACGGAACCTGTTTTAAAGATTTGTTCGTGTATTCTATAATATTCATTTAATAAAGTTAACGGAGAAGCAGACTTAAGTCAAAGAAATTTAAAGTATTTTTGAAATTAGTATATTTAGAACTGTTTCTAAGGAAAATTACTTCTACATTTGTTTTCGAAAAACACTATATTGAGGCAAAAATTTAGAACGAAAATATGTAAGTAGATGTATTGAGAATTTCCAGTTTTCGTTTTGTTATGATCGTAATCTAAATTAGAGCAGCTTATTTTAGGATTAATCGAATATTTTGTGATCAGTCGAGGAGCATAGGTCTAGGACATGAAATTAGGTAGGTGAGTTGCCTTCCGCCGTTTTTTAATAGTGACCTGACCGGGGTTTTAACCCGAGATCCTTCAGTTAAAGGGCCAGTGCCATAACCACTGCACTAATGGTCAGGCCGAATTACAACAAGAAATTTCAAATTATCTTTAAAATTTCTTTTATTAAAATTATAATTAAAGTTCTTACATAAAATTTTCTTATAAAAATTCAAATTAATTCAAATGAAATAAGTAATTAATTTTACAAATTTCAAAATTTATTTTCAAGTACACCTAAACAAAATTTATTTTAAGTTTAAAAAAAATAGTACAGGTTCAGCTTTTAGGGCTATAAATTATAAAGTACCAAAATGAATGCATTGTAATTTCAATAAATTGTTGCAGTTTCATCATATCCAGGTTAACAATGGCTTTTTGATGTTAAATTAAAAAATTTATTCAAAATTTGAAATACAAAATTTATTTTAATTTAACATTTTAGCTTATTCTTCAATATTAGAATCTTACCTACATTCTTTTAATTATTTACTTAACGCTCTCGAATTTTGTAAAATTTATTTCAACATTCCAAATATTAAAATTTAGTTTTCTACATTTTTCTCTATTCTTTACTCATAAAATCAACTTTAAATTAATGATCTAAGCATTTAAGAATATACGAGGCGTCATTATATTTATAGGCATACTGATGATGAAGAAGAGGATGCGAATATTTTAATTAAATAGCTTAATATTACGCAAATAAACACGATTATTATCAGTCATTAAAAATGTTATTTTTTTTCTGCTAATTTTAATTTTTTTGCATTATATAGGAAATGTTAATTAATAATTTCCGTAATTTTAATTTAATTGTATATAAGCACATACGTATATGAATTGTGTGAATGTTTGAAGTATGTTTGTTAGTATGTGCACAATATTTATAGTTTTAAAATTTTAAGATTTTTAATTTATTACTTTAACATCCTGATTTTGTTTTTGTTTTTTTACATATACGAACTATTGTGTTATTTTAAAAAAATAACGCCAATAAATATGCAAAAAGACAATGAACTCTAATAATTATTTTGAATTTATTATTCTTTTTTTTTTTTTGTGTTTTTCTTTATTTATTTAACAAGTTTCATGCTTTTTTTTTTCTAATTATTCATTTGTGTACGCATATTATAAATGTTATACAAATTACACACTTTATATATGTATGTATTATGTTTGTACATAAATGTGTACTTATATAATTATTATGTATTTAAATACATGTGTAGACGTATGTAGCGTATATTAACTTAATAATGTAGTTGGGATTGCAAATTATACGCAACATCTATCTGTATGTATGTAAATATGTAACTGTAATTATACTCTATAGTCACTTGTGAAAAAAAAATTCAAATTATCACTGTTATTTTTTCAAACAATTATAAATGTGCTTACAGTAAAAATTTCAAATAAGTTGCAATTCAAGTTTTAAATTTAATGCAAATTAAAAGTATTTGTACACTGAGAAAAAAAAGCAATAATTTTCAAAAATAAATAATTCTAAAATTTAAATATAGGGGGCTCTTTTAGGTGTTTGGTTTATAAAATTTGTGGAAAATAATAGTAGATTTAAAATTTTCTTGTAGTTTTTATTTGAATCGATAAATCAAGTGGTATTGTCATTTAATTTCGACTCCAACTACTTATGCGTTTTACAGTTAACCTATACACTGTTCAGCATTTTGATAAACTCAATTAAGTTGTAAAAATCAGGAAATTTTAATTTTACTTAAATTTAATATTCAACTTTCAAAATTGTGTAGTATCCAACCAAGTATCTAATTGTGTAGTATCCAACCAACTGTATTTAATCCAACCAAGTAGATCAACATGTTTTAGTGTCCATTTGAAGGTTTCAATTTTGAGTGAATGTTTTCTACATTTCAATTACCTTATTATTGACAATGTTCCTCATTATATTCGGGAGATGGAAATGCGTATTTAAACAAGAAATTTAACATGTCCCCAAAGAAAACAATATGAAGTTGTCTAATCACATTATTTCGGGGTAAATTGGCATATTCAAAATATGGAATTAATTTCTTATAGTTTATTTTTAAAATGACATTTTTGATTCTTATTTCAGTTTAAAAATTTTCAAATTTTAAAATGTTAAGATCAGATTTGGAAGCAGAAGTTTTACGCAAACTGCGAGTTTTAATATTTTATTTTCTGAGTGTAACTATAATTTTATACATACATATGAACAGTAATTAAAATTAATTATGTTACTTGAAATGTTTTATATGTTTTACATTTTGCTATGTTTTGGTATCACACACATTTTAACAGAATATGCGTTAATATTAAATTATCTGTTGCAGTTACAGTTATAGGCAATTTTAATAACAATAACATTTAAGTATGAAAGTATTAAAATTAAAAATTAAATTTTGATATTAAATGTATTCTAACTTTTAATGGAAAATAAATTTTTAATAAATTTGGCATATTAAAAAATTTAACAAAATGTTCGAAACAAACAGGGATTTATAGACATTTTTAAAATAATCACGTTCTATGACACCATGTTAACGATATATGCATTTCTCTTACAATTACTGAAGTTTACAATTACTTGCGGAGTTGAACAAGAATGTTCTAAGTTAAGGTTTCAAATGTTCAAAAATCAAACATTGTTAATGCAGTTTGTTTGACAAAACCAATAGTTGAATTGGTTTTAAAATTAGAAAATTATGATGTAGGTATGCAGTAACTGAGTTCATAAGAACTAACATTTTGTTTAAATTTGAAATAGTGTGATGAGTAAAAACAATTTCAAAATTTCAAATTCAAACAAAATCTACAAACATATGCATATCAAACTTTGTTCGAATGGCAAATCAAATCAAACAAAATTCACGAACAAAGTTCGATATTAATAGTTATTTAGTTTTAATTACTAAGACTAAAGTATGACTATTATTTAAGAAAATTCGGTATTCGGTATTTAATTTAAAATACCGAATTAAATAATTTAAAATAAAATTAAGAAAAAAAATCCATTCACAATTAAATTTTAATTTTATTAGGTAATGTGTTTTTTTTTTTTTGTTTTATGGTATGACCTAATAAAAATATTGTAAAATAGAAAACTAAATAACAGTTATAATGTGTTTTTTTATTATTGTGTACCTGCATCATAAATTTTTAAAACCATTGTGAAATCATTTTGAATTTTATAAAATGCATTTAATTTTATCTTTTCATCTAAAATTTGTTATGCCCACCTATACTTAATACTCTATTATGATTTTCAGCATTCATAACTAAAAACAAACACAAAAGCAAATTTTATTTTACTCTCATAAAATATTTAAATATTTACTATTGTGAATAATTATCTAATTCATATTCAAAATATAGTTTAATAAAATAATAACAAAAATAAGAAAATGCAAAATGCAAAAATTATAAAGCGCAAGCAATTAAAAAAATTTGTTTTTCTTTGTTTTTTCTCATTTTAGCGCATAACTTGGTCTAACAAAACTTCTTTCATTAAAAATTGCGCATAAAACTCCTAAATGTAAATTTTTAAAATCATTAGATGGCGCTATATGCATGTACGTATACATTTATGTTAAATTAATAAAACGTTAAATTTTTGCCTTGTTGTCATTTTCATTTCTTTTTTTTGCTCCTATTTTTGCTCTCTTTTTTTCCTCTATTAATTGAAATAAATGCCAATTAGAGTGCAAAAAACTTTAATTCAAGGTGAAATAATTTGCAAAACAAATTAAATAAAACAAAATTCAACAAACAAACAAACAGATTAGTAAAATAAAATGTTATAAAAGAAGTCTGGGGCTTGTTAAAATTGTTATACGAATAAAGCAAATATGTTTTAAGTTGAAAGATTGCATTTAAAATCGGAGATTTTTATTTGATTATAGAGTGAAAGTTTCAAAATAAAAAAGAGCATTCTTTATTTTTTTATAACCATTTTTTTTTGATACTTAAATTTGTTATATTTTACTTTTTTAAGTCTAAAATAGAAAGAGTTTTGAAGATTTGAAATTCAATTGCGATTGCAATGTAAAGCGCATATATGGGAAACAAGAAAATCATTGAAAAAGATTTTAAAGAAGAAATAGAAAAGAAATGCGGTTATCAGAGTGAAAATTATAAATTAAAAGTGTGTATAAATTAATTTTGTTTTGAAAGTAAAATTTATTAAATGCTCTCTTAGATGCAATAATAATAGTTTTTAATCATAGAAACATTTTGCCATTTATTTCATTTTAATTATGTTTTTCTGAGCGCTTTTCTTATAATTAGATTAGATTTAGCAAGTAAAGTTTTAAATTGAAATAAAATTTTGCCTATGATCGGAAAATTAATTTAATTGTTGATTTTAAATGCATTCAGCTACATTGGCGTTAATAGCAAAATATAATTTAAATTTTGTAGTTTATGCGCTGTTGTTTATTCATTTTGCCTATTGATGACGTTTCTAATTTTCACATTTCAGAATCTAGATATTGAATTAATATATTTTAAAAATTCAATTATAATAAAAACGTAAGATTATTTCAAATGCCTCTTATTTAACGAATTCTCTTCATACGACATTTTTTTAGTATTTGAGATTATTTTAATTATGACCATAAAAATTTGAGTATAAATTTGACAGTGACATTGATGGTATATGTAATTGATAGAATGATTTCTGTCAAAAATAAACAAGAAATATTGATTTGATTTAAAATTATGTTATACAATATGATTTCATATTAACCCTTTCAGGCTCAGATTAAATGATATTTTTGGTTGATTTCAATGGCGAAAATAAATCGATAATTTAGGGTTAAAGATCAGTAAGTGCTTTGATTTAAGTTGCAATGAAACAAGTATGGGGCGCGTTATGGGTTTTTACGGCTCTATTTTGTCTATTTTGATTACGTCTCAGTATACTAATATTTTGGTTTTCGATTATATACAGGGGCGTCTTTAGTAGATTTTGCAAATTTTTTGAATTAGAGCGCAATTTTTTTCTTTAAATTAAATTTTATGTAATTAATTACAATTGAAAATTTTAAAAAATTTCTAAAAAATAAATGCATTTTTTACTGTATTTTGTTTACTTGTATGAACGGTACTTATAATTAAAGCAATCTTGTATAACTTCTGTTTAAATAAAGTGAATAAACGCACAATATTAAGCACAGACAAAAAAAAAACAAAAAGAGTAACAAATCAATTTTAATTTTTTATTTTCATAGTAATGCATGAGTTGTTTGAAAAATTACACACGCCTGTCTACTCACATATTTCAACTTTCTATTGTAAATGACTACTTTTTTTTTTATAATTTTTTAATGTTGTTTTTTTAATAATTAATTGTCTAAAAATATATGAAACTAAAATTGTACATTTTATTTATTATTTCAAATAAAATTTTTTAATTAGGGGATTGTAAAAAATATTTTTCTAATAAGTTTTTTGCCATTGTATTTTATTGGTAACTTGCATTTTTTTGAAATTAAAAATTTTCAGTCATTACATGTGACTATTGTATTTTATTTTCATTTTTGAGTTCATATTGCAACTTGCAAGTCTGTTACTTACTTTCCTGCCAGTTCAATTTATTTTAGTTTTGTTTTCTTCGTGTACATTTTATACGTCTACTTATGTGAATTTGAAATTTTTTTTTTAATTATTTTCCTGTTTTTAAACTTAATAAGTTTACTAAACTGACCATGCATTTTAAGCAAAGTTTATTAAATTCATATAATGGGAGAGTTAGTTTGGTAAATTTCAAATGAAAAATGAATAAAATTTAATTGAAATTCAATTAGGCCGAATTCTGTTAAAGTACTCCGCTCTTTACAATTTCGTAAACATATTCTTAATTATAAATAACAAAGTTTCTAGTTGATTACGGGTTTTCAATATTATATTGCATTAGTTATATATAATTATAATTAAATTTTTAAAGCTATACTTATTGTGAATACATTAAATAATTAAGAAATTGCAAGTATAGGGTGATTTATTTGATTTTTCCTTCATGAAATTAAAGAAAATACAGCAAAATTACAAATTTACATGTAAATTTGCAATTTTAAAATTAAATTTGATCTGAATTTTCACAACTACATTTTAGGTAATTCATTAGGCGAACCATCCAATTTTCGGAGACATGGTTTCGTTTATAAAAACTGGAATTACGCCAATTAAGTGACGTTCAATTTTAATTTTTAAAATTTTGGATGCCAGGTGTTCAATACAATTGAAAGTAGATTTGATGTATTTTTGAATAAAATATTCTAGAAAAATCAAATCTGATAAGCTCGTCGGAAAAATCATAGGTCGTAAACATGAAATTAGTTGCATATGAATTCATTATTATTGTTAAATATTGATATTTAAAAATTACTGCTCGGGCGCCAGTTTCTATAATGTAAAATGTCAAACTAAATTGAGTCCATTTGACATTAAAAACTGCAAGGAATTGTCTATAAAGTGTTAAAATTATAAACACACCTGCAACAGCAAAAAATCATGTGTTATAATCATCCGTTCCGGTTAGTACAAGTGATACGAGAAGTATAAATGAATACTTTACTGACTTATTACTATAATTTTCAACAATTTATTATTATAATTTATGCATCAATAATATAAAATTGCATTAACCGGTAAAATTAAAAATTTTAACAAACTTGAATTTTGACAAAATCGAATTGTAAATCATCTCTCATTAAAATTTATATATAATTTTAACTTAAAAGAGTGGGAATAATGTTAAAATTTTAAAAAATTAATATTTTTTTACTAATGAAAATTATAGATTTAAAATATTTTTGTTATTTAAAAAAAACAACGATTGATTTATATTTTTAAGTGTAACTGCACTATTTCGTAAAATTTCTGTACAATGCTATAATAGTCACTTACTTAGTAGGCGTATTTATTTTATGATGAATGGAACGGTAATAAATATATCAAGTCTGAAATTCCATATTTCAAATAAATTTCAATTAACTGTTTGCATAATAGTAAGACCGTCTAGCAGTGCTTAACAAAATTAAGTATAAAAGTAGTGAAAATTTAATATTAAAATTTCAAAATGTTTATTAACAATATTTTGAAAAAATATAAAGAAAATTTTATTGCTCGGTTGTGGCTTTATTATTTGATATAATATTTTATATTAATTTTATTAGGAAAAATATTTATTGACAAGATTATTTGTGAAAAGTGATCCACGAATGACTATAATTTTAAATTTTCTTATTTAAATTAATTGTATTTAGTTGACCGGTCCTATATCGGGCGCCAATATTATATCAACTGAAATGTGCGCTAATATTGATGTACTGAAGAGAGAACATTTGTTTGTTAATTCTTAACTAAATTTTTAATAATTTTAATGCAAGGCCTCATTGATTTCATTTTAAAAACATTTAAATCAAAAAAATAATCTGAAATTTACTAAATTAAAAAATTATTTTATAATTATGAGTATAAAGAGATCACTCATATGATCAATTATCTCGAAACGTAACCGCGAATATCCACATTGCAAGAACATTGCATTGCTCAACATATCTTGGCTAAAGGGTGTTTATTGCGCCGAATCACTTGCCCATATATTATTATTGCAATTCGGATTTCATTATAATATTAAAAAAATGTGCATAATGTCAATTGTATTGGAATTTTAATTAATATTTAATATATTAAGAATGATTAATAATAATTATCATTAAAATTTTAAAATAATTCATTTTAATGGGGTTTTTTTTTATTAATATTAATGAATATTTTTTACAAACATGCATATGTAGATTTATATGTGTAACATAATTAACAAAAGATAATTTTATTAAATAAATTTTAATTTAAATTTAATATTGTTAAATTTATTATAATTAATAAATCAATTTTATTCCTATTTATACTTATAGTACAAGTATACATACTTAAATTATTAAAATTATATACTTGAATATTTAAAAAATAAAAAATTTCTGACAATTTTTTTTCTTTGTTTTAAATGAATTATTGTTAATTATGGTACTTTGGAATAAAAAATTTTTGAATTTAAAATGAAATTTTTTGTATTGTTTTTTATTTTTTTTTTTTGTTTTTCTAAAATAATTCATAAATTAATCATGAGAAGTTTTCTTTCTCATAAATCGGAATTCGCAATATTTAATTTCACTTTGGAATTTTGTTGTTTATATGAGAAAGTTACAAGTTACACTTCAAAAAAAAAAAATATTGTATAGAAGATGAGACCATAAATAAATTTTTGGAATTGTTAATTATTATAATGAATATCGCTAAGTAATAGGGAAACTATGTGATTATTAATGACACTCTAATGAATACATAACTGTATAAATAACATTCAATATTAATAATATTGACAATACGAGATTTTTTAAATTGACAGATTTGTTATTTATTATACAAATAATTTAATAATTTTGTTATATACTTTTGCTGTACATAAATGATTAATTCTACAGTATACTTAAGTTTAATGTATGTGGTGTACTAAAAGATTTATAAATGTAAACTAAACTAAACTAAAAAGTTTAACTGAATATCCAAATAGATGTCGTGATTCCACTCATTTATTTAAAACAGGCTCCCCCTCAATCATCCCTCTGAGTTCATTTTTTTCTCAAAGAAATTGCAATCGCAAAAAAATACAAATGATCTACATTAACATTGAAATATTAACGTAGATCACATTTTGGAAGATTGCACGCCTTTCCGAAGGATACTATTAGGCCACCAAAACCACCGTTGTGATGCCGCCGGATCTTTTCTCTTTCTCTCATTAGAACCAGCCCGAGTTCCTCAGAATCCGGCAAAGGTCAAAATCATATGCAAAACGAATATTAATTTTTACATTTGACCTTGATTAACCTTGAAAACTAAATTTAATTTGGGCTTGAAACTTCAAAGTCTATTGAAATCCGAAATTGATTAGTTTTCAAAGCAAAAATTTAAGAAATTTCTAGGGGAATTTATCCATAACATTTTGTCTTTAAACATCTTTTAAACCGTCTTAGGCTGTTTGTCGTGGAAAATGCTGCAAAACAAGCTTTGTTTTTTGTCCTAATATAATCTGCGAAGCTACAAAATTTGAGTTAATTTTCGAAGACAAGTTCTTTTCGAGAAAATCACCTCTCCCATGCTGAACTACATATAATTAAGAATCAAATATTTCAAGTCCAGTAATGCAGTGCGAAAAAGAGTAGGGATATTAGAAATAAATGAAATTTTTAATTATTAAAATACTAAATCCGTGTTACCGTTGTTTAAAATTTTCAATAACTTTCAAATCATGCTAGAGTATTAAAATTAAACTTTGATTTGATTTCAATAATTTGTTGTAATTTCTATAATTTATTCTTTGCTTTACTTACCACTTTATCTGTAAATGTCTAATAAATTTCAGCTTACTAATAAATTACTTCATATTTTAAATTTTCATATGTTATACTAATACCATAGATTGTACGAAATTATTTACTTTTTTATGATATTCAAACTAGTTCTATCAAATTTAATTTTTAAGGTTAAAAAATTTATTTCGGTCAAATCAACTCTAAATACATGTACATACAAATGTTATACATTTTCTATACCTAATTATGTACATATTTATCTCTATACATACAAGTATATATAACATTATAATAACGCATCATCAAAACTTTTATCAATATACTTCCATGGAAGATGATTTAAAACAATAATAAAAACACTAATAATAATAATAGTTATCTGGTTTGTACATACAATACGGACCCATATCATGAATCATTAACTTTGACTTGAGTAGCAAAATAAGAAAACAGAAACATAAAAATAAAAAACATGAAATCGTCAAATACACTTACCATATACCTACTTATACTTTTATTATAAAAGTCAAGTTCATTGACATCATAAACCTATATATTTGCATAGTAAATAACATGCTGTTATTACTTAAGTATGTATGTATGTATGTATGCATAAATGGTGAATGAGTATATTTACAAATATAATTAAGATCAAACACGTATTATAGGTTTTTTTTTACCTATTATTAGTAAAAGTTCATTTGTATATATAACTTACTTATTAGCAGTAAAATTATATTCTTATATTTTTATTTAAATAATCTGACAAGTAAATATGACAAGAGATTTGTCAAAAAAATAATATTGATTTCAAATTTTCTTTTGAAAATTTTTTTTGTAAATAAATTAAATAACGTGTAGCTCTATAACGAAATTTTAATTTTTAAATTTATATAATGAAATTCATTTTAATTTATTATAATTTGAAAAATTATAATTAATATAATTATAATTTGAAAAATATTTATTAAGTATGGATTTTATTGCTATAAAATATGACAGATTTTCTGCTAAATTTAGCCGAATTATACCAAATTTTTGGTCGAAATTTTTTTTTTATTTGTAAACATTAAAAATAAAATTAGCATTTAATCTAAAAAATATTTACATAATTTAATTTGATTTGAAATATTAATGATCAGAAAATTATTGCAAAATAATTTAATAAACTTTTCCAATATAATGTTGCAACACTAAACAATTCAGCAATTAGTACTTATAAGCTGAATTGCGTATTTTATAAAGAATTATCGAAATTCCGATTTTAGAATTTTATATTACATAGGCAAAATTTATTATGCTGTAACTCTTAAAGATTTTAGAAGAGCCGTTATTGCCAAAGATAAAATAAAATTATTAATGTTAGAGAAAATACAATGCTATTCGTTATTTGGAATAATAACTGTTGCAATGTAGCATCGTGCAATGTAGGGAATGTAATTTCATAGTGTGTTTGTTTATTTTACTTTTTTGATTTTGCTGTTTTTACAAATTTAATCAAATATTAAAATAGAATAAATAAAATGTTAGTATTGTTACACAATTCAGCAATTGAAATTCGTAAGCTGAATTGCGTTCTTAAGTGGTTCTTATTGCAATTTCGATTGTTTTTCAAAATATATTGGTGCTGAGCAAATCTTATCAAATTATAATTAAGAATTATCAAATCAAAAAAGCAAGTTGATCAAATTTTATCACAGTACTGCTAGATTTAACTAAGTAACCACTTGAATTGTTAAATCAAAATTAAGTAATGTCAAACCCGATTTATAAGCAACTTTGAATTGTAACCACCGAAATATTTATTCAATTGCTGTATTTGTAAGTGGAAGCTTTAAAAAGAAACCACAAACACTAACAGTTAAACAAACATTTTATATAATAAATAGTATAAGTATACCCACATGTGCTTTATAAACAAAACTTAATTGAATTTTAGTGTATACTGTAGTATAAAATTTGTGCTTTTTCATTTTTTGATTATTCTTGTTTTGTATATGAAAGCAAAAAATCCAATTTGCAATAATTATAAATTTAGTTCAAAAATAAAAAAAATAAAATAAAAATATTTTTTTTCCTCTTATACAACCTTGTCAAATTCGATTCGCCAATTTACGATTAACATTTACCATAATAATTTTTGCTCTCAATTTGGTTTTTTTTTCACTTTTAACTATTTTTCGACATCAAAAATGTTATTGCAAAAAAGCAAATCTTTTTTATGCTGGATTTTTTTTTATTCATAGTTCACATTATTGAATATCGTCTTCAAAATTGTATAGAGTAACCAAACCAACATTCAAAAACTGATTCAAATGAGACCGTAAAAGATAGTAACGAAAAAAAAAATTTAAGTAAATCAATTTTTTATGGGAAATTTTATTTTTCAATGTTTTTTCGCATATTTTTTTAAATTTTTTTCTTCTTCTACATAAAAAGAAAGTTAAATATACACAACTCTTCAATATTAATATTATTTTGGTATGTAATTGAAAAAAATTACTTTAATAACTACATACATAGAAAAAAAAGTATATTAAAAGTTGTCTGGGAATTATTTTTATAGATGAAAAAAGCAAAAAAAAATGTAAATTTCACGTGACAAAATGTGTTTAAAATTAATCTACTTTCATTTTTTCACAAAAAAAGGGCTAAAATTACGTCATTTGGAAGTACGCCAATTGGTCTTACTAAAAATATACAGCAAATATCATTAATAGTTACTATATTCCTGAAAACCAATAAAAATTTGCTCTAAAATTGTTTATTTTCATTAAATAGGAAAATGTTTCTGTCTTAAACATTAAAAACGATTCTGTATTCTTAATCAGATAGTTCAGCTAATAAAATAAAATTGCTGAATTATGTAATTTCTACAATTTTGAATTTTAGTGAGATTCAGCTTATAAATTATATTTGCTGAATTATGTATTAATACAATATTATCACTATTTTGAATAACAAGGCTGTATTAAAATATTAGGCAATAGTTCAGTTCAATTCAACAAGCGTTAATTGCTGAATTGTTTAATAATGCGATATGAGTGCTGTTTGGATGTGAGATCTATATTTAAATTCAATTCAGCTTACATTTAACTAATTCCTGTTACCAAAGAATGTTAGTTACTTAATAGGAGCTGCAAATTTGAAATTTTTAAATAAAAACAACAAAAATTCAGTGTAATTTCGTAACTAGACAATTCAGCTTATAAGTGGTAATTGCTGAATTGCTAAGCGATATATTAGTACTGCAATTACAACATCAATTTAACTTATACTTATAACTATTCAATACCAGTAAAGTTTAAAAACCACTGTGTTCATTAAATATTTTTTTAAAGAATTTCTTTTGAACTAAACCAAAAACAAAGTAAAGACAACAAAAGAAAAACAATAAATTTTTGTTTAAAAATAAAATTGATTATAAACCATAAGAAATAAAATTCCATAATCCGAGGATGATCGATTGATAACCTTTAACTATTAAATTATAATAATAATGGAAAAAAAAGAAAGACTTTCTATTTTGATTTTTTATATGAATAAATTTTTTTTTTAAAAAAAACCCAAAACAAAATAAAATATTTATGTGTATGAGATTATATAAAATGTCAAAAAAATCTATTATTAAATGAAATTTATCATCGTAAAATGAATTGTCGCTAATCTTAAATAAAAAAATTACGAGTAGTAAATTGACTAATAAATTTTGTTGCTTGTGCATTCTTTAAATTCTTTAAAGTTTATGTTCAAAATTTTATATTCTTTGTTCTGAATACATGTACAGTAAAGTCAAGGTAAGTGCAAATAACGACAATTTACACAAACCTCGACTTTACACCACTTACACTAACGAGGTTAGTGTAATGTAAATAAGGTCGTAATAAAATGTCTGTTTAAATTCAATTGTTTTTAATGAAAACAAAAATTTTTGTTTTCAAACTTACTGAAAACTTTATGTAGAATGGATGTCAAACAACTAACAATCAAATGTCAAACCAATGTCAAATTAAAATCATTTTAAATTAAATTAAGTTAAATATTTCATTTGAAATCATGTGATAACTGGCAGTTCTGGCTTTTTTAAATATTTACCGAGTTCTTAAGTGTTAATAGATAGAAATTATAAGTATCTTCGGCTATCATTTTATTTAAAATGGTGGTGAAAATATGTACTAAAATACGAGATTTATTGTAATTTCTTAAATTTCCTATTTGCTTTCCGGCTCATTAAATTTTAAAACTACCATTATTTTTGTAAAACTTTTATTGTATTTTTGGCTGGATTTTAAAAATCATATCATGTCGACCAGGAATGTAGGCAATTAATTTAAAATTAATAAATATGAGCCGCATCTGCCCCTGTCCTCATAAAAAAAGGTCCAACTCTCTCCTGGGTTGGAGGGTGGACCTTCTTTCATGTTTGCTTCGATTTTAAATAAAAAAAAATTTAATTTTATAAAGCCTTACTTAAATACAATAAATTTCAAATTAATTTTGTCATTAGAAACAAAAATACGTCAGAATTATAGTTGTTTAATCGTATTAAATGTCAAAATTCAATTTGATTGAATAAGTTCCCCGTAGTACTGCTGTTATATAAGAAGGACTGCTCTTGCTCACTTTCAAATCGTTTGATTTCTTTGCTTATTTTTTTTATTTTGCAAAAGTAAAACATCGTAAAAAACCGTAATAAAAAAAGTGAACTATAAAAAATAATAAATAAAAAAAAATAAATAATTTTGGTATTTAAAAAAGTTCAAAAAATTTTGTAGCATTTTTTTGTATTTGACTCTTACTTAACTATACAAAATGTATAAAAGTTATGAGATTTACTCTCAATATCGCATGGATATTATTAAAATATTAAAGAAATCTGATAATTTATTATTAACTGCGGTTATTAATAATAAATTTTTATTGATTACAAATTATTTAATTTCATTGTTCACTTTGGAAATTATCTACATAAAAAACAAATTTTTATTACTTACAGTCAAACTTTAATATTAGGTCAAAAATTTTTAATTTTTTTGTTATAAAAGTATTGATTTTTTATTGAAATATAGACATTAAAAGATTTTTTAATAATTATTAGGTTGTAATTATGTTGTAATTATTGAGATTTAGTAAATTTATACAAAATTTCCCTTAATTTTCGTGAGCCACTTCTCATAAATTGCTGGTCGAATGTTATAAAAAACGCGACCCACGTTGCCACATAGCGCGCTCCTTCGTAACGCGCAGAGTATTTTACCTAAAGCACTTCTCTCAAACTAACGCTTTTAATGAAACCGAGCAATAATTCTAAGAGAATATGTCGAAACGATATCGTCACAAGTGAGGCCGCACTCAAACAATTTCTTTTTTTGTGAATTAAAGCTTCACATTCAATGAGAAGGTTCATTGTTGTCGTTCACTCACAGAACTTGCAAGCGTCACCAGTCCCTTAGAGTAGTGTCCTCAAAATTTTCTTTATGCATTTGCAGAATTTACTAGAGTTATTAAATTCAACTCTATTCATAACGTTTGTTCTATGGTGTACCGATTAAATGTGCCAAAAAGATTGATCAGTATGATCAGAAGTATGACAACTCGTTTGATAGTTGATTCTTTTGCAAATTCCCGTTTTTCTAAAAATTAATCTTGCACTAAATCCAAAATTTTACTCGAAATAGCAAATTTCTAATTACGTAACCCTTTGCTTTAATTTGTTGTCACTTAATTAGAAATTTAATTAAAAACTGATCATGTGTTCAAAATTAAAAACAAAATAACAAAACATTTACTCATGTCATTTTTTATCCTATAATTTTTATTTTGAATGGCAACCATTAAGTGCAATTTAAGTACATTCAATTAAAATTTAGAAGAGCATATAGTTGCTATTTTGCAAAACTTTCAATTTTAGATTGGTTATCAATAACACAAGTATGACAACATAAAGAAACATTAATGTTTCCTGAATGTCATTTTTGAAAAAGCTCTTAATCAGCTGACATGAATGTTGATAATTAGCGTTGAAATTTTATCAATGTTGTTTTTAAGAATATTTGGTGAACTACGATAAATAAGATTTCTACTACATAGTAATTAGATAGAAAATCAAATTACTTAAGAGTTAAGAGTGAAATTTTACGCATTTTTACTGTACGTAATTTTTAATTATTTTGTTAGCTTAAATTCTGTATGATCTGATTTAATTATTGCAATTTTGTCATTTAATGGAAAATTAAACATCCTATAAATATCCGGTTTTTGGTAGTTCAGTTTTAAACAATAATGACAATTAGGTGGTGATTTATCATTTTAAGTGAAATGAAAAATATTTGAAGTAAGTGATGAGTTTTGAAACATTTTGAAAATTAAATCATTCTATAGAATGTTGTTGTAAATTAGGAAAATTGAATAAGTGTCAATTTGTATGAAAAAGTGTGATTATAATCCAAGGTCTTATTATTTGGTATTAAAATGGGAATGATACAAAAATTATTGAGATGAAAAGAACTATTTGTTCTTTTGATTCAGATGAAGAATATTGTAGGATGTGGATAAAATATAAAAATCTTGGTATAATAAATCATTTGAGCCAGTTCAACATTTACTGTTAGTTTTAACTCTGTATTACAAGAATTTGTGAACCATAGATAGTTGATATTTGCTACTCGTGAACCAGTTATCAAGAGAGATTACTGACTTGTTGGCCCAAGAAAGTAATTTTAAAATGTGGAAATTCTCTCTAGAAATACTTAGGGAAATTTTTATTCTCTCTTATTTATGTGTTGCTCTCTAAGTTAACTCAAATGCGAAAGGTTTTGTTTTTGATCATGGAAGAGAGAAAATTAATCATGGTTACTTTACAATTTAAAATAAAATTTGTAAATTATAAATTATTTTTTATTTTAGTAATAATTTACTAATTTTCATTATAATTTTTTTATATATTTGCAGATTATTTGAGAATAATTTCAAAAATTCATCAATTTAGAACTGCTACAAATATATAAACTTTTGCGGAAGCTAAGCATTTAAATTGGGAATCTTAAGAGTTAAAAAATTAAGAAAAAAAATTTCTTTTTAAATACGATTTTCAATTTGATATTTTAATTTAATATACACGTGGTTAAAAATCTAAACAAATTTAAAAAATCATTTGTAATTATTAAAAATTATTGTGAATTAAAATTATTGTGAATATTGTTTTTTAGTTTTTCTATATAGAAGTGCTTTTCGTCATATTTTTAATTTATTTTTTTTTAATTTCATAAAAAATTTTTATAAAAGTGTTAATTTTCTTTAAATTGTAAAAATGTCGTTTTGTTTTTAATTGCTTTTTTGAAAAAAAAAAATCAAAATTTTAAAGTGTAAATTAAAAAAAAAAAAATTTCAAGTGTTTTTAAATTTTAAAATTTTAAAGAAATAATTTCAATATTTTATTATTAAATTTGTATTTTGCAAGAAGTGGATAGGAATCTAAAATTTCGGAATTATTTATTTAAAAGGTGAGTTAAAGAAGAATTTAATTAAATATTTAAAAAATTGTAGATTAAAATTAATTTTAAATTTATATTGAAAATTTATTAAATGAGACTTCAAGCAAAAGATTTTTTAAATTAATTAAAACGCTTATATTCAATGCACCATCTTGTTTAGAATCGGTGATACTGTGAATACTAACTGTAAAAATAGTGCCGACGTAAACACTAACCACCACAGGCCTATAGAATAATGGCAATTAAAAACCTAAAGAAGTGAGCTAATCTTCTATAGTATTGCTGTAAAGAATGTGATAATATTGAGAATGTTCTGAATTTTCCAACACTAATTTATGTTATATGAAAACCTGTAAGCAATCAGTTTATGCATAAGTATTCCTGAATCTTTCATAATGGGCGAAAAGAACACAATCATTTTCGGCACCGAATTTTTCTTCAGAAATACTTTAAAAAGCTTGTTTTAGTAAAAAAAAAACGTAAAAATGGTATTCATCTAATAGATATAAGCAATAAACCGTCAACATACCTAAGTAAAAAAAATCTTACGGTAATTTAATGTACTAAACATTATCGATCGCAAGGTGTAGTGTATGGTTTAGCAAAAATTTTGCCTTTAAACACTTTCTCCAAATTTTAGCAAAGATAGAAAACTTTTGGTTAACATACCTAGAAAAACTTAAATTCGGCGCTTAGTAAAGACTTGAAGACTTCCTTTATACCGTCTGAATTCTATGACAAATTTGCTAGTTATTTCCGGTAGCAAGCACAACTCAAATATATAACTTGATAAAAAAAATTAAAATTCGACCTCTATATGCAAATTTGATCTATATTTTCGAGACATGACATGCTCAGTTCAAATTGAGTTACAGATCTGAACAGACAAACTCACAAACATCTCTCTAAAAATAGTTTATTTACGCTCCCCTAGTACGAAGAACTACCATTCCACCATAGACTCTAAATGCGAAATTTAGCACCATCAGGTGACCCCCCCTATTGTTCGCAACGCGATCTGTAAAAATACTCTTTCTTTGAAATATCTACCGCATTTAAACCATTTTGAGTATTAAATTTACTTTAGAAATAACATTTTTTTTTGTTTTGGAAGAAATACCAAAAAAAATTTTATACAAGTTTTTATATTCAATTCCCAAAAATGGAAGCAATAAAATCTTATAAAATAAAAATCTTAAATTGTATCTTAAAAATTTCGAAGGTCACGGTGAATGTTACCCCACATTTTTTTCTTCTTTTTTAATCAATAACGGTTTTGACTTTAAAAAGTACTTTAAATTTTCTGGAATTCAAGAAATTTTTTATTAAATATGCGAGGAGTGGGTTGAAATTCTTGCGTACATTATAATTTTACACTCAATATTTTTTATTTGCTTTATGAATAATTAAAGATTTTGCAATTTAATATTAAAACGGAAATTATAAGAAATTTTAAATTAATAAAAAAAAATTTTCAGAATAGAATTTTTAAAAAATTAATTTTTATATTTATTAAAATTTTTAAATTAAATTTTTTAAAATCAAGAAGAAAAGTTTTTTAAAAGAATTTAATGCAAAATTGTTGATTAGTTTTAGAATGGGTTAAAGTAAAAAAATTGAGTTTTAAGTAAAATGCTTTGAAAACTTTTTTAAATGCTCTGAAAATATAAAATTTACTAGAATATATTTGAAGTAAAAAGTTGGGCCTATTATGTTTCGGTTTATTATAGGTTGAGAAATAAATCATTCTGGATTAGAAAATAAATTTACAGTTTTGACATAGTACTTTTTAACTTTTGGGAAACAGCTAATGCTTTGGTTAGTTGACCAGTGTTTTCATTGATCGGAGGCCTGTCTAAACTACTCAGTTCTTTTAAAGAATCTGAAGCTGTACAAATAATACTGTCGTAAAGTGCTTAGTTTATTTCGTGCAAAATAGTTCATATTCTGACTGCTTTAAAGTTATTTTATTGAGTTTATTATTTGTTTATTAGAATTTTTGACTTGGAGCTCTTTAAATAAGTCTATAATTAATTAAATATCTAAAAATCAGTATATTTTCATCGGAGCTCAACAATATGTATAAAATAGAACTAAAAATAATTAATTTCAAATAATAAACAAAGATTTGATATAAAAATTGATTTAGAACGTTCTTGAATTAATTGATACGAAATATTAGCGTTTTTTTTGCTAATTGGGTAAAATGAAAATTTTTTTAAATTTTCCATTTTCATTTCATGAGGAAAATAGGAAATTTTGCTCCTTTTTTTTTATAAAGGGTTTTGGATTATAGGAAATTAAGTCGTGTTTGTAGTCTCAAAAGTAAAAAAATACTAAGAGTAAGATTTTTTTTTATACTTTAAATTATTTTTAAGTAATTATCCTATTCAATGTAATCTTTAAATTTCATGAATTTTTAATAAAAATTATTTGATTCAGGAGGATTTTTTTTATATTTGAATTTTGTAAGAAATTGAATAAGTATTTTTCAGAATTTTTCAGATTTTTTTAAAAATTATTTTCAATATTAAAATTTTTTAATGAAAATTCCATTTGAAATACAATTTTAAATTTTCGAAATTTACTCAGAAATGTTATTTAATTAGATTTCAACTAAAAAGAGATTAATCTTTAAAGTTTCAATGCAATAACTGAGTAGAATTTCAAGATGAAATTTTTCAAAAAATTTTCTAAATAATTCTAAATTTTAAAGCAAATATGACAACAATTTTAAAGGAATTTTAAATTAAAAGCTCCTACTCACTAAATAAGCAAGTCTATTTAGTTAATTAGCACACCTATTAATTTAGTACTTTATTAGCATTACAATTTGAGTTAATGAATTCCAAATAAATATATTTTTCAGATTGAAATAAACAAATTTTTTTGAACACAATTGTTCTGCTTATTTGAATTCTTGTCTCATATGTAATATTGTCTCTGATTTCTGACTTAATTGTATTCTAGAGTCTGACCGAATTCAATATTAATTATAGATTTCAGACTTAAAATATTCTATGAAATTTCAGATCTTAATTATGTTGAACAAATATTTCACAATTTGTACAATTTTTTTAAAAGGAGAAATTTCCGTCTGCTTTGATATAAGTCTATATAGGGTAAATTTCGGTTAAAGTGCTTCCCCCGAATGGATTTACTGAGATTAACACTAATAATTTATAATACCGCAAGATTTCTCAATTCCTACCTTTATTCGAATTTGAGTCACATTTTTCGAAAAATGCAAAATATTCTTATACGCATTCAATGACTATGCTACCCAGCGAGCACAAAGTTTCAAATATTATATTTAAATTTCATGTGTCATCAATAATGGTGTAATTTTCCCTTTATAATTTATTACAAAATTCATTCAAATTAAATTTCATTAATTTGTAAATTAGGAAAATTTGAAATTGCATATCTAATAATTTCAAAAAAAAAAAAAATAATAATAATTTGGCTAACAATATTCTCGTGCTCACTGTCCACTTACCTTTCCGCTTTAAAATGCTTGTTTAACAAAGCACCTACAATTGCCATCTAATTTTTGCTTTTTTTGACTCAGAAGCTTATTACAATTGCCCAATGTTGTTAAATAGCTTCAATCACAGAAAACATAGTTGTGTTTTCAATTAAAAAAAAAAAGCTAGAGTTTAATATGATATGGTGAAAATTATGAATAATATGAGTTTTTGAGGGAATAAAATAAAAAAATTAATTGGTTGAATGCATTCAGGTGAAAATTATATACAAATGGTAAGAAAAAAAATTTAACAACAAATTCTAATAATTTTTTTTCGAGCACCACACAGAAAGCATTAATTTTTAATGAGAATGTGCGATATGCGCTTGCTATTGGTAACCTAAATTTCATTTTACATTTTTTCTTGTTTTTCTATAATAATAATTAGTTATGGCTAATAAAAATAAATATTAAAATATTTTTGCTATTTACCATTGTAACCAGTAAATTGGTCCAATTAAAATAAATATTTTTTTTTCTGTATTTTCATGTTTATTTTTAAATGGATAAAATTTTTCATTGAATATATTTTTTTTTTAGATTTTACGGTTATTTATACACCATAAATATTTTTAAGAATTGCGGTAATTTTTATTGTTATCATGTCCGTATTAAAAATGCTACTTACATAGTAAAAAAAAAAGTAAAATTTGTTAAAATTTATATAAAAAGGCAAACAAGTTTACACCGTCTGAATTATACCTTGCGCCTTGATAATTTGAGTATAAAGATTTGCTAGAATTAAATTTCATAGTTGTACTGACAGTTACTCGAACCTGTCAAACTTTTCCAAAAAAACTTTAAGGATATATTTAGAAATATAATTGGAGAAACGACTGTCAAATTTCACACAGCTAGCATAATTTTTTGAACTATTTAATATCATGGCTTTTGCAGTTACACGACCGCTACCCGAACCAGTGCAATCATTCCACTAAAACTATCAAAATAAGACTACCATTCAGGAAAGTGCAGGGTATAAAAATTCTTTTTTAAATTTTAAATTTGTTTAAGTGGTTAGTGAATTATTATTAATTTTTTTTTTAGTTATTAAATACCATAATTTGTTTGCATGACGTTTGCATGCGTGCTTAATTCAGTTGTATTATAGATGAGGAACAAAATGTAATTTTCAGCTAATTATTTTTTTATATAAATTTCATTATTATTTCGATTCTACAATTTTATTTCACTCATTTAATATGTATATAGGCTATATATTTTCACTTCAAGTATATTGGAAAATTTGATTTGAAATTTGGATAAAATATAGTCTTTATTTCGGTCTTCAACAATTTTGAAAGCACGAAAAATAATTTCTAAAATAATTGTTTCGAAAATTTAATGCATATTTTTTTTATTAAGAGTATATAGTGAGTTTTAAAATGAATTTATTATAAATTTATGTGCCATATTTTTTGAGTAGCAAATAGAAATTGCAGAAGAGGATAATTTTTAGAAATATTAATACTGGGTTAGTCCTAATTACCGCTATAAGCCTAAAAAATTTTCAATTTAGATTTCATTTATTATCGGTTTTTATTTCAATACAAATTTTTTAATCTTCAAAATTCGGTCTGACAATTATGATACATAGAAAATCATAAGCTAGAAATCGTTGCTTCCAGACGAAAAATCTAAAAATTGTTATCAATAAATTGTTTTCTACGTAATTCGTATTTCAAACCTAAGATCAGTTGTCATGTCATCTCATCTCAACACTTATTTTTTCGCTCTTGTTTTTATTAGAACAAAAAAGAGAATTATAAAGAATTCGTTTAAAGAGAAATTTATTTTAAAATCAATAAAATAACAATGAGAAGAAATTTTATTGACATTATTGTAACTCTTGAAAAATTGAAAGAGCGGATCCAATTAGATAGCATGTATACATACATGTGTACATACATTGCTTGAATTCAAGGATATTTCAATAATCTGAGATTTTTTTTCGTTAACAATTTCTGAGTGAGTCATAATTTAACAATTTTTTTAAATTGATAATTAAGTATTCAACAATATTTTTTGTAATAATAGAAATAGCTGTACATACAAATATGTTTAGGTGTTTCGTATTCCTATTAAGACATTTTAAGATGTGAGATTGCAAATTTTGCATTAACGTCAATGCTATTATTGTTATTTTCTGGAAATTATCTAACTTTATAATAATAAATGTTGTCAAAACTAATAATAGAATTGTCTCAAATATACACGAGTAGACATAACAAAATTCAAAATAATTCAAATGTGTTGAATACCGAATTATATTTGTACATGTACAATCTTACTTACTTATCAAATTTTCTTATTATTTGACTACCTACCCATAATCTTATAATTCCAAAAATACAAAATCTTTGTTTTGAATTTGCATATGCTTAAATAAACATATCCGAGTAAAATAGTCAAGAAATGAATCATAATGCTCCAATATAATTTATGAGTCATCGCAAAGGTGTATTTTTATATACATATGTATGTACCTACACAATAATTATTATTCTTCTATTCTACATATTTATTGTCATTTGTCACAGATGTCGCACTAAAAAATATAATTGAAATTCGTAAAATTGCTCAAAAAATATTGAAAAAAAAATTTAAGCAATAAAATAATATTGTTTACCTATAGAAAATAATTATGTACTTTGAAATTAAAACGTTTTAAGTCCAATTATGATAAGATTAAAATTTGACAGAAAAAGTGGTAGACCACACTATTGAAATCATTGGGTTAAATGTTGTAAATTTAAAGAATTGAAACGTTTTTAAAATACAATCATAGAATAAAAATTGTTTTGCACTTATGCATGGTGGTGTTGTCCGAAAATAAATTTTCATGAAATTTCAAGACTTTATTTTTAATTCAACGAATGAATATTAATCAATGATGTATTTTTCATTTTGATCATTTGATCTTTCGGCATTTTCCTTGAAAACTTCATGATGCCAAGATAGAATCTGTGGTTTTAACCAGTAAAAAACTGAGGTGACCAATAAACGAAGATGAAAAACCAAGTGTGAATTTATAGTCCTTTCATTATCGAGCGTTCTGCAAAGATGGAAATAAGCGTTCTGCAAAGATCTAAATAAATGGTAATCTGATGTTGCAAGATCATGGCAACATGAAAGATGTAACTTCACTTCCCAATTAAGCTACAAAATTTTTTGGCGAGTAATATCAAAGATGTGTGTGTAGCTTTGTCATGATGAAAAATTACATTTTTGCGAATTACCACTTCTGGAGATTTTGGTTGTTTGTTTCATTCAATTTGTCTAGTTGATGATGGCAGATATCTCAATTACTTGCTTGGCAGCATGTGCTCAGTTCAAAATGTACTACACTCTTCCAATTGTACCAAATTGATATCAAAATCTTCTTTTGGTGAAAACTATTTTTTCATAACCATTGATGATTAGTTTTAAAACGGATAGAATTTATTGCGTCAATAGAACATTAATCTCCGTATTAATGCAAATCAGATACCTTAATACGGAGATTAATGTTCTCTCTCTTCTCTCTGCATAAAGTATTCCATCGTCGGACAGCTGGTATTCATTCTGAAACTCCTTACTAGCTGCCCTCTTTGTAAAAACTCCCTATTTTCTTGTTTTGTTAAAGAAAGGTTTTTTTAATTTTGTTAATATTTGACTTTTCCGAATCAATTTTTATATAAGAATTAAAATACTCTGTTTTTTTTCTCAGTGTGTGCCTCATCAATTTATTCATAATGAAGTTTTCATTTTCAATGATTTTTGAGAGTAAACAAAAAAAAACTCTAAATGTCATTTTAATTGATTTCATTTTAATTAAATTTTAGAATTAGAATTGTTCCGAAAATAATAATGTATAATTTGAAATTGTTTAGTCATTAGAATTTTATTTGGTATACATTGTTAGTTAGAATTTTGTTAAATTGTATATTTTGTAAATGAATATGATTATTTAAAATAAATATGTGTATGTAAATAAAATTAGTATGTTGACATACCTATTATGTAATTATATACATAAAATATGTTTATTTTATAGTAAATATGGAAATAAAATGTACAAAAATATTGTAATTATGTACGTATGTAAAATGTTCAAAAATCATCGTGTTTAACCACAAATAGAATTTTTTTTTATATTTTAATTCGAAAAATAAATTTTTATTATCGAAATATTATAAGTCTGTATGGGTATTGGTTTTTTGAGTTTTATATGTGAAAATGAACAATACAATTGTGATATTAGCAATTCATTGGTCGTTTTTTAAATATTTTAAATTATAGAATTTGTTTATGATGATGTTTTTAATCATTGATTAAAATGCAGCAATACGGAATTCGTGCTTAAATTTTAAACATCTTAAGGCATCTAAAGACCTATTCTCTGGAAAATTTTACCAATTAAGAAATAAGCAATTCTTATTACAATTGCTTATTAAAAAACATCTTAATTTGTTGTCTGTTTAAAAATTAATTTCTTGTTAATTTTTAAACAGAAAACATTTTCGTTTCTTGCTCTATTTTAAATATTGATAAAATTTTAAGAACAAATTTCACAAACCAAAAATATTGTTAGAAAAATAAAATAATTTCTATCATACCATTTCAGAAGGCAATTTAAGGATTTGACTCACTCTATGAATACAACCACAGCTTTGTTTCTTTTAATTTTCAATTTATTCTAACAAAATCATCACAATTATTCTATTTTTTTTGGTAGTGAGTTGTCGCTTAGTGTAGCCTACGTGCACATTTTAAATATTATCTATTAAAATATTGTTAAATATTTATAATATTCTCATATAAATAGATAGCCTGGTGTTGAATTTTTTTATAATAATATAGAATAAAACCAAATTTTGCATAAAATATAAAAAATATATTTAAATACATGTGTAAATTTCTGCTCTTTAATTATTTTAATGTTGGTTTTTACCCTTGCAATATACACACTGAAAATTAATTCTATTTAAATTTAAATATTTAATTTAAATATTTTGGTATAACACATAAATTAATATATAATTTATAAAGTATTTTAAAGGTAAAAATATTGTATTACACGACCATATGTGTGTTTAAATACATTTTAAATGAACATGTTTTATAATATCCTATACATCAATATAGAGAAAGCATTGTTTAACATTCCAAAATAACATTGGACAGCAACAAAAAAAAATTTTTTTTTTTAAATTTTATGTTTTTATCAAATTAATTTTTAAATATCTTAAAATAATTATTATGTAATTAGTAAAATTTTTGTATTGTCATACAAAACCAATTGTTTGACATACTAAATGGTATGTTAAATTTGTTGTAATTTGTTCAGAACATGTTACGATTGTGTTGTGATGAATTGCAAATTTCACAATTTCAAAAGTCATGGTATTATGACTCATGATTGTCAAAATTATGAATTTTTAGATTAAGTGGTAAGAGTTAATTAGCAATTAAATTAATTGTGATTAATGAACAGTATTTTCCCTAAAATATACATGAGCCAGGGACAAATTATTAAATAATATTTTGTTATTCAAGGTTAATTTTGTCGAAAAAATACTAGCAAAAAAAAACTAGCGAGTTCACATTTATTTTCTCAAATTCTAAATGATATTTTTCTAATTAATCAAACTATAAGCGGCTTCGGAATAAAGTGAAGTACATTGATCAAATTTCGAATGGAAATATACTTTGATTAATCTGTGAAAAATTCGAATTTATATCTAGAAGGTTAAAATACCACAAATCTTGGTTTACAACGTTTTCATTTGTATTTCCACTTTCCACAAGTTCTAATGCTCATTATTCAATTAAAAAAAAATATAAGACTTCGATAGCTCAGTTGGTAGAGTAGTGGACTATATAGTACGAATAATATTTAAATTTGGAAAATTAAAAAGCAACTGAAACTTAGTTCTAAACGGCCACTTAGAATTTGCGATTCTATTAGGAAATTATTAGCCATCATCATTTTTACTTATAATATTAGAATTGTAACCATAACTTGACATGGCTAAGCTGGAGTTAAACTACATATTTCTTTTATTGCCTTAAATATTTAATAATTAAATTTCGAAATTCTTTATAATTTTAATTTTAGAATTATAATATTGAATTTAAAATTTTTGAATTGAATTTTGAATAAAGATTTCGAATGATGTTGAAAATTATTTCTACAACGTTAAAAACTTCATAATTACCAAAACTTTAAGTAATTTAATCTCACATTTAATATGAAAAAAAATAATTAGTAAGTAAATGCATAAAATGTTTTTGCTATTCTAAATTTAATTTTTACATTTTTTTTTTGTTTGGGGCACCGTTTCATGATTAGAATTATTAAATTTAATACAAAAACAAGAACCTGTAACCCATGCCCAATTTCTGATCCATAAAATGTAATTTTAAATCAATGTTACTCGCTAACGTATACTCTATAATCTAAGTATATGTAGTCTACAACTCCACATGTAATAACATAGTTCTCTATATATAGGTGAATGTTATACTAAAATTAAATTTTAAAATAATAAAATTGACAATAAAAATTATTTTCTGAATGATAAACAAAAATTGCAAGGTTATAGAATTGGTTTTTTTTTTATGTTTTTGGTATTTTGGTATTTAATATTATTGTACTTAATATGAAATGACATAAACTGGCCACCACATGTACTCTTAATAATTGAATTTGATATAATTTTTTTTTTTTGTGATTTTTAGGCTTTCGGTAAATTAAAAAAATATTATTTATTTCATTTGTGATGAAATTCTATGATTCGTTCAGATTTTTATTGTGACCATTTTTAATAAACTTCTACAAATATCAGCCATAATTTTTTTTTGAAATTCCATTTTATTCAATAATTTATTATAATATAACTACTAAAATGATTTATTAATAATCTATACTTAGGTATTAGATCTAAAAATTCAATAAGGTATTGAATTTGAATATTGAATAAATTTCACGGTAGTCTATTGTTTTACGAATTTAATTTATTATGTTTCGGTATATTGTAAAATTAGTTTGAAGTTTGTTCAATTATTGGACGAATTCGAGTTGGTATTAAAATTCTGTAACTTTAAAATTTTGATATTAGGAATTTTACGTCAAAAAATCGAATATTTTTATTGCCCCTAAAATGAATTTTGTATAATTAGTATTTTTGTGAAACATTTCAGAAAATAATCATACAAACAAAAAATTCACTTCGAATTCAAAATTTGAGTAATAATGATGAGCCGTCAAAAAATAATTAGTTTACATATATAGAATTCGACAATAAGCTAATATAATTAGTTGTACAAAAGTCAGTAAATCAAAAACACAGTGTTCTCTTCAAAATGGACAAGAAAGAGTCACTCGAAATATTAAGTGTTCTCTAAAGAAATAATTGAGTAAATTACCAATTCTCACTTGTCATTCACATTACCCATTAATAAGAAATTTGTCGTGGTATGTGCGCTTTTATCATTTAAATACGGATATTCAAACTCCTTACTTCTAGGTATGGATATTCAAATCTTACCTTATCCCCACTCACCCCGAAATCAACTGATTCCAAATAAAATATGATTCAAGCATTGATAATTTACTAAAAAATTCTATTATAGTTCGATTGTAAATTTACAGATGGTGTGAAATAATATAGAATGCGATTTGTATTCATTGTAAGTTTTTAGAAGAAACTAAAATTAAAATGTAATCTATCGTTAATAATATCGTAAATTAGTAAAATTGGGTTAGAATGGAATTGGTTCTCAAATGTTATACGAGTATAACAAAAATGATTTGATCAAATATCGTAAATTGACTTGATCCAGTGAAGTAATTATTAATTTTTAATAATTACACTAATTTTTTTTTTTAATTTCTAAAATATTCAAATCTATTTTCGGAAATGACCTTTTCAATTAAATCAGTAATCAAAACATATAGGCGAGATCATCAGAATGAATTTGAAATTTTCAAAATTAAAGCAAAATATTTTTCTATTTTAGAAAATATGGGCAGATAGGTAAATAAATATTTACATAATAAATTTTATGTAGGTTTATGAAATTAACTTAAAAATTTATTGATGAACAATTCCAGATGTGTGTGGTTCAAAAATTGCCTATAAAATTTCATACTCAAATGAAAAATATTTGACCCTCGATTGCTAAAAATTGTGATTTTTTTAACTCTCTTCCACACACAGGCACACATACTTTTAATGATTACATAAAAATTTTTTTTTAATTATTTTTATTTTTTCTCTTGTTTATTTTTAAATATTAAGTTCAATGTTAAACAATTAAATATCCCGTAGTTATCTACATACTAACATTTTATTTTTTTTTTGCTCTTTTAAGTTCAGTTTAACTATTAGGTCATGAGTACGTGTAATATTTTTCATATTAGTATTGAAAATAGCATAAGGTTTTAAAAGTAATTTTAACCAAATAAAGAGATTTTTTACGGTATAAAAAATGGCAAAATTCGGAATTATTTAGATTATTTGAAGTTCAAATGAAATTCAATTTTCATTAAATTTTTTTATAGTTTTCATAAAATTCGTGTAAATTTGCAAAAAGTTTATTACTTTAATCGAATTCAATGTCATAATACTGATTTTCTAAATTTGTATCGAAATACTAGCAACATTATATTTTTTAAAGAGTGACATCTATAGTAGAGTCACTGTCAAGCCAAACTACTAAAAGAATCGTATCAGAATTAGCTGTTAATTTCGTAGGTGTATTTTCATTCCCTACACTCAATTAATAACAAATCTAAAAATAATTTTTTTTGTAGTTAGTCACATTGATTATAAGAATCTCGTCCTTGGCTGGCGGGTCATAATATTACACTATAACCATTTAAAATGTGAGAATCACCATTTATTATTCAATTAATAATTTGCTATTGCTTTGTTTTGCTATACCCTAGTGCCTGTTAATATAATTCGGTTTAAATACATGATGAGAGAACAATTCATATTGTTTTGATTTTTCAAGAGAGATGATTTTTTATTCTCTCTGGAGAAATTTAATTTGCCGGTGTGCACTTAGCTACAACAGCATCAAAAGTAAGAGAATGTTCTCAGTGTATAAAATGAATAACTCACCGGTAATTTTAGGATTCCCTATAATTTGATACCGGGAATTTATTTTTACTTAAAATTTAAAAAAATATTTTCATGTGAAAATTATAAATTTTTTTTTTTATTTTTTGTTATATTTATTAATAAATTTTATATTTAAATAATTTTAAGGTTAAATTTCAAGAGAGTAAAAAGTGAAAATGGAAATTCCCAATTGGGTTTAATGTATACACAATATGTATGTACTTATATATATACCTACATATTATTATTAAATTTTATTTCAACAACAAAAAATTGCTAAAATTTTACTTAAAATTTTTTATAAATGTAATTAAAAATTAAAAATAAAATATTCACAATGTTATCAACAAAGTTATAACAATAAAGTCACTAAGGATTAAATTTTTTTTTTTAATTATATACATAAATTTTATATAGAACAGGGTGATAATAAAATTAGGCTGACAGGGTGACAATTATTTCAATTGAAATTCCATTTAATTTTAAATTTAAATCGTTTATGCGTTCTCTCTATCTTTTGTTTAGAATGTGACGTATTTAATTGTTTCTTCGTCGCATTTTTAGTGAAATAAAAAAGAGACCACTATTAGATGTTTCCAAAATAATTTTTATTTTAATGCTAATCTAATATTTTTAACCTGTTTTTAGTATTTACCAAATATTTCTAATCATCTTTAAAAATCAATTGATCTTAGTAATTCTTTAAAAACACCTTAAATTTAATCAGTGGTTTTAAACAGAAATTCTCTCATTTTACGTTCCGATGCGTAAACCGAAAAAAAACATGTCTCGAATTACTTAAATTAAATTATTTCAATTAAAATATTCATTTTATAACTTTTTCCCGAATTTTCCAGAACTACTTACGGGACGGAACATCAATGACATTTTGAGAGAATGTCATTGATGTTCCGTCCCGTTGATTGTTTTGAGAGATTAATTGATAGTAGAAATTGTAAATTTTCAAACTCAACTTGAACAATATTCTTTGTTCTTACCACAGAATCTTATTGTTATACTCAAAGCAAATGAAATTTTCTCTTACAAAATCAAATTATTTCACGTAAAACACCCAGTATTTTTTTTTATTATATATAAATTATAAACCATAATCACAATCACCTTTTTTTTTATGTATTAGTCCTGTTAAATTTTAATAGCAAAATATTTTGTATTACAACACCTGTTCTACAAAAAGAAAAAACCAAAAACAAGGGGCATTAATATATTTATTACCTTTATAATATAAAAATTTAATGAAAATTGATCCTTTGGGAATTAGATAAGGACATTGTATATATATAGATGTATAAGTACCTTATCTATTCATGTAGATTGAAAACCATTCACAAAAATTATTCTTCGTCTTCCCTAAACATTATTTTATTTACTCTCATCAATGTTTACTCAAGTTAAGTTCAATATTTGAGCATCCCCCCACTCCGCTTTCAACCATTTCACATTATTTTCTGCCATTTTATTTTTATGAAAGGGAAAGGATATTTCCCTTTTTTTTACTCCTTCCTCCACCCCCCACTCCCACCACCCTCCGATCTTCCTCTCCCTCTGTATTTAATTTTTAATGTCAAAATTATTGATTTTCAAAAAACAGAAAATGAAAATTACTTAAAAATTTTACTGGAAAAATGAATTTCAAAATTATCCTTGGAAATATCATACTTATATGCTATTCATGTTTTGCTGTATATTACAAACAAACACACACAATTCTACCTTGAAAATTAGGTAAAATTGGTTTTGAACTTTAAAAAGGTATAAAGTTCAAGGACAAAATAAAAAAGAAAAACAAATATTTTATGATAGTATGATAGAATAGAATCTATGACCGACAGATGATGATGATACTCGTAAAAAAAAAAAGAAAAAATATCCCCTTGTTTTTAATAAATAATTTATTTCAAACCACACGAAGTCATCATTTCAAGTTTATTATATAGGGGTATGACAAGGATCCATCATCGTCATTATTGTCAATTTAAAATTATTAAAAAAAAAAATTTATAAAAAGAGAAAAAACCCACAATCATAATTTGAGATTCAGGTGAATGCCATAAAGAAATTGTGTGTTTTTTTAAAGGATTTTTTAGTCCTTTTTCATTTTTTTTTTTGTATTCATTACAAAAATAATATTGTAGTCACAATATCCTTTAGGGGGAAGAAAAATCAACAAAACAATAACACAGGAGAGAAAAAAGGGGTATACTATGAATGAGATCCGAGAGGACTATGATGATGAGAAGAGAAAAAAAAACGATGTTTGTATGTAGTTTTCCATTCTTCAATGTTGATTATGACGATAGGGCAGAAAGATAGAGATTGAATTAAAGAAAAAATTCTGGTATAGGTAAAGAATGACAGGAATGGTAAAAAATGGTTATTATGCTATTGTTTTCTGTCTGACAGAATTAATTTGAATATTAAAACAGAAAAAAGAGAAATTGAAATCACTTGAGGCATTTTTTATCTTTATCTCCTGAAATCTTTGTGTATGTACATACTATGTTTTTGTTTTGATTAATTTGGAAAAGGAAATTAAAAAGGATTAATTTGGAATTGAAGAAGAAATTGAGAAAATCCTGAAAAAAAGATTTTTAATTTAAAAATTATTTTGTTACACTTTTATTATTAAGTTTTGCAATTGATATGATTTGCAACTTTTGCAATAAAAAAGAAAAAAGAAAAAAAAAATTTAATATCAGGCCAAACCAGTGCCATAAAATTTGTGTATTGATAAATTATTTGACGTAAACTTTTTTATATTAAAACTGAAATATTGATTATGTCACCGTTAGGAGCTTATAACTTTTCCGAATATACTGAACAGCACCAATATAAATAAAAGAGTGTGCAGCCACAGTTAAGCAATTGCCGTGATATCTAAAATTTATGAATTAATTTTTAATTTGCTTTTAATTAAATTTCTTTACGCAACTTTCATAGGAATGAGTCAATTTGGAAAAATCATAAAAAAATTTTCGGAATGGGCTCAAACCATTCATCTGTCACTTTCTAGACGAGTGCTTTACATCAAGTGAGGTACAGAAATATTAAACCAAATATTGCTGTTTTATTCTCTATATATTTTTCTCAAATCTTGTTTTATTTTCTTTTTATATACGAAAAAAATCTGATGTGGTCAACACATAACCGACCGCATTGTGTATTGTCTAGTTAAATGAAAGTGTTACAGAATATTATAAAAATGTCTTTTAAATACTTCTTTCCAATTTTTAGGACATTAGTAAGCTTATAGTTAATATACTTTGAAAAATGTAAATTTGGCTCTTAGTAGAGATTCGCTTTGTGCTACCCGAATTCCCTGAAATGCTCGCCAGTTAGTTTCGGTAACAACCAGAACTCAAATATCAAATTTCAAGAAATTCCATCAATTTATTCTGTGGATATGGTGAAAAATGTAAAATCGGCCCGCAAATCAGTTCTCGAGCCCTGATCTTTCCAAAAAAGTTATATGTTCATTGCTTTAATATGAGGAATTCATATATTAAATTTCAATGAAATCGGTTGATTATTTCTCTTTATATACACAAAAGTGTATGTTTGGCCCGTAGTAAACGTCTAGTTGCCGATGCCTGATCTTTCCAAAAAATTTACATGTTCATTATTTTAATACGGGGAATTTATATATTAAATTTCAATGAAATCGGTTGATTATTTCTCCTTATATACACAAAAATGTATATTTGGCCCGTAGTAAACGCCCAGTTGCTGATGTCTGATTTCTTCCAAAAGTTAGGAATTTTTGCGTATGATCGAGCAAAGCTTATATATGAAATTTCAAGTAAATCGGTTGAATACTTTCTTCAAAATGGTGAAAAATGTAAAATCGGCCCGCAAATCCGTTTTCGAGCCCTGATCTTTCCAAAAAATTTATATGTTCATTGTTTTAATACGAGGAGTTCATATATCAAATTTCAATGAAATCGGTTGATTATTTCTCTTTATATACACAAAAATGTATATTTGGCCCGTAGTAAACGTCTAGTTGCCGATGCCTGATTTCTTCCAAAACATACGAATTTTTGCGGACGGTCGAGCTGAGTTTATATATGAAATTTCAAGTAAATCGGTTAAATACTTTCTTCAAAATGTTCAAAAATGTAAAACAGGCCCGCTAAAAAGTGCAGTTCCCGAGGCCTGATATATACCAAAAGTTGATCGATCCGTGCCATGGTGGAAACAAACTTACATATAAAATTTCATCAAAATCGGTTCAGCCGAACTTGAGATACACGCGTGCACACACAGACCGACAGACAGACAGACCGACAGACCGACAGACCGACAGGTTGCTAAAAATAGTTTATTTACACTTCCCTACTATGGAGAAGTACGTTCCCACCGAAAACTCGATATGCAAAATTTGTTGCCATCACATAACCTACCTATTGTTTACACAATACGGTCGGTAAAAAGAAGTCGGAATGGGATTCGGAATAAAATTCGGAGTTGTATTTGAAATCGAATTTTATGTTGTAAAACTCGATTCGGGATTCTAATTTAAATTATAATCGGATTGGATGGTCGAAACTTGCATAATATGACAGGATTCGGAATTGAGTTTAAATTCGGAATCATAATTCGGGTCGGAATTGAAATTCGATTAGCGAATTTTAATTAACAAACTCTATAGTTTTGAATTAGTTTGTAGAAGCATAACAAATTTTCCATTGCAACAATATTCTTATAAAAAACCTCTTGTCCCGGCATTTGTTTTTATGACGTATTTGAACTTTTAAGATCCTATGATCAATTTCATTTAATATAGTTAAATGATTCATTAAAAAATCCAATGAAAATTGTATAATTTTTTAAAAAAAAAGAGCACTTCAATTTAATATAAAAACAAATTAATCATAAAAATGGTAAAACCTAAAATCATTAGTGAAGGTTAAAAAAATTTGCAAAAAGGTGGAGGAAGAAATAAAATATTCTGTTAATTCATGCAATTCAAATCTGTTATCCTTTTATTATGTAATCCTTATTAAATATGTTTATACCCGTACGAACGTATGTTCGAAGGGTATACTAAATTTGCCTTACCGTTTGTAACGCTAAGAAATAACGGTGTTAGATATAGACTCAAGTGTATGTTTTTGATCAGCGTCAAATTCTGAGTTGATTTAGCTTTGTCTGTCCGTCCGTCCGTCCGTCCGTCCGTCCGTCCGTCCGTCCGTCCGTCCCAACGATAACTCAAAAACTAATTGAGCTAAGTTCACCAAATTTTCACAAATGATTTATTGTAATAAGTGCCAGAACCCTATTTAAATTGGACATGATCGGGGTACGGGTTCGGGTAGCTGCCATACAACTTCAAAATTTATTTGGCTATATCTCAGAAACTATAAAAGCTGTGGTATTGAAATTTCACACAAATGAATATATTAGTAGGGCCAATATGCCCCATAAAAGTCGTTGAAATTACTTGGCTCCTTCTGGTACCTGCCATACAACTTCAAAAGTTATTTGGCTATATCTCAGAAACTATAAAAGCTGTGATATTGAGATTTCACACAAGTGAATATATTAGTAGGGCCGATGTGTCTGGTAAAAGTCGTTGAAATTACTTGGCTCCTTCTGGTACCTGCCATACAACTTCAAAAGTTATTTGACTATATTTCAGAAACTATTAAAGCTATGGTATTGAAATTTCACACAAACGAATATATTAGTAGGGCCAATGTCTCTCATAAAAGTCGTTGAAATTACTTGGCTCCTTCTGGTACCTGCCATACCACTTCAAAAGTTATTTGGCTATATCTCAGAAACTATAAAAGCTGTGATATTGAGATTTCACACAAGTGAGTATATTAGTAGGGCCGATGTGCTTGATAAAATTCGCTAAAATTTCTTGGCTCTTTCTGGTAGCTGCCATACAACATCAATAGTAGTTTGGCACAACCAGTATTTTGAATAACACATAGTACTGAAATTTTGCATAAATTAATATGGTAATACGGCAACTTAAAATCATAGTCTGCCCCATAGTTAGTTATGGCACATTAGTTATTCGCACATAGGATAACAAATTCGTACGGGTATCACAGAGTTGACAAGGTCAACTCTATTTTTTTTCTCGTTTTTTTTTCTTTTTGTAAAATTCAAATTATAAAAATCATCAACTTCTTTTTTATTAAAAACGAGTATTTTGAATGAAAAATAATGTAAAAAAAAATAATTTTGAATTAATGATTTTTTTTTCCTGTGTATTATTTGTGCATTTGAATAGAAATGACAGCGACATTATAGCCTTTAAACCATAATGTGTACATACGTAATTGTACTTTAAATATAATGTAAAATGAATCCTTTTTGACATTCTGATGATGATGGCGGCGATGTTGATGACGACAATGATGACAACAACGATGAGATCTTTGAATAAGATTTTTTCTTTATGTATAAAAAATTTTGTTGTATGTGCGTTTAACACATAACATATACCTGAATTTGAATGATTATAACATTCGCGATTTGGAAAGCAAATCAGAAAAAAAAATAAATGTAAAGAAATAAAGATTTTTTTTCGTACTTATATAACTTTGCATATATTTTTGCACAGCACAGGAGCGAAATCTTCAAAAAAAAAGATTCTAAAATTATTTTATTCGTTCCTTTATTTTTTTTAACCTGTGTATATGATTTTGATTATTTCAAATTCACTATGTATTATGCGATTTTTTAATATTTTTTTTTTTTTAGAATTTTGTTGTACTCCTTTGGAAATGACAGATTTTATTCGCTGTTTTATTTGAAATTTTACAATGTACCTGCATATTGCGTGATGTAAAAGGTATTTCAGTAAAGAGTACACTCCGAAATATGAAGATTATTAGGGTCTTGAACATCAGAAGCTGCTATAGGTTAATTTTGCAAATTGGACTCACTATAGCGTCAACTTTCTTTGATAAGATTTCTTTTTATTTCCACACTGAGACTAAACGTTTAAAATTTTTTGCAAACTTTTAATAATATTCCGCAATTTTGGTTTTGTGTGTGGAATAGCGTTCAAAATAACTAGATTACTTTGTATTGGATGGCAAGCATTTGGGCAATTTACCTTATAAATGATGAAGCCAATGTTTTAAGTACTAAAAACATAATATCTCATACGATTACTGAAAAATCATTTGAATATACTTATATGTGCACCACAAAACTGAATTTACGAAGTGACAAATTCTATAGCTTTTGTAGATTTGTAAGGTACACCACCTATGCACCTTATTAGAAAATGTGGAACGTTTACCCATACTAGGGAAAAGCACCATATCTCTTATTGCGGATTCTCGCTGCTGGACATATTACATTCTGTAACATTACATCGGAAAATTTTTTCAGATTCATTCATTACTCCGGAAAATTTGCTCAGATTTACTAAAGTACTTCTTCGAAGGGCGAATCTCAAACGGAAATAGAGACAATATTCCTATATAATCAGGCATAATCAATCTGCAAACTGCAATGGAATAGAGTTTCTCTGAGATCTATCTAGAAGAACACATCGAATTAAAAGTTTCATCAAAGGGCTTAGGGCAAACTTTACACATCAAAGGCTTGAAATTGCATAAACTTTTGAATCACCCTGTGAAAGTTAGTTTTATTTTATAATATTCAATTTTTTTTCATTTTCATTTTGACAAAACGAAAATAATATATTGCACGTGAATTAGAATTTAAAAGGAGAGGAGAGAGATATTAATATTATTTTAAGAAATAAAAAAAATAATAGAACAAGAAACACAAAAGAATGAAAGAAAATGAGAACCTGTCAGATTCCAAAAAAAAAAAATATGAAAATTATTTAAAAGGATATTTTGTTCGTTGCACACTGGTTTGAAGCCGGGGGCACAATTTTTGGAGAATTACATTTGTTCTTTCCTTTCTCTTATATGGCGTGTAGGTTTTTTTTTATTACGTTTCACATTTACTTATTGCATAACTTTTTATTTTCCCTCTTTTTTTCATAATTAATTTGAATTGGATATGTGTAAATATGTAGGTGATTGTACGTATCCTTTGTAAACGAAGAACATGAAATTGTGTAACTAATATTAAAAAAAAACTAACAAAAAGAACACGCAACTTATACGAAATTCAAATTTAATGTTTCAGAAATATAAGCACTTAAAGTTCCTTGTATTTCATTTTTTGGTATACGCAAAAGTCCTGTTACTTTTACATTCATTTTTACGTGAAATTCATTTCCGTAAGTCATTTAAAATTATGTTTTGACCATGAATTTATTGTGTTCTTTTAAACATATTATTTGTTCATTTCGAATAAGTATCAAAAGTGTATTCATCATAGAATTTTTTTTTTTCTATGTAATCAATCATTTCTAACAAAAGACTTACAAATTTAACATGTTGGCCAGTACTTGAGATGTACATCTGATTTGTTACCCGCATACTTACATATTTTGCAAAATTTAGTTTATGAAGTGTTTACTTATTACCGAAAAGTATTATGAATGTAAAATTGTTACTCGTAATCGCCCTTCTGTTGAGGAATTCTTAAGAGATTTTCCTCTTCAAAGCTGTTTTTAAATTGTATACACTTAGGAGTATTTAAGTCTAGAATTTTTATAATTCTAATGTAAGCTAAATTTCACAGTTTGATTAATCAGATGTTAGTCCTTCAATGTTTGATGTACCTTTAAGGGTCAAATTATTTTTAAGATTTACGAGTACTTATTATAAAATGGATTTATTTGGGGGGTAGAATGACGGGTTGATACATGAATTCAGAGTCAAATTTTGTAAAATATGATGTTTGCCGTGATTTTTGACAAAATTTTGTATAAAATTATGGGTGTTCTTGAATTCTGGATTTGTTGTTAATTGGAATCTTTAATAATTCTTTTTAAGTTTGAACCATAATAGACTACTAATATAATGTTCACACAGAGCACGAAAACCTTCTTAATAGAGATTTAGGTACGAATCAATTCAGTATTTCTATTCAGAAACTTTTGTACATAGAATGACACATTTACTATTTTAAATATTAAGTATTCGAAAAAACTTTATTTGTAATTAATTTGATTAAGTTGGGCGTTAATAGAAACAATTGTAGGTAAATCAAAAGAACGCCAAGATAAACAATTGAAAGTATAAACAATTACAAAAAAATATTGAAAAGGAACTTAAAATATAACAGTGTATATTTCAAGGAGAATAATTGCCATTCAATTGTATAGCTTAAAGGTATTGTCCATTTTGATTTCACACACACTTGTACACAAGAACATAATAATATGTGCGAATAAAATACGTGCACATTAATCAAAAAGTAACTAAGTATATATAAAATGTACTTTATTTTAACAATTGTAACAGCAGTTCAATATAACAGCAGAAATACTCTTAAAATTTCTTAAAAAGAAAACAAGAAAACTGGTTTATTTTTTTTTTTTCACCATTGTGTACATGACAAGTTTTCCTCACCAACATGCAATATCCAATTTTGGAGCCTGAATTAAATCAGTTTGGTATACCTTTAACTATACGTTTGTACAAGTGTATGTTGTTATAGCATTGTTCACTTTTATTACAATAAATAATTGCAAATAAAATATGAACTTGTTTGCTTCTAAATATTATTAAAGCCAATATTATATAAGAGTCCGACAATATTTACACATTCTATATACATGCACAATCATTCTGCATTACACACATTTGTACAATTTTTTTGTTCCAATAAGTTGTTTGTACAATTATTTTAAAGAAAATATTTTATTAAATTTGATTCATTGCGGCAGTACTCCATTATATAGTATACCATATGTATAAAAGTACTTATATGAAAATAAAACCAAAATAAGTAATATAATAACGGAAATGTTACCGACTCCTGAAGGTTATGGTTAAGAAAATGTTACAATAAAACAAAAAAGAAAAATATTAATTTAATATCTTTTTTATATGTTAGAGTTGCCATAATATCACAATTAGTTTGCCGTAATATCACAAAAAGTTTTAATGAGTTTTGTAAGAGTTCGTAATTTTTTGATTACTTTCTTATATTTTTTCTTACTGCATTATTTTTTATGATTTCGTTACTATACTATTACTTCGCAACTGTATGATTACTTAGTTACTATACGATTACTTCATTATTATATGATTACTTTATTATTATTTGAATATTATATTTTTTATTGTATATATGATTACTTCGTTACTAGGTGATTACTTCATTATCATATGATTTTTTCATTACAATATGATTACTTCGTTACTCTATGAATATCTGCTTTCAATACGATTGCTTTATTACCATATTAATATTATTTGATTACCACATTTTTTTATTTCATTGTATATGATTACTTCGTTACTGCGGGATAACCTAGTTGCTATGCGGGATAACCTATGATTGTTTCGTTACAATATGATTATTTCGTTACATACTACGTTATAACATAATTGTATCGTTACTATTAAGATGGTCTCAATTTATAAAAATAAAATAATTTTAATTACAAAAAAAATTCTTACTATTTTGGCCGGCAATTGTCAGAAACACAATTTGAGCAATGACTTTTTTGTGCAATAAGTCCTACAGTAAGGCTTTTAAACTCTAAGAATAAAACTTTATTTACTATACTACATTGGAGAATATTGGACAGGGAGAACGACCAGAGTATCGTCTTAACGTTCAGGACTTAAACAGATCAACATGTCCATTATAAAGATTACATATACGGTTACTCCATACTTATTATTATTTGTATATGTATGTGTGTATCATTAAACATGTGGCTGCAATTCGTCGATCATAAAATTCAAAACATACTTTTCTTGTACCTTTTACAAAATTTTAGAATAAACACAAATTCAAATTGTAGGTAATATTGAAATATTGACTGGCGTCATTCTTATGTTGTTTCGACTTGTATAATATATATCGGTTTGAATATAGTTATTAATTTACTTATATATTTATAAATTGTACTTTTCTGCACAGGCTATAGATGAATTTTAAAATTTTCAATTTATTTTAATTATAATTATTTATTTTTAATATTAAATGTGTTTATTTATGTGTATTTTCGATGTAATACTGATATAAAACATGTCATTCAGAAGTTTGATTCAATTTTCAATAAATTTGAATTATAATTTTAATTATCGTTAACTTGCTGTCCATTCGGCGTTCATTTCCTTCTAAAATTCCAAATTTTTCAAAGTCCATTTGAAAAAAACTATTTTTAATCTAGAATTTATCAATTTATAAATTTTTATAATATCTAAAGCATCATTGAGACAAATTCTCTTGGCAAGTTGGATACACACTGCTACAGGTTTGGTACAAATATAAGAATTCGCCAAGATCGATTTTAGCTCACTGCTCCAAAAATGATTTAAAGATAAACAAAATTACCTACTAATTTTCATAATTAAAATGAAATGTGCTTTCTTGAAAATCATTAAATATTTTAAAATCTTATTCTACTTTCCTGTATAACTAGTTACTTTTGTAGTTTGTCTGCGGTTAATTTTTACTCTAGTTACGTAAAAATATAGAAAACAAAAATTTTATACTTGCGGTTTTCATATATGCTCCGATACTCCAATAACTTTAATAAAACTTTTAAATTGATATCATATTATATATAATGGTTTGTGAAGTTGTAACTATGCCAAGTTAATTTAATTGAAAGCAAGTGTTTTAAAGAACGAAAAATTTGTAAATAAGATTTTGAATAAATTTTTAAGGAAATTTTTAATACAATGAAGGTGAAGCAGGTATTTTTACAACAATGTAATCATTTGAGTATTCTTGGTGGTAAACTGTTGGCGGCACAATGATTTTGTATACAGTATTGCTGAGTTTGAAATATCTGAACAAATTAATAAGTTTTCATTGCAGTTAATCTGATTCTGGACGCAAGTCACTATAAAACTAATATTTTCTACCAGAATATCTGGACTTTACATCATTTTGAGACTGCATCTTGCATACTTGCAATATAACAAGGTTTTTTCGAAGAAAAAGTTTAATACTAACTAAATTTGTATTCAGTTGGACAATTGTTGTTTAGTTGTTTAAAACATGTTTGGAAACCTAATTAAAAATAATGGCGCCATCGTCTTGAAAATTAACACTTAACCTTAATCGATAGTTCTCAAAATTTCCTTATGTCTAATTCGTATTATCGCCAGAATGATAGATAGAAGCAGCGTACAGCTTAGAAACGCATACAGTATGTCAAATCCGTATTCGTACACTTCGTTTTTTTTTAAATTCTCTTTAAATTCTGAGTGAAAAATTAAATTATGCTCAAAAAACGCAGTCTTTATAAAATAATATTAAAAATAATTAATTTTAAACAAAACAACAATTAATTTAATTTATTAACAAAAACAAAAATAAAATATAAAAATTTTCGGTGATGTCAAATTCGTATTCGTACACTTTTAGTTTTTCATGTGAACCACTTCCATCGCTTAAAATTTTTGGCCGAATCCGTTAAAACGGTAAAATTGCTCCACAAAAAAAAGGTTTTTCCCTTTTATGCTTCACTTTCTCTGAATTGTTTGTATTATTCATTTAGTTGTTATGCGTAACTGCCAAAATGGGTCGAAAATCTAGTGAGTTGTCGAACTCTAATAGAAAATTAATAGTTTCTTTATTTAATGAAGGACGTTCGTACAGGGAAATAGCAGAAATTTTTAAAAGAAGCCACTCTACTATTCAGTACGTAATAAAAAAATATAAAGCTGAAGGAATTTCTGAAAAATCTAAGCGTAATAAAAAAAGATGTTTACTCAGTTCGCGCCATATTAGATTTATTACCCGAGAAATTCGAAAGGATCCGTTTATCAGTGCACCGAACCTAACTAATATGCTCAGAAAATACTATGGACTCAAAGTTTGTGCACAAACAGTACGTAATGCAATCAAGAAACGCAATTTTTCAAGTAGAATTGCATCAAGGAAGCCTTTTATTAGTAAAACCAATAGGTTAAAGCGTTTGTCATTTGCAAAAATGTATAAAAAAAAGAAATTTGGGTTTTGGAAGAAGGTTATATTTACTGATGAATGTAAATTTAACTTAAAAACATCCGATGGAAAGGTAAAAATATGGAGAGAAAAAAATACAAGATTGCATCCAAGAAATATGTTACCAACTTTCAAACACGGAGGGGGCTCTGTGATGGCATGGGGTTGTTTCAGTGCAGCAGGAGTAGGGAAATTAGTATTTATTGATGGAATTATGAATTCTACAAAATATATTAACATTTTAAAGAAAAATCTAAAAAAAAGTGCGAAGAAAATGGGTCTGAAAAAGAAGTTCATCTTTCAACAGGATAATGACCCAAAGCACACAGCGTTAAATACCAGACTTTGGCTTTTGTATAATTGTCCCCGCTACCTTAAAACGCCACCACAGAGCCCTGACGTGAATCCTATAGAGAACCTATGGTCCATTTTCAAAAAAAAGCTCAAATATTACAATATTAGAAACACAAAAGACTTAAAAGAAGCCTTAAAAGCTGAATGGCGCAAAATTCCAACAAGTTTGACTACAAATCTTGTAAAATCAATGCCACGTCGTCTTGAAGCAATCGTACAGAGCAAAGGACACGCCACAAAATATTAGAAAAAAGTTTGAGACTGAAAGGATTACGAATTTATGAAAGTTGAATGATGTACGAATACGAATTTGACACCACCGAAAATTTTTATGTTTTATTTTTGTTTTTGTTAATAAAATGAATTGATTGTTGTTTTGTTTAAAATAAATTATTTTTAATATTAATTCATAAAAACTGCGTTTTTTGAGCATAATTTAATTTTTCACTCAAAATTTAAAGAGAATTTAAAAAAAAACGAGGTGTACGAATACGGATTTGACATACTGTACATCTTAAGTTATATTGTATATTATTCTATAGAAAACTGCGCTTGCTGTATAAAGGCGTTCATAAACTGGAACTCCATTTTAATAATTTTGACAAATAATAATTAAATAATGATTGGCTTGCAAATATGTAAGTCAAAAGTCATCAATTATACGTTGACATTAAATCGCACTGACGTAATTAATCAGTTGATTTACGTCTTTGTTTTTTCTATTAAAACATTTATACAAATTACAACTGTTAAAAATAATCTCCGCTTTCAGTGTTAAAAACTTAATTTCCGATTTTATTTGCATTCTCTCATTTTTATTTAAATTTTTTTGTTTTTTTGTTATTGTTAAGCATCTCAAATGCGTAAAGCTAATTATTATTGTCTCGCTTTATAGAACCTCATTTTAATTAAGTAGAATATTTTCATTTTTAAATTTGTGTCGCCGTTTTAATAGAAACACAAAAAAAAAATAAGGTTAATCACAATTTAAATGAAATTATAACTCTCTCTTTCTTTTCTTTTTTCTTGTTTTAATTGTAATAATTATTTTTTATATCAAAGCATTAACTATTATACCTAGTTTTGTTTATATACTTAAATACAAGCACTCTTTGAAAAACGCTATAAGCAGAACGCTATAAATATTTCAAGACTTACTAAAATCAAATTATTTTTCGAAAAATAAGTCGAAAAACTTCGAATAGTAGAGTTCGAAAAAATTTCGAAAATTAGTTTTGAAATTTGAATACTAATTTTCGGAATTTGCTAAAGAATTTTCGAATTTTAATTTTAAAAATTTTTTCAACTTATTTTTCGATAAATTATAATTGGAAGTCAAATTAAGTAAGTTCTGCAATTTCGAATTCTCGATTTGCAATAATTTAAAATCGAAATTAATTTTTATTTGTACATTTTCGGTTTCAAGAAGTTCGAATACTTGTTACAATTTATTATTTCTTATTCAAAATTTCTTCGTATTTTTTTTTTTGAGATTTCACAAAAATTAGAAGCTTTAGAGTCAACAAATTGCGCTCGGAATTTTAATTTTCTAATTTACAATTCAACTTAATTTAAACTTGGTAACAAGTTCATTTGTAACAAACGACAGATTTTTAATTTGCATTATTAAAATTTCGAATTTGAATTACGACGCTTTATATCTCTTTGCCGCCTTATATCTCTTTTCGAGAAAAATCACTAGTTAATGTAATCGGAAAAATTATTTCAGAATGTTCAGTCACCCTGTACTTTGTAATTCAAAGACAATGTAAAGTCGAAGTTGAAATTTTAATCAAAAAATGAAGAACTTCTTTTTTTTCAGAATCTCGCGTATTCGGTATTCTCCTTTTAGGAGAAATCTTGACAAAATACTAATTTTAAGTATTCAAGCGGACAATTTTTAATATTTTTGACTGAGTGCTGTTCGAAGAATGCCTGTACGACTTGTTAATATCAAGTATCATTCGCTTTTCAATAACCTTTATAAAGAGTTTTTTTTTTGTTTTTTTATAAAAATGTTATATAATTATAACGTTTCACATTATCATTATTATTATTACCTTTTCCATACGAATCATTATTATTATATTTTTTTTTTTTCACTTACAATAACAAATTTTAAATGGCCATACGAGTATTATAAAAAAAAATTTCATTATTTTATAAATTCTATAAATCTACAATTCTACTTTACATATTTTAAAATCTGTTATGTATGTATGCAAGTTGGTTGTTTTGTTCATTTTTTATTTAAAAATTTTTTTAATTCTGTTGTCATTTTCCACTCAACTAGATTTAATTTCAAGTGCAAAAAGTGTATTAAAAAACGCTTCTCTAGATATTGTTGTTGTCTTTTTTTTTCCCGTTCTGTATAAAATTTTTTAATTTTACATTGAAAAGTATAACTTTAAATATATGTATATGTGTGTGTTTTCGTGTGTATGGTTTTGATTGTACATACAATTTAAATAACGAGTTGAATTTGAATAGAAAAACAAAACACGTAATAAATCGGTCAACTTAACACGAATGAATTAAAAAAGTAAAAATTTGCAATTCAAAAAAATTCTATAAGTTTTAAATGGAAAAATTACGAGAACTGGACAACGGACACACATAAATGTTTGTTTTCTAAAAATAACTATATAAATACTAGTTTTAAATATTTTAATAATTATTCATTTTAAATACATATTTACACGACATAACTATGCATAAAATAAATACCTGGGCCTATAGAAATAGGTGTTAGTATTGCATGTGTAAATGATATGAATATATAACAATTATAATGCGAGGTGATTAATTTCGATTGGAATTGCGTTGAATTTCTAAGGAAAAAAGAATTCGAAAATTATGCATTAAAAAATTTGAAAAATATGCAAGAGAATTTGAAATTATAATAGAATGGACAGTAAAATTTTATGTAAATTTTATCTAAAGTTGCTGCAAATTAATAAACCGCAAATAAAGTATCATGAGGGAGTAAGTGAATTTATTTGTATACATACTTTCCAACTCAGGAAAGGAATTAGAATAAAATTTATTGGTATGCCATTATTTTTGTAGCCTGAAAGTATAACATTTAATTTTCACTTTATACAAATAACTTTGCAGAAACGCAGTTTGTAAAAAGTTCATTATAATTCGAATTAGTAATTGCAACAGAAAGTAGTGTAGTATTTTAAGTAAATATGTAAGTATTTACAACTAGTTTCCCTAGACTTAGTTTTCGGAGCATATCATACAATTATCGGTTTTCGGATGTCTCTTATCGCGCTTTTGCTGATTAGGGATTTATCCTCTGAAAAATTAAAAAGTTTTTATTCTGAATAAAATATTTTCCCTTTAATTAGGAAAAAATTTTCTGAAATTTCAAGATAATTTCATCAAGATAATTTGGTTTTGAAGAGCCCTTCCGAGAAATCGAACCACATACGATTCGAGGAGTATTAAGGAACGAAATGCAATCTGCCGAAACTTTAAAGTTGCTCGAATTCATCAGGAGGATTCACTGTTACCCCTTCTTTACAATCTACAATTTATTTTGATTTGGCGTATTAGGCAGAAAAAATATTATTTCCCGAAAATATGAGAATCACACCCGTGGTGAGAAATTTCGAGACTATTACTATTCTCAGTATACTAAAATTTTCCTACTCTATTTCACTTCAATGTGTATATATGTATATAAAAATAATAAATTGTAATTTATAAATTGTGCAAGTAAGAAATTGCAAATATTTCTTTCTATATATAATATGAAATTTAATATTGCATATTACATACAAGTTTCCTATTTAAAAATATTTAAAAAAAAAACGTATTGCTTTCATTTAAATTTTTTTTTTATTACAATTTACACTACACTGAGTACACATTCCTCTTGTACACTTGTAAGCATTTCATATACATTCCACTTATACTTATATTTTAAGCTTAGCGTTTTTAAACCTGATCCTACATAATATATGTATATCAATTGTAGACCTACATATATACACAAATATTAAGTTATTTCAAAATTACTGTAATTTATTTTATACATTTTATAATGCTTATCGTATACGTTTAACGCAAATATATTGAAGAAAAATGCAAATATTGTTTTGAATATTAGAAAAAACGTTTCTGTATGTAGATAGAAATCGACTTGAAAATAGAATACAATTGACCTGGTCAGTAGTTCTAAGATAAATTTGCATAATAATTATTTCTATTGCAAGTATACTTAAATTGCTTCAACATGAATTTATTATTTTGTGTAGAATTTATCCATGCTAAACTATTAGACAATGAACGACTTTAAGTTAACTATGTACGCCATAACCTAGAAGCCAAGAATAATTTACACCAATATACATTAATTTAAGTATAACGCAGATTAATGTTTTTTACCAATTTTGTATACTTACGTACTACAGTTGATGTTTTGTTATGTAACTTATAATTTTGACATAAATGGTCATGTTTAAAACTTGAAACAATTTGCAAAATATTTGTAAATAAATGGCCATTGTTTAATTATAATTCAAAATATAAAATTTTAAAGTTTTTTAATTAAATTATTTAAATTATTTAAAATAATTAAATTATTGCAGTCAGTTTAAAGAATCTGCTAATTTTTAATGCCATTAAATCAATTAACTAATAGTGAATTCATTAGAAGTAAAATAATAATTTAATAGTTTTGAAAAAAATCTAATAGATGTCACTTTCTTTTATCGTATTAGTATACTTTTCATTTTCAAATGTACTTTCTTTGATAAAATCTTCAAAATTAATTTATATTAGTGGCGTTGGCAACATTATTTCGGTTTAAATCGGTATACAGGAAGAAAGATGCAACAATTGAAAAAAATTGTTTCTGGTGTGAAGCCGCAAATCAGTATTTAACCCCCAAAATGCTAATTGAAAATTTTTCGTTTTGACAAAAAAAAGCATCGACATAAAAGACTGTAGCCTCCATAATTATTAACCGGTTTAAAAAAAAAATTAAAATACAATGAAAAGCTGAATATCTTTTTTTCCTCTTATTCACTTCAAATTTCGGCAAACCATACATATACGAATATGTAGACAGTCAGAAAATGTCAAAATTTTAATTTTTGAAACTTTTAAAATTTGTAATATTGAAAATTTCAGTATTCATAATATTTCAAACTTATTCATAATATTTCAAATTTTATTTCACAATATTCAATATTGCTCGGAAAACTGTCAATTGACTGTCAAATTAAATTTATTTTTTGTACTTTATACTAAAAACAAACAAAAATACTTTAATACAGCGAAAGTACTAAAAATTCCAAATATCCTTGATTTTTATTTTTTTTTTAAAAATTCATTTTAGTACTCACATTTTCCGCAATGAACACAAATTTTCCATTTTCTGTTTTGTCTGATTTTGTTTTTCAAATAAAATTTAATTTTCTCTAATAAGTTGAGTAGCTTTATTTAAATTATTATAAGTATTATTGCTACGTATTGTTATCGCTCAGTGCACATTATTGTTGGTGTTCAGAAGAAATTTAATATTTTTACATTTCGCTTAAGAAATTGATACTTTTTATAATAGAAATTTGCATAATTACACATACACACAAATATTTATACTACGTAAATAAGTAAATAAATGTAAGCACTAAAATATATTAAAATTAAATTATTTATAATTTACAATTTACTTTAAATATTCTTAATACATTAAATGAAATTTTTTGTCACCTTGTGTCATAGAGTAAAAAAAAAAATGAAATTGAAACGTGATCACAAGGAAATGGTCTTATTTACTATGCTTAAATTTTATTTTATTTCTATTCTAGTCTGACCTTAAAAATATAAATTTATGTTTGTTAAACAGGTTTTAATTTTACAAATCTACAATACGTTAGTAAGGAAGTGTGTTACAGTTTCTATTATTATAGGCTTTTTCTATTATTTTTAATTGTACGTAAGTGAATTAATGATTAAAATTTGAATAATTTATAGTTCGAAAATGTGAGAGTAAATAAAGAACAGAATATTGAGCTTATATTAATTATTATTCAAAAATAAATGAATGATTAATGAATTTTTTAAATTTATTTTAAATTTTTGTATAAATTTCGTACAATTTTAAAGGTACCACAATAAATTTAATTGTGCATAAATGAATTGAAAGTTTTGAATAAAATATAATTATAGTTTTGAATTATAAAATGAATTTCAACTCGAATAATATTTAAAAAAGCTTAGCAATAGGCACAGAATTATGAGCTCAATATCAGAAGATTAAAGAAAATTTCAAATAACAATAAAAGATTCGAGAAGGAAAAAAAGCAGCACTGTAATTGTTTAAAAATCTGTTATCTTTTTAAAACTTAACAAGGCTGCAAAGTAGATTTTTTTAAAAATTCTCTGATAGAAAGTAGAAATTCTAAAAATTTTCAGTCTTCAACTCGAATTGCACTTTATTATTCACTCTTTTTTAACATTTAATTGAGTACCGTTAAATTGAACACAAACTTAAAAATTCCACTTTTCATTTTAACTCTGTGCGAAACTGACTAATACTTCAGATAAAACCTTTAAAATTGTTATGATTCTAGATTTGTTAGCAAGTAAAATTAAATTGTGACGGCTTCCTTTCGAATCGATTGTCTTGCTTTTATATTTTCTGTCTGTTTTAACACAATGGCTCAACAGCTCATAGTATTGAAGTAGTAGCTGTTGAGTCAATTTTGCAAGTTATATTTAGTGTCTTGTTAGAACCGTAAATATTTTAGATTTAAGAGAGGTTAAAAATCCGACTAGATTTTAAAGGTGATTTCTCACATAATGTGCAAAGTTTTCTCACAGACAACATACTTAATTACACAGCATATATTGCATAACCAGTGCCTGTAAAGAATCTTAAAAATTTATGTAGGCATTTTAAGTTAACAACAGTTTTCTTATCATTAAAAATCTCTTACTCGTTTCCCTTATGTTTTATAATTAATTTCTTAATAACTTTGATAAAATCATTTTTGAATAAATTATGAGCATTTTTTAAATTTCTATCTCTTTGACTCTTCATTAACAGAAATGTTTTCAAAACATATTGAGTTCCAACAACCAGAAATATGTTGTAAGAGTTCATTAAACCGCAATAATTTTGTAGTCATTTATGTTTTATGCATGTGTGTATCTTATCGAATTTTATCTTAAATGACGAGATTTTTTTCGTGTTATTTTAAAGAAAGATGCTAATTTTTTCAATGTTAAATTTTCATTTAATTTTGTTTTTGCTTCATTTTTAAAATATACGATATTTCATGACCAGATCATCCTCATTTAACCGTCCAACAATTCATCTATCCATCCATCCATCCGTACAGTCATTTATTTATGTGGAACCCATCCTTCTACTTGTTTTAATCATTCCGAATGTTTTGATTTCAATCATGATTCGTTTTGGTCGAAAAACTTTTTATTTTTATATATTTTTTTTATTGTTTTTTCTGTGTTCATTATTTTTCACAGCAAATTTGTTAAGGTTAAAGAAAAAAAAAACCTGCTATCTTCTCTTTTTCTCATCCTCTCTGCAAACTCTTGTATCATATTTGTATCGTAGAATATAGTGATGGAGAAAGAAAAATTTTGTTATGAGTTTTTTGTTTTTGTTAAATGTTTGTGTTGTGAATTGTGATTGTTAATTTAATGTGTACTGTTGTGCATGCAATGAAGGCAACTTAACGCAAAAAAAAATTAATGTGGAATAAATAATTTAAAATGTTATTTTTCTCAAACTACACACTCTCGTGTCAATTATGATCTGTAAAGGAAGGTAGCGAAATGATCCCTTTCCAATTTCTTCGTTTCTATTCTGCTAAGGTGTGAAGAAAATGTAAGTAAAATGTATAGAGGTTAGTTGTCTACTTAAAATAAAGAATAAAATTGCAAAAAGAATAATGTTGAGAACTGAAAAGGCATTTGGAATGTATTTGACATTTTGTTAAATTAATCAAAAATTGGTATTTTTTTTTTGGAGTTTACCCCTGGGCGATATTATAAAATTATTGATATTTTGAGATGCATGTGGAAAAATAATTTAGAAATTATTAAAATATTTTACAATAAAAATTTAGCTTAAGGCGAGAATTTATTTATTTTATTCTGTTTTATAAATTCATTCTAAAATGAAAGGGACCAACTGTATGCCTAATATAATATTCCAGGCCAGATATACTTTAGTACGGAATTCAAGCTTCCGTTTTCCCGAAAATATTGTGGATTCTATTATTTATTCTCAAATTCTCTCTATTTTATTTATTCAATTATTCGGTTCCGTTTTCATAGTACAAACTTCGGCAATTTAGTGCAACATTTCTCATTTTAGGACGTGGTGTATGATTTTCTTATATAAAACAAAAAAAAATTCATTATAAATTCTTACTCAATTTTAGTTATAAGATTTTTAATACATAGACTTGACCTTTTAATGAATTTTTATTTAATTTTTTTTTATTTTGTTTGAAATTTTAAATAACAAATTTCAAAAGACGAAACCAAACCAGACAAGATGATATCCTCTTTCAATTTATAATGTTATAAATAATAATGTATATAATTAAAATTCAACATTTTTTTGATGAAATAGAATCAAAATAAAAATGGTAGTTGGTCATGAAAACTCAAAGGTATCATGCATAATTTTTCGTAACTTATTCCAAATTCGTAAAATTCAAAAATGGAGTTTAATCAACTTCTCTAAATTATTAGACCTTCAACAGTTCTTGTAGTTGATTTGCGGAGCCATTAGATTCAAGTAATTTTCAAATTGAAAATTTGTCGAATTTTTGCAAAATAATAATGATGAAAAATAATTCCATGAAGTCAAAGACGAAATATTATAGTCGAACCTTCTAATCTAGATTTTTCAATTTCTACAATATTAAAATTATGGTTAGATGCATACATCAAATTATTGGAATCAATTTCACATCTCTTATTTCATATCCAATAAACTTTTATGATCACATAATTCTTTTCCAAAGTTTGCAAAAGTGTATCTTTTGTTTTTTTCACTAGATTTTCATGATAGCCATCCGGTGGAGTCTTTTTATAATTAAAATTATGTAGTAATAAATTTGACTAAGTGAACAAAATTACTTAACCGAATTGAATTAAATTGAACTGAACATAAAGCGAAAAACGTCGCCCGAAATTATATACTGAATAAACTGAATTAATTTTTATAAACCTTACCTTCACCTTCTGGTGAATTACTATTTTCACCTATATTATACATTAAGAGTGAATTTTGTGAAAGTGAAGAGCTTGGTCTGAAACTAATGGAAAAAATTTTATTAAACAGAATTGATTTTTATAAAACTCACCTTCACCTTCTGGTGAAATATTATTTTCATCTTCTATTATAAATTAATAATAAATTTTGTGATACCATACTAACACTAGCCATACAAAATTACAAAAAAAAAAAAAAAACGGTTAAAATTGGATATCCCCCTTTATTTTTATTTTTAACTAAAATTGACGTCGTCAGTGCCTATAGACATAGAAAATATCATCTTAAGTGTATAAAAAAAAGTGAATGCATTTTTAATTTTTTTTAATGCTTGCTTGAACTTTTATTCCAAAAAAAATTAACGTTTTGTAACTGAAACTAAAATTGAAAAAAAAAAGATAAACTGACAAAGAGTGAAAAGAGATTTCAAAAGCAAAACATTTAAAACAAACAAAACAAACTGAAATGAGTGAAAAAGAACGAAAAATATGAAAGGAAGAGGAGAAGACCAAAGGAATACTCAAGCATGTTCCTCTTATTTTTTTTATTATTATTTTATTTGATATGGTTCGGTTATAATTGTTTGGCAACCTTGAAATATTTTAATACGAAAATTGAAAATAAAATAAAATGCGTCAGAGTTGAGTTGAGGTTGTTATCTACAACAACCGAACAAAAACCGAAATAACTGAGTTTATGTAAGGGTCACCATCAACAATTTTTATCGGAAATTTTTACTGATTTTTTCCTTTTATTTTTTTTTTTTGATTTGGTAAGCATTTAATTTAAATGAAATCAGATCAAATCTTAAAATCGGTATTTAGCTTTTAAGTTTTTTTTTTGTTAAAAAATTTTTCAAGAAATATTCAAAAAAAAATTAAAAAAAATGCAGAACCTTTAAAATGAATAAAAATTAAAATTAAAACATTTTAATGATAATCTGTTGTCAAGGGTTCACATTCAGAACAAAAAGAGAGAAAAAACAGCAAATTACAAAAAGCCAAAAAAAAAATTGTTCAAAATCGTTTTCAAGGTCTGTTAATGTTAAAGAAGACGAATGCAATCGCATTTAACAATTTTTATGAGAAAAAAATCACATAAAAATTAAAATTGCATACATTGTGCCTTTGAGCCTCTACACACTCTTGGAGGATTGGAAATACAAAAAAAATTAAAATGAAGAAAAATATTGTTCAATGTTTATTTTATTAAAAAACTTTTGAATAAATATTTAAGTACAGTTGTACAAGTATGTGTAGCACAACCTAAAAGCGGAAAAACTTCTAAAAGATAATAAAGAACTTCTAAAATACAAAATCGTTTCGTTTCAAAACATTAAACTTTTATGGTTTTAATTTTAAAAATTTTTTAATACCTTGTGCTTTACGAATTGTATTCTAGGGTTTTCACACTCGTATTATAGGATTTTCAAGAATGCTTTGCAAGTAATGATTTTTAGAACTTGCCAAGGCAATATTTTAAGATATTTGTGGCAAAAAAATGTGTCAAATCTTAAAAAACCCTTCCGCTTGAAAGAGAACACGGAACTATTAATAAAATTTAAGATGATTTACATTTCTGAGAAATAACAATAAATATCGGAAAATCTTAATTTCAGTTTTTGTTACCGTCAATGTTCGAAAATTGTTTTAATACCTATTTTAAAGAATTTGAACTTTTAGTTTTCGGCATTTTCGTCAAAACCATAATTAGTTTCTTAATGTGTGGAACTATAGCGAAGCAGATAAAAAAAATTGGTAGCAAAAGTTTGGAAATGAAATTTTAAGTTATTTATTAGCGCCAGTATCCGAAAACATTAAATTTTAAAAATTTCAAATTTTAATTTTGAAAAGAGCGGAATTTTAGCAGTAAACAAACTGGTGAGGAATGAAAATTCAAACAAATTGTACCAACTGGTTAGGGAGGAATCTTTGAAAGCTGTCAATATCCAAAAACTTATATCATTTTCAAATATTTCAAATATTAATCAACTAATGGTCTAGGCTAGTCACCTAACTAGTTAAAATTCTATGACGCAATGAAACTAGGGCATGACTTATGATATCATGCATACTAGCCCTGTGCTCCTCCTAGAATTGAAGAAGGGAAAAAAGAAATATTAATCATGTACTTTTTTGTTGAATCCGTATAATTACCTTATTTTTATCACAACTCTACTGTTACAAATTTGAGATTTTTATTTTTGTTACAATTGAGGTTCGAAAACGTTGTGTAAAATTTTATAAATTTTAACAAATTTTAAATTTAAGCCCTGATATTTTTTAATCAATAGATATTAAGCTTAACAACACCATCGTCATTTCATTTTTAATGAAAACTGCCTTTAAATCAGTTTTCTAGTACAAAATTTCATATGTTTTTGTCTTAACTTTTACTCTTCAATTGAAATTAATAATATATAGGAAGAAAAATGTGATTGTACTTATTATTTTTCTCTTAAAATAGAAATTTTAATAGTCGCTTATTAGAAAATTGAAAAAAAAGTGAAAATAATAAAATAATTACATTATTTTTTCTTTTTTTATAAAATCCAAAAAAGTAAATTTAATTAACTAAAACTGACATACTTACCCACATTAATATTATTCTAAATATGGATGGACAATCGTGGTTTACCTCTTTTTCGCTTCAAATTACTTTGGTATAGGAAAATAATTTTTTTTTTCTCTCTCATGCATCACTTATATATTCCTAATAAGCCGTGCAATCATTAGCTCTCTTTTCACTTTCCAATTTTTAAATTCGGAAATGAGTAAAAGTTTTCTATATAACTATATTTACATGTATTTTTTACATATTTACCGATACAAGTTAATTTTACCCTATAGGCATTCAAATAAATTTAAGAATTTAAATGACACAATACCCAAATGCACTAAATAGATGCGGATGGCTATGTCTATTGTAAACTTAATTATAATCAAAAGGATTTTATTCTGGGTATATACTTATACTCGTGCAAACACTATATATGTCTAATACTTATATTAAATGGTTTAAATGTAGGTCATGAACTAATTTTAAGTACCATATATTTTATATTAGGTTATATATAATATCCTATAGTTATATATTGCGAGTAGGTAAGTTTACTTTACTCTGCAGTAAAAATTTATAAAATTAGAATAAATTTACTATACAAATTCTCTTTGTCGAGTTTTTTTTATTTAAAAAATAATTTTGGTTTTTTTAGACAATACTTGGCTACAGGTCTATATAGAACTATAATACATAATAAATATGTGTATAGTGTTTAAACCTTAGTTTAAAAATATCTATTGTAAAACATTTAGGCCTATTTAAACATTATATCAAATGGTTTGTTAGATTTACATATTTAGGTCATTTCAAAATTTAAGGACAGAGTAATAAAAAGTGTGAAAAATATTTATTATGTACACGTGCATAACAAATGTTGTTATTCTCGTACAGTCTTTCATAAGCAATAAAATACATAGTTTAGATAACAATGTTTTTGTATTTGAATGAGATAAAATTTAAAACTATTTTGTAACCTAAATAAACAATTAGGAATTTTTACTAATCTAAATTTAGCATAATTATAAACACAAGACAATTTTTATTTGTAAAGAATACAAGATAACACAATTTCTTTTTGTTTAACTACATAAGGATATCTCCTTATGTTCAATACTTATGTAAATAAATAATTATTTAAAACCAAAATTAAATTAGAGTAGGGATAGATTTTAGTTATAAGTTTTTGTATAAAAAGGAAGAACTTTAAAAATAAAGAGGAATCTTCCTCTGATGATCAAGAATAACAAATCTTTTTATTCAGACAGATAATATATGAATCAATAAACTTAGGTTTCCTAGTTTACCCTGTTTCATACATTAATTCAAGACTTTTAATTAAGACATTACACAGAGGGTATACGAATCATTGAACTAGTGTTTCCTAGCTTCACCCTGTTTCATATACCACTTGAGACTAAAAAGTAAGAAAAGGGTCTAATAAAGTATCACTCATTCTGAAAGGTACATAGTCCTGAACAGTGGTGACCCCGACGTGATCTCATCAGAAGAGGTTCTCAATATCAAGTAATTCGCAAACAAAAACACACAACAGAAGTTAAGAAAATGGATCAACTAGTAAAGAAACAAGTTGACATAAAAAAAGCTATACAGTCTCTGAAGTTGGAATACGATCGACTTGCAGAGGAAAGGAAGACATCCAAGTTGGTTAGAGAAAAACAAACGAAATTAGACAAATTGTGGCAGGAATTTGAGATGAATGATGAATCAATCAGAACAAAACACGGAAAAGAAATAGATCATGATTACTTCACCAAAGATCTATACAACGTCTTAGAAAAAGAGTATATGAAAATAAAAGAACAACTGCTTCAAAAAATTGAAAATCTTGAGGCATTATCATTAAAAGTTGATGTAGCAAACAATGAGCCGAAAGAGAACAGAACAAGAGACGAAGTCTTGGATATAGAAGAGGATATATCGGAAGACTTGAAAATCGTCATTAAAAAGTGTCAGAGAAGCAAATTCGCGTTAAACAAGTTATTAAACGAAATAACAATTAATAACCAATCAAAACCCTATTATGAGATGAAAATCCAACAAATTCAAAGCAAACTGAAGGTTTACCAAGATAAAGATTCAGATGTATGTAGCAGGATTGACGTTCCTGAAAGATTAGGGTATGATCCTGATGAATTTTTTGCAGATGAGAATGAAGCCATGAATCTTATTCAAAATCTGAGAGAGCAATTAGACAAGATGAAGATGACGGAGCAAACTGAGAGACCTTTAGATAACATAAAAGGAAAATTACCTGCCATCACACTTCCAAAATTTGATGGAGAATACACAAAGTGGATACAGTTCAGAGACTTATTCACACAAATTATAGACGTGCAAGCAATTCCACAAGTAGAAAAAATGTGGTATCTTAAGACAAATCTAATAGGTGAAGCAGAGAAGTTAATTAGACATCTACCTATTTCTGACCAAAACTACAATATAGCATGGAAGATATTGACTGAAAGATATGATAATAAACGTTTATTAGTATCAAGTATCATTGACAAATTTTTAAATCAACCAAGTTTAACTCCTGGTTCATCGAAATCAATCAAACAGATGTTCGACACAACAAATGAATGTGTTCTTTCATTAGAGAATTCGGGATTTAATGTTGTCGGCAGCTGGGATCCTATATTACTACAAATCATTTACAAAAAACTAGACAGAGAGACATATTCATTGTATGAGCTATCATTGAAGCAACCGAAAGAAATTCAATCATTGGAAAAGTTCCTAAACTTCATCGAAAAGAGATTTCAATCGCTCGAGGCCTTTGGAAATAAGCAAATTCAATCAAGTACTTCAAGAATAAAATCAATTCCTAATTACCAGGCAGCTACATTTTCAGCAAGTAGTTCAATTAAATGTGCCGTGTGTAATAACGGGCATTTCATATTCAGTTGTCCAGAGCTAATAAAGATGACGACACAGAACAGAGAAGCAAAGATCAGGGCATTAAAATTATGTATAAATTGTTTGCGGCCTGGTCATATTCAAAAATCGTGCGTATCAAGAAAATGCAAAAAGTGTAACCAAAGGCATCATACATTGTTGCATCAGGAGAAAGAAACTTCTTCAAAAAGTAATCAACCAGTCAATGAAAAAAGAGATGTAACAGCTAGTGTTCATATGGGATCAAATAAAAATGAAGCAGAGAGCTATGTGTTCTTAGGAACAGCTTTGGTCACGGTACGTGGACCAAACAAGAGAACGATAGATTGCCGTGTTTTAATGGATTCAGGTTCTCAATTAAACTTCATCTCAGAAAGATTACAAAAGCAGTTAAAATTGGACACACGGAGTGTTGAAATTGACATTAATGGAATTGGTAATGTTGGTTTCATTCCTACAACTGATAGAGTCAACGTAACTATTGAATCAAAAGTAAGAGATTTTAATATAAATATTGATGCTCAAGTCTTCAAAGAGATCACCAAGTGTCAATCTCAAAGACTGATCAACATCGACTCTTGGAATATTCCAGAAAATCTCACGTTATCTGATCCTAATTTTAACAAACCACAACGTATTGATATGTTATTAGGAGCAGAGGTATATGGTGACTTAATAAGATCAGGAAAAGTTAAATTAAAAGATAATCTGCCAACAGTGCATGAAACTGTATTCGGGTGGATGATCCTCGGAAAAGCATCAAATAAAGAAAGCTACACAGCATTAACAACAACAAATTTATCAAATCAGCAATTATCAAATGAATTAGAGAAGTTTTGGGAATGTGAAGAAATACTAGAACACAAACCTCTCAGCAAAGTGGAGATGGAATGCGAAGAATTCTTCAAGGTAAAACATAAACGAGATAAATCTGGGAGATTTATAGTCAAGTTACCTATATTGAGCTGTCCGAATTTACTTGGAGAATCAAAACACATCGCTTTTCGAAGATTCCTGAATCTTGAAAGAAAATTATCTAAAGATGCAATTTTAAAAAGTGAATATACAAGTTTTTTAAGAGAATACTTGGAATTGGGTCATATGACAGAAATAGAATTGGAAGATATACCACGTACACACTATTTTATGCCGCACCACGGGGTTATTCGTGAATCAAGCAGCTCAACAAAACTAAGAGTGGTTTTCGATGCGTCATGTAAAACTACATCCGGAGTATCGTTAAATGACATCATGATGAAAGGACCAAAAGTTCAGAGTGATCTGTTCAACATTCTATTAAGATTTAGAATGTATAAATATGTCGTTACAGCAGACATCAAGCAAATGTATCGACAAATAATGGTAGCAGACGAAGATAGAAAATTGCAGATGATCATGTGGCGTTCGAAACCCCAAAATAAAATTAAGTATTATCAATTGAACACAGTCACATATGGTACAAGATCGGCACCTTATTTAGCTACAAGATGTTTAACACAATTATCAATCGATGAAAAATTAAGATATCCTGTAGCAGCGAAAGCTGTCAGAGACTTCTATGTAGATGACATTATTTCTGGCAGTGACACTATGACTGGTACGATTGAATTAAAAAGACAATTAATTAAAATGTTACAATCAGCCCAATTAAAATTACATAAATGGGGATGTAATGATCCACGATTATTATCAGATATACCAGAAGCAGACAGGGAAAAGGAGAAGGTGTTTAAAAATGATAATGAAGGTTATATCAAAACTCTTGGTTTATGTTGGCAACCTTCACAAGATGTCTTTTCTTTTATCACAGCATGGCCAGATATAGATGAAAAAGTTACAAAGAGAAAAATAATATCAGAGGTTTCTCGACTATTTGATCCTCTAGGTTTAGTAAACCCTGTCATAGTTGTTGTAAAAATATTCATTCAGAAACTTTGGAAATTGAAACATGATTGGGATGATGAACTAGAAAATAATTTAAAAACTGAATGGATAGAGTTTCGTCAAGATTTAAGTAACTTTACTAGTGTAAAAATCTCACGTTATATGTTCATCAGCCAAAAAGAGGTTTCGAGGACAGAGTTGCATGTTTTCAGCGATGCCAGTGAACGAGCATTTGGAGCAGCGGCATATATAAGATCCATAGATAGCGACAACAATATTAAATGCAAACTACTATGTTCAAAATCAAAAGTAGCACCAATTAAATTCATAACACTTCCAAGATTGGAACTTTGTGCTGCCCATTTAGCGTCAAAACTTATGTCAAAGGTTCAGCAGAGTCTAAACTACAAATTTGATGAAATGTATCTATGGAGTGATTCACAGATAGTACTATCTTGGATCAATGGTGATCCTTCTGTTTTAAAAACCTTTGTAGCTCATCGGGTATCCTTAATACATAAAACATCATCAGCAGGACAATGGAATTATGTGAACACCAAAAGTAATCCTGCTGATTTGCTCTCTAGAGGAATGTCGCCAGATAAGCTTAACAGTTCAGAACTTTGGTTTCTGGGTCCACCATTTCTAAAATTACCAGAACATGAGTGGCCGGATAGAAGAGTAAATCATATGAGGCTTCAAGAAGAAGAAAAGAAAACTTCTTTAGTTTTGAATTGTGACGAAATAAGAAAAAATCATCCTCTTCATGAAATTAATCACCGTAATTCATTTGCATATTTACTCAGAGTTATGGCATACATCTTAAGATTTATTAATAAAACTAAGAAAAATAATAATGATCAACTCAACGGCACCTCTTTATCAACCACAGAAATTAACCAAGCAATGAATGAAATAATAAAAGAAATCCAACGAATACATTTTTCAACAGAAATACGACAATTGGAGAAAGAATTCTCAGTACCAAAACATAGCAAAATAGTTTCATTATCACCATTTTTGGATTTAAAAGGTATCCTTAGGGTTGGCGGAAGATTAGACAACGCAGACATCTCCTACAATGCCAAGTATCCTATACTACTTCCAGGTACAGATTTCGTATCGAAATTACTTATGATACATTTACACGAAAAGAATTTACATGCCGGACCATTAGCATTACTTTCAATTTCCAGGCAGAAATTTTGGATAATAAATGGCAGAGCATTGGCAAGAACAACGGTGAATAATTGTGTCAACTGTGCAAAAGCCCAGCCTCAGTTACTACAACAATTGATGGGAAGCCTACCAGCAGAAAGAGTCTTACCGGCAAGAGCATTTTTAAATACTGGTGTTGATTTCTGTGGTCCTATATGGACACACTATCATGTTAGAGGGAAAAGACCTCATAAATCTTATATAGCCGTATTCTGCTGCTTTACTACAAAGGCAATCCATTTAGAAGCAGTATCAGATCTTACAACAGAAGCATTCTTAGGCGCACTCAAAAGGTTCATTGGAAGAAGAGGAGTATGCAAAAATATTTTCTGCGACAATGCAACTAATTTTGTGGGTGCAAAAAACAAGTTGGAAGAAGTTAAAAAGATATTTGAACAACAGGAAAATAAAGAAAAAATAATAAAAACTTGCAGTAACAACGGCATCCAGTTTAACTTTTCTCCCCCACGTTCTCCTCATTTTGGTGGTCTGTGGGAAGCTGCTGTTAAATCAACGAAGAAATTATTACGACAAACATTAAAATCCGCATCATTGACATATGAAGAATTATCTACTGTGTTAGCAGAAGCTGAAGCAGTCTTGAATTCAAGACCACTTACTCCACTATCTTCCAGTCCAAATGATTATTGTGCTCTTACACCAGGGCATTTTTTGATAGGGGAACCGTTGACAGCAATCCCAGAAACAGAACAAAATGATAAAAAATTAACATTATTATCAAGATGGAAGTTGGTTTCAGCCATTCGTCAGGAATTTTGGAAAAGATGGAACAAAGAATATTTAACACAATTGCAACAAAGATACCAATGGAACAAATCTTCTAAGAACATTAGTAAAGAAATGATGGTTATTATAAAAGATGAAAATCATCCTCCTTTAAAGTGGCGTATGGGAAGAATAGAAGACGTCTGCAAAGGTCCAGATGGATTCGTTAGAGTAGTCAAAGTCAGAACGGCGAATGGAATTTTAGAACGTGCTATACATAACTTAGCTCCATTGCCAATAGAGACAGATAATGAAAATACTTCAGCAGTTAATGGTACATCAGCAAAAAGAACTGCTGAAAAAAGGCATAACACTTCACCAAAAAGAATTAGATACGATCAACCTTTCAGTGCATCTATGTTCCTTTTCATAACAATCTTATTCCTTCCCTTGTTAGCGATGTGTCAAAATATTTCAACTCCATTTCGAATTACGAAAATGAATCATAATGCGGGAATTTATTTGAATCATATAGGAACCAGCCATTTGATTGAAACTGATTGGAAAATTATTATATACTATAATCTCTCTAATTATTGGCAAACATATTTATTAATAAATCAAGGAATTGAAAAAATGAAAAAATTATCAGAAGGTACTGTCGATCATCGTTACACAAGTCTGCTGACCCAGAAATTTGAGCATCAATTACATGAGATAAATGAAACAAATCAATTGTTATTTTCAAGACAGTCATTCTCTAACAAGAAAAAGCGAGGTCTTTTAAATATAGTAGGGAATGTAGCGAATGTATTGTTTGGAGTATTAGATGATGAGTATGCGAAGAACATTGAAGGCACTATAGAAGCTGTAAAACATGATCATGATCATTTACTACAATTGATGAAAGAACAAACCTCTGTCATTGAAGCTACTAATCATTTAATAAAAGAATCTCACGAACAATCGTTAATCAATTTCAAAAGAATGCAAACAGAATTAAATGGCGTAATTATGAACGTGAACCAAATAACCAGCTACATGCAAAAATATAACTTAACACAATCAGTATTATTCTTCTCTCAATATCTTCATGTAACAATAAACGAATTCCGAAGAATGCAAAATAAAATGGTTGACATTATCACAGATCTACATGAAGGGAGAGTCAACCCATTAATACTAGCACCAAAACAACTATCAGAGCATTTAGAATTCTTAAGGCCACAACTTGAATCAAATATAATGTTACCAAAACTGGCAGAAATATATGGTTTAAGTCCTGCAAAATGTAAAATTAACAACAAATATGCAGTTTTCAGTTTGAAAGTACCATTATTATCAATATCAGAATATGATGTTCTACATTTAGTACCATTTCCAGTGAAATTAAATAACGTATACATGAGAATAGAACCTACAACAGAATATATAATCATTAACAAACATAGAGACATCATTTATAAATTGTCAAGAGTAGACTTCAAAGCTTGTATTTATACAGAAAATAAAAATTTTATCTGTCGCAGAGAAAGACCGTTTTTCACAAAAAATGCTCAAAATCTTCAATGTGAGTTCTCAATAATAAGACATCAAACTATTTCAAAACAATGTCAAATGAAAATATATAGTCCATCAAAAACATGGATCCAATTATATCAGCCGAACACGTGGTTGTTTTCATTAAATAATGCAAATGTTTATAATTTGGTTTGTAACGATCAGACATACCAAATCAACTTATACGGATGTGGAATATTATCATTATATGATGATTGCATATTGAAGGATTACGAGCTAACTATACAATCATACAAATCAAAAACAATAGAAATTGAAATGTGTAATCATCCAATATTAGAATTACCAGATGAAATGAATTTGACAATCTCCAGCTTAAACTTATTAAAATTATACAATCAAAGTGGAAAGAATTTTGAAGCAGAATATACAAAAATTGAGGACAGGTTAAATACTCTAATAATGAACGAGAACACAGAGAGCAGTACACTATATCATCATATACATCATTACATTACGAGTTATATTGCTGTAACGCTGACTACTATTGTAATAATTATCCTCATAAGAAATTCTTATAAGAAAAGTTCAACACGTAACAACAGTACAATTCCAACAATCCAATTCACCGAGCAAGATTTCCAAGTTTAATGCATGATGCATTAATGCCGGGGAGGCTGTTTAAACCTTAGTTTAAAAATATCTATTGTAAAACATTTAGGCCTATTTAAACATTATATCAAATGGTTTGTTAGATTTACATATTTAGGTCATTTCAAAATTTAAGGACAGAGTAATAAAAAGTGTGAAAAATATTTATTATGTACACGTGCATAACAAATGTTGTTATTCTCGTACAGTCTTTCATAAGCAATAAAATACATAGTTTAGATAACAATGTTTTTGTATTTGAATGAGATAAAATTTAAAACTATTTTGTAACCTAAATAAACAATTAGGAATTTTTACTAATCTAAATTTAGCATAATTATAAACACAAGACAATTTTTATTTGTAAAGAATACAAGATAACACAATTTCTTTTTGTTTAACTACATAAGGATATCTCCTTATGTTCAATACTTATGTAAATAAATAATTATTTAAAACCAAAATTAAATTAGAGTAGGGATAGATTTTAGTTATAAGTTTTTGTATAAAAAGGAAGAACTTTAAAAATAAAGAGGAATCTTCCTCTGATGATCAAGAATAACAAATCTTTTTATTCAGACAGATAATATATGAATCAATAAACTTAGGTTTCCTAGTTTACCCTGTTTCATACATTAATTCAAGACTTTTAATTAAGACATTACACAGAGGGTATACGAATCATTGAACTAGTGTTTCCTAGCTTCACCCTGTTTCATATACCACTTGAGACTAAAAAGTAAGAAAAGGGTCTAATAAAGTACCACTCATTCTGAAAGGTACATAGTCCTGAACATATAGTATGTTATACAAACATGTTAATTTTAAAATGTCGTACATGCAAAATTTTAGTGCATTATCAAGTACATAAGAAATTTTTCAGCTTTAATTTATTAAGAGTAAAATTATAATCAGAAATTCAATTAAATTGAGCTTAAATTAAAATTATGGAGAACTTAAATTATAGGAGAAAATTGAATTTTGAATAGATTCAAGATAATTGCAACACTCAAGTTTCTTATGTTCGTTTGGATTCTATTGTATAACAGTTAAATTATTTAAATTGAAGTTGTTCTTGGAAAATATTCCATTTACGATGATCTCTTTAATTAAATATAATATTGCAAAATTATGATTTAAAATTAATTATTTCAGCAACAATACTTTAAATTAATTATTAAAAGCATTAACAACAATAATACTTTCTTTTTTCTCTTTAAAAAATTTTCTCTTTTATTTGCTCATATATTTTATGCTGAGTAACAGTGTTCCCACTCAATAAAAACAAAATGTATCCAATTTCAAGAACAAAATGAATCCAAAATGTATCCAGCCTCCTAAAGTAGAATTATTATACTAAATCGCCTTATTTTATACCAATAAACTCTTAAATAATATTAATTTGCTTTATTCAACAATGTAAGTTTCGTTATTTATAGTAAATTCTTTTAGAAATCACACGCAATTTCTATTACATTTTAAAATTTAAGGTCAGAAAATATATGTTCTGTAGCTGTTGAACTATGCGGTAAAAACTATTCAGCACGAAAACGGGCAAATTTTATTTAGTCAGCAAATAACATTTTTTGGAAGATAATGCACTTAAAAGTTACAGCACTTTAAAAGTTTTCTAACATTTATTTAGTGTTCGAGAAAGAAATGTATCCATATTTCAGCAAAATTTTAAAATGTAGCCAATTTCGACATTTTAGCAGATTTGAGTATCTTTGTATCCAAGCTAAATTTTAAAGCAAAATTGTATCCAAATGGATACAATTGTATCCAAGTGGGAACGCTGCTGAGTAATGAGTATGAGTAGCATCAGAGTTTTTCACCACAATTTATTTTTAATCAAACATTCAAACTGTTTTTGTGGTTTTTACGCGACACATAAAATCGATAAAAAAAAATGAACTGTGTTAAGTACAAAATTTTAATTAAGTAATTTTTATTTCCATGAAAATTATGGTATCCCGAAAAAAAAACTCATTACAAAACCATTCTTGCGGTTTTTTACCATTTACCCAAAACGAAATATACGTATACCCTTATTTGGTGGTAATAATATTTCCTTCGAAGTTTCAATACTTACTGCCTTAATGTTGTTGAAAATTTTAAACACTTATGGTCATTTTTGTAACAGTGTGTATATGAGTGTATGTGTACTTTACAATTGGAATGTAATTAAAAAAGAAATTTCTGTTGCCTTGCCGCCACAGAATTAAAAATAATTTTGTTGGGAAAGGAAAAGGATAATAATAATAAATTTTTTTTCCTATGCTTATACGTTTCATATTCACCACATTGGTGTTAATTTTACTATTCCGTGTAAAGTGAGCCGGATGAAATAAAAAAAATGGAGAAATAGTGGTGGGCAATAAATTAAATTGTTACTTTTATTTATTTAAATTTTTTTGGAATTAACAATTGTTGTTAATAAAATATATTATTCGTAATTTTGCATAATATCCACATATCACATATATACATTATTAATTACCTATGTATATATATGTAAATATGAGGGCATAAAACTGGATAGCTTACAATTTTTATTTGTTATTAACATTATTCGAATATAAATTTGAGTTCGTATAGGTATGATTCTCTGGAAGAGAATTTTCAATTATTGTAATTATTTTAATTGTACCATAAAAATTTAATTACATCTCTAGAATATGTGGCATATATTCTAGAATTGGCATATATTGGAACTGGAAAATATGGAGTCAATTTCTTGCCATTATTCTATTTAATGTAGTATAATGCTTTGGTAGAATTTATTTTCTCAGAGACTGATTATTAAAATATAATAGTTTTGTACATTAAGCGATAGCAATTAATTTGAATTTTTTGAAATATGTTGTGAATTAAATTTTGTTTGTATAGATGTCGCTTCATGTTAGAATTCAATTTAATTAGCGAAGACTCATTACTAAAGAGAAAATTTTACAGGTTTTAAAATAAAATTTACTCTAAAAGTAGTAGATTTTAAGCTATAAGTATTTTTTGTATTACAACTGAGAAATATCAAAGGTTACCGTTTTTTATGCAACTGAAACGTCATGAAATGTTAATTTGTGAAAATAAGAGAGAAAATTAAGCTGTCCTCCAATTATTTTATTTAAGAACGTTTTATTCATTTCTCTGTTTTAGAAAGTCTCTCAGATATTTTCAACTGGTATTAATTTTAAATTAAATTTTTTACTAAAATATTTATTAATATTAATTTAAAAATAAAAATAATTGAAGTAACAAGCAATTTTCGGAGAGACACATTTTATTATTCCAAAAAAAACCAAAAATTCAATGAACTTGAAAAAACAAAATCGTTAAATTTTATTTGAATTTTTAATTATTTTAAGTTTTTACTCCCCTTTTTAACCCTTAAGTGTAATGATTTTTTTTCAATTTATTATAATTTAATTATTTATTTATGCAAGTCTGCTATTTACAATAAATTTTCTATAATTTATATATAAGTAGTTATGACGCGGAGTCATAATACTAAACTATACTAATATTTAAGGTGTATTTTTTAAATTAATTAAAAATTCTAGTGATGATGTCTTCAAAGTATTTTATAAGTACCTTAGACACTTCCATTTTTTTTTCTTTACGTCGTCTACAAAACTATTTTTAATTTACTACCTTCATTAAATTGGTTTTTTTGTATTGTAATTTATTAGAGCAATTAAATGTGTTGTCAACGCTTTTAGATTTTATACTTGTATGCACATACAAAAAAAATTATTTTTCTAGCGATACACCCAAAAAAAATTAAATTAAATTTTAAAATATGTAAATTTACTTACTGAAATATGATGATTATAAAACTGATAAATGTGCCCTGTAATCTTGATTTTAATTAAAGTTAATGCTTCAATAATTTAAATATAAATGACGCGTTCCTATCATAAAAAAAAAAAAGAAACACTCAAAAAAATTGTGAAGAATTTCATAATTTTTTTTTTCTGTTTTTGAATTTAATTTAAAAAACCAAACAATGACAATGAAAATTAACCTTAAAATAACTATGAAAACAGTGGCGAATATTAGAAGACAAAAAAAAAGGTGAAATATATAAGAAAAAAAAATTCAGGTAATTCGGTTGCTCTATTTCTATTTTATTATTTTTTTTTGTAACAAAACTAAAAAAGAAACAAATTATTTTTTTGGGCAAGTAAATTAGTGTGCATAACACATACCCAAATATAACATTATTAACTCACCATTTACAGAAGAATAAAATTTAAGAGCACATAATATTAAAAAAATTAAAAAAAGAAAAATATAGTAAACAGTAGCACGACAAGTGCTACATTAAAATACATACACAATTGTTGAGAGTAAGAGAATTTTGAATAGAGGAAAATGATAAATATTCAAACAAGTGAGGTGTTCTTTTTATGGTACACTCATAAAAAATAAAATTTTAATTAAATTTTTGTAAATTTGAAGAAAATTTGTAAGTTTGAAGAAAAAAATTAATAGAATTTTCTTAATTGACTATTTTATTTTGAATGTTCCAGTTCAATTCATCATTAACGCAAATTTTTGGGTTTAATTTCACATGCAATTGATTTTGTTTTCTTTTTTAATGATTTTTCAATACAAAATGGCCTTATATTGGATATGACCGCTTATGAAGCTGAGGTGTTGCAGCTCAACGAATCAAATATTCTTACAATATGTTTTCCAATTAAAAATCTTAACTCCTTATCATAAAATTAATTTATTCATATTATAAGATTTTAAAATAATATTGAGAAAAAATTAGAAATTCAATAACAATTTTTCTTTTGAAAAGGAACTGAAAAAGATAACTGAAATAGTTATGATTCATAACTGGATTACAAAAATTTTTAGTGCCTTATTCTGTGCCTCACATTTTTTTCAAATTAAAACTTTTAATTTTTCATATTTTAATTCATGATTTCTCATTTCTTTTAAGATATGATGTCAAAATTTAAAAATATCGAATAAATTCTATTTGAGTTTTGGTTTTCATAGGTCGAAATTTCATAAATATGAAGAAAAAGTGAATTAATATCCTAAAATGGGATGCTGATTTTTAGAAATTTTTAAATTTTAAGTCTTGCTGTATTAAATTTCTAATTAATGGCATATTTTAAAACTGTTTTAACCGCTTAAACTTCTATAGACGTAAAATGTAACTAACAATTTTATTGTACGTTGGAATTTTCAAAATTATTAAACATTTTATCGGACTTTATAAGAATCACATGTAACTAAATGCTCTTTTAGATCTTATTCTTGTTCTCCTACAAAAATTTAGGAAATGCGATTGTCAAATTCCTGGAAATAGTAACTTTTTTAATTTTTTTTTTTTACTTTTTGTTTGTGTTTTTGCCTGCTTAGAATTTCTATCATTCGTATAATGTTGCTTTTCATTAACAGTTCGGTTTTTTTAGTTTTTTGAGTTATATTTTTTTTTTAACTCAAAAAACAAAAACATTGGCATTAGTAGCACGTTCATCATTCAGCGAGTTTTTCATTAAAGAACATCTAAATTAAAAAACAAAACACCAAAAATAAATAACAATGAAATTTTTCCAAAGATAATTTAGTCTTGCATGAAATTGAAAAATTTTCAATAATCTTCTTTCGAACTGAGATGGTTGGTTTTTTTTTATATGTTTGTATAATTTCTAAAACGTAAAAAACGGGATAAGCTTATGCGGTTGTTTTTTCTCTAAAAATTTTACCTTTTCTTTTTGTTTTCTTTTTTCTTTCTTTATTTAAATGAACTTTGAATGAAATTAGAAAATTGGAGAAATGGAATGAATATTATGGTATTTAGCAGAAAGAGAAAAATAATGAAAAGAATAACAGAAACACCGTTAATAGAATTAATAATCTATAAGAAAAAAAAAGTATGCCAGTTACCCAATGTACAAGTTAGAAATCAATACATTAAAGTAGTCACACATTGCAAACTCACGAACCTATGCAATCTTAACTTAATAAAATCGTTTATTTTAGCCAAATCTCAAACCTTTCATGTTCGCACAAATATTCATGTGTGATTTATTAAAATTCTTAATAGTTTATTGATTCGGTTTCGAGAAATTCCTGAGTGCCTCTGATGCCAATAATCAAATAGTAAATTAAATAAATTAAAAATTAAAATTCAGTTAATTTACTAGTAACTAAATTTACGATAAAGAGAAATGAGCATCATATCAACAACACTTATTTAAGTTTTCTACCATAATGAAATTTTGATTGAATAGAACATTCATACATTCCGTTCAATTGACAGTAAGCTACGATAAGTGCTCGAAGATACGTGTTCCAATTTTTAAACATGGTCAAATTTCAATTGAATTTTTTAAAACTAGCTGACATCATGCAGTAATTTTAGTTTAGATTAGATTTTTGACTGATAACTGTAAAATTAATTACAAAATTATGACAGAATTCTAATTAAACTATACTGACAATTTTAATTTTTAATATACAAAATTTCAATAATCACAGAAGTATTTCAAAAATGTTACCAGATTTTTTTAAAAGATGCAAGCTTAGGACCGATTCGCGATAGTTTTGTAAGATCCGCACAATATGTACATAAAAAAATCTGATGTGGTCAGCACATAACCGACCGCATTGTATATTGCCTAGTTAAGTGAAAGTGTTACAGAATATTATAAAAATGTCTGTTAAATACTTCTTTCCAATTTTTAGGACATTAGTAAGCTTATGGTTAACATACTTAGAAAAATGTAAATTTGGCTCTTAGTAGAGTTTCGCTTTGTGCTACCCGAATTCCCTGAAATGCTCGCCAGTTAGTTTCGGTAACAACCAGAACTCAAATATAAAATTTCAAGAAATTCTATCAATTAGTTCCGTAGATATGGTGAAAAATGTAAAATCGGCCCGCAGATCAGTTTTCGAGCCCTGATATTTCCAAAAAATTTATATGTTCATTGTTTTAATACGAGGAATTCATATATTAAATTTCAATGACATCGGTTGATTATTTCTCTTTATATAGGCAAAAATGTATATTTGGCCCGTAGTAAACGTCTAGTTGCTGACGCCTGATTTCTTCCAAAAGTTAGGAGGTTTTGGGGCCGGTCGAGCGAAGCTTATGTATGAAATTTCAAGTAAATTGGTTGAATATTTTCTTCAAAATGTTCAAAAATGTAAAACAGGCCCGCTAAAAAGTGCAGTTCCCGAGGCCTGATATGTACCAAAAGTTGATCGATCCGTGCCATGGTGGAAACAAACTTACATATAAAATTTCATCAAAATCGGTTCAGCCGAACTTGAGATACACGCGTGCACACACAGACCGACAGACGGACAGACCGACAGACCGACAGACCGACAGACCGACAGACCGACAGACCGACAGACCGACAGGTTGCTAAAAATAGTTTATTTACACTTCCCTACTATGGAGAAGTGAATTCCCACCGAAAACTCGATATGCAAAATTTGTTGCCATCACATAACCTACCTATTGTTTACACAATACGGTCGGTAAAAATGATAGTTCAAAAAATTTTTTATACATTTATAATATACACTTCATAATTGCATGAAGTGTACATATATTTATCTCTGCCTCTAACGTATCTGCCTTTTTGAATTTATAAAATTTATTCTTCTTGGCGTATTAATAATTTGGATTTAAAAAAAAACGATGCGTTTGCTTTTAATACTAAACTATTTTTCTCCTTCGTCATCTTTTTTTTTTCTCATAGCTCGTGTATTTTCCAATCCGTTGCTGGAAGATAAATTCATTATATTTTTTTCTACCTAATAACATAAAGAAGTATAACATTAAAAATTTTAAAGCAAGAGTGAGAGCAAAAGCAAATGAAAAAAAAATCTGATATGCTGATCACATAACCGACCGCAAGGTGATTTGTCTGGTTTACCGAAAATATTTCATAAGATTATGAGAATGGCCTTTAAATACTAATTTCTAATTTTAAGGATCTTAGTAAGCTTTTAGTTATCATACCTAGAAGAATGTGAATTTGGTTCTTTGTTTCACTTCATGCTATCCGAATTTCCTGAAAAATTCGTTAATAATTTAGCAAACAGAGCTCAAATATTAAATTTCAGCAAATTCTTTAGATATGTTAAAAATTATAAATTCTGACCCTAGTTTTGGAAAAAATATTGTGATTATTTTCTTAGATATAATCAAAAACTTAAAATCGGCTCATAGGAAAATTCCAATTCCAGACACCTGGCGTACCCCAAAAGTTGATCAAACCATCTCATCCTCGATGAAAATTCAGATAAAAATATTCAGGGAAAATTCAGTCGTATTTGAGATATCGATCTGCATAGACAAACTGACAGACCAGACGTCTTTCTAAAAATTACTCAATTACTTCTGCCTAGTATGAAGAAACACGATATATGAAATTCGGTGCGATCACACAACCTACCTTATCGTATATAATGCGATCGGTAAGACATAAGAATAAAATAACAGTAAAGAAAATTAGAGAGAACGGCACAAAAAAAGAGTAAAACTTTTTTTTTTTTGCGGTAAATGAAACAAAAACCGTAGTTCCAATTTCAAAAGAGCAAAAATATTAAAATAAAGAAAACAAAAACAAAAATTAGTTTTGCTGCGTGGAATTGATTGGTTTTAGCACCGGGCCGAAAATGTTGTTTAACCAAATTCTTTTTATTGAATTTGTAGGTCTATAAAAATTCTTTATAATCAGAATAGGTTTTGAATAGGTGGTTTTCTGAACTTTTGTATTAAATAATAATTTTTGAAACACCTACATAAATTCGTAAAGGTAGATTACATTGTATGTGCATAATATATAGAAGCTTTGTGGTAAATTTTTTTTTGGATTAGATCGTACCAAGTGAATGTGTTTATAACCTAGATTTTTTATATCTTACTTATGTAGGTTAAAAATGGTTGAAAATTTAATTTATTTCAAGTTTTTTTTTTTGTTTTTTGTTAAAATTCTTTTTATAGAAATTCTCATTTTTGATTTTGTAATTTTATAGTTTGGCATTTTTTTAAAATTGGTAAAAATAAAAGATAAAATATTTTGTGTTACAACTACTATAGTAAAATATTATTAATCAATTGAGATTCAAATTTCAAATAAGTTTGTTCGAAAAATCTTGACAGATTTATAGGCGTTATGTGGAGCAAAAATGTGCGCTTACTTTCACATGCCGACTATGTCATATTGTAAATGGCTTTTTATAATTTATTGAAAATTTAGAATAAAATTAGTTATACACAACAATAAAACTTTCGCTTTTAAGATTATACTTACTATAAGAAAGTAAGAATATAATTTATTTTTTATTTAAAAAGTTAGTAGGTGCACATAGAATTGACACTGCTTAATAGGAACTCTAATACTCTCATATACGTACGTATACCTTACAATGATTACAAAGTAATATTTTACTAATTTGGCGAGATCAATTACGGATAAATTTACTTCTATAAACAATTAGTATGGCTGGACGAAACTAGTACTTTCGAAAGACCTAAATATTTTGAACAGGGATATTGAGTAAATGACATTCAATTTCTTAAGCAATAGCTGGGTTATACTTTTGACATTAATTATTAACATAGGAAACATTGTGTTATTAAAGGCGAGTCAGTGGGAGGGGTTGTTATGTAAGGTAGGCAAACAATTACATATGAAAGATAATTTTGCACGTCATTATGCTTTTTAAATATTGTATAAGCAAAAATTTTTTTTGAAAATATTTGATAAATATTTTAAAATTATTTAAGTTTTACTATATTATTCTCATATGTCCTCAGCACTTATTTTTCGTCAGTATAATTTACTTTTGCATTATTAATATGAATTTTTTGTCAAACAAAACGTTTCAAATTTCCAGTTATACTTATGTAATTAATAAAAAAAAAAACCATTATACCATAAATTTAAACCAAAAAATATTTTCAAAAAAAAAATTTTCATTACTTGGTGATGGTGATGAATGACATTAATCAATTAAAATTTTTTTGACCAAATCACTTACGCTCGCATGTAAAAAATTTCGCATGTAATTTACAATGAAATTATGACACTTTCGTTTTCGTATTTGATGGTAATTTTAGACACAATAAATTTTTCTAATATTTCACTGTCAAATTAATCGTAACAACCGTCAACTAACATAGTGATAGTGAAATTTATTTTCACTATCGAATATGCAATTTTTAAGTGGAATCTTTTTAAAATACAAGTTGTAAAATTTTTTAAATTAACATTTCAATTAGTGAACATCCACTTGTTTCATTTATGACTTCTAATGTGGATTTTTGAATATAGATTGTCATGATTTCAATTAGTTTTAGAAATTTAATTAGCCTGATAATATTTATGAATGACTGATAATTTCAAAGTTGTGTAGCCTTAATGTTTTCCAAATCCCAATCAATTCCAATATTCATTGGCAATTTCATAAAAGATTCACGTGAATCTTAGTGAATTTAAAATATTCTTACAAAAAAATTTAAAAAACTGACAGTGCAAGAAAGGATGGAATGTGGAATGTGATATTTTAATAAATTTCGTTTGACGCATCACTGTTGAATTGCTTAGCCCATTTTTTGTCAGTGTACCAATGCGGAAACAGTTTTGAAAATTTACGAGATTGGTATGATTTTAAAAGGCTGCTTCGAACCAAATTTTTTTAAAACACAAATTTTAAAAGTATTTGTCCGATGCCGCTTCAAAATTACCGCTGTACACTAGGTACACTGAGAAAAAATTCTGAAATTAACTTTCATAAAATTACATGCTCCGAGACTCTCATATTCAATTTTTGAAATTTACTGTAAGGTAAATTTACAGAATCCTCTGTACGAATGGTATGAATAATTATTTTAATATTATATTCATATTTCTTTTATAAAAGGTTATTCATTATATCAGATATTTTTTTTGATAATATTCAAAAATTTTTACATAAATTTAAAATGAAAAAATTACCGTATTTCCGTATCAACACCCATACAGTTAACGAAAGAATATTCACACATCCTTTTACATTATAACAATTTGCCTATATATTGAGTTGACAATTTGCGTTTATAAATTTTTAATGTACTTTATCTGTCATTAATCAATTCTACTCGTCAACTTTTGTTAATTGTATGTACAACATACTTACATACATACTTAAACATAACACACAATATATGTATGTATATGTATGTTTGTATCAATGATTTAAGTACAATAAAATTTACCTGCGGTATATAAGTAGAGTGATGTATGTATGAGCATATTTCGCTTTTAAATTATTGAATAACTTTGAATGTTAACATAAAATTTTAATGAAACAAAAAGCAAATTAAAAAAAAAAAAAACATTTACATTTCTTTTATTTCCACCTACATTCATAATAAAATTTTTAACATTATTAATAACGTTGTTAAAAACAGAAGAGAAAAAGCCCAATACAAAACAAAACAACACAACAACAGTAATGATAATGTTGTCTGTCACCATCACAAAATTTTCTTTCATCATAATTATTATAATCATTAAGCATCATTATCATTATGATCAACAACTTAATGAATAAATGAGAGGGAGAACAAAAAAAAATATAACACTTTTTTTTTGTTGTTTTTTTTTCCCTCAAACCAAAGGTATTTTATTTTTTAACATATCACAATTCAAACACGTCATGTGACAAATTTTGAGTGATATAAATTCTGTTTTCTTTCACCACATTATTGAATGTTATTCAACAACAGTCAACATTTGTTATTTTTAGCAATTTTCAAAAAAAAAAATTTTGAAAAAAAAAATGCTTATTAATTTCATTCTGTCCATTCGTCCATGGACATGTTTCCAAAACTCCTACTCCCTTGAAAATAATAAGCTAAAATTACATATAATTAAATCTTTACTAGAAACTTATTTCCGTAGAAGAAAATTTTTACCTATCTTTCGCTCCTCAGCTGCTCAAAAGTCCTAAAAATGTCGTTTTTTAAATATTAATTTTAACGAAACCGCTGTACCTGTAATATCATGTTCTTAATTCCACAAATGCAAACAAGGAGTGATGAGCTTCTTCCACCGCGGCATAGTATAACTGATTTAAAAAAAATAAAAACAAAATGGCCACTAAAACTAAAAATTACTTAAAATGCATTTTTTTCGAATTTTCGAAATTTCTAAAATTTAACTGCAAACATTTCCCAATTTCTATAAACGCAGAAAACTCACGGTAAATACCATGATGTTAAAAAATATAATTGTTTTTCTTAACTGACACAATTAACCCTTAAATTCAAGCTAACGCCTCTTTCAACTGGTTTTTTTTTTTTGCCGCATCCTAAATGTATGCAATAATTTAAAATATTTTCGTATATTAATGAAAATAATTTTAATAATGTACTAAATGATTGTTTTTAAAAGCAGTACATTATTTTCACTTATTGAACAGAAAAATGCTGCTTTACAAATCATTGTTTTGACCCAAACTTTTTTTTATTAGAAATTGGAAAAGACAGAGAAAGAGTTAGGAAAAAAAGAAAAAAATATGGGTACTGTTATAATAAGTAGTTTGTACCGTTTATTTATATATGATATTATTTAAATATATAGTATAATGTATATACATTTGCGTTTGGACGTGGGAATTAGAGTATTCATTATTGATGTCATAATAACTAAATTACGTTATTACGGTTTTAATTACATTATTATGTGTATAAATATGTATTTTTTTAATATCCATACGTATAATAAGGTTTTTGAGTTATCACAAAGATGAGTAAGTGATAAGAATTTGAATGGACTATAACAATTCAACGGGATAAATTTTGTGATGTCATGACGATAATTTCTATTCATATATGGTATTTTGTATAGACTGAATGTGTCTGTAAATTACTCACTGTTCCACTCACATTTACAACACATATCTTCATTTACATGGATTATGATAAGTTTCATATCGTTATTTATTCACTGTCAGCAAATTTGACACTCACCCATCTGAAAGGGGGGATAAAATATTTATCTGGCCTAGTATTTCTTATCTGAAAATTGTTTTTGCAAATATTTGGCGTCTTAAATTCGTTGGTTAAATTACGACACGTGCAAGCTGCAAATATAGACTGCAAATAACTACAGATATCAAATATAACAACAAGTTGCAAATATAACTATACAGACTGCAAATGAGTCTTCATCTCAATTGAATGACTCACTGATATGTCTGTGATTTTTGAGGTACAGTAACTCTTGATTAGAAATGAATGATTTTTATAAATTTATTATTTGAGAATTATACAATGCTATTGTAATAATTACTCGTGCACAGCAGCTAAATCAAATGTGATATTGGATAGTAAGAGGTGAATATACGTACTCAACGCTTCCAAATTCGATCTGGTTGACATCTATTGTAATAATTACTCGTGCACGGCAGCTAAATCAAATATAATATTGGATAGTAAGAGGTGAGTATAAGTACTGAACACTTCCAAATTCAATCTGGTTGACATCTACCTATTTGAATCATATTAAAATATATAAAGTTAATATATAATTTCTTAATAAATATTTATGTACTTATTCCTTTAATATTTATTCATTAATTTTATCCTTATATACGACATGTGAATATTAGCACCGCATACTTCTTAATTACTTCTTTTGATTTGTAAAATTTATGAATTAATTTCAAAGTAATTATTATAAATAATTATAATAATTAATGTACGAGTATATAAGATCAAAAAGTTAACTAGAAATTAAAAGATGAGTGTAATTATTACGGAATAATAATAAAATTCATTAAAATCTTAAATATATTTTTATTTTCATCCACATTTACACGATATACTCAAGTTAATTAATAAAGTAATTATTATTATGATTGTAATAATTATGTTATGTAGTCCAATCTTATCCAATTTAATTTGTATTATGATATTTTTTATTACATTTAATTCAAAGAATGATTTTTTTTTATTTTTGATTGAAAGTAATAAATTACTTTTTTATAAACCAAAATCGATTCCTTTTCATTTTGTTTTTGTTTTAATTACTTTACAAATAATTACTTATCATAGAGTTTTTCTTTTTAATTCGGTAAGTAATAAAATTTTGATTAGAAATTTTAATTGAAACCGCATAATAAAAGTCTAATAAAACCAAAATAAAAAAAAAAACGGCTTATCATCAATTTCATTGATTACTTAATAATTACAATTTGTAATTTAATAATAATTACTCATTCATTGGGTAATTGAGTAAAATTGTATGTATAAGTGAGCAGAATTTATTGTAATAAAAAATTGTGTAAGCTACTGTAAATTTAACACATGTGGATGGTAGGTACATTTAGATCAGAGGTTCCTGAACCTTTTTCTCTTGTAGACCCCTTTGTCGGGTTTTTCAATTTTTGATAGACCGCCTGCTTCTTTCTTTGATAGATTTTAATTTCTAACGCAGTAGCAAAGTATACCTATGATATAAGAAAGTTAAATAAAAAATTTATTTAATTAAATTCATATTTTTTCGTAGACCCCTAGCAGGTCTTTATGGACCCTGGGGGTCTATACAGACCACTTTGGGAATCACTGATTTAGACTGATAATTTATGCTAACAAATTTTAATTGTATTACAACAATTGTAATGTATCACAACTTTATCGTTACACAATATTGTTATTGTAAGTGGTATAGAAATTTTTTTTGTCGGTAATTATTATTAAAATGGCTACTACCTAACCTACTATATATTTTTTGATTATATTTTTATTAAATAATGTTCAATTAAAATTTATGTAATTAAAACATTGTTTTATAAACCACAAAATTATTTATCAGTTAATTTCGTTATTCGAGAAAACCGCTTTAATTTGATTAAAATTATTTTTAACATTACATTCAAATGTTTTACTCAATAACATATTTATTTATGTATAGTGCCATATATGTATATGATTGTATGCCAAAAGGTTGTAATTTTAAAATGTTATTTGTAATTGTTTATCTGATGTTTTCAAGTATAAAACTTGCTATTTAAGAATAGCAAAGTATAAACCAGCTGATTTTAAACCAAAGCTATTAAAAATTTTAATTGCTTTATATAAATATTCGATTTCTGTATTAAAATATTGAATATTTATGCTAAATTTCTAATCACTTGTCTTAAAATACTAAATCTTTGTTCTAAAAATCTAATCTAGTAAACAATTGTGTCAAAATACAGAGAATTTCTGAAACAATACTAAATGTTTGTTCTAAAAAGACTAAACATGCGTACTTAGTAAAATATTAAAACTTTTGTATTAAAACATCCCTCATTTGTATTAAAGTGTTAAATAGTTGTTTTAAAAAACGAAACCTTTGTATTAAAATAACAAATATTAGAATTAAAATATTTTGCAATTGTACTAAAGTATTTTGCATTTGTACTATAAAGACGGATTGAAATATTAAAATTTTGACCATTTGTTCTAAAATACTAAACGTTTCTTCATTAATTAATTAATGTATGTATAAATGCAGATAAAAATCGGGTTGCCGTGTCGTACCGTAAAAACCGTTTAGTAGCTTTATGCTATATAAAATTTATTACTTGGAGAACAGTAATTACTTAAATTATTACTTAATTTTCTCTACAAAAGTGCTCGTATATTTTGATATATCGTATGCTTAAAATTATAAGATAGAAATTTATAATATAATTTATATTATATTATAAATTTCTATCATCCGAAAATGAAAAAATGCAGTTATTAATATTAAAGGGTTCTATGAGCCTATAAAAAGCTGTAAGAATGAAATCATGCTCTAAGGCCTTGTAATTTCCCTGATATTGTCAAAATTAAATAGTTTCTATTTACAAATTTCTATTGTGTCTTGTTAAAAATGTTTTAATTATGTGCCAAATGAAAAATTTTGACATTTACTTAAATTAAACCAAAAAATATAATGAATTCTTTTGAAAAAAGAATTTTAACACTTTATCGATCGGTTGTGGTTGAGGCTGCCACTCAGTAAGTACCGGCTAAGTCGCGCCCGAATTTACTCCCAGTACCGGCTAAATTTTCACTATGCATTGTGTTGTAATCCTTTTGTTATAAAAAGTTATAAAAAGACCAACTCACTGACAAAAACCGCCGATAACCAAAAGCCAACTAATAGACTACCGGTCAATAAGCGCTGGCAATCGATAAAAAGCTACCGGTCGATGAGCGTAAGGAATCGAAAAGCCGATAAATAGGCTACCGGTCGATAAAGTATTAAATAATTGAAATTTTAGAATATTCTTTCATATAAAATACCGATCTTTATAAATGTAACAGTTAATTAATGTTATAAATACCATTTTGATAGAGTTCAGAATATTAAAAATTTTTTAAAAGCGGTCACACTGTCTACGATATTATATACAATAAATTTGTAGCCAGTTAAAATAACTAGTTATTATTTCATTATTATCATTACAATGTTATTTTATTTTTATTATTATTATATGATAAAAATCATTATTAAAATTTAAAGATCATCTGAAAATGGTAAACTGAAACACAAAAAAAGCCTATAATTTTTATAAATTTTTAATATCCCGATTTTAATCTTGTCATAATATGCATTAATGAATACATTAAACACCGTACGCAGACCGAATACAAGCAACAAAAAAAAAAAACGTGAATTACAAAAGGAAGCTTTATAGTAATACGAATATTAAAAAAAAAATTATTAATAAAAAAAAAAGGTTAAAAAATAAAATAACTTCTGTTTTGAACAACAAAAACTCATCCTATATACAATATACAAGGTAATTAAAGTTGAATATGATGGTGATAGCATTTTCCTGCTTTTAAACTTAATAATAATAAAAGTATATTTTGTACAATTTTATTTATTCTCATAATTTTTAGCAGTGTATAATAATTACCATTAATTGTGAGCATTATTAATTTGTTTTATCATTTATAACGCGAGAGAAACAACGTATTATTCTAGAAATTAACGGAATAATGTTGAAAGAATAAGTTTATGTGTGTTGTTTTCTGACTAACACGTGAAAATTTTGTCTATTATAATATTGTATAATTACAAACAACTCAAGTATCAATATTGTGAATATTTTCTAAAGAGAACGAAATTCTGTTAAACAGTATGCAAGAAGTAATCTATAAATTTAAATATTAAAAATTGGTGGTAAATTTTTCCTACGAAAAGGTGATAAGTAATTTATCGGAATAAATGTGCGTAACTCTCCCCTCAATTTAACTATATCGTAAGCTTTTAGTTAAGTAAGTTATAGAGTCTTTTTCGTTTAAACTGTAACATGCTTAGGGTTTTCTAAATATTAGTCCTTATCTTTTGTCTTTTGAATTTTAAATTAACAGTTATGTGTAATTATATTTTGAGAGCAATTAAAACAGAGTTGACTGGACCAACCCACCAACCATGAGTTTATTTTTCCATTTTTAATATTTTTTAAACTCATAAACTGAAATAATGTTTATTTTATGTAATAAAATTTATTTATAATGTAAATATTTTTTTTTTTAAAACTTATTTATTAATCTACATAAATTTTTGGTCTCTTTACAGGTGAGTTTCCTATATTATATGCTCCAAATTTTATTTTATAAATTAAAAGTTTAAATGGAAATTTTGGATATTTTTTTTTTAATGGCATCCCTTTAACTTTATTTTAGGTAAGTTTGTTTTATCTTTGCTAATAAATTTCATATTACAATGGGGATTTTAATTCTTATCATGCCGGCAGAAAATAGTGTGAAATATTTATTTTTAAAGTAATATAAGGGAAACATGAAAGACTACGCTTACTACTGTTAGATTTAATAATAGTCATTTGTACGTTTATTATGGTAGTTTGCATTACATGACCAAAGAATTCGGCTATGATTGTTTGAGGTGCAGGGAAAAGCAAAAATCATTGTTACCTAAAAAAAAGCTTATTGTTACATCATGAAACACTTATATAACAAACATTATGTCAACAATCCCAATTAAAACACTGATTTGATTTAACTTCAATTGCTACCAAACAGATGGCCTAATCAATGGGCCGTTTATCTTCAAGCATATAACTATCGCAGAGAATGTGCTAGAAAATTCCAATTTGAAATTATAACAAGTAAAAACGTTTCAGTCGGTATAAACCGATTGAATTATACCCTGCACCTTTCGTTGTTGTATAGCAATTACTCAAACCTGTGAAACCATTCCATAGAAACTTCACGGATATGTCTGACCTATACCTGGACACACAACTGCCAAGTTTCATGAATCTGACTTAATTACTTTGCCGAATATAAAAAATTTGCTTTTGGAGTTGTATGGATGCCACCCGAACCGGTGCAGCTATCCCATTAAAATTTTTAGAGCATATGTAAAATATAATTGGACACATGTATACAAAATTTTATATTTGTACCTTTATTAATTTTTGAAATATTTAAAATAAACTCTTTGAGTTGTATGGCAGCTACCCGAGTCTGTCAAGCAATTCCACTAAAACTTCGCAAGTATATCTGATCTATAATTGGACATACAACTACCAAGTTTCATGAATCTAACATTTTTATTTTTCCAAATATTTAAAATAAGCTTTTGGACTTGTATAGGAGCTACTCGAACCTGTCAAGCAATTCCACCAAAACTTCAGAAATATCTTTGACCTATAATTGGACACATGACTGTCAAGTTTCATGAATCTGACTTTATTATTTTGCTGAATATAAAAAATTTGCTTTTGGAGTTGTATGGCAACCACCCGAACCTCATTAAAATTTTTAGAAAATATGTAGAATATAATTGGACACATGTATACAAAATTTCATATTTGTACCTTTATTAGTTTTTGAAATATTTAAAATAAACTCTTTGAGTTGTATGGCAGCTACCCGAACCCGTTGTCCGAATTGGTCCAAAAACAATAGGGTTCTTCCTTGGCACAAAAGAAACAACTTGTGAAAGTTTGGTGTCGATTGCATTATTCGTTTTTGAGTTATCGTGCGATCGGACGGACTAGCGGACGGACGGACGGACGGACATGTCTAAATCGACGCAGAATTTTACGCTGAGCAAGAATATATATATATGTCCATACCGCAGATGACTCCTTCAAGTAGTTACAAACTCCATACCAAAGTTAATATACCCTTCACGAAGTGCAGGGTATAAAAAGTGGTAGTTTCGTTTACAGTGACGATCCGTGAAGACCAACTGCAATCCTAATACTAAGTGACAGGTTTTTATTACACAGCAATTATTCGCAGCTATAATTAAGATCTTCATAGGTTTACTTAAAATTTATATTTAATGATTCCATTGCATTAATCTAATTTAAAATATTATTAAATTAGGATGAACTTTTAGTCTTATCTTAAAATCTTCTTAATCCAGTTATCATTGCAATTAAATAATTTTGCAATCATTTTGTAAAATAATAAAATTTATTCCAATTTAAATGCCAAACTCAAATCTTTTATTGTTTTACTTAATTCATACAACTTGTAGCTTTAATAAGACGCTTGTCGCGTCAACATTGAAAATCTCATTTCAACAACGATACAATAATGGTTTATATATGCAGTTAAGAAATTTATTGTTACCGCTAACTCAAAACCATATTGTAGAATTTATAAAATTAAATACAAGTGAAGTGTGATTTATTCAAATTCTAATTTCAATTTGAAAAAAATTCAATTAACCGCTCTTATTTCCATCTGATCTAGTTTAGTTTTTTTTTTGAAAAATTTTTCATCTTATTTACAACAATTCGAAATAATCGTGGAATGCATGAGTATTTAATTTTTTTAATAAATTTTAATAAAATAACAATAGAATAAGCAAAAACTTGTAAATAACCGTTCACATTTGTAATTTACAAAACAATGTGAATTGTAAGCATATTGTAGACAAGATTGTTAAAAATTATAAAAGATTTGTGCATATTTTCGTTTTAAAGTATGAATATTTGAATTGTGCATGTTAAGTACACGAGTTTTAGAGTTTATTCTTAAAGAAATCAACTTTTATAACAACAATGATAATAAATTCATTGAATCTGTGCAATTTTAAATAATGAAAAGAATTATAATAGTTAGATTTAATTTTATAACATACCACAAATGAGAAAAAAAATAAAGAAAAATATTATGTATTTTCCCGTCATATAAGTATGATCCATATGAAGAGAAGGGTTAATGACTACCACAAAACAATTTAAAATAAGTTTTATAATCAATTTGCTCAACGCGTATATTGCAGAGCAATTCAAAATAGCATCAAGAGTCTCGATTCCAAGTAAGAGTAATAATTTTATGTCTAACATTAGAATACAAGTGATTACCAGAATGATTTCCATTTCTTTTACATTCCACGTTCCAAAATCCACATTCAACTTTTATGAATTTTAAAAAATTTTAAATAATTGAAACAATTTCTGTTCAATTTTCAGTTTGACTCAAATTGGAACAGGAAATTTAATTTTTAAAATACTAGGTTAAATTTTTAATTATCCGCAAGCCTCGGTAAGGGTTTTACGTACGATAACGAAATTTACACTTAGTATAAGAGAGCACACACAGAATATGAAAGTGTGAGAGAAAAATATAAGGAAGATGAATTTTAAGACTTGCAGAACTTAAAAACTATTCTACAAATAGTTTTTAAGTTTTAAAGTCAATCGGTGTATACAAATACTTAATAAGTGTCAATTTTGTTAAAATTTCTACATTGTGCGATTTCATTAATCTCACTTTGTCAAACTTGAAATTAAAGTTTTGAAAACTAAAACTCTGTAGAGATTTTTTTCATTATTTCCGAAACGTGGTAAATTCTTTCTCTTTTTTAATATTAATGAAATTGTTAAAGTATTCGAACGTGCATTTGTTATTATAGACAAAATATAAAATAGTTTAGTTTATTTAATTCCCGGCAGGGTAATTATCTTTTGTGACACATCTCTAATTTTTTCATGCTACCTTAAGTGATATTAATGAGGATTTAAAGGCGAATTAAACACTATACAAATCAACGTCAGCATAGTAACACGGGAAAATTACTTAACATCGTAATACTTGTACTTAATTCTAATTCAAATTGATTTTTATTATACAAAGTAACAAGTACTTATGACCTTCTTCATTTTTTGCTTCCATCAACCATATTTATCTTGTTGATCATTTTTAAGCAATAGATTTAAAAAAAAAAACATTTTTGTTGTTCAGTGTTTTAAAATTAATTTCGTTATTTTAATTGTGTGTGGCTGTGTGTGTGTGGTATGTGAAATTAAAAATTTAATGAATAGTTTTTCTGAAATACATGACGTTTGTATATATATGTTTGTATATATATTACAGAGTGACAATGGAATCGAAGCGCAGACAATTTTATTAAAAAGAAAATCTTTAATATTTTCATTACAATTTTGGAGATTACAGGGATGTTTTCACATTTTTTATTGATTCCGTACTTAGTCAGCTCAGTATAGAATTTAATTTTGAATTAATTTGAGTTGGAAACCCTATATTAATAATTTCATTTATATAATGCCAAAATTTTATACAAAAATTTGAATTAATTTTGTTTTAGCTCAGAATTTCTTTTTTTACTTTTCAAATTATAAAAATGCGTTGTCCTGTATTCTTTTTTTAATTCATTCTGTTCCTCAGTCAAAGTTTAAAGCAATTTAAAATAAAAAAGCATTTTGAAAAATAAAATATGAAGCGATAATTTAGTTTTCAATTACAAACAAAAAATTTTTCTCAATGTTTAGTTTATTTGGGTACTTTTTTTTTTGTGTGCCATACTGCAAAAACCGCACTAGAATTTGTTAAAACAATTTTTTTTTTTAATTTTTTGGAATTCGGTAGAGCAGAAATATTTTTTTACGAAAATTTCTTTTAATTAAAAATGCAATTTAGAAAAATATGAATTTTCATTTTAATGTAGTGAATTCATTATTAAGTATGTGCGATGGTAAATGCAAAAGTATATTTTGAAATTAGGATAAATTTTAAATGTGTAAGCATAAATAGAACTGTTAACTCTAAGGCACTAAGGGTTTGGACATCAAATTCATATTATAAATGCATTTTTTTCGCTTGATTGTTTAATGAAAATTGGAAAGTGCCCAATTTTTTTGGTGAAACACAAATTATGAGCATTTACATAAAAAATTTCTTAATTTAATAAAATCCATTAATTTGTAACAAATATAGAATATCAGGCGAAGTTGGTTACATTTGAAGCCCGAAAGAGCTTAAACAAAATTACCGAATACCAGACGAAGTTGCTTACTATCGAATACTAGACGTAGTTACTTATTATTTGAAGCACGAAAGAACTTAAGGCATTAAAATGCGGCCATAAAAACTTTAAAACAATTAAACAAATTAATACAATTCGTGTTCTAAATTAAAAATGCCGATTTCCTGTTGTTAGTTATACAAGGCAAGTACAAAAGTTCTCACTTTTGTACTTGCCTTGTGTAACTAACAAATTAAGACCAACATCGGCGACATATTACATGCTGTAACATGCAAATATTTGAGTAGTTTTTTTATTGATTAAATTTTACATACAAATTTAGTAAAGGTGCAGAGGCTTCCGTTTTAGTATTTGTCTACCCGTTGACATTTAAGATTAATTCGTGTCGCTGACACAAATGTCACACTTATGATATTTATCATAAAACTTTTATTAAAACTGTTAAGTAATTTGAGTGCTGCGTTATAGTATTAACTGCTATGCAACGCATCGCACCGCTTTACTGCTCCAAATGCAATCATTCTTCTAAATTAAAAATGTTCTAAAATAACGTTTCCAATTTATTAACTCTCTCATTTTTCTACTTTCCTTGTCAACCTTATAAATGAATAACAAAATTTAAAATATCAAAATGAATTTCTCTGCCGTGTAAAATAAATTGTACAAAATTTAATTTTTTATTTGTAATTGTTTTATATAGCAATAAAATTAAACAAAAAAAAATCCAAAAAAATGAAAAACCTACAGAGAACGTGACTCTTCTAAATTAATGGTATTTAGTTTACTTTTACTTTTAAACTCATAAAATAATTTTCATTAAAAAAACAAAAAAAGAAACCATGCCAAAAGTTATGTAAAAAATTTATTTTAATATGCAATTAATGTTGTACTGGTTTTTGATTGGATATGGTTGAATATACATAAAGAAGTGAAAACAGTATAACAATTGAACTTGATCTTTAAAAATTCAAGAAAAGTTTTAATTAAAATGGTTGTACGATTTTTTTTTCATTTTTGTATTTTGTAAAGAATGGAAAATAGTACGGATATTTTTTTTTAATTTTTAATTTGTTTTAGAATTTAAAATTAAGTACAATAATTTTGAAATGCTATGATTTAAGTATACCAGTTTATAGTGTTGCAACTATTTGTATGATTACTCTTTTCCGAAATGTATGAGAAATTCATCTCTTTCTTAAATCAAGTTCTAATTATTTGAGATGTGAATCTGTTGCATCACAGTTCCGTCGTATTTGTTATTCTCTCTCAAGACAATATTTTATGTAAACGATACGGGGCGGCTTACAGATTTTTAGCTTTGAAACTAAGTAGGTAGTATTTCAGAATTCTATAAAAAATTTTTCTTGTGCGTGTATTGTATAGAAAATATTGTTCTATTATGAATTATGTACTCACATTCACAAACGAATTTCATATTATTATAAGTAATACAAAATTCGTTAAATACAAAGACACAGAAGTCGCAAAATAAGAAAGAATTATGGTAGCAAACCGGGCTTTTTACGCAAATATAAAACTGTTCAAATCAAATCTCTTATCGAGAAATGTGAAGTTGAGATTATACAAAACTTTAATAAGACCCGTACGAGAACTTATTAGAAGGTTTGAACTTTTAAAACGAATGAAATTAATCAACTCGCAATCTTCGAGAGAAAAATTTTAAGAAAAATATACGGGCCATAACAGGAAAATGATGAAAGATACGTCAAAATTCAAAATGAAAATTCGTCAAAACCCAAAGAATAAAATTAGTTGGGCACGTCATAAGAATGCCAGATTAAGCAGTAGTGAAAAAGATTTTGAAAGATAATCCGATTGGTAGAAGAAACCGTGGATGCCCGAGACAAAGATGTTTAAATTCCGTGCAGGAACATTTATTAAAAATAGGAGTGGATCAACACATTCGGGCCGCATCCGGTTGGCATCGTATTGCACAGGATGCGTGGGTCAATCCCGGGCTGTAAAGCAAAGAAGAAGAAGAATTCAAAATGAGATAAGAGTGTGCTATTTCATAATGGGAGTATAAATAATGCCGTGTGTTTTAGAATTTAAATGATAACTACAGTTGTAATGCAAATAGTGTTCACAGCTCTTTAAACAAGTTTGTTTTAATGAAAATTTTTATAAAATTTTGTTAAGCAACCCGTTATTGCTTAAACTAAAAGTTGATTTTTTTAAATTTAAGCTCTTAAATTTCAAATATACGGTATATTTTAAAAATTCCACATACAATTCAAATTCTAATTAAAAACATTTCAAACAATTATAAATTTTTATAAAACTAAGACTTATTGTAAAATATCACTCTCTCCATTCAATAAGTTTTATATTGTTAATATTTAACTGGACTATTCAATTTCGAAAAATTCTTATTTATTAATATGAACATTAACCCTTTATTTACAATAAATTATTTTGTGTATACTTGGTAATAATTCATATTTTATGGTATATAAGATTTGAATAGGTTCTCACATTGTTTTAAATTTTATTATTTAAAATTACCTATGCATACATTATGTTATACTTAGTGCACATTATTATTTTTTACCCCTGAATTATTTCATATAGTTTTCAATATTGTTAACATTTTATACTTAATTATTATAATACATATGTACTCGTATATAAATGTATGAAATAACTATTATGACATTGTTATTGTTATGATATTTGAGTACATATGTAATACCTTTTCCAAGTTTTGATTTTTAATCAGAATGTATATTAAGGAACCCCTTTTTTACATATTTTTCTTTTTAATTATTACTAGCTATCCCTTTGTTTTATTGTTATACATATAATACTTTTTTTCATTTAAAATAATAATTATCTTTATATTAATATCTTTACATTCTTTTAAATTTCTTTTGATTAGTTGCAATAGTAACCAAAAAGACAAAGTGAAAAAGAAAATATGTAATTCCAAATTGAAATTATCGGTCAGTCCGAATTCTCTCTACATACTTATTTACTTTTGTAATGATTAAGAAGGTTTTCTTTCTCTCATAAATTCTTCGTAGATGAGTTTTATATTCCTGTTCTGAATTCAGTTTTAAAATATAGCCGTTTGGTGGTTTATTGTTAAATTTAAAATTATTACACGTAAAGTACTATACTCAATTGTTATTGTATAAATCGCGAATTCTATGTTTGTATTTTTTCTCAATATTCAAAAATGGGGGGCTTATTATGACTATCGAATTATTAAGTGATAATAAATATTTATCGTAAAAGTTTTAAAAACCTATTATAGACACGAATCATTTGTACAAATTGGTTTGTGTTTACGAGAATTATCGCTATGAATTAGTGATTCGATACTCTCAATTAGCTCCAGTAGTGAGATATTTTCGAAAAGAGTGAAAGTAGAAAATGAAAGAGGTACACAATTGCAAAGTAATATGTGGATAATTTATTTTAAAAGTGATTTAAGTTTATTTTGCAGCTTTAAAAATCTCTTATATTCAAAGCAGTGATAATGTATTGACATTATAGTTGGAATATCTTGAAAAAAAGTTGACATAATAAAAATAAATAGGTAGTTGACCAAATTTTTTCAGCGTTTAAAATTTATTATTAAAAAAAATGCTCTTCAATTTGCAGTTCCATTGTATGTATTGTAAATTATGCATTTCTCCTCTCTTGCAAATTAAATGAAGATACAAAAGAGAGGAGTATTTTCATTTAAATTTGACATTGTGAGAGAATTGCAATAAAATTGAGAGTGTAATATTAAGACAACGAGTAAAAGAGAACATAAAATTGTTGAATGCGGAATAAATGATTGAACATAAAATATTTTTTTAGTGTTACCAACATTTGCCCGAAAAAAAAATTTTATTTGGAAGAATTTCATGTCATTATGAGACACAAGGTATTTAATATGCACAAAATATAAAAGATTTTTTTTTTTGTTGTTGTTGTTGTTAAATAATATTCAATCTGAATAAATAAAAATATGGAAATTATTAAAAATTAAAAAAAAAATTCCAACTTTCATTATTAAAAATAAAAAATATGAAAAAAAAAATATTTTTTTTTTCATTTTGCAATATGGAAACTTTTTTTTTGTTTTGGAATTTTTTATTTGGAATTTTTTTTTTTTATTTGGTGTTTTTTTTAATAATTATTATTGTTATAAAAGACATTTTTTTTAATGAAGACAAAAAGTATTCACCATGATTATGCTTATATTTTTTTTTTTATTATTGTTGTTATTTTATTTTTGTAAACATAAGCACTGAATTATTCCGGGAAAACAAAAAACCATACAAACAATTGTATTATGCATGTATGTATGCAGATACCTACATACATTTACTACAAGATATAAAAAACAAAATATACATATGAAAAAGAAAAGAAAAAAAAAAGAAACAACAGGGATCAGGATTTGAACGTCTACAAATTCTGGTTGAATTATCCACCCAGAAAAATTACAAAGAGAAAAGAAATTAAAAAAAAAAAAATTTTTTTTTGTTTTTTCTCTTTGTTTTGTTTCTCATTTTTCGTAATCAGTAAGCGCTTTAAACAAAAAAAAAAAGGAAAACGGAGAGATTTGTAATGTTGACTTAAGCAACTATAAGATTGCTTTACTAATCTTAAAATTTTTATGTAAATTTAAGCTTCTAAATCAATTGTAATTGAAATTTTATACGCATGGCAACACTAGATATTTAATTTTGATTTAATTATTGCCTTTTACTGTAATTATTGCCTGAAACAATTGAAAGTTGCCATAATATTCAGCAGATTTCATTAAAACACTTATAACTAGTCTCGTTTTTACCGAAAACTTTGTCTTATTTAGCAGGTGCTTAAAATGATTTGCCGATTTCCAGACAGTTCTTCATCGACTCCTTCAAAATCTGTTCGACAATTCATACATATTATTATGTTAGGCGATTATATAATATGACAAATTTTTCAGTCCTTTTCCGGATTGAGGTCTGGAACTTAGTTGAAAATGAATTAATTTCCATATTTTAAGAAAAACGGTATCCAATTTAGAAATCCAATTTCTTATTTGGTTTGGTTAAGCATATCAAAAAGATGACAATTACTTACAGGCCTTTCTGGTAACGCTCTTTGCAAATGTAAATTGAGTGAATGGGAAAATATTTCAAATTCCAATGCCAACATAAATCTTTTCTCTTCAATGTTATAAACGAATTTTTTACCCTATAAAATTCTTTTTACAGTGCTGTATGAAAATTGCTTGGTATGTACGAATACTTTGTTTCCATGTTTTATTAAAGTTTTGGAGTAATTTTTCATGCAACCATGTTATTTTTTCATTAGTTTTTCATTCATTCATTCATTCATTTATTTTGAATCCTTCTTTTTTTTCAGAATTCATTAAAAAAATATTTTTCTATATTATTTTGTTTTTATTTTAATATACCGAATAGGATTACAATAGGTTTATTTGGTTCTTGTTTGCAACATAGTAGCTTTATTATAAAATTTTCTACAGGTCTTATAACATTTTGTTTTAAACATTATAATATGAAAAAAAAAATTAACAAGTTTGAAATTTATGAGTTTTTTCATTTCATTATTTTAAAATTTTTTTTTCTCTTGAAAATAATTTACAATTTTAGTTCATTAATTATTGAGAGTTCTCTATAATAGGGAAGAGGAAAATTTTGAAAAAAGAGTAGCAATAAGTTTAAACAAAAATAATTTAGAATTTCCTTGATTTGGTCTTTCTTCTCTTGTAGTTGTAATCGTTTAATTATTACATAGAGTATAAGAACATAATTTGAGTATTAAACTATTAATATAGCTGAACAATATATTAAATGAGGGACGAGGGATCTTAAATTATTATAAATTTGTAAAATATTTTGAAAATGAAATTTAATGTACAAGGGTTACTGAATTTCAAATGTACAAGGGCTACTGGAAAATTATTTCATTCTGCATTCGTCTCCAAAATTCATACATTTTAAATCCCATACTCGAATCAAACATTTCGAATCTACATTGATTTCAAGGATCAATTGCATAACCTGTGTAATTCCAGTTTGCATTACATTCTAGTCTACTCAAAAACATTTAATTAAATTTTATCGATAATTGTTATATTTATTCTTGTAACATATAATAATTTTCAAAACCTTACCATATAAAAATTTTCTCAACAGCTAACATTATATAACTCGAAAAATTTCAATAATTACAATAGCTACATCTATGATTATCTAAAAACAATAAACGTATCCGAATCTCAAAGCTTTTACAACAACCTACCATAATAAAGTCCCCTGACTTTTTAGCAAAATCTAAGAAGACCTTTTTTTTAAAAAAATTTCATATTTCTCTGGAAATTTAAATTTTATCTCTTTATATTTTTATAATCTTATACGAGTACTCTGATTTCGATTTTAAATTATTGTTACATTTTAACTATCTTGTTATCAGGTCAACATTTATATTGGGTTTCGATTACATTATTCTATAACTATTAATAAAAATTAAATAAAAAATAATTTTGGAAATGAAATTTGAAACAAAAGGAAAATAAATGAATATAAGGATTAAGGAAAATTTTGTTTTTTTTTTTTTGTTTTACTGCTGGAAACCAAATAACACACATATCAAATTGAAAAATGGTATTAAAGGTTTAAAATTTTATAATATAGGTAGAGTGATTATTGGAATTAAGAATTTAGTTCCAAAAATTTTAAGATTCTTACCCTAACGATGACTTCATTTTATTTTCTTTAAACTTATAATGCGATTACGAAAGTGAATTATACTCCAATTGCAACTCCGATTGAAATTGAAACCCTGATTAAGTCTTGAGTATATAAAAATTTTTTCAACTTTCGGTTCTTAAAATAAAATGCTTAAAAATTAAAGCACAGCATTTAGACTTCGATTTCGACATTACGATTCCGAATACGAATTCGGAAAAATGAGCAATTCCCGACTTCGAATCCGAATTCGGAAAATCAGGAATTATACACTCCGACTCTTGTAAGTAGTATTTTAAAAAATTATAATAAATTTTTTTTATAATAGAAAATTTATTAACTAGACTTCGACTTCATTGACATTGTAAAAAAAAACATTGAAATTTTAATTCTGACTAATCGATTCAGACTTGGTAGGGCTGAAATATTTCATACCACTACAAAAATATTCTCTTTATGTTTACATTTTTACAAAATTTAAACTAAATTTTTTTGCAAGCATATATTTAAGAATTAAGCCTTTGCAAAAAAAAAAAAAAATAGAAGAAGCAAAAATTTGTAAGGATATTTTTAAAATCTATGAAAAATTGTAATCTATCTTTGTCCTTTATGTACATATAAAAAAACCAATAAAGCATGAGATTGAAATGAGAAAAAAAATTATAATAGGAACAACCAAACAATTTAATAAATTCGAGAAATGAGAATTTCTTCATTTCAATTCCTCAAAAAAAATATACGATTACTGTAAGCTTTATAGAATAATTGTGGTTGACTGACATGGATTTCATTTATATATTAACATAATATGTATGTATGTATTTTGTAAAAATTTTACAGTTAATGAGATTTATTTAAGCATATAAGTAGTGTACATTATGCAGGCATAAAGGGTTGTTGTAACCTTATATTTACATAACTTTAACAATTGGGCACATTACATATGATGATGATGATTAAGTCCTCCGACAATAAATAAATAAGATATTTAAAGATTTTTATACAAAATCCACTATTTTAACACGCATTAAGAATATTTTGCCGATTTCAATAAATTCTCCTTTGATTTACAAATAATAGGTGTATAATGGTTAACTATAACAATCTTATTATTAAAGAATTTATATAAGAAGAACAAACCGTAATAATTTTAAGGAATTAAAACTATTTGAACAATATAGAGTGTACAGTCATTTCATACAACAACCAATTCGGATTAAATCTTAGTAAGAGATAGATGAGGAAATGTATAGTCACATTCTCCTTACTTGAACTTGATATTCTCTTTATATCGCTTTTGTAGCTTAAAATCCTATTTTAAACAAGTTTACAAATTAAACCTCTCCTTTCAGATCTTCAGTCATAATCAAACATGTTGATTAAAATCCTCTTTGAAACAAATGTACAACTCAGATTGCTTATTAGCTAAAACTATACTGAAATAGAACTAAAAGACCCAGCACTTTGAAACAAAACAAAAACTCTGGTGTCACGAAATTTGATTGAAATTTTTAAGATATTAGAAGCAGATCACATAAATTTTTAGCGCATTATTCCTTTACTTATTAAAAACGTATTTAAATAGCTGAGATTATAATATGAAAGTAGAAAATGCAGCAAACTACAAAAATATACTAACTACTATTGCAGATCTTTGTTAGAACTGCAAATGCGAACTCAATTTTACATTTCTATTTTAAATCAAACATGTTCCGTGAGTTTCTCTTGAAATCGAACATTTTTTTTTATTATTCGAACATTTTCAAATGTTTGATTGTTTTTTTTTTGTTAATTCAAACTTGTTTTATTTCGAACTTCTTCTGATATTTTTTATGAAAATTCCATTGTAAATATTTATAACAAATTTTCGGTTGTACTAAATCATATTTGCTGTAAATATTACATGGGAATAAAATAAATTTTTATAAAGGATTTTGGAATTTTCACAGGATATTTAATATACGAAAATGGCAATGTTCGTTTTTATTTATTTTTTCCTTATTCATTAATAAAATGATTTACAATCATATTTTTCTTTCTTTTGCTCTTTTCTGAGGTAAAAAATATTTTGACGACGACAAATTGACAAAATATTACAAAAATCTTGTAAATTTTTCATGGTTTTCCATTTTATTCCGGGCAGACATTTAAATGAATTATATCCCATTATTACGCATCATATTTGGTCCATATATAGACCTTTTATTTTTTTCTTCTTCTCATTTTTCTTAGAACTAAACTTTTGAACCCTTAGTTTTATATTTTTATTCTGTTCTTATTTTCTTTAATCGAAAAAATCCAATAAATCAATTGAATAAAAAGGGATAAAAGAACATAAAAAAGGATAATTTTTCCTGTTTTAGCCTAAAAATATATGAGAAAAGAACAAGAATAAGGAATCGAGAGGAATAAAAAAGTAAAATACAAAATGATAAAGTTGTTCTTTTCTTCTATATTTACTAAAATTTCTATTATAAAATGTTTGTTTGGGGTCCAATAAAATTCATAAAGAATAGAAGAATTTCTGTTGTGTGATTTCATTTTGTGACCCATAAGAAATCAAATAAAACTACGTCGTATAACGAATTGAAATGTTTGTGTTTATATTTAAAAAAGAAAAAAAAAAGGATTTATATGTTTACATTTGTAATTTAAAAGATCCTAAAGGCTGAAAAATATAAATTTTTTTAAAGTATGTATGGTTATAGTTTGCAAATTTTTGTATGACATACAAAAATTTTTCTCGTTTAGATGTAAGTTCATTTTGTATGAAATTCTGTGACATGTGTAAAGTGATGTGTAACATGTTTTTTAATATAAATTCTACGGTGTTTATAACCGGTCAAATAGATTTCTAAAATTGGAAATTAAGGAAATTTCAAATCATAAAGAATTCTTAGTAAATTGTCATTGCATTTATAATGCTTCCTTAGCCCACTTCTGGATTTTCAAATTTACACCCGGTATTCTTCACACTTCATCACTTATTCTTGCATTATCCTCAACTGGGTTGGATTTATTACCCGAACGGCTTAATTTTTCCTTTTTCATATAAAATCTTTACTTTTAGCAAAACTGTATTTTTCCAGCTAAAACAATAAATATGCTTGCAATTTTTTTTTTTCTTTTGTTATTTTTTTCGTTAATTCAAATAAAGAACTTCCGTTATTACTTTTGTGTCACAAAAAAAAAACATTTAAATAGAATGCTTGCTTTATTATTAAAATCCCTTATTCTCACTCTAATTTCTTATTGTTATCGAATAGGGAGAAAAATTGTGTATCTACCTATTTGCACGCGTACCTCAATATATAAAAAAAATCATTAAATTTTTTTTGACAAAATATGATTACCCTATAAAATGGTACCGATATGAGAAACCACAGTGAGAGAACAAAAACGATAAAAACGGTACGGCACAGCAAAGCAACAATAAAATTGAGATAAATTAAAATTACTCTACATAACTGTAAAGTATTTCTGTAATATGTACTTCATAAATATGTGAATGTAAGGTAAGTATGTGTATCGAGGGTATCGTGTATATTTTATTTTTTTTAATGCGTATTTCATAATAGAAGTTCTTATGTACGTTTAATTCATTTAACGGTACAATTTATTACTGGAATAGTACATAAATAAACAAAGTATAAAGTACCGAAAGAGAGAAAAAAAAAAGAATCACCGCGGGAGATCATAATACAAAAATCTATATGGGTATCATAAAATATTTTATTATTGTTTTAAAAATATTTCTATAGAAAAGGAATATTAAAAAGGATTTCTTTTTTTTTTATGAAAAGGATAATATTTCAATATAAGTATGTATGGATGAGTGGTTGATTGTGCAATTTCAGTAGTTTAATGAAAAGAGGTTTTGATTAATGCTTCCATTCCTCTATTACAATTAATATTTCCCTTTGACCTTGAATTTGTTGTATAATTCGAACGCTATTTAAAAAAAATTCAGTCAAACGAAAATAACTAAGTAGATTTAAATTCAAATTAAAATGTATATACACGATTTTAAATAAGTATTTAGTACTCAGTACTCAGTACTACTTAAAGTACTCACTAATTAAACACGTAAATTTAGTTCTTCTATTTTAACAGTTTAAATTCATTTACCAATTTTATAAAAAGCATTTTTAATATAAAATTCTCATAAAAGATTTAAAAGTACTCAGTATTACTCAAAGTACTCGGTATTCAAATAACTTCAATGTCTTAATACTTGATTACTTATTTTAGTATCAAGTAATCAAGTACTAATTTATTATAATAAGTAATCAAGTACTAATTGATGAGTACTTGGTTACTTCTTAGTACTTGATTTCTTATTAGTAGTTGATTACTTATTAATATCTGATTACTTATGGTTATTTACTTGGTTGACGTTAAAAAATTACTTGAGTAACGAGCCATTTCTGAACTTTATGTGTATATATACATGTTTTATATCAAAACCCTTGGTAATTTAGTGTATGTAGGATGAATGAGTATGAATACTTTAAAATTGATTACTTGATATACACATTATATATAATTGATTACATATTAAGTAGATGTTTTAAAATTAGTTACAGAGGTATAGCCAATTCAGTATTTTTCAGTTGAAATGAATGTTTACACAAAAATGTTTTAGAATTTTGGGTAGTACTACACCAAAATTAATAATATTCCAATTTAATCTGAGTACAATTGTTGAACGTATTTAAACAAAATTTAAACTGCAGCTATTATAGCTGCCATCTAATTACGTTTGTAAATATATAACTAAAGTCCTGGTACTATGGTACGGATTAATAATTCGTTATATCAAATCACTTTTGTACGTTTGTTAATTAAAATCGATAAAAAAGTAATTTTTATTTAAACATTGTCATATTGGTCGTTCCTATTCCTATAATAATTTTACTCATTTAACAAATCAAATAAAATTTAAGCGTGTGTTTGATTAATTTTCAAACAAAATGAAATCAAAAATTTGTTACAATAATAATGACGTATTAATAAATTATTTCTATTGATTGTAATTATAGAAGCCTTTTATATTCCACTTTTAATCTTCTTTATTTAAATGTGGTAGTTAGGCTTTGATTAGAGTGTTTGTACATATAGATTTTGCTGCGTATAACATTAAAAATCAACATTGATTTATTTTTGATATTTTTTATACAATATTCTTTTTTGAATTTGTAATTTATACCGCTATAATTTCACATATCAAAGTATTTAGTTACATAATTTTCAAAGAATACAGGAAAGAGTTGATTGACATTTGGTTTTCTTTTTCATATTTTTCTTATTATTTTTTAAATAAAATTGTTAAATAATGAAAAATATAATATTCTCTCTTTTGAGTTTTTTTTCATTTTATTTTATTTTTCTCCTAATTTGATTGACATTGACAAATAATTTTGACTGTTTGTTTACTTTACTTTGACATTTTTTTTTGTTTGATGTCATATCGAACATATTAGAAAAATGATTTATTCTTTATATTGGGTGTTTTTTTTTGTTTGTTGAAAAAAAGTAGAAGCCATTTTAGTTGGATTTTTCTCTTTCGTATTAATTTGACGAAATTTACTCAAAGTAGAAAGTTTTATAATTTATGAATTTTGCTAAAAAAAATTTTGTTTAAGCACAAGAAGTGTAGTTAATTGATTTCGGACGCTACCGAAACTTTATAATATTTTTTGTAACAATTCTAATGTTACTAGTACGAGTATAACAAATTAATTTTAAAGTGTTACAACAGGTATAGTAGTTCCAAATAAGATTATGTATGTATCTTATTGGTATGAAAGAACACGCTGTCGAACTAATTGTATGATGTCAGTTTATTGTCATAACTATTGCGCGTATGAAATTTGAAAAATTGACAAGGAAATTTCCAATTACCTACAATTAATTTGATTTTTTAAGAGATGCACGAATCTAAAAATTAGTACTTATTTAAACAGTTATTTAAACGACATTGTACGTAAATGCATACTTACGAGTATTACAGGATTATTACAGGAATTTGTCATTAAATAAAAATTTTTAAATTTTCTTTCACTTATGGCAACATTTTCATTCCTTATTTAATACAAGCGTTTACTTTTACAAATTTTAGTCTTCCCTTGTGTAATTTGAATTAGATTTTGTTATTACATAGGGGTTAATAATTTTTAACACAAATTTCCCGAAAATTATCTAATCATTAATCAAATATTTATTTTCTAAATAACAGTCAGTATTCATATATGTGAATATGATATTTACAATTCTGATTGATTTAGATTTTACAGATAGCCTCCTTATAAAATTGGTACAAAAGAATTCAAATTAAAAATTGTGACAACGAAATTTATTTATGTAGGTATTCAATGGTTTATAGTTAATGTGTGTTTAGTTATTACGAGTATGGTATATTTTGATAAAACAATGTTGCCACAAATATGGTCATTGTTAATAAAAATTATAAAAGCATTTGAACTAACTAAAGATTCTATATTAAAAAATTTATTGTAAGTATAAGAGTAGCTTTTGAGCAATAATTGTGACAATAAGATTACATATGTACATGTACTTAGGTAATTAATGTAATTATGTGAGTGTTTCAAATTTTTCTGTACAAATATTATTGAGTTCAAATGTGTGGTTGCTAGTTTTTCATGTGTTTTTTTGAAGGAAACAATAATGATTATCTTATTTCTTTAGTTAATGCTTAAATTCTTTAGAATTTTAAATTTGATAACAAAACTGGATTATAGACCAGCAAGTATGAGTGTTAAAACGAGATATAACAGAAGCAGAAATGTTTACGAATGCCATAGCACTACAATATTAAAGTCCGGGCTACAAAAAAATCTAAATCAAGCGAAATTTAATTTCTTCGAATTACCGTAAAGTCGATTGCAGCTCATAAGGGATAATCTGTAGTCTCATTTTTTTGATAATATTTCCATTCGTTTGAAATCGTGATATCGTAATATTTGTAGTTTTGTATATTATATTGCTATATTCTAAATAGTACAAATATTAGTTTTTTTTTCAATTTTAGTTGTAATTGTTTTACAAAATAAGTGTAATAGAATTTGTAATGAAATTAGGAATTAAAAGATACAATCAAATTTTATTTTAATTATTCGTGTTTTTTTTTTTAATTTTTAAACTAAGTTTACATTTTGTTATATTACTGTTTAAAGATCTCATTAATAAACTTCTATTATAATTGCACGTGTTTGCGTGTTTCATTTTTATAATTGCTTAATTTGATTATTGCAGTAATTTTAGTTTTAATGGTACACAATTTCTATATGTAATGTGACCAGTTACCTCTTTAATTTTATAATTTTTAGTATTCGATTATTTCATGCTTTAAAATTTTCGAAATAAGACAAAATTGACTCAACACTAATCGTGAATATCTGAATTCACAACTGTAATTCAGAAAAATTGGGTTCAACCCTTGCAACCAATTAAGATTTTAAAATTATAGTGTAAAACAGTCCCTCAGTAAATTATAATGAAACTACTTTATGAAAGAATATGTTATGATTTCGAAATTCTCTCTGACTTGCATTTGTGTTCAAATTGAATTTTAATTAAATTAAAATTTAGTTGTTTTAAAAATTTTGTCTAAAAATACATACTGAATTTATGTACCATTGAATTTATATAGTTGCCATTGTTTTCTTGTTTTCTTGTCTAAATGATAATTTGATCACCTCATAGTCATACAATTTTCATCAATAGATTGTTGCTAATATCGAATTGCAATAATAAAATTATACCTAATATGTAGCTTAAGCAGACAGATTCTCTCTTATATTAATTAAAGTTGAGCAACTTTTCAGTATGTGAGAATTCGCCATAAACAAATACATATTGCATCATATTACATACATAATACTCTACTCACTTCACTATTGTAATATTATTCATTTAATGAAGAGCATAAATACTCTTCTTATTTCTTCATTATTTTGAGTACGTAACGTTTATACACAATATTGTATAAAGAGAATATTTAAAAATGCACTACAAAAAATAATAATAACAATAACATAACATAATGTAAAAAAAAAACAATTCTTGTTACACCTATGGCTTCAAATTCCAAACAATTTTTTTTAAAAGGATTCTTGTTGTTCTTAACAATAAAGAAAAATACTACTTGAGTTGTGAATCTCTTCATATTTTCGATTTAATGCTTGCATCGTGTAAGCGACACTTTTTCACTTTTTGAATTAAACATACATATTTCTTCTGAGTGCATCTGAAGGGGATAATAAATTGTCAACGATTTTCTCATAACTTTAATTAGGTCTGAAGTATTGGTAATTTTATTGTGTACAAATATTTTATGATTTCACATTTGAAAAAAATTCGTGACAATAAGGTTAAATTGAGTTATAGTTGTGACAATAAGGTTACATATGTAACTATACTTAGGTAATTATTTTAATTATGAACGCATTTGAATGCAAACTTCTTTGAAATTTAGAGAATTTTATGAACCCCAAAACCTAAATAGATTTCTAAAGCATATTTAATTTAGGCAAAGGTAAAAATACATTGCTTTCCAAAATTTTTCATTGAAATATATGTAGAGGACAGTTTTAGAGTAATTAAAAAATTAATAATAAATTTTAGTAAGTCCTTCTTCCGGATATCTTGTTTGTGGCAATTGCCTGAGACAACTACTCTATATCAAAAATATTTGCATTGCTTTACAAAGAACTTATTGGGAAATATAAGAATATACGGGATCTATTTATGTGTACAATGAACATACATAAATACATATATGGAAAATAAGTGTGTATGTTATGCATTAAAGAAAATCAAAATCAATGGAGATGAAAAATCAATTTTCAAAATAAAAAAATAGGTGAACTAAAAAAATAAATAAATAGGAAAAAAGAAAATTGTTAAAAGAGTAAAGAAAAAAAAAATAAAATTTCTGCTCTATATTTGATTTTTTTTTTGTTTTCTTTTAGTGTTTCAATAAAACTCAAATATAGAACAATAACTAAATTTAGATTTTCTATATGCATGCATACTCGTACAGAATATTGAATTTTTTTTTTTCCATTCCAGAATTGGAAAAGTTTTTCATTTAAATCGATTTCTATTGTTATTTTATTTGTTTTTCCCTCCTCTAAAGCTCCTCTCATTGTTCCCAGTATATATAAAAGAAGAAAAATGTGTTAAATAAGTTGAAAGATTCAATACAAATATGGTGAATAGGTGGAATAATAAGAGTTGAAAAGCGGTTAAAGATAAACAAAAAAGAAAATTTTTTTTTTGATTTTGAATTCTCTAGTGCTAGTCTATATATGAAATACTAAAAATCAATTAAATTTCGAATCCATATACTTACTTATATAGAATTTCAAGTCAAATTATTAATGATTTAAAGTGAAAAACAATAATATGGATTTACGATAACATTTAAGGGCCCAATATCAAATAGAAAACAAACAAATATTTATAATCAAATGTAAATGAAATTTTGAATTAACAAAACAACAGCTCATTCAATGTTATATATACAATAAGACCCCATTGATCTAACAATACTATAATAAATTTAAAAATTGCTTAGTATTTAAAAACTCAATAGAGTATTGAATTTGCAGTTCATTAAAATCAACTGAATTGTGTGTATCAAATTCTATGAATGTTAAATTTTCAATTATTTTCTTTTCTTCAATTTCTATGTACTTTTTATAACAGACAATCAATTTTACATACTTACTTATATTTGTCTTTATTTGTAAATTGAGTACTTGTTATTGTAGTTTTTCTACTCATTAACTCATAAGTAATCAATAGTTTTAAAAAATTGATTAATAATTCCTGAGAAATTACAATAATATAGTTTGCAAGAGTAAAAATTATAGTTTTGCCTTTAAAAATATTGCGGTTCATGTGAGGACAGTAATAACCGTCTAGATAGGACCTGTTTAAATCGAATACGTCAAACTTTTAATAGAAATTTTGAAATAATCTTAAGAAACTTTTGGTATCATTAAAAATAAAGGACAATAATTAAAAAATTTTTAAATTATATTGATTAAATTTTGCATATTCCCTGTACGATATTCCATTTGATTTCAGACAAGTAGAACAGTTGTATATTTTGATCACTTTTGAATTAGATTGTCCACCGCTACCTAATCAGCTTAATATAGCTGAGGTTTGGTTTGTAAAGTATAAGGTTTATGGAGAAAAATTAATAAAACAAAATTCGAACAATTGTTGTATTAAAGTCCGCACTTACAAGTAAGAGGTAATGGCACTCTGAGCAAAAATAAACGTTTCAGAAACTAAGAACAAAAAAAAGAACAAATTTATCAAAAAATTTGTTTGTTATTTCAAGAATTAGATAAAAATTTTAAAAATATCGACGAATTGCCAAATTTTCTCTAATGTTCTTCCCACATCCGAATATTTTGTGGAGGCAAGTAGATCATAATTTTGTTCCAAACTACAAAATTTAATTTTTCAATTAGGCTGTAATTTTTTTGAAAATACCTTATTTATTTCTAAATGAGAAAGCATTGTTAAATATCAACAGACCTCAGAAATTTCAATCTGAGATAGAAAATGTCAAAATCATTAAATTCCTAAATATAACTTAATCACTGAGAACCTATCAATACACACATTTACCCGTAATATTATTCCTAATCAATAATTTATAACATGATTGCTCGCACGTGTATATAAAAAACTACACCATATGTCAGATTTATTGTCCTCAATTACTTAATATGTGTCATCCAAACCAAATTCTGTCTAAATATAGTCCAACTTTTTACATATTATATAACAATTCTTATATATTGTTTTCTTATATACTCTATAAATAAATTTCTTAAAACAAAAAACAAAAATTATTTTTTTACCTCATCAAAAAATAATTATATGTTTCAATGTTAATTAACGTTAATTTAGATAGGGAAAAAAATATTATATAGGACAAGAACATATCAAAAATATAAACAAAATAAACAGTAAAATTACATAGAAAAACAAAAGAAAACAGGAAAACAAAGAAGGAATTTTCCAACTTAATTAAGAATGCTAAATTAGTAAAATAATAACAAGTATATTATACGTATATGAATGTGTATATGTATATGTATGCTAGAATTCAGGTAAATACTAATCATATATAGTCAGATACTGCTCACTAATGAGAACAAGTGGAAGCATAATATTCTTATATAACACATATTTTGTGTCTCTTATATTAATTATAAGTATAAGAACATTCTTTATTCTTATATGCTTGAGTATGTAAACTTAATTTATTTCTCTTCTCATAGTTCTCATGCAAGAGTATGCATATATTCTACAATTTTTGGGATATACATGTGTTCATATGTAATTATATTTCCAAAAATACAAATAATTCTGTGTATTAATGAATTCTTTGGAAAAAACAATGATTTTATTTTTGTAATCATTAGATCGTGTACCAAATTTTATATATTTACAAAATAGAATATAAGATTTATATATATATGTACATACATATTTATAGGAATAAAATGAGTCCATTCTGTATGAAGTATTCGTAGGAAAATCATTTTGTAAATTGTAAATTTTACATAAGTAGTGTTAAAAAATTTCTCTTAATGCTTCTCAATTATGTGCCAAAACCTGTTTAACAGCTTAATATTTAGAAATTTGGAACTGGCCCCGAATTGGCATATCATGTCTTCAAAATAATTTTAACTTCTGTGCAAATTTATATAACAATTTGCTTACAAAAATTCCCATATATTTTTGGTATATCCCCTTTTTTAATTTTATTTTCCATTCAAAATTCCGTAATATGGGAAAAATTCTCCATGTCGAAGCACTGAATATGAGAGAAATAATTGTCTTTATCACACTCATTGCATTACTTAATTCATTCGCTCTTTTAACTGTTATACAAGGAAGGGCGACAATTGATATTCTCATAAGAATAATACAAATTTTAAATGAGAAAATGTGAACGCAAATTCTGTAGTAAATTTTCTTCTCTAAATTTTTACATTTTTTAAGCAACATTTTCAAAAATTTCTTAATTCAAATTATTTAATGAAAATTATTTCTTTTATCGACATAAATGTAGATACTATAGCGTTGTGCCATTTATTATCACAAATGTGCGTTGTGAATTTTCATTCTCTTTTTCAATCTCAATGTCATTTTCAATCTCTCAGAAAGAGAGCACAAACTTTCACTTTGCACGATGCAAGTTATATATTCGCTTACGCCCGGAACACCAAAAAATAAAATTTAACTATAACTAAAATTAAATCGAACGTTGCGATCAAATTTCCATACTTTATTACTTAAACCTATTCTAAATCATTTAATCGCAACGTGATTTGACAAAAACAAAATATTTATTTTAAATTAAAATTAAAATTCAACGTTGCAATTAAACTCCTATATGAAATCATTTAATTGCAACGTGATTGAACTTTTACAGACAAAACTAAAGCAAAGTTCCAAATATTCAAATTACAATATTAAAACTTTCCCATGAGAATTATTCTAAACAATTTTTTGCTTACTAAACAGTTATTTCTTATAAATAGAGTAAATTCAATAGCAACTTGGCTTGGTTGGTAATTCAGTAGTTCGTTAGTTATTAAATCGTTTTGCCGTTTAGAAAATAAAGATTTAAAAATAAAGTTAATAAGTTTGGAATTAGAAATTAAAGTGTAATTAATTAATAAATGAAATAAAAAGAACTTTTATAAATCTTAAAATATTTTTTGTGTAAAGTAAAAACTTATAGTTTAATTTAATAAGTTTGGAATTGGAAATTAAAGTGTAATTAATTAATAAATGAAATAAAAAGAACTTTTATAAATCTTAAAATATTTTTTTTGTGTAAAGTAAAAACTTATAATTTAATTGGCGCAGTCGGTAGGATACCGACTCCGTCTATAAAAACAAAAAAAAAATCTAAACAAAAAAAAAAGAAAACACTAATATTTTTCTTAAGTCAATTTAAATGAACAAAAAACTAGAAAATAAAATAGTGTAATGCTCAAACCATTAAGCAAAATTAAATAATAATAATAAAAAAAAAAATTTTGTGGTGAACTGAGTGATAAAAGTTTAGTTGTGTAAAGGCGGAGAACTTTTTTCAAAAAGTTAATTCGGTAAATAAACGAACAAAAATTATAAGTAAAACACAAATAAAATATCTATTAAAAGATCTTTAATCAAATCAAATTTTACAACTAATTAAATTGATAAAACAAAAATTATAAAAAGAGAAAAAAAAAAAAAAACCAAAATATTTTTTTTTTTTAACATTTATGAAGAAAAGTGAAAAAGAAAAATACTTTGATAATCTAAAAAATATACAAAAAAATTTTAACATGTCACTTGCTGCAATTACATTAAAAGACTTGATAGGCGAAGCTCGTTCAGTACCAATTTTTACTGGACAAGACGCCTACAGTCTAAAATCCTTCATCGAAGAAGTCGAAAGTTTAATTGCCTTAGCAGCGGATGCCGATGCAAAAAACTATCTATACAGAATTTTGTACAGCAAGATCCAGGGTCCTGCAGCGGCAGCAATCCGGAGAATTCAGGAAAAAACTTGGGACGAAGTAAAACAACAACTGAAAGCTACCTTCGGAGTACAGAAATCTTATTTGAAATTAAAAGAAGAAGCAGACTGTATAATTTTTAGAAATGTAAGTGATCTTTATGTTAAATTAAATTCCATATTAAATTTGTTAAATTTAAAATATGATTTGGATGACAATAAATCTTCAGAATTTAATCCAATTAATAATGAAAATTCAATATTAGAAAAATTTTTGAATAAATTAAATAGAGTAGACTCAATGTACCTTAGAACTAAAAATGTAACAACATTAGAAGACGCTTATAGAAGCTTATTAGAAACCAATATATCCGACAGCAAGGTTCCAAACACCAACTCTCAGTATAGGAACAATAATCATACAAATTACAGAAATAACCATAACATAAATTCTAGACATAGTAGTAATAATACAAATTCCAGAAATAACTATAGAAACGCAAATAGAACTTTCAACAATAACAATTACAATAACAACATAAGAAACACTTACACAAATAGACCAATGGACAGAAACTACACTACTAACGAAAAGTTTAGGAATTTTAGGCCCAACCAACAATTTGGTGGTACAGGTAATAATCTACCAGGACCATCTTATAACGAAAATCGGTCAAGTCCAGTTCCAATGGATGTGGATTCGGGTTCCACAGAAAATTTTCACTGTGGTCCCCCTATCCGACATTACCCTTAGTAGACTTAACAATGGAAGGCAAAAAGCTGACCTGTCTGATCGACACAGGATCAGTTACTTCAATTATAAACGGCAATATTTTTGATCGATCTAAACAAAACAAATTAGAAAATCCAATTCAATTAAAAACACTCGCAGGAAACCAAGCCATTAAATACGAAATAACTACAAAAGTACCTGACGAGTTCAATGAAAATTCAACTATGTCCTGGAAAGTAATGGATCTTAGCAATAAAAACTTTGACGCTCTCTTAGGCCAAAATATTTTAAAACCAATAGGAGCAAATATTAATCTTTCAAAGGGGCGGTTAGAAATTAACAACCGTAATATTAAATTTAATTCAGCTTGTCCTTTTGAAAACACTTGTCAAATAGAACCTTTACAAATCAACCATAATGAATTATTTGAAAAATTATTAAATAAAAATATGAATAGAGAAGAAATTAAATCATTAAAATATATTTTAAACTCTAATAAGGATCTTTTCTATAAAGAAGGAGATCGATTAACATGTGTCAAAAGTGTAAAACATCAAATAATTACAACTACTTCCCAACCGATTTATAGTAAAATATATCGGTTTCCAAAAATACATGAAGGGGAAGTAAATAAGCAAGTTCAGGAAATGTTAGAGCAAAATATTATTCAACCATCCAGTAGCCCTTATAATAGCCCTATATGGGTAGTACCCAAAAAATTGGACTACTCAGGGAAACAAAAGTGGCGCGTTGTCATCGACTACCGTAAATTAAATGAAATTACGGTTGATGACAAATTCCCGATACCGAATATAGATTCTATATTTGATAAATTGGGTCGCGCTCAATATTTCACCACTCTGGACCTCGCAAGGGGGTTTCACCAGATATTAGTGGATGAAAAAGATCGTCTAAAGACCGCGTTTTCTACACCGCAAGGTCACTTTGAGTTTGTACGGATGCCATTCGGACTAAAGAATGCTCCAGCAACTTTTCAAAGGATGATCAATTACGTTTTAAAGGACTTTATCGGGCGAATTTGCGTTGTCTATCTAGATGACATCCTTATTTTCTCTACATCACTACAAGAACACCTCTCAGCTATTAATAAAATATTTTCAAAATTAAGAGAGTTCAATCTAAAAATCCAAGTGGATAAGTGCAAATTTTTCTCTAAAGAGACAGAGTATTTAGGACACATATTAACACCAGAGGGAATAAAGCCAAACGAAGATAAAATTAATGTAATTAAACAAATCAAACTGCCTAAGACTCCCAAGCAGATAAAAAGTTTCCTAGGCATTACGGGGTACTATCGCAAGTTCATCAAGGACTATGCGAAAGTAGCTCAGCCTATGACTAAATATTTGAAAAAGGGAAATAAAATCAATGAAAATGATATACAATATAAAGACTCCTTTCAAAAATTAAAAGAATTGATTACAACTTATCCTATACTTCGTTACCCTGATTTTAAAAAGAAATTTGTATTAACGACGGACGCGTCCAACTTTGCAGTTGGAGCAGTCCTATCACAAGAAAACCACCCGGTCTGCTTCGCTAGCAGAACCCTTAATAATCATGAATGCAATTACTCTACTATAGAGAAGGAACTTCTTGCCATAGTATGGGCCACTAAATATTTTCGGCCATACTTATATGGTACAAAATTTTTAATAAGAACAGACCACCAACCCTTAAAATGGTTGCATTCACTAAAAGAACCAGGCGCCAAACTACAAAGATGGCGAATCAGATTAAACGAATACGACTTCGAAATAGACTATGTAAAAGGAAAAGAAAATCGTGTTGCTGATTTTTTAAGTAGAATGGATTCTACAAATAATGAAATTAATCATATAGATGACCCTAACGAAACACCTTCTAATAATTCAGTTATAACAACAAACCATAGTCGCCATGAAAATCAATTCCCAACATCCGATATAATAATTAATAAATATTTGACGCAGCTTTATTTGACAAAAGAAAAAGAAAGGGAAATAATTATAAAATATAAAAAATTTAGACAAATCTTTATTAGTGAAAATGAAATCAATAATAGCCATTATTTAAATGACATACTTAGACGATTCATTAGAAATGGAATAACTGCTATCTATTCCGAATTAAATGATGAAAAATTTGATATAGTAAAACAGAAACTCATGGAACTCTTTTCTAATAATAATAAAATGAAATTCATAAAATGTACTAAAAAAGCAATAGACATAGAAAATGAAGAAGAGGCCTTAAAATTAATAGAAAAAATTCATAAAGAATCAAACCATCGAGGTATCGTTGAAAATTATACAGAAGTGAAAGATGAGTTTTTCTTCCCTAAACTTAAGGAACTATTTCATAAGTATATAAACAATTGCGACATATGTAATCAATCAAAATATGATCGCAAACCAAATAAATATAGATTCGAAATTTCCGAAACCCCGAGCTCTCCTAATGAAATAATACACGTCGATTTATTTTTCTGTTATGAGGAAATATTTCTTACAATAATTGACAAATTCTCAAAGCATTTAATGGTCCAACGTCTTAATGACCGAAATGCAACTACTATTATACAAGCACTTCGCAACAGGTTTGCACTATTCGGTAGGCCAGATAAAATCGTTGTCGACAATGAGTTCGATAGTCTTAATATCAAAAACTTCTTTAGAACAGAAAATATAAACGCTCACTTTACGTCACCCAGAAGCCATACCGGAAATTCTACAATCGAACGAGCTCACGGAACTTTAAGCGAACACCTTCGTATCTTAGATACACAAAAATCACATTTAACACCGTATGAAAAAATATTATTCGCAGTCGAAAAATATAATAATTCCATTCACTCTGTAACTAAAGTTAAGCCTATAAACTTTGTAAATAACGAAATAACCGATATTGAAAAAATTAGAAAATTAATTGATGAAAATAAACTTAAAACGATTGAAAAACTAAACAAAGATAGGATAGACCCTGACTATAAAGAAGGAGATAAAGTTCTTGTAAAAAATCCCGAAGCTCTAAGATATAAACATAAAAAGAAATATACGTATATTAAATCTAAATTAATTAACGGTAAATTAAAAGATAACCAGAATAGAAATATTCACCCAAGTAGATTAAAAAGAAATTTTAAATTTTCCTCAGGTAACCCAGAAACGGGCTCCACTCAACCACTACCACAACAAACTTAAATTAGCACTACTAATTTTACTCCTCACTTCAAATACTTGTTCTGCAAATATTGGCGTTCGGGTATTGGAAAATCAAGGTGGATTCCAACTAATCAAACGGGAAGAAATTCCTATAATTCAAAACTATTCTAAAATTCTTCACTTTATAAATATTAGCGAACTAGGAAATACTTTAGCACAAATTGAAAATAATATTTACAACACTTTTAACCAAGACAATACCACATTAAAACAATTACAAATTCAAATCGAAAAAACTCGACATAACATTAAAACATTACTACCACACAGACAAAAACGAGGACTCATTAATTTAGGTGGCAAAATTTTAAAATGGTTATTTGGAAACTTAGACGATGATGACAAAACTGAAATTGTAGAAAACATAAAACTTATTGAACAGGGAAATTACAACTCCATTCAGACCATAAATAAACAGATTAAAATAAACGACCAATTTCAGAAAAACCTAAATATTCTACAGAAACGAATTAACGAAAACCAAGAAATTTTAAATATTACACTGAGAGAACAAAACAACACCTTTAGCAAAAGCATAAAAAGTTTACAGTTTCTTTCTAGTTACACAAATATTAACTTACTAAATTCAGAAATAGACAAAGTCCAACAAAGCATTCTTTTCGCTAAACATGGTATCATGACTCACTCCATTTTATCCAATGAAGAAATTGATGAATTTGAAATCGATGTTTTTAAATATAAAGAAATAAAAAGTTCACTTATTAGTCTAGATAATAATATTATTTTTGCCATTTTGATTCCTAACGTTGCAAGGGAACTTGCAGTTGGATATAAAATTATTCCAGTACCTAACAAAAATTTCGAGGAAATAAACATTGAATCTACTAATATATTGAAATTTAAAAATGAAATTTACTTTAATAATAAACAGAATTGTGAAAATAAACTAAAAGTAATAAATGGTTGTATAAAAAATTTAATGAATAATAATTTTAAGAATTGTACAAAAAGAAAAAATATTAATTTTGAGATTGTGGAAGTTTCATCTAATATTATCTTAGTAAAAAATGCAAATAATGTAATGTTAGAAAATACTTGTAATAACATACAATACAAACTAATTAAAACTAACTTAATTACATATTATAATTGCACTATAAAAATAGATGACGTAATATTCAAAAACATAGAGAGAAAAATTAACAACCACATAATAATACCAAACTATTTAGAACCTTATAATGTTAGTTATATACCAAATTTAGAAAATATTAATTTGAAGCAAATTGAAAATTACAATGAAATAGAATTTGTAAAATTTGAAATTAAAAACCATTATATTTTAATACTGTCAAATATCTCTATTATATTGCTTTTAATAATTTTTATTACAAAATACTATATGAAAAAATTTTATAAATGTAAAAAACGGCCAAACGATACAAATGAAAATAATAGTAAAGGAAATATAATCTCTGGAGCTCAGGAGAGCTTCCAGCTTAACGAGGGGGGAGTTATATATTCGCTTACGCCCGGAACACCAAAAAATAAAATTTAACTATAACTAAAATTAAATCGAACGTTGCGATCAAATTTCCATACTTTATTACTTAAACCTATTCTAAATCATTTAATCGCAACGTGATTTGACAAAAACAAAATATTTATTTTAAATTAAAATTAAAATTCAACGTTGCAATTAAACTCCTATATGAAATCATTTAATTGCAACGTGATTGAACTTTTACAGACAAAACTAAAGCAAAGTTCCAAATATTCAAATTACAATATTAAAACTTTCCCATGAGAATTATTCTAAACAATTTTTTGCTTACTAAACAGTTATTTCTTATAAATAGAGTAAATTCAATAGCAACTTGGCTTGGTTGGTAATTCAGTAGTTCGTTAGTTATTAAATCGTTTTGCCGTTTAGAAAATAAAGATTTAAAAATAAAGTTAATAAGTTTGGAATTAGAAATTAAAGTGTAATTAATTAATAAATGAAATAAAAAGAACTTTTATAAATCTTAAAATATTTTTTGTGTAAAGTAAAAACTTATAGTTTAATTTAATAAGTTTGGAATTGGAAATTAAAGTGTAATTAATTAATAAATGAAATAAAAAGAACTTTTATAAATCTTAAAATATTTTTTTTGTGTAAAGTAAAAACTTATAATTTAATTTGCATATAGCAAATTTATTATTAACTTGTCAAAAATAAAGACTAGTAACTTTCTATTACCAAGTTCTGAAAAGTTTTACTATATAGAAGAAAGAACTTGTATGATAGTTAATTAATTTTTCCTCTATATTATTCCTAGAATCTTTGTAGTATATATTAAAATATATTTAGATGAGTATTTAGGTGATATATACATATATATACAAAATATCCGCATGTAGAAAATATACCTGATATCAAAACTTAAATTAATTCTATATGTACTTTTATTTTTTAAAGTAATGGCAAAAATCTGAATAAAAATACCAAGTGAACAGCATTAGAAACAAATTGTATGCAAGTATTTTTATATTTGTTATACATACTCTGTAATCTTAATAGTGTACCATATTGTTATATTCCTGTTATATGCACGTATATGCAATTATATTATAAGTGTTATACGCACGTATATACAAAAAAGTTATATTGTGTCCAATTCAGTACACAATTTTCAAGGTAATATAAACAATTTATTCTAAAAAGAAATGTTTCTACAATATTATGGAAATAATTCTATAGAAATCTAGAGACCATGTATGTCCAATAGTTATGCTATTAAAGAGATTCCATATACATAATATTATATGGTTCAATTTACATGCAATAAAATTAAGTGCTAATTGTATTTTTATTTGTACACTTATATGAGTATATACATATTTCACATTTGTGTATAATAACAAAAGAAAGGATAAAAAAAAAACATATACATAGTTAAAAGGATAAACTGGAAATTAATGTTTATTATAAAATGTGGTTTTCAATGTCCTTTTTCTCTTTAATTGTTAAAGGACTATTAAAAGTAAAATAACTATCTAACTATACAATTTTATTCATTAAATAAATAAATGGAGACAAGTAAGTATACAATATTAAAAATTCTGATATAGAAAGAAACTAAACTAAAATTAATTATACAGAGATGTGTGTGGTGAAAAGGGATAGTTCTTTAAATGAAATTTAATTAGTTTCAATTAAAATAAAGAATAAAGTACCGGTTGAATAAGCATACAAAATTTTCAATTAAAATCTTTTATGTTTTTAATCAAATTCTATATTGGATTAGTAAAATTTGACGTCAATTTTTAATATTTAAATGACATTATAGAAAGAGGAGAAGGAATGAACGTCTTGAGCAATGGTTTCTGCATTGGTAGACATTCTACCACGACTTTTCCTTACGAAACGCATTGTAGAATTTCAATTTCCTGGCTGAATATCACAAATATCATAAATAACGTAGGTCTCCAATGGTCTCCAAAAGTCTCCAATGGTCTCCAAACAATCAAAGGGTGTTGAATTTTTCCCGTAAATTTAGACTTAATGAAAGTCTCATAACAAACCTAGTGATTTCATATCGCACAATTTTAGGAATCAAGTTCATAGGTTCATTTCTCGAATTAGTCTTGAAGAAAATTGGGGCAATTTAATAAAATTATTTAAGTGATTGTCTACTCATGATGATTTAAAAGGAATTTCTTTGAAATTTAGGACTCTACAATTGCATTGTTTTATTACTTTGTACTATACAAGAATTTTCAAATACAAATTTTCATAATCATGAATATTTTGTAGGTATTATAGGTAACACCTATATTGTTTTTTTTTACTTTCTTTATAACAAAGTACAATTATTATATGTACAAACGCTTTGATATAAAAATGAAAGAAGAAAACTAAAATTTTAATTGATTTCCTATTCTCCAGGTTTTTCTACCTTTTTTCTCAATTTTTTTTTTATTTAATATAAAAATAACCCTTATAATGACTGGGAGGACTATCATCAAGAGAAGGTGTGACATGTAATTAATTTCAAAAGAAACCATGAAAAAAAAAAACAAATAAACAAACAAAGGAAAAAAATAATAGAAAGAAATTTATAATTTACTAAGAGAAATAATGAAAGTATTGTTGAGTACAAGAAAGAAAATTGGAGTAAAATACAAAGATGAGATTGCACTTTATGGGAAATTTTCTTTTATTAATAAAAGAATGTGAAAACAAAAGATTCATGGAAGTAAAAATGTTAGAAATTTTGAATTCTATGCAGGTTTTGAGTATTAGGCAATAACATAAGCCATCGAATCAAATATTTTACTGAATTACTGAAGAATATTCAATTACTCTAATTAATTCGTATTTGTGTTACTAATTGAGTTGCCAGAATAATAATGGTTTTCAACATTCTTGTGGTTATTCCGGAACTTGATCCGCTAAAATTTAAACTAAAATTTATTTGATCTACGTGACATTTGTCATAACTGTACTAAATATTCCTAATCAAATCTTCTTCTATACTAAAATGGTTAACAATAATTTTGTACGCTGTAGAGAGCTTTAATCATTAAATGAAGCGGTTTTGATATTCTTGAACTTTCCGCTAAAAAATTTTCATATGCTCCTACAAAACTGCATTAATTGCAAAAAAATGCATGCTAAAATAACAGTTTTATAAAAAAACCAGTTATAAAACTAGTAGTTTTTCATTTTTTTAACTGCAATTGTAAATTTCATTGTGATGACAGAAATTTTTTTTTTATTACATCTTAAACCTGATGACATTGAAAGAAGCCTTGAAGAAGGCTTTAAATTTTTTTCTTGTTTATTGCTAATTGCATTTATTTTTAGTTGATTTATTGAAAAGGAGTACCTACTTAGGTAACAGTACATTGTTAAATGCAAGCTAAGAAAACTAAATGGTGCTTTAATCGTAAGTAAAAACAAAAGTTTTAAAATCCTTTTTAAATTTATTTCTTGTTTTTTCACATCCATTCATTTGTCATCAGATTATTTTCACAATTTTCAAGTATTTTATTAATAATTTATGAAAATTCTTTGCTAATTAAATATCCGTCTTCTATATTTGTATGACATATGACAATCATATTACTTCAACAACAAGCCATGTGGTACAAAAACCAAGGCCAATTTAAGCAATAAATAATTTAGTGTTTACAATGGCGTTGATTCGTAAACGAATAATCTTCTAAGTTGATATTTTATTTTGGGAACAAGATTAAGTCTTTAAGCACTTTTCCATTCAATTACTTAGGAATAAAAATCTCAAATATTTCATAAAAAGGTGCTGTTTTGCTTTTAAAATCTACATGTTTTTTAAGCCGGGTAAACAATAATTGGTTTTCGAGAGAACAATAATTTTGAGGTTAGGTTAAGTGTTCTTTTTCTTTAAAAGAAAAGTTTTTTTACCGAACAAATTTTCTGAGTGTATGTATGCTTATTATGCTGAGTGTATGTATGGGAAATTTGCGTAAAATGAGAGCGTTTCAACTTTAATAATAATGGCGCGTATTTCTTTAACAAATTCAATTAAAATTCTCTTTAAAAAAAAATAGAGAATAAATTTTCTTGTTGAAAATGAAAGTATTTGTGAACAAAATATGTATTTTTGTTGAAAGAGTTAAATTGAGACTTGAGCGTATTGTTAAAGTAGACACTACAAGTCACAATTATTAATTAATTTAATTTACTCAATGCTTATAACAGAAGTGATTTATTATAACAAACTTTTCTTATTAAATTTAAAAGAAATCATAAATAAAATTTTTATTATTTAATAAAAAAAAAAAATTTTGCTGTATCCAAACAAAGTGTAGTCACCCTTTTCGTGTCTTATTAAATTTTATTATATAGAGTAGAGAAGTGCTGCGCTCTGAGTTATCATGTGCGTTATGCGCTATACTTAAACAATAATTGCACTTGAGAAACTCACACATGTGCTTTTATTTTAAAAGTGACTGATTCTCTTTCAAAACCCTTTTAATAATCTTACAATTTTATGATGCTTATTTTTTTTCGGTTAAAATGAATTGCACTCATCAATTTTAGGGTTTTGAAATTTTTAAATAATTCTTGTGTGCTATAGAAGTTTACATTGCTTTGTGTTTGTATTTGCTATATTCATGACTCAATTCTCAATCAATTCTTTTGTAATACAAAATGTAATTCTTCCTTTAAATGTAAAATAACAAAAAAATCATTTCAAATTTAGAACAAATATTTTGATTATCTGGGGCAATTAATTTAAAATTTATAACCATAGCAGTATTCATTTAAATGTATAACGAAAGGGCACTGTTTATTGGGGTGAAACTGTGATTTGATGAACTTTAATCAATCAAGACATAGTTGATAGTTATCAAAAATATAACACAATAATGTGTTGTTTGTAATATTCTAGTCTAGTACATAATAAATTATTGGGTAATATTGTAGGGGAATATCAAATATATTTCGTGATTGAATGTACTTCATCTAGCCGGCATATCAAATCAAAATTATTGTGTAATTACTTGAATTCGTTGACACTTTAATTGATTAGATTTTAAACATTTTATGTGTGACATTAGTTAGTAAAGGTCATAGATCATATTTAGACATTTATATATTTTGGCATTTTGGAACCAATTTGAAATAAAATATGTTTTGAATTTCACAATAATAATTTTATGAGTCTTGAAAATTTTATTAGTCTTAGGGAGATTTGAGTTTATTTTTAAATGTATTTGGTTTAATGTAGTAAAATTGCTATATTCCAATTGGGGTAAAAGGTAAAAAATGTGACTTAATCTAGAATTTTAAACAATCTACATGATAGTTGCAAAATACCTTTAGCCCTCCAGAAAATATAGTCATCAATTAAAATCTTAAAGATCAATTATTTTGAGAAAACTTATTAAATATTTTGCATTATTTTAAAATAATTGAATTTGTGCAGTTAACCCTTTGATTTCCAAATTATTATTTATTAAAATTTAAAGTGTTTTTGTGTCCTTTTTATTTACTTAAGCTTTTCCAAACAAATTGAAGGCAAAATGCCACCATTATCCCATTGAGCTGAAAAGAGAATAAAATCGTTTGAAAACAAACCGAACCGCTTCAGAATATTTTCAAGCTAGTTAAATTGTTACACAAATGTGTTAAAACTTTCTTTGGGCAATGTAGTTTTTATAACTTTAGTATCAGATCTAAACAAAAATCAATGTTTCCAAAACGAAGAAAAAGATTCTGAAAACCTTATTCTGTAGCATTAAACCTGCATTATAGAAAAAAGGACGGGTTAATATTCTGAAACCCCACAAAGGTATAGGTTCCAATATAACCATATAGGTAATATGTGCAAATTTTTTGAAGGAACGGGTTATTTATAGAACGTTTACAGCATTAGGATAGCATTCTTAATCATAATTAAATATTTCAATTTATTGTAGAAATTAGCCTCCAAAAAATATGATAATATAGTCGCTTCAATCAATTTGTAGTACATAATATTAACCTCATACTGCAAACACCTTAAATATACAACTAACAATAATATGAAAAAAATTCATTTGTATTTCTTATAAAATTTTTCTTATTTTCTTAAAACATACAATTAAGCTATTCTATAAGTAATTATTAAAACTTAAAATTGAAATGATCACACCAATTACTACAACAAATCATTGAATAATTCATGTGTCATATAAAAAATAAAATCTTATAAATCATAAAAATTGTTACTGTACTTATACGTGGTAAAAGAGAAGCAGAAGCAGCTGTCGCAGATAACAAAAGCTAAAAATTATTTTTTACAAAATTTTCTTTTTCTTATGATTATTTTTTTTTTATTATTATTTTAATTACTTTAATTAGTAACCATCTACCATGGTCATCACATTTTCATTGTGTATACACTGTATAAGTTATATACATGTAGCATGCTATACACATGTAGCATGCGATATGGTATGGCTTATAATCATATGTGTAAGAGAAAGGAAGTCATACACATATTTGTACCCATGTACAGGTAAAATACATTGTGTACATTTCAGTTTCAATCGTACTATGCGTGCTTTATACATACATACATACATTGATATATAATTTTTTTCTCATTTTGGCGTTTCCTATATTATTTAAAGCGGTTTTATATTCTTTTTACGCAAGAAATTTAAAGAAAAGAAAATAATTTCGCATTTTCTATAATATTAAATGGAATTTTTAGTTTGAAGGTCTTCAATTTTTTGTTTTTTTATTTTGGTTTTTCTTAAAATATACTTATAATTACTTACATCTTATAAATACTACGTATTGATAAATACACTCAGAAAAAATAAAAATTGTAATTTTTTCTATTATTGGGCTGAAAATTAAAATTGGGAATTTAAACATGAAAATTTTTGAGAATAGACGAATATTTTATTTGTTTGTTTAAATTTTCCATCTACATTGCTAATATGAACCTAAAATTTCACTAATATTATTTTTTCTGAGCAAAATATCTCACTTATACATTCTTGTGAGCGTTGTGAAAAACTCATATGTCTCATTTGTGATTTTGATGTTTAGGAAAAAATTTTTGTTTTTCAAATTTATGTTCGGAATCAGTTAGGGATTGATAATTCCTGATACGAATATAAGCGAAGTGGCTCAATTGTTCGATATTGAAAATTTTACTTTTAGAACTTTACACTGTAAGTCATTTCATTTCAGGCCAAAATGTGAGAAAATGCTGTCATATTGAATTTTTTCATATAAGGATCTAAACGAATACTACATATTATACTTGACTAGTAACAAATAAAAACCTGGGGAGAGAATACACTTTAAAAAAATTTCCAATTTATTAAGAAAAAGCAGAATTTTTATTCTCTGAATACGTTTTCATAGTTCGTCGCCATGAATTGAATTTTGAATTCAATAAATTGCTCAAGTAGAAACTGTTGAGTACTATAAAATTTTGATTTTAAATTTCTTTAAACAGTAATAGTTATTGATTTTTTTTCCTGAGTGTATAAAAATTTTAGGTACGCATTTTTACGCATAGGCAAGAAATTTATGTACATATGCATGTAATATGCTATGTGTATATTTTTCTTTCCCTTAATTAATGATGTCTGGTCACTTGTACGAAAATTTCATTTTTGATTTTTTCTTTTTAATTTTCTTTATTTCATGCACTATTAATTCAAGGTAAAAATGAGTTAGAAACTTTTTTTTTGTTTTCATTTATAAGCATCTCTATGGCACATATATAGAGATGCTTATAAATGAAATTTAAGTATATATACATACATACATAATTTATGTGTACAAAATGTTATAATATTCCAGTTCATATGTACGCAAAATAAATTTTATTCTTAAGTACCGTACGAGTATAAAGAAAAAAACATAATGCGTTAATTCGTATATAATTTGTTCAGATTATAAATATAGTATGTGAGTATGTATGTATACAGAATATAAATTTGAGAATAAGATATTCTACCGCAGGCAATTCATATACCATAGAAAATTCTTATATAAGATTAATTAAATAAAATCAGTTATTTTTAACATTATCATTAATTTAAAATAAGGATTACCTACTTATTTACTTATCTATATACAGAGGATGAATTTTTTGTCAGAAACACTGAGTATCTAAAATTTAAACCACACATACATGTTTATTTGTATTTACAATTATTAAATTATGTATACATAGTACACCTACTAATAGTGCAGTGAAATATACCAGCGTCAATATTTTCGTTACTAAAACGTGTTACTGACAAAATTAAAGGGTTATAAGGCAAACTTTTGGAATTTTGGAAAAATTTATGTATAGCTGCCATATTTCGTCATTGAAAAATATGCCGTTCTTAAAAACCGAAAAAGTTTTCAAAAATAGATTTTTTAAATGAGTCGCAGATATCATAACTAAATTAAAAGCGCTATGAAGTTGTTTGTTTTCTTGCTTAAATATAGCCATAGTAGAATCTTAAATAGCCTCAGTTCCAGTTATAACATACTTTCAGTATACCAGTTTCGATAGAGGCCGCGAAGACCGACACGCTGTGATATATGTGAATGCTCTGCTACATGGAATACCCTGTATATACATATATAAGGTTCAATGATATTTTATATATTATGAATTAATTTTGTATACTGAAATTGAATATTGATTTTAATTCATTATTTGAATTAACTAATATTGCCTGTGGAGATAAAAAAAATATACCTACTTATTTTATTTGAAAAGAAGACAATATATACATACAATAGATACCTGTGTATACTTATCTACATAGATAGTTTTTAAAGCAAACAATTTACTGAAAATTTTAATAGATATATGTTCTAACATTTAATATTTATATAACAAAATATAACACAATGTAACGTGTAATATTTTTATTATAAATTAAATTAAGAAATTTTGGTATTTAGGCACATTTTCAGAAAAATTGTGTTAAGATTGCGGATTTTCTTGTAAATTTAGATTAGATCTAATAAGGGTTGATTTTTTTGAGAGCAAATTGTATTCATCTTTCTCTCTCTCTCTCTCTCTCTCTCTCTCTCTCTTTCTCTCTCACTCTTTCTTAGGAGTGTTGTCTGTTACTGCAATGGTAACAGACAACAAATTGTCATTGAATTTGTACACATAATGGTATGTTTTTGCTCTGAAAAATAATGATTTTTAAATCTCTCAAAATGAAAATTGTTTAACTTTGCTTAACAAAATTTTTGCAATAATAAGTCCGAAATTATTAAAATTTTAAACAGATTTTGGATTATTATTACTCATTAAAACTTATTAAAATATTTGAGCTTAAGATATTAAAAGATTATTCTCTACTACTAAAGAACCTATATGTCGTCACTCATTTATAAGCTTTATTACTTGTGTTAATATAAGGTTGCTATTAAAAAATTGGCCATATAAAATTTATGCTCCTATAAAATCCTACATACATATTTCAACCTTTACTCTTCTATATTTAAGCAAATTTTTAATGGATTTTTTTTTAAAGCTTTCCTATTAAATTCAAAAATAATTATTGTTGCTCATCATCACTAAAATAAAGAGAAAAACTACTTAAAAAATCTAAAAAGAGAAGAAGAGGAAAAAAAAAATAATAATTAAAAGCGACAAAATGCGAATTTTTTCTTTCTTTTTGTTTTTTCTTCTCTGTCTAATACCAAAGTTTATGTCAGTGGTTGTCTTATTTTCGTAAGATAAAAAATTTTTTCCTACTTAATTAAAGGAAGTGTTAAGTCATCGAAATATTAATTAAATAATTTTTTTTTTTGCCATTTTTTCTTCACTAGATCTTTTTCTTAATGGCATTTAAGTAATTCTTAATTTTTTTTTTGCAAAATTCATTTTAAGCACTTTAAATACAAGCTACTTTTGCTTTATAATAAAAAGTAAGTGTTGTGTGGTGATCCCATCAAATTTTGAACCTATACTTTGGAAAAATCTCTTTTGTTTTATTGTACTATCAAAGATCTCGTCCAAAAAATATAATTGTTGGAGAATTAAAATCAAAATAAATTCGGATTAAATTAATGACGTCTAAAATAGCAAATTTTCCTGAAAATAGTTAAAATTCTTTAAAACTGTAAATTAATCCGTTATTCAAATTTATTCAATTAATGAACTTAACAAAAACAAAAAAATATTGCATACTTTTAGGAATTTCTTTTTTTTTTTTTAACATTATACTCGAATTTGACAGCTAATTGAGTGAGTTATGGAATATATAATAGCAATTTTTGATGGTAAGACATTCACGTTTCGGAAATACAATTAGTATAAAATCGTATAAATATAGAAATTTTTTCAATTTTAAAAATTCTGCAACAGACCGTCTATGACAGCCTTAAGATGACGGTTGTTGGAAAAATTTTTAACACAGTTTCCATAACACACAATACATATGAATTTTCAAAGAATGACATTATTTTAGAATTTGTCTTTTATTTAAAAAATGTGGAAGTTCGGACGGGCGAACGAAATGAAATAACCATATTTTTTGTCTTTCATTGTATTGCAAATGCTCTAAAACACCTGAAAAGGTAAATTAAAATGATAAAATTCAATTAAAAAGTAGTATTTTTTATTTTCTTACTATTTTTTCATCAACGAATCTTTTAAAGCTATTTAAATACCTGGACTTAGCCAAATATCTTTGAATATCTCGGTATTAGAGACCTAAAAGATCATAAATACAAAAACAAAGATGATGAAAATATTTTCATATTATTTTTGTGAATATTTTTAGACTGTAAAAAAGAGTCGATAATAAATTATTGTATTAGAAAACAAAAATATAAGAAATTATTTTATGAATATTCAAAAAACAAAAAAAAAATATTTTAGGAATTTTTTTCATAAAAAATTATTTTAATTTTTATTAAAAATATTTTGATATTTACATTTCCGTGTATTGAAAATATTTTTTGTAACTTTTGTATTCAAAGTAGGAAAGAATAATTAAAATGATTACTTTAATACTCTTGTGCTTCTTATGGAGTGTAAACTTTTAATTATTATAAGACGCTTCATTAATTGTTATTTTTTAAAGAGAATATATTCTCTGAAGAGGTGATCATCATATGTGAGATATTTCAAGGCAATTTAGTGTGTCATCAATTTGATAATTTAAAGAAATCATCATAAATGAAATTGCATTATAGAAAATGAGAGCAAAAAAATGTTATTTCTGTCTTATTTACTAAACATTGATAACGGTAGGCTGTCAATAATTTAAATTTTTCTCTTTAGAGTAATAGAACAAATGTTAGACCTAAATTGTACTTACTTTCAAATTTTCTTTATAATATTTCAAATATTTTATTACTCCAAAAATATAAACTAAATATGCATTTTATGTATAAGATAAAATGCTAGTTAATAAAGTTGTCTTCTTTTTCTTCTTCTTGTAGCTTTACAACCTGAGGTCGGCTTTAGCCTTTTGCACAATTGACCTCCATTGATTTCGATTTTTGGCACGTTTTTTTCCAATAAGTTACTTGCATTTTCGTCGTAATGCCCTGGATGTTGTTTTCCCATCTTAATTTCGGTCAACATCTTGCTCTGGCCATAAGCGGTCTGTTGAGCAATATTCGATTTTGGACTCTGTTTTCGTGCATTCTTACAACATACCGAGCCAAAATGAGCATTTGAGACTTAACGTATTTTATTACATCTTTCTGGCTCAGATTGTACAATCGTCATTGTATCTTCTCCTTTATTCTCCATTTTATAGTCTTACAGGTCCATATATCTGTCTCAATATTTTCCTTTCAAACACTCTCAGTGCGCTTTCGTCGGAGATATTTAAAGTTCAAACTTCGCATTCGTATGTTAGCACTGGTCGTACAACCGTTTCATATATAGCTAGCTTTGTTCTTCTTGTTAAAAGTTTGGATCTCATCATTTTCCTATGTGCAAAGTAGTATTTGTTTGCAGCCAATATTCTTTCCTGTGTGCAGCTTTTCATACTGTTGTCATTGAATACACGCACACCTAAGTATTTGAATTGAGACACACCTTCAATATCTAGATTTTCTATCGAGATGGTTTGGGGTTATCTTCTTCCTTCATTTCTCAATAGTTTGAGATACTTCGTTTTTAAGGTCGTTAGTAAAGTTGTATGACTTCTTAAAATTTATACATTCTGATATACGACATAATACGACATAATATGACATAAAATTCCCATTATTAATAACTTCATACTGTATACGGTAATAATATACATTACTATAAGTATATATCAAATATTTTAAAATTGAATGTCATGCAAGTAAAGAATTAATATTTTCTTGCTCGTAGTTTGAGTGCTATTATAAAAACAAGTAAACAAGGAACCCAATAAAATTGATTACATTCGGTACTAACAGTTTTATTTTTTTGGGAAATATTTTTAGAAATTTTAATTTTTTCTTCATATTTCCTAAATTGGAACTATTTTTTTGGAATTTTATTATTTACATTGTTCCAATATTTTTTAAAAAAAAAAGTCCAATCTGGAAATAATTAATGTTTAACTGATAAAATGACATAAATGTTTACTGCCGCTGTTAAATTGTACTGTGGTAAAATTTCGGTATACCACCGTCGGCCATTCCATAATTTTGATCACAGCATATCGCATTTATTTAGGTTTGGCGCTTAAAAAGCTTGTTAAATTTCGACAGCTATACTAACCAACATTTTATATTATCTCCTATAGTTATACTCTTTTCCTCTCATTAAATTATACTTTAAAATATAGCAGGATAGTGACGAGATGTGTGTATTACAAATGGAGTGGTGAATTTTTAAATAATATTTCCTCTCTTCTTCATATCATGCATAAATATTCTCTTAAAACGTTTCTCATTTCGACAAATTTTAATATTTTTAAAATTTTATTTAGCTTTTAAACATTTATTAATTTTCTTTAAAGCATTAATTTCAATTGACAACCTATTGTTGGGTATAGAATATGCATATTTTAATATTACTGTTATATTGGTGGGACAGAAAAAAAAATTACCTTTGTTGTAAAATTTTAATATTTTTAATATTCAATTTTGAATATTTATCCCAATAATAAATACTTTTATCCATTTCTTTTATTATTTTTAATTAAAAAAAATATTCAAATTAAAAAAAAATTTATATTCTTCCAAAATCCTAACAATTTATTTTCTCATCACAAAAAATTTTAATTTACAAAATTTTAATAATAATTTATGAACTCATCAATTACAATTCATTCATATATACAAAAATTATGCCGTCTGGGCGAGAAAATTAATCTTAGATTTCAATTTACAAGCAATTTATGTTGTGTTATACCCCAACTTTCTCAAAACAAAAAAAAATTCATATCATATGCAAAAAAAAACGGAGAATTAAGAGAAAGAGATAAATAAAATAATGTTGCGGAAGCATTAATAAAGAAAAAAATCTCCGGTAATTTTTTTTTTTGCTTCCACAAAATTTTAAGCTGCTGTTAATATGCTTTCTTAGATGTAGATATGCAAGTAATTCATGTATTTACATACAATGTATGAAAGATGAAGAGAAAAACTTATTATCACCCCAATTATATAATCTAAAAGGAAACGATATTCAAAATTTATAATATACTTTATGAAATGAAATGATAATTTTCATTCAACCCTTACAAGTTTTGGTTTGCACAGGAGAAGACATTGAAAATTCAGAAAAGCAAACAAACAAACAATAAATAATTTAGTAGTTTACTACCCTTGCAAAGTAGCAACCAGAAAAAAAGAACCCCTTATATTTAAAAAAGTCATTTTTTGAAGGTTAATAAACTGGTTTTTTTTTTGTTTTCTTGTTGTTTTTGTTCTTGTGTCTGACTTTCAATTCAGATATCTTTACAATTTTTGAAAGGTTTTATGAGAATATGAATATATTTTTTTCCCCAAATTTTAATAAAACCCTTACACAAATACGCTTACGTTACCCCGTCCGCATGTAGCACAGAAAATGAATGGTATTATGAATTTCAATAATTATAATTTAATAGTCAAGAAGTTTTGTATAAAAATAACGGAGTATAAAGCAGGTTTGTCGAATTGAAATTTTAAAATTTTAGTTTCTGGATTCGGTATCTGTGATTGGAGTATAGAACTCAATTAAATTGTTTAGAAAGAAGTCGAAATTGAACTAGGAGCCTTTGCCAAATACACAGTGTTGTCAGCAAGCACCCTATTTTAAATTATTTATTTAGAATTAGGTATTTTAAATTTTCCAATTTACCGTAATAGCAGCGTTGTCGTAAGTACTATAATGTACTATAACAATTAATAGTCTTTAAGAACTACATTTTTTTCCTATAAATTTTTTTACCCGAATTTTAGCTCAGAATGATTGTTTGAAGACAAAAATCGTTCATTGCGTCAAAGAGAAGAAAAAGATGAACAAATATAGGAAATTTCTGAAAAATATTTTAAAATTTTTATATAAAAGGTCACAAATAATTGTTAGGAAAATTGTGAGCACTCTTCGCTAAATCTCACAATACTAGATCTCAAACACTTTGTATATTTACGATAATAAATATTTTTTTTTTTAATTTTTTAACACTCTGTTGCATTAAATTTGAGTAGATCCGTAAATTTTGAATACACTTAAATTATAAGCCAATTACATAATATGTAGTACATTATGTACCTATAGTATGTGTTAGTAACTATAATTATTTTCTTAATTTTTATAATATTAAAAAAAATTTTGAAAAAAGTAAAAATAACGAAGTAAAATAAAAAGTTAAATTACAGACATGTGCCTGACAGACGACAACGTTTCATAAAAGTTTTTTCTTTTTCTTTACAAAAAGTTAGTAAAATACGACTTGAATAAATTATTGTGCATATGTGTTTGTGCATCCAAACACATATGGGTTTATTCGCATTATATGCGAGTATATATTACTTAATTTATAAATTCAATATAGTATGTAGCTACACAATAGAGAGAATTAAAATATTTAAAATAAAAAAAAACGACTTAACCGTTTATTTATCGTAAAAATTAAATTCATTCATACGAAAATATCATTAATGTTTAATTCAGACTCTCATTTTGACAGACGGTCGATGGTTTATTGTTACTTTAGTTATTTTTTTTTTTCATTTTTATATTATTAATGTCGCTGCTGCTTTTCACATTTAATCACCATTATTTTATAAAAAGTATTAACAACAAAGGCGTGGGCGCACAATGATTTACTAAACGATTTTTGAATATCAACAAAACAAACAAAAAGAGAAAAAAAAATAAGAGAAAAATTTAGCAATAAAGAGAACAAAATAAAAATATTTTTATTCGGAAATTGCATATTGCAAGGTAATGGCAATGTAAAACATTAAAGATATTATTAAATACATAGAAGCAATGAAGAAATGAAGAATGACGTGAAGGTGGTGCAAATGTTACAGAGAGTGAGAGCCTTTTAACGAAAGTATTTTTTTAAGAACTGTTATAAAAAGTGAAACTATATAGGTATTCTGTTTTCGTTCAGAAATAGAAATGTTTTTATTTGTGATCATTTCTCTCCCAATTTATTTGAATTATTTTTTACGATAGAAAAATATATCATGTAACAAATTACTGACATAAAGAAGATCATATGTCAAACGATATTAGTTTCTTTTGATTCATAAAATTTTTTACACGGTCCTTCCTGATCTTTCCCTCAAAATAAATTCGTGTAGGTGGATATTTGCAAATGTTTCATTTTCAATTTTTCGAAACAGCTAAAGGCTGTTTAGCTTTTGATAAGAATGTACTTTTTCTACATGAGAATTTATTATGTAATTGACTGTTATATTATTTTATTATAACATGTATGCTAGTTCCTATATTATATCGTATAGCTATAGTATTATGTTAATTATAACTTAAATATTAGCTATACGATTTAATAGTATTGTAATTAATTCTCCATGCTATATATGCAATGAATGCTGACTGACTACCTCAAATACTTCGTTGTTTAACAAGTAGTTCGATTGATTATCATTTCAAGTGCCATTGTTATTTTCATTTAAATTGATAGTTTAATATTCAATCGGAAATATTATTGTATTTATATACCAAATTGGGAGAATAAACTCATTGTTAGCAACAATTCAAATTTGGGACAGTTCAATCAGGAATTTTTAATTGTTTAAATTATTATAATTTGACTACTCTCTAACAATTACTCTAATATTACAATATAAAATTAAAAATTATTTTATTTGAATAAACATTCTGGTAGAGAAAATTACCCAATAATCTTATATGAAATTAAATTAAAGTTATACTACACACATACCAACAACATTATTAATTTCAGGTCGCTTTAAATTATTTACAATTTCTTTGAAATTTTTTTTCTTGTAATTATTATTTTCATCATAAGTATTTTATTTTTCTTAAATTTAAATTTTCAACTAATAATTATTTTTTTTTAATTTTTTTATTTTCAGGTAATTTAATCAGCTTAATTTATCATATTCAAGGCGTGTATTTAATTTAAAAAACAAAATTCTATAGAATTTTGTATTGTAATGTCTAGGATAATTTAGAAAAGGTAACTTTAACATTATCTGTTATTTAACAAATTCTACTTTGTTAAAATATTAAGGATTTTCTATTTTTCCAAATAAATTTTTAAATTATTATATAATTTCATAAAATTGTAGTTAAATCATAAAAAAAATATTGATTAAGAAGTTTTAAATTGAAAATACTGAGGCCAGTGTATTTCCAGGGGTTATTGTGCTTTGCTGGACACATACATATGCATTTTATTATAACTACTTCGATTCTAATGAAGAATCATATTTTCAATTTAGAATTGATCACTGCAATAAAAGGCACTCACAATTTTCAATTTTCAATTAAAAAAAATTTAATTTTTAATTAAAAACTTCTACTATTGAAAATTTTTTATTGTAGTACACTTGTAGTTTATTGTTTAAATAAAATTTTTCAAATTCCATAAATATTTCCAAATAATTTTTGAAATTTCATATGAATTTTTTAAAATAAAAATATTAAAATGTTTACAAATTTATTTAACATAGAATGGAAAAAAATATTTTATTTCTTGGAATTAAAAAAATGACCTTAATAATTATTACAAATTTTTCAAATAACTTTGCTTTTTTTTATTAAAATTTCAATGAATTAATAAAAAAAAAAATTAAAAATTTTCAAATATTTCGAATGTAGTGTTAAAATGCGTCATAATCAGTTTAAGTTTAAGAAGGTGATGCTTTAATAATTATTATTACAATTTCATGGGAGGAAATTATTGTAAAATGAAAAAAAATTAAAATTAAAATGAATTTCAAAATTGTATAGAATAAAATTCTATACAATTAACTGAATAACCGTAATAACTGTATAAAAAAGTAATTTATTAATTCACCGTATTGCTTGTATTACAGTTATTTTAGTCATTATTATTACAGTAATACCCCGTGTTACGTACGCTCGTTTTACGTACCCTCGCACTTACGTACATCTCATTTTTGTCCCCAATTGCCCATTATACGTACAATGATTCACACTTACGTACAAGTACATTTTTTCTGGTTTTGAAATTTATGGAAAAAAGGCGGTATTAAAGGGAGGTAACTTGGACTGGTCTGGCGGCATTCTCAAACATTCCTCTCCCGGGGCTAATCCAAGCTCCAGTGTTCTGAGCTCTCGCGTAACAATTACAATATTATTTATATTTAAATTATGTATTGATGAATTTTGAAGTTTATGTTTTATATTTCAGTTTTGTTTGATATTTATATATGTATATGAATTTGTTTTTTGTTTTGTTTTTTTAATACACGTTAAGTGTTAAATATAGTATAAAAACGTATGAAATAAAAGTATAAAACTGCATACATAATATCCCTCTTTTTCTTTTTATTTATATATTTATTGTTTTAGTTTGTTTCAAACATATTATTCATCAATAAAGTAGTAGATTCATTCTACGTACATTTTTGTTTTACGTACACGCTCCGGTCCCAAAGGGTACGTAAATGCGGGGTATTACTGTATATTGTTATTATGGAAACATATATATGATTGCATTTACATACACATTTACACGATTTTAATAGCATTTATTGGTATATGTTTTTTTTTTCGTTTACTTGAAAATTGTTATACAATAATTTCAGTTTCATGGTAATAAATTCATAAGCATATGGAATTTATTACATAAGAGTTTTTTTTTTAAAAATATGAATGTAAATGTGTAGTATAGATGGGAAAACCGAATGAAAAATAAATTTTACATTAAATGTCGGCTTTGAATATTAAAGAAATGTGACAACAACAATATAAGAATTAATTAACGATATCGGGAAGGTGGCAATCAAAATAATATTTTTTGAGTAAAAAATTTTTAAGAAAATTTAAGATCTTCAAACAAATAATATATGAAAAGTCTTTTAAACGTCACATTTAGATGTATCACTATAGGCATCACTACAAGTCTAAAAACGTTTTCCTTGACAAATCATAGGGAATTTAAATAAAATACTAACTTTGACATACATTTCTAAATTGTGTCCGACAATTATTTTTTGAGTATAACAATTTGAGTTTTTTGACAACTTAAAATTCTATACTAAATATTTAAAAGTGTACTAAGAGTAAATATATATTGCAAATGGTAATTATTATACTGTTACCCTAATTTACTAAATTAAAAAATAAAAACTATTATACAATTGTATATACATGGGGACTATCGCATATCTTACTAGCTGGTATGCCAGTAAAAAAATTATTGTGAAAAAAAAATGTGTTATACACGATATTAAATACTTATTTTTATTACCAGTTGAGAAAATTTATTTCTATTATAATTATTATTACAGTTATTTTTCTTCTCAATTCTCATTTCTCATTTAATTTCACTGTGTACCTACCAATGCATGTGTATACATATATGCATTATTTATGTACATTTAAAAATCCTATTTTAAATAGTTTTAAGGAAAAGGGAAAACAAAATTGGTGTAATTAAAAGTATTTTATCTCTTTTTTTTTTTCTCAATATAACATTTTTTTTTATTTATTTCATTATTTTTTTCTCTTTTACACTTTCTATATTTAATTTATACATCAGGTACTTTCAATCTTTTATAATTATTGCATTAAACGATTATTGAAGAATTTGTCAACTTGTCAAGAGAGATAGAAGCGAGTGATACAATTTTGTGAGCTAGAGAGAGAATGAGTGACTTTATGAATTTGTTTTAAAAAATGTAAGCCTAAATTAAATTTCTACAGCTCATAAATACAATTTTGTGAATTTATACAATTTTTCTTAATTAATTGAGAATTATATGTACACTGCAGTTTTCTAAGATAACGTATTAAACGTAGTGAATTGTGAAATAAAAATCGGAACGGTGATAATCTTACTATTTTTATCCCTGTTTACCTCAAGAATTTTTGACGCTGACTGACTACCTCAAGAATTTTTATGAGCCGCCGAAACGGTGATAATCTTCCTATTTTAATCCCCATAGATTTTGAATTGAAATAGGAATTTTTCTCTTTTATCGTATATAGACATAATATAATATAGTTACAAATTAGTCAATATAAAATGAGGGAATTCTAAACAATACAATAAAATTATCAGTTTCAATGTGGTTGAATTAAATGTTCCGAATTGCTACAGGTTTATTTTTCACATTTGCTACAGGTTTACTTTTCACATAAAAAATGCATTGTCAAGTTTAATATAGTTTTATAATCTCTGATTTAAAAAAATAATCTTATAATTTTTCACAAGATATAAAGTTTTGTTTTTTAAATTTAAAGAAAACAACAAAAAAAGAACGGACGATTAATGTAGAAAAGTACTGTAAATTATATAAAGTGTTTGCAAAGTACACCTACTTTTAATATAAAGGTACATGCTACTAGCATAAAAGTACTTTATAAAAATATCACAAGAGAAAATAATTTTGATGCTACCTACTTACATATTATTTAAAACAGCAACAATTTTAAATGCTATTTGAAAATTTTATTCCTAATTATATTTTAAAATAATCTATTATTATTTCCAGAAAATTATATTTGTTACAATATTTATTATTAACATAACATTAACTGTTAATATCAGTAATTGTATTGTTTGAGAAATAAAACAATACAAAATTTAAGCAGGAAGTAAAAATTTAAAAATCTTACCAATTTTTTTCATGCAAAATAAAAGTAACAGAGTGTAGAGGGAAAAAACAAAAACCTTTAATTAAAAATAATTATAATAATTACTTTATGAATTTACAAGTTTTTAAAATATAAATTAGATTTGATTTTATGAATAAATGCAGATTATTAAAAGTGTGAATTTATATGTATTTAATGATAGTGTTAAAATAGTTGTTGTGATTTAAATTGGTATGCAAGTATTATGTACATGCAATTAAAATTTATTTTGTGCTTCAAATAAATTATGTCACTATTATTATTATGTATGTCGTGTACAGATTTGTTTTTCCAGATCAATGAATAAATACAATGTGCCCATATGAATTATTGCGTATATATTGTTGCTAACAGAGAAATTCTTAGTCTATATATTTACTTTATGACAGTTATCATTATCAATTTATTAACATTTTTTGTTTTGAAATTTAGAAATTTAATATAAAATTAAAGTTTAAAGATTTCAAAAATTGATATGTTGCGAGAAATTAATATTTCACTTAAAATATTGGGGTTCGGAGCTTATACGCATATAAGAATTTTAATGAAAGGAGTTGTTGTCATTACTGTGACACTGTCACAGTGCTACTGTTATGAAAAATAATAGATTAATTAAATGTTATTTTAATTTTGTGATATTCTTAAATCTTTTAGTTTGAATTATTGGGACATGCGATACCCACAACCATCACTAAACTTAGGAGAATTGGTTTTTTGTCGCTGCAAGTGCATAGCAATATTTTACATTTACTGTCGTTGTGTCTTAGCAGTATGAATTTAGTGCGAAAGAAATCGTGAATGCATTTGTAATTTATAGTGAGAGAAGATAGTCAGAATTAGAAGATAGAAAGAAGATAGAATTTGAAAATTTTTGGCTTTAAAATTTTTAAATTATTTACAATTTGTTTTTTTTTTAGTACCGCTTCTATTTTAAGTTTTTTGAAACTACATATTTGCAGAACAAGTACAAACTAAGCAAAAAATTTTAGTATTTCAATATCAAAGTAATTTATTGTTGCCATATACGTTATACTAACTATATATAACTACATTTTTATATTAATATTTTTCCCATAAAATTTATTTTCCCTCCTATATAGTGCTATATAATTGAATTTGTGTTACCTATAATAATTCCAAATATAAAAGTAAATAAATACCAACACAAAAAATGTGTCCATCATTTGCAAACCTTTAATAGTCATTGTTGTATTAGCGGCACAAATTTTTTTTTTTTATTAATATAATTAAATAAAAATAAATTCAATATTTCATTTCTTAAATTAATTTTTAACATAATTTTTTCTCCGTAATATTGTAATTATAATAAATAATGTACGTATACAATATTGTAGCTTGGATTTAGAAAAAAATTTAAAGTTGAGTAGCTTCTTTCTATTAATACTATAAAGAAAAAAAATTGTACTTAATTTGAAAATAAAATCCTTCAAGTAAATTTAACTTGTAACATTAATTAAATAAATTTTTTTTCGTACATGAAATAAATTCGCAAGTTATTTTGAGTTTAAAATTTCGTTTGATGAACTAAAAGCTGTTCTAAAACAAGTTTTAATTTTATTTAAAGACATTACTACTGAGCATGTTCCGTATATTATCCGGCAGAATAATATAAGGATTGTAAACTTCACTGTTTTAAAACACTTTTTTTCACTGTCATATTTCCGTATGAATCCCGGAATCTGATTACTCATTTTATCAATGAGTATAACTATTAAAATTTTAATCGTCTGTATGAAAACAAATATGCTTGCCATAGTAATGCCAAAATCTGTATAATTGAAATATAGAATATTGTTTAGACAATGATAACAAGTAAAGGGTGGATATCTTTTTCAGTGAAAGAGAATTGGGTCTTGCATTATATAGCTTTATCCATTTTGTATTCTATATAGGCTTAAACCGTACTAATTGATTACGATACACAATAATTGTATTGGTTTTATATGTTTTGATTGTTTTAGCAACTAGTAATTTATATCACTAGTTCGAATAGGTTCGCTTGCATTGATTCTACTCGAGAAAAACCCTTTTATTGATATTTTGTACAAAATATTGATTTCGTCTAAACAGTTTAGAACAGGGAATTTACTTGTGATCCATACGTTTCTACCGCACAATTTATGAAAATTTTACAAGTCTTATAAAATCTTCACTGAAATCATAAAAATTTCTAGTAAGATTTTATTTTGGACCCCAGAAGCTATAGCCATTCTATATCTTATAGTTGTTTTAACACTAATTTTTCCAACTATCCTCGTTCATATTTTGTATAAATAATTTACTAAAAATAGTTACTAAAATAAGAAAAGAAAAAAAAATCAAAATAAATGTCGTGTGTCTTCAATAAATTATAAATAAAAAAAAATGTTTTTTCCTATAAATTTGATGACTTGTATTGTCTATTTTAAGATTTCATTGTTGATTTTCAATAAACTTAATTGAAATTTTTAAGTATACTCTGAGATTTTCATTAAGTAATAAGTTACTTATAATTATTTGTATAAAATAAAATTTTCAATTATAAATATGAGAATGTTCAATATTTAAAAGTGATTTTTTAATATTTTAAGCTGGGATATACGATTATTAATGATGTCATGATGAAATATTTAATTATGCTTTTATAATTATTTTTAGATAATTTTTGTATTTAATTATTCTGATGTTGAATTTTAAAGAAGAAAACAAAATATATTTGTTCTAAAATTAATGTATTTGTAAATTTATGTGAATAATATTGTGAATATAAATAAATTAATACAATAAATTGTTCGACTTGTGTGAAAAAGACTTGAGTGTGGTGAATTTGCTACTTTAGATCACAATTAACTCTTTTTTCCTTCTCAGCGTTTACATTTAATTTACATTGCTCGAAATAACGAATTACATAGATTTTTTTAAGTTACTTTATTACCCAAAACCTCAAAATGTTGCCGAATATTGATTACACTGAGAAAAAACAAATTATTAAGTTTAAACAGAATAAGTCAAAAACTTCTTTGACCTCATACGCTAAATACAAAACATTCTGGTTCAGAAATATTGTCGAATGATACTAACAAAATAATCGCTGAATGAAAATAAATTAAATTTAGTATTTTATTCTATAGCAATCAATTTTGTTCGGAAATTGTTTTCATGAACTAGAAATTTTATATTAAAATTGAATTTTTCCCTTTAAAATTACATGAGATATCTTTAATTTTCTGCTACTTCATATATACCTACTTCTTTATTACGATTTATTATTCAATATTATTGAGTAGCTTTATTTAAATAACGCCATACTGTACTCATTATAAATTATCTGGGCTATCCTCAAAATAACATGACAATTAATATAACACAAAAAATAATTGTGACGGAAATTCCAATCACAACAAAAATACTCACTCAACAAAATAAAAATAAAAAATCTCTTTCAAATCTTCCAATGAGTAATGGATTTGATTTATATTTACAAACATTAAAAAAAAAAAAAATTAATAAATAATTGAGAGAATAAAAAGAGATAAAAGTATTTTAAAGAAGCTGATGACAAAATGTTGTCAAATTTTTATATTGTGAAAATTAAATGAAGCAAAACATTATGATGGCATGGCAGTGCCTATTGCTTCTGTTTACCATAATTTATTATATTATTACATATATGTATAATGTATATAAAATATTTTTAAAAGCAATATTTTATTAAAAATTCGATTTACATATTATTTTTTTTTTGGGAACATTATCATAATAATTTGCATATGAAATAAATATAAAGAATAAAAGCCATATTGAATTTTATTCTTCCATTATTGGTAGAATTGCTTTTTTCATCAAAGAAATCTTTTATAAATTGAAAATACGATTGCAAATAAATTAAGTGTAACATTTTGAAAAAAAAAAAAAAATTATTTTAATAATATTATGGCACACTTTTTATTGCTGTCGTAATTTTAATTTTAATAAGGTTATTTAAATATGTTTTAATAACAATTGAGTGTATGTTTAGCAGTGACAATGTTATTGAGCAATAACATGATAACAGTAACAGTAAGACAATGTAAACAGTAATAATAAGGCTATATTTAATCGTTTTCTTTTCCAGTATTAAATTTTTTACTCTCTCCGCGCCATTACTAAAACTTTATTGAGGAGAGCGAGAGGAAGAGGAAGTGAAATAATTTTTTACAATTTGATGACATTTTAAATTTCTCAACAAAATTCTTATAAATCATAAATGCTGATCATTTATTGAAACTATTTTTATTTCAAATCAAGAGTATTCTCTAATATCTCTTATAATTCTCTTATATCTACTGTCGTTTTGTATATTATTAAGTGTCCAAGTAATTAGTTTATATCAATATCCTTTATATTTGTTAAAGATATCTAGTAATAACTATAACTAATCAATAACTATTATATTATTTGAATAATCCAATTAAATTTTCAAATTATTTAATTATAAAGAGCAAGAAATCATATAAATAAAAGAATTATTTTAAAAATTAATTTAAATTTTCAACTCAAACAAGAGAAAAATTTCATATAATTAATCACTGTACTTGTATCATGTAAGTTTGCATATATACGTTACATATATTACTATCTAAGAGTGGCATAAAAGCAAATATTTTATTATCGAAGTTCGATATCGTAATTCTTATTCTATACTTATTTAGAATTATTTCATATTTATTAAGATAAATGCTTTTAATTTTTAATAATTCCTGTACGAAACAGGCAAACTGACAATGAAGGTATCCTTGGTTAGCAACAAATCAAAAGACAATAATTTTATTTAAGTCTTTATTCTTTGACAACATTCTAATAACTATAATTTAATTAGTATAAATAATGTAACGATATACGTTAGTATACTGAAATATATTGAGAGAAATTATGCTTTATTATGGTGAATATAATGTTGTAACGTTAGATAATAAGACAATATTTTCATATTTATTCTTCTTGACAAATTATGTTGAGTTCTCATGTTATCATACCGAGTATGTCATATTATTGCATATAACACATTCAATATTTTACTTGTTAATATAAAAGTGACATTGTTATAAAACAATAAAATGTGAGGACCATACTTCACCACGCTGACTAAATGAACATAGTGATTTTGAGCAAATCCAATTTAAATAACGCACTCTCACTAAAACAGAATTTTTATTGAATGTAATTGTTATTTTTATATTTCGCATACCCTGTTTTAGCCACAATGCCACAATTTGGATAGAAATTGGTTGAATATTATTGGTAGCTGTCCCATATAACAATATTTATAAGTGTATCTTACAGTTGATATGGTCAACTATACATGTATTCACTATTATTACTAAATGCATTTTTCAAAATATTATTTAAAGTAATTGAGTTAAATAAGTCTTTCCTTTTTTTCCATTATTTATTGATTATATTTTTTCTTTCTATTATTTTACAATCCTAAGATTCTATTTATAAAATTTATGAAATAAATATAGTAAGTATGACAGTTTTGTAGCTATTGGTTTCGCTTTTTGGTGGTATTTCAAAAAAAATGTATAAATGTAGGTGAATCATTTGTAATGCAATTGCACATTTTATAATATTCAATTAAATATAAGAAAAAAATTTCATAATTGGAACTCTGACGGAAATATCAAAAAATCAGGAAAAATTATTATAAAACAATTGAAATTATTTTAAAAAACAAAAGAAAATATTCTATAAATTTTATAAAAAAAATTTATCAAAATGCTGGTCCTCACATTTACCTTATATACTTGTGTTTTATATACTCAATTTACTTTCATTATAGTAAAGTTATACAGAATTTTGGCAATAGATTATATAAGAAGTTGTGAGGTTACCAATTTAAAGTTCCAAATTTTAATAATAAACAATGGAACTGCTGTACTTTTAAATTTTATACAGCAAGTCCAGTTAGCCACCAATTTTGATAAGCACTTGGAAATTTAACACTTCTTGTACTCATACTCTTAAAAATGTAAAATACACCTTTAGAAATTTATGATGAATCAATGATTACCATAAGTTTTCAAGATTAACGTCGAAATCATTTTGTTGTACTGTTTTAAGTTTATGAATTAAGAATGACAATTTTCTATTTTAAAAAACTCCTGGTTTTACAATATTTTGTAAGTCATAAATTTTAGAAGAACAATATTTTATTCATATCTAATTGACTTCTGTTATTACAAAGCCATAAGGTAATTTGTGCTTTTATAAAATCGCTATGAAATTTTGTACAAAAAAAGTTGAAGCAAAGAGAAGATTAAAATCCAATAATGAAGGGTAGAAGAGTCTTGGTAATAGTAGAAAACTAGAAGTTTTTTTTTGTATAGAGATACATAAGTCTGTAATAACACAATGGACTCTATAATTCTATTGTTTATTGTAGAAGAGAAAAAAAAAAACTTTTTTCTATATTATTTTTTGAATTTTCTCTATTGAATTTTTGTAATTTTTTTCTTTTATTTGACATTTTTATTGCATATTCGAAATGCATGACATTTGAAATAAAATTATACAAAAATTTTATGTATTGGAGCCATTCTATAGCAAGAATAGCGCATATTATACAGTACGTTGGTATAAGCGTGTGTACAATAAATTTATTTTATTTAAAAAATTACATAATAGAGATGACGGTGACCTACTAAAATTATTAAAAATTATTGTTGATTTTTTGATTTTAAATTATTATAAAAATATCATCATTGTTTTATTGTACACCAGATGAAGATCGAAACCAAATTTAAATTGATATAAAATTAATGGAATTAAAATGTTACGTAAAAAATTTTATTGTTTAAATTTATTTTGAATAAATATTACAATTGTAAAACAAATTTATTTTATGTCCTCATCTAGCACATTTTAGAATTTTTAGTTTTTCAACTCCAACGTTGAGACATAATAAACGTACAGTTGTTAAAACCAATTGAATACCAGGAGAAAAATTAGAACTTTCTTAATATATGTTACAAATTGTAACTTACAATATAATAACACCATGTCGGGCGCCACTGTTTATTTTTATATTCATAAACATTTGAATATGCGAAAAGTGTTTCGTGACGTTGTTTACCCAGCGGCAGGGCTATGATATTTATAATAAAATATCACTTACAAAAGCATTTTATTGGAGTTCCACATCGGGCGCCACTGTGTATTTTTATTATTCAAAAACATTTGAACATGCGGATAGTGTTCGTGATTCTGCTTAGGAAGGAATTACAAACACTATCCGCATAAAGCAGAACTTTAATATTTGTCTTACACTGAAAAAATTTTCACTATTATTTTAATAAAATTGATATCAAATTAATAAAAATGTCATTAAAATACATCCAATAATGAATAACTATCAAATTAATAGCGAATTATTAAAATAATAACATTTTAGAAAAGAGAGAATAAAAAATGAGAGAGAATTAAGTTAAGAGTTGTTCTTGTAAATTAATTACAATGATTGTTAATTTAATGAATAAAAGTTTTATTTTAATACTTTATATTGTTAATTTAACAATAAAAACAATTTTTTTGATAATTGATGCTGTCTATTTAATAGCACCTATTATAGATTTAATAATAAGATTACTAACATTAATAACGAAATTTATTAAATTGATCGGCCGATCTTTCAATTTAATAAAAAAGGATTATTTGTTTAACAGCAGAATTTGTTAATTTAACAAAGCTTACTATTAAACTAATTACAAGTTTGGGTAATTTTAATAGTAAAAACTATTGATTTAATAAGAGAAATTAGGACTGTTAATTTAATAATTCGGTTATTATTTTAACTATACTTATTATTTTCAAATTAAATTGTTGTTGTTCCTGGCAAATATAAAAATTGACAATAATTTAAAATTGATAATTAAACATTTTAAAATTAAAACATTATTTTGAAAGTTATAAATTAATTTTATAAGATTTAATTACCAATTTCAAATTATTGTCTTGGCAAAATCTTTCTTACCATAAAAAAAGTTTACCAAGAACAACAACAGTTTAGTTTGAAAATAATAAGTATCGTTAATATAATAATCGAATTACTAACTTTACAGTAACAATTTCTCTTATTAAATAAATAATTTTACAATAACGTTTTAATTTGGAAAATAAAACATATATATATCTAGATATTAAAATTTTGAGTTAACATACTTTTATTTTTTACACTTTGATTTTTGGAAGTAACACTAATAAAAAGACTTATTAGTATTTAAATACAAATACTCCGACAATGAAACAAAATTTTATACAAAAATGAATATAAACTATTACAATATCTACTTTAAAAATTGCTGAGACTTAATTATAGTTTCTGTAATTAACAAAAGCAGACGTTTAGGATGATTTCCTCCTAGCACATTTTGTAGTAAAAAAATCTTGTTAGAACCACCTACGTAAAAGAAAAAACAAATTTAATTATATCAGTGGATATGTTTATATTTTATGATTTATAAGTTTGAGTTGTACAATATAACCTTATGGCATAAGCAAATAACTTACCGTGTGTAATATGGATTTGGAAGATGACTCTTTGATTTTCAATTTCTTAATTTCCATGAATTTATTGAGAAACTCTTCTACGATTCTTTGATTTCATTCAATGGAAGAATGCTGTTATTTCCACTTATGTATTTTCGCATAAGTACAGTTTAAATAATCTAGAAATTAAATTTAATAATTAAAAGTACAAATAACTTTACTAATTAATTTATCCTGGGTTAAAAAAAAATTTAAACTTACTTTTAATTTTTTGCTAAAGCAAAATGCGTTCCTCCAATAGCTCTTGAATTCTTAAATCACTATTTCACACTATTTCAATACTTTGATGTAATATGTTATTTGTTACCTTCTAAATGATTAATAAATGAAAAATTTGCAAAATTCTCTCTCTCTACTTTTACTTTAATAAATATTATTATTAAAGTTATAATATTTCATCAAAATAATAAATTTGTTATTAGAATAATAAGCGTTGTTTTTATTTAAATAACTTGAAATTTATATCTTAACAAAATCCGTTATAAAAATATAGACGATTGTCTCCACTCTCAAAAAATTTTAAAATTTTGTAAGTAATAACATTAACGTATAATGATATTTCAACAAAAATAATAAACTTGTTATTCGAATAATAAGCAATGCTATTATATTAATGACTTGAAACTTACATTGCTCAAAAAACTCAAAAGATCTCTTGTTAATAATTTACATTATTCTCTCACTCTCAAAAATTTCGAAAATTTTATTGCAAAAATTATTAAACGAACAAATTGATTATTATTTTAAAAATCGATTCTAATTTTGACAATGTGTTACATTATATTGATAATTTCCACCATTAATTTCATTATTTCCATTCGAAATCACAAATTATATTATCAAAATAATAACAAATATTTTCTTTTTAATAACAAATTTTAACAATTTTTGTTATTATTTTAAAAGTAAAATTTTGAGAAAGTATTTAAGAGAATGTTATATATTTGACAATGTTTTACATAGTTTTAATAATAACACTTATTATTTCAAAAGTTTTGCCGATTATTTTGAAAATTTTGTTTTTTAAAAGTAAGTTTAACAGGACGATTATAAAAAAGATAATCTTTTGCAGTATAAATAATAACAAATGACATTACTTTCATAATAAATGATATCATTTTAATAAAAATTACTGTTAAGGTTTTTAACAAACTTTTTAATAATCGATTTATTAAAAAAATAGTGAAATTTTTTTGAGTGTACCCGACGTTTGCCTGGCTCTTGGTACCTATTTAAGATTTTTTTCCAAAAATATCCAAGTATATAGATTACTAAGCTAAGATTAATAAATTAGTATACTTAAAGACTAAAAGTAATAATTAAATAAATTTTCTCAGCACTTTTTCCAATCAGTTTATAATTTTTTTTATAATTTGTAAATTGTAGTTCATATGAGAAATATCTATTTTTCGTTAGTTCTTGAACAAAGACAAAGAAAAAGAAAACAAGAAACGAATTCAATGATTTGAATGATTAATTGCATGATATATTATTTCTATAGCATGAAAGAATTTTAATTCATATAAGAACTTTTATAATACTTATGTCATAATTTATGAATTCAATAGTTTTTATATTTAAGTAAATATTTACAGCTGTGTACATATGTGTGCTATGTATAATTTTTCTGTTTTTTATTAATTTGTTAATAATTTCATGCTTGCATTGTCGTCTTTTATTATTCTTTAAAAGCATTATTAAAGTGTGTCGCATGTGATTTTAGATTTTTTTTTTGTGAGAAATTAACAATGTAAATTTAAATGAAGGGTTAAATTGTATGAAAATCAATTTGAAAACTCTTAACAACATATTTTTTATTGTCATATGATGAAATCCTCCAATATATTATAATTTTTTTGTAGTTTTCTTATTCTAGCGTGTCACTTTTAATATTATTGCATAATTTTTCTTTGTCACAATTGTGATTTTCATTTGTTTTGAAAATAAAATTTGTTCACTATTTCTATATTGTTTATTTTAAAGATTTTTCTTTGGACAGCTGTGCTTTTTAACATTTTTATAAGTATTTGAAAAGTTAACATTAAAATTATATATATTACAGAGTGTTAAGTTAACCCTCTTGGTCATGATTTATGTTTCTGTAACATGATAAAATTTTTATATTTAATGTTCGGTAGTGTAGTATTTTATTAATAATTCTGAACCATGAATGTTAAAGGGCCAAAAATATTTTGTAATCTATGATAAATGATACAAAATTAAAGTCAAACCAAATCGAATGTTTGAATTTTCTATTATGTGCATATCTTCTTGTACAGCATAACTTTTTATATGAGTTACGAAATTTTGACTGTATAACTTTATTGCCTGCTCAAAAATAATCATGCCTTTGGTATTTGTGAATTAAAAGAGGGTAACTACTTTGATAATTTGAACATATTCTGTTTATGACAAAAATTTAAAAGTTAAATTTGCTGTTGACAATTTATTACCATCGAAGTTAAGTAAATGTAATTTTAGACTAAAGCCAACATATTGCATTAGGAGAAGAACAGCAAAATTTGCTTGTCTTGTAAAGAAAGAATTTGTTTTTCGTCTTCAATAAGTTATTATGGGAACATAAATAAATATTGTCACATTTATGAATTGATTTGAAAACTGAAGTACAACACAAAGACTGAAAGGTTGTGAAGGTATGTAATCGATGCGTGTGTGTTTTTGATAAGTATAATGAGTAGATTGTAGAATATTGAAGAAAAAAATGAGGAACAGAATTTCTCCTCCGACTACCGCAGTTTGTCATTACTTATGTAGCTCCAGGGTTATGAATTTGTGTAAGGATGAAGACTTATTGCAAAAAAAAAATTTATTTTAAGTTATAAAGTTTAAGTAGAGCATTTTGCGAAGAGATTCTGGAAATCATTGGTTCGAGTCCGTTTGTTTGAAAAATTTCTTCAGAAAGAACGAATTCCATTACGAAATAAAATTCAATATAGTGAGTTTGGAAAAGTTTATTTAAAAATAATTGAATTATATTCAAATTTTGCAAGAATTATTAATTTGGTTGTTTAAAAATTCAAAAATATTTTGTAATAGTATTTATAAAATACATGACATAAGATAATCTCACCTATATAACTACCAAAGAAGATTGTACAATAAAACCTTCTTGAAATTAATAAAAAAAAAAATACTTACTAACATATTTTTCTGAGATGACGAAATTATTTGTAATTCAACATCTCATCTATATGATGATGACCATCAGTGCTGTAGATCTTTGGTGATTATTTTGTTTTCTTAAGCTATATTTGTTATAGAGATAGCAAATTTATAGTTAAAGTATTTTTCGTGTTAAATTTATAGTGTGCGAAAAATTTTTGAATATTTTTTTTTATTAATTTGAAATCAAAGAATAAAAATGCAGCTGGAAATGCAATGCTAGTAGATGCTATGTTGATGGTACACAGAAAAAAAATAATAAAAGATAGTCGTCCATCCCTCTGTGGAATTGTTAAAATTTTGTTTGAATAATAAAATTTCAATGATGAAATTTTCTTTTTGTGTATTTTAGTGAATAGTTTTTCTTTAATTTAAGAAAATTATATGGTGCTGTCGTGAAGAAAAAAATTTTTTTTTATCGCCTCTTTGAGAGATTGTCTTTGTGCCTGCCATTCAATAGCATTTAATATAGGATGAAAGCTGCGAATGGAATTAAAATGCTTAGAAAATAAATATTTCAAAAACAAATTAAATATTGCTGCTTCTCTACATCATCTGCTGATTTACCTTATTACTAAATATTTAGAAACTTTCATTAACCGTTATAATTTTTAATTACTTTAAGATTTGCTTTTAATATAATTAAATATAATCCATAAAAAAGTTAATGTATGCGTCTATTTTATTGTGTCTAATTTGAAATGAAGAAAACTTCCAAGATATTTTCAAGAAGTTGTTACACAAAATATATAACCAACACCAAATGTAGCCTGTTGGTTGTTATTGAATTTTAAAGACGACCTTTACCCAAAGAACTGAAAATATTTTTGACAATAATCCAATGCTATGTGACTGAACTATAAATATTAATTGTAAACGGAATAATTTGCGAGATAGAAAAAGTACAGATGGGCACAATCGATTAACTAAAGTAAATATTCAATAAAAGCAAGTTAGCTTAATATTAATAAAAATTAACAGGCCCAATCGGTCGGTCTCCATTCATTATTATTGCTTGAATTTAAAATGTACACTGTTAGTTTTCGTATGAAACAAAACTTCTCTCTTCAATATTTGCACTCTTTTTACTTCTTGTGTAGTCATTTTTCAAAACAGCTGGTTTTCACTGCTTCACTTAAATAATATGAGCATATATTTAAAAAATATATGTCCTGTTTTCTCTTCTCTGCTGATAAAATTCTCATTTATAAAAATTCGCAATTATAATTCGATTTTTGAGAACTCAAACTGTTATTGAAAATTGTTAACAAGCCAAACAGAGAGTAAAAGTATTATAAATAAAGAATGAAATTTATAACACCTTTATGATTATTAAATACAATGATCTTTTCTATAAAAGAGTCCACCAGTAGTCTTATGGGCATAGTTATAAATAAAAATTGAATTTCTTGTTCTTTCTTTTGAAAACTTTGTATATACTTATTATGATGGGGCTTCTTTAGAAGAAAATATACACTTAAACCTATGTGATAAAAAATATTACAAAATTTTCATTGATTTTCAATCGATTTTCATTGATGAAGAAAAGTGTAAATAATGGGGTGAAAAATATAGAAAATTTGAAAAATTTTTTATATAGAAATAAGTAAATTAATAGGATTTTCATTTTCTTTATTGTACAACTTATATCAAATTTTGCTTGATGAAATAATATGAAAACATAAAAATAAGAAACCTGAGAATACAGGTATTTATTTAATGTATAATTACGGACTTCTTTAGTTTTATATTCTGTGATTTTTTTAAGAAATCGTGATATTTAAATTATCAATTATTACCCCAAGTCTTAGATTTTGTACTATTAAAAAATTTTGCCTTAGAAAATATTTTTTATTTCCTGGTTTGTGGGAGAGACAATATTTATATAATTATATGTTTAATAAAATATAGAAGAGCAAATTATTTTTAATATTTTAATATTCGTTTTCCAAAAAATTATTTATAAGATTTTTCTCTGTTGTGTAAGAAAATGAATAGCTTTAAAACTGCAATTAAAATATTAAATTTAAATTATCAATTAAGCCATACTGCTTAACTCTAATTAACCCAATAATAATTTTCTCAATCTTTGGTTTTCCTATAATAATTACAAATATTATGCTTACGCTCAAATGAAACAAGAAATTCGAAAACTCACTAAATTTTCATTAAGAATTTTGTCAAAATTTAGCCCTAAATCCTTAAATATGCGGTTTATCCCATTCATTATTTAATCTAATGTATTGCATCATCATATTTTATCTTCAAAATCAATAAAATTCTGTTACATGTCACATGCCTAAATAAAAATTTAATTTTATAATTTACTATATAGTTCTTAGAACTACGTAAATAGGTTTTTTAAATAATGTCATGAATACAGAGCGTTTTATATCCAAGTTCACTGATATATTTACTATTGTATAGACCCTCACAAGGACAAGTCATTTCAGGGATTTAAAATCAATTTAAATTCTGTTTTTCACTTTTTGTAGCTTTTAGTACAAATGTGATCCTTTATCATATAGGCGTATGATTAGATATGACTTGGAGACTTCAGAACAACTACTTATAAATTTTATACTTAACCCGAAAAGGAATGAGATTGACTTTTAAGTCTATGGAACTTGGATTTTGTTGAGCTGTGTAGTAAACAAGTTCCGTGTTCCAGAGCTCAACAAAAATTTTATCTACTTCTGATAGTCTTTACACTGGGATATGGGCATTGTATTTAGATACGAGACGTGTGTTCTGCTTTATTAAAATTATTTTCATTTTGTTAACGTTTACTACATAATTTTACATACGCGGACTAAAAATTTTAAATGATAATTTTCAATTAATAATAATAGAGTTTTGCATATACTTAACCTGTTAACAATAATAATTAACATTCTTAATCTGTTATCATATCATAATCGCTATAATAATATTAAAACATACATGGAGTATGCAATATACTTAATGATAATAAAAACAAAAATCATCATCAACATCATTTATAATCGCCTTATCAAAAGATTTCATTCCTTTCCAATACAATAAATTAAATTTTCAATCACATTTTCACGTGAATTTTTATAATAAGTTTACATTAGTGTTGGGACTTGATATTTTAAGAGAACATTCGGGGAGCAAAATCATTGTCAATAAGAGAACTAAATCAAATTGTATTTACTCAGACCATGTAAACTGTATCATAACCACGAAATCAGATGTGTAGGACATAGGGTAACAGAATTACTATCGGTGCAGCAAATTTTTGTTTTTGATTTTCATTATCACTATAAAGAATATTTTGTAAATATAAATTTCCACTTTTCTTATACAAATTATAAAATTTATATTGAAAAATTTTTTTTAACCTCATATTACGTTATTCGAATAGCCCCTTATTCTAGCATTTTGGATGGTTAATCTTTTAAAAGGTCAACCAGAACTCTGAAAGATAAATTTATGTAAACATTTACTCAAAATTTTTTTCTCTAAGCGCTAGCTAACACATGGCTCACTACAAGAAGATTTATCGTTCCCAAATAAATTTTACAAATTTGTCAATTCCAATTCTGAATATTTTTGCAATCCTGCATCAAGAATGTTATCTGATCTCAAGTTTCGAACACATCAGTTTAATTAGAAATATTTTTGCGGAAAATTTGTTGTGTTAAAGAGCAAAAGTCCCAACTCAGTTTTTTATATATTATTTGTTCGAAGAGTGTAGAAATATATGAATGCATTCTCATTTGTTTATTTGTGTATATATACATGGAAGCGAAGATACGATATTACAATGCAATATCAATTGTATGTTAGTCATATATACACAGTAGGTGTATTTATATGTATAAAAATTTATATTTACTTTAGGCACCATATCATGCTTTTGTAAGCATTTAGGTTACATGCCATTTGGCGTTATATTTGTATAGTTCATTGTTCTCGATTTTATGCCAGTAGTAATACAAAAATTTAATTTTTTTTTGCTGTTTTTGTTTTTGTATGCGAATTATTTTAATGTTAAGATTCATATCATATCGGATGCATTTTTATTATACCATAGTTGGTACCGATTCCATTCATTCATTTCCATTAATTGTTTTGAATCAACATAGCAAAATGCAAATAAACAAAAATAACAAAACAGATGAAGCCAAAAAATTTTTAGGAACTTTTTTTTTTCCATCAAATTTTGTGTATTTTCAATTTTCTTAACTTACTTAGTATGTTGTTTACTAGCTTTTGTTAATTTTTAAATGAGAAAAAGAAAAAAACCTCTCATGTTATGCTCATTTTTTTTTTCCAAATTTTCTTATTCCTTCTATTTTTTTTTGATTTTAATTTGATTTGGATATGACATAGTTACTGTAATAATTGCAGTGATAGAAAACTAAAAATACAAAGTCCAATAATAGTAATTTGATTTTGATGGAGTTTGCAACATCATACATTGAAAATTTTCGTTACATGGGAGAAGATATAGAGAGATAGAATTGCGTCATCATACGTTGAAAATTTACATTGCAGAGAAGAGGGCGGAAAGAGAGATAGTCGTGAGAGGATAAAAGATTTTCCAACAATTTATGAAAATTTTAATTTTTTTTTTTTAATGTGATGTGTATTGTGTTGTGAATTGTGTTATGAATTGTGTAGTGAATTGCAATGTGAGTTGTAATGTGTTGGGTTATTGTGTGTTAATTTGATTTTTTATTACAGTTAACAAAAGCATAATAAATATACGTACGTATATAAAAAACATTCGTAAGGACAAGAGTAAGAGAGAGTGAGAGTGAAAATGAAATACAGTATTTCATTGTTAAGTTTGTATTGTATTGAGCTCATAATGGGAGTGAAGAGAATCTTGTAAAAAATTGCATGTGTAAAACTCAATTTTTGCGAAACGCCAATGAAATTGGCAAAGTAATGAAAAAACAAATTATCTGAGAATCACGTTTCTTTTCTTTCGGAAGATTCTTTCCTTTTGAAGCCCATGGTAAAACTCAATTCAACTCAATATTTCATGTAAGTAGTGAGATGAATTTTATTAATTTTGAGTTGACATATTATTATGAAAGTTACTCATACTCGTAAGAAGTTGACCCAATAATTCACATTTTTTTAGTTATTCGGAATAATATTTTTATCAGACTAGCACTGTGCCAAAGGTTTACAATATCTGATAAGTGTGACATATGAATTCCATTTACGTATACATCATGTAGTTCTACTTAAAATATTGATGCATACAATTATTCATTATCATAATATATATGTATGTATATAAAAGTAGAACTGCACCCATTATTATAATCAGATGTATTTGATTTCATTTTCTGTAGAAAAAGCATAAATTTATGTAGATATTCTCATTTTGGATAAGTATTAAGGTATACGTCTGTATACTGTATACTATATAACGTCTGTGTGTGCATATACATATATTGTAGATATACATATGTGCATATGTATGTTGTGTTAATATAAAATTTTTCTTTTGACTACCCACTCCGAAATAATCATTATTTTGACTTAATGCTATAAAAAAAAAGAAAAACAAAAATTGGGAAGAAAAAATATAAATTCATTTCCGAACAATCCTAAGCCCCCCCTTCCTCCCTGCTGTTCTCTTCCTATTGCAACAAATTTTTTTCATATATGAATTTTTTTTTGTTTTTGTTTGATATTCACATTTCTTATACTAACTACAAGTTTACATTCGTTCATTATTCAAAAATACTTAATTAAAAAAATGTTTTCTTGTAGAAATAAGAGCACTGTGAACACAGATGCACTGTAAAAAATTGTTTTGTGAAATTAATACAAAAATGGAAAGAATCTTAATAGCAAACGTGAAAAAAAAAAGGTGTAAGAGTTCAGAAATTATAAATAGAAGGGTTAGTAAAGATATTGAATTAAAATTTTCATTAAATTTGAGAGCAAGTTTATGACAAGTATGAAAATTGCCTCTTAAAAAGAATAGTTTTACTATTATTGAAAATTTATTGTAAAATTTCCCACTTGTCGTTATTACCTTCACTAAATAAGAGAAAAACGAGTCCCGGGGTCTCTTTCATGGCTTTAAAAATTTTTTTGCAAGATTTTCCAATTTACAATATATTCCAAAAGAATCTTGAAAAATGTTCCACGTTTTCTTGCCTCGCTTTCAGAGATAATCTCTACTTTTTGTATTTGTATTAATACTAAAAAACGTTTTAATTAAACAACTCAGCCGCGGCTCTCCAGTGATCAGAATTGAGGACTGTAATAAATCATTGATTTTAATTAAATAATAGCCCCAACTGTAATAGAGTAAATTGTAGGTATTCCATATTTTCGATTCCAATGTTTTTCTTTTTTCTCAGTGTATGCTCATATAATATTTTTAAAATCTTGTACATGGATTTATACATATGTATATATTGTATACATACTTGCATTATAAATTTATGAAATCCGAAATCATAAAATCCAATGATGCATTCATAAATTTAATGTGCGCGCTCCTAAAGAATTTTAATATTAAAAAAAAAAAAATTTTGATGCTATGATACAGAAGTAAAACTTCTTTTTTTTCTTTATTGTAAATCAATAAGAAAAATTGCAAGTAAAAAATTATATTTTGTGTAGAGGTTCAACCGGAATAATTGAAAAGGAATTTAAAAGGGCTTTTATTCATATACGTACGTACTTAATAAAATTCATACTTAATTCTACGTACAGAATGCAATTTATTAAATTTTATATTTTTAAAAGAAAATTTAATGAACATTTTTATTTACATGCACTTATATATACATCTAGTAAAATCGTTATTCTTCTTATTATGTAATTCGCGAAATTATGAAAAATTTGAAGCTCGTTTGATAATCCTTGGTAAATAATTAAATAAATGATTCGAATTCAAATTGGAGTTGTAAATGAAAAATTATTAAAAATTTTATGTTTTATATTCACATTCATCTCAAAGACAATAGAGCTCATATAATTACTATATTTGGGTTTTAAATGACATTAAATTGTAAAAAACATATACAAATGCTTAATATTTATTGGTACAGTTGATATATTTTATATAAGATAAAACGGATGGGATTAAGTCGCATTCACAGTAAGCACTTCTGCTAAAGTCTGAGAGTGACACTAATCGAATTTATATCAACCTATTTTTTCATCATATTCATCTAGACGTCATAATTCACATTGTATTGAGATGGGTCAGATCGTTATTATTTGAGTAGTTTAGTATGATGCAAGTAATTATATAATAAATTTTGACAAGTGTACAACACTATTTTTTTTAATATTTTACAAGATTCTCTTTAGAGAGACCGGAATATTTCAATGTATTTGAAATGCCATGACGAATTAATTGAATTATAAAGACCAGAATGAATATGAGAGTGGTAAAACAAAAGAGTGAAAATGACATCAGTAAAATTACAAATGACATAAATTTTGTAATAATTAGAAGCAAATTAAAAATAGAACTCTACTGTAGAACAGTTTGAATGAGAAATTCATATGACGGTTCAGTTCAGTTATGTTTTATGCACACTACTTAAGCAAAAAATAGAATTGTATAACACACTTAACAACTCAATCTAATTTCCAAAAATTAATTATGAATATTATATTTAAAGTTTTTGGAAACTTTCTATTTAAAATGAAACCTTTCATATTTTATTTAAATTTAAATAGCTTTTTTAATTAAAAAATATAATTTGATATTGTGTTTGAAATATCAAATTAATTTGGTTATAAAATTAAAAATATTAAAAATTAGTTCTAAAAATTTTATTGTTGTAATTTAATTTTATGTGAAATGAGAGGGTATATTGCTAGAAATGAGATAAATAATATAAGGAATGAGATGAGATAGAAAGGAGTGGAAAAAGATGAGAGGATTTTAAAAATTCTATAAAGGATGACTAGTCGTTTGGAGCAAGGTAAAGCCTGAATTCAACATTTTTGAAATGACGCCAGATTTATTCGAATCGTGAATTTTATAGTTCAATGAACTTTAAAATTGCCTTTTAAATTCGGATTCAAATACGAACTTTCAAAAGTAAAAGTTATTTAAAATAATATTTAAAATATTTGAAGCTATGAGTTGCGGCCAGAATTACAAAATTCGAAATATATTCGAGGTCAGAATTTGTATAAAATGAAATTTAGGCCTGGTTCACAAGATGTCTCTGAATTCATTCTGAAACTTAAAGTAAATGTTACAGAAGACATTTAAAATTCATGGTTTCTGTTATGAATTTTAAAAATTAATCGTTTTTTTATAATTCATTTTCATTAAATTTCAGTTCCGAGGTTCTGTTGGTTACCATCAGTTGCCTCTTCAATTTAACTTACATACGAAAATTTTTTTATTAAATTCAACAACACTGTCATTTCAATGAAATTTTATACCACTAAAGTCAAATTAAATATAATTTTTTTAAAACGAAATTTTTTAGCATATTTTATAAATTAATACGCGCATAATTATCGCATATGCATTAATATATTCATAAAAATTTACAGCACTCATCTTTTTCCATTTAACAGATATTATAACTGTAACTGTTAAGTCAGTATGCATTTTACAAGCATATCCGATTAATACTAATTTAATTTTTGTAATATTAAGTAATATACTAAAAATTAATATTAAGTAATTCCAAAAATATCTGTTATATTGAATTTTTATTAAAGTTCACGTGATTATTTAATCAAGTTTTGAACATAAAATTTCAATTATACGAGTAGTCGGACCGCTCAAAATTTTATTTTAAAATTAAAAATAAAAAAAATTTTTTTTAGTTCCCTTGTCTTTCCTCTTCGTTTTTATGTTGTCATAATGCGATATTGACAATGTTTGAACGCGGAGAAAATAATAGAGTTGAACTGGATAACTCATGGATATATACGAGCCATATGAAAATACGTATATAAAATTCTTACAAATTCTTATAATTACTTTACAAATAACAATTCAGTTAATGTTACACAAGCAGTATATTTTAAAAGTTCAAGTCAAAAAGCGAATTCCTGTTCATAAATTCAGATATGAGTCTTTGTTCTCTTTCTGCCAATTGAGAAGTTAATGGTCAAATCAGCTAATTATGCGACCTGTTTTTAAGGGTATATATATAATGCTTCAAATGTATAACACTAAAACCTTAAGCACTACAGAAGTATAATACTGTAGAAATATTACACTGCATGCGAGTCTATGAAGTAATCTTTAAAAAACACGGAAACGCAGCTTTATTCCGATATTTTGTATAGTAGAATTTTTGTATATCCACAGTATCCCAAAATTTGTAATAGCTTACATTGATATTGAGTTGCTGGTGTCCAATAAACAAGTATTTTCAAAGTTATTTTGTTCGTCTCTATTCAATAATCTTTCGAATACAATGAATTTTTTATAAGAATCTGAAATTCTATCGGATATTTTATTAACTTATCTCTGTTATTTTTTATGTTAATACTTTGAAAAGTGTACCAATATTGCCTTAATTAAAAAGTTGAAGCTAAGTACCATGTTATTACACTTTATTCTTTTACCATTACAAACTATGTGTCAAATATCAAATTGTACTTCAAATAACCCGTTGGTATGCGTTTACTATGACTAATATTCACTTCCGTAATCACAGTCTCCTATCGTTTCCTATCGAAAAAAAATAATTATTATAAAATATTCAAAAAGTTGCGTGTAAATTTTGTTATTTTAATATTATTTTTTTTCTTTGAGGTTTGTTTTTTGTAATAAAATTATTTTTCAATATCAAATTATGCTAATTTGATATTGAAAAATAATTTTTATTTATGTAATTTATTAAAATTTAAATATTTTGTTTATTAATTACAAAAGTTTTTTTTTAAAAAATGTTAATGATAATATGGGGATTAAATAATAATCATAACCGTAGGAATCTATGTTCGAAGAATATTATAAATTTTCTTTACCGTTTGTGACGCTAATAATGGTCTGAGACATAGGCTCAAGTATATGTTTTTGATCAGCGTCGAATTCTAATTCGAATTAACCATGTCCGTCGCCTGTCCGTCTGTCGCAACGATAACTCATAGCTAATTGAACTAAACGTACCAAATTTACACAAATGATAGTAAATGGCGGAATCCTTTTTAAATTGGATGTGATTGGGTCAGTTATTTGGGTAGCTGACCTAAAACTTCTTCTTCTCTTCTTCTTCTACTGCAATCCGAATTTAATGATTGTCATCGAAATGCTATGTAATAATGTTTTAAATTAATTCTGCATATTTGTTTTTATTTTGAGTTTCCGTTTGCTCCTTAACCAAGACATTTATTTCCGACCAATGTCACGGCTGCCTTCAATTTTACCCTCAACGATTAGCTGTAATAGTTCGTATTTTGAACTACAACTTCAAATGTTGTTTGGGTATGTCTCAGAAACTATTGAAACAAATATCGAACAAGTATATTGTCGATATTTGTTTCAATAATGTATATCTTGACCCGTGATGGTAGTTTCCATATATTTATAAAAGCATTTGTTCATTATATTGTTAAAACTGTGCTGAAATTACAGTGCTGGAATTTTTCATAAACGAATAAAAAACTAGGAGTATTTATGGAACAGTGTGACAATTAATACACATCACTTAAAATCATTCATTCGCACGGGTATCACAAGGTTGACATGGTCAACTATAACTATTTTCGTTTTTAATGAAATTTATATTAAATTTAATTTGGGAAAATAACGTTGAAAATAAATAATAACTAGAAATTCGCAAGTTTTCATACGCCGCAACATTCTAACCTAAAGTTTTTCATCAAACACTCACACTTTTAATAGCTTTTAATAAATGAACACTTTTTTTTCTGTTTAATTTCAGGTAATTTGACCAGCTTTTTTCTTTTTGATGTTTAATGTCTTCAATACAAGTTTTTTTGCTTTAACAAGGAGTAACAAGTGAGTTGTTTTTATTTTTAGATTTTTTATTAAGCTATAATTTAGAATTTATTTATGTACGAGCAGCCGCCGAATATTTCGAAATCTTTAGAAAAAAAATTTGCATATAATTTCCGAAAAAATTAAAATAAATCATAAATTTATTTGAAATTAATTCTAAATTTTTAATTCTAAATTAATTTTGATTATTATATGCGAGAATTTTTATTGTTATACAAAAAAAAATTTCAAAAATAAAACAAGAAACTTGCCATCAATTTAATAAATTTTATATAAAATTATTCAGAAAAATAATTAGATAATTTTAGAATTAATTAAAAGATAAGTTAATTTATTGAAAACAACAAAATTTTTAAAGATAATTTTAATAAATTCCTTATTATATTTGTGCGGTAAGTATGGTGACAAGAGCATGAGGGCATAAGTATGTGTGGTTTAATTATCAATGTACTATGCGTTATCAACCCTTGAATGAATGAATGAATGAATATATTCCGAGTCAATTGATCGAAAATTAAAATTTAATTAAAAATTTATTTTTATCGTGATCTTGTATAGTTTATAAGTGCCTATAAATGCCTTTAAAAAATTTAATTTAAGGTACTTATAGAACCAAAGCCAATATGAAAACAAGGAGATGTTAACTGTAATACATTAGGTTTATTTGGGCATAATATGGAGTTTTGGTATTATTCTTATATAAAAATTACTTGTAGAAGCACACAATTAAGATTCCAAGTAGAAAATTGCCAATATAATAAAAATTTTTTTAGAATTAGCTAGGTATACTCTAAACATAAATAGTATTACCATCAAGTCTAGACCTAGACCCTCAAAGTTCAAAATTATTAATTATTTTTAACAAACCTTATTTCGACCATGGTGTAAACGCTTGATAACGTTTAATAGCGCTTACTTTTCTCAAAAACATCACAATAATTTATGTTAATTGACGCCATGGCTCATTCTGTCGGTGAACAGGCTATTTTTGTGAATGTGAGGTGTTGATACTATTGGTTTGAAGACGCTATTTTTACTGGTACGAACGTCCAATTATTTGACTCATTAATGTTTTTTAGCTAAGGTGTTTAGCTATATACAATATTTTTAAAGTACCAGCCCTTATATGTGAAAAATAATTAGAACAAAATCTTAATATCCAAGAGACGTTAGCAAATTACAATCATTAAACATTATAAAAAAGAATTATCACAATTTTATAATTAATTTTATTAAACTTATGAACAAAAATTAAAAATTCCTGAAATTTTAACCCGATCTTTAAGTCTCAATAATTTTGACTTATGACTTTCAAAAATAAAATTTAATATTAAATCCATTTTCTATTTTTAGTTTTAAATCACTGCAAATCAAAATAATTGAATAAATATACGAAAATGTCATATAATTAAGTAATGATCGAGTTAGAAAACCATAACAGACACAAAATTGGTATACCTTCATTTTTCTTGAGATTCTTCTATTAATATTTTTAATAAATCTTTTTCAATGATACCCGCTTGTATCTATAACATTATAGATGATTCTTTATGCACTTGCATTAAATATTATTTATCATTTTTAGTATAGCAATAGTCAAAGCGTTCGTTGACGTTCTCTTCGTCATCGCTATCGCAATATACTCTTTTAATTCTTTTACGCTAATATACTAAATGTCATTTTATTTCTTATATAACTTCATTATTCATCGGTATATTTTTGATATTCTTTTTATGCTCTTTTTTTGAATTATCTTTATTACTTCTGCCATTATTTATAATTCTTGACTTGAAAATTTTCAAAATATTTTCAGATTTATTTCTTTAAAAATAATTTTACATTAGTTATATTATGATCTATACGAATCCTTTTCTCTTTTTTCTACAAATTTAATTTTGTATTGGGTACTTTAAGCTTGATTTTTCGTTTATAATGTTTTGTGTCTGAGAGTAATTTAATGAAACGCGTTATTCTAAAAATGGCGTTCGATTTTCAAAATTTGTGTTACTTTTACTCCAATATTTTAGGTTTGATAAAAGGAGTAAATAATTCACAATTAAAAGTCATGACTTAGAGAATAGAATTGTCTATGGAATTGTATAAACTGAAAAAGCCTAATGTCTTCCTAATGGAGGCTAAGACAACATTGTTATACAAAAGAATATTGAAAGAATTTAAAACGTTAAGCACTAAGTAATGCAAGGTACAGTCTAATTCAGATTGGAGTTGGGTGTAGGATCTCTTGCATTTTAGAGTGCACAACATCTGGCAATTTAGAAGAAAATGGGATTTTAATGGGTTAACGAATTTTAATTAAAAAATGTCGAAAAGTCAGAGAATATAATAAGGGCTGTTTTAAGCAAACGTCCCACCGAAGAGTTAATTGGTTCAACCGAAGAGTTAATTGGTTCAACTTAATTTTTCATTATCTCTTTCTTTTCTTATTTTACTTATTTTTGAATTTTCGAATTAACTTTTGCTTATTGTGCACCGTAGTATTCCTTGTGCAAAAAATACTGATTCTATTTCCTTTAAATTTTCTTACTTCTGTTCTACGTAGTTTTGTTTTTTTTTTTAAATTTTCTCTATCTCTAACCTTCTTTCTTTCTCATATTTACCTTCTTTGTGGTGTTTGCTAAAAATTTATTATTTGTTCTACTGGTAGTGATTTATCTTAGTAAAAATCCGTTTATTCATTTTTTGGTTTTCCTATTAATGTCATAGAATTTAGAGAATTTAATGTGCTAAAATCTATAAAAGGAGAAGGTGAAAAATTCAGGAATTGAGGTAAATTTTTTTTTTTTTGTGAAATGGTATTAGAAAAGAGAAGAATTGCGGGACGGGGTGGCGGCAAGAAGGGCGAAAAAATTTTTCAATTTTCTGCTGTGAAGAATGAAAAATAACTGTTGGATTTTTTTTTTAATGAAGTAAAATAGTGGTGTTTTGTTTTTTTCTTAAATCAAGAAGTGTCGATTAAATGATAAACGATTTTAGGTGTTTTAAATACACTTAATATGAAAATATGTGTATGTAGAACATGTACTCGTATAATATAATGTCGATGAGTTTATATGGTGAAAGAATTAATATTAGGAAAACTGAGAAATACGGCGACATCAATGCATACAGAAAAGATTTTAATTTATTCATGTGTTTCAATTTTCTAAATTAAAAAAATAAATAATCAAAAATGAGAAAATGAAAAATTTCGACAATACTTTATGTTTGACTTTCTGAGTGATAAATAAAATTTTTTTGCTAAATAAATTTTGAGAAAATTCATTTTAGTTCGTATGAAGAAGACAAAGAATTAACTTCCATTGTAATATGTTGAATAGAAAAAGGTGATATTACACTGGTTAGATTTGAGAGTGAAACGTTGCTTTCTTCAACACAAATTTTAAATGGAAGAAATAACTGCGGAATTGATGCCGCAATTTCAACGTTTTTTCCTTCTAGGACCTGTAGTCATAGTAAGGTAAAATTAAAAGAAGCTATTATTTGCAAAGGTTCGAAGTCAATTTTGAAGGAAAAATTCAAATTTGCCATAAAAAAAAATAGAGTTTGCAGACTAGAGAGAATAGAGAAAAAACTTTTGCAGACGAAATATGACAACCGATAGGTACCGATTCGTAATTTGACCGATAGGTACAAATTTGTTCATCAAATATAGTTCTGTGAGTAAGTTACATCTTTTCCTATTTTTGAATTTGTTCAGATATTAAAAATCTACTTCAATTATTTCTGGGTTGTCTTATGTTTTTGATCTTAGCACATTCAACTCAAAACTTATGCCTTTCGCTAGCTCTCTTAAAGTCTCGCCTGTTTTTATCCAAATTTTCCAAATTAATAATGTCAAATTAATTTGAGTAAAATTCTTTACCTGCAAGGCTGCAATTTTGCATTTTCTTATCAAATTTTTCAATTTTGTGTCAAATTTTTCACTTTTGTGTCAAATTTTTCACTTTTGTGTCAAATTTTTCACTTTCGTGTCAAATTCTTTACTAAATGAGCTCCGGCATATAAATTAACAATAAAATGAATACATTTACATATATATTTCATATATTTTTCTTAAAACTTTTCCGAGAAAAACTTTTTTAAATATTTTATTTACTTAATAATTTTCTCATAACTTTTATTGGAAGTTAAATAAAACTTCAAAAATTAAAACATTAAAAAATTTACTTTTCAATTAAAAATATTTTCTTTCTCTTTCTTACTTACATTCAAATTATGTATATTTGATTAATAAAGTGGCGTTAATAATAACCAACTTATTGTCACCCATAAAATATAAAATTTTATTTCAACAAAAACTTTTATAAAATTTTTGAAAGTAAAACTCTTAAAAAACACAACTCTGTTCTGTGGTTTAAAAACAAATAAAATAAAAACCTTTAACTAACAAATTTTAAAATTCAACATTCAAATTAAAATGGCTTCTTATTTTGATTTTAAAGTCCACGCTCTTTGAAAAATTTTTAATATTTAAAGCAAAGTGATTAATTACAATGGCAGTTTTCAACAGAAAAAGGAAGAAAATTTTATGTAATTTTCTCAATAGTGTTTGGTAGTAAAAATGAGAAGGAGAGAAAATCCTTTTACGATTCAAATTAATATGATTTAAATCCACGAGATGGAAATTGTGTGAATTTCTCAAAAATATATTGATTTTTCTCTATGAGAGTTCTAAATTTCATATTGTGACGCTATGGTGAAAAACTAAAGTAAATAAATTAACAAAACTATAAGGAGATCAGAAATTTGAAGCAACAAAAGTAATTTTTCCAAGAATATTATTAGAAAGAACACTGAATAAATTATTTACTTTTCTACACTTGTTTAGAAAATTTTTTTTAGAAGAGGGAAGAGAAGTGAGAAGAAATAGCGGAAAAAAAAGAACAAAGAGTGAAAATATTCAAGCACGGGACTATGTGGAAGAGATATTGAGAGAAACACTCGGTATATTTACGTATGTATGTATATTGTAACATTGTATAAATAGATTTTGTTTATATTTGATTTGAAAAATTGCGGGTGAGAAGGGGGAAAAACAGAAAATTGTAATGAGCATCGTTAAAACTTTTTTGAAATAGAATTTAACAATGTTATGTTAGCATATTTAGTGTGCGTATAGACACAGCTATATGCATTTATGTAGATTAGTTACCGAGTGGAGAGTGATGTCAAAATGTTTAGAGTTACAAAAAAAAATTTAGTTAGCAAGGTTTTAGGTTTTCGAATTCAATAGTGTTGCCGTTTAAGAGCATTATAAAATAATATCAAAATTTATAAATAATATAATAATTGGCGCTAAAATTTAAATTGTAAATAAAGATATTTTTATTATACAGGTCCAGAACAAACGATAGGGCGCAAAACGAACTTTTAGGCAGAAAATAAAAACAAAAACAGTGTTGGATTCAAACTAGCGACTTATCGCTTTCATAGCTGTTGCACTCTACCAACTGTGCTACAGGGTTTTTCAGGAATTATCAGAAATTCTAAATTCAGTTGAATTTAGTTTCAGTATACATAATAATAATAATAATAAATGTGTTATCGTGTTTGTTGAACATAATTTGTTGATGTAGTCACTATCTTTAAAAATATGTCTTCGTATGGTTATTGTAACACAAATTAGAAAAGAGATATTCATTTGGTTAACTTCTATTCAATGCTAAAATCAATAGTTTAAGATTTAAGCATTCAAAGTAGAATAATTTTGAAATTTAATATATTTTATAAGCAGGGGTCTTTTAAGTTTCAATTAAAAATCTATATTGCATATTGCATGTTCCTCTTAATATTACAGAATTATTACAGAATCTTCTTTTATTATTACAGAACCCTGTGACTATGCAAAAATTCATTTTTGTTATACGTTAATGCAAATAAATACTTAATTTTTACGATTTTAATTTAAATTACTTACCTTATTATGTACAAAAGCAAAAAATACGATAAACTTCATATAGGAGCTTCTATACAGAAATATTATGTTACATTAGATTTCATGTATAATTTTTATTCTAATTGTATTTAATTTATTTTTAAAACTATTAAAAAAATATTCTTTTAAGTACATTTAATTTATGAGAATTATGACAACTAGCAATATACAGTCTTGCTCATTAAAATAGCACACTTTCAGAAAAAATTCAAAATGTTAAAAAAAAACGTAAATTTTAGGTAATATTAAAAAAATTGTAACATAAATTTATTTAAATTAACTAAAACAAAGAACATAACTTCATTTAAGAAACAAAAAATAAGAATTAACAATAAAATAAAGTACTTTTTTAAAAATAGTTGAAATTCAGGTGCTCATTAAAATAGCACACGTATAAGAATGTTAATAAAATAAGACAATATTTAGCAAAAATCATTTTTTTTATAAATTAGTCGTTTAGTATTGGGTTGGGCAACCATTGTTAGATAAAACTGTACTCAATCTTCGTGGTAAACTTTCCACAAGAACTCTACATCTTTCGGGAGGAATGGACTCCCACCTTTCTTTATAACGGATCATAATTCACTCAAATTCTTTGGTTTTTTTTATTTGCACATAAGCATCTACATCCTTCCACAGATTCTCAATCGGATTGAGGTCTGAGTTTTGAGCAAGCCAACCCAAAACCTTAATTTTCTGTTGATTGAGCCGTGATTTTACTAAATTGTATATGTGCTTGGGATCGTTCTCATGCATAAATATCCAACACAAGGGCATGTTATTATCAGCAAGGGGCTCCAAATGCTACTCCAATATTGATTTGTAAAGAAAATGATCCATTTTTGAAGTTATTCGCACAATCGCGCCAGTACCATGCCAGGAAAAAGTTGCCCACACCATAACATTATCACCGCCATGCTTTACAGTTTTTGTAGTATACTTTGAATCGAACTTTTGGTTAGATGGACGCCAAATATTTTTTTTCCCGTCAGATCCCATTCGATTTAACTTAGATTCATCCGACCAAAACACATTTTTCCAAAAATTTACACAATTTTTGCCATAAGTTTTTGGAAATAAAATTCTGACTTTTAGATTTTTTGTGAAACAAATGGTTTGGCTTGTGGTATGGACCCTCTTAATTCCACTTCATTCAAACGACGTCGTATAGTGGGGCGACTAAATATCACGTTATGTTCATATTCGAATTTGGATTTAATTTGTGCACATGTTACAAATGGGTCCTTCTTCGCCATATTTATTAGCAAATAATCCTCACATGCAGTGGTTTTTCTGGGTTTCCGCTGCTGTAATATTTTTTCACAAGTATTGTGTGTTGAGAAATAATGTATTGCATTATAAACAGCACATCTAGACCAGTCAACAATTTTAGAAATTTCCGAAACCGATTTTTTTTCGGATTTTAATTTTAAGATCCACGATCTCTTTTCAGGGCTGATATGCTTTGACCTACCCATGATTCCAAACTAAAAATTGTCTCAAACTTGTAAATTTAATTTTATATTTGTTATTTTATAACAATCGGAAACAATTATCGTTTTGTAATAATGTATTAGCTTCCTTTATTAAAGTGTGCTATTTAAATGAGCACGGGACTAACTGTGCTCTTAAAAACAAATATAATAAAAAAGGGCAACAAAATCAGTAAACAAAAAAAAATCTAATGCAAAAGTTGGACTTTGAGTTGAAATTACAAAATTCACTTACATCACATAAGAACAAGTAAGAACATAGAAGTTATTAACAATCCAAACACTTTTTTTCGTAATTTTACATAGTGTGCTATTTTAATGAGCAAGACTGTACATAAACAGTTTGTTTTTTTTTTCTTTAAAACAACATGCACTTTAGCTCTCAACCTAAAATAGGTAATCAATGCAAATTATGCATAGTTAAAGTAACTATTTTCATATATGAAACTTAGGAATGAAAAAAAAAATATGGAATATTTATGTTAAATTAAAATGCAATTTAAAAAAAAAATTTTTTTTCATTTTGGAACCCCATTGAGTCTTGAAATTCCATTTAATTAACTTTCTCGTAAAATAAAAGAAAAATATCAGAAACAAAAAAAAAAATTGTATACGTAGTTGTTTTTTTCCTTGTCCTCTTCTATTAGACATGGAATTTAAAATATTTGACATCAGGTACCACTAAGTTTATACAAAATAATTATTATTTATAGGTTGTCAAAATTTTGCTTTAAATATCAATAAAAATATATTTAAATAAGTTTTGCTACAGCTATTCTATACTATGTATTCGTAATTTTGTTCGCCAAAAATACACGTTCGCATGGACTCTCGTTAACTTGCTAATTTTGTGAGAGAAATTTGCATTTTATTTATGAAACTTACTCAATTTTTTTGGTTGAATAGTAAAATTTCTATTAAATTAGATTTATTTCAGAAACACGGCAACACTTTTAATATATTCATATAGAATAACCAGGACTTGAATGGCCATCTTGGCAAATAATAATTATTATTAAAAAGTACTTTAACTTCTTTTTCAAACCCGGTCGCTGAGAGGTTTTAGTTAATTCAGTTGCCCTTTTGTGACAATCTAATCAAACAACATAGTTCCAACGAGTTCCAAGCTTTTGTCAAATATTATGATCGAAGCGATTGTCTTGGATCGAAAAATTAAATATTATATACATTAATTTAAAGCCGAAATCAAAGAAAAATTTATAAATTAAAAAGAAAAATTCGAGTTACGAGATTAGCGGCAGAATGGAAAATATTTGGCCCTCAAGTTTGCAACTCTGCAAATCAAGTATTTAGAAAAATTTTCTTAAAGTTATAAAATTCGACTAAAATTAATTTAAAGAATTTAATTAATCTATACAAAATTGCGAGATTTAAACTTGAAAATCAACGTTTACAAATTGAATGAAAATATTTTATTTAAATTTTCTCTTTATAAGAGAACGTAGGCACTCTAGGTGCGGTTATAACAAACCGTAAAAGAATTTTTTTTTTAAATATTTTCAAAAGCTACCAATTCTATTCTTTGTATCCATATCCACACATATACAATAATAAAATCAATAATTTTTAACGTATACTGAAATAAAAGCAATATTTCATGTCTAGGAAGGAACTTTTTAATTTCTTTTAATAATAGACGTCGGATGTATAAGTTTAGTGGTTGCAGTATTTTTTACTTATTAATGGTGTGTGTATTTATAAAATTTTTTCATAAATTATTTAAATTAATACTGAAGGAAAATTATGACTAGTGCAAAAAAGAAAAAGAGCAGAATAAAAAAAAAATTATTTTTTTTTTTCTTTTAATTTTTAATTCAAACATGCATAAATGAACGTCAAAATTAATTTATAGAACTAGAAGAAGAACAAAGTTTTCCTGTGGTTCACTGCCATTTTATTTTAGTTGGAACGTCAGTTTTTTTAATGGAAATGAAAATTAACAAGATAATATTAACCTTTTCCACTCCGAGGCTGTTTTTGTTTTTATTCCACCAGCTCCACCCTAACAGATGAAGCACAGAGACAAGTTGTTTACGATGCGAACATATAACGGTGCGATAACAACTCGTTTTATTATGTAGTATCAATAAAATTTTTACATTTGACAGGTATTACACCATGTCGAGTATCACTCGACAGTGGAGCTAGTGGAACAAAATCAATGTCGAGTGACACTCGACATTGGAGTGGAAAGGGTTAAGATTGTAGTAGACCAATTTAGTTGCTCTTAATGTTTATTTTGGTTTTATAAGATACAAATAGTGTTGAAATTACAAGTACAGTGAAATTTGTATAACACCAAATTATTAAAATCCGCAAATATTAACACAAAATTATTAAAATGGAAGTTTCTTCATACGGCTGCACAACAAATGGATGACGTAATCAAAGTAACGAGTTAAAGGCAAAAAAATTCAAAAATTTTTCTTCTCGAATTGGACTCGAATCAGTTGGCGTTTAAGGTTATGCTGCTCTAACAGTCAATTCGTACTTAAAATAATTGTAATCTTCTAGCTAATTCCAACTCCTCATACGATGTCATTACTAAAGTACCTATATAATATTTGTTTTTAATATTAAGACTGAAAGAATACAAGCCACTTAAATTGACTCTAATATTAGATTTTTTATAATCAAAAAGCACTTATCTTTTTTATCATATATTTTAAATTATTCAATTATATCTCAAGTTGGCAAATATTGCTTATAAACAATATAACACTGACTTTCAAAATGTGTACACTGCGCAGCACGTATATGTAACGTACGTATTATATACTTTATATTACTGAAGATAAGTGTGCTTATTTGCTAGCAGAAGTCTTTTTCTAATAATAACTCATACTTTTTGTTCCAAATTTAATTGGAAATTTTGGTTGTTATTCAAAATATGCGTAAAATTAAAAAAAAAAACTTTATCTACAAATTTTTGATAAGAGATTGTCATTTGCTCGTTGTTACTAATGTTTATACGTAATATACATGGGTGTAGTAGATTTTTCTTAATGATTAGATTTTTCTAGTAGTGAAGCGTATAAATCCCGTACACTGAACGCTCAATGACATCATGTAACAAATTCTGCAATGGTAGAGTTTACATGCTGTTAAAAACTAGAATGGTTTTGTTAAATTAATTAAATTTTATTGATCTAATTGATGATTGACAGGGAAATCACAAATTTTCAAAAGAATGTGTTATGCAAATTCCGAATATCTTATATAAGAAATTTTAATTCCGAATTTAATTCCGAATATTACAATAGATTTAGTTTTCTCTGAAAAATTGAGAAGAAAACTGATTGAATTCTAATTTAGACTATTCTATACAATATTTGTACCAGTTTTCGTTCCCTAATTCTGATAATTAGGTAGTCTTTCTTGGAGAAGTATATTTAGCGAATAGCAATCACGTCATTTTTAATTTGATATCAAAAATTCGTCGCAATAGTAATTGTGATTTGAAAACTAAAACTCTCTACACTTTAATTGAATACCGTAAAATTTGTAATTTTCATCTAAGTGCTGTATACTGAGCGTTAATCATAGTTCATAATTCTATAGTATACTTAAAGTAAATGAGCATAAATAACATAAATAAAATTAAATAATGTATCCGTTTATTCTCTAATCTAAATGACTATAACTACTTACACATATTAACTAAGTTCCTGTCGCCATTTTTATTATTGTATCGTATATATATAAATGCAATTTATGTAATGCCTAAAGTTCTTATATCAGAATCTAAAGTTATTCATATAAGTTTTAAAATTTTATTTTATTTTTTTGCTTTTTGTTATTAATAAATTTAATTTACGATTTTCCTTTTAGTTTTTGCTGTTTTCTAACTAGTAATGCCAGTAGTAATATAAAAGTACGAGCTTTATTAAATTGATATTGTGTAATTTGGTCCAAAAGAAATAGTGCCGAATTGCTATACTTAAAATTATATAAGAGAAATATAATCGTTGATGTATATAAAATTATATAATCGTTGCTGTGCAGGATTCGAAAACCTAAATCAGGCAATATAACAGGAGAATAGACGCGTTCGAAAATATGAGCAATTTATTTTCAGAAATTTATATATAGGAATTTAAGGAAAATTTAGATCTTTTGTCGCCAAAGTCGGATATTATTGTAAAAGTTGAAATTTCAAGATTTTCGGTATATACCGAAAAGATTTTTAATATATAGCAAATTAAATAACTTCAATTCGATTGAATTTCGAATATGCACTTTGTATAATTTATATAAAATTTGTTCGCATCAAAGAGAAAAAGTAAAACTTATTTGGTAAATAAGGGATAACAAATGATATCAGTATACCGAAGCTTCCCACAATAATGTTTGTCAAATAATCAATAATTTCGCTAACAATAGTTTAGAACCACTACTAATTAACATTCTCAAATAAACAAAATTCTAATGAATTTCTCTGCATTTTACTGAAATTCATTAGTAAATTACTATAGGGAGCTCGACGACATTTAAAATTATGTGCCGTTAAGTAATTAGTGGATAAGAATCAATTTGATGTTATTTCTTCCGACCTTGCAATACTAGTACATCAATAACATTAAGTATACCATCTTGAAATGCATTCTTGAAATGGTAATTAGAATTAAAATATGTTTAGTATTTATAATAAATGCATGAATGCATGTGAATTTCTGCCATTTTTGCAAATAAAAAAAAATTTCAAGATTTTGACCGGATGTTTTACAGAAGATTAAAAAATGATATGATCATGATTATGAATTTAAAGGCCACCTTTTTATTTTATGCTTGCTTCATTCTTTCATATATATGTACACACTTACCTTTATATTATTTAAAATATTATTATTTTATTTAAATGGCCGTAAAAGTAATTATGGCTCAAACGGAATATAAATAACGGAAACTAAAACAGAACACGTAAATTAAAAAGAAAAATAAAAATTTAAAAATTTTTGATAAAGAAAGAAGCAAAAAATTTAATTATAATTTGAAAAAGTAAAAGCAAAATAAGATTTCCTTCCTTAAAATTCATATGTTTGTCTTAAAATTATAGTTTTAGTACAAGTAGCCCAGCCTATAACTTATTTATTATATGATATCCGGTTCTCTTATATTATATAAGAGCGACAATGATACAAGTAATACATTGTACGCGCACCATCCATTTCTAGTTGCTTCAATGAAATAAATTCGTAATTGCGAAAAATGCTTCCCTTTCTGTAACTGTTGTCGTAAGCCGATATCAGTACAATAACATAATGATTAGTCGAGCTGCAATATACTAGACTGGAAGGTGCGAATCATATGGAAAATGTTCTAGAATTAATAAATTGTAATCGCGTTCCATGTTGCAAATTAAGATTTTCTCATGTTTTAATTTTTGCCAAAATTATTTCGAACACTTGTAAACATTTTATTTTTATTCTGGTCCCATATGTATGAAATGAAAACTCCTCTAAGAACGATAATAAAAAGTGTCACTAAATTGCCAACGGTTTTACTATTACCTACCATTTATAATAATTTTTTATTTTATAGTCTCAAAATTTTTAAATTTAAAAAAAAATTAAGCAAATAAATACTAAAAAATTAACGATAAAGGTAAATCTAATTCAAATTTTAAATCCTGTGCATCATAATTTCAACAAAATTAGTCCTGCTCAGTTGTAGGCTACTATAACTGTCATTCCTATAAATATGAATAAGTTAAAAACTCCCATTATTGACTATATATTCAACTTACTTCCAAAATAAACTTCTAATTTTCTAAGTGATTTAATTAAAAAGATTTTTTCTATATGAAAACTTCATAACTTTAATTTACTCCTGAGACTTACTACTTATATAATATTTTTAGTGTATGTATTGCTAATTTATTGGTCAACAAATATCTTTATATATGTATGTATATACTTAACTTATTTACTTATACGATAACAGGAAAAATTATCAGATTCCTTCAAAAGGCTTTAACACACATAATATTTTTTGGTCTTTTTAGAATATTTTTGATAATTTTGTAAAAATTTCGTCCGTTCTTATAGAAAATTATTATCCGCGAAATATGCAATTTTTTGTACAACTCGTTTACATAAATTTTTTGACGTCTTCGCAGGAAATAAGGAACACATGAACATTTGAATCGAAATTTTCCTTAAAAATCATTTGTAATCATTTGCTCATCAAAATGGCATTTGGGAAAAATCCTACATTTTCGTGCGCTATTATAAATATTTTATTACTTAGTAGAAGAGGATTAACTTTGCCTTCTCCAAATTTCGAGTTGTTCGCCGTGGAAATTTACAAAAATTACAATTTTTTGGTTACTTATTTTTTCGAATCTATAAATTAAAGAATAAAACAATAAATTTAATTTGTTTTCAAAATTATTTTCTGAAGGATTCTCCTAAGAGTATGCAACATGAATATTAGAGTGAGATTTATATATTTGATCTCTTTGTAGTAGAATATTGTAATATATACTTAAAACTAAACTGACACAGTTCAAGAATCCTAAAAAATATAGTTATGTGAGAAATGTGCTGTCCCATAAACCCTGGTTTTTATTAACACTATGCAGTTTTAGTTCTATTCTTCATTCTTTGCCTATTTTTTTCATTTATGCTCTTGTAATGTATCTATCTTCGAGGGATATTTGCAAAATTTTTTATACATATGTACACATATCCTTATACTATGTATGAAAATAAAATCCTTTATGGGCTTGTACTCTCATACTTATTTTCTTAATATATTTTTTTTTAGTATATTTCCCTATTGAATTTCGATTATTATCAAAAGTTATAAAAATAACAAATTTCTAAAAAAACAATAACAACAACAAAAATCATGAATATAAATAAAAAAAATTATCCTTAAAAATTGTTAACATATTTAGTTCCCTATAGGGACTAATATCCTTTTTTTCTCTCTACAAATATATATGGAAGTCTACACAAAATGATGTGTAAAAAAAATAATAATAAAAATGAATAAGTTGCAAAAAATAAGAGAAAACAAACTAAAATTGAGGACAAAACTGATAATGTCCCAAAAGCGCCTCTTCTACTTATATACTAACGTACAAACATTTTTTGTTTTAAGGCAGAGAAACATGAGAAGAATATTGAATAAGTCGATTTTTTTGCCGTATAAATACCATGTCGGAGTTAATAAACAAACACACGAATATAATAATATATTTATTTTTAACCCTAGTGTAAACTATAAAATTTTTTGGCTATATAGGCATCTAATGAATTTCAGGACCCCCGGGCATCTCTTTTTTTTCGAAATTATAGTTTTGAGTATTTACTTTAATAATTGAAAGTAGTAAAAAGATTAACTTTATTTGATTCTTTTAAAATAGAAAACAAAACTGGCCCGATATAACGCAGCCGACTATATTTAATACAGTGGAAACATTGTGTCTCCAGAACGTAATTCTTTAATTGCCGTTTCGAATAGCTTAAGCCAACAAGACATAGCAAAACTAGCGAAGGTACTGTAAATCAGGCTTCGGTCTCTTCAAATTCTAAAATCACGCTAGGGTTAAATATTTATGGAAAATATCCTTATGTAGAGAAGTAAAAAGCATAAAAAGACATGTTATAAAATTATTTTCTATATTATTTATTCTTTTTGTTTTTCTATTTTCTCATATAATAAAAATTTAAGCCAATTTTATTTAAATGCCTAGATATGTTTCTCTATATTCAAAGTTTTCCTTCATATACAGACATACATGTAAACACTACAGTAAGTGGTATAGAATTTCCTTAAGAACAAAAAGAAACATAAAATATGTCAACGGTTAAATAGCTTATGTCAGATATCTCTCTCTAATCATCCACTTATATTTTGATTGTCTTTTTTTTTTCTCTCTCTCTTAACATTTTCACCCTACCTACATGTATATATATACAATGTTGCGTATATTGAATGCCATCTTCAGTTTATTTTTACTATAATGAAAATTGAAATGTTATACAACATAACAATAAAAAGAGAAAAGAAGAAAAATATATGTATAAAAGATTATATTAGAAAAATATAGAATTTAATAAGTTAAGATATAAAATAAACAAAAAAAAAATTCAAGGAAAACACTATAAAAAGAAGAAAAATAAAATAAAATAAAAATGGTATCATCCTTGATACGTAAAATATGTGAGAAAAATTTTTCACCTCCATTGAACTGAACTTTATTTTAAAATTGTGTCTGCATGGTCTGGTGTTTTTGAATTAGAAAAAAAAGTTTTATTTCCGTTTTTTTCTAATAATACACAAAAATATCACAAAAAAATGTGAAGGAGGGAGAGGGAACAAAAGAAGAGAACGGCAAAAGAATGTTTAGAAAATTCTTGGAATCAATTTAGAATTAAAGACGACGATAATAACAAGGGGAAATAAGGTTCCTTTTTTATTTTATTTTTGTAATTCATTGATATTTCATTTTAAATATTATTCGGAATTAGTTGGTTCTTTTATAACATAAGAACCCGGAATTTGAAACTAATTTTTTTTAAGAGATTCTTATAAATGGCGTTTGAGAGAGTAATAAAAACTCTTACGTTGAGACCTTGATAAGAATGAGAAAGAATCGGATATACTTCAAATATAATTGGGTGTTCTCTCTTGTAATATTTACATTTCCTTCAGTGATTTGACAGTATAATATTTTAGATGAAATAGAAATTTGTTAATAGAAATTTTTAACTGCTTTGTTCAAATTGTTTTCAAAATTGTTTGTAGAAATGATAATTCGTGTCATATGTGGCAATTTGTGTAGCAGGTATCATTGGAAATATTTGTACTGATTATTAAATTTCTCAAAATGCCTAATGGGTCACTTATTTAAGTTGCTAATATAAAGTTTAAATAGCTGCCATAAGAGCTTGTATTCTATACCGAAATCAATGTTTTTGACTCTTATTTATCAAAAATTCCTTTGAAAAATATATTGAGAATTTTCTTTTAATTAAGTGATTTTGTACAATTTCAAGCTTAGTCAAATTTAGTTTACTTTTAGTAACAGCTTTAATTTTTGGGTTACAATTACAAATTAAACAACTATTAACACACTACGTAATTAAATAAAATTTTACTTGGAATATGCTTTATTACACAAAGAAATTTAATTTATTTAAAGAATCTTAGATTAAATATGGTTCAGGTATCTTAGAGTAAATATGGTCAACTATAAAGCATGTTTTTTTATTTATTTTCTTATAGTATGTTTGTTTATTCAAAAAAATTTCTCATGTGGTTTGAAAAAAATTTGTTTACATTTTTTTGGTTTTTTTTTTAACATTTTACACCTTAAATCCCTTTTGTTAACACAAGTGTCAAAATGAAAAGAGCGCCCTTTTAACAAACATTTACTTTAAATTTATTCAAAATTCTTTTCATACTTGTTGAGGTTTTTTGTTTTTTTTTTTTTTTTAATTTTAAATTTAATTGTAAATAAGCCGATTTATAAATAATAAAAATTATTTGCAAAAAACGTTTGAAAATATAAGTGTATTGTCAAAATTAATTGGACACAAGTGCCATAGACAGTCATAAATATTTGAATGTTGTTAGACAAATAAGAATGAGCTAGGATTAAACGGTCTAATCAATATAGATTTGTAGGACAGTTCAACATATCAAATATTTCATACAACATTTTGTATGATAGCATTGAATTCGAACACAAGATTTCATACAATAATCAGTATTGAAGTAGAATTCTTTTTAAATTAAATAATTAATTGTACTTTAATTTTAATACTTTTATTAAGTTTAATTCGAGCTTAACTGTTAAAACCTTGAGTATTATTACTAATATTAATAGGATTTAAATCAAACTTTAATTTCCCTTCCTATTGTATAAAAGGCTTTTTGTCTTAGTAGTATAACACTTATTAATTTACTCAGAATTTATCCAATTTAGTTTTTTGAACGTTTGCTTCAATTTTATTGGCATCGTTTGTGGATAATTAAAAAATTTATATAAATTTGAATTAATAAAAGCAAGTAAGTGATTATAGCACAAGACGAGAATGGATATAGTTGAGTGTGTCAACTCTTTGAACCCGTACGAATAAATAATTTTAAAGTTTGGGTGATTTTAAATTGGCATACCGTTTCATACAACCTCTTGCCTTTTATATGTCTAGTACAATTTTATACATGTATGGTAGTTACATTATAAGTCCATACATTCTAAAAGAGTTTTATTGAAAATGGTGGTCACATCACGAAATTCCTTTCGATCTCAACAATTTTTAACGAATATAGCTGCCATTTCATCACATTTGGAACAATTTTAACAGGCGGGCAGACATTATCAAATTGACTCAAAATTCGACGCTAATCAAAAACATACACTTACTTATGTCTATACTTCAGACCCGTATTTTTTAGCGTTACAAACAGTAAGGCAAATTTAGTATACCCTTAGAACATACGTTCGTACTGGTATAATTAATTTAAATTAAATATAATTTCAATTGCCTGAGTGCATTTTGCATTTTGAAAATATTAAAATTATTTGTTTTGTTTAATACTATAGAAGTTTTAATTAATAAAGTTAAATACATATTAACAAATAAATAAAATTAAATTTTAAAACTGTTAAAAAATTTATGATATACGTACTTGCAAAATAGATTAACTTTTCAATTATGTTAACCCTTTAAGCCCCGTTGTAAATGCTTGCGTTTATAAAATATAAAGTAACACCATAAAGTTAAGCAATACACGTACAAACAACATTTTTTATTATTTGACAATTTACTGTTAAGAATGCAACTCACATTCGAATAAACGTTTGACAGGGCACATTAAAGAGTTAAAGATTCTATTTACTCTCGTTCCAATTTATAATAAGTATGTTTATAGTTTTTTTTTTTCAATTAAACCTTCTTTGTTATTCTCAATTTTGAAATTTGTTAATTAACTAAAATTTTTCGCTTAGCAAAGAAGCGAACCCATTGAAGAAAGTCATTGTATTTGTTGAAAAATCCAATGCATATTCGGCACGTTCTTTCTTAATTTTCTACTACACGTATAAAATCCTACGTATATATTTGCAATAGACATCCAATGTACCATAAAACCAAACTTTTTAAATCCAAAATCTTCCAAAATATTCTCTAGCGTTTTCTCTTCCTTGTTTAACAAAAAGAAAAACAAAATAAAAATAGCAAACAAAATAATCCAGTACAGAAAATAATTCGAAAATTTTTCCAAAAATGAAAAACTTTTCTTCCCTAAAAATAAAAGTAAAAGTTAAAAAAATATTATATAAGTAATAACATTGTTAAAGAATTTCAAAAAACAAAAATTAAGAAACCAAATAACAAAAAGGGAATAAAAGTAAGGAAAATTTTTATAATCAAACAACAAAAGTTTAAATGAAAAAAAAGTACTAAAAAGATTTTATATAAGTACACATGCTTGCATATACACACATAATAGGTTGTTATAAAAATTTTTATCGCACCCACCAAAAGTAGAATATTTTATTTTAAACTTGGAAAATATAAGCGAAATTGTTGATGATATTAAAATAGAGGTTAGGTAATGTAGGATGGTGTACTAAATTATAATCATTTTCAAATATTACATTGATAATATGTGGTCTCATGTTGATATCACCTCCTCAGTTAACTCAGGAACTGAAGTGCTTTAAGAATTTTCCATTTACTATAGTAGAATGCGCTGAATACTACAATAAATTCAAAGGAAATATGATTATGTCTCGTTTATTTGGATAACAAAATATTCTTGTTCTGATACTAAAGGAACCTAACACAGTTTTCATTCTAACACCAAAGAATAAGAGATATTGATTCCACTATATTGAATTTTTGGATAATCTAATTATATTTTTTTTCATTGTGGGTTACTTATAAAGCGCAAATCAGCGAAAAGAATATTTTTCTGCAAAATTCCTTGATTTCCAAAATGTAGTTATACGGTATTAATACACAATTCAGCTAATAAGTGTTAATTGCTGAATTGCTTACTAATACCATATTACACCATTTTGGAAGTGAAGGATTTTTAATATTGAGGGGGTGCAATATATTTTTTTAATATACATACATACATGTATTTATTATTATTATTATTATGTGTGCATGTAAATAAAAGTAAAATAAAACAGAGAAAATAAAATTTATAACAGTACAATTTTCTATGATATTTTCAAGTAGGATTAAAATCTAGAATAAGAAAAAAATAAGAATAACAAAATTAAGAATATTAATAAAGAGAAAAAAAAAGAGTACAGTTTTTGATTACCTGCGGTTCTACCGACTAAAATAAGGACACTTTAAATATTTTTATAGACCTAGAATTGAAAATTCTTTGAAAAATAATTTTAATTCTTACCGTGCTAGTTTTTATTTTAGAATTTAGACAATGCTGTTATGACACTACTGCAGAATACCATATGCCATGCCTATCTAAAATTATATTGTTGCTTAAAATTATAAAATTTCATCTTTAGCCAATTTGTTATTGAAAATAACCATGGCAAAAATTAATAAATTTGCTGAGGGTCATTCAAATTTCGCAATTTCAGATTCTGAAAGACTAAAAATATTAGGTTATTTGGTAAAATTTTTTGTAAAACATTAAAATGTTTCGGAACATTAAAATTGTGCGTAAAATTATAAGCAGTTTGAAACTTTTGAGTTATCCAAATTCTGGAATTTAATTAAACTCAACCCGTATTATTATGATTCCAAATTAAATAGTTAATATTCGGAGCAGCTAAGGGGTGCTTATAACATCTTTACAATGTTTTAGATCAAAAAACCTTCTACTATTTGGTCAAAATGTACATATGTAGTTATTTATTTACTTACCTTTACAGGAGTAGTACAAAAGAGATGCTTATAATATACGAATAACAGCTTAAAGTTTTTGTTGAAATGAAAATTTATTCATTTCATTCTTGTAGGTACCAAAAGCAAAATCAAAAAAAAAAATTTTTTTTCTTTTATAATATAATTTCTTTATAAAATATTTTTTAACTGAGATTTTCATATTTTTGCATTTACATTAAACAAAAATATTAAGAAAAAAAAAAAAAAAATTTGTAATAAAAGAAAACCAAGTTCAACTGACAACAACTACCATTCATAATAATCAAGTGAAAGAAAGTATACAAAATACATACACTTTTTTCATCAGACACAGTAGGGGAGAGAAATATTTTAGTAGAGTACTAGAGTAAGAGTTGTCATCAGTCGTCACATTTATATTGAGTGGAGAGATTCCTGTTGTTTGTTATCATTATTATTGTTATTTTTTATAGTTTGTTTTGTTTTCATTCTTTGTTGTTCTATTTCTTTATTACAGAGTACAGCCCTGATAATATACTAACGGGGTGTAATGTTTGTGTATGTGGTTATACTTTTCGTTTTTTGCACCTACCAAATCTTTTGTGCACCTTAAAAAAATATTAAATTTTTCAATTTATTTAATTTTTTTTTTGTTCTAATTTTTTTTTGTGGGTTTTTTGTTTGGGGTTTATGAGAGAGTTGTTATGCATGTTACTTTTTTATGAAATTCGTCATCATACATAACTCTCACTATATAACAAAAAATTGTAATAATATTGTATTATGAATAACAACCACAAAAAACGAGGTAGAAAAAAAATATTAAAATATTTTCTTTTTTATTTAGAAAAAAAATTTTCAATATTCTTTTCGTAAATTTCGTAATTTGAAATACGAGAGAAAGAGAGTAAAATGTTTAAAGATTACTTGTCTCTAAAGAACTTTAAAGTGTTCTCTTTTCTAACAATATGAATTGAAATTTGATAAATTCTCTTTTGAATAAATTACAGTAAGTTGTTCGCATGATTCACATTACATTACAAATCTATGATATATATACACGTAATTATAAAAACTCTCAGTGTGTATCGGGTGAAAAAGAGAAATTAAATTTTTTCGACAATTTTGTCTCAATATTCATAGTTGCCGATTTATAATTAATTTATTCGTTATTAATTTGGTGTAATTTCGTTATATCCTTTAGATTTAGGGAATATTACATTGAGTTAAAGAGAAAATTAAACAAAATTTTCTGGTTCTCGGATGAGATAAATTTTAAGAGTGTATTTAGTATTAAATGGGTACATGTGCGAGCAATTAATCTCTTATACCCTAGGTCTGCGGGTAATTAATCTCTCATATATCTAAAAATAATAAAACCTGAATAGCTTTAAAATTTCATTGGTTCAGCTGTCTTCTTCACATATCTGGAATACTTTGGTTTCAGATAAGTACACAATTTACCCCAAATTGATTTATAATACACATTTGGTTGTTTATAACACTTAAAACGTTTTCTTTGACTTTAAAATATTCTACAAATTAACTTCGGTATTAAATTATTATTAAAACATTACGATGACTCATAGTCAGCACTAAATAAACATTACTATTTTTAGTCTCAGAAATCAAACAACTCAACAAGATTCCAATATGTTTATTTAACATACTTCAAAAATCTTGTAATTATCGAATTCTTCTGAGCAAATAAAACTTAAATTTATGAACTAAAATCAAGTAAGTATAAACATTTTTGGCATTTCAAAATATTTCTTGTATTTATTAAAATACACCTGCAGAGTTTCTTACAATATAAGCATCACTTATTAAAGAAATTATTTTTGAACTGCCAAACAAACCACACATCCCATAAAAATCACATATTATATTTGATTTATACACAAACTGCTACATATACATAGTGTTGGCAAATAACAGAATTTAATTTTGATTCTCTTAAGTAAAATTATTCCAAAAACTTTTATTTACAAAAGTTGCAAAATAATTTTTTCTTTTCTTATGTTGACGTGTGCAGTATTTGAAAATTAAATAATTTTTCCAAAATAGCTAGAAAACAAACACATGCATACATACACAGTTTGCACAAAATTATATTTAATGTTGGAGCGCGTACACATTTTTTTTTTTAAATATTATGTTTTTTAAAATTAAAATATATTTACATTAAAAATAAGTAAAAAGTTTATAAATAACAGGTGTGTTTTGCGTTCTTTTTCATAAGGTAAAAATTAATACATTCAAAAAAAAAAAATCAAAAAAAATCATTCGAAACATAAACATTTCATTTCTTGTGTTTATGAAAACTAGCAAAATAACAACAGAACCGAAAGGAAATTTTGAAATTTTCTGATGAAAAGGTAAAAAAAAAATAAAAATAAATTTTCAAAACTTTTATTATTACATTTTCATATAGTAGAATATAAATTGAGGTTATGTTTACAAATTAAATGAAAAAAGGGCAATCCATTATTTAATTTGATAAAGTGTCGCTCTATATTATTCTAATATAGAGTCACAAGGCTTAATATACGTAGTCCATTTTAATTTCATTTTCTCTTTAAGTCGATCTTACAGTTGAAAATTGTTCTCTTCGATTTTGCAATTGAATTAACACTCCAAAAACCTTTAATTGCGTTTCTTTTCAGTTCGAACATTCTTAATATCTAACTACACAAATATTTTAGAATATTTTTTAGTTTTATTATTTAAAGAACATAGTGTCACGATAGGCTCAATAGTGTTGAAGTACTGATTAAACAAATTCGATTATTTTCTTCCATAATTTTCATTGCAAACTAAAATCTTAAAATCTACATAATCGATTACTTGTGTGTGGTAAAATTTTGGGAGCAAGGACGGAAGTTATAAGCAAAAAAAACTTAAGTATGTTAAAATTTCGGAAAGTTTCCTTGAAATTCCTGTAGCTTGGAAACGGTTTCGATTTAACACTATGTGTCGAACAAAAATTTTACTAATTTTCGTTCCTCTATCCGGTGGTATTAGTTGGTGAATCACCCTGTATATAATAATACACATATTGCCCACCTAAATTATGAATTGCCCATTCAATATGTTTAATAAACTTTATGTCTAGCATATTTAATACAAAATTTTCTATTTTCAAATAGATTATTGAAATTATTTGATGTTCCTCAATATCTCTGTGTGTTTGTGTGCATATAATAAATTCATTTTCTTTATGTTGAAATCAAAAATCTACTCAAATCATATTATTGAACCATGGCACATATTGAAAGAAACCAGATGTGAAAATTCATTTTCAGTTTGTTTTTATTTTTTTTATTTATTTATTAAAATTTTATTTTTTTTTTTGTATTTTTTTGTTTTATAGATCAAAAATTGAATGATTTTGGAAAATTTTATTTTCCGTTCGGTATTTTGTTTTTTTTTTTCTTTATTTGTGATAATAATTGATATAATTGATGCTGCTATAATATTTTTGTAGAGAAAATTTTCTAATACAATTGAAATGAAAATCGAAAACCTTAATAATAACCTTAATAAGGGAAACAGGATGTAATTTTGATTTCAACAGAAAATTCAAAAAAACAAAAAAATTTTTTTCTCAAAGGAACTCAATATCAAAAGATTGATTGAAAATTTCAAAGGAATGATTTGGTAAATTTTTAATTTATGACTCTGAAAAGCCTAAATTTAATAAAAAAATTGAGAATTTTTGTATTATTTTTTCGTTTATGATTTGGATTTAATTAAAATTCCTGAAATATGAATTCGGTTCAATATGGGTTTTTGAGAACATAATGTTCGTAGGCAAATTCAATATTATTTGAGAATTGTTTTAATCAAAGAAATTCATTAATTTCATTCAGATTTCTTTGGTTTTTTAAATGTTAATGAGAATTTTATACAATAAATATGTTTTCGATTTGAATCAATGTTTCCAGGTTAATTAAGTTTTTTGAGCAAAAAATGTTGCATACTTTCAGGGGTACTTAATGAATATGTGTTTAAGCAAGTTAATTTTTAGAGTAGGGTTCATCAAAAAAGTTAAATGATAAATATTTCAAATTATGGGAATATAATCAAATATTTTTAGTTAGTTGGTAGGCCAATGAGTGCTCGATCTTTATTTGGAACAAAACTTGATCAATATTAATTGATTAATTGAACATTTTTAATGTCAATTATTGGCACATAGGCTCTAAATTATAGCGGCGTTATTATGCTTTAAAATTTAAAAAAAAATTTACCAATTAATTTTTAACATTACTTAAAATTTTATAAGAAAAGATTCCATAAGTACAGTAATTTTGTGCAAATTCGTCAGATTTCTTTAGAAATTCTAATTGTTATGAGTAGTCTTCGTAAATATTTGCAGACTTGTTCACTTATTAGTAAAAACTAATATTATTGATGTAGAACTGAAATTGTTCGTTCATTATTTTTGCCTCTAGCTGTGCAATAATGTTTAGTTGCAATTAAATTTAATACTGAGAAATTGAAGAGAAATGATTTGCCCTAAAATTTTCAGTTCAAAACAAATTATTTAAACTATTGGAAGATTCATTATTTTTGTTAAAAATTTCCATTATTAAAATTGGTGTAAAATTGCTTTTTTACTAATACCTGTACTTCATTGGTCACAGCAATGTTACAGTTCCGAACCTAACATTCATTGCTCTTTAAACTCTTCATTTTTCCCTATAAAGTGTCTGGAATAAATTAAATTGCATTTGTATCTCGTCGCTTTTATTGCTTATGGCTAAAAATATTTTAAAACTTAAATTGTCTTATATTAAATATAAATATAACCGAAATTCCCATATATATATATTAACTCTCTCAATTTCATATACTCATAAAATCTATTCTCTATTCCAAAATGTATAAGTATATGTAAAATTGTCATTATTGTAACATAAATTGGTGCTTAAATACCTTAAGAAGATTTCATGAAGGTGATTTAATTTTTTAAAATATTTTCTATTTTATTACAATGTTTACTATATTAAAATGTTCATATACATATATACAAATTCATATAAATATACATGCATATTTGTAAATTTTTATTTTTTCTATTTCTTCATTCTATATAAATTCAATTTTTAAAATATTTTCTAAGACGAATAAATTTTGTGGTATTTCACTTATGTAGGTAAATAATTTCTGCTACTATATTATGTATATTAAGTTCTTATACCCATACTTATGTATATAATATGTGCATACATCTACGGTTATATTTAATATTACAAGGCATCATTATTCATATAACATTTTGTGTTCTATAAAGTACCTTACTTGAAATTGTTTTTCCCCATTATTTAAATATACTTACCTTACATATATAAAAATTTCAAATTAGAATATAAAGAATATTTGTTAGGTACTTGTACAGTATAACATACATATATCCTCCTATAGTATTTTTATGAAGTACAGATAATTTTAAATAATCTATAGGGTCGATCCTTGTTAATAAAGAAATTTGGAGCGTAATTGACGTGATTTTTTTGCTAAAATTTTGATATTTTTTTCAAAATTGCTTTTCTTTCAAAACTTTCGACTTAAAAAAATTTAAAAGTACAAAATTTTCAAATTATTTTCGGCAACCACTGCAGTTGTAACCGGTCATAAACGGTGAAACCCCTCTTAGTCCCCTGGACGATTTGCGATAACTATTGTTGTCCAGTTTTCTATGCTAACTATTTGGGTAATCAATTAATTCTGTGTCTCTTTTAATTACTTAAGTGTGGTTTGCTAATTTTTAATTATCAGGTTGAATTCTTCATAGCTTAGTCCAATAATTTAATATAGTTATATAGTTAAAAAAGTACTTTAAAAACTGAAGGTATTAAATTTTTCAACAAACACAGAGGCAGTATTAGCATTACTAAGCTCTAGGACTAAATGAGTTTGGCGAAAGTTTGAAGAATAAAAATTGCTTTCTGACTTTCCAATTTCGCCGGCTACTCATTAAACTGCTTATGGGAAACATAATACGAAAGTTAAGTTTTTGTTTATAAAATAAAATACCTCTGTTTTCTAAAATGGGAACCGTATGAATATTTAGTAGACAGACTTGATTATCCTTAAATTTTGTTATACATATAAATTGTATGTTAAGTACATTTAGGAAATAAAATGGAAACAAAAGTACAATATTCTATTTTTCTCTATAAATTTTTGTGTTTTTTTTTTTTTTAGAAAAAGCTCTTGTGAAATTATTGTGGACTCATTTTCTTCTACTTTTCATTTAAGTTTTATAAAATGTATAGGGAAAATTGTAATGAAATAAATTGTTTTTTGTTTTTTGTTGTTCCATGTTTTATGGAGCGCTTTTCTCATTCAGTTATTAAAATGATTTAAAAGAAAATGTTAGGAAAATTTTTGGTCATTAAATTGGGAAAAACAACATCTTTATATTTTATGAAACATTGAAACAATACCAAAAAAAAAAAACTCAAAAACAACAAAACTTCAACATAAATTAAGTAAATAATATATATATATACATATATACATACACATATATGCTATTCTGTATCACAAATATTTTTGTTAAAATTTACTGTTGATTCTTTTTTCTACCACATTTTATTTAGACACACAGTTATTTTGTATATAGATTTACTTTAAAGTACACTCAAGTACATACACTTAAAATGTATAAAAATAGTATGAATAAAATTATTTGGTTATATTAGAAGTTATTTAAATTGCATAGCCGCCATAATACTTACATTTAAGTAGTATAGCCGCCATAATAGTTATTATACTAGGAAAAGATTTTTGATTGTCGAATCTTATATACGTAATTTTCAAATTAATATAAAATATTAAAGAGTTAATGTCAGTCTATTGCCAAACTCCTTAAACAGAAAAATTAATTCTGGGTTCGAACATTAATTGGTTACTTATTCTAAAATTTACTTTAAATTACTTGATATACTATAAGTTTCACTATTTGACGAAGATCAAAATTTTAATCGCTTTTCCCGAATTTTATACAAGAAAAAATGTGTTATACTTGGGTATATTACAAACTGGATGGACGAAATTTAGTTTCAATTTGAAAGGGTTGAAATCTTTACTACTTGGCTAAATTAAAAGTATTCATTATTTATAATATTGCATACTTTTAGGGGTATATTTTAAAAAATATATATTTAATAAATTTGCATTAATATTATTAGTTTTGTCATAAGTTTGCTGCATTAATTTGTACATTCATTATGTAAAGCTTTTGAACAAAAATGGTCGAATTTCTACAAAAATATTAATGCTTAGTCCCAAACTGTGAGTAGAATAATAGCATGTTCCAACAAAATTACTGACAACATGATAACACCAATAAAAGGGAAGAAGAACAAACATGTGAGAAAATAAGAAAAATTAAAATTGTTTCCCACCTCCTTCAAAATAAACACGTGTTTTAGTTAAAGCAATTAAAATATTACACACAACATCCTTTAAATATATTTTTTTTTGGATCCTCTACTATACGATCTCATATTATTCCTAATCGGATGTGATTTGTGGTGTTTTTTTTTTTTTTTTTTTTGGAATTTTGCTTTTTTTTTGTACGGTATAACAATTATATTTTCGGAAATACATGAATATTTTTAGCATTTTGTTTATTTAAGTAAAAATTATTATCAAAACATAATGGATGGAGGCGGGATGTATGGTATTTTATGAGCATACAAAATGTGTTTTGTAGTTAACGATGTATTTTCCCAACATAATAAGTTTTCCTTAATTTTAGGCATTTTATATATACACATAGGTGTACATGGGTGTGGGCTCGAATAAATTAATGATAAACTGAGAAAAAAAAATAAAAGTAAAATAAAATAAGAGGAAAAAAGAGAGCTAAAAATCCCGTAGTAAATTTACAACTCTCTTTTAACCTTTCATGTTATTTTTTATTATTGCAAGTTTCTTTTGAATTCTATATAGTTAAAGAGCTTCATTATAGGTACATCAAAAAATTGTTGTTATACAATAGTAATTAAGCTTGGGATATTAAAAAGAACTTGAACGTCTTGAGTGCGCAATTTGGAATTAACAGCAAAATATATGCTCTAGCCATACTATTCGTTCGTTTGCAATAAAATCCGAATTTAGTGCCAACCATAATAATTTAATACTTTCATCTTTTTTGGTTCGATCCGGAGGGGGTTATTAAGAATATGCAATTGTATACAGTATGCTACTTGAGGTTTCAAACGTTATCTGGGGTTAAACTTTCATGTTCATGCTTTTTTTTTTAAATTTAAGGCTGGCTCCCGATCAGCTCTTTTATATTATTTAATATTTAACAGAAAAATGTTAAATGAGGATACCTGGGTGCTCAAATGATTTTATATTTCGGACTAGTTGATTGGCTGGCGAGATCGTTTCAATCATAACAGTTTTGATAGGATAATTATATAGGAATAATTATATATCAGATTTTTATATAATACTTATAATGTTTAACAGTTTTATGTAAAAATCATAATAACTTTTAATATTTTGATATTAATGTTCTCTCTAATTGATTCAGAGGAATACGGTAAGAATACGGTAATAAAACGGTTAAGAATTCTAACATTCACAATGCAATTTTTGGAGACTTAAAATTTTATAACCGTACGGAGTCTACTAACGTTTAGAGATAGAATCACATAATTTTAAATCAGATATCCGTTTTATGTACGGTTGATGGTCATCTTAGAGTAAGCCGAACTCTATCACATTCACCCTAATATCTTTTTATTACTTTTCTTTATACTTTTTACCTACACAAAACATACACTTATATTTTTTGTTATTTTCATTTTGAAAATTACTTTATGGTTTTTACGATTTTAATTATTATACGTTATTTGTTTTCTTACTGTTGTTTTCTTTTGAAACAAAAACTTCTTTTTTCAAAACAAAAAAACAAAAACTTGAAGAAACAGAAAAATTATTGTTTTATATTTCTTAAGAAGTTCTTTATTATTTTTATTCTCAACCTTTACATATCACTTGTACAACAACATACACATAAAGTGTGCAAAACGAACACTCGTGAGATGTGATGAATTTATTACAAAATGAATGAATTTTTTCCTTTATCTTTTTTTTTTGTGCATTAAAAATTATTTTTCTTCTACAACAAATTGGGTGAGAAGAAAATGATATACAGAGTGTCTAATATCACAGTACAATTGCAGTCTCTTATTGAATATAGACAAAACTTTTGTATGGACACCATGTTCTACAGCTCCACAGGTTTTGAGTTACAGGAGCTTAAAGTCATATAGGCCCATTATTAAATATGATTTGGAAACTTCAGAATAAGGGCTTTTTTATACTTAATCTGTTATAATCTGTTCAGATTTCGGAATCACATGATTTTGTATTTCGAAAAATTTTAACCTGTAATTTCAAACCGGTCATGAACTTATGAGCACCTATGCAATGGTGTTTTGTACTGCACTTTGATATTAGTCACCCTGTATAAAACGAGGAAATGAAATTTTCAATATTAAGTGTAGGCAGAAGGAAAATTTATTTTTTTAAGCACTGCTACTATTACTTATAACTGTTTGACTGGTAGCTGCCATAGCTTAGATATCATTAATTTAATTTTAGTTTTCCTACTATACGCTCTCGCCTCTATGTATATGTACAAAAACATAATGTAAGAGGTTAATTATCTTTTTTACAAGCGTTTGCAAATTTGTTATAGTTTTGTTTCTTCATCCTAACATTAAATTTAATATATTACACAACATTTATAACATTAACATTTTTTTATTTATTGTTTTACATTTTGGTGTAAATTTTTTGTTTTTGTATAGTTTATATCAAGAGATTTATTGAGATTTGTTCGTATATTCAAAGTAATTTAAATTACAACATAATTTTTTTTAGTATATAGAGATTTTTAGTTGGTGTCCAACAGTATATAAGTTGTAGTTTAAATATAAAGTTATTAATGTTCAATGTAAAATATGGGAGTTATCAAATATGGTTGAATATTAATTTGATTGTGGTAGAAGATTCTTATAATTACCATAATAAGAATAAGGAAATTAGATTTAAAAATAAATTTAGGAAATGGTCTGTGCGATTTGTAAGAATTGAATCAAATTATAAATGTAATATAGTAGAATAGTTTGCGAAATTAGATGAAAACTGAAAATGAAAGTAAAACAGGTGCGAGTGCTCGTGTAAAAATTAAATGTATATTTTTATATTTGGACACCCTTAGAAATCAGAAACGAATGTAATGGTTCATAAGAATTTACTCTAGGTCTTCACCTCACGGATTCTCACTTGCAAGATACCATCAGATTAATTTTGTGAGGAAAATCGTACGTATTTTTGTCTTCTGCTGTTGCATATTAGTAGAAATATTTCTTAATTGCCAAAATAATAGTACATATTTTGCTGAAAATTTTGTTATGTAGTTTAAAAATACTTAAAAACTACTGAAAAAGGAAAAGAGCTTTGGTCATGCGAAAACAAGCAATTTTGACAAGGAAACATTTACAGGGTGGGACTAAATACAATTGTTACTTCAATGTGATATATTCAGGATTATTATCTTACACAACCCTTCCTTACAAAAATTTACACAACCCTTCCTACATATTTAGTTTACTTTGTGCTCTGTGCGTAAAATCCGTTATGTTATAACTAGCAATTATTAACATTTTCATTTTTCGCAAAAAAAAAATATTTTAATATTACTATAAAATTTTAATTACAATAACATCTATTTTTATTTTAAGATTAAATTCCTTATAAAAAATTAATATTATCTTCACTTTATTCAAATTAAACTCTTTCAAAATCTCAATTATTTCTAGTAACTAAACTACTAATCATCATCACCTGGAAATTCATATTACAATGATTCTCATTATTAAAATTTCTTTTATATTCTTAATAGAAATGATGAACTAAAAATAATTTTAAATAAGTATAAAAAAAAAAATTTTAATTTAATATTTTATTCAGCATAAAATTTTTATTTAAAAAAAACAAAAGCAGGGAAAGAGAGCGAAAATTTTCCAAAAAGACTTTCAATTTTTCTTGATTACAATTCAAATAAGCATAATATAAAGAAGAGCATTATGATAAAGTACCAGGAGCAAAAAAGTAGCATAAACGAGAGTAGCATAAACAAAATAAAAAATTTCCTTTTTCTCTTAAAATATTTTAAAAGTAAAACATGAAAATTATATAATGTGAACATTTATATTTACAAAAAAAAACTGAGTTTAAATAAAATATTAGTTTTACCTCCCTGTAGAAGAAACACCTACTTCTCTCTCTCTCCCTATTTTCCTTTGCCTTTGCATATTTATTTCATACATGAAGAAAGTGAACGAAATATTGAGACTTTTATAACACAGAAAATGTCATCGTATTTATAAATTTACCTTTTGGTATAGAAAATTCTCAAGTGTACTACTTTCACAACACATACAAACTCTTATACTATTTATATATCTTATATAACATAACACGTTTCAATTTGAATAAAGTTTATTTCACCATTTCCACATATGCTATACAAATATGTATGTATGAATATTCTTAGAAACTCTTACTATTTTTATATACTGGCGGTATAACAGGTCTTATATATTTTTTATGTATTATATGTATAATACTTCTCAAAAATATTAACACATTGCCCTAGTCCTTGAAGACTAGATTTTATGAAAAAGATATGATGAGCGTGCAAGTAGAATTTGGTATATTATATAACAGTAAATAATAATAATTAAATTTTACATATCTATGCTACTTTTATGCTAGGTTATCCCTAGCATAATAAAAAATAAAAAAAAAATTCTATTAAAATATACATAAGTAACTGTTATGTTTTATTATCTATTTAAATATTTAAAAATGTTAAACTAAAAATATACTAACAAAGTGTTATACATATACATAGGTGAGAAAAACTATATAAGAAGGAATTGTATATTACATAGATCGAGATAGAATGTAAGAAGTAAAGGTACTTAAGAATATAAAATGTTGTACGAGTACATATAGAATAGTTAAGCAAGGCAATGAGTATACTCGTACTAAAAATTTAAAGATGACTTTAAAATAAAATGGGAAATTTTAAATATGCATTATTACCGTTTTATATATTACATATTCACATACATAAGTATACACATACATTTGTCCCGTTATAATATAATTTCTTGTTATTTAACATTTATAAAAACAAAATGAAAAGTCGAAGAGGGCAAAATTAATTGGAAATTAAAGTGAAAAAAAAAATAAATGATAACTGCATTTAAAAATTCTTAATTTTATATAGTTTGAACAAAGAAGAAAACAATATTTTGTGTATAAGACCTTCACCATATTAAAACTAATTATGTGTACTAAAGGTTGTAGTGAAACTTCCCAAATGCAAACTGTTCAAGGAATATAAGTGTTTCGCTCTCAAATTTAACTCTTTAGTTAATTTTTAAAAATTATAGTTTACTATTTTAGTAAAATAGTAGAAATTTAGTTATAATATTCTATTGATAGAAAACGGACATTTTTATATTTTTTGTATTACATATTTTTTTCAGACAATTTAAGATTTTAGAAGATTGTAACACGTACATGTTAGTAATAAGCGCCATTAGATGAGAATATTCAAATTTTCAAACTCACAAAATTCATTTCGAAAAATTTATGATAGTTTTATAAATTTCAATTACAGTTCAATTAAACTGAAACCACTTTTGCAGTTGAAATGGGAAAATTCCAGTTGAAACTGACTGCGTTCAACCACAATTCATATTTGTGAATCAAACATGTTCGTATAGAAGTTACTTGTGTCTAAGCTGTAGTTACTTTACTTGTAAGTTACTTGTGTATAAGCTTTAATTACATTAATAACTCAATATTATAAAATTTTATTAAGAAAAATTCAAAAATGGTTAGACAAACTTATAAAAAATAATAAACTATTTTTGCGGTAAAAGCATACATTCAACACTATCCAATCAAACTTGTATGGCTGTATTTTTGTTGGTGATCAAATATGATTTCATCTAAACCCTAAATTCACACAAAGTCAAAATGTCATTTTCATTTCATTTTCACTTGTTTCTAAAATTACTCTGTTTTTTTCATATATTTTTTTATTATAATAAGTGTGTCATTGCATTCTCACTAATTTCGTGTTTTAACATTGCAGCATTCACAAATTCCACTAAAATTTTCAGAAAAATTTTATTTTCTTCGAAAATATGGAATTGCATTAAAAGTGTATGAAAAAATCCCACTCAATTACCTTCATAACAAAGGCAGAAATACTCATATGAGAAACTAAAATTTTTATCTAAAAAAAAACTAGAAGTAAATCAAAAAATTTCATTTAAAATTTTGAAATATTATTGCTGTTTTATTTTTCGGCTAATTTAATTCTAAAATTAAATCCTGACCAATTTAATTTCAACAATAATTTATTAATATCTTTGAAAATTTTTTCATCTTAATAATAATGTTGAAAAAAACCCAAATCTTTTTTCTTTATCACTTCATTTCAACATTATTTTTAATGGAAATTCACTATCTCACCGTCTATCATACCCGTAAATCAGCTAACAAGTGACAAAAAATAAAATAAAATTTTTTACAAAAAAAAATCTAGTTCAGTGCACCACCGCTTTAAATGTCTAGCGATATGTAAGCATTCTTATAAAAATGTGATAAATTGTTGACAATTTAAAAATTATAAATATAAAAAAAAAACTATAAAACATAAAAGAATTATTAGAAACGGAACTGAAATGGGCAAAATATTTCGTAATTCAATTTATTTATTTAAATTTAAATCAGACAAATACCCCCACACACACACAAATACATTAATCAAAATCATTAATGAAAATCTTAAATATTTTTAAATTGAAAATTTTAATTTATAAATGTTGTACAGATTGACTGATGAGTGTGATGATTAATGTGTTGGCAATCAAAAGTTTTTGGTTTTTAAGATGTAAATGTGAGGTTTTTGTTAGTTTTGTTTTTTTTTTTTTATCAAATTTTAATGAAAAAAACAATCAACCTTTAAAAAATGGGTGGTTGGTTTGAATTGTACTTGACAATAAAATTATTCATTTTTCATTTCATTAAACTATTAATAAAATATAGAGTAAAACAAGTAAATTTAGAGTATTTTAGGTTAGATGTGTAGGATCAACGAATATTTATTCAGCAAAAAATTTATATGTGATTTGTAGAATGACGTCATATAAAATTTTAAATTAATTTCGACTTTTTTATGTTCTAATTTAAAAAAGAATTGTAAGTAAATGGTAAAAAAAAAATTTAATCAAATCTACTGTCAAGTTTGGTTTCTGAATTTTGAATATGAGGAAAATATTGACTTTAACAATTATAATTTGCAAACGCGTAAAGGCAGTGGTTTGTTTCTCCTATCGCGGTATACTATAGCGAAATTTGAAAAAAACAAAATGGCCGCTAAAATGTACCGTTACATAAAATCCGTTTTTTTTCAAATTTCTGATATAGTTTTGCCTGTAGACCCCAGGTTGTAGGAGGCGCTCTCCTCCACCCCCTCTCAAGTTATCGCCTTTTGAAATTTGTAAAATTTGAATTTTTGACACCTTATATTTCCGAAACCGCAAGCGTTATTAAATTTCTATAAACGCAGAAAGCTAACGGTAAATTCCATGCCATTAAAAAATATAACTATTTTTCTTAACTCACACAATTAACCCTTGAAACTGAGCATTGTGTTAACCCCTCTTTATATTAATTTTTGCGTTATTACAAAGACTGCATAAATCGTTCATCCTAAATATATGCAATCCTATAAATAGTTTCGGTTATGAGTGAAAATAATTTTATTAGTGTAGTAGGTATTCATAGACTGTTCTATAATACCAACCATTAGTTTGACCTATCTTTATTCTATCATAATTTTCTCTTTAAATCTTTGATTACTTACTCACTTTCACTTATTTAATTAGAACTCTCAATTTTCTTTCAAAGATATAAATTTTCTCTTAAAGAATATCAAATTTTTAATTTTCTCTCAATTGTAATTCTTTTTATGTTAAAATAGTGATTTCAAATTTAATGTGAATTGAAATAAATACGCTGATATTGGCAGTTGATAGCACGATGGTTCCGGAATTCAACGAAGAATACAACAAATTCTTCCGACTTTTAATCATAAAATTTAAAGCAAAATTTTTCCGATGAGATTTTCAATTCAACACTGGTTGAATCAATAGCATCACTGATTTCAGATCAATTTTAATCTCAATTTATTTAGAGTATTAAATGTAAATGTACAATAATTAATCCGAATCATTCAAATTGCTAAAAATCTAAAACTAAAAATATTCTCAAAATATTTAAAAAAATTCAAAATTTAAATTTTCTTTTCTCGACTCCTACAATTAATTTTTAAAATTTTATTAAAGCAATGAAAGTCCTTTAAAAAATTATTAATGGCAATGAAAAAAAAAATTTTTAAACTAGAAAAATGTAGTGAATGGAGAACAAAATAAATGAAAATAAAAAAAAACTTGTACACGAAAACGAATAGATTTTAGGTCCCCCTACTACCCTATTTTAAAAATATTGAATAACACGCACTATTTAAATATATTCATATATAAAATTTATTTATGCATAAGCCATATTTATGATCATAAATTTTCCAAGGATTCGTTAAGCGTATATCCTTTAAACATCATTATAAATCCGTTTGGTTGGTTATAGGTGGTTTCTATTTTTAAGTATACGTTTCATGCACATTTTAAAGTACACGTACATAGTTACAATTTTTGGATATACATAAACGATTTGAGTAATTTATTACAACAGTTTTTGCTATCAAAGTCGAGAGTGGAAAATGTCAAAATCACAATAACATCATTTTACATTAATAACAACCATTTTAAAAAGTCATTGATATCCTTGTAAGTTTCTATTACTTTTTTATTTTTATTGCTGTTATGAGAATTATTTTTTTTTATGCCTTCAATCATATTGTATTCTCAATGCTATCAAGGTTTTTCCTCTGTGTTACTTTCCTATCAAAGTTATTGTCATATATCAAAGTAATTTTAACAAAATAATCCTTATATGAATGGCAACAGTAATGTTTATTATAACTATAAAGACATATTTCAAAAAATTCTCTATATGATGCCTTCATGTACAAAACTTTGTTACAACACAGTACTTTAATAATAAAATTATGGATTGATTGTGTGGGCAATATTTCGAGTAATGATTTTATCGTTTATAGTACACTATAAAGAGAAAAGAGTACGTGTATAATTGAGAATATTTTGTAAATGTATTTTTGAGCAGTAAAAATTTTATAATTAAGGAGAGAAAATTAACTTGTAAGCTATAAAAAGCAAAAATTCATAAAAATACTGTAGCCATATTTATTGGAATACGGTAGTCGGGGTATGCGTTTATTGCTTTTACTCAATATCTTTTATTCTTTATTTTAGTTGACGTGATGGAGAGTATTGAACCAAATCAGTAGAGCTATCAACTAAAATAAATTGCTTTGGAGAGCTGAAATTGTTTGAATATTAAAATATTTTTAATTACTTGTAAATTTAAATTCTTTGAAGGACTCAATGCATGGCATCTGAATTTAAATACCTGAATTGTCCGAATTTGCTTTAAATATCGTAAATTAATGCTGGCGACTTTAAGTAGAAACAGGAAAAGCTCTTGTAATAATTAGATAATTTGTGAAATTTTATTTGTTCGATGATTAAAAGCAATTTTTTCTACATTCTTCATTTCACATTGTCCACATTTTGCTACTCAATTTTTAATTTATTTTTAATTAAAAAACTACTTCTTTTCAAAGATACGGATTATATAAAAATAGAATTTATCTGTGTCTTCCTAGTTTCTTTTTTCTCTCAATTACTTTCCCTCTTATTGCTAAGAGGAGATCTACTAGATAATTTAAAAGATCTTTTAAAAAGTACTTATTAAAATAAAAAATATTTATGGATTTAGAATTTTCTGTTTGAATATTTTAAGGACTGATGATTTACAAGTACTCATGTATAGACCTTATATATATAGGAAGGCAATTGAATTTGCAAAAAAAAAAGAAAAATCTAGCAAATTATTAAAGTGCCTTGCCTACCATAAAATTTTTATTTTTTATTTTATTAATAAAATAAAAAACTTATGCTTAAGATTCTTCTATAAATTTCATGAGTAACTCTTGAAAATCTTTTGCTTTAAAGGAAAAAAAAATTTTTAATTGAAAATTAAATTTTGTTGAGAGGCAGGCACTTATTTAAATATTTTTTATTTATAAATTTTTTTATTCATAATTTGATTTTGTTACATTAGTTATGGTACTTCTTTGGAAATAGTTATTCAATGGCTGAAATGAAAAATATTTTACTTTTTGCTAATTGAAGGTCATTGAAATTATCAGTCGCTTTTAATTTTTAACTTTCATAATTTGAGAGATTAAAACTGATAGTTGTAATATTCTTATCATAATTCAAAGGAAGTAGGTAAATTCAACAACTCTCTTTCAACAAAATATTTATTTCTCATGCAAATAAATTCTTTTGTACGACAGAGCGATGAGAATTTGAAGGTAATTTTGAGGAAAGAGAAAGTAACAGACAAAGAAGATTATTTTCGGTGGTAGAGAAAATTTTTCAAATGCATGTTATGTGGGGAAAATCTTTAAAAAAAAGGAGCCTGTCAGTTTGTGCTTAAAATTATTTTGCGTATTTTATTAATGAAATTCGTGCTGAAAGCAGTGTTGCCAAATGTAATACATAAAATACATGACAATAAAGTTAAAAACTAGTCAAAAAAAAAATACCAAACAATTTCGAAGAAACTTGAAAAAAAAAAAATTTTCTCATTCATTTTTGCAATTAAAAAATGAGTCAAGCTGGCAAAAATCACTTAAGAGTCATTATTCGAAGTCACTTTTACAAGTATGTCTGATTCTATGAATTTCCAATAATTTTTTGCTCAATAATGTAGCCATTTTGTAGCCATTAGAGCTTATTTCAAAATTGAGTACTACTAATACTGTAGTTGTTGCGTATTTTACTAAATTTATGCATGTTGTAAACAGTGTACTTACTGTTATAGCTGATTTTATACAATTTCAACAAAATTATTAAGAAATTTTATTCATAATTTGAAATCTTGTTAAAATTACGCAGAATATATTTTTCTTTTTTAATTATAATCAAAGAGATTATCAAACTGCTTATTATTCTGAAGAATTTTTAATTCTTGTGTTTTTTTTTCTCAACACTTGTTATTCAAAAATTAAAACTTCTTAAAATTCTATTTATAAAAATTATTACATAGAGCATATTAATTAATATTGTTTTCATGATTACCATCTATACTCTACTACATACTTGAATATACAAAGATGATTTTAGTAAATTTAAAAAAGAAAATAATAATAATAAAAAATAAGGAAATATTTTTAATACCGCGGAATTGAATTTGTTGATTTCTTTAAAATACGCTTTTAACTTTAACGCTTAATCAAGATTCTTTATATATAAATTTATTAAGTAATGATCGATTGATTTAATACAATAAAATTAGTTGATGTTTCTTTTTTTTTAAAGTAAATTACATGTCAAGAATTTTAATTTTTTTTTTTTTGTTCTTAACCAATATTTCAATTAGGTGATTAATTTATCAGGTGGCGCTGAATTCCAATTAATAAGTTAATTATGAAAGAAGTAAAAATAAAGAGTTTTATAGTTTTTTTTTTATTTTATTTTATAAATTATTTGTGGTGAATTTTGTTTTTTATTATTGGATGATTTGCTCAATTTTCCTTAGAATCGTACTGCTATAATGATAATTTTTGGATTGTTTTTAACTTATTACTAAAATTTATTATTTCGCCTAATTTCAATTAATGAGTTACATACTTTAACAAAATTATTTACTTATGTGTATATAATTTTTAAATCCGGGTAATTATAATTAATTATTTATTGAATTTTTTTTTCTGATTTTACGAAGAAAAGTTTAAAATTAATGTTATTTGACTATTACTACTTATTTACTATAGTTTGGCAATAGAATTGCTCTAACGTTAGTCGTGTCGAAATCTAAATTTGTGAGAGTCATATCTAAAACTTCTCTTGTGACATGTGTTGTGAGCAATGTTTGTATATTACCAGATTTATATAATTTTCCAGATTTTCGGAAAGTCTGTCAGATGACAATAGATTTCTTACGCAAAATACCAAATTTTTTGAAGTTTGCCAGACTTTTTGACAAAATTCTCCAGATTTTCTGTAAAATCAATGTAATATATTCTGTAATTATTCTGATTAGCATGCTAATTACTTTCATAATTTTTTTAATTTATTAAACTATAGTTAAATAATTTTATTTTTAATTTTTTATTGCAGAAATTCATGAAATGTCTCGGATATCAGCTTTAATTTATCAAAGATAAATTGAAATAAATACCATACTAAAGTGAAACAACAACAACAATATTAAATTGCAAGTATGATGTTTTGAACATTTTATGCAGGAACATCACCTATGTATAGGGGCCCTTGTTCTAAGAACAATATACACAGAAATCTGTAAAAAAAATAGGTAAGAACATTTTTTGACATAACATAATTATTACTTATATAAATTGTTATAATAATGTAACTGTTTACAAAAATCTCTCCAAAAAATGTCTTATTTTGGATTTTCAAAGGAATCAAAGTTTTAAGAAACTATTAAGAATTAAAAATAAAAAAATTGAGTGACCTAGCTCATAATTATTAGAAATCACCATTAATCATTATTGAAAAAATTAAAGTTTAAATTAGTTAGGTGTTTTTTCTCATTATTTTGGTGAGCTAAAATCGAGAGCATATCTATGCATTAGACTTTAGAGAGTTATTTTTTTAAATTCACAATAGTGTAAAAGTTCTTAATTTATAAATTTTTATTGTACTTTAATAATTTTTTTTTTAATTTTTGCTCCAAATTTTTTTCAATAATTTTGATCAATTAAGGGTTACGTGCTCAATAAGCAAAATATAAAGGGATTTTCGTTAAAAAATTTCCTCATTTTTATCATTCCTTTATATATAATTTGATGAGATTAATCTGCTATTCACAATAATTAAAGCCCATAAAATGATCATAAATTGAATTCAATGGCTATTATAATTCTGACAATTATTAAGATTATTAAAAATAATACTTTAATCTTCTCTCGAATTATCTATATGACATGTGTATGCATATGTGTGTGTGTGTGTATCTTCCACAGGCATTTATGCAGATTATTTGACATAATTTTTGAGATAAAAGCAAATTAAAGAAGAGAAAAATTCCAGAATGGAATTTTTTAATTTCTTTTTTTTTTTTTGTTTTATTTCCTACTTTTCTAACCTATTAACATAGAAAAGAGACAATAGAAAAACGAATTAGGTATACGTGACCTCTAGATTTTATATATAGTTTTTGTTTTTAGGAAAAGACAAAAAAAAACTGAAGAAAAGATATTAAGAGACAAGAAATTATTTTATGTTTTTGTTTTTTCTTTCGTACATCTTTCATAAGTTCTCGCAGTCGTGCATTTTTAGCTTGTTATTTTTTTTCAATATTTTTTGTTTTAAAATGCTTGTTGCAATTTACCGCATTCATTTAATTCTCATATTATTTTTAATTTCGAATTCCATTCCATTTGATAAAAAAAAATTTCTATTCTTCTTATAATTTAAAATCTTAGTTATTAACTTTTCATCTCACGAATATTTTTCCCTTATTTTTGTTTTTTAAGACTTTTAAGATAAGCGACTATCAAAAGAACTTTATTAGCCTCATTAGAAAGTTGTCGACATTTTGTTTTTGTTTGCATCTTTAAATCCTACTCGTACTAGAAAGTTTTTTTTAAAAAAGAGAATTATGCTTAGATATTTTGGCTATATATTTTACAAGTATTTTTGCTAGACATTATTCTTGTAAAATGTTTTAGATATTACCTTAAAAAATCCATTTTGAATTAAATTTTTTTTAAAGATGGTTGAACCATAAAGATAAAGAAGCTTAAATATTGTAGAATTCCTTTTTTGAGATTAATTTGAAAGATTTTATTTTTTCCTTTAACGGAGTTATAAAGCTTTTAGAAAACAATATTTTGATTTCTAGAATATAAATTAATGCTCTTAATATTCAAATTACTCTGAAAAATGTCAGAATCATATATTAAATCAAAATATGAGAACGTCTATTCTTTAGTTTTTAGTTTAAGAAATTTAAGTCATTTGCCGTGACAGCAATTCGCACTTTTCTTTAACGTTATGTCATTAATTGACTTGAGAATATATGAGATATAACCGCATTTATGGTGAGTACAACAGTAGTAAGTGGTTAAAACTCTCTCATATATTTTCGCATAAATTCTCTCAGACGTACCTATTCATTGAAATATATGTACTTCTAATTAAAAAATTAAGATGAAAGTTATTGAATTTAAAAAACGATTTACAAGTTACTGACCATGTCCTTAAATTTACTTTCAATTGTTGCATTCATAAATAATGTATTTTATTGATTGCATACTCTTTAGATTATTTAATCTCATTGCTCTCTTTCCCAATAATAAGAATGAGCACAAATTAATGATTTTATAAAGTTTTCAACACAACAAAACCCTATGTTACTATTAAAAATTAATTCTATTCAAATTAAATAAATCTTTTTAAAAAAGTCCAATTAAAATTAAAAATAAATTATCAAAATTTTCGCTCTAATTTAAATATTATTTTTATGCTATTATTGAAATGGAATGTTATAAGTTTCCACATAGGTATATAAACCATTTAACGTCAGCTTAATATTGAGCAATTTATCTATCATTAAAATAGTTTCAAAAATGCACACAACACACTTATTCATTTCATAACAGTAGATTTAATTATATTTTATTTTTAATTAAATTTGAATTAATTTAATAAAAAATAAAATATAATTAAGAAATAGGCATTAAATAGTTGTAATAACGTAACGTAACGTAATCAAATTAGGAAAAAAAAACTTAAAATTCATTTGTGATTACCAAATTATTGTAATTAATTAGTTTTATATAATAGTAATACATATAATGAGTTTGAGAGCTCAGACCCTCTATAATATGTAGCGCCTTTCTTCATCGGTTTCATATACCCACCTAAATAATAATTCTGTTTACAGTTATTCATCAAATAAAATGGAATGCAAATAATGCAAAAATATATTTTTCGATTTATTTTAATTTAATTTTTTTTTATTTTAAAAAAAAATAGCCTCGATTCACTTTGTTTCTTTTTATTTCGTTTTTTTTTTAAGCTTTAACATTTCCTTTATAATCAGCTTAAATAAAATAACAATTTTACACTTATTTATATTTTTTATAATCTCTATTGTGAATTGTTTACATATTATTATTATGTATTCACTGTATATTATGTATGATGTGTATGTGTTTATGGAATCAACCTAGATTCTATTGCATAATAATAATGCAAAAAAAATAATAATCAGATTTTGTTAAAATTTTATTCTCCACTGTTGTAGAGCTTCTTCTTTCTTTTTTTTTCTCTTTTTTCTTTGCTATACTTTTCTCATCATTATCATCATCATCATTTAATTTATAACTTAAAATGAATGTGAACGTAATAATGGTAATAATGTGTCAAGTACAAATTTTTCAAATGTATATTAAATACTTTTTGTAGTTTTTATATTGGAGAGTGCAGGGTGACGACAGAGAGCAATAAATTATGAGAAATTTTTAAGAAATCTTATTCACGAATTTCGTTATACCAAATACCGTAAGAAAAAATTCTTCACTAAAAATGGCTTATTAAAAATTAATTGTAAATTTGTATTGTATTGTTTATCGAATAGTTTGTCATCTGTCGATTAAACGTCAAACTATGAACTACAAAATAACTGAAGTTTTTGATCTGTATTGATTAGAAACACTTTGGTGACATTTAATGCTTGAATTAAGGAATAAATTCAAAAATCTAAAATTCAATGTTAGTGACGCTATGTAAAAACTATGTATATTAAAATAATGTATTTAACATAGACTTTGAAATATAAGTGATTCTTCTTATTAGAAAATAAACTCGTGTTGAACATTTTAAATGCTTAGCTTCAATTTTAAAAGTATGACAATTTGTAATAGTGTATAGTTTTTAAAAACTTTCCAATTCCACATATTTCAATTTTCTTAAAAAAAAACTCCTGAAATTATGCAATTTCGTATTTATTTATTACGATTATAAAATAAATTTTTTTTGGACATGTTTTGCAGATTGAGATCAAGTGTGAATGGACATACTTTCTGTTAATTTCAAAGTTTTTAAATTGTTGACTGGACAAATGCCTACAATTCTTGTTTTCACCTTATCTTATGAAAAACTCATTTTCGTTTAAATATCTGAGCTATTGAAAATTTCGTTATCTGAACGAATAATAAAAACCAGCCTAAATTCAATAATATTTTCCTATAAATTTTTCATTATTCCACTACAAAAACAAATAAAATTCGTGATTTTCAACACATTTGTCAAAAAACCTAATTTCACCACTATGTTTTTTTCAACACCTTTTATTTATTTTTCACCCTATATTTCACAATAATGTATGAAAATTTTAATGTTTTAAAATTTTGCAAAAACTTTTTACAATTGAAGATCTTATTATAAACTTGTTGGTAAATAAGAATAAAAATTTTTAATAAAAAAAAAAACAACAAAATTAAATAAAATAGGGCAAAAAGTAGCGATTTTCAATTGTTTTCGTTGCCTTTTTATTTAATTTTTTTTTGCTTTTTATAATCTTCAAGCTTCTTATTTGATTGTGAATAGTCAGTCACAAAGCATAGTAACTACATTCGCAAAAGTACCGATGAAGCACATAAAGTGGTGGCTGCAATAATTATTATTTTTTTTCTTCTCTTTTATGTTTTTCTCTCTTTTTTTTTAATAAAATAAAATAATTTATTTGATGTCATGTCAAGGTATTTCATAAATTTTATTATTAAAACTCTTTTGAACTTTTATTTTTCTATATTTAGCTACCACCAGCAATAACAGATGGCGTTTTTTTAAAAGTAGGTTCCATACAAATCAATAAATTTGTTGTAAATTACAAATAACTTAAAAATTTTGCAACTCTTTGATAAAAATATGAGAATTTCATGTATTTTAGACAAAAATGTAGTTAAAAAATTATTTTATGAGTAAATGAACTTAAGATTCTATAACCTTTTTAATCTTTAATCTTTAAAGTTCAGCTGTATAATTTTTTTAACAATATAGTAATAATACCTATATCAATCAATATGGACCGGAATGTTTAAATTGTAATTTTAACACTGATATTGCTGGAGTTTTGTGTTCTGAATTAAATCTTAAAAATTATTTGATATGAAATTAAATTTTAAGTAAATTATTTATTATAAAACTTTTGTGCATGCAATGTAATTTGTGGAATTAGCAAATCATAAATAATCTATTGAACTTGTCAGATATTTTAGGTTAAATTCACTTTTAAATTTTACTGTTAATTGTAATTGTGCTACGATCACTACAAAAATTGCAAGAGAAAGTGTCAAGGAAAAGAGAAATTTTGCAACATTTTTATTATGTCACTTGATATTGTGCCAAACTAGAATGTTCTGTCATATACGAGTATAATCACCGCTTTATAAAATTGCTAATTATCATTTGATTTGAAACAAGTTTATTTACCAAAAACTTTCATTGTACTCTTCATCCTAAAATTATATGACAGGCGATCAAAATATGACTTCTAAAATAACATAATTATTGATAATATTTATTTGCATTAATTGAATTTCACTATTCTTGCACTCGAACTGCACATCAATTTTTAAAATTTTAATTGTTTTGAAAAATTGTTGTTTCATACCATAAATGTCATATGTAAAAACATTAATCATTTTAATTTGACAGCATTAGAAATAATGACATAAATATAGACATTCAAAAAAAAATGTTAATTAAATTTTCTCAATCTATCATTTTTGTTAGAAGAATTTATGAAATAAAAATTGTTAATGAAAATTTATTGAAAATCACATTGTAAATCGTAATAATTCAAGTTCAAGATTAATTTAAAAAAATTTTTTTGAATACATTCAAAGTTAATTATAGAAAATGAGCGTTATGTGGTTATAGCTGTGTTCATTATAATTTTATTGTGATTACAATTGATTGTGAGTGTTAATCACAGCAAAAAATACAATTGGTATATGAAATATAATTAAAGAAAATGCAATTTAATTTGATGAAAGAAAAAAAAACCCAATATAACAGCAATAACGTGGGTTTTTTTTTATTAATTTGACGGCTAAATAATAATAAATTTTAATACAATTTTAATTAATTGAACAATTTTATTATATTATGATTGAAAATAAATTAGATTATGCAATTATTATGTATTAAGTTTTCTAATAAAGGACAATATGATTTAAAGAGTAAAATTATTATAATAATCAATTCGATTTCAAACAGAAGTGGTTTTGAAATTGAAAATTGTTGAAATAATTTCGTAAATTTTCATATAAAAGCAGAAAATTTCTTATTTTGAGTAGAAAATTATTAATTTTTCTCGACAATCCGTGTTAGTCTTATACGTTATGCCTAACGCATCCAAACAAGAAACGAGAAACATAATGCAAATGTGTCGTTTGCGTCGGACATCTGTGATTGATGCGGCATTCTACCAAATCGCGTACGTCAGACATATATGTCCGACATGGCTCATGTAGAACTTCCTAAGATTTTCTTAAGATTTTCTTAAGATTTTCATTTTGGCAATTTAAGGGTTCTTACTTTTTCTTCGACAAATAATAATTATAATTTCTCCTTATTGACCAATTACTCTTCACAAAATATTTTGAGATACTCATATATTCATACTTCATAGAGAGTATAAAATACTCATACAGAGAGTAATTACTCGAAATGAGGGTAATTAATTTCAAAAAAGAGTTTGAGTAATGTTTTTGTGATTTGAAGACATTTTCCTTGTTTAACATGACGTCAACTATGGCAATAATTCAATACCCCCTCACAATCATAATCATTCACTTGTACTACACACTTAGAATAAAAATACACTTAGGGTTTATCTTTGATGAAAAAAATTATGAATTTCTTAAACATGTCAATATAATTTGTTTTTTTTTTTTTAACTAATTTAAAATATTTTTTAATTTTACTTAAATTGATTACTCTTAACAAACCATAGACATTTACGCAAATAAAATTTACACGTATATTTTTTGTCATTATTCAAATATTTATTACAATCTTTCAAGTTCACTTACATCACAAGATATTCTAGCAACTGCAATAACAAGAAAGTATTAATAATTATGTATGCATTTTGCCAATCATAAGTTCAACGTAAACTGAATGAAATTCTTTAGATCCTTAAGAAATTATTAAAAATATTTGAATAAGAATTTGTATCCAACTACATCTCATTCGTCATTCATTAAAAAAAAAATATATGAAAAATTCTTTATAAAGAAAAAATTACTGCATTCCAAAACTGCTAATATTATCGGGTAATCAATAAAATTACAAACAACCACAATGAATTGACAGACAGTTAAATATGATAGAAAAATTATAAATTTCTGTCATCTCTGTTTATAGATATTTCTTATAGATATAGAGAAACGAAATATGAAATATGTCTAGCCGACTACAGAGAAAAGGAAAAAATTTATATTTTCTTTTTATTTACACCTCATCATGATTTGTGATTACTTGCGATTACCATCATCCATATAGTCTTAAAAGATGGAATACAAAAGATTTAAATATCTGATTGGGAACAACGACTATTTCACATGTCATTTAAAATCTTAGTTTTGTTGTATAACATTTTAACATTCTTTGTGTAAGTCATTATTTGTTAAACACGTCACGTATATTACATACGAGTTCGAACACAGAATATTTTGCTTTCTTCCTTTTACAAAATATTCACTATTAATCATATTTTTTTTAATAAAAACAATCTTATTCCACTATTTTTTTAACATTGTTTTAATTGCAATAAATTTTACTAGATGTCGCTTCTCTTAATTAAATTATAGAAAATATTTTGACAGTGAATAAGAACTTTTTTTACTTTTGGGATCTGTCACTCTTGGTTTTTTTAACTTACAGAGAGATTCGTCTACGACATGTCCTTCAAATGTCATACATTTCTTTCATTACATTCTTTTGCGTATATAAATATGGTAAATGATTGGAGTGAAATGAAGTGGTTGTTTAAATTTGAAACTGGACACGGTGCGACAATTCACTTTTTAGTATGTGAAACTTTTTTCTAACAGTACACGCTTAGTATTCGGATATAGGGCTTTTAACAAGTGAATAAATTTTATGATTATGTTAATGAAACTAAGAGAAAACTATTATTGAAACCGGTTTTTGTAACATGTTTGTAGAAATCACGCAAATTCATTACATATATGTATAAGCATGTATTGTAATCATGTAATTTAGAATTAGAAAATTTTGAACATAAAACAATTGAAAGCTTGATTTTAGATTAAGTAATTGATTATAATTTGAATATTGTTAGTACAAAATATACAAAATAAACAACAAGATGTCAATAATAGTGAATAATAGTGAGAATAATAAAAATGGTGGTAAATTAAGTGATGATTATGATAATGATAAATTAACAATAGTTAAAAATATCTATTTAGGTAAAATATAAATCTAGGTACTTATTTGTAAATTTATAGAAACTAAATTTAGGATTACTTTGTTACTAAAATTAAGTGAGATCGTGACAAATTTGTTATATATAACCAGGTTATATGCAATTATTCAACTGTCAATGAATTCTTTATGAATTAATTTTAAAAGTTTGCAAAAATTTCAAAATGTAGAATGTAATTTAAACGTTTTTGGATAAAAATTAGTGGGACCAAATGAATTTCTAACAAAATAAGTCGAAAAACGCACATTTAGAATTTAACAATTAATTTATGTTGTAAAACAATCAAAATACTTCCGGAATTCGATATTTCAATTTAAAATTTACTTCAAATACGTCAAAACACAATTTTGCCAACACAATGCCCACAATGTCAACATTTTTATAAAATAACGCAAGCATATTAAATGTACTTGTAAATGATCTTGAAAATTATAGTTGTATGCCTGGTTGATAAGATTTGCTTGAGATGAAGTTCAATTTCAAAATAAACTGAAATTATATTACAGGTTTTATTTATTTGCTATATTTTTATTAAAAAATATTAAAAAAACATAAAAGTTATTAGTTTTAAACTTGAAATATAAAAAAATTTAACATAGTATATAAAGTCATTGATCTATTAAGATTGCAACAGGTGCTTAAAAAATGTATATTGTGGAGTTCAATGACCTTCTGTATTTAAAATGAATCTTAGTTTTGTATTTTACAAATAAGAGGTCATATGCATATTTATATACGTATATATATGTAATAAATTTTATTATAGTTATGACATTTAAAGAAAAAAATTAACAATTCTAATCAAATTTTAGTCTAATGTTTATAATACCTTTCAAATACTCCAAAGTTGTATAACACTGTTAACAACAACGTATTTTAAATAGTAGTTAAGATACGTTGAAGGGGAAGGAAAAGAAGGAAGAGTAGTAACGCACATTAATTCCGATAGATGGCTTTGTATTTATTTTCTATAAAAAATAAATATTAAATATTAACAGACCACCCACGAGTGTTGCGAGGGGCAGCTTGACGTCTTACATATCAAGTCAATAAAAGGGGCTCAAGTGCTGTAAAGACATTTTTTGTCCATTATGTAAACGTATATGCTATCTCAATATAATGAAAACTTCTGCTTTAGTTGGATTTTGATTTCCAAGCATTTTGATAAATGATTTTGACAGATGACATTTTTAGCTAATTGTGATTTTCTAGCTATAACATATGTATGCTTTCTTCAGAGAACTTTCCATATTTTGAACTTTATATTACAGATCGCTAATGTCATAAGGCCGGGGAGCTGTTAATAAAATTTAAAAAAAAATAATCGTAAGAAATAAACGTATTCAATTTTTTGACACCCTACACTACTACTGTAATAATTTACATTAATGTGCTCGTATAACTGTATAAATATGTATGCGTATATATCTATAGCATATACCTACAATTTGAATTCTTAAATTACGGAAGCGAATTTTTACTTATTTACATTCCATATGGTAAAATGTTATGAATCGTGCAAAGTATAAATTTTTATATTTATGCAGAATTATGCCGCTTTTAGCCATGTTCTTAAAAAATCGTTAGCTTCTAGGTATATTTATGCTTATTTTTTTTTGTATTTTAATATTCGTGTGTAATAAAAAAAAAAATTGTGGGATTTTTTTTATCTTAATTTTTTTTTTTTGTTTTCACTTTGCTTCTTTGAAATTTACTTTTTAAATGATTTTTGTTAAAGAAAATGTGAGAATATTGTAAAGATTATCTACTCATCTATCTATCTGTAGGTCTGTCTGTATAGATATGGGTATATTTTTTGTCATCACATTACATGGTTATTACAGTAGCGACATATAAACGAAAATTTTATAGTAGCGACCCATAAACGAATCTTGTATTTGAATTATCAATCCTTCAATTTCAGTTTTAAGCGTTTAATATTGAAATTAAATAATACGCTTATTGGGTTTTGACTGTCAACAAGCTTCGGTCATACTAATATTTTTCGAAAACGTTAAATGTTTATCAATCATTTGAAAATTTTTGTCATGTCATTTAAATCATTTGACAGTATTTTTATATTTTTATTGAATATTTTCATTTTTGTCAAATGACAGTAATTTGATGTTTTCAAAAAGTAGTGCATTCTTAGCAGTAATTGTACAGTGTCATGTTCTATTTGGTGATATTGTAACATTTTCATACGTCATTTTTGACTATTCATGTTCAATTAGGTTTTGTCTTTAAACTGACGAAAATGCAAAACGAGAGATTTATTATGATTGACTGACGATAAAGAGAACTCTTAATATCAGTAACGTTCTAATGCACTGTTCATTAGCAAAATTTCCTCAAAATTACTTTAAATTTCCTCGGGAGAACAAAAATTTCAAAATGGTACATTTTTTTAGGCGATTTAATACTTTCAACTTTTTTTTTTTTTCCTAACTCAATTTCTTCTCATCACATCACTGTTTATTCTTTTTTTTTTTTGCTCTTTACATAATAAATTTACGTTTAAGTAGCTTACATGTATTTGCAATGTGGGTTAAACATAATAAAAACAATAATAAGAACAACAATAATAATATAGTTGAAATTTATAAGTATGTTTTAAGTTTTTATCTCACTGTTGGGCGCTATTTTAATATTCAACTAAATTACATATAGAGAGACTTCATAACCATATCTAGAGAGGAATTTCAGGGAAGAAGGAAAAAAAAAAAGTAATAATTTTATTTTAGGTGCCTCTACATAACTGTTATTTTTTTTTTTCATCTTAACTAGTTCTAGAATTTAAGCAGCAAAACTAAAGTTTTGTGTTTTCTTCATATTTTCCAAGAAATTCTATATCTATTTTTATGTTTTTTTTTTCTTCTAAAGTAGTAAAACTACTATGATATGTTTATATGTGTATATATGTATGTATATGTGAAAATATATCAACTTACTTGCCTACAATGTATGACAATGTGAGGTTAGTTGGAGTAACTTTTCTGTAAGTTTTATTTTTATATTCTAAAAATGGTAATTTAAATTTAAAATAGAAAGAATTTTTTTTATAAATTATTCAAAGACAATGAGAATGAGTAGCTTATAATAATAATAAAAAAAAGACAGAAGAAAAGTTAATAATTTTATTGAATTTAGATGAATTTTAAGAAATTTAAAAAGTGCCGATCTAAGAAAGAAGTGAAGAGAAGATGAGGTAAGAAAGATATTATCAAAGTTTTCATATTATCTACATAAAAGTTAAAGTAATTATTATTATTATTTAGAAGAAGTTGAGAAAATAAGAAATTATTAAAGAATTTTTTGATTATTTTAACCTATTTTTCTACTCTAATAGATTTTTGCTCTTAAAGTATATTCATACATTTAGTTGAACATCGGAGAAGTTACTCATGCACATCCAAATCAAACACTATGAAAAATTTTATATGAGTAATAAAAAATATTTTTTTAATAACTCATTAATTTTAAACTATACTGAGAAAATTTAGAACAATAAAATTTTCTCTCTCTCTCTCTCTCTATTTAATAATTTTTATTGCAAGAAGAGTTTGTTAACTTAAAAAATTCACTATTTCCACAATTCACTGCCAATTGACAAATCGAGTTATTTATAGTTTTTATTTGTCTTACTCCTTACTCATTGATAATTTTGCTTATACTTCTTGTTATTCAAACCCCTAACATGTAATGTCTCTTTTAATTCCAGTTATTCAAAAGTTATTCCGAAACTTACTTAAATAATTGAAAATTGTTTCCCTTGAATACTGTTTATTCAAAATTTTCAGACTATTTATGAGAAATCTCAACTTAAATACCTTTCATTTCAATTGTTTATTGTTTACGATAAGAAGCTATCATTTGAAATTGAGAATTAGACGTCGTTATTATTAAATCTTAAAGTATAAGATTAAAATTTTGTATTAATGAACGGCATTGTAGCATGCCAATATTGCTAATTCTATAAATGTTTAAAATATTTTTTAAATTTAAGCAATATTAATCTATAAATTGAGATGAGTGACGTTTCTAGTTTCTCAGTTTCTTTACAATATATTGTAACCGATTCAATAGACAAATTTGAAGTAAAATCAGAGTGTGAAAAAATGTTTAAAACAAAGGTGAAAAACTTGTTAAAGAAATGTTGAGAGGTGTGTAAAAGAGCTTTGTGATTTTCACTATATTGATTACTTTTTTTTTAAATTCAATATTATACAATTATAGACACAATTTAAATAAATTAATAGCCAAATTCGCATAAGACATACGTTTGAAATCGCAGATCTCTTCTAACGAGGAGTTTTTGATTTAATGTTCAATTAAAAATTATCAGATTTATATGACCAACCAGTTATTTTTACTCATGAAATATACACTTTTCTAGTATCCACTATCACGAGATACTAATAAACATGTACAAAAACTATTAAGTAAATATGGCATGTATTGCATTGCATTCATTCATCAACCCTGAAGTTTTCTCAATTTAGAAATCAAAATCAATCATTTCATCATTTGATTAAATTTCAAATAAAATGCCACTATAGAGAGCTTTCTTTAAAATTTTCCTTAGTTTTTTAAATACCAAATTCTGGGTTGTCGAAATCATTTTCCCCCTCATCTTGCAAAAAATCATCAAAATTTCCTTTCAACATTACTAAGTTTAATATTTCATACGCTTTTGTTGTTTCATATGCGTTCGTTACCTTCAACTCACTTCCTTTTATTTTTTTTTTTGAAAAAAGGATTTCCGGGGATAATTTTCGTTTGATTGATTGATACGTTAATCCAATTTCTAATCAAAATCACTTCATTTTTGTTTGATTTTAATAGTAGCCGAAGGCATTTTCATTTCATTCTATAATCCATTAATGTGTTCAATTTTTTGGCGTATACGTACCATATGTGTGTTTTAAAATGCAAAAAAAAAAAAAATGTGCATGACATATGTCACCATCCTTATCGTTTCTATTTATGTTTTTTTTTTTTTTGAAAATCCGCTAAAAATTTACAAAAGCGTAAATTTGATTTTTCCGTTTTTCATTTGAACATACTATAAAATTTCAAAGAGAAAAAAATTTTGCAATCTTAAACTAAAAATTGATTATATAGGATTTTAATTTGTTTTTGTGTTGTTGTGGATCAGGATTTGCATACCAGTATATGTGAGGGTAATGAGTACTTCAAAGGAAAAAAAAAATTATATGTTTTGTCTTTTTACTTTTTGCCATTATCGTGGCACCGTATAGCTTTAGCTCAAGAACAAATTTCATTAAAAAAATTTTTACTAAAAATAGAACAACACGGTACAAAAACTTTAAAAAAGCAACACGTCTAGTATAGGATTAAATTTAATTATCAGGACAATAAATGAAACTTATCATCATTAATCAGTGTAGGTTGTAGTTGATTACTTTTAAATTGTATTCGAATTGGAATGATAAAATTGCACATCTCACACCTGTACTTGAAAAATCCTCAATTTATTGAAAATTTCCCTTTTCTAAAATATAACAGGTTCATTTGTACACACATATATGTATGTAATAATTTTAGTTATCCTTTTTAAATTAGTTTTTCAATTATACAAGACAAGATACGAAATTAAATTTGGCGGCTATTCACTATATTCGAATGGATTGAACAACTGTGGAATTCACACTGAGCAAAAAACATAATTTCTATATTCGTAATAAAATGAATGTTTCGTAAAGTAGCACATTTCCTTTTCATATTTTTAAATTCTCCTGATACTTTATAAGCGATATTATCGCACTCTCCAAGAACAATATCGAAAATTCAAAATTATACATTTTCTGATCCAAAGATATTATTTCTTCGATTTTATAGAAGTTTATAATTTTAAAGAAATGATCTTCTGGAAATTGAAATTCTGCTCATTGTAGGGAGACGAAGAAATTTCTGAAGAATTAAATTATTCAATATAACCCTAAAGAAATAAATTATTCAATACCATCCACGAGCAGTAAACATTTCACTTCAGCAGTTTAAAGTTCAAGACAAAAATTACAATAAGAATGCGGAAAACAGATCCAGATTTAGCAGATGAGTGAAAGGGCAGCAAGAGCGAAACTAATAAGCACATTTTCTCGAGTCTGTATAAACATTCTACTGAATACCAAAATTTCTATTGTCACAAATGTTACAAAAATAGAAAATTATGCAATACACGTACATAACTAATAAAATTCGCAACTTTTATTTCATTTCATGTACGAAAATGCCGCAAACCACTACCACTTCCTACCAGTCTATTGAAATACTAAGGGGTTTCATGAGTGCTATATAATATATGCAAGTGCTTTTAAAATAATTACTATAATAGTAATTATATTTCTTATATATGTAAAGTGGCCTAGTAATTCCCTAAGTGTTTGTCACTATACAAAGGATGTTAAAATTCCTAAATATTTCTTTAATCAATATTTTCAACACAACAATTTCCATTAACAATTTGATATTTTATACTTGTTAAAATTTCTAACATATTTCTCGAAAATTAACATTCAAATAGCAGATAGACCGTGCTTCTAACGATAATGATAATAATGATCACCCAAAGGAATTAAATAAAAATTCAAAATGACATTTAAAATTTCAATATTTTTTAACATTTTTGCAATAATTTTCTCTTAACATTCCTAAAATTAAATGGGAGTTTCAACTTCATTAAATGAATTCGACATTTCACTATTTCATTTCATGATATAACTAAGTTTTGAAGAGTTGAAATGAAATGAAAAGGTTTAAAATTCATCTAATTCCCATTACTCAATTTTAACGAATATTAAGAATTGACTACTTTTCTATACTGATATGGGAATTGTATTTGATGGTAATCGAATTTTGTATTCTTAAAATGCAAATTCCAAATATTTTTGATTTTGATATTTTAAAATTTTATATATTGATATGCTCTTTTCAAGAGTAATTTGAAAAAACTCCAATTAGAGATTTTAATATATTCTGAAATTCTTGTATTACATGAAGAATTTTAAATTCAATATGCGACCATTTGTTAACAGTGGTAATGGACACAATACTGGCTTAAATTATTTGAATTGAAATGAGTTTGCTTAAATATTATACGTTCATAAAAAGGATAATTTTAATGTAATGTTGTATATTAAATTATGGTAAATGATATTATGATTAAAGACAATAAATGAGCAGGGAGAGAAGCTCTGAAATAAATTATGATAATATGATGCTAAAAAAATATTTAATAAAATATGAATGAAATGAGATTTTTATTGAACATATTTTTCCTCCAAATTAATTGTGTGAAGAAGTCTTACATTAATTCTAATAAAATGAAATTGGTATTGAAATCATAAAATTTATTTGCTAATTTGTCTTTCAATCTTAATTCTTTATTGGAAAGTGAGCAAAAATCACACTGTATTTGAATGTACAACTCAGTTGTAAATTGCAATTTTTGGATGAAAAATTTTAAGGAAAAACAAATTGAGCTATCTTAAAATGTAAATGGCTCGTATATTCTTAGTGTGTTGCAATTAAATAAATAATCGAAATTATATGGAAAACAAGTAGTGTAAGTAGTTATCCGAAAAAATATTCACCCTTATTGTGAATCTCACTCGTAGAGATTATGAATTTGCAATGGCAACATTATTTTTCGTAGTGTCAAAATCGATATTTCATTACTACCGTCAAGTGTCAACATTTAATTTAAATTTTTCGAATGTCATAGCAGATATTTAAAAAAGTAGTAGAGTTTTAAAAAAACATTGCGTATATTAATATTGTCTCTAATACTGAAAAAAAAAACCGTTCCTAATACCCTTAGTTTATACAAGAGTTTAGATTTATTAAATGTTTTAGACGTGTTTTTGTATTTGTTGCCTTAACAGAACTGGCTTTGCAAGTGTTTTCAAATTTTTGTCCAAAAATAATTTAAATATTGAGTTTTTTCAAACATTTGCCATTTAATTCTTATTTAGTAGCATTTTTAACAGGAAATTTGCTCGAAAATAATACTGAAAATATCAGAATTTTTTTTTTAATAATCCTCTTAGTCATTGTGAAAGTATTCTTATTAAAGAATTTATTTCAATTGTTAATTTATGATCAAATTATTACCTAAAATTACATTTTGATTTTTTTTTTTTTTTTATAAATTTATTGTTAAATCATAATTTCTACTTTCTGATTAAATTTCGTTGTTCGTTATTTCAATACACACATATATTGCGTATATTAAGAATTGCTCTATAAAAATTCATAACATTAAAATAAAAATTAACAATAAATTAAAATTTTATTTATGATTATGGGATACCCAGAAAAAAAAATATCATATTTTCTATTTAATATTTTCCGCAATTTCTCCCCGAAATTTCTATTTTCTATAAAACATATACGTACATACCACTACAGCATTATAGTATATGTATATACAAAAATTTTCAATAATTCACGTTTTTTTTTTGTTTGTATGTATAGAATGAAATTAAAATGAATATATAGAGGTCATGCTTTGGAAAATGTTGCAAAATCATCAGTTATTATTAATGATTTCATATAAATATGTACATGAACAAGCGTATGTTTGATTTTAATGAAAAAATGTAAAAAATTTCAATGAATAGTTAGTTATCCCCCTAATATTTCATATAGTTTAATAATAAATGAGCGTGATTTGATAAATGGTAGTATATACGAAAAAAAAAAATAAGCAAATATACCGAGATATTCATTTGCTTTTTAAGTAAAAAAATTGCAATTAAAACTGAAAATTTATTTAAATCGTCAACATTTACATTATTTTTTTTTTTAATAAAATATTGTTGATCGGAATATCATAAATAATAAAATTAATTATTTAAAAAAGTTATAGTAGAGCAGCGTTGTCATCATTGTTAAACATAAATCTCATAATGAAATGAAAAATTCTAATAAAGTTGATATTGTGTATGTATGTATGTATGTATGTAGGAAATAGAAAATAATTAAGTTGAAATTATTTTAGAAATTTAATTCATTTTTTATAGTTATACTCGTATATATAGCATTTAAAATATTGTTAGATTAAATGTGAAAATTAAATTTTTTTAAATGTTTAATGTGTAAACGATTCGGGTAAAAATCTAAAAATTTCTCCTCCGAATGGGTAATTTTAAATTAAATTGTGTGATATGTAAAATTCTCTGAAATACTGTACTTTAGCGATTTTATGTTATAGAAATTTCATTACAGATATCATACCTAAAAGACAACAATGATATAGATTCTAGAATTTGAGGGGCTCAGAAGTAAGGTGGCCTAACCATCACTCCAAAAATTTTTTCCACAATATGTGAGTTACGCAAATTTAGCAATGTGGAAAAAATTTAATTTTGGATTTAGGAAAAGAAAAATAACGGAATATAAAAAATATATGACTTTTTTGTCAAGAAAATTAAATTCGGGACCTAATTTTATATGAATTTTTAACAAAAAAAAAAGCAAAAATTTTGGTAGTGAGAATTAATTCGCTTTGCTTCTGAGCCCCTCATTTATGATGTCCCATTTAATTCAAAATTTTCAATTTAGAAATTGGCTGGGTAAAGAATTCCCAATCTCAACTTAGCAATTTTTTTTTATATATAAAAATAGAAAATTTTCTATTTTTAAAATACCGGCCGATGAATAGAAACTGAACTCTCCAATCAACCAGCTATTAATGTCCTTAAATTCATTTATTTTTCTAATCAATTTAATATTTATTATCAGAAACATTAAATTAAAGATCTAAATAATAATGTTAAATTATTTCCTATTTTACACATTTTTAAATAATTTATAAATTTTATAAAACAACTGCATTTGTTGTACATACAAATGTACGAGTACGTACACCAACATTTTTTTTCTGAATATTTGAAATTTTTATTTATGAATTATTTTAATTCTCAATTCCGACCCAAATAATTTTGCATATTACCATGCGATCTGTATAACATATTAAAACATTTTGGAGACCATTACAGAACAATGCCAATATTCCTCTTCTTCTCTCTCCCCCTTCTAGCTCTCTCACATGCCCTATGTTTTTGCAATTTTACTTAAATTTTGAACCTCGTTATAATATTTTTTATGTACATTTTGTTTGTAGATGCTATAAAATTCTAACTGTACAATAAATTTTTAATTGTTTCAAATTATAACAAATTATCAAATCAATCAAAATGATTTTTAATTTTATTTTTACGATATAAATACTAAAACAAACATATTTTCTATTCATATACATACACCATCAGTGCTTATGAAACAATCTAATAAAAAAATAAAATAAAAATAAATAAAATTCTAAAAACATAAATATAAAAAATTGCTAGCCAAAACTATTAATTTTTATTTTAATAACATTCACATTAAAATCATGAAAAAAATATTTATGAAAAATTCAAATAAAATTTATGACTTTATTGTTGAACAAAAGTTCTTTTTTTTTCTCGTTTTTGATTTGTTAAAAATTAAATTAGAAATATTAAATATTTAATGAGAATAAAGCGACATCTGTTTGATTCATTAATAAAAATTGCTATTACGTAAAATACTCGTATAAAAAGAAATTAATAATTTTTTAGCAAGAAAGCAAAACAAGAATTTTCAATTCAACTACTCTCCAAAAAAAAAAGAGAACAAACTTTATTCCTCTCTTCTCTCAAATATAAGCTCGCCATTCAATTAATAAAATGTATTTAGTTCCGGGCTGCCACCTTGCCTTCTCTAACTTTGTGTCTCTTTCTTAACTTTATTTTACTTTTAAAAATAAAGTGATTATTTGGAACAATAAAATTATTATTAGGTCAAAGAAAAAAAAAAATTTATATTGAAAACCTTAATTTAAGATTTTTCTCTTTTTGTATATACACACATTATGTAACAATAAAATTTAATAACATTTAAGAATATTTTTTTTTTGTTAAATTTAAATAAGGGTCTATGATCAGATTTGACACAAATTTCCAACCAAAAAAAAAAAAAAATGAAAAAAAAAGGAAATTATTTCAACAAAGAATATAATGACCTTCCTTTTTCTTGTTGTCAATCTTTACAATAATAGAAAAATTATATTGTAAATTTGTAGACAGTATAGGTCGAGAAAAATTTAAGTTGGTTATTGTAAACTTTAAGATATTTAAGTTACAAATAAAGAGTATACGTACTTGAGGGAATGAGACGAATCGGGCTGAAAATCTAATTCGCAAAAGTTGATTGGGTGAAAATGGAACTCTATAGAACATTTTCCGACATTTGTCTGAAATCGTTTGAGAAAAACGGTTGTTAATCTTAATAACGCGTTTTAAACAGATTGTCTGAAAAGAAACTCTTCCGAAAAATATGAGATTTGAATTTATAAGCTGTGATTTATAGAAAACTCATTTAATGATAATTTAAACAGAATAAAGAGATATTCAATAATAATTTGATTTCTAATTCAGTGTGGTTTAAACCTTTGATAAAAAGGTGTTGAACAAAGCTGGCATTAGAAGGATTTGAGAAAAAATAATATTCAAAATAAACAATAATCCAATATTAACACTTAAAATCATCATATAACGTACGGTTTACAACTGCTATACGTAATTCGTACGGAGTTTGTGACTGAAAGACAAAACAGTAAACTGGATGTTCAAGCCCGAAAACAGCTGTAAAATTCACAACATGTGTTCCAACTGAATTTTAATTCTATTCTAACATTATAAACAACTAGAAATTTGACATACTCAGGATATTTTACATTTTGAAAAGATATAGTATAAAAAAAGTCTGCTATTAAATAAAAATTAGTAGCATAAAAAAAAACATTTTTTTTTTTATTTGGGGTCGAAATGTGACAATCAAAAGTCACAGAATATTATTATGTTGTAGCACAACCATAAAAACAACAATAACAGATAACAAATACAAGGAATGAAAAGAAAAAATTTATAAAACGAAAATATCAAAACCAAAAAAACAAGAAAAATAAAATCGAGGAAACCTTAAATGTCCTTTTCAAATAAGGATACACACAATGGGAAGAAAATTAAAAGAAAATGGAAAATTGTTCATTTTAAACATGAAATCTGAATTAAGGAAATTTCTAATATATTTTTTTTCTTCAAAAATTTTTTTTTGGGAAAAAGAAGAAAATAACTTTAAAATTAAATTGTCGGGGTCCTTATATTCTTTTTTTTTTGCTATTGACTTCATAAAAATGGTCTAATTTTTTTTTTCTATTCAAATAATAAAGGAAACCATAAATTCTTAATATGAATGGGAAATTATCATTTATCGGTTAAATTTCCAAAAAAAAAAATTTTTTTTTGGAAATTTCTTTTAATCAATTGTGATTGCAAGGAATTGAAAATATTTTCAAAAATTTTCTTTGTCACCACAATAAGTTTTGCTCACAATTATAAAATTTAATTTTTACTATAGGCAGGCACATCGCGTGTATAAAAAATCATGAATTTATTGTCTTAGAAATTAAGGAAACTAGAACAGAAAAAAATTGTGTTTATTTAACAGAATTAAATTCATTTTCGAATTTTTTAGAAATTTTTTCTTTAAGAGGCAAAAATACGATAACTAAGTCACTAACAAGCATAACAAGAAGTTACAGAATGGGAAATCTTTTCTATGGGTGTAAAAAAAAATAATATTTTGATAAAATTCGTTCTGTTCAAATCTGATAATTAAAATTATTATCAAGGTGCTAAATTGGAATTAAAGAAAAATTGGAAATTAAGAAAAAAATTATCATTCCGTTGTTTCTGTAGCTTTTTCAAAATAATTTTGTTATACCAAAATTATTTTGAATTTATATTGAAATCTGCAATTCGGCACCCTCCCAACAACTTAATTTGAAGTTACTAGACACGAACCCCATTTTGTAAGGATATGGTTTTGATTATGCCCGATATTTTGGTCATAATTCCACTATCCGACTTAATTCATTAACTGACCGACAGTAACAGGAATTCTTTCACTTCTGTTATAATATCTTTATTATACAAAAAATGTACTCGTTTATTAAGTCATAAACACCAACCAGCGTTAATTAATATTTTATATAGCATTATACTAAAAATTTCTTTCTTTCCTTCTTATTTATTTTATTTTAATTCACAATAAATTTCAATTGATTCCTTTTATAAATAAAGACTTTAAATCAATCATTCATATGTCATTCAGCACCAACTATAATCGTATGTACCATTCCAAATGAATTTAAATTGAAATTATATTACAAAAATATTTTATCAATACCCTACCATATTGACTTATTTACTAGCATATACAAACAGAGTGTATACTGAATTATTGCAAATTCTTCAATGTCTTTACAAGATGATCAAATTATATTTAATATATAATATTATGTACAGAAAATATTTAAGTTGCAGTATTTTTAAAAAATTGTATTTTATTCTAAGAGACCAGAAATATTAAGCGAAGCAAACGCTAATTGAATATCAATTATCTTAGAAAAATAATAATTTCGAATTAAGTAAAGTAAAAATGAAGTATTTGATTTGAACCTCTCACTCTTTACAAAATATTATCATCTCAGATCAAAAATATATTAAGTAACATTGTGAATAATTTTCAGGAGTGTGCAATTTATAAAAGTTTATCAATTTTTATTCCATTCTTTTTTATTAAAAACCGAATTCTAAAATCTATTTTTTATTTATGTATAGGAATGACTTTAAATTACAAGCTTTTCGAAATGTGCGCATGAAAAATTTCGAAAAGCAAAGAAGACTCTCATGGATCTCATGTCTTCATTAACAGTAAAAAAAAAATATTTTTAAACAAAATTGACTTACAACAGTTCTGATATAGATCGTAAAATTGCATTCATTTTATATAGACAGTGATGACATTGATAATCAATATTGATTATCATCACTATTATCATATAGTTCTTAATAATATTATAAATAATTATTTTACATTTTTAAATAAACAGATGGCTCTAGTATATATAATAGTGTTTTTGTTCTATGTGTCTATGGTGTTGAAAATTATACTATTCAATTCATTTTTAATTATTTCATATTGAAATGGTGTGTATATAAATTTGTTTGTATATTTGGATCCATGTCGTCAATATTGCAATGAATATGGTGTAACATTTTATAAATTATTTTTAATTGATAAATAAGAATATTTTTGTTATATTTGTATTATACTCATGAACTGTCAATTTACATTAAGTTATAATGATTATTTTTATATAGTAAAATTAGTATGTTATAGTAAATAGGCATACATATGATATGAAATATTTATAATGCAGCTGGTATTTCCTATATAGTAAAGGTAATGAACTCTGAAGAAAAAAACTTAAAATAAATTCTATATTGGTATTCCATAAATTTAATGAGCAAATAAAAAATTTAAGTGTTATATGCACAAGTACTTATAATTCGAATAATGTAATGAAATAAAATTACTTGAAATTGAAAAATTTTTACATAAAAATCAATTCTGTATAGATAGTCATTTATGAATCATGTAGTATGCTGAGTGTGAGAACAGGGTAAAAGTAGAGTCTGAGTAAAAGTTTACACATCGTAGTGTATTCAAGTATGTCATTTAAGTTGAATATGGGTTGATGAAAATTTTATATGAAAACATTCCTGAATTTTGTTCAATGAGAAAAAATACAAGGTTAATGAAATTTTCATTTAATAAAATCCATGAAAAATAAATTAAATTTGGTACTTGTATTACAGTTAATCTGTATGAAGGTATAAGAATTTCACTTACGTCATTTTTACTCTCTTTTTACTCTCAACAATTACCGAATACTGTCGGAAAATTAATAACAAATAGAGTCAAATGTAATCAGGGCTGCCGAGTAATTACTATATTGCAACTTTTGCTGTATTGACGAAGAACGCACTACAATCAATTTATTCAACACATGTAAACGTAGTATTCCCCAAAATTGGATGATAACTGCTAAAACTACAAACAAAACAATTATTTTATAATGTACTCTGTTTTTACTGCACCTGTTTTTGTGAGTACGTTACATACTACTTAATTGAGTGCAAATATACTCTTTTTTATATTGCATTCAATGGTGTTCTCTTTCAAAACGTACTTGAAGCTTAAATTAAATTAATAATATTCTAGGGTTAAAATGGTTGGGTTTATTAATAATGGTTAGGGTTAAATGGTTGGGTACTAATTTCACTTTTACAAACATATATACAAAATATTTCAAATTAATTAATAATTTCTGAAAAGAAATTTAAGAGAATTCTGCATTGAATTTAATTTAGAAATTCCAAATAAAAATTTTAAGCAATTTTATTGGTAATTAAAATTCAGTAATTAAACACAAATCCAAAACTCATTTCATTAGAAAATCGAATATAATCTATATTCAAATATTTTTTTAATGCCAAAACTATTACTGTTTATAGTCAATGATAACATCAACAAAAATGCCTCATTAAATTTTCTCATTTTATTTAAATTTCATAAGTTTAACCCCTTTCAAACAATTTCCAATTTCGAATCTTCAAAAATTTAACAATATTCAAAAGCCTAATGATTAAAAAATAAAATATTTTAAAATAAAATTGTATTTTAAAATTTAAATTATATAGAACGGGAATATTGTTTAAAACAAATTTAAAGAACCTAAAAGTTAAAACCATATTTCAACAATAAAACCACAATAATTAAGGTATCAAAAAACGTAAAAGAGTTTAAACGAATAAAATAGAAGAAAAACAAGAATTAAATGACGCGACGCCTATAGTCTACGTGCATTTTTCATGCATTCTTCCCGCCTATATATGTATGTAGCAAAGTATACAGAAATTCATGCTTGTACAATGTAAAAATTAGTTGCATTTTTAGACTATACAATTGTGTTTTAGCTAGGGGGGGCGGGAAAAAGATATACAAGCATATGGTAAATGTATAGATTACAAAAATTGCAGCTATTATACAGTGCAGTGTAATTTACAAATATTCTTGACCGTCATGGAATATTTTTTTTTTTGTGAAAAAGCAACTGCAATTTCATTTTTTCACTCTCTTTTTTCTAAAATTGCATTTATGTTTTTTTTTTTTGTTAATTTTGTGTTGCATTTTTCTAGTGCAACTGAAGAAATAGTTGAACTAATATTTTCTCTAACTACAATGCTATAACCATGTATAGGTATTAGGCATGCAATAAATACAAGTGCAATGTATGCGCTATGATGGTAGTTATTTATAAAAAAAAAATGTTTATGGATACAAATAAAATTTTTAGAGCAAATATTTACCTTTTATTTAAGTAGAGCAAAAAAAAAAATAAAAACACTTTCGAATATTTTTCGATATATACAAGGTGCACGGGTATATAAAAAAAATTTCTATATTTATAATTTTATTTATAAATATTTGTGGGGTATAGCACAACGGACACGAACAACTTAAACTAGAAATTTACTTTTATGTTTTGAAACGTAAGTAATCTATGTAAACTTCTGTAAATAAATATATATGTATATATATTCGGGTGAAATGTTCATTATGTAAATATTACTGAAAAATAGAAAATTGAGGATAAATTGAGTTGTTTCAGTTGATAATAGGATACTCACATGATTTTTTTATTTATTTTGAAAAATTCAGAAGATTTTCTGATTATTTTCAGAAAAATCACTGATCGATTAGGGAATATGATATAATTTTAAAATTTAGTTCTTCAATATCAAAGGGAACGTCTTATGCACTTATAATCACAAATGTGTTAAGCTTTATGATCACAGAGTTTGAGCAAATGAAAAGTTTGAGCACTGCTGATAAGATGAACAATATTGGTTTTCAAAGCTTAGAGTGCCTGTATAAATGACTGACTTACCACAAGATAGATCTAGACAGATTTAGCTCCACAAGATAGTTCTCCAAATCATCCGCTTGCCATAAATTGATTTTAATAAACTTAGAATCACTGTTTAACTCTTAAACTCATGGTGAGTAAATAAGATATTCCGATGATGTCTGCATCAAATATTGAATTTTTGTATCAAATATAAAGTTTGTAAGGCATTCTACGCAAACACTTCACACTTTATCAGGAACTCCCTAAAAGTATGCAATCATATAACAAATAGAGTCAAGTGTAATCAGGGCTGCCGAGTAATTACTATATTGCAACTTTTGCTGTATTGACGAAGAACGCACTACAATCAATTTATTCAACACATGTAAACGTAGTATTCCCCAAAATTGGATGATAACTGCTAAAACTACAAACAAAACAATTATTTTATAATGTACTCTGTTTTTACTGCACCTGTTTTTGTGAGTACGTTACATACTACTTAATTGAGTGCAAATATACTCTTTTTTATATTGCATTCAATGGTGTTCTCTTTCAAAACGTACTTGAAGCTTAAATTAAATTAATAATATTCTAGGGTTAAAATGGTTGGGTTTATTAATAATGGTTAGGGTTAAATGGTTAGGGTTAAATTCAGAAGATTTTCTGATTATTTTCAGAAAAATCACTGATCGATTAGGGAATATGATATAATTTCAAAATTTAGTTCTTCAATATCAAAGGGAACGTCTTATGCACTTATAATCACAAATGTGTTAAGCTTTATGATCACATAGTTTGAGCAAATGAAAAGTTTGAGCACTGCTGATAAGATGAACAATATTGGTTTTCAAAGCTTAGAGTGCCTGTATAAATGACTGACTTACCACAAGATAGATCTAGACAGATTTAGCTCCACAAGATAGTTCTCCAAATCATCCGCTTGCCATAAATTGATTTTAATAAACTTAGAATCACTGTTTAACTCTTAAACTCATGGTGAGTAAATAAGATATTCCGATGATGTCTGCATCAAATATTGAATTTTTGTATCAAATATAAAGTTTGTAAGGCATTCTACGCAAACACTTCACACTTTATCAGGAACTCCCTAAAAGTATGCAATCATATATAAAATTTTATTATTATGAAATCAAATCTAATTGAAATCTTAAGAACTAAATTACAATATTACTTATTACGAATGAAGTATGAGAATATGTTTACAATATTTTAAGTCTAATTCATCTAATATTACCAAGATTTGAAATTCACTTTTCCTATAATGTCTACATAAATACATTTTTAAAAACATAGGTGAAATATTCGCGTTCACTCTCAATTAAGTGAAATCTCCGATTAACTACACTTGAACTACCTTTATATGAACACACATAAGTGTTATATATATGCATTTATATATGTATAAAAATTATAGTTTTCACTTAATTCTATTTAAAGATTTCTATACTATTTCTATTAATTTATTTATATATTATATTGTATGTACTTTTCTATTTAATGCATCGTGAAATAAAAAATTACATTAAAGTGCATTCGGAATTCAGTTAGATATTATAACTTGCATTAATTTTTCTCATTAAAATATTACAGCTTCGTGGTTTTAGTCGCCTGAACTTTATACTTTCTAAGTCAGTTCTAACATAATTCTTTGGTTCAATTGAGAAAACGAACTGTTATAGAAAAAATTTGAATGCTAACAGTTTTGTACACAAAATTTATACTTAAATTGTTAGGCAATATACGGAGACTCATACCACATCAAATCACTTAATAATTTATAAGAGTTGAAGAAAAAATGTTTGAAATGTGTCTGGAATGTACGATTGCGCCCATGTCAGTCACATGCAGAACAATAAATTGCAAGGCTTTCTAATTACTTCTTAGATATTTCTTTAATTTCTAGGAATTGAGTGGTTTGAACTGTTTTAATTCCAAAAAATCTCGAGAAAATTGCAATTCATGTAACAATTACTCAATTGCATATTACTCATTCACGACAGTGTACAATTAATATTTAGAATTAGTGCGGTATGGTCAACTCTACTACTTATTTTAATGGTATTACTGCAATGTTAACTTTAAATGGGTGTTTATTTTGAAATTTTAAAATTATATAGCAAAACAAGTAAAAAAAAAAGAAAACAAATCTTGATATTTTATCATCAAGAAACCCAAAAACATGTAACATGATTTTTTCATTTGTACCATTTAATCAGTGATTCAAAATAAAAGTGAAAATTATTACTTGTTTGCATTTGTTTTCTATTTATATAAATAATAACTATTATAATTTTTTTTTTGTATAGTAACTTGTTTTAATAACAATGATAAATTAAAAGAAATTGTGCAGTGAATTGAATGTGTTAGATATACGAACAGTTTACGAACAGTTTGTGTATATCTTGCAAAGTAGTTCATAATGTAACCATAATGTTTTACAACTGATGTTTGTAATGCTATTGGGAGTTGAATTTTTCTCGAATATGTGCTTTTAGTTTAATTTCATTTACTGCACCATGTTCCTTTAGCTCCCTTACAAAAAATTAAGTTATGACTTTCAATTTAACTCAATAATTAAACATAAAATATTGAAAATTTTTATTTTAATTTTATAAAATTTTTATTGAGCAAATTGAAAATGTCATCATATAACAATTCACAATATGACCACTGTCAAAAAATTTGTAAATAAACAGTTTGCGGTAGTAGAAAAGTGAAATTGACCAAATCAGTCGAAATTGCTTATAAATCAGAATTGAATTATTGCTTTAAATTTAATTGTTATTAAAAAAATTTTGACATTCATACGCCATATTTTACAACTTTGACATTACGTCAAGCAAACATTTCGCATTTTTTCGAAATTTTCTTGGAAAACGCGGCGCCTTAATTTACTCTAAATTAAGAATAATTCATGCATAACACCGTTTTGATAAAAATTTTAATATAATTTTGCATATTTCTGAAGAATAATAAAACTCCTCTTGAATTTTTAAGATTGCAAGACATTAGAAATAAACAACTTACGAATATAATTTTAAAGTGTAAACAATATTGGCAATAAAAAGTGTTCAATTATAGAAATTACAATTATTTTTGAATAACTGAACACGTTTAAAGTTTTAATATGAAATCATTTACATTCTAGCCTCATTTGTACTAGCATTACTTACACATAATTTGATTTCGTATAAAAATTTATATTAGTATATATGTACAATACTTTATGTTCTGAAAATTTAAATTACGTGAATTCTACATTTATATAAGGAACGCAGAAAATTAAAAGTAATTTTGTGTAAAGAATGACAATTCATTTAGCTGGACCCAGACACATTAGATGACTATTAGAAATTTATATATGTTGTGCACTGGTTATTTTCGAATGTTAGGAAAAAATTATCAACTTGGTGTGTTTGTTACAAAGGGTAACATATTTTGTAGAATGAACTAACAATAATTTTGGGGTATGTGAATGAACTCATATGACAGTAAAAAGAATTTCTTTTGAGACTATTTTATAGTTAATAAAATTGACCGTCTTAATAAGTATGTAAGCTTTGAAATGGGTGATTAGTTTACAAAATGTGCTGAATAAGGTTTTTTTTAATCCATTTTTGTCTTCAAATCGCCTTAGTCTTAACCTGGGACGCATTTCTAAATATTAGGTTAATATAGGAATCAAACAATAACGAAAACTAAGCGGGTCTTCCGTTCTCTTCTAAAAGAAAAAACGAAAACTCTAATGAGCCAAAATGAGCCTCTACTGCATTAGATTTAGTACGATGCTTAAAAAAATATTAATCAAATTTATAATTAAATAAATTTAGAAGAAGACCCTGAATGTTAAAAGAATATAAAATATTGAACACGACTATTAATAAGTAGAGTATGTTGTATAAATATTTATAATAAAACTTCATGCTTAATAATTACCAGTCTAATACTGTTATCGAGATTCACCATTATTGTGCCAATTATTTGACTCATCAAATACTTCTTCAAAAAAATTATTAAAATTCATTTCAAATTTTGATTTTAATTGATGTATCATTCAACTCTGTACGGGTCAGTTAAATTTCTTAACCTTATATATATTGTACATTCACCTGCCATAAGATGAGCTCAATTTTTTTAATGAAAATACTACCGCGCAATTTTTCTTTCAAATTCAATTCATTCCACTTAAATTTACTAATCAATCATGATAGATTTTGTTTTTTTGTAGGTACTACCATTTCTAACTCTTTAACGGTACACCCACAAAAAATCTTCATTTTTTTCGTTCGTACTTCTCAAAAAAACCTTTTATATGTTATACACACGTATTACAATCAAATAACAATAATAAAATTTTAAAGCGCCATCCTAACATCAATTCAAAAGTAAAATCAAAATTCTTGAAAATTTTCAAATAGGCACTACAGAAATTTTTTTAAAAAATCAGTAAAATTTATAAAAGAAATCTAAGAAAATCAAAGAAATCTAAGAAAATCAAGGTAGAAACTAAAAAAAAAAAAAAGTATCATCAATTATCGTCAGCAGAGCATAAAAACGTTCTTTCTCTCATAAGTTCATTCAAAATTTTTTGATGGTTCTTTTTTATTGAAAAATAAAATTTTTTTTTTCTTAATTTCAAACTACACTAACACTTTCATATAATGTTCAAGTGTACATAAAAATTTTTTATGTTAAAAAGTTCTATGAGCCTTCAAACATAAAATTATATTCGGTTTTTGTAGTGCTTTCGCTCTTTCCTCTCCCCAATGCTCCTCTCATCATTCGAATTTCTTATATTGGTATATAAAATTTAACGCAGTTATGCCGTGCTAGGCACTAATATGTGTTAAAAGCGTCTAGGGTTTTTTTTGTAAAGGTGGAAGTCAGAGCCCAGAGGGGTCTTTAACGAATGATTAAAATAAAAAATCTTGAGAGGAAAATCAGCAAACACTCCAAAAAATTAATGCTTTAGTTTTAACAATTCAACAAAAAAAATGTAAAAGAGAAAAACGGGAAGTCTTTTTTTTTCTCTTACATTATCATTTTGGTTTGTTTGTTTAACATTATCATAATAATCATTATCACTATCATTATCAATATCATCATAACATAATCATCATCATAATTTATAATCAAAGTTCAACGTATTCCTAAATAGATTTTTTACCCTTGAATTTTGTAAATTTTTCTCTCTTTTCTTTCTTTTTCCTTTTTTTTTTTTTTGTTCTCTTTTATTAACCGTTCAGGTTGAAATTTTAACGATTATAAACATTTGTATTCATACACACACCCATACCTATACTGACTTACTCCAAACACATATGCAAATCATCTATTTGGTGTAGCTTTTCCTATAATATAAGGCACTTATACCGAAGTACTGTTATTAAAGTAGACAAGAAAAACAAAAAATTTCACATTAGGCCAGTTGCCATTTCTTTTTGTTTTTCGTTTTCTATACGTTCAACTCGTTTAATTTTTCTTTGCTTATTTTTTTTTTTTTTTTGTGCTTTTTATAATTATAGAATTAAAATTTTTCCATGCGCAAATAATTACCTTTACTATATTTGGACACCTTTTATGATTTTTTTTCTTTTTTGTTTTAATACCACATAACATTAAAAAGAATTTCCATATCAAGATTTTTTTTTAGAATGAGAATCAAAAAAAAAAAATGTGAAAAAGATTGGGATTTTGCTAAAAAAAAATAAAAGAAAAAAAAACAAGCCCCCATTTGCATACACTCGAATAAAAACTTTTGTACAGTACTGTACCGGTATATTGATCAATTGTCTGATTATTTTGCAAAGAGTTGAACATGTAGTTTGTTTTTAACTCATCCATGTACATATTGTTTTGTCTTTAGAATTCATAAATGACGGAAAGCAAATGTCAAATTAGTTATTCGTACTTTAGTAAGCGTGTTGACGTTTTAAACAACTATTTCACATTCTCATTCACATTAACAGCCCAATCGTGTATATCGTTTATTTTATCTAACTCTTTATTCACTTTTAAATCAGAATTTTCCGTTTATCTCCGTTTATATTTCATTTTTCTAAGATTACAAATTTTTTCAATTGGATTTTTGGATTTCTTTTCTCAAATTATCGACTGAACCTTCTTAAAAACATTTTAGAAAAGACGAGACACGTATTTCCGAATAATTCTTCTCACTCGAAAATTACATTACACAAATATTTGATAGTTACTCACATTTCTCTCACTTGGCGAGTAAAATATCGAGACAGACAATCAGACTCTAAATTATTCTCTCGTGCTCTCTTTGATTGAGTTTGTAGAGAAGGAGATTTAAAATAGCGTGTAGAAAATGAAGTATCAAATTAGCATCTTGGTTAGCGTAGCCTACATCTGGTGAAACATTTTCTTTGTTTTTGACGGAAACAATATGTGATACTTTTCAGTACATTTTATTCCTTCTTTCTTCTTAATATTTTGACAATCGATTTTAGTTGGAAAATCTTAGCATTATGAGAACCAATTTCATTACGGTTTATTCTCATAAGCATTTTCAGATCTTAATACAAATTATAACAATAATAATGTACAGGGTTTGTAGGTATTAATCATCATTGTGTATTGTTGAACTGTTTGAAATTATGTTAGTTTCAGTGCTTCCAATATATTGGATCAAACTAGGCGTATCTCCTATTTTATTTTGCTTGTTTGCTTTGCAGTTTTTCCCTGAATTTTTATTTATTTTCACAATTTGCCGGCTGTTAAACCGAAACATTTCATAGCGGCCTGCTGTTTATTATTTAATTTTGAAATTATATAATGTTGACTTCATGGCTCCAGTTGCTGGGTTTCATTTAATTTTCATGAAATTTTTCATTTTGGCTCCTCTTGTCAAGATCTACTCCATGTTTGACTCAATTTTAAAAACTTATTCTAATAAATTTTGTACATTACTGTAAATGTAAACGTTTACTCATTGTATATAATGGAACCAAAAAGGTCTCAGCTCAACATTTTTTTTTTGTAAAGGTATGTAAAGTAATGTCTTTGAATAGACATATTGAATGTTTTTATGCTGATTATTTTTTTTTTTTTATTTTGTTTGTTCTTTCCTTTTGCTATTTTTTTTTTTGCGTGTTTTTTTCTATATTTAAAAATCCATTTTTAATTTCCCTTCATATTTAAGTAAAGAAAAAAGAAGAAGAGTGACTAGAATTGGCTGTGTGAAAAATTTTTAAACAAAAAACCCATTTTTCACATTTTTCATGCAACACGATAAATAATTTGTTCGTTGTTTTTTGTTCTTTTCTTTAATTTCTAGCCGTTTTTCTTCATTTTATATAATATGTAAGTATAAAAGAATTCTCAAGAATAGCGTATAATATTTTGAACCTCTTGACATAAAAGTCAATAGATGTTTATGTTTGTATGTGTATGTTATACAAACAATGTAATGTGAATTTTTAAGTAAGCAATATTCATTTATGAAGTAAATAAAATCTACCACAAAAATATCTACAACATTCACATATACACATATATAATAAATACATACACATGTATATAAATAAAAATTTAAGCAAATTAGAAAAATTTTTATTTTATACAATAGAATACCGCAATAAACATTCAAATATTGTGCAATTATCGTGATCATTAACATTAAACTCTTAACACTTTGTTCTATAGGCAAAACAATAAAACAAAAAATATTTTGATATTGGTAAAAATTTTTCTTCTGATATTCTGATAAATCTTAATTGTAAGATAGTGGGAGATGGACCCCTAGCGAGTTAAGGTTCAGAAAACAGTTATTATTAATTTTATTAAATTACGAAACTTTATTTATTAAATAAACTGACATTTGTAGATATTGATTCCCAGATTTAGAAACAACAAGTTTCGGAAGTTCTTTAAGTTTTGTTACTTTTGTATACTTTTAATTAATTTACAAGTCAGTAACAAGCGAAGCACATAAATCGAATAATATTCTTCTTACTTGAGATACCGAGAACTAAAATTACGTACCTTCTCTCTTCTCTCACCCAAAAGTAAGAAAATGATGATATAATTTCTTTTTCGCCTCAAAGTATGCAATAATTTTTTCAAACACGAATGGAACTTTAATCGGAAATAGAGTATGGTAAGCCGACGTTTGATGCTTCAATCGAGTTTATTTTTATTACAATACGAAAGAAATGACATTTCTGGTAAAATGATATTTGTTTGCTTGCATTAAACCTTTCTAGTAGCCATTTTTTAATTATTTTATAATTATTATTTTCAGAATTTCTTTTAAATTTTTCAAGAAGGCATAAGTTTTTTCAATTACATTTCGGAATAAGAAGGCTTCAAAATTTCAATTAACCCACTTGGAAGGAATTATATCAAAAGTTAACACAAATTTTAAAGTTACGCTGAACAAAGTAACCGCTTTACGTAGTTTAGAACTATTTGCTAAAAGCAGTGTATAATAATATTGGAGATAATACAATATTTTAGCTTTAAACAAAATAGAATTGGTAGATTCCAAGGGAACCGAATGGAGCAAGAGGACACATCTCCCGGATCACTGTAGCAACTCGCAATTTATTGTAGCCACCCCATGCTCTCTCCAAACTAGAGATACAAATCAAATTTCTATGAAATTTTCCATTTCAAAATTTCACATTTAATATTTTAAAATTTTCTAGACATATCACTTTAAAATTCCTCAATTAAAATTTCAATTTTTATAACTTTTAATATTTTAATTGATTTTTTTTGGCTTATGAAATTAAAAAAATTCTATAATCATTATTTTTAAAATCTCAATTTTCTTTTTTATTGCTTTCTCGTTTGTGTGTAATAAATGTAATCGTATACTTTTATAGAAAATCATCATCATCATCATCATGGAGATGAACTTTTACAACATTTTAAATTCATTATTGGGTTCTTTATTCCTAAAACATTTATTATAGGCGCTAAAACCAAAAAAAAAAATTCAGTTTTATTGTTGTCTCATACATTGACACCAAACACACATTGATAAAGAGAGGACTGTAAAAAACTTTTTTTTTTTATTAAGAAATTCTTAAAATTTTTATTACCTAATGTTTATATAGAAAAAAAAAAACAAAATAAAAATCAACGAGAATTGGCTATTCTAAAATTTAGAAGAAGACAGACACTAGGTTATTGTTCAATAGTAAATATAAAATTGAAAATAATTTAAAAAAATTTTGGGAAAGAATTTCGAAACAATTAACTTTAATTTAATTGAGATTTCGTATTTTTGTAAACGAATTCTCTAATAGAATCAGAAAAGCAGACCTCGAAAGCATCGAAGCGTCATGTGTACAACATTCAATTATTTTATAGAAGAAATGTCAAATTCCCATTTACAAGACTATCGTAAATTGCTCGTACATCACATACTCGTAATTTTGAATTACTTTTATGGAATAATGAACTTTGTTATTCAGCTAGAAATGAACATTTACCTTTCTAACTATAAATAGATTTTAAAGGAAAATTTATATTTAAAAGAGTCATTAAATAGTCCCCAGAAAATAATAAAAATATACAGGTTAATTATTTAAAATATAATTGAATTAATTTCGGTAGCACTCTATATATTATTAAAAATTTTAAATAAAAATATTCTGCACGCTGTAAGATTTTAATTGATTATTATTAATTGTTATAATAAATAAATGCGACATAATGAATATTGTACTCGTATTTGCATTAACAATAATAAAATTTTTGAAAATTTCTGACAGATTGCTGACAGCATCATGATCCAATAATCTCCGCAAAATTTACTGAACGGTATTGACATTTTAAAATGTTCGAAAAACGTCATCGGAGAGATATTTATTTAGAGAGAAAAAAGTTTGTTTACATCAGTGCATAAACATTCTCCCCGATGATGTCATCATATTCATTAAAAATTTTTAATTATTCAGCGCAGATAGTTAATTATTAGACCATGTTTTAAGCTGCTTTACTATATTAAATCATACAAAAAAATTGATGCGTCAGTGAAAAAAAACTTCGTCGGTTAAAAGGCAGAAAGCACTAAGTGCATTTTTTGAGAATTCGAATTATCCAGATGAATTAAATCAGAAAAATATATTCTTTATTGTGGCAAAAACCATGCAAATTCAGAATATAGTTTAGAAATTAAAGAGATCGATCCCATTGCACTAATTGCTTAGTTTTACAATTTTACGATTTTTTCAAATTGAATTTACTTAAAACACGATTTCCTGTCTTAATGCTTTCTACTTCTTAGCCGACGACTTGTAAATTGCCGAAGTTATTACCAAAATTTTTTGAAAAATCGATTTATGGACAATCATAAGCCGATAAATAGCTATTTGAAATCATAAAATTTTTTTGAATATTAAATCTTTCACTTCCATAAATAAATTTTTTTCCCATCTAAAGTCTACAAGAATTTATTACAACATTTTTTTTTTGAAGGAAACCAATACCTGCTTATACATTAATATTCAATATTTATAGATAGAAATCATTACAATCATATTTACATAAACTTCAATTTTTATTCTCAAAGAATTTTTTATTTAAAATATTGAAAATTCAATTCTATTTTGAAATCTCTAATCAGATGAAGTATAATAACATTTATTAATTGGTGAGAATCATATAAAACGTGATGGGAACCAATAATAAATTGAGAGAAACAAAAAATATTTTTGTTTTTTAAACATTATTCAAATTTATGACATTTTTATCTTTGGTTATGAGAAATATATGCTATCAGAAGAGTAAATTCGGTGTAATGATGAATTAAATTACATTCTTATTGATGAGTATGAGAAAAGATTTCTTAGAATTAATTTATGGTTTGATTTTCGAAAATGCTCTTACCACAAGTCAAAATTCTTTAAAAAACATTGTCGACTTCTGGATACAAAATCAATTACTAAACAGAAATACTAGAATCTGAAACTACTGATTTTTTCTCTCTTAAATACATAATTAATTTGGCAAGACCAACAGTTTAATTTCCAGGTATCAAATTTTGAGTACCAAAATCTATTGCATATTAGTCTATGGAAACTTAGATTATAATTGAATTAAAATTATAATTTAATTGAAAAAAAATTAGTTGAAAGCCCCGACAGGTATGCAATTTTCAATTCTCAAATTGTTTGATTGCTTAATTGTGTTTAATTGCAGTTAATATTAAAACACATATATATATGTTCCAATGCAACTGCATCTGATCAAACAATCTCAAACAGTTTGTAATTTTTACAAGCTGATTTCAACTTATATTAAAAAGAACAAGAATAAGCTTTTAATTAAACAATGTTAATAAGATCCTGATTTTCAAATTTCTCATTTAAGTAATTATTTCTTATTTTTATTTTATTTACAGATTATGTCAACTAGATGCATTTTAACTAAGTCAAATAACAGTACTGCCGCCGTATAACAATCAAGAATATACAATAGCAAAACAGATTTTGTATACAAAACAACAAAAATACACGAATAATTCATTATCCTAAACGAATAATTCATTAAAATCGAATTCAACTACATATGAAACTTTTAGTATAGTTACAAAGAAAAAACACACAACAAAAAACCATTTAAAATTATTTAAAAAAAATAGCAAAAATGCCAAATTCAAAGATAATTATTAAAATTTTATTCTCGCTATCAATCTGGTCAATTGTATTAATAGGTATATTAAAATTTCATGGCACTGGTATTGTATCACAAGATTATATACAATCACCAATAAATGGTAGAATATTATTACAAAAAAATGTTAAATTTTATCCAAATGGTGATCCAACATCAACAACAACTGATCGTTTTGATCCATCTGAAATCTTAATTGATAATCGTTCAAATATGGATGATGATCAATTGGTACATGATGTTGAATCAAGATTACCATCATTACCAATTGCATATTGGAATAAAAATAAAAATTTTATACAACAAAAATCATCAACATGTGCCAAATATCCATCAATATTTGAATTAGAATTTAATAATATTTATTGGCAAACAATGCATACAACAAATGGTACATTTCAATTATTTGGTGCATATTATGATATACGTAAAAAAAGTTTATTAGGACCAACAGTACGTATATTAGGTATGATTGATCGTATCGAACCAAATGTTAAAACATATTGTCAATTTTGGTTTGATGGACAAAAAGAACCATATATTGTTAAAACATTTGAATATAAATATATTTGGTATAATAAATGGGGTAATTATAAACAAGGTATTTATCAACCATATTTAATTGCATGTCAAATACCAAAACCATTTCATGGTATTGTACCATCATCTGTATCAATGGTTGAAAAAGAATGTGATACAGCAACAAATAATCTACGTGTTATTTATAATCGGCCAGAAGATGATAAAAAAAAAGGTTTTGCTGTATGTGTTAAAGGTTTAGATTTTTTATATGATGATTTATCAGTACGTTTAATTGAATGGATTGAATTATTAAATATATTAGGTGCTGATAAAATATATTTTTATGAATTACAAGTACATCCAAATATAACAAAAGTATTAAAACATTATGAACAAATGGGTAAAGTACGTGTAACACCATTAACATTACCAGGTGGTCAACCAAATGTAGCCGGTTTTCAACATTTATATTTAACAAAAAAAACAAATCATAAAAGACAAAATGAAGTTATACCATATAATGATTGTTTATATAAAAATTTATATTTATATAATTATATTGCATTATTAGATATCGATGAAGTAATAATGCCAAAACATATAAATGATATGACATGGTCCGATTTAATGAAACGTATTATACCAAAAGCAAATTCAAATAATAATAATAATAGTACTGGTATACCAACTGGTGGCTATCAAAGTTATAATTTTCGTAATGTTTATTTTTTGGATGATCATCAACATGAACATGGTTGGCATAAAGATATACCACAATATATGCATATGTTACAACATGTACATAGAGCACAAAATTATACAAAACCACATCAATATATTAAATGTTTTCATGATCCAGAACGTGTATTAACATTACATAATCATTTTCCATTAGCATGTTTAGGTGGCGTTTGTAAATCATATTCAACTGATACTGATGATGCACATTTACAACATTATAGAGCTGATTGTGTTAAAACATTAAAAAAATCATGTGAAGATTTTCGTGAACATTCTGTTGAAGATAAAACAATATGGAAATATAAAGATGAATTAATAAATAGAACAATTAAAACATTAGAAACATTAGGTTTCTTTAAAAAATCATCATCAGCAAATAATATTAATTATAATAATAATAATAATAATAATAATTTATTAAATTCATATAGTGATGATCATAGACGTAGACGCCGTCGGTGATTTTTATTATTATATTGGTTAAATAGAATAAGTGGAGGTCTTTTAGAACATTTAATAGATATGAATAATATTAATAATGATAATAATAATAATTTATATTATAATGATGATGGTAGTGATGATAATTTAAATGAATTAATAGATTCAAATGATATTGATGTAACAAATAATAATGATTTAAATAATAACGGTATGAATCAATTTTTGTGACTCTTAAAAATTTTTTTAACAATTTCTTTTAATAATCGTGGTAATTCTTTTTTTTTTGTAAATTTGTTCACATTTTAAATATTTGTCCTATTTATTTATTTTATTTCTAATGAAAATTTTAATTTGAAGTTATGTCACATATTATTCAAAAATCTATTAAACATGAAGATCCTTATTGACATATTTGTCAAATTTTAATAATACACTCATAAAAATGAGTCGGAAGAGAGTAAACTATTCTTTGTATCTTTCAAGTTTCAAAATAAGTTTTAAGAATGAAAATATTTTGCCTTATAATTAATTAATTATCAATATTAAAAATTTATAAAATATTTTTATGTAAACATTATAAACGTTATTATACAATCATAATATAAACTTGTGTTCCATTTGCACGAAAAAAATATTCTAGTATTTTAGATAAGACGATTCTAGAATTTTTGTTTTCTACAAATAACACGATAATTTTTATTAAAATGTGTAAAATATTAAAATAATTTCAGAATCAAAGAATTTTAAATGAATTTTTGTAATAATGATTTCATTTATTGTCCCCAGATGTCACTTTTAAATTTTTAATGTTATTTAAAAATTCTTAAGTTAAAATCAAATTTAAAACTTAACATTTTAGATAACCTTCAAATTTTTGTCAATTTATGAAAGCATATTTTCCGTGACTTCAATAATGAGCTTACTGCGTAAACTTTACAAAGTATCACATTTCAAAAAATTTTTAGCAATACCTTTTGACATTGTACACTTTTCTTAAATGCGTTTTCTATAACTAATGGATACATAAAATAAAAGTAAATCGGTTATTGAAAAAATCGTCTAAATGTCTTGTAAATGTTGCCAGAAATAATCAATTAAATAAACTAGCACATTTATTTTCAGCAATAAAATGCTAGGTTATTAAGTTTTTTTTTTTCCTAAAATGCAGCATAAAAATGCTATGTTTTTAATGATATGATAACTTGTGTTAAAAATTAACATTTGCAAAGAGCTTTTAATTAAAATTTTCAATTAAGTAAGTACATAATATTATAAAAATTGTATTCCAAAATGTATCAAAAGCAATTAGCAGTGTATTCAAAGCTCTGAGACGGTAGTACAATCGTATTAATACCAAAGTATTATTGAAGTCACGGTTTATTTACAGCTTAAAAAATTTTCTTATGTTCCAAAATGTGAAATACAAAATTAAACTAATATGTCAAATAAAATGTCAAATCAAATTCATTATAATTGTACTTTTATATTGTACTTTCATTTACAGAAATGTTATGAGCAATGGAATTAAAATATTAAATATTAAATTTTATTATAATTAAGTAAATTTTACAATAAATTTTTTAACAGTCGGAAAATAACTAATAAAATATTTAAATGTCAAAAAATTTTTATTTTTATATTTTTATATAAGTAAACAACAACAACAACAGAACAACAATGTCATTCACAATTTAATTGAAATTCTTTTTAACTAAAAATTTGCAATGTAATTTAGAATTTTTTTAGAAATTTTTAATAAATCTTCATTATATTTAAATAATTTTATTTATTTTTTAAAATAATTACTACCCAATTTTATACAAAATATTATTATTATTATTATCATTATTATGTCATAATTAAATTTTTTAATTATAAAAAAAATATTTGTTGTAAATTTGTTTTTATTTTCCTATTTTAAAATAAATATTATAAAACAAAAAAAATTCCTGTAAATATGCATATTAATTAATTATATATATATATATATATATATATATATATATATATATATATACTTAAAACTACAATTATGAACAAACATAAAATTTATATATATAAAATTTAAAAAATAAATTTAATTATAATGTAAAAATAACAAAAAAAATCATCCTTTATTTCATATCATAATTTTATTAAATAAAATTAAAAAACAAATTATATTATATAATTATAAAAAAAAATTATTATATACTGCAATACATTTAATGTATTTATTGTAAAAAAACAATGAAATACTTATATTTTTAGTGATAAGTTATCGGTTTTTTTGTGATTTAATAAGAAAAATTGAAAAAATTAAAAAAATTAAAATATAATTATTATATTACATATTTATGTATATAAATAATTATAATATACATGTTAAAAAAAAAAAAATTTTAATATTAAAAATAAACTTTTAATTGAAAATTATAAAAAAAAAAATAAATTTAAAAATGTTAAATGTGTAAAAAATTTAAATTTTTAACAAAACAAAATTAAGGACGCCTACCAAAATCTAAATTAAATGTCATAAATTTGAATTATTCAACAATTACAATTGTGTCAACTATAAGTCAAGCTGACATTAGATTTGCATTTTGGTAAATATCCTATTATATATAGTATGAGTTTAATATAGAGATATATTTGTAAAAAAAAAAAAAATATAAAATTAATAGTAATAGATAGTTACTCTTTCAATATTTTAATTAAAAAAAGAAAAAAAAAAAATTAAATTAAAATATTAAGAATCTAGTTTTAAAATTTTCAATCTCGATTTCAGCTCTTTTCCAAAAACACTCTTGAAAAACCAAGTCCTAATTGAACTGTGAATATTATTTTCTATGTTAAAGAACAAGAATAATCTTGTAGTAAACAATATTTTTACTCTTTTTCAAATAAATTGCCTTGAAACTTATTAGTCAACAGTATATAATAAGATTGCAATTAAATTATGCAGTCTAGGAATAGTTCAGTCAACACGTTCGCTACCGGAGCTTAAGAAGAAAAGCTTATACCACAGACCATGGAAATTTTTCTTATGAAATGACTTTAAATGGCATTGGATTTTTTAATATTGTATTTATAGCATTAGATTAAAAAATGTTATTATCTTTAGACCAAGAACAATTTGCAGTTATTTCATTGTTCTATAACCTATTAAACCTGTTTTTGCCACAAAAATAGTGCAATACCGTAGCAAAAATTGATAAGATAGTCACGCCACATATTTGCGACACCGGTTTCAAAAGCAAGAAACGATTCGTCGCATATATGCGACGTTGGTAGCGAACGTGTTAAATAAATTCCTCTTAATCGCTGATTGTAACACAATTTTAGCATGACTTTAATTGATGGTTTTAAATAAAATATTATGAATTAACAGAAGCGGTAAATGGACAAAGGGGTTAACTTAAATTTGAATTTTGACACATTTTTTCATTAACAAATTGTATAATTATTGATTTTTTTTTTTGTTACTTAATTCCTATGTGCATTGTCAATCTCGCCTTCTATTAAGTTTCTAAGCTATAATAGTAATCATAATTGAAAATATATGAAATTTAATGATGTTCTAGCCGAACAGCTCGATTTTCGTCAAAATTTTAGTTAATCACTTTGTCCACTTAGCCCCTTTAATTATTAATACATGCTTCTGGTTGAAAAATCTAAAAATTGTGTATATATATTAGTGTTATAAATTCAAAATAATTAATTTTCAAATATTAAAAGTCTATAATTAAGTAAAACTTTTGAGTATCTTGAGTTTTGTTTTGTATTTTGAATTTAGAAATTTAATTCCAGTATTTTGTTTAAAAGCAATTTACCGGTTTTAATATAACTGTTAGTAATCAGATGCTTTTGGCCGCTGATTTCATTTACTCTATTTTTTGTTTTCATAAGCTTAACTTTATTATGTTTTGGGGCCGAAATTGTCATTTTTGTTGTTGACTTGAAAGTATTAAAACTAGATTCTTAAAAAAATTTGTATAACACAATTTCATTTAACAAATTCATACATGTAAAATTTATACATTTTGGTATATTTAATAAGAGGTGCTCAAAAAAAAAAAAAAATAGCAACTCAAAAAATTTTGAATTTTAACTCAAAAACAAACTAAAACAAATTTATTTATGTGCATTTTTGTTTTTTGTATATAATTTATTGAAAATAAAAATTCGGTCAACAAAATTAGAAATTCCTTCCCAAGATATTTAAATTATACTTGAAATGAATTTCTAATTTTGCATTATGCCCAGTCAATCATGTCAATATTTAATGAGCTTTTATTCAATTTACAGTTAAAACAAAACAATTCAAGTAGTTTTGAATAATAATCTTAGAGTTCCATAATGCAGTAATGCTTTATTTATTAGATTTTGAAATTTATAATTAAGCTAATATTAGCAATTCATTTGTAAGCTGAATTTAATTAAGAAAGAGTATTATTGCAATATGGAACACAAGTCTCGTACAATATCCTTTAATATTTTATATTTCTAATTTTGTATTACCGAATTCAACAATCAAAAATTTTATTATTTTCTAATATGAAAAATTTCTTTTTATTAAATATTTTATTATTAATATTATCTTAAATTATGTGGTTAGGTTTGTGATAGAATTAAAAATTATTACAAATTCAATGCGAACGCAATTATATTTTATTTTATAAAACGGAAATTTCTATTGTTATTGTTTTAAAATTCAGTTCAAGTCAAATCTTATTTGAATAGGTTAGAAGTAGAAGGAGTTAAGTAACATTTTCAATATTTCGAGAAAAACGCATTTTTATGTTCCGATTTTAATAACGTTGCAACTTTTTACCTATTTGAAACATAGAATTTTTATTTTTTAGATCTTATATTGTTCTTAAAGTACTTTCAAATAGGGTATTTCAAATTTTTCTGAATATTATGGCAAAAGTTGAATTTAGAAAAATATGCAATTAACCCCTTTTTACACCAATAAAATTTACAAAAAACAAACTGTTGAAGAATTAATAAGCGTTAATTGAATTTTTGTTTTATTTTTTTGTATTACTTTTTCAAATATTAAAAAAATTAAAAACAAAATTTAATTTAGAAAATAACAACAAAAAAAGTTCGTCATATTTGTTCATAATAAACCTTACAAACTTGATAAAATATGTAATTTTCTTTTAAATTAATTGAAAAAGAAAAAAGTAATATAGGTTTCACAATATATTTATACTAGGTATTAAAATATTTAATATGTATAATATAAATACATAATATTTGTTAAATTACTAAATAAAGCACATTTTCAATTCAGTTATAATATCTACCTGTGCATGTGAGTACTCAAATTAATAAACAAAAACAAAAATGTGAAATTTCTGTTAATTCGTTAATATCATCAAATATCCCACTAGTATTTATAGTTCAGGTTTCCTTCCGATTATATTTTAATAGAACTATTTATGTTCATTTGGAATGAAAATGAACTGTACTTTTAAATTTTTAATTTTTTCTTCACTAATAGATTAGTGAAGTGTACATACTAAATTTAATATAGATTTCTTCTTTTCTTTTTCTTGGTTCAAAACCGGCTTTACCATTTGCTTTCCTCTTTATTCTATTGTTCCCATATTATAAGAAATTTGACTTACGCTTTCTTAATTAAACAATAATAGTAAAAGTTTAACAATAATAGCAAAATTTTAGCCCTCATAACACTTAACAAACATTAGTAACACTTTAAACTTCTAAAATATGATAACGGTTTTGCTAATATTTTGTTTTTTTTTTTTATCGAATTGTTTGTGGGTGAAAGTGTCAAATGCGCACTCAATCCCTTTATAAATAAGCTTTTTTTCTCATTTTACTTGAAAACATTTATATTGTACGAGTATGTTAAGTGATCTTAACGCCTTCATTTAATAAACAAAAGATTAAAATGTGTACTTAACTGTTTTTTTTATTGTCTAAATACCGTAAAACTTGATATTTCGAAAAACGGGTTTTTGTAAAAGATGCGTAATGTTTTGAAAAGACTAAAGCTTCCAAAAAACGATTTTTGAGAAAAATGTCACTTAACTCCTTATTATTTAACACGTATTTTTCACATTCTTGAATGTAAAAATTAATTTTTAAAATTATGAAAATTTTATTCGTGTATTTTATTTTATATTTTCCCATCACAAGCCTTTCTATTATCAAAAAATATCTTTATTTATAAATAATATTAATAAATTTAAAAAAAAAAAATTAAAATTATTAAAAATATTTAAATTTTATATATTTAGTATTTAATATATGTAAAATGTACTTCGTGCCTTCAAATAAAATTTAAATTGTATTACAAAAATAAAAATGAGAGAAAAACAAACATTAAAATAAATAAATAAAAAATTTAAATTAAAAAACAGAAAAATTAATTAAAAAAATTAAAAATGAAAGTTAGTGAATTTATAAAATATTAAAAAATAAATTTAAAATATTGAATCAAATTTAAAATAATTATTGTCATTTTATATAATAATAAATTATTGTAAAAACAAAAAACAAAAAAAAAAATATTAAATATTTCGTAATAAACGTAATTAAAAAATAAACAAGAAAATTAATAAAATAATGAAGAATTCGTGATTTAATTGAAAATTATTAAAAAAAATTTTTGTTTCTCAAAGGGTTAAAATTTGATTTTTGTCATTTCAATTTGGGAGTGTAAACGAACCTTTATATTCAATTATAAACATTTTGTTTTTAAAATTTTAATCTAATTAGAATTGTAAGAGTTTTTTCTAGAATAATTGAACGAAGACATTATTCGATCCAATCAAAAACGAAAATATAAAATTAATATAGACAAAAAGCCGCTGTTCTAAAAATTTCAATTCAGCTTTAATGATTTAACAATTGTCTCCTCAGCAAATTTGTAATATTTTTTTAAACAATTTATTTTTTTATTAATTAATATAAAAAGAAATATTAATTTTATTATAAAATAATGCTTCAAACTGGTTATAATGCTGAAAATTCATAAAATTTACTTTTTATGTAATTCGATTTTCGTCAAACGATTTTCGTATTTGCTGCAATGGAAAGGTAGCAGCAAATTCTTTAACGTCAAAATTTTGTTTTCAGTCTGCAAGCTGTCTGACGTATAAAACTTTTACGGACAGAAATATAGTAAACTTTTTACTATATTGTTTGACGTTTAAGAATTTACCATAGTACTCTATAAATTGATTGTAGTACTACATTGCAATTTTTTTGAATACGAAAATTGCTTCACGAAAATCGAATGAAATAGTAGGGCTCCAGGAAAGAAATTAAAGTGGCATTCATTTTAATAAGTAGCAATATTAATTTTTACATTCTATGCAGTTTAAATTACTGAATGCAATATTATGAATTTACTAATACAACATTGTAATTGTGAAATTAATAAGTAATGTTCTTATTACACTAATAATTTTAACTTAATGGAAATTTTTCATACAACTGCAGAACAGATAGTAGATTACATGTAGCAACTCAATGTAAACAAATACTTAGTAATCATGTGGATTACAGTATAAAACAATCTGAAGAACATTTCTTTGGCAATTTCTTCATACCTCTGTAGCTCAGTTGGTAGAGCATCCGCCTAGAAAGCGGTAGGTCACTGATTCGAGTCCAGTTCGAGGTGAAAAATTTTTTTAATGAATTTTTCTAACTTTAACTCGTTCCTTTGATTACGTTATCCATATGTTCTGCAGTTGTATGAAGAAATTTTCATTAAGTTAAAAATACTGAATGCAATTTATATTTAACTTAAATATAAATTTCAGAATTTTTTAATTATAAATTGCATTGTTGCAGTTCTTATAAAATTTTAAGGAACCAATTAAAATTAAATTTAAAACAACTATTGGATTTTTTTAAAAAATTTTCTATTCTTATTAGTTATATGAGAAACTGCAAAATTTTTATATGGTTCAATATTTCATTTATATAAAACCCCTTAAAAGCTTTTCGATTTCAATTTTAAGAAAGAAACTACAATTCTATATTTCCAAATTGGATTAAAGACCGACTTGAATAATGACCAATGAATATGATATTTAATATGATTGGTTTAAGTTTAATTTCAGGTTAAATTTCGGGTCTAAAAATAAAACGCTATTTATTTTAGTAAGCTGAGATTTCTTATGCTCTTATAAGAACCGGAACACAATTATTTTACGATATTTATTCACACATTTTAGTAGAAGACTCAGAAATATTTTATAAAGTTTTTTTTATATTTTTTTAATTAACCCTTTTATAGAAGCGTTTATCATTTACAAAAAAAAGGCATTTTTAGAATTCTCACAATTCTTTGGGTTCAAAATTTCAAAGCAAATTTTTAAGAACAAAATTTTCGTAACTAACATTTTTGTTTGTTTTTTTTTATAACTATTATTTATGTATTTATAAATATATTTTAAATATAATTAAATTATAATATTGTATATGTATAAATTTATTATATATATGTGTGAAAAAAAGAAAAACAGTTAAAAAAAAAAATTAAGACTGAAGTCAACTAAATTAAAATTTAATAAAACAAAAAAAAAAATAAAATTTAAAAATTATAATTGAGAATAATTATTTAAAATATTTTTAAATTTAATATTTAATTAAAAAGAATAATCCCCTCTATTATGAACATCGGTATCGGCCGATATATTATCGGCAGTTCTAATCGGTTTTAAGTTTCTTCTGTATTATGAACCGATACCGATAAAAATATTTCAACCGATTAAAAGAAGCTTTTTCATACAAATTTTTGTTTTTGTAAATTGGAGAAAAAGTTTTTTTTTTTTTCTAATGACATTTGTTTTCTTTCAAAAGTTATTTTCAAAAAATTTTTAAAACTATTTTGAATTTGGTTTTGATGTGCTAAAAAGTTGTTGTAAGCAAATTATTTTCTGTTAAATTTGTAAAATAAAAATCGGGAAAATGTCGCGTGCATTATATTTTGAAAGTGAAGAAACGGTAGTAAGTGAAGAAACGCAAGCTATTCAAAGACGTCATATAAGAGATTCAACTAATCCATTGGATTTAGACAACAAAATGTATGTTTAGGTACCTATTTTATTTTATTATTTATATAATATGTACACATTTTTTAGGTTTATCCAGAATTTCAGATTATCATTCCTTGCCAGGTTTAAGTCCTCTTCCATTTTTTCTACTAACCGCGCAATTTCTTTTTTGTTGCTTACGATTTTACTCCTAAATAAAATATATGAATAACATTTTGAAAGAAAATAATTTAGAAAAAATGCTTACATTTTAAAAAAGCAATTAATTACACCAGTTTACTTGATAAAATGAAGATTTTACAAAAAAAAAAAAATCTGTCGTCTAAAAATTTGTACCCGCTTTTAAATCGGTGAAAACCCGACAATTTATCGTTTTCATAATACCAGCTAATACGTTTCCTATACAGGGAAAAAAAGCTTTCCCGACTCCGATAAAATTTACCGATAAACAATGTTGGTAATACAAACACAAAATTTTGCCGATAAATTATCGTTTATCGGCCGATACCGATATACATAATAGAGGGGAATATATTTTTCTCAAATATTTCATTAAATTTAATTTAATTGTGAAGGTGAATTGAGTATTAAATAAAGTTTTGTCTAGCATTTTCTACAAAATATTTTATTAATTTTGTTTCTACTTAAAAACTTTTGATATTTGCAAAATTTTGACAATGCTACAGGTTAACACTTTTTGTTTTTTTTTTTCATTTCAAACTCATTTCAAATTTTACGATATAATTTTATATGTAAAAAAATAATTATATGTAATTTTTAATTAAATTATTTTAAATGATTGCATTATCAAAATAAATATTAATTTTAGATTAAATTGTGTAATTATTATAATAAATTTTTTTTCTATTTATAAATTTGTTAATAAAAAAATATTAAAAAAAAATTATTTTCATATTGTGTTAATAAAAATTACGATTAATGTAAAAAAGAAAAAAATAATTTTTTTAAATAATTACGATATTAAGTTTTTCTTACATAATTGTATTTTTAACAATCATTATTTGCCAATACATATTATTAAAAAATAAAATAAAATTAAAAAAAAAAATGGAATCAGTCATATTTTTGTTATTAATTACAAAAAAATAAGAGAAAAATAAAAGAAACTATTATTATTAAAAAAATTGCATATTTTTAGGTTCTTAAATCAATTATAAAATTTATATTATATAAAAAAAAAAAGAAATAAATATAATTATGAATAATTATAATTATTAAATATAAAATAAATTCATTTATATATTGTAAATTAAATATATATATATATAAATATATCGGTACATGTCAGAACCATGTTATGAACAAAAAATAAGAATGTGGTACAATAAAACAGAAAAAAAAAAACAATTTAAAAAAAATTAATTTTAAAATTTTTTTTAATTCACATAACCTTTATTTTATAGGTTCATAAAAATGATAGGGGTATTTTCGTTTATTCAGTTCTAGAATAATTCTAGCTTGTAGTAAGTTCGAAAATTCACGCTACACACAATAAAAATATAGATCGTTCGAAGATTACTGGCTGCAATAAAGTGCATTCGAAAAATCAATTTGCTAGAAATGTTTGAAATTTCAGCGCAGACCTCTTAATATGAATTTTGTCGTTGCCTCATGAAATTTCTTGTTTTTTTTTAAATTTAAAAATCAAAAAAAAAATTTTAAATTTCAAAATTGCAGATTCAGATATTGAAGGATAAAAAAGTAATTTTTCTTTAAGTTTTCAAATCTTGTTAAAATTTCTGTATTTTGCAGTGCGTTGGAAGGCGAATAGTATTTTGGGATAGAATTTCATAAACAATGTCATTTCTGTTATTTTCGAACGACTGATTATTTAAAAATTTCATAATTTGTAGACTGCGTGAACAAAAAAAAAAACTTAAGCTAAAATTTTTGCATACCGTTTAACGCTGTGCTACTTAGAAAAATTAGTTCTAATGTAGAACATCTAACGCTTATGGACACTTTAAATTTGTTGCACCAGAATGACTGAAAGTCTCACAAGTTTGACATAAAAAATTTTGTATGAATACTTGAGAGTTCTTGAAAGATTCAAATACTTAATAAGATATAGACAAAAGATTTTATTGCTTCAAATACGTGAATGTGTGTAAAGTATCGAAATTTATATTATTATTGGAAAAATTAACAACTAGATTGTACAACGTTTGGTATTGAAGGATATGACGATTATTTGTTTGGTCATCGTATTGAGGTTAATTATAAGTTATCAAAAATTCATTAAACAATACGATCAATAAACTGATCGTGGGCGCCCAAACAATACGATCATATAAATTAATTAATGATATTTCAATATTATTGCTTTAGAGATTTTTCTGTGAGCAAATTACTTGCTCTGATGGTCGATATTGTTTTAAAGGCGGACATTGTTATGGGAAAATGTAAAATATCTTGTTAATATGAAAAGAAGATAGGGAACTAAAAATTACTGACAATCAAACGAACAGAATGAAATAGTGGTTCAAAGTTGATCCTCTCAAATGGACGATCTAAAAGATACCCCTTTGGACCATTTAAAAGTTTCATTTAAACTTCTAATAATGTTGGATCATACATAAAAAACAAATGGTTTCTCTTTAAATTTCACTTAAATACCAAAAAAAAACAACCCATTATTGATGTTCCGCTCTTCAATTTATGGAAATTTAAATCTATATCAGAATATTACAATTAAATATTGTAAAAAATTAGACTTAAAGCGGTTAATTAAGTACCATTTTTCAAAATTCAATTCGACCGCTACGTATACCAATTTAACAATAGATCAAACATATTTACATTGGAATTTTCTTTTATGATTTTCGTAACAGGGAAAACAATAGAAATTAAAAAATTAAGCTCATTAATATTCTGATTTTCTTTCTTCCTTCTTCCAATTGATTGCCATTATTTCTTACTTCAAAACTTTTATAAGTTTATCCATTTTATTTTCCTTATTTATTATATAATAAATATAGCAATTGAGAAGTTTAATTATTTTTTTTCTCAATAAATTTTCGTAATTAATAAAAATTAATAAAAATCCCAATCAGGTTTTTTTCTCATTTCTCCTTTTATTATTCAGAATAAAAAAATAAAATGTTGTTTTTACTAAATAACATACTATGTGTACATATATATAGAATAGTCTATTATGTAACATTATTAAAATAATCTACTACACCTACCCACGAAATCACCCGACAATATTGAATATAAATTTCTACCAAATGTGGTGCGAGAACTTCCTCTATAAAGACTTTTAATTATCAGGTTTTTAATTTATTATTAAACTGCTATCTATAAATATAAGAAAGTTTATACAATAACAATTGTTATAAAGGTGTAGGCTATTCTAGTCAGTTTTTAATAAAATATTGAATTTTTGTGTTAATCAACTAAAAAATTGAATACGGATTTTAATACGGTAGACGATTAATGGATTCGCCTAAGAGCAATTAAAATCAACTATCGGTTGATTTGTTTGACATTTTGTAATTCAAAATTTGTAATCAGAGGTCTACAAAAATAGCAGTATTTTCCTGTACTGTAGGGGGTAAAAATTTATTTTAAATATATTAGAAAAATAAATAAAAGGTACGCATACGCATGAAATATAGTGCAATAGGCATACAAGACGGTATGCAGTCAATGACAAGAATAAAACTCCAAAACCTTACCCTACGGATGTATGTAATTTAATTCAAATTAAATTCACTATAAATTGTATTTTTGTTTTCTCTACTGCTTGTGCTGCTTTTTTCACATCTTATATTTTCTTATATAAAATTCAATTTGACTATATTCAGATTAAAGTAAAAAATCTGATGTGGTCAGCACATAACCGACTGCAATATGTATTGTCTATTTAAGTGAAAGTGTCACAGAATATAATAAATACGTCTTTCCAATTTTTAGGACATTAGTAAGCCTAGAACAATGTAAATTTGGCTTTTAGTAGAGTTTCGCTTTGTGCTACCCGAATTTCCTGAAATGCTCGCCAGTTAGTTTCGGTAACAACCAGAACTCAAATATTAAATTTCAAGAAATTCCATAAATTCGTTCCGTAGATATGGTGAAAAATGTAAAATCGACCCGCAGATTTTCGAGCCCTGATCTTTCTAAAAAATTTATAAGTTCATTGTTTTAATACGAAGAATTTGACACCTGATTTCTTCTAAAAGTTAGGAGGTTTCGCGGATGGTCGAGCTGAGCTTATATATGAGCTTATACACACTTATATGAGGTTATACACACAGACCGACAGGTCGCTAAAAATAGTTTACTTGCACTTTCCTACTATGCGAAATTTGTTGCCATCACATAACCTACCTATTGTATACACAATACGGTCGGTAAAAATAATATTCGCGTTAATATATAAGAAGAAAAATGGCAACTTCATCAGTAATTCGAGCGAATAATTGACTTTTCATTATTTTCCTATCAAAGATAATAAGATTGTAATAAAATCGAAATTATGGAAAAAGAAAGGAAAATTGCGATTCATGTTTTTTTTTTCTTCTGGCACAGCTTTTTAACTTTCTATAATGAAAAGTAAATCATATTTTTTTTCTGATTTATTAAAAATTTTTTAAAAAGGGCTACCAATAAAGAAATATGGAAAATGGAAGAAGCCATTGTTTTTTTCTAATATTTATGAGATCAGAATTGGAATTTTACTCTGATCGGGAGGAAAGCAATGAAACAAATAATAAAAAATGAATTTAAATTGCAATGAGGTTAGAAGAAGACTAGCGTGTCGAAAAATTTCACATAATTGAATTATAAAACCAGTTCAAATTTGTGGTGTGCGTTTGAGAAAAGTTTTAGAACTCCTAGTTTAATTGCTTGTAAAATTCTGCCGTTATAACATTTACAAGCATTTATTCGTGACTATGTAAAACCTTATTCAATCAGAACTATCATATTGACAGACCCTTTCTCTTAAAATCAATAAATCACTTATTACAGAATTATATCGGTTTATTTACAAGGTATTATATTACCGTTATTATTATTACTTTTATAATAAATAAAAAATTAGCATAAAAATTGGACCTATCATGATTCATTATTACACTTTTTTAATAAAATTTTTGCAAAATAATTTTTCCTATCGGAAAATTCTGATATAAATAGAATAAAATTGAATAATTTTAATGTGAACGCCATATTAAATTAAATATCTATATATGTATATATGTACATTTAGCTTATGTAACACCAGGAGAATAAGGCTATAACTACTATGTTAACTGTAATATTTCTTAATATAGTGGTAATTATTGTATACGATGATTGTCAGTAACTCGATTTATCCTATAGAACATTTGTTTTATAATAATCTTTAAAATCGAAGGATAATTAAAAATTTCTATATTATTTAAGAATTTTAAATTGAGTGCAATTTCACAATATTATTTAAGTACCTTCGAAAATTTTTAAGCCGGAGTACCGTGCACGGAAGACAAACACATTTTCTAAATTACTAAAAATTTTAATAAATCGCTATGATGCACGACAGTAGCAAATGTTACGCGACAGTAATATCCAAATGTCTCAAAACTTATTAAAAGTGTTAATGTGCAGTATAGAATTTCATTTTAGGTATAAAAATTGACAGACAATTACACGGAAAAAAATTATTACTATTTTTATAACACATTCTTTTTTGCATTAACTTTTACAATATGGTTAAAATTATTACGACATTCTTGATTTAAAGTAAAAGTTAAACTATAAGAAAAAGAAGAAGATGGTGAAATAAGATTTAAGAAAGTAAAAAAAATACTACTACTTATGTTGTTTAAAATTTTGAAAGATATGCCATTGTAAATGCAATAAAATACCGGACCGGTAACATTTAATTAATTATAAAGATTGTTTTCATCGTTCATTGCGATAAAACAAATGTACAAATAAGAATTTGAAGAAGATGCGCATTCCTATATGGTGAATATACATTGCACAATGTATGTGTGGTTATCTGAAAAAGCTGTATAAATTATAATTAGTGCTTTTGTACAAAAGTACTTTAATATTTTTATTTGCCAATTTAACATTTGCCGATGGCTATCCTATATACTATAAGCAAAGTATTTATTTGGTAGCAAATTTTTTACACATTTTTATCGAGTTACCGACAAAAGAGCAATTTTTCGTGTAGGAGCTGAGTGGAAAACTATTTTTAGTTAAATATGCGACTCGTAACATATATGTCCGGTTCGCTCCTATATATAGAACTGATTCTCATAAAAATTTATATTTGAGTGTTGAATTTTGATAACGGAACAATTTTATAAACGGTTAAACTTTTATTAAATTTCAGTAACTGGAAAGTACTGTAACCCACGATGGTAGGCTAATTTTACATTTTTAATAATTTTTAAAAAAATAATAAAGTATGCCCGGTATTATTATAAAAGATCAACAAGATGAGCCACTGAGCCTTAAATTAATGATGGGTTTGGATTTTTGGCCTTATATGAGGAAGTTAACATTAAAATTTCTCGGAATTTCTTATTTTAGTTTTGGTTATTCGAAATCAAAGTATGTTTTTCTATAACAAAATGGTTTTTCATTTGATTATCTGGATTATAGATTTTAATATATGAAAAACCAATATATATTAGACTGTTCTGCCTTATCGCCATCGAGAAATACTTGATAATATTTTATATTTGTTTTTTAATCAGGAAATTATTCGATGTCACTAAAACAATATTTAATAAAGAAAAAAAAAAAGTTAAACAAAATTTATTGATATTAAGTGGGTATAGTTTAGAAAAAAAATTTATGTGAAAGATAACATTTTCTAACAAACTCTTTAACATGTGCATAGGATTATTTTGAACGATTACGATTAGGTAATCAATGAGTACATTGGTAGCTTATGTACTTGCATATTTTTATGATGTTCGCTTGTAACTTGCGATTTACGCTGTGAGCATTAAATTTATGTATGCAAATTCAAAAACGAGAATTATATGTTTAATGAAATGAAAAAATTTCCACAGTATAAGTTGGGTATCTTCGAAATTATTGGTTCTTTTCCTGAATTTTAGTTTAATATGGAAAAATTTTATACGCGTTAACTAAACTATTGTTTAATCCTCTTTACAGAAACAATATGAGTTGAAAATTTTATTTCACAACTAAATTTTATATGGCTTTCAGGATTTTTTAACCTTACAACCTTCTATTTGGTCAAATTTTCACATCTAGTCCTTTATAAAAATTGTTTTCTTTAAATTTGCTTGAAATAAAATTATAATTAACATTTAATTGCCCTTGTATAACCTTAAACGTCCCTGTAGAATTCAATATTATTCTTATTAATTATGCATTATTAGAAAAGCTATTACACTAATTTACTTAAAAAGTACATTCACACATAAATACCTTTAATGTAAGTAATTTAATATGAAAAGTTAATGATATATGTAGAACCAAAAAAGATCAAATATTTGTTAACATTATACGAAATTTAAGAGTTGGAAGAGTACATGGTTATTCGTGGTGTGACAGTGGAAAAATTAGTGAGCTAATTATTAGTTGGAAAAATTAAGACTATGAAGTCTAAAGTTTATGGTTTGAAAGTGAGATTGAAACTAAGATAATTAAATAAACAAATATTTTGAAGTAAAATGACAAAATAAGTGACTTAAATTCAGTTTTTTACTCAAACAGTCCTATTCTTGAATTATCAATGTTATTCTATAAAACAAAAACATCAAATGCCCGTAGAAGTAGGTGCAAAATGCATATCCAATGCGTTTAGGTATTGAACGTTTGTGCTTCTGAAATTCTAAATTTTGAAATATTCGAAAAATTAGGAGTAATCTATGAAAAATCATAAAGAACGGAATTTAAGTTTTTCCCACAAATTCATAGATGCAAAATGAGATAAACGGACAAGTCTTATAAATATGAATGGTTATGTATAGGACATCAAGGCATAAGCTCAACATTCTTTCCTATGATGGGATTTTCTATTATTTGAACTCTGCAATTTTTTTCAGAATTCTTTCTGTGATCACAAAATTAATTCATTTTCCTTGAGAACCCAATTAACTCATTGTCTAACATAATAAATTTAAATTTATTAAGAAAATACGAATTTATGCTAGTAGATCTCTTGAAATTTCAATATTTCTCTTCAAAATTTAAAATAATGATGAATTTTAGTAAGAATAACTTAAATTAAAATGTTTTAACGTGCAACGCCAAATATCAAAAAGCTCCGGTATAATTTATAAAACTGCTACAGTTAGAGTAATCACTTTAGTGTTACCAACTTTAAAAAACCTATAATCCCGTTATTTAGAATATAATTAGTAAAAAAAAATTAATCACCTTGTATACAGGAATATAAGAACATACGCGTTATAATTATTTTTGATTTCTCGTTTTTTTAACATTTACACATATTTATTTTATAAAAAAAATAAAAGTAAAACAACAACCAAAATAACCTTTATTTCTGTAAATATTCACCTTATTAATTTTCAACGTAATTATTTGTGTCACGAAAATTTGACATTTTTTTTTTATAATTTCTTGTTATACTTTTCTATATTTAAACTATGTATATTGTGGAATTTTCACCAAAACCATATATTTTAGAAAAGGACAAAAAAAAATTCCAATAATATATTTTCTTTTAATTTTTTTTTTCTTCCTATTTTTGACATATTTGTCAAATATATAACAAATATTTTATTAGTAATAAAATGTTATACTTATAGCAAAAGTACTTATAATTTATTACCTTATTAAACTTGAGGTACTTTATTTTGAATGTATATACAAAATTTTTGTTATTTTTTATATCGTAATTTAACCTTGAATAATTGAAGTGTCTAACTGTGAGGTACAACAACCAAAAGCATCTATTGGACAAAATAAATTTGATTTAAACAAATGGTTTGTAAAGTATTACACTTTAACAAGTGAAAAGAATTTTACATAATGCGGGCGACTAATTATGTGAGTTACGATAAATAATTATATTTTTTGCTGGCATAATATTTACCGTTAGCCTTTTGCTATTAAAGAATTTTGGAAGTTTCAAAAAGATAAGATGCCGATTTAAATTGTGAGATTTAATTGTGAGGCAATAATTTGGAAGGTGAAGGAGGTTGAAGAAATATATTTTTGTTTTCTCTACGAGCGCATCTCAAAAGAAGCTGCCCCAAATTTCAAAGTCCTACCGCCAAACCGATTAAGAGAAAAATGATATTTAAATTTGAAAAAGTCGCTATTTATTCGGCTGTGTGGATTTTATGAAATGTTAATGGTTTCGACATAATTAATTGTCAAAAATTACCTTTGAGCGGCAATTTTATAAGTAAGACTGCTAGAGAGGAGAAGAACGTGGTTGCAAATTTTCTACTAGGAAAATGGTTTTTATTTTACACTTAATTTCTGTTAGGTTTCTACTTTATATGGTGTAGAAAAAATTTTGTTAACAACACAATGTGGACGAACAGATTGCAACTAATAATCCTATTTTATTTTAAATTTTGTTGCAAGTATGCTAAAAACGCAATTTATAAAAAAAAAATAATATTCAAGGTAATTTTTCTTATTAACAATATCGATTTTATTAAAACATGACACCCTCAATATTCTTGTGAAAATAACGGTATAAACTGGTTTGTTTGTATGACTATATATAGAATAATCATAACACGTACACTTGTATAATTTTTATTTAACTATATCGGAAAAATTTATTAAGAAAAAAATAAATAAGTAAGTGACAAGAAGCATATACCTAATAATAATAAAAAAAATTATATAAAATTTATGTTTTATTCTATACCCTCACCTAGAACCCTCACTTAGAAATCGATATACCAATATTATATATTATTATCACTGAATTAATATCAGAGTTGTGCCACCCCAACACCTTAGTTTTTGGTTTTAGAAGCAAAAAAAGAATTTGTGCGTATATTTAAATTATTAAAGAATAGGTAAGAGGTGCGTTTTCATAAGTAAATTAATATGAAAACTTGTTAAAGGTGAAAGTGAAGCTATTAAACTATATGACATTATGACACCTGCTAGATTTATAATTTAAATTGATTTATTGATACGGCCAATCATATCATTTCTAGTTTTTATTTAATATGAATGTAAATTATACAAATTTAATATTGATTTTAAATTATAGCTTTGAATCAGTGAAAAGGACTGCCATTGCGGTCTTATAGTACTTTTAGTTTAAATTTTAACTCTGTTCAATTCGTAAAATATTCCTGAATAAAATATAAGATTTCATGTTCAATAATTTTCAGAAAATATTAAGTTTTCCGAACTGTTTATCACATTTCTTCGGCAAATATGAGTAAAAATTTGTAGAATATATTTAATGTGTATGACATGATCCGTGACTGATATGGAAAATGGGGAAGTGTTTGTGGAAGTTTCAGCTTCCAAATAGGAGGAGCTTTTATTGACGATTGTTAGTAATCTACTGCAATTTATGAAGGTTGTCGGGTGATTTTAAGGAAATTTAAATATGTTGCGGAGCGATACCGATTACTCGCTTAATGAAAGAGTATTTGGACATTCTTACTATTACTACATCCTTCCATACCACATTGAGAATTCTTAACAAACAAACAAATGACTTCTTTTAACCAGTTAACCATATGCCCATTTTTTTTTGCTCTACAAATTCTATAGCAAAACATAATATTTAATATTAAAGTCACAATATTTTTAATAAAATTCGAAATTATTGAATACAATCCTTGATGGCCTATACAAATTATACTATCTGCAAAAGGTTTGTTTTCTTTAAAATCATCAAGCTTTTTGGCATCATCAGCTTTAATAAATCTTTATGCCCTATGTAGAGGAGAAAAAAAAAACCAGACTTCATATTTTATTTTTTAATTTTCTCCCTTTTTTTTATTGAAACGTATGTGCCTATACATTGCAGTCCTTTGCACATTTTTCCAATTTACTCCGATTTACTATAATATGTTCAGTGTTCATATTGCATTCACACAAATATAAAGGATCTCCCCCATTTTATATTACTTTTATGTTTATCAAAGAGAAAATTTAAAAGTAAAACAAAAAACATAAAGAAACAGGAAAGAGTTTAAATTTTTCCGATCCATAATTTGAAGGAAATGCAAAATAAAATGTGAAACACATAAACGATTTGTTCTATTTTATTGAAAGCGACGAAATGCCAGGACAACATTTAAAAAAAAAATATATATATAAAAATATTCAGTAAAATTGCACATACATGGATGCATGGAAGAAAAACAGTTGGGAATGAAAAAAAAAAAAATATGTTTTATTTCATTTTTTTTTCCCTCCCCTCTCTGTTTTTTATCAAATAAAAAAATTTTTTTTTTTTTATGTATTCATGCATGTATGTAGGTTGTAGATCTTCCAACCTATTTATATATAATAATATTTCCTATTTATTTCTTATAAATAGAGCGAAACATTTTATTCTCAGGTTGAAAAAATTCATTGATGCATTCTGCATCACTGAAATTTATCTTCCTTTAAATAGGAACTTTAATACGAAATTCATGTAGTTTTTAAATTCTGGTTCTATAATTCTGTTCCAGAATATGATTTGCACCATATTGAATATGAAAGGATTAATATTGTAAAGATTGACTTACCCTTTTCCTAAGACTATTGAAAATTATTTTTTCGTATTGAACATACCGTTTACGTAATTGATGTTATAAATTCTATAATTGCTCCTCAATATCTTAATTTTTGTCAGCTTTCTGCAACCAATAAATAAATCATTTTCCATATTTCAGCAGGTTTATATAACACTTTCAGAAAATCTCGAAAAATCTCCAAAAAATTTCCAAAAATATTCTTTACATTATACAAAATTGATCTTAGTAGAATAGCAGTGCCTTATATGCCTTTTGTTTTGAATTTATTTGTAGTTCTCATTCTTCTATTGCAGTTCTTATGTATTCGCCATGCCAGCCAGCCTTTTCTCTCAATACGTTTGGAAAATCTTCTTAAAATTTTATTTATTTCATTCATGTCAGTTGTCACATACATATTATTAGATGTAGGCTTATATGTAGGCTCATAGTTATGTATAATTCCAAAAATTTTAAATTAAATTTTAATTAATAAATGAATATTAATAATGTTCCTTTGAATATGATTTCCATTTTTTGATTTCTATTAAAAAAAATATAAAAAACTAAGATTAAAATTTCAATGAAAGAATTGTTTTAAATTTATATGTAAATTATTTAGAATATGTAGCTATATGTTAATTTATATAAGGCTCTCATCACATTATTGGCATGAAAAATTGTTCAATCTCGAAATGTCATTTTTGTATATAGGCCACGAATTTACTCGAAATGCCATTTTTGTAAATAGGCAATCAATGCGCTGAACGCCTCATACTTAATAGAAATTTAAAATACTCTTTACCGATTGAATTCACATTTATCGATTGTAATTCATAACTGCATGCCAATCACAGTCATTGACTCACATACAACTTAACTTGTTTCTGTAAAAAAGTCTGAAGGACGAAATAATCCGAAATTTCGTTGGGGCTCCTATGATACAACTTAAAAATTCTGAAAGTAATGATTATATTTATGTTTTTAACATTAGATTTTTAATAGTTTGTTGTAGCAAAAGCTAGAACAAGTTCCCCAATTTCATTAAAATTTAATTAGTTTTAAAGTATGTAGATGCTAAGCAAAATTCACTGCAGAAAATGTTCTTAGTTGTTTGATTTCACTTAATAGCAATATTACTTGTACTTTGTTCTTCTTTTATCAAATCAACTGACAATGCAAGAAAATCATGTTTATGACTGTGACATCTAGCATTCAACAAAAGGGACGTCACATTTCTGAACCGCCGTGTTTATTTTATGAACTCCTCTTACATAATATGAAAAATTTATTAGAAGCGATTTCTTATATTTATTCTACAGTCTTATGAAATACAAACTCTTTAAAATTTATGGTGTTCAGAGTTTTTGAACAATTGTACTACTTGCATTTATCACTACCGCACAAAGTAATAAAATATTGATTTTCTTTATTTCTTTAACATATTAAGAAAACTATTGTACTTCTTATGATCTTCATTACTCGTACATGCCTACCAATACTCATGAAGAGTACAATTTCATTTTGACCTAACTAGATTTTTCATTTTCTGTTTAACAAAACGAACATTTTAATTTTTATTCCATTCTCTTTTAAGATTTTTTTTTCCACCATTTTGTCCTACATTTTCTCTTCTCTAAAATTTATATAGATTGCTGTATTTATATATGAGAATATGCGAACTGGCTATGCCGAAAGCCTTTTATTATCTATGTATTGTCCCTGTTTATATCATTATCCCTGTTTAAATTTCAAGAAACCGAGAAATCATAATAGAGAATAAAATAGAATTTATAGGTAAGAAAAAGAAAGTGTATTGTATAGATAAGGAAGAATGCAGTTTAATGCAAAACTTAAAATTTACTTTCCTTATTAATGCGGTGTTTTTTTTTTTTTGTTATTGTGGAAGCGCCTGCAAGGATGATAAAGGCATATGTATATAATAGTTTATTTTCTTAAATGAAACTGAGTTGAAGTAAAAGAATATTTTTTCTCCTTCTAATAAAAATATTGTAATTTTTCACAGGGTTGTCCTAGTTTTCCAGGAAAATTTTATTTAAATTTGAATTATTATGAGTGAATCTAGGTATTTTGTTTAAATTTATAGCAAAGAAATAATTAGAGAATTGAAAATGTTAATTAGTAAGAGTAAAATTTGTGAGGATTTTTTATTATCATTTTACCAATTAAAGCTCATTTTGTAAATTTAAAGAAAAACTTTGGGCAAACAAGTGAATTTAAAGTGGAATAAACTCGGGAATACAATTTTCTTGCGAATACACGCTTAAATCTTCTATCTGTACCTGAAAAAGGTATATTTCATACAATTAGTAGGGAAATGAGAATGTTCGTCCGTTACATACCTTAGAAGACTAAAATATAGAGAATATTAAGAAAATATTTAAACTAAAAAGGCGAATACATATTATAAAGGCTATAATTGTTTTTGTTTTGAGCCAGGAAGATAACATTTTGCTGCGAGTAAAATTGTACTTTGAAAAAGTTTACATATTTTAAAGAAATAGAACTTCACAACTGAACGATTAGTAGCGTTGCAATAAAATGATTTTAAGAACAATGCCTTTTTACAATTGTCTATGTTATTTCAAGATGGAAGGAGCTAAGGAAGTAAGTTGTTATTTTTGTGCGACTACATAAGTATAGTTTAAAATTTCAATTCCTCTCATAATTTACTATTTTATTTTAAAGCATAAGAAAAATATATACTTCCTCTCCCGTAAAAGAGGTCTGGCCTCATTTAAAATATTAAAAATAGCCCAATTTCATCGAACTAAACTCTCTACCTATATATTCAAATTGAAGCACTCTTTTAAAAATTTATTTTTTCATATGCACACAAAAAATATGAAAATAAATTTTGCAAAATAAACATTTTTATATTATATAAAATATAAGACCTGAATGCCAATGCCAACAATTATGGTAATATATAGGGGTCACTTTTATAAAAAAAAAAAAAAAAAATTATTACAAATTTATCAAATATTTCAAAGAAACCACCCAAATTGTTCAAGATTTCATATTTTATATATTTAAACAAGCTGCAATAAAAATATTAAAGAAAAAAGTAAAATGTTGGTATATCTAGCTACTTGAAATTTTTCGGCAAAAAATAGGAAAAATACCATATTTAAAAAAAATTTTTTTCCTATTGCATATTGTGGAAATGTGCAACGTATTCAAGAATAAAAATATGGAAACGATTATGATACAATATGGATTATTAGAGTATTGCATATGAATTCAAAATATTGGCATGAACAAAAAAAAATGAATAAATGTAAGACGTAATCCTAACACGTAGGTCATGCTGATTCAAAATTGGTGTTAAAAAATAAATTAAATATTGAAAAAATAAAAATATTACAAAAAATAAAATTATTCGAACGGATTTGAATAACGGATTTTGACTCATAAATAAATAGAGAAATAATGTGAAAGTAAAAATAATCCGAACGGATTGTAAAATTTTGTGTTACGATTACGAGATTTCCAACGTGACTAAACAACGTATTCGCCGTGCTTATAAATAATTAAAAATTGTAGTTTTAAATTTTTCATTTTGGAACAGTTTAAATTATTTCAGAGCTTAAACGACTGTTTACTGTAGTTGCAGATTATTGGAACATTTTTCTTTTTCATTGTGCTCAGGTTTTGTATTCGATTCGCTGAAAATCTTTAATTCACTCAATATTTTTTGTGCAACATCTTAACTTGCAGATCGAATCCTTAGACTTTAAGAAAATTTTTGACTTCCCCGATCCAAATCGGAAATTTGTTAAAGTAGGATTAAAAGTTTCCGGTAAAATTTTCTTAAATTGTATTTCATATCTCTTTTAATTGGAAATGGCTATTTGCAATTTTCCTTGGAACTGATTTTTGCGAGTTTAGCCCGCAATATCAACAACAATATCAAAAATAATAACACCATCAAAATATGACCCATTCAGCTCTTTAATATCACCTTTCAACAAAAATATTTTTTAAGGAACTAAAGAAAATCTTTCCGTTTTTATTTTCCTCAATATTTAGATTTACATTTTTTTTCCATATTTTACACTGCTAAGTTCACTGTTCAACACGATACGATAAAGATACAGGTGCAAAAAAATTTAAAATTCAAAGAATTATGTTTGAATGTATTAACAAAAATCGAAAATTGAATAAATTGCAAGAATGAATGGAATAAGAAATTCGAGTCTAAAATTTTTCACATTGTAATGAATTTTTGGGTCAAATGCGCTTACAACATGCTGAACTTATTTAAACTATTTGTTATCCCTATGTATAATAAAATATCCTTTCTATTTTTTTTCCATATTAAACACAGAATTCTGTTGAAAATTTTTTGATTTATAAAAAAAAATTTTGTATACGTAACCAAATTGGAAATTTCATAAATCAGAAAAACATACACCTTTATTCCTTTAAACTTTTGAATTTATTTAAAATAAAAAAAAATGTGATTAATATTTTGTTCGCATTTTCGAATATGCATACGTGCAGGTGAATTTTTTTGTTTACACTAAATCTATGATAGGGAAAAGTAAAATAAGTACAGCAATAGTAGAATAAAATTTCTGTGGTTCTAAGAAATAAGGTGATAAATAGAAATAATTGTTTAGAGTACAATTCAAAAATGCAATTATAATTTCGAAATTAATTAATAATCACGTAAGTTAAATATTTTGAAAGAATCTAGAGTGAAGTACGAAAAAATTTAAAATAAAAGGGAAATTAAGATTTGCCAAACTTGACTCCAGCAGTGATTGCTTCTAATCACAAATTATTGCGTACATTCTGGTCTTTCTACAAAAATGAATTGTAGGAATTAGTCAAACTTAATTAATAACTGGGATGGTTCAGAAGATTTTCCAGACAAAAAGTCCTGAATACTGCTGTTTTTAAAATAAATTTCAATGATTTTTAAATTTAATTCCGTAAGAAATTTTAGTTTGTTTTTCAAGTTTGAAAGTACTCAAATTTACTCAACTTAGCAGAAAATATGTAACACTAAAAATCTCCAATGCCATAAGGCGAAGAATGCCTTAATAAATTGATCTTGTCGTATCATTCTGCCAGTATGTCAGTTTGCCTTGGAAATAAATTCGAGAGCAGAGAAATCTATATACAAACTTAAAGCTCTTGTTAAATTTTTCCATTATGAATTTTACTGAAAGCTTGTTTGCTCTGAAAAATTCCGTACAATATACTTCCTCATACAGTAAATTTTTTAAAAAATTCTTTAACTTTATTTTCAATTATTCTTGAAATTCAATCCATTATTTGACATGGTTCGAATATCAATAACAATTTAAACAAAATGTTCTCAGTTTATTATAGTTTACATAATAGTAAGTAAAATACTATAGAATTTTCAATTTCAAATACAAATTTATAAGATTCGCATTCGCATTCAGCTAAACATTACAATATACATTGCATCCTCTATAAAATAATCTGTGTATTTACTTTATTATATGGTATAGGCGTCAAAAATATCATTCGCAAATACTTTTATAAAATTTTCTGACATCGAAACTTGAAAACTAAAACTGTGTATTTGAACATAAAATTGGTACGAAAAAAAAAAAATGAAAAAAAAAAAAACTTTTATACAATCATTGATGTAGAAATTCGAAGTTAGAAAGTTTATTGAAAATATTTGATTGTAAATAAAAAAGAGAACAAGGATATATTTGGGATGTGAACGCTTCAGCACAAACATACTCTACGTATAGAATTGTAGGTAGATAGTGCATCACTAAGTTCCATAAAAAATCAATTCAGTTTGATTTAAAAAAAACATTTTATGTTGAAAGTTTTTATGGTTAAATATTTTAGTGTGGATATGTACAAGTTCCTGTAGACAATAATTTTGGTTGAAAAAATGGTAGTTATTTAAGGTGTTGTGCTCATATATTTTGTTCGAAATGGGTGATTGGAAACGAAATTTAAAATCTTTTCGCTGATACTTAAATTTTTTTCAAAGTAAATTTTTCCATTTTACATTAAGAGTTCTTTCGGCGCTTCCTTTGTATTTGGCTATTAGAAGTACATTGTATTTTCTATTTATAATCTATCAACTGATTTAAGTACGTTCTAATAATTTTTTTCAACTAATTTAAGTAAGCTTACATATTTGGCAACTATGTACAATGGAAATTTCTTAATTCCTAAAAATTTGACTGTCTAAATTCAAAAAATTTGCGAAAACTTAGAAATTTATTTCCATACTTTTTTAAATCAAGAATTCAACATTCAAACCAAAAAGTGCATAGGCAAATAATCGTTTAGTCATAATATGTATGATAACAGAATCTTAATGCTAAATGCTAAATATTTAAATTCTTAGGATAAAACATTCACAGCAAAAGTTCGTTTCTATCGTAACCATTTAGAAGATGATGAAAATTTCCAGTCTGTTATGAACGTTTATTCAAGTTTAGTTGTAACGGGCTTTGTATTTTTTGATAAGTTTTACTTGAAAAAAAAAATTGTATTCTTAATATTAGGTGTTCAATTTATTAATTTATAAAGCAATATTCGACAAATTTTTCGAAAATTCTTTAAATAATTTCTGTATGATAAGAGGTTAAATAAAAATAGTTGCATCAAATTGCTAAACATGAGATTATAAGGTGATTTCCTTTGAAGTACCCGAATTTTATACCATTTTTTCATTTCAAAATCGCGAACTTATCAATTTATTTAAGTATATAGTAATGCTAGATTGCCACCGGGTACCTATTTGAAGAATATATTGATGTTATTCTGATCGCAATTATTGCTTATAATAATAAGTTTTTGAAATGGAACATTAACTTAATATTAGACAAATTTCGTTATATATGTTCGGTATACATAATATATATTCTTTATTACATAATATTTAAAAATATTGCATATTTTAGGGGGCGCGTTCCGATTTTTCTTGTAATTTTTTTGAAGTACCTATAGTTATTTGTTTTTTTTTGTTTCTACCAAATGTTAGTTTTTTCAATCATTTGTCTGAATTGATGACTAAATGCCATTTAACCGATTAACATACAATATAATTAAATTGTGGGCATTTATGAAAATGCTAATTGATCGGAAATTCTGATTCTTACGCATTTAACTGTTTTCTATTGGATTGAATTCAGTTTATAATTAATATTCAAGTGAAAAGTAAAATCAACTTGTGAAGTCAATAAACTTCCCATCTTTTATAGATTTTTTTCAATTCAATTTAATTCTAATGGCAAATCATTTCATATTCCATACACACAGTAAATTTAACTTTAACAATAGTTTCACAAAAAAAAATTTTATTCCGAAAGATTTATCCTTATTTTTAGCACTTTTCCAAAAATTTTTTGAAAAAAAGTGCTTATTAGTTTCACTCTGTCCGTCCGTCCGTCCGTCCGTCCGTCCGTCCGTCCGTCCGTCCGACCATCCGTCCGTCCGTCCGTCCGTCCGTCCGTCCGTCTGTCCGTGTGTCTGTTTACAAAACTTTTACACCCTTGAAGATAGAAAGCTGAAATTTTGTACGTACATAGATTTTTACTAGAAACTTATTTCCGTAGAACAAAATTTTCACCTATCTCCCCCCCTCTAGAAGTTATACCCCCCCAAAACCCTAAAAATGGCCTTTTTTAACTATTTGTTGCAATGAAACCATAAGCATTTTTTAAATTTTGCAAACGCATAAAGGCAGTGGCTTGCTTCCCCTAGCGCGGTATACTATGGTTAAACTTTAGAAAAACAAAATTCCCGTTCAAATTTACCGTTATCTAAGGTCTTTTTTTTCCAAATTTTTGATGTCGTTTTTCTTCTAGACCCAAGCTTGTAGAAGCTTTAAATTTTAGGGGCTTTTAGACATTAATAAATAGTTCATTTCATTAGAAGAAAATTTTTTTCCATCTCCACCCCCTCACAAGTTATTGCCTCTTGAAATTTGTAAAATTTGAATTTTTGACACCTTATATTTCCGAAACCGCAAGCTTTTACAAATTTCTATAAACACAAAAAGCTAACGGTAAATTCCATGAAATTAAAAAATATAATTATTTTTCTTATCTCACACAATTAACCTTTAAAATCGAGCATTATTTTAACCCCTTTTTATATTAATTTTTGCTTTATTTCAAAGACTGCATATATGCGTCATCCTAAATATATGCAATCCTAGCAATAGTTTTGTATATGAATGAAAATAATTTTAATAGTATGATAGGTATACATAGACTGTATTTAAAAGCAGAATTTTCCCTTGTTGAAGGGAAAAGTGCTATAATACAAACCATTGGTTTGACCCAACTTTATTAGAATTCATTTTAATAAAAATTGGACAAAAATCGAAAAATATGATTGAAATTATTGAAAATCTATAACCAGTCTATAACCATTAATATAAAAATTATGAATTTATAGAGTAGAAAAAATAAAAACTTTTTAAAGAGCTCGACAAAACAAACAAACAAACCAAAATAAAAAAAAAATTTTAATCTATAAAAAAAAAATATTTCTTATCCTAATCAAATATTTAAGTCCTTTTTATTTTTTGACTTAAAAATTCATATGAAATCAAAATCTTAAAATACAAAAAAAAATGGAAATAGAAAAACAGTAAAGGATAAAAATGACGATTAAATAAAAATAACATCAATTTTCTATTGTCATTTCAACCCTAATGTAAAATTGACACAAACACATACACACACACATTAAATATAAATGGGAATAAGAAGTGAATGATGTTTAAAATTTTTTCCCGGAATAAGGCTAACGAGAATAAAAGATGATAAAAATTACAATTTATATTTAAAATTGCAAAATTTATGATTTTATTGTGTTAATGTAAAAATGTTAATCCTACGGTAGCCTCAAATAGAATATTGCCATGGAACACTATTATATAAAAAAAAAATTATATATATAGAGAAGAGTTAATATTAAAAATTTCTTGAGCCCTTTTAAAATTTTTCATTTAAAATTCAATAAAAAATCATTTTGTTTACCCGTCCTAGGATTGTCTGTATTATCTCGTATTTTAAAACTGAAAAAGGAATTAGAATTTAATAAAATTTTCATTATCAGTAGAAAATTTTTAAAATGAATGAAAAAATTACCTATAATTTGAAAAAGAGGCTTTATGTATGGTAATGCAGCGTATTTTCCTCGCAACATACACTTTATCCAACCTAATTTTCTTCTATTACGACAACAGGATGAACTATTGATTTAAAATTAATGATTGCTAGTCTTCTTGTCCGTTTAATTTTATTCAAGTGCTCCTTCAATCGTTGAAGAGTTTCGTTGTTACTGATCTCTGTATTTCGCAAATTTGCATTTCATTCTGTATACACTGCATCTTTCTTTCTTTTTCAATATGTCATTTGTCAATTTGTCCTTGTTAGAATAAATATTAACAAATATTCCCTGCTGATGTCAGATATCTGAAAGTTGTTGATATAGTCTATATTTTATAATCATATAAGTTTACGTTGTCCGTGGTTTTTCTTATTCGTTAATTTATCTGGGTTGCTTGCATACCGTACACCTGTTTTCTCGTTGCAGCTTTCTTTTTCTATTTTTGTTGAATTTAAAGTTGTGTTCCTTCGAATATTCATTGCAAATTTTTGTGTCTACTATGAATTTGTATTCTGTTTTTATATCTTTGATTTTCATCGGTGTAGTCTACATTCATTCACTTGGATCATAGAGTTGGAAGCCGCTATTTTATGTTCTATGAAACTATTCGAATAATTTGTATTGTAGCATGTTGTGTACTGGTTTTCTCGGTCAATATTAATTCCAATCTTCTTCATTAAGTGAGAAAATTTTAAAAGGAATCAGAAGAATTCTTAGAAATAACTCACAAAATAAAAACCTGCGGCATTTTTGGATTAGAATGAGATTTTTATATTAGCGTATTTTAATATTTTAATAAGTTCTTTAATATATAAGAATAAAATGAATTTAACAAATAAGTTTAATAAGATACTTTACCATATAAATGTTTGCTGAACACAATTTTTACACGATTTGCTGTAGGAAAATTTAAAATATATTTTAATTAAATATAAGATAATTTTACTAAATTCTATAAAATCACCTTGTACTTTACTGTATCTTCGTAAATTATGAGTTGATTTTCCGAAATCATAAATGAATCAACTGAATCTGAAATACAACCATTATTAATTAATCAAGTTTTCAACAAAATTTTTATATTTCTAACACTACCCAAGAATATCCTCCTTTCAACTATATAAAGAACCTTATTCTTTCTCCATTAACAAAATAGTTGAATGAACTATAACTATAATCCCTAATTATATTCAAAATTTTATGGACAATTTCACTTTATTACTTTCAAAAATTCAAATTGTCTCTTATTATTCTTATATAATGGAAAATAACAATAAAAAAATCAAGAAGAACAAAAAAAAACTCCATTTTAAAGAAAGTGTAAATCTTCTTTTTTAGTTCCTCCAAAATTCCACATTATTTTCACTTTAATTCAAATATCGCAACTACTTTTTTTCCGCTTTTACAACATCCTTAGAATATCCTTTTTGTTGAAAAGTGAAAATATGTGTAGATTAAAGAACCTCAAAATTGCCATTTTAAAAAGAGATAACAATAAAAATATTTTAAAAACGGAACAAAATACGAGAAGAGTAAAAGCGTAAAAACAATAAAAAAGTAAAGTATGTAACATTTTTGTATACAAACTAACACAAAATATCTAAATGTATGAATATCCTTTATTATCCTTGAATATCGTATTCAATTTCTAGACTAATCTTATTTCCATACAAAAGAAAATGTGAAAATAAATGTGAAAAAAGAACAATAAAAACTAGCTTAGTGTCAGTGAATTTCAGTCTGAAAAAAATTCGATAATTTTCAAATAATAAAATGGAAATAATGTGCGAAAAAACAGTTAACTATAAAGTACTTATACCTATAAGGTATCAACACTTTTTTTTTAAGTGACGGAAATTTGAAACAAGAGGTAGTTTTAAGAAAAATTTTTAATAATATTGGAATATTTGGTAGCGTCTTCTACCTTATTTCAAACGCACTACCATTTAATAGAGTATTTTGCCTGATTAAAGTACATTTGCCATAGTTCTATTGTTTTCCAAAAATTTTCCATGTATTTTTATGATTTCGGAAAAAAAAATCTTAATTGCCCGATTCGGAAAAGATCTTTTTTATTTAACCGGTTTTTTTCCCAATGTAGTCATGCAGGAACAAAGTTTTCTATTATTTCGAATTGAGACAGAGGTGTGACGACAATTGGAATTATTTAATTGGAGGCAAGATAATTTTTAAAATTGGAAGATTATGCCAAGATATTTTGACTAGCAGTCTATCAGCTAACAGATAGCATTTCGTATTTACATTTTATATATTCCTTATTCATTTATTCCTCTCGCCGTTTTATATTCTGATGTCCTAGCTTATGGCTACGATTGTTTGAACAAAATTGATTCCTTACATTTTATGCTTAAAATAATACATTTAATTATATATACGTGGATGAATAAATTAGCAAAGAAATAAAATATAAATAATAGAACCATTACAAGAGAGTATTACTTTAGCAATTGTGCACAATGGGCACCCCCAAATGGGCACATATTCTCAATAAGTTTTGAAACTGCGAAGATGAAGAATGACCCAGAAACTTCATTCTTTTGTAGATTAAAGGCTCCGTTTCTTTCTCTTATTGACAAAACGTGCAGGTGCCTTTTGTAATTTATGCTGTTTTCTATGATAATTTATTCGACACCAGCTCAATATCTGCAACACTGGAAACAAACAGGCTAAATGATCTTGAATTTGTATTTTCTCTCTCCTTTTATTATAAACGAAATCAGAATTTATTCCTTGTATTCAATCTAAAAAATTTTAATGGTTTTAAAGAATCTCTATTTTGATATAAAAAGTTATTCACTAAAAACAAAAACGCTTCCCTTCACTTTTCTTTCCTTATCTTCTTTATCCTCTTAATCGTTTTATCCCATTTTGAATACAAAAAACGTATTCACCCATATTAAACTTCAATTCAAATGTCAAATTTTCCGAAATTGTACTAAAAAAAAAACGAGCCAAAAAAAAATTGTCTTGTTCTTTCTCTTCAGTTTTTTTCTCTTTGTTTCTTTTGTTTTATTTTTGTCTCTATTACTCACATTTAATTTTTCCCTTTTTAGAAATTTGGAAATCCTCTTTATTTTTTTGTAAAAAGAAAATTCCTCTTTTATGAAACAAAAATCTTCTTTTTCACACATTCATCTTTTTTTTTGTTTCCTTTATTTTTTCCTCGAAATTCAAGAGTATTTTTTAAAGACCAAATATAAGAAAAAAACAAGCACACATCATAATCCTGTGTTGTATTTTGTATGAAATTTTTTTTGTGGTGGGTAAGTGGCGGCAGCGGCAGCGACAGTAACACAGCAGCACATCAATTTGGCATACGTGCTTTTTGAATTTTGATTTCTTTTTGTTTTTTTTTTCATTTATTTTTTTTGGATTTATTCTGTATGATGCTTAAAGATACAATGAGAATATTGTTAAATATCGCGAATATTATCAGTTCAAATGTACTTACATATATGAGTGAATGTAAAAATTAAAAAGAAAAATTTACATATTGCTATAGAAATAAGAAAAAAAAATAAATTGTATAAAATACAAACAAAAAAAAAATCACTAAAAGCAAAAACCACAATAATTTCATTTTTTTCCCGTTTATTGTGTTTATGTGTGTTGTTAGTTCCCTAAATATTCACTTAAGGAGGAAAAATTTTTACAACTTTTACAGGATTTTCTTTTATTGTTGCGTTTTTTCGCTCTGTGTTTCGCTTTTTTTTTTTTTAATTTCAGATGTGGTAAGTTTTAATTTTTTTCCGTTCTTCTTGTTCTATATGAAGAATTTTTTTTTTTTACGCGGTTTATAGTTAATCTCAATCTGTCTGTCAGTTATGACTTATAACACTTATAAAGATGAAAATTGTGTTGAATTCTGAGGTAAGGTGGTGGATTATATGCAATGAAAAATTTCGTGCATTACTAATTTAATAAGGTTTATACGTGCAACATGCAATGATTTTACATTAATCTCATATAAATTATCTGATATTTTAAAAGAACAAATCCTTGTAGGGCATGACGATTAAAAACAAAAAAAAATTTAAGTAACTTTGATTGTAACATGGAAAAAATGTCAGAGATAAAGTGTTCTATAACATGTGGTTTTGATAGTGCTTTTCATTTAACATACCTTGCTATATTAAACTAAATATTAATAGTGTATTTTAATTTTTGAATTTATTAACACATTCACTTCTAAACTGAATTTCACTTCTCTACGGCTGGAACATAAGAATTGGTAACGGTTTGCCGATGACGGCAAGATTATACATAATTGATAATATTGAAAAACTAATTGTGACTATAGTAAAATTATTGCACAAAAATTGGCATTGGATAAGCCACTTAAATTTTGCAAATAATTCAAATAATCTAGAGTATTACCAAAAGCTCGAATTTTCTTCAATTCTATAAAAATATATATGTCATGTGTTCGCCTATTTCTCGTATTTTTTATACACTATGCCAGAATTGATCTATTATGTATAGGTGAGAATTGAGAACTCCTAGAAACAATACAGAAACTCTGATATAATTAAAATTTAAACATAATAAATGTACTCATCGTTCCCGAATATAATAGAGAGAAAAATAGAAAATTCGTATTTCTGCATAGTAGTTTGGCTCTCTCAATTCAAGAGAGATAAGAAAATAATATCACATGTCGCACTTTAGTTTTGTGTTTCAAGAAGGCCAATTTATTTCATACTTAAAACATTTTTTAAAAATTTTTAGGATGTAAATGGTTTAAATCATTCGTACAACACTAATTTTCTTTAGGCTGACACAAGTGTCTGCAATTTAAAACATTTAATTTTTCGTAAGCTTTGCTTATTTTTAGATATTTAATTTACTATAACAATTTAACAAGACCATGTATTTTTAACAAGTATCGTAATTTTTTACTTAATTAATCATTTCGTAAGAGATTTTTCACTGTATTTCTAAATAATTGCTATTGTATTAACAATTTCTAAAAAACGAGAAAATTGCATATTTTTAGGGGCTTCCACGTGCAAAATAGAGGAAAAAATGTTACAACTCCACTCACTTGTTTTATTTAAACTTTTCTGATATTTTTTTTTTTTAATTTTCGTAAACTTCCTTGATATTTCTTATCAAAAAAGAAATTTTTTTTTTTAAAATCTTAAGTTGGCACTTCACGACATTTAACACGTACGATGTAGTGTATGTGAGAAAGAGGGAACAAATATGTGTACAAACATATGTACTTGCAATTTTTCATTGAATTTTTCTCACTTTATCATTTTCATTTTTTTCTTGTTTTTTGTCTTAAAAATCTTAAATTTTTTTTTTATTTTTTTGCCGAGAAAATTTTTCGTCTTAAAAACATCATAAATTTGACATGTTCTTCTTTTATATTTTTGTGAAGAGAAGAAAAAAAATTATGAGAGAAAAAAAAAATTTGTTTTTAACAATAAAGATGAAATGTAAATAAAATTCATTTAAAAAAGTTGAAAATTTCATATTAAATAATTAGAAAAATTGCAAGAAGAAGAAAATTAAAAATTTAATAATTTTGGAATTTAACTTGAAGTTGCGTTAGAAGTGCTTATTAAATGAAAAAAATTCTTTAAAAAAAGTGGTTCAAACCAAACTTTTTTTTTGTGTCTTTCCAATTTCTGATGAAATTTTCATTGAATTTAATAAAATTCTGTTAAATCTAAAATTTTTATAGTAAAACGTGTAGTAAATTTGTTTAAAAAATTTAAATTTCCCATATTCGACCGCATTTAAGATTCGGATATCTCGAGTGCCTTAAATTTTGCTTCCAATCTCGATATACTTAACTAAAAGTTGGTTTTCCTAAAATATTGAAAAAATTGCGAAAGAAATCTTAATGGTTGCATCAATTTTTAACAAGCCTATGAAGTTTTCATTCTTATAATGCCAGCTATATACATACGTAACATTTATGTGAGTTTAACTATAAAAGCAGGTTCAAATTATAATTGACTCACCTAATTCAAGTAAAAAGCATGATGTTGCGAATATACTGTTTGTATTTCAACTTATTCAGTTTGGTTTTGTTCTTTCCCGTCATCTAACACAAAATCCTTGTTAACAATAAAATAAAGTCTCGTTCTTTTGATCTTTTTATAATTTCATTTCATATTTGATTCCACCACAAGCTCTCGTTTTCTTAGAAAATGTTTTTTATCAATTAAGTTAATTGCTGTTGCCAACAGTCTGTGGAATAACTGATAATTTTACGCTAAAAATAAATAAAGTTCATGAATAAGAAATTTTTCAATGCAAAACAAAATATATTAAAATTTTTTTAATATTTTAAATTTCTTAATGTCATACTTAATTTAAAAACTTAAACAAAAAAAAAATGGTTTACTAGTTTTTACTGTTTCATCAAAATTGAATATTTAAATTATATTTTTTGGGTATAACTAATAATTTTCAATTTGGGACGACGGCATTTAAGTGCAAACGAATTGAAAGTAATAGAATATTAAAATTGACAAATAAAATATTGAAGGTAATCTTAAACATTTTTAGAAATTTAAAATTTCTTTGAATTTTCTATAAAATTTTTTTCAATAAACTCTCACATTATTTTCAACCTTATCTGAAAGTTTCCTGAAGCACACGAAAAAAAATTAAGCTGAAATTTTTTTTTTCAATTTTGTTCCTTTCTACTCTAATGCAGTACTCATTATTTTATCTTTGTAGCATTATAAATGTATGTATGTACGTGAAGAAAGATAAAATCACATCAATTTTAAGTATAGTTTCCAATTCTAAGAAGAACTTAGCCATAACTGCAAAGAAAAATATGTATGGTAAAATGTAAGAGAGTACCAAGAGCCAAAGAAATTCTCAATTTTGTATGACGACTTTATGATATTGAATTTTCATGACTTTTCATATATCAAAATTACATTGTTAAATTCAACGATATACTTTGATTGGCAGAATATTAAGGATGAGTGTTAAATAAAAGTACATACGTATGTGTGATTATAATCAGTTATAAAAAAATTGTGTATAGGCCTATTGAGAAGCACAATCGATTACAGTAATTTTTAAACACAAAATATCTGACATTCGACTGAATTAAACAAAGAAAGAAAATCAACGATAAACTCAGAGATTAAAGATTTTAAAAATAAGATATGGCACGAAGTATAAAAAAAATCATAAATTTATCTGCATTTAAAGTGTATAAAAACTCATTCAAACACAAACTACAATTAAAATATAAAGCACACACACAGCCATATGTGAATTATAAAATTTTTCTGAGTTCATTTTACCAAAAATTTAATCAAGAATTTATTTTTATTAAATGACAAAGTTTATACATAATACGTATATATGCAAGATTATAAAACAATGTGTTTTCTATTTCGCTTACCACAAATGCATACAATTAATAACCCTTAAGTGAAATATCAATTTTTAGATCTCATTGCACGAAAATGTTTATATTAATTAATTCAATTGAGAAAGAAAACTAAAGGGTTCCTTAAGTATTTAAAAATATCAAATCCAGTCGTTAAGCTAATTGAGCTGAAATTTTTTTTTGGGCCACCTAACAAGAAAAAATTTCAATTTCTTTTCGTCTTCAAAGAATATTTAAATTATCTTAACTTTCATTCACCGTTTTGAATAGGAATTTTTTTCGAAAAATAAAATAAATTAACGTCACCGGAATATTTGACAGCCTTATAATATAATATGACATTTTTAAAATTTTGACAACGTCAAATATTAAATTACATTCCTTGTCATCTTGAATGAAATTTCATTAAATCCCTGATGTATGTAGCCTACGAGTATTAAACATCTGAACTATTTCCTAAATTATTATTTATCAATTAATCGTTTAATGATTTATTTTAATAATTCTTTCCTCTGTAACCTTCGATTTTCAATAATGTTTCGATAATATTATTAAAGTACTAGTATTATACAAAATCAAATACATTAAATATAAAATATGTAAGTAAGTCACATAATGAATTTAAGTAATAAACTGGTCGTATATACTTTATTAATAAAGTAGTTAAATTTTATCATAATATTGATAATTAAATTTATTAGTTGCGCTATTGATTTATTTTTATTTTCATTAATTAAAATCGTGCCCCATATATTTTTCTCTATACTATACACAATACACGTAAACCTATTATTATATGATTTATGTCTCTATATAAAGGTGAAAAATTCAAAATAGATTTAAGAAAAAAAATTTTAATTTTCATTTTGTATTTAAAATATTATAAATATGATTAATTAATAATATCGTTTATAATACCTTAAAGTAAATTTACAACAAATTATGAAAATTATCCGTCATTAGTAGGGCTGCCATTTAGTCCCAAATGAATTATATTGCTGTTTAATTTCATTGCCGTCTTTGTGTTTTCTGTATTTATATTTGATGTGTATTTCTGTTTTTTCTGCCTGTATGAATTTGTGGATTTTTAATTTAGTACATGAAATTTCCGCAAGCCTATACTTTAATAAATTTCAAAAATTTTTGATTACTTACAAATTTTCATAATTTATGTATAAAACCAAAATTTTTGACAGTTACTTTATTGCATCAAAACGTTACCAAAACAATAATCAAATGAATTATGACGTAATTCAATTTTGACAGATTATGTCAGTGATTCACTTCACAATGCCTTATTATATTAAACATTTTAAGCACATTTCTTTTTCTCTCTCTCTTTATCTAAAAAGTAGACTAACTTCTTTTAAAATTTTTTTCATAATTGCATAAATGCAGGTTTATTTTTTTCCTTTCTTTCTTTCGTTTTGAAATTAAAACCGAAATAATCCGATTTCTCAACATAATTTTTTTTTTTTGCTTTTTCTATTTGAATCTGTGTAAATTTTTGTTGTATAATAATAAATTTTAAATTAAAAGTATAATAAAAATCACATGCCACAATCAAAATTGTAAAACTTTTAATTTTGACACAACACACTAATTTTTTAAAATATTTAATTAAAATTTAAAAATAAAAGAAACAAAACAAAAATTTTAATTCAATTTTCTTCGGTTTAATTAACAGAAGAGACAAAAAAAAAAACAAAAGTGAAAACAAAAACATAAAAAATCAAAATGGTTTCCAAATGACTGATTTTAACATCTCAACCGGGATAATTTTGTAAATAAAATTTTTGTAAATTCATTTAATTTGTTTACAAAATACTTGAAAATAAGAACAAAATGGAACAAAAATATTTATTAGATAATTTTTTTACGGTTAAATTATTCAGGTAAATGTCAGGAGCACTTATTTTTCACGTGTTGTTTTTAGCACTTTTCCAAAAATTTTTTGAAAAAAGTGCTTATTAGTTTCACTCTGTCCGTCCGTCCGTCCGTCCGTCCGTCCGTCCGTCCGTCCGTCCGTCCGTGGACACTTTTTTTGTTTACAAAACTTTTACACCCTTGAAGATAGAAAGCTGAATTTTGAATTGAAATGAAATTTTGTATGTGCATAGATCTTTACTAGAAACTTATTTCCGTAGAACAAAATTTTTACCTATCTCCCCCCCTCTAGAAGCTATACCCCCCCAAAACCCTAAAAATGGCTTTTTTTAACTATTTGCTGCAAAGAAACCATAAGCATTTTTGAAATTCTGCAAACGCAGAAAGGCAGCGGCTTACTTCCCCTAGCGCAGTATACTATAGTTAAACTTTAGAAAAACAAAATGGCCGTTCAAATTTACCGTTATCTAAAGTCCTTTTTTTCCAAAAGTTTTTATGTCGTTTTTCTTCTAGACCCCAGCCTGTAAGAGCCTGAAATTTTAGGAGCTTTTAGACATTAACAAATACTCGTAGTTCATTTCGTTAGAAGAAAATTTTTTCCCAGCTCCACCCCCTCTCAAGTTATCGCCTCTTGAATTTTGTAAAATTTGAATTTTTGACACCTTATATTTCCGAAACCGCAAGCTTTTTCAAATTTCTATAAACGCAAAAAGCAAACGGTAAATTCCATGACATTAAAAAATATAATCATTTTTCTTAACTCACACAATTAACCCTTAAAATCGAGCATTATATTAACCCCACTTTATATTAATTTTTGCTTTATTTCAAAGACTGCATAAATTGTTCATCCTAAATATATGCAATCCTAAAAATAGTTTTGTATATGAATGAAAATAATTTTAATAGTGTGATAGCTATACATAGACTGTATTTAAAAGCAGAATTTTCACTTGTTGAAGGGAAAAGTGCTACAATACAAACCATTGGTTTGACCCAACTTTATTTATTTCTCTCTCTCGTGTTTTCTGATATTTTGTATAATACGCTTTTGATTTCACCTTAGGTGTTCTGATCGATTTACAAAAAAAAAATTCAATATTTAATCAAAGTTTATTTTGAGTTTAAATAATTTAGTAATTGGAAATTAAAGAAAATTTATTTAATTGGAGCATAATTTTTGAACAAAAAAAATTGAGAAAATAAAAGAATTTAGTCTAAATGGCTGTAAGATGGTAAAATTTAATAAATTGTGGTGAAATTTCTGGTTTTCTTCTAGAAAAATTATTGAAAAGCATGGATTCAGAATCAAATATGCATTGTCTGTCATTCATATGTAACTCTGATATAAGTGCCGGAAGAATGTAGCATATATTTCTTTTCGTGAGGTTCGAGGTAGATTAGCTTGGTGATAAAATCATTTTCCACCTTTCCTGGGAACCGACAAAAAAAGTTGCTACTCATTGGTTTTACGATCTACTGGTTGGTGAAAGCTTATGTCTATGTCACAATTATTCTTCCTCATAACGTAAGGTAACTATGCACTGAAAAAGACTGAAGATGGCACATTTCATTACTTTCCTGTATATAAGTGCATAGTGCTAACAAGAATGAAAGCACGAGAATCATTTTTTATTTTGACCTCTTAAAACAGTTTGCTGGCCGGGAGGTGATATTCAAGAATTAAATTTATTCATCGAGTTGACTAACTTAATGTAAAAGTGTAGGACATTAATTTGCTTATGTTGTATTCCCAAAATTATATTGTGTGGTTTTGAGGTTATATTGAACAGTGTATTGAACATCTGAATCAACTGCCATTTGTCATAAATTTTAATAATAATATTGGTTTTAATATGTAGAAAACGTAAATTTTGCGTTATATAATTTTTTGTGTTCATTTTGTCGGAAAAAATGAATTTTTTCATAGTATTTTTTCAGAGCCAGTTTAATTTTTCGTAACATTGCATACAAAATTCAATTATATATTGAAGCTTTCATTCGAAAATATTATAGAGAAGATATACTATTGAGAGAAATATTGACATCAAGTTCTCAATTACTCTTTTGTTTAAGTCAATTTAATTGAGATTAGATAAAATGCTAAGCACAAATCACAATTAATAGGAGCACCACAAATAACAAAATTAAAATACAAACACTAAAAATAATGAAAATTTCTAATATTGCTACTATTTTGATGTTTAAATATTAAATTATACAATTATTTTTTAAAATTGTTAAACCTAATCTTTTAGAAATAACAAATAGCTGCAATTGTTCATTTACTTGTAGATCTGTTAAAAATTATTAATTGCACATGCACATGCAATCATTTTAATGAAACAATCAAAAATTATAAAAATGACTCCCATTTTTTTCTTGTTATTGTTTTTTTTCTATAGAATATGATTTATTATATTGATATCAATACAATACAATAAATCATATTCTATATCATTAAATTTAATTCATAAAAAATATGATTTCATCATGCAATATAGATCGTATAGTAGCAATAAAAGATTAATTGCTTTGCTGACACCATAACGTTTCTTCTTGTTTTCATTCTTAATTCACAATATTAAATAAATAAATCATTGATTTATAATTTTTTTTTTTTAAATTTAAAAAAAAATTACAATTATTAAGATGTTAATTGCATAATAATGCAAATAAAATAATTTTTCTTGTATAATTGTGGGCTATTTTTTATTTACAATTCATAAATTTGGCAATCTTTTGCATACGCAATAATAATTTAAAATCGCATTATATGAATAGAACAGCTTTTTTTAAATATTGGGTGTGAGCATAAGAATCTAGCCATTTCGAATTAAAACTCACTTTTCCTGCTCAGTACAATAAAATAAATATTTATTTTTTAGAAGTGTTAGCGCTCAATTTACAAATTCAATTTTAAATTATTTTCAAAATTCACAATAGACAAAAATCATTGATTATTACTCTCACTGCCACAGCCTTTTTTAAACCTTTTTCGAATAGGTTTTTATCAGTCAAAAATCTTGACAAGAATATATTATAAAATTGTTTTGGGCAGACACTTCGGCCTAAAAAAAGAGATATTGACTCGTACGTAACTCTTGGAATATCCATATAAAATTTTTTTTTATTTTGATACAGTGACGGTGATTATACATGAATCAAGAAAAATTTTGAAATTGGAATGGGATTTTTCTAATGATTTTTAGATACCTGTTAAAATGATGATTGTAAATTTATTGTACAATATCGGCAACTACAAAAAATAGTCGCGGTAACGGGATGCTTTCTTTGTGGCGGCAAATTTTGTTTGTGGCCATTGCTGACAGTAATGTGTAAGGCCCTATTGACTAACCTAGCGGTGAAAGTGTTATTCTTTGACAGTTATTGTTTTTGACGTACACATATAATGACTGCAAATATTTAATAAACAATTTTTTGCAGGGCTCATAATTAATTCTTCAAAAAATAAAACAGATTTGTACCTCTTTAAGTCAAGTTGCAAGAAATCCGAGAGTATATCACGAAGTCGCCACCACAACTATACATCACTACCATTCTGTTTCACAACTACGCATCATAAGGACGTCGCATTTGAAAAATTTCCCATTCTTACCGTTTTTCCCATTCTAACATACAAATCGTCTCATTCGATTGGAATGAATAAAAAATTCTTTTGGGAGTATGATAATTCTGACCGTCCACTCCATTAATATTCCTTGGCCCTTTTCAATTACTCGGGCTGTGAAGGACTTACAAAATTGGTTACAAATTTTATAAATTTAATTGTTCAAAAATTTAATTTCTGACAACGATTCCTGAGAATTTCCTTGAAAAACAAAATGAACTTGAAAATTTTTCTATAATATTTCATTTGCTTTCTCCTTGTTCATATTTTAATACCCAAATATAATAATATAATGTCCTCCTAAACCTCCTTAATTATTTAACCATATATTTTTCATTCTTCAGGTATAAGTTAATAATTTGAAAAAGAAAAACAATATTTTCCTCTTCATTATTTCATTTATTATCTCGTCCTGTTCCGCTCCGTTCCTTACACCGTTATATATAAACAAAATTTCCACATTCAAATTCAAATCTCCACTGGGCCTAATTTTAAAACATTTAGAAAAAATTACGAAACTTTTTTTGCTCTTTTTTTTTGTTCTTTTAAAAATAAAAAACAAAAGAAAAACCCGGAAAATCAAATTTTCCTTTTGGCAAAAATTTATCCTAAACCAACTGAGAAAAGGCTATCAAATTGTTTATTTCTTTAAAGGACGAAAAAAAAAAACCAAAGTGTATCAGGCTCAGAAATGAAGAGAAAAAAAAACAACCAAGTACAGACAAAAAAATAAACAAAGACAAAGCTAAAATCGCCCAAGACAGTAGCAAAAATAACAAGTTTCCTTATTTGTTTTTTTTTTTCGTAACTTCAACATAATTAAACCCGAAATGATGAAGAAAGACGTACAAAACACAAGCAAAAAAAATTAACAAATTAGAGAGTAACTGGGAGTAAGAGACGCAAAATACGAGCAATATAAATGCAGAAGAAGTACAAAAAACAAAACAGAGCAAAAAAAAAAGAAAATTAATGAAAAACTGTGAATAAATTGCACTACTTAAAAAGTTAATCTTTGGTATTTTTCCTTCTTGTGTTTTGTGGTTAAAAGCAAAGAAAAAAAATTTGGCTGATTGTGGTTTTTTTTTTACTAAATTTTTGATGGTAACACAATGTTACCGCATTTTATTTTAATACTTTTTGAAAACAGAACAAGAACAGAAAAAAAAAAAAAAAACAAAAATTAAAACATAAAAAATATGGCAATTAGTTTTTTACCTATGTAAAAAGGATAACTTTAAGTGGCAGATTGTTGAAATTGAAACATTAAAAAAAAGTGAACTAAAAACTCAAAAAATTTTACAAATAAAATCCTTAATTTTTTTTTATTTTATATTTTTGTAAAGAAAAAAGGATATAAATATCCTTAGAAAGTCATTTAAGTCAAATAAAAATTTATAATTTTTAAAAAAGTTTTTTTTTTTCTCTTTCTTTCAACTAAATTACGACTTCTAATTTGAATTGAAGAAAAAATATAAACCGAAATATTAAAATCAAATCTAATTTGCATAAAAATGGGGGCAGCAAATTTAATGTCAATATTATTGTGGGAAAATTGCATGAAGATTCTGAAAGGAATTTAATTATTCAAGTATGTAAATTAGAAGGATTTTTCAATAATAGTCATGGAATTTATATTGAAATCGGTATAATGGCCTAATTAGTAAATATGTGTCTTTTAGAGAAATAGGAAACTTATACCTGGAGGAATAATCGATGTCAAATAGAAGATAGTTCGCTTACATAGAAAGCGATGCAAGATTTTTTGATTACATTTCTTGATTAATCATTTATATTGCATGGTTATTGTTTACTTGGTCTGAACCACGAAGTTGGAAATTTCACAATTTTTCCATATGTCTGCCTCTTCAATATCCTCCTCATTCTTAATTTTTCATCTTACATTTATAGCATTATTATAACATAATATACTTATTTAATCGTATTTTAATATTGAAAATAAAAATCGCAACTCACCACAAATTTACAAAAACTAGGTTGGGCTATACATAATATATAAAGGACCCAAAAATCTATTCCGTCGCCATAATTTGAGCATAGTATGATCGTCCTTCAGCAGTTTTTCAAAAAATCCACATCTTCTGCAAATAAAGAAATAGTTAGACAGTATCTTTCTGGATTGCAAGGTAATTTAGAAGGTAATGGCTTTAATATTCTTTTTTTTTAAATAATTGAACGGTTTTGGATACAATTGAATTGGAACCACTGTTTAAGAGAACTGGAGAATTTAGAAAAAATTCTCCAGTCTCTAAACATAAGATGTTCAATCGAAAAATTTATAATAAAACCTCGAAATTTTGAATTTGAAAAAACTTTAACCTTGTCTAAACCTAAAAACCTTATTTTTTTTAAATAAAAAATTTGCCTAACCTTGATAATAAAATTATACACAATCAAATAATTTAATTTTTTTTTCCTTTCACATCTTATTTATTTTCTTTAAGGTAAATTGAATATAAGCGCAATTATAAAGGGAAAAAAGGACTAAATTGAGAGAAAAAAAAATTTAAGCATCCTTAATAAAATATTATGAAGAAGGTTATTGTGTTTTCCATCTTTTAAGTGTAAAATAAAGAAAAAAAATTATCAAAATCAAAATGGTAAATATTTTTTTGAGTTAATTATGAAGACAATTAACCAACCATTCTATAAACAGGTTTTTTTCAACAAGAATTATTCTTGAAGATTTTAATAATTTAAAAAATTTTGTATTTTCCTTTCTATTCAGGAAATTTTAATTCAAAAATGAATAAAGAACAGTCATTAGAGAAAAGAAATGTTACTAATTTTTGATTTAAGGTAAAAAATACACGAAATTAGATTAGTGAAAATGGTAATTAAATTGTGAAATTGGAATTTCTAAAAAACTAAAATAAATCAACTTGATAATTGAAAATAGTAGGCGCCATTATGTTAATTTTGAATTAAAAAATTTCACTCTTAAAATAAGAGTGAATAATATTTCTTTAGATACTTATTTTAGCAATATTTAATTAAAAATCCAATTCTCTAAACGTGCTTATGATAAAAATGTAATAGATATATATTTCCTATTGAAATTCCCTTTCAGTTCCTGGAAAATTAAAGAAAAGAAATGAAAATCAATGTCTCCAAGAGACCAAAATCATCAAGAACATTCAGAGTGCGAAGGCATTTCGGAATATTTAGCGTCATATTTTTATGAATTTAGTGTTTAAGTGGTGTTTTCTCACTTGGCTAAACCCACTCGATCAAAAATATAATTTGAGTTTTTCGACCTTCGGAGCAAACATTAAAAAGAAGAATTACTTTCCGGTCGTATATTACTAACAATGATAAGCTAATACAATATCGGAGCAGAGGAATCCAAAACCCTATATCAGGAAATTTGTAAAATTCGATAAGGTAAATATCGGCTCAACTTCGTAAGATTGATTAGTTAGATTTATCTGGTTATAGCTTCAACAAACTTTTAATATTTTTATTTTTGAAATTAGCTCATGGTATGCTGACAAAGCAAAGATTAACTCTTTAGTATTTAATTTTTATCACTAACTCAAATTGGCCAAAAAATGGGTTATCGGATTTTGGAAAATTTCCGATGTAGGAATGAGTGCGATGTAGGAAAGAACACGATGGAGAGGTTAGATAGCACTTGTTGGAATCATAACAGCAAAGAATATCACAAGAATTATGCTACATAAAAACGATAATAAGTGGAATTTTTAACGTAAAATTTGTAGGGACTGAATTACATAAGAGGAAGGTGATAGTGTTATTAAGATGATTCCGAAGAGTTTACCTCCAAAAACAATGAAGAAGGAGGATTTAACAAGAAATAATTTTCATTATAAAATAAAACGAACGAAATAATGGAAAAAATAGTTCAGAATGTCAATGGTACTCAAGTCAAAATAGTGAAGAAGAGTTTTTACTTTTCATTAAAAGAAGGAAATTTTTGAGGCTAAAATTAAAGATTCACAAACTCGTATACTTGTATACACTTACATTTAATTAACAAATTACAAAATACTTTTCTTTTAAATTGAAAAATTTGCATTCTTATTTACTATTTTTCTCTTCATATTATTTTGCAATTGGCATATTAACTCTCATTTTCCGAATAAAATATTTTGAAATATTTTTAATGTAATTTTTTAAATACTCGTATACCCCAAATTATAAACCTAACCAAAATAATACACAAAGTATAATTTAAATGTCATTCAAACAATGAGTAAGAGAACATGATAATTAAGAAATTTGTAATTTTACAACTATTGCTTGTTTTAAAGGTTTATTAAATTCGAAATTCAAAGAATTTTACAGATAAGGCAAGTTGAAAAACAAAAAATAAAATTAATTTGCCAAAAAAAAAAGAAATAATAAAAAATTATTTTTATCTTTTGAGAATTAAAAAATCAAAAATTCAACAAAGAAGTGAAGAAATTAAAAAAAATGTGTTGATTTAAGAATTTGATATTGCAGCCTCCACCGCCACCTTTCATATAATCGGAAAAATGTAAATGAATTTTCATCTTGTTGTTTTTATTGTTACTTTTAAATAAAGTAATTATTGAAATAATAAACATGAAAATGATGAAATCGTGAAGCAGATGTAATTTTCTTGCTTATTTAAAATAATTTGGAAATAATTTTTGTAAAACATTTCATTAATTTGCTATTTAAAATTGAATTGATGGAATGATTGTACATACCGGATGAATTGAAATAAACGAAAATAAAAACAAGAGGAATAAACGCAAATCTCGACTAAATTTTTTGAGATTATTTTTGGAAAATCGAATCGATTTTTCACTGATTTTCTGATGAAAAAAAGTCAAAGAAGTTTCATTTTGCAACTATCTAATAAAATTATTGGGAGACTTACAAAATATGCAATATGGCAAGCAGCCCTTGCTAAACAGAGCTCTTAAGCCTATAGTATTTTGAGCACATGTTGATTTTTTGCAATTTTGGGCTGTTCACGAAATTGATAGTTAAATGTGTTTTCAAATACACATTTACCTTAAAGATAATTTTTGGGGGTCTGTAGAAACACCCAAAATCGATTTCCTGAAATGTTTTTCTTGATAATTTTAGAAATTTCTTTTCCTCTTTCAGCTGATTTTGGTGTCGCCCAGGGTAGCCACTTATAATTTCAGTTAATGATGTTGTTTCCATGTTGGTGCACAGTGAGATATTAATTTATGTTGATGATATGAAAAAAAAAATAGACTCTGTTAATGATGCGATGTATCCTGGAGATGATCTTCACCGTTTTTACGGATGGTGTTCAAGTAATAACCTAAAAATCAATGTAAATAAATGTATTACTCTAGGAAAAGACGACATTTTTAAACAAACTACATTTTAAATGGCCAAGTTATTAGTAGAGTCGATTTAATTATGGATCTAGGTGTTTGCTTTGATAAAAAGTTATCATTTATAAGCCACTATAAGTGAGTTTCATAATGTTGAGTTTCAATTAACGTTGATCAAAAGAGTTTAATGATCCTTACGTCTTAATATCCCTCTACTTAAGCCTTGTCCGTTCTCATCTTGAATATGCTTTGCAGATACAGTCACCCTATTACAATATAAATATTAACAGGATTGAGTATATTTTTTTTAGTCATACAATTTTTTGAGGTTCGTACTACGCTTTCTTTCTTGGAGAGAACCCATAATTTTTTCATCTTACGAACATAGAGTCAAATTAAATAACTAACCCACACTGAACAATTGACGTGATGTCGAGGATATGTTATTCATTTTTTAGCGTATGAAAACTGATTTAATCTATCCTGACGTTTTAAATAAAATTGTTGTATACTAACGCCAATTTTAGGTCTAATTCCCCTGACTTTCAACTGTGACTAAAACAGATTTTTGCGGCAAAATTATTCTGGAGCCGATGTTTCTAGATATCAAAGTTCTGTGGAGTTCTTCGAAGACAATAATGCTTAAATTGTTTTAAATTCATTTTTAAGAGAAACCGAAAAGCAAAACAACGAGACCGATTTCCGAACAAAGTTACAATTACCAAGAATATCGCTTTTTTACTCTAACGTACCGGTTAAATTAATCTTGTCTTTCAAATTTATGTTATTGTACATATGATGATTACTTTACGCTAGGAAATAAAATTTCACCAGTATTTTTTAATTTATTAAAAATAAATTATTAGAAGCCGCAAATTCTTCCATTTTTAATCGATAATGTTAAATAAATTTGTCTTATATAAAGAAGAATTTATTAAATAAAATATCCTGACTCGTTAAGCATAAGTTTCATACATTATCCTTAATTTTATATATGGATGCAATTCCTCTTATAAATACGCAATTTTTTGGTGCACACAATTTTTCTTTCAAAACACAATTTTTAAATTATAGTCGTATTTTTTATACAAAACTAAAATTTTATTCTCAATGGCCCAACATTTTTATTTTCGTTTTTCACTCTTTCACATCACTTTATAAATCGCTCACTCTTTATTTTTTGTTCTTCTTATTTAAAATTTTGAATAATTTCTTTACAAATATTTTCTATAAATGATCCATAAAACAAGTTGTTTCCAGACTTTTACATCATATAATAAAAAGCAAAGAACAAGAAAAATAAGTACAAGAAAACTGCAGTCATCATTCTAAATCTCATTTCTCATAACTTACTTTTTATTCCCTTTCATATACAATAGTTACGCTAGTACATATGAGGAAATTTTATCTTATATGCTATGCAAACATTACTATAAAACACTATCATAGCAGTGGTAATATTGTACCAGTAGAATAGTTTATATTCCTTTGAAAGAGAGAGAAGAGTAATCATGGATTTTTAACAGGACAGTGTTACATACAACTTAAGCTTTTTTTTTTTCATTTTTATTTATTATTATTTTTCATATCCGTTACGAGAAAATTATATATAAATTTACTGTCTTTATCCTGGGTAACTTGTTTGTCTTGATCCTCTATAAACTTTATTCATTATTTATATAAACAGATTTACTTGATTTGATTGCAACCATATTTTGTATAGTTTACTTTTTTTCCGCCATTTTTTTTTTGTAGTTTGTTTTTTCTCATTTTATACAAGATAAAATGATGTGCATTTCCGGAACAATGGTAATGCTGGATTATTCAATAAGCGTTATAATAATTTTTCTTAATTTTATCATGGCAAGTATGATTTTTTCAAAATTAATGTAAATTCATTAATTATTTTGATATTTGAGAAGAAAATATCTTAATATCGGGACTGTTATTATAAGTTTGATGTAAAGGAAAGAGAAATGCATTTAAATCCTAAAGAAAAGACACAATATTAAACGCCTCAATTACTTTTTAATACAGATCGATAAGAAATATTTGGAATGGTTCGTAAGAGGACAATTGCATTCTATTGGAAATGTTGGTTTAGTTTGCGTGACAAGGCAGTAAAACATGTTTAAAGTAAATCAAGTCACAAATAATGCAAAGAAATAGGATTGAAGTATGTGTTTCAAGACTAGTTGTGTGATTCTCATTTTTACTTTAAAAGTCAGACATTGAAATCCGTGCGACTGGTTTGGCTACAACTCGATTTCGAAGAATGAACGTCCCAATTTGCTTTCTAAATCGTTCAATTTGACAGCAGTTTGACAACCAATCAATAATGTTACATGAAATTACCGATTATTCTGATATGTCACAGTGCTCATTTAAATGAGCCTAAACTGAATATTCAGAATGAAGACAAATTACATTCAATGCCAGAAAGCGAATGTATTTCTGTAGAAACAGCTGTGGCGGTATTAGCGAATGAGCTTGAATTATTCAAATTGTATAACCCTTTGCTATATTATGCGCATATAATATTTTCGTTCTTTGAATTTTAAATCACTGCTTTTTTGCATAATGTTGTATATACAAAATTTATTTTCAGAAAAAATATTTTTTAAAGGAAATTTTCAATTTTTATGTCAACGATAATTTTTATATGAGAAATGAAATAAAAATTATTATACTATGTAACAGATCTCTATTGGTTTAAATATTTCAGTTTTTTTTTGCATTCTGCAATGATAGTAAAAATGTTTAGAAGGATCATAATCATTCATCATTTTATTAAAATTTATTAAAATTTATTTATTAGTAAATAATTTGTAAAGTTATGTTACTCTTAAATTCATTATATTAATTTTGTAATAAATTTGAATTACGGAAGATTGAGGTGAACTATAGTTAGGCAACATATTTATTACGCTTTATCAAAAATAAAGTTAGTGAAAAAAATTTTCAGTTTAATTAAGAAATGTTCGGTATTCCAAAAATTGCAGTGATAATTGTAATAATCACTTTCTTGGGGTAAGTGTTGTCGATAAGTTGCGCTTATGTTTCATACAGAATAGACATGAAATTCTAATTGTGATTGCTACAACGTTTATGTCGTAAAATATTGTCCTATATAATACCATTTTTACCACTCAATACTTGAAATTTTATTTTATCGAATTGTGCTATCGATTAAAAGAACTTTCTATCTTAAAGAGCTTTTAAGAAATTACAATAAATTTAATTCTTGAATAATTTTACCCACTTCAGTCAAAGAGAACAAAATCCTTAAAGACTTTTAATGACCAACATCTATACAAATCAATTGATTTTTTAACAAGCAGAGAAAGAGAAAGTTTTAAGTACCCTCTTCATTAGCAAAATTTTAATCACCACTTTTGTCATAAGTATTTATTTAATATTTTCCGTTTTTTATAATTAAATTTAAATCAATAAAAAATTAATGATTTACAATTAAATTGCAAATTTTATATTTTTTCCTGCAATAAAATAAAGTTGTGTCATACCAATGGTTTATAAAGTAGCACTTTTCCCAAATGAAAATATATTCTAGCTATTAACATTCTGGTTGAAGACAATTTAGCTAAGCTAATGTCACTACTATACTGATATATTTCAAAGATTGCATAAATTTAGGATGAGGTAAAAAAAAAAAAATTGAAAGAGTTGTTAACATAATACTCGAATTTAACGGTTAATTGCGCGAGTTAAGAAAAATGATTATATTTTTTGATGGCATAGAATTTACCGTTAGCTTTCTGCGTTTATAGAAATTTGGAAAAGCTTGCAGTTTCGGAAATATAAAGTGCCAAAAATTTACAAATTTAATTTTACAAATTTAAAGAGGCGATGACTTGAAAAGGGATGGAGGGGGAAAAATTTTTCTTCTAACGAATTAAACTAGTTACTAATATCTAAAAGCTGCTAAAATTTCAGACTCCCACGAGGTCTAGAAGAGAACGATATCAAAAATTAAAAAAAAAATGTGTTTTAGATAACGGATCGTATCATCAGTCACTTTGCTATTTGTTTTTGAGAAGCTATAATTTTTAGATCTGGCAGATAGGTAAAAAATTTTCGCAAATAAGTTTTCAGCTTTCTATCTTCAAGGCTGTAGAAGTTTTGTAAACGCGTCCACGGACGACGGACAGACGGACCACCGGCAGAGTGAAACTCAAAAGCACTTTTTTTCAAACCTTTTTTGGAAAAGTACTAAAAACTTAAAAGAACTTTTAAAATCATTTCAAAAGAAAACATTTTCAACAATATTCTCGCAATTGTCCTCAAATAATTTAAAATTTTTCTTAAGTCTCAAAAGTCATTTACAGCAGGAAAAATCACACTTTATAATTATTTAAATTATCCATTTTTTGAAATGTAAGTGAGTAGTTTTTTTTTTTTTATTATTTTTAAAATTTAATGTGCACTAAATATAATGAGTTCATAAAATCAAGAGCACTCATTCACTTACTCACTTTCTATGATTGTAAAAGAAAATTTTTATTTTAAAAATTTACGTCCAATTTTTTATGGAAAAGTTTTTCATATTTTCCTAGAAAAGTTTAAGAAGTAAAACATGTAAAAAATAAATTTCTTCTTAAAAAAGAAATAAAAAATTTGTTTTTACTATAGAAAAAAATGTCTGTATAAACTTTAGTCAATTACAAAAATGTTAAAACATTTTGCACACAAAAACTAAGAAATTGCACTTTTCTGGGACTATACTGAAGAAAAGTGGGTCATGCAAATTAAAAAGAAAAAAAAATTTGGAAGAAAATTCAGTCAAAATTTTAAATTTAATGTAATTTTTGAAAAATAATTTTTTTTTTTTGGCTCTTGTAAAAAAAATTGTATTTAAATTAAGGAATTTTTATTAACACATTTAGATAATCAAAGTGAATGATACAACCACCGTCAATTTTTCAATCTGAAGCAGGTGAGTGAAGAAATCGAACAGTATATGTGACGACTTCTAAATTCTACATTACCAGTACATTCTTACTCAAACTCTTGTAACGAGAATTATTCCTATTGATAAAATTATGAGAAAAAATAATTACAAAAAGAAAATCAAATCAGCGTATACACTGTAAAAAATTTTCATTTAAAATTATTACAATTGGAGAACTCTTCAAAGATTCTATAAGAACAATATAAGGAACTCAATAAGACTTAAATGGTTACAAAATAAAAAAGTAATCAATTATAGAATAAATATACTATAAAAACTATATTCATCAACAAAAATTACTCCGTAGGAGTAATATTGCACAATGCCCGGGCCTATTTCACTCCAAAAAATTTGTGTCTCTCTTCGCAGGGAAATAGAAACTAGTCAAACTCGCTCGTCAAAATTCGATGCTAGTGGTGGATGTAGTCATTGCACATCGTCTCTCAATGGTTCATTTGAAAATAATGGGCAAGACGGAGACCAATGTCTTTAATTTTATGCTCACAAATCACTTGCAATAAATCTAGGCATTTAAAATATGCACATTTTATATTATATTTTTTCTTTGAGTACAATCACTTCATTTTGCCGGAAATTTACTTCCTAATTATGAGTTAACTAAAAATTTCCCGAACAATTGAGTCAAATTTACGCTTTAACAGCACTCTACAATTTTACAACTTTAATATAAAGTGAATTCCAACTAATTTGTACCTGATAATGCACCTACTATACTAATTTTTTCTTTATCCACGCAATTTGCAGAAATTTCAAAAATAACTTTCGCTATTCTATAATTCTCCTAGTCGCTGGTGAAATAATTTCATTAATCACTAATTCGCTTGTTATTCACCTGTTAAAAGAATGTTTTTTCATAATAAATTTTTGTGATTTTATGCAAAAACTCGTCAATTAAAAAAATCGCAAGCCGTTAAATGCGGAGGAGATAATTTTCTTGTCACGGAAATTGTATAAGACGAAAAATTCGTTTTTCAACTATTGAATTTAATGAAAATTTTAATAGTATTCATAACTCATGCAAACATTTTTTATTTTAATAAATTTTATTAAAATTTTAACCCAATTTAATAAATTTTAAAATTTCCAATACTGTATCCTTTTATTTGCAATTCATTTGCATTTACATAATTCAATATTATTATAAATTTTGTATTCTGATAGCATAATTTCAATTTCTTAAATCAATTAAATTATAATTTCATTAGTGGTTGATTTCCTTAAAACTTTTTCTTCTTATTTTATTATAGAAAAAAAAATAAAACAAAACTGATTTTGCTATCAATTTTCTTCAATTTCCCTCTTCCTCCATTTCTCCTTAAATAAATTATAATAATAAAGAAAACTATCTGCTATCATAAGAACATTTCCTACTCATCTCATTTCTAATGATTATTCGAGGAGAAAAATTCATTTTCTCTTCTTTGAATTTTAAAAAAAAAGTTTCTTCTCATAGAAATTTAATCCCATTTTGTTTTTCTCGCTGGGGTAAAAAAAAAACTCATAACTTTTATAATGGAATAGAAAAATTATTCTTTCAATGAAAAAAAAAAATTTAATTTTTTTATAGTTTTAAATGCAAATAAATGAAAAGAAATAGACTGAGAAAAGAGAAAAAAAAAATTTAAAGAAATTATACAAGAAAATGCGAGTACAATAATAATTTTAAAATAAGGCAAAAAGGATTATGATGACGACAGTTGAGTCATAAAAGAGAAAAAAAATTTTATTATCTCTTTGAATTTATATAACGGAAATATAGTCAATAATCTCTTGCATTGGAAAATAAAACGTTAAAGATGCAAAATATTTCAGGAAAAATTTGTTATAATTTTTTTTTGCCTGACTAGCTCTTTACAATTGAAATCATTGAAAATTCGAGAAGCCAAAAAGAAGCCATTGATAAATAGTTGAAATTTTAAAAGTGTTTTTCGAGAAACTTCATTTTGGCCTAAATTGGCCAAAAGAACCAAAGGAACTAATAGTGAGAGGAGTCAGGTGCTGGGTGACAGTAATTCATATAGTTTCTGAAGTCGAAACTCCAGCATTAAATCATGATCACTTATAATAGAGATACTAGCCACATAGCACTGCGAAAAAACGAACGTCAATTGCATATTTATAGTTTTACCATCTTGACTTTAGGGGCTTTTACTGCCTTGTTGCTTTTACAGTATTATCATTCATATATCAGCATGGTATACGTTTTTATATATGTATTCAATAACAACGACGGAGTTGCGATCTTCCAGGCCTCACAAGCTTGAGTTCATCAGGAGGGTGGGTCTCGAGCGTGGATTTTAGAGCATCCCCCGTACTCAGGAGGGGTGCAACATAAATCCTTGTAGGTGGTTGCGGTGCACTGTTGCTCCCGCTGTACAAATCTATAATCTACAAATTTTCAATAAAAAATCATTAAAATTCTAAATAAAATCTATCTCTCAATAATGTTATTAGTGCCACTTTTGAACTGCACTAATTAAATTTGCTTTTAACAATATTTATTTCTTCTTTATTCTTCAGAAAAACGTTTACGTATGCTATTGCACATTTTTCACAATAAGTCGAACAAACTAAACTTAAAATAATTTCAAAACTTATAGAATTATACTTACATTTTAAAATAACTAAATAAATACGTTGAAAAAGTTGGATGAGCACAAATTTTGAATAACAATTCAAAAAACCAAAACTTATCCCAGCAGTATAGAGAAGTCAAATATGTTTTACCCTACATATGTATAAAAATATCATTGAAAAATTTTGTGAAACTAATAAAAATCCCTAGAATAATAATGAAATTTTTATTTGAATTTTCTTTAAATAAAATAAATATAAAAACAAAATAAAAGTGAAGAACATAAAAATTTTTTTTTATAAATCATAAAATGTGCAATTTAATTGAAAAATTTCAAATTCAACACATAAATTTTTTCTAAAATTCTGTTTATGTTTTTTATATTCTTAAAAATATTCTATACATAATAAAATAGAAAAGGTGTTCCGAATATGTGGCGAATAATTTATAAAAATGGCAATTTGACTTAAACCCGGATTTCCGAAAAATATTTTATATTTCAAAATACACGCTAAAACAAAGAAGCACTTAGACATTCTTAAGAGAAGAGTAGAAGCGCGAAATTTTATATAAATTTTCTGTACCGAGATATGTAGATGGAGTCGGTGGAGTTTAAGAATGAGAGTCGGAATTGAGGGTTTGAAATCAAATAACCGAAATTAAGGAGTCGTAGTGGAAGAGTCAGAAGTGGGAATGTAAATTAGAGTTCAGATCACAACTAAACTGACAAAAGTTTGAAATTCACTCCAAAGCTTTATAATATGCAAATATACAAAAACGTTCCAAGTATATACTTGTTAACAATTTGTTTGTCGGCATCAAAATAGAAATGGTGACGTGCTTAACCGAACCAGACCAATATCTAATAAACAAAATATTAAAATACTTCTCTAATTTTATATTCTTAAATAAATCGCAATGGAACCCACTATACACGTAAAATAATTTTCAAAATAAATAATGATGGTTCTCTAGCAAGAGGGGAAATTCAAGATAAATAATTGAATCTAAAAGACTCTAAAATTATATTGGCCACATAATAGCTGCTGCTCTATTGAATTAAACAAAACTTCACAAAAAAAAAAACAAATTCAATAAATTCATAGTCATGAAGCATGAGATCATGTGAAAATCACTTTAAAAACTAAAACTGTAAAATTTACAAAAAAAATATAAAATTATTTAGAATTCAGGAACCAATATCCATTTATTTATAGTTTGTTTAAAAAGAGTTAATAAAAATGAATTCAGAATCAGAAGTGAAATGAATAAATAAAGATAGAAGGAAGAAATGCATTTTCATAAAAATATTTTAATAAAAAATTTATTAGAAAAAATATTAAAACTAAAAATTCTTTTGAAACCAAGCAAAGAAAAAAAAAATTGGGGCATTAAAATTAATTTAAATATTTAACAGGTGTATTTAGAGATAGTTGGATTAATGAAGAGTGAGAATTTTAATTTCCGGTACTTAAGAATTTAATTATCTTAAATGAAACATTTTAACTAAGTAACATTGAAAATTATTTAAGGGATATATAGATTAATGTGGAGGGTATTAAAGGTTCAGGGTAAAGAAAAAAAAGTAAAAGTATTATTCCCTGAAGAGAAATTCCCTGTAAAAGTATGAATACAGCCTAGTATAATAGAAATTTATTATCAACTTGCACACCATCACAGAATATTACAGAGTGGCATACTAATAACCAAAGTTACAAACGTTTGTTTAATATAATCTTCTGTCTTAAGTTTGCCATACCTCATTCCTTTAATAGATATTGGAAGAGGTGAAACTATCATTTCACGTCACTGAACTACTACATTGCAATTAAACATTCTAAAATTTGCAAAAATTTATAACGCCGCATCTAAAATAAAACATACTTATGATGAACATTATTTTTACAAAATTTATGGTTCAATATCTACAACTGTTCTCCAAAAGGATTATTCTTATTATTCAAAGACAAACATTGTAACATTGATAGTTTTTATAACAAAAATTTAAAATAGTTATTGATTCTCTTGTAAAAACAATGTGGAATTAAATAAAAAGTTTGATTATCAACATTATGACTTCAAAAGATTCTTTCAAAGTTTAAGAGTTTACATAAAAGAAATCAAATGAATTTTTTTTTTTCCAAAAGTTTTCCTTTTATATCTTAGTCAAAGAAATCAATATTTTCTATAGGGAAAATTATATAACAAAAGAAAACTTAACACCTTTAAAACTCAAATTCTATATTGGTTTTTTATTGAATCTTTTAAGAGTCTATTATTCTCCCGCCCGTCCCCCTCAATGTAGTGGCACTAAAATATACAAAAAAATAAAAGATTATTTATTTTGAAAATTTTCTTTCAAGTTTTTAACTAAAATTTTTTTTGTCATTGCATTTGAAGTTTAACACTATTTTTTTTGAAATATAGAAAATTTTTTAAATAAATTATGTCTTATGTGATGTTCTTCCCTCGGCGTTACATCTCATCTGTCATAGGAGTTATGTCTGGGCACAGTCTAGTTGGTGAACATGCCAAGAGAATGGAACGCACCACTAACAATATTTGCAGGAGCTGGTGTAACAAGAAGGAGGAAGAGAAGGCGGCTCATTTTATGTGCTCATGTTCAGCATTGGCACGGGAATGGCAGAGATTCCTTGGGTCAAATTTTTTTTGCGAGTTATGGACTTGGCGAATGTAAATGCCATGGCTGGCTTAAATTAATGCAGTGATATAGAGATCCAGCGATATCGCAACGAGCCTAATTGGCCTAATCTTATTGAATAATGCATAAATATGTATTACTTGCTTTAAATATGTACGGCTATTTCGCCAAGATTAAATTCAATTACCATTAAAAGGAAAAGTTTAAAATTATTTACTTCGCATTTGAATTGAGCATATAAACACTTTAAGAACACAATTTACATGGATTTTTCTCTGAGTAATTGTTTTAAATTAAGTTACTTACTTTAAGTTACTAAGAAATATTAAAAATTAATTAAAATAACTTTAAAAATTGAATTTTCAGCCCTTTAAGAGTGCATTTAAAAATTTTTAATTGCTCATAAGCTTGTTAAAAACTATATATTTTTTTTCTGGTTTAATTATACCACAAGCGTCTAGATATGGAATTCAATAGATAAGAAACTATAATTGCGGTTAAAAATGCATTCATGTATCATAAATTTTCAGAAAACACAAAAATAAAAAAAAAAATATTAAAACTTTTTAAATTTAATAAATTAATTTACTATCCTTTAACTATATTTCGTAAATAATATAAAAAGGACCACCTGTTGATTTTATACAATAATAATTACAATGTTAATGGGCTTTTAATGCACTCATTTATGCAGTATCACAAAGGACGAAAAAAAAAATCTATAATCATATAGATGTATTTGCAAATACTTTAATATAAAATTAAAGAGAATTAAGTATCATATTTTGTCTAAAAACAAAAGTATAAGGTATTTTATTATATTTAACAATTTAATAGTGAAAAGAACGAAATTGGCGCCCGAAGGGGGAAAGCACATATTATTAACGGTTTAAAATAAACGGAATATAACTTGTGGCCGAAGGGAGTACAAGTAAATTAATGGATGTGTACGAAATGCAGTAAATTTTTAAAAATATTGACTTAAATGTTGTATTTTATTGGGGTATTGACTGAGTAAAATGGATTTTGAAATACCTGTTGAGGATTTTAATATTGTATGTAAAATAGATTCGAAATTATTATTATTTACTTCTGTCCATCCTTAAATAATTTATTAGCTAATATGTAGGTAAAGAATATACACACATTTAAAAGCATTCACAAATCCTTGCAATTATATTACGATACTTAATTATCTCATTTCAATTTATGTACGAATTATATAATACCCTTCAAAAATTTGCTCCAATTTTTAAAACAAGAATGAAATTTTGGCATACGATTGCAATTCGGTACATAACATTCAACTTAATGTAATCAATAAATTTTTAAAACTAATTTTACCCTACCCACCTTACAACACTATAAAAATGTTTGCTTTGAACTTTTGCCATTTTGTTTAAACACTCTACGAACATACATAAGGCACCTTAAAAATGTACTTATCTATAAAAAAAAACGCAAATTATTATCATTTCAATTTGTTGTCACATATTTATCCTTCTTGTGCATGCATCTAACATTATATCCTTAAACAATTTTTCATTGAAAACCAAAATCATAAAGTATATTTTATTTTTTAAGCTATAAAAAAATTTCGTTTTATTTTTGGTTTTATATGTAGGTAACCCATTAACATAACAAATATTTTGGCACTTCTATACTCCTATCACATATCGTATTCCTACATATATCTATACATGGTATTTATTTTAGAAATATTTTGTCATTTTAACCCTAACTAAAAGAAAAAAAAAATTTTTTTTTTGTAAAACCACGCAATCATATACATTGAAATTACAAGGACGAGAAATAAATTTTGTAATATTACAAGGTATAGAGTGAACAAATATGTTGGAATCTTAAAAAATTTTGTATGACAAAGGAATCTCATGAGATCTAATTATGTTGAATACCAACAAAATACGTATTACACGATTAATATTACTATTAACTAATTTCGTTGAGTGAAATTTTTCTCAATGTCTTTGAAATTCAGAATCAGATTGGAATCAACGTATTGTTAGAGAGCCGTGTGACTTGTAACATAAACGGCTTATGAAACATTTAAAATGGAGCGTGATATTTCGTTTCAATTATAGCTAAAGTTTGCGTTTCAGTTCCAGGATTAATACCATAAAATATTTGAGATAAAACCGGGTTTCTTCTTATTAAAGTCTTCTTTTAATTGAAACAAAATAATTTTATTGGCTTGGGTCCAGTGTCCGACAAATCATATTATTCAACCAGCAAATAAAAATTTTAAGTAAATATTAAATTTTATAGAAGCAAGTTTTAATAAGCAAATATCACCAGCTTTCCACAAATTATTTCTTTTGTGCCAAGGACAGACCCTATTTCAATTGGACCAATTCGGACAAATTGATCGAGTAGATGACATACGACTCAAAGAGTTTTTTTTTAAATATTTTAAAAACTAATAAAAATATAATTGTAAAATTTTGCGAAGGTGTGTCCAATTACATTAACATATGCTCTAAAAATTTCAATGTAATGGCTGAACTGGTTCGGGCAGCTTCCATACAACTCCAAAAGTTAATTTTAAATATTCGAAAAGATAATAAATTTAGATTCATTAAATTTGGCTATGGCCCAACCATATGTCAGACATACCCGTGAAGTTTTTGTAGAATGGTTTGGCAGGTTCGAGTAACTGCTATACGACCATGCAAGCTAATTCTAAATATTACAAAAATAACTTTTAGTTACTCAGGTTGTCAAGTCACTGGGCGTAATTTAGTCGATTTAGACCGATTGAAACGTTTTTACTTGTTTAAAGTGAATATGGTGAAAACAGTTGAAAAACTTAATTAACAACCCTATGCATTATATTAGATACATGTGTATTAGGAGGTACAAGTGAATATTGAATAGAAAAATATTTACCTATAAATTTCATTATTTTTAGGTGTTCCAAAAATTAAAAGAAAACAAAAACAATGAAAAAGAAACAACACTCACATATACTTATGCTTCCGTTTCAAAAAATTTCTGGAACAATTCCAAAATTATTTAAAAAAAAAAGTGTTACCATAAACCACACATAAAGATTTTTTATAACATGAAAAATAAAAGTAAAAATTTTTCTAATCCTTTAATTTAAAATTTTTTACCTTCATATTCATTTTGCTCCACCAGCAGCACAGTGTATAGAGTACACATTTTTGGCAAACACATTATATTTGTAGCAATGTAATATAAAAACAATTTGTAAAAAAAATTAAATGGAAATTATTTTTAATCCTTGTGACATCAAAAAATATAAAATAAAAATTAAAAATATTAAAAAGGATTAAATTATTAACACGTAGATTTTTAATGTTTTACAATTTTTTTTTTAATTATTTATTTAATAAATAATTATAATTTGAATATGTGGTTGCTATAGGAACAGAAAGGTATAATTACAAATTTATTTACATAAATATTATGTACACAAATACACCATTTTAAATTGTGTATTTGGCACTTCTAATAAGAAATTTGAATTAAAGCACAATATTTAATAACATATTGGTAGTATATTGTAACAAACCTAATTATAATCGTACATATATCACAATAGTGCTGATCTCAATTGATAATTATTTTTGGGTTAATCTCATGGTATTATGTGGAACTTTCAGGAATAATAAATTTAAGTAATTACGATAGTATCAGCGTGATTCCAATGGAAAAATGTGTGCCTATTCATATTATTCAGAATATAGGAATTGAAAATGACAAAATGCTAGCATACATAGTATGAAAATTTAGCGTTTAAAATGGCCTTTATCATTTTAATAAAACTAATAAGTTGATATTTACAGCACTTAAAATCAATAAATATCAAAAATAGCGAAAATTTCTGTAGTTTCTACATTTTACTAGCTCCTATAAAATCTTGACATAGAAATGGTTTTTGTCCTATATCTTCTGTATTGTAAAAGATTTTTTTTAACCATTACTAATTAAAGCTTACAAAAGCGTCAAAAATTCTGTTAAAATTTTAAATTTCTAAAAATTTCCCACAAAATTGTAGGGATAAAAAATATTTAGGAAATACAAAATGGAAATAAATTTTTCCAAAGTTCGAATGCATGGTATTTCGAAAGTACATAAAATACAAAATCACCTAATATGTTGCTTTCAAACCCTTCACTAGAGCTTTCAGAAACTGTTTGTTTGAAGCTTATATCTTTTGTGGAATCATTGAAGTTATAGTCAAAACAGCTTGAAATAGTAGTTCGTGAAAATTCGTTAAAATACCTGTACTTCAGGAACCGTGGTGATTTTAAAACTAGGTCCAAACAAAAATGTTTGCCCGTTTTTAATAGCCTAAACAATGATATATAATATTGTACTCTTTACTGAATATACACACAGTGTTACTATCACAATTGTAAATATGATAGAACATTGAATTCACTTTTCTTTCATTAAGTCAAAAAGTATTCTAACTTAATAAGAGCAAAATTTTTGTATATAATTAAGAAAATTCTATAATTTTATAATAACAAATTTTCACTGAATTTACCATTAAATTTATAAAATTATCCTCATATACTCATACAATATATTAGAAATTATTGAAATTTATATATAAATATTGTTAACAAGTAGAACACTTATCTTACGTAGATTACATAATTTTATAATGTGCACATATAAAGGTGCAATACAAACATATATATATGCATATTTAAATTATTTCTTGTTGAAAAAGGATAATATAAAACATAATTTTACAATTGTTGAACTTTTATACAGACATGCATATTATTATACACACTTAATGTTATATTGTGTTATCCTTAAAAATGAATAAATAAATAAAAAATTTTCTTTATGTACTTTATATAAAATAGAAAATTTTTAGTTTATTGTGTCATCTCATAAAATTTTTCGTCCCTACTCCCCACTCTACTAATCCCAATAAATTTTAAAACAAAAGTTCACAATAACAGTAGTACAATGATAACAGATAATAACTGTGTGTGCACCTATACTTCCTATATCTATTTTTGTAAAAGTATGTATGTATGTATAGTACATTTAAAATAAGAAAACAATGCAACATATAGATAAGAATAATGAAGACAAGAGAAAGTAAATTTTCTACATTTTATGTCCTTTCCACAGCCTTTCTTCATATTATAATAGCAATTTTACTTTTATGTTACATCATAGTATTAAAAAATAAAAGGAGATTTTAAAAAAAAAATTTGTTTCCATTTTTTTTTGTTATATACCAGTGCATTGTATCCTCCTTGCAAGATGCAACAATATACAACATACATACAACAATACATAAATGATAAAATATTATATAAGATAGAAGGTAGTTTACAATATAAGGTACTTATATTATAGAATAGTGAATTGTTATATAATTGATAATAATGATATTTGAGAAAAAAGAATTTTATATTAAAAATGGAACAATAATAATATAATAAGAAAAATGAAGTTATATAATAAGAAAAATGATTCACTTTCTCATGTAAGGATTCATTTAATTATTGTTATTCATTTATACAAAATGTGTTATAAAGTATGCATTAGTACATATACGTATGTTTTATATCTTACATTTAAATATGAAAAATGTGCTTTTGAGATTTAATTCGTCCCTTTGTCACATTGTCAATGAACTTCTGTTTGCAAATTTAGTATAAAAATTATTTCTCTATAATGAAATTTTTAATTATCTCAACTTCATTCTCAAGTTATAGTCTCGCAACAACGTCCAATAAAAGTTGGCTTTTAACAGCTTATTATTCTAAAATTATAAATTAAATTTTTGAATTGCACGTAAACATGCATTTTCTTCTATCATATTGGCCTAAGTCTTTCTATCTCAAAAAATTGTAAGAAAATTTCAAGGATATCAAATTAACATTCCGAATTATTGTTATTCCAAATCAGTTGATATATTTTGATATATTTTTTTTTCTAAACAGCAAGTTTTAAGTATTTGAATATGGTCATTTCGTATTATTTGACTTTTCTTCTTTCACCTTTTGAATGAACTTTCAAATTTTGCAAAATTTAACGTTTCGGGCTATAATTTTGTATTTGGCACTATTTTCTAATTAAGAATATAATGATTGCCTTTAAATTCCAAGCCTTAATTTTTCAGTTTAGCCTGTCGAAAATCAAATGTGCTACTTAACAGTAAATTGGTTTGATCAGCTGAACGGGGTGATCTGCAATTTATTATAAATAAAAAATAAATGTACATTAAATAATATATAAGTAATTATTATTTCAAGAGAAGAAAAAATTGTAAAATTGTTATACATATAACAAAAAAATCGAAAGTCCTTGAAAGTAAATCCTTTTTTCTTATTATTATATTTAATACCAATTTCTATAATCATTTCATTTATATAAATATATCTGCATGGTGAAGTACTGGACAGAGAATATCTAAGATAAAAAAAATCAATAAAATTATCCTCCAGCTACAATCAAATACAAGTAAAATCTAAATGAAAAAAATATATAGCTATGTATAAAATATTTAAAACATTCCAATTTGTTTTTCTATATCTTTTAATTTTAGATATAAAAATTGCATTTCAGGGATTTTAAAAAACTATATAAAAATTATTATCTGATCCTTATATATAAAGGATTTTTTTTTTCCTTAAGTATTTAAAATATATTGGTTTTTAATATAGAACAAATATAATTGACCGAGATTTGAAAATTTTAATCTTTTAAATTAAAAAAAATTTAAAAGATAAATTTAAAAATTAATGTTTTGTTAACATTTTAATATTTTAGAAAATTATTTTTTAAAACTATAACTTTAAAATAGTTTGGGGTGTGCAAAATTTTATATAATATATTTATGTAATAAATTGCAATATGTTTTAGAATAGTAACTAAATTGTAATTATGTACACTGAACCAAAAAACTTACGTTAAATTGACGAAGTGAGCTTAGATATTAATTTTTGTATGGAGTTTTAAAACTTAGATAAAATCACCTAAGATCTAAGTGACCTAATCTTAGGTAATATGCCTAAGTTTGCTTAGGTATTTTTTTTTTATATGAAAACTAAAATCTTCTGTAAAATCACCTAAGTTATTGGTTAACTTAGGTAACAAAGTCTACGGTAATATACCTAAGTGCACTTAGGTGTTTCACTATTTCAAAAACAATAAAAATTTTGTTGGTAAAAACAACTAAGAAATTGGAAAATTACCTAAGTTCTTTTGTAAACCAGCAAAAAAAATTTCAAAAAACAAAAATTTTTTTTGTAAAATTTTTTATGACAAAATTTTTACTAATCTGCCTAAAAACTTTGGTATTTTACCTAAGATTTTAGTTGTTTTATTACCTAAGTTCTTGATTCTATTTTTTAAAAATGCGTGAACTATGTTATTTGCGACCGTAAATACATTTTATTACGGCTCATCTAAGTTCTTAGTTAATTTAACTAAGGTTCTTAGTCAATTATCGAACATAAAAGTTAACTGTAAAATTAAAAGTTTCCTAAAAACATTTTTGAAAACTTTATTATATACTTAAATTCTAATGCTAATAAAATATAAAATTGGCAAGGCGACAGAATAGCGGCAAAAATATTTATGTTCAACAAAGTTTTGGTTAAAATGCCTAAGAACTAAGTTATTATTAATGAACCTGCTAATAGTTTTAATTGTATTTGTTAAAATAAAATTGTAGTTTGACTAAGTTATTGGCTAATTTAACAAAGCTTCTTAGTCAATTATCGAACACAAAAGCTAACTGTAAAATTAAAAGTCTCCTAAAAACCTATTTGAAAATTTGATTATACACTTAAACTCTATTGCTAATAAAACATAAAATTAACATGGCGACAATACTCGTATACCGGCAAGAATTTTTATGCTTAACAAAGTTTTGGTTAAAATACCTAAGAACTAAGTTATTATAATTGAATCTGCTAATATTTTTCATTGTGTTTGTTCAAATAAAGTTATAATTTACCTAAGTTTTTGGTTAATTTAACTGAGAAACATATATAGGCAGTACAAAACAAATAAGTTAAAAAATTTCAAATAGAATTTTGTCTATGTATATGTAAAAAGCATTTTTTTAAAAAGTGCACACAGTGGAGATTTTTAACAAATTGAACATAGAAGTTTTTTAAAATATATATACACAGTGGTCTCAGAAAAGTTTATGCAAAACTTTTTTTGAAAAATTAACTACTTATGTATCTAGTTCTTAAGTTTTAATATTTTCCAAGTTTTTGGTTAAAATTTTTTTATTTTAATCCAAAATCTATTTAAGATTCTAAAAAATTTATGTGTTAAAAAAAAATTTAGTGAGCATGTTACAGTTGAATTTTTATTTTTGCGTAAAATATCAAACACTTGTTATCTAACAAATTGTGTATTACGAGTACTATAGAAGATCGCTGTACGTTGTAAATAGAAACATAGTATCTTCTATTCAAAAATTTTATGTCCCAAACTCGGCGACTAAATTTTTCAAAAAATTTTCAGTTTTGTTATATTGACTTTGTAGCTAATTACTATAACTTCCTAAAACATTTTTCTAACTTCCTAAAAAGAAAAAAAATCTTAAATTCGAAAAAGACACATAATTTGTGGGAAAAAATCTAATTTAATAAAGTCCGTGAAACAGTGTTTTCTTTTTGCTGAAATTAAATCATGACCTAATGACCAATTAATAAATGTTACAGATTAATTATTACATTTTTATATTTTTTAGGAGGGAGTGTGCGTTAACGCATATTTGGCTATAATGCCATTATGGGCCTCACACTTTTTTCATCAATGTATTGTATTTTATGCCGAAAATATTTTACGCTTAAGAAAAACCAAAATTTAACTGAAATTATGTTAATCTATTTTTCTGAATAAATAAAAAATTATTAAAATTACTTCAAATTCTAGAAGCATGTGGCTCAAAGAATTGTAATTAAAGTTAAAGATCCTATTTGAAAATAAGCATGCATATACGTAACGTATAATTATTTTGATTGAGAAAATATAAAAAGTTTTACAAATTTAATTTTTTTCGTACAAATAAGGCAAGTTCTTATTAAAAAAAATGTTAAGAAATGTTTTTATACGTTTTGTGGCAATTGTTTCTTTTTTATATTTTATTGCATTTTGTAATAAAGCGTTTAAAATATAGAAGTGTTATATTAATGTAGTACATAAGTATGTACATATATTTAAAAACTACTATTTATCATATAAGTATTCATTTCTGCAAATTATGCATCAAGTAATGTGCATTCCTAATTATACTTTTAGAAAACAAGGAATATTTGTATAAATAATCAATAAGCATTAATTTAAGTGTTTTTTTTTTGAACAACTATTGTTATTAATTGTAATAACCAATATATATTACATTACAGGTTTATAAATTGAAATAAAATGTTTTTATTTATATATTAATATAAACATTATTAGTTTTCCCTACTGTGTTTGTCAAAACTTACTTTAATTAAGCTTTACTTAGGTATTGGCTTAAAGTTTTTGCAACATCTGCACATGTTGTGCGAACAAATTTTATATAAGAATAATATTAAGAAAGCAATATGCAGTATAGCGCTACAAAATTGAAATATTACATTGACTGCTACTATATCAAATAAACGACAACCCATATACAAATTTGAATCAAATAGAAGCGTGAAAAAGTAACTGTAAAATCATCCGATACACAAATACAAAAATATTAAAAACCTGAAATGGCCTAAGTTCTTAGTTAAATTGCTTCTAAATCTTACAATAGCATTTAAAATTTAACCTAGTTCTTAGGTAATTTATGCCGCTATTTCTTACACATATGCATATATACATCCGTATTTATTCATGTATAAGTAATTTTTGGAGGTCTAAATCAGTAATAAATTTGCATTTGCTGGTGACGCGTCGTAAAATTTAAAGTAATTTTTAAATAGTTTAAAGTTTAGTGTGTTGTAAAAGTATAGTTTTTATAAGACTTAAAATAAAGTGTTTGATTTTTTGCAAAATAAATTATAAATTGAACCTTTGCAATTTTAATTTAAATATTTTGTTGTGGTGCTAAAAGGAAAAATTTGAAAGTGAAAATTTTGAAGATTGAAGTAAGTTATTCTACATATATTTTAAGTTGCATGATTTTTTTTTAAATTAACAAATTTAAGGAACAATTATAAATTCTTATTTATACTAAATCGAAAAATTTCAGTTGTAGACATTACGACCTAAGAAACAAATATAAAAACAAAAATGAATATACTTGTACGATTTTATATTGCGAAAATTTATTTCTCTCATACAAAAGTGTAAAATTAGTAAAATTTCAGTCAGTATATAATTAATAAAATTTATTAAATAAAATTAAATTAAGTACAAATAAGAATTCATAATTATTCTATATAGTTTATTGTGGTTACAGTATCTGCGTATTTTGTTGGCTGTGTGGGTCTTTAGCAAAAATTTAGAAAACAAAGTTTCAAACAATTTCATAACTATATTCTACGAAATAAAAGAATTAGCTATTGTTTTTGAAAAAGACTTGTATTTGACGTGCCGCAAAAAATCATCAAACTTTATAGATCATTATGTTTCTTTTGAAATTATAACTGAGGATGAAATTTTTATAGAGATTTTAAATGTAAATGCCTTTGATGGCCCACCAGTAAATCAACATTTGCTTCCGAACGGAAAATCATTTATAAGACCAGAAAGATATTTTTAATTTTAACGAAAAACATATTTTTTGTAGCTAAAATTGAAAATGGATGTAAACATAAACAATGACGATGAATTCCTGAATCCTACCTACATCACATTGGAAAACACAGATACAATACAGAATTCCGGTTCTGAAAATGCATATAAAACTTCTGACCAAGCTGAAATTTTTTCCACCACAAATGATCCACTTGCAGATTTATTAAGAGAGTGGAGTTTATTTGATGATCTTTATGAAGTTTTGAAATGTAAATTATATTGAATACTGAATTTATTTTAAATATTTCTTTCTTAATTAACACTTTGTTTTAGCAAAAAAAGTCACTATTGAAGTACTAAAGTATATGAAAGAACGGCATGTAGATGAAATTTTTGGCGGGCAAAACTTTCACATTAAAATTATTTTTGAACATAAGCTTGAAGATTGGCAAAATGAATGTGTAAGTATTAAGGCAAAAGTGTAAAACAAACTTTTAATTTAGACTTATTTTAGATGTCACAATCATGGTCAAAAGCTTCTAAAAACATTAATTCTCCAATCAATCATTGGCTTGCTAATATTGGCGAGAGAACACCGTCTTCGACCTGCACTCATTACTCAGAAGTAAGTAAAAAGTTTCTTCTATATTTTTGATAACATTTTTAACCATTACTTTCAATTTTGTCATAATGTTTTATTCCACGTATGTTATAATAAATACCTTAGTTTAAAACTATTTATTACATATTTTATATTACAAAATTAAAAGCAATTATTATTTCAGGCCAACGTTTTGCGTACTTCTTCACGATGTTTGCTATAGAATTTTATAAATGAAGTACTAAATATTAAAATTTAGCTTTTAATGTATCATAATTTTTAATTGCCAGATGATAGGCACAATTTGCGCTGATGTATTAATTAAATACGAGTATAGTACATATTTCAAGATTAAAACTGTCTGAAATGTGTGCTGCCGTTCTAATTTTATAACTTTACTTATATCTTTCGAAAAAAATTTTTAAATTAACAGACGTTTAGTGTATTGAGTCTTTTGGAAAAGGCGGAGCAAAACAAACCCTTGTTAAAGAAGTATGAAGAAAAACAAAAACTAACATCTGACGACAGGACTTGGATCGTGCACCATATTATAGAGCATGTATTGGAAAGTGAGAAGAAAATAAGCGTCAATCAGTGTAGGGATCTGGCCGAACAAATTATTAATATTTTTAAAACAGAAAGTATGGTAATTAGCTAATAATATTGCTTTTCCATATGTTATATTCATATGCTGCACTTTTAAAATATAGATAACCTATTTTAGTCAAGATAATAAAAAAAATCCGCCAAAAGGAAAATTATGGGATCGTTATCAAAATAGACAACGCTTTTTTAAAAAAAATGTTAACCAAAACCGAAAACGAAAACTTGCTGAAGATTTCAAAAATTGCAATCCTACTGAAACAAATGCCGACTTTGATGAGCTCGAGAAAATTTGGGCTGAATTAAAATATATAAGGGATTGGGATCAAGTGCTAAACAAATGGAACAAAACAATTTTGTATAGGAAAAAAAAATTAGACGAAAATAACATGACTTTACAAGAAATTTTGAAAGATTGGCCTTTATTAAAATGCTCGAGAGCTCCCGAGCTGGTATGTTTTTTTATTTTTAATTTAAAATGTTAGTTTATTTTATAAAATTTAAATATTTTCAGGTAAATATCGATTACATGTTTTCGTATCCAGAAAACAATTTCAATTTTTCGAAGTGGGAAAAGTTTTGCGAGGTTGCAGAGAACATTTTTTCTGAGAGAATTAAGGATATAAAATGCAAGGTTTTTCTTAAAAAAACCATTGAAAGGCGACATGATCTCAGCACAGGTAAGATGTTTGAATTATAATGTTCTTAATATATATTTTACACAGTTATTTAAATACTTTTAGATAATCTTTACATATGTTACATGAAGTTATTACACGCAATTTTAATTCCTCACACCAAGGTTTTTCAAGGAGCCTCTGTTAAATATACGATTAAAGATTCTCAAGAATCTTTCACTATGCCTGTAGCACAAGCAAGTGATGTAGATGAAGTTATTAATAAGAAAAGAATAAATTGCCTTAAAGAGAAATCAACACTGCAGCCTTTCATAATTGTAGTTGGAAAGGAATTTGAATATAACATGTTCTATGTTTGCTTAGACGACATAAAATTTGGTTTTGAGTCATACGTTGAAGCAATACAATTTTGCTTTAAGATAATGTATACGCTGAATTTAAAATATCCAAATGAAAGCGTTTCATTTTGGACTTTCATACAGAAATTTCTTTTTGATATTCAAACACAATCAATAGTAATTCCTGTAGTGGACACATTTATAAATGATTTGAATGGTCGTATTTAAGAATGTAAGTAAGTTTTTTCTAATAGTTTCCATATCTAAAGTTTGTTTTGCTTTGTAAATGAAATGAAAAATAAAACAATTTCGCCTATTTTTCAAATTTATATATTTTTTAGCGTTGAAGTAGTTTAAAATACAAACAAAATTTTGAAAAGTACTTAAAATTGTATTATTTTTCATTTCATCCTTTACCAACTAAAACATTAGAATATTTGAAATAAAATTTATTAAAAGTAGCAAGTAAAATTCATAAAAGAGTTTGAAAAATTCTATTACTGAATTATTATTATTGTATTTCGATTCTTTCATATTAAGCAAAAAAAATTCAACTTGTCAATTAAATAATAAAATATGTATTTACTTTTGACTATTAAACTTGCATTAAAATATGTAAAAATTAAAAATAAAAAATTAAATTCCGAAAAAAACATATACACGTCCACATTATATTTCAACTTCTGTCATTTGAAAATTTTAACATAAGCTTACTCTAGAAATAAACATTATTATAATTTTATTTTGAAATATTTTATGTATGTTACTTTATAAAATATGTAATACAAAATACTTTTTACATTTTTAATAAAACAAAGTATGTATATATAAGAAGATATTATAGTAATGAATAAATATTATTACACAGAAATAGTAGTAAAAACGTTTTGTAAACCTTAGTTTGCATAAAAAGTTTTTATTTTTTTATAAATTTATATATTTTCAATCGCTATAAAGTCAGTCTTAAATTTAAGATATGATATAAAAAATTTAAGTTAAAATTTCAATGTAATTACAACGAAAATATCATTTCAATATTTCTAATTTAAGTGTCAGCAAATCTAATTACCCAATAATTTAAGAAAGAATATGAATTATATGTTCATTTTGAATTAGAAGTGTGTTAACATTTTTTTTTATTAAAAATGAGTTTTGTTTTAATGTTAATTTATGAGTTGATGTATACTAAAAAACTTGTCAAACTATAATCAAGAAATAATAAAATAAAAATTTTATTTTGTAAATTTAATAAACAAAATATTTGATTTTAAATTTAATAATTCCATGTGTGAAAGTGAATAATACTGATATTGTTAACTAATCGAATTTATGGGAAACATTTTTATAAAAAGTTATAGAATACTTTTGCGATAATTGATCACAAATATTTGTGATTTTTAATTTTTTACATTATAGCGAAATAATTTATTATTTTTCAACTTAAATCTTCAATAAATTACCTAAGAAAAAAAGTAATATTTTACCAAAGATTCTTAGTTTAGTTGCCTAAGAAAATAGTAACTTTTCACCGAAGTTTTTTAATTAAATTACCTAAGAAAAAAGTTATTTTTCATCAAAGTATTTTAGTTAAGTTACCTAAGAAAATAGGTAATATTCTACCAAAGAAATTTAGGTGATTTACCTAAGAAAAAGGTTAATAAATTGCCGATGTTTCTTAGGTATATTGCCAAAGTTCAATGTTGATTTTTATCAAAGTTTTTAGGTAAAATTAACATAGACTTAGTTTAGATTTTACCTTAGACAAAAGTTAAAATTACCTAAGAGCTTCGGCGCATACGTCAGCATTTTTATGACGTCAGCAAATATTACCTAAGTTTAAGTTAAAAATCTTAGGTAAAATTTTTGTAGCCTAAGACTTAGGTAATTCACTTAGGTGATATAACAAAGTTTAATTTTTTACTTTAACGAAGAAGCTAAGTTAAAGTAACATATAACTTGGTTAAATTTTAAATTTTTTTTTTACCTAAGTTTTCTTGGCTAATATTAGCAAAGATCTAAGTTGGCTAATCTATAACTCAGTTCTTAGGTGTGTTATACTCGATTCTTAGGTGATTTTACGTAAGTTTTTCGTTCAGTGTAGGCAACTAAGTACAATGGAATATATAATTATTTCACATATCACACATTGGGAAGAATAACGGCACAACTCAAAAATATAACTACGACTATGCTCAAATTTGCTGTATTATTTTGCTACAGAAAAGCGCTATATATTAAATTTTAATAGTAATAAAAGCAAGTTTCCGACTCTGCATTTTGACTTATCTCATTGTTCTCGTAAATTGTGCGATATGTACATTCAATATACTTAAGTCTTGTACTTAACCCAATCGCTCAATAAGGTTTAGGTTTTTAATGAAAATTTATGTAGAAAAAGAATTTCCAAAAATGTTATGAAATTTTTGAATAGCAAATTTTAACTTAAACATCAAAGAACAGGTATGAGAGAAAAGCTTTGTTAAAATTTGCGTACGTGTTCACCGACTATATGTGACAATTATGCTGTGCAAGTATTTAATAAAATGCTCTTAAATTTTTAATTTGATACCAGCTTTTTAAAAAAATCATACTACAATGGTAATTTTATTTTCTTTACCATTTGTTTGAAATTTACAAGAACGCTTCGGAGGAGAATTAATTGGTTTGGGTTTGCTTATTACAATAATAACTTTCAACTTTAATCAATTGAGTTGCAAAAATATTGTAAAATATTTAAAATTACTAGACAAATGATACAAGCTATAGGAGCTTATTTATACTATATAGTATATAATTTACTAGTTCCCTAGGATTTTCGGGGTTATTAAGAATAATGCAGTATCCTTTAAACCATTAAAGGATACTGTTCTTTTGAATTTTGAGAACTTGAACTGAAATTTTGAGAACTTTTTCAACCTTGTAAAAATAAATTGCAATTTAAAACTTTAAATTAAATTTTAGAAACTGTAAATAAATGACCAATTTTAAAAAATATTTCTGTTTCTCATATTTTAAATTTAATAATACTATAGAAATTCATGTTTTATTTAATAGACAACACAAACTTAAATAAATAACTAGATATTTTTAATAAAAAAAAATATAGAATTTTCAATACAATGAAAAATTTATTTTGCTACCACGCTAGCAAACAATACCCTCTCTTTCTTTCTCTTTGTTCATATTAAAAATATCTAATGTTCTTTTGAAAATATTTACACTTACGTTATAGGGGATTTTTATCCTTGAAATCAAAAAGTAAAACAAAAATGATTTAAAAATATTGCTCTTTTATCCTTGAATAAAAATAACTATAGATAGATAGATATAACAAAATAATAATAATAAAAAAATTGTAAAGCAAATAAAATTTTATTTGTTATTCTTTAAAAAAAAAAAAATCTTGAAAATGTACTCAAATATGATAAAAAAATAAGGAAAGGTGAGAATAAAATTCTTTTGTATAACCTTGTACATTTCATTGTGTTCTAATTTAACAATAGGATTTACAAGTACAATTAAGGATTTGGACTATTATTTATTGATCGTATTTAATGAATACACTAATTAACCCTAAACTAATGGTATAGAGGAAATGAATTTTATATTAAAATAGTTTTCAAGTTCCATTAATTAACTCTTCATTAGTATATGAGTAGCTAAGAAATTCTAAAATTTACACTAATTGGGTATACAAATTTTGAGTAATATAAAAAAAATTACCATAGAAAATTTCAATAAGCATTGTTATGGAGATAAGCAATTCACCGACCCCACTTACTGTTTGTTTGGATGTAATTTGGACCATATCTTCAGTGTGAATCTAGAAAAAAAAAACTTTAGTTTACTAAAGGTTGTATTTAATTGTAATTATTCTATTTCTATCTAAAATTTTTTTTGATTTTTAAGAACCGGCTCTACTATTCAGCAATAGATTTGCCTTCATTTTATTTAATCTTTAAATAAATTTAAATTTTTTTTGTTTTTGAATACAAAAAATTTTGTTAAATTTTTAAATTTTTGCATAAACAATTTTATTTTTCAATATTCGATTAAATTTTAAAGGAAATTATACCATAAAATGAATTCCCTGACTTGACTTTAAAATTAGAGTGCCCACAAAATATTTTTATAAATTTTTTTGTTTTTCTATTTATTTATTATTTTTTTTTAAACATAAACTTTTATTTCCATTCTGTTGTATTTGTTTTTTTATGGTTTATTTAAAAAATTTTAAACATTTATTCACGTCCTAAATATTTTTAAAATAGAATCGATCCCATATAATAAATACACGATACTAAACGAGTGTGTAATATAAAATTTATGTACCTATAAAAAAATCAAAGAAGATTATTATAAATGTTATTTTATTATTCTAGAGTCAACATTAAGATTATGGGGGGAAACATAAACAACTTTGGGAATAGATTAAAATATATTGTTATTTTTATTATATAAAATGTGTTATTAATCTTTAGCAGACAATCAAAGAGGGGAATCATTGTTATATTGAATAGTTAATGAGAGTTTTTGAAACAAAATTATTTAAAATTCAAACGAATTTTTTTAAAATCAAGGACTAATCAAGAGTTATGTATTTAAAATTAATGAATTAAATTTATTTTTGAAGGAATGACCAATAAAAATGAATTACCATAACTATTTTAAATTAACATTCAGAAAAATAATTTATAGTTTGATTAAATTACGAATTTTAACCAAAAAATTTCATTAAATTGGTTATTCATAAAAACAAATTCGATTTCCAGTAACTTAGTTTAGTGCTACGGAGTTAGATTAGTTGTTTGACTGACAACCAGAACGTTAGTCAGTATTAAAATCTAAAATTTAAAGAAGTTGGAATCAATGTTTCAAGTTTTCAAATTTGGGAATCGAACGAAAACCCCTGCTTAAGCTATTCAACTATTAGAATCAATTGTAATCCTAGGATCTAGAGATTTAAAATTCAATGTTAATTTATCTTCTTAACAATTCTGAATTATTTTCCCACATTTATAAAATATTGATAAGAGTCTTAAAATATTTCAAATAATAAAAATTGTAATTCATAGTTAACCATTAATATTGCAACAATTTACAATATACCATCTTCATATGTTGAAATTTTTAGGTTGTCGTCTTATGAAGTTATTGCCGTTGACATAGTATGTATTCATCAGATTGTCTCGGGGTAAGCTAGGGATAATGTGAGAAATCTTAGATTTGTTGAATTGTCTCTGGTAGTCGATATGTTATTAGTCTTAAGTTTTTACTTATGCTCGTCATTTTATGCCTTTTTTATCCTGCCTTTTTTATCCTCCCACTATTTAACCTGCATTATCCTCAATTTTTCTCTCCATTTCCTATAAATGATGAAATTATTGGTTATTAACTGATAGTTGCTTAGTTTCAACTAAATAATGTTTTTATTTGCGCGTTTTCGCCATGTGCTTAATGCTTGATCTAAGCTATGGATGTCTGACATAAAAATGTTTAGCTAATTTTTTGTCTTTAAATTCCTTATTATGTGTCTATTAAAGATTATAATGGTGCTTTAAGCCCTATTTTGTGCATAATAAATTTCATATCAACAAATTATACTTAACATAGCAATAAAGCTATTAAATTAGTCTTTTGAAGTGGAAAATAATTTTTTTTTAAATTTTCTCAATTTGTATTTTATTTTCAACCCATAATAGAAAAAATTTGCTATATTATATTCAGTCTGCGTAATATTTTTTAGCACTTAACATTTTTATTTAGTTTTTACACTCCCCATCAAAAAAAAAAAAATTACACGACTTTTTGAAATTAGAATTTATATGCATTTATATACGGTAGGTATGTTTAAATGTGTGTATTTATATGTGTGTAAGCATTTATTTATGTCCAAAATGTGTAGATCTATGGTTATAGTCAACCATATTACAATTTATTTTTTAAATATCAAAACTTGGCATTGAACACTTAATGTCTAGAATAATAATTTTCTTTTTATTTTAATGGGAGATACAAAAATATGTTATGTAAACATTTTTATATAAACATTTTATATAATTTTACCAAAAAAAAAAACAAGAAAAACAATAAAAAGTAAAATAAATATCGGAAAGCTAATAAAATCTAAATCAGTTCAAAATGAATTCATTAACACTCTATTTTGTAGTATTTACGTATACTAGACACATACTTTGCTATACAAAAATGATTGTACAAAATGCAAAAAATTCAAAAAACGCAAATTCAACTTAAAAAATAACAAATATAGCTAAATTAAATTCGAGATTTTTTAAATCTAATATCAACATTTTCGAATGATTATGACTACATATTATATTTAAATAAATTTTTTAGGTTACCCAACATAAAAATATCTAATCAGATAACAAAAAATTGAAAATAAAATTATTAGATAATTTATTTTCGAATAAAGTGAATGTAAAAAAAATTCTTTGTTTAACCCCTGTTCGCGGATACATAATATCTCATTGAACGTCATAAATTAAAATGTGATCAAAACGTGGTGAATTTGTTGTGGAAAAAACTAATTAGTACATCACATTTTTGAAAATACTGATGAAATATAACTTGTAACATAACGTTGTTTACTTCAAATAACTCTATAAATTTTTAAACTTTTTAAGTTAAATAAACGTGGTCATGGTTTTAAAAATGCTATGAAATATGCAGCCCTATCAAAAGAAGTTCATGATATTGCTAATGAGCTTAAAAATGATGTTTTTGCTTTTTTTCCTCTTTCTAAAAAATTGGCATAGTACTTATTGGCATAGCTGTCTATATAAAGTAACATAAGTAGTTCAGATAAGGGTTAGTAATCGAAATTATTATTTTTCTAATTACAAATACTGTTCCGGTTTTTCTACTTTAATTACAAATTTCAATATTTTTAAACTTTGATTAATTATTATATTTGATTTATTTTACCATTTACAAATTTCTGTCAAAATTATAATCACTTAGTACGTCTCATGTGTCTTAATAGAACTAGTGACTGTAAATTTTTATCGATTTAACACTATTTTGTTACCTACACGTTTCGAGTGTAGAAAAACAACTTTTTTAATTTTAAAATTACAAATTTTTGATTTTATATCGAGTTTCTGAACTCAGTACTTTCATTAATAATTTTCAAATTGAATGGTATAGCTCATATATGGAAGTAGATAGCAATCATAAAAAATTTTTAATATTTTTAAGCTTCTGTTGTAATTTACATACATGAGTGTATATGCATGGTGTTCTATGGTTATTTATACAAAACATTTTTAAACTATTTTAATGTTAATCAAAAAAACTTCAATTGAAAGAATTTTTTCTAAAGAAAATTATGAAAGGGACGTTTACCTATAAGCTTATATATTAATGTTCTAGCAACGTTATTAAAACAAAATACCTACATCTACCTCATTCTTATTCGACATGAATTCTGCCTATATATAACCATCTATTTAAAATCTAATAACACCAGTTAATTCGTGACTGAGTATGGTATTAGACGGCGCTTAAATAATTTTGTATTCTGTTATAGTGCTTTACCAATGATTATATTATGAGTGTACATACACATAAACATATGTACTTATATAATTATTTTGTAGTTATACGAAAATTAAACAGAAATTCTTTAACACAAAATTTTTCAAGCCTGGATGAACCTTAAATTATTTAAGTGAATAAACTGAATAACATCAAAAGTTCTTTGAATAAATTTCTAATTTTTTTGATTGATGTTCCAGTCAAGTCCAAATATAAGGTTGTATACCTAAAAATATAGAATTTGAAATTGATTTGTTTTATAATTATGAGATTTTTGTACCAAATTTGTCTCTTTCCTTCTAAATTTGGGTTCTTTGATAATGTGATTTTGCACTTTGGAATAGCTACATATGTGCAACAAACCACAATTTCCTAGTTTAAATTTCACAAATATTCTAGCATTACCTAATTTCAACTGTAACTTTATATTTTAAATGTATATATCTTATTTGCAGCTCAAATTTTTAATTTTTCAAAATAAATTCTTTGCATCGATTTCTTTTTACGTGTCAAATCGTCTTATTTTGGTTTTTTTCGGAATGGACAAACTGGTTTCCAAATTACGCTTAAAATTTGTCAATATTTAACAAATACCTACTAAGAATGTCTTCAAGTTTGGACTTGACTTGAATTTGGAAATTGGCTATGGATTTATGTTGCCATTTGACGCCTCTTTTTCCATTTGATTGTCCTTTTTTGAAAAATTTGAAATATTTTGTTGACATTGACCTTTACTCATATACTGCTACTTTGGAAACTGCATTTTAAATGAGTAATTTTTGTTATTTAATTGTTATCGATATTTCAAAATCTCTTAGCAACAGTAATTCAAAATTGTATGGGCCACCTAAAATTTGATCTCGACTAAAATTTACTTCAAATTGTAATTTAAAAAGTAAATGAATAGGAAAACTTTAGCTATTCACCCGTTTTCTAGTATATAATATGTAAGTATGACAATTTTATGTCAAATTTTAAAATTTTTAAAATTCATTGAATATAAAAAGAATTCTAAAACATGAAATTTTACTTTTACTTTAAAACCACTGATTAAATAGTTCTAGAAATATGTGGAGTAAAAAAAAGAACTAAACATGCATTTAAAGTTTCCTCCATATTCTTTTTTTGCTTTTTGAAATTTTATCAAGATCTTCAAAATATAATGTGCATTGTACTCTTTGATTTTGTAAATAATCCAAGTAAAAACTTTTTATAACCAATAATTTAAAATGTATGTGTACGTATGTGAGGTATCTATGCATTAAAATTTTGAACAATGTTAAATAGACGTGCACTTGTTGACAAATAAAATTTTATAGGTATAGGTAGAGTGGTATAGTCGTCAAAATAGATTTAAAGTGGAAATTAAATACAAAATAATTGCGTTTCTTTGTCATTGCGCTTCTATAGCATGTGTGTATATCGAAAGAGTTGTGTTATATGCTAAAATTCAGAAAATTTTAAGTTAAAAATTGGTTTAAAAATGTTACATTTTACTGAGTACCTTCTTGAGTGTGTTATATAGTGAGAATTGCGATCATTATTAGCATAATTGCCGTTATCAACTTCAACAACATCAAGTTCACTGTATTATGGCAATATTACTAGTTGTATTAACTTGTATTACTTATTTTCATTAACATAACAATCTCCTGCCTTATCCTCACCCTTGTTCTCTTATTGTTACACATTACGTGTACGGCGTCAGTGTATAATCGTGAATCCGTTCAATTCCTTGTTATAGTTACGGGCATTTGTTTGAATATAATATTTTCGGCATATAAATATCTGAAATTAAATTAGAGTAACTAAATTAAGTAATACAATATAAAAAATGGTTACGAATTTAAATTGTTACCAAAAAGCTGTAAAATTGCAATTCTAATACCGATTAAGAAAAGCCCAAACCTTATTGTTGCCTTCATTAAAAAAATTTCTTTGCGATTTATTTATAAATCTCAAAATTGACATTCCTGCTTCAATAATAAATATTGTTGGCAATTAGAGTTGGCTTTACTTAACACCTAACTAAGGTTTGATATAACTAGTCCGAAAGAATATTGATTAATTTTTTACGATGACAATAAAAACTTCATTATCATACATAAAATTAAATGACATCTTAAAATTTTATTTGTTAATAGCAAGCTGTTATACATATAACAAAAAGTATTTATTTGAATTCAAAAAATTCTTCGTACAGTTTTTCCCAAAACTCTCAACCTCAAAATGTTAAGTGCTACATATGTACATACAATACATGTTGCAAATTTGAATGGCAAATTAAAAAATAAAATAAAAGATATCCTAAAAAATCTACTAGAATCTATACTAACAATAATTTTATCAAAAAATTTAACATATTTATTGCAAAAGTATAATACATTTGTTGCATTTATGGTTTGTTTGTTTGACCTAATGAAAATATTAATTCTTTATTTTAATTGTGCACGAAATTCTATAATAACAAGGACCATACCTTAAACATACGAACAACAAATTAGCATAACTACTAGCATAATTAATAAGCAAATGAAATGATAATAATAATAATCACTGAAATGTATAGAGTACACCGTTTAAAATTCTAATTATGAAAATAAAAACTACTCTTAAGTAGAGTACTCTTAATCGCCAAAATCACTGCCAGTATCACTGGCAAAATCAATGCCAGTTTATTTAAAATTACAGCTCTAAATTTTTTTCTTACAAAATTAGTAATTCTCTGGAGATTATAACGCGTAGAGAGTTGGAGATTATATTACATATAGAGTTGGAGACTATATTACATAGGAAGTTGGAGACTACATAACATAGAAGGTTGGAGACTACACCACATAGAAAGTTAAAGACATAGAGATTTGAGGATAACATGACATAAAGAGTTGGAGACTACATTACATAGAGAGTTGGAGACTATATTACATAGGAAGTTGGAGACTAAACTACATATGGAGATTTGGAGACTATATCGCATAGATATTTGGAGACTACGTGACATAGACATTTGGAGACAACATAACATAGTGACTACACCATATAGAAAGTTGGAGACTACATCACATAGAGATTTGAAGATTACGTCACATAAAGAGTTAGAGACTATACATCATGAAGAGAATTGAAGACTACATCATATAGACAGTTGGAGACTATATTACATAGAAAGTTGGAGACTATACTGTAAATAAAGATTTGGAGACAATATCGCATAGATATTTGGAGACAACATTTTTGAAAAATTCAAATTTAATTTCCATCAAATGGACAATCTGTTCATTATATATATACGAGTATAATCGTATAATAAATGTAAATTAAATACAAATATTTTCTTACAAATATAATTTTATACCAAAAAACAGAAAAAAAGATACAACACACCCATATCATTATATAGATATCAAAACATAATTATAACAATAACTGAATTCAAAGAAAACAAAAAAAAAACAAAATAATAATTACTGTGACCGCTTGATGCACTAGAAATGCATTCAGTTTAAAAAACAAAAAACGAACAAAAAATATATACAAAAAAAAAAAGTGAAAATAATGTAGACATTCAAAATGTATTAATGTAGAGCAAGAGAGTAGCAAACATAACACTACACTTTATTGCAGTTATCATGCTTCACATTTTTTTATTTAAAATATACAAAAACACACATGTGCACACAGATATGTTCACTTAATATCTCTATTACATATTGGATATGGGAAATAATCGTAATGGTCAAGAATTTTTGCTTTCTGTTTTTTTTTTATTGTTATTATTTTGTAAAATTATACTGCATCGCATAACCGCAATTTGAATACCACGGTTTTATTTCTAATTTTCACTCATTTTTTGTTTTTTTTTTATTATTATTTCTCTTGTATGCATTTATGCATATTTACAATTCTTTTGTATAATAATTTTTCATTTGCTTTTTTGGGTAATATGAGTTTGTAACATTGTTGCTATATATTGCAAGTATATGTAAGTATCGGACGGTGTAGATCATACTGTTTTAGTTCACTGTGTGTTTTTCCTTTATAATTTTTTTGTTTAGTTTTTATATGTCTCCATAGTTTTTATGTCTTAATAAGGTCTGAAATTATAACAAAAAAAAAATTATGTTACTTTTTCATACATACATGCATGCATTTTTTATTTATCTTGATTGGATTTCATGGTGCAGTGTTGTAAAAATTTATAATGCACAAAACAAAAACATGGAGAAATACAAACGAATTAAATTAAATTATGTTTGAATAGAGTAGGTTGCTTTCATTTCTACACTATTTTTTTGTTCTATCACTTTTTTTTTGTATAGGAATTTAGAATATAACAATTAACTAATTTAGAATAATAACAATAAAATTTAGAGTATAAAATGTTATACATAAATAAATAAAATACATATTTCGATTTTTTTTTTCTGTATGTGAACAGTAGGTCATACATGTTTTAGAAGAATTTAGAATATAATACATAAATTGGAAAATTAGCCAATTGGGGTGGATAAAAAAGGGTTAAGGTTGTAAATTTTTACTTTTAAAAGTAGACTTTTAGGGTATAAAAATGGAAATCATAATAATGAAATAAGCTTATTTAGATTTGTGTGTGTTTTCTTACTATTTTGTTGTGATGGTGTTTAATATTTTATTGATCAAACTACATATTCTTTTAGGAACAGCTAATGCGTGAGGGATCAATAATTTAGTTTTTTGAGAATCTCTTAATTTTTTCAATAACTTCGGAATTTTATAAGTGCATTATCAATAGTTAATTTTAAAAATTTAATTTTAAAAAGGTCGTTTTGATCCCATACATTGGAGGGCTATAGTGTCTAGGGGGTTAAGCATTCCAATTATAAAAAAATTATTCAAAGAATAAGTGCGGGTAGTATAACTCAAGTATTTTGTAAAGATCCAAAAATTTTTTACTTAAAGTTTAAATTTATTACAATTTTATATATGTAAAATTCAGGAATTGTTATATCGCTCGTTTGCTTCAACAGTGAGTCAAAAAAATATAATTTCTGAATTACATATTTATATTAAAATAAGCACTTGAAACATTTTTTTTTCGTACAGAAACACCCTTTCTCTAACTTAAAAATTGTAGCTTAAAATCAATCATAAAATGATGCTATAACAGGAAATATAATATTAACCTCAAAACTTTAAAAGATTTCTCTCAAACGTACAAAATTATGAGCTATAACAGTATTTCAGCAAACAAGGGATACACTGCAGTAAATAAAGGACATATTCCGATAATATTGTACATTTGTAAAAAATATGGACGATAATGAACAAACTTTAAATTCAAAGGGGAAAACTAAGCTAAGAAGAATAAGATTAAAGTATAGCAGAGACTGTTTTTGAAGTTGTTGGCAATAGATTTCAATTTTTGTTATGTTATTATTATTTATTTGTGTTATTAAATGAGAGCATTTTCTAGTACAATTCAAAATTTTGAAAAATTTTGAAAAATTTTGAATACTAAATTTTGAATGGTAAAATTAGAATGGTGTGATCGAAAATAATTTTTTTAAGAAAAATTTAAGTGTATATTTCTACATTCAATCAGGAATAAATCAAATTTATCACATGAACAACAAATAAATGTAATTTTAAATCAAAAGTATGTACTGTAATAAAGTAATGACCACCATACAAAAATGCATAAAACTCAAATAAGTTTATAAAAAAGTAGAAAAATTATAAACAATAAATTAAGGATTTTTGTTTACAATGAATGTTACTAAATCTTTAATCATTTTCAAGGATCTTGATTATACTTAACGTTTAATATAACAAAACTTACTATAACGTATGTTATACATAGAAAAATTTGAAGAACCCCCACATATTTAAGAACAATAACTTTTGTACATTCATCACAAAATAAGAATAAAACAAGGAAAAATAAACAACAAAATATACGGAAATAAATCATAAAAATTGTGACAGATAGAATAGCATAAAATATTTTTAATAGGCCATTATTATCAAAAAAGTATTCTTATAAACTTTTTAGCACTTTTCCAAAAAAAAAAATTGAAAAAAAGTGCTTATTAATTTCACTCTGTCCGTCTGTCCGTGGCTTCTTTAGCAAACTTGAATTTTAAAAAACAAATTATTTACAAAACAAATTATTTATAAAAAACGGATTTTACCTTTACCTAATATCCGTTTTTTATAAATTTTTTATGTCGTTTTTCTACTAGACCACAGGTTGTAGACGTCTGAAATTTTAACGGCCTTTAGAAAACAATAAATAGTTCATTTCGTTATAAGAAAATTTTTTTCCACCACCCCTCGCGTTATCACCTCCCGAAATTTGAGAAATTTGAATATTTAACACTTTATATTTTCAAACTGTTCGAAATTTCTATAAATGCAGAAAGGTAACGGTAAATGCCATGCTATTAAAAATTATAATTATATTTTTCTTAACTCACGCACTTAACCCTGGAATTCCAGCATTATGTTAACGCCTCTTTCAATTTTCTTGTGCCTCATCCTAAATGTTTGCAACGCTGGAAATAGTTTCGTTTATGAATGAAAGTAATTTTAATAATGTAGTACACATTATTGTTTTTAAAAGCAGTAATTTGACTTGCTGAAGGGAAAAGTGCTACATTACAAACCATTGGTTGGACCCAACTTCATTATTCTACAATATAACTAAAAAAATACAGAATATAAAAATTTATTTTTAAAAAGTAGGTAAACATTTGTATTTAAAAAAATTTCTACGGTGTTTAATTTCTTACAAGTCCTACTATATCACGCCAGAGGTGAACGGAGAATAATAAATTCTGAAATAAAATATTAATGTGCGTAGAGCAAGAGAGAAAAGAGTAAATGGAAAATAGCGTGGCGTCCAGTGAACAAGAGAATAGAACAATTCTTATATAAAACAAAAAAAAAGCAAACACTTAAGTCATTTCTTATTTAAAATTATTTTACAATAGGTAGACAAAAAAAAATTATTTTATTTTTGTTGGTCTTCTATAGCGACTCTGGGCTCTTTTAATACACTTTTGTTCTATAATTTTATGTTTACGAATTTTTTCTATAAATTTTTTGTCTTTTCTTTGTTTTTTCAAATTTTTATTATAATATTCTCAAATGTCATCCCCAGGGAGTCTTATTTAATTTTATTTTACGCTATATGAATAATTTTTTATTTACTTTTTTTTTTATTATAATAAAGAATTTTTTTTTTCTATTTAACCAAAAAAATAATAAATTTACAAATTTACATATCTCTATTTTAATTGTTTCTATTAGGTACTAAATATATTTTTACGTTTTTAGCCTTCTTAATTTATTAAATTTGACAAACTGTCTTGTACTAAAACTTAATAAATATTAAAGAACCTTTATAAGGTCACTATACCTGTATATGGAATTTAAATAACAATAAAGTTGGGTCAAACCAATGGTTTGTATTGTAGCACTTTTCCCTTAAACAAGTGAAAATACTGCTTTTAAAAACAGTCTATGTATATCCACCATATCTATTAAAATTATTTTCATTTATAAACGAAACTATTTCTAGGATTGCGTATATTTAGGATGAACCATTTATGCAGTCTTTGAAATAAAGCAAAATTTAATATAAACAGGGGTTAACATAATGCTCGATTTTAAGGGTTAATTGTGTGAGTTAAGAAAAATAATTATATTTTTTAATTTCATGGAATTTACTGTTAACTTTTTGCGTTTATAGAAATTTGAAAAAACTTGCGGTTTCAGAAATATAAGGTGTCAAAAATGCATATTTCACAAATTTCAAGAGGCCATAACTTGAGAGGGGGTGGAGATGCAAAAAAATTTTCTTCTAACGAAATGAACTACTTGTTAATGTCTAAAAGCTCCTAAAATTTCAAGCTTCTACAGCCTGGGGTCTAGAAGAAAAACGACATGAAAAATTTGGAAAAAAAAGAATTTAGATAACGGTAAATTTGAACGGCCATTTTGTTTTTCTAAAGTTTAACTATAGTATACCGCGGTAGGGGAAGCAAGTCACTGCCCTTCTGCGTTTGCGAAATTTCAAAAATGCTTATGGTTTCATTGCAACAAATAGTTAAAATAGGCCATTTTTAGTGCTTTGGGGGGGTATAACTTCTAGAGGGGGGGAGATAGGTAAAAATTTTGTTCTACGAAAATAAGTTTCTAGTAAAGATCTATGTACGTATTAAATTTCAGCTTTCTATCTTTAAGAATGTAGAAGTTTTGTAAACAGACACACGGACAGACGGACGGACGGACGGACGGACGGACGGACGGACGGACGGACGGACGGACGGACGGACGGACGGACGGACAGAGTGAAACTAATAAGCACTTTTTTTCAAAAAATTTTTGGAAAAGTGCTAAAAACGAAATATTACAGGCGGTAATATTAGTGTAATGCACATAATTAATAATTATAATAGGGAAAATTCAATATCTAGGGCAGATATAAATCTTAACAGGTGCATTTTAAATTCTTTCTGAGTAAAACACAAGTACTATTTAATGGTGAAGGTTAAATTTGTGGTATGAACTTGGTAAGATAATCAATCAAATTAAGTGTTTTCATTAAAAATAAATTAAAATTGTGAATAAGATAAAAAATTTTTTAAAAGTATTAGCTTATATAACAGCACTTAAAACCCTTGATTTTCTAACCGGAATTTAGAAAGATATTGTGGATATAGGCAGAGTTAATGTTCAATACTTCTCACAAACATATGCAATTTTAATTTAATTCGGTCTTTAAGGGGCCGATCTGCTTTAATTTTTGGAATTTTTGGAATACAATTGGAAGTGTATATTACTATTAACTAATTACTAAATAAAATTACGTTGTGTTTAAGAAAATTTCAGAAATTTGAAAGGGCCTGATCATCTATCTCGTTATTTTACTTGGCATGTGAGAAGAAACTGAGTAAATATCATATATTTGTATAATGCAAATGAGTAATCTTATTGGAAAAATGAAATATTCATTTAAAAAACCGAGAGTTCTTGAAACAAATTGAGAATTTGAAAGTGGATAAAAAAAAAATTTTAAAGTGAGTAAAAAAGCGAGATACACTATTAGGCTGTAATCTAAACAAATTATGTTATGGTTATCGTAGTTTGATTAAATTTTTACGAAATAAGGCCAAACTATAAAGAATTTAATTTGAAATTAGTTTTAATTGGTTAAAAATTGCCATCGTTGATCTTAGTTTAAAGCTAATTTAAGTTTCATACTTAATTAAATAAAAAAGAAAAAGTTACAATTTCTTACACTTTTCTTCATTACTTTGCATTTAATTAAAATACATTAAAGGAATTCGGACATAATTTAGAATTAAGTTGTTAAATACTCGAATTATAAATAAAGTTGAGTAAAGACGGTTAAGACTTTAAGTACCGAACAGTTTGAATTACTTTAAGACAAAATTTCTTTGAGTAATCGTAACAGAATTCATAATAATAAACTAAAACTGTTATTGATGCTGATGATTAAGTTATTGTTATTGATGATGATTAAGTATTATTTAAATCACAATTTAATTCATGTTTATCCTTGCATCACTCTATAATAGCACATATTTAAATTAAGTTATCACTGTTAATAAAATTATTAAAGACATTTTAAAGAATTAACCACATGTTAGTCACAATACTTCTTATAAACCAGAGAGAGAAGAAGTGAGTTGACGATAAAGTTAGAAAATGACAAATTATTTTAATTACCGACCGTATTGTGTAAACAATAGGTAGGTTATGTGATGGCAACAAATTTTGCATATCGAGTTTTCGGTGGGAACGTACTTCTCCATAGTAGGGAAGTGTAAATAAACTATTTTTAGCAACCTGTCGGTCTGTTGGTCTGTCCGTCTGTCGGTCTGTCGGTCTGTCGGTCTGTGTGTGCACGCGTGTATCTCAAGATCGGCTGAACCGATTTTGATGAAATTTTATATGTAAATTTGTTTCCACCATGGCACGGATCGATCAACTTTTGGTATATATCAGGCCTCGGGAACTGCACTTTTTAGCGGGCCTGTTTTACATTTTTGAGCATTTTGAAGACAATATTCAACCGATTTATTTGAAATTTTATATATAGGCTCAGCTCGACCGTCAGCAAAAATTCGTATGGTTTGGAAGAAATCAGGCATCGGCAACTAGACGTTTACTACGGGCCAAATATACATTTTTGTGTATATAAAGAGAAATAATCAACCGATTTCATTGAAATTTAATATATGAACTCCTCGTATTAAAACAATAAACATATAAATTTTTTGGAAAGATCAGGGCTCGAAAACGGATTTGCGGGCCGATTTTACATTTTTCACCATTTTGAAGAAAGTATTCAACCGATTTACTTGAAATTTCATATATAAGCTTTGCTCGATCATACGCAAAAATTCCTAACTTTTGGAAGAAATCAGGTGTCAGCCACTGGGCGTTTACTACGGGCCAAATATACATTTTTGTGTATATAAAAAGAAATAATAAACCGAATTCATTGAAATTTAATATATGAATTCCCCGTATTAAAACAATGAACATGTAAAGTTTTTGGAAAGATCAGGCATCGGCAACTAGATGTTTACTACGGGCCAAACATACACTTTTTTGTATATAAAGAAAAATAATCAACCGATTTCATTGAAATTTAATATATGAATTCCAGCAATGAACATATAACTTTTTTGGAAAGATCAGGGCTCGAGAACTGATTTGCGGGCCGATTTTACATTTTTCACCATATCCACAGAACAAATTGATGGAATTTCTTGAAATTTGATATTTGAGTTCTGGTTGTTACCGAAACTAACTGGCGAGCATTTCAGGGAATTCGGGTAGCACAAAGCGAAACTCTACTAAGAGCCAAATTTACATTTTTCTAAGTATGTTAACTATAAGCTTACTAATGTCTTAAAAATTGGAAAGAAGTATTTAACAGACATTTTTATAATATTCTGTAACACTTTCATTTAACTAGACAATACACAATGCGGTCGGTTATGTGCTGACTGCATCAGATTTTTTTTTTTCCTTTTAAAAATTATATAACAAATTTTCCTTAGCCATTTTATTCCTAGAGAAAGAAGAGAATGATGTCATTTTTTAAGTATAAATAATTACCATTCTTCATGAAAATTATATGAAAAGAAAAAAGAAAAAAAGAAAATCCTTTGTTATTTCGTGCTGCTTTCTAATTTTATAGCATCAAATGGACAATAAAGAAAATAACGATTAAATCTAAATGTTCTTTACTTTAATTTTGTTTTCGTTTCCTTTTTTTTTTGGTAATTTCGATAACATATGAGCCATTTAAATATTAATAAAATTTCGTGTTTATGTTAATGTACCTAAACACAAAAGGTAATTTTATAAATTAATGGGAAAAAAATTTGTTGTAATAAATTAGAAAATAAAAAAAATATTCTTGTACTTTATCATTATTATGATTACTTTCTTAAGTCTTGTAGAATGATTCCCTCCTGCTATACTTTAAATAATTTTGTATAATTTGTGGTTTAAGATTAAAATTGAAAAAATTATTTCAAAAAATAAATTTAATTGATAATGAAATTGCCCTGAAATGATTGAGTCGGATTTCAGTCTCCAATTTTGTATTACATGAAAGTCTATTCGAATTCCATATCTTAGCCTTTAAATAAAGATTCATTAAAATAAAACAAAAACTAGAATAGAGATTTGAATCAGTTGGCGAGCGATTATCTTTTTATATCTGTCAAATTTCGGAATTTTTTAATACTATGGCTATAAAACGTTCAGAATTTACGACATCCGTTATAATCAATTCCGCCAATATGCAGCAAATTTTATTTTCGTTTACTATAGGGACGTCTATTGTGAAACAAAATTTTATAAAATATAACTTTGAAAATAAGTACTAGTTACTTTGAAAACATAGAAGTTATTTTTTTTTTCTGTAGGTTTTGTGTTCCTCTAGAAATTCGTAATGTTTTTGGTTTACATTTTCTATTTAGCAAAATAAAGTACTAAGCTGAATACCTTTTTATATTCGACAAACAAATCTAGTATATTTTTAATAAATATTTTCTTTTCTGGAAAAAAAAAGACAATATTTTGTTCTACCGTATTAGGTGGCAGGAAATTTGGGTTCAAATCTGGGAATTTTAGATCGCTTTTCGGGAAATTTAACGATTTCCGATTTGCAGCACTGGTTATAACATTTCTTCAAAATTCTTCTCTATTGTTTTATAATTTCATTGGACATTTTCAAAGAAGATCGCAAAGCTGCTTTATATACAGTCATAGTTTTATCTAAAAGAAAATTCGTAATTATTTGATTATTATTAAAGTATAGAACAAAATCAATTTGAATATTATAAAACAAAGTACCCTAATCTTCAAAAAAATCATGCAAACTAGTTTTTTACAATTATTTTTCTGTGAAATTGATGTATGTTTCCCGTATAGGTGTTCAATCAGTAATTTTGTCTCATAAATTTCAGTAAATTTTTTATTAAAAAATTTCAATAAAATCATGCAATTGCAAATCTATTTAATTATTATTTTAATTATATAATTAAAATAAAGCTATTATTTAATCAACAATTTGTTTGATTACAAAAATAAAAAATTCAATAGACTTATAATTCTCAAAGTTTATTAACCTTTTAATACCAAGTCACGTATAAATAACACATAGCATTTTCTAATTTAAACTTGAATTTTACAAAACAAATAATACTATTCACTCATATATACTCTGTATGTACATGAATGTAAATTCATATAAGGTATTGAAATGAAATAAAATAAAAAATAAAATAAAATTTGATTTCATGACAATATCAATGCAAATTAAAATTGGACAAACCTTAAAACTCTTCCATTTATGGACAACCCAATACAGTATGAATTTTTTTACATATATTTCGTACTAAACAAAAATTGTTATAGTCACTCGTATACATAGACTTTAATTTTATTTTTTTATTTTCAATTGGAATAGCTAGGTATTATAATTGTGAATCGAATTGAATTGAATCGAATTCGATTAATATTTAAATAAAAAATTGATTTGGTATTTTTTTTAAATTTCATACTATAAGGCTAGAGTAATGTGTACATAAATTTGTGAATTAATTTTATTGTAATAACACAATCGATCATTATCGGAATTTTTGTTTTTGATTGATTCGTTTAATTTTTACTTTAATGAATAATTGGTATTCAATTAGCGCCCCCATTTAATATAATAATATTTTATATCAACTATTATTATTAATAAACGATATATTAAACATATTATGATATTGGGCAGATGTAAATATTTTTAAATAATACAATTTTTCGCATATAAATACAGTTTTATTTAAAATACAGTTCTTATTTAAAAATACTTGCAAAGCCCACTAATTGGATTACAAATGAGTTCGATATACAAATTTTCCACAACCTTTTTTACACGTATTTTTCGTATTTTTCTCGCAGTCAAGATTTAGATTAAAACCATGTGTAGAGCCTTTTATCCAAAATTTAAGTACGAATAATATTTAAAAATGGCAGCTATGGGTTGGCTTAAATGAAGAGTTAGCTTGAAACTGAAGGTAACTTAATTGGTGAGTTAGGAATATTCCTATTAGTGATTATTTTGTATTGTAGTTACAATTAATTTTGGAAAGGCGAGTTTTTCGAATTTGTTTACTAAATTTTTCAATTTCCCATAGAAGCATATAAATTTCGTATGGTGTTTACAGTGAAATTGTGAACATCTTTTATAAGGTAATAATGACAATATTTTTCTAGCGAGATGTCACTGTCCGATTCTTCGCATAGGCAAAATACACCAATTTTGAACTATTCTGAATAAAACAATTAAAAGTTCTTAATTATTTTTAAAGAGGAACTCATATTCAATAATATTTAAATATTATTCCCTGAAACCGAGTATAATTCTTTAAAAATTTTGCATTGTATTTAATGAGAAAACAAAGTGTCTATTTAATTTCTTTTTTAATTCTTGTCGGCTTAGTCAACAATTTTTGAATTTTTGCTAATTTTTTTTATATGTAATACTTAAAAATGCAATACAGTTTCCTCTTACTTTTGCATATTTAATTTTTTAAATTCAATGTTTGCAAATAAAACTTTAAAAGAAAATTGAATACGTTAATGAAAATCAACATTATTCGGCATAAAATCACCATTAAAACAATTAGCAATAAAATATTATTTTTTAATTCGATTAAAAAATCATGCATAAAAACAAAATCTTTTGTTTCCTAAATCGAACTTAGTTGTATTTAAAAATAATAACAATTATAGTGTTTCGTAATATATTAATTAATATTCACCTTAATTATTCAAATAACAATGAGGCCTATCCCAAAAATTATTTAAGTTTTCCTTTGGCTTAGTTTCCTTTAAATAAAGAAGATGAATTAAATTTTAAATGCACGTATAGGCTTCGAGTGGTTATCTTTATAAAACACAGATACACTAAAACATTTTAAGAACATTAATATTGCGAACATGTGTTAGCAAACCAGGATGATAAGTGAAATAAAAGATGATTTGTTTCGCTAATTTCACTCAGATCTGGAAATTTTTATACAAAATGTAAAAAGCTGTGTATTTTTTTTATGAAATCTTAAAATAATATTGAATTTTTAGGAAAACATAATATGCTTAATCGATTTTCTTATTTTTCGCAACAAAATTGGTAAATTCTTCCACTCTGGACAACAACCATCAATAATTAAAGATAATTTTAGCCCAAACCCTAAGTTGGAGAGACTGCAAGCTGGGTTTTAGCCGGTAAAGCTCAAAGTACCTTAATATTTTAAGCACATTTAAAAGATTTTGTTTCATATCAATTGTGTGACCTAAAAAGAAATGTGAAACAATTATTTTTTTTTATTGTATAATTTTTGTCACTACCTGCCAATCATTTTTACTTTATTCCTGTTATTTTGTTACCTTACGAACTACATAAAAAATATGTAATAAACTTTACAACAAAAAACCTAATTTCTTTTTAACAATAAAATTTATTGTTTTATAAAACAATAATGTGTCCCAAGATACTTCTCATAATATTTTACAGAGATCCTATTTACAAAGATCCTGAAATTAAAAAATAAGAAGAGAGAAAACAATCCTGGAAGAAAAATTTTTGTTTTTTTTTTTTTTTTTCTTTAATTTTAATTTTTTTTTTATGTTTTACTTTATTTCTACTCTTGTCTCTTTCTTTATTCTTTATTCCTTTAAAAATTATGATGGGTAAAATCTCATATTTCTTTTTTAGTTTTCACTTTATTTATTATTTTTATTATTAGGGTATATAATTTTTAATGACTTTTGGTTGTCACTTTTCCAACCTTTAAAGAAAAATTCATTTTTCCATTATTCTTAAAAAGAACTTTTTCAATTCCTTTTCTTAATTTATTTCCTTAAAAAGATTTTTTGTTTAGGTATTATAAATTTGTTTTTACCTAATTTAACATTTAGTAACCATAATTACATGCAAGCGAATAAATTCCTATTATTCTCAAGGCCAATCACTTTCAACAAATTCGAATAGTTTTCATGTTTTAGGGAATATGGTTTTGCATTTTTGCATTAATTTGCATTTTTGGTTTTGCATATTTTGTGCGTAAGGAAGTTGAAACCGTAGTAATAAAATTTTGTATTTATTAGCATATGAGGCCTATTGTTATTTGTGACTTTAATTTTAAAAAATTTTGACAGATTCTATTAGAGGTGCTCAATTCCCTTTAGGTACTACCGTCGTTTCGAAATTGTCATTTATTCCCGATAAATGACAAATACAGAACGACGTCATCGGCCTATTCCAGACTTTTGTATTCTATGATTAACAGCAGCGGAGAAAGGTGGCATTCCTGCCTGATTCCTACTTAAGTCTTGAGGGGGGAACCAAGTTCATCATTTCAATCATCTTGTTTTAATTAATTTTTCATAAAAGTTTCTTTTAAATTGTTGCATTCGAATTTATTTGTAATTTTTACATCGCGATATCTTATGATTTACATGTTCAACTTTATATGCGTTCATCATTCTGCAAACTTTTAAAGAAGGATCAATTTTGTATGTTCCTTATTATTATAATAAAATTTGTATGTATTTTTTTTGTCTCATTTTTCTCTTTTCCCAAGAAGAACATTTTATTAAGTTCAATTTTATAGGCACTCACCCTCACCTTATTATTTATTTTGGTTTCTTATTTAATGTTATATTATATTGTTTTACATGTCACTTTAAAATTTTTTTTTCTTTATTTAAAAAAAAAAAAGAAAAAGTTATAAAATCTTAAAAAAAATAACACAATTTGCCCCACCTTAATACCCCCAATTTACTTTTTCAATGAAACAAGAAAAAAAACGGAATAAATAAATTTACTCCAAGAAATTTGTCTGCAGTATTGGAATTTTACAAGCATGTAACGAATTCGACCTTTTTCTCATTTTGTTTTCAGTTTTTTGTTTTTTTCTTTGGAAATTTTATTGTTTCAAAACATTTAACATGGCTATTAGTCAAACAATTTTCCCCATCTCCTCCTCTAAATTCTTATTTAATTTTGAATATATTAAATCAAAATTTTCTCTGTCTTTATATTCTCCCTTGGTATATTAAAATCATGTCCTGGTAATTTGAGGGAAATATCTAAATTTTTCTTTAAAAAGAAAATAACACTAAAAACATACAAAAAAACACAGGCATAAAAAACATAAAATTAATGAAACAAAACAGATGTCACTGCTATCGTTAACTTTAAATATTTGCTAAATTTATTCATTCATTCATTCATGGTGCCATGATACTAAAATAAATTTTTATTAATAAAATGGTACCATAGAGAGGGAATACAGAAAAATATATAAAAAAAAATGATTTTATTATTTGATTGAATTGTCAAAAATGTTAATTATTGGTTACTTCTGTTGAATATTTTATGATTCCCATTTAATTTAATAAAAAAAAAGTCAACATTATTATGATGTCCTTGGTGTAATTATAATTTTACAATTTTGTTAATGAATATTTGTGTTTAAATCAAAATCAAAATCAAAATCAAAATATGGTGTGTTAAATAATTTCACGTACATACATAAATAGGGGGAAAAATAATTTAAATTAAAAATTTACTGAAAACAGAACAGAAAAGCTGAATTATGAAAAAATACATTTTTTTTATATCAATTAGTTCTGTAACAGGTTGTAGGACAGGTCAATTAAAGATACCCGAAAGCAGCTCTATCTCGAAATGCTGTAGAAAATTGTGCGCTGCAGAAAAACGCAGTTTTGAAAATCGACAAATAGCTTCCCAGCAAACTCTTCTACCAGTTATTAAAAAAAATGCATTTATTAGTAAAGTTGGGTCAAACTAGTGTTTTATAGGAAAGCAATTTTTCCTTTAAAAAGTAAAAATATTGCTTCTAAAAGCGATCTACTATAATATTCGAATTGTAGTTTCAATATATGTACATATTTATCAAATTGTATATAAAACTATTGCATATATTTAGGATGAGAAAAAAAAGATGGAAAGAAGAAAAAATGGAAAGTATTAATGGAGTTTTACGGTTAAGCAAAAGCTAAGAAAAATAATTATATTTTTGGTTAGCATGGTATTTACCGTTACCGTTCTCCTTTTATAGCAATTTGGAAATGCTTCCAGTTTCCAAAATATAAGAAGCCGAAAATTCAAATTTTACAAATTGAGTGGAGCGGTAACTTAATAGAGGATTGAAATAGAAACAAATTTTTTCCTAGCAAAATGAACTTCTTCTTAGTATATAAAAGCTGTTAAAGTTTCTAATTTCTACAGTTTGCAGCATCAAAATTTTGAAAAGAACAGATTTTAGATAACGCTTAATTTTAACGGCCATTTTATTGTTTTCAAAGGTCAACAAAACTATGCTTGCGTAGAAAAAGTTCACTACTACTTTCCTGCTTCTGCAGATTTGAAAAAAGTTTGTGGCTTGATCACAATAAATAGTCAAAGAATGGACTATGGGATGCTATAATTATTAGAGGTGAGAAGATATTTTATGCGTCATTTTTTTTTATAAACTAAAATCAATTTATTTTGTTGTGAGCAGCATAGTTAAATAATCAACATGAATTTTTTACCATGTAGTGTTGAGCATAGTAAAATAATTAAACCGAAAGTAATATTGTGAAAAATGGGAATATTTTTTAAATATCTTTAAATTTAAAATTATTAAAATTTAAATTAAAATTTAAAAACCCACTAATTTCGTAATATTTTGTATTAAATTGGCAAAAAAAAACAAAAGCATGATTTATTTTACAGAAATTTGTAATTGAAAATATAGTTTTCAACAATTTTTACTCAATTTCGGAAAAAAAAATAATTACTTCATTAGTGAAAAATATTGTAAACAAATTATTCGTGTGTATTGTACGGATCATCAAATATAATTTAATTAAATTTAAATATAATTAAAAAAAAAACAAGGACATATACGTATTTATTCAATGTTTGTGTACATAATTAATATGATAATAATTTTATTCAATTATAAATTTACTAGAAATTAAAATTAATTTCAAAAATTATGTTAAAAAACTTTTAACCTATATTACTCGTATGTACAATAACTGTTTATATCATGATTTTTAAAAATAAAACCATTTAAGTGAGGAAGCAGAGATTTTCCACCATAGTGGAATATATAAACAAAGTTAAATCAAAGCTAGTGAAAATACTGCATCTGTCACTTTACAGAACAATCATAATACAGAATACACACATAATACTGAACAATCTGTCACATTATATTTAAAGCAGGCACATACTTTTATTCATATATACCAAAATATATCGATAAATTGCATATATTTAGGATGAACAAAGGTAAGAAAATTAAGGAAGCATTAACATAATGATCGAATTCGACAGTTAAGTAAATAATTATACTATTTAATGAAATGGCATTTACCGTTACCTTTTTGCTTTTACAGAAATTTGGAAAAGCTTAGATGGAGGTGGAAATAAATTTTCTTCTAATGAAATAATTTATTTGTTAGTGTCTAAAAGCTGCTAAAATTTCAGATTCCTAAAAGTTGCCGTCTATAGCAGAAAATCGATATCAAAAATTTGAAAAAAACATGTTTTACGTAACAATTAATTTTAACGGTCTTTAATATTAAACTAAATGGTCTTTAATATTTAATTCTGATGGTTTCGTGCAAACGACAGAAAAATAAAGTCGTTACCTTTCTGTGGTCGCCGAATTTAAAAAATGTTTATGGTTCCGTTATCACAAAATTATATTAACAAAATTATATTATATCAAATTAATAATATTATTATATTATTAATTTTGTGGGTAATAAAAAGAAACTAGTATACCCTAATAATTGTAGTTGCCATATCAAGACAGGATTGTGAATAGCCTTTACTAACTTATTTCTGTTATGTATTTAAATTGATTTTTCAATTTTAACTAAGTGTAAAAAGTGATTTTTTATTAAATTGAAATAATTAGATTTAGATAGATAACAAACACAGAAAATCAAGTTGAATTGAAAATACTACTTAATAGAATTTTAAAATGATTTTAATTAAAAAATTATTCTAGTTTCTTAACTAATGGTACATGTACATTAAAATTATAATTTTAAAATCAAAAAATTATTTTTCAACCAACTTACATTACACATATATATACGTTCTGAGATTTTCACTTATTTTTACACTTATCACAAGTCAATTAAATTGAAAATTATAGAGTAAGAGTAGCACGATTATTTTAATTAAAATAATTTAAAATTTTTTTTTTCTAATTATAATCTACTTACAAGTATTTTTGACCTTAAAATGACTTGTAATTTTCATGTTCTAAATTAAAATAATACCAATAATACCAAAACATGAAAGTACAAATGTACATACATACATATTCATATGTGACAGTATATACTGTACGTTATACCAATATGTTTCTATAATATCTTCATTATTTTTATCGTATATAACATTATAAAAGTAATTTGTTGAAATTTATAGAAAACAAAGTATTATCGAAAATCTTTCCAATTTTCTATTCTTATATTGGATTATAATAATATTGTATATATTAGTTGACCTCAAAATAATTGAGTAAAAATTGTATTGTATATATGAAATTTTGAATATAGGTCAACAAATCACTGTATGTTATACACACTCATATAAGTCTATATATTTTATCTATGTTTTTAGAGGAATTTAAGTATACATTAAATCTACAAGAAATCAAAATAAATTTTAAGTAGATATTTCGTATCTGATATGTTTATTTTTTTATTGTGTAGATGAAGAATGAACCAACAATTTCTATGTTATAGAAAAATTTTAAGACTCTATAAATGTGCTCTTCTCAATTTTAATATGATGTTATTTCACTGTACTCTGTTGTGTCTTGTAATTCATTGGTGCTGTGTCGAAATCTTCTAATTATGAACAGCAGATTTTCTTAGCTTTTCTGATCTATCTAATAGAATTTTGCATGAAGATCTCATATTGAATATAGGTATGTATGTTTATCCATAAAAAAGCAAATGTCTTTGTGATAAATATTTTCTATTTAAATATTTTACATAGTGTTACAATCAGCTAAAGAACATTCTTCACAAATTTTGCCATTAAATTTAAAATCACTATTTCTTTAAGTAAAGCCCAACGATTTTTTATCAATGGAATCAATTAAAACTACATAAAATAATTCCTCATATTTTTGATTTTAGATATTAGTCAACAACCTTAGCACATTTTTGTCACATTCTGTAGATAAACATCACGTGTATGTCATTTTTTTACAACCTTTCATAACAAAAAATCATACTACATCATTAATTTCTTTGTGTTTTCAATAGCATACTTATTGCTATTTAAATAACTTTTCCCTCTCTTTCTACTTTTGTAATTAAAGAACTATTAAAGAAAAAAAACTATTTTTACAGTCATAGACATATTAGGTATTTATATATTGTTACAATAACTACAAGCAAAACATATTTACACATAACTAGAATAATTTCTCTAGAAAATTAACTACAAAAGAAAAAACACCATTCAATTCCAAAGATTAGAACTGGTTAGAAAGAAAAAAAGAAAGAAAATGAAATCAAAAATAAAATAACAGTTATGTGAGCACCAAAGGCAACACACACAATATTTTTTTTTTTCAATTTTACATACTTATGTATATGATTATCATTATAAGGCCATTTTCTTTGAACCTTAGCCAAAGAATTTGAAAAAATAAACAAAAAAAAAATTAATGAACGTTACTAACAGCAGTAGCACCCAACCAAGATGTGTGGTATTTTGTAAAAGTAGAAGCATTATATACGTCATTATTTTCTATGTATAATACGAATACACAGTAGAATTAAGTAAATTCAAGACATACAAATTTTTATGTCAAAGTAATGTTACATTCAGGAATACAATTTAGATTTCTACAAGAAAATCTCAAAATTATTTAGTGAGAAATTCGTTAAAATCTAATAAACTTAAAAATTTTCATTTCATTTTCAAACAAATTCACAAAATGAGCTTTTAATTATTATCAAAATTATTAAAATAAATTACCACTTACAATTTCATTTACAATATTCCGGTAGCAAATGTCTCGATACGTCTAGCACGTAGCTTCTCTGGTCTTCTTAATATTTGTTTTGTTTGAAACGTAATGCAATGACCCCATCTGCTTACACCAATAAATTCTTTAATCATTTATTTTACTCTTTACAGGTGTATTACACATTTTCTTACTGTCAAAACTTTTCCAATTATCATGCTTGCCTTATGATGTGATTTTCTTGTTTCTAAAGTAATTTTACTCCTCATATTTTATTTCATATCTTAAATTATGTCCGAATACTAGTGTATTTTATTAATGAAAGTGTAAAAATTGAAAACTTGTCCATTATTATTTTTGAATACAATTTGGTCCGGATTCTTTAAAACAAACTGAAACCATATTAAGGCTCGTATTGAAGATGAAATATTTTCTTTATGCGTAATTAGCTTTACAAACAGAATTACACAAATTTTTCATAAATTCCAAAATTTATTGTGACTTCACTGTGCCATACACTTAACATAAACACATTATTAATAAAAACATGTGACACAACATGAGATTTACTTCTAAATTCTAATATTTCTTCTGAAAATAAAAAATAAAAAAAAATTTTATGTAAAAAATAAATGTAGGTAGGTACATAGCCTTCTATATTTGAAAAAAAGAAACATGAGTATAATATAAGAAGTTACCCAACAGTGACAAAATTTTATGACTGCAATATAAATATTGTTAATTCAAAAGCAACAATATTCGAAACTCTTGTCGTATAAAAATAATGAAACAGAATGTGTGTGTGCTTCCGTAATTTAAGAATGGTAAATAAAACTAGGAAAATATTATAAATATTAACGGAATAAAACAACTATAAATACGCCATCTATTTTCATTTTCTCGAAATTTTAAACTGCACATACATACATAGGTTTAGGTACATTTTTTTCTTCTTCCGCTACTTCTCCTATTTCTTCTAGTTATCTTACAAGTTACACGACAACATTGTTTTGGTCATTTTCGCTTTTAATTTTTTTTTTTATCTTACAAATAGTCATTGACCGTGGAGTCATCTAAAAAGTAACGACGCTTAGTTTTTCTAGTTTTTCCTCTTCTGTTAATATGGCTGTTTTTTATTATCAAAACTACATACAAGTATCATTATCACTAACATTATTATCATCATCACTATTATGGTCATCATCATGATGTCGTTTACAATAAATTTTACTATTTTTTTTCTTTAATGTTTGTGCATAAATGTTTGGACTTTATTCAAAGTGGATTATAATATGACCAAAGTTTAATGCAAAGCATCATGGATAAAAACTTCTTTCAAATCTTACTTGGTGATTTTTTTTTTCAAAATGTATGCATATATACTGCCGTCTACATGCTGTGATTCTACTCTACTTGTATGTCAACTATGCCAAGTTTTTGTTGAATTCTTATACATACATACACACTTTCTTGTAGATTCTGTTTATATCCGTGCAAATGGATGTTCGAAGGCTATACTAAATTTGCCTTACTGATTGAAATAAAAGTTTGAGTGTATGTTTTTGAATACTCGAGTATATGTTTTTGATCAGCGTCGAATTCGGAATCCATTTAGCTTTGTCTGTCCGTCCTAACGATAACTCAAAAACTAATTGAGCTAAATTCAGCAAATTTTCACAACTGGTTTACTGGTAAATTCCAGAACCCTATTTAAATTGGTTATGATCGTAACACTGGTTCGAGTACCTACCACACATCTTTCAAATTTATTTCGCTATATCTCAGAAACTATAAAAGCTGTGATATTGAAATTTCACACAAACAAATATATTAGTAGGGCCAATGTGTTTGATAAAAATCGTTGAAATTTCTTGACTCCTTGCTGTAGCTGCAGTAAAACTTCAATATTAGTTTTGTCATATCTTAGAAAATATTGAAGGGTACTGAAATTTGGCATAAATTATTATGGTAACATGGCAACTTAAAGTCATAACGTATAGTCATAACGTATAGCTCACTATGGGATATTTACTCGCACATAGAATAACAAATTCATACGGATATCACAGAGTTGACACGGTCAACTCTATTTTTTCTCATTTTTAACTTTTTCTTATTTTTTTTTGCTTTTGGATATTTGCCTGCCTGTTTTAAATATTTTACTGATATTCTTTATAAACTATTTACAAGCTCCAATTACATAATATTTGTAATCATAAAAATTAATTAAAATTGAGAAACTAACAAAACAAGTGGCCATTCGAATTTCAGGTTTCAAACTACCCATGTGATGGCTCTAAAACTGCAATTATCTTATTAGGGAAATCCTTTCACCTTTACCATTACGATTTTTTGTAAATTTTAATTAATTATATTGCAGAATGTACAAAATTTTGTTTTTGTCCTAACTGTTCAACTTCACTATTATAGAACCTCTATCCTAGCTATATTTTGCTTTTATCCTAATTATTCAACCCCTACTGTTGCATATAGCATATAACTAGGTATAGTTGCACTTGCATCAAGTGATATAACTATAGCTAACTTAAGTTATATCACTCGGAATTCTAAAATAAAGCAGATTAGAGCAGCTACTCACCTAGGCAATAAATATGATCAAAATACTTTGAGAATTAGCTCGTAGTTGGTAATATTAAAAATACGAGAAGAAAAATGAATATAAATAATCTGAATGAATGATGAACGCTTTGAAAGACATGTGAAATAGTTGTTCCAAATTTGATTTAGACTGCAAAAAAAAAAGCTATTCGTTAATGATAATCATGAATCATGAGGTGTAAATTGAAAACTTGATTTATAGCATATTGTAGATTTGTTTAAATATTTTTAAGTTTCTGGTTTTAATTGAAAAAAAAGAAATATTTTTTTTCCAACTTTGAATTTGTTTATTCTTCAAACTGCTTTAATTTTGTATCGTTACGCATTCTTTAGCACAATTAACAAAATGGCAAGTGTTAAAGAATATTATTTGGAAAAATTTTAATACTTATTGTAAGTAAATGTAAAAGCGGTGATAAAAACTGTTCCATTCAACTTAGAAAGCCCATTCAACTTAGAATTTTCAACGCAAACTTGGCATTTTTTCATGAATTTCATTGCATTTAATAAAATTTTGATTTGTATTGCAGACTATCCAAATCAATACCTACATGTGTACATAATCTGATTCAATAAGAGATAGTAATATTTATCGTAAAAGTTAACTTTATCATACCAAATCTTTATTATGAACACGAATCCTTTGTATGAATTGGTTTATGTTTACAATAATAACATCAAACTTTTTTCGATAATTATCATAATCACTTACAGTGATTCGATACTCACAGTAAAACCCAATATTATGTAAGCATATAATGAGTAATTCTATAATTTACGTATTTATTTACGGCTGAGATATATTTGCCTACATACTCGATGCGTATGAGTGCATGAATTTAGAACAACATATATTTTTTTGTAATTGATTGTCTAGTCCATATATTGCGTTGGCAGCATCATTTCTTGAAATCTCGGAAAATGAATAATGAAATATTCAATGAAGCCAGAAATAATTTTAAGTACTTAAATACATATTTAGTTTAGCACAATATATTCATAAAAACCAAATTAAAATATGTATATTCAAAAATCATTAAAATTATAATAACAGAAAGAAATCAAAATATTTTTTATAAAATCTTGCTCCAATTAAAAATTCCAAAAAAAAATGCTTTTACATTTTATACAATATTCATTAGGAACACAATTTTGTCAATATCTTTGAATTTACTGAAGAAATCCTGCGTTTTCATTACATGGATTTAGTAAATACATATACTCTTGCAAGTATACATTCCGTTCGTCTTATCAAATCCATTCAAATCAATATGATCACGTATATGTCACAAATCCAATCAACTAAATTCAATTTACTCATTCTATAACTCGTGTTAAATATTTTCACATTTTCGATCAATTTGATTTATGTAAAGAAAACAGGTGGATACATATTGTTCTGATATTAAAGAAATAAGAAAATGATAGTGAAATTTTTCTTAATTTTAATCTGCTATATGGTAAGGTAGTAATATTAACAATAAATTCCAGTTTAAGTTGTATAGATAAGTTCGGAATACTAGATCATTTGTATTAGTGCATGTAAATTATTGTAAGAAGCTAGGTCTTTAACTATAGAAAACAAAAATTAAAAAGTATGTCGCAAAGCTTGGGGTCTGCCGGGAATATATCAGAAGTTGTAATTGTATATCAGTTGTACTTTTGCACCGAATACCAAAATTTAAGCTGGCTTCAGATCTAGTCCCAAATATTAACTTAAAAAAGATTTAACTACTAAAGATTTAAATCAACTAGTTCCTAAATTTTAATAAATTCCTGACAAAAATTGAAATCATTTAAACAATTTTCATAAACTATGCAATAATTTTACTTCATGTAAAGTACGTATTACCAATGGAATATGTCATACCATTTAAACCACATAATATTCAACCATTTAGGTTATTATTCTCTAGTGTATTCAAACTATATACCAAATAGAATAAATCTACAACATTTTAAAAAAAATTTAACTATACAATTTCTGTTTTTTGTTTTTCTCTTCCTTTCTACATCCTAAAGTCATGTTATTTCCGATCAAATGATTTATACATCGTGACATATTTTCCCCAAGCATTTTTGCGATACCCCAATTTTTTTTCTTCTCTCTCTTTTTTTTGGGAATTTTTACCATTGGAAAAAATTTTTTTTTTCGTGTTTATTATTTTTTCCAAAAAAAAAACAAAAAAAAAATTCCATTTGCATTTTAATATTAAAATCGCGTAAACATCCTGTCAGGACTTAAAGTTTTACAACAATAAAACAACTATTGGAAAATAGGAGTAGAAAAAAACAAAATTCAGATGCAAATTTTCTGTTAATGTGTACATGTAAAGAAAAACTATTTTCCAAAACAATAAAAATAAAAATGAAAATTTCCAAAATTGTAAATATTTGTCAATCCTTGTATAGTTGAAATTTAAAATAAAAGGAAAAAATGCAAACAAAATTTGGCACACACTTTTGAAATATAAGGAAAGTGTTATGTTGAAATTTAAAAATTGGGATTTCAGATGGTAGTATAAAATTTTTCCATTAGAAATTTTGTAATTTGTTCAATATTCATTGATTAATTTCAAGGAAATAGATAAATTTTTGGTTAAATCATTTTGGAATTACAGAAAATAACAGATTTTCTAATAAGATTTTACCCATTCCAATGAAAACGAATGTCGCATTGGCTAAAAAAATCGGTTATTATAAGCACTGTCTTGTTTATTCAACGTTAATCATGGAATTTAAGTTTTAAATAATGCTTCAGAAAATTAAGCATTGGAAATATGAAATTAAATTCGATTATAGGCGGTAATTTGATGGTCCCCCAAAATTTTAGATTAATTGCGTTAAATATTATCTAGCATTTAAGGTTTTCTTAACTAAATGAAAATTCAAATTCAGTTAAATTGTTTGAACTATTTCTTTGTTAGTTAGCTCCTAATTCTAGTCAGTTAAACTCCTTGAAACTAGAAACATTTAAAATTCATTTATTTATTTTTCACTTTATTTAAATTCTGCACTAAAATTCTTTAATATCTTGCAAAAAAACCAACAAAAACATAAACTTCATCAATTTTATTTTACTTTTCAATATTATCCTTAAATACTTTATTGTCTTCTTTTGATTGAAAACCCACAAGATCCTATTGGAATTGGAAAGAAAATCAAGAACAGCATAACAAAAACAAGAAGAATAGAAAATCCATGAAATCATTGTATTTGTATGTTATCCACGACAACGATTCTTTCTCTCTTTATTCACATATTATACGTATACACAGTTACAGTACTTTTGTCCTTATGTCCTTAATTTTCAAATGCATATATGCACCATAATAATATAAACGAGGTAAGAAGAGAAATTGCATGTCTTTTTCATATTGTTTAGATTAGAAAAACCAATTTAGGATATACACAATTTTTTGTAGAAACTTTAAAGAAAATAAAACCAAGAAAAGAAAATAAGCAAAAAATTTTTCAAGCTAAAAACGTGACTTAAAAACTTAATAAAGAAAAGTCAAACTGAGAGTAAAGAAGATGAACATTATCAAGAAACCTTTTTAATTTTTTTTTTGTTTTCATCATACATAAAACTTCTTGAATGGAAGGATTCATCTTACCATTTCCATATAAAATTTCTAACTTTGGAGTAGTTTTTTAGTAGTTTAGGAAAATTTTTGTTTTTCTTGTTTGGCTTTTGTTTTTAAAGGATAATTGACGAAGCTCTTTAATGCCAACTTTTATTGGTTCATTTACTTTATTTTTTTTTTTTTGTTTTCTTTATTTTGTTTTTCTTTAAAATACATAATAAAAAAGTTTTTATACTCTAATGAAAGGATAATAAATAATAATAAAAAAAAAGAACAATAATAAAAGAATAGTCATAAATAAAAAATGATCCTTAAAGAATATTTATGATTTTTAGCAGGAGAGAAGAAAAAAAGTATGTGCTTCTAGAAGCGCTTTAATAATTGTTTTTTTTGTTTTAAGAGAAGCGCATCTGTTTTTATTAAAATTTTTAATTTACGCACTGTTCATACAAAATTGTTGCAATTCTTAATCACATAATTTAATAATTTATTACTCTATTTTGAGTGCATCATGAATTTTTTGATATATGCGCGTGTGTGCAGTAATTGATGAAAAATTTTTGAGAAAATTTTTATTTTTTCTACTTTTATTTTAGTTTTCTATGTTGTGATACAAAAAGTTAATTCAAAAATGCACTCGCGCTCATGTCATATACCATAATTGCTCTTATTTGAATAATATACTTAATGATGTGAATTTCTAAATCGCTCACGTCTATAGTGTAGGCAAAGAAATTTCTTAACTTTTGCATTATAGATCTATATAAATTTTCTCTAAAAGAATTTTTTTTGAATGGATAAAATGGAGTAATAAATTTTTTATTGTAGCAAAATTATAAGTGTTTTTCAAATTTTGCAAACACGGAAAAGTAATAGCTATCTTCTTCTACCACTGCATACTATATTTGAAGTTTAAAAAACTAGAAGTCAAATAAAATTAACTGTTATTTAAAATCCGCTTTATCTAAACTTTTGATATCGTTTTTCTTCTAAACCATAAATTATAGGAGTCCGAAATTTGAGAAGCTTTTAAACATTTAAAAAATAGTTAACTTTGTAAGAAGAAAATCGTTTTGCACCTCCAATCTCCAAATTTGAATTTTTTGCGTTCATATATCCGAAATTAGCAGCTTTTCCAAATTTCTGTAAATACAGTAAGCTATTTTAAATACCGTTGCGCAAAATATCATATTCTTATGCTAAATGTATGCAACTTTAAAATATTTTCGTATGTGAATGAAATTATTTTAGTAATATGGTACATAGATTATTTTTAGAAGCAGTATTTTCACTTGCTGAAGAGAAAGATGTTGAATTACAAAACATTGGTTTGACCTCACTTTATTAAACGTATATGAACAGTTAACGATTAAGTAACTTGTGAAACATTAATTTTAGTCAATAATTTTAATTATTATGTTTTAAAACATTTGGGTGTTACGTCCGTTTCGGATTTCGCTTTTTTATTCGAATATTGACTGTAGCAGGAATTTATATTGTAATTTTCTTCATATTTAATTTATTTCGGTGCATGTTTTATATGATAACAATTAAAAAATTAAAAATTTATTGACAAGCATAATAGTTAAAAGAAAAGCTTGTAGTCGCACTTAAAGTTTAATCTCATAATTTCCTAATCAATTATGCAACAGTGTTGTGAATCTTTAGTCTCAATACAAGTTATAATACTACAACTTAATATAATTTTCTTTTAACTAAAATTTAAAAAAAAAAACAATCTTATACTGACTGTTTTAAACAAGAAATGAAAAATTAAATGTAATTAAACATAGGCTTTTCCAGTTGTGAAAAAATTACTTATAAATAATAATTTTGAGTAGTAAATTTAATTATGTGTAACAAATGTTGTTTGCTTATCGAATTGTTTCTTTCTATAGACAAAAAAATAAAATACAATGTATTATATGGAAAATTAACAGAAGTGATGCGGTTCAAGAATTTGCATCAGTTTTATCATACAAAATTAGCTATATACAGAGTAGCATATATTTCTGTAGTCCATAGACACCATCTACTGCAAAAATTAAAACTATAATAAAACTAAATTATGCTTGTAACTATAATAATTGTGTAAGATTTTGTAGATTATTGAAGAGAGATATATACAAAGGAACTCCTCTCTTTCGATTCAAAGCAACTCTGAGCGAACTTCCTTGAGCAAGATGGAAGAAACAGCCTCCCAGCGAATATTCGCTTTCCCTTCAAGCAGAGGCCCATGTCTGCCCCTAATGACAGACATTGATAGTCTACAGAATGGAAAAGGCCGAACAAAAAGAACCTCAGATCCCCTCCGCGGTAACTTGTGAGTAATCTCTTTGTGCTTGTGCTCGCTATGCCCCGGCATCCAGATGAGCTTCACTCTGTTTGTTGTTCCCAATTCCACTTTATGCAATTTTATATTTAATCAATATAATAAAAAAAAAATTGATTAAACTCTAGAAACAATAGTTATATAACAAAATATATTATATAAGGAAAAATATTCATAACATTATTTATTTCTGTATTTTTTATTTATTTTTCTCTTCATATTATTGTTTAAAATATGTTTTCCGCTTGCATAAATTCTATAAATCTAAATATCCGTAGTTAGAGTCTATAAGAAAAAGAGTAAACCATGTTATTAGAGAATGTTGTTACAGCAAAATTCCTATTTATTTTTTAAATTATTAAAATATCACTTCAATATTAAGTGATATACAATTGTTTTGTTAAACTTATTATTCTTTTTAATAAGGACCAATATATTTTCAATATCTTAGCGAAATAGTTATATATACGAGTATATTCCCTGAAAATTTGTTAATATTGGAACTGTAATTTGCAACTTCGTTTTTAAAATCATTTAAGACTGTTGATTAAATTTCATATTTTCCGAAAATTCGATTTGAAAACTAAATTGTATTTGAAATGTAAGTCTTGCAATATTAGAAACAATTAGTGAATTTGTTCCTGTTCTAGCTTCCAAATAGTTCTTAAATAATAGATGTTGCTTTACACTGTTTACCCTAAAATACACAATGCCCGTAAAATATTATTCAGGATTCTAAACTAAATAATTAAACTAAAATTTTACTTAGGGTTCCGGTTCTAAAGTCGTTTGTTTTTTTTTATTTTCTCTATAAAATTTCCAATTATTCACTCAATAATGTAAGAAATTCAAAGACAGCAGGACATTTTCAATCATTTAAGTAGAATATTAAAATTTAATGTGTAATTTGCTTAAATGATCTAATGTGTATTTCTTGTTTTTCAAAAAAAAATTCACTTAAGAAAATAAAAATTTATTCAAATCAATATAAAGAAGATGAGAGAAAAAAAAAATTTTAAAATATTGCAAAACAGAAAATATTTTTTTTTTTCATCTACAAAAGGAGTAGAAGAGGTCGAAGAAGAAGATGACGGCGACGACGACAACAACATTTATTTTCATCTCCTTTTTGATTATAACAGAAGCCAAAAAGTTCATCCTATGAATAAATCATCTTCGGATACCATATATTATGCATATATGCACTAATGGTAGTCATAACAGATTTCATCAATATACAAAATACCATTTATAACTATACCATTAATATTAAAACTATTAATGTTGACATTATCATTGTTACAATGTTACCAGCATGTACACTATTTCCACTCCTATATACCCGTTTCCATGCTTTTTGTGAATTCTATTATACCATTATATTCCTACCACGACCTACCGTCCTCATCATCATCATCATTATCATTGTCCTCCTTATTATTTTATTTTTCTATTCTGTTTCTTTTAAACATCTTCTCATACCTTTAATCATTACTATAAATACCGCGTCGTTATTATTATTTTGATGGTATAAGACAAAGAAGAAAATTTACCATCTTATTACCATATTTTGATCAATTGATAAATTTTCTATATTCTTCCCGTCCTATTTTGGTCTTTGTCAAAATATAATTGTCAATAATATTTTTTTTTCCTTCTGCATTTTTATGGGAATTTTTTTGTTTTTAGGAAAGGTCAAAAATACCAATATTTAAATTTGGTTTTTCTTTCGCAAATAAATTAGAAAAATATCAGTGATATCAAAAATTTAAATACGATATAGTAAATAAAATAATTGAAAAAAAATTTATATAGTGAATTAGAATTGGTTATATTGTGTGTAGTTGAAAATTTTAAAATAAAATTGAAATTTCCCGAATTTTTTTTTTAATTTTAATTTTCCTCAATAATATTGAAAAAAATTGAATAAGAATGAAATGTGATATTTTAGAATCATCTTGAAAAATATTCAAAAATTTCAATCAATGATAATATTCTAATGCCAATTACATAATCTTTGAAAATATTCATAATACTTAGACTTTATTCCAGTATATTTTTTATTTTATTCTTTTTTCTCTGTTATCCCATAAATGGAGGAAGAAAATTAACATAAAATGAATTTTTAAAGTTCATAAATTTTATCGTTATCTATTCTTTATTTTAATAAAATACATTATAGTTGTTACGGTTACCATATTATTTTTATAACAAAAACTTGGAAAATAAAGAGATTGTTTTAGAAAATTATTCGTGCAGCATTTCATATTCCTTGCAAAAATTTTATTGTTTTATTAATACAAGGATCAAATATCTTAGTAACTTTTAAACATTAATAAATAATTTTATTTTAATAGAAGAAAATGTTTTTCCACCTCCTCCCTCTTCCAATCTTTCGTCCCTTGATGCCCTATATATTTCCGTAGCTGCAAGCTTTTACAAATTTGATTGAAAGCAAAAATGCAACGGTAAATGTTATGCTAGCCATTAAAATATATAAATTATTTTTCTTAACTCACTTATTTAACTGTTAAATTCAACCATCATGTAGACACATCCATAATGGCTAAAACCGGCAGCTTGTGCAGTTACACGCTGCACGTGAAGAGTCTATTTCACGCAACACGTAAAAGGAGCTTCTATTAATTTTTTTTGTTGTTGTTTTGATTAATTTAGAACAGATGGCAACTTTTATAATATTATTTAGTTCTAAATTCTGATACACCTTTAATATTTTTTGTGCATCTAAAAGTTAAACTATAAAAAGAAGAACAAAAAATAATTTCATATCATTGTTCATATATAGATTAAATCTCATTTCTTTCTTTACTTAGTTTTACTATTTTACCATACTTTTCTCTCCTTTCTGTTTTCGACCCCCCCCCCCCCCTTTTTGCTTTTACTTCAACAGACAACAAAGGTAAATCGATTTAATTTTTGATCTTTTTATTGATATTACAATCAAATATTGTTTCTTCTCTTCTTACAATAAGATGATTTTTTTCTTTTCTCCACCCAATTGACTGTAAAGTTTGTATAGTTTTGTATGCTGGTCTTGCATGTAACAAAAATGGGAGCATCGTTTTTTTTTGGATAATTCAAACAAAAATATAAAAAATAAACTTATATAAAATAACTGACCATACAGCAATGAAAGAATACAGAAAATTATACACAAAATAACAACATTGAAATGTTTAAACTCCTTCCCAGTCTCTACTAAATCTCTAGAAACATTTAATATCTATATGTTTGCCTAGATTATGCGAAATTTGTAAACATAATATAACAAAAAGAGCAAGAGTAAAAAAAAATATAAATAATAAATAGGCTACACAATAATATATAGGATTACTTCAAAAAATTGTGCTTCTTTAAGAGATCAAATAACAAGAAGAAATTCTATTTATTATTTATATAGGTAGGTAAGTATATGTAGTTCTTACATATGAACAGGTAATTGAACTTTATATTTATATGTATACTTAAATATAAAAAATTGAAATGCCTATCACGAAACAAGTATTCAATGAATTTATTTTAGGTTTGAACCAATTCTATTTTCGATTTAATAATATTATGGACAGACACACATATTCGTTTATAATATAAAAATGTCTACATTTATTTTATTATACATGATGTGGATATATCAAAGACAACATGTTTCATATATGAAAGAAAATTTAATTTAATTTTTCGGAAAATTGTGCTTATAACGGATTTGGGATTCAATCTAAAGAGTTGACGAGTGCCCCTTGTATTATGATATTTATTATCTAATAAACTTAGTTTCAGCTCAAGACTCAGCTCAATAACTCAACACTATTTTCTTATGTTTCAGCTCAAGACTCAGCTCAATAACTCAAAACTATTTTCTTAAGTTTCAGCTCAAAGCTCAGCTCAATGACTTTTTTTTAATCTTTCAGAATTTGTAATACAGCGAAAATTTGAGTACCTTAAAGCAATTCAAGTTTTTTTCTTATTCCAGTTTTGACTCTAATTTTTTCATTTTTAAGCTCTCGATTACGACTCTTCTAATTGCAAAATCTTGAAATTTCGAGACCGATTCCAACTGCAGTTCCTTAAACCATAACGAGCTGCTCATAAAGATCTACAATTTATAATAAATCTACAATTAATAAGAAATCAATTTTATATACTTAGCACCTGGACACTTTTAATTAGTGACGCCGAATAGATTTCTTATACAAGTATTTTGAATTGTTAAATATCGTTCGAATCACAATCCAAGATATTGTTACTTCAAAGAAAATTTTATTAATAAAGCCTTCCAAATTATATTTAAATATAAGGTCCGGTAAACGTATTCATACATATTTTCACCGAAATCAAAACAATTTTAGGGCCAATAAAAGCCACACTTTGTAACTATATTGAACACGAAAATGTTGGTATGCACATACATATATTTTGTACAAGTATGTTTAAGAAGAAACGCATAATATTTAATCAATTTTCAAAGGTTAAATTTCACTAACTTAAAGCCATACATATACCAACATATATTATAAAAGAAAAATTAAAAATAAATTCGAATAAAAAGAAGAGAATCGATCTAGAAGAGATTATTTATAGAAAATACAGTAAATAAGTAGTTAAAAAAAAATGAAAACACACAAATTAATATTAGAAATTTTATATGAAAAATCAAACTGGTTTATAGTTTTTAAAGTTGTAATTGAATACTAGTTTTAAAAATAAACTTGATTTTGGAGATTCTGTTTCTTCTTTTTTAAAGCGACCTATCAAGAAAGTAGAAAATTTTCAATTTAAAATTTTTTCATTTGATATAAGGAAAAGATAATTTTGTACTACCGCCTTAAAAATAAGAAAATTGGAGAAAAATTTATTTATAGATTTTTAAAAATTAGAAAAATTGTTATGCATAATATTGTTGTCTTAAGTTATTTTTATAGTTTTAAAAGCAAATTAATGACTATTTAGCGACCTTATATGAATTAGTAAGGAATTCGTATTAGATATAAGTGAAAATAAATTTTATTTAATAACAAAAGTCATGCTATGATCATAAAAGCAACATTGAAGTCGGGTTAGATGGCTATAATTAAAAAGAAATATATCAGACAAGAATCATATATTTCAGACAAGGCTGTTTAAATGCAACACGAAAAGTGCAAAATCAAATATTTTAGTCGATAAAATTAAAATGAAGAAATATCAATTGTCATATTTGAATTTACTTGTGTCATATGTCATGAAAATATTGAAATATTGTCAAATAATTTCTTTAATACATACAGTTTGCATTATAAGCGTCATGAATTTTTGCCCTAACGTTGATCACAAAACTCAATATTTCGGTGCTACAATTCAAAAATTTTATTATTCCTAGGTTTGTTATTGTCAAAAATGTATCTGCGTTGTAAAAAGTGTCAATGGATGTGTCAATTGGCATGCAAATACTAACACCTATTACTTCCAAAATAAGACCTACGCTACACATTTTGAAACAGGTTAGTTTGTATAATTTTTTTGGTGCTGCTTTTAAGTTTTTCATTTAGGCCGATATTAGCCACACTTTTTGTATAGGTTAAAATATATTTTAGAAAAAAAAAATACAACCCCTATAGGTTGTATTTCTAGATTCATTTCTATAATTGGGAACCTGTTATAAATTTTTTTTGGCAAAATACTGAAAGTTGTTCAACACAATTTTTTTTCCCAATATGTACCACTTTTACAAAATGGTATCAAAATCTACATATAAAATTTCAACATCTCTATAAATATATGTACTTAAATGTCTCTAAAACTTAAGAATTCAAAAAATGTTTTACGGAAAACAACATTTGCACACGAAATATACTTATTACATAATTACACAATAAGTCATTTTCATTAGTGTCAAAGAATTTTTTATTTAAGATTTTAAGATGCAAACATAAAAAATAAAGAAAAATTTTATTAACAGACTAAAAGTGTGTAATGTAGTTTGCTAATTCACACATCCGTACATATGTTTTATAAATCTTCAAGAAAAATCTCATAATATGCCTTTTTAAATAATAAAATATAAATAAAAAATACAAAATGATTGACGATTTAACCTCTTCTGTCTGACACTGATACTTAAAATTTTAATTAATATATGGGATCACCACAATTAAGTAAAAAAATTTCGAAATAATGTGCGCCTTGTTTCAGTTTTATTTTTTTTTTTTGTTTTAATATTAACACCAAGAATGTTTGTAGTTCTATAGCGTATTGTGCACATATTGAATACCATCAGCAATTTATTTCAATGGAAAAATTTTATAGCTTCCTAAAATGATAACTACACAATTTTCTACATGTATCTGCGCCTATTAATACAATGCAAGAAGTGATAAAATGTAAAATAACTTATAGATATTCTTTAGACATTTGTAACTAATAAATCTTACATGTTGTATATTTTATTTAAAATTTATGGGCTAAATATTTATAGAACGTAAAAAATAAAAAAAATATATTAGCAGTTGTTTTTAAAATAAATAACAAAGTTGAAGAGAATTCATCATTTTATTAAAGTTGTCAATTGAACTTCCCTATGTCAATATCAACTTTTATTTTCTTTAACATGTTGATTTCATCAAAATTATTAAACACACAAAGCTTTCTACACAATTTATTATTTGATATTTTTTAACAGATGTTTTATATTATGTAAGCCTAAAATATTGAAATGTCGTTGTTAGTTGTCATTTTTATTTGAGAAATTTTGACAAGTGACAATAGATAATATTTTTGATACGTAAATCAATAACATTTGTAAATAACATATAACATTGCATACAACTTTCATAATGCTGAATAGTATTTTACAAATTAGAAATATAATGTTGAAGCTAAATTGAAGATGAGCGATAATAGCAGGGCTAGGGACTATTCACACCGAAATTTTCGTTAACTTACTGTAAGTTTAATATTTACTGTTCTACAAGAATTAAAATTTATAATAATAAAATTCAATAATTAAATAAGACAACTATATTCGAGTTCAATTAAGGTTGAAATTGAAAAATTTAATTTGTGAAGCATTTCACGTTAGTATCTTATAAATTATAAAAAGAAAAAAAGATGATTTATTAGTTTTGATTTAAAATATTGGTGCTAAAAGGTAAAATCCAATGAAAGAATACAATCATTCTAATAACCCTTAACAATTTCGAGCTAGACCTGACTGTAAAAAAGTACAGCCCAATATGTAAAAGAGTGTAAATAAATAAAATATGCGTAAATATTCTACTCAATAATATAGCTTCGAACATCTATTCCGATAGATGGAAAACAAACGACGAATTCGCTATATATTAAAATTATTAGATTGCAATACAACTCTATAGTACAGAGAAAACTGTTCCATTTGAAAGCTATTTCCAACCGCACAATATCTTGCCACAATAACGTTTCAATTAACTGGTTTAAATATTTTATTACAGAATTGCAGTTGTTTATAGAGGCAAGGTTTTGAACTAAACTCCAATATATATGACTAATGATATTTGCTGTAAATTTTTTGTCATTCTCCTCAATTTTGATTCTGAATGCAGCTTTTATAGAACAAAATTCATTTGATCTTTATACATGACACCACAATGATATTTAATCTTTTTAAACATTTTATATACAATTTAAAAAATATTTTTAATGTTTTCTTAAGAATTTTTATTTTTTAGCTACAGAAAAACCACATAGCATTTTTATTTCACTTGAATCTTCTTTCAGATAAAATAGCAATAATATCCAATTTGGTATACACTTTTATAGATTAAAATAATCCAAAAAAATACAATTGTAGTTTTTAATTTATAAATTCAATTCGAAAATGAAAAATTTCTATATATAATTCTTTCGAAAGTGCATGTTCTCTTTTTTAGTTTTAAATTCAAATTTACTAATATACAATGGGCATGTAGAAAAATTTACCTCCATCTTATCATTAGAAATTTTGAGTTCAAAGCAAATGCCGTATTCATTTAATATTCTTTAATTCATTTTAATGTTCTACAAATATGAAATGACTTTCACTAAAGCGAACTGCATAACTTATTGTAATGGTAAATTTACTAGCGTAATAAAGCCCGTCAGTCATAATACTGCGAAAGTTCCAAATTTTGCAATCTAACCTGCAATATCTCGTTACACTAAAAAACAACATATAATATATTTTCATTAAAGTAGCATTCAAAATTCAATTGTTAGAATTCTGCGAGTTTCGCCTCTATTTTCTTCAGAAATCATTCCTTCATTTTCGAATTTACTATTTGCACTAGTTCGTATTGTTAAATAAATTTTCAAATAAATTCGTATTGGATTGTAAACTGTAAAATTTTTATACGAGTTTGAGTAATAATTAAGTACTTTTCACTCACAAATTTACTATTCTCCCCTAAAAGTCAATAAGTGTAGATAATTAACTAAATTCATATGGCATCACCAATATTTCATACGGCATTACAAATGAAAAACCAATTTTACTCCATAGTGGAAATTTTAATTTCCTAACTATGTGATTATAAAAATTTCTCACCTATAAAATAGAATTTATATTCCACGTACGAAAAGTAAACCTTGAGAATATTTTTTTTTCTCCTATTTTTTTTTTTTTTTTGTATTTTCGCATCTATTTTTTTGAAAAATTTTCAAATATTTTTCTTTTTTTATCTTAAAAAAAAGTTTACAATTTTAATCAATTTTACTCTATTTTTCTCACCTCACCAGCCAACCACCTCAATCACATCATGTGTGTAGTTTTATACTAATGCACTGTTCATTTTCAAAATAAACAAAGCTTGGAACGTGTTATTGTGAATTTTTATTTTATATTTTCAAAATATTAGAAAAGTAATTTTTTATTTTTTTTTATATAGGTTAACAAAATATAGAAAGAAGCTCCAGGAATTTCAATTTTTTTCCATATGTAGGTAAGGTATTTGCTATAGCAAACATTAAAAGGTTAACAAATAAAATTTTAGCAATCAAAAATTTTTGATTTTTTTTAAGAAAACTTTATATTTTTTATTTATTGGTTCTATTTTTAAAAAGTTTTAAGATCAAAGTGCTTGCTATTGTAAAATTAAAAGGGAATTATTATATATTTTTTTTTAATTTTTAAAATTTTGTTGAGTATAAGGGTCAGTGAGCAATTCACTGCACAAAAATTTATAAACGTTTATTGAAAAAATAATTTTGGGTGAATTTTAAGAAATACAAATAATATTCACAATAGGTTTTGATGGCACAAGCTTGCTGTAATAATTATGCTCGATGCTCAGGTTATAGCAAATTCTCTCAAAATATTCAATCTATTTGAAAAAGAAAAACTAAAGGTAAGGTATCAGTAACCAAATACGAAAATATGATTTGCAAATATGTGAAACTGTGAACTTTTATTCCAAAATTTTTTAGTTTTTTTTTTTTTTTGTAAGATTATGTATAATATTAAAATGTGAATGTTTTAACGAAAAAAATTATTTTATATTTGTTCTATTATTAAAAGTGAATTGGTATTTTTTAATAAAATACCTACGGTTACACAAGTGTATGTATTAGATCAAATATGTCATGCATAAATAATCTTTTACCTACGAAGTACATTTTCTACTCTTAAAATACAAATTTTATTTTAAGAAAATTTTTATCCTTGAATACAATGAATATTAAGTTTGCCATCTTATATTTTCATCATTCCAAATTCGCATTTCAATATTTTTTACTTAAATAAATAAAAAATATTTCACTCATATTCTATATGGATTTACATGAGATTTACATTACTCTTCCCTTTAAAATTTGCTTTCTTAACCCTTTCATACCATTAGCAATTTATTACGAAGCTGTTATTATTTTTCCTTATAGTGTCTTACTGTTCATAAATTTCAATTGTAATATTGCAATGAGTAATTTCAGTTACTGTTTAAAGGCAGGCAGCTTATAATATACGAGAATCATAAAATATTAAGACGCCTGTCATATTATGTAAATCTTAATTTTGACTGGGCTCATTCATTTTAATTGCTGGGTGAGTCTAATTGACACTAGATCTATATTAAGAGGTTTACATACAACTAAAACGAACAAGATAATTTTCGGCTGATTCAAAAATATTTCGTTTTAACTCGAAGAGATACTGAAGTTTTTCTTGGCGTCACGGAAGAAAAAATTTTTGCGATGTCATGCTCTTGTCCCAAAAGAGTTGCATGTATTCGATTCCCACAACTTCTTCAACTTTTCACGAGAATAGGTTCATTGAGAGATTTCATTAATCAAATGTTTTATATCCAGATAGGGAGTACAAAAAATCTTTTATGTATATTGATCAGTTTCTTAATCAGAAAACAAATACTACCGTTAAAGTTTTTTTTCCATAATTCTCAATTTGGTCACAAAAGAGTTAATTTCACTTCAAAAATATGTAAGATTCATGAGTTGCTAAGCATATACGAACATATTCAGTTCATATTTTTAAAATATTTTAAATGGAATTTACTACACCTTTTATTTTAGTCAAAAAGAAAAAAATTTTTATATGTGTTTCGTAGGAAACCGCGAAAAAATATTAAAAATTAAAATATTTGAAGTTAAAAAGTTTTAAATTTTTTCATAGAACATTATAATTTTTTCATTCTTTCTTTCATTTTTTTTTTTTGGTAAAAATACAAAATTGTTAGAAAAATATTTTTCAAAGTTCTTTATGGCGGTTTCATTTTGTTGCTCTTGGTTTTGAGAGAAAAAAAAACAATGTTTATATATTTTTTATATTAAAAAAATTTTTTAAATTTTATAAGTGCGTTTTAAATTCTTTTAATAAATTAATAAATTTTTGAGTAATTTCTGTTTAATGAAATTTGACGATGTAAATTTTACACCACAAATATTAAGCACGCGCTTCAGTTTAAATCAATGTCAATTTTCAACCATACCTCTTTTTTTCTATATGTGAAAGTTGTTTGAAATTAAAGTGGAATTTTTGATGCCATAAATGAATTAATTGTTGTTTTTCATTTCTCGCAGCTAGAAATACAAAGACGTTTAGCGAACTTGTTTGAAATTTCCTCTTGTATCCCGCAGGATTTTTATTTATTATTAAAGGTAAAGATGAATGCAATGAGAAAATAATTTAAATATTTAAAAATGTATTCGATTAGGCTTGCCCTGGCATTCTTGGAGTATTGTGAATAGCTCACAAAAATCCTGTAATTAATATTTCAATTTTAAATTGTATATAGCGGGACGTGTAGTGGTTAATTCTAAATTTTGTTGAAATAATATTCAACAGGTTGCGTTAGATGAAATCTGAATTAGAAATGTCGAGCACATTTAACTCTTTGCAGAGAAAATTCCTGTTGTTTTGCAATTCATTCAAAACTTTGTAATTTAATGAATTTAAAATTCTTTTCCCCCCTTCAAACATCTTTATTTATTTTTCGATTGTTCTTTTAATACTGTGCTCTTCAATTATTCGCTTTACATAATTCAAATGTTAATCTTGTGTAAGTGGATTTTTACTTATGTTTATATGTTCCACCAACATTTTTTTAATCCCAGAAAAACTGCATGTATTGTAAGTATTTTCCTAAGAACCATACCAGATTCTTATAAAAAATATTAATACAAAACTAATACTTTTGATTAGCTAATCCTTAAAAAAACTTATTCAATATTCATAACAGGTTTCTAAAAACATTTTCTAAAACATTTTCTTATATTCAATATTTTTATTGGTCTCTTGTCCTTTAAAAATAGATCAGGGAATACAAAATTTCATATACATATATCTAAATAGACGAAAAAACAAAAAAATATATTCGTGTGCTATCCTTGAAACAAAATCAGAATTTTAAATGTATAAGAATGTTTTTTACATGTGCATGGTGTTTTAAGCATATTTACATCGATATACTTAATGTAAAAATTGTAATAATATGGAAATTTTGTACGAGGTTAACATATTTGTCTTCCAGATATTAAAAATTGTACAGTAGATTAATACAAGGTTATATAACAAAATGCATTAATAAATATTAAGTAAGAGTATATAAAGTTTTACAAAAATACTTAGGGGATTTCTAAGATATTAGAAAAATTTCTATTTTTTCTCAATTTTATTTTAATAGAATGTGAAATGAAGTAAAATGGCTTACAAAATATTTTAAAATCTCAAGCATTAAAATTTTAAAATCTATTTTATTGTAAAACGAAAATAGACAAGATTGATCATGACAACTCTGTGATACCCGTTTCTTAATTATTGATTTAATTAAATTAATTAAAACTGTCTTAAATAATAATCTCGCTTACAAAATATGATTTTAAATAGTAATCTCGTCTTTAATAGCTTCTTGACTTTAAAATTGCAATAATACGATATTAATACACAATTCAGCTTATATGATCTAGTTGCTGAATTTAACAATGGCGTAGTACAATTGTAATTTCGACTTAAAATATATACTTTTCTGGTATAATCATGCTCTTTTTTAATTTTAATTTTTTTCTCATAAACGCCATCATTTATAACACAGTTACTTATAAATTAATTAACGTAAAATCTGGACAATCAACTAATAATGCAGAAGATTTTCCGTATTCCGCAATCAAAATTATATTGCTGAATAAATTAAGTATATGCTTATATCTCCATTTTCGTAAATGGCCAACTTAATTAAATTCAACCTACTTAAGAACAATTACAAATAGTACACAGCGCGAAAATTCACAAGAATTGTAAATAGGATTAATTTTATAGACTTTAGAAAACTTTTTTAGAATATATACACGCAATTCAAACAAGAAGAAAACGACAACAAAACACAATAGCATCAAAATTACTACATATTTATTTTTTTGACATGAAGAAGACATAAACACGAATGAATATTGTACATTACGTGTTTGTCTGTAAAAACCCTTTCCTCAAAAATATTCTGTATAAATAATAATTTTCCTCTCCAGCAGCGTTTTATTACCTGTCTCTAAAATTTAGTAGGTTCAAGTTTACTTGAACTACATCATAAATGAATAAAATTTCATTTGAGGCAATAAAAAAATGCATTGAAATAAATTGCAAAAATTGCAGTTAAATTACTGAACTTTCATATAGATAAAATATTTTAATTTATGAGATTTGCTCATAGATTTTTCAACTGACTATTATATTAGCCCTTGCACATTAAATTCATCCTATTTATCGACTATATATTTTTATTATATTACGTAATTTCAATATTGTTTATTATATGCACTCCTCTTCTATTTTATAGAGTTTCAAAAAATTAAATATTAAATAAAGACACTGACATGCACTGCAGGATTTCATGCAAAAAAAAAATAAAAATATATATAAAAAGTTTTATAAATTAAAATTATGTTGCGAGCATTAAACATGCAATCGTTAAAAGGCAAAATAAGAAAAAATTTATTAAACTGACTTTACGCTTTATTAACGCCTTAAAGCCCATATACATATATTGTGTACACTAATGTCTGTATAATATATAAAAATAAATTAGCGTGTAATGAAAATAAGTTATAAATTAAGAATTTTAAATAAAAAATTTTCTATAAATAATAATAAATTTTAAAAATTTTATAATATGTTAAATATTAATAAATAATAAAAATAACTCACTCATTTACATATCAACAATATTATAGCGATGAGCTATTGTCATCGATTCGCTTATTAAAATTTAGTTCTAAAAAAACATTGCTTATGCATGTATCATGAATAATTTTGAACCCCTGTAGGCAGATTATAAAGTAATATAAAACAAGTTCATATTTATAACTTAAACTAAGACGAATAATGTTATGATTGTTATTATGTTGTTCAAATTGAATGAACTTTAATATTAAATTTGCAAGGTAAATTAAAAAAATGTGGCGTTGAGCAAAGCACAAAAATTTGAAATACAAAGCATCTTGTTGTTACATATGTATTTGAGTCAAAGTTAAACACACTACTCATAAAGATACTCATAAAGCTACAAGAATGATATTTGCATTTTTTATTCAGGACCTGTTTTTTTATCTGATCAGTAAAGAATCTGTGCACCAATATGTATAACTGAGTACCAAACTCTTATTTCTTTTTCAATTCTAACGCGAGCGTATCGCTAGCATACTGATTGCTCAATTTTTTATGAAATTGATTTTTGATTATTTTTTTCCACCACAAATGGCCCGCAAATTGAATTTGACAAGACGATTGACACAGTTTTTACGTTTTTCCATGTTAATTCATCTAAATAATAAAATAAACTTTGTACGTCTTCCTATAAGTTCAGAGCGTTCATAGCTTTCTAAATTTTGATTCATTTAAATGTTAATCTAACCGCTCTTAATATAATTTGAGCATGAATTTGATCGAAAATAGAAAAATTCCATATCCTTTATAGGATTTGCTACATCTTATAGTTTATTCGAAGGAAACAGATTTGATTTAAGAGTTTTCCCTACCGTTACCAAATACGTTCTCCAGTTCTATGTACATAATATTCTTCCTAATTTTTTGAACGGAAAACCTTTGAAATTTTGATTTCGACACCTCAACTATGTTTTATTCTTGCGACTCTACATTTTGTTAATATTATTTAGCGTAGACCATGAAATGAAATTTTATGAATCATGAAATTAAATTTTACCAAGTAATTTCTTCATTTATTCTACTAATTCAATTAAATCATTTAATCTAAAATTTAATTTAAATATAATTTTAACAAATTACTTTATAAGTACTTAAAACATATTGCAAAATAAGCCACTTTCAATGAGTGTTCATTTCAAGTTAAAGTCTAATATCATAATATTTTATCCTTCAATTATAAATATCAAGGATTAATAATTGAAATTTTCAAATAAATTTTCATTAACTTTTTATTATACACTTTAATTGTTATTATAACAAATTTCAAAAACATCCTGAAAAAGAAATTTTCATCGAAATGAAAAATACACCTACTATACACAAAATTTCTAGAACCAATATAAAATAAAGAAAACCAATGATAAAGCAAAAAAGATAAAAAGAAAAAGCAAAACGTAATAAGAAAAACGCGTTCTCATTTTAAATAGGGCAATTGTTCCTTGTTTTGTCCCCCCGTCCCATACACTTAATTTGTTAAACACAAATCTGTCAAACTATGTAATTTTTTCTCTCTTTATTTTTCTTTTTTGATTTTATTACAGAGTTTAGATTTGCCAAGTCAGTTAAAAGGAGCTTATTAAATTTATGGCTGATAATAAATCATTATTAATGCAAACTTTTTGAAAAATAAAATGTGGAAATACAAAAAATAGTAAAATTGTAGAGAAAATTCTATGGAAATGGAAAAGTGGAAAATGAAAAATAGAAAATTTTGCTTATTTTTTTGTGAAAAGCAAAAACTTAATTTTTGTTGATTCCTTTTGAAAAAAATGGAATAAAAATTAAGTCGACATTTTTATATAAACATTTAAAATTAATAGAAAAATTAAATGGAAATTTTAAATGGGAATGCAAAAAAAAAGAAAAAGGGACACACTGATTGTATGGTAAAAAAAATATTAAAAAATATCCAGAGAATTTTTACCAGGAATTTTTAAATTTAAATTTCAAAATAATTTTACAAGTTTTTTAATTTCATTTTCATTAGAATTTTATATAGGTTAAGCACTTATTCAAAAGCATACTATTTTATATGTTTTGAAGTGAAATTGAGGATTTTATGCTAACGTGAATTTCATGGTATGAAAACTTTGATATTTTATATTGATTCTTATTACAGCTTTTGGTATTAAGACTTATGATAGGCTACATTATTAGAAGTTGTGTATGAATACAAGGAATTTGCTCGTTACCTAGTATTTACTAACTGTTATTCAAAAAACAATATTTAATATGCATTAAGTATTTTTTTTTAATAATATATTATGTATAAAATTGCATACTATTAGGAGTAGAAATTAGAAGAAACATAATTATGGAATCTTGTGTACAAAGAATGCGCCGGCAGAGTTAAATTAATGTCACAGTTTCCTGAATTTTGTAAGAAATGCTCTAAAAAAATACTAGAAATGTTGACCACAATTGACAACGGTCTCCAGTTTCTTATAGGGTTGCCTTAAACTCATTAATTTATTTTAAAGTTTCAAATGTTGATTATTGTTAGTTGTGGAAGCAAAATTTTGCACTCTGTTAACATTAAAATTAACCAAGCAGTTAATTTGAATCTTATTTGAATTTAAGCATATTAAATGCCAATTTATTTGAAATACAGATGTCGCAATAAATTGGCTCAAACATATTTTATGTAAAATTAATTGAAAAATTCTGGTCAAATTGTAGAGAGCTTTATGTATATTGGTAAGTGTAACAAATTGTTACATATAACCTTAATTTTTACTTTATTCCTGAAAATTGGTTATTACCAGAATTACACGTTAATTATAAAATAATTGTGGAAATTTCAAATTCCTTCTGTCATAATTTATTAATCAACAAATTTAAAGTTACTTGAAGAGCACTTTATTAAATGAAAAAATTTACTTCAATTCAAATTCTCATTATTTTATTATTTTATTATATTATTGAAAACTCATTTATCAATTTAGTTATTCAATTGTGTCAAATACCGCATTCAATTTCCTGAATTATTTATAAATCAAAGTAAAGAAAAATGGAGGAAAAATTAATTGTTTTTTCCACCTATAGGGGCTTATATTTATATAAAATTTTATTCATTTTTTAATCTTTTTCTACTTATTTCTTTGTTCTTAATATTATTTACACCTGCAAATACTTAATCTTTATAGAATCGACAACCTTTCAAGAACAAATTATTTCCTATACCACCTTTTCGAAATTAAATGGCCTCATTATTCGTTAAGCTGTAATATTTCTATATTGAGAAAATAAAGAAATTCTATATTTTAACCATTTAAAAGGAGTAGAAATTTTTTACATTTTCTTCTTCTACATTTTTGAAATAAATTTCCTTTTTTTTTTTGTTAATTTCTAAAAATATTGTTAGATATTATTCAATTCTTCTAATACAAAATATTTAATACTATATTGAGAAACCAAAATATGTGTATAGAAAAACCAAAAATGAATTAATGGATTCCTTTCCAACAACATAAATCATTACCACCAGGTATTATTACGATTGTCATTATATAAACTACCCAAGCCGCATATATCCAAGAAAACGAAGATTGTCAAAAGGAACATAAAGCAATATCGTTTAGAATAAAGAGATTGTTAATTTTATCTTAAGTTTACAAAATTGAGTGGTTGCGAATATTTGATATCGACAAATTTAAATCGGCAAATATAATTTGATTAGTACTACCAACGTTATAGTAGTAACATATTAATTCTTTCTACAAATTTTCTGTTTCGGAAGGACTGAGGATTAATTTCATATTAATATATGAGATTTTGTTCCTGGGAAACCACACTTATAGCTTTGATTGTATAAAAACCTTTTTCCTATACAATCTAGATTACAAAAAGCACATGACAAATATTGTAATATTAATAACTGTCAAATTTGGCATTAATGGCTCTGGTAATAGATGGTTAAAAAAAAATTGTCAAATTTAATAAGCATTAAGAAATTTAGTTCAGCTTACTCAGTCCCAAAGAGAATAATTTATATTTATGAGAGAATTCAAGAGAAGAGATCATAATTACAATTTAAGCCAGACAATAAGAACTGCCATGATCTCTTAAATTACAGTTTGAATGCTACTTTTAAATAAATGAAATATTTACAGCAATAAACAAAAAATAAAGAATTTAAGAAAATCTTTTTTCTTCTTCTACTTATATTTTTTGTAGCACCGCACAAACATTCTTAAAAGATAGATAGAGTGAAAAAAATTGAAAAGTCTAAAAATTTAGCTAAAACAAAAAAATAAAAAATGTAATGACAACGGGAAAATTCTTCCAAGTCAAACGAATATGAATAATAGTTAAAATAAATCAGATTGGAAAATAACAAAAAAGGAAAAAACCAATGCAGAATGTCTGAAAGAGTAATGAAGCTATAAGAAGGAAAATGACAACTGGTTATAACAACAACAACAACAACCAGAATAAAAAGGATGTTAGAAAAGACAACAAATGCGACTATGACGGCAGAAATGATAAATATATTTGCCTTTTTTTCTTTTTCTTATTTTTTGCGCAGTATCGTAAAAAATTTAAAGGTCATTTTTAATATAGGAAAATGCTGGTAATATTTCAAAAAAATTGAAAGGATTTATTATCTTTTAAGAAGTTAGAAGAAGAATAGATTGCATTCCGCCATGCCATTTTAATGCAATAGGGCGGAAAAACAAATGAAAGTAATTTTAAATTTTGACATTGTTTTCCTCTCTCTTTTGCTCTCTCTGTTACTTTTATGTATAGGAAATTTTCTTTAACATGCTGTGCATATTTCTGAATGTATTTAAGTATATATGGGGAAATTGCAAAATTTAATTAAGTAAGCTATGTAATTTAAAATAAAAATTTTTTTCGAAATAATCTAAATTATTTTTTAAGTAATTTAAGAAATAATGTAAAAAAATGCTCCGGAAATCAAAACTGAATTATGGTGAAGAATTATGAAGTAAAATTTTGAATTCAGAAGAAAATGTTTAAGAATCCTCAAAAAACGAAAATGGTAGGTTGAAGAATTGCATTGCGGAAGAGAGCACAATTTTGAAGGCTTATTGAGAAAATTTAAAAATCGAAATTTTTTCTATAAGAAGTACTTTTATTTTTTATATGTTGCAGAAAAGCACTTACTGCTAGCTAAATATAAAAAAAGACTGGAAATCGACTTTAAAGCTCGAGTTACTCGGAACCTATTGAACGGCGAAAATCAGTTCAATATAAATTGTTTGCCTATTTATAAGGGTCTATGCAACGGTATCCAGTAATGCTCTTAGACATAGATTTGAAATTAGAATTTCTGACCTAAATCAGAAATTAAATAGAAAATTTCTTAATTATTTACTAGTAGTTTTTTTTTAATTAAAAATAATTTCAGTTCAAAACCCGAAAAATTTATTTGGAATGCTTGTACATACCATTAAATTTTTATTCGTATCAATTATTACTAAATATTTTCCAAGAATTTCATAAAAAATTCTAAAACTTTTGTCATATAACCAAAAATAATTTCAAATATTTGGTCAATTAATTAAAAATCATCATTATCATTTTGTCTACTTAATCGGCTTTTAATTATTTTTATATAGAATGATTCATTTTCTTTATTAATTAATTTTTGAAAACCCGTTCCAGAAACTTTTGTAAATTTTAAAGTTAATATTCTTACAACACTTAACGCACACATATACAAACCTATACGATGTGTTTTAATAATTCATATTTTTGTTAATGTGTTTGAAAATATTCAATAATCTTTTGAATCTTAATATTATCTTTAATATTAATATTAATTAAATAGAAAAATATTGTTGTTTTTAAGATTTTTATCAATTTGAATTATTTCTAATTTATGTAATAATCAAAATTATATAAGAAAATAAAGCATAAATTAATTCTTCAAATTGTAGATAGAAAATGTTTTAGGTTGCTTTCGAATTTTGTCTTAAAACGCAATAAGTATTCAAGGTTACTTTCGAAATTACTGTTATAATGTCAATAGAACAAAGTTATATTGAAAGAATTCTTATTAACGAGATCTATAAGATAAATATAAGGAGAATTTAGAAATATTTATTATTAATGCAACTAGAAATTTATGAAATTAGTTATAGATTTTAGAAATCATTAGTTCTAAACCAACTTGTAAATGAAGTCCTTTATAAGAACTGAAGTATACCCACGTAGAACAATAGTTCATGATCGTCTGTAAATTATTTGTACTCTAATCGGCTAGCTAAAGCTTCTTATACCGTATTTGACTCAGAGTAGCTCATCTTATTACGTTCAGATTGAATCGTACCTTTTTCTTTGTGAATTTTCCTTGTTCTTTAGTAAATTGTTCGTAAATTGTTTTATATTTTCTATATTTACTAAGTCTTCTAAATATCGAAATATTTTAATAGTAAGTGGCGCTGTCTCTAAATATCTTGTTATTACATTGCTTTGCCCCATTTTTTTACATTAATTCTGCATGTATTTTCATATAAACCATCCCAAGACCGTGTCCAAAGTCAAAACCTATGCATTGTACATATACAAAATAATTTGACTAAATTGTAAATAACATTTTTCCGCCGCTACCATAAATTTAATAGAAAATACTGCAAACAATGGGAGACTAACACTAATTCCCTTAAAAATAAAACGAATTTTTAACGCAAACATTATAAAAGTTAAACACGCCATTAAATTAAATTCTAAAATTCGAAATTATTTTAAAAATTAGTTAATTAAATAATTTATTAAAAATAACACATTTATTATGAAAAATATAATTTTTTAATCAATTATTAATTATTTAAAAAACACAATCATTTGATTATAATATTGAAATTAATTTCCAAACAAGTACCTATCAAAAGCTAACAAAAAAAAGAGGCAAAATTAGAAAAAAAACTTAATATTCTAATAGCTTAGTTAATAACAACTAATTTTAGCGGTAAAATTAGTAAAATAATATACGATAGTAAAACTAGTAGTCAAAAGAATTAAAGAATAAGCAGCCCCTATTTCATAAATAACAAATATACACCTGAAACTCGCTGATTATTTTTGAATCGATTCAAAAATAATCATCGAACATGAGAGTGAATAGCGCCGCTTATGTAACAATATTAATAAAAAATTTTAATGAATAATTTTTTTTTTATAAATTTTAAATTTTTAAAAATGCTAATAACTAAAATTTTTTCTAGCTTAATTTGAATAAAATTAACGTTGGGTAATGACAGAACATAAATATGTTGAAATATTTTATTAATAATTAATTTATAAAGCAGGGATTATTTTTAAATATGAGAATTATGCGTATAAACGGAGGTTTAGTATAGGTATATAATGAGTAAACTTGGAAACTGCCACAGGTATAAATTAATCTTTCAAAATATCTTCCTCTGCAAATGATATCTTCTGATGTTCCAGTCGCGGTTAAATTATAGTTTTCGATTTCGAATGTTCTTATCGCTCAAATACTAGCATAAAATAATTCAAACGAAGTTGTGTTCCAAATTGTGGTGAAGAAATTTATATAAAAATTCAAAAGTATTAGAAAAGTTATATGACTTTGCCGAAATAAATGAAAATACTGAAAATTAATAGAAGACCTTTATTATAGTTGACCAAGTTTGCGGTTTTTTTACGTTTCTAAAGGCGTATACAAAGCAATTTTCCTTTCTTGGTTAGAAAAAGTACCTGCTTCTTAAATTTTAAACAATTCACATAAACCTTCATACGCCTCGATACAAAAAAGGCGAGAATATAAAATAAGAGGGAAGCTCACAAATAACTACTTTTGCCAAAATTGCAGTTCGTTAGTGCAAAAATAAATTTCGAAGCGTGCTTATTGTGTCACTACTTGGAACGTGGAAAATAAAAAAAAATTATAGTGCGTACATCTTCAATCATCTATTCGACGTTTCTTGCTCCGACTTAAATAAATTTCTATTTTTTACTACAAGAATTAGAATTTTTTAATTTAACAGAAAAGGCAATCTCTAAAAATATGTCACAGCTTAATGGCATTTGTTTTTCACCTTCAATTTTTTCCTATTTAAAAATGTTAATATTAAATTTTTGTCATTAAACTTATTTTTAACTTTAGTTTTATTAAACTCAGTGAGGAAAAAACATAATAATAAATAATAAAAGCTCATAAATGACAAAATTGTAATCTTCTTGGTCATCCTAAATCAAATAAAAAACTTATTTTTGTAACAATAAATAAATAATTTACTACAAAAGTAAGTAAAAATAATAAAAATAGTAAGAAATTATTATAAAAGGTAAAATGACATCATTAAATACTATCAATAATCAATCTTATGATAGAATATAAAATTGAAGATTCACTTCAAAATCAATAATAATTACAATATAAATTTTAAATGAACATGACAACTTCTAACTAACGTCTTCTAAAAAGCCAACAATTATAGAAAAATATTAGCTATATCGCAATTATCTTAAAATGATAATCAAATCTTTAAATAGCTAAAACAAGTCATCAAAAATTATTTTTATATTATTATTGAAAAATTTCACGACCTAATAGAAATGCTATAATGTGGTGTTTTCTTCTTATAAACTAATAGTAAGAGCAGTCCGAGCAATAATAATAAATATTTGAATGGTCTTCCAATTGGACATCAAGGATTTTATATTGCTAATATCATGAATTTAATTGAAATTTCAATTATTTATTTGCACAAATATGTAGGAATGCATTTGTGTATACTGCACAAACAGCACTGATAAATATTTTTTTCTTATATTGAAATTTTTAAAATTGAAATGATGACTAATTTTTTTTAATTAGCTAATTTATTTTTATAAATAATATTTTATCTATTTTTTGTGCTGCGTACTTATGGTTTTATAGTCATCTTTTTTAAGGAGATTATAAAGTGCATAAATTATCAGAAATGTATAAACAAAAAGTGCAGTCTATTGTGCTTATGGTTTATAAAACAGCACATTTCTTTCTATTTATTTACGGAAAGCTATTAAAATTTTCAATCTAAATTTATTAACTAACTGCTTAGGAGTAAATAGTATGAAAATGATTTTCAATACTGAAATAATTTTCATATACCCAACAACATTGCATATGTTTAGGGGATCTAATTAATAAATCGAAAAAAATTTAAGGAGTAAATATAGCTTGAAATTTGTTTGCTATTTAATTTTTTATAGTTTGAGTGTTTGTAACATATGAGAATCTTCGACTAGAATATACTTTTATATTCATTTTTTATATAGAAGTCAATGAAACAAATTATTTTAAAACAAAATATATAATTCTTACCAGTATCTATTAGCTGTTGGAATTTGGTACTCGTTCGCATGTGGGTGTGTAAGCGAAAAATTTTCATTTAGAAAATATCAACCTTATATCTTTAAGAGTGTTTTGTAAAATGATCAACGGGCCAACAGACACATTATTATTTGTAAAATCTTTTGAAAATATGCTAAAAATTATATAATTAAATGTTATTGTTAACATTTAATAACCATTGACCACAAAATTGTTATAATAATTTTATTGCAATTATTTTTGGAAAATTAAAAGAAATAAGAAAATGAAAAAATTGAAAATTCTATTTTAAATATTTGCTTAATATGATTAGAATAAATCATTTTATATTTTCAGGCTGGCAGACTCGCTGAGATTGAACCGCATCAGTGTTCTAACAAAATCTTTCCCTACGAAAACATTAAAAGTGTCTATAAGAAATCAACGCATATTCCTCTTTCTCCATCATATACACGGGTCGCTTTCTGAATTGAATTGCAATTAAAAGATAGTGCCTAACAGTATGCAATATGTATAGCAAAAAAAGTGAGAAATGCGATGGAGATATTTATGTCATATGTTCGGGGTAACGTCATAATAAATTGTAAAATTTTCTCGATTTATTTTATAATGGTAAAAAATTAATTTGTTCTTATAAAAATTAAATTCTAAAAAAATGACATTTTAATGTCAAGAACAATTATTGCTTTTATTTATGTCATTTTTCTCTTTTTTTTTGTAATTATTTTTCAGTAGCAATTTTACAATTTAATGGAAAAATATTTTTCAATAGACTATAAGCATAATTAAAGAAAATTACGTAGAATACTTAATTTGTAACATCTTTAAATTTTATGATAGCGAAGCGTAAGTTGAATGCAGAGAACACTAAGACTCCTTTTGCTGAATTATAAGATATTTTACTTACATACATTATATTTGTATATTTTTATTTTCTAAAGAATACCTATAATTGGTACCAATAGAATGAAAACGATTTATCGCTTAAGAAATATCAGTAAAAACTTGATTTAGACGCGTTGTTTCCATTCTATACTGAATTCAATTCAATGTAAGTTTCATTAAATGATATTAAACAAGTTGAAGCTACGTTATTAACTAGAAAATGCTGCTTATAATGGTGAAAAAAGTTGTGTGATTAAATTTGATTGCTTGTAAACATTAGAAAATAAGAGGAAATTTTGAGCTACATAATTAGCTGCTACCTAAACTGGTACTATAAAGCTTAGAATATTTTTCTATAGCGAATGAAGAACTTGAAGAGAAAGTTAATTTAGGTTCTCCGGCTTAATTAAATTGCAGAAATTGCAGCTAAATTTGTAGAAACTCTACGAGAAAAAATAATACAATAGAATAGGAACATTTAACACAAAGCATACGACGATATAACCACGAAATCGTGTGAATTCCTGAGCACTGGCATGGTGTGAGGATATGATATGAAAATATCAATGGAATTTATTATTGAAAAATAAGATTATTTTCCTTATACATATTTACGTCAGTTACGTTTCATGACAAATATCCTTTGCCAAATTGACCTGAATTTTCATAGGTTCAACAATATTTTAAAATCATTTAAAATTACATATGTATACGTTGTGGTATAACAAGTACATATACGTTGTGGTATAACAGATAAATCTAGAAAATTGTTAAACTTAAAATTACTTTAATTAAAAAATGCGTTTTTTCCTATTTTAATTACAAAACAACAGCAATTTAAAAAAAATTCTGATTCAAAGAAAGTTAAAAATTAATCATGCAATTTTCAAAATAATTAAAAAGTTCTATATTGCGTGTTGCCACTATTCCCAACTCCTGATATCAATATAATATTATTAATTGTTGCCATATATATTTTGTTTGGAACACGCAATGTTTTCTAAATAATGAAATTTTGGAATTATTTTTCATAAAATTTTTCTATGTATAATATGAAAACTTACTTTTAAAAATCTTTTAATACGCATATTTCACATTTAATAAGTGTTGAAGTGTTGTTCAAATCCAAATGTATTAAGGTTCTTTGTAATATTTTTCATTTTTTAGTTCGACAAACTCTTCTCTACCAAGAATATTTTTTATAAGAGCAGATTAGTTTTTTTTTCTGTCATTATTAATTTATTATTTTGCTTAGCAATATAATTTTATTGCATTAAAACGAAAATGTTTGAAGAAAACAGAAACGAGCAAAAAATAAATAATAAAAGTAAACTTGTAAGAGAACTAGTAAGAAAGAAAAAAATGTCATGCAATAACAACCAAACTGTCATTATTATTTTTACCTTGGGTTGTAATTTTCTATATCATAAAGTTGGTATATTTAGCACCCCGTATAGGAAAGAGTTGCATAAACATTAAGTTTCCTAATACATGTTTGATTATACAATAATCTATTCGAAATTATAATATGCTAAAAACAGCATTGTGTGGTATTTATTCAGCCCACAGCAAACTGCCATCTGTTTGATTTTTTCAATCAATATGGACAAACATTTTCAAATTTCTTTTAGAAAGTGAGGTTTGAAACAAACATATGATTTTTAGTTTTACATTGTTGTTTGATTACTTATTTGTGTTCTATTAATTCATATGGAGACGCGCAATCATGCAACTGAATATAATTCCGTTCAACTAAGCAATTAAGCAGGTTTCTAATTCTTATATATAAACGCATTTATATGCGGTTTGTGCGCACAATGCAGAAACAATCGACTTTCTCTAACTTTTATAGACCTTTTGCTCTAAGAGATCATTGACGCCTCGCTTAATCATTATAAACAATTCCAGGAAACTAAAGAATTTGATTAAATTCGTTATCAATAGCTTTTATACAATTTTAACAATACATTTTTTTTAAAATAATTTTTAAAATTTTTTCGCAAATCAATTTGCAAGTTATTTTAATGTAGGTGCGGTAAATATAATTTTCTTTTATAATGAAAAAATTAGTTAAGAATTTTTTTGTTGTGCTACCCTATATTTCTAAGTTTTAATAAAATTTACTACATGGACACAAATTGTGTATATAGCTTGCGTGTTCTATATTTATGATATATGTATGTATACGGTTGTTCCACAATTATATGATTATATAGAGATTAATGTTAGGTTATATGTAAGTATTTAGATTAAATTATATTGTGTTCTATGTATACAAGCATAAGTACAAAATTTATGTACATATTTACAATTGTTGCAATCTATTGCATTAAAATATTATAAAGGTGTAATGCAGGTAATTCGTGTATGGTATGCATTTAATTTCATTCGTCTATATGAGTACATAAATTCTTTATAATGTATGAAGTTTTATGATAAATTAATAATAATAATATTATGAGGAAAATAGCACATCAAGATTATTAACTCAGAATAAATAAATTTCAATTAAAATATAAAAATAATTTGATATTTGAGGGAAACGTAAAATTTTCATTGCTATTTCTCATTTTATTTTTATAGTTCAAGAAAATTGTTTTTTAAAAGAAAATAAGAAGATTTGGTTAAGGAGATTTCCTATAACTCAGCTACAGCCAAAAAAGGCAAATAACAATTTTTTAACGCTTAAAAAATGCTGCTCTTTCATATTCCTCCACAAAATTTGACAATAGATTTTGAAAAATAATCCCCGGAAATTTGAATTTGCAAATAGCATGCTCGCACACAAATATGATTGGAATGTCAAATTTTACAATTTATGTATTTCTTGCAAATAAAATTTTTCTATTTATTTTTTTTTATTTTAAGTTCAAGAAAAGAAAGTCTTCTGGAAAATAAACGAAAAAAAAGAAGTACGAATTGCTATTTCAATCAAATTTGTTATTTCAATTAAAATTAGAAAACTGCCATATTTTTTAATGATGAACCCTAAGAAGAAATTTTCGCATGATCAGATCCATTTTTTGTAAGTAAGAATTCATTTTTAGCACTTTTCCTAAAAAATCTTGAAAAAAAATTCTTATTAGTTTCACTCTGTCCCTTCGTCCGTGTGTGTATGTGGAATGTTTGCAAAACTTCTGTAGCCCTGAAGATAGAAACATGAAATTTCATATGTCTTTACTAGAAACCTATTTCCGTCGGAGAAAATGCTACTTGTTGCAGCGAAACCATAGGCCCTTTTCAAATTTTGCAAACGTAGAAAAGTAATGGCTTGTTTCTGCTACCTCTGCATATTTGAACCTTAAAGGAACAAAATATTTTGTTCTTTTAAAAAAATGCTTTTTCCAAAATTTTTGATATCCTATACCACAAGTTATATGAGTGTGAAAGTTTAGCAGCTTCTAGAAACTGAAAAATAGTTTATTTCATTCCCCGAAAATTATTTTCCATCTCCAATTCTTCTCAAGTTTTCGCCTCTTGAAATTTGTAAAATTCGAAAATTTGGCACGTTATATTTCCGAAATTGTAACTTTTTTCAAATTTCTATAAATGTAGAAAGCTAACGGTAAATACCGTGCCATGAAAAGATATAATTATTTTTCTTAATCCACGCAATTAACTCTTAAATTCGAGCATTCAGTGTAGCAAAACGCCTCTCCCAATTTTTTTCCCCGTTCTATTTCAAAGGCTGCGTACATTTGTCATCCTAAAAGCAGGCAATTTTTTAAATGTATTCGTATATGAATGGCAAATATTTTAATTATGTAGCAAAACGCTTGTTGCATTACAAACTATTGGTTTGACGTAACTTTATTTGTTTTTCACTTATATCTTGGTTAAAAACTTTAAAATTTTAAATTAAAATTAGCATTTAATTCATTTTATGATTTAAATTGGTCCCGCTGGCCACACATGGGACGCTCATGCACTTCATAATTAATATATTATATTGCTAGTTAATAAATGAATCCAATTGCGAGCTCAATTAGTTCAAATTGTCATTAATTATTATTCGTTTAAATTAAAGTGTAACTAATTTTGGTTTCCTATATTTTTCCTTATATCTTTAACACAATATAATTGGATTTAAATAAATTTCGCGTGTATTAAATTAGAAGTATTATACAATTTTAATTGATTAAAAATTCAATAAAATTAAAATTAAATTTTTTAACAATAAGTGCTCATTTGCGTTTAATATTTTACAATTAAATACGAATAATTACCTCATAATTTATTAAAAATATTAAAAATATAAATAAAATGCGGAAATTTTTTTAAAAAAAATTTTAATATTTTTATTTTATTTTGGTGAAAAAAAAAACTTTTTTTTGTTTTACGCGTGTTTTTTATTTTTTTTATGCTCATAGATTTTTTTTTTAGGTTAAAACACAAAAAAAAAGTTATTGTTGCCCAGAGATAAGCTATTTTCAATATAAGATGAGCCCAAGAAGCAAAAAATAGGCAACCCATTTAAAAATCTATATTTTTTTCTGGTGTTTTTTTTTACTCTTCTATTACACACGATTTTTCTTCCAGGTGTTTTTCAAAAAGGTATTCTTATTTTTTATTTTTTTTTTGCCTTTAATTTTTAATTGAAATTTTTGTTCTCTCATTTTTTTTATCATCTTCATCATTTTAGTCATCATTATCATCGTCAACATCGTCATCATCACTTTTTATTTTGTGCTTTTGTGCTTCATTTTAACCCAGACGGGAAAAAGAAAAATATTTTTAGTAGCAGAAACCATGAACTTTATAGTTTGATGGGGTCATAGATATTTTCAACAAAAATGAGTGACGTCTCAAAGAGAAAAGAGTGAGAAACAAAAAAAAATCACAAACAAAATGTTTGAAAATAAAAAACAAAATCCAGAAAAAAATATGAATGATAGTTAATTGTTATAATGATGACTGAGCATTTACCTTAAATTTTTGGCAAAAATCTCTTATCGAATAATGAACACAAAAATAACAATAATCAGCAACAATAAGTAAAAAAAATATGAGTTGTTACGACAACGAATCATGTTGTTGTTTAACAATGGTGTTTAGAGTAGATTACAAGAAAGCTTAAATATTGAAAATACTTAACAAATGAGCTAAGAAAATGCTTAGTAAAGCAAGATATTATTTCTATTATAATAATATTTCTATTATAAGAATTTACCAGTGTTTTCTTAATTTTATGCGTGAATTAGGGGATTAAAACAAGGGGGATTTACGTGAATTGGGGGATAAAGCTTCGGTATATCGAATTAATGTAAATTTTTTCTGGAGAGCATCGTAAGATCTTGATTTACTTTTATTAATTAAATTAATAAATAAACATTGTTAAATAAGTAAAAAAACATTTAAATCTTCTAAAAATTTCTAGACGTTACTCTTTAACTACCGCAGAACTGTTGCTCTATTAAGTCTCATAAGTTGTTCGAGTTTATCAGGTGCATTAGAATTGAGTAATAGTTCGGATTAAATACCTAGAAGGGTAACGAAATATAAAAATAAATTATTTAGTGATTATATAGAAATAAAATATTACAGAAGAGAAAATACTTCGAAAATTAACAAAAAGCAGGTTTGAGATAAAATTTGATTTAGAAAATTCAATTCAAAATTTGCTCAATTTTGTACCGAAGCAAATCTAAATGATAAATCGGGATGAATATTTATACTTTTGAAACAAACATTAAAAGAGAATTACAGTTTAATCTATCACAGTTTAAATTTTATTGAATATAAGATGAAAACTGGAATATTGGTTGGGCTTTTCTATATACCTAAGCATGCAAAAAAATTTATATTTCTGCAAAAATTTCTGTACTAATGCCCACATACTCGTAAAATCTTTAAATCATAAGATTTTTTCAATTTTTAAATTGAATTTACAGAAAAATCTTCTTTCAAATTTAAATTTTAAATATTAAAGTGTACCATATATAATTTGTGTCAGTTATTCAAATTATAATAAAGACCCACTATAAAATGTACTTTATTATTATAAAATAAAAGCTAAATGATTAATGAATATTCATTTTAAAAATTTATCACACTGTTTGTTTAGCATATAAACCTCCTTAGTATTATGTAAGTATATAATAAATAATATTCTTAAATATGGGATTATTTTGATACAATATATAATAAATTAATATTTAAAGCCACCAAAAATTCCAAAGTACATAAATAAAATATCTAAATAGATTTTTGAATTAACATAATAATAATTTTCATTATTCATTGCTACCTACATATACACATACCATATATCATTTAATATTCCGATTCATCAAAGTAAATCTGATTTTAATTAATAGCGTTGAATAGCGAATAGCAATTATCATATTAGTCCATGTGAATCTACATAATAATAAATATTTGTATTATAAATGCACAACATGTGGGCATTTGAATTATGCATAAAATGTGATTTTAACAATTATTATAATGCTACTTTTATAATAATAAAGTACACAATATTTGATTTGATTAATTGAATTTCAGTTCACCGAGTTAATGACTTTTAATTGTCTCATAAGAAATCAATTGTATGTTATAATCTTTTCTGCTATATGTACACGGTATACATGGCATATGAGATTTTAAATCATCTACATTACCGGAGAATTGAAATTCATATAGGTTAATTTTAATATTACATATTTAAGCATTTTAAAAGAAGATCTTTAAAGTAGAAGAACAGAAAAATTAACAATTATTGTCATCCTATTTAAACTAATAGAAAAAACAATTTAAAACAAACCAGCTTATACGATCAGTGATAACTCATAACATTGCCAATTTACATTTGTGGAATTGCAGATTATTTTTGTGATGCCAGCAGTAATGGATGTAACTTTTTTAAATTCAAGCTAAAGGTTGATTTGAAAAACTTATGGAGTATATTGGCAGCAATAATTCGAAAACATGAAATTTAACACAAAACAGATTAGAGCTAGCAACAAACGGTGTACTCGTAAAATGAAACGATTTTATTGCCATGGACTCAGAGATTAAAATTTTTTGAATTGAATCATTAGTATCATTTGAATTGAATATTGAACAGTGAGTACCTAGCTAAGTTATAAATTTCAACTAAAATAATTTGCATCATTTTCAAATGTGAGACATTGTATGCATGGCAACTTACTTGGTATATATGACAAAAAAAGTCTAATATGATTAATAAGTCAATACAGGGTATGATAGGGTATGATGCAAAGCCAATCATTTATGTACATACGTAATATATTTTTTTTTACAAGACGTTTTCTTCCCGGAGGTTCATTTCAATTGAACCTTGAATTTTAATAGTGCGTGAAATAAATTTCGCACAACAATAACTAAAAAAAAAACTTTTTCTTACAAAATTTTTATAAACCTTTAAAATTTTCTGTTTAACCTTGAAATTTTTTCAGTTTACATATGTTTTATGTGGCTTTTCTATGTCTACAAGTTTTTATTAAATTTCTTTAAAGATTATATCCAAATAATATAATTAGTGTCAGCTTATTAACTGATTAAGTTAACAAAAAAAAAAATATTAAGGAAACAAAACAAAAACAAATAAAATATGTACGTGTGTGCTAATAACCGGATATAATCAGTTGTCTTCTGTTTTTAAGCACTTTTATAAAAAAATTTGAGAAAAACTGCTTATTAGTTTCACTCTGTCCGCCCGTCCGTCTTTCAAAACTTCTACACCCTTGAAGATAAAAAGCTGAAATTTTATATATGAATAGGTCTTTACGGATAAACTTATTTCTATAGAAGAAATTTTATACCTATCTCCTCCTCTCCACCCCCTTAATAGATATAGTCCCTTAAAAGTCCTTAAAGAAATTTTTGTACGAGTCTGAAATTTTGACAGCTTTCGGTGCCTTATATTGCCGAAACTGCAAACATTTCCAAATTTCTATAAATGCAGAACGGTAATGGTAAATATCTTGCAAACAAAAAATATAATTATTTTTCTTAACTCCCTATATTTGTTTTTATTTTCGTTCATCCTAATTCCAATAAATAAAGCAATAATTTTATATAAATTTGGTATATGAATTAAACTAATTTAAAAAATGTAGTACATTGTTTTTACAACTAGTGTTTTCACTTTTTGAAGGGAAAATTGCTTCCTTACAAGCCTTTTGTTTAATCCAGCTTTATTGCTACTTGGTTTCAGTTTTTTTTCAAAAATATCGTATTTAAAATGATAAACCCGTGTCATTTATTTTAACTGCGTTCATAAATTCTAACAATTTACAATCAAGTGAATTATTTTGCTATTTGTATAACAATTTTCTTAAAATATTTTGTATTTTTTTAAATCGATGTTTTTTTTTGGAATATTTTAACACTTTCTGAAATGCTAATTTCGATTCTTATTAACCAACTTCTTTGCTATTCCCGACATACACTGTTAACCCTGTTTCAACTCAGCTTACGTACAACTTTTAATTTTAACTGTTACCGTTAAACTTCTTATTGTTTTCATATATTAACCATATTTGATTTGTAAGAATTTCTACCTTTTTTTTCAAGTACAATTGTGATTTACGGGAGCAAGAATTAGAAAAAAAAATTTAAAATTTATTGTAATATTTCATATCCTTCATAAATGTACGATGTATTCATGGAATTAGTATTGGAGAATATGGAAAAATAATTATTTTTAGGTCATTAAAAATATTAAAACACTTGAAATTTTCAACACTCAACACTCATTTTAAAAGCACGCATATACAACAACTTCCACGTACAGAAAATGTACTTGAGAATTAAGTTTTTTTTTTTTTGTTTTATTTTTTGCATGATTACTTCATAAAAATTACAAGTACTTGTATAGCAATAGCTTAGACATTGTCTGTACTCTACTTTTTTAAAGCTTCATTAAAACCATCAACAAAAGAAGAAAATCATCAGCATCAGACGAAATTCAAACAAAATATCATAAATTTTAAATCTTAATTAAAAAAATATAAAAAAAAAAAACAAATTTATTTTTTTCCACCATTGCTTACTCTCTTTGTAGATTTATACAAGAAAACGAGAAAAACTTTACAACATTTAAAAAAAAAGAAACAAAAGGCAACACTAAAAGCGCCCCAAAAGAAGAGCAACAAAAAACAAAAATCAAAATCAGAATAATTTATTCACTTCAAACCTCCTAAAACATAATTTGACAAAATAACAAAAAAAAAACAAAAATATATAATAAATTGAATACAAAACCAAACAACCAACAGCACAACAAACCAAATCACCCAGAAACAAAAAAAAACAAAAACGGATAAGAAAAAATTTACTTTTAATGCACATGTGCGTGTCTCAAGTGCATTAAACACGACAAATACACATTTATACAAACCTCAATAATAAACATAACACATCATCATCATTCATCACAGTTTTATATAATGGTGTTACAACCGTCATCTCGTTTTCATCAAACTGTAAGTATGTATATTAAAAAAATAAAAGAAATATAAAGAAAAAGGGAACTAATGATTTTAATAAAAATGAAAGGGCTACAATATTATAAGATCAGTGACATAATCTCAAAGAAAACGAACAGACAAAGAGTAACATTATATTAGAATTCAAATTCTAGGGACGTATCCAGTTATATAAGCTTAGAAATTTGGGAATCACTTCTGTGAATTGAAAAACTATACTTTTTATTTTACAACTTGTTTACAATGTAACGAAGATGACAACGATCCTTCGGCAAAGCTAAAGGGACACGATGTGTGACATTTTTAGTGAATTCTCACACGTCTTCCTTTATGTAAATTAAATGCGTAAGGGTGTACTTCTCGGGATTATTTGAAATTAACTCTGCAAACGGAACGCAATTTTAAATGCAAACAAAATTCGCTGACATACATATGTATGTGAGACGTCACTCGATTTGAGACATTTTTAGTGAATAAATTCTGTGTCGTCTTCCTTTAATGCTAAAGGATGTACTGCAATTTTAAATATAAAATGAATTCGGTGACATGTATGAGACGTCCCTGACGCATCAAAAATAATATTTGCAAAATAAAAAGTGAAATGAAAAATACTCGAATAATTTATTTATTCATACAATGGTAAAAGAAAACTCGCAAACGCTAAAGCAAACATACTTATATGAAATGAATTAATTTATGTTTTTTTGCACTGTCTGTAACGAAACAACATTGTTGCCATAATATAACAGAAAAAAACAAACAAATACAACTTATATTTTTGCTCATCTAATTATTTATACTTTCATTTTCTACATTAAAACTCTTTAAAAATTACAATTTCATTGCTAAAAACTCAAAACAACTTCATTATTTTAAGCTCACCTATTCATCATTATCATCACCATATTATAATCATCATTATTCACATTTATATAAATTTATGCATATTTAAGTCTACAAAATATGTTTGTTGTCTACTAAACTCACTCAATCCATTCCAATTCAATTGAAATTGAATGCATACAGTGTCATGCACAAAATGTCTTTATTATTTTTATTACTCTTTGTATGATGCAGCCGTCTGTTTGCAAAAAATTAAAAAGTTGCATATTATCAGAAATGCAATGAGTTTATGAAAGTATGTGAGTGTATATGTGATGATTACAAAATTGTAAAAAGAAATTATTTTCAGATTCCCGGGGATACGGATTTTACATAAAAATCGGTATTTTCTAATTGTTTTGAAGTGAAATGAGAAACTTATTGTATTCTCTTTTAGTAGTAGGCTAATAGGGTTTTTAAATTAAAACTCGCACTTAAAAGAGAATTTCGAATCTATACTCTTTCTACTAAATATTCGCTATATTTTAAAGTATAGCATATAAAGTTTTAATTTTAATTTAATTTTTTAATTATTCACATTTTGTGGGTCAAGATTATATGTGTACGCACAATCAATTGGAAATGTTGCAGTTATAAATCAGGAAAGTGGCAGTAATAATTTATTTTTAATCATTGTAAATTTAGCAGATGTTTTATATATTTCTCCAAGAAACTTAAAACCCTAAGGGTAAACGTACTTGAGAAATATGGAAATGCTGTATCGCTAAAGTTTGAGCTAGAAAATTGTTGTATCCATATAATCCAAATGTATAGCGCTATAGCACTTTAAACGGAAAGCTATAATTTAAATGAATTTATTCAAAAATATTGGATAGAAAAATCATTCACTTGAAAGTAAGGGTTCCTTTCAAATAATCTAAGAAAATTTCGTTCGATTTGGAAAAATTTAAGGTGATGAAATCAAAATAAGAAATATCCCTTCCAAATTACATTTTCGCAAACCAACCCTGGTTTTGCAAGTGTGGTTGTAAAAGCCATAAAAAGTAGCCAAAACAAAAAATTGAATAAAATTATTAAACTAATGGTCCGTAAACTTGAATTTGGTTCGAATTTCAAAAATTTTCTAAAAATGACTACAAATCCTTCAATACAACTTAATCGAAACAACTAATTCTGACTTAGCAAGTTCGTCGTCCTGCTTTCCAGGAATATACCTCATTAATAGATGACTTGCAAGGTTAATTAAATTTTCTTTGTAAGAAGAGCTGCAACTTGAAATGGCCGAGAAAGTTATACAATCAGCTGAGTAGTAAAATTTTTTTTTTCTATTTAATATTACGAAAAAAAAAAAAATTAAAAATTAAAATTAAAAGATGAGAAAGACTTTTTGCCTCCTTTTATATTTTCTTCCCGTTTTTTATAATTTTTTGTAGAGGCAAGAAAAAAACTGCACTCATTTTTTATTCTTTTATAATGCGATTTAATTTGAGTTAAGTAAGAGAAAGGAGAGTAAGAGAAAAGAGAAGAAAATGAATTAAAGTAGATTAAAGTAGATTAAAAATATTGCGAGTATGATTGAAAGTGTACTTGGATTTCATATGAAAGCTTGCATTATAATTTAATACTGACATGCTATTAAAAAAGGAAAAAGCAAAAAAAAAAATTGGATGAAAATTTTCTTTTTAATTTTCGTTTTTCTTTTGAAATCCCTTTAAAAAGAATATTTTATGCATATGTGTTGTATAATAAGACAAAATTTTTTGTTACAAAAATATTAAATGAAAATTTTTCCCAAAAAAAAAATAACAAAATTCATGAATATTAAAAAAAATCATCAGCAACCCACTCTTTTCCTTTCTTTATACCAAAAAAAAAATAAAGTAAATTCGAAATTTTTTAAAGCAAAATTTCCCATAAAGACTTAAAAAGTAAAATTGTAACAAATAAAATACAATGTCATTAAAGAACTTGAATTTTTTCTGCATTTTCATTGAAATTAAAAATTTATCAAAAAAAAAATGCAATTTGCAGAAACTTATGAAAAATTTTTTACATGGTATTAAGGAGTCTACAATATAAAGTCTATGTATTTAAGTCATTCAAAGAATATTTAAGTGAAAAAATTACTAGAGGAAAGTTTGATGTGATAAACTATTTAATCATATATAAAGTTACCTTGTCCTTGATAGGAGCTCAAAGGAAAATATTGGAATGCTTGTACGAGAATGCAATGATTGATATACAAAATTCACCTATAAATTCAAAATTCACTAGTGCTTTGCAAAAAGAATGCAAGAATATCCGTTAATTAGTTGGGAAAAGTTTTGTATTATTTTTTGATAAAATTGTCGTGCTACCCAGAACATGTAAATTGTGCCTAATATTATAACGATAAGAATTGAGAATATGGAATTGGAAATTTTTCATCTGGGATCAAAATTTTTCTATTAAAGTAAGAAAAGATCACCTCGACGCGGCCTCTTGAAAGATCAACTTGTTTCATATATGTAAATCAAATTATAATGTCGTCTGAGCGCCATATAATCTAAAATCTTACCATTAAATTGATTCCCAAGGTGTTTGAAGTTTCCAACATTTGATTTGAAAGATATTATAACCTCAGCATCATTCTGAAGACGATAAATTGGACCGCCGTAATATATAAATTCAACGTTTGCAATAAGTTTTATATATTTTCAAAAAAAATGCAAAATCATATTTAATTAATTATAAATTCTAATCATTTCATTAGATAAATTGCCTGGCAAGAGCCTAAATGAGCCTAAATATTATTTCCAGTGCAAAATTTTAGATACAAAGTGAAGTGTATTCGAACTAGGATTACCGGAAAAGAGGCTTGATAATGAAATTTCATGTTGAAATTTAAAATTTTCGAGGTCTTCTGTTTAAAGATCCACTTCTTATTGAGGTAGAAGGATGGTGATAAAATTTTCAACAATTCAAATTATTTATTACAATATTATTTTCTTTGTTTTCTTACTTAGGGTGTCCCACTTATTTTAATAAAAAAAATTTTTTATCCCATATCATAACAAGTAATTCAAAATTTAATAATTTTCTTTTTAATAAAATGAAAAATGTCTTACAATGATTTTTCCTTTTTCAAAATAATTTTTTATAACAAAAAAAAATTAATTTTTCATTCTCTCAAATTGTTTCAAGGTTGAAAAAACTTGACAATTCAAATAAAATATTTTCATTTTTATTTTCTAAAAATCATTGGAGGTAAAAGTGTTTTCTTTTTAAAAATTTATGATTTCTATTTGAAGGTTAAGTGGAATACCAACATAAAAGAAATTCAATTTCTCTTACAATGCTCCCATAGATTTTTTATTGAGAAAATTCTAAGTTTTAATAAACGCCTGCTACTCAACCTATAAGTATTTTTATTATATTACATGTATATATGTATGTATATATAAATGCATAATTGTAAATATAAAGAAAACCAAAAATCATATTTTTCTATGTAACAAATTAGTACATGAAAAGGCCAAAATTACAAGAAAATAACAACTAAAACCATCATTTTATGACCCCAATCAAGTCCTTTTTTTTTTTACTTATAAATTATTTTAAATGAAATCAGAATATTTTCTTAAGAATAATTTATAACCACACCCAATTTAGACCCTCCTAATCATTACAAATTAAAAAAAATAATATTGGGAGAACAAAAAAAAATCAATTACATTTTACTCATTAAACATGGTTGCATATTATACTTAAATATAGGGGGCGTTCAATAAATTCATGGAATAATTTGTATCATTCGATTGTAAATGTATTGCTTAATGTTCACTTATATCAAACTTGCCCAATGTTTACTTGTACTTCTCACGAATTAAAGTTTTTAGAAAGTCTTTCAGGAGCTCATAAGAAAAATTAAATCATAATATTTATGGCAATCACGAAAAGCTGCATAAAGAAGAGCTAGTATTAAGTCAATCCAATAAATCAAGCTATAGATTAAGTCAGCACCCGGCAAACTATGACCCGCGGGTCACGGAGTGACCCGAAGCATGATTTTATGTTACCCGCTTCGAGTTTTTAAAGTAACTTTCCAAATCTGTGTAAGAAAAATAACAAAAAATTGAACGAAATTAAAGAATTTTTTATTTTCCAAACCATTTATTGACAAACTATGATTTTTGAATTTTTAAATTCGTAGTAGCCGTGATAACTCATGCTGGGCATCTCTTCCAACAAAGTTTACATGCCTAAAAAAAGTTGCATTTGCTCTTTTATCTGCATTTGGATCAAGTTATAATTGTGAACAAACATTTTCACAAATGAAGTATATATTAAATAAAAACAGGAGTAGTTTGACTACGGAGCATTCTGATGAATGTGTCCGACTTAAGGTCAACATATGAACCAAACTTGTCCAAATTAACTGCAACAGCACAGCATCATGGAAGTCACTGATTTTGAACTTATAATATTAAATATTGGTTTTGTTATTTTTTGATTTATTTTTATTATATGTGTATTGAATTTATTTCTGTTATGTTTCTATTTATTTTAATATATAATAAATGAATTAACTTTTCGTTTAACTATTCTTTTTAATTGCTTTTTTATAAAATTGCCGCTGACCCGCTATGAGTTTAAAAAAATCTGATTTTTGACCAATTTTACCCACGACCAAAAAAGTTTGCCGACCACTGGATTAAGTATTGCTTATTTTTCTATAATCATTTAAACGTAACATTTGCGTAACTTAGTCACTATTAATATTAGACAATGTGGTACTGTTTATGAAAATTTTCAATATGAAAAAATTTTGAATTTGACTAAAAGAACCCTAGCGTTAATTTTATAAGTGAAAATTGATTATTTTTTATTCGAAATGAAGTTGTTTCGATATTTCTGTTGGTTATAAGCAGATAAAGCAGTTGAATGCACCCAACCAACCTGAAAATAACATGAACAACAACCGTTTTGTACTTCTTTTATTTATTATTCTGTTAAAGTTACTCAATTCTGCAGCTCAATTCAAGATTCTTTTAATAACCCTATGTAAAAATTCACTTGTAGTGCCTTGTCCTACAAGAATAAATTGTCTTTAACTACACTTTCTTTTTGTATTTCATTAATGTTATTGTGTGCCTTAACTTTTTATGTTTTTTTTCCATTTACAATGCATATGTACACGAATTATTTATTTAGTGAATAATTACAAAAAAAAGTGTACAAAAATGAAAATAAAATTACTTACATTGTGAATTGCTATCCTTTTGTAATCCCTTTTCCTTTCTTTTTATTTTTGTGTTATAATAAAAACACATTTATAGTGTCTTGATAGTGTTGCATAATATTCCTTCCATATAGTTTACTTTGGCTCATATTTATGGCCATATAGTATCTATTAAATAAAGAAGAAAAAAAATATATTAACACTTCATTTTATCGCATGTAAATTAATCAAGTAAGAAGAAAAACGAAAGGGAATAAAGGTCTACGATAACATGAAATATTTAATTTCGCATATAGGCGGGTCATTTAAGTTATTCTTCTCTATATTATAGAATTTCATTTACAGTTTTTCTTATATAAAAAAAATAAAATATTTTTATAATTATTTACATACTTTACATTTCTACACTCAATTGTATAAGAGACGGAAAATTGTAGTATAGACGTTTAACTTTGACTTTTCAGCAGATTTTCGTAATGGTTTACATATATATATATATGAGAGCTTAAAGTTCTGTTCAGAACTATCTGTTAAGGAGGGTCTGTCCAATTTGGAAGCTAAAAAAAATGAGATTTCAGTAAAAATTTTAAATTAAATTGGAAATAAAGACTAAATATTTAGAAAAAAAAATTATAGGTAGTACATTTGAACCGCTCCCTATATTGAATTAAATTATAAATCTATGATAAATAGGTGGTTCAAATAATTTTTAATATAATTTTTAAAATAATCAAACAACCTTGAACAATCTAGTCGAATTAAAAGTATTTATTCAAAATATTTATCACAGTATAGGCTAAAAAAAATAAAAAACTTTCTCATAATTTGTTAGCCAAATATATATGAATATTCATTTTAAACAATGTAATGCATACCATTGCAATATTTTAGTATATTTTTAAAGTATAGTAATTAATAAATTTTATTATAATCAATATTATTACGAATGTAAACCCAAATTCAAACTGTGAATACATTAAAATTTATTAAGATATAGCTTGATGACATTAAAATTTTATGGTTCAATCCTAATTGCGCAGGGTGTCTTGAAAATTATTATTCCTATTGGGATTTCAGTCGTAACTTAATAGTATGGAACCTTATTTCTGGGAGTGCATTCAATCACATATTTTGCAACAAATTTCTTGATATTGCAGTGAATAATAATTATTGGTAATAATATTGTGGTTGTAGTTTTTGCATCTTCTAAGCTTAATAATATGATTTCAAATGGGACTTATTAATTTTATAAACGAGTGTCCCAAAAATTTAAAACATTTACGAAAAGCTGAGATTAAAATAAAATTTCAAATTCACAAAATTGGCAAAGTTAAAGTAATATTATTAAAAATGAAATAATACGAAAATGTTCAGAAGCAATTTTTACATTAATGCAATTTACATTATCCAAACTGTTTATTATGAACAAACGTTTAATAAAGCAATAAGTACGGCAGAAATAAATAGAGTATTAGATATTCCCATATAAAGAATTATAAATCCTTAATTTTACTAAATCTTTAAAATCCTTAATATTACGTATTTAAAGGCAATTACAAAGTTGAGCATACAGCAAGAAAAAATTTCAAATATGTAAATAGGACATGCTCAAAAGATTGTGTAACAATTGACTAGAAAATTCTATTCTACTTGTATAAATAAATTCTTTTTTTGCCTTAAATAAATTTTTGAGGATAAAAACTTACTAACAAAAATTACAAAATTATATAGCATAACTTGTAAAAAGCTTCCGTTCCAGACCTTAAATAAATTGGTTCAATACTCTCCCCTATATTATGTAGTTCTTTATATGTAAAAGTATTTAAAGTCCTTAACACAATAACATTGTTTATTCCTTTATTAACTTAAAATATTCGTAATTGAGTTGTGAATTACAAAATTTATTTCTTAATTTTGTGTCCTTTTTTTTTGTTTATTTTTTTTTTTTGGTTTCTTTGGTTTTGCTATGGTTGAAATGTACAATAATTAATGTTGAAACACATAATTATATTTTGATGGGTAAATTTAAGGTTTAAAAGAAAAAAGAAATTGGAAGAAAAAGGTCCTAAAATTTTCATAAAGAAAGTCGAAATTAGTTCAGTGTGTTGAAAATAATTTTAAGGATGAAATTTCCTTGTTTTTTTAGTGTTGGTTTGTAACAAATTCCAGTAAATTTTTATTAGTTTTCCTACCTTAATAGTTATAATATAAAGCTCATAATTTTTGTACTATTTAAACCGCACAAGATTGAAAAAATTTGGCATTGAGAGCGTATTTGATATTATAATCTAAACCATTTTAGTTACGGCATAAATACAACTATAGAAGAATTAATAAAATTAAAAACGTTCTATTGCTGGAATACAAATTTACCCCCAAAATATACTTGAATTTTGCATATTCGTAAACCTCGAGGGAGCAGTTTAACAGTGAGATGCAATATTAAAATAAAACTTTTCATTAGGATCATTGAAAATAAATGGAATACTGCTTTATAAAAGTTGCGTATGTATGTGAAAAAAGGGCAATTTTTCTCTATTGTTTCCCGATAATTTTAACAAAGAAAATTTATTTTCAATATTTTTTCTTTGTTCTTATAAGAATAGGCTCAGCCTATTAAATTTATTAACTATTCTGTTACAATTTGATTTCCGTAAGGTTTCTACATTTTCCATAATTTTGTATGATAACACTTTTATGTATTTATTCACAATAATAATACTTTGAGTTTACAATATTGAATGTGTACTTGAAAATAAAACAAATAATTATTTAAAAAAAAAAGCATAGAATGCCTTGAGTCTTCGTAATGAAATTCACGCAAAACCCTTGTAACAAAAATTACTCCTATACATTTTCTGTAATATAAATTTATTTTAATAAAAAGGATACATATATTAAAGGATTATTTTATTCATATTGAATTTCAGTTTAATACTATTGAATATTTCTTGTGGCTATGCTTAAAAATTATTAACAAAATAAAATGTTAATTTAACTCAATATTCAATAGAATTCCATAGAATTTATCCATAAAAAATTTATAATTTTAAATATTTACGTATGTATATGTACATATACAGAGAGTTTCGCATAAGGTGGCATAGGATTTTTCCTGTAAATAAATAAATGATTATAACCTCAGAACCGTGCAACACAGAGTTATCATCAGGGGCTTTTTCTACATGTGATGGAGTATTCTTTATTTTTTTATTTCAATTTGATTCTAGCCATTTTGAGATAAAGCTCGTCAAAGTCAGGAATGTTGCTTTTTTTTTAATTTTTTTTAAAAAACTCGAAATTTTAATCGTAAAATAAAAATCTGGTAACTTTTTTTTCAACAGCCTGTAGCGCGAAAACGAGTATATTTGCACCACCCTGAAATTATTGGGCATCTCACGTGAAACACTCTGTATCTGTAATATATTATAAATAGAAATATAATATTAAACAATATATTGGTATTGAATTTTCTACTTAATATTATTTACGTGAACAATTTCATTTGAAATTGAAGCTATAGATGACAGTAAAAGGTTTTGTACACGGAAAATGCCTTAAAAACATAAAATAATTCTCTCTTTACAATTTATGTGTGTATTTATGTATGTATAACATATTACGAATTATTAATTAAATTAGATTTTAAATAATGCTCTAAAAGCTTCGAAGGTCTTACTTTGTAAATTAGTGAGGCTTTTAAAAATTTAACTCTAACATTATAAGAACTGCATTTTCCAAATAACCCTGACATAAAGGCAAATATAAAAATATATATACGAGTATATAAGTACCTTCGTATAAAATCAGTACCGAATTTGTTATTATGAATTTCTCCCTTAATTATATAGTTAAAATATTGAGCCTTTCAGATCGAAAACAATTAACTTTAAATAACCTAATATTTCGTTCATGCGGAAAATTTGCGTTGTTTGCTTAATTTTTTTGTTATAAGTATATATACCCGTGGCACACTGGTAAGTGGCTGTCGTATAAAATGTTTTACTTTGTTATGTTTCATAACTAGTAAATCTACCAAAGTATGTGATGGTAGATCGGTGTCTCGTCTTTCAAGGTTTTTTACCCTCTATATTTAATGCCGATTTGTAAATTATAAAACAAATATTTAAAATCTTTCTATAATCGAAATTGTATACCTTGGATTTTGTTGAATTTCTCAAATTATATAGCACAATTATTTCACAAACATACATGCATACATATATTGATCTCCATTATAAATAATATTACGTAAATTAGGTATGTAAATATGCATTATAAGCCTGATATCCTAATTATTAAAAAGATTATTTAGAATTTTCGGTTTTTCATTGATTAATCTTCAATATTTTATTTACAAAAATGTCAAAAACACTTAACATTTATTTTTCAATATCAATCAAATCGATAAAATTTTAATATTGAAAATATCCTTTTTTTACATTTCCTAAGAATATCATTAGTTCTATTTATTTACAAAAATCTTGTAGAAAAAAAAAACAAAAATTATGTGTCAATCAAAATTTTTGAATCTCATAGAACAGAATTGAATATGAAAAATAGAAAATATCTCAATTCCAAATATAGAGAAAGGTAAAAATAATTTTTTTGTACAAAAATTACAAACTCAAATACAAATTGAAGAGTAATCAAATATTTTGACAATTTTAGTTTGAATGTGAACTAAATGTATCGTTTACAAAGAGTTTTTATTCTATAAGACACTTTATTTCAGTTAAAGTTTTTATTGCCAAGACTGTTTAGTTTCCAATTTTCGTTTTGACAGACATTTCATTTAAGAATATCTTAAAACGAAATTTATAACTGATGCAATTACACCATTTATTTTACTTTTGTATCGTTGGGATCTTTCTGTGTTATTTTTTTGCTACTTGGGCTCTTTAACTATGCCCTTTATTTAGAAGGTAAAGATTGTTTTTTTGAGAAAACCATTGTTACCTGCAGCTTATTAATATAATGATGCCCCAGACAGAAGTTTTTCCATAGTTTACACATTTTTCATAATAATTGTGCCCCTCGCAGAGGCTGCACTGCATTTAACACAGATATTTTCTAAAATTTTCTACATTTTTCCTAAACCAATTTAATTGAATTTTAATTTTTTTTTTAAAAGGTGGATGGTGCTACATCCATATATTTGCATAAGAATGCCAGATTTTCTTTGTTGAATTGAATATTGTTTATTAAAGAGCGAGATTAAGTTGTAAATTGGTTGATTCTTTTCAATTTATTAAAAAATATTTTCTAATTTTTAATAAGTTTGTTGAGTTGACCTACATATTTCAAAACGGCATATATACAATTTTTTGTAATCACTTGTAATCGGATTAGTTAATTCAATTGAACCGGTACACACGACTCCCGAAACCTCACACATCGACTATAATAAAAATTGCAAAAATAAAAAAGCGCAATACTGTGAATTGCAATACTGGTAGGGTTATTTTTTAACCTACATAAATATTTTTATTTGAATTTCATTTTATTTACGCACTTTATTGATTTATCGATTTTCTCATACCGCATAACTCTCTCTCTCATTCACTCTCCGTTTCGGTTGAATTTGCTATCATTTCCATTTCAATAAAGATTTTCTATAATAAAAAATTTATTGTCTTGTCAAGTAAGTAGCTTTGTGTCTATTTTAGTATTAGAATGTACATTGCTGGGTGTACCTGCCCCCACATTGAAACATTATTCATGCATACAATAAATTTAACATCATCTTAAAACTTAATAAAATGACGGTATAAAAAATATAAAAAAAATTATTTTTATACTTTGATGTTTTAAAAATAAAATAAAAGTATTTTTTTTTATTTTAGCTTTCAATGATATTATGTTGTTCAATGAGAAATTCAAAAGGGATAAAAAGAGAAAAATATAGAAATGAAAAGTAATATTTGTACATTGAAAGAATTTGACATTGATTGCCATCCTATATTTTATTCTATTTTTATGTAGGTATATGGTTATAACAGTATTTATAGAATTATAGAATTTGCAATCAAAATGGTTTAAGTTTTCAAAAAAGGAGCGCTAGAAGATAGTATTGTAATTTTAATCTATGAGTCTCAATTAAATAGAATTAGAATTACAAAAAGTAAAATAAAGGCCAAGGACTAAGGCTGATGTGCAATTTTTAGTTTTGCAATTGCAGCTTGATTGTAGAATCGTTGCGCGGACATATAACCAACAAGACTATTGCGTCAATTCGAATCGAATGTGTTAAACAAAAATTTTTTTTCTTTAATAATAATTACTTAAGCAAATTTACAATTTAGAGAGCAGTGAGAATAAGAAATAAACGCCTATATTCTGTTAGTCACATCACTTGGAATGCATGGGTTGTTATTAAAAAGTTTACGTAATTTTCTTAATGAAATCAAGCCAAAATGTTGTGTCGACAAACCAATAAATTTCAATTTGAACTTCTACAACCCAAGCTCAAATTGAAAAAGTTTTAAATTTTTTAAACTAATCCAACATCCAAAACCGTACCAAACAAGTTCTTCAATAAAACTTCAAAGAATTTTCCACGCACATTCGTAATGAACAGTGAAGGTATTATTCATTATAGATAATTCCTGAGGGTATCTTGACCCATAGGACAACAATATTTATGAATAATATCGACAAATGCAAATTATTACTAAATTTGTTAGTCATCAAATAATCCATAACTGAATTAAAATAAATATAATCTTCACTTCAAAAATCAGAATTTTTAAAGAAAAAACCCAATAATTTAAAAATGCAAGCATATGCTTACATGCATTCTTAAGAAATTTCTCTGATTCATATTATTATTGAATCTTTAAGTTTATGGCCCAAAATATAACGGAAATGATTATGGCATGAATTTCAATATTGAACATTATACAAAGTTAATATAGTCTTAATTCATTATTCTCTTAGACATTCCTTTTTGAACTCACGATCGTTGACTGATGAATAATGGGATTTCAAAAAGTAAAAACAAAAACAAATAAATACACAACGTACTTGAATAAAGCTGTTTAATTACTAAACAAAAAGTAAACCGTTTTAAAGGTAATCTAAAAATGGAAATGCAAATAATTTTGCACGCGGAAACTGTTTTGTGTTTAACCACTCGTTAACAAAAAATATTTGGAATAATTGAATTTCCAATTAAAGATATTTAAGACAAAAATTCTTATTTATACTTATGAAATTAAAAATTTTATATTTTTTTTCTTGTAAATAATACAGAAAAAATTTTTTTTAAGAAATTTGTTAAAGCAGTTAAAATTCCTTAAGGGATTTAATTCACTGTAAATAGGGTAATAGATGCCGTTACTATTTTTCAAATAGACTGTAAGATCTTATATTAACTACATACAAAGATAAGCTTTTCATAATAATTTTCCTCCTCCATTTCAAAAAATGAAATAAGTACAGAAAAACAGATAAAATAAAAAAAACACATCATCTATTGTTAAAAAAATTCACTAAAATATAAAAGGCATTGCAGTAAAACTATTGTGATTTTTATTTCATTTGTGTGCCCCTACATATATAATGCAAGAAATATGAATAAAAGAAAAAATAAAAAGAATCTTAAAATAAAATTATTATACGAGAAAAATAGTAGAAAAAAATATGAAAGAGGAAAGAATGTAGAACACGTATAAATTTCAAATTAGACTTTAAGAATATTTTGTTCAACTTATATAATAACTACACTAACATATGTACATAGATAAATATAGTGTTAATAATCTTGTTGAACTGGATGCAGTATTTTCATGAAACCTGCATGCAAATTTCTTGCATGGAAATTTTATCATGTACAGGAGTAAAAACTAATCCTAAACACAAATTTTTATAAATTAATAGATTTGACAGCTATAGAAGCCATGAAGCGGGAAAAACCTAGACTTCGCTATCCAACGAAAATAAATGGAGCTCCGTTTTACAGCAAAATTATGTTTAATTATTCACAAAATAAAAATGCAAAGCCGTAAATCGAAATAATATATTTTCCTAACTTTTCCTTTATATTGGAAATCTTGCGGAAGGCATAGAATTTTGATTTTTTTATGCCTCCAATTAATAAGGAAAAACAAAAACTTTTATGTGTTAAACTCATATAAAAAAATATTGAATGAAAAAACTAATATTGAATATTTTTGAAATTAAAGTACAAAGACAGGTATTTTCACATAAATGTAAAGCATTCCCGTCGTGCAACAAACAAATATAAAGTTTAGTTTAAAATTTTGATTTATAATTCATTAATTTGGATAATGAGTAAAAAACTAATTTATCACTCAGTAATTTTCTAATTTTCTTTTAATAAACCAATCAAAAACCTTTTTATTTAAAAGATTGATTTAGTTAATCAAACTTTTCTACTATGTTTAATTATATGTACTGACTTGTTTTATTTTCTCTTCTCACTAGTGATGTTTAAAATGAAAATTCTGTAAGAAATTTGGAGTAATTTAAATTAGAAGTTTCATCAAGATTAGCAATTATCGCGTTTTATCGCTTTAAATACTTCAAATTGCAATTTACTAAAAATTCAAATTTGAAAATATAGAAAAAGTTTTGATTCTATTTAAAAATTTCTCCTAATTACCAAAATACTATTAATCAAAAAACCCGATTTATTTGAAATTCCGTAATTTTTTTTGTGTTTCACAGTATATCGCAATAGTTTTGTTTTGACATCCAACAAAATCGTCTCTAAATTTCATTGGGCTGTATTAAAGATCAACGTATATGATTGCCTTTTATACATTCAATTTGATGAACCCGTCCAATTGATGAATGGAATTGAAGTCAAAATGGTGATCGAGCTATGCACCTCATGATGCTTTCTGTAAATCCCGAGAATTCTTCCAAAGAGACTATAAAAGTTCTTCAAAGTCATCAAGTTTTAAAATAAATTATCCGCAGATACCCTAAAAGTCTCTTCCAGTTTTTAAGTTGCTTCTTCTTCCACATAGGCAATAGCAGGACATATTTCGCTACAATAAAAAATTTATTCAAATTTTTATTTTAAATATTATGTATAACGGTTTATTAATAAAATAAAATATTGTTAAACATTTTATTTTTTAATCATAATTTTTTTTTTATTATTAAAAAGATAAAATATTTAATTTTAATGCACTTGTTAATTTACCACCGTAAAAAAACCAAAAAAAAGTAAATGAAAAAAGTTAAATAAATTATTATTTCAAATTAATTAAAAATTAATGGCACATCATACACCAATAAAGTATGTATGTATGTATATAAAATTAATTAATTCAAGAGTCCTGATTAAACATAAATTTAATGTAGATACTTGGTAATAAACTGTTAAAAATAATGTAGTGTTGTGGAATTATGGATGTATGGATCTACCCACATATTCTTGAAGTGACATTATTTCAGTTTCACATAAAACAATTGGGATTAATCAACTTGAATGTTTATTTGGAAAATATTGGATCTTATATTCATACTGTATTTTTTATTCTTAAAACACTATTATACAAATACATATGTTTTTTACAGATCATTTACAAAATGGAAAATATGCAACACTCACAAAATGTCATATTCTTATAAAACACCAGAGTAATATGCCGAAATCCTCCCTAAACCAATAATTATGAAAGTATGAAAACCTGAAATCTAAATCAAATACTTGTAGTGTAATGGTTAATGTAGAACTTTTGCAATGTATCGTTTAATTTTATTTAATATATAATACTGAATGCATTTAATTGTCAATTAATGCGGCGAACTGGGAAATTCATAGTTATTCTAAATCATTCTATAAAAGTTACTTACGCGACAGCCTAGCGTTTGGTATTAAATGCTATGTCGTTGGAAACTAAAGAGAAAAAATATAAATAAATAAAGCGAGAAGAGAAATTATAAAATATTTGAATTTTCTCTTATTTGTTCAATTTTAGAGTTTATTGTTCTGATACAAAAATTTATTTTTCTATTTTCAATTATTTTTATGATATGTAAATTAAGGGAAAATTCGAACGCGAATTAAACAAGAAAATGTCATATATGTTCAAATATCCTGGAAACTTGCAATCAAGAATCTTAATGAATAATCTTAAAAAACTAGCCAAAATTATAACGCAATTAAAGTTGGTGAAGAATTAACAGAATTTTTCATTTTCAATTATATAAAAATATTGTAAAATTTGCATATCGTCAAGGTGTTAAAACTAATAAAAATAAAATATCGGTTAAATTATAATTTTCCCATTATTAAAAAGTACTTTAGTTGAAAAAAGAATAAAAACAAGTATAACAGAAACAAGATCATAAATTAATAATTTTGTCATTATTACCTTAATAAAATTTTATTATACAAAATAATTAACATTTTTCCAATAAAATACCCAGTGAAAAAAAAAACTATTCGGTTATTAATGTTGTTAATTCAGAACAGAAACGGAAGTTTTATTTTTCTGTAGTAAAAATGTAAAAAAGTTATTAAAATAAAATTACAAGTTAATTTTCATAAAATGGACCTCGAACTTTTTAATGTTTTTCATTTTTGTTATATTGAAATTCTCACACAATTACATTGTTATCCTTTTATTGTGATTTTTTTGATATTTAACTTTGAACATAAAAGGCGAAACTTTATTTTAACCTTTACCTTCTATTTTGCATTCAATGTAAGTTTTGAAAAAAAAAAATTCATTAAGGTTATAATTCAAAATTATTGTAATGAAGAATGTTCGTTAGTTGTTTATACAAAAGTATGCATGTAATACTACAATAAAATGATGCCGAGTTACAATAAACTGATGCGAGGCAATGACCTCGTTCGAATACGACTACGAAAACGCCAAACAATAATATTCTTTCTCATATGTTAATAATTAAGGTTTGAACACTTTTGATTCCACTTCAATTATTCCCTCCACGAAATTGATGTATGTATATAGGGAAAAGGAACTGTTAATGCAGAAACTATTGTAAATTTGCTTTTTTACAAACTAACACATCATTTTTCACGCCTTGTATACAATAACGTAGGTTATACGATTACACTAAATTTCGCATAACGGTTATAATAGAGAAGAGTATAAATAAACTATTTTTAGAGAGATGCCGGTCTCTCAGTCAGTCGGTGTGTGTGTTCTGACGTGTATCTCAACTTTGTCATTTGTTTTGACTATTTTCCATGTAGTTCGGAAGCTGGACCATTTTAAAAGCCGGTTTCATATTTTTGGTCATTTTGAAGAAAATATTTAACAGATTAATCTGACATTTTATATATATAACATTTTTCGACAATACGAAAAACCGTGGAACTTTTGAAAGAAATCTGGTCTCAGCAACTGAGCGTTTACTATGGATTTCAAGCAAAACGAAATAATCAGCCGACTTTCTTGAAATTTAATACATTAATTCATGGTGTTAAAACAATGAAGTTATAAAATTTTTTAGAAATACCAGTGCTCGAAAACCTAACTGGAGTATGATTTTACATTTTTTATCATTATACAGAACCAATTGACGAAATTTGTTGAAATTGAATATTTGACTTTAATTTGCTACCGGCATTAACTGACGAACTTTTCAGTGAACTAGAATGGCATAAAGCGAAGATTGTGAACAAGATAAGCATCCTAATGCATGCTAAGACAACCAAAAGCAGCGTTTGTTTATAAAACTTCTATATTCTCTAAAATATAAATCACAAAATTGTATACACAAAATCTTCCTGTAAACCTACTATTCTAGAATTTCGTAATTTCCAATTGCGAAAACACTCTTCATACAAATATTTTCAAATTTCTTTAATTAAAAGCTGCTCTCAAGAATATTTAACAAAATTTCCAATAACAATTACAATTAATTTAATTTATTGAAACCCCTTTAATGCCTATTAATACTGAAATTTAATACAACAACACATAGGCCTTCATAAAATTAAGCAAACGAGCAAATTAGAAAGACTTACAAGTATATTTATGTATGTTCCTTACAAAATATTTAGTATAATAGCATAATTTTCAACAGAAAAAATATTGTGGAAAAGGAAGTTTTCAATAATTAAAAAAGGACTATCAAAAAGGATTAACACGAATACTCAGTAATTCGTAACTTTTCTTGTTCTTGTTTTTGTATCAAACTATTAAAAAAATGTTTTCTGAAACATGTTGAAAAAGAAACAAACAAAAAAAACTTCAATAAATGAAAAGGAAAACTTTGTAGACTTAAAGAAGGGAAAAAATAAAATAAAAGGAGAAAAAATAAAAATAAAACGAAATTTCCTGTTTCAGCCTAGACGACACAACCTTTTTCATATATGGTTCTTTGTGGAGTTCGAAACATTCAGGAAAACAAAATTATTATTTTAGTATTATAGTGAATTATCCTGGGAAATTATAAGGAATAAGCAAGAAATGAAATTGGAGAATAAAATCGGGACAAAGTGTAGCGGAATTTTTGATAAATTTTTTTTTGGTAACATTGGAAATTTATTTCGAATTATCAAATCTTTATTACACGAAAACGGAATGAAACTAGAAACTTGAACATTTTTAATAAATGCTTCAAATATTCAAGATATTTAACTTTCAAATCATCATAATATTGCAAAAATTCACAAAACTTAACAATTTCTTCATATACCTCTGTAGCTCAATTGACAAAGCGCCGCCTAGAAATCGGTAGGTCACAGGTTCGAGTCCAATTTGAAAAGGAAAACTTTTTAATAAATTTTCCTGCTTTAACTAGATCATTTGATTATTTCATTCATTGATTGTGCAATTGTATGAAGAAATTCTCATTAGTTATTCTTTGAAATATGTTTTATTACCTAAACTTTTGAAAGTGGTCATTTGTAAACTATTGATTGAAAGATTGACGTACTATTTTCTGCCAACCAACAAAATTATATATAGGACGCTACAAAATATGTGATTAAAGATCTTCAATGGACGTTTGTACACCCATTAAAAGTTCAAAATGCTTGTAAGTAGCTTTTAGTCAGCTCAAAGTCAGCTTTTAAAAGTTAGCAAATACAACACTTTTGGACACTTCTGAATTAAATAATATCATTTTCCATTGGAACACCATTCACTGAATAATGTAACTAGCGAGTGGTCGAAACTTTTTAAATAAAATTTTTCTGTGAAATCTAAAAAAAAACAAAAAATAAAATTTTAACTCCTTAATACCAATTCATAAATAAAATGTGAACTTCAGTACCATAACTGCCAAAAAAGAGTTATAAAAAAGTTTACGCGACCAACAAATACTTTGGCAATTCAAAATTATCGTCATTTCTCCCTTTTTCCTCATTCTATTAGTTTATTTTCTTTTTATGTTTTGGATTTCCTTATATGCAAAAAAGTAAAGCAAAAAGGATCAAAACATAAGGAATTTTTATACTTAACTATTTATCGTTTTTTATTGGAAGGTTTTTATTGGTAATATTTTTGTGCTATTTTTGTATTGTTTTGCTTTATTTGTAAGGTTTTCGTAAATGAATATCTTGTGCAATTTTTCAGGTTTTTTTTTAAAAATTCGTTTTATTATCCTGGGAACGAAGTTCAAATCACCTACACGAATATACCTGAAAAAATTAAGTAAATTATAAGAATTTCAAAATATAAAATTGAACAATTTTTCTTGCCAATATTTTTTAGTCTATTTCCAAAAAAAAAAATTATTAAAAAGTGCTCGTGGTTTCACTCTATTCATTCTTTTGTTTAAATTCTAAAAATTTTATTCTTTTTCTGTTGAAAATTTTCATTGTTCGCTAAAACATAATCTCATCAACTTGTGCCTCTTCGAAGTTTTTTGACAACCTCGAAAACGATTTCCTTATCAATTGTTTTTAAAACCATTTTCTATAAAATTTTTTGAGTAATTTGTCTGTCCCACATAAAAACTCAGAAAAGCTGCAACTCTTCAAGTTTTGAATTCCTGAGACCACTCTTTATTGCTTTATAAGAGATTCTGAGTCAAAACCCTGTATCGCTCCTTAATTTCTGCATGATATATTAAAGAAAAATGTGCTATTTTGTAAACCTAATTTTTAATCAACCGCAGTTTTCATTGACTTCCTCATTCTTATTTATGACAGTGGCATTTTTCCCTTAAAGTTAATATTTCATAGTCCTTATGCTAAGGTAACTGCTTGTTGGTGGCTGCTACACTAAATTTTACATAACGATGAATAAAGTATTGCAAAAGTTTTATTGTATGTACAAAGGTTGTAATTGTTTTCTAACTTAAAAGATTGGTAATGAAAAAAAAACAAAATTATTTCAATGATTAAAAAGTTTAACAAAAAAGCCACAATCAAAATATTGTTTTTTCCTTCCATTTCTACTTCCTATATAATATTGCAAACGTTGCAGTTTAGGTAATTTTCTTGTCGTCTGGAAAAAAACAACAGGAACTGAGGATTTTTTATTGATTTTACTGAGCATTGCATTTCGATATGAAAATATAAAAGGTAAGATCCATCGGGTTAAACAGGTATTTTTTTTTGTGTAAATATTTTTTATGAACGAAGTAAATAAATAATATGCACTTATTGTGACTACAAAAATATTAAGAAAATATCGAGAATATACAAAAGTTTTTTAAAAATAAAAATAAATTATAAGAAAATTGTCATCTAACATTAAGAAATTATGAAAAAAAATTTTTAGGAAATTTGTTGTCATACTAATTAATGTTCCTTTTTACCTGTTTTACGCTATTAATCTGGGTCGTCATAAAACATTCATGAAAGTTATAGATTTATTCTTGGCAGGGATAGTAAAGAAAATTCCAATTCCGTTTAGTTGTTAGTTCGAACCGTTCTATAACACTTTTTCTTTTAAACAAATATTGCCATGCCGCACTTCATTAAAAAGAATTCTTCGAGCTCAATCCGATTCGATCCAAAATGCTAGAAGAGACAAACAAATTTTTATTCTTAAAATATACAAATTTTTATTTTCTTCTAAATTTTTAAATTTTTCATGATTACTTATCAACTTTCGATAATTATAATGACTAGTAAATATTGAAATTGTTACATAGTTTTATTTTTTTACAGATATTGAACCACAAATTTGAACTTTTGCCATAATACACATATCCAATTGAGAATTCATGGGATGTCGTAGAAAAGCGAACTATAATTAGGAAATTTTCAAGCAAAACCGAACTGAAATCTATTTTAAAACAAGAATTGAATAAAATATAGCCGAAAAACTTATGAAACATCGAGATTAAAGATGGTCATACAAAATAAAGGATTGCATGCATTATATTAATATAAATTTAAGTGCAATTGACCAAATAATTGACTATATTTGTTGCCGTCCCATTTTAATTTATACATTGCTTCGATTGTTTTTTTTTGAAATTCTTAATATAATTTCTAAATATAAAAAAAAGCATGTTCTTATTCGATAAATTACTTTTTTTAAAATTTCGCACTTAAAATTTTTTTTCTTATGTGTACCATTTTAGCTTCGATTCAGTGTATGTGTGCAAATGTGCAATGTATCCAACTATGTTGGATATTTTCTCCTGTTTTGGAATGGTTTTCTACCTACAAAATTTCAACTTATGTCACAAATAATAATTTACTTTCATTTAAATATACATTAGTATTAGATCATAGCCAACGTTCGTAAATTGAATTGTTAACTTTTACTTAACGTTAATCACTAATCTAATTTCGTAATGATAATGAATTAATATGAAAATTAAGAAATCTATAAATAAAAAATATTCTATTTTAAAAATAACACAAATTAATGTTAATCTTTAATCATTAATACAAGGAAAATTGTTCTATATTTATTACCCAATAATGTCCTCTTAATTTTCATATTATTCAATTCTCAAAATAAAAGCTATCATCATTACTGAAATATTAAAAGTATTATTCAAAAAATATTGTACGTATTTAGAATTAATCGATAAAGATAATTACAGGAAATTAACAATAAAGAAGGAGGAAGTTTTATATAAAAGTTTTTTCTTTTCTTAGTAAAGTTTATTGGAAATTAATTTTGTAATAATCATGTGATTAAGGACTAAAAATGAAAAATAATAATTAAATTATTTGATATAATCAAAATAAAACCATCTCATTTATTGGAAAAAGGAAAAGGAAAGATCTAAATGCGTACACGAGGGTTATTGTACAAGTTTCGCAGGAAAAATACAATTTTTACTTAAATTTTGAATAATTTCAGATGAAGTTTCATATACGTAACAAATACGCAAACAGACCTTTAAAATTTAACTTCACTTGACTGACTGACTAGATACTGACAATACAGCCCAGATATAAATTAGCAGAAACAAAAAAACACTAAATTTTTCTCAATTATCCTTTAAAAATTAACAATAATTAATTTATTATGACCAGTGACCACTCGTGTTCAGTTATTATTTTTTTATTATATTGTATAACAGGAAGTTTATTATAATTTTAAAATATGTAGATTAAAATTTTTAATTACAAATACAATAAGTAATAATAATAAGTATGATAAATTTATAACATTGCAAAGAATTTTATTTTCGGCCATTAAAATTATAATTTTGTGTATTCCTCCGTTAAGTACAAACATTTTTAATTACTTTAATGAAAAAAATGATTATGCAAGCATGTATGTATAAACTTAAAATAATTTGCATATAAATACATAATAATCATAATAAATAGTGCGTGAAACATAAAACTATAGTTGTAAAATAAAATAAAGTTCCTGAATTAAGCTCATTTATCAGATTATAGCATACAATAAATTAAACTCAAATTTAATTTCTCCGAAGGTAACGCCTTAAGCAAAAAGTTCGTTCTGAAATATTTAATTAAAATTTGTAATTTTGTATAACTCCAGACATATTAAATAGAATTTGACTTTTCACGCAATTTTTCCCAAATTTTTGACCTTTTTTAAAAATGTCATAAGATGAACATATGATTTCTGCAAATGAACATGATTTGTAAATTTGGCATTGGCATTACATAACTCCTTTCAAATTAATCACACTTGCAAAAAATCATTTGATCTTTTTAAATTCAAATGTGTACTCATTATGCGGTCCAAAAAATATCTCTACAAAAATCACGTAAATTAATATTTTTATATATCTATAAAGAAAGAATCAAAACTTGCTCAGTTTCATTTGCATCAGATTCGCTATTTTCACTGAAACTTCGCCCTCTTCCACTCCGCTCATTTTCACAATTACTTTTTTAAGAATGCATAAATGACACAGTTTAGAGATATTTCACATTTTCAAAAGGGCTGTCAATATCTATTGAGAAATTAAAAAGGGCATTTGAAATGATAATACGTCTGTACAAGGAAAATCATGCTACGCAAATCTCATTCCGAAAATAGAATTCCTCTATTGTTTAGCTATCGAGTATATAATATTCTTAATGCAAGCTTTAAAGAGGGATTGCAGTATGAAAAAACAAAGCTGCTAGCAGTTGCAGGATGAAAAAGGTTGAGCAAATTATTATTTTAAAATTTTCACTTACTCTATTAAACCTTAATACATAATTTGTTAGTATTCAATCAATCTCTAAAAATACTTTTGCATCAAGTTGGTAAGTTCAGTTTTTACATTAAGTTGACTTGTTGTTTTTCAAATAAGAGGAACGACGATACACAAGAAACCTAGAAGGGTCTATTATGCAATTTAAGTTGTTTAATAAAATCAGGGTTGAGATTAGTGTCTATTTAATTCACGATCATATATTACATGTAAGGTCTGGAAACAATTCCGTTTCAATTTCCTTCAATGTTAAACTCGCCTAAATGAGCTCCTTCAAGCTTAAACTCGCAACAAGCATATTTAAACCAAATTTTCTACAAAATATTTGAAATTAAAATTTTGTTCTATTCTTGCATCGAAATTTTGAAAACCAAACATACAATTTTAATTTTTTTTTTAATAACTTTTATAAGCAAATGTACAAAAGTAATTTTGAACTCATTCATCATAATATTAATTCGAATTTTATTGTTCTGATATCATACATACATCTACCTACAACTACATAGCAACAATAATGAACAAACTTAAAAAAAAAACCCAAATATAACTACCATTTAATGTTAAAAGTTCCTTTACATATAAAAATTTTATGCAATAGTTAAAAAAAAATTAAAGTCAACATTGTTTTCTCTATTTTAATTTTAACTATTCTCCTCTTACTTGTTTATATTGCTTTAATTTACCTAGAAACCCAAATTCAGCATAAAATAATAAATTTTATATTTTAATAATTTTTTTATACATGTAGGTACTTTTATGTTAGTGAAAGTCCATATTCACTCCCTCCTCTCTCTCTTCCAAATTTAATTGTATTTTTTTACATGTTTTATAATTGCAATTTAATATGTAAATATTTCATCCTTCATCAACGAGAAAAAATAAAACACACACATATAAAAACTTAAATTATTCAGGTGCAAAATGATGATATCATGAAAAAGAGAACAACTATATAGTTTTCATTATTGAAAGGCGAGTAACATGAAAAAAAAAAATTGATGGTCAAAATTTAATTTCGGACGCATGTAAGTTTTAAAAATATTCACACCTTCCTAAAATTTATGTCTATTAATTCCTCAATTTAGTAAAATGATAGAAATCAGAAATATGACAAATGGGAACTTGTAAATTGCTTAACTGCAGAAACAGAACCAAAGCGATGAGTGCCAACAGCGGGTGATTTCCGTTGTTAACCTAGAACAGGAGCGGAACGGCAAAATCAATTTAACAGTATTTTAAATAAAATTTTACACATAAATTGACATAGATAATCGGAAAAGCACAATCGGAATTTAGGTGAAATTTGCAGCCTCCCATTTAAATACGTGTATTCAGGCATTTCGCCGAAGAAAATCGCACTGGTTCTGTTTTCAACTTAAGTCAACGAAACAAAGTTTCAAATTTTAAAAATATTCATCACATTTTGTACATATCTGCAGTAGTTCGTTACCTATAAATGTTGTAAAAATGTGGTTTCGCCTATTATTTTCAAATTTAAGAAAAACTTTGCTCGAATTCTAGTTAAATTAGAGTTTAAAAACCTTTAATAAACTTAATTTCCACAATATTGTTTTATTTCAGTTGCACTCATCTTAGAGGTGCTTGCATCAATGTTTATTTAAATTAAAATTATATATACCCTATTATTTGAGTAACACTTTTTTACCCTACGATTAGCATAGTTTTAACACGATTTACCCATTTTTTTTAACAAAAGTATTGGAATATTAATAATTTATTTAAAATTTAATATTTGTTGACAACAAACATTTATTTTTTTTTTTAATATGGCTGAGGTTGAAATTTGAAACCTTGTAATTAATAATAAAAATTTTTTCCATATTTCATGTTATCCTCAATTAGCATTTTAGTTTATTTTTCTTCTCAGTTTCCAGGTTTTTTTTTACATTTTTGTTAGTTTTTACGCTAATTTTATTTATTCATATAGATATTTTTTTTTTATTTACAGAATATAAAATGAAAAAAATTAGTTTTTGACCTAAATATAAAATATTTTGAATGTATGTCATAAATATTTATGTATATGTACGAGTATGGAAGATGCAATATCCTTAACTCCAAAAAATTTTAAACTACGTCGCATAAAAATTATGGATGACATGAACTTTATTTCAATTTCAATCGAAATCATTAAAAAGCTGGAAAAAAATTTGTTTCTGGGACGGAATCTAGTATTTTGAGAATCGGAAACTGTATTAAATTCTATTTCATACGACGAACTTCCGCACTCTGTATTCTAAAAAATCTAATTAAATTTAAAATTTTTCATACTGTATTGCCTCCAACATAAAACGATTTGCAGCTACAAATTATACTTTGAATAATCTTTAATTTAAACAAACTATGATGGAGTTAATTGTTGAACAATAAAGATGTCGCTAGAATAATAATTTGCGTCGTTACTAAGATTATAAATTTCTCGCATTGTTTTACTTATTGAATTGTTGAACAAAAACATAGCCTCTATTGTATTCTATTTCTAAGCTCTGTTATTGTAAATAAACTAAAGCTTAATTAAGTTGTTAACTAATTTAAATTATAAAGACAATAAAAGCGTTTTATAAATACATGTAAGTACTAAGTCAATTTGTAACAACAATCAATTCTACATTTATAATAGCGTGCATCTATTTTTTTTGAATTTACAATTCTTCAATTTGAATTCTCAGATATTATTCGCATTAAACTTTTTTGACATCTTACTGAAAAACAATTCCTAGTCAAAATTTTGCTGAAAAATGAGATTATTTTTTTAGTAACTCAGTCAAAATTTGCGTAAATCCGAGCCCTAAAAATATTTTTGCAAATAAAATGGTAAATTGTCCCAATTCTGCATCTTCATATTGCATCTTGTATTTTCACAAATTTTTCACGAAGAAAAGAACTCTTTGTGGGTTAAAAGAAGTGCGTCAGCCATAATATATGCTGCTGACACAAAAATAAGCCTAAGAACCATATAAATTGCTGATTTATTTTTTAAGAAGAATACCGTATAATTATTATATTTATTTATATTCTTTGCGCTGCGTTTAGTTTTATTCCGCATATTTGGTTTTCATACTGTGGTACTTCATCTCTTGCTAATTGATTTCCCGGGATGGGCAAGAAAGGGTTAATAGATTATTAATCGGATTTGAAAAGACAATTTAAGTGTTTTAGTTGTAGCAGTTTAGTTTTCTTTTTAAATTCTTTGTAAAATTTAAAGTTAATTAAATAAATGAAATTTTTTAAGCTTCTATGAATTTTAAATAAATTAATTGAATCAATGCTTTTAAATGTAATATTCTTGGCTTGAAGACGTTATGCAGAAATATTTAATTATGCATATAATATTTAATTTTGTGTAGTTTAGCAAAAATTCAACTGCACAAATAATGAAATATCAAAAAGACCAATTGTTTGCTACACTCCAAGTTTTCAATACATAACAAAACTTTTTATTTTATCAAATGAATAAAAAAGAAATTCCTTTCTTTTTTTACGTTGTTTTCACTTTAATAATTTTTCTGCAACATCAATAGCAGAAACTGGAAAAAAATCTATGTCAATTTTTTCAAATTTCTTGTTATTGTCGTCTAAATAAATTATTTATTAACATTCTTATCGTCTGTCGCTTAAAATAGCCTTGTCCTTGAACTCGCGGTCATTTAATTTTTTTTGTATGCTGCAAACACAATCAAAGTATAAACTTTGGCTGATATAGTGTACAACAAGAAAGGTATTGTTATGACAACAAAATTTCGAGTAGGATTCAGTTTTAACCAAATTTCAGAAAGCATCTGAAAAAAAAAATTAAAATTTTAATTTTAGCTCTTTTATTTAAAGAAACCAAAGTTTGGCGAAATCAGAATCAAAAGCGCTACCTCCAATTATTAATCAACCTTAAGGTTAAAAATAATTTACCAGTTTTCTTGAAATTTAAAAATGTGTAAACTAAAAACTTTGCATTATTGCATGCGAGCGTCAATTAAATTATTCGGGCAAAGATACAATACAGCCGATCATTTGCTGTGCTTATCAAAAATTTTCTTTAATGAAAATGTATTCTCGTAAAATTCACAAAATATCCTTAAAGAAAATTTGTCTCTGATTTTTATTTCGCAAAAAATAAATTTCAAAGAATTCCGAAAAAAATAAAAATAAATTTTAATTCTTTATGGCATAAATATTTAATAAATTAAATAAAAATGAAAAAAAAATAAATTAATTATTTAAAACCAGACCGAATAATACAATTGTTTTCACCAATAATTCTCAGGAGAATTAAATAAAAATTTAATTAATGAATTTTTTATAGACCACAACACCGTTTTGGTTCTTTTTGTTTTTGTGACACTGAACAGATGTGACGAATTATTGTTTTCATCATTAATCTTCTGAGGCATTGAATTTTTATTAATGAAATTATCATTTAAAAATATTGGATGTAATGTCAAATGCAGGACCAATATAAATGACAATATTTTTGTGAAGTTTTATATGTTGTGAGAAAATTACAAAGGTGAGAAAATTTTTTAAATAAAATTAATGTGAATAAATATTCAGAATATTTTATTTGTAGATTCTAAAGAAGCATAAGGTTTGGAAACGTGACATACGGAACAATTATTAGTTTGCGAATTGTTAGAGATAACTTGAACGGAACTTTTGAAATATGGATTTACATTTGAAATATGGATTTAAATTTTAATTCATATTAAAATTGGATATGAGTTGTTAAAATTCTAAAACATGTCTCATGATTACTTCACGAAGGTTTAGGATATGTACATATATTCTTGCTGAGCGTAAAATTCTACGCTGATTAAGACAAGTCCGTCGTCCGTCCGTCCAATCACACGATAACTTAATAACGAACAGAGGAATTTCACCAAACTTTCCTAAATTGTTTCTTTTCTGCCAAAGACCGACCTTATTGTTATTGAACCGGTTCGGGCAACGGGTTTGGTTAACTGAAAGTTTTAATGTAATAGCGGCTAGTGGCCATACAACTTCAAAAGCAAATTTTAAACATTCGAAAAAGAATAATAAAAACAAATTCACCAAACTTGGCAGATATGTGTCATAGGTTATGTGTAAACTTCCAAGAACGTTATAATAATTTTATTTAAAAAATTTTATTAAAAAAATAATGCTATGCTCAGATTATTAGCGTATAATTCAGTCGTTTCAGGTCAACTGAAACGTTTTTACTTGTTTTAGCTTGGTTTGTCCAAAAAATTTACAATACCAAAGATTTATTAAAATTCTGAATTTAATATTAAAGCTATTTTTCATAATTATTAACAAAAAATAATTAACATTCGAAATTATTATTTTAACAGTGAAACTGTAACCATCATTAAACATTATTAAAAAATTGCATGAAAATATAGCATTGAACTTCATTTAAAAAAATGCTATTAAAATTCAACAAAATGAGTTTTTTTATATTGTCATCATAATTATGATCTCTATAAATCCGTAAAAAAATTGAAAAACCCAAAAAATGATTGTTAAATGATTTTTATTATTTTTTCATTCAAAAGACAATAATTTAGGGTTTTGAGTAGATGTGTTTCTCAGTTTCACCGACTTATCATGTTTAATCTAATAATCCAAATAAAAATAATCCAAGGTATTTATTTATGAACTTTATTCCAAAATATTTTAAACTCTCTCTTTTTTTAACTTCATTAAATAGCGGTCATATGATAAGCAATCTTAACTTTCCACACCGTAACACTTTTAGAAATTATCATTTCATATTATGGGGCTACTGTTTTATTAAAGTTCAGTTTTTTAATAAAACCGTTTTATTTTAATAAATTTTTATCAGTAAATGCTTGCAAGTTTTAATGCAAACATTTTCTTTTTCCTCGCTCATTTTAACTCAAGCATATACAAGCAAACACAAAATATGAGAGATAACAAATTTGAAATTGAATCCTATATAAGCATTTATATTATTTTTTAGTATTTAAATTAGCAGGTACGTTGTGTTAACAACAAATAGTTGTAAAGCACATTTCAAACCAAACAAAATATTTAAAAAAAAAACCTTCACTGACGGCAACACTAGTATTAATATTAAGTTAAAACCTTCGACAATTTTCACATTTTCAAAATTATTGTCTTTTTTTGTCTCAAAACTATTGATTTAACTCGAACCTTATAATTTATTTCATGGTTTCCCTCTATGATTTAACATGCCATTATTGTAATCAAGTCATTATTATTAAATATTTCTTTAGTATAGGTATACAAAATGATTATAGTAGATTTACATAAAATTCATATCTTCCACCTACTATAATGATTATGCCATTTAATTTTAAATTTATTGTCACATTTATATATATTTTTGAAAAGTTTATTGAAAAAAAAAGATATTTAATAAAATTAACAAAATTTATATACAAATATGTTGGATGTTAATTTTCATTAATTGCTTTTGTTTTTCTGTTTTTTTTTACCGTAGCTCACTTATGGAAGAAACACAATTTTTAATAATTTTAAATTACTAATTTATTTTTATTAACATTGTTGCGGTAGTTTATCGTTATTTAAATATACTTTATATGTATATGTAATCCAATAAGAAGAATTTCAATGGAACAGATCATAATAAAATAGTAATTTCATATTTAATGCAAGCAAAATTTACATGATAATCTGAAATCCGATAAATAAAAGTATTAAAATTGAAATCAGCTTAGTGGGTCTAAATTAATAAAATGTAAAGCAGATGAAAATTATTAAAAAATAATTAGTAAACATGTTTTGTTCAAAGGAAGAATATTGCAGTAAACTTGCCGGCAAAAGCGGTTGAAAACTGAAACTTTAAGAAACACACGGAATTGTGCAATTTTAATAGCACACACGAAGCGTATTTTAAGAAAAAACCGAATAATGGATGCTCGTCAAATCGAAAAAATAAGAGGTCAGGCCATTATTCAAGGAAGAAAACTTTTAACTTTTGAACGGAGACGTGCCATAAACTAAAAATTCCCAGCATTGATACTGTTAATGTACAAAAATATTACATTGGTAAAAAATCGAATGATATTTTGGAGCAGCTGAAAGCTAGAATTTTTCAAAAGAATGCTGTCTCACTTTGATTTTTTAATGCAGTTCTCGTCGATTATTTTAATAAATTAATAAAAAAATTTGTATAAAATTCAGTTGCATGTTTGTTTATGCCTTTCCGAAATATATTCTTTGTAAAATATTAAAATATTTTGCAAAGATTCTTAATTTCAAAAATTAAAATCAGATATATTGAATGTACTTATATAAGATAAAAAACCTTATCAGAGAATTTCAAATCAGTCAACAAACACTCATACAAAACTCCATTCGGACCACCTCCAATTTTTATTTCATTTAATGTTCCAAATTTCTCGATACCACATACAAATTCAATATTCATCCTAATTAAATACATTCTAAATTTATTATTAATTTTTAAAATTTTCTTTCTACAAAACAATTTTTTTTTTTTATAATTTCAATTTCCACTTTGTGTAAATTATAAATTTAATTCATATAATGCAAATGCATGGTTTTAAAATAATATAATTATAAAGTACATAATAGAGTATCACTTAAAACACCTGTATTACTAGAAATACCCACACATAAATGTATATAATTATAAACGGCCTTAATTATTACTTTTTAATTTTGAATACATTTCAAATGCCAAGTTATAAAATAATGATCAAAGGACAAAACCATTTCATAATTATATTTCAAAGGGTCTCTAATTTTTAATATTTTATGGTCAATAGTAAAAATGCATTATAAAACCTCAAAATTTTGAATATTATTATAATTCAAATCAGTTATTTTATATATGAAAACCAATAGATTGGGTTTTTGGAAAATTTTATGAAATCTTTTTATATAATAATTTTCTATATTTTAATTACAAAATTTTGTCAACATATTTTGCACGTATTAACAATACACTTTCTTCTATAGTGTTATTTTGTAAAAATAATTATAATTTAAATAGAATAATCAACTAAGCCTCTTTATGTATAATGCTCTCTGTGCTTTTTTATTATAATTTTTTGATATACTTTGTTGTGGTGTTAATACGTAAAATATCTGATATTATAATTTTGGTGTAATAATTTTGGTAATTTATAAAAAACCAAATTTTTTAATTATTTATCAAAAATTCAATATTTTCGAAATTTAAATATGATATTTCGAAAAAGAAGGATATTATATGCCACATTATTATAAAAATTTTGAATATTTTAGAATACATAACAATTTTTTTTTAAATCGCACCCAAAACAATAGATAATAATAATTTTAAATTAGAAATAAACGAGCTGAAAATCTGAATATAGGGAAAACTTTAACTTGTTTTAAGAAGAGGGTGGTTACAAAAAATGCTTCAATTCAACAAAAGAAAAATATAATCGAATTAACTCTTAACTGTTAGAATTAATTATTTCACTTGTTTTTCAAGCGCAAAACATGTTTTGATTTCAATCAAAAAACTCAATCAAAATGAGATTAGCAATAAATTTAAAACTTTTGACAAAGAAAATATAAAATAGACAAATGTAGAAAAAACAACTGATTGAAAATTAAAAGTGATTAAGGATTAAATTGATCTTACCTTTAGAATCGGTCAACTTCGTGCACATTGTTATCGCACTATTGAATTGTAGAAGCTATTAGCTATCTTCAATGTTAATTGGAGTGTTTTTCCTTTTTAATATACCATATTCTTATTGTATGCACAATTATAATGTTAGGGCAGTAATTATGATGTAATTATAATAGTTATAATAAAAAAGTCTGGTATTTTTTTTCTCTCTTTTATTAGTGATGACAACAATTTCTTTCGCAGACTATATTGAGTTCTCATTACTTTAATATTATAATAGCCTTATAAAATATTCAGTGTTAACCTGGAAAATTTTATATAAAATGAAAAATAATGCATAAGTTCATTATTATAAATTGATTCTAAAAATCATTCAAAATTATATAATTTTATTATTTAATATAATTTAAGTATCTACTTTGTATATGTAACTCGTTATAACACATATACATATAACATTTCAAGCTCTATTGGGCAAATTTTAAATAAATTATTGGATATTACAAAATAGTGACTAAATTATAAATACATGAGCAAAATATTTAATTTAAAAAACAATTATTATATTTAGTGCTTATTTTAGTGCTTATATAAATATAACATGTCCATTGAACATAGTCAAAACCTCATATATACACACATAGTTTTAAATAATTATTAAGTCATGAGAATATCAAAATTTTACAAAATATTATTTGAAATGTCTATATTTTGAAACAGTATTGTAATAGTAATTGTTATCACATTAAATATACATTTAATGTAAATTTAAAACATAAATGTATCGGTATAGGACGTTTTATGTCTGATATGACCATAATACACGAGTATTTTGTAAAATATATGATATCGACTTATAAATTGTAATTTTCTATAATGTCAATCAAATGATAAAATTCAAATACAAAATATATAAAGGCATAAAATTTTTGACATAAAAATTAATTTTATTGCCCAAAGGCATCTCTCTATAAACTATTTACATGCTAATTTTTATAACAAAAATTTTAGTTAAATAAATTTTTGACATGAAAATAATATTTAAAATTACATAAGAACCAATATACAACAATACATACATAGATGGACATTGCCTATAAGGCAAAGTATACAATCATATTATACATATATTGCGCATATACAAAAGTTTGACAATATTATTGCTGATAATCCTGATCTGAATCAAATACGTAAATTAAATTTATTATAATATAGAGAGATTATTCTACAGTATTGAGAAATTATTATTGATTAAACTACTAAAAATATATTAGAATAAAAATAAAATGTGTCTACCGTCATTGAATGACTTCTCGAATAAATTGCCAAAAACATTATTGCAATTTAATTTATTCCAAAAATAGTTGGCAAAAATCTCCCTTCGAATTGAAGTAATGTACAATTTGTCTGCTTAATATTGCCTGTCATAAATATTGTAAATATTACAATAGAGCAGATAATGTTATCAACTCGTGTATATTATTTTTTAAAAAATAAATTATTTTTAATATAAGATTTAACATTTAATATAAGTTTCAACTGAAGACTAATATAAAGAATGTGAGGATACTAATGCTTTAGGACATTAAAAAACAAAACTTTTGATCTAGATATTTTTGCCGAAAGTAATTGTAAGAATACACACACTTTTATTGAAAAATTCTTTAAACTTCTACATCTCAAATAATTAAAAGTCAAGTAAAATTAGGAGCGAATTAAGAGCTAAATTAAAAATTAGAAATTGAAAATACTGAATTTTTTAAGAGAATTCATTAACGATATAAGTTCTCTTTCATTTCATCGAATAATATTTGGTTATTGAGAGTGCGTAATTTAATGCTAATTCACCAAAATCAAAATTTTAGAATATTAAGCTGTTTTATTATACCATCATTTTTAAAAGTCATTAATATCAATTTTTATACAGTAATGTGAATGTTATTAAATATTAACTAGATTACATTTTCATCAAATGTAAAAGTTAAAAAATAAAATTCTATTGCAAATCATGATTAAATTTTAAAAAATTTTAATAAATTTGACACATTTGCAACAATATTATAGTGTTTAATGCGTCTTTTACATACATTTATACAATTAACATCCAGGTAAGTAGCCGCAGAATATATAAATTCTCCTTTACAATTTTATTTCAATTATTGATTAGATGAAAAAAAATTATTTTATCCTTTCGTGTAATTTACATTTGCAATAAAACTCGCCTGGGATTGCCATGCTAATATAAAAGTGTTTTGAATAAAATTGTTAAATGAAAACAAGTTTGACAATATACATACATATTATATGCAATTGTCGTTAATAATAATTGAACAACTAGAAAATCCAGAGAAAATTAAAAAAAAAAATTAATTAAAACCAATTGCATTTTAGTTTAATAATCAAGCGATAACCATAAACAAGGAAATTTATAACAAAATTGGATTGCAATTCAAAATTTAATAAGAAGATGAGAAATATAAATTTCCAATTAAGAGTCTTATAATGCGGCAATAAAAACAAGAGTTTCTTTTGGTTCATTTCGATAATAAATATAATTATTTTTTTTATTTTTTTATTTTTTATTTTTTAACGCGTTCGTTCTAATTAATCGTAGTAAAGACATCTGCAAAACTAATTTAACTCTCATTATAATTAACCGAATACTAACACTAGTCATAATCTAAAATCCAATAATAATACGAGAATAAATAAGAGTATAAATTATTTCACTGTGATAATTAATTATGCTTAAAAATGAAAAAAATTATTAAAAACAGATCAGGTTTTAAATGTGTTAAAATAAATTGAAATCATATAGCAATGGTGAATAAAGCAGTATATTTGCCTTAAGTCAACCGTCGGCAAACTTTTGTGGGTCATGGACAAATATGTACTATGGTATGAATATGGACCACCTGATTTTCTTTCACTGACTATATTTTCAACTGATTTTATTGATTGTTTTATTTTGACAAATATTAAATTTGTATGCAATTTTAAGTATCTATGTACATCTTTTATCTTTTATCTATGATAGAGTTCTTCAAATTTTTTGGAAAAATTTTAATAGTCGCAATCGAATATATTGTTGTTTTCTTGCAAACAGAATGATGGGAAACATTTTGATGTTGAATGTGATTCAAAATGCCCATGGGCCGCACTTTGTCGACGGTTGCCTTAAGCAATTTTAGGCTACAGAAACGAAACGATTTTAAATGAACAATTTCTTACTATAAAATATGCTTTCGAATTTTTTTCCATCCCGTATTTTTGATCATATTCGAACTTTTATAATAATTCATGACTATCAAAGACACAAACCTCAATTTGAAATTTTAATGTTATTGAACGTTCATCAACATATTTTATTTCTTGAAAAATGAATTGATTTTTTCCTTCTTCCAACTTCCTTGGATGAAATCAATTTAAACCGTTTTTAATAAAGGAAGAAACCTGAAAAGAACGTTAAAAAAATTAATTTGCATTATAAAGTGAATCATAAGTATATAGTTTTTAAGTTTATTAAAACAAAATTCAATTTTCTTTCTTTGTATTATATGAAAAAAAAAAAGAAAAAACCATTTTTTCTCCCACCATTTTGTATATTTTATTAAAAGACTAAATCAATTGACTTGAAATTCAATTTAAAATTGAAAAGGATTTAAATAAATAAATAAATAAATAATCTACCTTTTCACGAACGTTTTCAGAAAGCAACAAAGAGCACAACAAATAAGGAAAACAAGGGGAATTGATTCTCTTATCCTCTTTTAATGTAAACTGACCAAATCAAATTGGGGCAAAAATAGGGCAGTAGGGAATTGAGAGAAATGAGGTATTAGGTTTATAAAAAATATAAAAATATTGGAAAACTTTTCCTTATTTAAAGAAAAAATTGAATAAATTGATTAGAAAGAATAGAATTTTTTTTTCCTTCTGAATTTCCCTTTTCTATTCAAGGTTTTAAATAAATTATTGAATATATTAAAATAATTTTCTATATTTTTATAAGGAATTTCTTCACTTCTTAATAAGGTGAGTCTCTTCATCCCAAATTCTATTCATATACAACACTCGTAAATCTATCATCTTAAAATAAATAAAAAAAATTTACTGAATAATATTTTAATTTTAAGGATTCTTACATTTTTCACTTTTAAATAATAAAAAAAAAAATTCAAAAAAAAACAAACAATTTCACTTCTAAGTTGTTTTTTTTCATATTTTGTTTTTTTTTTCTTTAAGATTCTCGAATACAGGAGAATGAAATACACAGCACAACACAAGTTTTTGTAATATCTGACGGGTGATTTTCTTGTTTTGACGATCTTTTAATTTTGAACATCTTTTACTTGCTATATAACAGGTTGTCGAAGTCAAATTCGACTCAATCTGGTTTGTGTTAAACCTTGGAGAGACTGCTACCTAACTTTTCAAATTTTTAGTATTTACCAAATAATATTAATTAAATTTGGCTTTAATTAGTAATACTTCGGTGGAAATCAGTTGTGTGACTACAAATGATACTCTTACGCTTTCATAATTGCAGAAAACACACAAAAACCTTAATTGTAGTCGAAATTCGATTCAAATCAAATTTTCTTCAAATTCACAATTTTCCTTAAATTTTTTCAATTTTTCCTTAAATTTAAAAGCTAAATCTTTAAAAAATCACCCATTACATGTTAATATTATTCAATTTAGGTGAAAAGTAAAAATACATACATGTATGTGTAAGAAGGATGCAAAAAGAAAACAAGAACAGGAGAGGAGAGAAGATGATGAAAAACTCCTGTTGATTTTTTAAATATCTTTTTGTCAGTTTCATTTTCATATCCTGAGTACTTTTTTTTTCCAAATATTTAAAAAAAAAAAAATTAAAAAAAATATCTTTTTTTTTTTCTTATTTGTGTACTTCATTTCAAAGATATTTACAAAATATTTTGCAAATCTACTTTCTTTTTAATTTTTTTTATCAAAACACTGAAGTGCTTCCATATTTTCAATAAAAGTTAACAAAATGTTCAAGAAAGAAAAAAAATTTATATAGCAGTTATTCATAACAACTACAGGATTTGTTTTTTTAGAGCATAGAATTGAAGATTCGATCTAGATTGTGAAAATTCAACAAATTAGAAATTATTTAAAATATTACTTCTACAGTAGTTTTTGTGAGATTTGACAATACTGATTTTTGTTATTGTTGGGCTAGTAAATTGTTTAGTATCTTATGAATATTTCGTAATTAATAAGTTATCAAGCAAAATCAGAAACGAAATCATAGAAGAAAACTTATTTTCATCAAAATGTACACTAAGCAAAATTTAAGAAGTTTTGAAAATGTACAAATCTTTACAGGAAGGACAATTCAGTCACCTTATTGTTGACAACAAAAAATAAAGTGGAGCTCTGATAATAAACAAACTAAAAGAAATTTAAGTAGAGCGACTGAATTCAACTTACTCACATTCAGGTAACGTAAAATTCTGGAAAGAATTGCAAAAAAAAAACAATAAAAGGTAATTGCCGAATCTTTTGTTAACCATAAACTGACCATAATGACTGGATACAATAATAAAATTTACTCTTATTTCATAGGACAATCAAACGGAAAATTGTTAGTTTAACGTTATTAAGTTTTTGGTTAATAAATCATCTTTAAGTACAAATTAACATGCAGAAATCACGTTTTCTAGACAATAAAAGTACTTTACTTTTCGCACATTCTATAAAAATTACATATGTAGAAAGAGCAGGGTTAGTAGTATCGTCATTAAATCAAGTGGAACATAAGACTTATCATATAAGACTTAGCTAGAGAGCAACAATAATTTGTATATACATTCTTAAACAACAAAACAACATCATAAACGATAATACAGTTTACATTCGGAGTCCCCATTTAAAAAAAGAAATACCAACTGAAAGAACGCAATTATAATATACGAGAACTCTACATATTTTTGCTTATGCTCCTAAATGTATGTTTATAGTTAAGAAAATTACAAAATATAAAAGTGAACAGTATTCTTTTTTATACGAAAAACCTCAATTTTTATCTTATATTCTCATGATGATGACGATAATGATAAAATATAATTTTATTTTTTTTTTTTTTCATTTTAACTCTGTGACGACGGTAAACCGTAACTGTTTAGTTAGATCAATAAAAATGAAAAATATAAACCGCTTTAAGGTGTAAATTCTTAAAGGATAAGACTTTAACGTTTTTTAAGCAAAAATGAAAAAAAAAAATAAAAATCCATTTGGAAAAAATACTGATAACCTTCAAAAAAAAAAAATGTTCTATTTTCTGTTGTTTTTGTAATTCTTTTAAAGGAATAGAAAATAAAATGTATTGTAATAAAGTAGATCAAATCAATGACTCGTAAAAGAGCACATTTTATTTAAAAATTTGAACAATTTACTTAACATTATTAAAATTTGGAGGGCAAAGGACACTTTGAATAATTTTTGAGAAATTCAGGTCTCAATTTCAACAAGATTTTTTTTTTCTTACCTTTTTGAGGAAACAGTTGGTTCAAATTTGATATATTTGTGATTTTGAGAGGCGAAAGGAGAAAAAACATTTATTACTGTAATAAAATAAAATGTTTGTTAATATTTATAGCCTGTTAAAGTCTTTAGCTTTTTGGACTTGACGATCAATGTAGCTCATTAAAACTTGTAATAAAGTTTACAATAACATATAATTTGAAGAGAAATTTGGTATCTAAATTTCTACAATGGTTTCAACAGAAGCAGACATAAAAAATTTACCTTTTTTATACTTTAAGGACTGTAACGTGAACTATGTAAGAAATGTTTCAAGATTTCATTCTAGATAAATTATGAAAATTAATACAGCTTTAATTTCAGCTTTTTATGTTAAACTTCTTTAAAGGAACAAACGAATGACGAACTGACAGAGTAAACTAAATAAATAACAAAAATTCTACCAAGATCTTTTTGGAATTTATTTTACAAAATATAAATATACAAGCTCACATATACACATTACATAAAAATGAAAATATTGGTGTAGTTGTATAAAATTTTTGGCATTTACACACATTTATATATATGTACATTTGTAACACTTTTTTTCTTACATTTTATCATACCACATTTTTTATACTCGAAAGGAAATTCGAAAGTAAATTTTTAATTTAGAAAAGACAGGAAAAGATTGTAAAAATTTTCAAGGTAAAATGAATTGGTATGCTCTTTTTATATACACAATAATGATAATTTAATCAATTTTATCTAATCAATATAATGGTATAACAAGAAAGGGAATAACATCAATTTAAATATTTTTCCTGCATAAATTTAAGAGAAAAACAGAAATATTTTTTAAGATATTGAATAGAATTTTCCGAGAAATTAGAAGTAGAACAAAAAAAAAATATACTCGTATAAAAGATTTATTATTGAAAATTTTGATCGAATATTTTTTTGCAATTTTACGTGATTGACTGAAATCTTTGAAACCATATGTGTATTTTTAAAATAACAAAATTTAGATATGCCTTTCTGATTTAGAACTTGAATAACTTTAACAACAAAAATATGTAGCTGCTAAAATTGAAAATCTGATACTCATACATACCAAGATCGCATAGCAAAAGTTACGCACATTTGAAACTGCAAGATTCTTAGATTCTTTTAACAAACTGGAGATTTTCATTAATTCAGCAATAATTAATGCTAACCGCTGGTACTGCTTTTTCAGTAATAATTTGACTAAACTACATATTTACAATAGAGTTCCTCAATTTTGTACATAGGTACATATAAATAGAACTTGGAAGTACTGCATCTGGTTTATAAACATCATCCAGTAATATTGAAGAAATAACTGCATCTGATTTGTTTACATATCCAAAAATTTCAAAATATGCTCCATTACTAAAGATTTAAGAAATGTGCTTCATTATTACGATATAAGAAAAAGATTAAACTTTGTTAAAAAATCATCATGATGCTATTTTGCTGGGTCAGATTTTCAAAAATGAAGACAGGTTGTTCAATCCTATAGTTCATATTTTGTGTCCAGATATTTACGAACTGCATCTTAGCTTTCAATTAATTTAAACCATTCTAGCACTAAAAATACAAAATTTTGGTAAATTCAAAAAATTATTTCAAATTTGGTAATTTGTTTTTAATTATACATAATTTTTAATTATATTAGGTCTTATATTTTTCTCCTTTAAAAAAATTAATAATAACTCGCATTTTCCTTAAATTATCATTTATCAATTACAGTACAGTTACAAAGATTATTCTAAATTAGAAATTCAACAAGATAACAAGTACTCACTTAACATAACAGCACTATTCTATATTTAAAATGAGCGCTCAATTAAAATACGCCATGATTATTTTACTAATAATATAAAGAAAAATTATAATTTTTATTTATTTAAATTTATTTTTATAATTAAATTAATTAACTTTCTGTTTCTATACCTAATATAATAATTATTATTGTCGTTAATTAAATTGCAATATTCTTTAAAGTATGAAGAACGCGTTCAGTTTGCTACATATAAAATTATTAAAAGTACTCATGTATAACATGAAATAAGATATTTTTAATATTAGTAACGAATAAAGGTAGTACACATAGAATTATACACAATGTAAAATATTCACATAAATTCGAAAAAAAAAATTCAATGCAGATAAAGGTGATCGGTTCTAATTGAGTAACTTCTTATTTAAAATAAACTTGTATGTATAATATTATTTAAAGGAAATACAAAGTATATGTATGTGAATGTGAATATAAATAAATTTATCTATAAATATATAATAATGTATTGTATTGTATATATACAAATTTATATATATATTTATAAAATTTAGATATTAATAACTAATAATTATCTAGAGAATATTTTATTTTTATTTCAAAGTAATACTGAGGAAGTTTTATAAATAATTTCTTAATATTCGTGATAATTCTGGAAACACTAAGATATTTTTAAGAGATTGTCTATCGCACCGATATACTTAAAGTACTCATAAACTTGATAGTTTGAGGCCCGGTATTCAATGCCATACTGTGTGTAAGGCACTGGATTATAATCAATTTAATTTACTGTGAATGCTCCAATCTTCTCATTAGCTTCTAGTACTTTTTTCTTCCACATTAAAATTCACAATTTTTTTGTCGGTTTCGTTCCGAAAACTATGCAAGTTAATGTCTTAGATACTTAAAATATTATTTTAAAATATCTTACATTTCGCGCATTAAAATATCGCGCATTCTTACATTTAATTACAAAAATTTACGAAATGATGTTAAAAAATACTCGGGTCCATTCTTGCTTTTCGAAATATTTCTTTATTGTTTTCATAACATTTATGAATAAAGATTAAAAGTTACTCTTTTTTCTGAATATTCCAGCTCCAGCACACTTTTCTATACCGTTTAAACAAATTTTTGTAATTCATTCCACTTGAAAATCCAATAAATTCCAAATATTACTTCTCCCTACATTCCAATTCAACAATACATTCCATTAAATTATATTAAATAAATAAAATGAGCCATTTTGAATGGAAAATAAATTTAAGCATACAGTCAGTCATTTACACAAGATTGTTTATATACGAGTTACAAAGTAAGAAGAGTAACAAAAATGACAGGAAATTAATAAATTATTCATTATAATTAGTAAGTTTTGACCTAAGTAACTTATATTGAATTAAATCTTTAGTATAATATTATACTGAATTTATAAAATAATACTTTTTTATAAAGGGAAAGAAAAAGAAAAAAAATATTTTAAGTTTTTTTTTAAATAAAGATGATGAATCTTCAAGTATGCGATACAATCATTGTAGAGTTCCGGTTAAAGTAACAAAACTAGTAATTTTTAATTAAAATAAATAAATTTTTGCATTCTTTTAAAAATAATGATGATTACAATGTAAAAGTGATTTTTAATTAAAATAATTGCAATGAATTCTAAAAACTTATTAAAATTGTTGAATATTTTATAAGAGAATCTCAATTAAGAAAATAAAAATATCAAATCAAAATAATATTACTCTATATACTAATTAGAAAATTACACTCAATCTCTGAACAGCAATGAAATTATTGAGGGCTATTGAAAATAAGTGCAATCTATCTAGAATTAACACCGTATCGCACAACGTGTTGTTTGTTGTGATTTATCATAAGGTCTAAAAATTATAATATTATTGCACAGCTCCAATGGCGGATTGAAAATTTTGAAAGAGAGTTTTAGACTTTTTTAAAGGAACGCTTTTTGATCTGCAATAAAGATTTGATAGGATGCATCCTTTTTCTTTTTGCATCCTTTAAAATTAGCCAAAAATATAGAATTACCAGGCTTAGTTTTAATATGTTTTTGATTCATAAATTGGTTATCATTACTTTAAATATAATTTGTGATATCCGACCAGTAAACTAAATTTTTATGATATTGCCATTGTCATCAAAGCAGTTTCGCAGTTTAAATTCTACATATTAATTAAAAAACTGCGTGCCATTTTAAATACGTGCTGCATTATAAGCTTGGGAGTTCGTTAAAATATGATAAAATTTGTATTTAGAAGCTTTTACCCAAGAAATAATCCAAATATTAAAACATTTTCGAAAATGCACTTAATCAATTTCTTCTTAATAGCTCTCTCTGCTTCCAACCGAATTCTCCAACAACAGTACTTCACTTTTATAACTTAAATTTAAAAATTTCACTCTCATCTTTTCTTGTTTTACATAACATCACGACTTAAAAAACTGCAACTAAACATACAAAATATCTAAAAAAAACAAAGAAAACAAAATTCCTTTTGTAATCTTTTATAACATCTGAATAAATTCGAATTTAATAAAAAAAAAAAACAAATAATAAATAAATAAATGAATAAAGTCATAATAATTATAAAAATTTTTAACAAATTCCATAGTATTAAAATGTAATCGAAAAGTATTAGCAAATCAATTTTAATCATTGAAAAAATACCCATACAGAAAAACTAAGGAAAATTTTGAGATGTTCTACATAATCTGAGCTAAATAATCTCTTAAAGTTTAGGTGTAACAAAAAAACAAAGCAGTCGTAAATCGTTGTTTTTAAAAAACAAACTTGTAAATTGTTATTTAATGTTTTAAAACACTTTATTTTTTACAAAATAGCAAAATGATATTATGGTAAAAAAAAAAAGAAGAAAAATAATGTAAAATAAAATATTTTTTTATAAGAAGAAGAAAGTTGATCACGAAATTTTGCTGTTAAACGGAAGTAAATTGACGGTAAATGAAAACATTCGAATAAAAACAATAGCATTAAGTGATAGACTTTAGCAATTAAAGATATACTGGTTATTAAGGTTTAAGGTGAAAAAAAAAATTATTTAAATGTACTTGTTAGATGTATTTAGTACCATTTAGCACAATTTGGAAAGCCTGATTCTCATAGATGTAAGTATGGAAACTATGTATTATATGATGTATGGGAACAGTCATATAAATCATAACATTCATATTTATACTATCCCAGCTGTAGTTTTTTTTTGTTTTACAGTTGTTGCGTTCTTGTTCAAACAATATATCGGTTAGAATTTAACCTCCATGTCTTGCAAATTTTTTGACTGTTTCATAAGAATTCACATAATTTCGAATAAATTTTTGAGATGTGATGAAATTTATGTAAAATACGTCATTATTATCTTGGGTCAGCGATATGTCGTTTGTTGTCGTCACTTCTGGCAAGTTTTCCTGCTTTCCCGCAGCTTATCAAATTTTCTACTATTTTAATTTTCATCTTCAAGAGAATGAATTTATATGTTCTTTATCTTCAACTCCATTGGCGATTCAAATTTTGTTTTAAATTTCATCTTTATCCATTTTTACTTTTTTCATCATCCCATAAGCTTATGCTTTATTTTTCCTGTTTTTTTTTGCAAATTCCTGAATCTAAAAATATAGAAAAAATAGAAAGTTTTCATTAGATATAATATATTTTTTTAATACAGTTAAAGGTCAATAATCGATTTTTAATATTTATTTTATATAACAATCGATTATTTATTTAGCAAACACGCTATAATTATATTTTTTTTCCATTAAATGTTATTTTAATTTTTTACGATACAATTATTTTCATATTTTTTTTTTTGCAAAAAATTAAACCACTAAATAATATTTTTCAAATTTTAATGACAATTTTGAAAGTGAAAATGCAATTCGGTTTGTATTAAATGAATTTATTCCAAAATGTCAATCTATTTCGTAGTATCGGGTAACACAGTAATATACATATGTATATACATAAAATTTTGAACGGAAAAAATTTACTACGGAAAATTTTGGACAGAAAGTTCATAAGTACAAAATTACAACTTTAGTTTGAGGGAAAGAGGAACGAAACGTGGCATCAAAATTCCACCACGTGAGGAACTGATGAAAAGAATTCATCACTTTTCTTTGAGGGAAAAAGGAAAAGTGATGAAAGAAGAACATGGCCAATATGAAAAAGCGCTACTGGTGTGAAACTTCTCAAATTTAACTCCGAAATTTTATTAGTACATTAAATAACTTCAATAATTTAAAATAAAAAAGTTAATAAAAACATTTAAAACTCATCAAAATTTCACCGACAACAATAACAAATTTGTTATACTAATTTTTTTTTACATTAAAAAAAAAAACATCATCGCAAAATTAAAATTTTAGATTGGTTTTTTTTTGTTAAAACCCACCAGTTTATAATTATAATTTTCGATATAAATTTTAAAAATTTAATTTATTAAATTATTGCAAGAAAAACATAAATTTCTATAATAAATTTTTTTCATAAAAAAGTTTATTACTTGTATTGAAAATAAAAACATGGGAATGCATATTGTCTATTTTTAAAAATGCAAATTAATATTTTTTTATTTTTTTTATTAATTTTATTTGGCAAATTCATTTTTTTATAGCTGATGCATAAATAAAAGAAAGTTTAAATTTATTTTCTTTTTCATTAGTAAGTTGACATAATTTTCGTGTTGCCTTTTCGCATAAATCAAAAACAAAAACCGCTTATATTGGTTTAGAATTTGAAAAAATTTGTTATAAAAAAAATAAAATAAAATACGAAAAAAAACATTTAAATTTCGCGTGACAATTTCCTCAACACTTTCGCTTTTATGCTAACACATGAATTTGTATAAGAAAAAAATTCAACTCTATCTTAAGCATCTTTGAAAAAAGGTAATTTTAAACACTTATAATGTTAAAATATAACAATAATGGTTATTTAATTTATTCGTAACAGTCATCTGAAATAAGAAAATAAAAAATAATAAAATAAAAATATTTATTAATGAGAAGACAGTAAGAGACTAAATTATGGAAGCTTTATATATCATATCGTAACACTTCTGTTCATATTTAAACTAAAAATATTTATCGGAAATCGACTTTTAATATTTATGGAGCATTAAGGCAAAAAAAAAATTAAAAATTTTAATAAGTTAAAATGTCAACGACCTCTGTTATAAAAATTGCTTTCAGTTGAAATACATATATCTGTCATTATTATTGTAGATTATACAACTAAAATAATTAAGTGATACATGGAATTGATTATTGTAACAGTTAAGATCTAGTTCTTATTCGAATTTAAAATAAAAAAAGTTATGAAATATGCTAGACAAGACCGCATATTTTATATTTGCGAAATTTTTCGTCTTGCGTATAAAAAAAAACCTATCTTATACTAGTTGCCGAATTAATATTTTGAGTAGTAGAATTAAAATTTTTGAACTATTTTCATTAGAGCCCATAGAGTTCTGATATTTCATTATGACACTAATGTTTATTGAATCAAATTGTTAAGGCTTTATTATTTTAGTAAAATAACATCTGCAAATAGTATAAATAATACTCAACATGTTGCCCCAAACTCAGTTTTATAGTCTATGATGCTATCACAACCTCACATTATCAAAAATTATCATTAAATTGAGAAACAAAACATATTTTTACTTAAAAATTAATAAAAAAAAAAAATTAAATTTATAACCGGTTAAACTTCATTTATTATCTGTAAAGCATTTTAATCAAAATCATTATAAATTTTAATTTTTATACTACAAAAAAAAATTTAAAACTATTATTTTATTTAACAAAACTGCTCACAACTGCAACAACGTGCAATTATTATAGGGGAAAAAATTAACTTTTCAAATAATTTTAAAGTTTTTTATAAAAACTGTAACTATTTTTTTATATATATAAAAATTATTCAAACTTGTCTGTACAAAAAAAAGCAAAACTTAATCAGAAATTATTCAGAAATCGGAAAAAAAAATAAGTTCGGATCAAACCGGTGGGTCGTAAAACAGTACATTTTCTGTTGAACAAGTAAAAATATAATTTTCTCTTTACATTATTCTCATTGATAAGGGTATCGAATTCTACTAAACAATTACTATTGCATACCATAAAAATGGAAAGACAAAATATTATCAAATATTAAAAGAAACATTAAAACTACAATGGCCAAATCGACGACTAATTAGGTCGAATAAAATATGAATTATAGTTTTTGGTGGCCAAACATATATGGCTCGTAAAACATATTTGGGAATTGTTAGTCAATAGCTTGAAAGGGGATGGAAGATGGAAAAAAATATTGTTCTGACAAAATAAACTAATATATTATTTTATTTTTCTAAACTCTTGAAATCTTATTTTTCTAAAATAATTTATACCGTCTAAAAGAAAAAAAAAGTTTGATAAGAACGAATTGATTACATGAATTCAAAAGTTATTTTGGCATTATATTTGCCTTTTCTGATTTGCAACACATACAATTACCAAGTTGGTACTTTACTTACAAAAACGTATTTTGTGCAGAGTGTCAAGATTGTTAATGGTTTCGAAACAATAAATTGTCAAAAAAATTACATTTGTACGGCTTTATGCGACAATTACTTCTGAAGGAAGAAAAGTACGTAAATATTTTATTCTATAAAATAAATATCTCGCCTAGTTCTATTTATATTTAAGATTTCTGATTTCTTTCTTAACATGTATAGAAGTAGTAGACAGAACAAACACATTTATACTATTCAATTTTGTTGGAAATGTGCTTAAACATTGTTAAATTGTTAAAAGTTGTCTACTATCTAGTATATTAAAAAAATCTGTATGAAAAATCTTGTTGTTATGCTGTTTAACTTTGCAACGAAAAACTTTTATCACAAAAAAAATATTTGAACCGATATTTTATACTATGGTAAATTAAACTTATACAGGATTAACGTACATATTATATGTTATTTATACGTATACAACTACATATTTATATACATGGATATGACTTATATGGAACATATGTGCTCATGTGCATGCCTCCGTTATACTATTAAAAATTTAACATTGAAATTTTTGAAATTAATGCATTCACATATACAACAATAAACTATACATATGTAGGTACATGCTAAATAAAAGTAACAGGAGCAGAGCAAGAAAAAAAAATAGATTTAAATCTTGTTCAACTTGCTTTTCATTTCAAATAGGAGAACATAAAATACGTTTAACATACACACATAAGTATAATCAAAAAAATATTTTAAAAAAAATAAAATATAAAAGTTACAGTTATTTATAGACATTTATAAATCTCAATTACGTGAAAATAAGAGTGTAAAACAAACATAAAAAGAGAAAAACGCTTGAACCGCTTTTTAATTGAAAGGAGAACAGACCTGATCAATTTGTGATAATCAGTTTATTTTTTTCCAGCATAGTGTTTGTTGCTTCATTGTCATTTTCGAAAATTGTTATTAAATTGTATGTAATAAGAAAATAACAATAAAGTCGTAAATCAGGATATTCACATATCACAAATTAAATTAATTGCGTAAAGTAATTTAATATTTTTTTTTCATTTTATACGAAATAAATAAATTAAAAAAAAACAAAGAAAAATATTGAGATGTCAATATACTCCAAGTTAAGCTAAAATAATATTTTTATTTGCAGAACAATGAGAACTTATTCCAGAAGTCCAAACCGATGGAACTAAAAAGAATATTCAAATTAATTAATTATATAAATTTTTATTGTATTTTCAAAGATAACTGACTTAGTATGAAAGAATTACAATTAATTGGCTGGTAATTTTGTTTTAATGTTCATTTAAGTAAAAATTATATCTAATACCAGAAGCTTAGAAACAAAGCCGCCTAACCCTAACTCCCCAAATTTTTACCTTTTTATTAAAAATTCATATAAAATTATGTAAAAACAATGACATTTTCATAAAAATAAACGAAAACTAAAATTTTTACTGTTTTCTTTTCGAAAAAGTCATATATTATGAAAGATTTTATGAGTATTTTAGGTAAATAAAATATTAAATCTCATTTATCTTGAGATCTTATGTGGGTTAGGCCGTTTTAGTTTTGAGCTCCTTATTAAGGTCTTGACAATTAAATAACCTCAATTGGTACGGGGTACATTTTTTTAAAAATTTTTACAATTGGTTCAAATTACAATACTTTTTCTTTAATCCAGTGGGTTTTGGTTGATAATATATAATTTCGAAATTATTATATTTAAAATAATTATAAACATTATTTTGCCCTCAGCCATCAGAGTCGCCCTGCATGCCTTTCTTTTTTCAAGCAAACTTTTAGAAATTGGCAGGTTTTTTTAAACGAGTTTTATTTGTGTCGTAACATTCTTACTTAAACATTAAAAATTTTGATAAACAGTAACTCATATAAATGTTTGAATACTATAACACACAGTTACTTATTTTTAAAAATTATGAAGGTTTTGATAAAATATTTCTTTTTAGAAAAATCAACAACAACCTAAGCAGCTCCTCAAACTTGCCTCTTTATAATAGAAGAGGGCAATATAAAAGTAATCGAAAAAATTACGTCCGGAAATCGATAGAAAATATTTTTGCGTATCCGAGAGGTTCTCCTGTGAAAAGTTACGATAATTGAAGTAAAAGTAAGTATAGTTCAATCCGCATTTTAATAATTAATTTAGTTTGATTATTCATTTTAGGTTTGAAATGACATGAAAGTGAAATTTAAAGCAAAAATTAATTAAAAATAAAAACAAATGTGGAACAGATTGTAGCCAACAATAGTTAACTTCCAAGAAAGAATTTCAATATCTTTAAGTTTAAATTCACAAAATTTCGACATAATTATGGCAAAAAAATTTGGTTCTCTGTTAAATGAAGACAACATAGTCCAGTATATAAAGAAACCAAGGAAAACTGAATAACAAGAAATACCAACACATATAATTGGTAAAACGAAACAATTTTTTTAATAAAGTTCATAATATTGCTAATACAGTGCTTTAAATCCAAGAAAATAATGCATGTGTGTAAGCAAATATTTGAATTAATCAAAATTTTCTAACACAATTTTAAAAAACTGATTAATTAAATTTATTTTTTAAATTATTGTAACTTAATAAATTGTATATAAGAATTGAATAAGGAACCATAGGAGAAAAAAAACTTGTACAATTTATTTGTTAAAATTAAATGCCATGTTTGCAAGTTTACATGAAAACATACATAAGTTTTACATGTTTTAACCAGTTTTTCACAAATATTCCCAAATCGTAAACGTTATGCTCAAATATAAGTATATGTAAGTAATAAAGATTTTTTTAAAAAAATATTAACAATTAATAGGCACAACAAAAAACAATTTCTAAAATAAAAATATTTTATAGTTAACTTTTATATTTGAAGCTATAAATAACACCGTATAATTACTGTTATAATAATATATTGGGTTATAAATGTTCGCAGCTATAAGCAAAATTACATTTCTATGCATACTTGAAAGACTTTTTTATTAGACTTTTTTTAATTTCATGTTCATAAACACAATTTTTATAGCTTATATACGATATGTGTTAGGTGCAGCAGCTCTTTTAACGCAAAATTTCGATTATGCACTTTTATATAGGAATATTTTACTATTATAACAAGACATTGTTAAAATGAAAAGAAAATACAAAAAAGAAAAACATTAAAAAATTATAAAATTCAATAAAATTAAAAATTGTGTATAGTTGAAATCATAAATGAAAAATTAATAATAACAAATAATAAAAGTAGAATTAACCTGTGCAACAAACCAAACATTCATCTAAAATAATTGATTGTATTCAAAATTAACATAAAATACAGTAATGTGAATATATGTAAGTGAAAAGGATGATTTTTCTTTTCTTGATTTCTTAACTTCAGTGTTGTGTGGGAGATCTGCATGCACTCTACAATAATATTGGAAAAATAAAATAAAACTGGTATATAAGAAAGGAAATTGTAATAACAATAAAATAGCGTTTATTGAACCCATAACTCTCTTTTGTAAATTCAACTACAATTTAAGGAAGAAAATTTAAAAATTATTTTTCAATATTTATTAGTGTTATTTGTTAAAATATGGGGAAGTGTATAGAAAATTTCGACAATAACGTACAATATTATAAAATAAATTTTTCTTTAATTTTTAATTTCAAGAAATTTTCCATAAAAAGTCGAGAAAATTTCCATAAAATAAGGGTAAAAATGCTATTTTGGTTTATTTTGCAACAGAAAATTGCAATAGACAATCTGTACAACGCCTAAGACAACTGCAAATATACTGCAATTAGAATCAGAGACGGCAAACACTTTTAAGTACTAATTCTATTTAGAACTTCAAAACTAGTTCTATGAAATCGATTAAAGAATAACACTGGAGGTTCAAAATAATTTTATAAACCTACCTATGCAACCTGTTCGAACTCATACACAATATATTTAATTCATTTTAAATTTATATTTCACAAATAACTTTGTACATTTTGAATGGTATACACCTTTAAAAATTTTTGTTGGTTTTTCTAGTATTGGTATAAATATGCATATATTTTTCTGTTATATAAGTTTTTTGACCAATATGGCTATAGATACCATATACATATTCGTTATTGTTTTTCCATATAGATAATTCACATATTAAAAATTTCCATATTAAACATGTGTTTTGTACATATTTCCATATTAAACAGTTATCTACATATTTTAATATCAGGTTGAAGTTGCTTTGCATCGGGAATATTACATATGCATTGAAAAACTTACGAAGAAAATTTTGTTTGTATGTAGAAAAACCTTTAATATTTTTTTACTAAATTTTTTGTATTGTACTCGTGTGGTGGTTTGTTTTTTTTTTTTGGCTCATTTGAATACTTGAATATTTTGAATTTTGATCATTATCTGTTTGAATTGAAGTTAACTGCATTTTTCTGATGCATTTGGTTTTTTTTGTTTTGTTTTAAATAAACATGCAACATACATATATTGAAATTAACAACCAAAAGCCAAAAATAAGTAAAATTTTCTTATCGAATATGAACAGTGGTTTAGCAAAAATGCAATTCAGGATGGTTGTAAAAATAGTACATTTTTATTCATTTGAAACGCAAATGTACTAAATTTTAATTAAATTTTATTCCTAATTCGTGAAAATTTGTTTGTCGCATATTTTTGCACTAATAATTCGACTGATGGTGCAATAGTTGTGACAACGGCCCTGTAACCAAAAGGCGTCCAATTCAAGCCATGGTCAGGTCACTACAATAAATAATCACACATAATATTATGGATTATATTATACAATATTATAAAATACATTAATATAAAAATAATTGTCCATATATCTGTAAATTTGAAATATGCAATATGAACAAAAAATTAACAATAAATATCAATAATTTTTGATATTTAATATAAAAGAAATTACGGCAGGCTGGTCGTAGTTGAACCAGTAAAACTTAAAGTTTAACTCTAAAGTCAAGTAGCATACCCTAATTGTCACAAGCAGAGTAAGGGAAAACAAAATTTTCCTCTCATTATACCAATATTGGTATTGGCCCCTATTAACCATTAAAGTATTGCACAGTAAATTGTGTTGTGATGTTTCAATGCAAAATCCTGCAAACTGCTTAACCCACAATAATATTTTAATATTATAAACAGTTTTTCGTTGTTTCTTAACATTATGACAACATGCAAAATTTATAGTTTCATAATTTGGGTGCTTTTATTTTTGTCATTCACATATTTTGTCACTTTTGAGTTTTAGTAAATTTTTAAACAACGTGCCAAAGTTATTTTATGTTACGTAAAAGAAGCAAATGTTTCACAAAATTTTGCAATTGAAGTAAAATTCGGTTGAACAGAACCAACCAGGATATTTTAAGTGTTATCCCAAAGAAATTGCTAAACCACTGCAAAAAAAACGTACAAAAACCAAAGTAAAACCTAAAATGAGAAAAACAATTTAGAAAGAGAAAGGTTAAACTAAAACTTATTTGTTTTTTTTTTTCTGTATTTTGTTAGGAAAAAGTAAAAAAAATTTCTAATTTTTTTGTTAGTTTTTCTGCACACACATTTTCAGGATTCCTGAAACTGAAATTCACATAAAAATAATTTATTTTATTCAGTTTCCTAATGGTAGTTATCAAAAAAGGATGAGCTTTCAAAACAAGTGGAAAAAAAATAAGAACAAAAAAATGTAAGAGGAAAATTTTTTTGGTTTTCCCAAAAAAAAAACTAAAAATGAAAATGAAAAAAAAAAAGTCATTTATCATGAATTGGTTTTTTAATGCTTATATTTTCTCGTGAATTTTTAGAAAAAAAGTTTAAACATATTCACCTTTCATATTACGTCATATTTACTGTAACACAACATATTCAAAAGGGGAATGTATATGATGTTGTGTAACATATGACGACAAGTGTTTTATGTTTTTTCGATATCATTTTGTACTTTTCTTTATTTCTAGTTTTATTATCTAGGTAAATAGGAAACAAACAATGTCGAATACCAGGAATTTAATAAAATTTATTAAGATTTTCATGTATTTATATAACATTAAATTGTATTTGACATTTTCTTTTAACTCATTATGTCATAATGTCATGATCCAAAACTGGTTAATCTCTGTATAAAACAAAATTTTCAACTTTGTTCAATAATTACTTAATAATACAGAAAATATCTAAATAGCGTGTACTTTGAATGGTAAAAACCCAGGACTAAATTTATTCGAAATTAGGAAATTAATACGTAATATTTAAATAGTCTTGTTAGCAAAACTGATTTGTGCGATTCCGTTCGTCTATGTTAATTAGCAAAGTCTATTAAATTGTTTAAAATGATCAGAAATAGAAAAGTAATATAAGAGTACCATATTTTGAATAAATTTAGAAATAAATTTCAATAATTTACAAAAAGAAATTTTCTTTCTTCCGCCCCACTGTTCAAAAGTAAATGTTGACTGAAATTAATATTGATATACCCTAATATTAACGTACCCTACTACATTGTAGTTCCCGAAGTTATTTTAAATTAGAACTTATTATAGTCAAATCATGGTTTTTTTTTTAAGTTCCTAACTTAATAATTATCAAATACCAAGATTTACACTTTCTTACAACTTCGCATATTTACAGATTATTTCGTTATAGCTATACGGTTTAGTTTCGTTATAACTATAGTTGTATAAACCAACTACCAATACTGTTATATTCACTTTAAATAATAATAAAATATTTCGATATTATGTAAACATCTACATATACATATTATATATTTCTTATAATTTTTAATCAATTTCAACTTTAAATTTTGAAAAATTTTAATTTAGAAATAATTCAAGTTTATCAAATTAAAATAATTATTTATTAAAATTCATAAAATATTTATGTATATATTATATAAATTTAGGATCAGGAAGAAATTTAACCAATGTAACATTTACATTATACAGTCTAACAGTACAATTTGTTTTAATATTTCCCTAACATTCCTAAAACTTTTAGGATCTAAATTGCTCCTCACATGATAACGGCTTGAATTTTTATGAACAACATTGGAAGTATTTACATGAAAAAATGTACAAAAAGGTACAAGACAAATAATTGACATTTTCAAATGTCACTCTTGGTTCTCTGAAACTTCAGATGCTAAAAGCTAAAAGGAATCGAAATCTTAACCCTAATTGTGCATTTAAACTAGGAACTGTTTGAAATTTTTAAAGAAGTAGTTTTGACGAACTTTACTGTACTTGTGCCATTTTAATTGCACATGTATACAAAAAAACTTACATTACTGGAAAGAATATACAAGTATAATGATTATATTTATTCTAAATTAGAAGACCTTAAATATAATTATGGAAATTTTCTAAAAACCAAATTTCATGTACATATTCTTATGAAAATTATGAAAGTATAAATATTTTTCTTATAAGTGTTTCATTACTAATAACTATATTCAGCTATCAACAGTAATATCTATTTCTTTATTGAAAATTGAGCAGAATTTAATTCTACAACGGATGTAATGTAGATAGTTGCAATTTACTAATCAAATTCTAATGATTTACAATTTTAGTTTCATTAAATTTCATACAAGTACTCCATCTATAATTATTTACATTTTCCATACATGAAATCTCTCTACACGTCTCGGTTTAAAAATTCTTTGCAAAAAAAAAATCATAACACATAAATTTATTATTGCTTTAATTTGTACTTATAAAGCCATAATTAATTGAATTTCTTTTTTACATCTCAAATGTAATAATGAAAATTGTATGTAATTTTAGATTGAAGACAAGTTTCGTTTTCACTTCAAAAATATTATAATTTCTTCACAAGGAAGTTTTGTGTTGTTCTTAATTATTGAGCGTCACTATGACAAATATGTATTATTGAAATAAAAATAAATTTTCGAAACCTTAACATTAATAGGTACTTGTTAATATCTGCAATTTTCATCTAAATTCCAGAAACCCCAATAATATAGTACCACAATGTAAATTCGTGAAATTTCACTATAGTTCCTTTATATAAACAAAATTTTTATTTAAAAGATTTTATTTAAACTTTAAAATTTTTGACTATCATGTGGAAATAAAAGGGTTAAATTAGATTTACTACTTCTATGATTGAAAATTTATACTTTAGTTTAATGATTTTTCATATTTATTGCTTTATTATGTATTTTATGGTTAAGATTCTAACGGTAATTGGGAGCAATCGCATATTTAAATTATAGAATTCAATAAAAAACTATTTAAATGCATAACAAATAGCAAATTTTGTTAAAATAGAATTCTGCGAAATACTGACCTTAACATTTAAAAAATATTCTTTATTTATGAAATTTTCATAAGCACTTATTAAATACTTTCAAACCGAATCTTACTTTCACTTCATCACTTAAGGCAGATCAGCTTGGAATAAAAATACAAAAGACACTACTAAATATTGAATTTTTCACATTTGCCTTACGACAAATTTAAGTAGAAATTATTTTTAGGGCACAACTGCCAAGACAAGTTACTGAAATATTTTTGTACATAGGCAGGGATGCTACTCGTATGTATTCAGAATAATATTATAACCAATCTTATAATAATATTTAGATAGATTAGGGCTGCTTACTTGAATTTGTTATCACCGATCTCTGTGAATTGGTAAGAAAACGGAAACTATATCAATTTGTTGAACTAATTCTAATTAACCATTCCAAAAATATTGAAACTCTCTGTCTTATATTTTCTTATATTAATATGATTATAAAAAATTTTTTAATAAATATTTTATTTTATAGAATTTTATAGAATTTCATTATTACTTGAATAAATATGTAATCAAATTTTTACCACAAATTTTAATGATTCAAACAAAAAAAAATTTTATATACAAGAATTCATTTTTAAGGTTAATAGTATATGCAAAGTTCATTAATAAAGCAAAATTCATATGAATTCCTTGAATAAATTTTAATTATGTATAATAAAATATAATTAATATTTTAGTAACAATAATACACTAAATAAAAAATAATATTTATATATGAAAGAAATTTAATATAATTAAAAAATATCAAAAACAAAATGCATACCACTCTGTTTTTCATTAATTTTAGAAAATAGACTTTTTTATTAAAATTTTATGCTATTAAAATATTAATTTTCATAAAAATTTTAGATATTATATTCATATAATATAAAACTCAAAATTTTTTGAAGAATATAAAATTAATTTTGTAATTTTAATTAAACAAAATAAGGTCAATATTATGATGAACAACCAAAAATAAAAACTATTATGAAAACTGTGGCATATATTGTGAATTTCAAATAATTGACAATGAATAGATGCTATTTACATTAGCTGTACAAAAAATTGCAGCAATAATTAATAAATTTGATAATTTCCAATGTTATAAACAATTTCTCACTCTTATTAAAATTTTATAAGCCAATTGTTTTGCAAATACTAAATTTCTTACAATATTAAAAATCAAAAACTTAGATTAAAACTAGTTAATAAATTTTCTTCTATTTTAATTAATAAATTGACCTTATCATTATTAAAGCTTGTCAAAATTTATAAACAAAATTATGTCAAAATAATGTCATTTATTGTACAGCCTGATTCAGAAATGTAAACAGAACTTAATTATTATATCGCGTGGGTATATTTTCGATTGTTTGTATATTGAATATATTTGACTCTATTTTGAACATTTATAGGCCAGAGTATAATTTTGGGAAATACGTTATATAAATTTATAGAACAGTGTTAAATCTATCTTAATTTTCACTCGTATCACCTAAGACCGGAGATATTCAAAAGTAATATTAAAGTGATGAGATCTTCAAATACGTTTTGTATAAATAATAGCATCTAACTTTTAAACAAACAAAACCCTCCTTTTTCTCAAGTACCTTAATTGTCCAACCACTTATTTATTTTTTTTTAAATCAATTTATGAAAAAATTTGGAAAGTCTCTGTTGCACCAAGTGTCAACAAAACGTATAAAAAAAAGTGCATTTTTAAAAAGTTAAAAAGTAAAAGTAGCTAGACTCCAGCTTACACAGATTTCAAATGAAACTGAAAGCTTTGTTTTTATTATGCTTTAGCATGCACACTCAGGGTCCAGATATCTCGATTACGGAGCTCCCAATTTTAAAGTATTTGCCATATTTGCGAAATTAGTTTTTTCTTATATTGCTATGGAAAAAGGGTATATGGAGTTTTTGTATATACGCTTAATTTCTGCAATATTCAAAAACTCTGCTTCCTCATAACATACACGATTTAAAAACGACAAAAAAAAAATATCCTTAAACGGTACATAAAATCATTTTTTCGTATCATTAAATGTTATGTATGCGGATAGCACTTCATATTTTTACAAGTAATTTATTTTTAAAAAATAATAAAAAGTATAGTATTAAATAACATTTTTTTTTTTTAATATTACATAAATATTCATAAACCTCTTGTATATGTATACATGCATACAAATAGGAATACAATATTTAAATTAAATTTTTATTTATGAATTAAAATGTTATTCAAAAGGTTGTATACCTACTTACATAATATTATAAAATTCTCAAAAATCATACAATGATACTTTATAATTCTTGTACAATGTATGCCTATACAACTATAACTACAACTATATGCAATTATGTATGATGGGAAATATAAAACTATACATACTTTTGTATGATGGTACTTCGCATAATTTTTCACTTTAATATTCTTGTTAACCCAAAAAGTTTTAAGTACTTTATATGACATAAATTTTTTACGTCATCAAAAATGGAAATTATATCACATAAAATATTCATAAATAAATATTTTAATTCAAAGGTTGTTTTTAAACTACATAAGAGTGTATAAAAATTTAAAAGTTTTATTTTTCCCTTTAAAAACCATAATTTTATGTTAATATTATTTGGTGCTCGCTAACTTTAAGGAGTTAGCTTCATACTCTTAAAAAGCAAGTTTTTAAATAATATAGAGCATTAATGTCATTTATCTCACCGTCCATGAGTCTATTTACAAAATTTCTTCACCCTTTTAAATAGAAAAATAAATTTTATAGACAATTAAGTGATTATGAGAAACCTATTTCTCTTAAAAATTTTTAGCAGATTAACCGCACAAAGTTCCAAATTGACTTTTATAGAAATAGCAAATTTATTCTATCAAAACCATAAAAGTTTACAGGACACCTCGAAATTAGCAAAATTTCTATTTTCGACGCCTTATGTATGCGAAAATTTAAAACTTTTCTAAATTTTTATCCTCAAAGCAAATAATTTACAATAAATGTCTTCCCAACAAAGGTTATGATTATTTACATTAGTTGAATTAAGTCAACCTAATCGTAGAATCTAATTAGTCTTAGAAAGCAACCATTCTTCCTTTTAATTTTTTTACGCTCGCCCTAAAAGTATGCAATTTTATTATGTAAGTATAATTATCACATAATTATTATGCATATTAGTGAGAACACTGAAAATTTTTTTTTAAACAATTTCACTTGTTCGACGGAAATCTGCTACTTTACAATTTGTTCTAGGGTAATATTGGAATCCAAATTCATTTTCATTATTTTCCCTTTACGCCTGAACTAAATATTAAATTTTATATATATTCGAAAACCTTAAATAATTAACTATACATATACGCCATTTCTAACCGGATGATATTTTTGTTTTTAAATAAAAACACTAATTTAACTACAGAGGTAATTCGATTTTAAAATAAAATTAAAATAGTTCCAAATTCAATCTACGAAATTTTTCCGTATATAACAACGAATTCAAAATCCTTTATTCTTTTAAATCATATACGTAATTCTCAAAATATTTCAATAAAACCAAAAATATATCGTATATCATATCGTATTTAATTGACAATTTTCACATACATACATCCTTCAAAAATATTTCTACTAACATTGAAAATTTCATTTCAATATAGCTTTAAAACAACCCACAATGTGTACTTGTAATTGAATTCCTTTCGAAAAATCAATAAAAAAAAATTTATGTTTCAATAATAAAAAAAAAATCCCGTTTTATTTCGAAAAAAATGCCAAAGTCATAAGTAAAATTTTAAAATTTTTTAAAACTTCAAAACCTCTATGCAAAAAATTCTCTCTGTTAAAATTATAAAAAAAAATTTTTTTATAATTTTTTAACCTTTAAATAATTATTTATGCTCTTGTACTTTTTTCATATTATAAAATTGTTTAATACTTTTCATTACATATATTTTTAAAAAACTTCAAAACATTAATAAATTATTCAATTTAACTATAATTTTCATTTAATTTATAAGAAAAATCTGGCATTTTACTCTACCTACACCTTTCACTCACAACAAAATCATACAAAAATTATTTTATGGGTACCTTAAACTAAATAAATTTTTCTTGTCTTTATTTTTTTCCTATCTTCTGCCCCATAATTTTATTTTGCATATAAATAATTTTTATATATCATTCCAGTTTCCAAAGCTCAATATTTAATCACTCAAAATATTTGCAATAAAATATAAAAAAATCACAAAAAAAAATTTCATGAAAATTTTCATCGTACCTATAATAACAAAGATCAAGTTACAAGGTCAAGTGTATACAATATTATTGTGATATAAGAAGTCAATGAAGCCAAAAAATCCATATACATAGCATATACATTATTCAGATATACTTACTATTTATGTACATTAAAGTACATAAATGTATAAATAATCTATAATAAATATATGGCCGTAAGATATACCAATGAATATTGTAAAAAAAAAATATGCTTAATTTATGGTACAACTCATTAATATTTGCAATATTATAAATTCAATTTGATGACTCAATTTTGTTTTTTTTTTCTTATAAATATGCTGGCACGACCAGGCTACATAGTTTAATATGCATATGTATGTATATAAATAAATGCTTGCATAATATCTGACAGCATTTGTTAACTCTGTTTTAAAAATATCTAAAACCAGACTCTTAAGCATGGTTTGGAAGCTTTTTAATACAAATAATTACGATTTTAAGAATTATTTCTCGAAATATGTCACATTAATTCTATGATGGGATACGAAGTCATACAAGCTATTTAGCGCTCTATCTTCTCAAAAAACACTTTCACGGTATAAAAATTGCAAATATGCATTTAAGAGTTCAATTTGTGATCTATTCAGTAAGAGTTCAGTATAAGTTTTATGTTGATTTTTCAACATCAGATGTAATCATAGGAGAACGATTATACGGTATTCAACAATAACTATTACAGACTGAGTTCACTTTAAAGTTGAATTCATCATTTCATTGCATTAAAATTAAATCGTATAGAATCTGAATGCACTTATTAAAATGGTACATTGAATAATCAAATTTTCGAAAACTAGAATCTATAGAAAACTAGAAGCAATTGTGTGCACTGCTTCGAAAATTCAAAATTCAAAACACCAAAGAATATATGCAAAAAATCATCATTAAGAAGAATTTTTTATACTTAAAACAAAACATAAAACAAATTCAACTAAAAAAGTATAACGTGTTTTAACTAAAGTAAACTAACATCCAAAATATGCGTAATTTTTTAACATTTTGTTCGCTCAATTTGATACATCCAGACCTTTTTAAATTCTAAAATGCACTAAACAAGTTAATTGTAACCAAATCATACACTAGTTATTATTTTTATTTAGAATTTAACTCATTTTTGGATACAGGGCATAGGCACATAATCACAAACTTAATTTTAGTACATTTTTAAAGAGTATTTTTTGCTCTTAGTTTATATCATACCACAAATACTCGTATTATAAATAATTTACTTACAAGTTGCAATCATTATTATATTATGGTACTATAATATTTTTGTTAAATAAATCTTATAACAATATTATAGAATTTAGTACTAAATTATCAAGTAAATTTTTGAGTGATTTTTTTAGAAGAGTAAGAAATCAATGCATATAAGCTCTGAGAGAAAAGAAAATTTATTTACATGTATTTATCTGTAAAAAATTTACATTAGTATTTATGTACTAAAATATAAATACAAATGCAAACGTAATAATCGTTATATTCCTTTCCTGTATATTAAAATCACGTGTTTTCTTTTATATTTTGTTTATGAATTGCTTCAATTAACCGGTTTATTTTGTAAACAAATCACATAAACAAAATAAACCAGTTACCTATATAAAGTTCGTAAAGCAAGAGAATTTTGTAAAAATAATTAAGAGAAAAAGTAAAAAAACAAAATTAAAAGAGAAACCCTATATATAATAATTTTCTAAAAAAATGAGTGACATTTTGCAATTCACTCAACTTAAAGTCTTTCATACATATTACATATATTAAAGCAGAACTTCATTTGAAACGATTACAGTTTAAGATTTTGTTTAAATTTTTTTCAAGTTCAAATTTTATTAAAAAAACGATCTAATTTTCTGAAAATTATTTTCTTTCAATTTAGCACAAATTGAAATGTGTGACTCAAAACCACAATTAAAAAAAATTAATAAATTATGCTTTCCAGTAAAACGTAATTTTTGATCTAAGCTATCTCACGGTTATTTTTAAACAAACTTGACATAAGGCATATGATCAGTAAGAAAAAATTCTTACATACATTTGTTTAAAGTGAACAATCCCGAAGTCAGTGAATTATCGTATTATAGGCAAATTTTCAACCCAAAACGTCTGTTGTTGGAATTATTTCTAAATTTCGAAGTTTTATACAAATATTAATAAAAGTGAGTGAAAATGCCGTCAAATTCATTTGTCACAATACTGGAGTAGCGTTATACGAAATTTTTGATAATGGAATGCGGAATGCCGCATATTTAGGAGTAGCTTTTTCTAAAAGAAAGTATTTGTCAGTTACAAAACATTTTCAAGTTTATTTAATGTTGTATAGTGTACTGATACTAACATGGTTATGGTCTATAATGTTTTTGAACAAATTTGAGACTATAATATTACATGATGTAGATAGATATAATTTCAAAATAAAAATTTAAAAAATTTGAAATACAATTTTTAAAACTTTTACTTTTTTTTAATTTAATTGTATATTTTCTCTCAAATATCTCAAATATGAAATTATATAGCTGGAAATTGAATCATTTATAAAGTGATCCATTAGGATCTGTTTTGTCTGACGTATATAAACTCATAAATTTAAAACTAACTTAATATTTAATAATAAACTATAGAGGTAAAGATATTAAAAGTAACAATAATCAATAATTTTTTTCTTCCTCCAAAAATCGTAATAGACGATTACAACTTTGTAATGGCCATTGATCTCCAAAAAAAACAGAAAAACAAATTCCTAAAACACGAAAAAATTTAATATGAATCTATCAAAATCATAATGAAAACTAGTTATTAAAGATTTATTTTTTTTTTTCAATTTTGCAATATGAAAATCGGATGTAAATGAAAGTTTTTGAAATTTTATACTGAAAATAAATTGATTAATTCGTATTCAAAGATTATTGTGACTCTATGAACTCTCACTTAAATTACGAAAAATTTAAGCTCGTAGTCGTACCATATTATAGTGTAATATGCAATATAAATTACAATTGTCTGAAATATGAAAAAAATGCATTGCATTTGCATTGAATTGCATTTTAATTTTATATGTAATTAAATTTCAATTTCACACATTTTTTGATTCACATTAAAAATTGAGGAATACAATCCATCATAATCATAAAAATATTTTCTTTTTTATTAATTGAAAGTTATTTCCTCTTTGGAAAATATTTGATGCAGCAATTCAATGATGTGAAATTTTAATTTATAATTGAACAGTGTTTTATGCATTTCGTCAATATTGTTCGAAGTAACAAGTTGCATCAATGGTGAATAACAAAATTTTAAACAACTGAAAATAAAGGTTCAAACACAACTGCAGATACTGAGAATTTCGAAAGAATACTTGAAAAATTGTCATCCGCTCAGTCAAATACAGATCTTCAAATAGAGAAAGAAGCTTCCAAATTACGGATCGTATTGGCATGTTGTAATATTATAAGCTTTTCTTGGCATTTTTCTCTTATCGACTAAAATAAATGTAACAAATTTTTTAATTCTATATTTTTTGTAATTTTACAATTCAAGAACAAGAATAGCAGAGAAATTAGGCATGTGTTTTTTTTATTATGTATAGGCATGTGTTGCGGTGGTCCGAATCATAGCTGATACGTTCTGAAATTTACAATGCATGCTGAGGATCAGTTCCACAGACGTGAACAAAGCTAAAGGAAAACTTTTGGAAAAGAACAAAAGAAAGGCAAAAACATGGATAGAAATCAAAAGGATAACCTAAAACAGATCACGATAGAAATGTGATATGGAACCACTTTGTTTCCTAAGGAAATTAACCTAGGAACTTAGGAAAAAACGAATATGCTTTTACGCTGTACTAAAATGTTGCGACTAATATTAAATTTTATACAAAGTTGTAATACAAGTTACCAAACAAGGAAATTTTTTAAAATTTTTCTAACACAACAGCATACCCTTTATAATTTAACTGCATATTTAACTACATAACTATTAATAATTTGAAAAATTATACTTTTTATTATTTTAGCAGCACCTTTTCTACCAATATTGTCACTTGTTTAAATTAATAATATATGGCACTATAAAAGCAATAATAATTAAATTTATTGCATTTTAAATAACACTTAAATAACGATTATATTTTTACAAGAAGTGTAAACAGAAGGGGTGCGTTGATTAAAAAATATATGAAAATTTTAGTTATAGTTACAAAATTTTTTTTGTTAATTTTTACAACTTGTAAAGCATAATATGTTTACTATTTTTATTATCTTGAACATAAAAATAGCAAGATATTTTAAATGACTATTATACCAAAAAATCATTTGTAAATTAACACTTTTTTAGACAATGTATGAAATTTTAAGCACTTAGAGTTATTCATGCAAAAAAAATTTACAATTTTTGTCTGAAGTAACAAATTTCTTTTTATATTTACATACACACAGCATCGAGTAAATTGTCACGAGTATTGAGAAAAAATACAGCAAACAGGGTAAGATAGTTTTAAATAGTGTTAAACACAGCCATCGTAACTATGGACTTATTCAAATTACAATTTGATACAAAATTAATTCCGAAAAATAATTTTTCATTATTTTCAAACTGAAGTTACATGAAGTCACTAATAAATTTATGCTGACAAACAGCGTTAAATGAAGTTTTGGTTTTGAATATTATTCATATTACTATTTGTATACAACATACAGCCAACAGTAACTCACAAATTGGCCTAAAAGTAGACGTCAAGAATACGCGTAATGAAAATGAAAGCACAGTGGTCGCACATGAAAGTCGCAGGGGTCATGATAGAAACCATTTTTAAAATGTTAATTCCATTGATCCTTCGGTTTTCATTGAAGCTTAAACACTTTAGTTTTAGCTGAATTTTTTGCGTTATTTTTTACAAATTTAAACTCTACTGGACTAATTTACTTTACAGGGCTTTAAATTAAATATATGGGCTTAAAAATTGTATGCAAATAATCTAATCACATATAAATATTATCTACTACTGTATATGTATGCATAAATGAAATTTCTTTTCGGAATTCAATTAACAAATTCGTTAAAAGATAATCTATACTTTTATTACTATTGTACAGGGAAAATCAACATTAAGTTATAGGCACGCCTAATTAAAAAATATTTGAAAGCATTCAAATAAATCTTTTGACCAAATTTTTTTATACAAAACTCTTTAAATATACAAGCATACTTACATAAATTATGCATGAACATATACATACACTCAAACTATTAACAATCAACAAGACTATTTGTAAAATGTACGAAAAATCAAAGTAGGAAAATTCAATTCATCAATAATAAATTTGACCATAGTAGAAAGGTGCGTTAAGTTTTACTACAGTCAACAAAGAAAATTACGTACAAACAAAATGGGTATAATAAAAAAAAATTATAAACACAATTTTAACACTTGAATAATTTAAGCTTTCGCGTTTTTTACTATAAAATTCCAAATTAACAGTTATTTTAAGCCAATTAATTTCTATTATAATAAAGAAAAAATCCTCAGGTTAATTGTTATAATTTTTTTTTTTCAATCAATTATAACAAAAAATTGTAACAAAATGTTATTGTCAACATAAATAATCTTGTAAAGAAAAAAGGTGTTGAATCACCTGTGCCTGGTTTTTTATAGCCTATATACGATAGTCATGTTTGTCGGGCACTAGACAAACAAGCAAAAAAATCAATTCCCCAAAATTTAACTTTATACTTCTTTACCTAGTTAAAATCAATAATACTGTTATATTTGAAAGTTAAAAAATGTTTACAGGCAATAAATAAAAAATTCACGTTTTTACTCTTATACTCTCAAATGTCTATCTTATTTGATTTTAATTTTGAGAAAAATAAAAATAAACCTCAAGCGAAAATTAATCGAAATATTTGGAATTAAAGAAAAAAATTAATTTTACTTCTTATATGGGAAAACCCCACTTGAAAATTTTGAGCAAAACTGTTCAATAGAAAAAAAATTACAATCAAAAATTTATTTGTCAAACTTCCGGATTCTATTTTTCGCTTTACTGTTGTTATGAGTGTCAATTTTTAAATCAGATCATAATCAGCTTATATATTATATTGTTAGTATAAGTAATGTATAACAAATTCAGGAATTATAATATAAGTAAGGAATTTGATTGATTAGACAGTTTTATCACAAGAGAATAAAAATACAAATTAGAATAAACCAGTTTTCAGAATAATGTCACATTTAAAATACGTAGTCAGATTACAAAAAACAGCTTTGCTTTTGCGGTAAAAATTAGGTGCCTGCCTGACCTCCAACGGTATTAGGAAGAATATCGCCTGTAATTATTTAATAAAATTTGTACAACAAGTGTTCTTACAAGAGTATATACAGCAAAATTAATAAATACACAATAAATATAACAGAAATATACAGAAAATATAACAGTAGCGAATAAACATTATAAGTTAGCATAAAATTTATGATTTGCGTTCCACGTCAATACTTTCTATTACAAGAGGACTATGCAAAGGAGTCATTAAATCTCGACATCTTAAATTAAAGATGCAAAAATATTTCAATACAAATCGCTTTATAAGCTCAAAAGTATTTCATTTGACATCTTAACTGTAACCATAACAATATATTTTTAACATTTACATAATTAGTGTAAAAGTACAACTAACAAAATACTGATTGTTGCTTTTCAAATTTCATTTAAATTGTAATAATTAGCTGCCTTTTCTTTATTATCTTATTATATAATAAGGAAAGGGCAGTTAATAATAATAATATTAATAAATTAGATATAATAATGTAATAAATTAGATATGATTATTTTATTATTAAAAATAATTAATGAACATCAATAAAATTCGTTTAAGATAAATATGATTTTATACATATAAAAGTTTACTATAGAATAATAAAAAGGATTTATTTTCCACCTAATTAAATTATTATTTAAAAAAAACAATCAAATATTAATATGACATAATAAATTATATGCATTGTATAAATTGTAAATTAAATAATTAAATTTGATATGATAATTAAATATTAATTGCGTCAATATTTATACATATTTAATTTAATTATTAATTCAATATACACATACTACTAGGTATATAGATATTATACCTAGTGTTTATTATAATCTATTAAATAATAATTATTATAATTTAGCATTCAATTTTGATTCAAAAACTTTAATTTCATAAATGAAATTATTATTGTACTTTAAATATTGCATTTTACGCAAACCGGTGATTATTGTGGTAGTAAATAAATTTATCAAAAGTGACCCACATAAACACATAATTACCGACACTGATGTTATGTCCCTTTGGTCATGATTAAACAGAAAATTTAAATAGAATTCAATTAGACAATAAATTCAATTAGAATTCTTATATTAAGAGACTAAGAGCGAATCTTAATTGCACCTTGTTCTCAAAGGACTGCACATAAAATTTAAAAAAATGGTATTTTTGAGCTGGTTTTTCTCTCAATTGTGAGAACAGAGAAAAGCAGAAGCTAATTCGACGTATCACATACCAGATTATTTTCATCTTTAAGCTAGATTTGTATGTCTCGCATATATCAAATCAAAAAATACTAAACAACTCAATCTAAATTTATAAACTTATTTAATTATAATTATTAACAGCACATTAAATATGGGGTATTAATTAGCATAGCAAGATACTACAATAAAATTATACTTTCAAAATTAAATTAATACTCGTATGATATAAACGATAACACTTAAATTGAAAAAATAATTGCATTTACTCTAGCTCCATCTATGTATGCAATGTAGAATCCCAATATAAGAAAATAATAAATTACACGTGTAAATTTCTTAACGTCATTATAAAAATAACACTTCATATATCGTTGTTATATTTCATGGCATGAACCTAAATAATTTAATAAACAATAATGAAATAATTGTAATGGAAATTTATTTTTTAATAGAAAATTTATAAGCATAAGTGGAAATAAACGATAAATTTATTAAAAAAATTTATGGAGAGGTTAGAAGTTATCATTACTTTAATACGTTTACAAGGTAACATATATTATTAATTTTTTCATCAATAAATTTTTCAATAAATAAAAAAAAAAACCTATTAAGAATAACTTAATTTTATTTTAGCACAAAATTAAGTGGCAATTTCAATGAAATAAGATATATTACTCGAACAGATCCCTTTTTATTTGATTCCATAACGTTCTATGGAATGGAAGTGTTAAAAAATTGTATTTTTATTTGCCTACGAGGTTTTTCAGTTACCTAATTCAAGGTAGTGTCAAAAAGATGTGTCTGAAACATTTGAAACAATAAATGGATTAAGACAAGGTTATTGCATTTTATTTAACATTGCACTAGAAAAAGTCATTAGGGAAAAGTCACTCGCAAATCAATAGAAACAGAACGATTCTCTATAAATTAGCGCAAATGCTTACTTATGCGGATGACATTGATACCGTCATCCAAATTGGCCTTGCAATTTTAGACCTCGAAACTAATTTTGTTTTGCAAAAGCTGCAGGTACATAGGTTTAGTTATAAACGAAAATAAAACGAAAATACTCATATCAACATCAAGTGACTTAAGAGCAAATGCTCTAGATCAAAACTTAACAATAGGAAAATAAAATTTTGAAATCGTTTACAAACATCCAATACCTAGGCACAAACAAAAACAGTGAAAACAATGTCATCATGGAAATAAAACAGAATATTTGCAGAAAATAAATGTTACTGTGGGTTATATGGCGCAAACGATTTAATCAAGAGCTCTACTATACCAGCCAAATATAAAAGTAATTAAAATCTGTAGGCTACAATGGACAGGACATATAGGAAGAACTGCAAGTAATTATCCACCAAAAGAAATACTTTATGGTAGTGATCTGAAAAGATGCCGTCCCAAATTAAGATGGATAGACAACATAGAAAGAAATGCTCGCTCAATAGGAATAACAAATTGGGGAACATTAGCCAGAGACCTGTCGTCGTGGAGGCATAACTTACAACAGGCGAACACCCTAACAGGATTGTCCAGCCAGTGATGGGATTCAAGGTAGTAATTGAGAGAATAAGCACATTTTTCCGAAATATAACTTCATTATTTTAAAACCATCAAATTTGTAATACATATGTGCTTAATTTCATTGCTACTAGTTTATAAGATGATTGTTACTAGTTTATAAGAGGATTGTTACTAGTTTATAAGAGGATTGTTACTAGTTTATAAGAGGATATCAAAGAACTTTCCACATTCAAATTACTACTGATTTCTCTAAAATAATTTCGATTGCTATACTCTCGTAATAAAAATACACCAGTTGAGCAATGATGCACCATTATAGATCCCACAACATAAATGCTTTTTGCGCCAAAGAGGTAATTTTTGAAATTTTCCCTTACAGTGACTTAAGTCGTTTCAACTTTCAACTAAAACTTTATTGATTAATATTGATTAAATAAAGTGTATTATTCATTCTTCAAATATATGTTCATATTACATGAACATATGTTTTGTAATAAATACTGCAACTATCACATACTTAAACACAATTTTTCAATATAAAATTGCACCTACACACATAATATTATGTATACTTTAATCCAAATGGATTGTGAAAATTAATGTAGAGGTTAAAAAATTGTTATTCTACACCTAAAGTATACAATTAAATTAATTTGTTATGGATACTTTTATTACGTATAATATTAGAATTAACAATTTACGATAAATAAATTTTTAATAAAATTAAGTAAAAAAAAAAAAGAAAAAAGTTCAATTAAAATTTAATAGAATTAAATGCACCTTCAAACTAAATTTATTGATAACTGCTATAATTACGTGTCCAGAATCTTTAAATTATTAAACAAAATACCTTTTGTGTGCATTTTTTTCATTTTACACGCTGGAAAACGTGATATCAAAATTATATTGCGTATAATCTTGTCAATAATATCAAAAAGTTAATAGTCAATACATTTTTAATTAAATTTAAAAAAAATTCTATATCATAGAATTTAAATTAAATTTTAATTTAATTATGTTTAGGGGAGAGAAATCTTCATTTACTCACATACTTTGTATAAATTATAAATTCTAATTATTTTTATAATATTCTAGATATAAACTTGTAAAAGTGCATAATAATGAATTTAATTGCATTAATTTAATTAATATTGATTTCAGTTTGTATGTTTTCAAGTATATGAGCTAATAATGCGGTTAGAAAAGATTAATTTTTTACAATTTTAGGGGAGGATGAATTTTTTTTAATTTTCCCTATCATGAATGTCTATTAAAATTAATTAACGAAGATATACAAAACTTGTGATTTCTGTACCAGTGGCCAAAATATCCCTAAACGAAACTTGTATTTCCGTTTCCTATTTATTGAGAAGAATGTTAGTGATAAAAATATGAATTATAAATAATTGTAAGTTTCTTGTGAGTAGGATATAGCAATTGAGAGAATTTTTTCTTGATATTTCAATTTAAAACTACAAATACATACCAATCGTAAAGTATAGTAATTTTAAGCATTATTCATGGGACGGTTCATCGTCCTGTTATGTTGCTGGCATGTTGGCCAGATTTCGTTTGATTGATTACTTTATATCTGATTTTACACCTTATAATAGTATTTCCGTACCAATTTGTGTTCCATTTATTAGCTATTCTTCCAATTGCGCATTCTAATTATTGTTGCACTAAAATATGATGTCAATTATTAAATTAAAATCTAAGTCAAATACTATAAAATTACATTCTTAAGAGTTTTAAATCTAATTAAGAGTTTTAAATTTAAATCTTAGAAATCATCTCCAGTTTTCATACTTTAGTAACCACAAAAAATTATCATGTACGTGCAATAACACATATTTATATATATTTCTATTACAAATTCCGGTTGCCTTCATATTAATAGCGATGTATTACCGCATGAACGAAATACCTGCAAAAAAAATTAATTGAATTTAATTGAATTTTTTACGCATCTATACTATAAAAAATAAAATTTTTTATTCATTGACTTTAAAAGAGTTTAAAAATTTTTCATTATAGTCTTAAGACATGAACTTTTCAATATAATTTTAGAATACAATCAGCGACAAGCGCATAAAAATTATATGCAATTATTAAAATTACTACAGCTCTGTTGTATTCAAACTGTGACGTGATTTGTATACGCCGTCGAATAAAATTACATATAAACAAATTTCAAAAAAAAAACAAATTAACCCACTTTAAATTACATTTAAATTTTATACTAGCTATTGGAATTACCTAACCAAATATACGTTATACTCGCGCTATTTAATTCATACATCAAACAATTTTGATTTTTTGATTTTATTGAACGCGTACGTCTTTTTATTTTTATTTTTTTGTTGTCTAATTGAACTTGAAATTTTAATTTTTTTGATTTCTTGCCACAAAATTTAAATTGAAAGTAAAATGTTTTTTTTTTTCGTTTTTCAATAATAAAAACTCGTGAACTTGAATTATATTTTGTGTGTATGTTTGTAAAGTATGTATATATTTTATTTAAATTAATAATAAAATCATGAAATCACCTGTAGTTTTTTTAATTCAATTTTCTGCACTGAATATAATTTAAAGAGCACGTTTGGTTTTTTAAAATTGAAATAATTAAACGCATGGAATAAATAAGCCGCGTAATAAAGCTTAAACTTCAATATAAATAAATTTATACATTAATAAATTCCAGACAAACACGTGATGATTTGATTTTGTTCACAATTTTTAAGTCATTATAATTTTGAGCCATTTTGAACCTATTTTTAAGCCAACTTTTAATTGACTGAAATTGTAAGTTCCAATTTAAAAATGTTGTCGCCAAATTTTGATTTTCGTCTAAAAATAATAAAATGGAATTTAAAATTTCATGATTTAATTAGATGCTGCTTTAATTAGAAAATTTTGTAATCACATTAAATTTATATGGGACCAAAAAAATTGCGTCAAAAATTAAAACCATACAATTTCTCACTAACAATACAATTTAACCAAAGACCTGTCTGTTTTGTTCATAATTTTTCAATATCAAACAAATTTCAATTAAATTTTTTATAAATTTTCATACAAAAACTTTAAATATAGAAGTCCAATATCATATACATACATACATACATATAAAATATTAAATGGATTTTTATTTTGTATACAAATTAGTTTGGTATTTAAAACTATATACTTGCTACCTTCTTCAGTTTTACTGACCATAATTTTCCTGACAATAATTTCAAGGTTACTTAACCACATATAAATACAAACATTGTGGTTATTTAAAACTATAATTTTTTTTGGGTTTTATCTACATACATATTCGTGTATGTATTTTATACTATGCATATGCGGTTGTACATATTTTTATTCTGATGAAGTATAATTTTTTTAATGAAAAACATCCTTTTTCATTAAGGGATGACAAATTTTGATGTGGGTTTAGAAGTTTTCAAATAAAAATATATCGTATATAATATAAAAATGTCACGAAATTAAAATTTAAATTGAAAATTCAAATATTATATTAAGTCTGTCGTATAAAATTATAAACAGAATATGAGAATATTTTTGTATATAATGCAAGCCTATAAAATATATTCGTTATTTGAAATTCGTTCTCAATTAAAGTTATTAAAGGAGTGAATTTTTAAATAATACTAAACTCAACTTCATTTATTCATTTACAACTCAAAATATGCTGAATATACTCGTAATACTTAGAACTTAAAAATTTAAACTTAAAATTAATTAAGTATGAATTATTTATTTTGATACAATCATACTTATATTGAATTATAGATAAACTTTTCATTTCAAAATATAAATTGAATAACAAAAATTACTTTTAAATACCTACATGATTAAATTTCATATTAAAATACAAACAGACAAAACCAACTGTTGGCGTCTTCAAACTAGGTTTCATTTCTATACAACTTAGTCTATAGGAGAGGCATGTAAATGGTGGCCGTACACCACCACTATGCGATACGTCAAACTTACTTCTTAATAAATTCTAAATCCTCTAAAACACTACAGTTCTCATGATTTTGTAGATAAAATTAAAAAATTTGGAATTGATGCAACAGTGCTTCCTAAATTATAATTTGTAAAATATAATAAATTCAAGCCCAACATCATTTAAAGATAGCAATTTAATTTGCTGGAAAAATTTAACCCGCGTTAAGTTTAGATCATAATCAAGATCTTCGTAATTATTACGTAAACTCAATGTAGACAAGTCCTCTTGCAATAAATTCATTGAAAATAATTAAAGAATACGATATTTAGTTAAAATTTCCAAATAATTTCTCATTTTATAATTATATAATACTCATTTAATAAATTATCTGAATTTTCTACAGGTGTACAATTGCATCACTCACATTCCAAAAACAATACTTACATGCTATCATATATGTAGACTAAAAGGAAAACAACAATAAAATAAACAAAAAGTATAATTTTAGGCGGACCAAATAAGATAAATGAAATGTTCAAAAGCCTGTAAATACCTTAATCATTTTATTTATTTAATTTTTTATATTATTTTTTTTTTTTGTTGAAAAATTTAGATCCCTATTTAAATAGAAACCATCCTTAGATTATTAAATAAAATTGTAATCCTAAAACATATAATAAAGAATTCGACTAAATACCAAAAAAGAGAAAAAAATCTGAGTTTTGATTTTTTGATTTGTGTGTTTTTAAAATTACAAAAAAAAAAATAAACTAAAAAATTTAAAATGTTACTTGTTTCAATAAAAAACGATATTTCGTCGACTGCCGAAATCTTATACTTCTTAAGCAAACATGAATACCAAAAATAGTGCTCAGACGACGATTTGTGTATTGGAACGACTTGCAAAATGGAAATTAAAGCATTTTTTAAGAAGTTAAAGCGATATTCTATTTTGAAGAAACTAATGAAAATAAAAATTGCTAAATACGCCAAATATTAGGTTATTCCTTATTATAAACGGCGTGTGGCGTTGTCATAAAACAATGCATTGTTCCTCCAAAATTCTGAATTGAACTGCTCCGCAATATTCAATTTTTGTTATATAAATGTCATATTATAATGTAGGTAGATATATTGTATAGAATTTTTTAGACATCCACATGCCGCATCCATAATGTAGTTGTTTTGCAAAAATCTATATTATTATCAATGTGTCATTATCTTTTAGACTCAACGAAACCCAAAGAGCCCGTAAATATTTTCACCTATTTGGTTAAAACAAATTATTTATAAAATTTCTAATCGATTACAAAATGAAAATTTGCAAAATACTTAAAATTTCAAGTTTATATCGTTAATATTTTAATTTTTTTTGTTCTATTTCGGTAAATGCGCCTATCACGAATGGAGCAACTTACTTTTTAACCAATTAAATAGCGAAGATCACTTTACAGACAAAAATTATTTAATTCCACTTCTTACTTTCGAACTATTAGATTTACATTTTGTACTATTCAATTACAATTTTGCCTAACATCTTCCAGCAATTTAGAAGAAACATTCGTCCCTCTCTATATATATATTTTTAAATATTTGCAAAAAAAAAAATTAAATAGAAACCTTTTTTTTTATAATAGAACAAAATAAATAGAGAAAATTGTAACACAACAAAACAAAAAAGGTCTCCTCCTAAAAAAATGATTTAAAATTCTCTACGGTATGTTTTATGGGTACAAAATAAAGAATTATTTTTGCAAAAAATAAATATTTTGATTATTTTTATACCTTTATTTACAGGACAACAAAACAAAAAAAAAAAATAAAAAACAAAAGGTACCAAGCTTTTGAACCCATTAAAGTGAGAAGACGTAAAAGCTAATAAAAGAATTGAGAGACAAAGGGAAAAACATTAAATCAAGCATAAAATAAAAAAGGATCGCTGATTAAAATTTTTATTTAAAAGAAATGAGAAAGGAATAAAAATAACGAAATAATTATTTAAACAGCTTACATATTTTGGTAAAAGCAGTTTTGTTTTTTTCGTTGGAAATTATTACGCATGTAATCAGAGTTCTTTGATGAAATAATTTACTGTATGTCTTGCATTAAAATGTCCTTGAAATCAAAAAAAATGTGGTAGAAAACCAATGGTTTGTAACCAACACTTGAGTTGTTTCCAAAAAGACATCACATTTCATTTTAACAATTTGTTATGTTAATAAAAGAATTATTTCAACATTATTTTTACTTATAAAAGGATAAAAAAAGAAAGGGCATTATTTGTGAGAATTTTTCGAAATTAGTACGATTAAAAATTTTTTGAAAACAGTTGTTTTAAATTAAGTTATTTGATCATATGTATGTAAATAATCGGATTTGTTCTAAAAAATTCAAAACATTTTGAAGAATTATCTGTGGCAAAAAAGCAAGCCATTTGTGTCAGAGTTGATTTTTTTAAGTAAATCAAATTTACTTAAAAATACGATTTGTTTCATTTTCATTTTTGTAAAAATTTGAAGCCCTCTTACTTAATGCGAAATTATAGAACGTAGGTGCAACTTTTTATTCTTCTAATAAACTTTGTGCATGCCTTATAAAAATTGTCAGATTTTCTAAAAGTAGGATTTAATTAAATTTTTTGAACACATTCTTTTTCAGTTTAATTTTACTGCGTTAGAACAGTCTAAATTAAACCAAACGAACTAGATTATCGATTTGAATGAGGAGGATTGAAATGTTACAGTAATCGATTATCTTGAAAATGTGTTTTGGCAGCTTTCTCTTACATTAAATATTACCTGTCCTAATGTTTACAAATTTTGGAAAGGAATCGTTATGGTAAAATTAAAAATATAATATTTTCTTAAGATTTCAGAAAGTGAAACATTTATGGATCGAATATAGGCAACATTCAACTACAACTAGTAAAATGGAATTGGTTTTTGTACTATGAAATTCCTTTGAATTTTTTCTTGCATTCTTTATAACATAAACCTCTTTATCACATCAATCAACATTTTCAACTTAGCACTTTATAACAAACATATTTGCATAATTAGTGAACAAATATTTATAATTATTGCTTTTCAATTGAAATTCAATATGAAATTTATTTAAATTCAAAATAATTAATTTTTAATTAACAAAGTATACAAATTGATTTCAGAATAATTAATAACAATAAAAAAAAAAAATTTAGGACATCACCAAGAACTCAACTCCTTTAGTTTTATGCATGCATTCGCAAAATGCATTAGCGGCTTCACATCTATATAATAGATAGTAAAAAAAATACATAAATATGCAAATTATTTTCAAAATCCTCTAAATAATGTTTTGTATACGACAGTGCAATAGAATAAATTTTGTGACAGAATAGTTTAGAAATTAATATGTTAATTTGGGCAAAATCCAAAGTTTAAGAAGTGTTAGTTCGGAATTAGTATCGGACTTAAACTAGAGAAACCAATTTAATTAAAAATTTTTTAATTTTAGTGAAAATTTTGAATATTAAATTTTTGCTCGAACTCAAAATGATATACTATGAATTCAGAGTTATGAAGGGAGGATGTGAAAGGAGGATCAAAATGGAAATGATTTTTTTGACACTTAACTAAATAAACATTTAAAAATATATGAAACTAATTATGTATAAGCATTTTCCAAAGAAGAGAAACCATTAATTTAAATTTATCACACCCAATACTTAAACTACAGGTGCGCTTTTAAAACAGCATACGTTACAACCCAAAAAAAAGTCTAAAACATACTTGTCTGATCCAGAATACTGGTTACAATCGTCAATAACATTTCCAGCTGCTTCATAATTATCATCAGTAATAACACCAATCATTCTACCACCTTCTAACATTTTTTCTTTATTTATTTTAACGTCATCGGTAAGCTAAAAAGTTAAAATCCGATTTATACTCGTAACCATTTTACTTATTTTAATTAAAATTTCAATAATTTCAATTTTATTTGTTACCAATCCAAATTTATCCATAACACAAGCTTTAAAACATTTTCCAGCTGGATCAGAAATTGGTTCATGTTTCTTAATTTTTGATAGAAGTTCTACAAATAAAAAAAAAATATTATTAATGAGTTGAAGTTTAAAAGTGCAGTCGGGACTTTATTGAGATTTTCAATGAAAAAAATTATTCTTTATATATTTTTTGCTTAAACACTAATTTTTTCTCTAAGCAACAACTTAAAATAAGATTAATATAATAAATTATTCTCAAATCACACGAAAATAATATGTACTTTTGTGCAAGTGCACAATACGATTGCCTCATTGTTTTTTGATGGCTCAGATAAAAATTTAAGAAGTGTCAACTTCTAAATTAATGTCTTTGTCAACTGTATTCGCTTATAATTCCGAAAAATCCATGCCATTGTTCAATAAGTGAGACATTATTCTTTCGATTGTCTTCCGAATATTAGTGTTTGAAATTTTACTTGTATTTCAATTGCCATTTTACTGTTTTTTTTTTGCATTTATTAAATAATCCACTTAGTTTTTCCAGTACATATTTTTTTTAATCCTTTTAAAATTCTTGGGCTTTCCCGTAGCTTCTTACCTTCTGAAATATTTGTTTCAGCAACGCAATCTTTTACAGCTGACATAAAAGCAGCTTTAATTTCTTCTGGCATTTCACCAGATACTCTTTTAATGGGTATGGCGGAAGCAATAATCACAAATAATACTATAATTGATTTCATTTTAAATTTAATAAAAATATTATTTTTTTAATCTTTAAGAAAAATTTTGTTATGCAGTATTATAGACTTTACCGTACAACTAAAAAAATTATTATCAATTCGGGGATTTATATATTCTCATCAAAATTAATTTATGAATTAAAAATTTAATTTAAAATTGTCAAATCACGCTTACAAACTATACTTACAAATGTTGTACTAAAATACTAAAATTATATAGTAAAAAGCTTTAGAATTTATATATGGTTCTAATATTAACTTTTATGCAATTAAAGTTTTTGACAAAATAACGCTAAATTTCATACTTTGTACTTAAAATATTGAAATATCGAGTACAACAAGCATACATACATAAATTAAATAGTATAATTATACAGTTATTAATTAAATTTAAATGAAATCTGATAAAAATAAGAATAGAAGTAAAAATTTTTTTGCTAATGTCATTAAAGCAATGTTGCCGTTTGTAATTTAAACTGTGTACATTTATAGCAGAATGTCATAAGAAAAACTTCATGAACTATTTCAATGCAGTTTTCAACGATTTTTCCTGAAAACCGTCCAGTTTACAACCGAATTATCTCGAAAATGGGACCCCGCACAAAAAAAATATTAAAGGATAATTTGAAGATCAACTCAAAATCTTTCAAATAGGATAAATTTTTATCTTATTTTTTTTTTACTTATTTCCTCAATAACATTTTAAGTAATGCCTCGAATGGCACATTGAGCTACTTTTAACTTTTGATTGCATATTAATTTCTTCAAATCGATTAATAATTATGGAAACTATAGCTATTTAAGTAATTGATCTTTTTGTCGAAACCAAAAATTTTCGGCTGGGATAATAGGAATTAAATATTCATTTGCAGCCCTCGCACCAGGACTGAATTTTTTCATAAAATTGTACTACCTTTCTGTCACCGAGTTACTCTTCACTATTTCAATTAAATTGACATAATCGGGAGCTAATATATATTCAAAATGCAGTAAATGTACTGACTGTTTTTACAGAAAGCTAACGACAACAAATTTCCAATACTACATACCTATTATATTTCAAATTATATATAATTAAAGGCTCATCAAGATGACTCAAAAGTGACGATATTAACGATTTCCAAATAGTATATGAATGTGACAAGAATTTAAATGGAACAATTAAAATGTTCGCATGCATACTCTTTTTTTTGAATTATGGGTAATTATGGGTTACGGGAAAAATATCGATAATCATCGTGAGATTTCACATTTAAAAAAAAAATTATCATGTGTTGTCTCAGTATTATTTTGTCCACACTAAAATCAAATTCTCTGAATGAATCTTTTATAAAATTGTTTATTTGCTAAAATCATAGAGAACAACAATTAAATAATTGTCACTGCAATATGGTGCATATTCCCATAGTGGATTTTATTTTTCTTTTTGCATTTTATCTTAGATTTATTCTAAATTGCATGCAATCATAATAATCATGCAATATATTAATGATCAATGAACAATAATTTTCTATCACCTAAACTATTATAAAAGATAATTTATATTGTGTAATCTGCACGCTTTAATGCATACCTAGCAGTATTAGCATGTTAAATTAGACGAATTCTGGTTACGAAAAAAATTCTTAAAAATGTTTTTAATTGTTTATTATTTAATGCAAATAGAGTTGCATAATAATAAAACAATTGAATAAAATCAAACGTAATAAGTCAATCACCTAGATAGGCAAACATGTTAATAATTTTAAATAAATTTCTAATATTTTTCCTTAAAATTAAAATTATTATTCTCTTAATATCACAACATCAATGTTTTGCTATTGCAAACTTTTAGGGGCAGAATAAATTAATAGACAAATTAATTTAATAATCGAATTAGGTGGTTTTGGATACGAAATCGTATTCCTGACAAGATGATGCTTAACGTAACAATTTGGTAAAGCTGAAAGTTGCAAAATAAGAATTTTTTAATCAAAACAGGACGAACAACATTGAGAACTCCAAAATTTGTATAAACCTCTTTCATCTACGCCATATTTTATTTCCTAAAAATTTCTTAATTTTCCTTTGATATTTTAACATTTTCAACATAAACGAAACATTTTTAACATTTTAACTTAAACGAAAAGCATAAGAATATGCAATATTTAAATTTAAAAATTCTGTAAACATATAATAATAACATACTCTTTAAAGATCTTTAGTAAGCACTCAACCACAACATAAATTATTATTTATGTACATAAATTACTTATGACATTATTCAATTACATTCTCAGCCTTAATTAACGTCATGCTTTAAAAAAACTGCTATTACTTTTCTTTGTAATCAATCGATTTTCTTGTCTAGAAACATTGAAATAATTCATAGAAGCGTAACACGTTAATACACAAAAGAAGATCCGTTATTATTTTCTCTTTTATATTTCTTATATGCCTATACGTGATATAATTTAAAGAGACAAGCCCTCTTATGTCTATCTCAAAATACATTAAAATTACATTCCCTCCAAAAAAAAATTCCTCCCCTTTTTTACTTTTACAAAATATTACAAGTAATAATTTTACATTATCACTTTAAACAAACTTATTAATTATTAAATTAATTAAAAATACAAAAAAGTTTATTATACAACAAAACAAAAATATGAAGAAAAATTATACACATAAGACGAAAGAAGCATACCACATATGGGGAGGGGGTTCAATTGGGTAAAAAAGCCCAAATATCATAATGTACTTATACAAAAATCAAACACACACTCATAATTATGAAAAATTACTTTAAATACACCCTCAAAAACACAAAATATATAAGTAATAAAAAGCAACAAAAATTGTCGAGGATTAAAATCAAAATTAATATGATGTAGGTATATTGTTCGCATGCTTTTACTAAATAAATAAATAAATTTTTAGAAAAAAGAACAAATATAAAAAGATGGTCGATCATACCTTTTGTTTGTAAAATAGCACATTTCAATTTAACAAGTTAAATCTAGAATAACTCCGGCAATACGTCCGAAGACGGAAGAAAAAAAATCAATGAATAACTTTTAATAATTAAAATTACTATGGGGAAGAAAATTACCATGAAAATTTGCAAAAAAAACCGACTTAGAAAAACGATTCAATTCGATGGTGCCTATTCAATTACCGCAATTGTATATAGTTTTTCATGATAGAAGCAATTTCTGATCGACCAAGTTTTGTAAAATTGCTTTAGAACTTTACAAATTGCTAATTGACTTTCATACATATAGTATAGTGTGGAAAATTTTGCATTTTCGCAAAGTTGAACAACTTTGGCTACTTTGAACAGTGGTCGATGTAAAAAAATTTTATTCTATTGAGAATGAGACTATCTCTTATTTTATCTCTTTCGCTCTTGAATGATATAGAAGCTTTGTAAGAAGACACGGACAAACAGACAGATCAAAACTTTAAGGCAACCATTTGCAAACTTTTTTTAAAAATGTACAAAAAAAAAAGCAATGTAAGCATTTTTTTTCAAGGATATTTTTTTTTGTTATTTTTATTTAACATTTAAGTATAATGAAATTTTTTTTTCTATTCATTTATATTTATTTATTGTTGAATTAAACGTGTATATAATCATTAAAATAATATTTAAACACATTTAAAAATTATATGGTAACATTGTAAATAAGTAGATACACAGAAAATCGCATACAATAACACATACACCAAATTCTAATGAAACACACATTAATAATCTCTCATATATGTACATATGTAAGTAGAAGTACGTATAAATTTCACAAAAATTTCATTTATTTTTGATTTATTTGAATTTTATTTAAATATTTTTTTTACACTGGTTTTTAATCTTTTTGAACAAAGTGAAATATAAAACACAAAAAAATTCATAAGAATTTTAGGCTTTTTATATGCTGGCACATTCAAATAAACAAAAATTTGTGGAAATAAATGAATTTTTGAATGAATTTCTATGAAACAATAGAAAATTGGTTTCGGGACGGAAATTATTAATTTAAGTTTTTGGGGCATTATGTTTGATGATTCAAATTGATTCATACTTTTTGGAGTCCTGATCATATATAAAACAGGAATAGAAACTTTTTGAATCGCTCAATATTTTCGAAATCACTACAGTTTAATTTGCATTAAATAATTTGTTAGAATATTCCATACTTTTAGGCTAACAAAATCAAATCATCTATTAATAATATGAAAAATTTTTAAATCACAAAATCTTTGCGAAGAATATTTTGTTGCCCAAAATTAATCTGCCAAAACAAAATTTAATATTTTAATTTTTATACAATTTCTAATTTTATATAATGTAATTTAAAGTCACATTGTATTTAAGGTTTACACATACATATATGAGTACAACCATTTCTACCTTATATTTAAAAATTAAGGATAGGCGAATTCAGCGTTTTTCTATTATTATATTTATTTTTCTTTGGTTCTATACTTTTGTTTTTTTTTTATTAAAATATATAAGAGGATTTAATTTAATAATAAATTTTTGTTATAAATGCCTATGCATATTGTGTACATGTGTGTATATTATGTATAAATTTTATTACTCAATGTATGTTTATAAATTTACAACGATAAAGCTCTTAAAAAATATTATAGCATGTATAAATGTATGTATTTTTTAATATAGTTGAAGCGTGAGTGAACAAAAGAAAAGGATTTTTTTATATAATCGGGTTTCCAATATTTTTGGTTATTATTACTTTTTATTTTTTTATACCTTTTCAAAAGAAAATACTCTTGTTATAGTAGACATACTTTGTTAATGTACTTATATCACATAATATGCTTTCATCTATATAGTAATTTGCTTTCATTCAAAATATTTATTAAATATACTTTTGTTTTTCTCTTTATTTTTTTGTGTGTGAGAATGATTATGGGGCACATTCATTTGGAGGAAAATAATTTTTGAATAATTACTTAATAAGTATTGTGATTTATTTTTTATTAAATATTAAACTATGTGTATATAATTTATTTTAATAAATATTTTATTTTATAGAAACCATAACAAATTAATCTTGAAATATTTGAAATTTGTAACGTTAGCACAATGAAAGTTACAATATTGTTAATGAAAATATTGTGGTAAGCACGATAAAATTTTAATTATAATGTGCTTGTATAAAAGCTGTTGTTGAGTGGAGAATAGTTTGGAAAATGTAAAAATTTGTGAAATTTCATATGTAAATTCTGACATCAAAAATCTTGTGCATAATTCAGCTTAAATAGTGTAGTACGAGTGGAATACGGTTTTGAGGGAATTTTAATTTTGTTGTTTGATCAAAATTTAGTCTTTTTATCAACATATCATTTTTATTATCGAAAACATATCATTTTTATTAATCAAACTAAATCATTTTTAGAAGCATAAAGATTTGTTTTGATTAAAGAAAATGGTTTCAGCTTGTTTGCAAAATGGTTTTGCAAGCTGTGAAATCAGCGTGTTTGATGAAACCCAATAATTTGGCTTTATTATATCGAATGATTTTTATTGATCAAACTCAATGAATTTGTTCGATCAAACAAGGCCGAACCAAAGCAAATAATCTTATATAATTACAATTAAAATTGAATGTGAATTAAACAAAATTATTTAGAAAATTTCATTACAACCTGTATAAGTTGTAAAATTTTAAATTTCATTGAAGTTAATTGAAAAATTTTGAATTGAAGCAGATTTTTTTAAATGATATTTTTTGTTCTAATTTCATTTTTTAATTTTATTTACTTATTTGCACAAGTAGCTTGTATAAAAATCGAACCAGTTTCACAGTGTCTCTAAGTACAGTTGAGCTATCATAAATTTGCTACCTTTTCGATTTAGAATTTTAGAACATAAGTCATATACTCCCGAAAATTTTAATTTACTACATTTCAAGACTTAATATACGAGGAGACAATAATTTATAATTTTACTGCTAAATCTTGAATTCGAATCCTGAAAAAATTGTAAACAAATTTAAATTTCACACGCACGATTAACTGAACCAAAATTCCACTTTTATCATAAAATAATTTTTTTAATTTTAAAATTCTAATTCAAATAAATGTTTTGTACTTTTTTCGCTTTCTCGTATTAAAATTAATTATACTCCAATAAATTGTTGAATATTTAATTAAAATTAAAATTTAAACTAGAAATTTAATATTTTCCCTACATAGGTAATTAATAGCAAAACTATTTTAATATTTTTGCAAAAAAAAACTTATAAATATTCAAGAATATAAGGGTTTTACATGAATAATAAATTTTGTCTAATGAAAAAAGTTGAAAACAAAAAAATTCGTAAAAGATGGCGAAAATAAGAAAAACTAGAGTCAATTTGAGAAAAACAAAAAAAAAACATAATAAATATTACATCAAATTTTTCAATTAACTTTAAAGTTTTGTAAAATCTACATAATATACAAAATTGTAATTTTAATTTTGCTGAATATAAGGATACATACAAGGATATAAGGTAATATTTTTCTTAAATGTAAGTTGAACAAATATAAATAAAAAAAGTAAAATAATTAAAATGATAACGAGAATCATACGAAAGAAAGTGTATGACAGAATGATAAATTATTATAAAATATTTACAGTTAAATAATTTTTGCTTTTAATTATATTTTCACATCAAAGTATAGTCTATTGACTTTTCCCCCGAACATAAATGGTTCTGATAATTTTACATCATCATAAATTATTATTGTTCAATAATTTCTCAAAACTGAGAATAATAAATGGAAAATCCTTCATACAACTGTAAAACGGATGGATCAGATAGCTAAAGGTATAAGTCAAGAGAGAAAAATTAAAAATTTTCTTTTTGAGTAGGACTCGAACCAGCTTTCTAGACTGACGCTCTATACCGACTGAGTTACAGAGATATGAAGAAATTATCGTATTTTAATAAAAAATTCATTTGTAATGAAAAATGAGAATTTATTTTACCATCGTAACACAAAATAAATTCTTTTTCGTCTACAATTTACATATAAAACACGGTTCATCCATTTTGTTCGATTTGATGTGCTTTTGATTTTATTTTAACGATATTTTATGTGAATGTTTTATATTGACTACGATATAACATGTTATGGTATTTAGATTTTCTTTAATTAGCATTAGGTGGAAAACGTGAATTCCGTTCGACTGGAAAATTATGTTTGATAATAAACTTTTTAAAATGATGAAACAAAGAAAATGCTAAGCTCATCTGATACAACAAAGCTCATCTCATACAACAAAGCTCATCTCATACAATAAAAAGTAGATTTATTATTCATTATGAATCCCATATATGAGTATTATTATCCATAATTCGTTATGAATCCCATGAGATTTTAAATTTGTATAGAAGGTGAGATCATATTTAGCACAATTGCCTTTCGAATTGAAACAATGCAGATCTAAATTTTATTGTTCGCTCGTTTACAGGCTCGAAAGATTTTCAATCCTAAATAATCAACATTTTCAAGAACATATGTGACTTTTCATTTGTTTGTCTTACAAATTTAAGTATTTTATTTTTAAAATAAATTCCAAATTTTGTTGCTATCTATAAACGAATTTCATTTAAACTAACGATTTATTCTATTGAGAATGAGAGTATAAAATTTTATCTGTCTCGCTCGTAATTGATATAGAAGCTTTGTAAGAAGACACGGACAAACAGACATACTTTAAGGCAATCATTTCTCTTAAACATTTTTTGAAAATGTACAAAAAAGAAACAATGTAAGCATTTTTTTCAAGGATATTTTTTCTGTTATTTTTATTTAACATTTAAGTATAATAAAATTTTTTTTTCTATTCATTTATATTTATTTATTGTTGAATTAAACGTGTATATAATCATTAAAATAATATTTAAACACATTTAAAAATTATATGGTAACATTGTAAATAAGTAGATACACAGAAAATCGCATACAATGACACATACACCCAATTCTAATGAAACACACATTAATAATCTCTCATATATGTACATATGTAAGTAGAAGTACGTATGTGACTTTTCATTTGTTTGTCTTACAAATTTAATTATTTTATTTTTAAAATAAATTCCAAATTTTGTTCCCATCTATAAACGAATTTCATTTAAACTAACGATTATATGTATACCATATAGTTTTATATTCGATATACTAAAAATAGAAGCTCTACAGTTTCTTTATATAAAAATAATAAGATTAAACCAAATAATTTTTCTTTTAAACCTTGTATGAATGTATGTAATTTCAATAATAAATGCACTATTTAAAAAATATTAAGTCTTATATAACAATGCAACAATAAAAATTTTTAATTTAATAAAATTTATTAGTATACACACAGAAACCCCTACAACTACAATATAATAGCACGTTTAATATACAAACATACATGATTTGAAATTGAACATAATTTTTTACGATAAGAGGAAGTTTCTTTTTATACAATATGATATTTGATATTTTAAAATAAGAAATTAAAATATTCGACATAATTTTGTATTCCAAAGTTATTTTAATATGCTACAGCCATGCGATATGCAATTTTTAATCTAAATTAATTTTAAAATATTCATAAATTCTAAAATGTACATATGTATATGTATGTATTTATGGTAACTAACTATATTATAATAAAAAAAACAGGTGGTTAATTAAAAATTTCATGCAACGCGATTTTAATTTAAAATAATTTTAAATCAAGGCATTTATAAGGAAAATCATAATCAATATAAAAAGTTAAGATAAGAAGCTCAATTTAATTCTTAATTCTCCAAGTACTTATGTAAGTAAGCAATATGGTAATAGGGGTCTAAACAGATGACTTAATGAATAATATGTTTTGATATTTTAAAAAGGATAATATTATGCCACTACAATAAATAGAAAAACAGGGCATATCAGAAGCATAGCGCATAAATAATAGATTATTGTCACGCAATATGGGCAAAGCCAAAAAAAAAAATTACTATTCCAACATAATCATAAAATATTACTCAAATGCATAAAAATGCAAATTTATTGTTGTGCAGAAGCAAATTTATGCAACCCCTTAAATACAAAGTGCAGTATACTTTAATGATTTTCAAAATATTTCTCCAGCTCTGGCATGAGTATGTTCAATTTTTTAAAATTTTCAAATTAATTATAATATTACTCTATCACCAGTAATGTAAAATTTTGAATTTATTATAAATTGGCGCACTGTTGGCTGTTCTAATAAATCAATTAGAACAGCGCTTTCTAAAGAATAGAAATTTTCACACAGGTTCACAGTATACAAAAAAAATTTATACGCTCTCATTTATCTTTTCAAAAACGATTTTGAAACATTTGCATTTTAATAATTTAAAGTTTAACCTAATTTTCAATAATTGGAAAACTATACCGAAATCAAAATTCACCTTATTTTGCGGTCTTCTATAAAAATTTTATAATTTTCCAATACATGCTACACATATAATTTTACTAAATTACACACAAATGTTAGAAATGTAGATAATTATGTATTATGCATTAATTGTATCCAACATAATATATATATATACATTATGTATTTTAAAACTAGTACAAAGATGCGTATACCACAAAACTATGTGTTGAATATGAAAAATATACTCGGAGTTTTATATGTATATAAATATAGAACAACCTTAATAATTAAAATATAATTTTTTGAAACAGAATTAATTATTATTATCTTATTTAAAACACGTGAATGAACCTATTTTTCTATAAAATAGCATTTAGTGGGTTATGGTGAAATTTATTAATATGAGAGTAAATGTATAAAAATTATTGGGTTAAAATTTGACACGCAACCCAACTTAAAATCTATTTTATCAGTTTACAACATAATTACGGTTTTTTAATGGCATATAAGTATCGTGTTCTAATCCTTTATCAAAATTTTTATTTATGTTAAAATTTCTATTTAAATTAACCTAATTTATGACTAAATAATTCATTTAAAACTAACTAAATAATTTATTAATTAAACGTGTTTAAAACAATTCGGTATTAAATAAGTATGATTCATTTTACAAAACTTTAATATGATATTTCAATTTAAATTAAAATAAAAGAAAAAGTACACACGTGTCATAAAATAGTATATGAGAATTTAGAAATCAAATTTATACAGTAAACACACGAATTTGCGTCGAGTTCCACTACATTAAACAGCAAAGACTGGTTACGAATACTCGTATGTACTAGAATTTTAAATGACAGAAATGATTCTAATGACTAGTAAAAAACACTATCACTCTCAAATTATGTGCTTTCATCTTCAGTCATATTGATGGCTTCATAATATATTACTCTACTATCAGCTTGTCAAAAAGCTACACATTAGAAAATTTATGGGGCCTTAATTAAATACATAATTACTATGGTCAAATCCTCTAGAATTTGTAGAGCTTTTTTGTTTTAATAAACTCATATAAGTAATTATAAACGCATTATTCATGAAAGAAATATGCGATTCAATGAAAGAAATATGCTATAATTTATTGTAACTAATCTTCTTACTTTCCAATTAAACGCGTGTGACAGTATAATATAAATTTTTACAGCTTGTTTGGGCATATATTCTCCAAAATATGAATCTCAAGAATGCTGTCCAAGTTCTTTTAAAACAATGTATTTTTATAAAAGCAACTCAAAATACACAATAGTCCTAAGCCATCCAACTTGATATTAAAATAAAAGTATTTTATGTAAGTATCTTTTTATTAGTTTTAATTTTAACTAGAATCTCTAAAAAATAAGATTAAACAATATTAGCAAAATTAAACTACAAGTATGCTATGGTATCAAACCATAAATTATTTTGGTCAGTATTGATTTATTATTATAAAATTAATGATAAAGTAATTCAAATTGAATAACCCTTTACAATTAAAAATCCCCGTCGGAGACAATTACGTCAATTCTAAAACCTTATATGTATACAAAAATAATAAACTCATATATCATTCTGATTGTTATAAACATTATTACAACATCAAAGTGATATACGACTGTAAAATATACATACATAAATAATACAATATATCTGACAATGTTATAATTATCTCATGAGAGTAATTAATGCTATGAAGGTACATGCATGTGTAAATCTTTATAATTATATATAACTAAATAGAAAATGTGTTTGCAACCCTAATTATTCTGTTGTAATAATTTTTTTTGGAAAATTTATATTAGTATACCTAGTCTGCATGTATGAATGCTTTATTAAAATAATATATTAATAATATTTAGTGTAATACATGTAGATATTGTTATATTTTCTGACTTTAATAGTATATTTTACATAATATTTCTTTCCTACAAGATATTGTGCTTACATAACATTAACGAACACATACGTAAACATGAGTATACTTATATGTATGCATATGTTTTTCAACGTAATTATATTTTAATAGATCTTAACAAAGTTATAAGAAACACGTGACAAAATATTTAATAAAGTAACATGTTATTTGTGCCTTAAGTTAATTTTTAAAATTAATTTAATAGAAACTTATTTTGATTTAGGTTGTTATAAGAATAATTATTCTAATTTTTGAATTTAAATTCAAGTTGAATGAGGAATTTATACAAAATTTTTTGTTTTAAAATTTAAAGAATTCTTTAAGACTTAATAAAAAAAACATTTTTAATACTTAATAGCATGTAGAGTGTAGGAGCTGAGGTTGTAGACATTTATTTAAACATTTTGTAGACCCGATTGTAAATATCGCCCCGATTTCAACACAAAATCAATCCCCATACCTCCATACTCTAAAATATAAAAAAAAGGCAAACGTCTGTGGTTAGTAGACACTCATAATATGGACTTGCAGCATAAAAAAACTTTTACCAGTTACTATAAAAGTTTGTAAATGCAGGGAATGCAGGAGTTTCCACCAGACAGTTTTGCTCGAAAACAAATGCAACTTAGCGATACAAATGGAATAATACAACTCTGTAAATATTTCGATCATCTATTAGAGCCGAAGAATAAATTTTAAGATTTCATTAACTTTATTCAACATGGTATTATTTATTCTATCTCATGTAAAATTGGTCTAATCTCATTTTGATTATTTTTATTAAAAAGAATTGATAAAAATAAAAATTGGAAATACCAGCACTGAAATATCTCTGATACCTAAACGTATACTTTTAGACGATTGACAACATCAAATAAAAAAAAAGCTTTAGCTAAAATGACTGCCCAAAATTTTGTCATAATTAGGTTATGTACCTAATTAGAAAACCAAAAAGAAAATTTTCCCCTTAGAAAAAAAATATGCCCAATAAATTACTCAAAAATTAAAGAAACAAAATAAATAAAAAATTATTTAAATAAATAAAATTTATTATGAGTACATAAAAAGACATCAAAATGACGCATATGTACAAATTCCATAATTTTGATAGGCTAAAGACAATTTTTATGAAAGCCAGATGATGCTCCTATCGTATTTAAAAAGAAAAGACAAACACCAAATACAAATTCTCTATATATATGCTTAGGAGAAATTTTTTCGACTCCTTCGCAAAATATAAAGAATGAAAACCAGAAAAAGAAGAACAAAAGAGAATCCGAAAATATTTAATTTCTCAAAATTTCTCTTAAAACAATTTTATTATAAATTTTTTGTTACCCAATTTAGGCATATTTGAAAACAAAATGACATTCTCTGCTATCTTTTTAGCACATTTTTGAGATTTATGTTATAGAAATTGTAGAACAGTCTTATATATAATGATAATTCGATTTAAACCAATCTTGTTGATAAGAAATTATGAGCTTGTCTCTTAATCTTCTAAATTACTGTCTGTTATGACTGTATATTAGAAGACACCTCATATTTCGGGACAACAGCTATGGAACACATTTAATTTTTAATTCTGAAACAGTTTCTTGCTAATTTGTTCTATAATAAGGCGCGCACATACATGTATCTCTTAGATTCGACTAAATTATGACACGGTAGCAGCCCTGCAACTTTTCTAAAATTACCTTTTTAAACGCAAATTTTGAAAAATCCTTCTCCAACGCTCCAAATTTGATTTTCAAATACTGATTGAAAATTTTAATTCCTTCTAAATATTTAGAATAAGTAATAAATTTGACATGTGTTCAATTTTTCTCTTTCCTTGCTTTTGTTCCTTAATAATATGTTGTGAAAATGAGCCTTGTTTAACAGGTGCCCTAAAATACGAGTTAAATATTTGAAAATTTTATTAAAATCAATTCAATTTTTTAATATACACAAAAAATGTTTATAAAATATCAAAATTTCAATAGAAATACTGTAATACAGCAAAGATGTGCTTATTTACTAATCTTTATCACGATTCTAACTTCTTAAATCTTATACATCAATAATTTGTTATGTTTTTTGTTCATATAAAAAAAATTATTTTTGTTTTTTCAATGTTTTTGTTTTTAAATGACCAACAAATAAAACATTAATCATGGGATTTTTTATCCTTAAAAAAGCCGATATTCTTTGTTTTTTCTTCCTTTTTTTTATAAAACAAAAAACATAGCCAAAATCTTTTATAAATAAATTTTCTACTTAATTGAATCTGGGCTATAAAAGTTCATAATCATAATGAAGATTAATAAAGAAATTATTATTGTTTGTTTTGTTTTTTTTTGGAAATTTAAATCCTCAAGAGATCCTTAATTTTTTATAATTTTTGTTTTTTTTTTTTTGAAAATTCTCAAAATAAAACTTGAAAGATTTTTAAAGAAAAATTTCGAAAAATTTTATATTTGTATAATAAATAAATAAATTTAATAACCATTTATATGGGGTTAAAAGTCTTTAAAAGATTAGGAAAAGTATATTATGAGATGCATCAACAATTTATAAAATATTTAAGGATTTTTACTTTTTTTTAGTAAATATTTTTGTCTACAGTGGAGACAAGGCAATTTTGCAAATAAAATTTTAGAGGTCAATGGTTTAAATTCATCAATATTTTTATAAGAATAAAATATGGGAACTATGTGAAATTTGTGAATTCTGTAATATGCTTTATAAATTATCAATTATTTATTTGAATTAAAAATTTTTATATATTGTCTACGGCTATATGAGGGTCTTTTGGTGCTAGAAATACGCGAAATTTTATATAAATTCAATGAACTTTGTGACTTGTGATGTCAACTTTATGTAATTCAAGTTCAATTTCTTCAAAATAAAACTCCGCTTCCTCTTTAGAAATTTTGAAACTTAAAGACTAATTGTGAATGTCTACTGTAAATAAACTTTTTCAACTAGTGGCGAAAAATTAATTTTACGTGCTAAGAATTTCAATATAAAGTAGGCTAAAATTTGTTAGTTTTTTGACTTTTAAAGTAAAACAAAAATTTAAAAAGTATTTATTTGAGTTTATTGCAAATGTTAAAAGTATAAGGTGTAAGTGCGACTAACAATCAAAATTCACTTAGTCTAAAATTTATATATATTCATTTTTTTTTTTGGAAAATCAACTGGCATTTGAACAGTAAGTGAAAATAAAAGTTCAGTGCTGCAATAATGAATTTTTCATTAAGTTAAAAAGGGATCTATGGAACGTCGGAAGCAGTTTTAACTTCAACTTAAATGCAAATCTAAAATTTAAACGCCTTTATACAACAGCATTCACTAAAAAAAATTTTTAAAGCTTTAAAATATATTTTTAAGAATAACGGAATAAAACATAATAAAAGAATTGTTTACCGATAATGTTAAAAATAATTTGATATCACTTGTATTTTCTTATACATATATAAGAGTGTAAAAAAATTGATAACGATTAATATTTTTCCCTTTTTCTCTTTTCTTTATTTTCTTCTTGTACAATAAATTATCTAAATAATTTTTTCCTATATATACTATTGTTAATGATTCATACACAAAAATAAATAAATATTTTTCTGATTTTTCAACTCTCATTCCTACACAATATAGGAAAACAAAAAGGAAATCGAAAATTTAAGCCACTTAATATATAAAATTGACAAATAGCAAACGTAATGGTGTCATTATTCAATCTTTTGTTGATCCTTCGAGAGTCGATTTGTATAAATTTTTTTTTTTCTTTTTCTATTTTGTCATTTTTCTCATTCAGATATTCTTTTTGCTGTTTTATTATACGTATTTCTTTTGTTATTATATGAAAGCCCGCTGTTAAATTCATATGAATATGCATGGAATAATTCAGCAGAGTGTTAATGTTATCGATGTTACAAAAAAATTACAGTTAATAGATGGAATTGAAATTTATGAATTATTTACATTATTAGCCTGCTCTAGGTTTCGAACCAAAGAAACAATATTATAAAACAAATAGACTATAAATTATGTTAGCTAAAAATGGGCAAAGAGAACCCCTTTCACATATATGAAGATCAAAAATTCTCTCCCGCGCTGCAGATATTCTATGAAGGGAAATTTTCCCATTTAGTACACCAGCCAATAGTTTAAACTTCGGATGACCCAGTCAATTCCCACTCCACCGACTTGAAATGATTAATTTACTTTTTGTAGTATAATGGCCTTTCTTGACCATTACCCCCAGTAGTCAACATAATTATAGCAAAACAACACGAAACTACTCATTTTAATAGCGACTTGCCTTAGAACGATTTAACAAACCAACCAAATCAAACTGACCTTTTCTATTTAAGGTTATAAAATATTGGAATGTAAAAAAAACTTCATAACTTTCGTAAATATTTTCTTTTCTTTTTCGCTAGTATTATGTGTCCCAATGAAAATTCGAAATAATTTTAAAGATTCCTACTTCTTCAAAAAAAATTTTTTTTTTTTTCTTTTTTTTCAATTGTTGATAATTTTTCCGAAATATAATTCTTTTATTGGTATGAAAAGAAAACTTCCAGTTATTCGGAATAAAATACTTTTTTTTTATTTTTTTTTGCTAATATATTTCGTGCGCTACATACGCACTTTATCAAAGCTGATTTTCTTCTCTCCTAGTTTACTTCTACTCCTAGTCAATGAGCTAATTAGTAACTAAAAATGCACAGTACACTCTGTAAATCTGTAAAACATCATTTTGGTTTTTTTTATTATACATATATCTTTAGAATTGAAATTACCAAATAAATTACATATTGATATTTTATACAAAATGATTTAATGGAAAAGAAATAATAAATATTAAGTAATTTGTATTAGCTATACATATGCGTTACGTACACGGTGTATATAATTACAATAGAAATCTAACAATTGAATACATTTAAAATTTTTAGTGGAATGTCTCTAAAATCACAATAAGAATTAATAGAGAAAACATCATTTTTTATCAAAATGTAAAGAAAAATTTTCTATTGCTCAATCGGTCCTGTTTATTTTACTCTTAAGTATATAAAATAATGTGCATATAGGGATGAGAGGACAAAGCAACTAATGAATTATATTTTTTTTTTATAAATTAACGTTAAAGATTTAGATTTAAATCATCATTATAGGTTGATAGAAATTTCTTAAATAATATTAAAGATAATTATTAAATATTTTTCATTTATATACAAAAAGCATACAAATAGAATAACGGAGAGAAGAACCCAAAAAGACATAACCTTTTCTATATGTATAATAAATTTATGAAGATTTTATGAAGAGGAAACAATTTATAGTAATTGATTTTGAGTTTTCCTTCAAAACAAAACATTAACGAATGAGCAACATGGCATTATATTGTATAAGTAATAAGTAAGTGAAGGACCGATTAATAAATAAAGATTAAACTTTTAAATAAAAATAAATATATTTTGTGAAAATATCCAATGAAAATCATTTAATTTGTTACAAATCATTTAACTATTATACCAAAATAGATTTCAAATGCGGAAGGAGAATATTATTGATATAAAGCAAACCTTCCATATAAGTATTAGAATTATAACAAAATATTTGGAGTATACTCGTAACAAAAAGATGAAGAATTATTATTTTCTCGAATAATCACTCTTTGTTGTATTGCGAAACCAGAATTTAATATTCGGATCAAACTAATGGTTAGCTGCCAAATAACATAGAAGCATCTACGAAGATACGGAATGAATGAATTATAGGTAGGTATTTAAGCACATTAACACAAAATATAAACTTACTATAAACAACTTAAACTTACTTTAAACAAATTATTCCTTTAAATTACTTAAAATTATTACTACATATTAAAAAGTATTCTCTTGAAAGTTAATATCAAAATTAAAAACTTAAGTCTTTAATCTTTTAAAATGATTTCTCTATAATGACGATTTCAAATCATTTTTTTCGTTCTCACAATATATATACACAAAAAAAAAAGAGGATGAAAAAATATTTTTACAAGATTATCTTTTATTCTTCAAAACTTCTTGAAATGCAATTCTATTTTGTTCAGTTTTACTAAAGACACACATACAATATAGTAATTGTACTCGTATCCTAAAAGAGATCACTATCAAAAAGACTAGAAATGAACACTGAAAAGAAGGTATATATACCTACATATACAATTTTTTTAGAGGAACTTCATTTTAGAAAATGCATTTTAACAATATCAGTATTATTCATGCACATATAAAGAAAATTACAATATAAAAGTATGATATACAAAAGGATAACTAGAAGCTCTACTAGAATACAAAAAAAAGAAATATCAACAAAAACCTGTTTAATGTATCCTTTTTTTTGGTTGGTCATTTTGTCAAAAGGAAAATAAATATCTTTTCTAATACTTATATAAAATATAAATCAAAATACATTCATATATACAAGGATTTCTAAATATTCATGTAAAAAAAAATTACTCATTTTACATAAGGATTTCAAAAGTAAAAACTCCTTAACAATTCAAAAAAAATTTTTATTCAAAAGTAACAAAAGTTTCCACTTAATGCTGCTTTTCTTCAAATATACTATTTATTTTATTTATGTATATACACGTAAGTATATATGGACATTATTTTCGCTTCTGTATTCACGTTCAAGTTTCTATATATATGAAACATTTTAAAGAGAAGAAAATATAAATAAATAAATAAATTGTATACTGTACTTTGTGCATATACGGTAAAAAGGACCAACCAATAGTAAAGATTTATACAAAACAAACAAAAATAATAAAAGGGATAATATGTAAAAGGAAAACGTAATATATGAATGAATAAAAATGCTTTTATAATAGTAGAGTACAGTATAGTCCGTAGAAATCCTAATACATACATATACATATACAGAGTACTTCAAATTAAGTGGCAAATAATAGCAGGGATGATTGTTTGATCAATTCCCAGCAAAAAATTGTATAGGTGAAGAGTAGGAAGGAGGAATTTCGGAGTTATTAGCATTTATTCATATGCAAGAAACCTGGTACCTTTTTTTTCGAACGACTCTAAACCGAAAACGAGCATATCTGCAAGCCCCACCCCCCGACTAACCATACAATTTTTTCCTAGAAATGTATCAAACAATCATGCCTGAAATTATTTGCCATCTTAAGCGAAACACCCTGTATAGAAAAAATATTAAAGTTGAGGACTTTTAAAGTACAAAATTTACAATAGAAAAGCCCAGACTTCTATTGAATTTTTATATTATAAAAGCTATTTTTTTTTGTTTACTTACTATTGTGCTTATATTAACGTTTTTATGTTTTTTTTGTGTAATAAAATTAACAAAAGAATTAAAGTTTGTAATATTATAATTGATTTTAAATTCAATGAACTCAGAATTTATTATACATATACTGTGAGATTGATTAATTAATATTATCGTAGAAATTATTGTAAATTGTTGTAATTCAAGTAAGATTAATTTAGAGCTTAGTTAAAAATTTTGTTTAGAAAATAAATTCTACTATAATGCACAAATTGTTTATTTTACCTTTAATTATTATTTATTTTAGTTGGCAATCCAATGTAACTCTCATGAATATTATAAATTTTCAAAATTTCACACCGTTATTTTGGATTTCATGCTTAAAATATTCTGTTTATCCTCCAGTGTTAGTAATTTTATATGAATCATGCATATATGTATTTTGTATTTCCACATTTTAATTGTTATACGCTTTTCCAATTAAATATTCTCCTTGACCAATATTCTTCTTTAAATCATTATATTTGGAATTAGTCATTCCGTTTGAAATAGTAAATAATTAATAGGTTTATGTGCATACACATATTTTCTATTATATTTCTAAGTTGAATTCTGAATCTATTTTTCCGTATACATAAGACGGCTCTTCCACATATCCGATAACTAAAAAATAAAGAAAAAACAAAAAATTAACTTTTTGTACAAAATATTTCAAAATTTTTACTAACCAGTTGCAAATTATATAATGGAATAGTATTTAATTTAAAAATAACTAAAACTGCGATTAAATTGCATGATTACTATAAAGTTGTGCAAAAAACTTCTAGGCAGAGGTGGTTTTCGTTTATGAACGCTGCGCTGAAAGTTCTACATTAGAACTAAAATTTCTAAGTCGCGCAGCGTTAAACAGTATGCAAAAACTTTACCTAAGTTTTTTTTGTTTACGCAGTCTACACATTCTGAAGCTTATAAATAATCAGTCGTTCGAAAATAACAGAAATGACATTGTTTATGAAATTGTATCCCAATACTTTTCGCCTTCCAATTCATACTTAAAGAAAAATTACTTTAATAACCCTTCAGTATCTGAATTTGCCATTTTGAAATTTTAAATTGTTTTTGAATTTTAAATTAAAAAAAAAAGTAAGAAATTTCATGAGGCAGCGACAAAATTCATATTAGAGGTCTACGCTAAAATTTCAAACATTTCTAGCATTTTCCGAACGCACTTTGTTGCAGCCAGTAATTTCCGAACGATTTATATTTTCAGTATATGTAGCGTGATTTTTCGAACGTACTACCAGCTAGAACTATTCTAGAACTGAATAAACGAAAATACCCGGAGTCTCTACCAACTGAGTTGCAAAGATATGAAGAAATTACCAGCAAATGGTTCCTTACATTACATTATACAGTAATCTACATCGTTACCAAGTATTGCTTACATTAGATTGCTACATACAACCCTTTGTTTCAAATACACAATCACATTATCCATCTGTCCTGCAATTGTATGAAGGAAGTTCCATTATTTATTCTCATAAAAAATTAATAATAAAGATAAATAACTGCATGTTGTATTGTTAATTTGTAATATTCAATAGGACTAAAAAATATAATTTTAGTATTAAGGAATTCTATAATGCAACTACTGTTTTTATAAGAATTAGTCCAAGTTGTGTTATTTATGGTTGCCATAAATACCATTTGAAACTACTTTCCGTAATTGTCATATTTTACACGAAACAAATTCATTAACAAAGCCACTATTTCCAAAACTTGGAAACCAAAATCTCCAGAATCCATATAGTAGCTCTTATGTCAACTCTTCCATTCATTCCCATACGGGTTCATTCCGATTGAAAATAAAATTTTAATCAATCAATTAATTTTTGTGACTTAGTTGAGAATAATTTCCATTTCTAAATGGGCCTCACAGCACAAATGCTTAAAAATTATTTCTGTTCATTTCAAAAATTATAGTTGTTAGATGAAATGTCCCTCTCATTCTCACACCCTATTCAATAATGTGAAAAATGAATGTAAAATAGAATTTTTAACCTTGCTTTTCTTTAAGAATTAATTTTTATAATTTTGAGCCAAAATTTTATTTCTACTATAAATCAAAGAATCCCACTACTAAATTTCACGTTCCTACTCTTTAACTCTCTTTCTATATTTAAAAACAAAAAAATAAATTAAAGGCAAACTCTTAAATTTCCTAGCAAATACTTGTATGTACATGCAATTACATAATTATCTCTAAATGAATTTTTAACATGAAATTATCCCATAAAAATTTTTTTATTAATATTCCTTTTCAATTTCTGTACTTACAATAGTCTACCAAGTTAACTATTATAAATTTCATCCAAAATTTATAAATGCATTTTCTTTCAAGCACAATAAAATAAATTTCTGTTCAAAATATAAAGAAGATCCCCACCCCTTAAGAATTAGTTGTATTGCACGAAACAAAATGAAAAAAAAAAATTTCCGAAAACATTAAAGTTTAAAATTACATTGAAAAATTCTCGTATTTTTTGTAATTTTGCAAATTTACCTTAATTACCATTATAAATATTTCATTCATTTGATAAAATCAACGTAATAAGAACTAAAAAAAAGCAAAAAATAACAAGAAACAACACCTTTATAGAAGTTTTAATTTAACAATTACTATTTTTACATTTTATATTCCCTTTATAATAAATTGCACTCAAAGGTGTCTCGGTTATAAAATTTCAGTTTTCGGTTTCAGATTTCGATTTTAAAATCAAAAGTTTTAAAAAAATATTTTTATATTTGATTTAGATTTAAAATTTAATTAGTTTTTGAAGTTGCTGAAAACGTATCTCGAATGGTTAAAACAGACCACGAACAATAAACGACACATAAAAATATAATTTAAAAGGCGCCATTATATGAAATTTTTAATGCCGCCTTTCGTTACTTCACACAGAAAAAACTCGAAATTTTATTAGCAAAAAAACAACTACAACTTTACATCTGAAATTGCTTAAAAAATTACAAAATTAGCAATATTTCTGCCTCCATATTGATTACATATTTATTTTTTAGTGACGTAGCACATTTGTGACATATAAAATGTAACTAGATTTTTTATGACTACATTTTCAATTGACGTAGTGAGATTTTTCATGTGTGCATGACAAACAAAGCATTTCTAAATTACTACGTAACATTGAAAATTTAGCTAAATAATATGAATGTTTCTACAACAGAACAAAATCACTTACAACTCCCACTATAATGTTTTTTGTTTGTACAGTAATAAAACATTGCTGTAATAGCTAAAATATATGCTAACAATTTGATCAATTTATAAAGCTATATCTGGAAAATGAATTCATAAGTCAACATAGCCTTGACTAAAATAAATAATTGGGAAAACAATAAAGTTTTATGCTGCATCGGCAATAATATATGGCTCTGAGTAATGAAAACGACTTGTACTGTTTAGAAGCATGATAAAAAAAAAATAGCAACTAATGTTAAGAATGCGGTGCAAAAAAAAAACATGGCAGAAAATGTTATTTTTTCGCACTATCTGAATTTCTACTAGTTTTAATCACTAGGAATATGCGATACTATGGCAGATATATAGTAATACTTTTTTGAGTGGATATGAACCTTGAAATAGCGTATATTATTTGAAGGGTGCCAGAATATAAAATTTTCAATATCGTGTTTCTTCATGCCAAAAAAAAACTTCAAATACCCAATACTACTTGTAGTAAATCAAATTTATAATGGCACCCTTTATAGAACCACCTATGTTATTATACACCTACTTGATTTGAAAACAGAGAAAAAAAATTAAATATTATAATGTAAAATAACAAAGTAATTTTGATTTAAATTATTCTCTCTCTTGCACTACAATATTTTGCAATACAACCAATTCTTTACGTAATTTACTATACAGAAAATAATGGTACTTAAAGAGTTATAAGGTAAAAAAAAAAAAAACAAATTTTGTAAAGCAACAAAGAACAATCCTTTAAAAAGAGTGTAATAAATTCTTAAAATTTTCTTTCTCACATTTTAACATTTATACTTTTTGTATATTTACTGAATTTTTAACATTTCATACACATTAGAAAATTTTCAAATCAGGAAGTTCTTGAGAACCTATTAGTAGAGTAATGTTTTCTAAACGGAAAAAAAAGAGGAAGTAGGAAAAAAAAATAAAAATTAAAGAAGAGGAAAATACTCTGCCAGACTGTGAAATAAGCAAAAATAATTTTATGTAGAAAAATTTAACAAGTGTTTTGAGAAAAAAAAGAACAAAAAAAAAGAATCCTTTTTTTCAAGAAAAGAATTTTTCATTTTTAATAGAGAGAAGAAAAAAAAGTGTGTAAAAGTTTACGAACATTACTTACAGGCATTTTAAGTATCTTAGGCATTTTATTCGGTTTTCTTTTCTATTTCTTTGTTGTTATTTTTTTTGTAATAACACGATGCTTATAAAAATTACTTTACATTTATTTTTAATATAGAAAATGAAAAGTTACTTTTCTTTTCTCTTGAAGCATTTTCTTTTTTTTTGCTCGTTCATTTAAAAATATTTTAATTTTTTTAATAACTTTAATATTGTGTCTAACCAAACGTGTAACAAATGATAAAATTATCTTTACAGAATTGAACTAAATAATCTAAATTAAGTTTTTTCTTAATTCCCGAAAATAATTAAGTATATCTCGATTTATGCACCTACGGGTTTGTGCCTGGCAACACTTTGGAAAGCTGTTAACGAGATAGTCTTTTCGAGGCGGCCTTTAAGGAGGTAGGTACAAGTTAGGTTCTGCATTAAAATCTGAATCAAGCAATGATGCGCTTACATTACTCGTATACGTAAAATAGTACACACTATACAACTGTTAATACGATTTAACTATAGTTTTCCAACCCATACTTCATCGGCTTTGATCCAGTGCGAACTCAAATATTAAACAAAACTAAAATATTATAACTTAATGATTTACTGTAATTAATAGCTTTCAAATTAATTTATATAATTTTTTGAAACGTTAACCAGTCAGTGGCAATGTTTTAAATGTATACTCAAAGTACGAAAGTACAATACAACAGTTATTTTAGATAGCTTAGTTCCCAATTTATTTGAAAATGTCAGAACAGCATCATTAATACAACTAATCTTATAAATTGAGATTCTTAAATTTGCCACGTTTTTAAAGGAAATATGCTTATTTATAACAATAATAGAACATTTGATATTTTAGCTGTAATTTTTTTTGTACAATTATACCTTACAATATTAATACAAGATTGTAAATCCTGTAAAGCTAAAATGTAAAATCATTTTGATATTTAAAATATAAGCAAAAAGTGAAATGGTAAATTGCTCATCGTATATGTTTGAATGCATAAACAATATACTAATATGTGTACACTTGAACGGAATTACATGTACAAGCTTAACAGGTGTGAATTTTATGTTTTACTTTTTTCAAATATGTACATAATATGTATATATAAAAAGTTTTTATATTTCATGCTTTACTTTCAAAAAAGGAAATATTCAAATATAAATTTTATGGCTTTTTCTTTTTGTTCTGTTAAAGAAAATTTCTGCTTTTAATATCACCTTTCTTCCTTTTTCGTTAGCTAATTTCGACTACATGTACTTTCGGCGTTATATTCTACAATAAAGTTAGTACTCTATAGAGTAAAAATTTATAATCGCGGATTTGAAGACCAAGAATCCTAGAAAAACTTGCAAAAATGTTATTTTACAAACATTTAACTTAATAAAACTCTCAATCTTATCAATTCTCTGAAGAATAATTTGAAAATCTGAAATTTTTGCATGTTCAAAACCAAAATTGAATTCGAATGTTAACTAAAAAACCAATTTTAAAACATACCTTAATCATATTTTTATCTACAACTATAGAAGAAAGAGGAATAATAAATATAATAACACGAAGATATTAAAATAACAATCTGTGAAGCGAAAATTCCACTATAAACACTTGTTAAATTTTCAAGCAAAATACAAATACAATTTTAAATTCTTCATATTTTGCATCCATATGAGAAAAATAGCATAATGTGATGTCATCTTATGTAAGCCTTATGCATGTGTGCACATATTTATTTTTCTTCTTAATATTTAAAATAAAATTTAAAACAACAATATAAAATTTTTTAAATGAATTAACAAATACTATAAATTACTTAAGCTACTGACTATACTCGTAATGCTATTTATAATTAATGTAAATCAATAATATATTTTAATTTTTGAATATTAAATAATCATAAAACTCTGAATAATAATTGTTAATAATAAATAATTTTTTATGATGGCTTTATTAATTAAACCATTGCATCCCCATAAATAAATTGGAAAGCTTAATATGTACAACATTACATACCTGTATAATAATATAAATAAGTGTTCTATAACAAAACTAGAATATAATACGCAGGTACAAATACTTTTAATATATAATATTAATGACATCTTCTAAAATTAAAAATTTAATAATGTTGCAGAAGATTACACTATAATATTCTATTATTTTTTTTGAAACTGTCGTTAACAACCTTAAGAACAACTGATCTTAACTAAACTTTAATAATGATTCCCGAATATTAATATCGTGGGAGCAAAGGAAAACTGCTATATTATAATTTGTTTAGTTGAAATATAATATTATGTATATTGTTAAAATTGTGCCTGATCCGCACTATCACGGAACTGAATTGATATACAGTGTTATGTTATTAGATGAAAGAATTTTAGATTCAAAAAAGCACAACATTTCGTCAATGATTCGTGATCCGAAGAATAAATCAATTTCTACATTGAACTTATAGTTTCCTATTTGAAACCACTAAACTCTAAAATGTAAACAAAAGATTCTATAGTAATTATACTTTAAAATTATTACTGTTGTTAAATATCCACATTCTTTATACTTGTGGATGCTTTAATCTATTTAGTCATATCAATATAACGTACCCCGAAATTCGCAATTGTAATATTTTATTACTATATTTTACTAGGAACTCTAAAATACATTTTAACTTCTTCGTTACATAATTTGAGAACTTTGACATATTTAATAGCAAATTTACAATGCCATCTCATCATCTCCTTTAAACGAAGTAAATATTGCATTATTTATCTGGCAAAACTAAACAATTAAAGGATCATCCATGTACCAACATAAAAAACCAGTCATTTCAACAAGAAAAACTGTCGTCAAAATGTCACAAATAATAAACAATAATAACATGAAAAGAAAATTATTTAATTTAAAATTACCTAACAAATATTTAATTTTTCTCCTTCCAACTTCTGTTATCGCAAAAATATAATCGTGTTACAACCTTTTGCACCATAGTTGATCTTACAAACGGTTAATCATTTTTTATATTTACCTAAAAAGAACAAGAAAAACAAAAAGAAAAATTATTAAAAAAATATTAAATTTTTTTTTTTTTTATTTTATTTACAATTTATTACAAATGTTCACGTTCACTATCACCTTCTCATATACAAACAATGCATACGTTGGTACAATATAAATTTAATTGAAAAAACTTCACTGCGAAGACGTGTCTAATGATTAAATCACGCAAAATAAATGTCACTCTTATGTTAAAGATATGTTTATGCTAAATTTACTTGCAAACATAAAAAAAAACAAAGAATTATCTAGTAACTGATTTCCTTGAAAATATTTTCAACTCTAAACAACAATACAAATACAAGAAAAAAAATTACAATTCGCTTTTATATTTAACAAATGCAAAAATTTTTAACTACAAAAAAAAACAGCATTATTCAACATAACAAATTTATTTTTAACTTAACAATATTTATTTTAAGATTTATTTAAAAATTGCAAAAAGAAAACAATATTTAAAATTTTTCATTGCTAAAATTTTAAAATGCTTTTTGCTTAGTGTAAGAAATTTTGCTTGAAAATGATTTACCTAACTCTAAAACTACAAACTTTAGAAATTCACATTTGTGAATTAGAACAAACTAAAACTCGTGTTGTGAACTACGGTGACTGATTGTAGAGTAAAATTTTAACAGTTCACTTTCTTAACGAAACTTAAGTTCGTTCAGAAAGAGAAATATAAGTAATGAACTTGAAATTTCAAGTTACCTCTTATTTTTTTATTTTAAGCATGATTCTCTACAGGCATAGAGATATCTGAGCACTGATTTCAAAACAGGAGACAAAGAGATCAACTGATTCTTTTAAGAAACTTCACACTTCTACTAAAAAGTTTAATAAAAATTTGATAAATTCAGAAAATAGTGAAGATTACCAAACTATATCAAAACTACTTATTTCTTATGTCTACTCTATAAAAAATACCTATTTTTGTATTTAAAATTTTTAAATAAATTTCACTCATGGTTACAGTATTCATTTAAGGTTAAATTATTTATGTACATAGCTTACAAATTATTCTAGCCCATTACTTAAGACCTAAAGCATTTCTAAAAGAAGTAATGATGTTATAAATGAAATAACACTTTCTACACACGATTTTAATTTAATATTCATTTATATTAAACAAATGTCACCAATAAATAAATATTGCAATAATTGAAGTCAAATATGGTAGATGCATCAATAAAGAAGCAAGGAATTGCTACAAGTTTTTCATTAGAAGCAAAGGTAGTAAACACTCAGCGATTATATGGTTGATTTAGTTGATTTTTTTTAATTTCATTTTTACATACATAGTTTGTATATTGATGATCACTAAAATATTCAACACATCATAGTTGTGTTAAAAAGAAAACTTAAGACTTCAACTTATACTTCTAAAAAAATATTCAAAATCAATTATTTGTTAGCGAATTTATGGTGCAAAACGAAATTTTTAACCTTTGTTAGAAAATTGATTTAAAATTTATACAAAAAAAAAGCGTGCTTTTTTATATTATTTGCTGTTCGTTATTTGATTTCGCTATTCATGATTGCAAGTAAACATTAGTTCAGTAAGAAGTAAAAAAATACTTCAGTATTTAAAGAACCAAAAGTTTTACAAGGGTTAATATCATTGGAGATGTTTTTTATATTGTATTTATGGAAAATTATTTAATTACGTAATTATCGGATTATTTTAAACGCGTATGTTGTATTATTGATATAGATAATGTCACTATAAAGTCATCATGTCATCGTAATGTCATAATGTCATCAAATTTAATATAAAAGGAAAATAAATCTTTGCTACTTTTTTGCTTTTTTTTCCTAATTGTATTTTTGTTCATTTTTAGCATTATTAATATCTCTAAAAAACTTATTGCACTTTTATTGTTTCATAATATTATATTCAAACATCAAGAAACAAAAGTCGTAGAAAGTGTTATAAGACCAACTTGTATAATGCTGTCATTATGATGTGTCAAATTGTCAAATTAATCCTCTTTTTATTTGTATAAACAAAATATTGTTTTGGTTTGCACACGATAGATTTGTAAATAATTATTGTTCAATAATTGGTTAATAATCATTTTAAAATGTAAATGAATTTTTATTATAATTATTATAGCATATATAAATGAAGAATGCAATATACTAAGGTTGAAAGATTTAAAAACCTACTTTTCAAATTCAGTACAGATTTAATTATTTATTGAAATAAACATAAAGGTAGATAATTTTCCTGTTGAAATTAGTGATTTAAATTTTAACCTGATAAAAATTGTTAGTTTAAAATTTTATTTCCGACACTCTTAAAATGAATCATAACAATATATCATGTACCTACATACGTGTGGATTCACAATAATTACCACTACCCTAAAATGACCAGATATATTCAATCTACAGCTCAAAACCAGAAATTCTATTCGACTTACTAACCCTAAAATAATTAAATATTGATTCTACTGTCATTCTACTCCATTTTGAAGGTATTGTTAAAAATATTCTAAAAATATCCAGGTTCCAAATTTTAAAGCTCAAATTACCATCGATATATTTACATTTATGTAAGTACCCCTACAGTAACTTACCAATTTAAACACTTTTTCGAAAGAAATATACATTACTTTCTGCAAAGGTTACCCATGGTTATATAAATTTTGCGATGAACGAACGAATTCGACAGCATAAGTACATCTTATTGAAGTATAAAAATATCTTCCAAAAGCGAGCTTAACAATGAAAAGTTTTATGTTATGTTAACTTTTCAATAAATAAAAACTTAATATCTACATAATTTTTTTGCAAAATATTTCATATGTATTGTATGTGCTACAATTAGTGTCAAACAAATAATTCCTATATTCTTATATTTCCAAGAATACCATTAAACAATATAGCTACTATATTTTTTTAAAAACATAAAGATTAAAATAAATGTTTGACCTGAGGCTATAATTACATAATTTATACTACTATTATAATCTCTCGTATGATATCTCCATATTTTAATTTAAACTGGTAAACACCTTATATGTTTGCAAATTACATTAATTATTAAGGTAAAATTTATGTTTTTATTATTTTTTGTCATCATGTTAATCTTATCGACACTTAACTAATATTAGCCAAATAGTAATATTGCTAAAATATAAAAAATTAACCAAATTAGCTTTGAATTCATTAAAAAATTACAACTTTGACATAATTAACAACAACTTTTTTCTTCTTTAATGCAAAAAAAATTAATTTTTATATTGACAGATTAAGCAAAATTTATTTTCTATTAAAATTAAATGACCTTCGCAAATGATATTGTCGCCCATATTTTTTACGAATATTTATAGAAAATATTGATTGTTTGTTTTTATAACACTATCAGAACTTTAAACACTTTTAAGAACTTTAAAGGTTCTCATTTAAATTTTCCTGTCTTTAAATTTTTTAAATTTACTCTTGTAAGTATCGCAAAGAGTACAAAACAAAATCATTTGAAAAGAACTACAAATACAATTAATTATACTTAGTAAAAAATAGTTAATGACTATAAGCACGATTTAGATTAAAAAACTTTCAAAATGTATGCGATAAAATCTTAAGTGTTACGATACCTTAGAGCAATTTTTTCCAATCCTTTATCGGTCGCACATATCAAATCTAATGTGTTTTCATCAATCACTTGTACATTTTTTTGTTGAATTTGAATGTGACTAGCGACAAGGTCTTGTAGTAATTATGATTTTATCAAAATCTAAAATGAAAAAAAAAAACTAAAAAATTTTTAATCATTTTATATAAGTAGGTAGTTTTAATGAGATTGTGCAATCAATTCATACAGAATAAAAAACAAACTATGACCGAAACTAAAAAAAAAAAAGATACTAGAAATTTTATTCAGAACTTAATTGTAATTAATCTTAATATTCCAAAATCCTTACTATAACTTCAACACAAATAATGAACTTATAATATGGGCAGGTACTCGTACCTACATAGATATTCAATTTTAATATCCCGAAATCAGGAAATTTCTAAGCAATCCCAAGTATTTCAAAAGCTGCTGTTAAAAAATTTTTCTTAATATTTTCCACAGTATTCTTTCCAATTATGTTTACAGAATGCATTTTAAGTTCTACGGTTTTACATACATACATACATAAAAGACACCATTGAAAAATTTAATGTAAATTTAGTATAGAACCTACCCAAACAAAAATGTTAAAACCGTTGACAACTGCATAACCTAGAAAAGCATGTTTTTTTTTTTATTTTCTTTCGAAGATGAAAAGAAAAAAGGATTATTTTTGAATTAGAAAATAAAAAACGAATAAATATATGAAACTAAACGACTAAACATATTATGTGGGTATCTAGACACCTCCTACATTTTATATGAAAAATAATGAAGTCCGCATCTAACCAATATCATTTTGTATATAGGATTACGCTCCTTTCATACTGAATAAATATGTAGGAATGTACAGCAGAAACAAAATGGACTAGGTGGATGTAAAGAGAAAATTCATTTATATTCTACCCTAATAATCTTGGTTTTAAAATTGTCCTAAATTTCAAATTATTGTTATGTACAATCTACATAATATTTATACAATTACTTTCTATGGAATTTTATCTTTAATTTTATTTTAATTCCAGTTGAAATTACCAATTTCGTAGTTTTTTTTTTGTGTTTTATTATTTATCTTACTGTATCTATGCCGATGTTCATCTTGATATTATGTAATATTAGGAATAAAAAATATGAAAATACTTGCATAGTTTTAAATTGTACAATCTTTTAAAATATCTGGCTAAAATGAATAAAAAATACACATGTGCATATACATACATACATACTTACAGTTTTGCAGCAATACGAATAGTTATACAACAGGTTTTTGTTGTATGGAAAATATTGAAAATGTAACTTACTTCCAAATTCATTTTACATTTTATATTTAAGCCCTCAGTTTTGTTCAGAGTAATCGATAACTCCAATTGCAGTCATTATTTCCTTGTGAAAGGTTTTATGTACTTAAAAATTATATTGAGTTCGCTATTCCAGTCATAAACTGTTAATTACAGACAAGAAGATCCTTTTGGCAACGCATTATTTCTTAATTGTTCCTACCAGTTCATCCTTGTCTAACCTTGCCTCAATACAGTCAGTTGCAAGTTTAAATATGTTTATTACTTGATTAAACGAAATAAATTTCCAATTTTCCCCAATTCCTTTTTAATTTAATTGTGGGTACGCCATTAACGGCTTATCCATATGTATACATACATATATAGCAGTTCTCATATCAATTAAAGGCTTACCATTCCTTGAACTCCCCAAAGATAAACTTTTTTGCATTTTCCAGTTATCTTAATTTAAGCTTCAAATATTTTAAAAAAATAGTTTTTTTTTTTCCAATTTTTTTGTCTTTTAAATTTTAATAGTTAAAAAAAATATTTTTTCAAATTTGAAAATTTTTTCCAATAAAAATGCTTGTAATAATTTTAAATGGTAACTAGATTCTAACAAAAAATTTACAGTACATATAAAAAAAGCCAAGCCAAGCCAACTGTGAGTCGAAAAGTAAAATGCTTTGTTCCTTTTCTTTCATTCTTTTCTCTTTTTTTATTGTTTTGGCTGTCATCAAAATGGAACAATTCATCGGATAGAAGGTTTTCTACAGGTAAAATTGCATATAAAAAATTTAAATGTTAAAACCAAAATGAAAGAAAAGTTTTATATTATTTCTATCCTTTACTATTTCAAATAGAAAAGAAAAAAAGAACAATAAAAGCACAACTCAACAAAGTGCAACTGAATATCCAAATTATTATAATAACAACAAATCTATTTGTTTTATATACACACATACATACATAATTTTACGTTCTCATCAGAAAAATAATATGCATATGAAATGATGATATTTTGTTCTTCTTTATTTCTCTATTTTATTACGTTATACGTAGTGTTTTAAGAAGTGTTGCCAAAAGATTTGGTCTTGAAAAAGTTATTGAAAACTTTTATAGTTTTTTATTTCAATTATTACTCTTACAAGACGCCAAACAATTGAAAATAATTGAAAGCTTTAATTTATTATTTATGAATAGTAGTGATTGTAGCACCGATCATAGGAATCAACTAAAGAATCTCGGGTTCAAACCCCTGTCAAACCACTATAAAAATTACGAGTATGTTAATTATTAAACATCTTAATATACAATACTATAAAATAAAAGATTAATTTAAAAAACTAATTATCAATAATTCCCAGTAAAATAAATTTTAAATAAATACATAGAAAAACTAAGGCTTGTCAACTCTCGAGCTAAAACCCAATGCTCCATCTCACAGGGTGTCGGAAAAAAAAATTTGCTATTTACAACGATCACTTTCAAGGGAACATGTAAAATGCAATAAATTACAATAAGTGTATCTTCAATTTTCGTGTACATTCAATTTTAAATTTAAAACATGCATATCTATTGTAAATACCGAAAATGCACTAGCTTTAATCGAAAAATATTGTTAATATTGTTTTTTACTGTTTAGACATATAACATTTTTATTAATTTTGTTTGACGTATTTCATCCAAGTATCTATGCATCAGTTAATAATCTTGCCGAATTTTCATTACTAAAAATAGATAAAAAGTAGAAATTCAGAAAATTTTTTAACACTGATACGACATACGATAAGCATATTGTTAAATATTAATAAATTGAAAACGTAGTTTGGGTACCAATTTCTCCAATTTGCGAAATACCAATCTGCCTCGATTGGACGCGTAAGTACGTCAAAAATATTAAGTGCAAAATTAAGCCGACAGCGATTGTGACAACAAAGTGTCATCTTTAGTTTAAATTTTAATATATATTTGCGATTGTGCTTTATAAAAGATACATTCAATATATAATTTCAAAGCTGCATGTAGCGAATTTAGTGTGTAGCTATTCTCAAATTGCGAGATCATATTATACATATGCATAAATATATATTTAATTTCTGTTATTTTAATTAATTTGGCTTTTATTCGCATAAGAATTGGATGGTGTTCACACAATGTATCTTTCTTCAACTTTCTGTTGCACAAGAATTTCTTAAACAATCTGTATTTTACATACTAAAATATTTCAAATTTTATTTTTTTTATTCTGAAACAGAATATTTAACCGACTTTTGTTTATATTTCTTTCCTTTTTTCTCTTTCTGAACCCAAAAAATATGCAAATTACATGGAAATATAAAACTGCTTTTAAGGAAACGATCTAAAAATGGTATATGCAATTCGTTGAAATCCTTTTTCTTTTTTTAATTTTTCCATCGTTTTCGTTAATTTTTTCCTTTTTTTAAGAGAAATTTTGTTCTTAAAAGTATTTACAGAGAAAAGAAGTAAAGAAAACACTAAATAAGAGAAAAAAATTGATATCCCATTGGAATACAAAATTGTAAAGTTTAACAACTTTTTCCTTCTAAATTTGTTTATTTAGAAGCAAAATTACTACTTCGAATTTCTCAAATAAAAAATAATATTATAATGTTGGTTTTGGATTTTAATACTTTTGCATTTAATGTACATAACTTTTACGCTGATTAAAATACCAAATTTTCTTTTTTTCTTCCCATGTTTCTCTTTTGTGGTAAAAAAAAAGTTTTATATTTTTCAAATATTTTAAAATATATTTTTCGAAATATGCAATTGTATATTGTAATTTTGTTGTATTTATACGAGTATACATATATGTGTATATGCATTTATTTATTGTCACTGTCAGGTGAAGTAAAGTGATTCTGAAACAATTTTATGCAAAAAGCATCCTTGATAACTTTCAAATACAAAATAAAAAAATCATTGCTATTTTTATTTGATGTTAAAAATATTTACAGTTATCGTAGGATTAAGTAATGTTAAAATAAAATGCATTTATTTCTACTTCTGAATGGTTTATATAAGGATAAATTGTTGAGAATTGCAATTTTTTTCAAGAATTATTTACAAAGTCAAATGTTTTCTTTTATTAGCCTTTTGATTAAGTAATAAAATTTTTATTAGTTAAAAAGAAAAATATTATAAAATTTAATATAGAAAAGCAATTGTAATAGAAAATTTTCTTCAATCCCTGCGAAAAAAAATTATAGTCTTAAATAATTCAAGCTGTCAAAATATTACTAACATGTAATTTCACTGATCTTAAATTCAATTCAACTTGAGATCATTGCCCCCCTGTATGTGAATCAAGCTCAAAATTTTAAATGAAAATTGACAATGCTCCATTGTTCAAACGTGTTGCCATTTTATCTTATCTCAATTTAAATTATATTTTCCGATTTTCACCACGATTTACTCTAAGCAACTTATTCGCCAATGGCAACTTATTCGCACTCAATTCTAGTAATAAATAACATTGTAGACTTCTTTCGAATCCAAATTACCTATACAATCCTTTGAATAGTAAAATCCAAGAAGATCTTTTTAAAACTCTTGCTATTTGAAACAGAATATAGTACATTTTTTTAGCATTGCTGCATTTCCAATGCTACAGTCTATTATTTGTCGTCAAAACCACAAAAATAATGTTGCCAATTATTGTAAAAAATTTGCATTCTTAAAATTTGTTTTTGAAACTTTTATTGTAATACAATATAGTTAAAAATTTATTTGAATCAATAATAATAGTAATAAAATTAGTTATTTTTTAAATAATCTTTTATTGACAAATAAAGCATTGTATACGGAATAATATTTACAATTAAAGACTATAAATTCTATTTATACAAGAGATTTAAGTTCCTTTATTCAAATGTATGAGTATAGAATTTTATTGTAAATTTATTTATCTCTAAGGATCACAGGATAATATTATTCTTTTGAATATTTATTTTAACTATGAAAATATTATATAAGTTTAAATTTACAAATAGAAAGAGATAGAATAAGTTAAAAAGTTTATATTGTCCGAATTTTTTTGTTATACTTTGATTTTTCTTTTTGGAACCAAATCTTTAATAGACATTAAAAAGTTGCTTGATTTATATTACGAAGGCAAGGAACGGCAAATAAATAAAAATATTCCTTGTTTTTTTTTCTTCACAAAAATATAACAGAAATATTCTTTAGAAATGTAAACCTATTATTTTCACCACAAAAAGAAAATTCTTTTGTTATTTCATTTGATTTGTCTATGGTTTTTGTGGTATTTTTTTTTGGAATAAATTCAATATTTTGTTTACCAATATTTAAAATGCTCAGTTTTTTTGTTATTTCGTTTTTTATGACTATCAATATATGTTAAACAGCAGATTTCGTATATAGATATTGACAACTGTTCAAAGAAATTGGTTTCTGATAAATTTTAATATAATTGCATTTATTAGTCAAACTCTGCAGCTTTAACTTCTGCATCGCAGTAAAATTTAACGTAAACACATAATAAGCGAAAATGTCAAACAGACGCATTACTTTACCAGCTTTTTATTTAAATTTATGTTCAAGCTTACATTAAAAATGAAATTAAGTTAAATAAAGGGCGCCTTCCAAAATAACTATTTAATTTCAGCAATTAAATATCAAATCAAATTGACATTAGATGTATGCGGCTTTGTTGCTCGCCCTATCTTTGTATTACAGTAATAGACAAGTTGTATTTTATTACTTGCAATTTCATTTAAAATACATTAGGACAAGCAGAGAAAATCAATGACATCATTATTTAAAATAACATCTCAAATTAACAATTGAATTGTTAAATGTGCAAAATATCAAAAAAATATTTCCGCACAAATCTGACATGTTTGTATATTTTTTAATAATTTAAACGCATTATGTTCGATATTTCCATATACTCGTATGCTTGTATATAGGCACATATTATGTAACTAAAATCCTAATACGATATATATCAATATCAGCTATATTGTATATTATAATACTGCTTTTATTTCCTATTCAATAGCCTACTTTTCATTTTTACGAGCATACCTATTAATTATTGGCTACTGCAGGCATTCAACAAATATTCCATTGAAAAAAACAAAAACTCTAGAAAAAAACAGTTATTTATTTTTCGATTGTAATTGATGACTGTTCAGTGAGTTATATAGATTATAACATACACAGTCTTTGGTAATCTTAACTAACATCCCTTTAATAGAATTTTGTACACATTCATTATACTCATGTAAGTATTTTGACCCGTAAAAACAGTCATTTTTCTCAAATTATATTCCAATTTTTGTTTTTGTTTTTAGTTAAAGTACATTTCTAAAACTTTCTGTTTTCAAATAATCCATTAATTTGAATCTGTCAATCCGTTACTATATTTTAAAATAAAACGCTAAAATTTATCGAATACTGATTTAAAGGAGTTCTAATTCCAGAGTCTAATAATTTAAAATGCTTTGACGTTCTATTTTTAAAAATTAAATTATTTAAAAATTTCAAAATTGAAAATTGTTTTGATAAATAATTTTTTCGCTATTTGCCCCCAACCTCAAGCTTATCAAAATATTCAAAATCTTTTTTGTTTGACAACTATAAATGTATGATATCATACCAGAAAATATTTTAGAGCTAACAATCATTCAAGCGAAATTTTCGAGATTGTCAAACGCAGAAAATTTGTGATTTACCTCTTTCAATAGAAAAAAATTCAAGAAAATAAAAACAAAATGTCAAATTAGCTTTTCAAATTAACTGTCATTCTAAAACTCTCAAATTTTTTATGTGATTGTTTTTTCTAAACGGAAACTCCAAAGTGAAGTCCCATTTATCTATAAAAGGATTTCTTTCCGATAAATTTTATAAAGCTTATAACCTTAACATGCTAATTTTCAATTCAAAATTTCTAAATTAAATTAAATGCTGCTTTACAAAACTCACCGACATTTTTCAAAAGGATTTCTTTCCGATAAATTTTATAAAGCTTATGACCTTAACATGCCAATTTTCAATTCAAAATTTCTAAATTAAATTAAATGCTGCTTTACAAAACTCGCCGACATTTTTCTGTTTTCATTCTTACGTATATATAAGTAGATATACTTTCTTTTTGCTTTCTAAAAAAGTACAATTTTTTTCATGCCGCGTTTATCGATTCCATTGTAACTCAAATTGCTTTTTCTATTATCCTTACAATTTTATGTAGAATTTTTTTTTACATCCTTAATTATTCCCGGTATACTACTCTTTGATATGTTTACACATTTACAATTCGTTTTATGTGCAGAAATTCTATATATACGCGCATATGTAATATATGATCAGGAATCTATTATGAAAAACTTTGAAAAAATAGAGTCATGTATAGTAAAGGATATAAAGTAAATACTGTCTATAGATAGTATAGAAGAAAATTGTTAGAAAAATGAATATAACTGCAAGGTAATAATATTTTTTTTTTGTTCGAAAGTTATATGTTATTGTATTACCGTCTAGAGAATAGCCTAAGAAATTTATATGTATACATAATAAGACGTATCTACATATGTATATAATAGCATATATAGGGAATAAAAACGAATTTATAAAATTTTCAGTATACGTTTTGCCTCCGCATACCTTAATTTTTTTCATGTAATAAGTTGAAGAATCGGTGAATATTTGAATCAATGGTAAGTTACAAGAATTTTATTTTCTTTTTCTCAACTTTCTACTTTCTACATGAATAACTATATATTATAAATTATTATTTTTCTGGCTGGTTGATTGGAAAAATACCATACTCTTGAAGTATAATACACAATATTCTTTTTACATTTTTTCCCTGATTTTTTTTTTGTTTGAAATAATATAAGTTACCGCTATTTTACAAGTTGTAAAATCAAACAAATCATACATGAAAAATAAAATAGTAAAAAAATATAAAATTTATTGAACCTATATGGTGAATGACACCGTAATATTATAAAATTCTATAAGAATTAAAGATTAAATTTTGTACACATTTACATCATGTTCATACAGAGAAGAAAAAAAAAAGAATTTATCATACTTTTTTTTATACAGAAGAGGTCCATGTTATATTCACATCATATGTATGTACATAATCTCATATTGTACGTATTCTGTAAGTGCAATAGCTTACAGAATTTATTCAAATATTATGCTTCAGTATGGTATTATAAGAGTGAAAAATACACAACGATTCCTATTATATAGAAATTAAGAAGCTTTATAATAATATGCTTATATTTGTTTATAAGACGTAAGTATTATGAGTGCAATAATATTCTGAATTATATAATATTCTTATATAAAAAGAAAAAAAAATTTGAAATTCGAAAATTTCTTTTTTATTCATAACTAAATTTTGTCAAAACTAAAACTTCTTAAAAATCACATATAACATTATATGACAAAATATATGTTTTTGTATATACATACATACTTATGATAATGTAATGGAATCAAATCACAACCAACTGTACAAAAATTTTAAAATGTAAAAAAAAAATCATTGATCCTTAAAACTTATTTCAAATTCACATTTCCTATAAGTATGTGTAACATATTATAATATGTTATACGTAAAATATATAAAAAAATAAATTTTTTTTTAACGGTATATTAATCCTTTTACAATAAATATGTACATGAATAAAATTTCTTATAAAGAGTGAAGCAGTGAAGAAACAAAGAAATGTTTTCAATTTAATACATATGACCGTCCAATATGAAATTATATTCTCTATTTTTTAATATGTACATGTAGTTTCAAAAAATTGAACATAAAATTTATTTCTTTTTAACCTGCATTACATGTTCCTGTTTGACAAAATTATCACATGACTTCGTCCCTCATGTCTCTTTTGAATCGATATATTTTTCTCTCATAAAGAATTATTGAATGAGTTAAGAGACAAATAATCACCTGAGAAGAATTTCTTTCAATTTCGCTCTTTCTGGGACATTTCTACTTTGAACGATTTGTAGTATAATGCCTGCTTTATGATAGTATTCTAATGAATTACTTATTTTATACAGACCATATAATGTAAATCAATGTTTAAGTCATTTGGCAAAGTTTGCGTTCAACCGACTTAATAATGAATTACAACGTTTAGCACCTTATTGAATTGCATCGTTTAGTTAATACTTGCTGCGAAGCTTCACAAAATTGTTTAAAGAAAAACTCGAAATTTATGAATATCTGCTAAAATTTTTAAACCGGTTCATTTGAAACACTTCACTTATATTTACAAATAAAATTCCTTTCCCTATTCTTTTAGTATTATAAAGAAAACGCTGAATAGAATTAAAATTTAATTCGATTGTATATAAATAAAATATTAAAATATATTTATTCCTACCTTATCGTTCAACCATTTTTCTATATTGTATAAGGAATTATATTTCAATAAAACCCTTGATATCCTGTAGAACACTTTAGAATATTATATAAAATTTTAATATTTTTTCTTATATTTCAGGTATAGGTAAAATTTTCTATAGGAAAAAAAATCTTGTGTTCCGATTATTTTTTTTTACTTTCTATAAGTTCTTTTTTACAAGTCTGTATAAAAGATTGTAAACATTGAATAGAGGCTTACATAATTTACTTGACAAAAAAAAATTCTTTTTCTACATGAATGAAATAAGTTTGACTGTTCTGTTAGAAATTTTGTGGAGAATTTTATATTTTTAAAAGTTCATAATAATTATACCTAGTGTATGGGTTCAAAAAATTATAGTATAATTTGTAACATGCATAGTTTTTTACAACGATCTTTTTAATACATAATGTATTTGTACAATCAAGCATAAGTATTGAAAAAAAATAAAGAAAGAAAATAAATTTGTAGACATTTTACATAATAATGGTAAATATTTTAGGTCATATGCCAGCAACAGGATAATTCAAGGAATAATTTATTATCAAGATTCAATGAAATTTTTATTAAATACATATTAGAATTTTTACGAAAATTTAATTTGAAAATTATACAATTATGTTTACACATTAGTAAATGTTACCATCAGATCCTATAAGGGGCGGCAATATTTGCAACGATGAACTGATATTGTAGTTGCAGTAACTGTATTTTTTATTGACTGACTATTTTGTTTTAATTCAACAACTCTTAAAAGCCTTTATATAGCACGAAATTGAAAAATTTTTTTTCTTATAGTGCGCGAAGTATTTTAATGTCAAGTTTTTAGTAAAAAATTACATAAAGAATTTGTGAACGTTTTATTTTTTGAAATTATTTATTTTAACTTTGAGAGAATCATTGCAAAAAAATTTATTAAGGTGAACATTTGGAAAATGAAAAAGAATTGCTATAATCTTAAAAAAAAAAATAGTAATGATTATTTTGCACTATCATTCAAAAAAACCAACATATCCAACATATCAGCAAACAAACTTAAATACACAAAATTTAAACTCTTACGTACTTATGTAATTAAAACTATCCTATGTAAAATTAAAGTTAATGTTTAATTTTTTTTTAAAGCAATAATAATGCAATTTCGCGATTTAATATTAGCAGCATTTTAACAGTTTTGTAATATTTATTGAGTGGTTGAGAAGTAAATGTAACCACATTTCAGCAAAATTTTCAAATCTAGCCAATTTCGGCCTATTAGCAGATTTTAGTATCTTTGTATCCAAGCTAAATTTAAAGCAATAAAGTATCCAAATGGATACAATTGTATCCAGGTGGGAACGCTGATTGTAAACTTCGTAAATGTCAAATCTACGGCATAACTAATAAAGATGGCAATACTTTCAAGTCTAAATGTTATTTACTATTTCTTTTCATTCTATACCGCCAGTTGTGACCGCTTTAAAATTTTTAAAAACCTCCAAATTTCCTAATTTAAGTTAGTGAATTTATTAAAGTAAATTTATAAAAAATTTTGAGAATTAATTAACTAAATTGTTCAAAATATTAATAAAAATAGTGAAGTTGTTCTAAAGTATCAATTATTTTTGTGTGTTTTAGAAGATTTTTGAAGACTTGCAAATATTGCTAAGAGTAATTGAAAGGTAAATGAATGAGTAATTGAAAGGTGTGAATTCAGTTTAATCTGCAACTTACAAATTTTTAATATATTTTACTAATCTTCATTTTATGTAATATGTACTATATATACCAGTCAACACTTAATCCATGTAAATGATAGGCACCTAATATTTGTATACCTACATACATACATATCTTACTTCTGTACTTGCAATGTAGATCGTCTACAAATTATTTAAAAGAATTTTTGGTTTCAAATTTCAGAGCAACAACTTGTATTTATTTCTTTGCTCTTTTAATTCTTAATTCAAAACTATAAATAAAATATAAGTTTATTTAAAATATAAAATTGAATTCATATAAATATTCAAGCGGAAATAAATATACCAACAACGTAACTCAAAAATTCATTCCTTTTAGAAACAAGCAAATTTACAAATTCCAATATTTCCTTTCTAGATTTTTTATATAAAAGTTTATTTACAAGTTTATATCAACTCAAAAGTGAATAAAATTTATATAAATAAAGTTAAAATCAAAAAACAAAAAAATTTTTAAAAAACTTTCTTATTTTTTAAATCCATTTTATTTCAAATTGCATTTCAATACTTTTTTTTGATTTACATGAATTGTTTATTTAATTTAAATAAAAAAGGAAATGACTTTTCAGACTTTCATTTTTAACATTATAAATAAAATATAAAATTTAGTTTTCCTTTGGATTATTTTCAAATGCGTATAGAAATAATAAAAGTACAACAACCTTTCAAGTGAATTTTAAAAAATTTTATTTATTTTTAAACAATCACTAAATATTTTTAAATATTAGAAAAATATTAACTTTTTAATATATGACTTTCAAATATATTTATGACAAAAAACTTTAATAATTGAAAAATTTGAAAAAAATTTATTTGTTATACCCATGGTATAACATTCAAAGAGGCTTATAATAGGAACAAGTTAAGTGTATTTGTGCCGAATTTATAAAATTTAAATAAAATTCAATACACAGAACACTGGCTTTCGGAAGAGCATGCGGCTAGTTTGGAATTGTCCGTAAACACAACGTATCGCAGTTACCGGGAAATGCACAAAAATGAGACTATTTTTCACTATCTCTATGAGTGTCCGGCTCTGAGCGGGGCCGGACTGGTCCAGCAGTTCAGAACTTGTTTGACGCGGTTGGACGAGATACCGGAAGTTAGCATCAGGGTTTTAAATAGTTTTCTCAAGAGAACCGGTTTGCTTAGATAAACCACCTGTAATCGTACACTGAGTAATGGCTTGTTGATCACAGGCTGGTAGTAGCAAAATGGACATTTGTCTTAATTGGGGTTCGATGGGTGTGCTATACTTGCCACGTCAATCAACCAACCAACCAAGAGGTGATCCTCCTGATTCTTTTTTAGCTGCGCAATGTCATTTTTTCAACTTCAGAAATTAACACCGAACTACTTTGCTTTGATCATAGTAATTTTGTTCTAAAACTCTAAATTCTTTTATTTACTTGAACATGATTTGTTCTAAAACAGCATAAAGAACACTGCAGTACGACAATTTTAAAATTATATTTTACAGCACAACAATGAATCAACAAAATGAGGACCAGAAATCGATCACTACTCCAAATAGTATAATTCCAATATTATATTTTTATTCATATACTAAATATTCCTATCATTAAAATAGATCGTAATTGTCAATATTTCCAAACATAAAATAATACTTAAATTAAATCTTATTTTACCAAGTTTTTAAAGTTTATTATGTATACTCTATTATTCCATATAATAAATGCTATAGTAGAAATTCATACACTTAAATATATGTACAACTTAATGTACAAACTTAATGTACAACTTAATGTACCAAAATAAATACAATAATATGGTAATGAATGCATAAATATATAATTTAAGTTCATTTAACTTTAAATCAAATGGAAATTTTGATATTCAATCTTTCCGTACAGATATAAGTAAATGGGTCCTTTATCCTGAATAAATATCTAAAATCTAAAATCATCCCCGAAGGTGTGTTAAAAGAAACGATTAATGATGAAAAAATAATAATAGTAAAAACTTGAAAAGTATATAATGATAAAAGAATCGAAACATTGAACAAAAAAAAAACACTTAAATAATAAAATTTTCGATTGTCATTTAATAGTGTTCTTCTATAAAATCGATATACACACTTTTACTTGCATAAATTTTAAATGTGTCACAAATGTAAAAGATTTAAAGTTTTTAAAAAAAATAATAAAAAAAAAGGTTTCTAATCGAAAATGAATAAAAAATAGGGGTATAAAAACTCTACATGCATAATTTATAAATGATTATAAATTTTATTGTGATTTCTAAAAGCTGGATAATTTTTTCACTTTATTACACACAATAAAAGGATAGACCTTCGAGCATTATTGAAAAGTTTTTTAAAGTTTTATCGCTTGAATTGTAATAGTTTTTTTTTTGTTTAGTTTGGATAGCTTTTATATTCTTATGTTAAAGCATAATGTTGTAGAAAATTTGAAATTTATGTACTGAAATAAGTTTTATATGTTATTGAATTTTAGGACTTCATTTTAAAATGGCATTGATTTTTGGACATATTACCGGATATAATTTTAAATAGATAAAAGTCCTTTTTGCTTTATGCAATAATACGATTTTAAAATCAAAAATTGGACATGAATTACTTAATTAAGCTAAAATATAAATTTTAGAATTATTTAATAACACAGCATCCTTTATTTTGGAAAGAAGAAAATGTTTATTTTGGCTTTTCACTTTGTTTCTTTATATTTGGTTAATGGAAAAGTTTTCATTTTTTTTCTAAAGTGAAAATAAATTAAAAAATATTATTTTGAAAAATATTAAAAGGCATGTTTTCTTTTCTTATATTTTCATATGTACATATGTATATGAATTTACTAAATAAAATGGTAATTGTTAAACAAATTCAGATACCTCCAATTCAAATGAAAAATTTTGATTTGAGCTAAAAATTTAACATTATGTTATAAGAATAGGTTCTTGAAAACGTTTGTGTTTTTAACTGCTCCTAATAAGAAATGTTTTATTTCGTATGATACATTTGATTATTCGTGCTAATTCTTGTCGTTCCTCTATTTTTGAATTTATAGAACAGCAGAGATAAAGCATAAAGTTTGTGTTTCAAGTGTCAACATTTAAATTTTTCAAATTTCATAGTAGATATTTAAAAAAATAATAGACATTTCAAAAAATAATATGGGCAAAAACAAAAAAAAAGTTAATTAAAATGGACTCGTTTTCCTTTGTTTTAGTTGTTTTAGAAGAAGAAGAAAACCGAGAAGGCGATCTGCGATTGGTAAGGAAACGTCTTAGAGAAAGTTAACAGCCCACTCTTGAATACTGGCTTTCTACGTTTGATTTCAAAATAAATAGAATTTTGACATTAATTTTTATTACGAGTGTGATTCATATTTACTCTATTATAAGTTTCGGAATACAAGCCTACTACTTCGGAATTCACAATATGAAATTCGTAATTTTTCCGAATTTCAACGTTACGAGTGAAATTTACAATTAGGGTGTATATTTCATTTTCCGAATCTTCAAAGTGACCTTCGGGACCTCAACTTAACAAACATTCGAATTTTAATTATCCAGTAATACTTATTAGCTGTTAATATCTGTGATGCTACGATCTTAACTCATTTTTCATTTTAAATCTTTTCACAAGGTTTCATTAAAATTTATGCCATGTTATGTGATAAAAAAATTATTTAACTTGATCGTTTTTTGTAATATTCACAAATTGGTTAAAAAATCTTGATTTAAATTGTTTAAACTTCATTAATTTGATCGGTTAGATTTTTTAATTGTCCCTAACAAAAATTAATTTATTTTTTAAAATTCCATTAAATTTAGTATATGTATGTATATTGATTTGTCATAAATAAGAATATTATACTAGAATACATAAACCAAAAATAAATTTTAAAATTTAAAATTATTTACAAATAAATTTCCAAACTAAAATAATTTTATAGAAAATAACTTGATTGCAAATTACGATGCACTTATGCAAATTAAAATTTTTAACTAAATTTGCCCCACTTTGAAATCAATTCTCATTCAGTTCCACTTGCAATTTAACATGAATATAAGAAGAAAACGTTCCAAATTTCATCTAAATTCACATTCTTCTTAAAATTCTGAATGAGTATTTAAAAGTTTTCTAAAAAAAATTTTTCTTGTATAAATATACATATGTATAGTTTTGTTGCTATACTTCTGGTATAGTTATTTTACTATTACAAATGCCACATTTTACCTTCTTTCTATTACTACATATTTACAATATTGATATCGACACCATCACTTAAATGCCATTATTTCTATAATAACATTCTATTATATATTAGTGTCGTATAGTCGTATATTTATTATCTGAGAAAAAGAAAACCAAGAAGAATACAATTTAAAATCACGATATTTCCTCTAAGGAATCTTAAATTACCATTTTTAATAGGATAACAATAAAAACATTTAAATGATACTTTCAAAATAAAATATTGTGTATAAGTATGTATACATATTATATGACATAAATATCCTGAATATTCTAACAATCGTATGCTAATCTGATTTTTATTTAAAAGGAAGAATAAATAAAGAATAAAAAAATAACACCAAAAATTTGAAGGAAGAAGAAATTTTTCATTGAAAATAAAACGTAGAATGTAGAACAAAAATCAATATTCAATGCTTATGCATAGAAAATTCTTGAATTTCCTCAATTTTCTTCTTATTTTCATCACATTTTGAATTGTAATTTTAGTCTTCTCTATTGCTCCTTGCTATCAAGTATGTATACACCACTTGATATCTTTATATTTTTTTTTTTTGAATATAAAATTTCTATATTTACAATTCAACCATATATCCAATTCAAACTTCAATTCAAATGTCAAATTTTTCTCAAATAATATATACCATTAATTTATGTGTGTAAATCTATTATAGCTATTACAAGAGAAAAAGAAAAATAAACTGAAAATAGTAGAAAATTTCTCTAATAGAGAAAAGAAAGAAGGAGAATTATTTTTGGAGAAACTGTTAGAAAACTTTTGACTTAAGTCTTGTGATGTTTGTCTATCATAGTCAAGTGTTATTGTTTTATTAAACTCAAGAATTTTTTTAAAATTTAAATCTAACTTTTACTTTCACGAATATTTCAAGTCTTGATTCGGTTCAATTAACTTCAATATGATGATGAATTTGGCTAACCGAAAACCAATGCGATAATTACAACTTTTGAACCTTGTCAGTAGAATCTATATTTGAAATAGAATCTCTGCTTATATTACGATTTCGATTAAAATATCCAGAATTTGAACTCTAATCTTTAAACATTCAAAGGTTTAGTGACTCTTATAATTCGTTTTGATATTTTGAATCTGAAGGATTGGAAATATTCATCTATAATTGTAGCATTGTGGTACTGTATATTAAGAGGTAAATAGGTAAATCTTACGAATGGTACGAATTCTTCCTTAAAAATTTTCGAACTATTTGTAACAACGCCACTATTTTTTTGTGATAATGCCATTATTAAGCAATAGAAATATTTCAATTTTTCTACTTAGAATGTTTTTCTGTTGTTTTTTCATCCGTCAACTTTAAAATCTCACAATTCTTCATATTCCAATTTTGTTTCTAGTATTATGGTATCATATGACTTTTTTTTGTAAATTTTTCATGATTTTTATTTTAGAAAATGGAAAATATATTGAGGAAGGAGAGAATGGCAAATTATACATCTTAAATAACGACACCGCTGCTTGTAAATTGAATGATGTTAAATTATTAATCTACGTGTCTTGTGTATAAAAAAATGATGATAAGCAATGGTAAAAATCACAAAAATTTATTTTACATATACAAACGCTCCTTTATTCATACTTGTGTTTAAAAGTTTTTTTGAACATTTTATAAAACTTACAGAGTGGCTCCAGTAAATTGCTTTTTGAAATACAGATACTGTGAATATAGTAGAATTGAATGGTTCTTCTAACAACTCTTCCTGCATAAAAAATGTTAAAATTTTGTAATTTTCTACCTTACATTAAATTTAATAAGAATATTATTTTAATTTTACAAATTGTTGAAAAATTTTTTTTGTTTTAGATTTCGTTAGTGTTTAAAATTAACACATTTTTACGATAGAAACTACCAAGCACGAATATGAGTAACACCACAAATAACAGTTGCCTGGCTGAAAAGGTGCTCGTTGTGCCTATTTGTAGATCAAATTTACATGATCTACAAATAGGCACAACGAGTTGAAGAATTAATTCAGTCCATAATTGACAATGTTCCGTCGTTTTTATGTTTGAATCAATTAAATTTTCAAAAAACTGTTATACTAAACTATTTTAAACTTACTTCTTCTTATACTTCAGCAAATATCTAAAATTTAATTTCTATAATATTGCAGAGCCTATACTCAAAGCTTACTATTCAGTCAATAATATTCGATTCGCTCATATTTTTGATTTAAGTAACTTAAACCTAATAAACTTGATGTAAAATACTTACATACACTGTGTTTAACGCTGACATATGTTTGAATTCATTTTAAAAGTTAAAAAATTACGAAAAATTAAATTTCTTATTTGTATTGTAAAATTTCTTTAAACTTTATAACCTAGGCGAAAAATTTATTTTATTTTGGAATAGTCAGGATTTTTTTCCTTATCTAAACTGTCTAAGATAAATCTTATTTGTTATCATAATTTACAATACAAATTACGACCAGATATTTGTTGACATTTTATGAATTACTAAGATTTTATAAAATTAAATTTTTTTATACGGTTTTGTATTAAAGATTTTTTCGAACATTTTCAGTTTACATCCTAAAATAAAATTAAAACAAACACAATAAAATTTCAATTTTCTTTTCTAAAACAGAACTTGAAGATGCTTTTGAACAATCTTTCAAGATTATATTAATAAGCTTATGAATTGTAATTACTATGATTAGTAGCAAAAGCTATGAATTACTATGACTATAGCATACAAAATTTTTTGCATTTTGGAAATCGTGGAAGCTTTAATTTATATGTTTAAGATTTAAATCTTCGAAATTATAGTACAATTAATTTATAAATCAACTTCATCTTAAGTTTAGTTTGCGAATAATTTAGTGAATTATAAGATTCAAAACTCTTAAATTTGCTCTTGTACCCTTTCAAAAATATGTATAAAATCCCAAATTAAATGTACGCTTCTTTTCGATACAATGATATCAGAATATTACAAACCTTATTCTCTTACAATATTGGAAGGAGTTTACCCTAATACGAAATGGGGAAAACAAGTAAGGAAAATCCTTAACGGTGATCAAAAAGTTATTCTTCTCATAATCGTTATTTAACTAGGTAACTCCATTTTCCATCCTTAATAATAATATCAAAATATTCTTTATATTCAAATCATTTTTCTCTATTATTTTTACTCAAACTTTATACCAGTTATCATAACTTTTATTTTTTGTTCAATTCTTTTTTAATATTTAAACAAAAAATGAAAATTAAGTCTCATGTAATTGAACTTTGAATTGTAAAGGACAATATTTTCATGAACAAACAAAAGAACACAAAAAAAAAATTTTTTCATAATACATGCCAAAAAAAAACCATGTTATCAAAAACTGAAGCCGTTTCTTTTCAAATCATTAAAAATTTATATTTAAATTATCCTGAATTTCATTCTATTCCAAAAAAAAAATCGAAAAAATAAAAGCAGAACTCCCGACATGACGAAATGAACTTTAGTTAAACTGAAAGTGCATTCACTTAACAAAAACAAAAAGTATAGAAGCCTTGAATATAAAATTAATGAAAAAAATGTCTACTCTTTTTTTTTTTAAATTTTCTTAAGGACCTTCTATACTCTTAGTAATCGGCTAAGTAAATATTTAAGTCGAAAGAGGAAAATTTAAACAATAAGAAAAAAAAAATTCTTCTACCTATGTATTTCTTATATAAAGAAGTTTTTTCGTTATGCAAACATTCGAACTCAAACATACATACATACATATATTGGTGAGATTTTTAAAGAAAAATATAATATGAAAATATTAAAAGTATAGAAAATCGATTCTTTGGTTTAAAAAACGGAACTTCCTTCTGTAATTGAGGATTATTTGAATGTACAAACAAAACAGAACTGCGATGTGGCCACCATATGGTCGAATATAATTACATATGATTTAGCTTAGATGTCTATAAGTCAATGGTAGAGCTCAAATATTAAATATGTTAATATTATAAATATGTTAGTCCTGTTAATAATTTTCTTAGATAACGTAAGGAAAATGAATAATCGGCTATTGATAAAAGAGTAGCCTTGAACTCCCAAAAATATTAATACGATGCTCTTGTGAACAAATTTTTACGAATTTTTTGGTAGCAGGCAAAAATTATTAATACAATTTTCGAAAAATATTAAATTTTGACTTTACAAGTGATCAGTTCCTGTGATCTGATGTACTCCCACCGACCAATCTCGGAAATAAACTCAAATATAAATATTATTAAAAATTCGTCTAACCGAACCTGAAGAACGAGAATTGAGAAATGATTTGAAAAACATAAAATATATATATAAAATTTGGTATGCCCACAATACCTTCTTTATTGTACACAATACCATCGGTAACAAATAATAATGAAATGTCTATACAGCATGAAAATATTTCAAGAAGTAAACTATAAGATATCGTAATAAAATTTTTAAAATTGTGAGTTTAAGAGTAATTGTATATATTAATTATTTAATCAAAAATATTTTCATTTTTAAAGCAAGAGACTGTGGAGCATAATTATGACAAATTATTAATTAGGGTAAAAAAATCCTTGAACAGGATGCTTATATTTGTTGTCAATTTAAATATAGTGATATTATATGGATTATATGGATAATTTCGGACTGTCTTTAATCAAAGAAAATTTACTTGATCCTTGAACTTATGGATTATTAAGAGTACTTTCTCTCTCTCAGGGAGCCTGAAAGAGAGATATAACAACAAATCAAAAAAATTAATTTATTAATCTTTAAAATAAGTTTTTTCCAAATTTCCAGAACTAATAAAAATTACTAAACAAAATATACATAATGCCATTCATGCACGAAATTTTATTAAAATTTTACAATACAAAAATTGCACTTGAAATTCTCAAGCACTTCATTTTCGTTTTTATTGGATTTCCCATTCTGTATTTCCTTAAAAAAATTGAAATGGAAAATTCTTTATGTTTACATTTTTATATTTGTGCAATTTTATAAAAAGAAAAATGTAGAAAATTATAAGTTTTTTTTTTGTGATCAAGTCATTATTTATTTTCAATAAATATCATTGGTGAATGAATAAAACAATAAAAGAATAATATTCTCAATTAAATATTCAATTATTATAAAAAGAATTGAAGTAAATTTATTTTGAATGCTATAAGGAAATTGAAAGAAAATTATAAAATAAATACTTTTTAATTGTTCAGTTATTACACTTGAATTGATGTTGTAGAAACAAGAAAGAATCTTAAGTGATAACAATTAAAATATTAAAGTTTTCAAGTTTATTTAATGAAAAAATGCATACATATTTCTTTAGTAATAATTGAATTATAAATTGAATTAAAATAATGGCAGACATTCTGTGTACAGAAACATTAAAATTGTGCAAATTAATTTTAGGCCCGACCCTCTATCCATATATGTATTCTATTTTGTAATCTTTCTAATTTAATATTTAAATTAAGGTTGAATTTGAGATTTAAGACTCAGTTAAGTTAATTCCCCCGCAAATCTGGTCAATTTAAAGTCTTATAGTAAATTTAGTAAATTTCTTTGGAAATTTTCGTAGAAAATTGTTGGATTCACCCTGAATTTGCGTGAAAATTATTTAGCATTTCTATTATTACGTACCAACTTCTTTTCAGATTGAACGGAAATTTTACTAGCAAAATGTCAATCAAATAAACAAATATCTCTCTTCTCTTAGAGTACCTAATAATTTGATTATGAAAGTAATCAAATCCGATCAAATCCATACGGCGATTCTTTTAAAATTTTTCTAACCTCAATAATTTTTTTCATTTCATCTTAAATACCTATTTTTTCATTTAATTTATAATAATTATGAAAATGTAAATTAAAACCTAAAATATAATTTTACAAAAAAAAAACCAAAAGGTTTAAATTACAAAACCATTAAAAAAAAAAGGCATAGTGTTGCCATAATCCCAATTAAAACTATTACGCGTCCATTTAATTCTGTTTTTATTGTTTTCATTTCTAATTATAATCCGATAATTAAAATTTACCTATTTACCTGTCCTACCATATAATTTAATTACACCTACACTTTATACTTTTACTCTCAATACATAAATTTTTGTTATTATACGAGCATAAGTTATTTGAGAGTTTTTTTTTTTTTTGGTATTTAATTAAAACGTGAATTAAACTCGAAATGAAAACGTAATAGCAAAAAATTTACTTTCAATTTTCAAAATCACTGACTTCCTAATTTTTTTTTTATTTTTATTAATAATTTTAAAAAATAGAAGCAAAATATGTGTGTAATTTGCTTTCATTTAATATTTATGGAGAAAAGCAAGAGATTGTAAAAAAAATAGAGGTTCCTAATGAATGCATTCGATCTTTGGGGCGATTAAAGAAAAAAATGGTCTTATGCAATATGTTAATTGAAATTTTGTTTATTAATTGTAAATAGTAAAAGAGAAATGATGTAATAATTTTTGGGAAAAAGTAAAATGTAGGTGAACGAAAAATTTTATTAAATAATCTATTTAATTTTTTTAAATTATTTGGGTAAGAAATATTATTGTTATAACCGAAATTCATAACAAAACTAGGACAAAACTTGCTAATGAAGTAATGTTGAAACGCTTACGTATTCATAATAAACAATTGGAAAACCCTTGTATCTAAATTTAAGATATGCTGAAGTAAATATTGCTTGATTTACTTCTTCATAATGAATTATTTTACAGCCTATAAAGACCATACTTAGTGTACTAAACCTCTTGCAAGAACTATAAAATTTATCGCCAGAATATTTCTATTTTTAAATTTTTGGATCATGGGTACGCTATCTGTGAAAAAGAAATTATTATATATGAAACTGTTAAAAGCTCCATCGCCATATTCTTCAATTATTACTTAAAATGTTAAACAATCTCTCAATTATATAGTTTTATAATGTTAATTTACAAATTTAAAACTCTCTGTCTCTTGTTAATTAATTTTAATAAATGTTAATTTATTTTTTTTGTGCCGTCTTCCTGCTTCAATATTAGAAAATTTTAATAAATCTTATTCTAGATTTCTAGATAATGATTCTTATCGCTTATTAGATTTTGCTTTCGGAATATTAGATTTTACGTAAAATCTTGACAAAATCAAACTCTTCCAGACTTTTTTTTCCAGACTCCAGAAACTCTCGTTTCTTGTCCATGAATTCAAAAGAAATCCTTTTTGATCTAAAAAAATGAATAATATAAAAATTACAGTTTTAAATTAAATAATGATGCACGAAATTATATTTTCCTTTTATATTCCTTACATGGACAATAAATTCGGGAAAAACAAAATTAAATTCAACCAAAATCGTTTTTAACCAATAATCTTTCTTTGTAATTCTAATCACACACAAAAAATAACCCAAAGAAGCCAACAATTTATTTTTTGCTATATGCTTTCAATCTTATTTTGTTTATCAATTATCCCAAATATTCCTCTGACCTGCCGCATCTTCCTAAAACCAAATTTATTTAAAACAACAAAAAATCATTAGAGAAGAGGAAAAACAAAATTTTTATCCCAAAAATTACTTGAAAATTTTCCTCTATTTTCCTATTTTTTCATATTTTTTTTTTGATTAGTTGACGTTGTCAGGATTAAAATCCACCACCATAAATTTCAATGAGCCTAAAACGACAAAAAAAACACAAAAAGTATGTACTAAAAACTTATCAAAGGACTTCTTTTCATCCCAAGGATATACGAAAATTTTTTTGCAATCGATTTTAACCTTTAACCTAACAAACCAAGACAAAGCTATTAAGTTGTTTTTCTTCTTCAACAAACATAGTTAGAAAAAAAAGTACATAAATTGAACTAAAAGACAAAAAAAAATATCCTTTTGAGCTTATAACAACGTTCTATATAAAAATAATAAAAGAAGAACAAGAAAATTTTATAAATTGCAATCCTTAATTTTTTTTTTGCTTCATCTTCACTGACTTTAAAAAACAAGAAAAAAATGCGAACTTTTCATGTTTTTTTTTTAATTTTGCAACTCAAATCTCAACTAATTTTCGTATTTAATGTGGTAGAGAAAAAACAAATATAATAAGACCGCAATCTGTTTTACAATCATGTAAAACCAGAGGGGTAATTTGCTTCTCTATGTTTTGTTACCTATGTAAATTAACAAATTTTTTTTAAGGTTTTTAAAGCAAACAACAAAGTCAAAAGAAAAACAAAAATTATTTTTGGTGAAAATTCTAAAGAAGTACAGAGTTCCTTTTCTCAAAAAGAAAAGTTAAAAAATTTTACTTTTTAAAAATTAAGTTGTTTATAAAAAGGATACCATTGTACTGGTTTAGAAACTACTATAATGTCACTATGAGAAATTTAATTAAAGATTTTCAATTTAAATCTCAGTGTGGGTTTAATAGCCCAATTTTAAATACATAGCAAAGTGAAAGCAAAACTTTTCGTTTTCCATCACGTTATATATGTATATATAATTGATTTTCATTATTGCAAATCTTCGGTCTTCGGCTACTCCGGTCTATATATCGCTAATATTCAAAAATATAAACGAGCCTTACAAAATAATCAGATTTTTTAATAATTTCAAATTTGTTGGAATAGGTGTCATTCAATATTATGCGTTCAATTCTTAATAACATTAAAATTTTCTATTTCCTTGTTAATTTAATCACTTAGACATGACGTTTTTTTCTCGAAACCGTTCAGTTTATAATCGATTATTTTGGAAACGCACAAAAAAAAATTAATATGAGAAAATTTAATGACCAACTCAACATCTTTTAAATTATGAAAAAACAAATGTTGCATGGGTAAATTTTTTAGGAGTTGTGGAATATTTGGACCATTGTATTTGCGATTGTTGTACGTGTAGTTAGGAATACCATGTTATATCCCTAAAAGGAACGTACTCATAGTATTCCAATTTTTCTATAAAACAAAACAAAAATTAACATAGATTATAGAAAATAATTAATTGGTCAGTGTTCATTTTGTAATTTACCTTGAAAAAAAATGTGGCAAATATTCGATATCCTTTTAATTACACCAACATTTATTAAAGAAAATTTCTTTCTTTCCTTAAGCTCAAGGACATTTTCACATAGAAAGTAAAAGTTTTATACAATAAAGTTGGGTCAAACCAATTGTTTGTAATATAGCACCTTTCCTTTCAACAAGTGAAAATACTGCATTTTAAAACATTCCAGCTATGTACTACATTACTAAAATAACTTTCATTCATTTATGAATATATTTCAAAAATTGCATACCTTTAGAATGAGCAATGTATGGTGGCTTTAAAATAGAACAAAAAACAAATTTAAAGAGGCATTAATATAATACTCGAATTTAATATTTTTACCAAAATAATATCACGTAGTCTTGTAGAATTTTTACGAAACTGCTCCTATTTATTGTCTTTGACATTTGATCTTTTTGAACTTCTCAATATACATATATGTGAATATTTTGTTCCAAATACTTTTTAATTTCGGTTTGAATTCTGCCTCCTTCAGAACAAATTTATTCCCTCAAAATGATTTCATGCTATCCAAAACTATATTTTTTAAAAATATAAAAAAAATCCTCTGTATGAATCTAAAATAATGCTACATTCTTTAGGAATTAGTGTTCGTTTTTTTGTTTCATTTCAGAATTAAAAAATTCCTCAAAATAGTTCGAAATTCTTTTGTTATTTTTCACTGCTCCAATATTTCTGGTATAAGTTGATTTTTATTATGTTGATTTCCTTCAAATTCCTTACATTATTTAATTCCTTTTCATTTACATAATATGTATATAAATGAAATAAATTATATTGTTATTAATTTTGTAATTTTAATTTAATTCTAATTATTTTTATATATTGCTATTCAGAATGTTACTCTGATTGAAAGAAAATTTGATTTTGAATTGACAGCAATTTTAAATTTTCATGAAATGTGAAAAAAAAGAAAAAAATTTATCCTTGTAAATTAAAATTTTTTTGTATGTATATATGTATACTAAAATTTGATGGTTTATTTATAGAAGTTGTTCACTGGGAATTAGAAATTTAAGATAAATTCATCACTGGGAATTATAATTGTTTTATGTTGGTAATTGAATAAGTGCCAAAAAATCGAATTTTACAAATTTCAAGAGACGGTAACTTGAAAGGGGGAGGAGACGGAGAAAAATTTTCTTCTAATAAAATGAACTATTTATTAGTATCTAAAAGCTGCTTATCCTTCAGACTTCTGAAACTTGCGATCTTGAAGAAAAACGATATCAAAAATTTTTAGAAAACGGATTTTAAGTAGCAGTAACTTTTAATGACTGTTTTGTTTTTTTTAAAGTGTCGCTGTATCATTATGGTATGCCGCGGTAACCGAAGCCAGTTTCTATTTTCCTGTTTTTATAAAATTTGAAAAATGCTTATGATTTCGCTATAATAAATAGTTAAAAAAAGGCATTTTTAGGTGTTTGAGGGGCTATAACTTTTACAGTTATAGAGTTGTTTTGGAAACAGGCACATGGACAGACGGACGGACAAAGTGAAAACTAATAAGCACTTTTTTTCAAAATTTTTTTTTAGAAAAGTGCTAAAAAACATTCATTTTTTTTTCTTATTCAAACGAGAAAAGGCGTAAAAAAATAAAAAAAACTTTACTTATAACAATTACCAGAGGAATAGTCGGTTCTTAAAAACCACTTTAACATTTAAATTAAATTAGAAAGGATAAAAAGCAAAAGAACAACAACATGGAACAGTTTTTTTTCCTTGTGTGTTGTTGGATGACATTAATTTGAAATTAACATTTTAAGTTTTTTAAGCAATTATAAATCCATTATATAAGATTTCTCACTTTAACATTTTATTGTGGTTCTCATTAAAACGAAAAAAAAAATTTATAGAAAAACAAGAAAAAAATCAAATTTAATCCGTATGACAAATCGGGAATTCAAAGTTTTTAAGTTTAAAAATCTATGCTAAAAAAAATATTCTTAGATTATTAAAAGTAGAACAAAATGTAATTGGGAAACCGCAGAACTAAAACTTTCGAAAACATTTTAATAATGAGTTTCTCTTAATAATTAAGAGATTTTATAAGATTTTGTTCGAAAAACAAAAAAATATTTAAAGAAAATTTAAAATGTTTAAATTATAAAGACTTTTTTTTTGGAATAATTATTGTATTTTTTCCTCTAAATTTGGGAAAATGATTAAGTGTCTTGAATAGGGGCTGACTACAGTAGCTGACCCACTAAAGAAATTTTAACGTTGAGGTAATCGAGTTTTTAAAATTTTGCATTAATTTTTAAATTTAGTTTTTAATTTTAATAGGCTGATCTTGCATACGATAGTGTTATATGGATTAATTTGAAGTCGTTTGATAGTAATACATTTATACATTTGTATAAAGAACTCAAATTCCAATTTGATTATTAAAAGGAAGATTCAGTTCAACTAAAAATAAAATTGTGTTATTACATACATTTTGCTTTCTAAGTTCAATAACCATTTTCTTCGGTTCTTAAAAGTTTAATGATTTTGAACTGAAAACAGTAACGACAAACATTTTATAAATATTTGAGAATCTAACAGAACTCATTAAAAATTAATTGAAACATTAAAATCAAAATAATTACTATTAATTAATTTGAAATTAAAATTCTTTAAAAATTGAACGAAAATTTATGCTTCCGGGCACAATATGTACCAATTAACTTAATTATTTAAAGTGATGACCCAAAAATTAAAATTATAGATTTTCTAAACTATAATTTGAGTCCAAATAATTTTTTACTTTTCAGCATTCCATTGACATATCATAAGAGTCTAGCGAAATTTTAAAAAATTCTGCCTTCCATGTATGGCTGAAAAAAAAAACCAAAAACATTTCTTTCTTATACAAGTATAACCAAAATTTTAATTTAAATTGTTCAACTCCCTTGAATTTTTTTCAACTCTATAATTTTAAAATTTTTTTGAAAAATCATTCAATTCAATTGATATTCTCACATTTATACTATCATTAATTTAAAGTTAAATTTAGTGAAAATTTATTTTATTAACTAAAAGAATTTTTATTTTTTCTAATTTTTTTCTTTTTAGAAAGTAAATTTATATTTAATTTGAAATTTCATTTTGAATAATACATAAATATTTTTTATGTTATAACTACAAGTTCTATTCTATGTACATATACTAGCAATTCTGTACTACTAAATACTAGAGAAGAAATTAAACCATATAACAAATAAAATTAAAACGTCAGAGAACATTAGAAATATCTCTACATTTTTACTATTCAACTGTATATTCAACTTGTATATTCAACTTTTATAATAGTTAACCATTATGTTACATTGTTAGAATTTTAAATTAGGTAAAAAAAAAATGAATCTTAAATATATACAATACAATTATACCTACTTATATATTATATAATATATAACAGTATAATAATACTGTAATGTCAAATACTTATCTTTTGACATTAAGAAATCAACGTAACAATAAAGAAAATAAAATAGTAGATATAACAAAAACCATTTAGAACGTGTTGATAGAAATATCGACACTTCAACACTTCAAAAAATAAAAAAAAAATTATTTTGTTATTTTATTTTTTTTTTTCTATTTTAATTTTACATTTTTTAAAAGAGAAAATTAAGGAGATGAAAATAAATTATGCTTTTGTCCCAGATAAGGTTTAAGAATTAAAGTAAAATTTATTTATTTTTTGCTTTTGTGTTTTTTTTATACTGAAGTAAGAAATCGTGCAAAAACATTTAAATTAGCAAATTTTTTTTTCAAAGTATTTTAAAATATTTTCGTAACATTTGACACAATTTTTGTATTGTGACCTTAAGAAAAATGTTGACACAACACAAATCTGAAAAAAAATTACATTTTTGTGTGCTACCAACAAAAATTAGACATGTTAGTTTTTTATTATTAAATAATTTGATAATAATTTTTTTTTTAATTTGCAAATAATAAGATATTTTATCCTTACAGGAAGGGGACCACATGATCTCCTAACGGCGTGTACTATATACAAAAACTTATAACAGTCAAAACTATATAGAGATTATAAGATTGGTGTTGAAAAATTGTCGATTAAAATTGAAAATTTATGCTCTTTTATACAACATTGCTTTAATTTTAGCCAACATCTGCAAATGAAAAAGCATAAAAATGTAAGCTCTCCACACATTATGCGATACATCATAATGAAGGTGTGATGTTGTAAAAATATTAAAAATTATATCATTAATAGAAACAACATATACGTGATGAAGAATAACATTCACCATTTTAAATAGTACTCAAGAGTACTTCAATTATCATTTCTTCAAGTACTTTTCTCTTACAATCGAAAAAAAAATTTAATTTTAAAAAATTGAAAATTTTTTAAACAAAGTCTACATATTTTTTCTTAAGTCATTTATTTCAATAACTTTAATTTTATGTTCCCATATTAATTTGATTCATTTTATATGTAAGAATTGGAAAAATACAATATTTATTAAAAATGAGAAGTACGTGAAAGTGTGACAAATATTTTACCATACATCATAATGCCCCAGGCGAGATTTTTCAAGAATTATAAGATTTTTCGACATTACAATACTAAAATTCAGAATATTTCGAAGGAAATTTTAATAAATCGTATTTTTTTTTCTAAAATTGAATATTTTAAATTTTTATATTCTATACATTTTAAATAATTAAATTAAAACTTTTCTTTTATCTTTCAAATTTTATTACATTTTAGGTAGAAACAACGAAAAAATTAAAAGATGACACATATCAAGAATATGGTGGTTTTTATATTCACCAAACCTGCCAATAAATTCCACCTCCAGGTTATTTAACATGTTGAAGTCTTATTAAGTACGGATTTATCACTTTGGATTATTTTTAATCATAACAAACAACAAGAAATTCGATAATCTTATCTTAACTATGTGGTAAGCCAAAAAAAAATTTTTTTTCCATAAAATTGTTAGCCAAATTCAACTTGTGTCATTTCATTGCCATATAAACTCAAATAATATCATTACCAACCAATTCATTAGTAAATATTCAAAATAACCTTTTATTTAATTAACTCCTATATGCTCAATTTTTGATAAATTCATTCAAATCCGCAAGGACTTTCTCAAAAATATTTAATAAATTTATTAAGTTTGTTCATTTTTGTACACATGAAGTATTTCGTTTCATTAATTAATTTCGGTATATTAAATAAATATTCAATATATACACTCAAATGATAAGCCTACATACATTTATACATTACATATACTTATTTGTATAAATATAGAATGAGTTTTGCCAATAATTTTATCGTATTTTAATTATTAAAATTAATTTATTAAATGAAATCGTTCTCGAATAAATATTTATTAAATTTAAAGTGTGCATTCACACTGCATTTTTCATATAGATATAAATATCTAAATGGACATAAAATATTAAACATACAGATGAATTGAACAAATTAACACTGTTTGAATTTGGTGTACAAATATATAGACTAGACACACATACTTTTAACTAGCCACAATCATATACTAGATTACCATATACATATTTATACATATGTAGACATTCACGTATTGAATGTCCATTTGAAAATTGCACAGTGAAATGTGTCGAATAGACAAAAATAGCAACACTCTTTCTATATACATATATACTTGTATGATTATGCAACATTTTGAGTCAATTTAATTCCCAGAATACTCAATTGAACCAGAATTCCATACAACATTAACAATATAGAAATAAATTTAATTTTATAAATAATATGAAAATGCTTAACATGGAAAAATAATATTGAAGCCAATAAAATTTATAAAATTTTTCATCTATATACATACAACCTCATGGAATATAAAATTGAAAATGTTCCAAAAATGTTTCTAAAAAAGAAAAAGGTTTAAAAACTTCACTTAAAATATAAATAAAAATGTACCTATAGGGTATCCGAAACTCGATGGTACTTCGTTACATTTTCCTTTTCGAATTATGGGAATCTATTATTTCAAATTATAAGAATTAAAAATTCATCTTACTATAGCTCCAATCAATTTTTCAATTTTTCAACATAAGCGGTTGAAAATCCAACCGCTTATGTTGAAAAATTGAAAAAATACATAATTGTTATTTCTGAAACTTTTATCACGTAGTTGAAACCATTATATTATTAACCATTATACAGGGAAAATATTAGTATACGTTTTTTATAATTTTATAGCTTAGGTTAACCAGACCCGTTGTGGTAATCTGATAGGTTACTAATAAGGAGAAACCCTATTAACTCATTGAACTTAGGTACAGATTTTATGATCCTTTAAAACTAAAATCAATTCAGATAGCAACAAAATATAAACTAGAAAAATAATATATTCATTCATAGTCAAATTTGTGTATTAAAAGTTATTTCAAAAATAAAAATTGAGGTCAAATATGAATTTAATTTAGTACACATACATATATTAAGTTAAAATATAGCAATTAAACATACACACATACAATTAAATAAAACAAAGTTTTAGTATTTTCAATAGGTGCTCTTAAAATTTTAAAAATTTTAAATCCAAATAGTGAACTATGGCAGGATAGTTTCAAAAAATTAATAATTAATTTTTAAAGATTTAAAAAATAAATTTTTGCGGTAATTTTCAAATATATTTGATTCCAATTGTTCCTAAAAATAATTTTGTTTCAGTAATTTAGAAGAGAATTATACTTATACTTTGCTCTTTTGATTTTAGTTTAGTTGGAAAATCTAAAAAAAAAGCTTGCTGAGGAACATTAACCATCCTTCCATAAGTCGAAAGTCGGTGCCAGATTTAAGTATAAATTCTTCGATAACTGCTATTAAATAAGATTCCTTTTAACCAGAGCTACGTACTGGGCTCAAATTTGTAACTTTCGTTTCGATCCGGTCTTCGACCCAGACTCCAATTCTTGTTTCAGTTCTGATATAGACTTTAACTCAGATTTGTCTGCGGCTCTTATCAAACCGACATGTTTTGTAAATAATGCTGCCTCGATCACTTCATATAAAAAATCCAAATAATAAGCTTGAAATTAAAATTGACAAACATTCAAATGATTTTCTTGATTCGGTAACAGTAACATTCCCAGCTTTTGATTAAACACATACTTTAAAGAGTTACATGAATTAATTGATCCAAGAAAAACCCAAAATTTAAATCTGTGTGTCTAAAACTAAAATTTTTTAAAATTTATCATTTTGATCCTATATACATTGTTGAATTCTTTTTATACATCTTTAAAATCCCTTTAAATATCCTTGTTCTTCTCAATGTTTATTAGCTTTTTAACAAATTTACAATTACTTAATTCTCATCTTTTATATCTTTTGTAGGTCAAATACAATTAACAATAGTTCTTTAACATATAGAAAAGAGAACAATCAACAATAATATTGAGCACTTATGGTTCGACATTGAAATCCACAATGTTAATATGTACAAATCTCATATAAAATTTTATTATTACAAAAAAAAATTGTTCAATGTCATTTACAAACATTTAAAATACTTCCAACTCTTGAGAAATATTTTATTAAATTTTAAATTTTGTTCAAAAGCAAATTAAATAGGCAAAAACTTAGTAACATTTTATCAACATACACACACACATCATCACACTATGTAGAATAGCATTAAAGTTTATTTTATGAAGAACCAAATAAAATTCGTTCTTCCTGCCCAATTCAACTCTACATTGTCATTTAATAAAAAAATTGACCATTATAACAAAAACTTTTTAAGATAAAAACAAAAAAAGAGTGTAATTTTTAAAGTTAAAAATTTTATCTAAATAAAATATACTCAAAAATTTATAAAGGCTATAATAGTTCGATAGAACACAAAAAAAATAGAAAAAATCAACATGTTTTATCTCATAACTAGTAACCAACTTAACTATTAAAGTCATTTTCAATTTCCAATCATAATTTTTAATATACTCTCTACCCCTTTTTAAATAATATGAAAACAATTCTCATTTAACAAAATTTTTATTTTTTTGTTTTAATATTTAAGGTCCTGAATTCACTAAAACAAACCCATTTATAGAATATACCAAAAATTCATACTGCTAATATAAATAAATTGATTATATATGCTGTGTGTGTTACTATGTCCGTACACATTTATATTAAAGATACCAAATTTTTGGTATAGTATAAAAATATTAAAATTTCTTCTCTAAATATACAGTCTTCTATAAAATTTTAGAGTAATTTTAATTAACATTGGTTATAAAATACGATAATGAAAGTTTTTGGTTTCCTATAGATTTTGCATCTTCATCAAATTTTATAAGAGAATTTGATCATAACTTCTACTTAATTATGTTATACACGAAATACAACAATATATACTTTTATATATTATAAAAGTTAACCCTATTGTTAATATAATGAAAATTGGATAACTGTGTAAAAAGATTTTTGAATTTTTATTTTGTAGTTCAATGCTTTATTTATTTAAAATCAGTCTTTAAGACTTAAAAAAAAATCTGCGTAAAATAATTAAAAATTCAAATCTCGCATAGGAAATTGCAACATTAAAAATTTTTTCTACTCTATTCTTTCTTTTCTATTTTACTAAATTTTTCTAGTTTACTATTTCTGCTTACATTTACTTTATTTCTTATTCCTATTTTATTCACTCTTCCTTTATTGGTTACCGTTCCTTGTAGAAAGATATAGACTTCCAATTTTTTCGATACATACTTTATTTCAGTTTGCTGAATTCACTTCACTGTTCCAGTTTGTAAATTGTGATTCTAGTGGAATATTGTGCCATCTATCGCCAACTACATTAAACCACGAATTCTACAAAAATTCCAGTAAAAATTTTACTTATACTGATTTTTATGTACTCAAATAATTTTGCAAATAACTGTATTCAGATTTGTGCGGTTCAGATGTAAACTTTAATAATAAAAACTAACCTTGTTGTATAACACTTGAATAGTACAGTTAAAATAAAATAAAAAAACAAGAGAGAGAGAAAAAAAATGAAAATAATTTTACATGTTTATTAAAATTTTACAAGGATTTCGACCTAGTATAACTGCTGTGTACTAAAACTATGCCATGCTCAAATGTAAAATGCATGTTTTGCTGTTTTTATACCCTGCACTTCGTGAAGGGTATATTAACTTTGGTATGGAGTTTGTAACTACTTAAAGGAGTCATCTGCGGTATGGACATATATATATATTCTTGCTCAGCGTAAAATTCTGCGTCGATTTAGACATGTCCGTCTGTCCGTCCGTCCGTCCGTCCGTCCGTCCGTCCGTCCGTCCGTCCGTCCGTCCGATCGCACGATAACTCAAAAACGAATAATGCAATCGACACCAAACTTTCACAAGTTTTTTCTTTTGTGCCAAGGACGAGCCCTATTGTTATTGGACTAATTTGGACAACGGGTTCGGGTAGCTGCCATACAACTCAAAGAGTTTATTTTAAATATTTCAAAAACTAATAAAGCTATAAATATGAAATTTGGTATACATATGTCCAATTATATTCTACACATGCTCTAAAAATTATAATGGGATAGCTGCACCGGTTCGGGTGGCTGCCATACAACTCCAACAGCAAATTTTTTATATTCGGAAAAATAATAAAGTCAGATTCATGAAATTTGGCAGTCATGTGTCGAATTATGGGTCAAATATATTTCTGAAGTTTTAGAGGAATTGCTTGACAGGTTCGGGTACCTGCCATACAACTCCAAAAGCTAATTTTAAGTATTTGGGAAAATAATATAGTCAGATACATGAAACTTGACAGTTGTGTGTCGAGTTATAGGCCTGATATATTTCTGAAGTTTTGGTGGAATTGCTTGACAGGTTCGAGTAGCTTCCATACAAGTCTAAAAGCTTATTTTAAATATTTGGAAAAATAATAAAGTCAGATTCATGAAACTTGGCAGTCATGTGTCCAATGATAGGTCAGACATATTTCTGCAGTTTTGATGGAATTACTTGACAGGTTCGGGTACTTGCCATACAACTCCAAAAGCTTATTTTAAATATTTGAAAAAATAATAAAGTCAGATTCATGAAACTTGGCAGTTGTGTGTCGAGTTATAGGTCAGATATATTTCTGAAGTTTTGGTTGAATTGCTCTACAGCTACGAGTAGCTCCCATACAAGTCCAAAAGTTTAAATATTTGGAAAAATAAAGTTTAGATTCATGAAACTTGGCAGTTGTTTGTCCAGTTATAAATCAAACATATCCGTGAAATCTCTATAAAATGGTTTCACAGGTTTGAGTAATTGCTATACAACAACGAAAGGTGCAGGGTATAATTCAATCGGTTTATACCGACTGAAACGTTTGTACTTGTTTTCTTTTCTATTATATAAAATTTTTATATGATTTTCTCTATATTTCTATTACTCTGTATGCATAAAAATTCGAGTTCAATTTTTGGATTGTACTCTCGTTTTCTGTATATCTACATAATCTTTTTGAGTATGTTTTGAATTAATTTTATGTTACAACTTTAAAAACAAAAATTTTTTTGGTTTTTATATTCCAAAAAATAAAAAATCAGAATAGAAAAAACTGACCCTTTTAAAAAGTTTGCTGATACTACGAGTATATGAAGAGGAAAACTCAAACAAGTTGAACATACACTGATAACGATGAGTCATCATCTTTGTTGTTATACTTTTTTTTCTTTTTTTTGTTGCAGAGAACTGTTAAATTAGATTCAGTGCTTAAATTGATTAAAGTAAAATTTACTTTAAAAGTTTTTATTAAAATTTTTTGAAATCTACTTCTTACTTAGCCTACTATTTTTGGTTTTTTTTACTAACTAATTTTCGATTTTCTGTAATTCGTTAAAAAAAACTTTAAGTGTTATAATTGAATCATTGAGAAAACTAATATCAAATCAAACACATTTTGTTATATTACTTGCATATGAATCTTACCTACAAGTCCCTGACTTTTAAAACCATACCGATGCTTAATATATCTAGGTAACGCAAATTAAGCATGAATAGGACAACCAAAACAGTTAGTTCGCCCGAGTCGGTCGATTATACGAGAAATTCGTAGTATTGATAAAAAAGTCTATATAGTTTTTATTAGCTTTCAGCAATCTGTTATACAATAAATTCGATTGCACTATAAAATTTGGAACTTTAAAGGCAACACTTATGCAATTTAATATTTTATTATACATAGATACATTGCTTGTTTTTAAATATGAAAATACCTTATAGGACAAATTTATACGATATACGATTATGTAAAATGTAAAAAGTTTTAAACTATTCCTGTAAGACCTATTTGAATCATTTGAATAATAATAAATTCAAATCATCAAATCAAGTCGTTTTGTAAAGCAGCACATTTTCCTTTTAAGAATGTACATTATTTAAGAAAGAAGATAGAAAAAATTTTGCTTGAACGAAATAAACTACTATTACTCTGAAAATTTCAGGTTTTACCACCGAAGAAAATTAATTATGAATATCAAAAATCTGATAATAAAAAAAAATATCCAGACAATGGTTGCTTTCCACACCCATCCTTTTAAAATAAGATTCTCTTACAATACTATTTGGGACAAATAGTCGAAAGTAGGAATTTTTTGAACTTTTTAAGGTTAAAATTGTTTGAGTCGGTGTCATAAAAGCTAAACTTTTTTTGCTTGAAAAAAATTCTCGTTTAGATAAAATTCTCTTGTTGCCACTCTTGTTGTCAAACCGTATTGAATATTTGTAAATAAACACATAGACGGACGGACGACGGTACTATTTTGAAGAAAACATTTTTTTTCCACAAAATTATTTGGATAAAAAGAGTTTTAAAGATTTTTAAATTTAAATAAGATTTTGTGTTAAAATTATTGTCACCCTTATATTTCAAGGTCAAAAATGTTGGAAAAGGGTGCATAACACATTCTCATAAGCAATAAACATTATTTTTATAATATAAAGAATTTTAACACTTATGAAATGGATTTAACCAAAATGATATCAACTTCTAGTTAACATCAACTTTTTTTTTTTGTTTCTCCCCTTCAACTTAATTTCACCCACACCAACACATGATTTTTTTCGGAATTTACATAAGCATAATATGTGGTATAGAGCTAAGGGTGAATAAATTATTCAATCAAAATTTTTAAAATAAATTATAAACAAGAAAAATCAAAACAACAAAAATATTTTACACTTTGTATTAGTGATCTTTTAATTAGTCGAGATTCTCTTAATAAATATTACATACGAGCACATTTTACAGGAATAAAGGGGATGATATTTAATTCGAGTTGCTCTTCATAAAGTTTTATAGAAAAATAATTTAGAATATAAAAAATGTAAATTGGAAGCATTTAAATAAAATTTAAAAGAAAAACCTTTTAAACTTTTACATGAATATATGTAGAATGCAAATTGGGAGAAACTTAGTATTCATAAATTCATAAAATAAATGTTGCAAAATATTCAAATAAAATTGTAAACCTCTTATATTGAGAAATTAAAAATTGAAAAATCTGATAAATATTCTAAATAATTAAATTACATTTATTAATATTAATTATTTTTAAAGTTGTTATCAAAATATTTGAAAGTTACGTAGAGATTGAGATAAAACTAAATCGTTTTAAGTATGACTTCTTAAGCTAATTTTCCAATTTTTGTGAATGTATCCCTAAAAATCAATGAATAAAACGCAGTTTGAGATTTAGGGTAACAAGTAAAGGCCCCTGGGTTTAAACTTGACAGCTTTTGGTTACAAACCCAATGCCATAAACACTGCACTACTGGTCAGATCCATTGCTAAATTAGTTTTTGAAAAACTTTATCAGACAAACAACAGCCCCATTCATACAATAAAAGAAAATAATTCGTTGTTCCTTTAATTGATTTGTAATCCCTTCAAGCTGTAATTTAAAGCATATAGGTTTTTAATCACAAAATATGTCGTATATATTTCTTAACGCTAAATGTCTTGGATTTAAAATTTCTTTTAAAAATTCTTTAAATATTCCAACAATACAAACAATTTATTTTTATTATACCATTGAGAATCATAAAAAATCTATTTAAATTAACTTTTATATAAAATTTATTTAATTGAGAAATCTTGGTTTCTTCAAATACTTTTCGTTTTAACATAATTTCAAATACTCTCCGTTTTAATATTCGTATTGAGCAATTTTAATACAAAAACCTAAATAAACTGAAATTTCAGATTGCAGCATGTAGTTCTTTAATTCCAGACATGATTATTTCTTTGTATATTTTTTATAACAATATTTTTAATAAACAATGGATTATGATGAAAATAAAATCAAATATTATCCAAAATTTACAAAACAATTCAATACAAAAGTTAATGAAATTTTAAATCTTAAATTTCAAAATCAAAATTATAGAACATATTATAGATCTTACCTAACGAAATATACATAAATATTGTTGACATAAATTATTAATACAAAACTTGATTAAAATAATTTTCAACAAAAATTATTCCCAACAATATTGATAACTCTCTGGTAATTGGCAACTCTCGATTATGAGATTACGATTGTCATTTTACTGTCAGCCAGAAGTTAAATCTTATTCGTTCCGGTTTCAATTAAAACCGGAATAATAAAATTATTACTAAAGTTGTTATTTATTGAAATCATAACTATTTTTATGAATTTTTAATAAATATTTCACGAATTATTTTTTTATGAAACTTTTCAATTTTAACATTAAAAACAAGTATTAAAAAAAATATCAGATTTATTATTTTAAAAAGTTATAAAAATTTCATAAATTTCCATTTCAAAAGAAAAACAATCTGACAAGAACAACATGTGGTCGATAAGAGTATAGTATACATTTCCTAAGTGATGTTTAACACTCACTAACAAATTTACTTATAGTAAATCAATTAAATAATCAATAATTAAATACCCATGGAGGGTTGTGATTCAAATTATCTCAAAAAAATATATTAATCGCCTTTCTTAAGGGTTCTCTTCCTATAAGTTGTTTACCATATACAGCACTCTCCCAACAAATATATAAACGAAATATTTGTTTACGAAATTTCAAGAAAATGTCTAACTGTATATGATTTTTTAATTATAATGAAATATTTATATTAAACACATGTTAAAAACGAGTTTCTGGGATATAAACCAAAAATTGATTCATTTATTAAATCTATGGTCTAGCTCTAAATTTAAATATAAATTTCCATGAAAATCACAGTTCATAACCGAAACTGAAATTCAAGAGTAATAGGACACCTCATTAAAATAATTCTTTTTTCTAGTAATTCTTTTTTAACATAAAATCGTTCAATTAAAATTTCGACATCTAAAAATTGTTATGTTCACAATACCTCCCGTTACTTTTACAAATGTGACTTGAATAAAACCAAACATAGTATAACGTAACTTTCAACTTTTCACCTTTTTCTCTTATATTTTATTTTTTTACCAATTGAAAATTAAAATTTCAAAAAATCATTACCTTATCTTTATATACTCAATTCAAAAGCAATAATTCATTCACTCACCCCCATATTTACATTAAAATTCAAATAAACAAGAGTAAAAAATAATATTAAAAACCAAAAAACAAAAATCATCATAAAAAGCAATAAACTAAAAATAACAGACTTAAAAGCAAATAAAAACACTACATATACACAACAATCAATCAAAAACATAACAAAAACAACAATAAAGAAAACAAAAATCAAATAAAATAACTTTAAAAATCCTTTTTATCCTTTCTTCTCCTATATTACATTGCGGAAATTGTCAATAATAACGAGATTTTTTGTTCGTATTTCGTTTTTTTTTAACCCCATAAGCTTTCCGTTATCTAACGGTTTGATAAAAAACCACAAAATACTTTTTATCTCTCATTCTTCTTCTTTTTAATTTTTAGTTTTTGAAGTTTTTATACGTTCGCTCATTCTTACAAATATTTTGTATTCAAATCCAGAACCTGAGATGTTTTATGAAAAATTTTATGAGATTTAATATAAACTTAGAATATTTTTGTTAAACTATTCATTCGAATTGATACCCGCGACTATATTATTACGGTATATCTACAATGTCATCATGAGAATTCAAAAAGTAAAAAAAAAATTCTTATTCAAAAATCTTCTGAAATAGATGATTTCAATTAATTTATTTTGCAATAAAAAAATTATTTATTATTTTGTTCAATAAAAATAATCTTTGGAACAGAACAGAACAGCTTAATATTTTACATAATTAGCGTCAATAACTGGTAATACCGTAATACTATATAAATCTTGGTTGAATATTACATCGTGTTCAAAAATACATAATATATATGTACACATACATATGTAAGTAATACATAATATGAATATATTTGCATCTGCGAAAATGTATTCGAAAATAAATTTCAAAATAGCCAGTTATTTAGCAGAAGATTTTCTAATGTTATTAACAATACTATTTCCATGCATAATTTTGCATACATTTAGGAGTGCTTGATTAGAAATTCAAATTTAAAGCATTTTTTGCATTGTATAAATTTACGATAAAAATTTAAATTATTTTTAACTGAAATTGACGTTTAATTATGTTCTAAACATTTTAATTACTACATATTTTGTTTTAAAAACTAGTTATACCAATCAAATTAAAATTAAATATTTGGCTCTTTTAAAATTAGTATTTCTCTTAATTTTATTATGAAAGAGAACAAATATCTATGTAAATGAAGCTGAAGCAAATGAAATTTTGTAAGACATGGAATACAACTTTATATTATGCAACTTTACACTGTACCAATTTTGAATAGCTTAAATAGTGATTGTTTAATAATTTTGTTATATTATTTAATAAAACCGACACTAACACTATGTTTTATCGAATCTGATTTAAAATGTTACAAATATTTCAAAATCTTATTTTCTATTAAATTGTTTTGTACAATGCAAAATTATTCATATTAGTTATTCGTCCGAAAACAACTTGTATTTTGATTTATGGCCAAATAAAAATAAATAATTCCAATTGATTATGAAATGATTTTACAATTTTACATTTACACAGAGAAAAAAGCATACAATTTAAAAGAATTTCATAGAATTCTTTAATAAAATTAATTTCACTCTAAATTTAACATTAAAAACAGGTTTATTTCAAAACAAAATTTTAAATAAAGTATTTACTGATCCCAATTTTTGAATACAAAACTATAGAAACATTACAAGTTCTGCATAGTACAACTCTTACACAATCTTTGTACTTGCTTGTATATAAAATGCAATGTAATAATACACACAAACGATTAAAATAATTGAAATATTTTATTTAAATTTATTGACACATTGACATAATTAAACAAAATATTGACACAAAAATCTTTTATACTGTTATATTCAAAACTTAACTCAGCTTTAGTTACATATATGTATATATTTTTTATAATATAAATATATTTACATACATTTACTTACATGTAAATTATACGGGACGTAACAAAATGCATTGAATTAGAATTCTTACATCACAATTACATGGTGTTCATGTCATGCACACAAACTTGAATTTATTTATAAAATTACCAAATTACGTACATCCCTAAAAATAAAATTACATGTTTCAAAGGCAAAAATGGTACATTCATTTTATTTTAATATTATCCTTGAAAATAATAATTCTTTGAAAAAAAGGAACATCTTTTATTTTTATTTGTTTTTTAAATTTTCTCACAGCAAAATAATTTAAAATACACATACAAAAATAAGTATATGGATATGTATATTTTTTATGGCTAATATTTATTGTCATTTAAAAAAGGATTTATTATTGAAAAATATTCAAAATGCCTTGAATATAAATTCAAGGATATTTTTATAATACAATAGAATGGCCAGTATCGGATAATGTTATTATAGTAGTGAGGATCTTAAACAATACGATGTTTTAAGAAATTGTAATTTTTTTTCATAAATTTAAAAGTATTTTACGATACCAAAAGATAGAAGTGTATACACGATCTAAAGTTATAAATATTTTTCAATTCTTACTTTTAAATTATTTTAGTATCATGAGAGTTTTTCTTACATAAAACTAAAAACTAATCCAAAAAATGTCAATTAATTGAAATGCAATACTTAGCTACCTCTTGTGACAATTTATCTAAATGCCGTTTAAGCGGATTTACGTCATCTATTTAAATCCCCAAGTTGTTCAAACAAAATTCTCACGTTAATTTTAAACGTAGTGTTGTTGAAGATTCTGGTTGAAAAATTATTCTACTGGAATGCGTTTAAATAAATTCTAGTAGCTAAAACTAAAAAAATTTTGTAATTTGTAATTAATATTTGAATAATATCCTTTACTTAATTTCTTATCTAGTCATCATTTTAACGAAAATTAATAACATCGTTGTGATAATTTATAAAATTTACAACAAACAGCGCCACCCATTACGATCACTTGAAAAAATTTTAAAATAAATTTAAAATGATTCAACACTGTTATTTTTTTCCTTATAATATTTTTATTGTTCCAAAAATGAAAATCAAAGGATTTCGCATAAAAAAAAATCAACGTTCTTTTATTGGCAAAACAAAAAAACTTTAATTTTTTCATCATCCAAAAATCCTCATTTTTGTTCTTTTGTGTTTTCCACAAAAGTACCGTTATCCTTTACATATATACAAATAAATCGGTATACGATTATTATAAATGCAAAAAATATTTACTTACAAAAAAAATTTACACCACAATAATTCACAGAATAAATTTTTTTTTTATAAATACAGAGTGGCATAGAATTAACATTCTGAATTGATTCTACTCAATCCATTCCAAATTTTCGTAGCCATCTTTACAAAATCCTAAAAAAATAGAAGAGAAATAATACTGATAAATAAAATTTTAAAATATTGAAAACACTTTTGAGAATATTTTTTAGTAAACTCATTTTCTATTCCACTGTTGGTATAATCAGGGCAAATAAAGTGAAAATTTTATAAAATGTATAGTGTTTTTACATAATATATATATGTATATAGGATAATGTAAATAAAGCCAATAGCATATAAAAAAAATTTAAAACAATAAAAATCCAAAAAAGAGCAAAACAAACAAAAATAAAAACATCATACTGGCCACATAATGGATGATGTTTCATTGATTCGAGAAAAGTCAATAAATTCATCGTCATGAAACATAGAATGATGTGAAAATTGCTTTAGAGAGTTAAAATAGTAGATCTATATACTAATATCGTATGTATAAGAATAACATTATAAAAATATATTTATAATCTATCGGAATAATATTGTAACCATCAAGTACGTATATTTTAAATTCACATACAATCTAACAAAAGTTTTTAGAATTTAGTGAAAAATAAAATTGAGATTTTGAGAATATAAAATTTCTGTATTTGTAGGTATGGTTGTGGGTATGAAAATAATAAAATAAAGTTAATAAAATATTCTAAATAAAGTCAAGTATAGAATTGAGAAAATTTTTAAAATAATAAATGAATAATAAACACTCGATATTAAAAACAAAAAATTTAAGTGATTTTTTTGTTGTCCTTTTTAAAATTTAATGTTAAAATTTTTGTTTGTTTTTAAAACATATAAGTAAAATGAATAAGATGAATGTACCATAAATTAGTACCTAGCATTATTGCTAGCTCACAAATATTATAATATCCTATAGAAATTTATTGTTTCTGCAAAGTGTCGAAATTACTTATTTATATTCAAAATCTTGTGTGTAATAATATGTTTGAAAAAATTGCAAAAACAATTAATTTATGGCACATAGTTTAATTATAGCACAAAAATTTGCTGGAAAAGAAAACATTTGACTTTCTATTGGCTTTGATAGTTTCAATGATTTAAGATACTTACAAATATTATAAACTTACAAATATTGTAAACTGTTTACAGTTCTCATTGCCACGAAAATATCTTGTGCTAATAAAGAAACTACAAAACATAGAATTAATAAAATTTGCTGTCCCCATCTTATTATATCACAAGAGATAAAAACAAATTTTTTAGTAGGACTTCAAAATTTAAGTAAGATTCACATTGAACCCAGTTTTTAAATTAATTTTAGTGTAGGAACTGGGATATAAAAATTTGAATATAAAAAATATATTAAAAACAAATTTCTAATTGTCAAATTTAATCCAAATTAATTGAATACGGGATTTATTTTAACAATACTTAAAACAGAGCTATTTTTTTACACAACAATTGCTTATTAGATGTGACTATAGTTGACAAATTTATTTTATAAATTAGCTCTAAGTTGTCGACCTATCGGCATGATCATATTTACAAATAAATTATATTTATGTCATTTTAATATAAATTCTTTAAGGTTATTTTTTTATTTACTATATTTTATTTTAATAATGCATTTATGGCATTAATATATTTATTTGTAATTCATTTATAATTAATTAAATTAAGAAATAAAATAATTTTCACATACTAAATTTATAATAAAATTGCTCTATATTCTAAATTTATAGCCATTATCAAAACTATTTATCAAAATATATTAAGATTCTTTTATATTTTTAGTATATGTATTTGTATGTTTTATTGTAACATCACGTATTTATGCATGCAAAATTATACTTATTTTCCGATTTTAATATCAAATAGATTGTATAAGACAAGGGATGTATTCATTCGGTACCAAATTTTAAAATTCGATTTTATAACCGGAAATGTGCTCTGTACAACAAAAAGTATTTATTTTTTTAAATATTTAAAAGTATTTTACCATCTCCAGAAATGCGCCTTTTAAATGACAGGCGTAAATGTTTCTGCCATAACGGTTGCGTTACTGAAACTCCCTATTGCTAAGTATAGAATTTGTTTCCGTACTAATTTTTATTTTAAATATAAACATTAAAATCATGTAGAAATGTTTTGGAAAACTACCACACGCAACAGTAATATGAAATCATTTGAAAATAAGTGTACTTACGAGTATCAGTGTGTTAAGAATAAATTTATTAAAATTTCTAAATGTGTGCTACGAGTATGTGCTGACCATATAAAATTTTTATTAATGCTTTCCATTTTTTCTTTTATTTTTGATAATGATATTGGACAATGATTGAAAAGACTTGAATTTTAATGATTTATATTTCATAAATATATAACGTATATAATATAGTACCACAAATACGTGTGTGTATATATGTGTGGACGTATAAGCAAATAAAACTATTGAAATGAAAATAATTATAGTATAGGAAAAAATAGTAACAAAAGAAGATTATCTCTCGTAAATTAAATATTATTTTATACTATAATCACCTTATACACGTATACATATACATATACACTTATTATTAAATACATATAATATTATGCAATTCCATACAAATATATTAAAAACTCATTTATATTGAAATTTTATATATTGGATAATAATATTGGATATAGTATTAAATAAAATTAGAAATGAAAATTAAAGGATAATTGAAAAACTTTTTTCTAATTTTTTTCTTATTTTTTTATTATTTTAGTTTAACTAAAACACCATAACACCCAATAATTTATTTTATTATAGAGGGATAATAATAATATAAGTATACAGATATACACATATAAAACGATTATTATATGAAATTATTATAAAATTAAAATAAAAGAGGAATACAAGTGCAATATATGCAAATTTAAATATAAAAGGACTAAAATAATATTAATAAAATAAAATTTAAATAAATATACGAAAGGTATATAAAAGAGGAAAAAGTTAATTTTTTTTTTTAAATGAAATTCAATGGTATTAACTTTGAATAGATATAGTTAAATAATGAGTAAAATTTTGAATATATGAGTGCCATAGAAGTAGAATGTTAATTGAAAAGTTTTTGAAAAAAGCAAAAAATTTGAAAAGTTTGTGGAAACAAAAAAAAATTTATTTAATTCAAATTGCTACTGGGTATTAGATTTTTAATAAAAGCAATTATAATAAACAAAAATATACTAAAAAATAATAATAATTAATTAATTTTTTTAGAAAAAACTTTTAATTTAACAAAATATTTTTTAAAAATTTTAATTATAAACAATTCATTAAAATTGTAATTTTAGTGCCAGATTTTAATGGTTTAAAATTTGAAAACAATATTTCATTGCTATCTGTGTTGTTTATTAAATTTACGCTTACGATATATGCAATATTTTATAAATTTGATGAAACGAAAATTCTTGTTACATATCACTAAAATTTTGTTCCGTCTTGATGCAATTACCTTACTTAACCCAAAAATTATGGAAGATTTTTTTTCTTTAATTTTTACTGTTGATCAACAAGAAAATTGCTTCAGCAGGGTGTTTTCATTTTAATCAGTTTTCATTGCTATTTACTGTTTTATAAATTTGTAGTCAAAATGCTTGTAATAGCGATAGTTTTCTATAGATTCCTAAGCAAATAGAGCTCAACTGATTCCCAAATACTGTGACTAATAATAGTAAGAGAGAGGGGCTCCACCCGCGCGAGCCCCATGCACTAGGCCAACAGAAAAGGCCCGTAATCGCTGTAAACTGAACTTTATTTTGGAATATCAAACATCTTTATACCTTTCATTTGGTGAAATTTTACAATACAACTATATTATGTACCCTGAAATTCCATTTTATGAAAATAAAATTAACTATTAATAACACAATTATATTCCGAATGAATAAAACAAAATCCGTTTCAGGAGTAAAACGTAAAATAAAAAGATAAAATAAATTAAAATTGTGTTTGCTGAAAAAAAAACGGATTGTAAAATACAAATGGTCTCTGTTATTCATTCGCTTTTGTAACTGCATATAAAATTAATTAATTACTTGAATACACGCAATATGATAGCATGCACCAAAAAAAAAACCATACCTTTACAATTTTATTTGAGAGTTTTCCTATAATTTTTTTTTCTATTAACATGTGAAATACTATACAATTATCACTGCAGGTACTTTATTTGGCTATTTTTTTTTGCTCATTAGCGTGCAATAATGCAGTTTTATTTAAAAATATACTCATTTAAAGCAGAGAAGTAAAGCAAATTTTTAACATAAATATTATGCAATTTAAAAAGAACAAAAAAACTCAATAGAGTTTGATTTGAAAATATTCCCTGAAAGCTGTTTCAAATATCTTTAAAAAATTAAACTTGGAATAAAGAAGAAAGGCGCAGTAGGATGAGCTTTTCTTGTAAAGCTGGAATCAATTTTTTTTATTTTACCGCTGAACGGGATTAGATTCGAACTTGATTCATTGAAATCTTTAATTTTTTATTTATAAGGATAATTTCAATGTTATCATGTTTGGTTTTCAATTTATAGCATATAAATGAGTTGTTTTTTCATTTGTGATTAACTTGTTTTTTATTCGATTAGAAAAATTTTTATTTTAATATTTTATCAAAAGAACAATCACAATGTTCTAAGAAAAATTGCTAATAAAAATAATCTAACCCCAAAATAAATGCAAATCGAATTGAAAAAAGTTTATTTTTCATTCAAACAAATTCTATCTAGCTATACACCTACTCTCAAAATTTTTCCAAAACACATTCAAAATATCCAAAATTTTGCAGTAATTTTTCTAACTATTGATAAAAAAATAGAATTGATTTGAAATAAACTTTTTAATTAATTTTTTTAGAACATTTCTAATGAAATCGTGGAAACAAAAACTCACTGGCGATATGTCCTTTCACCGTCTGGCCAATGACATACTCTGTATTCAAAGAAGGCTTTCGACAAAATAGATAAGAAAATAAAGAGAAAGTATTTTGAAAGAAAAGTAGAAGACATCAAAACCAATTTTGTGATTGTATGTAGCGAAATAGAATTGAAAATTGATCAAAAACGAAATCCCCACAACGTATGCAATATTAATAAAATAAAATTGAAATTGCGTTAAATTGAATTCAAGAGTTACTTTTATCTAAAGTTTCTTGTTCTCATTTCACATGTAAAATATCATAGAACACAGCACATGAATTGCTTTATTATTAATTATCTATTAATTTTATATGCTTGGTATGTCTTAAAAACGGTTTGGAAATTAATTTAAGGAAATTGTGCTTATTTCAAATCCCTTTATTTATTTTATTTCAGAATTCTTAATTGTTTTTTTTTCTCTTTTCAAACAGTTTCTCTATACAAAATTAACTTGATATATTTTTACACATTCACTTAAAATTATCAGTTATATTAGTCATTACTCATTATATAATATGAAATCTAAAATGATTTTTTCTCTTCCATTTTATTCTTTACAATTGTATAAATAAAATTTCATCCTTATACAATCAATGAATCAATGAAATGAAAAATAAAACCAAATTTGTTTTCTATTTGAAAAAAGAAGCATAAAAAAAAGAAAACTTTACTCTAGAAAAGTTTGTGTTTTTTAATTCTCTTAGGAGAAAACCAATCCATTATCATTACTAGGATTTTTTTTTTCAATTCATTCCTATTACTATTGTCTCTTAGTTTCGTATGTATAGATCCAATAGCTCTCTATATTCTTATATACGCAATATACCCTTTCTTTTCTGGATTTCTTTTGTTCATAACAATCATTTTATATTATATACAACTTGTATTGTCCCAGTGTACAAGTTTAGTACAATAAAACTTTACAGTCCTTTTATTAAATCATTGCAATCTTACATGTATATACATATAATTTCAGTAAGTTTATTATATAATGAAAAGTTGTTAATTCGAAAATAATTGAAAAATAAAAACGAAAATGATATAGAAAATTGGCACATTATATTCCGAAAAAACAGTGAAAAAAAAAATTATTTTGCCAAAATGAGAAAGAAAAATACGAAATTAAAAAAAGAAATTTCATTCATTAAAATGAAATGAATAAAAATTGAAAACAATTTTTTAGGAAAAAAAAAACAGAAATTGGAAAAGGATTGTATGCTCTCATTCTTAATACATAAAAAAATCTAAGATTATTTTTCTTCGCATTTACTTGTAGTAAAATCAATTATAGTTTTTCTCCCCTCGAAAAATACTTGTTTACTATAAGATAATAAAGTCAAAACCTCTCCTTTCATGCGATTTAGGAAAAAAATGTCATATAAATGTGCTCAAAAATTTGACGTTCCAAGGTCAAAAATTTCACATATGACGTTACTATTCTGTCATGCTAAGTAAAAAAAAAACAATACATGTATCCTCCAGATTTACAACTTGTAAACGTGTTTTGCTATCTTCACTTCATCTTTCGTGTATAGTTAGAAGAAGAACAAAAACAAAGCATGTTTATAGCAAAATTTAGTGTAGTTTTTATTCTACTGTTCAGTTAGCATATTGTTCCACATATTCGGTGATTTTAAATTTCTTCATTTTGAAGAGAGCAAGAGAAATTAATTTAAAACAAGATTAATTTAGGAGTAAGAATTTCAACCCCTCAATAGCTAAGGATGGAGAGACTAACAATTTTAAATGAATAAATTAAAATGCTGCTTGAAACAGTTCCAAAATAAACATTTTTACAACTTGCAGAATGTTAATTTCCATTTAAAATATTAATTTCAATAAGCAAATTTAAGAATTGTTAACTAGCGAATGCAATACTGTGATATCAAATATTCATGATCTATGTTTTAACACAAGAAATGAATAGAATCCTATATTTTCTAGTTCGCCTAAAATTATTAATAATTTTTGATATATTAACAAAATTTCTAACAAGAAGTTTTCCGAAATTCGATTAAAATTAATGTGCAGCATAAACTGGAACAAATTAAAATTTGAAAAAATATTCAATTTCATTAAAAAAATGATCTCAAACTTTGAATTATAATTTAGATTTATAATGTCCAAACATAGAATTAAATTAATTGTATAGTTGAATAGTTGGCCAAAAATAATTGTAGCAAAAAATGAATTATTTTTTAATCCATCAACTTTTAAATTCTTAAATTACAAGAGTACAGAAGAGAAAAAAAAAATTAAAAATTAAATTTTTCTCTTTTCTTCACAACCCTATATTATAAAAAAAAACCTATTAAAAACCAAGCAAAAAAAAAAAACAAGTGAAAAAAAAATTCAAAAAATGTCCGTGTTTTTCCTTTCGCCTTAATGACAGCTTTTTTTCTTCACTTAATAAAAATCTATTTTTTCCCCCTATCTTTCTCTCTGCATTCAGAAAAAAAATAAAATAAAATTTAATTTATTTATTGTGGAATCTTCAATTTATTTCGGATTTTAGTCCAAAAAAAAACAAAATCATACCATATAAAAATCACATTTAATATAAACGAACAGCAAACTTTAAAAATCAAATATAAATAAAAATTTGTGAAATAAAAGTTAAAAGCAAAAAAAAATTAAATAAAATACTTTGGAAAAATTTCTTAAAAATAAAAAAACAAAAATACTACAATATGTGTGCCAGCCAACATCAAACATAATAAAGAGAAAAAGAAAACAAACAAATATTCTTCATACAACAACATTGCGTTCTATTCTCTCTCTCTCTCCTTCCATTATCCAAGGCGAATAAATAAGAATAAAAAATAAACAAGAGCAACATAGTTTGAAATTTAAACTGACCTATCCAATAGAGAACGATAAATAAGTTAAATAAAGCCAAATACAAGGCATAATAATCCTCTTTTCAACGAAAGAAAATATTTTTGTTTTTTTCCCCTTAAGATTTTCTTCTTAAGAAGGAAAAAAAAATTGCTTTTTTTCTCATAGTTTTGTTTTTTTATATTTTGTTTGTTTTCTTCTTCCTTATTTTTTTTATTTTGTTTACATGTAACAACTAACATGAATTGCTTTTGATTTTTATGTTCTCCATGGTTTTAATAACAATTTTCTTTAGTTTTTCAAGTATGTACATAGTTTAAAAAAATTTTTCGATGAAACTTTGAAAATAATTTAGATCAAGTACCGTACTTAGTTGAAAAAATGAAAGTGAAGTTGTTTTGTTTACTTAAATTCTGTTTAAATGTATTTATTCAATCAATCTGAATCGAACTAGCTAGAACTGAATCGAACCAGTTAGAACTGAATCGAACTAGTTAGAACTGAATCGAACTGTATCAAATTGAATCAAACTATACTTCAACTTAATTTAACAGAAATCAAACAAATTAAAGTGAATCAAACTTGGCCGAATAAATGATATAATTTTACATAAAATTAATTTACAAATTAGGAAGTCTATGTATTTTATAAAATACAAACAAGGAATTATTTAATTTTAAATACAAAATTTTAAGATTTTCTGTAAAAAATACTATTTATTTATTAAATATTTTTTCTAATTGTAGATTGAAATCAACTTTATTATTGCAACTCATTTCATCTAACGGTAATATGTTGAAAGGAACGAAGGCGAAAAAAAAGGAACCACTTATTACAAGTCGGACGAAAAAATTTTTACAAAATTGCATAATATTACCAACAGATGTCGCAGTTTTATTTGAAAATTTAATATTTATGTTTTGAATTGAATGAACAAGTGAAGTCATAAAATAATTCTTCAGCTCCAACTCTTTCCCGTCGTGTTCCATGAATGCAATACTCATATTGCAAAAGACCAAAAAAATTCAGAATATTATTATTAATCATCCAGTCATCGTGCAATTTAAATATACCAGATATTATTCGAATTTTGACAATTAAATGCAGAGATTAATGTTGGCAATTGACAATAGCAGAGCTTTTACCATTTAAAGAAGATTAATGTTCCACAGGAAGGTGTCTCAAAACAAGATATTCCACAACTAGATGTAACCGTTAAAGTTAGAATTTTAATCAATTTCCAAAATATCGATTTGGTTTAAAATTTAAAACTATGGCAACGAATAGATAAGATGAAGAAGAAATTTAAAAAACAAATTTGGCTGACTGTACTTACGTACAGTAAGTATACGTAAGAAACTTCTCTACTAACCAAATTTAAATGTTACTACTACACTGCAATGACACGTACATGTACATACATACATTATACTATTTATTTCATTTTATTTTAATCGTTTTTTCAAAAAAAAAACTAAAATTTAGATTTTTAGTAAAGTTTTCTTTAAAAACTTACAAAACAAAAAAAATTCTTAAATAAACTTTTGATTGCTTTGATTTTCAAACTTTGTTTCTTTGCCAAAAGTTTTTTTCTATAAGAGTAAAATCAAAAGATGAAAAAAAAATTATTGAAAATACAAAAAAAAAATCTTAAGAAATAAAAATCAAACTATCACCTCTTCAAAAACTTAACATTTTTGCTACTATATGGCCAAATTCTGAAGTATAACAATGGCTATAAGCAAAAAAAAAGTTTTCTATAAAATTCCAATTCACTCTTAAAAAAAAAAAAATCCTTACAATCTTACAAAATACTTCAAAACAATAAGTGTAAAATACAAGAAAAATAAAAAAAATTATAATAAACGAAAATTCAAAATTGAGTGAACGTCCTTGCCAATATTATCCTTATACGGATGAAAGCTCTTTTCTTCCACATACCCTCATATATATATAACGATATCAATAACGGAAATTTTTCTTTCGTTTTCTTTCTTATTAAAAAAAATTTTTAACAATCTATTTCTACTCGTAAATCACTCATGATAATAAACCATCCACCACACTATATAACAATAAACTATTCGATCTCTTTTAATTTTTATAAACTTTAAAAATGAACACATATAGCCGCCATATTGTGGTATTACAAGACCTCTTTTTTTTGTAGTTCTATTTTTATTGAAACTTATATTCAATATGGCACAGAAGAACAAAAAACTATATGTATGTATTTACGAAAAATGTAGGAAAAAACTAAAAAAATATTTTAAGGAAAAACTTTTGGTCATTCAGTCATTGATGATAGTAAATGCGATTTTCTATGAAGAGAATGATAATGGTGATAGTGATGATGATGATGAAAGGAATTGAAAATAAAAGTTTTTTTGTTGTATACATGAGGAAATCTATATGCATTGACTAAGAATATTCAATAAATTATTCCAATTGCCACATAATAACTTTTATTTGAGGTTCATTATTGTATATAATAAGGTTTTAAAATTTATTTATTAAAGATCAAGGAAATATAATTGAAACTAATTTCATTTATATAACGAAATTTTGACCAGCTTTTATTCATGTTATAAGTAGAAATAATGTTAGAACAAATTTTCAAACTTTTAATTAATTTTCTAACTTTCATTCGAAAAATTTAAAATTATTTGGTTCCAAAATTATTCACTTTAATAAAAATGGATTACGCGAATTATTTTTGAATTTTAGAAATTTTAATATTTAATTTATTAAGAACTCGAAATTAATTTTTGTTAGAATACCCCTATGGTGCTATACCCCTATCTATACGAATTGCTAGGTTTATTTTAAAAACTTATGAAATTTAAAAAAAAATATTAAAAATCTAAATTTTAGTTTTTTTGTTAGAAATCCAAAATAAATTGGTGTGGTATACGACAACTAATTGAAATTTGAATTGAAATTAAAATTAAAAAATATAGAAAAAGAAAATAAGGCAATTTCAGTTGCAGTTTTCAAAATATTTTAGAAAATTTTGAATTATCTGCCCTCCGTTTTCAAAACACTCTGTTTATTTGCCCTCTGTTTTCAGAACTTTCAAATTCTTTAAGATTTTCTAGGAGACTTCTAGATAATTTAAATTTTTCTGCCGAGATAGACTACTTTTCCACTTCAAATAATAACGGATCTAACATGTGAAAACTAACAATTAAATGATAGCAAAATTTTTATACATATGTATTTCATGTTATTAAAAATTAATATAATGTAACACAGCCTCATATTGCATTCAACCTATACCCGCAATTTACGATATAACTTTGTATACCTTACAAAATCATTTTCATTTATATAAAAATTTTAAGATTTGTCATAATAATAAAAAATTGCATACATTTAGGATAACTTATTTTATATTAAACTAACCTTTTAAGCTAACCAATATTTTCACGCTCAAAACTATAATTGAGTGAAAATTCAAAATTAATGCTCATTTTTTCAAAACTATTAAAATTATGGTAGTGTAGTAAAAAATAAAAAATAAAAGTGGGAATTGAGAGAATATTCGAATGCGCAATTTCATATACATACATACATAAATTAATTTTCATAATAAAAATTAGGGCAGTAAGGTTAAATAAATAAGCATGTGCATATATTGGGAGAATATTATATAAAAAGTCAATATAAAGGAATTAAACCAACCTGTTGATAAAAAAATTAAAGAGAAAAAATATTAAAGAATTCAACTGCAAATGAACGATAAGGCCTAACATTTAACTTACTTCTTTCTGTGTAATATTGCCATTCAGTAATTGTGCCACCTGATTTTAGTAATTTTAAATTCTTGCATATTTAGTTCAAAAGAATTACATAATATAGATATAAATAAGTCCTATATTCCCTAAATAATTAAATGTGATTGTAACTTAAGTAAATTAATTTTGTTCCTTAAAATCAGAATATTGAAAATCTTTTATACATAATTTAATGTCTTTTAACTAAATATACAACTTAATCGGACTCAATTCATAAATATTTAAATAATAACTGTTCCATATATATGCATAAAGCAGAAAATACTTTGAAATTTGTACATTTTTTTTAAATAGAGAAAGTTGTTACTTTTATACCTTCAAAATTAAATTAATTATGCAAAAAGTATTCATGTAATTACAAGGCACTCTCTTCCTCTCAATATCTCATTCAAAAATAGAAAATATCATTTAATAATAAAATACGTAACTGTATATAATAAAACAATAATTATATTATGTAATCCTATGACAAGTATTATATACTGTTGTAAGCATTGTAGAATAGATTTCTTTGAACTTGATAATTAAAAATTTTAACATTTTTATTTAAAAAATTTAATAATAAAACGTTAAGTTTAAAACAATGGTTAATTTACTTAAATAAACGATAATATATGTATGTATGGATATATATATATGTATAATTAAATCTATGAATTTAAGTTTATTAAAATAATTTAACGTAATTGATATTTACATAATGAAAACAAGAAAGGATAAAATGAATCCTTTTATATGATAATTTGTTTGTTTTCACAAAGAAAAGAAAAGAAAACAAAATTATAGTGAAAGTCTTAAAACGATAACAATTAACATAATTTCTTTTATTACTTTACCTACCCACATACATATATAAAACATATACAACGTTATATAAATATCAACCATAATATTATATAACAAGCGTTTTATTTTAAAATCTTTTCTTAAAATTTAATTATTAATTTATTTAAAAAAAATATAACAACAAAAAAGTTGTAATAACATTTTAACTTTTATACCTATATTTTAACCTATAATGTGCGTATTTTTATAACAAATCTTCCATACAATTAATTAACTAACAATTATATTTGATAAAAAATACAAGCAAAGGTACGTTAAATTTAATATCATATTATATAATTGCCAAAAATTAAATTTTTCTATATTTGTAGTGCGTATACATGGAATGATCATATAAGGGCTGTGTAAAAAATACTCGATGATAATTCTTGGATTTAATGTATAAGAGAATTACGTGATTTTCATTTATTGGAAATTTGTGACAAACATATTTTTTTTGAAGGCATCTGGCATTATCTGAAAGTATAAGATCAATCTGGTAATATAAAACAGTTCAGAGCTAAATTGGTAAGATTTTCTGGAAGAGGACCCTCTCAAATACTAAAAACGACTCTAAATGGCTATGAAGACGACAAAGACGACATATTTAAAAATGCAAACCTAACCATAATTTATTTGTAGGTCAAGTTTGACATAATATTATTTAAGTTTAATTCATACATATGTATATGTAGAAAATTTTCTGTAAAATTCTCTATGCACACTACTGAGAAAATTATCACTGAAGCAAAAATAGTGCGGTTTATTATTCGTATATATAAAAAAGATGAAGTCTTAAGAAATGTTTTATAAATTCATACTTAAATATGTAAGTATCCGTTCTCAATTTGATTATATTATATCTTATTATACACGTCTTATATCTTATTATACACGTCTTAAAATATACATGCATATTTATAAATTTTACCTTTATAATGTCAAATAATAAAATTATCATATCTTAAATAGATTTTATAGTTTAAAAAAAGAGCAAGCAAGGATGTTTGTTTTATTTACAGGTATGTACTACATTTTCTTAAATAATATTGCGTATATAGATATACATATATATGTATGTATATGTAATATAAATTTAAGTAGATTACTTTATACTCAGAATAACAATAAAAATATTGGGATATGTTAATTTTTCTAGCTTTAATTATTAATTATTAAAAATAATTGTTCTTTCATGGTTTTGATGAAGAATTGCTCATCTGAATCGTCACTGAACGTATTTGCAGTGAAACCTTTGTAAATTGACTGCAGCTACGACGCATAATTTAACTTGCCAAATAACGTATAATTGTGTATCTCATTTGAAATAAAAGTTTCAGAAATCAACTCAGAATACGACGCTAAACATGAACTATTATGAAGAATTCAGTTGCGGAACTTTTATATTGAGGTAATATTAAAATTCAGTATTGGTACTATAAAATTCCTAAATAATTTTTTTTATTTTAGTAGTTTGGGATTACGCCATTGGATCCATAATTTACTTAGCGACACCGTCATCATTTATTGAAAATAGAAATGTGAAATTAGTTGGGAAAAATATAGGAGAGTATGAAGACATTTAGGAAGAAATTATAGTAAAAGAACGACCCACTTTTATAAAAAAATTTACATCTCTTAAAAATATCGTTAATTATTAATTTCTGCAATTAATTAACAATTAAAATTAAAAATAATTTCTTTCTTAAATAAATTTTTAATTTCTCTATAAAATTTTTATCTCTTAAAATTCTCAAAATTAAAATAGCAAAATAATTTCTTTCACATGTTAAAGAATTCGAATTAAGACAAATTTTCCTCTTTATTTTTTTTTCTTTAAATTTCTTATTTCTTTTGCAATAAAAGAAGTACTCATTCGCTTGTTAAAATATGAACGATATGAAATATTCGAGATTTAAATACATACACACATAAGTAAGTACTTTCATATTAAAGGTAGAAAATAATTATAAAAGAAGATAATCAAGTAGAACAATCACACGTTTTCAAAATAAAATTTGCATAAAAAGCAAAATAATCAAAAGTGAAATAAAACAATTGTCAAAATGTTTGCCTATAATTATGTATATATACAATATATTTAACGCACATTAAGTTATATATATATATACATACTAATGCGAGTTAAAATTAGGTATAGCATATCGTCTTGGTTTTTTAAATAAAATTTTTGTTATTGCAATCACATTATCAAAAGACAATTGATAGGCAGACATAACTTCTTCTTCTTTCATATGTACACTTAACTTGGGTACACGTAATTTATTTTATACTTTAATATGCACAGAAACTTGTATAACATACAAGCAATTTTAATTTTGAATTATTAGATGCACTTGTCAATGAGCTATGCAATGCCCCTCCATATTTGTATACATATAAATGTATGTTAGCAAATTTCAAAATTAGAAACAAATTCCACCAGTTTATAAAAAGAAAAGTTCATTGAAACCCACAAGTTTTAAAAAAGTGGTTGATAGTATTTTTTTTTTGTATTTAATTAATTGGGAGCCCTTGAAAGTATGCAATAATAGAAAAACATATCTTCTACCATTAAACTTATTTGGTAAATGAAATATTCTATTGTTAGCCAAAACATTGAATTATTTCCTAAATTATTTTAAAAATTTGTAATAAAAATAAGCACTTAAAACCTTGAAATAAAAATTTTTCTTTTGCGATTAAAATGAATTCGAAATTGTGATCAACACAATTTTTTTTTTTCCCATACACTTGTCGCTAACAAACTTTTTTATGTAGATTATTCAAAAATTTAAGAAAATATCAACATATGTATGTACATATTCATTTACAGCTACAGGTGCAGCCACACGTAATATATACCAATCTGTCTATAAAAAAATACGCGTGTGTTCGTTTGTGTACCCACATATAAGATTCATCCTTATCAGAGAAACAGTAATTTTCTACAATTATGACATAATCTTCATTTCATTGTCCTTAAAGAAACAAAAAATATTTAAGAAGAATAGTAGAAGAAAAAAAAAAATTTTCTTTGAAAATTTTGTATTAGACAAAAATTTCGTTGTTTAAGTAAATAAACACAATTGGGGCGTACCTAATGTATATGTTTAGATACATACATTTAAAATTTTAAATCCACCATAGCAAAAAAGAGCACGAAAAATAAATTCTTCTTAGATACTCAGTCAATTTTATCTCAATGAAATTTCTTATTTTAAAGATTCAGTCATAGTATTTAAGTGTAGCAGTATTTAATTTTGATTTTTTATAGGTAGCAAATAAGAAACTAAAATCTTGGTTCTCCCTTTGGAAGCAATTATCAATAGCGAGTTGAAATACACATCTTTCTCATCCCGGTATTTGAATGATAATTCTAAACAGAAAAACTATAAATTGTTTAATGCTTAAAAAAAATAATTTAATTTTGAATGTTCTTAAGTTGTTTACATTACAAATTTAATTTAAATTAATTATAATTTTTTTATATATAATTTTTTCCGATAACGTACGTGTTGTGTTCTCAATAAAAATTTTCTTTTTTGCTATTGGAACTTAATTATTATAGAACTGTTATTGTAATGGATTTTGCATTTAAATTCTATTATACAAAGTAAAAATTAATACAAAAATTTAAGGCTCAAGAATTTCACGGTTTTCTCCTTAAAAAAACAATTACATTATCTATTGTTATAAATTTTCTCAACTACTTCAAAATTATTAACTTCTTTTTGCAAATATGTATTAAACTAATTTATAATTTTGTTTTAAAGTTTTTTCTATTACTCACTAGATGTCTCATTTGAAATGTTTTTTTTTTCAATTTTGCGATAACTATTAAGTGCTTTTCTGTAAAATCACATTCAAAATTAAAGCTGATGATAAAGCTTTACATAAAATTTTCGCCGATTTTACAATTTTATATATTATTTTAAAAATTATCCGTTAACAAATAATTTACCGTTAATATTGAACAGAAATTTCCAATTCGCCCATACGCTATTGTTTAATGTTGAATTGTATTTAAATTCAAAAATTGTGAAAACCAATTATTTGAAATTTGAATAAATTCCAGCAGAAATTTCAAATATCATTTTATAGCTTTTTAGTAAAATTTCTACTAGAAAAAACCATTTACATTGATATATTATAAAATGAATTTACCATTAAGGAATTATTTTTATAATATATCCATGAGTCTCTTACTACTTGAAGTATATTACAAAATTTACAAGTATAAAAAATTAAAATTTTATGTGCCAGTTAATGCTATTCAAGCTTACAAATAGTTAAAATTTTTTCAAATCTTCAATTATATTTAACAACTAAGTAATTTTTATAGCTCATATAAAATTTTCTATGTAAATGGAACTTTATTTGACGAAACCCTTCACAAACTACTTCTTCTGATTTGAACTAATTTATATTGGCTAATCGATAATCGTGCTCTAAAACAAAAATTGTAGATAATTCTCAATTCCAAATTTAATAAGAATCCTTCAATAAAAAATGAAAACTGCTGTGATCATAACTAATTACATAAAATATTCTAACGGTAAATAAATTTAATGTTAATTTTCGAGAACCTAAATAATTTGTTCATAAAATTTTTAAAAACAGCCTGATCAACACAATAAATGAAAAAAATATTGTGATCGCACCAAATTTCACACGTCCATCGGTCAAAATAAACTGGATTTGTGCTATTCGCGATTCGTTTGGAAAATTATACACAAAATTTTTCAGGAAAACTGGGTTGTAAAATACTATTTCTATTAATTAAATTTGCATTACTAAGTGTTCTTTTACACAACTCACATCCAAAAGTAATTTGCAAATTTTATTTTGAAAAATTTGCAATTTTCTCAGTTATACTTTTTTGGTTTTATCATCAAACTTCTTTGATTTTCTTCAAAAATCAATAACAAAAATCAAAAGTAGGTCGCTCCAATTAAAAGAATTTTTAATCTTATCTATTTTTCCATTTTTTATTATTCTATTTCTCTATTATTCCTCTATTTTTTCTATTAACATCCTGTAAAGATTGATTACTCGTACTACCAAAATTATCGAGAAAACACGAAAAGAAAAAAAAAACAAATTTTTATTATTAATTCAAAAGATTTCAAATATTTTTCTAATTTCATTTCTCTATGCCTAGTTCTCCTATAATATTGTTTTTCCGATTAATAATAAATTTTTATTATTTCATATTATTAAAGATTTAATTTAACGTCTTTAGACAGTTTGTTAAAAATATGGGTTAAAAATTACTACTTGTTTTTTTTTTTTCATTTTTCATTTTTTCTTTATTTAATTCAATTTTATTATTTATCAATTGTACAACATTTTTTCTAAAATACTTTCAATCTAAAAAGATTTTTTGAATGACTCTACAGAATGAAAATTTTAATCAAATTAAAATAGTTAAGAAGAAAATTTCCTGCAAAAATTTTCGTTGTTCTTCTTAAATTTTCATTTTTATTATTTTCTTTCTCAATTTTAACTTCCTCTCAGCATGAAAATTTTTTATGTAAGAAAAAAAAAATTATTTTTCTTAATTCTATTGTTATTATTTTACATTGAATTCTTCATAACTACACACATTTAAAATTGCCTAGCATTTAATCGTCATCGTTTCTTATTAAAGGTTTTTTTTTCTATATGAATTCATCGTCTCAGAGGGAAAAATATTTTCAATTTTCTTTTCAATGATATTTTCACTGTAGGCATTCTGTATTTGGCAGGTATTTTTAGAATTTTTCAGTGTAAGGGCCATTTTAATTACAAAAATAAGTCGTAATTGTCAAAACTGTTTTACTGTACCTACACAATTGTATGAAGCTGTCAAAGTAGTTTCAAAGCCTAAATGATAAACAGGCGTACATGCTCTTGTTATATAAAAATAACGAAAATTCGAAAACGCATTAAAAAAATTGTAGGAAGTAAAACTTATGCCAATTAAAATCGGAAATATCCAATTATGTTTTCCGCAAAAAGTAGCAGACATATTTTGAACGGCACCTTATTACCTATTTGTTTTTTAACTTACCTTATTTTTGTTTTCAAAGTTGTTGAAATTTCATTAGTGCTTGTTAAAATTGCTGATTATAAACATAGTTACTGAGAATTTTCAACAAATAGTTTCATCCGTTATAATCGTAACATAGCCCTTATGTTACGATTTTCTTCATTCTACTTACAATGAATTAAGCTTTAAGTCCAACTAAATAAGCAAAACGTACTTGTTACAATTTTTCTACCCAATTTAATTTATATATAATCAGTTGAGCCGAATATATCAAACACTGATGGCGAGCCGTACTTTAAAAACCCCTGTTGTATAGCACGAAATTCAATTGTAGTTATGCGAATGCCATTTACTAAACGAAGCCAAAAAAAGAAATATTTAGCATAATAAAAAAAAAATTTCTCTTTTAACTTATTTTATGTTGTATACGTACAAATAAGTATAAACTGTTATAAAGGTATATTACAATAAAGGTATGATCTCCCAATGATAATAATAAATTTGATAACTTTATGATCGTATGACAAACACAATAATAATAATGGTATAACAAATGTTATTGCATTTTACTTTGAGAATATAATACATATTAAAATATATGTAGGTTTGTAAGTGTATGCAAATAATATGATAGAAAACTAAATATATTTATGTTAAGTGAAATGTTATAAAAGAATCAATTTAACCACAATGTAACACGATTGTGGCATTAAAAAAAGTAGTAATAATGGTCATTAAAAATTTGCTATTTTGTTACTTTTTCTTAAAAGAAAGAAAAAGAAACTGTTACGCCGGAAAAATGGAATAGAAAAAAGTGAAAAAAATTATAAAAACAGATTTGATATTTTAACTGGTATGATAATTTAACTGTTTTTCATGAAAATAATAATAGCTTTGCATAATTGTGCGCCAAAAATAATGATTACATATTTATTTAGAACAAAATATTTCATTTATTAATTATGATACAATAAAAGGAATTTGAATTAAGAAGGAATTAAGAAAAATTTATTATTAAAATCATTGTAAAGAATGAAAAATTAATTATAGAAAATGCTAAGAGAAATATCTTCGAAAACAGAAAATTGAATTCCTACAAGAATTACATTAAAAACCTATTTGTATTTCTTCTTGGAAATAAAACAAAATTTTCCAAGTCAGAATGAGTAGTTTTAAGTAAGTTATGAAAAAATTGCAATTATTTTTGGAAATTAAATTAGTTTTGAAATGGTATGGTTAATGGCCCTTTATATCACATGAAAATTCACTGCAATTAAACGTTATTATTTGTTATAGCGTCTTTCCACACATACTTACAAATCTGCTCTTACAATTACTTTAATATTTTACTTATGCAAATTTGTAACATACTTAAATAATTATTCAATATTCAATACTTTTCAACTATATGCTCTTCTTCAAATTTGTAATACTTTTGCAGTAGATATTTTTTCGAAAAGAACTCAAAAAATCTTCTTAGAATTTTAAGAACAACTGTCATTTCCGGACATGCTATTTTTGCAGATTTCGCAGCATTTATTGAACGTGCCTTATATTGAGATTTAAGCTGGAATTAAATAATCGAAAATCCCTAATATTTCCATACTGACCATTTAAATGTTTTAAAAAATTGTACCACTCTAATTCCCTTTCATTAAAATTTGATCTACTTTTATTATGCGCACATGATATCTAAAGTGTGTGTATGTTATAAAACCAACAACAAATTAACGCATCATTAAAATCTAAAACAATTAAATCACTTTCTTTTATTAACAAAATCTACAACATCAACAACTAGAAATCCCAAAAAACAAAAACTTGACTAAATTAAATAAAATTTCTTTTTTTTTTTTACCTTATCCCTATATATATAAATTTCATTTTAATTTCTTCATCTTCCAACTGACTGCTTTTTTTTTATTATTATGTACGCGCATCAATAGATTTTATACTGACCTACATCTTTAAACTAATTTGTTAATTGTGCTGACTAAAATATAAGAAAAATAGAAGAAGATACAAAAACCCTCATAACGAGTACATGTATTTAGCTTTTTATTTATAGTTACCCATCATGCTATCTTCTACATTAATTGTGGGTATGCAAGCAATAATGAAAATAAAAAATGAATTTCCTCATATAAAAGTGAAATAAATTTTGTTTTTATTGCAGGTACCTACCGCATAAATTTTTCATCTAATTTCATTAAATTAACAATGTACGTACAATAAAATAATTCAAAACATTTAATTTTATATAACTTAATAAAAAAGATGTTGATGATGGGGATTTAAAGCGAAATTTAATTGTTTTTAAAGAAAGGAAAGCAGGTGATTTGGAAAAGTTTAGAATATTAATTTTTTTTGAAGAGTAATTTGATGAATTTAGAGCGTTGGTCAGTTACGGAGTATTTGTGTTATAAAATGTAAAATTATAAAAATTTAGTTTTAGCTTTTTTGATAAAATTATGTGTTTCACTTTTTCTTTTGCCGAATGTGATGAGAGTGAATAATTTTGAAGTAGCAAGCACATTTTTTCCATGTTGTATATGTCGATTTTCCCAAAAATGTGACTTAGAATTCTTAAGTCATATTTTTCCTTAGACGGCATTTTTCCTTACAAGTCTTGCTTAGACGGAAAATTCGGATCACTTTGATTCAAAATGCTACAACTTCAATCGATATTTTAAAATTTTTACGTAAGAACCTATTATTAAATGACATCATTTGTTGAATTATTTGAATATAGGTATTATTAAGTTGGAAAAGATGGGAAATCTAATTGAAAAAATAGAAAATGTAATTGAGAAAAACAAAGATTTTAGGCAACGTTGAAGCATCAAACATTGTTCAAGAATTTCTTGTTTTTTTTATCCAATGAAAATGTGACGAAAGTTGGATTTGTAAATGTTCATTGACTACATTTGATTGTAAAATATAAGAATAAAGTCGATATGCGTTTAGGGGCTGACTTAAATTTTAAAGGAGGCCAAAAAATGTGTTTAAATGTTCACTTTATTTGAACTTAAATTTGTTCATAAAATTTTATAATTAAATTTTTTCATTAAATTTTATAAAATAAAAGAAATTTTCAAATTAGCATCTAAATTGAACAGATATTTTTTTCTCCCAGAAACTCAACACATATTTCAAGCAGTTCTTGCACGGATTACTCTTAATTCTCCTACATATATGAAAACTATTTCAGTTAAATTCTTAAGGTTTCGTTTCTAATTTTCCCTTATAACAATAATTCTTTAAATATTTCTTTTAATCTTAGTTAAACTAAATCAATTTTAGTTTTAAAATTGAGTAATTTTTTTTGATCCAAATATATGTGGTAGAACCATTAAGAAGTAGTGTACAAGGATTATTGAATTGAAATCATCAACGAATAGAAGATTCAGCATGAGTCGATAATTTTATAAATATATAAAGCAATTAAGATTTTTTAAAAAATTAAAAAATTTTATTTTGGTAAAATATCAAAAATTAATTCCGAAAATAATTAAAACACCATTATTATTTTCATTATAAAGTAGTACACCAATATTTTACTTACGTTACACGACATTAATAGTGGAAAATGAAATTAAATAATTATGTTTAGTATAACGGAAACACTTAACCATATTTAACCAATATAAAATTTTTTATTTTATTAAGGGTATTAAAAAAAAACTGCTGTATGTTCAGTGATTACAATTAAAACAAAAATTAACCAATTATTTTGGATTTATTAAATAAAATTAATGATGTTTACAACAGAATCTTCTTCATCTTCATCTTTTTAATGTTCTCTCAATTTTGTTTTTTTTTTTCAAATTTTTTAATTCAAGTTTATTTTTTCATATTGTCATTATTTTCTCTTGCGACAATCTTGATATTTCTTTTTTATGAGAACTAAAATTTTTCTTAATATTTATATAATACAATTGTATACATATACAATATTACATACCTACTGCACATACATATTTACATAAATCTCTTAAAGAATTTTATAACACGCAATAACGACGTCATTAATAATGAAAAATTCTTTTTTAACATTTTGCCTATTTTTTTTTTTTTTTTGATCACTCGTCGTAGTTTACCCTACTAAAAATAACTTGTTTCATTGTAATTATTATTATTATATTCTAAAAAAAACACAAGAATAACATAAAAATATTAAAAAGGAGAACAGTAAATTTATAAAGAATCTAGAATTTTTGTATGTAAACTTGAATAGGAAGTCCCAATTCTTTAATTTTTTCTTTTATTGTTTTTTTTTAGTTTTGTTTCTTTGAGAGTTACCCTATATATTTGCGCTTAAATAAATTTATAGGCATAATAATAAGAACAGAACAACAAAAAATGAAAAATAAAAATTAGCAAAACCAACTAACATAGTTATTTTTTTGTTGTTTTTGTTTTTTTTTTTTTATAAATGTGCATTTATAATAAATCTAGTTTTAAGAACTGTTAACGATTCTTTTTTGTTTTTTAATAACAGGTTTATCTCTTGTTTCAAATAAAATATAATAATAAGAAGAAAAAAAACAAAAGCAACCTGTAAAATTTTCCCGTTTATATTTCTTATATTTTTCTCTTCTGTACGTGTACAATGATTTTTTAAATGTTATGTAATATTTATATATATATATAAATTTGCATGAAAAATTCATAAAAATTGCAAGCTTTAGTCTAATTGATTTTTTAATCGACAAATTATTTGTTCAATTATTTGAGTTAATATTAACAGACCATTTATTGGGGTTGTTTTTTGGAAAGCCAAATATTGAGTCAATTGTTCGTAAAATTTCAGTAATTTTCATAAATATTACCATAATGTCGAATATTTGCATTCGACGCCAAATTGTCAATATAAAATTGGATCACACTTTTCGACAAAGAAAATAATCAAGAAACAATTGTTGGAGAATCGTATGATATTGATGAACAACTGACAAAAATCGATAACGCGAAATTAGGTACTCACCGAACAGATCCAAGAGAGAGCATGAAAGATTTTTCATTTTATAATGAAATCTGTTTCACTCCATAAGTCATTTTGTAATGGAATCTAATCAATATTATTGAAATACTGAATAACATTTGAATAAATTATTGAAATATCGAAAATATTTTTTATAGAATTTTGAAATTGCAAATGAAGGAAATAATGTAAATTGTTAAGTAATAAATTTTCGTTTATTTCTGTAGCATCTTTGATATATTAATTTTTATGTCAGATATTTATTTTTTATTACCTTAAAATAATAATTATCTAAATGTGTATACCTGAATCAATAAAAATATTAAATTTTTCATTAAATATTCATGTTTAATAATTCAAATTTCTATTGACAGTCGAAATATGGTGTTGATAAACTTAACTTTTATAAAATTTGACGTTCTAAAAATTACCTGAATCAGGAGTACAAATAAATACACGAATCATTGAAAAAAAATTTTCCACCCTACCACTATGATTTTTCTTTACTTGTCGGGAAAGCAAAAACTCTACTTTTCTTTTTATATTTATTTATTTTTAATTTTATGTTAACATAATTCTGCCATGTATATAACTTGATAGTTGAATTAAATAATGATGATGATTATAATGATGATCATCATCGTCGTAATCATCATCATAATAACGATATCTATCACCTTTGTCTTTTAAATGTACATACACTTTATATAATGAAAAGCAGATTGATTTAAAGTATAAATATAAAGCATAAACACTTCAATCATTGATACTTTATAACCTAGAATTATCTTTTATATAGAGTTCGACGTTCGAGTCGAAGTCTGAGCTGAATTTGAAATTTCAAAAAAAACATTTCGTCTAAATCGAGATCGGAATACGAGTAATAAAACTCTTGAGACGTAATCAAATATGCATTTTACAAGATTCAAGATTAATATGATTATTTGTCATTTGCTGTGTCATTTTCGAAATGATTGCAAACGCAGTCAATTGCATTGATATAAATCGGTAAATAAGTATGAAATTATTTATTTATGGGTACTTTTACAGAACTTATTTAATTGCTGCTAAAATAGGAGCAATTTTGGTTGGCGTTTTTCATTACTGGGGTTATTCATAATTCAAAATATGTGAAATTACAGTACATTATAACATTTAAAGCGTCAAAAATATATTTTGCAACAATAACATGAAATTTTTATTTTCATCAATTCTATAAAAATTATGAATATATACTTATTACATTACGGTAATGAGTCATTCAAACCGATAAGAAATTTTCAAAATATTCATTTTGCTTATTATTCTAAACTTTAACTCTAACACGGCAATTGAATTCACGTTATATAGAAGCTCGTGATTCATTAATGGAGATCAAACTCTATTATAAAAGTTTATGAAATAAAATATACATATACATATATACGAATATACATATAAAATTTAAAGAGCGTATAAAAATAATTCTTAATTCTTTTAACTTCTTTTTTTTTATCTATTTGTATATATTTTACTTTCTTCTGGTATAACATTTTGAGTGCAAATAAATATTATTATTAAGTCTTAAGGAATATAACCCAATAATTGTACATGAACAAATATATATGAATATGTATAAATAGAAACATACAATCTGTTTAATAAGAAAATAAGCTGATTTTTTTTGTGCAAAATTTTATTAATAGGATTTTGTATTTTCACGAGAACTATGTAATAAAAATTAACTGAATTTAGGTTTAATCTTTAAATTGAACTTAATATAATATTGATTGTAAATATACATATATTGAATATTTGTAGTACAATAGTAAAAATATTCACCTTTCATACAATTTATTAAATTTGAATCCTTAATAATGCACTAATCTTATGCATTAAGAATTTAATATTTAATTCACTATAAGTAGGTAATGTAATTTTAATTCTGTAATACATGTTCATCAATTTATAACTTTTAAAATTTAAATCTTTGTACAACAATGTTTTATAGTAAACTGAGCGAATATGTTTAGTACCGTTACACACTAATATTTCTTAAACTGTCATACTCCAATAAATGTGCAATATTTGAATATAATTCAAACTTATGCAATTAATTTGGATAGCTAATTTAAATTTATAATTTGCACAACCAATTTTAATTTGTTATTTGAGGGAATTGTTCCATTTGAAAATCATTTCAAACCTTAATTCATAGCTACTAAGTTTTTTATAAAAACTCACAATTACAAAACTTAAAACTTCATCACTTTTGAAAGTGAATGTCAAGAACAGGTCAAGAACAAGTACTTCAAAGAACATTTAAAATCATGGAAATACTTCCCATCTTATAAAGCTGAAAATTTGTAATATTTGAATATAAATAATGTCATCTTTGCCTCATATTTGTGACCTTTAATTTTTTTGTCACTATTATACAGTTCTCTAATAATCATCCTTGAAATGTTTAAAACAGAGCTAATTTTTCAGCGTCTAATACAATTAATCAATTATTGGAAAAAATTCATTAAAAATATGCTAAGGCCTAAAATCTATTGAAAATTTGTTAAATTATTTAATAAAATTTATAAAGTATGCATTTCTCCAAAAACTTATAACCAACCATACCATCACATCCAAAATGAATGAAGTCAGGTGTATTCGAATAACATTTCAACTTTATATTTCCCTATTCTTATGTTCCTCTTCTTCTTTTCTTTTTTAATTGTTTTTCTAAGTTGATCGTGATAAAAATATTCTTGTTGTTTTCCTTCATGTCAGTTAACAATATTTTTGTTAGTATAATTTTTGCTACCAAATGGCAAGACAGATTAATCACATAATATAATGGTAAACCATTCAGAAAAACAAAACCAAAAAAAAAAAAACTATAGAATCATAATAAAACAAAGCAATTTAAATGTTATGTTCACCAGTTATCATTTGACTTTTCTTTACTACTTTCTACTTTTCTATATTTCTCTTTTAACTATGATTTTCCGTGCATTTCCAACGGTTCGTGTAACACTTTACCTTCTCTTCTTCATTCATATAAAGGTATATATTTACATATATATTTAGTTTTATTTATTATTCGTATTTAGCATGAAATATAAAATATCAAAATAAAATGATCGCAAAAATTTTTATTTGTATATCACATACATAAAATTAAACTTGCCAGATTAATAATAAATGTGGATACATGCAAAACATTTTTTATAGTTTTATCAAATGTTATTGAAATGTCGAAATGAAATAGTTGAATAATATTTGATATTTGAGAATAAAATTTGACTCCAAATTCATTGAGACTAAAGAAACCTTTAAATATCAGATTTTACAAAACACTTACTAAAATGTAATGTCAAAATATGTTTTACCAACGAAGTCCAAAAAAAAAAAAGAATAATAAATCTGAAATCTGCTTTTTATATCTAAATAAATAAGATATTTTATTGGGTCTTTTCCAAATTAGTTTCGTAAATAGTTTGCGCTACACATTTTTATTGTATATTGTATTGTAGCTCAACTTGCCGCATAACTAATTGTGATTAGATTTGGATTTCAAATTTAAGCACCGAAAATATTTTCTGTAAAAATCTCATAGATCCGTGATAATGATTTTTTTTAACTAAACTAGTACATTATGGCCCTTCATACGTCGACTCGACGATATGGTAATTAAAATATACACATATGATAATAATATAAATATAATGATAGGCCGGTTACCCTTATAACATTCATATAGTATTTTATTAACTGATTCACTTAAATTTTTCATGTTATATTCATTTAAAATGTTTTCATTGTATATAATATTCATTTATACTTACATTATGTATATACAGAGTGTTTACTTGTAATAAATATAATATACTTTAAAAAATTTTATAAGTTATTGGTAAATATTATATTTTATTAGAATTAAGTTTCTTTGCAACAGCTCTCCATTCTCTACAAATGTAAAAATGTATAGCTTCTCTTAAATAAATTAATCAGTAACAGATAGCTTTCTGTCAAGTATATTAGCATAAAATTTTGTTTTAAGATTTCTCCAAAGTTTATGCAAAATTATATAGTAAATCGGTTTTATTATATAAACTTTACTAAAGCTAAATAAATATTATGTAACTTAAATTTTGAAAGAGAAATGTGCTATTTTACGTGCTTATTACATAGAATAAAGAAGGGATTCGTAATGTTTCAATAAAATCTACCATTGACAAAAAAAAAATCCACTTGTTTTCAATTGAGGTGCTCAGTACATTAGTGGCCTATCCAACATTTTTGCAAAAATAATTTGTTATGTTCAATAGAGCTGTAATGGCCTATAGAATCGTTCTATATTTCCAAAATACTTAGTTTACTCCTCTTTTCACTGTATTTTGATATAAGTTTGTTTTTGCCTTTTAAAAATTTTCTTAAAAATTAAGTATTTAAAATATTTCAATCGCAATTTACTCAAAATGTGATTTTTACAAGTAGGCCACTTATGCGCTGAGTGTCTCTATTAACAACTTACTTTATGGACACTTATTTAATAGCAACACTCTGTATATACACTATCATAACATAAACATAAACACACAGTCACCTAAATCACTTTATTGTTGCATTATACCGCTTTTTATTCTTTTTTTTTTTTGTATTTAAACTAAAAATGTTACAATCCGTTTAGCTTCTTATTTTGTTTTTTTTTTTGTCTTCTTCTTTTTTATTTTGTGTTTTTATTTTACTATCTATATAGCAAGTTTTATGATGATGATAGTTCTTTAACATGGAAGATCTTGCGCTGTCTGTTATGGATCAACATTGTAAATTTTGTTGTTTTTTCTTTCTCCTCTTTTTTTTGCTCTTTTTTTTGTTTTGTTTATATTCTTAATATTATTGTTTTTGTTTTGCTTTTTCTTTTGTAATATTTTGATTTTTACAAGTTCCGTTCTTTTTTCCCAGATGGCACCTTTAATGTACCCTGTGATTGTTACTATTGATGCCCTCATTTAAGATGTTCTTTTTTCTTTTGTTTTTTTTTTTTTGCTTTTTGTTGGTCTAGAAAGAGGAAAAGAAAATTATGTTTTTTTTTTATTATTATTTTTGTGTTTTTTTTTATGCTTTTCATCAGAATATCGGTAACAGTCAGTCAGCACAGCAGTCAACAGTATCTATTTTGTACATGTTATACATATTTATAGGTAAGTATAGGATAGTGTTACCGATGTTAGCAAAAAGAAGAAAAAAACGAAAATATTAAAAGAAAAACCAAAACATTAGAGTAAGGTTACCTGTTGAGTACAACTATAAGAGTAAAATACAAAATCTGCAAAAACAAAAAAACGATGGTAATAATAAAGAAAAATGAGAAATGAATGTAAAAGATTAAAAATTTAGACTTAAAAATTACCGAGGCCTTGGTATGTTTGTAAAAATTTTACATGCATATTTTCAATAAGTAGAAAAAAAAAAGAAGAGTTTTGTTTTTTGTGATCTTTTTTGATTTTCGATCTTAAATAAATTCTTATTCTATTTTCTTTTTGAATTTCTTTCTTTTCTTTTTGTTATTTTTGTGATTTTTTGGATCTCTTTCACTCTACCACACCATGTGAATGTTATTACTATTTTATTCATCATAGCGATTAGATGAAAATTGAAAGCGCGCGCACACATAATAATTTTTCACTATTCAATATATTTTTCATTCGATTCACCGGAACATAAAGCAAGAAAAAAAATAACGTAAAGTAGCAGTAAAAGAACAAGAAAAAAGTAATAAACAAAAATTTTTTTTTGAAAAATTCTTAACTTTTTTACTTTTATACCTTTTTGGTTGATTTTCAATTTTTTGTTTTTTCATTTCTTTGCGGTGGTATACGCGTTTTGTGTGCCAAAGAAATTAATCGCGATTTTTAAACGGCTTTTAAACGGTGATTTTCCAATTTTTTTTATTATTTAAAATAATTATAGCTGTGTATTTTATGATTTACATTTATGCATATATAAATATAAGTGTATTCACATACAAACATGTATACTCTTACACATCATATTTTGTACATTATTAATGCTGTTTTGTTTTTTATTTCTACTTAATAATTAATTTTTATTGATTATTTTGATTATATTACAAGAGTGTAAATAATTGTTCATAAATGAGAAAAAAAAGGTGTTAAAAATTGAAAGAAAAAAAAATTAATAAAGGGAAAATTTTATGATTTTTTTTTTTATTGACGAGTAATTAAAAAATAATAAGAAAGGAAAATAAGAAAAATAAGATTTTTTTTTTTTCAAGAATTAATTAAATAATCTGTGTGATCTTCTTTTATTGAATTTTAAGTGAATTTTTAGAAAAATTTTAGAATATTTGGAAATTCTAGAATTTTAGAATTATAAACTCTGTGATCTTTAAATTAAATGCAGCAATCAAATCAATTTAGATTAATTTTTGTTTTATTTACCTACTCTCAACTTGCATCTCATTGTTTTAAGTTACTATAAGCGAGAAAAAATATAAAATTTTATTTCTCGTTTTCTCGAAATTTTGAAATTTGTTATTTTCATCAGCTAGAATTGATCTATTTCTCTATGAAATCGAAATTTCATATTGTGATTATTTTAAAATTTCTTAAACAAATTTGTCATTTCTCGAAAAAATTTGTCATTTCACAAACTCTTCATTAAGAAACTGCTAAAAAATTTTTACGTTCATTTTATTCAATTTTTAATTTAAATTCTTATTTTATTATTTAATATTTTTTTTAATATTTCCAATAAAATTTTTGATTTTATCTCAAGAGCAAATAAAAATTGTTTGAAATCGAATGAACGGAAATTTTCTATCATATATTTTCCATTACATTATTTAACAGCTTCATTATTTTCTATATATACTTAATTTATCGATTAAACATTACCGATCAGGCACAAAATTTAAATTATAAAATAAAAAATTACACAAGATCTTCAAATTGTAATAAAATTACGATTATTAGTGTTTAAAATACTATCAATTTGTTAATTAATAATTAACTATTAATAAATTTTAAAATTTCACAATAATTATTGTAGAATTATAATTGATTCCTAAAACTATAATAAATGAACAAAAGTAATTCAAATTAAAAAAAATTGCATATAGTAAGGCGTGAGTATTTCAAAAAGGACAATAAATCAAGAAATTAATATTAATATTTTAATAATAATTTATTTTTGGCAACTAGGAATTAATTAAATATTGTTTGAATATAAAAGGAAAACTTATATTAATTAAGGATTAGTTTAAGAAAATATATAAGTATATAATAAAAATTTAAGCGAAATTCAACATGTTTATTTCCACTCATTAAATAAATATTTAAAATCACATATAAAATTTTAAATAAGATTTTTTTTGTAAACTTAAAAAATTTTTAAAAGCGTACAAGTTAAAAATATAATTTAAATTATTACAAATAATTCTGAAGGTCACAGAGTTTATTTATATGAAATAATATAATTAATTTAATTATAATTGAAAAAAAAATTAATTAAGTGAATTTCAGTAAATGAAAAGAAAAACAATATTCAATAAGAATTTTTTGCTTGAACAATCAAAAGAATAAAATTAAAAAAGGAGTCTTTTTAACTGGTAAGTCCCCTTTTTAATTAAATTTTAATTTATTAATTAATTTATTAATTTTATAAATTAATATTCTATATATATATACATTTAATACGTATATTTTAAATATTACTAAAAGTTATTATTTTTGTCATTGCATCTAAATATAATCTAGGTAAATTGCGAAATAATCATAAAAATTGCTACAATAATTAAATAAAAATTTTAATAAATTTTAAAATTATCATTGACCATTTTATTTCCAACAAAATAGCCAGATAAGCAACACACATAGTGACTATTTTAAATAAATTATAATAAAATTTGCATATATTAAGGGGCAAAATATTAAAATTTAATAAGAATAAATCAGAAATTTAAATCTTAAACATGGAATTTTCATTCTTTTCCGTTTACAGGAAAAAATTTGGAAATAAAGTAATAGATTAAATTGGGTTATTTGGTTGACCTATTTACAAAATATTTAATTTTAATAGCTAAAGCTAAAAAGTTGTTAACTATTTCCAATTTTTTAAAATCATAATTCGAATTTTTTCTCCTTTTATTTTCCTATTTTGAAATTATTACTTATAAGAGTAATTTCCAGAAAATTATCAAAACTAAATCAACTCTATAAATAAGATCAAATTTAATGCTAATTAAGGCTAAATATTATTTTCAAATTTTTTTAAAAAAATTATCACTTAAAACAAAATACAAATTTTTTAGATTTTTTTTTTTTTTTTTACTTTTTTATCACAGTTTAATCAGATCGTGCCCGTAGAAAATGCGGTCACCTTATTATTACATTTTTTTTTTTCTTTTCTTACTTTTCATATGCACATTGCCAGCATAACTTACTATTTTGTACATTATATATACATAACCTACACATATATACATAATTGATGATATATAGAAGACAAGAATAGAAAAGTTACATAGTTTTTTTTTTCTTCTTCTTCACTTTAAATATTTTAACTATTTCTGCATTAATATTTTATGTTAAGCAACTAAAATATGCTCTACTATTATAAAACATAAATATTAGCATGCATATAATAAAATAAAAAAAAAAAATTGTATTTACAATATTTAGAGCACAATATAAATAATAATAGCAGTTATTTTCATGGACACAAATAGAACAAATAACAAATAAAAATTTAATAGATATAGTCAACTACAGTTAGTGATCTGCATTTTAATTTTGTAAATATATTTTAAATTGAGTAATGCTTGTTAATTATTTTATACCAACAGAGTTATTTTTATTATTTTAAAATTTCTTAAATGATTGGTAATACCTTTATCATTTATAATTTATATGAATTTAATATTGTTATATTTAAAATGAATTAATTTATGGTTACTATTTAATGTGTGTAATTTCTTCTTTAGTTTCATATTTTTCGAACTTCAATTAAAATATTTGAGCAACAATATTTTGTTGGTATTTATCTTAATGAAAACTATTGTGCATTTACCGTTATTCCATTTATTATGTAATCCGTTATTTTTATATAATTCTGTTACATATATGCATTTTGGAAGACGTCCTATACCACTTCGCAACTCTAGTTATAATCGCATATCTCATTTATATATGACGTTCACAAAAAATAATCTTAATTAATTTGATATCCTAAAATTTCGAGAAATTTTGAAAATTTTCCTTTTATTTGTAAGTGAACGTAAAACTTAGTTGATTTTGATTCACCATGGGCATTTTATTAAACCACAATAATATTTTCTTATAACAAATATGACAACACTTAATAATTTGTTCAACAATATGCCTAACCCTTTAGAAAGGTGACCATTTTGCGTCCTATACAAATGTTCTTCCACTTCAAAAATTTTATTATCAATTGTTGCAACAGTAATAAATATAGTGAGCATAAATTTTAAAACTCAAAGCAAATTTCTCAAAAATTCTACTGTATACAATATTTACGTCAAACTCTCCTTGCATTTCTAATATTCGAATATCTTTTATTTGTTTCAGTCAATTCGAAATGTAAGCAAGTTAAAAATTTTTAAAATTTCAAAAATAACTATCTAATAGGTATTTTTAAATTTAAATGACAAAATAAGAAATTTTTTTAATTTCTAATTCCGGAAACATAACAAACATACATAATTAAATATACGTTTACAAAACGTTAACCAGAATACACAAATCGTTAAGGAAAATCACAGATATACTTTTAAATTACCCTTTAATTTTATCACTTTCTTGTTAAATTTTTACAAAACTATAATTTATTCTTTTTCTTTCAAATTTCGTGCAATCTATAACCTAAATAAATCAAATCACACAACTTTTAATGTTGTCAATTTTCTTCACACATGTTGTTGTTAAAAAAAAAAATCTAGAACAAAATCGTTTTTTTCATTTTACATATTGCACCTATAAAGATTATCACTGCCATAACATAAAATATTGCAAAACTATGAAGATAATGGTAAGATAAAATTCTCATTCTCTTTTTTGTTTTGAACTAATTGGAGTTGAATTATTTTACGATTGTATTTGAGCGATTTGAACAACTAGTCTTCACGTATAATTTTTTAACGCAAAAAGTTATTTGTTTCTCTTAAATTCGATTAATTTTCGAAATACGTCAGTTTTCAGTCTACCAATTTGAATAATTACAATTTTTAACAAGTCCTTTAAGTTGCTCGTAGTTGATAAAGGGAGTGAAATTAAGAACTTCGAACAGATAGGGCTGATAGTCTAAAGCACTGAAATAATTAATCTTGAATAATTAATCTGAATCTTAAAATTCGGATGTCAAAACATAATCGTATAGAAAAATAAAGAGTAAGTTATATACAAAATTATTTTTTATTAAAAGAGATGCACATATAATGTGAGAGGAGTGAGAGCAAAAATATTAATGAAATATAGAAATCTCATAAAGATAATTTTTTATAAGTAACATTGAGCCAGTTTTATTCTACTGGTGCGACAACTAGAATGTTTTTTTTTCATTTAAATTTTCTTATTGTGCATTGTAAATATATTAAAAACGAATTTTAAGAAATTCAATTATTTTCTTGTTCTATATTTCAATCTTTTTAAATGCAACTCCTATCATATTCTTAGAATATATAGCTGTATATATACAGAGTGATTCAGAAAGGTATACAACAGCATATACTATTGGTTAGATGGTCGAAAATGGGTAAAAATTTTGTTTTGGAAAAGGTGCGAAATCTCAAGGGTTTTCAAGATACAGGGATTTTAACGAATTTTCACGAAATTTCTACTTAACCAAATTTTTGATTATAACTTTCGTTCCGAAAAAGATAAAGGCTTCTTCTAACAAACAGTTTCTAAAAGGCCTAGTAAAGGTCTTAAAATAGTCATGCTGTTTGATTTAGTATTTTATGTGCCTTCGGAATACTAAGCATTCGAACTTTAGGGGAAATCAAATTTTTCATTTGTTTTATTTTTAAGTTTTTTTTTAACCAGATAATTTCGTAAGAAATTTTTTGAAACCTTGAAATTTTTTTATAGAATTTTGCGCAGCTGCTTAAACTTTAATTTAAATAATAAAAATTTTATGCTACAGAAGATATACCACGAAAACCACACATATATTGTGAGCCACAAATTCAATTAAAATTAAACTAGATGTTGATAAAACTAAAATTATATTCAACTTAATATTCCTTTATCCAAAAATTTCCTAATTTCCTAATTCGGAAAAAATCTATATTTTTCTTCTTTCAAATCTATTTTCATTAAATCGCATATTCTAAATTAATTGCTTTACTGGAACACCTCTTTAGTTGCATTAATCGTATACCAATTTCGGAATATGTTGAAAATTTATTAATCCCGCTAAAGTATTTATTATTTATTTATTAGCTTCATTATTTTAATACCATATCAGTTACAAACTCCATTTTGTGTAAAAAAATTAAATTTTCCTAATAAAAAAATTTTTTTCTATTAAAATAAATGTCAAAATTTATATGGCATGTCTTTAAAATTTTGCTCCAGTTGCATAATTTTAATGTTTTCAGATACCAAATGGCGACTAGATTTCAAAAATATTTTTTTCAAATTTTTAAATCGCACCCAATGTCAGAAAAATGCATTTAAAAATTTCAAACCATATAGGTACCGTTTCTTATAAAAATTGGCAAAAATAAAAAATCTAACAATTTTTTTTACCAAGAAAAGTTTCGAAAAAAAATTTTTGATTACTAGATTTTTTTTTGTTTTTCCAAATACAAAATTCTAGTTTTTCTTTTCAAAATTTGAAATTTTTTAAAATCAATTTTTGTTTTTCAAATTAAAAGTTTGTATAAAATTTCGTTCCAATTTTATTACTTGTTACATTTAAATAAGAACATTAAAATTCAGACTTTTTATCAAAATAACGGCTCTTAAAAATATCAACTGTTTTTTCGAGTGACTCTCGTTATCCAAAATTAATGATAGTTGATAATTACAGCGCTTAGTAGTAAGCAATAGTGAAAGATAGGACATTTTAAATCTTGACATAGAAATGGTTTTTGTGCTGTATCTTGCATACCTTAAAAATTTATTTAATGTTTGAGGGCTTAAATTAAAGCGTAAGCAGCTGGATAAACTATAAAAAAAAAAAATTAATAATAAAACAAGGTAAAAATTTGATTTTCCCTAAAGTTCGAATGCTTGGTATTCCGAAGGCACATAAAATACAGAATCAAATAACATGTTTATTTTAAGCCGTTTACTAGGCCTTTCAGAAACTGTTCGTTTGAAGTTCCTATCTTTTATATAAAGATATAATCAAAACAACTTGGATAAGTAAAACTTTCGTGAAAATTCGTTAAAATCCCTGGAAATCGGAAACCCTTGAGTTTTGGCACCCAGTCCGGAACAAAAGTTTTACCCATTTTCGACCCTCTAACCAATGGTATATGTTGTTGTATACCTTTCTGAATCACAATATATATAAGTAAAAATTAATTCAATGTAACAACAAAAGGTAATAAAATATTAAAACCTTTAATATACTCACATAATATGAGCATATAATATGTGCAACTATTTGTGCAAATTGGAAAAAAATGTAAAGTATTTTATTACGGTTAATTAGAAAGGCATTAATTTCATTTTTTATTTTTTTTTTTATAATTCTGTTATTTTGCATACACAAAGATATACCTACTTTCCTTTAATCTTTTCTTACTTCATTCTTAAGCATTATAATAACTTTTCTTTCAACCTACCCATATTATAAAATTATTAGAACAACGTCTTTTATTTTTATTTATCTATCTATTTTTAATCATCTGTTTCGAAAAAGAAAAAAATAAATAAAATTACAGATTTTTTTTTTGTTTGGTTTCTTATAACAACACCGCCTCTTTACACACAAAACAAGAAGAAAGCTATTATTAACTATTTTGTAGTATTAGCCATACATTTCGTATATGTACTATTAAAAATGTTGAACTTTTAACCATTATAATCGCGAAATGACTGCATAAGTAGCTGAGCGCAATATAAAAGCAAAATAAAAAATTAACAATAAAATATCTAAGTTAACATTGAGCTTATATGCAAAAATAAAACAATAAAATAGTAAACTAGCTAGTGAGAAAAAAATTGAAAAGATTACAATAAAACCAATATCCCTCTCTGATTTCCCCCTTTCACTCTTTCTCTTCTCCCATGTTTACTCTATTTATTTCTCTTTTGTTTTAAACTAAATTATTGTAATTTTTAATGATTTTGTTAACATTTTATTGACGCAAATGATCGTATATATAGAATTGACTCTTTGAAAAGAATACGGTCTTAATCAAAATACGAAATATTTGCGAAATTTATAATATCCTTTGAATTTTTGTTCATACAATTCGGACTGTTTTGTATGGGAATTAAATATAGGAATTTGCCTATCGATAATGTAGTTTTTTTGCTCTCATTAATTAATTGTAATAACAATTTAAAAATCTCTTTTTTAAAAATACAAGTGTAAAATTTCAAAATTAAAATCTTATTTAAAATTGTTAAAATATTACAAATAAAATATTACAAATAAAAAAACAATAAAATTATTATAAAATTGTTAGAGAAAACTCTAAAATAAGAACCTTATTTGTGGATCCCATTAAATTTCAAATGCAATTGACCTACCTTATTAATAGTTCTATTGCACTTGCTTATTTGTTTTCTAAACATGATTTAAAAGAGAAGAAAAAATTGAATTTGAAAAAGCTGAAAGAAGATAGAGAAAAACAAAAATAGAAAATAACCAAAAAAAAAAAACTGTTTTTTATTTTTATTTTTCTTTGATTGCTCGATTTATCGTCATTTTATTGAGCTTGTTAAGTTGTAAACTTTTTTTTTGTTCAAGTATATTTTTAAACAAAGTCAAAAAAAAAATATGCTTATTAGATTTACTCTGTGCGTCCGTACGTGTTTACTTACAACACTTCAACACTCTTTAAGAAAGAAACCTGAATTTTTTTTATATGTATAAATGAATTTTGGCAAAAGACCCATTTCAAAAATAAAAGAAAATACATTTACCTATATCCATTACCTTTTAAAGCAGCAGTCTCTCAAAATCGTCAAATGAAACCACAACAAATTTTTTTTTAATTCCTAAAACGCATAAAATAATGAATTTTTTTTACTCTGTTGCAAAACACCATAGTCAAAGATGGTAAAGTTGTCTTATTAAGGATGGCGTTTAAACTAATAGTTGTCTTATTACTAATAATAATAAATATTAGTTTAAACTAATAGTATTCGTTTTACTTCTAAAATTAACAAAATTTGAATTTTTAGCAAAATTCTCTCACATATTATTATAATAATACTTAATGCATCTTTTAATTTTTATTCGACCCTAAAAGTATGCAATTATAATTTTATAATATAATTTTGATATAGCCAATAACATTAATGATAATAATTTAATCTTGTTCAAGAGAAATGTGCTATTTAAAAAACCATTGGTTTGATCTGAATTTATTTAATTAAATTATATATTATTTTACTCATATATAAATCATAAATCTATTATTATCGCTGATCATATTTGAGCGTACATACATATTCTGAATATTGCAAATAAGAAATAATAATATAGTTATTTAAGAAAAGGTATTCTCATGCCTGTTTTTCTAGCTAATATACTTTATAAGAATACACACATTTTCATAATATATGCAATAAAATATTGTTGGTGGTATATTACTGGTATCATAACAAATAATAATTGTGAACTAGTTTCAAAATTTGTTCACTGACCTATATTTCAGATTTTTTATTATATAGTATAATAAATACATTGTAAAAAAAATAACTATGCGTTATTATTAATAGCGTTATATGTGCATATAAGCACAGACACATGTATTCTCTACGTACACACTATAATTTCATAAATATATATATATATATATATATATATATTATTTTATTATTCACAATCAATTTTAATTCACGCAAATATTCACAGTCAATTTGAGTTATCCAAAAGTATATCAAAAGAAAATCAAATAGATTTAAATTTAATGTGGAATTTTTGATTTCTAATAGAAAAAAAAAAGAAAGATTTAACAGTTCAGGATCGAATTTATTTGTAATATCTCCACCTACATAACGTCGTTGTTTCAATCAATTTATCTTGAAAAATGAATTTAGATCCTGCAACGACTTATTTAGGCAACAAAAAATTGTTTATTTTAAGCTTTCTATAAAATGCGCACATTTCTTCAGAAGAAAAGAATTCCGTTTTACAGTTAATATAGTTATATAGTTAATATTCCGTTATTGGGAAATTTACAAAATTTTTAGAAAGCAACTATATGCTTCTTTGTTTTTAATTATAACTGAATTTCTAACAAAAGAGTGTTGATATTGCCTTTATAAAATTTTATCGTAAAAATTCACTTAAATTCAAAATACCAAAAATATAGTAGTGTTTCCTATTTTTTCAAATATTTAATAGTAGAAAATTTCCTGTTATTTCTTTCAAATACTCAAACAAACTTTTCATATTATGCCAATATTTTTAACCAAGGACGAATCTAACATTTTTTATAATTTTATGCCTTTGCTACAAATTTAAGAGTAACAATTTTAACAATCTAAACAATCAGAGTCGGTCCTATTGTTCTTATTCTATATACATATTTTGCTCCATTGTTTTATTTTAACTAAGAAAACATACCTTGTGACAAAATGTAAAAAATTACCTAAAAAGATGAGGAACCTGACAAAAAACACTTTCATTTTAATTTTTGATGATGTCAACGAAATTACTTTAACAACGTTTTATACATAGCCATACAACTTAGTTTTATTTTGTTTCTTCATTTTGGAAATTAATTTCCGAAAAGTTTTGCCAAAAAATTAATTAATTTATTTATTTATTTTTAATTTTATCTAAAGAAATTTAACATTTTTTCTATAAAACGGTCATATACAACAAATTTTCAATTTCCTTTTTAATTTTTTCAGTTTGGTAATGCTATACAACGAAAAAAAATCTGGTAATACTGTACTACAATATTCTTATTGTTAAATTTAAATGTCAAATAATCCTTTCAGACCGTAATATTATTGTAGACATTATAAACTAGACAACAGAATATTTTTTAAAACAAAGGCTTTCTTAATATAGTAAATAAAATTAAATTTAAAAAAAAAATTAAAATGGTAAAAGATTGTGATTATTTTTATCAAAAAATTGGTAAAAAATGTGGTGAAATTTTAACCAATAATATAAATAATAATGAGACATTTTCATATTTATGTACACTTTGTATTGAAATATATGAAAGTCTAGAAAATTTTCAAAATCATTACAAAGAAAAACATTCAGCACAAAATAAAGCAATCAATTCTACTAATTGTTTTGATAAAGAACATAATGATGATAATGAGGATTTAATTGATATTTCATCAGAAAGTTCAATTGATTCATGCGATAAAGTTCAACTAGAAACACAATCATTATCCTTGGATGAAGTCGATTGTACTACTAATAAAAAGAAAATTATTCACACAAAAACTAATGCAAGTAATACAAAGCAATATGTAAAAGGAATAAAATCTATAAAAAAATTTATTTGTTCAATTTGTGGTAAAAAATTTTCTAAAAAAATAATATTTTTCGCTCATAAAAAGAAACATTTTCCACAAAGAATTACAAAAAGGATTTTTAAGAATGAAATTCAATCAAAGTAATTTATATTAAGTATAAAAACCTGCGGATTCCTATAATAATACCAAAGAATTGCTATTAACAATATTAATTATACATATTTATTTTCCAAAACGTTACATTATAAATTAATTTGTATTTTATGTATAAATTTAATATTCAATTGAAATAAATTTTCATGAATGAAAAAGGGACGAAAAAAAACAATCGTTTTTGTTTAACAAACACAAAATAAATAATTACATTCATATACATATACAGATCCTGTCAAATACAAAAGCAAAAAAAAAAAACAGAAAAAAATATAAAATACCACGTAACTTCTTCTTTCTGCAGTTTTCTTTCTTCGAATTAAATGCATAATTATGTACAAGTTTCGCACCGTATTGTGTTCTCTCCAAAAGATTGTTTTTTTATTATAATAAATTTTTCATTAGTTTTGTCAAAATTAAAATTTGTTTGAAATGAAAAATATTTTGTGAGAAGTATTTCGTTTTCAAAATATTTCATCTGATGAATATGTCAGAAACAAAATACAAAAAACAAATTACACTACTGTCAATGTTATGTAATTTAGTTTTCAATAACTCGACAGCCTTTTTCATCTTTTGATTTGTTAATAAATGGTGGTAATCAGGAGCCGCCATACGAACACAGTAGAAAATACAGGCGAATGTAACATAAAACCAAGGACATATTCATATATTTTTCTGTTTAACATAATCTTGTTCCGTTTTATTTTTTTATATTGCTTCATTTTCTTTGAATTTTTCAAAATCGTGTGAAACTTTTTTTCGAGAATCGAAAAAATAATTATGAGTTGATAAATTACAAGTTGTTAGACGGAAAGTTTTTGGTATTTTATAAAATTGGGGAACTAAACCCAAAAGATATTTACAACTATTCACAAAATGTAATTGCAAATACTTGTAATTTAGTGTAAACGGGCACAATAATTGAAAATTCTCTGCTGAAAAATATTTTTAAAATATGGCAATACCGTGTACATAGTACAATATTTTTATTTCACTGCATATCGACTATCGAATTTATTATCATAGGGTTAATTTGCGAAAACTAATTTTAGTTTACGAATCTTTTACGAATAGGTCCTGTTTTAATCTTAATATGTAAACAAATTTACATTTTACAATACTAATTTGATAGGAATGGAACAAATAAAAATTGAATTTAAAAAGGAGTTTGGGCAAAAATGTGGTGAATTATTCATATGTTCTGGATTATTGAATTATCGGTGCCTGTTTTGTGAAAGTCTAAACACAGAACAAGCAAGCTTTCAAAACCATTTAATCAAAAACCATGGACTTATTTTTGATGAATGTATAAACAACGCTTCAAATCAAAGTTGTAGTGATGAAAACTTGGAAATAAAACCTTTTGAATTAATACATGATATAAGTGATGGTATTACAAACTTATCTTCATTAAATGTAAAACAAAGTGCAGAGAATGAAAAAAATTTGGAAGATTCACCTTCAGAAGAGTGTGAGTCTTTATATTCTGAAATTTCAAATAATTTGAGCAAAACAGAAGAAACTCTACCAAAAAATCCAATAATTGAAGAGGAAAGTATTGATACCGAAATTTCTGAAAAACCAATTCAAAAATGTCGTGTTAAACCATTAAGGCAACTTCCCTGTCCACATTGCGATCGAGTATATCAGAGGCCAAAATTATTAAAAGCTCATATTGAAACTCATTCACCTGGATATTTAACTTGCAAAATTTGCAATAAAACTTTAGCAACTAAACAAAATTTGGATACACATATGAAAATACACAGCGAACAATATCAAAGATGTCCAATGTGCCCAGCCAAATTTTCTAGGAAAGGCAATTTAAGTCAACACATAAAAAGGCATTCCAAAATTAAATCATATGCTTGTAAATATGAGAACTGTAATTATAAAGCTTTGTATCCAGCTAATTTACGTAACCATGAAAAATGTCATACTAACTTAAGAAAAGAAATATGTGAAATATGCGGACAAACATTCAAAGAAAAAGGTCACCTTAAAGAACATCAAAAAAGACATAATAATCAACGTGATTTTCAATGTAACAAATGTGATAAGAGATTCTATGATAAAAAAAGCCTTGCTGAACATGAAAATATTCATACTGGTGTTAAGAATTTTGTGTGCCAAGTATGTTCAGTTCGCTTTTCTACTAATAGAAATTTACGAGCTCATATGAAAAAGCATTCAGGAGTGAAATCTTATATTTGCAAGTATTGCGGGGATGCATTTTATTTATATAGTGAGAGGCAATATCATATTAAATCTCGGCATGGAAAACCTAAGTAACGTCATATCCAAACTTTAAAATACTATTATGCATATAGATCGATTTTCATGGAATAAATTTTTTTTTATTAAAAAAGGAAAAAATACAGTTCACATTTTTATTTATTGGAAAATGGAATGTTCTTTATCATAATATAACAATATGTAAATTATTATTAATAACATATAGGTACTTATTTAATTTTATATTATTTCTTTATTTTCTAAAAAGTAAATAGGTATTCAAAATTAGGTCACGGGCTCAGACAAACTGCACTTATTGAATTTGTTTTAATTTCTATACATAAATTGGGATCATATTATTTTTTATTACCTCTTGTTCTAACATATTTGGTAACATTTGTTGTAATGCTTCTAACTTAAAATTAAAGTTTTTAAAAAAAGCTATTCTTGTTAATTTCAAAACTGAATTAATACGATTTTTGGGGTTTAAATTTAATAAACGTTTAAGTAAATCTTTTGCTTCTGATGACAGACAATCAAACTCATATGGAAAAAAATTTAAATCAACATTGTACTTCATTTCACTTTGATCAGTTCCTATTTTTATTATAGATTCGCTATTCAATATTGTTCGTATATCTGGATACTCATTTAAGAGCATTCTACATGTAATTACGCCTAGTGACCACCAATCTGCAGCGTGGTCATAATACTCTTCACGTAAAATTTCAGGAGCCATATATTGAAAAGTTCCACAAATTGTTTTTGTTCTGTTTCCAATCTTCAGCCATTTACTAAGTCCAAAATCTATTAGCTTTATATGATAATTTTCAGAGAGTAAAATGTTTTCCGGTTTTAGATCACGATATATTATACCAGCATTATGTAGAAAATCTAAAGCTAGCGATATTTCAGCTACATATAATCTAATTAATTCGAATGAAAAATTACATATCTTATTAAAAAGTTCTCCTTTTGGCACATATTCCGAAAGTATAAATACATTATGACGATTTTGCCAACAAGCTATAAAGGTTGCTATAAAAGGATGGTGACTACATACCTTATGAATATCAACTTCTGTCTTAATTTGTTCAACACAATTTTCTTGAATTATAAGGGATTTTTTTAATATTTTTAAAGCATATTCTTGATTACATTCGTCTAAAACTTTAATTACAGTACCAAAAGCTCCTTTTGCAATTAAAGTCTGTTTAGTGAATTTTTGCTCCTCAGATGATAATTTAAAATGCGTTATAAAAATAGTTATATGTGATGGCCTAGGCCATCGTGTTTTTGAACATCTAACAGATGACACTGAAAAATTTGTCCGATTACTTTGAAATGATCGATTGGAAAAAAAACTAGTTGATTTTGAACCATACGCAAAAAATTCAATTTCTCGTTCTTCACAACTCGACTTTGCAATTTTAACCCTTGATAATTTTTCAGGCTTTTCAAAAGCATTTCCCATCAATTTTTAAAATAACATTTATTTATGTACAATTACTACTTGGTTAGATACTTCAAAATATATTTACATGTTATTATTTTTGACAATGCTTAAAATGTTATTTATATTAAATTATCTAAGTGCCAGGCTACCAGCCGTCACAATTAAGTTCGATTGCTCCGATCATCGTGTCATAAACAAACAAAATATATAAAATTTCCTTTATATTTGTTTTCTAATTGTAATTGTGCCACGTCCGGTGACATGATAAATAGTTGCGTCTAAAGGTACAGTACAAACGTTTTGCCGTTATATTATAGCCATTCAAGCAGTGTCACCTGAAAATTGGGCTCTTTATAAAGGAAAAAGCATGACTGTAATCAAAACTGTCAAATATCGTAAAATATAGTAAATAGTAAATGTGGAAAAATAATAGTAATGAAGTGTTCATTTCTTTTGAATTAAAACTTAATCCAAAAAACTAAATTTGAACTCCATTTAATAACAAAATTATATTTATTTTCAGGATTTGACTTTTTAATAAAACTTACATGGATGTTGAGACAAAAATTGTCTTTTTGGGATAAAAAAAAATTAAACCAGACAGGAAACTTAAAAAAACTTTTAAAAACTTTTTTATAGACCTTATAACAGACAGACCTAAAATGAATGCACTTATGTAGAAGGATAAATATATACATACAACAATAAAGAGCCTACTTCCAAATGAAAAATGTAATCTTTATTTCAAATTGTTTATGTATGCATTTGAAAAAAAAATTGTTTTTAACTTAAAGTTAGCTGGAATTATTAAAATTTTTTTATTACAAAATTGTTTTGACAAGTCACTTAAAAATTTGATACCAGTTTTTTCTCAGTTATCAGTTTTTCTCTTGACATAAAAAAAATTATCTCAGTCAGTGGTGGTTTTACTTAAGTGAAGTGAAGTTCTGAACAGATGTCGCTGACAGCTGAGCTGTGATAAGAGTATATAATATATTTGATGCATTTTAAAAAAAAAAGCACGAATTTGTGGAGTTTTTTTGTAAATTAATTTTGTAATATTATTATGAGATAAAGCTATTTGAACGTTTGCTCTAAAAAATGCACAAAAACTAAATTTCAGGAATCTAGACAAAAATTTTAGAAAAAATAATTTTATTTGAGATTAATCATGTTAGAAAATGCTCTTTCTAACTTTTGTCTAAACAAGTATAAAATAAATATTTGTCGTTGATGAATTGTCATACTTCCTCAGTGTCCATTATCGAGGGCTATCTTTGCCAGTCGTGATACAGATTATAACTTAATATAAGAAGCAGCAGATCAAAGGTAATTGCAGTAGAATGAAGTAATTTTTGCTTTCGGCAAAGAGTCTAACCTGCATATGTATGTACATTTTTACTTATGTATGTATATCACCAAATATTTGTCTTGTATCTTTGTAGGAGTCTACTAAGTTATTTTGTAATTCTGAAAAATTATATGGGCTAGAAACAACCCATTTTGTTTAAAACCATGTCTTGTAGAAAGTGGTTTAATACAGTAGAAGAATTTATAAGCCACCATAAAAGTCATATATCAAGTGATAATTCAGATAAACAACAAAGCAGTGAAGAGGAAACTTTTCACTTTCCCAAATCCAATGAAAAAAATTTAAGAAAAAAGCAATTTGTGAGTGAAGAAGACAAAAAAATTAAAAAACTCTTTATTTGTAAGGTATGCAACAGAACCTTTCAACGGCCAACCAAATTTGCAGCTCACGAAAAAGCTCATTTAAATAAGGACTTAAATTGCAAAGAATGCGGGAAGATTTTGCTTTCTGAAAAAAGTTTAAATCATCATGTAGCATGGCATTTTCGCGAAAAATTTTTTTGTACAATTTGTCCTAAAAAATTTTCTCAAAAAAATCATCTAGTAGATCATCTTAGAAGACATGCCGATGATAAAGTAATCCGATGATATGACCAATATAAATTATAAAAAAATGTTAATCTTGCATGTACCGAATTAATATTGTGCTCTTATTTTTACTCTTTATAGCCGTTTAAGTGTGACGTATGTAACTGTCGTTTTTTACATAGAAGCCATCTAAAGCATCATAAACAATCACATTCCAGCGAAATAAATTGTATTTGTGAAGGTTAAAAAGAAATAAAAACCATATATATATATAATTTATATTATTTCTTTACATGATTTACTTTGCAGAGTGTGGTCAGCAATTTAAAACATTTTATAATTATAAAGAGCACATGAAGAGACATAAAGGCCTTCGAGATTTTGGTTGTGAAAAATGTAGTAAGTTACATATTTTGCTTAAAACCAAATGTAACATTCATTGTATATTTTGCTCATATTTTTAGATAAAACATTTTATTCAAAACGAGCTTTAAAAGATCATACAATAACACACACGGGAGTAAAGAAATTTGAATGCACAACATGTAATTTAAAATTTGCGAGAAAAACATCATTAAACGTCCATTTAAAAACCCATTCATAGCAAAAAATTTTGTAACGAAACAATAAAATTAAAATGCAATAATTAAAATTTTATATTTAATAATGGAATTTTAAATTAGGTTTTAGTTGAAATTGATTGAACGCCATGCTTTTTCTTCATATGATAAGAGATATCGTTGTATAAAGCAAAAGATTCACCACAAATTTTGCATTTGTAATTTCTAATGCCAGAATGTTTTTTCATATGGCAACGTAAACTTTTCTTTCTAAGAAAATACACGGAACAAATATTGCATACAAAATTTTTTACACCGATATGTCCAACTTCATGGTCTTTCAATGCCTTTTTATCAAAAAATTTTTTCTCACAGTGTGAACATTTAAAATCTCTTTGATTAGTATGTCTTTTAATATGTTCCTTTAATGCTGTAATATTTCTAAAAGAGCGCCCACAGAATTCACAAACCTAAAAAAAATAAAAGTATTAGCTTAATCTTATAAGCGTATATTTTAAACATGATTACTAGTGGTTTCTCTCCAGTATGTGTTAGTTCATGTGCTCTTAAAGCTGAACTAGTTACAAAACGGAAATCACAATTTTCATATTCACAAGCATATCGCCTTTCATTAGGATTTTGATGGCGCAACATATGTTGCGTTAAACTACCCCTTCTTGGAAACTTAGCATCACACACATTGCAACTAAATCCGTCTCCTGTATGTATTCGCATATGCGATTTTAAATTAACTTTTGTTTTTAAGACTTTTCCACAATCGGGACAAGTTAAAAAACCTGGAGTATGAATTTCCATATGAGCCTTTAGTTTTTTTGGTCTTTGATATATTCGTCCACAAATTTCGCAAGGAAATTCCTTTTGTTTCTCTTTTTTAGTAACTTTTTTTCTCCCACGGTTAACTTGCTCAGTCTCTTCAGATAATACATTTTCTTCAACTTTACCTATATCAGTTTTAATATCGTCTTTTTCACTTTTCAATTCTGTTAAAACCTCCTGGTCATTCTCGGATTTTTCACATTGAGAAACACGAAACGACTCAAATTGAAATTGAATCTTAATTGAACTTTATTTATAAAGAAATTCTTTAAAAATAAACCTACTTCAGTTCCGCTTGAAATATCTGAACCATTATTTGAATAAATTTCCTCTTTACTTTCTTCTTCTGGACAAACTAATTCTTCATTTGCTTTCAAAACTTCTTGAAACTCATCCTTTTTTTCACACTCTAAATCCAATAGAGTTGAAGAAAATGAGGACTTCAATTCATCAGCAGAAGAGTTTTGCAAAATATGGGATGATTTTGATAATAAATCAACATCGAATTTGATATCACTTAGTTTATGCTTTTGGGTATAGTGTGTTTGAAACTCGTCTATGTCAGAAATATTCTTGTTGCAAAACAAGCAGTTATAAGTAAAAACATCATCAATACAATATATATCACCACATTTTATTCCAGGAGAGCAAAACATTATACACGAAACGGAAATTGCTTCGATTGGTTCAATTGCTCTTAAATTAGTTTATTTTATAATTTGTATTTCGAACATATAAGTCAAATTTTTTCCTTAAAGATGTTTGTAAACAAGTTCATTGAACTTCAAACATTGTATCGGTCGTTTTCGAGAATCGAAAAGAAACTTCAAAAACATATGTGATACGGTGATATACCAGGCAAGTATGTCATTCTCTGAGTTTACACCGCATAATATAACTTTGCAGTAAATTTGTACATGGATATTAAAGCGTTATACCTATTCGAAATTTAATATTTTTCGTTCATTATTTAATTTTTTAAGGCACGTTTGTCTTAGACACAAATTAAATTAAGTTTTGATCAATTATAGATCGGTGGTAAAGGTTATTAATTGCATTTATGCTTTTTCTCACGTTTTAGTTTTCTTCTCCATACTTGAAAATCAACTTGAGCGAAAAACCCATACAAAGCTTTAGGCAAGATTTACAAATCAAGCAAAATTTGACAACTAAATTAGTTTAAGTTTTCTGTTACTTTAATTGTTTTTTATGACATATTTGACATATGGAATTTATGTATGTATATGAATGTATACATATGTAACAAATATTCTGTAAATGGGTAAAATTAAAAAAAATTGAAATCAGTACAATTTAGTTTGATTGGGTATCAAAATTTGATTGGTTTTGCCGATGTCTCAAAAACAAAATTAATTTTCAAATTCAATAAATTTATATAATACTCGGCAATAAAAAAGAGCAATAGAAAAACGATTTTTTAAGACGTTTTAAAAAAAAACTAGCTTCAATGCTTTGCTTTTTCCATTTTTCTCAGTTATTTGCCATTTCACAATTAATGTTATATAAATTTTTTGCCAGTAACTTGCCTGTGTAAACGGACTGCAAGATAGAAGAAAAATTCCAAGTGTACATACAAGTTTTTTTTGCAAAAACGGAAACCCGTAGTTTTTATTTAATTCAACGTCAATAAAAACTAAAACTGTTGATAACGCAAGTTTAATAATTACTGAAAGAGTTTATTGACAAATAATTTTGAAATATTTGGAAAAACTTTTCTTACTTTTAAAATTTTATTCCTATTGTCTATATGAATTTATTATTGAAGTCTTAAATGGATAATCGCTTTTATGATGAAGTTCTTATTAAAGCGGAGATTGAAAATATTTCTGAACCAATTGTATATTTTGAAAATTTAATACCTGCCAAATGTGGCATAATATTTATTTGTTCGAATTCAACTTTTTATATAAATTGCATAGTCGAAAACTGTACATTAAACAAAAACTTTTACGAAGTTAATTCTTTTATTGAGCATATCGGAACTAATCATCAACATTTAATTTTTAGTGAAATATCAAATAAAACCGAACCATTTGAATCTGCGGAAGCGATACAAAAAGTCAATGCAGAGAATGACAAGCTTTTGAAAAAGATAGATGAAAACAATGCAATTGGAAATGTGAAAATTTTATTGGACAAGAATCCCTTACAAGAAGATATTCAAAAAACAAGTGAAGACAATTTAACAGATCTCACGTGTAAAATATGCGGGAAATTATTCCTAAAATCTAGCTATTTAAAAAGACATTTGAAAAGACTTTGTAATGTTGAAAAAGTTAGATGTCTTGAATGCAATAGAACTTTCAAAAATGATTCCTACTTGCGTTTTCACATGGTTGTTCATAAAAAGGACAAACCTACAAAGGTTAAGAATATAGATACTCTTATTGAAAGTGCAACAATTATCAAGCAGGAATTAAATGAAACTGCAAATATATGTGAAGTTGCAGGAGAAAATAGTATGGAAAATTCTACGGATAATTATTCCAATAATGCAAATGAAGAAAATTTTATAAAACTTGATCTAGAAAGTATATTTCCATCACAAGACAAATCTACGCCAGGGAAAAATACAAAATTAACTAGGACGTGCCACATATGTAACAAAACTTTCCAATCTCGAAAATACCTTAGAAGACATATTAAATTACACAATAATATAAAGCCAATTAAAATTATACCATGCCCAAAATGCAATAAATTATTTAAATATGATCATCATCTAAGATTTCATATGGTTGTACATGATGTTGAGCATAAATGTACCGATTGTGATAAAGTTTTTAAAGACCAGACCGGATTGCAAAGACATGTGGTTTCTCATTTAGGGGAAAAGCCCTTTAAATGTGAACAATGTAATTCAAAATTTTCAATTAATAGAGATTTGCAACGGCATATAAGAAATATTCACGAAAAAAGAATATACGAATGTTGTGAATGTAGGCAAAATTTCATTAATAAGAAGCAACTTCAATCTCATAAACTGGAAGAACATGGAATTTACATGTAAGTTTCTTAAAAAGTTTTTTATCAAATAATATAATAAATAATAAACGCTTTTTAGGACTAATAATTTAAATGAAAATCTTGATTTAGTGAAAGAACCAAAAATTTATAAATGTATTATGTGTAATAAAATATTTAAAACAAATCGATTACTTAAAAGGCACATAGGAACGCATAACAAAAAATCAGAAGAACCAATTCCATGTCCTAGATGCAACAAATCTTTTAAATATGAGCATCACTTAAAAATGCATGTTGTAACTCATGACAAAATACATAAATGTTCGGAATGTGGAAAAATTTATGCTAATAGAAGAGCTTTAGTAAATCATATAGCTTGTCATGGAAGCGAAAAGCATCTTAAATGTGAGCTTTGCGAAACTTGGTGTTTTACGAAAATTCAATTAAAGCGACATATTTCTGATGTTCACTGCGAAAAAAAATATGAATGTGAACATTGTGGGAAAAAATTTAGGAAAAAGCATACTCTTATTGGACATATTAGAACCCATACTAAAGAAAAGTAAGTTTAAATATGGTCAATATGTTGCAAAAAATTGAATTATTATTTTTATTTTAGACCATTTATATGCGAAATTTGTGGAATGGGTTTTTTCACACCATTTTTGCTAAATAATCACATTAAGCGTCATAATAATCAGAGGGATTTCAAATGTACATTTGAAGGTTGTGATAAAACGTTTTTTAACAGAGGCGCTCTAGTTGATCATGAAGTTACTCATACAAAACTTAAACCTTTCTTTTGTACTGTAGAAGGATGCCATTCTAGGTTCACTTTGCGCAGCGGTTTAGTTAAGCATAAAAAATTACACAGTAATATAAAAAACTATATTTGTAAGATATGTGGAAAAGCTTACGCTCAGAGCCCAGGTTTATATGCTCATATGAAGACTCATGGTCAACCGTTACCAACTGCTTAGATTTGTGCTAATATTCTGTCAAAACAAAATAAATACCTACATATGCAATGAAGTTTTAAACAGTTTTAGTTTAAAAAATTTTATTAAAATTACCTTGTTCTATTTAATTTATATAGTTTTATTATAGTCTTTAACTATAAGAAAACGAAATATAACTATAAAATCTCATTTGAATTTTTACTAAACTCAAAAATTTACCAAGACTAAAGCCATATTCCTTAGATATTTTGCAACTTCATTATGTATAAAAATTTATCGGATTTTTCTTTTTGATAGAAAACTAGTTTAATCTTTGTAAATTGCACAATTAATCATATATATTATATGAACATATATTATCAAAAAACAATTATATATTTTCCTGAATTTATTATTACATTTTATGTTTCTCTTGATGCTCTTTCTAACGAATCTTCCCAAAAAAATTTTTTTCTGTAATTCAAATTTAATTTGCTAATATCTCAGGGCAAATGCTTTGTTATCATGAGGCATTTGTAACACAAAATGAACAAGAAAAATGCTTTTTGCATGTATTTTCATATTATTCTTAAGTTTTACTAATACTAAAATTTCTATCAGAGCATAAGATTAACTAGAATTTAATTTGATGCTATTGTTCTACTATAGTTAATTTAATTCTCATCTTAAGAACACTACAAAAATTTCAGTAGAAAATATTTTCAGACAGCATTGTTTGATGAAACAATTTTTACGACTCAACTTTTGAGGTAAAATTTGAAAATTTCTATTTTATACACAAATGAGCTGAGTATCACATTATCTCGAAAATATCAATAATACAACCCGAATAAAGAATATAAAGATCGAGGAATCGAAATATTGGAATAGAAAATAATTAAGATATTGATCATTGTGGTAAATAGGTATACATAAATTACATTCAAAGGCAGGCGGACTTTTTGAAAGATATTTTAATTACGTAATGTAATTAAAAATTACATCATTGTTTTGATAACTCATGTTAATTTTTTAAGAAATCATTTTTATGCTGATTCCTTAAAAATGTATGTGTTACAAATGTAGAAAAGCTTGTTCATATAAAAAAAATTGGGGAAGGATTCAGTAAAATGTAACATATGTACATAATAGATATGTGGCTCATTTCATAAAAAAGTTTTTTCGTAACATTATTTATTATAAATTGAATAATATCTACATTTATATATTTTTTAAGCTAACTTACAATACTGGAATATTTATGTTCTTATCTTCTGCAATATTGTGAGATTTCATATGTGCATATAATCCAGGACTTTGAGCGTAAGATTTTCCACATATCTTACACTGATATTTTTTAATACCAGAATGCAAATTTTTATGTTTTCTTAATGCAGGACCGCTATTAAACCTGGCATTACAAATATCACAACCGTATGGTTTTTCATCTGTGTGAGTTACTTTGTGATCCCTAAGATATGTATGGTTAAAAAACTTTTTGCCGCAAATATCACATTCGAAACGTCTATCGTTATTATGTCTTTTGATGTGATTTTGTAATAAACTATTTGTTTGAAATGCTGTTCCACATTGTTCACAAATAAATGGCTTTTCTCCTGTGTGAATTCTTTCATGAATTTCAAGACAAGATCCTGGCCTAAATAATTTTTTACAATACTTACATGGAACTGTAAGAATTTTTAAAAATCATAGTAAATATTTTCATAAAATAGTTTAACGTTTACCTTTTGGTGTCAAGTGTGTTTTTCTAATGTGACCTGATAAACTTGTTTTTGAATAAAATGCTGCCGAACATCGATTACATTTAAAATCCTTGGTACCAGTATGGGTTTTCATATGAGACTCAAGGTAAAATTTTGAGCCAAAACTTTTATCACATAATAAACAAGGAATTTTCTCTTTATGTGCACGTTCCCTGTGATTTCGATAAAGTCGTTTTTGTTCCTTAGAAAATTTTTCATGACATATTTTGCATTCATATGTTTTATTATCCTTTTTCATATGAACATTTAAATGACGACGCAAAGTTGATGGTTTTTTAAATGTTCTATTACACTTTTCACAATGTCTTGGTAACAATCCTAATAAGAGAGCAAGATTAAACTACATTAATTTAAGAAAAATTGTACGTAAAGTAAAAATAAAATCTGTAAATTTACCCTTTTTTTTAACATTCTCTTCCAATTCGACATCATCAGTCATTTTAATTATATCTTTATTTTCTTCTAAGGTCTCCATAAATGATTCATCGCTATCACTATCTTCAGCATCGCATGGATCAACTTTATATTCTGAATCACTCTCGTCATAAGATTTATTTGATGGCGGATCATCAAAGCATTTGTTTTCAGCATTTATATTATTAGCATTATCGTTATAAAAATGTTCAATTTCTGTTTTAAGGTTTTCATTGGTTTGTTTATTTAAATGCGTATTAGTAACATGATCTAAAAAGGTCTCAAAGTTATTGAACCTATGTGGACATACATTACAGTCAATCCACCACGAAAAAGGGCCACCATCCTGCTTTTCAATAATAAATACTTCTCCATAGCTTAAAGCGAAAGGCGAAGATCCCTCTTCTGCTAATACCTCTAGGTTTTCAGTATCAGGGTCGAAATTTGTTATCTCTTCTTTTATTTTAAAATTACTGCTTCTCAAATTTAAAGGATTGTTTTCCAAAACTTTTTGTTCATCCATTCTAAGCTGTTTATATTTAATTTTATTGTTTTCTCAATTGATATAAAATTGTTGACAACTGACGGCTGCTGATTAGTAACCCCGTGGTCACACAAGATTTTACTTATTTTGTTTTCTTCGTGTCAAAAAGCTCTTGGTTTTTCAACATTTTGTGCAACAAAATAATCAAAGTAACTCTTCAAAAGTCTCTACATCATTTACTTTTTTCATTCATGTTGTGTTGTTGTCTTTTTCTAAATTAGCAGGAACAATTGCCCAGTACTATTATATTATTTGAAAAAATTGCAAATGCTGCATTTGAAAACTATATGATATTATTTGTTAATTATTTTTATAGCAATATATTATTTTATATTCAAACAAAAAATAAATACATATGTATTATATTCGCAAATATTTTTATTGTTATATTAAAACTTCGTACGCATCTCGTAACACGCGCATAAGGTTTATTAAAATTGCTAATTTTTGTGTTCATACCACTATCCATTTTGTCTTTACGTTTAAAATCGGAATTGAGTTTTCTAATAATTGCATCAAACTAATGTTAAGTTTTTGTTAAGACGATGAATTCAATATATCCACATTTGAACTAAAGCATTCGTTTTGCTTTATTTGATCTTTTTGTAAATATTTTTTTCGTGCAAACTCTACATTTTTGGCATTACCTTAATCTGTGGACAGTCCTTTGAAAAATGTTGTTACTGAATTATTATAAAAATTATTCTAAGCTATTCTACAATTTCGTTATGTTGTGAGGAGTTTCTATCGAGTTCGCTTTTCATTTTAGTACTATTTTCCTATAGGTTAGATACCAAATATTGTTCATGACTATTGTTTGATGATAATTGAATGGAATATTAGGTTTGTAAACTTTTTGAACAAAAATGGGAGAAGTGATGAAAATTTAGTGTTTTAAAAAATTTTAAAATCTTACAGGTGTCGAAACATATGTATGTTTTTCTTTGTTATTTCAGAAGTTTTTATTTTTGAAAAAAAAATTTTTCATCAACAATAACTTTTTATTCAAAATTTTTCAATTAAAAATAAAATAACCAAAATAGGCTCACAAATGGTTTTTTTTAAGTTTCACACTTGTATTCCAAAACCAAAATTTTCGGTTTTTGGTGTAACCAAAAAATATTTGCTTTTGTTTGATAAATATTTTGAAATTTGCCGTTGATCATATATTTATAAAGTTTTTAAAAATTTTTCCAAGTTTTCCGTCTGGTTTATTTTTTGTTTTAAATGAGATTTTTTTTTTGAGAAAAAGTTCGTCATTGTTTCTCTTTTTAAAGTTTTTTCAAGTTTTATCCTAGACAGACCTATTATTTTTCCATCAAACAACGAACGTTTACACTTTAATCGAATCAAAAAAAAAATCGTAAACAAACTTTGATAGTGTAAAATTAGATACTGCTGACAATTAAATTGTGTTATATACGATATTCTCTAATAATTTACAAAGTTCGTGTGTGTCTGCTGCCATTATTAAAAATAGGTCATTGGGAAAAAAGGTTTTTATTTGCATTGTTGTGCTTATATTAAGTAGTATAAATCACTTAAATATTTTGTATTTTACATTATAACGAAATGCAAAAAAAAATTTTTTCTGTAATTTGACCACCTCTATATGATGACCAGTTTTATTCCGGCCTTGAGTAGTCAACTTATGGAGGTTCTACTGTATTATGTTTTCTCTTGTGAAAAAACGCAAAAAAAAACAAATTAAAAGTAATCATAAAATTCAAAAACAATAGTGCTAAATTTCAAAAAAACCAAATTTTCTCCCCGATGACCTCATATTTTCAGACGTTAAAACTGTCAAGCAAATCTTGATATTTTGAAGTGTGTATATATACCTCTATACTTCTAATCTTTAAATGCCAAAATTTTTGTTATTGAATCAACATTAAGCATTTTCTAAATGGATGAATCGATGTTTCTCAAAGGCAAGGATTTGTTTTTACAAAAAGATCATATTAAAATAAAGGAAGAATTAGAAAATGATGATAGTCAAAGTGTCAAAATATTAGAAGTTGAAATTTCTCATGATGCCTTTAGTTGTGGTGAAGTGTTCATCGCCGAAAACCAAGAAGAAAATTTTATATGGTGGATCAATTGCAACATTTGCAAAGACAGATTTGATAGTTTCGATTTGTTTTTAAATCATGCAACTAATATGCACTTAAATAAGGAGAAAATAATATATATTAAAACAGAGTCAAAAAGTGATTACACTGACAATGATTTTAGAAATGAATGTCATTCAGAAAAAAATAATGATATAGTAAATAAAAGAGATGAAGTTGAGGAAGAAAGTTACTCAGAAGATATTACTGAAATTGGTGATTTGTCGAAAGAAAGTGAAACTGAAGCAGGAGACGAAAATGTATCTATTCTAGACAATCAAATAAAAGGTTAAATTTTTTTATCAAAATTTAAATTTTATTAATGAATTTGGTACCTACTTTTGTATCGTTAGAACGAAATATGAAATGCAGTAAAACGTTTGAAAAATCCACAACATTTCGAAGACGTTTAAATGAGAACCTAAGAACGGATGGCAAAGTTTACCAATGTAAAGTATGCCATGAAACTTTTGGAAATGATCAGAAAAGGCAATATAGAAATCATAGAGACCGGGCACACAAGGAAAAAATTCCATGCTTATTGTGTGACAAAACTTTTAGATCAAAATATTACCTCGATGCGCATATGAAAACCCATTCTGGTGTAAAAGAATTTTCATGTAGTCAATGTTCAGCAGCTTTTTACTCAAAAACAAGTTTATCAGAACATGTTAGGAAAACTCATTTGACACCAAAAGGTATTAAAATAGTAACTATGTATATTTACAAAATTTTTTATTTTAGTGGCTTGTCGGTTTTGTAATAAGTTATTTCGAGCGCAAGGAATTCAAATTCATGAGCGGATTCATACGGGGGAAAAACCTTTTATATGTGAGCAATGTGGTACAGCATTTCAAAGGAATAGTTTACTACAAAATCATATAAAAAGGCATAATAATGATAGGCGTTATGAATGTGATATTTGTGGCAAAAAGTTTTATAATCATACTTATCTTAGGGATCATAAAATAACACACACAGATGCAAAGCCATATGAATGTTTAACTTGCAATGCCAAATTTAATAGCGGTCCGGCTCTGCGAAAGCACAAAAATCTACATTTAGGTATAAAAAAATATCATTGCAAAATATGTGGCAAAGCTTACGCACAAGGTTCGGGTTTATATGCTCATATGAAATCTCACAATTTAGCAGAAGAAATTCATATGAAGTCTCACAATATAGTGGAAGATGTTCAAATTAAATCTCAAGATCTAAATGTTTAAATAGCTTTAAAAAATGTATTTGATTTTTATTGATTGAAACAAAACTTTTTTTATTAACTTATTAAATTTTTTATTAAACCTTTAAAAATTACTTTCAAATGAGCTGCAGCGTCACTAAATTATAAAGAAAATGTGTAAAATATTAGATTATTTTAATTTTGAGCCCTTGGTCTTGTACTGTTATAACAGGTTTCACTCATCAATACGGTACAATTGGCTCTATCACAAGTATGTTGTGCCAGCTTGTATTCTTTGTGTTTCAGTTGCCGTCTTTTTCATGTATTTGTTTACCTAAATCAGAATAATAAATACTTATTTCTTCATTATTCTGTTAGGAGTTTTTAATGAAATTTTATTGTGTATTCGTCTTATTTGTTTTAATTTTCTCAATCCTGTTTACACAATTAATCGGTTATCAATAATCTTTATATCTCATTTTATATAACCCATGTAATTTATTTTCGTCCTCTGGGACCTTTTGGAGTATAGTTATAACTAAGTGGAGCAAATTCATGTTTTTTTTTAATATGGTAATTAATGGCAGCATACGTTTGAAAACTTTCATCACAAATTTTGCAATTGTAGTCTTTTGATTCAGAGTGAATTCGTTCATGCGTTCTTAAATTCTTTTTTCTACCTAAATTTACAATATATAAATTTATGTAGTTCAAAATGTTTGTATGATTATTTTAAAATTTCAAAACTAACCGAACCTAGCATCACAAATTTTGCATACAAAATTTTTTTCATTTGAGTGAACAACTTTATGTAGCATCAGCTGTTGATTGTTATAGAACGATTTTTCACATATTTCACAGACAAATGGTCTAAAATTTCTATGTCGTTTGTTATGCTCTGCTAAAGTCGAAGAAGTTTGAAATTGATCACCACAGGTTTCACACTGGAAAGGCCTTTCGCCTTGAATAAAAAACATTTCAAAAATGTGCCTTGAATAGCTTTTAGATCTTAGGAAACTAACACAATTAAAGGTACTAACCAGTATGTATTATCTCATGCCTATCTTTATTATCTCGAGTTTGGAAAAGTTTTCCTGTAATAAAAAGAAGAAACACTATTATATAATGATCGGTTAATGACAATATTTTTAATGATTAATACCTACCACAAAATGAACAAGGAAAGTTTTTTTTTCCTGTATGCACGATCATATGACCAATTAAACCTGGCCTAGCTCGAAAAGTTTTTGAGCACAAATTACACTTGAAAGGTCTAAAATATTTAAGGAAAAATAATTATATTATTACGTTTAATCTCTTTTTAAACCTTTCTCCAGTGTGAATTCTCATATGAGACTTTAAAGTTGATTTACTTTTTAAACAAGCACCACACTGTTCACACTTAAAAGACGGATTTAATCCTAAATGAGAAGCTATATGATCTTTCAATATACTTTTTGTTGAATAACTTTTATTACAATGTGGACAGAGATGCTTTTTAACCTTTTTGTCATCATTTCTTTTACTTTTTTGATGTGAAACTTTGACTTTTGTTTTTAGCCTATTGATTGATTGTGTTGGAATATTTTCCACTTCAATTTGTAATGGCATGCCTATCTTATTTTTTGCTTCTGAGTCTGTTAGTCCATTATTACTGTTTTCATCATCCAATATTTCAACTTTGTAACTTTTTTCGCTATCTATTATTGTCTCTTCGATATTGATATTTTTGCTTTCAGCACTAATATTTTGTGGATCTTCATCACATACATTTTCATTTTCAGTTTTTAAATATTCCTTTGTTTTTTTGTTCAAATGCATATTGATAGCGTGATCTAAAAAATTTTCACAGCTATTAAACCTAACTTGGCAAGCATTGCAGCTGATCCACCATATTAAAGAACCTCCTTGGTTATTTTCAACAATAAACACTTCACCATAACTTAAAGCAAGAATAGACACTTCATCCGTTTCAGATATTTTGCCATCTTCGGTAACATTATCTGTTTTCTCCTCTTTGATTTCAATAATATTTTTGATATTCAAAGGATTGTTTTCCATTCTTACAGCTTTTAATCATTAGTCTACAATAGTGAAATTATTATACTATACCCGACATTGTATTCAATTGTAAGCATCTAACCGCCTTGCATATGTAAAAACAAAACAAAAAAATTATTGACATTTGTAACTACATAGAACGAATTAGAAATATTAAAGGAAGGAACATCTTAAAAAAGAAATGAATGAATGAAGCTGAATTCTTTCTAGTTGTCTTTTTCTTTGTTACAAGGATTGTCAAAGCCGTAACCGGAGCGAATTTTTCTTTTATCTCGCCCTAAAAAATTTATTAATTTGAAATATATGTAAAAAAATCAAATTTTAACAAAACTCTTTATTTTTTTTTGTAAATTTATTTTATAAATTGAAATTAAATATACATATGTACGTATTTTAATATCACAATATTTTCTACCTTATTACCCTTAAAAATAAACATAATGTTTTTGTTTAATATTTTGTACAGACTTATAATGGCTGTTACCAATCGCGGTACACTTTTCTGCAGTGGCCTTTTATTAAATTTTTGAATTTCTGACATAAAATTGTTCTAAAACTATTATAATTCTTACCAAATTTTAATTAATATTTTGGTTATTACTCACTGAAATAGGTGGTTTATTGTCGTATACTTCCGCACGATTAATTGAGTTTCACATAATTGTTCATTCTAAAACAAAATATTTCATTAATATATCACGCTAATATTTTGTAATGCTTACTGCATCCAATGGCCACGATGTGTTTTCATATATTTCTTTGATGACCAAAATCATCACTTTATAGAAAATGTTCTAAAACAACATGTTTACGAAATAATTCACATATAAAAAAAAATATTATTACTATTAAAATTAATTTCTTTTTATTTAACACATACATATAATTCATTTTCGTCCTCTGGGTCCTATTGGAGTATAGTTATAACTAAGTGGAGCAAATTCGTGTTTTTTTTTAATATGGTAATTAATGGCAGCATACGTTTGAAAACTTTCATCACAAATTTTGCATTTATAGTCTTTTGATTCAGAGTGAATTCGTTCATGTGTTCTTAAATTCTTTTTTCTACCTAAATTTAAAATATATATGTATGTAAATGTATGAAGGTCACAAAATGTCTGTATGAGTATTTTGAAATTTCAAAACTAACCGAAACTAGTTCCACAAATTTTGCATACAAAATTTTTTTCGTTTGAGTGAACAACTTTATGAAGCATCAGCTGTTGATTATTAAAGAATGATTTTTCACATATTTCGCAGACAAACGGCCTAAAATTTCTGTGTCTTTTGTTATGCTCTGTTAAAGAAGAAGAAGTTTGAAATCGATCGCCACACTCTTCACACTGGAAAGGCCTTTCACCTTGAATAAAAAACATTTTGAAAAGGTGCCTTGACATACTCTCAGATTCTAAGTAACTAATATAATTATAGGTACTAACCAGTGTGTATTATCTCATGCCTCTCTTTATGATCTCGTGTTTGGAAAAGCTTCCCTGTATCAAAAAAAAAATTCTATTATTCAATGGTTAATTAATAACAATATTTTTCATGATTATCACTTACCACAAAATGAACAAGGAAAATTTTTCTTTCCTGTATGTACGATCATATGATTTATTAGACCTGGCCTAGCTCGAAAAGTTTTTGAGCACAAATTACACTTGAAAGGTCTAAAATATTTAAGTAAAAATAATTATATTATTACGTTCTTAATCTCTTTTTAAACCTTTCTCCAGTGTGAATTCTCATATGAGATTTTAATGTTGATTTACTTTTCAAACAAGCACCACACTGTTCACACTTAAAACACGGATTTAATCCTAAATGAGAAGCTATGTGATCTTTCAGTCTACTTTTTGTTGAATAACTTTTATCACAATGTGGACAAATATGCTTTTCAACTTTTTCGTCATCATTTTTTTTACTGCTTTGATGTGAAACTTTTACGTTTGTTTTTAGCCTATTGATTGATTGTGTTGGAATATTTTCCAATTCAATTTCTATGCCGATTTTTTTTTTTGCTTCTGAGTCTGTTTGTTCATTATTACTGTTTTCACCATCTAATACTTCCACTTTGTAACTTTTTTCGTTATCTATTATTGTCTCTATGATATTTTTGCTTTCAACACAAATATTTTGCGGATCTTCATCACATACATTTTCATTTTCAGTTTTTAAATATTCCTTTGTTTTTTTGTTCAAATGCATATTAATAGCATGTTCTAAAAAATTTTCACAGCTATTAAACCTGACTTGGCAAACATTGCAACTGATCCACCACATTAGAGAACCTCCTTGATTATTTTCAACAATAAACACTTCACCATAGCTTAAAGCGAGAATAGACACTTCATCCGTTTCAGATATTTTGCCATCTTCGGTAACAGTATCTGTTTTCTCCTCTTTGATTTCAATAATATTTTTTAGATTCAAAGGATTGTTTTCCATCATACTTCCGCTTTTTAATCATTAGGATACATGGATGGATTCAATACTCATCAGTAGATTTATTATAGCTATACTTTATACAGGCAATATCTATAATTATATTCAATTGGAAATATCAAGTACCTACATCAAAACAAAAAAGATTAATTGACGTAATACACATACAAAAAGCATAACAAGGCTACATAGGTATTACCAGTTGTAAAAATATTGCGTAAAATAATTCGATTTAAAAAAAAAACAAAGCTGAATTTTAATTTTAAAAATGAAGTTTAAGCTAAAATTTACTAACTAGAAGATAATTTTTTTTAATATAGCGGAATATTTATGTGGACTGTTTATATTAAATCATTTTGGAATACGAAATAAGCCAATTTAATAAGCAATAATAAACAAAAAAGAAACATATATTAATTTATGAGTTGAGAAATAATGCCAACTTTTTAATTAGTACACTGCCGCGTGGACTGGTATAATTTATACGTGGTACTATTTGGTAATACTGTTCTTATATGATTCTTATTAATTAATTTTAAATTACGTGAAGTGTCGATTTGTCGAAGTATAAAATGTTCATATTGAAAGAGTGTCCAAAAATAGGTTTAATATTATCAAGATCATGTAGAACCTTGAGTAAAAGAACTTTTTTCGTTTCTCAAATGATTCAACAACAAAAATCTACTGATTTGGCATCATTTCCTGGAGCAAAAGCACCGTTTGTTATTAACTCGAGTATAACACTTCCAGAAAGTATACCACCTGTTCCTATATTTAGAATAATAAATTCAAAAGGAGAGGTAGAAGATGGAGCTGTTGCACCAAATCTTGATAAAGACTTTGTAGTTAAAATGTTTGAAAGTATGGTTTTGTTAAACACATTAGATAAAATTTTATACGAATCGCAACGACAAGGCAGAATTTCTTTTTATATGACAAATTTTGGAGAAGAAGCTTCTCATGTTGGAAGTGCAGCTGCTCTAGAATCAGATGACTTGATATACGGTCAATATCGTGAAGCTGGTATTTTAGTATGGCGAGGCTTTACTTTGTCGCAATTTATAGATCAATGTTATGGAAATGTAGATGATGATGGACGCGGTAAACAAATGCCGGTTCATTATGGAAGTAAAGCATTAAATTTTGTGACAATTTCTAGTCCTTTAGCTACACAAATTCCACAAGCCGTTGGTGCAGCTTATGCTTTTAAAAGAAATAAAAATAATAAAAATATTGTAGTGTGTTATTTTGGAGAAGGTGCAGCTTCTGAGGGTGATACTCATGCTGCCTTTAACTTTGCTAGTACCTTAGAGTGTCCCATAATCTTGTTTTGCAGGAATAATGGTTTCGCTATTTCAACCCCATCGTTCGAACAATATAAGGGTGACGGTATAGCGGGTAGAGCATCTGGCTATGGAATGGCGACAATTAGAGTTGATGGTACTGATATTTTAGCAGTGTATAGTGCTATGAAAGAAGCTCGAGAATATGTCCTCAAAAATAATAAACCAATAATTTTTGAAGCACTCGCTTATAGAGTAGGACATCATTCTACTTCAGATGATAGTTCTTCTTATCGTTCCCTTGAAGAAGTTGAAATATGGAACACTATAGAACATCCAATCAATAAACTGAAAAACTATATGGCTAAAAAGAATTGGTTTGATGAAGAAATGGAAGTAAATTTTGTAAAAAACGCCAAAAAACAAATTATGGCACAAATTGCACTTTCAGAAAAAAAATTAAAACCAAATTGGAAAGAATTGTTTGAAGATGTATATTACAAAAAACCAAATATACTAAATGAACAGAGTAAACAATTGGAAGAACATCTTAGAAGACATAAAGAACATTATCCTTTAAAAAATTTTAAATGATGCATTTACATATTATGTATATATGTATATAGGTTTCAGAAATTTTTTATAGTAAAATATAAAAATTTTAATGCATTTATTAGGTTTTAAATTTTTTAATAGAAAATAAATTTTTTTCTTTGTTAAAAAAAATATCAAACATGAATTTTATTTATTACACATAGCTACATATGCATACATACATAGGTATTATCTATCTTGTTATTCTTATTATATAAATGTAAATAACTTATACTAACTTTTAAGTTTATAACATTTACTGCAGATTACATTATATTGGATTTATTATTGTAGGTACCTAATTATTTATTTGGATTGTATTTCAATTGACTTAATCTTAATATAAAATCTAAGAGATGCATCTGAATTTTTATGTCTTTTGCATTTTCAGTCACAAAAAAACCTGGAACTCCTATAATTTTGTTTTTGTTTTAAAATTTAATAAGATTATCAGAATAAATTTTTATATGTAAACATACAAAAATATATACATATATATTAAATATATGTATATATATTAAATATAAACATATATATTTAATATATATATTATATTTTTTGAAGTGTATATTTAAATTTATAAATTTTAGCAAATTTACCGGCTTTTTCCAATGTTGATTGTTGATCTCGAACTTTCTGATCAAGATGTTGAATCAATTTTATATCAGTTTCTTTTAATTTTTTTTCATGTTTTATTTTAAGTAAAGTAATTATATGTTCTAGCTCTTCTGTATCTGAAATTTTTTCTTTCCATTGTTCAATTTCCAACTGATTTTCGTTTTCAACCTAAAAAAACTTTCGGTTTAAATTTATACGTGCGAATTTAATTTTATAAGCTTATAATAATTTTATACATACACATGCTTTATATAATTTAGAAATCTTAAAGAATTTTATACGCTTTTACAGAAATCAATATTTTTGTTTCTTACTTGTTCACGCAGTTGTTTCAAATGTTTTTCTGTTACATGTTGTATTTCCATTAAACTTTTAACAATTTTAAATAATGTATCATTCATTAAAGAATTCGCAAGTACAGTAAGAAGCTCATAAGATCTGTGAATTAAATATACTATTTATAAATAAAATAAAGCTATATAATTTATTTTAGCTAACATTCTCATCTGATATATTTCTGGTAAAGCTGAATGCATTGATTTAAGATGGTCCAAAAAAAAATACAACTTCTTTTGAAGAAATTCTGGTGATAAATCTTCATCTTCCTCCATTGTAAAATTTGTATTAGTGAAGTGATTATATTTATTATTTTCTTTTGCAACAAGAATTTAAGAATTAAGAAAAATATAAATATTACATGCTAAATGCAAAAATTAATTGTTATTTATTTGTAAACTTCAGAGATTGTCAAAATTTTAATAGATGAAGAATGACAAAATAGCTCTCATTCTTCAACTTTCATTTTGACTTTGAAGTTTGTGGTGAAAAAAAATTATGGTTATGTATAGGTATGGTACATTTGTGCATATTATTTCATGAAAACATAAGTTCAGCATCTTAAATGTAAACTCAAAAATATTAAATTAGTATATTCCTCATATTTAATAAAAAATTAATATAAACTCTCATATGTAAAAATTTATATATTTTTAAAAATATTAAAAATACACGCAAAACATTTGTGGAAAAAGATATTTAATATTTTTGAAATTTTGTTTATTTATTTACAATAAACTTACATACCTATGTGAAAGTATATAAACAAAAAAGTAAAATAAGTAAACACGTACATACATCCACATATATATATATATACAGTAAGTGCTTTATTACCATTATCTTAACTTAAAAAAATATTGGGTAAATTAAACTTAAGGAAATTTCTTTTTATAGGGAAATGGTAACGGAGTGTGTGGATATTCCCGGGTATATAGGAGAAAAATGCGGACAAATATATAGGAAAGATTCTAATTTTTTTTATAAATGTTTAAATTGTTCACTTGTATTTGAAAATTTCGATTTCTTTCGTAATCATGTTTTCGACTACGACAGTACAATAAAATCATGTAAAGTTGAAAAAGAAATACTATATAATCCAGTAAGTATACTCTTATTAAAATAAATTTAAACTGTGTATGGCTTAAGAAAAGCTTCTTATTTTTAGAGTGAGTCAGATTGCATTAATAAAAAAATTGAATCAAAAAACCCAGAGAATCAATTGCTTGATGAAATTTCCCGTGTTGCCAATATTACTTTTACTAAGTTAAACGAAACTGAAAGAAACCTAAGAAAAAGAAAATGTTTAAAAATAAACTCCGAAATACCGGAAAAAAAAAGGTCGCTAAAAGTAAAAATTACAACAAAACGACGTAATGCAGATAAGATTCAGTGGCAATTAGACAAAATTTTTTCAAATGAAATTGATGCTCAAAATTACATATTATCCCAAAAAATATGGAGTTTTTTACACAAAAATTTCACCAAAAAAGGCATAAAAAAGTATTATCGATGTAATCGTGTTAAATTTCGTGGCCAGCAATGTGCATCATCTATGTTATATTTTTTAAATGAAAAAATTGGAAAATGTGAAGTTTATAAATCCAAATCTGATCATACTTGTGATAGAATAAGTTCTTTACAATCCAATTCTCGAATAACCACCGAAACTAAATTGAAAATTGAAAATCTGTATGAAAAGGGAATGAAACTAAAAGATGTAATACATACAGCAGAAAATGAATATAAGGTAAAATCCGGGCAGGTTAAACACTTTTTAAAACTTTTAAAAATTAAGAAAGAAAAATCTTTGAAAACAGAAATTGAAGAATGGATTAGAAATAATGCAAGTTTTCCAGAGTTACATCATCAGGCATTTGTTGTGAACTGTGAAAGCGATGAAAACTCTTTAAGAATTTTTATATCTTCGCGACACTTGTTGTCTAATGCAATTAATACTGAAGTAATTAATATTAATGGTGGAAAAAAGTTGAATTGGCATACATATTCAATATTCTTCCCAGGTACTATTGACTCTAATAATCAATTTAAGTGTTTTGGGATTGCAATATGTCAAAAGGATGAAGTTGTTGATTTTAATTTTGTATTTAATTCTTTAAAAGATGCATGTCAAAATTATTTTAAGGAAAACCTTTCTCCATCGGTGCTTATTAGAGATTCGAATTTAAATGTTGAAAAAGCATTTAAAAATGTGTTTGATGGCACAAACTCGAAAGTAAAAATTTGTTGGAATCACGTAAGAAATAAGCTAAAAATTAAATTAGAGTATTTGCTTCCAGAACACCACAATAAAAAAGATGAAATTTTGAGCGAACTGGATCTTATCCAAAAGTCAAATACGTTTGAAGAATTTAAGGAAGCAATTGATGATTTTGAAAATAAATGGGCTTTATATGTTGAATTTATAACTTATTTTCATCAAGAATGGATTGATAAAAATTTTAATTGGTATGAAGGAATAGATAGAGATATTATAAGAAGTAACAGAACTATTGATCAATTTATTAAAAAAATTCAAAATGATGAACAATTCAGAGAAAGACTTCCTTTTCAGCTATTTAAGTGCAAATTTTTAGAATGGATTGCTGTGTTGTCAGGTTTTCTTACTAATGTAGGAAGTGTTAATTCCTCAATCCAATTAAATATTGTAAACTCTGAATTTTTTCCTGAAGAACATTCGATAAATAATTTAGAATATAATGTAAATCAAACTAACCAAGACAATAATTCGAAGCTAATTGAAATGAAACAGAAAGGACCTAAGACAAGTTATAAGACAACAATTAATACTAAAACTGCAGCCGTAAAGAGTTCCCAGAGAGAAAGAAAAAAAAGGTCTGAAAAATTATGGAGAGAAGAAATGACCTTTAATAGCTTGGCTGATGCAGAAAAAGTAGTTGAATCAGAAAAAATTTGGAGTCTTTCAACAAAAAATCGAACAAAAGCTGGAACAAAAATATATTTTCGTTGCAATAAAGTGCCTTTTCGTGGAATACAATGTAATGCTTGCATATATTTATTTTTGAAATCAGATTGCACTGAAGTAATTTTGATGCGATCTGGTTTATCACATAATTGTCATGAAATAGCATTTAAAAGCCGTGGAATAGAAAAAGAAATACGCGCTGAAATAGAAAGACTAAATGATTTAAGTTGGAAACCATCACAAATATTAGATTATATTCAAGAACAAAATTATAAATCACCACCTACAAAAACACAAATTAGTAATTATTTAGCTGTATTGAGAGAACGAAAATATGGTGCATCAAATTTGGATCAAGAACAATTGAAAAACTGGTTAAGTAATTGTACAGAAGTTCCTGATAATGATAATAAAATGTTTATCGTAGCATATGAGTGTATAAATGGACAATATCAATTTTTATTTTCATCGAAAAAGTTACTTAAAAATGGGCTTAACATTAAAAGTATCCATATTGATGATATACATAAATTAGAGTGGATACAATTTTCAGTATATTTTCTTGGGGCAAGTGATGATCAGTTTAATTTTTATTCTTTAGGTATAGCAGTTTGCTATAATAATAAAGAGAGTAATTTTAATTTCATATTCAGATCATTAAAAGAGGGAGTTTTGAAAAACTTTGAATACCTAATAAATCCAAGGATTTTAGTTACTGACACAAATTACAATTTACAATTAGCATTTAAAAATACGTTTAAAGAAGGAGAGGTTAAAATATGCTGGGATATATTTCGAAAGAAAATAAGAAAAAAATTGGATGAATTTTTAGTTTCAAAGGAAAATAGTGGCAAAATCCAAAAAGATTTAGAAAATTTCCATCAATGTGTATCCAAATTAGAGTTTGATAAAGCACTAATGAATTTTAAGAGCAAGTGGTCAGAATATAAGGAATTCATTTATTATTTTAATGAAGAATGGATTATAGCAAATACAAATTGGTTTCAAGGATATAATATTTCGTCCCCTATGACAAATACAAAATTAGGAGGATTTGTAAAATCATTCAAAAATGATCAATTATATCGTAAAAAAATATCAATAGAAAGCTTCAATAAAATAGTAGCTAAGTACATTAGGGTTTGGTCTTTAGACTGCAATGAATATTAAAATTAAGAAATTTTAAATATGTAAATAAACAGTATTTAATTGAAATGATAAAAGTATTAATTTAACTTCCCGAATTCTTTTTTCGTTTAACAATTTTTTTCCTTTTTACAATTCCGACTTTATGACAACAAAAAGTTTTAATTGTCTAGGGCTCTAGGCAGTTTGTCCACCAAATGAAAAAAAATTGTAGTTATAAAGATTATTAAAATTTATTGAATTTAAATAATTAAAAATTTAGATTATAAAATTTGAAAATATTTTTGGCAGGCACTTTTTTAATATAGTATTTTTTCCATTTTCCGAATTAATAATATAATTGATGTTCTCAATTTTTTTTTTATTATGCTTATTACTAAGTGTAAAAAATTTTATATTATTTGTAAAAAATTTTTTGGATTCACATTAAGTATTGATTTCCAAATTGATTGTCAATATGTAATCAATTTTAAAAGTAATTTAATCGTTTTCCTTCATCAAGCAGTGCTATTAATGAATCTATAATTTCCTGACCTGTTGGTGTAAATATTTATAATTATCAAAATAATAATTAATATTAACACAAAAATTAATTTTAAATTTACCAGTAGGTATGATCTGGTTTGGTGGCAAAATAAATCCGTTCCAGCCAAAAGAACTTGATTTTGGTCGTAGTTCATAACAGTAGGATAATTTGATATTTTCAATATCATAAGCCCATTCGATACTTGATCCAGACGCAGGATAAATTGTTTCATAAATATTTCCAACTTTATACTGTGTTCCATATCTTTTTGATAACGCACTGGCTGCAATATCACCAATTTTTTGTAAATCATCATGATTTGGTGCCCTTTTATCTGTATAACCGTATGGAAATAGTAATAATTGAGAATATGAATGAAATGAAATATATATATTAATTTTTCCACGTAGACTACTTATAAAATTAGAAAATGTTCTAGTTTCAATTTCTGAAAATGGTTCCTTTCCAGCATAAGCATCTGAACAAGGATTCGAAGAAGTTCCTTGTTCATTCCAATGATAATCAAAATTGCGATTAGGATCTACTCCTAAACATCGATAATTTCCATTATATGAACGTGTTTTTCTCCATAAACGATCTTTCGTATGCGTATAAACGTATCCATCAGGATTTGTATGTGGAAAGATATACCAATTAAAATTTTCGGCAATATAACGAATTCTAGAATCAGTACTGTGAAGTAATTCATTTAAAATGTAAGTAGTTGTTGCTGGACTTATCCATTCTCTACAAATTATTTAAAAATTTTTACTTTAAATATTGAAATAGACTTTTATGTAAATCAACCTTGCATGTATTCCACCTTCAATTAAAACACCCTTATTATTTTCGCTTTTATATGATATTTTTACTCCTAAAATTTCTCGACCTTCATATGTAGAACCTGCTGATAAAAGTTCAATATATTCTGGATATGTATTACTCAAATTTTTCATCCAGTCATATGTTTCTTCTAGAGTATGATAGGTTGTCCAATCGTATTGTTTTTTTGAATTTGATCTCCCTAATATTTTCTCTTCTTGATCTAAAGTTTCTTGAACATTTTCATCATACAATCGAAATGTAATATTATGTTTTGTTAATAAAGATTGAAAATTATCTTCTTCTTGCGGTGATACAATAATATTATTGCTTCTTTTAGAAGTGAGGGTTGAATCTATAAATATTAAATTTCGGTCTTGAATTTCATTTTCTAATTTTTTTAAAACAAGAATGTGCTCTTCAGTAGTAGGTTGAACATTGTAAGCTTTAAAGTTTCTGTAAGAATGTTTTTCGCCATAAGACGATATTATATTTGCAAAAATTAAAATTAAAACAAAATAGTTTTGCAAATTCATTTCGTATTTAAATAAATAAGACAATTAATAATTAACTGTTAAGAAGTTTACTTGGAAATAAACTAAAACTGTCTGTGTAAGCTATGCTTATTTAAATAGTAATGCATGAAAATTTTGTTTTATCTAAAAAAAGGGTATTCGGATAATAGATAGGTACAAACGTAATCATGCCTTTCTATATCCAGCCGAGTTAGTATTTTTTTTTTTAATTATAATCCAATTGTATTTGGAAAATTTTGATAAAAAAAAAACAATAAATTACGGTGTACTTTATAATGGTACATACTTCTAAAACAATAATAGTTATTGACCTAATTAAGTTAAATGAAATAAAATGTTGTAGTTACTAAGATAAAATCCAATGTTTTTATTTTTGCATAATGTTATATAATAGGTGTAATAAGAGTTATAATATATATATACATATAAAAAAAGTATGTTAAAATTTTATATAATATTACAATAACGTTATTAACTCTTAGTTTTGCATTCATCTTTGCTACAAAAGAAAATCTAAGAGTTAATGCATAAATATTGATGCATTTTTACGATATAGATATACCGTAAAAAAATAAAATAAAGGTAATTATTACATACACAAACCAATTTAAATGATTCGTGTCTATAAATTCTTTAACAATACATATTTTCTACAGCATTTCATCAAGGCAATAAACCAGTGTTTACAATTGTATAATATTAAATTATTATTGAATACAAAAAATCTACAAATAAGTTGTAGTATAATAATTTTTTGATATACTTGTGACAATAGTAAGACATTTGACGTAAATTTCGTTTTCGTATGAAATTTTTCTATTTTTTTGTATTACTCTAAATCTGTCTGTTTATGACAATCAAAAACAAAAAAAAAATTGTTCTTTTAATTAATTTGATTATTAAAATATAAAGTTTTTCGTTGGATATTGCATAAGAATATTTATAATATCTTTTATCTCGAAATATTTTCAAAAATTAAATTCATAATATGCAAATTATACTAAAAAAAATATGCGCCAAATTAAAAATTGTCCCGTAATTTAGGGGGCCATCATTACATGTGCCATACATCACATTTTTTGCGTATTTAAATATTTTATTACATATTAAATCTTTTAAAACCGATATAAAAAAGCTTAATATTTTTTATAGTGCATTCACTAAAAAAAAGCTTTATTTGAATTATTCTTTAAATTTTTCGATTCAATTGAATTCAATTTTATTTAATCGAAATCGCTTTATTTATTGTAAATAACTTTTAATTGAAGAACTTCACTGTTTTCTATATTTAATAGTTTACATAAATATTTGAATTCCAAAGAAGATATTTTGGCATTTATGTCAGAAAACTTCTTAAATATATTATTAACAATTTTATATATGTATGTAATTTTACAATATTATTTCTTGGCCTTGTTTCTGGCTGTTATTGCTCCGTAGTTCGTTGACTCAGATATGTATACTAAAGCTCAATTATTCTTATGTTAAGTGCACGGTAATTTCAGTTACGGCCTTACATTTGCTTTGTACAGGCAGAAAATTATGTTTAGAAAGTTGACAGTATGGTGACGTTTAAAATAGTTTTCAAATTATTATTTTATTTATAAATGGTATCATTAATTATTTAGATTATCTTTAATTCATCTCATAATTAAGTAATGATTAAAAGTTCGGAGTCTAAAACATGTAATAGTTCTGTTACTTCTGTTGAGGTGGAAAATACTTACTTGGGTCAAAAATGCGGTGAAATTTATAAAGATGGCTTATCAGTTATGTTTCGGTGTGAATTTTGTTTACAAATATTCAAACAATTGGCTAATTTTACAGCTCATATTGAGGAACACATTGAAGCTAGCTGTTATGCGGTAATTTTACTTTTATCTGAATTTGAAAAAAATTCATTTCAAGAAATTTAAGGATACTAGTGGTACAAACTTAAATCAATGTGATGTTTCTTCAAGTCAGTGCGATGGTATTTCCAAAAATTTGAAAGACGAATGTACATCAAAAGTTAAATTTTCAGTTTCATCCAAAATTAAATTTTCAGATTCTGAGAAATATCTTCACCAAAAAGGTTGGAGAATTGAAAAGATATTTCTAACTGAAAGAGAAATGGAAAATTACATCAAAAAAGAAAATACGTGGAGTTTAAAAAAGAAATTTTACACAAAAAAAGGTTGCAAAAAATATTTTCGATGTAATAAAGTAAGATCAAGAGGAGAAGCCTGTGCAATGAAACTTATGACATTCAAAAATAATTACATAAATGAATATATATTGTATAGATCGAGATCGAATCATTCTTGTGAAAAAATACTTAAAAAAAATTTGCAAGCAATTGATAGAAAAATAATGTCGTCACTTCCTAATGAAATCAAAAATGAAATAAAAAATCAGTTTGCAAGAGGCCTTAAAATAAAAGAAATTATTGAAAATGTGGAAATGGGTTTTGGACAAAACAAGTCACACCAAATAAGAAAATATATAAAAATATTGCAACTTGAACAAGAAGCGTTGTTACGAGAAGATATTCTTGCAAATTGGCTTAAATTACCAGTAAGGGAGCAAAAAAATGAAGAAGAACCATTTATTGTTAATTATGAAGTTAATAATAATATTTTGAGATTTTTTTTGTCCTCTCAACGTCTTTTAAAAAACATTTTAATGGTAAATCATATAAATCTAGTTGGAACAAAGAAAATTACATGGCATCACTATTTAGTATATATAGTTGGAGCCACAATCACAGAGAAAGAAGAGTTCTTATGCTTTGGTATCGCAGTCTGCAAAAGTGATTTAGTTGAAGATTTTGAATTTATATTCCGTTCTCTTATAAAGGCATCGAAAACGTATTTTCAGATTGATTACTCGCCGACTTATCTTTGTAGAGATTGCAACGAAAGTTTGGAAACTGCATTTAAAAATATATTTCCAACAAGCAAGGTAAAATAGCCTACTTTCATAGAAAATATTTAAGTTTAATATATTTATCATATGAAAATAAAAACAGAACTTCAAAATTTTTTAGGTAAAAATATGTTGGGACCATGTAAATAAATCAATCAAAAGAAAAATGGAAGATTTATTACCTAATCAAAACAAAAAGGAAAACATATTGTCCGGAATTTCGTTTATACGGAAATCTAAATCTGAACATGATTTTGAAACAAGAGCAAACATGTTTTTGGATGAGTGGGCAATTTTCGTAGAATTTACGACTTATTTTCATAATAATTGGGTTACCAAAAATAAAAACTGGTATGATGGTGTAGACTTTAACTTTATCAGTACGAACAAACCAATTGACTTAATTTTAAAAGAAATAGAAGATGATCATTCATTTCGATCGAAAATTCCTCTTGAAAATTTTAAGCAAAAAATGTTTGGGTTAATTATAAGGTTTTCTAATTCAATTCCAGAAAATATTTTGGAGAATTCTGGTTCAATCAAGTTAGAATCAGCTGATTATACTGTATCTGATGTTCAAAATGAAATTACTTCTATTTTTGCCTCTGATACTAAAAATATTTTACATAAAACTCCTGAATTAAAAAAACATAAAAATACATACAAATCACATATACTGCCACTTAAAAAATTTAGTTCGAAATCACAAAATGAATTGAAGCGAAAAAGTTCAGACAGAATGTGGAAAGAGGAAACCACTTTCAGAAGTTTGGCGGAAGCTGAGAAGGCAGTAGAAATGGAACAAACATGGGGTTTTACCACAAAATCAAAATCGAAATCTGGTATTAAAAGGTATTATAGATGTAACAGAGTTCCCTCTCGAGGCAAAAATTGTGAGAGCGGATTATATCTCTTTCTTAAAGCAGATTCAGAGGATGTTATTTTGGTGCGATCTGGACTACCGCACACGTGTCATGAAATTCCATGTAGAAATCGTGGTTTAACAGTAGAGATAAGAGAAGAAATCAATCGTTTAATTGAGTTTAACTGGAAAACGAAACAAATATATGATTACTTAAACGAAAATAATTTTTCCCCCATGCCAAGTAAAGTACAGGTCAATAACTACATTGGAGTTTTGAGAGAACGTAAGTTTAATGCATCATCTTTAAATTTGTGTGAAATCGAAAACTGGCTGAAAAATAATTCTAAAGTTCCTGATTGCGAAAGTAAAATGTTTGTTGTGTCGTATGAAACTAATATTGAAAAATTTAATTTTTTTATTTCATCTAAAAAACTTTTACAAAATGCTATTGAAATAGAAACTTTGAATATAGATAGTACAAGAAAAATTGAATGGCTAAAATTTCCAGTTTATATTTTAGCTACAACTAACAATCAAAACAAATGCAAATGCTTAGGTATATCTGTTCTGTCTAAAGATAGTTTAGAAAATTTTGAATATATATTTAAAGCAATCAAAGATTCTTGTTATAAATTTTTGAATCAGCATATTAATCCTACTATTTTAGTGACTGATTCTAATGCTAACATACAATCAGCTTTTCGGAATGTTTTTGGTCAATTTGTTAAAATAAAAATATGTTGGGACACTGTCAAAAAATCGGTTAAAAAATCACTGGAAGAATTAAATGTTGAAAAAGAGACTATATTTAATATAATACGAGATTTAGATTTGTTGCATCGAAGTAACACTTTTGAAGAATTTGGTGAAAATGTTAAAAATTTTCAAGAAAAATGGAAATCGCATGTGGATTTTTTTATCAAGTTTTATAATACTTGGATAAAGAATAATAATAGTTGGTATCAAGGATTTATTAAATCATCTTGCACCTCAAATACAAGATTAGATAGTTTTGTAAAGTCTATCAGAAATGATCAAATGTATAGGAAAAAAATTTCTCTATGCGATTTTGGTAACATTTTAGCCAAAAGCATTGAATGTTGGTCATTTGAAAGCGAAAGTCGTTATGTTTGCTGAATAAATATTTATGGTATTCGCGTTGAACATCTATATGCATATATGCATACCCCAAATTATTATATACATATACCATAATACCAACTGAAAGGTTATCGTACTGAAAATTTGAATCGTGTACAATATGAAATGATTCAAATATAATTTAAGGTTTTTAAATTTTTAAGCATATTATTCAGTTTAAGGTTTTTATAAGAAATTGTGATATAGGTTTTCTTAAGTTTAAACTTCCCTTTAGTTCTCTTTTCATGAAATTTCTACGCTGTATTTAATTGCTTTACAATAAACATTTTTTGCTGTATTTAATTGCTGTATGTAATTGTATATTGCTTATAACAAATAAAGATCCAAATTTTAAAAAAATAAATTTATTTTGTTATGTACAATTAAAACTGAAGCGTGCAAAAGTATGAATGTAGATATGCATGCACTACATAATTTAACTAATATACATACATGTATGCACTTACAAAAACCCTTTTATACATACTTACATATATACAAACTTGTTTATTTACAATGTGCCTAATTTTTAAATTACATATTAAATATTTTATAAATTAAAAGAGTGACAACCTTATATCCCCTTTAATCTCAAATATTCTAAACCTTATATCTTCAGTAAAAGCTAATTGTTTCATTTAGTTGAGATAAAAACGTCTTTTAGTAGTCTGATTTATGCACTATGTGTGCGTAAGTATTTCGAAATTAGAATTTCAACAAACGAGAAAAACTTGCAGCCCAAATTTAGGTCTAGGTGGCAATACTGTGCATGTCATAGTATTCAGCTCATGTAACCATAAATTTATTTTATTATACTTCAAACATTTTTCCAATCAGAATTGTCAGAATTTACATTTGAATGTCCAGATGTTTAAGTAAACAAAAACATTATTTTCTTCTTCAAAACAAAATAGAGAAGAAACTACATTACATATATACCTACATATTACAGAATAAAAATAACTAAATACGAAAATAAATAAAATTGCAATACAAAATAAGAAAAGGCTGTAAAAATTATTAATGGTTTAAAACATGGAATTCGATTTAATTAAAACAAAATTGGATACCCAAAACAATCAAATGTATAGAGAAAAATGTGGTGAAATTTACAGAATTAAGTCTGAGTTTATCTATTATTGTTGTTTTTGTTTTGAAAACTACTATGATATAATAAAGTTTCATATCCATATTCATCAAAATCATCACGAATGTATGGATGCTTCTAAAGAAATTCCCAACTTTCATCCAGAAGCAAGTGAAAATGATTTCGATGCGGTAAGTAATTCAAACAAAATAAACAAATTAAAAATAAGTACGTATTTAAAAATTTTAGACTGATTCAATAAAGTTTAACTTTGTATCAACCAACCAATATTTAGATACGAAGATTGAGGAGAGCACGAAAACTGTAATAGAAAATTCATTTTGTAATGAACAGGTGAATAGGTATCTAGGATTTCTCTGATATATCAAATGAATTAAATAATTGTGTTTAAAATTTAGGTGATTGGTTCAAATTCAAACAAAAATACGAAATGCAAATTAGAGATAGACAATGACAAAGAAGTATGTAACTTTCAGTTTTCCATATGTAACTTACGTTACTATATTAATAATTTTTATATATGAATGTTTTAGAATGATCTAAGCAAATGTAGTTTGGAAAATGTAAATGAGTATGAAGAATTCCATAATGAAAAATTGACTAAGAAAAATCGTACAAATTTTGAACGAATAAAATGGAATGAATATAAAACTTTCAAAAGTAAGCATGATTTTCAAGTATTTTTGCAGGACGAAAAAATTTGGAGTTTAAATTATAAAAATATTTCAAAAAAAGGATTGAAGAAATATTATCGATGTAATCGTGTAAAAAAACGTGATGGAAAATGTGAAGCAGCTCTTTGTTTATTTGAAAATACAAAAACAAATGATTACGTGCTTCTCAAAAAAAATTCTGGACATACTTGTAGCGAAAAGGATGTAAAAAAAACTTTTAGAATTAATAATGAAGATTGTGACTTTGATATCAATACTGATTTAAAAAATGAAATAAAAATTTTATATCAGCCAGAAATGAAAATTAAAAATATTGTAAATGAATTAGAAAAAAAATTTAAGGACGTAAACGCCAGGAAAGTAACAGACTACTGTAAATACTTAAAAAGTGAAAATGAAAAACAACTCAATTTGGCCATACATGAATGGATAATTGGTCAAACAGTTGATTTCAACTCAGCCGCATTCAATGTTCCTCTAATAGTACATCATGAAAAAAAGGGAGAATGTATCAGGTACCTAACATAATTACTTACCATAAGGTTCATACCTTTTTTTTTAAATCGGTACTTGTTAGTTTTATGTGTGAAACTTTAATTTTTAATTTAAAAATATGTTTCAGATTATTTGTTTCAACAAAAAAATTGTTAAAAAATGCAATTTGTACAAAACATTTAAATTTGAATGGTATCAAAAGACTTACATGGCAGAATTATTGTATTTTTATTGTTGGTACTACAAATGATCAGGGAAATTTTTTAGCGTTTGGTATAGCAGTATGTCCAAGAAATGAAATCGAAGATTTTGAATTCTTATTTGAATCAATAATTGTAGGTGTGAAAAAGTGCTTTATTTTAAATTATTGCCCAAAACTTTTGTACAGGGACTCAAATCTTAATGCTGAAGTTGCATTCTCTCAAATATTTGGGTACGATAAATATACAAAAATATGTTGGCATCACGTTAAATCTAAAATATCAAAGAAATTAGAATATCTTCTCCCAAATCACCATAACAAAAAGGAAAATATTTTGGCGGATTTAGATATTTTGCAAAAAAGTGAAAATTTAAATGCTTTCAAGGATGCTTTTAATTTATTCGAAAATAAGTGGGCAATTTATGTAGAATTTATTACTTACTTACATCAAGAATGGATAAGCGAAAATTACAATTGGTTTGAAGGAATCTATTCAGCTATAATAAGCAGTAATATGGCCTTAGATTGTATAGCAAAAGGAATTGAGAATGATGAAGAATTTCGGTCAAGAATTCCATTTTCACAATTCAAAGTAAAACTTTACCAATGGTTAAAGAATTTAGATAATTTAGAATATAATGATTTAGTATTAAATTACAATATTCACAAGAAAAGTAATTCAGAAAGCAAAAATATTTTTAACCACGATTTTAAGGAAAAACATTTTTGTGAAAATATACAGGAAACGAATTCAAAAACAAATAGTAAAATGAGAAGGTGTAATTTTCAAAGAACTATTTCTCAAACAGAACAAAAAGAAAATGAAAGCAAGCTAAATCGGGTATGGATAGAAGATTGTACGTTTAGTTCGTACTCTGAAGCGCAAAAGGCTATTGCTTCTGAGCAAACTTGGGGCTTTTCGTTTAAAAACAAAAGTAAAGCTGGCGTTAAAAGATATTATCGATGCAATAAGGTACCAAGAAGAGGTAAGGGTTGTAATGCTTCAATTTATTTACTTTTGAAGTCAAATTGTACTGATGTTGTCTTGGGACGATCCAACTTACCACATACATGTCATAAACTAGTATTTAAACCTCGGAAATTGGATGACTCTGTACGAAGTGAAATAGAGCGTTTAACTGAATTGAATTGGAGACCACGTCAAATATTAGAATTTTTTCATAAAATAAATTTTACTCCTATGCCAACCCGTGTTCAAATCTCTAATTATGTAAATGTTATTAGAGAAAAAAAGTATGGAATAATTAATTTAAATAGTGAGGAACTTGAAGTTTGGTTTAAAAATAAATCTGAGCTCCCAGTTAATTTATTAGAAATGTTTATTGTGTCTTATAATTTTAGGAAAGAAAATTTTAATTTTTTTGTTTCATCAAAAAAACTACTTCAAAATGCTAATAATTTGAAAATAATAAATTGTGATGGAATTCATAAATTAGAATGGATTCAATTCCCAATATATATTATAGCAACAAGCGATTCAAATGAAAAATTTAATTGTTTAGGAATTGGAGTTTGCTCAAATAATAATATTGAAGATTTTGAATTTTTATTCAAATCATTAAAAGAAGGAATTTTTCGTATATTTAGTATAGAGATTCATCCTGAAATATTAATTACGGATACAAATTTAAATATTAAAAAAGCATTTCAAAATATTTTCGGTTCTTTATGTAAAATTAGAACATGTTATGATTTAGTACGTAAGGAAATTAAAATAAAATTAGAAGAATTATGCATTAAAAAAGAATTAAAAAATAATATATTAAAAGATACAGATTTATTACATCGAAGTTGCAATCTAAATGAATTTCAATCAAATTTAATCAATTTTATTCAAAAATATTCATCCAATAAAGAATTTTTAAAATATTTTCAACAAGAATGGATTGATTCCAATAGTAATTGGTATCAGGGTTATTGCGAAAATGATTTTAAATTAAATTCAAATTTAGAATTGGAAAATTTTTTAAAATGTATAAGAAATCATAAATTATTTCATAAGAAAATGTCTCTCAGAAATTTTAGTAAAATATTAAGCGATTGTATAGAAATGTGGTCAACATAAGCATAAATTAAATAAAGAAACAAACAAAAATATGAGAATATAAAAGAAAAAGATTCTACTTAATTTTTTTTTTTTTGTTAAATTAGCCTTGACGACCTTTACAAAGCCCGGCTTCAACTAAAAAAAAGTTTTATTTTTTAATCTAAATTACGGTAAAAGAATTAAAAAAAAAAATTATAATATATTAAAGTTATATAACTGTGTAATTGTACTACTATATGTTAGGAAAAATGATAAACATATCACTTTCATTATTTTAATGGGTAGGTATTTAAACTTAAATGCAATAAAAAAAAGACTTGACTGAACATTACGATTTTCATATTAATTTTTCAACAAAATTTAACGTTATTTCACATTGTCTCAAAAAAAAAAAAATTCTTAAAAAGTTAATGTTTTTAATCATAAGTTTTTTCTTCTTTCGGAGTTCTCAAGTGTTTAGGTCGTAATGGTTGTTATACGGAAATAAATATTATGCGTTCGTGGAAGTTACATAATATTTTCATACATTTATGCACATATTTTGAATGGTAGTAATTGTACTAATATTTTAATATTAAAAACAAAAATAAAACATTATAAAATTATGTTAGTTAACACATTTGCAGAATTTTTAAAGATCATAGCTATTTATTTACTATTACTAATGCAACAACTAAGTACAACTAGATTAAACGAAATTAATTGGGACTCCATATAATTTTTATAATACATATGTATCCCTAAAGACCATACAAGTCTAATATTTTTGTTCGTAACGGTATGCATTTCTTATAAAATTTGCCATCTTTATGAATCAATAACAATAATTTGAAATATATTACTTATATCTAATTTATTTTTAAAATTTTCCTTATTATTGTTTTAATAAGATCGACATAATTATATGAGCAAGCACTACTCACAATACATACACACTTATCTTTCCTTAAAAACTAGATTTGTAATTAGGGAGCATTTTACGGGGGAATACAATATAGAGGGACACATAATATTCAAATAGTTGTTCTTTAATTAATTAAAATTATTTGTTTCTTTTTACAAACTTTGTACCTATGTATGTATAATAAAATCAAGAAAGAAAATTTCATTCATAATTTAATCATCAGATGATTCTTGATTCTCGATTTCGTTTCTCTCCTTCATTAGTTAATCTTCTTTTGTTTTTATTTTTCTATTTTACTGCTAAACTATTTGCTATAAAAAGGTACAGTAGTCCAATATAAAACTAAAAAAAAAAAGTTGTGAAAACATAAAAAACCAACAAGTTTTTATATACAAACATAATAATATTATTAATCGGTAAATTTAATTAAACGCAAGTAGACGGCGGATCACAGTACTCAAAATAATATTATTGTTCACTATAGAATCATATTTTGCTTTACTTTTGTAATTTTTGATGCGCGCATTTTATAATAATTAATAATATAACAATATACTAAGCAGGTGACCAGTTACTTAAAAAAAAAATGGAGGACGAGAAAATTTAAAAAACCGTAGACTATTTTTTACCATATCTATTATCAATTATTTAATAAAGAGAGTATTTTTCTATTAAGAAAATTCTTTTCATCGCATAAGAATTTATGGCTTAATCATTTGCAAAATCATACATAATTTTTATATAATATGGTATTGAATGTTCCTAATTTTAGCTTATGCCATTTTTAAAATTTAAAAGTCCGGATGCATTAAAATTAAAACTGTTTGCAAAAAAAAGGGCATATTAGACTTTTAAATTGATTATTTATAATAGTTTCTGTTTATTTGTACTACACTTTGTACTACATATTCACTAATTCCGTTATACGTTAAATTAAGAACAAAAGAATAAATGTTATGTCCTTCTTTTTGCTTTCCAGGGAGGACAAAACCTCGAAAAAAAAGGACAGTCCATTCTATATGTTTAAACGGCTCTCTCTGATATAATACGTAATTATGAATGTTTTTTATATACAATCACAATATGCATTTACATATAGATATACTTTATAATATATAGGCGGTATATGCACGTACTATTATGGATTGAATCAACGAAGTGATGCTTAGCATCATACCGTCTTTATAGTTGCATTTAATACGGTTAACCATTTGAATACAATAGAAATTATAGATGAATATTAACAAAAAAAAAAAAAATAAAGTTGTTTGTAAAGATTAACTAATACCATTATTGTTGGACACACAATGAGATATACATGCAAACAAACATACATAATTTTCCTTGTTTGTATGCTATTATACATTTTTTTTTATTGTTCTTCTCTTTTATATTAAATTTTTCTCTACTTTTTCATTTTAAAATTTTTAACATTTTGAATTTTAAAGATAGATAATATGGCATTACCACGGAGTATAGCATTTTATTTGCGGTTTTGTCTTTAACGTGTTAATATCGTAAGTTTTATTTTATATTTTTTTTTTCTGTGTTTCCTTACAGTGTATAAAGGTATAAAAACTACGGTACTTACAACAATAATATTTTAAATGGAATTTATATTTTCGCTTCTTCTGCGTGTTTACTTAATGGGAAGGAAATAAACAAAAATTTTTGTTATTTTTATTCGTTATTATTTTATTTTCTTTCCTTTTTTACTATAAAATTGTGATTCTTTTTTTTTGTTTTTCGGAAGTAATGTTGTAATACGTAGTTAAACATTGTTAACGGTTGCAAAATTAAAATTTTTATAAAAAAAAAAAAAAAAAATTTTATTTTTTAATTTGAAAATTTAAATTTTTAAAATTGCATATTCATTTTTATGCACAGTGTGAATGAGCATATAAATTAAAAAATAAATAATAATTTTTATGTTATAAAAGTGAATTAAAATCATTAAAATATATATCAAAAAGAAAATATTGTGAATTAATGTAAAACTCAATTTAGAAGAAAAAAATTAAGGAAAATAAAAGTAAATATTTTGAAATAAATGTTCACATTTATACGTACATTTAAATATTTCGGGCATTAATAACAAGGGGTAAAATATCTACACATAGAGGAAATTTCAGTGTCCGCGAAAACTATTATTTTCTTTCTCAAAGTAAGTGCTGTACTTCTCAGTAATTCACTAATATTTTGGTTCTATGTAGCATACTAATAAAAATTTTAGGGTAGTTTGTACTTAAAACAATTGTAAATTTTTCTCAATTACAATTTACATATTTATAATATTTTAGTATGTTGAGTCAAAACAATTAATCTTGCATATAATCAAGTTCACAATAAGTAAAAAAAATTAAAATTGCAACTGCATTTTTTTTACAATTTATTAAATATATAAATAATATGATGTGCTCTGTTTAGAATAAATTTAATAAATGTGATTTTTTAAGATTTGTTTAAATATTTTTGATTAAAAAATTCTATTTTTGTTATCACATTATTTTCAGCTGATTATACACTATTTACTCATGTAATATTTTTCTCATCAATAAAATGTTCTGTTGTTTTCTAAAAAAATCAGACATATTTAGAATAATTAAATGAAATTTGTTTCAGAATTCTTAAAAAAATGTTTCATTTTAATACTAAATTTTACAAAATTAATGCATAATTTATGAAATTTCATTAATATTTTTAAGATTTATTTATTTATTATAATTATTATTGAAATTTTTAATTTACTTGGCCTATATTAAAATGAGATTTTTGTTTTACTTCTTGTTTACTTTACTATTAAGTAATTTAAATATTTGATTTAAATATTTTTATTTGCCATCTCTGTTTCTGTTGTTTTTTTTTTTTTACTTTGCAAATTAAATATTGAATTAATTTTAATGAAATTCTTCAAGATGAAAATAAAATATTTATGTAATTATAATGGGATTTTTGTGTAATATGAGTGTACGGAATTTAAACTATATTATTGTTTGTTTTATTTAATAAAAATACAAGCACCTAAACAAGTATAAAAATCATTGAATTGTTTTATCAAAATAATCATTCTGTAATTCCAGCTTAATTTGCAAGGCATTTTTGCCAATTGATGCTCGATTATTTGGAAACGTCAATAAATGGAAATCTTTTGTTATTGGAGTGAAACAAATTCCAAAATTGTTTATATGAATAATCTTAACCGTTCACTGCCATTGAATTGAAAATATGCTTAAAGTTCTAAAGCATTTGCAAAGCTCCTTTTCTTTAACAGCATCTATAAAATGAGAAACTATTTAATTTTTCCAGATTTAAAATTTGTTAAGCTATGCAAAAAAGAAATTTTTAAAATTTAAATTAGAACTTTAAGTGAATGTGTCGGAACTATAGAAAATCCTCATAAATTATTATTTGTGAAAATTTTTATTTCATTCTAATTTAAACATAAAACTAATTTAAACATGAGATGAATCTCGCTTGATGAAGTACGAGTAGTAGGAACATTATTTATTTAAGCTTTATTGGGCTCCAATAACTATGTATGTAAAATGAAATTTTAAATTGAATTAAGTATTGCTATTTTGTTGATTATGGAAAAAATTTGCTTCGGAGTCATTCGTTGCTGTTCAATATTTCTCAAACAAGCAGTTTATTTTGTCTTTGACTATTTAATTACAAAAAATAAATATAGTATTTGTTTTATTGAAAAAATTCCAATAATATTCATCGATAAATAAATTTAGTTCACGTATATTAAAATTAGTTAAAAATCGTCATGCATGTGTATTATAATTCAAAATTTTAAAACAAAAAATATGTTAACAAAATTAAATAATGAATTATTGCATAATTATGTTTTAAAATAATAAATACGCAAATTTGCAATACAGATATTATATCGATAGCTTTATCAAATTAAGTAAAATATATAAAAAAAAAAAAAAAAACAATTTTTATGTAATTTAAAAATTATTGCAGTCATTTGTAGATGAAAAATTCAAATTTATTTATTTTAGTTTTTTTAAAAAAGACACTAAAAGATCTCGTCAAAGATTAATGTTTCAAACAATTTTCAAATCATAAAGAAATAAAAAAAATTACAAATTAAAAGCCTATATACATATGAAAAGTAATATGTTGAATTGCAGTCGATCAAATCTGAGGGTTTTGTAAAACAGCATATTTCCAATTAACTATATACGTCTAGAAATTTTTATTTATTACCTTGGGTTAAAATAATAAAATGGTTGTATATTGAATAAATAACCGTATTAGATTGCATAAATTTCGGAGGAATCGGTTAATTTGACAATATTGTTTTCAAAAACCTGCACTAGTATGAAGATTTATTATTTAATTAAACTAAATAATTCAGTTAATGGCATACGATTATTCCTTTGTACACTTTTGGATACTTATCTTTTTAAAGAAGTTCAATGGAGTTTATGGAAAGAAATTTAGTTATTATTATTATTTTTTATTATAATTAAGAAGGGAACGAAGTGATAAATAAAATATTTATTGATATCCTGTTAATTATTAAAATAAGAAGCTACTGTTTCGAGAGAGTTGCCTTCTAGTTTAGAAAATATTGCAAAAATTAGTTTAAAGAGCCAAAATGTTGATATTATAGTTTTTTATGATAGAAGAAATGAGCAATTTAGAAATTGTGTTTGGTTTGAACGCAATCCGTATAACAGTAAAAATTTCGTATAACAGACAATTAATGTGTACACTAAAATTTATTATTTCATTTATATTCAACTGTTCACATTGAATTGTGTGCAAGTTTTGTTAACAAATGGACAGAGAGACAGAGTGAAAGTAAAAGGCAAATTTTTTCTAAAATCTTTTTGGAATTGGATTAATAATTATACGTTTATATTTGTATAAATGTAATAGATTAAAGATAAATTATATATAAGATTATATACGTATATAGATTAAACTATTTGGATCATCTTCATCAATTTCATCTCACGGATAATAATTGTATAGCAATAAGATTTTTTCTTTAAATCTTTTGTTTTATATTTTGTACTCTTCTTTTTTTTTTCTTTTTGAAATCTTTTTTTTTTATTTTTTTTGAATAAAGGAGAGCAACATAAAATTGAATTGCATAATTGTGTGTTTTTTATCTGCTTAAATCGTTGGAAATTATGAGTTGTTTTTTATCTTTGATTTTATAAGTTTTAATTTATGCAAATCGGTTGTAGATTTTTCAAAAAAAAAAAAAGAAAAAACAATGCATAAAATAAAAATATCACTTTGAAAATTTTTTATTTTTCTTTACAAATTTTATACATAATGATTTTACTTAGATTATAATATTACTTACATATAAAGAAACGCAGTTAACTAACTAAGTATCATAACTAAAATACATCACCAAGGTTTACGCTCAAAATTTAAATTTTTAATTTAGTTTCTTTATTTAAAATATAATATGTAGTTATAATAATAAACGAGTTTTTAAATAGGCAGACATGAGTGTAAAATTATCGGCACAAGATTTTTTAGGGAAAAAATTTCACACAATTAAATTTTACTAAAAGCTTTAAAGTATTGTGTGAAAATTGAACACAAAATAAAGAAATGTGAGCAACAAAGTTTTCCAATTTTTAAAAACAAATTTTTATTTAAACTCAAATTAATTGAGATTCGAAATTTTTAGTTTTTCCTTTAATTGGGGTGCTTGCAGATACATGAATTAAAAAGCTGGATTTCGGATAAGTATAATTAAATTGACATTGTAGTCATACGTTTTGCAGGAAATTTCTTGATTTCCTTTAAGGTTTAAGCTAGCAAAATCAAAGTTACATACATTTATTACATTACGTAATATTCATATTATAAAGCATCATACTCGTATTTTACACATTTTGTGGTTTAAATAAAAAATTGTCTAAATCGAAAAAATCGAATTTTGAGTAAATTTAAAAAATAAAAACCAAAGGATTACTTTACTTGTTAGTTGCCGTTTTCAGCGATTCCATTTAGATTGGACGACTTCCATTTTTGAAAAAAAAAACCAAATTTGAGAACTTCTATTGATCCAATTTCGATTAAAAACAAACAAAATTAAAAGAGCAACAAAACATTTAAAACAAAGTTAAACAACACAAAATTTAAGAGAGTTTAGGAAAAAATTCGAAGCATGTTTTAACAAATTAAATTTGAAGTTTATATTTAAATTTTGAAAAAGTTGTAATTTTTCCCACTTTTCGATAACTTTTGGTCAAATTCCCTTACACTGATTAGATTAAAATTATTCGATGTCGAACCGATGTCAAACATTTGTAATGAGAATTGATGTTAAACCGTGGAAAACATCAGTTAATAACAAAATTAAAAATTATCAAACACAAAGAAATATGGAGTTTTTGATGGCAATCACAGAACTGCTAACTAACATGTGAATAAATGCATTTGTATTTATTCACATAAATAATAAATAATACATAACGTGTGTATTTTATCCTATTAAATTAAATATGGGTATTTGCATAAATTTAAATAAAATGTAAAGTGGTTTTTTTCATGAATTTACTCGAATTTATTTGTGCGGTATCAAAACATCACTATTATTTGAACATATATACTTCGTGTATATTTTTTCAATGTGCTTTTTTCACCTTGCAACAGGTAGCTTTACTAAAGTAAACAGACTTGATACACATTATATAATTGGAGGAGTTTTCTGTGTTTTTTTTTTTGTCCTATAGGTATTTAAGAGAAAGTTTTGTAAAATTCAATAATAATAGATTTATATAGTTATAAGAGAGATTTTTATATATTGATGTGCAGGTACATTTTTAACAGGTTGTGGTGATATAGAAAAATATTATAGATTTGATAAGTAAATTTATAACGAGTCATTTTTTTTGCTGTTTAGTTTTTTATGTTATTTTTGAGGCTTCACGCGGGATTCTTTTAAGTTGTCAATATCAAATAAACAATTGTGGAGCTCTCTTATTCTATTACGTTTCATTCTATGTCGATGACTTAAGGCGTACAAAAACTGAAATCATGTTCACAAGAACTGAATCCAAGGGATCAGCATAGTGTCAAATTCTTGAGGTTTGAAGAAATTGTTTTAAGCGATGAAATTCGTCCATATTATGATTTATTAAATTTGTTATTAATTGGAAACGAATCATATTGCAAGAGTGGCTGAAAAATTCCAAAAAATTAGTGCTTTGAATATTTATGTTTAATTTTTTTGTGTTTATTAAGTGTAATTTCAATGCACTGGAAAGTTTTGACAAACAATATCCAAATAAATTACAACTTTCCAATTTTAATTAACATTTCTGTTAATTCATATTGAAAATTTGTAAATTTTGTCTGTTCGTCAATCAGTTTGCTAATTAGAATGAAGAAAATTATCAAAAATCTCTCAGTTAAGGAGTTTGCAACCACTTAATTATTAAAATGGCATAAAAAGTGGCTCAATTGCAGTTTCCTATATATACAGTTGAATGAATCAAAATTACTACATTCACGAGCATAAATAGCAAAAGTGTCATAGTAGTGTCATATTAAACAATAAAACTGAAATTTTGAAGGAAAATATTTTAAAACTTTGACGTATTACAAAAAAGTAATTTGGTAGTCAAATGAAGTATAACTGAGTATGCATACCAGAATTGAACCCCTCAATTTCATAAAAAAATTATTTATGATATGTGTGGAGTTTGGACTATGACTATGCGATATCAATAACAACGGTACTTTAATTACAGAATTTCTTATATTGTAAAGTGCATTGGTATCATATGTAAATATATTTATAAGTTTATGTAACTGTAATAAGCGATGTATATATTATATAGAAATTCACTTAACCGAAAATAATATTTAATTCATGTTATATTAAACATTCATTAATTATTCATTAAATCATTTAATTTAATAATTTTCATGATCTTCCATAATATATAAGTTTTATGATTCTATAAAATATTTATATTGTGTTGTATGGTATAAAATATTGAATTTAAGCATAATAAAATTTAACTATGCATAAAAATTATTGTAAATTAATAAACTGTAATTAAAATCCAAAAATATACGTACTTATATTATTTGTATTGTTTTAAATACTTCTTAGAGTTTTATAATTAATTTATATGCAATTATTAAATAGACTGAGGGCAAGCAAATTTTGTTTCCGCTTATTTGAAAATAAGGATTATTTTAGCGAGACAATTTCTGGTTTTCAAAGTTTTTTTCCGGAAATATAATTTAATAGTTATTGTTTAGGGATAAGGTATACACTAACTAGTTGATAACACTTATTCATAAATTGGGTTTTTATTGACAGGAAGTGAAGTAAAATAAATATTGAAAAATAAGTATTGAAAATGTAAAATAATTTTTGCCGTTTTCTCGTTATTTTCTGAAACATGACAAAAAACTCACTTGTCATATGACTTCTGCAAATGTATTCCTAAAATCCCATTACTATTTATGTGTAACTCAATAGCAAAAATTTTGCTATGTGTGAATTTAAATCAAAAAATATGACATTTTTTGCCGCTTTTTAAAAAATGCAGTGACTTCATAAATTCATAAAGTATTCATAAATTCACTGCATTGTATTCAGACTCCAAAGCAAATGACCTATTAATGTGTATAAATTTAATAAATACTGAATAATAAAGAACCGGAACATTTTTAAAAGCAAATTAATTTATGATTCTACATACACATTTTGATTATTTTATAAAATATTTAAATATCATCCAATAAAAACTATAAATTTATAATTAAATAAGTAAAATATAAAAACTTTTAATTAATATAGAAAATTTTATTTGTTTCTTTTCATTTCAGATGTTCTAAACTTATTACGAACAGAGCTAAATATTTTATTAAATGATCATTACTTTATTTCATAATAATATAGTAATAAATTAATATAGAAGAATAACGTTAATAAAATTATATACAAATTTTATATACACAACCTACCAGTTTTATTATCTACAAAGAATTTAAAATTAACAATAAAACACAAACAAAACAAAAAAGGAGAACCGAATATATAAAAATAAAAAATATATGTATATAATAGAGAAATCATGGTAATGCAAAAAATATTGGTAATATTATTTCATCAACAACTTATTTTACGTTATGGTATCTGGGCATTAAGAACAACTGAAACGCAATCATTGTACTCTACTAAATTACCAACAACAATATTTATAAATTATAATCAACACCAGCACCCTAATGAAACAACTATTATACAAACAGCAAATCATATAACATTAAATAAAAGAGATGATAATAATATAACAGAATTAAATAAAAATTTAAAAAAAATAGAGGAAAATATGCAACAAGAAAATGCAACAGATTGGAAATTACAAAAAAAAATTATAAAAAATTCTTCAACAATAATTAAAGAACAAAAAACTGTGCCACCAGTTCATTCTTCTTTATCATCATCATCATCAAAACCAAAAAAAACTACTACAAGTACAACAAAACGTTCTACACAAACAACACATCATTATCATCCACCGTTAGGAAAAATGATGAAAATTAATTCAATTGTAACGAATTGCACTAGAGATTTATTTCAGATTAATGTTGATTTAGGTAAAAAATTTCGTGGTATATTCTTTGCTAAAGATTTTGTACATGAATGTCGTATACATGGTAATTATAGTACATTTATTACACTCCAATTACCAACATCTGGTTGTGGTGTTAGATCCGTACCAAAAAATGATGGTACATTAGAATATTCTGTTAAAGTAATGTTACAAATGGATGAAAAATTACGTCAAAGTTCTGATATATTAAAAATAGTTAAATGTACATTACCAACATCATTAATGAGTATGGATGTATCAGGTGAATCAATTATTGATGACGATGATATGAAAAAAATTTTTAGGTAAGTAATTTTTTCTGTCTGATTGTTTCGATATTTTTTTGTAAACAACAAACGATTATTTTAGAACTGGTGTAATGCCATATATATCTATCAAGCCTCCAAGCTGAAAATATTTTCGAAATTTTGATATATGTATATGGCGTTAACTGGTGCAATGCTTTGTGATAAAAGTGTTACTCACTTTTTTTTTAGAAAACAGATTCCATATTTTTCGCTTCAAAACTCTCTTTCAAATTTTAAATTTAATTTCTTTTTAAAGTTTTCCAAAGAAAAGAAAAGTACCTATTAAAAAGTAAAGGCCTTTCTCTGTACTTCACTCCTTTTTCTGGGTGAGAGGAAACGACAACCATCATTTCATATGATTGCGCAAAGTAATTTTCAAGTACGAAGAGTTTGTATCATGTTGGCATTTCGAAAGAAAAATTATTCTTTAAGTTTTGAAGTTGGGGCTCTGTAAATATTAAAAATTCGTGTATGGTACTCAGTTTTCGCTTACTTGGTCACAGATTTTCTCGCGCTGGTTTTTTTTTTGTTCCTATGTTAGCAATATCTGATTTTCGTTTGTATATTTTAAATTCGGAACTTAATTGGTTGGTGGATATATAATACCACATGTGCTTACATATTTATATTGTTTTACATCTTCCATATTATGCGCCAGTTCCGTTAAATTGCACTTATATATCTATAACATATACATGTAAATATAGGTGATAGGTCTATATCTATAACATATAGAGCATAATGTAGGTGATAGGTCTGACAATACCTACAATGATAATGAAAGAAAAGAAATTATTTTTTGTTTAATTAAATTTTGCAATTAAAATCAATTTCAAATAAAATAAGATATTAAATTCAATATTAAAATTTATAGAAATTTTTTGTTATTTAACCCATTTTTTCCTAGTTTAATATTGTTCTAGATTTTAAAGGCGAATCAAAAAAAAATTACCTTAAAAACAATTCAAAAAACAATTATACGACGCTATACTTAAAACTGTTCGACAATTATATTAGAATCTGTTATACATTTTAAAAAAACATCAGTTAATTAATAATGTCTTCATTTAGTTTTTCATAAAAATCATACATGTTAAGAATTGATAAAAACAAAAAAAAAATAATAAATAGAAAAAGTTACAAAATTTCACACATTAAAATTTATTACTAATTTTAAAATCTAATGGCGCTTTCCTTATATAAAAACGTATACATATATAATATAATAAATATTTATTATTTTTCTTTTTTATAATTAAATTTAAAAAAAAAACATAAAAGAAATGGCCGAATGAGATTATCATCAACCGCAAATCATCATCATTTAAATAATCATAAATTTTCATTACATTCAAATTCAACTGGTATTGATGAAACAACAGATACATTATCATCATCATCTACATCATCATCATCGATACCAAGAGTTAGAATATGGTTAGAATTAGGTGCTAATAATGCTGATAATGTTGATTCTGGTGCAGTACAAGTTGGTCAACCAACAACATTAGCTATTCGTGCTGTATTACCGGGCACAATAGGTGTTCGAATTATTGATTGTGCTGCTTTAGATGGTTTAGGTGATTCATCACAACAGCTTTTAGATCAACGGGGTTGTCCAGTTGATGAACAGGTTAGTTTTATAAATATAAAGAAAGAGAAGGAAAAGAAATTAAATTTTATTTTTTTTTTCTAAACGCTTTATTATGCTTATGTTGAAATGAATTGTTAAAAATATTGCTCTTCTTTTTTTTTTATTTTTTTTTTGCGTCGTTTTTTTTTTATTTTCCGACCTCTATAAGTATGTATGTATGCTCGTAGGCATTGACAACTCAATTAAGTTAAAGATGGCAAAGCATTTGTTGCTTATAGGTAAAAAAATAACGAAAAGCAATTGCTCTAATAACAAGTGATTTGTAAGGAAATCAAATTGCATTTTCTTAAAATATGTATATATTTAATATGAACTTGGCAATGGAGTATTAAGAAATTAATAAAGTCATATGCTGATTAGTTTGCATTTAAAAAAATTGATAGAGTTGAATACATTTTATTTAATAAATAAGTGAAAAATCTTAAGAATTTGAATGGAATCTTGTGGATCAAATTTGAATGAAAAAAAGATCAATATTGTTGGTATAAAAAACAATAAGGCCGTATAAGGTTAATTAATTTGGTTAAATTTAATGAGTATTTAGTACCTTAACTTAATTAATTTAAAAATAGTTTTATAAAAAATTATTTAAGAACTAAGCCTAAATTAGAATAAAAATATTCACAAAATTGTTTTCACTGGAAAAATATACAGAACTAGTCTATTTTGAATAGCTGATCTCCAGTGTTTTCTTTGTAATAATTGGTAATAATTAATTCCATGTACATAAAAATCAGTTTTATAAACATTATGAACGTATCATTAACTTTGTAAATATTTTATATCTTTTATTAAAAAGAAAAAATGTGTATTATTTCGAAATGAAACTTGAAAGTGTAAAAGGAAATTTGTAAGAAAAAGTCATTGCATTACACATGCTCATATACATGTAATAAAATACAAGTTAACTGAGTTCATTTCTAATAATATTAAATTTAAACACTGTGCGCGTATTACAATAACTGTTTGTGGGGTCTTGAAATCTAAGAAGTTTATATTACACATGATATTTGATCTACAAATAGATTATAATAAATACTGTTATACTGATGATTTTTTAAATTTATACGGTGACGAACGACGATATAATATAACGTTTTATTGTGTGTGCGCGCATAGGTAAATGAATTTCTTAATATTTAGAAAATAAAATTTTTCATTTAATAAATAATTTAAAAAAATTTCATTCATTTTTCAAAAGAGAATTGAAAAAAAAAGTTATGCTATAAAATACGAGCAGTTTCATGTTCACGAGATCGGTTACTTACAAATTTATTAAATTCAAAATTGCTGTATCACATTTCAACTCTTTTAGTACGCAATATACCCCTTCAACAGCAAAATCCATGTTTTACAAGAATATTTTCTAATTTGTATATCAGGGGTTATGTTACAGGGATGAAGTTATATCACTTAAATTAAGAATAAAATTAGGAGCTTTAATTATATTATGCAAATTGTAGGCATAAAGTGTTAAATTTAAATTAAATTTAAGAACATACATATAATATTTACGTATAAATTATAATTAAATTATTTATTATAAGAAAAATATGAAATTATTAACCTTAACATGTGATAATCAAAAAAAATATGCCATTCTTTGGGGCAGTATGTTTTTTTTTTAATTTATAAATAAAGAATTCAATGAGAATTTTTGTTTTCGATTTTTCCCATACATTGTAATTTCAAAAATAATTTTTCAAGGGACTTTCACACTGTTAAAAATTTGGTGTAAAATTGTATTCGATTTCATTCTATTTATGTAGTATATGGTAGTATGTATCCATGAATGTATGTATGAATATTGAATTAATTCGTTGCATGAGTACGAAACGTTGAAAATATGCATTGGCAAATTTTTTATAAAATTTCTATAAAACTGAATTATTTGATACTTCAAATAAACGGCCTTCAATGCCTTCATGCCTTGAATATTACTGTAATATATATACATTTATGTAAAATTTAGCAATTACAACTCAAAAGTTGAAGACCGTATTACTGCAATTTTGAAGTTAGGTTACGGTGACATGTCTACCAGAAAGTACAAATAGGCCAGTATGACCAGTTTTTATACCGCTGGATCAAAATTATCCGCCAGCCTCATGATAACCAGCCTGAGCTTTTTTGAAACCGGCTAAGGCTCTTGGCATTTGAATTCGCCAGATTCGTTGTCTGTGAAAAAAAAAATTACATAAGGTATCTCAGAGTTTCTGCCAAAGCCGGACATCGTCTCCTTTTCCTGGAATTTTGCAGTTAAAGAAATCTAAAAAATTTACATAATTAAATAAGAAATTGCAGTATACATACATATATGAGTAATTTATGAAGCTCATTGGATAGCAAATATTGTTATTGAATTTATATTAAAAAATAATCTATAAATTCGCTATTGCTTATAAAATTATTACTACAGTATAATCATTTCATGTTAAATGTTTAACTTCATTACATATTCATTCAAATAAATTCATGGTAAAATTAACAAATTTGATTCTTGAATTTTTGACTGTATATTTCTTTCTTCTCGAATAAATTTCTTAATTTTTGTATTTGGTTCATCTTTGCTGTTTAAAAAAAAATTTATAATTTTGTAATTAAAGAGAATATTTTTTTTCTTTTAAGGTTATGACATTACATATATTACAATAATTATATTGTAGAAAACAAGTATTTGCGTTAGATTAAACTGACCACAGATTTATTAATACAGTTAAAATCATAGTATTCTAAATATATACATACATACATAGATAATTAAAACAAGGAAAGAGAAAAAAAAACGAATTATAAAATTTCGCATAAAGATTAATATCTTTGCATATAAACTTCTGAATCATAAATTTACAAGATGATTAGCTATTGTTTGAAAGTATTATTGTTGTACTAAAAAATTTTTGAACAAATTTTCAAAAATAACAGAGGTAGGCAGACAACAATAAGCAAAAAATTGTAGTTAATTCAATTTTTTTTACAAGTTGATGCGGTTTGTAAAATAGCACATTTCATTTGTGTCAAAGTGAGGGACAAAATTTGAGCTACAGCTAGAATTTACATTATATTTTTCCGATATAAATGGATTCGAAAACAAAACAAGATATTGTACAATTAAATTAATTCTTATATAATTGTACAATTAAATTAGTTCGATAGAGTTTATTATTTCGTAAGAAAATATGTAGCTGAAAATTAGCATTTTCAAAATCGTAATATCTGTTTGAATTGTAAGAGTATATACTTTGAAGGGGGTGTGCCAAATATTAGTAAAATAAAATTTTGATGCACATTACTTATTCTTTAAAATCTAATTGTCAAATATTAGCTTTCTATTTTTTACCTTTTGATAGACAGACATTAAGGACAGAGTAGAATCCATAATATTTTTTTATTGTTTAAAAATTTTTGAGAAATTTACTTAAAACCAAAACGTTTACAATTTAATAAATTAAAAAGAAAAATTTGTACAAGTTTAACAGTAAAAAAGTATATGAAAGTATATAAAGTTATTAAAATACAAAAGGGACTTACAAAAACAAAAAACATATATTGTTGACCCAATTTTTCGAAGTTTCTTATATTATATAGTGGAATTGTCTATACAGACACGATGTTTGATTAATGCTATTATAACAGATTTGCTCTCATTAAGTCTTCTTTTTCTTTTTACTCTTGATTAGTAGTATTATGTATTTAAGGTATATAGTTATAACTTTCTGCAAATATTTATTCTTTTGCCAGAGTACACAGTGTATAGGTAACAAATTTAAAAAATTTAAAGTGAATAAATTATTTAAAACCTAGTAATAGTAAAAATACAGAAAACAATATGCTAATTTTGTTGTTATCAATCTAGTTTGAGAAAGTAATATAATAAGTAAATTAAATTAGATGAAGAGATCAAGAATTAAAAAATAAAATGTTAAGGTAAATAATGGGAAACTTTTCAGTGTAGATAATTTTTTCTACATTTTAGTTAAAAAAGAATTTAGTGTAGGTATAAAACATAAAATTCATAGCTTGAAATTTACCGGACCCAAAAGGTGTAAACAGTTTTACATTAATCTGATAATTCAAACACTTTCTACACCTCTTTTGAAGAAATATCAAAAAATTTCTACCACCATAATTTCAAAGTATTTTAACATATTTACAAATTTATGATTTATTTAAAATATTTTTTTTAATAAATTTGGAATTCTACTGATTCTATTGATTTTATTAAAACACCAATAAAATTTGAATAATTGAATTAACACAGATTTAAAGCCCTTTTATTTAGATCAATCAATTATGTTACGAAAACTTTTTATATTTAAAATAGGGTGATTTTAGTTCCAGTATTTTCATTTTTTACTTTTGTAATAGTTTCCAAAATGAATTCTATTCCGTTTAGTTTGTTATCTCATAGTGTGGAAGTTGATAAGTTTATAGTAATTCATTAAAGTCACTTACTGGATTTGTTAAGTGATCGTCGACATCTTACGATTTTACTCTTTTTTTTGAATAAGTGTTATTACAGTTTCAGAAATCAATAGTGGACGTGATATTGTTAGTATTTAGGCCGATATATGAGAAAAATCACCTCGAAATTAGACCATTCGAATATCAGTCCATCTAAAATGTAATAATACCCAAATATTTACATATATTAAATTGTATTTTTTTTAAAGTAAATGTAAAAGATTAATTGTGAAAATTTGAAATTTTTCTGTCTTACTTTAAATTAAAAAACCAAATGGCTTACAAAATCACCCATTATAAAAATTATACACCAATATAGTAAGGGTCTGTCAATATTCCAATTCCAATTCAAATATATACTAATTTATTACATTGACCGCAAATAAAAAAAAAGTGAAATGAATAAAAAAATCAAACTAAGATAATATGTGTGATGATTTATCAATTCAAATACCTACATTACCTTTTTTTATTGTCTCTTTTTGGAGAGTTATTTGTTTAGATTTTCTTTTAAGCCGGTTACTTAATCATTGTTTTTTTTTTTTTTGAGGAAGTACACAATTCATTTTAGCTTTAAGGTGTTAAACATTATCACTTTCATTTCAAAAATTTCTTTAACCTTGTATTAAGATGATGTGAAATTTGTGTAATATGTAATAATAGAGACTTTTATAGATACACATATGTATTTTAGTTTTTTAGATGCATACGTACGTTTTTATGCGTGATTTGAAAATACAACATTGAGGTGCATGTATGGTAGAGTTAGAGTAACCATACTACTCACATATTATTTTGTTATAAAAATAAATTGAAGCTCAATATTAAGTCCTATTTTGAGTGATATTTGTTCAATTATTTAAGCTATATCACATCAGATACATTATTTTGTAACCCCAGACGTGATTATTTCAGGAGATTTCTATTAGTTATAATCTAAGAAATATATGTTTAACTCTCTGATGTACGTTATCAAGCGACGTGTTATGGAAGGAATAAGCCTAGGACGAAAATTATGTGTAATGTTATTTCAAATCTTTAGTTTTCTTTATATTAATATTAAACTGATTGACTGTTGAAGTAGCTCCTTACATTAATTGTCAAAACATTAAATTTTTGAAGCCATTTTGCAATAACTCATTCCGTCTTTCTTCGAAATCAAGTAAATTGAATGTAAATCATGAATGTCCAGACCAGTCGACAGAATCTCATATAAGATTGTAAAGTGAATTTCATGCCAGATTGTAAATTGAATCTCATATGATACTTTCATAATTTCAAAATATTAATTTTAATTTTTGCAGACCATTTCTTTATTATTTTATTCATGCAACGTTTTATAAAAATCACCAAAACTATTGATTATAATTTTCAAAATCATCAAAAAGTAAAATTATTTTTTTTTAATAGATAATTAAATTATTGAATTTACAATTTTTTTGAATGTTATATTTGGTTGGTTTTATATAATATTGTTTTATTAGACTACGCTTGAATTAGCGTTCGTGCCAATATGAAAAGAAAAAAAAAAGGAGTATTCTTGTGGTTTTTTAACGCCTCATACCCATACTATTTCTTGCAATTGAAAAGAAAAATTTAAACAATAAAAGCTTTACTATAATTACATATAATAATAACACGTTAGTACGGTATAGAGAAATGGTAATACACAAAAAATCAAAATAAAGAGCAGCATGCATTTTTATAATTGGTTAATTATGAAATTTGACAAGCTGTGCAGTAGGTATATGTACACTGGATATTAAAATGTGGAATATTTGTATAAAACTACATGCTTAGCTGTGTATTGATTATTTGTGCATATTTTATTTTATACATAATTCGAATTTCAATGACTAAATATGTAAGTGCATTACTATTATATTTTCTTTTGTTTTCAAATGATTTTAAACTGTTGTTTATATAAAGTGTAAAACACCGTGAAAATTTAAAACTTTTGTATAATTATTATGGCATGCAATAAAGGTGTAATACACATATGTATATACACATGGCTAAAAATATTAGAAAAACTAAAATAACTAATTACCTAAGTAAGCGCCAAAAATGTTTTCAAAATATATTTTTATGATCTCTTTAAAGCTTGAAATCTTCGTTTATACCTTCTTTTCTTCCAAAAAACCTCTTGTCCGGACATACACATTGTAATTCGCTTCGGTTTAGAAATTGATTGAGAGTCTTTGAAAATTCTTTCCATAACCATTCTTTCTATTATTGGCCCCCAACATGCTTGTAAACTTAGGGGGATGTGAGTATGGACATCTTTTAAAAGAAATATGTGTCCATTCAAAGGATGATATATTTAGTATTTAACCGCCAATATTGGTGTAACTTTAATATTCTGCTCATATGATTATTTTATGTAATGTTATTTATTCATTTCCCTAAACGTAGATTGAACGACTGCTACGTTGCAATCCCAACGAATTGTCTCATAACGTTAATTTACATTATTTAAATGAAGGGAATATTGTAAATATGCATATGATGTAGATATGTACAAAATGCAGGTGCACGATCCAGTGCTACAATGACTATCTTTAAAAATAAAATATATTGACTTGGCTATTAATCTAAAATTATTAGAGTAATAGATTTAAATTCTTCATTTTTCACAGTATTTTAAATATTTTACAATATTTCAAACTTCTTCAAATTAAAAAAGATTTTTTTTTTCAAATTTATTCAAACTTGCCTAGTTATTTTAAATTTTGACATTTTATCAAAATTGTTAAATATGTAACTTGTTTACACAATAAATTTACTACTCTATATTATGAATTTTGAAATGTCACTTTAACTTAACGTTAAAAGAGTCGTAATGAAAATTGCACTTTGCACTATCAATTTTTGAAAAGGAAATTTGTTTGTTTCTTTAGAGAAATTCGTGTTATATAAAGGGCTATAATTACAGAATCAGTAAATGACCTTTATTTAAAATTTTATAATATAATAACCGAATAATGAAGTTATTTATTATATTGGATTTATATAATATTTTCGTTATAATCACATAATTATCATTTTTTTAATACATTAATACATACATATAAACAAGCTATATATACATTCATTGATAATAATATAACCATAAACTAAAAGACATAAATTTTAAATTTGATATGAATTCAAGTACATCCTATTGTCTATAATTCTTATAAAATATTAAAATCTCATAATTATTAAGCATAACAAAAATTATAAAACCATAAACTACACTATTACTAAATATTAAATGTACGTTTTCTTACGTACGTTCATATGTGTGTATTTGTATGTACGCATAAAATATGAGTATTTAAAAGATTGTTATATTAAGATCACAAAATTAATTTCCTTTTTATAAAAACTTAATGGTAATTCTTAGTATACACAATAATAAGTAACAACACCAAAATTGAAAAAAAAATATCTGTTTCACCTTAAATAATGTTTTGTTTATAATCAAAACATAAACGTCATAATTAATTATTTATATGTTATGACAGTTAAACACATATCCGTTATATCCATGCCCGGTAATACACACGTCATACTGATTTGTTTTACCTTTTCAATTTAGAAAAATATCAATTATTTGATTTGGCAAATATAAAATTTAACATTTAAAAATATTATAAAAATTTAAGGTAATGCCTGCACTTCAAGTTCGTATAACACCGGCTGAAGAAGGATGGTCTAAACCACATCAAGATGATTTAGTTGAAAAATTATTTACTGCAACATTTCCAGCTTTTAAGTTTCCAGATCGAGAAAGATTACATGTCAGTTGTGGAGTTCAATTATGTAAAGGAGCATGTCCAAGTGTATGTAAATAATAAGGAGTATATAGATACTACTTTATTAATAAATTATTTTATTCAAAAATAATTGGTGAATCATTTACTTAAAAATTATCATTAAAGGTTAATTGTGAAACAGATGAAAATTTGATATTAACACAAGAAAAACAACTTGCAAGAATAGAAGTATTCAATTCATTGGCAGTTACAGCACCACAAATCGAATTAGATCGATATAGGCAATATGATCGTAGATATAACATTAGTGGTATAAAAGTTTTTTTCTTTTTAATTATTGAATGCAAACCTAAACTAAAATCTTTTATACAATTTTAATATAATTTTATTTATAGCTGAAGAATATCCACCAAGAATAAGAACATTACATAGTGATGGAACATTATGCCTATCCATATCAAATTTAGCATTGGCATTCTGTATATTAGGTTTAATATTTTTATTAGCTGTAATTGTAGCTGTATGTTGTTTAATTAAATCACGTTCTCATACAAAATCAAATAATTCACATAGAGCAGCTAGTACAAGTGCATTCTCTACAAGGTATTTATTTATTTAAAGATGTAGTAAGTACATAATACATTTGTACATTTGTATACGATATGTGACATTTTACTTTTTTTCCCCCTCCTTTTCGAGATTTTGAGTTTCAAGGGGTGGTATTTCTGAAAAACTTTCAATTTTATCTCCTTACAAGGTGGAAAATATAAAAGGTAGAATTTTAGAGTTTTAGGTCACCACATTTTAGAGTTTATAAAATTCCCTTTCAATAATGATTTAGTGTCAATGATATTTAATAGATATACTTTGTTATATTGATTTAAATTATTTCGGACACCCTGTATATAATCATATCTGTACTATTATTAAATAACCTTAAAAATATTAATTAATTAAAATTTTCTTTTTCTTTTCAAAATTAAAGCAGTGATTCAGCACAATCAGCAAGAGGAACAACTAGTAAATTATTAATACCGTATTATGCTGGAACCTTACCATATGGTCGAGTTTACTAAGGAAAAAATAAATATTTTATTAAGAATGTTTTAATTATTTAATTTTTTTTATATAAATGATTTTAACAACGTTAAATATATATTTAGAAATCAAATTGCGGTCAGAATGTATAATTAAACATTTTTATGCCTACATATAAATATTTATACAAATGGTTTCTACAATAAGAGAAGACTGAATCCTGCATGTAAACTTACAATGTATACGTACATAAAAAAAAATATATGTATATTTTTTTATTCTTTCATATGCATAATACATACATAGGCATACATATATAAAAAATCATTGTAGATATAAATTTAATAATAAATTATAATCTTATTTATATGAATTGTTAATCATGAAATAATTAAAAAACTAAGGAGTACTTAATAAAATGATTTTGAATTATTTTTGAAATTACCGTTATATATATATATATATTGATACACACATACTTTATATCAATATCATTTTATTGAAGAAAATTATGAAATATGACAAAATTTTTCTAAACTTACGAATATGCAGAGCTATAAATTTAATATTCTAAGAGCCAACGATAAATGGGATTCCAGAAATGAATGAACTCTCGATTTTCAAACAGCCCTTGGTTGCAGTCTCATGAATAAACAGCCTTTGATTCCAGCTTCTTCTATTGCTTGCTTTCAAAACTAATAAATTTTCTAGCTATTCTTCAAAGCTTTTAATTAAATTTCGTTTATAATTCAAAAAATTCAGTTCTTAAATTTAGAATTGCAAAGAGTGTTAAATTTTTTTTTAGAAAATTAAAAAAAATTTAAGGCATTTAATTTTGGTGATGGTAAAAAAAAATTCTAAAAAAACAGCAAAAAAAAATAAAAAATTTTATAAAGTTTGGGTCAACAATATTTTTTTTAAATTTTTAATTAAAAATTGCTTTGTGATAACAATTATCATATTTTGAAGTATGAAAAAATAATGGAATTTTTAAAGTATTAAAAAACAAATTGCAATGACAGATTTATTTTATGAATAAATATATTTTATATACATACTTATATTTAAGGTTTATAATTATAAATTTTCGAACAAAATTGTAATTAAATAAAGTAATAAATATTTATAATATAAAACTCCAAACTTTATTATTTAGTTCTTCGTTTTTAATCAAATTTATTTATTATTTATTGAACCATTAATTATTTCTAGACCATACCGACGAATCCCAGTATATAACGTCCACTGGGAATCGTGGGGGCTCCGAAGAGATCACAAAACTCCGCTAAAAGCGTACTAGCCTGAAGCGACTCCCAGCCTCCCATTCGTACAGCACATGGTATACCGCCTCCTTCTTTTCCAAGCAGAGTCAAAAAAGTTCACTCTTGCTCAACTTGCGCATTCTTTCCAGGAGAACCGCCAAGATACAATGCCCAGTAAGCACTCCAACCACCATCCTCAATTCTGAACTATTTGATCAAAATCAGTATAAAATAAGAATTAATACCGAAAAAAAAATTGCCGTCAATGTGTAATTAATCGTTCTTTTAATTTTTTCTAAATGAACCTTTCCGTCTTTAGAATTGAAAGCTATTTTTGACAAATATAAAGTAGCAATCAAGTAAACCTTTCCATTTTGCAATCAAGTAAACTTCTGTTCGATCATTTATCAGATTTATAAATTTATCAGAGATTTTTAACAAATTAAAAAATGAAAACACAAGAGAATCAAATCAATAAAAAAAATATCGAACAGATTATTTTCATTCATTTTCTGTACCATGCAGTATTATCTCCTAAATAATAATTTCGATACACAATATAATCAGTATGAAAAACGTAGCAAAATTATCGATAAAAATGTGGGTAGTATTTTAATTTCCTAACTCTACCTAAAATTTACCGTACAACTTTACATAGCTAAAATTTTTTTTCAAATTTCGAAACAGAATAGCCATGAAATATTTTTTACTATTTTCTAGAATATACATATGTATAAAAAAATTTTAAATTTATTTCATAATTAAATTTGGAACTGAAATTACAGAAAATTTTGAAATTATAATACAAAATGCTTAATTTAAATAAAAAATGGCAAATGAAACAAATTTATTTTGAGAATAATGCTTGTAAAGAAATATCAGCCATTCAAAAATTGAAGAAGTATTTGAATTAATGGATTATTAATACAAAATGGCAGCTGAAAGGAAAAAATATATTTGAATATACAAATTTCATATCATATGCAATTAGAATTCCTAGAAATTGTAATGATGATGAATATAAATTTATATCAAGTTATGATATGGATAAAATAAAAATGGAGACCTCATGATGTGATCAATTTAATTGGTGTAAAACAAAATACCAGTTGATATGAATATTTAATGATCCTGAAAGAACTAGAAGAGTTTATTGAATTTGAAATAGAATTTCACAAAAGAAAATAATTTATTCATGGTAAGTGCTTATTTGATTTTTTTAACCTTTTTTAATATGAACTACAAATTTAAGCTTTATTATATAATAGGGTACACAATTTAATATTCTAACTAAATAATTAGGGCTCTTAAAAATTATTCTAAAGATATCGTTCCTAACATCAACGATAGACGTTTTAGTTTCCTAACTAAAACGTCTTTTAAGACAACTTCAAACAAATTTTCTTACAATCGCATTTTTTTTGTTATGGTTAGTTAAGTTACTATCATGAACACAAACCCAAAACAATATGATTTATGTATATAGTAAATACTTCAATAAATTAAATTTGAGAAAAATTGGGAACAGTTCACATGAAAATGGAATATCAGAAAATGGATTTTACCTTAACTAAGAGTTAATATCGTATACGTTATCAATTTAACGAATATGTACTTACTAAAACATTCGTCATATATATTCGACATAAATACAATTCGAAATTATTCGAAATTTAAAAAAAAATTACGATAATAATTAACGAATATTTGAAATTCAAAACAAAAATATAATTCTACAGGCTTGTGTTTCATAATCAAATTTTTGAATAATTTCATATCGTAAAACCACGATAGCAATTTATTTTTCGAAAGATGTTGCACGACATCTATTATTTGAAACAAATATTATGTTTATATTTTTAATATAACAAATTTTGAAATTGTAATTGAATTAAAAAGTAAGACAAATTAATAACAATACGAATTAAATATAGTTTTTGTAAATTTGTACAATCTAGGAATCTATGAAATACAGTTTTTGAGAATTATTTAGAATTTTTCTGGTGTATTTCAAAATTTTTGTCTGGTATATTTGAAAATTTTTTAATATTTGCTGGACAGTGACAGGCCTTATATTAAAAATTCGTAAGAATTATATTTTATAAAAGTTTTCCAATTTAGGTTTCTCAGGTTTTTATACCCTGCACTTCGTGAAGGGTATATTAACTTTGGTATGGAGTTTGTAACTACTTGAAGGAGTCATCTGCTGTATGGACATATATATTATATATTCTTGCTCAGCGTAAAATTCTACGTTGATTTAGACATGTCCGTCCGTCCGTCCGTCCGATCGCACGATAACTCAAAAACGAATAATGCAATCGACACCAAACTTTCACAAGTTGTTTCTTTTGTGCCAAGGACGAACCCTATTGTTATTGGACCAATTCGGACAACGGGTTCGGGGAGCTGCCATACAACTCAAAGAGTTTATTTTAATTATTTCAAAAACTAATAAAGGTACAAATACAAAATTTTGTATACATGTGTCCAATTATATTCTACATATGCTCTAAAAATTTTAATGAGATAGCTGCACCGGTTCGGGTGGCTGCCATACAACTCAAAAGCAAATTTTTTATATTCGGCAAAATAACAAAGTCAGATTCATGAAACTTGGCAGTCGTGTGTCCAATTATAGGTCAAAGATATTTCTGAAGTTTTGGTGGAATTGCTTGACAGGTTCGAGCAGCTCCTATACAACTCCAAAAGCTAATTTTAAATATTTGGAAAAATAATAAAGACAGATTCATGAAACTTGGCAGTTGTGTGTCCAATTATAGCTCAAAGATATTTCTGAAGTTTTGGTGGAATTGCTTGACAGATTCGAGTGGCTCCCATACAAGTCCAAAAGCTTATTTTAAATATTTGAAAAAGTAATAAAGTTAGATTCATGAAACTTGGCAGTTGTGTGTCCAATTATAGATTAGATATATTAGCAAAGTTTTAGTGGAATTGCTTGGCAGGTTCGGGTACCTACCATACAACTCCAAAAACTAATTTTAAATATTTGGAAAAATAATAAAGTCAGATTCACGAAATTTGTGTGTTCAGTTATAGATCAGACATATCCGTGAAGTTTCTATAGAATGGTTTCACAGGTTTGAGTAATTGCTATACAACAATGAAAGGTGCAGGGTATAATTCAATCGGTTCATACCGACTGAAACGTTTTTACTTGTTTAATAAATTATTAATTCTAAATGGATTTCAGGAGTATTTGCTTTTAATTCAAAGAAATCGTTAACATGTTTTGCTACTTAAAAATATGGTAGAAAAAGTATTGTTAAAATTCGGGTTTCTAAGTGATCCCAGAGTCGTTCAAAAGTTCTTCTGGGAAGGGTTTAAAAAAAAAAAATTTAAACTATGGTTATGCAGTATTGCTATACATAAATACATTGACAACAATTTTACATGCATTGACAAGTTCTCAAAATAAAAAGTCATATTTGTTTTTGATTCAACGCGTTTGAGAATCGTTCCTATACGACACTATATTTAACACGACCTGTTCATCTAAAGAATGCTTAATTAAATTACCTGGAAATATTAATTTTTTTAAGGTTCAAATTATTTGTTTCATTTCTTCTTTATTTTGTTTTGTCAGTACAGTTCAAATTTAACACTATCATTTGCTAAAACGTTTTTAATCATAATAATTATGTCAATTGATTTATTAATAATTATTAAAAATTTTAATTGTCATGCCTAGTATTGTTTTACTAATTGAAATGCTAAATTGCAAATAGGTAATAAGGCAAAACTGTGAAATAACAAATATTAAAAAAAATCCAGAGCAGTTCCTTTATGTCCAAAATTTAGTTAAAACTATATTTGAATTTTGAAAACATTTTGAATAAAATTTAATGAAAATAATTTAATGAATAATATTGCACTTGACCGAATTTCATGTTTTTGAAAATGAATTAAGCAAAAAATTAAAATGTAGAAGACATGGGCATAATTTTAATTAAAAATTTACTATTTTAATTTTGTTTTTTTCATTTGATTTACAAAAATTATTATGTTTTGATTAAAGTATTTGAATTCATTCACTTTATTTACAATATGTCATACAGTTTAGCGAGCCTATATATACTTGGCTTATTATACAATTTTTGAATTATTTCAAACATTGTTATGTTAATCATTTACTAAAGGTAAAACCAAAATTTGGTTTTTTATTTATTTAAAATCCCAATTTGACAAAACAAACAAAAGAGACTGGTAAACGTAAAATATTGTCAGCAATCACAATTATTTGTATAGAAACACAATCACAACTACTTGTTGATGACAGACGCGAGGAAATTTAATTCATGAAATTGTAGGATAATAAATAGCTAATGTACCTTGTAATTGAATCGTATATTTAAAATTAAATTTTAGCCTAGTCTCACGGAGTTTTGTGATTCGTCACTTCTGGTTTATTGGATTTTAAGCTACTTTGCAAGTTCAAAATATTTTGTATCAATGTTTCGGCAAAATGGAGCTTAATATGGTTTGAAAAGTGCTTTTTATGTGATTCAGTTGGCTAACTATAGTTCAGTTAACTGATCCATCGATCATTATACTAAAAAACTATTAAATTTTAATTAATTTTAAATTGTAATATTTTAATGCTCTCTTATAAGAGCATAATGTAAACAATCTCTCATTATGATCTTTATTTCTGCGTAGGTCTTTCAATAATACAGTTTTTGTTTTGTTCTAGATAGAGGTTTGAGAAAATTTTATGGTTATTATGTATTTAGTTATAAAGCCTAACTTCAAAATTGCAGTGATGCAGTATTAATACAAAACTACAACTATTATGTCGTATTTAATTTATTAATTTATGAGGCACAGTGCGGAATTACTGAAATTTTGACGTCACTGATATTATAAACATTTCATGAAATTTATAACATTAAAATTATTTGATAATTTTTTTTTTATATATTATCATAACAATAATTACATGCACAATAAAAAACAACAAAATTCAATATCATGTCATAATGCTAATTTCATATTTAAATTTAGGTAAAAAAGAAAAACAAATAAAATAAAAAATTTATTGAGCGACAAGAGTTTTAAATATAGACTCGTTGGGGTGCACATACAATATGAACATGTTGCTTAAATTTTTTTAATAATAATAAAAATTAATTTGAAATGAAAGTTATTGCACCTCTATTGAATTTAACTTTAAATTTATACATAACCTCAAAAATGGATACTAGTATTCAAAATCATAAAAAAGAACAATAATAACAAAAATCGCATTAATAAAATATTGATCACAACCAAATTTAAATCATTGATATTATTTATTTATGTCTGATTGTAATAATATGTATATATATATATTTATATTTATACATACATATGTATATGCACGTGTACATTGTAGACAAAATACGATATAAATATTTATTTGTTTGAATTGTAGTTACTTTGCATATTGACAGTTCAAATTTATTATGTGACTATTGTGAATTGTGACGAAAATTTCAAATTTTGTCTGGTTTAATTTTATTTGCTTATGTTTTTGTTTATTAATTTATTTATGGTGTTATGGTTATAGTTTCGTATATAATGATTTCATTATTATTATCATTATGAATTTACATTTGAATTATTATATTGTTATTACACAATGGAGTTGCCATATTAATATACGAGTATATTGCCATTTTATAAAATTTTAAAAATTTTAAGACAATATTGCAATTTAAATATTTTTGTTTGTTTGCTTAATCTTCAATTTGTTTGGGACTCCCCTTATAACTCATCGATTATTTCGAGGAATGTGCATGTTAAAGTATGTTAACTGCTAACATTAATGGTGGAGCTTAACCTATGTTCATAAGACATGCAATAATATTTCTTTGATACAAAAATGTTAACTTTCATTGTGAATTGTCAAATTATTATGGCTTTATCGATATTTATTTGTATAAGTCCATAATATATAGATATGTGATGTAATTACATTTGGGTGATTTCAATTTTACCGTTCATTCACATCATAAGGTGACAACGGTTTAGTTTGTAATTTAACAGACGCTGCCGACATTATCAAATTCTCACAACGCATTCAAATCCAGTTAAGTCTGAAATTATTGGCTTTGGAATGAAAGTTGAATAGATTTTCATATACAAACATCGGCCTAAATTTTTTTATTTTATATATGTATAATATATAAAGCAATTAACCTGGTAACATTGTCATTTTTTTGTAATTTAAAAAAAATTCAATACTATCGAAATTAGTACAATCGCTTTTATATTATTAAAATACAAACAAAATGATAAAATAACGAAATTATAAAGAAATTGAAATTATGAAATAATTTTCATTTTTATATCTTATATACTGTTTTTGTTTTTAATATAAATTATTTGGGCCAAATAATTAAGTCAATCGAGGGTATCGCCCCATTTGATTGAAATTGAAGTACTACAGAAAAAATCAAAAAGCAAAATAAAATAACCAAACTTTGAGGTAAAAATTTTCGAAATGAATCAAATATAGGAAAATTCGATTAACTTATATAAAAAAACAATACGAGTACGAAATTAATTTACAAATAGATTAATCTAATGTAATTTTGATAATAACTATATGTTATTATCAGTAACTTTTAAATGACAGTAGACATGACGTAAGATTATAGTAGATGACGAATAAGAAAATGAAAGGGAAAGTCAATGAAAATATTATAAACAGTAGCAAAACGATCTGATTAACAGCAAGCGCAAGCGATTCAGTTTTATTTTACGTAACGTAATAAACGTATATGTTTATGTATGTATGGGTTATAACAGGTTGTTTAGAGGTGGGCATAAAATATAAAAATTATTTATAACGAACGATTAGAAGAAAAAAAAAGTTTGTATTAAATGACAAAATTGTGCATATTAAGTAGATAAAGGTATAGTTATTTGGCCATTTTATGTTTGTTTATAACATAAAAATTGTATGTATAAATTGGGTATAAATTGTATATATAAAGGTATTTTCGGTTTACTATACGCATTTAATTTTATTAGAAATAAATTTCAATTTAAATGTCTAGACGAATGAATTATTTATTGGTGGTGCATTGAGCAAAAAAAAAAAAAAATGAAATATTTACAAAGATTAAAATTTTGATTAATAAAACGCCCTAATTTTTATGATTATACATGAAAATTTATTTAAAAAAATTATTTTTGAAATAATTCAAAAATTTTTTTAAATTATATCAAAAGATGTTTAGGTTAAATTGAATTTGTAATTAATTCTATTCATAATTGATTTTATTCGTAATTGATTTTGATTGAGTACAAACTATTTATATAATTATTATAAATTGAGTAATTGGCATGGGATTTTGCGGACAGATTATTATAACGTCTCTTGTATATATAGTTAAAATTTGATTTTAGGGAAACAGTGTTTAAATCCGAAACATTTTTTTCCAGTAAATTTTAGTTTCATATTGAATTTAAAATATAAAATGTAGTTTTTTTATAATTTTAGCCATAATTTTAAAACTAAGTGAGACACATTAATAAGATATTGGCAGAATATAATGTGGATAATATCAATGAAAATCCCGAATTAATAATAATAATAGTAATTTTTAAATTTTGCTCTTTAAATCATAGAATTTTTGCATTCATGTTTGTTAAATTGAAATTCAATTCACTTGTAACTACATTACCATTATGTTAGTATTCATTCATTAGCCAGAAAATGATCGATTCCACTACATTTTCAAGACGAAAGCAGTTTGCCCTCGTAGCTATATTAAAAAAATTAAGGTTGAATAAATAGTTGTGACGTCATAAAATTCCTTCATTTAAAGTAGTCTCATTTTTGTGTTTCTTTCTCACGTATTCTGTTGATATTGCTAAAAGAGATTCAATATATAGTTCAATTAATTTGATAGTCTTCATATGACGTTTTTTTCTCATTTTAAACTTTGGCAGAAAATTGATTGAAAATTTTTGATATGTCAAAAATATGTTTTTTTGTGTTTATTTGATTTTCCTAATTCAAGTATGCATGTATTGTAGGAAATTAAGATAGCAATTATTTTAAATTTTTACTTATCGATTCAAAATTATCATAATTTATTAGTGCTTATTTATTGAAGTACCTATTGTTAAATAGCTACCAATTTATTAATAAATTTTCGATTCTAGTTCAATAAACTTAAAATCCTAGTTACAGAGTCAAGAATATTTCTATATAGTTATTAATGCTTTTTAAAAGTGCTTCTTTGCGGTGGAAAAAATTGAAACAATGTAGGTAAATTTATTTTCTAGTAAAATTAATTGTGAATATTTTATTTTTAATTTTACTACAATGTTGCAAACCAATATTATAATTTATAGTGTTTAATACATTTTGTATATTCATGAATCATGATAAATTTTATCTTCTTATTTTATCACGATATATTTGTCTTTGACATTTAATTTGTATTACAACTTACTAGGTTTAGATAATGAAAAATGACAGTGAGTGGTACAGAAAAAAAGTTCTAAATTTTATTAATAAAAGATTAGTGGAATGACTTGCAGACACCATTGCGATGTAAAATTTAAATTAAATGGAAAAAAAAATTAACATTTTTAAAGAATGTTGGAATTTCAAACTGAACTGAGCCTTTATGTTAAAATTTTATTATCTTAATGAATATTAGATTTTATACTTGTAAATCAGCATTTAAAATCATAATGCAATCAAAGAACCCTACGAATTGTTAAAGGAAAATATTGAAAATTTTTATAAGTTTTTAAAATTTTTTTTTGGGTCTCCCTGCTTTTAGAATTCAAGTATGTCTAACATAACTGAATTCGTAAATATTAAAGTTAATAATATAAGTTGATAACTAATTCTTGAAGAATAAACCTAGAAACGAGACTACATGTAGGCCGAATTGTAATATAGTTATTTTATAAATATATAAAACATTTAAAATTTAATCAAACCTTACCAAGGGTGTAACACCTGCTATACTGTCATAGTATGAAAAACAAGACCTAAACGTCACGAATCATATATGAGAAAGATGTATGTTTCTTAATCTATTTTAAAATTCAGTTAGACCGACACAAATTTTTTTTGTTCTGATAAAAATTTTGCAAAAATCTTAACATTTTTCAATTATGTCTTTTGGATTTATACAATCATTCTGTCAATTTTTATATGTAAAATAACTCCTGGTCATCCATAGGTAGTATAGACACGTAAGCATGCAAACATACACATGTACATTGTATATATGCATATAATTATGTATACACTTGTACTATATTTTATTAACTTTAAGAATCTCTTAAAAACATTAAAAAATCTTGATAAAATTAAACCGGTAAGTTATTTAGTTAATAAATTCATTTATTCTTGTGTTTGTAAAAATATATGTATAGTTGCCTATTATTATACTTATATATACATATATATTAAAAATTGTGCATTTTTAACAATTTACCTTATATTTTCTTGATTTGTCGTTTACACTGTTAAAAAAATTAATGATGTTGAGTATACAATTTATTCGATTCTTTGAGTATACAATTTATTCGGAAGTAGTTTGACAATTCGCCTATGGAAGTACAGAAGATTTAAGGCGTTCATACTGCAACGTTACATGTGTGGAATATTTTGGAGTAATTATTAAAATTAATGTAAAATCGAGCTTTTTGATTTTTTTCTCTAATTTATGATTAATCGATACCCTTTGCTCTCACGGGTTTTTTTTCTGTTACTGTCTTCTTGATTAATATTACCACTTTAGGTGTTAATTCTACCCCAGGCATTTTGATTTCTTTAGCATTATTGTAGTAATTTAACATCATTTTTTTACAGTGTATAGTAAGTACGTGTTCATAGAAATATTTCTATTATTTATTACCGTACATGTATGTTTGTAGGTATGCTCGGCTTATTTTTCAATTCCTAAGACATTCTTTTTTGTTTTTTTTGATCATCCTTAACAAATTTTAATTTTTAGCTTCTGTGTATATATACGAGTACAATAAAATTACTCACGACATATTCACGACATTGAATACCAAATCACGTAAATTTACTATATGTAACGTATAATATATGTGTTATGTAACATTGTGGTATACATGAAAAGACTCATCTGTTGTAGCTCTATAATTTATACCCGATGGATCAATTTCAGTTTCTCCTGAGAACATTCATTATTTAGCATTTATCACTTTTACTATTCCCTATAATATCTTCTACAAAAGGAATTCACTATTGATTCTTATGAATGTATTTATAAGCATTTTATAATATGTATATGTGTGTATCTGTTCATATAGATTGATGAAAATACTAGAATAGTTTAAAAATAGTATACAAAGAATCCATGATGACATTTATTTTACTTGTATGTTAAAAATTAACCAGTTTATAAGAATGTTATGTTGATTTAGTTTGTGTTGTGCTTTTTGTTTTTAACATCTAGTATGGCATATGATTGCTAATAAGAATATCACATTTTTTACTTTGTTTTTGGTTGTGATAGAAAAAAATCCAGACTTGATCTTTATATGTAGCAGAAGAAATAAAATTACAATTTTAAAATGTTAATCTTAATTCAGAATTACAGTTTAAGTTTTGGTGTATGTATTTTGAGGGGTGAACTTCCTCATTCTACCCAATTTTCTGCTTTCTACGTTGGTTATACTAATGTAGTAACTGCCTTCTATTGGTTTTCTTAACATGAAAGACTAGTGTATGCAAAATACGTATAAATTTGCCTGCTGCTTTTTCTATTTGCTTCCGATGTGAACTATTCCGGTTCGAACTATTTTTCAAAATATTCGCAAACGTAAAATATTTTCGATAACCAACTAAACGACGTCCTTGCTAGTCTGTTTAAAAATGATTTATGATTGACCTATTTACCGAATAGGGAAAATAGAATTGGGCTAGACTCAAAAGTGTTTTAATGTTTTAATCTTTTTTGAAATAAACCTTCCTTACTGAAATAAAAATATGAAATTAGGGTGAAATTATATTTCACGATAATTAAAATTGAAAAATCATTATGAACCTGCATATAAAATGATTAAACCTTTCTTATATTTATAAAAATAACGTTTCAAATCTTCTTACTATGGGAGATCATGAGTAAGATGAAATGTTTTGGATAAAACGTTTTGAATATGTGTGTCTAGAGTGTAGATAATTTTTTTTCATCCTCGTATGGTTATGTACTTGTCAAATAAACTCTTGTTTTCTGTCTACTGTTAAGTTTATGTTTTTTTTTTCTTATTATTGTTTTTTTGTTTTATTGTTTCTTGGTAAATGAAGAATTGTTCAAGAATATGAAAGGAGACAAAAATTAATCTTTCTTATATTTTTTGCCGATTGTAAAATATAGAAATAAGAATAAAAAATTCAATTAAAGAAAGCAAAAAGAGGTTTTCCTATTTGTACGCATAAAGGGAGTTAAAATTGGTTTTCACGTAATTGTATGTGAACAGAAGCTACTTAAGGTACGCTAGAAGATAGTTTTGGATTAAAAGTAAAATGAGAAGAGAAAAAAAGTTGTTTTGGTCAACTCTCAGATCCGCGCATTTGCTTTTAAAGTTTATAAAAGTTGAAAGCATTGGTTTGTCAATGAGTTTGTCAACGACTTTGTCAATATGGATTATTTCGACTTTGGGCATTTGACTTTTTTTTTGTTAAAGGCATCAACTCTTCAAGTAAATTCCGGTGATTCAAAAATAAATTTTTTTGTTGATAACTTTTTGAGTTTAGTTGTGCAATATCTTCGGAAATCGCCAATTACTTGTTGTTACAATGAGTATGATTTCATCACATGCATACTTATTCTGCTATGCAAGCTAAACTTTTTCCACGTGATACATTCAATTATACTTAAAATTCCTATTTTTCAGTATTTCAAACGAAATTCCGCATTTACTGTTCTTTTCATATATATAATTTTTTAAAAGTATAAAAATGCCTTCAACAATAACCTTTTTCGAACAAATGTATACGCTTTTGCCCCGCAGGGTGGTCATTCCCGAGACTAGAAAATATTTATCACCTTATTAAGAATTTTCATTATTTTTTTTTCTATTCCTTTACTTATTTTAACATTTTATTCTCATACATAGAATGTTTTGTTTCATATTAAAATATACACACGCATAAATATCCATATGCTGCAAAATATTTGTAGTGTGCTTCAAAGTGAGCTGGTGATTGGAACAAAAATTTGCTAATGTACGAATTAATATATATATAGTAATATACGTACAAAATCAATATTAATTTTAGATTTTTACAAGATGATTCTGCTTTGGGCTCTTAAAATTTGATGACAATCAATTATAAACAGCAAATTGTAAACAGCAGAGACATGTAAATATATCTTTCCGTTTTGTAAACCTGAAAAATAAGTCATGACAAGTCATTTTTATTCGATTTAGATATATTTACCGTCGGCTTTCCCTTAAATTACCCCTGCCTCTTTATGCCGGTCCTTCTTACTAACTCTTCAACCAACGTCTGTTTATCTTATACTTACTTGTTTATCTGCATACTTCCAAACTTTTAATGCGACATCCTTTTCTTGTCTACTTGCGTCTCTCATTTTTTTCATTTTCAAAGAAGGATGGATTCTTTAAATCTTTTCCTTTTTTGTATACTTCTGCCTCAAAAATCTTCGTCCCTTTTGTTTTCTTTACCCCGTACCTCATTTTCCATATTTCCTTATTTCTTAATTTCCACCCTCCTTCTGTTCGGCCGGCCATTCGTATCTCCTTTCTTAGATTCCGAATATGACTAGTGTCATATCAAAAATTATTTGTTTTTTTTTTTTTTATTTTTATTCATTCGTATTAGTTAATTAACTATCATTACTGTTACACCCTGTACATAATATACATATTAAATAATTCTTGTTATTTAGTATGACATTTATAATTAAAATCAAAAATACAAAACGTGTCCAGTAGCATCGACAATTTCTGATGAAAAATATATTAAAATTAATTTATTAATCTGAATTTCTAAGTAATTTTTATATACTCGTACATTTATAGTAGTTTGATTTATTATTGGAAAATTATTCTGTGAGAAATTCCAATTGAAATTTACGCGAATAGAAATTATAAATATGCACTTATGTCAATATACTCGTATACAGTGTTTTGTACAGTTGAAAATAATATTATGTGTGAATATATGATTGGAAATTAAATTTTAACATATTTTTATGTAAAAACAATTAAAATATGCTTATGATTAGAAATTGTGAAATAATTAAGAACATATTATGATGTTCTATTTTAACAATAAACTTTCAATTAAAAAATCATTCATTTGGGAAATAAAACTATTTTTATTAACTAGAATATTTCTATCAAAAACTGTTTCTTGATCTTGTCATGGATTATGATATTTTTCAAGAAACCTGTTAAATTAATTTGTCACAATTTTTAAAATACACATTTTCTATTTTATTTGGTATTTCAAATGCTTTAAAAATACGGTCTCCCACCTCTCTATTTTGTTTATTAATATTTTAGTTTGGAATCTGACGGAAAATCTTGTTCTTCCAAGTGTAATACTTTCTAGTTTAATTATGAACAATTTTGATCCAAAATACAATATGCAATATTTTTCTTATCAACTCCCATTAATGGTCCTTTTTGTGGATTAGTCCTGGAACAAGAGCTAATTTTATTTATCTAAAAAATAAAATTTCTTTTTCCAGCAATTTAACGTTATTATCAATTCAAATTTTGATTTCCCCATACAAAATTAAAGCGTCAATATTTTTTCTACCGGCAAATATTTTCACTAATTTTAGATATAATTTTTTTCTGCCCAATTTTGTTCAATTATTTGTTATATGTTTTTGGTTAATATAGGTATAATCTAATTTATTTAGGATTTAATTCCATTATTGAAAGAATAATGAATAAAATCTTAAGAACTAAGTATGAACTTGAATTAAAAAATTAAGAATCGCATGTTATGTGAGCACATTTACAGATAGACACTTATCAATGTATAAGTACTTACATGTATCTCATATTATTGATACTCCACCTTAGAAATTTTAATTAAAACCAAAACAAAAATAAAACAAAATCAAATTTTTGAGGACCATCGCGTTTTAAAAAAAAAATTATCTACGCTTTGAAATACCTTCAAATTCACCTTCTTCTTGTTATGGTAAAAATTAATTTAAAATTTTTTATTTTGTTTACATTTTTCCCTTTTTTACTTCATTATGCAATAATCGGAACAATTCAAGTTTTTGTTCCACCTTCTGCGCCCGATTAATAATTTCTTTTCTCTTTTTTTTTTCTTTTAAATTTTCACAGAAACTTAAAAAAAAAAAAAACAATAACAAAGCAACTACTGTCATATCTCTCAAATAATTTTTCTGTTAAATATTAAAAACAAAATCACAAAAATAAAAATAAAAGTTAAAAATCTCATCTTCTTTAATTGGCCGACAAAAAATGTCAGTTACAACGACATTAAAAGACCCACTGGAGATAAGAACCGCAACTAAAATGAATAAAAAACAAAAACAACAACAATTGAAAAAAATTTTAATAATTTTCCTTTTTAAACTTCAACTTAATCACGTCCGTCGAATTCTACGAAAAATAATTTTTCTTGATTTTCCACTTTATGGGTTTGGTGGTTGGTTGGTTGGATGGTCAAAAAACGTAGTATAAGCTTTAAAAAGCAAAATTGGTCTCAATTTTTGTTTTTGTGTGAGAAGTTGTAAAATTTTAATATTTTTACCTCTTATGAATTCCCAGTTATCTTTAAAATTTTGAAGATTTTTTTAAGAGTATATAGTAGAATATATCGTGGTTTTAATAATGATTGTTATTTAAATCATTACAATGACCAATGCGTCACTTGGCCGGAGTAATGAAATAAGTGATTGTAACTGATTGAACAGTTAAAGATTCATGTGGGCAACATTATATCAATTCTTTCATTTCATTTTAGAAATATTTTTTGCATTCCCTATAAGTTAGCCTTGAACTCGGAAAATTTCGAATAAATCTCTACTATTTCATACTAAGCTTTACAAAAAAAATATGCATTACCTTTCCATTACTTTTAAAAGTAAACCAGGGAAGAATAGGAAGATTTATATATGCTCAGAAAAGAAAATTCTAACCATTAGATATTCAAATACCTGCAACTAATCAATAATCAATAACGTCCAGCTCGTGGATCTTGGCCTGGTACACAGAACTCATCTTCGTGGCTTAAAGAAAACACATGATTTAAATTAACTTTTAAGCTTTATACCACCTTTTTCAAGAAATTGTTTAACAATTTTCAAAAAAAAATCGGGAATAGTTACTTTTAATTAAACATATGAATTCGTGTTTTGTTTCTTTTTTTATACGTAAATAACTTATTTTTACTCATGAGCACACACATGGTAAACATCATTATTATTGCAGAATAAACCCAACATCATCATCATTATTGTTATTATTGTTTATCATTCAATAATCAATTCAATCACTATTATTGGTTTATATCATTATTATCACTATCGTCATCATTTGGATTATCGTCATAACAGTCTATATATACAGGGAAGCGTATATGCATACTAAAACTGCTATACTTTAATTTGCTTTAGGATACAACAAGTTCTTTAAGGCTAGTTAGTAATTTTGATTTTTTTTTTATGTTTTTGATATTATATATTGCGTTCAGGTTTTTTGAGTGCTCTTTTGAATTATTTTTTTAGTTGTTTGTTTGCTTTTTTTCTTGATTTCATGATGATTTTTATCAAGATGTTTTAAAAGATGACGTCGTTCGTATCATTTCAATTTTTAAAATTTATTTAAATTGAATTTTAATAAATTTTGATTTTAAAACCAGACTTTTAATCCATTACATATATGCATGTGATTTGTGTGTATATACGTGAGTGTGTATAAATAAATACGTATGCTTGTATGATGCATTGAGATTAAAGATATGTACATTCATTTCATGTAAATAATAGTAAATGAAAGAAAGTATAAAATAATAAGCAAAACAAAAGTTTAGAAAACAAACAAAAAAAATTTTTTTTTATAATATTTGAGCTTTATATGGCTAAATTTGCTTTAGCAGTTTAATAAGCGGTTGGTTTGCAGAGGAAAATGGCTCTTTTAATAGAGAGTGTAATAGCTTTTTTTTTTAGAGTGTAAGTTTAGTAGTCGTTATATTGGTGAAATGTAATGAAATGAAACTAATAGTTTTATTCTTACAATATTAAAAGATTTAATAATTTAAAAAAACTTCAATAATTTTGATATTGAGTAATAATTGAAGAAATTGCTTTAATAAATTGTTTAAATTATTTAACAAAAAATTAAATTTAAAATGATTATTAAGATAAATTTTACATAAACAAGTTGTTCTTTTAAATTTTACATCAAAACTGTGTAAAATTGCACATTTCTTTATGGTATATTAAAAGATACGTTCAGTGGTAAATTCGAAACTTTTTTTCAGAAATATAAGTATAGATAAGAAAAGGTGTTAAATCATTTTTGTACGTGTAATACAAACTTCTGTAAAATAGATAATGGTGTAATGTTACCATATTTAAATTTTAGTACACTTTTACATTATATTTTAAAATTTTGAAATTAACTTTCAGAATATTAAATTTATTCTAATACGAGTATACCTTACAAAAATATTGTTTAATTTTACTCATTTACAAATAGAGGATAATTAAATGTCTTTTGTATTTTTACTAAAAGTGTAAAATTACTCAAAGAAAGTATTTAAAACGTATGATGTTAACAACAGTAAGAATTAGAAAGTGTAATTTTACTATCATTTTTAATTTAAAAGTAGTTTAAAATTACACTATTTTCAGTATATGAAAACACAGTTGAAAAAAGTGTAAAGTTACACTTGAAGAATTGTTTTTATGCTCACGTAATATTATTTGAGCAAGACTCAATCAGTTCAAATTTTTTTCATTTTGAATTCAATTTTTGGAACAAAAAAATGATCATTAAAGGAGGAAAGATAATAAATAATTCATTTGTAATCAAAGCCTTTGAATAATAAAAGCGCAGAAAGTCCCAAAACGCAAAATAAAAATAAAATTATAAAAATACAAAAAAAAAAGTGATATGGTAAAGGAAAATGAGACAATCAAAAGACTTAAGAGAGAAACTGGTTAAACAACTACAAATGGTCCGGCAGTAAATAAGAAATGCCATTCCTTGTACATTTTTTTTTGTTATCATCTATCTTATTTCCTCTTATTATTGTTATTATTTTTTGTATATTAATTTTTGTTTTCTGTTATGTATCACACATATTCAATTATATATTATTTCTTGTTAGATAATAGAAGAACAATAAAGAAAATTTGTAAAATTTATCAAAAGCCGATGGTATCCTTGAAATTAAAGTTTTTAAGTTAACCTCAAATGTATTTTTAAAATAAAGATTTGTTAGTTTTCATTCACTTACCATTATTAATTAAAATTTACCAGTAATATAATTATCGGATTTTGGGAAATTTTTGCAGAATTAACGCTTCTAGTTGTAATAAACTCTTCAATTTTATTTCCAGACTATTATTCAATTATATTTTTAACATACGACAATCATATAAATTTGATTTTTGAAACTAGATGTTACCGAAAACAATTAGCCTTAAAATATCCCGTTTTTGTGCGAAGCGGTGTCAAAAAATTTTATGTTTAATATTCGGAAAGTTCGAATAAAATTATTTCCAGATTATTTTTCATTTGTTTATAAAATTTTTGGATATTTTCTTTTTTCTGTTTTCTTAAAAATTTGTACAGTTGATTAAGATTTGATTATGCAATTTTTTTCAATTTTGATTTTATTTAAATTGTTTTGTTTTTTTTTTTTGTTCGTTAATGCGTGATGTTTTGATAAAACCGCACTTAATGATTCATTCACTCGTAAAACTATTCGTCGTTCCTATGCAAAGTGAGTATTTTAAATTTAGTTTCGATTCATATTCATTTCGGGTGTATGTTATTCTCTCTTATGTAGATGTTTGTATAATCAAAGTGTATATGTATGTATAGTGTTGCTGCTGAATTGCAATGAAAAATTAATACTTTCAATTTCCTTTAATTTTAATTTTTAATTCACACTTTTATTACTGCTTCTTGATAGTTTACTCAAGGTTAAAATTAATATAGGATAAACAAAATTTTACATTGATCCAAAAAATAGCCTAAAATTATTCAAAAATTCATTTTTATCTATAAAAAATTTTCTTGTATTGAATGGAGATGAAATTTGACATAAAATATCTTATTATTTTATGAAATAGCAGAATTTTTGAATAATTTGTTTTTAAAAAATTCGAAACTTCTATTTCTGAAATCTTAAGGGGAACAGGATTCAAGAGAAAGGTTAGTTGAAAGCCGAAATTATTTAACTCCGTTAAAAATTACCAAATTTGAGCTGATTGCAATCAATATTATACTGAAAATTCAATTGACAAGTAAATGACATTTTTTAGTACCAACAACAATTATGATAGTTGCAATAAGGTGTTAATATTAAAAATTTCGAATTTTGCAAATTAATTGAAACTTAAAATACCAAAAGAATTACTCAAATAATTTAAATTTAAATTTAATTTTGTTTATTTTATTTCAAGGACTGGTGTAGCATGTTAAATGCTTAAAAATTTTATAAATCCTTATTATTTTGTTTATCATATTCCAATAGCATGCATTTAAAGCGCATACATATATTCGTATTTCTGTGTACATATAAAAATTTCATACAATACGTTCATTCATACATATATATGTATATACCCTTTTAAAAAAATAATATTCGCATTCTTATACCATAATGAATTTAGTTTTTTGTAGGAATACTGCAGACATAATTACACTGATGTTACAAGTTATGCATTATTGATGTTCGTTTATTTTTTTTCATTTATAAAATTTTGGGATTCTCGAGGTTGTTGTACAACTTATTATTGCACAAAGAAATAAAGTATATTTTTTTTTTGTTTTCATTTTATATTTTAATAGTCTTTTAATTTTTAATGACTTAAAAATTTACAAAAAAAATAAGAAAAATAAAATTAATATTACTAAAAAAAAACATTGATAAAAACTATAAAAAATTAATGATATTTCAGCACCTGATTTGAATTTATAATAAAATTTTCGGAGATTCGAATATATTCACATCCACAATGAACATTTATATATATACATACATATATGTGTGCGTATACGTATGAAATAACAAGGAAAACCAACATGTACATAATAAAATTTTTAGGATTGGTATATTTTTAATCTACTCCGTGCTCCCTGCATATTTCTAAAATTATACTTGAACTGATATTTTAACTGTTATATACAATGACTTTTTAAATAAGTGACAAAAAATAAAGTCCATTGACAATAATATAGATCTGTGAGAATGAAATTAGTCGAATCTGTCATAATATTTTAAAAACTTAAAAATAAAAATGTTACACTCTCGTTAGGAAAAGGAAAACGAGTAGGAAAATTCTGTTTAATGTCGCCTTAGTCAGTATTTTCGGACCTTTTTTTTTGAAAATTAGATCTTTTCTTAATTAAAGTTTTTTTGGAATTGTACGAAAAATTAATGATCGGATTTTGATAAAATTTTATGCCCGAGTGCTCAAAATTTGATTCAAACAAAGGGATGCGATTTATAGTTAAGGAATATTTTAGCAGGTTGTTTTTGGTTAAAATTAAGTGGACAAGATGGTTTTCAAAGTACAAATTTCTTACATAATTTTTCAAAAATTTTTCAAAATCACTGTGTTCCAAGGCTCTAATGTTATTTTAATTAAAAATACTTCACGTATTTAATAAGTGTCTTGAATTTAAATTTAATTTTGAATTGCAACTTTTTATTTAATTTTTATTTGAATCTTAATTGATTATAATTATATAATTTTAATTATTTTTAAGTATTACTGATTAATCTTGAACGGTGTTTATCTTTCCGATTCAAAATTAATCACAATTAATTATTCAATCGTGAATTAATAAATTATGCTCTCAAATCTATGAGATTATTACAATTTTCTCTTATTATTATGCTCTCGAGTTTGTAAAGCTATAAAATAGTTTTTATATAAATTTTCTCCATTATTCCTAATTCACAATATTGAATTCTTTTAATTTAATGAAATTGTGACTGAACTGATTTGCAAATATCATTCAAACGTTCTAGAATTTTAAATAACATTTCAAATTTTTACTTTAATCAATGATTTTGGGGTTTTTTTTTTGCCTTAACAAAATTTATTCATAATAATTTAATCGAAATCATTTAAGAAATACTAAAAAGAGTTAAAAATATAAATAAATTAAAACATTAAATTTAATTATTTTTATTTATTTTTGATTTGAAGAACTTGAAAAAAAAAAATAAAATCTAAATTTATACTCAGTCGCAATAAAATAACACGTTCTTCATTAAGTCTACCCTCATATAATAATAATATTAAAAAAATCGAAAAATTTCAACTTCATTATTATTTTTTTTTTGCTATATTAATTTTATGTAGATTAAGAATTTTTGAACAAAAAAACAACTTTTGGAAGATGGGCATAAATTTTAATGTTTTATTAATAATTACAGTAAATTTGCAATAAAAGTGAACGTACAACGCCCTCTAGATATAAAGTATAAAATAATTTTGTATACAAGTAAATTTCTGTAATAAAAACATTGCCATATTGCAAGTGGTGTCAAAATTAGCAGCAAAATTGATTTTTTTTTATTATTTAATTGGTGTTTATGTTTTTTTTTCCGTTATTCTATATTAACACATTTAATTTTCCATTATTTATTGTATAGTAAAAGATGTTCTACAGTTCCGCATTAATAGGTATACATAAATTTCCTAAACTATATTCAGGAGTATGAAAAATATGTAGAATGAACTTGAAATTTATTTTATATTTAAACCGATGATAAACCAACAAATCGCCGGATATGTAAAAACTGGTTTTTTAATTTTCGTATTAAAAAATAATGTCAGGTTATGACAAAATTATACACAACAAATATTGATACCATGTAAAATATCGATATCTAATATCGGCAAGAAAATCTCTATATTCAAGAATGAAATATCGATATATTGTAATATGAAAAAAATCGCACCCATCCCTATACATTCAATTACTAATTTAAATTTGGACGGCTAAATTTGCATTAAGATTTGGCCTTGATAACTAACCATGAAATCTGAATTTTAAAATTGTGTCGCAAAATTTTTTTGATTATAAAAATTGTGTTTTAATTTTGTTTCTATGTTTCGCATTCAATTTATGAAGGTTCCACTGTATTTATTTTAGCTTACACTGGATTTTATTAAAAAATTAATTAAATAAAACCAGTCCAATTAAATAAATATTAAACTTTAGAACATTTAATTATAATGATTTAAGAAGGTTTTCCCAGATTAGCAAAATATATAAACTTATCGATACACACATATATCTATATATTATAATAGCGCTATCATTCCTAAGAGTTTTATATTTTGTTTTTCTTAAAAACTTAAACAAATTAACAAATTACTTAATTTTCTAGGTTTATGATAGCCAGTAATCAACTGTTTTTACGTGACTAATTAAATGATTACAAGTTTTGATCATTTCTATTGAAAATATTATTAAAATATTCATTGAATTTTTATATGTAGTATCTGTGTATATAGTTTAATTATAAATACCATGCTCATATAGTAAATGAACAGTTTGTAGAGCTTTTCGCAACTAAATTAACACGAATGAGTGCATATTATAAAGATTGTGAAACTGCCAATAATTCTCTGTTAATAAAACAATTCAAAAGAAAAAAATTGATTGCGCTGAGTAATCAGAAACCACACTTAGGATAAATACAACGTAGGTAATGTCGGATAATACATATTGTAAATTTTGAAAGTTTGAGTTTGATATTGAAAATGATATTGCAAAATGTATTTCTCTTTCATGAATATAACACTCGAGAAATATTTCAGATTGTTTAAGAGTAGTATAAAAGTATAGATGGAACGCTGTCCAGTCTACTACAGTCTTATGCACCTCTGGATAAGAGGTACAAAAATGGAACACAATATTTCATGCGGCATTTAATCGTTTACAAAAGGAGTTATCGTTTTGTGTAAATTTCATTTGAAAAAATATATCGCAAAGTTCGCGATATAAATTAATCTTAACCCGACCAAAGTTATACTAACAAATTTATCCTAACTAATCTATTATATTCGTATGCATATCTTAAAATTCTGTTTGATAAAACTTATCTCGTTTGATATTCACAATATTTAGCATGTTTAATATTGTGAATATAATTAAAATGTTCATTTGAATCAGAAGGAGAAAAAAGCTCTCTTAAACTAGTAATTCTTGTTTTAAATCTTAAAATTCATATCTAGTTTAGTTTATTGCAAATAATCAGCAAAAAAACTTATTAATTATTACCTTATGTACACGAGTACTATGTAGTTGAAGTGTGGCGCCTTTACAGTAAACAAAAAAAAAAAAAAAACATATTTTAAAATTTTTTTTAACATTTCACATGTTATACATAGAGATACCACTAGGTTGCAAAGCCTTTTAAAATAGAACACCTGTAAAATATTTTACAAAATTTAATAACGAAAAAAAAAAATTAATTTTTCTTTTTTGTAATTTATGTAATTTATAAAATTTTACAAATTAATTTAAATTTATAAGTCAAACGTAAATAAATCAAAATTTGGGTATAAATTTATTTATGACATTTGCGTATTTGCATAAGATAATAACAAGTTTGAACGGGTTTAAAGGGTGTTTTACGCCTCCTTATAATTTATTTTCCAAGAAAAATTTTTTATTTTGAAATTTAAAAAATTAATATTAAAATGTTATGCAATGTCTTAATTACAGTTTATAAGGTCAAACATTGTTCAACGGATTTGTTTGATAAGATAGAAATTTTAGCTAAGTTTAATTTGTAAACGTTGGGGGAATTTGTTTGATAAAGGGATACGGAACGTCATTGAATTATTATCGAAAAAATAGTCATGATCATTGACAATGTTCAATGTTACAATTTCTGTGTTTACACCATGACTACTGCATCAATATTTGACAAATGTTTTACGCAAAGGTAATAAAACATATGTCAACCGTAGATGCAAGAATTGTCATGTAAATACGTTCATGAATTTGTATACGAAAAATTAAAATACGACATAATATTAGAATGTTATTAAACTATTAATAAATTTAATCCAGTAATAAGTAATCACAAATAATTTTTAATTTTTCTTTTTAATAAAATTATTTTATATGTCTGTATGTATATAAACATGTGTATTTTTACATACTATTGTGAAAATTTACACAAATATATTTCTGCGATTACACGTCAGGTTTGCCCAACATTTTTACCTCACATTCAAATTAACTAAAATATTTATTTGAATATTGATAAAAATTATGTTTGGCTTCGTTTTTAAAGTACAGATTATGTGGTGAGCCTGATAAGCTTAAATATTGAGCAACATAGAATATTTAAACTTACAGTTTCTACTTTCTGTAAAAGAAAAGGCATTCCGATTTACGATAAATTTGAAAGTATAGGTTTGATTCAAGATTTGTTGTTGAAAATACAAAATTTTTTGGGAAATACTGAAATTGGTGTCACCATGAACTTCTTTTGGAGAGCTCCACTTTTTGCAAGCAAAATATTGCAAAAATAATGTTTATTGCGCAATTGTTATTTTAAATTCATTAATTGAATAAAGTCGCGAACTACACAGAGAAAATCGAAATAAAATTTAACAACAACAAAGAAAAAACAAACCACATTCATAATATATGAACTGGATTAAGACAAGAAAACAAAATTTCCAGTTTTGGTTGTTTTTCATTTTTATTTTTGATAAATTGATTTTGTCCCTCGTAACGAAAGTCACAATATTTCGAATATCAAAAAAAAACATTTTTTCCACTTTTGTAATGAAAATCTTATAAAAAAAATTTTGGAAAAACAAAACTTAATAAACTTATTGAAATATGCCATCTGGAGGAGGAGGTATGAAATATTAAATTTGAATACAGAATGCATATATAAGTATTTTGGTTGCATATACATTAGTATGAAGTTATCTACAGATTTTTTCATAATTAATTTAAAAATGTCATAAATTTGAATCAAGTTAAACAAATATTTTAAGTGTCCATGTAAAACTTGTTGCCATGATATGAAAAATTGAGATTGACACTTTCAATTGTATTATTTTTCACATCGATTCATTGCTGACGAATTCGTTGAATTTTAAAATTTGATTCTTACTTCGATTGCACCAAGTACCAATATTGTATTCTTTAAGTAAATTCTGCTAAACTTCTAAAGTTTTTCCATGTGAAAGTGGTAATTTTTTTGAAGTATGCTGAAAGTCTTATTTTTGAAAAAACTTAATTTCAAAGTTTTATGTTCAAAGTAATCTTCCCACCTTTTTTTATTTTAGTTTTAATATTACATTGCCATAATAGCTCTTTAACGTTTTCTATGCTTTCTTGCCTTTATTTGAGACGATTTGCTCTATCCTGTTTCATACTAAATTTTTCATAGTTCCTTCGTACAAATATTTTCTTCAAAATCTCAGTCACTGTTAAGCTTTTTTTAAAAATATTTTCAACTTTTCTTTCAAGCGTTCCTTCCAACCTTTTCTGTACTTAGATTTATATATCTACTGTATACAGCAAACTTTTCTATTTTAAATAACTTTCCTGCTTTCCGTTCAGAAAATCTATACTCCAGTCGATATCAGTGGGCTTCCTAATATTTTAATATTGAAAGCCCGTACTGATATCGTTTACTTTAAAAATTTTATGTGTGGTTTTGTTTGAGACTCAACTTAAGAGATTCTTAATTTAAATTTTATTATTTATTGAGTTATTGTGATCAATTTAAAAATTACACTTTTAATTCCAATACGAATGCAGTTTATAGTTTTAGCCTAACGGTATGCAATTTTTCAGGAATTTTTATTTTTTTATTTATTTTTAAATGAAAAATTAAAATCAATTTTCTTTTTAGAATATTTGCATTAATAATTAAACGAACAATTTCAATAAATGCTTATGTTGAATTTTCTATTTAAAATTTTTTAAGAAACGATCAATTCACACAAGCAAATTTCAAATTTAATGCATAAATAATCACTGCATTCGAAATCACATTCGAATACAAGTGATTAACAAAATTAATTTATTAAAAATGATTATCAATAAACAGCGACAAGTATGATATTTATTTCAGTTCATTTATCTAGAAAATTATACATGAAAAACAGGTTATTTTTTAAATTAAATAATTTTGCAATTATTTTACTGTAATTTACAATAAAATATCATAACCCTTAGGTATATACGATAATTTTATATTCAACTTTGTACTTTTAATTTTTTTTTTTATGTTGTCATATGTTAACTATCAAGTCTTCATACTGACTCCTATAACTACTGACTTTTATAATTTATTACTTTTTCATTTATTTTGTAATTTTTAACTTTTTTGTATAATATGTTTGTGTTCACAAATATGAGTAATAGCAGCATAAAATGTCATTATATAAAATGAATTTTTAATATTTCCAAATATTATTAATGATATTTTGTTTTAAACATTTTATATATTCATAATTTTACTATATGGTCTTCTCGTAATATATATGTATACTAGTATATGGAAACAGGACACCCACGTATTTAGAGTATTTTTTTGTTTCTAAATAAGTATAATAATTTTTATTTTATATTGCAAAAAACTGCAAAAAAAAATTTAATTGCTGCTTATTGAAATGAATTTTAGACAAGATTATTATTATACCTCAGGGATGAAGTTATTTAATAATCATAAGTTGACATTAAAATGGCATTTATCTTTTTATTTCTCTCTTAAGAACATATTATATCACAAGAGATTTTAAATTACTATATATTAGGGTCTTGTTTCGTATTAAACAATACGAAAACAATTTAAAATCTCGTATAGGGTATAATAATGGAAATTGCATTAATACCAATCTAATATTAATGAGTATTGGTAATGGTTTATAGATAGGTTATGAGGAATATGCCATATAATTTTTGGGAGACAACAATACCTTACTCCTTCAAGGGGTTTTAGATTTCGCTGTTATCACTGAGTCCGGCCATTCAAGTAATATAAACAATAAGAAGACAGCAATTGAGGAATTTTGAAATTTTCTTCTCTGTATACAGATATATGCATAAGTAGTATTCGGTAGTATTAAGTTAAACTGCAGTTAGTTTTTCGGTGTACCCAGTAACAAATTTAAAAGCAGTTATAACGAATTAAATCAAGTGATTATAAATTTAGAACATTAATTTTTATGAGCTCTGTAACACATTTAGAACATATTTTAACATTGTTTTATGATCTAAATTTAATTTCCAAATTTAAAAGTTTTTAGGGAACATTAAGTTGCATTATTGCAAAATTTTTCTAATAATTTTAAGTTTATTTATGTTTTCTTCCAAAAATAATTAATGAAATTTTAAGCCGCTCCTCATAATATTATGTATTAAAGGTGTCAACTGCAAATGTCAACTTATGAGTTTCTTTTATATTACTTTGTCGTGAGCTTATCTACCTATATTTGAGTTAAACTTAAAATAATTATTATATAATAATAAAAGAAATAAATGTATAGAACTTAAATTTGATCTTTAATTAAAGGTTACTTTAACTATAAATTAAAAATTCTAAATGAATTTTTTTTTTAGTATCGCTTTATAAATGAGTTTTAATTGAAATAGATTAATTTTTTTTTTTAATTATGTGTTTAAATATTTATTTGAACACATTATTATTACACACAAAGATAATTCTTATTTATTAAAAAATTTTGAAATTTTTTCATGCAACATGCCCAATTCAATTTAGTTTTTTACTATAGGTTTTCCTTTAAAAATTCTTACATGGAACATATCGTGCGGTCAATAGTAATTCATTCTTCCCATATTTTTTCTTCCTGCACCTTTTTATTTTAATTCAAGTCAAGTCAAAGTATCGTGCAATAAAAGATCATGTACTGTAAATTATTTAATAACACGATATTGCAAAAAAAAAAAAAAAAATTTGTCATAAAATTTTTGTAATTGACAAAAAAATAAATGATTTTTACGTGGAAATTTTTTTTTTTTACATGATAAAAAAATAAGTAATAGAATTTTATTTTGGCGCCTGATCTAAATTTAAAAAAAAAAAATTCCAGAGAACATAGAAAATTAATGATTTTTATTTAAAAATATTTTAATAAAAATGTGAATTTCAATTTAATGTTATTGTTCAACATAAAGGTGTTTTGTAAAATTGTGATTTTTTTTTTCTGTGTTATTAAATTCTTTATTTGTTTAAAAATCCATTAATTTTAATAGTTCAATTTTATTTAAATAAGGAATTGAATAAATTTGGTTGCTTGTATAAAAGGTTTAAGATGTGCTGCAAATGTACTGATTTAAGTTATTAAAATTTGTCAAATGTACCAAAGAATTTTACAGAATGAAAAAACAAATAATGAAATATTTGCTACTTGGAATATTTACTACATCGTACGAGACACATAAGTACTGTGTGTTATTATAGCGTGCCTATTGTCAGTATTTTGAATAAAGGTATTCTAAAAGAAAAAAAAATATTAAGATTTGGAAAAATCTGTATCCCCTTAACTATAAGTAAAGCAATGAAGGTGAAAACAATTGTCTTTTCAGAAATATTTTCTTAAATAGATTTCGGGCAGTGTAGTATAATCGACTAAATTTATTGAATTTCCAATTAGATTTCCGATTAGTTGAAAATTTTCCATATACACGAAAAAGAATGTCATCAATGTGCCAACATACAATTATTTAAATATGAAAATTTTTTTGAAATATTTAACAGAAATTTCCAATTAAGAAAATTTCTTGGAACATTAATGGATTATAAAATCTAAAATTGTATGGTTCATCTTAGACTTTTATGGAAAACTTCAGTGGTTTTTTTATACAACCGTATTAAACTAATTTTCCTAAAATTTATATTCTTACATAAATTATGGTTACTTTTCATCAAAATTAAAATTTTAATTTTCAAAGGCTTTTCACCTCTTTCATTCTAAATTTAAGATGTTCGAATGTAATTAATTGTATTGTACCTATTATAAAATTATCAAATACAATTTGTTTTTCATATTTTATAATTTCTGATTTTTTTTCTATATTTTTTACAATTTAATATTTTATTTTCTCTTCCGATCATTATTTCCCATTGAATTTTTCTATATAGCCATTTAAATTTAAAATAATTGTAAATGTTCATTTTCGCATAACGCACCATAATTATTAACATAACGATTATCTTTTATAAAATTTTTTATATTTTTAATTTTTTTTATCTATTTCTACACTTTTTATTCTTTTTTTTTGTATTTTTTTGTGTTGATTTACGCTATTCAACGCTTTCCCGGTTGTAACAATGCCATATTTTTGTTGTGACTTTTTTCTTATACTCTTCTCTGCTCTTTTTTTTTTCTTTTTGATAGTAACATGAATGTAATGAGTTCAAGTGCATCAAAAATATTAATAAATACAAAAAAGTTTTTTGAATGAAAATTGTAAATTGAAAACAATAGAATTTCATAAAAGTAAAAGAGTGTAAATACAAAAAAAAAAAACAATAAAACAATTATTTTATTTCAAAACAAAACAAAGTGTTATAGTCATGTTATTTAAGTTTGTTCATAAACAATGCATATTATTAGTACACAATGCTTTCCAAAAGAATTAAAAAAAATAATAAAGATCTTTGCATGTACACAAGGATTGAACTTTTAAAGATGGAAGTCGATTAAAGTGCTTATAATGTGTAATTAATATCATGTTTCAATGTAAATAAATGTAAATTAGTGTATGGTAACTCTGCATAATGCTTTATACAATACTCTTTTGAATGGAAACAATAAATTTATTTTATATTTAAAAATAAGTAGTGATAAAAGGTGATTGACTGCATTATTGATTCAGTGTCTTACAATTAAAAAGACACAGAAGAATCTAATTTTTAGAGTCTAAATAACATTCTGTTAATTTAATGTTTAAAAGAACCACAAGAAAATATGTAAATATAAATGATTTCTTTACATAAAAATTACTGTATTTGAATTAAAACAAGTTAAAGCGGTGGGGACTTATTAATACCTACGAGTATAACCATTTATTTTCTTCGAAAAATTATCATTCTCATTCTGTGAGATTTATATCATGCGATTTGTGTCACTTAAATGTCACTTAAAAGACATTCTCTGAGAGTCATTTGTATTACACGAGCGGTATGTATTATGTATATTTAATATTTATATTTCTTATTGCATACTTGTAGGCCACAAATAATAAATTAACATTGACAATTATCACGTATCATGTCTTACAGAATGGAAAAGTTTACGTGACATGAAGTATATTAACGTTTCCCATATCATTTCAAAATTGAGATAAAAATTGTTATCGAATCGGATAGTTTTTTCCATAAATTCTGTTAAGGGTTTGTTGGTATGCGCAATAATTCCTTAATCAAAAATTCGACTTTAATAAAATTAACAAAAGAGTTATTTATAGTCACACCCTGTCTATGTACTTCGCTTATTTGCAAAAATTTAATTTCATAAAAAGTCAAAAGATTTATCATTTAGAAAGAAAATAAAATAAAAATTTATTTGTTTCACTTATAACGATCGAAATTTTTATATTTTGTGAAAATGAAAGTGAAATTTTTTTGAACTTTTCTTTTTTTTTTTTAATTTATTGTCTCTTTGTTTTTCTTATTTTTTCTTATGCCTGTTATGAATGTCGTAAATGCCTCGTTGCACAAGTACATATACAGTCATTATTACATGATTGTAGACTTGTTTTTTTTTTTTAATAATATTATGTAGACGACATTATAATAACACCAATGTCTTGTTGTGCTCAGCTGACATCAATATAATGATCGCTATAAGCAGAAAATTAAACAAAATAATATAAGAAAAACGTAAAAAAAATATATAAAACTTACATTCACATCGTTTTCCAAAATAGCAACAGAGCAGTAATAACTAAGAAAAAATTCACATAATCGCAATCTCTTACCTAACAATTTTCTAATTTTTCTCCTAAAATGTGAACAGAGATAGACAAAAAAAATAAAATCATAAAAATAAAAAAAATTCATAGACAAACAAGCATGTAATTTAATTCGTTGTCTTCGTTAAATCTAGTTATACGTATCCATTGTCAGTTTATAAAGTTACATACCTACTTGGCAAGTTTTATACTTGCTTATGTACGTATGCATTGTTCAAATTCCACTATTTTAAAAACTTTGGAAGACAAAAAAAAAAAAAAAATAAAAACAAAATGTTTTCAACTTAACAGATTTTTTTTTTAATTTGAAAGAAATTATTTCAACAGATAAAAGAAAAAAGTAACAAAATGTTAAACTTTTTCATTTCACTTTCCTTTTAACATTGGCAACATTTTTTAATGGAAGTCGCAACTCTAAAGAAAACAATTGCGACAGAAAAAGAATCAAACCTCTATTACGCCAAGTTCTATGCGTTTCTTGTTCTCGTTATCATTTGGAATATTTAAATCTTTGAAGATTTGAGCTATTACCGTTATTCGAAGAAATTTCGATAAATAAACATAATAGTAAAAAATTTGAAAAACGTCAATATTTTCGTTCTAGTTAAATTAAGGAAGATCAAACATCTAGAACAATATGTATATTTCTTTAATACGAAATATTGTAAAAATGCAATGATGATAATTCAAAATACGCATTTTAATGTGTTTTGTTCTAAGTTGATTTGGGGCCTAATAAACACTGTTTGATCAACTTTATGATTTATCGCCTAATTCAGAATTTCTATCTGTTATTGTAAGTAAATTAATGTTTTCGAAATTGAGTATAGTTCAGTAAAAAATCGTCTCGGGGCAGAAATATATGAAAAATTTTTAATATCGTAGAATATTATAAACTATATACATTTTTAAATGTAATATTACTGTTTTTATATGCCAGGTTTTTGTATTTTATTTACTCTTATTATTTTACAAATTATAATAGAATATAAAATGTGTAGATTTGTACTTGTATCTTAAAACTACGATAAAAATTTAAAAATACGATAAAAATACGATAAAAGTACATTTTTTTCTTAAAAACCAAGGAAAATAAATGAAATTTGAGCTTTCTGTATTCAAATTCAAAGTCAGTGATTAACATAATTAGTTTTTATTTTTAAACATGATGTTAAAAGCATAACACTAACAGTACTACTTTGTTTGTACTCATTTTAATGCTATTCCCCAGTTGATTTAAATTGTTCACTAATGCATTAACAATAATTTGATCTTCTTCATGAAATGGAATCTCAAAAATTTTACATTTTAAACATTTCTACCCAGATCGTACTCCCAAATTAATAGTTTTATACGTAAAATAATGGCTTCATAAATAGTTCAGGTGAATTATTTTTTTTGCTTTTACTATTAAATACTATTCTTATTTCTTTCTACATTTTAATTTTATTTATGAATATTTCAACTACATTATTTATGTTTTTTTATCTTAATACAAGAAACTAAACTGATTTTAACACTGCAGTAACGCTTCGATAAGCATAACGTAAACACAACCGGCTTGCATAACTACTTATATGTATGTATGTACATATATATAATTATTTTTTGACTTATGAATTTTCATTTTTCTTATATTTTTACTTACACTGTGGCGCAATGGTTAATATTTTATTACGATTAAACTTACTTTTCCTGCCAAGTAATTTTGAAAAAGAAGGAAGTTGTCATATAAAGTAGCTACTAAAAATTTATTTAGTTTATTTTACCGCTAGTTTGACATTTTTGACATTTTAACCTTTAATTGAAATAATTTAGTATATTTGAAATTTATATTGGTTTATCTGCCGTGATATGGTTATTAAAATTTGGAAATTAATGCTTTCCTTTACATTTCCTTATTTGTTTTAGAATTATTAGAAAATATAAGGGTCTTTTCAATAATTCTCATCTATTTTCTTAGCTTAAAAAATAAAAATTTTCGCGTAAATATTTAACGATTTCAAAGTTATGTTTAAAAAATAAATGAACTGTAAATATTTTATGTAATTGCAATAAGTTGACAAGTTCTGAAACTAAAATTTTTCTAATGTAACTTTTAATTATATCTGAAAACTTGAAGTATTAAAGCATTGGAAAAAGAACAATTTGTTTCCGTGCAATTAAATTGAAAATATTTATTAGAATTTTTTAAAATTGTTTTAAGAATTTTCAAATCAGTATTTTATATCTCTGGGCATTTTTCATATAAAAAATATAATGTTGGGAAGGAAAATATAATACAAGCATATTAACCCAAATAACTTGAAATTATATAAATCTTTTATTGTTTTAAAATTTGTAGGCATTTCAAGCTGATATTGCTTTTGGCGAAATATAAAATATCTTTATATTAGCTTGGGCATAGACTCAAATTGTGAAATTTAAAATTGTGTCCTTACTTTGGGTTGCAGTGACTCTGTACAAATGTTGTTTTAATTTTGTTTTCTTCATTCATCCATACAATTCTTTATTTTAAGCCTGTCTTTCATTTAGGATCTGTCATTTTCATCCTTTCAAATTCTTCAAAGTTATTTTCAATTTTCAAATTATTTCACAAAATTTATAGTATGAATAACATTATGGACAAGTACAGGGTGTTTTTTCATGAAAACGAGTCATATACATTTACATATTTTTTTAATTTGCTTAATAGACTACGATCTAATATTGTTACGATCAAATATTGTTATCATGAAAATATTTATTAGATTTTCACTTTCATTCAATGTTATAATAAATTATTTTAATGATATAATAAAAAAGTCAACAAAAGATCATCTATATGGTATACGAGTAAATATTGTGTTAGGTATGAACATCTTTGTATATACATGTGTGTATTAATTTAATATTGCTTATGGATAGAAGCGTAACGAAAATTTTCGTATTTATTTTATAGCTAAATAATTAAAAATTCTATGGTAGTAAGAAAAATCTATTTAAGTCAAAATTAGCAGTTCCAAACAAATTCATTTTAATCCTAAAATATAAAAATTTAAAAACTAATTTTTATATTTTGGGATTCCTTTACCGTTTCGGTTACATGTACATTGTCTTGTAATGGAATAGACAATGATTTTGAAAGAAAAATGTATAAATATACCCACAAATTCGAATATAGAAAATCGGAATTTTAGTGTTCAAATTAAATGTTCAAATTTAATGGTCATTAAATTTTTTCTTAACATAACCTGTAATGTAAACGAAAAATTACGGAAAAATTTTTGTTTATACCACAGAATTGTTATGAATTTTATTTATGAAATCTTTGTTGATTTGTTTATTTTTGTGTATTATCTTACCGTTCAGCATCTATGTATAAGTTCATGCTCATAAGTAGCTCTATATTATTATTATACATATTGTATAGGGTGTTATATACATATTGTTGCATATTATCTACAAGAAAATATCATATGACAGGAAGTTTATTTTGTAAAAGTCGGAAAAAGCACATTTTTCTTTCATTACTCTTTTACTATCTTTCTCTCTCTATCTCTCTAATGTCTCTCTCTCTCATTTTTTTTCTTTATCCATTTATGAATGATTATTATTATTATTGTTTCTTAAGTTGATTTTTCATTTGTAACGGTTCAAAAAGAGCTCAGTTTAATACTCGCATTTTCGTTTTCCTTTTTTTTTTTGTATTTTCTCTTGCATCATCATAGATTGGCGTTTTTACTTTTTAAAAGAAAGACTTTCATTCTCATTTGCAAATTTTTTCTTTTTTTTTTTTTTTTAACTATAATTTATTTTAACAGAGCATTGAGAACGATAGCAAGTAAATGTATAGTATAATAGTACATACATTCACATATACACGCAATTGAATTTAATGTTTTTAGTAAAATGTTAAAAGTGGAAGTATTCAAGATTATTATTATACTACATTTTCGATAAAAATAAAAAGTGGAAATATTTAAAAAGTGTTTATAGGAAATGTGAACAATATTCGATATTAGTTATGTATTACGAGAATGTTTGTAATAAGTGTGTGTTTAGACTTGTATTATATGTGCATTCAAGTTTATTATATAAGTATGTATAAAGTCACATAGATACTTAGATAGTTGATAATTTCATTGCAACATTTTGTTGATTATAAACTCAGGAAATCATGCAACAATTCTATAATATAATGTATGCAATCATGCATGTTTCTATGTATATGCATTTTTAATATTCGTGAATTTTGTATTGCGGCAAGGTTAAAAGTTGTGAAATTTATAAGAAAAAATTAAATAATTTTATTATGTATAACATTTATTTGTTTTCATTGAATATATGGGTAGAGAAATATGCATAAAATGTTTATACATAATTTTGATTTGAATGCATATTGGGTTTGTAATTTTAAATTACATTATAGTCAAAACGGAAATTGTTTTTTTTATGTTTTAAATTTTGATGTCTCGAAATTATGGCTAATTTCTATGCAAATGCTATTGTAATCTGTAAGATTTGATGGTGAACATCTGGGATTAAATGCATGTTTTAGTCATATAAAGTATCAGTTGTTCTTCTGAGGTTTCACTATGCTATAACGTAGCGGCTTTGTCATTATAAATTTACTTTTAGAGATTATACATAAATGTGTTAAAACAAGTTTTTTCCGAATTGTACAGTGCATTGTGTGGAATTTTTATTAAGAATTTAATTTGCAGCGGAAAATGTTTTATTAATTTAACTTTGAATTAAAATTTATTCTTAAATAGTAATAATCGTAGTCTATGGAGATTGCCAGAATTAAACCAAAATAAATAAGAATTGAGTAGTGAGCGCAATTTTGTAATAATTATGATCTTTCAATTAATGCGCCACGTTTCACTTAAAAAAAAATCTATTTTAAAATGGCCGCTAATATTATTTTTATAACAATATTTTAATTATTTATCCTTTTCTTAAATATTCGAAATTATTATTAACACCACAAAAATAACAAATTAATTTAATTTTAATTTTGTTTTTGAAATTATTTCTTAAATATATAAGTTAAAATAAACAAAAATACAAATATTAAATGTAATTTTAAAGAAAAACTCCCCAAAAAACAAATCATGATTCCTATTTTTGGAAATTACATTTCCTGTTCTTGTTTTATTATGTTATGTTGTCTATATAATTTTTCTTTAAATTTTATTTTTTATCATATACTACATAGACTCATTATTGTCAGAATAAGCAAAGCATTTAAAAAAAAATTTATATATATATTTAAGAAAATCATTTTAGCTTTACATGATATCCGAGATGCGACTTTGTTCTGACATTTCATCTGTCTCATCATTTTCCTGTAATAATTAACATTTTTAGTCTTAGTCTGTGCGTTGTCATTCAAAAATTATTTTCCAAAAAAAAAAAAAAAAATAGAAATAATGGAAATTTATTAAAATAATTTGCTGTTGATTCCAACATTAATATATGTGATTTTACATGATTCTAAAACGTGCTATGCATTTCAAAATTGAAAAACAAAAAAATATTAATGAATTTATTAAAATTCACAATAGAAATTATTTTTAGTTTAAGTAGAAAAACAAAATTCCCAAAAATAATATTTTATTTATTCAAGTCCAAGGCTTTTCATGTTACGCTATATTTTTTGAAAAAAATTTCTTTGTGGGTTGCCTACCTGGGAGATTGAGATTCAATAACGAAACATTTTATTTAATGTCTTATATTTATATGGGACTCCGAAATTCATATAATTCAAAATTATTGTAAATATTGTATTGGAGTTGCTGTCGTTTTATGAAAGCGAATTCAGAAATGAAAATATTTTGGGAATAGTTTAAAAAATTTTGTGCTTACCCTTTAAGGTTCATGTAACAATAATATTGTTAAATACTTCAATGTATAACACTCGGGCAATTATTCGAACAGTTGCAACGCGAACTTATTCCGACAGATGGTTTGATATTTTTATATGGAAATTATTATCAAATCTCTGATATTGCGTTTCAATTGTAATTAAATTTTGATGGTATGCTTAAATTTATTGAGTTTCAATTAAAAATAAATTTAGATAAATTAAAATGGTCATAGAGTTTTTATTTGAAAGAATAATATTAAGAGAATATTTAGAGCAAAAATACTCTTTAATCGTAAAAGATGGCAGCTCTTTTTCATCTAAGATATACAAGAAAACAAATTTTAGTTTTTGTTTAATTTCATATTAAATATAATTATACGGTTTCAGTGTTATAAAAAAGTGTTTATTCACAGTATGCATTGGGCTACTATGGTGTGTTTCTTGCTTTTTATAATCATGTTTTTCGAAAAACACAAGATGCTAAAATTGAAGAATTTTCTTTTTATAAAATTAGCTATTCTTTTTTAATTTTATTCTGAGCGCAATAGAAAAATTGTGTTGTTTTTTTTTGTTACACCGGGTGAGATTTTTTGGAACGAGGCCATCATTTACGTTCACATCTATATATAAATAAGGCATTTACATTATTTGGATCAAAAAGAAAATATTATGGAAAAATGAAGGCGGGAAAAAAAAGTACCGGTTGTTATTTTCTTTTTAAAAATTTTCAAATTAAAATGGATAAGGTCAGGAACACTCTTGGAAATTTTCATTTTTAGAAAATCTTTCATTTTGTTTTTCTCTAATTTGTGTTTTTTGTTTTTGTGTTATAGAGAAAATCTAATTTTGGAAATTATTTTTTATTCCAACTGAAATTTACTATAGAAAGAAAAATAGAATATTTTGTTTATGGTAGGAGGCATAACAAATAATAGAATGCACAATAGAAAGAAAATAATTTTCATTTAAATTTTTTTTTGGTTTTTAGTGTATTTCTATAATATGACGGAAATCGATGGTATTATTGTGCAGCAAATTTTTTATTATTTTCAATATAAATTTCAATTTAACCTGGCGTCATTAAGCACATCGATCGGAAACATATGGTTTCCGTTAATCTGGTAACTAAATACCAATGGAATGTCGAAACTATGCTTCCATAATTTTGTTTATATGTATGTGAAATAAGTGGAGCTTTGAGATTGACCAAAAATTTTATCCATTAGGTCATCAATTCGATAATTGAAAAACCTTGAAATTTCGACTAAGATTTCAGTCTCGAAAATAACATCTCCAGATGGAAAAAACTATCTATAAGTACACAGTTTTGCTAAATATTAGCTGATTTGGCGGATTCTTTTTACCACCCAATATAATTGATATATATGAATCTTCTTCAGTAATATTAATATAAGTCCTATTGCCTTTAAGTCAATATGATCTACTTTACTAATATATTAGTTATAGTATTTTTTGAGCCACTGTATAACTGTAGACATTCTGGAAATTTTGCATTCGAATATTGATATTAGTACAATCAAAAACACTGATTAAATTACGGTGAAAATCGAAGCTTATAGGTAAGCGTTTTATGAGCATTTTTTTATCTGACACCAACTTTAAAAGGGACTGCTTGACAATGGCGTAATGAATAGATTTCCACATATATTTAGCCTTTATAGCAGATATTTTCTTCGAAATCTTAAGTACATACGTATGCGAAATTCTTTGAAGCTTCTCTTCCTACCCGAAAAATATGTTACACATATTTTAACTTTACCACAATTGAGCCGTTACAACTGAGAACTAGTGGCCTACATGCAAAATTTGAATATATTTAAAACAATTCTTTAGGCTATTGAACATAATAAGTCATTTTTGCAAAAATTTTGGATAAGCCACTAATAAGCTGAGCGCCTGAATTATAAATGAAATCTTAGAATTGGTTCTCATAAAATCATGGAACCCAGAACTTATTTTCTCTATTGAACAATCAAATTTGATTGGGGCTTTTGACAATTTATATGTTCATATTTAATTTCTAGTTTTTTATATTTGTAAATTTCGTTGATCCAATTTATCATTTTTGATTAGGTTGCCTGATGTCGTCCATATGACTTTGACCTTTTGCATTCTATCATCATCTGAATACAGTTTTTAATTTATAAAGCGTATGTAGCCGAACGAACTATTAAATTTATTATTTTATATTTCTATTTTTGGTTTTTTTTTTTCGCTATATTGTTCCCTCTTTTTATAACGATCGCAATTAAATACTTGTTTAACATTCACGTAATAAAAATAAGAGCAGGAACAATATAACAGAAAACAAAAAATAAATAAATAAAAATTTCTTTCGTCTGGAATTAAAAAATTTTCTGACATTTTTCAATTGCGTTTATTTAATACAAAACAATAAGAAGAAGAAGAATATTTAAAGTTAAAACGAATAATTCAGTGATTATTATGAAGGGTAGATCGGGCGCCACTATGACTCTCTAAATTGGATAAAATTTTTTCATTCTATTATTTCGCTTTTCTTTTTTTAGTTTTTGCCGTTTTCTCAATTAAACTACATACATAATGCAACATCCATTTGAATTGGATTAATAATATTAACTATTAAAACTGACCAGCAGCACTGTGGATGATGATGAAAAAAACAAAAATTTTAACATGAATTTTATAATATCATTAACGTGCATACATAATGTTTTATATTATTTACTGCATGCATAAATTTTTAAATAAATTGAAGAAGGTTTAGGAATACCAGTTTTCAATGTACGATAAAATAGGGTAAATTGCTTGCGGTTTAATTTTTAGATATTCTAGATGGAAAATAGATGCTTTTAAAACATATTTTTCTGCAGCGATAAGTTTTTAAACCTAAATTTACAATAACAGTCAGAAAAGATTTGCAGCATATTGTCGCCACAGCACAGTTTTCACGAACAAATCTTTGGGGGTCCACTTTGCAAAGGCATCAAGTGCATTAGCTCAACGAGACAAACCAGTGATATCACGTAGTTTCATAGAAAATAATTGATACGTAATTCATTTAGACAATTTCAGAGGCCAATTAATTGATTCATTTCCTAAAATAAACTTGCCAATAAATTTTAATAGGTTGGGCTGTTTAATTTTTAATGATTGGATATTTAACATTTTAGCTACGCATATGGCGAAAATTCAGTAGGATTCGTATAAAATGTCCTCTGTCGGTTGTGATGTAAAACTACATTTTATATTAATAAATATGTAATTATTTTAATTACATGCAATTACAAATTCAAAAAATTCAATGAATTTGTCAACACGTTTGTAAGATTTAAATAGTTGTAGTCAGAACATTGAATGATAAGCCAACCCAGTTTTTTTAATCGAAATATTTTGTTTTATACTTTTCTCCCGCAGTTCTCAAAATTTAAAATCTTGCATGAAATTTTGAAACATTTAGCCTCAAAAACCAAACAACAGTCGCAATTGCGCGTATAATAAACACATTGATGCATTTTTGAATTTACCGCATTTATACACAGTAACTTGCATCGATCGTATCATATCCCTAAGATGACAAATTCAACTGGATTTTCTTGTGGATTTTTTACTTGCTTTTTTTTGCAAACTAAAAAAAAAGTAAAATATGAAAAAATTTTCGTGCAACATGTTATCTTTTCATAAAAAGATTAAAAAAATGAAAAACTCAACGGAAAGCATAAAAAAAAAGTGAAAAAAAAAATATTAAAAGAAAAAAACACCACCCGCATTGCATTGTCATGCCACCATATGAACATTTTAACAGAAATAAAATTTACGAGTTTTGTCTCAAATTATCTAATATGAAACAACATAAAACAAAACTATGACATAAATGGTAAATAAAAAACATGAGAGAACGCACGAAAGAGAGATGAAAATATTATGTAGACGCTTTGCTACTAAAGCTATTTTCGTTAATTATCTGCATTGAACAAGGCATACAGAGAAGATTAAAATTAAAATTAAGCAATAGGTCGTTTTGATAAAATTATTGCAAGAAAGCAATAATTGCTTGTTTATTAAGATTAGTTGTAAAGGCTGGATTGGATCTAAGAATACTGTTTTATGCTTAAAAAATGTTATACACTTCTCTAATGCGAATAGATTTGTGACTCACGAACATTTTTTTCTATTGTAATAAAAGTTATGTACTGAATTGCTACTTTACTTCTCATGTGCCATTCTTGAGCTACGTTTTTGTGTCATTTCAAAGTTGATAGTGAACAATTTTCATTTTCAATACCAAAAAAAATTGTGTTGTTTTAAAAATCATATTTTTGGTTTGTAGGCAATTCAATCTTAAAAATTTATCTTTAGACTTAGGAGTTGAAGCTACATAGAACTAATAAGCCTTAATTACAGAATTCTCTGACTTAATATATGCCCCTGGGAAAAGAGTTAAATGATATTCAAACAAATTCAACTGTTAAATAAAAAAGTTGTTAAGCGTGAAGAAACTACTCTAACGATGAACCGAGCGACAATACTCGCTAAGTTTTACACTTAAAACGGATATTTAAGATTATTTTTTCAGGTAATTTTTTCGTCTTCTGGACTTTGTCCTGAAAGCTTTCTATTATATTTTCTCCTCTCACTTAAATACCTCATGTTTTTAAAGAACTCCTTTTCATTGAATTCATTAAATTCTATGTTCACATAAAATGCTAATATCTTCAAACAGTAAACTATCAACTTGTTACTTTTGTAATGAGAAAAACGATATTTGATAACGAAAATTTCATGTTTTGACTTCTTATTATGAATTTATTTCCTAAAATAATATGAACTACATGTCGGATTTAAGGACATACGAAAACTAGATGACCAGAAGTAGATATCACTAGTATTACTTAAGCAGTACTTAACCCACGCTAGATAATTGTATTCAATTTTGTGTTCCTTAATGTTTTACGACATTGAAATTTCACTATATAATTACGAGTAAGTAAATTTTACATTATGTACTCGAGAGGGTACTCGTTATTATGCAAAACTCAAAGGAATTATTCAAAAAACAGTTTTTGAAGTTAAAATTTTCTAAAAAAAAAACATTTACTCCTCAATCAGCATTTTAAGATTTTTATTCGTTTTATATATGATTTGAACAGAAATGTAACAATAATTGTTGTTGAATTGTGCTCGTTTGTTAAAAAGTTGCAGAGGATGCAAAAATTAAATTGTGCAACACAACATTGAATTTAATTTTTTTTTTCATGTGTTTCTTTTGGAGTCATTTAAAACTCAAGGGACATTGAATTTTATTTTTCATCTTTGTTTGTACTTTTGACATAATTCATTTGGTTTTTCATGAACTTGTCTCATACTGAAATTAGTGCTGGGTTTATATATACTTTGAGCCTTGTGTTTTTATTGCGGCAAAAAAAAAACTATAAATTTAAAATTTATGCATTTTTAGATTGAATTATGAGGATATTCAAAAGTGTGTATGTGTGTACATTTAAGAATTTTAAAATATTTCACAATACATTAAATAACTAAAGAGATGGAGAAAAAAAAAAAGAGTTTATAATCTTAACAAAGGCTAATTTGAAAGAGTCAAACAATTTCCGGTTTAACTAAAATTTTTTTGTTTTTCTTTTGTATAATTTTTCACAATAACTAATGGAAAATTTTCATTTTGAGTTTTTTAATAAAAATTTCTTATTAAACGCATTATAGGAATATTGAAGTTAGAATCTATTAGATTCGCGATATCTACTTAATACGTGTGATGAAGGAGTTAATAAGAAATATACGTCGCATTTTCATATCTTAAAATATACCAAATATTATAAGTTTTTTAAACATTTCCCCATATTATCTGAAAATGTTGCAATTTCCTTAAATATATTATATGAATCAGATTGTCTTGCGCGGGAGCTAGTGTGTCATTCGTAGTGAATTTACTTTTTTCACTACCCTCTACCAAAATATTAATATACTCTTGCCTTAGCACAGAAGTTTGAAAAACGTTATTCTAAACAATATATTTGTGTTGTTAAAAGATGAATATTTATTCAAATACTAGTCACTATCTCTTCATGTGGACTAGGTATTGTCCATGGCTCTTAATATGTCAAATAATTTTTTTCACTGCCCTTTTTTTAATAAAGAACATTGCATTTATTTTTGTTTTCCTTTTCTAGTTTCTTTGAGAGCGTAGAACCTATACTGGAACATATATTTTGAATGTGCTCAATTTCTTTTGACTGGCATCAATTTCTGGCCTTCAGGAAATGTTATTAATCCTATATAACAATTATTCAGGTTACTCTACTATTAACATTTTCTGTCTTTTTTTTTAATAACTATTACTGCATTATCTTTTGTGTGCAATGACCACCAGCATCATTATCTTGGCTGTGAATGTTTGAAAAATTGTTTTTAAAGACTAACCTCATTTTTTGTTTGTGGTAAGAAACCAGGGAGGCTCTACATATAATATTAAATTAAAACAAAAAAACAATGAATTGTTTCATGAGTTTTGCTGCCCAATTTTTCGCCATCGATATTTTATCAGTAATTTTTAATACCATTTCAAGATTATATTATTAGAGACAGTGATAAATTCATAATGTTACCTTAATGTTAGACTCATAAACCATGAGTTATTTTATAATAAAAATGAACAAAATAAAAAACACTATTAAAACCAATAGATTATCTCTAATATCAAGTATTCAAATGACCTGGTAATAAAAGTTGACATTTAATTAATAAAACATTTATTAATATTGAAAGAAAAAAAATGTTTTGTATTTTTAACAATAGAGCGTGTTCGGATGATGAAAAAAAAACCAGATGAATCAATAAGACTACCTTTATTTTTCTGTTACGTTTCTGTGCTAAACAAATTGAAAATTTTATAAATTGAAAATTTTATAAAAGATGAAAGTAAAATTTCTTTATTAAATTTTTTTTTTTTATTATTCTTTTCTTGCTCTTTCTTATATTTAAATGTGATTAAAAAAATCGAAATAAATTAAAAATGTCAATAGAATTTTTTCTTTGTATTAAGTGTGTGTGTTTGTGTGTAATGTAAGTTTTGAATAGAATTTACTTGTATTATAATATAGAGAGGGGGTTATTAACCTCTGACTGGAAATCAATATTTTACCAAGTTTTTTTTTTATTATCACATAAAAAAATGTCAAAAGTTTATTATTAATTTTTTGTTTATTGTTCGTTTTTTCTTTCTTTGCTGTTTTTCTTCATTAATTTTATCTCCTCACAATATTGTAAAGTAGCATTCTATGAAGACTGAAACGCTTAAAATTATCTAATATGTCTACTTTATAAGTATGTACATATAAGTATAGTGAGAGGGGGAATAAAAATTAAGAAGTGCTAAAAAATATATGATTTAATAATGGCTTAAAGAAATGACAACAAATAATAAATTCTTAAATTAAAAAAAAAAAAGAAAGCTACATAGAGATAATAAAGTTCAGTGTTCTAGATATCGAAAAAAAAAAAATCAAATTGAAAATTTGAAATAAATTTTTATTCACAAGTCACATAATCACAATCAACACTGTAACTATGAGCATAGTTAGGGTTTACAAAAGGAGTAAGTGTAAAAAGAGAGCTTTTCGAGAGAAAAAAAATTGAAAACAGTACAGTAAATTTAATTTGACAAATACTCTAGTCTAGTTTGACAGCTTCAATTTAGTAACATAATTTTAGTTTTCTCTTATACTTTTGATATTTTACCTGAGAAAAGTCAAAAATTTACTTACCTACATGAATGTTTATTAAAAAATGAAAAATTAACAGTAAATTAAAAATTATTTTTTGAAAAAAAAACATCAATTTTAAATATTCGCCACGAAATACGTATAAGACAAATCTATATGTCCCAAATTTTGACATTTGCATGACTCTTTTTCTTTTTCAAAACATGATAATTTAAATTTGAAAGAAAAAGAGAGTTAAGAGAAATGCAAATTATCCAAATAAGAGAAGTAATTCAAACAAGAGAAGAGAAGTTCGTGTTCTCTTTAAAAGAGATGATATTCTGGCAACCGTAGCCATAGAATGATAATAAATTTAAGAGTACATTTTTATAATTTTGATAAAAAATTAATAGTGTTCTCATTATTTTTATAGTATACTTTATAAACACTTAGAGAAATGTGTGATAAGAATGTGATTTATTAAATTTGAAAGAAAAACTAAATTAAGAAATAGAAAAACTTTTATGATAATCAAACATGAAATTTTGATATCAATTTTGATTGATTGAAGTTGATCGATTTATTAACTAAAATTAAATGTTGTTTTAAGTGAATGGAAATTTTTTTTTTAAATTTTGTTATACATATAAGCTTAGTAACAATTCGAATTTGATAGTAGAAAAAATTTTGTTTATAAGAAGGTATACAGAATTTTTATTATTTATTTTTGATGTAGCGCTTTAATATAATATATATTTTTATTATAGAAAAAATAGGTTAATTTGGTAACTTTGTACTTATTTAATTAAAACAAAATGTATAGTATTTGTATACAATTCATATCTAGCTTCCTTTTGTCGGTTAATAAATTGGATTTTGTAATTTTTCGGGTATATATTGACCCTTATTAAGGTTTATTACTTAAGACCTTAGCAATTGACACATATTCTGTTCGATTTATTTACTTTTGTAATTAGTTGTGTTTGATTTGAAATAATGTGATTATATTTTGTGATATTCTGAAATATTTTATAAATTGATTCAAATTTTATAGTTTTTTTTTTAATATTCAAACTAATATCAAATTTTGTTATAAATTTTAAGTTTCTTTCGGTTTAGAAATTAGTACTGGGTTATTATTATTTGTTTAAATATTTTTTGTGCAGAAAATTTCAAAATTTTATGCATATAAGAATTGTTTTCGACTTGAGAAGACATTTCTTTTTCTTTTAATTGTGTTCCAAGGTTTCAAACCTGCTGATGTTGTTAGGCGCCCCTGCGAATATGTCTAATTTGCCTATATTTTTTTTTTTAAAAGTGCATTTCTGCTAGCTCCTATTATTTTTAATTTTCTCAGATGGAATATTTGCTATATAATTTGCTAAGAAATTGTTTGGGAAGATTTCTATTATTTACGTAAGCAGAATATTCGTTGCTAATCATTAGGCCACATTTTGAAGCTTTGAATTCTAAGTGTATCAAACATCTTGGTGTTTATTATCACTCGGGAGCTATTGAGCGATATAAAATTTTGTATATAAATAATTGTTTTCTTTATAATAATTTCAGGAAATTTACAACAAGTGTGGAGTATATCGAATGATATTCTTTATTGAGCCGGGCTTTAACTAAGTTTTGGATTCGAACAGACTTCAAATATGTTTTTCAAATAAGAGTTAAGAGTTAGGACGAAAGAAAGAATTTTATCAAGCAATTTTAATAGTTTCAAAAATCACTTTAAATTATCATTTAATATCTAACCGCCACTCTTTACGTCAAATGCTAGAGAAGACTATGCTTACAGCTTAATTACTATCTAGATTAAAATATTTTAATATTTTCAATGAATTTATTACAATATTAAGCATTAAGCATCAAAAAGAATTTCAAGAAGAATCAACCACCTACAATTTTTTTTTATCAACATCTCTATAATATTGAAAATTAAAGGCCTACTTCAAATTCCATGTACAATATTTGATTTCCTTTTTAAAATTTATTTTATTTCAAAAAAAGAAATAAAAAAGAAAAGATCCGGATATCCCAGTTACGCTATGAAATTGAAAAATTTCTTCATTTTATCAAACGAAATGTGTAGTTCCTTTTTAAAGTTTTATGTTGGCAACATAAGCATGACTTTTACACCTCTTTTTCTTTTTTCTTTTTTCTTAAATGTTTTAATTTCATTTTCAAAAGGATTGGTGAAAAATATTATATGTATACTTTAAATTTTTAACGCCATATCGCAAAATATTATACAAGATGCCATTTTAACACGCAACAAAAGAAAATTATTTTTGATGTTGCAGATGACACAACAAAATTCCCGTTTTGCTTAAAATTGTATAAGGCAACCAATTTTTTTTTTTTTTTGAATTTAGCAATAAAATTTTTTATTGAGTTAAAAGTTAAAGAAAAATATTATGTTGTTTCATTCAAAATAATTTTTAGACCTTGTGATTAATACCACAATCATTATATTTATAGTAAATTCAAAAATTAACCATAGAAAATCATGTGGTTAAATTGGGGTAGTTAATAAGGTGTCATTGTTCCCCCTATTTAGTTCAATGCATTAACTGATATAACAGTAATTGAAAATTTAATTTTGACATATAAATTGACAAATTACTTTTGAACATATTTTCAATAAAAAGTTACTGAGTTAGCGAAGTGTGTGAATGCCGTGTATTCAAAAGAATAAATTGTTATTTTGGTTAGAAACGGGCTCCTTCTAAAAATATGAGTTACTGAATGTATAAGGCAAAATCAAATCAATTGATTTGATTATGAAAAAGTTAAGCTTAACTAGACAAGTTTAGTTTGAAAAAAATGAGAATTTCATTTTAAAAAATTGAGTTATGAAATCAGAATGACTGTGGAGTGAGGCCTGCAGTAAAAAAACAAATTAAAATGAAATAAATGGCTTTTGAAATTGAATTACAAATTGAAGATATGTTTTCTTTTTTACGATTAATATCGTATAATAATATATATGTGTTCTTCTTGCCAATTTTTAGGTTATTTTGTACATATACATTAAATTGTGAGATAAAAACAAGTGGATTACTATCGAAATTCATCCGAGTATGCTAGAGACCGTGTTATACGAGTGGTTGATAATTTATCCCAAAACAACTTTTCCCTCAACAATATCGTTATTTAACCATACCCTAACTTAACTTTGCATTCAACTTTATAATTTAAATAGTAAAAAGGTATTAAAGAGTTAAAATATTCCAAAAAGGAAACATTAAAAAATTAAATAGGATGTAAATTTAGATTTATTTTCACTCGAATCTTTCGGGTTTATTTTTTCTGATTGAGTGTATGTGTGTTTGTTACACTGTAATTTTCTTCTTCTTATACATTTTTCAAGGTTTCATTTTTTTATTTTTTTTTAGTTAAGCAAATTATAATTTTATTATGTGGTATGCAAATATGCAAATCATTATGTCGCAATAATGCGTAATTCATTGTCGCCAATTTTATATTATATGCATCACAGGTTATTATATAATTATTGTATATTTGTTCTTTTCAGCATAATTTTTCTTTTGATTTTTTTTTATTCCTTCCAGCATAAAAATTTTTCTTAATGAGGATGTTATTCATGTCGGAGTTTAAATTTGATTATACTGTACATGGGGATAAATATTTATGTTATGTTTCAAATGCATTTTTATACCCTACACCTTCATGAGGAGTACATTTACTTTAATACGGAGTTTGTAACCATTTGAAGGAGTCGTCTGCGGCATGAGGTTTATATATGCATATACTTGCTCATATGTCATTTAGACATGTCCGTCCGTCCGATCGGATGTTAACTCAACACATTTTATATATACTCGTATTCTGAAAATTTTATTAAGAAATCCAAATCAGATTCGGGTAGCTGCCATACAACACTAAAAGCCAATATCAAATATTTGAAAAGAAAAATAAAACTAGCCACATTAAATTTAGTAGTCATGTGTCCAATTATACGTCAGACAAATTGTAGAAGTTTTTAAGCGAGTAACTGTCATACAACAATGAAAGCTAATGCTAAATATTTTAATAAATTTTTATGCTCAGAGTGTCACGGTGCAGAGTATAATGCGCTCGATTTAGACTGACTGAAATGTTTTTACTAGTTTTTATACCCGCACGAACGTATGTTGGAAGGGTATACTAAATTTGTCTTATCGTTTGTAACACTAAAAAATAACGGCCTGAGATATAGACTCAAGTGTATGTTTTTGATTAACGTTGAATTTTGAGTGGATTTAGCTTTGTCTGTCCGTCTTTCCGTCCGTCTGTCTGTCCCAACGATAACTCAAAAACTAATTGAGCTAAGTTCACCAAATTTTCCCATATTATTATAGTAAATGTCAGAACCCTATTTATATTGGAAATGATCGAGATACTGGTTCGGGTACCTGCCATACAACTTCTAAAATTATTTGGCTATATCTCAAAAACTATAAAAGCTGTGATATTGTAATTTCACAAAAACGAATATATTAGTAGGGCCAATGAGTTTATAAACTTCAACACAACTTCAATAGTACTTTGGCCATATCTCAAAAAATATTTAAAACACAGTATTGAAATTTTGCATAAACTAATATGATAATATGGCAACTAAAGGTCATAGTCTGTCCCATAGTCAGCTATGATATATTTATTCGCACATAGGATAACAAATTCGTACGGGTATCACAGAGTTGACAAGGTCAACTCTATTTTTTCTCGTTTTTTTTTGATGATTTTGTGCTACATTTAATAATAATAGGTTTTTTGAAAATTTTAAAGGGATCTTTTGTTTATTTAAGTTGCGAATGCATTAATAGTAATTTTTTTTGCGAAAAGGTATATGAAATGAATAAAAATTTATTTACATTATAATTTTAGTATTCTAAATTTTGAAATTAATGAATTTTAAAGTTAAATTTTAGCTTTGCAAAGTCATATACAATAATGATAGCAAATTTTTGAAATTACATGAATAATTAGATGCTTAAACAATAGTTTGTAAAAACCCTGTTTACGTACTATAGTTGTATATATAGTTACGTATATGTATATGACGTATACTATAGGTATGTGTATACAAGTACGTATATATACTTGATTGGTTATTGCTTTGCAAGATTTTTTGGAAGGAAGAAATTACTATTGACTGTTTGCCTTGCAAACAAGTCCGTTAGTCGTGAATTTGTAAAGATTCAGAGCAATTTTTTAAAATTTTATTATAACAACATCCCCCCATAGCTAGAATAGTAACATGCAATTGAGCACACAAGTACGATTGGTGCTAATTTGAGTATCGACATGAAGTACTAATCACTCTAACCAATGTAAAAAATATGACAAATATTATACAAAAATAATTAGTCTGCTTGAATTAATAATTGAAGAACCAAATTTTTATAGAATTCAAAGCTTGCCTATAATTTACCCTGTCGAGATAAATAATTTCAATTAATTAATGTGGAACACTGAAGTTTTTTTAATGTTGAGGCGATCATTTAAAATTTGGCAAGAAATCAATTTAAAATATTGCTTTTAGTTTACCAACTTAAAGCAAAAATAATTGTCTCGTTTGAGAGATTCTTTCTAATTGGAAATCAATTCGCCAAAGTTGTATAAATTTAAACCATATAGTAATGCCGCATTCGGTGCCCCCAATTTGTTGAAACAAGAATATTATCAGCCTACGACAATTCCACAAATTTACTTCTTTAATTTTTAACATTAAGAATTTTTACAATAAAAAAAAAAGCAGAAAACAGTGTTAGTTAAATTCATAAGTAAAATTTTTATGAACATGTTAGGGTGAGGTTACAACAAATTTTTAAATTCGCAAGATTATCGCAAATATTTACATAATACTTGAAATGTTATTAATCATTCTGGCAATATTGAAATTTACAAGATTTTTGAGCCTGTTTTTTCGTTCAGATTAAATCATTTTTTTTTACGTTTTTTTAGTAACTTACAACAATTCATATGACATTATATAATTTTACTCAATTCAGCTGACTTGTACAATATTAGAAAATTTTTATGTATAGTATAAAATTATGTTAAATTATTCTATAAATTTCATTTTTTTTTATAAGTTTATTTATGAATCATATAGAATAGATAATTTCAATAATTTCAGTATTGTATACACTCAACTATGAAGAGATATGCAAGGTAGAATGTGCAATGCAAGATAGAAGTGCATAGTGCAAATAAAATAAAATTGTTAAATATTTTCGAATTATGTTACCGACCAAATAAATTTAATAAATTTAACTGATCATAAAACTGATTTTTAAAATATACCTTAGTCCAGTTCCATATTTTCTACTTCAGAGTACTCTTTGTCCTCGACAACCAAAAATTGGAGTCGATTTTTGTTTATGTTCACTATACATCTTTTCATAACAATGTTTTCAACATTATCTTTTTTGCTCTTTTCCTAAAAATTTTAAAAACTTTATTATAGACGCAAATCATTTTGTATGAATTGGCTTCTGTCTCTAATAATTATATCAGTTTTTTGCGATAAATATCGCACTATTACTTCTCAATCGCTTTCGCTTCTCAAAGTAAGCCTCAATATTTGAGAGGAAAACTCTCTTACCTTAATTTGATTAATATACAACATTTTGTCCTTCTAAAATTGTATGTATATTGTAATAATATTTCTTACAATACTGTCTGCAATATTTTATCAATAAATATCATAAAATATTGGTAGTTATGACAGTTAATAACCAAATTGCTGCTGGTTGTACATTATTATGCATTATGCGTTTGTACGCTGGTTATACGTTATTATGTATTATGATGTACTTACATAATATACTTACATTTTTTGTCTATTTATAATGTTATTGTTTTTTTATATATTCGGTAAGGAATAATTAATATATACATATATTAAATTTATACAGTAGGTATATAATATTTAAAAGTAATTACTATTCAAATAGCTGTTGTCATTCATCAATGAGAATAAAAAGAACCTCGACATTTATTATTGTGTAATATTAAATTATAAATTCTCTCTGATAATTTTATTGTTATGATTATTGTTGTTGTAGTTGTTGACCTGTTGTAAATAACATTGGTAAAATATTGATTAGGTATAAAAAAATGTTGAGAGAAAAAATATTAAAAAAAAATAATAATTTTTTTTTTATTATTATTTAAGATTTATAACTTGCCTCTTGTCCAATAAGATTATATGGCATGTAACAAAGTATTGGCATGTATGTTACTTGTATACGTACACTTCTGAAAATTATTATGTATAAATAAGAAAATTATTTGCAGCTGCATTATTATATTTGATTGCAATAAAGATATGCAATACGTGCATATTCTTAAAAAAAAAAAAACTTAATTTCTTGCTTTTCTTGGTCATGTGGTGAGTTGCGCATTATTTATTTTTCCTTTTATTTCAAAATATTTTCACAGATTTTGAGCTTAAAAATTGAGACATTTGTAACAAAAATTTGTAGTTGAATTAGAAAAAAAAATTTTAATTTTAAAAATCAACTTTGTATTAATGACATTCTTGACTTAATCGTCACTACCTTCAGTTGTCGAAGCAGTAAAAAAAGTTGTTGGTGCAATAGAGTTCGGAATAGCTGATACCAAGATGTATTTTAATCAAAACACTATAGAATATTTAAAGAGCAAAGCAAGAAGCTGAATCTAGGTGATCACTAAAAATGTTGCAAGGAATTTCATAAATAGTTAAAAATCAGTTTACGTTCTGGAATGTAGTACATCTATGATAAAGTTAGCTTGAATGGTAAGAAGGCGTTTGCTGTTTCTATGGGTAGATTAACTGCGACACATCTTCCTAGAAAATGAAAAGTGTTCATCAACAGAAGAATGCAGTCTCTGGACAGCTACGTTCTCACAGCATAAGTGCTACATGCTGGGGTTTCGAAATCTATTTTCTCTCAATAAATGCGAGCAATTTTTTCGACCCCCATAATATGTCTTGAGATGATATTTAAATGGGGTTCCTCAATAAAGTCTCTTCTTAAAAATCAGTGCACGATTATCCCATATTGCAATTTATATATCTACATCTATGCTTGTAATTGGTGGCTACTTTTGCAATAAAAACCAATTGAAATTAAAAATGAAATTTTCACATCAAAATTAAAAAAAAAATACAAAATTTCACATCACCTTCATTGGTTTCAATAAATCAATTCTAAAGTTTCTCAAAATAATTTACAATATTTTTATTGCTTATAGACGACTTATTATATTAAAAATAATTTCCCATAATTTAAACAGTTATGCATTAGAAATTATATTTAAAAAAGAATTCAAGAATAGCATAACAATTATCACAAAAGAATCATAGAAGAACCCGCATAATTTCGCATTATCATTCGCTCATTGAAAACGAACGACCGGCCGACCCGCGCCTTCATAGAAAAATTGCATGCAATAAAAAATTTCCTTTCATTCTCTTTGTATCGTATACGAGTATTATCGTTTCCTTTCAGCCCTTTTCATTTTCTTTGTGTAATATTTAATATACACGCATATTTCGAACTTATATAGTGTTTGTATATTAAGAGTAATTTTTGTATGTAAGAGAAAAGAACATCCAAAAAATTTAATACGAGTATAACAAAAAAATATTTCCCAAAAATAATTCACAGTTTAAGATTAAAATCATAGAGAGAGAGAGAGAAAGGTTTTCTAAAAACAAAATGATCTTGTAATCTAAGTATGATTTGAAATTTCTAGCAAGTAAAATAATTTGAATTGGAAAAGAAAGGCAAAATACATTGGATATGTAGGATAGCAATAACAATAATGATTAAATAAAATCTGATTTAAAGTAATGGATTGGCTTAAAATAATAAGTACCAGCATACTAGTTATATTCATATACCCATAAGTAATTACATATTTGATATTGTGTGCGTTCAATTTTATATCTACATATTCAAATCTTCTCAATTTTATTTTAATTCTGCTCTAAGAATTCTCTATATTGATTGCTTTTGTGTGTTTTTGATGAGACGAAAAGATTTTTATAGCCAAAATTTAATATTAATTGATATTCAAGGTTATTTAACAAACAAAATATAATTATTGAATAAATTTTACAACGAATGTATATAGAGTGCTGTTTCGAGATTGATTGAGGAATAAAAATAAAAAGATTTCTTTAGTTCGTTAGTTACTAGAATAGTCCAAGGAAGATTAAGGCAGAAACAGTAGTAAGGATGAAAAATGAAATTGAAGATTGAATTTCAAAGAAATGAAAAACTTAGAAAAAAATTTCTTTCCCGAGTGGATTTGTCCCATTACCTTGTACTATATTACAACCCAGATGTAAATATGATAATTACACTACGGCTAAGTGAAGGGAAAGTACTGGTGTTAAACGAATTCCGGGTAAGTTTTTTATATCATCGTAGTGCGAATGGGCAGCACTTCCGCCTAGAAAGAGTGAAGTTACCAATTACAAACAAATACATTCTGATTTATTTCTTCGTCTTAATTATAATAAATTATAATTAATTTATTGCGTAATTAAAAAAGTAAAAGTTAAATATTTGAATAAAATTCCTAATTTCCGCAGTTTCAATTCAAATTGTTTTTTAAATCTTGTGATTTTAATAGATTGAAATGAACAAGTTGGATAAAGAAAAAACGAGTTGGATAGCACGCCTAATTTTTATCATTTAAATTTCATTTTGTGTACTTTTAAAAATATTTTAATCTTGTAATTCGAAATAAGAAGGAGAAAATAAAAAACCAAAACTTCATGAAATTGAAATTTTCTTATAATATAAAATAGGCTCGTTTCTATTCCGCAATTACACACCTATAAGTTAAAATGTTTTTTGGTTTTGTATAAATTTGTCATTTAAAAAAAAAAAAAAGTTATTTTGTGTCTATAGAGTAAAAGTAATACAAAGTAATGAGGAAATTGCGCCCTTACTATAAAATAGAAAAATTTCAATATTGTCTTGATTTTTGGTCAGACTATATAAAATTATTGCAATGTCAAACAAAATTACTGTTTTAGATTGTAAAGAGTTTGAACATAATTTTTGAATTTAAAAGGATGAGATGTTTAATTGAGTAATTTGTTGATTTGTGAGATCAATATTTGTTTTTATTACGAAAACTACAACATAGCAATTAAACTAGCTCAAAAAACAGCTTTTGCACGTTTGCGAGAATGATGACATTAAGTCAAAATGCAAACTTGTTTTATTACCATTATATTTTAGAAAATTTGTTCATATACTTGTAGAAGACTTCTACACAAAAGTTAAAGAAAAAAAAGCCTTCGATAGAAATTTACACTCGGCTATAAATATTTCAAGTACCGGAAGCCGAAGTTAAATTTTTGAGTTGTATCATTATTCTTCCCAATGTGCGATATGAGAATAAATGGCATATTAAGTTTATAACCGGTTCTGAAGCGATATTGGCTGTCGATAAATCTTAAATGTTATTACGTTCGTTTTTATTTAAATAATCTCATAGCCGAATGTAGGAAGAGATGAGTTATTAGAACATATTTTTTAAAACATATTAAGAAAAATAGGAAAGTTATTCCATTAATTGGTCGGTTGTATTGAAAATCGATAATGGACAGCTCTTATAAGATTAAAATGACGAATAATTCAAAATCAAGTGAAAAATCTGAAGAGTTTTTCCAAGTCCTGAAGTTGTTTATGGTAATAAACATTTTGCTTCTAGAACTTCGCGAGTTTTCGAAAGTATTTGCTAGTCTCGACGGAATGTGAGAGTATGAAAATCAAAGAGTCTAATGTATAATTATTCGAACGAAAATAAGAAATATAAGGAATAAGTTAACTATTTGTTCTATACAAAAATTTCAAATTATTTTCGTACTATGAAGTTTATTCATATACTTTTATTTTTAAAGTAGATTCTTACCTTTTTAATCACACCTTAATCACTTACTTAATTGAATCTCAGAAATTGAAAATTCAAAATCCATATTTTCTTTTCTTATTTGGCATCACTTTGAAATTATATTGAGTTTTTTTTTTTAATTCTAAAATTTACAAAATATCAAATCATAATTCAAATTTATTAAAATCTCTTCTATTTTTGAGGAGTGGATTACACTGATTGCCATTTTAAAACACTTCTTATTCAATTATCATGCTTAAAATATATTAAAACATGAAAAAATACTTTGGGAATCATCAATAATACCATAGACTTTTGATTGTTAATAATTTTTTTTTTTCTCTTTTCATATTGATTTTGAAGTCTTCTTCATCAATAATGTTTGTTATAATTATATAATGATCATCATATTTTATGGTAAATCATCAGGGTCTTCTACATTTTCTTCTACTTATAATCCATATGTATAATTTGAAAGAAATAACATTTGAACTTACAAACATTTCTATATTCTATAGTGAGTAATATAGAGATTAGTCATTAAAATCATAGTAGCAGTGAACATTCTGGCTTGATTAGATTTGAATCGTTAGATTAAGTTTGTAAAACGTTGTATACAACATTTTAGATGTCGAATTCAATCTTTATTCAAAAATATTGAATTAGTTTAAATTATAGATTTCAAGTTAAACAAGTGGATTTCTACATTACAAAAAGATTCCTCATTAACAAATATGATTTTCAAAAAATTGAGAAATTTGTTTCGTGCTTTATAATTTCAATTTAATTTAGTAGCTTTCATGGAACTCCGAATTAGTCCTGTGGAAATCCTTTATAAAAAATTTAAATATTTGAGATTTGAAACCATCTCCCGGATTAAATGTACGAAACTACTGTGCTCAGCGACTCTTTGATATAAGCTTATGTAGTTCGGAGTTATAGTTTCGGGGTGATTAACTACGAGTTGCAGTATATAACTAGGAAATTCTTTCTATATTTTATTGTTCATAAAGAAAGCTAAACAGTATTGCATTAAATAATTACTCCTTGCTCTAGAAGAACGGAAGAGAACGCAATCGTTATATTTGATTGGAATCAAATTCTATTCAAATTAAATAAAATATTTTCCGAATTTCTCAAAAGTTTCAACTGAAAATTGAATGCAAACAGTTACATTACAATCCGAAATCAATTTCTATTATATTATAAAATTTTCAATATTTAAATAGATGATTTATAATATAAGTCAATTCTTTAAAAATTACAATCATAGGCAAACTATAAAACTTAAACCCAAAAAAAAAATAAATTCAAATTTAGTAATGGAAAACCCATCAATAAAATATAAAAAATGTTCATACATTAACCCTTTTTCTCTTTAAGGAAATAAATCATGAAAAATGCATGAAAGGTAAGTAAGGTTATATAATATTCAATGATGCTTTACAGTAGTATTTCTATATCTTATTTGGTGCAAAGAACTTTCTGTGATCTCGGAATAATCATAAAGATTCATTTCATCGCGTACTAGTAATAATGATTGTAAATATACAAAGTTGGTTCACGATAGTTGTATTTTTATGTACTTTTATTACTTCTCCTTATTCTGTAACATATGAAGAGAAGATTTATTATTTCTTGTTAATTTAATGACGTCTAGTACCTATACATACATATATTCCTTTTTTACTTTATTTCAAATTTCAATTTTTCGACTTTACTATATATTTTTGATGGCATGGTCTATGTGAATAATTTTGAAAATATTTTTATACATAACTATATCATGAAGATTTATGAGCACTTGTATTATTGCTTTGTTTTCAGTTTCTAAAATACAAAAATTTTTCTTAACTTATTATGTAGCTTCATTATGTAGCTTGTATGACTTAAAAAAGAATGAGAAAATTGTAATGGATCAAAGACAAAATGGGCTTACAATAATAGAAACAATAAAGAAGATAAAACATGAGTAACAACACCCACAGTTAAAAATAACAGTAATGGAACTCATACATTTAGTTGGAATCGAACTCATACATTTGGCTGTACTCGAACTCATACATTAAATTTACAAGTGATTGAAAATACAAGATATCAAATACTTGAAATTACCTAATTTAATTTCACTATTGTTAGCAGAAGTGTAGATTTAGTTTTTCAATCTCAGGAATATAACAGATTCTTTACAAAATTTTAGGATTTCTTTGCATAAATTATTGTCGACCATGAATATTTGATGTTAAATAGAAAATCACTTTTTATGATAAGTTTCAACTAAAGAGTTTCACCTAAATTGCTATTGCTTAGTTTGGAAGCTTGTTTTTCCATTTTGATTTAGAATGAACCGAAGATTCTTATTATCCAGCTGTTACTTTACTATCCTTTTTCTAATATTCTACGACGATTGATTTCTTTTACACGTTTATATGTTACTCTCTCCAGTACTAATGCTTCCCCTCCATTTTTTTCTTATAAATTAGATTCAATCAATAATATTCTTTGATCATTACAAAATTTACAGTCTGTATTATTTTAATTTTACTTTTGAGTATAAAATAATAGATTCAATCTGATTTTCGTAATTTATCACGTAATATAAAATCACCTTTTTATTGTGACCGGCCCATTAATATTTTTCTTTGTTTTCTTATTTTCTGAATACTGTGCTGTGGTATAAGATGGCGTTGTGTTGTCTTTTTACTTTTATTTTGATGTACAGCGATTGTTAAGAAATTGCTACTGATAAAAATCTCAACTATGACTTTAATTTCCATCTCATTTGAAATTTTCCATTTATAAAACTTCATTGCAGAGATGTTTTTTTTAGTTTTGTTTTTTTTTCTTCTATTGAAAGAATCAGTAGCCTAGTATGACTTTAATAGGTTCTTGATTAATTGATGTATTCATTGATGGATTGATAGCATTAAGGAGCAAAAAAAAATTTAAAGGATAAAAATGAAATTTTTTTTTAATCTTCTATTCTTAAAATACAAAATAATAATTATTTTATGAAAAATAGTGTTTTCAACTTACTATATTAATAAGAAAAATATATTAATGATAGGATGGTGTCATTATTCAGGATATTATACGTGCATACACGCGTATCTTAATTTTATATGCGTTTGTATGAATATCATGTTTAAGGCAGGCTTAATGTGAAAATAAATTGATACGGAGACATTAAATTGAGTGCATTTAATTATTATATGATATGTTATACAATATAAGCCATCAATTTCATGAAATTTAGGACAAGTAGAGCCCAAAAACAGGATACGAAATATTTTGACAAAAAAGGGGTTGGTTGTTATACAAAATCAATAATCGATAATAGAGGTATAATTGTGCCGAAAAAATATACAAAGTGACATTTTTCATTAATAAGACTTTCTGAATATTTAGAAACAACATACAACATTTTGCTATCACAAATAGCAGTAAACTTTCAAATTGCTCTGCACAACAACTGAATTTTTCGCCCTTTGTCCAAATGTGTACTACAGTGTCGCTATGTTTCACTCAAGTTTTAAATAATTAATCACATTTTAAAGAAATGGAATTAAGTTCCTATATATTTTACATGAAAAACAAGTAGGTGTACATAAAAATAACCTCCCGACATTTTATATTGTATTTAATAATAAAAAATTTATATTCTAACACCATTAATTTATCCTGTCATTCACCATAAATTTACATATAAACACGCAATAATGTATAACAGAAAAATATTTTAAAATTCAAATTCATCGATTAATTAACTTAATAATTCAATCACTTACCATTTACTAAAACTTGAAAACGCTTTAAGCTTAATTAAATTGTATTGCATATATTTCGTCAGTCTGCAAAATTGACGTAGTATTGACAGATGAATTTATGTATTAAAAATAAATTTTCTTACCATTCAATGCAAATATAAGAATTTCCCTTGTTTCATATGATCCAGATACATTGGCAAACCAAAATATTATACATAGTGTTAGCAACTAAGTATAGCTCAAATTTCAAAATAATTTAAGATTTCAACCAAATCTAGACAAAATTATTATACTTCATATATATATATATGAGTATAACAATAAAGTTTGAAATTGGTATACTATTTGAGAATATCGTGGGGGATTTTTTGAATGACATAGAAAACAAAATGATAATAAAAAAAACATAATAATGGCACGAGACTTTAATTATGTCAAAAAATTTACAGCTTGTACAAATAGGGGATTTGTATATTGTTGTGCATAAACATACATACGTGCATTTTATAGTTAAATTTTATGTTTGTTTAACTCTCACATGCCGTGACTTTAGGTTCACGTATATACTTTGTTGCATTTAATCGAATATAAATTGCATTTACGATTAAAATAACCACAAAAAAAAACAAGTAAAAATTAATTTAAAAATTTAAAAATGTAAAAAATAAAGAAGGTGTCCACTAAACTTATTGAAATTGAATTATTTGCATATTTATCACGAAACAAGTCAGATTGTTACCAACACAAATGAATTTTTAAATTAAATTTTCTAAAAATTGTAAATCATATTGAAGAAATTTTGCAAAGATTACGATTTTTTTAAAAACTAAAACAACAATTTGATATAGCAACAAAATTCGTATAGAAGTTAGAATTAAATAAATAAGAATTTAATCTAATTATAACTGTTGCAACTTAAACAGTTGTGAATGTTGAAATTTTTGTTTGAAATTTAAATTTTTTCACATTTATTCAGATTTATGTTCTTCATATCTGCAAACAATTAGTTATAATCAGACGAAATGCGTTACAAGCTATAGTCAATTCAATATTGCACTTTTTGCAACAATGTAAAATTTAAAATTAGTTTTCTGATTAACAACTATCAGTACTCTCTGACGGTACAATTTTGATTTACAAAATGTAGCATGTCGTAAAATTTAATGTACTCTTGAATAATTAGTGCGATAAATCTGACTTTTATCACATAATGTTAGTATACCTAATCCATAACATAAAATTCTAGGCAAAATATAAAACACAATATTTTTATAGAATTTTATTCAAAACCTATGAAAATGAATTTTAAACCAGACATATAAAAATATCAGAAAACAACATCAAGGAAATATGCATAACATAATCGAGTCCACTAAATCACTATCATGACTTTGATTATATGAAATCTAATGAAATTCCTTTTGAATAATTTTACTATAGCTTTATATTAACACAAAATATATACTATAGCTACATAAAATATAAAAAATTTCAAACAAAAATGAAACTGAATTAATTGAAGATTTCATTCATTCAATCTTAAAAAAATAAATGGATTAATGGACTTCTAATTCAAATCTCAAAATGATTTATAATCGGCGATTATATACCAAGTATATAATCCAAGTATATTTCATATTTTACTTCAAGGTTTACTATTTACTAACATTTTTTTCTTTATTTAAATCTTTACTATTGAATCTTAATGTAAAGCATTTAAAAATTTTTATTTCCTAACATTATTATTTTCAATTTTAATATTTTAACCAGAATAGGTCTGAGAACAATTAAATGTCTTGTAATTGTGAATTATGTGAAATAAATGAAGTAATTCGTGTACGTTCGATATTTAAAATGAAAATTTGATAGTGAAGTCAGAATATTGGACATTCACCATGGAATTAAAATTTTCGAAATTGAATAATTTTTGTTCTGTAATTTTACACTTGAACGTTCAATTGAGGTGATGGTAAATTTTTCGAAAATTTTTTTAGAATTTCGAAAACTTATTTTTAGAATTTCGAAAATATAATTAAAAAAAATTCCATGATCCATTTATCTAACTTGAAAAAATAATTTTCAAGATTTCGAGCTTTAGAAATTCGAAAATTTATTTTTAAAAATTCGAAGATTCATTTTCTTTTAGAATAGCGATAATTTACTTTTAGATTTAAATCTAAAATTATTTTTAGATTTTTGAATTTTTTTGTTTAAATTCGAAAGTCCTGTTTAACCATTTCGAAAATTTTTGTGCACGAATCTGTTGAAGCATTTATTTCGAATATCAGAAAATTCGTTCCAATCTCATCATTTTCAAAAATTACAATATAATTATGATTAAAGAAACTCACGTATCTGTCAATGACACTGTACGCTAGGCTTCTTTAATAGTGGAAATATAAACCTTAATTTTTAATTTATTTGCTTAATTTCGGAAAACCAGTATATGTAGATATTTTCAAGTAAAGAGCAGATATACTGGGAGAGGGTTGAAATCAGTTTAATACTTATTCCTTTTCAATTTTCTAAATTCATCTCTGTTCAATATAAATGCTTACTTATAATTACAATCTATACATTTTATTTATTTTCTGTTGTAAAACGATTTAGCGACCACCATAAAAACAAATCATCTGAGGCAAAGAAAAATAAAAAATTAAAACACAACATAAAAATAACTTACTGCACAATATGTACACTTTTTTAATGTAGACTATTTTTATCTACATGTATTTAATGCCATAGTTTAATGCATTAAATTGCATTCAATTTATACAATTGCAGCAATTTATTCACGTCTTTGACATAAAACTTAAGATGCCAATTTTGAAAATGTTACAACAATATACGTAAGATTTGAGACTTGCAGGAAAAATCGCAATAGAATGAAAATGAAACATAAAAAAAAAAACACAAGAAAAAATAAAAATAGTAAAGAAACTCAAGGTAATCGCGTCATTCAATTTTCTTTTCAATATTATGCAGAAACAAAACAAGAACAGCAATACAATTAACACAACTGCAGCAACACAAACAACACAAGACTATATCGTAAAGCAGTAAAATAGGAGCAGAAGCAGTTGCAATCAGCAATCGAAAATTTTTATTGTTTTTTCATTTTTGTTCTCGCTATTATGAATATATTTTTGAAGCGTGTGCTTTATTATACCTGTATAAATGTACGTTTTAAGCATTTATACATACTTACACAAATAGAATTGGTAAAATTATATAGAAAATATTAAAATGCAAGAGCAAAAGTTGAATGAGAAAAAAAAAAATAAAAACATTAAATAAATCAAGGTTACCAGATGTTAAGAATACATTAATTATTATTTTTGTTTTTCTTTTTTCTGTTTTATGGTAACGCATATTATTTGTACACAGGGTGGTGGTATTTTAAAAACATATTTTATTATTTTGTTTTAGTTTAAAAGTAACTTTATAAATTGTACGACACTACTTTGGAAACGTTTACACATTAAACTTCCTTGATAAAAAAATTTGTTTTATTCGATTAAAGTTTGATTCTAATATTCAATCGAACTAAAATTTCGTTTGATTGCTTAATTGCATAAAATCTTACAGTTGCAAGCATGCTTGCTTCAATTTAAATCTATGGAATACAAATAAGGAAACAAACTAAAAATTGAATGTCTGCCTGAGTACTAACAACTGTAGGTGATCATGATGGATTGTAAATTATACGAATTGACCAAAGCGAATGAATTGTCTTAAGAATATGTTGTTAATTTGTGCAACCTAAAATTTTGTATTATATCTTTAAGGAGGCTGACGTTTGATTTAATCGGTTTGTCAACAAGGGAAATAGTCATTGGTATATGATTATAGCTTGAAATTGTGCCTCTTATATTCATGACATGTTATCAATATACTTAGAATAAAAGAGGTTCAGAACGCATTTTGTTAAGAACAACTGCAATAGAAAGTGAAACAAAATTCAATTGTTTGTGTTCTGTGCTTTTTAAAATTTTAAGTTTTACAGGGCTTAATTTTACACTAAAAGCAATTTTTCTGCTCATTTTAACGTACTTCATGACATTAAATCACCCTGTTCTTTGAACATTACAATAATATTGTGAAAAAATTAAATTGTAAACAAAACGTATAATTTAAATTTTAAATTAAATATAATTTTTTTAAAATATTGTAAATTAAAATATTATTGAGAAAAATATGGTGTTGATTAGAGTAATTGTGATGCTATAAGTATAATCTAGGATGTTTTCTTAATAAAATACATACAGCAATACACACATAAATTATATTCGAATAAAAAGTAATGAAATCTTATTTTTCTTACAATAATAAATTCTATAGCGCTATATTGAAGTTCGAATGTGTTAAGAAATAATCATTAAGAATTTTTATATTTGCTATAAATATTACAAATGAATAAATAAGTATTTAGGAAATTCATAAATTTTTAACAATTTATAAGTAATAAAAATTGTCACGATTATTGTTTTAAATGAAATTATTTTTAATTGTACAAGATTTAGAATAAGTAATATAGTGTTGTAATAATAAAACATAGTTTTTATCTTTTATCTTTAGGCATATATGGCGTCTCAATATAAAGAAATAAAATAACAAATTTTTAAAGAATAATTGCGGAAGTAAAAAAATCTCTAAAAATTATTATTTAGTAATATAAGTCCCAATTTTAAAAAATCTGGTCGAATTTGGTCTAGTTCTTATGATAGTTGCCATATAAGACGAAAAATAATTTTATTACATTTCAAGAAATATTCACGCTGCGGCGGCGATCAAATTAAACATGACCTCCTTTATAAATAAGGTCACATCATTTGAAATAATTCAAAATAATTTTAATTGAGATGACAATTGCAACATAACTCCTGAAATAAATGATTTTGTAGGGGTATATTAAAGTTTTTCAATAAAACCTCATTAGCTCGGTTTACGACCGCTTTTGATTGTTTATGTAAATTCAATTTTAATTGAAAATTTCGATATACAAAACTTTTCTTAAACTTCCTGCTATGACAACACTATTTTTATTTTTAGCAGCGCTGTTGGTCAATAAGTTTATTTCTTGTGCTTTTATGACGCTGGTTTTTTTTTTGCATAATAATTTGACAATATTTCGTATACCCAAAATAAAGATGGCGCATTCATATTTTTATTATCTTTGGCAAGATTTTTGAAATTCCTATTTTAAAATAATTTAAAAATTTTTATTTTTTATTGAATTTTAAATGTAAAAGATTAATTCCTTAAAATTATGAGGTCATTTTGTTGTCGCAAGTTGTTATTTTTATCAAGGAATTTATGCCGAAATGAAATGTATCAGGTATGAATGTGTCTTGCACAAAGAGAAATATTTAAATTATTCTTGTATACAAAAAATTCATTTCTAAGCGTTCTTTATCTTCCACTTTATTGGATTAGCGTGTTTAACTTATTGATTGAATCTCATAATCCTATGATAGCTTAAAACTTACATTTTTTATAAATTGCAACTTTTCATAAATAATCATAAATAATCCATTATAATCAAAAAAATGTAAGCTAAAACAAGTTAATAAGGATATTTATAGCAGTGTAGATCGAATTATGTATTTAGAGTCATAAATTTTCTAATTTATAACAAAATCTTTATTTTATATAGCACTGAAAACAATATCCGTTTGAATTTTTAAATTTATAAATGAAAACTGGATTATTAGTTTCCCTTTCTTTAAGTATTCAAAATTGATAACAATTGAAAATAGGCAGAAGTTTTAATAACTTAGCAATTTTTCTATCGCATTCAGAAATATTTAGGCGGTAGTGTTAAATAACTAGCTGAAAATTACATCAGCCGATTACCTAAATTAAAAAGAGGCTGAATTAACTTCTAAAAAATTACAAGACTTAAACCGAAGATTTGAACGCACTCGTAGGTGCAATTTTTTAATAATATTACTAAGGAATTCTCGAAGGCTATTGGGAATTCCCGTAATTTTAATTGACAAATTTCTTTTTCACCTTTCCCAAAACAGTTGTCGAGTTTGAAGTAAAGATTTCTGGATCATTTCAAGAAATTTTTGACAGTATCGCATGCTGATGATTCTGTTACCTTTTTTTAAGCTCTTCTTAAAACACTGTTCAGACCTTCAAAAACAACTCTTCGAATAAGGCATTTCAAAAACAACTCTTCGAATAAAAATTTACAGAACTTTTCATTGTACCTCTTATAAATGCGCTTAGTCTTTGGCAGTCCTCGAATGTGCCATTATCCAATTTAGACAATTTTTTTTTTAGATTAAGGATGGCTAACTCATAAAGCTCAAAATTTTCAATGGTGTCGTTCAAACCGACAAATATACTTTGTCTTCAAGTTAATTCCTTTGTTACTTGTTGACTCTTTAATGAAAAAAAAGATACCAAAAATTCATGTTCGTGTTATTCTTATACAACGCTAGACCAATTTTACTTTAATTCAGTTTTTATTAATTTTGTAGGTTACTAGAAATATTTAAAATTCTATAAAAGTCAAAAGTATTACATAATATGCTTTCGGCTTAACAGATGCAGTACTTATGTATACTTACATACCATTTAGTATATGAGATTGAATGAATAACAAAATTTATAATTTTTTGTTCTAAAAACTCAAAGATTTTTGCAAAAAAAAAAAACTGGAAATTATTACATTGCAAATTGTTTAATCACAAAGAGACCGAAATATTTTTTTACTAAGAATTGCAAGTAGGTACTTGATGAAATATCGAGTTGGTAGGTGCCATAATTTCATAATTGGGAGTTAAATTACGTAAATTATTAAAAAATAATGTAAAAAAATTTTTTTGTTCTTACTTTGGATTCGATAGATTTTTTTTTTCTTTATAAAAAAAAATTTGTGTTACTGGTTTTTTTTTCAGGTGGTTACTGTCAAGTTGATTCATAGTAAAAATTAATTATTTTTTAAAAATTTAATAAATTATGATTTAAATTTTTTTGAAGTTCTTAAAATGATTTTTTACATTTTTCATAAACTCAATTTAATTGTTAAAATAAAATTAATGAGTTTTTGATTTGATTTAATTGATAATTTCAAAATAAGTAGTAAGTGTTGCAATATGCATGGTGATAATTTGGAATTCTGTACTGATAATTTCATTTATTAGAATCTATTAGAATTTGCAATAAACTGCGCCTCATGCGGTTTTGAAAGCTCTCAATTTTATGATAAATTTGCTCCAACATTATATAGTTATTTCATATTATGTCAAAATTTTGACTAATGAAAGCTAATGCAGTTGAATTACCTAAGAAGCTAGAATATATAAAATATTTTAAAAGTCTATTAATTTAGTAAATAAGTTAATTTTATCGTTTCGCTTTTATACACATAATATAGTAGATTAACTAATTAATGACTAATAATTCTAGGATTCTCTTTGCGTTTTCCAAAAATGGGAAATTATCATAGAACTAATAAATAAACCTTGTCACCAGAATTGAATTTTAAGAATAAAATCAAAATTTATAACACTTTCTACAATACTTAAAAGGCCATTATTAAACTACTGCAAACTTATTATTTAAATAATAATTCTCAGAGCGGCGCTTCAGTAATAACGTTTCTTCCATTTATAAAAAAATTTTCTAATATGCACGTCATATTCAATTCATAATAAACGCCAACTATCATGTTTTTTCCATATTCTAAAATTAATTAATATTTAATTATAACCGGTTTTAAGTGAGGGTACAATCAAAATTAATATCTGTATACAGGGTGGATAAATGTGAATGTACTACTAAGTTATGTTACATGCTATTTGTTGTAAATTTTTGGTTTAAGGATATTGGTCACAGCTCAACATTTTCAAAGCTATTTCAGTTAAGTAAATTTTTAAATTTTTTACCTCTCTACGCATTAGTTACAAGTAGAACCCTGTATAAACGGAATTTTAATTTGGTATATCTAACATTTCTCCATACAGTATGGTTCAGAAGTTATTGACCAAAATTAATTTGGTGGTAAATTTTTTTTCTGCAGTTGTTTCATAAAATGACTTTTCTTATACAAATAATACTCTCCGAACATGACCTACATGTATACTCTGTATGTATTCCAAATAACACTCGTACATATAAATTAAAAGCTTCTAAACGTAATAATTTGCATCAAACTATTTTTAACATTTATTTCTATTTTTTTTTTCAAATACTTGACGCGCTTAAATTGAAAACATAAACTTTGTCATTTTTATAGTGAATAGTCAAACAAGTTTTCGAATTGTTAAAAGTTTTTAATGAGTTTTTTGAAAATTGTGTTTTCTAAAAGATGCTTTTTGTTTTCCTTGTTTCATTTTAAGATAGAAGCATTAATTAAAAAAAAAAATTTTTTTATTACACTTTGGACTTCTTAGAAAAACCCACATACAAAAATTAATTTTATTACACTGAAAACTACACTGTTAATTTTTTTTTAACGAACAATTTACGTGGAATTTGTTTGTGTTTCTTAGTTAAAAATACTAGTTATATGTAGTTAAAGTATACAATATGGATTAAAAGTTGTAAAAATAAAATGGTTGTTACAATAATAAGAAAAGTATTAATTAATAAGTTAGTATATACACACATATTCTCATACTTATACTCTCTTTATAGTTGTCAACCTAAAAAAAAGCGGTATGCGGCATACATTTGTCAAAAAAGCTTGATTCCAAATACATATATTTTTTAATTTACACCATCCAAGCTTCCCTTCGGCAACTGGAACGGGTTCGAATTTTCAACTCGAAACAAGAGTTTTTGGAACTAGTTTTGGACATTCCATATAAACGTGAGTCACTTTGCATCATATCACATTTACGGCATGCCGCAATACGGTATTTTGAAAAATTCTTTTTTGCATTGGTGATTTTGTTACCGCATACAGCCAACCGCGTTATGTATTGTCTAGTTTAGTGAAAGTGTTACAGAAGATTATTAAAATGCCTTTTCAACACCTCCTTTCAATTTTAAGGAAGTTATCAATCTTAGTTACCATACCTAGAAAAGTGTAAATTTGGCTTTTAATATAATTTCGCTTTTGATTTCATTAATAAGTTCACCAGTTAGTTTCGGTAACAACTAGAATTCAAATATAAAATTTCAAAAAATTCCATTAATCCGTTCTGTAGATATGGTCAAAATGTAAAATGGACCCCCTCCAGTTCGGTTTCCGAGCCCTGATCTTTTATTTGAAAAATAAAAGGGTTTGAAAAATCGAAAATGATGTAAATATAATTGAAATATTTAAGTTTAGAAGTTCTACGTATGTAAATTTTGCCCTTGATCTACAATCCACTACTGTCGGCATGCCATGATTTCGGGTGATCGCCTTAGTAACTGATATTATATTATGCTATGAGGAGCAAGTTTATTTTGTAGATGGTCCCAAGACATCTGTTAATAAATTCACAGCTTCTTTGTATGAAATAACAATATTATTTTAAACTATTTTGTGCAAAGAGAATCCTAAAACTACTAGTCATTAATTGATTAATTTCGATATTGATCGAAACTGACACAAACAGTCCTATAAAGCAAAAACGCAATACAATTTCAATCTATCAATATTGACAACCTGTTTTTGAAAGCCTAGCTATCAACTCAAAACGCCATATATAATAATAATAAAGTATTATGATGTGTATGTGCTCCGCGATGGTTTACCAATACATAAATATAATTATGTATAAAAAAAGATTTATCTACCTCTACATTAAGATTCTAAAATTCTAAATAATAAAAAAAAAAGCAAAGATATTAAAAACAAATCTTAAAAAAATAAAAAATTTTTCCCAATTTTATTTTATTTTCATTTGAAAAGAAACTGAAAATAAGAAAAATATGAAATAAAAAATAAAATTATTATACTAACCTATAAAAAACCCATTGTAGAGGAAAAAAACATAATTAACCTTGAACGTCACATCATAACATGAGAATTACTTCTCAGTTCTTATGTACCTGGTAATTATGGAAGATAAAGGAAAGTTTTTTAATAATTATAAAGTAGAGAGAATGTTTTTTTTTCTCTCTTTATAATGACGATACACAATAATTTTAAACTACAAAAGCGATTACTTGCGTTCTTCTAAGATTTTGTAATGATTCACGTGTTTAAACTAATAGATGAGATCTCTGGGTATATTAACAAATTTACAAGTCATTGTAATTGTTACTTTTGTATACTACTTTTGTATAATATCCAACGTTTAAGTAAAGTTAAAAAGAATGAAACAGTATTATGAATTATAGGGGTACATAGACAAGCTTAATGAATAAGTGAGTTGATTAAGCTAAAAATCAAGTTTGTTAAAGGTAATTTTGTAGATTAAATGGGGTAAGCCTGATACACCGTGACTCAAAAAAATGGATCTATTGTGTCTCTATCTACCTACCACATAAAAGGCACAATTTCTATCAGCACTTTTGCTACAAACACACAGACATCTAGAAACTTCCTCCTTCTGGCGCTTAACGTTATGCACACTGCATCAAAATCTCTTTCGTTCCCCAACAGAATTGTCAAATAGTTTTGCTCTTCAGGCTCACAAGTAAGAACACTTATATAGGAGATAAATTTATAAATACCTTTATACTATTAAATTAATAGTATTATTATTTTCTTTACCTTCATACTAGTGCTCTCTATATTAGAAATTATTAAAAGAAAGGCTCATATTAGAGTGTAACTATTAACTTCAGTATTTTTCAAAATTGCAAAGTCGACTCAAAATAAGCTTGTCTTCGATTTCGGCTTTCGGTTTTGATTTCACTCTCCCGAAATATCAAAGATGCTCTCCAATTTGAACTTTGAATTTATCAATCAAAAATTATATAAAATTAACTGCGAATATCATGGATTTCCTTACGAAAATTATATCGAGAATGTTAGTTTCCAAATTACGTTTACTACATGCAATAATGTGGTCTATGAACTATAGTAATGAATTTATTCTATTTTGTAATCAACTCATACTTATCGTAATTAGTAATGTGCTTTTCTTAAAAAATCATGCAAACATGCTAACATGCTTATCTATCTTAATTAATAGTTGGAATAAAATTTTTAAACAAAAACATTGGAATTAAAATTATGTATTGTCATTATCATCATTACCACCATGCTTTTAAAATAAGCATATGGTGAAGTTTACATTAATGTTGCACCCCATAAAAAATTCATGATCATTAACATTTAAAATTTGAGAAAAAAATCTAGTTAAATTTTAGTATTTTTTTAATAATTACACTTTTTCTGTTTATTAAATTTCTGTGTCTGTTGCGCCGAGACCAAAAATTAACAGTCAAGCTGCTCTTTCAGAACGTTTCTGATTGTTTGAAGTTTTTTTTTGATATCACAACCTTATTTTTCTCAGACAATGAAAAAAATTTACCTACTTTGACATTTGAACGTCAAAAATCTAATTTTCCTGCTTTAAATTTTGATTGTATGAAAGAAAATTTTCATAGCGGATGAGGTCAATAATCACTGAAGAAGTACTTGAACGTGACTCATACTACTCAAATTCAAATTGTTGATTTCCCCACTATATCACAATTTTGTGAAATTTGTGGTCGAAATTAGCGCTTTACACTGTCTTTAATTAAAAAATTTTCCTCATGTTGGGTCTTTGTTTTAGGGTGACAATTATAGTACCATCATGCCTGTTTTTCTTGACTTCTCAATTCATGAATAGTTTTTTATATATTTTGTAATCATAAGGCTTAGTGTAAGAACAAAGAATATTCTTAATTAGAATCTAGAACTTTGCTATTTTTATATTTAGTAAAGCATAAAAATTTACAATTTTATCCAGCTGAAACGTTGCAGAAAGATTTCCACATATGTACATGTTTATCTTTTGTTTCTGTTATGTTTTTCTTCAATTCATGTGAGTAAAATTAAAAAATTTACACATAATTTAGACAATGGGGCGCCACTATCAAAATTATAATCAACAACAATTGTAAAATTTTAAGTATTATACTTTTTTAATCATTTTCTTGGTTGTAAAATTTATTCTTTATGTTATGTGCGATTATTAATTCAAGGTTAAATATTTTTAAAAGAATAGAACAATGTTGTTTTTTGTCTAAAATAATTTTCAGGTGTTCTTAAGTTTATTTGAGTGATAAAAACTTAGTAATAATAAATGTGTATAACAGAGTCAGTTAGCAGAAAATGACATCTACATTTTTGTAGACACTAAGTGTTTCATCAACTAAATCAGAAAGTATAGAAATGTAGGAGCATTCCTTGTCAATTATCCGGGTCGATAAAAATTTCAACTCTTTTGTTTGTCCCTATGTCTATACTAAAATAAATCGTTGTTTATCTTTGATAGTCGCGCTAAATATCAATTTTGAAATATCCGCCTCTTTAGAAGCTCTAGGAAAATTAAATTTGAAAATATCATTTCTAGGTATACAGATGCCTGCTAGTGACTATCACAATCCATCTCAGAATACAATAGCAAACAAGTATCCTTTTTAGTCCATCTAGCAAATATCTCAATATTGTTGTATTCAAGGTTAAATCATTCTTAAACGTCAAATTTTTTTTAGAAAATCGTGCATTTTTATGGACTCGTTCAATTTTAAGACACTTCACTGTTCGTCCTCCATACACTCCATGAATCAATTATGTGATTATATTTAGATTTCAGCATTATTAATTAATTCTGTGATTAAGAAAGTAATGAATGTCATTATTTTTTATGTTGTTTATTATTTAAGACTTAATTAATCTCGGCCATTAATTTATTTATATACAAATTTGATTTTTAATACTAAATAAATAAATTATTCCATATAAAAGCTTTATGAGTTGGTCTTATATTATTATTTTCAATTGTATGTTTGTGTATACAATAATTATAAATTACGCAAACTGAAATCGATGAGCTTTTAAATTTAAAATAAAGTGTTCAAGTTCTTAAGAAAATTAGCTACTGTGTCATCACGGTGCCATTATGCGTTAAGTCTAATTACAGGTGTTTGACGTACAAGAATCGGATGAAATGTATTTGCTATTTACAACGTAATGCACGTATTTTATATAATGAGAAAGTAGTTATAAAAGTGTTGAGTAAGAAGTGTTGATACATATTGTAAAACAACCCAATCAAAAGAGAAAGAAGACGAGAGAATTTTGAATTAAAAGTTTTACAAAAACAAGTTCCTTGTTAACAGAAACTATTTATATGAGAAAAATAATATTTTTAAAGACACAAACTTCAGAAACTTCAAAATGTCAAAAATACATGCTTATGAATTTTTTTTTTGAACTTTCTGGTTGTTGTATATTTGAAATGTAGAACAACCGCAACAAATTTTAATAAAAATAAAATTCAATCAAAATTTTCTTGTTTATGAATGCGTGTGTGTACACGTAAATAAGGCTATGCTTTACAAACCCTTAACCTTACAATTTGAAAAAAATAAGTTGAAATAAATTTTATTTCTTTATACTTTAATTCTAAAATAAAAATGTTTATATTAAATGATTAAAAATTATTTCAATAAAATCCATAGCAAATCGTTTGACATAACAAATTTATTTTAATTTAAAGATTTTTTTAAACAATTTATTAGTTCTATAAAAAAAAAAAAAACAAAAATGAGAGACAAAAATATAAAAGCCACCTGTGGGATATTCAAACTGGTTTTAGAGGTTGTTAACATACTTATTCCGAAATATGTTAAGTGCCATGCGAAGAAGCTTGCAAACAATTGTATTGACATTAAAATTTTACATACAATTGAGTTGAAAATTAAACGTCTATTCAAAATTCAATTATCTTTTCATATTTAACGAAGTAAAAATATCTACTGTCACGCCACGCCATTTTACACATTGCTTTCTCAACTCTATTGTATTTTTGGTAAGTAGTTGTAAAAATTTAACCACCCACAATTATGCATTTTAATTTAAAAGCAAACTTTTTACTTTATAAGTGACGGTTGTGAATCTTGACTCACAAAAATCTCCCGGATTAAGTGGTTGCCTACATCCTTTTGAAGTTGTTAGGTTTTGATTTAGAATAATTATTTTCTATAAAATAACAATATTTTTAAAGTTTAAATTTAAAGTCGTACAAACGTGGTAGGCATTTTCATTGGAGTGGTCGTTTCTACTACAATTATCAAAGTTGGTATTTAATTATTTTGGACATACAGCCCCTTAATTCAATAAAACAAATATTCAGCTTTATATTCTAATTCAGCTATAAGTAAGCATTAATTTCAAATGAAATTTGCGGGATTGAGTTTTGAAATCATATTCAGGAATACAAGAATAAATTCAAGAGAAAAATTCGAATTTTTTAATATGACGTTATAAACGTTATGTCAAACCTTTGTATTAACCTCTAAATTACAAATGAATCACAACAAAAAAGTAATCAAAAGAATATAGAATCTTCCCTTTTAAACAAACTATACAAAATTACAAACAATCATAAAATTGTAAATTGGAATTAGGATCTTTCAATTGAAGAGGTTAATTTGTGATGATGCGTTGATGATGTTCCTTAAGATTATAAATAGCGTTTGTTATTTTCTCTGTATATATATGTGTATTATTTCACCATAAGATTGGGCGACATACAAACAAATGAAATTTTCTATGGTCCAAATTTAATAAGATCTGATTGACATGATACAAAATGATTGATTGAAATTCTAAATTAAATATTCAAATAGAATATACACAAAATCATTTTGGAGAATAGGAAAAGTTGAGCTTAATTAAAACCAAAGTACCTATAGAAATAATCAGGAGGACTTAGAATCAACAGTATATAAGCCGAAAAAAAAATTATTTAAGCATTTCCGCTAATATAAAACACCGGTACAAATGCCATAGAGTTTATTTTTTGTTTCTTAAAGAAATAAATTTGGATATTTATTGATTAAACCCGTGATATTCGCTATATGGGGTCGGTTTAAATTGTATATAGAATATTAATTTAAATAAAAATTTGTAGAGCAATAGAAACGATTAAGTTCAAGCCTTTGCTTTGTAAAAAGGTAAATAAAAAACCAAAATTATATTAAAAGTTTAATTAGTAATCAAATTAGATTAATCCTAACTACTAAATATCGTCATTTCCTTAGTCGAAAATGATAATTGACAGACATTTTGACCAGCTTTTCAGAGGGAGGTATTTAAGAGTTACATATGTGGTTTTGACCAGTGATATTTCTCATAGCACGCTTTTATTAAGGTGGATTTAGTCGATTGAGTTTTAATATATAATATGAATACCCGTTATTCTCGTTTAAATAAAGTAGGAATTTCTTAAGTGTTTTACAAAATTTCAAAAAATGCAAATGTGATTGTAATTTTGTATCACAATTAATTTTTGATATTTTAAATTTGGTTTAAAAAATTAAAATACAACAATTACATCTTATTGTGTTGGTATATACTTAGCTTACAATTTATCCGAGCCTCCTTTGAATTATAAGTACATAATACGATTTGCAAATTCACAAAATTTAAATGGGATTATATAAGACTCTTATTCAAAGAAACAGTTTTACAAGATCATGCAGGTCATTATAATTTTCACTTTTTAAATTTAATGGTAAATAAATTGGCAATAATAAAAACAACCAGCAAGTTGCAATTCCTATATTTTGTAATGTAATTTTGATTTCAGAAACTGTTTCACAATTACTTTTTATATGATTTTAGTTCAGTAAATTTTGAATTGGTGGAATTAAGTATTTTTATTTGCTTTCACGTTGAAATTAAAGGAATTGAGCTGATGTGCACCAGTAGAATTAAAGTGTCATTTTTAAACACGTTTTGTAGTCCTTAATGATACTTTCGAAAATTTCTTTAAAAAATGACTATTGTGTCAGTTATGTAAGGTGTATAAAATAATAAAATTAATAAGATATAATCATTCACAACACAATGATGATGATGATGATGATCACATTAATTTAACTGTAATTATAAACTTTATTTTAATGATTTGCAAAATAAAATTTATCAATTTTGGTATTAACTTACAATTTTCGTACAATTTTTCTCACATTACTTAAAAAATATGCAATTAAGGACAACGGAAATGGATGGAATGTATACAAGTGTTATAAATTTGCCTAATTTACTGTTAATATACTATTGTTACAATTTACTGTTGCTACAATGTTTGCTGAATTTTCATTTCTTTAACTAATATTCTTAAATGTCGTCGGTATTATCGAAGAGTCACGAAACTGCTTTTTTTTATGTTTCGAGAAGATCGAATTTGGAAATAATGTCAATTTGCAGAGACATGTAAAATTTGCAACAATTTAGAGTCTTTTATAAATATAGTTTTGAAGTTTCTTAATTTTTCTGTATATATAACTCAAAGCTCTCAAAAAAGTAATTACGTGACTCTTCTATAATACCGACGATGTGTTGGTAGAAATAAGAAAAATCTTTATTCGTTTTTTATTCCTTTTGTTGTTACTCAGCGATTATCTGTTACTTTCCAATAGTTCAACAATTTTATTACTTAAAATCACAAATGACGAACTAAAAGTTTTTTGCTTTAAAAAAAAATTTTCAAAAATGTTGCACCTCTATATTCGGCAGCAGTTATTGGTTAGTGTCAATTGGCGATCAATTTTAATTGAAATGACTTACAGTAAAGGCTCGAATTTTGCTAAATCTTTAAGGAAATAAGATTAAAATCGATTTAATTATTAAAATCGACAAAACCCCAAAATATATGCAAAAACAATCTCAAAGCAAGGAATAACAGTGTTGCCGTATATTGTATTTTAAAGTGATTATACCGTTCTTTTTTTCCTTGAGTTCATTCAAGAAGTAGATAGCAGTTATTTGAAGACATTTACATTTAATTGAATAACATTAACATTGTTCTAATTTTAACCTCTTACAGCTAATTCTCATATCAATTAAAAAGCAGTTTTTTTTCCATAACTTGCACAATATTTATTTTTTCATACTTAATTGTTTTTCCTACAACTTATTGTAAAAATTTTTACAATATTATTGCATTTTGTAATTTATTACATAAAAATTGCAATTTTGCATTATTTACAATTGTAAAAAGTAAAAAATTTTTAATACTTTTACACAATGAACAATTAAAAATATTTTTCACTTTTCAAAGATTTAAACAGATTTTTTGTTTTTTTTTTTCTAGCTTTAAATTTTCAATTGAGTGTCAACTACAGAAATCTTTGAAACAAATAAAAAGTATATTATTTTGAAGTGTGCTCTATGACTTTATCTCTTCTTACATATCTGCATATTTTGTATGTAAGTTGATAGTTGTGATTAAAAAAGAAACAATTTGTAGATTTTAAACTTTTGCTATTTAGCAAAATTTTCAATTTAACATGAAAAATTCTTAAAATAATTAACAGTTAAATTTTAATTTGTTTTTGTTTTCTTATGTCTTAGGCAAATATTATTCGAAAATCGGGTTGGTATAACAAAACTGATGGTTTCAGTTATAATACAAATGAAAGAGATTTTTTTAAAATGTTTAGCAATACTACGAAACCGGTTCAGTGGAAATTAAGTCAATTCAGAATCTTAATAAAGCAGAGTTAACATCATTCATTCGATTTGATCTGGCATTGGAAATTCATTTTAACCAATTTAACACATTACATTTTGTATTTTAGTTTTTTTCTGAAAATATATCGAAATGTCAAATTAATTAAAATGTCAAATATGGCAAATTTGACGAAAATGTCAAAATTATTAAAGTAAATTTTTATACTTAGATTTGAATATCTTAGATTAGACCAAAATTTAATTCAAAATTGAACAAATATTCGGCATAATCAGAAATATGATTATCATGTGCAATTGCTAGAATGAAGTCTACTATATTTTTGCTATTCCCTTAGTAAGTCTTAAATTAACAATTATAAATTTTTTCCGTTGTAATTGACTGCTATTGTAACTGATGCTCTCCATTACGTAAAATTATATAACATCGATTTTCTGCTTATCAAGCAGTTTCCAATATTTTTGTTTACATGACTCTCACAAGTTCACATATTCAGTTACTTTTCGAACATATACTCGGCTTACATTTTAAATTCTACGTTTGTTTTCCGCTTAGTATCTTAGTGTTGACATAATTCGATCCTTATTTCCTCATTCGCATACTAAGTACACTTACTATGTTTTAATACTATGTTAGACAATATTCCATTATACAATGATGATAGTGTGAAATTCTAAGTGTTATAAAAAAAACTGACGATTAAAACCTTGGCAATTTTTTTTTAAGTTTGTTTACTTGTATCGCCTTTATTTTTTTTAATTAATCGTGAGAAAAGTGTTTTGTTTTTGTTGTTTCTTTTTTGTATTTTTGAATTTATTTACAAATTTTTTTATATTATTTTTATTTTTACACAATACGACGGTTTATTTGCACATATAATAGCACATATATATAAACGTTATACACACCATGTATTGATGTATGTATAATTGCTTAAAATATCAAATTTAATTACCTGTTAGGAAAATTTTTAATTTTTTGTACAAATTACACCTAAAAATTTTAGATATTAAAGTTGACATAAGCGCTATTTGAAATAACATTTTTTTTCTGCTAAAATTACAGTTACTTAGCAGATCGGTAGTAAATATTCGTAGGAATAAGAGAAGAAAAATGAGAATAATATTTTTAATTATAAGTTTATATTACAATTAAAATATCATAAATATTAATTAAATTCTGAATAATGGTAGAATTCGGGTTATAATTGCATAACAGACAAAATTACATTGTTAAAGATAAAAAATACCTTAAGATATATGCAAATGAAATGGTTAATTAAGGAGTGATATTAATTTCATGTCTCCTCTCTTCTCTCATTTTTCGTAGTATAATTTTCAAGGTAGGTGAGAGTATAATTTTAGAACCATGTCTCATTTTCGAATATAATGTCAGCGAGAGTTTATAAGACTTATTGAGGGACTGTGTTAGATTTAAGTTAGAGTTAGGTATTAATATTCTAATTTTTCACGTATGCAGATAGTGAGAACGAGAAATCTAATTGAGACGTGGCCAGTTATTAGACTGCTTAACGTAAATAGACGCAATATCCGGCATGCGGTTGCAAAATAAAAAAAATTGGTTTTATATACTTAAAAGTATGCCTTATTGCTATACGAACACCTTATACCGAGTGCAAATTTACTATTCCAAGCATACGGCATTTTAGGGTTAAGAAGCTTATTCAAATGTTTTTGGTGTTTTGTACAAGAAAATCATATTTTTATTGCAACAAATATTCACCATTATATATATTCACATATATATATATACAACATATTAATATATTCACCACATGCAATTTGTTTGGTGATTTAAGGACTTTTTTTTTTGTAATCTTAAAATTTCCAGCCCAACTATGGTATACGTATTTTAGTGCGGGAAGATAATGAGGGAAATAACATCGTTCAATATGTACAAAAGCCGATTTTATGTTAGAATACTATTATACATATTTTTGAAATTTAAACTTAAAAAATGTTGAAATCTACTTAGAATACTTAAACTATATCTTAATCTTTATTTTTTATACTAAACATGAATTGATAATATAAAAATTCAATGTCAAATTTAAATATTTCATATATATAAAAACTTTGAACCATAAAAATTTTCTATGCTGTTAGAATCAAATAATAGCATTGACATAAACTTTGAAGCAAAACAAAAACGACAAATATTATAATTTTGTTAATTTTATGTTAGAATTAATGCTATATTATACCGGATATACATATAGAATGGCAATATTTCACATTATTTTGCGTGATTTATAAGTTATAGTTATAGTACTCATGAATATTTCCTTAATTATACACTTTGGTATTCCATGTAGCTACAAACATATAAATTTAAATTGTAATAATGAAACGTGGTATAAACAACGTTTTGTAAACGGATACTCTTTCAATATTTTAGAAACTCTCAAATTGCTTTAAATAATTATAACTAATAATTGTAAATGTATGCGGGGTTTTATGTTTACCTAATTTTAAAATACTAAATGAAGTGTTTTCAAAATATTATTAAAACAAATCTTTATTTGAATTTAAGGTGTGGGAATTTAGAATTAATTGAAAAATAAAATATTTATTTAAATAAATTTTAATTTTTTTTTTAAATAGTTGCATTGTTTATGTTAATAAAGCAAATAAATTTCTATATATGTGACTATGTGCTTGTGGTGTAAGATGTTCAACAGTTTCCTTAAAGAAACTCTTAACTATTGAAAAGAATGTAAGATATATTAAAATTTTATCTCATAAATTTTGGAATAAGAAGCATAAATGGCACATTAGAATTAAAAAAGAAATTCAGGTGTGAATAGCATGTAATCGAGCAAATTGCATAAAAGTTATTTTAGACTGTTATGTAGAAAGTATTACATGAGATGGTAAAAATTGCTTATAGGAAAATCATTAGTAAAGAATATTTAATCAAGATACTTAATTAGATAAAAATGTAGAGCAAGGGTTTTTATAAAGCTCCAGTTTTTTTGCAGAATCTAATTTCATAAAGGAAAAGATATGTTACAAGTAAAACCTCGAACTCTTCAATAGTCAAATTCTTTCAAAGCAAAATATGGGATCTTTGAAAGACTATAATTTTAAGAAATGAAGAATAGGTGCTAAGCATCAGAGAAGTGAAGAACATAATATTTATTATTTGGTTTTCATTTTAATTAAAGATTTTCAGTCGAAAAACGAAACCTTAAACCCAAATGGCAGACATGGTAAACAATATTTCCAAGGGCTAAACAACATTTAATAAATTTCAATAAAAGAATTACCCCATCCTTCACACCCTGATTCTGTTAAAATGATATTTGAAATAATAAAGTAAGCATTTCCATTACAATTCCAAATCTTAATATAAATGACTCACACGTAATATTTTCGATTGCTGTCTATTAACATTCCTCCCAAAACTATATTGTACCAAAATATTCAGAACTTATGGTCTGTCTTTCTATAAATATTTTTTGTTTACTTTTCATTTCTAACTATTTCTATAAGCAAAAATAAGGATGACACTTTAAGAATTTTCTCTATAAACTGTTCAAAATCTTGTGTGTAATTAAAAATTCATTTGAAAAGTAAAAGTTTTAACTATTTTAAATATTTTGGTTGAAAAAAAAACAAATAAAATGGATCAATGAGAGCAATTTTATTGAATTTGATTGAAATATCTTAAAAAAATATTAGTGTATCTCAGAACTAGTATGTTGTAACTCAATTTTTTATTAAAATGAAATTACGGTAAATTAAAAATGGCAATCATTACAAAAATTTTGTTGTGAAGATTTTGTAACCCCAAGAGGCTTTAATCACAAGTATTAGGAAAATTAACATTCAAAATAATTTCTTAAATATTTCAAAAATTTCATTCTTTGACATTTGCAAATCCATTTTAATGTACTAATTTGGAGAGCAATGCCGAATTTCGTTTAATTGGAGCCTTACTAGTTTCTTGCCTCAACAAAATACAATAAACGAACGATTACAGTTGATAAAACATAAGAAAAAACGTTCACCTATATAAAATATGAATTTTGACTTATACAAATTATTGTATAAGGTAGAGGTCGCTCTTTTAAATAATGTCTATGTAAAAATATAACAAAAAAAATTAAAATGTCCACTTCAAGAATTTAAAATTAAAGTTTCCCGACCTTTCTTTTTATTTAAAAAAAAAATTTTTAAAAATTCATACAATCAAAAAATAAGCAAAAAAATAATCTTCTTTATTATGTTGGAAAACCTAAAAAGAATTTTAAAATATTGAAATTTAAAAAATGAAATTTTATTTTTTAATCAAATATTCTAGAAGCAAAACAAGAGAGCAGTCAATATGTAAAAAAATTCTCAATAAGAATTTTTAAAAAGAAATTTACGCACGGAAAATGTTAAAATTTCTTAATTCTTATATACAATTTTTGCGTTAACGTTGTGCATATGTCACTTAAATACCCATAATATACATAATGTATGTATACAAGTTAACGAGGGATCAAATAGCGGGCATGTTAAAACAAGTTCAAACATGTTTCATCAGACATATTTCATCGTGAGAATTCTTCTACGCTGAATATTAATATTAAAACATGTTCAAATACGTTTCCAGCAAACATCATATTTCAGCATGAGAATTTCTTAACGCAAAAATATGTTCCCACAAAAAGTGCTGACGACATGTCTACGCTGTACTGTGAGAAATTTTTAGTTAGGAAAATAACATAAAATTAAATTTGCTAAATAAGCAAATTTTATACTATAAATTAGGTAACATTTAGATTAAGAATTCAGTCTTAGATAGTCTTAGACATTAATTGAACTAAGCATTAAAGTCTTAGAATAGTCTTAAAATTTAATTGTAAAGTTATATTAAATTTTAACCTAGTGTTGTGAAATAAAACGTATTGTAAAAGTAATCTTAAAGAAATAAACGTATTATAAAAGTAATTTTAAAATCGAAATAAAATTATTTTTTTAAACGAATTTTGACACAAAATTCGTAACTGGCGCCCGAGCAGCAGGGACAGGTCGTAACAATAAGGTTCTACAAGTGAAGACAAGGTTAAATAACCCGTCATAAGTGAGCGTAACTCGTACCGCAGTAGGCCGATAGTAAATCTCGAACACTAACAGCCAAAAAGGAACAATACGGTGCCTCCAGTAGAAATCTGCGACCTGCGAACAAAGCACAACACAATCATCTGAGACTCCTGAAGTAACCTTCAGTAACACGGGAACAATAGGACATGCGAACCCGCGCTTTAATAGTCCTCATAATACTAAAGTAAGAAAATTTTTTTAAAAAAAGGAAAATTAAACAATTTAAAAGAAAAACGATTAACAATTCTAATTTAAATAAAAATTAATTAAATATAAAAACCAATAAAAAATTGAATTAAACTTAATAATTAAAATTAAAAACTTAAATAAAAGTAAAAAAAAATTTAAATTAAATTAAAAAAACTTAACCAAAAATTAAACTAAAATTAAATTAATATAAATAACGGTGAATTAAATAAATTAAGAAATCAAAATTAATTTGACTACTAAAATTTAAAACGAAAACTAATAAACGAAAAAAGTAAAGGTAGCAATACCACCAATACACGTAAAACATAGAAACCCTATTACTGGAGAACGAGAGTTGATACGAATAATCAAAATCGAACTATTGTTCAATAAAAAAATTTTTAAATTCAAAGGCTTAAAAATAAAAAATATAAGAGTATAAAATGGAAGCTCTAACCACAGCAATCAATAATTTAACGGGAATAGTGAACCGGCAAATAGAACAAATCAAAAGTTTAGAACAACGTATCGTAAATCTGGAACATTCTGCAACGGGTAGTGACTTAACACAAGAGCAAGAAGGTTTTATGAAAAGGCTGGAGCAACGGATTCAACATTTAGAATTTTCTGGATCAAGTGGTAATCAAACACAAAGCCAACAAATTCTAGCAACGCCAAAAACCGTTGACGAACTCAAAGAAATAAGCAGACTCCCAGACAGAGTGAAGGAGCTCCAATATTTCGATGGTGATCCAGTACAATATATCTCTTGGGTGCACGCCGTAGAAAGCATACTAAAAGATTATGAAATCGTTAAAGAAAGACCCATATACCGGACTATTTTACAAAGCATCAGGCAGAAAATCAGAGGCAAGGCTGATCTGGCCTTGATATCGTATAACATCTATGACGAAGACTGGTTAACAATCAAGGAATGCTTGTCGATGCATTACGCCGATAAAAGAGATGTGCGTACCCTCGAGCACCAACTGTTCATGCTTAAACAAGGCAACTCTAGCATAGATTCATTTTACGCTACCGTCAATCATCAATTTTCACTCATCGTGAATAAATTAAAAACGGAAACCTACAATGCTGAAACAATTGCTGTGCTTGTCGAGACATACAGAAATAAAACATTGGACGTCTTTATACGAGGTTTAAATGGTGAATTAGCAAAAATGTTAATGATTCAGAGGCCTCAAACACTGCCAGAGGCGTATGCGTTTTGCCTGGAGATGCAGAATTTAAATCTTAGGAACATAACAGTGCACCAAAAAAATAACAATAATCGAGTTTCGGTACCTATCAATAACATAAGCAGCAAACCAAGAATCCCTATGCCGTTCAGACCATACCAAGATGGTTTACGTAATCCGTATCAGCAAAGTTTCCCACAACGTCACCCAATAGGTGGTAACCAACCCCAACAACAAAATTACCAACAAAATAATCGCTACGCACCTCCAAGACCAACATATCCGAAACCACCTACACCGATGGATGTTGATCCATCGCTACATAGCAAGAGAGTCAACTATATAAACCGGCCAAGAAACAACGAGCCTGAATCCAAGCAACGGCTATTCAACCTGGAGCAGGAAGAAAATGACGATTCTAATCAAGAAACACCAGAAGTAGATGAATATCAGGAATATGAATTTGATGAAGAAAAAGAAGATGATCCGCAAGAGATAAATTTTACGAGCGGAGCCTCTCTAGCGTTCCTTACCTAGAGTACCATACCAGGAACAATGATATCCTAAAGTTCCTAGTTGATACGGGAGCCAATAAAAACTTCATCAGACCCGAGCTTGCTGTCGACACAAAACCAACCAACAAACCATTTAAAATTCGTTCTGCGGGAGGTGATGTTCAAATTACAGAAAAAATGAACGCCAAATTCTTCAAATGCATCGGTAATAATAGTACCTTGGAATTTTTCGTCCTGCCAGGATTAAAATCGTTCGACGGTATTTTGGGCGACGATACATTGAAAGCCTTGGAAGCCGTCATAGACAGAAAGAACAACCTAATTACGATAAAACCTGGTATTACTATACCTCTTAAGGAAAAAACATCAGTTCAAGTCAATAACATTGAAATCAAAGCAGACCATTTGTCTGAAGAACTAAAGGAACGAATCTCAGAAATTATCAGCAAGTATAGCAAGATTTTTGGGCCAATTATAATAGCGATAATAATTTTCAAGAAGAAAAAGACACAAACAGAAAGGACATTCGTAGCAAAGATCACCCCTAAGGACTTAGCTACTAATCTTACCAAACTCAACGTTGATCTACGGGACGTAGATCTTTAGAGGGGGAAGAGTTAACGAGGGATCAAATAGCGGGCATGTTAAAACAAGTTCAAACATGTTTCATCAGACATATTTCATCGTGAGAATTCTTCTACGCTGAATATTAATATTAAAACATGTTCAAATACGTTTCCAGCAAACATCATATTTCAGCATGAGAATTTCCTAACGCAAAAATATGTTCCCACAAAAAGTGCTGACGACATGTCTACGCTGTACTGTGAGAAATTTTTAGTTAGGAAAATAACATAAAATTAAATTTGCTAAATAAGCAAATTTTATACTATAAATTAGGTAACATTTAGATTAAGAATTCAGTCTTAGATAGTCTTAGACATTAATTGAACTAAGCATTAAAGTCTTAGAATAGTCTTAAAATTTAATTGTAAAGTTATATTAAATTTTAACCTAGTGTTGTGAAATAAAACGTATTGTAAAAGTAATCTTAAAGAAATAAACGTATTATAAAAGTAATTTTAAAATCGAAATAAAATTATTTTTTTAAACGAATTTTGACACAAAATTCGTAACTTACATGCATATATGTAAATAAATGCCCACAAATAAAATATTCTAGTAAAGTTTCTTCCTTATTTACATCAATTTTAACGATAAGAACAATCAAATTCACATGAAAAGTAATTGTTGTACATAAATAACTCTTTTTTTTTCTTATATTGTGTTGTGTATTGTATTTATGATTAGTGTTGTCGTTGTTGTATTATTATTGTTATTGTTGCTCGGACAAAAAATCTGTTTTGCATACTAAATACGATTTTTTTTTTCTCTTTTAATTTTTCATTAATTTTTTACACATATTAAAAATACTAACTAGAATATTGTCAGAGTTTGTTTGGCCTTTTTTTTTGAATTTATTATTTTGAAGCGACTAAAAATCACCATATAAAACAACATTGGTGATTGCAAGTTTTACTTATGTTTTTCTCTTTGTTTCTCTTTAATTTTAGGTTTATTTGTTGTTCTTGTTGTTGGTACAATTTTATTTTTTTGTCTCTTTTTGACATCTTGTACTTAACTATCACCACACATTCTGAATATTTTTACAATAATTTTTACAATTTTAATTTTTCTTATTGTTGTTGGTTTTTTTCACGTTAAAATTTATTTATTATTTTGGTCATAAAATTGTTGCCGGATTCATCAATTTTATTTTGATTTTTTTTGTTTTTTCTTTTAAATTTTTCTGCATTTTTATTGGTATATGATTTTTTTTTTCATATTTTAGTTTTTTTTTATAATTCACAATTATTTTTTTTTTAAGAGTTTAACTTGCCGAACATGTGACAAGTATTTAAAATGTGATTTTATAGGAGAGCGTTTTCAAATTATGCCGATTTGGTTAAATGAAAATTTGGGATCAATTCACTTCTACACTTTTAGCATGATGCCTAGATTATAACAATATTAATGGTAGAACCATGCAAATTAAATTTTGTGTTGAGTTGGTAAATATTGATGTACATAAGCTGCATATTTGCTAACTTGAATTGTAAATTTAAATTTTATATAAGCTTGCAATATTTTTACACTTCAATGCCATTGACTGCATTCAATGTCATTAATTTTGTCATCTTATCTTATAAAAACTTCCAACTTTAGTAACAAATATTTGAAACACAATTTTCTTGAAAATTTCTCAAACTATTGAAATTCATCTGTCTGGAACGCAATTTATGGGACAATTTGCCAAAATATTAAAATTTATCTTAAAATTTGTCTGGAACGAAATTTTTTTAAAAAATCTTAAAATATTGAAATTTATCTGTCTAGAACACATCTGTTTATAAATAATATTTAAAATATTAAAATTCGCCTGTCTGGAATGCAGTTTTTTGGAAAACTTGCAAAATATTATTATTTGCTGGTCTGGAACACAATTTTCTGGAAAACTTGCGCCGAAAGATTAAAATTAGTCTGTCTGGAACGTATTTTCTTAATGATGTACGCTTCAAATAGTTAAAAGATTATTTGAAATATTACTGCCAACTGGTCAGGATAAATAAATAGGAATTCCCCATATACTTTCAAGATTGAAACAATAACAGTCTTATTTGAAGAATGTTTTATAAAAGCCAATGGTCCCGTATAAATTGTAACATATGAAATGATACTTTTGAATATCATTTCATATGTTATGCTTGAATTGTTCCTGAAAAAGTTTGTTTGTTTTTAATTTAAGGAGAAGTTTTGATACAAAGTAAATTATTTAACAAAAATACAATCAAATGTTTTGTTATTTTATTTGCAAGTTTAACGCCATTTCCAAGAATCCTTTATCTTTTTACTCATTTTTTATATACCAACAAAATATTAAGAATTGCTCATGTACAAACCAAACAAATAAAAAAAAAATTTTTTTTTTTTAACCACAAACACTTTATATAATGGCTATAATAATCCTATAAGAAGGATTAATTTACAATAAAAAAAAAAACAACAACAATAACAACAATAAAAAATTAAATTAAAAATAAGAAAGAACTTTGAGAATTTTCCTTTGTTGGTTTTTCTTAATGCACAAATTTTCGAATTCATTTTATTTTTTTTTGTATTTATAATTTATATATAAGTGACCACGAATTGTAAAACCATTTAAGGAGGTTACTACTTTTAGTATTAAAAACTATTATTATTATTTTTTTAAAAACTTGTTCCAGACATCTTTATTCTTACATTTTTTTTTTTGTCTGTTTTCTTTGTTTCTCATACACACTTTAAATACAACCTTACTCCAAACATATTGAGTTTTCAGATATATACGAGTATATCTGGTCCTTTATATAGCCATATAATATATTTTACAATAATATTATATATTTGCACTTACAATTGAATTCTTGGACCCCGTATTATATTAAAAACAAACTGTATATAATGGTAAAAATATTAACCCATAGACACATAAAACCACAAAATATTACAAACATATGAAAAGAATAAGAATACAAACAACTGTGAGTATAAAACAAACTATGAAAACTATGTTTGTTGATTCCTTCTCGAGAAAGAATCGAAGCAAATACATACATACATACCTACATATATCAATATAAAATATTCGAATAAATAAAAAAATAAATTTTACCACGAAATATGCGCAATGAAAACCTTACAAGTTATAAGAAACAAATAAAACCAGTAACACAAAAACTTATAATCAATGAAAGAAAAACAAAGTTAAGAAAGTGAAAAAAAAAAAGTAGAAACAAAGATTCTAGAGAACATGCATGCAATCCAATCTCAGGTGATATGATTTTATAAAGGTCCCTGATATTCATCCAATATGCATGCATTTATGAAAATAATAATATTAAAGTAGTGATCTTATGTGTATAGTTCTTATATATAAGGATGGACAATTCAAAAGTTGTTAACACTTTCACCGTAGTCGGAGCGCATAATGGTGATCATTGCCGCTATTTTGATATTATTGTAAAAGAGAATTTTTATTTACGCATTATTCTCTTATTAAAATACGAGTATATTCATACATCCCATTATTGCATACTTTTGGGGGCAGCAAATTTAAAGAAATACTAACGTAAAGTTAATTAGATCAGTACAAACATTTTATTGTATTTTGTCATCTCAAAAAAGTTAAAGTTTATTTTTTTGCCATTGTAGGTTGTCAAAATTTGAAATATTGTTAAATTTAAGAGACTTCCCGACTTAAACAATTTTTTTTTTTGAAATAAACAGGAAAAAATTAATTCAAAACAATTTATTTGCAGTATTTTTGAGTAAAGTAAGCTGCTTTTTTCGTTCGTTTTTCAAATTTGAAGGATGAAGGGTCTAAATCTGAAGGTTTTCATATAATGGAATCGATAATGGAATCGATGGAATGACGCAGTTTAAAATTTTTCTGTATTTTTGTGTATAGTAAGAGTTTTTAATGTAAACCCAAGTTAACAACTGAGGTTCAATAATTTTGTTGTTATTTTGTCATATCGGACTCATTAAAGCAATATACTTTGCTGTTTTACAAAGTTTTTTATAATTATTATAGTTCCGTGGTTTACTGTGTCAAGTACTTATGTCTTTTCACTCTACTTTTTATATTTTTATCCAAATAACTTTTTGACTAACCCGCTTACAATTTAATGTGAAAGAAAATATTTCCTACTATTTTTAACTGCAACCATAATATATACAAGCGTACAATAACATAAGCATGTGTACAGAAAAAATACGATGAAAATTTTAGAATATAACACACATTATTCTCTACATACCTATATAGTTATAACAATGTGACATGCAATTTTCCATTTTATAGAAAATTTATAGCGTCCTCTTTCCAATTTTTTTTTATATTTTTTTTTCCTTTATTTTTCTAAAACAAAATTAAAACTTATGACAATGATATAAGGGAACAGCATGCATGAAAACGAAATCTTACCTAGGCAACAATTTAACCTAAACTTAAGAAACTTAAGAAAAACAAAAAAAAGAGAACTTAAAGAGAGAACCTATATTAAGGCTTTTTACCTTTTTTGTTATTGTTCTCGTATTATTAAGGATGAGATAATTGTTTTTTTTTTTTTGGCTTTTCTTTTCCTTATGATTTTTCTTACATATAAAAATTCATGATGACGGTATATTGCTGCTGAATCAGCATCGGCTGCCATCAAGTTTCCTTTTAATTTTTCTTGTTTTCTCCATATAGAAAAACGTGGAAAATTAAAAGTGAAAGACACAATTTTTTTTTTTTTAAATAAGAAAAAAAATTGTTATAATAACAATAATACTGAAAATAAAAAATTAAATAGTTCTTTTGAAAATAAAAGGTAAAACAAAAGGTTGCTAGATGCTCTCATTAATGAAAACGCAATGAACATTATACGAATATCTGTCAGAACTAAACTCTCATATGAGCAAATTCTAACTAGATGCAACGAAGAAATTATTAAATCTCTAGAACTAATTTAAGAATAGTGATTGTGCACCATAAAATATATGAGTCGAAATCTTAGACCTGCTTGCTATAGAATGAGCAATATGAAAGCAGTCGTTCATGACGGAATAAAATTTCTAAAATGTACTCACATTGAATGTTAATATATAAAATTGAAAAATAGAGTAATTTTAATTGGCGAAAAGTACTACAAACTTATTAATTCTTATTCTAAAGCAATACTGCTATGCATCTTAATTATTTTATTGCTTGAGGGCAATCATTAAATAAATCATTAAACGAGAGCTGGTAATGACATCTTTGTATTAATACCCGGAAAAATGGCTAGTTTCGTATTAGTGCGAATAGTAGAATTTTTGGCAGTCTTTATAAATAAATAATGATTATCGTGAACCTGCATTGTTGCCATATTTAAAACTATTTTATTTCAATTTCCATTATTCTGACTTAAGTAGGTTTGGAAATCAAATTATTGTAGTTCTAAAGTTATATGGCTGTACCGATTCCCTGCAGTATTCTAATAAATATCTGTAGAATTTCCGATAATATTAAGATAATAATATTTCTTAATTAAAAAAAAAATAAAAATTTAAACATCATTGCTGGAATACTTTGTGGTGTATTATTTATGATAGGGAGATATAAGGTTATCATAATACAGTGGGACCTCTATAACTCGAAGTCGCACGGGAACGCTAAAACAGTTCGAGTTATGGAGATTTTCGAGTTGTAGAGGTTCGAGTTGTGGAGACTCCACTGTAATTGAATAAGAGTTATTGACATAAGTTATCATTGTCCTTTAAAAGCAAAATAAATTTATGTTCATATAGCAACCCAGTTATATTCTATATAAACTATATTTATATGAAGTCTTCATTAATAAAATATCACGAAACCCTTTCAAAATGTTGATGAAAAAATTCACTTTTTTTTTTTTTACAGAATTTCTAGTCTACTTTTTTGTTTTATAACCATATTTCTTTCTCCTGTTGGGAAACTGTCATTAAATTAAAAAACAAAAAATTAGTTTTTTTTATTCTCCTTCCATAATACTCGCGCGTATTATTTATTGGAAATTGTTGAAAATTGCTATCGTGAATAAAAATTGAAAATGAAAAATTTATGAGTTTTCCTTGAAATTTGATTTTTGTTTTTTGTTTTCTGTTTTTCACATTTTATTTTACATTTATGGCTGCGAATGCCATAAAGGGACGTGATTCTTTATTATAATTCTTATATTGTTATTATTACTTCTTTGATATCTTTTATAATATTTTGTAAATTCCTTATTAATGATCGCCGCGCCATTACATTGAATTTACTGTCAATAATATTAAATAATAAAAGAATTATTAAAAAAAAAATTTGTTATTATTATCAGTTCATCAGAATTTTGTAAAGTTAAACTTAAAAATTTATTTAAGCATTTCAAATGATAAGAAATTTTCATATTTACAATTTTACATATAGCACAGAAGTTGTGAAATAGCGCGCACGGTGTGAAATACAATAAAAATTTTAAATACATAACAAATAGCGTTCTTAATATTAGGCGAATGCCTAGACTTATTTCAATAGTATTATTATGTTATTCCCAAAAAAAAAATATGATTGCAAATTATTATTCTTATTATACAGTAGTTGAGTAGTCAGACAGCATTTGTTGGTTAGACTCACGATTTTCAAATAAAAATATTTATATTCCGCATACGCGAGTTATTGGAAACATTATGATCTTTTTGAAATGAATATTAATTTCATGAGGAAAAATATTCTTAAGAGCCCTAAAAATTTAAATTAATTATAATTCATATACAACTTCGAATTATCTATAGATTACGCCATAAATTAACATGTAATTTGTAATTGTATTCATCATATTTTAGTTACTCATATTTAAAATAATTAGGCTCACCTCTGTATTTAAAATTACTTTGCAAAATGTAATATCACAATTTCTTACACCACTGTTAACATTCATAAATTTCTTACACAACTGTTTCATACCATTTGATATATGACGCAACAAGTATGAATCTCTCATATTATCAAACATATTTTGTGAATTATAACACTTGTATTATAGATCTTTCGTGAGTGCATTTATAAGCAAAATATTTTAGAACAATAGAGTTTGGAAAAACCCCAACTGTTTCGGAGAACATGCAATTTTTAGTTTTGTATTTAGTTTGATTTTAGGCATTTAAGTATTGACATGATATTTGACATTTACTATCGCACATATACATATAAATTAAATATTTCTAATGAAAGATTACTAATCGAGTGCGTCAAATATAAAAAGTTGCAACTAGTTCGTAAAAAATTATAAAATGTTTGATTGCTTGATTAGATGCAATCATACAGTCGTATTTGCGCACACTCTAACAGCTTAATGGGAAAAAAATATAAGCAATCAAAAAATTGCATGTTTGTCAAAACTTTAGCGCCTTACTATATTTTAAGCAAATAAAACAAATTTTTATAAAAAAATTTAAAAATAAACACACTTTATATTTTATTAAAAAATGTTACACAACATCTTCAAACTTTATTTACAAATAGCTTTCTATAGTACAATTATGTAGGTATCTTGGCATTATAAAAATGCAAAAGTTCATTGAGTGCATTGACTTAACACTCCATTATACCATTTTTGTATACAATTCTCTATTAAATAAAGAACTTTAATCTAATACTAAAATTTTATTTTGATAAAAAGCTTTAATAGCTTTGTATAACCCTACCATCTACTGTATGTATAGTTGTTGATTATTAAAATTTAAAATTATATGGGCAAATGGAATTAAATGTGTAGTAAAGGTTCATAATATTTTAAATGCCTACCTATTTTATTAAAAATCATGACATTAAAAAGAGGTCACGCAATAAAAATACATACACACACACACAATTATATAAATTTAATGTTTTCACAATGCATGAATACTTTTAACTTTAATATCATGTTTGTACTTGAATAATAACTATATGTATGGATGAGAAGAGTTGATTTTGTTAGCTTTATACGAAATCTTAACAATAATAAGGTATTACGGTATTAATATACAATTCAGCTTATAAGTTCTAATTGCTGAATTGTATATTAATATAATATTACTGAAAATTTTGAAGCCAGAAATTTTTGGAGCTGCGTCAAATAAAATTTTTATAGCAATTACTGTATGTTTGCAAAATATACGTGTGGGAAATTATACGTGTCATATAAGAGTGTTTTTTTAGTTATATTAAACTTTATTATATTTACGCAGTAATTCAGCTTACAAATTCTTATTGCTGAATCGTATCGTTATTTAGTGTATTAATATAAGTAGGAGATCGTGATCTATGGTGATTGTAATAATATCAAGAGAACTAGTAATTGCGTAGTATTACTAGTGCAATCACTAGTTCTCTGTATAGCTAACAAAATCAACAAAGGCAGTTCATAAACTTAAGTGAAGTACCTTGCTACACAGTAGTTTTAACTAACTTTAGTTAAAACTGCCTTGAGTTATGAGTTAGTTACAATAGTAAGGTATTAATATAAATAGTTTAACAATTGTAACTCATATACTGAAATATCTGCATTAATACTAATGTACTAATGATATATAGAAGTCACGATCGTATTATAGATCTATTATATATTTTGCTATTAAGGACCGCACGGCCAACAGAGGCGATTCGCTTTATATCCTACACATATCCTACATATCAGCATCTTGACATTACAAACGCAATTATAAATTTATAATAACTTCAAAAATATAATTAAAACGAATTTTAAATAATCTCTTAGAATTTTATCGCATTTTATAAAAAGTTTAAAGTAATGGTTAAGTTACGAAACTTTTTTTTTTTAATTATTGTCACAATATTTTTTAACAAACTGGTACCAACATAATAAGCATTTTGTATAAAATGTTGTGTGTATCATTAATTTTGTCAAGGACATTGAATTTTAAGTATAAGTTTTACAATATGTTGCATGTAACAAGTAGCATAAAATTACTTAACTGTAAAATAATGTAAAACTTTTTTTGTAATTTATAATTTTATTTTATAATTTAACATTGTTCATATATTGTGTATAGTTTAGCCTATCAAAATCTTGTACGGAACTTCAAACGTGTTTTTTATGATAACTGATAATTTGCAAAATTCGGCGGTATGCAAAAGAATTCTGTCAGAGCAATATTTTGGGAAATATTGCTCTGACAGAATTTGGGCAGTATCACTTCAGATCAAGAAGAAAAGTTGAAACACGTGTTAGTCGATATTGTATGTCAATTAATTAGCAAGTTTTCCGAAAAAAAGTCGGAATACGAATTTTAAGGTTTCTTTATTAAGCCGCAGCTTTATATATTCTTTTAGCTTTTATTTTATAATTATTTTAGAGATTTGCGGCCTAAAAGAATAAAAATAATTTTAAAGCACAAAAATTTTGGGCAGGAAATCATCAACATTAAGGTCATAAAGATGTTTTAAATGTAAAATGAATTTAACTTCAAGTTGTTCTTACAGAATTCTTTCTGGAAAAATTTCAGACTCATAAAAATATAAAATAAGTAAATTTTCTTCATAAATGAAACTTTAATGGTAACATTGCAAACAACAACTCCCTAAAAAAATTCATTAACTCTTTTTTTAGTATTTTAATAAAACAAAAGAAGAAAAAAACATACAAAAATAAGTTTCAATTAAATAATTAATCCATAGTTGCCAAGCATACATAAAACTTCTTCGAATATAGAAAAATTTTTAATATGAAAAAAAAAAAGTCAAAGACCCACCATCATTTTAATTTTCCCATCTGAAATAAACGCTATAAATCATAATATTTTCATTTAAAAAGGAGAAGGCAAAAACAAAAAAAAAGAAGAGCAGAGAACCCATCCTCCAATTTCCCGGTTATAATTTGCAAAAATGAAATAAGAAACCATTACGAATTAATAAAATAAAAGAAAAACAAAAAAAAAAGTTTTAAATCAATTGTAGTAAAAAACAAAAAAAAAAAAAACAAGCAAAAAATGGAGGAAAATTCATCCATTGGGTCTGCTCTCTCATAGGAAACATGAAAATATGAAAACAAGAAAGTTTAAAGGTGATTACATTTTTAGCGTTGGAATATTTGGGTGCAAACAGAACTCTTTTTACGCCGATTTTTTTGGGCACGGGTCAAAATCAACTCATACGTGCATTAAATTGAAAAGATGAGATAGTTGCGCCCGTTTCCGCGGATAACATGTTTAGTTTTATAATGTTACCTGGAGACGAATAGCGCCATTTAAATATTTGATTTAAAAATTTTATAAGGTATCCTCTTTATGTTCCTCGTTTAACACAAATTTAATTTATGAAAAAATTCTCTCACATTCATTAGAATTGAACCTTATATGGTAAGGCCATTCTTTCCATAAACTGAACATTTTTTCGTAAGAAGAATTTTACGGAATTTCTTGTATTCCTATGAACTCTTTTAATTAACTTATTTTATAATAAATTTTTTCAATTCGCTTATCTTGTACTAAATATTACGGCATCAATTTCAGCTTATGAGTTATTAAAATTTCGAATTCGCCGCACGTTATAAACGAAATCATAAATTGAAATACTACAAACTTTTTGAAATTAAATTCATATTATTGTAGATTTTTTTTCATTTTCCCTTCTTTGTAGCAATTTAAATCGATTTAATTAAAAAAAAACTCATCCCATTTATACAATTTTTATAATTAAATATCTTTTACGGGTTTCAATGCGAAATCGCAAAATGTAAACATTTAAAATGCGCAATTTTAATTTTATGTCATTTTTAATATTGAAAAAAAAAATTTCTTTCACTCCGAAACGTCATTCAAAAAAAAACTAAAAATGTTTCTTTTTTTGTATTTTTGGGTAAAAAACCCATTAAATTTCGTTTCATTTTTTTTTACATAAAACACAGACTTAAGGCACAAGTGATATTTGAGGATATTTAAACTTAAATTTTATTAATTTTGAAATCTTCAACTCATATTTTTGTTTAATCCAAAAATAGATACAGCCAAATTTTGTCGTTTAAGCTGAACGTACATGTTTTATTCTTCTCAACATCTGTTTATTGTTTGAGTGTTTTTTATTGGATTTTTCATAAAAAAATCTGCTCTAGTTAACTACGGAAAAACAGCGAATCTTTGCTGAATTTAAAAGAAAAATGGAATACATAAGATGAGATAAACAGATTTGATGGAATACAAAAATATTTTACCAAATTTATTGAAATAATCAGAAATTGTTTCGAGCAACCATGCAGTGCTCGAAAAACAAACAAGAAAGACTACCTAGCATGAATGTTTCTGTGACGATAAATGGCAATATTCGAGATACTCTTTTTATAAGTCTGAAATCCTAATGTAAACACAAAAATCAGAGTAAACCAAGCAATGACAAATTTGTGTTACCGAGCTAGACGGATAATTCCGTCATAACATGCATGAATAGTTGAATGACGAGGCACAAGGTCAAATCTGAAATTAGACTTATTTAAACTTACATTATAAGTTTTTCTGCTCTTTTTAACGATTTACTAAATCACAATGTTAAAAAACATACCACTACCAGAATACCATTTTGTAACGAGTCTATCTTTAACGGAAGGATATTTCAAAACTGCACATAAGTATATGCCAGCAGCAGACCAATAAATTTTTGTATGTTTATGCAAAAATTTTCAGTAAAACTCAATAAAATTTACAGTAAAGAAACTCTCATCGGGGAAGTTGATTTTTTTTCCATAAAATTTTCCTTTTTTTTTTACGGTTTTATTTCCTTTTTCCTATATACATTTTACAATCTTATTAGGTACCATATGGATTATGCATGTGTGAATTCATTTTAAACATTTTTGTTTAAAAATGTGTCACAAAATACAATACAAAAATATTAATTTCCCATATCTGAAAATTGCCTATTTAAATTCATCAGCAAAACATGTGAACATATAAGTATATGTATACGAACGATTGTCCCAAGATTATTAGCATAAAATTCCATTCATGTAAAAATAAACACACGTACTTAAGGCATATGAATTTTTTGTATTTTATGAATTTATTTGGATTTTAATTTTTTTTTTTATTTTTTAAATTTTTTCCAAAATATAAAAGTCATAATAATTCAAATTTTAAAATTATAAAAAAATTTCCAAAATTCCAAGGGCAGTTTCGTTGCATTTAATAAAAATCTGGAATTGAAATTAATAAGAAGGTTTAGACAAATATTTTAAGATTCGCATCCTAATTTCGATTAGATATTAAAATATGAAAAGAAAATTTTTAATTATATTTTGTCATTGATAAATTGAGCAGAACTCTTTATGAATTGAGTATACCACTTAATTCAACATTACCGCAAATTTGAATTAAGTTAGAATTTGCAAAAATAATTGGAATTCCACCTTTATTAGAAGACAATTTTGATTATAGAGCAAAATACATGATTTGAATTACGAACACATTCATTCGGTTTTCAAACAAAACCAAATCTTGTAATAAGGAAGAAACTAACAAAAAAATTTCGACTTATACGAAAGAGTATTTTAAGAGTAAATCTACTTTCACTAGAATGGATTAATATGGATTATGTTATATGACAAATTCTTAATTATTCTATACGAAATTTCAGATATTTCCTTGGAAAAATTCTACATTAATAGAAAGCTAAAACGAACATGTGGCTAATATTATCATAAAACATATGACAACGTCAAAATACAAAATGAACCTTTTTTTTAACCCGAAATGGCCTGTAAAAGTCAATATAAATCTTTAATTTTTTTTTGCTACAAATATTCTTATATTTCTACATTACGTGCAGAATTTTCAAGTTCTACATTTTCATATAAACTTACAATAGCAAAAACATATTCACAAATTCGGTAATTGTTTAATTTTGCGTCAGAAACTTAGAAGCATCAATTTGTGAAACGTCATAAGAAACGGTCTTGAAATATTTTAACCGTTCGAATTATAATTATGATTATTTGAATTTTACATCAGGTGCCTTATCACCTTATTATCAGAAGATCACACCGGGAGAAATTTTCATTAACTTTTTGACGAACATTTTTCTCACTAGTCGCAATTCTACAACTTATCAAATTTTATTTTATTTTAGTTCAGCCGATGAGAAGGATATTGAAGTGAAGAATATATGCATGTGTTATATTCTTATAATTTTTGAGTGATAAGTGATACGAATATTGCCTGAATTATCTTGATTCAAAATGCATGTGATAATATGCAAAATTCAGTCAATTCTAGAAGAATGGGCGAAATTTCATTCATACATATTATTTTTTATATTTTATGAATAATAAATTAAGGAGAAATATGGAGTTGAAATAAAAAGAACAAAAATTCGGGTAAAATTCGCCTTTTGGAAAGGTTGATGTGATTTGACTTGAGCAGCGAGCTAATTATTCAGCCTCCATTTCATATCAAAATGTAGAATCCTTATAATTTAAACTTCCTGTAATTTGAACTCATGAATAAGAAAAATTAATGTGAAATCGGTTTTAATATAATTTTTATTGAGTCTAATTGAGTCATCATAAAAAAATTCAAAATATATACAAAATACCGAAGAGAATAACATTATTTTTTTTGTAAAGGAAATCCATTATTTAGCATATTTAATATCCTCACTTTAATCTAAAATAAAGACAATAATGCAAAATCCTATTTTAAGCAGAAACTATTTGAATACATATGCGCTTTAAACTATTATTATATCGCAACACTATATATAAGATTAGGATAATTTACAACCTCATATCATACGTATGTACATATAGACGCAGATATTGAACAGCAATAATAATGTTAATATCTAGGGTCTAGGCAATAAATATATATCTACATATAAAAAAAACAAGATCAAAGAGAATAGAACAAGAATATACAAAAATAACAACAAGACTCCAAATGTGCACATATGAATGATAATAAAGGAAAAACTATTTTAACACTGAACGTTCATAAACGTATTCTGAATATCAAAAATGGTACATCCGGTTAACACTAACCAGCTAGGAGGCTATTATTGAATATCTGTTTGGAAAAAGAAAAAAAACAACTTTTTATTCTCATAGGGATTTCGTTTTATTTTTCTCTAGTTTTCGTTTTAATTTTTGTTCTCTAGGAATTTTTACTAAAAATGGTCATAAATTTAAGTCCAGTTTATGATGAAATTGAGTATATTATATACGTAGGCATCGTATAGCATTTAAAATAAACTTTAAAGTTGTGTAAGAGAGAAAAAATTATAGGAGAAAAAGAAGGATAATTATATCAAAGATAACTTCATAATTGCGAAAATATAATGGGAATTTGTTATTTTAATTTTAAATTCTATTTGATAACTGATTTGCCATTTTGAGGTAAAGTTCAAAGATTTTTTGTTCAGTACATAACTATGTAAAGAATTATGATTCTTGTTGTATGTAGTAGAATTTGAACATTTATGCACTACTCTATACTCAGTTAAATTTTTTCAGTATTACGTTAGTACTTAAGAGTCTGAATTGAATTTCAGATAAATACTTTAAATTTTTCTAATTAACCAATTGTCCATCAAGTTGTAGGAGAAGAATATCGAGATAACTGCAGGTTTTTCTTATGAAATTTCTATTATTCTAAAAGTTGTTACGAGTTACTAGCCAGTGCATACTTATGTGGCTGGAGTGGTTCCAACCTTCCCAACACACTGTCTGAGAAGCAGCGAAGAGATAGGACAATTTTCTTTCTTCACATACACTTATTTATTTATTTCTCTTCTCCTTTGCAAGTAGTGATCACCTTTTACCGTTTTTCATAAGTTTGTGAAAGTTGCCTAGGAATAACATCAAAAATACGATTTTATTTCTCGACAGTACGGGTTTGATCTAGTCATATTAAATTGAAAGAGCACAAGATATCCATAGTATTAAAACGGCATTTTTTATAATAACGTTTAGAATTTAAATTTCGTACTTTGTTCAAGACGGCAACACTTATTAAGAATATAAAAGAAGATATTTACACATGTATTAATTTTTTTATATTATTGTCATTGTTTTAACACCATATGGAAGGCAGCAATTCCATTTAACGCATATCCCTATATTCTATAGTTTCTAATTTATTTATTTAGATGCAAAACATTTTTGTCTATGATTTTATTTTTAATTTTATTCTGCAATAATTTTTGTATTGAGTTGCAATTTTCTTTCTTTTTATAATTTGTTTTTGTTATTTTGAAAAATTCATCATCCAGGAAACGATTTGTTATCGTTCATTTTGTTATTTTTTGATTTGACCATTCATTGAACGATCAGTTTTGTGTCTGAAAGTTTAACCGCTTACAATTCTGATGTTTCATTCCAGATTGGTTTTGTTTTTCTTCTTGTTTTTGCATAAAAACCTATCAGTAATAAATATTTTAAGAAAAAAGAAAAACAAAATGAAAAGACTAGCATTACGATGATGCATTCAGAATATTTAAATATTTATAAATGAAATTGATTATCGGAATGAATTTAAAGACAACAGCTTAAAAAAAAAAATAAATGTACACACATATACTTAGTATTTTTAGAAAACGGTCATAAAAAAAGATAACCTTTGCTGATGAGTCAGTTGAAATTTTAAGAAACACGCATTTCTCTTTTTTTTTTATTCATTTTATAAAATTTAATTTATTATAATCACAATCTAATCATCAAAATAGAGATAAAGATATTAAAAAAGAGTAAAAAAGAATGTAGAATGAATTTAAATTTTATTATTTTTATATATGTAGTTGGCCCAAAAGATTTTAGAGTACTCAGATACTTATGTGTGAATATTATCGATCATAGGGGTTATCAGACTTACTAAGTCTTACGATAAGAATTAAAATGTGATAAGGATTTTTAGATTCTAAGTTTCTAAGCTAAGAACATTATGTATGTATAATTAAAAATATGACTAATTTGATAGAAGGTAATTACGCAAATTTTGTGCGTACGATCTCGAACAAAAAATTTTTTTGTTGGGTAAATGTCCAATTAGATAAATGAACACTACACGAGTTTTTTGTTTCTCCTGCATTCAATATTAGTAAAAATTTATAATCGAAATTGCGTCTCCTATGCAAAAAATCGTAATTTCTTTTGAAAAATATTAAAAACCACTTGATTTTTAACCGTATGTAAAGAGAAAAAGTTATTATTAGAGAAAAGAAAAAATATTAACCCTTTCATTCTTATTTTAAAATAAATTGCAATGTTGTGAACAAAAACAATAGTAGGAGGAAATCAGCAGTTTTCTCGTTTAGTTTCAGAAAAATTTAAAGAATTTAAGAAGAATTTAGAAGAAAAATTTAGACAAATTTCAATGGCTAAATGCAACTGGTTACCTTTAACTACTAAGGTCATGGAAAATGTTACCTACTCTAATTTGGAAATTATTTGAGAAAACTATTTATTTAGTTAGCTATTCACATAAAGAATAACACTATAACGAGAGAATTAAAGAGGAAAATTAATTTCAGTATACAACTGAATTTAAATTAATTGATTATATTTATAATTATTGACAGTGACAGTCACGTTACAGCCAGACATTTCTGTCATATTGTGTCAACTCAATACTAATACAAATATTTATCAAGAATTTAGAAAATTTCTATTTACAATGAAATTTTCTGTAATTTCTGTAAAGTTCTACATAATTCACAACGAAAATTGATTTTACGAACACCTATCTAGAAATTGCAATTATTTATGTATATAGAAAAATATTTCTAATGGATTTTAAAACTCTAATGGAACGGATGAAATTGTCATCGTTTTTAATTATATGCAAAAAATAACTAAAAAAATTTAAATAACAAAATAAGAAAAATTTTTTTCAGTGTTGCTTAATGACTTGATAACTAAAAACTAATAAAAATTAAAAAGAGAATGGTCATCTTGTATAAGCAAACGTTTTTAATGTGTTCAAACACCAAAATACCATGATTCCTTTAATGATCGTTAAAATCAACCATTCTTTCTATACATTCATATACATACCAATATGTATGTATGTACATAAGAGCTATGGTAACTATCAAGAATCATGATTAAGAATTTGTTTTTGTATTATTATTTTTTTTTTTTGTTTTTATTAGAATTAAATTAGATGTCAAGAATATATTTTCAAATGGATATCGTAATTTTTTTAACATGGTCTAGTTCTATTGCTAGTTAACAATCAGACTGTTGCTCACCACATATAATAGCAAAAAAAAAGAGCACATACAAAACAACAACGAGTAGATTGATATAAAATATACGTAGGTATGTAGATACATATGTATACACTCATATTGTTGTAAAAAGTCAATGGACCTCTAGAGAATAGAGAAATTGTTGTTAATTTGTCATTTTTTAGTTTTGTTTTTGTTTTTATATTCTTCTCATTAATTTGATATTTTATTTCTCACAATTTTATTGGTTAATTGCTTTCCTTTTTGCGCACTATGTCGCGCATATGTTTTTTTTTTTTTTTGACATCAGAAACAAGACAAAATACGACGCGATTAATAAAATATTTGTGGGGCGTTTATGAAGAAAAAAGAAAAACAAGTAATAATAATAAAAGGGCAATTATTAAAGTGAAAAGTTTAACTGTTATCAGTATTTTATTCTATACGCACATGTATGTATGTACATTAATATAAAATAAATTATAATTAGGAATTTAAACTTGTTTTAAGAATTATGAATTTGTTTTAAGATATTGTCTAACAACGTACGGTTCTAGTTGGTTGTATCAAATTCGAGTTACTTCAAATTTGACAAATATAAACGGATTTTTCTCTCTAATGGAGAAAAATCAAAGTTTCTCTTCTACTTTTAACCTACATAAATCATTATTTGAAGTTGTTGTGCTGATCGCAGCAAATTTTAGAGACATGTTTTTTAAACTGTCAAAATTTGACGTTCATCTGAAGAATTTCTGTTTTTCGCTTTAATTATATTAAAAATTAAAATTTGAACTAATATTTTAATTGTAAACTTAAGGTTAGTAAAATTAATGTAAGAAAATTAAAAAATAGTAATAAATTCGTGCATTTAATACAAGAAAAATCGAATTTTGCTAGTTAAGATATGTCAAAAAAGTTTGTTAAATGTCAGATTAATGGCAAATTTTATTGACTTAGAAAAAACGTCACTTTTTTTTTTTGGGTAATGTAACTGAAACTCTAGATTTAAATTGAAAATGTCATAGATATAATTTGCTAGTATTCACGGATCAAGTTATGATGTGCCTAATAAAATACCTTTTTTCCTCTACATTTTGATTACTTTCTGTTCATTCTTAATTGATTTCAACTACAATAATCTGACATATTGATTAATCACTAAACAGTTATATCAAAACGTGATGTCAAAACTGTACGGATCTTCCTTATTACTAATTAAGTGAGATTTTACATTATTCCAGTGTTTTCCAGTTCTAAAAGGAAAATTTATTGTACATCAAATTTGTGCAGATTTCCTAAACGCACCCTGTATATAGTGTGAAACAAAATGTTTTTTTTTTTTTAATTTTACTTTATATGTTTATTTGGACTCTTTTTATGACTATGACCTTTATTAAAAAAAATCTAATCAATATGATGAAATTTTTTCTTGGATTTCTTCAATCTATATACAAATTCGTTTCATACTTTCTTGTATTACAAATTCTGTTGGATTTTCATTGAAACTTTTTCTCTATCAATTACAATTTAAAACATCTACAGCTTTATCATTCCAAAATTCAAGAATATTACAGTCATTATTAGTCATACTCTATCGAAATTTAAATAATTTTGTTTTTAAAATAGGAACTAAATTTTATAAAATAAAAAATTTTAGAACAATTCTATTTCCATATTGAGTTGAGAAATAGTTTTCCAATTAAGATGAAGAACGGACGAACGGGTTAGAAGAAGTAAAACAAACACAGGCCTGCATTTCTTCAAACAATCAATAAAATATTAAAAAATTTATTGTTACATTGGGAATATAAGTGATTCACATTTGAAACACGGCTCATAACCTATTAAAATGTACAAAATTTAAATACGAAACATTTTTTTAACTAACATGCTTCTAATTTGTCAATGACAATCTTTTCGCATTACTCTGTTAAAAGGGTCATTTGAAATTCTTTTATTACAATGTAAAACGTTTATTGTTCTGATATTTTTAAAATACAACAAGTTGATTTCTTTCTGACACAAAAATAAAATTAAGAACTTAAACTCATTTATCAATATGCAAGGTTTCTAAAAGCGTTCAGCTCCAATGTCTTAAATACATAAGAAAATTTTTTATTATATAAATACTTTCCTTGTATTATTTACCAAATGCAAGAATATTAAAGAAAAAAGATGACAAAATAAAAGAATAAATAAAAAAAATTAAAATTGCACCTATGTGAAAAGATAAAGAAAAATTGAATGGAACGTCTTCATTTATTATTTTAAATCTAGAGTGCATTCGCATACACGGAACTTTAAAAAAAATTCCAATTTATCATATTACTTCCCTTCAATAGACAATATTGTATGGCATAGTCGCCAATTCACATAGACTTCTATTGTAAAAATATTGATTTGCTTTTTTTTTCTTAAAAGAAAATTTAATAACAATAAACCCTTTTATGTGCTTTAAAAAAAATATTAATATTTTTTTTTTTTAATATTATTTTTCTTTCACGCAAAGATGATCTGAGGTAAACTTTGTCAAAACGGGTTAAGGTGACAAACAATAATAATATAGCAGCGGCATTTTTTTATGTTATTGAAATTCTATCTATATACAATCAATTATATATAGGATTATAGGTTTATTATATGTGGTAAATCTTATAGAAATTATGTGAATGATATTAAAATAAATTCGAATAAAAGCAATGGTTTTGTAGAGTAGCACATTTTCCATGAATAATGTGAAAATAGTTCGAAACAATATGATGGGAAGCAAAATTAAAAAAAGAATTAAAAGAATTCAACTATTTACTGCATGCATGTAGATTCGGATTGCAATTAATCAACTCTTTAAAGATTGGACTAATATAATTGGAGTTCGGAATTAGAAAAGATCGTAATCCGTGGGTTGTAGAAATGAACATTTTATTTGCAGTTAGTGAGCAAAAAGTTATTGTGACACGGTTTTCACTCAAATTTCTTTCTTACGTTTTTTAATTTCATTTTATTATTGCCATCTGGGAGAACGGACAGACAGCTTTTTTATCTTTTCTTCCCTTTTATGTAAAATACTTCTAGTTGTTCTAGAATTGTCCTAATTTCCTTGCTTATTGACAATACATTCCTTTTCTTTGTAGATAATTTCAAATCGAATCGTTGGTTAGATATGCACTCACTAGTATATTTTTATAGAAAATTATACATATACATGCACTTCTTTATGCTTTAGTTTTCTGTTCAGACTTAAGTTCTCAAATCTTTTTGTGTAAAAAGGCAAATGCTTTTAGTGTAAAACCAAACGACCTTTAAACCATTTGGATTATTATGTTCAAATAAATCTGCGCATTTTTTATAAATTTCTTGCACTATTCAGAAAAAAGTATGAATTTCAGATAATTTTTCGATTATCTCTGGTAGTAATTTCAGTAATGATAGAAGAGGAGAACACCACAGAACATACACGCCTAGCACTAGACCAAATACTGGTAAGAATACAAGTTTTGAAATTCGGAACCTTGCCTATTTACAAAAAAGTTTTTTATTTCTAATATTTTTTTCTCTATGTGACTAACATTATCTTTGTTCAAATTTATGCGTTTACTATTGCATGTACGTATGTACAAATAGGTTGTGTATTACGCATATACAATGTCTTTATTGACGGCATTATTCTTAAAAAGAAATTAAAGTGGTCACCATAAAATATCACCTTTAGTGCTATTTTGATTATCATTTTTATCAAAATCATCCAATCAACTATCGCATCTCCTTAACCACAATAAAGAGAACAAAAAAAAAAAACAGATCAGAGAAAAAGAACTTTAAAAAAAAAAGTCTACTACCAATCGTCGTCCCAGCAACATTTCTTCAGTTTTTTTTTTTTTGCTCTGTTGGGCAAAACAAAACAGTCAACAGTTGGGCAAAACAACAAAATATTTTTTATATTTTTATTAAAATTTAATGAAAAATTAAACACACGTTTTTTTGCGTGACACAACACGCACTTAACCAATATGGAAAAATGTTTAAAATTTTTTTATCCTCTTATATAAAATTTTAAACGCGAAACAATTTTTGGTATACAGGAAAAAACATATTTTATGATCGTTGAAACGATGAAAACCAGAAAAAAATAAAATAAAGTTACGAAAAGGTTGAGTTTACTTAGTTAGTTATTCAGGGAAACTCTAGGACAATAAAGGCATATTACTTCTTAATATGTTCGATTTCTTGAAGAATGTTGGGAAATTCATGGCGAAGAGCAATGTAAATTTCTCTTTTGCAATGTGAGATTTTTTCAAATTCCAGGGCTCAAAATTGGCAGAATCAGATTGACAGACGTACGAATTCGTAATTTTTCGTGATACTCAAAATATTCTTTATGATACTGGAAAACACTCAAATAGATTTTAATTTACACCAAAGCTTTTCGAATTATTTTTTGTTTATAAATAAAAAAAAGTTACTTAATTTTTCCGTTATCTACGCTTTTGCGTTACGGCTAAGCTTTGCTTGATTATCTCTGTTCTTTGCATTATGTGCTAATTTCTCATATTTCAATATTATAAATGGGAACACAAAAAATCACACAATTTCCAAATATATTTACTTTCAATTCAATACATACAATCCTTAAAATTTAAACATTTAACAAAACAAAAAAATTGCGTTACGTAATGACATTTAAGGCGTATGTATTATAAAGTCAAAAATCTGTCAGAAATATTTTTTATATATCGAATCTGAGAAAAATGATAAAAACACAAACAAACCAAAATCAAAAAAAAAAAACTTAATTTTAAAAAATTGAAGAATTTTTTGGTAAGGAGTTGGTTATTAAGCAGCAAGAAAACCTTAAATGGCACTTTAGAATTTCAAGTATTTTGTTTTCATTTTAAAAATTAAATGTCGTAATGAGTTTCTTTTTTCTTTAAATAAATTACATACTTACGTACTTTAATAAGATTTTGGAAAATTTATTTTGTATTCTTTTGTTATTGATCACACAATAATGGGAATGAAAACTTTTCACATTAAAATATTAAAAATTCAATTTAATTTAAAAGAAATTATGGTTATAGGGTTGACTAATACGAAAGTGATTGGAAGTAATTTTTTTTTAAAGAATATTTTAAAGGAAAAACAAACATGGTGGTTAATAATTACTAAAACTGAATAAAAACAGAAAATGAATTTAGGATTGGCAATCAAAAATGTGAAGTTAATGAAGGATATTAACAACAGCTAATTAATTGAAAAATGTAGACTATTTACCTGGAATTATTAACAAAATATCAGATTATTGAGAACAATAGGTAGGGTATCTGAGTATAATAGATTATTTCAAATACCTATAAAGAATTTTTAAAATCCATTCAGTCGTTGTTACCACAAAAATTCTATTGAAATGTGTTCTAGCATGTCTTTGAAAAGCACAATGTTGGCTCTTAGCGTAAAACAATGAGATCTTAAAAAAATATGTTTAGAAAAAAAACGAGAACCTATTTGTAGCATTTGGAACTAATCGCTTTTATTACATGGCTGTTTAGCTGAGGGTTAAACACAAGTATTATTAAAACTTTATTGACCAACTTAAAAACTGCTGAGAATGAAAATATCATGATTTTCACCATAAAATCACCAAGAAAAAGAAAAGTTTTAAGAACGCTTTTAATAATTTTTAATGAAAAACTGAAAAATCTACAATATGGCAGTATCATTTGGCCTAGTGTAGATATATTAAGGGAATCCCTTAAATTCATAACTGTCAGAGATCTTTATTCTGGCTTTCAAAAGGTTCAATTTCATAAATTTAATTCTTCTTTTATGTAGCTAATTCTTTATTTAATCTTCAGAGTTTATCAAACACGTGCTCAAGCAAGTTTTTTGCAAGCAGAAACAGAAAATTATTTTTAAAAATTATTTATTTAAAAAATTTTGTTTTGCTAGACTGGAACAAGTAAAAATTCTTATAACATTTTAAATCTTTTAAGACCATATGGTTCCAAATAGGCAGTCGCTTATGTTGCGTATATATTTTTAATTAACTTTTGGTGTGTAACATTCGTAAGTTCAAAAATGTAATTTAATTATCTGTGTGTTCAAAATCTAAACCATGTCTTCATCATGAATACAAAAACGATTGTTATCATTGGCAGGATTAAATTAACAAAAATAATAAGTTTTTTCTAATTACGAGTAGTTGTCTACTCTTGCGGATAAAATTACGTGACAACTTAATTGTCTTGAGTACTTTTATTTATTATAGGTTTTTCGCTGCGTATATAAGCATGTACCACAACATGCTTTTAAAGTTCTAATGGATAAAAGGTAAACTTTCTTTTCGTTAGAATAATTGGAAATACTTTTTGTCGAATATGGCTTTAAAGTCGTCTATTTTCTCCTTCTTTCCGCCCCATTGCCCATATTGAATGAGCTTTATATGGCTTAGAGTTTCAAAAACCTTTGTCAATGAAACTCTGTTAAGCTGTTGGAATTCTGTTGAGCAGTGAGTCAAATATATATTTGTGGGATACCGTTGGGTATATTTAAGTCATGAAATTTGGAATTTTTTGAAAACTTACCCAAAATAATAAACGTACAAATTACTAATGGGTCAACAAATGACTGCGATATTTCTCCAGTATCCCAATTATCTTCGACAGTTATACAACTGAACTTGTTTTTTTTTCTGCTCATATACCACGAATATTATAAATCTCAATTGCAAATATTTACAAAAATTTACAATTTCCATTATCAGCATCAACACAAATTTGACGGTTGCGTATAACTATTTATTTTACGCTGTTATTTATATGTAGCGACGTTTGTATATAAAGCGACTTGTGAATTTTTTTATACCATTAACCTTTTTACAATAAAAGTTAAAAAAGAAAACAAATATTAAAAAAGTTTTCATGTTTAGCTAAATGACCAAATACTAAAAGCAACGAATTAAAAAATTATATAAAAAAAATATTGTGTAAAAAACTTATGCAAACCTTACTGTCAATATTTAATTATTATTTAAACTTTTTCTTACTTTGTGTGTATTTTCTCATATTTCTGCGTCCAAGACCAAGTCAAAATGTCAATAAGCTTTTAGAGAAAGAAATCAAATAATTAGCATGTGTAATTGTAAATCTATGCATATGCGATTATATACAAATATTTTGAATTACATATTAAATGACAGAGATGTCAAATAAAAAAAATCTGATTTGGTCAGCACATAACCGGTCGCAATGTGTATTATCTAGTTAAGTGAAAATGTTATAGAATATTATAAAAATGTCTGTTAAATACTTCTTTCCAATTTTTAGGACATTAGTAAGCTTATAGTTCAGTAACAATCAGAACTCAAATATCAAATTCCATCAATTCGCTCCATAGACATGGTGAAAAATGTAAAATCGGACCGCAGATCAGTTTTCGAGCCCTGATCTTTCCAAAAAATTTAAATGTTCATTCTTTTAATACGAAGAATTTAGTTCGTTAGAATACGAAGTTTTCTAGCATATCCACCGATTTCAATGAAATCGGTGGATATGCTAGAAAACTCGATATGCAAAATTTGTTGTCATCGCTTAACGTACCTATTGTTTACACAAAACGGTCGGTAAAAAATAATATGGGAAATCACTCTCTTGAAAATGTTTATACTCTTAATTAATTATACCTAGTGTGAACTTAATTTTATTGACGTTAAGGGGATTTCTCGAAATTTGCAATAATTCTTAATTTTGAATTTGTTTTCTTAATTACTTGCTCAAACATTATGTAAAATTTTTAATAAGAATGCATTAAAAAATTAAATGATTGATTGGAACTTCTAAAAATTAAAGCTTAAAATTATTAATTATTTTCTTGTATAAGCAATTACTTTGTTTAACATAAAAATTATTATTGTCAATATTTTTTATAATTTTACGAAAGTGAATTTTCACGGGAAATTCCAATTAATTTTTTATTCATTTTAAGAACATACAGGAAAGACAGAAATTCTCTTGAACACCAAATACTTACTATTAATTTTAATACAAATTTCATGGCTATTCCAAATAAGTAATAGTCCATAAATAATAATTATCCCACATTAATAATAATAGCGTTTTTATTTTAAATAGGAATTTAAAAACTCCGTGAAAGAAGTCGCACATGATTATCGACACGTGGAATATTAAAAAAACCCGCAAATATTAAAAAAAAAATAAAAACTGCTTGGAGAAAACATTACTTTCCTGTAAAAATTCGGGGAGACCACCTTGAAAAATTCTGTCAAAACAACAGTACATATTATGAAAAATCTGTCATAAAAATTCTAAACCAGGATTCAATAATTTCAAATTGTCAAAACTGAAAAATTACAATCAAATTTTCATGCATTTCAAATTCTGTATAGGGGGGTCATAAGTATTTCAAAGATTCATAAAATTCAACCATAAATTTTTTTTGCAATTAATTTTTTATCATGTTTTTGTCACTTTGGGTGTCATTTATCAATATGTGTTTCCCTAAATTTATCACTTTGTATAATTTACATTTCATTGTAGGTGGCTTTTACATAACTATTGTATATATTCCAAAGTTATCACATGTGCGCAAATTTAATTTAAGAAACTAAGTTTAATTTCTTTCATCTGTTGGACCATTTACAAAATTTTGTCGTTTGCCTCACGTAACTTTCCTTCGTTTACACTATATACACTAAAAATGTATCAGTTTTGATTTTATACGTATATACGTAATTATGATAATTGACATATGCCGGTCATATGCCCCAAAAATTGCATTATAAAGAAAAAAGATGAACTTTAACAGAAAATTATTGTGCATACTTAAATATTATATTAATTGCTCTTTGTGTAAAAATTTTAAATGCAAGCATTAATAGACTGATAAGTGTTTATATATTAAGATCAAATTACTAAAGTAAAGATGTTATAAGTGCAATTTATATAATATTATAAGAAGAAAAGTAAACCAAAAATGTGCCAATTATATTGTGAGTTGTTTAATAATTGGAAGATAACAAAATTACGTACATACATACATCAAAAGAATAAATGGGATGAAGGAAATGACACCCTTGCATATTTGGTGCCTTCGATTGAATACTATATGAATATTTGGAGTAGTTTTAAAATTAAATAATAAAATGAACAATAATTTCTCGAAAATTGTTAGGGGGTCGCTATTACCACTAAAATTGATATAATTTTTAAATTAATCGCCGAGGCTTACAATTATAAATGTATAAAATGAACAATTGCCAAATGTTTGATTTAATGTTTGTCAAGGGTTTTTTTTAGACGTTAAAATCTCGTAATCTTTAGACGTTGAAATCTCTTATTCTATACACAAACCTAATCGAGTCTCCAATAAGTGATTATAAAAGTTTTTTTTCTTGAATTTTTATTACAAATGTTTCGAGAATGCAAGAAATTAAAATTTCAAAATCTTATTAAATACTATTAAAAACGGGAAATTCATTTATTGTGTGATGAAAGAGAATAAAAGAGATTTGTGACCTGATAAAAATTGATTCGGATCCATGATAATTTTTTGTTTTAAATTGAAATCCCGTCATTTACTAATATATCGTAAATCATTGAAATTTATAGAATTTCATTAAAATCTTTAAATTAAATTTGATCTTAGAAAATAATTTACAGTAATGCAATGTTATTAATAAACTTTAATCTTTTAAAATTTATTTTAGAGTCCATAAAATCGTAGAATCGTCAATCTTCCCTATAAATGCATAAAATAGCACTAAATGAATGAACTAACTTTATCTTTCTGTTTATCCATTTTCTATTTTCTAATTGATCCTATATATTTAACGTTTTGACATCCTTCTATACGGATTTCATAAACCAATAAATATTGATCTTTTTCTAAAATTTTTAAGATCATCTTCCCATCATTACGCATTTAAAGATCATATTTCCACCCCATTTTTGTTTCTTTTCTGAATTTTGAATTTAAATATCATATATTCTATGTTCATATTCTAATTTCAAAAAATATAAAAAAATTTTGAGAACCTTTTTTAAATTTCCATTTTAAATTTCATTTTTTTGTTTTGTTCGATAAAATAATTTAAACTAAATTTTAAAATCTCTAGATCTTAGATAGCCTTTAAACTTTTTGAAAACAAAGAAGTTTCGAAATTGGAAAACCTTTTTAAAATTATTGATTACCAATTGTAATATACTGAGGATCTCAAGCTACAACAAGGAAAAAAGTAAGAGTAAAAATTTCCAAATCGATAATAAAAAAAATTTTTTTTTTTAATATGCATGCATAAATTTTAAAAGAAAAAACATTAAAAACGTTTTTAACGCCCAATAAAATATTAAGAATACGAGAAAAAAACCATATAAGAATAGCAGAACAGTATACGATCAGAACGAATAAAAGATTTGACAGAATCCTTAATTTACCAAAAAATTTTTTAGGCTTAAAAAAAATATTTGATTGGATTCATATTGGTATGGGTGTGCGTAGTGTTCGTATTCAAACGTAAACGTTCAAAAAGTAATCAGCAGCATAAAAATAATGAAAATTTAATTTTAATTTTGAATTTAATTTTGTTTTTCCCTTTTTTTTACAGAAAATGAAATTTAATAACAAAAAACAGTGGAAGAATAAATCTACAGTACATTACAGACAAAATGTACCCAAAATTATTGTAGAATATTTTGTTTACTCATTTAAAACAGAATTTGAGAGCGTCATGGTCCTATCGCTTTAAATAAACTGACTGGGTGAGAGAAAATTTTGAAATATTACCTAAGACTCTCTATTTTCAAAAACAGAGTGATTAGTGAATTAATTTGGTGAAACAGCTTTTAGTCATATTTTTTGGAAAAAGCAATAGATGGCAGGACAAGCGACAGAGGGCAATGAGAGAAAATTAAATTATTATAGTAAAATCATTGGTTCCAATCACGAGACCGACATAAATTTTAGCGAACTCATATAAAATTTCCAAATTCAGTCTAACAGACAGTTCAACGCAATGGTCAAGTTCCAGTTGAATTTAAATTGTTTCAGGTATGTTTAATTGAATAACAAAATTATTGTATAAAAATTTTTGCAAAAAATTTTTACATCATTTTATGTGAGGCCAAATTGTCAAATTTTTTTAAGGCTAACAAGGCCTATATCGGTTGCCAAAACGAAAATGTGTGGTTTAAGAATAGTTTGTGAAATTTAATTCTGGCACAGGACTAATTTCTGATGAAATTTAATTCTGTCTGCATCCATATAGTTGTAACTACGTTAAATAAAATGGACATAAGAACATTCAAAAAGAAAAAAGCCCTGAAAGGCAAAACAAATTTTAAAATTATTTTTCGCCCTCATGTTCCTTTTAAATTTTTTTTTTTTTTCGTTTTGTTTTTTTTTTTTTCTTATCTTTCAATTTCGGTTACAATAATATTGTGGACCACAAAACTGAAGTTCTTTCAGTTTTAGTTTTCTTCTCTCTTCTTGTTTTTTTGTTACTGCTGGCTGATTTGTTGGTTATTGGCAATTTTTTTTAAAAAAAAAAAGCGGTTTTTTTTTTAGTTTCAGAACCTTTCAAAGAAAAAACAAATTCTACCAAAAAATATTATAAACGATAATAAAATAAAAAGAAACATCAATTTAAAGAGTGTACCTACATACTATATACTTATGCGTGTATGTATGAGTGTCAATGTAGTTAAAATGAACAGACAAGTTGTACGTCCAACATCCACTTGAATCGGTTCTTTCTAAAGTGCATCGTTAAAATGTTTTTTTTTTGTTCTTTTTTATGGAAGGTTTCATCTCAATGATCGTTTTCATTTTTTTTTTATTTGATTTTCAAGAACTTCTCGGTTATATCATTTTCTTAATGTATATACACATATGAAAATGTGTTCATACTTTTTAATTTGTACGAATACGAGCTCGGACTGCAAATTTCAAATCTAAACACACAAAATGAAATGGAGGTTATTATAAAATAAAACGAGCCAGATTACCCTGACGGGCAACAGGACAATTAATAATTTCTCTATAACCCTTCCATTTAGGATCTTTTTAATTAAATTAAAAAATATTTGCAGAACAATACGCTTGTTTGAAGTACTTGTTGAAGAGAGAGAACTTAATTAATAAATCATTAATTATTTATTCACATTTTAATTAATTATTCACATCTCGGAGAATAATTACGTACAAAACAAAAACACAATGAAAAACGCTTTAGAAAATTTTTAGTTCTTCAAATCAAAAATTATCACTTTAGAATAGAATTACAAACCGTCGTATCAAAAGCATTCTTCACGTTCTTATAAAATATTAAAAAATTTTCCGAGAGAGTTGCGAATTCGGAACAGCTACTGTTTTACTGTAACATGTAAAAATAAGTCACTTGCTTTGATATAGTTTCACAATCCGTATCAACAGATCATTGGGTTCTTTTAAATATCAACAGATCATGGGTAGAATTCTCTATCCCATACATTTTTCTACCTGGTAGTATAAATTCTGTAGCTTTTTGTGCTTTAATTTCAAAAATTGTAATATTTTAAAATTTTTTTCTTCATTTGGATCCCTTGATATATCAATTCATAGAAGCGTTTTTTATTTCAGTTTTCATATAAAAATTCTCATTTTTTCTATTGGATCTCTTCCATATCGTAATAAACTATCACACAAAAAAATTTTAAATTTTTGAGTAAACTTATCACCTTTCAAACTTCAAAATGCCACCATTCAAAATTCTTTACACTTTAAAATTCACTCTTTAAAATTAATATTCATTCTCTATTCTTCTATCACAATAGGTAAAGAAGTGAGACAGAATATGTAAGGTTGGGTCAAACCAATGGTTTGTATTGTAGCACTTATCCCTTCAACAAATGGAAATACTTTTAATTAATATAGTCTATGTATACCTACGAGACTATTAAAATTATTTTCATTCATGTACGAAACTATTTCTAGGATTGCATACATTAAGGATGAACGATGAATGCAGTCTGAAGTAAAGCAAAAACAAATTTAAAGAAGGGTTCACATGGTGCTCGATTTTAAGTGTTAATTATGTGAGTAAGTTATATTTTTTAATAACACAGAATTTACCGTTAGCTACCTGCGTTTATAGAAAAGTGAAAAAGCTTGTGATTTCGCAAATATAAGGTTCCAAATGTTCAAATTTTACAAATTTCGCGAATTTTCTTCATGAATATCTAATCTAACTATTTATGAATATCTAAGAGCTGCTAAAATTTCAGACTCCTGCAACGTATGGTGTAGAAGAAAAATGGTATCAAAAATTTTGGGGAAAACGGGTTTTAGATAACAGTAAATTTTAACCGCCATTTTGTTTTTTTAAAGTCTAGAAATGGTTTCCCGCGATAGAGGAAGCCAGCTACTATTTTTCTGCTTTTGCAAAATTTGAAAAATGTGTAGAGGCTGTAGAAGTTTTGTAAACTGACACACGGACAGACGGACGGACGGACGGATGGACAAAATGAAACTAATAAGTACTTTTTTTCAAAATTTTTTTGGAAAAGTGCTAAAAAATAAGACCCAATTATTTTATAAAAGGACTCGTAAATTCTACTTCATTTTTATTCATGTTCTTAATTTATTTATAATTCTTTTGATCCTTTTTTTCTACTCTTTTTTTTTTTATCTAATTTTATTTTTTTCTTATTTTATTGCTTATTCATGTTATTTTTTATCTGTTCTTCTTTTTTGTTATTCTCTTTTAGGTCTTTTAAAGTTTTCCTTTCATTTCATTACAATTTTTCAAAAAAGTTTTTTTTACCATATAAAAAACCTAAAAAGTGATGTTGAAACAAAGAATAACCGTACAAACACATACAACATAGTCAACATAATCATCATGTTTTTTTCCCTCTTGCTTTTCAAGAGATCTCATTGGTTCATTGTTATGTTATTTTAGAATTCCTTTTATATATGAGCAGCATATACATTTTGCGATCTCTACTATCTTCTATACCATATAATAATAAAAGTGTAATAAAATGAAGAAAAAGATTATAAGAAGCACCACAACACATCATCGAATAAAAAAAAAAGTAAAAAAAGAAGTACAAGAGGAACAAAAAAAAAAGTCAAAAGGCGAAAAGATGTTCAAGACCTTGGCCTGTCCTGCGGTTCCAAAGACCTACATTATGCATATTATTAAATAGGCATACATACATATGTACATATACATAATAAGAAGATTTATATACAAATATAATTATGTGCTTTGTACTTTTTTATACATACTTACAGTTTATTTACAGTGATCTTCTTCTATTCGATTTTATCTAATCATTAGAGAATTCATATATGAGATTGCATAAATAGGTGTATACATACTAAGCATTCCATTATTAAATTTTGTCGTTAAAATAATTTTCATTTATAATTATTAGGTTTGAATTATTTTGAATAATTAGTTTATTTGTTGAATAATTAGCTTTTATTAGCTTGGAAATTTGATTTGAATTGAACAAAGATTCATTGCGTAGAAACAAATGGAATACCCAGAACCGATTCGTAAAAGAAGCTTACAGTACCAATTAGAAGAAATGTCTTCGCAAAAGGTATATAGGAGACCTTTTATCACACATCCTTGTCACACATCTTGTTAAAACATTCTCATAGAAATGCGCAAATATTAGAATTCGGTGGAATTCTCTTTACTAACTCTTATTGAATGTGTTTTACTCAAGATTTCTAACTTATTTAGAGTGACTTTTTTAAAGGGTATTCATAATAAGGGAAGGACAAGAAGTAATTAGAAAATAATACGAACATATGTCAAAATTGTGTCAAATTTAAAATTAATCTTCATATATACAATATTCGAACGTAAACGCCATTTGGTTCGTTTTTAATTCGATTTATTTTCTTTTAATAAAATGTTTAAAAAAACGTGACACCTTATATAATTTATATAAATGGTTTCTTTGTCGTAATAGAAACGTCAAACCTGGAATAATCTGATCATTTTATATGTATTTTATATCATATGTTTTTTGCGCACTACTAAAACATATTTGAATGTATGTGTGGAATAAGCTATCATGTATCGTGTATAAGGTATTGAATATTTTGAAAAAGAGAACCGAATGTAAACTACACTTTTTGATTAGCCTTGAATCAATATAAATTTTTAAGTTTTTAATAATTATTGCTTAAAACTCAAGCAGAGCGTTTAAAATAACTTAAAGTCATTTATTAAAAATTATAAACTTTATATATACAATTTTTAAAAGTGATTCAAATTTTGATTTTTCTGATCCTGATAACACTAAAACTTTCGTCCTAATAGTTACATTTTTTTTTAAAACGGTTTGTTGCGAATTTCTTCTATTCAATGTAGTCGTCTGCTTGGTCTACAGTGCCAATATTTCCCGGAAGTCAATATTGCTCCCTTTGTTCGGAACCTTATTTGTGTTTTTTGAAAGTTTTAAACAAGGGATGAATAAATTTTGATGATTTTCATTGGTAAAATCAACCGTTTAAGGTGACTTGTATGATCTCCATACTAGGCACGTTATGGGGATCATACCAGGCACGCTTCCAGGAATTCTTGGTATAAATCAATCTCAATTCTTTTAACACTTCAAAGCAGACTAGAAGAGGAAATATAAAAATTTATATTTTATTTTGTTCTTATGAAAAACTTTGTTTTCTATACAAAGTATGTATAATTTTCTTTGTACATTTTGTACATACACAAAAAGCTAAAAAATATTGACTTTCAAAAATAAAAAAATCTTCTTCGAATGAAATAATAAAAATTTCCATAAATCAATACTTAATTTGCTAAAATGATTTTTTATTTGCCAGTACAAATATGCACTAAAAATTCTTTGAAGATGATGTGAAAAATAAATATTTGTAACACCTTCTTCTCTCTATAAAAAAAAATTCTAATTCAATATTACATTAATTTTAGTGTTCTATAAATATGAAGAATTGCCATGATGTAAGCAAAACTTGAAACAACGACAACAGGATCATTCTTTGGAATTTTACTTGGACTTTAGCAAATTTTTATTATTTCAAAACTGAATAAAATTGTTTCCGTCAAATAAATGTTCAACATGCTCAAATTTCTTTCAAACCAACATAATCAGAATATTATAAAATAAGAAGCTGCTTGACACTATATGTAGGAGCAAAAAATTTTGTTCAAAATGAGATTTTTGTCAAAAATTAAATTTTATTGGACAATCGATCTTCTTGGACTTGTTTGTTCGGTATTTGCGTCTTTACGGTAAGAATAGAATTTTGTATTTCCAAATAAATTTATGCTTAAAATTATCTTAAAAAATTTTTTAAATTTAACACTATATTTTTTCATTTTATTCTGATTGCATCGCTATAACTAATTCTTTAGAGCCAATTCTTGGTAGCTTAAATTTCATTCTAACTTTTTTAATATTAAAACTTATCAAAGACCAAAATACAGTCACGAATATTTATACTTATAATATATTTCAATAATCTACTTCTCTTTCTAGGCAATTACAAACAAAGCAATATAAAATTTAAATACAAAAGAATCAATTAAAAATAATTTCTCGCCTTCAGATCATTAACATCTTTAAAAAAAATTGAGAAAAAATAAAAATAACAATAAAAAGACAAGAGACTACTCTCATGTCAACATCACTTTTAAAATCGATAATTTACTAAAGTCATCATAATCGTATAATATGCAAACTGCCAAAAAAAAAAAAAAAGAAATAGCGAAAAAGTCAAAATCATCAAAGAAAGCGAAAAATTATTTTAAAAGTCAAAAACAAGCCACAAGCAAGAGAGCAAATCGTGAAATGAAACTCAAAACTCAAAATCGCAAAATAAAACTTCTTATTTTTTTCTTTTCTTTTGGTTTTTAAATCGTAATAATACCAAAAAAAAAGACCTCACCTTTACCATTATTTTTTTTTTAAATTTTTTTTATTAAAAAAAAAAAATTAAATAAACATTAAATGAGGAAAGCTGAGAAGTTGACAACATCAACTCCAAGATATTCGAGCTTCAACAATGTAATTTTGATTTCTGAAGAATGAAGAAAAAAGAAAGACTTGAAACAGGTAACTACATTTCCAATTACGGGATATATTCTGAGAACAGTTCAAAAAAGAAATTAAAATCAAGAGAAACCGGGGCTATGGAGAAATTAACTGAGGTTGTCGCAATATAACTAATACAAGGTACTTTTAAGCGACTATGATCAAAAATGTTACAAGAGAACCATAGAAATAAGAATAATCGGCAATTTTCGAATCAGAGAACATCGGATAAAGCAGAATTTGGAGGACTAAAACATCTGAAAATTTAGTGTGAAATAAGAAGAAATACTTTCTGTTAGCGTGTGGAGCTTTTGTCCATTAGAGAAATGATTCTCTAGTTGGCTTCATCTTAGCAGCAGATTAACTGCAAGTGACTGGACCCTATAAGATATACAATTTCATCGAGAAAATTGTGTAGGTGCCGGAGTAATAAACCGGGAAATTTCTTTTATAGGGAAAAAATTAATGTGTTGGCTACTTTTGTTCTACATAATCAAAAAATTTAGCAAAATATTAGCAAAAATACAAAAGTCTTAGTAAGACTATGCAATGAATGATATTTTCATACAGCAGTAAAACCATTAACGAGTCAAACACCACAAATTATTACGTTATATGATAGCCAGCTCAAAATTAACTCCATATTTCCACAATTTCTTGACAAACTTCATCTTCTGTACTTCTTCATTCTTAAAAAAAAAATTACATTTCGAAGATTATGAACGGAACACAAAGTATATACCATTACACTTAAGAACATGAAGATCCTTTTATTAATATAAAAATTCAAAAATTCAAAAATCATTAAAAAAGCATTCATCATTATGATTAAAATTTCATTAAGAACACACCTCTGACGCAACATCGTATACAGAATCTCGCATTTAATATTTGCATTTTATGTCTGTGTACGATTGCATTCGTGTAAAATAACAAAAATCAACTATAATACTGGTTTTTGTTTTTTTTTTTTTTTAAATAAAGAGCGATGAATGAAATGAACAAATCAATTTATTGTCTTGATTTTTTTTTATAGTCGAGGAGCATAAAATATAAAAAGCAATGGATACGTCAAAATCGATAATTTTTATTAATAGAACTTTTAATGATTCCGTCTTCATAATGCATGAGTACTTCTTAAAATAATCTAAAACTGGTTTTTTTATTTATTAATGACGTAATATCGTAAATAAAATAATTGGAAAAAAAACGTATCATTTAATAAGATGTAAATGTAATAAAGGAAATTTCAAATTGATTTCAAATTGATGCTACAATTTTTTATAGCAATGTAAGATTGAAGAATATTTTGAAGGATTTATGACAGACAAAATTACAGTCTTTCCAATAATCGAGCACAATTACGATTTTTCAGGTCACAATTCACAGGTTCTTCGTATGGTAAATACTTCTACCTGAAATACACTTCATTTTGCTGCGAAAACTTTAAATTATTCTCATATGTTTTAAGTATGGTTCAGATAAAACAGGAATAAATCCATTTATGATACTCCTCTAATCTCGGAAACCAGATAAGAGCTGGTCGATATTCTTTAGAAATTAATTAGAAATAAACTGATATATTGATTAATGAAATGATTTCAACAAAACACACCATGCAATAATTCAAAAAATTATTGGGTCCTTTTAAAACAAATTCAATTTACAAGCCAACATTTTCTTGTCTACAATTTCAGCTATCATCAATTATCATCTCACAGTATATTCAATGATAATATTATCAAAATATTAGACATAACACTATAGAATATCTATAAATAGTATAATTAATCAAATTAAATTCGTATTTTATATTGAAAAATTTCTTAGAAAAGCCACCATAAAAATCATTAAATAAATAAATTATCAAATTTCAATAATAAAATTCATTATCGCTTATTCAGTCTCATTAATTCAAACCAGCTATCATTAATATTTTTTCTTCCTAATACACACATTATGCACATATTATTATAAATGCATGTTAATCTGAAGTTTTTTTTTGTCTGTTATCACAAAATTTCAGATATCATAATTTTCAATGTTAATTTTCCACGAAATTTTTATTTTTTGAAAATTCATAATCTAAAATCTATAATTTATTTATCTAATTATTGAAATTTGATATTTCGATTGTTAGTTTTTATATGTATATATACGGCGATGTTGATAAAAATGTGACCACTTGCATCGATAACACAAATTACATAAAAAGAATTGAAATATTATATAATTATCTCTACGTGTCAACGGCAACATAATTATGTGTTTGTTTAGTAATGAGTTTGATTTCATGCGACAGGGTGTATCAAATTAATATTTTACTCATTTCTTTATATTAACCACAAGCTGGCAAAAGGTCTTGATATTAAGCACAAAATACAATTCTGTATCATATTGTGATCGGGATAGCTGCATTTTTTTTCTATAGTTATATTGACATGGTCGAAATTTTGAACAATTGCATATCGACAAGAAATCTGCTTTTCCGATTCTAATATTACTTAATAGATTGTCACTAAAAGTTACATACTATTACATTACCATGAATCGGAGACAGGAGATAATGGTCGTGCCGGGCAATCGGATTGCCATCGGAGAGGTGAATTCATTTTAATACCCTCTGAGTTAGCGTGGTACTTACAAGAAAATCAAAGTTTTTTAGTTAACATAACCATATTACCATACGCTGAGTACCGAACCATGTGGGTGTAAAAGGATATAAAGCAGCTGGTGAGAGAATTGTGAGGTACTAGCACATATTTTCTTGATCCGGGACGCTTCTACGGAGTTGAACTACATACTGTTTGTGAAGAACTAAACTAGAGAAAAATCTCTAATAGAATGCAGGCGGGGAATTTTCCCGAGCCGCTGCAGGTGACGGAGTTTCTGAGAGTAATTGACAGAAATCACTTCGGTTGAGAAATATTGTAGGATTAGGCTAGAATTAGGTTAGTATTTTCTCCTGGGTTTTTTCGAGCCACGGCAAATTGCGGATGTATTTTAATAAGCTAAGCTTAGAAAAGCATTTGTAGATTTTTCAGTTTTATTCACCATAGTAAAAGTTCAGGAAGAGGGTGAATCTCTTGCCCCGTTCGTTGCAGAAATGATAGTTTTTAAAAGAAATTGTTAACCGAAAATGTCAGAAAAATGAAAAAAAAAAACTCACCTTGTATTCGTAATTGTAATTGTAATTTTATGCGATATGATCATTATTTTTTAATTAGTTAATCTCCCCCTATAATAAAAAAAAAAAAAAAGAAACCAAAATTAAAAAGAATATTATGAATAAATATGTATTCATCCCAATATGTTTTTGGTGAAAATTATATATTACATATAAGGAATTTGAGATATAGGGAATCATTTTTTAAAATTATAAGTTGGTCTTGCCGACTACAAACATAACAGCTCCTTTCTTTGTTTACAGTTCCTTTCTTTGTCACAAATATCTGATCTAAATTAATATTGTTCTATTCAAATTTTCCAAATAACTAGCTTGCGTATATTAAAATTAAAAGAAAAGGGGCCAATTCAATAAAATCTTTAAAAAAAGTAAAAGAAAAAAATAAACCAAATGAAACCCTAAATATCTCATGCAGAGATGCCATTTTTGAAAAAAAAAATTCTCATTGATCTCAACTAGATTGTAAATCATATAATATTAATATATGTGCATGTTCACATACATACTTATGCGTATACAATATTGTTATAGCCTTTGGGTACATTTTCTCAAATTCACTTGCCATTAAAACATTAAATATGATATATAGATGACTTTATTTTCCTTTCTGTCGTCACAATCATCTATACAAATCGAAAATATTTTAATATATATGTATGTACATTAATGTTCACTTATATCTTTTAACTATACAATTTACATACATTTAAAATAGAGCAACATATAATTTTTATGAGCGCATAAAGTGCAAGTGCACAATATGTTAACGTAAATGAATATTAAGCAAGTGTACTTACTACATAATGAATGCATATGTATGTATAGGAATGTGTTATTGACAAATATAGGAAATCTAAAATAGAAATTTAGTTCTTGTTCTCATTAAAAAAAAAAAATCCCCAGCGGCTTGAGTTTACAAGTGGTAAAAGAAATATGTTATTCTACTTGATCATTTTTAGTTCAAATTTTTTACATTTTTTAAAATAAGCAAAAAGACAAAATGGTTTTTTTTTTTAAGATTTTTAGAAGTCACATTCGATTTAGAATAAATTGATTTAAATTAAAATAAATTGTGAATTAATTAGAACAAAAATAAGAACTGCAGTCTTGGGAAATTGGAGAATAATTAAGAAATACAAAGAAAATTGTTAATTATTACAAAATATTTGACCGTCGATTTGGCACTTTGCGACCTTTTGTAATTATGTCTGATTCAATAGGTTTTATATCAATTTTCGAAGAGGCTAGAATGTAAAAGCGTTACCGTTATACGAAAATGTGCTAAAATATTGCAAGTAGAAAGAATTAGTGAAAAAACGTATTTGCAAGAATGTTTACGCTATGCTATAAGCTACTTTCACATGTTGCTTCCTAGTTCAGCTTCATACGTACATATTGTAAATTCTTATTTGTTTATGCCTTTTTAATGTTCTCAGATATCAAGTATCATACAATTAAAGTATACAATCATGCATCTATATATAAGGAATCTATATATATCTAATAATCCTATAATTATAAATTTATAATTATAAATTTCGATGATATAAAAATATTCACTGATGATCGAGATATACAATTCATTTTCGAAAATTTATTAAATATAGTTTTTAATTCACAAAACTCTTAAAATACAAAAACTTGTTTGGAATTTGAACTTCATTTTTTGTGGTTTTCAACAAACCGCCGCAGTTCAATTAATTTTACTTTCTATACTTGTATTACAATTTTTCAATTTCTTTAATTATAGAATAATATTGCACTTAAATTAATAGATTCTGTAAACAGAACTAGCCCTTTAAGTTTAATTACTGCAATATTTTAATAAAGAAAAATAACAGAACTGAATTGGGGCCAAAGAAAATTTTTCTTTTTAATTATAAAATAACCCATAGTTGAACAGTAAAATCAAATCAAAAGTGTCATTCCTGCTGAAGCGTCGCTAAGATTTTGCTCTTTTTTCAATTAATCTGCACATTAGATTTTTTTTGTTTATGGTTAAATTACAAAATTTTAAGAGAACTGTTGCATGCAAATGTGATAATTTATTTTATGTCTAATTTGCGATTTATTGCTACCCATATCTGCAAATAAAACACTCTGGTCAAAACACTCGGCCAATATAGAATAATGATCTTGTGAAATTCTGAAAATTTTTCACCCGCAGCTACGATCTTGATAACCTTTCTGAAACGCCTATATTTAACCAATAGTGTTCCATTTCGATTACGTATAACTGTTGTTTCTATGATCTTCTTATTTCCATATACGTACAATTTTGTGGTCTATTCAATCAATAACATAATTATTACTATTCTTAATTTTATTGGTAAACAACTAACCATAAAGTAAATTTACATTTTATTCTCAGATTGTTCTAATATTTCATAATTTTTTATAAATTCAAAATTATTTTGATTATACAAGCCCTAAATGAAAACAAAATACAAATTACCTTTTTGATTTTAAATCCTTTGTTCAATTTTTAAAATGTATGTACGGGTATACTATGATTGGAACACTCCTTGCATTGAAATTGTCATATTTAACATAAAATTATAAAATTAATATCAGAAAATGTTCAAAAATTATCCAATAATCCAATAATCTAAAATGTATAATCAGTGATCATTTTTTAAATATATTGGAAGAAAGGTTCACATTAAAATTCAAAAAGGATTCATTTTTAAAAATTGATTGATTTTGTTGTGGTTGAATATTGTTTTTTTATATCGTTCGCATATCACAAGCTTTGCATCAGAATTCATTAAAAATTCGTATTATTTAGCCTGCGTTTGATAATTTATATATTATATACCTACCCTGGAAAATTCCGTAGCAAGTCTTAGAATAATGAATTTCCTAAATTTTACAGTAAATACTACAGCAACATGAAGCTCAATAATATTGTAGAAAGAGAGCTTAATTGAAGCAAAATGTTTTGCATTCAGAGGCCACATATTTCCAAAAAGTAAGTGTGAACATAGCAAAATTATTTATTTCATTTACAAGAAATTCTGCCGAAGAACTCTAATTTTTCGAGAAGAGTCCAACTGTACTTCAATTTATTTCGATCCTATGTGGTTTAAAGTCACAAAACAAGCGCCAGCAAATCAAATTAAGTCAAAAATTTTACAATTTTTCTCTCAAATTAATCTTTAAGAACATTTTTCGTTTTTAATTATGTGATTTCAATTGTGATATTCAATTATGCACGCCATACTTTTAATTATTTTACATTTAAATACCATATAGTTAAAAAAAAAATAAAGAAAACAAAAATTTACGATAATAAGAAATTTTATGCTCATTCATTTTTTACGATTATGCCTTTTTGTTTCCAAATTATGCAAACATTGTGTTTAAGATTGTACATACATACTTATTTATGCAAAGTAATGTTTATAATATTTATGTAAAATAAAATGTACGTGAGCCCAAATAATGTCCAAAGTAATCAGGAATATTGTGAATGCTTTTTGTTTTTTTTTTCATTTTTATTTATTCGTTATATTGGTATTGTGAATGTGAATAAAATGAATTTTTAATTTTTTTTATGAATTTTCTAAGAATTTAATAATTATAAATTCAGATCGCGCGGACCAATTTAATTTTCTGGTCATAGATAAAGGTGCGGGTTCTTAAGTACAAAAAAAAAAAACAACAAAAACAATAATTTAAAATGTGGTGTGACGCAAGGAATTTGTTGAAGGAAATTTATGACAATTTTATTTTTTGTTTTTGCTTCTTTTTTTTTAATTTTCAATTTATTTATAGGCCCAAGTTCAATAATTTTTATAAAAGAAACAAACAAACTTAAGGTTTTATGTAAAAAAAAAAACAAAAGATAAAAAATTTTCATGTAAGAAGTGGCGTTTCAAGATTTTGTTTTTCGATTTTTGTGTCAATGACGTAGTAGCTCTCTCTGCACTTTTGGAAAATTCTGGTAATTTCTGCTAAAATACCCAAAATTTTTGAAATATCTTTTATTTATATACAAAGTAAACGTTCTGATTTCTTTGACTAAGGGAAATTAACTGCAATATTAATAATGTAGTACAATTTTAAAAGCAACCCCATTGTAGTTTCGATTTGTTCATTTTCACGGTTTTTGCTTTCTTATCATGTAATTAAAACCCATTTTTAGCAATTTGAATCGTACTATATTATATAAATATTTGATTCTGCAATACGGACCAGAGATACAATGACATACTACACATTAATACTGCATTTTGAATGTTAACCATAATTGCATATGAGTTTATAATTGAAGAAAACTACAACCACAACTTCAAAAAATCTATAATGCTCTCTGTAGTTCTTCTCTGACTAATCTGAATGTAGATTCTTCCTATTTTTGGGACAATAATTTAAAAGTAAACTAATTTCGTATTCAAAATAAAAATTTTAATTTTTCACGTTAACATAAAAATTATATTTTTAATTAAGAATCCTTTTAACTTGTTTGTACACCTCTTTTATTCATTTACATCCCCTTTTAATATATCATGAACAAAAATAAATATTTCAAGAAAAATTAAATATCCTCCATTCATTCGATTTTATTGTATACCTACAATTCAAATATCCGCAAAATAAAAAAATGACATTGTCAATTTTAATAATTTGAATTGAAAATATTGCAATTTTACGTTTTACGTACCAAAGCATTAATTTATAAACCACAATTGAACAGATGTATTTTGGTATGATAAATACACTGACACATACATAGAAAATACATAATATTTAATATACAACCTGAGTATTGCTTATATAATACTTTGTGTTAAGATTCATTGTTGCATTTACATTTTCTTATTTCGAAATTATGGAAACATATTGTAAAGAATAAAAAATACAAGAAGTAAACAATTTGTTCCTTTGTGAACAGATTTTTTTGTATAAGCTCAAACAACACACTAAATATAGATATTTTATAAAAATACCTAGTGCTAGATCAAAATATTATACACTTGGATTTTGATTTGTAATACAACAATTAAGATTAAACGGTTATCATTTCATTATTGTCATAGGATACGAGGAACTTCCACATATCCTCTTTAATTTTTTCGGGTTTGTCAATAATTTTATTTGCCCGTGTTCAGACCGTATCATTTGTCTTGCGGGTTCCATTCAAAAGATTTGGCTTCTCGTTACTGATGCCGGTTGAAATAAAATGTAGGCTATGCACTTCTGTTTTCTCTTTTTTATGTCGTTAGTTGCAACAAAATAAGAAGCACAATTCTACCTATAATTCTTCTAGACGGCAATGTAAAATATAATTATTCTCAAATAGTTATTGATGAACTTCTGTAGATAATCTATCTTACTTTTAGATTCCATTAAAGTTTACTGTCGTAAAGCAATTGCTTTGATACACAAACCTTAGATTTCCAAACGCATTTCTTACCCGAGCTATTTTAGGATCGGAAATAAGTTTCGGACTGCTCTTGTTTCAAAAGCTTGTCGGGCCTAAAATTTTCCTTTGTGTTTCAGGAAATCTTAGAGCTCTTACAGTTGACTATATTTATACTTAACGCTTCATTAGTTTATTCCTCTCTTAAATTTTTTGTCATTTGTTATTGTCTTGGACTGGTAATGTGTGTCTTTCTATAATAAAGTAGGTATATGTTTTGTTTGTTAATTTTATTACTTACTTTGTACAAGAAAATACATAAATAGTGACGCATATCAATAACTTGTTTTGTTTTTTATTTACCATTATTTTTCTTATTTTTTGAATAAAAAACAAAAGTTCTTAAGAAAAACGTGAGATACTTGTGATGCATTTTGTCTCTTTTTTTTGTTTTCTGTTTTGGTTGTACCTCATTCTTTCATATACCTTGAAATATAAAGAAAAATGTTTAAATTTGTTTTTAGAACTAAACAGACGTGGAAATTTATAATTCACCATACTCGGTCATGGTTCCTGATTTCTATGGATGTGTTGCTCATATATTGTTTAATGAATTTTTTAGAATTTCTTATCAGATAGGATTACACTTAAGTTTGTTGTCAAAACAGAGGCAATGAGGCGAAATAAATTGTCAAATTTGATTTTATAGCCTTTTCAACTTAAAGTTCTAAATTCAAGCAAAAGATTGAGTTAAGACTTTGAAAAGAGTAATAAAAGAGCTTTCATAAAAGCTTTCATAAAACGTCATTCCAATTGTTATTTCTCATCTCAAGTGGTTGATTAGGTCAAGGAATGAACTCTTTGTGTATTTTAAATTCGGAGTTCAACCAGAGTAGATGTATTCAACCAGAGTAGATGCTTCAATATTGAATGAATAATGAATGGATTGCCAAATTCAGTATCCCTTCCGAATATAATTAAGTGGTCTATGAAAGAAAAATACAATATTGTTAAATTGCTGTTTTTGCTATTCCACGCTATACTTCTAACTATTTTTTATTTTTATTTTCCCATTTCAGTATTTCTATTTCATTCTAAATGCTTCTATATTATAGAATTATTTCATTTTCATTTTGTTTAAAAAATTTCCAATTCAATTGTTATAGTATGCAGTTGTGTTGCATAAATATTTAAAGAACACCAGTAATAACATGTAATTTTATAAAAATAACAATAGATAGACAGTCGTCTGTTATAGAAAACAATAATATATTGTTTGTATGAATATTTTAAGATCAAAGTATAAGAATTATATTATAGAAGTTATAAGAGATCAAAACTGAACACTTAGCATCCCATTACAGTTAAGATAATAATATATTGTATAGATGCAGTAAATAAGGGCAAAATTCAAATGTTTTTCTTCTCCTTTATTGGTTTTTTTTTTTTAAGAATTTTAAAAGGTGAAAAAATTGTTATGGTTTATGTTATGTGAATAATTTAAAGACCATTATTACTACAATACTTGGTCATAGAACACAAGTTTTCTATGTATGCATTGTGTAATTGTACTTTGGTTCTTATGTTTTTTACATTTCGAAATGCAATTATTGTTTATTGCAAATGTTCTTGTGATGGAAATTATTCCAAATGCAAAAAGGAATGAGAATTTTTGAATGGAAATCAATGGAAATAATTAAACAAGTAAAATGGAAGAAGCCCTGGATTTGCTTAGAGTTTTTTATTCGGCTGAAGGAGACGACCTGTTATCACAATTCGTAATGACAGGAATGGGTTTCGTAACGTACATAACATGCAAAGGAGACGTCATTAATTTCGATTTAACAATGTGGAGATTTTTAGTTTTCTCTGATTTACTTCATCTCATTTTTAAATTTGAAGAGAAATTTGGTTTTTTATTCGGCTGAAAGAGACGATCTGTTGTCACAAGGGAGAATGAATCTTGACTTGACAGATAAGTATAGGAGTAATCCTGACCTATTTAAACAATATTTCCAAATTTTGAGATTCAAAATTGCTTTCTTTTTTAAAATAATCTAGCACAGAGTTTGCCATATAATTTGCCGTGAGTGAAAAAGTATAATAAGAGTCACAAAACTTGCACCATCTGCAGTATTTAATGTACAAATTCAATATTCTACAGTTCGATATGCGAAATAACTTAACATTTGAATAAATTAAGAGGAAATTTTATTACCTATATCCAATACTATTCAAACAAACATTTTGTATGAGAATGAAATTGCGATCATACGAAATGTTTCATACAAAATTTGTATGTTTGCTTTTATAGAGGAATGTGTCTAATGTGTATGCGTGCGTAATTAAAGCAAGAATGCCTTCAATTGAGGAAAAAAATTACCTTCTTTTTCTCTTCGACGACAACACGATAGATGCATTTTGAATATTAAAGAAAGTAAAAAGAAAGAAAAACTATAAGAAAAAAAAGAGCACTACAATAATGACTTTTGTTTATTATTCTCTCGTTTGTCTGAACAAAAGCTGCCAAGAAATGCGACACCAGAATTCTATTGTCATATATCTTGACATTTTCCTTTATTTTTAAATTTAATGGCTAGATTTTTTTTTAAATTCTTTTGCTTTTCACATCGTTTTTTTTTTGTGCGTTTTAGAATGAAATTAAGAAAAAATTATGAAAATTGTACTGAAACATTTATGCGAAGAAAGAGTTCTGAGCCTTTAATTATTTCATAATTTTCTTTAAAAAAAAAAAAAACACATTTTTTTTTAAATGAAAGATGACAAGATTTAAGTGATAAATTATTTTCTATTATTTAGGCATCTTTGTTTATTGCAAAAGTGAATAAACCACCTTCAATTTAGAAGTCAGGAACTTTTGATTTCACTTCTTACTATAAACCGCTGCTATTCTGTTATAATGAGCGGTTTAAATTTTTTTTGGTGAGTTATTAGAAAAAAAATATTAATTGAGAAATTATTTAATATTGCTCAAAGATTCGTAGCAATCAAACTGGAAAAATCTAATACAAATAAGTTTCCTGGAAAAGTTTTGTTTGCCAGCAAATAAGGCTGTCAATTTGTTTGCCAGCAAATAAGTACACAATGATTTAATTGAATTCCAAAATATTTAAAATTAAAGCCATTTATGGACTTGCAATATTACGGGCGAATAATTAATTAAAATCGAATTCTATTCGAAGTTTTGTTATATGGGTTGAGTTTTGTTTTGGAACATTCAAGTCCATAAGAAATGTGACAAACGAAAACACTAAATTCGATATTAATACAAAAATTGATTAATCTTCCGCATACACACACAATTTTTTAATTAATTTAGTCATCCCAGTCGTAAAAATCACTAAAAATTTAAAATTTTACCATCGATCGTGTGGAATAATGTGCCAAAATTCTAATTTGACACAAAATTTCTATTGAATTGAGGTAAAAACAAAAAACTAAATTGTCTGTTTAACTCTTTCAAAGCAACTGCGTATTCAAATAAACAAATTCTTTACAGACAGAATGTGTTTGTCAAACAAATGGAAAAATTTTGTGCTAATAAGAAAAAAAAATTTTTAGAAAAACCTTATTTTTATTGATATTTTTTGTTTTTATAATTTCAATAATGCTCGCGTACGTTTTTTATTAATGGTTTGTTTTCAGAGAACAAAAAATAAAAATTTTCAAAACACTTGTTTCTACAATATTAATTCCAAAGAAAAACCAAGAAATTTATATTTATAGTTTAACAACCTAATAATAAGATTGATAAAGATGGCCTCAATTTCCCTTTTCAATACAAAAAAAAAACACCTGGATATGGTTATGTTCTTAAATGAGAGCATATCGTTTTCAATTTAATTAAAATACAAATTTAACTTATTTTAAATATTTTAACCTATTCATACAATTATATTGTGTAGTTAAAATGGTATGATGACCTAAGAAATAAATCCATCACCGCCATTTTGTATCATCTGTCAAATTGAAATTTTGATTTTCTTGCAATATGTCATTTAAATATTTGAAAATAAGAACCAAATTTCTCTTCAAATTTAAAAATGAGACGAAATAAATCAGAGAAAACTAAAAATCACATGTTAAATCGAAATTAATGACGTCTCTATTACATGTTAATATGTACGTTGCAAAACCCATTTCTGTCATTACGAATTGTAGATTTTCTCTCATTTCGCTCTCATCCCATTAATTAATAAGTGAGAATAAGAAACAGAATAAAAAGTGAAGCTGGCTGCTATAAAGGAGTGAGAACGAGAAAAATTAAATATTTTAATCATAGTATTCTAAAGAATAATTGTTGTGAATCATTCACAATAAGTCATTTTATTTAAATTTTTAATTAAAATTATAACAATTATTCCTTTATGTGTGTCGTTCTCATAAATGGAAGAACAATTTTGTGTTTAAAATTTTATTTACAACAAAAAAACGAAAATAATAAAGAGTTATTGACTTGACATTTTATTTTTCTTAAAAATATTCACAATTATTAGCATATGACATACGAACACACATACATATGATAGTGAGAAATAATCGTAAATAAAATGAACGTAAATATACCTACATATATGTATGTACATATGCTGCTTAAATATAGTAGGTACGTAAAATTATCAATAAAAACTTATTTTAAATATTTAAACAGGTGAATAAAGGTGTTTTTATTTTGTCTCACTGAAAGTGATGACAAAGAATTTATAAAAGGATACAAAATATAATAACCATGTAGCGTTGATTATACCAGAAGAAGAATAAAGAAAAATAAGAATAAAAAAAATGAAAGACAAGGTTTAATTAGTAAAAATATTAAAGGTATGTTTTTTTTTGTCAGAATACTACGCCTTACTTTGTGCAGATTATTTTAACAACTTGAACTAAAAACAATAACAAAAAATAAAAAAATCTTTACAAAAAAATCTTTTATCTATATTTAAAATACAAAAATAAATTAAATTAAAAAGAAAAAATTCAGTGAATGAATGCTGAAGTTAAAAAACAAAACTTGAACTCGAAAAAAAACATTAAAAGTGAAATATTAACCCTTTATTGGCGAAAAATGGAAGTATCCGAAATAAATTTGTTTAAAAAAAAATTATCCAATTTCGTTCGAAATCCATGACTTTCCCACATTTAACCCAAATTTTAATGAAATATCAATAACCCTACTACAAGAAAGAAGGAAAAAAAATTTAAACTTTTTAAAATTCAGAATGGTTCATTACAATTCCAGAGCCCTTATTAAAATTTTGGGATAACAATCTCTGACTCCAATTGTTTTTGTAATGTAAATTTGCCCCCGGGGTGGTTCAATTACAAGGTGGTTTGGAACTATATTATTAAAGCTCTTGTATGGGGTGATTTCTTGTGGTATTTTAAGAAAATTTTTCGTATGGCGGAAAATTAAAATAATTCGAACGTTTAAGAATAATTTTTGAGACTTATAGAAAATTATGAAATTCAAAATATCTGCCAGACAAAATATCAATAATAGTTTGAGACTGTTGAACCGAGAACAATGTGATGTTTATATGCGATTTCGTTTTCGAGTAAAATGTCCTTAAACAAGGAATTGGGTACAAAACTGAAAATTTTTCAAACAAAAGTTATTTTTGAAATGAAGCTCCAACTACACGTCTTATGCTCTGATATTGCAAACTCAGTTAATTTATAAATTTTTATGAATGTTCTGCTTCATTAACTTTTCATTAATGTGACATAGTGATGGGACCTAGAAAAGAACTTCCAAAATCAATTTTACCAATAACATTTACGAGAAATCACAAGTTTACTTGAAAAATAAATTAAATTTTTTGTTGATTTTGAAATTCTCATAATTCCGATCAAGTCCTGAAATTATCTTTACATTTATGCTGTAATTTTCTTCTAATTCCCAAAATTTTTACTTAAATAAAATTACAAAACGTATCTAATCGTTTTTTTTTACATAACTATAAAAATTACATTTAAAATTTTTAATGATAATGTATAAAGATGCCTTATTGGATGAGATGAAAATAAAAGGTGAGCGTTAAAAATTCTTAATTGCTACCATAATTTAAATTCGTTTATGTGAGTATTTTTTTTTTTCTACCTTTTCTTTTCTATATACATGTATGCCTATCAAATAAAAATTAAGGTGATTCAATAAAAAAAATACAAGTGAAAAATCCCATTTAAAAAAGCAAGTTTTGGAACCCTTTTTGATTTGATGTTAATGTCGTAATAAAAAAAAACTGGGAGTGCAGTACAAAAAAGCAACAAAATACAGAAAACAAAAAAAAATTTTTTTTTTGTGTTCCCGTCCCTATATAAATCTGACATGAATTCATATAAGATTTTAAAAAGAAAAACACCTGCATTTATTACTCACCACTTTTCAATAATTTTCATTTTAATGACAATAAAACAACAACTATAATAACAAGAAAGTAACTATTATTGTCGTCATCACCAGCACTACCACTACTATCATCTTCTTTCGCAATAATTCATCATTACCATTTTATGTTGAAAGATCTTCAAGAACAAAAAAAAAGAACATTATCTCAAATGTTCTCCTACATTTTTCTTATATCTTTGTAATATTTTGTTCTGCCTCTATGAAATCAAGAAAAAGAAAAGAAGAATTTTAGATAACGAAAGATTTTAGGTAACAGTTAATGATAATTATCAATAAACGAGATTATATTCAATTGGTGTATTATGAGATACTCGTATGAGGTGAAAAATAATGACTTGAATAATGTTGAATTTTTTACGTTTTATGTAAATAATACTGAGTTATTTACATTTTAAGACTATGCTTTCAGTTTTCTAAATAAAAATGATGAGTTTTATGCATTTCAAACGGAAATATTGAATTTTTTACGTTTTACGTAAACAATATTGAGTTATTTACGTTTCAAGATTTTATTTTCTGTGTCTTAAATAAAAATGAATTTCTTTCGTTTTAAATGAAAAATATTGAGTTTTTTACGTTTTATGTAAACAATATTGAATTACGTACATATTGCAACATAGTCTAATTTTCTAAACTTATGTAAAAATTTAATAACTTTACCTATTTTTTGCTTGTCCTATATAGGTTTAACTAAATCATGTATAGTCGAAAAAATGTAGAAGTATTTAGAATTACATTGTTTTGCAAAAATTGAAATTATTTCAAGATTAATATATTTGTTACTAAAATTGGAGTATCCCACACTAACTAGAAGTATTATCTTGTTCCGTAACTATGCTCTAACTAAAAACGTGAAATGAGTTTCTGAATCACAATTAACGTAGCAGAAGAACAAAGGAAGAATAAAATAATATGAAAATTAAATCGTCCCCCTCCTGTTTCATCTCAATATTATTCTCATACTATCATTATTGTTTGAACAGTCCACATGAAATTATGAACAAATTTAATACTTTTTATTGATTAATCTTGTACTCTTTATACGATATTGCAGTAAGCAGAGCTAGCCTTAAGGCTCTCTCCCTCTCTCTCTGTCTCTCTCTATTACCATAGCATTACAATTCGAATTCACAAATCACAAATAATAATATTTGAGAAATATAATGCTCTACAAAATCCCAACTCTTTTCAATTCTCACTCAAAACATTACAAAATCTTCTTTTGTAGCTACATATATTTAGTATTTTGCAGTATCACTTTTAAGTTCTCATTATCTGAGCAACACTTGAAATTATAATTAGAATATAAGGACTACTTATAATTAAATATTTTCCAACTACAAATATATTGGTTATAGACACTAACATATTTAAAAATTAATTCCCTTTTCTTATTCTAAAATAATTTTATATTTTCATAACCAAAAAAAAATTATCAAAAACCTTAAATCTCCAAACCAAAGATTAAAATTCTATATATGCATATCAGAAATTGTAACTTAAGACGAACGAATTAAAAAGAAAAGAAAATTATGGAAACCCCTTTTTGATTGAAAAAGGTAGATAAGAGCGAACACTTTTAATACGAGCTCAATAATTTTCCTTCAAAGGCATAAATCTAATCCGTACAGGTAACTATAAATTTTGATCCTTTTCGATTCTTAAAGAACAAAAAATAAATTAGAAAAAATATCATAATATTTCTGATCCACCTCAAAAATTCAATCAGGTGGTTTAAAAAAAAAAGAGCAAAAATTATAATTTTCTTTTTGTTGCGGTTGTTTGTTACTTTTTCGCCAATATTTTTTGAATATATTGAAGAGATTCAGTAGCAAAATGAAGTTACCCTTTATGAGTTATTAAATTACTTAAAAAAATTTAATATAGAAATAAAATTTGAATTTTGTCTGCTCGGAAAAGAAGAACGGCAAAATTTTTGGAACATAGCAAATTTAGATTTTATAAAGTTTAGTGAAGTGTGTTTTAAGACCCAGATGTTTTAAGACCTAAACGCATTATAATATTGTTGGTGTATCACAAGCGAAAAACATATGATCAACAGATGTATACGAGATTAATTTTATTTTAATTACATTAATATTGGTTAAAATCTGTTAAAAATAAAAAAAATTGCAAGTCTGATAAATAAGGGACACCCAGGTTTTTAATGAAAATGACACACCAATGAAAAGAAAGAAAAGGACAAAATTTCTTTTTGATGCGATGACAATTTTTATAACAAAAATGACGAAATTTTTTAAAATCGTTATTTTTGATTACGACGACATGCTGTTTGTCAAGCAATACGCCTATACCAATAATTGCACCACTAGATATAGTGCCGACGTCACTAAATCCTGTTGAAGTTTTTAGATTTCACACTTGTTTTTAGGCATTATTTTTTTTTTAGTGTAAAATTCAATTAATATCATGTTGTTTAATTTTTAAGGCTGCACTTACATTTAATTTGAGTACTATTTTTCGGTTGACATTTAGTTGGCAAAACACGGTGAAATATGAAAAATTATGATTTGATAATTTAATTTTTTTCGAAAATAAAATGTATATTTGACTCAAGGCAAGGCTTGGAATTTGATACAAAATTTCAGTTAGTGATAATCGGTTAGATCGATTAGACCGTTTAGCTTTGATTTCAGATTTCATCTTCAGAACTTGACAGAGCTTATTAAAAAATTTGTAAATTATACGAGATAATTATACAAGATGAGATACGATATGCAGCCTAATTCTCATAATTTGCATTCTAGTATTAAAAGCGCTCATACACATAGATATAAATGTAAATATATGAGCCCTACACAACATAAAGTTAGCAGTTTTAAAACTTTTATAATAAATATTGACAAAAAAAACCAATTGTACAATTTCCATCGCATTTAAAAGATTACAAAGAAAAAAATCTCTCTGTTTAAAATTTATTCAAAAAGGACCTTCATATGGAATTCATTCTACAGAACTTATGTAAATATTTTCGCAATTATTTTTGGTATTACAAATTTGCAATTTCAGAATAACATTAAAAATCATGAAAAATCATGTTTCGAACAGATTTTCAATAAATTTTTTTTTTGTATTTCATGACTTTTTTCCCATAAGATTTATAAAAAATATTTAATAAATTTCTGTTATAATGTTTGCAATTTTTTACGTCCCATGCAGAGAATTTGAATAAAAAAAAATTGAATTTGTTGAAGCGTCTGAATTCGTATACTTTTCGTTATAGTTTTCCATTATACTTGCATATTTATTTAGTCCAAAATGTTAAGATTCCCATTGTTTCTCATGCCAATCATATTATAGAGAAATAAAAAAAAAATAAAATGAAAAATTTTTAAATGTTACGCAAAAAAAATGAAAAACTCTCCGAATAAATTCAAAAAAAAAAAAGGAAAAGATGCAGATTTTCTTTATGAATTCAAAAACTATTTTCACAGTTTTAAATTCGAATTGGTATTGCCAAATGTTCATAATTATCTGGATTTCTCTTCAACAAGTCTAGCCTATTTATTAACTCTCTCGAATAAAATTTTTGAATAATTGGGCCACTAACCATAGTGTTATATTTGCCAGTTTCTCGTTTTCATAAAATATAATTCGTGTGATCGAGATTTTGCAAAATTTTGTTTTTGTGAGATTTTCTATTTTAAATACCTCAATATTTTTAATGCAGGAACATCTAATTTGAAATTCATTGAATATGGTATTCTTTACGATTTTGGTCTCCCGCTATTCATCCTAATTCTCTGTAGGTATTAAAATTTTTTTAGTTCATCCATTTTTATAATCGATCCCTTGATACGTTCCTCTCTAAAAAAAATTTTTAATTTTTAATGATGACTGTTATGAGCTGTGCCCGATTACTCATATAACATAAGAAAATATTTCTAATGTGAGTTTTATAATACTTATATTGGAGTTTTCGAAGAATTTATTTTTCTACACGTGAAGCTATGATTATTTTAATAGAATTACTTATCCTATAGGTAAATTCTATATCGCTCCAATTTGATTATTGTTTACAGATCTTTCGAATTAAAATGCTTCATCCTTTTCTATAATTAAGATTAAGAATTTGCTACAAAAAAAAAAAAATTAACGGAACACAATAGAGATTTTTCGATTATTTAACCCTAACGTACAATTAACAATTTATTAGCAGAGTAGTGGTATGTTATAAAAAATTATCTGCGAAGATTAGGTTTTATAGATGTTTAAGAATTGTTATTTTACAAAATTAGCCAAAATTAATGACTTCACACTAATTTCCTACAGTTCCACCAGGTTCCACCAGGTTTCACCAAATTCAATTGTCTTTTTCAATTCAACCATTATCGTGTGGCATCATCAATTATTTATTTGCTATCTTATTTTCTTTAATCCATGCATTTTTAATATTCCTTGAATGACGATGCAATGTGTTTATAATGCAATTTTTTTTTTCATTTTCCTCTCTTTCACTCTTCTTATATCCCTTCCGAAAAAATTTCTTTTTGCTTGTATTGTTATAGTTTTTATATGTAGGCCCTGTTTGTATTGCCTCATTTCTTATTACGATCTTTAAACTCTAAATCGTTTTCTTTTACTGATTTTAATTTTTTTTTTCTGTTTGATTTCTTATCCGTTTGTTTTCTTTTCATTTTTTTTTTATTTTTTTGATCCTCTGATCCTGATTAATGTATGCTTATTGTACAGTGCACTGCACCATATTTTTATAATTATCGTAAGTGTTCGCTTGTTCGTCGTATGTGTGCATATTATTTGTTTTTCTTTTTACACTGCTTTTGTTTCTGTTTCTGTTTTTTTACACTATGAATTGAAAGAACAAGAAAATTATAAGAAAGAAAGAGAAAAAAATCAAAATAGGCATATAAGAAACTTTTAAAAGAAAACTGTGCGTGGGAATTTCGACATGTGCAAGTAAAATATTCGTTGTTCGAAGATTTTTTTTAGAGAGTCTCTGATTTCATTTTAATTTTTTTTTGTTCTCTCAATATTTTTTTTTGTCTTATTGCAATGTTGTTAGTGTTTTGTTGTTGCTTTAATTTTTGGTTATTCTTTTAGGGGTTTGTATTGCAGCAAGTTGTAAATTTCTTTCTTTATTTTGCTCTGTGTAGCCCCTCGTTTCTTACATAAAAAATATGTTTTTCATATTTAAAAGTTTTATTCTTCCTTTTCCTTTTAATTTTTTTTTTATTCCTCGACAAATATCTTCTTTTTTATGTTTTTATTATTGAAAAAAAAAGTCCTTTTTATAGTCTCCTAAATTTTTTTTATATACGATCCTTTTTTTTACCGTTTCTCTTAAAGATTTAATTTATTGTTATAGTTCGTATACAGTTCGTAAACATATTTGTTAGTTTGTAAAATAAGTAGTGTGTTTGATTGTGCATAAATGCAAAAAATATACATAAAAAAAAATACCTCTTTTGAAATATAAGAAAAGCGACAATCGTAAGTCAGAGAAGATAAGTGGTAAAATGATGGTCTTTATAAATATGGTATAAGTATGATAATAATTATAGGTTACATTAGTTTCCGATTAAATACAAAATTTTGAAGTAATTTTCAACGCGGACAGTATGACAGATGTCGTTCTTTATATCATAAATAAATTGAGTAAGCGAGTTAATCATAACACTTGTAATGTGAAGAAAACTTAATGCAAAACGTAAATTTTAATTGAATAGTCAAAAAAATCACACAAATTACTGCATCTTTTTGCGAGAGGAGACTCATTATCCTCGCTTGCCTATAGAGTTCCAAAAGTAAGTGAGAGAGAGAGTGTAGAAAATTCAAAGAAGAAGAGTGAAAAATTCATAGAGAAAGAGAGAGATAGAGAGATAAATTGAAAAATAAAATAACGTTATAGTAGAGAAGATGTGAAAAGAATTGTTAAACAGTTTTTTAAATTTTGAAATTTTGTAAATGGTTGGATTGAAGTTGAAATCAGTCGTCTGCTGTTTTGTCGATTTGCTGGTATTTACTGAACTCAAAATTGAATTTAGATTAGGTAAGGCTTACTTGACTCCCCGAAGGGTACATCTAAGCAACTTGGTTCTGTTCTAGTACCATCGAATTTAAAAACTGATCAAAATTTAAGGCAGCTTTTATTCGTATTGCATATTAAGTTCTATTACCGTGGCAATTTATCTTGCAGTCAGTCAACTCCAATAATTGTTAAAAATCTACTTTGATAAACAAGCACCTTCTTGAAGTTACTCATTTGCCCAGAAACTCTTATGCATATTTTTTTTATTCTTAAATTTTCATAATGAAACTCCTACCATTTATTTGACCATTATAATTTGTAATTGGAGAACACGGAAATTCATTCAATATTTTTTTTTTTAAATTTTTCTTTTTTTGTACCACTTCATTTTTATGTCAAAATTGATTTCATATCATTGTCCTTTTTTTTTATTCAAAATTTTTTTTTTTTTAATTTTTTTTGAAATATTTATTCCTCTTTATTTCATTCAAGGATTTCGAGAAATTGATGCATAAAAAATTGATTTTTTTATAAGTTTATTTTTAAAAATTGTAAGTCTTCCTGTTTCTTTCTTTCTTTTTCTGAAAAAAATTTCTGAAAAAAATAAAATTTAAATTAATCGAGGCTTAATTGAAATTCAACTTCTGCTTTTACGATATTATATATGGGTCAAAGAATTAAAATTATTTTTTATATAATCTGAATGAATTTCTATATTGCATAGATTATAAATTATTGTTGTTGGAGCGGAGAGGTTAATAAATTTCCTGTTAAAAAATTGCATTGAATTAAAACTGAATAAATTATCATTTTTATTTATACAGAATTCAGAAATAAAATTTGATTCATAGTGGGTCATTTTTGGCCTTTACTAATTCATTATTTTTTTCTTTAAAATATAGGGGCTAAAATTTAATTATTTTCGATTTTCAGTATTGAAGTTTAAGATTGATTTTCGCTTTATTAAATCAAAACAGTTTTAACAGTTTGGTCATTTAATAAAAATTCTATGAAATAGAGTAGAAAAGTAACATTCAGCAGTGCTCCTGAAGGCACAAGAAATAGAAACAGTCTCAGAAAACAATGTTTAATACCCAAATTTGAAAAATCAAAATTACAATTTACAGGAGTCTGGAAATGCATAAAACAAAATTAAAATGACTTATTGTAGAGGCAATGGTCCACCATAAAGACTGTAATATCGGGAAGAAAAAATTCATTAGACTTTTTTAATATATGTATGTGTATGTATTTGACTTCAAATTGGTATACCTTAAATTTTTCCTTATTATGTGCAAATCCGAAAATTTTAAAAAGAAATGAGAATATCCTGTGGTTTCAATTAAAAGATTGATGTGAATTCTTCAAATTTTGTTTCGGAAAATATTACGCCTTAAAATATTAATCTAAATATATTAAATTGTACTAGGAATTCAATTTATTTAGAATTATCCTTAATTTTAATCATCCAAAATGAAATTCTGCTGCCGTTCTATTCCCAATGCTAACATTGTCTAAAACTATAATGAAATTAAATTCGAGTCTTCATTTACGATTATTTTCATTAATCACCATTATTAAATTAAAAACTTATTCAATTTAATAGTTGTAAAATACAAGAAAAGACTTACGATCATAAAATATTCTTACAAAATTGTTGATTTTCCTTTTTTTTTTTGCGATTTTAATCGATGTACTTATAGGAAGGAATAACAAGAAATTTTTATTCTGATTTAAGACTTTTATCACATCTCAACTTTGATTAAAATTCCATTATTTATTATTATTAAAGAAAAGAAAAAATATTCTTAATCGTAAGTTTACTTTGATCCCTTTTAATATTTTCTATACTTATTCTAGAATATTTAAATAATATTGTTTTAACCCATTGAAAGCGAATAAATTTTATATTAAAAAGAAATGTTCGACTTACTTGAATTATTAAATTATCACGTTCCATATTGTATTCGAGCCTATGTTAAATAATAAATGATCCTCTTATACGGATTGAGGCTATATACTTAAAATTGAAAATTAGATTGAAGTAGATATTATCAATCGACGGTAACACTTTCAAACAAATTTCAGGGGTTATCTGTAATACCCAAATACTTTTACTAAAATTGAATTTAATATCAAATATTTTGCAGACCTAACAAGTTATTCAAATTATTTTTGGAAATTAAGAAATAAATTCCGACATTGGAACTACGAAACTAAATATTTATGATTAGGCAAATTGTCTATTTTCTCTTCGATTGTTTCGCAATATCAGATCAAATGTTCACATTTTCAAAAACAAAAAAAATACAAAAATTATAAAGGGTTAATTTTAATATACGATACCCTTTAGAAGTATAAATGCCGCCAATCTATAGTTAGTATAACAAATATTAAATTAACTATAAAGTGATAAAAATAATTTATTTAACCCTTTCTTATTCAGTCAGGATGAAGAAAAACAAAAAAAAACGAAAAACGCTTTAACAAATTTGTAATTCTCATTTATGCCTCAATAAATTAAGATCTTTAAGCAATAATATGCAATGGTATCCGCATATATACCATGTATAACAAAATAGGTATACAATATATCGAGATCATGTTTAACACTAAATTATTTTGTATAAAAAAAAAATTCTTAAATTAAAACTTATTCTATACTTTTATTTTCATTTATTCCACTAAAATTCACTTCAATTTATCCGAATAAATTCTATATATGAGACCTAATGACTATTGAGAATCAAAAAAAAAAAATAAGGAATTTTGTTAACAAGAAATCTGATCTCATATTAAAAATTGAGAAGAGAAAAAAAAAATTTTTTTTAGTATTATTTTCTTAACCTTTGCAACAATGTTGCAGAAAAAATCTTTTATTGTTTAAATTCTTTTTTAGATTTTACGGGTTAACATGATTTCTCCTGTCCTATCTCCACCTCCCTAACCCACTATATAATTCTTTACTTGAATTGAAAAATTGCAAATCGATTTCCTATAAAATGTTATCATTATCGGAATATCAAATTGAAAAAGAATCAAAAATAGTTTTAATCAAAGAATGAAATTTTTCAATTTTAACAATACAAACGAATAGAGGAATGAAAGTACAGGATAGGCTTAAGATAATAAAAAATTAATTAAAAACTCCAAAAAAATTTATCTGGATTGGAATATTAATTTAAGATTTAAATCAAAGTTTCTGTTCTAGGTAATTTTTTATCACATCTGAGATAGTTCCAGTTTGGGGGTTTGGAATAGTTGTCATAATAATAGAAATCATAGGAAATCATTACGAATAATAGAAATTTGTCAGAGAACTAACTGTTGCGATTCGTAAAGGGGGTGTGGTAGTTTTAGGGAATGTTATGTATTGTGGAGAGTTGCCACAATGTTGAGTTTTTCAATTGCTAATATTACTAAAACTACTATACTATATTTAGTACTAGATTTATCTTAATTTTCCTCTTCCTTCACCCTTCGATATCAATGTGTGCCCTTTAAAGATACACTGCAACAAAGTAGATCATATCATAGAAAATCGGAGTGAAGAGATTTGGAAGCAGCAGTAGCAACCGCAACACAACAAAAAAACATGAAAATAATGCTAAATATTGGAATAAGATACGAAGAAACAAGGGGTTAAAATATTCAAACGACGATGCTAGCATGAAACAATGAAATAATTTAAAGCAAAAAAACTCTGGAAGAACTAGCGAAGAAAGCTTCGTGATTATATAGAGCGCAATTGCATTATTAAATCGGAAGTAATCCAAATATCAGTCAAACGTTAGTTTCACCATGGAATGGGAGATAATTTAAAAAATCATTCTCGCTCACTGAGTTAAGTTATACAAAAATATGTGTTCAAAATTCGAAAATTAAATCAGTCTTGTCAATTATGTATATAGAAGCTATTATGTCAAATTTTTCCAAATAAAATACTAAATATTTCAATTTTCGTCATTTTATTTGAAATTTGACATAATAAACTAAGTTTGTCATATGTCATATAAGAATCATCGAAGCTCAAACAAACATGTTTCTTTAACTAATAATTTCGTAAAAATTCTTTATTCTAGATTATACTAGATAGAATAATGAAACGGAATATATTCTGCGGATAATATTGCTTTAAACTTTCAAGGAATTGTTGACAAATTATATGAATGTATACATACTTATATATACCCAAAAGCTCTTCATTTTTTCTTGTGTTATCATGCATGTAGTTGCTCTTACATAATAATTGTTTTTTTTTCAGTAGTGAATTTTATTTATATATAATAATTATAATTTACTTATTTTTTTTTCATTAACTTGCTACTTTATTAAAATTATATAATAATAATTATATTTTGTATTTTGTACATATGTATGTACATATAATCATATAGCATCCATAAATCAATTCGTCATTATCATCGTGACTTTTATTACATGAAAAATGAGTTTTTTTTGTAACATGATGTTCATTTTTAAAATAACCTTAGAATTACGTGACGATACTGTTTGTATACTCTTAAAAATACAAAATTGTAAAAAATAAAATTGCAAGTTAAAATGAGATTAAGTACAAAAAAAAATAATCAAGAATTTTGACTTGGAAAGAACAAAAAGTCTCAAACAAGCCAAAGAGATTTTTTTGATTAATTTTTTCTTTAACTCTTTTTTTTTGTACTCGCAAAACAATTTCAAAAGATTTTGGAAGTTTTACTGTTTTGCTTCCCAAAATTGTTATAAAAATGACGGTAACAAACTGATATACATCATGTATAAACTATTATATACATAATGTAGATCTACATTCACAAAAGAGCTTGAAAAAAATTGTTGTCAACTTTTAATGAAATAAAAAATAAATTTTTATATACGAAACAAATTAAATTCATTTTAACTAAAAAAACCTAAATAAATCAAAAAATTCAATTGAATATACTGCTATATCCGTGTTAACTGGTGTTTGAATATAAAATGTATAACATTATAAATAAAATGGTATTATAAATTTGATTACACATTTATAATATTGAAAATATGAAATAACTTTGCTACACAGCATTGTACTTATTGTGTAGTGAATGAAATTTTTGCTACATAAAATTATTGCACGAAATTGGAGAGTAAATTAACTGTAAAAATTTTACTCCATATGAATGAGAAAAAAACCGGTTTGCTCAGAATAAATTTCATGCTTTTACTTGGAGTGAATCCAGACTATTATAGAATTACGCCAATATATTATTCTTCTATTGTTAGTTTGGAAAATAAGTAGTGGGAGACGAAGAAGAAAAAATTTGAGGGCGGCAGCGCAATAAAACTGATTTACACAGGACGCCCGATTTTTTACATAAGGTATACGTACTCTCTAAACCAAAATCGACTAGAAAACGGGTAGTCATAACTAGATTGAGTCACTAGATTGGAGTCACTAGGACTCTAGTTGTCAATCTAGTTAGAAAAAAGTAACTAGATTCTAGTAAAATTTCTTTACTAGAGTTTCTAGTCATATCCTAGTTAGCTTTACTAGACAGTCTAGGTATTATTACTAGGAGAATTTTTTGCTAGAATAACTATTGCCGTAGATGTTTATTCTAGTCAAAACAACTTGAAAAAACCAGTTCGTCAAACTAGAAAAAACTAGACTTGAGTACTAGAAATTTATCGCTACAACTAGTTGAAATATTGTGGCATAACTAGAATCTAGCGCGGTATTCAACTAGAATTTACAGCTCTTGCAACTGGGATTCGAGTGCAAGAGTGCTAGATGTAGTTAGCTAGTACAACTGGATTTTATTTAGGCATACCTAGTATTTTTACTTTGAAATGCGGTCATTACAGCTGGAAAGTAGTTCCTGAAAAAAAATTGATTTTTTGACAAAAATATTTTTTAATACTCAAAAATTTTATTTCTATATTATTTATTTATTTATAAAGATCTGTCCGTAACTTCAAAAATCTTTTTTTTATTTATTCATTTAGGTTCAAGTTTTCAAATCTGTATCAAAATATAAAATGGAAAAAACTTGTTAAAATTTTATCATGAAAATTTGGTGTGAACTTACATTGATTTTTTTTCTTTAAAATTCGCTCTCATTGTCTGCTACTAGACTAGCGGTTGTGAAAACTGTTTTTCTCGTTGAATAAACTAGGTAAACAGCTAAACTAACTAGAAAAATATTTGCAACAGATGAAAATCTAGTAACCAAGACTTGAAACCTAGCTGCTTAGTGTTAATTGTTGTTGTTTTAATATTAAGTTTATTTCACAACTTCCAATAAAACTATAAAAAGTGGCAATAAAATTTTGCTTTCTTTAGAAAATTGGAAAATAAATAGAAGATTAACTGGCTTACCTTTAAATAAAGTTGCAGATTCTTCATCTACTCCATTTCTTACGAAAAATTGAAATTTCAATAATTTTTTACAACAAAAAAATTTTTTTCACAAAAATGGCACAACTTAAATCAAATGATAATATTATTACGACTGATCAATTATGAGAAATTTTATTCGAAAAAGAAAACGCGAAATGTTTTCTGTAACTCTAACAAAAAATTCTCTCTTTTTGAGAGCTTGGAGAGAACAAAAAGAGAAGACAACTAGAATACAACAATTTGTATATTTTTATATTAAAAGTTCTACTGGAATTCTAGTTGAATTCTAGTAAAACTAAATTCTAGTTGAATTCTGGTGAAACTAAATTACTTGGATTTCCAGCTTTTTAACTAGAATCTCAGGTATTATGAATGGATTAAAAAAATTTAACTAGATTTTCAGTTATTTCGTACTCTTTTTTTTCGCAATCTAGGTACAACAAATGAAATACTAGCTATCGTAAATAAAATTCCTAGTAAAAAAAGCTTAACTAGGATTTAACTCCGCATTCTAGTCGAATTTGGTTTAGAGAGTATATAAATATATATGTATATGAATACGATGTCAAAAAATCTATTATACCATAACTCAAACCTTAGCTTTTATGAATTGTAGCTCGTGGAAAACATGTATGACTTCTATAGTTTCTGGAAAACCCATAATTATCACACATGAATCACGTTATAACTTAAAAGCTTACAAAACACCCTACAAAATCCATTACATGCCTAGCAAATTTTCAAAAATAAGATCAGAATTCGAGCTATGGTTAGAAAAAATTGTTAGGATGCACTACAATCAACAATATTTGTTGAAAAATAGAGTCGACATTATTAATATGGCCGGAACAGGATTTTAATACGATTATGGTACGTGCAGTGCCAAATATGTTGTATGTACAGTGGAGCCTCCATAACTCAAACCTCTGCAACTCAAATATCTTATTATCTCAATGCCATATAATATTAACATTGGCATAACTTCTTTTCTCTTCAATTCGAATTCTCCATAACTCGAATTGACTTAGTGTTTCTGTGTGACTTCGAGAAATAAAGCTTCCATTGTATTTTGAAAATGACAAAATAATTTCAAATTTTTTAAGCAAGAAATTGTGTTTTAATAAAATCCTTCAGTTATTTTGACCAACTTAAATTTCCTGAACGTGAAACTTGCATTTTCCTTAAAAATAAAATTACAATGTTAAATAAAAAACTTGATATAAAGAGTTTAGTTCATACCTACAAACATATATAGTGCTTGTGGCACGTTTAAAATTTATTTTGTTATTAATTTTTCTTATATTTATTATTTTTTATATACATATATACCTAGAAGTTATGACGGCGAAAAATAATCACGAAATTCTCAGACACATAACAAAAATATCAGAAAAACGAAAATAAACACAGACATTTTAACGTGAGTCTTTATTTAACCTTTGATTTGTTTTATATATGATGAAAAGATGTTCCTTCTCATATCCTACACTTATGTATAAGATATAAATGCTCTTATGTTATATAACAAGGAACAGCAACTAAAATAAATATTAAGTAACATCACAAAAGTTCATATTGTTTCAAATTCGTGAATAAAAATTTTTCATAATTAAATTGAAATATTGCAAAAGCTTTGAACTACAACTGACATTTCGAATTTGTTGTCTTTTAATTTTTTTTTTAATTTTCAATTTTTTTGGGCTATAATTATTTATTAAAAATGAAAAGTGACTTGCATTTTCTATTATTATTTGAGCAAAAAAACTGTTAGCATAGAAGTAGTGATTAATTTTTTCACATACTTTATACTCTGTAAAAGAAACACAAGGTAGACGATTTGGTTTTTGAAGAATATTGGCTAAATGTATCGAACAATAATAGAAAATTTGACGCAGATGCGACTTTAAATTTGTTGCGCGCTCTATTAATCTCTTTTTGACTTGGCTGTTATATTTTATAAGTAAGAATTTTCGAAAAAAAGAAGAGTCATACATGTTGGTGTGCTGATTTCAAGCTATGTGGTTGAATTTCGAACTATAGGAATGAATTTCGAGTCACGTATTCCGTGATACCCCGCTACATTTAATGATTATTACAATTTGGAAAAAAACAGCTAAATCTATTAAATAAACTTGCTTGCAGGCAAATCTTTGACAGTCATTCATAAATGCAAAGCTATTGATGGCATTAGTGGTGTGCATTTTGAAAAACTACATGCTAAACACTTGGAAAACAAGAACAACAAACAATCTAAGCAAATGTTATAAATTTGTAATAGTTTTTCGTTAAAGCTACAATGACATTTTGGAACTTTATCTTACTGCATATTCGAATGCTGTTCCTTTGCAATTTTGTTAGAAAAATCATGGTAACTACGGTTCAAATTTAGAACCACGCACATTTTAAAATTTTTTTAAAACCACGCACATAAACTGAAATAAAAAGCAACAATTTGTTGATCTCGAAAATTCCTCGTTTAATATAGTAAAAATACCGACAACAATATAAAATTTTCTTAAAAATAACAATTTTATTTTTCTAGAAAAATAAATAATTTCTAAAAATATTCATTTTAATTTTAACATTATTTTCATAAAATTATTTACTTTAAACAACCTTAACACATATGCGGCGACTAGTTTCTACAAGTATTCTAAAATATTTTCTATAATTAGATTTTAAAAAGGATTCCCAAACAAACATTTTAGAAGTGGTAAACAATATGAGCGCAATATCAACACTGTAAAGAGAAAATATCGGCAGGACAACAAATATTTTTAAAAATATAAATTTCCAATAATGCGTTTGGACCCTTTGATATTTGAAAAAATTTGTAAAAAAAAAATATCAATGTCATTCTTTAAAATAATAAATATAAATCCTTGAATCCTTAAAAATTCTAAAATAAAACTTTTCCAAATACATAAAATTTCACAAAACAGAAAAATGGGAAAGGTGGTGGTTATGGGAAAAAAATTTCTAAAAATTTATTTAAGAAAATTTTCTTAGCTTGTAAAGGGTAAAATGTTTTACATGATGGATTTTTTAAATTATCCTTAAAATTTATTAATTTTTTAATTGTGTACATGTTAGTTATAATTTTCAAGTCCAATAATTTCCGTTTATAATTTTGTCCCTAATACAGTGCGAGTGCGTATGACTGAAAAATATCTAAAGTATTTCTTATGAGAAAATCATAAATCACAACATTTAATAAATTTAATATAAATGTGTGTGCTTGAGAAATTCTGGATTTCAAAAGGATTAAATTTGGAAAACTTTCAGATTAATTGCTTTAATTTTATTTAATTAATATTGAAAATTCATTTAAATTTTAATTGTGGGAAATTTAATTTTTATTTCGAATTTTTTTCCCACCGAATGCGTTTATGCTAGTATAACATCGCATTATAATGTATTTCCATAATTCGTGACCACTACAGTTCGAATACTGTAGCCAAACTTAAAACAAAATACAAAGCAGTGCAGTTCATTTTCTGCAAAATAAAAAGTAGTGGAGTTCATTTTATACCATATTTACTGTAGCAGTGGAAAATCATAATGATCTTGACAAACAAATTTCAAATAACATATTGCATTGCCACAAATGTCATAATTTAACAAAATTATGATATTTGTGGCAATTAAACAAAAATATCAATCGTCTTTCAGCTGCACCCTTTGCCTTTCTCCGCAAAATAAATATTCAGGTTTGCATTTTGGGAAAGATTGCATTGTAGAATTTTTTTCTACTGCATTTTTGAACAGTATAATAAATGCAAGTATACTTTTCTTCGTTTCGTTACCTCATGCACATTTCCGAAACTAAAATTCTTGCTAATTGCTTTGCATACAATTTGTTTCCCATTTTGTATGTATTTGAAATAAAGTCAGCAGAGAAATTTGCTAGTTTTCTTTACTTTTCACTTTTAATAGTTTCTTATTTAATTTTCGATTATGTTGTTTTATTATATTTATGCTAAGTCTTCTTTACCACATATATTTAAATATTACTTTGTATCCAAGTCTTTTAATTCTAGTTAACCACGTCCTACTTTATATTTTTAGTAAAAGTAATAAAATAATATTATCCTTGGTAAATTGTGACAAAGAAACTTTTAAATTTTGAAAAATATCATACAAAAAATCTGCAATATACTACAAAATGATCACACCTGATACCTTAAGGCAATAAAATATCACAATCAAATCAGTTAATTTTCAATATTCTATTAAAGTTTATTGGTAGTTTCCATTAGAAATTCAATTTTTCAAATATAAAATTTAAAATTTTCCAAATAAAAACTGTTAGAGACCTGTCTATTAAATTTAATTTATTTAACTGGGTAATTTATATTATTTAAAAAAAATTTGCGGGTTTATTTTGCTTAGTACTTTATTAATTTTGTTGATCTTTGAGCTTCCTTTGTAAATCTTTTTACAAAAGTATGAAGAAAAAATATTTTTATTGTTAGTGTCTTGTTCAATTAGTTTTTAGTTTTTGGTATGTCACAATAATTGTTGTTCTCTTTCTGTCACTATTGCGATGTTTCGAATTTAAACAGCAAACTGTGTTCTTCTGTAATATAATTCATGCATTTATAGTCACTCATTTCGCTAACAAATGAAGATGTTAGGTTTATTAAGCCGAGCATAGTAAAATAAGTTCAAATTTTCGATTTAATTTAGTTAAGGGGTGGGGAGTATCCAATGGTTAAAGATTTATCGATTTTACTGTTATAGCAACAGACTACAATCGATTCAAGATCAATCATAAGATGAAGTACTTCATGTACACATACCCTCTGCATCAAATTCTCTATAGATATTTATTATATTTTTAAACTCTATTTTTGTACTTCTTTAATATGGTTTTCTTAAATTCTCACATTATGCAGATGGTGGAAAGTTGTAGATGATATATGAGAATAAACCAAAATACTTAAATGTCATGATGACAATGGAAATTTTTAAATATAACCTTTTTATATGTAATTTAATTATGGTTATTGGTAAATTGAATTTTTTTCCGATTTTCGGTAAAGATCTGTTACACCTTCATAATAATATGATAATTTGCTATATTGTTGGCAATTTGATTATAAAAGTATATTAGAAAATTTTTTTATGTTAAACGATTTAAACATAAGTCTTTTTTCTCAGGGTAAATAGTTTTAACCAGCAAGTGTCTTTGGGGCTGCAAATATCACTTGTCACTTTATGAAAATCTGACATTGCATAGAATTTAAATGCTAAATTTCGCTCACAGAACCGATATTACATCTCTTTACAAAAAAATTTCAAGAGTTTTCCAGACATTTGCAACAAGGCAACACTTGGTGAATTTTTAATTCTTTGTGGTGAAAATTTACACGACTATGAGATATGTATGAGAGGAAGCAATTCAGTTTTTCAAAAGCAATTTCGTTTTTAATACTGAACTTTTGATCTAGTTATTAATATCGACCTGTGTGAATAATAAAAATTATCGTTGCCAAGTTTTAAGTATTCTAGAATTTTTTGTTCTCAGTTAAATGGTGTACCAGCAAACAGTCCAGCAGATGAACTAAATTAAAACTGGTTTTGAACAACAACATACTTATTTTAAATGCATTCTTAAATGCTCCCTTCTTGGTGTTACATCATATATTTATTGAATATGACAATAGGAAAACGGTTATTAATAAACATTCAACAGATTCTCACTTGTTAAATGAAAATCTTCAGTTGCAAGGCGAATTTGAAATAAATGCAAAACTCACTGTAGTACAGTTTTGGTGATTTTTTACTGAAATTTCTAAATTAATTCAAAATTAAATTAAAAGAACAATAATAGCTTAATTATAAGAATGTAGTTCTAAGCGCTGCCATAAAAAAAACTATTCTAGTAAATCTACTACAAAATAAATTTTGTCTATAATTCCGACACCAAATTAATTTATGAAAAGAATACTATTAAAATCAAAAATTATATTTCTATTGGTGTTCTTTAAAGTATGAATGACAAGCATATTTTACAAATCAAGAATAAATCTTATGGGGTAGAGAAGTAAAGTGGGCATGTACCCAAAATCAGAAACAATATATAGTATTAAAAAAAATATCTTAAAAGGTTCATCTTAAAAACTTGTAAAATGAATTAAATGATTTCTTTTTTTAGTTTTTTTTTCTCTATTTTAATAATAATTTTATTACTACCGAGTCAATTATTATATTTATTGTTAAAGAGCCTCTCCTATTTCGACGCTCATCTAATAATGTATGTATATAATAAAATAAAATTACAATCTCATATACACCATAATAAAATATTACAATTTAATTGATGGAACGCGATTAGAATTTTTTTCCTCCCAATCTGTAATATTATTAAAATTTTAATGGTATAAGATAATTCTTTATATTTCTCCTTGTTATACTTATAAGGTTATGTACACTCTAAGTCGTTGTTGTGTATAAAATTTGCAATATCATCCTATTAATAATTTTTTTATTATTATAATTCTATGTTGAATTTATACCACAATTATATCAAAATTTTGTAATACTGATTTTTTTTTTACTTAGGTATATAAGTTATTTAAGTAGGTACACAATGAGAAAAAAAAACGTTTGTCTTTCAATATTTTTGTAAAAAATTTACAAGTGGAAAATAAGTAGCTTTGTAGCTTGTTATTAAAAGATATATATGTATATACAATTTTGTATATATATCGTGATATAAATGTATTTTTATTGAGTCACGATTTAATAGCACAAAATTATAAAATAATTAAATTTTACAGTCGAATATAATTTTAAAATAAACATTTAAACAGTAGAAGTCAGCAACAAATGAAGTAGATTGAGAAGGAACTCCGGAGGGCGCCATCTGTAATAGCACAACAGAAGAGAGAATGGAACACGCAGGGATGTGGAAAGACCACGGTTAACATGAAGGAAGTCAATCGCAAAAGAATTGGCATCAATTGAAAATAGAGTTTGATGGCGGGGTTTTGCGGATACCATACGCTTCCAAAAACAAGCAAAACAGGAAAAAAAAAATTATTTTAGAAAAACAATTTGTATTAGGAATGGAAATTCGAACCAGATCTTAGAAAAATTTAACAATTCTTCTCATGCGAAATTCGATAAAAGTCCAACGATTATTTCTGTTGATGCCAACAAATTTTGATTTGTTTATTCAGGAAGCCCGGATTAATGTAGTCTTGTCATATTCAAGAGTCATAAACCACAAAAATTTTTTAATTTAAAACATCATCACAACCATGTAAAGTTCTTTTCGACAAATTTCTAAAAGGCTAATACAAAAAATTTATCTGTTAATTTCGCTATTTTGAGATTACTCTTTTGTTCGTCTGTCTGCATATTTCTAAATCTTTTATACATCATTCAAAATAGAAAGATGAAATTTTTTAAAACAAATTTAGACCATATAGTGAGATAAGAGTTATTTTAGAACAAAAATTGTACATATTCTTCCTTCCCTCCTTAGTTATAGCTCTTTAAAGTCATTTATAATATAAATTTTGGCAATACCCAAACCAAGGGCAATGTCGAAACTTTCAAAGCTGAGCCACGTCAAAAAATCATGTTATATTTATTAAAAATCTAGTATTCAGGAAAGAGGCAATTTACTTAAGTAATTTATTTTCATCATTAACATCATTCTTAAAAATATAAGCCTGAAGCCAGTATGTGTTTATAAGAAAGTCATTTAAATGCAAGCATTAAGTTTAAGTTTCTATAAAGAAATGTGTGCAATTTTACAAATCGATTTTAAATTTTCTTACAAATTATAGCGGGGTTCTATGGTGTACATTTTTTTTGAAAATATAACATTATAGACGAGCATTACAAAGCTTACCAACTCTTGAAATAAATCCATATTGTAATCATATAGAACTTATGAAGTTTTGAAATGAATTGGAAGAAATTGTTAAATTCAAGTAAGAAAAAACAAAACCAGTAGGAAATCTTAAAAAATCAAATAAAAAAAAATTAATTTTTGTTTTTTAATTGACAATGATGTAGTATGTATATGTTAGTAGTTAAATTAAGTATTTCAGTAATGCTCCGCTCTGATTTCAGATTGATTGAACTCAATTGAGTTGTAATTCTACAATTGTTTTTTTTCTACTCACTATGATCGGTTTTTCTTTTTAAATTGTATTATATTATAGGATTATGATGAATTCCAGGAAAATTACATATCTAGAGTGAAATAGAAAAAAGAAAAAAATCTGAAATTTTTATTAAAAAAATTTAATGTAGGTGGATGTAGGCACGTGTATATATAAAATTGTTAGGATAAAATTTAAAAAAGAAATTCAAGTAATGAACGACTCTGTATAGTAAGTGATTGCATTTTTTTTATTATGCAAATCTGAATGACAGAAAGTTCAAATTATTTAACTGGAATCTTTGCGATATTGCCATTAAAGAGCAGAAGAAATAGGCTTGTGTAATGAACTAAGGCAAAGTCTAAATCAAGGTACTGTCACTTTAATAGTTATATAAAATGAAATTATAATGAAATTATAAAATTTACTCCAGTACTAAGAGTAAAATATGATTTTCCTCAATTCCTTATGCGAAATTTTTTTAATTTCAATAATTTTTGGCCATTATACTTGTTTCTTTCAGATTAAAATATTATCAAATTCATAATTTATACTTCTTTCTTCAAATTTTTAATGAAATTTGATTAGTTCGTTCAAATGATCGACGTCAAAGGAATTCAATTAAGAAGTACCATATAAAAGAGCAGACAATTTTAATTTCCATATCCCGTGTATGTTTAGTTAAATAAGATCTAGCTCCAGTGTTTATATTGTAAGAATAACATTAACTGCTTGATTTTCTTTGTTATGCTGAAATAAGTCAATAACAGTTTCAATAACAATATGTTTTCAAACTAACCTTACCCTAATTGAATATTTACAAAGAGAGTAGTTAATGAACCATTTCAATATAGGCTGAATGGGTCTTTATTTTGCAGTTATTCGCAACAATTATCAATGGTTATTACTACGAGAACAAGATAATATTTTCAATGATCACGCATCTATCTTGATATTTTGGAATTGTGTTAATGAATTTTGACCATACGAATCCATATTGAATTGTAATAAGGACGACAAAATTCTAGGAGAAAAGTTAAACAAATAAGAGAAAAAATTATTCTGCAAGACGCTAAAAACATTCGAATTCTACGTGTATTCTAACTAACTTGACGTTAATGGCAGCTACATGTTGCCACATAATTTCTTATGTACACCTACGGATATCTTCTAAAGTCTACACCTTGATTCCTGATTTATACAATTTTGAACTCAAGAAAAATCTGTAATGAAAGCAATTATCGTGATTCGGGATCATAAAAGCTCTAAAATTGTCGGTAAATAGTTGATAAATACTGCAATTTATTTTTTTTTTGTAATTTCAATTAAAATTCAATTGAACTCCAATCCATTTTTGGGGGTCTTCGAGTCGGCGAAACTTTTAATTCAAAAGAAAATTTCATTGTTCACAAAAATATTGTTTGTATTTTTTTTATTGTCTTCTTGTTTTTTTTTTATTTGTAATATTCCAAAATTTTTATATCAAATTTATCGAATACCAATAATTTTAAAAAAGAATAATTGTACACAAAAAAAAATTGAATGGAAGAATTTCTTTTTTTAAAATTTTTTTTTCTTGTTTTCCTTTGAGAACAATTGAAAATTTTGAATTTTTTATTTTTCTTTAAAAAATTTATTTAAAAAATTTTCTTAAATTTAACATCCTTTTTTTTTTGTTGTTTGTTTTTTTTTTTTCTTAGTTATCTTCTTCTATCCTTAAAGCCCTTTTATAAAGTGTTTTTTGTTTTTGTTACCTTAAATTAGGTTCAATTTTCTTGTGTACAATCAATTTTGTATTTTAAAACATACAAACATACATACAAATATTATATGTTACGAGTATGTATGTACAGATCTGCACCATTTATACACGTATAAAATTCGAATGTTCTTGGCGTCTCACTCATTAAAATTTTCTGCTGATCACGAAATTTCCTCAAAATTTTATTCTAAATAAGAATTTTCAAAATAAAAAATTATTATAAGGAAACAAAAACAATAAAAAAATAATAAATTTTAAGTTTGAACCCTTTACTCTAATGTGTAAATACCCCTCCGAGTTACAACTAGTAAGATGAATGGTAGAAAAGTACGCCCAAAATTTTTATTCTATACCCACAATGTAGATCCTAATTTCAACAATATTTTATTTTTCGATTTTAAAAGTTTTTGAAATCCAAACTGAGCTCTGCCTTAAATTATAAATTTATAAACCCTTTGTCGAATTTAAAACCAAATCACCAATTTGCCAATTCAAATTATAAAGTACTCTACATCGAAATTTTAGATTGACCAACCATATTCCCGGATATAGTTACTGTGAATTACTCACTCACCTCTTTAACAAAATTTAATTTCAAACTTCTAATGCAAACGTCTGAATTATTTTCGTCAAAATTTTACCGATTTACGTACCGCCTCGAATTCCACTAATCATATAAAATATAAAGTTGTTCAACAAAGTGTCTTTAAAGTGGAATGGAAAAGACATTGCCGTGAACATAATTTTTGTATAAAACTTTTTGTATTAACCAGATTTACAACTTTCAGATTGGCACACTCCAAGTCCAAAACGAATCTATTCTAGATATGTCGAAATCCAGGTATTTATGTGATAGATCTATACTTCTAAGTTAAAATTTATGCACAAAATTAGTACCCTCAGTTTTATATTTAGTCTTTCCAAGGATGACCAAATTTACAAATAAATGTAAAAATTGGTTGCTTGTGCACTAACCGTATTAATTCCGAAAAAATGAAAAAATTATTAAGATTCACCATATTTTCTTTTTTTAGGAATTTCTAGTTTTGATTTTCAAAGATGATTTGTATATAAACTGGAAGCTCATCATACCGAATATATTTATGTTAGATGAAATTCTACAACATTGAGAACATTTCATCTAACAAAATTGGGATTCTCTCCCGTTCGCTTTAGGATCATATTCAATAAAATTTCGTAAACCATATTTCACAAACATCGGAAAATCAAATGGTGTTACAAATGGAAAATCAAACTAAATATAACGACAAACAATCAAACTAAAATTAAGAAAATATTATTTACAAAACATACACACACCCATTCACAAAATGTAATATAAAAATATAAAAATTTAATACGATTTTTATAAAGGATCAAAAGAATACTTTGATGATCTTTTAAAAATTTTCTTGCTCCTTTCCATTTTTATCTGTTTTTTTTCCTTTTTTTTTATGTTGTTTTGTATAGTTCTTTCTCTTTTATTCTCACAATTATTAATTTCCTTATTCCAAAGACGTTATATATTTTTCTTTCTTCTTATTTTATTATATGGTTGTTATATTTTATGCTGCTTGAATGTCCAAAAAATCATGATTTCCAAAAAAAAAAAAACAAAGTCTATATATAAATAGATTTATAGCAGCTATTTGAACCAAGAAGAATAAAGGACTATACAATTATATCTACATACATACGAGTATATAAGTATATGTATGTATGACTAGATGTAAAATTTTGAAAAAAGAAAAACGATTCCTTTAGGGTCCAAAATTAAAAACGTATAGTAATCATAAACGCATACAGCCATAAAATAAATTTATCTTTAAAGACAACAAAATTAAAAAGAATAAGAAAAATAACAAAAATTTTAAGCATACATTCATACATACATAAATATTATGCACATAACATGTAAGTATGTATATAATGTAGGTATGTAGGTATATATGATATCAACAATCAGGAAAAAGAATGGTTTTTTGGTGTTGTAATATTCGAGAGGATAACAACAATAAAAAAAAAATAACAAATCTCTTATAAATCTGTAAAGTAGTGAAAAAAAAAAATTTATATTGGAAACTGGTTTTTGAGGTCTTCTCAAATTGGTCTTCTCTTTTTCTTTCGCTTTTTTTTTTATTATTATTATTATTTTCAAGTCCAATTTAATATTCTTTTCTTTTTTCTTTATTTACAACTATACCTTCATAATTTCAGGGTCGTCAATTAGTTTCCCGAAAAGGGAGCCATTTAGGAAAGCTTGGAAAAATTTTCTCCTAAAGTGTTTCTCCTAAAATATTCTAAAATAATAAAAAAATACTTCCATTAATTCAGAAAAGACAAAGTTTATTTGTGCTTATGTACGCACTTCATCAAAAGTATTTATGTGAGGGCAAATATTCTATTGGGACAAGAATATTAACAACATCTTTAAAATATCTAAAACAGTTTAGTTGCACACATTCCCGCACTCCTAGATATTTTAATTATTATGCAATTACAAAAAACAAGCCAAAATATTAATATTTGGCAGACAGGAAACCGCATGGCCGAAATCCGCAATTAGTCGATGGACATGCATATCCACATTCTATTATAAAATTCTTTTTTCTTTCAGTTTCTTGACGCGTTTTAAATTATTCAATTTTACAATTGAAAAAAACATGCCAATATATTAATATTTAACAGTCATGTGACCGCATTACAGACACCCGTGACTATTTTTACATTCACACGCTCTCATAAATTTTTCATCTTTGCCAGTCTTCTGAACCGTTTCTCTACATTCATAAGCTCGTCTAATTTTGTTGTTGTTATTATGGTCTCTTGCTTAATCAAATAATTTTTTGCAATCATATTTCATTTGATTTTGTTTAGCCCTTATTTCTTATGCTACTTTGAAATTTGTATTTCTTGCCAGTCTCAGAAATCTGTTTATTACATTTTCTTAGTTGATTGCTTATCAAATATAATTTTTCGTACTTCGTTCAATAAGCTGTTCTGTTTGTATAGCGTATACTCTTTAATTTTCTCTTTCAACTTTAACAACTTCTCGATGACGTTTCGAACATATCCATTCTTGATTGCTGTAACCAGCCCACTATGAATTTCTAATTTGCTTTTGAGTCTTCTCCGATTGAAGAACATATTAAATAAGACTTTTTAATACACTTCAATTCTCGAATTATTTATTGCATTAATTTTTGAACAATTGGTCACAATGAAACTGTCCACTTCATTTCATCGCTCTCTGCCACACAAAAAACATTTTCAAAATGCATAATCAAAACTTTTTTGAGCATCTTTTCTTGATTTTCTTCTTCACTTTATTATTATTTTTGTAAACCTTTTTTTTTTTTTCTTTAAGAGAAAAAAAATTGAATACACATTTACCTGCTTCCCTACAGGTATATATTCGTACCGAAATAAAAAAAAAATGTATAACAAGAATAATGATAACAAATAAAATAAGAAAAAGAAAAACAATAATATTTACCTGCTGATTGTAAAACGAAATTAAGGTAACAGACAACAAAATAAGAAGAAAAAATTTATACACCATCAAAAACAAAAACAGAAAAATCTGAAATGATCCGAGTTCAGAAGATATAATAAATTTTGGAAATTGGTCTCTTCTTATTCCTCAAGAGTTTTTTTTTTGTTATGCTTTTTGTTGTGCTCTTTTAAATTTTTTGTTTTATTATTATTGTTGTGTGCTGGTTATGTTGCATCTTTAAATTGTTGTCTTGATTTTCTTTCATAACAATTCTGTTATAAATGTTTGTATATTGTAAAACTATAAAAATATACGTAATATTATTTAAACTTGAATTGCCAAATATATGTATGCATATATAGTCAAGTAGAGTTTCCAAACATTCTTATGACGGTCCGAAATCTTTTCAATTTATTTTGTTCTATTCGAACCAAGAAATATTATTCATACCCTTCCGAAACAGCAAAAATCTAAAGTTATTTTTTAATAACAGGTAATTTCCCGGATTCGGCTTAAAAATACATTCCCTGTTATTTCAAATAACACGGAAAATATTTTTAACCCTAATCTTCGAAACCTACCCTATTACTGCTTGCCTTGATAAGAATCTTCGAAAAATAGCAATTCTCATAAATCCATTCATCGTTTACTTATGCCCGTAACTTTCCCACATCAATTAAGGTTGTTTTCTCTCTTCCTCATTTTGGTTTGTTTCCTTTCAAACTTGTCAAATGTGACAATAAATTTGTTATTATACTTGCAAACAATCAAATTAATAATCATAAACTCAAATTTAGGAAAACAGTCAAGAATACGTGTTTTCATATGCATTTCATATTCATTCACACTGTCTACATATTCAGTTATGATTAAAAATTTGATATGGAAAATACTAAAAACCTGGTGGCGAGTTTAAATCATTTTAGCCTTTTTTTTTTAATTTTTTTTTTCAAACAATAATAAATAGATGGGGCTTTAGTAAAGACTGACTGATTCATTGAATTGAGGAAGGGTGATTTAACGGTTAACATTGACGTTGTATGATTTAAGCAATTCAAAAAGTTTTGGATGCGTAATGCATCTTGTTTATGAGAAAATATTAAAAGAGTCTTGACAAAATGTAATCAAATATGTGTTCCCTATTTTTCAACTAATATATGAAAATTCACTTTTTTATAAAATTTTCGGGCCACATTTTGTAAAACGTTGGAAACCTATGCATCCATATAATACTATACAAAATTTAATAGTTATTATGAAATACACTTGAATATTATCAATTGAACCTGAAAGTGGTGTTTACATTGTGATTTTATAGGATTCGTTAAGGTTTTCACACAAAACTACTTACATACATATATACGTTGATTATTGTACATATATTTAATGGATGAATGTGATACTGATGATTACAATGATTATCATAACAACAATAGTGTTGATGATGATGTTAAGGAAAAGCTATTTTTATGTTTTTAAGTTTTGTTCCAGTATTTGGTCCATTCTATAATTTTTTTGCTTTGCTTTGTTTATCATCAGGACTTCTTCTCTGATTTTGTTTTCATCTCGTTTTTTTTTATTTGTCTTTTTAGCACTTTTCCAAAAAATTTTTTGAAAAAAGTGCTTATTAGTTTCACTCTGTCCGTCCGTCCGTCTATCCGTGTGTCTGTTTACAAAACTTCTACACCCTTGAAGATAGAAAGCTGAAATACGTACATAAATCTTTAGAAACTAATTTTCGTAGAAGATAAATTTTACCTATCTCCCCCCTTCTAAAAGTTATACCCCCCCAAAACCCTAAACGTGCCATTTTTCAACTATTTACTGTAGTATAATCATATGCATTTTTTAAATTTTTCAAACGCAGAAATATGTTGCCTGGCTTCCTCTATCGCGGCATACTATACTTGAATTTTAAAAAAACAAACTGGCCGCTAAAATGTAACATTATCTAAAGTCAGTTTTTTTCAAATTTTTGATCACGTTTCTTTTCAACACTTTACGTTGTAGGAGCCTGAAATTTTTACATCTGTTAGACACTAATAAATAGTTGATTTCGTTAAAATAAAATTTTTCTCCACCTCCACTCATTTCCATTTTTTTCCACTTAAAATTCGTAAAATTTGAATTTTTGACGCTTTATATTTGCGAAACCGCAAGCTTTTTAAAATTTTTATAAATGCAGAAAGATAACGGTAAATTCCATGAGATTAAGAAATATAATTATTTTTCTTAACTCACACAATTAACCCTTAAAATCGAGCATTATGTTAACCCCTCTTTATATTAATTTTTGCTCTATTTCAAAGTCTGTATAAATCGTTCATCCTAAATATATGCAATCCTAGAAATAGTTTCGTATATGAATGAAAATAATTTTTATGGTGCGGTATTTTTATGGTTAATGAAAATATATTTTATGGGTAGGTGTACGTAGAAAAGAAGTATTTTCACTTGTTGAAGGGAAAAGTGCTACAATACAAACCATTGATTTGACTCAACTTTATTTTTTTTGGGTTCTATAATTTTTATAATTGTAGTTGTAATTCTTATTAAAGTTCTTTTGTATAGTTGGAGTGAAAGATTCTTCAAAGGAATTGTTGAATATTAAGTTTTTGTTATTTTTTTTTATGCCCTTTCATTGAATATATCGCGCATTTAAAAACAAAATAAAAAAAAAAAACCAGAATAAAATCAAAAAATTTTTGAAAGGGAGGAGATCGTGATTTTTAAATTTTTTTTTGTTTTGTTTTCGTATTTCTTCGTTTATTCTTATTTTTGTTTTTACTGTATAATGGGGTACCTCTCTCTATATATGTACGTATGTATACAAGTTCTTTATCAGAAAAAAAAAACAAAAAATAAATTATCAAATTTCTCATTAAATTTAGAATGCATTTTTAGATTACCTTCAAAAAAAAAAAATAAGAAAAAACAAAAATTTATTTCTTAAATAATCAAATGAAGCGTTGAATTAAAAAAAAAAATTAAGGAACCATCATCAATTTCTGAAATCTATAATACGTATCCAATATCCCCATATAATTATAATAAGAGAAAAAAAAAACAATACCCTAGGATAAGAAGTTAGTAAAACAATATTCTAAGCCTTTTTTTTTTGTTTGATTTAAAATGTCGGTGTACAACATTGTTGCAAAACATTATATACGGCAATATTATGTTGTCTGTTAGTTTTGAATAAGCATTAACCGAAAGCTATCGAAATTCTATTAAAATTGCTTCATTAATTTCATTGCTATCCCTGAATTAGAATAATGATGATTTAAAAATTAAGAATATAAATTTAAAAATAAATGGTTTTAGTTGTCAATCAATCAACAGTTGTTTAGAGTAAAAAAAAAATGAATTTATTGTAAGCTTAAACTTGTATTGAAGAATATATGCTCCTTACCGGCCGAGCAAGACTATTACAATTTGAAGATTGCGAGTGTTGTAGATTGTAGACTGCAAAGAAGGGGTAACAGGGCACCGCGACCAGAAAATATAGATCTATTGTGCCCCTCAAATAGGTGCGGGGCAAAGCTCTACAACACCCCCTCGGAAACCACTCTTCCTATTTTATAAAGTTTGACTTTATTTTTATCGATTTGGTAAAATCAGTTTATAATGTTTCTCATTAAACATATTGTGTCAAATTTTTAAGTTATGATAAAAATATCTTGGTTAAATATTTCTATTTTTTTTTCTTATAATTTGTTATACTTATATAATTACATACTATTTGAACTGTTAATCAAATGGCTTACAATTAAAACTGATTTGATACTTCAGGGCTTCCATGTTAATTAATAATCCTTAATAATAATTTAAAACTCATATAATAATCACTAAAAGAAATCACTCAAAACACAAAATTAAATTTCAATAAATCACAAAAAATTGTATTTGAAATAATTGACTAATTACATATACTTAAGTTTGTTACTTTATAGTAACTGAATTTATCAAATCTATTACATAAAATATTTTTAGCCTTAAACAATAATTATTTTCTTCCATTTGAATTTTTTGTACAACTCTTGTAAATTTTAACTATGCATTCGATTCGTTTGCAACTGAATTCTTTACAAATATTCACATGTCTGTAGGACCAAGAAATTACAATTTTCCTTTTCATTTGTTAATTTGTTTTTCTTTAAATTCCCCCCATTTCATTTCATTTACAACGTATATTTTATTACTGTTGATAAATAACTTGTAAAGTTGCTAGAAATTTGAGTAAAACCTTAAAATTTGAATGCAAAATAATTTACACACACGCTACGCTATACGACGCCACGCCAAACCAAGGTAATATTGTCAAAATGAATAAAAATTTTGCAAAGACTTTAACACTTTACAGAAAAAAATCACATAAAGAAAATCATGTATGTAAGTAATAAAAGCAAAAAAACAAAAAAAAAAAAACATGTTAAAACAAAAGGCGAAACAAAAAATAAAACTATTAAGCTATCAAATTGCATGCACATAGTATAATTTCCTGTCAATAATAGCTTTAGGAGCTATAAAATTTGACTTTTAATTTAAGAGCCCGTATCGAATGGTTTACCATGTTTTATGGGTAATCAATTTATGTACATACGTTGTATGTTGTTGATTTAGTTATACCAACTCATAAAAATACAAAAATTGTAATAAATGTAAAATGTTTAAACAAATTGAATTTTATTTTTGTTTGTGTTTTATGCTCAAAATGTGCACGAGAAATGATTATATTCCAAATATGCTAAATAATTTTAATTAAACTGCCGGTTAATGTTGGCATATGTGCGCCCTCTAACAACATCAAATTATAACTAGTCACTTTATTGCAAATGACAACCTACCGTTTTAACGAAATGTTGTTCGAATTTTGTAATATCTATTACACAGCTGTCAAAATTTATATAGGATTTTGTTGTCATATTTTAGAATTCTTGCTGGTTTGATCTTTCGAAATCTGTGTTGTTTTGTTTCTGATTGCGTTAACATATTATGTTGATCTTTCAGATTTTTTAAATATTTTAAATAATGTAACTAATTTTCTTAAATATAGAGTTTTAAATCATTAATCTAATTCATCTCTGAAGTAAGAGAAGTTATAATTAGTGTGTAGTAACAAATGTACCCCCAGAAAATGTTATTTTAATAATTGCTTTTTTCAATTCTCAATTAATAATTTTTCATATCATTGAAAATCAATTTGACTTGAAACTTTTTGTAACATGTAGTTGTCAAACTATTGGTATGAAACAATGTTGAACGCAAGTAGGAAAATAAATATGTTCATATGCTGGATGTGTGTATATGTAATCATTGATTTTTCCAACCAAATAAGACAAAGCATGCAAACGAAAGAGAAATAACGTTGAAATCAAAAGAGAAAATTGAATTTATTTTCATGCGCGCACACAAATACACAAATGCATCGCGGCTTGAAAACTGTTGCTTCGTTTTCATATATAAATTTCGCTTTTAAAAAATATTTTAGGAAAACTAATGCATCAAATTGTATCTGTATACGTACACAATACCAAATATCTTCAAATTTGATTGTATTGTTGCAGCATAGCCCTTGAGTTATTATGTTATTACACCTTCTGCACTTGTTACCTCTCAAAATCCATATTATTAAAAAATGTCCTAGTTCTACATTTACTACTCAGAAGGTATAGAGGTAGGTATTTCTGTGAACTGATATTATTAGCTTATAACTTTACTTTATAACAATCAAAAGTATATAAGATGCTATATGTTAGTTGGCACACCCTATTCATGTATGCAGAGTTTTGGTAAATACAGGAAACGAATTTTGTACATATACATACCATATCCCATTTTGGGTGTATATCCCAAAATTGTTATTTTAATAAGTTTACATTCTTTACATCCATAGGTACTCAAATATTTTTCCATTTACACTTAATCTGCACTTCAACCACACTTATGCCATTCATATTTAAAGCATTTTCTCTTCATTCTCTTATTTCGGTTGCTTGTTCGCTTACTTGATTTTATTATTTTTTGTCGCCGGCGATATTTTGCATACATTTTTTTCCATAAGTACATATTTTTTATTAATTAAAAATTAAAATGAAAAAATAAAAAAAAATTTAAACCATTTGCAAAATTTATTTTGTATATTGAGTTGACATTTTACACCTATTTTGGGATATTTAAAATTCAAGATAGTTTGACAATAAATTGAAATTGACAATTAATTGTTCGTTTCACAATTTTGATATTTTTAATTTTTCTTTGTTTAATTTCTTCGAATGGCTAGACACTAATATTTTTCTTTTTTATTTTTAAAATTATAGAAAAAAAATATATGTATGTACATACATATATATACATGTATTTGAATGAAAAATAATAAATATTGTCAAAAACATAGAAATAATTGTAAAATTTGACAGTAAGATAATAACCGTGAACAAAATTTGCATTTCGAAAAAAAAAAAAAACGAAAATATACGAATCAAATTTGACAAACAACAAACCGTTAATTTTGCAATACAAGTGATATTGTAACTCTTATTGTGAAACTTTGATAGAAAAAAAAAGTTAATTTCAGTGCGGCTAACATTCTTAAAAATGTTATAATTAAATGAAACGAAAATTTGATTACTTGAGCGCTTAAATGAATTCAGTGTTCTAATATTGCACACATATTTGTATATTATCGTATTTACATGCATATATACAATTTACATGCATATATACAATTTACATGCATATATACAAATATGCAATTACGCGATAATTTCGTCATGGAATTTAACTATGTTTATGGGTATAATTTGTATTTGTAAAGAAATCGTAGCTGTAATATTGTAATTGTAAAAATAATTTGCAAAATTAATTAAATTTGAATAAGATTTATTGTATTAAAAAAAAAAAAACACCAAAATGTCAACCAGAAATAATACTGTCCATGGCAATGCATGGTTAAATTTCGTAATTTTACTCGATTGTCTTCATTCTTACATATGTACATAACTGAAATGCATGCTTAGTAAATGCGAATATACGCAAGATCATTGAATTTAATTTAAGTTAAAATATAGGGTTTTTTTTTGAAATTCAGTGAAGTTACATATATTCAATACTAGGGTTTCCGATTTGTTGAATTCAGCATAAAAATTCTGAATTAAACTTGTGAATTAACACTGCAAGAAGGAAAACCCAAAGTGTATAATGTGTGCATAAATTCATAGTTGCAGTATATTAAAATCTGTGGATTGCTTAGCCCAAGCATAGCAAAAGAAATATTTTAGATTAAGAATGCCTAAGAAATTTCATTTCAAAATACTTCTTTATTGTAAAAGATGAATTATACGTCAAAAACTCCTATGAATTTCAGGCGACGGTATATTTTAGGACAGTTGAAGGGTATATAGCCGTATAAAAGAAGGGTAATCAGACTAATTTTTTAAATATATTTCGAATATTTCAATCGGATTCAGGTAAGAAAATTAGCTGGCACTTTTGAAATTTAAAACAAATACTTTCAATTACAAAAATTTTACTTAATCTAATCGACAATGTTTACTTTTGCACGGCAAATATACAACTTTTTATTTTTCCGAATTCTCGCACAAAAATTTATATTCTTGAATTTTATTATAAAAATATGGCAATTATATTTTTTTTAATTCGTTAATTATAGCACAACATAAGGGAAAGAATTCATATTACATGCTCATAATTACTAAAATATTATTTAATTGTATTCAAACAAACAACAATAACAAAAAAAGAGGAAAAAAAAAACAACCGAAAAATTAAATAAAAAAAGGGTAAAAATTAATTCCTTCACATTTTTACACACTAGCTCGCATTTGAATGAATGCCAGAACAAAGGTATTTTGTAAAAAAATTTCTTTGTTGCACATTTCCAATATAATTTGAAAAAAATATGCTTATTAATTTCTTCCTGTTCATCGGTTTGTCCTTTCGCCCATCTGTCTATCGATTCAGCTATGCCGATAAAATTTCTGTAGCTTAAGAGAAGGAAAACTTTTATACATTTCAGTTACACAAATGAATCTTTGCAAAAAAATATATTCCTTTCGAAGACAGCTCTGCCACTTTAAAATGACTACTCAAATTTAAAAAATGCCGTTTTTTGACAAATTCATTTTATGGAACACAGAAAAAAATTAATTAGATTTTTCAACTAATCGTAATTAGCTGGCTTCAAATTAGGTGTTTTGTATAAACAATTAGAAGTATTGACAACTTCTTTAGCTGTTTTAAAATTCACTATTAGCTGGCTCAACTATTTGGAATTAGTTGAATGCAATATCAAAAAGATTAGGTGATTTGTCTACTCATTTAGATGTATTATCTAAAATAAATAGTTGAAAAAGTTCAACTAATTTAATTAGATATTTCATCTAAACATTTAGTTATTTTAGAAAAGAAAACAAAAAAATAAGTTTACAGTTTTTATGTAAATTCCTAATCAATGACTACATTTTTAAATATTTTGACTACAACTTTAGTTGATTCAGCTACTTCATTTTATATCAAAAGATTGACTAAAACATTAGCTGAACTACCGAAAACATTAGTTGAGTTATGAAAAGATCAAAATGTTTTATTTAGAAAAAAAAACCAAAGTACCGCTACTTTTCTTCTTCAATGACTACTTTTCTAGATATTTTAGCTATAACTTCAGTTAATTCGGCCACATTATTTTACTTAAAGAGGAATTAACTAAAACATTAGTTGAAATATCGGAAACATTAGCTGAATTTAGAAAAAAAACACTTGTTTTATCAAGAAAAAAAATTCAAAATACCGCTACTTTTTTTGTATTCTAATTTTTAAAGTATTTGAAAAGAAGCTAGTATATGGTGAATATTGGTATAGTAAACAAGCATAGTTTACATTTCCAAGATTTTGTGAAATAAATTTTTCGTGGTTAAAGTTAACTTAAAAATTTTTAAAAAATCATTATTGTTATTTAAAAAAAAATTAAAAATTATTTTCAAATAATTTACGTATTATACAAAATAAAAACAGTGAAAATCGTATTAAAAGTAATACAAACAACTTTTTATGCAGAAAAGACAGTAGAATTCGAATGAAATTTTTATTTAAATGCTTATTCTAAAACAAAATTTTGGAGCTTTTTTGGTAAGTTTTTATATAATCAAGTTATTTTGTTTAACTTACCAAAAATATTCAATTGTATTTTAGATTGAATTTGACTTCGAGAAAACATTTTCACTGAAAAGTTTGTTACTACTTTCAAAATGGGAAACTTTTAAACTTAAAATTATTAATTTTCATAAAAAGGAAGGATCAGAAAAACATTCAGCTTTTATTACTTCTACAACAAGATATTTAAAGGTAATTTAAAAAAGAAATTTTGACTAATTTTTAAAAGTTCTATAACAATTATTATTTTTGATTTATAGATTGTAAAAATTATACTACCACTATTCTATTAAATGCTATTTTGAAATCACAAACGATAAAATTTTACATACGTGGCCGAAACAAAAAAGCAATGGAAAACTTCAATTTATTGTAGATGGACAGAAATCTTTTGTTTTTACATTAAAAATAATGTGAAATAACTAAAAAAATATTAAACAAAATAAAATTAAATGAAGCAAAACTTAATTTTTAATTTATAGCATTCTTTTATTTTCAGGATTAAACCTAAATAAATTTAGAAAAGAGCCTAATTTGTTTAGATACTTTTTCTAATATAATAGGTAAAAACCCTATTATAATTAACTAAAAAATAGTTATATTTTCTATTCTCTAACTAAATAATTAGGTATATTATCTATTGTTGAGAATATTTTTTAACTATTTATTTAGGTGAAATTCCAATTTCTTTAGTTAAATTTCAAAAAGGTTTTAAAATAAATCAACTAAATGATTAGGTGAACCGACTATTTGCTTAGTTCTAATCCACCTAAATTTTTAGGTATTTTAGCTATTATTGTAGATAAATCAGCAAATTTATTTGGTTAATTTTCCTAATTATTAAAAAGTAAATTCAGCTAATTTAAATTAGGCAATGTAGCTAAATAGTTTAGGAGGCTGAAAATCAAGCATTTCATTAGGTGATTTATACTATTGTTTTAGCTAAATGTTCTACTCTTTTTTTTCTGTGAAACCACAAATATTTTTGACATTCCACGCATTTAAGTAGTGGTTTGATGACTGTTGAAATTAACCGTTCAATAGTTGTTATGTATTTTGATACTTGTAATGGGAATAACTTAAATAATATATCGGCCTCTATAGCTGGTTCAAGGAAAATATGCTACTTTAAAAACTTTGAGCCAAAAATTATGTTTTTCGTTCCTTTTCCCGCATATTAAAACGACAAAGGAAATTTTTGTTTACAGAATTTCTCAATTTTACTCATTTTCATTATTAATGTTGCCAGCTTCTTTAATATTTTTTTGATTTAAATTTATTTTTATTTAAATTTCAAAAATTTTCTTTTAATCATCAACCAACAGTGGCATTTTAAGAATTGCATGTTATTTGTTTGCGGTATTCATGTTACGTTCGCATATGGTTTTGTTTTTTTTTTGTTTTCTCTTTCATTTCAACCATTTTAATATTTTCTTTTCTTTTCTTTTTTATTTACTTGCGTTGAATTTCATGTGTATCAAAAAAAAAGCATAAGAGAACTTTTTAATTTTTAATACCACAAAGAATTAATGTTACTGCTGTTGATGCTGCTCTGCTGCTGTTATTGCTGCTGTTATTTTACTCTGTAACCCTTAAATTTATGTAATATAAAGAGCTCATATTATTGAATTGCACAAAAATGCGAAATTTCTATTTTTAATGTTGAAAAATATACAAAAGAAAAAAAAACGTAAAATACACATTCAATAAGAGAAGACAAACTTTTTGTACAAAACATAAACCCTTTAATAAAATTAACAAAAAATAAAAAAAAAAGTGCGTCATTTTAAAGGACAACAAAAAAAAGAAAAGCATTTATTCACTTTTTCATTGTTGTTTGCAACAAAGATAATAAAAATCAATAGCGGCTGCATTACAGCCAGAATATTAAAAATTGCATTAAAATATACTTTTAATGTCATTGCTAAGGTACACAATTGAATACTTGGTACATAAGACTAGAAATTCATTTCTCAAATTGGAAAGGAGCCTTTCCTCTAAAGGCGCAGTTTAAGGGATTGTAAGAATAGAAAAAATCAGTTCACAAATGTGCAAATTATATAATAGCGAGGACGAAAGTTCAAGACTTAGCTTAACTTAAAAAAAAGGTTACTATATCTTGTTTATGCACCTGGAATCATCTAAGTTTGCATTCAACTCATTCGTTAGCATTTTGAGGTTTCTCGAAGAATTTAATCTCTAGTAATTGAGATAAAGATCAGAAGGGTTACGATGATATGGAAATAAGTACATCAGCCTTTTCAACAAATGCAAGACAATTTTTGGGCTTGCGAACACACGCTATTTAGGAGAGACAATTATTTGATCAATAAGCAATATATATGACACCAGGATGACAATGGCAATGCAACTATCCAAGTTATTTTTTTCTCTTTCTATTATTCTCTCTAATTTCTGCTGATATAGAAGCTCTGAGAGCTTTAAACTGTAACTTTGGCAACTTGAGTTCAGACTTCAGTTACCAACACAACGCAAACGCTAATTATGAATTTTTCGGTTAGTTCCATCAACAAGCGAAAAAAAAATAACTTTCTGAATAGTGAATGTTGATCAGATATATGCATACGTTTGCGGATCTTAGCCTGAACGCATTTTAAATGAAGAATACATTGTTTTTTCACAAATCTACGTACAGATGCATGTGCATACAAAAATATACTATGTATGTATGCATCGATTTTATATTGGACTATACGGTATATTAATAAAACAGTTTACATTTAATTTTTAAAACCGCTACGGCGGTTTAACTTTGTTCATATATTTTTGTTTATAGATTTGGTTGTAATTTCGTGGAAACGACAATAATATAAGTGAAAAATCAAAAAAAAAAAAAAAATGAAAACAATGTTCTCTAAAAATACGTACAGACATTTTGTTTACATTTGTTAAAGCCAAACAACAATAGCATTTATGCGACGTATGTTTTGTTTTTTTAATTTTAATGTAATTTTAAAAAAAAATTTGAATCTTAAAGAAGGAACGAAAATACAAAAGCTCCTTGATTTAGAAAAGTTAATATTTTAGCATACGTTTTGGAAAAGATGCCTTTACTGAGCCACCTTTTTTGCTAAAGAATCTATTCAGGGAAATACAATGATATTGTGCTATAGATTTTTCAGAGTTCTATGCTTTTAACTTATTTCGGCAAATTTAAAATGGTGAAGGCTTGAAGTAAATATGACTATCTCTTATATAATTTTATTTCTTTAACGTAATCTACCTTTTTCTTAGACCTCAGCCACAATAGATCACCTTAGCACTGGCTAGTTCAAATATTTGATTAAATATTGAAATTTTGTTCACAACGGGGACCTCATGCAATTATTAAGTTTTTCTTCATTTTATGCTACTCCCAGCTAAGCTGACCAGGTAAAGTTATCGTGATTAATACAAATTTAAGAGCAAAATTTTTAATATCTAAATATTTTCAAAATTTATTTGTTATTTTCATGCTTAAAAATTTTTATTTTAATGTTGTATTTGAAATTTGACACTTAATGCTCTGGTGCCATAACAAATAAATAAATTAATTCGATCATTTGTCATATAATAAATAAAATTATTCAAAAATAAACCAAAAAAAAATAATAAATTCAAAATCTAAATCGATTATAGTAAAAACAATTTATTTGAATATTAAACAAGAGCGCTTTTGATATTTAGAAACAGCCATCAATAGGGATTCAGTCATAATGTCTTAATATTTTGTAAGTACCTATAAGCACCGCAAATACAAAATTCTAAGTTTAAAATATTCTGAAAACTTGGCATCTATAACTAAAATATTCAGTACAGATTAAAATTAACCTAAAATTTAAATTTCAAATAAAATAAGAACAAACAATTGATCTAATACAACACAGAATTTTTATTTGTTAAGCAACATAGAAAAATTACAACAAAAACAGTGAGTTTTTTCCCGTTGTTTACTCAAAAGTGAGTATTTTGTAATTGTCTACGGTGATAAGGATACTTCAACATAATCGCAATCTATTATCACAACACAAACCTCAGGACAACAACAATTCCGTTATTTTCAATTCTTCAATCATTTTTTGTCTCTTCTTCTTTTTTTTTGTCTGCTTTTTATTCTTTATATTGCGCAATAATTTTTTCAATTGAATTTTTTTTTAAATTGTTCTGTTTCTGTTCTTGTTCTATGCTCTCTGGATCTCTGGCTGGCTGGCTGCTTATGCTTGCTTTATCTTTTTTATTTTGTCTCTTTTTTTTCATAATTCAATTTTTTTTTTATTTAAATTCAAAATAACAAATTTTTTTTACTTTTATTTGTAAAAATAAAAAATACCAAAGAGAATTATTAATAAATAAATAAATTATTCATTAAAATTCGTCTAAGACGACATTTACGACACAACTGTTATTGGTGTTGTTTGTTGTTCTGTTCTCTTCTTTCTTGTTTATTAGAAAATAGCTGAAAATATCAAAGCTTTGAAAAATAATAGCATGGTGGCGCCATTAAAAAAATTTTTAGCTTTCCTGTTTTTAATTTGCTCTTTCTGTATATTTCAAATAATTTGAATTTTTTTTTATTTGATTGTCAGATATAATCAATGCCACAAAAATTCAAAATAATATTCTTGTATTAACTTTTGTGCAACAGCCAAAATAAAGACTTGTGCCTAAGATAAGAAAAATTAAAGTCAACTTTAGACATTTAATTAAATTCACAATAGAAAACAAAAATAAAAAAATCCTGTGGAATCAGAAATGTAAAAATACTTTACTAATCAAAATTACTCTATTAAGCTGATAAATGCTTGTTGCTGAATTGTGTTGCAAAACAGTATCTCTGGAAACCCGAATGTGAGAGATACATAAAGCATACTGAACGTCATATATTCTACGTTCCCTGGCATAGAAATATCAGTAATTCTGGAATAGCAGCAATAATGACACCATTCAGCTTATCAATTTTTATTGCTCAATTGTTTAGTGACACAATCACCCATATTCTGTACTTGTGACTAACAAAATATGGGTGAATATGTTCAAATTGTTTTCAAGCCATGTTATCTCAATGTTACTATCCGAATACACACTTTTACATTAGGGGTATAGATGAGATTCGAAACCGAATGCTGCATTTGTTTCCAAAATTCATGCTTTTATATTTATATGAATGCGTAAAACTTTTATATGTACTGCGTAAAACAGGCGCACCGCTCATTTTTTCATTGTCTCCAATTTGACATTTTAGAACTGGAGCACTTCTCCAATTATTTAAACAAATTAAACAGCAAAATATTTCGAGAAATGACAAAGTATTTTTTTTTTTAATTTTTTAGTAAATCATAAAAATTATTCTTCCCTAATCAAAATAGTGAAAAACGTGTTGGTCAAAATTTGTCGATCACACCAAAAATATTTAATTTCATTGAAGAACAAAAAAAATATCAATTATAATTTGAAATTAACTCTTTAATTTGAAATCAACACATGTACTGAAAGTGAATAAGAAGCAAGTGATTTTTTTTTGTGCTGATCATATTTTATTACCCATAAATAGCAAAAAACAATTTACTGACATGATTGATGGTTTTCTTTATTAATTTCACAAGAATTATAAATTAAACTAAAAGTATAATAATTTAAATAAGAAAAAAACGTGTTAAAAAGATGATAAGTTTTTTAATTGATTGCCCACAATTGATTTAATTATGAAATTATTTTTGAACACCAAATTACGTCACAAATTCTCTTTTTTTTCGTTTTCTTTTGTCTCTTGACTTAATGAAGAGATTTAAAACAGAAGCAAATGTAACAACTGTGCATGTTTAACACTCAGTTTGAGCAAAGCAATTTAAAATCACCTAATATTTTGGATATTTTGCGTGGCAGAATCGATTTTAAAAAATTTAACAGAGAAGTTGTAAAGGATATTCCAGGCGCATTACTATGTAATTAGATTTTCGTGAAACGATTTTCGTATTCGTAAAAATTGTAAGGTAGCACCTAACAAAATTTGTATAGTACTACCTTTTCATTTCTAAAAATACGAAAATCGAATTATGTACATAGCAAGGTCTCAGCATTTTTTTCGATAAAATGGAGCCTCGCAAGACTGTTTTATTAAAAATTAGCAAATCATTTCTTTCTTGATTCTTTAAGAATCTTCTCCACTACAACTCGTCTCGTTAGTTCAAATAAAGTTAATTATTCATACAATACTCATAATTGATAAAAAAAGAAAAAATAGGAAACAAGGCATAGTACGATCATACTTCGCCAATGAAGACAATAAAAAGTTAAGATCCAAAACACCTAAAAATTGCATAATTACGATTGTTTTATTGCTAAAGCATCTTCAAATAAAAAAAACTTCTTAATTGTATTTTTAATTAGTTTAAAGACCAATGTAAAGCGTTGTTAAATTTTTGGTTTTATGCACACGATTAATGTGAATCACTTGTTAATTTTATATTGGTAAATAATAACCACTTTACACAAATTATAATAATTATAACTGCAATCATTAGTTTATTAAGCTGATAATTACATTAAAGTTGGCATCTAATCAATTATCTTTCATTTGTAATTAATTTAATATTAAATTTATGTTGTAAAATGAACATTTAAAAAGAAAATTAATCACTTAAAACCAAAATTAAAGATATAATTGCAAGTTACATAATAAGTCGAAATATTATTGTAACAGCAGAATAAATGACTTGTCTTGTTTTAAATCAATGAAATAATGAATGAGAATAAAAAAATCATTTTAACCCTATATAAGAAAAATATCATTTTAACCCTATCTTCCCCAGTGTAACCACCATATATTTCTTTATATTTCAAAATCAAGTTTGTGAAGCAATTGTTTTTAATTCAAATTGCTTGTCTTACACCTTATTCACACTACAACAAATACAAATTCACTAATTGTATTTTTTCGAAATTTTCAATAGAAAAATATTTATTACAATAAAACATGTTTCTGAGGATTACATGCTTTTCCAAAACATATTTTAAAAAAAAAATTTAAATCCATAATATTTTCTTAATTAATGCGTTGATTTAGACACGTCCGTCCGTCCGTCCATCCGTCCGATCGCATGATAACTCAAAAACGAATAACACAATCAACACCAAAGTTTCACAATTTGTTTCTTTTGTGCCAAGGACGAAACCTATTGAAATTGGATTAATTCGAACAACAGGTCCGGGTAGCTGCCATGCAACTCAAAGAGTTTATTTTAAATATTTCAAAAACTAATAAAGGTATAAATATAAAATTTTGTATACATGTGTCCAATTATATTCCACAGATGCTCTAAAAATTTTACATACTCACATACAACTCCAAAAGCTAATTTAAAATATTTGGAAAAAAAATAAAGTCACATTCATGTAACTTGGCAGTTGTGTGTCTAGTTTTGGGTCAGACATATCCGTGAAGTTTCTATAGAATAGTTTCACAGGTTCGAGTAATTGCTATACAACAACGAAAGGTGCAGGGTATAATTCAATTGGTTTATACCGACTGAAAATTTTTGCTTGTTTAAATTTAAAATTGAAAAGGGTTAATTTTTTTTTTCATATTTAATATTTTGAATGTCATCGTAATTACAATAGTTATGTGTAGTGACTTCTTCTATATAAACTTAATTCCCTGCTATGGACAATACAAATTGTAATTAGTGTTACATTATGCAACTGTTTACTGTTGCATAACTGTAACATTCATAAACTTTTTAAGTATTGAAAAAAAAATTTTTAACTTTTTTGATTTTCAAATTTTTTGTATAAGCCATTGAATTTATCTTATAGACGTTGTACATTATGATTAGAAAGCATGCAACTTCCTTATAAAAGGACGTGTAAATAAATTAATTGTTTGCAATTAACAAAAAGTGGTCAAATTATTTGCCCTACAAAGATTTATATAAAAAAAGCCATCTACCGGAGTAAGTGTATGTAGTTTTTACTCTCAGTAATACCTTTATAAAGTTAGATTAAGTTAAAAATGTTATACACTTGCAGTCTTATACATTTGGAGAGAAAAAAATTGTGTTGGCCACTTGTGTTCTGCTGGATTTACGCTAAGTCTATTGAAGCTTTTTTGACCTTCAAATGCAGATATATTAGTTAAAACCGTTCAATTCGAGAATTGAGAACCATCCTCAATAAGATATTTCATTATACTTAAACTATTATTTATCTTACATTTTAAATTCATTTAAATTACTTAGAATCACAGTTCTAAATTAAACCGCCATAGCTTAAATTTCTTTCCCATTTAAAATCACGATCTTTAATTTCCTTATTCTCTGCTTTGTTTCTTAATAATTATATGTATATATACTTTATTCCAGAAATAATCAATTTTATTATCAGAATTTTCTAACTTCAAATCATCCTGGTAATTGAGACTCATATATTCTTTATTCCTTTCCATGATCCACATACATATTTTTTTTGTATAGTCATTATTAATGTAATCAAGAGATTATGATTATAATAATTAATAAGATGCTTAACTCTTAAGTTAATTTTTAACAATAATTTTAATTAAACATTATGTTAGAATAATTAAGGCTCTATGATATCTGGCTCTCTATTAGAATAATAAAATTTAATTATGTCTTCGCATTTTATTTTAAAATTTTAATAAATTATAAATCATTTAATTAAATATGAAATTAATTTCACTCTTTATTTTTTTTTTTACCCAAAGATCAAAAGATAATTAATTTAATCGAAAAAGATAATAATCTTCTTGATTAAAAAATTAATTCAAAAATCATTTTCATAAAAAAAAAATTGTAAGGTTTCTTTTTCATAATACAAGTAAGAACTAAGAACTCTTTCAAATCAAAGAGACATGAAGAAAACAGAACAATAATAAAAATAAAGGCCAAAATATTTAAAAGTGTTCAAAATATAATTTATCAATCTACAGGTGTTTCAGGTGTTTAAGGTTTTGTGTTTTTTTTTTATATTGATCCGTTTTTTATGATTATTTTTTTATTATTGCTATCTGAGTTTAAGATATTTATGAGGAAGAAAAAGAAAGACTTTACCAAATTTTATTAGATAATAAAATTAATCTCTTATGAGTTAGTATTCTTTAAAAAATTATTGCTACACGTACTGTTCTAAAATTTTAATCAGTCATTTTGGGTACCTTCTCAAGTGTTGCATTGATTACTTACACACACATATGTGATTTGAATAGAAAATGTAATTTTTTTGGGATTGAGTTTATAATATATTTAGTTTAGTATATAGACAGCGAGTATTCACATTCGTCCCAACACTCATAAATTTATAGACTCCAACTAAATAAGGAAAATCATCCGGTATCGTTAGGTAGCCATAAACCTACGAACGGATAATTCCCCTAATGTTGAAGGTAAAAATATTGTAATAAAAGTAATAAAAGATATTGAAGGGGAACCCAGACTTATTAAAAAGGCAAACTCAGAAACCAGTTGAAAAAAATTTTGAATTCCCGACATTTTAAATGACAACTTAAAATAATACTTACAGAATTTACAATTTAAAATAATAACACTAATAAAAGTTAATTATAATTTTCCAAGTAATAGAATTAAATGGCAAAAACTGTCCAAATTTTATTAATTCTGTAGATAGATGTAACTGCTTGAAAAAAAGCAGGCTTTTCTTTTAACTCATTGACGTCAATCACAAGAAGTCGACCTCGTCATAGCATTTGATTTACAAAAGCATTAATTTCGTGACAATCTACAAAAATGAATTGAACGTCAAAGTATTCAATCACCATAACTTTCAATACAAGCAATATTTTTGAAATTGTGTGAAAATGAGAACTCTTTTGTTGGCAAAAGTTCCTTTTTAACCAATTTAAAATTAAGCTATAGAAACTTACAATCAAAGTTATTCCATCTTATTTAGCATTTTATTTAACAAAAAACGAGTTAATCAGATGGTATTCTTAATCAAATTAATAGTGTAACGTTTATAGGCACCGTTATATTAATAATTTCATTTTAGTTTGATATTGTTTCTACTTTATACTACATTTGCACTTTTTTACATGCACTAATATTGTAACCCAATTTCTCATCCCTTTTATATAGTCGATGCTAACGCAATTTCTTTGCTTTTTTTGCTAGATTTTAACAATTTCAGAAATTTCTATCCTATAGTTTCCAGTTACAATTATTTCTTTATTTATAAAAATATTCTCTTCGATTTTTTTTCCAACTCACTATCATAAAATTTTATTTTTTTTTTTTCACAAAAAATTTTTTTTTAATATTCTCTTTAAAAAACATATAAAATTTTCTATTGTAATTCAGGTGCTTAAATCACTCTTTGGCTGTTTAAAATGTTTCTATAAAAATATTGTCGCGCTGTGACTATAGATTTGATTATGGAATAATCAAGGTAACAATAAGAATAAAAGATATTAAAAATGTTATTTTTTTTTTCTAAAAAAAAAAGGCTTCCTAAATCTTCTTTCCTTTCTTCTAAGTTGCATATGGTCTTCTCTAATATAGATTCAAAAGATTTAAAAAAATATTTAATTAACATTTTCTGGTCTTTTTCTTTTTAAAAGATTTACAAATTCACTTGTTCTTCATATTGTTTACCATAAAGAGTTGATCTGTGTATTGTGAAGAGAAAAGTATTGGATTTTTTTTTTGAATTGGGGGCTATTCTTTTAAGAATTTTATTATGAATCTATTTACCATTTTATTTTTTTTAATGTTTTTCCAACTAGAATTTTAAAAAACTATAATATTAAAATTGTAATAAATTCGGTTGTTAAAATTCTAACAAGGCGCTCAATAGGAGGTGATTTGATTTATAAATTTGGAGTTTATATGGAGAAAAAGTATTTAGTGAAATGAGAATGAAAGTAAATTTCTAATAAAAATAAACTGGTCTATTAAAAACAGAAAAATAAAATGAAAATTGAAAATTTATTTGCCTAATTTGAATTTTTATTGTAAAACTCATTAGAAAAAGAAGGCTCTTCTCTTCTTTTTAGAATTCAGAAGTTTTTTTTTTTTGTAATTTAATTTGTTTTTAAAATTTACTCAAAAATTTATAATAGAAAATCGTTTTGTTATTTTAAAATTCTATACTACTATTTTTTCTTTAATTTCTAATTTATTCATTAAAACACACATATATACATGTTGTTAGTAGTAAAATGCATATTTACATATGTATATTCCGGGTCTAGGAGCACAAATTTTTTGGAAAAGTAAAAATAATTGTTGTAGGAAAATTTAAATAAATTGTCGGATGAAATGTAATTCAGATTGCGGTGTAAAAAGTGTTCAATAAAGCAGTAGAATTTATACCGGATTTCAGAATGAATCGGCGACCGATCAAAAAATTGAAGCTTTGAGAAGTTGGGGTGAAATGCGAGAATTGACGTTAGGAGGTTTGAAAATTTTTGGCGGAGGATATATTGAGAATTGCTGATTAGACGGAAGTCGGTTTGAAGGATATCCTGTCCTCACTCGCTTAAAATACTGACTTCTATTCGGGAGCAGTTATTCTTGCATGATTCGTCGAAATTATGAAGAAATATTAGGTGCCCGTAATAATTTTCATATCATTAAAAAAATTTTCATTTCAAAAATATATTGATAAAGTAAAATTTTTTTGAGTGTACTTCATTTTTGATTTATTTCATCGAGGAATAATTTCGTTTCATGAATGGACGTATCTTACTTTTCAATTTTTTTAAAAAATTTACCAGAAGTGCAATGTAATAGAACACGGTCAAATTATCTCCGTATGCCAATATTAGAAGGAAATTTAGAAAAACATACGTCAATCTTTGTACACTGCGAAAATAAAAAGAGAGTAATGCATAAATGCTAATAAAGATTTTGCGTTCAACTTATTTAATAACAGATTTTATTATATTTGCGATTTTGAAAGAAAAATTATATTGGGTAAAATTATTTAAGCATTCAAAACATTTTCTTTTTGTCTTACTCTATTTTCAATTAATTACTACCCCATAAGTATTTAAGTGAATGCAATCAAAGTTATCACAACTATAGATCGTAATAAGTGCTCTAATTTTAAATTCTAGCCACCCACCGCAGTGAATAAATTTTAATATAAACTAATTCCGCTATAAAAATCATTAATTCTATTCCATTTTCTGATTACAATTTTAAGTCTTCATTTCCAAATTATTTTAAAATTCATAATATACAAGAACCCGCTTGTTATTTATCATGGTTCTCTTAATATTCCTTCCACAACAAAAAAAAAAAACCATTTTCTTGGAACCTTCATTTAATTACATTCTCTTTGATATTTTGTGAGAAAATTCATATTTTTTCTTAATTCTTGTCTTTCTTTTTTTATACTTCAATTAACCTTCAAAAATTTCTATTAAACCCAATCAAAATTTTATTTAATCATGCACATGCTCATTTAAATGTTTTTTTTTTTTTGTTTCATTAAAAAGGATTTAATTTTTTTCTTCTTCGTTATTTTGATTCCTTCTCTTAAAATATCCTTCATTTTTACAAATTATAATTGTATATTCATAAATATGTATGTATACTCGTATATAAAAAATGAATTCAAAAAACAAAAAGCATTCACTCTTCCAATGAAAATATAATTAGGAATATTGCGTGACCTGCGCAATCAATAATAATGGGCGGTAACACTATACGATTGCAATGGATTGAAAGGAAGAACAAAAACAAAAAATTTTCATTATGACAGCTAAATGAGAAAAAAAAGAAATTAATAAATACGCATAAAACGAGAGCTAGATTTTTAAATTGCATTTATAGTTAAGGTACATGATATGGTAGGAGTAGATTCCAAAACTCAATTGAATAAAAGAAGAAATAAAACGAGAAAAAAATAGAGTTGACCTTGTCAACTCTGTGATACCCGTACGAATTCGTTATCCTATGTGCGAATAATGATGCCATAACTGACTATGGAGTTGCCGTATATTAATTTATGAAAAATTTCAGTACAATCTGTTTTTCAAAATACTGTGTGTGCCAAACTACTGTTGAAGTTGTATACAGCTACCAGAAAGAGCCAAGAAATTTTAACGAATTTTATTAAGCACATCGGCCCTACTAATATATTCGTTTGTGTGAAATTTCAATACCATAGCTTTTATAGTTTCTGAGATATACCCAAATAACTTTTGAAGTTGTATGGCAGGTACCAGAAGGAGCCAAGTAATTTCAGCGACTTTTATCAGACACATTGGCCCTATTAATATATTCGTTTGTGTGAAATTTCAATACCATAACTTTTATAGTTTCTGAGATATAGCCAAATAACTTTTGAAGTTGTATGGCAGGTACCAGAAGGAGCCAAATAATTTCAACGACTTTTATCAGACACATTGGCCTTATTAATATATTCGTTTGTGTGAAATTTCAATACCATAGCTTTTATAGTTTCTGAGATATAGCCAAATAACTTTTGAAGTTGTATGGCAGGTACCAAAAGGAGCCAAGTAATTTAAACGACTTTTGTGGGACACATTGGCCCTTTTAATATATTCGTTTGTGTGAAATTTCAATACCATATCTTTTATAGTTTCTGAGATATAGCCAAATAAATTTTGAAGTTGTATGGCAGCTACCCGAACCGGTACCCCGATCATGTCCAATTTAAATAGGGTTCTGGCACTTAGTACAATAAATCATTTGTGAAAATTTGGTGAACTTAGCTTAATTAGTTTTTGAGTTATCGTTGGGACGGACGGACGGACGGACGGACGGACGGACAGACAAAGCTAAATCAACTCAGAATTTGACGCTGATCAAAAACATACACTTGAGTCTATATCTAAGACCGTTATTTCTTAGCGTTACAAACGGTAAGGCAAATTTAGTATACCCTTCGAACATACGTTCGTACGGGTATAAACATAGTATGAGAAGTCATTTACAAAAAAAAAATAGAGATAAAAATTTGATTCAACAAGTTGGTTAATAATTTGGAATAATTTTAAGAAATTATTATGAGAAAATTGGTCGAAACTTGAGGTTCACAAAGTAAACAACAATATCAATGAATAATGCAAGAGCGCCTATCATCGCAGAACCTCTGGGACACTTGTATTTTTAAAACAATAATTTACATTAAAATTCTCTAACTTCACAGCTTCTTTCCTGCAAATACTTTCTCTCTTCCTCTCTTTTTGAATTTATATGAAAGAGACTGTCAAATGAATTGTCAAATTTTTCATAATAACATTAAATAAATTGACGAACTTAATATGTAAAATAATTATTAAAATTATTATGCAGGCGAAGAAATTAACTGTCACTCATTTGACAGCTTTTGACAGACGAATATCCTATTATCCATTTGGAAGAGTTTACAGGAGGCGAAAGTTTCACAGACTAAAGAGACGAACAAATTTGATTATGCACATGTTTATTGACTATTCATTGAGCTTAGCTTTGAAACTAAAAGAAAAATGTATAAATACTAGATCTCTTATGCAATTAAGTCTAGATATTCTTATAGATTCATATGCACTGTTTTTGTTTCTAAATTAATTGAAAATAAAATGACATTGGTAACAGGTTGCCCTCTTAATACCTACTTTTTCTCTTTTTGAATTTCGATATTGCACAAGTGTTTGTTTTTTTTGTTCCTTCACTCGCATTACTTACGTTTTATATTTTATTGTAGTTTTAACCTAAATAGTTTTCAAGTGTTTTAGATCTGAATCCCTAATTTAGAAACACTTGTGAATTGAGTAGTTTTGCTTTGAGTCTTCGTATTTTTTATTTTAATTTTTATTATTTTTGTTTCTCGTTTGTAATATTACAAACGAGTTTGTAATATTATTGTTTCAAAAAATATGTAATATTTTCTATCACGTTTATAACTACCGTTTATAACTAGTTTTTTATCCACTACTATGCTTTTTATATTAAAATTTAATTATCCCCTAAATATTCATACTCCATTCGTTAATTTTCATTTTGGAAGCTAAATCTATACAAAAATTTATCACAAAATTCGATTAAACAATTTTGAGTAAAGAACAGAATCAATAGGTCAAATTTCATTTAAAACAATACACCGTACCTATTGCGGACACAAACCATTTGTAGAAAGGCATATACGAAAATTTGTTAAGTAATACATTTAAATTAATTCACATTATAGTATGTACTGCCAAAACTACTTCTAACTGAAAGGTTATTAAAGAAGAAAACAAAACATGGTACAGACAGGTGACATGTCAGAATTAATTAATTAACGATTTGTCAAAATTCATACAAAAAATCCTGATTTATATACGGAATTAACCAATATAGAGCAGAGGTTTTGGCAGATGGCGGCTACGAAACAACCAGAAATGGAATGTTTACATCCAATCTACCATTTTACATTGATATCATCAAGTTTTGATGATGATGATATCTTAATATTGAAGTGAATAAAGCAATATTTTTTTTTTAGTTTTTCATTTTCCTTTTTTGAATAAATTTAGTTATCCTGAGGATTCCCATCCATATATACACATTTTATATTCCTGAAATGCAGACTTTTTAAATAATAAATTAAGGCGACATAAATTGTCTTTTTTTTTTTTTTGTTTTACCCCCTGGGTATAAAAACAGAAAACTATATTGAGATCATGTGATGATCTATTTTTAAAATACACACTAAATATGCTTCTTAGGTAAACAAGTGGCAATTAAACAAGTACATTTATTATAATGTTCTATAATGAAAGGGAAGTATTTAAGTCTTTCAAATGAATGTTTAAAGACATCTTTTAACATTTTGAATATTGAGATAAACATATGCGTGTTTTATTATATATAGCATTGGAAATTGTTTAAATAAATACATAAAAGCGGTATTTAACGAAATTAACGAAATTTTTACAATATTGGAAATGACCAAAAAGTGGTAGTGGTAAGAGTAAATTATTGAATATAATTTATGTATAATCGTGTATAACAGGACTTACACTGTCAAAAACTTCCTGAAGATGTTTTACATCAAACATTATGTTAAGCGTTATTTGGTACTGTTCTACCAATTCCCTCAAAATATAGCTTTCAACACTGAGAATAAAGTAAAACGTTAGTTTAACACGATTTGACGTCAGTAATTAAAAACTGGTCATTTGGCAATTTCCGATATATTGGTATTTCAAAGCAGCATTTCTTTCAAAAAATTCACCATCATCCGAACCCATCGGCCGAACTATTCAAAAGTAATTTAGAATACTTTCTAAATTGAACACTACTTTATTAAGAAATCTTGTTACACAGGAATAAAAATGATGTTAATTTTATGTATAACAGAAAATGTCATTTACAGGAATAGATATGAGGAACTATTCTTCTTAGTTACTGTGTTATACGTTCAAAGTATTATTAACCTTGAAATAAAACACAAAAATTGATTGAAAGGAAATTTATGTTAAGTATGTCAATTACTTCTCGTAGTATAACAGTTTTATTTACTCCTACGTCGGAATAAATTCCGAAATAACAAAAATTATTTCTCAAAAATAGAAGATCTACAAAATTTTCTATTTTCAAATATAATCTTACAATTTATTGTTATAAAATATAAAGAAATATTTAAAACATGCAACTTATTCAGGTAAAATCGCCAATATCGTAAATCTAGTAGCATTTTTTAGATCATCAAAATCTACTGATTCCAATATTTATACTTGAAAATTAACTTGAGTATAGAAATATAACGCCATTCTTAGTTCGGATATCCTCCTCACTCTTCTTAGTTGTATTTAAAATTAGTAGGTCGTTACGTCTACATACGAATACACCAAAAAAAAAACGTTTGCAAAAGCAATTTTTTAACATCTTACTTAAAACTTCTTTTTCTGCAAATAAATCGCGAAGTCAAAAAATTTTTGCCCTTAATTTTTACTTACTCTTTTGCATACTTACATATGTATATAAGTAAAAAAATTCATTTAAAACCCAATTTACTACAATAATAAAGAAAAGAATCAACAATCTCAAACATTTGTAAAGTAGAAAGGAATAAAAATATGAAGTTTTTATGCAAAAAAAAAAAGGGAGAACAGATTGTGTTGCGTATTTTAGTTGTGTTTATTCAAATTGCGCGTATATCTAGAGTTTGAAATTTTATAACAATTATTTGGAGTTAAACTGAAACATAATCTATCTGTTAATTATAGGTGACGTTACAACAATAATTTGACGTAAGCTGTTTATAGACAGAAACCAAGAGTAAGAGTAAACTAATTATTATTTTTACCCACTATTAATATAATTAGTACTTTATCCCGACCAACTCTGGTTGAGTTTTCACAAAATTTCGTATTAAATTAGTTACGCCAACATATGTCAAATATTCCACAATATTTCTGTAATATTTTCCAGTTTGACACTTTGAAATTCATAGAAATTTGAATTTTATTAACCAATTAAAATATTGTGCTTCAAAAATTGTGTTACTTTACCTAAAGTAAGACCTCAGACATAGAATTTTTCGTTTTGCAATTACTGCTTAATTGTAAAATCGTCGCGTACACATTTAAGCAACTAAACTTTTGCGTTAATTTAAATCGATTGCATTAACTAATAATTGCAATCACTTCGTTAACAATTACAAACTGTTTGATTGCTTAATTGCATACGATCGTATTGTTGCATGTGTGCGCACTTGAATGCAAATCTATGGAATACAAATAAGCAGTCAAAGAGTTGCAAAACTAAGAATTGCATTTCTGCCCGGGCTCTAATCGTAATAACTTTTCTTTGCAATTTTGATACATAAACATATTCATTGGGTAATCAACTCTTTAATAAATAAATAAAAAATAAAAATTAAAATAAAAAATAATAAGAAAACGTCAAGTTTGATTGCAGTCAATTCGATTTGAATTGGATGAATGGGGATAGCTGATGATGATTAACTATGGGATATGTGAAATGCCAACTAACTGAAATGAATGAATTGTAATTTTATATATGCATATGTTTGTATGTATGTATATGCAATTTATCGTTGGGCATAATCATTTCTGTTTGATATTCTGATTTTTATTATTTGTACTTTTTTTTTTTTTGACTTGTGATAAATTTTCTACTTTTTATGAAAAAAAATTTAATGTTGGGACCATAACGAATTTTACTGGTTTGCAATTTTCCTTTTTTATTACTTAATATCGTAATTTTTTCTTGTTGTAACTTTTATGTTTCTTATTATAAGAAAGGCTGGGAGGTTTCCGGTGTGATATAATTTCGGCTTTTTAAAATGAATTCATTTTATTTTTTTTTGCTTTTTTTTTTTAGTTTTTTTTTTTTTTGTAGTAGTTTTTTGATGGGTAATTTGCTTAATGGACTGTCAGTTAATTTTTATTTTCTATATGTGTAAATGTATATGAATGTGTAGATGATAATGCTGGAAAGGTTTTAGATGGCGTAAATGTATACCTATTTATAATGTTATAAATTGAAAAGCCAAATTTGTAAAATTTTATTAAAGAGCATTTCACTACAATCAAATTGCGATTTTGTTAAAAAAAAAAAACTGTTCCAAGGAAGAAAATATTTACAGAAATTTTTAAACCTCATATAATTTTAATTTAATAAAATTTATTTTATGAAGTCTTATATAATTAAATAAAATTATAATTTACAAATTGCTTAAATCCGACTTACCTGATAAATAATTGAAAAATAATTCACATCCTTGCGTTATAGAAATAAAATCTGAAAAATAAAATAACCCATTAAAAAATCGTACAAAATTAATAAAATTTTTTACGTATAAAAGATTTTAAGAGGCGGCTTCATTAATTGGAGATATTTTATTTAAATCTTTCATTTACATATTTTAAAATTATATAATGGTTTAAAATATTTTAATAAAAGTATGTATGTATGTCATAATACATAAATTAGAAAGCTGTATTTTTCATAAGAAATGTATGTACATACGTCCAAATAGTATAAGAAATATGCGGAAAACAAAGAAAGTTTATATGGCATATTTGGATTTTATTATGAAGATTGATTCCGAGAGAGTAATTTGGATTAAGTCTTAAGATATGTATATAGGACACGTTTTAGAATTAGTACACTGTTCTTCCCCAGAATGTTATTTGCAAACAATTTGCAAAAGGTCTGTGAATTCTAAACACTTTTTAATACTATAGCGTTATTAATTCTAGTTTTCGTTGCTAACGCAAATGATTGTCATTTTTTAATTTTTTTCAAATTTGTTCATGTGTTACCAGCTGATAATATTTGTTATATTTGCATATGACTAAGTCAATTGCAAATGAAAGTAATTAACGTGATTAATATGATCGTTAAATTGGTAATGTTCCGGGAAAATATTTATTTATTAAATTCTTAATTATAATTGGAATTTTAAACTTATCATAAAAAATTCTATGTTTTTTTAATTTTTAACCACAGCTTCGACTCCATCAATCAAGAACCATAAAGTTCGGATTAGAAAATAAAATGAAAATCATATGGTGATTTTTATCCATATTTAATTTTAATTTGAGTTAAATGGTTTGATATCTATATGGCTACAGTACAAATAGTTAAAATTTTTCTAACATGTCCTTAAATTAACTTAAAAAACAATATTCTGTGATGTAAACATAAACCGAAATGTCACAGAATAACATTCATTGCTATGAATTTTTTTTACGAAAAAAAAAAGTTATTTTAACGTACAAGCTAAAAGAATTAAAAGCTAAAATTAAAACTTTTATTTGTCCGGAAATCCGATTTAAATAATAAACGGTATAAAGACGCAAACTACAAAATGCCGGAAAATTTTTGAATTTTGAAATATACATGGTGTTTCGCATAAAGTGGCAAATAATTTCAGGTGTAATTCTTTGATCACTTCCCAGCAAAAAAATTGAAATGTATGACATATGCATTTTTCGCACGTTTTTGGAACACATTTAGCTTGGAGATAGGGGAAAATGTTTTATAGGCTAATGCTCAGATCTCATTGTAGCGCATCGGAAAAAAAATAATAATAACAAAAATTTTCGAGAAATTTCAAATTTTTAAAAAAAAAAAACAGGAGAAATTTCAACAGGCTGTAACTCGAAAACGAGTATATTTGCACTCACCACCTAAACAATTTTTTGCTGGAAATTGATCAAAGAATCATTCCTGAAATTATTTGCCACCTCATATGAAACACTCTGTATAAAGTCAAATTAGCTGTGGTTAAAAATCAACTATAGAATATTTAAGAAAGGAAAATTAGATCAAATTTTGTGAGCTTATCTTTTTAAAAATGTAATAAAAATTTAACTGAAATCTTAAAGTAATTCTCTAATTATACAATTTTCAAGAATAAAATTTGAAAAAGAAAAATAAACAAACTTCAAAAATAAAATTCTTATCTTTCATGGTTCAAACCTTAAACTGTCATATAAAATCCAAAAATGTTCAGTGATAAATTAAAAACCCTTATAATTTTTTTTTTTACAATTTGATAACCAAAATTTTTAACCCTTTCCAGTGTAAATAAGCAATCGAAGAAATACAAAAAAAAATCGATTACCGATTCATTTTATTTATGGTTTTTTTTTATTGTTTATTTAATTTTTTCGATTCTTGCCATATATACGGTTTACTCATTTATTATAACAGTTTTCTCTATAAATCACTGCCGAATTAAATTTAACTATAAAGAATACTTTTTATTATATACTTTATATTTTTATATGGGTATTTGATAAATACCAAGTATAATATTCTACCAAGTATAATACTTTTAATCTTAAATCAGATGACCTCTGACTTCTTTAAAGAAATTATTCTTGCTTGATGTTTTCTTATCAATTTTTTTTTTTTATTTTGTTGACATTTCCTCCTTCTTTCTTTACTTCTTGTTCATATACTATACATAAGCATATGACTTATTTGACAATCTTTTTGTATTGTACGAGAAACTTCGAAACGAAAATATAATAAAGAGTCATTCTTAATAATGATAAAGAATAAAAATATTGACAAATATAAAATAAGCACATATACTAACAATATGGACAATAGTGCACTACACAACTACACGTCATAAAAATAATATGAAAAAAAAAAAATATTAAAAAATTTTATTCCAATAATGGCGAAACGAAATGTTAATTTCCTTAAAAAAAAAAAATATTCAAAATTTTGAAAGAGAAAACTGAATTTGGCTTGAAAAACTTTAAGATATTTTCGTATAGTACATTCTGAATTACAGCGTGCAGATTTTTCTACGAAAACTCTGTTATACGAAATTCTGATGTTTCTTTTCCATATAAAAATATTAGAGTCATCTTATCAATTATTTCATTTTTAGAATGATAATTGGCATTACGTTGAAATGTTATACGCCTTTTTTGAATTGAAAGAACACAACTGTTATAATTTGCTCGAAAACGAAATTAGTCCAAAAGCCCAAACTGATTTTGGCCTTTCAACTTCATGTAGTTAAAATAGACACAATAAATTTGTTTAAAACTGGACAACAAGTTAGACAATCAACATACGCTATGAATTCACTTCTTGCAGAATTACCAATTAAAATGTCATATAATCAAATCTTAAACACAAAAAAATGAAATTCAGAATTACGTTTTCAAAATAGAATAGAATTTTATCAAATTGAATAGAAATTTTTTAATTTTATGAATATTTTAATGAAATTTAAAAAAAAAAAAAAAAAAATGAGTGCATTCTAAACTGCGCAAGATTTATGTATAAGAAATGAGAAGATTTCAATGTACGCCCATGAATTTGATTTATACAAATTTGTAGAAATGTAGATTACAGAAATTTTCAAGGGTGTTGAAATTAATAAATGGGATAAGAAAATTAATTTGCAATAATTCCATTGGAACAGATTAAGTTTATATCAGACAAACAAGTAAATTGTAAGAAAAGCAAATGTTCAGTTGGAGTAACTAAACAAAATTTCAACTTTAGAGCAATTTTGTAAAAAAACTTTTTAAAGAAAAACTGAATTGAATATTAAGAAAGCTGCATTGTGACTAGCGTATAAGAATTCGTATTTGTCCTCTAAGTGTAAGGCATGTGTGTACAACATCCCTTCGAGAACCACTCTCTCCTGCTGAATTTAAGCAATTATTCATAAAGCTATGCCGCAATGAATCGACCAGTTTTAGGCGTCATATTAAAATATCTTCTAAAAAGACTTGAAATTATTTTCGTTTCTTCCAACTTTAATTCAAATTCAACCGATTCCTTGTCAACATAAGACTGATATGAAATGTACCCAATATATAAAAAAAAAAATTGTTTAAGTTCATTCTTGATAACTTTAATAACACAAAATAAAAATGAAAAAAAAATAAATAAATAAATAAATATAAATTTTTTATCAAAATAAAAAAAAAAAATTCGTTATTTCTTTTCTTTACTTTACTTATTTATTTACTTAAGTCTTTCCTTTCAGATTGCGTACTACTATGTCGAGAAGTCGTCAATAAAGAAAAGCTAAAAAAGTCTAAAGTGTACTGTTCTTCTTTTTTTTGTAATCTTCATAAAGAATTTTTTTGTATTTATTTTTCTTGCGTCTTAAAAAATGTACATACGCTTTCTTGTTTGGTTTAGTGTTTCTTTAAGTAAATATTGTTCCAATGCGTCCAATATTTTGATATGGTAGATAAGCGCCCCTTTTTATGTATTTTTGTAATTTACTCTTAAATATACACACATATTTTGTATATTATTTCATATTTTTTTAAGTCACTACCGTTTTTTAAATTCATTTTCATATTAAATTTTAAAGTAATCGAAAAGAGTTACTTATTTAATCACTAAAACGAAATATGAAATCAAGAAAAAAAATCTGATGTGGTCAGCACATAACCGACCGCATTGTGTATTGTCTAGTTAAATGAAAGTGTTACAGAATATTATAAAAATGTCTGTTAAATACTTTTTTCCAATTTTTAGGACATTAGTAAGCTTATAGTTAACATACCTAGAAAAATGTAAATTTGGCTCTTAGTAGAGTTTCGCTTTGTGCTACCCGAATTCCCTGAAATTATCGCCAGTTAGTTTCGGTAACAACCAGAACTCAAATATCAAATTTCAAGAAATTCCATCAATTCGTTTCGTAGATATGGTGAAAAATGTAAAATCGGCCTGCAGATCAGTTTTCAAGCCCTGATCTTTCCAAAAAATTTACATGTTTATTGTTTTAATATGAGGAATTCAAATATTAAATTTCAATGAAATCGGTTAATTATTCTCGTTATATACACAAAAATGTATATTTGGCCCGTAGTAAACGCACAGTTGCTGATGCCTGATTTCTTCCATTAGGAATTTTCGCGGACGGTCGAGCTGAGCTTTATATATGTAAAATTTCAAGTAAATCCGTAAAATTTTTTTTTCAAAATGTTCAAAAATGTAAAACAGGCCCGCTAAAAATTGCAGTTCCCGAGGCCTGATATATACCAAAGGTTGATCAATCCGTGCCATGGTGGAAATAAACTTATATATAAAATTTCATCAAAATCGATTCAGCCGAACTTGAGATACATGCGTGCACACACAAGCTGACAGACCGAGAGGTTCCTAAAAATAGTTTATTTATACTTCCCTACTATGGAGAAGTACGTTCCCACCGAAAACTCGATATGCAAAATTTGTTGCCATCGCATAACTTACCTATTGTTTACACAATACGGTCGGTAAAAATTTAGCAGATGTTAATTATGACTTTTATTTTATTATTTTTTTTATTGATTTCATATCTGACACATTACGATTACAAATTTAATATAAATCAAAGTACTTATCAGTTTTACGTGAATACAAAAAAAATATGATTATTCAAAATTTTACAATTAATTGTAAAAAAATAAAATTTTCTTTCGGTGTTTTAACTTGGTTTTGAAGGAAATTATTAAAATTAATTCAAGTAATCGCATATATTCAAAAAAAATATTCGTTTTATAAATATGTGTACCGAAAAGAAATTCTAACTGAAATAGTAATTTAAAAATTAAAAAGTAATGGGTACCAGTTACATACAGGCCAAGAAAGTTGAGAAAATTTGAAAAGAGTATTCTAACTATTCTTAATAGAAAACCAATTTCATATGCTTGACATTTGAATTTATATTTATAGCTTGCATTCTTTTAGAAGTAAATTCCACAAAAATATTCAATTTAGAATTTATTATCGAAAATTTCTAACCATTAAAAATGTTAACAAAATTATTATCATTATTTTATTTAATATAATTGATTATTATTACTTAAAATATTTAAATTTTTGAAAACAAATATTAGGTAATCCAAGCATAGTTAAAATTGTGAAAATTTATCAATAATATATAACGGCTAATGTAGTAATTATAAGTAATTATAAGTAATGTAATTGTAACGTATCCCATATGTAATCATTATAAATATTGAATTTGCAATCGTCATATAATTAATATGTAATCATTGCAATCGATAATGTAATCACTAAATATGTAATCGTTGAATAATCAATTATAAGTAATCATTGAAATGGAATATGTAATTATTCTGAACAATGAATATGTAATCGTTGTGTAATGAATATATAATTAACTGAAATCAAAATAAATAAGTACTAAATAATCACTACATGGAATCATTGTGTAATTAGCACGTAATCATTGAAAATCAAAAATTTATTCCACTAAATAAATAGAATTGTAATCATTGAAATCACATGATTTCAATATAAATAAGTAATCATTCATTAAGTGTACATATTCGAATTTCGCATGTAGTTTTTAGTTATTTTCCATCTCATCTTAATTGAAATCACAATAAATTCTTAGAGGGGCCTTTTAAACATGAATTTCACTCCATATAATACAATGTTATTTTAAATTTCAATTTTATAAAATTAATTTGATCAATTACTATATAATTATTTCTTGGACTAATTAAATCTTACTTCATTTGTTGTATATAATAAACTAATTACAAAAGATTCTGTAATCAAAAAGTAATTACTATGTAATGAGAAAATAACATGATAAAAATCTTTGTAACATAATAACCAATAAGAAAACAAAAATTCCAAACAACATTCAAATATCAAGCACAAGATCTTGTAAAGCAAACCTACAAATTATTTAAATCGTACACACTTTAAATACAAACTTATATTTAAAATATTTCTAAGATAGAAAGTGCATAAATTTTAACAAAATATTTATTATGGTAACTTTACTCTTGTATAACAATTTTATATAGATATAGAAAAATAATAATTAGATTTTCATTCGTTAATTTTATCAATAAAAAGAAATCAATATTAGACATAGTTAAAAAAAAATTGAATGCAGTTAATATTAAAAAGGCTTGGCTCTAAGTACATTTATTTTTAAATACAAGTACATTAAAAATTTCCAATGTGTACTAGTATATGAAAAATAAATAACAATTTTTCCTCAATAATTTCATTATGAAATTTTATTTTGTTGTTAACTGTTGTTTATCCCCAGTTTTAACCATGTTTCTGTGATAATTTTCAAATTATCAATAAAAAAATATTATAGTTATTGAAAAAATTTTATTATAAGGTGATTATAGAACACTTTGGACTCAAACACAAAGCTTTATATTGAAATTTTAAAATATAAAAGGTTTACCAAGAAGATTAAATAGATTAAATTTTATCTAAAAGTTTCAAACTGCACTGACATCTCAGTTGTATTAAAATTGGAATTCTCAAATTATAACTATTTTCCATATAAAAATTTATAGCCATCTACCGGAGTAAACGTGAGTAACTGCTCTAGTCAACTAATCTTTTATGCAGGGCCACGTAGTTGGGACTGTTCTACTTATTTAGAATGCGCTTATATTTATTTTGAAAAACATATAGATGTCTAACGGAATAAATATGTCTAACTACTGCATCCATTTATTCCTTTGGACATGCTGCGTACTTGGCAATGCTATACACCTAGACTCTATATAAATCCTAGAGTATTATATGCTCTTGGATCACCTACATATATAACGGCCCAAGCGCATAATAATGGAAACGTATAAGGTTATTAACTGTTAAATTCGTATATTGTAGATAAAAACACGGGGTAACAATACACCAAGATGGGATATTAGATCTGTTATCCCTTCCCAAATTCGAATACCTTGTAAAGTTCGATTTCTCGAAGTCCGTTTACTGCTATCACATAGGTGTCCAAATTGTACCCTTGTCCAGTAGAACGCCTATTCGCATTCCCGAAGAAAATGCAACGAAGTGTTCTTTGTCTCCCCACAGAACCAACAAGTGACATCGATCTCCAAACACAACTTTTTGCATTTACGTCGTAATATGTTCCTTGCACACAATTCAACTCAAATCTATTAGAATACACTTTGCTTCCATTACATTTTCTTACATAATTTTTTTACTAATCCATAAATTTACATTGAACCAAAATGACTAACCAAATACAAAACTATGCACATATAAGTTTTTTACATGCAAACACAAATCTATATGTGTAATACCTATATATACTTGCATATATTCTCATATATTCAAGTACAATAATTCTCTTATCAGATTTTATAAATGACTTACTTTGTATATATACATACGTACTATGGCACAGAAAATGCATAATAATTTAAAATTACAACACATAAGCATAACTTCACACCTTTATCATAATTACTGATCTTTTCTTGAGTATCGGATATCATATACAAATATAAAATATACATATACTATAAGAAATATTTACTAACAATGTTATTATCAAAATTGTATAATAAATATAAAAAAAATACTAACGCGATTACAATACCGTCATTTCGACGATTTTCTTTCTTTGTATATAAAAATTTGTGGTGTAGCACGTTTAAATAAAGTAATTATACTTCCACGTTGAAAAATTAATGCTTACTTTATATTTTAACAACTCTACTTACTTACTATCATTTTACAAATAATCTATAAAATGCAAAGACACAATTATTAATGGCTTATTAGTTTTAATATTTGAGCAAAAACAAAAACTGTATAGGACTGGGTTACTTTTAATATGAAAAAAATTATATTTAAAGCATTATGAAGTTTTGGACTAAGTATCTAATGAAGCAAATTTGGCAGCGTATTTCGACTACTTAAGAATCAATTTTCAAAATATTTCTAAAAAAAAAAGAAAATTGTCTCCGATTTTAAAACTTAAAGAAGGTTTAAAGGGGAATTTAGATTACATACAGGCTACAGTTGTGCTTATTATTGTAGTTTTAAGTCTGCCTACACTAGCAGAGTTCCAGCCTTTCTTACATTTATTTCCAAAACTTTTAAAATCTGTCTTGCAAAATGAGAAGCTGAAATTTTAATAATTACTCTTATGAAAAATCTAGTATTAATCTAGCAAATATTTTTCTTCGACTTCCAAAATCAAGTTCCCGTTTAAATTAACCATTATTTTGAAATAGTTTTTTTCAAATTTTTCGTTTCGTCCTTTTCTTAGCCAGTAAATTATAATAATTTTACTATAATTTTAAAACTTCAAGTTAATATCCTCCTATAAGTATACAAAAAATAACAATATAAATAAAGCAATATACCATTCAAATCTATTGACTAAATTCGTGTTATTTTCATGCCAAAGTTAATGAACAGTTCAGAAAAAAACGGAAAAGTTCAAATTTCCGAAAATTCTACAAATCTTATAAATCTAATGAAAATTATTTAACACCCAGTTTTAAATTTTTTTATTAAAATTACGTAAATATTATTACAGATGCTGTATTTAACAAAATTCAGAAAAATCAGAAAGTGCTGTAACAGTTTTAAAATGATAATTAACCAAATACACAATGTATAGATGGTTGGTTACATGAGCTCCTCTTACATATACATAGAAGCTACTCTGATGCATAAAAAATGGTTTTTTTTTTTTCTTTTAAAAATGTAAAACGCATAATCGAAATCTCTCTGCATTGTTACGCAAAAGATTTTTGTTATAATAATCGTAATTCGATAATAATTTTTGTAAATTTAAACTTTCTCTACATAAATGCATGTTTGTGTATGTGCAACAAAGTATACCTATAAAGAGGCTTAAACCCATATATTATTACTGAATCTATTAAAAAACAGATGTTTATTTTATAATCACAATAATCGCCAAGTAGGTGACATAATATTTGTCAAAGAAAAGCTATAAGTTTCTATTTTCTTTTTGTATTTTTTGAAATTTTTGATTTGTAAAGAAGCTGCATTCAAAATCTAAATGTTACAAATTTAAGGCATAATATTGCTTTCGAATATTGTATCTTGTGTACCACCTTCATAGTATTCAAATTTTCCACCTCAATTCTTGTACAATCCATTTCATTTAAATTGTATTTTACAACCAAAGTGTTAATTCAAAATTGTCACTACTTAATTTCCTTTTCAGTTTTACTTCAACATGTTAACCAATTGCAAAACAGAATTTTTTGTCATTTTTCAAGACCCCTTCTTACCCCTTCTTCCCTCCTTTTACCTTCGTAGTATATTTTGATGCTGTACGAATGTGATTTATACATAAAAAAACTCGTAACGGATCGTAATCAATGTGAAATCTCTTCCACTAATGTTAGTCCCTGAAAACGAAGCTCATATAATTAAAAATTCAATTTATCCAAATTTCTTAATTGATTTTCTTTTTAAACATCTTTATTTTTCAATGCTTACCATATTCACATTAACGGTAAAGTATCAATTTTTATCCATATACGTATTGAGTGTATAATGTATTAAAATCTGTGTTGTGAATGTGTGGCTGTATGTCCGGGATTCTGTTTTAATGTAAATAAATTCAACTTAATATTATAAAAACAATATAATTATTGTTTTCGTAAAAATAATCTTTATCTTTATTATACCAATATTAATTTTTTTTCTATAATACAGTTCAAACCGGGTAAAATGACTTTAATGAGATCAAGGAAATTAAAATTGTAGGAGGGGGATTCAACTCATTCGAGCTTCCACTGTCATGTGAAATTAACAATTGAAACCGGACAAAATGAATTTCATAGGATTAAGGAAAATAGCACACATAAAATCATAGGAAGATTTTACTCATTCAAGTTTCCAGCGACAAATCTAATTAAAATCCCGTTAGTCATTTCATATACAACTTTCTTAAGTTTCCGTTTCAGTTTAAAACTTATTTCTCTCAGATATCGTAATATTGATGCATATGGTAAAAGTGTGATAGTGAAAACGCAATAAATTACATAGTATAGTTCAAGCAAATTATTTATTCGTACAGTAATAGTGCTATTAAATGAACTATTCAAAATCAATTGTTATTGACTATTACCTTTTCGTTATAAAATTAAAAAAAACAAAAATGAGGATGTTTGACTGAGAAAAAAGGAGATATTGTGAAAATACTCGTAACCGAGAAAGATAAAAAAATTTTAATAAACGTTCTTTTTTGCGAGACTCAACTGTGCGTTAATATTCTCCAATTATTTTAATTTAATACCTTAATACTTACTGATCAATATACAAGAATATATTTTATTATATTTAATTATAGTAAATAAACTTTAACACTGACGCCATTTACAATTATCATTGTTATTAAACAAAAACAATAAAAAAAAAACAGGAACACACAAACAAAAACGTAAACACTGGTACCACTGGTGTTAATTAATCTGTAGTAAAACTGACATTAATAAATACAATAAAAGTATAAAAGCGCAACATTTTGACGTTTCTTATATTTAAATGTGTGATTTAATTAAAAACGTAAATTAACAATTAAAATTAATGTACGTGTGTATGTATGTGGGAATGGCACATATATATATATATATATATATGAAAAAACACGGAAGTCTATAAATAATCGTTATAAATAGTGAGTAAATGAATAATGAATTCTGAGCAAAAAAAATTTTTATCTGAGTAAAAGTTAAAAGCCTTTGACCTTTACTTTGTTTTCTTTGTTAATTTTTTTAAATTTTATATAATTTTATTATACAATCGTGTATTTAATTATTATTAAAAACTGTTTTCCTTATTTTTAGTGGGTTTTTGAAAAGAAAAATATTTATTAAACTTGGAAATTCCAATATAGTTATAGAAGTATTTATAGAGTATCCTTTAAGATGCTCTTACAGAATTTATGTACGGAAAAATTAATAATTGATATTAAATAAATTATGCACTACAGCTATAAGATATTTGAATTGCATTTGGAAAAAAATATCAAATAACAGAATTTACTGGTATCTTATCATGCATTTCTGAATTCAAATAAATTTTTAATAAATTAGAGAGAGTTTTCTTAAATCATGTCTTAATTCGAAACTTTTGCGCGGCGAATTGGAGAACTAATATTGGCATTCTGCAATTACAAAAAAAAACAATCTCTAAACCAAATTTTACATCTTAATTTTACTTGATATGCAAAATTTTGAGAGTTCAAATTCGATGTTCTAAATCTATATTTGCTAAAACAAAATTAAATGTTAAATCTAAAATTTAAACTTTAACAAGTCGATTTTGATTGAAAGTAGTACGTCTAGACTGACAGAAACTCCATTGATATAGAACTTCGAATTAGACATTTATCTTTTCGGATTCGCAATTCAATCGTATTTCATGAAAGGTTAGTGAAATAAGGTTAGACAAACGAAAATATTTTAGGACGATTTTGGTTATTCTTTCAAATCACAGACTGAGAACTGATCTTTCTTATTGAAATTTCCTCTTTCTATTAAATAAAAAAATTTGGCTTTGAATAAAATTTCTCACAAAATATGAGCACATACTTCACATTCTTCGAATTAATATTGTATATTTGTACATATTTCAAGTGTAATAGGAATTTTGTCACACCTTTTAAAATAAAAAAAAAGGAAAGAATATTTAAGAAAACCTTGAACCTCAACAAAATATAAATAGTATGCATTCATAAAAGTGTTTATAATTTATTTTTTTAGTTCAAATGTTATTGATTATCTTCCTTATAAGATTAATTACAAAAATTTGATAGGTGAATACACAAAAAAAAAAAAAGAAATCAAAGAATCTTTTGATTTCCAAAACTTCTTAGTTTATTAAGTATTTTTAATTCTTTGATTCTAAAATCGTTTAGTTTTAGATTAAAAATTAGGATAAGTTGGTATTTTAAAAGCAAATTCTAAGAAAACAATGAAATGTTTTTTGCAAAATAACTTTAAAAATGGCATGCTGAGCGAGATTTTACTTAATGATCTCCTGGCGCACAAAAATATACATAAGAGAAAAATAAATGTGTAAATGTGTCACTTTATAATTTTAGTCTGAAGTTATTTTGATTATATTTTTAAATTTTGACAGCATTAAGATAAGAAAACATTTCCGAAACTAATATCGTTAGCTTAATAACGCAAGTGATTAAAAATATTAGGAATACAAAAGTGAATATTTTTTGAGTAAAATAATCGGAAATAATAGACGTATAAATTTCGTACATTATAATAGAAAGCGATCAATTTCGGCCAAGGTTTAATCGCTTAAAATTTCTTTGAAGGAATATCGCACAAAACTTTCGTTCTTATTGCGTAATAAGATTCAATAAACTTTGATTGAAGTTTGATTCGATAATGTTTGATTAAAGTTTGATTCGATAATGTTTGATTGAAGTTTGATTTCATAATGTTTGATTAAATTTGCTTCAATGTTTGATTGATTAAAGTTTGTTTTATTGTTTGATTTCGGAAGACACAATTAATGAAGTTGAATTATAAATTGAATATTGGCTTTAATATTAAATTTGATTTAAAATTTTGTGCCCTATCCTTAAATTAAGCGTATAAATTCATTATGTAACGATTAAAAAAAACTGGGATCCTGTACTATATGTATATCCGAAAAAGACAATAATACCACAAAATTTTTGCTAGAATACTAGAATATTAGTAATACCTGCTGTCTACATGAATCGCCACTTTACATTATAAACAGCATGTTAACAAGACTTAAGTGTGAATCAAACTCAACTTAAAAATTTGAAAATCAACAATGAATGAATTGAAGTTCCCTCCATTTTTAAATCAACTACACGATATTAAAATAAAATAACAAATCCAATATTATTGTATAATTTTCAATAAAAAATGTTCATACAAATTTCTGATCATGCAAAATTTAACCTAAAACTTTGCATGATTATTAACTTTTCAACAAATTCATGTTTCAAATATAATAAGCAAACATTTTCTTAATGGCATTACTTTGTATATTTGTTAATATTCATAAAATTAATATTGTAAATATATTTGTAAAAAATAATTTAAAAAAAAAAATAAATGTTTTTTTTTCATACTCGTGTATAAGAGTAACAAATTTTTTTTTTTTAATTTTCAATATGTAATCAGACAGAGCATGCTAACAAACAACAAAAATTTTAAAGTGTTAAAAATCCCGATGTATATACAAACAAACAACACACAAATTATTATTCAAGTTCAAATCTCTGAATAACAACAAAAAGTAAACTAAAATTTAAAAAATTAAAATAAATAAAATTTTTGAAAATACAAAAATATTGAAAAAATAAAGTTGGGTCAAACCAATAGTTTGTATTGTAGCACTTTTCCCTTCAACAAGTGAAAATTCTGCTTTTAAATACAGTCTATGTGTACCTACCACACTATTAAAATTATTTTCATTCATATACAAAACTATTTCTAGGATTGCATACATTTAGGATGACGCACATATGCAGTCTTTGAAATAAAGCAAAAATTAACATAAAAAGGGGTTAACATAATGCTCGATTTTAAGGGTTAATTGTGTGAGTTAAGAAAAATAATTATATTTTTTAATTTCATGGAATTTACGGTTAGCTTTTTGCGTTTATTAAAATTTGAAAAAACTTGCGGTTTCGGAAATATAAGGTGTCAAAAATTCAAATTTTATGAATTTCAAGAGGCGATAACTTGAGAGGGGGTGGAGATGGAAAAAAAATTTTCTTCTAACGAAATGAAGTATTTGTTAATGTCTAAAAGCCCCTGAAATTTCAAAGCTCTACATTATGGGGTCTAGAAGAAAAACGAGTTCAAAAATTTAGAAAAAAAGAACTTTAGATAACGGTAAATTTGAACGGGCATTTTGTTTTTCTAAAGTCTAACTATAGTATACCCCGCTAGGGGAAGCAAGCCATTGCCTTTCTGCGTTTGCAAAATTTCAAAAATGCTTATGGTTTCATTGCAACAAATAGTTAAAAAAGGCCATTTTTAGGGTTTTGGAGGGGTATAACTTCTAGAGGGGGGGAGATAGGTAAAAATTTTGTTCTTCAGCTTTCTATCTTCAAGGGTGTAAAAGTTTTGTAAACAAAAAAAGTGTCCACGGACGGACGGACGGACGGACAGAGTAAAACTAATAAGCACTTTTTTCAAAAAAATTTTTGGAAAAGTGCTAAAAACGAAAAAAATGGAGTTGACCGTGTCAACTCCGTGATACCCGTACGAATTTGTTATCCTATGTGAGAATAATTTTAGTACTGTGTTTTTAATATTTTCTAAAATATGGCAAAACTTCTATTGAAGTTGTATGAACGCTACCACAAAGACAAAAGCAATTTCAACAACTTTTGTCAAACAAATTGGCCCTATTAATATTTTTACTTGTGCCAAATTTCAATACCACAGCTTTTATAGTTTCTCAGATATAATCAAATAAATTTTGAAGTTGTCTGGCAGCTATCCCAACTAGTACCCGAATCATACCCAATTTAAATAGGATTCCGGAATTTACTATAATAAATTATTTGTGAAAATTTGGTGAACTTGTCGACAGTGAAGCTAAATCGAATCAGAATTCGACGCTGATCAAAAACATACAGCTGAGTCTATATCTGAGACCATTATTTCTTAGCAATACAAACGGTAAAGCAAATTTAGTATGCCCTTCGAACATGCGTTCGTATGGGGATAAAAAAAAATTGATGAATAACGCACAATAATAAACCGTTGATAGTTTTTCGCACCTTTATCTTTACCTTGCTTTCCTATACACCACATTCAATTATATTTGTTCGAAATGGTGAATAAACTTTAATAATAATAAGTAAAACAAAAATTTGTTAGTTATTTGCTAATTAAATTATATATTTTAAATTAGAACTTTTCTGCAAGAGATTCGTATACACACAAAGGTACTAAAATTTTCTTAGTAAATTTACTATTGATTTTGAATATTAATTTTCTCGAGAAATTTTCGTGGTCATTGGCCGTGATTCATTATAAAAAAAAAAACATACCTACTAATTTTTATTTTTTTTCCCCTATGAGACTTGAAGGTGAAGGTTTTTCTCGTTTTGTTTTTCTTTCCTATAAAATGCTTCCCAAGTATAAGGTAAGAAAATTAAAAAATTTTTTATTTAACTAATTAACATATTTTATAATTATTATTATGAGATGTTAAAAATCATTTCCTTTAGTTGTGAGGTGTAATTTAATATTGCTGCTTAAATTATTCCCTATCATAGGATTGAGCTCATTGGAGAATGAGCCCAGTTTAATTTACACATTTATTCAAACAATCTCCAAGTTACGTTGATGGATGAATTCTTTACTGATGGTTAACAGTTATATATCTGCAGTAAGACCAGTTTGATAATTTTTCATTTTATTTTAAATTGGAATTCTATGTTGTTTATTTTATGATTTTTTTAGAATTTGTCTTTTTAATTTTAAAATTCTAAAATTCGCAATTTAATTTAGCAACAATACGTTATAAATTGATTTAGGGCAATGTTGTGCCTTATAAAAACCGCAGAATTTGTTAATTTTTAATTTCTAGCTTATGAAGTCAGAGCTTATAACTCACATCAAAATTTATTTTTATATTTTTATAATTTTAAGTCAGTCATATGAGAACAGAGTCTATTGGCTTCCATTTGCACTTCTATTTAAAAAAAACTCTTGTAACTGGTAAGCAATTTTGACAAACCAAAAACTATATTAAGAACACTGTTTGTTCTCTTTTCGGATAAACCGGTTCATTCTAATACAACTTAAGATTTTGCAGTATAAATATACCAAAATTTGAACGAATTCAAAGGTTATAAGCAATGAATAATAATAATATTGCCAGGTTGCATAACATTGTGTGCTATCAAATGCTGAGTGTATATCCAGGTTACTTGCATGCGTATATTACTTCAGTTTCAAACATATATACTTATTATTTATATATTCTGACAGGATTACAAAAAAAATTACGAAAAAAAATTCAAAATTTTAAATTCCTTATACGCTACAAAATTTATGTACAAAAACAAAAAACAATCGCTTGAAAACTCTTCTCTTTCCACCAATCCTTCTCTTTTGCCCTTGATTGATTCCGTTGCAAATGCGTAAAGTAATTATAATTGAAGTAAAAATATGTAAAAGAATTCTGAAAAAATTTTTCATACTTGTACAAAATTTATTCTGTAATAATTACTAAAATATCCTCTAAAATTTAATTAAATATAATTTCTTTTAATTTTTAGCACATTTTTCAACCAAAATTAAAAAAAAAATATTAATTTTACAATCCGACCGTCTGCTTACAAAACTTCTACTCCTTTTAAAAATTTGAAATTCTCAATTTTCGAAACATAGCAATTTCTCTAAATTTCTATAAAATCAAAATATTGGCCATCTTGCCATCACATCAATGTTTTTGACTTTGAAATTTTGAGTAATTTTTATTAACTCGCCTTACTAGCTGTCAAATATGATTAACACTTCTATTGGTATTTGTTCTCATCCGAGAAATATGCAATCTTATGTATTTCGTATATTTTAATTAGAATTAATAATTTAAGACTAAGATAGTATTCACTTGTTCATTAGAAATGTGCTACCTTACAAATATTAGCCTTCATTCAAATATATTTGGTCGAAAGAAATTTGGTCTATAAGAAATCGTGCACATACAATCATACACTCAAACAATATTTTTGTTGTCTTATTTTTTTTATTTTGTAAATAAACATTTCACATAAAATTCTTTTTGCCTTGATCTTTTTTATTTTTATATTTCTGAAGGATCTAAATTTAGAGGAATAAATTTGGAATATTCTCGTATAACAAAAAATTATATGAAATGAAATGTTTTTTTTTAACATTTTTGGGCGTACTTTGCTTTTGGCACAACATAACCCTTCCTTTATTTTATAATCATGCTAAATTTTTTATTTTTTTTATGTTGTTATTTTTTGGGTATTTAATATTCGACAAAAATAATTTAATTTTTTTCTTGTTTGGTTTTTGAAACAACGAATTTTTTTTAACAATATTTCGGGTTTCTTAAAGATGATGACGAAGAAAAATAATGCTTTGCAGATAGCACATACAAAAAAAATTAAAATGTACAATTAATCAGGGATGTGTCCTGTCAGTATAGTAACACACATTTTTTTCATAGAGTTGCGAGCTTTAACCCTTTGCGGCTACAGTACATCTAAAATAAATTTCAAAATATTCTAACAGGCCAAGTTTACATGAAATTTAAAAGTTCCAAAATCCAAATGGTAACAAAGGGTAAAAAAAAGAAATACAGGTTCAGTGCTGAAAAGGGTCAAAATTTTTTTAATATACAAATACAAATGCAGATTTAGTACAGATATATAATTAAAATTAAAATTTATTTGGTTTGGGTTTAGAATCGGTTTTGAATTCGGATTCGAGTTCGGGCTCAATTTACAATCTTGTAACTTGATTTTTAGTGTAGTGCAGTTATGTAAGTTAAAAAAAATTTACGAAAAACAATTTAATAGCATTTAGCAATTAACAATAGTTATATTGTTAAATCCCGACCATAATGACTTGTATTGTCACAAAATTATCAAATTGCATGTAGAGGAACGCTCTTAACACTACATACCCCAGCGAATTAACTAAAAATAGAACCATAATTGTATTTTCCATGGTAGGAGGTTTAAAATCCTGGCTTCGATTTACATAAATTAAAATAATGTTCTTCAGCCGTGACCGAATCGATTTAGGTTTTCGACTTCTTTATACCTCGTAAAGCTCGGATTCGAGCCGAAAAACTGATAAACGATCAAAAGCTTGAAGGTATGTAAAACTAAAAATGTTTGGTAAAAGAGGGGTTTGAATGGTTTAAATTGTGGACAGAAGATTGCGTCCTTTAATGTAATCACACAATTTTAATGCAATTTTAATGGTAAGTGCTTTATTTTAAAAAAATCTTGAATTCATTTTCACCCGTTCCTCACTAATTAATAATTTTCCCTCATCATAATTAAAAATAATATTTTTTTTTGGAAGATTTTACTCAATTTTTTTTAGGAAATTAATAATAAAAATTGTAAAAAAAAATTTATTCAAAAAGTACTAAAGAAAAAAACAATTTTAGTCCTACTTTTTTGGCTCTTCTTCACAATTTTTTTTTTTTGTTTGGTTTTTGTACAATATTTACATACATTTTTTTTTCTTTATGTGTTGTAGGTACACAAGAGCCATGCTAGGTTGCCTTGTTTGGTATACGATCTTTGCGTTTATTTTTTCTCTTTTCTACAAGAAACGTATAGAAAACAAAACAAAATTCTTACACCAGAAAAGGTAAAACAGAATAAAAAATAAAAAAAAAAAAACAATACAAACAGAACACAGCAAGATCTAAAGTGATGCTTTTATCTTCTTTTCAAACAAAACAAAAAATAAGAAGAAAATTTTTTTCAAATTTCTTTCGTTCCTTCTTCAATATTGTTGATTTGTTTGTGGTACGTGTAGTATATGTAGCTTTGTGTATGTATTTGTATTATTATGCATTTATATTGTACATACACACATACAAAACGAATGAAACAACAAACATTCATTTTTCTTGTGTGTTTAGTTTAAAAAGAAAACAAAAATAAAAAAAAATATCATCGCATCCTCTCTAGCCTCATCATATAATACCGAAAAACCAATGTTAATTTGATAGCTAGAATCTATATACATATGCACATAATACGTTTGTATGTATATATTGCTATTATTATAATGATCATCTGAAAAGAGTAAAAGAACCTTGGAACTGAAAATGTTTACTTGTAAAATAAAATAAAAATGTTTATTTAATGTTTTTTTTTTTTCTTTTTTCAATTCTTTGCATCTCTTTGCCGTTTTTTTGGCTCCTTTGTGATTTTTATTGTTGATTTTTTTTTGTTTTTTTTTTACTATGTATAGTATAAACTTTTTTTTATTTTGTATTCTTGCCTTCTCTTTTTTACTGTGTATAACTTCATAATTAAGGTGCAGGAGCATTTAAATGTAAGTTCCCGTTCAAATCTAATTGTAAAGTGAAATATTTTTCAATAGTATTGTCTTCCCGCATGAAACATGGGAAGTACATGAAATTGAATTTCAAATTTTACAGCTCATATACGAGTATACGCCTAAGATTTTTGATATTTAAATTATTATTATTGTTAACAAACAAATAGGTAGGAATAATTTATATAGAATTTTCTAAGAAAACATATAGAATTGGCTTGAGTTTGAATTCCGAAAAGAGTTCCGAAATCTTGATTGTTTAAAGTTTAACGAATATATTTATATTTTACAGTTTATAAAGCTACTTTCAGTAAGCTAATTTCATGTTGCAGTAACACCATTCTTTGACCAGTTTCAACTTAGGTTTTAGTCACTGAATTGTCCTTACTTTGAAGTAATATTGCCGAAATATGTAAGTATTTCATTTGAGGCTTGATAAAAATAATGCAGTTTTATTCAATAGTTGGTTTTGGAACAATTTGTTTTTTCCTAAAAATTTCTGTATTTTATCACTAATCACTTAAATTGAAAAAGTCATAACTCACTTGGCAGAACAAATTTTCCGTGAATTGATTATTGCAAAAGGCGATCAACTGCAAGAAAATTTGCGTTAGTTTTGCAACTATATACGGCTCCAACAGTATCATAAAATTTTTCTTATGACATGATATCAACAAATACAGGATAAATAAATAAGAAAAGTAGCTTTCAGAATAAAAAATTCCCATTATCGGTATTGAACTATGCCCCTGTCGTATTCTTTCTTCATTGAGTTAATAACATTCAAAATCCGATGGACAAACTCTGATTAAGGACATGGTACTCGTATACTCTAAATTTACTTCCTATTTTCTCAATGTCCCTTAAAACGATAAAATTCTGGTATTCCTTTTTATATTTTGACACCTTCTTTGGAACGCAAATACAAAAAGTTTCACACGTCCTATATCGAATTTAGTATTGCCGTTGCAACTTTTTCATCTTTATTATTTACTATTTATTTATAAAATTTCTTATTTTTATTTTTTGATTTTTTTTTTACTCTGATCATGTTAAAATAAACAAAAAGAGAAAAAAAAAAAGAACATAAAATGTAAAATTTTTTTTTCTCGTTAAAGAAAAAAATTGAAAAAAAAAATAATTTTTTTCTTTTGATTTTCTTAACAATTTTTCTCAGTGTATTTTTTTTTTAATTTTTTTTTTTGTTTGTGTATTCCTCCGTTCCATTGTAATGTTGTGTTTATTATAAATTTAGTAAATTTACTCTAAGAAAAATTTCACGATTTTCTACAATTTTACACACAAATGTACACCACTCTATAGGAGTGTATTTACATAAAAAATGGGAAAATACAAAATAACACCAAATAAGAAATAAGAAAAGAATAGAACAAAAGAACGTCAGACACAATTTAACATAGTGATAATCATGCCAAAGGTAAAAATACGCGAGATGAACGCATGGTCTAACGAAACGCATGCTTTCATACTTAAAATTGTTTATGAGTTGTGCTCTTTATAAAAGATTTTTTTTTCTCGAATTTCGATGTTTCGGTTTTTAGTTTTTCTTTTCTTGTTTTTCTTTGGTTCTTCTGGTCCAAAAGAACATTATGTTCACCGTCACTTAGAATTTTGTTTTTTGTTTTTTGCTTTGCCTTCTTCTCCATTTGATGAGTTTCTTCTGCATGTTTTTTCCTGTTTTGCTTATATTATTTTTTAACTTCACGTTTACTGGTAATCAAGTTGAAATTTTTGTTAACAACAAATCATCATAATTATTATAAAACGCAACTTGAATATGTTAAAAAAAAAAATTTAAAGTCGTTGCAATGACCAAATTAAAGTTACACAAAAAAAAACCAGAGAAAAAGACTAGAAAAATAATTGTCCGCTTATCCAATAACAAATTTTTTTTTATTTAAATTATTCGAGAATGTTTAGAAATTCTTGATATCATAATTAAAAGGAGGGTTTCTGGCTCAGTTTAAAAGAAAAATTGGCGTTTTCTATCTTACAGAGAAATTATCTACGTCAATTCAACGAAATTTCCTCTATATTTATAAGAAAATATTTTGTTCCGCCTACGTGTATGCAATTTTCTTAAATTTTTCATTAATAAAGTTTATATTTATTTAATATTGTAATTAAAATTAGCAAATTGTTTTCACAAATAAAACCCAGTTTCTAACATTGAATACAACTTAATTTTAAATAAAATTTTAATATTTCGTTTCAAAATTAACCCTGAAGTTATTCATTTATACATGATTTTAAAGGGCAGTTAAGGGTATGAAACAATTTAAAATAGAGAAGAGATGTTAAAATAGTGTTAAATTTAAAATAGAGAAGAGATGTTTAATTGCAGTTTTGGAAAAAATTCAAGTAAAAAATAACTTCCCATAATTTCTTATGTTATTAAATTTCTTATAGTTTAAAGTTAACTAACGGTAATATTTCTTTAAAATACCACTGTCTTGAATTAGAATAAGCCAGAGCAAATATATTTTCAAAATTTTTGATTCTAAACTAATGATTTATTAAAATGCAATATTTTCGTTTAGGAGAAACGATTTGTTTTGATGTTTTACGAGCAATTTAAAATTTTTCAACCAAGACTCTCAAACAAAATTAAACTCAAAGTAAACAAAACTCTCGTTTTGAGCCTTTCCAAAAACAAGAGCTAAGGATTAAGGTAAAGTATGTTGGTTTGTATTTTTTTTTTTAATTTTTTATTATTCTCTTCTTGTACATTGCAATACCATATAAAACAATAAATGAATTTATATTAAATTACAGATTGGTCTCGTGGCACTTTAAATACGAACCTCTATTTTAAATACAAGACTTACCAAAAAAAAACACGCTAAAAATCCCGAAAATCTAAAAAACAAGAAATCTAAGCTTTATTTTGGTGAATTAATTTTCAACCTAAGGGCTATAGAGTAAATCCAATAGAGTTAAGCCCGCTAATAATCAAAACAGTATCAACCATATTTCTGAATAAAAACTTTGAAAGAACTTTACCACGAGATTTTGAACCAGACTAACACGTATTTTTTATTAATGTAGCACGTTTTAGTTTTAAAAAGCAAATCAAAATGTTAAATGTCATTTAGTAAGTTATGGAAGTTTTCAATTGTTAAACATAACAATAATTGGTGGTTGAATGTAGTAGAATGAATGAGTTGAGCTTTCACATTAAAATCAAAAACGTACAAAAAGATTTAAGAAAAAAAAATAAAAACACAAAAATAACAAAAACTTCACATACACGTAAAAACGAAAAAAATAGTAAATTTCCATTTGATGATTGCTAATGCTACCCGTGGGGCTATTATAAAAATCGTATGCAGATGACAAAGTGATTATGGAGTTTTTGTCTAGAATTTTTCTGCTTTTCATGTTTTCTCTTCTCTCTCTCTCTCTTAATTTTATTTATGTCTCGTTTTCTTTTCTTGTTGTTTCTTTTTTCTCTTTTGTTTTTTCTTACTCGTATGTTTGGAACTCCTTTATAAAATTATGGAAAATCATGAAAAAAAAATATTCAAGGTTAAAAAATAATTTTTCTATCTTTTTCTGTTATAATTTTGAAAATTTTTTTTATAATTTGGAAAACATTGTGTACATGGTCCACTTCATTTTTAATTTGTTCCAAACACCATTTAGTTGATTTCGAAAAAAATTGCTTTAGAATATGAGGTAAAACAAATTCCACACTACATCGTCTGAATATGGTAGACGTGGAACAAGTAATTTTATAGAATCCATTATCATTTCATAGATTTCAATCATTTTATAGAATGGAAAGAATCCATTTTATAGCCCTAATTCTAATGATCAATTTTTAAGTCAAAATCCAGAAATGGTGTAAGAATCAAATTAATATGTTTATCGTTTTCTGCCTAGGCGACAAAAATGTTTATACCGTGTGATAACAACAAATTGACAAGAAAAAAAATTCATTAACATTTTTTTTCTTCGCTTGTAATTAAAAATAGCGATTTAAAGATGAATTTTTTGTGTTATTCTCCTATATTTGTGAGGCTAAAACAATACAGAACACTTTTGGTATTAATATAGAATACAAGAGCAAGAGCACAATAAAATATTAATGAAAATAATTTAATTATCATAAAATAACAATGTAATGCTAAAAATTAATATATACATATAAAAAATAGGAGAAAAACAGAAATATAATAGAATCGTGACTTTTTATAATAAAAAAATAAAAAAAAAACAAGAAATCTAGCATTTTATTGCCTTCTTTCTAAAACTGAAACTTATTTAGCCAAAGGCTATAATTAGTTTACGAATATTAAATATAATTACAACGTGTCATAATAACAAACCTTTCTGTTCTTACTCTTCTTAACATTGTATACATACTTAGATAATATAAAATTTTTTAAAATTGTGCTAAAATTAAATTACTTACGTACAATCCTGATATCCAAATTGCAGTCATACTATACTGAATGCACTTTTAATACAAAAATAATTAATCAGGTTAAATGATTATATAAGATGATGCTTCTTCGTACTTCATCGTTCTAACACACATTATAGTACTCATAGTATACAAATGAGATCGCCTTTGATTGAATATGCATTCGTAAAAATCTGAAATTCGATATAAAGATTTGCATAATTAATCAGCAGTAATTGTCTTAAACTATATATTAAAGTTGATAGAATCTTCAAATTAAAAATAATCACTTTAATGCTACAAGAATTAAAAAGCCATAGATTCTGACTTCAATATCAAATTTATGTGTTTTCATTTTGGAAAGAGTTAAAAAGCCGAAACAAATCAAATTAAATTGATGACTTCAAAAATTAATACAGAATATTCAAAATCTATATGTTTAAAATTAAAACAACATTTGTTTCCAATTCAGACACAGCTTTTTAAATTTTGAATTTAATCCCGTATCCTGATTTTGGAGCCCGACATTGTGAAAATTTTGTGATGAAATAAATTTCTCCCCCTTTTAATTATTATAAAATTCTGAACCCTGTACCTTTGCCTTCTCCACCTCAATTGTAAGAGTTAAGATATTACTCATACGAATACCGTATATCCTAAATACTGACTTAATTACAAAAATTTTACAATTGTATTCGAAATATAGATCTGCCTGTTATCCATTTGCAACATTTTATTTCTTTTCAATTCGTGGAAACATTTCTAATCGGAACAAAAAATTAAGCCCGCTTCATGATTATGGCAACATTTCCCTCCATATTCTGTGACTACCTTATAGTCATCTCTCCCCCTTTTAATATCAACACTCACTAATTAATAATCAAAGATCAAATAAAAATTTTGTATGAATCAATTTCAATGAGCAAGTGACACGTTCTACTAAAAACAAAATGAAAATCAATAAAAGAAAATTTATTTTATTTTTTTGTTTTGTTTTTAAATTTTATACTCTGTAATTTATTGATTTTGATTGAGCATTATTGAGCTTGATTATTGCCAATAGACTTTAATAAATATAACGTTCGTAATATAATGTACAAATATATTCGACAACAAAATAAATTGATATATACGTACATACAATTTATGTGTATGTATGTATGTATAGGAACATACAAACTATTTATTGCAAAATTATACATTTAGCTATAAACAAGCCTAAAATGATTAGGTAAAAAATAAATATTCAAGTTATTTTTATTTCTCAATAATTAACAAATCTGTAATTTATGCCCCAATTCAGGACTAATTTTTTAGATTATCAATTTTTTATTCCAAAACAAAACGAGTTTTAAAAATACAAATGGCAATACTTTTTGCTACAATTTTTAAAATTATTTTGTATATGTCATAATAATTATGATGTACGCCCTCTTAATTTTGTCTATATAAAATTTTTTTACACTATTATACCTATTCCACAATTTGAATTTTATGCATTTGGTTTCGATTTATGTTCCAGGTCAAATGTCCGACATATCTTATGATTTCCGAGCTGTAAATTCTAATTACCAAATTTACTTTCGACAACAACACTAGGATTAAATTAAATATCATGATTTCTCGACTTTAAATGAAATTACAATTATAGCCTGCTACATGTCTTTTTTTTCATGCACAGTCATATAAAATAATATCGCAATTCAAACTAGTTACTAACTAATAATGAACGTAAAGTTCTAACTGCTAGAAAATTTATCTATTCACACAAATCCATTTATTCATGGAACTCTTGTGTTGGTTAGCATTTTTAATATGCATTTACCATCACTGAACCTAATCTCTTCCAAATTGATGAATATACGGGCCCACAATTAAATGCGATGAGTTTTATCAATTTTTCGAATTTTCCATGAATTGTCAAACGCCCTTCTTCAAAAATAATTAGCAATCAAATTTTTAAGCACGGAACGTCATTTAGCTCCTCTACCAATAAAAGATACTTTAACATTTTTTGGGTACCATACTAAATGCTACTTCCCGAAGTTTCATATAAAATTTTCATATTTTTCATATTTTTCATATTTCTGTCGCCTTGTGGCTAAATATTTTAATTCAATTAACCCTAAAAATAATTTATAATTATTATTTTATTTGACCATATAATTAAGATAAATAGAAACGAAAATTCCTTGTCTACAATATTGTTATACTTGCATTTAAAATTAAGTCACACTCACCCTTAAGGTTTAAAAATTAAAGATTCAAAAGAAATTTCAATTTATACAATTCTAGAAGAGAATTTTAGTTATATTAAACAAAGTTTTCCATAAACATTAAAAATAAATTGACTACAAATGAAACCGGACTAATAAAAATTATTCGAATTTCCTAAGAAACAATAAAAAAAACCTTTATTCTGTACAGTACATTATCCTTTTAAGTACGTGATACACATGTAAAATTTAATTGATATAAAACGAGGGTGGAGGAAATGGGAACAGAAGAGCAGAATACTTAAATATAGTTCTAATTTTAAATTATGCTAGAGCGTAAATTGCCTGAAACTAAAATTTCATAGTGGAAAAATAATAAAATCATAAAATTCTAAAATTTTTAATTCTAGTGTTGCCGTCTCGTATTATATTTTATAGAAAAATATGTTAAAATTTGAATTTTTCTATAAATGCGTGGTTATACAAAATTTTCCCTGTTTTATATGGATTAATGCTTAACAATCTCCCAGTAAGGTATTCTGTAATTATGATGTCATTCCAACATAACCTACAATTGTCACTTTCTTCCAAGCTTCATGAGACTAAGTGTTTCCATTTCGTTCTGGCTATTTTTAAAGTGCTTGTAATTGTAGTAAAATCATATAATTTTGGCTGTTGCTCTCACAAAGTTCTGCATACAATTCTAAAAGAAATTTCATTTATAGAACAAAAAATTTCCAAATTAAGAATCAAGCGGAACCTAAAACATTTTTCAAATAAAAAGTTGTTAAGGAAAAAATTCTAAATTCAATTTCGAGTTCCAACAAACTAAAATTTTATTTACTTTTTCCTCTTCTAGGAAATTATACAAACATTAAAAGAAAACAAAAAAATTAATTCAAAAATTTTATTCCAAAACGGTTTAAACTTATGCGAGTTGCGGTTTTACTCTTTTTTTTTTTGTCATCAATTTTTTTTATTTTGATTTCATGAAAACCACGCAAAACATAAATTAAAATGCGACGATTTTCATTGCATTTACATTAACAAAACGTGGCTCACAACAAATTGTACCGCGTATATGTGAGTATTGAAGTTTATTGAACGTTTGTAGATTCGCTTGTACAAACGGCTGTGTACATTGACTGTGTACATGTATAAATGCATGTACAACAAAAAGAAATTTAGGTATAATTTTTTTTTACTTTTGAAATTGTTAAAACGCATAAAGAATTACGCTTAAAAGTGACCATAAGTCTTTGCACTAAAACAATTAGTAAGTACTGAAGACAACCCTTTCATTTCCGAAATTATTGCATAAAACATATTTTTGACTGATATCACTTGAAATGACACTTATGGCAAGTCCTACTTTAAGTGATGTGAGCCGACATCATGACACAAGATCAATCCTATTACATCTCGCTTGTTCCGTTGCAATGTTTAAATGAAATATTTCGATAATGCTTATTAGCACGAGCAGTTCGAAAATTGGATTATATTTTCTACATTCAATTCATGTCAAGTTGAATTTGCCTTAATTATGTTAAGTCCAATTCACCTAATTTTAATTTCACCAACTTCTAATTATTAATTTCCAACGAAACTTTTGACATTGAAAATTATCCGCTTTCTTATTGATGTCGTACCAAGACGAAATTGTATGTATGGCCTCTTTAAATCTAATGATAATAAATTACATTTTAACAGTTTTGTTACAATCCAATCCAATGTTACAAAGGTGTACAACGCTCTTAGGCATTAGACTTTCAAATATAACATTACATGAAATTATTATTGTAAATTACAATTGCAACTGGTATATTTTAATAATGAACGAACGCATCATGCCGCAAGTCCACTAAAACAGTCATACAATTAAAAAAGAAAAATTTCCTTTCTTAGAAAATAAAATTCTTAATTTCTATTACTTTCTATACAACTTTTAATACATTTATAATAGCAATTTTCAAAATTAATTGTTTAAATATGCTAAACATTGAAAAATAATTAAGAAAGCAAAAAAAAAAAAAATAAATTACATTCTGGTATGATTTCTGGTAGAACCAACCATGTTAAATGCAAAAATATTTTAAAACGCAACATTCATTTAAAATTAATTTCTTAAATGCGTCAAGCACGATCTCGCAGTATGTTGCAAAATTTTATGCGGGGGTTTTAAATTTCGATGACTACTATAACTAATGGAAGTTATAATAAATATATTCGAGTATTAAAATGAGTACGTGGTGCATAATGTATACATATATAGGAAATATTATTAATGTTGAAAAATTTCAGCAAAATGTTTTCAAAATAGCACATTTATTTTTATATTACGGGATTTTTATTTAAACAATCAACAACGGTATTATTAAACATCTCCCCTCATTTGAAACAACCCTACTATTTCAAAAACTTGAGGCGCCTCTCCTTTGCTAAGGAATCTCTATCTCCTTCTCGCCAAAGTCGAATATGAACAAACTAGTTAGATAACTGTCGCCTCTTCCTTCACTTTCATTATATTATAACCACTACTGCAGCTCTGAGATTTCCCCGATGTAGAGATATTCGACTGCTAACACGAAGCTGACCCATTTTAACCATAATTCGAATTTGCTTTCAAATATATTTATGAGATGATCAAAAAACAAAAATTCGAAATTTTAGATATGAAAGCGAATTTGTAAGACAAACAAATTATGAACGAATGAAATATTTTTTGAACACTTCCTCTCCAGCTTTATTTTTAATAAAAAATAAATTTTATAATTAATTTAAATTTTTCTAAAAATAATATTAAAAAAATTCTGCACGCATATAAAAATTTTGTTAAAATTTTCATGAATTCTAAAGGCACTACAAAAATTTTGTTTCTTATTTTTCTTATTTACAAGTTTTTAAGCACATTTTGAAAAATTAAAAAATAAGCGAGACTTTCTTCAAAATGTCGTCTGCTTTTTTCAATGTCTTAAGTTTACGTTATATGTAAAAACGTTTCTTTGGGGGTGTGATGAATTGGACCACCTTAAAATTTCTTAAAATTTGTAACATTTTAAATAAACTTTAGTCTTTTTGCAAACTCACTGTGAATCAGAACATTTGAATTGCAAATGATTAGCTTGGAAGATGACAACAATCAACTTCCTATTCTAGATGTACGATACATACATGGAAAGAAACTGAGGCAAAATTAAGCAAACAATTCCCATTCTTCAAACTAGAACTCCAGAGTGCCGAATTGTACAACAATTTTTCAATGTTTAAAAGAAAAACTCTTCCATTCACTTATTAAAAATTAATTTATAATTTCCAAACTAAATTGCTTCCACACTCTTAGCCGCTAGTTTCATTCTAACTTTATTTTGTTTCTCAATTTTATGCTAGTCGTCGTCGTCGCGCTGCCTATTAAATACGCTATTTATTTCGACCGTGAAATTTTCTACCGCACATAAATTACAAAATTTTCGCCTCAACTCTTTATGTTGATGACTTGTTGCGCAATATACACACACAATTTTTTTTTTTGTTTTTGACTTCTCTGTTATAAAATTACTCCTCTTACAAAAAAAAAATTCTTTTTTCTTTGTTTTGCATTTCAAATTCTTACAGCAATTTCTTGCTGAAAGCATAAATAAAGTAATCATGCTGAGAGTTTTTGTTACTCTCTAATGTTATTTTAAATGAAATATCAAAAGAAACTAAAAATTTTATTAAAAGAAGAAAAATGAAAGAGGGCAGGAACAACTACAAGCAAAAATAAAAGAAAAAAGAGAAAAAAAAACCCATGATTCATTGGTGAAGTGTAATTGTTTAAAATAAAAATTAATAAATTTGTTGCATTGCAAATATATTAAATTGTTATACACGCAGTACATACGCCCGTACATAATGTGCAACTTAAAAAATTATAAATTTATTTCATATTCCAGCAAATCAAAAATAAAAGAACAAAAACGCATCTGAAATTTTAAAAGTGTAAAATGAAAAAACCAATTATTATGGAAAGGGGAAAAAAATTCACAAATAGATTTCATAAATATTTGCAGTAGATTTTTAAGAATATTTCCAACAAAATCAGAAAAATTATTTTAATTTCACTCTTTGTGCCCGTCCTGTCTTTCGCCTGTGCGTCTGCCTATTAACATTAAAATGTAATTTTTGACTATGTACCGCTTGGGAAACACAAACATTTGGCATTCCACTTCCTCCCCTTCCCAATTTGCACGATTTCAAATTTCGGCACCCTATTTATCCGAAAATTAATGTGTATAAAGTCAAGAAACTGTTTATATAAAAGTCTTATATCAAAATATATTATTGTTTACCTTCAATGAACGAATTAATATTCAAATCTCACGATTATTCCTAATTTTTCACAATTTCCCCAAAAGTATGCAATGAAATGAAAAATTTGCAATAATTATGATTATGTATAGAGTAGGTATTTTAGCACATTAATGAAAATAATTTAAAAAAAGTTCTTTTATAAACTGTTCTCCACATATTCAATGAAAATGTGCTATTTCTGAAAACACTACTTTAGTCCGTATAGTTTTTTTTATAAAAATAAATTAAATTCAAATTTCTAAGAAATTTTTTTTTACATTGAAAATTTACTCTATATAACAGTAAAATTATTATTTTAAAGAAGCAACTTTGGTTTTTTTAATGAAATTAAGTAAAAATCACCTTCTTTAGAAGGGAAAATTAAGTGCTAATTATGGCACAAAATAAAAAATATGAAAGATTTTTTTTTAAAACAGCTGTCTATAAATTTTATTGATCTTCTTAGAAATATTTTTATATTTTGAATTTTAATTAATATTTTTATTTAAAAATTATTCTACTTATTCATTAAAATTTATAAACATTTTTTGATTTAAAGAATTTCAGTGATTTGGAGCTGATTTAAGTGAGAAAAATTGAGAATATAAAACTGAGAATTTCAAATTTACACGAAATATTACATGTTGTTTAAAATGGCATATTATCTGCAAAATACAGATTTCAAAATCAAAATTAAATGCTGAAAATAAGTGTCCATTACGAGAGTAATAGAAAATCCTTTATCTTGTTATGAGATCTACAGCTAGATATTGATATGGTTTAAGACTGGAACAACGCACTAAATTGGAAAAATCATAATTCTCGTGTGAAATTTTTCTGCAAAAAATCTCAGAAAGCAAAACATCTCTAATTAAAAATGCCTTTTGAATATCTTGCCGGTCTGCAAAGATTTTACTGCAAAGGTCTTATTGCATGTTTGTGGTGGTAAAATTATCAAAAGTTGACCGCCACCTCAAAATCTAAACAAAATTAATATAATATTGAACATTTCTCATAAATCTCTCTTTTATGGCGAGATTTTAAAACATTATCACCCTAGTTTTTCTAAAATGTAAAATTATTAGATTAATTAGTTACCATTTTATTATACCAAACTATATTTCTAACAGAAATAAAATATTTTTGGAAAGAAAAGTGCAAAATTCAATATGATTTTTTTGTTTATTATAAAATAAGTCCGAGGGGGTTGTATTCAACTACATATACGAGAAAAGTATGTAGGTAACAAATTTTTTTTTATAACCATGTAAATGCCATGTTGAAAGGAAACCGTATCTATACCGGACATTCGAAAAGCTAACGGTAATTAAATAATTTTTAACATAATGTTTTGCTTATATTGAAATTCTCTTATCCGCGTAGCTTCCAATCTAAATAAGATAAAGCTGCTACTTAATCAACGCTAGTATATACTTTACACTCCTTAATTTCTTTTCCAAACCATTTCTTGCACTACTATACAGCAATTTCATTCCTCATATGTAAGTGAAGCTAGTTGCAAATGAATAAAATTATGAAATTCCAACAACGAAGAAAATTGACTAAAATTCAATTTAAATAAGAAAATTTTAACAAAAATACAAATCAAAAGTAGTAATTTACAATCAACTAAAATTATATAACAACAAAACATAACGAATCATAATTGATTTCTATTGATCTACTAAAAAATTCATATTTCATGCCATCCCATTATATTCCATTCGTAATAATTATCATCACTGCTATCACAATCATTATCATTAGCATCACAGTCATACATGTTACATTTTTAATAATCATAAATGTAAAACTTTTTTATCGTCATAAAAAATTTACACAACAATAAACTGTGCACATACATACATTACAATGATAATCAATTTAATCATTTTTCTCTAACATCATATAATCATTGATCAAAATCATAATTGATCATCAACATATTTTCATAATATATACAAATTTACTATTTACTTGTACATGTGTGTAAGTGTATGACCACCATTATTATTATCATACAGTTATTATTAAAATCATTTACTTACAATGAATATAAACTGATGTGTTCAATTACTTTAAAAGACAAAAATGGAAAATAAAGCAAAGAAACGCATAATTTTTTTTTCCTTTCCCTCTCATTGAAGATTTTGTGTATAGAGTTTAAAAATTATTCATCCAATTTCTATGTAGAAAAAATAGCGTGTTTGGAAGATGGTGACCTAAACGAAAACTGTTTTAAAATTGAGTGCCAAAAATTCTATATTCTACATGCAGATGCTCGACTCACTTCTTAATAGTGTTGACAATAAAAATTGTCTCCAAAATGAGAACATTACAAACGTATAATAGTTATCGTAGAAAATGTAATAGTTGTTATCGTAAATTTTCCTTTTGTTACAACTGTGCACCTACATACTTGCTTTTTTTATTTCTCTTTATGAGCTACAAATTCTCAATTTATAATTTTTATTGCAAATACAGTGTTTGGGAGAAAAATCCACACCTATAAAAACCCCAAATTTGTCAATGACATTTAGACTCTTGTACACATTCAGTAAAAAAACAAACCTGATTTTCAGAATATGACAGAAACTTCAGAATATGACACACTTCACAATAACAAATTGTGAGGTCACCATCTCCTGTTCAAAGCAAATTCGACTCTTTTATTTACTCACTTAATTTATTCATGTTAAAATCTTATTTTGTATACGATCAACCTATTGTCCGTTCCATTAATAGAAACTGGAAGATAGAAGAATATTTTTTAATAAAGAAACCAGTTTTGTTTTAAGTAAGAGGATTTTCGTAATTTCAAGACTTTCCAACGCCACTTATCCAGAAGTACTTTGCCTATTTAATGGCTTTAATTATAACTGAATTAAATTATTGAATGACAAAGTAGAAAAGGTTGGCAAATTTATGGTTCGAAGCAAGGGTTGGATTAAGATTTTTGTTTTTAAAATCTACTTTAATGAACAGTTGTCTTACGCATGGGTTCAACTTAAGGTAGAGAAATGACACGATGCTAAATCAATGCACAAGACAAACAGAATCTAACTCAAAAAAAATCAAATAGGTCGAATAAGTAAAACACTTTCCATTTCACAAAGAATACATATATAATTTTTAATTCTCCGTGGTACCATCACAACATACGAAATTATTATAGCAAAAAAATAACTTCATCTTACATCAGATACAAATTATAAATTTTGTAATTTTTACTATGTATATAAAATATCCAATACTTACATTCAAACGCGTATATTTCATAGCCCACAACAAAAACTTGATACCATCAAAATTGTAAGGCTCAAAGTTTAATAAAACGAACAAGAAAAAAAAACCAAAAAAAAAATATCCAGAACAAAATGAAAATGAAAAATAAAGAAAAGGCCGTAAAGTCAATTTTAGCTCATCAAAACTCATCTAAGTTCGTCTAGTTTTTATTTAACTCAAAAGAAGAAGAAAAAAAATTCATTTGTGTTTTATATAATATTGGAATATCTGTACATAGATGTGGATCTTAACAGACCTCAATATACAGAGTGTTTCGCATAAGATGGTAAATAGTTTCAGGAATGATTCTTTGATCAATTTCCAACAAAAAATTGTATAGACGGGAGGTGGTGTAAATATACCTGTTTTCGAGTTACAGCCTGTTGAAAAAAAAGGTACCAGAATTTGCTTGCATATAAACAAATGCTTATAACTTCGGAGCCATACAACATAGAGTTGTCATTCGGAACTTGTTTTACAATTAATTTGATTTGAGCCATAGTTTTCGAGATACAGCCCGCCAAAGTCAGAATTTTTATGTTTTTTTTTGGAAATTTTTTTACAAAACTCGAAATATCTCGAAAATTTTTGTTTAATTTTTTTTTTTCGATGCGTTACGATAACAGCTAAAAGTTAAGTTAAAGAATTATTCCTGAAATTATTTGCCACCTTATGCGAAACACTATGTATAGTTCTATACATACAAAATAAATACAATTTATGAAGCCTGATCACAAAAAAAAAGAGTAAAGATGAAAATCATCAAGTAGTTGAATTGAATTGAATTGAAACCAATTGAATTGAACAATTTCGCGGTATTCTTCTTTTATACTATGTGAACATATAAAGACACTGTACACGTAAATGTATACATATTTATGTAGAATAACCCAATAAATATTATAAATGCATATAGAATTCTTCATTGTGTCTAAAGATTTCCTATATACTGATGCATTAAATTTGCTTAAAAGTGTCTCCACAGGGGTAAATTGATACCATTTTATTGTTATGTACCTATAAATGAACTTTAATATTTTTATATTGAGTGCACGTACGAATGTTTGTAACACAATAAATTCGTTACAATAGATTAAACGCCGCAAAATCATAATGTTCTTATTTTGCTGATTTAATTTTTAATCATATAGATTTTTTTTTTAAAGAAAATCTACGTTCTTCTTTAATCACATTTCTTATTATTTATTTTTTTAGTATAAATGTACTTACAAGTGCAATATACTCAATAAGTACATGTACCCATACAGGTAAAGTAATCAAATTGGAGCAAAAATTAAGAAGGAAAATGTATATTTTAGACCATATTAATTTAGGATAAGAGGGTGGTACTAAATTTTCTCACAAATTTTATTGGTTTAAGAGTTCAGAACGAAAGTGCAAGCATTTTCCGGTAAAATGACTCCAATGTACTCTAATTTTGCAAATAGGTTAGGGTTATACTTTTAGAACCTTCCGCCAAAAAATATCAGATCAGATGTAGCCTTGCATGTCCTCCCACATTTATTTTATTTCATTCTTTTAGACACTGAAAACATTGTGTTTTCAAAATTTTCTATAAGTAAAGATATCAAAAATATCTTTAATAACCTATTGAATGTAATCTTTCAAAAAATATTCTTAATTTAAAGCAAATTAAATCTGATGAATCTAGTATGTACCATGTCATAAAATATAGCAGTTATAATGACAATAATAATAATGTTAATGATTATGATAGAAATTTCATTTGATACAAAATGAAAATCGCAATTTTTCTCTCGTATCTTATATTATACGATATTAATACACGATAGTGTACTTGTACTTGTAGAGTAGATGAACAAGAGATGATGATACAAAATTTATGATATAATGAAAAACGTTTTTAATTTAAAAAACATAAAAGAGTAATCTAATGCGATTTGTACTCAATATTATATCAAATATAATACAATAAAATTTAAAAAAGAAAATATAAATTTAAAATACACGATTTATATAAATGAAATTGCCAGACTAGATGAAATTTTCTTCTCATTTACTGAATTATATTTGGCGTTTCGAGCTTAAAACTTTGGTTGCTTTATGTATGAAATTATGGCAAAATGAGCAAATAAACAATTGGCAGTGTTGTCTTTCTCGGAAATTCAACGTTTTCTCAAGGTGAGGCTATTTTGAATAACCTGATTGTCCCCGTCAAGAAACGGTCTAAAGAGTATTGTTCCAAATTAATTTGATATTGCAATTCTAGCAACACAAAAATTTCATGATTTAATAATACCAAATTGAAAAATGAGAAGAAGTCCTCCTTCCTATTCCAAGATTTTTTCAATTAAATAATGCAGAGTTTTACTATACTGTCCTAAATAAGTCTAATGATTTATTGTTTTATTTCTGATCATAACCATTCCAATATTTTGATCTTATGAAAATTCTAAGCACAAAACTTGACACATTCAAGTTTATGACAAAAAATATCAAAATTAAATATTTTTTATTCAAAAATTTTTTTAAAACTTTCAATCTCAGTTAAACATGGGTAATTTTGAAGTTTGAACAAAATGTCAATACCCAACTCTTTAATTATTTCTAGAAGATGTTAAGGAAGTATTTCATAATTTTATCAATAGTGTCTTCAATTATTTGTGCATCAAATCACGGCTCTGATTGAATGATCATTATTGAATTGAATTAATCACGATTTTAGTGATCAAATTCTATAACGCAAATATTCATAAATGGCAGACTTTTGTGAAAATTACTCCTTCAAGTTTAGATTAATCTGGCAACTCATTTAAATAATAATGATCAAAAAATATCTTTGTATACCAAGTTTAAATGAAAGAAAATGCGTTTTATAAAAAAAAACGAAACTCAGCTTTTTTATGTGTTTTCGGTCGCTTAGATGCAGAACTTGTTCTAAAAAATTAAAATAAATTTTTATATATTTTATTTCTTTTGTTTCATTTTCTCTTATATACACACACACTCAATCTGTCTCTATTTCTCTTTAGTATAACAGTTTACAAGCTTGATTTTCAAGTTTTGCATATATAAAACACGAGTACCACATTGTTGTTAGAGAATTCTTTCGAAATTGTTTTTTTTTTGTATAAGGGGTAAAAAAAAGTATGAGGAAAGCATAAGTAAAACGAGGGGTGGTTGAGGGTCGGTCTTAAAAAAAAAATAAAAAATATAGTTTTTTTTTTCTTACAAATAAACCAGAAATTGAGGTTATAAAAAATTTTGTTTATTATTTTTCATAATTTTTTTTTTAATAAATTGAAGGCAATTTTCTTAAATTCGCTTTCTAAAGAACGCTTGCTTTTATTTGTGTTTTTTTTTCGTTATTGTATTCTTATAGTTCTCTTCAATGTTTATTTTATTATATTTGGTTGGGTTGTTATTGTTATGTCGTCGCTCGTTTACTTCGTTTAACCAATTTATGCAACATTTTATTATAAATTGGATTGAATTTTTTTTTTTTGATATTATTTTTCTTTTCTTATTTTTACGCTCTTTACAATGAATATAAGAACAGTGGTTTAGAATAATAAAATCAAATAACATGGAAAATTTTTAAAAATACAATTCAAATGTTAAAATTTAAATTATTTTATGTTTTATATTAAAAGTACGAAAATTTTTGTATATTTTGTCAATTATAGTTCTCAACTATTTTTTAAACATGGCACATTTAACACACATTATTTGATTATTCTTTCACTTAATTTGAAAAACTCTTAAATGATGTTGTAATATTGACCTAAACCTGAAGAATAACCAATTGCAGGAACTTTCATAAACTCAATACACTAAGTGATAATTAATAACAAATAATAAATATTAATTAGTGTATAGGGTAAGTATATCAGTTGCTACTTCACTTATTTCGAATTATGAATTGTAAGTGAAAAGTTTTTATTTTTAATCATTAAATACAGAATAAAATAAATTCTTGTTGCTAAAAACTTTTTAACAAATTTCAATTCTGTACAATATTGCATAGCATTAGGATTGAGAGCATTGAGTTCCCTCGAGTCAACAAAAGTAATTGCAATATTATTCATTTACGATTTATTACATATTCTTATAATGGAAAAATAATAACTGCTAGAATTGTTAAAATTAAAAAAAAAATTAAAAAAACAAACAAAATTTCAATTTAAAATAAAATTGACATAATCACCTAATTTCGAAAAGGGTTCGAAAATAAAAACATCTGCATACGAATTCGACGCGAAACGGAAATCAATTTCCAAACGGGACGGCTGACCCACATTTTTCATAACAAAGTCAACACATATAATATATTTGATTGTCAATTTTTGATTTTGATTATTTAAAACTCCTTCCTCCTAACGGAACTTCTGCGTTAAGAGACAATTAATTTGATATAAAACATTTTCGTTGTAGCGAACTTAAAATTGTTATTAAATAAATACGATAAGCACAAACAACAAATTTATGATTAAACATTCTGCATATTATTGCACATGTTTACCCATATTGAACCCATACTGTATTTATATTGAAAATAACCTAAAAACTTAATAGCCTAAAAACTTTAAAAAACTCAATCTGCACTCAGAGTCCTCTTAATGAACAAGTCCTCCCATTTACAGCGTTTGAATATTTTTGAAAAAGTAAGAAACGCAATTTAAACTCCATAATCTACTTATATTCAAAATAGACAAAATAAAAATATTATCATTAGAATTTTGCATTCACGCACATTAACATGAATTGCGTCTACTTCTATGAACTTACGACGACATTACACTACTCGTATTATGATATGAAACGCATTAATCTTTATTTTCTTCATTATAATCTTCTAGATATGTGCTGCTACGAACACTCTACAATACACACACGCTATCCAGATTATAATTTTTTTGCAATCAAAAGTATTCCTTTTTTTTTTTAATATTTTTTTAAAATAAGCATTTTGATTATCTTTTGTAATATTATGGGTATACATATAATTAAAGATCCAAATAATAATATTCTTATTTAGTCATACACCATATATACACCGCAGTACTATACGATATACTCATATATGCATAATAAAAGAGGGTTTTATGTACTTTAATATTATTATAAATTTAAATTTATAATGCGGGCCCATAATAATATTTAATTCGTCCGATTCTTCATTTATATTTTATCGCATATAATATTAAAATTATCATAATATGCACACACATCAGCACACACAATCTTATAAAAAACATAATAAATTCATACTTTATAAACAAACAAGTCAAGCAGCAAACAAAATATGAATCGGAATAATAAAAACAAAAAATAAACAGTAAAAAATTAAAACAAAAACAAGTTAGTAAAACCAAGAGAGCTACTGTAGAGTAATAGTGTAGACTTTAGGTTAGTTGGACATTACAGATAATCTGAAATAAAAACAAACAATAATAAAAATAAATAAAACTCTCAAGATTTAAGAAGAAATAAAAAAAAGAATAGCAAATAAATTGGCAAATTACCATGCAATTGAAAAAAAAAAAAAAGACAAACAAACAAAAGTTGCCAGAAAATACGAAGCCAAAACAAAAAAAAAAATGTTAAATTAGGGCTTAATTGGAATTGGATTCGACCGCGCTATTATCAATGTTGTCGCTTAAATTTTTTTTATTGTGTTTCTTAAATGTTTTTTATAATTTTTTGTTAAATTGAAAAACGTGACCCTCATTTTAGTGAATGCATTTTTTTAAATTCTATGCCTACATGTAAGTATGCTGTTTGTCGTACTACCGGCCATTTCTTTTCCTTGATTGCGTGTTTATATTATGTTTTCATTAAACCAATAACAATTGTGGTTGTTGTTGTTTTGGTTGTTATTGCTACAATTGTTCAAGTAAAAAACAAAAAATGCCATAAGAATTGTGTGTTTGTTTATTAAAATTTTTTTTGGTATTGTGCTGAATTGGATGATTGTTTTGATTTTGGCAATTACTAAATATGTATATGTTAGGTCTCAACAAGAAAATATTTCATTAAAAACTACATAAGTTTAAATGGAAGGTAATAAGGGAATCAATGAGATTTAAAAAGGAAAATTTTTGTATAATGAACATTAGTAAACATATTGCATACTTATAGGCATATGCTTATATCACTACATAAAATATGCATATAATTACATAAAAATTTTCATAGAAAACATGGATATTTCGTTCGGCTACAGAGCAGCAATGTAGTTTTATCAGTTAGAAACTATTTATAAAATCTCAATGATGCCTTTTACATTCAATCGCAAAAGTGCTTCTTACTCTCTTCGTATCTTCGATTAAATAATGTGTCATTTCTCTAATAAATCAAAAACTAAGTACTTTTTTTAAAAAAAAAAATTTAAACTATTCCAAATTTGCTAGCAGATATAGCCGGAATATTTCGACATTAAAAAAATAAAATCCAAGTCATGAGATTCACCAATTGCACTACTTATATTACATATGTATGCACAATATGCACTTTCCGAACCTCTGCATATTTTCAAAAACTTTTCAAAAAAAGTTATATGCTCTCTTTATAAGCATGTGACTCTCCTAATCACGACGATTTAAATTAATACAAGTACGAAAACATTGCAACTCATTTTTGAATGAAAGCCAATGGTAGATGGTTCACACATGTAATGATATTTATTTTCAACTCCTGGTTAATTTAAAATTTTTGTAATTAAAATCTGATACTACGTAATAAAAACAGGATTCCATTTTTTTGCCCATTTCTACGAATTTCGAATTGTAGATAAAGTAATGAATTTAAGAATTCTGAAATACGTCAAACTTTGCCCACTTCCATGCATTTCGAATTGTAGATAAACTGATGAATTTAAGAATTCTAAAATGGTTGATCAGAGGGACATTCAAATCCATTAAAATCATTTCATTTCCAAATTGACTTAATCATTGAAATGTACAAGAACCTTTAAATAAATTTATTCATTTTTATTTTAATTTTTCTTATTTGTTTTAACCATGCAATCCTTGAAAATTGAGACTAAAGAGTGACTCAAGATTGTTTGTATTTCCAAAATATTTTATTAAAAGAACCACTTTTTCTTAAATTTTTTAAGTGACCATATTTTGAGCACATTTTCTTTTATTCTTTTCGTTTATTTTGAAATGTTTTGAAATTATTTTTTTTTTTAATTTTGGCCCCTACTCGACAAAATTTAAAATTCATTTTCATAATCATATATAAAAAGCAGGATGTAAAAACTTACTTTTTCTTTTGAGAAAAGAAGCTCTGCAAAAAAACCTCCTTGTTTTGTACTAAAATAGTTAAAAATTTGTTTTTGTTTATACACAATATTAGATTAAAAACATGTAAATCAAAATAATTAAGGAAAAATTTTTTAAATAGATTAATAAAAATTTTAAAATTGTTTACTTAAACTCTCTTTTGATTTCATTAAAAAATCTGCTAAATGACTAGCTTTCTTTAATCATAAACCCAATATTTATTGATAAATTATACAAAGTGTTAGAATTTATTAATATTTCGTACAGTTTCATTCCGAGAAATGAAGCATTCTGTAACTGAAATGAAGTATTCTGAATAAATCAAGAAATCTATGAATCTTACTCCAATCTACAAAATTATGTATTTCGTTTGTATTTCTGCAGTTTTATTCAAACCTGTTCTTGAACAAAATAAGCAGAGTCCTTCATTGCGTTTTCCATTTAAATGTATACATATGACGATTTTCGACTGTAACCAAAAAATGCTAGTTGGAGAGTAGGCTATTTCGATTCCGACACCAAAAATTGCAATATGCCAAAATTCTCCTTTGTTTTTTACCTCCTTTTCGTTTGAAGTATCTAGCACATCTAGAATTGCCTGAAATTCTTTGCACATGATATTCATAATCGGGTAGAGTGGGAAAAATAGAAAAAATGAAGAGACAACACTATCATGTTTCGAAATAAAGCGGTTTTGCTTCCAAAATTTTTCATGCATCATCAATGCATTGCCAAAAATTAACCTCTTTTAGATTGCAGTGTCCAATCAAATCGGACACCAAGAAAATACTTATTTCCCCCACCTAGCACTCATTTCATATTAATTACGTACACATGCACCCAAGATGAATTTATTAAAAGTTTAAATTGAAAAAATATTAAACAACTTTTTTTGCATTTCTTAGAATCTGCAAAGCTTTTCAAATGTTTTAAATCTAATATTTTATTACTTGAAAAGATCGACTCTTACAAATTAATTTCATTCTGATATCTTTATGTTTTCATATGTATATTGATTCAATTAATTGACTGTAAAAAAAAGCTCGGTATTTTTTATTTAAAAAATAAAAAAACCAAAATATTTTTAACTCACGTCACTTTATAAACATGTCCTCTCTTTCTTTCTCTCTATAGTTTAGGTACATAACCTTGAAAACTCTTCCTATTTATTGCTCTTACTATTTATTTAAATCTTTACGTTTTATTTATTTTTATTTCTTAGAAAAAGAAATAATATTTTTGCTGTTTTTTTTGGTTGTGTCTCCTAAAGCACGTCTTAGTCTCACAGTCAATCAGTGCTTACCGCAATAAATGAATGCATCATTAATTTGTGTATAATTATTTATATAAGTACATGTACATATATTGTATAATCTTTATAGTAATTTTGAAATATAAAAATAATAACACAATATACATATAAGGTTTATTTAACACGTTTTATGGTGTCGTTGGTTGTTATTAATCTTTTTTTGTAAAATCATTACTATAAAAAATTAAATTTTTTCTTATTTTGTGCTCTTTATTTGCCACCATAGTGCATTTTTTATATTTGATCACTTTTTTTTTTTTTTTAATTTCATATTATAATTTTGGAATGTCACTCAAAATCGGATTTTTATATTATAACGTCATACGGTCCATCATTTAAATTGTATACATGTATACATAATATGTATAGTTACTCTGATTAAATTCGTAGTCTCTATAGAAATAAAAATGTTGTAAGCGAATGATGTAAAAAATATGTTTCTCCGTTTATAATGAGAACAAGAAAAAAAGCGGCAGTGTAATTGGTATTTAATCCAAATCCTTTAGCTTAAATTACAGGATGAATTAAATAAATGAATCTTCTCCATATTATAAATTGTTACACGAGGTTATCATCACCCATTCCAAATTAGTCATTTATCACGCTTCTGTACGATCACTTACAGTTAAAATTTTATAGATCTATAAGATTCTGCTTCGTAACCTATGCTCTGATAATAAATTCGAGAATCATGTGAGTGTCGATTTCACTAAGGTCTTTTCAGCTCTAATTTTGTCAAATGATCTTTAGTCAAAGTAAGCCGGGGCATTAACATCTATAAGGTTTCTCACTTGGTCCTTTTCCTACTTATTTCTATTATTTTCTTCCACTTTCTGCAGTCGTTATCTTCAAGAAGCTCGTTAGCCTTTCCAAAGTTTTCTACACCTCTGTTCTTACTCTCTCAGTCTCTTTCCTGAGTTGTTCACTGATCCCTTCCGCTGCTATTCCAAAAATGGTCCATCAGACTCCATCATGTACTCATGTTTTTATTAAAATCAAAAAACTTCACAAGAACACGCACAAACTAATGTTGTAAAAATTGAAATGTAGGCAGTCAATTAAATAATGAATTATAATTGACTAACAAATCACAATCATAGAGCTTGCATATCGAATATACAGCTAATGAATTCGACTTCTGAAACTAACCTGAAAAGAAACCTCTAAATATTGAGCATCCTATAGTTGCAATCAAACAAAATACAAACTTTTATCATTTTACAAATCATATCTTTTATACAGAAGTTTTCTTTGTTAAATTGCAACGTAACATACAACACAAGAAACCATACTATTGTCTATATAGTCAGGAAAGAAAAAAGGATGAAATTGTAAAACAATGGTAGTAATAACAATAATGATCACCTGTCCATTATAATGATAATCACGAGCATAACCTTAAATTGTACGCGCATATAGTATAAAACTAATTCATATAATATATAATTTTTATAATTCTCTGTTATACGATCACTCATACTATATGTTTTAATGTCTGCGTATGCTCATATTGTGTACAATTCTTGGTAAAAGCAATATTGTTCAACTTTTGTGTATAAATATAAAAATTTCTAGAATACAAGAATAAATTAAATATAGCACTTCACAAAATTCAAATAAAAGATTATTCATAATTACAAGTTTAAGAATATTTCAAATCATCCATCATATTCAACGTCATCAGAATTATTATCATTGCACTCAACAATAATCATCCAAACTATGTATATACATAAAAATTGAGTTAGACAACATAAAAATAGAAGTAATACATATTCTTAATCTTATTCTTAGTTTAGTCTGTTCATTCTGAATTCATTATAATATGCAGTTGAAATAAATTGTATAACAAATATAATTTGACTTAAAATTATGCTTCAACTACACCGGCTTTGACTTCGTATATAAGTTTTGTCATATCTAACAAAATTTTTATAAAAGCTTTATTGAAATTTTATCAAAAAAGGTGATTAAACGAATTTGAATTATTCAAGGACTTTAACATTTATGTCAATTTATTTTTGATTAATTTCAATCATATGACAAACTACACACGTCTTCAAGTATATAAGAAATAATATTGAAAAGATTCAAGTAGTCTACTTTAAAATGAAATCTATGGTAATGAATTTTTGAATTTTGGAAATACCCCAAAAATCTTAATCTTTTGTTTTAATATTCAATCGTTTCTATTTCAATTTTTGTATGTGTAAGGATCTGGCAAAACACGATAACCCAATTTTTAGTCAAATTTAGTTACCTATAGGAATTGAGAGAAAAAATTGCTAAAAAAGCTGCAATAACAACTAATTTCAAAATTTTAAAGTAATACTATAAAATTGCAAATTCTCTGAGTGGAATAAACCAGTGAGAGTAATTAAGTGTGTCATTTAACCTGTTAACGGTTTTTCCTAAATTTACACGGGAGCGTAATCTAACATTTTTAAATAAGCAATCTATTGGATAAAGAGAGATATGCAAAATTACTTCTCTTAACTACTTACTGTTTTACCTTAATATATGTATTAAGTTGAGAGTAGCAAAGGATGAGTAAACTCACCTTTAAAAGAGGCCGTATAACAGTTAATTTACCACAGGCAAGAGTTTAATGCGCGCTCTTTCGAAAATCTTAAATACAGTTTGCAATTTGGAACTCCTATACTTTGGAAACCAATCATGCATCTTTAAAAATATTTAATGTGAAAGAAATTATTCTCAACAACATGGAATAGATTTCCGTAAGGTCAAGAGAAAATAAGCCCAATTTAAGTAAAACATTCTAACATCGTTCAATTTAAACTCAAAAATTTCGGTATCAGCCGAAATTTCAAATTTTTTTTTCTTAGTTTCTTAGACAGATCTCTGAAAACTTCATGTTGAATTCCGGCAGCTATAACAATTATTTCATGAATAAAATTTGATTTTTTTCAAAAATAATTTTTAAATTTATGAAAAACAAAATGGAAAAACTGTCTGGTAACCCTTGGGCTAATTCATTAATCTTATAATTTTTTTTTTGCTTTATTTCTCCTTATATTTAATTTTTTTTTAAAGTAATTTTTAATGCTTTTCCAGAATATGTCAGCTAAGTAAAAAAACAGAAAAAGGATAAAACACCACACTTGCTGTGAAGTAATTCTTTTTAAGTCCGTACAATCTTCAACTTCCCAAGGTAAAAAAGAACAATTCATCAGCACAGCATCTCATTTTTTTCTTCTTTTTACCTTAAGGACATCGTGTATAAACTTTATTTCAACTTCTTTTCTTATTCTGTTCTGTTGCTGTTCTGTTAAGGTTTCTGTGATTCTTTTTTTGTAATTTAACCATAACGTAATGATGAATTTTGTTTTTTTATTTTTAAATAATTCGCGGATTTATTATGTGATTAATTTAATATTTTCAAAAGTTTTAAATAAAATTTGCAGTAAAAATTCATTAATAACAAAATTTCCTAATAACTTGAAACTTATTTTTCTCGCAAGCAAGGAAATATTAATTTTTTTTTTAAATTATTGCCTTCAAATTGCCATATATAAACCTAAAATTCAAATAATATTTGTGCGAAAGATTTAAAAAATATTCAAATGTGAGAATGGAATAAAAATTTGGTTTTCGAAACAAGTCCATATAACAATTAGTCCGAAATTCAAGTGTACTTGTATATCTGGCAATTTTACTACAATTTTTTAAATTAAATTCTATTTTACATTGCAATTCCAATTCATACGGTCAGTTCCAAATATAACCTCTCGTGGGCAGAAAAGTGGACAATTCTATTAAAAAATTGTCCTTAAGGGAATACAAAATCACAGTTGAAAATTTTTGGTTTCGACAAAAAGGTGTATCAACTTAAATGACAATATCTTTCTTTATAATTAACCTAAAGCTGAAAGCTGAAAAACAGCTCTTTATTAAAAAATAAAAACTGTGTGTTGAGGCACTACTTAAAAACTATCAAATTTTTCACAAAGTGACCAATTACTAAAAAATTTACCCTATTTATTGTTTTTCCACAATTTGAATGTTTTTCCAATCTTGAGTTGGTACCTCTTAAGATTTTATTTTGGGCGATGACCCGTTTCTGAAATAATTCGCTTGTAAACTAGACGATTTTCAGAAAAAAATAGATATTTTATTGATTTACCACGTTACAGGTTCACCCTGTATTTTAGCAATTTTTTCGCTAACTGTAAAGAGCTTTTAGAGTGCACGGTTAAAACACCTTATTAAATTCAGTATTTTATAACCATTCCAATATATGTACACTAAATATGTGCATTAAGAAAAGGTACCCCATATATGCATATGTTCATAAAACGTTCAAAGAAAATTACAGTATATAAGCAAGCCTGTAGTCTATTACTTTTGCAGTATATTCACAACAGAAGTTGCCTAGAAATCTCCATCTTAAACTTATTTATACAAAGGCACATTTGAATATCGCAGCTAATAATTATTATTTGCATATTTATAACTATTATTAGAATTATACCAAAATAATTAGCAGCTGATATACAAATTACGATATTTCTAAATTTATTCAAAATTAAAGTATTAAATTTGGATTTTTCATTTAATTTTATAATTTTTTATTTATGGTTATACGTTCTTCAAATATATTAAAAAAATTTTTATAATTTTATGTTTATTTATAACCCACTTTCAATTTTAATACCACTCTAGCTCACAAAACATTTGTGTAAATAACCATATACATTTATGTATGTACATACAAAATTATATAGAAATTACCTAGATTTCACAAATAGAAGAAGAAATAACAAAATTCTAAGTCGCAACATAATTTTTTTAATCTTAAGAAAGCAAAAAAAAAATATTTTTTTTTATCTACAACTAAAAATATTTTTTATATGTATACAATCATAATATTTAATAATTTGTGTAAATATTAAATAAAAACTATAAATTTTTTTTTTTAAAGTACTCGTACTTTAAAATCAACACGAGTTTTTATTAAAAAAAAAATTCTTATCAATTATCAAATTGACACTTTTTTTTTTTCTTAATTCTTACTTTAATTTTTTTTCAGTGTTATCAAAAAAGTCCTAAATAAATAAAAATCTAAATATGCATTCATTATAAACCTTACAAACATACTCATATAGAATACAAAATATTTATGCATATATGTATATGTATGTATGTGTACAATATATATAAATTGCATTCCCTTAGAAAACAAAAATAATTCCTCTACACTAGAAGAAAAAATAAATAAATAAAAAGTAAAAAAATATGGAAATAAAAAAATATAAATGATTTGACACTTTTATTGTTGTTGTTATTATTACTTCTAATTCTCATTTTATACAAAAATATACGAGTATGTATATACGAAGCAACCGAGATAACGCTGTAAACTTTTTAACCTAAAAGAAACGTTGGTCAACAAATAAAATAATAAGCCTTGCTAAAATATTTATAATTTACCTATATTAATATTTTGTACACAAATATATGAATAAAAATTGTTTATATGCAAACAATTGATACATACTTATATGTATGTATAAGTATATCTGAATTTTTGTTTGCTGATAACTATAAAACTAACATTATAAAAAAAAAAATTAAAAACATTTTTAATCCCTCGATTTTTAAAATATAATAAAATTTTATTTATGTATGCACGTTTTGTAATATGAAAACGAGGATACAAATTAAGGTTAAGATTCGGAGTATTTTAGGGTACTATTATAAGAAATTTAGATATATACATATGTACATATTTTGGCGGTTCCTCAAATTATATTCAATTAATTGAACAAATGAGATCAAATGAGATTTTTAATCAAATTATTATATTTTCCCTAAAATTTCTTCCCCGAATTATAGATAAAGATCGAAGTATGCCTCAATCTAGATAATGCAACACTTTGCGTAAACATAATTATAATTTGACAATATTCTGTCATATCATTTCAAAATTGTGACAATCATTTATTATGTTTGAATGTCATTACTTGCAAATAGATGTCATCGAAAGATATTTCTATTTAGAAAAATTGATTCCGAAATATTGTCTACAAAGATTGACGTTTTCCAATCTAAAACTAATGAAATTTTGATTACAATAAAAATAAATTTGAAAGATTTTGAAAATTCTAGTTGGTCTATATTTCGAACAACAAAATTTTAAAAATATTCTACTTTAAAACAGGATTTTAAAAAAATGCATTAAAAATACAAATGATTGAGAAATTCGTATTAAAATTGCATATTTTCGGGAGCATTTTAAGGAATACTTGGTAATTTATAATAAAAGATTTTGACAATTATATATCTTTCCTAAATGCTAGAATATTTAGTATACAGAAAAGATTCACCTATCGGAAAGTTTTGAAACAAATACTAATTTATTGCAATATTTTGACATTTGAGTTATTACTTAACTACACCGCTTGACTAAGACTACAAACGCCACAAATAAAATATATGTGGCCTTAATTTTTTACCTTAAAGTTTAATATTTTTATGTTATAAACGATTTCGTAAACTAATAATACTCTTTTAACATTTTTGTTATACGAGTATGAACAAACAAAAACAAAAAAAACATAAAAAAAATTTTTAAAATTTTCCAATCAATTCTGTTTTTTTTTTATTTATTATTCGCATAAGTCTTATCAAGGACCACCATCATAATCTTGACAATTGGTCTGTCAAAATATTATTATAAAAATATTTCTATACGCAAATATGTTTATACATACATGTACATGGCAAAATGAAAATTACTAAAAGAGTATAAGAATTAGATGTGTGTAATTAAATTTTTTCAAGCGTATTATGAATTATAAATTCAGTTTTTAAATTGTAAACTCTATTTCAATATAAAAATAGAAAATTGTACTAAATATATGTGAGATCACAGCGTGTTCCTTAGTCGGCGGGATGTGACTAAATGCATCTATTCTACGACTGCAATCTGAAATCGACTCCTGCCTTATTAAACATGTGAAATATAAATTGAATACGCATAATTCAATACATGCACAGGAACTAATTAAATACAATTAGAGAATATAATAATCCTCAAAAAAACAGCATTGAGAATTGCAAGACTGGATAGGTCTAAAATTTACAATTCACCCTATTTAATACTCGGTGTTGGTTTTATAAACTACGATAATTTTATATTGAATTATACGCCAGCTAAGAGTTTATTTGAAGTTTATAACGTCCTAGATTGTAGAATCTGTTCAAAATCCTAGAAAAGAGTAGATCAAAAATTCTCCTTTATAAATTTTCTAGAATTTTTTAACCTATACCAAACATATTGTGCTAGTACCTTTTATATTATTACAAAGTGTGTTTATTTAATAATCTAAGCAAATACCAAAACCTCACATAGAGTGAAAACAATATCATTCTAACACTCAATAGAAAATGAACTTATCACGGAACGCATTAAGAAAATCTAGGTTATGAAGCAAAAGTACTCATTTTTAGCTTACATTTCCATTACATTTAATACGTGATTATAATATAGAAATAAGTATATTTGAACTAGTAATACAATGGCCTCACTTTTAATTTCTTGTCTTAGAAATTGATGAACTACTGCGTAACACTTGTCTTATAAATCTATTAAGGAAACTTTAGAATATTTTAGACTTTTATTCATAAATTCATAATACATAAATTCATTTTGTATCAAAAATTTCCAAATTTTTTTTACTCATTACTTCATATATTCAAAACAAACACAAAATACAATGTTAATTCTGGTGTTCTTTAAAGCCCTACACCAAATATAAATTTATTATTGCTTAATATTTGACAATAAATAAAATTGTTTTTTTTTTTTTTTTTAAATTGGAAGAATGATAAACATATTAGGCTCTTCAAATTTCAATTATACACTGAGCGAAAAAATGCATTTTAGAATTAATTACGAACGTATTTGAAATAAAAATGTTGCATTATAAAACATTTTTTAAAACTTTTCACGAAACATTTTTAAATCAAAAATGAACATTTTTATAATAAAGTTGAAATATTTTAATTTCTTGATAGCATTTTCAATTCAAAAATGAAAACTTTGATATAAAAATGTCATTTTTGATTTTAGATTGCTGCAATTTTAAATTAAAAATGAACCTATTTGAATCTAAATTTATTATGTTTGGTATACATCCAAAAATTGTCAAAATAAAAAACATTTCGTTCATTTTCAATATAAAGTCGAACGTTTTTGATATTGAATTGAACGTTTTTGAAATTAAGTTGAACGTTTTTGAAATTAAGTTAAACGTTTTTAGATTAAAATTGAAATATTTTGACATTACATTGTTTTGAAATGAACTGTTATTTTTTCATTTCTAATTGAGACTTTGTAAAGAGTTGAGGTGTTTACTTATTAGTGTATATAAAATTATAAAATTAATTACAAATTGAAAAATTAACTATTTAAAAAAAATAAAGTGTGGCAAAAGTTATTTATATTAAAATAAAGTTATTTATGTTAATTATATTAAAAGTGCAAAAACTATTAAAAGTAGAAAAAGGAATCCCAGCGGAAAATTGTACAGCAAGTACGTCAATGCCAGATCGAAGAGACCCAAAATTAATTTAATATCTCAATTAATTTTAAATAGCGGTGATGAAATGATAAATGAAGTTCCAGAAGTGGATGAATCAATTGCACAAGCACTAAAAACATCTTTGAGCAGGGATAGCTCTGATTGGAATGAAGTTTTAGATAAATGGGAAAAAACTTATAGCCTTTGTCAGCATGACCTTAAGCGCTTATCAAATACATCGTTTTTAAAAGACTGGCCCAAGTATTGTGATTCAAGAGCACCAGAATTAGTATGTTTTAAATTTAGCTAATATTCGACTTTTAATATTAAAAATCTAATTTTATTTTACCTTTCAGATCAATATTGACTTTAGAATCATGTACCCTGAAAAGGAACTTCTTTTATATTCGAAATGGAACATTTTTAAGGAAAAAATTAAAAATTGTTATGAAATCAATATAATAAACGATTATTATAGGAAACTATTTTTAACTGCTAAATCTACCACAAATATAGGTAAAGCATTATTTAAGTCAGATATAAATTTTTATAAAGTAAATATTATATAGCTGTCATATGCAAATTTCAAATGATTATTTAATTAAATTGTTGCCCCATTTTTTAATTATTTTTAGATGCTGCAGACTATATTTTGACTACTTTATTGAATGCAGTTATCTTACCCACAGCAAGATTTAAGGACAAAACTGGAAAGAATAAGAAAAAAGTGACGATTAGTGACGCTCAAGAGAGTTTCGTCCTTCGTTTAACGTCAATCAATGATTACGAAAGGAAAATCAGCGAGCTGATAAATAAATATTATTCAATTGGACTTACAATTCAACCATTTATCATCGTTGAAGGGATATCCGATGAAGAAGTAAAAAGTTTTTATATTTTTTTTGATAAAACCTTATATAAGTTTGAGTCATTTCTAGAAGCTTTAAATGTATGTTTCAAAATTTTTCAAGTGCTATCTTTAGAATATCCTCAAGCATGTAAATTACCGTGGCTATTTATACAAAAGTTTTTTTTTATATTTCTACTATTTTTGATTTTAAATCACCAAGTATCACTTCTCTTTTAAATTATATGAACTGTTAAATCAAAAATGTATTTATGTTTTAAATGTTTAATAATAATGGAAAAACTTACATTAGAAATAAAAGCATATAATGTAAATAATAAGTAAATATATTTAATTGGAAGTTATATTATAAGAAATCTAATTAAGTATGTAACATTTTATAAAAAAATACAAGCTTTAAAATAAAAAAATTGTTTTGTATTTTATTATTTCCATATGCAAAAACTTTTAAAAAAGTAGGACCCTTTTTACATAATTGAATTTGTTTTACAGCATTATTACAAATTTAATTTCGAAAAGTAAGTATACCTATTTTCAAATGAATATTAAGCATTTTTAAATGAAATACAAACGTTTTTAAATCAAATGCGAACATATTTAAATGGGATAAGAACATCTTTAAATCGAATACGAAGCTTTTAAAATCAAATACCAGCATTTTTAAATCAAATACGAAATATTTTCAATTAAATACGAACATTTTTAAATCAAATACGAACATTTTTAAAACTATATCGGTTAATTTTTGAATTAAAATCCAACATTTTAGAAACAATGTTAAATCGTTTTCAAAATATTAATGTACCATCTTTAAATCTATATGAAACTACTTTAATTCAAAGTTGTTTTTCAATGCAAATTTAGCATTTTAGAATCAAAGTTGTTCGTTTTTGAATTAAAAAAAAACGCGTTTACTCGGAAATCATATTGATTTCACTTTGATTCAAAGTTGTTTTTTTTTAATTTAGGTTGTTTTTTTGCTCAGTGTAGAAGCAAAAAAAAAAAAGAAATGAAAAATGAATCCAAAATTTGTAACAATACAATAACGTTTTAACCCTTTTCATCGCACTATGACAACAAAAGACGATCTTTTATAATCTGCGGCTAAGGTATTCAAGGACCATACCGAATACTTATTCCATTAACAAAATCAAAATTTTTGTAAGGATCCACTAACAGCAACTCTTTTCCCACTATACATAGATTGTAACATTTACAAAATAATGTTATGCATTGCTTCAAGTTTTTCTAAATCATATATATAAATCTGTTGCGGCTTATAGAAATTTAAAGTGCTTCGGTTTCTCAAAGCCCAACTTCCTCTAATGCTTCTACTTTTAACAAGATGATTTATTTTAAGACGACATTTTCCTGCTTGTGTTCAGCAAATGCAATTATTAGAATAAAACGTATTATTTTTTGCTCTATACTAAAATGCCTACCATAAAAGTTGCTCAATTGGTTAGTCTACCTTATTCATTACGGTGAAATGAAAGGGTTAATAAAATAATAAATATTTTGTCCTGATTTTGTGTTTTTATTTTTAAATTTATGTTTCTTAAGCGATTTGATATTGTTGGGTTAAATAAAAAAATAAAAAAAATCTAAAAATTAAATGACGTTTGCTTATAATAGTCTAAATAATCAAAACAGTTACATGTTTAAATAAGATATATAAAAAATTATATATGTTTATACATACAAACATACATAATTATATAAAATATTTTCCCGCTTAATAAAAAATTCATAAATTGTATAATATGCAATATGTATAGAGTTTTTTTTCAGTTGTTATTCGCTTGGCGTCTTATTATTAACGCTGATTTTGAAAACGGATATGATATTTTCTTTGTGTTCCCTTATCGTTGTAGGTTCTTATATATATACGCTTTACAATTTAAATGATGACTCAAAGAAATAAGCAATTTTTTTTTACTTTATACATAGTATATTATATTCCTAAATATCACATGGGCGCATACATACATACATACATTATGTACATTTAATATCGAAAAAAATTGTAATATAAATTTGCTAGCTTTGTACTTCTTTAATAACTTTGTGTTTTCATTTTACTTTGTCTGTAATTTAACAATGATTAATTTCAATTTCGAATTTCAAATAAAAAATAATTGGAATTTGGAATTTTTTATTCATGTAATTTAATTTTTATTGTCATATCTGTAGCACATGAAAGTGTTATAAGAGTATAGCTATGGTGTACATACACATAAATTGACTCATTAAAACAGAGATTTTTGTTTGTAATAATTTGTAATCAGAATGATTAATGTAGGTGTAGCTATTAATGATCTTAATTTTGCACAAAGTGTTAATTTTCTAAATTTGGAGAAAACGTGCTGTAATATTTTATGAATTTTTAGTTTCAATTAATAACTTTTTAATAATAAAAAAAATTTAAATTATCATCCTACATCTTAGATATTCTTTGAAACAACTTAATAAAACACTGGCATACCTAATTAAAAGCTATCCAGTCATGTAAAAAAACATGTTACATGTGTTATAACACCATTTTATTCAAACAAATTTGAAAACATAATTTTTTCTTGTAAATTTAGTAAAAATTGTTTATAATTGCTCTAAAATCAATAACACAACCTGTAAATTTTATTTAATCTTTTATGAGTTTCATAAAATTTAAACAGTAAGTGAAACTATGTTTCAAAAACTCTGACAATATTTTATGTTCAAAAATTGTTTCAGTCTTAAGAGTAAAAATACAAGAAAACGATGTATTTTTACACTTAATGTTCAATTATTTCAATATATAAACAAAGTTCAAGGGTTGTAAAATATGAATGTAAAATATGACAAAATATTTTTTTAGAACAATACGCTTAAAAAATAATATTTATGTTACTATCACAAATTTGAAATAAAATTTTATTTGAAATATAGGAGTAATTTTACACTATAGTTGTGTAAATTTAATATAAATTAAATAAATTACTTTAATTTAACCGAATGTAAAGAAGTGAAGATTATAAATACATTAATGTCTTCTTTTTACAATATTCTTTATATGGTAATTTATTACAACTACTCTTAATTAAATTGATAAAACCCAGCACCACGTACTTAGTAATAGTTTATAATACAGGCTTGTTATGTATATGGCAAATTTCCCAATAAATTTGGTAAATGTAAAAATTCTTGGTATCATATATGACGTATTACTACATTTTGTTGCGAATTCCAAAAACAAATTTTATGAATAAAAATATGATTTGACAAGTATCGGGAATTCGTCAAAAAAGCATAAAGAATTTTATTTTGGTACTTTACTGTACAATACAATTAATGTTGTCAATGCTGACATTGCATAAAAAAAACTTCCAAACATCTCCATTCGCCACATACATATAATACATAAATACTAATAAAATCACCAGCTCAATTCGACAATTTGGCCAGCTCAATTCACAAAACATACTAAGCTCACAAATGTCACATACATCATAATTTAATAATTAAACTACATTTACAGATTTAATTATTTTTCCGTAATCATCCATGTGCGGTTTATAATTTTTATTATTATATAAAATAATTTCCGTGAAAAAAAAAAATTACCACTATCAGTCCTAAATTGTTTCTTCCTATTTATTCAGCACATTTTTTCCATAAATAACAATTAAAAATAAAAAATATTTTCATTTTCCTAGAAAATTTCTAATCATTTATGCGATTGTATACAACAAAGTTAATATTTTTTAATTTAAAATTATTTATTCATAATTAATTTTAATTACTTATGTTTATAATTTCTTTATTTAAATATTTATTTATTTTCCAATTATTTTAATTTAATTTTAATTATGAAACCAATATTTTATTCCTGTTAATTCTGATTTCTGACCATTATTTGAATTTGTTTTCAATTAAATATTTACTGACTTTTTCTTAAAATAATATTGATTATTTATTTTTGTTTCTTCTCTCTATTTATATTTTGTAATATTCCAATTTCTCTCTGCCTTCTATATTTTTCGTCAATAAATTTTGTTTGAAAAAATTTCCACAGCATATGCATTATTTATAATGATAAAGAATAGAGAATACAGGGAGAGATCTAAGCTCCAACCGATTTTGAATGCAATCAAATTTTTGGGAAAAATTTAAGAAGATGTTCTGTGGAAATTTTCCAAACCCATTTTTTTGGCCAACTTGAGTTTTTCCTGAAAATGAAATGCTTAAGTGCAATCTTTGCTTTAGCAGCACTAAATGAGCATATTCAGATATAAAAACATTAAAAGTTGTTAAAGCTACAACCAGATAATCCTAACTAATGAATTTTAGGAAGTTGGAGAATCCGATATTTACCTTATCGAGATTTACAAATTTCCTGATATCGGGTTCTGGTTAATTTCCACAGAATTATAATCTGTCATCAATAAATCATTTGACAATTAAAATTCTATGTAACTGAATAAATCAAGTTCAAAGCTAAAATCCGCCTTTTGATAGATACCCCAAGTTTAGGGTCGAGATCAGGATCAGAAATAAAATTTAAAAAAATAAATATTTTTTAAAATTTATATTTACATTTGATCAAGATTGGAGTTAGAATTTTAGTCGAATTTAAACTGGAGTCAAAAAAATTTTGAGCGCCTATTTTTTAAAAATTCTAAAATTCCAAGAATTGTCAAATGTTGTTATTCTCAATAAAACTCTGTTAAAATTTATTAATTAGCTTAAAACTAATTGTCACAAAATCCTCAGCAATGTATGACTTATACATTATGTATGTATGTTATTGTTGAAAAATCTGAGCTTCTTCATAACACATATTTTCCATGATTAATGGTAAAAATTCTTATAAAATTTAAAAATCAGAATGTTTTTTGAAAAAGATTAAAATTATCTCAATTTCTTTATTAATTATGAATAATAAAAGCTTTATTTTCAAAAAACTGAATCACCCTATGCCATTTTACAATAATTAAGTAGTTGAATTATCTCAATAATAAAAATTATTAATAATAAATGGTGATAAAAGTTGTAAAAAAAAATTATTAATTTATTTTCATTATTACAAATATGTATGCGTGTATGTACTCAAAATATACATATACATTAATTCAGAGATTATAGGTTAAATTGAAAAACTTTGAAATTAAAAAAAAAAAAATTATTATAGACAACAACAACCATAAACACTCACACTAACATTTCGGTATATTTTTATAATAATTATTCATTTTGAAATTTTCATATTTATTTAAAGATTAGAAGTATATAAAATAATATTTGACGTAAGTAAATAAAAAAAAAATATAGTATTTTTCATATATATACAAAAAATATCTAAAAAATATAAGAGTACATTGTGTCCAATAATCGTATAGCTTTAAATACACACACAATATTTATATGACATCGAAATTATCACAAGTACGAGTATGAGTACAAATTTTTAATCCCTTATCTCCTAGACTATATTTATAAAATAGATTTATTGAAAATATTTTTTTTTAATAAAAAGTCAACAATTTTTTAAAATTATTGATATTTTTTTTTACCATTTTTTTTTTAATTAAATACAGATGTACTACAGTTATTTATTTTATTTATACTTAAAGTTTAAATAATTAAATTCAGTAGATTTAAGTGTAACCCAAAAAAATTAGCTTATATGTAACTATTATTATTAAAATTTTCAAAAAAATTAATTCAATTGACTTAGTAAAGTTCTTAAAATAGAATTTAGATTATAAACTTTTAGAAAAAAAAAAATATTGACATTTGATATTGTGCATTTAAAAAATTGACAAATTTATTTAAAATTAAAAATATTTTCACCTTTATTTCAGAAAATTCAACATTGAGACGACGGTAAATTTGAAAAGTCAACTCGTCGACATGACGCTAGTTAGCCTGAATATAAATTTTTATTATTATGAAAAAAATTTATGATTTTCACAGAATTACCGAAATGAGACATTCAACGCTGCTACAATCGGGGGGCGCAGGATTGAGGAACTATACCATTCGAAAGCAATAAAACCTCCTATCAGATCTTGCACATTAAAACTAGTCCGAAAGACTAACCATTAATTTGGCGGTCAAAGGCTTTTGTAGACATTTATAATTCACCAATATTCCAATAGGAATATTTGATGAATAATAGGTCCTAACCTAACACAGTTCAAACGATTTCGTCTGTTTAAGTCGTTTTTGAATTGAACAAAATTTAAAAATTTTCATTTTCACGACCTTAATTATAGTTTTAAATGAGAAAGAGACGGTTACGTAAAAATTTTGTTCGAGGTACAGAAATGATTCTTTTACTAAAGTCTCTTTCTGTGCTAAATTTTGTTTCTCTATCTTCGATTTCAATGTAGAAGTTTATCTTCGATTTCAATGTAGAAGTTTCGTAAAGAGAGCAAAATTTAGAAAAGAGAAAACGGAAGAGCTAACGATCAAACGAAAAGAACAGACAGAAGGAAACGAATGAATACATTTTTTTCAAATTTTTTCTGAAATAAGTACTCAAAGTTTTCAATTTCATAAAATATTTTCAATACATACATCATTATACCATAAAAATTTTTTTTTTTTACAAAACATTACAATCATCTAAAATAAAATCTTAGTGTACAACTTGAATGCAACATGTTGTATCCTTAAACATCACTTCTTAAATTCCCAAACACAGAAGTTTTTCTCACTCATTACATACCAGGATTATTTATCTGCTTACTGAACAATACCAAAATAATTTAATAAAATACATTATACATATATAACGTATGCAAGCATGTATCTATGTAAATAAATTTTCTACTTCCTATTGCTATCAAACAATTTACATAATGTTGAAATGATAGCAATAAACAAGTATATTGGGTCAATTTTTATTCAAAGTCACAACTATTCATACCTCAACCAATTATACTTGCACTATATTCTTTTTTCTTCTTTTGCCTTATTTCAAGTAGCTTTTACAATTTTTAACCAAAAACTTAACCTCTCCATTTTCTTCTCTTTCATTTCGTTTAATAGCTTTTTATTTAATATTTACGAATTCTATTACCATTCTAGTAGTAATTTACCTCCATTTTTTTTTGCGTAAATATTAAAAAAATAAGCAAAATTGGTGTTAATAATGGTAACTAAATAATAGTATATGTACTTATCTCTAGCGTGTATCTAGTATATGTAACTATAGTACAGCTCTTAATACAAAGCCATATAGTGCATTAAAATGTAATATTCATTAAACGTTTTTGCACGTTTTTTTTATTGACCTGATTTATTTCCTCATACTCATACAATTTGTTATGAGCAAAAGCAAAGCATAATTTCAATTATTTTCCATTCTTTTTCTCTTTTTTTTTTCTTTTTTGTTAAAAACTCTTATACATATTACTTTATAAATCTTATTTTAACACGTATTATGTGTATAACAATAAAAACAATAAAATATAATCAAATTATGTAAATAAATAAAACACACAAAAAAAAAAACAAATCGTCATTACTCATTACGATATTATTACGATATATAATCATCGGTCGTCATGATTAACTATTTTGTATACAAAATAATTAACAATCATACTCGTATATAACACATACAACATGTATGATATGATTATTATATGAAATTAAAATATTGCATTCACGCGGAATAAAATAACCGCATGTAATTTAGATTTTTGTTAAATTTTTCACTCTTTATGTGTTTCTCTGACAACAAAAACTTGTTAAAATTTTAAATTTTTTAGTAAATTATAAAAGTAAATTGTCAGACATTTTTTTTTTTTGAAAAAAACTATTGTAATTCCATGCATAATTTTAGCACAATTTACTTATACTTAAATTTGAAAAAAAAAAATTTGGGTTAAAAATATTTTAAGTAATTTTATTTTTTTATTACACACTTATTATGTTATTTGAACACATTTTTTACACACATATTCAGTATTTTTTGTTTGAATATGGTCAATGTAAACAGTTTATGGTTTGTATAGTTGCTTACTATATTTATGTTAAGTAGTTTTACATAATAAATATTTTATTTTTTTATTTTTGGTTAATTGACGATAATAAAGTTGAGATTAAGATTATAGAGACTATGATAAATACCAAGTGATTCTTAAAACCAGAATTTATGAAGAAGGAACACGACAAAACATTAAAATTAATGGGATAGTAAAGCGTAAATTAGGGCTACTCAAGTTTGTGTTGGAATGTCATCGGAAGTGAAATGTAAATAACAATTGTTAATTGGAGATCTATTCATATATGCACTGTATAAATTAAAATTTAAAGTTTTGCGAGAAACATTGTTTTAATCCAACTCATTTTCATACAACTTACAACAAACTTTGTATTATACAACTTCTACAATACAATACAACATGTATTTTACAATAAGTACAAAACTAAAATTTGTGTGCTTCATCGGCTATTCCATAAAGGGGCAGATTATTTTTTGAATCATTGTGCAGACGATGGCGTTATGACAGAAAGACTTAAACGAGCAAGACCTTTCGATTTAACACGAAATACTAATTTCCTTATGGAAGGGATTTAATTCCTGTACGGAAAATCCAAGTTAGGAAAGTTGGTCTGTAGGACCAATTTTATCCGTTCAGAGTTTAGGTGATTTGTTAGGGTAGAAGTCACGTTCGCTATTGTCGAAGGAAAAAGACAGATAGCGCCGTCCTTCTTCGTCTTTCGAAATTTTGTCACCTAGTACAAAAAAAAAAATCATTAGTGCTCCAAGCAAGAAATCATATTTCAACTCATTTCTATATAATAGCATTTTGTGGGTAATAAGGTCTACTACAGAAAAATTTTTCAGAATAATTAAAATTAGAATTTTGGTGAAAACAGGTTTGAAAAAATAGAAATTAAGGTTTTTAAATCTAAGATATGGAATTGTGAATTACATACAATTTCGGTTATAAACTCCAAGAATTAACAAACTTTTATTCAACCGATCAATTTTGTGCTTATGTAGTAATATCTGTCAATTCGTCTGCCTGTCTTTAGTATTCTATTCATTCTTCCCATAGTTACAATCCAAATCCCTATGCAAACACTTCGAATCTTGTTGAACTATACATAAATTTAATATTTTACCAGATTTTAAAATTTCCACAATATTAAACTGAAAATACTTTTACGCCAACTTTTCGCAATTCAATTTTATGAAGCCGTGCCCTTATATAGATTGTTTTTAAAGAAAGAAATCAGTATTATCATGCCTTATTACTTATTGGCTTAATTCAACGTAATATCAAATAATCTTCCTTCCACAGAGTAAAATACCATAGATCATATTTGTTTTTAATGTTATTGTGCAAATAACGGCAGAATGCAAATTAGCTACACGGATCACAATCACACTACAAATTTTAATTAACCCCCTTTTTGCTTTTTTACACTTACCACTTTTGAATTTTAAAATAAAAGTAAATCACAACACCGTGTATTGCCTTAATTGCTCACATACTTTTGCACAAATATAAAAAAAAAGTTACAATTAATCTTTTTTTTTAATACCTTTTGTTAAAATTTAAGACTGTAATTGAGTTGAAAAATTTAATAAAAAAAATGGGTCGGGTTTATAATGTAGCACTTTTAACCCTCAACAAATAAAAATACTGATTTTGAAAACAATTTTGGTAGGTACTGCATTATTAAAATTATTTTCATTTCTATACGAATATATTTCAAAGATTGCATGCTTTTAGGATGAGTAATGTATACAATATTTGAAATGAAACGAAAAAAAAAATTGAAACAGGCGTTTTTTGCTTTAATTTAAGGGTTAATTGCATAAGTTAAGAAAAATAATTACATTTTTTAATGGCATGGCATTTACCGTTAGTTTTCTGCATTTATAGAAATTTGGAAAAATCTACAGTTTCAGAAATATAAAACGATAACTTGAAAGGGACTGGAGGTGTCAAAAATTTTCTTCCAACGAAATTACCTATTTATAAATGAACTACAAGTTGCTTAAATTTAACTCACATAGGTCTGAAGAAAAACGATATCAAACATTTGATTTGAAAATTTTAGATAACGGTAGAATTAACGACCATTTTGTTTTTTTTTTTAAAGTTCAAATATAGTATGCCGCGGTAGAAGAAGCCTGGCACTATTTTTCTGCGTTTGCAAAATTTGAAAAAGGCTTTCGATTTTGCTGCAATAAATAGTTGAAAAATGTCATTTTTAGTGTTTTGGGACGAACATGTCCACAGACGAACAGACAGAGCAAAATTAATAAGCGATTTTTTCAAATTTTTTTTGGAAAAGTGCTAAAAAGCTAAAAAAAAAACAAATTAAGCGATCAATCAGCGTAGCGTGTACACTTTTAAATTTAGATCAAAGCTTTACAGTGATTTTTTGTTGTTGTTGTTGTTACCTAATGCAAAAGTACTATAAATATAACAAGTATATGCGTACAAATAGGTAAAGAAATGTGTGTGTTTTAGCATTTAAAATTATAATCGGTTTAAAATTAAAAAAAATTAAAATTAATTTATAATCGATTTTGTAGATAATTGCATAAACTTATTAGGTACCTATATATAGATTGAGTCTAAGACCTTTAAACTTCAAAGTATATTTTAAATTAATTACATATTTAGATATCAATACTTAGTTTACGACAAATGCTTTTCAACTAGGAATAAACGGAAATTCTGTGGCAACAAGAAAAAATTACTTAAATCAAAAATTGTTAGTTTTAAACAAGTGAAATTTAAAGTCAATTTTGAAGAAATTTCAAAAATTGTTAAATAAAAACAAGTTCATAAGATTTAGGTTAATATTTTGGTTCAACAATAATTTGATTTTTTATTTAATTTAGAAACTCTAACGGCGTACATAGGCATGCAGTTTTTAGTTTTGAAACTGTTTCATTGCTTATTTGTATTCCATAGGTTTATTATTCAAACGGGCCGCATGCAAAACATTCTATACAATCAAGCAGCAATTGCAAAATTAAAAATTGCATACCTGCATAGAGTCCTAAGAGTTTAACATTTTTTTTTCTTACTAAACCACATTCCCGAAATTTTAAGTTTGTCAAAACATAATAAATTTTTGCAGAAATATAGAGGATTCAAATGTATTATGCGCCTATTAAATGCTAAGTCAGTTATAGTTTTTTCTTGTTGCTACAGAATTGGTTTTAGAAATTATTTTATAATCTGCAATTTAAAATTAAATTTTTAATTATTAATGCAATTCGGATTATTTTATTTGATTATATACTGTGTTTAAAGTGTTTAGATATCAAAAAAATAATTACACCCATCATACGATGACAATTAATCATTGTCGTCAAAGTTTCGAAAGCTAGGAAATACGAATTTAACCATTATAATGTTAAAATTTATACAAAATAGTCCTATTTCTTGTAAACTTGCCACTAAATCACGTGTAGAGAATTAATTCCATTATAATTTACATTATATAAATAATTGCAACTCTCTTCTAAAATAATAAACAACTACAATTAAAAAAATCTAAAATTATGGCCTGATGCAATATTTTTGACAAAATTATAATCTGGAAACCAAGCAAATTTGCATTCATTTTAAAAATTAGCCCTCTATCCTTATACAATAATTATTACAATAACTTTTATGAAATCTATTAACAATTTAACAACATCTACCCGAATTTAAATCTAAATATCTTTCATAATTATTACATAAAGCCTTCATGTCTACAGTATGCCGCCGACAGCTTAATTAGTAATAAAATTCATTAATTAATTTGTGAAAAAAACAAAATCATAATTTACTATAATTTCAATTTAATTCTTCATCTTTTATGGTATAACTGTTATATAATAATTATAACAACCATATATAACTTTCTAACACTTTTCACATATGATATAACAATTTAAAATTGTTTTTGAGTTTTGCTCTATATTTTTGTTTATTCATTTTGCCCCTTTTTTTAAATTAGCCGAAAAACTCAATTTTAAAAAAAAATTATCACCTTAAAATTATACATGCATTTCTAATATGAATCATACAAGTCTAAAATTATACAAAATCATGCTCATACTCATACAGCATTACACCATGTGTGTATGTGTATATATATTTTGAAACTGTAATTTGTAAATAACAAACGAAATAACAACACCAATAATAATATGATAAAACAGTAACAATTGGGAACAAAACATGAGCAATTAAAATAAAATAATATTCGCGCTTATTATTAATGCCCTCATACAACATAACCAACCAACATTAATGCATACCTAATTATTATTCAATTATTATTATGACCTAATAGGCAGGCGTTATACGTTCATAACAATAACATAAGAAATGAGATACCCGAAACCCGCTCTCCCCCTCCCCTATCTTTTTCTATTCTCTCTTCTTTCATTTTAATTTCTATAAAAAAATTTATTTTTTATTTGTGACTACTGAGTAGGTACAAAATAGGTGTCTGTTAGGCTAGCAATTAATATTTAGAAGTCAAAAAAAAAAAAAATAAATAAATAAATAAATAAATCGGTAGCTCTAAAAAAGACCAACAAAAATGACTCAACAAAAAAATTCCTCTCTCTATAAATGGTTAAAAAATTTTTAATAAAATAAAAGAAAATCTTAGGAAATACAAAACTTAAAAAAAAAATATTTTTTTTATTTATTACGCCATTCTATGGTATCTCATAACTCTAAAGAAATAACAAGCACAATAACAATAACGACAACAGTGAAATAAATTAATGGCTACTTACTGCTTATACTTGCCATACCATACCGAGTTATTGTAAGTGTATTACCAATGGTAACGTGAAAATTATATGATTATAACCACGTTATAGATATAAAGAGATTTTTTTTTCAATATAAAAACTACTATACCTATCTAAACTAAATTGCTAACTTAGCCAACTAAGTAAGTAACAAACAAAATAAAAAAAAAATGAAAAAAAAAAACAAAACTTTCAATTTCATTATAAAACAAGAAAATTTTATAAACTTAATATCATGGAGTCGGTCCAGTAAACTCGAAGGCAATCAAATGTTTGATAATATTAAAAAGTCCCAATTGAATGTCATCCGATAAATTCCAGCACCAACACAGTATTAATGCAAAATTCACAATTCTAATGAATAGAAGCTTACTTTATTTCTGAAGTCCTCTCAAATCCTCCATATTGAATATCCTTTATATTATACGCATATAAGCATGTATTCGTTACACATACAATACAAACAGCTAATATCGAAAAATATTAGAAATATTGATAACTTTATAATGTTTGCTAATCAATTAATTCAGTTTGAGTACCGTTAAACTTTTGCCTCAAAATTAAATGTAAGCAAATACTCTTTCAGAAGCTTTGGAATTGATACAAAATAATGTATACATGCTCCCATCCTGATTGTTTTAAATTATAAACAATTTAAAAATTTACACTTAGTTGAACATTGTTATAAATCATAATGTTGTAGCAATTTTGATGTCTGGAACGGTTTATTACCTTAATGATTACTGATTATAAATGTTGTCATAATCAAAGAAACATTGAAAGCCAATACAAAGTTTTGAACATCAAAAAGAGCTCAAAGCCGACCAAAACCAGTCACTGTTATATTTGAAATACGAATTCAATCAAAAGTTATTAGGTATTTACATTTGTATGATATACATGTTTGATATACATTCATATATATGTATGATATGCATTAAAAACGAAACTACAAATGTTGCATACCATAAAAAATAAAAATAATTTTTAAGAAGCGCGAAATAAAATTATTATATTTTTTAAAATGAAAAGTAAAATTTATTGTTCGCGCTACTTTAATTTTTTTTCTTTTTTGCGCTTATTGTCTACATAATTTTTATATTTAATTTTAAACGCTTTACCAAAGATTTTACAATCTACTCCCAGCCTCTATCTCTCTCTCTCTCTCTCTTTCTTTGTATATTTAATTCCATATTAACTTTTGTACATTATTATAAGATTGATATGGAAAGAGAAAAATAGTAAAAAAAAAAGTGATTTCTTTCACTACGGTGGTTATTGTTTTTTTTTTCACATTTAATTTAAACTTTTATTTTCATTAGAGAATTACACGTTGCCGCGCACATACACAATAGCTATTCTTTAAATTTCCCATTGATAATATTTTTGGTAGTTGGTTTGTACATTTTTTTTTCTATTATTGTAATAAATTTTAATTTTTTCAAAAAGTTTTTTTCTTTTCCATATCTTATATGTAAGCCTTGCAGTATTTGAAAACTTCCTTAAATCATTAAAGGTAATCTTTGAATATAAATTGGCTACTATAACCATATTAGAAATTGCAATTTTTAAATTTTGTATATATGCGACGTACTTCCATGTCTAGATTATTATTTTTTAAATTTAAACACTATAATAGACCTTTCCTTTCTGTATTTTGAAAAAAAAAAAATTTTATATAATATAAAGGGTTATTCAAATGAATGGTTCCTATTTGGTAAAGTCACCGGTTTTTAGATTCAACCGGCGCATTTAATGATTGTAAAATATATCTAAAATTTAACATTAGATTTTAATGCAGGGCTAAAAATACAATTAATATCCAATTTTAGAAGAAAATAGAGAAATAGAGAAATAATCACAATATACATTAGCCATTATAAAATATAGATGTCCCAACAAACTTTCAATAACTGAAGCAATCTATCATAAATCTTATGTTGAGCAACACTTTTTTTCCAGAACAAAATTATTTTTGCACGATTTTGTATAGATTGCTATAGCAGGGTGGTCATCTTTCTAATAAAAACTCAAATTACAATGCGAAACTGAAGCCTTATATAGACTTCATATGATCATGCACAGTGAAATTTAGAATAAAAAGCAAATTGTCTTGTACTATGTAGTTTGACAAAAAAATTTTTTGTATATACACATGGTCTGTTCGATTAGGTTAAAAAGAAAGTATATTCGACATGACACTTTATAAATCAAATATTGAATTTTTGGAAGCTTATACACAAAAATTTAAAAAAATTATTATAGCTTTGTTGTGCTCATTGTAGATTGTAGATTGTAAACGCACGGTAACAATTCACTGCGACTACGTAAAGGATCTATTGCCCCTCCCCCCAGAAGGTGTATTGAAGTCTCCAGGCCCAGCCCGCTGAGGTGCCCCCTAAATCTACAGCGACAAGAGCTTGGTGAGGATTCTCACCTCGTGGATTCTCAGAACCTGGAGCTTCTGGGAATTCTGACCAGGATTTTGGTCATAATTTCCCAGAAGCTCCTTGGCCTGTCGCAGCTGCGAAAGATTTCTCCAGCGTTCCGGCCGCCTCCTCTCTAATTTCTTTCTTAGTTCCCAACGAATAGTATGTCCCTCTCCGCCCACGCATTGTTCATTGCATTTATTCAGTGAATAATTGTTGTGCTCATTGCAAGTACATTTAGCTATTCACCATGAATAGATGATCTTGTACTTATAATTATTATCACTTTGCTCACTTTATTAAGAATGTGATAGATATTTTCATATGACCAAACAATACACATATGTACATACATGTTATTTATGTATTATAAAGCGCTTATTACATATATCGCGCGTTTCACTATGCGAAATATAAAAGTGCACATAAAAAGAAAATTTACCAAGTTTTTTATCGTTATATGCAAAAAACAAAAAAAACCAAAATGAATGTAAACCCGGAAAAAAAATTCCAAATAAAGCTGATAAATCATATTGAATTGTTCATATACACACAACTACAATAAAGATTTATTGCATTTATTTTACGATTGCAATTGCACATAGCGCAACAAAAATAATATAGATAATAAAACAAATAAAATCTAGTATGTACGAAGTCAAAACAGAAGAAAAACATCAAATATCTATAGCCCCCGCATTTTTTTTTTCTTTTTAAGACGGAAATAAGGAATACGAAAATTTATTATTCTCCTTTCTTAAATTTACATTCCATTTTGTTTAAATGCCGATAACTTCCTTAGACATTACTACTGGAATAGTAGGTATACAAGTATATAATAGCGTTCGGAATTCATGTTTAGCACTTTCAAATACGGAAATCAATATAAATTGACACTAAATGATTAATTAAAATATTCGAAATATACAAATTGGCATTTAAATCATTTTTAGCGAAACTGTGATAATTAAAGATTGGAATCGAACATTTTATAGTTATTTATCAATAGTTATCATGTAAAATGAAAGTATTACGTCATTGCCCGAACTTCAACCCTACTTTTTAATTTATTCTAAGTATGGGCAACAGCTAACACGTACAATTACCCCATTTCCTCTATAAAAAATAGATAAATGCTGCCAAGTTAGTTAGATATAATCGATCTCAGGTACTATCAGCCATATGAGTACAAACAATAAAAATAAGTACACTTGTCGAGTACCTATAAGAAGCGACATTCCACTCATTGTTATACAAAATCTACATGCCACATTACATTTCTTTCTTTTAGCAATAAAAGAATTATATGATCTATTGTAATTTTTTGTATATATGAAGCGTATTTCCTAATCATAGTCTCTGAGAAAAATTCCTTGGAATGTGTCAACAAAGAATATTACATGAATACAACTTCAAATTTCCTTGTAACTAGTACGTTTTTGTTTCTCCTATTTAATTTACAGGCATTTATATGAACGTAATTCATTTCTAATGTTATATCGCCCTCACTATAGAAAAATAAATAATTGTCATTCGAAAAATGTGTTATAACTTTCGAACCCACAGCTTTTTCAAATAAAATTTTATCTAAAAACTATCGAAGGATTGTTCCAAACAACTTATTAGTAAATAGTGGTCGGCAAAAAATTTTGATTTTGTTTTTGTATATAAAAAGCATATTAATTTATGCAAGAAAATTGACATCATATTTCTAAGTAAAAGCTTCGATTTCTTATAGCCTATGGTAGGCTCTTATTATCTTCTAATTTTAAGAGAAAAAATTACATTCGAGCATCCGTACTTATAAACAATCAATAAAATGTTAAAATCATTTTATTTATGGGTTAATGGAGGTGCCATAATTTGAGTAGCTCTTTCATTACACTATAATATAAAAGAAAATATGTTAAAATTTAATTATAAATAATTTTCAATCTGTAATAAATTACCCCACAATTTTCATGATCATTTCAAAATTTTAATTTCCTTATTTACATTTTTCCCCAAAATATACAAGATCACTATGATATTTCTTCATTTTAAGATTCATTTTTCTAAATCAAACAACAAATATATTTTAAAACTGTAACAATAACCGTAACGAACGACAGCTTATACAAATTGATTTTCTATAATAATATTTGCTCTTTTTGAATATTTGCAAATCTCATCGTGCCGTATACGTTATTGTCTTATCGTCAGTTAATTTTATTTTATTATTGGTTTTTCTTAATAGTTTTGTTTTTTTTTTCTTGTTTAAATTTAATGAATTAGTCACGAATTAGTTGAAAACGTGTCTATCAAAATGTAAAAGAATGCAAGTAATAAAACATTGCAATTTATAACTGTTTTTTTTTTGTATAACACTTTTGAGTGAAAATGTTATAATCGTAAATTTTTGTTTATTTTATTGCCGGAAAAGAATGTGTTTTCATCATAATCTAGGACGTAAAATTAAGTAGTTTTTTTTTTGTTTTCGATACTTTATTATCGCTATTAAAATTAATATATTTTAGCATTTATCGTAAATATAAAAAAGTAGTTTTGAAAAAGTAAATATGTTGGTTCAATGCTTAAGGCTTCAATGTAATAATAATTTTTTTAACAAATCGGTAGTTGCGACGCACACAAACTAAATTTGGATGGAAATGCATATTATGTACATAAATATAAGATTGCATCACTCTGAAATTTAAAAGTAACTGCCATGTAAAATTTTAAACTTGTTACAGTTGTACTCAATAAAAGTAGTTTTAAGACAGACAAAGTTAACAACTTTATAGCATATACACTTGTATTCTGGCAACAGTAGTAACCTCAAGTACTATATGCTTATCAAAATTTAAGCTTACATGTAATTATCTATTGTTGATTTTCATATGCTTGGCAATTAATACGCAGCTCTTTTATTTTCATTTAATTAATTACGAAAATTATTATTAAGAAATTTTTTCTAGCGAAATAATACAAGCTTGACTGTAAAAGTAATACAGGGTATAATAAAAGAATTCCTTATATGCAGTAAAATACAAAAACAAATAAATATGCTTTAAGAAAGAACTGCAATAACCCTGTACGTTTAAAAATACGAACCTTATTAAGAGGTTTAGTCTCTCCTCTTCCTCAGTTGCCAAGAAAATTTTACAATATCTTTCTTCCTAAAAAATAAATTTTGGGTTTTTGATAAGTAGATGACTAGACCACCGTATAATCCTAGTCTCAGGTATGATAAAACAAAAATTAATTTTTGCCAACTTCTCGTAAAAATTCAGCCCCAATTGGGCAGAGAATGCGAATTTCTCGCTGAAATTTTCTTTATTTTGTTTAAATTCGATTATTAATTTTTTTCTATCTAATTTGTTTACTACGCATAATTTAAGAGTAAATTTTGGAATGCCATTGATTTGAGAGAGTGTAAAAGTATTAATTTGAGAACTTGAAATTAATTTATTCTTATAATTAAACAAAATCATGCCTTATTTCATCATAATTTTTACTGATTAATCGTTCGTCAAATATTTTATTTTAATCTACAACAATGTAACATAAAACAATTATTATGATAACACAATATCGTACAATATAACAATAATAATAACAATAAAATGCAAATCCAAAAATAATCAATATTTCATTCATAAAATACGCAAATTATTTTCTATTACTCATTGTAAAATTTTTTTATTAGCACACCCATAGCAATGACGTGGTATTTATATTTTTACACGTAGCATTATAAAATTATTAAAACTAACCATTTTTATTTCATCATGGCATAATTTTAATCAAAAATAGAATTTTTTTTTTTTATTTGGAAAAAACACAAACAAATCAAAATTGCTTTTTTTTTAACGTAAATTGCAATTCCGTCACCTTTTTCTTGCCTTCTCTTTTCGAAATTTTCAAAATAAAAAAAAAAGCAAATTATCATAATCATTTATTATCATCATGTGGTCAATATTATCATAATCATCATCATTTTTTTAAAATCTTTTCGTAATAATGCCAACCAACGAAAATAAAACAAGAAAATTTTGAATTCTTAAGAATTTATAAGCAAAACGCAAATCACTTAAGTACCATTAAGCAAAAGAAAAAAAACGCTCCCAATGAATGCTAATTTTATTACTTTTACAAATAAAAATTTTCGTTCAAATTAAGCTTTTTTTTTTGAAGTTCTTAACGCTTAAGAATTGAATAAATTTTCGTATAAGTAAAAAATATATTTATTTTGTTAGTACAAAGATGGGACACAACAATTCCCGAGCATAATGCTTTTCCCGGAATTTTAGAATATTTTAAAAATTCTTACAAAACAGAGCTCTTGAAAATTCTTCGATAACTGGCAGCAGTCATTTCATATCAAAATAATTTGTATTTGCCACTGGCTCTCACAAAAGTTTTTGTTTGTCATTAATGTTTACCAAAATTAAATTGACACTCTTATCAAATTTTGTGAATATTGAGCATAAATGTGTATCTCGATATTTTACTCGCAAAGTGAGAAAAAAGTGAGTGACTACCATATGTAATAATATAATTTTCAAGTGAAAAGATTTATTCTGTATTGCATACCCCGTTTTTTTCTAAAATGTATATACAAAACTTATTCACTTTGTTTTTGACATTCAATTGATAATTTGAGAAAAAATGCAAAAATTCAATTGAAAAAATTAGTATTCTTATTGAAAAAATGAAATATACATTAGAAAAACTATTAGAAAGAATTCTGATTTGAAAGTGAATGAGAAGTAAAATGAAAAAGCAAGACACACTATATTAGACTATAAATTTTTAAATTTAATTTTAATAAAGCCTATCATTCTCTACAACTTGTATTTTAGGGAAATTCAGGGTTAAATGTAAGATAAATGTATAACAATTATATAGGCAGACATTCAAAATCCCCAAAATATTTTTATTAAAAAAAAAAATTAAATGAAAATATTTAGATGCAATGCAATCCACATGTTTAAATAAAATTTGCTCAAATTTTTAATTTCCTAATTCCAATATTCCACTTTTAACAACGTCAACGAATTTGACATATAAAAGAGCATAATAATATTTTATTTACTACGTTGTACAATATTATGCTCTTAATCACCACTACCATATCACTAATTAACAAATTGTTCCAGAGAACAATCGAGAAAGTCACACAACGTAGTCACTACTACTCTGTCTCTTATCTCCGAATTTTATAATAAAAACAAATTTTATAAAATTCTAAAAATCAATATTATAACTGGTATTTTACGTTAGAACTACTTAAACGTGGTATTATTCAAGTAAACATGCGAATAACACAGCGTTCTTTTACGCGTTCTCTGAAATCCGATTTTTTTTTATTTAACGAATGAAAAAAAAGACCCTTCTTAACTTCTCTTAATTGCATTTTTATATAAAAAAAAATTATTTTAATTAGTAATTAAATAGTGGAATGTTATTTACATTTCAGCAGAAAAAAAAAAATGCTGACAAAAACAAAAACTAGTTGTGTATGATTCATAAAAATTTTATTTTGAACTTAAAAAATTTTGCACCTATTAAAGACGAAAAACAAAAAAAAAAACAACGAATGAACAAAATAACATAAAAATTAAAATTTATTCACTATTAAAAATTAAAAATTAATTTTGCATAAAAAAATACTTTTATCACAGTAGAAAACTTCTGATTCACAGCCAGAATATTGTTATAAATTTGGAATACCGCACAGATTTTTTTTTAAAGACTCAAATACAAACAATAATAATTAAAATAAATATTAAATGCGCGCTGTCATGGTAGAAATATTTTACTATACAGTGATACACGTACAGTGATACAGTATACAAGTTCACTGTTGTGAGTTTTACGAGGTTCGGAAAGTTCAATTTAACAATACGAATTGTTTATACTATGAATAATTTTTGTTTTCAATTTATTATTGTATTTTGTACAGTAAAATAATTATTACAAAATTTTTACAATATTCTCTGATGAAATTGAAATTGCAATTCAATATAAAAATTATGAAATTTTGAAACTACAACAATAATATTATTGGCATGACAAATAATTTTATAATTGAATGGCAAATATAATAAGTAGCCATTAGTATATTAAATTTTAAATAAATTATTGAGCAATGTGTAATAAATTTTTCAGGTTAATAATTTTTATAATCGAGAACATTTAAAGGCACAATCGAAAATATGATTTACAAGCTGGTCAGGTAATCAGCATATGGGCGTAAATACCGCCGATTATTTTACAGTAATTAAAAGTTAAATTTTTCAACAATTACTGTTCACTGCTTTTGAAAACCATAAATGAGATTACAAAACCAGCAAATTTTCTTATTATATGCAATTTTACTCTCTGCAACATAAGAGCCACAAGTTACGTTTCAAAATGAGTAATTACAAAATAGGTGCGACACACTATATAATTTAAATTTCTTAAAATTTAAGCGTATAGCTCATCACTAAAATTAAACTTGGGACTATATGTTGTAAATGGAACACTACTTTGTTATATAGGAAATCTTGCTATATACGGGTGAGTAAAAAGTAACCTGTAAATTTTAGTGTTAATAATTTGTTTTTTACATTAAAATAAAAAAGCCATCTGCCGGAATAAATGTCTATATTTTTCTCAACTGCCCCTTTATACACATGGGGATCAGTTAATAGTTTTAACCTTAAATATAACACGTCTAAAATGTTTGTATGCCCTTAAATATAACGCACATATTGATTAAATTTATAGAGCAATCAAATTACTCAAATAAACAAATCAAATCCAAAACTAAGTGAATTAAAATGAGAACGTTTCTCTATTTAAAAATATAGGTAGGCATTGAAGTCTTTCATTTTCATTGAACTAGCTTGGAAGTGATTAAGGGTTAAATTTTGTTGTAAAAATCATATTTATCGACTAAAATCAAATTCGAATTTCTTTAATATTTTACTCTTTTCTAAATTCTTTGATAATTTGAATTAACAAAGAGCTCCAATAGGCCACAATTTTTTATTCCAGTTGAAATTAATAACAATTTACCTAAAGATCTCTGTTTTCTTAAACAAACACAAAAGAAAAAAATTTTTACTTACTTATTTACTCATTCCTAAAAGTAATTGAGATCATTATGTAATGGCCTTAAGTATAATTAAATTTAAAATTACATAACTTTCTTCTATATATATTTTTTTTTTTAATTTTTAAATACAATGGATTTTTAGACATGACCATGTCAAATAAATAAATTCTAAATAAAATGACAAGTTCAAATATTTTATTAAGTTAAGTGTAAACGTGAAGTTTTGTAATAAAATTTAAGTACATTTTCATTATCTTATAATTGTTCTCTTTCTCTCTTCCTGTCTCTCTCTTGCGCATAATTTTAATTAAATTATAACTTTTTTCTAACCTAATTCTATCAACCTTGTTAAAATATCATGCGACCCAGACAAAAAATTTTAGTTAATGCTTTTTGAAAAATTAAAATTTTCCCATGATTTCATATCAAAATCTGCAAATGAAACTGAAAATGAAAAAATGCTAAGTACCTATACAAATCATAATTTTCTACATAGAGTTGGCAACGAAACAGAAAAAAAACAAAACATAGATTTTCAATAATTTTTCTTTTAAAAGTGGCAATTTAAGTGGTGACCGCGCAAGCCTTAAGCTAAAATTAAATTAAAATTTAATCAAAAGTAATATGCCCTACTCATAATAACAGAGGCAAAAGCTATCAATAAGATAAGTAGAAAATTTAAAATGAATATTAACTTAAGAAATTTATGGCTAGTATTAAAAGTGTTATAGTTCTCCAATTAACTCTAGGATATCTACACAATAATCGGAATAAATTTAAGTGAATAGGGAGCGGAATCGGCAACCCTTTATTCAACAACCCTCACCCCAAGGCTATTGATTCAAAGAACACGACATGTTTTTGGAAACAGATCACTTTCTTTACAAATATAAATAACTCCTTTCCCTTTACCACCAAAAACGGATACTATGTCAACATATTGGACTGATTCATTTGAAATTGATTCGTATTTTTATTTGATATTATTGCATTTTAAAGTTCAATATTGAGGCATTGGGATAAGGCATCGCATTACGCCTTAATAAGATTGTTAATTGTGCGAAAAACCGCAGTTAAAACATTCTTTCGAAATTCATTTTCCTTCTCCTTTTCCTCGTAATGTCTCTTGAATTTAATCATTTTTCAAGCAAATTTTTTTTGATAAGTTGTCTGCGGTAGAATAAACTTTGGCATTGAAGATTTCGTTGCGTGAGCTTTATGTCGTATCAAAGTTATTGACCTTAATGACTAAGTCAACCTTATACCACAAATTTCCTTTGATTACCAATACTTATAAAATCTCAAAATAATTTTCCAATATGGTACTCAAATCTGGCTCTTCCCGTGGTTTACTTTGCCTGCCGTGTTATACTCTATTCAAATAGATATTTATAGCTCCGATAGCTATTTATGACTGCAGCATTTCAATATTTTACATATTTTCATCTTCATTGTTACAAACTAAATTCCAAATTTATTACAATATTTGAATGCATTCTACTACTTCAATGTAATAGTCATTCAAAAATTTTTTACTCCAATTCAATTGTACCAACAAAACAGACGCGAAAAAAAAATTTCCAAGTGTTAATCTTAAGTCTTAATCTGCAATTCTCATTTATTTTAACTTATCTAACATTTAATTCGTTAATTATTTTCTATCTCTTTCTTTCCTTTTCAATTTAATTGCTAAAGTATTTCGCTATATTATAAAATTAACCTCTATTTGTAATAATTTTACAATTTTTATTTTTAAAGTTAAAGCCAAAAAAACAAACCACTGTATAAAAAGTATAATAGATGAAGATGGTTATGTAATAACCATCATTTCGCGGTTAAACCATTTTATAGATTTGTAATTTTTAACGCATGATTTTGTTTCTTTTTTTTTTTTTTTGTTTTTGCGCCTTTTTATTTTTGAAGCATAAAAATTATATGTCTAATTGAGTACAAAACGCTACTCAATATAAAAAAAAAACACATAAGAAGGCTACAAGTTTTGAATTTTAATAATATGAAAAAATAAAAATCGTTATTTCTTATGTAATTTGAAACCATTTAAAAAAATATATTTTTTTTTCAACTCTTTTCATTTTATATTTTATTTAAATGTGAATTGAAAGTGTTGCCGTTTTTCATAAAGTCGAAGTAATTTCAATTTACAGCTTAAACGTGTATTTCGTTTTTTCTTCTGACTTTTTATTCGCTTTCGAATCAGAATTCTTCATTTTTCTGATGGGTACTTGATTTTTCCTTTAACACTACTTATTTTTTTTAATTACTCATTTTTTCTTAAAATATCAATTGTACGTCTCACCTTCAAAAGCAAAATGAATAAATTTTGTATACATTTTAGAAAAAACGAGATACACAATAAGAAATAATTCTTCTCAGTCGATAGTTGCTCACTTTCTTCTAACTTGATGAATAAAATAGCAACACGGTCGGGCCGTTAATTACTTAATTGTTTTCTAAATACCATTTATGTCTGAAGATCATAAAATAATATAAAGTACCAGTTGCAGTTATCTACTTCTTTTATGCAAAATTAATTCTTGTATTGTGTTCGATTCTTAAACAATAAGGTTAATTTGTATTGAAAGTGAAGACTTCAATGGAATATCGCTTCTCATAAAAACCCGTTCTCCCAAAATTCCACTAACAAAACATATATATCCAATTGCATTCACATGCTCCTTCTTCTACTTTTCCGAATATTTTATTGTACACTGAAGTTCATCTTAAAAAGATTAAATCTTAAAAAACAAACTCCCAAATATAAACATAATAATATATTCGTCATAATTGCATACCATTTAGAATTAACCATTTATAATTTGCCTAAATAAGGTTTAGTTCCAAATTTAATAAATAAATTTTCTCCCGCCACAATTCTTAATGCCTGTTGTCGCTTTTGCTTAAAATCTCTCTTTAATTAATATATTTTTAATAACTTCACAGAATTACCACCAAGCAAGCGATAACTGACTATAAAAAGCATGGGAATATTTAATACTAACTTTTTCGGAAAAACGACATTACTTTAACATCGTGATTTTGCACTCCCACCATTTTTCGGTTAAAAATTCCTTGTAAAATTTAATAAATTTTTGCAGATTTCGTCAAATTTCAAACCTCATTTACCCTATTTCTTTTCAATACCATTCAAAACGGCAACACTATAATAACGTAATGGTTATTTGTAAAACGGTAAGACACCAAGAAAAAAAATTTGTTTTCTTTAAGCCAAATATTGAAATTCAAATGATTTGCGTGTCACTTTAATGGATTTTCAGTGTGATTTTTTTGTTTTGAATTTTTGATTTTTATTTCAAATTATTTTTTGTTTCATTTACACGTCATTTTTATTTGTGTTTTGTTTTTTTTTTTGTCGTTAATCTTAAAATGTTTCAATTTTTTTTTTATTTTCAAAAATGAAAATAAATTAGAGTAAGGGATTTGAGTAAATTTTAATTTATATTAATTAAAAAAAAAAGTCAAAAATTTACGAATTTTAAAAAAACAAAATAGTTTGTTTTAAAGCGCGTTAAATATTTTTTTTAAACTACAAATTTAATTTGAATATTTTTGATTTGAAATTAAATAAAAAAAAAAATCCAAGGTAAAGAGAAATTTCGTTGGAATTTTTTCTTTTTTTTGTGAAAATTAACTATGTTTGAACTTTTCAAATTACAAATTCTGTTTTTGATTGCTTGATGCATTTTTTGTATAAAGTTTAAAAACGTACGACCTTCAAATAATGAAGATGTGATTTGCATTAATTATGTAAATTAAATTATTTTTTTTTATATATTTTATTTTCTCCATATACTATTTTTACATATTTAAAATATTTGTAATATTACGATGTAAAAACCGATTTATTAAGTTTTTATGTAACAGCGATTTTTATAATGAAATTTTGATTGTATATGATTAAAACAAAAAAAAAAAAAAACTCTGACATAATTTGAATTTTAAAAAGAAAATTTATGTCAAATTAGGTAACAAATAAATTTATTTACCGGCTAAAAACACACCATATAAAACACATACGTACGTTTTGAACTCATAAAATAGATTCGGTATAATTTACGTATTTGAAATTGAAAAATTTGTCCGAAAGAGGCTAAATAAAAAAGTAAAAAGACTAAGTAAAATCTATTGTTCTTTAAATTAAACAAGTAAGAAAAAATTTTTGGGCACTCGTTATAAAATTTCACAGAAAGCATAAAATAACAAATAATAATAATAAATGGAAAACATGTTTTTAGTCACATCGAACACCATCATTCAAAGACATCTGACGTGTTCAATATTTTTTAATAGAAATTAAAAAAAAAAAACATTTTAGCTTTTTATTATATTAATTCAATTCAATCAGCACCTCGACTTCACAAGATCAAGATTCAGGGTTCCGATAAATTTTAACAGATCCATCATGCACAAAGATTCATGAGAACCCAAGTTCAAGACCCCGAGAAATATGTATCTAGAAGCGGGCCAAGCTATCATACTCAAATAGAACATGAGTGGAGTACTCCGTGCCCCGGTCGCAGAACCTACATCGCTTCGTATTTGAACTGCCAATCTTGTGTATATATGAGTTAAAGGACCCATGCTCAGTGACAAACCACTATAGAACATTTTAATTAGCTAAATCCTTATATTTTCAAATTCAATTTCAAAAAACTACTTTTTAATCTTAAAGCTTCTACAGTCAGTCGCAAAAGTGAGTAAACAGTAAAAAAAATTAATTTCAACTTAAAATTTTTTTGGTTAAATTAGATGAATGATCAATGTGATTTAGAAATAAAGTTTCTTTAATTCATCTACAACAATAAACAAAAACAAGAAATAAAAAAAAAATTTGAAAAACTATTATTCAGATGCATCAGGACGGCAAATCTCTGAGAGAAATTGCAAAAATAGTTAAAAGGTGTCCTGTTACAATAAAAAAAATTGTGGACAAGTACAAAAATTTTCATGTTCTACAAAATTTCAAACGAATAGGCCGACCAAAAAAATTGACTGAGAGAGAAAAAAGAGAACTGGTAAAAGAAGTTAAGGCTAATCCCAGATCCAGCGCGGTAAAATTAGCTGAAAATATTAGTAGAGAACGTGGAGAAGGTATAAGTGCTGATACAGTTCGCCGCGCACTACATGAAAGGGGTCTACATGGTAGGGTTCCCAGAAAAAAACCGTACATCTCAGAAGTCAACAAAATGAAACGAATACAATATGCTAAAAAATACAAAGACAGTGACTTTTCGTTTTGGAAAAAGGTTTTATTTACGGATGAAAGCAAATTTGAAATTTATAGTAATAAAACAAATAATAAAATTTGGAGAGGAAAAAATCAAGAGCTTATAGACAAAAATACGATCAAGACAGTTAAACACGGAAATGGATCAGTAATGGTATGGGAGTGTATGGGAGCATCTGGTGTCGGGAATCTTACTTTTATTGAAGGAAAAATAACGAAAGAAGATTATTTGAATATTTTAAAAGAAAATATTCCAGCTAGCATTGCAAAACTTGAATTACCGTGCTCTTGGGTCTTCCAGCAAGACAACGACCCAAAGCACACATCATATTTGGTGCGAGAATGGCTACTATATAACACACCTAAGCGGCTCGAACATCCCCCACAATCACCAGACCTCAATCCCATAGAAAATCTATGGGATTTTTTAGATCGCCAAATTCGCAAGCGAAAAATAACCAGTAAGGAGACCTTAAAAGAAGTTATCAAAGATGAATGGACGAAAATCTCACCTGATATAACTAAAAACTTAATTTGTTCTATGCCAAGAAGAATTAAAGCGGTAATAGAAGCTAAAGGAAGCGCTACTAAGTATTAATAATGTTTAAGAATAAAAAACAATGTTTAATTATAACTTTTGAAATAAGAATTTTTTTTTTGTTTACTTACTTTTGCGGCGAAAATTTAGTTAATTTTTCTTATTTATGTTAATATTTATGAAGTTTTTATTATTTGTTAAATTTTTATTTTTGTATATTGTTAAGCATGAATTAAACGAAGTTTATTTCAAAATTACATTGATCTTTCATTGAATTTAACCACAAAAATTTGAAGTTGAACTTAATTTTTTTAGCTGTTTACTCACTTTTGCGACTGACTGTATGTCATTAAATTTTTAAAATTATAATTCAATTATGAATAACAACATCTGACAGTTGAAAATTAAATGACAACTCACAATTGAATGACAGTTGACAAATGAAGAACGGTTGACAATTGAATGATAATTGGCAATTAAATGACAACTGACAATTGAATAGCAGATAACAATTGAATAACAGTTGAAAACTGAATTGCAAACATGAATTACTATTCCAAAAAATTTCTTAATATTTTCTTAATATTGCTGCCATATTTTGAAATTTTACAAACTTCAAATTACATTACACTCCCATTCTTTTATTTGATGTAAATATTTATTAATAAAAAAAAAATTTTCCTTCTTATAAAAGAACCTTGCAATTTTCCAGAATAATTTATTATGCCAAATATTAATTAAAATTTGAGACTAAATCTATCAAAAAATATTAACAAATCAATTTATTAATTTATTTTTTTTTTTAAATAAAAAATCTTTGATTGATCTTTGACACTGACGTATGCAATTTTTTTCTTCTTCTCCAAAATTCATATTGTATTTTTTTGACAAATCGAAAACTTGTATTCCAAATTTTATGCCAAATTTGTATTTTAAATATTAATAATTACAACAAAAAAAAGAACCTGAAAACTAAAAAGTCTTCAATTTAACAAAAATTTACATTTAAAAAATAATTACTCATAAAAATGAAGAACAAAAAAATTAACGTTTACCTTTTTAATTAACCAAATATTTTTCTAATCATCTGAATAATTTTTCAAAAAAAAAAAAAAAAAGAATTCATCAATAAATGACATGAATACCAAATGGAATCGTCATTTTATTTCAAAAAAAAAAAAAACAACACAAATTTTACTTTCTAGAATTCATTACAGATTTTATGAAGAAAAAAAGAGAAACAGCAACATTTTAAAAAAAAACTTGTTCACATAAAAAATCAAAAGAGATAAAATTAAATTTTAAAAAATAAACTTAAGAATTAAAAAACAAAATTACAAAAAAAAAACAAATTACGATTTATTGATGAGTGATGATTCGAAAATATTTTGCAAAATAAACAAAAATAAATTTGAAATTTTGTTCTAACTACCATAAGATATTGCTGGGTTGTCTTAATTCTAAAAGAAACCGTCTTCCATATTTCATGTCGAATTTTTCAGTTGCTTTTTAAAAATACAAAGTAGAACGCCCAGCATAATAGCAAGTTATATAACAATGTTGGAGTATGGTAGAGTTGATCGCAGCATACTGTTGGGAGTGCTTTTCGGATGTCTTATGGAGATAACAGAGGGGTAGAGGACGTTGAGCATGAAGGTGGTGCAAGAAGACCGCCATCTTTTACGACGGCCTCAAGGACCTGCCGGGGGATTGCTTGATTGATTCTGGTAGATGGTTTGGGGAATTACATTGCATGAGGGGTTGCCAAAATTTAATTTTTATCAAAATTTGAAAAAAAAGTTTTAGCGTATACTTATAAAAAAAATCCGAGCAAATCTGATTGCAAAAGTACAATTTTAAGTCAATTTCCGAAGTATTGCTGGGCAAATGTTATAAAATCAAGACGTGAAGTCCTGCAGTTATTTCAACATCAGAAAAACAAACCTATTAAGGCAATAAAAAGCTTCAGCGTAAAACAAAATTTCAATTTCAATGTAAGTTTGTGAATAGGCAGCTTATATTCCGATTTTGAAATTTAATTTTAACAACTACATTTATTCCATAATTTTGACAACTAATCATTTTCTTAATTAAGGATCACCCTTACTCCATTATTATTTTCAAAATATTTACAATGTAAACGAAAAAACTAATTTCTTTCAATTATTTTTTTCAATATTAAACGAACAATTAACAAAATAATTTAAAAAAGAAGAACAGTTCTTCAATAAAAACAAAAAAAAAAACACTTCTCACACATTCAATTACATTGTAGTGAAAGAGACAATAATATAAAACAAGAAGAACAAATCAACTACGATTAAGAATTTCCCATTAAAAATAAAACAAAATTTTAAAAAATTAAAACACAAGAGAGATTCTTTTAAAGGCAATCAATTTTTTTTTAAGTTTTTTGAAAACTTGCCCCAAAAATAAAATTTTCGTAAGGAAAAGAAAAAAAATTTAAAACCTCAAAAAAGCTTCTCTTCTATAAGGCAAGGAAACAAAATGATCACCTCACTGCGATTTTTTTTTTTGAAATTATTTTATTATTCTCTTCTTTGTATACTGTGGCGAAGCGATCGTTGAAATTGAATTAATGGCTAAGCTATACAATATTGTATACGCGTATATATACATCTATACTTAAGAATCATAAGGAGAAAAACAAAAATTTTCTCAATACAATAAAATTTTTGGACTTCACCTTGAAAATTACTGGTTTACTACTAAAGATTCAAATAAAAATAATAATAAACTATCAATAAGAAGAAGAAGAAGAAGCAACAGAACAGAAGAAACTCTAGAAAGAACTCGCGTAAAGAATATTAAAAAGTCGCACATTTTTCATTTTTTATTTTTAAACTTCTTTCTTAAGTTTTTCTTTTTTTAACCGATGATGGAGGAGCAACTACATATTCTTTAATAGCATTCAACAAAAATATATGTATACAGATACTTTAATACCTACACATACCCTCTTTACCTTCGTGTGGTATGTGCGTGTGTAAATGCTCGGAATGATCATATTGATTACATATACATATGTAGATATATATGTGAATACCCGAATATTTTTAAATGTACACCTTAATGATCAAGCATATATACATACTACCTATTTATATAAGCATACCGATGTGGCCAAATCAAGCAAATCCAAAGTTCAAAGAAAGAGGAATCGATAACAATAATAATAAACAACTTTACTATATTTACTATACGATCACCATATATGGAAACATTTAAAATTTATCAGATGTGTCTGTAGACTTATAGAACCAGAGTATATAGTCTTATATTTTGTATTGTAAATTTAGAAAATTGTAAGTTACTTATTATGTGCAGAACAGATCAAATGTAAAAGTACAAATCGGAATGTCTTCATATGCCACCTGTTCCCTTAATGATATTACAAGAAAATATTAAGTTTTCAGAAATAAAATAGGATATGAATCAAGAGCTCTCCAAATAGCAAAGTGATTTAAAACAGTTTCGGTCAAATTCATCCTGAAGACTGGAATTGCAACTACGATTAACCCGATTATCTCAATTATTTCCAGAAAAATTGGTAATTATACTATTCAAATACATTTGAAGAGGTTGATATTGAATTAATTGAAAAAAGTTAAAAAAAAAAAGGAAACAACTATAAGAACACCAAATTTGTTTCTTATTCAGATTGTCATAAGCCTGTGGCTATATTTATTTTGCCAGAGTTTCCACAATATCCATAGTTTGACAATCCAATTTTTGACAGATACATGGCATTTAAGTCCATGAATTTAAAATCAAAATATTATATATGTAAGCAAGGAAGCTCAAGAATATTGCAATTTTAAATAATTACTTTTAGACTCTTATTAACAAAGTAATAACTTCTACTAAATTGAGTATAATTCCTCAATGGTGAATATAATGGATATATTCTTAAACCAACAATACCCTAAACATATCGCAATTACAGTCCAATATCCTCTAGAACTACATAGAATTTTAAATGAAATTCAAAATTCAAAAGGAAAAAAAAAAGCATAATCCAAAAACTTAAATTTCCAATTTATTTGACTGCTCTTTGAACAGCTTAACTAGAAGGAAGTAAGTATACGCATCTTTTGAATAAAAATTATTTTTTGTAATTTTATTTTATCATTAAATTTTTCATCATCTTATGGTTTTAAATCAAAAAATTTATAATGTTCGACTTAATGACGATCAATTTCCAACTCAACTTTTCAATATGTCTTCACAATTGCAAACAAACACAGGTTATAAAGTAAAAAATTATTGTTCAAATAAGTTATTTTCAAAGCTCTAATTTTAATTTTTGAAAAAAAAATGGTAGATTTTTAGATGTACTTTTATTTACAAGTGAGGAACATCGAAATTGTACTAGTATGCAGATTAAAATTTAAAGAATTCGAAATTCAAATAAATTTAGAAACAGAAAAATTCAGTTTAGAGACCAATTTTGAAAGCAGCCGCAGAATATGTTCTGCAAATATCCAACATAGTGCTGGAAAATTTCAAACAAATTATATTAACTATTGAGTCAAGAATGTGTGGGACATTACTTTTTTAACTTGATAGTAAATTTGCTAACTTCAATACCTTAGATATAATTTTTACTTGAGAGTTTCGTAAATTTTTTTTTACCTACGTTTTATTTTATTATTATTTCTTAATAGGAATATGAAGATAATATTGTTATACACAGCCCTACATACACGTAGTTAATGTTATGTACATTTATAAACCCAAATAAACCAAACAGAATTGTATGTATGTACATACAATTGTATATAGTTAAATATTTGAATTTCAACAGGTATGAGCGTTTGTTTACAAGTTACTTGTATTCTTACGATGCGTGTTTTTAATAATAAAAAATATAAAAACAAAATAAACATACACATACAAAATTATTAATCATCTAATTATAGGATACTTTGGTATAACAACCACTCAATTATTTATTATACAGTTCCACATGATGTAAAGATGGTTTCAAAAATTTCCAAAACTTTTTCAAAATCAGGTTTTGTTCTTTTATTTTCTTAAAAAATATTTCTTATTTTCCAAAGAATAAATCATGCCAAATTAAATTTTCAAAATTCAAAATTACGTAATTTTATATTTATGCTTCTCATAATTATGCTTTAACCTCTTAGTAGTGTGTATAGATGTACCATTATTAATTTTTATTTAACCCTTTAGTGCTCCGTCTTAGAATCGCGCTAAAAAAAATCCAAGTTAATGAATACTGATATTTACGAAGCATTAAAAAATTGTTGAAAAAATTTTTTTAAAAATTTGTTGAATCTTTTATAATTGCGCTTTGTAAACCAAAATTTACTTTGTACTACCAATACGTGCTCATATAAAGCTAACGTTACTACGTGGTTCGCTTAAAGCTCGAAATCAGCTTTAGAAAACGGAACAGAGTCGCTATAAAAAATAAATAAATCATTTGGAAATTAAGAAGGACAGTAGTATTAAAGTTACTTATAAGCAATTATGGAAACGGACCGAGTCTTAATTTTAATGGTACACTTAAAGAGATTTCTCTTTTGGTCATCAATTATTAAATGTTAAAAATTCAATGTAATAATTTTGTTTTATCACAATTGGATCTATTGTTATTGTGGCCAGTTATAGAAAATTATAAAGTGTGATGAGAAAAGTGTTGATAAAGAAACTGTAATCTTATTAAGTGGAAAAAGTGCACAAGTTGCAAAATATCGATTCTAATGAACATACCACATACGTCTTAGGGCAAAGAATTTATTAATGCAATAATAATAAGCAATTTAGGTAAAAATTTAGAAAATTACGAAGTTTTATAAACAGTATTGAATTTTGAGCCACACTGTAATTATTAATTTTTTTTTTCGAAATTATTAAACAAATCGTTTTAATTAATTAATTATTTAAAGTCTATAATTTGATTGCGTTTCAAAATTATGTTTTTATACTAAGAAAACCAAATTTAAGCCAGAATAAATTGATATTCTATTAAAAAAATTTTCTAACGGTTTCTAACTAATTTTCAATGTAAAACCTAATCAAGTAAGAATTTTTAAATCACGATATTATTAATAATAGCACGCAATGACGTTTTCAAATAAAATATAATTTGCAACTGTATAAATATGTGTTTTTGACGTGAAATGAAGGTGAAATAACTGTAACAACCAAAATGTTCTAGTCTAGACAATCTTCACACATGCAAACTAAAATAATTTCTTTTGATTAAATTCCTGCAACTCTTATTTTATGAAAATAACAGTGAAAGTAAAATTTGGTATTCTACAATTGTGAGTTTTGTGAAATAAACTGACATTTGTGAATTTTGAAATTTTCAAAATGTTTCTTTTATTTATAAATTCCGTACATTTAGATGCAATAATTTGAATTAATACCACCTCTTTAAAAAATTTATTACAAAACAAAAAAAAAAACACCCAATTTTAAATCGACTAGAATCGACTAGAAACGGAATTGAATCCACCTAATTCGAATTTCAAAATAGTTCGGTACTTTTCATTAAAAGAGAGGAATTTATAATCAAACATTTCGAAACAAAATGTGAATATTTGTTGTAAGTTATATGTTATGTATGTATGCAACTAAAAAATTACTTGTACATATACATATGTATGACATCTGTCAAAAGTTTTATACGAGACCCACTTTAACACGAGTGTAATGTATTGCATTTAGATGAATGCAGCAATAAAATATATTTTGACATAAATTTCAACTGATTTCAAATTTTGACATTTCTCACTCTCAAGTGAGTACACTTCTCTAAGAAGAAAGGGGGAAAAATAGTAGATAATTAAAGAAACACGAATTCCATAATACCTTTTTAGAATTTAATATTATTTTTTCGTAATAAGAATATGGCAAAACAAAAAACTCAAACTATAAAAAAAACCAAATAATAAGGAAAACAACAAAAAATGAATTCAACAAACAGGTATGTTATTTATGGCTATTTAAAATTTGTATTCTGGAAGTTCTTAAAGAATGCTTGAAAGCTGGGGATATTTTTATCGTTTTTTTATAATGGTCTTCTTTTATTTTTTTATTTATTCTTCTTAAATTTGAGTTTTTTTTCCTCTCTTTTTTTTTTATTAATTTTTTGTTTTGTTCGCATCATTTAACAATTTATTCTTAAATTGATAAAACCACCGCTCGTGTTTTTTTTTTGTTACTTATTTTTTATTCAATCGTTTGGACAAGTGATTTTTTTCAGTGTTTTTTTTTTTATTTTTGTATTGCTTATTCAGTGAAGGTTCCCTTCACTTCTTTTCGGTCTGTAGGGCTTTTCATTTTTTGTTAATTTAATATAATTCATGACTTCAGAAAAAAAAAAATACAAAAATCTTTAATGACAAAATAACGAGATGATTGGAATAGTTTTTAATCATATGAAATTTTCATTATTAATTCTTGCTCTTGTCATTATTTCTGATTTTTTTTTCTTCAATATCAAAAATGTTCAACAATCAGCCCTCATTATTGTTTCATTAAAAATTTTAATTTTAAAAAATAATTATTGAATAATTTTCAATTTTTACTGAAGAGTTTTTTTTGAAACTAAAAATGAAATATGAAATTAGTTTTGCTTTCAATAGAGTTTATCGTAGATTAAGCTCTCAACTAAATCTTCTACATATTTCGAAGAAAATTTAATTAATTTATATTAAGTAACAAAAATATAGAGAAAACAGTTGATGGGAAATAAGGTTGAAGCGTTTATAAGTTGCCGGATTTAGTTGACTTTATTACTTGCCATATAACCTAAAACATAAAATTGGTTTCTACTAAATTTTTAATTAATGGAATGAAAATTACGCTAAAAAGTCAATATCTGTAATAACACCTGATTTTTGACGTACTTAGCTATATAACACTTTACGTTTAACATTGTGTATTTTTGAAATCAAAAATCTGACATTCAAAATATGACATATGCTATATATGACATTTAATATTTGACATTTTAAAGCCATTTGATTTTTAAATGATGACTAAATTAGACTAATTTATTTTCGGAAAAATTACCCTAAAAAATCATTATCTGTAATAACGCCTGATTTTTGACGTACTTGGCTATTTAACACTTTACGTTTAACGTTGTGCATTTTTGAAATCAAAAATTTAAATTAAAAGTTAATTACGTTTTTTAATTGAAAAATTAAAAAACGTACCGTACAATATTAATTTCCAATTAAAAATAGCATACAATTAAACACATGAGACTATACGTTCTCACTTGAGAAAGGTGAGAATAGGTATAGTTTTCAATAACAAATTGCATTTGAGGAACGCACAACGAAATCATATTTTTTTACGAAATGTCTGTATTCGGTCTATCTGTTGACCTTTAATTAGATAGTATTTTAAATGCTTGATAATATTTAAGCCACAAATCAATGGAATTTTTTGTAATTTTATATCGTTATTTTGTAATCTTTTACAATTCGAAAAATTTAAATCAATGTACGCTTTTTTAAGTATCTTCTATCTAGCTTATGCTCCATAAAATGTGCTTACACATTGTCTATTCAATATTTTAAATTATTTAATTTTACAGTTTTGTTAATAATAAATTCAAACGCATGCAAATTAAATTATAAGTTTTTACTTTACACAAAAAATATTTTAAGATTTATAAAAGTTCTTTTTATTTCATTTATTAATTAATTACACTTTAATTTCTAATTCCAAACTTATTAACTTTATTTTTAAATCTTTATTTTCTAAACGGCAAAACGATTTAATAACTAACGAGCTACTGAATTACCAACCAAGCCACTGAATTACCAACCAAGCCAAATTGCTATTGAATTTACTCTATTTATAAGAAATAACTGTTTAGTAAGCAAAAAATTGTTTAGAATAATTCTCATGGGAAAGTTTTAATATTGTAATTTGAATATTTGGAACTTTGCTTTAGTTTTGTCTGTAAAAGTTCAATCACGTTGCAATTAAATGATTTCATATAGGAGTTTAATTGCAACGTTGAATTTTAATTTTAATTTAAAATAAATATTTTGTTTTTGTCAAATCACGTTGCGATTAAATGATTTAGAATAGGTTTAAGTAATAAAGTATGGAAATTTGATCGCAACGTTCGATTTAATTTTAGTTATAGTTAAATTTTATTTTTTGGTGTTCCGGGCGTAAGCGAATATATAACTCCCCCCTCGTTAAGCTGGAAGCTCTCCTGAGCTCCAGAGATTATATTTCCTTTACTATTATTTTCATTTGTATCGTTTGGCCGTTTTTTACATTTATAAAATTTTTTCATATAGTATTTTGTAATAAAAATTATTAAAAGCAATATAATAGAGATATTTGACAGTATTAAAATATAATGGTTTTTAATTTCAAATTTTACAAATTCTATTTCATTGTAATTTTCAATTTGCTTCAAATTAATATTTTCTAAATTTGGTATGTAACTAACATTATAAGGTTCTAAATAGTTTGGTATTATTATGTGGTTGTTAATTTTTCTCTCTATGTTTTTGAATATTACGTCATCTATTTTTATAGTGCAATTATAATATGTAATTAAGTTAGTTTTAATTAGTTTGTATTGTATGTTATTACAAGTATTTTCTAACATTACATTATTTGCATTTTTTACTAAGATAATATTAGATGAAACTTCCACAATCTCAAAATTAATATTTTTTCTTTTTGTACAATTCTTAAAATTATTATTCATTAAATTTTTTATACAACCATTTATTACTTTTAGTTTATTTTCACAATTCTGTTTATTATTAAAGTAAATTTCATTTTTAAATTTCAATATATTAGTAGATTCAATGTTTATTTCCTCGAAATTTTTGTTAGGTACTGGAATAATTTTATATCCAACTGCAAGTTCCTTTGCAACGTTAGGAATCAAAATGGCAAAAATAATATTATTATCTAGACTAATAAGTGAACTTTTTATTTCTTTATATTTAAAAACATCGATTTCAAATTCATCAATTTCTTCATTGGATAAAATGGAGTGAGTCATGATACCATGTTTAGCGAAAAGAATGTTTTGTTGGACTTTGTCTATTTCTGAATTTAGTAAGTTAATATTTGTGTAACTAGAAAGAAACTGTAGACTTTTTATGCTTTTGCTAAAGGTGTTGTTTTGTTCTCTCAGTGTAATATTTAAAATTTCTTGGTTTTCGTTAATTCGTTTCTGTAGAATATTTAGGTTTTTCTGAAATTGGTCGTTTATTTTAATCTGTTTATTTATGGTCTGAATGGAGTTGTAATTTCCCTGTTCAATAAGTTTTATGTTTTCTACAATTTCAGTTTTGTCATCATCGTCTAAGTTTCCAAATAACCATTTCAAAATTTTGCCACCTAAATTAATGAGTCCTCGTTTTTGTCTGTGTGGTAGTAATGTTTTAATGTTATGTCGAGTTTTTTCGATTTGAATTTGTAATTGTTTTAATGTGGTATTGTCTTGGTTAAAAGTGTTGTAAATATTATTTTCAATTTGTGCTAAAGTATTTTCTAGTTCGCTAATATTTATAAAGTGAAGAATTTTAGAATAGTTTTGAATTATAGGAATTTCTTCCCGTTTGATTAGTTGGAATCCACCTTGATTTTCCAATACCTGAACGTCAATATTTGCAGAACAAGTATTTGAAGTGAGGAGTAAAATTAGTAGTGCTAATTTAAGTTTGTTGTGGCAGTGGTTGAGTGGAGTTTGTTTCTGGGTTACCTGAGGAAAATTTAAAATTTCTTTTTAATCTACTTGGGTGAATATTTCTATTCTGGTTATCTTTTAATTTACCGTTAATTAATTTAGATTTAATATACGTATATTTCTTTTTATGTTTATATCTTAGAGCTTCGGGATTTTTTACAAGAACTTTGTCTCCTTCTTTATAGTCAGGGTCTATCCTATCTTTGTTTAGTTTTTCAATCGTTTTAAGTTTATTTTCATCAATTAATTTTCTAATTTTTTCAATATCGGTTATTTCGTTATTTACAAAGTTTATAGGCTTAACTTTAGTTACAGAGTGAATGGAATTATTATATTTTTCGACTGCGAATAATATTTTTTCATACGGTGTTAAATGTGATTTTTGTGTATCTAAGATACGAAGGTGTTCGCTTAAAGTTCCGTGAGCTCGTTCGATTGTAGAATTTCCGGTATGGCTTCTGGGTGACGTAAAGTGAGCGTTTATATTTTCTGTTCTAAAGAAGTTTTTGATATTAAGACTATCGAACTCATTGTCGACAACGATTTTATCTGGCCTACCGAATAGTGCAAACCTGTTGCGAAGTGCTTGTATAATAGTAGTTGCATTTCGGTCATTAAGACGTTGGACCATTAAATGCTTTGAGAATTTGTCAATTATTGTAAGAAATATTTCCTTATAACAGAAAAATAAATCGACGTGTATTATTTTATTAGGAGAGCTCGGGGTTTCGGAAATTTCGAATCTATATTTATTTGGTTTGCGATCATATTTTGATTGATTACATATGTCGCAATTGTTTATATACTTATGAAATAGTTCCTTAAGTTTAGGGAAGAAAAACTCATCTTTCACTTCTGTATAATTTTCAACGATACCTCGATGGTTTGATTCTTTATGAATTTTTTCTATTAATTTTAAGGCCTCTTCTTCATTTTCTATGTCTATTGCTTTTTTAGTACATTTTATGAATTTCATTTTATTATTATTAGAAAAGAGTTCCGTGAGTTTCTGTTTTACTATATCAAATTTTTCATCATTTAATTCGGAATAGATAGCAGTTATTCCATTTCTAATGAATCGTCTAAGTATGTCATTTAAATAATGGCTATTATTGATTTCATTTTCACTAATAAAGATTTGTCTAAATTTTTTATATTTTATAATTATTTCCCTTTCTTTTTCTTTTGTCAAATAAAGCTGCGTCAAATATTTATTAATTATTATATCAGATGTTGGGAATTGATTTTCATGGCGACTATGGTTTGTTGTTATAACTGAATTATTAGAAGGTGTTTCGTTAGGGTCATCTATATGATTAATTTCATTATTTGTAGAATCCATTCTACTTAAAAAATCAGCAACACGATTTTCTTTTCCTTTTACATAGTCTATTTCGAAGTCGTATTCGTTTAATCTGATTCGCCATCTTTGTAGTTTGGCGTTTGGTTCTTTTAGTGAATGCAACCATTTTAAGGGTTGGTGGTCTGTTCTTATTAAAAATTTTGTACCATATAAGTATGGCCGAAAATATTTAGTGGCCCATACTATGGCAAGAAGTTCCTTCTCTATAGTAGAGTAATTGCATTCATGATTATTAAGGGTTCTGCTAGCGAAGCAGACTGGGTGGTTTTCTTGTGATAGGACTGCTCCAACTGCAAAGTTGGACGCGTCCGTCGTTAATACAAATTTCTTTTTAAAATCGGGGTAACGAAGTATAGGATAAGTTGTAATCAATTCTTTTAATTTTTGAAAGGAGTCTTTATATTGTATATCATTTTCATTGATTTTATTTCCCTTTTTCAAATATTTAGTCATAGGCTGAGCTACTTTCGCATAGTCCTTGATGAACTTGCGATAGTACCCCGTAATGCCTAGGAAACTTTTTATCTGCTTGGGAGTCTTAGGCAGTTTGATTTGTTTAATTACATTAATTTTATCTTCGTTTGGCTTTATTCCCTCTGGTGTTAATATGTGTCCTAAATACTCTGTCTCTTTAGAGAAAAATTTGCACTTATCCACTTGGATTTTTAGATTGAACTCTCTTAATTTTGAAAATATTTTATTAATAGCTGAGAGGTGTTCTTGTAGTGATGTAGAGAAAATAAGGATGTCATCTAGATAGACAACGCAAATTCGCCCGATAAAGTCCTTTAAAACGTAATTGATCATCCTTTGAAAAGTTGCCGGAGCATTCTTTAGTCCGAATGGCATCCGTACAAACTCAAAGTGACCTTGCGGTGTAGAAAACGCGGTCTTTAGACGATCTTTTTCATCCACTAATATCTGGTGAAACCCCTTTGCGAGGTCCAGAGTGGTGAAATATTGAGCGCGACCCAATTTATCAAATATAGAATCTATATTCGGTATCGGGAATTTGTCATCAACCGTAATTTCATTTAATTTACGGTAGTCGATGACAATGCGCCATTTTTGTTTCCCTGAGTAGTCCAATTTTTTGGGTACTACCCATATAGGGCTATTATAAGGGCTACTGGATGGTTGAATAATATTTTGCTCTAACATTTCCTGAACTTGCTTATTTACTTCCTCTTCATGTATTTTTGGAAACCGATATATTTTACTATAAATCGGCTGGGAAGTAGTTGTAATTATTTGATGTTTTACACTTTTGACACATGTTAATCGATCTCCTTCTTTATAGAAAAGATCCCTATTAGAGTTTAAAATATATTTTAATGATTTAGTTTCTTCTCTATTCATATTTTTATTTAATAATTTTTCAAATAATTCATTATGGTTGATTTGTAAAGGTTCTATTTGACAAGTGTTTTCAAAAGGACAAGCTGAATTAAATTTAATATTACGGTTGTTAATTTCTAACCGCTCCTTTGAAAGATTAATATTTGCTCCTATTGGTTTTAAAATATTTTGGCCTAAGAGAGCGTCAAAGTTTTTATTGCTAAGATCCATTACTTTCCAGGACATAGTTGAATTTTCATTGAACTCGTCAGGTACTTTTGTAATTATTTCGTATTTAATGGCTTGGTTTCCTGCGAGTGTTTTTAATTGAATTGGATTTTCTAATTTGTTTTGTTTAGATCGATCAAAAATATTGCCGTTTATAATTGAAGTAACTGATCCTGTGTCGATCAGACAGGTCAGCTTTTTGCCTTCTATTGTTAAGTCTACTAAGGGTAATGTCGGATAGGGGGACCACAGTGAAAATTTTCTGTGGAACCTGAATCCACATCCATTGGAACTGGACTTGACCGATTTTCGTTATAAGATGGTCCTGGTAGATTATTACCTGTACCACCAAATTGTTGGTTGGGCCTAAAATTCCTAAACTTTTCATTAGTAGTGTAGTTTCTGTCCATTGGTCTATTTGTGTAAGTGTTTCTTATGTTGTTATTGTAATTGTTATTGTTGAAAGTTCTATTTGCGTTTCTATAGTTATTTCTGGAATTTGTATTATTACTACTATGTCTAGAATTTATGTTATGGTTATTTCTGTAATTTGTATGATTATTGTTCCTATACTGAGAGTTGGTGTTTGGAACCTTGCTGTCGGATATATTGGTTTCTAATAAGCTTCTATAAGCGTCTTCTAATGTTGTTACATTTTTAGTTCTAAGGTACATTGAGTCTACTCTATTTAATTTATTCAAAAATTTTTCTAATATTGAATTTTCATTATTAATTGGATTAAATTCTGAAGATTTATTGTCATCCAAATCATATTTTAAATTTAACAAATTTAATATGGAATTTAATTTAACATAAAGATCACTTACATTTCTAAAAATTATACAGTCTGCTTCTTCTTTTAATTTCAAATAAGATTTCTGTACTCCGAAGGTAGCTTTCAGTTGTTGTTTTACTTCGTCCCAAGTTTTTTCCTGAATTCTCCGGATTGCTGCCGCTGCAGGACCCTGGATCTTGCTGTACAAAATTCTGTATAGATAGTTTTTTGCATCGGCATCCGCTGCTAAGGCAATTAAACTTTCGACTCCTTCGATGAAGGATTTTAGACTGTAGGCGTCTTGTCCAGTAAAAATTGGTACTGAACGAGCTTCGCCTATCAAGTCTTTTAATGTAATTGCAGCAAGTGACATGTTAAAATTTTTTTGTATATTTTTTAGATTATCAAAGTATTTTTCTTTTTCACTTTTCTTCATAAATGTTAAAAAAAAAAAAAAATATTTTGGTTTTTTTTTTTTTTCTTTTTTTATAATTTTTGTTTTATCAATTTAATTAGTTGTAAAATTTGATTTGATTAAAGATCTTTTAATAGATATTTTATTTGTGTTTTACTTATAATTTTTGTTCGTTTATTTACCGAATTAACTTTTTGAAAAAAGTTCTCCGCCTTTACACAACTAAACTTTTATCACTCAGTTCACCACAAAATTTTTTTTTTTATTATTATTATTTAATTTTGCTTAATGGTTTGAGCATTACACTATTTTATTTTCTAGTTTTTTGTTCATTTAAATTGACTTAAGAAAAATATTAGTGTTTTCTTTTTTTTTGTTTAGATTTTTTTTTTTGTTTTTATAGACGGAGTCGGTATCCTACCGACTGCGCCAATTAAATTATAAGTTTTTACTTTACACAAAAAATATTTTAAGATTTATAAAAGTTCTTTTTATTTCATTTATTAATTAATTACACTTTAATTTCTAATTCCAAACTTATTAACTTTATTTTTAAATCTTTATTTTCTAAACGGCAAAACGATTTAATAACTAACGAGCTACTGAATTACCAACCAAGCCACTGAATTACCAACCAAGCCAAATTGCTATTGAATTTACTCTATTTATAAGAAATAACTGTTTAGTAAGCAAAAAATTGTTTAGAATAATTCTCATGGGAAAGTTTTAATATTGTAATTTGAATATTTGGAACTTTGCTTTAGTTTTGTCTGTAAAAGTTCAATCACGTTGCAATTAAATGATTTCATATAGGAGTTTAATTGCAACGTTGAATTTTAATTTTAATTTAAAATAAATATTTTGTTTTTGTCAAATCACGTTGCGATTAAATGATTTAGAATAGGTTTAAGTAATAAAGTATGGAAATTTGATCGCAACGTTCGATTTAATTTTAGTTATAGTTAAATTTTATTTTTTGGTGTTCCGGGCGTAAGCGAATATATAACTTGCATATTATTACTATTGAATTAGAAAATTAATATTTTCCAGAATTACAAGCATTTTATATTCTTTAAATTGATTACATTCAACGAAACCATTATTAATGCAACATCAAACCATATTTCCTTAGAAAAAAAGCACTAAACACAACACATTGAATAATTATAGCAGAGATAATCTTTTCTCAGATTTTTTTTTCATCGGAAACTAATTTGTTTTTAATGTAAATTTTAACAAAATAATATTTAGAATTTTTACATTTATAACCATAACAGTGATTTTCTTTTTTTTTTAGATTAAATATTAAACAAATATTTTAGTGTACAGAGGTTACCGTTATTGTTTATAAAAATACTATGATACAAAAATTAAAACGGCTTCAGATTGGTATGGAATTTTTAAGTGGATACCTCAGATAACATACATTGAACATTAATACACTTTCTAACCTATTCTCACCAGATCTTTAAAGCACAAAAAAAAAAGCACTTAACCCAAGAACCTGTGGCTGCAAAATACTCATGCTTGCAAACAGTTTTTTCAATGATATAATTTTTAGTGTTTTTCAACGTAACATCATATTTGTACAATTTACAATTTGAAAGCATGAATACAATTTGAAGTCAACTAAACGTTACGGAAAACAACATTTGAAAATTTTGCAATATGACATTTTTCTTCGTCATTTAGAAAATGTAGAGAACACCACCGTCGTTAGTATTATTGCTCTCCGCATCACAATTTTAAAAAAAACTAAATCCATATCTCTTGCTGTCATACCTTGCATTGTACACCAAAAAAAAAAAATACACCAATACCTTTACAATTCCCATAACCATAAATACAATTTACGTGTGTTTGTGTGTATTTAAAATTTAAGAACATTTTAACGCAACATTTTATACATGCAAGAAAGCATGAAAACATTTTTATTTTATTTTTTTGTATATGATAAATTAGCGGCTATTAATACGCAAACATCATAAATATGCAAATGTCCAGTCGAATGTTTAGCTTTAAAGTTAAAGAACATATAAAAAAAAAAAAACAAAACATTGTAGTTTTAAAATATGTTTAGAATAATAAAATAAATAAAAATTTACAAAAAGAATAACAAAAAAACAGAAAAATTTTGTTTTAGAAATTCAACAGCCAACTAACCAATACTCCAGCAAAATAACAACAGCAAAATATTAAAAAGAAAATGAAATAAAATTTGCCGCTTAGAATCCGGATGTTTTCTTTTCGTTATTTCGAAATTTTGGAAAAAAGAGAATTTCTCAGAAAAAATTCTGATTCAAGGTTCTTTTCTCTTTTGATTTTTTAAGGCGAATTTTTTAACGAATTGTTTTGCTATTGTGTTGTTCCTAAAATTATTTTTTATATTATATGATTTTTGATTTATAAATATATTTTATAATTAATATTGTGAATAGACATTATGCCATAACTAGCATTTACACACACACATACATGCATTCAAAAATAAAACATTCAGTGAAAAAGAATTTCGAACTAGAATCGTTTCACATTTTTGCGTTCATGAAATCCTAGTCGAAAAATCGGAATTTCAAAATTTTCAATAAGTTATCGACATTGAAGAGTCAAAATCTCGGTTAAGTGCAGTTTCTCAGATCTCTCATTTCAAAGATGAAATCTTTCACTGTTTTAAATTTATTCTCTTCGGATTTCAATAAAGTTGTCTATTATCCTTAAGCACCACAAGGCTTACAAATTCGAAAATCCGAATTTTTATTTTTAATACTTTAATTTTTAGTCTGCTTTTTAACATTTTCAAATAATATCGAAATTTAGTCCACTACATGCAGACCAACATTTAATCATAGAATAAATTGAAAATAGAATATGGCAATGTTAGACCGAATGCCGAACCTACGTAATTATAATGAAATTTACATATTATGTATATGGATGCGTTACGAACCCTAGTAGTTTTTTAAAGTAATTCAGTTAAAAATCAACTTTTTAATTTAAAATATTTTTTCAGTGTATAATAATCGGTTTTTACAAATTTTTACTAACTAGTCTGTAATTTTTTTTTTACCATATCACAAATTTGATTAAGTTTTCTCCTAATGGCTGTGGTATTACGGCAAATTTTTAAATTACACTAAAACTTTTATTATTGTAAATTACTAATAATAAAAAATGTACATAAATAAATTTATGAGCTTGTATACTTGACACCTTTTAATTACGCACACTAGCGATTTATACACACAATTATTATTAATTGCTCCACACTTTTATCACAAAGAAACAGAAAAATAATAAAAATTAACGCTTGTGCAAATTTTACATTCCACATAAAAATCAAATTAAAAAATATGTGAGCAGCACACAGCCAAACTCGTAGCGTAAATCATCAATGAAAACTTATGGAATAAGCTATGCGTAAAAATATAAATTTCATCTTTATGAGAAAACACATTTTCAACTTGTTCAAACTGCGATAACACAAAATTTAAATACAAAGGTGCACGATTAAAAAGACAAACGGAGAATTAATTGAAACTGTAAGTTTTATAGGAGAATTGTAATACTCCCCCTTATTGTATTCGATCACGTCAGCAAAAATTACTTTTAACGGATAAGAATATAGGCATATGCGATTTTAGAATATTTAAACATCCGAAAATCGCATACCTTTAAAACGTCCTTCTACTCGAATACAGAAAAAAAGTGTTGCCTATCAAAATAGTTTCAACTTGCGAAAATTATTCATCCTATATTAAAAATTTACAAAAGCATTGATTTTTGTGAAATCTTCTTTCTTAATAATTTACATAGCCTACAGGTATAAAAAATATAGCCCCCATAAATAGGCAAAATTTTGAAATTTGTTGAAAAATTAATAATATAAAAACAATAGTCCCAAAAATTTTGTAATCAAAAAAAAATTAATTTTGACAGATGACATTTACGGATGTAATTTACGAATTCTTATATTCTAATTCATTCAATTTGTGTTGTGTTCTCTCTTTTGATGTAGATTATGGGTTTTTTTGCTTAAATAAAGCTTAGAAAATGTTGACAGTTTGTTTAACTTTTACCTGTCAAATAAGCTGTTATTTTTTGGCCTCCTTTTGGCATTCGCGATTAAAATAATCTCGCAAATAATCATGAATGAAAAATACCACATCTGCTGTATGTTATACCATATATACATGCAGACATTTAATTTACAATACCAGTTGTTTTTCAAGGAAATATGCTTCTTTATAAACCAATTACGTACATTTGTGTTTACTCAAAAAAAAAAAAATTGTTTATACAAAATTCTTTAAATGATGCAATTAATTTTAATAAAACTTTTAATTTAGAATTTAAAACGCAACAAAATGCTTCTACAAATACTGTTATTATTGTTGTTTTTATTAATCATACACAAATACACACACATATGCAACAAAACATAATGATAAAATTTTGTATATCATACTCGCATTGTATTGTGTTGTGGAATATATAGAGAAGGCGATAGTAACGCCGCCAACTTGTTTTTATTCTAAAAAATTTTTTATCATTTTTCATTGTTTTCTTGTTATTTTTGTTGTTCAAATTCAAATCTTTTCTGAAATGTAGAGCGCAACATTTTTTTTGCGATAAGATTTTGTTTTTTTTTTTTTTTTTTTATATTTGGTTTTTTTCTAAGTTATCAGCATCTCGCATACAACTATTAAAATAACAAAAAACTGATTTAATATTTTTACGTCATATTTTCTTTATGTTGTTTAGAATGACTTTTCTTTTTATTTAGTTCTTTGTATATACTTGTCTTCTTTTTTTTCTAAATTAAATTTAAAAATATAAATTGTAAAATAAGTACAAAACACAAATAAAATACAAAAAAAAATACATTAAATATGTACGTGAGTGTACTTGTACAAAATAAAAGAAAATAAGTCTTTCTAATGCAACTCGTTGGTTTTATTAAAGTTAAATAATGCGAATAGGGTAAAATATTCAATAACTCACATAAGACGAGAAAACATTCAATAGTCATGAAATGAATGTCGTACGAAAAATAATATTCAAGTGGTGGGTCGAACTTGTATAAAGAGAATTACAAACTTGTGAGTTAGAGAAGAGAAATATTGGCAAACGAACAATATTTCTCTTCACCACTGTAGCTAAGAGCAACATCACCCTCCATATACAACGTGAATCCACTATCACGAATCCGGATATGCGAAAATATCTCAAATAATTGGATTTGGATTCTTCAGTATTGAAAAAGCCCAATCTAAATCATTTTTGCCTCCTGAGTGACTTTAAAAAGTAATTGTAATTATTCATGAAAATATTAGTTTTCATTTATCGCCAATACCGGTCTATTTTACGATCTCTTCAACAGTTATATAGTGGTAAATTATTTTCTGGCGAAAATCAAACACATATTTAGTTTTCATATTAGCCGTAATTATACTTCTAAGTTAACCTTTTCATAGAATTATTGTCAAAATCATATTGAGTGTTCAAATAGAAATCCTTACAAATTTGCAAAATATTTTTTAAAAATTGCACTTTTCCATTTTCGTTTTTGGTAATTTCAAAGAAAACACATTATTTCAAAACTATAAAAAAAATAATTTTTCAATTATTCTCAGTTTTTCAATTATAAAACTTGATACTTTTCGTTCCATATAACACTTAAGTCGAAATATATGTTAGTATAATAATATAATCACTCCGTTTTCAAAAAATTTTTGTTGATCGTACACCTTTTCACAAGGGGAACAAAATAATTAAATTAAAAATTAGCAAACAGAAAAAGTTCCTGTAAAGTGAAAGTACATGGTCGATATTTCACTAAATGAAAAGCACGAGAAATGCAATTTTGAAAATGAACACTTATTCACCTAGTATAATGATACAATGAACTCTTTAAGGGTCAATTTCTTAACAATTACCCTATGTAATTTTCATTCTACACCTTGTAATACTGTTATAATAATGTATGCATATACAACTAAAAGAACTTATCGGTTAAATAAATAATAAACTATCATAAATATGTAAGAGTACATTTTATTGTTGATTAGACCTCATTTTGACGCCTTCAATCTCAAGTTGTTGACTTGTTTTTCATATACAACTTTTTTTTTTTATTTTTTCATTATTTCGAAATAAAATAAGAAAACAAGTGAAATTATTTTAGTTTTAAAAGAGTAAATATATACCAGAACTACAAAATAATAATAATAGAATAAAAAAAATTAAATATAAATTTCAAGCCCCAGTTGAACTTTGTTAATGTTACAAATTGATAAGTTTCAAAGTTTACACGCCACTGAATAAACTAAACAACACAACACAATTATGTATGTATGTAAAATTGTTTTTGATAAGTTTTGTGTTTTGTGTACATATAAGCTTTTATTGTTGTTGTTTAATTGAAGGAAACTGAATTCAAAACAAAATATGTGTTTTATTCAAACTTTATGATGAATTTTTTTTTATTATTTATTATTGTTATACTTTTATACAATTTATTATAATAAATTCTGTAGATATGCTTTTATTATAATGTCATATACAATGCAATTTTGTATAGATTAGATTAAACACATTATAAAATGTCTAAAATAAGAAATTTTTAAATTAGAACTCAAATTATCTTAAAATACAACAATAACTAAAGTGAATTTTGTCTTCCATATATATTTTTAATTTATTATATGATTATCATATCAATGCAATAATTTAAAATAAATGGAAATTCAGAACACATAGATCAGGAAAATAAATGGAGAGATTTTAGAGTTTGTATTATGACTAAGATGCTTTGTTTTATATTGCTATTCAATTCAATAACTTGTCAATTAGAATAGGGGTATACTTGTCTGTAACGTGTACTTTGGTTTGCGTACTTTGGTAGCACAAGTGGCTACAGATATGTGTTTTTACTATAGTCAAGTGTTTTTTTGCGAGAACTATAATAGATTCCCCGTTTGCATTCTTAAACAGCAAGCAAATCTGAGCATCTAGCCAGTAAAACAGAAATAATAAATAGAAATTGTGTTTAGCGTGTCATTGTATTACAAATACATATCGTATTTATAACATCGCGAATACAATATCACATGATCGGAAATGTGGTGGAACAAATTTTATATTGTGTCATGATTTGAAATTAATTTCAATTTGTGTATCGAAAAATTTCTTGATAGCTAAAGTATTTCGCATGGGTTTTATTCTGTCAATATGAAAAACCTATGATCTGACAACTATTTTGAAGACATTGTGTTAAAAATGATCGAAATTGTAAAACTTATAACATTCGACCACAATGTCAAACAATTAACAGCTCGACACATTGTAGTATCGGATTGAACATTTTTTATTTGTATTGTATAATAAATTTATTCAGGTTTTAGGTCATTATGCCGATTCCTTTACTTAAACTGTTACCCACAGTTCCGAGCTTAGTATATCACGCTTTAAAATGCAATGTCATTAAAATATTGAATTTTATAATTTATTAACTTTTTGCTTTTACTTTCAATTTACTTAACTTTTCGTCTTTGTAGTCTTCCAAAAATTAAAAAAAAAAAGACAAAAACTGAGTACATAATCGTTATTATAAAAATTTTATTTCACTTTTCACGATTTAAATAAGACAATAAAAGAAAAAAATTGCAAACGTAACCGGCATTTTTTTCAATATTTTTAATATTTAATTCCTGTTTATTATACACAATAGTTAAATATAAAAAGTCTATCAAATATAGCGGATACTACTGAGGTATTAAAGGTATTAATCAATTATTTGCAATCTGTGGCAAACTTTAATTGCCATAGAGATTAAATTGAACAGTAAACATGTCTTCTATAACGCATATAAGGATAAGATTACAACAATCACACAAGAACTCAAATCAATACATACATAGAAAATAATTCAATAAAATGTGCTCGGTTTATCAATGTGCACAATATTGTTAAATGTACTCTATATAGTTCGCAATCATGAGTTTACAAATTTTGCAAAAAACCTATTAAAATACACCTATACGAACGCTGAATTCAGTGACTTATAACAAAATTTTATTCTTAAAAATTCAACAGCTTCTACTGGTAAACCCTATGCCATGGAAATTACTCTGTTGTATTGTCATGAAACTATGTTGTAATCTTAAACGATCTACATTAAAAATATAAATATTATTTGACATTTTATTTTTGAATTCTTGAATTTTACTTTTGAATATTTGAAATTTTTCATTCCAAAAGTGCTTAAACAAATTTTGTAATACATTGAAGATGTTTACATCATAAAATTTGTATTAGAATCAATAATAAATATTCAAAAATACTAAAAGGAAGACCAAATCTCTCTCATTATGTACTTATAATAGATCAGTTCTAAAACAAAAACTACTAAGCGCAATTGCTTAGATATTTGAATTTTTCTAACAGAATTGGACCAGAAATTTGAAAATTTTCATTCCCTTAAAAAATTTATTTTTTGATCTACTGCTTTTTAATTTTTACTAAGCAACTCAACATTAAAGGAAAACTGATTTTTCCTGTAAAAAATGCAATTGTTTTTCCAGCTTAATAAAAAGCGTAAATGTTTTCTTACTTCAAATTACAAGAAAGCAATTTTCATATGCAATAAGAATGAAAACAGAAATAAAATAAGGAGTGTTGTAAATTTTAAACTGTAATAATGTTAAAAAAAATTAAATAAGGAAAATTCCTGACTAAATTTTTAACATTTTTTATAATTTCTTTAAAATTTTTTACTTGTATTATCAAAATATTCAACATTTTATTACATAATACATTCAGTCTTATTTTAATATAAATTTTTAGAAACAATATGCAAAATTAAAGTACATACTTGACGAAAGGAGTAAATGGATTCTAAAATAGTTAATTGTACGTTGATGAAGCTTAAAGCAGTCATCATTTTATCGAATATCAAAAATATAAAATTTAATGAAAATTATAAATGAAAATCAAGAATCTGTACAGGATATTATAGAAATCTCTTATATTTCGATATGAACTCGTTTATAATATGAACTTCATTTATAACACTGTAATTAACAAAAATAAACAGCCAAACAAAGTCAAGCAATTCAAAATTATAGATAATATTTTTCTTTTAAGATATTTCAGTTGCCAATTGAACATGTAACAAAATTCTACAAAAAAACATTAAAAATTCGTTATGAAACCATTGCTCGATGAATTTTTACATTTTAACCCTCACATTAATCAGTTTCATTCGCCTGGTCCGTAGATCACTAAAATAAATGGGATCCAAAGAATTTTCAGCGATGAGCAAAATATATGAGCCACTGTCTTCGCCCCCACCTCGTCACAATAGCTCTTCCAGAAAACGTTCTTTAACGTTCACCTTAAACACTATTTAAAATTAAAAATTTTTTGCGTTCTTTCGTGTACTCGTTTCATTTAAAGTAGCAAATTTTCATTGAAATGTCCAAAAACGACTTTAAGGGAAGGATTACTGTAGTAGAGATAAAAGCAAAATCTTTAAATTTGAATTATAAAATTTTCAATAAATTTGTTGTATAATAATATTATTCTATAATTGTGATATTACCAGCTACATATTAAAAATTTAATTTTCATTTAAATTAATCCTCATTAAGAATAAAATGTTATTAAAACCCCAAATATGGGAAACATTATTTAATTTTCCTCAAATCAAAACTCGAAATATCACTTATTTTACTATAATGGTACAGACATAAAATTTTTCTGCTTAAATTTTCATTCAAATATTTTTTCCTGCACATTTTTCAATAGACTTTTATTTCAAAATTTGTAAAACCAAAAAAAAAAAATATAAAAATACAAATTTTTCTTTTAGTATTTTTATTTTTCTTTTTTGTGAAAAATTTATTGCCCATTGAATTTTTTTTTTTCCATTACAAAAAACACAAAAATCCATATAAACTTTATCTTTTCCCAAAAAAAAAAAGCAATAAATAAATTTGCTATAAAATTAAAAACAAAAAGAAAAAATAAATTTTAAAAAAATATCGCAATTAAAAACCTTTATACAACAATATCACATAAATTCACCACATCACACAAAATTACAACACACCATAATTATAAAATCACCTTCCATGATTACGTATGTATATCTAACACAACTCTACAACAAATCTACATACTTACTCCCTCTTCGTTCCTCCTTTCCTACTAAAATCATTATAGCAAAACCATACACACCCGATCATTTCCCAACTTATAAACCCTTCACTTCACCTTCACCACCTTTTACATTATCACTTTTTCATCGTATTTTTTTTTTCTCTCTTCCTTCTTTTTTGATTAAGTTGAAAACCTCTTGAAAAATTATTATGTGTTTGCCCAAAAACAAAAAAAAAAAATCACACAGAAAAAAACTAAACAAATTAAAGAAAATACGGAAAATAAAAAAAAAAAAAATTGTTAAGTCATCACCATTATACCCCAAAAATGATTACGCCAAAAAGTTAAGAAAAAAACAACAGAAAAATAAAGAAAAAAGGAAAAAAATTAGTTAGCAGCGCATAAGCATAACAACGCGTAATAAATACATAATAAAAAAAAAAGAAAAACAAATAAGAAATGTGAAATAAAAGAGTGAGAAAGAAGTAAGGAAAGAAAGAGAATAAAATAAAAGAAAAACTTTCGCTTTTAATATTTTTGTTAAAAAAGAAAAATAAGAAGAAAAAAAATGTTACTGCACCATTGAGCCGCGTCGCGCCGCTAGCTTAACTTACCATTTTTTCTTCTTTTTTTCTCTTTTTAACAATTTTTTGCTTCTTTTTTCCTTCACTATTTTCTTTATACTTTGCGCTTTGCGCTTTGCTTTATAAAATGAAGCAAAAAATAATCTGACTTTATTATGACTTCGATCACATTTCTTCTCTTTGTTTGTTGTCGTTGTTGTTGCTGTTGCTATTTTCTTTTATAACCACTATTATTATTATTATTATTATTATTATTATTATTATTATTATTATTATTATTATTATTATTATTATTATTATTATTATTATTATTGTTATTGTCATTATTATTATTATTTTTTGCATCTTTCCTTTTTGTATTTTTATCGTCGTAACAGCTATTTTATTTCTTTCATTATATACAATATAGTTGTCTCTTTATTTCTTCTCCTTATTTCTCTTTCACTCTTTCCATTAAAATTAATGCAGTTAGCGCAAATCGTTGTATATTTTTATAATATACGTTAAGATTATACAACACTGATTTAAAAGAAAAAAAAAATTACATCAATAAAATATTATCGATGACTTTTCCGACCATTATTACTATTATTATTATTATTCATTCATCTGCATTATTATTCAATTCATTTACATTATTACAACTTTATATTAAATAGGAAGAATTGAATGCATTTATTTGCTATTATTGAGTTTAGATTTCTTACGAATGTAAAAAATTTTTGTGGTTTGACATGATATTAAAAAAAGAAGTAAATTTTCTTAAATTGTAAGGAGTTGCTATGTAATGTTATTTTACAATTTTGCATAATTTGAGGCGCAAATTACATTACTCTATTTAATTTATCCTGCAATCAAAAACCAAAAGTATGTAGCAAATAACTCTCATTTAGTTACATGGAATGGAAGATTTTCATCATCTCAAAAAAAAAAAAATAAGAAAAATTTAATTTGAAATCAGAAGAAATGAGAGTATTAGTACTCGTATGTATTAAAACAAAATAAGTACACATACCTTTTTTAGTAGTAAAGTTATAAGAAAACAAAGGAAAAATATGTTTAAACATAGGGTACATTTTAAAAGCTAGTCTTAAATACAATCCACATTGTCATTGAACTTTTTCAGTCACATTTTAATTATCCATCAATTTTTATCACAACATTAAATTTTATGACAACAGAAATATTAAATATTTTAATCATTTTCATAATACTTGTACTTTTTCTGAAAGAAATATGCTGCCACAAGTATTTGACCAGTGAATTTTTCGAAACTAGTTGAAGAACAAATATAACTGAGTCAATCAATATAAACTAATAGTATAATCATAATTGATCAACCCATAGTTGAAACTAAATTACCCAACGAAGTTTTTTCTAAGAAAATATGTTATTACCGAAGACTATTTGGAATAAAATTGCAAAATTTTAACACTTTGAATTGAAATAAAATATTTTTTTTTCTAATTTTTGTGCTAGTTCATTTAATTTTTAAATATATTATGTGTTTTTCATACCTAAATTATAGTAGCACATAAGACGATATGTAGTCCCTGATATCGTTAGATCTAAATGTTAGGATCATGGATCATTTAAAAAAAAAACTACAAAGCTATTTTTAATTTTTGTAGTACTGAAAGGCATTAGCTAGCTCCTCAGTCTCTTTTTTACATATTTTCTTTAAAAGCGTAAAATGCGGGGATCTTACGATAAATATGACAACTACAAATTTTGTCTGAAGATGAGTTTAATATGCACACATACAATTTTATAATCATCCGATCATTATGATTCAGTTTTTTTTCTTTTTGTTTTGTTCGTCATTTTGATTGTAATATAATAAAAATTATAAGCCGGTATTATAATGGAATTAAAAAAATTTTGACATGATAAAAGAAACAAAAAAAAAATAAGAAAATGAAATTTAAAACTCATAATAAAACCATCTTTTTCCATTTTTTTTTTTACTTTTTTTCAGTAATGAAGAAGGTGGTGGCGAATTATGTAAAGCTGAATTTATTATTACTATAAGACATGAAATTCAATAAAATTCACAATTAAAATTAAGATATAGAAAAAAAAATGTAGTATTTGCGTGCCGTATATGAAAATGCAACATGGCTGGTTTAACTTAATTTTAATTTTTAATACCCGCATAGGTTTAAGTTTAAAAAAACTAAAAGTACATTTTAAAATTCGATTTCTGATTTGTAATGTACAATAATATTATACTTCCCTAACCAAATTTCTATGTCAATCTGTAATATTCCGAATTCAAAGACAATTTAATCACTTATAACAAATAAAACTTATAAACATTTGCATTAAATCTATTTTCTATAGCTAATTTAATTAAATTTATTTAAATAAATTCCAAATTATTTAAACAAAATTATTGTGATGTCTTACAAGTGTGTCTAAATCAAGAACTTAAGAACTATAAAAAAATCTTATACTTAATAATAAAATGAATATTTTTATCTTCATTATCAGGTACCCTAATATTGCCATACAATAACTTTTAATAATTTATAGTTAGTTTTAAATAGAAAACAAAATGAAACAAGGTGAACGACTGATAAGACGAACAAACAATTAATTTAAATTCTGTGTTTTGCTTTTCTTTTTCTAGAATTTTTAATTAATATTCATAATTAAGTATATACAAAAATTTTTATTAATTTCATTTTTTTAATTTCTGAGGGTTTTTAAAAATTTCATATAAATATGTATATAAACTATGCGATATCAGTCGTAATATTATTTTTGAATTTCATATCTTCTTAGCATAATTTTCAAAATTTTCAAAAAAATAATTAATTATTATAGAGGAAAATAATGTATTAAAATTATTAAATATTGTGCTTAAAAATTAATTATAAATTTGCTTTTAAATGTTTGTAAATTAAAAAAAAATAATTACAGAATTAAATACTAATATGAATGTTAAGTTTAATTTAAACGATTCTAAAATTTTATTAAAATGTTGAAAAATCGCAACATAATCCATGTCGTACAAATTCACGCCCTAGTTTTCCTAGCTCAAACAAATAATCATGGAACAAAGCTTCTCAAAAATTTCTACCTAATTTCTGAAAAATTAGAAACATGTACTTGGACTTATTCTCGAACAGACCAGCATGTTAGTGAACGTTTGTTTGACTTTCAGCAATTCTAAAATAATAAGAAAATTTATTAATAATTTAATAAATATTTTATTTAAATACTGTTGTCCTGTAATGCTGAAATTGTAATAGAAACTAAGTATTTCCAACATTTTGTAGTATTATAGCAATGTTAATATTAAAAATCATAAAATGGAAATTTTATTTTCGTACACTTAAGTTTAACCCTGGAAACACAACGAAAACGACGCCGACAACTAATACATATTATAAAAACAAATTTTCCATACGTCGTTAAATTTAATGCAATTTTAATTTAATCGTTCTAGTTCGTTCGATTTGAGAAGCAGAATATAGTGGAAATGGACCACGTTTGGTTGTCAAGCAAGGTTTGTCAATTTATAAATAATTAAAAGACAGGGATGACGTTTTGTATAAACAAATTTATCCAATTATTTTATTTAAATGAAATAAATTTGTTAATTAGAGATAGAAAAAGAAGCGTCGGGGGTAGTAAAGCCGTCGGTGGTAATAAAGTTTTATAGTATTACAAATAGTAATATTAAGCGTGTTTTACCAACGTCAGCTGATTATGTTGTAGTTGCCGTTCTCATTGAGCGTCAAACCTAATTAATACTTCAAATTTTAAGATATATGAACTTGTTGTATATTTATAGGTTTTCTTAAAGGAATTAATCATAAATTAAACAAAATAATTTAAGTAATTTTTGTTATTTCAATTCTTTTTTTAATTTATTCAACAAAAGACAAAAATAGTAGTAATGGTGACAACGTTAAAAATAACTTTTCATTAATATCAGTCATCACTTTTATTATTTATAAGTGAATACAAAAATAAAACTTGAAAAAGAATCAAAAAAACAGAAAAGCAAAATTATTGAAAATCATAAATCAGAGTAAGTAAATCAAGAAAAAATAATTGCTAAAATCATATGTACATGCCACAAAACTTCCTACATGCTTCTTAATACTTAGCAGGTAAGATTTAAGAAGTTATTTGATCTATACTCTGTATAATACACAATGGCTACATTCATTATATGTAAGTATACTTATAATAAATGTTATGCAGGCAGTAACATTTATAGCACACGTAACACTTAATGTTATGGCAATATTCTTTTGTTTCTTTTTTTATACACACGTCAAAAAGTAATTTTTCTCTTTTGGCATTGCTACCTTTTTTTTCAGTTTTAAAATTAAGCAACAACCACAACGATAACATACTGTCGAATATTGAAATAAAAAATTATTCAGAATTAAGAATAAACGAAAAAAAAAAAACAATTAGAAAAAAAAAGTCTTCCACTAATTTATAAATAATTAAAAATGCTAATGCCCACTTTGTTCAGCAGTTCAGAAAACAAAAAATAAAAAATTAACATTCAAGATTTTTTTAATAAAAAAAAAAACAAAAACGCAAGTTAATTTTTTAATTTAAAGAAACAAAAAATAACGTACACACACACACAAACACAAAGCGTTTTGAAAGATTTCTCAGGTGAGCAATGAGAACATTTTAAATTTAGTTTCAATTTCAAATATGTATTTTTTTTTACATTTTGTTTTCTCTCTGTTTATTTTTTCTATTTCTTCTATACGTTTACAATTATTGTACTCAATTTATTATTGTTATTATTAAAAAGTGCCGGCATAACTTACACACGTGTTAGTCATTTTATTTTTTAGTGATACGGAAAATTAAAAACCAAACAAAAAGCAAAAAAAAAAACGCAACATGCCTCTATTTTAATTGTACCCTAGATTATAAATAAAAATTATTATTGCCGGTCTTATCTTTCTCCACAAACCATTGTATTGTGTGCTATCAATATAGAGAAAGATTTAATCATTATCAAAGATTTACTGAAGTAAATCTGACGCTAAAACTTCTTAATCTTATGTAGCTTTAAGAATCGAAACCACGTCATTTTAAAATCCTCACCCTGCTATAGCTCTGCAATAAGTAAAATGTTTTCGAAATAAACTAAGTTCAGAGTTTGTAGATTTGTAGATTTTAAGGGAACCGAGTGGAAAGTAGAAGAACCCCCCGAGCCAGCGCAGCCATTCTTAACTTATTGTAGACTCCCCTCCCCTTATTAAAGACTTATTGCAGACGCGTGTCCGGACGGACATCGTATATACCCGAATCCACACCCGACTTCGTTTTGAGCCCGTCCACGTACCACACGCTCGAACTCGATTCAAATAGCGGGCCGCCCTGACCCCACGTCCACTGATAAGGAAACAGAACCTTGTACCTGTAGTCGAAGTTGTTCAGAGTTTAAAATATAAAAAAAGAAAATTTTATTCTTTTGTATATTTAACCATAACTTTTGGACAATGTGGGGTTACATTAGTCAACTTTTAGCATAAATAATTAAAAGACATTAAAAGAATTCGCGCTTCCTCGAAAAGAAAATACGTCGTACCACCATTTTCAACAGGAATCCAACTATTTTTACATTGCCCAGCATAATATTACTAACAGAACTCAAAAATTTTCGAATATCATCATATCTGTCTAAAATTGAACTAATCCTATACGAGAAGTATGAAACATTAAAGCATGCACAATAAAAACAACCAACGTAAACAATAATAGAAAAAATAATATAAAATTCTCAAATTGTAGGCAAAATTTTAAAATTGTCACGTTCTCCAAATATGGAAGTCTCAAAAACAAAAAAAAAAATAACAAACTATGTGGACGGACATTCGTTCATATTTTCAAATTGTTTGTGTTTTTGTTTTTCATTCTAAGTGCACGTTATGTGATACGATCTGATCAGGTTCAACTCATTTATTTTTTTAGTTGTTATTTTAATAAAAAAAAATTGTTTTGTTTGTAGGTACAATTGCTTGCTTGGTAAGTGTATAAATATTACAGTACAATCTCAAATAAATAAACTAATTAAGATGGTACCAGTATCGATTTCTTTAATTGCAGTTTTACGGTAGCCTCTTTTTAAACCTACATAAATGGAACCGAATACACTGCAGAGTGTTGAAATTGTTTACAATTTCAATCAGGACAAAGTTTTTAATTGGCTGTAAGTTGTTTTTACGAATATCATATTTGATTTCTTCATTTCAAACTTTACATTCCTGACTAGGTATTAACAAGCTCCCCAGAAGAACAGATTTTAGAAATTCTCCTACAACTATAGTAGCTTCCACTCACTTAATCAAAGTTGTTGATTTCTTAGTAAATGCCCAACTATTCTATAGTGTTTTGTGTGAAACTACTTATCGAAAAGTTCTTCGGTGAATCAATACGCAAAAGTCTTCACTATACCCAGAATGTTACTTTTTAACAATAAACCAAATATTTTATGTATGTTAAAATACATAGCTCAAGTCTGATTTTCAACTTAATGATAATTTTTCAAGTGGTCAGCAGATTTTTTTTTATAGTTCTACCTTATAAGTGTATTATTTTTAAAGCAATTTTTTCTAACGATTTGTCAGCTTTTTTTTCGCCTTTAAATCCGCAATTGAAATTTGGTATACTTTTGCAAAAAAGATATTATAAATTTAATACATTTGTGCTTACATTTCTTAAGTTAAATTTTTGTTTTAAATTGAAATTCAACAAAAGTAGTACTTTATAAAAAATGTAGCAAAATTTAAGGTGGTAAAAAATTAATAAGTGTTAAAAATCAAATGAGAAGCAAAAATCGGATGTGATCAACACATAACCGACCGCGCATTTTACATCTACAATGTAAACAATTATTTCAAGTTTTAGAAAAGCTAGAAACTTTTTATTTCTATTTCGTTCTAAGTGGAGGCTTATTTTCGATTCATATTAGCTTTACCCTAAAAGTCAGATAGGGTCGTTGATAATTAAATTTAAAAAAAATCATCAATTAGTTTTTGTCAAATATCTTCAAAAATGTAGTGTCAGACCCCTGCGAAAATTCGACTTCTTACCCCTGATATTCTCAACAAAATTTTGTGGTTCACTAATTAACAAACACAATTCAAATATTATATTTCAAGAAAATCTACTGCTCATTTCTCTATATAAAAATGTTTCGCAACGAAAGTCCGATTGTTGACGTCTTGCCTTACAGAGCTAATATTTTCAAAATTTATAATTTTCTTAATAATAATTATTCAAGAAAACCGATTTAACATTTTCTTAAAAGTTATATTTTATAGATCTGACATATGTCAAAAGTTAGTCGCCTCATCTTCAAATCATTTTAGCCGAAATAGAGAAACACGAGCTAACAGATAGACAAACATCTAGCAGAAATGCATTCCCAATGAAAGCATATGTAGATGTTTGAAATTTGGTGCCACTGCGATACCTTCCTTGTTGGATGTAATGAAGTCGGCAAAAAAAAAAAATTTCATATTATATTTCACTAGAATAGAGATAAAATTTATTTTTTTATTAATGTGGGGTTTATTTTTTAATAATAATTTATCCAAAAATTATGATTTTATAGAATGGAATTATTTAGGCGGTGACATAATTATTACCTAAGTAAAATAATTCGTTATAGATCTTATAAAATGTCAACAAAATCTTGTTCTTGTCAAAAATATTTTATTACTATTAATTTTATTAAAAGAATTTTACCCATATAATATTTTAATATTAAAAAATTATTTAATTAAAACTATAAATTTTATGTCTCTATTTGCATTAGAAGAAATAGTTTTTTTTTTAGGTTCAATATTGTAGACAATAAATAAGAATTTTATTAAATTTTTAATAGAAATCGCGGAACATAAATATTTGATAAAAAAATTGAGTTTAGGAGCTTTTTGTCTTAAATAAACTTATACAAAGTTGAGACAAACAAATGGTTTGTAATGTAGCACTTTTCCTAACAACAAATTAAAATACTGCATTTAAAAACAATCTAGCTACATATTACATTATTAAAATAACATACTTTTATTCATATACCAAAATAAGATTGCATACATTTAGGTTGAAGAGAAAAAAAATTTTTCATTTTTTACCGGAAGGAAGGGTAAAAAATCTCGAAAGACACTGCCAGACGTAAAGCAGTAGTGTGGAACTTTAATCCACTAAAAAAACACCCTCCTAAAAATAAATTATAAAACTAATCGAAAACGACTAACCATTGTTTTGGCAAAATAGCGTACTAAGTACTCATTTTTCTAGATAAAAAACATTAACATCATACGTTTAAGTCTCCTAACAAAGTTTTGATTGTCAACCAATCGAGTCGCCTCGATGTTGACGTGATTGGATAGACGCATTTTATGATTGGCTGCTTGCTTTTTAAGTTCGTCTATGACACTTAGGACCATGAGATCCCTGTGTATATCGTAATAAAAAAAAAATAAAAGAAACGTTAACATAAAGCTCGAATTTAAGGGTTAATTGCGTGAATTAACAAAAAATTTTATAGGAATAGGCATTTATAGATTTTTTTAAAGCTTGCACTAAATATAACTTGAGAGGGGGGGAAGATGAAAAAAAATTTTTTTCCAAAGAAATAAAATATTTAAGAATATTTACAGGCTGCTAAAATATTAGATTCCTATATCTTGCGGTCTAGAAAGAAAACCACTAAATTTAGCAGCCACTTTGTATTTTTAATATTCATTTACGCTGTGCCGCGGTATAAGTATAGTCACTACTTTTCTGCGTTTGCAATTGAAACCATAAATTTGAAAAATACTTATGGTTTGTGTAAGATAGTCAAAACCATAACTTTTGGAGCAGAGGGATAGGTAAAAATTTTCTCATATACGTAAAAAAGTTTCTGTTTTTATTTAAGATTTCAGTTGTGCATCTAAAAGGGGGTAAAAGTTTTGTAAAAGCATCCACAGACGAACAAACAGAGAGAGTGAAACTAATAAGCACTTTTTTCAAACTTTTTGTCGGAAAAATGTTACAAATTCTGAGTTCCAATCCAAACTCCGTATTTGCTTAAAATTTCCGACTTTCTTGATTCAGAAAAGTTATGTTTAAACTAAATTCAGCAATTTGTATCAAAGCCCAATTTTATTAACAAAATTTTATTACCGTACTTTGGAGGTCAAGTAAACTTCAGAAATAATTTAATTTCGATTTGAAACAATGATTTCTCAAGAATTTCTTCCAACATACTTTAATCTTTTATTTTAAGATTTAAATTTGTCAAAATGAACAAATATTTTCAACATTATATTGAATAATGACAATTATTTAAAAAAAAAAACAAAAGCAAATTCAATATAACCATTGTCTTAATTAAAATCTCAATAAAAATTACATAATCATTAAAGAGTTTTAATAAAATTCTTGTGCTTTTTAAGTACATACGTACGAGTATATAAACATTCATACATATGCGTACATATATGTATATGTCTGAATATTAAGAAAATCAATTTGTAATGCTGATTAATTTTACTGACATTTTATACCATCCCACTTTTTTGTAACATCAAAAAAATTTAGAAATAAATACAAGCAAAAAATTAAACCCAGAAAAGGTTTAAAAAAAAATCTTATTGAATAACTATCGAATTACTCAAATTACTTGCTTCAATTAATGAGGTCCATAGAGATGACATATAATTGTTTTGACAAATTCTAATTAATTTACTTGAAAAATATTCAATGTAGCATTTAATAAGTATTTATGACTCTAATATGAAGCCCTCTGTAAAATGTAATCTCAAAGATATAAAAAAAAGGCTCTAAAAGGATCTAACAAAATTTAGAAACAAAAGATAAAATAAAATAGAGAACTTACCCCCATTTAATCCCAGCGAATTATCATTAACAGCATTTGGTGTAATGTACAGTGAATAATGGTGAAACTACTCGTATGATGTTCATTACCGTTGATGGCTACGATTTAAATATTTTCCTCAGTATACGAGCTTCAATTATGCCCATTGTTGACTTGATATACAATACTGCTGACACTGTTGTAAATTATTTGATCAGTTTATAGTTTAAATTGCTTTTTCAGCGAGGGTTGCTCGCTAAATTGCTTTTATGTCAGCCATAAAATTGGAAAGGTAGGCGAAACAAATATTTTATATAGCATTCATATATTTTCGTAATAAAGTTTAATAATTTTGGAAGTATTTTCGGTTGTCGTCTTTTTTGGTTTGTCATTTCACTCCATTGTTTTTCGATCAATAACTTCACACTTTTGAAATATACTAAAATTCGTGAAGTACGTTTAAATTTTCTGTAACTTTTCATAGCTGAAATTACTAATCAGTTGCAAATCGTCAAACATTGCTGACTGAATATACAATAGCGGAAAATATTCTTTCAAAATTCATTCCATTTTCTCTCTCATTTAAAATTTTTCTCCATCTGTATAAGTTTGTTAAAAAAGAAGTGGTGTGTCTCTGTACGCATTCCAACAATTTTCTTTAAATAATAATTTTTAATTGAAAAATTCTGAAATTTTTTTGTTCCGCATCCGATTCCATATTTTTTTTGCCATCCTGTGTACAATAAAGAGTAAAAATTTTATTAGATTTTAATTGAAAAGGAAATCTTTTAATAAAAGATTAATTTCTTTTTTTCTAAATAATTTTAGATTTTAATAAATTTGGCGCCCAATTTTGCAGAAAAACATGAATTTTTAAATGTGTATGTAAATTATTAGAATTCGGTCATGAAAAACTAGTACAAATGAAAATATTTTTTTTCCTAAATTAATTTTTATATTTTTATTTTAAAAAATAAGAACCTTCAACTTTTAAATAAAATGACAATTTTTTCATAACTAACTTAAAATTCTAAACAAATTCAAAATAAAATATTCAAAATTATTAAAATTTATGTAAATTTTTTATTGAACAAATTAATAAATTGTTGATTTAATTTAAATGATCTTGTTATAGAGGCAAAGATGAGAGAAGGAGAGCAGAATGTGAGAACATTGACACACAACATGAGAATTTAATACTGGACAGTGCTGCCAAACGTGCATCACTTTCATTGTGTTTCTACCATTTGTTTGACTTCTATTAACCCTTAAATTCTTCCATTTTTTTGACTTGCCAGGGTACTCTGATTATATTGAAATTGGAAATTACTTAATTACTGTTAATAAAAAAAAATTATCTGTTGTGCCATGGTTGTTTGTACCATGTTTTGAAATTTAAATTGTGGCAGCATTAACTGGATGGAAAAGAGAAAGCAAACAGAGACACAAAACAAAAAAAAAATTTAAAGCATAAAATGGCAGTCAATAAATTTGGACTTAAATTTAATTTATTTTTTTTTTTCATATTTCATTTGAATACTGAAACAAAAGCAAAATTAAGAAAAAAAATCAAGTAAAAATTACATAAATAATTTATAAAAAAAAAAATTTATTTTTTTAATGAAATACATATTAAAATTAATTATGAATAGATAATATCAATAAAGATGTCGCCGCTATCGAATCATTAATTATCGGTTACGTATAGAGAAAAATGTTAAAAAAAAATAAAAATATTAGAATACTTTATAAATTATAAAAATAAAACTGGTTACATTAGTTAATTTTTTTATCATTTGATTATAATTTTAAAATCTAAAAACAAAAAAAGAAACAGAAAGAAACACAATATTAATTAAGCTCTCCTATGTTAATAAAATGATTTTAAATAAATTATTTAAATTATATTTGAATGTAAGCCGGATTCAATGGTATTCATTAGAATTAGAATTAGAGAAAAAAAAAATCTTCTTAGTTCTTAGCATTATTAAAATTAAACTTTCTATATAATAACTGGGGAAAAACTTAAAAGTTTCCAATTAACATAAAAGTTTTTCTAATGTAAAAAATCATTATAATTATTATTCTTGAAAGATCCGCATAAGAATTATTAAAAATTTGTTATTAAAAAATCTAATTTACTTGAAGTCTGAATTGACGAGAAGGAAAATATAAAATTAAATTGTATTATTGTCTCTTAAAGCTATTAAAATAAAAATAAACAATTTCACTCGAAACGTTAGAAATATTATTAAATTGCAGGCTTGGAAAAAATCCTAATGATCATCACATTCGTTTTAAAAAGTTTGCAATTTTAATTGTGTTCTATTTTACCAACACGAATACTTATGTTTCCTAAAGAAATTTTTCAAAATTCTAAGAATCACGTTTGAACGTTTATCAAGTAAACTGCAAAATTCTACCGAATCGGAAAAAAAATATGCTCAACCATAAAGATGATTCTAGAACAAGTTTACTGAAAATTCATTTTTTGTAACAATTTGTAACCCAATTTTTATAACTTTGTTTTCTGAGTCACTTGACTCTAGATTTTATTCAAAAATATGTTAGAATTTCATTAAAAGAGTTTCAAATAAAATTTATTAAGTATTCTGTTAGGTATTTTCCTAAATACACTTAAAAATATGAAATTTACCCTTTCCACTGGTTCGGACTATTCCACTATTCGACTATTTAAAAGTTACACTATTCGACTATTGAATTTCGAAAAAAACGTTCGTTTTTTTAATCGCCTGGTGGACCTTTATTCTGGAAATAGTGTTAAGGTTCCTCGAATTTAGAAATGAACGAAAATTTGAGACTTTCTTTTAGTAAAGGTCCAATTGGTGGGACATGACGTATGCCACAATGTGATTAATTTATCAAACACCCTTCAAATAAATTAAAATATAAATTTTTATCTTGAAATCCGATTTAACCAAATCTAAAATGCGAAACATCTTCTATTTTTCAAACAAAAAATATAATTGTTTTGCACATCTAGGACACGAAGAAATTTATTTTTGTTGAATATTGGTAAAAATCCTAACTTTGTTGCCAAACATTCTTTAAATAAATTAAAACATATTGTGAGAAAATTTGATCTATATAGAAAAACAAGTGGATTCTCTTTCCATTCTGCACTTTCCATAAAAACCCTTTTGTCTGCATTCGCACACACAATTTCGAATGTTTTTGTTTTTTTTCAAAAAGTTCTCATGTTCTATACCTAATTATCATTACAGATACAACTCTAATCATCTGATTAAATTCATTTATTGTTCTTATGTTCTTCTTGTATTTAATTCTCCAAAAAATTTCCAACAATAATCGGTTTTTTTTTCTCTACAAAATATTATGAGAAATTCTAAATACAAAAAGCCCAAAATCACAAATCATAAGATAACCAAAAACAAAAAAAAAATTTTAATCATCTAATTAATGGAAAATAATAATTCTCATCTTCATCTTACCGTATCTTTTACATGTTATATACACACACAAAGTTATGTACGTATGTTTATATAGTTAAAAAAAACGCAACGTATACAATATTAGTAATAATTAAATCTAAAAACAAAAGGGAAACACAAAAAAAAAAAAAAACAACCGTCACCTGATTATAATACCAAATGATGGGCATCCAGAAGGAAAATACAAAAAAAAAACATACACACACCAAACACATCAAAAACAACATAAGGTACAAACAACAAAATATTCATTTATAAGTACGATAAAGAGTAGACTTAAATCAGCAAAAACAATTTTTAAAAAATCACAGACCATAGGGCTACCTTTGAATTTCAATTCCAAATAATATTTTGTTTTTTTGTTTAAAATATTCACTTCAAATCTAATATGTCGCGTCGCGTCGCGTTGTATAGTAACCAAAAATAACTTAACGATCGTCAATACACATAAAAATCGATATCTCTTACGTAATAATAAAAATTCAATTTCCCATCTCGCTTCGTTAACATCACATCACATGCTTTTTGCTTTTTTTTTTTATCTTATTCACTTTAATTTTTCTCATTTTCTCTTTCTCACTCATAATTTTGTTGTTGTGATCTTTACTTAACATTTTAGCATTATTGATTAATATTCCATTTTTATTTTTTTCTCATTTTTCTTTTCGTATTTAATTTATTTATTAAAACGAAAAATTAAAAAAAAATTTAAGAGCAAAAAAAAACTCCATTCAATGACTTTTCAAGATTTTTTTGCTTGTAATATTTTATATAACAAAAAGAAAAAGAGAAAGAAAAAAATTCAATGAAAAAAAAATTTATAAATAAATTTTAACTTTGTTTACAACAACGTTTATAAAGAAAGGAGAGGAGAGATGACACGGCCATTTACGACATCTAGCCATTTGTAAAGTTGCGTCAAGATGTTAACGTAGGTACAATACAAAAAAATATGACGCCAAACCGAATTTGTTTTAACACGACTCCCGTCGACTTAAAAAAGAATTTCAAATCTCGAATTATAATTCAAATTAAATGTACATATGCAAATATAATTTCCCTCAATTTTAATAGCAGAGGTATGGCAAGTAAATGTTTAATAATAACTATCTAACTAGCTATAACACAGACCTAAACAGTTGCCCAAATTGTGTTAAAAAGGCTGACGCTATAACTGAAAACTTTTTGTATTGCGAACAGTGAATTAAATTCATAAATTGAAGTTATTGTTGGTCTACATCATTATTGAAATTTAAATACTATATGGAATGGCAATAGAGAGTAAATAGCATGCGATTGCAAAGCCTACGAAGAATACAAGTGTCTTGCAATAATAGTATTTAATTATTTGCAAATTAATATTACAATTTTTTAAAAAGTATTAAATGAGAATTTTGAATTAAATGAGAATAATAATTTAGCAAATAAAAGTTAAAAAATTTGACAAATGAAAGTTAGAATCATTTGACAAGTATTTAAACAATTTCCACTAGTTCGTTGCGAATAGCAACGCGTTAGTTGTTAGCGAATAAAATTAATTCTTAAAAAATTTTAAAATAAGTATTTTGTGGAAGAATTGAAAAACTCCAGCTATTATGAAGAAATTTTTTAAGCAAAAAGTCTACCATATCTTTTATAATTTTCCTTTTAGTCATCTTTTTGTTCTAACAATTCAAATACACTTTCAAATTTTAAATTCATTAATGAATTCAAAATTAAAGAACAAATAAAATACAATTTTTTTTGTTCTTTTTGGATGACAATTAATTTTGATTCTTTCACTTACATATATATTCATTTCTTAATTCATTTGGAATTGTAGGGGCGCGCAAAGAAAAGTATAAAAAGTACAATATTGATTATTGCTTTAATAGTAAACGATTGAACAAATTAAAAACAATCAAACGTTGATTTTTATTGATTTTATTTTATTTTTTTTGTTTAATTGTTTCTTGTTGTTTTCGTTTTTGATTTTGATAATAATTGAACGATAATGAACTCTGATTGATTTGTTTTTATTTTTAAAACGAAAACAAATCGTATTGCATATCAACAAGCGCCATTAAAATAGTAAATGAGAATTTATAAAAATTTATTAAAAATTGAAGAAGAAAAACAACAAATATATGAAGTTGTTTACGTGTTATTATGTAATCTTTAAATGTAAGCATGTTATCTTAAGCACGTATACCATACACCATGTCCTGAAACAACATGATATTGAAAAATTTAATGAGTCTGAGGATTTTTGAAGAAAATTTAATGTATTTTGTACCGAAATCAGATTGAAACTTATGTAGACTCTGATGTTAAAATTATTAATATAAATTAAATATTTCAATTAATTATAATTAATGGAGTTATCATCATCATTTAGTATTTTAAGAATCAATGCAGATCTAACATCAACTTGGCATATTCAGTAATTAAAATTATATTGCTAAATAAGGCAAGTAGACGTTTGAATATCAGTTCAGCAATATAAATAAGTTAAGTTAGGGTTAGACCCGCATTTTCGTAAACGTCTTTTATTGATATGACAACATAACTAGATATGTAATCCCGAATCATTAATTGCAGTGTATTTTATTTGAAATTTATTTGTTCAATGCATTTATGGGCTGCCTCCAACAGGAGTGCTGGGATCGAGCATCGGAAATGAGGCAGTTGAGACTCTTTATTCCTGGTTCGTCTCCCGAAAGGGCCAAGGAACTGTTGGAGTCTAGGAGGGGGTAGACCAGGCTGATGATGGGCCTTCTCACTGGGTACATCATTTGCACAAAACTGCGACAACCTTGGGACCCTTTATACAGATTTTGCCATGTTGAAAATGAGATGGCTGAGCATATTATCTGCTTTTTTAAAATATTTTCCAGGAGGCGATTGGTTCACTTGGGCTGATATAGGTTGACACCCACAGACTTGTGGGAGACGGCGCTTAGTCGAATTTGGAATTTTGTGCTTGACTGGCGCTTTATAGTTGGCAAGATGTTACAATAACTCTTTGAGGCTGCAGTGACTTGGTCTGAGGTTGAGCCTTGCCAATCTGCAATCTAATCTAATCTAGGGTGAACGCATTAAATTTCTTGAATTTTGGAAATTTCTAACAGTTGTCAAAATTTTAGATGTAATTCTTTGTTGAACGTATAAACATAAAATATGGCATTTTACAATGTACTGTAAAAGATCTGTAGTCTTACACTCGTACAATATATGTAGATGGTGTGCTGTTTCATTTATCTTTTAACAGAGACCATAAAGAGATAATTTCCAGTGAGCGTATCTCAGTCGTATATAAAATCTGGACGACCTAAAATTATAAATTATACAATATCACAAATTATAAAAATTTTAAATAATTAGAATATACATTTTGTTAATTTTTATATGAAATCCAAAAATTCCTTCTAAAATAAAATATTGTACCGATATATTCTCTAGTAACTTAATAATTGATCACCCTGTTTGTACAAAATATACTTTTATACAAAAATAATTAACTTACTTTTATACGGTATTATTAATTAATAATTACTCTATACAAATATAATTACCAAGAGTTCAAAAAAATATGAATGATAAATATAGTTAATATGATGTTAATAATCATATCAATATTGATTATAACAATGACTATCATGCTGATGATAATGATGATGATGGCGTTGATGATGACGATAACAATATAATTTTTAGTTTGTTCTATTATTATTTTTGTTTTTTTTTTTCATCTTTCATTTCACATTATTCACCCTTTTAATTACAAATTGAAATTGAATAATAAAGTGTAAATATTGAACAATTCAATAAAATTTATACAAATATATTAAAGAATGAAAGAGAAAAAGAGATAAAATTAAGAAAACATATAGCTATAACGTACATATGTAGATTTAGTTAACGAAATGAAATTAAAAGTAACGAATTGATTACAACAAAAAGAAAAAAAAATTAATTATTTTAATATAAATAATGACTTAATTAATAGTATAAAACGTTGAAAAATATTATTCAGAGTTTTTATATGTACAAGATTTTTATCTTAATAACAATAAAAATTTATGTATGTGCATATGTATAATAAATACAAAGTGTTCAATAGTCGAGGGGACAATCGGTTTCAACGAAATTCAAATAACGTAATTAGTGTTCGATTACATGAGTAATTCAATAATATTGAAACAAACTTTGATCATATTTTTAATTAAATTTCAAAAAATTGCATTAAGAATATCTAATTAAAACAAAAATTTCAATATTTTGCAAATTTCGTATAAATCTCAATAACTAAACCGTTTCCCAGTATGTCAAAAATTTGACGCTCATATCAATCACGTCATTCGCTTAATTTTGCAAATGACAATCATCTGTAATTTACCAATTTTCACAATAGTTGACTTGACAGTTTAGAAATTATTGCATCACTTATCAAAATTTAAACCAAAAAAAAATTAAAATAATAATCAGTTGCGTTGGCAACGTATATTAATGACGTGTACTTCATGTCGCTTTGGAGTTTATGTCTAACGCCCGTTTTAGGCATGTACTTGGAAAAGACCTCACAATCGAAATTTTATTGGTAAGAAACCCACGACAAATAGAGGAAAACTGTTGCTTAAGTTCAAAAAAAAATCTTATTTCAAAATATTTAAAATCAGAGTTTAGATTTAACTCAAAACAAAAGTTTTAAATTGTTATAATAACAAATATAGCATCGGAATTTAGTAAGTAATCAAATGTTAATATTGTTAGAAAATATGAAAAACTTCGAATTCAAATCAATTTTCAAAAACATAACCAATGTCAAACTTTTTACTGTTTCTACATAATTTTGACATAATAATTCAGGTATACATAAAACAAATCTTGGCAAAAATTGTTCTACAGGCGACTCGAGTATGCAACAAAATAAAGGACGAGCAAAATCAAGTTAAGCTACTGTTTTTCATTACGATTGTTCCTAAGTCCATGCTTATACTCCAAATAATGTACATATTGACCCATATTGATATATAATGTACACCTCGACACATATACCCCAAATAATGTACATATTTACAGGCATTCAAAATTTTTCTTTAATACTATGATCTGTTAAGCTTGTTTCTCCACATAAATTCTGCGATTGTAGGAAGATAAGTTTTTCAAAAGAAAAAAAAAAGTACAGGAAGTAAAAGTCCAAATGAAGTAAGAAATAATACTAAATTTCTTCAAAATACAACATTAATACAACTAGTTTAAAATTACTTTAATTTATCCCACGTCACTCCCTGTTGTAGACATTTAAGATTAACCAATATATATGTACTTATTTTCATTTGGACATTAAATAGTTACATATTATATGTAAATATTATGGTGGCTAGAAGGCAATGATGATATTTTCAATTTCAATAATAAATTCTTTGATTTGTAATAAATTTTTATTAAATATAAAAAAAAAAATTTTATATTGTTATTGTAAATTGTACCAAAGGGTATTTTTATGATTACCATAAATTTTTTTTTATAATTGATTTCAAATGAATCATAATATTTAATTATTAATCAATTGATTTTTTTTTCTTATATTTTCATATTTCAAATGAGAATTACATAAAAAACAATGAATATTTATTAGTTCAAGTAAAAAAAAAAATGAATGTTTATTATTAATGAACAAAGTGTTTATTACTTATTTTGCATAAATTAATGGAAAACAAAAAACAAAAGGTGAGAAATTTCATGAAATATGAAAATGTAGAAAATCTAAAAAATCTAAAATTAATTGCTATTTTTCATGATTAAATTTAATTATATAATGCAATGGAACTATCATTTAACATACATTTCTACGAACATGTGATTGTACAACTCACTAATTTAATTAAAAAATATCTAAAATAATTCAATTTTTAATATAAATTTTAATTATACATAAATTTTAAAAAATAATTCTACGAAATTTAATGTTATGTAAAAGACTGCAAATATGATTAATAAAATATCGAATTTAATTCATAATAATTAATAATAATTATTTGTTGAAGTCGTGACAGTGACCACTTGTGTATAGTCATCATATAACAACTATCTATATGAATATAATCGAGTATACTTAAAAGTACTCAAACACGCAGCCCTTTTTTATACCCTGCACTTTGAAGAATGAATAAAAGTGAAATTTTGTATACGTGTGCCCAAATACATTTTACATATGCTCTAATAATTTTTATGGAATTGCTGTACGGGTAACTCCCATACAACCTAGATAACCAATATATTAAATACTGAAAAAGAAACAATGAAACTATAGCTGTATGAAATTTGAAAATTGCATGTCCAATTATAGTTTTTATGGAATGGTTTGCCAATTACTAGATATTTCAATTGGGTATAATTCAGTCGTTTTTACTGGTATAATTCAAAGGTGCAAGGTATAATTCGGTCGTTTTTAATAAACATGCTTGCAAATTTACATTTCGAAAAAATTTCAAGTTCTCATTTAAATCTTAAAACATTAAGGGTTAAGGTAAGCATCCGAAAATAAACTCAGACTAGCATTTAAATTTTTTTTTAATTTTAAAGCAAATTATTTAATTAATAAAATTTAAGTTAAAATTTTGCTATTTTTTTAATAATTTAATAAGAAATTAATTTAATTCCAGTAAATTTCTAATCTTTTTTAAATTGAATTTAAATGAATTCACTTAATAAATTATTAATGCAGGCGCGTTCAATTAACGTGAACGATCAATTTTTAATGTAATTATTATTGAATAAAAATTTATTACAGTCATATACGTAATTTTAATACTATATAATTTTATTTACTCATAATAAAAATAATTATAAGGCATTAAAATTTAATTTGTTTCGAATGAGAAATATCATTTAAACAAATAAACTTGTGTATGAAATATAATTTTAAATAATTTGCACTTATTGGTTGAATTTGAACTTATTAAAAAATTTTTAATTCATTGCAATGCAAACCCAAGAAAAAAAACATTTTAGGTGTCTAATTAGAACTTCGAATAAATGTTAAATTTTAAAACAGGTCATGAAAATCGGCCGTCCGCAACTCTTTATATTATAGCAGGAAAGAGGCTCATTAACACATACTGGTAAATTTCAGTATAACTCGTAAGGATCCACCATACGCAACTATTATAACATAGCTGTAATAAGACTCTTTAATGGTAAATTATGGAAGTCGCTTATATTGATATTCTCGAAGAATGTAGAAACAATCTTGCCTTCCAGACCCTGTTTCAAGTACCTACAATTAATTCAATTAATAAAAATATAATTGCCAATGTTAATACCATTAAATTGAACTCATACACCATGAGGAAGACTGAATTCAATATTACCTTAATAACGGTAAGTCATTGATCTACTATACAGACAAACCATATTCATTTTAAATATTTCCATAAAAAAAAAATTCAAATTTATTTGGATTACTCCATTTGGAAAAATTGTAAAAAATATTCAAATTGCCCAAAATTTATAGTTCATTATTAAAATGATAAATATAATCAAAACCCGAACGTAACTTGTACCGTTTTCAATTCACTATATCATCATAGAAAAAATAATAAAGGTTAAAATGCTTTCCAAAAATGTTAATAACTTCTGAACTTAAAATTTAAATTTTTTTAATAAATTTCTGCACAAATCTACATAATATTGACCATCTGGTTTTATTAAACCACAAAAATTTTCATTATAAACATATGATTTCATATATCGTTCCTGAATCTTTTAACACTAATTTATTATAAATGACAAAATTATTTCGATACCATAAATCTTAAACTTTATTAATCCTTTGCCAAAAATATAATATCATTTATTTACCATTTGCATACTGGTACATAAAACCATTTACCATTTGTATATACCTCTTTCACCACTTTATTTTTTTTTTTTGTGATCATCTATCTCTCTGCTCTGCCTAATATAAGATATTCTTTTTTTGGCATAAAAGCGGAAGTAAATTATTCACAAAAAAAAAAATTGAACCTAAACATAATCTAAATACCATTATAATACTTTCTATCTTCTTCTAACACATACTATTAAATATGAAAGTTTTAATGCAAAAAATTTTGAAAAATATATATTTTAGACTATTGTTTTCATTTTCGATGTAGATACATTAAATACAAAAACGGCAAACCTAAAATACCCAAAAAGTATAACCAAAAAAATATTTTAATATATTTAAAATTTACCCAGGTTATAGTTACAACCTACACACAAAATAAACAACAAACAATCATAATAAAAAGAAAAATTAAATTCAATAGCAAATATCACATAAAAATCTTAAAAAACAGAAAAAAATAATTTTTAGATTTCTCTTTCATTTCATCACAATTTTTTAGTAACAATACTATAATATTATTAAGCGCAACAGTAAAACTATTATTACACTATATATTTTCATTATTATCATCAGCATCGCTAATATCATCTGCCATCGCAATCATAACACATATTTAAACAAAGCAATAATAAAACACAAAACTAATATTATATTAGCTAATAAAACACAGAGAAAAAAAACAACACAAAATTTCCATTTTTATAATTAAAAGAAAAAAAAACTCTTTAATTATAATTTTATCCAATTATTCACATAATATTTAATTTTGAAATATTGCAACATAATAACGAAAATTTTATTATTTTAATAATTAATAAAATTTATTATCATTTTAATAATTATAATAATTAAGAGACTGAAATCAGAATTGCTGACAAAAATTTGATAATAATGAGGATTCGGAATATGAGTTTAAAAGTCGTCTACTAACCCTTAAAAGACTGAAGAAGAAAACAAGACAGAGCCAAATGTTGAAAAAAAAATAGCTTTAAAACAGCTCAAACAGCTCTAACCCGGTGATTTACATTTCCTGAGATAAAGTTTCTACATTCAAAAAACCTATAATAATGTAAGTACATATCAGTGATGTCAAATTATCTCATACGTTTGTTCCAAAGGAACAATTCTATGAATGAAAAAATTCAAAATTAAACTTGAGGCATCCACCAAAATGTAAACTTTTCAATGACAAGTTTATATTCTACTTCTTTGGTAAGCAAAATTGTTTTCTTAAAAGTTAGAATCTTCTTTTGTTCAGTATTTTATGAAGCAGCAAAAAACGTTTCCCTTAAATATGTCAATATTTTATAAATTTGTAAAAATTTTGTTGCTTTAAACTGAACGCATACAAAACATTTATCCTTCTAACATTTATTGAGTTGATTTGAATTTGATTGTACTTTGACATGCTAGTGAACAATACTAAATCCAATATTACTTTCTGCATATTCTACACAAAATTCAAAAAAGTAAAGATAATGTAAAATCTAATTTCTGGTAGATGCCCTTATAGTTCAATAGAACATCGAAAAACCTTCACATGTACATATATACAAATTTATAAAAAAATCTACAACTAATCAGATCAACCTTTTTTTTAATTCTGTACACGCTATTTATAATATTTGCACATTTTTTTCGAAATTTTAACAATTTATACTGGTATACTTATGCGAACACTTAATTTTTTTTTTTACAACTTACATAAACATGTGAAGTTAAATGTTTATATAAACAATTTTTTTTTCATCTCTAAAATTTCTTTTGTTTTCTGGGATTTTTAAGAAGTTGATACTTGTATTACCATTTTTTGTAATAAGATATGCCACTTAGATTAACGCCTATTATGGTGTTTTATTTAGTAATTTATACATTCTGTTAAGATTATTAAAATTGTGATAAGGAAATTTTTTTACACATAATGAATTTTAAATATAAGTGTATTCTGTAGACACAATAATATCAGTTGCAACACGCAAATATTTTACTTAAGTATATACAAAATATTTTTACAACATTGTAATAAAATCATTAATAAATTACAAGCTAAAAAACAAAGAAATGAAATTAAATACCAAAGGATTGATTGATTTATTTGTGAATAAAATGTGAAACTTAAGTGTGCAAATGTAAAATCTTATTCAATTCGTTACCTTAAAATGGGGGAAGAAATGAATTTTGAGCATAAGGTGGAACGTATTTCTGTCATGCTTTAATAATATAATTACATAAAACATGTCAGACTAGACAATATTAGCCTATAACAATTTTTTTTAAATATATAAACAAAGTTATCCTTATATTACATTTTAAAATTGCATCAACATCATATCAAATTCCATATAAGTTTAAGAAGTAACTGGAAATATTGTGGAGTAAAATGTAAGAACAGTAATTTCTACACATCATTACAAACTATATAAAATTATTTCGATATAGCTGTTCTTCCTATTGTTCTGGTAATGCAAAATTTTTCGGGCGTTGTTACTTAGTTGATGTTTTACCAGTATAATCTTGGTAAGTCCGTGTTTTATCGATACCAATTTGTTATCAAATATGAATTTTAATAAGTTGTTGGTTCTCAATGCCATATGGCATACAGGACTATCCAAAAACTTACTGAAACGATACTTCAGCCACGATCATGAATGTCATAACCACCTCTATTAGCAACATCTACCTAATAATCTCTAGATTCATTTTACAAATTTCCATGAACAATTTTTTACGATCAATTTCTACATAATCTTGATTTTCTGTATCAGCTGGATCTTGCAAATATAAACGCAAGATCTTTACGCAAAATTTTCTACATAGTGCATGAATTAAACTCCTCAATCCTACTATTGAAGTGATAAATTTGAATTTTACTTCATTTCGCTTACAACTGTACTGTAATCTCATTCTCATTCCTTTACTATAAGTTTCTCTTGTAACCCTATCTTTTGAAGCACCTTATTATTTCTCTCATAACTTCATAATACTTTTGTAAATCAGCCACCTAAAACTATTCATTAAAATAATTAATAAAAAATTTAATTTTCTTTAAAATAAAATAATCAAAATGTAAGTTTTAAATTTACACAACATCCTGGATTACAAATTAAAAAATCAACACTGCTATGATTTTAAAAATCAATTTCTTAGAAATTTTTTATTTTTTTATTACAAATATGAAAAAACTAACTAAACTGTTTGCAATTTTAATTTTCTAGAAATGTAAAATAAAAATTCAAAAAATAATTCAAAAGAAAATTAAAGAAAAAAAATGGCATCCTTTAACAATCAGGCTTCCTGTAAACAAAATTTGTATTTTTATTCAACATTTTTAATTTTTAAGTATAAAATATTTTTATTTTCTATATTATTGTCTACTTTTAATTCCAAGAAACTTAATAAATCATTCATTAGGGATTCTTAATATGGTGATAAAGAAAAAATCGATAAAATTATGCATGGAGTAAAAATAAATGGGAAATTTATTAATTCATTTATGAATTCATAGACGAATACTGAGGCGATTGAGAAAAACATATTTCACATGAAATTTTTTTTTCAATTTAACTTAAAACCATAATTTGACCTTAATTAAAATCAAAACTAATTTATTAATTGAAATTGAAAACATCGACAAGATCATAATAACGATTTTTGGCCAGAAGAGACCAGAGATCATTTAGATCATCATGAATCAAATGCCAATACAAAATTTGATGTGCGTTCTTAGCTATCTTGGGCATCCATCAAATATATTTCGCTAAAAGAAGTAATGAAGTTTGTATTTGGTATTTTATTTACATTTTCTTACTAAAAAGTTGTTCTAATTCTGTAACCAAATAATGCAATCCCCTATCTAATATTTGCTTTCATATAGCAATTTCATATTTAACATATAATGTATATTACTAAATCACATTTTATTACAAGATCATTATTACTATTATTAAGATAAAAAAAATACAATTTTACAATTTTATCATTTTAGGTCATTTCAAAAATTCAAATCAATAAGAAAATTAATCAACCGCAATCTTTATTATTGTAATCGATCAATCGATCTTTACATTTTTCGATTTAATAATATTATAGTTTTCGTGAATATTAATTTTTGATCTCTTCTTCTTTATTTGTATAGATTTTTTTCGTTAATTTTTATAAAATGGGATCAAGCCAAATAAAATTCAAGAAAATTATGTCAAAAAAATAAGAAAAGAAAAGTAAAATTTTTCTATTTGCAGGACATTTTGAATTTTTAAATGGACATATGTAAATAAATTTTTGATTTTATTTGTTCTAATAACAAACACGTGCAGTAGGTTGTAGGTAAAGAGCTCGATTAATCGATGTACAGTAAGTAAGCCAAAATAGTGCGTCAAAAGCTTGTGTAGTTTTTTTTTTTTTTTAAAAAAAGATTTGCTAATAATTTTAAGAAGCTGAAAAAGAAAAGACAAACTTTCAGCTCGTCATTTGATTAAGTTTGACTGATCTTGATAGCATAATTAAGAAGTTGGTAGATATTGCAATCTTTTACTTACCACAGAAATAGCAATGTTCCTTGTATTGAAAGGCTTACTGCCACTGCAATGCATTAAATGGGTGTAAAATCACAAATTTGATGTTTTCGAACTATTGTTTTTCCTTTACCGGTCACCATTGATTTCGATTTTATTCATCATTGTTTTTTTTTTTTGTTTGCGAGGTCCTAATTTGTTTTATGTGATATGACAGACATTTCCGACCAAAAAATTAAGTTTCCTATTTTAAATTATGTAGGCTCACAAAATATGTATGTACTTGTATACAATATGTAAATAATTTTCATTTCCTCTAGTTTTCACATTTTTTGTACAAGAAAATTAAATTTTTGATTTTTCCTCAGTTGATCTTAACATCCATTTCTAAAATATAAAACCAAAAATTAAAATTGAAAGTTAATAATTTTATATTAAATGTTTCGTAAAATTTTGATATTACAATAATAACTTAGGATCTCATTACGTATCTCTCTATAAATTACTCACGGGATGACAAATAAGTAAGCTAGTGTCATGTTATTTAAAAATATAAAACATGTTTTCCGAATCTTGTGCAGGGAACTATGCACTGCTCGAAAATATTACTCAAAAAATATTAGAATTCAATTAGTTTACTTTAAATGGTAAAATTTTTGTTGAGAAAATAGAAATTCTTATATTTCATTATCTTACACCGTTCTTATTTAGTGACTGGTGACGAAGCAGATATCAGACAAAAGGACGGCAATTCAGATATCAGGCAAAAGGGCAGAAAAAAGCAATTCAAAAACTATCAAATCTTATTTACAATATATGGCTACTAAAGTTACTTAAAATTCTAAATTTTTTTTGAAATTGCTTCTGAATTACATTGGTTCTATTTGCGTTTTCATGAAATCAATTACCAAGTAGTACTCTACTATTCGATTAGAGGTTGCCTGTAAGGAATATATTGAATTCTCTTTTAACATTGTATAATATAAACAATGTATGTGTTTTGTATTTGAATATCTTATAAATTTTATTCAAAAAACACGTTTTATCAAAAATAAAAATCTAGTCTTTAATTTATCTTCATCTTTAATTTTTTATACAACGTGCTTTGATAAAGCAAAAAAAAAATGGTTTGTTTTTTTTTGTTATTTTTAAAATCGGGCCTGTTCTTTCACATACATATATGTAAATATATACATATATATGAATATTATAATATTTAAATATGTATTACGTATAAATGTAGAATTAAGATAAAAACTTAAGTTATTCTAACAAAAAAATCTAAAATTATTCTAATATTCATAGTGCTCAGAAATAATTTTTAAACAGATTTATAAGAAAAACATTTTTTGAGTTTTACTAAATTTAAAATCAACAGGATCTGCTCTAACGTAAGGCAATTTGAATCATCATTTATATTAAAAAAAAAAATTAATGTATTAGCCGCCAAATTCTATTTTACTACAAAACCACATTTGTGCTAATTGGGCTGCGGTAGACTTGCCGCACCAGCCACGTCAAAACACTTGTTTCCGAAATAAGACAGCAATTAGTTAATTGCATAATTCCATTAAAATTACTGAAAATAAATTAAAGTTCCAATTAATACCTTGTACTGAAAAAGAATAGCAAAAATAGTCGTCACTTTGTAAAAATTTCTCTTGTGTGTACAATTATGTATAAGACTGAAATCAATTTTATTAATTATCTATCTGTTTACTTTAACAGTAATTGCAACTACATTGCATTACTAAAAAACGCAATTGCTACTATATTACAGAAATAAAAAATTCATATTTTAAAATATTTATATAAATATTAAGCTACTGATATTTACGTTAATAGATTTAATTGAATAATTTAATTGGAATAGTTTTTAAAACATGTTTTGTATAAGCTGCACCCTATTTGAAATTATCACAATATCAAAAATGCACGCATATCTGACACACTTACATTGTGTATATTTTCTAAAATTTTTAAAAATTTGTGCTGAAATATTTTCTAAACTTTTATATTTTGAATATAATTACTGTTTTATAATAATAACAGATTATTACAATGTTGTGAAACGTGTAATAAGTACTTAATAAAGATTTTACATATAGGGTGTTAAATACTGATTTATGCTAATAATTAAATATAATATAAGTAGATAGTGTGACTCAACAAACTGTTAAATTTTTTGTTGACTCTCACCACGCATACTGCACATTAGCTCTCAATCATGAGGTAGTTTCATGCTAGACTGTTGATTTGATCCTTATATCTTAGAACTATAATTAGCTCTAACCACAACTAAGCTTGCGATAGTAATTCTGAACTCGACTCCAGCCCTGATTATTCAATCTAATCTCCACTCTTCATAAAAAAACTTAAAATATTAAATTTCTAAATATGTATATATAAAATTTTGCCTTTCGAATAAGATTTAAACAATCAAAATATATAACACTGTTGAAGTGTGGCTTATGAAAAGCACCCGGTATTTGCAAAATTTTATATAACAAGAACTCTATATTCCTTATGCAGGTAAGTTTATGACATATTCAATTTTAATATGCAAATATTTATTAGTGGCGTTATTAATTAATGTCACCCATTCATATGCAAATAAAGTGTTACCAGATTTTATGATTTATTTTAAATTTATATTGATTTTGATTTAAATAATACGCAAAAATAAAATTTCTAGACGGATATTGAAAAAATTGAAATAAAAGTTGTTACAAATATTGAGTATGAAATTTTAAAACAGGATTAGGAACTAGATTTGAATCATGAGCTAGAGATAAGATATTAATAATTAAATACATTATTAATATTAAAGTTGTATAACAATTTAATATTAATCTTCCGAAAGTATATGTTTCGGAGTCCCTAAAATCCTACAAAATTTGATTTTATTAATCGCAATCCTACAACACAAGAGCTCATATGTTATATGAAGTCTAAATTCAATAGTCTGGTTCAGCTTTATAATTTTATCATTTCAGATTAACCATGGTTAATGCTATTTCAATATTTAAGACCTGTTTCAATTTAAATTAAGTGTTGGACTCTGACATGTCCTATTGAACATGCTAAGAGCCCGCAGTTTCGGATTGATTTTCCTTGAAAACTGTAACGACTTCAATTTATTTATTTAAAAAAATTAAAATTACGATTTCAGTTTTAAACAATTAAAAAATTTTAATTTTTATTTATATTTTATTTTTTTTTTTGGAAAATTTGAAATATTATCCACTAACAATAATACTAAATTCACAAATTTTCCACTTCCTTCAACAAAAAAAATTTATGCGGAAGTTACAAAATATAAAAAAGTAAATAAATGAAAACGCACAATTAGCAATTTTTTTTGTTATAATTTACATGCTAAATATGCATGAAAAATTAAATTTTCACATACATACATGCGTTGTTCATGTGATTATTTAGGATTTTTAAAAATAATATTGTAAAAAAAATTTCAAGTTTCAAAAATCAATCCGCACATGATTCAAAAATTTAGGCATTACAAAAATAATTAAACATGCTTTTCTTTTTAATAAATAAACAAAATAATTTAATAAATAAACAAAAAATAATAAGTGTATTCGGAAAAATCATGCAAAAGGGCAACCAATAACAATCTAACAGAAATTCACAATTTGAAAATTGCTGAGCTTTAACCGCTCATATGATATTGGCAACATTTTCAAATGGAATACATTTGTACTCAGCTTTGAAATAACGCTTCCTATTACTTATAAAAAATACTATCTAAAGAACTTTAATTAAATAGGAAAACTGCTGACATTTTTAAATATTATAAGCCAGTATCAAATAAAATCAAAAAATATACATATATATTAGCTTAAAAATCTAAATATTATTTTTGTTTATTAAATAAGATTTTTCAAAAATTCATTCTTGTTTGAATTTAATCCACAACTCCACAGCTACATTACATAATATGTATTTATATTTGCGGCACACAAGAGTTTTACAAAATAAATCTACAAAACTCAGGACATAGATATATTTTCAAATTTTTTAATTGTAATTTCATTCGAAATACCATATAGATCTGTAACTATTTATATGCAATATAAATCTTGCATAGTTCAACAACTAAATACAATTTGAATACTAATGGCACAGACTGAATTTTCTGATATGCTTCTGCGTAAATTTAACTTAATCTTCAATATTTAAATTTGCGATATAAATCTAATTTATGACATTTTACATTTTATTCCACACAGTTGTGGAATAAAATGTAAAATGTCATAATTTTTTGCAAATAGTAAATGTAAAAGCTTATTTCGATAGATGGCTTTAATATTTTTATGAAATTTCCATTCGAACTAATTATATATTATTCTACTATTTTCATATATGCAGAACGCGCAGTTATACCTATAAATATTCTATTAATCCAAAAAATCGTATAACTAACTACAAAATCTGTCTTTAGCATATATATGTATGTCTGGCATCGCTCTTAATGAAAATTATTTAAAAAATTTATTTTTCTAATTAATTTATGAAAACAAAAAAAAAATATCATCTCTATACACAAAAAAATAAATAAATAAAATAAAATAAATATTAAAACGAGTGTTTTTTTTTTGTTACTTTATTAATTTTTTTGCTTGTTTTCATAATTTAAAGTAGAAAAAAAAATATTAAAATTTTGTTAAAAAAATTTGCAAATTTTCAATGCCTTTTGATTTCATAGGTTCATCGACTTAATGAACGAAATCTTATTGTGCGATTCCGATTAAAATTTATTTTATTTTTTTTGCTTGTCTTATTATCGAATTATTATTTAAAAAAAATTATATTTTTTTATTTTTCTGTTTACCAAATTTTGTTGGTTTGTTTTTCGTATTTTAAAAAATATTTTTAACAAAATGATTTATACTTTAATTTTAAAAAAAATTTTTTTTCATAAAAAAATAAAATTATTTAACTATTAAACCCCAAACCATTATTATGATAACCGCATTATAGTTATATTATTGCTCTATTAATATTAAAAAAAAAAAAACATAAAATTTAACTTAAGTCTCTTCAGATTTTGAATAAATTTAAAAGCTCCTATACAAACTTTATAATATAAAATATATCAGTAAGGCCTCATTTTATACGATGGATACGTTCTACAAAAAGGGCATTTATAAAAATTCGCATTAAAGAACACCTTACTCAATTTGAAAAAAACCAAAACAACGAGTTACAATTAACTTTAAGCTACGTCTTAGAAAGTAAAATAAAAAAAATTAGCCTTACAATATATTTTGAGGAGTCCATAAGCTATTTCTAATGAAAAATTAAACATTACAACACTCAAACTAAACGTGTCACTAGAAAAATTCAAAATGTGCTGAAAAATCACTTGAAATCAGCAAAATCAAAACGTCACTTATTATTAAAACGCCATTAAAGTAAAATTCAATTTCAAAACAATTAAATTTTATAATTTTCAGTGTGAAACTCAGAATACTGACTTGTCCATAACTTGAAATTATCATGTACATGAGGAGTTTCCGAATTGCAAAAGCTAAATTTAAAAACAAATCACTAACATATGAATTTGAAGAGTTAAAAGTAGATATGGCTGTATTTTACAATCATAAACATTTTGTGTCAGTAAAACAAATTAAGTAGGGTTTAATGATTTCAAGATTTTTTGGTGACTGAAATGCACATCACACAATTTCAAAATCGTATAAAAATAATCCGCATAAAAAGAGACTTTACTGTATTTTATAAATAGTTAATTTTTAAATATATTATTTCCATTTTTGTGAATAAAAGATAGCTGAATATAAAATGTGCGTTATTAAATTTAAATATTTTATTAATAAAGAAAAAGGAAAAAAAAAAATGTTAGGTCACTACTATTTGTGTATATATTATTGTCTTCTATTGATTTAATTTCTTAGAAAAACCTAACAATATACAAAGAGTTACGTGATGAAAACAACCAGTCGTTTTTTTTTTCTTTCAGTAGGCATTTTTGTTAAGAAATTTCAATAGTAAAACGAAATGTATGTATACCTTTTAATAATTAATATTATGTATAATTAAAAATTTTTATCTATAAAATAAAATGTACACATACTTAAAACGGAACTGATTACATACTGATTTCAAAATATTTAGTTTAAAAAATAAGAAAAACAAAATAAAATTAATTTCATTTAACTAATAGAAATTTCCCACACAAATGTAAAATACATGCTCCTAGTATGGCTCCTTGTAAGCGTTTTTCATTAACCCCTATTTTTCGTTGTAATTCTTCCCTCAAAATCACCGTCTTTACAGTTCATCCCTGAAAATATCTTTGATTCTAAGAAAAGATATAATATGTATTCTATGTTTTAATTTGTCAAGTTTACTACATATCTACTACAGCTTTAATTGACTTCGAAATCTAAAAAGCCATTTGCCGACTGTAGATTATTCTTATTACTACTTTATTCTCACTTCCAAATCTGAAAAATCTAATTTCCTTAAGAAAAACTTTCTTTCAGCAAAAATATAAAGTACATTTATTTTATCTTAATGGAAATGGAAATCTTATTTTATTTCTTTTAGGATTTAAGTAGCAATTAAATATAGCAACCAGTTTTTCGGATGCAAGAATTAAAAAAATTAATTTGTTTATGACAATTCTTACATAAAGAAAATTACAAAAATATTCAATATTTCTAAATTAACAAATATTAAATTTCTAGATAAATTATTTATATTGAAATTAGTGTCCTGAAAATATTCCTAAATTGAAAATAATATAGTATAAATTCCAAGTATTACATGATATATTGAATCATTGAAATGATATTGGACAACTTATGTACGTATAAACTTATAAATGTAGTTATAGATGTAGTTTACAAGTTCAATTAAAAATACATATCTATAAAAATTTTGTTTCAAATTAATCGAAATTCAATTAAATATTAAAATTATTGGCAGAAATACTATACAATGGCCAAAAAACAAAAAAAAGCAAAATCGTACTTATGTACTTCCAAATTTTAATTGCACTATTTAGCATTTTCGACATTTCAGAACCTTTAACAGAATTCATAATATATAATTCATAACCAAATATTGTGCCTTATTGATGATTGACTTATTTATTATTTTATACCTAACATTTTATTATTAATTATTTCTTATAGTTCTTCCCCATTTCAAATTAAAATTAATGTGACAAAATAGTTTTTTTTTTAATCTTCTTATTGGAATTAGTAAAAATCAAAATTCATCATTCATAACTCTTTTATATTACACATAGAAAAAATTTAACAATTTTTTTGTTTTTCTTATATTTCTAAGGGAAATGTATCAAATATCAAAAAAGTAGTTCCTATATTTTTTTTTACCTTTTAATTTCAAAAATTTAGGCTAGGTAGGTACTTATTTAGGCATTGAGGAACATTATGTACAAATGTACACACATATATGTGGATACATTTTTATACTAAAATTTTTTTCTTAAATAAAAGAAACTTCTTTAAAATCTTTAAGAATTAAATTTACCCTAAGGTAATATATTGGATTATAAATCCTCGAAAAAAAAATAACCTTAAAAATAATGTTGTTTTATTCATTATTATTGAATGTGACTTGCTATAACATAATAAATTGAAAATTAGAAAATCAGGCCAATGGTTGATCAGGTCAACTCTAGTATGTAGAGTAATTGAAAAGTGAATTAGTTATTTTGATAAATTTAATGAATCTGATATCCTTATTTTGGTTTTCAAATGTCATTTCCTAATGTGGTAATATTAACTTTGCCATTTTTGAGGACTTCTTTCTACAATTCCGTAATTAGTTGATAATATCGAGCATTTCTTCTACAATTTGGTTGAGGTTTCATAAATTTCGAAATGCATATTATCTTATTCACCAATATATATGTACATATTTCTACTCTGAATTTTTATTCCAATAAAGAGCAAATCCTTAGCGATATTGTCCAAAACACGAGAAGGATTAGCTTTTATGTTTTGCCATAACATTTAAATTCTGTCCTTTACATATAAATCCTGTTCTTAATGTGTAAATCCTGCTCTTAATTAGTGAATCCACATTTGAATTAATTTTTGGATTATCATCTCATCGCACCGTAAAAAAAAATAATGTTCCACTATGATGGATTGATAAAAACTCATACTCAATCTGGCTGACTTCAACGACTTTAATGCTGAACAATCTAAAATTTTTAAAATATATTTATAATACACTTTTAATACAAATGATGTGTTATAATACCTTTTCACTTGTAAAAATTTTCTTTCCAAAGATTTTCTCAAATAATATCTTATTTTTTTTATACAGATTACTTTATACACTGAATTTAGAATACCAGCCACTACAGAGAATACATATGTGTATATGAACATCACTACAATTTCATCCAAAAAATAATGATAAGGAGGAAAAAAAAACAATAGTTTTCATTTTTATTATTAACCTTACTACCACTAAATTCATATTTTTTCTGATACCTAAAACTCCTGAGCTATTAAAACAAGAAAAAAAGGCAATAATTTTATTAGAAGTTTAAAAATACCAAAAAAAAAAAGAACTTGTGACGATTAGTTTTATTCTTCTTTTTACGTTATAGCTACGTTTTTTTTTCGGATTTTGTTTTTAGCTTGGATAAAATTACGTAAATTCTTGGAAATTCATTTGAGATTCTTATGAAAAAGAAAAAATTAGGTATTTTTCTTTTTTATTATCTTCCTTACTTCTTCTGTGTCGAATGAGAATCCAATGAGCTATTACTATCAACCAAATGATATATCGGTAGGAAGGTAGATACCTACTTGCATACAAATTTATAAGTGTATTACAATAACAATAAAGATTTGATGTTTAATATTTGAGCAAAGAATATGAATTTGGTAGCATAATTGTTATAGGCATGGCCGAAAATCAAAAACTTGATTAAAATATATGTAGGTAAAAATTGAGATAATATAATAAAATCCTTTCCTTTCTTAAGAATTACTTGTGTTCGCGTCCTATGAATTTGTTAATGTTTTCAATATGCCCTTAATAATTAAAGGTAGGACTTTGCTTAGCATTTTCAATTCTATTCTCTTGATTTGAATTGAAGCCACTTTTTCTTGAATTTATTCAATTGCATCAGACTTATTCGAAAAATTCGGAGCTTTGCATATGTATATACATATCAATAACTTTTTTTTAAAGATCCCTTAATGAGATTGAAAGCAGTGAACAAAAATGGTAAGCCGAGTGTAGGTTCCATACATGTACTTCCAGGAGCAAATATTTTATCATATATAAACAAGCATTCCAGGAGCAAACAAAATAAAAACAAGCATTCTTGGATATATATTCCTAAAATTAAAGAAAAACATTTGAATTTTTATTTACTTGTAATCGTTTTTCCACTACTGTGTTTCAAAACGTATTTGTATACAGTACGTATTGAAACCTATCTACCTGGAGTGGATTCATTTTTACATATTATATTTGATAAATGAGCTGTTGGGCAATTAAGAGGTTTTTGTTTTATACTCATTAAAGTACGCACATATCTACCTAATATGTACATAGATACATATATGGCTTACATAAAGTTAAGTGCACATTTACAAAAGGACTCGGCATACTAGTAAAATCCTAGCTAATGATTATAAAAAATGTTTGATTAAGCGGCATACGTTATATTTTAGTTAGCAGTATATCAGATATAAGGGAATACAGAATGATATATAGGGTAGGTACATGAGTACATGAACTGAATAATACCTGCTACCTATATACACACATTTGCATTTACCAATAGCCATTTGACAAGAATTATCGGAATAAATAATTTAATTTTAATTAATATACTTTTACTTACACTGTACATATGTACATACACATGTATGTATGTAGATTGAATATGTGCACGTATGAATGCGTATTTTACATAGAAGCTTTTAAGGAGTTTTTACTTTAGAAGCCATCAAATTCCGAAAATTCTAAAAAAATGTTGATAATGCACTTGATCTGCAGCTAAACCACTTGATCTGCAGCTAAACCACTTGATCTGCACTATTTTATTTATAGTTTGTACCAGATTATACTTCTTAAAATCCATATTTTATAATATTTTTTATCATTGGGATAAAGCTTTGGATAATTTTTATATTCGCGATTGAAATATACGTACATTAATATATCATTTATAAGCAAAAACGCACTACTTTTGTGTATTTAAGTAAATTATATAAAAAATACGCAAAATTTTGAAAATTCAACATTAAAAATTGCAATTCATTGTTAAAATTTTTTTGTTATAAAAATTATACGACGCTTCCATTTAAAGAAGCCGCGCGAACTTGTTTGTTAGTTAGTAAACTGTCATTTTAAAAAATACTTTGACAGGTACATTTATTTGAAAATGTTTGCTTGCAGAATTGAACAGCACTTGTGTAGTAGTGTCGTTTTGAATCTCCATAGAACATATTTTTCCAAAAGGCCAAATAAATTTTATGCCACAATTTTGTGGCGCTTTTTGTGCTCGTTCTTAGACATTACTGTAAGCTTACATATGAGTATTAGGTACATTATATAATTGATTACTTTAGAATTACTTCAGAATATTAGATCTAATATTTCGCAATTATAAAAATAAATGCTTACCATTCTATTTTTTCTTACATTTTACGAAACACTTTGAGGTAGTTGCAGTAGTACTCATTGTTTTGTCCTCCCACGGGGGTGGCCGTTCATCAAGCAAAAATTGAGTACTTTTTACAAAACTATGATTTTTTGTAGTTCAGAATTTTACTCTAAAAAAATAGTACTATATTACAAGCAATAAAAAATTCTTTAATAACTTGAGAATCATCCGTGTAGCGTAACAGTAAAAGAATCCTTACGAACTTGGATTTGCTTATGCCTACATAAGTGGTCTATACGTTCCCAAAAATTTCAAAATTCACAAGATCAGTCTTTTGACTTAGTAATAATTTTATAATAGTGCATATGTTTGTAAGGATATAATAGTAAATTTCATATTAACAGTACACATTTATGTATACATATTACATTATCTTGTATACGCGCAGTTATATTATCTCATACAGAAATTATGTAAAATTACATAATTAGAAAAGTGCATTCAATCTGAAAAAAAATATCCAAAAAATAAAAAATACGATATGACAATGTCTTTTAGAACACAGTGTGCAAAGATCTCACAAAAAAGGTGCAAAATATTCTATTCCTGCAACAATTGTGTAGGTAGTAATTATTACTATATCTCTCGCACCCTCTCATTTAATAAGCTTTAAATTCCTAAAAACAAGTAAATATAGAAGCATACATTTCTACGGGGTAAATTGGAATGCACAAACTCGCTAGTGCTCAAACTGGTTGAACAGACACTTATGTAGATACTTGCCAGTAAAGTTTGTTTGTACTATACTGCAAGATAAACTGTCACCCAATTGCAGTCACTTTCGGATCTTCATCTCTTTACAACTACGTTTTTCTAATAGAAGAAAATATAACGATATAATGTAAAAAAATTGCTGTATGTGAATTTATTTTATTATCAGCAATATCAGTTAATTTAGTGGAAATCAGTGGTGAAACCTTTTGATTAAAACTAAAGTGGGATCAACATATAACACAGATATCATTTTAAAAAAGTAAAAAAAAAAAATAATTTTTTATGCTAAAGAATTTTCAAAATAAATATTTTAAAAAATATATGCTCTCATGTTACGGTGATTGTACAAATATCAATAAATTATAGTAGATAATATAAGTGCTTTTTAGTTGCAACTTGAAAGTTGCAATAATACCTTATTCGGTTTATACGATATAATAGTATCCATTTCATTTATAAATTGTTGCATTATTAGAATATTGTTGTCATTTTTGAATTTGACTTTTATTTTTATTCGACATAAAAAATGCGTTGAGTTCTGTATATAGCGAAAATTCGATGGTTTAGGCATAATTTGTTGAATTTGACTTGAATAAAACTTTCCTATGAATAGAAATCAAAAATCATTTAACTATAAATGTTGAAAATATATGATTTTTACTAAAACTAGATACAGAATTATATTGTACTCGAAAATATTTATAAAAATGCTGTTTTGAAAGTTAAAACAAGCTAAGTTTGTATAACATTTTAGTACGTTATTTTATTGAAAAAATAAAAATTTTCAGAACTTTAAAATCAATTTAATATTTTTTAAACGCCGTATTGTAATGTAAATTGTTTGATTACTTAAATATTGGAAATTAGTACATATACCTTTTGTAATATTTCAGAAAGGAAGATTGTTTTCTAAAGCAATGCATAAAATATAATTTCTAATTTAAAGTTTGTCATAAACCCGGGAAGACCCGTCATTAATCGGACGGTGACATAATAAATGAGAGACATAATAAAGTAAGTGAATGGATTTATAATTTCACTCAAACTTTCATATCTTTCATTTTATCATAGGATTAGGGAAATGTCTTTCGTTCTCAAATAATAAATTCATCTTAATATTAACATATATATTAACATATATATCAATCGTTAAATAAAATATTCTTCGTATATTAACTGCCTAAAAATAATAATATATGCGACTCAAATTTTATAACAAAACCCAATTGTACTAACATAGTACAATTGTATAAAATACAAAATCCCAGATAAGTCAATTTTTAATGAATGTAGTATTGTTGTTTTATATTTTTTTTTCAATGTAGTTTATACAAAATTCATTTGTGTTTGTAGATTTTGTTTGATCGCTACAAAAACAAAAAAGTACTAAAAAAAAAATAATTTAAACTTACACACACTTAAACAATTGTGTGCATATACAAAACACAAAAACAAATATTATTTTTTTTTTCTTGTTTTTTTTTTGTTTTTCTGTTTCTACTTTATTTTGTTGCTTACTTTACTTTTGTTGCTTTTCCACAGAAAACTTGAACAATTTGTTAAAATTTCAATTTCAGTGAGTTTTTGTGCGGTGATGAGAGCGCACGCGGTCCAAGCTAAATAAAAAGGAATAATTTTTTTTACAAGAAATTTATAATAAAAAAGAAAAGAAAAAATTTACAAGTAAATAGAAATAAAAAATTCATTTATTTATTTTTGAAGAGAGAATTTGAAAGAAAACGAAATTAAAATATTCCACAATTAAAACGAAATTGAAAAAGAAATATTTTTTTTTGTTTTATATAAAAAAAAATTAAAATAAATTTTTGAAACAAAAACAACAGTTATTTTACAAAATTTTGTTTTTGTATTTTAAAATACAAAAAAAATCGTGACGACAAATAACAGAAGATTTTTTAAGAAAACCGAAAACTTCATAACTTCATCAATCCAAAAATAAAGAAAAAATAAGTGCACAAATTTTATGTAATTAAATCAAATTTTTCCCTTTTGATTTGGAAAAAAATAATTGAAATTAAAATTTTAATATTTTTCAAAATAAACAGATTTGTTAAAAATTAAAAAACGCAGTGAAAAAAAAAAAAATTTGTTCAAAAAAACCAATTACGATAGCAACGATACCAGTATTTGGAGAATTTAAAATATCAAAAAAAAAAAAAGGAAATAATTTGGATAACGGTGATAATTAAAATATATTCAAAGCCTAACATTTTTATAACTGCCCACCACCATCTCAGAAATCAGAAATTTTTATTTATAAAGTAAAATTCAAGTTAAAAGTAAAGAACCAAGCGGCATTTTTCTGCAATTTACAACAAAACACTGCAAAAAAAAAGGGAAGAAATTTTAAATTAAAAATAAAAATCTAGTGTGAATTGAAATTTTTTGATCTCAAAATATTTAAATATTTTTCCATAAATAGTTGATTCCAAAATTGCCTACCTATCTACCTACTTTTATTATAATTTAAAGTTAATTATTATATAAAAATTATAATTTATATACATATCTACCTACATAAATATTAATTAATTTTTACCATAACTTGTGTGTAATAATTTATTTACTTACAAAAAAAATATTGATTTAATAAACGAGAAGGATAAATCTGTGAATTTCGATAATTAAAAAACACCAAATTAGAAAAAAAAATAAATAATAAATACCTTCAGCTGATACGTAAATTAAAAATACGTAACTTAAGAAAATATCTAAAATATTTATTTATTATTGTTAAAAAAAAAGTAAGAATAAATTTTAAGAAAAACGACGCGCGCAATTTTGTTGGTAGCATTTTGAAAAATAATTTTTGTTGTTTGCTAAACATTCAAAAATAAAACAGTTTAAGTGCATTTAAAAAAATTGAAATAAAATTAAACTAAAATATTGAATAAAACCTGCAATAATAAAATTGCTAATAATAAGTTCATTTTGATTTAAAAGAAAATTGTATAAGTGCTCTATTTAAATTGTAACTATTGTAAATTAAAATTGTAAATTGAAATATTTATCCACAATAAATACGTACAAAATAAGTAAGCCTGTAAAACAACACACAAATCAAATAAATTAATTTCAAACAATAATTAATAAAATTCAGAATAATTTGAAATTATAGTGGTGGAATTTGTGATTTCAAAACTTAAATAGAAAAAAAAGGAGTTCAAAATTTTTGAAATTATAAAATTTAAATTAAAAATTTTCATTAAAGAAAATTTGACATAAATCAAAAAAAAATATATGTACATATCTGAATTATTAAATTCATTATAAATTATTATTATATTAAAAAATTTGCTTTTTGATTGTGAAAATTTGGATTTTATATTTTGTTCTGTAACAAAATTTTAAGAAGAAAAAAAAACGACAAGTTGTTTTTTGGAAAAAATGTCTACAGCAATCATGCATACAACGACTTCTATTTATGATTTTGGTGATGTTGTGATGAAGGTAAGTGAGTTTTTGTAAATGTATTTTTTTAGTTTAATAAAATATTTTTGCTGTAAGTCTATACATTTAGTCCTGGAGTTCAATTATATATTGAATTTATGATATTGTCTAGGTACACTTACCAACATATTTACATACATATGTATTATAATGAATTTGTATATGGGTCATTATAATGAACTAAGAAATTAATAAGTTAAATATGGTTAGTACCTACATCAAGTGTAGCAATTAACTAGTTAGTACCTACTTACTTATAACCGAATTAATTTTACCATGTGCTTGCTGGGTATTTACATTCTTTGTAATCATTCACCTGTCATACAATATTCCGAAAAAAATTTTTAAGAAGAGGTAACACTAAGTATGTGCCTATAAACATATATATGTAGGTAGGTACTTATTAAAACATTTACTACATACTCACAAATTTTTTCAAAAGATTTTAATTATTTCCTTACCTAAGTTAAACTATTAATCCTGTATTTACTTACTATAAAAACTATTTTTGCTTTTTCCTTTGTTCACTCCTAGGAGGAGCAAAGGGCTAGTGCATGATATCATGCCCTAGTTTCACAGCGTTATCGAATTTTAACTAGGTGGGTAACTAGGCTGCCGTAGTTGTTTCTTTATTTAAAGTATATTCGAATTTTTAAATTCATGAAATCAACTTAATAAAGGTATAATCAAAGGGTCGATTTTGTGAGAGTTATTGTATTTCCCTCCAAAAATCTGAGGTGTTTGCCTTCTTTCTTAATAAATCCAAATTGCCAAACAGACTGCTACTTCAAAGTATACTAAAATTTCATCCTGGAACCCGGTGGAATAAATTGGGAATTATAATCTCAACTTATTTTAAAAGCGACTTTTCCAAAATATTATTTTAAAATTTTTAATGAAAATTAATTTTAAATAATAATAAATATCAAAACGTGGTCGTCAAAAAAAAGAACTTGTGTTTTTGTTTTTGTAATATTTTTGTTCTGTTCTTCAATTATTTCGAGCGTTAACTATCAAAATATTTTTACACAATTTATGTTGATTATGTAAAATGGAATTGAGTTGATCTTATCAAAAATCATGCTAAACAGCATTTTTTAACTATACATAATATATATACCTATATATAAGTAAATAGATAGATAGATAACTACCATTCTATATAATTAATCATTGATATTTTTTTTGTTAAATTGAAATTCGAAATTTAAAGAGAATTTTAATTAAGTAAACCGATAAGAATCATAAAAAATAGTAAAATTTTATTACAAGTTATAAAATATTTAAAAATTTATTTGAAAAATAAATAAAAAGTTTGGAATATTTGAACACCTTTTCTATTCTAATTCTTACCACATTTCTTATTAAACTAAATTTTAAAATGTTTTCTAACTTAAAATTTTTTAGTATTGGTAATTTCCTATACAAAATTATATGGGGTATAAAATAAGTAGTCGAATATTCTTGAAGAATTTCTTCCCCTTTATTAAAATTATTCGAAATATTTCGATAAAATAATAAAAAACAAAAACATAATTTTCTTATCTAGAAATGATCAAAGCGATTCACCCAAATAGCAACACAATACATTCGAAAATACCAAAATATTATAAGTAAACAACATATTTTTGTTTTCGGAAACTAATTTTTCCAACCCTTATTGAGATATAAAGCCAAAAAAAATATTTCCTTAAGAGAGCAATAATTTTTGTTTATTTTACTATTTTACTTGAAAGGTTGTTAGGTAATATAAACGTTTTTCAATTTTACATTTAAGACCATTGAAAATATATAGAGCAAGATTAAAAATGTTTACAATATTTTATATTTTCAAAAATAAAACTATTTTAATGAGTCTTCAAGAATATTTTCCCTTGAAAATGTCCAGATGTTGTAAAAAACAAAATACCCTAGCTTATATATTATATAGGTACCTACTTACTAACTCAATTTAATGATCTTATGTTGAAATAATTATGTAAAGGTCATTTTTATATTTCAATTTTTATTTCTTAAAATTAAACAAAATCAATTTGAAAAAAAAAATAAGTTTTAAATTAATTTTTATTTTGTCCTTAATTTTAATATTTCACGTGGTTAAAATTAATTTTGTAATTAAAAATAAAAATTCACCAGATCTTGAAAATTTTTTTGTAAAACTGCCTACTTGTGTATGTTTTGTTTTAAATAATAAAATAAACAAAAAAAAATACATTAAATTATTAATAATTTATTAATTAATATTGTATGGTTGTTTTCATTATTAAAATACGAAATAACATTCAATATTTTTAAGTATTTTCAAATAATTTTCACATTAGGGAGTAAAAACATTTAAGTAGTAATCACTTAACTTCCTATGTTTATAAAATATTATAATTCAATTAAATAATTATTTAAGTTTTTTGTGTATTATTAGTAAATAACAAAAATTTAGGTAAATACTTATTTGTTATTGTTTTAAAATTTTTAAAATCTTTAAATGAGTAACAATATTTAGAGCTTTCATTTTTAATAATATTGGGGATGTGGCTTATTTTTGCTTTAGAAGATCTTTGCCCTTGAGAAATATATTCTACAAGTACGTAGTGTTTGGTTACACTGAAGATTTTTACATAAAATGAATTTAGAGATAAGCATTTACACGTTTATGGAAATTCTTTATATTGTAACATTTAGATTGTGTCATAAGTTTAATTAAGTTCAATTTTATTCCCAAATATCAAAATATTACTTAATTAAATAAAAAATTAATGGTTAGTTCATGTAACTAAGGAAATATTGATTCAAAGATTCAAAAAAAGTACCTTGGTACTTACCAACCTATATATTTTGTAATTTATTAATACGATTACTTAAGATGTTGTTTTAATTCAATGCCGAATATCTTCGTTTCCTATTTTTCAATAAACAATTTAATATTTAATAATGTTTCTAGAAAAGCAGAACTGTGAAATTAGTTTCGAAAAATTTTTACAATAATTGACAAAAATTACTCATATTTTATAGATTCGATTCTTTTAAAGTACCTTATGTAATTACCTCAATTGTAATGTAATTGCTTTGAAATCGTTACATTTTTACTCTCTTTGAATAGAAGTACTGAATAATTTTCAAAAAGTCTTAAATTTTTTAAAAAAATAATAAGGAATTTTAAAATTTATCTTATATTTGAAATTATTTGAAAACAAGAAAGTAATACTAGTTATAAATTTTATTAAATTTAAACAAGTACAATTATTATTTTATGGCATTGCATTTACAATGCATGTAATAAGTTTTAAGCAGGAAGTAACGATTAAGCTACAATACTTAAAAATTTAAAAAAAAAAATAGTTACTTTATATTATATGAAATCGTTACGTAAACAAACGATTACATAATATTAAATTTTAGTTATTATTTATAAAATTACAACATTATTCACTTTCTAAAAGAAAATGTTACGAAACACTTGCGCCAGTATTTTACGTTTTTGTATCCGTTTTAAAAAAAAAATTATAACCAAATATTTAGCCGGACTAATAAAATTTTTATTAGTTTAATAATTAAAAATTATTGTTAAAATACTTATAAATTTTTATTTTAATAGAAAATTTCTTAAATATATTTTTGCTTTTATTGTAGTAAAATTAAAATAAAAATTCATTAATGAGAATATTCATGATTTCATATTTATACAAGTATTTTGACTTATTTTACCACTTATCAATGAATAAGAATTATAAATAAAAATTGAAAACTAGTTCTTAATTATTAAATTATTATTATAGCCTTAATAAATTGCCAGAAAAACAAAAATTATGTAGGTATATAATTGTATGTTTGAATAAATATAACTTTGTTATATGTACATATAAAGTTGAATTGTAAGCTATGTTCAAAAGTTCTATATAAGAAGAAAGAAATAAAGAAAAATTTAAATTTTAAATAATCGAAAAAATATTTTTTTTTTTTTTGCTTATGATTTAAATGGGGTTAAAAGTTAAGAACACAGTTCTCATTCAAAAAAAAAGAAATAATAGGAATATTCATAGGGTGATTTGTAAGAAAAAAGTATTACAAATGTTTTGATTTAATATGAACTTTTGTACTTATATATTAATAAATATAATTTAATAGAATAATTAAATGAGGATTTGTATTTTGGCGGAATGAATTTATGTATTGTTTTGTTAAGAAGATAATAAAAAGATAAGAAGATAATAAGAAACACTAAAAATATTTTCAAAATTCAATTGTAATTTTGCAATATCAAGTTGTATCTTGAAATTCAGCCTGATCACGAATTTTTCTCGTAAAATTCTTCTCGTATGACATAGACTTTTGGAGTGATCACAAATTCCAATCGTAGAGATTATAAATCAGTAATGACAGTAGAATTTTTTGTAGTGTCAAAATCCTTATTTTATTTCAGTTGTCAATTGTTTGATTATATTTAGAGCAGAATTTTAGTATATGTAATTCGAAATTGACAATATTATATTCGCAATTTTCCAAATTTCAGGGATGCGAAAAGAATTCCTGATAGGACTGCTAGTGTTCTTAATTTCATAATTTGTTTTGAATTGGATGAAATGACTAAGCAATTAGTTATATAAATCTTTGTTTTTTTTCTTTACATAGTTTTACATAATAACTGTACTTATTAATGATTTATTTTTAGAATTGAATGAAAATATTATTAATTGCGCAACATATTGGTGGGTGATAAAAAAAAAACAAAAATCTTATTTATTTACTTATTAATAAATCATAATTGGCATTATAAATACTTATTTACTTATATTATCAGATAAATGAAATAAATTTCCATAAATTTCCATAAATTTACCAATAAAGGTACTTACATATAAAAAAACAATATTTACTTATTTCTTAATTAAAATGTGAGTTAGCATTTACAAAAAAAAAGAGAAATTATTTATAAATAATAATTTGTAATTAGTATTTTTTTTTATATTATTTTAATACTTAATACTTATTCGAATTCATTGATATTAATAATTAAGTTCGTTAAGTACTTATATTTTTTGCATTTCATTTAAATAAAGTAAATAAATTATGAAAATGCCCTATATTGTTTTCCATAATAAATATTGCGTTTCATATAGAATGAATTTAAATATATAAGTTACACAAATTATTAAGAAATTCACTCAAATTTAGTGGGTGAGAGTCAATATAGACATTCTAGTTATTTTAGGTACTCAAGTACTTATTATATGTACTTAGAGTATTTTTAAACAAAAATGAATTGGCGGAATAATATCGTACTAGAATTTTCCTTGAACATGAAAAATCAATCATTCTTATGAAATATTGTAATGAATGAATTTAAATATTATCAATTTTATTATGAATTATGGGCTTGATAGCTTACAAAAAAAGAATTAAATCTCAAAGTAATTAGTCAAATTAAAATACTACTGAAATACTACTGAAATTATTATTATTCTATTTTTTTGGTTTACTTTTAAAATTTTATAATAATTTTGGTTTTCATATGTAATATTGAATTTTATTGATAGTACTTGTATGTCTATATTTTAAGTAAGAAGATTCATTAATTTAGTTAGATTTAATTCATATGTAATTATATACAAAATAATTAAATAATTACTAAATATTTATTCATTTCAAGTAAAAATTAATAAATTCTCTAAGAAATGATTTTAAATTCTCAAAAATAGCAATTTTGAGAAATTTCAAAAAGAGTCCTGAATACGCAAAAAAATATTCATTTTCATTTTGTACAATGTTAAATTTTTCGGAATCACACAATAAAAATTTCATATTCTGCTGCATTCAATTTTTATAATTAAACTAAAATTTACATAAAATTGAATTATTCGATTGCATAGCAATGGCAAATTTAGAATTTGAAAGGTTCAAAGAATTTGAACTTTAATAGCATCTGTTTTGTCCCATGTATTTTTACATTAAAGGGTTCGTTCATATATAATATCTAGATGTTTACTTAACGGTTGAAATTTTTGAAAAATTATCATTTTTAATTATCATTAAACTCTTCTATTCCACATGTGAATTAAAAAGAGTAATCATTATTTAAAAAAATTTCAAAATATTTTTTTAAACCACTCTGTATTATTTATATGTGAGTGTATTGATTATAATATTTTGATATTTTCATAAATAATATTTTTAATCTACAACAAAATTAATAAAAAAAAAAAACTGCTATCAATGGGAAATATAAATATCAAGGCTTCTTGTACAAACACAAATATAAACATATACTGATATATTTATTTAAATACAAAAATAAAATTCTATACATATATGTAGACTTTTATAAAAAATATAAGAAAAAATATCACATTTTTTTCGCATTTATGGAAATTTTAGAAAAATTAAGAGGATAAACCAACTGTTATACCTAATTTTTATTTCACATAATAAACAAATAATTAATATATACTCAATTATAAAATAAGTTGCTATGTCAGTAAAAAATGTTTTGATTAAATATTTTTTATATATTCGTAGTTATCAGAATAGAATCGAATGTTCTAATCAAAAAAAAAATACATATAAGTATTTTATAGATTTTACTATATAAGCAAGTTTAATTAAGCATTTCATATTTTCATATTCAAATATTGAACGATTAATAATCATCATTATGAAAAAAAATTTAAATATTAAAAAATTTATTAGTACCTACTTATATAAAGTAAATTGTTTAGACATTTTAATAAAAAGGAAAGTTGTTTTCGATAACATAATGACTTTGAAATTATTGATAACAAAATTGATTATAGTTCAGTAAGTAAGTAAGTAGTTAAATTTACTTATTTCTTACTATTCAAATTTATGTAATTTTTAAGTAGTAAATCAGTGTAAGGCTTATACATATACAGAACAGGATTTTTTAATATTTAAAAATATTTTTATTTAAATAATTTCGAAAAATAAACTAAAAAGTCTTATTAAAAAAGAGGAATCAAAGACAAATAGACTCGTTTTCATTTTAAAATTTTCATTTTTAAAAAATTTACAAACATTTATTGTAATTTATATTCCGCCATTGCATTTTTATCATCGCTTTGATTTGATTCATAAAATTTTTCTTTATGTAAATGATAAATAACAGAATTAATTTTATAATTAAGTAAAATTCTTGTAAATTTCATGTAAATTTTCACCAAAAGGCGCTCGTCTTCTTTCTTTCTCAAATTTTTTTTCAAAATTAAGAGTTAGGTATTAAAATATCAGTAAGTATTTAAACAATTATTTCAACACAAATCTTTATTTCAAAACTTTAAAATTCTCCGATAAACATACAATGGTGTAATGAACTTTTAAATAGCTCGATAAAAACAATTAGATTAAATACATTAACTTATGTAACCGCTTAAAAAGTTAAGTAAATAATAAATGCTTTAAGAAAAAATTCTAGCCGGAACGAAAAAAAAATGTGATTATTTTGTTAAAAATGTAAATGATAAGACATGTAAATAAATAAATACTTAAATGCACATGTTAAGTTTGTATGCATGTATATAAATTAAGAGTATTTAAAAAATAGAAATTATGAACGTGACGCGGAAGTTCTTTTCAATTTAAGTGCAATTAATTTAAAATTCATGCACTCAACTATTCAAATATTAGCAAGTTTTTTAATTTTTTTATTATTTATTTTTTAAATTCTTATCATTTTTATAATGTTACTCGTGTTTTGAATATTTTATTAATTAATAATTATATTAGATATTCTTAATAAATATAATTACGTTTCTTGATTTCGAAGAAAAAAAACTGATAAAGTGGGAAATGAAATGAAATTTTTATAACCCAAACTAAAATTTGGTCCCATTAACTATAAAGTGACTAAATCGAATTTAAAAGTTTTTAATTTTAAAGTTAATTTTCTACGAATTTTAATGCAATTGCCTTAAGTACCTCGTTTAATTTCAAAGCTTAGAGTTAAAACTTGTAAAAGCTACACAATGACTTAGTTAAATTTCAAATCACTTAAATAAATTTTAATTTTAACTTGCTCGAACACCGATTTTCGACTTCCTTTTTTCTTCTTTTAAATTGTAAAGAATTTTACTGACTTATGATTAACAGTTTGACATAATGAACACGATAACTTCTTAAAAAAATTATGTGAGAATTTTGGTTTTCGGTCCAAAATCAGAGCAGTGAAAAAATTATTTCTTATTTTTTAAATCATTTAGAAGCAAAATTTAGAAATTCATATTTGAGCTAAATTTAATTTGATTTTAAATTGAACTCAGCTTAGATTTAATTTTGATTATTTTAAGTGAATTCCCGACAAAACAATTTAAAATAATTTTCCATTTATATTGTTATGTAATTTGAGTGCAATTAGTCATCTATATATGCTTACATATATTTACATTTTTTTACAAAATCAATTCAAAAGAAGCAGTTGTTGCATTCCTTAAAAATTTCTATAAAGGACATTATGAATATTAAAATTATTGTACCGGAATTAACACGTTACAATTCTTTTCCTCATAAATTTGTTTATTATCCAATATAAATTATTCAAGCTTAAGTATGTATATGAAAATTTTTACGTCTTTTTTGCTTTCCTCATTATTGAAGCACATAAGTATGATATTTCATATTCCCATTAATTATTTCAACTTACTTCTTTATTTTTATACTTACTTCATATATTTATGCTTCCTTTAATATTTTAAACGCAGAATTTCTCATATACCATTTAAAAACCTTAAGTGCTTAAGATTTTGTGTTTTGATACCACTCTTCCATTTACATATATAGCGTAAACTGGTAATAAACATTCGAAAATAATTTCTATAGTCAAATAACAATATCGTAACTGCTGCTTTTATTTTTTTTTATATAACAAAAATCCTTTTTTTTTTTTACAAATTCTGGCATCCTCAAATAACACTCATATTTCATGTATAGGAAATGTGTTGAGAAGAAAATTTATTCTTATGTATGAATAGATTTACATAAATAGAATGACCTATGCCCACCTTTTTTGACTCTCTCTCATCTCAGATAACAGGTTTATTGTTTCTATTTTGTGTCCATACCTATAAGTATATGTATATTTTATATTACGTTAAATTCATTCAAAAAAATTGCAAAAAATACCCAGCTATTTACAATAATGTTAAAATTTATTCAGTTCAGTAATTTTTGTAACTTTAACCTCTTTCTGGTTTTATGTTTTTTTCTTCTTCTGTTTTCTTATAACTTATTTACTTTTCTCTATTTTTATGTACTTATTTTTTAAAAGTAATTTCAATTATGCCAAATTTATTTTGATAATTTTCGATGTGTATAACATGTATAGGTATGTGTGTGTGTATTTTACTTTTAAAACATCTTTTATACTTACCCTGTTTATTTGCTTTAATTTTTTTCCCTATATTATTTTAATTCAAAACTCTCATTTATTATATGAAATTATGGCACTTTTTTCAACAATTTGCTAACTTATTTCTAAAAAACCGAAATCAGAAAAATTCCTTAACATATAATTCTAAATTTTTACTTATATTTTGTGCTCTGAAATTAAATATGTACTCATGAACCTCATATAATAAAAATAATATTAAGAATTAAAAAAAAAAAAGTGTTATATTGTTTGGTATAATTTCATCTCTTTCTAACCGTAAATTCATACCTTGTGCAATTTGCTTCGAAAAATAAAAACTATAAAACAAAACAAAAAAAAAATAATGAAGGGGGAAAAAAAATCATTCTTTTAACCCCTATTTAAACTTTAAGAACCTTTCACATTAAAAAAAAAATACTTTTTTTTTATGATTACCATTTGCACATAATTTTACTTCAAATACTTCATATATCAATTTTCGTTTCTTATTACACTTATTTTGCAATCTTTGTATTCTACCTTTTTCCCCCTTTTTAATAACAAAACAAAAAAAAACGTATTCTTTCATATTGAAGAAATTTGAAGTTTAGTATACGATTTGATTAATAAGTCTTACCGTTTTGTACGATTTTAAATAAAATTTTAAAATATTTAAAACGAGCTACTAGACTGAAATTAGAATCAGATATGCTCATTTGGATAAGCCAGGAACCCATAATTTCGACCTTCATTCTAACAAAATACAATTTTTCTTGTAAAAAAGGACAAAGTTGAAACAGTAAGCTATTCATATTTCAATTTCCGAATGCTTATTTTGAAACTGAAAAAAATTACCTAAAATTTAATTCTAGTATTTTGCACATTTTCTAATTTAAACTTTAATTACTTTTATAAGAAAAAAAGCGTTTCTAATGTGCGCACCCATAAATAATGTAATTCGTTTATTATTACTGGTTGCAGAAAATATTAAATGTATTTGATTCTGAATTTGAAAAATCTTGTGTAATGATAGCACCAACCAAAATTTCAAAATTTGGTTATACTTTGAAAATAATTTTTCATTTTACTGTAATATTGTGCTGGTATCGTATTCGTTTTAAAACTACATATCACTCATAAATATCCCCAATAATGTCTTTAAAAGAGTATAGTTGAAAGGATTGGCGGAGTTGTACAAATTTGTGCCAATAGATTATTTAATTTTTACACTTTTATGGCAAATTAGTTTTGAAGTTTAGATAAATGACATTAAGCATATTGGAATATTAATCAAAATCAATTCAATTATAAACGGCAACTCTTTTACGTGCACAACAGTATACTGTTTTGCTTTCTTCTTGCTTTTCTTTTTGAACAGTATTTGAAAAACTATATATTATTTTATAAAGCTGTACACAAACATACATTAAAATTGTAAATATAATATTTACGCTACCACCGCGATTGCAATTTGTTGCTTTGATCTTTAATTTAAAAAAAAAAAAACATTTTAGAACATATTTTCACATTTCATTCAATAACAATAACAAAAAAAAAATGTTTTTTTTTCATCATACAAAAAAAGTATGCCTTCTTTGCACCTAACAAGAAAAGAAACTTAAAGAAAAATTCAATTTTCATTCCGACACAAAGAACTCTTTTCATTATTCACAATCAGCTCAGTTTGTGTTTTCTTATTTTCAATTTTCTTTTTGGAATCAAATACACAAAATATTGGATAAATTGAGTATAACATTTTTAAAAATAGTTTGTTTACATATTTATAAGGGAATTTAGAATTATTTTTACAGAAATTCTTTACATAGATTTTCAAATATGTATTTACACATATGTATATTTTTCAATTGTGTACATAAATTATAATTCACAATTTACAATAAGTAAATTGTAAATAAAAGTAAGTAAATATAATATACATATATGTATGTATGTGCATATTTATACATAATTTATGTATACTTAATTATAATACAATGGTATGGTATTGAAATTTATTATTGTATTTAAAAAAAAAATTACACACGAAATAACAAAATGCAGAGAAATTGTTGAACGAGAACGCATTGTTAAAAATATATGTATGTAGGTACATAATACATGTAAAATGTTGTGTAATGAATGCATATATTCAACAGTTGAACAAACTGTTGTGGTGAATTATGTATTAATTTTTAATCTGCTATTATACTGACTTTTCTACATGAAAAATGAAATTAGGGAGAAAACTTAAGAAAAATATGGAACAGTGATGGTTCAATTTTTGTATTATGAAAAATTGCAAATAATTTTAATGAATTTAATTTTATATAATGTCTTTAAAATATGTCGTAACCATAATAAATATTTGTCTTGCACAGAATAATAATTGTTATTGTTCTGATTGATTAGTTACTAAACAGTTGTTCATTTCACATCCAAAAAGCTGAACTGAACTATCCTGAACTTCTCCTGAATAAACTGGTTTATATGCTGTTTTTATTTTGAAATTTGCTCCTGATCTGTCATCAAAGTAATTAACAATAATTAGGACTCGACGATATACCAGTTGTCACTTAAGCAAATGTATTTATGATTTATATTAATTTTATCCAAAAATATTCAATAAAGGCTTGTGTTCATAATAGATAAAACACTGCATCTAAACGCTTTAGAATATTGAATGCAACCACTGTTTTCCAAACTAATTCCAGTAATCAAAAATATTCAACATCACTGATTTGTCAATATAAAATAAGTATATTTTTCATGATGTGCGGTTCATTTTTATGATAACTAAATCTCATAGTGGTTACAGAAAAACTTATTTGAACGACATAATGTATATTTTGTGTGTTTAACACTTATGCATTTTAATTGTATGCCTGTCATGCAATTACGAGCATGCATCAAATACATTTTTTTTTAAAAATACCCTGATATTATTATTACATACTTATAAATTTGATAAAATATGCCGGTGGCTAATATGTATCTATGTTTTTTTAATTCAAAAATAAATGATAACAAATTTGATGAATTGATGAATTTTTTAAAGACCGTAGCGCATTTAAATTATTTCTAATTTGAATTTGAAATTTTCATATCGATGTTTTTGTTGAATGAACGTATGTATACTTAATTTGTTTAATTTAATTTTTTGAAGTAAATGAACTTAAGTATAGTTACACATTTTATAACAACTGAAGTACATACTTACTGTTCATACTTTAAGTAATACTTATTCAAAATCATTGGTTTCTGTTAAAAATGAGAGAGATCTCGCTAAATTTTTGAGAATGTATATTCTACTTTGGGTAAATTTTCAATAAATACTTTTATATATGTACTTATGGACAAATAATAATTGTGTCATTAAAAATATTGAATTTTTTCTTTTATCTATTTAATATCGATTATCAAAACTAGGTTGGATAAATTATTTCTTATCAACTATTATTAATATAAGTGCGTAGATAAGAAATTAACCGAAAAGCTAACGATTATTGATAAAAATAAATATTAAATTTCAAAAATATACATATTTACTTATCAATATATATTAACAAGTATTTATTTTGAAAGAATCAACAAATTGCATATATTTAGTACTTCAAAATTCAACAAATTTGATCAATCATACAAGTTTATTCAAAAGATCGTTGTTAATTATTTACTAAATGTGGCTGTAAATATGTTCAAACCTCAATAGCTATTAATTTTAATTATAACTTATAAAGGAATTTAAAGTAATGGTTCAAAATTATTTTTACAAATTCCATTAATAAAATTGTACTTTACTCAAACAAAAACTGAATCATACTAAATGTATGAATACTTAATGTTCGATGTATGTCAATTGTATTTCTTAGTTAGTAATTTCGCTTGATTTGTAATGTTTATCGATCAATAATAATCCAATATTCAATAAAGTTAACGAAAATAATCTCAATGTCTATTTTAAAACTTAAAATTAATAACTTAATAAATTTTATTAGAAACGATTTTTCTTCATTATAAAATAAAAATATTTTAATTAATTAAAATTTATTTGATGAGAAAATATAATTAAAATAATTTTTCCCTTTATTTTTTCCTATATATTTATTTTATATTTTCGGTGTTATTAAATGTATATTTTGGAGGATGCAATCATCATACCATTAAAAATATTTAATAATATGGTTGGGGATAACAATTTTCATTTACTTATTTTTTTTCTGTTGTGTCTAGAAGTAATAACAAAATTTCATGTTTATCTAAATATAAAGCTCATTGTAACTAAAAATCAAACATGCAATTTAAATTTTTTTTAACAAAAAATGCAATTAAACATTAATGCAAACATTAATTTTGTAACAATATTGTAAATTAAATATAATTATTTAATATTATACAATAATCTGTTGAATATTCAATGTAACAGTGAAGTAAATCACAATATATTATGTACATACAACAAAAACACACTATAAACATATTATTCATACATATATATTTAAATGTAAGTAACAAAAAAGTTGACCTCTACAGTTTCCTATCGTTAATCACAAAAAAAGCACAAGAAAAAAACGATAAAGTTGACTTGCAATGCTTTACGATGCGATGCGATGCGACGTGATATTTCAATAGAAAGATGCTTATTTACCCACGACTGCATTTTACATTTTTTTATTATTATTATTTATTTTGTTATTCAATATACAAGTAGTATTATTAAATTTACACTCATACAAATAGGTATATATACAACAAAAAAATTTCATCAAAAATTTTTTTTACAAAATGAAAATATTTTATTGTTAAATTTTATATTGAAAAATAACAACATAGAAAGTATGCAAGTAATTTTATTTGAAATATTACATAAGTTTGTAATGTTTGAATGGAATTAGTTGTAAACTAACAAGTGAAAGAGACTAGTGTTTTTCTTTTCTTTTCATACAGTTAGTATACAAGAATGCCGCTCATTCATCATAATACAAAACCTTGCATAAGATAAAAAAGAAAAATATCTGTTGATCTGTCAAAAAATTAATGAACCCATAAGAAAAATTAAATGAGAAATATGAGGTTATACAATAAATTATCTTGAAATATACTGGTATAAGTAGCGAGTTATGTAAAAATTAAACAAATGTACACAGTAAAGAGCAAAAAAACAAATCGGGGATTTATGCATGATCCACCTTATGCTGAAAAGCGAGTTTAAGATATGCTTAACTAACGAACACAAAATGTTACCTCTTAAAAAAGTTAGTCAGAATTTATGTTCTTACTGAATATTTTTGAAGTTTTGCAATTTTTTAGCGAAAATAATTGAAAACAACATCTAAGCACACTATGTAACGAAGAAGATAGCGAAATATGAAATTGGGAGCTATCACGAACTATGTCGAATCATTCGGAATAATTCCGAATTTATCCGAATTGTTATAATTTTTTCTCACTCTAATATAACAATCTTAAAATTTTATACCGAATCAATTCAAACAGTTTTCCATCATTACCAAACTACAATGTCAATAACTATATTAAATAAGTATTTAGCATCATTGCCAATAAATAAAAAATATTAAAAATATATAGTTTTTATTAACTATAATTATACTAAATTATATACTTAGGCACTATTTATTTATTCATATTATATAATGATGATATAAAATAATTTTTTAAATTTTTACATGATTTATAATCGACAATTAAGTTCTATTACTCTTATAAATATTTTTCAAGAACGTGCGTTTGTTTTAATCTTCTTTATAAAATAGTTACTTATAGCAAATTAATTATATTTTAAATGAAATTCTTAATCATCATGATATTTTAAATATCAATCACAAAATTTACTGTCTTTAGGCACCTATTATATATATAGTATGGGTTGTTACGTATGTACGCATGTATATGTGTATATATTCAAATTCTCTATCTAAAATATTTATAGGCTTTAATTAATTATTCGATTAAGAGTTTTAATATTTGCGTGCGTTCATTCGAACTCTTATACGTTTACGTATAGTTATACGAATTGTAGTCTAATTAAATTTATAATTGATATTTAAAACATGTTATTTTTTTATGCATTCTAATACTCGTTTTTAATTATACTTATTAACAAAATAGTTATATAAAATACCAGTTAAAAGTTGTTGTTTTTATTTCTAACTGGCTTTTTTTTATTATATTAATTAATTAAACAAGTTCACATTTATTCTCGTATGTATATACTTAAGCTGATATAATTAAAGGAATTTTAAACTTAACTAAATACCATACTTATAATTCTTAATCTTTATAGTAATTTAATATTGAATGCATCAAAATGTAAAGATATCCCCATAATCTTAAATTTCAACTTTTATACTTATTTAATAAAAGGAAAAAATGTAATGAGTATCCGATGTGATAATTATATACTTGCTTTTATTATTTATATAATAAAATTGTTTTTTTTTGTTAAAATTTTAATTATTTTAAATTAATTATTCGTTAACAATTGCTTTATTATATTAATTTATAAGCATATACTATAAGCAAATACTAATGTATATAATAAATGTAAAACAAGTTGTTTAACTTTTTCGGATTTAAAAAAATTGCAAATAGGATGAGCTACGTGCGGAAATTTTAAATTTATGATGAGTTTAGTTAATGAAAATCATTATTTATAAATATGCTAATATACAGGAAAATTTTGATTATTTTTGAAGAACCATAGGTGTTTATTTACCTATAATATTTTACACTGTTAGTGAATAAATTCACCAATACTTTAGGTGTATTTATGACTGAGTAAAATTTAAAATAAAATTATTTCGTAGGAATCCACTCAGTAAGATATCGAACTTAGTTTCGAGCTGGTTTAACGATAAGTTTTTGCAAAGTTTTAAATAAATTTTGATTTACTTACATAATTTGATTAATTACATTTGATATTACTTGGAAGTAGTTGGAAATAGTTCCATTATCAGTAATCAGAAAGTATCAGTAATCAGAAAGTATCATTTTAAAAGTAATACCCATTACTTTTGCATTTTACAAATTATTTAAGAAGAAAATTCACACGAATTTAACAAAGCAATAAAAAAAAATTCATAAATTTCGTGTTAATCGAAATATTCATAAGAAAAAAATGTAATTTTTTTCGAATTTTTACAAAAATTTTGTTGAAGAGAATTTAAAGTAAGCAAGTGTTATTTTACGCCATGTGTTAATGTTTTTTCATGTTATTAACAATTTTTCACAAATATTTGAAATTTTACACTCAGTTTCGTAAAATTTGTTCTTAAGAAATATTATATTAGTTGTGTAATTCTTAAGAAATTGAGTAAGTTATTAAAATTATTTTATTTGCAAATAAAACAAAAATAATGTTGAAATTATTACTAAAATACTTAATACCCCTAGGTACAGGGAAAAGAATTAAAATCACTATTTACCGGTTTTTGATTATGTTGGCTCTTAATATTATAGGGTCTTTTTCAAATATAGAAAAAAAATATCGATATTTTCAGTCTTTCCTAAACACTATATTAACAAATTTGATATACATTTTACATTATCTTCACTATGATAACAATACAAATTATTTAGAGGTTTAAAAGCTTTCTTCCGTACTTATTCATAAAATCATCATTCGAAGTAGATCGATAGAATGTAGAGATTTTTCCTTTTTCAATCAAATATTTTAATAATTAATCATAGTTACTAATTGAAATTTTCCTCCTCATTTTAATTCCGGTTATTACTTAATAAGCAGTTACATGTAAATTACAGAATCCCAACATATCTTAAGTAATACACGACTACTTACATAATTTTAAGATAAATATATATACATAAGATACTTACTTAATTAATTTTTAAAGTATTTATTGCAAATCATAAAAATTACTTAACTACTTTTAACCATTCCTATTTTAAGTATGTATAGTAAGTAGTCGCACATAGATTATTTACAATTTTATAATTACATATTTCTCTTCATTACAAACCGCAAACGGTATAATAAATAAAACTCATGTAATTGCGTACAAGAGAGAAAGAAAAAGAGTGAGTACAAATTCAAAATAAAATAGAATTTCTTAAAATGAGTGTTATGCTAAGGCGCAAACAGTATTGTATACTCGTTATCATTATTCAGTATACTCATTATTATTTTACATGATCATTTTAATATGCTGTAGTATGTTAATGTTGACTCAAACATTTTTGAGAGTATTAATTAATAAATGTGAATACTTTTAATATTTTCTAGGTACTTTATGAATCTGTTTGAATTTTATGCGTATGCACGTACATAATATGCATATATTTCTATTCATGAATGCGTTTTATAATATAACTATTTATATATGTTTTTTTTTTACATAATTATTAATTAGTTATAATCGTTTTTAAATACAAAAATTTGTTTCAAGAAAAATGTTTTGTAATACATGCATGAGATGTGTGAGCATGAAAATTTTTACCATATTTTATTTACATACTTCTGTTATACAATATGTAATTGAAAATAGTTTGGTTTTTAAAGTTAATAATCTTTTTCTTCCACAATAAATTCATATTAGTAGCACTAAGTAATTAAGAAATATAGCTATACAATTTGAAATTCAAGTAGGAAAAGTACGTACGCAAATGTATATAAATTTTCCGTAAATGTATATAAATTACTTATTCTGTAATTAAATAATTTATGAGAAAAAAAAAATTGATTTATTGATTCATAAATGAGATTTGAGAAGCGGAAATTTTGCGAAATTTTTTCTTTCTTTTATTGTTCCTTACCGGTTTATTTTTTTTTTGCTCTTAACAGTGAGTCTAAGTGCAAAATAATAATTTTGCAAAAAGTATTTGCTTTTATTGCCGACAATTGTGAAAAAAATTATTTGCAATCAGATGTATGAAATGAGAATTTTGCCGGGATTGAGTAAAAATTGCGATTGCTAATTTGATGCAATATTACCTTTTAGGTAATATGCAACATATTAGGTATCATGTATAGTCGGACGTTCTTTATGGTTTTGTGGATGGTGGGGGAAGGGGAGAACTGGTGCCTGCGACAGGAATTAAATTATTTGAAAAATTTGGAAATTTTAATGATTCAAAAAATTTAAAAATTATTTTAGCATCCAAGGCGATGAATTTTTCCGATATTTTAAGAGGGTTTGATATTTCTAATGCAAAAAAATGAGCTTTAAAAGTCTGGCGAAATAACTGCTTTTTTGCAAAACTTCTGCTTGTACGCTGGTTGAACTGCATCTTATTATCATATTTACTAAGCAGTGCTTAGTGACGTTTATGGTCGTACGGTATGGGTTCAGAAATAAAATCAAATAATTTTATAATTTCATTATTACTTCTAACTTTTTATTTAACAGAACCTTCCCTTAAAATAAGCCTGAAATATAAATAAAATGAAATAAAAAAATGTCAATAACTTGGAAAAGCATCCGAATAAGAAATTTAATTCCTTAGTGCTTGTATTATTCGCTTTTAAATATTTTATTGAAATATTTAAAATTTATAGATCTTAAAAAATGCATGCGGTTACGTGCTAAGTATAAGTATAAGTATATAAAAAATCAAAATAAAAGTATATTTCAATGATATTTTCATCTTAACGGTTCCTTATATGAACATCTTAATGCCAACAGATATGCTTGTATTTTTCATATCTACGTACGTACATACTATATACATACATATGAATGCTTAACAATAATCAAACACCAACCTATTTTCATTTTACAAAATGATAATGCACTTTTTTCATTTTCTTCATATTTAAGTACTTTTACATATTAAACATTATTATTTTTGTCTTTGGTTCATAACGAACACACACATCAGATTTTCACCTAAAAGAAAAAAAAAGTTTTTCTCTCAATAATCACTTACTTATTTTAACACTCCTTAAAAATATTTTTTTTTTTATTTACTTCTTTTACTTGTACACATAATTATATAATTATAACTATGTATGTAAGTATATGTAAGTACGATTTTACGCTCGTTTATTGAAATTGTCGAACAAAGAAAATTGATTTCTGTCTTTTTTTTTTTTTGTGTATGTAGGTACTTTTTTTTTACCTTTTTGAACATTTGGGTTCCACATACATTTTTATAAAATAAAATATTTACTTATGTAAAATATAATGAGTATGAATAAAAAATTTAACTACAGTAATCCCCAACCTACGTAAATGCACATTATTTTATGTATACATTCAATTGTATAGATTTCGATATATATGCATGTATCTGCAATTTTACACCGTTATAAAGGAGGAAAAAAAATTTTTGAATTCAATTAACGGTGTTTGTAAAGTAGCACATTTCACTTGAACCGTAATGAAAATTACTATAGGCACATGTTTTTATGAATATACCAGAATAATCCATAATTATTGCATAGTTTTAGGGCTATAATTAATTGAAAGAAGCATTAAGCATTAAGTGGGATCTTTTTACTCACCAATTTTAAGTGACGGTCATTTTTGTAAAACTATCTCTGGTGTGGTGGTGTTCGCGAATACAAAATTTTAATTTAACAGTGGTATAAATCGGAACGTGTAAATCGGGTTCTGGCAATAGTACGAAATTTGTCGGCTGTCAGAGCCAATCAAAATTCGATAACAAAGAAATCCAACCTTAAAATCGAATTCGGCGGCTAATTAGGTGAGCTAAGGTAAATAATTATATTTTTCGATGTAAAACCATTTATTCTATTAAGTAATGTTTTGTTTTCACAAGAATTTACAAAAAATAATGGACGGATCATCGGAAATAATAAAACTAATAAGCAAATTTTTTTCCAATTTTTTTTGGAAAAGTTGAAAAAAAAAGTAAAGAAAATTTTTTTAACTTTATACCTTTGTCATTTAATGTTACTTTTAATAACTTTGGCATTTTATTTAATATTTTCTTTGTTTTTTTTTTTAAGTTTTTCTTAATAATTTACAGTAAGATCGTAATATTTGCAGACATTTTGTTTGTTCTTTTTTTTTTGTTTGTTGTTGTATTTCTTGTTCTGGTTTTGTATATAATGTTTTTTTTTTTAATAAACCATTTTAGTACTTTGGCACTTAAGCTTATTGGGATTTTTTAATGAATTTGAAATCGAATTGAAATTTATAATAATTATAATTTTTATATAAAAATAATGTCAACATTTAAGGGATTGTACTAAGCGGAATATTGTCAAAAGGTTGTACTATAATAAATATGTACTTCTAATTACCTATAATAGTACTTGTACTTACTTATAATTATTTAAAAATTGCAAAAATGTATTCTATTTGAATTGGGAAATATGACTTTTTAAATCCTTTACTTATACGTTTTGAATTTTTTAATTATTACTTTAAATAATTATTTACGATACTATGTGGTTACAAAGTGTTATTAATAATGGCCAATTATTACCTTAAGTACATTGCAAATATAAATCTATTGAAAGTTCAAGTCTTGAAAATTGGACTTGTGTTCTTATCAGGTTGTATATAATTAAAGTGTTTCAAATACGATATTAAATAACTTAAAGTAATGTAAAATGCTTACAATGTATTGTTAAGGTTAAAATACTTTACTTAAGTAAATATGCCTTTAAATTTTACAATTATATTTGAGTTTATTTATTTGCTAGTTTGTTTATTTGTTTAAGAAGCCTCACAATATCATTTTTCTTTAAAATTCTGAAAAAATATATTATTGCATACTTTCAGGTTTTTAAACTAAAAATACTTAATATTATTCAAGAAACGACTGAAAACATTATTTCAAAGCTGTAAATTTCCAATATAAGATTTATCAAGCACCCTTATTACTTTCGAATGCCTTGTGTTTAAGATTTCATTTAGTTTTAAATTCTTTTTGTTCATAATTTATCTAACAGTGGCAGTCGGAATTCTGCAATAGTTTGCAATGTATTCTGACATTATTTTAATCCTATAAATAGTATTTTAAAATTTAACACAGTTTATTTTTCATTTAGTGATACACAAAATATTTAATAGTATCACATTTTACATAAAATAAGCTGTTGTTACTCATTCAAAATATTTTTGAAATTGTAAAATGTCTACGAATCTAGTAGATAACAATAAAACAGAAACCGATTCACAATATTATAAATACTTACTTGATTGAATAGCAGTGTGACGGAGAAAAAAATGTGGTTTTTATTATTAATAACAAAAAAAAACCACACTTATTTACGTTTTCTTACTGGAATTTTTCTTATTTTTTCTTCTAAAAAAGTTATTTGAGTTCAATATATTGTACTTTAAAAAATAAATTAATAATATTGCAAAATTTAATAAAAATAATAAAAAAGACTCAATTATTGTTCCTAAAATTGTAAAAAATTTTCATATTTTAATGAAATTTTTATTACATAAAATGTAAAATATTTACATAAAATAAAGTTTTTTTTCAAAAAACACAAAAAATTGCTTTATCATCAAATTACAGGTATGAAGTTGAAATTTTCTTTAAAATTAAGAAAAAAAAATATTAATGACACAAATATTAAATTTTACTCATTTTTTTTTAAATTTATTACCAATAAAATTTACTTAACAACAGTTTTGAATTATACAAGTAAGTTTTTTCCTCCATTTTTGTTTTTCGTAATTACTTAATAAAATTTTTCATAATTAAATAATTTTAAATATGTATAATTACTTAAGTAAGTCTTTTAATATAATAAGTACCCTCTAAATATATATGTTTGTTTTTTTAAGCTTATAATATCCAGTAATTTATTTTATTAAATAATTTATTATCTAATGATTAAATAATAAATACTTGATTATTACATCATTTACATATCATCACTTACATTATATACACATGCATATCTATATATTTGTATATATATATGATATAAGTGCTTATCTTTCTAATTTTAATGAGTATGTAATTTAAATATTATATTTAATTAAGACCCTAGTAATTTATTTCATAATAAAAAATGTATATTTGTTTTTTTCGGTTTTAATGACTTACAGAACTCGTTTTATATTTATAAAAAAAAAATATTGCAATTCATAATTAATCAAAATTATAATTTAATAATTAACAAATTAAAATTAATTGAAAAATTGATTATTTAAATTAATTGATTAAGTTATCAATTTTATTTAATAAATTCAAAATAACTTTAATTTAATATTTAAATCTGATTTTATTTTGTATCTTAATAATAGGATTGGCATTTTTAAATAGATTATTCTCGCATTTGTTTGAAATTTTATCATTTTAATTCTAAATTAGATGAAGAGCCTGGTTTCCTTTATAATTTTTAGGTGAAATTTTATTTTAACAAAAAATACCAATTTTATTATATTTTCTAGTTTTATACAGTATTTTAGTTATATAACATGTTTGTCATACAATAAGTTCGTTTTACAACGTGTTGGTTCATACAAAATGTTTATTATATCATACGAGTACTTCATATGTTAACTTCAAAAGTTTGATTGTTTTTTCTATCAATATTTCTTTCTTTCTTGTCAAAATCTCTCTAAATTAAAGAAAAAAAAATAATAATTTTTTTAAAATTAAATACAATTTCTAAAATTGAATGAAAGTTTTTACCTTAATTACTTAGATGTAGATTTTTTTTATAATTATAATGTAAATTGTAATTGTTAACAGTTTTGTAAATTTTTTTCAAAATAAATGTAAAAATATTTATAATTACTTAAGTTGATTATATTTTATAATCAATATCGTTATTTAACTTTACGAGAAGATTAAAAAAAAATTAATATTTATAGTTATTTAATTAAAATTTATTTGTCAGGAAAATTACCAACTTGAATAGAATACAATTTAGAAAACTTCAAAAAAAAATTATTTTCTCATATTTTAACTACTAAACATATTCTGGTTGTGTATACAAACATATAAATATAGAAAATTTAATTTGACTTAGAATTTTGATTATTTAATTATTTGTTATAAATTATATAAGTATTTTTTAGTATGAATGAAATATATAAAATTTCGAAAAATTATACAACTAATTAGTAAATTGTTCAATATGATATTTTTTTTTCCTTGTACTTAACGTTTGTTAATTATTTATAACTTTTTACGTAATATTTCAAAATTTTAGAATTATTTAACTGGGGGAAAAAAATAAATACAAGGATTTTGTGCTTACTGTCACTTCAGGTATACTAGTTATTATAACTTTTATATACAATACAATTACAACATATAATTACCTCTTGCGGAAATAAAAAGAAAAACTTATGTAAACTACAATGATAATTAGCACGATTTCATTATACTCGAATTTCAAATATTATCAAAACATTTCAAACAAAGATCATACATGTTCGACACATAATGTTTGTTCAAATTAAACGAGTTTCGATATCCCTCTAAATTATTCCGTAGTAAAATTTAAGTAAACTACACCATAAATTACTGATAATGTTGCAAATTATGTAATTAGCGAATTTGAAATTTTTAAAAGACATTACAAACAAAAAGCGTACATGTTTGACGCAAATTTATTTGATATGTAAAACATATTCTAACATTTCATATTTTATTTGATCTATTTTTCTAAATTGAGAACTATTTGTTTTCCTTTACTTTGAATTGAAAGTTAAAGCAAAGAGTGAACTTTAAATGATGATTTTTGAAATATTTAATTCATATCACACAGAAATAAGTTCGAATTCATTTCAAACTTATTTCGTTTAGAATATTAAATCACACGCTATATCATTAATATTCAAGATTGTCGGAATTCAGTTACTATCGGTAACTATATTTTATAAATTAATTAATCTAAAATGTCGAAAAGCATTTGAAAATTTTTAAAATTGAACTTTTATTTTTAAAATTCATAACGTTCTAATTTATATTTTGTGCATATTCAATTACAAAAATGCATTCATGCACATACAAATCTATACTATATAATCTTAAATTTTAATTTACATTGTCGTAAGTTACAATTTTTATAAAAAAAATAAATTATTTGGATTCAGTTAACTGATTATAATTATTCATTTCATTATTACTAAGAGTAATTTCCAAGTAAAATTAACAAAAAAAAAACATTAAGTATAAAAAATTATTCTTAATTATAAACAATATTCCTAATAAATTATAATGCAAATGAATGAAAAAAAAAATTAAATATACATTTTTTAATATCAACTTCAGCAATATACACACAAATTAATATATACATACATACTTACTTATGTTAACATTATTTCTAACATGTTGTATATAACATATGAACATATTGTATACAATAATACAATTAATATTCTTTAAATATCAAATTACAACAAGATAAAAAGTTCTCATGATGTAAAATATTAGCTAAGTACAAGCTAAATGTATACAATATACATACTTATAATATTAATTTCCATATGGAAAACGACAAAATAACTATTTGTAATTATAGTTGGCAACATCTTATGTAAGTTAAATTGTATACTATTATAATAATATGCAATATATATACATATGTATATGAAATCGTATATTTTGTATAATATAATGTGTGACTAATATTTTAAGAGTTGAGTGATCTCCCTATATTACATATTTAAATATTAAATTCCAAAATATGTTTAAAAAAATAAGAAATAATAAATTTAATTGGAATGTTGATATGTATATAAGTAGGTACATATAGAATTATAAATTACGATAAAAATATACATTAATAAATTGTACACTCAGAAAAAATGAAGATTATGTATTTAAAATATTATTTCTACGGCTTTAGGCAAAAAATGTTAACGCATAATCTGGTTATTCCTAATTTAATTGACAATTCTAATATTTGGAATACTATAGACAATAAGTTAAGTCGAATTTGAATACTATAGCCTATATTTGATTATTACTTTTAAAGTTATGAAGAAAAATCAAAAATATTATTAGGAATACACGATTTTTCGTTTTTTTAATATTAAACAAATTTGAATTATTTTAGATTAAGTGTATCACATTTGTATGCAATTTGTGTGCCTGTATGCATTACATTTGAATACATTCGTAATTAAGTACCATTTTTATCTGATGTTGTTAAAATTGGCGAAATTAAAAACAGAATAAATGGAGCTGTTAGCATTTAGAAATTCAACTCAATATTTCTGGAACTCCAAAAAACTTTTTTACTTCAAATTAAACAAATTTTTTTAATAATCTTACTTCAAAGAAATCTAAATTTTTCTTTAAGTGGGGTGTGACATACTATAACGTACACACATTTTTCTTATAAAAATTAGTCAACGACACCATTATATTATAAAAACCTATTGGTATACAGATTTGATTACAAAATTTTTTAAAAGAAAAAAAACGGAGGAGCCTCTAAATTAGTTTTATTGTGGCAAAATAAAAGTATACAAACTACAAACTGAAAAAAAAGCTATAATTGCCAAACATTGTCAAGTAACAGCAACAAAAGTAAAAAAAGAAATATTATAATTGACGCAACTACAATTCCTGTATACTGTTTTTTCTCCACATTTTTTACTTTTTTAATTAGGAATAAAAGCTGAAATAGAAAAAAATTATTTTTCACTTTTTTTTAATTATTTTCAGCCTTTTTTTTTGTTTTATTGTTGATTTTTAACTAACAAACAGGAAGATGTTGTGTGGTGTTATTACTTAATACGGAACCGAAAAAAAATAATATTGAACGTCTGTGAATGACAGGAACGTTATCGATTATTGATAAAATACATAGAAAATAAAAAATTTTTTAGCGCGAATTTACTAATAATAAAAATTTTTTTTGTGCTCTGATGTTTCAAACAAAATTAAATGATATGAAATAAAAAAATAAACTTTTTAAATGACGTTGTTTTAGAAGTTTATTACTTATTTTATGTTTTGTAATAATTTTTAATTTTCTTTTTTTGTTTTTATTCTGAAAATAAAGTACAATAAATGTGTATGAGATAGGGCGGCAGTTTGACTCTGATTCACAATATTACATAGGAAATTTTTTTAGTTAACAATAACAAAAATGTTTAGATTGTAAATACAGTTTTTTTTTTTTTTTTAAATTACAAGGGTATTGTTCAGCCTATCATTATATTGATTGTCAGCAGATAATGTAATTAACTTTTAAATTTCTTCACATGAAATTAACAACAATTACTTATGTTTACTGATAATACATCTTTTTGTTTTAACCCATTTATTCTCAATCATGTAGATTTTAAAGTTGTATAATACATTATCGAACATGTTGCATCGAACAAAATCTCTTCAAATAATCGAATGTTTTTTTAAAACAATTGAATTTGCTAATGTTTTAATATTTCTAAGAAATTTTATTAATCGCAAGCATATCATTATAATATTCGAACAAAATTTATTTCTACGTTGAAGCTTGTAATTGTGGACAAGAATTTACAATTATTTTTATTATTAACTTCAACTTGCAGATAATTGATATTTTATTTTTATAAAAATAAATTTCTAATTATAAGAAAATATATATGTATGTGTATGTGTGCATAATTTATAAATATAATTTTAATATTATTATTTATTAAAAAAATAGAAAAAATACAACAAATTTAATTAAATACGATAAACAAAAGTCACGTTTTTCTTTCAAACTAAAACATTTGAATAACAATTTTTTTTTTTCTAGTTTTATTTTGTCGTCTCTTTGTTTTTGTTTTGCAATTAAGTAAAAGTTAATTTTTTATAATATTTTCAATGTTACTTGTTAAGTTTACCAAGAATCAATTCATTAATTATGATGATGACTTTTATTTTAAAATAAAATAAAAAATTTTATTCTAAATTCTAAAAAAAATTGTTAACCCTATCATTACCGAACTAATTTTTTGTAGCTTACATTTAATAGCAAATATTTGGATTTGGGAACATATTACAAACTTTATCTGCCACAATATTATAAATTTTAATCATACAATGTTTTCCTTATGGCAGTGAAAGGGTTAAACATCGTTATTATTTTTATATTTCTTCTATACTGAAATTATAATTTAGTATATTTTAATATTCTTAATTAATATTTAATTTAAATGTTAAATATTTCATTTCACAAATTATATATTTTTTTTTAATTTTCTTGTCACAAACAAGTATTTTTTTTTTCTTAACTATTAAAATAAATCAATTTAAGTATTTGTAGATTTTTATTTTTTTTTTCTTAATTGTTTTATTATTTAAATAAAATAATAAATTTTTAGCATATCACTAACAAGTATTGAAATAGAAATTATTAAAAAACACAGAACATTGTATAAAAACTTAGTAATATTAATTTTTAATTTATTTATTTACTCATGTCACTAAAAATTTATACATTATTTATATTATTACTAAACATTTATATTTATAATTCTGCGGTTTTAAGAAAAATCTGAGTAAATCGCAAATATACGTGTTTTGAGTTAATTAACTTTAATGTTTGAAATTCAGCTTGCAAATCATAAAATTGCAAATTTTGCAAATAGTAGCATACCTTTAATCGTATCTTTTGTATGAAGTCATTCAATGTTGAATGACTCAATTCAATTGAGAACTACCAAACACCACTTCGTAAATGTTTGAGGAGTTTATAATGTAATTGAAAGTTATTAACAAAAGTTATGGAATGCAGTAGGAATAATTTTTGAAAAATACACAAATTTTGAATTCTATGTACTATATTCTATATTCTATTTGTTTATCGTGCAATCGGAAATATAAAATATAAGAGTCGATCAATTCTAATTTTACAAAAATTGCAAATTTAAGATTCATCAAACTATTGCTACAGTAAAGTAGTCGGCAACATTTCCGATTATGCTGTGTTCGCAATCATTTTGCATATAAAATTTTCTTTCAAATGTTAATTATTCTACATAATCTCGGAATAAATTATGGTACTTTATAATAAGCTTCAGAAAATTCAATTTTTTTAATAAAATTGAGAAATACCAAATTCCACTTGGACAGTTTTTGTTTGGAGTCACAAATTTAATTTATATTCATATCTGTTCATATTTAAGTAATACATAACAAATGTACATATATAACAAATAAATAAATAAAAACTTCAATTTATATACTATAATTAAATATTCATGACAGGATTACCTTGGTTTTTTTTTCTCATTTTTGTTTTATTTATTTTAATAATCTTTAAACAACTTTAACAATTTCAAATTATAAGTATGTTTATTTTTTCAATTAAAACCTGTTTAAATTAAAATTATCCTCTCTTAGATTGTTATTAAATTGAATTATCTTTGATATTTTGCATTTTTTAATGCAGTTCTAAGCACATTTCTCTAATTTTAGTTTGTTTGATAGTGTGAAAATTAATGTAAAAGCTAATAAATCAAAATTTTTGTATAACATGAACCGCACTATTTTTAACTTATGACTCTTTTCTTTGTTGAGTATATTTGTTTGCCTTCCATACCTTACCATCGGTTTGCAGTTTATTTTCCTCACAGACAGATATCCTCAGATTTATACAAAACTGAGTTAGAACCATTCACCACAATCCTGCAGTTCTACACTATTTTGATATCTCCGAATTCAGTTTAATTCTCAATTATATTTTCTGTGTAATTGGGACTACATTCAATTGGAAACCGAAATCATTTCCGTCAAATCATTGAGAGTCTAATAATTTTTTAATTTATGTTATACAAATTTCTAAATTTCATAATTTTCATTTTAATTTAATTTTATTTATATTTTTCTTTTCGTTTTAGGTAAGCACATTTTTACAATAGTTTGAGCTATTAATTTACGAGTAGCATATAATTACATATATGTATAATTTAATGGTAGTTATGTAAGTATACTTTTTATGTTTTCAAAAAATTCGAGTACATATTTATGAACTTTTGTTGCATTGTACTAAATGTAAATATTCTTTAATATTTGTATTTGTAACTTTTAATATAATTACCTAAAGTCTCAAATAAACTCACATTTTGACAATATTAAAGTTTTAGACTATGGAATACTATTTTAAAAATTTAGACTATGGAATATTTTGTATAAAACTAAATTTCTAAAATATTTTGAATATTCAATTATAAAATTTACTATTTTCGAAAATAATATTCAAAATATTGAGTTCGAAAGGAAGTGATTGTAACGGCTATAACTAATTGTGTCCGGAAGGTAATGATCTCATTTATAAAAATTAATATTATTTAAATTCTAAATTTCAAAATAAATTCAAGCCAGAAAAATTAAATGACTTTATTCAAGTAACGAATCACAACATTCCGCAAAGCTTTCTTATCAAAATTTTTATGTCAAAAAGTCAAAATTCGAAATCTAATTTTTCATCTTTACTAATCGCACATACTATACAATACTTAGTTCTAAGAGCTCAAAACGAAAAAAATACCGGAAATATTTAGGGCAGTAGGTTAGGTGACAAGAAATAGGTGATTAGTAGGTTAATTGACAAGAATAGGCTTCTTGTGAAACTGCTGGCTATTCATATCCCTACCTTCATTTGAACCAATCCGAGTCTTATATAATCCGGTATAGATTCCTGACGGTTATTCTCGCCAGAGGTTTTTAAAAAAGAAGGATTCACCTTACCTGTGCCAAAGTTGGACTTGAGCACAGGATCGTTGAAACAGTATAGCTGTAAACATTATCACACTCAACTCACACTTATCTCAAAACTTTAATATTATACAAATCAAATGGATACAAACTGTATTCATACCTTATAGTAAGACTCACTACTAAAATAACAATTTCTTGATATTTTTGTTATTTTTTTTTAGTTTAAATAAATATTTAAGTTTTTTTTTTTATTAAATTGTACAAGAGTGATATTAATATTAATATTAAGTGTATATGTATACGACTATAAGTCTTGATATTTATTCAATTGCAAAAATAAAAAAACACAAGTGTAAATTAAAAACCTAAACTTTTTCAAATATTAAAATTAATTTCTGTTTTTTTTTTTAATTTTTAATATTCTTGTGTTGAGTGTGTATGTTGTTTTATTAGAAATGTATATATACTACAATATAAATTTAGTTTAAAGTTCAAATATACAACATTCCATTAATATTTATTCAATTATAAATATTATTTGTAAACACATACCAACTTACTTATTAAAAATATCGTGTACACTCTAAAATAAAATAAAAAAAAGTCTAGAAAATGAGTGTACGTTTCAAAACTTGAGGTGTTTTTTTTTTTCATTTTCATTTTTTTAAACTTAACAACTAAAATATATTTAATTGATCAATAAATATTGAAACAAGTTTTTATTAATAAAAAAAAAAGGTAGTTTTTTTTTATAGAAAAAAAAAATAATCGAAATAAAAGTAGGTAAGCAAATATATAGTTATTTTGACTGTATAATTACAAAATACAAAATTGTCGTAGGTGAAAAATAATTACTCAAAATGTGGTAAAAAATTTTTTTAAATTCTACAATTTTTATAATTTAATTTAATTGTAGAGAGCGAATTCTTGAACAATTCAAAATTTAAAAAAAAAATGTAAATTTATCACTTGATATGTAAGCGAGTTAGAAATATTTTGCGAAATTTTTGTTATATTTCAATAGCATTGGTCGACTATGACCCGCTACGAGATTGTAAATGATTTTAATCAAATACTTCATATCTTGTTCAAAATAAATTGTTAAATTTGTTCCTTTACATAAATACTCCGTTAAGAAATTTTTCTCATTGTTGTGTAGTGATTCAATAAATTACGTGCTCGTATACAAGACGATTGTTGTGAAAATTTACTTATATATTTGCTATTTTACTAATATATGACATTTTAATTATGTTAAGGCTGTAGAATTTGTGAAAAGAAACCCTACTGCAAGTGTAATCCAATAGTAGTCTCAATATTTTTTAAAATTTCAAAATTAATCGATTTGCATTAAAAATTGATTTACTTTAGTTGGTAAGGTACTATTTTTACTCTCCACGTGGGATGAAAATGAGTTAGTATCATATACTTGAAAAGAACGTCGTATTTCAATGAACTTACGTATCCCGCGCTCTTTCCAAAAATTTCGGCCACAAAGTTTAATAATATTCGTTTTAAAAGGGAACAATTTTGCATACAGTGCATATAAGACCCCATTTTCTAATTTCTCCATACGCTATATAACCAATAATTTCCAAACGTTTTTTAATAAAAATTATTAATTCTCAAAATTTTTTAATTATTTTTATAAATTTCTCTGTAGTTGGCACATTTAATCATTTGAATCCTTATCTCAGTTTTGATTTCTTCGAAATTTACATTTCAATAATAATAATTAATTTCAAGAAGATTCGGAATTATTCCGTTTTCGAATATTAATTTATAAATTTATTAAAATAAAAATTATTAATTTATTAAATTGATTTTTAATTAAAAAAATTTAAAGGAATAATTAAATTTTCTTCTTTATCAAAATCCTCATGTGTCTCATTAAATGATTCGCGTGTAAATGATTAAAATTTATTTTCTTTACTTAAAAAAAAAAGACAATTTATAATAAAAATTAAAAAAAAAACCATTTTAAGTCGTTTACACATGTGTATGAATTTTATTAAAAATAGCACATTTTTAATTCGCCGTAAATTATGGAAATTTGATATAAAAGTGCTTGTATCGTATGTTTTTGTTTTTTTAGGGTTCTTTGTACATGTGTGTGTTTGCTTTATTATTTTTTTTAAAGAAAATTTAATATTAATCATCATTATAAAATAAAATGAACTCTGTTATAACTTGAATTTCAAGTTGCCAAAAAATTAAACTTTTTTTTTAATTATAATTTTTTTTGCTTTTATTTGTCAAATTAAATTGTAAATTTTGTTATAATAAAATTAAGAGTTGCCAAAATATAACGATTATACTTAATAATTTGAAAAATATGATGAGATGTTGTGAAAAATTATTGAAACGAAAAAACTTATTGTTACAAGTACGTTATAATTTGCTTGTCCTTAATTGATTGTGATCTTAATTTAAATGATCGCCTGACTAGATCAAGATTAGGTGAACAAATTCAAATTTCGCATATACTGAGTGTCTTAATTTAAACGATAGTCAGACGATCAAGATTAAGTGAACTAATTCAAATTTCGCATATACTGAGTGAACTTTAGAGGTTAGCATTAATATTCAAAATACTAAGTTCGAAAAGAACTGATTGTAAAAATGTTGCAATACTTAAAGTAACTTGAAATATTACAATTTATTTCGAGGCATTTGAATCATTAATCCAGCGAGATTTTACATATTCAAAGAAAATCTCGTTTAAAATTTATTATAATATTAAGGCAAAAAATAAAATTAATAAAACTATTAAAATTCTGACCATTCTAGTTATGCTTTAGTCCTTTAAAGTTTTAAAAACATTAAGTTTCATTTAGCGAAACTACTCGAATTTTGGCAATTTTGCCCTAAAATCACTCAAAATAATGCTTATTGAGGGTATTTCCTGTTTCAATATTAAAAATGACTAAAGAAACATAACCTATTACATTTTTTATGTACAATTTCATAATTTCTGACAATTCTTTATAATTTAATAAACACGTCATTCACTATATTTTAGAGATAAATTTTTTGATTTTTTCTAAAAAAAAAAAAAAAACAATTTTTTGTTATAAAAAATTATATTTAATTCAAGTACACATTTTAGTTAGTAATTCATAATTAAGTGATAAGTGAAAAATGTTTAAAATGTGTACTTACATATTTTTTTTTTTGATAACATTCACAAATTCATAATTTATTTTTGGATTTTGTAGTTCAAATACGCACATACTTGCTTATATTTATTTGAATTACAATATGGAGTTATTAAAATATGCAAACAATATTTTAAATAATAAAAATTTCATAATTTAAATAGGAATTTTCCTAACCGAGAAATTTGATAATTTCAGTTTTATTTACGTAAATTGCAGTTTTTAAGATTAGAAGAAACAAAATTCTATTTAAATAATGTTAAATCTGTATTTTGTACAGATTATTTTGAATTTAATTAGATGTAATTAATTTTTTTTAAACTGTTTTAATATTTTGCGTTTATAAATGTTTAAAATACATAATTTCGTAGTTATAAGGATAAGGAGTTGAATTAAGACTTAAATTTACCCATTATTTTATGAATATTAAAAAAAATATGATGGACAGTTAAGGGTTAATTAATTGGTAATATGAAACTGTGAGGATTGATGGTAAATATAATTTTTCAAATAATTTAGATTTATTAATAAAAAGAATTGAATTTTCTTTGAAATTTAATATTTTGTATTAAAATTTCATCTCTGTTGCATTAACAGGGGTTTTTCCTCCTAAATAATTGAATAAGTGTTTCTTGTATTAATTTAACAATTTTTTTTTTACATTTTATTCGAACTCAAATACTTACAATGTCATGTAAATTTTTTATTAAAATATATAAATAGTGTTAGAAGTTATGCAATTTTACTTGTATCCAATTTTTTTTAAATGTGCATTTTTAAGCCTTCGAATACTATTAGGATCTTATCTATAAATATAATATTATGTAAGGTGTGATATGAGCTATTTATAAATCGGGTTGGAAGGGTATAAGATTAAATTATTATCTTTAAAAAATTTGAAGGAAATTGTAACCTTACAATTACTTATTTATAGTTCTATAAACTTGTAATCAAAAATTATTTGATAACATTAAAAATCTAAAATATTATACGAGATAACTCTTAAAAATTTTTATATAAATTTGATAAGTTTTTGACAACATATTTAATATTCTAAAATTTTTCGGAAATTCTTGATAAACGAAAATGCACTTGTTAAAAATCTTTTTAAATTAATTTTCAAGAAGTTTGAGTAAAATTTTAATAATTTAAAAAATGTCTGAAAATGCGTCAATATAACAATTGTGCATGACACCAGTTTAAAATTGACCAAAAACTTGTGAAGTTGTGAACTTATCGTCTTCAATTTTTTGAATGTAATAAATGGTCGCAAATAATTTTACTGTACCTTATGATATAAGATTACTGTTGGGGAGAACTTACCATTGTGTGGTGGTTTGGCAAGTGGTAATAAAATAGTTACATACTAAAATGAGTGGATTTTAGTGTGAGTGCTACATTCAGAAGTAAATTTTTTTTTTCATTTTACGAAAAAATAACACGTACTAGAATAATTATTATTAAAAATATGTAAATTCCAAAAACAAATTGATTAATTTACTGTTATCATGTAAATTATTGAATTTTTTTTTGCGTTGTCTACATGTTATTTATCATCGTTTTTCTTTATTGTTCTCTTTTTTATATTCTTGTATTACAATTTAATCAGTAATAATTATTAGACTAAGCAAGTTATTAGTTATTTTGTGACAGGTTTTTGTTTTCCTTTTTTATTTTTTTTTTTTTTTTTTTGTAGAATTGATAAAATATCAAACAAAAATAATAACAGCAATTATGAGTAACCTTATTTTTAGACAGAGTGTGCCATATAATGGTTAAATTTAAGAAAAAGGCAACGAAAATTTCTACATACAACTAGATTCGAACCAGAGTTCAGTTGTTTCCCAGCTCTATCAAATAGCTACCGTAAGAGTCCTCTTGTAAGTCAAGTAGTAAATCTTTCCGAACATTACTTAATCTGGCAACTATAATAGTGCTTGTATTTTAGAAATTGTCAAATACTGAAGTATGTCGAAAATTATATTAAGTATTCGAATTTGACCAACAAAAACTCGGAAAATTGGACGATTTCTATAAAGAGTGAGAATTATGAAAAGTGCTTGCAAAGGGTGTAGTTAGATGTACACATCTTAACTAGTCGTTTCTTCTCCAGACAAATTTTTATTGAGAATCGATGAACGATCAGCCTTTGTCGAGTTTAATTAAATGTTCTACAATTCTGTGTATTAATGTACATGTACTTAATACAAACTGGTGCACATAACCTATTATTAATAATGTAGGTTATATTGCATGAATTTACATTTTGTACAAGCTAATAAAGTGTTATATCATAATCCCAGAACAAACAACTTTTACGTGTAGTTAATCATATCACAACTCATATTTGTTAGATAAACTTAACTGTACACATCAATGTACATATATTATATACATATTTGGTAATATATGCAAGTTTACGTAGGTATAAACATGTGTAGTAGCATAAATTACAGTTATGAACGAAAATTATTATTTTTTTTTTTCATTTATCTATTCATTTTTTTTTTGTTTTTTCATTATGTGAGGTGTCAAATTTATCGCAATTTATGAAATGACGAATTTAAAATCAATAGTAGACAATACATACGTGCATACATATTTACATACGTATACAATGCACATTTATGTATGTATGTATGTATGTAATTTGTACAAATGTACAATTGTATTAAAAAAATAAATAAATAATTTTTAAAAATTTACTTATTACGTCTTAAAAAAAAATTGTTGATAAGTGACAAAAATAAAAACTTCTACGTATAAATAACAGTTAAATTATTTGTTTATTATTATCAAAAAAAGAACCGTTGTAAAGTCATAAGTTTAAAATTAAATTATATTTGCTATGACAGGGTTGGATTTGGTAGAACTTTATAATAATTTTTTAACGTGTAATAAAGCTGGTAAAACCCATCGAGTGGCATCAAAATCAAAGTTTGATTTGCAGTTACAGTTTCCATTGGATTTATGTAGAACTATCGTAAAAACATTTGATTTATTCAACCTCAATATTGTAATTGTTTAAGAATAAAATTGAGTCAAACTGTAAAAGAAAAAAATTTTGTAAAAAAATGGCATCATTCAAACTCTTTCCATATTCTAGTTGAAGCTAGTAGGAAAGAACAGAATAAAAACAAATATTTCAAATTTTATTGTGCCTGTGATTTGATTTTTCATTTATTTAATTTTAGTGAATCTAATTCAGTTTATTTTCGACAAAACGGTGAACATTTGTGATAAATTTAACGAAAAGCAATTAAACTTGAATGACACACGCAAAGTAGTGAATTTTGGTAAATAATTTGAAAATGGGAACTGAATGATAGCAATATAATTAAGGGTGAAATTGAGTGATAGCAATATATTTAGGGGTGAACATTCAAAGTGCTGATATAACAGAAACTTACCTTTTTTTATACATTCAATACTGTATTAACCATCTTAAAAACTCATTCCCGTTTACTTAAATTTTTACATTATTAAGGCTTTTGATTGCACTGCCGCTGACCCTGAGCTGTGTTGTTGTTTATTTTGCTTTTTTAATTTTTAATAGAACGAAAAAAGAAAAAAATTGTTGACACATGTACTATTTTTAGTACAACAGACAAATTTTTCAATTTTAAAATTTCATTTGTCATATCAAATTATTAAATTTAAATTTTTTTTTTTCTACATTTTTTATCAGTAAAATTGACAGGGTTATAGCAAAAAAAAATCATAAGTGAATATTAAGTAATAGAAAAATAAATACAAGTTTGTTTGTAAGTATTTCTAAGTATATGTATGTAAACATGTATTTAAAAATCGCGCCATATTTTTATTCTGTTTTTGCTTGTTCAAATATAAGTATATAATTTAAATCCGCTTCGTTTATTGAAAAAAAAATATATATGTATACTTGAACCCAATTCTAGTTTCAATATTTGACTTAAAAGTCTATAAATAATTGCTAAGAACATTGATAAAAAAATTGATGATTTTAGCACAAAGTCTAATTAAAAGTTAGGGGCGTTATTTTTTTATTGTGTAAACAATTTTTGAGTATTTTGCAAAAAAATTAATGATTTTATTATTGATTAAACAATTTATAATTAAACTTTTAAGAAAAATGGTTACGCAAGCAATTTTCTATTTTGTTCTCAGCTGCAGACTGAAAATTTTTTTGGCAGGAAGCACGAAAAATGCTAGTAACCTTTTGTGATACTATAAAATATAAAATCTTCTAAAATTCAAATTTAAAGGTACAGAAAGAAGTCTCGATATGGTGCCCTACGGTATACCTAAATTTGATTTAGTCAGAATTAGTATCTGCTTGAACTAATCGTTATTAATAATCGTTAATAATAAAGTATTCTTTTACAATGCTATTAAGCTTGAAATTGCAAAAAATAACACAAAAAATTAAATTTGGGTTAAATAAGCAATAATTCTAGACGATATTACTCAGATAGTCTTTCACTGTTGTTCAACAAGCGTATTCCATGTTTAAATTTAGGTGATTATTTAAAAACTTATATTCATCCCTATGTGACGACTAATTTGTGTTGACCTTCAAAGTATTAAGTTAGCACTGTTGGTTTACCGGAATAACTCATTGACACAAAACTTAATGTCATAGCATTTCCTGTTTTCACAGCAATAATTTTGAGAAAAAAATACACGGGCGCCAATACGAATTTCTTTCAACATGGGCGCCAGTACAATCCATTTCTATTTTTCAAATTATGTACCAAGCGACGACTGTTATATATAACTTACTTATTATATTAAAAATTAACAGTTTTTCCTTTTTAAAATATATTCGATTTTTCTTTTTTATTTTATTATTTTTGTATTTTGCCATTTTATAACTTAATTTTTAGTTTACTTTCTAAATTTACTATTTACCTTACTCCTTACATTTTTATATTTTAGTATAGGTACACCATTCACACATACTATCCACTTTTTTAATTAATTTGCAAGTGAAAGTTATTTGAACTACACCAATTATTATTATTATGGTGGTTTTTCGACCAATAAATGTTGGAATTATTATTGTTTAAGAAAAGAAATTATTACATTCCAGATTGTTTCCAGATAAAAAAAGTACTTAAACGTCATTACAATAATGCAAAAGTTGGTTAAGTTTTGAGTGTTTTTCTCCTTTTCCTTATTTTTCAATTGAATTTAAAATTTTAATAACAATAATAAAAATAATTATTTAACAATATTTAAATAAAATTTTTTGCATTTAATTTGGGATTTTTCTGTTTCTCAAACCATTGTCAATGCTTAATTTATCATTTATAGCCCGGTGCTCTGTTAATGATCATATAATGAAAATTTTGATTAAATATGGTAATAAACATGAAATTAAAAATTTAATTTCTCTACTTAAGTTTGTACGAACTCAGGAAATTACTCATATCATGCCTTTTAAGGATATCACAGATGGGCAGAATTGAACTTATTTAACTGAAACGAAGTTCCGAAGTAAAAATTTACTTTTAATTTTATTTTGTATTGTATGTATATATTTTTGTATTTAACTGTATAATAAGCCATTTTCATGATTTGAAGAGCTAGTTACTGTACTAGTGGATTTATTTTAATACTTAAATGTGAATGCAATTTTGTGAACGCAAGTCTAGTGCCAAAATGACTATTTATCATTGAATCACAAGGGCGAAAAGAGTTAATTTAAAATTAAGAAGCAGCTATCAAAGTCAATTTGATCAGTTTTTGCTTGCAATCAATGCTTTTCTTTTTTCTTCTTTTTTATATATTTATATTGCATAATTACAATATTTAACCCTTTGAAATTCAAGCCCTCTTCATCTTAATTATGCAATTAATAAAACTACTTTTTGATATTTTAAATTAAATCTAAGATTGGCATTCAATTTCGTAATTCTTTTCCTCACTCTTAATTCTTTTCCTCCAATTGTATAATATTTCAAATTCAACAAGATATTTGATAGCAAGTGCATTGAGTACACCTCAAATTTAACGAATTCGTCACACAATAAATATTTATTTTAAATTTTCTTTTTGCTTTTATATAAGAGAATCTTCATTTTTACTACATATATTATTCAAATAATTAAGAGGCTAAATATGTACATGCATATATTCTATTTGAAAATAAATAACGAATAAATAATAATTAAAATTTAAATAGCCTTAAATAACAATAATAATCATGACATACAATGTTATATACTTACAGACATAAGTAATAAATAATTCATTTAAAAACTATATAAAATATTTTTTATTTATTTAACGTTTTTCTCTACCTCCTTTTAAAATAAAAAGTAGTTCAATGTTAAACCATTTATAATTAACAATCAAAAGCTATTTTAAATTTTTTTTTTTACATACCAAACACCTATATGTTAACAGTATTGCGTACACATGAAATGGTTAAATCACGTAGTCAACAACTATTATTATTATAAAAGAGACCAAAAAACAAAAATATTGAAAAATCTTCTCTTTTTTTTTTTATGCATAAATTGTTTAATTTGTTTCTTTTGTTTTCTCTTTACTCTTCTTAAAGTCTCTTATATAGAGGTGATTCGGCTCGGCGACAATCGGCACAATCACAATAAAAAAGCAATCTTCAATTAAATAATAGCAATTTTCTCTTTTATAAAAATATTTTAAAAGATGAAAAACAATAATAAATACTACCTGAATATGTATAGATTGCGCAATATATAAACTTAATTGCATGAAAATAACAAACATAATATGCATACCATACACATAGTTTGTATTCTTACACATTATGTACATACATATAAAAAAATTGTTACACAACCACATAAAATAGTAAAAATATATTTAATTTGTATAGAGAAAAATGAGCAAAAGCAGAAAAAATTTCGTATTCACTTTTTAATTACAGGCAATCACCATCAAAACTATTATGACAACAACCAGTCTTATACTTAATTTTTACCATATTATTATTATTTTTTTTACTATGTTGTTTTATAATTTCTCTTATTATTTAAAAAAAAAAAATAAAAACAAAAGTACTAATGTCATCTCGTTTTGTTGCTGCTGACTGAAACATGCTGAAATGAAACATCATTAAAAGAATCAAAGTCGTAACTGTTGTTGCTTTTCGTTTTAATGTCCGTCGTTCGTTTCGTTGTATTTCATTCGTTTCTTATTCATTGTCATTCGTTTCAATTTTATTCCGATCGAAATTTTTATTTCTCAATTTTTTCTTTTAAATATATTAATTTTTCTTATACGGACATTCACTTAACTAAAATGAAAATGTTGAAAAATAAAGAAATTTTATTATTTTTTTTTTTAAGTTAATTCAGTCAACCATATTCAAATCGTAATAAAATATTATAGTGATACTTAAGACCAGACCAGATTAAAAATTTACTTTTAGGTTTCTACATAGCTACACACATATATTTTAATACGTTCGTATATAAATACGTTCATATATTTGTAATCTTACATAAGATATTTGAAAGTGAAGTATCAGTATACATAATTATGTAGTAGAGCGTTATATAGTAGAGCGTTAAATTTAACAAAACAGATCAATTCAACCAACCAAGAAAACCAAATAATGAACTAACAAACCAACCAACCAGCCAACCATTCAACCAAAAATAACAAAATAAACCAAAAGAGACCAGTTAAATTACAAAAAAGCAAAAAAAAAAAAAAATATCGAAGGAAAAAGTTTTTATTTTTGAAAAATTTTTGAATTAAAAAGTTATTTAAATATCGAAAGTAACTATGATTTTTTTCTTTCTTGCTTCTTTCTTGCTTTTTACTCATTTTTTATCACTGTGTATGTGTATGTTTATGTAATGCTGTATTATTCATTTTACTTAATTATTTTATTTTTTTTACATTAATATTACTATACTTGTGACTATAAGTATATTAAGTCTACTTGTTTTAACTCAAAAACATATTATAAAAATTTACCGTGCATATAAGATTATATGATTGTGTGTATTTTAAATTTATTTGCAATACGCTTTTTCTTAATTTTGTAATAGCGGAGTAAATTTACTCCGATTCGGTCTCCAATAAATCTAATACTCTGTAACCTAACCACTGTAAAGTGCTCAATAACTCAATTTTTTTTTCAAATTTTTGTTTAATAGAGAAAATTGAAGGCAAAATGCCAAATTTTTATAATGTGAAAAATTAGAGAATCTAACTTGAAATGAAATAAAATGATATAAGAATTTGTTTTTTGATAACTGTCAAAAAATTTTATGAGGTAGAACTCTACATTTTTAAAAAAGAAGAAAAAAAAATTCAAAAGGAGAGCTAAATTTTGAAAAATAAATCCAATTTCAAGAAGAAAATTTCAATACGGCAGCACTAAATATTATAAACATCATTATCAAATCATATTTTGGACATTACATTTTTTATTCTTATTGATTTTCTTTTTTTTTCTGAAATATAAGATTACCTATGTAGCTAATGTTTTACTACTTTTTCCCCACAATGCACTCGCACGTAAAATGCATTCTACACCTATATATAAAATTTTATTTCTTACATCATCAACGTAATCACCACTATTGCATCGTTTTCTTATAAAATATTTTTCTTTTCCACTGCCGCTCATTTTACTAGTTTTTTTTTTTTGTATTTATTTCCACTTCTTCTTCTTCTTCATCTTCATCGTCATCATGATTCTCTTCCTTTACTACTTACCATATTAATTACAATGTAATATACACATTGCATTTTATAGATTACAAACTCAAAAATATAATATGTAATACAAATAGCATTACATTCTTATGAATATATCAATAAGTATAAGTGTTATACAGAGTATATGCAATTTCAAGTTTCTTGTTATTTTTTTTTTTTTTTTTTACTATAACTTCTTCACCGTCTTCTTTAACCATAACCAGTATTACAAGGTATCAAGTTTTCAACTATATCTTATAACTTATTTTTGTTTATGGATATATGAATGTGATGTGGATATACATACATATATCAATTTTAATACATTACTGGAATTATTGCAAACTTAAAAGTTGTTTATAATTTTTTTTGTAATGCATAATATGAAATTATAAGTAAAACCAAATTTATATTGGTATACGAACGTGCGGTTTTTGTACCCACATTACTTTATTTCATACACAACGACCGGTTTTTAGTTTAAAAACTTTGATGATCATTTTATACTTAAATAGTTCCTATATATTAAATGCATAGTGTAGAAATTTATGTATACTTATTTGTATATAAAATAATACCAATAATGGGTGATTTTTTAAGAGTGCATGCAATCTTCGTTATATATTAAGTCGAAAAAGTCAATTAGAATGAGTGGTTTGCCTTTTCACCATTATCAAAACTGGCTCCCGAATAAGGCTTTCAAATCATTTGTAGTTAATAAATATTAATTTAAAACCTGTTATACCTTTTAGGTGTAGGCCGCCGAAATCATGAAATTTTACATAGTTAGGTTGTTTTCGTTTTTAAAGTTATGACAAATCTCTGGTTTAAGTACATCGAACATCTGGTATGAATTACACATTTAGCAAATGAAGTTCTTATATTCCGAATGAAAAATGTACTACTCGACATTGAATCCTTGGAATGAATCACCGAAGATGAAATTAAATTTAGAAAGTAAACGGCAGCCAGATATTTATCAGTTTTATTGAAAATTACTTACCCATTACAAATTCACCCATTACGTATTCATCAAATCACCCATTACATATTCACCATGCACATATTAATAATATAATAAAGATAATATTTAAAAAAAAAAATAAATAAAAAAAAAATTGAAGTTTTAATTTACCTGTTACACGAGATCTTTTACGAGAGTTTTTTCCTTTTCTTTTTTTTTAATTCCTCAAAAATTACACTTTTCGACTGCCTTTTTTTTCAACTCTTCATCATAAGTATTTAAGTCTTATTTGTTTATGCAATTTTTAATTTTCATAAAATGCTCATAAAATGCACATATAGTTGGTTATATAAGTATGTAATTTAGTATGCATCTTGCATAGTTTCTTTCCTTTCTAAAAAAAAAAAATAACCTCAACATGTGAAAAAGACGAAAAAAAAAAAGGTAAAGAAGTGCTGAAATCATAAAGAGTTGCAAAAAAAATCTACAAAATAAATAAATATACATTTATATAAACACGTATTTTCTTATGCGTCATAACTATTTACATAATTATAAAGTATGGGCAGATGCAATATTTAAGAGTTGACTTAAAGCTTGGACAATTACATTTTATGTAATTATATACATTTTTATTACATATGTATCAAAGTGTATATTACATATGTCATATGTTATATTGTATATTAAATATGTTAAGTAATGTATACATTATGTAACCCTAGAATTAAACTGTTATATTTCATAAAAATATAATTTCCATCATTTTTTGATTTAAAAGTTTACTGATGTCAAGTACATTTATGGACCTATATAGGAAACGTAATTAAGGGATCGACAAATCGGCTAATGAATGATGGAAAAAGACGACAGTAACTGAAACTGAGGCAGTTTTTCCACTGATAAATCACATTTTCCGTTTCAGTTCAGCAGGGGAACTTTTTCCGAAGCAATGTGGTAGTAATTTTTCTGAAGTAATTTAGAGAGAGAAATGTAATCAATAAATTTGAATATGAATAATTTGACGTCTACTCCCCACAAAAAAATATAATGCCATCTTCATCTATCGAAAAAAATTCGAGCAATTTTTCCTTTTAAATAGCTTTTTATATAAGTTGATGTAGTTTTCAAAGGTTGTAAAAGAATTACCTAATATTTCCACTTTTTATGTTGCAACATAATTACTTTAGGGTTAAGATACACTTTGTATATAATTTCGTATAATTGAGCGCCAGTGGTATTAAACCTTTGATTTTTCTTTTTTTTTTTTTTTTTAATTTTAATAATTGAAGGATTCAAATTGTTTTTAATTGCTAGCTATAAATTTTATACTGTAATATTATTTCAGGATATTACAAAAAAATTGGGATTCTGAATTTTGCAAAAAAATTTTTACTATTTTGTAATAATTTCGTATTTTGTAAGTGTAACAAAAATAATAAATTCATAATTAAGTCATAAAAAATCTGTACTAGTCAATAAATTTGTAGGTCATAAAAATTTGAATAAAACAATTTTAAAAATTAAATTACAAACAAGATATTTTTACAATCGGAAATGCAATTAAAAACTTCAAAATTCTTTTGAGCCCCCCCATTAGGCGATAAAGTGCTTGGATATTTTAGTAAATAAAATTTTCGAATTTAATTTCGAAATTTCGATCTATTGCAACGAAATTACAACATAAAAATTCCACAGTTTCATTCTTAATTATTGAAATTTGGTGTAGTCGTCCACACAAAAGGCATGTGTAAAGCGCGTATATTTGGTTTGTTCACAAACTAAATTGAATATGACGTTACTGAAGAATGATTTTTCTTAAAATTACACAAAAATTAATAACAGTGCGGTTACGTTAAAAAAAATAATTTTCGTTTTCTTTTTTTTTTTTTAATTTTAGTTTAAAAATTTTTATTTATTTTTTTTTTTATACTCTTTTGATTACTTTTTGCTATTTAACTTAAAAGGAAGGTTGTTTTTATGCAAAAAAAAAAAATGAGAGTTAAGTAATCGGGTTGTTTACATAACATATGCGTTTATGTATACGTATTTAAAGTTTGACTTAAAGATTCCAATGTATAAAATTCGATTATGTCAAATGGACAGCACGTACATTTTTTTTTTGTTTTTCTTCTGCTCTTCTGTTTTATGATTTTAATTATGATTACGTTAGTGATGATGGTAATCACATATTTCGTATATATGTATAAACAAACGTATACAATAATAACGATTATACAAAAATGATGTGTGATGGTTAGTTTATGATGATGATGATGACGATGATTGGTATTGATTGAAATTGATTATGATTGCAATGATGTTTTTTATTTCTTTTTATTTTTTTGTTTAATTAAATATCATTTTCATCTCGTTTCTCTCTTCTATTTCTGTATTTTTGCTTTTTAGCTAATTTTCTTGCATAATTTTTCCATTTATGATAATTGAAAAATAATTGAGAAATTTAAAAAATACAAAGTAAAATTAAAAATTTTTATAATAAAATGATGTTATTTATGTATGTATAGTATGTATAATTTAAATTTTAAAGTATTTAATAAATTATATGACGATATTGCTTATTATATTCTAGTTAATATAATAAAGAATTAAATTTATATATATAAAGTATTTAGTTGTATTATTGGATTGTCATTATGAAAGAGTTTATAATAAGATTATGTAATTAATTGTGCAATAATAAATTTTTTGATCGTAAATTTCATTTTAAGTAATTAAGTAAGAATTAATCGATAAAACATTATCGTAGATATGGTGTTGTCTGTGATAACAAGGCAGATCAGATAAAATGTAATAAGTATAGTTGAATATACGATTCTATGTAAAAGTGAATTAATTGCTACTCTGTGTATTGTAGAGCCGAAACTCTAAAATTGATCGAAATTTTTAAATTTAATATACTCAAGAATTCCGAATTCTGGTTTAGAAATCTCATTTCTCACATTATTTATTCAAGATGAGAGTAAAAGTATTTTATAAGTGGTAATTCGAGAATTCTTCAAGTTTCTGAATTTCTATTATTAGTTCCCATTATTCGATAAGAACGCCGAAGTTTCAAATTCAAATACCTATTAAATGTTTGTTAAAAATTTTTTATTTTTTTTTCCAATTCTGCAAAAAAAAAGAAACTCTTAATTTGTTACAGGTCACTTTATGTTTAAAATAAGTATTTTAAATATTTTTATTTAATTGTTGCAACTATCTCATGTATATTTTTAGTCTCTTTATGCAAATTACTCAATAATAAAATAATTATTACTTAAATTTATATAAACAGTGCCTCCTATTTTACAAATTGTTGTGGTTAACTGTGACATTTTTGATTTTATCTCAAATCAAATTTCAATTATTATTTCAAATAAATACTTAGTTGAAAAAGAAATAATAATTTGTTGAAATACGGAAGTATACACTTATAATAAGCAATGCCGCAAAATAAATTTTATTAAATTATTGCCGTATATGTGATTATAATAGACTATTGCCGTATAACATACGGATATATGAGCATAAAATGAGAAGTGAGTTTTAAAAGCAAATCACTCATTATTAAATTGTTGTTTTTCTTTTTTAGCCGACTATTTGAAATCTGTTTAAGATCATAACAATTTTGATTTTAATTTTGTTGTCCACTCATTTATATTTCAAATTATTTATTGTCCATCAAAAACAAAAAAAAAATGAATGACATTATGATGAATGGAAAATAGTCTTGTGATTTAATAATATGACATTGAAGACAAAGAAACAAAAAAAATAAAAATTGAATGGTAGTTACTTATGTAATTGGTTACCTTATTATAATTAATCGATTCCAAATACTTAAAATTTGAAGTATTTTTTATGTTATTATTATTTTTTTTTATATATAAAGAGGAACCATTGATGTACTTAAAATTGTTGTTCTCAACTTCTTACTGTGATCACGATATTTACATGTAACTAAAAATTTAACCCTTTCATAGTCACGGTATCACAGTAGTCAAAACAATTATTACAATAAATTAAAACTTAATAATTTCTTTTGTTATTTCATTAGTAGCATTCATTGATCATGTGTTGGCAAATTAAAGTTAACTAAGTCAAATTGGAAAAGCAATCTGCGAGTTCAGATTCAACCCAATCAATTTCAAATTACAATTTTTATAATAACAGAAAATATGCGGAATTTGAACGAATTACTTACAATGTTCGGACAATAACCTATAAAAATTATGAAAAGTATTTCTGATTTAAGATAGCGACATCTACAATTTTTCAAGAAAACGAATGTGCGTAATTTGTACGTCAAAGTATGCAAATGGCATTTCTCGAATGAATCATCAATTCGAATGTGAATGAGAAGGATGAACAACTCTAATGAACCATAAGCAAGAGAATATAGGGAATTGAAATAAAAGATTTAAAGAGAACTTAAGAATTTGTTATTATCCAACGTTTGGGTTAAAAAAGGCAGATATTACAAAAATATTTTACAAACTCTCTTTAATCAGTAGTATTAGTGATGTAACATTCACTTTACTATTAATATTTTTAGTATTTTTTTTATTTTCTTATTAATCAAAACATAAATTAATTTCAAGTGGTCACATTTTATTCTCGAAAATTCTTTACTACACATACTTACCTACACTATATTATGATTATTTGTTCATTTAATTATTCCCACTTGTTAATTTTTTGTTTCGTTGGTCTTTTTCTTCAAAAATCTTTTAAAAAATTATTCACGATTTTCATTTTGATTGATTGTTAATAATAATAAGTAATTACTTATATAGTTCTTGAAAATCTGAAAAGAAAACATTCTTATTCTTAGTTCTTGTTCTTTTCATCTTTTGTAATTCATCTTCAAATATGACTATGTTTACATGTTCTTTATGATTTCTATAGTGAATTGGAAGCAAGCTGTGATTTAACAAATATGATTTATTGTTTATGTTTTGATATTTTCTAAAAAATGTCTTTCAAATAATATTAAAATAAATAATGTTAATGATCACGAATGACTGTGTGAATATTATTTAATAGAAATCTGTTAAAAATATTAAAAGATAGTATTTTTGTTGGTTGTGTTACTTTTCGAGTTGCAGTGAAGTTTCTATCGAAAAATTAAATTTTTTAAGAAGAAATGTTAATTTTTATTTGATAATTTATAATTTCTAGCTGCAAAAACAAAGCTATGTAGTAAAAAATTACTAGATAAATCCTATAACAAATGAAGGAATGCACAACTACAGGGACTATCGAGTTGTAGCAGATACGCAAAATATTTCAATAAAGAAGCAAAATAATAAAAGTCAAAAGATTTTCTTTCTTTTCTCTTCTCTTGAATAGGAAATTATATATATATATTAAAAAAATTGCTTGCTATTATTGTTATTTTAATTTGTTTAAAATTTGTCCGATACGTACATATTGTAATATCTTATCACTTTAATATCACTTTTGAATATCTTCAAAGCGAGGTAATAAGTATAAATTTTCTATACAAATTCTACTTAAATTTCGAAATTTGATAATTTTAAACCTCAATATTACAGATTAAAATGGATTTAATTCAATTTTAAACATCAAACAAAGATTAAATTTGTAAATTGTACAAGTGTATTATGAATTAAAAATGACCGATAAATTGTTTGAGTGCCCTTATAAGTACATAGTTACAATACAGGCGACCTCTAAGACCAGTATACGTTTCAATATTTAAATTAGTATTCAAAGTAAATTTTATTATTGCTTCTATATTCATAAATTTTCGGCACACATACTTTTAATATTCTTTCAAGTATTATTCTTATCTTGAATTTGGAATAAATCATACCATATTCTGAATGACTTCTAAATAAAAAAAAGTTAATTCTTTTCTTTTTCTTATTTTTGCCACTTCATTAAAATTGCGTTTATTTGCTTACAAATACCAATTTTATATCATCATTTTCATGAATAAATAAATACGTGTATGTACAAATATGAGATATTTTTTTGACAAATTTTAATTCTCAATTCAATAAATATAAAATGGCAAAAAAAAAAAAAAATTGAAATGTCATCAAAAATTTTTTTTTATGAACATTTCTTGATAATCACCTTTTGTAATTCAATTAAAAATATAAAAGAAATAATGTACAGGCTTTCTCTGAATAGCACGACTAATAATTTCAAAGTTGCTTTTGAAAGTCTACTGTTGCAAATTTCTATGCTAATTTGAATTTCTGTTCCACATCCATTTCATGTCAAAAACTGGTTTTTATTAAAAATTTCAAATTTAAAAATTATAGATTTTTTGTAAACAGATCTCAGCCAGTTAACATTTCCCTCTTCAGACCATTGCAGGCAACTATGACTTACTGTAGGTCAAAATATCTTCATTTGTATATCTGTATATATGTAGGAATATATCATTTGTAAATTTAATTCTCAGCTATACGTAGTAGATTCTAAAACATAAATCAAAAACAAATATAAATAAATATTGAATCCTTCAAAACAAGCTTGATTTCAAATTTTAAAATTTTTCTGTACAAAATTTGAAGATAACGTTTCTTTATCGAAATTATCTGGCTGAGGAGCCCTTATCAATATAATTTTCATAATTATTTGCACTCTAATTTTTAATCAAATTAATTTTTAACATTGACCTCGTGTAATTGAAATCTGCAATGCCGATCTATGTACATGACGAATGCCTGTACATGCGCTTAAAATTTAAAATTAACAGCTTGTACATAACTTGATAAATATTAATATATACTTAATCTTATACGCAAGCACTCATATACATATATATTATATATATATAATTATATAATATATTATATATATATATATATATATAATTTTAACAAAGATATGTGGGTATTTTGGTACTTAATATTGATTTGACATTAACTTATTATTTGAACAGTTAAGTGTTTTAAAGAATTTTCAGCTTTACTTATATGGAATTAAAGAATATTACGTAAAACTACACCCAACGAAAAAACATAAGTTAAATCACCAAAACCGACTTTGGTAAATTTTTTTGTATGGAGATTTTGAAACTAGTGTATACCAGCCAAGAAATTAGGAATATTACATGTGTTAATTAGGTAAAAAAATAAGCCAGATTACACAAAAAAACTTGGGTAATATGTTTAGGAAACTAAGTTAAATATTCTAAGCTGTTTCAACTTATTCTTAGGTAATTTAACGTAGTGTTGTAATATAAGATTAGGTAATGATTTATTTATAAAATTACCTTAGACTATAAGTCAATTTTACCAAAGCTAAAAATTCTTAGGTGTTGCTACTTAGGCAATATTTCCTAGGAATAAGTTATTATTCCTAAGAACTAAGCTGAATTATAAGTTCAAAATATATTACCTAAACTTATGCTAAATTAGCTTAGTTCTTAGGTAATTTTACTTATATACGCAGATATCAATTCACCTAAGTGCTTGGGTAATACTGCTTAGTACTAAGCTATAATTCCTAAAAACTAAACTTATATACAAGCTAATAATAAATTTGTTAAGTTTTATGTCAAATCAGCTTAGTTGTTAGGTGGTTTTACTTATAGAAAGAGAAGTACAGTTAATTCGAAATGCAAATATTGAATCATCACGTGTCATTTTAAGAAATTGAAAAAAGAGGAAAAAAAACTAATAGAAATTTTTTACTTATGCTATAAAATATGCTCTTGCTAAAAAACCAACCCCATTCTAGCTTTTTTTATGCACATGTATTAATTTTGAAAATTTTGTCCTATAATTTGGATTCAAATATTTTAAGATATTTCCATAATACGCAATTCACCTGCTGTTTAATTATTAAAGTGTTCTTTTTTTTACATAAACTTGATAAATAAATGGTTAAATTATGTTTCTAAATCTGTTGGCGTGTTCACCATTCATTATCCAAATTAAAAAGCAAAATTATACGTTGTTTTGTTCAAAATCATCTATTTCCATACGAAATACGCCTGGTAAATAATTGATAATTTGATTTATTCAGCTTTACAATTTCATATTGTAATTGAATAATTAAATTTTTCAAACAACTTTTTCTAATTTTTTTTTGTTTAGCAAACTTTGTAAGTTGTTTCGAAAATAATTTTTTTTATAAATTTTCTACTCAGGTAGTTATCAAAAAAAAGTATGAGTCGACTCTTAGTTTATCAATAATTATACATGTGATTAACAAGTTTTTGTAATAAAACTGAATTTTTATAATTATTCCGGACAGAAAAGGAGAACTTTTAAATAGAGAAAACAATTATTTTCTAAATTGTTAAATTTTTAATGCAAGTGCTCATTTTGTTAGTATACAAGAACTCTCCCTGCTTATAAATAAGAAAACATCACTGAATTATAAATTCATAACCATATTTCCAAATTTTATGTTAAATCAGCCAAGTTTTTAGGTGATTTTACTTATAGAAAGAGAAATACAGTTAATTCGGAATGCAAACGTTGAGTCACCACGTGGTCATTTTAAGAATAGAGGAAAAAAAAAAGCAAATAAAAATTTTTTGCTTGTGTTATCATAATAAAATTTTGTCCTATAATTTGGAATCACAAAGTTTAAGTCATTTCTGAAATCTGCAGGGGACGGCATAATAATTAAGTGCTCTTTTAACATAAACTTGATAAATAGGTTGCAATAAAAAAATAAAAGGAAATAACCAATGTCGTTTTCAAAACTTTCTTATAAACTTCTTTCTGAACGATGTAAATTAAAAAACTAAATTATTTTTACTCTCTAATATTTCCCCGTTAAAAATATTGATATTTTCGTTTGATTTTGAGGAAGACATATTTTTATTTTTCACGAACTTTGATTACATTTAAAATTTCCAATATAATCAAAATTTTCCATTTTTTAAAAGATGTACATATACAATTCGTCAATTTCATTTATTCAGCTTTAAAAACTGTACAGCACATTTTGTAGGTGGTTTTCAATCATTCCAAATCTATTCTATAACTTTTCTATTAAGGCAGTATAATCAAAGAAAAAATATTAATTATTACATATGTACATATAACAAAAAAAACTTTATTTTAATACTTCAAATTTATATTATTATATAAATTGTCTGACTTATATAGATATTTATTGTAATATAGAAAACAGTCAACTTAAAATTTATGTTATGTTACAACTTTTCGTATACTTAACATAGATATAAATAGAGGAAAAAAAATATTTCAGAATTTTTAGTTATCAGTGCAAGTGCTACTCTTGAACACATAGTAGAATCGCCTCTGCTTGTAAATATGTCATACCTAATTCCCAAAAATAAGCTGGTAAATTTATAACAATTTTGCCAAGTTTTATGTTAAATTAGCTAAGTTCTTAGGTAATTTTATACATGTGTAGGTACATACATACGTAAGAGAGAAAAGTGCAGTTATTAATTTATTTAAGTATTGAATACATGGTCTATGAATAGGTTATAAACAGGGTTACCATTCATGAAACAAAATGGGCCAAATTTTAAAACAAAAAGGCCAAGATTAATAATGTGCTTAATTTTCGAAGCAAAAAACTTATTGCTATTCTAATTGCAAATTTAATTCAAATTTTAACTTTTTATTTCAAATTTTATATTATACGATGCGTTTTTTACACATACTTATATAAACTTGGAAATGAAATATTTAACAAAACATGCTTATAAACATAAATTATATACAAATCACTACAGGAATGACAACATAATGCTGAAGTGAAAACTTTTGCAGCATATTCTGTATTTTACAACTAAAAACGCATTCTAATATGGAAATAATTTATATAGTAATATTAAATAACCAATATTAAAAGCATTGTGCACAATCTTATAACTTAATTCTAAAGTCTTGTAAAATTTTTACAATCGAATTTTATACAATGGACTTTCAAAAAAAGAACAATTAATATTTGCTTCAAGATTTAAAATGGGTCAAATACTACTAAATAATACGAAAAATCGGATCAATTTAATTTTAAGCAAGAAAAACGGGCCACGCCTGTCCCACTTACTACAAAGTGGCAACGCTGGTTGTAATTGCAAAAAAGTTAAGTTCATATTAATTTTGCCAATTGTTTTGTTAAGCCGGCTAAGTTCTTAGGTGATTTTTCTTATGAATATGAGAAAAAAATCACATGACAATAAAAAACAAATAATTTACTTGTGTATATGAGAGAAACAGTTATTGAAACCGCATTGATTTTTATGTTTTGTACAGAGTTAATTTTATTCGTTTCTAGTCTCGCATAAAGAGTGTTTGCCAGTAAAGTTTCTGTTTTCAGTGAATAATAATTTTAAAATATACATACATATGTGTTTAAAAAAAATAAAGATAAAAAAATTATGTTTAGGCATTTAAAAATATAATATTAAACAAAATATAAAATTTAGAAAAATGTTTACATAAAATATTAAGTGCTTTGAATTAAAATAAAAGTTAAAATTTATATTAAATTGAAATACATATATACATACTTTATTAATTTTAGTCAATTTTCTGAAAAACATGTACATGTTTTTATGTACATTTATATTTTTGTGAAAAATTTTGTACAAAAAATAGTGGAACGTAAAAGGAAAGGAAAAAAAGTAATTCAAATATTGGTAAGTTAAATTTTATATAGTAATACAAATTATATGTATGGAAATGCATGTATGTATATTTATAAAACAAAAAACGAATATTCAAAAACTTAATATAAAAGCGTTCAAGTTTACTTAGAGTTATTTTTGTCTCTTTTATTTTTCTATTCCCGCTTCTAATTTTTTGTGAAATAATAAAAAGAATAAACAACGCAAAGATTTTACAGTAACATTCGTCACAAAACAATATGTTCATATATATGTACATATATACATAATAATCCCTAATAAGTACTTAAGCATATCATTGCTTCTAGAGAGTTGAAGATCATTTTTTTTTCAGTAAACTGATTTATATATGTATTATATTTTAATGAAAATTAATTTATGTATGTATGTAAGATTGTTTACTTTGAGTGAAAATTGAATACTTATATTTGTGCGTATCACAGGTTATTTTTATATTTATAATACACTCATCGTCAAATTTTATTAAATTTAAAATTCAATGAATACAAAAGCCAATGTGATACAAAGGAGAGAAATGATAATTTTTTTTGTAATTGTTTCATCTATGTATACATAATTTGTGATACATATTTTAATTTTTTTCTAATGTAGAATTAGAAAACCTAAAAATTAATACATAATTTATGCATATAACGCTATAAAAAGCAGAATTAAGAATTTCATAACAAAAATCAATACAAATTTAACAAAAAAATAACAGATTTAAAAATTTAATGTATCCGGCATTGTATGTTAATATTATTTAATCTCAATTTTTATATATAAATTTAGATACATTGACGACTGACTGACAGTCATCATAATGATTTGCTACTTATGTAAACGCCGATTTAAATCTGTTAGCCTTTTAACTGCACATTTGAAATTTTTTCACGGATGTGGGAAAACGAGCTATTATAAATGCTTAGAAAAGTTTTGTGGTCAATCATTTCAAAACCTATCTGCTTACAAAAAACATATAATTAGATCACACTACGCAAAAATTTCAGAAAGTGAAGAAAAGCAAAATAACCAGACTGAAGTGGATTGTATAACTACATCAAACACTACTATCCCAATTATTAAAACAAAAGGTGCTAATAAAATAACTGAAGACAAAATACATGAAACTACTAAAAGTACACACGAAAAATCAGTTAATATATTGCTTATGAAAGAAAAGTTTTTAGAATCTATTTGCAAGTTTGTGTTATTACTACATCAGACAGATAATTTTACAAGAAAAGACGTTTTGAATATTCAAAATCATATATCGAATTATATTCTTACTCCTATTTTAAACAGTTTGAAGGAAGTGTCGTCTCTCTTTTGTGCAAACGATGTAAAAGAACTAGGTGCTTTCCTTGGCGTTTTAACAAATCCTTTTGAAAATGTTGAATCTGAATATAAACTCTTAAAACTTTTGAAAAACCTTAAATTATATGAAAATCCAACAGAGTTTGATATAAACAGAGAAATAGTTAATACTGATACATGTGGCGTAAATCAGCTTGTTGAAAAAATAGACAAAGGAATATTAATGCCTTTGAGTTTTCAATTTAGTAAAACGTTTGAAGACGAGAAAATACTTGAACAAGCATTATCAAATATTGAAAAATTACTGCTTTGCCATAATAATAAAGTTAAAAATTTTACTCAAGGCAAATTATGGATAGAAAAATCTAGTTTATATAAAGGTAAACATTTACTTCCGTATTTTCTTTACGTAGATGATTTCGAAGTTAACAACCCAATAGGATCTCACACAGGCACACAATCCGTAACTGCAATATATTATTCTTTTCCTATTTTGGAAAATTCATCGAAATTAAATGAAATTTATTTAGCTGCTCTTATTAAAGCTGTAGATGTTAAAACATATGGAAATGATCTCACCCTGAATAGATTAATAAAAAACTTAATTTCATTAGAAGTGAATGGATTAAATTTTACATTCAAACACGAAACAATTAAGATTCATTTTGTACTGGGACTTGTACTTGGCGATAATTTAGGATTGAATCAAATTTTAGATTTCAGCAAATCTTTTGCTTCAAATTATTTTTGCAGATTTTGTACCGAAAATAAACAATCAACTACAGAGTTATACAAAGAAAATTTTTTTACACTACGTAACGAAAAAGAATATAATGATAACGCGAAAAATTCTTCATATGGTATCTCTAATGATTCATTATTAAATACCATCCCCTCATTTCATGTGACAAAAAATTTCGCAGTTGATATTATGCACGATATTTTTGAAGGAATAGCACATTACAACATGGCGAATATTTTAAATTATTTTATCGAAGAATTAAAAATATTTTCTCTTGAAGAATTTAATGATATAAAGCAAAACTTTTCTTATGGTGATACAGAAATAGGAAATATAAGTAAACATATTTCACCTTCACATTTGAAAAGGAGAAAATTTAATATGACAGCTAGAGAAATGTGGACATTTATCCACCATTTCTCTTTAATGGTAGGGCATTTAGTGCCTACAACAAATAAGGTTTGGAAGTTTTTTGTAACATTTATGAAATTACTAGATATTTTACTTTTACCATCTTTCGATGAAGATTCTTTGAAAAATCTTAAACTTTTAATTGAAAATCACAACAAACAATATGTTGAACTTTTCAAAGATTCACTCAAACCTAAGCACCACAATTTGCTGCACTATCCTAGAGTAATCGAAAATTCAGGACCCCCAAAATTTTATTGGTGCTTTAGATTCGAAGCCAAACATCGTGAACTGAAAATGTACGCAAAAGCTACATCAAGTAGGAAAAATATACTTTTAAGCCTTTCTACAAAATATCAATTGAAACTGGCGGCATATTACTTGCAACAACATAATGAAGCAGTTCTTCAATGTAACAAACAACATGAAGTCGTTAACAGTAAAAACCTACAACTTTTTGTTAAAAAATTTAACATTCCTAAAGACAAAGTCGATTTTTATAATCAAGTTGCTTATAAAGGAACAATTTACAAAATTGGACAGTTTTTATTAATAATGAACAACAACATTACTTTTTATGAAATTATTGAAATAGCCATTTCGGGAGAAAAAGAATTATATTTTATTTGTAAAGAAATGGATTCACATTTTATAGAACACTTTATGTCTTATGAAATTTATCAAAGAGAAAATGGAGAATTGACTATCTTTTCGGTAAATTCTTTTAACAGTCCACCAATGAACTCACAAATATTACCAAATGCAAAAATGATGATTCGTCCAAAACTTTATTTCAATTGCTAAAATGGTAACTGATTGTCGTAATTTGTAAAACTCTTTAAAAAGCATCCAATTTAACATAAAGAATATAATATACTATAATATATTAAAGCATATTCTGTTTTTTAAATAGTTATTAGATTCCGAACTTTAAAAAAAAATCCGCCAAAAATGGATTCCAACAAAAACCCAAAAGAAGATAAACTAAGTTATGCTATTTGCAATGATGTACTACTTGAATCTAACCAGATTATTTCTGAGAGCGTTGAAGAGCTATTTATTGACTCAAACGGAAAATTAATAAGAATGCAAAATTTCAATCTAGAGTCTCAGGAGCAGAGTGCAAGAAAAGTAACAACAGATGATGTTCCAGATAATGCTTTATCAAACCTTTTGAAGGAATGGGATTTGCACACGGAATTGTATCAGTTTTTGAAATGTAAGTAAAAAAATATTTTCTTTTGCAGTTCCAGGAATCATACAGATTCATCACGTTTTCAGCTAAAGGAATCACGTATGAGGGGTTAAAATATTTTAAGGAAAGGCATTTGGATGAGCTGTTTGAAGGGAGAAATCTTAACTTAAAAGTAATTTTAGAACGCAGACTTAGCGAGTGGCAAACCCAAAATGTAATTTTTAAATTATTGATATCTTTTGAGAATCAAAACTAAACTGAATATTTATTTTTTTAGGACACATTTCGTTTGGAACCATTACCATGCCCAACTAGCACAAATTCACCACTTCAATCATGGCTAACAGATATAAATTCGCCTACAACAAGTAGTAGGGGGTCCGAAATAGAAGTAATTTGAATTTATAATTTTGGTTCAATAAACGTGAAACTAATGTACAAATAAAACTAATAATTTAAGGTATCTGTCTCAGATATTTTGCAAAAAAGTGAAGAGGGAAAATTAGTTTTGGACTCATACAAAGGAAAAAAAGTTCTCTCACCATATGACAGAACTATTCTCGTTCATAAAATTGTGCAGTTTTTTATAGAAAGCGATAGGCACCTTCCGGTAAAACAATGTAAAGCTTTAGCCGAACAAATAATTAACATATTTCCCAGCGAAGAAATTGTAATTTTAAAATTAAATAAATAATAATCATATCACATTCATATTATATTTACATCAATTAAGAACACGTACTTTATTGCTGGTCAAAACGGAAAACCACCCAAAGGAAAAATTTGGGACCGTTACCAAGGACGAAAGAAATCCTTAAAAAAAATTGGCGGCTATGGTAATCCTCGTAAATTAGAGTATCAAATAGAATATACCCAGCAAAATGATAAATCTGATGAGGTTTATAGTTGTACTTTACTTAACTGAATATTTGTTATTATGTTTGATATTTATTATGTAGATATGTGAAAACTTGTCATCTCAAGAAGCAGAAAAAATTTGCACTGAGCTTAAATACATACGGGATTGGGAGGAAGTTATACCTAAATGGAAAAAAACTATAGAGTTCAGAAGAAAAAATATGTTAGACTCTAAGAAGAATCTGGAACAAATTTTGGTTGAATGGCCCCTATTTAGATATTCAAAAGCACCAGAACTGGTAAGACTGGTCATAGAAATTAGAAAATTTTAAAAAAAGTTTTACACATTATCTGTTAGTAATATCACGTAAGTAATTAACTAATACAAATTATATAATTATATTTTTCTAGGTTGAAATTGATTACTCTCACTTTTTTCCGCATAATAATTTTGATTTTGATTTATGGGACAGCTTTTGTAAAGTTGCAGAAGAAACCTTTACAACAAAGATTAAAGATGCTGCAACAAAAAACTTATTAAAAATCTTTAAAGAAAAAAAGAGTACGATGGATTCAGGTTGGTACATTTTATTACAGTTTAATAAACAATTATGGTTTTCTTTCTATAGTCCTAATGCTACATCATATAATTTCTTGTTAACATTAATTTAGTTACTTTTTTTTAGACAACATACATGTTTGCAATATGAAGTTTCTACATGCAGTTTTATTACCATCTACTAAGGTAATCAGTGGAAAACGGGTAAAATATACTATTCACGATTCCCAACGAGCATTTACATTACCTATACATTTGGAAAATCAAGTGAATAGTGCCTTAAACGAATTAACTGATCAACATTATCAAAATAAATCGACTTTGCAACCATTCATTTTGGTTACCGGAGAAGAATTTCGCTACCAAAAATTCTACATTGTTCTGGCAGATGCAAAATTTCAATTTAATACTTATTTAGAAGCTATTCAATGTTGCTTCAAATTATTCTACATATTGAATATTCAGTATCCACATGAATGTTTTTACGTATGGAAATTCATCCAAACTTTTTTTTTTAAACTTAATGATGAAGGTGATAAATATCCAGTTGTGGAGACTTTTATAAAAGATTTAGAAAACAAAATCATTTCAACATAATTTAAATAGAAATGTATTTTTTATTTCATTCAACTGTAATTCGTGTTTCTTATAAACAATAATAAGAATAAGAGCTTTCAAAAAGATTCAAATAGATTTTATAAAATAAATTCATAACTTATATTTGCCAATTTCTCAATTAAAAATAAGACAAAAATTTAAAACAAAAAAAAATTCCTTTAATTTAAAAGATTTTGTATATGTTAATATATGTGCCTAAATGGGCACATTTCATACGCAACACATGCATTTTGTGCATGTTTTATTTTGATGTGATGCGTATCTTGGACGGAAGTTTTCTTCGTTTTAAATTACTTAAGAAATTGGAGATACGGAAACATTTAGCTTATTAGCTTATTTAGTTTATATAACTTTTTGAATAAGGCTAAAATATTTAAAACACAATATTGTTTACATTTAGAGTCAGACATTAATTATACAGAACTAACAGAATTAAAAATAAGTTTAAATTTTATAACAATTTTTTTTTAAAGGATAGATATTTGAAAATCTTTTTTGTGAACATCAAAGTTTTTGCTATATATGGATAAGTAACAAACATATCAAGAAAAACAAATTTGAAACTTTTAAAATAATTTTGCCAAAAGAGTAAAGTAAAATTTCTTTTTGTTCCTGTATTTTATTTTTTTTATAAAGTATAACATTTTGGATTAATTAATATTACTTTCAATTTACATTTAGATTACTTTTAATGTAACAAAATTCCAAATTGGAATGTATTTTGTTATTACTAAATAATATTTCAAAGAATATTTCAATAATTATGACAATACCAGAATATTATTTTACGAAATAATTTACAATATTTTTTTTGAAAATAAAAATCGCTTTATATGTGAATTAATTGAAAACTAATTTTTTATTGTACATTGTTGCTAGATTTTCACTTGAAAATAAGTTTAATATCTTAAATTATTAGTTTCCATGAAATAGCTTAAAAATAAGGTAAATCACGTTATTTATTAAGCTATTAAAACAGCTTATAAATAAGTTAAAACACCTTATTTATTGAGCTATTTAAACAACTTATAAATAAGTTAAAACATCTTATTTATTAAGCTATTTAAGCAGCTTATAAATAAGGTAAAATACCTTATTTGCTAAGCTATTTGAACAGCCAAGAAGTAAGGTAAAACACCTTATTTGTTAAGCTATTTGAACACCCAAGAAATAAGGTAAGACACCTTATTTTCTAAGCTATTTGAACACCCAAGTAATAAGGTAAGACACCTTATTTGCTAAGCTATTTGAACACCTAAGAAATAAGGTAAGACACCTTATTTGTTAAGCTATTTGAGTACATTAAAAATTAGGTATAACACCTTAACTGTTAAGGTAATACAGCTTAAAAATAAGGTAAAACTTGTATAACAATTTACGCTGTTATACAAATATAACAGTCAGAAATAAGGTAAAACACCTAAGTGGCTAAGCTGCTCTACCTAAGGCAATAAGTTTTAGCCAAAACCGATAAGCTGAATTTCACTAAGGTTTGGCTGATTTTCCATTGCTTTTTTTTACCAAGTTTTACCCAATTCTTCTTAGTTATATTACCTAATATATTAGTTGGCTGAGAAACACCCAATAAATAAGCTGCGCCACACTCGAATTTTAGCTAATTTAAACTAATCTTTTCGTTCAGTGTAAATAATAAGCCAAAAAATAAGATTTTAAGTAAGAACTTTTGGCCGGTTACTAAAATATTTTGTTAATTTTTAATATGCTAGAGATATGGTTTTTTGGACTTGAATTTATAAAAATTAAATTTACACACGTGACAGAAGTTATTAAAGCTGTTACAGAATCAAGACATTATAGAACATACCGTAGGAATATATCAAGACATTTTAAGAAATTCAAATATTTACGAATTAATTTGAAAATTTAAGTTTCACATATTATGGTCCGTAAAACAAAATTCAAGATGGGGTTTAAGACATATATAGAATTTGTAGAGTTTAGTTGAGATGTAATAGCGCTGTACAAGTTAGTAAGTTTAAGCTGATTTTTTTACAATAAGGCCTCAATTAATTTTTTAAATAAAATTTCAGCTTTCAGCTTATTTTTATTCTAATTCTAATTTTTTTATGTAAGAAAATGTGACGGTTGATTTGTCATGTTTTTTTTTTATTATATTTATTCAATTAATTCAACAATATTATATAAATTTATGCTAATTTAATACATTTGCAAAGAATAAAAAAAATAAAACATAATATTTTTTTACTCGTTTGTTATCTAAAGTAATCAAATAAAAAAAATTAAAGCTCTTAAATCTCAAACATTATGTGTAAAATAAAAAATTAAGGAGAAAATACAAATATTTTAAATTTAAATCCAGAAATAAGTTTAAAATATAAGAAACATGGAAAATAGCAAAAGAATTTAATTTTTTTATTTAATTTTTAAATAAACTGTAATAAATTTCTAATAGAATTTTTAATTTCAATACCAATAGCCAGAAATTCTTCTTAGTTTTGAAGTCTTTTTAAAGCCAAGAAGAAAAAAGTTGTAAACCGAAAACACTAAAATATGTTTATATTTTTTAATTGTTGGTCCTATAATTCTACCTTAGGCTGTGTTGACTTATTGTCATAACTTTAAATAATGAAGATTGTTAGAGGTTATTTTTTTTAACTGGAGGCAAGCAAAAAATTATAAGAATAATTTAATTTGAATAATATTTTGTGCATTCCTCAAAATGTGTGAAATTTATGTTGGGAAACGCTTAACGAACTGTCTCAAAATTTGTCAAGTTTTACCATAATTTTATTGCTTTATTATTGCCATAATATTTCTTATCTCTCATTTTAAGATTTAGTCGATTGTTAGTTATTCGTCCTAGACCTCAATAATACTATATATTAGTAACTATAAAACACCGTTGCTGCTCTGTATGCGTAACGTATTATTTAAAGTAGCGTTATTCTAAAAATTCAATAAATTTAAAATTATATAAAAGAAATTATTTGAGAACAATCTATTGCTCAAAAAATACTCAAATATTAACCCTTACGTTATTTTTTGTATTTTCAATTACATTGCTATAAAGACGTTTCAGAAAGCTGCTGAAAATATAAAAAGAAGAAATCAAAATTAATTCGATTAAAAAATGTACGTGACGACTGAGAGCTTTGAGTTGTTGCTAATAATTTTTTAACGAAATAAGTATAAGACTGAAGTTTTGTTCAAACTCATAAATACACTTTTAACCTACCTTTATTTGAATATATATTTTTAATTTTCTTTGTATTGTTCATATTGTTAAAATCACACATTATATAAATGCTCTGACATATACAATATAAAATTAAATATTTATTTGTAAGCTTGTATTTTTCATTTTAAAAAATAAAATTTCTCATATTTCACATACATACATATATATCAGTTATTCATTTTTCACCCCTATTGTGCTAAATAATATATTAAAATTTATTTGCTTAATAAATAATTTTGAATTATCCAAATATATATGTATATATTTTTAAGTATAACATAAATTATACGCATATAAATCTTATATTTGTATTTAGTTTTTAGTAAAATAAATTTTTTTTTATATATGCAACTAATAAAAAATGTATTTAATATTTAATTTTATAATTTATTTTTCTTTCATTTTAGGTAAGCATTTTGGATTTCAATTCAAGTGATCTAATTTTATTAAAGTTGCTTAAAATTTACAACTGAACTATATATACGTATATAATATATTTGTGAAGCATTATTAAGGTATGACTATTAAAATATTCTCATTAGTAAATAATAAGTGCCAAAAATTTGAAGAATATCGTAATTTTATATTGAAAGAAGGCTTCCTTTTCAAGCATAAACCGCATCCAATGGGGTTTTTTTTTTAAATGAGAACTAATGTAATGGTGAACTGTCAAACGAAAGGTTAAAATTCCAAACATTTTTTGACATTTATATGCTATAAATTGAATAAATATTTTTAAATATTAATTTATTTTTGGAAAATCATAATCAATGGGGAGGACATTGTTCTGCCCTATTTTCGGAATTTATATTGTTACAATATTTAATTAATTTATTCATAGTTTATTGTTTAAGCAATTTATTAATTACTTCATTTAATACAATACGATTACAATTACGATTATAATGTATATTAATAACTGGTAATCAATTGTTTCATGTGTCAAATTTAGTGACAACTAATGTACTTAACAAATACTATAGGCGACATCTACTTATTGCTTCGGTACAGTCTCTGTTTACATATTTGATTAGTTTTTGCGTAATTACTAATTACTTTTATTATTTTATTTTAAAAAAACAATTCTTTAAGTGGAATTTCTGTAAAATTTCTCTATTAACGCCATCTTTTTTGTTTTCAAATCTTAATATATTGAGTTAAAATCATTAGATTAATCTTTTAAAAATATTCTGAAATTTAATAATAATTTATGTTGGCTACATTTTAATATTATGTTAAAAAATGCAAATAAATTAGAAGTTATGTCGCTATTTATTTTTATTCATTTATTTTTAAGAGCTAGACTATAACTAAAATGCTATTAACTAATGTATTGATTTTAAAATTTATCGTTATTTACGTTTTATTTTCTCATTTTTATTGTCATTTTTCATGTAAAATATTAGAATTTTTTTTGTTAGATTTTTAAAATTTCTATTTTTTTTTAATATAAATTAATAAAATTCTTATAATATTATCTATTTATATGTGTGTATGTATATATTGTAGTAGAATACATATTTATCTATAAAATTACGAACAAATTAATAATTAATTCAGTTAATTTCTAAACAGAGAGAAATAGTGTTTTTGTTTTTTAAAAAAAAAAAGTGTAGCCGTTCTGCATTTCAATTGAAAGTTTAGTTTTTATGTATTTTTATGTAGTTTCTTTTTTATGTATTTCTATTTAGACAGCATTAGAGAAAGAATCTAAATTCAGATCTAGTGTTAATTTGAAAAATTGAAAAATTAAAATTTGCTGATACTCAGAACATCAAATTCTGTTTTTTTTTTCAATTCACTGCAATTTGAATGTAAAAATGCCATATTATACATTTTTACAATTCAGCAATTACTGGTCGTAAGCTGAATTATTCAATATTATTCTAATTCTAATTTCGCTGTCAGTCATTTTTTAAAAAATTTCCATGACTCCGAGCAATTACATATAATTCGTAAAGTATTATTGGAATCCAGAAGTTAGGTATGCTTACAAATCTACAATACAGGTTACATACTTTTCGTTAATTAGAAACTGAAACTAAAAGAATTTTACGTAGCAATCTTCTTTGAATTTCTTGTCAAACTTCTTTAAATAATTTTTGCCGTTTACATTTTATATTCTAATTCCAGTTTTATAAAAAAACGTGAATTCTGATTATACAGGTCTAAACATTTTATTTAATTATTTTTTTTTTTTTATTTTTAATATTGACAAGTAATTTTTGTGCGTTCGTTTTTTAAGCGTTAGCGCTATAAAGAAAATTTAATTAGTAATAAAAGTTTTGTTCTTTTTTTTTTTGTGTTTTTGTGTCTACTAAACAAAGGCAACAACATACTAAAGAATAATAGTGAATAAAAAAAAAATTTATACCAGTATTTATTTTTTTCATAAAAAGAATACCGAAAAAAAAAAGTGAGACAAAAAAAAAAATTTGTGTAAAAGAAAAAGAAAGACTGAGAGTAAGGGTTAAAAATCTTTTCATTTCATTAAGCTTTTCGTATTATTATTATGCTTATATGATTGTTTAGATAGGCTTACTTGGCCTTGAATATTTTTATTTTTTTTTAGACTTTGTTTTCGTCTTTTTATTGTTGTTTAATTAAGGAATCATCCTCAAGTTTTTGTTTTTTTATTTTATTAATTTTTTTTTCATTAAAGTGACAACCATGTTTTTTTACGTTAATTTTTATAGTTTATATTTTGTTTTTCATTAAGAAGATATGAAATAATAAAGCGTGTTTTACATTTAAGGTGTAAAATAATTTGTTTACCTTAAGGCTTGAATTCCATATTTTTGGTTTTAACAATTCTTGAATTACATTTAGAAACCAGATTTTATTGCAATATAGATTCAGAACTCAAGGCAAGTTTATACTTCGTTCGCTATTAATTAATTTACTTTTTAAATTTACTACTTAAAAAAATTTTTATTATCAGCTTGGAGATCAAAATTACATTTAATTTTCATATGAACATATGTTGTCTAAGTACTAGCCAAAATATTAAGTATAATCACTCCCATTACTTCCTTAATTCTTCCAAGGAATAGAACTTATTGTACATATTAGATTAAACGTCTAATGTTGCAAAAACTCTGAAAAAAAAAATTAAAATAAAAAAATTGGTGAAAATTGTTTAATATGGAAATTGTTGAACAAAATTATGTGATTTTGAATTGTTTTCTCAGTGTACTAAGAAGAAAGCATTAAAATTTCTATCTTTCTATAGATTTAACTATTAAATTAACAAAATTATTAGAATTTATTTAATTTTTTGAATTTCAATAGAAATTTTTAGTAAATTAAGAAAACCATAAGCAAAACCAATTGCTTGTAAGTTATCAGTAAAATTGCTTCTACTTTTCTTACAGTGTACCAGTCATGTGCTCTCAGCTTAATAAAATTTATTGTTTTTGTTATTCTTCTGTTAAATTTATTATGAAAAAAAATATATCCATAACTATGCGTATTTTATTAAGCTGAAAGATCCAATCATTTTGTCTCTCTTTTTTAATAATATACTTATGTATGTGTATATATGTATGCATATTTTTAATGGCGATTTATTTGTTGTTTTTGTAAATATTTCAGCTAAACATTTAAAAAGCAAAAAAATAATAATAAATTCTTTTTTGAAAGGTGAATAAATTAAAATAATAATTAATAAGGATTTATAATTAAATGTGTCTGATGGAGAAATTATTATTATGCTTTTAATTTATTTAATATTCAATATTTAAATTAGAATTAATATTTAAGCTTGGATATATTAAGTATAAATGAAAAGATTTTTAAAAAATAATTTTTAATATTTAATTAAAATTATTGTTGTTTTATTAATATTCATTATATTTATGTATATATATAATATAATATTAATAATTAGATATGAGAACAAGATTATTTTTCTGTAATGAATTCAAGGAGAATTTATTAATTATATTTTATTTATTTATTTTTAAATCGAATGTTAAATTAATTATATAAAAATAATGAACTATAAATTTAAATTAAATAAGTACTTAATGTGCAATAATATAGTTTGTTATAAACATGTTATTAGCTTACAAGAACGTCATCATCAAAATGACCCTTTAAAACAAAATGTACGCAACGATTTAAATGTGTATTTCAAGTTTTGTTCAATGAAAAATAATGAAAATACGAAAATTTTTGTTACTGTAATTAAATTTGACTAATAATCAAGTAGTAAATACGACTTTCAAGAGCATGAAGCGAGTTTTGTTTAATTAAAATTAATTTTAGTTAGTTTGGTTAAAAAAATTTTTTTTTTTAATTTTTATATTTAATTAACTTATATTATTATAACTTGTAGGGTTCAGTTGAATTTACAATATAAAAATAATTAATATTAATAGATTGACATATTTTAAGCGTATATGTACTTATTAAATCATAAATTGTAAGGTAAGAACTCAGGCAGAAATGCAAATTTTTAATTTGTGCCAATAGATATTCCTTTTATTTCGCATATTGAAATAATACGGCCTTCAAATCCGATTCAACTTTTAGTAATAAATTTCTGAATTTAGCTGGGTCATAAATAATTTCTGAATAGAATTTACCATTTAGGAATTACCTCTGTAAAAGGGCAGAAACATAAAATTGTTTCGTGTCCATATGCAATTGAATGCTAAGTACAAAATTAAGAGGGTACTATTATACGAGCATTACTCTATTTTTTTTATAAATTGAGTATTGAAGTAGGAATTCACCAATTCTTTTAACAGCCCCAATTTGTTGTTATTTATTAAATTATTCGTTAGGTAGAATATAAAACGTAAATATAAAATTAAAAAATTTTGTTGCGGTGTAATTTACTTGCTAAGCAATAATTGGTGCATAATTAAATAAATTCAATTTCGAATGTAATTAATTTTCATTCAATTTCTCAAATTTCTTATATTTAATCGTAACGAAAAAATTTATTATTTTAAATTTCATAATGTCTTATGTAATTTAAAAAAAAAATTAACTTTAAATCACTGTATACAATTGAATTTAAATGCAAGTTAAGTAACCTTTTGGTCAATCTTATGCTATATCATACAAAATTGCCATCACTAAAATTAAATGTAAATACACACATACACAAACAAAAATATTAAATAAACCATTTGCCTTTTTCTTTAATAATCAATTATAATAAAATATGAAGGTGTACGTACGTCTATCTTACAACAAAAAGAAATGATCTTGTAGATAAATTTACAGCATCAAAAGATAGATTCATAGAATTTATATAAATATAAGGTTTATTTTGTACATTGTACATACATATGTAAAGGTACATAAAAGGACTTAAACACTGAAAAAAAAAGTAAAGATAAAAATGGAAAAAAAAAAGTTGCAGGTCATGTTGTTAAAATTTACGAACAAAGATAATAAACACCTTTTGTACCTTTATTTTTACCTTTTCTATTTTTAATATTTTTCTTTTTTTTTTTTGTCTTCTAGGTATATATTTTTAAAGGAAAAAATTTTCTTTTGTTATACTTGTAAATTATGTAAGTGTATGATGGTTAAGGTGCCTACAAATTTATTGTTGGTACATCAAGCTATATTACAAGTAAATTGTAAAATTTCCTTAATATTTTTCCTTAAACTTTCTTTATACTCTAGAATATGAGTAATATTTGTAAAGTATTACAAATTTAACGTTCCATATTTGTTCATGTCTCAAATTACTATTTGTAATACTTAGGAATGAAAGTCTGAGGTATGAATATGTTTGAGTTAAAGTGTATATATATAACATTGTTTAACTTCAAATGAATAGAACATGTTTGAATTGCTTGAATACATAAGCCATCCGATTCAATTGAATAATTTAAAATTTAAGTTATCCAGGCGGGGTTCAACTAAGAATACTAAAATTAATAACAATTGATTCATAATAAGTAGTGTAAGTAATGGAATTATATTTAATTTGAAATTTCGAAAAATTGATTGTTCGAGGTTTCGAACAATTTGACTGATTTAAGAAAAATTTCACAGTGTTCCATAAATTATTTAGAACTATGTGATAATTGTATAAAGAAGAATAGTAAAAAGGGAAACCATAACTGTTATACTTTGAACTATAACTGTTATACTATGAACCATAAAGTTTACCCTTAAAAGTATAATTTTAAAATAATTTAATTGTATAAGGAACAATATTTAAAAAAATATATATATGTAGTTCAGAGAGAATGAATCTTTGCGGTGTAGATCCCATACAACAAACTCCCAGTACAATCATCAATTCGTACACAAAATCTCACAGTTGACATGATAAACTCAATATATTCCCATTTTAGTATAACTGCATTCAAAAGGCATAAAATATTTATATACAACGTATATATTATATTTGTAAGAATGTAAAATGTATGTACACCATATTACCTATGAACAGGTAAAAATATAAAAAATAACCATAAAATTAAATAAAAAGAAAAAAAGGTAACCTTTTTACATGCACCTTTTTATACAGATAAATTTAAAATTCTGAATACCCTACAGGACAATCTATGAAATAAAAAAAAGATTTATCTTTTGTGTACAGTAAGGAAAGTCTGTACTAAAGCTATTTATATTTAATTTTTGCAATTTTCTTACATTTACAAGTTCAAAATGAAAATAAAATAAAAATTATTTGTGCAGTATCATTGATTTTTTACCTTTCTATTTTTCTAAATATTTATTTAGAATTTTTTTTTCTTATTACTTGCAAAAAGTCTGTCAATCATTTTCTATATTTTTGAATCGTAAATAAAATGTGGGAAGAAATTGAAAAATTATTTTGAGTCATAATAATTTTTTTTTTGTTTTATAATTTTATTCGGATATCGAAAATTATATGTTGAGTTTAAATAGTGAAATAATTTTTTATAAGAATTGAAATTTCGAATCCATTTATAATATTTGATAAAATTTGCGATATAGTGCATAAAAAATTGAGAACTTATTATAAAATTGATCTTTAACGAAGAAAGTAACTTAGAAAGGCACTGGAACGATGGTTAGTAGAAAATAATATAATTTTTAGTGTTGTCTATTTGTTAGTTAAATAATATCGTATTGGCTAGTTGAATTTAGCGTAAATATAAGAGATACCAAATTATATTCTTTGTGAATTAAAATTTCTCTTTTCAATAAGTTGAAATAAGAGGAGCAATATGTGTTCATAAAATTTTAAGATTTCTCTATATTGACTGACAAAATTTTTGACAATTACTATTTAAGCCTTGAAATTGTTATTAAGAGACCACCGAATGGTTAAAAATACTTTGTATGTAATTAATACTGTAAATGTCAATTATCTCGAATATTTTTGCTATATTCTGCAGTTAAAGAAATTGCAATGCACCAGTATAACAAACATACTTAAAGCAACAATTAATTACAAATAAATATGTAACCCCATAGAGGCTTTTGAAATTTTGTGAGATAATAATTTATTAAATTAGTTAACCCTCTATAAAATTATTGTCATTGCCCCTGTCGAATGATATGTATAAGTAACATAGTTTATTATTAAGCATTATTTTAATTATTATAATCGTGTACCGTAATTTTTGTAAAAAATTTCATAATTTAATTCAAAAGAATTTTAGAATTTCATAATAATTTCCTTTAAAACTTCTCAAATGCTTTTGAAGTACCTAAAATATAGGCTTGCTATTATGTAATACATGAGGATTTTTTTTGTACTTTCATAATTTTATTGATTATTTTAGTCTTACCAGTACTAATAATAAAAATTTAACTAAGCACACATAAGTATTTTTTTTTTTATTTACTTAAGCACCATTAAATTTACAATCCCCCAACACAATTTTAAAACTTAAAAAGAAAAAAAAATTGTGTACATTTTTATTTATTATTCAGAAATTTTAAAAATTCCAAAATAAATACGGATCTTTTATAACAGAGTGAAAAGTTTCAATAAAAACATAAAAATAAGAAAATGGAAAAAATGATTATGTAATGAGTAATTTTATATTTTAACAGACTCACCTGCCTAAGTAAAAATTTTATGATGTTAAAATTAAATTAACTTTAATAATATTTATAATACAGATACATGTATGTTTGCTAGTGTATTTGTGCAGTTAGTTAAATTTTTTTATTCCATAACTTTGAATTTTACTTAAAATCATTTAAATGAAAAAAAAACCATCATGCAACTACAAAAATTAAAATTTTTTTTTTGATCTCAATAAAAATGTTGTATTTGACACCTTGCCTTTTGTATTTCGCACCTTCCAAAAAAACACATTTTAAAACTTACCATTAAATTATCACCTCTCTGTATACACAGAAAAAAAAAACCAGAAAATTATAACAATAATAATTAACCACTGACGCGTATTACGCATTATGACACCATGCAAACTTACAATGTATGTGCTTGTAATGAAAAGGTTATACCTAATGCGAGATTATTTTAAAATTTTTAAGTATTATGTGACTCAAACTTAAAGTTTAATGTATAAAATTGTGAGTACAATTGTGAAAATGAAGAAAGTAATTAAAAAATCATTGTAAAGTGAAAGCCAGACTTAATTAAATTTTGGTAATTATTATTTTTTTCTTTTTTTTTAATTTCCGAAAGTAGAGAAACGTATGCATTGCAGCTTTGAAAAAAAATTGCCTTAGTTCAAAATTACTTATTTGGAGTAAGTCAGAAATAAACAAAAAATGTGAAAACGCCTTGCAAGAGAATAGCGTAGAGTTTTTAAATTTGCTCTTTTCAAATAGTTTTTTATTTAAAAACTTAATAACGCTTTAAAAGTAAGTAATTTTTTTTTGAAATCATGAAACATTTTTCGAAAATCTTAATTTTGTAAATTTTTTTAAAAACGCATTTTAGACTCAAATGAAAACTCTTTTAAATTAATCAAATTTTTCAAGATTATCGAATAACTTAACGAATTTCATTGATAAAATGATAATGGCAAAGTCATTTAGTACCACTTGTAACTGTCAGAATTTACTTCTTTTTGATATCCTAGTGTTCTTTTCTAAATTAATTTTACAAAATTTATTCGAAATATTTGATAATTACTCATATCAGACTCTGTACCAAAACAGGAAAATAAAAAATAGTTAATTATTTTCGTTAAGTTTTTTTTTTTTTATTTCAACTCTCTAATTTTTACATAATTTTAACACATTTTGAAAGTAACAAGGAAAAAAATTCAAACTTACCATACTCATTAAGATTATTACTACGGTTACCATACCGTTTCAAACGACAAAATCATCGGAAAATTATTAAAAATAAAAAAGAAATGTAAAATAAAATAAGATGATGACAGAAACTGACAACAAAAAAGTACAAAATAAAAAAGTTTTAAATAAAAACCCCGAAAATAAGTACAACAAATAACAATAATAAATAATAATTTCCACGGCGTCATAACATAACAATATGTCGTTAGGCTACTCTCTATCACCGTACCGAAAGAGAGTTGAGCGGAAGAGTTCGAGTGTAAACATACTTTCGTATTATATGTATGTACACAACACACGGTTTACATATACTATCAAATTGTTACAACTAATATTATTATTTTTTGTATATATGTATGTATTTAAATTTATTACATATCTATAATTATATTATGATACGAACCGGAAACTCCGGATATTATGTAATATTTTTTTTGTTTTTGTTTATTTTTATTTTCCTCTCTCTTTCTCTCAGTTACATTATAATCGTTATGTTTTTGCTTTTATTTTGTATTTTTGTTTTTTTTTTTAAGTTGTACCCATAATTTAACATTTATTTTAACTTTTATACCTAATATTTTTGTAGCTTGGTTAAACATAACATTTAAATCTTTTTTATTTATTTTTGTGATTTTTTGTTACTGTTATTATTATTTTCTCTTTAATATGTTATAAAACTGCCCACTTACTGGTCAATTTAAGATGAAATTGAATAAAAAAGAGTGAAAAAAGAAAAATGCAAAATAAATAACAATAATTGTTAAAAATGCTGGTTAATATTTTTTAATTTCATTTCTTGTTTTTTTTTTTGACTTTATACTAAAATTTAGCCTTTGTTTTTGCACCAAACATAACATTTTTTGTTGAATTTTTGTTTTGTTTATGCATTTTGTGTTTTCTGTTGTTTTATCTTATCGTTACAGTCATCGTTGACACGAAAAACAACGAACGACACTGTTTTGTTACTTTTTTTTTTCAATTTATGCATAATTACACGAATAAATTTTTTTGAGTGGATTTTCCAATGTCAATCAATATAACGATGCTACAGAATAATATGAAATAATTTATATAGATTTGTAATTGTACAGTAAAAACTCGTTTAAAATTACATATGATAATTTAAAAAAACCTGATATGTGACATTTTGCTGCATATTATGGCATGTTTTTGCGTAACTATATGAAATTAAGGAATTTGTCATTGCATTGTATATAAAATAATGGTTATATAATAAATTTAAAAAAAAAGATTGCATCCAAATCCTTTTAAGCTAAATAAAAATTAAGAAAAAAACCTTTCACAAAAAAATTGTGAAAAGAAGCGAAAAAATAAAAAGCAAATCAAAATTTTTGTTGAGTGTGTACGCGTGTGTGAATTTTGAATGTGATTCTTTTTTTTTAAACCGATTAAACTTAATGATAATTTAAATTATTTGGTTTTGGTTCATATTAAAATATTCATAGGAGCTGTGGCGGTAGTAGGTGAGGCAAAATGAACTGTTATAGAGAATTGTTTAAAACTTGAAAAAAGTTATGTTTCTCTGTTTAAAATTTTGAAAATACGAAGGATATTCAAATTTTCCGTGTTTTGTAGGTGTTACTTTCGAATATTACAAGAAGCAACAAAAATACCGTGAAAAATATTTGGACACATTCGACTAGGCATTCTTTCGCAATTTATTGCATTATCTTAAAAAATTGCATTAAAAAATTTAAGAAAAGTGAATTGTAAATTGGGTTGTAATTAAAAATAAAGCCCCAAATCAATAATAACACCATACACTGTGTACAAGTCTCTGTTAATCAAGTTCTTGTATTTTCATTTTTGCTTGACGTATTGCCTGCTTTGAACTCCTTAAACTAGGAAATAATGGTTTTTTTTTCAAAAGTGAGGCTTTTAAATATCCAAACCTCGAATAGGAATGGACCCAATCATCATTTGAAAATATAATAATTAAAACATTTCATAACTTAACCTGTTTTTTTATTGTATACACTTTAAGTACGAAATTTTTGATTGCGATTTCATCAATTTTAAACTGCAAATTGTTATTTAAATTTCATTTTTCTTTTCATTCAAATATTTAATCAGTTGCGTTTCATTATGATAATTTTTTATTTTTCAATTTCATACAAATATTATTGAACAAATTCAAAATGCAAATATTTTATTTCAAAAATATAATAATCAAGAAAAAAAAACAAGAAAATAATAACGAAATATATAGGGTGAATTCACTATAGAAAATCGAAAAACATAACTTTCATTTTAATTTTAAATATTAAATTATTGAAAATTAAATAATACTCTCATCAGGCATCAATGGTTACAAGAAATATCTTGTTAAATTGAATTTGAAATTTGAGTGTGTTTTTTCTACGTTTCAAACTTGAATTCTCTATAGAGTTGAAAATTTTATAGAGTTGCAAAATTTACTTAATTTTCGATTTTTGTAATTCTGAGTAGGTAGAAATGTTCAACGTTGCAGCTCTTTGTAATGATATCTATAAATTTTGCTTTATACAGCTCCTCACTTAAACCTGTTTCACTCCTCCATCATTGTTAGAGTTAAACTCAAGATTTCATATGAAAAATTAAATCCATTAATTTTGAATGCTTAAAATTTTGAGACCGAATTTAATGTGACAAAGTCATATATCCATTTTTGATAAATTTCCAAATTTTGGATAAAATTATAAAAAGATCTATTTATTTTAAAATTAAATCTAATTTTCGAGCTTTTCGAAACACTTTTTCTGGCTTAGTCAATTTTTGTTTGTAACCACAGATATATTAATAATAAAAAAATTTATAAAATTAAAATATGGTTATTAAACGCGAATATGTTTTTATTTGATAAAAGCAAGAAAAAAATACAAAAAAAAACAAAATAATTTTTGTTGTCAAATGTTTCAAGTCAAAATAAAATTGAAAAAAAAAAAATAAACATAACAACAAACAAAATAAATAATTAAGTCAAGGTAATTTAAATATTCAAATAAAATAAAATAAAGGAAAATAATAACGAAAAATACGAAAAATAAAGTTGGGTCAAACCAAGGGTTTGTAAAGAAGCACAATTGATTGACAAACTGCTCGAAAAATAATCTACTACATTACCAATAATCTAATATCAATTTACATCAATTGATTGCATACTTTTAGGATATGTAAAAGAAAAATTCAAAAAAGTTTTAGCATAATTCATAATAGTTGAATTGGTCGGTTAAGTTAGTGAGTTAAGATGTATACATTTTCGCTTTTATAGAAAATCTTACAATTTCGGAAATATAAGTCACCGAACAAGTAAATTTTACAATTTAATGGCCAAAAAGTTGGTAAAATTTCAGACTCCTACAAGTTACCTAGAAAAGTTCTGCTAGAAAAACAATATCAAAAATTTAAAAAAAATGGGATTTTTCAAGCCTTCCGACACTTTTCTAGGTTTGTGGAATTAAAAAAAAAGCAGTTAAAAAGGACACTTTTTTCGATAGACTAAACCTTTTGGAGAGAGGCGATAGGAATTTTCTTTCTTTCCTTATAAAATTCCAGCTATCTCAAACGTTATAGAAGTTTTATAAACGGCCACATGGCCAGATGGACAAAGTGAAACTAATGAGCACTTTATTTTCCATTTTTTGGAGAACTGCTAAGAACTGAAATAAATTTACAAAACATTAAAAATATATTTTTTTTTATTTTATTTGTAAAATTTTTATTACTTACAATAATTATTTAAAAGCTTCCATTATTTTTATTACTTTTTTTTCTACAAAGATCATTATTACTTAATTGGCAACTTATTGGTACTGTTTCTTCTATAATACTGAATTGTTCCAAAAAGTAGGTTACAACATTTTTCTTCTTTAATTGTTGTTCTTTTCTATAATTAACATGGGAACTGGGGGAACAGTAATTTGGCCTCTCGTATAATTAATTTCAAATTGTTTTTCTTTTCATTATTTCGAAAAATGAAAACAATTATAAAATTAATAAACACAAAATTTGTGTAATTTATTTAAAAATATTCTTATACGTTATAGTGTATAGTAATTTAATTACTTATATAAAATTTTAATTAAAAAATTTAATTTAATTTTTTTTCTATTATAATTTTAAAATAATATAAAATACATTTTCTCTATAAATTATCTATGAATTATTAATAATAATAATAATAAATTTATAAATCGTGATTGATTTTCTTTTAAAAACATATTATTAAATTATTATTTTTATTATATAACGTTACTCTAACTAACTAACTCTTATAATAATATTATAAAATTATCAATAATTTGAAATGAATTTTTAATTTATAATTAAATTTCTTGTCGACATTTCTATTAATAAAAAATATTCATTTATTCCGGCATTAATGACGTTGCCACACTACTTTGTATATTGCAATTGTGTGTTCGGTGTACGGAAAAGTGAAAAAGGTGAAAAATTATTTACGTGATCACGAATAAAATGCAGAATTTTCATATACTGAAATCGTATAATAAAATAATATTATATAATTTATAATTAATATTTGTAATTTAATTGATTTTAATTAAATTAAAATTTAAAAAAAATAACAATAATAATAGTTCATTAAATTGCCATAAATATATTATTTAAATAATACGTAAATTAAGCATCTGATGTAATCGACAAACGTCATTTGCAACAGTCAATTAAAGCTTCTCCAAGAAGAAGACCCAATTCATGAGGAAACAATTATTTAAATGATATTTGAAAATTATTGTCAAAATCATTTGTCAAATTAGTTTACGTTTGTTTCAAATCGAAACGAAAAAATAAAAAATTTGACATTTAGGAAAATTTTCATATAACGGTTTTATTTACGTTTTGTATGTCAGCGATGTCTTATGCTACTTAATCCGTCATAATAATTTATATGTGTATGCAATAGTAAATTTTGTTAAATCTAAGAATTAATATGGTTGTTTTAGCAAGAACCATTCTTATTAATTATTGAAGGCCCCAGAATCGAGAAATTATGTTGTAAAATACAATTTAATTATAAAATCTAAATAGTTATTTTTAATAAATGAATACTTTGTTTAATATTTACCATATTTTTCTGTTTGATAATTTTAAAAATAATTTTCATTCATTCTAATGCCATGCATGAGTATGTAAAAATTTTATTCTTTATAAATTATTGACTAGGTAGGCATGAACACTTAATAATTGCAAAATGCTAAGAGCCCGTTTGAACATCTCTAATGTTATTTACCCTATTGTTTACATTATTGACATGTTAATTTTTTTTTAAAGATTTTCATCACGGATTTAAATTTGCAATTTTTATTATTATTTTTTAAAAGGCATTTAAAATACACTTACATAATCTATCTATGCTAATCAAATATTATTATTTTATTACTTATTATATGTACATACATACATGCACAATACAAATTCATTCTTATCATATCGAAATTTAGATATGTTATACATAACGGCTTTGTGCAAATTGCATCCAATTTTTATTAAATACGGAAAAAACAGGATTTTTCTCTTATATTTATAGAAAAAAAATATTTTTTTTCATTCCCTTAATGCATTTTATAAAAAAAATTAAAAAAAATATTCAAAATCTAAACATTTTAATCTCTTCAATATTGCAAAAGCGAAAAAAACTAAAATAAAAAACTTGAAATGCCAAAATCAAAGCAATTTTTTCTTGTTCAATTTCCCATCAGGAAATTTAAAAAAATTACTTAGAGGTAAAGAAAATTTTTTTTTTGTTTTTAAATTGATTAGTTTATTGGGCCTATCCATCCATCCATTCTATCTCTTTCTAAATTTATACATGTAGTAGTATTTACAAATCTATTTTATTGCTTAGTCTCACAACATCCCAGTGGGAAATTTTATCGCTCAGAATGTAAGATTTTAACTAGCTCTAACTACCTTGTAACTAGCTCCTTGTAATTAATTAGTTTCTAGTTCCAATTCTGATTACCTTCAAAGCAGTTTTCGCATTACATTTCACGGGTAATATCGTAAAACTAGGGAGGGGAGGTTTGAATTACCTGAAGGTAATGAAATAAGTATTTTCAGTGTAACTACTTGAATTCTATTTTTTTTAATTTTATCCCTATTTTACCTGTTGTAAATGGTTTGTAATCAAATGAAATCGTTACAATTTACAAAACACAGTTTTCGTTACTACTCATTACTGAATTTCCCACTGGGAAGTTAGAATAGACAATAAATTTCATTCCAAATTATAAAGATTGTACAAAAATCTCTTCATAATAATGAAAAAATAAGAAAAGAACAAGAGAAAATAAGAGAAAAAAAAGTAAACTAAAAAATTCAATAGCAGAGTAATAAAGATCGAAAATAAAAAGTAAATTTTAAACACCTTTAAAAAAAAATTAAAATAAAATTTCAAAACAAAAAAAAAAAATTTTGTTGCCTATTTTTAATTTGTTTTTTTTTTTTTGTTTTTTCTGCAAAATAATCTTTTTTTAGGCAATTTTCCATGTTTTTTGTTTCTTCTTTTTTCTTTTTATGATTATTTTTTGTAACGCATTAATGATTTTTTTTAAAGTTTGTAAAAAAAAAAACTAAGCATAATCGGATAATACAGGGTGATTCATAATTAAAATTCTTATTATATAATAAATAAGAAACTATTTTGAAACATATTTTGTTTTGTTTTTCCCTGTAGGAGGCCTAGAACTTTAGGTCCTTCTCACGTCGACTCATGGAATCTCATAAAATATTTTATAATAAAAAGCATAGAATTCATAGGATCAATTGTGTAATATTCAAATCTTTCTTTCAAATATTTTATTCAAAGACACCTGTACATATATTCATGATTATGCTTTACAATTATGCAGCACAATATTCTAAAAATGAGGCCGCATATTCAAATTTTACAAACTAGTAGATTGTGGATCTCCATCAGACTGTAGATCAAAATCTCCTCCAGAAATTATCGCAATAATTGCTAAAAGAGCATGATCAGCGATTTCTTGTAATTCGTAAACTTCAAATATATCCGTCAATTAATGTAAAATGTGTTAATTACTGATAGTGGCAACTTAATTGAGATCATTATACAAAGCTCATTGTAGACTATGTCACACCATTCATATTCGTTACTTGATCAATTACAAATAATCTGTTATTATTGTTTGATCAAAAATGTTTTTGATCTATATTACAATTAATCACCCTGTTTCTGTATATGTATGAACATATGCACCTACATCCATATATAAATTTGCTTTTGAAAACATTGAAAAGGAATTACTTGTATAATAGTGTCTACCCTATAAGGTGTATTGAAGAGTAAAAAAAAAATTTTATTTTTTTTTTACAATAAAAATGGTGTATTTTTATAATTCTATGAAAATAATGTGCGTTTTTAGACGTAAACATAATATGTATGAAGTTATAGGTAGACATTGTAGCTTATAAAGGTATAAGAATAAAGAAAACGGCATAAAGAAGAAAATTTAAGGTGTATTTATAAAGGTGTATAAAGTGTGTAAGCATAAACAAAGTAGATGAGTATTTTTCTTTTTTATTGTTTATAATTTTGTGTTTTATTCTTCACGATAGGGTGCACATCTTTTAACATAATATTGAAGAATCAGACATTAATAATAATAACAAAAATAATAATAACAAAAAAAATATTTTTTTTTTTAATAAATTTTAATAAAAAGTTCAGAAGAAATTGGATGGATAACAGGAATGACTTTTAGCAAATTTTACTATATTTTCAATAAAATTAATTTTTAACATTAAAAAATTTCATTAAAAAATCAAAATATGGTCACGAAAAACAAATTTTTAGTTCAAATTAGCTTCAGTTAAGGAGGAATCCATAATGACTATTGTAAGCAACATGTTACAATAAATTATTTACAATTTTAAGTTAAAAATCTGGCTTTTAATAAATTTATTAATAAATAATTTTTAAAAATTATTAAAAATTTCTGATTGTTAATATATAAATTTCAGTTGAACGCCAATTTCCCCTATAAATACCTGGATTGATCTTTTGACATTTGGCTTTCATAAATACATTTTTAATATGTTATTCTCTCAAATTTCTTCTTAAAATTTATAAAAATTTTCATTATATTGTTGTAAGGTATACTCTAAACCTACATTTCATTTTATCTTACTTTAACAGCAGTACTGTTATGACATTTGCCGTAATATTGTAAAATTTCGGCAATTAGAATATGATTATAATTTCCTGATTGTTAACTGAAGTTACCGGAAATATTCCTCTAAATAAAAATTCTGGATTTGCATTGAATGAATGGTTATTTTCAAATATGACGTACACTGAAAAAAATTTAAAATTAACATGAAATTATATCACAATTATAATTTATTAAATATTTAATATTGTGTTTACTATTAAGCAAATTAAAATATATTTAAGTGGAAACAAGTACTAGTACCCATATATCTGCATACATAATATAAAGTTCAAAAAACCAAGTCCAAAAAATTTCATCTTTAAATAGTTTCTTGCCCTATAGCAAAAAAAAATGTGAAGACAGAATTTCCTTTTAAATAAATAAAATTTTCAATTAGAAAATAAAATAATTTTGAATACCAATAATTTTTATTGAATATAAGTATTAAAGATATTATTATATTTTTCAAAATATACTTGAATCACTTACATGTTTTGTAACTTCCTTTTTCCTATAACATTTACACGTTTTGAATTCATAATAAACCTGTATAATATTAAATAGTACCTATTGCTTTTAGTAGACAATAACATTAAAATATTATATTATTATAGTTTTGAAGAAGTAAAGGAAGTCTCCAAAAACTACATGAATAATTTCAACAAAAAAAAACTTTCTAAAGAAAAGGTACACTTACATACAAACATATACGTATATGGCAATTATGCCAGCATTTTATTTAAGTACTTTGCCGGGACAAATTTATGTACATACATTTTTTTTTAGTATATAGGAAATAAAATATGTAGTACTTACTTACTTATATGTATGTAGAGGATTATGCACTCTTGACATCGCTAGTAAAGGTGTCTCAAAGTGTTAAAAAATTTACTTGCTTTTTATTTTTATTATTTACGAGTTTTTTTTGTGTAAAAAGTACAAAAAAATAATAATAAAATAAACCTGTAAGTTAAACAATAGATGAAAGCTGTACCTTCCTTTTAAAAATGACAAAAAATCTTTTTTATACAAGTTGTTATTATTTTTTTATATGTGTTTATATTTTTTGAAAATATTATACTTGATTTAGATTCCTAAACTTGTTGGTTTTTATTTTTAATTTCTCATATTTTCATTGATTGCAATCATAATCAATTTTCTTAGGTTGCATAAAGAATCAGTTATTAAAGCAATTGTCTGTTTTCAGTTCTAAAATGTAATGATTTTAGTGTTGTTATACCATTCAGCTTATGATTATGTATTGCTGAATTGTTTAATATTACAGTCTTACTCGAATTTGATTGTTAGAAAAACTGAATTACAAGAATTAGAAAATTCAGCAATTAGTGTATATAAGCTGAATAGTGTATCATTACCGGGACTTCAAGAATATAGTAATATTGCGTTGTTATCAAATTCAGCAATTGCATCCTCTAAGCTGAATTGAGTATTAGTGTTGAGAGACTGCAATGTTTAAAATCATAGAAATGATGCACGTTTAATTGTGGTTGAGAGTGCCTGTAATAAAATCTTAAAATACTTATAAGTAAAAATTTTTTTTTGAAAATAGAAAGAGAAAGGAAAGAGCAAAACCTTTAATTTTCTTTTTTCCAATAAAATTTTTAACAATTAAATTTCTATACTTACTCACTTTACTATCATTTTTCTGTTTTGCTCTTTTTTTCTTTACCTTTCTTTTATTTTTTTTGTTTCTATTTTTCCCCTTTTATCATTTTTTTCTTTTATTTTTTGTTTTTTTTTTTTGGTTATGGTTAATGGATCTACGCGACACGTCTGACCTTTGCCTTGAAAAGTGTTTTTTTATTATTCTTTTTATTTTTTACATAAAAATATTCAAAATTCCTAAAAATAAATTTGAAAAGTCTGTAAAAATTTTTATTTTTTTTTTATTTATTTGTCTCGGTTTTGCACAATTTGTATCAAAAAAATTTTCATTTTCCTGCCTGACCCCCTCCCCTCTGAGAGGAATTTGAATTTTTGTTTTGTTGTTATAGGCTTATATAGAGCCGCAAATAAAAGAAGTACAAAAATTTAATGTAAGTTTACGACGTAAAAAAGCAAAAGGACCGGAAGAAATGACTATTAAAAAAAAAAGAAAAAAATAATTCTTTTATGAAAAATTCATTGAGCGGCACCAAAAATGGGTACTTAAAAATTCAGTACAATTACAAATATTTTAAAGGTAAAAAATTAAAATAAGAAAAATAAAAATTCAAATAAAAAAAAAGTTTTTTTTCTGTGGGATAATTAAAAATGATGGAAGTAATTTTTGTTGTTTTCAGCGCCATCTACCTAACTATTGATACCTACTTATTATACATACAAAGTAATTTAATGAGAAAGTCAAATTTTGAATTTGTAATTTTTGCTTATTAGATTGGCATACATAAGATTAGCTTACATAAGATCATCTTCAAAAAAATTGCAATAAATGAACCACCTTAATTAAAGACAAATGGGAGAAATTAACAATATAAAGATTTTCTTTTTCATAATTAAAATTTTTCTCAGTGAAGAGTAGTTATTTTGAAATTTATACATACGTTAGCTAAAAGGTTCTGAAGAATTCACTTAATGTTTCATAATTTTGCCATAATATCGATTGCGTACATTATGTTTGGGTGCTGGTTGCACAGTAATTGTTTAAAAATGTATGTATGTATGTGTGCATATATAGGTGGTACATGAAATGAAAGTGAAATTTTGATTTAAAATTGAATTTTATTTTATAATATTGGTTCATTATTTAGGACAATTATTAAACGTTAAAATCAAATACAATGAAAATAATTTGCATCCCTACAGTAGAAATTGCATCCCTACTGCTGTATTCCTACATAATTTAGTAATTAGTATTTCATAGGCTGAATTGAATAGTTATGCGGTATTACTGTAATTAATGAATTTCGTAGAATTAAATATTGTAGTGGTATTTATACAAACTAAATATTATGGCTACTATACTTCAATATTCAATAGTGTTCTTCAAATTCCCTATCTTCAAATTCATTAATTTTTTTAATAAATTTTTAAGTTATTATACAATATTTAACACATAACCAAATGCTAATTAAAGTTCAAAATAAAATTAAAGTGAAAATTTAAACTTAATTTTAGTTTTATCAGTACCTATAATTATTTTAACTAACTGAACTTTTACAGATTTCGGTTTTTCTATGTTTTATTTTTTTACTGGGATTTTCAATTTTTTTTTTTTAATTTCGTTAAGTGATTTTGAAATTTTACTAACAAAAACTTTTTTTGAATCAGTGAATCGTAAAAAAGAAAGAGAGGAACATATATAGTTTTTCTCTTTTTCTCCATAAAATGCATGTCTATAAATAATAATCAAAGCCAAAAAAAAAGGAAAAACTGAAAAATCTAAAAAAAAATTGAACATTGTAAAAAAAAAGGGAAATATGAAGCGAAAAATGATGAATAATTGCTATAAAATTGTTAAAGGAAATAAAAGATCAAAAAACAAAAAAAAAAGCTTTAAATAAAAACAAAAAACCAAAAAAGAAGAGTGAAAATTGTAAATGAAAATTTGATTTTCATTGTCTTGTTTTCTTTTTTGTTTTTATATTTAAAATTTTGATTTCGTTTTGATATTTTGTTTTTCTTTCAGTGTACATACGAATTTTCATGATTTAATTTTAAATGTACAGAGTGTAACATATAAGCAATTGTTTGGTTCATGTTTAGGGAGTGTTAAGAAAACATTCACCTGGAATTCGAACTGGAAATTCAATTGAGCTACATATGTTTGCATTCAAAAATTTATTAAATTTTTGTGATCTAGCTCTAATAATTTAGTAGAGCCTTGGTGAAAAATTTTACCACTTCGATGCCTACAATATCTGTTATTAACTCTGACTCTTTGAATTCAAGCTGAAAAAAATTCAATGTCGGATATTAAATTTCATAAAATATTGATGTATGTCGCTAGAAAAGCAGAAAATAATTAGATATTTAAAATTGAGCTTTTATGAAACTTTATATGAGCATTAATAATTTCTGATATGTATGGACATGATTTTAACTGTTGAAATTCCAAAATTATTTTGTCGGAAAAGAATAAATACACATATGTATACATGTAAATTAATAAGTGAAGAGCGTAACATTACATATGGCACACCCTATCATGCTCTCTATTAACATCCATATTCAACCCACATACATCCATACATTAGTAGATGATGTTACCTATCTAAAACAACATTTTTTTGTTGTTATATGCGGCTGGTTTTTCCATAATCGCTAGATGATGATTATATTTTCCTCTTCCTTTCTCTCTCTCTCTCCTTGTTTCTCTGTTTGTCTTGTGTTTTCTTCAGTCTACTAAATAAATAGTGTTAAAAAACTGTAAAAAAATTTTTCGCTTTTTTTCAAAAATTAATTTTCATTATTTTGTTACCATTATTCTATTTTATAAAAATAATTGTAATATTTTAAATATATTTAATAAAAAAAAAAAAATTTCTATTAAAAAGCATTATTATTAATTTTTGAATGAAAGTTATTTGAATTTTTTTTTAAAGTGTATAAAAAAAATTGTGTAGGTTTTAAAATAAAAATTCATTTAACTGGAAAAATGGAAAATTAAATAATCAAAAGTAAGATATAGTAAAATTGTTCGCAATAATTAGCGGGTGGAAAAAAAAAACTAGGTAGTCTTTTTTTTTATTAAACATCAATGAAGAGAGGAAAAAATTATAATCGAGGTAATAAGGACGTGACAATTTTATTTTGTGAATAAAAAATGAGTTTATTGGTAATATTGCAACACTATTAATTAAGTAACTCTGTATTATAGGCAATATAAAATTCATAAAAGTTTAAATAATTTTAAATGCAAGTTAATACGTTTGTGTATGTGTCAGTGTACATTTTAAATGTATGTAATTTCAGTGCAATTTTTAAACGGAATAATAAAATCAAGCATTATCCACTGAAATGTATGCTTATAAGAATAAAATATAATAAAAAATATGAATTAGTGAATTAAAGGTGGGAGACACTAACTCAAATTTAGTAGCACAATTATAAGAAATAAATTTCAAATTCATATTATTTTAGTTATTAATTAATTATACTTACATTTTACATACAAAAAACTAATTTATATTGAAAAATACACGAGTGACAATTGAAAATTGAGGGTTGGTTTCAGTTTATCTCAAATTTAAATTCGTGTTAAATTTTAAAGTTGCAAAAGTGTTGGACTCTGAAAATGTAAGTTTGAAATATTTGATTTTCTAAATTATTAAAATATTATTCAAATATTTGATTTCATCTTTGCTCTGAGTGATTGTTCTTGCTCTTGTAGCAATTCAAAATTTTCGAAATCTATATTTCTTGGCTCTGAATCTTTGACTACTACTCTATGATGATGGGTCTCCGACTCTGATTCTATAATTCTCACTTCTTAGCTACCGTTTCTTAGCTAAATCTACTAAACTATTATAATTTAAAATTAAATTAAATATTGCAAATAAACTTTCTGTCCTTTAAATAGAATGAATTTACAATATACACAAAATATTTGCAAAAGTTCTTTTGCATAACAAAAATAAAAACTAATAAATTTTAAAATTTTTCTTTATTGCAAACAATAGACAACTATACCATATAGAAATACAGTCTTATACCATTGAAAACACAGAGAAAAGTTTCGTTATTAAATAGATAGAACTAAAAATGTAAAGAATTGCAATAAATTTTTTTTTCCAAAATAACAATAATAAAGACAAACACACAAATTTTATCGCTCATTTCATTCATATTGAATTTTTGGAATGAAATCCATAAATTATTTCAATTTTTAAACTAAATTTATGTTCGTATTTAAACACACATATATGTACATAAGTACAATATGCATATTCGAACATAAGTATGTTACTTCTATTTCAATTCAATTTGAATTTTTCATATTCATTTCAATATTTTGGCAATAAATTATAAAATTTTCATTTCATATAAAATATTTTTAAATTGGCTTATATTCGAGGTTATAAAGTTCTGCCTTTTCTTCATATTTCTTGTACTTAAGTATATATATACAACTTGTACATAATATATACCAAACATACCAAAGAATACGTGCTTGTGTAGATGTATGAAACTTTTTTACAAAATAGATATGAGTATTTTTTAAGATATTCTCATTGTCAATTCAAAAATGTACTCAAAATAAATTTTTATTGAATAACCTTTAAAATTTCAGTATTTTTTTTTGTCTTCTTCTTCTCCATTTGGGCTTATTACCCAAATAGTTTTAATAAAACACTAATTAATTATAATAAAAAAAAAAAGCAAAATTTTTATTTAAACATTTTGCAAAAATTAATCATACAATGCATATTCATTTTGTATTTTTTTAAAATCAAAATTTGATTACAAATTAATAATCATTTTAACCATATAAAGAAGTAATCAAATCAAAAGAAATAAGAAGGTACCCTGCCCTGCCTTAAAAAAAAAGAAAACAATAACAAAACACGAATAAATAAAAAAAAGAGTTTGGAGCTTGCATTGCCATTATTTTATGGGTTGTTTTGTCTTTTTTTCGTATTGAAATTTTCATTTGCAATAATGATGAAAGTAATTTCGAAATTGAATATTTATACCTACAAAGTAACCATGAAAAAATATAGTAATTATTAGTAGTTTTTTTCATATAATAATTATTTATTTATCAGGTAAAATTTTGCAGAAAATTAAAAGTAACGAAAAGAGTTAAACAGTTTTGTAAAATTAATAAGAAAATGCCTAAAATTTCAAAATACTTGAAAAATTAGCATGATTTTATTACAAAAATGTTTAAAATGGAAAATTTAAATTTCAGTTTTAAATAATAATTATAGAAGTTTACACGGATTTTGAATTTGTACAAAAATTTTTCAATATAATTTTAAGATTTTGGGGATTTTTAAAGTTTCTCTATACAATTTTCTACGTTGTAACTTTACGCTCTAAGATATTAGAAATCTAAATATTCGGAATATTTATGACTTTGCCATAGACATTATTGCCATATTGGATAACTCTAACAAAATTTATTTGACGTTTAATATGAAAAAAATTATGACAATTCTTAGGCTTTTCAATTCAAATAACTGTTACTCTTATACATTTAATAATCTTTACAGTTCTTTGTAAAACAATTTAATTTGAAATTAATAAAATTCAATTTTAGTAAGAATAATTAACTATATTTTTGTAACTTAAAATTATTAATAAATTCAAAACATTTGTATTTTACCATAGTAGTACATATCGTTGTAATTAAGTAATAGTTACTTATAAATTACAAATATTGCATGCAAAATTTTAATTTTTAAATTTTGTACATATTTTATTTGAAATTCAAATTCAAATTACGAGTTAATTTCATATTAAATAATAAATTAGATGTGATACGGATGCATGAGTTAAAAGATTAATAATATTTTATTGAAATTATTAGTTTGTTTTCAAACAGATGGTTTTAATGAATACATTACCATTCGTGTACAATGTGAAACGAGTAACAAAAAAAAAAAAATGTTACTTATCGTTATTTTTTTTTTTATTGTGTCTAAAAATAAATTATTATTTCTCAATTCAGTGGCTTCAAGCACAAACGACTTAAGTCTGTTTTAGTGATTTCGAGATAAATGCATTTTAAACTTTAAATTTAATTTTGAAAAAAGTTATGAAGTTTTTTGAGCCAATTTTTTTTTTTGATCGAAAGATAATTAAAAAATGAAGCGATTAACTCATAATCTGAAGTAAAACAACTAATAGTATTCTCATAATTATGAAAAAAGTGAGATAGGCGGTTATACAAAATTTATAAAAAGCACTTTGCAAAGCATAACTCGACTTAGGCGATTTGTGAAAAATTACTTTTGCATTTTCGTCAAACTTAAGTCGACTTAAGCTGTTATTGCAAAACTGAAGATATGGTTCTAGGTGACTTAAGTTATACTAAAATGGGAAGAAATATATATATTATTTTTACGTTATTTGATTTTTCACTATTTTTTCAAATCATTGTCATAAAAAACATAAATTGAGGTAAAAAATGAATAAACTTCAAATAAAAATTTTTTCTAAAAGTTTAAAAATAATTTTTTCATTAAATTTAAGAAAGGTGACAGTATCTTTTATTCTCTCTCGGATTCTCCAACTAAATATGGATGAGTATCTGCTAAATCTCCAGTCTTTATCGTTTTGTAAAATTTGTAAACCAACAAATAAAAAAATTGCGTTAAGTACTCTAAGTTTTTCTTTTTTGGGACTAATTTTCTCTTCTTCTTCAATTTGGAGCATGTCTTGAAAATCTAACTAGTTAACACCTCGTCTTAAAATATAAAAAATCTTTGTATAAACTGTTCTTGTAAAATATTTTTGGAAGTCAATTTTTTGAAATCTGTGGTGCGACTCTTTCCACTTAAGAGAATTTCAGAAAGTAATTCAATTACAAAAAGGCTTCATTGCGCAACGGATCTGACAAAGTTGTTACATTATTGTAAAAATGAGCACATAAAGTAATCTCTAAAATGAGTTTATGAGTTTGGTGTTTGTTATTTTATTTATGTACTATAGTCCATATGACTTTCTTACTTGTTCATAATGATACTAAATGCGAATTAATTAAAATTTTTAAATCAAAAACAAAATGAAATCGAGTGTGAGTCATTACAACTACTGTAATGAAAAGTCAAATTTGATAGTGAACTCGAACTCGTATAGAAAATAATAATTCGATACTTGTGAAAATTAAATCTTGGAGACGTATTATTAATTACATGTAGAAAATGGTTTGTTCGTCAGTTTTTCTCTAAGTTCTGCCGTAAAAAGTATATAGATCTCCTTAAAAAGTTGTGGCAAAGTAAATTGGTTCGGAATTTGCTCTCCTATCATAGAGTATATAAGTATTTGATTTTCAAATAAACAAAGAATATTGTAAGTTTGCTCGACATTTTTATTTAAGCTGTCAGCATTTACTTTTCAATTAAGACTCCATACAAATTAACAATGAGTCAGTTTCGAGCGTTCATGTACTTGAGTGCATTCAGGAAGCCCGGTCGCGAAAGATTAAGCGAATTTTCTAACCGTTCGGCAAATTGTAAAAGGATTTTTCTTAAAAGAATAAAAGTAGAAAGCATTTCATATTTTTTTATTTCTACAAATATGTTCACATGCCCTATAGGACTCAAAAACTTGCTTTTGAAGGTTGTCAATTTTAAAATCAGGATCATTAATACAGTCACCACGACCAAAGTCAATTGCGGTTTTCAAAACTGTATTAACTTCGGTTTTCAAAGTAAGATCTGTAGTGTAAATACTTGTTTATTTACTATAGGACCAGTTTCGCTAATTTCTATGCTTTAAAACACACTGAATCCGTTATGTTAGTTTCAAATATATTGCAATACCTCTAACATCCGCCACAATCATCTCAGCTCTGCTAGCAAGTTCCAAAATTTTTAACGTACATTTATTAAGCGTGAATAAAGTTTATATTGGATAATTTTTCCATTATTTAACAATTTCCAACATCAGCACATTTAAAAACAATAATAAATAACTGTCTTTATAAAAAATACTTCCTTCGAAATAACAAAAATATCATAAATATTTGAAAATCGAAAAAATTTGATCTCACGGAAATGAGTAATAAAAAGTATAACAAAATATTGTTATTCCCAGACGTACCAATTTTATTTATTGAATGCCCTTGCATATTATAATAATTTGAATTTTCTAACAAAATGTGTTGTACTAGTTTATAATAAAAATATTGCTTTGTAATACAATAATTAGAATAAAAACTCTTGTTAAACACAAAAATTTGATCTTCCTAATAACATGTGTTTTACAAGAGCGTAATAAAACAACACTTTGTTTAATAATACAATTAGACCACAAAGGCAAAACAATCTACCATCAGGTAGCTAGCCACGTGTCATTTTAACATGGGAATTTCGTCAATTGAAAAAACCATTTGTCGCAGGTAAATCACGAAATGACCTACAATATTATTTTTGTTAAAAAAAAATTCAAATCTTAAACATGGGATATTTGGGTAATTAGAGCACTAATAATGCAGGTAACTTCTGCAGATGTTTTATATTTTGTGTTAAAAAATACAATTATTTTCTTGTTGCTGAATGTAAGATTTAATTTTAACTATAGTGAATAAGTTTTAAACCATGGACATAAAGTACCTACACTATATATCACATAAAATAATATGTTAAGCGTTATAAAGTATTTTTTATTATAAAAAACTAAAAAATATTCTATACTAATCATGTATTATTTCAAACACTAAACGCTTAACTTTGGTTTTTGGTTCTTATTTGCACGCGTAATAAAAACCTAACTCAACATAAGAAGCCTTTTGGAATATAATTGTATTTGCAATAATCGCCTAACTCGAGATAAGTTTAAACAACCAACAATTATTATTTTACACAAATCGCTTATGTCGAGTTAGTATTTAAAAAAACTCAAAATTAATTTTGCAACAAAAGCCTAACTCGAGATAAGCGGTTGTAAAAATTCATACAAATAAAAAAAAATGTCACTAATTTCGATTTGCAACAATAGCCTATCTCGAAATAAGTGGTTTGTCCAAAACATAAAAAAGATGTTTTCTGCTCTTAACTCGATTTAGGCGATTAGTGCAAGTGCATATGGTTGCCATTTCGAGTTAGGTCATGTGTGAATCCGACAATAACTCCGGCTGCAATAGTCGTAGAACCACCAAAATTTGTGAGCACATGAAACTCAAAACGGAGAATTCGTTGGTAAACATATCTCATTTTTGTCTTAACTCGAGTTAGGCGGTTTGTGTTTGAGGCCACTGAATTTAAACTAGTAAAAAAAAAGCTATTTAAAATAATTGTAATTATTAGTAGATTTTTTTCTAAATTACTTACTTTTTCGATATACACAAAAATAGTTACATATACACGGATATTTTGTATATACATATATGTATCTGGTAACACATATATACTTTATGATATTTTAATAGGTTGTATAATGTGTCGTTACTTTAATGTAATCATTAGTAATATACAAGTACATAATTTTTTTAATAATGGTTATGTTTTTGTTACTTTTTGGGCGGGTGCATGCAATTCTTCGACATATATTACTCTTCCACTGTAAATGATCATTAAACTATAAATATTACGATTAATTTTTAATAACTACTTATAAAAAGTAATTACTAGAATGAACATATTTTAAAATGATGAAAGTCATATTACAAAATGAAAATTTTTAATAATTACAATTAAAATATAATTTAAATGTAATTAAAAGTACTAAATAATCATTGCATCTTAATTTTAAATTTTATATAATTTAAAAAAAATACTCAATTTAAAAGTAACGAATAGAATAACTAAAATATTTCTTTTACAATTGATTACTATCGTTACTTTTGATTTAGTAACGAATCCGGTAATTATTAACGGTTACTTCACAATTTTAAATCATCAATGACGTGATTTTGATGTTTGTTTTTTTTTCTTAAATTTGTGACGTGAATTTGTTATGTGTTTTTATAAGATTTTGTATCTTTGGTTTTGTTTTTTTTTTGATGTTTCACAGTCACAACACAAATCAAAAAGAAACAAATAAAACCCTGTAATGTCATCGTTATATACAAGTAGTCAAACGACTGAGTTACTGTCATCTTTTTCTTCTCTATTTTTTTTTTTCATTTATTTATATTTTAAATTGGGAAGGTTGATTATTACGTTTGCTTATATGTATATAAAACAAGTATATAATTATTTATACATATTCTTAAATAACTAATATATTATTTACTATCATATCTGAAGAAAACAAAAAAGATTCAGGAAAATATAATTATCTTTGTCATTCGTTAAATTATGGTGATCTTTTTTTTTTATTTTGTAATTTTTCTTTTTAAGCTACCATATTCAATTATAAATTTTATAATAAATAATATGTTTGTATGCGTATGTCATTATATACATGAAAGCCAAAGCACGTAAGATTTTACGTAATACTTTTTCCTTTAAATTTAAAGTTAATATATTTTTAACCCTTTAGTAGTGTGTCGAGCACATTTATTCGAACTAAAAATGACTTAATTCTATAGGAGAATAATTTTTTTGTTAGGCACTTAAGTATAGCCGCATGTCAAAAATTGAAAAAACGCTTAAAATTATTTTCAAAATACATTTATATTCATTTCATATAAAATGTCGCTTTCCCCAGCTTAGGCCGGCCATAATTGTTAGAGAGAAAATGAAAGAGTTAAAAATTCGCCAATATTAGTAGTTCACAGATGGGGTTTAAAACTACGAGCTTTCATTCAATTCGGTTTTATAATTTTGTATATCAAATATATTTCAAATCAAATGAATGTTGATCTAATTTTCTCAGAAATTATGACTTTTATTATGTAAGCAGAAAAGGGTTAATCTTTTTTTTTTTGTTTAATTTTTATTTGATTTCGCTTTATTTCATTATTTATGTTAATGTTATTTTTATTTTTATACAGACATTAAATATATTATTAAATAAAATTTAATAAAAAATGAAAATTGGAAATTCCCACGCATGTTCAAGAAAACGAAAACAAAAGAAAACAACATTCATAAGTAGTTACTTATGCATAAAACTTTAATAAATTCTACTCTTATGTCTTTTATTTTTGTTAAAGGTAAACTGAAGTAATCAATTTAAAATTTCTGAAGTTATTTTATTGATTGATTACAATAATGATGCCATTTAATATTATATTGATGTTAATAATGATTATATTTACAATAATAATGATTGTAAAAGAATTTTTGCAAAACAATGTGCAATTGTAAAGCAGTCAAATATTTAAACACACTAATAAAATTGCATGTATAACCTTAACATGTACATATGTTATGTATGTATTAAATTGTAATTTATATGAATAATAAGAAAAAAATAAATTAATTTTTATGTAGAATGTGTTTACAAACTACTAGGTATATATGCATAGATTGTTGTCAAATGATTAATGTTAAATTTTAAAAGATATGCCAGTCCTATTATGAAATTTTAATTGAATTCTTTGAATTATATAAGACTTAATCAAAAAATTTGCATTTTGTTTTTTGTTATTGTTGTATTTTGCCATTGATTGTTATGAATAAAAAATCTTAATAAATTCTTAATTAAGTATAAATGATTTCATATCTCTTAATTTTGTGAATGTTATCCAAAATTTTAGATATAAAATTTGTATTTGTGACCAAATTTATAAAAAAATGTTATTCTTTAACGCTAAAATTCTCATCATATTCCCATATTCATAAACTATATACAATCGAACATGCTCATATGTACACCATTTCGGCCAGATTTTTTGTGCACAAACACATCCGTATTATGTGGTTATTCATTTTCTATTTGATTAGAGAAATTACATGTATATAAAGCAGTTTTATTTATCGGCATATTGCAAATAAGCATGTTCTACCGAATGTGAACGGATAAATTTTACTCTAGTTTTGAAATATAATAATTTTATATATGAATGCAGCTTATTGATTCACAAATATTCCTCATTCATTTATAATTAACAGTTGCAGTTAATTAATTTAAAATTATATGTTAAAATAATCATTTAAAATTCCGTAATACATTTCACATTCTAAAAAGATTATTAACTTGAAATTTAAATGATAAAATGTAATCAGAAATTAATAAATTAAAATTTACATAAAATTAATTAAGTTATAAATAAATATCAAATCAAAAATATCAGAATGACTAAAGATTTAATCATATTTACAAAAAAAAATCAATAAATCATTCAATTTTTAATGAAATCCAATTAAAAATAATAAAACAAAACATGAAGAATTTGCTGTCATTTCCTATAGCAATAAGTACTCACTTAAAGATCTTGATTAATTTTTTTTAACATTTTAAATATTATTTTAATAATTTTACGGAATTTAATTAACAAAAACGTTTTCATTTTTTAAATTATTAATCAATAATTTTTAAATCATTCATTTATTTACAAAAAAAAAATAAAATTAAAATTTAATTACTAATAATTAACAATTACAAATTGGTATAAAATAAGAATAACTATATACTGAATAAGTAACTGAATAAGTAATTGAATAAGTAATTAATAATTGGAATACATAAAACATATACCCGTAAGTAGTAATTTGGTTTTCTGAATTTTAAAGATTTCCTCCTTGCTTTAACTAACATTTTAAATGGGAATATTGTGAAAAACGGAAAAAAAAAACAAAACTAATTTCAAGGATTAAAAAATTAGAAAGGAAATTGTAAATAACTAACTATTTGATTTTTGATTACAAATATTCAACTACAGTTGTTTTTTCAATTTTTAAGTATTTTTACAGGAAATGGGAGTGCAACAAACAATTTAATTTTATTTTTTAATAAATACACAGAATTTCGATATAAGAAACTTCAAATTTAGATTTGAAACATAAAATAAAAAATTAAACAATTAAATGTAAAAATTTAAAAATTTCGAAAAATAAAAATAAATATGTTTTTTTTTATATTTTATTAATTTAATTAACAAAAAAACAAATATTCAATATGAGCAAATAATTTGAAAAATAAATTTATAGAATTTAATTAAAATAGAAAAATAAAAGCTAGACAACAAAAATAACAAGAAATTACAGTTATATATTTTATACACTCTAATAAAATTTTATGTTAAATTTATTGTTAACTGTTATTGTTATTATTCTTACATGAAATACATTTTTATTTTTTTAATTTTCAACACAAAAAGAGCTTACCAGTTTCACTCTGTCTGTCCATCTATCGATTACAAGACTTCTACATCCTCTGAGATAGCAAGCTGAAATCTTACACACAAATAAATTTTTAGTACAAACTTATTTCTGTTTAAGAGAATTTTTATCTATCTCCTCTTTTTTCAAAGTTACAAAACCTTAAAAATGTCATTTTTGAACTATTAATTGTAACGAAACTACAAATCAATTTTTCCGCAAACAGAAAGGTAACGACATGCAGCTAGCGCAATTGAATATTAAAAACACAAAATGCCCGTTAAAGTAAACTAATACCCAAGACATGAAATTTTTAATATTGTTCTTCTTCAAGATGGTTTTTTTTTATTCATATTAAATAATGCAGTAGATTTTTATTAAAAACAGGATTTTCACTTCATTGTGGAAAAGTGCTTCTTTATAAGCCATTGGTTTCACTAAACTTTATTCATATTTATTTTCATATTTGCTCTAATATACAAAAATGCATATTGAATTTTTTTTTTGTTGGTTTTTTTATATTTGAACAGAATTTTTCAATTAATTTAATACACAGCTGCATACTGGCCTTTGTTTTTACATTAAGTATGTATTTATTTTGATAGTAAGTTCTCGATTAATTTTAATTTTTAATTAATGTAAATTAAAATGTTTTAGTTTAAAATTTTAACGTCTTTTTTTGTTTTGTTATAAGAAGACGAGGATCAAGAATAAGTTTCCATTTTCAAGACACTTTGATAAAATACAACTATTGTGTATTTATGTACATTATGAGTTAATTTTTAGATTATTGTGAACTAATGTTAATGAGTTATATTGGTATACAAAGTCAGTACATGATGACAAAGATTTTCTGTTGCAGTTTGTCATCAAAAATTTATGCAGTGACGGCGTCCAGTATAATTAATTTTAGTATTAACAACCGCAACATTATTAAAATTTCCCAATATATCAAGAATTGACTGTAAATTTTATTATAATTTAATCTATGGCTTGTTAAATTTTTAATATAAATAAATAAATAACTTGTGTAAAATATTTAGAACCAGTTTTGAAATTTATTTTTCTTTTATTTTTTAAAATATTGTTATTGTTTCATTGTCTCCCAGGTATTTAAGTGTTTTACTAAAATTCATTTATTATTTATTTACATATTAAATTTTTTGCTATTTGGTTCACATTTATTATTATTGCATTTGAAATGTGTGTAATTGCAGCAATGCTATAGCAATGTAGTAACAAATTTTGCATATTTGAATTTTCAATTAATTTTCTTTTCAAAATTTAGTTTTATCAAAGTTTTTATTGTTTGGCCCGTTATAGTTATTTGTGAATTCTTAAAACAGCATTTAAATATGAAATATGAACTTGCCTCAAAAAATATTTTAATATTTAAATTTTTATTGTTAACCTATAAGTGTATGCAATAATATTGTTACTTAACATTTCCTGAATTCATTTATAAAAAAAAAATATGAACTTTTATTGTTGTTGTTTTCCAAGTAACCATAATTTATATTTAGGTATTTTAACTAATTTTTTTTTAATAATTTATAAGTTGGTTAACCTAAATTAATATTTATAACCTTTTTTTCGAATAAATTGTTCGAATATGTACCGGTAAAAATTACTGTGTTTATAGCCATTTAAATTTCTTACATTATATACTGTTAAAGTTTTTCTTTAATATACAGTTGAGTGCCCTTAGGTCGAATTGTTCTAAATGTTAGAAATAAGTTCGAACTAGAAAAGTGGTGTACTTTTATAAAATACATATTCAACTGATCAAATCCAAAAATGGAGAAAAATTTGGAAAAAATAGTACGACTGCAGTAGTAATTTCGATTTGTGTTTCGTTAAATGTTATGTTCTTCGAATAATTTATTTATTGAAAAATTGCCATAATCATATTTACTATTTGTCCATATTATGATCCATATTATTCTGGGTGAGCTCTGATTTAAAAACTGTAGTAATAAAATATACAATTCAGCTAACAAGCTGTAAATTTTTCATTTATGTAACATTAGAGATTTCCCAAGATTCTTAAGTCACATGGCTACTATTTTTTATTGTGTCTCTGCATAGGAAACGTTCAGTTTAGTTTTGTCTACATATAAGTTCAAAAGCAAGTTTTTTATTTAACTTATTAGAAAGTAAATAAGTACTTAATCTTGCAATCATAGACGAATTCCCTTAAATATAGAAAAATATTTTCAATTCAAAATGATAATATTATAGTTAATAAGCGACTTAACTTGAGGAATAATATCAAACTTTCTTATTAATTATTGCTGTCATATAGTTATTTTATTAATAATTTAATTTTTATTCTTGTATTTAAATTATTATTTTTAGTATACATTTATTCTTTAAGAATTTGAATTTTAAGAATTAATTGGAAATTTTAAGAATTTTATGTTTCTTTAATTAATTTTAAAACTCGGTCATTATTATAAAATAAATTTTCAAATATTATTTAATCATGTATGTTAATGAGATTTATTTATGCTCTTATGTTGTTACACAAGTATGTGTATGAAATATGTTAAAGTTTACGATTCAACATTAAAATATAAACATAAAAATTTTTATTATAAACTTTATTGTTTAGCTTTATCTATTTGAAAATATTAATGAATTTGAAATTTATTAATAATAAAAATTAATTATATAGATTTTATAAAGAACTAGATAAAGAGTAATATTTTATTCAATGTAAGGTTTTAAAAAAATTCTTATAATTTCTTATTCAAAAAATTCAGCAGTATTTTATTAAGGCACATATTTAATCGGCGAAGGTTTCTAAATTATCATAAATGCTCCATATGTTTTCATAATTAGACTAAGAACAAAGTATAACTATAAGTTTAAATTTGAAAATTCGAAAGTCTCAAAGGACGCAAATAACTTGTTTGAAAAACGGGGTGTGACAATTATTTCTAAAAATAAAATTAATTGTAATTTTGCAAAAAATTATTTTATTAACCATTGATGACTAACTTTTATTCTATGTTGTCTACATTATGTTCTATTCCGTAGGATCATATTGTTTGTTCATATATGTATGCTTGTTGATATCACGTTTTGTTAAATACAGTATAATGTTAAGGTATATATATATGTATATCGAATTGTATATAACGTGAATATAACGATATTAGTAGAATAACAGTGCAGTAAAATTAATATTAAATTAAATGGCTATCAACAAATGTCAACAATTATCAAATGGTTAGAATGTTGTATATTGAAATTGAAATTAATAATGTATATACAAGTTAGATAAGCTACTATAACAAAAATTTACTTTTAATCTGGTTTTTCTAAGCATTCTAAAATTAAGCAGAATAAATTTTAAATCAAAAATAAGGATTTGTAACAATTATTTCAAGAAGTTTTAGAAAGTGAAACTTTGAAAATTAACTGTTATATTTTATACTTTCATACATATTTCTGTAACGCAAAACCCCCTAAGTGACAAGCACAAAGTTTAAATATTTGGATTCGCCTTGTTCAAACATATAATCGAGCAATATTTGGTTGAATTCCAAGATAACATGTCACTAATCACACAATAGTAATGATATTTTGAAAAATATTGGAAATAAAATGACACACTTCATTCTAATTTGCGCACATACATGTATGACTTTATTTTCTGGATGTTTTGTGTCATTTTAACTTCAGTTATTTACATTTGAAACCAATTAATTATAAAGAGTTCAAATCATAATTTGATTATAATTTTGAATGTGTGTTTCTGTTTTCGGCACGTTTTTTTTAAATTAAATGTAGTTTAATTAATTCTTATCTAAAAATCTATTATTTCGTTAATTGCATTTGCAAAGTAGAAGTATGCAATTAAAATTGGAATCTAGATTTCTGATTTCAATAAACAATTTAAAAATACAAAATCAAAACCAGTTTTCGGAGTACAACTATATGAACTTACTTACGTATATGTGACCAATTTAGCAACTAATAATAATTAAATATTTTAAAATTAAGCTTTTATTATAATTGACATTTAATACATACACACTTACTTACGTACATAAATATATACATACGTATGCGTATGCATAAAAATACCTTAAATTAATATAAAAATACTTGGAAGACTTCACTTTTAAAATCTTTAACCAACTAGCTATTCAACTTTTTTTTATATTCTTTGGTATTCTTTTGATTCTTGTCTCTTGTAATATGATATTTAAGTTGAAATTTTCCGCTTTCACATGAAAGCATTAATGTTTTCAGCAAAAATATTCTTTTTGGTCTGGGTTTTCAATTTCGTTCTTTGATGTCTCTCAAGAAAACTCACTGCTGTTACAGTATTGAAAGAAGGTTAGAAAAAGACAAAAAAAGCCGTCGTCGAATCTTGTTTTTTTTTTATTTTAATTTTCTTTTATGCTTTTAATATTCTAAATTGATATTTTTTTATATAAGATAAGAATTAAAAAAAATAACTTGAATAATGCGTGCAATGCCATATAATGTTCGAGAGGAAAATTAAAAACCAGTTTTCATTATTTTTGTGTTTTGTTGTTGTGATTATTCTTAGTTTAGCTTTATGTTGTTTTTCAGAAAATTTTCGGAAAAAATGTTTTTAATAATTTTATTCTGATGGGATAATCTGTGGTTTACTTACTGCGCTGCGGTTCGTGCGCCTGTGCCGAAAATTTATAGATTTTACGATTGATAAAAATTAAAAGTTTGCATACATAGCAAGAGTTAGAAATTATCTTTTCTAAACCAAATTTTTTACCTAAATCTTATATTTTTATCTTCTCCCCATGCAGAACAGTTCCTTTTCAAATGAGCAAAATTTTAAGTTTTCACGCTCTTAGAAAAAGAAAATTGTTTCTCTCTTAACTGGTTTATTGAAATTCAAATCCTATCATTATGTAAGTAATCGTGGTACATAAACTACTACTATCGCCTAGAAGTATGTAATGAAAGCAAATTGAGGGGAAAATCGCTTTTATCAAAAACAAATCAACTTCAACAAGTTGCCTATATGTCTTATTAAAAAGAAAATGTGCTACTTTACAAACTGACTTTAGTTTAACTCTACTTTATTAAAAAAAAATTTCACTTAAAGTTCTTGTTTGAACCTGGAGTCATTGCATATTATTGATTTCAGTTAGGCTGATTGTCTTACATTTTGTTTTTATTTTTCCATTTTTCTTTGCATTTTTTTTTAGACTTCATTTAATTTTTACTATATAACAAAATTTCATTGCTGTTTTTTTTTTAATAAAACTTTATAAATTGTATACCTTATATTTCTGGAATAAATAATTTTGCTTTAACCCCTGCACATTGTTCTTATGAATATTTTTTTTTAAATTGGAAAGGTAAACCGTAATTAGTATGATGACTAAGAAATTAAGTATTTGAAGCTTAATTTTTAAGTTCATACATAAGGGTGTTATTTATGAATTTTTCAAAATGATATATTTATAGAAAAGCCTTCAAACAGAAACTACGTGGAAATAAACGCAAATCTATAAACAATTATCAATTCATTTTTAATTAAAAATTATCTAAAATTAAATCAAATACAAGTACAAACATAAATACTAATGATTTTTTCTTTTATTTTTCTTTACAGGTAAATATATTATTCTATAATTCAAAATTTTAAGAGAATAATGTTATGGAAATTTGAAATGCAGGTATTTTTTTTGATTTAAGCAATTATATACAATCTGTGTTTAAATTTTATTGGTAAAAGTAATAATGCAGTAAGTTTGAAAATAATTTTATTATCGAACATGTTCGATCATACAGTATGTTTATACAAAGATTAAAATTGAAAAATATAAAAATAATTTTATATTTAATTAAAAACAAAATCAAAGCTCAATTTTATTAATAATAAAATATTCTAAAAATTAAATATATATTTAATAATGGCATACAAAACAAAGTAATCCAACGTGTTTGATTTAAAAAAAAAGTATATTTAAAAAAAGAGAAATTTAAAGCATAAAATTAATAACCCATTAAAAATTCATAAAAATTATATAATAAAATTTTCATAATTATATTTATTAAATGCGCATATTAAATTTAATTAAAATATTAAAATAAAATTATAAATTTATTTCCGTTCATGAATTATATGCGTACATATTATATGTTTAATGTATTCATATTTTCTATTCCGATTATTTTATGTCCGTACTAAAATCACAATAAAAATATTTTATAGCAATTTGTTAATATTATTTATGTCGAATTATTAAATATGTACATGACATTATAATGTTCTATAAATCTAAATTTGATTGCAATTTATAATGTAGAATCAAACACAATTTCAATGGTGTCTTTGTAACACAATATTTGTAATTTTGTTGATATTACATATTTAGAGATTTAAAAATTTTAATTGATTCTGACATTAGTTATCACCTATTTTAAATAATAACAAAATATTTCTACAAAATGTCATAGAGATTAATGAACATACAATACATTCACATTAAAATTTTATAAGGTAAAGGTCCTTAATAATGACAGTGGCTATGTTACTGGGACTTACATACATTTTTTCTATATAGCCAACAATATTAAGAGTTAAATATTTAACTCATTCCTAAGTTTTCTTTTAATATTTCAAGTGCTCTTTCGATAAAAAACAAGGAAGATCAAATTTTTTAAATGAAATATTCAATTGTCAGCTTCAATTTGTCTGAAAATATTGCAGTAATAGAGAGGGTTGTTTACCTTACATTATAGCAATATTCAAATATATTTATTTAAGAAAAACAGGACAATAATTAAGTATCTTCAACTCATCTACCCTATAAAAGTTAAATAATATTCAAAAAATCGTATAAATATTGTGATATATAGATACATACATACATATACTTATTTACGGTAAAGTATGTAACCTACATATATATAAATCTAGACAGATCGTTTACATATTTATTTCATTTCTACTTAATATGTTAATTAAGTAAAAAAAATTAAACATAATATTCAAAAGCAAAACTTTTTATAAAATTGAATAATAATTTTTATGATATTAAAAATCGACACTACGTTTGTTATTAACCGCAAAAACCACACCATATAATTAGAATTTTTATTACTTACATTCACATAAGATATATATGTGTATGTACATGCATACAACCAATTTTATTTATATACACATATTATGCAGACATAATTAACAACTGCATTGCATACGTTAAGAGAAGAGGGAAGTATTGTTAATAGCACTAAATTTAACATTCCAGTTTTCAACAGACAAATATTTTTACCTATAAAATGCAAATATTTTATCCGAATTGATCTATGAGTATGTAAGTCTGTTTTGCGATTTGAATTATTAAGATTCAATTGAAATCTGAGTTGAATTTTACTTTCGCTAAGTGTGTGACCAATTAATTTCTACTATAAGATTGCATATAAAATTTTCGTAATAAAAGAAAAAGCTTAGTACTAATTTTTTTATAATTTGAAATAAGTGTTTAGATCATTTAATTTTTTAGTGCAACACTAAATTAATAAAAGCAAATTCATTGATCTTTACTTGTATATTTACTTATATTGTTCAGAACCAACAAGTTGGTTCATAAGAGGGTGGCCAGCCTCTGAGCGGGCCCTAGGAGGTGGGCATGCCGTTGTGGGACATTCCTACAGAAAAGTTTTTCAGAATTGCTGGTCTCGAGGGGGTGCTCGTGGTGGTTGGTACAACATATCTATTTATTCACGGTGCATCTTCCCCTTTATTCTACAATCTATATTATATATTGTTCAGAAAATAGATTATGTTGTTGATTATTTACCTGCCACATCAAATTTTTTCTAAAATATTCTAAATCGTATTTTTTTTTTTTAATTTAAAATATGCATTTAAATTAAATTTTATTTTTTTCTTTTAGAAATTAAAAATTTGCAATTTAAATTTTTTTATAGAATGAAAATGAAAATAATATTGTGTCTGTAATACATATATTTAGACATACATATATATGTATGTATGCACAGTACATGGTTGTATTCCCTCCAATTTTATATGAGAAATTTTTAAATAACAACATGTAAGCACTTATTTATAACCACAATAATAAATAGTTGAATGATCAACATTGGAACCCCATGTTTTTGTTTGTGTTTTTCCTATATTTTGTGTACCTATCCTACTATAGATTAAGTTAAAATTTACTACTTTGTTTATAATTAATTTTTGTTTTTTATTTTTTTTTTTGCAAAAATATTAAAACGTGTTATAGGAGATTTATTTAGCACGTACATAATATGTAAATTTAGAAGAGAAAAATTCAAATTTTTTTTTTTTAATATTAAAAATACAAAATTGTTTAGAAATTTTTAATTTACATGCCTCTATGCCTTTGTTGCTTATACGCACTTTAATTTTTTTTTTGTGCGTTAACATTTAAAATGTATAGATATTATGTATGATTGTATGTAACATAATTATAAAGCTTAAAAAAATTGACGACGCGTGTTAAGAATTATAATTACTTTTAGTTCTGATTTAGAAAAAAAGAAAATATTAAAAATAACTGGTTTTCATAATTTTATTGAAAAATTTATGGTTAAAAATATTAAAATGTTTTTTTTAGTATAGAAAACTAGTTGATATTTTTTTTTGTTCAATTTTATTAAAATTTATTAAGTAATTAAAAAAAATTTAATAATTATTTTTTATTTTTTTTTTGTTAATCTTAATTTAATTTTATTATGAAATTTTCATTTTTGCAATTTGCATAATTACATAATATTTAATATATAAATAAATTTAATAAGTTTACGAAATATTTTAATTAATATTTGATAATTTTGGTGATTAGCTTAATGTTCATTTGATCATATGTATGTACTTACATGTTTAGATATTTAAGGGTTTTTTTTAAAGATTTTATTCTGTTTATCAAACTAGATTTAGGTCATTATTAATTAAAACTTAAAATAGTGTCGAAGTTCGATTTAGTAGGAACAATCTATGTGCACGTTGCAATATATAAATTTCAAGATTCTTGCAATGCAATTTTATATGGCAAAAATGTATAAGACGCCTTTCATCCAAAATACTCTTAACTAATAGTTTTTAGAATTATCAATAAAAATATTATGTAAGTTAATTTTGTCAGGTTTTTTTTTTTTTTGTAAAACTGTAACTCGAGTTCATTGTAAAAGAAAGAAATTGCTTAATTTAAGTATGATGTCTCAAATAAGAATTTCAATATTTTAGGATTTTGAATTTCAATATTCGAATTTGTATTTTAAAAGAGATCAACAAACATTAGAGTTAATAGTTTAAAATTGATTAATTGTTCAGAACACAAACTGAATCCAATTGTTACATATATCATTGAACTGAATCCAATTTAAAATTTCACGCCAGTATAAGATATAAAATTTTGATTCTTAAATTTTTACGTGCCAATATCTCTTGTAAATGTTTACATTTATCCCTTTCAAAGAATTAAAATAAGATTTCGATTTCAATCAAAAATTTTCATTAAATTATCACAGTTCAAGTAACAGACTTATTGACCGTAAGAATGCTATTTAAGTACAAAGATACATACACGTATTTATGCTTAGTGTGTTCCCCTAAAATTATTATCCTCTCAAATGAATATGGTAGTGTACGCGACTCTGTATATATAATTTTTGTATTAAATATTTTCTCATATTTTTTTGTAAGTAAGTACTTATGTATGACAGCCAATTTTTATCTTATACACTCCAAACTATAAACATGCCTTACGTAAATTTTCTTTGAAAAAAAAAACCAATCAAATCAGCTTTAAAAATTCAACTTTTCTTTCTGGATTATCCATTACAGGAAGGCAGAGAGTATTAAAAAATAAAAACTAAAAATGTAACTAACAAGAAAAATTATTAAGTAATAATTTTTATCAAATTTTAAATAAAATTTTATTTTTTTTTGGTTGGAAAACCAGTATTACACGCAAATCCATATAATAAAGAAAAATTCAAAACAGACTTATACATGATATCAAATTATGCTTTGAAAACGCTAAAGAAATAGAAAACTATACGAAAATATAAAACGAGAAATACTTAAATAAAATGGCAACAAACTTTCAATTTCTGTATACTTGTATACATACTTACATAGTTAGTTATACAATATCAAAAAAAAAATGAAACCAATTACATTAGTGGAGTCTATTAGGTTTAATAATCCAACATTTTTTATAATTGGCATAATATTGCAAGCAATTACACGCTTGTAAGATGATGTCTTTACTTTTGTAAAAAGACAAAAAAAAAAAGCAAGACGAAAAACGCGTTTTCCTTAAAAAAATGCTTTTTACTCTAAAACGTGAATTATGTAACAGAAGTTTCTAATGGATTTTACTTTGCTCTTATACATGCATTTGTATGTGTGGTATGTGTGTACATAAAATTAAGTATAAGTAGTATGAGTATTACCAACAATTTTAAAAAGTAATTAAAGAATACGAAAATCTGGAAAATCTTAATTGTTATTAAGGAATATGAGAAGTTAGTATCGGTTGGTACAAAGTATGTATATTAAAGTTCATGCTTCTCTATAGTACGTTTTTTATAATTGGAAATATGAATAACTTTTAAAAATCTTTGATTTAAAAACGCAAGGCTACATAAACGTTGGCATATATACGTACATCATCTAAAATCGAAAATGATAATTTTTTGCGAAAATTTTATAAAAATAAATGGACCAAAAATTTCAAACAAGACTGTAGAATTAGCTCCAGACAACGACATCTCGATAACCGATCAACTTAACTTGTAGAAATATAAGAGAAGATATTTAAAAATTTAAAAAAAAAAATAATTGAATACTTGCCAAAGCAATAAATAACTTATTATGTTCAGAGGAGCAGATTTTCACTACACTTACATAAAAGTAGTAAATATACTACAATTTTAAAGTACGTACCTTTACTTAAACAAAGAATGTATGTAATTCCAAATATTTCAACATAAAAATAATTTTTAAGTACTTAGTTATTGTACTTTGTTGTAATTAATATTTATGTTATACGATTATGCCGGTTAATAAAGCCCAAGAAGAAGAAGAAGAAAAAAAAGAAAATCATTTAAAATCAAAATTCATTTACAACCACCATTTTTGTACTTTAATAATAATAATTCATCTCGATTATGAACTAAGTCATAGCTTCAATATAGGGTACAAGTACAGTGTACACATGAATTTTTGTCTTATCTGGCAAACCAAACTATAAAAAAATTCTGTTTTTTTTTTTAAGTTGTTTTTGTATTTTTTATTAATTTATTCACAATTTTAATTTTTACTTAATATACCTAGGCTTACTTATTCGCTAAAATGACATTAGTTTGACAAACAAAAAAAAACTACAACAAGTAACGAAAATATAATAACAAATTTTTATGCACGCAATTGCACGCGTGCTTATTTTTTAATGAATTAACAATTAAATACGTGTAAGTGTAGTAAAATTCATTACTTAAATCACCATTTTAGTGCGTTTTTAGTAATTGATAATTAATTACTTTTATTATTAATATCGTAAGGTGCAGGGTGTATTCTGGTAGAGAATAATTTAGAAATATAGCATTATTGAAAATTGTGATTGTGAAATTGTTCTACAATTTAACAAATTAGCAATGCAATCTTAATTGTCGAACAAGAGAGAATTTTTTTTTGCGTCTAGACAATTCATTTTGATTATCTTCCATGTGGAGACTGTGATATTAATTTGACATTTCAATTGTTGCAATATTGAAAACTAAATATAAAAAATTACAAAACTTATTCTCTTATTTTAGGGTTTTTTGTTCCAAAAGAAAAATATTCTTTATAAAACTCTAAAATTTTCATCCCATTAATTTCTGATAAATTTTAATTATTTCGAATGTTTTCGACTGGGCAAGATGGAATATAATATATTATGTAAATATTTGTTCAAACTATTGCTGATTAAGAAGCTATTTTTCAAATACTCAATTTAATTTTTTAATCCCTTTCGAGTTCTGACAATATAAAGCACCTACATTTCTTTGGTATGGAAATGCTGATCACAATCAATTTTTTTGAAATTATCCTTCTCTTTCTTCTGCAATATGCAACAACTTTGCGAAATTCAAAACAGTTGATTAGTTGAAAATTTCAGAATAAACCAAGTGCTTGGATTAAGATTAAAATTTTTCATCTTAACAATTCATAGTTTCGTTTTGAATCTTGAAGTACCCTGTAATAAAAATTTGTAAATATTTATTTTGCTATTGCCATATTTTACAAAAATATTTCTAATCAATTAAACTTACCAATATGACAACAACAAATTCATAATAACAAAAAACAAAAAATAATGACGGCAATGATGGCGATTATTGGTGTATGGTGCGGGTATCAATAAAATTTAAGCGTGTGTCAAAGCACTTGTGTTTTATTTTTCTATTTTGTTATTATTTTTATATTTACTTTGTAATTTTTGCGGTCATTGAAAGCAAAAATATTGAATGCAATTGCAATTAACACAAGTTGTCAAATATTTAAACTTTTGAAAAAAAACAAAAAAAATAAATGATTCAAGACGCGCATTTTTGTTTTTTAATTGATTTGATTTTTTTTTATTTTATTTATTTTTTAATTTGTCTTTGAAAATGTTTCAAGCTGTAATTGATATTTTTTTTTTGCTTTGAAGAATATGGGACAACACTTTTAATATATGCGCTTATAATAAATATTCTTCTACAAATAGTGTATTGTTTTAGTTTTAAAAATTTTTTTTTTATTATATTCAAGGAATCGAAGTTCATTGTTGTTCAGCTGAATGAATTGAATTAGAATTATAATTATGGTAAAGTTATGAGAAAATTTAAGTGTATTTAGAAAGAATTTTGAAATTTATTTTTAATTAAATTACAATTAATGAAAAATTAGTTAGAATTAAGAATTCGGTTCTTTACCTTCCAAAAGAAGAATAGATTAATGAGTTTTTTAAGTATTAAAAATCTAATTTGAAAGAAAACCTCTTTGGAACGAAACTTATGCGCAACAAATTTTAAATACTCTTGTGTTTTGTGAATGGCATGTTTTCAATATTTCGTTTTAATTATGCCGCAAAAAAATTCCTGAATTTCGAAAAATAATGTGGCCATAAGAGGGTTAACGAAATTGTGCATAATATTTTAAATTCAATTAACTAAAATTTAATAATAATGTACTTAAATTAGATTTTAAAGCTCAAAAAATATTTGTTTTGAAGATCGTTTCTATACTCTCAAATAATTGACTCAATATTTGGTTGTATGAGTGAAATGTGTGCAGTTAATTCAAAAATACAGTGTGATCGTTGCAAGTCCACTATAGTTTCTAGTCATTTTCATTGTTATTTATTTCTTAATTGTTGCATTTAAATTCACAAAATAAATCAGAATTGTAACCAAGTCTTTATTATAATAGCAAATTGAAATAAATTTAAAATTTTCAAATGAAATCTTGAAATATCTAGAAATGTAAGTATTTCTTTTTGAAAATAACCTTTCTGAACTACAATTTCATATTACACTCTTTATTATACTTTTGATTATATAACAGAATAGTAAAAAATTATTTTTGATTACAAATGTAAAACTACATTTAAAATAAAAGAAAAAATAAAAACTCAATTCTTTAATTTTTTATATATTTTTGTTTTTACTACAACGCTAAATCAGAGAATAAGTAAAATGAATTTTTAAAAAGCTTGAGTCATAACTATAAAATGTGTAATTGCCGTGTCAAAGAATTTAGTATAAGAGAGAATTTTTAATATTGAAAAGAAAAAAAATAAAATAAAATTATGTACCTATTTTGAACCTATTAACCCTTAAAGACCTTTTTTTTTTAAACGTTTAATTTAAACATTTCTGTTGTTTATTTTTTTTTTTTTGCTATTCTGATTTTATTCACTATTTCATTTACTTTTTACTGTGGTTTTGGTTTTGTTTTGAAAAATTCTGACTCAAATTATTGTAATGGTTTACAAAATGGAATTGAAAATATTGTACGTACCTTATATTTAAATAAATCACTGCGTTCTTTGGGATATTTTTACAAATCTTCTCAATTATAATGTTAATTATTTTAAAATAATTTCTTTTTGGAAAATTAGAATTATTTGAAATTTTATGTAGCGATTATTTCATGACCAAGTTCCCTATAACAACTTATTATTTACTTAATTTGTGAGAGAAAAATTAATCACTTTTTTTGCAAAATTATGATCGAATGTGTGAAAAAAATCCGGCCCTTGTATTTAAGAAGTTGATGGGCTTAATTTTTATTAATTTTTAATTATAAAACGGTTCTGTATGCCACTTTTCAAGTAGAGTCATTAAAAAATTTTAAAATTATTTTTTAAAATTATATTTGAATTCGAGTAAAATGTTAAATATTAAGCCGTCAATTCTCTTGAATTGAACACAAATTTTGGAATACCTTTTAAAATTAAAATTGATCGCTTGTTCATAAATTAAATAGAGGTAAAAGTACAAAAGAAAATAATAAAATATTAAAACTCATACTTACAAAATCCACAAAAAAGAAAAAATTAATATAAGAAAGTGTACGAGCACGAATGCGAGTGCAAACTGTGTATAGTAAACTTACATAATTGCGTAAAATATTTATTATGCAATATCAAGAATTTTCATTATAAATTATGTATTTTTTACGTTTCTATATACATATATATATGTATGTATATATAAAAGTAATTAAATTATGTATAAAGGCACAATCATACTTGCATATATCAGAATTTTTAATTTTTTTTCTTTTAATTTGTATTTGACCAAAGTTGAAGACCTTTGTATCCGGTATTGGCAAATAAATTTTTGGTATAAAAATTATTTTTTTTTTTTTGCATAATATGTAAAAAATAAAATCGAGAAAAAAACTTTTTTAATTCATTACTTAGCAATAAAAATGCAATGATAATCAAATTTAAGAACATAAAATTTTTTCATTTAATCCCGAAATAAAATATATAAGACATTTTAAATATTAAATTAAAAAATAAATTTATAACTTAAGTGACCATGCTGGAATTTTTCTATATTTTGGAAAATATTAATAAATTATTTTCAATTTTATGAATTTTTTATTTGACTGTTTCGTTTTGAAGAAATGAAAATACTATACTATAAAAAACACGTTGAATTATAACAATATTGTAAATTTGATTATTGGGCTGCAAATTAAAAAGGTCGAGACTTCAAATTAAATGGTCACTTTTCAAGGCATTCCTAACTAAAATTTGTTGAAAAGTATAGATAATTCGGATGAGCTAATTTGATTGCTAGTCGCTATTTTTCTACCAAAGAGATTCAATTTAAAGTTAACAATAATGCAAATGAATAATTTGTGAAGTGTAACAAATGAAACTGATTCGATTTGACGTTGAATTGTAATTCGGATCGCATTCATGAAATGTCCAAAATAAAAATTTTATTCTAACTCTCACATAAAAAATTTCAATTACATTTTCTTTTATGTATACGAGTAAAATACTGTAATGCAAGTATTTCATCTTAAAAAAATTTTAAACATTATCTAGCACAATTTGTTTTACCCAAAATGTATTTAAGGGGTACAATAACTTAAATTAAGAAATTACTTAAATTACAACAAAAGTATACAAAGAAATTTAAAAAAGAAAATAGAATAAACAAAAAATTATTTAACTACATGATTGCTATAAATTATCAGTTTTAATTGTTGTAGAAATTTTGTAAACATTGTACTATAATTACATACATATTATGTATATCAGTTTTGTGACCCTCAGTCTTATTATAGTAAATTTTTTATTATATACCCACGATAACATATCTGTATGTATGTACTGTTTATTATGTAGACAAATTATGAAGAAAACTATGATTTTTAAACATATTCCGCTTCATACACTGTAAGTATTTAAATAAATAAATGCAGAGGTTCTTATTAACTTTTTATAAATCTAAGATGCTCTACAATTTTTTAATTATTTAATAGACGGCTGCAACTAACGTCTAATAAGTATACATGTGATGTTCTTTCATTATATATTTAGTTTATATGCATATATACGCAATGAAACTTAGAAAAATGTTACTAAATTTGGCATCTACGAACATTTTGTGACATAACTGTGGTTCAAGTTCGTTCATAAAATACTGTTGTCATACACGTATGTATACCAATATGTAATAGTTTCTATAAAGATATTAACCGACTGGGCTCATTTTAAGATTACATAACACAATATATGCATTTATTTCTTACTGTAAAAATACAAATCGGATATACAAATCGGAGATGTGAAAATAATTATTTTCAAATGTTTGATTTAAATTTTTAACGATCAGTTGATTTTTGTTTTTTCAAATTCCTTGTTGTCAACTTACAAATTACAGATATTTAAAACGTAATGCTCTCAAAATTTTGACATAATCTGACTTCTAAATACTTACCAGATTTTGTTTTAGATTGTGCAGAATGCAATTATTATGTTTGAATTGCAACATGTTGCACATGCTCTCAAGCATGTTGTAAACACCAAGTTTTGAATCAAACGTCTTTTAAAAATCATATGAAAGTATTTATAAGTAACAGTTATCGTAAAATAAAAATTACATTAAAATAAGTTTTTTTAAGACAAAAAATAATAATAATAATAATAAAAATCGTGTTTAAGAAAACAAAGAAATTTTGTATAATGAACAGAAAGCAAGAAAAAAATAAATTAAATAAAATCTTTTTTCTTAATCTCATACATAAAATATTCAAATGTGTGGTTTTCTGAGATTATAAAAACATTCAGAAAATTCTACACTATTGATATACACACCTACATACATATATGTATGTACATATATGCAATAAAGTTTGTGGGTATATTTATTAAAGAAAATAGTGTAATAAACTAATCTTGAGTAAATTGTATAAAACAAAAAAAAAGTATTAAAATTATAAACGATAAAAATGATTTTTTGTTTTTTTTTGTGTAATATTTTAAAACTGAGAGACAAAGAAATTTTTAATTCTAACACAAAATGAACGAAAAACAGACAATAACAAAACATATAACTTTTACTCATAATAGCTCTAAAGTGTCTTTTTATGTTGATATGACTTAGTATGACTCATACAACTTGAAAGATAATTTTTAACATAATTGTTATTGTGACACAAGCTCTGTAGACATGTATGAAAGAAATTTATAATAAAGAAAACAAGAAGAAAAAATATTAACAGAACAATAAGAATTTTCACAATTACAATAATTATTATTGTGAATTGAAAAAATTATGTGAATGATTAATTATAAATTGTGATATCGTATCGAATTACACGAAGATCGAAGAACTGAAAATAGAAAATTAATTGAGTAAGGCCTGCTTTTGTTTTTATAAAAAAGCAAAATTTTTTCTCTAATTAAATGCAAAACTTTGGCATTTAATTTAAAATTAAAAATTAATTTACAATAATTAATTTTAATTAAATGTATTTTCATATATTTAAATATATGCGTACCTACTTGCATGGAAGTGTTGCCATATTTTTTCAAAATAAAAAGCGTTCTTATTAACATTTGATTTTAACTTATACATAAACATTAAATTAACTCGGAAACGCCTGAATAAATCTCATTGAAGTCTTTATAATACGTCAAGTCAAGAGAGTCATAATTGATTTTAAATAAATTAACATTCTAAATTAAAACAAATTCAGTAAAAAAATAAAATCTATAATTTCACTTGTCAGTTATATAATGTCGTTTTATTACAAATAAAATCTTCTCTTTGACGACAGGGGAGAGACCCTCTACGTCAAAAGGCTTATATGAGGAAATTTTGAGAAAAATCGAGTATGCAAATGGTTTCGTTTTAACAACTTAAAATAAAATGGCATTCTGTTAGAATATTCCATCAAATATGATAGTATTATTTATCAGGTATGAAAGCAGCCCTGAATTATAAAAACATATTCTGACATTAAAGTGAAAATTAACACAATTTCATAAATTATTATTAACATAATGATAATTATTTCATTTTATTATGAAAAGAACACAAAAATAAATAAAAATTTAATTATTCTAATTTAATTTTAGGGGATTTTTTTTTTTAAATTTTGTATTCAATCAAAATTTTTAATTTCGTTAATATGTTTGGATAATAAAAATTAAGGTGTGTTCGATTACTCAATATTTTTCAAATCAAGTTGTTGGTGAATTTTTTTTTTCCAATTCTAAAAATAAATATTTTTTTTTTGTTTTTATTTAAACATTTAATTAATACGTCAATTAAATTAAATATTAGTATTAATTATTTAACATTTCATTAACACATTTCTCTCTTTAAAATGAAAATTTTTAATTATAAAACGTACTTATACTTATGGTTTTTTTCCATTAACTTAAAACAACAAAAATTTTAATAGAATTCAAGAATTTATGTAAAATAATCATTCATTTAAAATACAAGATTATTATAGTATTCTTAATATAAGAATATAAAATGACTTTAAAAGTGTTCAGCAATTTATTAAATACAATAGAAATTTCAAAATTAATTAAAATATTAGTTAGATGTTAGAATTAAAGTGATTCTTGTAAAATAAGAAAATGGCATTTCCATCATTTTGTTTATACATTTACTCTTATAATATATTGCCTCTTATAAAATAATGGAAAAAATTATTTAGTATAACATACATACTTAAAATTTAAAATAAATGAATCGAAAAGTTGAAGCCATTTGCGTACTCATGTGGGTACATACCCTTCTATAAAATTATTGCCGTATGAAAATTTGGCATTACTGTATGAAAGTTTGACAAATTATTAATTAAAGTTTGATGTGAAATTTCAATAAAATCTTATTTTGGAAAAAAAACACGGTCAATCTAATTCTCAAAATTTCAATTATTTTCATAATAATTAATTTTATTGACGTACAAAAAACTGACACAAAATTAGTTTAATTCAAGATAGAAAGAAAGAGAGTGACTCGAACAATTGACAATTTAAAAATTTGATTGACAAATTTAATGCAATTCAAATGCATTGTTCTGTATTCGTATTGTGTATAAAATATTAATGATCGTAAAAATATTAATTGGTATTCAGATACGATATATATAATTATAATTACTTTGTTGTGTCACCTTTTATTTGAAATCAAATTAAAAAAAAAAAATAAAAAAGTGCCAAAATTTTATATTTTGTTATCGATTGTTAATTAAAAAAATATTGAATTTTTGATCAATTCATAATAAGTTTAATTTTTATTTCGATTAATTAATAAATAAATAAATGATTAATGATTAGAAAAATACATTTTAATTAAAATATATTTATTTTTTTGATAAGAAATATTGCTGATATCAATATTTTTACTTACTTATTTAATAAAAAAAAAATATTCAATAAATAAATAATTTTCGTTTTTGTTTCTTTCTACGCAGCTAACCAATAATCACACCTTAATTATTATTTTTGTATGACATATTATGTGTACATATATAAAATAATGCCTGAAACTTGAAAATATTTTTATTATCGTAAATTTTTTTTTTTTTTTATAACAAAATTTATAAAAATTTATTAAATAAATTACTTTAATAAATTATTTTGTTTAATTTTAATTTATTTTTAGGCCGTACTTAACTATAGCTATATTAAATTTTTTATTAAACAAAATAAAAATTGAAAAAAAAAAAGACTCTAAGTACTTAATAATTTTACGATAAGACTTTAAAGATTATTTTTTGTGTTTCTCTAAAATACAAAAAACAAAACAAATAAATAAAAAATTCTGATAAGTTTTTATTACAATGTTTATTAATTGTTTTCATTTATCATTTTTATTATTATTTAATTTTTATTTTAACTTAATATTTTATTTTAGGTCTTAAGTTTTGTTTTGACTTTATTTGGAGTTTGTTTTTTAATTTGATAAACATTTTATTTAAAGAGTGAAGTTTGAAGACAGATTTAATTATTTTGTTTATTTTTTTTTTTTTTAACTATAAGACTGGAAAATTTAATATAATTATGACAAAGGTACATTTCATGCCTTACAAATGCTACAATACATTTATATATTGCGTTTGACAGTTCCTCTAAGTATTGCGTTAAAAATTTGACAATTTGAAATTATTATTGCATGTTAAGTTAATTTTCATCAGGGGTTGAATTTAATCGGATTTAAAGTTGTCAAAGCATGATCAAATGAAGGAGCTGTGGTTTTAAAACGGACGTCCTATGGTTTATTCTGTTATTTAATAATTGTCCGAATTCAAGCAAAATTTTTGTTTTTGGGCCCTCTGAAATTATATTTTTTGACAAGAGCTGAATGTGCTCTAATTTAAAAAACAAAAAACAGATTGCTCATTTATTGATAGATCATTTAAATTACAGTAAAAATTATGTTCGTAAATCTTTATACAATGATCCTATTTAAATTATCAATAATTGTAATACTAAAATTTAATTACTAAATTGTTTTTTAATTGAAAGATTATACTTATGACATTTCCGTCTCTCATAAATATTTTTTCGCATTTAAATTTTGCATTCTTACAAACCTTGATGTATGGTAACAATTATAATCGATTATTTAATTTCGATTCTATTTAAAAAATTTTGAATTCCTTAAATAGTTTTCATTTTAAATCAGGTACAATACAAAACAATACAAAAAATTCTTGATTTTTTCAATTTTTAAAATGTGTGGTACCCAAATAAATCTTTTCCAGGACCCTTCATTTACTTGAATTTTTATAAAACCATACATTCATTTGAAGTTTTCTAAAATTTTAATACACAATTAATTGAAAAGAAAAACGAGGAGAAAGAAAAAAAAATTAAATTTCAAAACTTGACATTGTGACTTTCTTTTTGACAAAAAATCAGAGCAAAAAAAGAGTCAGGCATAACAAGATCATTTTATCTTATCAGAATGAAAAAATATTTTTTTTTTTTGGTGGTTGTGTTTTTTATGATAAAAAATTAATTTGTTTTTTTTTTTTGTCAAAATTGAATCATAACTTGGTGGCGCAACAAATAATTTGATAGAAATTTAATTTATTTGTTTTGTTTTCTTTCCAAGTATTTCAGAAGGATTCTAAAATTGATATTCTCTTATACAAAACTTCTAATTTCCTAATGTGTTGAAACATAAGTATTGATTTATTGAGGAAGGAAGATAGGTGGCGTAACTTTATCTTTTATTAATAAGGCAGAGATAACGAATGAAACTCTTCATCGATATGTTCTACTTAATTTTATATGTACTTTAATTCTGAAGGGCGGCTGATGTTTGTCCTTAATTATGTAATCCAAATTAAAAAATGTACAAAAGAATAGTAAATTTTTGCAAAATGGCACATTCGATTTCGACACAATGATTATTAAAAAATGATGTCAGTTCATTAAATTTTTTGAAATATTTGAAATAACAAATAACACAATATAAATTGGAGAAAATTTCACAAAAACTGTAAAATATTCTAAACATTTTGAAATTTTTTTAAAATTTTGACATTTACCTTAAATGTAATTTCATTTTTTAATTCTTTACTTTATTTTTCTTTTGCAGAATCAATCTTCATCACGTACATTACTACAACAACAACAATCAGGAGGAAATTTAACACAACAGGATGCATGTAATATAAACAATTTAACGAATGCATTAAATTCAATTAATAATAATAATAATAATTTTGATTCAGCTGTTGTATCAACCGCAAACTCACCAATATTTACACAACAGCAAATAAATGCGATTGCAGCACAAACACAACAGCAACAACAAAATAATAACAATAATAATAATAATCAACAGGATCAACAAAAAGCGATAAGACAGGCATTATCTCGAGCTGTATCCCATCCCCAAAATGGCAATAATGTTGTTACCTGGGTAAATACATTGATTGAAAATATGGGTGGTGGTCATCGAAAAATTGAACGTACACAATCTGAACCATTACCGCAGCAAGTTAATGCATCAAGGTAAGTTTATATTTTTGTAGTTAAATTTTCTATAATCCTTTATAACTTTTGTTTGTTTCAAATATTTGATTGCTTCTTTTATTTGAATTTTCTCTTCTTTTTATTATTGAAAAAAAAACCATTTTTTGACATTTTTTTTTTCTTTTTAGATATAAAACGGAATTATGTCGACCATTTGAAGAAGCTGGTGAATGTAAATACGGTGAAAAATGTCAATTTGCTCATGGCATGCAGGAACTACGTAATTTACAACGTCATCCAAAATATAAAACTGAATATTGTCGTACATTTCATAGTGTTGGTTTTTGCCCATATGGACCGCGTTGTCATTTTGTACATAATCAAGATGAAGCACGTTTTCAGCAACAGCAAGAACAACAACAAGCAAGAATTGCAGCTGCTGCTGCTGCCGCTATCGCTGCACAACGTAATGCTGCTGCCGTTGCTTATACACGTTTGGCAACTGTTGCAGCTGCTGCTGCACAACAACAACAACAACAGCAGACACGTCAACAATTGAATTTAAATCATTTGACAAATTTAACAAATACTAATTTACAACAACAGCAGCAACAACAACAACAGCAACAAAATCAACATCATCAATTACCATTAAGTCCACCATTAAGCATGTCAACTGGTTCTGATCGTGCATCACCAACTGGTTCATTATCACCAACAAGTTCAATGGTCGGTTTCCCATTCATTGATCAAATATCACCAAATAGCAATACAATATTACAATCTCAACAATTTTCATTTAATCCATCGCCACCATCTAGTCCAGCACAAACACCATCTCCACCACCAACATCTTTAACATTATCATCAGCATCATCAACAACATCTTCATCATCATCTTCAACTTCATCAACAGCTGCACAATTAAATTTAATTGGTGGTGGTAATTGTGGTGGTATTATTATTAATTCTATGATAAATGGTACATTACCGCAGCAGCAGCAACAACAACAGCAACCAACAACAATAAATGCACATAGAATTTTACAAAAACAACATTCATTAAATCGCACTTCACCAATATCAATAATTGGTACAAATAATATTAGTAACAATAATAATAATAATGCAAATAATGTTAATACATTATTAAATGGTAATGGTGGTGGATCACCAAGTGAAGAGGCACGTTTACCAGTTTTTAATCGTTTAAGTAAAACAATTGATGCTTTTAGTACTTTTAATATTTAAACAAAATATTTAATATTTGAGAAAATAAATTAACTTTTATTAAAATTTAATTTGAAAAAAAAAAAAAAAAAATAAACACAAAAATCAATAATTTATTATTATTTTTATAATTATTATTATTATTATTTTTTCCACAAATTTTATTTATGAAAATCTATATACTTATTATATATTAAATATTTTTATACAGATTCATGTAAAAATATAATTTAAAAGAAAAAAACAAAACAAAAATTTCAACTATATTTTCAATAACAATATTATTTTTGATATAGAAATGAAAATTATGAAAAAAAAAAACTTTATTTAATTTATTCAGAAAATTAATTTAATAATAAAAAAAATATATTGATATTTTGTGAAATATTATAATATTTAATTACAATACATTTATATAAAATTATACTGGACACCCATTAAATATTATTTAATTATATTTCGCTAATTTGCCGAATTCTTATGTCACCCAGAACTATTATTTTATTTTTTTTTAATTATATAATTTAATATATATTTTTTGTACAAAAAAAAAAACAAAATTAATCAAAATAAGAAAAAAAAACAAAAAAAAAAAAATAATAAATAAATTATAATAATTATTTATATATTACATACATATTTACATAAATTTTAGAAATTAATTTATATATCTATGCATATTATATAATTAGTTAAACAAAAAAAAAACACACAAATTAATAAATTATATTATTTAATTATTAATTATTTAAAAACTAAATATTTGATTATTGGATTTATCGAAATGATTTTATTTAATTTAAACAAAAAACTAAAATAATTAATTATTTTTATTGTAAATTTTTTAAGTCATAGCTGGAGTTTTTTTTTTTTATTTTTTTTTATTAAGGAATTAATTTATGAAACAAAATAAAACAAATTTTATATTTAATTATAAACATTATTGGAAATTAAAATTTAAAATGGGAATCAGAAAAGAAAATAGAATAAGAAAGAATAAAAATTTCTTTCATTTTTTTGTTTTTTGAATAAATTTTAATAAAAGATTAACTTAACGAAGATAAATCAAAGAAATAATAAAAAAAAAATATTCTTTATACATATACACATATTATATAATATTAATTATTTTAAAAATTTAAGGATACGAAAAAAAACAAACAAAATATATAAAATTATATATAATTCATGTACATACCTTTTTTTTTTATAATTATTTAAATTTAAATTATGATAAAAACATTCAGAAGAAATTTTGCTTTTAAGTATATAAAAATATGTAATAATAATTATAATAAAATAATATACCTATAATATATTTATATGAAAAAAAAACATTCTTGAGTTTCATAATGCAATGCATACTGTATCTAAATTCTATTTGAATTTATAATTTAGTACTAACTTGAATTCAATAATTTATATCTAAAGCTGAATGAAATATAAGAATTGTATTACTGCAATATGGAATTTAAAATGGTATACAATAACATATATTATGTATATAAGTATTTAACAATAAATATATAAAATTGTTTTAATAATTATAATGTAAATATTTAAAGTATATATTATATTCATTTGTATATTAATATTTTAATAATTTTTTTTTTTTCATATAAAAATAACAAAAGAACTTTTAACGAATACAAAAAATTGTAAATTTGACGGGAGCACTAAATTTTTTTTTTTCTAAATTTACTACATATATATAAATATTTGTTTTATTTTCATTAAAAAAAATTATTTTTTATTTTCATTACGATTTTTCTATCTTATTCTTTTACTTTTTTTTAATTAAATTTTAAATATACAAAAATGTATACAAAAAATTAAATACACAAATAAGAATTTGTTTTTAAGAAAAATTTTAATTAACTGATAAGTTTTTAGACAAAAGTTTTTGTTTAACATTTTTCTATTATAATAATTAATTTCATTTCTGAACATGTAATTCAATATGACAAAATATTTTTCTTAAAATTTTTTATTATTTTCAATTTCTATTTAATAATTAATTAAATGTAATCAATTTTTTATTAATTTAAAGTTCATAATTGTCAGCATTCTCAATGATAATCAAATATTACAAAATTCAATTTTCCAGTAATTATTTAAAAAAAAAAATATTTACTTATTTTTCTCATTATTAAATGTGAGTTCATTTTAATATTGAATAAAATTTTCTATGATTTAATTATATTATTATAATATATTATAAAGCTTTCAAATTATTATCAAATATAATTGATATATAAAGGTTATATTTTTTTAAATAAACGTAACTAGTGACAAATCGAATTTGACTTAAATATACTTTCAAGATTACAATTTTTTTTTTATTTGAACAATTTAATTTTCTTAAATGTTTCTTTTAAAATCTTTCTTAAAAACAATTTTTTATCATAATATATACCCAAGTATATTTGTACCTCCAAATTTTAACTTTAAATTTATGTTTTAGAAATTCAAAAATAAAAAGGAATCTAATTTCATTGAAAATCTAACTAATATAATAATGAAGAAAAAAGAAGAAAATGAATTAATTATAAAAACAGAACAGAATATGTAAATTTCTCAAAATTTTTTTTTTTTTAATTAAAATTCTAAATTATAATTTCTTAAAATATAAATTCTTGTATTCTAAATTATATATTTTATTATATAATATTATATTTTTATAAAAAAAAAAAAACTAATTAAAAGAAAACTTATGTTTTTATGATTAATAATGAAAATGTAATTTTAAATAAAATTTTATAAATAATTTTAAAAATAATGTTTAATATTTATTTAAAAGAAAATTTCCATAGAGTTTTTTTTTTTTTTTTTAATTAATTTGAATTACAATATGACTTGAATTTTAATATATATATATATATTTTTTTTTTGGAATTAATTAAATTATAAATTATTTGTTAAATTTAGTAATTAAAAAAAAAAATAAATAACAAACAAAATAATTATTTGAATAATATAATGAATTTTTGACTGTGAAATTAAAAAAATGTTACTAAGATTTTTACAATTTATTATAAAGACAATACATATATAAATAAATAAAAATAATTTTACAATAAATTTAAAATAATAATTATTAATTAAAATTACCGTATATTAGATAATATATTTGATATTAAATACAGTATATATATACATACATATATATATTTTCCTTTTTATATAAAAAGTTTTTTTATATAAACAGTTGAAAAAAGGAAAAGTGGTTAACATTTTCTAAATAATCAAAACAAAATTTTGTATTTTTAAATATACATATATATATATATATTTTTTAAATAAAATTTGAATTCCTTTTACTTAAATTTCTAAATTAAAATCGAAACTAATTATTTTCATAAAAAAAAATAACAATTTAACAATTCCACAATTTAATGAGTCACAATAAAAACATTTTTATTTTATTTTTTAATATAGTAACAATATTACAAACTCAGTTTGCTGACTTCATTTTCTCTTTTTAAAATTATAGAATTAAAATTTTAATATAACATTTTATATTTATAAAATAAAATTCTATTTTTTAATAAAATAATCTTTAATCTTTATTTGAACTTAAAATTACAAAATTTTTATAAGTAAAAATCAAAATTAATATTCTAATATTTAATAATTATTACAAAGTTTTTTTTTGAATTTCATAAATAAAAATAAAAAATAAAATATGAAAACTGATTAAAATGAAAGAAAACAAAAAAAACAAAATGAATGAATGAAAATAAAAACAAAATAAATATATTAAAAAAAAAAAAATTAAATAAATTTATAAATCATATTGAATTATATTTTATACTATGTATATACAAGTATATAGCTCTATTTTTTTTTTTTAATTTAAATTGAATTGTATGAAAATTGAATAACATAAAAAAAAATATAAATAAAAGAAAATTTCTCAATGTGCCTTAATTAAATAATTTTTTTTTTGTAACATTAATTATAATATTTAATTTATTTAAAAGGGTAAATATAATTGGATTTTATTGTGTAAACATTAAATAGAAGAATGAAATACAAAACAATTACTTTTAATTTCATAATTCACAAAAAACAAAAAATAATTTAATTTTTGTCAATTTGTTTTTTTTTTTTGGGAATATTTTAATTACAAATAATAAAAGCAAATAATAATTAAAAATATATTAATTTTTTTTTTTTTTTCATTTTTAAGAAATAAAATAAATTAAGTTTAATAATTATTGTAAAATAAAAAATTATTTGAATGTGATGCCAAAAAGAAAAGCGAATTATATAAAAAAAAAAAAAATTAATTTATAATAAAATTAGTTTTTTTAATGATTTTCCATCAGAAATTGAGTCAGAATCCCACTAACCACTTGAAAGCATATTAGAACAATTTCTTTTTGTTTTTTTTTGGTGGGAAAGTAGGGGGAGCAATAAATAATCTTAAATTTTCTTTTTGTTTTTATTATAAATACAGACATATATATTTTTTTTTGTTGTAATTAAATCTCATTTCAGTTATATAGAAAATGCATAATAAAGAAAATTAAATAATTAAATAAGCAAAAAATAAATAACTTAAAGAATAATAAATAGAAATATTTTTTTTTTAATATTCCCAAAAAAATAAAAATAAATAAGAAATAAAACAAAAAAAAAGAATTAAAATAAATAAAAAAAAAACAAAATAGTTTTTTTAATACAAATTATTTTTTTTATAACATTATATTTATATACATAATATATATAAATTATATATATAATATATATAATATATATATATGAATTTTTTTTTAATTGAAACAGTCTTCCGTTTGAAAGTTTTAATAAATATAAATATATAAAATTAAATTAAAACATTAAAAAAAAAAAATTATAAATAAAAAAAAAAATATTAATTATTTTTATTTAAAAAAAAAACAAAAATGAGAAAATACAAATTTCATTTATAATTTAAAACAAAAAAAAATAAAAAACAATTATTTTATATCATTCTTATTTTATTTTTATTATTTTTTTTTTTTTTTTAATAATATTATTTATTGTTAATATTTAAATAGAATTATTATTATTTTTCCTTTTTTTTTTATATATATATATATAATATAAAACATATTTTTAGGCAAAATATTTGTGCACTTATTATTTTTTGACAAATGAAAAAACTAAAAACAAAAATTTCTATATAAAATTCATGAAAGAAACACGCAAAAAAAACAAAATTGTATGAAAAAACAAATTAAAAAAAAAAAATGGATTTGGTTTTAATTAATTGATTTTGAAAGAAAATAAAATTTTAATTCATTTTAATTTTCATGTAATTTTTAAGTAATTATTTTTTTTTTTTATAATATTTAATTAAATTTTGTGAATTATATAATTCAAGAAATGAATGATATAACAAAAAAAAAAGAAAAACAATCGAAATTTTATATGTATATATTTATATATTTATTTAATAATTTGTTGAATCAAAATAAGTGAATATTTTCATTTAATTGAATTATTTATTTTTTTTTTTAATATTTAACAACCTCTTTTAACAATGGTTAAAAAATTCAACCTTTTTTTTCTTGTAAAATTCTTATATTTGTTCAAATCAATTGATCTACTTCGGTAAATCAAATTAATTTTCTATTGTTTAATAATATTTTTTTTTAATAATATACCATAATTAAATTAAATTACAAATAAAATTATTTATAATTAAAATTATCAGAATAGCAATATTAAATGCTATTCAGTTATTTTCTATTCAACTATTCAGTATATTCAGTTATTTAGAATAGCAATTAAATGCTAAACGTATATTTTACATTACATTGTAAAAAAAGAAAATTTTTAGAATTCTAAGCAATTTTAATATTATTTATTATATAAATTTTGTAATTATTTAAATAATAATTTAATTTGAATTTGTTTTGTCTCAATAATATTTAAATTTTTGAATATAAAAGTTATTTAACTATTATTAATTATCCAAATTGTTTTAGACGCATTATTTTAGTCGATGGGTTATTTATTATTAAAAAGATTTTATAATTTTCTAAATAAAATCATTTTGGAAATTTTATAATGAAATTTTATAATGAAATTACTTTAATATCTTTGAATAATATCTCCATCAGTTTAGAAATTCAAACAATATGGTAAAAAACAATTCTACGATAAATTTTTTTTTAACCATATTATGCAACTTATCTTGATTCAAAATATAATATTTATTTTACTTAAATATATATTTATATACATATATATTAAATATACTTATAACTTAAATATTATTTAATTTATATAAAAAAGAAAAAATCAAATCATATTTTCTCTCAACGAAAAGGTTTTCTTTTTTTTTTAATTATTTTTTAATTTATTATTTTTCTCCACATATTTTATTATTTTTTTTTTTTATATATATAATATAAATAAATAATTATTATTTAAAATTAATAAATTAAAAAAAAAAATAAATACACAAAATAAATAAAAACAAAAACTAAAAAAAAAAAAACAAATAAATTATATGAAATATTTATTTTTTTTCTAAATTATGTAAAATTAAATTAAATACAAAAATAAAAAATTATAATATATGAAAAAAAAAAAAAACAAAAATTTATAAAACTAAGCAAAAATAGAAATTGAAAGAAAAATTAAAAAAAAATATTATAGAAATCCAATTACATATATATTATAATATTTACATACATATATATATATGTTATAATATATACATACATATTTGCTAAAAAGAAAAAAAAGAGAAAAAAAAAAAACACAAAGAAAACAAAAAATTGTATAATTTATCATTTTATTTATAAGGAAGAAATATTTAAGGGCGATTTAATAAAATTTTCCTCTTATTTTCATAATTAAAAAAAAAACACAATTTGTTTTTTATATTTTAAAATATTCCATTTATTTTTTTTTGTTTTCCAATTCCCTATTATAGTTTTGAAATGAAAAATTCTTTTCAAGTCTCATGGTTTTTTGAATCATAAACTGTTCATCAATAATTACTATTCAAAGTCAGTGTTGCGCTTAAAAATCATACACAGGATTTAAATACATAGTATAAATTTTCAATTTCAATTCAATTCATTTATTTCTCATAAGAGCAACTTGCTCGTATAGAGTATATATACATAATTATTACATTTCAAAATAACTTAATACTAAAATTGAACTTTAAAATAATTATGAAAAATAAAAATAAAAAATTTAAGGAAAGTACTAGAAATAAGAGCCCAAAAGGCTTTATGAAAAAAACATTATTTACAAATAAAAATACATGAATTTTTGAATTTTACGTAATTAAATATGTCTATCTGAGCCAAATCATTAGTGAATTTAATATAATATATATAGATAATGCAATTAGAATTATAATAAAACAATTACAACATATCAAAGTAAAAATAGAAGATATTCTTGAAAAGACAATAGTAATTTAATACAAAATTGCAATATGCATTCTGAATGAGAACTGCTTAAACTGTAAAACAATAGCCTAAGGACGTGATCAATATATCTCGCTATTTGACTCGCCAAGAGGGTTATTGACTACCATACATTTGTATAATGTAATTTCAGAGTGAGAAAAATTTTTCCGAATTTTTTATCTCGTTTTTTTTGTAAAATGCATACAAAATTTAATCATTATATTTATTCAGTTTATTTTTGAAGGTGATAGGTTCAGTCGACATTATGAAAATGAGTTCGAAAACCCGATTAGAGTAATTTTATTGGAAATTGTTTTATTCAATTAAAAAGATGAGAAATTTGATTTGAAAATAAATAAAAAGCGAGACGAAAAAGCGAAACACACAATTAGATTCTAAATCATATTATGAAAAATTATATAACAATGCTCCAATATCTTTTAATATAGCATATCCGACAAAAAAAAGCCCCAAAAAGTTGTAGCTTTGAGAATGTTTGTAATCCCCAATGGACATTAAAAATGGAATAGCAACTGTTTTGAGAAATCGTATAGCAAAACTGAAAGAACAAAAGAGAAATTTTAATAAAATTCATATGGTGCTCTTCATATATTCACCCTTATTCTCATAGACTTTCAGTGACTTTATGTGGTACGACATCAAAAATTTAAAAAAAATATTTTAGCTCTTATTGAGCCTTATTCTAGTTGTCGCGTCACTTACGTGACATTTGTCGTTGTCGCTGTCACATCACTTGAAATGTGGTATTCTAGTTGTCGAGTGACGTGACTGCGAGAAATAAACGAAAATGAAACGTTTCAAGTGAAATTGATACATTTTAAAAAGAAATTTTGGCGAGTAAAGTTCAAACTAAAAAAAAAAATTCGGTGTATATATTTATATTTTTAATCCGAGGGAAATAAAAAATGTCGTCATTTGCATTATGGTTTATGGATTCATCAGACTCCGAGAGTAATGAAATTGAAAAAAAAAACAACAATTTTAATATTTTAATATAATGTGACTTAAAGGTTTGCGATCATAAAATGCGCACCAGGTATGTGGATGCTAATAATCCGGGATCATCTCATGATTCCTTTATTGAAAATTACCTGAAATTTACATAAATTAATTAAATTTTAAATTAAACTTATGTTAAAATTACCTTCTGCCATCCTGCAGTACTTCTAATGGGCGGACCCAAGCTATTAAGCTTTTCTGTTAGCTGGTTCCATTTCGCATCAAACTCGCATTTGCTTATGCAGCTATTCTCAGCAAATTTAAGGCCTTTCGCAATAAAGGCGTTCTCCGTCATAAAATTTCCCAATTCTTCAAATTGCTTCCTTGTTGTTACTTTTAAGTTAAAAATAAAAATTAAATTATATATTATATGGTTTAATTTATGTATTAAATTACAAAATTTATTATTTTTTATATTTTTATTAAATTGTTTTGTTTAAACTTACATTTTTGGTGTATCCATCTCGCTTGTCACTTGTTAAATACATTTCGACAAAAAACGTCGTTTCACTACGACATGTGTCGCTCTACAACGACAACTGGAATATACCTGAAACACATTTTCCCGCTATTCCACGACACGTGTCACTGTAATCGCCATTTAGAATATCAAATTCAAGTCGTGACGACAATTGTCGCTCTACTTCGACAACTAGAATAAGGCTCATTATTTTTTAAAGTATATATCTAATGTTGGTTCTTGAGACTTTTCCTTTTGTATTCTTCAATTTCAAAATCAATTTTCTTTTAAAAACAGCAAAATTTTTAAGAAGTTATGAGAATAAACAGGACTATAAAGTAAAACAAAAAAAAAAGGTTAAAATTAGGTTTTATTAAAGCAATAACAAAATTTAATAGGAACTGAGAAAAAGAGAGTTTTTGTATTTACACAAACCCCACTTGAGATAGATTAGTTATTAATGTAATATAAAATTTCTAATTTAACCCATTTAAACTCAATTATCTGAGGTTATTTACACAAACAATATAAGTCTTATGTATTTAATTAAAATTGAAAATTTTTTTTTGTTTTATATGTATGTATGTAAGTAACAAATTTCATTTAATTTCAAATGATTTAATTTAACTGAAAAATGTTTTATCCTAAAAGTATGCAATTTTTTTTTAAAAATTTAATATTACTTTAAAAATTTTTGTTACCGATTTTATAATTTTCCTACAAGGTAGATATTGCAGGTGATACTTAATTTTTATTTGTAAAAATTATTGAAATAGATAGTAGTGATGGTAAAATAGTTAATTAAAATAAAGAAAAGAAAATGTTAATATTATTTATTAAGTGAACAATAAAAAAAATTTACTGGGACTTCGTACTCAAACTTGCCAGATTAAAGTGAAAATTTAAAATTTTCACCAATATCATTTAGTTCATAAAATTAGATTCCAATTTTCATTTGGATCCAAAATTTTTAATTTTTATGAATTAAAATTTCAATATTATTTTAAATAGATTAAATAGATTCGAATGCAGACACAAATTAGTTTTGGTGGGTTTAGATTAGCTTTAGTCAACTTTAAGCAGTTAGAAATTTTGAATTTTAAGCAATTATAAAAATTAAAATCGAGCTTTCAAATATAAAAGTAAGAGCATATAATATATAAGAGTATGTGAGTAATTACAGATTATAGAAGAAATTACTAATTATTTTTTTATTTAAAATACGTACGTATACTTAAAATTTATTAAAATTAATATTAATTAGAGCTCAAATACACATTGTGTATTATATACACACATTGTACATACATATATTATGGCACTTAAATACTATAATAATGAACATACATGTATATGTATATTATTTTTTAACTTTTTGTGTTGGTATATCATTAACTATAATTGTAACATCATCATTTTCACTTGGTGCCAATGGATTATATGTAAATAATTCACCACTTGAACTTGAACATTCATATATTGGACAACAATATGGTTGATGTTTTTGTAAATCTTGACCAATAATTTTACATGATTCTGGTGCATAAACAATTCCACAACTAAAAATATAAGATTATATATAGATAAAATAAAAGTTTTAGTAATTTATATAAGAAATTTATGTCTTAATTTGTCATAGACCCTTATTATTAAACATTTATTTATATGACCGTATTATATAATCTCGAATATATCAAATTAATTTTCTTCACATATAACGTTTTCATGGTTTTGCGAAAATAATAACTAATAAAATTTCTATAGAGTTGTAAGTATTAAGTAGAGGTATAATTTATCATGGATTCAACTGGTATCTGAAATAAAATCAAAACATTCTTCAAATTTTTTTCTCATCACGTAAAAGTAATTGCAATCAAATATCTGGACGACCCACATTAAGTGGGTTTCAAGTGGGCATCAAGTTTCACTGTATAGCTCTCCGTTTAGAGAAATTTTGTAAATAATATTTTTATTTTATTAAAATAAAAAAAAAAATAGAAAACAAGACTAATTCAAATGAGCTTGAAATCAAAATTTAATTTAATTGAATAATTCATTTATTAATTGCTTCTGATCAGCCCGTTTAATAAATAACACAATTAAATAAGAACTTTTTGCTCACTAAAAAAAAAACAAATAATATTCATAATTAACAAGTTTGAATATTAAGCATTATAAAATACAGATTTATACCGGATGAATTCTAGTTTCTAGTCTAACTCTATAACATTTTAAAATTTTCTTACTTACTCTCTTACAACAACTGTTCCAGGTCTAGAACAATAATACGATTTACATTCACCTTTCCATCGATACTAAAATTAAAAATAAATTAATAAAATTTTTTCTGGTTTTAATCTGTGAAAAACATACTCACATAAACATTAACAGACCATGGATGTCTAGTATGCTCATGATAACATTGATCTGGGTAATCTTAAATGATTAAAAATGATTTTATTTATTTTATATAATTTTTTTTCACAAATTCTTTAAATATTTTCAGACCTTCATGTTGTGCATCATCTAATATATATAATTTATATGTTATACTAAATGTAACACCACGATATGTTAATGAATAATTTGTTAAATATGTTGAACTTTCCAAAATATTTATTAAAAATTGTATTAAAAATATTAAAATTCCGCTCCAAGTTTTAATCATTTTTTCTTTTGTTTTTAATACAATAATTTCAAAAATTATACTAAAACATAATTTTTTTTTTACTATGATGAAATTCTAAGATATATTGTATGTATTATGTGTAAATGTATGTATACGTATTATAAATAATAATATAAGTATATAATATAATAAAAATAAAAGTATTTCGTATGTAAGATAATTCGTATATACGAATTTAAGAGTAAAAATATATAAACAAAAATAAAAAAAATATTTTTGATAAAAATTGACCATAACCTGGAGAAAAGTAAGCAGGACATGTTCGAGATATTAGTAAAATATCATTTAAGTGTAGGAGGCGCCCCAAACAGATATATTTTTATATTTTCTTATAAATTGTGTTCCAGATCAGCAGTATATTCGTAATTTCATGAAGACTGTGTTTCAGACAGAAACTGCTATCTATAGACAGAAATATTTTCATAACCAGACCGAGTTGTCATATATAAATTGCATTTCAGACAGACGATTTTCATAATTTAAAGAGTTTTCATATATAAACAGATAGACATGTTTTCATAAGCTGGCAAGTTTCTTCTTCTTCTTTCTAAGCATTAAAGCCCCCTGTGATTGAAAGCTTCCGCACCGATTCTCTTCCATTCCTCTCGATCTTGCTCCAAAACGGTGTTATTAGTACGAGCCATACTTCTCAAATCAGTTTCTACCATGTCTAACCACCTATACTTTTTGGTTTTCCCCTAGTTCTTGTACCACACTCACGATGCAAGAAAATCTTTTTAACAATATTATCGTGCGAAGAATATAGCTCAGTCACTCAATTGTTTGCGATTTTATAAAACGTAAGATACTTTTATACTGTTCAATTCACGATTGAACCTTAATCTGTAACTGCCATCTTCAAGTTGGAGTTGTTCACATATTTTTCTCAATATTTTTCTTTCGAATATAGATAGAAGTTTGCAATCTGATATTTTCATGTTCCAAACTTCACAGCCATATGCTAGAACAGGTTTTATCGGGGTCTTATAAATCTTCAGTTTCGTAGATCTTGATTCGATCGCATGAGTTTAATGTGAGCAAAATAACAATTATTCACCGCACTAATTTGCTGGCGAGTTTACATATATACATATAATTTTGTAAATTATATTCCAAGCAGACACATGAATTTTCTTAATTTGACGAGTTTTGATAGCACCTGCGTTCTACACACATATTTCGTAACTGGAAATGATTTCGTATTAATTAACGAATTGTCCCGAATTTTGTCCCGAATAATATCTATTAAACATTAATCACTCTAAAATTTTTAACCCAGTAGTTGAAAATATTACTTAAATATACAATTGTGCCATTTTATTTTCGTCACAATTTTTTTGAACCTATACTTACTTTTCATTTTAAGTTTATCTCATATCTCCTTTAATATTCTACTTATTCACAAATCATGTCTATTAAATTGAGTAATTGGGCTCATTTACAATAATTTATAAAATTAAATTGTACATTTTATTTCAGAAAATATATATACAAAATTTTGAACTAAATACAATTCAAATACTGAACTTAATACATTTTTATAGGTTTTATGTACAAACATACACATTATTCTTAGATGTATACATATATAAACATACATACATATATACATATACTCTAATAAGTAAGTTTGTTTATGTAAACTTTAAGAATACGATTAATTTAACTTTGTTGTACATAATATGGTTACAGAAATATTGTAACTTAGAGTAACTTATAAAGATGACTAATTTTAACGGAAGTGAACTGTTCACAAAAAAAAATTGTTCTAAAAAAAAAAAATTTTTTAAGTCGCCAAAATCAATTAAGATTATAAAACAAAATAATAAGAAATTACGTATTAGCGTTAATTTCCCGATAAAAACACTATATGAATATTAGAGATGTTATTTTTGAGTCTTTCTATTAAACACTCTCAATATTTCTGAAATTAAATTGAAATATTTCGTTAATTCAAACTTTCTTTAAAAACTATTCAGCAGCTCAAATTCAAAGTAAAAATATTGACAAATATGAAAATTCAAAAGTATTGTCAAGTCACCTGCTGTCAGTTGATAATAATTTTCCCCAACATAACGGTTGACAGTAATTTTTAGTTTACGTTTTTTTACAGAAAGTAGAAGACTTTCTGTAGAAGAAGAAGAAGAAGGCAACAAAATTACGGACACTGCTCAGTTTTTGGAGAAAACGAAAAGAACAAAAATATTCATCTGTATATTCACAGCACAATAGGAAATATTTTATCTGTGTCACACTTACCCATAGGTAAATTTCCTAAGATTTGCCAATATTGTTACAAAATTATGACTGAAGCTCTCCCGTATTTTGGTCGTATGAACATAAAATTTCGATATTTTCGCTTTATACTGTTGCAAATTGCAAATGTAAGGCTTTCTTTCTGAAATTTATTAAATTGCTAAGGTTTTCTTTTCAATTCATCTACTTAACTGTTGTCCCCTTAAGCAACCGGGACTATTTTAATAAACAACAATTAAAAAGCTCCAAATACGAATATTTTGACGTAAATCACAGATAAACAATTATTTTTTTTTTTTTTTTGAAAATTCTAAAAAAATTGTTTCCAAAAAAAAACAAACAAATAAAAACGCGTATATTTTAAAGTTTTCAATGAATAACAGCTGAAAATAAAATAAAAAAATAAATAAAAATTAAGACGCATAAAGGTAAATGACATGTGATTTAAACTCATTTCACATTCTGTATGGTAGTGTGGTCAACTCATGTCTGTAGTTTATGTTTGGTAAGTGAAGAACTTGCTAATGCACATCAATTATTGGAGCACAGCGTGATTTTTTTGATGTACGACGAGTTTTTGTGCGAACACTAATGAATGCTCACATTGTATAAAGTCAAAATAATTTTTTTTTTTATTTTTCGTTATAACTTATAAGAAATTTTAATTAATTATCAAAGCAAATTGATATTTTTTGGAGGTAAAATAAAATTTTAAATCCTTTATTAATAAAATGTAAAGGTGTCAGTTTTATACAAGATATTTTGTCATTAAGTTTTTAATAAATGATTTATCACCCGGATATTTACTTTCCTCATTTTAAAATATTTTTGCCAAAAAATTAAAATAAAAAGAAGGTATACTAAATGTTTGTTCAAAACAGAAAAGCAAAATACTTGATAGTTAGTAAGTTCCGTTCCTTAAATATTTGATGTTTTTATGAATAAATTTTTTCTTAATTGGGTTTGTTTTTTGTGTTTATAAAAGCTATACTTGCATTTATATTCATAAAATATGATGAAAGAGAAAAAAAATATAATTAACCGGTTAAGAAATTCTTTGGTGATAATGTAGATAGTGTTACCAGAGGTATACCAAAAATGATTTTCTTATACCACTCAAGATTTAATTAACAGATATATTTAAGGGTGTTTAAGGTGCAGTTACCTTCGAAAATAGATTCTTATTAGAAGAGAGAATAATTAAGGTGCAGAGAGGTCGTTCGAAAATAGATTCTTGTGATGAGGCCAATAGCAAACATGTGCATGATCTTACTAATTCTCCTTACATCATATTTACCTCAATAATCTAAAATTATGTATTTTGAATGAAAAATAAAGAATTTAGTAAATGACGTATGGTTACATCCCATGCACTTCTCATAATTCTAATTAATTTATAGATACATAGAAAAAAAAACTCTGATGCAAAATATTAAATTAATAAATGCAATTTTTCTATAGATAATTTCGACTACGTATAGTTTAGTTTTCACCACAATAAGAGCACAAATTTCCAGGGGGGTAATTTGCTTTCTACACAACCCACAGATCGTATCATATTGGAATATTTAATTTTTTGGTGCAATATTCAATTAAGAACTAATTAACATATCAATTGATTAAGTCAGAAATAGAAAAAAAAATCTATTTAAAGACTAGTTTTTTACATTTTTCAATCCCAGTATACATTTGAAAATTGCAGTATAGTTATCCAACATCTTCTCTATTATAGAATTTTAAAAATTTAATAATGAATAATTTTTTAAAAATTTATTTACTTTTTCTATTAATGGCGATAAAATTGCAAATAATTAAAGGATTTGATTCTCGTGTTACATTTGATAATTTAACATTTATTTTAAGAGATTTAGAACCGATAGAAGAAGATTCATGGCATAACGAAGGTAATTGCGTATAAGTAATAAGGTGATAAAAATTTAATTGTCAAAGCAAAACAATTTTTAGTTATTAAATTAAGGAATTAAAACGTTTTGTAAATTATTTTATGCATTAATGAATAGATAAACCACAAGAATGTTATTTTCGTTCAACTGGAAATTATTGGGGTGTCGGTGAACATTGGGGACCAGGAAGTCAATGTTGGATTGCAAGATGCATTAGACCTGGAGAAGTATCAATATTAAGGTAAAAGTTAAAATATTAAATTTAAAAGTAAATTGAAGATTTGGGTGATACCAAAAAAAACTAACTACATGTTATGATTTTAATTTTAGTTGTGGTGAAGTTGAATCAGCTGAAGATGGTTATACAAATAGATATTGCCAAAATATTGGAATGGATTTTAGTAGACCATATCCAGGATGTTGTACAAGATTTTTATGCCGTAGATTAAATGATTCAGTACCATATATATATAATCCATCAGTACCAGGTGGTGGCCGTGAAAGACCGTATTATAAACGATGGGTTTTTTAATTTTTTAATGAGTAAATGTTACGTTTTTGTAAATCTAACACTCGTTAGCTGCTTTTTTAAAATAATGTGCGAGAATTATTAAAAATTGAATTATGTTCTCAAGATTAGATAATTTTATATTATATTGTTAAATAAACTATTTGAAAATTAAGTTATAACCATTAAATTTTGATTGTAATATTATTTTATAGAAATGCAATTCATAGAGGTGAAAGAAATTTAAAACTCCCAATTTGGAAAACGACTACACAGTTTTAGTTACTTTATTTCTTCATTAAACTAACGAGCAAAATTTTAAATTTTTTAATTTCTTATTTTTTAAGTTGAACAAAATCCCTGATTCCTATTCTAATTTTTTTTCTACTTATTCCCATTTTATTTTATAATTGCTTCTTTTCCAATTATTTCCCAATGAAAATTGTCTTAAATTATATAGAAAGGCGTAAAGTCAATACAATAAATATTTTGCAAAAGTTGGTGTTTGCAAAAAATTTGTTGCGAAATAAGTTACTATGAATTTTTAGATTAACACGAGGGTAAAAAGAACTTGAAATTATTGTAATTCTGACATATTTTCGACATAAAAATGGGTTATCTCTGAATTCTCTGATATAAAAAAATAAAAAATCTAACAAAAAATACCATTCCTATATTAATTTTGGTACGTGTTCAGACAAAATTAAAGAAAATTTAATTTTTCGAAACTATAGTAATAGCTTGAAATTTCAAAACTTACTTCTAAACAACATTTTTACATATTCTTCATATTTTATACTCTTTATACATAATTATTCTGTCTACAAACTAATTTTCAATATAAAGTCAATATGTTAAATCAAATTTTTTGCTAAAAGAAATTTAATTTGTAAAATTTAATTAGAACAACAAATACATATTTTTTTAATCATTCGACAATTTATATCTATACACTCTTCAATTTCTTCAGCTTCTATATTTTATATTGAAAAATTATTGGTCAGCTTAAACTAATCTAAACCATACTTATATGCAATTCATTTTGTAATTATCTGAAATATTTTTACCACAGCTCATTCTCTTATATTTAATCAAACACATAAAATAATATGATAGGTAATATTGTAAATTTCATAATCTATATACTTTTACATAAATTCAAATAAATAATATTTTTTCAATAAATAAATAGTTTATAAATTTGAAATTATATTAAAAATAAAACTATAGGTACTTTAATTTGAATTTTTCAATTGTCTACATAATATGCATATGTATTGCGAAATTTTTATTCTTCTTCAAGATCACCTTCATATGGTGTTAAAGGATTATATAAGAATTCTTTATTATCACGTGCTTTACATTTAAATATCCAACAGCAAGCTGGATATGGACCATCACCTTCACGATGTGTACGGCATATAATACCATCAGCAGTAACAGCACCACAACTAAAATATAAAAAATAAAATTATTATTACCATTTATTCAGTTCTGTTAGTCTAAAATATAATTTGGAAAAAAAATTGTTTTAACTGTTCAACTTGAATTCGTCCATTTTCCGTACATGTCATCCTTTTACATTCATCTGGTGGATTATAAATTGTACCAATATCCCATACTTTTTTATAAAAATTTATAAAGCATTTGTCTGGATATTCTATAAAATATAAAATTTATATGTACATATATGCATATATGTATGTACTTTGAATGAATATTCAAAACTCACCATTTTTATTATTTGATTCTAATAAATAAGGTTTATTGCTAACTTTGAATGTGTTATTACGATAAATTACCAAATATTTTGGATATTTTTCTTTTGTTGCAATTCCAATAATGAAAATTTCAATTATAAATATTATTAATAAAATTTTTTTCTTCATTTTAAAATAATTTGTATTTAATAATTTTTTAATAAATATTTTGATTTGACTTATTCGATATGACAGGAAAATAATTACGATTTTGAAAATGAAAAAATTTTGCGCGCAACCTCTCTCACACTTTATGAGTACAAATCTGATAACGTGAACTAGTCTGTACTTGTAACAAACAAATATGTAATTTCCGTCTTAGATTTTTTTAAACTTCTTTAGATGAAATTTGAGATTTTATCTACAATAATAAAATATTTTTCATCTCATTTTCGACTTGAGTAGATTTTAAGGATTTGATTTCTATATTTAGAAAATTAAAAAAAAAAAAAGCTTTTTCTTTATTATTTTGCCCTCTTTGCGATTTTTCTCTTGAATTGCAAATGCAATTTAATTTTTTCGACATATGTATATAGATAGTGTCGACACCTATACATTATAATATAGAACTAAATCATTATAATATGACGTAGGCGCTACTTACAAATAATAATTTATTTGTTATTATTTTTGGAATATATACAATAATTTTACTTGTAGGTTATGAGTTTCCAGTCGTTTCATAAGTGCTGGTAAAATAAAAATCTAAGATATTTTAAAAGATTTTATTGCAGAGGCCTAGTATACCCAGGCACACATACGTAAACATACAAAATATTTATCTCATAAGATATATAGGTTACTTTGGTTAAATAAATAGATAGTTATAACACCGTTCTTAACTATACTATACATATTCCCATTTGGAAATCGTCATCGATATCCTGCAGGTTGACAAAGTCAATCTATTTTGAATTTTATGCAATTTTATGAGCAAACCACGTGGTTTAAAAGATTACCATTTGGTCTTAAAAAATTTAAAAATCAGGGAAAAAAATTCCATTAGGTTTTCAATTATGAGTTGTAAAATAATAAGTTGTACAGCATTCCAAAGCTATGTAGTTTTTTTATAACTATCAAAAGAAAGATGTACCTTTCCTATTTATTCATTTAATCTTAAATAAAAAGCCATTAAAATTTGATGGAAGTAATAGTTTTATTTTCTTTAAATCTAACGAAATGGTAAGCCAAATTTTACATAAACTTACTGTTCATTTTATTGTATATAAGTATCTACAGTCGAACACAATTATACGCATACCCTTTTGGGCAGAATTTTTCCTGCAGATATCAGTATTGAACAATTATCCATTTCCTATTTGCAACATTAAATTTTTTTGTCAACTTTATAATAGAAATGACAACGAAAATGTATTATGGGTAAGTTATTATATTGAATATAAATTAACAATTCCTATGTTACGCGCCAGATGGCTCACCAAAATTTATTTTTATCAATAACGTTGCCAAAAAATTTTATGTTTATAAGCAAAAATCAGAATCGCCTTGTATGAAACTCTGACAAAATTATCAAAGAATTGTAGTTAAGCGTTACAAATAACATCAGGAATCAGAAAAATTACATGCAGAGAAAAAAAGCAACGCATATAAATGAGTTTTGCATATATGCGTATTGCAAAAAAATGTGTTCAACTGTATATGCTTACAAATTTTACAGGCATATCTCTAAAAATTTTAAAACCAATTTATACTCTGAATAAAAATTAAAATAATTGAGACATACATACTTATATACATAACGTATGTATATTTAAAAAAATCTTTAATAAAAATAGAAATAAAACGTGCATTTCTTTTGCAAAAAATAAAAAAAAATTCAAATGAATTAAATTGTAACAATAAAAATAATAAAATGCTTAGAGCAGAGTCAAAAATGTAAAAGAAATTTGAATGTTTGAGATCCCACCTGAATGTAAGTATATTTTAATGTCATAGATATCGTTGACAAAACTTATAGTGCATATTTTTGTAGTTATTTGTAGTTGGTTAATTATGATTGTAATAGCGGAATTCTAGTTGGATGGTTTGAAATTGCAATTTAAATGTTCACGTAATGAAACAAAAGATTTTAGTATCAACTTTAGTCTAGGTGTGTAGCTGTTAATGATTTGACAATTTTGTAATTCACTAACACAACTCCAAACAATCAATTATATTTAATTATTATAGTAAAACAAACATTTCGCCTAATTTCAATTTAGCTTAACCAAATTAATTTATAGACTTTTAAAAGTAGTAGCAACATTATTGTAAAACTTTATAAATTTTTGTTTTTAAACTAACCGGCATGAGTAGTTGGTCCGAATATAACAAATTATGCATGTATATGTATGTAAACCCATTTTTATATATCTTCAGATAGTTTGACCTAATTGACGAATCGACAATATTTTTTTCAATTTACGATTAAATTAGAAAAGAAAAGAAGGTTTATTTTTAGTTTTATTTAAAGTACGGTTTATTTTGTTAATCTTTGCGACCTTGACAGTAGTATTGTGTATGTGTTATCTGTATGTACATTAAATAAATATTTTATATGCATATAGATTCATACATCGTTGATTCATACAAAATAAACGAAGAGTTTTAAAATTTCTCTTAAAATTTTGAAAGTTTAAGAAATGAAACTCTCATTTTGTTCTAATTGGGATTAAAAAAAAAAGCTTTTAAAGTGTCATAAGTTTAGATAAAAGTAATTTTATTGTCACTGAGTTGATGTATTCATTGTTTGACTTTTCTCAGTTATTCTCACGCAAGTTAATTGTTAATATGCGAGTAAATAAATGTTATTGCGCCCAATTTCTGAGTACGAAAACATTAATATTTCAAATGCATATGTTACGTATAACAAATTGTGAATAGCCCTTTATGCTATAGAATTAAAAATGTTAGTCAAATTTTAAATCGAAAATTTCATTTGAAATTATAAAATTTCCCTTACATAATTTTTAAATGAATAGGTATATAGACATCTGCTTTTGTCAAAAAAATTATTGTAGGTATACGTTAACCGTTTTCACCTTTACGTGAAACTTAAATACATTATAGCTACCTTATAATATTTTTCTATTAAATATATAACTTTTTGCCTTTAATTTTTATTGAACCAAATGCATGTATGTATTTATTAAAAATGCAATGCACGAATCCCGCATTTTATTGCAGAAATCACCCGCATATTTTTGGTGTAAAAATGTTTTTGAAATTTCATTATTTTTCCCTCATTACCTTTACTAAATAATGATATATTCACAATATATATAACATAATATATATATATGCATATGTATATGGGATATAATGAGTATAACACAATTATACATACCAAAAATACTTTAAATTCCCCTAAATACTTTCACATTAGAAAGGACAAAAACACTAAATCAATTAAATTCAATTTTATCAATTTTCACCCAAAAATCAACCTTTTATAACTTTTTAACAGTGTAAAACAGTGTAAAAATTAAAGGAAGGACTTCTCATTCCCACATTCAACCGAATGTTTATCTTGTATAACTATACAAAACTCAAATAATAAGGAGTGTAAGAGAAAAATGCAACAAATACAAAAAAAAAAATATAAACAATTTTTATCACCCCTTTTCCGTTTTTTTTTTTTCTATGATCTTTTCACCCCTGCTGAACACTTAAAATTCTTTGTCAAATATTATAAAATGAAAGTGCAATTTTTTTACCATGAGTTCGTGTAAATGTGAACATTTATAATATTTTTATAATATCCTTATGCGTTTGTCCTTTTATTACGATATTATTAAAGAGTACGTGCTTCAAAAGATCGTTATTAAATAAATGCGGTATATTTAAAAATATTTTCGGTTCATAATGAATGAAGTGCTTGCTCTTATATTGATGTGAAGTTTTTGGTTATTAAGGATAAAAAAACCGTTATTATATTTTAAATTTTTCCTATTACTTACTTAACATAGAAATTATGAACTTTTAAGTGTTGAAATTAGGAAATTTGAAGTGTCGTGAGAGAGTAAAATCGAAAATTCTCTTATACATATAAAATATTAAAATTAGATTTTCAATGCATTTTGTCGAGGGTTAAAAATGACATTGATAAATTATATTTGTTTTGTATATTTTTGTGTGTTGGTTTGCAAGTACCAGTAGATTTTTCTAATTTTCTTTTTTTAATCTAGCAAAAATGTTATTATTTTAAGGTATTTTGTGAATTTGAAAATTAAACAGGACATGAATATAAAAGTAGATGGTGTGAAAATTTTGAATACACCAAAGAAAAAGAAAGAATATAGTCCTTGAAATTAAATACAGAATTATGTAAAAAAGATAAACACTTGAGAGATGAATTTGATTATAATCACACCACACATGATATATGTACATATTTATAATTGTTATTTAAATGCGAGTATGTTTGTAAATCCATAAATATTAAAAATAAATAGTGAAAGTGTTATAAGCCGCGTAATTATATTCTTTAATATGTGTACGTATATAATTACAATATGCAAACGATTAAAATTTTGGAGATGAATTAACGATATTTAGACTGTAGGCACGCAGTTTGAGTGGGCACAGCGCGGTTGCCTCTCAAACCACATATTCGCTGGATGAAATGTTTGAAGGGCTATTTGATGTGGAAATAGTGGTTTCTTACATTACTGCTTACACAATAATTATAAAAGATTATAAGATTATGTATTAAATAATGATGACAATGAAATAAATCTCGAAACTGAACTCAAACTAAAAAAGTCGGTTTAACTACATATAAAACAACACGTTTCCACTTGCTGTTATAGTGATGTCCTTTTCATAATCAGCAGCTATGATGCGTATGTAATATGCATGAAAATAAGAGAAGAGTATTTCATCTTAAAATGATTGACATTTATTACCCGGAATTAGTTTACTGCAAAAGCCTTAAACTCGCTGTTCTAAATGATATTCTTCTCTATCTCTCCCAGTACAGGGTTATTTTATAGCAGTGACTGTACTTTCATCATTATAAAATTCATTTTTTCGAAGACTTATTTTCCTTCTTGCTTCGGCGAACAAATTTTTACCCATAATTTTGTTTTTTCACTTGTACATTCTCTCAGATTTTAATATTTCGCAAAAATTTAATAAATTATCATAAAACTTTATTCAACTTAAATATTTTCTGTATAGGGAACGTCTAAATTGAAGATTTGCTTTCTTTTTAATAAATTTTGAGTCTTTTTTTCCAGCATAATACGAAATGAGTTCATCTACATACACATATATGATATAAATTTGAAGAAGTCTTGTTGGATGTCAATATAAACACGATCTGTTATTAAAAATTATAAAAGATCTTTTAAAGTAAATCAAAATATTACAATCCATTTCGCCAATTTGATGTATTAACATCGTAAAATCAGTTGCCGTATCCTTACTACTGACTGCATGGTTATTTTCGTATTGCTGGTTACATAACTACATAGGATATACGATTTTTTAAAATTTATACTAAAAAGCAATTGTTTAAACATTTTAAATTAATGATTTACAATAAAAATTTAATAATTTTTTCAAATCACCCTCGTAAGAACCAAAAAAAAACAACAATAACTTTTATCCTTTACCTATTTTTTTGCAAGCCCACAATAAAACAAAAAAAAAAATAGCAAAAGCGAATTTTTTTTATTTAATCAAACGACCTTCTTACTTTCACATTGTAATCTTCATTTTATGTCAAGAGAAAAAAACATTCCAGTGAGTTTATTAATGGTGCCGGTAGACAATAACAACATTTTTTACTGTTTTCTTATTATACCCGCACGAACGTCGTATGTTCGAAGAGTATTCTAAATTTGCCTTAACGTTTAACGTTTTGCCTTAACGTTTGTTAAATTTTGCCTTAAACGTTTGTAAATTTGCCTTAGCGTTTGTTAATTTGCCTTAACGTTTCTAACACTAGAAATAATGGTTCGAAATATACACATAAGTGTTTTTGATCAGCGTCAAACCATGTCTAAGTTGGTTTAAACCATGTGTTTCTGTCCAATTGCCCATCTGCCCGTTCGTTCCAACGTTAACTTAATAACTAATTAAGTTAAACTCACCAAATTTTCAAAGGCAGTAATGTCAGAACCCTATTTAAATTGGATGTAACCGAGATAAAAGTAATTTAGCCGTAATTTGGCCATGTCTCAGAAATGATTCAACCTATAATATCGAAATTTCGCGCAAACAAGTATACAATCGTGGCTTATAATATGTATGATAAATATCGTTGAAATTTTTTGACACATTATGGTAATTGTCGTACAACTTCAATAGTTGTTTCGTAATATATTTGAAACTATTGAAATTACAATACTGAAACTACAACATCTATTATTTCTGTGCGAACTTGTATGTTCTAAAGCTATACGTTATTATGAATTCGCCAATTGAATAAAAAGTTCATACGCGTATCACAGAATTTGCATGGTCAACTGTATTTTTTCTTGCTTTTTTCTTATTTTCTTCAGTAATACCAATTCAACCCTCTTTACCTCGATGTTTCAACTGTTTTTAACATAAGCACCAAAAAAATTGAACAACAAATTAATGAATATATTTATAGTGGTGTTAATAATATTGTGCTGGTGGAATTAAATGAACAAAGGCAATTACTTTTGAATCAGGGAAATGAAACTAATAATAAGGATCATATAGGAAAACAATATGTTAAATGTCCCATTCTAATATTTTTAAATATGTTTTTGCTATTTTATTAAATGGGAAATATGTACGTGCACATTGTATTGAGAGTTATGCCAAAATAATTCGAAAGGTACTGAATTTCAAGTTTCCTTATTTTAGTCTTTTATTTTCAATTGAATTACTGCATATTATATTTGGCACTTAAAAGTGCTGGTTTATTCAATTTTTGAATCAATAATGATTGTTTCTTATGTAAATCAAATGGGATAACAATATTATAAGTGTATTTATATAATTAGAAAATAAAGAGGGATCAAAAAGGATTTTTGAATTTTGTGTACATAAAAAATTATAACAAAAAAAAATATTTATTTTTTGATGTATATTTAAGGACATTCCGTTTTTATGAAGTGAAGTACTCGTTTTGTAACAGTAATTCAACTATTCAAGTATTTTGTGGGTATATTAAATATGTAGAAAAGATTTAAAATCTGGCATATTATTGAAATTCATTTGTAATACCAAAATGGTTAAAATGAAGAATCATATTTTATCGTTTATTTAATTTTAAATGTGGAGAGGATTAATTGGTATTAGTTATAGTCGAATTTATATACAATAAAAGATTCCAAACAACAAACAAGCCGCTTTGAGTAGTAAAAACGATCACCGTTTCGTTTGTTCGAACGTTCATACGTTCATTTCAATAAAAAAAATTCAACACAACTAACGAAAAATATTTAATATCAGCCTATAAAACTTGGGCTAGCGCAGGAAACATGATGCACATACACCACCATTGTCAATCCTTCACATACATCTCTGTTTTATAAGTTAATTATACATCGTTCTTTTCGAATTTTACTGGAACTAAAAAGAGAAAAACCCGAAATTTCCACAACTAATTTCGTTGGCAATTCCTTTAAGAACGCTACTGCTTAAACATAACATATTAAATATACCGCTTCACGTTTCACAAAGCAAGCATCATGAACAATCAAATTACACACATACAGTAATAGGTATATCTGTTGACTTACACACATAGTACAGTAATATATCATGAAAATTTAAAATTACCACGAAGGTTACTAATTTTATTTGGTTATTGTGGTGATGGTGAGAAATAAATTTCTGTTATGATTAACAGATATTAAATAATAATCCTCTTTACATTATATAATTATATGCGCAAATGAGCAATAATCAAATCGAATTAGGCATAAAATGTTAACGATTTTAGTTCATTACATATGATGTACGAGAATATAACACTTCAAAGCCTATTCCTGAAATAAATAATAAATATAGGGACTTGAGCACAAATATATTTCCTATTCCCAATTTTACTAATAATAATTACGCAATACCGTAAATGAAATTTATAAGATTATTGTTAAAATCTGTGAATCAACTTTGGAAAACGACAAATTTTCAATATGGTCAATATTAATTTATATTCTCATTTACAATAGTTAAATGTGTCGTATGAATCATTGAATTACATATATTAAAAACTTAAAATGCCTGTAACTCCTAATCTATAAATTTTGTATAAAATTCTAATAAAATATTTTAATACATAATAATTAATCATTTTCAATATTTAATGTTTTCTTTTGAATTCGAAAGTGAATATGAATAGTATTTCTAAAAATAAAGTTAGTAACACAAAAAAAAAAATAATAAAATTTATAAACTATTTTTAAAACCGAACCTACACTATAAACAAAGAAGCACTTACAAATCAAATATTTCTAGTTTTTTTCTAATTTCTCCTAAATTTAGCTTTTCTAAATTTGAAATGAAAAAACAAAAACAACTTCACTGACCTTTCGGGTCGAAACTAATTAAGAATTTTAAAATGTTGCTGATATTTGTAATGTAAAAAATAGATAAAAAGTAAAGAAAGGTTAAAAGACATTTTACTTACTGAATTTTTACAAAAAAAAATTGCGCTCATATAATTTGAGTAGGTCCATTATGTAATTGCTCCTCCATTTATTTTCAATATTTGAACTATAGAAAACTATACTTGGGCTGCTATAATAAGCGGCTTGTCAGGTCACTTATAATATTTATTTACTTTGATTTTGCACAATTCTTGGTGTTTTAAAAAAATTTTTAAGCTGTTCTGCATTATACGAGTATTTTTATAGAAGTTATAATTTTCGTCCTTATCATAAAAATGAGGTCCCAGACAGATATGCAATTTTCAGTTTTAGAACTATGTTTGATTGATTATTTGCATTCCAAAGCTCTTATATTCAAGCGTGCACACATGCGACTGTATATGATTGTATGCAATTAAGAAATCAAACAGTTTTGTAATTTTATACAAACTAACTGCAATTTTTAGTAAACGCAATCGATTTGAATTGGCGCAGCAGTTTAGTTGCTTTGATGTGCAAGATTTCATTAGCATTAATTTTTTTTAGGATTCACCTTTTTTTTACAATAATTTACATATTATTCACGAGTAATAATTAAATTAAATCACGAGTAATCGCGAAATGTTCATACAAGAAACTGTTACTGTAAGTTGATCGTTGACATTTATTAACATAATTGACATTTTGATCCTATAAAGTTTAAATTAATAATTAAATTCACCTTCAAAGTTTTAAATACCAGTAAGTTTTTAGGATCACATAAATTTTACTTTCATTGAAATAAATTTAATTTGATACCAAATTAACAACAAAATAAATTCAAACTGTTGTTTATCTAAATATATTTTTGCTATCGTCACAGGTACCAACTATTTTAATATTCAGCTCGTATTTTTAATATTCTAATAAAAATTTCCCATTTCATTTGAAAAATAAAAAAAAAAAAAACAAGATAATAAAAAAAAATTACTCATCTTTTTGTTTTTTTGCTTTATAAAGGTAAACAACAAGACTTGTCATTATGACTTAGCGCCAGTGTGTGACGTCATTAATGGAGACAGATTTCTTTGAGTAAAATGCAAAATAGAGAATGTTAAATAACCAAAAAAAACCACTATAGCCATAAAAAATTCTAGAATTTATTTATTATTTGTACATACACACAAGCAATATAATTGAATACATACTTATAGATCACATTTTTTATATACAAGTATGTAGATATGTAAATATACCAGATATCGTTTTTATTGACCAAAAATGCTACTTTCTGTCGAAAATTTTTGTAAATAACCAATCACCGACAAAAAAAAAACAACCTAAAAAAAAATTCAAAACCACAAAAATATTTTTATTTTGAATTCTTTTTTTTTTTTGCTGATTTTTTATTACTCTGTTGGGATTCGATAAAATTTTTCTTTAAAGTTAATTATCTTAAAGTTTTGGACTCATTCTAATAAAAAAAAAATAATATTATAAAAAATGACGAAAAAATGATCAAGAATGTGTGAGTTATCCATGGCAATCATAGGATAATTTCAAAATAAAAAACATAACCATTGTTTAACAAACACTTTTAGATATAAAGAGGCACTAGTAATAAACTTATAAATAAGTAAAATAACGTGACGTGATCTTCCCACATAAATTTTAGAAATAATGTTAACGGAATTCGGAAACTGAATCTATCAATGACATTTCCATATATAAATAAAGCACGAAGTTTTGTACTTTATCATTTTCTTTTTTCAAAACAAAATTAAAAAGGTAATTTTTCAATTACGATATTTATGTACATATATTGACGCATATTATAACATTGAGCACACATACATTTTGTTAATTGAAATAGTATTGTCAAAGTATTTGTCATTTATTTAAGCAATAAATGTTAAAGTTTATAATTATTATGACGTTAGATTTTAGGCCAATTGGAAATACTGAACAAAACAAAAAAATACTTGTGTTACCATATTTGAGATTTTTGAAGCATTAATCAAGCGTCCATCGAGAGCAGCGGGTCTACGTGTCTAAAACTTGTAAAGTGTCTATTATGCTAATTTATTTGTCAAAAACTGACATCAACAACTCTGGTTTTTCATTTTTTTGAAATAATTTAAAAAAGAGATGAAATTTAAAGTTTTAAAACTGAAATAATAATAATTGAGAAAAAAAAAAACGATAATATGGCACTAATTCTCGCATTTGCAAAAACTTTCATAAAAGTCATTCGCTCTTGTTTACCATTTGCAAAGAAAAAATTTTAAAAATCAAATAAATGAAAATGAAATTATGCAATAATTATTACAAACAAAAGTTTATGAAAGAGAGTCTCACACGTTTTTCTCTAAATAAATTTCAAATTTTCTGAATAAACCAACGAATCACGAAATTTTGTTTAAGAAAATTTGCGTAGCTTTTTTAATAGGCTTATAATACTAGTAAACCTCAATACTGAATATTTTGCGTTTGACCTGGTTATGGTACATAAATACACACATACACACATATACATATACCAAAAGTTTCTTATTGTTATAAAATATTGGATCATATTCACGCATAATTTGATTACACAATAATAACAATAATAAATAAAATTTCCCATCTTAGTAATTCTCGCCTACACAATGAGCAGCTCAACATTTTCTTTTGAAAAACGAATGTCAAATTGAATTTAATAATCAATTATAGTCTTATATACAAATATTATAAATATATATACATACTTACATACTTATACCTATATAATATTTCTCTATACACCTAATTGTACAACCTACATACGTATACATACATACATATGTATATTCTTGAATATTTTGCATGCACGTAATTATGCATAAAGCACATTTTATAAACGAACAATATATTGCGTCATTTACAGTTTAAGTGTAGTATTTAAGTATAATTTAAAAAAAAAAACTATTGTAGATAGACATATACATACATGTAAGTATGTATACATACATATAAATATGCTTAGTGTCACGGCATACTTACTTACAATTAGATGTAAGCGATAAAATTTATTAAATATAAAAAAACACAATAAACATCGCGTGGGATGCTTAGTTTTCCTGTAAAAGCTGTTATGAATAAATTGGGAAAAACTAATTATAATGAAGAGGTTCTTTAAAAATTTTTAATATTCATATATGTATGTATGTTCACCTATATGCATGTGCTTGGTAATATTGAAAATATAATGACGAAAATCAAAGCTTTACGTGAAAAATTTTAAATTTTATCTCAATTTATTCAGAAATCATTCAGAAATAGGAGGGAATTCAATTCACGTACATATGTTTATCTTTAGAATAATAGCAATATAATACACACACTCATATACATTAGTAAACTTACATTAATTCCGATTTAAAATTCCGAATTGAATAATTTACTCGAACACCTTAACCTCATGGGTTACATATCATATATGTAATATTTTAATCAATTAAACTCTCAGATTAGTAGTATAATAAATTGTAGTACACATTACAGATCGTTAAACATTAACAATATTAATTTTGTTCGGTTAATAAAGATTATCCGTTTTAAGAAACTTGAAGGTTGTCTACAATAATTGTCATTTTAAATTAACGAAACTTCAAATCAAATTGAGTATAATTTTAAATAACCTTCTAGTTTTATATAATTTTATTAGGTTATATCTTGTAGGTAAGCTTACCTACAAGAGCATCTCACTCACATTGGAATTGTAATAATACCGTATCGATACAGAATTCAGCAATTGGCATTTATAACCTGAATTCTGCATTAAGATATAGTATTATTACAATTCCGAAATTAGGGTATATAATATAATACTCGTAAATATGTAAATGACTGTAATGTGTCAATGTGCGAGATATCGCAGCAAAAGCAATATAACTAAATAAAGAAATCACATTTAAAATTATTGTAATGTTGTAATTAATCTTTTTAATGTTTTGTCTTAATTAATTTTAAAATTTTCAAGTTCTTTTTAAAAATCAATGCAATTGTTTAAATATTGCAATAAAAATATAATGTTTATGTGTATACAAGCAATGACAGGTCTCGATTTTGAATTAAAACTCTACCTAGATCTAGTATACATAAAATTTCAATAAACTGACATTAGAAATGTCAATTTTTTGATGGTATTTTTTCAATAACGGCGCTCCAAATATTTTTATTTAATATTTTAATTTTAAAAAAGACTAGAAGAGGCCTAGAAGCGTAAATTCTGCTAAAGAATTATAAAAATTCGCAAGAGAGTCAAATAATATAAAAAATTACATTCAAACTCGTTGTATGTAAAATACAAAAAAACCACTCATGTGTTTCTTTAATTATAAAATTAATACTCTAATCATATAATCTAATCAGATGACATTCAAAATTTCATAATTTGACGTTTCATCATACGATAATGTATCTGTGATAAAACACACTCAAATAAATATATTACTAACGTTATCAACGCCAATGACACATTAAAATTAATTAACTTTTTCGGCATTATTTCGATTTTATTTCAATTGTTATTAACGAAACTACAAAATTCGAATACTATTTTGGAATTTTAATTAAAAATCGTTTGCGGATATAACATATTTTTTCTCTTTTTTTTTTCTGATTTTGTTTTTTATTTTTTTTTATCAGAAAAAAGCAAAAAAAAAAAACACATTTTCACTCCAAAACAATAATAAATTAGTAATAATAATGTAGTAAAAATCTTTTATAATACGGATTCTATCTACATTTTTTCTACATACATGTACGTATATGTAGGTTAATATATATATACATAAATATGTATACGTACATATGTATATTTAGTATTTTTTCTTTAAGAAGTAAGAAGAAGAAGAGAAAAAATTACAAACCTTTTTTTTTTTATTTTTGTTTTTTGTTTTTAATATAATGATGAGTAGAGTTTTGAAATATAAATTTATACTATACATACATACATATACAAATATGTATATATAAATATATTAGCTTATATGGTTATTTATACATACAATAATGTATATATACATTTGAATATGTAATCAAAATCTGAAGAAGAGATAACCTCTCCCAAAAATGGTCATATTTTGTTGATAATTTACTTATGAAATATACACACGTACATACTAACATTATACATACTTACAAACAGTATGTTGTTATTTCTTAACTCTGTTTTTTTTTTTTTTTGGGCTTTTAAGATTTTTAAATGAAAAAATTTAAAAAAGAAATTTCAAATTGTTACTGTCAGTTGAATGGTTAAGTCCACAATATTATAAAATAAAAAAATTAAACTCGTATATAAAATAATTAATTAAAAAATATAAATAAAATAAAAAGTAAAGAGAACAAACAAATCAGTTAGAGTGTGAAATTAAAGAAACAAACAACAAACCAAAAAAAAAAAAACAAACAAAAATAAATAAGAATAGAAAAATTATTACTGTTTCTTTTTCTTTATTCAAAGTCCAAAAATTAATTTAAAATTTTTCGTATTCCGGGGTCCGGTCTAAATAAAATTCAATTAATTAAAATTTAATTTTTAAGATAAATAAGAACAAAAAAAATGTATCAATTAAATTATTTGTCATTAATATTTATTGCATCAATAAATTATTGTTTATGTGCAACATTTATTGATTTTAATGCATTACATAAAGGTAAATTTAATTAATTAAATTTAATTATTTTAATTGTATAATTATAATTTGATTTACAATTATTATACGTATTATGAGTGTTATTATTATGTATGTATGTACATGTGTATACTGAAGATTAGAATTATTAAAAAAATATTGTTTCCGAATTTAACTTTAATTAAAATTAAAATTTTTTTAATAATTAATTAGTAAATGTAAATAGAAAATTTTGAATTAAAAACTTATTAGGGCCTTATTTAAATATGGTAGAATTTTTTTTCAAAATTTAAAGATTATTATTAAATATTCTGAAAATTGTAATATTATGTTAGGTAATATACAATACAGTGTTCCATATTTTATGAATATTTCAAAAAAAAAAAAATATCAAATCATATACTGAATGACGTATGCAATATATTCTGACGTATTAATACTTATTAAGTACATATATGTACATAAATATTTATGATAAATATTTTTATGATAATTAGCTATTTTAGAAAATAATTCAAATTCTTATTTAAGAAGGTTAATTTGTGATATTTTCAAAACATAAATACAAGTATATGCATAAAATTTCGAAAGAAATCCACTAAATGTGAAATAATGATTCCACTAAAATTATTCATAATAATTCTTAGTACTATACATATATACATACATACATATGTATATAAAATTTTTAAAATATTTTTGAATATTATTAAAACTGGAAATTTTTTTAAAATAACTAGCATAGATATATTGGAATTTTTTTCATAAGTTCAATAAGATATAATATTTGGTCTTAGATCAGAATTATCGTAAATCCAATTTAGAGCGAAGATAGGTTTTGTTTTTTTCTAAATTCATTATATTTAAGTATTAATTTTGAAATTAAAAATTAATCTGAAAAAGAGTTTGTTAGGCTTTTTCGCTTTTTGCTTTTTTAGGGATTATTCAGACATGCAATTTTTTAGTTTTGCAATTACTGCTCGGTTGTTAAATCGTTGCGCGCACATGTAAGCAAATAAATTCTTATGCCAATTCAAATCGATTGCATTAACTAAAAATTGTAATCAGTTTGTAAAAAATTATAAAACTGTTTGATTTTTTTTAATTGAATACGATCATACAGTTGTATGTTTGCACGCTTGAATATAAACATATGGAATACAAATAGGCAATTATAAACAGTTAAAAAACTAAAAATTGCATATCTATCTGAGTCCTTCAAATTAATAAGTACCAAATTTTAAAAATTTCTAATATAGAAAACTAATGTCATTTCTTATGTCATTTTCACATACAAGAAAACTGATTTTAGGATTCAAATTCTAAGCCTGAAAAATGGTAACTATTTAAAAATGAACATATTTCAATTGTATATAAGACTGAATTATTTTTGTCGAAAACCGTAATAAGAGAAAAAAATAAATTTCAAAGAAACATTAAAAATTTAATTCGCTCTTCTGAAAAAATTTCATAATGTGACTTATGACAGTTTTAATCTGAATGGAAATGATAATATTTATATTTGTTATACGCATTGTATTTCTAAATTAATAAAAATTGTTTTCATTATTTCAGATAGGATAAATTGTAGTTTAATTTTTGAAAAATTAATTCATGAAAATAATTGTTTCCTTTGAATTCAATTTAATTTAAATAATTAGATATTAATTAATTACATAATATGTAAAAAAAAAATTGTATTTACATATATTAATTTCTGTAATTATTAAATTAAAAATAATAGTTAAAAAAAAATTTTTTTTTGTTAATAAAACTTTTAATATTCAAATTATACACGCTGTCATCAAGTATACTAATAAATTATCACGTTCTTAATATTATATTACATATATGTATGTATGTATGTATATTGAACTTATAAAGCCACACGATTATTTTTAAGGTTCTAAATTTAACAAAATATCGTGATTTTGTTTCTAAAACTACAATATTCTACTAAGTAAAAATAATATGCAAATTGTTGCTAATCTCGCACATGAAATTTAATATTTTATATATATATATATTAATTAATGATAATTAAAATTTAATTATTGTATATATTTAAAGATCATCCCGGAAAATGTTATGATTCAGAAACAAAACATGCATTCAGTCCAAATGAAATTTATAAACCAATTGGAAGATGTTTAGTATTGGATTGTATTAAACCAGGATATGTTCAAGGAAGCAGGTATATTTATCTATAAAATTATAATGAAATTAAAATTATTCAAATTGAAATTTATTTTAATTCATAAAATTTAAATACAAAAAATAACAGAGTGTTGTTCTTATCAAGAAATAACAGAGTTTTTACTGTGTATATTAAAATTATAATGAGAGAAACAAAATGCCAAAGCGATAAGATTAAAATTATTATTTTTGATCGGTAAAAAAAATTTTTTTTAATAGCTTTTTTGATTTAATCAAAGTTTATAATATATATTTTAAAATTATATTGTAATTTGCATATATGTTTGTCTTTTAATATATAATTAAGTTTTTTAAGATGAAATTAATTACATAAAAAGTATAACACATATAGATGGCGTATAGTAAAGTTAGAAAATAAAATTATAATGAAAAAATATGTGATAAGAGTCAAAATTCAATTTGCAAATAAATTGTAATATTAAATTTTGTGAATGAACTTCGAAATTTAAAAAACTTTAATTATAATAATGATTTTTGAATATTGTGCGTACTCAGTTTTATAAATAAAATTTTTATACTGTTATACGTAATTATTCTATAATATGGTTAAAAATCAAATTTATTTAAATTAATACGAGTATTAACGTGATCGGTTTAACTTTTATGTACGTATATATCGTCGGTATTACAGAAGAGTCACATAACTGCTTTTTTCTGAGTTTATATATACACAAAAATTCAGAATTTTCTAAATTATTTGTATAAAAAAACTCATGTAGCTCTTAGGTTAGTATTTTCGGAAAAATAACATTGTAAATTTTACCATGTATTAGCAACTTGATATTATTGTCGATATTTTCAAATGCGTTTTTCTCGAAACACAAAAAAAAAAGCAGTTTCGTGACTCTTCCATAATACCGACGATATATAAATTTACAAAAACCATGTATATATCGTATCTGACCATTGGTGCAGTGGTTATGGCACCGGTCCTTTAACCGAAGGGTCTCGGGTTCAAACCCCGGTCAGGTCACTATAAAAATTATATTCAATATTATATAACTTAATATACAATACTAATAAAAATATCATACAAGTAATTTTCAAATATTCCTAATATTCGATATTAAAAAAAAAAAAACTAAGAAAAATCAATAGTAAATATTAATATAACCTCAAATAATTAATATATAAATAAAAACTACGGCAGGCTAGTCACCTACCTAGTTAAAACCCTATGACGCTATGAAACTAGTGCATGAGAAATCATGCACTAGCCCTATGCTCCTTCTAGGAGCGAACAAAAAAAAAAAAATGTATATATCGTAATTATAAGCAATGTATATCGTAATTAAAGAATTATTTCATTTATTGTTCTCTTGTTTTAGCGACACTCTGTTTATTGCTTCGTATTTTCAAGAATTCGTTCGATGGTGTGCAATATTATATTAAAATATTATCAAACTTAAAATGCGCTCTGGTTAAAAATAGACTGATATTGAAGTTAGAATCTAGTCAATTTAAAATGTTAATTTATATTATATATAGTTGGTTTTATCGCTGTTCAGAACATCACTTTCATAATTTAATAAAAATAAATCAATTTAAATTAAATGTATACTTAAAAATATTACTATATTTTTTTAAAGTACACTCGCAACTCCCAATATTTTAACCGATTTTATATTATTTTACACAATTTCAAATTTATAATTTTCAAGTAATTAATCAAAGTATTTATTTTATTTTCACATTATAATTATTATATTATCGTATATATTATCAAATTAAATTTAATTAGTAAAATATTTTCAAGTTCCGGGATTTACAAAACTATATATGTATACTTACCTTTATATTATATAGGATCGTATTTATATACATATACGTATCTGTTATACAATTTAAAAATTTTAATAAACAAAATATTTTTAAGTATTATACAACTTTTTTTTTTTTTTTGGTGATAAAAATCTCATATTTCAAGAAATTTTGTTTACGATCAAAAATTCTAAAAATGTTTCATCAAAGGTCATAGTGTTATGTACAAATTTACTACTTATATACCATATATTGTTATACACGTATAATATTGTTATATATGTATAAATATATGGTGTATAAACCCTCAAAATTTCTCATGCTTTCTCATATATTTTAACCTTATATCTATAAATTTAATGAATTAATTAAATATTATATTCACGTGTATATATCAAATATATATACGAGTATATACACATTATATATAAAAAAAATTTTTTGTTTTGAATAATTTTATTAATTAATTCTAAATATTATTTTTATATTATCAAAAAAATATCCTATTTTTAATATTCCGTTTTTTTTTTTTGTGTTTTTATTTTAGTTGTGGAAAAGTTATACTACCAGATGATTGTATTGAATTAGAAGGAGATTTAACGAAACCACATCCGTATTGTTGTGATGAATTTTTATGTAGTGATGAACATGGAAAAAAATTCATATATAATCCAAGTATACCACCATCATCAACAAATTCAAATAAAATAATAGATGAGAGAAATGATAATTATTTATAAAAAAAAATAAAAAACAAAAAACAAATATGTATAAATTAATAAAAAAAAACAAATAATATTATTAAATTTAATTAATTAATATATTATATATATTATAAATGGTATATATTATATATATATAAAAGTAAGTTAATGTATAAGGAAAAATAATTTAAAAATAGTTTTTAAAATATCGTTTTTAATTATAAATATGTATTAATTAATATTATAATGTTTTTTTTTTTTTATTTAATTAAAAAAGAGAGTGAAAATTAATAAAATTTGAGAAAAAAAAATGGGGAAAAAATAACAAATAATGTTTTTTTTTTTTCTAATTTGTTAAAAGTGTGCATTATTGTGAATGGTTATTTTTAGTATATCGTATCCTTATTTACGATATATATTAAATTTTAAAATTTTATTTTTAAGAAACTATTAATAGAATTTCTCTTTAAGGTAGAATTTCCGTTTTATATTATGCATGTGCATACATATACTTTATATTCAATGTTATATAATAAATCATAGATCTATTATATAGTGTATCAGATATATATATATATATATATATATAACAGATCGTGTGCATCATATATGAATTGCTCGATATTATAAATGTAAATCATTTATAATTGAAAGCAATTTTTTGTAGTAACTGACGTGTTAGTAATTTATTTGTCACATATCGTTTGTTTGCTACAACACTAATATATTACTCAAAATTTGCAAAGTTAGGTTAAAGTTTTAATACTATCGCAATAATATTTTTTTATAATGTGTTGTAAGCAGTAATTTTTTAAACTATAGAGAAAAATTGTGTTTTTGCACAAAACCGAAATTTTTTAAGTGCTTATTTTTGTATATAAATAACACAGAATTTGCATTTTTTGAGTTATGTCCGTATTGCAGGATGTGTTAACATTTAAATATTTAAGAAAAAATGGCAACAAATATTGAGATTTATGATGATTATTTGACAATGCCTTGAGAATCCATGATTAATGTCAATTATAGTCTGTTGCATTTTCGATTAGATTGCTTTGCCAATAAATTGCAAATGATATTTCGGAATGTAGAACGATTCTCTGTTGTATAAGACTTATAGGTTCTATCTCATAGACTGTTGTAGCATCAAAAAAATTTTAAAAAATTTTTAGAAAGAATTCAAAAAATTTTTTTTTTAATATTTTACATAATTTTTATATATTCATACTTGCACATACATATAAATAGTTATATATACTATTTAACACATATTCATATATACTAAGATTGTAATAAAAATTCCTTCTAATTTAGGTAAAACCAGGTATAACTATAAAATTATGAACGGCGAAAAAAAAAAAATTAATAGTCATCATTAATGAAAACAACAAAAACTATAAAGAAAACTATAAAAAAGTAATAAAATTTCTGATGTCAATGAACAATTTTTTTTTTTTTACTTCTTACGTACATACTTACGTTACATATACAATATCAAATCTTAAGCAAAGACTGAAATTATTTTAGATTCTAATTTGATTTTAAATCCGAAATTTCATTGAACTTATATTGATTATTTTTAAAAGTAATCGTTTTTTTTTTCTTTTGATTTTGTGATTTTATTTTTAATTTAAAAAAAAAAAATAAATTTTAGTATGACGTATGTATGTATATTGTACATTTACTGTCATTATATGCCTTACACACAATATAAGTATGTATATATATGTACGAGTATGTATACAAATCTAGTTTTCAACTACAAAAAATTGAGAGCAATGACTATACCTTTTTTGCGATTTTAATATTATTACTCGTATATGCATAATAGAGACCAGGTTTAAGGAAATACAAGTTCAAATGTATTCAATATACTGTACTGTACTGTAAACATATATATATATATATATATATATATTTATGCTTACAGTGCAGAACAGTAAATATGTATGTACTTTGAAGAATAACTAAATTTATTCAATTTTATGTAATATTGTAAATTTATTTGGAAATATTTCATATAATGTGCGAATGTGTTAAGTGATATGAAGAAAATTTTATTGAGCAAAATGAATAGTTAAGAGTGATTATTTAATTTGTATTACTATTATGTACCTATACAATTTTAGTTATAAAAACAAAATATACGATTCGAATATTAAGTTCAGTTTATTTTCTATAACAACAGTAGTGCTTAACACACTACTATTAATTAGACTAATATTGCATATAAATATGGAAGGATATAATTAGAATGTGATTTTTCCACTAAACTTGTGAGCTTAATTTTATCAAAGCAAATTATTATTATTATGTAATTAAATTATTATTATTATATCAAAGTGACATGCAACAGTGACTACGATAGGCTAGTCACCTATATCTAGTTACCTCTATTACGCAATGAAACTGGAGCTTATGGTCTTCCTAAGAGTTAAATTGGAGGGGGGGGGGAGAAACATGCAATAGCAATAATAATTAGTAATTATTATTATATGGGTACAATTCTATGCCTTTAAATAAAATATGAAAAAAATATGAATAGAACGTAGAATATGGAAATATTTCTACATGAAAAAATTCAAGAGGACAAGTGCACTACATTTAAAAAATTTAATCTTTAATTTTAAAGTAGAGAAAGGATAAATGAAGAAAAGATTATTGAAAATTAGAAAAATGAACAGTTCAACTTTATTATCATTACAAAAAACATTTCCAAAAAAACTTGTAAAAAATAGCTTAACGTATCTATGGACAATGGAGGTAACTCTCTCTAAATTTTGTAACGGTAAATGTATTTTATTAGAGAATAAAAATATATTTTAACTAATTTTCTTAACGGTGTATTGTGTATATTATGTAATTTCATTTCAATAACAAACATATTGTACTGGAAATTTGCTAGTTTGCGAACTATTGGTTTGAACGATTTTGTATGTATTCGAAAGAAGCAATCCTTATATATTAATTATACACATAAAATTTATGTTAAGACTATATTATTTTTTCATTGTGTGCTGTTTTCATTGATGACATGCAGCTATTTTACAAAGACAATAATTATGTATTACTGACCATAAATCCGTAACCCCTAAAGAATAATTAAATGAGCGCTATTAACTACACCAAAGAGATGTACTCGTACCCAATACTGCAACACGGGATTCTTTACATGGGAATCTGTGTGTTTAATTAAACACAATGATTTTGATTAAACACTGTGATTTTAATTAAACACAATTTTTTTCAAAAACATTTCTTCAAAACTATGTATGCCATGATATAATTTTAAATATAAAATGAATTATAATCTTAACAATAATATTAATTGATTCCATTTAAGTGAATTTTAGAAGAAAAAAAAAACAAAATTTGTGCTTTTATTAAAAGAATGAATAAAGGCACAAATTTTAATTAAAATTTAATTTTTATGAATTCATATTATTTTTTATATAATAATTATTGTATTATGGCATTATTCTATTGCTAATTAATTAGTATTAGAGGCTCACAACAGCTTCTATTCAATTAAATATGTAAAAATGGAAACATAATTATATTAAAAATAAAAATTCCATAAAAAAATTCAATTGGTTATAAAAGTTTAAACAAAAAAAAACACCTACTATTTAACCTTAATAACCTTTTATACAAAATGTTTTAATATTTATGCACGTACACGCATATACTCGTATACACAAAATTGTAAGCTATTGTTATAAAATTTCAATAATTTAATAATTACATTTAATTAAAGAAGAGTAAAAAATTTATAACAATAATGTATAGGTATTCCTATTTGTTGTATTGTGTTGAAGAATAATTAATAGACTCAAGAAAATTTTAGAAAATAAAAGCTTTAAAAATTTAAATTAAATTTTAATATAGACTTACCATGAATAGTAAGGTTTATGTTTCACGGTACCCATAAAATTTTGAATAGGTCATACAAGCAATCGGATTTTGAATAGGTTATTTACGTTATGTTGTTTTTAGGCTTACATTTATATCAGCCTAACTCATATCAGTCAACCCATCACATTTCATATGACAGTGAATTTGAACATGCAAAATATTTTTAAATTTTTGAAAATTTTGTCTTCAATTTCTGCTATTACCTTCAATTTTATGGAAAAATACACATTAAATAGTTCTTTAGTCAGGATCCTCTTGATATGAGTCCAATATTTCGTTACATTTTTGTTCAAACGTAAAAATCTTATTATACATTTTTGCTTAAGCGTCAAAATCCTGTAAGTAAATCATATTTGCACCTTTCAATGAAAATATCTCCAGCATTATTTTTCAATTCAATTTAAATTTTCCTGAATTTACATCCAAATTATAACACTAATCTTATAAGAAGTTTTTAATATCAATTCAAATGATGTTTTAGAATTCTTTGTGAAATTTCAAACAAAATTCTACATTTAAAACTTGACTCTAAAGCAGCTAACTTTTTTTACATTAATTGGGAGTCTACTTGAAATCAGACCACTTTCCACAAACGACTCACAAGAATATTTCGTTATACATAAAATAAAATAAAATAGAAATACAAAAATTCAAGCAAATTATGATGGAAGCTAAGTTTGAGACGTTTCTTCTTCAGATCTGGAATTACTTATGTATTCCGAAAAAAATTTTTCCTGATTAATTTATTTCAAATTATTCCTGTACTGTTCCTGTCGATGTATTATTATTCCAGTTTTGTGGACATGGTTAGTTAGGCCAATTCTTGTGTGTTCATAAAAAGCATTATTCTTGTCCCAATTCTTGTTACGTTTATTGTACACTATATGTATGTTTGTATATATACATATGTATGTAATTTTTAATTATAAATAAAATTTTAATTATTTTTTTTTTTATTTCAATTATTATTGACTTTATTTTTTAAAAGAAAAATAAATTTGATTAAATATGTAAATTTTGATTTCATGGAAAACACGATTAATCTTACACACATAGAGAGAGCTGAAAACAAAAATTTATTGAAGCCCTATAACATATTGATTGAAGAACTGAGTCAATTTTATTCCTTTGGAATAGGTCATGTTTGAGAACATACATACATATTTTTTTAAGCAACATCCATATATTTTATATACATAGGTATATTTTTGACTGTTTGGTCCAATAAATTCCAAAAAACTGATAAGAAATGTTTTTGTTTTGAAATGATTGTATAATCTGTCGATATTTTCATAATATAAAAGGAATAAAATTCGAAATTTATTTGTATATTAGCAAGATAACCCCAGTTATTAATAATAATCACGTAATTTTTTGTTTATTGTATTAATTCTATACATATATGTATATGTATATATATATATATATATAGATGACGCATTTTATATATGAAAATAAACATGACAACGTAGAGAACAAAGGGTGTTTTCAAATTAATTATAACTATAAAGTGCTTTATAATTTTAATAATGCAATAAAACAACTTCAAATATGACAAAAGCTGAGATGACAAACACGAAAGCATGTACTCTTATGTCTCCTTTACTAGATTTGAAATGATTTTACAATAAAATTTATTGCAAATTTTATAAAACAAGATGAAAACTTTAATTTTTTTTTTCTTTAATATATAAGTATTGGCAAATTTTAAATGATCCTTTATGTATAATTAATGATAAACAGCCTGATTAAGCAAATGATGCAAGTTTTCATATACTAAACAAATGTTGACAGCATAAAAATGATAAATTTCTAATATATTGGCAATATGTTCATCTGTAAACGCTGTTCTAACTTAGTAATAGATTGCAGTGTGTATGTTTAATAAGAACTGTTTAAATTGTTTAGAACTGTAGTAAGCAGCTTTTTCAGAAATGTGAATTTGTTCAGACATTTAAAACAGTACAAGCATTTCAGAAATTTCATGCCCGTCGCAAATTCTATAACTGTGATAGCTTAGATGTCAGACAAGATGGAGAATGATTTTTTTGACAAAATTTTTTAAACTTTTATCTCTATTTCCTTCAACTTGATTCAAGTTTATAATTTTTAAGAATTTTTCTCCGAAAATTTATTTTTTTTGAATTTTAATGTGTATAGGGACAAATAGAAAAATGACAACTCTAGAACTGCATTTTCAAATAGCTAATTTTAAAATTTATCAGTTAATGCAAGAAAGTTCTTATAGTTTTTTGTTAGAAATGCGTACGCATACTGAGTTTGCAGAAGAACCTAATGTTATGCTACGAGTACAAGTATATTATGTTTACAAAATATTGTGAGAAATTTTATAAATTTCAAAAATGTTCATATTATAAAATAACAAGTACAGTTATCAATTTTATTTCTCAAATATTTCCTATACTTACATGAATATTGGGCAATCATAAAATTTACTGCTTAAATTCAATTAATACATTTAATTGTTAAACACCCTGCATTTGAAATATAAATACAATTTCTTAAATTTAATTTGAACTCAATTTGATAAATCCTATAATTTGGCATTTTTCTAAATAAAATTCAAAAATTTTTCAATACTTAATTTTCGTAAATTGAATTGTCAAGTCAAAACAAAATTATAATTAAATTATATAAGTACTTTATAAGACCTACATATAATTAAACAACAAAATGAAGAAATTTTCATATTTAATAATTTTTGTTGCACTATTTTTGAACTCTTGTTCAAGTACAACTTTCCGGAATAATAATGCTTTTCATGAAGGTTTCAAAATATAAATGCTATTGTAAAACTATAAAATATTTTTATTATTTGAAGAAAAATTTTAGATTATCCTGATAAATGTTATCATAAAAGAACACAACATCTTTTTAGTCCAGGTGAAACTTATTTACCAATTGGATTTTGTGCAAGTATGAAATGTATTGGACCAGGAACATTTATAACAGAAAAGTATAATAAAATAAACATTAATTTTTTACATAAAATTTAAATTTAATAAATTTTGATTATGTATACATATAGTTGTGGAACATTAACGGTACCAGATTGTGAAAAATTAGATAAGGATTTAAGTAAACCATATCCGCAATGTTGTAGTAAATTTTTATGTAAATATCCAAATGGTACAGCATTTATAGAAGATTTACATACTGCTAAGGATTTTTATAGTAAAAGAAATTAAAATATGTATGTTTATAATGTGTGTATAAAAAGAATGTGATTATTATTATTAAATATAATATATATATATGTATGTGTACAACAATGTGTTTCTTTAAATATTATTGGTGTTTTATTCAAATATCGTCATAATTATATGCGATTATAAGAAATAAAATAAAATTACAATCACTGGTAACACTGAGCACATTGAGAATGGAAAAACTTAAGTATTTCCATCCTCGCAATCCAAACGCAATTAATTAAAACAAAAAATTTAAAATTTAATATTGCAATATAGTTATAAAATTCAAGTCAAAAATTAAATGATTAATTTTCTAATGAAAATAGAAACTTAAGAGCAATCATCAAATAAATCACCCTAAACTTATAATTATAACTTAATTTTAGAGTGAATTCATCTCATGCACTCATCCTAAGTGATATAATAAAATTTTGATTTAAAGGCTATTAATTTAATTAAAAATTTGAAAAGTCATAATGGCCATAATTAAATTGTGATTAGATATTTGATTGTGATTGGTTGACAAAAGTAGTTGGTACTAATTTTTCTTTAAAATTATGCCACTGTTAGTTGTATGTCTTTCCGTTCGTTCTACAACCAATAATAACCCCTCTTGAGGTGTTTCACCTCAATCCCCTCTCACCTTAACGCCCCTCAAAATTTGTAAAAATTGAATTTTCGGCATCTTAACCCACTTACTTAACCATCTAATTCGAAATTTATTTTAACGCTTCTTTCAACTTTTTTTTTGCCTCATCCTAATTATATGCAATAACTACTTTACAAACCATTGATTTGACCCAACTTTATTATATAGGTTTTGGGTAGCTATTGGAACAACTTATACAAATATTGCTAAATCTTATTGGAATATGTAGTCCTTTATTACTGCTCTTGTTGATAAAAAAAAATTTAATTATTGTAAACTTAAAAGTTTCCGAGTTATACAAATTTTTTTTCATAGTTGTATGGCAATTACTCGAATCACGGCTTCAATTCAATCCAATTTAAAATATAGCAACTCCTAGTAATTAATAAATCGTTAGTTAGACTAATTAAATGCATTTTTGAGCTATTGCTGTTTATGTTTAGAGAAATTACCTGAAAATCTAAATATTCCTATAGCGTATTCTTATCTTTTTAATCAGTAGCTCTTCTATTTTTGGATGGGAATATAAAAGGAGATAACCTTGCTTAAAAATTATTGATAATAATTAATTTCACTTTTACTTTTCTCTAGAAACTTTTAATCATTCTTAATTGTTTCATTTAGTCGGAATTCTAAAGTTCTTAAATAACAACTTTATATTCTATTTCATTATTATTAAAAACTAAAATAATGAATTTATATTTAAATTTATTATTTTTAATTTTGCATATAAATTTCTGCTTCTGTGCCATATCCCGAAACTTGAATGCAACACATGAAGGTAGTGGATCGTAATTATGATGCACCTTAGTATTTATATCAAGAACATTTATAATTTGAATGAAATTAAATTTCTTTTATGAGATCATCCTGGAAAATGTTATTGGGAAAAAGGAGAACATGTTTTCAGCCCAGGTGAAACATTTACACCAATTGGATATTGTGCAAAATTACTTTGCAAAGGACCTGGCTATATAGAAACACACACGTAAGACACTTTTTTTTTAATTATATTTCCTCTAGTATTTTAAGGACATACGCATATGTTCGAATTGTTTTCAAGATGCGGAGTAGCGATAATGTTTGAATGTGAAAAGTTACCTAAAGATAACACTCAACCGTATCCACATTGTTGTACACGATTCTTATGTAAATTTCCAAATGGTACAGAATACATTGCAACTCCACAGGCAAAAACAAAAACTATTATAAACACAGTCACTGAAGATTATGCAGAAAACCATTAAACAACCTAATTATGGATTGTTTCCATTGTTACAAGTTTGAATTAATTTTTGTATTTTTTAAAATGAAAGAAAGTAAGAAAATTTCTGTATGGTTACTAAATTTTAAAATTGCATTTTCTATTTTGTTGTTGCACTTTTGGTCAAAATTTTTTACCATCTATACGTTACAGCCCCTTTTAGTTCAATCATCGAAGTCAATTTTAAAACAACTACGTTTTCAGCCACTTTCAAATAGAATTATCGAAATTGAGTCAGTCAGCTCTTGGGTTGTCTTACTTTATGAAAAACTGAACACAAAACTAATTGTATTAATTTAAGTTTTTTAAATATATGCTATGTTTAGTTAGAATTTCAGAGATATGAAAATTGTGAGGAACAATGTTTGAGCAATTAATTGTAATGCGTGATCCTTTCAAGCGTTAAATTTTTATATTAAAAAAATAATTGTAAATTTATTCGTAGCTTTTTTTAATCTATAAATTTGAATGGTTCATTTGGATAATTTCATTCAAAAATAATACTGGAGGCGTCGTGATAAATTAATAATGTATACTAACTAATTAATATTTTTATTAGATGCAAAAGTAATTTGAAAGCATTACTCAAAGCACTGTCCTCTACAACATTGTCAAACGGAGAAACAAACCGTAACGATTACGCGTCAAGGGTTAAAATTATGACAAAATTTTCTTAAGTAACAAATTTTGTGAATTTGCAAAGTTTTCTTATTTGCAAAATGAGAGTGAAATCAAGAATTTTTTTTCATATTAATTAAAATTTTAATTCTGAAATATCGTGCCTCATACTTTCTCTTTCTTTTTGATTTGAGAGGAAAAATGGAAACGCAAATAAAATGAAGATTACCTGAACAGCTGTTTCCGAAAGACTTCTGTTAATCTTCTTTGGGTCAAAAAGATAACCCTATAAAAAATATTTTTCACGGCTAATTCTATTCTTATGATCTAATAAATACTAAACTTATTTTATTTAGTTACTTTAATTGTGACTTTTAGTTCAACAGCCAAGTTGAAAATTTATAAATTCGCAAATTTTTTTAGGTTTAATTTTGGCAAAATGAATTTATATTTAAATTTATTATTTTTGATTTTGCATATAAATTTCTGCTTCTGTGCCATATCCCGAAACTTGAATGCAACACATGAAGGTAGTGGATCGTAATTATGATGCACCTTAGTATTTATATCAAGAACATTTATAATTTGAATGAAATTAAATTTCTTTTATAAGATCATCCTGGAAAATGTTATTGGGAAAAAGGAGAACATGTTTTCAGCCCAGGTGAAACATTTACACCAATTGGATATTGTGCAAAATTACTTTGTAATGGACCAGGCTATATAGAAACACACACGTAAGACATTTTTTATTTTTTTAATTATATTTCCTCCAGTATCTTAAATAAATACACATTTACTTGAAAATATCATTTAATTGCCTTCAAGATGTGGGGTAGAGATGATGTTTGAATGTGAAAAGTTACCTAAAGATAACACACAACCATATCCACATTGTTGTACACGATTCTTATGTAAATTTCCAAATGGTACAGAATACATTACAACTCCACAGGCAAAAACAACAACTATTATAAACACAGTCACTGAAGATTATGCAGAAAACCATTAAACAACCTAATTATGGATTGTTTCCATTGTTACAAGTTTGAATTAATTTTTTGTATTTTTCAAAATGAAAGAAAATAAGAAAATTTCCGTATGGTTACTAAATTTTAAAATTGCATTTTGTTATTACGTTTTAAATGGTTTTTTAATTTCATGAATCAAAGTACATTTACGTAAGTATATTTATAAAGTTCATTTATAGCTCTTACTCTATTCTTCTTGGGCCGGAGCCCTTCTGCGGAATTGGACCACATACTATCCATTGGGAATTAAAGAAGGAATCAGAAAACGGTCGGAGCGCTGCAGAAGTCTTCCGGGGCTGCAGCAAGCCAAGGAGCTCCTGGGAGATTATGACCAGAAGCGATTTAAGAAAATTATAGAGATGGGCAAGAATCAGGTGAGAATCCTCACCGGCATTTTGACGGGTCACTGCAGGCTTTCGATAGATACTTGCAGATTCTGTGGGGAGGATAGGAAGACCTCGGTGCACTTTCTGTGGGAGTAAGATGCTCTTGATCATAGAAGGGGAGAGGTGCTGGGGGGCTTTGCTCTAACGGCGGCGAAGTTACGGTCTTCCGGTCCTCACAAGTAGCTTGAGTTCATTGGGAGGGTGGGTCTCGAGCGTGTGTTGTGGGGCATGCCCCGTACTCGTACGTGGTCGCGGTGCACTGTTGCCTTTCTTTTTGATTTGAGAGACGTAAATTTTAGCTATAAAGCAATGGAATTGCAAATAAAATAATGATTACCTGAACGGCTGTTTTCAAAAGAGTTCTGTTAATTTTCTGAGGGTCAAAAAGATAACCCTACCATAAACTGATTCTAAAAGCTAATTTTATTCTTATGATCTAATAAATACTAAACTTATTTCATTTAGTTACTTTAATTGCGGCTTTTAGTTGAACAGCCAAATCGAAAATTTATAAAATCGCAAATTTTTTTGGGTTTAATTTTGGAAAAATGAATTTATATTTAAATTTATTATTATTAGTAGCTTCTATTCATATTTGTTTATTATCTATAATCCATAATAGAAACGCAATCCACGAGGGTAAAATATTATTATATTTTATTTCATCCTGAAAAACCTAAATAATTCAGATCATCCTGGAAAATGCTATTCGAAAGTGGGACAACATGCTTTTAGCCCAGGTGAAACATATACACCAATTGGACGATGTGCAAAATTAACTTGTATTGAACCGGGTCATTATAGTGCACAAACGTAAGAAATGTAAAAATCAACAATGTTCTGGTATTTAAATTATTTGACAATAATATTTATTTTTAAGATGCGGAGCAACAATAAAGCGAGGATGTGAAAGATTGCCTGCTGATGAAACTCAACCATATCCAGATTGTTGTAGAAAATTCTTGTGCAAATATCCAAATGGAACGGAATATATAACAGCTCCAAAAGAAAAAACAAGAACTATTATAAATACATTCGCAGAAGATTAAGTATACATAAAATAATTGTAGAAGCAACCGCAAATTCTTTAACGTCAAAATTTTGATTTTAGTCTGCAAACTGTCTGAAACTAAAACTTTTACGGACAGAAATGTAGTAAACTTTTTACCCGTAATTGACTTTGAATTTTGATCATCCGTAAACGTCAAAAAAAAAATTTTTTTTAGATTTAAAATAATTTTATACTTACATATTAAAAATTAATAAAAAAAGTATTTTTTATATTATTTTTAACGTAATGATAGTCACTCAATACATCAAATTTATTTACTGAATTACTACGTCAGACTGTCTGCATGTAAAAAAAAAAAACTACAATTTTGACGCTTAATTGACTTTTTTTAAACGTTTAAGAATTTAAACTTTGACTGAGAGTAAAAACGTAGTAGAGTATCCGTAAACTCAGACAACTCAGATTTTGTAAAATTTGACGTTTAAGAATTTACCACAACCGTATTCTTAAATTAAATTTCATAATGTTTTTTCAGTTAAGTTCATAACATTCCATTTTATGGACAATGGGAGTGCAAAATGGATTGCAAACCTTGTGTCAATTTTTGTATTCTAACATAGAAATAAATACAAAATTAAAAATAGATTGCATTTCTTATTATTTTCAAATCGGACAATAAAATATTTGACACAATTTTTAATTTTTAATAATAACTAGAGTGTAGACAGAGAATTTTGCTGATACGAGTATTAAAATGTTCGTCCTTTTATTGTTGTCTGGAAGCTATGCTTGACCTTGGAATTTCTTTTTTAATTTCGGTTCTAGTTAAATTTTATTAAATCAATTGTAATTCCCTCTTCACATTCCGAAATCAAAGCAAATATAAATGCTTCTTAATCTTACCATTTTTTCTTTATTTAAATAGCAATTAATTAATTGCGATTGTAAAATTTCATTTGGTTTATTTTTTGTACCAATATTCCGAATATTTACCGCGGCGTTTTTGTTTTGAAATTTTACAGATATTTAGAAATTAATTTTCTTCATTTGTCACTTTGATAATGATTCAAATTATTTATTAGATTGAACTTTAAGATTAATAAAATACCAAAACAAAATTAATATTTAATTGTGCATCTTATGTTACCACTTTTCTTGTTTTTAATTCTAATTTTTTTTTTTGTAAATTATTTTTTTAATATTATTTATTGCTGATATCATTTTATAAACATGTTTCATCTGAAAGAGTTTACCTTATGTAAGTTATTGCAATCATGACTTTTCCAGTGTCGTGCAAATATTTTAATATTTTTTTCATTTCGAATGCAATCTGTATTTTATATTAAGTTATATAATTTTTATGTGCACGTTCATATTATATGTATCAACAGTCTCACGTTTATTATTAGATAATTTAGATTCACTCTTGATTCATGTATTATTCAATTCGTTAAAAATTCATCTATTATTTCATGCCAGTTAATAAATAAACTAGTTGTACCTATATAAGTAACATTCACATTAAGTGACATCCAAATCAATTCACAAATTCTATTTGAATAACCCTTTACTTTCCTTTTTCTAATTTCTATACTGATCCTGTAGTTGTTTCGTTTGAAAAGTACATTAATTCGCAATTTTATAGAGTCATAGTCTATGAATGGACAAAAATATTTTGAAAAGACTTAAATGTGTCGAATTAAATTTTTCAGTACGTACGTACATGATTGAATTCAAGCAACTAAACCTTTGCTATATGAGACGATACTACTGTTCCAAATCCTAAATGCAACTGTAAATAATTTTATTTAAATTATTGCAATTAAATTATGTACTTTCATCGTCTGCATTCTATTAATATTAAATCTTTCTCTTAAAGATATCATATCGTTCATTTGCTGCAACATTGACGTAACTCAAAAAATACAATTTCTGAGTTATACATAAAGAAATAAGCGCTTGAAAAAGTTCTTTTTTTGTGAAGGAACACCGTTTCTCTAGCTTTACTATAACTCAAAATTTTTTCTTATAATAAAATATAAAATAATGCTATAACGACATAAATATATTTACTTCAAAATTTTAAAGTTGGTTTTTTTTTTAAATTTGCAATTTGGAAATCAATACTAGCAATATTAATAACATAGAATCAGCAATTCAAATTTCATATTGTATAATTTGTGCGTCAGTTTTATCTAAAGAGATGAGCAAAATTTATTGTTTACCCTATGACTCTAAGATATAAAGATGAAATATTAGTTCAATTACATTCCATTATATTAATGTATTAGATGACGACTAAATACATTTAGGAATCCGCAAATCACAATTACGTAGATTTATTTAAATAACTTAAAAATATTTTTTATGCAAACATTATACATAATTGTCAAAAATTTCTTATGATATCTTAAGGAAGTCATTAGAGGTCATATTTCATATGCAAATACAATAATTACAAACAGTCACTTGAAATATTCTGGTATAAAATCAATTAAAATATCATATATCTTAACTAATTAAGTTTAAAATCAAACAATTATTATTGAAATAATAATTAAAAATACTTAAATTTTTCAAAATTATCATAATTTTATATACAGTACAAATATATGTTAATTTACCTAAATAATATTAAAATAATAAATCATAATATTTATGTAAATTAATTATCGAATTAATATTAGATTAAATTAATATTCATTGCACGATTAAGCACATGCGATATGTTTTTTTTTTTTTTATATTTTTGCTTATGATTTTTTAAAATATTTAAATTTTTTAATAGTTTTTTTTATAATATTTTTGTTTTGTTTTTTCTTTACTTTGTTTGCTTATTTTTTCCTCTTAAATATCCGTACCCTAGACCTCTTATTTATTGTTTTTTTTTTTTTCTCTTTCTCTGAGTCTTAAAACTCTTAGATAATTTAAAGATTTAATTATATCATTTCCAAAAATATTAAAACGTAAAAGAAAAAAGTAAAATACCAGTAAAAAAAAAAATGCGATTGATATTTTTTTTTTTATTAAATATTTTGTAGACTATTTCTTTAATATATTTATAATAAAATAAAAAATAAAAAAAAAAAACCTGTTAAATAAATCAGAATTCTTTAACTAATAATCGATTAGAATTCAATCTAATTCTTTAGAAAAAAATCATTAAAAAACGCAAATTTTAGGATGGAGTAAAAAAAAAATTTATAGAAAAAAAATTAAAATAAAACCTGTTTATTAAATAAATTATAAAATATTTAAGAATTAATGCTAATTTCTTAAAACTTTTTAATAATTATATTAATAAAATTCTTATAGAATTTAAGAAGATAACAATATTAAATTTAGAACAAAGCAAAGAAATAAGAAAAAGATAACAATTAAAATAGCTACCACCAAGAAAGAATTAACTAGTAGAACTTGTAAATAAATTTTATGCTAATTATTTATTATATGTACACACTTCAATAAGAAATCTTTATTCGACATTGAAAAAATCTAAATTTGAATTTTTTTAACTAGTAAAACAAATTCTTAAAAATTTTTTTAGTTATAATTTTGAAGTCAAACTATAGAGAAGTGCTCCCACAATATAATCATTCCATATTATTTTAATTTAAATATAAAAAGAAAACAATTTTCCCTCTATTTTTTTTTTAAATATTTTACTGCTAATTTTTAAATTTACAAAATGTTCAAATTAATTTCATTATTTGTTTTATTAAATATCATAAATTATTGTATTTCTGAAGTAGTATTTGTTGATAATAAAGCAACTCATCCAGGTAGTATAAAGTTCTATAAATTATAATATATTAAAAGTTTTTTTAAATAAAATATTAAAAATAAGTTCTAAATATTAAAATTATTTATTAATATTTTAATATTCTACTAAAAATGATTTAGATCATCCGGATTTTTGTTATTATAAAGCTGATGGTCATGTATTTGGTGTAGGACAATTTTATAGACCATTTGGTAAAGATGGTGGTTGTTATGCATATGAATGTCAAGAACCAGGTGTTATTGGAGTTCATAAGTAAGTAAAATTATCTTTTAAGAACTTTAAAAAAAAATATTAATGTTAACAATAATTTAAATTAGTAAAAAAAAATGTTTCTAAAATATCAATACAAGATTTTTAACTTATGCATTTAATTATGTAACTTATATATTAATTTAATTTATATGCCATATATGTGCTTCACAAAAAATCAATAGTGTTAAGAGAATAGAAAAGTTGCTGGTACATTTTTTTTTGTTTTAAAATAAATTAACACACTAACTATAATATAATTCAATTCTTTTTTATTTTAATTTTAGATGTGATACAATCCAACTTGCTGAATATGGATGCAAGCGTTTAAGAAAAGGTAATTTTATTATATACTAAAATTTAACTTAAATTCTTTTTCTAAAATTTATTAAAAAAACAAACAAAATTTTTTATTATAGATAAACTTTCTCCTCATCCACATTGTTGTGATCGTTATTTGTGTTCAATTAATGGCGAAGAATCAATTATTAATGCATCTGTAAGATCTGATTTGGAAAGACTAGGTATTAAAGCATAGATTTATTGACAAAAAAAAAAAACACTTGAATTATTCAAATAAAAAATAAGAAAAAGCATAAAATGTACAAAAATAGTTTTTATTTTGACTCATTTCTCTTTTTAAATAAAAATAAAAAATATGTTTTTTAATTAGTGCCATAGTTTTTTTTTTTTTATTTTATACAAAAAATAATTACTACTTAAGTAAAAATACATATTTACTTTTAATCGCAATTTTCATACTGATGTTGAATTAATTTTTAAAATTTCATACATAATTGATAAAATTTTATTATCGTTTTACAAGATTTTTATTTTTTATTTCAATTATGAAATTTAAATACAATTTGTTTGTTATAATAAAGAATTAAGATTACTTTCTAAAATACTGTATTTTTTCACTAATTTTTTATTATAAGGCCTGGATTTGCAAACAAAAAAATTTTTTTTTAGATAGAAAGAAGATAGAAATGCTTTAGATAACATCCAAAAGTTAGCTCAAGAAAAAAATGTATTTATTCTCCTATTGCAATCAAAATAATAAATTTCAATATACCAAAAATTAAAGTCTCAAATCTCATTTAATCTACCTATATAGTTATATAATTTTTTATATATAAGGACATTTTTCAATTACGTGCATTAACTCTATATTTTTTAAGTCAATTTTTAATTTATTTAATGTAGAACTTAATTTTATATTAAATATGAATCTGTTTATAGCAGAATCATACATACATATGTATAAGTTAGAAAATAATATTCACTACTAAGTGTCGTAAAACTTAAAATTAACATAAGAAATAAATTTAATTACAGATAAAATTAATAAATTTTGAATGTGAACAAACTATTTTTTAATATTATGTATGAAAATGGCAGACGAAATAGCTTAATACTTACAAATTAATTCCAATTCGGTTTTTTTTGAAAGGATTTAAATAGAAGGATTTCTTATTTATCTTGTTTTATGCTAGTTATCTCTGAGAGTTATAACAATTTTGATTTATTTTATTGTTGTAAGACATATGCGGCATATCGTAGGAATTTGAAGATGTTGATATTGTTGTATTGTTAATATTATTATGATTTTCATAATTTGAAAAATTTGTTTGCACACATTCCAGACAAGATAATTTGGTACGTATAATACAATTTTGCAATTCTTGTTGTAGTAAGATTGCTTGACGTTGTGGCAATTGACGAAGTTCTGCTGCAACATATTTTCCAAATTGATCGAATGGTTTTTCTTGATTACTGTTTTCAATTATTCTGGGAAAATTATTTGGTTGATCAGACATTTCTGGTGTTGAATGCGTTTTTTGATAAGATCTGGGTGTTAGTTGTAAAGAAATATCTGTTTCCTGTATAGTGCGAGGCATTAGTTTAACATCTTCAATTGAAATTTGGTGGTCATATTCCCCAATTCTAGAATCCTCTTCCTCATAACTACTTTTTGCTTCACTTATGCTGCCGGAATCCTTCAAAATTAGTTGTAAGAAAATTATTTTTTTTTTTTTTTTGTATTATCAATTATCTATTGGTAGCAGTATAGATGCTAACCAATTTTTTATGGTCAGAGCTTGGGCAGGGATGATAAGAAAGATTGTAATAAAATGAGTGAAAAACTTAACAAACATCTGCTATCAACAAGACACGACGCCTACCATCAAATAAAATTATATAAAAGTATCATCACGGCACCAATAAAACTACATAAAATTTTGAAGATTGATTATATCGTGAAATTTTGCAACATTTTGCCACTAAGAAGCAATGACACAACCCTACCAGATTATTTTGTGGGGTTACTTACATTTGGTTTTGACAAATATGCAGACGCACATGCATAAAGCAATTCAATTGAATTCCCTACTGCAAGTGCAGATTGGGAAGCTTCGAAGTGATGTATTCTAAACTCAAATGGATTAAACATATACGCATATTTGAAACTAGAATAAAAATTTTTCATATTGAATAAAATTTTAAATTCCATTAAAATCTTTGTGTAAACATGTATCTATTGAAAGAACGTATGTGTTTGAATTTTTTTTTGTCATATGAACACTCATATGTTCAAACAAGCTAATGAAGATAGCTTGTTTAAACACAAGTCCATTTTTCTTATTGATATAGATGTATATGGCTTCATATTTCAATTTTGAGTTGTACAACATTATTATATTGAATATTCTAATATGAAAGCATTTCCATACATAGATATCTGACTACCTTCTTATATCGTGTTTTACTTTAACACCACATAATGATATATTATATAATATAACTTACATTTGAACCAAATTTACTTTTAAATTTTTTGCACCCTTTCATTAAGAGCTTGTTTATCCTCTCGTATAAAGGCCAGTTAGAACCTGCTCCAGAAGCAATTAATTTCCTTTCTTGCCTACAAAAATATCGAGATGAAGATTAGGGTGAGTCGTCAAACCATTTAATAATGAAATTTTTACCTGTATCTTTGTGTCAAATTATGTATTTTTACTTGTATATCCTTTTGTGTTACATCTGTAATACCAAATTGCGAATTAACACTAGCAGCCATATCACCATAAATATGTCCATTTTTTTTATGTTTTTGCAAATCTTTAATGTTATTATCCCACATATCTAAAACAAAACCTTCCATACTTCTGTTCCAAATTATACGAGCTTTCCCCATTCTTATCAATTTTTTTTATTTAATTTAATATAAATTATGCTATGTTCTTCGGTGTTTCTGAATTCTACTTACAATGAATTTATTTCTAAATTACAAATTACAATACAACATCAATGCATCAACAAACTAAAACTGATAAATTTGTCATAGAAGCGCTTTCAAAATAGAAATGTCAAAACTCTCTTCGCTTTTTTACCCTTCATGCAATATTTTGAATTAATTCCGTTGATGGTTCATTTATTCATCGCTTCAAACTGAGCGAATTTTTTGTTTTACTTTTTGACAAGCACAGCATGTATATAGTACTATAGTAGTATACGAATATAATGAATTATGTATGTAGTACTATAGTAGTATAGCAGATAAACCAATAACAAAATTGGCTCTTAAAAGAAACCTCTGCTTTAAGGCTGAATTTAATGCAACTTTTAAGAGACAGAAAAGAAATTGCGCTAAAAGTTAAGAGAATGTCGATATCAAGATTCATCAATTTGAACATACTTTTTGTTTGTAAAGTAGTTTTTCGTTAAAAAGAATGGTAAAACTAAAAAAAAAAGTGTTATTATGGGAATACAGAATAAATAGTTCATGATTTCATTAATATAAGTTGATTTTTCTTCCAACTTACGAAAAAGTACACGTAAATGTTACGATATGTAAATAAACCAGATGTCGCTTTTGTCGATTAAAATAAATACTATCAATCAACTGAACTTCTTTTATGTTTGGCAGTACTGGCTTTCTGAGAGTTTGACAATTGTTTTGTATTTTGTTTTTTTTAATTCTGTTTATTTCGTCTATGCATTTTACTTTGATGCTCAAAACCGCTAAATTAGAGGCTGTGAAATACAGGAAGTTTCGATATTATTGTTAATAGTTGTATTTATAATATATACAACATATATTTGCATACAAGAGAAGTTAAACTCTTCTAATATGTTTTCAAATAATTTTTTGAGCCAGGAAAATATAGTAACTTTATTATCAACAATAGATGTGGGTTACAAAGAACCATCAGATCCATTTTTTGAAAAATGCGACAAATTGAAAAGCCAGTTTAAAAAATTAGGTGTGATCACTTTAGTAGAAGAAAGTGATCTTCATTCTAAGCAAGTATATTTGTTTTTTTTTTTGTTTAATTATTCATTTAATTTCAATTTAAACAGTTTTTCTTTTTTAAAGGCTTCCTGTATCTTGTAATATTCCTGGATGTAATCAAATGTTTGACACAATTTTTGAATTTGAAACTCATTACAATTCTTTACATAGATATTTGTGTTCTTTTTGTAAGAAAAATCTTCCAAGTGCACATTTATTAGGTAAATATTACTGGTTACATATACATATATATAAACGTATCATCATAAATTACAGATCTAATTAATTCACACTAATTTTAGATTTACATGTTTCTGAAAGTCATGACTCGTTTTTCGCTGCTCAAGCAGAGAAAAAGGCGATGTTTTCTTGTTTTATAGCAGAATGTTCTTACAAAAGGTTCCTACGAGTAGAATTTATGTTTGATTTTAAAATACAATATTTTTGTTTACATTTTAGTTTAAATGCTGACGAAAGAAAAGATCACTGTATACGAGATCATAAATTTCCATCGAATTTTAGATTTGAAACTTCTTCAACTTCAAATATAAAATTAGAAAAATGTCAGGAAAAAATCGATGACACGGGTGCAATGGATACTTCAAACGAAAAAGCTTCAGAAGCTATAAACAAACTTGAACCGAGTAATCTAAATTTTTTTTCTTTCGGACATCAAAGAATTAAAACTTTTGATAGATCGAAAAAAGGAAAAGCGAAGAACAATAAAAAGAAACTGAACAGTGAGGTAGGAGTAAGCCCTTTAGAAGATGAAGAGATGGTTACAGATTTGTTAGATAGTTTACCAAACAAAAATTGTTAATAAATTGCATAAAATTAAATATGTGAAGAGTAAATTAATATAAATTGATTTGTTTTCTATTAGAAAATGGGTTAAAACTTTCTTAGAAAAAAATAGAATATATGTAATACTAAAATAAGAAATTTATGGTATCAGTGGTATTTAATTTAAATGGAAATTCCTTAAATTTATAAATTAGATATTATATGCTAGTTTTTCTGTGGACAGACAAATCTACGATGTATTTAATATATAACAACTTCCTTATCTGATTCTTTTTGGTCTTCCAGCTTTCTGATTTTGATAAACTTCATTTTAATATCAAAAATTCAATCAACTATAAATTTCATAAAAGTATTTATTGACATGATTCGTTTTCTACATATAATCCATTTATTTCTTTCATTTTATTATAAAAGTTTTCTATGCCAATACTTTCAATTTATTTTCTTCGCCTTATCACTTATATATTATTTTCATAATTCTCAATTTTATTTTTAATTTGTATACAAGTTTTTAAATTCTATTAATTATAGTTTTTTGTGTGCTACAAAAATTTGGCATTTTCATTTGTTTTATGTTATAGTTTCTATTAAAAATAATGATAATTTATGCATATAATTTTTAAAAATAAATATATAACTGTAAAAAAATAACAAAATTCTTTTATAAATTTAAAAATATGTAGTAGAAAATGGACGTAAATTGAATAAATTAAACTAAGAATAAATCAAAGGATCCAAAAATTGATATTTAAGTAAGGTAATCACCACTGATATCGTGCATTTTATTTATTTTTCTTTATGCATTTCTTCAGATATTTTTGTGAAAAATTCAATCAAATCAAAATTAGAGTTAGAATATCAGTATTACAATCAAAATTTAATTGATAATATGATGTTTGTGTATAATAAAAAAAATAAATTGTTCAAAGTTAATCTGAAGAAAAATAAATTATAGACACTTAAATACATATTTGGATTATTGTTTTTAAAATTCTATTTAATTTCCAAGAAAAAAAATTTTTGGGAAAAAGCATTAATTTTATTTCTTACCCTCGAAAGAGATTTTGTGATGAGGATAAAAAACTTATAAAAATAAAATGTTTAATCTTTAAATTCAATATTTCCATAAAATATATATATATGCTTTTCCTTATTGATATTAAAATGTAATAAAAAAATTATGCTTCGCATTATTAATAAACAAAAAAAATTAAATGTTCATTTCTCATTATCAACAGAAGTTACAAATTTCGATATTAGATAAAAATGGTTTACCTGAACTTTGTCAACTAATCATAATTAAATTTTGTCTTTTTTTGGCAAAAAGTTTTATAAATTCAATTTCATTTCTATACTTAAATTCAAAATCAAACAATAAATTAATATTATATTATGTAAGTATATAAAAAAAATGTATAATTTAAAATTTCATAAAAAAATTTTAAAAATAAAAAAAAATTAATTTTTACATTTCTATTTAAAGCTTATCTATACTGATGTCTTGGTATAATGTTCTTTCTACCCAATATTTTCATTAATTGTTTTGACATGTAATATGGTTTTTCTTCTGAACCATCGTTTCTCTCGCAATCCTCCACTAAAATAGTTATATATGTATAAATAAATTTAATATAATTTGATTGATTAAATACAATTATATTAATTCATATAATTACTTATTTAATAACTTACAGAAACATAAAAATAATGTATCAACAGCCATTGAATAAACTCCAAAGAATATACTGGTAATTAAATATGTTGCAATAACAACAATTGCAGTTGGAACACCACTATAATATAATTTATCTGTGCCCTCATAATAATTTTCAACATAAAAATACGTTCCAGCTCCAGCTCCAATTGTTAATAATAATTTTGATAAAAAGAATAAGAAGTCTGTCACTTTATCCAAAGTAACAACACGCAAAAAATTTCTCATTAATAAATTAAAAGCATCTTTAGCACTTGAACAGAAATTTTTACCATGTATAGCACACATAATATATGCATTACGATTTAAAAATCTTAAAAACTGTTCTAAACAATAGAAAAAGCATTTCATGCAGCATAAAATTGCTCTTGTAAATGCATTGTCATATTTTTTTAATTTTGTTTCAATATATTCCAATACTAAACGTATAAGACGACAAATTGTTAATATTAATGATCCAAATGCTAGTGTTCCCAAATGATATCTTACTGTACGACAAAATGCTTTAGTTGTTGTAAAATACGGGACATCTGATTTATGAAAAGTCCAATACCAAGTAGCAAATGTTGCTGCTAACACCATTTCACCAAGAGCCGATATAAAAAATTCCAACCAAAAGAATCCGATTACATTATAAATCTAAAATATATGAAATATAACTTAATTTTTTTTCAAACAATATTATTATTTAAATATAATTTATTTACATGAAAATATGTAACTAATGTAGGACTTTGTATTCTTTCAAAATAACAACCAGCTTCTGTACACGGTAAAGAAGTTTCTCCTCGGAAGAAATTGAATGAGCTTGTTGAACCAGCTGTCTCTGAGCAATACATATTAAAATCTTTTGGATTACATAAACCACCTTTCTTATAATTAACAGCTGGCCCCTTGCATAAACATTTATTATCTAATATTCCAGCTACACGGAATGTTGGTTCACCAATTGATGCTAAATATAAACCGACTGCAATAGCAAAACCTAATGTTAGAATTTGTAAGCACCATGGAAGAATTGGGAAGAAAACTGACGAAATTATGCTACCAACTGCCCTAAAAAATTATTATTTTTGTAAATACATACATAATATTTTTTTTTAATTTTATAAAATTATATTTGTATGACGAATACTTACTTGCTACCTTCTTTTACTAAAGCAATAGCAATAACAATTCTTTTTCTTAAAAATATCACAAGTAATAGAATTATTAAAAATACAACAGATGTTGCAATTGATAGATAAAGCCATGTTGATTCTTTTTCAAAAATTGTTTGAACCTGACCACGTATATTATATGCTGTTCGTATAACACCTGGATTTTCACGCCAATATAAATATTCACTAACACAAAAATATATTCCTAAAAATAATATTTAAATTATATATTTTAATAATTGTATAATATATAATATTTAAAATAGAACTACCAAATGCTAAAGCTGCTAATGCACCAATTATTGAAAACCATAATACCGGTGCTGCAATCCATCTCATTAATGCGATAAAAATTAAAGAGACAATCATTGTTATTATTAAGGCTCCAAGTACTGTTGGCCATGATTCAACAATATCTTCAACAACTTTTTGGCCAAACTGTTTTAGAAATGTTTTTTTTTAAATTACACAAAAAAAAAGAAGTATAAGTAAAATTCTTTTAAGAAAAATAATAAATTTTTTAAATTAATTTCATTTTTTTCTGTCATTTTTGAAATTTGATAATACAATTTTCAATACATAGTTATTATATTTATTATAAATTAAATTTTATTTGACATTTTGGAAATTTGAATATTTTGAATAATTTTACAAGGAATAAATTTAAACAACTGAAATTTAAATAAGAGAAAAAGAGACAAAATTTTGTATATAAAAGTAAAATTCTAATTAGTAACTTGATGTTGTTTATTATATAAAATTATTTATTTTTAAATATTTTTTATTTATTTCATTATTATATTCTTTAAATTAATTCAAAATGCTGATATTGATATAATTCATTCCGTTCATGTAAAAATATAGTATAATAGTTTTACCTCCGTACCTATGTATATCAATTTTATTTAATTATTAAGTTATTATTGTTAAAATGCACAAAATAATTTATAAAAATATTATAATAATTCAATGTATAATTTTTAAAATTAAAGTGTATAATAGAAAAAGAGCCAAATACCCCATATAAGTGTGCAAACAAAAGTCTGTTTGGAAGAGAAAATTAAATTTTAATAATATTTTCCTTTTAATTTTAAATCGATTTTGGAAATTATGTAGAATTATTTTGTTTAACTAAAAATGTTCGTTTAAAAGCTATTAAATATACAAAATAATTTAAAATATAATTGTTCTCATTAAACGTATTATATAAAATATTTTAATTTAATTTACAAAAAACAAATCCAATTTTTTAAATGTAAAATTTTCAAAAATCAATAGAATATTAATTAGTTATTTAATTTTAATAATATAATATAAAATAATTTTAATTATACACATATATTTATTTAATTATTAAAATTATTATTTATCTATCTTAATTATATTATTTTATTTTTTAAAAACCTTACCAATTCAATATCAATTGAAACATGTAATTTTTCTATGATTGCATTTAAAGTTTCTATTGTCGTTTGTAAATAACCCTGACTAATAATATATTGTAAGCCATCATTATCGGCTGGTATACATCGATTATAAACTTTATTAATATAAAATGTAATAAATAATATTAAATAAAAAGTAATAACAACAATAACTATAATAAAATTATAATAAATAATCAAAAATAATGATCAAAATATTGAAATAAAAAAATAAATTTTAATATATGTATAACAGTTATAATTCATATTGATAAAATTTATATTATTGATGAATAATATATAACTATTATGAAAATTTATTTTTAATGCTAAGTATTAATTTTATGTAACTATTATTGTAGACAATTTGATATAAAAAAATTTTTTATAATTTCCATTTTTTTTTTTATATATAAATTCTAATATTGTTATAATAAAACATATATATAGATTGTACGAGACACAAAAATGATTAAAAACATTTTAAATTATATACTGTATTTGTTATACACAAATATTATTAACAAAAATATTATGTTATACACATAATTTAAAGTTAAATTAAACTACGGATATTAGTAAACCTTTCCCATAATTTCATTAGTATTAAAGTATTACCAAATTATTTAGGTAAATTTATCTATGGTTTTATATAGGTACAGATAAATAATTGTTTATTGACGATTATGAAAATTGAGCTTATGACTATAAAATGAGAAAATTTCTGTTGTTTTTGAATGTACACAGGGGATTTATTAAAAATTCAAATGTATGTGAATGTTATATTAATTTAAAATTTTATCCCACATATTTAATTCCAATTTTATAAAACCAATTTATTTACAACAATGTATGGAATTAAATTACCTGTTTAATTTTTAAAGAAATCATAAGATTTTTAACCAAAATCATGTTACAGAGCGTGGGCGTCTGTAGTTCATAATTGTAATTTTTGTTAACACATTTTTTTTTCGAAATTTATTTTTTTGAAGAATCTTTAAGAAATTACAAATAAATGAAGAATATTTATGTACTATAAAAAAAGTTCATTCATTATTGCAAAAAGCTGACATATCCCATAAATTTGGAATATGTACAATAATTTTAATATTATCATTAAAATATCTGTAATTTGTTGGCCAAATACATTTTATAAAATTTCTTTAAATTGAAAATTAAAATTTAAAATACCAAACTTTTAAGAAATTTTTATATTTTCTATTACAAGTTGTAGAGTTTTAAATAAACTTTTAAAATACATACGGACATACATACATCATATATACGTATGTATGTTCATTTGTTCAAAATTAAAATACGGTGATGTATTTTAAGATTTCAATGTGAGTACATGTTTTTCCTTCTGTTTGTCATATGAATTCTATTTTCAATCATAAAAATGTAGATATGACTTTTATTTTAGCCGTCTTAGACCTACTTTATTCATTTACTTATTTCTTTAAATTTATCATAGCGTATATTTCATTTCAGTTGACTCTTTTTTAGTTAAGAATAAAATATAATATTGTACCGACATCTTGTATATTTTCTTGCATTTATATATATATATACTTACATCTTGTGGATTTTCTCCAGTATAAAAATGTGCAACAAAATTTCCAACAAATTTAGCTAAATATGTATCAGTTTCTTTAACTTTTTGCATAATAATTTCATCATTTAAAATACGTCGAACTGGACATGTTGGTTCATTAACTGGCTTTTGTTGTTCATTCTTTTTTTGATCATATACTTCTAAACCAGCCGGAAATATTGTTGATGATTTTAGTTTTTCTGTTGTATTTTGTATTGATGATATTGTTATATCATCTATTATTGGTGTTATCGTTGTTGTTGTTGTTCTTGTTGTTATAATGTTTTGTATAGATGATGATTGATGTGTTTTATAATGTGTATTATATTCAATTGGTTCTTCAATAAAATTTAATGTTTTTATTTGTGATGAAATCAAATTTTTTATTATATTATCATCATTATCATTATCATTGTTATCATAATTATTAAAATAATATGAATTTGAATGATTTTTGTTAATAATTGTATTATTATATCTGTCATCAATTTGACGTTTATATCGACTATTATACATATAATTATTATTTAATAAATTTGATGGAATTATTGGGCATATATCCGATGAAAAATCCCAAACGCAACGATTTAAAACTTAAATTATAATAATTTAATGTAATAAAAAAAGTAAAATATGTTAAAATTATGCTGCAAATTTTTAATGATAGCATTATAAATATGTATTTAGTTACCAAAATGTTAATTTAATAAATAATTCTATAAAATATATTGGAAAGTGCGATGTTATTAAGTTTCGATTATTTCATATAGCCTAGAATTTAAAATATCTAAATACGAAAAGAATTATCGACTTAAAACACTATATTTGATTGTTGACACATTTCTATTTTCTAACTAATTACGCATAAGTAATTATTATGTGTATTGAAAAAAATATTTTAGCCCCATTAGTTCTTACATCATTTGTAAAAAAAAATAAAAAAAATGTCATATTTTTGAAGATATTTAAAAGAGCACAAAAAAAAACTTAAAAAATAAAATACAACTAAATTTAAATTGAAGGTAAATACGTACGTATGTATACAATGCCCTTTGTGTGTTTTTTATTTTTGGCATACTAATTACTGACGACATCGTATACAATAAAGAAGGCATCGAATTTTCACATCGAATGGGGCGAACTAACGAGTTTTTCTAAGTTGGAATGAAAATAAGGACCCAGATGAGAATAAAATAATTCACGTTCTAATGATTGAATAATTAAGTTTAAATTAAAAATGAAATTAATGCTCCATTCGCTTTCATTCAATACATTCTTGGAAATAACTATAAGGTTTCAAGGCAAAATTTCTTGCTTCGACTTAAGACTCTCTCCCCCGTTTGTCACTGTTTTATACTCGTTTCTATTTTTTCTTCATTATGAAAATTAGAAGGAATAAAAATTAGCATTTTAACTTTAAAAATAAAGCTTTGGCTTCCTTTTGCCGAACAACTAGAAACTTATTAAATTAAACAGAACAAATTTGATGGAATTTTTTTACTTTAATTGGAAAATACACAGTGCGGTGAAATATTTGCGGAGCTCATCAGATTACTTTTTATGTATACGTCATTTACAAGTTATATTAATATTTAAAATTAAATAATTAGTAAGATTAAATTTAAATATTTTTATTAAAAATACGGCATATCGTTAGCATATAGTTCAATTTCACTTTTCTAACAAGTGTTTTTTTTTTAATTTCATTTAAATTTTTTATATTTTAAAAAGAAGTCTCCAACTCCATTTTCTAAAAAGTTGTCCAATTACAAAAAGTTGTAAATTATGTCACAGTAAATACAAATCATTTTTATGATGAATGCCAAATTGTCATTAAGATGAATGGCGCTGAAAGACGCTAATGTTATATACTTAAAGGTTGAAAAATCATTGAAAAAAAATCTTTAATTCTATTATTGTTGTCATGCGTTATAAACATATTTCTTTTGTTTTAAAACAATTGAAATTACTGAATAAAAACTCTGATCGATATAAGTAATTTCAAATTTAGGGAAACTTACGAAAATTCTCTTTAAATTTTGAGTATTTTAATAAATATATACTACTTATGTTAATATAGAATTTTTATATATTTGTTTGGTTGATTGTGGTGACCACCATGACGTCATTGAGAAGTTTCAGAGGAATTTTACATGAAATCTTGTCAGTTTTTCCTCACTATGAACATAATAAAAATTTTTGCTTAAATAAATCAATTTTCTACATATACATAATATGTAAATTTTTATTTCAAATGGTACACCTATTAAATGAAATATAATATACAATTTATTTTATTAATTAAAATAGTTTGAATGAAATTTAAATTACATATACTGTTATTATTACTCTAGAATTATAAATGAAAATATGTAAGTATATGAATGAATCCCTATGACAATATGAAATCCTCTTTATTACAAACTATTATGACCATATGGTAATCTTTTTAATTTTGATAACAAATCAATCCTATTTTATTTTTTGTGTAAATTTAATATTAAATCTTTATTTCAATTATATTCAGAAATTAATAATGATTTTATATGTTAGTATTGATTAAGTATATGTGGGTATATTGCAAACGAGCACAAGTTTTGTTAGAAAACTAAAACATTTATTAAATCAAAAAATGAATTAATTTGAATCTAATCAAATCTTACTACAGAAATTTAATGATTTACGATTTTCTCAAAACGATTATTACATTATCTGGCTATAATTTTATTAAAATATGGTAACAATATTCACATATATTATACAAATACGTATACATATTCATATATATTATATACAAATTAAATTTAGACGAAATTTCTCTAAAATATTGTATGTGATACTTACATGGTTTACTTTTGACATACCATTTGGCACACCTATTATTTTTTATAGATTGTTCTGGTGTTAAATAATCTTTTTCATTTAAACATATTAATTTTTTTTTTAATTCTGCATCTGTTAATTTTTTTGCATCCTTTTCATATATAAATAATTCATCAGGACATTTTTCAACACATACTTGTTGTGTTGGGCAACCAGTTATTGGTGCAAATGGATCAATACAATTTTCTAAATTAAAAAAAAATAAATATGGTTTATCAATAACACCACTATCTTGACCACATCTTCTATTAAATTGATCCGTTGGTGTTAATAACTTATGTAAGTCTCCAAATGTGAAAGCTTAAAATAGATATAAGAAAATAAATTAAAAATTAAATTTGTAAATAAAATAGAATATTTTAAAAAAAATATTGTCTGAATCATATTGTGACACTAGAGTAAGATTGAAAAGACAACAAAGAAGTAGTCCTAAATTTATTAATAAGCAACCATTCAACATATTACTTGAAATTTAGGTACGAAAGTATAAAGAAATTGTTAAGACATTGCCAATTCGACTAAATGCGACTGACTGTAAATTAAGAAACTAAGTTAAGTTTAATATACAAGTTGCAAATTTCATAAAACATTCTAATTCTTAATAATTAAAGCTAATTCTACATTCTTCCATCATTTTATTATTATAGTTCTTTTCCTACCAAATAGATTTTTTAAAGCGTCCTAAAATCCACAATTTATTGATTCAAACTTTAAAATTATGATTAAGGCAGAATATCGAAAATATTCGACAATTAAATGTTGGTTGTCAAACAAAACTCAAACTTTAATTAAACTTCAAACTTTAATTAAACTTTTAGCGAATCAAACTCGAAATCTTTCAATAATATTAATTCAGAATGAAATACCTCTCTAAACCTTAAAATGCATATTGTAACTTTAAAAATAACAAAATTAATATTTAAAAGAATAATTACCATAATAAGCAACATATCCCCAACATCCTAAAAATATTACGAATATAAATAAACACAAAACATCTGTACAAGATCTATTATGTAAGGGTCCTTTAAATGCTCTATCATAAGTTAGTGGTTCTCCTGAAATTACAAAATAAATAAAGAAAATTAAATTAAATTAATTTTTTTTTTAAATACTTAAATTTAAGTAACAATATTGTATAATATGTATATAATCAAATTATTGTTGAAAATTATGAAATTCTTGAATTAATTAAATCTCATTTTACGATTATTGTTATTCATTTTATATAATTCAGTCAGAAAAAAAAGATGTATTGCATGGAAGTGAATTGGGTAGGTAACTAAAAGCTAATTTATAAAAATAAAATTGCTTTAGAAATGAAATTTATTATTATTATTCATATATACTTATATATAAATTATAACAAAATATACATATTTACATACAAACATTTCGATACAGTAATTTCTTCTATAAAATAACACTTATTTTCTTTCAATTTTTTTCCTAATGAGGAACGAAATTTATTGCCGTTGAAATAAACCCAAATTTTTCCAAAATTATTAAGGGTCGGTACACAATTTAAAAACTAAAGATGCCTTCACGCTACATGATTTTCCGTTTGAGTTGTCTGTAATTTGATTGGTTCAGTAACATAATTTACAAAAATGTAAAATCATATAGATTGTTATAAATTGCATTTAAGAAACTCATAATTTTATAATCAAGTACCTTCACATAATATTTTGGAGATATTAAATTTTTAAAACGGTTCTTTTTTCGTTTCAATTTTCTTCTGAAGAATTTGACATTTTGACTATATTATTGAAGTGTATTGATTGAAAAGAAAAATGTGGGAAAAACCAAAAAGTTTTTGTTGAAACTATTTTGATATTAACATCATAAATTACATATTATGCAGAAATGTACATAAAGTATGCATTTCTTAGCAAAAAGTCCATATAAAAATACGGTCAAAATTTTTTACGAGAATTCACTGTACAATTGTTCATGTGCATTCATAATATTAATGTAAATATGTATATATATATATATATATATATATATATATACTACATACACAAACTTACATATAATAGATGTGCAATATATAAATCGGAAGATGAAAGCGTTATTATTATCATCTTCCTATAATATGTAATAATAGGTATGTATGTAGGTAAAATTTAAAAAAGAAACGTCAATAAAGTTTTATATTCATATACGTGCTTACATTATAGTTTATATAAAATATAGTTACACATATTATAATACATATAAGTGCTTATGTATATACATATGTATATAGTTTCTGTTATATAAATATTCATTAAAAGTCGCTCAAATTTAATTTATAAATTTATATATGCTTTAATTAAGTAATAGCAATAGTAATAACAATAGTAATACAATAAGTGAATAAAATAATGAATGCATAATACATAATGTACTTATATTCATACATAAAAGCGAAATAAATATTCTAACTATTGTAGGTGTTTATAACTGTAATAAGTACATAGTGTAAATGAATTTCATTCTAATAAACTATTCTAATGTACGGCCTTACGGAGATGTTCTGTACTTTTGACAATTTCTAATTTGTTATTCTTAATAATAATAAGAGTGAAAGTGAAATTTGATGTACCATAATTCATTAAATTAATATAAATATATGTACATATGTATGTGCTAGTATACGATACAGTGAAAATTAATATTGTAAATGTTTTTGACTTTCCATTTCTTAAAATTTTATTGAAATAGACGAATATCTAATTATAACGTTAAATTTATTTAAGTCAGTGTTTACACATCACAACATTGTGTTCATAACTTTACTTGATTTGATTAAAACATTCATTATGAAGAAATTCCATGTCAATGAATAATAGTGCCAATTATTAATTGTCAATTATGAATGTACTGGGACATAATAGAATTTTTTTTAAATTAATTTTTAAAGTATGTGTAATTTTTAAAGTTGCAGTTGTTTGTAAAAATTTTGTATTAAAATTCATATACTTAATTATTGTAAAATTTTTGAAATTATTTAATACGTATTCCAGAAGAACTTTAATTATAAAATTTCTTTTCGTTTCTTTTTTCCATTGGTGAATCTTTTTTTTAAAACTGCATTTCTTTGTTAAAATTTTGAATACTCGTAAGATGAATATTTTTTTCACCAAGATTGTTCTTTTGCAAAAAATGTAACTAAATATTTTCTCATTTTTAGCACTTTTCCAAAAAATTTTTGAAAAAAAGTGCTTATTAGTTTCACTCTGTCCGTCCGTCCGTCTGTCCGTGTGTCTGTTTACAAAACTTCTACATTCTTAAAGATAGAAAGCTGAAATTTAATATGTACATAGATCTTTACTAGAAACTTATTTTTGTAGAACAAAATTTTTATCTCCCCCCCTCTAGAAGTTATACTCCCCCAAAGCACTAAAAATGGCCTATTTTAAATATTTGTTGCAATGAAACCATAAGCATTTTTGAAATTTTGCAAACGCAGAAAGGCAGTGGCTTGCTTCCCCTACCGCGGTATACTATAGTTAAACTTTGGAAAAACAAAATGGCCGTTCAAATTTACCGTTATCTACAGTCCTTTTTTTCCAAATTTTTGATGTCGTTTTTCTTCTAGACCCCAGCCTGTAGAAGCTTGAAATTTTAGGGGCTTTTAGACATTAACAAGTAGTTCATTTCTTTAGAAGAAAATTTTTTTCCATCTCCACCCCCTCTCAAGTTATGGCCTCTTGAAATTTGTAAAATTTGCATTTTTGACACCTTATATTTCTGAAACCGCAAGCTTTTTCAAATTTCTGTAAACGCAAAAATTTAACGGTAAATTCCACGACATTAAAAAATATAATGATTTTTCTTAACTCACGCAATTAACCCTTAAAATCGAGCATTATGTTAACCCCTGTTTATATTAATTTTTGCTTTATTTCAAAGACTGCATAAATGGTTCATCCTAAATATATGCAATGCTAGAAATAGTTTCGTTTATAAATGAAAATAATTTTAATAGTGTGGTGGATATACATAGATTTTTAAAAGCAGTATTTTCACTTGTTGAAGGGAAAAGTGCTACAATACAAACCATTGGTTTGACCCAACTTTATTCGTATTTAGCCTTTCTATTCAAATCAACACTCTTAACATTCAAGTCAACTTCCATAAAACTAGTGAACCAATTTTTCGTTGAAAATGTTGATATTTTTTCCAAAATTTTTTCTATAGACGTATAAAAAGAAAACTGCCTTTCCATCGGAATAAAATACTTTTATTTTTGCTAATATGTTACACTTATTTCGTCCGTTACATACACAATTTATCAAAGCTGATTTTCTTCAATTAGTGAACTTTGTTTTTACTACAGCAAAAAATGTCAAAAATCAATCGACATTCATAATTAAATTAATCGTTTGAATCTCAATCGTTTCAGCGAAATTTTAATTTTACTATTTTTTTTTTAAAATACCCAAGGGCTAAGTGCCGGAATGCTGTTGTATTCAATTATTTATTCTACAGTAAATTATATACAATATACAGATATACATACATATATTATCTATGCACATACATATGTACAGGATTAAGTAGATTTATATTTATTTAACAACGCATTGCAGTGAAAATTCATAATTTTCAATTCTTCATTTAGTAACGGTACCAAAATACCATTAAAAAATTATTAACTTAATATTAGATCGATCGTGACATGTGTATATTTGCACATAATGTATGTAAGTATGAACATAAGACTCTTTGTTGCAAACTTACTTTAATTTTATATTATTGTTATTATTTTTAACTTAGATATTGGATTACTTTAAAGTTCATACACATGCATACGAGTACTATAAAAAAAATTTTTATTTTTATACTTTGTTTATTCTTATTCATGCATTCTTTATACATACAACATAAATATGTATGTATATATATGTACTTCTTGTTATTATTTACTTATTTACTCAATCATAAACATTTCATTATTTTTTTTTGTACCTACAAAGTAAACTTGTTATACCGGTATTTCATAAAATATTAGCATTAATTAAAAGTATGTATGTATACAAATGTATATAAGCATAAATTAATAATAATTAACTATGTTACACAATACAGTTTTATTGTTTTAAAAGAATTCTAAAACAATAAACAGAATCATGAACATAAGGGATAAATGAAGAATTTTATTAGTCATTTTTTATATGTACAAATATATTTATTTACACATTTATTTATTTAATTTTTTATTATTTAAATAAGCTTGCCACACATGAGAACTATTAAAACATATTATAGAATACTTTAATTCATTCGAAAGAATTACATTACGCATTAGAGCTTAATATTCGCTAATTGCGGTGGACTATAGAAAATTTTATAACTACAAATTTATACCGTCCGTTCCATTAATAAATTTTGTTGGAATGAAATAAAAAGCGGAATTTATTAAGTTAATAAGTATCCATTTCGGTGTTTGAAGGTTTTCCCTATAAATTGAAATTTTATCGCATTTCAGCGGCGCAGGCCAGCGATTTAACAAGTTGATGTTAAAGGCGATTTAAAGGCACTCAAGCAGATTTTTGATTAAGTTAAATCTTGCATGGGGTTAGTTACCAAGGATAGTTTCAAAACAAACACACTATTTTTTATAATAGTTTTTATTTCTGCCATAATCTGTGTTACTATAACGGAAATCATGCACAGTTCCCATTCGCCACTTTCGTTGTTTTTACGACTATAGGTACTGTCAATTTCTTTTAATAAAATTTTAAAGCAATTCTAGAAAAATATTTATGGGTGTTTGAAATTTTAAAGATCTGGCTAGCTTTTTATTTGTTTTTATTATCCAATTCAGAAACGTAAGAGAAAAATAAAAAAAAATATAACAAAATTTGAGTGTTTTTTTTTGTTTTGCTTTCTTAAGATAGTGAATTTGAAATAGATACAAATGAATGTATGGGTGAATGTATATATATAAATTATAAATGTAGATTGTGCTTATTATAATTAATAACCAAGCTCTCTAAGCATATGTTTGTATGTATAATACACATATGTATGTATATAATGTGCACATAGATTTCCCATTTAAAAAATATTTGCATGAATGAAATAATTACAGTATATTAATTCCATTTAAAACCAAAAAAAAATTCTTATTTCGTTTCATATTAAATTCCCTGAAGAATTTCTTAAGAAAGTCAAAAGTTGTTAGTTAAAATATTGTATAGGTTTTCACTTATAGAACAAAATCCAATTATTGTCTAGCTCTAAATTATGTAGGTACGTACATAGGTATGCAAAATCGTTAATAAAAAGTAAAATAATTTGTGTTGCAGAAACGTTTTATCTAAGATTACGTATAAGTACATTTTATTGCTATTAATTTTATTCAATTCAGATAGAAGAAAATAATTAAATAAAATTTAAAATCAATCACCATAAGTGTCATCGGTCGGTAGTAATTCAAAATCATTTGTAACATAATTTTCAACCCTGTCTTTTGATTCACAACAGCTGCAACCCATAATAAATTTTCTTTTCTATTTCTTTATTTATATCTATTTTGAATTCAATTAATATTTTAAACAAATTATTTCAACACTTTTTGTAATTATTTCTCAATTATTTTATATTTTAAATATTTTGCAATTATTTCATAATTTGATTTAATTTTTATATCATATTTCGTTAATATTTTTATTTTAATTTCACATTTTTTCCATTGAAATTATTAAACAATTCGAAATTAGTTTAACCCGCCGCGTTTCGATAATTTTCCAATTTATTTTAAATAAACATGACGCTATGTGCGCTCACCGAAAACTAATTTCAAAACAGAAAATTGTATAGGTACTCGTAAAAGAAGAGAAAACAAACAAAATAAAAATTAAAACACTTATCTAATTTTTGAACTTTGTAAGTTTTGTTATACTTTGCTGCTGTGTAGAAAAAGGCAAACAAAAACATAAAACCAAACTTACAAATTTGAATTTTTTTTTTCAATTCAATTAAAAAGAGAACTCAAAATATAAAAAAAAAGCTTTGAATGACGTTTATAGTATTCTACCGCTTTTAAGACTCAATCATAATTAGTACTTAATGCTCATTGTCATACGAATACGAATATCATCGGTGTACAAATATGTAAAATTTATGAAGTGTATATAAAATTTTATTTTACTAGTTAGAAAATCAATGGAAATTGTTTTTAAATTTTCATACAGATCCACCCAAGTTTTGATTTATATTTTATTTTAATTTAATAATTTTACAAAGCGTTTTTCCCGCCACAAAAATGGTCTATGTATTTTAATTATAAAATTTAAAAAATTGCTGCGTGCTGCAAGCGCTCTGAATTAAAATTTTGAGTTCCTGGCGTCCGAAAATTCCTGGCGTTGGAATTACTCGTAAAAACCTATTTTAATTGTTTTTTATATTGTTAATATTTTGAAATGGCCTGTTTGACGGCCGCGCATTCATTTGAATATAGAATAAAATTGGATAAGCATTAAATTATAAACTGACAAATTAATTTTAAATATTTGTTAAGGGCAGTTTCTCCCAGATCGAAAAAAATTGCAAATGCTGACAATGTTGTTTTAAATTTCTTTTTAAATTTTTGATAAAAATAAACATGGAGCTATTTCAAATGTCAAAGCACATGTAACCTTTTTTATGAATTAGTTAATTAATAATGAATGAATATTTACAGGACGTATAAGTTTTAACTTGAACTAACCAAATGGTAACAAGTATGTGAACTTTGTGGTGCTGTTCTAACTTTATAAGGAAAATATTGTTAATCAGACTTAAATACACATACGCACAATTAGAGGATTCGTCCATAAACGCATTATAGTTTGCATGTCCAACTCCAAATTTTCCAATTGATAATATAATTTTTATACATACTTACAAAAAGAAAAATAACATATGTATGTACATATTACGATTTTCGTTCCATATTAGACTTAAATATTTGTGAATGTTAAATTTTTTTAGCACAAAAAATATCTATACGAATTAGTTTTAAAATTAACCATTGAATTTCTAAATTAGGAAAAAAAATTTATTCTGAACTAGATATTAAACTTGTTTGATCTTGAAGCTTCTATAAATTTACCGGCTACTAAAAAATTACTTTTAAGTATATAAATTACAATTGAATGTATGTGTAGATTTTCGTATGAATAATAAATGTCAGTAATAAATTAGTCAGTGCTCAGTAGTACCTACTCGATATTAATTTCATACTTTGTGAAAATGAGCTTTAAAAGATTTCATTTAAAAATTCATTAATATTTTAAATATAATATGAGTTTGGTTCAATTTATTTAAAAAGAACAGTAGAGTTTATAATAATTTAGATTATAATTGTATAAACTAGTTGATTACAACCCTATGATTATTTGAAGATTTAAAAAATACAATCGATAAAACTTTTATTTCTCACAAAATATGAAGATTTCTACTTAATCTAAAAAATTTATTTCAATATTTTAAACATTGTAAGCAAAACAACAACTCTCAAGTACTGATTGTAAAAATTTTTACATAAAAAATTGAGGAAAAGTCGCGCATTATTTATATCTTCAATTGTAGGTCCCATACGATATTAAAATAGAGCGCCGTGGCGCTTTCTTGTGTTATTGCGGTGAATACTCTATAAAATGTTACATATCTGATATAATAATATTTATTAGGTAAAGGGAATGCCGGTAGAATTGTTTAATAAACACAAGTATTGTAAGCAATAGCAATGTGGTCAACATGTTGCCGATAACATTGCATGTTTCTCACTGTAAAAATAGAGCAGACAAAGAATAGATAAGAAATTTCCAAAAATTTACAAAAAATTCTTTAATTATTGTTTTGAATACGTCAAATAATATAAAATAGAATTTCTAATGACAGATTTGTTAATTTATAAAGCCGAATTTTCGTTTTCTAGTATATGTGAAGTAGTATTCTAGTAAAATTTGATGCGGTTCCAATACCTTAATTATTGTAATTCTAAAATGCGATCTGTAATAATTGAATTTTCACCCTAATGGTTTTATTTTAATATTTTTTTTTTTTCTTTATTGAAACCAATGTATTTTCGCTATTATAACGTACATATGTATATTTACTTGTGAATTATTGCGGATGTTACAAACACATCATTGTTGTGGGCAATTCCAAAATATTATGATATTATTCATAAGTAATGTTATCGCGACAACTGTTTATTGTATATATACAAAGATAACTATACATATGAAATAGAAAGATATCATATACATATTTGCTATAAAATTGAAATAATCTAATTAAATCGTAAAATTGATACATTTGAAAGATAAATTGTGTCAACATATAATTAAATTGAAAACGATCGTTGAACAGCAAAATCATGCACCCTGCATGCAAATATGTTCAAATATTATTTATGCGAGAGAAATTTAGTTCAGATTTTTTTCACAGAACTTAAATATTATTGTTCGGTAAAATAAGAAGTAAAGTATTCAACACAAGGATCTGAACCGGTTCGGTGGTGACAAATTCCGGGACTCGATGATTGAAAGAAGAGGAATGATTTAATAATCATTCAGATGGTTTTAAATAACAGCTCTTAATCTTATGAATCATTTGAAAAACTTTATCAAAAAATTGTTGAAACTAGAACTGAGCCATGGACCTGTATTAATCAAATATGCAACTTAATACGTATGTACTATTTAATACGGCATTGGAATTTATCGAGCTGTGAAAATTTGCTCTATATATACCAAAAATACACTCACTTTTTTAAAATGTATTACAGGGGAATAAAAATATATCAAATTATTTGAGGTGAAATATTTTATTGAATTAACATCTGACAAAAATTGCTATTTGCTTTTATCGCATTGCATGCTTCTTCATTCTAATTTATCTGATGTTAAATAATTAATAGAATGATTTTAAACTAGGCTGTCATTAAATATTAAATTAATTTCACTTTTTAACACAATTTTAGGTTATATACATTTAAACTAAAAACAATGAACAATAAAAATTATTATGACTTTATTAAGGTAAAAGTGTTCTATTTCCACCATTCTAATTAACGGTATAACTTATAAATTATTAATTTTGAAACATGCAATATTAGTAATGGATTTTTTAAAATGGATAACGTGCATAAATGCAATTAAATTTTATGCAATGCATATTAATTTTGCAAAATTGTCTCTTATTAGTGGAAGAAATTGTCACACAAGATATTTTTAGAATAAATGTCTTTGTTGTTGCTTATTTGTATATACGTATATAAGTATGTATATATTCTAAATACATATGTGCATTTATACAATAAAATCACCCGAAAATCTTATATATAATTACCGAAACTTTTGGTCTTGACATGAAATTTAAAATTAGTAATTTTTATAAATGATTAAAAATATTATTTAAAATTTTATAATTTCTATTTTAATTTTATTTAAAAATTTTTTTGGAATTTTTAAATTTTTTTTTGTTTTTTACATATTTTAAATGTCTGTCTGCCTATCATCATTTAATTTAAGTACTATCGCGCATTTACAATTAAATTTTTTTAATCGTTCTCTCCCTCCATTTTCTTATAATTGTTGCTCAAATATAAAATTTTGAAATTTAAAACATATGATGAAATTTAATAGCATATTATTTTAAAATGTTTAATGCATTTGCATATGCAAGAGTACATACTTATAATGAATCAATTTTTAATAAATGAAAAGGATAGGGAAATGCAATCAAATATTTATGAAATGAATTGAACGTGACTAATCGCAATTTAGATACGGTATCATCCTCGTAACTTTAGTCGATAAATTTCACCATTAATAATAAATTAATAGGAAATCTATTTTCTTCTGGGAATTATTAATTTGGAAGGAAAATTATTTTTAAAATAAATAAAAATTGTTAGAAAACCTGTTTTTTAGGAAAATTTTAAAAGGATAAGTATACCGGAATGGATATTACACAAAATTCAATGTAGCATAGTAATGATGCAGAATTTGGAGAATTTTCTTCCACTATGCATATTGATTCTTGTTTTAGCACTGCATATATTGCACTTATAATTAGATTACATATAAATATTTCGAAAAAAGGTTTTGGCCTAGTGAGAAGGCGTAGGAATATTTTTGGCTTTTTAAAATTTTTTTTTCGAAAAAAAAAAAATATATGAAAAGTAATTGAAACCTCGACTATTAAATATTGCCTTAAAGTTACCAAACTATAATTATAAATTTCGCCTATTTTACAGGAGATATACCCGAGGTACAGATATGTATGACATGCTTATAATTTTTAGGAATTTTTTATGGCCAATCGGTATAATATTCCGAAATTCTTATGGCAGTACAAAATCTTTCGATAGCTATATTTGTTAAAGTTTAGATAATTATAAAATTCATATATTTTTATCAATTATAAACCAAATAAATGAGTAAATACATATTTCAAAGTTATTAATACATTTTAAACGTACCACTTCTTCCAGATCCACATAATGGTGATATTTTATGATGAAATTTGGGTATAAATGGTATAATTATCCTTCCCATAATTATTAATTTAAAATTTGGTTTTATTTCACTAGCCAATTTTCATTTTTCATACTTTTAATCAATGTTTAGTTTTTTTCTTCAACAATTTATAATAATAAAATTAAAATTGAAATTAATATAAAATTTTATTTTTAAATTATTTAATTTTTTAAATTAAATATGACTATGTTCTCTAAATCAATAAACATTTTGAATATTTAAGCGATGTCCGACACTTTTTTCCCTCACTTGCCAAAAATTCCCCAAGGTTTAACGCATTAATAAATTATTTAATTTGGTAATAAGAACTTGGTATAAGAAAAAGCCCCAACTAAATTTAACTACTAACTAATTAAAATTTAACTACTAAATCAAAATTTTCTATTTAAAATTTTTATTTAACTTTAAAAATTTTATATTACAAAATAATTTGTATCCTTTCGCGAACACTACTTTCTTGCAACTAAATGAAATTTTTAAAAAATTATTGTTTATATTTAAATATTCATGTTATAATGTACATATACATACAGACATACATATGTGTGCTATATGGTTACATTTATAATAATAATAGAAATGCAAGCCTGTACACAACAAAACAAAAATAATAACGGTAACTTTTCTATGTCTATTTGTATTACGGTAATTATTTATGCTAGAAAATTTTATAATATAAGTAAACGAAATTTTTTGTTTTTTTCTTTTTTGTTTATAGTGAGTAGTGACGTTTAAAAAAGGATTTAAATGCTATTACAAATAAGAAATTCATTTCGTGACCGGAACAATGAGTCCTGTTGAAAAAAAAAAATAAAAGAGAAAAAAAAAACGGGAATAAAATATTATTGTTCCCATTTTGTAAGGCTTCTTTTATATTAAGAAAAAATATTAAAGAAAAATTACTTGAATATTTTATTTCACATTAAAAAATTTCGAGTGTGTTTTTAAGCAAAAAAAAAAACATTTTTATCGGCCCTCCCTGTAACAATAACGTATTCCGGTAAAAGGCAACTCCTCCGAGTAGTGACACGTGAAAGTTCGCGGGCTTCAGTGAAAATCTCAAACGCATATACATTTGAATTGGTTTTTTCCGGATTTTATGTAATATTAATATGTATGTATATTACAATTAAATTAGTCTCAGCATTGGTCAGGACAGAAGCGGCTCTAGCCCATGTTCTGACTAGCCCATGTTCTCTTCAGTACTAAGGTAATAACAGGGCTGATCAACAATCATAATGTACTTCACTCTTTTGATACAAAATTTCTAAAGTTGCCAAAACAAAATTTGTATAATATGCAGAAATAATGTACAAACACACGTCCCTATATTAATATTTAAAATTTGTAAAAGTTTCTGAGTGTAAGTTTCAAAGATATTTATTCATAGAACTCCAAAAAAAAAAATTTCCCTATTTCAACGTTTATAATTTTTCCTAGCAAAAGTATAGGGAAGCAATGCAGAACTACAGCATTAACATTAGGACATGCAATATGAAAATGTTTAATAGTTCTCTATAATGCTAAAAACCATTAGATTCCAAATTTATAAAATAAAAAAATATTTAATTTTTTTTTCTTTTGTTTTTTAGCATATGCGGTTTTCATATCCTCATAATTAAATGATTTTTCTATATTTTGAAATTTGGGGCAATTTAATGAACTAATAAAAGAAGACGCATTTTGGTATTGAATAAGTACTCGTAAAAGTTAACTTATAAATCGATTTGAAATTTAATTTCTTTAAACGTTTTGAATGATGAAGGGGAAAATTAATAATAAATTAAAGTACAATTAAATTTATTCCATAAATATCAAAAATTCTTTGAAAATATTGTTTTATACAATTACTAAATGAATTTTAAAATGCTTTTCAAATTAATAAGAATTAGTTCTTAAATTAATATTAATTTATGACAACTTTAGCAACACATACAAATTAAAGATTTTGATTAAATGATTTTAATTCAGCAAAAACGTTAAGTTACTATAACGTAACCCCATTTAACTTCATCAAAATAAATCCTTGCATTTCACTCAAAAATTACTAAATTAAAATTAACATTAACTAAACTATTTTCAATCAAATTCATAAAATAACTGAAACTATTTCAAATAAAACAAAGTAAAATAACAAAGAAAAAAATCTTGAACTTCTTTCACATTAATAATAATAATAGGCGGGCGACCCCAAAATAATGTTTTTCTATTTTTCCTATAAACATCATAACAAATATATCGCTTACTTAATTAATATTTTATGCAATTCTTTTAATCAATGTTTTCAATCAAAAAAGCTCTTTCCTAATATCTTTGATAAGATCAATTTACAATAAGTAATAAACAACAAAAAAAAAATTGAAAAAAAAAGGATATTTTCATTTCATTGAATTTTATTTAATATTAAGAACATGAGGGCGAACATTTTCAGTCATATAGGTAAATAATAAAGTATTTACCATATGTATACGTATGTATCCCCCATCCCCCAAATATGTACAAATATAAAATATAATACCAATTATAATTTTCAAAATATTGTATAAAAAATACAAATATTCAAAAATATTTTTCTAATAACTTAATAATTAAATTATTTGACCCATATTTTGTCTTTATTAACACTATTTATTGTTCGTATATCATTCTTTATTTAGAATATATTCAATATTCTAAAAATAACAATACGAAAAAGAATTAGATCAACAGGACAATTAGTTTCATGTGATAACCGTTCCACCTGGTAAGTATGTAATTCGTGAGAATAGAGAAAAAACATCTAATGTGGTCAGCATATAAGCGACCGCAAAACATATTTTCCAGTTTGGAGAAAGTGTTCCATAAAATTATGAATGTTTTTCAAATACTGCTTCCAATTTTTAAGGGCGCTATTATCAACTTTTAGTTAATATGGTTAGAAAAATGGAAATTTGGTTTTTAGAAGAACCAAATTCTTAGAAGAGCATTGAGCGAGGAACTCTCTTAAGTCAGTTAAATAGATGCAGTGGTGAGTTTTGTTAACCACTTATTTAATATTAAATTTCAATATTAAATTTTATAAATTCCGTGAACTATAGTTCCTTAAATCCTTAGATATGTGAAATCGAACCTAATGAGTTTCCGAGTCCTGGTATTCAAAAAAAAAATTTAGCTCGAATTCTTTAAGAGCCTAAGACTTCTTTGTACATAATGCGGAAATGCCAATTCAGTTCGTCATAAAAGTTCAGTTACTGGCACCTGATTTCCTCAAAAAGTTGGATGGTCTTTTTTTTTGTTAAATAATTTATATTTTAATGTTAATCTGTTAAATATTTGTTATTTTATTGGTGAAATATTTAAAGTTGTCGCTTAGTAAAGATCCACTTTCCGAATCACTGACATATTCCAAAAGTTAATCTCGACATCGAAAATTTGGTCACATCACATAACCTTCCTCTAACATTGCATAAAATGCAACAACAATTTGAATTTTTCTTAATTTATTCCAAATAAGTATTTCAGACAATGTGTACCTAACATGTATACGAACATACATCAAATAATTGGTGATTTTTTTTGCGATTCGTTTTGAAATTCAAAGACAAAATATGTGTAAAAAAGAATGTTATAATAAATTACGGCACATATATATATATATATATGAACATATGTTTGTGCAGTTAAATAAATTTTGAGTAAATATTAAATTGAATCAAAAAGGATATAACAAACTTATTTGTATTAAAATATTGAATTTAAACTGCTTTACAGATATGTGTAATAATCGTATTTCATTGTTTGCGTAAATTACTACATACCTTCATTACCAAATGAATTATAATTATTCCAAGCTCGATTATAGTAACCGAAATTTACAATGAATTCCAAAAAATTTAAGAATTTTATCTTACCAACTTCTTATATTGTCGTTAATTTATGCAATCACGTATACAGCTTATATTAATAGGGTGTCTGTTTCTATTGTCCGATTTTTAGTTTAATTTTTTGATATTGAGGAATGATTCATCACAGTTTTTACCGTCAAATCGCCCCAGTTTGGTTTTTAATTTTATTAAAGCTATTGAGTCCGAACATTTTCTATAAATTAAAAATATTATTTATAAACACTAATATTACTTAGAGTCCGTAAGCTTATAAAATTCAAATATTAATTTGATATAATTGAAAATAAATGTGAGTTATTTGAAAATTATTTCAGGTTTTCCACCAGAACCATGCAATTTAAAACCTCTAGATTATTTTCTTTAAACTTTTAAATTCAGAAACTTTTAAATTTAGAACAACAGAGGATTTCAAAAAATCTAATTTTAACTAGCTAAAACCTTTTTTATTGAGTATTCGACGAATATAAATTTTACAAAATTTCATTTGCAAAATTCGAGATTCATTTCAACAATCTAATAAAAATACTAGAAAGTAAAAGTGTCAGTTAATATTAACAAAATATCCCTGAAAATGTCTAAGTATATATTCAAATTAAATATTAACATACATATATATTTTGGCAACCTAAAAATCTAATTTCATTTGATTAAATTACATGATTTTTAATTAAAATATTATATGTAATTTTAATGTCAAATTATATCTGAAATGAAAATTGAAGCAATAATTAAATAAAATATATTCTATGTACATAATATGCTTGAATATTCAACTCAAACACCGTTTTGTATCACACATATTGAAGGAAATATTAAATGAGTTGTAAAAATAAAGTTAATCATTACATATACGTACAAGTATAAAATTATATTGACATAGTTAATATAGTATAATAGTTTGATTACTTTGGTAGATTTATTTTATAATATTGTGAAGGGATGGGGTGTCAAAAAGATTGTTTATGTACTAGAGAAAATTACACTTATTTGATTTTGGAATTATTATAATTGAAATATTCAATAAATAATTAATCAATTTTTTATTTGTTGTTTTGTATTGTATTTGAAAAGAAACAACATATTTTGTAATATGTTCTAACATTATATAACACAAAAATATGATATTTTTAACACATAATCAACCGCCATGTGCATTTCCTTAATAAATTCAATAAATCTGTTTTTATTTCTTTATTAAAAGTGCGTTGCACGATATTATTAAAAATATGCCGAGCTAAGCTTAACTTCATCACCTTTCTTCTGATGACTTCCTTAGAAATCCACTTTGGATAGGTGCGTAATTATTACAAATGTTCCATTGTTGTAATGAGTGCTGATATTGAATTACGTTTTTGCAATTAAAGTGAATAATATGTTTACGAGTCTTTTCAATTATTCTAATTAAAATTCTTATTATAGGAAAATTATTATAAAACACATGTGTTATATTACATAGTCAATTATTCACATTTTTCATGAAAAATAATCATATAGTTTCAAAGAATTTTATAATTTTAGTTAAAACTATTTTATGAAATAACATAAAAATAAAGTTACAATAGTGAAGACATCTATATTTCCTACATATATGCATATATAAACAGGTATATGGTTACATATGATACACTAGCAAACAAAAATTCCGAATTCTGAGATGTACATAAATGGCAAGAGTTTGAATTTCTTATTGTTAAAAATTATTTTGAAAATTGGTAAAAAAATATTGAAACATTTTTAATATAGTGCAATTCAATCGATTGAAACTAATATGGGCAAATTTATTTACTTTAATCTTTAAGACAAATGTTTTTATGACTTTGAAGAACAAATAAAGTTGGGTCAAAACAATAGTTTGAAAATTAATACTTTTCACTTCAACAAGTGAAAACATTGCTGTTAAAAAGAATCTATTACATTATTAAAATTACTTTCATTCATATGTACACTAAAAAAAAATTAATAAATTGCATAAATTTAGGATAAAGCAAGAAAAAAAAAGTGAAAAAGGCGTTAACCACTGAACTCGACTAACAAAATGATCGAATTCAGGGCTTAATTGCATGAATTAAGACAAATAATTATATTTTTTAGGCATGACATACATTATAGAAATTTGTAAAGCTTGCAGTTTCCGAAATATGAGATGTCGAAAATTCAAATTTTATAAATTTCGAGTGGTCATAACTGAAGGGGTTGAAGATGGGAAAAAAATTTTCTTCCGGCGAAATAAATTTTTTTTAATATCTAAAAGATGCTAAAATCTCACCTCTTAGATGAAAAACAATATCAAAAATTTGAAAAAATTCAACAAGTGAAAATTCTGCTTTTAAAATACAGTCATGTGTATCCACCATTAAAATTATTTTTATTCATATACGAAACTACTTCTAGAATTGCATATATTTAGGATGAACGATTATGCAGACTTTGAAACAAAGAAAAAAATATATTTAAAGAGGGTTTAACATAATGCTCAATTTTAAGCGTTAGTTGCGTGAGTAAAGAAAAATAATTATATTTTTTAATGTCATAGAATTTATCGTTAGCCTTCTGCGTTAATAGAAATTTGAAAAAGATTGCGGTTTTGGAAATATAAAGTGCCAAACATAGAAATTTCACAAATTTCGAGAGGCGATACCTTGAGAAGGGTGAAGAGGAAAAAAAAAAATTTTTAACGAAATAATATTTTTTAGGATCCAAAATCATACTTTCATCAAGATTGCAAGAATCATACTTTCAAATTTTAATCCAAAAGTGTCATATTATTGAAAGGGTCAAATTAAAAAGGAATATCGTTATGTGATGAATGACCAAACGATTTTGCCCACCAAACAAAAGTAAAATCTAACAAAAATTAAAGTTTGGTTTAAAGTTTATTCATTTTATTTAGTTTTGATTTCTTACCTCCAAATAAGTAGTCATTTTCAAAATTCGACTTTCAAGAAATTGCCATTACTGTAGAAAATTTTCAATACTGAAATTGACGCATCAAACACACTTAATTACATGTATTTTATTGCATCTGCAAAAATTTTTCATTCTTTTATGATTAATACTTAAAAATTAAAAACAAAAAATTTGCAATGAATTGTAAGCAATGGATAACTCAAAAAATTCAACTTTTGAGTTATTTTCACAGAAAAAAATACTTTTAAACATTTTCTTTTGTATTTCCGACAACACTATATGATTATGACGAATAAACTCTAAAAATTTCAATTTTAATTTACTCAAAAAATTGCATTTTTTGAGATATGTAATTGTAATAGATAAGTTATCGAAATATACTTGAATATAAAATATCAAATAATAATTATGTAATTTAATAATATACTTAAAACATTACAATACATAATTAATTTGTGTGAATAAGAACGTACATCGCAATAATTTGTCAAATGTCTAATAAAATAGCAATATGGTTGCAAAAATTTATTCATTTACTCATAGTTCATCAATTGCCTTGGTACATCAGTAATTCTTCTTTTACATTTAATTCATCATGGAAATTGAAGAAATGCAATGCATTAAATATATTTGGAAAATTTATAATTTTGTGGGAATAATTCCACAAAATAATCTAAATATTAAGAAAAATATTTTATATTATACAATTCGTGTTTTGATTTTCATAACAATAGAATTCTTTTTAAATGCATCATTGATTTTGAATTCAATAATTGAAAAAAATATAAATATAACATTTGAAAATATACCAGTTGCTATTTCATGTAGCTTGGAAAGTTTCAAATTATTTACAATTTTCATATTTTATAATGAATTTAAAAAAATTCCAAAATTAATAAATATTTTAAAGGATAATATTAAAAAAAATAATGAAATTTATTGTTTACAACGAATAATTAAAAAATGTAATCGAATATTTATAACGGTTTTCATATTTTTAGCCTTTACCTTATTTTGCAAAGAAATAATTACTTTTAAAAAGGGTGAAATGCTAGTACAAATGTGGTATCCCAATGAAATTATTTCAAAAGAATTTGGAAGAATTTTTGCTAATATTCATTCACATTTATGTGTTTATTATTATTTGATAATAGTTGTTATGTTAGAATGCTTAAATCCCATTTATCTTTTTATTATTATTGGATATATTCGGGTACTTGAAAAAAAAATTGAAAATATTTCGGAAGATTTGAGCGAGGATTCATATAAGGAACTGATAAATTGTATAAAATTTTATAAAATAATATACAGGTAAAACAAAAATATTTTTTTTATATTTCTTTAATATTAAAAAAGTATATTATATTTGTTTGAAATAACTTTAATAAAAAATGTTTTTTTTTTGGTTTAATTCCAATTGAGATTGTTGGGTTCTTTTAACTAACACGGCTCGTCAGTATTCAGTATATATTACGTGAACAAGTTAAATAAAAAAAACTTAAACAATCTTACAAACTTAAGCAAAATTTACAAATACCGACATTGTGTAAAATTAGAATTAAAATGGAAAAGGAAAACAGCGAACGATTTCTATTGTTAACACATAAATAAGAGCGGAATGGCAAAATGAGCTGTTCAATATTTTGCATATAATCAGGGATAAAATGGTATATAAATGGTATTTTAAGCTAATTTACCGCCGTCGGTTAAATTCTGCGGCAGTAATTCCGATTTAATCTGGACTTATTTTGTGTTATCTAAATGAATTTTGGCATTTCAAGACAAGTGTGAGTTTTGTAAAATTAAATAAAATCTAAAACGAAATAATAAATTAAAATTTTAAATATCATAATTTTAAAGCTACTATAATATATGTATATACAAGCCGCAGATTTAAAAATTTTGTTTAACAAAGATGTGATATTTGAAGAATTAAAAATGACCTTTTAGAGACCAGAGGGATCATTCGAAACAAAAAACGAAACAACCTTAAAAAAATTGAAACTATAAAGTTGGGTCAAACCAATGGTTTGTATTGTAGCACTTTTCCCTTCAACAAGTGAAAATTCTGCTTTTAAATACAGTCTATGTATACCTATCACACTATAAAAATTATTTTCATTCATATACAAAACTATTACTAGGATTGCATATATTTAGGATGACGCATATATGCAGTCTTTGAAATAAAGCAAAAATTAACATAAAAAGGGGTTAACATAATGCTCGATTTTAAGGGTTAATTGTGTGAGTTAAGAAAAATAATTATATTTTTTAGTGTCACGAAATTTACCGTTAGCTTTTTGCGTTTATAAAAATTTGGAAAAGCTTGCGGTTTCGGAAATATAGGGTGTCAAAAATTCAAATTTTACGATTTTCAAGAGGTGATAACTTGAGAGGGGGTGGAGATGGAAAAAAAATTTCTTCTAACGAAATGAACTATTTGTTAATGTCTAAAAGCCCCTAAAATTTCAAAGTTCTAGAATATAGGATCTAGAAGAAAAACGACATCAAAAATTTGGAAAAAAAGGACTTTAGATAACGGTAAATTTCAACGGCCATTTTGTTTTTCTAAAGTTTAACTATAGTATACCGCGCTAGGGGAAGCAAGCCGCTGCCTTTCTGCGTTTGCAAAATTTCAAAAATACTTATGGTTTCATTGCAACAAATATTTAAAAAAGGCCATTTTTAGGGTTTTGGGGGGGTATAACTAGAGGGGGGGAGATAGGTAAAAATTTTGTTCTACGAAAATAAGTTTCTAGTAAAGATCTATGTATATATAAAATTTCAGCTTTCTATCTTCAAGGGTGTAGAAGTTTTGTAAACAGACACACGGACAGACGGACGGACGGACGGACGGACGGACGGACGGACAGAGTGAAACTAATAAGCACTTTTTTCAAAAAATTTTTTGGAAAAGTGCTAAAAAGGGACAAGTTTTTATTAAAGTTACTTAAAACTATATTTTCGAATTTTTTTTTTCTATCTACATATATAGTTTTAACTTTTTTTGTTACCTTTTTTTTTAGAATGTTCGAAATAATTGAAAAACCTATTGCCTGGCAAATGTTAATTCAATATATTGTATCTGGATCAGTAATTGCTATATCAGCTGTATATGCAATCAATATGAAAAATTCATTACCGGAATTCGCTTTTACATTACAAATACTAATTATATTTTTGCTTCAAATTTATTTGACATCACATTTTACAGATAAATTAGAAACTGAAAGCGAAAAATTAACAAATGCAATTTTTTCATCAAATTGGATAAGAAAAGACAAGAAATTTCGTAAAGTAATAATCATTTTTATGCAGCGATCAAAGAAACCTTTTGAAATTAACACTGGTTTAATGCCAGTGAATTTAAAATCTTTTTTGAGAGTAATTTTAATTTATTTCCACCATAATAAATTTTTGATTGCTTTTCTTTTTGTTTTATTTTTAGATGATAAATTTTTCATATTCATTATTTTTATTATTACTTGAATTATCCAAAAAGTAAATGGATAAATGTTAGTTTCATATTGTTTTGGGAAAACTCAGCAAGTACTCGGATTAACGATTTTTACATCAGATTAAAATACTGGAGAATTTAAATTCATATTACGAATGGAATTATAATAAGATGGCTAATAAATAATTTTTTTAAATTTAAATTAAATATTTTAATATTGTATAAACATTTTGTTTTTACTACATAGATTGTAAGATGACTGATGAAGTTAAAATTTGGTGTCATATAATGCTCTAAAAATTTATTCAAATATTCAATAAAATTGTTTTTAAAAGTATTAATAAGAATTTTATATTATTTTAATATTTGATATACATACGTAGTATTAATAATAAATGTCTAACGTTGCACGTACCTAGCAGAAATAAAGTTGATCCCATTTCCAAGTGTCTCTGAACCATAGAAACCGTTATCCGATTTCTATGCTTTTCGAAAAAAAAACCGAAGGGCTCACTAAGATCTTATTTTTTATATAAGAATTAAAATATATATACGAGTACATACATACATATATGTATATTTGCTTTTTATTCCGTAGAACATAATTTCTTAACGCATATAGCATTTTGAATGACAACATTGTCTCCTAATGGTTTCTTTTGCACATTTTTGCGCGAAAGTCTTTCACTATATCACTTTTATAATTTCAATTTTTCTTAAATTTTCTTTTCGTAACCGCAATCTCATAAGTCCAAAACTACAATATAATTTTTGACATAGAAAACGCTTCAACGACAGTTTTGAAATGTTAAAAGTTATGTTGTGAGAAAACCTATTATTCCAACAGAATTTCTTATTATACTCGTTCTCGTCACTTTTGTAGCATTCGTACTTGCTTATCTGACACGCCTTTAGACTTTCAATTTTATGTACCATTTAAGACCATATTTCTCACCTATACGATTTAGGAAAAACTCATTTTTGTATATTTCCAAAAGATTTTGAAAAACATGCACAAATTGGTTTTAATCATTTTAACTATCAGTCTAACAGCTTACGAAACCTTCATACACGCAGTTATAGGATCTTTATACCCGTACGAAGGTATATTTGAAGGATATACTAAATTTGCCTTACCGTTTGTACAGCTAAGAAATAATGGTCTTTTAAATAGACTTAACTGTATGTTTGTGATCAGCGTAGAATTCTGACTCGATTTAGCTTGGTATGTCCGTCCGTCTGTTCATCCTTTCCAGCTATAACTCAAAAACTAATTGAGATAAGTTTAACAAATTTTCACAAATGATTTATTATAATTAATACCGGAACCATATTTAAATTTCTTATGATGGCTGTGCTGATTCGGATAGCTGCCATACAACTTCCAAATTTATTTGACTATATCTCAGAAATTGTAAAACCTGTGATATTGAAATTTCACACAAGCAAATATAGTAGTAGGACCAATGTGTTTTTTTTTTTTTTTTTTTTTCTTTATTTATTAGTTAATAATTTTCAATATAATATAAATTCATTAACTTATAACTAACATTATATATACATACGGATCTTAGCCTGAGCTGTATGATCCCATATTAATTTTAACCTTAAATAAAATCGACAAAATTTTGTTTTTATTTTAAATATACTTAACAAAAAAAAAAAAAAAAAAGCTATCTGCTGTTTTAAATAATAATAATAATCATAGTTACATATCAGTTTGATTACTTCAATAATAATTTCATTCATTATATAAATAAAAGCTGTATGATAAAATATGATAATCATGTTCTGCCATTAAACTTTTCAATTAAAGAGAAAAAGATTTCAATTAGGTATTGTTACATATTTTCTTAATATATCTGTAGGTATTTTTTAACATCTCACATTTAACTCTTCAAAACTACTCAGTTTCTGTTAATAATAAATTTTTTTATTTCATTCTTAAAAATTCCTATTGAATCGATTTGTTTCAGTTTAGCAGGAAGTTCATTAAACAATTTCAAACACCTGTATAAACAATTGTTCTTCTGTTGATTAGTTCTAAATAACGAGAGGTAAAAATTTGATTTATTAAGCGTATTGTGTGTATGTATATCAATCATTCTATTCAAAATAAAGCTGTGCTTAATGAGATTATTGATAATTTTGAAAGCCGTAATGTATAATTCACGCTTACAAATATTATCGAAACTTAAATACCGTCCGGTATATAATAGGTTTGTGGGATGCATAGCCCGATAAAAATGGATTATCTTAATGGATTTCCTATGCAAGATATCCAGTCGATTCAATGCCTGTTGGCTAGCACCACTCCATATTGGATTTAGATACACCATATGTGACATTATAAACGAAGAATATATTTTATAAAGTGCATCAGCGGAAATATAAGTTCGCAATCTGCGTAGGAGAAAAAGATACGGAGATATTTTATTTATAATGTGTTGGACATGATCAGTCCACCCCAATTTCCTATCAATGACCAAACCTAAATAATTAAATTTTTCAACAGTCCCAATTTTTTCACTTCCGTAAAAGAACTGTTCCTGGCCATACATTTTGTTACCTAGCAAAAGAATTTTTGTTTTTTCAACATTTAAGCCCAACTTATGTTTGGTTATCCATACGCCTATTAAATTTAAATCGTGCTCAATATTCATCCTCAATTCAATTTCAGTTGTTGAAGAATATTTCACAACAGCATCGTCAGCATACAATTGAAGGAAGCCCTTAAGATTAAGCCGTGAAATATCATCTATATAAATCTTAAAAAGATCTGGCCCCAAGACAGAGCCTTGAGGAACCCCCTTTCTTATTTTGAGACACTCGCTTAGCACATTTCCAATTTTAACCCTTTGTGTTCTGTCAGTTAAGTAGGATTTGAAAAATTCTATATTCGGTTGGGAAAACCCAAGACTATTCATTTTTAACAGAAGGATTTCGTGGTCTACACAGTCAAATGCCTTTTGAAAGTCCAGAAATATACACGCCACATATTTACCGCTGTCAATGTTGTTGCTAATATAGTTCGTAAGACAGAGACAAGCCGCAGAGGTATTGGAATTGTTTTCAAATCCATATTGGTCCTCGTGCAATATATTGTTATTAGACAAGAACAGTTTGAGACGATTTTTTATTACAGTTTCAAATATTTTTGAAAGAGCGCTTAATATAGATATTGGACGATAATTAGATGGATTCGCTCTCGAGCCAGCCTTATGAATCGGATTTACAATAGCAACTTTAAGGCACCGTGGAAAGTGAGACCTCAATATAGCGTTATTTATCACTTCAACCAAAGGAGTTGATAATCGGGAAGAGAATTTTTTTATAAATTTGGAGGAGATGTTGTCGTGTCCCGTTGCTGCTGAAATCCTTAATTCAGAAATAATCTTTTTGACTTCGTTTTCATTTGTTAGATGTAAACCGAAATTATTATGGATAGTTCGATTAGTACTACTAATGTAAGTATGATCCACCGGGAGTGAGGAAGCATCAATTTTGTCAGTAACGTTAACGAAATATGAGTTCATGATATTCGCTATCCTCCCTTCATCGCTAACAATTTCACCATTTATCGCCAAGGACTTAATGCTTGTATTCGATTTATAGGAATCAGTATTATAAATAAGTCTTTTATAATAATCCCACAGTAGCTTGGGGCTCGTTACTTGTGCGTCGATATCTTTAGAGAAATAATTTTTTTTTGCTTGTTGGATAAGTTTACTAACTTCTAACCTCATCTTCTTATATAAACCTAGAATTCGCCCATTATCTCTGTATTTACGAGAATACTTGAAGTAAGTATCTCTCACCCTTATTTTATCTAATATCTCTTTCGTCATCCATTTCTTCGAATTTTTGCGTTTTTTGTTTTCGACAGTTTTAGTATTTTTCAGAATAAGTTCCTGTAGGTCCCTACTAAAATGGTCAAAATCACTGTATATATCTAGGCGCGACCAAAAGTTATCAGTCTCAATATTTTCATAGTCCAGAACAGTTCTAATTTCTATCTGATTTTTAATTGATGGTTTCAGCTTCATGCTAATAAGGAACATTTCATGGTCAGAAAGAGATGTATTATTGATTATAAAATTACATTCGTACCCGACCAAATCGGTAGCCAAATGATCAATTACAGTCCTGGTCGATTCAGTAATTCTCGTAGCATATTTAGGAGTACGTTTGTTATATATTAAAAACCCGTTGCAGAGTAAACTATTTGTGTATGCTTCAACTTGCACATTATTGTAGTCAAGCAAATTAATATTCATGTCACCTATAATTATTGCGTTCCTATTAATATTAGTTATATCTTGTATCTTATCAATAAAATCCTGTACACGCGTCTCATGAGAACGATAAACAGCAATGATGTTCACCCCTAAGCCAGTTAATTTAGTTATTAAGAAATGTGACTTATCATATTCTTCCTCGCTTACCAAATATGAGTCTATATTTTCACTAACATATATCGCTACACCACCATAAGGTTCACTTCTATTTGAAAAATAAGGCATATACCCCTTTATATTGAAGTATTTAGTTTCTTCCCTAGTTAGCCATATCTCAGTTAGAACGATAATGTGAATATCAAAATCATAAGAGCAAATTAGAGATTCCAAATCGTATAATTTCCTCCTAAGACTTTGAATGTTAAGATATACAATATTCAAATTCCCACCACACATAAATGAAGCTGGGTTGCATACCCCTGTGTCATGCACAACATTTCTACCGAAGAGAGTATTTATTGTATCATCAGTATGCATCGATAAAGTAAATAATAAAATTCAATTACAAGAATTTGTGTGAGAATTATTGAAAGTGAAGATGACAAAGAGACAAGAGAATTATTCAGCAAATCTGTTATCATGCAGGTATAGTAGCAATGAGCACAAGATTCTATGAATGAGTATGATAGTAATACATGCAATAAAAATTTCAGTAATAATTTTAATTTCACGCGCGCAAGACACTTAAAATACAAAGTAAATCGTAAACAGGTATTTTGAAAAAATTTAGATAATTTCCTAAAACATGTGAAATAAAAAATATTAAAGTTAAAATAGAATAATTTACAGATTAAATTTCTGAGAATTAAAGAAAAAATATTTCCAGTGTTTGTTGTTATTGTTAAATAGTAAGTTGAAAAAGAATGTAAAATATATATTGTTGAATGTTGGTAATCAGAATTGTAGTGTTTAAAATCTAAAAACTTTAAATTTATTAAGAAAAATAAGCTATTAAATGTTGAAATATTAAATATTACTTTGAAATTAATAATATTAAAAGGAAAAGTGAAATGAGAAAAATTAAAAAAATTAATAATTAGTGATGGAGTAATCTTAATTAAAATTAAAATCTGCCAGAATATGTAAACACGTGTATGATTTGTACATGTATATGATATGTACTCAGGCAAAGCATAAAAAAATAAAAACAGAATGAAATGTGAAATGAAAAAAGTGTTATACGAAACTATAAAGATTTTAAAAAAAGTACTATAGAAATTACATATTGAAATCTTGTTTGATTTTTTTAATATCATTAGAATTAGAAATACTAAAAATTTTACTATTCTTATTTTGCCGCAAAAAAATTGTATTGTTTTTGAACCATAAGTACTCCATTTTTTTGGATAATTTAATTGATTTCGCCTCAAAGTAAAGCTTACTTTGGAACGAAGATAAGTGTTGCCGAAAAAATATTTCATTTTTTTTACCTTCACCATCCATGTTGAAATCTGCAGCGAGCAAAGGTCCAAAGCTTTTTTTTTTGGATAAAATGTCATTTTTTGCTTCCTCAGATTTGAATTTGACAATGTATAAACAGGTCTCTGAAGAACCACCATTTTTTGTTTTTTTTTCCAATGGTGTTACGGCAAATGAATTTTCATTTGGAATATCAGCATTTATTTTTTTGAATATGTTGTAAAGATGCATGTTTTTCAATCCAGATGGTAAACCAGCAACTACGATGTTGTTTTTTCTTTTCAGTTGGTTTGTTTCATCCAAAGTTGCCTCCATTCTGTTTAGTTTATATTCCAATGCACTTGTATGATTTTCCAGATGACCAATTTTAAGACACAATTTTTCATTTTCTTTCTTAATTTCACAGTTATCCTTTAGAGCTGCATCCAATTTCTGATTTAAGAACGTCAAAGAAAAGTTCATTTCCGATACAGCACGTCCCAAGGTTTTCAAGTAATCTATTGTAATCTTATCCATAGTGCTGTTTGTAAAATCGAACGTCCTTAATTCATTTACAGCATCCTCGCATATAACTAGTGGAGTTTGTTCGTCTATATCCTCAAGTTGTGGAAGTGAATAATTTAATTCTGGCGGGCAGATGGAGCATTTCCAAACAATATTTCCAGACTTCACCAGTTCATATGTATCGTCAGAAATATTTGCACACTTTATGTGAAATAATTTCTGGCAAATTTTACATTTTAAAGCCTTAGATTTGGCGGACATGTATTTGTTACATTTTTTACAATTCGCCATTTTTGTTTTTTAAATTATATTGCTAATTTTTAATATTAAGTTTTTTTTTTTTTTTCCTTTCTTTTCTCTTTTTTTCTAAAATTTTAATATTTAAATTGATAATGAGTATTTTAAGAATTTTTCTTTCTTTTTTATTTTTTCTAAAATTTTAATATTTAAATTAATAATGAGTGGAGAAAGAGAAAAAAAAAAACACGTCTTATCCACTTGACAGCAAAAGCTATTTTATGTTTTAATAAAATTCGTTGAAATTTCTTGGCTCTTTCTAGCAGTAGCCATACAATTTCAATAGCAGTTTGTCCATATCTTAGAAAATACTGAAATGCACAGTGTACTGAAATTTTGCATAAACTAATATGGTAATATGGCAACTTAAAGTCATAGTCTGTCCCATAGTCAGCTATGGCATATATATTTGCACATAGGATAACAAATTCGTAGGGATATCACAGAGTTGACACGGTCAACTCTTTTTTTCTCGTTTCTTTTAAGGAATTATAGCTCTTCCGAAGACGAAGATACATTTTTAATTTTTTTTTTCGAAAGATTTTTGCTTTATAACGAATATTTGGATGAAAACTGCCAAAGTCAATCCGAATTTCAGCCCGAAACTTCTCTGATTCAATTATCATTATAATCTTTGGAAAAAAATTGAAAGTTTGTTTGATTTTTAATTTACTTTGATAACTTTCATTATATACTAGTAAAAACATTAAAATTTTCTATTTCAGTAACTAACAACACAAAATCGGTTTTATAAATAGATAAACTTTAACTATTAAAAAATTTTGTAATTTTCTGGTACTAAATTTAATTATTAAAATTTGAAATTCTATAATCAAAACCATAGTACTTTTCATCATTTTGGGTGTTGGTACATTCAACAGAAAATGGGTGATTGTTAGAATAATTAAACTCAAACCCTAAAAGGAACAACCTGCAAATATTTTCTATTTACCCACGAAAAATAAAAACCTATTGAAATATTTTTTAATAATACATAAAATTAATACAAAGCCATCTGTTGAATTTCCTAAATGCAATTTGCCAATTTGTTATGCACCAATTATTTATCTTCCTTAGTATCATTGGAACTTTGAAACAACATGGATTTAGAAAATATTTTTGCGGTAAAATACATTTGGAAAATATGTTACTTGTTTGGGATTGGGTTGCCGTCGGGATTAAATATTCGACAAAAAATTATTTATTATTCTCCGAGAATTATTTTCTTAATTTTCATACTGTATTTCATAATGTTCTTGATGTTGTATCCTATAATTGAAAATGATTCAAGTGAAACAGCTTTCTACAATATATCAACTAGTGCAGCATGTTTAACACATTTTTATAAATATATTATAATTCTAATTATGTTTACTGAATTAAGAAACATTAGAAAATTACTGCTTATTATTGAAAATTATATTACAGAAGATGATGAAATTTTATATGTAAAAAATAAAGTTGTCAAAGTTTGTGATAAAATTTTCAAAGTGATTTTCTTAATTGTACTACTTAATATTTTAGTAAAGGAAGTCGCTTGTTTCTATAATGAAAAATCTGATAACTTATTTGTACCTGTGTGGTATCCTCTGGATATCACTTCAAATAAATTCAAATATCTAAAATATTTTCACAATCACTTCACTGCATTATTAATAGGGGCTGGTTTTCTGTTAACAGAATCTTTTAATCCAATTTATCTTTATATTTTAAGAGAATATTTTCATATTCTCTTAATCAAAATTGAAAAAATTTCTGAATGTACAAATAAAAATGCATATTTGGAATTGATTGATTGCGTCAAATTTCATAAAATCTTACAAAGGTAAAAAAAAATTGTTTCTTTAAAGAATCACTATCCAAATTAGTTTATTATAGAATTTTCATTACTATTCAAAAACTGGTGGGTTTGCAAATGATTGTCCAATACATTGCAAGTGGAGTTAATACGGCGCTTTTGTTTGTGTATTTTCTGCGATTTAACATTATTTTTTCTGAATCAGTTAGTTCGGTTTTTGTTTTCGTTGCCTTCTTTCAACAAACGTTTTTAACATCATTTTTTGCCGATATGTTGAAAAAGGAAAGTGAAAAATTAACAAGTACATTGTTTTCTATAAATTGGATAGACCAAAACTATAAATTTCGTAAAATTTTAATCATATTTATGCAAAGATCGCAAAAACGATTTGATATTACAGCTGGTTGGATTCCAGTCAATTTGAACACTTTCATGAAGGTCTAGTTTAATACAGTTTGTAATAAATATTGAGTTCCATACTTAATTAAAAAAAAAAATTTTATTTGTAGGTTATAAATTATACATATTCGGTGTTTATAATGTTAAATGGGCTACAAAAGTGATGTCATTTAAATCACTTGATTTCACAAAAATGTATTAAAAAAGGAAACACAAGCACAGTATAATGTTCACATGTAAGTCATAACACATCTTCAATAATTTTTTTTAATTAATAAGCTGCTTGGTTGCAATGTATTAATGATAATATCTTCATAGTAATAAATATAAAGTACAATAAATTATATAATTCGAATTTATTTTTTTATAAAAAAACATTATTATTTTTTGAAAAGAGTGTGGATTTCTTTTATTTTTTCCAAACTTTTATGAAAGAGTGTTGCATTTATTGCACAAGCATTTGAATTTGTATTATACGTAAAGAGCATCCGAAAACCGAATGCAAAATAAATTCCGGTGGTAAAGAAAATGTTATTCATTATAAACAGTGATTTGTGATACTGAAGTACTCGCTTTATAGAAATCCTATTGTAAGAGATGATGAATTCTTTTTCTATTTTTTACACAGCTTGTTTTATAATTTTTTCTGCGCTCGTTCAAGCAAGCTAAAGTATATTAGCATAATCATATAACTTTGATTCAAAAAAGGGTGTTTTACAATTTTTAAAGTGTTTTACAATTCTTTCTCTTTTATGAAACGCATGTATTTTTTATAACCAGACATGTACATACACACTGTCTGTAATTGCATGGGGTGATTCACAATGTTTTGCAATCATGTGTACTAGTGTTTAGAGGATCAAAAATGGGTTAAATAACCCTATTCAGGGACGCCAGCGATCATCAAGGAACTCAAAGGACCGAATCGTTGTCAATTGCCTTTCACTAAAGAGAACCCGTCTTCTAATGCCATCTAGTTTATTTTCCTCACAGTTTCCCTAAAAAGGCTAAAAGTAACGGTTTGTAAAAATTTTATTCACTATTTAGAATGACTATTTCATCAAAAACTGATAATAATTGAGAATTGCAATAGTAAAAATGAATTAAAACTGAAAATAGCGGTAATTGTGGAAGCTTAAAGTTTTCATTAAAGCTTTTAAAATGTTTAAAATCAATTGGGGTATTTGCTTTGTCTTTTTAACGTTTTACGGGTCAAATCAAAACTGAAATAACAAAATTTTGTACAAAATTTTAATGGTTCAGAAAGTGTGTGATCGTTTATGGATTCCGTTTACGGATCGTTTATGGACAACTACCATACCAAAGTGTTTACGGTTGGATTCCAGTCAATTTGAACACCTTCATGAAGGTTTAAACGATTTACATAAACATATATAATATATTATAAATATTTATTAAAATTAATCTTAAAAGTTTAAAAAATATTTTATAGGTACTAAATTTTTCATACTCGGCATTTTTAATGTTAAAAGAATGAATGGAAAAAAATTTCTAGAATTTTCACAATTCACGTCTCATCGAGGAGGTGATACTACTTAACTCTCTTATGCTGTACAATTCTAAGAAAGAAAATTATAAAAATGAATCTCTTCAGATTTTTGTTTTCTATACTAAGTTTGATAACAGTTGTTAGCAATACTTAAGTGTTTTGTAGAATGAATAAAACTTAAAAAACTTGTAATTAGAAAAATATAAGTAAATATGTAAATTTCATTATTTATTTTTACAGTTTGAATTTTTTAAATTATTCTTTTCTGTGCAATTTTGTTTGGAAGAACATCTAATATTTTATAATACCAGTATTTTTATCTGAAATTCTTGTTAAAATCAAGTTAAATCCAAATGTTTACATATTACATTATTGTCAGCATTATCAAAATTGACTGCTTATAAGTATTAGAAATTTGTTGTTTAATATTTTAGGAATATTTCATAACAAAATCTGTAGAGTTTATTCTATAATGCAATTAAACCAAAGTATGGTAAATTTTTCCATAGTTATCGAAACCTTGTCGAATAAAAGCTGCAAAGCACTTCCCAACCTTTTTAACGAACCTTATATTATTCCATTTATCGCAGCAGGAAATTGCCAAAATTTTTAATAAGGTTATAAAAGGATATGTTAGATTCTGTTCAAACCAGCCGTTTTTGGTACAAAATAAACAATTTGCGAAAGTTTGATGGTGTTTGCTTTGTTTATTTTCTTTTGATCGGGAGGACAGATGTATTTACGTAAATTAAATTAGGTTTTCTCGCTGGACAAGAATTTATGTTCATACCACATTTTCATACTATAGAGAACTTTTTAAAATAGTTACAACTATCATACCAAAGTTAATATACTCTCCACTAACATACAAGGTATAAAAATAAAAAATATGTACATTTTTTCGACCTGAATTCAAATATTGAACTATATCGCTACATGAAATTATGCAAGTTCTTTTGTAAATTTCTTGTTTCAGAATATTATAAAGTTTGCTCTAATTACAACGAAATAAAAACTCATAAATTATTTATTTATCCTATATTTGTATGTATTATATATTTTATAACAGGTCCGAATTTATATAGAATAGAATAACGGTGAAATAACCTAGCCGGTTTTCTTATACTAAATGTTAATTAAGTATACCTTTCAGTTTAAAGTATACCATTCAGTTGACAGTTTCACAATTTTTCCATCCTTATTTGAAATAAAATTTAATGATTCCGTCGTATCTCAGGTTACAACAAATTTGCTCCTGAGTTGTAAATAATTTTCCATTGAATTTATTTGTATTTAATTGAACATTGTCCTTATTTCAAAGTGATATTTCAAAGTAATATGTATGTAAAAATACGTAAGTCAGATATTGCTAAAATAGTTTTAAATTTAATAGTTTTTTGTTCAAAATACATATTTATTTCTAATGTATTTATGATAGGTTGTGACAACGATAAGTTTACTAAAAATAAAATTATTACAAATTAATCTTTTGTAGAAAAACAATTTTCCTTTACAAACTATGATTTAAATTACTATCACATGCTATATTTCCAAAAAATGCTAAAAGCTACTGTAATTTAAAATAAAAAATTAAATTTTTAGTTTTAATTTGTATTTATAGTGAAATGGATTTAGAAAATGTTGATTCGGTAAAATGGATTTGGAAAATTTGTTATTTACTTGGCATCAATCCACCGTCTAAATTAAATACTCGACAAAAAATCATTTATTATTTTACCCGAATTAAGTATATTTTTAATTTCGGTTTTGTATTTTTTAATTGATGTTATTCTATATCCAATAATGAAATGATAAAGCAACAATGTTTCTGAATATAGGTTTAGGAACCGTATGTTTAACATTTTGTTATAAATGTGCTACAGTTCTAATATTGCGTAATGAATTGAAAACTATTACAAAATTATTACTTATTGTAAAGGATGACATTAAAGAGAATGATGAACTAATTTTATATTTACAAAATAAAGTTATTGAGGTTTGTAATAAAATGTTTAAAATAATATTTTTTTTGGGAGTTGTAAATATTCTTGATAAGGAATTGACTTGCTTTTGGCAAGATACAAAAATGCCTATAAGTGCTTGGTATCCAATTAAAGAGACTTCAAGTTTATTAGTATATTTATCGATTTTTCATGGTCATTTAAGTTTAATAATGATTTTGCCAATATTTGCATTGACAGAAGTTTTTAATCCGATTTATCTTTACATTCTAAAAGGATATTTTCATGTTCTTTTAATGAAAATTGAAAACATTTCTAAAAGTTCCAAGGACAGTTCATATTTAGAACTGATAAAATGTATTAAATTTCACAAGGTTCTATTAAAGTAAAAGCAATTTGTCATAAAACAATTTAACAATATTAAAATATATATTTTTTTCAGAGCACTTCATATAAGTAATTGGAAAACTTGTTAGTATGCAAATGTTTGTTCAATATATTACAACAGGAGCATCTTTAGCTTTTCTAACTGTTTACTCATTACTAGTGCAATTGTCAACTACTGAGTTTACAAATTTGTTTGTTATGTATTTTGGAATATTTGAACAAATATTTTTAATATCATTATTTGCTGATATGTTAGAAACCAAAAGTGGAGAGTTAACAAATTTACTGTTTTCAATAAACTGGGCAAATAAGGATAAAAAATTTCGTAAAATTTTAATAATTTTTATGCAAAGATCACAAAAAACTTGCATAATAAATGCTGGCTGGCTTCCAGTTAATTTGAATACATTTATGAAGGTTTGTAAACAATACTATTACTCATTTCATATTACAAAATTATTAAAAATTGTTTTATTTTAAAGGTTTTGAATTTCTCATACTCGTCCTTTTTAATGTTCAAACAAATAAAAAATTGAATTTAATATAGTTCAAGAAGTGTACAATTTATGTATATTAATTGTAACAAAATTCAATATAAAATATCAAATCAATATTGTTGTTAATTAATACATTTTGAATAAATAAATTGCAGTAAAACAATTCTATTCTGTGATTACGTAACAGCCCATAGAATATCCTCCACTCATCTTAATAATCTGCCAACTTTAAATGTATGTAGTGCTCAAATGTAAGCTTTTGTCTGCCTTGCTGTATTAAATTTTCAAAATCAAATTTTCAATGTAATTTTTAATCAAAATTTTTATATTTAAATGCAGAACAAGTTCTTAATTTATAGTTTTTACAAGTTCTTAATTTATAGTTTTTATATTTTGCATTCATTTTTGTAATAAATATTTTTCGGTTTTGAATGATATATGCTTTCTTAATACACTCATGAGGCATGAATTCAGTTAAAAGTCATGTCCGCAAATAACGATATAAATCAAGTGAATTTTCAAATTTTCTTTGATAACAAAAAAAGAGTCGGATGTGCTCAAGACATAACTGCAAAACTATTTTCTATGGAAATAGTGTCATACAGACGAACCGCCATTTTACTAAAAATAGTTTATTTTTTGCTTTCCTACCATTGAGAAGTACATTTCCATTGAGACAATATAAAAATATTTCAAACACAATAATAAAAATTTGATATTTCAATTAAGGTAAGTTTCGGGAACTTGATATACCACTGATATGTGAATAATAAATAAGCATACTTACGAGTGCACAATTTTTTTCTTTTCTTTTATTATAATGAATTTACAATTAACTTGCTATAAATGAATGATATAAGAATTTTAAATTTCATTTAGAATATCCTTCGACTATTAAAAATATTACATAAAAAGAATTACAAAGGAAAAAACTAACATTTATTAAGATATTTAAATGCCGTATCCCTTGCGTATAAACACATATTATAAAAGAAAAAATTGCGAAAGCAAAGGATTATATGTTATAGAAATCCTATGATGACGAGAAGTGCTTCGAATTCATTCAAATAAATAATTGCAGTTATTTTAAACAAAAAAAATTATTATAATATTTTTTTGCTATTTTAATATTCGCACATCTGCTTTAGTTTCAACAATGCGTATTGCAACATAAAATATTTAATTCCAATTTTTAGACTTGTGTAAAAAACTATGCCAGTATTAAGTGAAACTTAAACCAAAATGGACTTGGAAGATGTTTTTTCAATAAAATGGATTTGGAAAATATCCTATTTATTGGGCGTTATTCAGCCATTTAAATTAAATATTCGGCAAAAAATTATTTTTTACATTTGGCGAATAATTTCAATATTTTCAGTTTCCTATTTTATAGTATTTGCAACATTGTATCCAATTCTTGAAAATGATTCAACATCAGTGTTTTATAATACAGCAACAGGTATAATATGTTTTACGTCCTGTTACAAGTGTATGATCATCTCAATACAAAGTAATGATTTGAAAAATATTACGAAACTACTACTAATTATCAAGGATTGGATAAAAAAAGGGGAGCAAATTTCATATCTTGAAAACAAAGTATTTACAATGTGCGACAAATTGTTCAAAATTATTTTAATAACGGCCATATTAAATGTATTAATTAAAGAAATTGATTGTTTTTGTAGTACGAAATCAAAGTATTTGTTTTCAGTATGGTATCCTTTGAGTGAAACTTCAAACATATTTTTATATTTAGGTTACTTTCATAACCACTCATGTATTTTGATTTTTTTGTTCACTTTCGTTTTGGAACAAAGCTTTATTCCAGTTTACCTTCATATTTTAAGAGGATATTTTCAAGTTTTATTAATGAAAATTAATGATATTTCTCAAAATACACACATAAATGCATATTCCAATTTGATTGAATGTGTGAAATTTTACAGAGTTTTACAAAGGTGAGAACCTTAATATTGATTTTTGTTAAAAAAATGTACAATAATTTTACAATTTGTTTTTAAATTTTCAGAGTTTTTCACATAATTGAAAAACTTGCAAATTGGCAAATGTTTATTCAATATATTGCAACAGCACTTAATATGGCTCTTTTGGCTTTATCTGTTCAACAAATTGAAAAATCAAAACCTGAATTGACAAGTCTCACTTGCATATTTATAGCATCTCTACAACAAATATTTATAACATCATTTTTTGCTGATATGTTAGAAACCAAGAGTAGAGAACTAACAAATTCACTGTTTTCAATAAATTGGACAAAAAGGGATAAAAGATTTCGAAAATCTTTAATAATATTTATGCAAAGATCACAAGAGAGTTTAAGCATAAATGCTGGTTGGATACCGATTAATTTGAATACGTTTATGAAGGTTCTAATCACATACATGTTTATTTTATATTAAAAATTTTGAAAATTTTTTTTTTTAGGTTTTAAATTTTTCGTACTCCTCATTTTTGCTGTTAAAAGAATTACAAAATTGAAAGCTTAATTATTCGAAATCATAAAACAACATTCATCGAGTGCCAAAAATTTTAATTTTGCAATATCTTGTTGTTAGTAGAAAGTTTTTATGGTTACACCATATTTCAACAGTTTATATTAAAATTTTGCACTTATAATATAATACTCGTATGTATGTATTTTTAATCAAGATTAAACTCAAAAACATTGAACTTGAAACAAAAATTTATATCTTTATTATAGAAAGAATAACATTAGAAATTAGTGTTAAACTTGGTATTATTATGTGTGAAAAAAGTGTTAAATAATTATCATTAAATGATTGTATTCAGAAAAATTGTTTTAAATCTTTTAATATTTTAAAAGTCTCGACTGGGGGAAAAGTTATTAGCCCTATAAAACGAATGAAAATTTATATTATGTAAATTCATAAATTGCAATAAGATGCAAAATTATTTTAGTATGTTTAAGACAATTTTACGAGAATTCGGCATTTTGTCAGCACTAAACTTTTAAAAAAGTTTAATCTCTATTTGTTATTTCATATTCTCCAAATTATTATATATTTATTTTATACTGGAAGGTAAAGTTATTTGGACTGTTATTAAAGAGTCAGTTTAAAGATCTTTAGGGTCTTTGTTGATTTTTAATTGTTGGGCCGGAATCAAGATTGAAACTCACCAAAAATTATTTTTAAAATTTTTTAAAATTGATGTATACAGATATCAAATCCGGAATGGATGTTGAGAGCTCAAAAAATAAAATGAAATCGGAGCCAAAATTTTAACACCTGGTTTGAATACAAGTTAAATAAATTTTTTACTTGGTTTATCATATACACTTTCATACAAGTCAATTGAAAATAAATACGAAATAAAAATTTTCATGCAAAACAAAAATATTTTACCATGAAATGTGAAAGTTGATATGATTACAATGCCACCCTTATGATATAGAAGTACCGTCATTAGGAAATAAATTTTTAAAAAAGTAAGTATATTAATTTTACTATTAAGTATAATATTTTTATTAAAACAATTAACACCTTTAAATAATTAAATATTCAACTCTATTTTGATTTTTTACTATATAAAAGTGTTACGCAAATAAATATATGTATGTAAATAATTATTTATTTGCAATTTTTAAATTTTAAAAATAGAAAAATATGCATGCGATGGCAGTGCGAATTACAGTTTAGCCTAAAATGGATCTAGAGTATGTGTTTTCGGTCAATTGGATTTGGAAAATTTCTTTGTTCCTTGGACTAGATTTACCATTAGAATGGAATATTCAAAAGAAAATTACATATTTTTTACATTTGGCGAATAATTTTAATAATTTGTACTTGCTACTTTATGATATTTGCGGCATTGTATCCCTTCCGCGAATCTACTAATAAAATATCACCTTATTTTAATATAGCAGTAGCTATCATATGTTTTACAATCGGTTACAAATGTATTATCATATTTATCCTTAAAAATGAATTAAAAAAAATTCGAAAATTATTATTAATTATTAAAGACTATATAAAAACTGATGAAGAAATTTTATATTTAAAAGAAAAAGTTATAAAAATTTGTGATAAATTATTTAAAACAATTATACTAATTACTCTATCAAATTTTGTCATTAAAGAAGTAAGCAGTTTTTATGGCCAAAATGCTACAAAGATGTTTGTAAATGTTTGGTACCCCCCAATCACCAGTTAATCATCAAATTTATTGTATTTAGAATACCTCCATAATCATTTGAGCGGTTTCTTTTTTATATTCTTTTACATATTAACAGAAACTATTATTCCAATTTATCTTCATATTTTAAAAGGACATTTTCATGTGTTGTTAATGAAAATAAATGCGATTTCTCACGAAACTTCAAATGAAAATGTATACTTGAAATTGATCGAATGTATTAAATTTCACAAAATGTTGCAAAGGTATAAGACAACATTAATTTTAATTAATAATGTTTTAATTTGTTTTTTCCAAATATTTTCAGAATTTTCCATATAATTGAAAAATTTGTTGGTTGGTATATGTTTGCTCAGTATATTACAACAGCAGTAAATATGGCATTTGTGGCTTTTTATTCTCAACAAATTAAAAGTTCAAAATCTGAATTTGCAAGCATATTTATTACATTATTTTCTCTCATTCAACAAATATTTCTTACATCACTTTTTGCTGATATGTTAGAAACCGAAAGTGGAAAATTAATAAATGCACTATTTTCAATAAACTGGACAAATAAGGATAAAAAATTTCGTAAAGTATTAATAATTTTTATGCAAAGATCCCAACAAAAGTTCAGCATAAAAGCTGGTTGGATACCAGTCAATTTAAACACATTTATGAAGGTTTTAAATTTTGCGTACTCATCGTTCTTGATGTTAAAAGAATTACAAAATTGAAAGCCAAACTATTAAAAACCATTCAATTTACGTTCCAGTATGATACAATACTTTAGATTTTGTCATATGCCCACAAGTAATATAAAAAAACCTAGTACTCAATGAGTCATGCAAACACAAAATCTCTTAAATTGTTTTTTTTTTTTTGTAAAGAACGCTGAAATTAATTATCAATCGTGTGCAGTGAAGGTGCATAATTCACAATTTAAGAACTCACAATTTTTCTAATGGCAAGAGCAAGGAAATAAATTTGTACGTTTCACTATTTACCTGATTTAGCAGATCCGCATAATGGTCGTATTTTATGGCCATATCTTGGTATTAATCGAATTATTATTTGCCCCATAACGATTTTTCTTTTACTTCATATACATACATGCATACATACATATATCATATTTTACTTTTAATCATTTGAAAAATATATTTTAAATCACAAAGTCAAACAATTAATTTTTACACATAATGTACATATAAACAATTGTAATATTTTAATTTTAATAAATATTTTTACAATTAATTTTAATAAATTTTTTCTACCACAACTTATTTAACAATTTTCAAGTTTGTTCATTTAATATAATTTTGTTATTTTTAATTCATATGGTTTGATCAATAAAATGAAAACAAAAATATCTAGTAACCATAGTTAAAATATAAAAGTGAATGATAGTTATAAATAAATAAGTAAATACTTAGTATAAAATACTATTTATTTCAAATTGAGCCACATATTGTGGCCAGACCTTTTAAATATGTTAGAAGGATAATTGTTTTTGAAAATTCATTTTACAACACTTTTTAATTCCAAATCCTTTTGGAATTATTTGAAACTATAATAACTATAATTTCTAATAATAAATTTCGTTTTAAATTTGTAATTATATAAATTACAATACCAAACAAGCGAAAAAATTTTCAATTGAATTTAATTAAATAAATTTCTAAATCAATCAAGTTGTCATTCTAAAAATATTTCTACAGAATACTTAGTTAAAATTAAGAAAATTTTAAGCATAAAATTCTATCTATTTACATGCTGTCAAAGCATAAACCACTTTCTTTGAAATTTATAGACTTACTAAATATTTTGGAAAATTAATTAAAAAAAGAAAAAAAAAACAGCAAATATCCTTCTAAATCTAAAGCAAGAAAACAGATAATTTTCTTGGCGTGTTATCACTTAACACCCTTAACATTGAGTATATGCGCACATAAAAATTAGAACATTCTTTATTTACTAATTATAACAATATTTAACAATATTTTATGTAAATATAGAATGACTAAATAGTGTAATTTTCTCGATTATTTTGAATCGATTTTAAAATTGTCTTAATATTATTTACACACATATATTCTAAGCCGAAATTAGTAAAATTTTTAAATGAAATATTACTTAATTACTTAAATAGTATTCCTTTCATTTTGTTTTATCAATATAAAAGATTTTAAAGCTAGTCTCACCAAATTTTAGTATATTAAAAATTTTATATTTTCAGCACAATTTCTATACATGCATATTCATTAAAATTTGTCAAACCTGGATCAGGTTTTGGAAATTTTTTTCGCATATGACGGGTATTTATGACATAAAAAATAAGATACCTGAAAATACTTTTTTATAAAAAGCAACCAAAAATAATCAGAGGACATCTTCTTTTTTTTCAATCTGATAATATACTCAGATATGTCAAAAAACATTGTGTTTCTTTTTGTGCTCACTGTTTATTTACAAATCTAATACTATTACAACTCTTTCTAAATTTTATTCTATACTCAGTCAGAAGTCAGTCTGATCGCTTTAAATTTAATTTGAATAAATACATGAAAATATTACAAAATTTTATTTAAATTTTCTTTGGTGCCGGGAAAGTAATAAAGGATAATAAAATTTTATTATAATTTATAATATAATAACGATGTCCTTTAACATAATATTTAAAGGTATGTGTGTATATAGAAAACATATTTTTATACACCATAGAAAATTGTTCTATACAATGCAAGTAAAAAATAATCAAAAATCGAACTAATTTTTTTTTATCAATATTTTTTATCGAACACTCACATTTCAATATCATTGACCTATTTTCATATTACAAGCATTTTAATGTTAAAAATAGTTAAATAGAATTTTGTCAAAAAACAAAATTAGGTCAATAATATTTGATTGTCATTTTATCATACACACATACATATACTTAAAATGTAAATAAATATACGTACATATAAAGAATTTCTAGCTCAGCTAAAGCATAAAAGACAGTTGCTGTTGTAATTGTGAATGAAATTTTATTTATATTTTGACTCGAAATTGTTTATTTCCATTTAGTTTTGCTCTTCAAGGTCGTCTAATATAATAAAAAGTTATTTATCCTTTTACTTTAAATATGTACAATAAGAAGTCAACAAAAAAATTCCTTTGGTTTGTTTACAAATTAAATACGTAGTATACTCATGTAAGTTACATAAGGATATTATTTGATTACATTTTCGTGTACATACTTAAGACAATATTCTTTCAACTTAAATACACAATAAAAATATTTCTAAGACTGAAAAGCATATTCAAAATCTTTTTCCATTTATTACAACATTTCAAAAAATTTATTAAGATTAACTTAGCAAACTTAATATCCCAACCGTAGTAAGCGTATTTTCTATTAATAGGGTAAGGATACGGTTTAAAAATATGACGAAATTCACGTTTATGTTTTTGATCAAATCTGATGACTGTTTATACTTATTTCAGTTATGCCGAAATTTGCTGATGGAGATCAGGATTTGTTTCAAATAATATTAATTTTGTTATAAACATGGAATAATAATGCCGCCCTCCCTCTTCTACATATTACGGTGATTGATTTTTCGTACCCATTTGGTTGCGATGGCGTAACCACCCAGAGATGCTCTTGTGCTATGAATGAACGCTTCACACTCTCCATAAAGAGAAGGTAAAACCGCACTGAATTTGTACGAATCAGCTGATTGCTATTCGAATTGAAAAAAAAATAATTGTAACTAAGTATTTTACTTTTTAAAATGTTACAAAGAAAATCTAATAAGAACAGGGTAATTTTACATTATTTGCTGGATCACATTTAATTGTAGTTTTTTTCGTATTTTTGTAAACACTGCTTCTAAGTGATTAAAATGTAATTTAAAATTTTCGAATTTCTTTTTAAAGAAATTCGCAATTTGTTTTTAAAGATATAATCTGCATTAAATAAGCAACTTAATCATCCCGACCCTATATTTTGTAGTTACATATGCATGTTTCAATTTATAAGTACATATGTACAAGAAATATATATAATATAAAACTATAAATTGCAAAATTAAATATTGTGATAAATTAATGTTAGGCAAAGTGTTTCACAAGGCAAGCTAAGATATGGTAAATTTGCATCAGGAAATATTACACACAGTAATATAAAGTATTTAAATTTTTACAAAGATACGAGTAATAATTTTCCTTTTCAAAAACAAAACCACATTCGATTATTGTGTCATTCCGTTATTGTCTCTATGAAATTTTATCCTATTTATAAAATTATATACCGATAACAACCTTATTAATGCTTAGATTAACTAAATATACCTTTTTGATTTTAATTATTTATTTGATATTTCGAACAAGTAAGTATTGTAAGTATAATATAATTAATACAACATTACACTTGAACTACTTTGTAATTACATTATATTAATTTTGTGCAATGGGAATTAGTAGTGTATTATTTGTGTAGTTTTACAACATGGCCTAACGCAATTTATCAATTAATTAGGTTTGAATATAATTTTCGAATCAAAAAAATTAACATTTTATTGTAAAAAGTTAAATTCATTCAAAATTTAAATCCAAGATTTTTATCCCTAATGTTGGAACTAAATGAGGCACCTAAGCCAAATTTATGTAGACTATTAATTAGTCAAAATAATGTCTTTATATCTAACAAGTCCCAAAACTCAATTTTTTTTACGAAATGTTACGAATTTTTGGCCTCGTTGTTGGTTTTTTCTTTAAATGCCACTGATCGTGTCATATTTTTTATTATTTTTTTCTTTTTTTTTACGTAAAAAAGAGATTAATATTTTAAAAAATCTTAGGATATTATACACATTTTTTAAAAAGCTTCCCATTTAAATTCTATTGCACGAAAAAGAAAGAAAGGTAGGAGGAAAGAAAAAATGAAAAAAAATTTCAAATTCATATTTCAGTATGGTTTCAAATGTTAATGAGGAAGGATGAATGATTTTTTATGCACATTTTGTATTTCCCAATAAGGTAAGTTGAGTAGTGTCGGCTAACAAAAATGTTATTAAAAGTAATATAGGTTGACACATTTCAACAATTTGAATTATCTCATTTCGATTATTCATACGTTACTTATAAAATTGTTTCAAATAATTTCAGTTAGTTTTTAAATTATTAAAAATAAATATGTATGTACCTACTTCCAATAAATGTTTTTTTAAATAATTATTTTAAAACTATTTTAAACATGTTATATTGAGTGCTTCAAAAATTTTGCTGTGCTCTTTTTTCATATTTTATTAGCAGGTAAACAAGAGCAATCTATTTATAAAATGTCCCTGCATGTGTATGTATGACCTATCTTAATTCTAAACGGAAAGAATTTTAAAATACCTGAACAAAAATTTTAAAATACCTGTTATTTTACAGTCGGAATTTTCGAGTCATTTGGTAAAATACCATTTATTTCAAAAATAGAAAAATATTCAAATCCGGTCATAAAAATATATGATGGTTTTTTCAAACATTTTAAATATTTTTTTTCTTAGGTAATTGATATAAATGATAGTAAGTTTTTAATATTTTTTCAAATAAAAATAGAGGTAAAATTTTGAAGTTTATATAAAATTTGTATTTAACAAATAATATTTGATTGTATTTTAGATATTATTTTCTAATTCCCTTTTCAAATTTTTTCTTTACTATGTATTTATATCAATATTTAAGAATTATCTTTCATTAATTATATTTTCAACTTGACACCACAGGTACTTCCCATATCTTGCGTTAACTTACCCTATGAGAAAAAAAAGCTGTTCACTTAAAAATAATGAAATGCTTTCAGTAACAAATAAAACGTTGAAGGCGAAGGTTGTGTTTGTTGTTTTTCCGCTTTTTTTTAAATTTTAAAATAATTATCAATGAAAATATTAATATATTTTCTTGATTTTTCAAATATATGTTCTAAATTTTACCTGCTTTATAATAAGTGTGAATTTATTTTAATATTTCTTCTCAAAAAATAGCCACTTCGATTTAAAAAAGGCCATATAAAATAAGGTGTGCTTTCAAGTTTCTCTCTGAGCATTGGGACTTGTTAGTTATAAAGACATTAGTCAAAAATTCAACTAAGGTTAAGTTTTTCGCAAAAACAAATGCAAGCCATAATTTTGAAAAATATTCTGGTATACACTTTACAATCCTAACATTACACTAGTTTTTTTAATATAAGAAGCGCTTTAGCATAATTGATAATTACATTACACATGAAGATACATATATATGATATAGAGGTACCTATATGTGTTACAACTGTATATGTTTACTTTCTTCTATATATTATGAGATAAAATCACGGCTAACTAAAATGCAGGCTTGGACCCTAAGAGAGAGTGACAGTTCACAGCTAACGAATTTGCACGTATTCTTATAGGGTCTATAGAGGGCCATCTTTAACATCAAAAATCTCCCACAAGATCAACTTTTTTCAAATTTTTAATTAGAAAAAGTTAAAATTCAATCTTTTTCTACTTTACTAGTGTTGACATTCTTAAAGTTTTGTGTTATTAAAACATTAAAAAATTTATTTGAAAAAAACCTTCCAGGTCCCGTTCATTTTTTAAATATTACAATAAATGCTACACTATAGGAAAAAAAAGATAGTGCAATTTTTTTTTTTCGAAATATTTAGTTGATTTTGTTGTATTTTTTCAAATTTGAGAAAATGTACATTTGATATTAACGAGTTTACTTATTTTGTATGATATATCTCCCAAAATACATACTTCTGATATAATCACATATATATATATATATGTATATATTTTTCATGTGTATACTATATTAATTAAACTTATTTGCTTCATAATACATAAAAATTACTGCACATGTGAATTCTTTTTATATTAAAAGTGCATATAATTTTTTTTAGGTAAATATGTGATTATAGTTTGATAAGGAATTATTTTCACATTGTAAATAAGGCTAATTTGCTAATTTACCAAAACTACTGCATTAGAAACTTTAGAACTTATACAAGTTTCTTTATAATTTTTGTATTATGTTTGTTTTTATATAGGGGACAACTTGAAACGACGCAAGTGCTTTTAAAATTTTATAACGATTATAAAATTTTAAAAGCACTTTTATTATTATAAAACTTAAAATCAAATAATTACAAACTTAAATTAAAATCTAATAAAATTTTTATTATCTTTATTTTAAGTCGTGCACTCTAGACTAAAAAATATAGCACCTATTTTTTTTTTATTCACTGTATTATCATTTTTTACTCTCAATTCTTTCAGATATGTTGTCTGACATAAAAAAAAACTGCGGAAAAAAGTCGAAAATATATTTAATCAAAATTATAATTAAAATTTTGAGTTGAAATTTGAATTTTTGATATGCTGTTCAGAAAACTCCAAATTTCATGTTAGTATCAATTTTTAGGTTTTAGTCAAATTTTCATATAGAAAACTCGAAATGAAAATAGGCAAAAATCATAATTTTTCTAAAACAACAACAAAAAAAAAATTATTCTTCAGAAATGTCATTTCGCCAAAAATACATTATGCAATGATTTTTTGTAATGTCAAGGACAAAATCAATGAAAAAAAAAAACATAATATACAGAAGACTTCAAAGAACTTTTATTGCAAAGCTACTTAAAATAATTTGAAATATTTTATATTACTCGTATAATAAACATGTGATAAGTATAACTACATTACTTAATTTATGGGAAACAACATAAGGCAATTTATTTGCCATGCCATATATAATATAAGTATGCTAATTGAACACAAGAAAATTTAGTACGTATCTTATATTTTAATAATAATGAAAGTGCATTTCTGATTTTTTACCGCATTCAATATACTCTTTAAGAAAATTTGTCCATATGATTTTTATGTGTCATTTCATGGTAAGTATTTCATTTTGGTAAACTTCTACACTTCCTTATAAACTCTAAAATTTGTACAAGAATCTCTAATTGTCATAATTTGCACATCTAATGTTCTCAGTTGTTTTATTTCTCCTAAAAGCTATTTCTGTATATCAAGAAGGCAATTCATCATAAATAAATAATTCTGCTTTTTTAGTTATTTCTAATTATTCGAAGTTTTATCAGCTCTCGAATTGTTAAAAAACAACTGAAATGTGCTTAATTATAAAACATTATTTTAAAACAGACGACTTTATTATACAATAATGCTGGTCCAAACCAATGGTTTGTAAAGTAGCATTTTTTCCTTTAACAAGTGAAAATATTACTCTTAAAAACAATCTATTACATTATTTAAATTATTTTTATCCATATAACAAAATATTGCCAGTGATTCTATACTCGTATAATACTTAGGATGAGACAAGAAAAAATTGAAGAAGGTGTTAGCATAATAGTCGAATTCAATGATGAATTCCGTAAGTTAGAATAAATAATTATATTTTGTTTTTGAGATTTACCGTTAACTTTCTGTTTTGGAAATACAAGGTATAAAAAACTCAAATTTAACAAACTTCGAGCTGTCGTAACTTGAGAGGTAATGAACTTGGTACTATGCCGAGTTGGAAAAAGTCAGACGGCACCCTCTGCGTTTGCAGAATTTAAGCAACAGAATCAAAAAATGGCATTTTTAGAACTTTGTGGTGCAGTAACTTTTAGAGGGGCGAGATAGGTAAAAATTTTCTTCTACGGAAATAAGTTTCTATTTAACATCTATTTATATATATAATTTGAACTTTCTATCTTAAAGGATGTGGAAGTTTTGTAAATAGACACACTAACGGACAGACAGGAGAGGGACAGTGAGGCGGACAGAGTGGAACTAATAAGTACATTTTTCAAAAATTTTTTTGGAAAACTGCTTAACAGTGTGATTTAAAATGAACATAAAGCAACTGGTTGAAATAAATTTTTGCAATTTTAATTTTTAATAGGCGACACGTAGGTACAAAAAGAATATTACGAGTATTAGAATTTGTCGTTTTTCCCAAACCAATTAAATATCTACTTCGTCACCGCTAAATGTCCTTGGAAATTCGAAATGGTTGAAAAAAAAAGTACTAATTGAAAATTATTTATAAGAACTACGTATTTAAAAAAAAATTCTTGTAATAGCAAATAAATCGGTTTTTAAGTTCACAGTGATCGATTTCAGATTTTGATCCTTATTAGTAGATTAATAGTAAATTAATAATATAGATTGAAAACGATATAAAATGAACCCTAATATGATGACAAATTTGTAAATGTTTCCAAAAAATATAGTAAAGGTTTAACCATAATCGAAACAGATATATAATACTATTTAAGATTATCATACTGCCCTTTAATCATAATGCAGTCAATAGAAATATAAATACTTTGTTATATCACTTTTACCTTTATTTAAATATTCACATCTAATTTAATTTTTAACTCTAATGGTAAGAGTAAAATGCAAATAATTGCAATTTTAAAAAATTTAAATAAAAAAAAACATGCATGCGGTGGCAGTGCGAATTGCAATTTAGACAAAAATGGATCTAGAAAATGTGTTTTCGGTCAATTGGATTTGGAAAATTTCTTTGTTCCTTGGATTAGATTTACCATTAGGATGGAATATTCAAAAGAAAATTATTTTTTACATTTGGCGAATAATTTTAATATTTTGTACTTGCTACTTTATGATATTTGCGGCATTGTATCCCTTCCGCGAATCTACTAATAAAATATCACCTTATTTTAATATAGCAGTAGCTATCATATGTTTTACAATCGGTTACAAATGTGTTATCATATTTATCCTTAAAAATGAATTAAAAAAAATTCGAAAATTATTATTAATTATTAAAGACTATATAAAAACTGATGAAGAAATTTTATATTTAAAAGAAAAAGTTATAAAAATTTGTGACAAATTATTTAAAACAATTATACTAATTACTCTATCAAATTTTGTCATTAAAGAAGTAAGCAGTTTTAATGGACAAAATGCTACAAAAATGTTTGTAAATGTATGGTACCCCCCAATCACCAGTGAATCATCAAATTTATTGTATTTAGAATACCTCCATAATCATTTGAGCGGTTTCTTTTTTATATTCTTTTACATATTAACAGAAACTATTATTCCAATTTATCTTCATATTTTAAAAGGACATTTTCATGTGTTGTTAATGAAAATAAATGCGATTTCTCACGAAACTTCAAATGAAAATGCATACTTGAAATTGATCGAATGTATTAAATTTCACAAAATGTTGCAAAGGTATAAGACAACATTAATTTTAATTAATAATGTTTTAATTTGTTTTTTCCAAATATTTTCAGAATTTTCCATATAATTGAAAAATTTGTTGGTTGGTATATGTTTGCTCAGTATATTACAACAGCAGTAAATATGGCATTTGTGGCTTTTTATTCTCAACAAATTAAAAGTTCAAAATCTGAATTTGCAAGCATATTTATTACATTATTTTCTCTCATTCAACAAATATTTCTTACATCACTTTTTGCTGATATGTTAGAAACCGAAAGTGGAAAATTAATAAATGCACTATTTTCAATAAACTGGACAAATAAGGATAAAAAATTTCGTAAAGTATTAATAATTTTTATGCAAAGATCCCAACAAAAATTCAGTATAAAAGCTTGTTGGGTACCAGTCAATTTTAACACATTTATGAAGGTTTTAAATTTTGCGTACTCATCGTTCTTGATGTTAAAACAATTACAAAATTGAAAGCCAAACTATTCAACACTATTAAATAATAAAACAAGATTTTATTTACACTCTTTTAATAATGATCAGAATTTGAGTGCCAATAATATGAAATAATTCAAAAAATTTCATTTTTTTTTGTTTTATGGTGTTTTCAGTGATTAAATTTGAAGAAAAAATCTCAAAAATAACAGGAATTCATTACTATTTAAAACAATTGGAATAAATCAAAATTTCACAAAACTACTCACAAAGTATACAACTTAGGTATATAAAATAATACAAACGTGGCACTGAATGGGTCATGCAAACACAAAATCTTTTAATGGTCAAAAGTGCAAATATTAATGATCAAATATGTGCCGATAACCAATAAGAAGCATATGAACTACTTATAGAATAAATTTGTTAGTCAAAATTTATTAAACAATTTTTGAGAACTACTTATACGTAATTATTAAAAAATAATAAAAAATTTTAATTTCAAAATTTTTATTTTAATATTTAAGAACTCAAACTGCACCTAATGATAAGAGGAAAAAAATAATTTCATTTATTTTTCACGAAGTACCTGTTTATGTCATGGTCATGGAATAAATCGAATCATTATTTGTTCATATAAGTAACCAGTTTTCTTTTATTTCATACATGCATATAAAATATTTTACCTTCAGTAATTTGAACAATGTTTCTATTTCTATTTAGTTAACAAAGTCAAACTTTAATAATTTATAAACATTACTCTTAATTTTAACGTTAAATAGAATTTTTTCGGAAAACGAATTTCGCCACAGAGATTTCTGGATTTCAATCTATTGGTGTCACCATATGTGAAATGACAATTTCATAATATAATATCCAACAACATTTTAATTATATTATCAAAATAACCGATCTCTTATTCCAGTTAAATAAAGTTCTAAATGAAATTATTAACAAGTAAAAACGTTTCAGTCGGTATGAACCGATTGAATTATACCCTGCACCTTTCATTGTTGTATACCAATTACTCAAACCTGTGAAACAATTCTATAGAAACTTCACGGATATGTCTGATCTATAATTGGACACACAACTGCCAAGTTTCATGAATCTAACTTTATTACTTTTCCAAATATTCAAAATAAGCTTTTGGACTTCTATGGGAGCCACTCGAACCAGTCAAGCAATTCCACCAAAACTTCAGAAATATCTTTGACCTATAATTGGACACACAACTGCTAAGTTTCATGAATCTAACTTTTTTATTTTTTCAAATATTTAAAGTAAGCTTTTGGACTTGTATGGGAGCTACTCGAACCTGTCAAGCAATTCCACCAAAACTTCAGAAATATCTTTGACCTATAATTGGACACACAATTTCCAAGTTTCATGAATCTGACTTTATTATTTTTCCAAATATTTAAAATAAACTTTTGGACTTGTATGGGAGCCACTCGAACCTGTCAAGCAATTCCACCAAAACTTCAGAAATATCTTTGACCTATAATTGAACACACAACTGCCAAGTTTCATGAATCTGACTTTATTATTTTGCCGAATATAAAAAATTTGCTTTTAGAGTTGTATGGCAGCCACCCGAACCGGTGCAGCTATCTCATTAAAATTTTTAGAGCATGTGTAGAATATAATTGGACACATGTATACAAAATTTTATATTTGTACCTTTATTAGTTTTTGAAATAATTAAAATAAACTCTTTGAGTTGTATGGCAGCTACCTGAACCCGTTGTCCGAACTGGTCCAATAACAATAGGGTTCGTCCTTGGCACAAAAGAAGCAACTTGTGAAAGTTTGGTGTCGATTGCATTATTCGTTTTTGAGTTATCGTGCGATCGGACGGACGGACGGACGGACGGACGGACGGACGGACGGACGGACGGACGGACATGTCTAAATCGACGCAGAATTTTACGCTGAGCAAGAATATATATATATGTCCATACCGCAGATGACTCCTTCAAGTAGTTACAAACTCCATACCAAAGTTAATATACCCTTCACGAAGTGCAGGGTATAAAAATGCACGTTTGGTGTATTTGATAGGCCTAGAATAATTTACTACTTTACACAATTACTGGTCCCTACTTCTTTGAAAATATGTGAGTAGAAACTGTTATTGTCAACTTCGGCCATTATAGGCTGATAAACGATTTTTTAGTAGTACTTAGCACCTCTTAGTGAACTTGATCAATGTCTAGTTTCCAAAAATCACTCGATTTTGTGAAAAGTTTTAATTACATTTTTCGTTGTTTTGTCGTTGAAAATTTACCTTTCTGTGAATTTATTCAACCAAAAACTGTAATTAAAATAAATTTTTTCTTATTTCCTTTCAAATCAATAACAATTTATTATCCTTTTGTCCTTGACAATTTTCTTATACTTATACACCAAGTAAACCTAATCAATACCCATAATATGTGCAATGTGCATATCATACTTTTGTGCACGAAAAATATTTTTTATTAAATATTCAAAATGTGTACTTATTTCACACTTTTTCACCCTTATGGCGATAATTTGTTGTTTTTTCTCTTTTTTTGCTTTTATTTTCTTTTTTAAAGACTTCAATTACAGAGGACTGAAATAAAATTTGATTACATACACTTATCCTTTTGACAAAGTTTTTTTTCTTTCATATTATTCTTTCTCTTTCTGTTATCTGTTTTCTTATTATAAAAACATAAGTTCTCGGTCATTATTTAATATGTGCGTATGTAAAATGGCTATATAGATTTACAGAATACTCGATTTACATTAAAGGACATGATATGCGATTACCAACGTTTCTAATAATTTAATATGCATTACAATTTATATATGTAATTATTTATGTAGGTGTTTATAGGTGTGTATATGCTATTATTGTATAAATAATAACTGTTAATACTAACAGTTATTTGTATAAATATTATATTTACATAGATCTTTAATAATTGAAAGTTAATAATTTTAACTAGAAAGTAAAATTTTATTCACTTGCTTATACACAGGGGTTTAATAAATTTATAATAAACCATAAATTGAAGACATATTACAGAGAATCACTCCCACATACATACATTATTGCTTGACAGGATAGAGTTGACATGATAATTTTAAATTATTTTTAAAAAGTGGAAAAACTTATACTTACTTAACTTTTCAATTTATTTGTTGAAAGAGGTGATACTTTAATAAAATATTTACTTTAAGATTTACAAGTTAAAAGGGTGTTAAAAAATTTTAAAATAATACTTAAGTAATCAGAAAAAAAACTGATAACTTATACTTATATATGAGCAATTATTATCTTGGACTCAAGTAAAAATTTACTTTTCAATTCACTGATTATATTCAACTTTGTAATTTGATCAGCGTTCATACATCCTTACTATTAGAATAAATACGAGATAAAGGAAGAGAACTTTTTAGACTATGCAGCTAATACATAAAAAATCAAGTAAATCGGCCGATAGCAATTAAGCAATATTAGGCAGTTAGAAAAAAATTATAACTATGTGCTGAATTTAAATATTATGCGGTGTGTAATTCTTTATTTTACATAATAATTGTTAATGTTTATGCAAAGTCAGATAAATTCCGTGTTCTTTATCACTCAATCGGGAGAGTCAATGCTCAAACAAGGTTTTAAATTATTGGATTCCGTTAAATGGCCACCGAGGTCGTTTAGTTCGAAGTTATAAATTCTTTTTTTTTTTTTAGTTAGTAAATCTTTAATTTCATTAATTTTAAATTTGTTTTAATTGAAATTTAAAATAAATTAATACGAATATTTAAATATTATAATATGTAAATATTTTGTTCCCAATACCAACATGATAGTCCATAATTGAGGCACTCACCACCTATTTAAGGATAGGTCACTTATCCAACATTTTCAACAAAAATGAGTTATTATGTTCAATAGAGTTGTAATGGCCTAAAGAATTGTTCTATATTTTCAAAATACATTGTTTACTCCCCTTTTCACTCTATTTTGACATAAGTTCGTTTTTGCCTTTGAAAAATTCGCTTAAAAATCAAATATTTAAATATTTCAATCACAATTTACTCGAAATATCATTTTTGCATGTAATGAACTAATGTGCTAAGGCTCTTCAAGTATGAGTAATATTAAGTAATGAATTTCTAAATAACTTTAAATGAGAATGAATATAACTTATATTGTTCTATTCATAAAGTTCAACAAAATGTAATTAACAATATTTTTGCTATAAAACATATTAAATAAAAGCCACTAAATATATATATATATATATATATATATATATATATATATATATATTATACTCAAATATGCCTATAAATTAGAATAAGAAACCGCATACTTAAAGAATTCATTAGACAATAAACTATACAAAAAGTATTTTATCCTTTAATTCATTCAATAACATATTACGTGTACTATGCATAAGAAAGAAATTAAAAATTCTTTTTTCAACTTTTCTTTATAAAAAATAATTTTCTATTTAATTATTTATTTATAGAACATTATACGTTAATAATTACAATATACAAGTGTTCATATTATAAGTATATTTTTCAAAAACTATGAATAGAGTAATTATTGTTATATATATTTACAGTATAGTGTCTCTAACATTAATTACTTAAAGTTTTAATTAAAATTCCTATAAATGTCACAATATATTAAGATCTTATAGGAATTCCTTTCAAAAAGTTATCCATCAAAAATACCTACAAAGAATTTTGTAAAATCAATCGAACCATTTCAGGAAAATCGATCAATAAACATAAAGAAATTACCAAAGAAAATAAGAATCTCTTTCTTTTCGAAATGCAATTAATCAAGAGTAGTTTAATTTAAAATTATTTGACTGTAACAAATTTTCTTTTCTTTAATTATCGAAACAATACTGTATATAATAAAAAAATCCCTAAAGGATATAAAAATAGAAAATATTACAAGAAGAACAGATTATAAGTAAAATAAAAAATTTATTTATTATTTTATCACATATGCAAAAATAATTTACTCTTTAATTATTTAATAATAATTTTATAATTTATTCATGATTAATATTTCACTTCAAATGTCAGGAAATGTAATTATTAATTAAAATAGTTCCAACTGTTTAAGAACAAGTATGAAAAAGAGAAACACGTCATTTAAAAATATATAGCAAATAAATTTGAAATGAAAAAGGATTTTTTACGCAATATTTTGTCAGATTTTAATAAAAATTATAATTTAGAAAGACGTGAAATCTCTTCCTTTTTCAGTTCGAAATTGAGCGAATTAAAAGTTGTATTAAAAAAGAATGTAAAAATACAGAAAATTGTACCAAAAAACTTATACAGATGTTTCATTTTATAAGTGTTTTTTTTTGGATTCTGTATATGAAGTTTTGTATATATACTTATATCGTTACTAGAAAATTAAGAATTCTATTAATTTTTCTTTTATAAAGAGTTATTTTAAATTGAAGCTCACAATATTATATTACAAATAAAACAGTTGAATTTCAGTGATATTGTTCGACAATAATTAACCTACGGTATTCTGTTTATAACGTACACAAAATTCTATTTAATAAAAAAAACTCAATTTACTTACCATACTTTTCTAATTCTTTATTCTCGTGATGTACCATTATTTGCGAATATTTACAAGTACTATAAAGAAAAATAAAAAAAAAATTAATTAATTAATTTAAACACAAATATTTTTAATAATTTAAAATAAACGTTCTTATGAACGTGATTATATTTATTTAATGAAATTAATTTGTAAACTAAATTGCATTTCAATAAAAAGCATTTAAAAAATTATTTTATTAATTATATTAAATTTTAATTAAATATTTTTATCATTGAAATCTATTGTTATTTCTATAAGTTCTTAACTACTTTAATCACTTAATAATTGCAATTATTATGAAAACTTTTATATATGTACACTTATTTAATAAAATTTTTCATTTAATACCGGACTTAATTGGAATCACATATAATATTTAATTATACTTAATTTTAATACACACATACTAGAACAATTTATTATAAAAATTTAAAAAAACGTTCGATTTACTAAAAATTAAAATTTTTACATTCTATTTGTAAGTATAACTTATATTGAATATCGATTTAAACTTAAAAAATGTTAAAACAATTGATAAGAAATTTTCCTGTTTCCCATATCTATTTTTCAATTAATTATTCTATTCACCTGCATTATGAAAAGATAAAAATATTTTTTATCGTAAAAAAAATTAAAATCTGATAACTTTTTTTTATAGATAAAAAAATGTATACGAGACTAATAGTCTAACTGAGGGAGGCATATAAGTAAGAAGGCAACTAAAATAAAGAATAAATAATAAAAGAAATAAGAAATGTATATACAAAGTGAGTAAGTTACAGTTTTTTTAATAAATTTTCAAAATTTAAATAATTTGACATTAAATTTGACAATTGAAAGTTTTAAAATAATATTAAAAATATACTAAATTAAAATAAATAGAAAATAAGAATAAATTTTTGACATTGAATGCAGTGTGACTAAAAATTGAGAGCAAAATTTCTTAAGAGAAATTTTTTGAGAAAATCGGACTGAGTCGATAAAAAGTATTTTAATAAAAAGTATTTTTACTCTTGTATTTTTACTCTTATATTTTATTTATAAAATTTTGAGTGGATGCAGTTTGCGAGTGATATGTTCCTAAAAATTTGAACCAAAAAAAATATTAAAAGAAAAAACAATTTTTAGGTACATAAAAATTGTTAAAAAATTTCTATAAAAAAAAAACTTGTAAAGAAAAACTGTCTTCTTTAATTACAGAGATTATTAACAGCCCTTTCAACTCAACCGAGCTTATTAGAACTTAAATAAACCAGTTATAAATACATTTAAATAACCGGTATAAATATTGCAAATATTAATATATATATATAAATAGTATTAAAATTAAATTTTTAATGTGAATCAGCGCAAAATAAATTAATTAAATAGCCCATCGTATCAAAATTTGACATTAGGACCCCTCGACTCTATAATAGAATGTAATTTTAATAGTAAACTGTAAACAATTGTTGTATTGCCATATATGTTTAAAATTAGTTTAGTTTTTTAAGTTATTTGAACTAAAACACATTTTAATTTTACATTTTACAGGAATGGAAGATTGAAAAACTATATTTACCTTTAAGTACCTACAGTTAACAATAGTCTAATAAAATAAATAGAAGACTTTTCAATTGTTCTAATATTTTAAATTTTATATTGCTATTTACCATTAGTACGCACCACGTACCAATAAAAAGTCAAATAACAAAAATCAAAGTAAAACTTTAATTGTTTTTAGTGAAAAAAAAAACTAATAAATATAAAACTTTTAACTTATCAACTTATCGACTTACTTGAAAGAAAATTATAGCGAATTTGACAGTTTCAGGCAAATCTTTTTATTACACAAAACTCACAACAAAATTTAATTTTAAGTGAGTAAATGAGAATAAATAGAGTTGATTTTCTGTCAATTTTGTAATAAGCAATAGTGTGCAGAAAGTTATACTTGTGACGAATATTAAAAAAAAATCTCGTTTATAGAAAAATTGAAAAGATACCCAACCCAATTTCCAAATTTTTTGAAATGATTTTCTAAGATTTTATTTCAAATTGTATAACAGGACAGCTGTTCGATACAGTTAGTTATCAATTTCAACCGAACTCAAATTAAATAATTTTATAGAATAATAAACTAAGCTTAAATATTTTGTAAAGCTCATAGGTGAGTTCAACCTAATGACTTCCGAAATTATCGGTGAATATGTCGTTGAATCCAGCAGTAACCTCTTTGCGTTTCTACAATAAAAACAATACTTATCTTGAATTTTTATAATTAAAATCGTTTAATAAATTTAATTGAGTAAGTATAAAACAATAAATAAATTTTATACAATTTCAGTTTATTTAAAAAAAAAAAGTAATTATGAAAATAATTTCAAGTTCATTCAAATTTAAAAAAGTAAATATGTTCAAATTTCAGTGAAAAGTAAACATGTACATATGTAAAATAATATAACCTTCAAATTTAACAATATTGTGCGCCATTAACATGCGGGTGGGTACAAAAACTAGTTTAAAATATCACACGACACGAAAAACCCAGACAAATTTTGTATAGACTTAATTACCATATTAAATTTTATTTTTTTAATCGAAATTGAATTCACAGGGGCATTTTTTTATTAAATTATATAAAAAACCGTAATCAACTTTAATTAAAGCAGAAACATGCAGAATCATTAAAATTCCCCAAACATATTTAAAAAACAAAAAATAAATATTATTTTAGTAGAGTTGATCATTTTAAAAAATTGATACTTATAGAGCAAATATTTAGAATATACATACAAATGCACACGTATGCAGTGTAAATTTCTATACTGTTGTAATTAATATTAAAGCTTTAAAGGTTATTCACACAAAAAATGATTCACTTGAAAAAGTATTTGAAATTTTTACAAGTTCAAGTTTTGGTGATAAGAAAACTTTTATATTTACACAATGTTTTTAAATAATTTTTCAAATTCTTATTAAACACTGTACTTTATCAAAAACCCGCAACGTTATAGGAACTATATTATAATTTCAATAAAACCAAATCAAAAATAATTAATTTCATATGTATTTTAAAAAGTAATTGATAAAACTTTCTTTCTTAGAATAATAAAATACGTTTTTTTTTGTGTTGATTTGCAAAATTTAGATTTGTAAGAAATTTATTAGGTGCCTACTGCCTATGTATCCCAAATATTTTAAATCAATAATAACCATATTCTTGGAATTTTTTTTGTTAATGAAATTCTTATGTCTGTTGGTTTTACTTAAACTTTAATCCAGAACAAAATAATTCTAAAACAAGTAATTTTTAACAACTTACGAGTATAATGAATTTTTATAAAAATCCACAATTTAAACATAGCTCCAAATTTTCAGAAATATTTAAAGTTTTTTTTAACCTACAATTCGGAGACCACATACAGTTAAAGACCTGGTTGCTCTAAGATAATTTCCAGTAAACATAATTTTAATGATTATATGTAGATGCTCAATTTTATATAAAATTTAGTTTTTAATTTGCTTTCAAACTCTCTTCTCTAATAAATTATTATTAAATACGTAATTATACTGAGAGAACTGTTATAATAAATCAAGAATTACGAAATATTCAAAAAAGGATACATTACCATTTGTGAATAACAAATACTCCGACCCGTCTCAATAACGGTCGAACATACCTTATTTATATAATAATTTAAGCAATATTATATCACAGTCTAATTTAGTTTAAAATTTAGCAAAATAAATTACCATTAAGTTTTCATGTATGGTCAATATTTTTGATGAAAAATTATCTGAGTATATGTACTGGTAAAATACATTAATTTCAATTCAAAAATATAAAGCAAAAAAATGTCAAAGAAATTTGTAACTAATCTTCCATATCAAATTAATCAAAGTCATAATTATGTTCCTCAAAATGTATAGGTGTGTCATTTTGTATATACTTATAGGTACTAAATAATTATTTTATATACTTACATAATATATTTTTGAATATAAATAACTTTAAATTAAATACTGAAGTTTAATTACTAAGTATAACATTTTTTGTGCCAAATTAATTACAATTTAGGAACATTTTAAGGAAATTACATTATTATGGAATTAAGTGAAGTTTTAATAATTCAATCCATTAACTTAATTCACAGTATTAACATTAGCCAGTATATTATAGCAATAAAATATTAAAATCTATAATTTAAAACAGAAGCATACTACTTGTACATACTTAGGATTTTCACAAAAGTTTACTCGACAATTTATATTTGCCATAAATTAAACTATCAACGAAAATGAAATTATGAAAAAGTGAAAAAAAATAATTATGAAAAAAGAAATATTCATTGTTCCAAATTCCATAAAAATGAAATTAATAAGAATTGAAGTAGTAGATTAAAATCGCAATGCGGAAATTGCGGCCGGTTACAAAAGTTTTGTAAAAAAATTTGTACTTATTGTAATTTTCTTGTCCTACATTTATAGTTCAAAAAGAGAAAATATTACACGTACTACTTAAATGCTTTTTTTTCTTTTTTAAAATGTTCTCGTGTTGAATGTTCTTCTATAGGGTTATTAATGAGAAAATACAGATTGTCAGATAATTTCAATGGGATGCTTTGTAGGTATGGTCATTTTAAAACAAACAAACAGCTTTGATAAAGCTACAAACGTTAATCTCTTTACAGTAAATATGCACTTACATTGGATTTTATTTTGACAGAAAAATTTTATGGCAAATTTTTTGAAAATGACATTTAAAAACAAATATTATGCTTTTGTAGATTTTTCTTCAAGTTAAAAATTATGCTTCTTGTAGCATTATTTACTGTTGATGAGTATGTAATCTATTTCAAAACTTGTTCTCTTTTAAGTATAGTTCATCTTTCTTTTAGATCTTTTTATCTGATTTCCAACTTGTCACTAATACTTAATTGCATATTGTTTTGTATACTCGCCCGCACAACTCTATCATTTCTCTTGAATTTGTCTTTGATATAATTTAAGAATTTGTCTTTGTTTAGAATTTGTAACAAGAGTCAGAATTTAGTGTTGGTCTTCAATTTTCGGAGAGTCGTGCAATCATTGTGATACATACAAAAAAGTTGATTCTAACTTTAATTTAGAAATTTGTTCTAATTTTATTCGATTACTCGTAGATGTACAAAATGAAAGTTAAGAAAAAGAAGAATGTGTAATATATGATCACACTATGAATAATTATTAATGAAAACGATGACAATTGTATTTAGTATAATGTCAAATTGAAATTAAACTTAAAATTGTTATTCTGAATTTTGATTTGTATCCCAAAAATTCTTAAACTACTAAAAGTACTAAACATAACTGAAATCTTCAATATGTTAAATTATTCCTGACACATGCTGACCTCAAATATTATAATTATATCATTGTGTCCAATTTCTTTTTTTTTGTAGAAAATCTATAATAAAAAAATTGCATGATATCAAATTTGTATAGTTAGTATATCAAAATATTATAAAATATATATTTCTCTTTATAATTATGTATAAATATAATTAAAATTACAGAACAATTTTATTACTCTAAATATTTAATTTGAACAATATGTAAAAATTTATCATATTATAATTAAAGCGTTAGAAGTTAATTATTTTTGTTTTTATTTGTTTAATATGCTTACAGTTTATTATTAATAAACATGTATATGAGACAAAATCTATGGAATGCTCATGTGGTAGCACGAAGTGAATAAACTTCATAAAAGTTCATATTATGTCTACTTAAAAGCTTATCTATTATACAAAATATTTGCACTCATTTCATCCCATTATAAATTATTTATGTACATATGTAGTTGCTTCGTTTATAATTTATATAATTTAAGAAATCAAGTTACTAAATTACGTATGTTTCTCGATGTACTTTGATATTTTGTAGATTATGATATGATCACCAATTCAATATTAAACGTCATAAATATATTATTCATATTAAGTATATTATGCTCTTCATTTTGAAATCATGTACTTTCAAAATGTAAAAGCAAATACAGAAATTCCTTTCTTCTCTTAATAAAATTCGCTAAAATTGCTAAAATCACAATTTCACAATTGAGAAAATACAAACATTTGTACCCGATAGTTATATTTTTTGTTTATATCGGGATAATAGAAAATACATTGTTTCTCTTCATAATAAATTAAAGCTTCTACTAATGCTTATTTTAATCCAAATCATAATATTAACATTACGAGTACTAGTCATAATTTATACTTTTTAGTGTGATACATTAAGTACACAGAATACTTACTCGAATATATATAAGTAGTTATAGTTTTAAAACAGTGATCATTTAAATAAAACGAAAATATATTCGCATACATCTAGAGCAGCATGATAGCGTTATACGGCGCTTTAAATTACATCACCTCTCTTTTTTGTTGCTTCTTTTATGAATTGTATCATTTTGTCTTTGCGTTTTTTGTTTTATGACTTAACAGAATAACGCTTTACTTATTTAGTTAAATTTTATGATGTGAAATAGAATTGAGTACGTGTGTATACATATGTAAGTAGTTTTTTTTGTTATTTCCACAGACTTAATTCCATTAATCAATTGGATTTCAACAACTTTTTACAAATAACGTTAAGTACTTGAGCACTTTTTTCAATAAATAGAATCTTACAGAGACAATAGAATTAAAGAAAGACAATATTAAGGCACTTAATACGCTAATATAAAATATCGGTAATTTTTTTTAATTTAAGCAAATATTTTAAGTAAGTACAAAATAAAATATTCTTCAAAATGGGACTAGTTTGATAATTTTACTTTTAGATTACCGAAATAGTAAACTAACATCCAATTATTTAATTAAGAACTTGTGTTTTTATATTGTTGAATGAAAAAAACAAATAATTTCATCGGCATACAATGCTCCTAATATTTACCGTCAAAATATTAGTTCTAATACTCAAGACGTCAGTCGTATTTAAATTAATTTTTACAATACTTACTCGTATAAGTATGTATATGTATAGAAATATTTATATATATATATATATACTACACAATTAAAATAATATAAAGAAGGAACCAAAGTGCTTATAACATCGTTCCCTAAATTATAATTTTCTTTAAATACTTAAGTATAACAAAATTATTGCTTTGGATCAATAATTCTACGAGTAGTTTTTTGGATTTCTTAGCAGTTTTTATATAAGTACTTATGCAAATGCATAGAACGCAACCAAAAATAAAATATTTTTTTAGAAGTGTTTCGTTTGCTTGAATATTTTTAGATTTTATATCATTTATTCTACTCTATTCTACTATATTCCAGTTGTTGTCATTTAAAAATAGGTTTTTATATTCAAAAAAAAAAAAAAAATATAGTCATTAAGAATATGGATAATAGCATTCTAATTTTAAATTTTCTAAAATGTAATGTCGGAAGAAATAAATTAAAATCTTGAAAATTTAAATATAAATTTATATTGATCACAAAATGAATACGTATTAAAGGTATGTAAGTACATAATATGTTTTATGAATTCTATAAAATTATTTGAAAATAAAAATTTTCTTTCCTTTTACAATATATTTTTCTGTTTAAGACAGACACCCTCGCTCAGCATAATAATTTTTAATAATATAATTAACCGCACGTTCATGGAATATAATTAAATCACATGTATATATAAGTTAAATTGACCGCGGTTTCAAAACTGAGAGATACTAATTTGAAATACACAAGAAGTAAAAATATTTCAATCGAATTATACCCTGCACCTTGACAATATAAAAACTTGTTTTTGAAATATTTAGGATATGTGTGACCTATAAATAATTGGACACATGACTGGCAAGTCTTATGGAACTATTATTTTTGATTAACATTAACATTTAATTTAAGATTTAAAATTAGTTTTTAGAGTTGTATGGCACCTATCCGAACCAATGCAGCCGTTCCATTAAAATTTTCAGAATACATATAAGTAGGTAAAATGTTATTGGACACACGTTTACGAGATGTCATATTAATATTATTATTACTTAGTTTGTAAAGGGAGCTACCCAAAACTGTTGTCGGAATTGGTCCAAACATAATAGGATCCGCCCTTGGCAGAAAAGAAACAACTTGTGAAAGTTTGATGGTGTTTACGTCATCCGTTTCTAAGCTATCGTGCGATTGGACGGAAGGACGTATGTATAAAAACATAATATGCATATGTGTTACACACATTATTGTATACATACTTCATCGACAAATTCTTAATTAATTTAGCTGCATATCTATGTATGTACATATGTGTCTCAGTCCGTCAAATATCTATGTGAAAATCTGAGAAAAAATTGTAAGTACACTATGAAAATATCGAAAACCAGTTATTAAAAACCAATATTATTGCTATTTTTTGTTTATATTTGCCGAATTAACTTGAAAAAATTAACATCTAGATACAATTCTTATTTATACATATGTACATATATATATTATTATAAACTATGGATGTTAGTTTTAAAAACTAATATAAAAGCATGAAAGAAGTATTTTTTTATAGCAAAAACAGGTTTTTTTGTTCCCTTTTCTCATATATTTTTTTCTTTTATTTTTACCAAATTTAATTTATTTACCATATAAACCTAAATATTTGCTTGTTAATGTCAGCATAACTTTGAAACAATTTAAGATATCAAATTATTTAAGACAAAATTGTAAAAATTAAGAACTTCAAGAAGTTCAAATTAAAATTGAATTAAAAAACTTTAAAATAAGTAATACTTACAATTTTAATATTAAATTCAATTTCAATTAGTAATATTCTTAGTACATACAAAAGTAAGTATATGAATATTATATAAAATTGTACAAAAATAAAAAATTAGGTTCATATTCTTTTAGAAACATGTGATAATAACAATAAAGTGGTAAACAAAATGAACGCGTCATAAGCATTTATATGAAGAGTCAAAATTTTTGAAAGAAGGAAAAATCTTGTGAAATGAAAACAATTAGACTTGAACCACAAAATTCCATTCCAAGATTAATGTACATAAATCATAATATGTACATAAATCATAAAGGTGAAAATTGAGTTACATATACATATGGGCTGCTCTAAATTCACATTTTATATTGAAGTATTATATGTATGTACATTATTACAGGTATATGTACATTATTAGAAAATTTATTAAGTACAATAATTATAACTGCATTTTATCAAAAAGTAAACAATAAAAAATTATGAAGTAAATGTGAGTAAAATTTAATGGTAATTTAAATTAAATAAGCTTACATACATATCTATGTACATATTTATATGAGGGTACTTATCTGAACTTAATTAAAAATTTATTTAAAATTAATATGAATTACTACCTTAAATAGTTACGGATAATTAAAATTTTTATTAATTATAAATTTATACAATTTGCAAATATTTCTTAAAGCTATTTTAATTTGCAAAAGAATAACAAAATAAGTACGTAGGTACCCACCTAATTTTATTAAGTACACATGGATGTATATATACATGCTTATAGTTATAATTTTATATGTATTCCCTCAAGGTCATTTTTTTAATATAACATACATACACACATACACATAACTAATTATTTATAAAAATATTTGGTCATAAAATTACAACTTCTATGAGAATAATTTTACTTCTAGATAGCTAACCTATAAATAAAATATTTTTCTATACAGCCTTTTAACCTTGAAATTGAAAATTAAAAATGCTTACTTACTTAAAAACCAATACAAAATTCGATATTGCTTAGCAACCGAATTATATATAAAAATATAAATAAATACTTAAAAACAAAAAATTAAAGTCAATTACCTAATTCTCATATTCTTACAATTTTGTTACAAAATTCACAAATATTCAACAAGTTGTTGTACAAATTAGGCTTGTACATAAATATTTTAAAATACAAAAGGCAAAATTTCATAATAGCCATTAGTGTTGTGTAAAGGAAATTTTTCAAATATCCTTGCTTAACAAAATAACAGTAACATTGGAAAATCTTTTAATGTTTTCAAAAATGTAAGTAAGTTATAAGATTAAGAATGAGGTTAAGAAGGAACTCTAAATACAATAATATGGAAATTACATTTACTTATACATACAACATAATTACAATTCTACAATCATTAAAGAGTTAGAGAATTTTATGGAAAAGTAAATACTTAAAAAAGGAGTAAGTAGACAAAGGTAAATATTTATTGTATCATCTCCATTTTTCTATCATTTTTTTAATCACTTTCAGAAATTTTAATTTTCCCAATAAGATTTTAATTTTTTTTCAAATGAATTTTGTCATTTTTAAACATTTTAAAAAAATCGATTTTCATAAACAATATCAATTGATAGTGACTGATATATTTTTAATAGTTTCATGTACGTATGTATACGACACTCACTCGCTGCTATATTCTTACCTGGTAAGTAAAAAAATCTGACACTCAATCAGGTTATAAATAATTTACTTTAACCATCAACTTATTCTGAATTTTATGTAAAAAGGTCCATTGGTATTCCAAAATAAAATTACTCAAGTAATTCCAGAATTTTATTTTGCAACGATTTTCATAACATGAACAATGAATTTCCTAACAATGGAATGGTAATAAATACTTACTTACAGTAGATCAATGACTTTCAAATTTGATGAATATTCAGTCATTGTTTGAACAACATATTCCTACATATATACATATGTATATGTACACAATTTTCTATATTTTGCATACAGACATAATTACTATAGAAACACACAAATATTATGTATGTACATATACAAATATTTACATAAATTAATATTAATAATTTGAATATTATATACGTGAATATTATTAATTATTATAGATATACGTAGGTAACCTATATTTAGACATACATAAGTAATAATATTCAATACACATTCGAATAAAATACTGCAGTAAGCAATTATTACAATTATGAGTAATGATTAATAAGAAAAAGACTGTAAGTATAAAAAATGTACATAAAATTTTGTGCAAATTAATAAAAAAATAATTATAGCTACCTTTTTTTTAAATTAAATTTAATGTCTCCTCTTTTTTTCATAAAAGCTAATTCATAATTCTCTTTTACGCTAAAAATTACATTTGCTTATGATTTGAGTGCAAATAATAAAATTATTTTTTTTTTTACACAAAATCACTAAATGATTTTTTTCTTCTTCTATTAATTTTTATAGCAAAAAAACTTTCACTTTTTTTATAACAAAGAATGGCATTTCTTTGTAATAATTTTTCTCATCACTTTTATTTTGTACAGCAAGATATTTAATAGAAAAGAATAAAATTGCAAACTTATAAAGAATTTGTTGACATTCATATAACATATTTATTATTACATAAATAATTTATTATATTTATATGTACATACAAGTTAGCACATATAATACATTGCACCCCTAGTACAATATCGCTACAAATCAAAATACATAATTAGTTTTTGTTTTAAACATTTATATACATACAATGTTATATAAATAGCGTGAATTCATTATTTCATTTGATCTAAATATCGGTATTTCAAAAATTAAATTATTTTAAAAACTACCACTTTTTTAAAGACTCTTTGTAGGCTGTTCCAGAATTATCTATTTTCTTCTCTGTCATAATTTAACAGTTTGCTGCAAATTGAGATATGCATATATGTATGTATAAGTATGTGCATATATGTAAAAGAAAAGTATATGCGGGCTGCATAAAATGTTTATCAACAAAAATAAAAGGAGGAGGAGAAATGCTTTTCCTATATGATGTAAAACAACAAAGTAATACTGCAAAAAATCTAAATATTGCCTTATTGGATTAATATATGACAAGAAAATAATTATGAAACACCTCAAAATATTATTTTAATTAAAATTGAAGTTCAAATATTTGAATTTGTCCACCACTCTCCTTGCGTATCTCATAGTTTTCGTAGTAGATATTATGAGCTTAGAAAAAATATTTAGTTATTTTCTTAAAATACCGTATATACACTAAGTTGTAAGTATTTTCCTTTTAAAAAAGAAAACCTAAAATTTATTACTGATGGACTAAATTTACTCGAAATTATAAAATTTTGATATGTTGTGGCATTGTTCACAAGGTGCAAAATGTTATTATTGTGCTGTACAGTTACAGTATGATATACATACATATTTATTTATAATATAAAAATAACATTTTTTTATGTATATCTATGTATATGTACTTATTTTTAATCTAAAAAGATGTAGAGAATTTTTCATTCTTACATCTTATAAGATAAAAATAAAAGTAAATTGAAATATAAAAAAGTGATTAAATTTTTTTTCTTTGTGGAAAAAGAGACAACGACAAAATAATAATAATTTTTTTTCTCAAATAACAAAAACACTTATATTTGTGATTTTGAATTGCACATTATTATTAACTAAAATTAAATAACAAATTTAATATTAAATTAAAAAAACACAATTGAATCACTTTCTAAATTGATAGCACACATAAAAAAAAGAAAAGAAACACTTAATAGTTGACGTTTAAATTAAAATTTCTTCTTTTAATAAAATAAAAAGGAAAAAAAAAGTTCTTTTATAATTTAAATTAATAAAAATAAAAAAAAAATTTTGCACTGACATTAAAATTAAAATTATTTAAGTAAAATATTGATCATAAATTTTCATTTTTTACAATTTAATTATTGGCAAACCAAATAGTGGATGCTAAATAAGTACATGAGTTATGTAAATATAAAGCTTCTAATTTTAAAAATATTGAATTCAATTCAATTATGATTAATAAATTTTGATGATTTATTAAAAAAATTTTTAAATATAGTACAAATTTTTGTAGATAGATGCAAAGCACATACACAAAATTTTCGTAAACACAAAAATGAAAAATTTTTAAAAATTAATCCCCAATTATGAAAACAAAACTAACTCGTTCGAGTAAGAAAGTGAAACTGTTTACTGTAATGTTATCTCAAAAAATGTGAAGTGAATAAAAGAGAATTTTAAAATTGCTTTTCTTTATTAGTAAATAGTGTTACCATGAAGTAGGAATTCCAAGTGTGTAAAAAGAAAAGCAAAAATTTTTTTTTTAATATTTTGTTTTTTACTTTACCAAAAATAAATAAATGTATGTACTCGTATGTTCGGAACGGTATATTTGTCAGAGGTATAAAACAAGAAACTTGGAAAATTTTTATCTTCTTAAGGTTAAGAAGTAAAACATCAAAATGATTTAAGCATAAATTTTTTCAAAAATATCATTTTGTTAAAATTACAGAAGATAAAAAAAAATACTAAAACCATTTTTATTAATTTTTGTCAAGGAAAAAACTATTTATAACAGATATTAAGTAAAAATTACGGCACTAAGGACTTACATCACATTAAATAAGACATCAAACGATACACACAGCCCACCATGGTCTATAATTTTGGCAATGTCATGAGAATTGAGATAATGCTCATAAGTTATAACTTATAAGCCATAATAAATTTGATATATATAATTTCACTCAATCTCATCTGTTATTTTGTATAAAATTATATACAGCAACAATAGCATACATACATATTTAATAATTTATATCCATGATTCCATGTGTATATAAAAATGTATATAATTAAGATTTACAATTTCGAATGTAAAAATGTATGTACATTTACCATACAAACCATTATATTATTCAAGTTTCAAAAACCCATCGGATTTCAAATTTCTGATTGATAAACAGACATAATTGCTCATAATAATAGAGTTGAGTACAATTTGTATTGAACAAAAGGAAGTAATTCAATTACATTAATTTTTAGTTTTGTTATTTCAGCTTACTAAAACTTATTTTGAACTTAAAAATTTGAATTCAATGAGTTCAATATGAGCTCAATATGAACTCAAATTTTCAAAAGTGAGAAAATTGAGTGAAACTTTGAGTATGTAAGAATGCGATGGATTATGATTTATGATCAGGGCTAACACTGCACTTTGAAATCTGCGTACTGTAATTTGTAAGAGGTACTTTATAAATTAAAGTTTTCTTAAAAAAAATAAAGAACAAGAATTCATAAAAATAAAGAATAAGAATTTCGCCTAGAATTTATACAATCTTACCGTTTTTTATTTAATAATTCTATGAGTTGACGTTGACAATTAAAATTTTAGATATTTTGTAATTATTTTGTAGTTTCATAATAAATAAAATTAAAAATTTTGCAAAAATAATTTTTTGTTTAAATTTTATTAAAATGTACTAAATAAAAATAGTACGTACTAAATTTTGTATTAACGAAAATGTAGTATAATTGGTATAATGGTATCGTAGAATTATTGAGTACTTTTGCATTTTCATTGGTAACTATGAAAATTTTTAATTTTTTGCAGTTTTTCTCTCCTGCTCATTTGTCTTACAATACAAATTACAAATTCAATACAAATTACAGCTTAAACTTTTAACTTATCTTTTAAATTTTACTGAGAATCTTTTAAATTTTACTGAGATCAATATGGATTCGGCGCATTTCATTTGTTATTGTTTTATGTTTCTCTGTTTATGATTTTTTTAAGCTTTGCATAAGTTTATATTTTATTCATATGCACATGCACAACACATGCTTACCTAAATATATAAAATTTTAAAGAGTACAACTTTTCTCTATACTGTTAACTGTTATTTTGTTTTGACTTTGTTTTTTAAAGTAACAAACAAAACAATCAGCGTTCCCACTTGGATACAATTGTATCCATTTGGATACAGTTTTTGCTTTAAATTTAGCTTGGATACAAAGATACTCAAATCTGCTAAAATGCCGAAATTGGCTACATTTCAAAATTTTGCTGAAATATGGATACATTTATTCCCTAAACACTAAATAAATGTTACAAAACTGTTAAAATGCTGCTAATATTAAAACGCGTAATTGCTTTATCTTTCAAAAGTGTTATTTGCTGGCATTTCTAAGCAGATTTCCGAGTTTACTAGAAGAAAGTAAGAAATCTGCTTTATTAAATGAGTGCTGTCTCTTCCTGTATCCAAATCTAGAACATTTAGACAAGAACGTACCAGAAATATTTTGGAGTAAGCTAGTTGTAATAGAAAATGCATTGGCTGTACATATTTTTTAACATTTTTCCGTTTTAATGGTAAATTGTCTTTAGCACATAGTTCAACAACATATATGCATATGTTTTTTCTGACCTTAACTTTTTACACATTTAAAATATAATAGAAGTTGTATGTGATTTCTTAAAGAATTTACTATAAATAAAAAAACCAACAACACGACGGCTTGGTATAAAAATTCTGCTTTATGAGGTTGGATACATTTTGGATACATTTTTTCCTCGAAATTGGATACATTTTGCTTTAACCAAGTGGGAACACTGAAAACAATGAAAATAGTGTGCAAAAATTTGCATTAAATACTCTCATATGTATGTATGCAGATACTTATATACATTATTTACATTATTAGTATATGTATATTTTTTATGTTTATTTACATTATGCAAGTATATTTGCGCGTGTTATATAAAAAGAATCCACATATATAAAAAATGTTTACTTTTAAAGAGAAATTTTTCTTTCTTTTCTTTGTTAGACTATGTGGCGCCACTTGTTTGTTTGTTGCTTTAATACCGAGACTCACTGAATACTTATGGGAAAAGGATTTTGCAAATATACATATATCTAAACTGAGAGAATGCAATTTAGTTTAGAGTTCAGATGCACATGGGTTTGTGTGAATTATGTACATAAGAAAATAAATAAATAAAATATGGATATGTATGTATAGTTTTTAAGTGCATTTGTTTTTTTTTTTCTCATTTCAAGGTCATATAAAAAAGTTTTAATAAAATTTTTTTTAGATATGCATCTTTGTCCTGATGCCAATATTCTTAATCCTGGGAATTTCATTATTATGAATCATGATTATAAGAGTATAGAATATTTCCTTTGTTTGATAAACAAAGAAAATTTCATTTAAGTTCTGAAGTCCTTTTAAAGTTCATCAAAATTTTATTTACATACGTACATATATAAGTAAGAGTTATGTATGCATGTATGTACACATGTTTATCGAATTAAGAGTACAACATTTGTATCAATGAACTCAATTTATGTTTTTTAAGAAAAAATATCTGTTATATAAACATATATGTATACCTACACTCATAATACTCAATATGTGTATATTTTGAATGCTTAAATGCATGTACACATGTGCATAAGATGTGTATATTATATTAACATTTAAAAGATTTACAAAAATATTTTTTTATTTTTATATTGCCATTTCTTTGTTGTCTAGACAAATTACAGTAAAATTGATTTCAAACATTAAAATTTTAATATAATTCTAATTGAGAAATAATAATTTTTTGATAGGTATACCTACTTACATATATATTATATTAACATAGTCATATTTCACATTTTTTAATTTAGCCTTATCCTTTAATTTTTCAATTAAAATATTGAAACTACAAGGTCTTATACGAATTTTAAGGAAACATACTAAATTAATTGCCATCACGCGATGTATAAAAACTAACCACAATATTCGTTGTTTATAATTGTAAGAAATGTTTTCTGTTTAAAGATATACGAAATTTATAAGAATTATTTATTTATAATATTATAGAAATACACATTAATAAAAAAATGTTTTGAATTGGATTCTTAATAAATGTAAGTATCTTAATAGAGTATATGTATATAAGTAACACGACAAATGTTACATAACAATTTGAAGTTAAAATTGTAATTATTAAACTAAAAAACAAAATAATATTAACTTATTGTCCCTAAAATAATTCAAATAGAAAATTAAGTTCAAATAAAGTCGATACTCCAAAAATTCAAGGATAAACCCTTTATATACATATATACATATAGAAAAATAAAAAATAAACTTTGTCATTATTTGTTAATTTTAATTTTCTATTGTCACGAATTTATTTAATGAATTTAGAGAAAGTTCAAGGAATTAAAATAAAGTTCTTTACTCATATCAAACCTACAATATGAGGCGAAAACATTAATTTTCAAAAAATACAATCGCTTTTTTTGTTTTTGTTGTATTAGTTTTCAATGTTAACTAAAATAACCAAAAAAAATTTAAAGTTTATTAAATAATTAATACGCGTGGTACAATTTCGTCAGATATATGAAGATTACAGCACAAATATTCATATAATATTTTTCTACATTAAATACTGTATGTCATTTCTATCCATGTTTATCCGTTTATGAAGATGAAAGTCTGCTTTAACTACATTTCGTAGACTTTTGTCAATTTAAAAAAAGTTCAAACAGTTCAATTAAGAGTGGACGGAGACTTGAATTAAAAAGAAATTAAACATATTATTGTACAAACCTATATGTATTTAATAATTGTTTAAGATGGTTTAGTATTGAGTTAATTTTTCTAAAATGAGAAACTTAAATGAAATAAAGAAAATTTAAAAACATTCATAAAACCACATATAATATGATATGCTATCGTATTTCCGATTATTGTCACATCAATTGATCAATTATCAGTACGCCTTCACGACATCATATTATATTAACCATTTTATATGCGTACAATATTTAATTTTAAATTATTTTACTTTGAATTACAAGTGCAAAATATTTTTTAGGTTCATACTTAATCTATTTGCAATCTTCAACACTCTTATTGCACACATTGCCATTTTAAGTTTAACTAAAAAAAATAAATGCATTTTCTAAAATATAAAAAAAAACATAATTTCCCACAACAGCAAAAAAGTTACTTTTCCCTTTTATTTGAAAAATAAAGCTTACTTCTCTAATCTAATACAATACTAACAAAGTTGTACATTATTGAAAGGTAACAAATAAAAACCTCAAAACCGAAATTTATAATTTTTGCATGTTTTTTGGATAATTTAAAAATATATATTTATTTGGCTATCAAATCTAGTAAAAGTGGGGTAAAATATGATATAATGCAATCAGCACCTGCTCTTCTAAAAGATATGATTGTCTCCATGAGAACGTCATTTAATTTGAGAGTTCCACTTTTAGAACCATGATATATCATTGCATATTCACCCGAAACCTAAAGAAATTTAATATGTAAATTTATGGCAATGAATATTAAAACTAATCATAATTATATTAATCACCTGATAAACATATAATGGAATATTAGGATACATGTCTTTTGTTTGTCTAACGATATCAAGATAAGGCAAACCTGGTTTTACCATTAACATATCAGCCCCTTCATCTACGTCCCTCTCCTTATTAAACAATATAAAGTTTATTATAATAATAATGTAAGTACTTTAAATTATTAAGGACTCATATATATAATACTCACAACAGCTCTCGCCGCTAAACCTTTTGAACCGGAAGGTAACTGATAACATCTACGATCTCCGAAAGCAGGAGCAGATTTTGCTGCATCACGAAATGGTCCATAAAATGTTGAAGCAAATTTTGCTGCATATGAAAGAAGTGCTACCTTTTTTTCGAAACCATGTGAAATTAATGCATCTTTAATTGCTTTAATACGATTATCCATCATATCAGACGGCGCAATAATATGAGCACCAGCTTTAGCATAATTTACTGCAATTTCAGCTAATCTATTTATACTAGCCTCATTATCTAATCCTATCTCTTTGTTAAATATTCCACAATGACCATGGCTGGTGTATGGGCATAAACATAAATCACATGCTATAAGAAGTGATGGAAACCACTCAAGTAATTTTGGTAAGCCTCTAATTACAGGATTAAGGGGATGATCTGCTGCTGTTCCATTTTCATCCTAAAAAAATATACCTTTATTCTTCTTTTAAAGTCTTCAATGTAATTTACTTTATTTAAAAAAAATTACCTTTGGAATACTTTCAGTCACTCCAAAAAGTAAAATTGAACTCAATCCTTTTGGAATTAAAGATTCTAAATGTTCTTTTAACTTATTAATACCCATTCTTTGTATTCCCGGCATACTTTGAATATCCTGTGCGTCATCATCATTTTCTCTTAAAACAATATTGAAAAATTTAGTACATAATTGAATTTTAAATTTAATTAATTATTATTAGATGATTCGCAGAACATAATTTACTAAACTTAATTTACCATTTCCTGAATTGAAAGATTTTTAAATATAATTAATGCATTTAGAAAATAAAAAGTATGTATGTGTAGGTATTTTATGACATTAAAAGAAAATTTAGATAAAAACCTTAGTTACAAAATCCGATACACAATTCGATCCTTCTTAGCGAATAATCCGATGAGATACAATTATACTACAAGCGGGCGTATAATAAAAGAAGTATAAATTGATAACGATTAAGACCCAAAAAAAATGTTCAACCAAGTAAAGCTTTACTATAGTGTACTCTTCCGGCCGTATAAATTATCAATAAAATTTTAAACTATTAACTCTTTCATTATTCAAAACACATGATTTAATAATTATTCGGCAAAAGTATATACATACAGGGTATGTCGTATGGAAAGGCACTGCCACATACAATTATATAGGACTTCATGAATATACAAAATTTTAGTCTCAAAAGAGAGACACCTTTTCTAACGCTTGCTGTACATACTTTAAGTTATTGAAGAAAACAAATTGGTTCAATATAACATTTGCAGTATGTACTTAATTTTTCCTAAGCCAGAACAGATAGGAAGATGAGTCATATACTAAATTAAAGCTCAGTTGACAAAGTTGTAAGCTGTGCTAAAATTAGAGAAAGCTGCAAAGTTAAAATTTAAAATTTTTCGAATTTTAAATTTATGTGATTCCAAAATCTTAACAAATTATAACTAATGTAGATAATCATGAGAAAACCTTATTTTGAGTTTTCCAAGTTATATTTATCAATGCACCTGCCTGAAAATATCCTTGAAAAAAGCCTCTGTAACTCGAAACTTGTTGAGCTGTGAACATCGTCACCATACAAAAGTTTTGCTTACTCATGAGGGCTTATACAATTGTATATAGCAATGCACTCAAATACGAGACAGCCTGTATTTATATATATATTATATATATATGTATTTAAATACTCCATTAATGAGTTATCTAAATTATAAAGCAAGTAGCAAATATTTTTTGATTAATTTTAATATAGCAATAATTTTTCATATTTTTATAAAACGGAAAAAGGAAAAAAAGTAATATACATATATGTATGTATGTAGCAATACTGATAAACAAAAAATTATAAAAACAAAAGACTTAAACGATTTTAAATTGAATTAAAGTGAAAATTAAACAATTACTTAAATTCGAATTGAAAACAAGTTCCTGCAACCGTCTTATTAATATGTATTTATGTATATATGTATGTATAGTTATACCTATTTTCTAAGTGTCTGCAATGACACTATACTGTAGATGATTTTTTATTAAATACACAAAATATTTTATCTATAGAGGTAGTCAAGAATTGATAACCGTTTAATTATGAAAATATTTAAAATTTCTATTTTTTAATTACTTAATTATCTGTTCTAAAAATAAAATAATATTTGAAATGCGTATAAAATTTAATTATTTGCGTGTGTATGAAATCTATATTATTTCTATTAAAAATGGAAATAGAAAATTTTATATGCACATTTTGATTTGCAATTTATATTGTATTAGCAAAAGTAAAAACACAGTTGTACCTACCTTCCTATAAAAACCTAATGTCTTATAACATTCAATACAATTTCTTATTATATATACACTTAACTACAAACATTATGTAGTTTGAAATTTTTCAGTTATGCAAATAATGTGTATTTAAGAAAAATGTTAAATAAAATCCCGACATAATATATACATATAAAACTTTTAAAATTTTATTATCTGTCTTGAACAGACTGTAGATCGAGTATTGGATGGATGTATTTATGTAATTATTTATGCAATAGGTTAACAAACCTTAAAGATAATTACAAATAAATTTACCAGATGTCATTACTTTCAGTTTACGTAATAAATTTTAGATTTTTATATTATGTGCATAAATACAAACTTATATAACATATTTGGGTTTATTGGCAATCAACTAATTTTTTCTATAAGGAACAATACCGTTGAACTTCAATTGTCATATTATGATAATTATATGACAAACACTATTTTTTTATCATTATCAAACTCCATTAAAAAAATTAAATGTGATTATAAAATGTGTATATGTTTCCTTTCATAAAGAATATTAATTATAAAATGTAATCTATAGATAAAATGTAAATAATTTAGGTAAATTAGCTTACCTACCGGAAAACTAAACATATGTATGTTTATCATACAAGGATACATATGTATGTTTATCAAAGGTTATGTTTATCTAAGAATACTTACATTAAAAATATAGGATACATCAAATTATATGAATGTAGCTGAACATTCTGCTCCTGTAATTTCCTAAGAGTAGGATGAAATATTCCACTATGTAATTTTCTAGGCATATTTTATCTTAAAATTGCACCTTTTCCTTAAAAAGTAATATACTAAGTATGTATATATTAAGTACACTTTTCTTGTTAAACTGAAGGATTAAATGAATTTTATAACTTAATCAAATTAAAATAAAACGAGGAACTGTTCCAGTTATCTAAGCAAAACTTTAATATTTAAAAAGAAACTATTGTGATGTCATGGTAAGTTGGTTACAAGTAAAAAAAAATTAAAGAATCAGCAACCAACTATACTTAATTGACTAACTTAAAATTATCATCACGCTTTTTTATTCTAATGAAAGTTTAATTACAATATTCTTTAAAGCTACAATACCACATTTATATTTTTGAGATTTTGTTGCTTCTGATGATATGACAACGATATGGTCTAAAAATTTAAAAGATCTACTTGATAGTAATTAGATTTGAAAATATGACGTCTTTGAGAAGAAATATGTTTGGAGAAAAAAGAATTTTGCGACTTTATATACAGTAAAATGTTGAGTATCCGAGTGGCATAATTAGCAGGATTTACACAATAGTTCTTTTGTAAAAGAACTATCAAAGCAAAGAAAACATCTGTTTTATAAAACAAAAACAGATGTTTTCTTTGCAAAATTAAAAACTTAATAAAATTATAAATTATGAATTAATCAAAGAACGGTTGAATAAATATTTCTTTTAATTATTGAAAGAATAAGAAAACTATTTGATTTTACATAGCAAATAACAATTTAGAACTATATACCTTTTCCTTTTTCAATAGATTTTTTCCTTTTTTTCACTTGTTATATTTTTTTTATAAGTCTTTATCAAAAAGTATTCTTTTTTAAACAATTTTTATTAAGTATTTTATAATTTTTTATTTACAAATTGCGGTAATTTTATAATCAAAATAAAAAAATCTTCTTTGTTTACTTTTTATATAACGGCGCGTAATTTTTTAAGAAAAAAAAAACAACAAAATTTGGCATTTAATTTTGATTTCAGTTTGACAATGCTCGGAGCAAAGAAAAGGATTAAATTGTTTTAAAGTTTTTGGCTTCATTATGTTTTTTTTTTTCAAGATACGATTTTTTAATGAGATAGAAACAAAGATGTTCCTTCCTTTAGTATTTCCAATTCGTTGGTTTTTTCATGCAAAGCAAGGCGAACGAAAAGGAGAGAAAATGATATAGATTCTCATTTTTAAAATGTTTAAAGTTTTTTCAAGCTTTATCCCAGACAGACTATTTAAATTTTTATCCCAGACAGAAATTTTAAATTTTTAAGTAAACATGCATTTCATTTTAAATTGAATTTGACAAATGAAATTAATTTTTTGTGGCTATTTTGCTATTATTTTTACCAACAGCAGTTGCATCAGTAAATGTTCCCTAGTGACGTTGGTTGTCTACTTTTGAAATACTAACGACAACACTGTTTGCTAGTCTATATTTTATACGTCTTTTGCTGATATCCTTTCCTCTTGCCCTTTATTTTGACAAAATATATACAAAAAGATGTACAAAATATACAAAATTCGTGGTAATTCTTTGAGATACTAGAAGTAAAATTAAGAAATGGTTAGTTCCGGTAATTCTCATGGTTCTGATTCTTCCCAACTTTTCTTAGATGAAGATGAATTTACGTTGCATGCTGCAAGTTATGGAGAATTTTTTTTTATTGAAAACAATCCTGAAAAGTGGTGGATCTGCTGCAACATATGCAAAGATAAATATAGCGTAGTAGATACCTTTATAAATCATGCTATTAACCAACATATACAAAATGGAATAAATGGTATCCATAAAATTGAAATAGAAAGTTTAAATTTAGAAAATACAATTGATACTATGATTGAAGACATAAATACTTCTTGTCCATCATCAATAAATAGCAGTGAGGATGAAAACTATTATGAGGATGTTGAATTTTTGGGTGAAGATATATTTGGAAAAGATGATATGGCGATTAATAGTAGTAATGAAATAAGGTTTATTAAAAATGAAAATATAAATAGTATCAATGTTGAAGATAAAGAAGTTATTTTTCCGAAAACAATAAAGAGTGAGCAAATTTATGAGGAAAATGAAAACTATGAGAAAAAAATTCTAACAAATGGAAAGGAAACTGAATCGGAAGATAAAGAAGCTGATAAAGATGAATCAGAAATTATTAAAACTGAATATAGCGAAATAAACCCCAAGAAAACTGAAACAAATACTAAGAAAGGGAAAAGATTTCCATGTTCTGAATGTGATAAAACTTACGCAACCAAAGCAAAACAAAAGATACATATTGCAACCCATTTTGAATTGCCACCCTTATTCAAATGTGAAGAGTGTGGAGGTGTTTATAGTTCCAAAGATGTTTTGAAAGCACATATGCGAACACATACTGGAGAAAGGTTGGTTTAAATTTGTTTAAAATGTAACAATATAAAGAAAAAATGCTTTTAAATATTTTAGACCTTTAAAATGTCGTCTCTGTCCTAAAGATTACCGCACCCATCATGGTCTTATAAGTCATATGATGACGCACACAGGAACTAGAAAATTTTCTTGCAGATTTTGTGGTACGCAAATTCAATTTCAATACAATTTTAAAGGCTAGGTGTATCATATTATGCCCCATAGAATTTAAAATATAAATTTCATATATTTTAATTGCAGAAAAACGTTTCTATACTAAGATTAATGTAATACATCATGAGAGGATACATACCGGTAAATATTTATAAAATTCGATATAAATTTGCTAATATAAATATTATAGTATTAAAATTTTGGTTTTTTTTCTATAGGTGAAAAACCATATATGTGTGACATATGTGGTGAGAAATTTAGAACAACTGGTCTTTTAACAATACATAAAAAAAGGCACAAACCACTTGATCCAGGTGAAAATAATAATGATATGTCCACAATTGTTAAAATAGAGCGTAAGCCACCAGGAAGACTACCATACATAGAAAGTAAATCTCATCCTGAAAAAAAATTTCACTGTAAATTTTGTGTAGCTCGCTTCTGTAAGTTTTTAAGAATTTTTAAATTTTTATTTCAATACTATGCTTTTTTTTACTTGTAGCATGTAAATATGCTTTAGATGAACATCAGAAAACAATTCATGCAAAATCAAGAGGTTTTATTTGTAAAATATGTAAGGAACATTTTCAAACACGTTCTGCGGTGTGGTATCATATAGAAAAAGGTCACCTATGTAATCCAATAGCAAACTTAAATTATGTAATGGAAACATATCAAGGTATACAACAGTAAAAAATTAAGATTACATACATATTTCAAATTCCATCCTTTTTTTATTCTAGTTAACGAACCCACGTGTCGTAATATATCGAAAACGTCTTCAACCGAAGAAATTCATACGGAAGAAAAAAAATTTATGTGTAACATTTGTTCAACTACTTTTGGTAAGCTCTTAAGCCTAAGATCATTTTAATGTAAACTAAAAGACTCTTGATTTTTTAGCAACTAAAAAAGGTTTAAGAATGCATGAGTACATTCATACAGAAACAAAAGACTACATTTGCAATTTGTGCAAAAAAAGTTTCCGAACATATGCCGATATCAATTATCATTTGAGGCGAAAGCATAAATGTGCTACAACGGCGAGTTGTAATTATACTCTAGCAAGACAAAAAAATACAAAATAAAGGTGCCTAATATAAACAACTTTTTTTTCATTATTAAATTTGTGTTTAAAGAGAAAATGGAAAACATCAAGTTAGTCATTCAAAAACCATAACAGCAAAACTTTTTGAAGCGTTTTGCGTATTGCGCTTTTTAATGGCAGAATACGGAAATTTGAAAAATATCATAGAATTAGCCGAAAAAATACTGAACTGTTATTCAGACTTCAAAGATTTTACATTTAACTAAAGGCAACGTCATCTATATCAATTTTAAAAACAAAGAACAAATAGAATAAAAATTCAAACTGACATAAATGAATAATAACAATGAATAATTATTCGAATAATTTGGTTAGTAACCGTATTACTAAAAATTATTATTTATTGTAAACGAAATGTTTTCATCGGTTGCAGTTTTCATTGATAATAATGCTGTTATTCTGGGAGATTATAATTTCTCATTATAAAGAAACGTTTCCAGTAGTACTCGATTTTAGTGGATCGGCTTTATACTCTTTTTATTTGAATAACCAACTGGATTAATTTAACCAAAGCATACGAATTATTTTATTCCCAATGGAATTAAGGCTTAATTACCGCTGTTTCAAATCCTTTAGTAAACTTATAGAGTGAAATTTATTTGATTAAAATTCATTAAATATTACATATGTATTTTCTTATAATTCAATACATACAATTTACAAATTTTTAGTTTGTATTACAAACTAAATATTTTGAAGGGAAACCTGATTCTTCTTTGTTTGTATAATCAATTTAGGTATGCTCAAAATCATGTTCTTTTTCTGTTAAAGGAATTGATAGCGTCACATATTTTAAGTTATAAAAATAATGCCGATTATCTGCAAAATAAGTCGTAATATGCTCTGCACATTTAGGTAAACGAATGAAATTATCTTCACCTTTTTTTGAAAGAACAGCAGAACCATACTGAAGTATAGAAATGTAATACATACCGCTTTTGTCCTTTCTGCCCGAATCGCTTTTAAAGTAGCTTTGAATTCTGTAACGGTTGGATTATCATTTTTTTAGCCCTTTTAATAATTTATATTTTATAGGTTCTGGATAAATCTACTTACACCTATTTTATTATTCGCATTATTTCATTATTTTTGAAGTTCACCTGAAGCAAAAGCCAACACTTTGCTAAGACTTTAAATAAATATCTAAAATGTTGAAGATTTCAAAGTATGTACATTATGTAACTATACATTTTTGAAAACGTAGCAATAAATTTTAAACTCTTTTTAATATCATTTTAAGATTCTGGAGCTTTGAACATTTTAACGAGTTGCCAATAAATTTTAAAACACTTTATGGTGGGTTATAGTACACCGGGTAAGACACACTACATTATATATATAAATCGGGGGTACATATACATATTCATATACGGTTTGCATATACATATGTATGTACATAAATGTTAAATTTAATTTTTTATTAAATCATCTAATGAAAAATAAATTCTTTCAATAACATTATATATACATACATGTATAAGTTTTTACTTAATTTATTATAAATTTTGATTTTATGTAAAGTTATTTAAATTCTTTATACATACTTTATTGTTTTAGAATTGTTATTTTGAAAAATTTTAATACACAGGAATTTATCAAATTTTTAAAAAAAATGCATATTAAATTTTTAAGATTTCCGTAAAGTGACATAAAATTATTTCAATAAATGCAATTCTTTTATTTGAAATTAAAAAAAAATGTATTAAACTTCGTATTCAAAATTTAACACAAATGCATATAAATATAATGTAACAATATATTATTTATATATTCTAGTTAATTACCAAATTTACAAACTATACTTTTATAATACTCTTATAATTATAAAATGACAATTACATACTTTTATAATATCAAATTAATTTTTAACTTATGGTATTTTGCAGTACCAATATTATTTTTAATTGAAATTTATGTATGTATGTACAAGAATTTAAAAATTTATAAACTTTTGATGATTTCTATCTTTTCGTAATACATATGTTTGTCACTTAAAAGCTCTGCTCTTTTTTAAAAGAAAAAATAAAAAAATAAAGACTTCTAATTGTATAAATTATTTAAATGTGTTCTATAACATCAAATGTAACAATTTTATTAGCTTTATATTATAGACGGCAGGAATGAACAATATTTGAATCATTATCATCACAATCATCTTTAATATTAGATTCTATTTCTTTATCTAACTGTGTTGTTTGTGTCAAACTTGTACTTAATGATGAAGAAGATGATGATATAGCTAATTCATTAGTATAACCGTCTTTTTCACAATGTTGAGGTTTTTTATTCTTTAAATGGCATGAACTAGTTGAATTTTCACAAAATGCTGAAGTTGATGCTAAAAATAAATATAAATTAATAAAATTAATAATTATTTAAGAAAATCAATTGGAAAAATAATTATATATAGGAAAGATAATAAAAATCAATGACATTAATTTTAAAAATAAAAATTGGAATAAGTAAAAGCTTTGCATAAAATCTGCCTTAACATATTAGAAAATTATTTATTTATAAGTATGCTGATATAATTTCATTTTTTCTATAAATTATAATAATTTTGAGTTAAGAAACCGCACCATTTTACCGTTTTAGGTACCGTTTATTGAATGACGTTCTATGTTTTGCGCTAAACAAAATTTATGAACTTAATCACATCATACTTTCAACAAATTTTAATAAAATCAAACAAAATCTATAGACACAAAAAAAGTAATTTAATGGAAATATTATTAAATTTAATGGAATTAATTATACATAATAATTAATTTAAATAAATTCAATCTAATTATAATTAATACAAAACTACTGAATAGGAAATGATGAAGACTTACTTATTATCAATCTACTCTACTTACGTTCATTTGGTGAGCATATAACATGAGTTTTACGTGCTCTTATATTTTCCATATTTATTTTCATTGCTATATGACCAAAAAAGAAATAACCAAGTGCACAACCTAATATAACAACTACGAATACATAACCATTATATACCATTACAGTTAGCATCAATAAATATCCGAGTACGGTTTGAAATAAAAAAACTAATGTTTGAAGTAATGTCCAATAAATTCTTTCAGATAATTGTTTTCTTCTTCTCGTATGTAATTGTGATTGATTTTCTTCATTATTTATTAAATGAGATGATGGACAAGAATTATCATGTGATATTTCTCTTGCAGTACGAGATTTACTTTTAGTTTGAATAATCTAAAATGAAAAATAAAAACAGAAAAAAAAATAAAATTAATTAAAATTACAATGGGTACAAAATAATGTTGAAATAATTTTTGTTACCTTAACTGCTTCGTAAATTAAAGCAAATATCACTAGAACAGCACATAATGATATCAGTGGTCCAACACCATTAATATTTAAACCAGGAAACATAAATAGACCAACATCTGTATCCCAATAAAATGACATTCGATGCATTTTGATTTTGTATTAATTTATTTGTCTCTTTCTTTTTTATTGTTTTAATAACGGGTTTTTATATATAATATAATTTTGAGCCTTGTATTTATTCATTTATCTATTAAAAATATAGAAGATTAAAATAATTATTTAATTTTATTATATTAATTAATTGATCAGTTGAATAAAATTTAGTTTTACGAGTATTATATAATTGAATAGTGTTTCCGTGTATAATTTAATTTTTAAAATAAAATTTGTTTATATGCATTATAAAAATATTATTGCATCTAATGAGCTTGGAGATATACCAAGAACGTTAAAAATATTGGAATCAGATCAACCGTTTTAATAACAACTACTGCATAGGATAAAAACATACTTTTTATCATTTGATTCGTAACACATTGACTTCAATTTAAGGAGACTTTCCTCTTATATAGAGTCACCCGTGGAGAAATTGTTCTTTTGCGCATTAAATATATTTTAATTTCAAAGAATAGTAGACAAAATCAATTTTGTATTTGAAATTTTTGAGTTCGAAAGAATATTTCTACTAACATAATAATAATTTGGAATATATGTACATATATATCATAATATTACAATTATTCTTAATCCGAACAAAACATTGATTATAACATAACGAAAACAATTTTTATCATCTCTTGATTGTATTTCTCAAAGTTGCATAACTAGGTATAATCAGGCACCACGAATTTTTTATTACGTATTACGCTTTACCTTTTGTATATACAACCATATATACATTTACGTGCATAGCATAAATTAACCAATATATTAAGTAATTTTTGCTTTTCTTCTGCATTTACATAAATTTTCGATACCCTTAAAACTCTTCTCGATAAATTTATAAAAAATTCGAATAATAACAAAAAATGAAAAAAAAACACTTGTTTAACAGCTTTCGAGTATTTTACAAAAAAAAAAAAAAAAAATTGTTTTAAAAAGTGAGAGTGCAAAACAAAAAATAGAAAGAAAAACAAAAAATTGTACTGCGAAATCAAAATTTTATTTACGATTTGCTTATGTTTTGGCAAACGCGTTTTGAGTACATTCACAATTAATAAATCTCGCTGTTCTTCTGGTTAAACCACTTCTTGTTTGAACTCTGAATACCAATAAGTGAGTGTAAGCGTGCATTATTGTTATCTTTCTAATATGTTTATATTTGTGTACATATTTATTATGCAAAGGTGTACAAAAATTGGGCGATGCTTTGTTTTTATTTAAATCTAAAACTTAGAAAATATGTTTATGCGTGTAGTATATGTACTCTTATGTATGCAGATGTAACATGTAAAATCGAATCTTGTATATTTTTATGAAGCCTAAGTATAGCTATATTCAAATTATGTGTACATTGACAGGCTGATTCTGCAGAAAATTTGGAGCCACATACTATCAGGTAGATGGTCCAAAATGAGTAAAATTTTTGCTCGGAACATATTGCCAAATTCTAATGATTGCTGAGCTACAGGGATTTTAAGAAAATTTGCCGAAATTTTAACATAAGTATAAGTACTTAAGTTTTTTTTACTTACAATTTTCTTTTCAAAAAAATAGAAGCTTCAAACAAACAGTTTTTTTAACCGGCTAAGAGAGGACCAAAAATAGAATATATTTGGTTTTTCATGTTTTTTCGGAAGTACAAGCATCCGAATTTTAAGAAAATTCTGATTTTTCTAATTTTTTTTGTTTCGACTATTTCTAATTAAAATTTTGTGAAACTTTCAAAATGGTTTTTACTGAATTTTTCCCGCTCTTTAATAATTGAACCAGGCTTAAGTTATTAAATGTTACATAATCTTTTAAGATGGGAGTTGACATTTTTAAAAGATGTTATTTTGCTATTTTACTAAATTTTAAGAATTTTATTGAAAATCAAATACATTTTTGAAAAAAATTCCTATTGTTTCATTTTTTTTTTCGAACTTTTAACCACAAATAAATCTTTTCAGAGGCGTTGTTGCTATTAATAATCATCACTCATCAGAAATAAGTTTTAGTTTCAAATGTACAATTTAATTGTCGGTAAACTTTTGAAAAATTCTCCAATAATGTGTTGTTGAATGGCGATAATAAAACAATTAATAATTCCCTGAAGTGTTGAGGTCAAATTAAAACCAACAATGATTTTTAGAAGAACAATTGCAATTACATATTATAAAACGTATCAAGAATTTATTGAAATGAAAAAGAATTTTCAATTTAATTACCAGATGTTTACCGTATAGGTACAATAAATAATAATTACGAGTAATTAATCAAAGTATTATTAATTTGCAATATTTCAGCTAGTTTTTAGAATTTGTTTTTAAATTGTACAGATGCGCAATGTTATTGTTAAAAATTAACAACTTCCAAATCAATGTTACGTAAAGTAGCACATTTCACTTAAGATGGTAAAAAAATACAAAATAATTTCGTTAAAAATAATTTTTATTAAAAAAAATTTCTCTTCTTATTTACCTTTAAGGGAACACTGCTTTAAGAGAATGACTGCTAGAAAATTAAGAGAGGAGCTGTGATATAACGATCGAATTAAATTCAACTTAATCAATTTATTCATTTAATTATTTTTATAATTTAGATCTATTAATATTTTAGATGTAGAATTCTATAATTTAGATCTATTAATATTTTACGATGTAGACTTGTTTACAAATTTATTTTATATTTGATAAGTTTTAATTAACACTTGTAATTTAATTTTGGTAACGTAATCATCATTCGTTTTTAAAATTTTAGAATTCACTCTTAAAATATACTTATGTTAAATTTCTATAAAGAAATCCGCACTGAATAGGAGGACAAACAAATGGATAGAGTAATAAAGTTTAGTTTTGTAACAAATGTGCTAAAAAAGCTGCCATTCTGCTTGAATAATTTTTGTACTTTCAAAAATGAATCATTTTTATTTATTTTTTATGAATTCAAGTAAAAAAAAAAACCCAGTTTCTTGTAAAATATTAGTGCGCGCATCGGTTTAATCATAAAAATTTTATAATAATTAAAATTTCTTAAAAAATAAATAAAAAATCAATTCAGAAGTACTTAATGCGTCATTTTGTGCGTGTATGAAAAAATTTGATAATTTGGATTTCTTACTTTTTGTAGATATGAATTTGAGCGCTTAAAAAAATTCTAGATCAGTAATAATTTTGCAGTTTCCTGCGTGATAAAAACTAGTAGAAATTGAGATGGTGCGTAAGAAATGCAATTTCTACCTTATTTTATTGAACTGAATTCTTGCTATATCTGCTAAAAAATACAAGTCGTTTTCGTTACTCCTGTAGCTAGATATTATTACTAACGTAGCGTAAAATTTTTATTGTTTTCGCATTTATTTATTTCCTTACCATGTAAATTGGCTCTTTGAGATATATAGCTGGTTCTAATACTTAAATATTATGACTATTACAGCGGAATATTATTGCGAATGCAGCAATTATTTATTTCAGTCATATCAATGTAACTGTGTTCTGATAGCAGCTGGGTGCTATATGGCTATTGAAGTTAGCGATTATTGCAAATGTAACATCAACATTTCTCGGTTTTGTCAATTATTTATTCCCTTGACATAAACACTAACTGACTCTTTTAGCAATGTACTAAAGCTTATGGTTATAAAATTCATTTAACTTTCATAATTAAAAACTTATCACACGCATTTAAATTTACTGATATAAAATTTATTTTAAAATTAAAATTTTGTTTAAATCTACTATATAGGTACTTAAATTTTATTATTAATCAAATTTACATATATTATTTAATTATAAATTTAATAAGCAAAACAAAAAAAAAATTAAATTCTCATTAATTTTTAACAGTTCTCAAGTATTTCACTAAGTAATAAATTTTAAAATTAATAAATTAAAAAAAAAAAAAAATTTTTATTTTATTTCAATTGCGGTTTTTGTGTTTTGTAGAAATTTATGCAGTGTTATTTTAATTATTAATTTTATTGTTAAAAAAAATTATTTAATGTTTCATATTACTTATTCACATACAGAGTGATTCAGTAATCACTGACAGAATCTTAATTATTAATAACAATTATAGCACTTAAAATTGATAAAAATGAAAAATAGTGATAATTTTTCAGTTTCTACGTTTTATTAGGGTCTTTAAAATCTTGACATAGAAATGGTTTTTATGTTACATCTCCTATGTAACAGATTTTTAACGCTTAATGACTTAAATTAAAGCTTAAGCAGCTGGATAAAGGTGTTGTAACAAAAATTTTAAATATTTTCAAAAAGCTTCGTTCTGGGTTAAAGAAAATTAAAAAAATGAAAAAAGGGAAAATTTTTATTTTTTCAAAAGTTCGAATGCTTGGTATTCCAAAATTAAGTAAGTATATAAAATACAAAATCTAGTACTAAGTTGCTTTCAAGCAATTTAATAGAAACCTTTCTAAAACTTTTTGTTTGAAACTTTTATCTTTTTCGGAAGGGAAGTTATAAGCAAAACAACTTGGACAAGTAATAATATTGTGAAAATTCCTAAAAATCCGTGTGCCTCGGAAATTATTGAGATTTGGCACCTAATTCCGAACAAAAATTTTAGTCATTTTTGATTACTGAACTTACCGATTACAGAATCGCCCTGCATATAACAATCGCCTAATTTAAATAATTTTCACAAAATTATTAGAATTATAAAAAAAAATTAAAACTGGTCATATTCATTTAAAATGTAAAATTTATTCAACTGCAAATCTTTATATAACGTGTATTTATTGTCATTTTGTGTTAAATGACTGGTTTATGTATAAATTAAAAATTTTTAAGAGGATTTTGAATGTTCTAAGTAAGTATGTGACAAGTAAAATTAATAAATATTACAATTTATCAACAAAAACACATTATCAGGCCCCCAACGTTTCGCGAAACTAAAAACTACTTGAATTTTCCTAGAAATTAATTTTATAAATTAAACTTAAAATAAAAATTATTAAAATTTAGTATTGATTATCAAATACTCAACTTAATAAAATAAACTAAGAACTATCACAGTTTTTATAATATTTGTAGGAATTTTAAAAACGGTTCACAATAATTAAATGCTAAAATGAAAGAATCAATAAATTTTCTTAAACGCTACAAAATTTAAATTTTAGCGCTCATATTGGAATGGACGGTACGAATAGACAGGTATACCGTGAATATAAACGCGAGTAATAAAAATTATGCCCAAAAAACAATGTTAAATAAATTGTTCATACGTTTTGGGAATAAGTAAATTCATTTAATTTACATTTTGATTAAGTTTATTACACTTAACAAAAATTTGTCATTACTTATATAACAGCATTATAATTATGTGACCATGCAGAAATAATATTGCATTTGCATTAAAACGTTTAAAATAATAAATTATACACACATACAATTCGACCCGAATAAAATTAAATCGCATTAAAAGCAAAATTACTTTATGGGTAAGCACAGCAAATTATGGCTAAGTGGTAAGCAATGAAAATCGTTTAATTTTTTGAGTTGCTTATAGAGGGGTTTGATTGTATACCAAACCTATTAAACCATTCCTTACTTCGAATTTATGGACTTATTACTTAATACACTGTAATACTGTGTGTAAGCGCTTAATTTTATAAAATATACTATAAATAAGTAATATAAATTTGATTTCTAAATGTCAAAATTGAGCAAGATTTTGTCAAAGTCACATATGTTAAACAGTTAAACAAATCCTAAAACTAAAATTATTTTATTTTAAGTTATTTTAATATTTTTATATAATTAATTAAAATTATTAATAATTCTAAATGAGAATAATTAATTTCAAGTTCTAATTAGTAATAATTGTAATTATTACAGGTTTAAATGAATTGAAACGAAGTGTCATCTCTGAATAACTTGCAAAGGTGAGCTATACGATAGTGTTGTGATACTTTGGTTGTAAATAATTTTTGTGATTATTATTCCAAATTTTTCACAATTGCATTATAATTAATTTTAGATTAAAGTGAAATGAAATTTAATAATTTTAAAACAGCGAAAATTTTTAAACAAAATAAACAGAAATTAAGATAATTTTTAACTTAAAAAATGTTCTTATAATTATGAATGTTTAGACGGCATAATGAACCCACACATATCTAAAAAAATGATGTAGATCTAATGCGTTTTCCATTCAAATTATTCAAATTGATTCTTATCTAATCTTATCACTATTTAAGTTAACCATAGAATGACAAAAAATTTTTCAAAATAATTATTATTCGTAAATAATAATTAATTAAAATTTATTTAAACATTAGCACCACTCCTTTTTGTTTTTATGCGGTTCTAAAATTTAATAAACTTCTAAATTTATTACCATAATGATTTTATTTGCACTAGTAATGGCAATGCTCTTTCTTAGAATAATAAAAACAAAAAATGCTTGCATACAGAAACAGATAAAGTGAGTAAAGTGCAAGTGACACTAAACACACGTGTTTGTTTTGTTTTTTGTGTAAACCAATTAAAAATCACTCCATAAGAGTCACCAAACTTTTGAAACCTTGGAAATTATATTAAAATTTTTTTCTAATTTAAAATTTTATTTAAATAAAAAAAAAAAATTATTAATATTTTTAAGAATATAAGTAAATTAAATTTTTTTCGCAATATTTGATTAAGGTTACAATTTGTTAAAGTTGTGAAAATTGTTGGGGTCATTCAACTAAAATTTAAATTCAAGCAGTTTTTTTTTTTAATAAAGCATAGTGTTATGAAATTTTTTTTTGTTTTTGCTTTGCCGCTTGATTGAATTTTATTGGAAAAGTGAGTATTGCTAATTTTTTTTTTTTAGCTTACTAAAGTTTTTATCTATAAAAGTATGTGAACACACTTTTCATGATTTTTCGGTGAAACATTTTTAAAATTATTAATTAATTGTATTAAACATTGATTCATTGTAAGTAGAATGAAAAAATTACAAATTTTAATATTGGATCAATTCTCAGCTACAATTTACAGTTACGAGAATGAGGTTAAAGATTAATTCTAACTATGCTGGAAAAAAAGTGGCTTTAATTTGTAAACCGGCCTATAATATATTTGGGGTTATTAAGTAAAAGAATGAAGTAACTTGTATTTAAATAATAATATAAAAGCTGGTTTTATTTTAGAAATTAAATTTGAAGGAATTAAGAACATGCGTTAGCTACAAATTTATTTAAATTTGATTGAATTTTGAAACAAACTGCAAGTTCTTTTAAATATTTTCTGAATGAAAATACTTGATATCTAGCTAGTAATTTAAAAAAATTGTTAAAAATTCAACCAGCCTCTTGAATTCTGGAGAATTGTTGAAGAATTTTAAAAAACTACCTTATATTTTGATAAATATTTGGAAAAAAATTAATTTTTTCAATTTATAATTATAATCAGAACTGCATTAGTACATAAAATTTCTAAGAATTTTAATATAGACAATTTTTTCAAGTAACAACTGACAATAATTTCAAAAATTAATTCCACTTAAGCGCATGAGTTGAGACCATGTGAATTTTTAGAATAGATTTTCCGAAAATCTTTTCAGCTTGAACTTTCATGATTCACAAGCACTATATTAAACATCATTTTTGCATTTTTATTTAAAATTGGAGATTACAATTTTGAAAAAAAAACCAAAGAGCTGCGAAATTCTATTTAATTTTTTTTAAGTATGCAGTTTCTTATTGATCTTATGAGAATCAGAAATGGTATTCAGTTTTTTAAAATTATATCAAAAATTCTGTAAGTAAATTCTTATTTTTCTTTCTGTCTTGCAAGTTACAGTGGATTTCTAATTTTGAATACAATAATTTCAGAATTATTGAATTTTATTAAATGAATTTCATAATCACTTATTCTTATTTTATTAAATTATTTAATTGTTATTTTATTATGAAATTATACCAATTAAATAAGAATATTTTTAGACTGCAAAGTTTTCATTTCGTGTAATATACTCAATGTCACATTATAACGTATTTATATCATAAAAACTGAAATCTTTATTGCTTTAACAGTTTCAAATTTTCGAACAAATTTGTTAATTATTAAATTAAAAATTTTATAATGACTTTATTTTAAGCACAAATATTAATTATTGATACAAATTTTATATTTTTAATAAATAAAACTTTTAAAGGCTCAATAAACCAAAAATATGCATTAAAAGGCTAAGTGTGTTTTATCTCCAAATTGGACGAAAATTGGATTATTTCAACTTTTATTTAAGTAAATTTTGGTAAACTAAAAATAATTGTAACAAACCATTTATTCAATTAATTATAACTAAATATAAATTGAATTTTATACTCAAAATAAATACACGAATTATAAAAAAATTAAATGATCCCGAATTTAAACCGGTGATTAATATTTAAATATCTATTGAAAAATGAAATTTAAATTTTAATCGATAATAAAATATTCAAAATTATTATTTAATAAAATTTATTATAAAATATAAAATTCTTACAAATAAATGAATGGAGGGCACATGTACAAAAACAATAAAAAATTATTTGCAATAAGTACAAAAAATTTATTCTTAAATAAAAAAAAAATGTTGTTGTTCAGGTTATTTTTTTTTTCTGTTTATGTATACTTAAGTTTGTAAATAAAAATTTTCTTACTTTACTTATACTTAATAAGAATAAGTAAATCTAAACAACAACTAAATAAATAACCAAAAAAAAAATATATTTGAATTTCTTTTCTTATACTTTTCATATACTTTTGATAGAAGCATTCGATTCGATTCGATCCGATCCGATCCGATCTGCTGAATAATATTTCAATATGAAATATTTTTTTAAACGAATTTTAGAAAAAAAGTTGATCAAATATTAAATATGAACGTTATGCCAATATATGTAGGTACATGTACTTTAAGTCTACATATTTTATAAGATTAAGACTGACGGCAACAAAAAAATATTCCTGTATTTACCATATGTTTTATTGTTCAAAAATTCTATACATAAAATAGGAAAACACTTTGTTTTTATTTTTATGATAATAGATTAAAAAAAAACAAATAAATATTATTTGATATTGTTGATCATCATAAGTAAATATTTGAAAAAAAAAAAAAATAATTTCTTTGTAATATCGGAAAATCATCCGTAACCAATAACTGTAAGCAAGTATCTACATACATAAATTAAATTATTCTGTCATTTTATTCTGTCAGACAAAATAATTATATTTGAATTGTTAATTGCAATCAATTAAACAAAAAAAAAAAAAGATCAAATGCATATAAGTAAATAAGGAGTGTTAATTATTATTATTAGGGTTACCAAATTATATTAATTTCTAATATTTGAACTGTTTCGGATTAAGTATGTATACTAATTATTTTTCATTCTGAATCAATATACCTACTTATTATGAATCATTAATAAATAATTAATAAAGTTGTTAAATAATTATTGCAATAATTGTAATTTTTGTAGAATATTTTAATTTAATATGAACGCCTAAGAGTCGTCATTAGATCAGAATTAAACTCAGAATTCTCAATATTTAATTGGATTTTCGCACTCTTTCTCATAATACCTTACTTATTTACTAATAAAACGTTCAAAAACAAAGTGAATTTAATTTTGTATGCATTTAAAAAAAAAACACGATACACAATACAAACAAATTCTTCTCATTCGAAAATTGCATTATACTTATACAAATATAATGATAGTCACTTATTGTTTTCTTACTTGATGAATAAAATAGCGAGATACACGATCACGCCCTATAAGTACTGATTATTTCTGATTTTGAATCAATATGAATTAATAATCTAAAATTAAGAAAGTGTTATAATTTTAATTATAATTATAATTTGTGTAGAATATTTTAATTTATTATGCGAATTACTAAGTTTATATTTTAAATCTTTTACATCATATTATTTGAATACATTCGTTTTCACTTTAAGTATAAAAAAATCTTATTTAATTTTAAGCTTATTTCGTCACTATTCCATAAATTCTAAAATTATGTCAACGTTACAACAATTAGAATGGAAGTACAAAAAAAAGAATTCAAATGCATTTTGCAATTATCGAAAAAGGCGAAAATTTTAATGGAGCTAAATTTAAAATGTTTAAACCAAGTATAAACAAGCGCTTTTATTTAAGATGTTTTCAAAGAAGTGAATAGCAGGTGATTTTCTAACAATAATAAAGTAGCATAGAGACATGATGAACAGAAAACATATTTTGTAAAAAGATAAAATCACAGCACAAGTAAGCAAAGTCAAAGTGATAATAAATTAACGAGGAATTGCAAGTAGATTAATTTCTTTATTTTTACCATTTTTATTACTATAAAAAATAAGTTCTTCAACTATTTTTAAAATTTATCTAAGTGCCTTATTAAAATTACAACCAGTTTTTAATTAAAATAGATAAAAAAGTATAATTTAATTTCATTACTTATTGATAAAAATAAAATATATTTTTTTACATTACTCGAGTGTGCGTATAGTTTGTTTCCCTAAAATAAGTATAAGATTTTTCCGGATAAAATTAAATAAGTTTTTTAATTAAAAGTATTTTACATTTTTAATAAGTATAAACAAGTATGTAGATAATATTGCTTTTATTATATAAATTAAAAAATAAATAAAAAACTTTGATCCAAGCATTCTAATATGATCAAGAATTCATTCGCCATTCATACTTTACGTCAATTCATGCTTAATTTTACTATACGTATTAACTGTTAAAAAGGCTAGTTTTAATTAGGCATCCCCGAAAGCCGAAATTCTATAACTATCTCACAATGTTTTGTTAAAATTCAAAAAAAAAAAATTGGATCTTAGCCGCCAAATGTAGAAGCAAAAAAATTGCAAAAATATCGAGAATACCATAAGATAGCTTTTGACATTGAACCTATTGAAATAAAATCAAAACTGATGGAACCTTTATATACGCAGTTACATAATCATATATTGTGAATTCCAATTTCTCTAAACAAAAACACTTATCAGAATAATTTTCAAGGATATCAAATATATTTCGATTTCGGCTGAATTATCTCAAACTAATACCCATAACACAAATGATCATTAGCCGCAACTCTTATTCATTAGATTTTCAAAAGTTTAGAAATTAGTTTAAATATCTTAGACTGAATCCAACCATCCTGTATATACAATAATGTCACTTGGCTCTAAAAATAAATTTCATAAATAAAAAAATTTTTCTTTTATATTTCAATACTCATTTCTTTTTAACTACTTTTTCTAATTGATTTTCTAATAAGGCAATACCTTGTTAAATACACATACATACTTTCCATATTGCATACAATTAGTGTTAAAGTTGGTTAAACCACATTAATTTTTCAAATTTATTGCTTTGGAAAATCATTATATACTTAGTTACTTAAATGCTAGTCTTGTGATTTCGCTTTACTTAACCGCACATATTCAAATAATTTAATAAATTTAAACATAAATTTTTATTCACATATTTATATTATTAAAAAGTAAATAAACTTGAATATTTTACAAGTAAATATTGGGAATGGTCAGGTTTTTCTTTTCATTTTCTAAAAGAATAAAGAAAAATAAATAAATAAAATTACATTTTTTAACGTAACTACTTTTATATATGTAGCTTGTATGTGTATTTATGTGTATTGAGTTGTTTATTTAAACATATCAATCGTACTCATATACATATGTATGTATGTATAAATTAATTAATAAATATATTTATTGTATATATGTATATAAATATTTTATTGCACCATAAAAATTTACATTTAATTAGTATTTAAACTCGAAATATGGAAATGGCAAATGATTAAAAGATGAAGGGGAAATCAGAAAAAGAAAAATGCAGTTTTTAAAATACCAATGGAAAGACTCAATGGAACGACTTAATTTTAACGATTATGTTAAATGGAATTTATGGTCAATTCAGTTATGGTTCCTAAATTGGTTTTATTATTTAAAATTCAAAGCTTGAATTTTCACAAAATAATAAAGATTTTATATGAATTTTGTTCTTAACTAATCCTTATTATTCAAATTCTGTAATTATTCAATGATTTGATATTTTAGTAAATAAAGCCTGGGCCCTATTTCACCAACCAATTTTTGTTCACATAAAGCATTTAATAAAAGCTAAAATTTTTAGGCCTTAGAATTGTAAAAGATTTTAAAATGGAAATCAATCAAAGACGATTCGGTTTAAAATCAATCAGTTTTAGATCCAAAACTAAGCGAAGTTTTCAAATTTTCATGATGATAAATATGGCACAATCCAATAAACACAGATACCTAATTAATTATTATGCATACTCTAAAATATACAGTCTTATAATACCGTCTTAATATTCGTATATCGGCACAAAATACTTTGTGAAAATGTCCATTGTAGACATTCTTTTCTTTTTAATCGCGCCTAATTCTATTTGGTATGGATTTTAAACTAAACTCTAAGTATGCATCCACTATATTCTTCTGAATTCTACCATCTGTAATTGCTTTTTACTTAGAAAATTATTTTTATTGTTTTTTTTTTTTATTGAAAATTGAATAAAGTAAAACTGTGATATTAAAATTACAAATTTGTAATAATTTAATTTTAGACAAGACCGGGGAAGTTCCCTAACAATAAAAGAAACAAATTGAAAACTATTTTTAGTGCACAAAACATTCTCATAAAATCATTTAAAAATTACAAAAATTGTAAATAAATTTAATAAATTTGGAATGGAATCAATGTGAGAATAAATTCGAAAAGTAAAATTTTTAATTTTTGTAACTTAATTGTATCTATGTTTGTAAAAATTAACAATAACAAGGTCTAAAAACCGGTAGATCACTGGTTCTGGTCCAGTTTGAGCAGAATTTTTTTTTTAATTCATCTGCCTTGACTTGTTCCTTTAGCTATGATATTCAATTGTCCTGCATTTTTATGAGGGAATTTTCATTATTTAAAATTTTAATCTTAAATGACTTCTACTATTTGTTTAGGCCTTATTTTAATAAAAATAGCAATTCAGAAATAAATTTTACATATATTTATAAACTAAGTACCATAAATATTTAAATTTAATTGGAATTTTGTACAATTTTGCTTCATTTTCAAATGGGGAACAAAATTTTAATCTTAACCATGCATTAAGCTTTTACTAAATTTTTTTTGTACGATTAAATTTTTCAACTATTACTTATTGCTTTTTGTCAGGTTATTTCACATTATCGAATTTTTAAAACTACTATAGAAATTAATATGAACATAACCATGTTACATAACTTGTATATTTTTAACTCCTACTAACATTCCAAAAAATATTTTATTAACACATAAGTTGCTATTTTTTATAAATGCTTAAATACTCTTGTGTAAAAATATGCCAGTCAATAAGTATACATACTTATAAGCAGATATACTTATAAGTAAAAACTTGCTTTGAAAATATTTAAAAGTATAAAAAGCTAAAACTCGCCAAAATTATCATGAAAAGCTCAAATTATTGTAGAGAAAAAAATAACATTTTTTTTTTTGTTAAAATAGTTAAATTAAAAGAATTAAATAAGCCCAAGAGCGCATATAAGATCAAGTTTTGTAATCTATTAAGTAAGTTCATCTATGCACGTGCATAATGTAACCAGACGGCAAATATTTACACTTGAATAAAGAAGTGAAAATGCAATTTGTTTATCTAAAATTTTTTTTAACTAAGTACCTACTTATCTCTAATTTATATATTAAAGAATTTCAATCTACAACATTGTTTGCCTTTGAAAGTTTTCTTAATTTAGAGAAAATGTTTAAAAGTTCTAACTGTTATTTAAAATCACAGTGCTACATTTTACTCATGTAACCTCTAAGTACTATATTTTTTGTCTCAAGTTTCTTAAAACTTTCCTAATGTACAGCAATATTTCAATATTCCACATTTTTGAAATTTTATTACAAAAACTAAAATAATTGAAGAATAAAATGCCATAGCTAGCATAGCGTCTCCCTAGAAAACGGTTGGTGACTGGGGTGAGTCTAATTCTATTTTTTGAATGGAATTCCCTATTTTTGTTCACATTTTTTGGTCTTAATCTTTTAAAATTCTTATAATTATGGACATAGTAAGTAAATTGTATAAAATAAGACTTTAACTTAGAATTAATTTTAAGTTTTCTGTAAATTATTCTTGTATAAATTTAAAATTCATATGACACAGGAGGTATACCATCAATAAACTCAATCTTTCTGCTATTGTGTGGATAGCAGAATTAATCTTTCTGCTATAAATTGTAAACTGGGTATACAATTGCAAAATTGCAAACTTTCCTGTTCAGTACAAAATCTATATTTAAATTGCTTCGTTATGCTTTTAGTAAACGTGTACTTTTTATATATTTTATCTCTTGATTTAAAAAAGATGTTATAACCAACATTCATTTATCGTTTTTCTATAATATCTCCTGTTAATATGAGCTGCTACTTGATTTACAAATTGAATGTTTCGCTAAACATAGTTTTTAAAATTTTGAAGCACAGTGGCAGTAGGTGCTATTATACATACATATATATACGACTTCTGAATTGCTTTAAAAATTTAAATTTTTTGTAGAACGAGGAAAATACAACTCGTTTGCCAACAATAAAACCGTCTATATTATTTATTCTTCTTAACAACTCCTATATCAATAATCATTCTAAATTCTTCCTTTCTCTGTTTTGGATTTCTCGATCCTACTCACAAGCATTGTAATTTGCAAGATAAGTAATGCCTAAATTAAACTCCATCCAAGTTTAATAAGAAAGTATTTGCAATAAATTTACTAGGGTCATATACCCACATAAGTTCATATTCTTTTGCTAAAAATAATAAATAAAAAAAGATAAAAATATTTTATCATCATTCAATTGCAAAGAATTTTTTTTAGAACGGAAACAACTAATTTAATAAATATTTATCTTAAATATGATGTTTCACAATAATTTCAATAAAACATCTATTGTATCTATCTACATATATAGAGAATAAAGTAAAATATGAGAGGAAAAAAAACACTTACCACATCAATAATCACTAGAAAAAGCTTTAATTTTTTTTTTGTATTTACAATCCCAGTCCCCATAAAATCTAGGTTTTAGATTTAATTTATACTGCCATATACGTTAATATTTTACATATGTATGTATGTTATTATCAGCGTAGAAGATTATATACTTAGTTACTATCTATTTCAAATTTGGACCAAAAAAAAAAAAAAACTACAAAAATAACTTTTTAGTAATACTAAAACAAAAGTGGGAAGCACAGAGATTAAACACTTTAAGACAATAAAATATCAGGTATGTATGTATATAGATATGTGTTTGTGTGTTACTATAAAACACAGTCTAAAATGCAATATTTTTTATCATTTCTGATTAAAATTCTCTTTTAATATTGGGTTTAATCAACAAGTTTGCGTTTACTTAATATGTTTTGTGTAAAAATGAGTAAAAAACTATAAAATCACTTTAGGTAGGTCACTTATTATCTAATATACATACATATTTACATGTACATATGTACTTTAATTTTTGTTTCTTATTTCTTATTCCAATCCAATAATAAATTCCAGAGAACTCAAACTCTTCTTTTGTTGTTTTTTCAACTATCGAAAACTTGATTGCCTTCAAAATTAAATTTTGTTTCTTTTATTTGCTTTTTTCTTAAATCTTGCATAAAATATAATTGAATTTATTGAACCATTTTTGCTTCCTTTATTTTTATATTAAATTCATAATTAAATTATTTATTATCTATTTTGGACGCGTTAAAATATTAATTTTTTTATTATAATTAAATTTTCCTTGTAGGTACACAAAATTCTTTGTTGTATCTTTTCCAAATTTCAATCAATTGATTTTTGTGTATTTCAAATTTGTTTTGGAAATTTAAGAATTCTATTGATACGATTTTTTGTATTTAGTTGCAAATTAGATTTTTAAAAACTCCGATTTATTTATTTTACGTCACACCGTCAAACATCTTATCACGACAAAGCTACGCTTACAATTAAAAAAAATTTTGTTTTGATAAAATAAAAAAATATTTTTCTTCACCTGCTGATTTTTGTTTTGTTATTTCTCCTTATTTTTTTTTGAGAATTTCTACAACAGTAATTGAGAGGAAATGTCATGTAACAGTTATTGTTAAACTATATTTCAAATGAATTGTAACATATATTGTTTTTTTGTTGTGTTGTAAGTGCCATCTATTAGATTATAGAACAGAAAAATAATATTGAAATATTGAAATAAATTTAATGTTTTTTTTTTGAGTCCTGCTAATATTATGCATTGTAAAAACAAACCCTTGCATTTTTCAAAAAATTAAAAGTTGTCTTTCAAAAACGCTATTTCAATTTTGTGAGGACAAAATTTCTTTCATATTTTGTGTTTAGCAATTTAAAAAAAATTATAATATTGTTTTTGTTGTGTATTATGAGTGCTATATAAAAAACTAAAATAATTATATTGAAATATGTGTAGCAATATAAATTATTTGACTAATCCCAAAAGTATGCAATTCTTCTAATTTAAACCAAGAATTAAGAATGAATTAAGAAATGCATATCTATGCTGCAATTTCAATTTTGTTAATATACAATTATTAATAATTAATTATTAAAACATGTAATACATATTATTAAATTAATATATCAAATAAATATTAATATATTTATTTAATTCCTTCATATTATTTAGCGGTTTAAAAAAAAAATTATATTAATATTGTCAATTCTTAAATTTATGTAAATAGTTGTTTTTTCAACGTTATAAGAGCCATCTATTATATTATAGGATAAAAAACGAAAATAATTAATAACAATATTTGGTCATCCTAAATTTATGTAATATAATTCCAATCTAGGTGTGATTGCCAAAATATTTAACAATTGCTATTCAATGTTGCAATTTTCATTTTTGAAAAGCATAAAGAAAATTTTTCATATTATTTAGCGCCATCTGGTATTATATAGATTTCAGTTTTTTTTCGGAAAAATTAAGTTGAAAATGAATCCAAAATTTATGCAATATTATTTTACTAATTTTTAAAATAATAAAACTTGATGGGATTTTAAATTTTAAATATTCTAATGTAAAAGGTTTTTCTGTAATTTTTTTTGTGATTATTTAAGAAATTTGAAAAAAAAAAAATTAAATTTTATAAAAAATTTAAAACTAGTTGTTGTCGTGGTAATATTTTAAATACGTAATTTCAAATTTTAATATAGACACAAACCACAAATGCTATTTAAATTAAAATAAAATACATGATTTTCGATTCTCGAATTTTAGTTTTAATTGATACTCGTTAAAATTGATACTTCATTCCAATTGGCATTTTTGACAATTCCGGCATTATCAAAACAAATTTGACAGCATATTGTTTACTCAAACTTATTTTATAAAATATCATAAAAAATTTTCCGGTTAAATACTAATTTTTTAAATTTAAATAAATATAAAATTAAAATAAATTTGATAATGTCAATTCAAGCTGCACAAGATACATTGTTACAAGCATTGCAAATTATTCCAAATCAAGAGTATTTATTGCAGGGTTCAATATTAGATTCAGGTGTTGAAGCTTTACTTCATAGGTAAATTGTATATACAAATTATATGAATTAATCTTAACAAAAGTAAATATATATATATATTAAAAATGTGAAGTATAATATTATATTTTTAGGTTGAAAGGTTTATGTGATAATGTGGATACTGGACCTGAAGCATTTCATGACCATGAAATATGTTTATCATTAAGATCGCCAAATAATCAAGCGGTGAGTTGAAATTTTCTATAATTTCAAGCAAAAATGTTTCAAGAAGGAAATAGTTTGGAGCCTATTGTGCATTGAAATTTTTTCTACATAAATCATAATATAAAAATTCTAAAGTTCATATAAAATTTTTTCACTCACATATCTACATATGTACATATGTATGGACTTACCTTGAAGTTTTGACTTTTAATATGTCCTCCAAAATATTTTGTTTTTATTTCTAATTACATACCTACATTATTTTGGAGCAAAATTTTAATACATACACACATATATACGTTTTGTGATAGACAAAATTTTCACTTTTGCCTTTTTCAACATAGACACTTTAGCTTGTCATTATTAAACTTTTTTATGTATGTATGTGTAGTTAAAACTTTGCCCGCCCTTTTCAAGCCGCGTCTATTTTATTGTATCTGCATTTTTCGATATTCACACAATATATTTTTTAGATTCCATTGTCATTACGTGTTCGTAGAGCATTAGATGGAGAAGCTCCATATCAATTACGTTACATTGGTCAAGCTGAAATTGGTACACGTCCGACATTAGTTCGTTCAAGTATTGATGTTGGTTGTACATCAACAGTATTAGAATTTCTAACAGAATTAGGATGTCGTATAGAATTTGAATATGTAAATCGTGGTTATATGTTTCGAAAGGGTCGCATGAAAATTACAGTATCAAAAATATTTAAAACAACTGAACCTGGAAAATTTAGTACTGAAGCAATTTCAAATAGTTATCTTGTTGAACTTTCTGTATTAGGTAATAAAGAATTTAAAACTAAAGCAAAAATATTAATTTAAAAGTTTCATTTTATTTTTAGCTCCAAGTGGCCAAGATCAAATTGGTGAGGAAATGAAAACATTTGCAGAACAACTAAAACCATTGGTACAATTAGAAAAAATAGATTATAAAAGATTGGGTTCATTACCTTAATAAATATTTTAATGAAATATAAATGAACTATTAATATTAGTACCTAAAAATATACATAATTTAAATTTTAATTAAAAGATTAAATTCATATTAAATTTAATACAAATTTAATAATATAATATTATAAAAATAAGATATTTAATAAATAAGATGCAGATACAGATTTAAAAGTGAACAGATTTTGATGTGAAAAACAATTTTAAAAATTTAAAATATTTCATTTTTGCATGCAACTACTAATACTAATTTTAGATTAACTTCATTTTCAATTAAAATATGCTTTTATAACAGGTGAACATTTCCATAATTCAAAAATGATTAAAAAAATATTTTTCTACACAAAAATTTAGTAAGAAAGAAATACTAAAATATTTGGTCTTATGCAATATAATGGTTTATTTAACATAATTTGTAATTAAGAGAACTTGTATTTTGCCATTTTGGTAAAAGTAATCAACAGGTGAGATAATTATTTTATTTTTCAGAACAAAATTATTTTTATAAAAATATTTTTTTAAAGCAATTATGAAAACATTTTTAATGAAGAGCTTAAATTTGGTTAAGTAGGTACTACCGTTGGAATATCTTTTAAAGTGAATTTCAAGAAGAGTAAGAGGAAGGTTTTTCAAGGTTTTGTCAACCAGTCCACTAAATTTGTTTATTTATTTTGCTAAAAAGAAAAGTGTTAATATTTAAACTTTTTCTATGTGTGTGCATCTCCTTTCATGTACCAATTTCCTGATTTTCTTTTGTCCTTTCCATTGTTCATAATTTTAATTTGATAAGGTTGATACCATATGAACCTTAAGCCTTAAACCTATACAATTGTATTTAGTAAAAGTTTGAAAAACTAAATACAATAATTTAAAAAAGTAAATTGCTTTCGGTATCTTATCCCATAGTTGATTAATTTTTTATTATTAGAGTAAATTTCAAAATATTGATCAATTATTCTAATCGTTGTAAAAATGTTCTAACTATTACTCAGCGCATGCTTGCTTCTCTCGGCTACTAGGAGCATACATGCTGCTTCCTTTAAAAGAAATAATTTTCCTTATATCAAGCCAAATTTTAAATTCTCTATCAATTTGTTTAATTAAGATTTTGATTAATAAAATGGTGTAATTTCTCATTTGATTTTTTTTAAATGAAGTTTGAAATGTAAATCCGCTTCTATAACATTAATCTGAGATTTTGAAATCCAATCCTACAATATTAATTTCATTGAATTGTCTGTTTTAATTAAATGGGGAAGCAAATTTTAGATTCTTTTTATAAGTATAAATTCAATGGTTTTCAATTTATTTTCAAAAAATTTTAGAAGAAAGGCAAGCCAATGAATAGAAAGCAATTAAAAAACTCTAAAAGCAAATTTTCTTCATGTAAGACATGGAAATTAGAAATTTAAGCAACCAAAGCTTTTATAAGATGTCATGGAATTGATTTGAGAGTTAAAATATTGGTTTAATTGAAAAGTTGAAGAAAAATAGAGTTATATGTGTTAAAAATGATGTTATATGAATTAAACAAATTGCAATTTAGAATTATTTTATGATGAAATGAAGATGGTAGCCATTCATGAAAAAGAAATTAAGGATTAAGTAAGAAAATAAAGAATTAGGCAGCTTTTAAAATGCACTTTTTAACAATAGAAATGCAAAAATTTTAAAGAGTTACGTTTAATTTGCAAATGAAAAAAGCGCAAAATTTTGAAAAAAAAACATGAGCACTTCAAAAATCCTCGTAATCATAGGTAGAGATTCAGATATCATCATAGGTATTGAAGACTGAACGTTTCATAAAATAATTTAGCTATACCAGTAAGTATGAAATATAATAATATATGTTTTGGGACGTTAACTTTTATATATTGCTTACTTTTTACTTAAAATAATGAAATTTTGTTTTTTAGAAATAAGCAACATGTACAAAATTGGTTTAATAATAGTTTTTAGTTTCTTGGAAGAGATCAATAAGGTACAATATCCGTTTACAAGTTTTCACTTCTACAATTTTGTATTTTTCTTCACATTTGAACTTATTTTTTGTAAAATTTTAAATTTAAGACTATTTTTTAAATCTTGTATTTTGAATTATTTAGTTTATTATTTTGAGTACTTCATCATCAATTCCGAATTAGTTGTTCCGAATATTTGAAGAATATTTGTGAACTTGTTGGAAATTTAATTTTGATTTGAATTAGAGACCAGAGTAGTGCGGATTCTATGCAAATATGTAAATAAATTTTAAATTTAGTTTTTTTTTCCTGTGTAGCCTAAATTACGAGTAATACCATATCTATTTGAAATTCGCCTCAAAATGGATTTTGTTTTTTCAAATATCTTTATACATAGTCAGACACAAGCTCATAAATAAATTTAAATTAATTTTTAATCTTCAATTGAAAGGGTGTATTCTGATTGAATTTTAAAGTTTATATTAGTTTTGAAAAAAATATTATTTGAAATTTTATAAACCATTCATGGCATTTAATATTACTTATCAGGCGTTGTAATATTTTCGTTAATAGTCCCAATTTGTTTTTACCATATTCCATGTAAAATATTTACAAAAAAAAAAAATAAATCAAAATTCGTTAGTATTTATTTCAAATTAATTGTGGATATGTTGGATGTAAGTCACTTGTTGCAGGAATATGAGTATATCATATTGCATTTCTCTTCAACTCTTATTTCCCTCTCATATTTCTTATAATGCCATTGTACATGGAGTAGCAAAGTTTTATAATCACAATAATTCTGTATTATTAATATTTTCATATATAATCAATTTTTAATGATAGTTATCATACATTTATTATTATTATTCTAGGAACGTGATATACGGTAGCACAGTGTGTTGTACATTTCGTTTTAATTTGTTAAACACCTACTTACCTATTTACGATTTACTAGTAGTTGATAATATTTTTAGTTAGGACGAATGTATAGCGTGTACGTCAAAATTGTAATAAGTAAAACGACCCTGTTACCTAGTTAATAATTGTCTTTTAAATGAAGTAATTTACTTAAGTTACTTAATTTATTCATTATATAAATTTATGTAATTTGAATTTACATTATATTGTGTTTTGTTCTTCAAGACTGACATAAGAGATTAATTGCATGAACAACTTATTGACATTTTCCACAACACAAAAACTACTCTCAATTTAATGTCTAATTAGGTTTCAAGCATATGAATTAATGGAAGTTGTAAGTGATTTTAAAACTGAAGTAGAGTAACAAATTTGCTAACTTGTGTCACTCTCTGTAGCGTGAGATTAGCATTCTCACGTATGGCCTTCACATTTTATCTATTTTACACGTCAAATGAGATATGAGTGTATAATTTACGAGCATATTGTACGAGTTTTTTTTCAAGTATAGAGAGGAAAAACAAAAAAAGATTGAAAATTAATTTAGAACATAAAAACAAAATAAGCTTTTTTAGAATTTGTTCTTTTTTTTGATTATTATTTGTTTTCTATGGAAAATATTTTTTGTAATAGTTAATTATAATAATATGTTTGTACAATTGTATATTTTATAGTTATGGTGCCAGAATGTCTAAAACTTTCCAGAATCATTGGAATTTTTTTTTTTTTTAAGTTTTGTTTGTACATTATGTGAATGTGGTGGTAGTGAATAAGAATAGTGTGTTTTAAAAGCAAATTGAAAATAAAAAAAGTACTGAGATATTTTAGTTATTCATTTTAAAATAAATTTCACACTCAGCAAAATTATTTTATTCTATCATTTTTATAGAAAATTTTCGATCTTGCTATTGTTAAATCTGGTTATTATTGAGCTTTAATATATACGATACAGTAGATTAGAACTGGGCTATATTGGATCAACTGCTTTTTACTTTATTTTATTCAATTATTCAAAAAAATTTGTAAGGTTTCCATTGCATCAAGAGTTCAAATTCTTTAAAAAAAGTAAATGCAAAAGTAAAAGTAGTTGATGCAATAGAATTAATTTGATTACCGGTCCAGCGTTGGAATAATATTGAACTTGACTACAATGCCGAACTATAAAAATTTTGTTCATTTTAAGTAGAGAAAAAGAAGATTTTGCGGAAATTTACACGTACATGACAATATTCGACTAACAATTAATTATTTATGTTCATTAAATTTAAATAATCGAAATTAATTGGTAAATTTAGAAGATTTAACTAGTTTGAAGCTTACAGCTCCGCTTCAATTATATATAAATAAATTCTTTGGTAAACATTTTTTAATTTGAAAAATCTGTTTTTAGTAGCAAATGACGATTCCAAATTTAGATTTATTTTTAAATTGTGGTTCAGTCTTTCTATTCATAAAATTGTCTTAAATTAAAATCCAGAGCTACCAAAACTAATTTTGGAAATTGTTGTTTCCAACCGCCGAAATATTTATTTACATATATGTACATATATATATACATATACACATATGAGATGTCAGTCTGTGAAAGGCAGATTGAATCTTAATAAATTTTTATAAATTTTAAATTTCGAAAAAAAATTTTCCTTAGTGTATTTTTATAGTTATTTTTTCTTTTAAATGCCTATGGGAAAAAATAGTTTGTTGTTAATTTTAAATATATACATACATACTTATATTGCATATATTATGTTGTATGTGTGTGTCATTTTTATTGTGTAATTTCTACATTATTTGATATTAATTTAAATAGCTTTGTGCAACCGATTAGAACATTTTTTTTTTTATAATAATTATTAATTATAATCAATATTTATTTACCATTTTTATAAAAAATTAGGTTAAGCTTCTGATAATATTAATATTGTTGTAATAGTGGCTGTGATTTGAACTTTAATTTTTTATTTTATAAGTTAAATATTTGCTTTCCCATAGAGAATTTTTTAATTGATTTTATTTTTTTTTTTATAATTTATCAATTGTTGTATATACATATGTAATCACATATGTATATATGATTGTACAATTAGTTCAAAATACTGCGGATTATCTATAAAAAATATACTACTAAAAATTACTGCAGTAAAACTATAATATTATTATTGCAGTTAGGCGATTTACTGCTAAGACTGGCTGTTAATTACCGATAATATTAACATTTTATGGCAAATTTTCCGAATCATTAAAAAGTAATGAAAAGCGGCTTAATCTTAATTAGAAATCCCTATAATAAGTGAGTTAAAAATAATAAATTATATAATCTGGGATGAAGAGTTATGCGCTGTAACTAAACTGGTGGAATATTTCTTAAAAATATGCGTTTATTGAGTTTTTGCATTGCAGTCAATAATAAATTCTGTTAGTCGAATTAGTTGAGGTTGTGGAATTTTATCCAAAGTTATAGAATTTAAAATTTTTAAAATTATTTAGAAAATTACGATATTTTTGAATAATGGTACTACTATAATTGATCTATTTAAGAGAATAATATATGGGTGGATAAACAGATTTAGATGTTTGCAACACAGTTTGTGCATTTATTTTATCGAGATCGGGATCGTTGGTAGTTCATATTTATATTTTTGAATTGAGCAATGGCGAATGCATTTATGAATGATGTGTACCATTTAAGCAATATCGAATTTCAGATCATATCGCGAATATTTTTTTTTTTTTCAATTTAAATGAGATAATTTCGTTTATTAATTAAGTTTATATAGGTAAATTTCGCTAAACATCTAATTTTCTTTACGATTGTTATTTTATCTAAATAAAGTTTATAAATATTGTACAATTTCATTAAAAAAAAAAACAAAATGGCAGAAAACAGAAAACAATTTGGAAAAAAAAATAAATAGCGCAATATTAAAATTTTTTTTTTTTAATGAATACTTTCAATTGTTCAATTTTTGTTTTGACCTGCTAGTGGTGCCATGAACATACGTATCATAATGGTAAAAGTGTGTATATGTACATAGGTATTTTATGACATAAAATTATATGGTGTTTACAAGTACATGCAATAAAATTTAAATATTACCTTAGACAGGTAATCTATTGCAGGAATGTGTAGTTAGAAATAAAATAAACGTGTAAATGAATCGAGCACCTGAGTTATAAGAAATTTCACACGCATGTTTTATAATTTTTATTCATAGATTTTTTTTTATGATCATGGTGCTTCTGATACAAAAATGATCATAAAAGTAATAAGAAAAGATGCAGGCGTTTTGAGATGCAATATAGGATTTAAGTGAATTTTCTATATAATATGGTAAAAAAGGGTATATGAATATTTTAATTTTAGAATTTTCTAGTAAAGTAGAAAAAGAAATGTTGTAAGAAGAACCTGTGTTATATTTGCTATTAACAGTAAATGTTTTTAATTAAAAAATCGGAAAAACCCCAAAAATTACCTTTAAAATTTCATTTTCTCAAGAAAAATCTTATATTCCATTTTTTTTTATTCTTTTCCAAAAAAAAAAAAAGAGAAAAGAAAGATGCTGTTTGTGTAAAGATTTTGTATTTTATTATTCTGAAGAGCATCATATTTATATTCTAAAGAAAAATAGGATGCTTCTTTGCTTAAGATGAGATCAAGAGTACCATAATATGACAAAGACTATGTATGTATATAGAAAGAGGATATATTTTAAATATCCTTATATTATTTTTGAAAATGGAATAAAAATATTTATACTTTTGTTTTTAAGATCAAAGTCTTAAATATATTGTTGTACTTAGAAGTATTTTAAAATTTTTACTAGCTGCTTAGAATTTTTTTTGTATTATTTTAATTGTAATTACATACAGAGTTTAAAATTTAAATTTTAAATTTGGCACAACAGATGAGGCACCTTAGTAAAGTACTTCATATTTTAAATATAAATTTTTCAGATAATTCAGCCGGTTTCGTTGGTCTAAGTGTTATGTATCAATTTTCTAATTTTGAAAATTGAATGGTTTAATTTCTTTTATTAGGATTTGACATAATCAGATTGAGTAGATAGGTGTAATTATACGTAGTTGCTATCAGGTTATTTATTATAAAATCATGAAAATAAAGAAATTTTTTTGTAGTTGGTCAAATTCCTAGAGACAAATAACCGACTTGACCCAGCGCATTCTCATATTGATTTGCAAAAAGGGAAATTAATATTTACTATGACAAAATACGAATATTTCAGACTTTATTTAAAGCAAAAACCATAAAATAATAAACTAAGTATAAAGTTTACATTTATATTTTATTAAAATGAGCAAGCAATGGATGTGGAAATATTCAAATTGGTTCTTTCGAAATTAAAATTCAAATTTTTCTGCTATTTTTAATAGCCCCAAGTGTAAAACAAAAGAGAAATGCATTCAATCAATTACGTGTACTTTCGAAGCACTTAAAATATATTGTTTTGAAATAAGAATTGCTTCTTCCTTTGCATCAACACCGATTTCCTATACGATGAACAGAAAAAAGTAGAACGATTAATAAAAAAAACATATAAGTGAAATTTTGTTTCAAAAATCGTCAATAACAAATTCGTATTGAGAAGGGGTCCAAGTATACCCACAGGTCACAACAGAAATTATAAATTTGACTATGGAATCCGGATTATTGTTATTCCTATGTGACATAAACAGAGATTTTTATGGTTCAGAATTATAAGAAGTATAAAAATTAATCTAGTAAATACAAAAATTTTTATAAAATAAGAATCTGTAGAATTAAGTGTGTCACTTCTGCAGTATGATTATGATAAGCTTAGAATAGATTCTTGTGTATAAAATAAAATATTTTTAGAATTGCAATATAGCTATTAGAATTGGTATTCAAAATCGCATCCACGTTAAATATAGTATTTCAGAATTTAATAAATTGAGTTTTTTAAGAAGCTCCACGTCACCTTTCTTTCAGGGAATATATCTTTATTTGCAAAATAGCGTTGTATTTAATTGAAAGTGAACAATAACGAAAACTAAGTGTTATTCGCACTAAAAAACCAAGAACGGATTGCAGTTTCAGAAACCTTTATGATTCTTAATGTTTATAGTTCAGTAAAAGCTGACAGAATTTTACAAATTTATTAATTTATTTACGCATTTAATAAAATATTTTAAAAATTCTTTTCAAATATTCTAATGAAAATTAGAAACAATAAACTTTAATGAAGATTCCTCATATCGTATATGAACTATGGAATTAATTGAAATGAAACTCAATACTTTTCTAGTGTTCTTCTAATTTCCAAAGAAATTAAATTTTTATAGCGAATGAAAATGAAAGACAATAATTGTTATAGAATGCTAATAAAACAATATGTAGTAGCTTAAATTTTTATGTATGTATGTACTCGTACTGAAGGTCCTTGAATTCTTTATTTTTATTGTATAAAATAGGAGAAAATTTTTAAATGAAAAACGTTCTGTTCTGTTAAACGTTTTTCACTATTCTTACTTGAGTTGAGATTAAATTGCTTTTCAAGAGTTCTTTTTTTTTGTTAAATATTTTTTTAACACCACACCTTTAATCTTCTTCTCTTTTATAGAAATTGATTGTTTAACTAAAGGATTTTGCAAAACAAAAAGATTCTGAATGACAAAAAAAAATATTCAAAGGGAAAAAAGACTTTTTTCTTTGTAAGAATATTTCAAAGAAATCATTTTGAAAAATGTGTATTAAAAATAAAAAAATCTGTCCGTCCTTACAATCCTGATAAATACAAATTTTCTTGCTTTCTATGTATTTTTTTAAAATTGTAATTGTATCCCGGATGTGGTGGTTGTCAAATTCTTTCTAAAGAAACCAAGTTGTCTTTTGAGAATATTTACGTAAAGTTTAGTGAACTAAATGTTACTTTCATTATATTTTAAGTCTCAGCTTTAAAATTAAACCATTATGACTGAATCATATAAATTTTGTTCGATACAAAGTCTCTGTTTCTAGTTTAACGTTTTATAAATTAAGCAACACTTATGATTTATTTAGCAACACTTATGACTTATTTAATAACATAATGGCGTAAGATGTGAAAATCTTGGAGCCAAATAGTAAATCATATTAAATTCAGTTTGCCAAGTGTTAATATTTCTGCAATTTGAAAAAGAATGGTTAATATTTCTTTAATTTTCGAGTTAGAAGAAAAATTATATTAATATTTTTTAGGAAGTGTACTGGCTACTTTACTGAAAAAAATTGTTGGTAATACTTTTTTTTTTTTTAATAATCGCTTATATACTTAATCCTTAATTCAAATGTGAAAATAATTTATGCAAATTAGTTCAAAAGAATTTTTTTGAAAATTCCAGCAAAAATCTCAAAATACATGATGATAATGACAAAAAAAAAGCCAAAATAAAATTTAGTGAATTGTTCGAATGGTTAGTTTAAATGGTTGGATCTTTATGCAAGAATTTTAGAGAAAATAATATTTTTTTTTTGTATATGTACATGAATTAATGTATGTATGTTTGTATAAACAGATAGAGATACTATGAATAGTGCCACCTGGTTATTACCTTAAAATATTTAAAATAAAAGGGAAGAAGAAAACAGCAAAAATAGTTTTTTTTTTTTCTTATTCAAATGAACTAGAGTAGTAGAGTTAGAGAGAGTACCAAATATTTTGCAAAAAAAAAAATTTATGATGGTATTAAAATTAAAGTATTAGAACTCTTCTTAACTGACTGTAAAGAGTGTGAACTTGAAATTCTTAATAAAAAATCAGGTTGTTTTAATTTTTTGGTTTTTTTTTTTGTATTTGTTTGCTTTTTAGTGTTGCTTTTAACCTTGAAATTTGAAATCATACACAAATTTTAAATGCAAAAAGTATTTTTGTATAAATATGGTGGCACGAGCACGAATCCTTTTTTATTTTTTTTAAAGAATTTAATAATTATGTTTTTGCACTTTTTGTTATTTTTCTACTTGTTAGTATATAAATTGTTCTGTGTTTGCGTCATTTTTATGCCTTCTAATAAATGTGATTAGATTGGCAATAAAATTATTTTTAGTTTTTGTTTTGAGATTTTTTTCTGTTTTTGATCCTTATAAGAATTTGAAATTAATTTTTGTTTTATCATACCTGGAATTTTAATATGTATTATAAATAGGAAGAAATAATAAAAATTTTTAATAATTATTCTTAACTATGAGCTCAACATTTTTAAATTTTTTACCTCATTTAATTGGAGAAGTAAGATTTTTTAACGAGATCTATAATTGATATTAATTAAAGGAAATATATGCAGGTTCAATATTTACGAAAATGCCCGATTTCAAAATTTCAATAATATCATGACTTCTAAAATACGGTAATACGATATTAATATATACAATTCAGTAATTCACGATGTTAATAGGTTTTAACAATTCATATAGTAAATAGGGGATTAACTTTTAGCACATTCAAAAATTGTTCGAAACTCTGCACACACTGAGAATATTATGAGAATCCGTTATTTGTATAGATCGATATCGATATAAATTCATTATAGATCGTAATTTCAGAAATTACTCACTGTAATAATGTGTATTCGGAAATCTGTTTTATAAATCTCGATCTATTTTATAAATCGCTGATGTTGTTGACAATGTTCAATGGAAATTCAACGATCTGTTTAAAATTAGCAAAGAATATTGGCGAACCGTGATTTGATAATAAGGCTTATTCCTTTGTTATCTCCAATATTAACTTTGCTACTTTTGTAAAATCAATTAAAGTGAAAAAAAAATGATTTTTAATAACAATTAACTAAAACACATTCATTTGATACAAAAGGTCATCTCTGGTTTTAATTTTTAATAAATTGAAAAATAACTTGACACCCAAATGTGTTCTAGTCCCAATATGTTCCGTTTGTCAAATTTCGAACTGCAACTACTAAATTAAAATTTCATTTTTATCAACGACATCGAAAATTTGTTTTTGTTATAATTAGTCGTTCTCTGTATCGTTCTCATTGAGCGTCGAGGGTATTGTCGTAGCGTACACTTCTAGTTTAAATTTTTTTGCTCCACATATGAGCTTTTCTTGTTTTTTAAATTTAAAAATTTTAATTTTCATAATGATGTTATATAATATATTATTTTCGATTGATTGATTAATTAGAAAATTCAAAATTTAAAAGTTAAGAAATTATTAAAACCTTTGCTGAAGTTTTAGCATTCGAATTTATTAGAAATTGAAGTTATAATGTATACATGTTTCAGTGCAACATGCATAAATTAAAATCCCCATACACAAATAATCAATTAGCATAAACTATTGTGCTTTTGAAATTGCAGTTCTTAAGGTCAGAACTTCAAAGCTTTTGAAGTATCATGTACAAATTAAATGAACTGCATTTTTGAAAGCACACTTTTTTAAAGCTAGCTTTTAATAATAAAAGTTTCGCGATTACATCTGTCAACATTTATTAATTACAGATTTAAAATTTGTTCATCACTTTTTATTAACATTTTGAAATAGTTGATTCCATTTACAATTAAAATGTATACTTACAACTACAATATGACAACTTATATATGACATTTCTAATTATGAGCCACTTTATTATGCTAAAAACATTACGCATAAGAAAATTATTTTTATTTTTGTAGAATATTCGCGTATATTTTAAAATTTTTAAGATATTTTTAATTTAAAATAAATTTTAAAATTTTATCTGTCAAATTAAATTCTAACATTAATTTACTACATATTTTTACAAAAAAGAAATATCTAATTTTCTTTTAATTATACTTAACTATGATCTAATATAAATATTATTTAAAAACTAAATTTTCTAATGAAATTGAAAAATTTTTAAAAAATTTTAGGAATTTTAAATATTATTTGGGGATTTGTACATATAGAAATTTTTTCAAATTATTATTTTGTTTTCATTGTTTAAAATTATTTAAATAATCTTTGTAGTAAAAATAAAATTTTAATTTTATGTTAAATAGTATAAATTGTATTTGAATGTATGTCTGTACATATACATACATATGTATAATTTAGAGTGAAAAACATCCTAGACAGTAGGGCTACTTTCTGTTCGCTTATATTTTATTATAATATAAGAATAGTCTAAAATAAAAACGCACACCTGTAGGAAAAGTCAAATAGAATGTAGTAACAATTGTTATTATTTTTTTTCAAATGTACATATGCACATGTATATCTCTAGAGTCTAGGACTCTAGGACGAATGTGTGTGCACAATTCATGCAACATAATAATTATTATACGAGTTTATGTTTAGGGTTGCCAACAATAAGTGCATGTAATTGTAAAATAATAATTTTACAAAATTAAAATAATTAAGAAGCGTATAGTTTAATTTAGAAACTGCTGTTTTGTATTTGGAACGTACTCAGATTTACTTTGCTTAATGCGATAAGGGAAAAATTTTCAGCTATGTATTTCATTTCGAGCTAGGATGATTCACATACATATGTACGTATATGGAAAAGTATTTTCAGAAAATCAGTATACATAAAAGTTAATTGTTGACATTTTGTCCGTTATAACTATAGTAAATTTTAGATTATAATGGCTCATTCTTATTATATTTAAATGTATTATTAGGTAAGTTTTAAATTTTGAGTTCTTATTAATTCTTTTAATTCTTTTAATTATTTTGAATATGATTAATTATTTTTTATTTACTTAAAATTTGCATTATTATTGGAAACCCTATTATTAATATACAGGGTATTTCTTATTTAAGTAAACTTTTATATATCACCATCGTAAGACCTTCATGAGTAAACCGAATCCTTGTATGGAGATAATGTTCATAACTCAACAGATTCGGAGTAACATGAATTTTAAATCAACATGGTCTGATTTCTGTGAATCACCTGTACTAGATAGGCGCTTTAATAAATATGATTCGGAAGTCTCAGAAGAACAGCTTTCTCATAAACAAGTACGTTGTAAATCCGTTCAGATTTCGAAATCACATGATATTACAGCTCGAAAAATTTGAATTTTTAACATTTCATTCTAGAAAAAAGTTAATTTTTTAGATCCGATGTATTGCTGTAGCTTCACTTTCCCTGGCTTCTTGAAAGTGCTTATTCCTGTAATTCTGTTAAATATTACAGCACTAAGAATTTTAAAAAAGCCATTAGTACTACACTCGACTATGTTTATCAATCATGAATTTAATATTTGATATGTGCCAGATTTTGTTCTCACTGCTGCCAAATTTTGCTATTCTTTGATTTTCTTAAATTTGGTTGCAATATTTGCTAAAAATCAATCAAAATAAAAAATATTTGGAATTTTAGAAGCTCATTAATTTTTTAACATTGCGTTTACTTTTATTTGTTAGGTTATACTTTTCAAAAATATCTCATGAAAACCATTTAGAAAAATCGATAATTTTGGAACTAATGGAACTTTTTGGGTCAATTGTAATTGTATAGTAAGGCATAGACATTATATTTAACTCTGTTTACATTTAATCCAAATGACCCTGTAGTTATTTATTAAATTTTGATTTACAGTACCACAATGTCTATAAGTGCATATAATGTGTATTGCAATTTTAAGTTAGTTTTGTTTTAGTTTTTGTTATTCATATTTGATTGACTGCCATAACAAAAAAAAGTAAAAGAAAATCAAATAAAATGTTATTTTTCTTAAAAAGAAAATAAAAAAAAAAAGTAGAAACTAAAAATTTTCTTATTTTTTTTTTTTTTGAAAAACAAACAGAAAAAAAAACATTATTAACTTTTAAGAGCACTTGACAACACGACGCGGCAAGAAGAAAATTGAAAATTTTGTGTAAAAAGTTGGAAAATATTTTGGCAAAAAGAGGAAAATTTTCATTTTTCTTCTTTCGCTTTTCGCTATTTTTCCTTTCTATGTGAAAATTTTGTACTTTTTATTTACTTTTTGTTTCTGTTATAAGGTGACATTAAAAATAGATTTTTTTTCTGTTTTCTTTTTTTTTTTAATTATTTTATTTTTAATGTTTTCTTGTTGATTACATTAAAAACACTGAGATAAAGTACACACATTCATACATTTTATGTACCTTTACGTAGACGTTTTTTTTTCTGTTCTTAATTTCAAAATATTGTAGAAATTTTTTTTAATTTTATTTATGAAATTTGCGGATCTTTCAAAATTATTTTTATTTTAATGATAGGTAAATAATTTTTTGTTGTTCTTGTTTTTTTTTTTTTTATTTAGAAAGAATAACATAAAATTTGCAAAATAATAAATATTACTTCTCAATTAAATGAATGAGTTTAGAATTTAAAATTAATTTAAGATTAAAAATGTATGAAGATGAATTGAGATTGAGTCCACTTGTTTATTATCGAATATGTCATCTATTTTTCTAATAATTAAAATCATTCAATTAGCTCGTCCCTTAAACAGGAATATGACATTCTAAAATCTAAAATACTTTGGAGTAATTTGGAGAAGTTTGCAAATGAAACGCTATTTTGTATGGAAAATTCCGTTGTTGTACATAGGAGCAAAGAATTAACTTACAAATTTAAATCAATTGTACATTCTGTACAATTAATTTTAAGCCACCTACCGCACCAAATGTAAACGTAACTATTCCATTCAAGTGCTCATTTGTAACTATAGGCTGTTGTGATTCGTAGTAGTATTCTGTGAAGAGTTACACGTTTAAAATATTTCATTACTGTAAAAGAAACGCAGCAAAGAATTGTTAATTTAACATCAAAAATTAGTCATGACACTCAAGACTAACATACACTATTTTAGGAGCGTATTTTTTAAAACTTTTTTAATTTTGTAAAAGTTAAATATTTTACTACTGTTGTGAAGCTAAGAGCTTGTCATCAAACTTAATTTTAAAATACCATAAGGATACTTACACGTTCCTGAAAATTTTTACATTTAAGAATAATAAGATTAAGTCATTATAATCTAACCTTACACGTTTTGTCTCAAAACCTTATGTAATTCAAAACTCATTTTTAGTACAAATAGGTGGATTACTTGTTCGATTTGAAAATTTTATTTTAAGAAGAATAAAAGCCATCACATATCAAAATAATTTTTACAAATACTAGCCTTCCTCTAATATATGTATGTAATCTATACAAGCTCCAAAAATTGATACCACTATAAAGAAATAAAAAACAAAATTTTGAATATTAAAAAATTTAAATTTTTAAAAAAACATCACAATCGTATTATTCTTGTTCTATAAATCAAAAATAAAAAATTTTAAATTTTTCATTTAATAGAAAAAATTTAATATTACAGAATTAATTTATTCCAATTCTATTAAAAATTGAAGATCAAGAATTTATTTTGGCTTTTAAATAATATTCTTATATGAGGAGAGGATTCTTATATTTTGGAATAAAAATTATTTTTCTCAATTAAAATTCATATTCCTGCAAGGACCGGCCATTTTAAAAAATTTAGTATTTAATGCATTAAGGGATATCATGGACAATTAATATTTGGCGATTAGAAGAAAATTGTTGAAATATTAAAAAACCATCAGAAAAATATAAGAAAAAATTTGGAAAAGTATAGAGAAAAAATTCAGTTTAATTAGAAAATTTTTTGGAAAAGTATGAAAAAATATGAGAACAGAATTTGTAAGAAAGAAAAAAGTGGAAGCTTAAATATTTTAATTAAGGTAAGTGGAAAATTTTTTTTTGATTTTTAAATTTACATCAATAATAAAAGTTGTGTATTCGATTATACGTGAAAAGAAACTGCGTTTAAGTACTCCTAGATCTAAATCAACGTAATATATTAGAGTGTATTGTAAGAAATGAGCGTCTGTAACTTCTCTCCTGTGAAAGATGTACCGAGACTCCAATTCGCTTATGGATCAGAGCTCTCTTATTATTGTAAGAGGTGCTTCGTACACACTCCCTCCCCTATATCTTCTTACCCAAACTTCTACACTTCTCATTTCTTTAAGCGAAGAAATTAATTTTAACAACTTTTTTTTAATTTTAAAATTTAAATTCGATTTTTTATACAATTCCAATGAGTAATGACAATTTTACTGCAATGTTCTTGTTTATTAGTCACTAATTTATTACTTAAAGGGTAAATTTTTATAGAATATGAATTAAATATAGACACGCATATACACAGTCACCTAAATAAATGCCCTTTTTATATAATTTCGCAAATTATCATGAAATGTTAGAGGAAATAATAACATTAGTAATAAAAAATAACATTGCATATTTATATTTATTTTGAAAATAATTAAAAAAAAAATTAGTAATTCAAATTCAAAGTAATTAAAATTTTTTTTTTTAAAATTAATTATTAATCATAAACGAACGTACAAAAAATACATGCATTGCGCACTCTAGAAACAAAGAATAAACAATTTGCCCTAATAATTCTTCCATGTATGAAACATATGCAACATACTTACGTTCATATTCATATATATACATCTGTATGTACATAGATTAAAATAAAAAAAATTTTTCTTCGAAAACTAAGTTTTAGAATATATGGGGTTTTTCCGATTTGTCAATTGAACATATGAAAAAAAAAATATGTTTAAAAATGGTCTTTCAGTGATTGCAGGTTATTAAAAATACCTGTAAGTATAATTTGTTCGTGGGAATTTTACCTGTATTTTCTATATGGATATGCATTAGAGAGAGTAATGCACAATTTACAATATAATTATACGGTAGTCAAACATATGCTTATATTTTTATATAATGTACGCATATCATAAATAAATAAATATAACAAAAAACTTAATAAAATGTTATTGAGAAGGATTATTTTATTTTTGTTGAATTAAAAATGCATTTGTGTATTTAGAGACGATGAAATTATTTTACCTGAAAATTTTTATACAATGTAAGTACGTTTTGTGAGACTACATATGTATACTAAAAGTGATTTATTTAGGTAAAGAGAATTATCTAAAATAAAATTGAATGTGCCCTATATTTATTAGGATTTGAGAAGTAGCGCATTTCCTATTTTCTGACAATTCGCCCATTACCATAGGTACCGAAAATTCGAATCTTTTTAATTTGAAAAGGCAGGTAGAACTTTTTTCCCACGACAGACTACACTATTTTTGATTTTTATAAACCGATAAATTTTGAGTTCTCCAACTTACCGTTAAAAAACAAAACTACGTCTTGAAGTTGAAAAAAAAAACGAGTTCAATATATCGGTTAATTTTAACCAACAATTGTTGTGTCGCAGTATAGAAGAAGCAAGTCCCTATTCTCATGCGTTCGCAAAATTTGAAAAATTGGCAAAAGGCCGGAAATTTGGCGAAGCAGGTACAAATTTTTGTATATAAACTCACTTTTCTATCTTGAATGATATACAAGTTTTGTAAACAGACAAAATGAACCGAGTACAACTAATAAAAAAAATGTAGTTCAATTATGTTATAGGAAATGGTATTAACAAGATTGTAAGCCTGTTACGTAAGAGCAATATAGTGAAATGACAAAAATAATTATATAAATTCATCATATGCAATTTAATTCTGTAATGTAATGTTGATTGAATGAAATTTGTCGTCCTATTAATGAATTTAGCAAGGGGTTACGTATGAAGTGTTCTTAGTCATTTTTTTTTTATTTGTCCCTATTAATAGTATATAAAATTTTATGTAATTAGTGTAATTAGTAGTGGAATTATTTTTGTAAAATTTTCGATGTTTCTTACATATCGAGATTTTATTGTATATGAATTTTTCAAAATGGCGCATTTTAAATTTTTATCTTTTGATTACAATTTAACCAAATTTGAAACTTCCTTTTTTATACAAAAAAAAATTTATAATTCCAATACCGTGTACAAATCACCTTTTTCTGTAATTAAAATTTTTAATTTTAAATTAAATTTATTGTTCAATTATTTATTTTATATGTAATTATAAAAATTTTCTATATATAGCTAGAATAAAGACAATGGAATTAAAATATAGCCTTGAATTTAACACCATTTTGTAAAAATTATTTAAAATTATTGAATTTTAATATTCCATGTAGTACCTATATAATTTTTTTTTATTTTAATTCGGTGTTTATTGGCTAATAAATGAGCTCATTAAAAATTCATATAGTTTAATTTTATTGTTTTTCACCAATAAAATTTGTATTAGAATTTTTAACATTGATTCGTTGTACTTTTTTTTTTTTTTGCTTTTTTTGGATATTTGTTGCTATTGTTTTTCTTATTTAGAGCTGCCACCCATTTCCTCCCACAAAACAGTACCTTTAAATTTTTTTTCAAAAGTTTATTTTATTTTTCTTCATTTATTGCTGTTGTTTAATATTATAAGCAAAAGCAAACGTCTTCATCCGCCACCTGCAAAAATGTTTTCTTATTGTTCTCCAATCAAAATACACATTCATACATAATAATAATTAAAATGTACAATTATCCATATTTATATATACTTGGATATGTGTATGTAATCTAAGTATAATAATGTAATGTGCATTTTAAATGTATATAAGCTCCAAAAAATTAATTAAAATATTTTTTTTTTTATTTTCACATTATTGAAATTCCAATCATGTAAAAAATTTATATTGATTAATAATTCTAAATGTCCATAATTTGAATTGCAAATGTATACATAGGTGTTGAATATATACATATATATATATGTGGTTATACCCTGACTATTAAATTCATAATACATGACAATTAAATAAAAATTTCCTTTAAAAGTTATAGAGAAAATAAAAACACCCTCCGTTTCGTTGAAACAATTAAATAACAACCGTGCTTTATGAAAGAGACAAGGAGAAATAAATAAATTTAAATGATAGTTTAATATATGTACGTGCAAAGTAATGTTATGTATGCCTGGTTATGTACTCGTACTATGTCATATTAAATTTATAAAGCGCAGTCAAATCATGTACGGATAATATTTGGCAACCTTAAGCACACCGATGTGCTTGTATGTCTACAAATTTTATGCAAATATTTACTGGTACGAGTATACATACTTATGTATGGATTCAATTACTTCATCGAATTTCAATAGTGTTTAATATATGATTTTATTATATACACTTTATATGTCTGATAATTCTACTGAAAAAAACTTTTTATAAATATTTTTGCTTGATCACTTGCTTGGTCACTATGATAAAGTGATAGTGAAATGTATACAATTTAAGACATAAAGTTGTACATAAAGTGGTTAAAATCGGAAGCAATTTGGATTAAGTGGAACGAAATCTGGCAGAAATTATTTTGTGATAGTGTTATTATACCCGTACGAACGTATGTTCGAAATGTAAACTAAATTTGCCTTACCTTTTGTAACACTAAGAAATAATGGTCTGTGCATGTTTTTGACTAGTATCGAATCCGGAGTCGATCTATTAATGTCTGTCCATTTGTCCGTGCGTTCTTCCGTTTGTTCCAGTGATAACACAAAAACTAATTGAGCTAAGATAACCAAGATTTTTATATATGATTTCTTATAATAATAAAATGTTTTCTTATAGTACTGGTCGGGTAGCTGTTATACAATTTCAAAATTTATTTGGCTATAGCCCAGAAATTATAAAAGCCATTGCTTGAAATTTCGCAAAATCGAAAATATTATTAGGGCTGTAAAGTCTGATAAAAACTATTGAAATTGCTTTACTCCTTTTTGTAGAAGCCGTATAACTTCAATAATTGTTTGGTCATGTCTTAGAAACTATTGAAATAACAGTAAAGAAATTTTACTATAAAATATATAGTAAAATTTAGAATAAATTAATACAGTAACTTTAAGTTATAGAATGTTGTAAAAAATTCGTACGGGTATCACAGAGTTGACATGGTCAGTTCTATTTTTTTTCGTTGCAATTAAAATTGGTATAAATTTCGCATGTCCTCGAATAAATCTTAAAGTTTTTAATTAAACCTATTACGTTTTTTTAAAAATGTTATTAAATTTAGTGTATTTACAATTTTATTTATATAAGTTGGCTAACCCTCCATAAAATATTAACCTTATAACCATGATTTTGTCATAGTTAAAATATAAACGAATACTTTACCACAAAATAAGCGCATTATAAACTATTCTAAAATTTTAAAAATACTTCAAACACTTAAACTCACCATACTTACTTTTTCTCTAAATTGCCAAAATTTCTTAGTAAATGCATTGTTTAAAAATTTTTTTTTACCATTCCCGTATGCTTTTTAATGCATTCATAACCATTTTTATATTTTTACTTTAATTGTTATACTTGTAATATTTGTATCTTCCCATAACGAAAATATACAAACAGGTACCTACTCAAATAAAATTTAGTAATAAAGAACCTGTAATATTTAGTATAAGAGTTACTGCTTATTTTTTTTTTCTGATGAACACGTTCTTTATTAAAAAAATGGAAAATCCAAACATCTGGACCAATTTAATTTTGCCGTTTTATTTTTGGCCATTTAAGAAAATATATTGAAAGGATCCTAAAAATAAATCCTTTTAGATTTTTAAAATATAAAAATGTTAAATGAGAATTTTATGAAAATATTATTTTTATTAAATTTTTTATTTATAACATTTGTTTGTCGCCTTAGTCTAAAATATTATTCTATATACTTATTTATCTTACATATGTATACAATCTATATAAGATAAATAAATTTGTGTCTGCACAGTTGGTTATCCTTTTTTCAAAATTACTGTTATATTATAATGGTTATATTACTGTTATATTGATAGAAATTGTTTGTATATTGGTCTATAATTATATTTAAAAATTGTGTATAAGGAATTAAAGAAAAATTTGGATGATGTTTTGAATGAGATTTTGAATGCATTTTGGAGGTAGAAATTGACTTCAAAATTGCTACATAATACTGAAATTACAACTCAGAAACTGAATTATTATGAATTAATAAGGTATTCTAGGATTTTGAAGTTCGAGATTTTAATGGAACATCTGATTTAAATTTTTCCAATGCCTTACTATTCGGGGGGATTCAATATCTTTGAATGTTTGTTTTAAGAACGAAACAGCTTGATCCCCCCTTAAGATTTTGCGAGTGAAATGAAAAATGTATTTTGGAAAAACGAAGAGAGAGAGAGAGAGAGTGAGAAAGAAAGAGAGAGGAACGTTGTAACTGTTAATACTTAACTAGCCAATAATCTATATCAAGTTAGGACTTAGGTTAGCTTAGGTTGGATCGATGGGGCTATCGTAACAGTCACAACAACAGGCTAGAATGGCCCGTTGTGATATATGAAGCTAAATGAACTTCGAATGTGTCAAAACAATGTTGGTTTTGCCATATCTTGCGTTCCTTATCCAAGCAATGTGAAGCTTTTAACTCAAAATGGCTTTCATAAAATAATTTTTTATTTAATTTTCTTTTTTTAGTTTTTGTTTAGATTTCTACCATGTTTGTGTTATCAAAGTTATTTTCAAAATAAAAAAAAAAATAATTTTGTTTTTTTAAATTCTATAAAGTAAATAAAACAGAGGAAAAAAACAAAAACAAAAATTAAAAATGGCGCAATAATAAAAATTTGTTGAAAACGTTTTTATTGCAGGTGTTAATAAATTTCAAAAGAGGAAGGTGAAAAAACACAAAAACAAAAAAAAAATCAAATAATATATGAAATACTGAAATTTATAAACAGAAAAAGAGAAAAAAAATTAATAATTTTTCAAAGGCGTTTAAGAGATCGAGTCGAGAGAAAGAGTCATTTTGTCTGGTTTAGCAGCGTTCAATATTGTTCTTGAAATGGTATTGTTTGAATCGCATGTTATTTTTTGTTTTTCTTTTCTTTTTCCTCGATTTGAAAAGAATTTTATAAGGTTCGTTTTTTCATTTAATTTCTTAAAATCTATTGTTATATTAGAAAAAGGAAATAATATACAGTTAATTTATCCAACTATACTTACATAGGCTAAGAAAGGTTTAGAATTTTTGGTATTTATGGTCAACTATGTATGAATATGAAAAATTCCAATTTAAAAAAAAATTTTATTATTTTATTTCAAATGTTCTATTCGAAATTGTCTGGCGATGTTATTCTAGTATTTTTATAACTTTTTATTTTTTCATATGTACTTAAATAGTTTAATGCATATATGTATATAGGTACTAAAATATCCACCATTTTTATTAATTTTTAAATTCCTGTTAATAATTTAAAAAGGAATATTCATTACAATTGATAAACTGAATTTAATGTATTAATTCGATATTATTGCAATTTTGAAATCAGGAATATTGAACATTTTCGCTTCGTTTATTGGTATGCAGTTATAATTTTCATAAGAAAGCATTCTCTGATTTCCTACAATATATTAACACATTTACTTAAATTATGTGGAAAATGTATAGGGTACAATATATATGTATAGGCAGGGTATATACAAAAGTATAGGGTATAATATAAATCCGGCGGGTTAGTAAAATATATTCTAAAGTTCATTTAATAAAATTAAAATTTCAGTGTCTAATTCAATTATCTAAATAAAAGACTAAACTTTTAATTATAAATTTTCATTACAATTTTTCATTTATTTTGACAAGATGATGCCTGACGTCGACTTATGTTTGCGTTCAGGATAAAAAAACTCATATGTATATATGGGAAGAAACTGAATTTTGTGTAAATTCCTTTGAAAAAAACCTCACATAAATTTGCCATTTAAATCATATAAACTTATTCAAGACAAACGGACCTTGAGGACAATTTAGACAGGCTAAACATAAACATAAGAATTCATTAATTTCATTTAGAATAATGTTTGTTTGTGTAATAAAGTAAAATTTTTATTTATTGGTCTGTTTTATCAAATTAAAAATTAAAAAGTTCAATTTTAATAAAATACTATAGAAAGTTCTCGATTTTTAAAACTCCTAATTCAATTTTAAAAACGTTTATTTTCTATAAAATATTTGTGACATCAATAAATTTTTTCAAAATGAAGAGTTTTCTTTGAGCAAACTTAAGTTTTCAATAAAAGTTATAAGATTTTTGTGTTTATCCTAAGAAATATGGTGAGAAGAATGAATGTAAACATAGTGAGCATGCGTGTTAATCCGACCAACATGATTGTTAATTCTTGGCAACCAATGGCTTGAAAGAAGTAATGTGAACTACTTTAAGAAAGCCAATCATTTTATTTTTAATACTCGTAGTGTATAAATGTATTTTCAGGATAATGTTATTCTTGTATTTGCATTTGAGTAAATTTTTTATTATTACACATTAATTCCTACGTTATGTTTTATTGTATTTAAATATTTATCACCCGAGCAAAATACGTAAACGTATCAGTTTTCGTATAAGAAACCCTCATTTGGTTAATACGTTTATTAATGCTGAATGAACATTACTAATCGGGTTGCAAATAATTATATTTTTTGTTATTAAGTTGGTGAGAAAAGCCTGCGTTGATATGGTGAAGTATTCTTGACTATTCAAAAGTAGTCAAGCACCATTCGTTCAACAGGATTGTAGCTTACTCAGGCAATATTGAAAATTAAAGTCCTATATCGAAAAATTCAATATTTTTGAACAAAATCTAATCAGTTCAAGTAAACGCATGGTGTGTGATTAAAGAATATGGAATAAATGTTTGATGACTATTATTTGAAATTTGTTTTCAGACTTACACGATTTGTAACATTTAAATAAAAATAAAAATTTTTGTTTTAAATGTCTTGCATATTAAAATTGTTTCGAAATTCATTTGAATTTGTCTTTAAATTTGAATTTCTTTCGATTGGTTAAGTCCGTTTTCGAAGATTAGTAACTGGCTTATGAAAATAACAACCAAAAGTCTTGTAAAAGTTTAAATCTGCAATGAAAGCACATTTTTGAAGTTTGCTGTAAAAAACATATTTTGTTAGTAAAATTGCAAAAGGTCTTTTGTCAAATTGGCAGCATAATATTTTTTTCCTGTTTTTATAGTCACAGCCTCAATTAATAGAGAACTCAATTAGTAGAGAATATAAATAAAACTTTTTATAACACCATTATGTATATGTTGACAGAGCTGCTTCAGTAGTTCTATTACAGTACAGTTTTAACTAATAAGATCTCTCGCATTGAAAATTGTAAAAGTGAATTCAACCCAATAGTACACGAAATGTTTTTTGACATATGTCATCACATCACAATGATTCTATTTAGAATTTGAGTGAATATTTCGAGATTAGTCTTTGATTTCTGAAAAATTTCAAATTTATAATTTTAAAATAAAAAAAAAATGTTTCTTTTTTTAAAAAATTATTTGTATTTTTTTTTTATTTATTATATATAGCAAACTATATATACTTTCATTTTTGTTTTATACATTTATAATAATTAGATAATATAATTTTGTTCTCCAAAAATACTGTTTTCTATAATTAACAAGAAAAAAAAAATAAAAATTATAAAATAAAATATAATTTTTATTCAAAAATATTCTCTAATTTATATATTATATACAAAAATACTCTTATATAAAATAATGATGATGATTAATAATTAATTATGATAAAATCATAATTAAAAATTTTCTTAATTTTATTAAAAATTTTTTTTTTATTTTTCAATTAATTTCTCTTAATTTTTATTTATTGTTATCTTTAGAAATTTTTTTATTTATTTTTAATTCACAAATATCACAAAATACTTAGACAATTTTTTTCTTTTTTTTTTTTTTTTAAAAACAAAAGGCATATTTTTTTTCTTTTCTTTAATGTAAAATGATTTCCAATTTTTAAATTTAATTTTTAAAGCTAATTAATATTTTAATTAAATTTAATTTTTTATTTTTAATTCATATGTTTTTGTTTGTTTTTTTTTTTGTTTGATTATTGAAGATATGAAATTTAAGTGTATAGAATATAATAATTTATTCAAAACAAAAAATATTTTATCAACATAATTTTATTTATTTTATTTATTGCAAAATAATTTTAATTTTTCTACTCTTAATATTTGTGGTTATTTATTAATTGAAAATATTCATTTTAATTATTATTTTATTAGCTCTTCAATTAAAATAAATTAATATATTCCGAATATATTTTCCAATTTATATTTTATTTTTAATTTTATTAAATTAAATAAGTGTTAAATATAATGAGTGAAATTAAGTTGTCATTATTATTATTATTATTATTATTATTATTATTATTATTATTATTATTATTTAATGACTAAATATTTTTCATTATTATTTTAAAACTAAAATTTTTAATTGTTTTATTTAATTTAAACTTTTTTTTTTTGTTTTTATTTGACTGAAAAGTTTTTTTACTTAAAAATTTTTACAAATAAAAAAAAATGATAAGAAATAATAATAATAATTTTATTTTAATAATTAACATTAAAAATTAAACATTAAATTTATTGAATATTAATAAAGTAATTATTATGCATATATATTTTTTTAATATATTATGTAATAATAATATATACATAAATTTAATATTTTAAAATATATATATGTATACGTTAACAGATTTCCTTATTCTATAAATCTATTTAAAAGCTATTTATTTTCTTTTATTTATTGTAATTAATTTACAATTTTAATATTATTTCAACATTATATATTTATTATCTATATAAACTAAGAACTAATAAGGCATTATTATTATAATTATTTCTAATTTTTCATATTATATACAATTTAACAAATTTTTCAGTCAGAGTTTCTATATTATTACAATATTAAAAATATTTATATTTGTATATTTTATATATAAAATATTTTTTTTTTAATTAAATTAAAAAAATAATTATTTTATTATTATAAAATTGAAATTATTCTTTTATTATACGAAATTTTTCATTCATATTTCAATTATATTAAATATTTTATACATAAAACAAAGATAAAAAAAAAACATTTATATTGATAATTAAGTCTTGCACTATTTTATAATTATTATTCTTAATTAAAATATAAACTAAATAAAGATAAAAATATTTTTTTTTGATATTTCAAAATTCATATTTTAACAATTCAATACGATAAAAATTTATACTGTTTAATATGTTGAATAATAATTTATTTTAGTAGAAAATTAAGGACAAAAATATTTTAATTTTAAATGAAACAAAATTTAATTTGAAATTTTTAAAACTATAATTTATATAACAGATATCAAATCAATAGCAGATAATAATTTTAATATTTATCTATATTTTTAATAATATGATAATATTTCAGTAATATAAAGTTCAGAGAATAAATTCTTTTTAACATTCCACATGAAACCATCAAAAAAAGAAAAACATTTAAAAAAATATTGTAAAAAAAAATTTAATATTTATAAAATGAAATCCTTAATTAATAAATTAAAATTTTTAAAATAATTAATAATTAACATTATAATTAATATGAAATTGAATGATTTCATTAACTATAAAGTGTTATACCTTGTCTACCGTTATCTGATTCTGAATCATGTTCAAGCCATCTTTGAATGTGATTACGTTTAAATGATATGATTTTTGATTCTTCATTATTATTAACATTATTATTATTGTTATTACTATTTGTTGATAAAGTTACAACAGAAGTATCTGTTATATTTTGATGTAATTCATTTGAATTATTATTTGATATAACATTATTTGTTCCAGATAATGTAGAATTATTATTATTTCCAGTATTGTTTGTAACATTATTATTATGAATATTATTATTATAAGTATTTGAATTATGATAATCACTACAATCACTATAAATTGATGCAGTTTCATAACCAGAAACTGGTGATCCTTTTGGACAATTCCAAAATCCATTTGGTGATCTTGGGGATAAAACACCACTTGAAATGATTGTTGATCTACAACTATCACTTAATGGTGTTATTGTATGTGGATTATTTGTATTATTATTATTATGGTTTATAGTAGAAGAGGAGCAAGAAGAAGTTAATAATGTTAATGATGATTGATTTTGAAAATTAGGACTCCCAGTCATATAATGGTAATCGGAATTTATTTGTGCGTTGCTGCTGTTGTGAGAATTTGAATCTTGTAAAAAATTATTATTAACTATTTCATCATTATGTAAATCATATTCTGATTGATAATGACTCCATATTACCGGATTTCGATCAACTTTTTCGTTTTTCGTAGTACTAGAAATATTTTCTGTATTATTATTGTCCTTTTCATTTTCATTGTCTAAAAGATATGGTTTAAATAATTTAACAGGTTTTGGATTTTCTGTTTTTTGATCGAGTTTTTGTTGTTTTTCTGGAGGTTTTTCAATATTTTCAAAATCATTATCACTAAGTTTACGTTTTCTACAAGATAAATCAACTACAGAATTATCATTTGTTTGATCGTTACAAGTAATTTTATTGAGATTAGATGATTTTATTTCTACTAAATCTTTATTATCATCAACTTCATCCTCACATACATCAATCTGAATTTCTTCTGATTCTTCTGATAATTGCTTTTGATCGTCCAAACGTCGTTTATTGCCAATTGATAAATCAATTGGTGACGATGAACGTTGAATAGATTGTTCTTCTAATTTTACTGTTGTTATAATTTGTTCTCTATTTCCAATTTGATAATCATAAGTAGAAATGGCATTTCCTGTTGAATTTTCTTTCATATCATTATACTCGTATAAACTTAATGAATGTGCATTATTCTGTGGTGTAATTTGTTGATGTGTTATACACTGTCGCTCTGTAGTTTCTCCAACTGAATTTGTAGTATTTGTTGAGTTAATATCGCTACTAGAATTAATTGGCAGACTAACTGACGGCGGCACATACATACGATTTTCATGATGGTTGTTATGTTGGACTGCTATTGTATGATTATGTAATTGTATTGGTAGCTGAGAATTGACTGAAGGAATTTGTTGTTGTAAGTATTGGTAATGATACGAATAATGTTGTGAATGGTTTAAATGATGTATTGTATGTGAATGAAGTGAAGGAGGAGGAGGAGGGTGACGAGGTGTCGGTAATATTGGTATTGGTACTGATACATTTACATTTTGATCGTTAACAGCATATGTGCCTGATTTTGTTGCTGCCACTGCTCCTAGTGGTGCTATTGAAGAAGGTGATGTTGTTATTGTTGGTGCTACTGTCGTTGCTGTTGATACTATAGAATTATCAGGTGTATAAGTATTATTACTATTGCAATTTGGAGCTGCTATTAAATTACTTATTCTATTTTGTTGATCCAAAGAATTAATTGTTGCTGTAGCTGTATATGGCTGTAAAGTTGGCACGTTGTACATGATATGCGATTGATTTGATTTTGTTGCAATAATTGGTATGTCAGAACTATGTGAGTTCAAATTCAATAAGTTATTGGAAGATCTGATATTTGTCGGTTGTGGTGGTGTTGGTATAAAACCAGACGAGATTGTTGCAGCCGTTGCTACGGGCACTACCATTGTTGTCGTAGTTGTTGGCGGTAATATATTTGATAATGCATTGCTATTGATGCTATGACGATGTTGATTAAATGGAGTTTGATGATGTGTTAAAAATGGGGACATATTTGTTCCATTATTTGCACAAACAGTTGGTATCATATTATTAGATGTATTTTTATCATGTTGTAATGGAATAGGTCTCATTAACGATATAACGCCATGATGTCTAGGTGTTTCGTTTGGCAACTTATGATGATGTGCTGCCTCAGCAGCGGCTGCGGCGGCGGTAGCTGCTGCTGCTGCAGCAGCTGCAGCAGTATTTGAATTTGTTGTTACCGTCGCAGATGTTACATTTGATAAATTTGACTGAATTTTACCAATATTGCTATTTGTTTTATTATTATTACTATTATTAGTATTATTATGGCTAATATTATGGAATTGATGCTTTATATTATTTTGATTATTTAAGTTTGCCACTGATGAACGTAAATTTGATTCACATTGTAACCACTTTTGTATTTGACGCCTATGTATTCCATATTTTCGTGCTGTTGCTCTTTGATTGCCTTTGCAATCGCTATCATTACGATATGAATCTAATACTTGTAATTTAAATTGAGGTGTAAATATTCTTCTTGAACCCATTTTTGTACTACCGGTTGCTGAAGTTGTTGTTGAGTTTGTTGTATTCGATGATGATTTTATTGCTTTATTGCTGTTATTGATATTATTTGTAAAATATTTAACAGAAGATGTTATTGCCGACGGATTGTCAATAATTGACTGTTTTGTATTGGATATGGCTGACGATACCAGTGATGATGATGATGTCAATAACATTAAATTAGTATCAGTATTGTTATTATTATTATTAATATTGTAATTATTATTATTTAATTTTTTGAAACTATGATTCATTGATGGTGTTGTTACTAACATATTATTACTACTAATACTATTACAATTATTATTGTCACTCTCAATTTCACGCTTTATTAAATTTATATTATTATTATTATTTTTTGATAAGTTTTGATTATCGAATGTTGAATGCTCCAATTTTATTGCTGTTGTTGGCTTATAATTAATTATTTTAAAATTATTTGTTGTACATTCAATATCACGTTTTAATATTGAGTTAAGTTCATGCGCCATTTATTATATTTTATGAGTAGTTAGAATTGTTCAAAGAAATTCAAAAAAACTTTTCTAGTTTATTCAATAATGTTTACAATTCTTTTTAAAAAAAAATTAATATATTCTTATTTAATATTTTGTTTTTTTTTCCAATTATTTTTTGATATATTTTACTTTCGTAACTTCATTATTTATAATTATGTTAATTAAATTCATTTAATTGCAATTTTCAATTAATTAATTTTAAATATATAGGCACTTGTATTTCTTGGCTTTGTTTCCGATATTTATCACTTTCAATAATTTGTTATTAAAATCAAATAATTTATAAAATAATAATGTTTTGAATAAAATTATTTTATTGATTTTTTTTGTATAAAAATGACTTTATTTTATTTAAAGTTTCATAATTTATTTATTGTTATTATGTTTTAATATTATTAAATTAATTTCTGAAGTCTATTTCAGAATTATTTATTTTATCAAATCAAATAAAATAACTATTTCTTATTAAACAAATATTTAAAAAAAAAAAAGTTTTTTTTTTTTAATTTGCACCCGACGTTATTATATTTTATGACTTGTTGGATTGAAGTTACCGAACTAAATAAAATTAAAAATCACAAGTGTTCTAGTTTGTAGCTCTCAATATTCTAAAAATTGTAGTATGACTAAAAAAAAGAGCAACAAACGAAACAAAAAAAAAAGCAAGTACAAAAAATACTCAATAATATGTAGGGAAGAAATTCAAAATAATCATAGTAAAAAGCAAAAAACAAAAACAAAGATAAAAAAACACCGAGCCGCCGAAAAGTCTTCGTCTTCCCGCTCGCTTACACTATTCGTTTTATACTGATATTTAACAATGTGTTTGTATTCTACACCGTCTCAAATATAACGAAATAAAAAATATTTTTTTCTTTTTATTGAATTAATAAAAATCGCGGCTGTCGTCTGTTTCAATTTCATCATTATACTAGTTAATATGTGTATGAGTATATTTTTATACTTTCCGTTTTTATACTTTACTAACTAGCAGTCGTCGTGTCGTCTTTATCTATTACGCGAATTCTGAAATAAATTTATAAAATATACATGTAGAATAAATTATTGAAAATGAACAAAAAAAAAACCTGTATTTATCTGACAAACTCATACATACAATTTTATGAATATACTTGGACTTATATATAGGAATTCTCTCCAAACTAAAATTATATGAACCACACTTGTGCTTGTATCACAGTTTGCTTTTGTTTTGTACTTACACCTAAGCGAACACACATAATTTTGATTGAATACCAATATAGTTATTGCATTGTTTAAAATATTAAATAGTGTTTCTCATACTGTGGACTTCATGTGTAAAACAGTTGTAGAAATATTTGTAATTTTATTTAGAAAAATATTTTACAAGAATAAAGTTAGAATTTTCTTTCCTAATTTTTGCAATTTATTCAAATTTTGTTATCAAACTGAAATTTAAAATCGAACAAATCAGTAACATGGTCTACGTAGTTTACAGCTGCGACAACTGTCAAAATAACACTTGGTTTTTCTTACCTTAAAGATATTTCTTTGGTATTTTTTGTAATATTTATTCAAATAATTTGATTGAATAATCAAGTATATCATGAACTTTGTATATATATAATTTAAATCTTTTATATTTTACTTCGAGTGTCGAACACATTGTTATTGCAAAAAAGAACTGCGAGATCTGTTATAAGTTACAAGAAGAATATTTGGACCGGTAGATTAAGTTTAAGAAACTCTTCTTCAGATATATTTGTATAGATTAGTTTGTGGTATAGTTGCAATCTATTAGTATTTTAGTTCAATTTTCTTAACTGTGTGTTAGTGAATCAGACAATGACTTTACATATCAGTTTTAATTTATAACAAATTAGGTTAGGACACTAGAATTAAAAAAGAGAGTAGACACTTAAATTGTTTTAAAATTTTATAAAGGCAAACGTATTTTAATATAAGAGAGTAAATTATCAACTATAAAATTTCAAGTAACACGGAAAATATGCAATTGAGAAATATTAAAATGAAATGTTTTTATATCTGATGCAGTTGAAATAATAATAATAAATTTAATGAATTTCAAAAATTCTTTTACTAGTCATTTGTCATTCTTTTCCAAACTTAAGAGAGAGAGAGAGAGAGCAAAACAAAAATTGTACGATGATAAAAACAAAATTCGTTACGAAATGAGAACGTCAAAAAAGAGTGTCCAAACGTTCACGTTTGTTTCTTTTCAATTAGAATTGGTTATGGTGTTGTCGCATGTATAATTTAAAATTTGTAAACGTATTGTTGAAGTTTTCATGTATACGTATAAATCGTGATAATAATTATTAAACATGTGTTTAAAAATTATTAAAATATATGTTCATAACTGCAATATTAACACTGCTACATAATGGCTGTGCTCTTTAATGCTTCAAAGGTATTATAATAAAACAATAAAAAATTAGTTGAATGGTTTCGGAAACTTTAACATACATGTGTATAGACATATTATATTTACGTGTGTGCATAATATTCTTTATATGTATATTAAATGTTATGTAGGTTTAAAGTGAATATTCTGAATTAATGTATCGCCGATATGTCTGAATTTAAAATTTACAATAAAAATAAGTATTTTTGCAGTGATTTTCAAAATAAACAACAGGTAAATTGGAAAAACAAAAAAACAAGTTAGGATGGGGAAGCGGTGTTCTGAAATGTAAAGTGAAGAGGAATCTTGAACTTAACTTATTATTCTGTTTCTATATTTCGTTTTGCTTTTATTTGCTAACATGAAACATTATTCATAATAATAATGACTTACTAATTAAATTAGTAAAATTATTAAGTGAAACGTTTTGTAATAATGAATATTCAAACAAAACAACTTCTCATTTGCAGATCTTTTTCGATTCAAATTTTCAGACAGTATTTTAAATGATATTTGATTGAATTATTTTGAACAACTTTTTATAAGTAAACCATTAAACATATCAAACGGTTTACGGTTCGATCTACAGCTTACAACCGATTGTATAATATTGAACAATTATGTATGTAGTTGAAATTACATCAGAAGGTATGAAGAATTTATTTATAACTTGCATTTTCAACTTAGATGTACCGACCCCATTCTTGTTTTCGAAAATTAACATAATTCTTGTCCGAATTTTACTTCATAAGGGAATTTAAAAGAAATTTTTGATTTGTGGATAGTTACTTTGATTAAACTGGCGATAGTTGTTTGAAAATATAAGAAATCAACTTAAGCTTGATTTTGCTGTTGTTTGAGTTTTTAAAAAAGTTTTGTAAAAATTAGTGTGACTTTATGACATGTATCTTAAAAATGAAATAAGATTTTTTCACTAAAATTAAAAGAAATTGATTTTTTATAAAATTTAATTGAGAAAAATAATATTTCCGTCGGTTTCGACGAACACTGTCAAGACAATGCACAACACATTTTATAAAAATATATTTATATGTACAATAATCTGTATTACTTGTTGTATTCAATCAAGTTTCTTATGAGCATACCTATATATCATTACGTACATTTAGTGTAGCACGTTATGTTTGTGTACAGTGTAGTAATGCTAAGCATAATAATGTATGATATGAACAAATAAAGTGTATTCGTATTATGTGTGGGAACTGTAAAAGAGTACCTACATACATATATTTGTCGTTCTGAAAATTTTCTCTGTGTTAGTAAAGAAATATGTATGCATTATTTTTACATCGCGCGACTAGTTGTCTAGATAGGCACACTTTTTTTATTTCATTTCTGAAAACACTGAGTACCTACTTCTTTGATTTGAAAGAGAGGGGGCTTCAGTTTATTTTTTACATTTAAATATGAGTTTATTGAAAATATTCATTTATAATAGAATTGTTAATTTCCATAGAGCGCCAACATAAATGGTTAATAAAAATTCGGAAACTCTTGATTTTGGTAATGTATTTAAACAACAAGAAAATTCAATTGTGCGGCCATAAATTTTTTTTACATTTGTTCATTTTGTGACATTTAAGTGTCAAACCAGGAATATAAAATATTAAATACCTATAACATCATATTTTATCCTCTAGCTTTGATTAAAAAACTGATACTTTTCGAGTTATTCTAGATTTTATGTCCGCGACTTCCTGTCATTTTCTTAAAAATGCAAATCTGTGTTTGGTGCGCTTTTTTTTACTTTCCCTGTATCAAATTTCTAGTTAGAAGTCATAAGGAAAAAAAAATTTGTTTTGTTATGGCCTCGTAACTTGTATAAATATTTCCTAAATTATGTTCATGTACACAAAATTTCCAGAATCAAAAAGGTGTGATGTTATTTCCACAACGCAAAATTATAATTGTAATGTCATGATTTCTACTCTTAAAAATAAAAACGAAAATTTAAAAAAAATTAAATATTTTTTGTTTAAAACCTACGTTCTTTTGTACGTATACACACATATACATATATGTTTATTTAAACATGTTCATATGTGTATGCGGTAGAGTCACGCCTACGGCATCATTGACATCCGTTTTCGTTGTATCACATTTTTTAAAACTTCTCAAAAAGCATAAAAGACAAAAAAAAACCTGAAAAAATTATGGCATTACATACACTTTTATTTACATACATATCACATACAAAACATATATGTATATGTATGTGCATATGGATCAATAACGTGCACATATGTAAATATAACTTTGCTTTTGTACATCTAATCAAACGCATCCAAACAAGCTCATTCTTATATTTCAATACGCAATTTAAAATATAGCGTTTTGATTGTGTTTATTTCCACACAATACAGATTAAAAATATCAATGGAAATGCGCTCTTACGTGAAGTTTTACGTTACAATTCGTACAACGTACATTTTCTCTTTTTTATACATAAAATATGCAAAATGCATACTCGTTTATCTATATTGATAAAAATATATAAACTTGTTTGCATAGATGTAGTGATGCATAAATGTATGTAGAAATATTATACGTGTATGAGCAACGTTACAGCATTCATATGTCATGACATTCAGAGAATAAGAAACATATAGTAGGTTTTAGAATTCAAAAAGAAAAAAGATATGCTTATTCGTATGGAAAACAATCTTCCTATTCATGTTATTTTAATTTAATGACAGTTCTACTGTCAAGCCTTTAAAATATTATTATGCTTGAAAGAAATGGATTGATAGTGTTATTGAATGACGAAATTTTATTCTATTATATACAATTATACTTTAAGAATTGTCAAGTTTTACTTTTTTAGATCCCATAATTATGTAACATTAACATTTTGACATTTATAAGCTAAAATATTTTATTTTTAGTTGTTTTAACTATTTGAAATTAAAAGCGGAATAAGAGCGATTTTCCGTTTTGAAATGTCAAAATTCATATGAAGAATGAAAAGATATTAACGCCGCGAGTTTAACCGACGACGGTAAAGAACCGCACAATCCTATTTTCGCATTTACGGCTTTTTTTAACACATTATCTGTTTCCACATGTGTCTGGCATTATATGCAAAGTGCTAGACAACCGATTTTGCTGTGCGGGTGTTGCTCAGTGTTAACATAGGAAATAATCGCACACCGTTTTTACGATTAACAAGCAAGATCGCTTTTCTGTTCACCTGACAGTTAAGCGTCTGCCATCTCTGGTATTTTCCTTATGTCATGAAAAATGAACTCTTGAAAATACTGACATAAGTATAAATCCAGGAGAAAAATGTGACGTAACTGGACTTGCCGAGTTGTGACACTGAGAGAGTTAAGAGGCTAAATAATAATAAATTTGACAAAAGGTAAAAATTACATGAGAATATAATTATTTATTTTTATATGAATATACTACACGTTTAAATGTGTGTATATATAAAACAAGTTCTTTTTTTTTATTAAAATATCTTGTTTTTAAAAAGTATAGTGAAAAAAGAACCAAAAAGTAATAACAAAGTAAAAAAGAACGAAAGAACAACGACAAAAAATAAAAAAAAAACTAATATGAAACCACTAAAACGCTGTTGCCGTTTATTTCCAATTAATTTTTTTTAGTTACCTGTTTTTAATTAGATTAAAGCAATAAATTAATCTATGAATAAATTTTTTTCTTTTTGTTTTTTTTTCTTCTTTTTATGTAAATTTTCTAATGCTTTTGGGTGTTTTATTTTTTTTTTTTGTAATTATGCTATATGAGATAGTATTGAGAGGTTGAATTTAGTAAATCAAAAAATGACATTAAAAATTAATTAAAAACAAAACAAAAATTAAAATATTGTACAAATGTAAAAAAAATCGCCCTCTCTCGTCTTCCCCTTTCCTCCACGATAATTTTTTTTTAATAATTTCCAAATTTATATTTAAAAAATGTTCTATTCTCAGCATTTTCTCTTAAAAGAGAGAATTTTTGGATGTGTGATATGGTGACAAAACATTAAAAAAAGAGAATTTATAATACGGCGACAATACAAAAATAAAATCGAAGTATGAAACACAATACACGCGCAAATAAAGAAAAAAAAACAAGAGGAAAATTAAAAATCAGAACAGGTTTTTTTTTTGTATTGTACAATTTTTTTTTTATTTGGTTTTTGTTGTATTTATATTAAATTTTAATGTGGATTGGCAACAGTGTGTCGGTTACCGAGGCAGACAGATTGACGCCAAATTGTGCGCCTCGTACCAGACAATATGTCGCTGTATGGCAATACGATATTTTTTTTTGTGGTTTATAAAGGAGAAGTTTTTTTCTTTTCTCTCGTTCTTTTTTTTATTCCTTATAAATTTTGTTTTTTTTTTTTTTATGATTCTCGTTTATGTATGTACATTTAGTTTAGATATATGTGTATGATGTATGCTTACGTACTTACATTTATTTAATATTTGAAAATGTTTTTTGTTTTAATTATTGCGTTTTTTTTTACCATTTTCAAAATGATCCTGTATAATATTTATGTAGATATGTTTAAGAACATGTATGCGCATATATTTTGTATGCTTGTATATATGAAAAATGTTAGTTAATTTTTCTTCATTTTTTATGTAGGAATATTGAAATTATTTTGTAGGTTATGTAAAAAAATAAGAAAAGAAAAATGAATAATTTGCATATTTCTAATTACGTATTATAAAAATCAAATATGAAAATTTATGCAGATATACATATGGACATATATATGTACGTATATATGCACATTGCATATAGAATTTACATACATAAATTCACATGTTGCATTTATGCTTACTAATATGTACATACTTTAATGGAATATGCATTGGAGTACTTGCAAACGTATTTTTTTGTAATTTTACTTAAACTTGAATGTTAATTACAATGTTTACACAAACATATGCATAAATAAGTATGTACATTAGATATGTATGTATGTAAAATTTGATATATCCTATAAAATACATGTTAATTTATTTATCTCCGTCTTAATTAATTTCTATATTTTGATATCACATATTAATGTACGTTAAATGTATGTGAGTGTAAGTTTTATATTAAAGTTTTATATTGGACATACATACATGTATACATTTATAAAAATATAAGTAGAGCAGAAATTCAAGTATTATCGATTTTTAATTAATTTTTTTTTTCTGAATATTAAATTAAAAATATTAATCTAAACACAATATTTATGTACATATGTATGTATATATGCATATATTTTATATGAAGTTGTTGCATTTAACTGAAATCTACTGAATATATTTTAAAGTTTTATAAATATGTCAACCGGATATTTAAAATTATGTATGTATTTATTTAATTATTTATTTATGTGTAAATATGATAAGATATATATATGTACATACATACATATATTGGAGAATAAAATGTAATATGTAAGCAATTTTTAAAATTTTGCATAATTTAATAAAATTTGTATTTACATTATGAAGAGTATATTGTGGCCATTATGTATTTGTACACGCATATTGTATGCATTTAAATGTATTTTAGAATTTTTTAAAATTTTTCTAATTTACATACATATATTTTGCAATGAAATTTGTAATAATTATTACATTTGTAATGTAATAATTATAATTGCACTTCTTTTGCATATGTTTCAGACGAAAAAGAGCAATAAATTGGCGAAAAATATAAAATATGACAATGACAAATGACGTGATTTTAATGTTTTAGGAAAAACTACCTCTTAGACGATGAAGTTTTCGATTAAACTAAGTTTAAAATTTATCTATTTTTTGATTCATAAGTTTATGATTGAGTGAGGTATATTGATAAAATTCTGGCATGATTTAGATAAGAATATAAAGAATTAAGTTATTAAACTTAATTTTCATTAACAAATTTTTGAATTCGGCCAACGAGACTAATTTATAGAAATCATGATTAAATATCTTTCGTTATAATGAACAGAATAATGAACAGAATTGTTATAATGTTCCCATTCGTTATAATGAACAGAATATGATTTTATCGTTAATCCTGATCAAAAATGCTCAAACAACAATTAAATCTTTATTCCAATTTACAATTTAGTAGCGTATTTAGAATAAATTTTAAAAATATTTTTTTGTTCGAAAATTATACTAAATGTTTTATCATAATAATATATTAATATAATGCGCTTGCTTGTTGTAAGACAAACTGTATTTATATTCCTGTATAATAATATATGTACACATACATATTAGAAAAATTTTCATCAATTATTCTATTCAAAAATATATAAATAATAAACTCGCATATCATCAATACGCGAAATTTTTAAATTAAATTACACAAAACGTATACGTGAATAAGTATAAAAATGAGAATGAATAAGATAAAGTCTAAATGGCGCCTAAAAATCCCCCCATTAATTTATAAGTGAAAACATACTCATATTACTGTATATATATAAACCTAAATTATATATGTATGTAGATGAATGTATTAATTTTTTTTTTAAGAATTTTATATTTCTTTCATATTTTTTTTTTGTTCATTTCTTAAATCGTATATTTATTTCTTTGTTGCTATTGTGAATTATTTTTTTGTCTGTTTTTTTTTTTTTATTGTAACTAATTTAATACCTTGAAAAGATATATGGAAAGAAGAAAAAAAAAATAAATTTTATCTTAAAATTAAGAAAAATTACTCATTTTATTAAAAAAAAAAATATTATAAAATTTTTTAGTTTGTGGCGCAGAGACGACACCTACTTCTTTTCAACGTTTTTATATGCTATAAATGTACATAGGTGTATTTTTTTTTTTGAAGAAAGAGAAAAAAAGATTATAAAAACTATAAAAATTTTGCACAAAAAAAGAATTTTTTTTTTTAAATTATAAGATAAAAGTTTAAATTCGAAATGGAAATTTATGCAATGCCCACCAAAAAAATATATATATATGTATGAAAAATGTTTAAAACAGAAATAAAATAAAAAAAAACACTTAATATCATCTTAAAAGTTAATAGCTGCGTATATGTAGATGGCGCGCTAATATTTATGTATTTTTTACCTTTTTGCTATAAGATTATAAATTTTATAACAGAAATACCAGCAAAAAATCATGAATTTATTCTGATTAATTTCATTATGCTTTTTTTCTTATTTTTATTTCGGATTCGGCTGAATACAAAATATCAGAAAACAAAATATGTAATATTATATTATTAAAGACAAAGAAGGTTATGTTGAGACACACAGAATTCGAAAATTTTTCTAGAAAATTTTTAATTTTAAAAGTTCTTATCTGACCTTAGTCATTTCACCAAAATTATATTATACATTTTATTTATTTATTTTAATTTCAAACAATTGTTTAAAATAGGGTAAGCTCGCTTAAAGTGTCTTCTCATCATTTAGTTTTACTAATAAAATAACATTGACAATTAAAAATACATAAATAATTTACTTAAATCGTATAAATAATATGAAAATTGCATATACATAGGGGCTTTACAAAAACTTGTACGTACAAACATAATATGTAATTATGAAGTTTGTTATTATTATTTTTTATTAAATCATTTATCAGAGTTTTAAGTTAAAATAGTATTTTTTTGTTGAAAATATAAATGAATGAATATTGTAGAATCAATAAAAATATGTTTTCTTTAATTTAAAGCAATTTACGAAAAAATTGCATATATGTAGGGATTTAACTCAAATTGCAATAAATCTGGCTTTAAAAATGCACGCGTAGCTAAATTATACGAGTTTTAAATTAATATGTTCATTTTGTGTTTATGAAAACGGGGCACTCTGCTTTCTTAAAAAAAAACGAATGTTAATTCAATCATGTAAATTAAATAAAATTGCATATATATGGGTGCTTTCTTAGAAACTTATAAAGAATTAATTTAATTTTATCTTGTACAACCTTTAATGGCTTTTTACTAAGGCAAATTTAAAGGTCTATTCAGTTGATTTTCAATTTGCTTTCATAATTATTTTCACTTAATTCCGAGATTTTTAAAATATTTTGAAATTTGTAACTTTTCCAATTAATGTTGCATGTTATCAGAACTAGTAATACCTGCAATGTCTCTATAAAAAATTTAAGGTTAAATCAAAGTACTTGAAGTTCTTATAATAAATTTTCTATTGTAGGATATTACAGGCTTCGAATTCAAATTTTGTTAAATTTTTTATTCTAAATTTTGTGTAATAATTATGATACCTTCTCTTTATTCTTTAATAGTTCATTATTAATTCATTATATATGTATATATATATGGCATATTATTTATACACATGAATATTTTTAATATAAAAATGATAATTATTAAAAAATAAGTAACCCACATTTTCTAAAAAAATTTAAATTGCTGATTAAATTAATAATGGAAAAAAAATTAAAAAAAAATATAAAAAAAAAAAATTAATCGAGTTTCCACTATCCACGCTTATTTCATTATTAAAATATAAAAGACAAAAAACAAAAAAAAAAAAAGAGTTACCAAAAACCAGAATTTTTTGTTTATCAAAAATGTAAATTGAATTTTATACGATGTTTTGATCCCCAGACATAGTCAATTTATTTTATGTGTTCATTTTTAAAAGTTTATTAATTTTATTTCAAATAAAAAATTTATGTTCTAGAGGTGATTAAATTTATTTATGAAAAAAAAATCAAATTTTTTTTCTTCTAAAAATTGAAATATTTGAGTATATCTGAAATTAATAATGATCATTAATAAATGAATTTTAAATTATAATTAATTTTTTTTTAATTAAATTTAAGAAACGTACTGTTTTGCTTTAAATATATATATTTACTATAGATAATTTCATAGCAAAACAGCTAGTTTTGCTTACTCAACTCACAAGATTCAAGTTCAATTAAATTTTAAAAGTAATTTTTTAGTTAATTGAAAAAATAGTTTGTCATTAATTTGAGGGAGATAGGTAAAAATCTGTACGTATATAAAATTTCAAATATTTTCTAGTAAAGGCTTTAGAGTTTACGTAAACACAATGTAGATGGACGAATCGACAGAAAAAGACAGAGTGAATTTAGGTGAAAATATTGAATTTAAGAGTAAAATATTGATTTTTTAATTCGATTATTATGTATTGTATGCTTTGCTTTAATAAGAAATTTAAATAAATTAGAAAGTATAAAATAATTAATTATTTATTCTCAATTATTTAAAATTTTGAATATACAAGAAAAATTAAGTAACAATTTTTTTGCTCCTATAGATTTGGAATACTATACAGGAACATATAATCTTGTGGCTTAGGCTCATACCTAAATAAGCCTTCAAGTTTTACAGTTTATTTTTGAAAATTTATAAATGTGATGGAACCATATATAGCACAATCGTCTCATTGGGTGATATAAATTATATTATTAATAAAAATTCTATTTACAATTTTTATATACACACAAGAATTATACTACGGTATATTTTAAGCCCATAATTTTTTTTATATATACTTCAATATCATTATTGAGACCTTATAATTTATGAAGCACATTATTCTTAGGATATCTACATATTATATGAGTTTTCTAAATGCTTATAATTTTTAAGGCATACGAAAAATTATTTTCAAAATGGATGAATTTTAATGATTTTCCTTTATTTGTCGTAAAAAAAATACAAAAAGAAATTTAAATTAAATCGATATAAAAAAAAAAAATTATAAAAATAAAAATTAGATCATAAAAATTTCTTTGTTAAAATAAAGAATAAGAAAATATTTTTTAAGTTTTCAATTAAATTCATTTTTTAGCTTAGTGATAACAAAATGGTATAAGTGAATTGCAATTGATATCGAAATTATTAAAAATAAATACAAATAAAATTTAAAAAGATAAGATTAAAAATATTTTTTTTTTTTTTAAGATTTTTTTGCTTTTTTATCTATATTAACATTTTTGTTAAAATACGAATAATAAAAAATGATTACAAAAGCCTTTTGTGCAAAATATTTGCAAAAAAAATTTTTTTATTGATTACACGTTTTTAAAGTTGTTTGTATGAATGTTTTGTAAGTTAAAGTATTGCGAATAAATTAATTATTTTGTATACAATTTGATAGCATTCTCTATACTATATACTTGACCTCTTCATATACTCATATATAATTTTATAAAAAAAAAAAAACAAATAAAAAATTATTTATCAACTCGATAAAATCAATTAAAATTGACGTTGATCATTACAATATTAGGAACAAAAAGATTTCTTAGAACTCACTCCATACAATTCAGTAGCTTTATTTGTTTAAATTCCTTACTTGTATTAATAAAGGTCTATCACTTTACTAGCACATAATTTTGAAGCATGACAGAGAGTTTTACATTATACGATAAAGGAGCAATTTGTTTATCAATAATATTATTAGGTGTTTGTTTTTGGGCGTCCATATTTTAGCGGAAAGATCGATAAATCTTTTATATCTTGTGTTAATAATTACTGAAAGAAATTTAATTTCAATACAAGAAATTTAAAATGATTTAAAAATTTGAAATAAAAAAAGACGTTTTACGCATTTGTCATTTGTGTCATTCTCGCAATTTGAAGAAATACAAAAAAAATATAAAAGCCATCTACTGGAGTAAATATTCATGATTCCTTCTCTCAATTACTGCTTTATTTAAGCTGGTGTAGATGGGAGTACTATACATTTAGAATTCTACATACCTTTAAATGAAACGAAACATTAATATCGCTATACGTTTTTCTCAATAAATTATCGTAAACCTAACGCGTCACTTCTAAGCGATCAATTAATTTCGTAAGGTTTCATAAATCTTATACTATTCTAGAATTTTCTTTTTCATATTAAAATTATTTTTTTTTTATTACAATACATATTTACGTTTCTATTGTTATGAAATTATAGTTTTAGTGTACTTAGAGAGTTTTTTTTCCAAATATTTTTAATAACTTCAATGTCGTTGTAGGCGCCATTTGGTTATGAATTGATATGAATGATTCAATTTCCTTTTTTTTTTTTATATAAATTATTTTATTACAAATATTTGCTAAATGATTTAATACCCCTTTGATAAGAATATGGCAAACATGTTCAAATTTGTTCATTTTTTATAAAAGGTTTAATGAAAAAAAGAAAATGAAATTATTTAATTGATAAAATATTAATAATCGATTAAAATCGCACTTAAGTCGTCTCCATTATGATTCTTGACAATTAATAGTCGTCAATTTTTGAAAAATAATCTCTAAATGGGGTCAGTTTATTTAAAGTACATTTTTTTCAGTTGTAGTGGTAGAAATGCATACGTATATAAAGTGTGTACATAATATATGTATATACTAAGTGCAAGTTGGTAAGCACTGACGTGAAAGTTTATTTTAATTCCAAAATTTTAATTTTATCTTGTTGCTTGGGCTGCATTTTTATTGCATTCTTTTATTTTATATAAGTACAATTACTTTATGCGTTCTTCAAACACATATATGTGAGTTGCGAGTAATCATACGTGACTTCTTTTCTTTAAAATCTTTCCCTTACAAAATTGTTTCAACAAAATAAATCTCAAACTGCATCTCGACAGCAGAATTTCAACTGCATCTGACTCAATAGTGAACACGGTTTAAAGAATTGTTTATTTAGTGTTCTACATATAAAACCTATACGATAAATGTGTCTCAACACATTCGTAAACTTATGTAGGTGCTATGGCATTCGATAATAATTATATTTTCAAATTTCTTTAGAAACAAAATGTTTTGATTATTTTTATTTGCAAGTTCAATTCGAGAATTTCTGGAAACTGTTTTAATAGTTTAAAATTGTTACACTGGAATATTTCTTGTTATACAAATCTTCCAACCTAGCTGTACTCAATTAGTTTTTCATGGGTCAGTTGTGAAAAAAAAATAATTCTATTTGTTAGCCGTACATGGAGACAAAATTTGTTGTAACGTTGAAAAGAGTTAACATTGAAATTTAAGAAAGCTTCTAAATAGTTGCGAAAATGTTATTTTATGCTGCAATACAAATTTTAATTATTATTCAAAATTTCATTTTGTTTTATTAAAATTATTTTAATATAGTTATTAAATTCAAATCCACCATAATGGAATACGTGCCAATTTGCATGAAGCAAATACTTTCAAAAGCTTGCTTGATTTTAAATTCCAACAATCTAAGAATTTTAATTTGTCATAATTTCATTTAAATCAATTGTATGTATATGTATATATGTATATATTTGTATGTGCTATTTTTTATCAGCTTGATAAAGTTTTTATAAAATATTTTATGTTTTTTCCGGTAATCTCAATTTACGTATACTCGTATAATATAAAAGTGCATAAATGAAAAAAAAAATAAATTTTTGATTATTTTCTTTGACCATATTTGGTTCGATAATTTTTGCCATTTATATTTGTAGTTTTGCATTTTATAGAGTGATTAATTGAATATTAAAAAATTAGGTGGCAATTATAGTCATAAACTCTCTTATTTAGTCATGCAAATAAGTCGAAAATCGTAATAATTATTGTTCTTACCACCATACAAGCTAATACGTTATTGTGGATCATTTTTTAAGCTAACAAAATTGATAATATTTTGACTTTCTATGTAAGTTCATTAATTTTTGTTTAACGAAGTAGACAGAATAATCAAGTTTAAGCCTAAAATATATTATAAGGGTTAAGAGCAGCTTTAGTAAAATTTATGGCAATTATGAAAGAGAAATTTGTAATTGCCGAATAAATGCTTAATTCTCTACTGAGTTTACTCAACTTTATTTTAGTAGATATTCATAATCGGTTTGGTTACTAAAATAATTAATTCTTAGATTTCATATATAAGCAAAAATGCTTTGAATTTAAATTTTAAATGAATTTATAAGACATCTCTTATACACCATAATTCACTAATTTCCCTTTCTTGCCACAATATTTCTGCATTCTAATCAAAATTTTAAATTCACTTTTTTTTTTCAATTCTTATCGTATAAACTAGTTGATTTATTTTATTTAGTATTTAATTATAAATAAATACAATAAAACAATCTTTAAAAAACTAAAAAAGTCTTTTAAAAAATGAATGCCAATAAAGTATTTTATTAAGTAAACATTATAAATACTTATGTTATGTACCCATAATGTTGTTACTTTGAGGTATACCTTAAGGTATAAAAATGATTGCTATGTGTATAAAATATTGTGAACATGTAAATATTTCAAACGGATGTTACATTGTAATTCAACATACAACAGCCTGGATATATACACATATGTACGGATGTATGTAAGAACATAAAGAACCTTAATGTATATAATTGTATATTTTAAAATAATGGTAAGAAAATATTGTTGGGTATGGTAAAGGTGTTATTGTAAACGCGATTCAAAATATAAAAAAAAATAATTTTCTTACTAACTTTTTTTTATTATATTGTTTCTATTATTTTTATTATGATTATTGTTATTTTGATTCTATATACTACCAAGAGTATGCTATGATATTTTTAATAAAAGTTATTCTCGTTGTCACCATAAATATGCCCATATAGTTACCATTGTTATTTAGTTTTTTTTTTATTATCGTTTTTTTGTATATGGTTGAATCTGAAGAATCGATAAAATTCTATCAATTTTTTTTTTCTGTTTTTCTTGGTATTGGTAGACACTTATTCCTTTAATAACGACATCCTGATTGTAATGATAAGTTCTGTGATTATAAAGATTCTCAGTTGAAGTATATTGGAGTTTACTATATATTTTGCCATTCAGGAACACATTCGGTAGTATGCATGGCAAAATATTAGATAGTATTTTTAATGTACGCCGAATTACTGGTATGAAAATTTTATAGTGATTGTTGATTTAATTGTAAATTCAACAATAATTGTTTTGATGCCGATAAATTGGTTTATTCGACTTCATTAGAACTTTTATGCAACTTATAAGACTAGCTAAGTTTTGTTTACGATATTTTTCCTTGTTTTTGTCTCTTTTCAAAATTTTCCTCCATGCAATTCACTTTTGTGCATTCCTCCAAATTTTTTGCACTAATTCTTCAATAGTTCATAATCTTCTTTGTCCGTTCCATTTCAAATTAGATTTCGCTTGTCCTTTGCTTGCTCTTCTAGTATATTTTTGTAGTTTTCTTTAATATTGGCTAAAATAAAATAGTAGTTCTATGTCCACTTACCTTGAGGATAAAAATCATTTATCATGTTAGGAACGAATGACAAAGAAAGCTCCGCCGTCAAAAGGACAAGATAAATTGAAAATGTTTGTGTTTCAATAAGAATCCTGCTTCTATCACAAACTTTATTTTCCTGCCTACTCTAGTTACAGGTTTATTTTTCGACTCGAAAAAAATACTTTTAAGATCTTCATAAATTTTCAATATACTTGCAATCGAGAAGCAACTCCCTTAAAAGAGGGACAAAATATTTTTACGAATTTTTACCTGTAATTTTTTTTTGGATTCAGTTAAGGTTTTGGAGTAAACAAACAGTTCTGACGCGAATTAATATTTTTCATCCCAAAAATTTTATAATGCAAGGAATGAGTGTACGTTGCATATATATTTATAACTATATATACATAAAAGTATATTTGTATGAATATTTATGCTTTTATAAAAAATTTTTTTATTATTTTTTTCTTATGATTCTTGTATATTTTTTAAAGTTCATTTGATATCTTATGGTTTCTTTCGTGTCTTTTGGGACTTTAAATTTTATTTATTTTTTTTTTGTTTTTTTTTTTAGAAAAACATACAAAAAAAAGTCATATTGAATAAGAAAAAAAAATATGTTAAAAGGAAAAACAGAAACTTAAATGCAATTGTTTGGCTACTTGCTTTAATTTTATCGTAACGTGCACATAAGTACATTTATTATTTGTACATTGGGAAAAACAAAAAAAATAAAAAAAATTTTCAAAGGCAATGGATGACGATGACGTGGTATCGTTTCTGGCTTTTGATTCAATACAGAAAAATAATTCATTACGATCTCATTTTCATTTAAATTTTGTTTTGAAATTAACGCCGTGGAATATTTCTGGTTTAAGGCCTTTGCAAAGACCAAAGCAATTAAACCAATTCTGATTTTCGTTTAAACAGCTTTAAGAAACTTTTTCATATAAATTGTCTAAATATGACCATTGCACTTACAATTATTCAAAATTTTTTTCCAAAAATATAAGCCATGCCGAAAGGTCAGTGTAAGCAAAAAGATTTTATGTCTCTTCAATAAGAAAATGATTTGGAGACATTAAAATCACATAATAATTTACTGGTCCGGGGCGGTGGGATTAATTTTTTACAGAACCTTCCAAAATTTTTTTCAAGTTAATTAAATAGCTCAATAATTTAGAAGCATTTTTCTAGGGCTAGTAGCTTAATTCGTGAAACAGTAAATGAAATCGGTTCGACTTATTTAAATAACTGTTTCAAATCACGTGTGAAATTTGTGTTACTCTCTGGTAGCTGACTAATTAATTTATAAATTCGTTATTCTATATATTTAAAGAAATTCATGTAGGAATCATTTTTTTTTACATGAAAACCCATCATTGTTGTTTTTTTTTGTAATTCTAAAATGAATTTTAACACATTGCTATTATAAAAACAAGGTGGATACCAAATTTAAATTACCTAAATTCACCAATTTGTTTATTTATTTATTCATTTAGTAAGAGTTCCAACAGAAAATAAAAACTGTATGCTCACACCTGTATCACGAGAATCTATTTTAAAAACATTTCAAAGCCAAAGCAATCTTTAAAAAAAAAAAAAAAAAAAACAAATATAAATTTTTAAATTGTATATGAAAAGTAAATAAAACAAGAAATGCAATAGGTACAAAAAATAAATAAAATATTGTTAAGCCTATTAGAGATATAAGAAGAAAAAAAAAATTTCTTTCCGTACAATTTGTAAATTTTTCTATAAAAAGGCTTACATCCACAATTCAAACGTATTTGAAAGTCATATATATACCGTCCGTATATATATAGCTATACTTAAATCTGTATTTTCATTTTAATTTCCAACACAATTTTTTTAAATACACACAATTATATTGTTTAAGAATGCTCTAACCGAAAAAGAAAACGAAAACCAGCGTACAAACACAATGCATATGTATAGATTTATGCATAGATTTGTTTAGAAGAAGATAGTCAGGTATAAAAACGTGAGCTTCGATATTTTGTTATTGCATGAAAGAATATTTAATTTATCTTAATTACAGTTCTACATCGGTTCCTCTAGAAAGCAATAGTTCACTCGTTTCGCCTTAATCTTAAGAAGAAAAATATCTCATTTCTAATTAACATATATGTATATTGTATAGTTTTTTGGAAATGTCAATTTTCATTTTCAAGCTTTCACTTTTAAGTTTTCGAAAGTGTCATATTTGGAAATAAATCCTGCATGCAAAATTATTTCGCTCTATTTAACACTCGTTGGGGCATTTCTCCGAAATAAAATTATTGTAAAAAATTCTTAAATGCGTTTTTTTTTTTAGATTTTATGTCTTATTGTAATACTTTTTGAACTAAACCCTTCTGAACCGCAATTAGTTGAAAAATGACATTTTATATCTAATTTTCCTGAACTGATTGTTAACTAAATGTTTTCGCAAATAGGCTTTTCAATGGCAGTAGTTTTTAAAATTATAATTCCACTTGGTGGAATGTATGAAGAAATGGCATTTTCTTTATTTTAATAAATAATTATTTCATTCGGAAAATTGGGTCTTAAGTTTCACCTCAAAAACCGGCTCTAATCTAAAAGCTCATCAAGCTTAAACTTAAGCTCAAAAAAACTGGCTCGAATTCCTAATGCTTACATTTGCTAAGTCCGTAGCGTGTCTGAAAAAGTAAAACTCTAGAAATCTCTGAACATAGAAGATGGGTCACCGTTTCCTCCTCTTTTTCGCCACACCAGTTCCTACACATATCGTTCACGGAGCGACCCATTCTCCTTGCTAACGTACATATACATACATATGTATGTATGTTAGCAAACATTTTCAATAGCGAGTGTAAACGCATATTAAATAAAATTTTTTTTTTTGTATATTGAATTTTAATACAATTAGTTATAACTTGTTGAATATGTAAATATATCTGATATAATATTATACATTATGTACAAACTGAATATACAAACATTCATACATAGTGTATGTATGTGTGTAAATAGTAAATGCATAAAAAAATATATTAGGTATTCTTACTTTTTCTAAGAATTTATTGGCGTCGGAGTTTTATGAATTTCATTCTTGTCTTTCTATATTCTGCTGGGCTTCTACTTAAATTTGTTTTTCCTCCTTTTTATTTTGTTTTTTTTTTGTTTTGTTGGTTTGGTGTACTTTTCGTCGACAGACAGTACGGCTAGCAAAGTGATTTTTTTTTTGTATTTTCTCTTTTTAAATCTTAATATTGTTATTGTATGGATTATTATGTATGAATGTAGGCACTAAAAAATATACAAAAGGGTATTTAACATAGAAGTGAGAATCAAAACTCAAAATATACCTTCAATATTTTTTTTTTTTGTTCACAAACGACTACACTTTATTTTTGTACAGAAAATGTATGTGCTTATGTAAATATTATTTACATACTTTTGTATGTACATATTATACGTAAATATGTATATTTGTAGAAATATTTATATTTCTATATTATTTTACATGGTTATATTGGATAACATTTATACTCTTTTTTTGCTCTTTGGTCTTTAGTGTTGTTTTATTATGGCCATTTCAAGTATTTTTAAATTATTTTCTTCGATTTTGTGTTTTTTTTTCTCTTGCGTTTTGGTTTTATGTTTGAATGTTTGTTTGAATGTAGTTTTGAATGTATGTATATGAAAAAAATCATAGTCTCAATTTCTTCAGGAGGCGACATACTGTCTGCCAGGTAAAATATTTTTTTAAAGGAAAATTTTTTATTTTGTTTTTTTTTTTTTTGTAAACAATTTTTGAAAAGAGTAGCAGGAGAAGAAAAAAAAACTATTAGTAAATATGTATGTATATTTGTATGTATGTACATTTTTAAATATTTTTTTTTATAGTTGATCGTCCATCGTTTATACTTGTGATGTTTACTGTGAATTTAGTGTTGTTTCTTTTCTTCTTGTCTCTCTTTTTTTTTTCACTTTTTTGTTTTGTTTTTGGCCTTTGACATGTTATTGTTATTATTTTGCTTTTCTCATATATAATAACTTGACGTCGTAGGTATTTGAACAACAATTTCAACAGTCAAACATTTTGCTGTTGTTGTATTTATTATTGTAGTTTATAACATTCAATGAGTGCATGATAATTCACTCTGGTGTTGATTATAAACAACAGAATTTTGATATAAGAAAAAAAAAACTGAAAATATTACAAGTTTCAATACAAAAAATTTTTTATTAAAGAAACAAAAAAAAAAAATCAAAATGAAAACTGAATGAAATGGAAACGTAATAAATTATCAATTTTTCTTTATTATTTTATTTTCTTGCTATTTTTCGGTAACTTTTAACACTAAGGAATCATAAAAGTAGAATGAAGAAAAATATACAATTTTATTTTATGATTAAAGAATCAGCAATCGAATTTTAATATTTTCTTTTGTGTTTGTTTATTTGAAGAAAAAACATTTAAAATAAGGACATGTCCGATATTCAAAAGTTTCGACAATAATATTACTTAAAAAATACTATTTTCTATTATAGGGGGCTTATTATTCGTGTTTGGTAACCTCTTCATTACATACCTTTATAATTGGCATATATATACTATCTAATTGAGTTGTTGTATGCACACCCATGCCGCAAATCTGAGTATTTTGCGATAACATCTCACTTCAAAATTTTAATTTTTTCACTTTCTCCCTTATATTTTTAAAATTTCATAATATGATTTTCCTTTAATAATTTCTATTCGTTTCAAAATTTTTCATTTTTCCCATTCAATCATTGACCTGAACCTTTTTAAAATCATTTTCGGAAAAAAATTTCTTCAAGTTTTGTGTTCATTTTCACTGCTTAATTTTGCAGTATGTGACTCTTGTGCTACTGGTGCCTTGCCATTATTATCCTGAATTTAATCTGCTGTTCTACAGTCTTTGAACGTATTTAAAACTTTATTTTTAATTTCAAATCCACCTTTTATGTAAACCTAAAAATAGAGAGAGAGAGAGAGTTCTTAACGTTGAACAATGTGAAATAACAGAGTAATTTGTAAAATTTTTAAAATTTAAGGTAATGGTGCTCAGGTACCACAATTACGTAAAATATTTCATGTTTTCTTTAAAAATACTCATAAAGAAAAATATTTATCGCTCCCTATACATTGATCTTTATTAAAATTTATTGTGAATTTTTCAAATTGTTTTGCATATCTGTAGGCGCTCATGTGTCATTGTATTATTATTTAGTTCAGAATAATTTTTATGTCAAATTTTACTTTTATACTTTCGAATTATTAATAAATTAAACAATTTAAATAAATTCCACATATAGAAATGTTTCAAAACTCACTATATGAGTGCTAAAAAATTTAAAAAGATGGCACTTTATTCATTTACTGTAAAATATGAAGTTTTCAAAGTATGATTTTTAATTTAAAATTTCAATAACATTATAAACGCTAATATGTCACATGAAAATACTACAAAATTCTATTTTATAAAACGAACAAATAAAAACAGAAGAAAATACCAAAATTCAAGAATTTGGGAATGTGTTGATGAGTACCTAGGTACACTTTTTTTTTATAGGTCTTTAATTGTAATTATTTTGAAATTTTATTTCTCTTCTCAGTTTGTCTTTTTTTTTTTTTAAAGTCCCTTTTTTATTTGACATTTAAAAATTCTATATAAATAATTCATTATAAATTGATTCAACATTTAAAGAAGAGATTCGAACACCTTTTAGTTTCCTTTCTTTTTTTTTAATAAAGTGTGCATTATAATTAGAGAATAAAATCCAATTTTCGTTTCTTTTATTGTTGTTTTCTGGTATATTACCTAAAATTATATTGGATTGAATGATTCGTGTATTAAAAGAACTAACAAGACGACGAAAAATGGTCATTAAATACAAGAATTTTTATAGTTTCATTCAAAAAAAAAAACTTTTATTAAAGTATTTTTAAACAATTTTGTATTGTAATTTTTTTTGATTCAAAGACAATAATTGGATTTAAAGGCGTTGAGAAAGAAAAAAAATTAAAAATTAAATAAAATTGTTAAAATTAGGTAACACTCGTATGTTCTTATTTCTCTTTTTCTTTTTTTTCATTATTATAGGTCCGTAAATTTTGTTATTGTTCTCAAATACATAATTTAAGGTTCAAAATTAAATTTTTCAATATTGATTTTATTAACGTTCTTTATTTTACGAGTATTCTTTTATCACATTTTACAGAAGAAAAAAAAATTATTACAGGTTTTTTTACATTTTGTATTTTATGTACCTATATGAACAAGAAAAATAAGAATTTACCCTGGCACCAAATTGTCTAGTATAATTGGAGCAATTTAAAAAATATTGAATAATATTTTTAAGAGTTTGTTGTTAGAATGGCTATATATGTATGTAAGTGTGTGTATTGCTTTTTGTTATTTAAGTTTAAAAATGAATGAAACTAAAAATGAATTTGAATAAGATCGATATTTTGTATATTGTTTTTTCATAAAAAATAAATGATTTCATAATAAACGTTTGTTTCTTGAAGGAAAATAAACATATAGCATTCGAACCGAACATTGAATTTTATTGGCAAAATATTGAGCCTATTGTCTTTCGTTTATGAGTACTGTATATAAAAAATTCAAGTAGAAATCTATAAATGAGGTAGCAAATTTTGAAACATCCAATAGGTTATTTCAAAACGAAAGGGTCTAGATAACCCCGTAAGTCCCGTTCAGTCAGAGTCTCTAAGTTTATTCATATATAACTTCGCTCAACAAAGGCCCATATTTCTCTAGAATTGAAAATTCTTTTACTTTGCATAATGATGAACAATGAGGCTTATTCATTTCTCTGTACTTTTTCAATTCTTAGTGACTCGTTCACTGACTAAATCTGACTTTTTCTATACTTTCTTCAATTTACTTGACATATTTTTTTTTTAATTTTTCATACTCTTGTTATAGAGCCAAAATATACAATAGTTTTTGTTTTTTCTCTTGTTATTTGCTTCCATTTCTTGAATGGAACAAAAAAAAAGTTAATTTTGATTTTCAGGTAATTTTTGGACCAAAAATCACATCATTAAATTTTGTGCCTTTTCCTTGTCATATTATAAACTCTTTGTGATTGCAAGAAGAGAACAAGTTTTTTTTTTTACATTTTTTCCTTATGGTGTTGCAGTTTTTATATGCGAGGCATCGATTGGCGTCTCTATGTCTACCAAAATTTTGAACAAAAAAAAAAAATAACATGAAAATTTTCTTTTGTACCTGTTTTAGGCACAATACTTTTTGTTCTTTTCATTATTTTTTTTTTTTTTTGAAATGCAGTACTTGTCCTTACCAAAAATATTTTTTCCCAGAAAATCCTAAATTCCTTTTCCACTTCAAAAGGTGATTTTTTTTTTATTTTCTTTATACTTATTCAAAAAATTTTTTATTTTTTTTTTTCAATTGTATTGTGCTTGGTTATACCTGGTATTTAAAAGACCACAAGAGAATGTCAAAATTAAAAACAATACTTCAATACTTTTTTATTATTAGTTTGTGTATATGCCGAATAAAATGATTTTAGTGTACTCTTACACATGTACTTTTTAAAAATATTTTGTGAAGCGCACCATTGTTTTGAAATTGGCTTATTCAAAAAGAATGTATTGAAGAGGATGTTATAAATTCTGTCTTATACATTATTGAGAATTCATTAGGCTAACACGTTGAAGAAAATTCGAACACCTGAAAAGAAAATTTTAATTTTTGTTTTTAAATGCGTTTGTGTTATTGTAGGTGCATGATGTGCGTTTACTCGAAATAAAAGTATATTGTACTATTTTATGCAAATAATTGTTAATAGTTTTTAAACTCTTGACTTGAAATTTTGCTAGAATGTATTTTCAAATAAACTTTATGACATTACTACTTTCGTAGTCACAATTATAATATATTTGTATTTAATAGCTTGTAATTAAAGTTAACAACCGAACCAATAGGTCTGTTTTTTTTCCAACTTAACAAAGAGTATAGTTTTGGTCTCGCTATATTCAGAAAAATGAGAGTAACGGAATGTTCACATTATTATAACACACAGACAGCGACAGTCGCACAAATTGTCAAAATATTATTCAATCCACTAACTTAAATTGGGTACGTTATATTGCTAAAACCTGTAACACCGATAGTCGAAGAATTTCGGAAAATTGAAAATTTGTAACTACAACATGCGAGGACAATTGAGTAAAAAACGTCATTTTTAATTTGGCAATAAAAATTAGGGGAAAAACTGTCATTACATTATACGAGTAATTTCAAAAAAAAAAAAATTAGAAAAAAACAATACAAAAACTAAAAGGAGAAGAAAGATTAATACAGCTTTTTTATCTTGTTTTTAATTAAATTATTGTCGCTGTCACTGCCAATGTAAACCGAATTATACGATAACGGCTCTCGCTGTGAGTCAGTTAATGACTGACAATTTTGTAAATTTTCTCGAATTTAAGAGATGGTTCTCTTACTCATATTAATATTTAATTTTTTTCTCTTTACGTTTTAACCCATTTTTTTGGAAATTAATGTATACAAATAGATCTTTTATATGTTAAATTTCATAACAATGTTTGACAGCTTTTACGTGAATTTTCAGTCTGTTATTTCCCGAAATTAATTATCAATTAATTATTTCCCGAATTCCTTAAGTCAATCAAAATTTAGTTTAATTTTTATCTATAAAAAGGTTTGAATTTTAATTTCTTCTTTTAACTTGAATTTTTTGGTTTACGATTTAGTCCAGTTTTGTTTTTTAATTTAAACGTAAATAATAATCCTTTGGTGTTAATGAAAGCACTTGTTTTCATTTACAAATGCTTATATCGTAAAATTCTGTTTCAAGGAATTGCTTTCCTCTCAATTTCAATATAATGTAAACAAATATTGTTAGTAATAAATAATAAACAAAATTTTTTATGTAATTTAATATTAAAATTTTAATGATGGTTTTTTCTTTCTTTGATTAAAAATATTTTTACAGACGTAATAATTATACGCAAAATAAATTTATGAGTATTATACGCATATAAAAAATATGTTCTGCTTTACTTGCAAACAATTCCCTAATTTGCAATTCGATTTATGATGTTACCAAGGGGGTTCGGTTTAATTTCGCATTAGCTACAGAATTAGTTTTTAAGAAGTATAGCTAGTATAATGACAGATTCAGTTAACCTATAGTAAAATCAGCTTGATATTTTAGCCATAGTATATTCTAGAATCTAGAGAATCATTACGTGAAAATAGCAAAAACAAACAGTAGAAGTATAACCGTTATGGAGGTTTTCGTTAATTCTGTTTTAGAACAGTTCTAACTTGTAACACGTTTGAAAACGAAAATATAGATCGGTCGAAAATAATTCACTGTAATAAAGTGAGTCTTGGAATTTATTCTGTAATAAAAAATTCTGTAATAAAGACCGCTGTGCAGAACTTTCTGCACAACAAAAACCCCCAATTGTAGTGTCAGCCGACTATGATTGAAGAAATTACGAAGTTCCCATACCTTCTATGTCATGTTCTATACTATATTCCTTGCATAGAAGTGAAAATTTTTCATTAATTAGGGATTATTAATTATTCATTAGGGAATTTTTTAATGTAAGCAGATACTATAAAAAATATTTTTGACAGATGACAGTACGTCAAATTAAAAACATTATTTGTGAGTTGAAAAAATTCATAAACTGTTCTTTTAGCAAAATTCATCCTCCGCTGTCTATTTATCGATGTTTTTGAGTATCCTACAGTCTGCTCTAGCAGTATATTTTAAACTTTTTAGTACATATAAGTACTATATTATAAATATTTGTAACGATATGTATTTAATGCAATTCTAGTAATTTATATTCTTGTTTACAGATATGTATACAAAAAACAAGAAAATAAAATATTTTATTATTATTGCGTGGTTTTTAAAAGTTCTAAATTCATAACTTTAAAAGAAAATATTTAACATTCTTTTGAGCAGGTGTTTATTTTTCTTTTCTCAAGTTTCTGTTTATCTGTGTATATGGTTTAAGTATATGAAGGTATCGTAGGTGTTCTATTGAATTTCAATATTGTAAATTACAAAATATTTCAATAACAAAATCATTGAAATATTTTTGTATTTATGCAAAAATTTTATTGTTGAAAATTAAAAAAATGTTGAAAATTAATATTGCAAAAATTTTTTCTTTAGTTTGAATAATTAATCATATTACCGACCCTCTCCGATATATTGGAATTAATCGCTTTGTGAGTGATTGGAAGCAAATATATTTTTTTTCGGTAATGTAATAATTTGCAGTTATATGCATTTTATGATAATTTGACATTTTTTTTAAATTAAATATGGCTAACAAAAATTTTTTTTTAATAATGAATTTTTTATGTAAATTGAAAAATTTTTGTGAAAACTTGATTTTGTATTATTAAAAAAATTCAGAACCATATAATAAATTTGAATTTACGAGTATATGTTATATAAACAAAGTGCTCGGGACTTGATAGTCCTCCTTAAACAAGGCGGTGGTATAGATCCATGCGAATAAAAAAAGTTTAGTCAATCACTTTATGTTTTAGTGTAATTGGGTCTCGAAATTGGTTTTTATAAAACGTGTCCAGTTTTTGCTTCGGGACATATTAAAACTAATAAAATTTTCTGTCATCGACGTACATATATGTGTAATGTCAATCACTTTGTTTTCAGTTTATGGTGTTTTAAAATGCGTTTCACCAATTTTACATTTAACCCCAATTTACTTAAAACAACATTATCAAATTTTTTCATATGAAGTTATATTTATCTAATATAAGGTTCCATACACAAGAGTTTTTAAAATATTATTCTAATCTAACGTAAAAAAATAGTTGCAAAGGAGAAGAGCACTCAATCAACAAAGGCATAAACTTTATGGTATTACTTGAACTAAAATCGAATTGTCTGACTTAATATTTCTCAACTAACATATTCGAGCTTTTCTCATTTCTATTAGCCAAACTCTTCTATTATAATTTTTTTACATAAATTTTTTTTTTATATTTATTTTTTTTATATAAATTACAGGTCTGTGTTTCTATTAATACTCGTTCCGTGCTAACGCGCATTTTATAAATATAATTATAAATTAACACTTCTGAGAGTATATTATAGAATACATTTTATGGTATTCATAAGCACTCCTGCGAAAGCTAGTTGAGTATTTTCTTTTTTTTTTGATGGCTTATACCATAGCCCAAATTATCATAAATGAGATTAAAATCAATTAAATAATTAAGAAAAATATTTGAATATTAATTGCTTAAAATTGAAATTTTTATTAAGTTGATGAACTTGTTTAATCACTTACTGTTTTTAAAAAATTATTTAAATTATACAAAAATTTTTAAAATTTGTATATTAATAGTTTTTATTATACACACAAAATTCTTAATAATTGAATAATCTTGATAATATTTTAGGATTACTTATATATTAAAGGTTGATATTTTAAATTTTTTTATTGGATTTTGTGTTTGAAAAAAAAAAAAAAAGTTTTCATTTCTAGAATTTACAGTGTGTCCGATTTCATTAAAATTATGTACGCGTTTAAGTTACTATGGTTAAAAATTGGATGCACCGCCCCCCTCTCCCCTGCTCATTATTTAATTCAGTGCTGTAACATTTCTGAACTATAGTTTGAAGGGTGTCAGAAATATTTGTTACCTTGTTGATCACATTATATGACAAGCTCTTGGAATAGCGTTTGAATTCGAGTAAACATATATTTCAATGCATTTTCAAGCGACGTTTTTGTGAAGACAATTGAAAAACCGACTTGAAATCCAATTATGTGCAAGAATATTACATACCATAGTTGATATTTTATAATTTTTATTTTAAAAATCAAAAACTATTAATAAGGGAACGTACTTAACTGAAATTTGGCCCTCTTATATCAGGTTATCGAATTCAAGTGAATGACAGATTACCAAGGATTGTAGAACAGAACACTTGAGACAAACCCCCCTTTTGGTTGAGGAATCTATTCGTTGATGTGAGTTATGACATGGTTTGGACTCCTTGATGAAGATTTTCACAAAATTTCTTTGGTCCTCTTATGGTCATTTGCCGCTTTCTCAATCTTATTGAATTCATATTGATTTTTATTTAATTTTATTTGTTATAAATGCCGTATGAATGCTACAATTTAAGGTCCACTTATCAACATTTGGATTTTCAACTGCAATATATGCACATATTATATTTGAGGATTATATTAATAAATAAGGGTATTTGTTGCTATACTATATGAAATGATCCCATTATTATACACACAGCGTCTTTCATTCTTTCGCTCTACTTCTTCTTCTTCTTCTTCCTATATCTTGTGTATAGAGTACAAAACATCTTAAATTCTCCTTAAACCAAATATAGAAATAAGAATAAATCAAAGAATAAATTAAAAAATTAAGAAGAAAACCAGATATTTTTTTTATAGGTTGTTTTTTATGTGTATACACAAATAAAAAAGAAAAAAATTATTTTTTTAAATTAGAAAAAATAATAATAAGTAAAAATAAAGAAAAATGTTTTAGTAGACTGCTTGACTCCAACATTTTCTAATTTAAAAAAGGTGTTGTTTTTTTTTTCTTACAATTTTTTGTTGTTTGTTTTTTTTCTCGTTTCTTTTAAATCAAATAAGGCTTCAAGATTTGATTTGTGGGCACGAGATTATTGTTATTTTTTTTTTATATTTAGAAATAATTTTTTATTTCCAGTGTTCATATTACATGTTCTATGTATGTTTGTATGTATTAGTATAGGGTTTTAGATATTAATTTATATATATACGTAGATATCTTTATTGTATAATTTGATTAAAATAAAATTTATGGATTAAATTAAAATTATGAAACATTATTATTAAGGTTCTATTTTTTATTGAATCAAAAACGAAATTCAGGGGGTACCATATTTGAAAATCAAAAATCCATAAAAATTTTAAATAAGTTTTAAAAGATTAATTGAGTACCTGTATTATATTCAGGATCAGTGTGTGTACGTATGTTTTTGATTGTGTATAAGAATTTTGAATTAGGTATAGCTATTAAAGTTTGAAATTTTTGAAATATTTATTAAAATTTATAAAAATTACACATTTATGGTGTTCCAATTTAGACAAAAATTATTTAAAAGATTTGGTTGAATTCGAATTTAATTTTAAATTATACATTTTAAATTAATATTTAAAAAAAAAACTATTAATTAATATGCCCGGGCACATATACCCGGACTACACAAAATTTTATAAATTTTTTTTTTAAATTCGTGACATTTAATATAAATTTCAATAAAAAGAGTTTGTTTAAAGTTTATTAAAAGAGAAAGCTTAAAAAGGGCGGAACCAGACAACAAGATCTTTTATTATACGATACGAAAACGTAAGAACATTTCGAAACATGGTTTGAAGGGCATACGTCTACGAAAGTTTTCAATTTCTGAAAATTTAAAAAAATACTCTATATACGCTTATGATAAAAAAAATGAGAAGGCGGGAAATGACCATAAGAGGACCATACTTAAATGGGATGCATTTGTTATTAGTTTCTGAATTTTTTTCTAAAGCTTTCAGATTTCTATTGGCTCTTCAGAAGTATATTTACATTCGATTATAAGGTTTTTCCCGGTCAAATATAAAGACAACAATGGGAAATAATAAAAAAAAGTGGGTAAAATTGTAAAAGTATATATAAAGACATGGAAGTAGCTGCCACACTTCTTTAAAATAAATATATTATTGTTTTAGAAAATACTTAGTAAAATTTACTTATTGTCTAACAGACCAATACAGTGTAGTTGAAAAGATTTTGTAAAATTTTAATAAAAATTAATGAGTGTTGTTTAATACACCTTTGTAAAAAAGCGTCTATGGCTTGCCATCATTGAAATAATCTTGAAAAATAATGCAAATTTTATCTTGGTATTATTTCAACTATCGGTAATTAAATTACACTCTAGCACTACATACACTTTAAATTTTAACATTAATATATAAAAGAACACTTCCTTTATTTTGCCTTAAAATTAACACTTGTCTGATTCCGATATCAAGTTCCTTAAAAAATTAAATTTGGTTTCTGGTTCAGAATTTAGAAGAAGCAAAAATCAAAATTTTGCGATTTTATTTTTTTTTTATTTGACAATTAACTTTCAATTTAATTAAAGCGTTTTATGTAATATGAGTTTTAAGTGCTTGATCAATTATGACTTGCGTTCTTGCACTTATTTGCGTATGTTAACATTTACTTATAATTTTCACCTACACCTTTGTACACACACACATTCATATAATTATGCAATAAATAATTTTTAACTCGAAAACATTTATTTGCTAATAAAATTTTTTATGGTTATAAATTTTTTTTTTTAAATCATTTGTCAAATGTTAGAAAACTTGAATCATTAAAATTATTTAAAATAATTCCTTGTTATTGAATAAAAAATATTAAATAAAATTCTTGATGTGCCAGATTATAGTGTTATAGTAAATGAATGTAAAAATATCAAAAAGGTTCTTAAAAATTTTTATTTAAATTTCTTGAAAAAAAAAAATATCCATAGTCAAGTTTAAATATGGAAAGAGCAATAACTTTTGCGTTTTCGCATTTTTTTTTATACATATGCGAAATTCGATATTTAAAATTATTAACATTTATTAGCAATTAATTTTTATTTTATTTATTTTGATTTGCTCATTTCTTCTTAAATTATTCCAAGAATTTTATTTTTTATTTCTCGATTTTACATATAAAAAATTGAGAATTTTGATTGACTGATTTTATAAGCAAATATAGGAATTCTATGAATTGTTTATAGCTTACAAAATTTATTTGAGATTGTAGATTAGGTATAAGATTAGAAGAGTTCTTTTGAATGTCAAATTAAATTAAATCAAAAAAGAAATAAGATAAATTATAATGAATTATTAATTATTTATAAAAATAAGAAGAATATTTTTTTAGTTCATAAATTTTGAAGATATTCAATTCTTTCTGTCTGTTATTTAATACGATCCTATTTTGCTTAGAATATTGATTTATAGCAAGTAAATTCTCATCTATAATTTAGTTTACATTATGGACAATATTAAAATATTTTTCGCAAGGAATACGAGTAATAAAATTTGAATTATAAATTTGAGCTCAAAGGTGACTTTGAATAAGGTACAACCCAAACAATATTTTTTTATAATTTAACTTTGTATATGCCGTACGTTTTACTACTTTGTCATTGCTAGACAGGCACTTACAGAAAAACCCTCAAGAAGTGAGGTGAAAATATACATACATTTGGTTGTAGAGGTTTTTGGCGTCTTTTCTGAGACGTTGTATACCGCATTTTGTTGAATTTTCTTGTATAAGAATTGCCCGTGGGCAGAAAGCCGTTATTATTGTTGATTTACAATATCAATTTGCGCGCAGTAAATTATCTTTTCCAAACTTTCAAGTTTTTTTAATTTTTTCATTCTCAAATGAGCGCTTCAACAACATATGGACAGGAATTGTATTCATTTACTATTTTTACAAACTTTCTTTGGCGACGTGAAATTTCTTCAACGTGCTGGATTTCTTACAAAAATCGATAATAAGGATGAATTTTTTTTGTCGGTAGTGCAGTTTTCTTTTGCACATTTCTGTATAATATGGCACATATTTTGCAAAATCCTTAATTTATTGTTCCAAATTGATTGCACAATTATTATATACAAAAATACTTACAATTTTAATTGCATTTGTCTAAAAATTAACTAATAAAGGTTTTGTGTTCGGACTACAAAATATTTTTCCGATGAAAATATTCTTCTATTATCAAAATTAAATCCTCCGCATTTTTCATTATGAATAATACGAGTATTAAATATTTTGTTTATCTTTATAGAAATTTTACATATTTTCATATATACTCGTAATTTTATAAATATATTTTATGAATAATAAATTAAATTTAATTTGAATTTACCTATATATACATATTTTATTGATATATTTAAAAGAAGTTTCTCCTTAATTATTAGAAGTTCTTTTGTCAAAAAAAAAGAACACTCAAAATATAACAAACTCTCTGTATAACACCAATTTAAACTATATGGAATACATTTCAAATGTATAATGCTTATATTATGTTGTATATGTATGTAGAAATATGCAATTAAAAATTATTGGGCTCTCCTGTATTTACAACAATAAATTTAGAAAGAAAAACAAGAAGAAGAAAAAATAAAATAAATAAACCTACAGTATTTACAATGAAATTTCATTTTACAGTATAAGATCGAACATGAGACATCCATAAAAGGCGTCTTGTTGTCTAGTTAAAACTTTTACACCCAACCGGTCTATAAATTTATTTTCATTCTTATTTCTTGTTGGTATTATTTCTTTAACTTATTTATGGATAACTCTCATATGTATGTGTTTGTGTATATATATAGTAAATTGCTGGCTTTAAACATGAAAAATAATAACAATCATAAACAGACCAGAAAAATAAAAAAAAATAATAAAAATCAACTATTTTTTTCTCTTATTGTATTGTAAAAAGTTGAAATATATTAATGTATATATGTATACATTTATACATATATGCATACGTGTATATTGTGTATGTTCACAGTGTTTGATATATGTTAGTTTAAATTATGTACATACAATTCTATATTTGTGTATACAATAAACCCGACATCCAAAATGCAATTTTTCACTTTTCTGTTTTTGTTCACTTTTGTTCAGAACATCGAAGGTAGATGCCGTTGTTACTGTGAACATGTTGTAATCAAAGTTTGCATATTTGCAGAGCAGAGAAGCGGGAATTGTATAGTCTTCAGAGTGGAATATTCATTTTCTTTTAATAACTAATTGTTTTTTTGTGCAATTTTTTTTGGCACACCGAACTATTGACTTTAATTTATTTTCTATGCGTTTACATTCTCAATTCTGGCGATTACCACTCTGGCGAAAAATTATTTTGAAATGTACTTATCTATACACAACATGTCACTATATATTACTCCATAAACATAAATGTATTTTGACAGACAATGTTGATTTTTAAAATTAGTAATTTACACTGCGACTGCTAAAATGTTTTTTTTATAGCAAATTTTTTTTATAGCATTTAAGATGTCAATAAATGCAATGTAATCGCATAAGAGGTATTTCTCAAACGTAGGCAATCAATCTGTTCAACAGCCGCAGCATGACCTTATATACTTATGGCATTAAATAGTATATAAAAAAATATAAGAATAATACATAATTATATTATAGGATATACTTGGAGATGTATAAAAGTAGATGAAACAAAAGTTTTTGCTTTGAGTTCCTTATAGATTTGCTTTTTTTACACATAAGTAATGTGTAAAATTTGAATTGCTTTTTGTATAAGTAGTGTAAATGTATATGTATTTATAAATTTAATTAAGATTGCCATCCTAGCCATTAATTATAAAATTCTTTTGAAAAATTTCGAAAATTTAACTTTGCTTGCACAAATATTATAATTATATTTAACCTGGACAATATGCAATATGTATGTGAGATAATGAAATATGCAGTATGTATGTGAGAGAAACAGAAATTGCATATAACTAGGCGTACAATATTATTGTTCCTGTGACCCTACCTGTGTTTGGAGCAGTATAGTTATAAATTTTTATTGGAAATGACAACTTTGATTTTGATATTTCCTGAAGTAGGTATACAAAAACGTTTTGCAACCATAAATTTTGCATCTATATATGTACCTTCATATAAATGTGTTTAATGTAAATACATACAAATGTAATTCAATTGTTGATTTTGATTAAGTTCATCGAATGAAGAGGCGCACGTACATGCAAGTTAAGATGCAATTTTCATTTCATTTTTTTTTTGTTATAATTTCAATGCTTTTGTTTTATATAGATTTATGCAGCCTCTAAGATCCACACTATATATTATTTACTTAAATGGAGCTTATATAATATTAAATAAAATAATATAAAATTTTGAATTGGAGGAAAAATAAAGAAAATGTAAAGAAAATATAACGCGCCATAGGGACTAAAATATTTGTATTCAAGTTAAAGATGGTATACCACATAGATATAAAGGGTGATTTTTTACACTATTATTTAGGTTTTGGAGTTTCTAATTTTGATACATTATCTGTGTTTCGTTACAATTTGTCGATGTCAAATCGATTCAATTTGATTTGTAATTTCATCATCGAAAATATAAAATCAAAAATTTATTCCTGCCGCCCGAGCAGAATTATTAAAATAAGAGAAAAGTGTTCAAATTAAGAAACTTTTTAATTATTTATATTGTCAAACATTCGATATTGTCCTTCTAGTTGACCAAAAGCATAATATTCGACGCCTCTGGTGTATTTTCCTGGAAATTACATGAAATATTTCGGTTATATCGATCATTCTTTATCGAATGTTGCTTTGGAAAAGAATGTTTAACGGATAATTGACTCAAATTTTGGTTTCTTCGCCAGGCTCACTTAACTAACGTTTACATGAAATCATATTCAAAAATATTAATGAAAGCCATTAATTTGTCGTTTCTAATATAAATAACATGCAAATTTTCAGCATTTTTTTGGTTTTCTTAAAATTCAAAGTCTCAAAAACTTAAAAAATCACCCATTATAAGTTTGCATGTACAACATTTGGGTATTAGACAACATAATATAGAAAATGTAAGAATTAAAAGAGAAAAAAAAAACGAGAAGAGATCTGCAGTTTTCAGTTCATTTATAACAAACATAAGATGTTATTATATTGCACAATATTCTACTTTGGTCTTCATGTTACTCTTTGTCTTCTTTTTCATCTTCTTCATTTTCCTCGGGTATGATGCTCTTCTGTTTCATTATGTTTTGTGTTTTAGTTTTTTTTATTTCTTGTTTATCTATAAAAAGCCAGTTGTTTTCCCTTTTTTTTCATACATTATTGTGCATTATTGGTTACAATTGGTACGATATGTTGTTTGTTTGTTGTTTAATATTAAAAGAAAAAAAAAGAATAACCAAAACAACGACAAAAAAAAAATTAGTCATGATATTTATGGAAAATTTTCCTTTCTGGATAATCAATTGTTTGTGTTCCTCCTCTGTTTTTGCTTTTTTTTTTAATTCTTAATGCTCATTCTATCTCATATTTGGATGATTCTAATATGGAATTTTAAATTGATAAAATAACAAAGAGTTTTCAGCTCAACTGGTTTATATGCAATTTATTTTGTGTATCATTTTTACTTCGCACAGTGTAAGTTTCAGTGTTTTTTTTTTATAATTTTTCTTGTACTTTACGTTGCACACTACGTGTACTTCATTTTCTCGATAAAACAAAAAAAACATATTTTGTTATATAATTTATATTATTTTTTTTCTGTGTATATTTTCTATACTTTTTCTATACTTTTTATTTTGTTTTTTATTTAATTAGAAAAAAAATGAAGGTTGGTATGGATCAAAATAGCTTGTTCCACTGTAACCGTATTCGATTTTTGCAGTACTGTGCTTTCTAAAACGAAATACTAGAAATAGACCACAATTATTCATGATAATATTGAAAAATCATTTGGACCACTCTTAAAAGAGATTACCTCTCTTTCAGCAAGTCAAAACAAAATTGTGCTTCTCGTCGAAATCGAAATCTAAGCAAAAATTAAGAAAAGATAACAACACTTTTCTTTGGTTGGGTTTCACTGCTTGATTCTTGAAATAAATGGAAGCATTCTTCATTTATAAACCAAATACCTGTATAATATTTGTATGAGACAGTGTCCTTCAGTTGTTTACAATACATAATTTAATTAATTGCTGAAAAATTGTCAAAAGTTGTTTCTAATTCGACTCATCTATGTTAAAAATTGAAAAATTCAATTTAATTGCTAAAAAATTAGGAAAAATTAAATAAAATGGACGTACGTATGTATTTTCTTTAAAAAAAAAATCAATATTTCCTTAATAAATTGTTAAACTCATTATGAATTTTAGTTATGAGAAATTTTGCAAGATGGCGATTTATTGCAATAAATGTCTAATTTAAGCACAATTTTTTTTGTGATTGTATGCTCAATTTTTTGTAAAATATTTTAAAATTTTACTCAATTCAATTTTGTATGACGGCAAAAATAGAACTCTATTCAACTCTATCCAATTCCTATCAAACAAAATTAATGAACATAATGTTTGACAGCAATTATAAACAAGACAATTCTTTGTTGGTCTTTGAGTCATGGTACTCTGAAATAGTGTTTTATTTGGCCCATCCTAATTTATATTTTATTTACAATTTTAATAAAAAAAAACTGGAAAAAATAAGGAACACATCATACCTATGTGTATTTTTTTATAAATATTTTCCATATAGAATTTTATTATTTTTGCAAGAATGCATGCTGCATGCGAACTGATTACGTCGATTTTCTTTATTTTATTATTTTTTTAAATTTAATTTTCTTATTTTCATTTATTTTCCTTGATTCCTTATTGAACTTGAGTTGTTTCATGTTTTTCAATATTGTTATTTTCTTTAATAAGAATTGAAAATTAAAGAAAAACAAAAAAAACACATGCACTGCACGACCAACTCTAAATTCAATTTTTAATAAAAGGAAGAAAAATATGGAGATGTGTGTTTGTATGTATATTTATAAAATAATAATGGTAATTTTCAATAAAAAAATCAGGAACAGAAAAATCAATATAACATTTTTATATTGAATTTTTTGTTTCATTCAGAAATTTTAACTACTTCTCTATTTTGTATTAAAGACGATATTGTATAACAATGTTTGTGTATTAAATTTTTTGGTAATATTTTAACAAATTGTAGATTTACCGAATCGATTCGTTAAGTTTCGAAATCATTTTGATTCGTTAAGTTTCGAAATTATTTCGAAATTTCCTTGCAATATTAATTGAATGTTGTTTAACACTTACAATAAATATGCAATTAGAAAAATACATTCTTTTTTCTTTCAAGAATGTTATTAACGGTTTATAAAGAACGACTGAATTTGAAGAAGGCATCAAATTAAAGGAAAAGACTCCTTTTTTATGTGCAAGCGAAAGAATGGATTACATGAAAAGTAAAGTTTGTCGTCTCTTGTCACTGAATGTGGAATTGGTCGTGAGACGACTATTAGACAAACAAAACGGCTGTATATCGATATGAATCACAAAAGGGTCTATGCCTGAATATGAAAGAAGTTGTGCTCATAATATTGTCTTACTACTATGAATACAACGTCTTGCTTGTCAACACAACACAAAATATCGTAAAAAAATGAGAGAGAATGTAATGCGATATGCGTGCTTTCATCTTATTTGATTTAAGTTTTAAATAAAATATAATTGTTGAAATTTGAAATTACCATCAGAAATTCGCATCTATTTTTAACCCAAATATAGTGTTGCTGTAATTCATAAGCAACTCTTTCAAGTTCCATAAGATTTTGACCCGATTATTAATTCGATAAAATTTTATTTGAAAAATTGCACTACAGCGCTTAAGAGCTCTTAATGTCTTTATTCACGTTTTCTAGAAAGAAAACGTTTTCTAAAAATAAAAACAAAAATTTTGGAATAATTTTGTTTTTTAATTCATTTATTATTGATATCGTGAAATTTTTTGCTTAAAATGGTTAACAAAAATTTAATTTTTTATTAAAATGCTAGCTATTTTCCAAAATTTTAATAAGTTTTGTTTCAGTTTTGTAAATAATTCCCGGAATTAAAAAATTTTAAAAGCGTAATTTTAATGCATAACTATACTTGTTGTGTAAGAGTCCAAGTAAATCGCCAAGCGTTATATTGTGCAAGTGAAGAAAGCTGTGTTTTACTGCACATCTAAGAGATCTAGATTAATTTTAGGATTGAATTTGCAACTTGAACGTGAGGGTTCTTAGAAAATGAATAGAGGAAATTTTATAAATTAAATTATTCGTTCATTTACTGCATTCATTAATTTTGGAAATATTTAGTGATATTTCAGCCATAAATGAAATTTTCACCATATTACTCTTCAATTATAAAACGAATAAGGTCTTAATTTTAATATCTATAAAAATTTGTGAAAAAATCATAATAAGAGAAAAAAGAAAGGGCCGTAAAATTTAATTTTTATTTTTTGTTTAAAATTCTTGTATGTAGAAGTAATAAATTTTAAAGAGGTCATTTTATGATTTTCAATACAAAATAAACCCCGTTATAAACGTCAATATCAAGTTTTATTTTTGCAAACATAGTTGCACATATTGTTATACATACAATGTATGATTATCGTAAGGAATATGCACATGTGTTATAAATGTATGATATGCGAGTTGTTCGATAATTTTTTGGTGTAAATTCTGTAATTATTTTAACATCCTTCTGTAATACAAGCAAATAAAAATAATACAAAATGTGTTCTCATATTATGTGAGTAAACTTACATAAAAATATTATGCAAATTTAAAAACAATATTTAAGGTTGGCTCTCTTTCACTTGTCTGTCTGCTTTATTAAAATATTCTATTCAATCAAATTACCAGTAAGATATTTTGTAATTTGCCAATGATCTTTTATTCTTAAATTGATAATAATCCGCATTTTTCAAATTTGATTGAAGTTAAAACTCTCTAGGTTTCGAGTAGTTATTATTCGAAATTTAATTGTTCATATGGATGTCAATAAAAAGGACTGTAGTCAAACTTTGAAAAGTGGCAAAAAAAGATTATAACACCTAGTCAGAAAAATAGTTCAAATGAAATGTGCCTTATTCCAAACCTGAGGGCAAAATTTGTTTTCCTTTTTCTTCGCACATCGAAGTTAAAAAACAAGGCATAGTTGAGCACAAAAAAACAAAAATTTTACTGAAAGTTTGTGCCCCGTTTTTTTTTTTTGTTGAAGATTCCTTCCAAAGATTCCATATAACTTGGTTTGGCACACAATTGACTTCTATTCAATAATTTTTGTTTTTTTCATTTTGAAATTCTTTTTTGCCTTCGTCATTAAATTTCAGAAAAAAAACTGTTTTTTTTTTTTTGTCTTTTTGGTTGATTTAATTTTTCTTTTAATTTTTTCATTCCCCTTGAATTTACTTTTTTGTTGTTTGTGGAGAAAAATAAAAAAACCCATTAAAAAAAATCTTTCAACACACCATAACAAGATATTGGCCACGGTTCATCCTTCTAAGGAATTTTTTTTTTGAAGTTTTTATTTTATTTTCGTTTTTATTTTATTAAAAAACAAAAATGCACTAAAAAAATAAAATCGACCACTATATACAAAAAAAAAATATATAGTGTAAAAGGATTGGCTTTAGGCCTTCAAATTGGTACAAAAAAAAAAAAAATTGGAAGAAAAAAATAACAGGAATAAACCGAAGAACGAAATAAAACACTGCCAAACGGTGCGTTGTGAAGTGATGATAACAGTCCAAAGTGATTTCGATGACAATGATAATTATAAATTTCTTAAATCAAATTGATTTCTCTAAAAATGTAACTAAAGAAAAAGGTGCTGAATTGCGCCTACAGATATGCAAATTTCATGTTAACATTGTTTTAGGGTAATAAAAACATAAAACAGTAGCTAGAGTGTGAAGAGAACTACAAAAACAAGAACTATGGAAGAACAGTTTGGCGTCAGAAATTCAAAAATTGTCATATTTAAAGGAGTTTATATGCTTCGGCAGTATAGAAATTCCCAATGGCAATACAGCACCTACTTGTAAAATTATAATATAGTTTATTTTTATTTTAAGGGTATATGGCAATGCAGATAGCAATTAAGTAAATTAGTATTCATAAATTAGTTGTTCATATTTATTCCAGCAGATGGTCTAAATTTTTAATATGCCAAATTATTATGGTTAGTTTTTAACCCATAGAGCAGTTTTCAAAAAATTTTAACGTGATATGTTAAAAACCCAAAATATGCTTTAGTTTAGCTGATTTGTTTAATGTAAAGACACATTAAGGGTTAAGAATTTAATTTGCAATATTTTGAATTTTAAAAAATTTCTATATCAACTATTGCCATTTGGTTGGACAAACTTTTCTAAAGTGTACAATTATTTCTCTCATTATTTTTCTTCTTTTTGGGGAAAAAAAGAAACTTATTGAATTCGTCATAATATAAAGGAGAAGGAAATAATTTTTAAAAGATCTCAAACATGATACAAAACATACGTTTCATTCGTATACGTTTTGTATAACAACAATATTGATGGTTAGTTGATTTGATTTTGAGAGGGTCTCGTGCATCATGAATAAATTTTCTTTTTTTGATTTGCCAAAAAGGAGAAGATTGAAAAGAATTCTTTAAATGGATTTTGCAATCTTTTATTTTTTTTTGTTTTTTTAAATTTTATAGAATTTTAAAACATAAAATTTAAATAAGATCACATTTTGAGATTTTGGTGTAATTTTAAATTCCTTCTTTTCTTTTTCATCATTTCCCATTGTATAATTTGGTTATTTTAACATGTATATAATAAAGTTGAATGGGTAGTTCCATGAAATGGTGGTTAACTTAAATAAAGATCACATTTTTCTTAAACTTGTCTTCCTTTTTAGTCGCAAAAATTTGTATTTTCTGTATTTTCTGTACAATTAGGATTGAAGTTTTTGTTTCAGTTTGTTATAGACACTTTTTTTTTTTGACATCTTGCTTTCCGTCAAAAAATACATATACATATATTGTTAATTTTTTAAGTATTAGGTGTCAATAAAATTATTTTGTTAATTTATTTTCTCTTTATTTTGTTTTTCCTGTCATTATTTTGATTGAATCGAAAAGTAAAAATGTTATTTTGGTCTTCACTTTTTTTTTCGAAAATAATGCTCAATTCTACGTTTCTAAGAGATTGGGTCGGGTCGTATGTACATATATTTCATTTTTGTTTTGTACTTTGCATATTCCATAATTTTTAATGTTGTGATAGAGACAAAATAAAAAAAAGATTTCATGCTATAGCGTTGATGTCGCTCCCGTCGTACATGGTCGGACCATTATTTGTTATTTAATTGCGCGAATTCAAACAAAATTTGCTTTTGCCAACATGATTCTATTTATACTACAAATGACATGACTTCATAACATTGTCTTAGCTAGTTATGAACGATGCCGGAAATACAGTAAAAGTTCCGACAGAAAATGTAATAATTCGTTCTATTTTCGACATATTTAAAATAAGTTCAAACTTTTGACTTTACCATTCATAATTTCTAAGACATAATCAGCTCTTAGGAAAAATGTAACGAGCCTGAGTATTTCAAATATGTTAATCTAATGCAACTCTTCCATATTGCATGTAATCGGATTCTTTTATTATATGTATGTTGTATACATGCAACTATCATGACTGGTTAATACAGGAATAATTGTTTAGACTGCAGAAGTGCATGAAAATTTTTTTTTTAGTATCCTTCTTGTTTTAAAACTATTTGATAGGATTTTTATGAAGTTATAAGAAATTATTTTTACTAAATTTCTAATAAGAAACTGGGATTCATATTAAAACTCATTACATATTCATTATTGTTGAAGTATTGCCATTATACGCTAATAAAATTGCATATTTAAAGCATAAATTAAAAAATTATAAATTCCTTACCGAGAATTAAAAAAGGTTTTCGCAAGAACATTCTTGAATTAAGTTTTTCAAAAGAAAATAATAAAATAAAAAAAAAAAAAAAAATTCCGACGAGGATGGGATTCGAACCCACGCGTGCAGAGCACATTGGATTAGCAGTCCAACGCCTTAACCACTCGGCCACCTCGTCTTCTTATTTAGACTTATTTTATTACCTCTTTCATGCTTTCATGCTTGCATCATCTAGCTGTCTTATTTTTGTTTTATTTGTTTTTATTCTGCTATGATAAAAATTTTGTACAAGTATGGCTTCCAAATAAGTTAAGAATTATTTATTCTTTTTATTAAAAATTATTTATTCTTTTTGTCTCGTATTGACAATAAAAATTCATTTTATTGAACACTTGTGAACATAAAAATTAAAAATGATATTTTTTTTCCAAATTTATAAATTGAGAACAGTTGTTAGTCGAGACTAATCAAAAAATCGGATTTGAACAGCTCGGATGAGGTACAATGAACTTAAATTTTTTTGTGTTAAAAAATCTATTACGAGTATATAGGACTAGTTCTTAATATTAGTAGTTCTACTTTTCTAATTAAACCATTTTATTTGCTCATGCATTGTATGTGTGACTGTCTTGTTGTTATTTTGTCAGAAATACTTTCGAATCACTGTATGATTTGGCTTCCTTCTGCAGATTGCGAGGTATTTTCTTTACAACGAATATATTCATGGAACATTTTGTATGTATGCCTAAAAAACTCAACTTATCTACCTTGTGAAGATTATTTCATAGAGTTTCGACAGCAGTTTTGGTAAAACTTATACTTCAAGTGTTTAACTAAAATTTGTTGTCAGGGATTTTTCCTCTCACTTCAGTTTAACTGTGGCACAGTTTAAAGAATGATTGAAAGTTATTGTTTTTTTTAAGCAAATTTATTCAACCAGGATAATTTAGGGAATATTAAAAAATCATACTTCTTTTATGAATCAAACATTTGCATTCACAAAGAAGGATCGGAATACAGAAGTCTCCCTCCTCCCCACATCATTCATTTATACCCATTCTTCCTTAAGTTTTCCTTTAATCGACATTGACATCACAAGACATAATAATGGTCACGTTGTAACATAATGTTTCGGCTGTTTCCTTGCCATTTCTTTCTTCAGTGCTAGTTGTTTCAGATACGGATATTCAATGAATTTATTCATATTGAGGTGACAACATATACATATAAATTTATATATTTTATTAAATTATTTCAAAAGTAAAAAAATTGAACTTAATAAATATTTTTTTTAAATAAATTTTTACTGTCGCGTTGCTCTGCACATTTATAAAGTACCTAATGTACTTATTCATATTTTTCTATTCTAATCTATTCTATCTACTTCACCGTATAGATACACACATTAATATGTACGTATGTATAATATAATATTTGTACATGGCTCAAAAATACACAATATTTACGAATACTGTCTACATACAACTGCTTTAGTGTTGCTTACCTTAAATTTTTAAGTAGAAAAAAAAACAGAATTTGTTATCACCCCACCACAATAAACAGCTTTACCTAATATTGAATTTATTATTGTATACACAAACTATATTTACATACATATATGTACATACCTTATGAAGGTACCCTAAAACAAAGGTTTGAACGATTGAATTTAATTTTTTCCATTAAACTTTTTATTATCATGATTAAATATATATGTACATATGTATGTACTCAAAGGCTATAAATATATCTACCAATTATTGTCAATATCAAAATACCTTTTATCTACATATGTATATATGTATGTTTATGTGTATTAATTCGTTAAAGATAACTTACTATAATGTTTAAAGTATATTTGTGCACAAGTACAATTGTGTGTTAATGTAGAATAATGCCAGTAGCGACAATAGTGACGCCGTAATGTCTCGTATGATCATCAGTTTTTTTTTACGTTTTTGCTTTAATTTTTTTTTGTTTTTTTCGGAAAACAAACTTATGTTGATGTTTTTTTACTCTAATATTAATAAAAAAAAAAAAAAAATAAAGTTACCATATGTTTTGAATTTTTTAAATGGGGACAATGCATACATATTTTTTTAAACCGATCTAAATTGTATTATAGAAATGGTATTTTAAGAGTAATTGTGACGCTATTTTAAAATTATAAGCATGTTTAAAAGATATATTAAGAAAAAATCTCAAACTGTTCCTCTAGAGATTCTCTAAAGACTTAAAACTTCAGTTATTTGGTGGAGAATATTGTGAAGGTTTGGCGTCAGAAGATCTACATTAGTTAAGAAATTCAATAGAAAGTGATCGTTTTTAAATGATCGATCGTCGCTCTTGAACAATATATGGCTGAACGTTATGAAAAAGAACTAATAATTCGATATTTATTATTGAAAACGCAAATCCATTAATTCCATGATAAATAATTATTGTAATTTGTTGATTTTAGCGATCAATGAAAGGATCAGATAACGCTCACTTAATGATTTTATTTCCCTTTTTCTTGTGTACTTTTCGATGGTCTCTCTAATTTTCAGTCATATTATAATAAAAATGTGCTTTGGCATGATAAAACATATATCCATATACTTTTACATAAATGTATGTATATACAAGTAAGGTTCTCATGTACTTTTTTTTTTTGGGTAGAAAAAGAAGAATTACGTTTGGAGTTATTTCTCTTTTTGTTTTTACTGGGTTGAATATTTTTCAAATTTTTTTGGTTAATTTTTTTTATTTTGAACTCTCTGGAACAAACAAAACCACATTGTTATTTTCTTATAGATTGTATAGTGAATTGTAAACCCAGTGAGCATCATAATGTACATACATATGTATGTATGTACATCAAATATGCATACCTAATGTTTGAACGGCATTATTATTGTGAAGTTGATTCAGTATTGTATTGTAAGCTATATGCACATTCACTGCACATACACCCCTACATAAATGTACATACATAATTATATGAATTTATATAACATTTATGCCATGGTATTTTTTTATGAAATTTCTATGACCAAAAAGATAAGATGAATTTCCATGAAAAGATCTTTAAGTGCCAATACTGAATTGCCAGTATTTCCTTTCTTATTTTGGTTTTTTTTTCCATGAAATCTCGTATATTTTTTTTGCCATTAATTTTATTTCTGAATTTATTTTGGTTCTTCTTCTTTTTATTTTGTATTTTCTTTTTTAGATCCTTTATTTGGGTAAGTGCAGCCAGTACATAGATTTTGGAAATGGGCAATAACAACTTAAGATTTAAGAAGATATTTTTTTTTTTTTATTTTTCGTATTCTGTTTTTGAGTTTTCGATATATGTGTATGCTATGTGTTTTGGTTTTAATCCAAGCAATCGTTTTATTTTTTTAATATTTTGTTGAATGTATTGATGCGAACATAAGACCAGTTTTTAATATTAATAAGATCTCGTTTTATGTTGAGGAACGGATTGGTTTTTATTGTAATATGAATTTTGGACTTTTTAATTTTTTCAATTTTTGGTGAAATTAATAAAATATAAATTAATAAGATATACCGACCACCTTTATATGCTTGTACTATTCATTGCGTCAAATCGGGTCACGTTGTGACATCTTATAGTTGATACTAGATTCGCTCTTGTAGAAGCTCTCAAACGAGCTTGCGAACTACAAAGATGTAAATTAAAACAGCACTCGTCAATAAATATCAACTTTTCGTAGTTTTGTGGGGTCCGTCGCGTAAATTCCCTCGCATATATTTGTGGTAGCTCTAAAGTGCGTGTGTTATTCATACGGTTTAGCTCCTCTGACGCTAAATTAAGTGTTATTTTTAGTGTCCTTAATCCTTCGAAAATGGGTGTTAAGGATAATTATATTTGATGGCTGTTAAGGATAACTTTTAATATTTTTCAGGGTAATACCGGGATACCGTTCCATTAGTCTTTCAATACTATCAAAAATTCTTGCTGTCAGTTTTTTTGCCTGGCTTGGGGAGGCCAAGCTTTTCGACCAATATTTTCTCACATATTTTTTTTCATTTTTAATTATTGATTTGACTGTATTATTATTGATTTCGTCTATTGACGATATCACCGCAACCTCTTTAATAGTCTTTCCTTATTCGTATAGTTTAATGAGTAAAAGCTTCATGTCTTTTGTAGTTTTTGCATTTTTGTTGATTAATCTTCTGTGAGTAACACTATATTTGTGCTAGGAATTGCTTCATCTAGTTGGTTTCTGGTTGAGTTCTCACAATTCAAAGCTTTACACAATAAAATAATCTTTTTCAGAAAATGTATCCATTTTAATTAAAAATATTGATTAATTTAACGACAGAAACCTACGTATATACTACTGAATTAATAAAGTAATACTTTCAAACTGCATTAGAAGATTTATTAAAAATAAGATAAGAAATTGGAAAGATTAATAGTGGTGATGTTATTACATAATACTGATATTACCTGTTTAGCTTATGTATCAATAAATGATAACAACATTTAGACATCAAAATTATTTATTTTCAATATTATAATATTGAATACAAGGCTATGAGCAGTGTATCCGTGGTTATTTAAATTCATTATCATTACATTTATTAATTTTCATTAAATAGTTGTACTTTCTACAAAAGGTTAATTTAGAAAAAAAAAGTTTAATTTCCAGTAAATTAATTTATAAAAATTTTATCAGCATTTTGGTTAATAGCAAACGGCACCGCCCTAAATATTTGTTATTAATTACATAATAAAAAAATTAAATTGATTCAAATTTAATTCAAAAGATTTAAAGTCTTAATTTGAATTAAACATAATAACATTATCAAATTTTTTTAATTTTTTTGTATAAGAAATTTAAAAGTATTCTTTATTGCCTTATATGGAAATTTTTTAATGACTAACAATAAAAGTTAAGTACTACCTAAGTATTTACTTACACATTTTTTAAGTGAATTAGAATGAGAAATTATGACAGAATTTAAGGTTAAAATTCAATCAGAATAGAAGAAACTCCTTTTTTGACTTCTAATTTCAATTTCTCATATTGTTATCGGCCTTCTAACTGTCGTAAAATGAAAGACAAATGAATGCAGCACTATTAGATTTGTAATTTTGCAATTTAAATTACCGATTGCTGCTGATTATATTTACGCAGTGTTCTAATATAAAAGAGGTAAAGGGGAGAGATTATTTCTGCTTTCTTATAGTATTTTTATTTTTGAATATATATACACAAGTGTTGTCGTTTTAACCCTGGAAATCATGTATAAACTCATATACTTATATATTTTTATATATGTATTATACACATACATTATAATAAATAAATTTTGAAAATTTTAATATTTTTATAATAAAACCTATAAAATTTAAATCAAAAAATCATCAAAAGAAATTTATTAAGCGTCGTCAAATGAAAAGAAGTAAAAAAAAAACTTAAAACTTTCCGAATATGATAAACGTTTTATTTCTTTTATTAAAAAAAAACATTTATTCGATAAACTTAATAGGATCAATAAATAAAATTTAAAAAAAAAAAAACAAAAATTGATAAAAATCGACAATTTCATAGCCAAATATTTACTTTACGACGCGATGGCCTTCCTAATCTTACCAAAAAAAAAAATATATATTTTAAACCAAAAAAATAAATAAACATTCTTGGTTGTTTTCCGAACTATCATACATAAAAATATTATAGACTTTAATGTTTTTTAAGTGATTGATATCAAAATTATTAGTATACCAGTAGCGTATTGAAGTGATCTTGGGTGACATATTAAAAATATTGGAATATGAAACCAGGAACTGTAAATAATAAGCTGGCATTTAAGTTGCTATCAAATTTGTAAAATTGTAACCTCAAATGCTTTCCAATAGTAACATTTTCAATACTTATTCAGCTTTAATAAAACAATTGAGAATAAAAGAAATCAAGAGCTTAAGACTCTCAACCTGCATATTGCCCTGTTTTACATATTATTTTGAAAAGATGGATGTGATCGGTTTCAATACTGATTGAATTAGGTACATAACGTAAATATGAGGATCAAGTGTGAAGTATTCTTATTTTTGTTAACAATTATTTATGCATATGTATGTATATACAGAATACAATTACATATGCATATACAGAATTCTTTCACATTGTTTTGAGAAGCGACAAATTTATTAATAATTTAAAATTTTCATATGACATGCAAAAACAGGGATTCAATTTGATAATTTAAGTCCAGAGCTTGTTTTTACATAATAGCTTCATTTCTAAATTTAAAATGTGGAAAAAAAAATATTGCTATTATAAACTGTTAAATTTTGAAAGTTGTCCGAGTTGCCGTTTAGGAGAAAAAACAAGAACAGATTTTGTTCTAAAGAAATAATGTTTCATGTTCAGAAACTAAAACAGATGGACAAAATAGAGTTAATAGTTTCTTTTAATAAAAAAAATTCGAATTTAAGATTCTATGAGACGAAAGCTATAAAGTGTGATCGTGCTGTTTCTTTAGCTAAATTGCCTAATTTAGTATAACGCACTTCGGTGTTTTTAGATTCAACTTAGCAATTTTGTTAATTTAACAAATTGAAATATGTATACATGAATGCTATAGGGATTTTCATTATCGCCATTTTCTAATAATACATCACTGTTTTACCAAATGTACCACCTATTAGGGAATAATATAAATATCACACCTTAAAATAAAAGCAATGCAAAAAAAAAATTAACTTTTAATTTCAATTATTACCATAATATATTATGGAATGAATGATTTTATGGTGATAATAATAATGAACGTATCTTTTTGGTTGGTTTCGTGGCTTTGCAACGATTGTGATGATCATACGATAATGTTGACGGTTATGATGATGATAGCCGATTAAGTTTTGCTATAAGTTATTTATTTGATAAAAAAAAATCTTTTTTTTTTAATAAAATATTTTACATATTATTTATTGTTAAAAATTATTAACAATTATACATACAAACATATAAATTTTCAAAAATAGCTTATAATGACATTCATTTTCTTAATTTAGGTACAAGAGTTTTGTATAAAGAAAAAACAAAAATTAAGAAATTTGCATGCAAATTTTTGCACTTTTTTTTATATTTTTTCTTATTTTTTATTTGGCGTTCGCTTTTTCCTCAATAAATTTGTCAATAATTTTATGTCTTTTTACTATTTTATTTTATACATACATAATTATATAGACAAATTATAATTTGACCTTAATCCGATTATTTAAATATTATAAAGTCGAAGAAAATTCGAATTATTTGACATATTAAAAACTTGAAAAAAAATTATTGTGGTTTTTTTTTGTTATTGGAGAAAAAAAGGTGCACTCTGTGTTTTGAAATTTAAAAATATTTTTTAGAGAGAAAAAGTATAGGGAATTAAAATATTTTTATTTTTATTTGGAATTTTTAATATTTTATTCCCAAAGTAGTTATACTTACTATAATAAAATGTTGAATTAATTTTTAAAATTTTTAAAATTGTAAAAAATATTTCCATTAATAAAAAATTAACAAGTAATATTTCTTATTAATGTAATTAAAATTTGAAAAATTTATGATAGCAAAGCAAAACTGTCTTATGTTAAAATTATTAGTTTTTGGTCAATTACATTTAAAAATTCGAAATCATTTTGGGAAAAATATGCCAGAATTGGAAGTGTCGTTAGCTTTTATTTGAAACTTTTTAAACTTTACCAGATTTTCGACACTATAGCATGTTTTTTTCGGAGTAATAATACATAAGCAATTGATTTAAGAAATTGTTGCTTTATTGCTACAATATATGCAATTATTTTATAGAAATAGCGGTACAATAATTTTGTTATATGACGATACAATTAGTTCAAACTGTTTAATTATACAACCGTTTCAATCATCGGACTTTTAGTAATTTCCAAGATATTATTAAATTATTCGGATCTACGATTTTTGTCTTAATTATTATTTTGATTACTACAAATTGGCGTTGTTACTAAATCTATAAAGAGTTAGAGAAAAAAAAAAAATGAAAAAGCAAATCATTAAAAGATCCGGTTACATAAATTAAAAATAAATTTTATGAAAATATTAATTCTAAAAAAGACTTTTATTTTTTACCCCAGAGATTTATTGCAACAATATTAAATAGAAATAAATTAGCTTGTTATTTTACTACTAAAAACATTTACAAAATGTTGTGTAATTATTTTGTTTTCATAATATTCACAATAATTTTTTTTTTCTTACCACATGTTTTTTTAAATGACACATTCTCTACAAATTTATTTAATAATTTTATATCGAAAATTTTTTCAATTGAAATAAATTGAAACGCCGTATGACTTTTTGACTTTTATACGTCACAATAAAATTGTTTTATGATATTGGCATGCGAATTTTTTTTTTATATTCACAATAACTAAGTCATCAATATTATTGTAGACAGTATTGCATACAATAATAGAGGTATTAAGATGGTATCAAATTCCATATGTCCAATTCTGGATAGTATAATAATTTTAAAAAGATGTCTTTCAATTTGTCAGCCTGTCTATTTGTACGCTACTGTAAATTCATTTCTGCAGAGTCAAATTAAATAAAAACTTATATGTTTATACGACGCGAATTGAGAAATTTTTTACCGCCAAGCTTTTCACACTTAAAAATTAATTTTGTTAGAATTTCAAATGAGTGTTGAAAGAACATTTTCATGAACTTGTGTAATTGAAAATTATACTATTCAGAAAATATACTTTTGATTATGTGCTGGCCATATCAACATTTTTTTTTAAAAATATTATTGCTGCTATTATACGTAATGTGAATCTAATATCAAATATATCTAATCTAATTAAATCTAAAAATAAAAATATATCAGTCCCTAACAATAGACTGTACTATTTGCAAATAAATAGCATTATTATATATTGTATATACATATGTATGTATGTAAGTGTAGAATTTGAAGTTTATAGTTAAAGATGACGTAATTTTATATAAATATATGTAAGTGTCATACCGCATTTAAAAATTAAAACGTGCATAATTCTTTAATATTATTCATATAACATATTAATGATGCTTAAATATCACTAATATTGTAAAATTCATATTTAAATTTTAATGGTTTTCCACTTCTAATAAATATATTCATCTACATAAGTAGATGACGCCAGCATTTTCAAAAGTGCCGTCTTGTGAAATATTGTAATGAAATTATTTAAATACAAATCATTATACAGACATATGTATTATAAAGTCATGCATGCTGCAATGTTTAAAAAAAAACTACTAGGTGTCGCTACTTAAAAACTGTTAAGAACCATTTTCATTTAAATTAAGACGAAAGAACTGAAAATTTGAATTGTCAAATTTTGAGATGTACATAAAATGGAATTTTAAACAACAACGGCATATAACTAAAAAATTCTAGGTACGGAAAATATAAAAAAAAAAATGAAGGAATTTACGGTATCCGCATTGAGAACATTTTTTGGAAATTTTTAATCATGATCAGTCAATTTAAAAGTCACATTGATTTTTCTCTCGAAAACTCACTCAGTTTTCTTTTGTATACACTTATTTTTGAATAAGATTCGGAAAATTTTATTTCGAACTCAAAAAAAAAAAAAAATCATTAACACTTAAAAACAATAATAGTTATTTATAAATTTTCAAAAGATTTTTTAAATTGACTGAATTCAGTTATAAAATGTAAGTAAGAATACAAAAAAAAAACCCTCGGCATTTTCTTATGAAATGTAAATTAGAAAACAAAAAAATGACGTTTTTCAATGAAAAACACAATGACCAGAACGCAAAAAAAAAATTTCAAAAGCCGGCAATTTTATAAAGAAATGAAAAATGAAACAAAAACAAAAAAAAGAACCGATTTTTTAAGAAGCTTTAAAAAAACCACATAGTTTTCAAATAAAAATGCTGTTCAACATAGTCTAATAATCACAATTCTCGCTGATTTTCTTATGTAATCGATGATATACGATTATTTTGTTTAACCGACGGAATCATTCGATTTTTAAATGATTTATTTATTTATTTTTTTAATTCAATACTTGTAACAATGTATGTATGTTTTTTTTGCATCATCAAACGTGTTAAGCACACATACACTCCTGCATTTTTATTGTCCCAATTGAATTTTTTGAAATGAAATTTATATGAAAAAAGAACAAAAAAAAAAACAAAAATTCTAACCTATAATTTGTCAATCAGCAACTTAACTTGGCCAGGTTTTAAAAAAATGCAATAATAAAGTGTTATAAAAATTATAATCGGTTTCGAATCTAAATTAATTGATTATTGTAGCGATAGGAAAATTATTTGCTGTTCAATAATCGATTATTTATGTTTTATATTTTATGTTTTATGTTTTATTTATGTTACGAAAAAATAACATTTTCTGACAGATTAAGGTCTAATTTGTTCCATATCTCAGGTTCTTTTCTCATTCGCATCGAAGAGAGTAAAATTAATTGAGTTATTCGTATAGTTTTCAAAGGGTTTTCGTGATCTTAGCTCAAAGTTTAGTTCTTGTGTTCAATGCAATCCAAAAAAAGTTCAATGCAATCGAAAAAAAGTTATCGCTAAAAAAGTGAGGTACTATTAAAAGCTGCATTATTTATTTTTAATATTTTTGTTTTTTTTTTTAACTTGTACTGTTAACGGTCAATCCGTCCAATTTGCTACCAAGTTTTTGTGTTTGCAACAATAATAAAATCGTTTATGTTTACATCAAATAACGCAATTAGGCTTGAGCCTAATTCTTGAATGTCTTAAAATTTCCAAAATTTCAAAGACATTTCTATAACATCTTGCAAACTTCAATGGTTGTTGTGCTTAGCCCGATTGCTTAAATTTTGCTCGAATAAATGTCGTGGAATTATTATGTGATTCTATATAATCCTTACAATATAGACACCGACGAAATTTCAAAGCATTTATTATGCGTGTGACACAGAGTTAACATATTCAATTTTATATTGTTTTAGAACTTTGTATTTGTTGTCACTGAACGTGTTTAAAATGCATATAACTATGATTCATTTTAAACTTTTCCTTTTCTTTAATTTTCTTTTAATATTGCAAAACAATAAAACATTGTTGACTACCGTGCAGTTTTGAACAAAATTACCAATAAACCTTGTATTGTATTAATTTTATTTTGCTTTTTTGTGATTAAAATCCGACGTGATGAAAACAATTAATTCTATTTTTTGTATGATGCTTTGTAATATTCCGAAAGAATCGTTGAAAAATTAAAATTTATTCATTTTTAAAATTAATTTAACTATTTCTTTAACAAGTTCTACAGTTCGAGCAAAAAAACATAATAGAACAAAAGTAGTTTTTGTTGTAGAAATTCAGAATAGATGACTACCACCTGTCAAAAAAATTTCTTATCGCATATGTACATTCTTTCAAATTATCTAGTTAACTATTTGCTCTGTTATTAAATGTGTAACAAAGAAATTTCACACAATAATCTTATGTGTGTACATTATGTGTACAATTTGTGCATCTAAATGAGTCCAACAGAATTTTAAGTTCAATTGAGTGTATCACATTTTTGGTCATCGAATATTCTGGAAAATTTATTACAGATTAATTTTATACACAATAATTATCATCAATAAACACATCAGAAAAACTTTAAATTGCCAAATATTTATTTTAATTTATAGAAACTTTTTCTTACAATTTTAGCATCTATTTTGTTGAGTTCTCTATAAATTTTCTTAAGTAGATAATATGAATATGTCAAAAATAAAATTTTTCATTTACTCACAAGTAATCACAATTTAAGCTTTATGTACATAAATTCCCAATTTGTATTTAATTATTTTGAAATAAAAGAAATCAAACATAGTTTATCAGAAGTGTCACATAATGTTGCCACACTTCATTCTCAATCAAATTTCAAAATAAATCAGTGAATTGATTATTTCTTTCGATTTATATAAACTTACGTATTCCAATTGTTGCAAAAATTTAGTTTCATACAACTTTTTATACAAATAGACCGATATGAACCTCTCAAATATGAGTGTCATAAGAACATAATAACAGTTGATTAAAAACTATAATTTTTTTTGCAATACCTAATCTTGTCATTCCCATTTTCAATATTCAAATACATTCTTTAACCATATTTGTATAATATTTGTATAATATGAATTATTGTATGATTGTTAATGTATAACATAAATTTTGATTTGACTCAAATTTGACATATTCATGTCGATCCATTTGTACAAAAAGTATGCCCAATTTGTATGAAATTATGTCCAAATCATTGTAATAATTATGTAGAAGTGTATACAAACCGAAAAGAAAATATACATATTATTCGACATTCAACCTGTCATTATTTTCCGGTCGTCATGGAGTCTGTTATTATTTTTCCGATTTGCATAAACATATTTTTGTTGTTATTATAATGTGTTGCGATCACTATTTTACTAGTCGTCATGCAGTCTGTGATTATTTCTTATTTTTCATATTTAATTATGATTAGTTATGATTTTACTGTAATTCTATTTTGATATTTACATTCAGTTCAAATCAAAAATTTTCATTTTTAATTTTTTCTTTATCAAAAATAATAAAAAAAAAAACAAACTTATTATTTAATCATAATATTTTATCGCCTTCATTACATGCTCATATAGTTTTTAGAAAAAAAAAACTAAATAAATAAAAAAGTTATGAAAACTGATTTTATTTCAAATCTTAAAATTGAGCTCAATTATAAAAATTCAATTTTCTCTTTTATTATAATTTTATTTTTTTTTTCTTATTTGACATTATTTTGACAGTTCAATTGATAACAAAATTGATTGTAATAAATTTTTAGTGTTTATGAACTATGTTACTTAATTCTTTCATTTTATTTTAAAATTTCCTATTCAAATTAATTTTTTTTTATTTGAAGCTATGTGTTCGTTCCGTATATTAGGGATCTTCAAGAGATTATCTTATCCATAGAGTTCGCTTTTAATTCATTAATTTAATTTTGAATTTGAATTATGAATCAAAACGAACTGGGGACTATAAGAATTCTTTAAAATTTTTAATTTAAAGTAGATTCAACTGAAAATTGACGCGCTCAACATATTAGTGGCCTATACAATATTTTTGCAAACAAGAGTTATTATGTTCAACAGCGCTGTAATGGCCTGAAGAATTGTTCTATATTTTCAAAATACTTTAGTTTACTCCAGATTTCACTCTATTTTAACATAAGTTTATTTTTAATTTTTAAAAATTTTCTTAAAAATTAAATCTTTCTTGAAATATTCAATCACAATTTACTTAAAATATCAATTTTGCAAATAATGCGCTGAGCGCCTCAATTGGCTTTGAAATATTCTTTAATTCTACTAGATCCTCGTGTGTCATGATTATAAAAGTTTTTTTATTTAATTTTGTTCTGATTAGACCTGTAATTTTAATTTAGTTTTTAGATTAATATTTAGAGAAATTTTAATGTATATTACCGTTGGTTGCAAATGTAAAGTCACTTTACTAAAGTGAATTAAATGAGTAAAATTCTCTCATCAATTCTATTAAATCTCATTAAATAAATTTTGACATTTTCATATTTTACAATTTTTGACATAAAAAGTATAGTAAAAATAAATTTGTTTTAGAAATCAGCCCTACACTTAAATTAAAAAATTGAGAAAATTTACATTTGTTTGTGTGTGTGACACTTGAAATATAGTCGATATTGAAAAACAATATTGAACCTATACAATTATTATATTTAATTTATTATAAACTCATTTTATATTTGTCTTATTGTACAAATAAACGAGAAATTGTGTAAATAAATGAAAAATAGATAATGATTAATGTATTTAGAAAGAAAACAATAGATTGCATATATGCATACATATGAATAACACACACATACAGATATGGAAAATGCAAACAATGAAAGATTTCTAAAATACAAAGTGCAATTGCATTATTCAAACTCTGTTTTCAAGAGGTCATCATAAAGGGGCCAATATTCTTTTTACCGACCGTATTGTGTAAACAATAGGTAGGTTATGTGATGGCAACAAATTTTGCATATCGAGTTTTCGGTGGGAACGTACTTCTCCATAGTAGGGAAGTGTAAATAAACTATTTTTAGCAACCTGTCGGTCTGTCGGTCTGTCGGTCTGTCGGTCTGTCGGTCTGTCGGTCTGTCCGTCTGTCGGTCTGTGTGTGCACGCGTGTATCTCAAGTTCGGCTGAACCGATTTTGATGAAATTTTATATGTAAGTTTATTTCCACCATGGCACGGATCGATCAACTTTTGGTATATATCAGGCCTCGGGAACTGCACTTTTTAGCGGGCCTGTTTTAGATTTTTGAGCATATTGAAGAACATATTCAACCGATTTACTTGAAATTTCATATATAAGTTTTGCTCTACCGGCGATGAAACCTCCTAACTTTTGGAAGAAATCAGGCATCAGCAACTGGACGTTTACTACGGGCCAAATATATATTTTTGTGTATATAAAGAGAAATAATCAACCGATTTCATTAAAATTTAATATATAAATTCCTCGTATGAAAACTATGAACATATAAATTTTTTGGAAAGATCAGGGCTCGAAAACTGATTTGCGGGCCGATTTTACATTTTTCACCATTTTGAAGAAAATATTCAACCGATTTACTAGAAATTTCATATATGAGCTTTGTTTGACCGTCCGTGAAAATTCCTAGCTTTTGGAACAAATCAGGTATCGGCAACTGGATGTTTACTACGGGCCAAATATACATTTTTGTGTATATAAAGAGAAATAATCAACCGATTTCATTGAAATTTAATATTTGAATTCCTTGTATTAAAACAATGAACATGTAAATTTTTTGGAAAGATCAGGGCTCGAAAACTGATCTGCGGGCCGATTTTATATTTTTCACCATATCTACGGAACGAATTGATGGAGTTTCTTGAAATTTGATATTTGAATTCTGGTTGTTATTGAAACTAACTGGCGAGCATTTCAGGGAATTCGGGAAGCACAAAGCGAAACTCTACTAAGAGCCAAATTTACATTTTTTTAGGTATGTTAACTATAAGCTTACTAATGTCCTAAAAATTGGAAAGAAGTATTTAACAGACATTTTTATAATATTCTGTAACACTTTCCTTTAACTAGACAATACACATTGCGGTCGGTTATGTGCTGACCATATCAGATTTTTTTTTTCATTTAATTCCCTTAGAAAAAGAAAACAAAAAAAAACTCAAATTTCATTCTCTTTTTAGAGTGTTGATTTGTAGACCAAAGAGAAAATTGAATTTTTATTGTTTTCTGTAATTGGAGATTTTTTTTATTGCATTTTAAAGTAAAAAAAGGAAAAATAGGTTTATTTTTTTGTTAGCAATATTATAACTTTTTTTTTTTTAATTATTTTGCAATAATCATTAAAAAATATTAAAAAATCCAAAATAGAATTAAATACAATCGCCAAGCTAATTAAATAAGGTCCTTTAAGATTATTTTTAAACCACTTGAGAATTTTTATTCTAAATGTGTCACTATACAAATATTGCTATTCACAATAAGTCTCTTATGGTCATTTGACACTTTTCTGTTATAAATGTTTTTTTATTCCACTTATCTTCTGAAGTGTGCTAACATCTGTTTTGTGTTTAATTAATTTTCTGTTCTGGTATTTTAATTATGTAAAAAAAATATGGAATTATGTTTTTTAAAGACTCCAGTATGTTTTGGAGTATATATATATATGTGTATACATATATACAATAATTAATTTAACATTTGATATTTATGAAATTTATTAATTTATTAAGAGTGTTCAGAATATTTAATTTTTTTTCCTTTTTAAATTGAAATCAATTTTTCATAGCAAAATTTATTTTATTGTGCATATACCTAAATGGAGAGAATATACCTTAAAATTGTTAAGCGACAATCACATCGGATTCGAACTTTAAATTCTAAGAGTCTGGTGTTGGAATTAAAAAAACTCCTTAATTATTGTTGGATTCTGTTTAATGTCAACCACATATTTAATTAAATAAAGTTTTATTTTATTAATTTTATTATTTATTAATAAACTTTAAAAAGTTGTATAAAAACAACCAAATTCGCATACTCCGAAAATTCCAATTTACCCATCCTCGATCAAAATGTAATGACTCACAAAAAGAGCGTTTTTTAGGTTTTTCAAATTTGTTGAAAATATCAAAATATTTTTATGTCATCTGTGATAATTGAATTAAAGCGGTTTTGGGTGTTATCCACATAGATATATTGTTTATTTAAGACTCGATCGTTTATCCCGCTAATTTACTCGGAAAGTGGGGAGAAAGCGAGAAAATATCATATACTTGTGTAATGTAATTTTCGAGTGAAAAAAATTATTTGGTATTGCGTATTTCGCTTTTTTTCTAAAAGGTATACACAAAACTTATTCACTTTGTTTTTGAAAGTGAGACGTTTAGTCGAAAATTTGAGAAAAAATGCAAAAATATAATTGAAAAAATGAGTAATATTATTGGAAATATGAAATATCCATTCGAAAATACTGAGCATTCTGATATGAAAGTTAATAAAAAATTGAGTAAAAACGCGAGATATACACGAACAGACTGTTTCTATAATTCTGTTTTATTTTCTGATAATATATTTCTAATGTTTCTATACTTTATACCAATTTAATACTTTATACCTTACTCGTAGGGGTGTGATTTTTTCATACTATAATATATGTCAAATAATAATTTATAATAAATATTTTATTCTTGGAAATCTGTCAACATGTGTATATATTATGCTTAATCATGCAGTTCTATACCAACGCAACCTATAATTTTCATGACGTAAATGAATATATAGCTATAATATTTTCATGTGAATTTTTCAATTATTTTAATGCAATATTGTTGCATAATTACAACTAATTTTGTTGCAAATTTTATTTAAATTAGATCATAATTTGTTCAAAACTATTTGTTAAACTATTTTTCCTTTTTTAATTTTTATATTTTTCTTAATTACAGGTTAAATAAAATTTATAGTGGACTTTTATAGTGTAAAGCAATTTTTATGTTTGGACAATAAAATTAATATTATTATTAATAGTTCATGGTTTCATATTACATACATAAAATACATATGTATATGTACAAATATATTATGTAATTATAACGATAACTTTCATTATAACGATAACAACCTATATAAAAATCACGTTTTTTAAATGATATAATTGTAATAATTAACAATAATATTCATATTTTGTTAACATAAAATAAAATTTTATTATGTTATATACGAGGTTCATAAAAATACTGACATGTCACAATATAACAGCTTCTATATTTACATAATATACATAAATATTATATTGAAGCACTATAAATTTGTATTTGATTGTGTGTATTGTATGTCATACAATAGAATTTCATTATGTACTTATTTATTATAATACTTGTTAATTAAAAAATATTTTTATATAACGCTTATGTAAATATTTAAAATTCTTAGTATAGATTTAATTAATTAAATATAATCTTAAACTTTAGCTATAACAATAATGTTATTAATTAACAGCAATTATATTTTTATTACTCATATTACAATTCTTAAATTACAATATTAAATCACGTATAGTGTGTGTTTAATATTCTAATTCTCTAATTACAATATTAAACACACCCTATACGTGAATTATACAGTAATCTCTTGTCTAAAAGTCATTCTTGGAACCGAGAATTTACAATTTTTAAGTTAAATGACTCAAAATATTGTTTTAGAAATTTTTATATCTTAATTTTAATCTCAAAATTTAGATTATAAGGTGCTTTTATATGTAGAAGGCATGGTAGAGAATGATTTTTTTTGTTTAGAAAAACTTTCAGCTTACGTGAATAATTTTAAGTTCATAATAAAATAAAGTTGAGTCAAACCACTGGTTTGTATTGTAGCACTTTTCGTTTCAAAAAGTGAAAATACTTCTTTTCAAAACAGTCTATATATGTACCTACCACACTATTAAAATTATTTTCATTCACATACTAAACTATTTCTAGGATTGCATATACTTCGGATGAACGATTTATGCAGTCTTTGAAATAAAGCAAAAATTAATTTAAAGTCATGGAATTTACCGTTAGCTTTTTGCTTTTATAGAGATTTTAAAAAGCTTGCCGTTTCGCAAATTTAGGGTGCCAAAAATTCAAATTTTACAAATTTCAAGAGACAATAACTTGTGAGGGGGTGTAGATGAAAAAAAATTTTGTTCTAACGAAATGAACTATATGGGCCTAAAAGATACTTTTTCAAAAAAGAAAAAATTTCAGGTTCCCATAACCTAGGGTCTAGAAGAAAAACGACATCAAAAATTTGGCAAAAACCGATTTTTGATAACCGTAAATTTGAACGGCCATTTTGTTTTTTTTTTTTAGAGTATAACTATAGTATGCCGCGATAGGAGAAGGAAGCACTGCCTTGCTGCGTTTGCAAAATTTGAAAAATGCTTATGGTTAAATTATGAAAACTAGTAAAAAAATTCAATAAATAGTTAAAATATGGCATTTTTAGTCTTTTGGGATGTATAACTTCTACAGGGGGGAGATAGGTAAAAATTTTCTTCTATACAGAAATAAGTTTTTAGTAAAGATCTATGTACATATAAAATTTCAGCTTTCTATCTTCAAGGGTGTAAAAGTTTTGTAAACGTGTCCACGGACGAACGGACGGACAGTGTGAAACTAATAAGCACTTTTTTCCAAAAATTTTTTGGAAATCTAATCTAAATGATATAGAGTGAAGAAATAGTATTAGAAAAATTTAGCGATTTTTATTAAATTTTTTTTAAATCCAATTAACGTTATGTGACGGATTACTGTATAAGATCTTATGTTTTGTGCCATACAGATCCATTCCACATAATATATGACGATATTTCTTTGTATTCATACATACATACATGCATTCGTCGCTTATATGAAATATTGCATTTGATTACTTTTATTATTGTGAATTTCACATAAATAATATGAGATGTATATAAAGATTAAGAGTTCTGATGAAGGTTAAATATTTTATGATTGATTTGAAATTGTTATTTTATAGTTATTAACCAGTACAATAGTGGTATGATTGTACATTTAACCTGAATTCACTTATTTTTTTCTTAATTTCTTTGTGTTTTTTTTTTATTAACAAATGAAAATAAATAATAGTTTAGAAAATTAATAATTATTTAAAAAGTGATTAAAATAATTACATATTATGCATATTCATATGTACCTATATATATGAGTATTTATAATAAAATTTTTAAATGTATGCATGTCTTTAATATGTGTGTGTGTATAAAACTGGATCATGAATATAAATTATTTAGCCTATACATACAATACAAACTTTATTATCTTTATTTAAACGGTCTTAAATTTATTTATATACGATAATTAATTGTTTTAAATTAATTTTCTTTGAAGATTATTGTATATAGTATTGTATTGTCTATTTTAAAATATTTTGACCTTAGAATTAGCTTATAATCAAGTCTAAAGTCAAGAATTGTAACCAAATGGTGCATTCTATTTTTCCTTAGAAAAATTCATTTTCTTTATTTTGAAATTGCGATTTTGGCAATTCAAATGTAAATAAATAAAACCTCACTTCAAGAATTCTGTGATTTTCGCACAAATTTCAATATAATGGTCCTGAGTTACCCATACAACGAGAATATCGGATCTATATACATATTACCTTACCATTACCTAATCAACTTAAGGCAATCTAAATTAAATAGCATACCTGTAAAGATTTTGATTTTTAAATTCTTAGAAAATTAAATGAAAATCTACAAGTCATTGAGTTTTATAATAATATCACAATATCACAATTTTTTTTGTACATGTGCATATACTGGAGAACCACTAACACACATTATACACTAAATACGTTTGACCTTTTTTAATAGAACTTTTTTCTTACCATATTTTGATTAATAATTCAACTTATGGGAATTTATTAGAAAACAATTAAATAAATAAGTAAAATTAAAGTTTACCGGCATGACATTGCGTTTTTTTTTTTCAAATATTCTGGAAAAAGTATTGCACTATAAACAATAATTAAATAATTTTGTTATGTCTGCTAAATATTTAATTTACCAGTATACACTTGTTTTACAAATCAAATTAAAATGAACAAATCGTGCGTATGAATTGAAGAAGTATAATGGACCGACGAAATAAAACAAATTTTACTAGTGTTTTATGGTGATTCGAGTAACTCGTATAAATTCGATTCATTCCTTCGCCATATTTCTGACAAGTTCATGCTCGTGAATGTCATTTTATACAAATATTTGAGAGGATGACAAAGATAAACACAAGTTGTCAAGCATTTATTATTTAATAAATTAAATGTCAAACCAATGTTTCGTATTGTTTTCAATATTATTATGTCAAATTTTGTTTAATAAACATTAAGTTTATTATAAAATCTAAATTTTTGACAATTTAGAAAGTACCAAAACATGTGTCAAGAAAGAACGAGAAAAAAAGGCAGCCCAATGCTGTCATTAGGTAAAGATAATTTTAACACAAAAACTTGACATTCCCCCACTTTGATGCAAATTTTAAGCGTTTCATTTTCACAATTAATTGCAGAAAGAAATGTGATGTTTTTAAATAAAAACGTTAAAATTCTAACGATCGCTTCTAGTCATTGCTTGTTTTTATTTCATCTGTCATTTTCTAATCTAAAATAAATTATTATATGGAATTAAAAATTTATTATTTTTTTTTTATTTTCCTTTTCCACTTTTGATATTCTTTCCAACTAGTGATTCTAATCAAAAAAACAATAAAAAATCTATAAATATTTTTTTTAACAAATTTATGATAGCATTTATAAATATTAATTTTTCTTTTTATATATACATATTATGTACATGCATTCATACACATACAACACATGTTTGTACATTGATGTTTGCATGATAATAAATTAATATTATACATATTTATATTAACACACACGAGAACGTACATTTATTATTTTACACCACTTTAAAAGACTTGAGTCATCATCACCATTCAACATTTTCATCGTTCTTTTTTAAAAAGCAAAAACGATTCTAAAACTATTCTATAACTTGTATGTATGTATGAAATTTTGCTTGTTGAAAAGTTTAGTAGCATTTATTTTTTTAAAAGCTCGTGGCAATCACTGTCAAATCTAGACTAAGTGACTCTTAGCTTATGTTTTATAATTTTTTTTTCATTTTGTTTTACTCTTTTTTAATTTTTTTATTTTTTTGTATTTAGTTGTCGCTTGAAATTGTGAGATTAATTTATACTTTTAATAAAATTGTTATATTTTTACGAAAGCTTTGAAAATTAAACGAAAAATTTAGATATTTTTATTTTATTAGACTTTATTCAAGGGCCTTGTTAGGCATAGCTTTTGTTTTTCAAATTAAAATAGAATTAATTATTTTTGTATATTCAATTGTTTTGTACAATAAATTGTAAATGTATATCAAATAATTAATATTTAAGAAACAATTGTTCTCTTTTGTTTTACAAAAAATTTACAGTTAATTTTCGAAACATTTAGAAAAAAAAGCGTTCAATTTTGTTGACAGAACCTAAAACCCCTTTCAAAAGAAATCCAGGAAGGAAAGACAATAATGAATAAAAAATATACGGTTCTCTTTTATGAATTTCCGCAAATAAAATTGTTTAGGCCATGACGACAGTATACTTGAACTTGACATACATACATTCATTGACAAGTGTAACGTTTTGTTGACAATCATTCCTTACAAAATCATGTGAACTATAAAAGGTTTATAAAGTTGGAACATTTTTTAACCGAAGTGGCTTAAAAACAAGGCGCCGTATCGGCGTGCAATAACTCATTTTTTTGTTGGAAAATTACTTACTGTGATTGACTTCTGAGCTGAGTACGTAACACTTGACAATATTTATGTTAATTATATGAGTCGGCTAAGGTTTCTGGAATTAGAGGATATTTTTTCAGTATATTAAAATGGTATTCGGTACATTCAATATGCATAGTAGCAAATTTAGGTGCACAATTATAATTTTACCATATATAAACCCATCTTATTTATATTATAAATATAATATACGTCAAAATAGTTCCCGTTACTTATATATTAATTAATTCATCTATGTATAAATGTATGAAATAAACTCGATATTTAATAAAAAGAAAGTTATACTTTTAAATTGTATGTTAAGTGAAATTTGGATACCACCGAATACAAACCAGTTCGGTATATGTATGTAGCTAATGTGGTTATATTATTGGCTTCTAATTAATATATTGAATTAATCATTTTGAATTAATTCCAATGGCATGTATCTGGTAAAATTTTGTTATACATTATTTTTTTATTGCAGAATTTTTTAATAAACTAAAAAAAGTTAAAAAAATAATTTTCTAAAAAACCTGTACTATAAAAAACACATTAATTAATTAATAGTAGTTAATATTAAAATTATATAAACATAACTACCTATTTTTGCTACTACCTATAATAAATGAATGAATCTTATTATAACTAATTTTTAAAATTATGACCTAATCATTGCGGCACTAAAAACAAAGAGATAAAAATTTATTATAAAAGTTTTGAATACTTTTTTTTTTAATATCTTATACAGTTAATAATTTACATATTTCCTAATTACTAAATGGCTATTAAAATACAAGTCACTTATAGGAAAAAATATGGAATAATTGCTTTATTGTATTATTAAAATTTGCTATATTTAGCCAAAATTTTATTATTACTTCGAATGCCGAATACATTAAATACTTATAATAAGTGTTGTCGTTATTATAAGTATTTAATTAAATTCAATCAACTGCTTTCTATTAAATTTATTCAAAAAATTTATTTTAATTACTAATTTTCATTTATAATGCATTGGATATGTGTATAGAAGATAAAAGATGAAGTGATTTTTAGGGACAGTTTAAGCCACATTAGATAATATAACTGCGTCCGATCTAGTTTTAAATAGGAATCGAGAATAGGAGAAGAAATAAGAGAGGAATTCGAAGCAATTTTCGGAAGAACTTTATATCTTTATTCTGTTCTCTAATCTAAATTATGTTAATTATATTAAAATATTATAAATTTTTCCAGAACAACGTTAAATAGCACAAAGCTTAAATATTCAGGAAAATTAAGTAACTTTTACGAGTCACTTTTCAATCCACATTAGTAAGAAATTATTGTAAATTATAGAATTTCGGAATGTTAAGAATATGTGAGAAAGAAAGTATTTTGACAGGCTTTTTCGAGTGAATTTTTGTATATTTTTGTAATTAATGTTACTCGTAAGTTCTAATCTCCGTTATTTTTTTTAATTATTGTATGAGTAAACTTTCTGAATTTTAACTGCAATTTATTTAATTTGTTTCTTAAAACTTAAATAATATTCACAATGAGTTGTTTTCATTTATTAGAATAATAATTTTAAGTGTAAACACATATGTCACTAAAAATGACGGTTACGTCACAGAGAAAATAATTTGACAGTTCGAGTCAGATACAGTGATATAATGCTATCAATTTCTTGTACTTAAAATATATTTTGTAACCAATGAAAAAAGAAAAAAAACAATAGCGATGATTTCAAAACTTTCTATTTTTGTTGTCATTAATGTTGAAAAAAAAAAACAAAACGTTCTTAAAGATTTTTTTTTATTTTCATAATTTTAATAATTAGCTTTTATACTTTTATACATATGTATATGTATATGAGTGTATTTACGAGTATATATTTATATACTTATTATTCTTAAGAACAATATTATTAACATAACTTTTTATTTTTAAATACACTTCACTATTTTAAGAAATGATATCAACTTAAAAATACATTAAAAGTGACAAACAAATAGAACAAAAAATATAAGAAGAAAAAAAAATAAAAACCAAAAAAACAAAAATTATTTGGCGCTAAGAAATAATTTGACCTGACATTTTTACTTTCATAAAAATTCGCTACAAATTTATCTACACTCATGTGTCATATAATTGATGATAAATGTATTTTAAAGTGACCATATTGTCCTTATTTTCACCAGAAAAACTATTTTTATTTCGGCGTCTTCTTCTTGTTTAATTATTAAGAACGGTAAAATGAATTTTTCAAAATAAGCAAAATAATTTCTACAACTGGGAAAACTCGGAAACCAATGTGATTTTAGAAACGCCGACAAGATTTTTTTTCAAGTGTCCGATCATTCAAGTGGGTTCTATTGCAGTAACAACAAAAATTTGCATAATTTCTGTTGCACCATGATTCAAAAGGTGTTTTTTTGACAAAAGTTAAAAAGTAAGAGTAAAAAGAACAAATGGTTGGTACAATAGGACCCGGGTCTACCTGAAAATAGTTGATATGTTTAGTATGTCAAGTTTATTTTAATATGTGATTAAATTATCAACTATGTACACATAATACTTGTGTATATTATCTAATTTTGGTGTGTATATTACTTCCAAAAAATTATTTATGATGTGTCCGGTCCCATCAACTAGATATTTACTAGGAGCTTATTATATATTTTTAACCATTTTTAAGAAAATAGTTTGTAAGGTTTCTTTCATATACAAGATTTGTCTAACAATGTGATGAAATAGTAAGTGTTCCGGGGAAATATAATGCAGAAATGGAACGGAATTCTTTTTGTAGTAGAGCAAAACCAACACATTTAAAGAAAAATTATATTTCAGGTAGTTTATACGAACCAAATAATTAATTTAATATTTTAGATGTTCATACTTAGTCTGTTGGTGCTTTCTCTTTTACTTGTAGAAATATGGTTACCTTAATATTCATACTCATTTTTATATTTACACATAACGTATGTATAATATACATACATTATTTACTCATTATATTACGTACATTCATGTGTAGCTTTATATGTGATATTGTAAATGTGTATTAATTAGTGTTGACATAATTTTTTTTAAAGTATATTATTATTCAAAAATATATTTTTCAATATTTCCACACACACACATTTATAAAATAAAAATTTCGGTGTGTATAATACCTCCAAAAAATTATTTAATAAAAATAAACTTTAAATTTAATTAAAATGTGTCAGTCTCAATAAAAAATGATGAAATTTTTTTTTGTTTTAATTATCATCAGGAATTGGTTATGAAATAAGTAATTAAAGTACTTTTATAAGTGTTTTTATATACTTGACGTGTTATACTAGAATAACACGCTTTCGCCATGACAACAGCAGACCAATTGATCGATTAAATAATAAAAGTGTAATTAAGTATAAGAAATTCATTCTGGAAACTCCCGTATTTATAAAGGTGGAAAATTTTTAATTATCGGTTTTAATTAAATAAAAAGTAAACTGCCTGTAATTGAATTTGAATTTGAAAAGGCTGATTTCCTTGCAATAAATTTGCACTAAATTTCCCTTTTTTTAATTTCCAAGAGTAATTTTAAAGAACGGGTCGTAATAAATGAAATAATAAGAACGAACTATTGGCATAGAAGAATCACTTTTAAAACTGAAACATAATGATTAAGAAATCAAATGGGTCTGTTCAGTCAAAAGTTGTACAGGTTTTAAGATAAAAATTACAAAAAAAACTTAGTTACTGCAAAATCTACGACTCACATTCAGTCTGAGTTTCATGAAAGTGGTATATGTAAAACCTATTTAAAATCAGACTTTGTCTGACAGCAATCATTAAAAATTACTTTATTTTCATCATATTTACTGTCAGATTTTTCAAAAGTTTAATGACAACAATTGATTTTTTGCGATAGTTTTGAGCGCAGTAATCAGTTACTTTTTATTTTGGTTATAATTTGGTTTTATAAGAAAATTCTTAGCAAAGTTATTAAATTTCCAAGACAATTGCAGTCTAATATGCAAATCGTCATCAGGCTTTATCGTAGATTAAATCTTATACTTTTTTGTTTTGCATAATTGAAGGTTTTAAGTTGTTTAAAATTTGGAAACTTACTTTTTATCTACAATTTCATATAAAGTACAATTGAACCAGATTTTTGCATTTTTGTATGACCTTCTGAAATACTAAAAAAACGTGTTAGCACTTCAGAATTCAAATTGCATAAAAGTTTACAATTACTTTTCAATTTTCAATTCAAATCAAATGTTATTTTATTTTTAGCTTTAAATTTGATAAAAAAAGAACTCTTGTTATCTTAGTATTTTGATAAAAAAAATACAATTGGCTATTAATAAAAAATTAGAGGCAAATACTTTTAATAAAAATAATGGTTATTTAATCTAATCTAATTTGTTATTTAATTGGAAATAAAAATGAAAAAATGAATGTACTTATAAATGTACTCATTAAGTTTCTAAAGAAGTAATTGTTTTCTCATAAGTAATACAAATTTATTGGTATAAGCCAAATAATGGGTAAAAAAATATTTTTAATCTTCTAATATAAGAGTTTTAATAAACAATTTTGCAATAATTTACTTAATACTCTTCGTAAGTTTTAAACTTTAACCATTTTATTCATTCTTACGTCAATACTTTTTATTTGTACTCTTTAGATAATTTTTATTTATAGATAAATGAAAAATGCCTTCAAAAGGCGTTGGGTTATCACATTCTAAAGTTTGTATAACAATACTTTTTTTCATGCACTTGTTGATTTTTATAAAAATCACGTTGTATTCAATGAAAATATATTTCATTCTTTTAAGAATATGAAATTGTTCAAATATTATTCACATAGGTTCTAAATTTCATTATAGTGAAAGACTTCCCTTGGCATTAGATGAAATCAACATTCCCGACTCTGTTCATTATGATATGCATATGTAGATCGTATTTGGTTTCTAAATAATGAAATGTAGTTTAACGAAGAAAAAAGGGGATTCCAAAGAACCAAAATAATTCTTCAATCTCTAAATTATTCTCTATTCTAGATTATGTACTACATTCTCTCTGTATTATATCCACATCAGAGAATTTCATTAAATTGAGCGATTTTCGTGAACGCAATACTGCAAAACAATAACAGTGAAACGTGACATTATAAAAACGTAACGTGATATTAGCAAACTAGGTTAGCAACATTTGTTTATGAACATAAATATAACGTTGTGTTCATTATATATGTATATAGCGATTTACTGCTTTATATTGTACATACATTAGTTATACGCTGTATAATATGCAAATTTTAATTTTATTGCAATTGAGTCTTACTAGTATCTCATCTTGTTAAAAGTGAATATTTTTATGAGGAATAGTACAAAAATTACACATGTTAAATGTTACGAATTCCAAAGAATCAAAATAACTCTTCCGCCTCTAGATATTTTTCTTATAACCAATTTGTAACTTATAAATTGCTTGATTCAAATAGAAGTTTTTTCGATGACCGTCATTTTTGTGCACCATTTACCAATGGGAATTCACTTCTCCTGATTTATTGTGGACGTCTCATATTGAGATTCTTCTGTATATTGTCTATAATTTTATTTAATATAATATTTCCTTAACAGCAGTTCAGCTTTAATAAGAAAATTTCATTATATTGTCAGTAATAGTTCCACATTTGTAAAAACACGAAAGTTTGAAAATTGAATAGGTGTGGTGCAATGAAAATTGTTCATTTAATACGTGTGTTGAATTGACAAGGGAAAGTCATTAATATTTGTCCAATATTATATTGGGTCCAAATAGTGTTTGTACAACTTGTAAAATATAATTTTTAACACAAGTTTCACAGCTGTTGTCTATTAATTTCAATAAGTTTTAATAATGATTACTGCAATCCCTTAGAAGGCAGCTCTTATCAAGGAATTAAATGAACATAGGTGATGATTTTTCCGACAAACTCAATCTTTTAGATTAGGATAACTAATTAAATATACAATTTTAGTTCTAATTTTAATATTTCAATTCTTTAACACAAAATGAATAGAATAACGGCGCGAACGTTTGTGTATCTCGCTTTTTTACTCGTCAAGTGAGAAGAAAATGAGAGACTATTATTAATTGTAAAGTGTAGTTTTTGGATGAGAAAAATTTTTTAAGTATTGCGTATCTCGTTTTTCCCAAAATATATACAAAATTTAATCGGGAAAATCAGTAATCATCATAAAATTAAAATTCGGATTTGAAACTGAATAAAAAGCGTAACAAAAAATTTAGATACTCGTACACAATTAGCTTAATAATTTTCGACAATCTCAATGCGCATATATTAACAGCAATACAAATTTATCGCACAGTATGGTATAGCAGTCCGACCGCCTCATTAATAGGTAATTCTTATTACGCTACCATTATTGCTTTAGTATAAGTTTTTCTTCTCATTTTTTTCTGAATTATTAATAATGAAGCGCTACAGTGATCAAGAAGTAATAACAATGATTGCACAATATTGTTTGTTTTTTCTCTTTAGTTTTTGTTTTTTATTTTTGAGTGGGCATCATCATCATAATAATGATCATTATCATTCATATATAATAACAATAATCATCATCATTATAATTTTCAATCACATAATCATTAACAATTCTTTTATAATAACTAACAAGCGATAATTTGTTAATTTTTCTATTTTTTGCGTTAATAATGTTTACTTTGACACTTTGGTTGTATTGTGCTTGTGCTGTAGATATTGTTTCATCTGTTACAAACTCTCCCTACTTCACTATTCTTCTCTTCTTGTCAATCGGTGTTTGTCTCTTTTATAATGTTGTTTTTTTGTTTTAATGACGATCATAATGATAATGGTGATGATAATAATGATGATGATGATTTGTAATGGATTTTTTGAAACATTTTCAAGTATTTAAATTTTTTAATAATTATTATTAAAAAATAAAAATAAATTAAAAAATAAATAAATTAAAAAAGTGTGTAGAGGAAAAATTCATTTTTTTCTTTAACATTATTTTTTAACTATAAGAAAAAAGAAAAAATAAAGTAATTAAAAAAAAAATAAAAAAATAGTCAAAAGATGAACTGTGCTCTTTATAAATTTTGTTAAATTTTGTTTTTGACGTTTTCATTATTTTTTTTGTTTCTGTGTTAATTGAGTTGGCAATTAGATAAGGTGGCGGCACAGCTGGGGGTTGATAGATTTTAGATTTTTATTTTTTAACACGGTATACATTCATATTAAATATTTTTTTTATTTAAAATTGTTAACATTTTTTAATATGTATTTCTTGGGAACCGGAGGAAGCGGAGGAAAAAGAGGGGTTCACTAAAAAAAATAATTAAATGTCATTGCGGCTATACAAATTGGGTGTTGTTTTCTTATAATTTTATAATTATTATTGTTTTAGAAAAAATAATATCAATGTTTGAATTTGTGTAATAAGGTGTGAGTTATTTGTTTTCCTATAACTGTTAATTTTAATAATATTACCGTTATTTAATTTTAATTAATAATTGTAGACTGAAATTCCAAAAAATGTGTTCAATTGCTTACAAATGATTCTTCTTTAATGGCAATATCTGAAAACTCTCAATTAGTAGGAAGTCCAGTAGGAATCAGAACACCAAAGAACATTTTAAGAAGATTATTTAAAATAAGAATAACAGAAGGCCACAGATACAGTGATAGTAATATATAAAAAAAAAGATATAGTGGAACCTGAAAAGGCTGCCAGGAAAAACAAATCAAGAAACTGGTACAGGAATGACATATTTCACAATGAAATATAACTGAACTGTTCGACCGGAACTGATTGGTTTTCGAAGTCAACATGAAATAATTTACCAAGACAGAGGTTGTAGGAAGTCTTGAAATATATGTAGTTTTGTGGTCTCATCCCGCCTGTCGCAGAAGAATTCCACCATATAGGTTGATTGTAACAAATGATGGTAAAATTTTCAAGAATTTTTTCAATTCAATGGTGTGGTGGAGGTTTTCTTTAAACATGTTTTGAAATGGTTTGGATATGAATTTAGTATTTGTGAAAAATACTAAATTTATTTCCATAAATAGGCATAAGTATTATTTTATGCCTATTAAATATAGATTTGCTTCGGAAATCCACACTTAATATTATTCATCACATTTAAGCCTTTAAATATGCAATTTTTTAATTGTATTGCATTCAAAAACATCTCACACTACTAAAACTGAGAATTGAGTATTGGTAGAAATTACATATGTTACGTGTACATAAATTATTTAAGTATAAGTTGGTCGGTATATGCGGAGCATGTTTATGATTTACAATTATTATTTGTTACATATGTACACTTTCGAATATAAAAAAAAATACGAAAACTTTAATGAGTTGCTGCACTTGTAATACCAAAAAAAAAATACCTCACATTATGAATTTCTTATACTTTAAAAAATCTGCATTCGTTCCAGTATTACACCAGTTTCTATTTTGAATCATTAAAAGAAATTGTTTTGACATTTTTGTGTTTACACCGTGCCGCCAACTCATACATAAATCGTTTAATTACGTACACAACGTAAGAGAAAAAAATTCCTCTAAATATTTTATATATTTTATTATTCATGTGTAAAATATGTAAGATCAACATACGCACTTAATTACACATACTTACACACACATTAAACATTATTGGTAAATCGTCTCGTATGTAAATTAGTGCATGTGTTTTTTTCTTAACCATAGAGAAATTGAAAATGGTTTTTCCTTGTACTTTTTATTTTTATTTATTGCTTTTTCAATTTTTTCTTTTTTTTTTTATAACCAGATCTTCATAAATCTTTTTTAGGGACTTGAAAAAGCCGAATTATTTATATGCAACTATTACAAATTTTATGAATGCATTCTATATGCGTGAATGCATGCACCTATGTCCGTATATATATGAAAGCAAAGCGATCAATTGAATTCAGAAATTCATGATTTCCGATATTAAAAATTTTTAAGGATTGTAAAAATAAACAAAATAGTCGTGTTAAGGTATAACGTTTAAAATTTCCATTTTACTTTTGATTAGTGCACATACGCACAGAAAAATTGTTTTTTATTTTTTTTAGGGTGTAAAATACATCAATTAATGTCCAGATTCTAGATTTTCTATTATTCACATTATTTATATATGAAAATTTCTATTGAATGAGCTGTACGTATACATAAATGAATATATTAGTAGTATAATATAAGAAATAGTTTAGAATTAGAATTCAATGAATTAATAATTTCTTCGGAATACGAGAACTGTTCAAAAAATTCATTAAATATAATGAGAACTAATAAAATCAGAAACGGCACTCTAAACATGCTCTCTGAGATTTTGGAAGAAGTTTAGAATGATGATACCAGAGCCATTTACCACAATATTCAATTACTAAGATATTTTTTTTATAAAGGCCGCTATAATGAAGAGTGCCTTGCATTTAGATTGTCTAGATAAAATGTATAGAAGCTTATTATATACCATTAAGAAAAATTTAGATGCTGTGCCATTTACCGGAATAAATTATGTCATGCAGCTTCTTTTATGTAGGATGAAGCAGTGAGGAGTTCTATATATCAGGAATATGACTGTAGAGCAATATAAATCGTTAAAATATACACATCTATAGTTGACGTTAAGTTTTGAAAACAATTCTTTCATTTTTAATTTTTATGAGCGACCGAAATCTAATTTTGCTCTCCTGAATTTCTTATGCCTACCCGATTAAAAACTTTTCCGATTACAATTTTTTAACTTATAATCAAGTTTAAGGCAAAAAATAAATTGACTAAATAAATTTTGAATATATACCTATGCTATGTACCAGAAAGCTAAGCTGTACTACTGCACTTTTCTAGCGTAAAAACCGTATTCTTAAAAACTATGCTTCTAATATTAGAAAAATTTTATAATTTGAACAAAATTTGTTAATCATATTGAATCACGATTTACGAAATTTCAAAATTCAAAATTTTCGTAAATTGTGAACCATTAAGGACAACATTTACGTACAATTTTTCCCCAATTTTAATGCTTGGCGTCTTTCAATGACACATTAAAGACATTAAATTTTTTTATTTAATATTTAAAAATTTTAAAATTTTTATGACGCATCTCGTATAAATGCTATAAATTTTGTACTTTTAGAAAAAAACATTCTTTTTTTCTATAATATTGCACCGATGGTGGGCTTCTTAAGAGGCTTGTTTTACTTAATAAATGCCTTTAAATGTTTTTATACATTAAAAATTTTTTTTTGTTACTTTTATTATTTCTTTAGAATAGGTCGTTTTCATTTTTAGGGTCGTAATTTTTCATTTTATATAAATTTTCACTTTCTTGTTTAATGAATAACAAAAAAAAAATAAAATAAAATTTTTTATTGTGTTATTAAGAAAATTTTTCTATGACTTTTATTGGAAATTTAAATTTTCATTTTAATAAATTGTTATGAGGTTGAACATTTATAGAGAAAGAGGAAAAAAAAAGGCTGAAAACGACAATAATGGGATTTTCATTATTTACAGGGAATTGATAATTATTGTCACCGTATATCATCAGACAATTAGGAAATATTTTTGACAATGGAAAATTACTCACATTTTAGACGTACAATTTGATACTTTCGATAATATTCCTTAGAATTGGAATTGGACAGCTACATCTCTTAAATTTTTTGATTGCCTATAAAGTTTGACAGATGCGGTATTTAAATTTGAAGTAAAATTATCGAAAATCTACGTTTACACTTTGACATATAAGTGGACATAATATTATATAAAGAAGTTGAATATAACCTTAATGATTTCACGTATACAATGGCTTGAATCTCAAATAAATATACCTTTTTCTGGATTTCAAAAGAAGCTAAGCGTCTTAAAATAACATATTTAAATAGCGTAGCGTTAACCAACACCTTTCTTTCTTTTGTTATACCAGTAAACGGAACATGGTTTACCAGTAAAAGCGAATCGGCCGAAGGAAAATTTAATTTTTTTTAAAAGTTTTTTGTTTTCGGAAAACACGAGATATTTAACTAGGATCTATGTATTGCATCAAATACTTTGGGTTTTACTTTTACTTTTTAACTTTTAAAAAACTACTTTTTGAATAGTAGGATATAGTTTATCATCGTTTAGATATGATCTTTGGTGTCACAGAAATTTTGCAAAATTTTGTGTAATTGATTAAAACAAGTAAAAAGTAGTTGGTGCAATAAGTCCCTGATCTTAAGTTAAGTAACTAATATGTAATTAATCAACTAAATCAATTAGAATCCAAAAATTAGAAAAATTTCTGGAAAATCGGCCATTTCTAAAGAAGATGGTCACCTATAATTCTTTGTTCACTTGATTTCTTCTATCATTTTCCATTAAATTATATATGAAAAATATCGATGTATAATTGGATTTCCTAATGCTATATTAACTTCGAGATTACCAGCAAGTGTCGAATACCTTGATCTCGGAGACGTGCTGTATGTGTAACACTTGTATCGTAACCAGCTCATATTTCTATTCATAAAATTCAAATTATTGCAAAATAGTACAAAATGGCATTCATTATAATATGAGCACTAACAATATAATGAAAAATGAAAAAGTTTAACAAAAAATCTGGCCTCTTCCGGCATAAAAATGTTGATTTAATTTTAATCATTAAATAAAATTGCAAAGTTTTTCCTATGCTGTATAAATTATCGTAAGGGGCAAAAATTTTGCAAATAGAAAATATAAGCTTAGTGTATATGTTCACTACATTAAAGAAAAACTAAAATAATTAGGAAGAAAAAAAAGAGTATCCAAATGTTTTTAACCTTAAAACCCGGATAATATAACGCGACTCTCATTTTGTTTGCACAATTTGAAATAGTTTAGAAAAATAAATAAAATTCCAGATTAAAAAACAAGAAAGTTTTAATATTTTCGAAAATATTTACTCGTACAAACATTTGTTTTTGAAATTTTTTTTTTCTGTTTACTTAAACTTTACTACAGCTGATTCTATATAAATAGGGTATAAGGATTACGCAATAAATTGAATAGTAATATAATTATAATTAGTTCCCACGCGATAAGGTTTTTTTGATCTATCAAAAAAAATTATTAATTTAATTTTTGGCAGCATTTTCCAAACTAAAATATAGGGTAAATATGCTACATGTGTTTGTAATGTGAATTTAATCGAGTTTGATTTGCAATTGTAAGATACAAAGATTGGCGCCCGAACATAACGTATCCAAATTAATAATATTTGATTAATTCAATAATTGAGCGTTATACTGAAGCAATAATTCGCAACTGAGGCCTTGCAATTACATGTCTCTAGATTATTTTATTTGCAGTGAAGTGATAAAGTTTTCTGTCTTAATAACGACCGCCTGACATTGACTTCATTATTGCAAAATAATGTTCTATTATGGGGCGAAATGTTTTAGATATTCCGGCTCAAATTTCCAAACTATACAAGTCGAATTTTTATTTAATTGAATTTTAGTCTATAGCAAGTGAGTTATTATTTAATAAATTATAATACAATTTATCAAATTTGCTTATTAGTTATACTTAGGCGTACGACATTCAATTCCGATCAATCAATGCGGTGGCAGATTATTGGTTTTTTTGAGTCTTGTCAATGTATTTGTAAATGCGTTAATACTTTTGTCAAAACAAAGTTATCACTCTTTTCAAAATATATCGCGTCAAATGTTTTGAAATTTCTGAGGAATTTTTTAGTTTCCACATTGCTAACCCAAAATGTCAAACATAAAATATTTTTTTTAATGCATACTAGAGATTTTGAATAAAATATAAATTTTAATTTTATAAATTAAAATTTCTCTTCCCGCAATTTCATGTTAAAGCAATGGAAAGTTGTAATATTACAAGAATTCTTAACTATATTAGAAGCTATTAAAAGAAGTAGGCAAACTACACCTACATACATTAAAAAACTAGAAACTTTTTACACAACTCTTTAAGTGTATCACAAATTCTTCTTAACAAAGATATAAAAAGATTGTATTTTTTAATTTCTTTATTTTCTCTTTAAATATTTTTAGATAAATTAAAACTATTTTTCTAATTTCGCATAGAAATTTTTTTCCGGTTATTCCTATCGGCCTAAAAAAACACGCCATCGTTTTTCTGTTTTTGTCTTTTAAAATAGAAGCGATTTTTTTTTTTTTTTGTTGAAGAAATGTGATTTAATTATAGAAATATCACAATAAAATATTTAGTAAGCCCTTCATTACTCCACATATAAAATTGCAGATATTTAAAGAAAAAAATAACAGAAAAATCTGTAACAAGTTAAAATTTATGTGATCAAAACAACAATTACAACATTAACATTAAATACAAGGCAAATGACGAACAAGTATAACCAAAAATAGTAAAAACAAGTGATTGTTGTAAACCCAATACAGAGAAGCGATAATCACACATACGCAATAAAATATTGACGTTTGTTTGGTCAAAACAAAAGCAGATCGTTTGATGTGATTACTCTGGTTGTAAGCAGTTTCACAAATGACTACATTCATTAACTCCCTTCGGAAATTAATAACCGCCAGTAATGTTTAAGGAAAAAAGCAATCGTCTCATAATTTTGACACTCCATTGCGTCGTTCATTAATTGTACCGAGTTTTTTATTAACCGGAAAACCTGATGCGTATAATTTAAGTCATATTGTCGCTGAATGTATAGCTTATTTAGATATAAAGCCTATCATTATAACTGTAAATGCGTACCAAGTGAAACGAAGATGTCCGATAATTTCGAAAGCTGCAATAATAAGTAAGAAAAAATTCATCCAGATCATTAATTGAACGTGCTACTCGCTGTTTTCACTCACAAATAGCGTCTTTCAATTTATAAAATTAACGATGCAAATATTGTTTATAATTTTGGGTAAGTAATTGCAGAAGTTTATAAGGCTAAAAATGTTATTTTATGCATTATCCCAAAAAAAAGAGAATTATTCATAAAAACCTAAAGTTCTTTGCCACCACCAGATTGCTGTTAATGTCATTAGACATTTTTCTTTTGAAAATTTATTTTTTAAAAAAAAAATTTTCTTTAAATTTTTATTTTTCTCGTTTATTTTATTATTCGGAAATAAGAAATTCTGTATTGGGCGCAAACTAAAAGTAAAACGACAAAAAAAAAACTGTGTATGAGGAAAGCTAAAAAACACGCTAGTCAGAGTGGCGCGGTTCTATAAGAATATTTTTTTGTTCTTGCTTTTCTGTTTTTTTTTTTTTGATTTATTTTAGTTTTGCTTTTTTTTGAATTTTATTTTGCTGTTGTTTGTTGATGATCACTATGCTTTGCTTATGCTGACAGAAAATTAATTTTAAAAAAATATGTACAGCTTTTTTTTTCGATTCTTCGTTTAACGCACGATTCTATTTACTTTATCGAATGTTTTCTTTTTTTTTTTAATTTTTCGCAAATTCAGCATCAAGCCTAGCCATATTGGCGCGTTTTTCATTTTTTTTTAAATACATAATGAATGCATACATAATGGATACAGAGTGCCACCTATGCAATGTTTTTAAGAATTCGAAATTTTGAATGAATGTAAAATGTCAAAAATGAAAAATAAAATGTGTAAATGTATAAAAAAAAATAACGTTCGAAATAAGGAATGACACTTGTAATGTACGGTCCTTTGTGGTCTTCAAGCATGTTTTTAAAATTTATAATTTAAAACGTTTAAAAACGTAAAAGGATTTTGGAATTGAGAAATATGAATTTGCAAAGAACATGAGGGAGTAATTTTTTTCGTTATCATAATTTGACAGATAATTTTATAGTCTCACAAAATGCGAATGACAATAAAATAAAATGAAAGTAGAAAATTCCATGCAAAAATTTCAGTGGAATTTTTTACTTTGGTACTTTTCAAATTCTTAATTTGCATCATTCATCCAAACAATTAAATGTCAAACTCATACTGCCTAAATTTCAGAATCATTCGCAATTCAAAATTTTATAGAAAACGGAAACACTTTATATGATTTCTGTACGTGTTAAAAATAAAACTATTTCATTTAATGCCAATGTTCTTTCGTCAATCTTTTCTGTTCAAAGATTCAAAAATACAAAACTAAAGAGTATAAATAAAAAAAATGAATAATATCTTCTTTATCGCTTAGAGAATAAATAATTTATGCTAGAATTTGTAATTGAATTACTATGAATTACAAAATATATTCATCTTTTGCTAATAATTAACTAAATAATTAGCAAAATATGTTTAGAATTAAATGTGTATAATGTCAATCAAATTGTAAATTAAATGTTTTTTTTTTTTTTATTTTGTTTCTGTTATAAAATTTGCAAGAAAATTATACAACATGTACTTAGCCTCTTTTAATAATATACGCTTGTATAATTTTTGAATTAAGAAATCAACAAAATGTTCTCTGAATGTTTTGTTCTGCAAATAGAACTTTGATTTGAACATGCGATTTTGAAACATATTTTTCTTTGTTTGTTGCGTTTACTTTAATTAACGGAAATTGTTATACAAAATGCTGTTATTAAATTATTTTATTATACAAACTTATATATAAAAAGCATCTGGAATTATTTCTTACCAATTTGTGGATTTTTTTTATCTATACTTGCTTCTAGCTTTAAATTTTGCAAAATCGATCATGTGTAATTCGAATTGACTAAGAAAAATGCTTTCTATATTGTATAACATCTCTCCATGGCTCTTTGAATTAACCATGAATTCTACAACACTAAACCTATAAATTCACAAATTTACTTTAAAATTTAAATTCAGTGGTAGTTGACTTACCATACTCAGGCTGAGACTTGACGTACTCAGAAAGCAAAATCTAATTATTATTAACCAAAATATACAAACAAGAAATCTTCTGAAAATGAAGTCTGAAAGAATAAAATGTAAAATATTTTTTGAAAGACAAAGAGCAGAAAAAATGTCTTTGAGTACGTATACCTTATATGCAATATGTATAAGAATTAAGAATGTCTCTAGTGAGCAAGTGAGACTCATCTCCTGAATACTGCTGCAACTAATAAATATTTTTGACAGGCAAATAATTTTGTGTTACAATGCGTAATTTTCTGCACAAAATGTTCACATTACGTAATCATCACCTTGTCGTAATATTACGGTCGCAGTAGGTTGCGACATAATACATCGCATTTCGAATTAAATTAGCGAAAAAAATTTTTTTTACTTTATTTTTTAAAAAAATACTTAGATAAACATTTGATTCATAAATATTTAATTATTCATTCTTAATTTATCGAATCTAAATCACATTTATTAAATTTATTTTGACACAATTAAAATTAATTTTTTTTTGTGTGTGCCTGTGTGTTGCTAAAAAAATATTGATTTCTCCTTCATTCTAGTTATTTCTAGTTTTTTTTTTGTTATTTTTTTGTCTTTTAATTTATATTAATATTTTTTAGCTGACTTAAAAATCACGATTATTAATTTTGTCAATGTTTTTTACGCTTCATATTGTAAACTTTAATCAAAATTTTGAAATAGTGTAAAACATAATTGTAGTGTTTGGTTCATTTGGAAGTTTAATGAAATACTTTGGTGTTAATAAATATTTTATATGCTTCTAGATTAATCTATTGGATTTCTGCTAGAAAGGCAGTTATTTTTTTTAAAGTCACACTACTTTCCGAATAGATTTCTCCCGCAAATTTGCCCAAACAAAAGTCTGAGAGTATAACTAAATTTTTTTTAAACCGACAAAGCTTTACTAAGATTCAACGTTGTTCCCTTTAAAATTTGTTATCGAAATTTATTAAAATCTTTCTTCGATTTCCGCAAGAAAATTCAATTGTATAGCTTGAAATCCATTGATCTTAAACTTCTTCTATTAATTCCGCCTTCTTAATTAAAACCCTTCGTGATTTCGATTTTTATTATGTCGCTCTAAACAAAAATTATAGAGCTTTTTCAACAAGATCTGGTATAATTTATTTTATTTTTTTTCTTTTCCTGAGATCTCTTTCCAAATTTATTTCGAAATCTGAAACATCCACAGATTCGCATAAAAAACCTTAAAAAAAAGTTTTTAAAGCCTGAACTTTTAGATTTGTTAAAAAAATATTTGCAATAATCTGCCATTACCTTTAACTTGTTCGGCTATTTCGGTTTATTTGTACTGTTTCGAGACAAGTTTTGCAATTAGTATAATCTATTTACTGAATATAACAATTTTTGTGCTACTTGTGTCGAATCTGATATACACAAAGTAATTAAAATATTTTAATGATAAAGAATTTTTAAAAACATAAATAATTTTTAAATGTGATTTTAATTAAAGAGATAAGAATTCGAAAAATAATCAATAAGTTGTTGGGATAAATAAAACGGCTAGCAAATATGTACAACGTATTGGCCGATCTGTTATACTGATCAAATATAAAATAAACCTGGATGTATAATGTATGTACATATATACATAAATTTAGTCTGATTATGTACAATATAATGTAGATCGTTTCACATTTATATTTGAGATTAAAAATAAATATTTAATGTCATAAAAAAAAATCAATGACTAAAGCTTGTATAAGTCATTATTTAAATTTAATCTGATATACATATGATACTAATATAGATACATATGTATACAGTAAATATATACCTATAACGAAATTATGCAACATTCATAAAAAAAATTTTAAACATGAACTTTATAGAGTTTTGCTTAAAAAAAAAAAACAAATAAAAAACGATTAATATAAAAAAATGAAGAACGGAAATAATTTTATATATTTTTAAATTTAAATAAAATAAATAGATAAATGTATTTATTTATATATGTAGGTTTATGAGTATATGAATAAATTTATGATTTTTGTGCCACACAAGATTTTATTATTTTTTTTTTCAAATATAAAAATAGCAAAGATAGCAATGATTCAGAAGAACATTAAAATTTGTTAGAAAAAAAAACCTGTAGGAGAAAAATAAAAGTGCCACCCTGCTTTAAGTAGAAAAATAAAATCACAATATAGCAGCATAATATTAGTATTCACACTTCGCGTTCGTAAAATCGAAACCTTCATATGTAAGAAAATATAAGCCCTACAGTGCAAAATAATTATTATTGTCTCATGAAACATCCAAGTTTTGTTTTAGATCACTAAGCCAGTGGTAAATCTAGCACAAGGTAAGACAAATGTTTTATAAGGTAAATGTGCTTATGGTTTAAGAAAATTTTGTAAAATTAAATAGCCAACTTAAATTTTAATATCCCAGCAACATTTTGATATGGTTCAATATTTTTTAACCAAAAAAATTTTAATAGTTCCTTCCCTAAATCCTGTAAATGGCAAATTTTTCGAATCTATTTTTTCTTTAAAATTTCTTTTGTCAGTCTTATATACCATTATGTATATATTGTGTCCGTCGCATATTAAAGAAAATTAAATTAATAATAAATTTTCAAAGTCAGATCAAAATTCCGCGAATTCAAATTTTCAAAATAATTTTAAAAATATTTAATAAAATTTCAAATTTTTTTTTTTTCTCAGAAATTATTTTGTTTAGCAAATTCTGTAAAGAACTTTTACAAGTAAAATAAAATGACATTTGAGAATTTATGCAAATATGATCTTCTGTCAAAACAAAACAATATTTCACATTGGAAATTTTAAATTCTCCCTTCCTATTATTTTCATTAATTTAGCACAATTAAATAGTTCAAACCCATGCGAAAATTGATTTATATTAAAGCAATAACAACAAAATATATACATACATGAATATTTATGTCATCTCCATCTTGGAAAAGTTGAAACACATATGCACTCGTGTATGTTTGTGGAATATCTTCAGCATAACATAATTATTTAGGACAGAAATGAGTTTATTTTTCATATATTGCCCGTTCTAGACAGATATGAGTTCATATTTTTGTGTATTTTGGGTTCCAGACACAAAATATTTTAATTTTGATAATATGCTCAAAACTCTTTAAGTAAACTGCAGTTATATCTGTAACAAATGACATAATAAACTTTCAAAAATTTAAAACATCATTTAAAATTCTAGTGTCAATTTCAACAATTGGAATTTTTACGTGAGAATAATTTGATTGCAAATTTGCAACTATACCTTCTGTAAATTACTAAACTCAAAAGGAACTACATTTAAAATTTTTTGGAATTATTCGGGAATATTCTAAAAAATTTTCAGTTTAATTACTTAAAATTTTAAAATAGATTTCTTGAAATATTAAAAGATTCTAGCAATTTTTGAAATAAAATAACATTAAAAAAAACCTTCTTTACAATGTTCTATTCGGCTTTAATTAAAAAAATTAAAATTATCTTATACCTTTATACTCAAATTTTATGCCGCTAAACCACAAAATGTAGAAATATACATGGGGTTAAAAAATTAAATTATTAAAATTAATTTATTGATAGAATAAACTTTATAATTTATTTTTTTTTACCACAATATTGTAGAATAATTTTTAATAATTTTTGGTTGAAATTTTTTGAAATTCAATATATAATTATATGAAAAATTATTACAACGTATAGATTAAAAGAGTGTTATAAATAAATTCTATATTTGTTATATAAATATTTACATAGATATGTAATAATATTCATATTAAAAGTTATTCGCTAGAGTAATTTTCAAATTAAAATTCTATGGATCTTAAGAAACCTGAAAGAAAATTTAATTAAAACTTATGTACGAGTATATGAAAGAAGACCTACAAGTTAATTTCTCTTGTTCTACATATGAATAATTAATGCAAATATTTAGAATGATAACACAATTACATTTAATAAATTTAATGGTTTAACGCTTTAAAACATCAGGAGTATGCTATTTAAATTCGATTCATATGGTTCCTTTACAAATTATGCTTGCAGACATAAGGCAAAATTTTTGTAATTTATAAGAAAAATTTTAAAATTCTTAATTAATATCTATTGTATGACATTGATGGTGATTGTAATATTAAGTTTCTCTTTTATTAATATTCAAGACCCTACGAATTAAATTCAACACTTTTAAATTAAAGTGGTACAAGTCTGTCAACTTTTACTCGAAAAATCAAATTTCGTTGCAACTAACACTTACGCACATTATACATTATTTTAATAACCTTATGCCATGATATTTACTTGCATACTCGTAACACAATTCTAAAACTTATTTAAATTATGCTGTAACAAAAATGTAATAGAATAGAATTTTTGAAAAAACAAAGTAAAAGAGCATACAAAAACCAATCTCAACGACTGTCCAATACAATTTCATCAAAATTTATTGATCATAAGAAGTTCATAACATCATAACATTAAATATTTTTCGATAACTATTGTTATAACACTTACTGGCTCATTCTTACTTATAGCAACATAATCATAATAATTAGTAAAACTTTACATTGTTGTCATACTCAAATGTCATATGGTACACACTCAAATAGAAAAAAATCAAAAAAAAATCTGTTTGCAAGAAAATTAAATTTAAATTCTCTTCAGAGAATATAAGCGTAGCAAGAGAAAATAAGTGTAAATTCAGAGTTATTTCTCACTGTTAAAATATCATTCATTGTTGTTCTCAATTATGTGCTTAACTTTGAATCAAATGTTACTGCTCATTCAAAATATCTAGAATGCGTATTGTTGGATTTTAGAAAGTTTGTGTAATAGATTTATTAATCTAAATATTCCGATTAAAAGTAGCATTTTAAAATTTTAAAATTTCTTAAAATAGTTTACAAAAATAAAATTGTTATATTAGATTAATTAGATATTGTACATATACGGCTCATAATTACATAATGAGCTGAACACAAATTTCATCAGTCACTTTCGTAGCTATGAATTACATTTTGAGGGAAAAAACATACATATGTAGGTACATACATAAGTGCTTTTCTTTATATAAAACCATTTTTCTTGTGTTATCGCCTTACATATATACATTATATCGCTGCTAAATTGAAAAGTCTAACATTCTAACTATCATAGTATAATTGCGAATATACTCGTATAATTTCATAATAGTATACTATCTGTAATTCAGACATTTTAAACATTAAAACTATTTATACATATAACATTAGTTTTGTTGTCTACATATGTATATATGTACTTACATGAACGTATATATTTCTTAGAATATTTTTTTTATGTTAAAAAAAATTTACCAAATGCAATAAAAGTTCATGGCTTTTAACCACATACACATATTGCTTTAGTAAGTATATGCAAAATAGAAATGAAAATAAAAATCTACACCTAGGCCTACAAAGTTTATTATGTGCATAAACCATATAGAGATAGAACACTACACACATACGCGTATTCTTAATCATTTTAAAAAATTGTCTTTATTATTTTTATTGCTGCTGTTGTTGTTTAGCTATTTTTTTTAACACTTTAAAAAAAAAATGAAAATCATTTGGGCGCCGAAACGTCTGGTTTGATAAAAAAAACTAAAAAAAAAAAACCTAACAATACCTAACTTGTATGTATTTAGAAAGATTAAATTCTATAGAATTCTTACAAATATACATACACTCCCAATATGCATATACAAAGCATGGTATATTTTTTATTTAGTTATGTTTGAATATGTAAAAAATATCAAACCAACATTATTTTGTCGTGTTATATCGGTTGTTTAGTACATTTTTCACATTCACCGTATCATATTTTTTAAATAGGGAAAATAAAACAAAATACAATACATACCTACTACCATAACATTGCATTAATGGCATACAAGTATATTCCATAAAAGCCAAAATCTAGAAAAATAAAAGCAATAAATAAAAGAATATGAGAAATATTATGCGGTTTATTGTGAAGCCACAAATTCAATATAATAATGTTATGAAATGAAAACCAAAAATAATTCTACACAGAATATTTTAAGAGGTGTACTTATGTACATACTTATGTACATAATATGTATTTACAAAATAATATTTAGCTAATTTTTATTATAGAATATTTTTTGTAATTTGGATTAGAGACAATCATTTATCTATGTATATGCTTGTATATCTTCTTACACACATTATAACATTTTAATATTATTTTAAATCAGAAAAATTGCCATAACAAGAATGAGAGGAAACATGAAGGCAACATTATCATATTTTAAATCTCATAAAGTCAACACCATTAAAAATTATTTAATATTTTTTAAAATTTTACCATTCATTGTTCCCCCTTTTTTTTTCTCCATAATCTTAATTTTTGTCTGCGCTTCATTAATTTATTCTAATATAGAAGAATTTGTTTTAAAAAAGCAGTATTGAATTAAAGAAAAATTTATTTCAGAAAATGAAAAAAGGGCTTTTAAAAGAAGTCGATATGTTTATGTGTCAAAACCGAAGACAAAAGGGGAAAATCAAGATTTTGATTCAAATGTGAAATGTAAAATATTTCGACAAGTAAATTAAATTATATAATGTGGAACATATACGCAACTTGTAAAAGTACCAACGTAACACAACAGTAGTTTGACACATACAAAATAGCAATTTGATTGAAACAAAAATAATAATTTGTCTGTTCGTAGAAATGCTTATTAGAAATGCTTGTCTGTTCGTAGAAGATTGTTACGTTATGAACAAATATATTATATAATCACAATAATTCATTTACATCTTACAGAAATTCATTTCTAATATAAATGACAAAAAGAAATGAATTTCTTATTCTATGTAGTAAGCTTAAACTTAATTCAGCCCTGGACTATGATTTTTTTTGCAAGTATTAGAATGATATGAAAAACGAAAATTGGCACAAATACATTTTCAGGGTAATGAAGCCAAGTTGACTGAAAAAAACTGCAACATAATGGTTCACTATATAGTCAAATAAAAAAAAAAACAGAACTGGAAAAATATTTAGCCAATATTTTTATACAAATATCATACCAATAATGTATACCAATAATATTATGCATAATTGTACAATAGCGCTAGCATATCACTTGCACGTGTATGATGTTATGTTTGTATAATACTGTTGTATAACAGTTTGTTCTAAAATCGATGTGAAAATTTTATTGTTAGCGAAATTTATTTGAATTCAAGTTTTATTTTCCTAAAACAAATTTTTTATAATATCTTTAATAATGGTTTTGATATAATGTAATATACACTATATTTTTTTTTTAATTCTGAATGGTTAATTAAGTAACCCCTGTGGTTGCATGTAGCATCTATTATATATGTGTACGTACGTTATGAGTAAAAGGCAAAATGTAGTCGTATCTTATTAGAAGATTCGATTGTTCTTCTCACTTTATTATTTTGTTTTTCTTTCTTTGCAGCTATTATAAAATTTTATTTGATCTGCATTATTAATTTATGCAGTATCTATGAATATATATATATATATATTCATATATACTGCATAAATATAAATATATATATATATATATATATATATATATATATATATATACTCGTATATATATATACTCGTATATATATATACAATGTATTTATATTATGAATAATGAAAGCTGTAAATGAATTTTTAAGATGTGTCCTACAGCACGAATGACTTTTATTACATTTAAGGTAAATAAAAAGCCATTGCATTTAAGCTATTTTTAGCCAGTTTAATAATAATATGTAAAAAATTTTCAGTTAGATGTTATACATGGAGCAAAGAATTAGTGATTGTTAAAGGTTGAGGAATTCATAAATTTATCTACTCTTTTTAGAAGTTAAAATAATTGCTTGTACATTATTATTGCTTGTCAGCATTACTTTAATTCCACTCTTATGTTTCTTTTTGTAACTTCATTTTTTTAAATTGAATAGCGTCACTAAATGATGGCGCCTAATATAACAAGAAATAATTAATTCGTGTCAAATATCAGGGGTTAAATTTAAAATTGCAAATTGACCTAAAATTATTAATAATAACCACCTACATACATTTTAGATTAAAATGAACCAAAATCGAATTTATAATAAATGCAAAAAAAAACATTTCTAATTTATTTTAATTAAATTTTATTTCTTATTTAAAAAAATCTCCATTTGAAATGCGTTCAGTATTAAAACATCTTTTGACTTGTGTCAACCATACACAGAAATGAAATATTGGATTTTACCTTTTGTAATTTTTAATTTTCACTATAGTATTGTGTTTGCATTTCGTGTTACATTCGATAATATAACATTTATAATAAGTAATGTTGAACCATTTAAAGACAGTACAGTATTTCACAAAGGTGAAAATTAGAAAAATTAAGGCCAAACAAATTTTTAAATAAATGTAATTTATTTGTTATCATAGATTATCCTGATAAATGTTACTATAGTCCTACTGGTCATACTTGGAATGTAGGTGATCATTGGAGTCCAAAAGGAAAATGTTGGGTAGCAAGATGTGTTAAGCCAGGTGTTGCAATTGTATTTTAGTAAGAAATCATAATATTTTTTCTTCTTATTTTAAAAACTATATTTTAGAAAAATTTTAATGAAATCGGACACAAAATAACAAAAAGTTCATTAGAGTACGCGAAAGAATCGATCGTGAAATTTGAATTTAATTATATTAATAAAAACACGTTAATTTACACATCAAACATTGTACATACATTTTGTTTGATCTGAATAGCATTTTACGACAGTTAACATGCAAAACTCCTTGTATTCTGTTTGAGTTATAAAATAATAAAATTATGAACACGCTACTTTTAACTATTATAAATTGTGTATAATAAAATTAATAAATAAAAAAAATAAAAAATAATCCAACTCGCATCATACAAAATCTATGAATGATGTTTGATATCTGATTCAGGCATTTTTAGTGGTGATTCATTTACAGATTAACAATGCGAACATGCTAACTTATTATAATTTTTCAGTTCAATTTCTTTACAACTTGTAAAAAAAATTTCCACTCCAATTTACTTCTAATTACATTGTTACTTGTATACCTATTAGTATTAATTTTTATTTTTAATTTTTAGTTGCGGTAATGTTAGCCCAGCTAATGATGGTCATTCAAATAAATATTGTCAAAGTATTGGAATGAATATTGAACGTCCTTATCCAAGATGTTGTAATCGTTATTTATGTAAAAGTTTAAATTCACGTCCATATATATATAATCCAGTTGTAGCCGGTGGGGGACGTGAAATACCAAATTTTAAAGCATTAAAATATTCTAAATTAAAAAAACCATCTTATAAAATTATATTGACTTCTGATGACACATGTAAAATAAGTAGAATTTAAAAATAGTGATTTTATATATGACGTTATGCATTGCATTTAAAAATTCTATAATTCAAATTTATTGTTTTTTTTTTTATATTTAACATGTTACTGTTAATTACAATGTTACCATGAATTTAAAGAAATAAATATTATTTGTTCTAATAAACAATTACGATGTTAAACTTGCACAAATAATTACTTTAATTTGATTAGTAAGTGCAATTATCATGAAATTATTTAACAGGTTGCATTAGTAAAATAGTAAATTTTCAGACTGTAAAAGTGTTGTTGTTTTGAATTGCTTATACATTGACATTAATATTAAATTTTGTATTTAATTCTATTGAATATTATTTGTGCAAGTTTATATGATTAGAAATTATTCGGTGACTTTGCCTCAGTGAAGGCATAATATTCGGACACTGAATTTTCTCCGAAGGATTGTTTGTTATTCTCACTGTCAAACAGAAATTATATCTCTAAAATGTCGTTGCAGAGCATATTTACAGAATTTCTTGAGCACGGAGAGAGGTGGCTATTTCGTCGAATAGTTGAAGAATTAGGTTGGCTGAAATCACGCAATAACTGTCCCATTGTATGACCTGAATAAATTTTTATCATTTTTAGTTTGTTACATAAATGGTAGAGCAAGTTCAAGAATTTTACGCTTTCAAAAGTATGATGACGGACAGAAACTTGAAGTTTAGTTAAACTGCAGCGAAATTCATGCTTATTCAACTTCAGGAATTATGTAATTTAAAGTTAATTTTGAATTTTTGGAATGGACGCCCATCTGAGTTATATTTTCCGGATAAATGCAAAAAAAAAAATTTTAAATTTATGATTATTTAAGTTTTTCATGACAATCGCTTGAAACATTATTTAAGATTGTATAGTTATTTTCGAATGTTATTCTCAAATTACAGATTATATTTTGCATTTTTCAATTCATTTAAATTTATTTTCAATTTTTGCACAAATTATTGCCTCATTTATTTTAATTAAATAAGTGTAAAACTAATATACAAGCACTCATACATATAATGCAAAATTATTAAGGTATTAATACTGAACACCCATATATTTATTGGCTTGCAACTACATAGATGTTACATACATACAATATATTTTAAACATACACACGTAAATTTACAAACTTACATACGATTTTTATCTTCTTGTTTTTTTAAATACAAAAAAAAAATCTCATTTTATTGCTCTGTAATTCTGAAATTGATAGTGTGGGGTGAAAAAATCAACATGGAAATTAAAATTTATTCACACAACTAAAATGATTGTAGGTAGTAAACGCCACCTAAATTTATTAACCATTAAAATTGTGTCACATATTCTGGAATGTTTTCAAAATAAAATTAATAAGAAATAAAAAAAAAATTTAAAATACAAAACGTATATACAGTATGCGCGGTGTGAAAAAAAACACAAACAAGAGAAAAAAAAAAATTAAAGCGAATTATTTAGTGGCGAAATAAATTTTAATTATGAAATCGTTGCTTTTCTCTGCAGAGTTTATTACACCATAACAGTTTTTACCGTTAAAATCACCTCTTTGATACAATATTGTCATTTGAGTTGTTCCTTACTGTTACTATATAAACAATTTCATATACCTGCATGTATATGACGTTTATCTTTTTAATTGAAATTTCTACTGTAATAATAAAAAAACTAAACGGAAATTATTAAATTTTTTAGTTTGATGCCAATTTCAGTTTATAATATCAACTAAAGAAAACTAACGATTTGAGGACGAATAAATAAAGTAACAAAATATTTTTAATAGTACTGACGTCTGCTATAAATGCCAGTCTTTATCCTATGTATAAGTATGTACTATAGCTGATACTTAAATAATTATAGAAAAATAAAATCAGAATTTCAACTCATACGATTTTTAATTCTGTCCATTTATTTCAAATATTTTCGAAAATGTTTTCGGCATGTTCGAAATTTTTAACAATTTTACAACGATCAAAAAATATATCAATAATAAAAAAATGTAAATTTAAATAAGTTTGAAATAAAAATTCAAATATTTTTACCTACATATAGTTTCGATATAGAGTATTTGACAATTCATAAATCGGATTGACATATGTGGCAAATGTTAGATATGTAGTCTACTCCATTTCTAGCCTTCCAAATTTTTAGTTTATTGCAATCCCATTTAATTGGTTAGTTGTTTTCAGCATTGTATATTTTAATTTCACTTCGTCGCCGGTAAATCTTAAAGTTAAATAAGTGCATAACTTATTATTATCAAGACAGATTCCAGAAATTTTATTATGATTTCCTATAAGTCACAATAATTTCATATGAGAACAAATTTACACGTTTATTAACCATACTTACGTTCTTTATTACAAAAATTAACAATTGATTTTGATTATTTTCAATAATTTTTTTAACTATCAATGCAAATACGAGTAGCAATAAAAACGTATTGCAAAATGCAGTATGCATGCATATAAGAAATTAAAAACAAAATTGAATACTTTTTATTGTTATAATTTTCCACTCAAAATTAATAATTTGCTTTGCTTTGCTTTGTAACTTTCAAAGTGCAATTTTTCATCTCGAAAATTCTGTGTTACATAAAATGTAACACAATCATATACATATACCTATGCACATGTGTGTATATGTATGTTTCGAATACATATGAGACCTCATGTTTTATTAATTGATTTATGAGTAATTTAAATTATTTTTTTTGTCTTTTAATTTTATTTTTCTTACAAAATATAAGAATTTCAAAATAAATGAGTAATAAAATGTAATTATGCGCCAATTATTTGTAAATGACAGTAAAGATATTGTCATTTTTATTGTCGCGAAATAATATTAATGATACATGACAGAAATAATCCAAAAATGTATACTTGCAATTTATACGTAGGGTACAATTGGTAATTTTTATTACAAAAATTTTATTTTCATAAGAAAATCGTGTAATAATTAAGAATATGTTTAAATAATAAATAGTTTTTAAAAATATTTCTTTAAATTCATTAAGAAATTTAAAACTTTCCAATTTTAGCAACATACAAATATGATGACATCCCAATTGATTGATTTTACAAATTTTGTTAAATCGAAATTTTGAAAAATTTTGAAATTTTAAACCCTTTTGGAATGACAAACGATGGTATAAAAATTTGTATGATTGCTTGAATTTTCAAAAAACAGAATTTAAAACATTAACAAAAATCCTAAATTTCAAAAGTAAAACAAGGTTTTTTTAATCCGCTTCTGTTAATTTTCAAAAATATCCCAACAATTTATGTGTGACCCTGTTTGAGAAATTATGTGTTGAATAATTAAGGAGATTTTAAATTGCGAGGCCATTTCAGAGAAATTAAAAAACAAGTATAACACAGTCTTGCTTCACCTATAGTACTGCATTAATTTTAAAATTATGATCGTCATGGCGGTAACCAACAGTTTGAAAAACTATTTATCAAATGTTTCAAGAATTTTTCAAATACATAGACTCAACGGTCTGGAAAGGTAGGCGAAGGAACATTAAAAAGGAACGCTACGCCTCCCTCATGTTTAAACTTTAAGAGTATACGGAGAATCAGCCGAATAAATTTAAAACGTCTCTGGTCCGGAGCCTAATGAGATAATTTTATAAATTCCAATTATGGTACCGCCTTTGTCCAATTGAAAATTACAAAAGACCCCATATTCATCTCATATATAATTTACTACATATAAACATATAATTTGAAATGTAATGAACTGTCATTGCTATTTATCAATTTTATTATTGATATTTTTCTCTTAAAATTTTAATAATTAGTCTCCTTTCTTTTCGCATTTAACATTTTGTTACATAAGTACAAATATTGCAAAAGTAATTATAGAATGACGTTCCACTATAAAAAATAATAAAATTCTAATTATTTACCAATAATAAATTTATTTGCAAACTGATAATTTGTGTTTCTTCGCAAATTTTCATTTTTTTTTTTAAATTCTATATAAAATATAATTACAAATCCACAAAAAAAAATGTATAACAATATTTTGTATAATACTTAACTAAATTCAATTGCTTATCAATTTTAAAGGTTGATGATAATTATATACCGTGCAAATGTATATTTAAATGTTTATGCAATAGCAACTAGATTAGTATAATATTACTTATAAGCTTACATCATAAAAGTAAAATTACCGACAATTATTTTCTGTATAGTAATATAGAAACGGTTACCTTATATATATATACATACATATATAGACTTATAAAACTTTAATTATTATTGACACAAACGCCGCGCCGCTATGTCTATTCCTTATGAAAATAAAAAGCTTCTTTTGTACAAAAAAAAATTTATAATAAAAAAAATAAAATACACAAAGCTCATTTTAAACGTGATTTTTAGTCTAAATAGGAATGGCGTTCAACAAAACACAAATTTAATCGATCAAACCCTTGGTTTACAAAACGGCACATTTTCTGTTAGCAATTTAAGTCAAAGAGCTTGTACTTATTCGTAATGGAAGCATTGTATTTAAGTAATTCTTTAATTACTATAAAAAATTGCATAAATTTAGGGGCAATTCTTGATAAAAAATTCTCTGAAACTTGTAGTTAAGGTACAAGAGTATTCTTTTTATCAATAGAACTTACTGTGTTGGACAAATGGGGGGGGGGGGACAATGGATAATTAATATACTATAAATTTTATAGGGTAATAATATAGAAAATTTAAAATAACATTTATTTTAGCAAATAAAATATTTATTGATAATTGTTTATTTATTGATATAGATGAGATACATTCGAGTTGCCAAAAGAGAAAAATTATTCCAAAAATTAGAATTACAGAATAATTTAAAAAAAATGAACTGATTTGAAATAAAAATTAATTTGAGGTTTCAATTCGTCAGGCTCATACATTCCTAATAATATCTTTTATAATGTAAGAAGGAATTTCTGTATGTATTTTCAGAGTTTACACAATTTTAAAATTTCTAGGGTTAAAAAATCTTATTCCAGTGAAAAATGGCATAACTATGAGATCAATTTGTGTATCTTGAACGGTGTGGAATTTTGAAAACAGACAAAACAGACGAACTGACAGAGTATTAGGCACATTTTCCCATATTTTTTTGAAAATATACTAAAAATACATACTACATTTTTTATATATTAGACTTTAATTATTGCTATGCAAAAAAATTCATTAAAATTATACTTGATATTCAATTTTAATTCTAAAGAAATTACCTACTCCATAAAAATTCTATTTTTCATAAATTGTTGCATAAAAATTATTGTAATACCGTGTAACAGAGTAGATTATAATTTGAATTCTTTTGTATTATTACTCGAAAGCGTAAATTAAATAAAAATTCATATTTTTGTATAAAGTTGAAAGCAAAACCTCCCCCTTTATATTTCATAATAAATAATTCTTTAATACTGAATTATTTAAACAAACCTACAATAATAATTAATTCTAATGATAGTTAAAATGAAACTTAATCAAATTACAATAAAGTTCTGTAAATTTAATATGAACATTTTATATTTTAACCGGAAGCATATTTTATATGAGCTCACGCACATTTAGTTCTTTCACAACTATGTTTTACATGCTTATTATATGGTTTAAACATTTTCATTATAAGTTAATTATTTTTATTGCTATATTTGTTTACATACATACATCAAAATGTGAATTTGCGATTTAGTAGAAAACGTCATATAACAATTAAATGAGGAAGCTACGTCAGAAGTGCATCGTTTGCATTCATGTATGCTCTGACATTTATAAGTTTTTTTTATGACATTTGCATTTATCGTAAATTTTAGAATTTGTAAATTAAAGAATATTAATTTTGTGCAGTATTTATTTGTTATATTTTCAGCTTATCAGCTTTTATTATATTGTGAATATTTGGAGAGATATGATTGTGAAAATTAATTGTAATATTCTTTTACACTTTTGTTCAAAATCACGAATTCAAGATGTTGTGGAATGTTTTGCTTTGCTGTTAGTAATGTGATTTCATATAAAATTAGTATGGATTAGTATGAGTTTTTTTTTGGCCAAGAGTTGCCATATGAATGGTATTTATTACCCTTCATACCAGTATTTTCAATTTAATTAGGTCATCTTGAAAAATTGCACGGTAAAATTTCGCATGTGCGTTATTTGCTTTTGTTTATTTTTAATTAATACGCATTTACTAATAATTAATTGTTTAACAATTGACAATTATCTTTTTTAATATTTTTTCATTTTTATAATTCTAGAAAACAAAAAAAAATTAATCTTTGTTCTAAAGTAAAAAGTACAAAGACAAAAATAAAAACAAAAAAATAAGAAATTACTGCCATAAATCACTAGCTATTGTTAACTGTTATACTTTTATTATGACACATGTATGTGTATGTGCTACTGTTGTTGTCACGCAAATAAAAATTTTGTTTACATTATTATACATTATGTGTATATAATTGTGCAACACGTGTGTTCATTTTAGTTACATGATTGTAAATGTGTGGTACGAGTATAAGAATTTTTTTATAAAAATTTGCTTTTAATTTAAAAAAACCAATAAAATGTTAGCAATTCGGCATGAGTTTTATTTTAAAAGTTGAAAAATAATATACACATATTTGATATTATTATGCTTAATACTTTGTTCAAGTTGCTAATTTGTATATTACGGACCGGCGCTATGACTACTTGTTATATATTTTTTTTTGTTGATCTAAATTTGATAATCAACTTATTTCGATAAATAGACCTGCAATATAACTAGAAATAATGCAATATAACTAGGCTTTCAAGCTTGCGTGATATGACAATTCCCAATTATTTCTCTCATGGGTAGGCAAAAGTGCTGATTTATGAAGGAATAAAAACGTGACGCCTTGGAATTCTTCATTGTTTATGTTGTTCGTTATTTATCACAAGTGTTTCTTAAAAAGTAGCCTACCAGACCGTATGAAAACAGTAATTTAACTGAAGGACGATGAAGCGGCAGATTAATGTCTCCTTTGGATTGGAGACAATAAAATTAAATTTGAACAAAACTTTTTACACTCATAAGACACACATCTAACGACAACTTATATTCAATACTAATTCAACCCATTGTGAAGCTCAAGAATTAAATTAGTTTGTGTATTTCTAACATTTGTTACACTTGGCTAATACATTTTATACAAAATTGTCGGATCACAGCTGAAGAAATTGTTTTAACAAGAATTAAAACAAATTTCAATAACTCTTTCATTAGTCATCCATAAATATTTTTGGTTTTTTCCTCTTAATACATTTATTTTTTTTTCTTTTTAGACAAATTAAGGTTTTTACATCCGTCACATCAATTTCCTTAAAAATTTACATACATACTTTATGCAATAGCAGCTGTTTTATACCATTCAAATTTAAGATAAAATAATATTTAATTTTTTATTAAAAAATTTTGCAGATAAGTTTTTAAAATACAATATGATTTTCTAAGAAATAAACAAGAGAATTTTAGAACACAGAAGAAAAAAAAGTTATACCTAACAATAACACTGAACAACTTAAACACAAAGGTGCCGCCAAAATAAAATTAAACATGATTAAAAATCATCAAAGGTAATAGCCGCTAACTGCCAAAAATTAACAAAAATACACGTATGACAATATGAAAGAAGCATTCTTTTTAAATTTTACATTTATTTTTTTTTATTATTTTGTTGATTTTATTTTTGCACACCTAATTTTTCATATTCTTATGGGACGTAAAAGAATATTTTTATTTTTGTCAACAAAATTTTCTTCAAATTTTAAGTATTTTCGTTTGTGAGAAATTCGACTTGCCATCGCAGTTCAAATATACTTATTTGGACTTCATCTGGCAAATAATTTACAGTATTATACGCTGTAGCAATTTTCACAAATAGTATTGGAATTATAAAAGAAATTTAATACAAACTTAAAATTTAGATTAAAAACAATTTTGACATTTCACTTCTCTCTATAGGAGAAAATATTATTTAAAGAAACAAAGATCTTTGGAAAGAGTAGAGAATTTATAACGGTATTATAATATTTTGGCAATAGTTATGCTTGTTTTGAACTTTTATTCAAAACCACTCCTAATTTCGGCTCTGCAACTTCACCAGCTTACAATAAAAAGGTTGACAGCAATAGTTACGCACATTTATTCCGATGGTTTTATATTTTTGGATGAAATCATTTTTGGCTTTGCATTTTGGATGAGAACGAAGTAAATAAGTTTTAAATATACGTTAGTTTTTACAGAATTTCCTTACAGAAAACTGCAATTCAAATAATTTTAAATTGTGTCTTAAAAAATATTTTTTTTTTGCTAGCCTCTTCCATCGGAAAATTGTCAAATTTTTTCGCAAAAATCTATACCCAAATTTTTGTAGAGTAGTTTTACTACAATTTAATGAAATATTGCAATTCACAAAAATTATTGAGACAAATATTACTTATATAATGACGTGAATTTATATGCACATAACAAACTATGGCAAATATCTAAATATACATTCGTATGTACATACAAATGCATGATATAAAGAGAGGAAGTTTTTGAGTTTAAAGGAGTACAATACTTTACTTTTTGACTACCGCAAAACAAATTTCATATTTGAATTTTCATATTTTGCTTTTCTTTCTCTGCGTTTTCATAATGAGCTTTCAAACTCTTTACTGTTTATAAAATTTATTTTTTCCGTTAAGATAATATACTGACAATGAACACTTCAGGTCAGTGTCAGTATATTTCAGTAGATTAATTGTTTTTGATATATGATCTTTGCAATTTCAGATTCAAAATTCGAATTTTTAATTTAACCACACTGGAAGCAGCTTTTTTGCAGAGAAAATTTTTACTTCCAATAAATTATTTTGGAATAGTTTTCGAAAAAAATTTGGAAATCATTTTGTAAATCAAATATTGTAATTTATATTGCATATGCATATGTGCTATTGAAAAGTGCTAATACTTAGTTAAGAAATTATTAAAATCTATTGAAGCTACACGACTTTGAATTCCAACTTTATTTTAACATATTCTTATTCAGGATATTTCTAACACATTGTAAGTACAAGTGTACAACAAATAATTCAGTATATAATTTGATTTATATAGCTGTTAGAATTCGCCATAATTTTACATTATAATTATGTGAAGTGAATATTAATTAAATTGAAAAAAATAAAATGTATTTTTATATTGCCGTAAATGTTATGTAAGTTGAGAGATCACTACATGAGTTCTCTGATATTTTCTTTAAATAAAACATAACTATATACAAGGTGCGCAAGTAAGTAAGAATAAAGTATTGCCATATGAAATTTTATATAAAATTCTGCTACCTTATAGTGAGTATAAACATATAGTTTTCGTATACATGATGTTTTTACAAATGATAATTTTGTACATATATATTTTATTAATAAAAAATGGGCCCATACATTGTTATGAATCTTTAAATTGTTTCAATATGTTCCATAATTTATATATAATTAAGAAATCAAAACCAAAAATGGTTTCTCTGTCATCAATATACTCGTTTAGGTATATATGAGTTTGAGAATGTAATTACTAATTTAGTACATCGATTGTATATAGGCCCTATATGTACATAGAAAAAACTTCTCATTTGAGTCAAAGAATAAATTTTAAAAGAAAAATAAAAAATAATAATTTTTTACTTAATCATATGAAAAACTTTGAAGGAAATTAATTTTAAATAAACATTCATTAACAGTAGTAGATGATTTTATAAATCAATAGGATGCAGCCCATATACATACAAATACAACTTTGCGAATGAGAAATTCGAAATCCCAAATGATTTTCTTCTTAACAATTAAAAATATAGAACTTTTAAAAACTTTATAAAATTTCTTGTAATTTGTCAAACTGTAATTAAAATTAAGCTTTACTTTGCAAGATAGTAGAAAACTAGTTTTTGCCTATTATGTAATTAAAAAATATACTAATATTATTGCTTTAAAATTTATTTGCTTTTAGTGCATACTTTAAATTCTTGTTATGCATTCTAAATTTTCTTTCTCTTGTGTTATATATCAAGCGTGGTTCGCAGTCATCTTTAAAACGATTCAGTTTAGTACGTTATTTTACCATCGAGAGACAAGGTCGAACAAATTTATTATATTAAAAGACTGTCGTCCAAATTATTAAACTATCTAATTAACTAGGAGCAAATTTGGTGATGAAATAATTTTTAGTTCTGGGCTTGTTAATTGACTGCCCATATGTTATTCGATTTGTCATTCCCAATTTTTTTAATTTTTGTTTGGGAGTATGTGAAATTTTTCGTTTGCATCTACCATCCGCCACTAGTTTAAATACTGTAAAACAATATTAAAACTGTAAAGAGTTATATTCGGACTAAAATATGCGAAAACATTGCTTAAATTTGGTATATGTGAATCGAGGACCTAAAATTGAAAATTTCATATTAAATAAACATTTGGTCATAAATTAAAGGCATTTTGAATATAGGTTCAAGTTTATTTTAAAAAAAACAAACCTAAATTTGATAACAATTCAAAATTAATAAAAGTTCATCATTTCTTATTTTTAATGAACCATTATTTCTTTAGAAATCTAAAAAATTAGCTAAGACGAAAAAGAAGGCGAAATTTAATTGATTGATTGATATTATAAGAAGATATCAAATTCAATTTGAAAATCATATCCTAAATTGGCATTACTTCTAAGAATGACAAGATCATTTATCTTTTTATAAATTTCAATGCATAACAACTACACATGCACATATTGCATTAATATGAACAATTTTGTGTGTATATTTGTGCAATATAATAAATTATGAATAAAATATGAAAAAAAAACCAAACAACTTTTAAGATTAAATTTCCATTCAGGTCCCAAGTTGTTAAAAAAAAAATAAATGAACAAAAACAGAAGAATATTGTAATCTAATCGCATAATATGCAATATAAGTAAATATGTGAATGAATTTACATACATACATATAAAACTTGTATAACAGCCCATTTAGAAATTCATTGTTTATGGAAATGTTACATATGTACAAGTGAATATGTTTAGATGTAATATGGAACATAAAAATTAGGAGGTAAAATAAAAAAATAAAAACCAAAAGAAGAAATTCAAAAACCGACACAGTCAATTTTATTTAAGCATCAATTCATATGTCTCTCGTTCAAGTTTATCATATATTGTACATATTTACCATATATATGCACCATATATTGTATTCCATAAAATGAAAATTATATACGTACAGGGTGGAAAACTAGAAAGCAATCAAAACCCATTTTATTGACTCTTTCACGGAAAAAAATTTCAATCCTCGAGCAAGGGTCGAGAAAAATCAACAGTGGCATAATAAATAATCATTTTCAAAAGTCAACCTAATGTGAAGAAATTTTTAAATGAAATTTTTTGTTCGGAGCCTATTCAAACTGATGGCTAAATACGTTTAAGGCTTAATTTAGGCCTTATACGCGCGATAAGGAAAACTATCAAATGAACGATAAGAAAAACTGTCAAATGAACTAACATTATGTACTTACTTTTTGGCGTTTATGGTTAGCACCTAGTTAAATAAAAGGCTTGCATTTCTGCTATTACCAAAAATAATTTGCAGGATATTTAAATTTTGTAGTTGAGGATAAGCAGTTTAAATCAAATTTATGTCAATATCCAGTAAACGAATTCTATTCAAAAATTATTAGCAAACTGTACTGAATCACATTCCGCTAGAAGAACCATTTCAGTTCAAAATACAATTGAATTGGTATAAGATTAGTTTTAATTTTTTTTATAGAGCCTCTCTGGTAATTTATAGAAAATAATATGAGTCACATCAAAATCTCTCAAGTGGTCAACATTTTTAAATTAAATCAAGTCTTAATTTTTCGAAAAAATACAAATTTACCCACTCTGTACAATATTTTGTATGAAATCATGCCAGACATTCTGGCTACTCCTTACTATATTGGAATATATAACATTTCTCTATACATAAATACCTTTATAAAAACAATTTTTATAGTTTTAAAATTTTCTTTCATACTTTTTCCATAATTATTGCTTTTTTCAAGCGAAGAATCCATTTTCAACGAATTGAATGATCACATTAAACTGCATGTACTCGGCATATACAATACAACTAAGGAGGATGGCAAAACTTATAACAGAACCAAAACAATTAAAACAAAAACTGAAGAAAAATTGTACATATTTTAACCATTTCTTGTTGTGGCTCTTAGATTTAACTTCGATATATGCATAATGTACTTATATAGGCATTATGCGCAGCATACTTACATTATATTAAGAAAAATTCCATTTATGGCTATTGGATTCTGATTGTTTTTTTTTTTGTTTTTTGTATTTCAAAGTTGTTTGATGAGGTTCGCAGAAAAAACACTACAAATATTCATGAAAACGGATAAAATAAGAAAAAGAAAGGCAGAATTAAATTTAAAAAAAAAACTTATTCCAAAAAAGGTTCTAAAGTGTTGTGGTATCCATAAGGAGAGTTTACAAAAAAAAATTAAAATGAAAACAAAGCAATAAAGAACCTTTATATGTAGCAAAAGGAAAAAAAAAAAAATTGGAGAAGCTACTCAAACCCAATTTTTATATGAATAACAAGTTAGATGGAACTGAAGTAGTGACTTTTAAGGAAAAAGGTATCACATTTCCTTCGAAAAGTGAATAACAAACTGTGGCTTTAATTTAGCTCATTTAAATGAGCATTTAGACTAAAGTTGAGAAAGAGTTTCTCTTATGAGAGACGTTTATGCCGGAAAAACACAGCCTCCTAGAAACTCCATTCTCTTGTAGATTAACGTTCCACGAAAATTGTATGGAAGTCCCTTTCGTTTTCCTATATTCAGATGACTTTTGAATCGAAACTGTTCCATCACCCATTATTCTTATTATTTTCCTATAACACATTTGATCGTAATCACCCGAAGGCTACTTCCGCAACTCCAATCGCGTCCTTTAATCAATCCCATAGAAGGACTACGATCCAAAAATAGGTCGATTCCTTATAGCACAACAAAACCATGTACCATGCAAGCAAACAATTAGACAGAAGAGCAATTTTAGAAAATTAATTAGCACTTTTTCTTCTCAATTTTTTTTCCCAAAAGGAAGATGAAAACTAAAACTTGTATTAACGCTTGTTATTATTGAAATAAAAGTTTATAACAAGAGCAGAATTAAAAAAAAAACCAATATAAACAACCAAACAAATAAATTAAAAAAAAGAAATAATAAAAATGAAAATTAGAAAGAACTCCAACCTTTTTGATCCAGAATTTTGAATCAAGAATCTTATTAAGCGTTTCTATATATAGTTTTAAAATTGAGAAAAAAAATTTAAAACCTTACACATAAATAGAAAGAAACCACAACAAAGTATTAACAAAATATAAGAAAAAAAAGTCATATATGGAAGCTCAATGGTTTTTTTGTGTTGTTGATGTTCTCCTGCGCTACGTTAATTTAACAAATCCTATACATATGTATACATATATGGATTTTTATTAACTGTTTGTATAGAGTGCAGAAAAAACGAACCATAGAAAAGTAGGTTTCTTAGAAATAATCACAGTATTTGTCTCAGTATAAAATATAAGTTCCAACTTCGCTAATCAATCTGAGTTCATTGCATCTACGTACTAAAAAAAAATTTAACCCTTACTGAATACAGACCATTATTTATAAAAATCACCGAGGGCCAACTGAATATTTAAGAATCTTTTTGTTACAGATTGATTGTATAAATAGATTGTATACAAAAATATAATAAAAGAATGCAACAATGAAAATTGCATACTTTTAGGATAAAATGTAACGTGACATAAAAATAAAATATTGTATAAAAAACTTACATTAGAGAGGCTCACTGTAATTCACATTATATACTGGCACAAATGCTGCAATGTATGTGGCGTAATTTATTGTTTGTTAGAACACAATCAAACACGTTCGATGAACAACAATTCAAGTCCAAATACTGAAATACAAATTTAAAAAATCAAAAACATAATTAGCATTATTATTTAAGAAACTTAATCCTTGTAATTATGAAGAGAAATTTAAGTAAAAAGTTTAATTAGTCATAAAAGTCCATTCAAATTATACGCACAAACTCAAAATGTAACAAACTACAAATTTGCATTATTAAGTATGGACAACTCGTATTGATATCTAATCAATACAATATTTCTAAATTAACAAAACACTACAACCATTTAAAATTTTATTGTATAGTATTCCCATTAGAATTTTTAAGGATAAATTCTATATTATGCTGTTCTGGATATTACAAAATACGAACATGGTTATAAGAACACTGATATTTATTATGTTTTGTAGAGACGGAAATGCTATGCTTCAAACATTTTTTCTTCTATCTATGCATCATGTGTATGTGTGTGTATTGAAAGCGTATAAATTTTACTTGTATCGTATAATTCTCGTTTTAACCATTAGTGATCATTTTGAATAGAATTGTTGTGTTTATTCATATTCACATTATTTTTATTCATTCTTTAAAAATGATTTTTATGGTCTGGACTTAGATTTCATTTAGTTTTATTTTTATTTCAACACGATTTATTCCTATTTGTTTTTTGTTATTGAATTGAAATTTATACACATATTTTTTTTTCTTGTTCAGGTCTCAACGGATACGTGCATTTACCCACGTACATACATACACGTATATGTGCATACTTTGTTTTTTTTTTACAGTAAACTATAATTTGCACAATTTTTTAATTAAAATTAAAAAAAAAAGAAAAGGGTTATTCGAAAAACGAATTATGTAGAAATAAAAAAAAAAAATAAAAACAATTCGGATCATAAAACGGAAATAAAGGTAAAATTTTGTCAAAATTTTAAGAATATGATCGAATGCTGCAAGTTTTTAAAGGAGGTGTAGGTTTTTTTGTTAATTATTTTAAAAATAAGAAACCAAAAATAACATGATCGTAAATTTTGGTATTTAAAGTGACAAACACATCCCCTACTAAACGACACTTCAATTGGAACAATATATTGTACCGTTTCGTCACCATTACCTCATAAAGCGTTGATCATAAAGATTTCAATTAAAGGTCGCCTATTAAAGTTATACTTCGTTCTTTCGAGAAGCTTGTTTCCATTCTCATTAACATTCGCGAAATAGTCTGACACTGAATTAAGTCTACCTAATCTTCTTCTTCTGCCTATTCGATTTCAGAATTCTTCAATATAACTGGATCCAAAATTTTCCGATTGAAAAAATTATACTTATTAAACGGAGTGTCAGAAATTGGTACTAACTGTTTATACTAGTCGCTCGATTATATTCCAATCACAAATATCTTTCATAAGACTATTGAAATGATAGGATATTATTGGAAAATTTTGAAATTAGAGCCACTAAATTGAAAATTCGTGTGCATAAGTTTCCATTACTGAAGATTATTTATTTTTGAGAGTATGAGTAAATATTTATAATATTTTTACAGAACAGTAGGAACCTAATTTGAGATACCAAAACTGCTTTTAATTCTGTGAATTTTCCATCTCTCTTTACCCATAGAAATTTCAACTTAGCATTTTATCCAAAATGTACAAATGTGAAATAAGTAAGCGAAAACTAAAACCAAAAAAAAAAATTCCATATTCAATTTTCTCATTTTATTTCTAATTATATTTTTCCTAGAATTTTCATTATTCTGTTTTATTCTATTGTAAAAATCGTGACCCAAACACTATTCAAAAGAATGCAAAAAAAAAAATGGTTAAAAAAACAAAAACAAATATAAAACGCAAGAGATAAAAAACAAATTTTTAAAGGTAAATTTTATTTCACCTTAAAAAAAAAATATCTTTATCTTTTTGTTTTTATGACTCATTGAAAATCGCCATAATATTATGGTATTATTTTTTGTTTCTAGTATGTAAATAATTTATATACATACATATACATAAATTAAAGGGCATACAACTGCTTTGTGTAACAACTAAAACATTGTTAACAACACTACTGTATTGGTAAATAAGATAAGAGTTTATTAAAAATAAAAACAGAATCTGATATTGGAAAATACTCGAACTCCTTGTATTGTACAAGCTTCTGTGTATAATAAAGTATTGCAAGTATATTGCAAGTTTAAAAAAGAATTTTGATATCGAAATGAACATTAATTAATTTTACAATTGAAATTTTAAGACTTGATCTACATTATTGGTTGAAAAGTTGAAAGAATAAAATTCCAGTGGTCAATTCAGTAGTGTTCTTAAAGGAACTCCAAAAATTAGAAAAGAATTTTTCGACTGAGCTATAGAAGAACTATCATAAAACGAGTTTTTCACTTGAAGAGATAGATGAGGTCCCCCGAGTAGTCAAAATTTTTTAATTTTCATTCGAATTTTAACAATTGAAATTTTTTTTCATTTCAATCAATTTAATTTTTTAAAGGTTAAAAGAGTTAATGACAAATAAAACAAACAGCTATAAACATTTTCTTTTAATTTTGTTTTCGTTTTTTTTTTTATAGAAAAATTATCAAAAATCTCATATAAATTACATCAGAATTTGTTAAAGAAAAATCTCGTGACTATATCAAACATGAAAATCACTTAAAAATTCTAATTTTAAACAAGTCAATGTTGTGTATAGATTTGTAATAAATATAGATATACATAACATATATATGTATAAAATAGCATAATCATCAGAGGCGGATCAACCGTATTTTGATGCCAAAAACAAAAAATTACTTTAATTTTAAAGGCTGTTTGATACTCAAGCCATCTGATAGGAAATAATAAAAATTACTCAATTCCCATCAGATTTGCTGTAAAATTTTTTAAAAGCTAGAATGATTGCCATCATTTTTTTTTGGCAGTTTGTAACAGTTTTATGTCTTTATGTGACACACTTATATTAACATTTATTACAGATGATTTCAGACTGAAGTACGAAAATCCACCAGACTTTTTGAACTTTAAACATTATCACGCGGAGAATGAGCACTTTTCTAAACGACAATTTCTTCAGTTTACGGATAGATTCGCCTATGAATTAATGACATATTGAAAAATAAGTACACACGTATTTAAGTATAACGCAATCTAATAGTTTATTAAAAATCTAATAGTTTATTAATAAAACATTAAAAGTTTTCTTTTATTCCTATAAGTATATACACAAACGCATAACATATTATATATATATAGGTAATACTTTTTATAGTATCAGCGGTGGCCGCATACAACTATTTATAAATTATAAAAATAATTACACATTTAAAATTTTCGCATAATTCCGAAATTCCTTTTTTTTTGGGGGGGTATTGCTAATTAATTATCGTAAATTTGTTGTTTTTGTTATTTTTTTTATTTTGCACTTTTATTGTAATAAAATTAATTTTTTTTGGGTTTTCTTTCTTTTAATCTAAATGATTTACTCATGAGTCATCACTTGTATTTTCTATAATTTACAATAAAAAAAAAGTAAAAAGGAATTTGAACACCACTTTGATTGATATGTGTGTAATTAAAAATATATAATAAAAATACAAGAAAAATTAAATGAAACATTAAAAAAAAACATAAAATAGAAGTATACACCAAGTATGTATACTTGTGAATTTTAATAAATATAAGGGTATTTTCACAATTTATTGCACTGGTACACATGTACACAGTATTAATTACTACAATAATGTACTTAAAATAGCATAAAGATGAAGATTTTTTAAGTTGAACATGTCAACTCAGCAAGATACTACCTTAAACGGATTTTAGTATTTGCTATTTTTAGGTATCCAAAGAAAAAGACGGTAATACAAACCTGAGCACTGCCAAAATCAAAAACTATAACAAGTGAGTTTTTATTTTTAACATTTAACAAATGATTTTCTTTGAAATGTTAACGTCAAATTGACTTAACTGAATATGTTTTCTTAATGATCAATTCAACATGGAGAGAACGATGGCATCTAATGCGCTTGATTAACAATAATTATAAAGCATTTTGAATTTGTGAATCAGCCGCCATGATCATACGATTTCTGTGCTTTTGATTATTATGAAGCTATTAACAAAATCTCTTGTTGATAAACAACAATCTAACATGTCGTTAATATTTTTGCCAAAGTATACGAAGAACTAATTTAAGATTGGACTCTCCGAATGGAGAAAGCCCTTATAAATTATACTTAAAAACTATAAATGAATTTATTTTTCTAATTCATATAAAATTTACTTGGCAATTTTTTATTTTTTATTTTTCTTCTATAAAACCAAATTCGCTCAAGGAAACACATTGAACAACAACAATCGAAAAATCGGCACAGCCAGCGAAGGTCGCTTGATATAAAGTTTGGGAAATACTCTACATTCTACAAGTTTACATGAATGCAACAATAAATTTGTAATTTCAATCTCGAACATATGATCATACATACATATATATTTTTTTCGAAATTGTAAGAAGAATGCAAAGTTCGGTTGGCCTACCCTTAAACTCATTTTTTGTAAACTTGGCTCCTGTCAACCACAATCTCGATCACTCTATATATAAATTAATAAATTCGAATTAATAATTTGGTCTCAAAATCTATCTGGATCAGGTCAAAATTTCTCAATAAACAAAAATATTTTCATATGTGTAAAACACTTTAAAATTCTAAATGTCATAAATATTCCAAATTAATAATACTCTTTCGGGTACAACTTGTTTATGTAGAATGATACGACAATATATGTATAGCTTTTATGTGATATATACATACAAGTATGTACATACAATATCATATATGTATGTATAACGAAAAAAATCGTTTAAATCATTGTAGGATAAAATCATTTTTATTATGCAAAATGCACATTATTTTTGACCGAATTTTCATTAGAACAAAACAATTTTCGTTGCCAAAAACTATAAAAATAAGTCGAAAAAAGAAAAACAAAAATACCAGAAAATTAAGTAGAAAACAACAAAAAACAAAAATAAAAATAAATGGAAAAAAACAAAAGTCTTGCGAAATTTACGTATACCTACTTATATTTGTGTGTAAACATGTAAAAAAAAAAAAACAAACAAAACATAAAAAGTTACAATAGATTGAACAAAAAAATGTGCATAAATAGGAGTATAGGGTGTCTTTTTATTATAAAAACAAACTTTGGAATCATCATTTAGATAGAAGTCATACTGTACCTACCCAATTTGTAGCTTTTTTAATCAGAAGTCTCTAAAAAATCGACATTCTACTACCAAGTTGTCCAAATGTTTTTTCAAGATTTGCCTTCAATTTAGAGCAAATTATTTTATTTGTCATTTTCAAGGCAAGCATAAAAATAAATTTTATATCATTAACTCATTAACTCGAAATTGTCGGTTGTTCATTTGTCGCAAACTAAGACTCTGTTCCTCTGTTACTTAACAAAGATTGAACAAAAAACACAACTTACGCCATTAAAAGCAATATAAGCGCTGCGCGCACATGAAGTATTCATCATTCCGTTACCAATTGGGCTCTGCAGCAGATGGGAACTAAGGTGTTCTTTTATCGAAAAATTCTAATATAACAATACAGTTAATTTTCTTTGTTAGCCAGCAAAATAACTTCATTAGACTTAAGATCAACGAGTTGAGCTATAATCTCACATTCCATACCCCAAAAATACACATATCACGACCTATTGAATATAAAACGTGGCTTAAAATTTTTAAATTTGCAATTAGAATAGTCATGATTATATATTAGTAAAATCTTATTAAATTAATAATTATGTTTGCATAATTTAAAAACTTACTTTAAAATCTATCGGTTGTTGATCTTGTGTACTCAGCCGACTAATAATATTTAAACTAACGATTTTAAGCTGGAGAATTTCACATTTCTAGTAGATCCAACTAAAATTTCATTGTAATTGATAACTTTTATTGTTTATCGCTGAAACGACGAAAAACTTTGACATTTTGACATTTTTAAATTTTACGTCAGTCAAACTATTACAATACAACAGTGTTTTTAAGTTTTTTTAACATAAGCATGAAATTAAAAAAGAAAATCACCCTGTATTCCTTATTACATTTTATATGTCATTCAATAAAAAAAAAAAGAAAAAAAAAAATAAAAGAAAAAAAAAAACAAAAGAAATTTTATTAAAGAAATTCTTTAAAAGTATTTTCTAAAATTTTCACAAATAAAAAAAAAACAAAATTACAAAATAAAAAAAAAAAATTACTTTTAATTTTAATTATATTGTCGTCATTCTATACACAAACACACACAGTCACATATGTGTAAATCGCCAATTAAATTTTCTTCAAAGAATAACAAAAATGAACCAAATTTTATTAAAAGATGAATTTTTTTTCTTTTTCTGCATAGAAACAAGAAAAGTATAGAATATGCATACTTAATTTAGCTAATAAAACTGATTCGTATTAATAGGATTTATTAGTAATGCAGCATGATACATTATTGTCACCTCACCCATAAAATATACACAGGTACCGTGAGAAATCGAAAAAAGAAGAAAGAAAATATAAAATATAAAAAAAAGATGTTGTTAAAGATCACATTAAATTAAAATGATGTTCACCTGTTATTTTGCATAATAATTGTTTTGAAATCAACAATCCTTGACAACTTTTAAGTTTTTTTTTTGTAATGCACTAAATATTAATTTGTAACATGGCTGGTATAGATATGTGTGACTAAACTAAGTATATTATATGAATCATGATAACATGACATTTTCAAATATATTACACTTAATCATTAAAAACAATTTAATGTATGTCTGATTACATCAAAAGTTCCCTGTAAAATCAGACAAGTTTTACAAAAATTAAAATTAACTAATTTTGAACTAGAATTCTAATTAGAATTTAATTTGTAAATGCTTGAAAACATAACAATCGCAAACGGGAAAAAGAATATGAAACGTGATTAAAGAAATTCGCTGAAATATTTCAGTTGTGTCGCACAAGGACTGACTGACTGGGTTGACATCTTATTTGATGATAAAAATTGTAACTGTACATTATAAATTACCGATTATTTCAGGAAAAAATCGACAAAGAGGAAATGGAGACGGTAAATTTTCATATCCGGCTTTGGCGAGAAAATTTGAAAAAATTCCTTGAGTTGAGTTGTGCGGGCTACAGACGTGGTGAATGCAAACGAAAAAAGCGGTTGAGATTTCCGGAAGAGAAAACTCTGGATACTTCATGTAATTTGGAGATATCACAATGATCTTATCTGGTAAAATCATATATGTATGTATATCAAGAACATTTTTATGAAAATAATATCAAATTTTTTCCTTTCTAATGGAATGTTCTTTACAGAAGTTTTAACTACAGATTCCAGCATACAGATGCTGGGCATGAACTAACAAACAAAATGTGTCGGATAGATAATTAAAATATTCATAAACTTTATATTATGAAATTTTCCTATAAAGCTTACAATTGTAGGCAAACACAAAATTATTTATGAAATTTAATAAATTTAAAAACAAAATGTCAATATTGTTAGAAAACACAATTGGTCGTGTTGTTTCTTCTACAAGCTTCTCAAATATTGTGTAATATTATGTGATGTATGCGGAAATTTTTGAAAATATATTTATTCTTATATTCTAATTTTCCAAAATTTTCCAATTTTTTTGAAAATTTTCCGATATAACAAATTCCAACATAGCATAAACAAAACACAATTGTTTTTTTCACAATTTTTTAGTGTAAAAAATTTACGTATTTAGCGTATACGTAATATTCTTAAATTAATTTAGTAACAAAAAATTGACTATTTACAATGTTTAAGATTAAATTTCGGAAACAATGAATATGGATTACTCTGATAGTTCTCATTATGAGGACATGATATACATATTGTGTGTTAGTTCGTCGACTTTTGAATCTTCTACATTGCAATTGATATTTGCAGGCCTTCGTTTTCTTTTTCATTTTAAAAATTTTTTTTGTTCTCATAGTATAAGATTTATTTCAAAAATTTACTGGTTCTAATTTTATTCTCACAGTATTAGATTATATTACAGCACAATCCGAATCAAATGTTGTTCTCACACTTATTTTATTAATTTCAACTATCAAAAAAAATTTTTTATACATAACTTTTATGAGCATTTTATAATTTTGTATTCTTACACCGTTTAAATTCTAAGAAAATAATTAAAAAATATCATTTTGTATCTTCCTTTTCTACATTATAGTAACGATATATAAAAAATTTGAGATCTTCTCAGAAATTATTCTTTCAACTTATTTAGCGTATATCTGCGAATATTTTTCTTCATTTTTGCAAAGTTCTACTTTTAATTCACTTAGTTTCTTATTTTTTTTTCTTTTATATATAATTTAATTAATTTTCATCACATAAATTATTAAACTATCATATAACGGTGTCAACTTATCATATACAAGTTATAAACGCGTTAATTATAGTTTTGCTAGTAACTGCATTTTCATAAATGTACATTTATAAAAATTAAACTTATATAGCAGGATGTTATAAATTTGCCACTAGTTGTGCAATGCTTAAAAATCAGAAAAAAAATGGCAGAGTGTCCAAGTCAAACTACTTACTCATGGTTTTTTGTATTTGATGGTAAAAATTTCATATTGACTTTCATCATTTTTGTGTCATGTTTGAGCCTCTATATAATAATATTATTCTCATTTAAAAATTTATCAACTATATTTTTATTCGATTGTACGTTGTAGATATCTCACGGTTGGTGAAAACAACTACAATTTCAACTCTTTTCTTCTTTTGAATTTTTTTCTTCTCCAATTATGAAACAAGAATGGAATTTTCTTCATAAAAATTTATTTTATATAGGCTATAAGGAAAATCAAAGTAAAAATATTTTCATTCATTAATTACTTTAAATAGGAAGCAGTATTACTTTTTATATACCATACATTGGATTGGAGTAAAATGTATGAACGTACATTGTATGCACTCACATATTTATTGTAATCTTTATAATATATGTGAAAAATTGACATATTTAACATGTTTTTCCCACCATAATTTTTTGCAATCTTCAGCATACAGTTTATTTTGTTGCGTATATACTTATGACAGGGTGGCCATATATTTATTGGCAGAAAATATGCCGATAAAAATGATTTAGAAAAGTAAATTTCAAAATTTGCTTTCGAATTTTTTCCGGACAAAAAATTTTTGGTTCATATATTATAAAAATTACTATTATTTATAACATTTGTCACTTTTATATGTAGCACAAGATATCCAGCTTACTGACGTAATTTTAACTACGGTTTAATAAAAAAATCCATTTAGATAAAATTTAATTAATGGAATAAAGAGGAAATGATGAATAATGAAAATTTACAGTAATATAAAGAATTAATAAAACTCGGCTTAGGCATTTAATATTGTTATTTAAAATCATAAAAAATTAATTACATCAGCAATATTACTGCTAGTCTATAATTTAAAAAATTCTTCCCATATATTGGTACTTCTTCACTCCTACATTGACCGGGTGACAGTGAAAAGAAAAATTGGAAATTGCTCAAAATTCACATCAATTTTAAAAATCTGATACAGGACAGATGGGCACCCCAGGAAATAAAACAAGTATATAAGTAAAAATGTTAAAATACAGAAGATGTCAATTTTTCACTGAATATTTTGATTTTTTTATAAACATTTTGCTGATATTTAAATTATATACCATGCTGAATGTAACAATAATAAAAAATTTTAAAAATTAACTTTTAAATATTTATCTGAATAAATAAATGCAAAAAATTCTATTTCAATTTCGGCTACGGAACGTCTATGCATAGGCGTTTAATAAGTTTGCTATACAAGCTTCTGTCATTTAACTTTGTTTTCCGTCCAAAATGCAAACTACATATATATATCATAACTATTGCATAACATAGTTTCGAAAATCTTCAAGTAAATTGAATTGAAATTCATGGCTTCCAATCACTTCTAGAGTCGATCAAAGAGAAAAAAATTGAATTGAAATTTAATTTTGACATTAAATAGGCGAGCCTTCTATATTGATTTTCAATGTAATATCATTAATATAAAATACAATACTCGTACTATACTAGAATTTACGAATTTAAAAATTACTACAATTATTGCACTTACTATATATACAAAAAGTATTGATTTATGATAACAAATTACAATTTTCTTGTTATACATTCTTTCAAAAATTCTTTAATACTTAATCAATTTCATTTGTTCTGATGCAAAAGTAAAAATAAATTGCATCATTAAGAATTATAATGCATAATATTCTAAATTTATATATGATAAGAAACATGCACAAATACTTGTGCTTTTATTTATTAATAATTACATCGCTTTTTATTCTTATTGAATCGTGTTAAATTGCTATAACACTTAACGCCAGCGTCAAGGTAAGATCAGAATTAACTTTTTACTTATTTTTTTATTTACTTATAATTTACTTTACCTTGTTTTTTTATTTAGAATGCGTGCTTTTTTTTGTGTACACCTTTATTTTTTATTTATTTTTAAATTTTTTTAATCTTATCATACAATAGGTACCCTTACCTTATAGTTTCATACCACACACACACATTTATTTTTCTTCTCAATTCTTTTGTATCATCACATAGAACACAAAGGTGTATAAATACGAGTAATAGGACTAAAAGCTTATTTGTTTTTGTATTTTGTTTTTTTATCTTAAATTGAGTCAAATTGTTGGCTCTTTTCCATTTAGACGAGTAAAATTCCCATGAGATTCTGCCATGTGTAAATTATTTAACTGGTAAGTAATCAAAAGTTAATTACTTTTAATAAATGAAATTCTCTATACTCTCTCTATTAAATCTGGTGAGATGAATTTCACTAGACATCAACAAATATGTACTGTGAAAGGCAAGTTACCTCACAATATGTGCCAAGTGTGAAATTATTCTGCAATTATGCTGTTGAGATCCGACGTTGCTGAGAAATACTTTTTAATATTTAAAATTGGAAAGTGCATAGTCAGAAGAGGATAGAAGTGTATAACATGTAAAATGTCAGAGATAAGGCTTTTGAAGCAGAGTAACAAAATGAAAACATTACTCAAATAAGATAATAATATTACGTGACCCCTTGTTATGTTTTTAGGTCGAAAAGTTGTTCTTGATATTAAAAGAATCTATACTTTCTTTATGAAGAATAACTTCTTAAAACGTTTTTAATATTAGAGACCCAAATTCCGATTGCATACAGGATAAACAAGTGAACTCATTTTAAAAATCACAAAATCCTTATTTTGTCGGCTGATCATCGTTTTCAATTATTGTCAACTAATTTTTGAACTTACGAAATATTTGATTGCAAAATCAAATTTTGACATTATTCTCTTCACACATTATGTAGTTGCGTTTTTAGTTTAATTTCTTTATGCCAAATTCCATTCGAATTTAGTAATTTTTTGTTTTTAAAATAAATTTCATTATTTTTGTGATGACATTTCATATTATGCAAGTACCTGAGTACATACATGAGTCCAAGGTTAATATTAAGATAAAAACGATATTCTATAACTTAATAACAAATTTTAAATGAAATCGTACGTATACGAAAAATAATTAAATTCTATAGTAAAATATTTTATGAAAAAATATTTAATGACACATCAAATTTTAATTTAGTCTGTGCAATGACTAAATGATTGGACATATATTTTAAATGCTTAAATTTTTTATATTTTTATATTTTAAAGAAAAATCGATTTAATTTTGTAAAATGTATGTATAACGTAAGTTAAAGGAATATATAATTTTAGACTTGGCTCATAATACATGCAGCTACAACTGATTTGATTTGATATTGAAATTTAATGTACAAATTATTACGAATCAAAATTATAAATCGAAATATACATACAACACAAGCATAACATTTTGGGTAAGGCATTATGTTTACATTTACGGCAAATCTTACATTAAATCTATGATAAAGTCTGATGACTGCTTGCATATCAGACTGAATTTTTCTTAGACTTAACATCAAACTTTAATAATTTTACTATACGAAACTATAACCATTACAAAATTCAGGTGATTGCTGCTCCAAATTACCGTAAAAAAATAATTTTACTTTTAAAAATTCTGTTTTGTATATTAAATATTTTAAGAATTTCGCATATAGCATATACTGTAGACAACTTAATACCTCTTCGACACAAGTAGAACTTAGAACATTTCCCCGCGCTGACCATTTCAATTCAAAATAGTGAAGTGGTATCCGTTAATCAAAAATCAAAAAACAGCATAAAACTATACTGTCTACTATTTTTAAAATTCTTTTTATTTGCCATTATTCCAATACACGTGCTTCTAAAAACGATCAAAAATATAATTTTAATTTAATTTTTATATATTAACAAAATTTTTCACAAATTTTTCACAACCCAAGCACGAAAATATAAAATTTTTCCACTAGTCTCTATGTAAATTAAATTTAATATAGAAAAAAAATAAAATTTTAATCATCACTCTAATCTCATAATTTTTAAATAATAAAATTTTTCCTACTAAATTTTTTTTTAAATAAACTAAATTATTATGTTTAGGAGTATTTTTTGATATTTTGAAAATTATTTATTCAATGTTAATCTAAACAAATGAGAAAAACAACAAAATAAAAATTTATAAATAACTTTTTTACACTTAAGTTTTTTAATGAATGAAAATTTGAACGTTGGTGGCGTCACGTACAATGTGTGTATAATTTTAATTTACTTTTTTTCTATAGAATAAAACAGTTAATAAATAAAAAAAAATAGTAAATTAGATTAAAAACAATAACAGAGTAAATTAAATAATAGTTCTATAATTCTATTTATAAATATAAATATTTTAGCGTGTGAAAAATAATTATGCCAATATTGTAATCTATAAACAAGCCCTCAGACATTAGCGATAGACATTAATTAAAAATTTAATAAATTCAACCGATAGGACTAAATTGGCGCTAGTAGTTTATTCAAAAAAAAAATCTATGGTAACAAAAATTAAAAAGAAATTTAAAAATTATATAGTTATATTTCAATTATTAACGCCACTGGCACCAAGAAAAATAAAGTGACATTCCGATTAAATTTCTATATTGTATAATAATGCTACCATATTTAATTCTCACTTAACTATAACATTCTGATACAATAACTGCCTTTTTTAAGTAACAGATTTTTTTTTTGAAAATTTGAGAAGTACTTTCTTTTTTATCAAATTTCTCAATAATTAAAGTTATATACTTGTTATCTAAGTCAGTTAATTAAAATTAGGCGATTTAATATTTGATTTCTGAAAATTTATTAGTGCTGCTCTAAAATTTCCAATAAGTAAGAGCTAATAATCAGTCTAAGTAAATTAATCAACTCAATTTATATGTAAACCAACAAACATCCCTTGAAAATTTACTGCTATTTTTACTTAACAGTTTCAATAAATTTTATAAATTGAAAGTTCAATTTTAAATTAATTACTTATACACTTCTTTGTTTAAAATAGCTAAACTCACCAAGACTGAAATTTAATTCAAGCATAGATATATTAGATGATCGTAAAATCATAAATTTGAAATATTAATTTTAAATCAAAAATATTTATTTAACTTCAATCTCCAAAAGAATTTAAATTGAGAAGTTAAATGAATTACTTTCCTTTTACACATAAATAAGTATGTACATACAATCTACATACATATACATATGTATGATTGTATGTAGTACGGCTATGGTACCTATTGCATCACTTCCTTATATACAGACTAAATTATACAAAAATAAAAAAATAAATTATTATCAAAAGGAGGACAAAATAAAAACAAAACGTTTATTTATGTTTTTTATTTTATACCTAGTTTAAAAAATATTTATTTAGTTTTTTTTTGCAAAAAATAATTTTTATACATATTTGCTCTTATTTACTTTGTTTTTTTTTTATACAATTCAATAAATAGAATATTATTAGAGATAAGACATTTTATTTGTATACTTGTTATGATGACTAAATTATCTAATAAAAATTTAAATGACTAGGAAGTGATTACAGGTGGCGCCGTGGCTTAGTTGGTTAAAGCGCCTGTCTAGTAAACAGGAGATCGTGAGTTCGAATCTCGCCGGGGCCTATCCACAAAATGTGGTCAAATTTTTTTTTAAATAAATTTTTTCATTATTAAAATATTACTGTGTTGACATTATATGAATTCACCGAATGAAATAAATCCACAATCTGACAAAAAATTTACGATTTTATTTTACTTTACCTTAAAGAATAAAAGTGTGTGGGTAATTTTTTAATCAATGTACAATGAACATATTATAATCTTTCAATGATACTTAAACAGAATCAATGTTGAGTAAATCAGAATTAATCTAAGTTATTAATTTTTCATCTTAATTGTTGTAGAAATAGTTTTCCAAGATTAAATCACTACGGAATTTCAAAAGTTTAGAATATTTTTCATATTATGAAACTTTCATTAAATTTTCAAAAATTTATATATACAAATATTTTGCTGTATTATTTAAATTGGGGTAAGAGAGAGAAAAGGAAAGGAAAATAAAATGAAATTTCCCAATTATCCTGGTTTAATGTCGTGTGTATAACTTTGATTCTGGTGGTGCTAGTTGCAAAATGACAAGGTAAACTTAAAGTTCAGAGCTATATTTTGCACTTCGTCTAGGAAGTTAAAATATTTTATTGATCGAAATAATTTGAAAATTTAAAAGAAATAAAAATAATTTTTGTTAATTATTCAATCACATTTAATTAATTGCATTAAATTGAATATTAATATACAATGTGCGTGTATTCAAAATTTAAAACCATTCAAAAAGTGCTTAAAATTTACAAAATTTTTATGATAATTGTGTATATTTCGGTTCAAATTTGGCAATTACAATTGACATATAATATTGTTAATTATCTATATTTCTCTATGTGCTTATAAATTTTTCTAAAATTGCAAAGTTTATGAAATTTTTTATCAATTATTAATTTAAAAAAACCTGTAAAAGCTTTAAAACACTCATGTATACGTGGTGTGGCATTTAATAACAAGTATTATTCTCAAATTAGTTCTGAAACTCTTTCAGCATCAAAAATGATGAATATGAAAAATTCAATACCTAAAATTAAAGTTCAAAAATAAAGAAGAAAATTTAAGCAAATTTTTTAATTCAAAATTTTTTCAAAAAAAATTAATAATTTTTCACCTTCATGAAAGTTTTCAAATTAACTGGTATCCAACCAGCATTTATACTAAAATCTTTTTGTGATCTTTGCATAAATATTATTAAAATTTTACGAAATTTTTTATTTTTATCCATCCAATTTGATGAAAATAATGCATTTGTTAATTTATTACTTTCATTTTTTAAAATATCAGCAAAAAATGATGTTAAAAATATCGGTTGAACAATACAAGAGAACATAAACAATTGACTTGCTAATTCTGAATTTGATTTTTTAATTTGTAATGAATATAAAGCTAAAAAAGCTACATTAGCTGCTGTTGTTAGATATTGCACAAACATTTGTAAACTAATCAGCTTTTCAATTACAAAAAATATACTAGAATTTAAAAAAAAAATTAAATGCAAAAATAAATTTTAATTTTTATTTAAATTTTAAAAATTATATATGGAAATTTGTGGCAAAACGGCAAAAACACATGGACACTTAAGTTGTAATAAGTAGAGCAATCGAGAAAAATAAATTAAACTAATGAGATTTTTAACCAATTCGATTGTGTTGGATCAACTCTTTGACTCTAAATATTTGAAATTGAATCAAATTTTGTTGGATTATTTAATTGAATATGAAGAATTGAAATCAACTTACATATTACATAATTTTGCCTTATTACCACAGAAATTATCTCATATATACCATACCTTTGTAAAACTTTATGAAATTTAACACATTCAATTAATTCAAAATATGAATTTTTTTTATTTGAATTCTCGGAAATTTTTTCAATTTTTATTAAAAGACAATGAAAATATCCTTTTAATATATACAAATAAATTGGATTTAATGATTCTGTTAATATAAATATAAACATAAATAATATTGAACTTAAATGATTATATAAATAACCCAAAAACATCCATAAACTTGAACATTCAAATGGATACCAGGCATTTATAAGCATATTTTTTGAATTTACATCAAAAAAACAAATGATTTCCTTAAAGAATATATTCATAATACCCGAGAATAATATAATTTTAAATATTCGATCACTATTTTTAATAACATTATTTTTTAAATATGTTTTACCTATAATAATCATCATCTTTAATAATAAATTCATTAATAATTTTTAATAATTTTATAATTTTTTTCAAATCATTTCGTGATATGGAAATTGTCCAACATTTGTAACAATATATTAAACATGTTGTACCAACAACAATATTTTGTGAAGCTGATTCTATATCATTTTCAATTATTGGGTATAATGTAACAAATATTACATAATAAAAAGCAGAAAATGTAAATAGAATTTTTATGAAATAATAAAAAAATTTTTGTAAAATATTTAATTCAGATGGCGGATCAATTCCAATCCAAAAACATATTTTCCAAATCCATTCATGCGATATAGAATTTTCTAAATCCATTTTTGCATAAATTTTTATTAAAACTAAAATATAATTTTTGTTAAAATTAATATTGCGTTGTTACAGTTTATATGTATGATAATTTAAGGATAATAATTTTATGGAATTTTAGCAGATGTTTAAAATATTGTTATTATTCAATTTTAATTTTAATACTTTCAACAGTAGAATTTATTGTTTTTATTTGCACTAAAAAGGCAATTTCATAAATTGCCTATATTAATAAATTATTATGAAAATAATTTCAGGTAAATTAGATATCTTCTTCTTACATCTAAATTTACGCATTGAAAAAAATATTAAAATTATTTCAATAAGGGTTTCCAACCTGAAACAAAACTGAATTCTAAAATTACTTCGGTTTATAAGGTTTTTTCTTAAATTAACACGTACTCACATCCAAATTTATAACTAATAAATTTAAAACAAAGAATTTTTTAGAAAACTTAAATTTTGCTATCTCTTCCAATGTTCTGTCCGGAGGATTCGTTGCGAGTTACACATCTCGTCTGTACTGTAACGGTTGGAGGAACCAAAAAAGTTATTATTAATTATTCATAATATCAAAATACAAAATGCTCAACTAATAATTTAGAAGATAATTATTTTAAATTGTTTTGCATTTTGTATTTTGATCAATAAAATTTCTCTTTAACATTCTTATAAAATTATAGGATTAAAATGTTAAGTGGGGTTTATTATTAAAATTAAATATTCACTAATTTATTTGCATAAAAATTAAGTAAAGTACTATTGGATATAAAAAATGGAACATCTGTTGTAATTTACGAATAAAATAAGAAATTATAAAAGAAATAATTTTAATTTTCACAAAGAAACAACGTAATTCATCTCACCAGTACTATTTCTTCTAGTTCGTGATGCACGCAATAAGAAGTGCTAGGTGGAGAGCCAACAATACTTATATAGAGATTTTAAAAATCTTTTCGCAAAATCTTTTCGGAATATTTGGCGATATTTTTTGTTTTTGTTCGAAAAATTTTTCTGTTATAACATGAACTAGAACTTTAGTTTTAGCTTATATCTGTTATAGTCCAAGATTCTCATACTTAAAATTAATACACTATGATTTCATTTATTTACTCTTTCTTAAGAGAATATGGTTAATCTAATTGTTGCCCTTGAGAATTCAGTAAATTGCTTATCTTGCCTTTAGAAATGCTCCGATCTCCTTCAATATTGTATCGGCTGCTGATTGCACAGTGCCCATAACTATTATTCACAAAAGTTTGGACCATCTACAATACATATATTTGAGATTTATTTCGGACATTTGCATAATAATATGTAAACATGTATGTACCTATTTTATGTACATATGTATTGTACGTGGCTCAAATAGAATTAATTAAGAATATAAGAAGTTTTGAATTTAATGATCATATACCCTAAAAAATAAATACATACATATGTACATACATAAAAATATTCATTAGATTGATATCCTAAATAGTAAATACATAATTTTTGAATTATCATTCTTATTCTGTCGGATTAATATTTACTCAAACGCCAACTTATAAATTATTTTTTGAATTTTCAAAAACTAAAATAATTTTTTGTTTTAAAAGTTTACTGCATCTAAAAAAAGGGTTACAGAATTGTATACTTACAAATTCTCACATAATTATTTCCATACATATATGTATTTATATACATACACACTTAACATACATCTATTTCTTTATTTTTTATCAAACAAATTTTTTAATCTTATCTTATTTTTTAATCAAATTACTGATAAAAAAAATAAAGGTTAAAAAAAACAAAACTTATTTAAAATTTTCAATAACTGGAAAATCACATTGAAATTCAAACAAAATTCCACTAACCTCTTTTCTTTTTGATTTCTATTTCTAGATACTGAGTATGTACGTCTGTCAAGAGCGTCAGTATGAATAAGCCTACTTGTTTAAATATATGTATTGTGTATGTACATATATAGAACATCAACATAACTATAAATGCGTATTGATTAACAGTGAAGACTGATTGACGACGTAGACAAGCAGACGGTGATGACGACGTCGACAACATCGAAAACAAAATATCAAAAAATTAACATTTAAAATGAAATGAACAGGATTGAAAAAAAACCTAAAATATTGAAAATTCTAAGAAGTTAAAAAATATGTATACTAATTTATAAATATATGTAAGCATATATACATAAATATATGTGCACCTTGATTTATAAGAACTATAGTTACTTACCTAACCCATCCCCAAATTTTTTTTCTTTTTAAAGACGGTCTTATATAAAAGTTTTAAAAAAAGATTTCTTGATGACGATTGACGATTTCAACGGCGATAGTATATTTTTATCCTTCAATGTTGATCAATGTTTTTTGTGCGTATCTGATGAATACAAAATAATTACGTACATACTTATATAAAATACGAAACTTTTTCTCGTAAAACCTCAATAAAATGAACTTTCGTATTCATTCGGCTGTCATAGAAATTTCATATTCGAAATTCTCGTAGCAATTCTCTGTAGTAATGTGTATTTCAAAAGATTGAACTTTTTAAATATCAATAGGAATTTATATATGAAATATTATATAAGATTTTTTTTAACCCTCAAAAACTACCTCAAGAAATCCGAACCCGAACGATCTCAAACTACTTGTTCACGAATACTTTTTTCTTAAAAAAGTTCAGCGAATTAACCCCCAGGAGTTTGATGCTGATCAAAGCATTACAATATAAATCTTCCCAAATGTTAAATATTTGGCATGCCATTAATATGTCCCATAAGCCTTAAAAATGGATGTCTCAATTATTGAGGTTTTGACTGTAAATTTTGATATGCCATAAATTTGGTATATAAAACGCCGCCTTTCAACACAGTAAAATAACTTCTTACAAAAATTAAACAAAAGGTTAAATTAAAAAAAAAGGTGTTACATACCCAATATAACAATTTTTTTGAGTTAAAGAGTACAAACAAAAACAAAATTCGAACTTGTTATATTTTACCTTTTTTATGTTCAAATAATTTGACCCTTTTAATAATTTTTCTGACTCTTTCCTTTCCACATGTTTTTTAAGGATAATTCTTGTTTTTTTTTCTTACCTGTGTTTAGATGACGAATAGTTCGAATGCATACGTTTTATTCACCCCGCACAAAAACTATTTGAAACGTATGCTAGGCTATTGATGCAAAAGTAGTCGTGTAAACACAGTTATTTCAAATTAAATTTTTCAAATGTCACGTACGACGCTTGTCAATTTAGCTACATTAAAATATCAATTTTGACATTTACAAAGAAAAATCAAATTTTAATTTTTTTCTTATTTTCTAATGAAATAACAGAAATTTTAAATTAAATAAGCAGAAACAATTGATTATAAAGGAAAATCGAAAGAAGGAAATGTAAATTTGGATTATGAGGAATTATTGAAGAAAAACGAAAAGGTATTGTACATTAGGAAAAATGAAATTACGGATAAGCGTTAATAAGATATGGCGCGTACAAGATAATATGGCGCGTACAATATTTAATGTGGAGAACCAGTACCGGACATAAAAACAAAATTTAAAATTTAGTAATTTCAAGATTTTCATCCAGGTATATGAAAAAATTCTATGAGGCCCATATTACTTGAATATAAAAAGATGCGATTTACCATTCTGCACATCTGTGTACATACACTCTAAAGCTATTTAAATGCTTATGTACGAAGAATAAGCTACATGGGACATGAAATACGTCTAAGGTGAGAAAAATTTAATTATAAAAGTTTAATATTTTAAAATTCGATAAGAATTTTAATAACTGTAAAGGGCCCATAGCCAAATCATACATTGCTTTGAAATCCTCTACCATTTCCGTTTTTCAAAAATCGTCCTTATATAATAGTCTGATGGCGACCTTATATTTTTTTTATTTAAAGATGTTTTTACTTCTTTTGAGAATTTTATTTAAATTTTGTAGCACCTAACTATTCCGCAGTTACTATTACAGCTTACAAGAAAAATATTGGTAAAAGAGAAAAAAATAAAAAAAAATAAATATTTTCCAGCGAAACGAACTTTTTCCAACGAAATGCTAATTAAAACAATGTCATTCAATTCCTACAAAGTTGAAATGAGAACAGTAAATGGTGTTTTTGTAAGAAGTGACCGTCAATCTTTCGTATGAATCTCCAAAAATCAACTTAAGACACCAATTCGTTTTGTTGCCTTTATTTGAAATTTAATGGTATCCATTTCTGTACTGTTATACAAGTACAAGATCTTCTTTTAACTCGTAATTTGCAAATAAATATTTAAAATAATCACAGTTTCAAATTGACGATATAAAAAAAATAATATGGAAAATAAAATTATTCCTAAAATTTATAACACCATTGATTGTGCAGTTTGTTTGCAATATATTTAAAAAATGTGGGGTAGGTCAATACATATTACGAGTATAAATAATGAGTAAAAAGTTGGGTATTGAGCATAAAAACTAATATGATAACATTCAAATATTTAAACCCACAATTAGCTTACATATTCTCCAAAAACAAGAACTGGCAACTAAATAGGAACGAAATTTTTTTTGTAATGCAAAATTATCTGCTCCTAAAATTATTAATGTTTGACTATCAGTTTAATTTTTAAAAGAAATTTTCAGTTTAAAGGTGTCAGTTTAAGAATATTCCATAATTTGAAGTTTATGGGAATCAATGGGGCTAGATTTAATTTGGTATTGATTATAAAGTAAAGGCTAAAGTATAATTTATTAGACACAAAAAACTGATATTGCATATTCGAACTTTATTTATTCATCATTCCTTATCAATCGCCTGTTGATTATTTAAGCACATCCAATTATTCCTTTCTCATATATGTATAATGAAAGTCTTGATTATACTAACTGATATATTTTTACTCCCTGAAAATAGTCTTACAATATATTTATTTTAGTTTTCTTGCAATTAAATAGTTGCCAATTTATTACGTATAACCAAGTACAACATACTCACACATTATAAAAAGAAATTGTATCAAATTTTTCTTCGTATGTATAAATTTTTTATAATGGTTTCCACAGACTTCATGGGATCTATACGTAAAAGAATTTGAGCCAAAAAAGATATTCTAAGAATTTTTTTAAAAATTGCGTTGCATTATTTTAATTCCCATTTCTTTATGGATTCCTCATTAGTATTTCTAATCAATCACATTAAAATGTACATAACTTTTTCCTGGGTGGTTCAAATTTAACCTGTGAACAATCATTAGAAATTTTCTATTTAATTTACAAGTCATCAAATTGTATATGTATGTGATTGAAAGTTTATTGGAAGAAAGTGCAATATGAAGAACGTTTCAAAAAAAAAAAATTATAAATGCAGATATTATCTGCTTACTATAAGATATTGTTGACCTATAAACTAATTCATTTATGACAATAATATTAGAGTAGAATTAATAAAAAATCTTGTAATCTTTATATATTTCGAAATATATAAAATAGAACTTTTTGGTTCTGAAATAAAATAGGGAAATAGCCGAAAATAGCCGAAATTTGAAATTCAAAGGAATTTTTTCAATTATATCTGTTGATTATCGTCTTTTCTGAAATTCTTGAATTAAACAAATTTCAGTCAGAACACTTGCCACTACCCTACAATGTTAAATATTAATTTCTTCGAAACGAGATGTTACGGCAAATCATACACATATATTTTGACAAATCAACTTTCCCTTGCGATATAGATCGTTCTCGAATAATCTTTAGCTTCTAAATGATTGATTATAACCAAGAGTAAACACACTTTATTGAATTCGCTTACTGCAATATAGACTTCGTTGGTTTCTATTTCACTCCTACAAACTGAAATTCAAGTTTATGCCATTCTCTAATGTCAAAATTAAAATTTTATTTGCATAAGTAAGCACGTAAATTATTTATAGAGAAACAATATAGGGGTATCATTTTTTTTCATTTATTTTATTTAATTTTATTACTAGCGATTTTTTTTTATTTTTAAATTTCAATTTATAGCAGTTGATTGAACTAAATGATCTTGATTGAAATTATTTTTTTTTTGGTGTTTTTTTTTTTCAAATATTTTTCTTATAGTTTTTATTTCCCACTTTAAAAAATGCAACACATTCAGAATCTCATATCACACAATTCACAATGAATTTTATTGCTTTTTTGTTCTTATTTTCTTTTATTGTGACTATTTTTATAAATAAAAAAATTTTCTTTTTCAATTGATAGAAAAAAGAGCGTATTTTTATGTTAATTTAAATTTATATTTTATTTTTAGAACATAAGAATATTTATAAATAAATCATATTATTACGAAATAGAATTTAAAATACACAGAAAACAAAACAATAACGAAAATTATAGCAAACAATTTAAAAAGAAAAATGATTCGCATCGCAATTTTAGCAATGATTTTCTCTTCTTCTACTATGAATAAAAATTCAAGGAAGCAATAGGCGTTAATATCACTGTCACTAAGTTTTTTAATATGATATTGTATACATAGGTAGGTAGAGTAAATATATAGCTATAGAGTATATACATTATTGCACACTAAATTGATTTTCAAATGATCTTGAGGGAAAAAAAATTTTAAACTTATTTTTGTAATTTTCGTATATATTTGCGTACGTTTTACAAATAATTTTGTGTTGTTTGAAATTTAGTATTAATTTTAAATACATATTATAAAAAAATTAACCATATAACAGCTTAATACTCATGTGTGTTGTCGTGACACTGAGATATTGAGAAAAATAAGAAGACTGATGAGCTTTTTCAACATTTGCTGGACTTAAGCCCTACTTGGAATTGCATATAACGCCGATTTTTTATGCGTCCGGTGGTTCGGATAACAAATCCCAGAAAATTTTGGGTTGTCCAGATTTGAGATTAATAGTTGCTGTACACTTTGGACATTCTCTTGCTATGGTCCATCTGTTTGGTTAGCGTGCTAATGAGACACTTAATAGCAAGCTGACCAAATTATAAAGATTTAAGTAAAATATTCTAAATATTTTATTAAAAAAAATCGAGTAAATTTAACATTTTTACGGTGACATTCAAAGTAAGTAAATCTTTTAAAATTAAATAGATTAAAATTCTTTAAAATTGATCTCTGATGTAGATAACAAAAAAAAATCCTCATTTTTTTTGCTCTTTGAATAAATCTTCATTTTTACATCCTTTTCTTTTTATCTTAAAATATGTATCAGCTGCTTTAAAAGAATTTGGATATATTAAGTATCGTAAATTTAATATTTAACTTATAAATTGTGTATAACAAAACAAAAATTTTAATATTTCATTAAAAATGACAATTTATGTTAATTAGTAAATCCCATAAATGTTTAACAAGTATATACATATATAATTACCTGTTCCTAATTCAATGTATATTTAACTTAAATAATTTTGGAATTTAAATATTCCTGAATTTTATAAAATAAAATGTCATTTGTTTGATTAAAAACTAAAGCTGCTCTTACAATATCTTTGATTCTCAATTTTCAATAATTGGTTGTTATTCTTAGTTTAAAGCTTTGATTCTACAAAAATACTATACAGGGCACACTGAAATTTTATTCGCTATAACTTTTGAACCGTTTAGTTTTTCAAAAATTTTGAAAACACAATATATTTAAATAAAATATAAAGTGAATAAAAGAACTTCACAATACTTAAATGAGAAAAAAATATTAAAATCAACATGATGATAAGAAAATTTTAAAAAATCAACAAATTAAAACTAATCAATCACATATTCGGCTTTTGATTAAAATTTTAAAATCTTTATTTTATTCTTATACTTACATACATATTTTTATAATTTTTAATAATTTTTTTTTATTCAAGATTAATGAATGACAATTGAACACACAACTTTTATATTCATGCATGCATGCATGCAGGCATATTGTTGATATTTTAATTTGTAATTGTGATTTCGTATGTGTTGCACTCGCCTTACAATTAAATAACAAAAGAAGAAAAAAAAAGCATTCACAATCTACACTCGCATGGAGTATTATAGGTACCTAAATACAATATTTGTGTCTATGTGTCTGTGCAACAATGTTTAAGAGGAATTAAATGTTGTCCTCGGAATTCAGGTAGCTAGTTTTAAAATCTCAATAATAACGAAAAGGATATAAAGGGAAAAAAAAACAACAACCAGAATAATAAAAATTAAAAAAGAAAAAATTTTTATTTTTCTGATTTTATTCTTGTTGTATGTGTCTGGCTCTTCAAAAAAATAATTTTTTCTCCAAAGTCAGGTAGCAATATATACAGGTGAGGTTAGTTTTTTTTTTTATTATGATACATTAACTCTTGGAATATAATTTGAATGTAAGAATGCATATATGTATGTATTTCTCTGCGTGTGTGTGTTGATGTGAATTAGGAAATGTGCTTAAAATAATGGGATAAAGGAATTCGTGCGGTGATCTTTTGTATTTCATTTTCTAAGTATTATTTTTTTTTATTTTTCCATTCAAAAAAGTAATTTTTTTTTCTTTAGTATTTTTCTGATTTTTTTCTCGACAAAAGATCGTTTTTAATTTTTTGGAATGAGAGACACAAAGGCATCGGCTGTAATCATAATTATCATAAATTTGATTTGTTATGGACCTTTCATAAAAAAAAAGAGATGGTGTTGCTGATTGTATAATTTTTGCTGTAGTTAAGTGTTAATAGGGGTTTTTTTTTATATTCTTTATTTTGTCTCTTTCATTGTTATTGTTATTATTGCGATTATTATTGTTACACGAAATATAAAAAAATTGTGTTTCTGTTGCTGAAAATATTATTGACAATATATACAGTAGCTTTCAAAATAAATTTAACGTTAAAATTCGTTGTTTGAAATTCTAGGATTATTAATATATGAGTCGATTAAGCATAGACTTTCGACTATACAATTTCAACTATACATCAAAATGCAAAAACCACTTTCTTATAAATAGTTGCATTAGATTTGGTTTTAAATTTTGCATTTAATTTGGTTCTCTTTCCACCGCAATCAATTCTTCATCTCTTCGATATCTGTGAATAACGAGGACGAGAATAAATGATGAGTCCTATCATTAAGGATTTTCTGTTAACGTAATCCAACCTTTGTCATAACTTTGGAATATTCAGTGTTTGATTTTGTAAACTGTGTAAAGTTTGTAAAAAAAATACTAAATCTGAGCTGAGTAAATTTCCTTTTATTAATTAAAATTAATCTTTTTATTCAAATGGTTGCAACTGTTCACATTCAGAAATATCGATTCGGCGATCGTATGTTTTTAAAATTTTTGATAAAATGATAGGTAAATAAATCTTAACATTTGTCAATGTAAATATCAACTTTCTTTTGGTAACGACTGTATATATGTTTGTTTTTTTTTCGAAATCAAAACCAGAATTTGTGAAAAACAACAAAAGTAAAACTTTAATATTATTTTTTGAGAATATATGTGAATATTTTGCCCATCTTCTGGTACATTCAAAAATAGTCACAGTATGGTAAAACTGTTTATGAAAATTCTAATTTAATTATCAAGTATAGGTTAAAAATATTGGTAATTTCAAAACTGTTAATGGCTCCAGTATAAATGGTTAAGTAATTTTCAAACATGCAAATTCTAGATTTGAGTTGCGTTTAGTTCGAATGTGAAATTAAGATTGAAAATATTTTGAAATTTTATGTACAATCTCTGAAGGAATTTTTATTCAAAAGAAATTTATTAAATGGAATCACTCCATACCTTTCGAAATCCTTCTTAATTTAATATTAAGTTAAAAATGTCATATTTTTTTTTTCAGAAAACAGAAGCTCCATATTTTTTGTTTGGTTGTTGAAATTTTGTTAAATTGGAATTTTATGACTTGAGTTTTTAAAATAAAAATAAAAACTGTCTGAATTTTGTAGTTCAAATGAAGTATTCGAAATTTAATTTTTCTTGAAAATAATAAAGATTAAAAGTTATGTTTGTGTATGTGTAGATACTTTTTATGATACTTGTACATTTAGTTTCTCTTATGGACAAGTTATTGCATTATATAACTTTAGTAATATCTCGTAATAAATTAAAAGTTTCCATTGAATAAAAATATTTTTTAATAAATTTTGAATTAAATTGCATAGAATTGCGATAATTGCAAAAAAAATAGAAGTTTTCGTTCATTGAAGAAGTTTTCTAAAGTTTCGAAATTTTGATGATTTCTTAATTTCTTCATGTTTGGACAAAACAAGAAGAAAGTATTGTCACAATTTACAGCACACCAAATATATGAAATGCTTGGAATTTGTAAAGAATGCTTACTTAAAAAAAAAGTTGTATTTAAAATCAAATTTTCGAACTAAATTTGAATTTGTGGAAAATTTATCTCCTTTTTGAGTGTTCTTATTAAAATAAATAAAAGAAAATAATTAAATTTGATGTAATGTTATTCTACCGTTTCGTTAAAGCTATCTCAGTATACGTCTATAATTAGTTTTTTGAGCTGTAATTTTTTAATATTGTATACTACATAAAAAATATGTAATATAGTGTATTTGACTAAAAGTGACGCATTGAGCAGGAAATTGTAGTCCAAAACCAAAGAAATACAATAATATGTCAATTTAATGGAAACGCAATTTACCGTTTTTATTAAATAAAGTAAATAAATACATCAACTCATTGTGTTAATGTAGAGGCAACTTACAACACCGTAAAATTTCAAATATTTTCTCAACAATGTTTATGATTATAAATTTTTTACTCATTCAGCTGTTCTGTCCAAAAATCAAAAATTATTTTAATCACTTTCATCATCATTTTTAAAATATTCTTAAATTTTATTTATCTAATCTAAGTTTTCTACAAAGATTTCTAGAAATTTGTTATTACTTTTGAACTATATTGAATTAATAACAAATATACATAGTTTATATATGTACATATACAAATATACATAGTGTATGTATAGCTTTGTTAAAATTTTTTTGCTAATATTTTTTCTACAATATGCATAAATCCCGCGCTATCAACTTTAAATCTAAATAAAAAATAATAATAACCCAAATACAACATCCTTTCGTAAATTAATAAAATTCATGTGATTTTTAAATATTATTTTAACATTTTATTTATTAATTGATTTCATTTATTAATATTTTTCTTATTCATCATTTTTTTTGTTTTTGCTTAGCTGTTAACTTAGTAAATATTGTAAGCTCAAAATCATTTGAAAATAAATCACAATATTTAAACCGGAAATTCAATTAATTCATTTATAGATCGCTTCGAATTCACATTAAACAAATCAATTGAAAAATATACGCATACATATAGAATAAGGCAAGTGTAAAAAGAAAGATATTTAGGTCCCTTATACCGAAGAGGTGGATAAAAGGTGCGCCGTGAGTGTAACCGTAGTACAGTCTAAGAAATAACTTTTTTATTAAACCCGGTAGTTAGGTTAAAAGGTCAAATTTTTACGGTTTTGACAAGCTTTTATTCATTAATCGAGTTCAATATTCTTAGAAAAAAAAAAACTTGTGGCGGTCGAAGGAATTCATTTTCTTTGCAATAAGCTACGGTCAGCTGAAATTTCTCCTCTTTTATAGATCAAAACTTCTCCAGCTATAATACTCCCATTGAGTTTTCAAACTTGTTCCTTTAACACTCGTATTTTATTTTAGTTGCCTAAAGTCCGAAACGAATTAAAATTCTTTGCAGTTTAATTTAACAAAAGTGAAATATGTTATTTTACAAAACCATTCTTATTCACTGTATTTTTTTTTTATCTAATTTTTGTGCTTGACTTCGAAGTAAATTTAAAGATATAAATTCATGATTTTGAAGTTAATATGTAGTACCCCTTTTCCCAAAAAAAAAAAGGTTGCCTACTCCTTATCTACATTATGTTGATATTATTTTGCTGAATATTTTTTTATTTAGAATATTAGAAAATAAATATCTTAGAATCAAAATGAAAATATTTAGATTCCAAAGTCTTGTAAATAACAAAACAAGTATAGAACAATTCTTAATTTTAGTTCATACCACCACCACACGTACAATTGTATAATCATATTTAAATAAATATAAATACACATTATACGAACATATATTGCTGTATATTTCCTACGTAGATAATGCCTAAAGTATAGAGCAACTTTCTTATATCACTTGATTTACAATTTTTATATTTAACTTTTGATTTTTAATTCCTTATACATATATTTATTTCAATTAAAAACCTATAAAAAAAGGCACATTATTGAAAGAGGAAAACGAAAAATCTTAGAGATCTAGATTTTTTCCACGGCACCCTTCTCGGCACCACGTTTAAAAAAACAACACATTAAAAAAAAACATTGTTGTTTTTCTACAAAAATGTCTTATGAAATTTAAACTAAAAAAAAAACTGATACGACATGAGTCAATTCAATATTAAAATATAAGAGTAATAATGATTGAGATGATTGTATAATCATTATAATAGTGATGATTATTATGATGATTATATTCTCGATGACATTATCACCCACTAATGTCTAATACTTTTATACACATATATTTTATCAATAAATTTAAACGATTCATCCAGATCTTAAAATTTTTTTCTATTTTTTTTATTTTAATGCTTCCTAACTTTAGGATAGTATGCTACACAATATTAGTATTGCCGTTGATAAACCAAATATTTCATCAATTATTATATGTTAGAATTCGAGTAAATAGTGTGACGACAGTACTCATGGGTGCATGTGGCAGAATTCAGGACAGGATGGTTAGTTTTGCTGTGTTTTATATTCAACGTTTTTGTTTGTGCTTTGAAAGAAAAAATAATATTAGTTCTTGAAGAAAGATAATTATTGGCAAACTCTTGAAATAAGAGCATTTGTTGAGTTAAGACCGTGAAATTTAGTAAAAAATCCAAAATTTATAAGACTTTATAAAACCTGTTCAAAAATTGTTGTCCCGAAAGACTGTATTCTATAGCCCCTTCTTTTTTGGGATCCAGAATCTTCCAGAATCGACTTCTAAAAATATATCGAAGCAAAAGTTGTAGGCATATTTATGTTTTCATAATTATGCTTTTGCTACCTTTTTCCGGATTTCTCTCAAGCTTTATACACAATTTTCTCTTGAAAATTTCATAGGACCGATTTTAGAAAAAATTCGTGATGAAAATTTTTATAGAACACTTCATGGCTTTTCTGTCGTAGGCTCTTATTTCACCAAAAATTTATCTGCCTATTTCGATCAATGTTTTAAGCTTGCATTCGCCAAAAAATTGTTACCTCATCCTGCAAGCATAATAACGTGTAGATTCAAGTTTAAGGGTGCGCCGCGACTTATTAGTCGATAAATTGATTTCTGTCATTTCTATGAATTATAGCAATGAAAGCTTTTTACTAAATTAATCAAGGTGTTATAAACTCAAAATTAATTTCGAAGCTTCCCTCTTTCTCTATTCTTATTTTTGTTTTTTTTTTTTCAAATTTTGTACGGGTATGAAGTTCTTGATCTCGACAGACATTATGGCGATACTTTTTTCTACATACTATAAAGAAATTATTGATAGGCAAAATATATTTACAAAATATACAATTAAACTTACATATTTATTGATTTTAGAATTTAGAATTTTTGTAGTCTTTTTTTTACTTTTAAAAGATGCGTGGAACACACAAGATGAAAACATTTCCAAGATTTTCTTTGATTTTCTCAGATTATTTTTGTTATTATTTCAAGTAAACACCAATATAATATTGTTTTTTTATAAATGTACATAAGATTATATAAACACATATATGTGCACATATCTCTCTACACATGTATATAATATTATGTTTTTTTGAAATGAAATATAAACAAGATTTCATTTTAATTTCCTCCTTTATAGCAAGTGAATTGCTTTCCATTTTAATTTTTAAATTATTTTTTTTTCAACAATTTTAAAATGAAAACATTTAATTTTGTGACTTTTATTGATCTTTTTGAATCTATAAATTTCTATCGAAAAGAAGACAAGATTTTTCTATACATAGTTGTTTAAAAAATGTAATAAAATTTATAAAAAAAATTGAAATTGAAACTATGATACTTTTTTCATCAAAATATTTTGTTTTTATAAATTAACAATTGACGTTCTTACATTGTCAGGCGAATTGAAAAGTTGCTACGAACATTTTAAAATAATTAATATTTTTAAATGCAGTCACCATTCTATCATCCACCATTGTCAGAACTCATCGCTAGGGGTTGGACAGCACAATTTAAAATAGCGAGAAAATCTCTAAGTGTTTTACATAAGTTTTTAAATCAAAATCAAAATAATTATTAAATGTCGCGTTATAATTTTAAAACTTCAGAACTTAAAATAAAATTTGCATAAGCAATAATTGTTTCCTTATTTTAGTTTACTTCCCAAAATTTTCTAAGATATAAAAAAAATAAACACATAAGAGAAGCACTCTCATTCTAGTGCAAATTGTCATATTTCATCTGTCAAAATACTTTATTTTCATCTTTCAAAATTCTTACTTCTATTTCAAATTCAAATATTTTCCATTTCATATTCGAGTAGTTTTAAAAAAAATACTTGTACCGCTATAAGTGTAAATACATCTCTTTACACCTTCGCGCCGTTTTATTTCTAACCCCGTATTTTAAATCAGTTTGTATACAGAGGAACAAACTTTTAATATAAGAATGCCTGTAAGTATTTTAGAAAACTCAACAGGAAAATTATTTTATTATTTTTTGTGTCATCCTGTTAATGAAATTTGTTCCTTAATTTGGGTTTCGTTCAAATTTCTTATTCTCCTATACTTAGATTATAAATTAAGGTTTGTGTCTAAATATGAACAAAAACTGAAACATTATCAAAGTGCCATGTGCAAAATTAGTGTAGGTATACAAAATCATAAATAGAAAGATTTTTCGCTATAAAATTTGCATACTCATTCAAAATACACACAACGTAACATAGTTCTAGAATCTAGAATAATGATTTTTTTTTACTTTTGCTACATTGAGTGAAATTTTTCATAAGAGTGTATTAAATCATCATCATATGATTGTGATTATCCGATCACTATTTTTAGTACTCATTGCATTTATTATTAAACGCAATCGTATATACCTATACACAATATGAATGCAACAAAAACATTTATTCACACACTGTAATTTATTACAAAAAAAAAAAAATAAAAGATTTAAAATTTGGTGTCATTTGCATAACAAAGCAAAAGAAAAACAAGTATTGCAATAATACTCGTATACCACCTTATATTATGCAAAAACAACATGTAAAACGAACACCGCTGTTCTATAAAGATCTATTTTTGTTCTTAAAAGAAAAAACATGTGATTTTAATTTAGCAAATAAAAAATTTTTGCAACAATTTCAGGGTGTTTTACGTTAAGAATAATTTTTGATTAAAATTTATTAGAAAATCTTGTACCAATATTAGTACCAGTATTAATTAATAATGGTGATAGTTATTATTGTATAATTTATTAGACCAGATTGTTAATTTTTGGCTGAGTGTCGTTATAAAATTTTTTTTGTAAAACATTCTGTTGCCCGATAAATTTTCACTTCACTCTAAATGTCAAAAACTAGACACAGACTTTTGCCTAATTGTCATTCATAATACGGAAAATTGATTTTACGCCATATAACTTCGGTATAGTTGACAAAATTTTGCTTAGTAGATTTCATAGTAGATGTTGGCCATTCGCAAATATGCCATTTTTCAAAAAAACCGCCAGACAAAAAATTTTTTGTTCTGTGTCCAAAATTTGAACTATAATTGTAATTAATGAAATATTATAATTAATTCCCTACCACTTAAAAATAAAATGTATGCAGTCATTCATGTAAGATTATACACCCTATTACTGTATTTGAATAGAATTTAAAAATTAAATATTATTTATTCTAGAACTTGTGTACATACAAATTTAAATTCATATACATATGTATATTGATATTGTATCTTATGCATACATAAGATTCTCATGTAAAACTGTTATTTAGTAAATTTTATTCCTGGTACGACAAACATTATTATTGTAGTAAATTTATTGCAAAATCAATTTCAACAATAACGATTACACCGATAATGCCGATTATACCGATTATTATACGAAAACTAAGTAAATATGACTCGTTTAACTGGGGGATTGCCAAAGCCAAGCCCCCACAGTAAAGCTAAAAAGAAAAAAAAAAATACCTCAATTTTGAAATAAATTTAAATTAATTTTAAAAATAACAAATTAATTTCTAAATTAAAAACAAATACGCAAATATCAAAGTTTATAACATCACGAGATTCGTAATTTTTTTGTTTTGTAGATTTCACGAGATTCTAAATTAAAATTATTGGAAAAAACAAATAAATACAAAAGTGCAAAATCTTATAATTTTGACATTTCGGAATTGGAATTTTTTTAAAAACAACACGTTTTTCAAAATAGATGAAAATAAATCAGGAGACGATAATCTTGTATAATTTTTTATAATTTGGCCAACTTTTTGACTAATATTTGTAACCTTTGCACAGCAGCCGTAGTTTCTTAATAAAACACCTGAACTTTTCGACAACATGCGGCTTTTCCATATCCGAATCCAAATGAGTAAATTAATGATATAAGTAGAAGAACCCTGCTAATTGCTTCATTCAGTTTGTATTGATTCTATCTTTGCTGTCAAAGTTCAGCATTGACGTTTAATTGAAAGCTTATTTTAGTATTTTAATTGAATTATGTAAGTTTAAAAATAGAAAATAAGGTGAAAAATCAAAGCCAAATCAAAATGAAACACTTATCTCTTAAAACACTACGTACAACGTATACGGTTCTTATTACTCTGTGTTAACAGAGCAAGGCCTATTTTTGCCTATACACTAAAATAATTTATAGATATGTTAATTATCTTGCAATATTTTGTTATAAGTAGGTCTAATTATCTCAAAGTATTACATACACAGACTCAGGTTTTTCAAAGAAATATAATATAAAATATTAATTTAATATGGCACAATTCTCCCTTAAAGTTTAATAAGTAAATTTTTGCTCCGATCAGATCTCCATTTCATCATTTATTCCGAAAATGAAGCCAGAATACTTATGAGTAAATAACAGTTAACTGATTACAGGTCAATATCTCAACAATTCAGAATTATACAAGAAATTTACTTTTTAATTTAAACATTTTTGGCTAGCTATTAAAATATCATTCATACACCCGCAAATATTATTACTAAATACAAAATTATAAAATAAATGTACTGAAAATTTTTCCCATGCATATAAAAAATTTATTTAAATGTCAGATTAAATTCGATTTATACTGATAATGTTTATCAATTTGTAACTTCAAATTTAAACAAAAATGCATTTGATACTTCAATAGTTGCCGCATTAGTTACGAACTGTGAATTGTCATTCCGTATGCGAATTGATCTATGAAATGGTCATTTTTGAATTGCAATTCTTGTGTTATTGTATTTAACACTTTAAAGTCAAAAAGAGAAAAACAATTAAATTCAAAACAAAACCATGAAAAAAAAAACACAAAAAAAAAATAACAATTGACGTCGGTGCTCCTTTGTAAATTTCTAAAATAATTTCTTATTTTGTTTTTTAATTTAAATTCTTACATTTTTTTTTTAGATATTTTGTTAGATAAAAATGAAGATACATTTTAAATTTTTATATAGACATAATAAAAATGTTAGAATTTTTTGCATATTTACCTTTAAAAAAGCTATGAGCTCAATTAAAACTCAAGAATTTTTTTTCAACTATTTCTATTTTATTTTTTACAGTGTATGCAACGAAGAATGGCTAAAAAGTTTTCTAACTATAATGCAATTAGATTATTCTTGGTAACGGAAATATATAAAAGTATTTGGTAAAGGGCCTCTTAGGTAAAATAAATTGATAGAGAGGGGCATCTTCAATAAGGGTCAATACGATTTGCGAGCTTTCCTTCCATATCTAATAATTTAATCTTATTTACCTTAAAATTGCTAAAACTCAATTCTTAATTTCATTCGTAACACCAAATTTCACAGAAATTCCAAAAATATTTTTATTAATTTCGGAACTCTAAATTTTATTTCGAAGTTTACACTATTGAATGAATGTATTATTAATGAATTCGTCGTTGACTCTTATTACTAAATTTACATGAAAACTGACGAGATAAAATCCTCATACGCAATATACCAAGTGGATACAAATTCAATTAAAAGCCGACAACAAAAAGTAACGCAGCAACAAAACTGGTACGATTGTCAATTAAATTCATCTAGCACAGATACTATAATATATGTATATGTATTCCATATATGTTTCCTAAATTAATTCAATTTCAATTTTACCAAAAATTTGTCAAAAATGTCTGAGAAAATTTCGTGCATTCCCAATAGTATATTCAATTCATTCATGATCTAACATATCATTCATTTCCCATTACAAATTTTCTAAATTGCAAAATTTCTAATATTTAATTGTGAAATAATCGCATTTTGATTTGTTCCACCATATTGATGATATTTTATTTATTGATACAGCAAAAAAATTTTTTTGCTTTTCAGTTTACCTTTCTAAATTGCAATTTGTTAGCTACTACTTCATATTATAATTTAAACATACACAATCCCGATACAAATGAAAAACCATTTCTATAATTATAAATGTAAATTGTCAAATCACTCTTTAGTTTTTCACTATTTCCACAGTTGTGTTTTAAAATTATAATATGCTGATATAAACGTTCATACTCGTATTACATAATAATTTATTTTTTATTTGTTCATTAAATGTATAGAACATTTTAAATTTTATTATGTAGGCTGCACCGGAAGCTTAACTCCTTTAAATGAAATCAAAATGAAAATTATTTTATCCAAAAAGTAAATGCATTTTTCATATAGCAACCGTATTTCAATTAGAATAACATGACCACGTATAAACAACGTATATGATCTGTCGTTAGCTATTTTGCAAAACTAAAACTTAACCTACACTATAAATTTGATTTTATTACTCTAATTATTATTATTAGATTACCGGAGGCTAAATCAACTGGATAAATATTGTATACAATAGTGTGTATGTGAATAGATTCTTGTTTAAATATTTATATACATTATACATGTATGTGCTTATACACAAAAACCAATTTGCATATCACATAATTTAAATTTTTAATTTTGCAAGATCAGCATTCAATCTCTCTTTATCCACAAACAATATATTATTTAAAAATATTAAAACTAATTTCAAACGTCATAATTTTTATATAAGGGCAATCCATTCAGAATTTTAACAATTTAAAAGTAATTAAATAAAGAGTTTATTGGAAAATGTCCGAAATTTTAAATAAATTTGACATTTAGCATAGCATGTTACTTATACTAACCTGCATAGCTAACAATACACTCAGTTTTCACAACATCAATTTAGTTGAAATTTTGAAAGAAGCAGTAAGAAATTTTTTTATTCGAATTGATTGTGGACTTACCAAGATTTTAAGTTTTTTGGCAAATAATTTTTTTTTCTTCTTCACTCCTATTAGGAGTATAGGGGTAGCGCGCGACATTACATTTGTCATGAGCCAGTTTCATCGCGTCATAGAGTTTTAACTAGGTCCTATTTTGCCGTAGTTTAGCAAATTATACTTAACTAATAACACTTCATGTGTATTTTGTTAAAATATTAATATATGCGCCTCTTCAAATCTGCATTATATATTAAATTAAACAACTATTTAGATGTTCCTAAACCGTGTAATAAAATCTTCAGTGCTTTTTTGTTAAATTTTTGTTAAATTTTCAGTAATACAATTAGTCACATGTTAATTATTTCGGTTTTATATGTGAACATCTTTCGTAAGTGAGAATTTTTTTTAAATAATACGAAATTTTTTGAAAATTTTAACTATTTACTGTTTTTTTTAGATGCATTACAAGGAGAGACATGTATGCCTATATCTTCAACAAGGAAATTATCTGCAACAAGGATCGAACAATCATCACATATTAGGAATTTAATTTTTTACTGAAACCCAAATATGCAATCCTTCAGTAAGAATTATAATGGTTGCCCAACAAGCTCCTACTAAAATTTATTACTGTCATAAATTATATAAGTATGAAGTATTTCATATCTTTTACGCAGATATGTAAGTATATGCAAATTTTTATAAAAATATTTTGTATATTTTATAAATAAATTTACTCGTAGTGAATATTACATACATTTTCATAGCATATTTTATAGCCACTCGCAAAATTATGACTTGACTTAAAAATAATTATATTAACAATTAATTCTGAACTGATAAGATTATACTTTTTCTTTAAAATAAATTTAATTTATTAAATATTTATTCAACTTATAATAATAAAAAATATACATAGATAAAAATTTAATTTATTCGAATATTTCGAAAGAATTAAATAGAAATTTCTTAATATTTTCTATAGTTGAACAAATTTTTGACAAATATCTATAAACCTCAGCTAATGTGCTATTGAAACATGTAAAACAAAGAAAATTCTAAAAAGAATTTTTATTCCAAGAAAAATAGTGCACTTATGTCGTTCAAATCCAAAATTATTACAATACAATATTACAAAATTACAAGAAAATTATTATTACAAGAGAATTTTTTTCAGATTAACTCAACAAAATTCCAACTTGGCACAAAAATTATAATACCATAATACATACCCGTGTATGTTTATATGTGTCATAGATTTAAAAACTGAAGGCTTTGAATTAGGCTTGAAAACTTTTCCAATAACACTATTATAATAACAATAGTTGTTAATTGTAATTTAATTTTATGATTTAAATAAACCTGTTACTCAAACAATTAATAAAAATTTAACTTTGCATAATTAATGCAAGAATTTTTCAACAAAATGAAAAAACGAAAATAAAAAGACAACAAAAAAAATAACACTGTCACTCAAGAATGTGATTCTTATGAATTAATCAGCCCGAGGTGAAATTATATAATTAATTTTAATGACATAAAATATAAAATAATCTACATTAAAGTACTCAAGTACATTAATTTATTAAAAAATTCAATAACGCATTTATTTATTATACTTAATCATAAATATTTCAAATCACACTTATAAACAAAACAAATTTACTTTTACTAACTTTTAAAATATGTATATAAATTTCCAGCAAACTATAAGATAGTTAATTTCGATTGTCCAATTCCTGAATCCAAAAACCTATAAGTAATAATATATGATTCTTAATTAGGTCTACCTTCAGTACCCATTTGTTTAGTTACCTTCAGAATCATTTATTTAAACGCCTTCGACACTCATTTTATTCAATTCTCAATTTGATTATTTTTGACAAATTTCTCAATTCGATTATTTTGGCAATTTTATTTTTTGATTTTACTAACTTAAATTCAAATACATAATGCACTACTCAGCCCCGGTGTGTTGCTAAATTTTAATTTCAATTCTAATTTACCTTATTTTATATACCATAAAAATGATTAATTATTACGCATTTGGCATTTAAAATGGCGAAAATGTAATTTAATTAAACAAATTAATAATTTAATTTTAAATTATGTTTGGCCTATTGGACTTGTACTAATAGGCTCATATTATCTCTGCACACCAAGAAGTTATATTTCGTCAGCTTCTCAGTTTTCTCCGATAATTGCAAAATAAATTCCATTTTGCTTCGTAGTATTAAAAAGAATTTTTTTAGTCAGGTTTTAATGTTGAAGCTCAAATTTTTAAAAGTCTAAATATTTATTTAATAGTATAATATTATATATAATTTTAATTATTATTTCCGTTCCCTTTACGTGTTATAAAGCTACTCATCAGCTTATAACACCTAGTTTGTAAATGGAATACTTAATTTGTAAAAGGTTTTATTGTTTAAATGTAAATTTAATAAAAAAATGACGTTTCCCATACTATTATTATTATAATTATAAATGTAAAAATAACTCCGAAAATGCACAGTACATGTCTTGTAAATCAAAAATACCATTTCCATCTACCGGGAAAAAATAACGTCACTGCACAGACCAAATCTGTACGCACACATCAGCTAGTGTAGTTGCGCTCAGATTTCGCTAGTTATGAGTAATTTGAATATGTAAATGAAAGGCAAACATTAATTTCAATTGAACTATGTCATCTGAATTAAAATTATAAAATACTTTTTTTAACACAATCTTAAGCAATAATAAGAATTTTATATTAAATTCGCATATGTACATATCGTAATTTGTTATTAAAATTTAATAATTAATTTGTAATACCAACATAATTGTGATGCACACCTACATATTGTAATAATATAATATATTGCATACATACATATATGTACATATAATATAATCCAGGAATCTGTAATAATTACATAGTTACATTTTGTAATTATGAAAAGTATGCGTTATATGAATTTCAACTCATATTCTCTTAATTCCACTAAAATACAAAAGTTAAATTTGAATCAATCAACTTAATTATAAATTCAAAATTCTTATATGTATGTTTGTATGCATGTACGTAATTCATTCCTAATTTATATTATAATAATTGTACAAATCATAGTTTAAAACAAAATATTCCTTTGCCCTCTACTACTTTTGCTTTATATAACAATTTACCCTATAACGTACGTACGTGTATATGTTAAGATTACGTTAATTTTATATGTTAATCTTATGTAATTATTTATTGTTATATACAATAGTATTCACGTTTTATATAAGAATTATAAATATACAAAATTTGTACTTGCATATTCAATTAAAATATACACAAATAGTAGAATAGAAGTGAAAATATTGCAAATTGAAACAATAAAATCAACCATCATTAAACTTAAAATTATAGCAAACATTGCAATTTATATTTTTTAATGAATAGAAAATTTTAAAATGGAAATACAAATGAATGTAGCTTATACTGTTTGAACCTACACATTATTTTTTTTTTTTTGCTATTCACGCACAAAATTTATATTATTTACGACATGCAATGCAACAGTATTACTTTTCTCTAAATCTACTCTACATTCATAACACAATACTATACAAAATGTACGCACCATATAATATAAATTTAATATTTATATTTTTGTATAATATTATCATGAAAGTATCCATTTATAATGAGTTTTTTTGTTGTTTTCAAACGATCTCTATAGTCTCTCTTTCAACTCTAATGAAAACTTGCTAGCCAGCACGGCAACAAAATTTTTATGGAAACACCAACAAAATATACATAGACGTCTTAGCAAGCAGCGTTCCCACTTGGATACAATTGTATCCATTTGGATACATTTTTGCTTTAAAATTTAGCTTGGATACAAAGATACTCAAATCTGCTAAAATGTCGAAATTGGCTACATTTTAAAATTTTGCTGAAATATTTATACATTTCTTTCTCGAACACTAAATAAATGTTAGAAAACTTTTAAAGTGCTGTAACTTTTATGTGCATTATCTTCCAAAAAATGTTATTTGCTGACTAAATAAAATTTGCCCGTTTTCGTACTGAATCGTTTTTACCGCGTAGTTCAACAGCTACAGAACATATATTTTCTGACCTTAAATTTTAAAATGTAATATAAATTGCGTGTGATTTCTAAAAGAATTTACTATAAATAACGAAACTCACATTGTTGAATAAAGCAAATTAGTATTATTTATGAGTTTTTTGGTATAAAATAAGACGATTTAGTATAATAATTCTTCTTTAGGAGGCTGGATACATTTTGGATACATTTTTTTCTCAAAATTGGATACATTTTGTTTTTATTGAGTGGGAACACTGTTAGCAAGCAAACAGAAAACGTGAAATTGTATCGTATTCGTATCGCATTTTTTGTTTTTCTTATTGTTTTTCCTGTCTTTTTGTTTTTGTTGTTGTTATTGTATTTTCTTCTTTGTAGCGGCGTTTATTGTCGCCTCTATGGCTGGCTATGCAACGATCGCTTGGCTCTTGAGTTTTTTTTTCTTCTTTTTTACATTTTGTTTTACTCATTTTTTTCTTCTTTACTTTTATTGTTGGATGATTTAAATTCTTCTTGTTTTTTTCTTTTAAGTATTTTCTTGAAAAAAACAAAAAGAAAAGATATAAAATGAATGATTTGGATATTCTCAGTAATAATTGTTGTGTTTGTGTGTTATTTCTTTTTTGACTCTTTCGTTATGATGGTGGCTGCTGCTGTACTCTGTTCTTTTACTATACTATTGTTGCCTTTACTTGCATAAAACGATTATTGTTATTGTGTTGTTCTTGTGTTATTTTTGTTTTCAATTTTTTTTATCAGATAAAACATTACTTCGTACATATGTACATACACATATAGTATATAAATGCATGGAAATGAAATTCTTGAAAATTTTTTTAAATGGAATGCACTTAAAATTTCCAAAGAAAACATTAGTGAAGTTTATACATAAATGTTTATTAATGCGGCATCGAATAAAACTATGTGTATGTACTATACAGGGATGAAGTATTTAATATACATACAAACATATCTACACGTATATAGCAACATACTTGTACATACATATGTATTAAAATATAATTTTGTTTTGATATATACATACGTAGGTACATAAGTTTGTAAATAATATTATGAAGGCACTTAAAGTAATTAGGGTTTCTTTGAAGCGAATTACACACTAATATTGAAATTTTACTTGATATTCGAAAATTAAATAATTTTTCATCAATTAAATGAAACTTACAGTTGTCATATGCATAGGTACATACACACATGCATATTAATATATTAAATTAGAATGTATTGTAACAAGAAAATGAATTCTTGCAACAGTTCCTCTAATACAACATATTATATGAATTGCATATGTAAATATGAATATATATTAAATTTCGTGTAAAATAAGTTCGTTCTAACTGACTATTTTTCGATGTATATGCAGTTTTAAGAAAATGATTACTTACTTTTTAAATTGTATCCCTGTTCTATTGTTATAAATTTCATATTGCATGTTCTACGTCCTATAAACTGCAAAAAATAATGAAATTGGCCATAAGATTAGCGCAAGTACACATTGTACATATACTGGATTATCTACAATCTACAAAATACTGGAAGTCAGATTGAAAAGGTGTACAATTAACGCAGTATTTTGGATTCTCTTTTGGACTCTCGAAATAAAAGAACTCATTGGATCTCCCGAACGTAATAGATAATGGATTAAATTGAGTAAAAAGTACTGAAATTATTTGTAAAATTTCCAAACAATTTTGACTTTGTTTTTAATTTTCTATTCGCTACCCCGCAATTTTTTAATCACTAACTTCGCACATAATTGTGCTCAAAAATATATTCGAGCAAAAGCAATATGACAATGGCTTCAAAAGTTTCTTGTAATAAATTTCAAACTTATTTAGTATGTATAGTAAAACTAAAAAAATAATAACGAAAAGAAAATGAGCAACAACTAAAAAAAAAATGACTAAGAATTGAACTTCTGAGAAATATCAAATTTTTGATTGCAAGGAAAAGATCAAAAAAACCAAACCAAATAAAATGAAAAATAATATCCAGACGAAATACTTTGCACACACATACAAACTTAATTCGTATCGTTATTTCTTTTTATGTAATATAATGTATAAAAGCGAGAAGAAACTCATATCATTAATTTTTTATAGTTTTCGTCTTACCCGTTGCTGTCTGTATAACGATACGCATAATATGTTCATACTTTATACGTCCATTTATGTACACATGTCTATATTTAAAATCAACGATCAACATGAAGTTCTTAGAAGACTGTAATGGGCCCGGCATTAGGGTTCCAAACATTCAAAATAAGTGAAATATTCTGAAAAGGTAAAGGGAAAGTACCAAAACCCAACGAAATTTTTGTACAATATTCAAATTTATTGTCAAATATCCATATGCCGAACGAATAATTTAATCAGCAAAACTTTTTTAAGTGTTTCAATAATTAATCAATTTCAGTTCTCACTGCAAAAGCGCGAACAATCTCTCATGTTTAATGTCCCGAAATCATTATATAAATATTTAAGAGAAAAAAAATCAGCTGGAGTTATATTAAGTGAATTTGGTTGTCATTCGGTAAAACAGGTTGAAATTCTACGACCATATGTTTTAATCGTATTAGTGTTCCTCGTATTCAAGACATTTTGCTAACAAAATGAAGAACAACAAAGAATAGATGACTTTCTAGCTCCGACTGAAAACTAGAACTACAGAGAAAGAAACTGAGAGAAACGTTTTACGTTTACTCTTCAGTTTCATTATTTCAGTTTAACCTTATGTATCAGGAGTTTTGTTATTTTGAAATTTAGAAAAAATAATTTCGAATATTTGTTCTGCACCATATTTATTATTTGGAAATATAATTTAAGTAGTTGTTAGGTCTGGATATCATACAATTTTAATATGATTAAATCAACTTCAAATGCATATACCAACCTTCAATTTATATAATAAATATAGCATACATATATTGTTATATTACGAATTTGAATATGTGCATATACATATATGCATATGCATTATTTGTATGTACGGCTGAAATAAATGTTCCATTGCGGCCTATATGGCTACTATTACGCGCATCAACACAATGCATTGATATCGTTGTTTTTTTTTGTTTGAACAAAGATCCAAACCAAAAAAGAAAAAAAATATGTATAATATGAAAATCAAGCTAACAATCTGTGTATAGGAAAAGCAACATAACAGAGAGACAGCAACACTAATGCAACAGCATACTAACAAACAAACTAAAGGCGATAAAATTTCAAGTTGGTGCCGTGATGTCTGGCATGGTTGATCTCTTTTTTTTTTCTATGGAAAATTATTTTATAAGTATGCACATATATATTTGTATATGGATGTATGTACGGTCTTAAATATGGATGTGTATACACTTGTGAATTTGTGATCGGTGCATGTTTACATACATCATAATGTATTTTATATATATATTTACATTATAATAGTTTCATTTCAAATTTTTAATGTTTTTTTTTTTAATTTTGTTTTTGATTGGCTGCTATTGCATATACAAAAATATTATTGTGTACAGCGTGACCAGGTAAATTTGCTTTACTATTTCAATATGACTTAATTGGGCTAAAATTATATAAAGCGGAGGACAGAAAATAGGTCTGCAAATATTTTTTACGCTGCGTCGATAATCGTTAATTTTATTTGCTGGGATGTCAAAAATGAGAATATTAGTTTATATTACTACAGAATATAAAAAGAAAAGCAATACTTACATAATAATACAGAGCATTTTATGTTAATAGTAAATTATAACTGCGTCAATAGAATTTCAGTATTTCAGTGCCAGTTGTTGAATGTACCCTAAATTTGGCTACATATTCTAAAAAGAAAATATTTGTGAAAATTACTTAATTACTGTTTTATAAACAATTTTCCTAAATTCCTAAAATTTACGAAATTCTAACAGACTAAACTAATTTAAATGGGCAAGACGTTTTACCGGAAAAAGGTGCCTTGCATTTAAAATCATTTTAAAAAAGTTTATGAAAAGAGAAAGCTTTGTAGATATTTTTACATTTGCAATATGGAACATGACATATACCTTTTGATGTTTACACAATTTTTTAAATATTAAAGTCGGGCGCACCCTTGTTAAACCATAAATAAAAATACTGCCAACTTTTAGTAGAAAATGCCAAATTAATGCTTAAAAAAATTACTAAGCGTGTAAACAATCTTGTACATTTTTATTTATGAATAATTATTCTGAGATTTAAAATAAAATAACAAAATTGAAAAATAAAAGAAATCTTTAAAATTAAAAAAAAAAAATACAAAATGTTGCTTTGCTTCATCTACAAAACTCGACTTATAATAAAGTTTCCATTTTAGACAACAAACGAGAGATGAAAAAAAACGATTTTTTTTATTCGTAAGAGTTGTCCATGCCTTTAATTTTTTTTCTTCATTTGATTGTTTGTTTGCTACACAAGATTCATCTTTCATAGGGCCCCTTTTTTGTTTCTTTTTTTTTTTTTTTTTTTTGAAATTTCAACGGATTGTTAAATTTGATAGCCTCTAAGGTCTTTTAAGGTCTCTCATTTCAACTTTACTCTCTATACTACAGTGTTTTTTTTTTTCTTTTTAATTTGTTTTGAGATTTTTTATGCACATAAACGGCATATACCCTCCTAATAACACTGTATAAGACTTTGATTTTTATGCGTATACAATATAGATTTCGATCCAAATTAAAAATAATGAAAAAAATAAAGTCTCTTGTTACATTGTGCCTCAAGTTTTCTCTAGATTTTTTTGTTTTTTTTTTTTTTAATTGTAAAAATAGAATAGGGAACTGATCTTATATTATTATTCTAAATAGTTATCTTTTGTTTTCTTTCATAGAACTTACTTATATAATAAGGTAATACATTTCAAATATGAAGTGTACGAGCATTTTTTCAATATTTTAATTATTTTTATATGCGATTAACAAAAAAATTATGCGTATATAAGTATGTACATAATATTTTGAGTGGGGGTTCAATCTACATATTTTAATCTACACTTAATAAATATCTTAAAAAGCGTACATACATATTTAATGTGTGCTGCTAACCATAAAATTGTCATCTTACAACAAATTAGACATTAGTGGTAATCGAAAAATATAATGATAGACTCTTGAAAAATTTAGGTTGTAGAATGTAGTTCCAGGCTAATAAAAGTCTAACAACACTTTGAATTAGTGCAAATTTTTATAATTTATAAAAACAATTTCTATATTTTCCACTTAGAATAATGGCAAGAATCTCGAATACATGACGGAACTGGAATCACACTCAATGGAAACACACTTTAGAAAAATCCATATATAGGATCTCATCCACATTGAACACCGCATATTTGATATACATAACTAAGGCCGCGTTAACAGATCAACCAAATTTGGACAACTAAATCGTAGAACTAATTGAATTAGTGTTTACAAATCAAATTTGATTGAAATTTTGATGGTTTCAAACTAAATCGTACACAATTTTGTTTGAATTGAAAACGCTTTCTAATATGATATTTTATCATAAAGTGACTGGTTTGAGTATAAAATAAAGCATTTGTGTCTATATCACGCCAGAATTTAATAATTCTGGCTGGCTTTTGTTTAATTTTAACTGAAGAGAATATAGATGTTGTAAGACTTTCTGTTCGCCTGAAAGCACAAATGGTTTTAACAGAACCTAGTCAGTTTTGAGAAATTGAGGAGGGGCTACAATAATCTAGATTCTAGTAGATAATTTTTTTAAAGCATAATTTTTCTATATCAGAATCACTTAGATCAAACTAGATTTTGTCAAAATATCCGAATTCATTGTTATATTTTAGGGCCCACAATAATGGTTACTGAATAAAACCAAGTCTATAAAACCGATAAAAATTAATTCTTGCACAAAAAAAAAATTATTTTTCTGACAAACATTTTTTTTGTTGTTAATTATTCCTTTTTACATCCTATTGATCTTTAAGTTGGCGTTTCAGGAGGGTTTTCAAATCCGTTTCAACTTACGTTATTTATTTTTTTTTTTTATTTTTTTTCTCTCTTTCTAGTTTTTTAATAAACATTTAAAAAGGCGTTAATGTTAAGTGAATGAACATTCAAACTGGATTTATTTTTTTTTCAGAAATTTTTTTTTGAATAGTCCGTAAATGATTTAAAGTTGTTTTTTTTTTCATTTAAACGCAAGAGATATCTGTATCTGTACAATCGTATATATAAGGACAAGTTAAACAAGATTTGTAGCATTAATCACAAGTCTATATACTTACGATTGCTTGTTATTTATAACGAAATTACATGTAAAATTTGAAAAAGAAGGGTTAAAAGGGTTACTTTTACTCATTTGTGTATTTTGTGATGAAATTTTGTTATTGATTATTTTTAAAAAAATTTAAATTACGAATTTTTAGCAAAAATTTATTCATACATACATATATGATTTCGCACATTGTTTCTGTTATATTTCATTTTTTTTCTTCATTTCAGTCGATTGAAAAATGTTGGACAATCAAATAGTTTCTCAACTCCTGCTTAGCTATCAATTGTAGCCAAAGCTATAACGTCTTTGGTGTGAAGTTCTATTTGGGTTAGCGTGTAGGTTTGGAAAATTCAAAATTGCTTAAAATACAATAAGGCAAATAATTAATTTTTTAATTTTTTTTAGGAAAATCTATGCGAGCAAAGTGTCAACTCAATGCTGTGAAGTGATTGTTGTCATGTTCATTAGGATAATGATGATGTTATAGAACATTTTCCGCCTGCTAGTTACACCACAATAATCTCCGGAAAGAAATTCTTTTAATAATCTGAGATTTGTTGGAAGAAGAAAAGATGAGTCAATACATAATATTTCCAGTAAATACACATCCATATATTTAGCGGTAATTTTAAAGAAGTAATTTAAAATAATCCTGAAACGGAGCAAAAAATTTGGTCGGCTTAATGCTCCGCACTCTCCGAGGTATCATATAATGTTAAAATTATTTTGTTAAAAAGTGAGAATCTTTGTTGCATTAAATTTTTTTTTTAAATTTTTCTTTTCGGCGTGATAATAACTGAATAATTAAATGAATTAAGCCTGGAAAGGATCTTAAGAACGAATAAAATATTTTATTTTTATATCACTTTTATAAAAATAGATGAACTTCTGTTGCTGACTATAATTGAAAATATAAGTTGTAAAAGTAATTATTTTCTATACCTTGTGTTAAGCATTAATCAAACACTCTAAACCTTTTCTTTTCAAGTTATAAAACTTTTTGAACTTTCTAACTCTTACAATTTTTAATTTTCTCAGATTCGATATTGGTTTTACTTGTTAAAGCTTACTTGATATAATTTTAATAAGTATCAAAATAATGTGATATTATATAGTAAAGTTGAAAAAACTAAACAGTTTTATTTGCACAATTGTCATTGCTCCTCAATCTCGTAATTAAATAGAAAGCATTAAATCTAAATCCACACAATTGTGGATTCTTTAGCTTCATGTTCACAGTCACAAATGGGTGTGGGCAACATTATATCAGCAAACAAAGATTTGGTATAAATGAATTCATACCAAATTTTTTTCTTACATATATTTAAAAAAAACAAAACTGCTTTAATATCTGCCATTGATATTTTGATGAAATTTTTATTCATTTAATTCCGATTTAAAACCTGGCGTTATTGTTATTATTAAATATTTCCTTTTTGTAGTATTATTATGAATTATGAATAACTATATTAATGTATTTATGAATATGCAAGAAATGCTAACATATTTCATATTTTTTCCATACAAACAATCTATAACTTCTTTCATTTCTCATACAATTTTTAATACAATGTTCTCAAAATATTGTCATTAATCTTATTTTCATAGTTCCTTAGGTCTTTAAAAATAAAAAAAAATTATAAATCTCACTGAATAATAATCAGAGTTCCCCACCTTAACAATAAAAATAAGATTCAAAGTTTTTTTTTAAAATTATAATACAGAGGAGTACACACAGGAATGATTATACAAAAATATTTATATACACTCTTATACTTATACAAAATTTCTTATTAATCGAAATTTTAAAAAGAAAAATGGCGGATTTTAAATCTATTGATGCTATACTTACATACATACGTTTTCCTATATTGCACATTTTACACATTTCTATATAAACAATTTTATTTTTCCATAATGTAACGTGTATATATCTACACTTCTTTAAATACAGTCGAATTCTGATTAATCTTACGTAATTAAATAATAGTGGTTCATTGTTTATATATCTGTTATTTATAGTCTGATCAGCAGTAAAAATGGGCGTCTGTACTGAATTTAAGTCTTTAGGTCTTTGCGTTTACAAATAAAAGCGTTAACAACGGACTTGGATAGCTAATCGTTCTAGAATTTGATTCTGAGTAAGAATATATACATAGATATGCTTTGTGGGGTCGCGAATGTTTCTACCTCGGTGTTGTATATGTCACAACAAAATAAATATACATGCTCTCATATATAGTATAGATGGGTTGGGATTGTTCAGGAACCAGTTGAGAATCCTCAGAAGTCTCCGAAGTGGGCATTATCGGCTCAGGAGAAACCTTTGGATCTGTTAGACGATGGCACCTGTAGATTTTGTGGGGGAGAGAAGGAGATCTCAATGCACTTTCTTCAGAAGTGCGAATCTTTGGCCCTCAGAAGAAGGAAGTTTCTAAGCGGCTCTGTTTTGGCTGTAAAAGAGCTGCGGGGAATTGACCTCCAGATTTATTAGAAAGATAAGTCTCGAGGAGGTTCTTATATTCGCCACATCTGTACTTAAAAGGGGGTACAATAGTTTCAACTAATGATAGTTCTAGGTGCGTTGCAAATTTCTTTTTGCAATGTTTGGTGTATACTTATACATGTATATAAATACATATAAATTTATTATCAATTTGAAAATTTAAATAATATCAAAGTGTTATCCCATTTGTAAACTCAAACAATTTATAATAAATCCAAATTAAATAGCTATCCAAACTAAACAGTCTTCACTGTTTCCTAAATACACAATAAATTATGTTTACTTTTTATATACCTTATAAAGGTAGGTACCTATTTTTTTTTTGTTTTTCGTGTTCACTGAAATTTTCCTATAATTTTTTTTCTCTTTAACTTCTTTCTTAAATTATTATTCATCTTTGTTTTTCTCTTCTTAATTTTCTTGTATATTTAAGAATTTTTCTGGAATTGAGTAACAAGCCAGAAGGCTTAGCACCATCCTATACTGAAAAAAAGTAAATCTGTTTATATTATATATACATCATATATATAAATATGTACATATGTGTATTACAAATCCGAAGAATATTATAAAACCGCACACCACAATCATATTAAATATATATTTCTTCGTATAATAGTATGTACATACACAATCATGTTTGCTTATGGTACCATACAGCATCCAGAAAACATCTATAGATAATATACTCAAAGATTATGAACAAAAAGAATAAAAAAAAATTTAATCTGATTTTTAGACAAATCAAAATAACAAAAATATTTTTTTTTTAGAAAAACAAAAAAAAAATTATTAAAAATTTTACAAGCTCTTACCACGTTATGTTGGTGGTAACTACACGTATATTGATGTACTTCGGGAAGAATTTTACTTAATTTCTCTTAAGATGAAAAGGTACATTACGTTTATGTTGTGGTAATAGATTATGTAATTAGTAGGTTTTTGATTATCAACTTAAAGTTAAATGAAAACTATATTGAATAGTGGGGGTAAATTATAAGCTAATTTTATTTTCCATACAATATATTTTCTATATGCCGAAATTCTACAAATATTTTCACATATTCCACAAAAAATTCTGTCTAGAAATGTTAATAATTTTCAATTTAAAATTTTTATTCTCCTATTTTTTAAGGAAAATGTTAAATTTTAATAAAAAAAAAAAATAAATCGCCCTAAAAAAGCAAGCACTATAAGTAGCTTATTTATATCTCCGCGCTATTCTTTAAGCAAAATTTAAATTGTCACAAAAAATATCCCCACTCTGTTTAAAAATATAAAAAGTTTGTTCAGAATAGGTTTGTTTTTCAAAACTGTTTAACTATGTGAGCATTAGTGTATGTTTAAAGCAAGTTAAAGAAAAGTAAAAACTAAAAATTCAAATTAAATTTTTATAATTTATAAGAATACTATATAATTGTGGGGATACTATATAATTGTGTATGATTCAAAGGCTCGTACAAAAACAAACAAATCTTTATAAAATAGAATTTGACAAAATATTGTGGTCAAAAATTCATTATTGTATAAGAAAGACATCTGAAATAACAGAGAGAATGTCTGTATAAAAGTGTATATGTATGTACATTTCTTGCAAACTAATATAATAAAATAAAATATAAAATTCCAAGGATTCAAACAATAAGACATAAATGTGCAACAGCATAAGAAAATGTTTTCAATTTTTCGTCAGGTTGTTTTCGATTCATCTACGATTGTTATTATTAAAAAAAATATCATCAGTTTCAGGTATAAATAAATCTATACCATTGATAGAATCTACATAAAGAATAAATACTTTGATTTTCTTTCTTTTTCTAATTTGGTTTTTTTGAAGATTATTATTTTGTGGCAGTTTCTGTTTGTTGAAATTTATTTTGTTCTTTTTTCATTAGAATGCACTCAAAAATTACATAGAAATAATTTAAATAATAATGGAATTTTTTCTTTTCTTTCTTTTATATTTTTAAAAATCAAATAATCTGACAGACAAAATAGGATCTCATTTCTTACAAAATAAAATTCACATTATTATGAAAACAAACTCACCTATGTACAGATTGGGTATACCATGGGTACAAAAACACAAAATAAAATTTAAAAAAAAAATTTTTATTGAAATGAAATTATTATATTATTTTTGAATCAAATTCAGATTTTTTTTCTTTTTACCATTATGATTATCTCGACCGGCATGCAACATGATCATTATCATTATTTTTCTTAGAAAATACAAGGAATTGAAGAATATGTACAAGGAAAATAGATGAGTTTGTTACCAAAATTTTAATCGAATTATTTTGAAAGGTGAATATGCAATATTTTATAAATAAAAAATAATTTTAAAAAAAATTTTTCTTCTTTTTGTGTATTTTTTAGTTTTATTGTTATACACGAATTCAATTGATGTAAGCGCCACTATATGATGAAATTGTAGATTTTTCTAAGAAAATTAAAATTATTATTATTTTTTTTTTTGTTAATATTTGACACATTTATGTAGCACGTTAAGCCTATTTTAAAAAAATAATTTTGTTGTGTCAATCGGACTCATATGTCTATTTGATTTCATGAAACAATAATATAGAAACACAAAAAATCTTAAAAAAAGGCTTTTATCGGAATTCGGAATTAATGAATGCATTTGTCAAGAAGTACTTACAAACACCATCAATTATTAATTACATTATAAAAGGATATAGGTTCGACAACATAATTACATATGACACAAGTTCTCAATTAAATATTTAAATGTTTAGATTATTTTATTATATTTGTTCAAAAAAGCACTAAAACATAGTGCTTGTGCTTACTAAAATAATTTCAGTTACTGAATAAATTAAGTTGATAGATTTGCATTGGTAGAAGCCCATAGTTTTATTATATGTACATATTATATAAGTGATATCTAATTGGTGTCAAAATAGTTTTTTCAAAATTTTTATTTCATTAGGATTAGGAAATTTTACAAAATTTATGTTCTTATATTGCTAAAAGTTAGTTCTATATATACAAAATTTAAAAAAAAACCATTTGAATTTTATCTATTAAATAGAATACTACATATGTAGAATATAGATTATTATAGTTTTCATTAAAAAAAAGTATAGAAAGCTGAATTTGGAAATTTTTTTAAAAGGCTTTTAGGAGCTCCTTAAAAATACCATATTATTTGAAATCGCCTATTCTTTTACATTTTACCTCATTTTACCTATAAATTTTTAATAATGTCTCTTTTTTATTTCAAATTAATTACTTAGTATTTGCCATTGTATATAAAGGTCCTTTTAGTCGAATACAATTGAAGTTCTGCAGTCTGCTCTGCAGTTGTATTAAGAAATTTTCATTAGTTATTCTTATAAAATTAATAATAAATTATAAAAAAAATTAACTACGCGTTGTATTAGTAATTAGTAATAGTACTTTCATATGCATGTAGTAGGTTTCTTGTTTTCAAAATATTCAATATCTTAGTTTTGCATTAAAACTTTTTGAAATTTTTTGCATAAAATCACTTTTTTAAATTACACTGAGTGCAAAACAAAAAAACTAAATTTCTGATATGATTTCATTGTCCTAAAAAAACAAGTTCTATCTCTTTAAATAGATTCCCTTTAAATAGATAATTCTATTTTCTGATTACAATTATTACAAGATTCAAATTTTCTTTATTACAAAAATAGTTTTATAAGTAACCATAATTAAAGTCGAATCCAACCGAATGTTATTCAAATAAATGTTAGATTCAATTAGACAACGTGATCAAAATCAAATTCAATTCAACATTTTATTGTAATTTCATTAAATGTAAATTATTTAATATGTTATCATTTTTCATTAAAGATAATTTTAAATATTTCAACACACTCATAATTTAGTTTTCTTTAAAGTGTAAAAACACCACTATTAAACTATAATTTAATTATCAAATAATTTAAATATCTAAATATTATAATTTACTCTTATAAATTTAAAATATCACTATAAACAAAATGTTTTCAATTTCACTTCGCACCACCATTTTGTTAACATTAATTAAATGCAATCATTAATTACACATTTTTTGTAATTTTAATATGCGTTTATATGTACATTGCCCATATATGTCTAGTAATAATATCAATAATAAAATTGTAATTTAAATTATAAAAATGTGCTAAACATTTTCTCAAGTGATATTTGTTTTTTTTTTTTAATATGGCATTTAATTTGTAATAACATTCAATAAATTTATATTTAGCAATTCATATACTTATATTAGCATTAAAACTTTAACAACATTCATAAAAAATTATGCATTTCCATTTCAAATTTGACATGAGTATGCACATAATATAGATAGATACGAATATACCCATATATATAATGACGAACAGAAGCTGTTTTAAATTCATATTTCTTTATAATTTTATAAAAGCGAACCAATAATATAAATAATAATTTTAATCAGTGATGTAGACATACTCTTAAAATTACAATCAAAAAAATCATAGATGACGAACTAGTGTTTTGTAAATGCTTGAATCTAAATTAACAGAAATTTGATCGTTTTTTAATGGATATATGTTTTGAAATAATTTAATTACATACATAATGTATATAATTCAAACGATCAATATGTATATTTATATATATATTTAATTCGTATACCATATTCGAGTTGTATAACTTGAATTGACATTTTGAGAGGTAACAAATGGCTCGAGAGGAACAAAATGTATTTCAAATGAAATAAAATATTTATCTGTCTCTTGAACTAAAATAAACGTATCTATTTATCTATTTTCTATCATAAACGTTGTAAAAATTACTAAGAGAAACTAATAAATATTTACCCTTTTCTAAATGTTTTTTGATAATACTTAATGTATTGTAGGACAGGACAAAAAAACATTTAAGAGAATAGTTATAAAAGATGTTAGCACACCACAACCGCGCAAGTTATTAATTTCTAATAATTTTAACATTTATTTGTAATTTTAACATAATAACTGTTACTTACAGCCTGATCATGTATCTCGCTTTTTTACTCACTTTTAATTTCTCTTTCAAATCAGAATTATAAGTATTTTCCAATGGATGTTTCACTTTTCCAATAGAATTACTCATTTTTTTAATTGGATTTCTGTGTTTTTTCTCAAATTATCGACTGAATGTTTCACTTTCAAAAACAAAGTGACAAAAACTTTTGTACACAATTTAAAAGAAAGCGAGATACGCAATCGAAATCATTCTTCTCACTCGAAAATTACATTATACAAGTATATGACATTATACAAGTATATAGTTACTTACTTTCTTCTCACTTTCCGAATAAAATAGCATAATAGACGATCAGGCCTAATTGCGTAACAGTGTTTAGCTAACAGAAATAATATGAAATTGCCACGTCACTGCATTTATAATGTGTTTTATGTACTTTTATTATTTTTATACCATAATTATGTGTGTTTGTTCATTCAATATAAAAAATTTATATAAATTCAAATACGGAATGCAATAATAGAGTGCAGTCTGCATAATAATAAACTAAAATAACAAGCCATTATTAATGCTAATTTTAGTATAGTATGCGCAATAATTGAAGTAACGCCATAAAAATGAAACACAAGTGCGCTTAAACATTAAATTGTAATAAAATAAAAAAAAAAGAAGTAGAATCACTTACATCACTTATTTGTTAACAAAATTTTATAGATCATTATAAATTATTTGTATTATTTGTATATGTCTATATGAAAAAAAGTAAAATAATATTAGGAGGAAATAAAAAGAGTTGATCCCGATTTCTTTAAGATTGTTATTGAAAAAAAAGTAAATAATTTTGTTATCTACTCAAAAACAAAATTGAATGCATTGTATAGCTTTTTGTTAATTCGCAGGAACAACTCGTTTGCATCAGACTCGAAGACACAACTAAGAGACAATTTTAGGTCAGTTTTAAAAACAGTTCGCAAATATTTAAAAACAATATAAATTAATATTCAATTTTAATAAACAAAATATAACTTATAATAATTTTTTTACATACGTAGTTAATAACAATTTAAAAGCTATTACTAACATTCGTTATTTGCAAATATTACTTTACTTGTCTTACGCCAAATAGTTGACCTTCTCTTAAATGCCATTGTTGCGTGTGTGTAGTGAATTTATTGTAGTATATATTTACTATACCTCTAAGAAGCTTCCCAATTTTTGATAAATTTGAATTTGACTACTCTATAGTTTTAGACTTGTTTAAATGTTTAGGGGTTTTTTTAAACCTTATTTCAAGCCATTAGTCCTATATGAACTCAAAGTAAAGAAGAGGACAACGTTCATATGAAAGCTGATATAGAATTGCATGTGGGAGATTTTATAAACATATGAATGCAACTTGTAGCTTTCAAACTCCAAGCAGACCGAAGTTCTTCTTTATTTTCGAATATTCAACATACATACATAATGCACTTTTAATTATGTATAGTTCTTTCAGTATTTATTGAGCATCAAACAGATCACGCTATAAATTTTAAAAATTTAATGTATAAAATGTTAATTTTCCGACATTCTACGAAAATCATGTGATTTTACCATCCATGTGGTCATGTGATTAGGCCATGAGATTTGAATGATTTAAGAAACAAAACGGAGGAAATCGTATATAATAAAAATTTTAGCGGCTTACTTACCTACAATGTCAAATTTCTTTGTATCGAAGTAAGTTTATGTCAGAGATTACTAGGTGTGTTAAGTATTCATAAAAATTTTCACTTAGGACCTAATTTTATAATATGTACATACCTAATTCTAATTTCAAAGCGTGTAATTTAATTTTTATAATCCTATACAAAAAAAAAACCAACTTACCTATACAAGAAAACAAATAAAAAGTTAAATTTCATTCAATATAACAATTCCATGTTAATCAATAATTACACTTTTCTCATAATTTTTATTTTCAGTAACATGCACACTTGCCCCTTTAAGTAATCATACTTTATAAGAAAATTTGTAAGGTTCACAGCACAACAGTACAAACTCAGACTATACATGCAATATACTTTTATTCTTTAGTTGTATCATAACAGTAGAACTCATCTCTAGCAGACATAATGTCGGCGTTCATACATTTCAAAAACACGAATTAAAAACAAAAACAAAAAAAGCAAACAAGAGAGAGAGATTTCCATTTAATTATAGGATAAATAAAATAAGGATTGTTTTTTGTTTCTCTAATTTTCTCAGAATACATGAAATTGTATTTAATCGACTTTTTCCTTTCTTCTCTTTCATTACTTGAAACTTTTAGATAGAGTTGGTGGTGGTGGTGTTCGTCTTACTTGCCGCTTCTTCTTAACTTTTAATTCGGACATAAAATTCATTTGGTTTTCAATTCTTTTAAATAAAAACAAAAAAAAATGATATTCTCAAATATGTTGCACATTTGAAGAATACCAAAACGCCGGCGGCTTGTTTGTTTTCCAATTTTTTATTTAATTTTTTTTTCTGTTATGTTTTTCCTTTCCCTCTAAACAAAAAATTATACCGCGTGAACAAAAATGGTTTTGTTATAAAAATGCGTTAAATGTTAAATCAAGACAACAAAACAACAAAAAAAAAATACATAAAGAAAATGTCATCAATGTAAAATGTAAACATTTTGAGAAAAAAACAGAAAAATAAAACAAAATCAAAGGCAAAAACAAAAATAAAATTAAAATCCCATTGATAAAATACCTTTATTATGCATACCTATACCATTCATGACAAGTTCATGCTTATTAAATGAACAAGTCAGGGTTGTTGTGATCCTTCAATTTCTTAATAGATCCCAATTTGGCAAAGAGCAATTCAAAATGAATTCAATAGACTCATTCAAAAGCTTATTGTAATATTCCTTACTTATAAAATTAGTTTCCGTCAGAACCACAGTTGTTAACTCTTTATGAAGAAAGCATCTATCGAAGTCGACTACTGACATGAGTCCGATGACGTTATTATATAGCATTTCCTGATGTATGCATAATTCAGTGTCGATCTACTTCCAACTGCTAGCACAGAATATGTATATTTAACTATCTAATCTTATTCACATAGTTAGTTCCGAATGAATAGTTAGTTAGTTTGGGAAAATTGTAGCCCAGCCCATAGTGAGTAGAAAAGGAAACAATCCCATATTTATCCTTCTTACTCAACAACTCCCTCGTTCCTTTATATAAGTAGATAATCATAATTTCATTATAGAATTGAAAGTCAACGCATGAACAATTCACTGCACGGAAAATACATAAAAAATAGAATATTTCGGAATAAATTTTTTCAAAATGGGCTCTAATTACCGGCTTCATTCTTGGTATCTCTATAATGTACTAAAATAAATACAATTTTCATTACGAAAAATGAACTCATGGCATCGCTGAGCTCATAGGTACGCAATTATATCATAAAAAACTTAAAAAATACATGTATGTGTGTATGTAAAATGTTATGTACACGTATAACTTGAATAAACATTAAAAACCAAAAGCAAAAATAAAAGAAAAAGCATTTTACAAACCGCCGAAAAAATTTCTTTAACAAATTTTGCTTGTTTTATTTAAATATTTTTTTTTCCTCTCGTTTAATATAATAAACGAAAATTCAACCGGAAAAGAAACCTTTCTTTGATCGTAAAATAGACGGAATGATTGGTTTTTCTTTTTCGTTTTAATTGTAAAAAAAAAAATTTCTTTTGAATTAGACATTATGCATGTTGTCAACAATTTAAAGCCGAAATTCAAATAAATTCGAATGGCGAATAACAAATTATTTGAACAGGACTAAGAACCGATGTGTTGTGTGTGCAATATACAAAAAATATTGAGCATAAAGCAATATAGTACAAATAAAATATTTCGATACGTTAGTAATCGAATTAATTATTATAATCTTCTTTTAATAAATTAACAGTAAAAGGTGCCGTTTACATCATACAACCGTTACGAGGAATTTAATAAAATTTATTTGTATATAAGTTACCACATTGCCAGAGTGTTACCAAAAATCATGAAAAAAATTTTGTTACGCTATATGTATATGTGAAAAACATAGTACTATACTAAATATCGCGTATAGCTGCAAGAAATCGAACCCTACTTGTTACTCGAATTAGTTAAAAGGATATGTGTCCGAGAGCGCTTTAGGCGTGATAGGTGGAAGGGGGAGCACAATAGATTCACTTCTTGAATCGCGGTGTATTGTTAGCCCATGCCTATAATATAAATCTGCAACTTTTTATTTAAAATTTAAAAACATGTGTACGTATTAGCTATTGTCACCTGTTTGACATTTTTCTATTGAGTTCTTGACATTTAAAAATTGCAATTTTGAAAATCATTGAAGTCCCGTATTACATGAAATCCATATAAAAAAGCTTGTTTTACCAAAAACATTGCCCAACTAATAGAACCGTAAAAGTAACTCTAACTGTAAAATTAATACATTGCAGTTTCCAATATTTACGGTATCATGAGAAAATAATTTCATTCATAAATTATGTACTGTTTCTGCCAATGAAAAACATGGCAAAAAGTATACGTGTACGCTTATCTTGTATACCTTGTTCCTTTTTTGGTACCTTACAGCTTTTTTATTTTTTTGAGCAAGTGCGAAAATAAAAAATTGTTCAAATAAAAAAAAGAAAAATAATAATATTCTTTTGTGATCCTTGACTGCAATATGCGTTTAAATAATACATACGATTTGTACTTCTTCCTTTTCTTTGTATACCTGTAAAAGAAATGTGTGTATAGTTAGGTAGGTTTTTTTTTGTTTGTCAAGTTTTTATGTACACAAAGAAGCGCAAAATGAATTTAAATGTTTTTCTTTTAATTACATTTGACACCTTATATTTATTTATTATTTTAAGCTATTTGTGCATAAATAATGTCGGTATTTTTTGACTTTTAACTCATATATGTATGTATGTACATACTATGTATGGGCCTTAAACACACACAATTTAATAACAACTATTAAAGAGTTTGTTTTTTATTTTGTGAACTAATACAAAAATTCTTGATTTTTTTTGTTAAAAAAAAAATTATGCACACATATATGAAATATGTATGTTGATGTGTAAACAGACTTAAAATCACGTGATATCCCTATTACAATTTCGGCATCACTAATTTTCTAATTTATAGGCTATTAATTAAATTTAATTAAATTATCAATTTTATAAATTTTTTACATTTTATTCTTTTATAGATTTCAATAATGACGAGTCGAATTTTGGAATTAACAAACATTTGCAACCCTTCACAATTCATTGGCAGTTTATATCAACATATCAAACAAGATTTGTATTTTATAAGTCCTAGTCTTCAAACATTTAATTTGATTGTACAGCTACATACATGCTTATAAAATATTGTAAAATAAAATAGGTTTGAACTTATACAACTCAAATCAATCTTATGTCGGAAATTAGCTTGGAACAGAGAAAATTCGGATATAACAAATGCAATAAAATAAATGCATATATATTTTGGTGAACGAAGTCACTCTTAATGTCAGAAAATAAAATTTGTGTTCAAAATACAGGAATTTCGAATACAGTAAGCAGGAAACAGTTAGTTAACAAAAACAACTTCGACTTGAAGAGAAATTCAAATTAGAGGCGGTTCGTTTAATTAATGTTCGACTGTATATAAATTTAAGAATAAATTAATATTTAATTATTAAATTCAATTATCTTAAATTATAAAATATGTAATAAAATTTAATTATTGTTTTTATTTAAATATATAATTTTTATATAATAATGTACATAATAATTATAATTATAATATTATTTTATTTTTTTTTATATATATAAAATCACATTTAATGAAAAATTATTCAATTAAAAATTTTTAAACTATAGAAACCCAGATTACACTTAATATCTTATGCTTTAAAAAAAAAAAATTAAATTTTACATTTCTGCTTATCTTAATTTTATACGAGCACGTAATTTTATTAATTAAAGACAAATAAAGCCTTACATTTAGTTTACAAAAAAAAAGAAAAAACGCTTAGAAAACAAATATTTTTTTTTACATATTTAATTTTTTTTTTGTATTTCATACATTTTATGCATATTTATTAAATATTTTTCCCCTACAAAATTTTAATATTGTAATTTATATTTTATTTTTAATTAATTTAGAATTTAAAAGTTAATTATTAATTTTAAAAACTCATAAACACTGACTTAAAAATTGCAGTGATATTACGATATTAATACACAATGCAGCTTATATAAATTGTAATTGCTGAATAATAGCTTGATAATATATAGTTTTACTGCAATTTTGATGTTAAAAATTGTTATAAATAATGAGGAAGTTAAAAATTACTGCCAATTACATTTTATAGTAATAAATTAAATTTGAAGTTCAAAAACGTAAAAAAATTATGATAATTTACACTTTAACGCCAGGTCAGTTTAAAAATCAACCAATATTGAGTAAAAAAAAAATATTACATTCCTTTTTACCTAAAAGTTTATTAATAAAACTGTTAATTGAACAATTTTAGCTTTCATCTTAGTAATAAGTTTGTCTTATAAAAAATTATTAAGCGTTTTAATATATACGCATGACTAGAATTATTGAATTACTTTCGGAAATGTCATTTACAAGTTGCTTTTGCAAAAGCAACTTTATTTTAAATGCAGGTTCGATTACATCTGTGTTAATATTTTGATTACAATTTAAATTTGTATAATTTTTAGCCATTTTTAATTGACTTTCTGTTTTTGACAAAAATGACGTTCCCGATTACGGATAAATATAAAATGCAACTATACATTAAAGATTTTTTTATTAAACGTCAATTTAATTTTATTCAAATGTCACGATGAGTAAATTCACTTTGATATTAATATAAAAATATAACGAATAAAAAAATGTTGAAATTTTAATAAAAAATAATAATAAATTTAATAAAATTTTGTTGCGACCCAAAAGATATTCAAGAAAACAGTAAAATTTTAAAAATGTTATCGTTTCTCATAATATAATTCAGTAGATTGTAAGTTACATATGACAATTAACATTTATTTCAACAATAAAATTAACAGAATACTCAATTAAACTCTTCTTAATTTAAATAACACTCTAGATTCGGTATTACAAAATACGATGCTAACTATCGAGTATTCGTACCATATGGAAAGTGTATTGAAATTTTGTTTTTGTGCCTACTTCATATTTATTTACCAAGCTTTGATTAGTTTACCGCAAAAACTAGAGAACATTCAACGTGATATCAATCTTACGTAGCATAAATATTCAACGCGTATACGTATGCTAAAAAGTATACTCTAAATATAAGTTGTGCCAAAGTGACAGTCACAATATAATTGAAACATTCAAAATTTGCAATCGTTGTTGCAATATTGAATTAAAGACATACTTAAGGTAATATTGGTTTAATTCAATTTTAGAGTTAGACAACGACATATAAAACCTACTTGAATGATTTTATGAAAAATTAAAATCCCTCATCCTTGAAATTAAGAAATTAATAAACAATTTTAAATACTTAAATAGAATAAAAGAAAAATGTTAAACAATTCAGTTGATTAAAATTATTCTATTTTAAATTAATTTCTTTTCTAATATTATTTATTTAAATCTAAATTAAGTAAATTAATTCTGTCACAAAATATTTTATTTTTAAAATATAGTTACAATCTAATGCGTGGCAATTAATTAAATGTTTTTTTTTTTATAAGACAATTCTTAAAACTATTCGTAATAATAGTAAAATCAATATTGGCTTGACAAAAACTCTATAGTTTCGAACTATATACAAAAACAGCAATTTTTATACTTTTATGAGAATTATTAATTTTGGCATTCTTTTATATTATATAAGTAAATATGAAATTCATTTTTAACTTAGCACGATAAATGTATATAAAAAGGGGGATTAAATACATATTTTTAAATTTATAAAATACATATTTATAAGCAATTTAATAGCATATCCGTACATAAAATCCAATTTCTATATAATGATGAATATAATTTTCTTGTTCAGATCATATTAATAATGAATTAATAATAAATTTTAATTCGTATCTTAATTCTTTAGAAAAATCTAAAACAATTCCGAAATTTAAAATCAATTCATAAAACATTTAAAAGGAAACTGAAAACAATTTAATCCTAGCATACACATTTTGAAAATTTGGAGATGATGGTGTTTTTATTTTTGAAATTTGCAATTAAATTTTTAGAAATTAATTTGTGTTCCGACTTCTCCATTTTAAAACTTTCAAATACACATATATGTTTTGAGATTGTAATTGAAATATTATACGAGAATTTTTTAAATGTAAGAGTATTTTCAATGTTATTGCGTATTAAACCAACTCCAGAATATATGTATATTCGGCTCATCCTGAAAATCTTATCTTTTGAAAAGTTTCGTTTTATAAACTTCCATACTTGCTCCTTTCAACAATTATTTGATTTAAATAAAACTAATTAGAGGTGTTGGCACAATTCCCTAAAAATTTCTAAATTTATTTTTTGAAAAAAATCTTTTAAAATCTTAAATTTGGAATTGCAAAGCCTTGAGCGCTTCTTGTGTAATTTTTCAAAATCATTCTTAAAACTTTTTTATCTGGTTCACACCTTCTTTATTTGAAATGAAATGTGAAGTATGTATTTATAATATTACTTGGACCCAATTATATTCATCATTGCACTCATATTACTAATTTAATCCATGACTATTCATTTGTATTATTAAAAATACATTTCTTAAAGTTAAAAATTTTCAAACTTTTAAATCATTGTAAATTTAAAATACATGTGAAGTTTTCGAAGCCATAACGTTTCAACTTTGAAAATTGCATTTTTAAAAATACAATATATTTTTTTTTTAAATACATATTATGTATACTTTCCAGTTTATAATGCGCATTGCGAGGCTTTATTATAAATGGAAATTAAATCAATTATTATTTAAAATAATTTTACATTTTGAATACAAAACGTTGTAAATTTTTTTTCAAAACGTTCTTAATTTTTATCACTTTAACTGGCACAAATGAAAAATATTCCAGTTTTTCTTTTTTTTTTTTTTGGGAGGAATACAAATACGTAAAATAGAATTATAGAAAATATATATTTTTTTTACATTTTTCCACTTAACTCATTCCTTTTTCGTTTTTAGCATACAGCAGCCGCCTCGTATACAACAAATAAATGCAAAAAATTATCTGGATAACTTAAATGCTCAGACATCCATTGTAATGGAGTGTCTTCATGTACATCAATGCCATGAGTTCGTATTCCAACTAGGATTAAATAAAAAAAAAATTTTGAAAATAGAAAATCATTATTAAATTAAATGTAATTAAAAGTTTTTTAAATAATTAAAAACAAAAATTAATTTAATATTTTATTTTCAATTGGTATACAAATTACTCTTTTTGGTTTTTAGGTTGCGGTAAAAATGGCAGTATTTCATTATGCTTATTAATATTTTAGGGGTCATGTCTATATATTTAATCAATATATCCAACTTATGATGGGACGAGTTCTATTGTCATCCTGTTTATGCAAGCTTACCATAATACATACTGATTTAAAATCTTAAAGTCTTAAATTACATACCACATTTTTAAATTTAACTAGCATAAATCGTTTTAATACTGCGTTTTATTAACATAAATGCCCCCGAAACATATAATATAAAAATTAACCAAGCATTATTACAATATTAACTACAAAACTAGAGCTGAATAGTTTACTCTAAATGTCTAAAGCAACAACATAATGAAATAAGCACAAATTAAGTTTTTGTCATTATATTTTTTTTAAATAAGTTGCAAATCTAATTGTAATTGTTTCATTCAAGAAAGATTTTAATTCAAAAATTGAGTATAAGCAATCAGTTTTGCAAATGCAAAAACAATAAATTCTATAAGAAAGTGTGTAATTCTGAATATTTCTTGATATTCTAATCACATTACTGCTGAAATTGATAAACAAATCTATAAAATTTAATAATTCGAAAATCATTCCCCAGTTCGGGAAAATTGCTGAACATAATTCAAACAAGAACCAAACATTGAAACAAGAAACATTCAAACAAGAGCCAAACATAAAATTTAAGATTTATAAACCTTACATTATTTACTCATTTACAAATTATACAGATGACTTAAATGAGTACCAATTAAAAGAGGAACAGTAATGTTATTTAATTTAGTATTAATCGATAACAAAATTACTTGACGCACTTCGTTTAATGAAATATGTACCTATACATATAATACGACTTCATATAGTATTTCCAAAATTTTAAAATTGCCAGGAAATTTCCTAATTTTAAATGCAATATAAAAGTATTGGGAACGTAGGTATATGCTTTTTATAACTCTTTTGAAAATTATTGTGAATTTTTTCAACGATTATTTAAAATTTCTAATAAATTTTCTAAAAATTTTTTTTCCAATCAGGAATTCAGAGACAAACAAAATCTCTTAAAACAAGGATTGTTGATTCATAATTTAAATGAACTTCAAGTGACGGTATTAGGAAATAATAAAAAATTATGTACATATATTGTACCTAGATATAAGAAATATTGTCTCCTAGTACGGTATTTTACAATATAGCTTACAACAAAATTTGAAAGCCTTCTTTAAACATACGCGCAAATGTCTGACCCCAAACTATCTTTTATTTTTCATTTTACTTTTCTAAATTAATTTTGCGATAAATTCTAAATTCAAAAATTTCATTAATATTCAATAATCGGATTTTTATAGAATTTAAACAATAACGTGACTTAGAACACATTATAAAATATAAAACAAAAGAATTTAACTTAAAGACATTTTTGGAAATAATTCAGAATAGTTAAGTAAGTACGAGCATATTATGTATATGATTTCATATTTACAAAATAGTATCCATATAAGAAGGGAAAAAGTGACTTAAAAAGGCAAGAAGAATTAAATTATTATTTTTTTTCTGCTTTTGTTTTTTTTTTGTATTTTGGTGCATAACGGAAGAAATAAAATAACACTGAACACGCGTTTTATAACCATAAAATTTAAGTACAACCGCGTGATTATATTATAATCAATGTATACATAAATCTAGTTAAAAAATACTCAGTGTTTAAGCAATAATAAAACCCCTATACAAATCAATTTATGGTGTTATTAGACATTGTAATTCAAGAGAACGAAATTTTCTTAAAAATTGTTTTTAATTATTGGACAACACTAAATTTTGTGCTAAATGAACACCTCAATTTAATGAATTAGACAATTTGAGTATCAATAAAGAAGTTGATAGCAAAATTCACCCTTTCAAAATTAAATCCAGCGTTATATTCTAACTTTAATTTGAATAGACATTTTCGTCTTCTCATTCTAAAACAAACAATTAAATACTTTGGAATGGAAATTAATACAATAGTTATACAAGTACCATATTGTGAAATGAAGATGATTACCATTACCGTTCTTCGTGGATAATTCAATGGTTATAAATAAGGATTTTGACTTCTAATTCTTTCTCTTTTATTTCCACAAATACTTCTAGTTCATTATTTCCCAAACTTTTTCCATGTTTGCCTCCCTAAGCCAGACGAGAGCAATTGTACTATTCTAATGTTATTCTCATGTGCAAATAATTTTTGAAACTAAACCAAAATTCTGGAAAATTTTTTAAATTAAATTCCGTTCCCAGCAGTTCTTTGATTCGAAAATGTATAAAATAGTTGATTTCGTGCCGGTAATAAAAATCATGAATTTCTTTTTTTGAATACAATGGCAACTATGCTTGAAAATTTTACTATTACTACAAAATGAGAAATAAAATTATAAAAATTATTAAAATAATTCTTTTCAATCATTTTGTTTTTACATTAATAAAACAAGTTTGCTTTAAAAAATTTTTATGTTGTTTTAAAGAACTTTTGTGCTTCAAAAACAATTTTGACTTGCTGCAAATTGAACACCTTCGATGTAGAAGTCGCTTAAAATCAAAATATGAGAGACAAAAAAAATTGAATTTCATATAATACCTTATAAAGCTACTCCTAGTTAGTCCCCCCGGTTGAAAACCCTGATTTAAAGTCTTTAAGACTGCCAATTGGAGATTCGTCATTATATTTCATTCCTACAGCATGGTGTCTAATCAAAAAAGTATTATAAATGTATTCTTAGGTACATTCAATACCTAAATCGCATACCCTGTATTAATACAATATTTAAACATTTCCTACATAAACATTTCTTTTTTGTCATTTAGTCAGGTCAGTTGGTATATAAGTATGTACATAAATTGTTTACGTGTACATTAAAAATAATAATACTTATAACAACGTGAAGATTCTTTTTAATCTTCTCATACAAAAATTTCCAATATAATATGAAATTTCATACAATATCAATTGATTCCGCTTAAATGTATTGTTCCAGAGCACATCAAAGTGATTGTTTTCTTATTATTTTTTTTTGTTTTTTGTTTTATTTCTTTGAAATTTTCATTACCATTCCGTAAATTTGTTGTTTAATTACATATATCCGCTTATTCAAAATATTTTTATTCAATATATATACATATATATGTTTGTATGTATGAACATGATTGAATATTTTAAAATGTACATGTTACATCGGCTTCAATTGTGTAAATTAATAAATAAATAGAAATATCTAGTAAAAAAATATATGAATTACGTACAACTTGTATATTGTAAAGTGCTTCCCTTTTTTTATTCTACATATACAATAATCGTTATATCAAAAGTTAAGTTAAAATTTACTTTGATCAAAATAAGTAGTTTTAAATAAGTTTTTAAAATCTCAAATTACTTCATAATAATATTGTTTAAAAAGACACTGAACTTATTTGTGTCTCACATATCAATTTCAAGTAAACTTTTATATATTGCCATTAATATGCATTTATTATGTTGGTAAGTACGATTATGTTTTTTCTCATTTAATTTTTCTTTTTAATCCTTAACCTTTTTTTTTTTTTTGTTTTCACTTTATTGTGCTTACTTGCTGCAAGTGTGCTAACATTTTTTAAATTCTGTACATTAATGCATTATTGAAATATAAATTTATCGATGCAATAAAAGGTAAAAAATGTTTAAGAATTTCTATACAAAAATTTGAAAAGGAAATATTGTATAAAAAAAAGGATATCATTTCATTACAATTTAAATTTGCAAGTGTTTATTAAGATTATCAAGAATTTGATATAATATAATCAAATTTTCATGTTAAAAATATAAAAATTTATTAAGCAACTTAAAGAAATTTTCTAGTTTATGAAACTAGATGGACTTTCCTTCTAGACTTTCCCAAAAAATTAAAAAATTTTCAATATTTGTTGAGCTATGCATATCGAAAAATACAAATTCCAAAAAGTTTTTATTAACATAAAAGTAAAAAGCATAGTATGGTTGCTTAGTTTAATAGCTATACAATTAGTTTAATAGCTATACAATTGTAATAGCTATAATAAAAATCGAAATACCAATGTAGATCGATTCGATAAAATGGAAATGTATATCTGGTCTGGTAACAAGTAAAAGTTCTTAAATCATGTTTGATTTACACTATCGTTTTAGTTGCCGACAATGACAATCACTGACTTATTTTGCCTTCTTGTCCTGAAAAGAAAATAAGCTGCAAAAATCTACCAATATCCAATCAGAAAATGAAACAAGGATAACTAATACAAAGTCCTAGCGTTTAACAATATTTCTCAAAATAACTTAAATTTCAATCTAATTCCTCCAAAGTCTGGCTGCTAAAAATTGAAAATACATAATTACATTATTTATATTTCAAATTCTAACAAAAAAAGGAAAACCCTTTTAAAGTGAGTTTCCTCACTACTCATTAGTTATAGAACTAATAGAATTTCCTTGTTCTAGCGATTTTTTTCATGGAAACAAATTCAGTGGAAATGTGTAGGTCATCATCGTTATATTTCTATCATAAAACGGCCACTTGTTATATAAGGCGTTTAAAATTTAAAGAACAATAACGTGTGACTGGGAATACTACATAATTTTATTTATAGAATATTTACTGCCACATAATTTTGCCAAAATTGAAAAGTAATTCTTAAATTTGCTAAAGGTCATACCCGACCTATAACAAAGTTAATAAATTAAATTAATAAACTTTACTTACTTGCTTGTTTTTCATTTTGTGAAAGATCCGACAGTAAATCTTTTAATATTCTTTTTTGACCAGATTCACAAACAGGTGAAATTAATTTTTGAATATACGTACCATCCTATTACGAAAAATATAAAAATTATTTTATAATTAATGTTATTACAATATATAGGTATCTTCAATTCATTCATGATTTTACGAACTTCCATATAATGAAAATGTGGGCATGAGATCTTTAATACGGCTATTTAGGTTTTGAAAATAAATAATACGTTATACTATTTCTAACAAATTAACACACCTCATTATAAAATTTTATTGGAATATGCTTGAAGCATTCCTGGTCTCCACTTGTTTCCATTAGTCGTCTGTTAACAGCCCAAAATTGATCAAATTTATCTAGAGAATTAATAAAAACATTGAGAACGAAAATGGTTTTAATTTTTCTAATTATCTACCATTTACTAGACCCAACCATAATTGATTATGATCTTTCTTTTGCATAGCCGATATAACTTGGCCACGATGCTTTAAAACATCAGCTTCTTTTAGGCAAGACATAAAATGAGATTCGAGTACGTCTCTAAAAAATACGTTAAAAGATACAAGTAAATTCTTTAAATTAAAAGTAATAATTTTTTGATGTTTTTACTTACTTAGTAGAGAATTTTACTAATGTATCTTCTGGAAATTTTGTAAAATGTATAGTTAAAGGCCAAGGCAATTCTTCTTCACGGTGTGTTAAATCATATAGCACGCCTTTTTCAGGTAAAAATGAGTTTTAATTAGTAAATTCTTAACATATAAAAAAAAACATTTTACCTATAGGAAAATGAAGTTTCAATGGGATCCCATTATAATCGAACCAAACATCACCTTCTTGCTGTTCATTGGAAATATAGCGTGTAAAATATTTACGAGCCTTTAAAAAAAATTTTATTTATAATGTAGTTTTATATTTGATATGTAATATAGTATTTACAAAATATTATATAGCAATATAAGTTTATCTTACCTTATCAGTTACTAATGGCAGGTATGAAAGCCTTGATACTAGCAAATAAAATGGTTCTGGTTGTTGTAAGCCAACAATTTCATCTGGATCAGCTTGAAAACATACTGGAAGTTGATATTCCCAAATCACCCTTAAGACTTCTCTATCATTTGCCATTTTTTAAATTATGACTTCACTCCAATAACAAATATAATTAATATTTCAATTTTTGTATACTTAATCAATTCTAGTACAAATGAAAGTTTAAAACAAATAAAATACAAACAATTCAAAATATGTCAAGCTAATTGTCATTTTTGAAGTAGGTAAATGTACATAAATGCAAAGAACATTTAATTTGCGTTTACATTTTTAGCACACATTTTAGTACGTGAATTTAAGATATACGTTCTATATAATTTGTTTATTGGGGAGAGTGTTTACACGTGTTTGATTATAGCGGTTCTGAATACACAAAAAGGATAAGTATTGTTTCCATATGAAACTCATTTTAAGACCTTTATTATAAGTTTATAGTCTTATAGGCTCATAAAACTTTAAACACAAAACTTATGCAATTCCATGACGAAATTTTTGAAGCATTAATATATTAAGTATTTGTGTAGAATATCACGCAAATAAGAAAATACTTATTCACTAAGTCAAAATTTTATTTATGGAACTAAAAATTCAATTTTCGAATTCGCAATTAAAATGGAATTCTCAAAAAAAAAATGAAAAGAATTCAGAAAACGCCAATTTTAAATTTATTGCAAATTAATTTTATATATGTACTTCTTTTTTTCTATTATTTTCCAAAAAACAAACACAAAAATGCCTTATTAATATTCCAAACTACTCATTCTCTAAGTACCTACTTCCCTTGTGGAAAATATGTGGGTTATTTTGCAATGTCCAAATTTGGACCTTTATTGTAACTAGGTTTTTTTATATAAAAAACCCTAGATAAATAAAAATGTGACAGCTAAATAACATATGATCTTTATTTACATCACAGATAAAATAAAAATATAAAATCAAACCAAAACTAAAACACCCATTCCAACTTCAATACGTAACTGCAATACCGTATTAATTTTTAAAAAATTTTATTTAAATCTTATATAACTAGAAAATGTTGAAACCTGTAATATTTAGGCAAATTAATGCGGAATTACGTAAAATATTTATTTCATCAACATTTTACCAGAACACAAATTTTTACAGTAGACAATATAGCAGTCAACCAATTTCAATGGCTTATAATGAATATGGAACCGCTGAACAAGAAACCGGCACTCTCCCGCTTATAATTATGCATGGACTTCTTGGATCGAAAAACAATTGGCGGGGTATGAGTAAAGCACTTTCTTCTAAATTTAAACCTAGTAGGAAGGTTAGTAAATAATATTGTATTATTATATGGGAACTTGTGTACCTAGCCATCTTATTTGGAAAATTGTACTTTATAACACTTCCAGATTTACGCATTAGATGCTCGTAATCACGGAGAAAGTCCACACACTAATGTCCACGATTATGAATCAATGTCATCAGATTTATGTAATATTTTGATAGCTAATACGCATAATCAGATAACAAAAAAAATAACTTTAATATTACTTATAAACTTTAGCGTTTTTTTTACAAGAAAAAAATATTAAAAAAGCGGTGTTGATGGGACATTCAATGGGTGGAAGGGCCATGATGTATTTTGCACTAAAATATGTAAATACAAACTGCAAAGTTGTGAAAATGAACATTTACAGCTTTAATTTATTTTAGCCAGATTTAGTCGACCGAGCTATTATATTAGATATTTCACCAATTGATGTGCCTAGAGATTTTTTTCAGATGAAAAATCTTTTTATAGCTATGGTAACAGCGGAAGTTACTAAAGGAACTCCATTACCAAAAGCAAGAAGTATTGTTGAAGCACATATCCGAAGCGCCATAAAAGATGATGCTCCATATGATTTTATTTTGCAAAATTTAAAAAAGACCGAAGATGGATCGTATGTTAATTGTTGCCTTTTTTATATTTTTCCATTAGTTAATTTTATTTATTTTTTGTTTGACATTGTGTCTCAGTATCATATGGGCTCCAAATGTAAAGCTTTTGTTAGACAATTTGGAAATTATTGGGTCTTTTCCATCTAATATTCTAAAATCACACCAATATAAAGGACCAACTTTGTTTATTGCAGGATCAAAATCCAATTTTTTAAAGTAAGTATCTACGTATTTAATTATTTTAAGTTTCATATTTTTCACTTAATAAACAATACATATATAACTAAATTTTCTTAATTAATTTGTATGTTAATTTTCACAAAAAAATTACTTCAACTGATTTCTTCAAAAAAAATCAGCTCATTTAAATTCAATCAAATTACAAATACGTTTTCATATGCAGAACAAAAATTCATTGACTGAACCCATTGCTTACATTTACATAATCCACATAAATTAAAAAATTTTTAAATTGATCAATATATACAATATATGATGTAGATATAAAGAATATCAAGAGATTCAATTAAATAATATTAATTGAAACATATTTAAATTTTTAGTCCTGATCATTGGCCAGAAATACAATTAACTTTTCCAAATTCTCATTTAGTATGGTTGGATTGCGGACATTTGGTACATTTCGAGCAACCACAACAATTTATAGAAAATGTTTCAAAATTTATGAATGAATAATTTTGATTGTATTGACTTTTTTTGGAATCCTTTAGTAAAATTTTTTATAAAAATGTTTTTTCTATTCTATTTTATTTTATTTCTAGTAATTCTATATGACTTTTATCAGGAAAATCATCAAGTATTATTAATCCCTCTGAATTTTCTTGTAATTGATGTATTTCTTCTTGATAGCCAAACCAATAAATAATTATACCTGGACCAAATCTGTTTGAATAACTTGATAACTGTTGAACTAAATATTGTCGATGAGTTTTTGTGTCTCCAAATAATGCTTTGCTTTCAATCCAATTAACTTCTTTACCTTTATATAGACATGGTATTGCTAATTTTAAATCTGGAGTTTTATCAAAACCAGTTCTTCTCAATACTGCTTCATCTAAATAGTGTAATCCAGCTTGTTTTGCTTGATCTTTTAAACGAATTTCAAACTCTTCTCCGACATAACGTCTAATCATATCAGCTATGGGTCCATCTAAATTATCACTGCAAATTCCACTTTGTATATTTAATGCTAAAGACGGATCTGGTATCAAATGTGATTTTTTTAAAATGTCTGCTATATCACTTTTCTTTTTATTTTTAAATTTTTCTGCAATTAAAAGTCTGCTTATCATACTTGGTGTAAGACCGGTTTCTTTTGCCATATTTACAACAATATCAGACTTATATGGATTTGTAGATGCTTTTTTGTCAAAACTTAATGCTAAGCCTGAGGATTTCATCGCCCATTTATGATAAATACTTTTCACTTTTCTGCGAATCTCGGTGCTCAATATGCTCTCTAACGTTCGCCCATCAATTCCACTAAAAACCTTATGCAATTCTAATCCGCAATCCATGGGCAAACCATCAAATTCATTTATATAAGTAACAATTTCTGAATAAGTCGCATTATCTAAAATCTTTTTCTTTTCAATCTCACCCATAAATATAAAATTTTTTTCAACCAAACTATTAAACCAATCTTTTAAAAAGGCATCTGTAAACAAAACAATAAATATACGGTTGACTGTCAACCATGGTAAAATGTCAAATTACATATGTTTTGATTACATTTTTGAAGAATTGCCAGCAAAAACTGGGAAAAAAATTTCACACATAAAGGAGTTGCTAACATATTTTTTATAAACAAATCAGTTTTTTTATATAAACTTCAAATCGTTGATGCAATCAACATTTAACGCGTTTATACGGCTGTTTCAAGCGTACTTGGAGTTTATTTTATGTCCATACAAACGTCACTTGATTTTTGATCGTTACTTCACTGAAGTCAATCAAAAATTCTGCTTACTTGATTGGAAATTTTTATAATTCCCTGAAATGTAATTGCTAAACGTGATTTTCGGTCTCTTAAACTGACGTAGTAAAAACGAAGTTTGAGTTTGAAGCTGATTTCAAATCAAGTACTCAATCTGCCATATAAACTCGATAATTGTTGATACGTACAAGGAAATATTCTGATTTAGTACAAACAAAGACGCACAGACAAAATAGGTTTGGTCTATTTACAAAAGGTTGTTTGACTTTACCCACACCATTATAGTTTTTATAGACTAAGATCCTTTAATCGTTCTTTTTCTGAAATACATCTTATTATTTTTCGTTTTTTTTTATTCTGTTCAGATTTTCTAATTTTTCATGTCAAATCTTTTATTATCCAGTAAACTTTCGAAAAAGAGTAAAATCGAAACACTTTTATAACACAAAGTAGGAAAATTTTTTCCCTACAAAAAAGGTCAACACCCAGTAAATATTTATAACTTACATCGCACTGTAAGTGACAGAAGCTAATCATTTGCAGAACACCAACGCCATCAAGCTTTCGGGCACACAAGTTAAAACCGGAAATCAAAGTTTTCTTCAAGTTAAGAGTTATTGAACGTTATAAAAGTAAGTTGTCTCATAATATTTATAATTCAAATTGAATATAAGAGAAAAAATAAAATTAATCGTTTTTGCCTGCTTGTTAATCAAATTTTTTATTTCTTTTCCATCAAAGCAAGTGACTAAGTTTAAGTTAAATTATTTTAAACAAAATTGATTATGTTTACGTAATTTTAATGCATTTCATTATATTATCAAATTCAATTATAAATCGGCAGATAAGAGTAAAATTTTGATTAGATAAAGATTTTCACCTGCATATGTAGGTATACTTGAGTATAATTTATTAAAATCATGTTTGTTGATATATTGCACAAATATTGGCAATGTCATACAAGTGAATAAAACCGGCATTTTCTCATAGCAAAATAAAATTGGAGACGTACAATATAAAAAAAACTAGACAATAATCAATTAAGTATGAGTTATTTTTTTAATACTTTAAATATAATTTAAATTAAATGCAAATTAGAAATAATAACAGATTTTTTAGCCTTTCTTTGTTTGTCAATTTTGATTTAACTAAATAGAAATTAAACGAATTATATTTCGGAAAATTCGCAAGTATTTCAATAGTGTGCATTGATGACATCATATTTTCCAATTTAGTGATACATTGGCAACCATTAAAAAGAACAAATTAATAATGAAAAATTAATAAAATGAGCATGCGTATTCCTACAATTTTCGCTCTATTATACCTATATTAAATAATTCTAAAATTGAATTATAATATACATATAAGTATTATACATTTTTTTTTTAGATCGCACAAATTTTAAGAATGGCAGCAAACTTAGTTTTAGATCTGAACCAATTAAATAATAAGTTATTGAAAGATGGAGAGAAACATCAATTGGTGAACACAATAACAAAACAATTTAAGGCTAACAAATATAGTAAAGCAGAAATTTGTGAATTCTTGAATCCCAGAAAAATTGGAATATATGAAAAATTCTTTAAACGGCTTTATATAAACATTTTAATTGAAACGAAAAATGATGATATTCTCATTCAATCCTTATTATCGGAAGATGAAGAAATTATTGATACAATTATTAAGCGTTGTGATTTTTTTTGGGGAAATCCAAATTATTCTATAAAATTTTTAAACGAAAAAATTTTTCCACAAATTTCATATTCACAAAGAAAAGAAATTCTTAAAGCTGTACAAAGAAACATAAAAGATCCTGAATATTCAAAAAATTGTTTTGATCAATTGAATACAATTTATGGTATTGAGACAGCCCGACCATTTTTGAAATTTTGCACATTAGATGTATGGATTGAAACACTTAACAGGAATGTATTTTTAAATGAGAAAGATCTTTTAGATATTATCAGAACTCGTCCGAAAGATGTTTTACATTATATTGAAGCGTTAGTAGAACTTCATAAAAAAGAAAAACTCCCAAATAATTGTTCTTTAAATGATTATTTGAACATTTTTTTGAAATTGCTTGATTTATATCCACAAGATGCTTTTAAATTAATTGATAGAAAAAAAGGTGTTTTAAGTTCATTTAAAGCCAGCAGAAAATTAACAAAAAAGTTGATTAAATTATTTTCTGATTTTGTATTGGCCGATGCAGAATCAGACAGATATAATCAATTTATTATCATGAAATATCTTACAAAAGAGCAACTGGAAATATATTTAAGTGAACTTTTTCCTAAAAATAATCCAAATTCTGTGTGTATTCCAGAAATAAATTATCAAGTAAGTTGTTACATTGATAAAATAAAAAGTAATAAAGTAAAACTGGATATTATTCAAAAATGCTATAAACGGGTTTATGGTAAAGAATTGCTAGCCAATAAGAATAATATTAATTTGGAATTACTAAAATGGATGGAAGACAATGATTTGAGACACATGTATGCAATGGAAAAATTTGAAAATAGTAAGTGTAGATTCACCCATTCATACCAATTATTTTATTTTCATAATCATATATTTTAATCTGCTAAGCGATTAGTTTCCCTTAGACAGGTCGATTTACTGTGCTGAATTAATTTATCATAGCAAATGCAATTTTCTTTTTCGGCATGACGCATATATACGACATTGACTAAAAAATGAACTTTTGAAATTGACGCATATATACGACAAAATCTCTTAACAGGTTAAAAACAAGTAAACTCAATACTTTTGTATATTTAATAATTTTTAAAAATTACTTAGCATATTTTTTACAACTTCCAGTTCATTAACTTTTTTGTATTGTTATTATTTTAGCCGTTAATAGTGATGAAAATGTTAAACCTTCAGAATGGATTCCGTTTATGAAAACTGATGTATCAATTCCCAAATTAAAAGAATTAATTCAGACTTCAACCAATGCTACAGATCGTAAAGAGTTTCTAAAAAATTTGATATTTACATGTGTAATAAATAAAGATTCGAAAGCTTTGATTGAAACATTAAAATATGTAAACACAAAATTCAAAAATGAACAAATTTCTGTAAGGAACAATTGTATTTCAATATTGGGTTTTGGTTTGGAAAAAAATTTAATTACTTATAATCCAGAACATTGGGAAGAAATTTACAATATGATATATAATTTCGATCTGAAATCCGAACTAAATGGATATACTGCTAATATTCCAAACATTATTTTTACGGAGGCATTAAAGTATTCAAGTAAAGATAAAACTTTATTCAAAAACTGGTTTCGACTATTCTGTCAGCAAGCATATTATCAAGAGGCGTTCAATGAAATTTTAAAAACTAAAAGTAAAAAGATATTAGAACTGGCATCAGAATGTATAGATGAAAAAAGCAGTGAATTTTTATTAGGATGCTACCATACTTACAATAAAGATCATCCAAAGGATACTTTAAATATATTTGGATATGAATTTGCTTTGCAATGTTGCAAAAGAAAAATCAAAGATAAAGAGGAAAATAATCTTTATTTACTATCTGAGCTGATAGATTTTCTTGAAAAAGATCGAAATATTGCTAAATATTTTAATAACGAAATTACAACACTTAAAAAAGAATATATTACAAGCGTCAATGACGTTGGTTGTTTCCCAAACTTTGCAAAATACGCAAAATGTCACAGCGATTATATTCCAATGATAGCGCCAAAAATATGTGATGTCTATATAAATTTTCTTAAACAAAGGCACAACTCGTTTTGTGTGAAAATGTACTGGTACCAATATATAAAAAAAGTACCTGAATTAGAAACTGCATTTCACAAAAAGTTGTATGAAATTTTGAAAAACAAAGAAACTGACGAATTGAAAGAGTACGCTATATGGATATTGTCTTCACATTTAACAAATGATGAGTTTTTCGAAATAGTGAAACCCTATTATCCTAAGGAAAAGGCACCTAATACTGAAAGTGATGAATGCCAGTACAAGTTTATGTACCAAAAACGAATAGCTTACAGGTAAGTCTAACACACTTATAATGTTATGTACTAAAAATGTATTTACATAAAATTTGAATTTCTAGTTTAAAAAGATTTAAATCCGATCCGGAAACTCTGAATGCACTAAAAGCTTTTTGTTATGGAGATTATTTACAATGGACAGTTGGAAGTCTTAACAGTATTTGCAAAAAAATCCCTTATTATAAATCAAAAGAGTTTCTTGAAAAATGTATCAATGCGCCTGTTTCGTTCAGAAAACACGTTTTTAGACTTCTGTATACGATTTTGAATAAAAATTCATCAGTTATTCTAACAAACGAAAACTGGACTAAAGAAAAAAATCCAACAACAAGAAAAATTTTGTTACAAACCATACTTAAATATTTTATGAATGATTTTGATAAACTGACTTGGTGGAATATATTGGAAAATTGCATAAACCAATTAAGTAGTAAAGACAAAGATATGATTGAAATTTTGGCTAACACCAACAACATTCCATTTGATTATTTATCACAGTATGTAGAATTAATATATAAAAAAATTTTGAAAATCGAAAATGAAGTACCTGATCTTCAAAAAACAAGATTTAAAATGTTACACAACATAAATTTTAAAATAAACTATATGTCGAAAGATTTCATTGAAGATCTATTAAGAGAAAACTTTTTGAATATAAAATTACATCAATCTGTTTGTTCCAATTACTCAATAATCGCGGCGAGCTATTTGTTTTCGAACAAAACATCTAAATCTGACGTAGAAGAAAGAATTAAGTTGATTTTTGAAAAGATTAAATTGGCATTTAAAAATTGGAATTCATATGATGAAAACAACAATGTTTATTTTGTAAGAGAATTAATATTTGACTTTATAAATGAAGTAATTCGAAAAATTTTGAACCTTGATATAGAAGACAAAGATTATATTAATTTTATGATTTTAAATTTTGTAAAATCGTTAAAAGAAATTTTCGATCCTTCGATTTACTTATATTCATATTATATCCATTTCGAATTAATTTTAATTTATTTTGATGTAGACAAAAATTTATTAGAGTTTGGTAAACAGATTCGTGATATAATTGATAGAGAAATCCAAAGGTACGGAACAATTTCAATATTTCAGTTAACCAAAGAGTTTCAACGTTTTTACGAACTTCTTGAAATTGATGATGATAATGAAAATAATATAACAGATATTATTGATGGGTTATTATATGAACCGTTACCATTTTGTGAATGCGCTTTAGTTGTACACTTTTTATTAAATGTCCAAAATGCTGTTAAGGATAGTGATATAAAGCGAAAGTATAATGAAAAATTGTTGGAAACAGAAGAGAAGAGAATAAGGTTGTATTTAAACAGCAACTAGTTAGAAATTGAACACATTCTTTGGTTAAAAATTTGTAAAATTTCACAAAATAAGTGTGTCACTTAATTTATTTTAAACTTGTAAATATGTATATGTATATAAAAATGGTAAAGAAAAATATGAAATGTTTCAAATTTGAAAAATGCAAATGCTAATTAATAAATAATAGGTATGAAAATATCTACATATGTACATAATATTTGTAATTAAAATCTTATCTTCACTTAACATAATTAAACAATTTTGTAAAATAAACATATAAGGTTTTCTAAGCCTTCAAAGATACGATTTTTATCTTCTTGCGAAAGATACGCACATTAAGGTTGCTTGTGTAGAAGTAAGAAGAAGAAAGTTGGTAGATACTTACTTATTTCCAAAATCACATAAATTTAATTATTTTTAATAAAATCTTTCATTTTTAATCTTTTTTTTTTATTTGAGAACTTCTTTTATGTTTGAGAACTTTAAGTTTTAACGTAAATAATTTTTTTATGGTAAAATTTCAGAAGTACTAACCGCTAAAAAAACGTTCCGTTGTTGCGAAAATTCATGAAATGAAACAAAAAAAAAAACCTATATAACCTTCGTTCACTCCTTAAACGCTGTCTCCCCTATATAAAAAACGTAACAAACATGAACGTTTTCCATGTTTCCGCTCCTGTCTAATGTTTTGAATCTTTTTGTTGAAATTTATAAATGGTTGAAAATATCCAATTAAATTGAAAATTTTAAATACAATATGGTTATTGCACTGCAATTTCGCTTTTGAGAATTTAAAATTTTTTCCGACAATCGTATAACGTATCTATTCAGGCAGAACATTACGTCTTTGGATTTAGGAAACTGTCATGTTTTCAGTTTGTTCTACTCGCATATAAAACAAAAATACATAAAATAAAGTTTTGTTCCCAAAAATTAGAAACAAAATCAAACGAAATTTTTTTAAATTAAGAGAAAACAAATTTTGAATCGCAAACATCTAACATTTTCAACGAAATACAAACAGGCAGCCTCCAGAAGTTTATATTCTTTGTAAAAATAGAATCAAAGCGGTGAACGGTAAACGACAGACGATTTTCGATGTTAACCCATGAACAACAGCAAAATGGCAAAAGCAACACTCATCAAGATGATGCCAAAAAAAATTACATGAAATTCACTTCACTATTCCTTGATTGCAACACTAATCAAAAAATGCAACACATATTTATTTTTGACAGATTTAGAAATTAGAACAATCGATTGTAACAAAATTTGTTTTTTATTCGTACTGTTTAAATATACCGATATGTAAAAATAGACTCACAAGTTTTTTTTTTTAAATTTTTACTCTTAGACTTCTTTTACAATTTTCAATATATGAAAGATTTTCTGTCAAAAGTTTCACATAAAGGTATTATATGAATTTGTTGTGAAAATTTTCATTAAATCTTAGACTTAGTCTAACATGTGACGGTCACCTTAGATGTATAGATTCTTCATATTTATTGCCTCTTTCCATGTCAATAAGTTTTAATTGGAAAAAATGAAACACTTAAATTTCTGCGTTAAAACGTTATTTTTAGATGTTGGCATAAGATTAATGTGGATATTTGAAATTATAAATTTGTTGTGTAGGCAACACTTTGCTATTATAAGTACAAATTAAACATATTTTGACATGGCAAAAATAATTGCTGTCAGTCATGAAACACACATCCGCATATATAAGGTGTTAAATATATTAATATCTTATTGTTACTGTGTAGTATGCTTGTTTGGATATAAATCTTGACATTACAAAAAATCATGAGATATGGATGAATATATTTGTATATATAAACCGGCTTTTCTATAATGGTTTTGAATTTGGATTAATATTTTAAATTTAAATTTAAATTGTATGAAACTAAGAAATAATGTTAGTTTTAATGTTTTTCCTTATTTTATTAGTTTTTCCTCAAGTATTTTAATATTAAGGCGAATAATTTTTTTTTGTACTTGGAAGTTTTTTTTGAGATGACATCATATTTCTTAATTTTTAATTGAAAGAAGAAATTGAATGAAAAATTAATAAAATGAGCATGTGTTGCGTATTCCTATAAATCGCTCTTTAAATTATATATTAAATAGTTACATATAATTTAATTATATATGTATATTTCTTGTAGATCACTTAAATTTTAAGAATGGAACAAAACTTAGTTTTGGATCTGGTTCAATTAAATAATAAGTTATTGAAAGACGGAGAGAAACATCAATTGGTGAACACAATAACAAAACAATTTAAGGCTAACAAATATAGTAAAGCAGAAATTTGTGAATTCTTAAATCCCAGAAAAATTATAACATTTGAAAAATTTGTTAAACGGCTTTATATAAACATTTTAATTGAAACGAAAAATGATGATATTCTCATTCAATCCTTATTATCGGAAGATGAAGAAATTATTGATACAATTATTAAGCGTTGTGATTTTTTTTGGGGAAATCCAAATTATTCTATAAAATTTTTAAACGAAAAAATTTTTCCACAAATTTCATATTCACAAAGAAAAGAAATTCTTAAAGCTGTACAAAGAAACATAAAAGATCCTGAATATTCAAAAAATTGTTTTGATCAATTGAATACAATTTATGGTATTGAGACAGCCCGACCATTTTTAAAATTTTGCACATTAGATGTATGGATTGAAACATTGAACAGGAATGTATTTTTAAATGAGAAAGATCTTTTAGATATTATCAGAACTCGTCCGAAAGATGTTTTACATTACATTGAAGCGTTAGTAGAACTTCATAAAAAAGAAAAACTCCCAAATAATTGTTCTTTAGATGATTATTTGAACATTTTTTTGAAATTGTTTGATGTATATCCACAAGATGCCTTCAAGTTAATTGATAGAAAGAAAGGTGTTTTAAGTTCATTTAAAGCCAGCAGAAAATTAACAAAAAAGTTGATTAAATTGTTTTCTGATTTTGTATTATCCGATGCAGAATCAAATAGATATAATCAATTTATTATCCTGAAATATCTTACAAAAGAGCAACTGGAAATATATTTATGTGAACTTTTTCCTAAAAACAATCCAAATTCAGTCCGTATTCCAGTAATAAATTATCAAGTAAGTTGTTACATTGATAAAATAAAAAGAAATAAAATAAAGCTGGATATTATTCAAAAATGCTATAAACGGGTTTATGGTAAAGAATTGCTAGCCAACAACAATAATATTAACTTTGAATTACTAAAATGGATGGAAGATAATGATTTAAGACATATGTATGCAAAGGAAAAATTTGAAAAAAGTAAGTTTCTACCTGTTTTTTTTTTAATTTGATGTAAATTAAATTTTCTTTTGTAAAATTTTAGCTGCAAGCAGCGATGACATACAAAACGATTCAGACCCAAAGAGTAAAAAACCCTCTGAATGGATTCCGTACATGAAAACAGATGTATCAATTCCCAAATTGAAAGAATTAATTCAGACTTCAACCAATGTTACAGATCGTAAAGAGTTTCTCAAAAATTTGATATTTACATGTGTAATAAACAAAGATTCGAAAGCTTTGATTGAAACATTAAAATATGTAAACACAAAATTCAAAAATGAACAAGTGTCTGTAAGAAGCTACTTAATTTCAATTCTTGGATTTTCTTTGGAAAAGAAATTATTTACATATAATGCAGAACATTGGCAAGAAATTTACAATATGATATATAACTTCGATTTGAAATCTGAACTTAATGCATATTCCGTTAATATTCCAAACATTATTTTTACGGAAGCATTAAAATATTCAACTAAAGATAAAACTTTATTCAAAAACTGGTTTCGACTATTTTGCCAGCAAGCGCATTCTCAATGGGCATTTAATCATATTTTAAAAACAAAAAGTAAAAAGGTATTAGAATTGGCATCAAAATGTGTAGATGAAAAAAATAGTGATTATTTATTAGAATGCTACCATAATTACAATAAAGATCATCCAAAGGATTCTTTAAATATTGCTGAATTTGAATTTGTTATGCAATGTTACAAAAGAAAAATTGATGAAAGAGAAGAAAAAAATCTTAATAACTTGGCTAAAATTATAAATCTTCTGGAAAGAGATCAAAATATTGCAAAATATTTTAAAGAAGAAATTACAGGTATAAAAAAAATATATATTAGAGGCATCAGTGACGTTGGAAATTTGCAAAATTTTGGAAAATATGCAGAGTGTGATCCTGATTATTTACCATTTATAATACCAAAAATATGTGATATCTTTATTACGTTCCTGAGGCAAAGGAACTGCACTTTTTGTGGAAAGATGTACTTTTACCAATTTATAAAAAAGGTGCCAGGATTAGAAACGGCATTTCACAAAAAGTTGTATGAAATTTTGAAAAACAAAGAAACTGACGAATTGAAAGAGTACGCTATATGGATATTGTCTTCACATTTAACAAATGATGAGTTTTTCGAAATAGTGAAACCCTATTATCCTAAGGAAAAGGCACCTAATACTGAAAGTGATGAATGCCAGTACAAGTTTATGTACCAAAAACGAATAGCTTACAGGTAAGTCTAACACACTTATAATGTTATGTACTAAAAATGTATTTACATAAAATTTGAATTTCTAGTTTAAAAAGATTTAAATCCGATCCGGAAACTCTGAATGCATTAAAAGCTTTTTGTTATGGAGATTATTTACAATGGACAGTTGGAAGTCTTAACAGTATTTGCAAAAAAATCCCTTATTATAAATCAAAAGAGTTTCTTGAAAAATGTATCAATGCGCCTGTTTCGTTCAGAAAACACGTTTTTAGACTTCTGTATACGATTTTGAATAAAAATTCATCAGTTATTCTAACAAACGAAAACTGGACTAAAGAAAAAAATCCAACAACAAGAAAAATTTTGTTACAAACCATACTTAAATATTTTATGAATGATTTTGATAAACTGACTTGGTGGAATATATTGGAAAATTGCATAAACCAATTAAGTAGTAAAGACAAAGATATGATTGAAATTTTGGCTAACACCAACAACATTCCATTTGATTATTTATCACAGTATGTAGAACTAATATATAAAAAAATTTTGAAAATCGAAAATGAAGTACCTGATCTTCAAAAAACAAGATTTAAAATGTTGCACAATATAAATTTTAAAATAAACTATATGTCGAAAGATTTCATTGAATATCTATTAAGAGAAAACTTTTTGAATATAAAATTACATCAATCTGTTTGTTCAAATTACTCAACAATCGCGGCGAGCTATTTGTTTTCGAACAAAACATCTAAATCTGACGTGGAAGAAAGAATAAAGCTGATTTTTGAAAAGATTAAAGTGGCATTTAAAAATTGGAATTCATATGATGAGAACAACAATGTTTATTTTGTAAGAGAATTGGTATTTGACTTTATAAACGAAATAATTCGAAAAATGTTGGTACTTAGCTTAGAAGACAAAGATTTCATTAATTTTTTAATTCCAAATTTTGTAGAACCATTAAAAGAAATTTTCGATCCAGAGATCTACTTTTATTCATATTATATGAATTTTGAATTAATTTTAATTTATTTTAATGTAGATAAAAATTTATTAGAATTCGGTAAACAAATTCGTAATATAATTGATAGAGAAATACAGAAGTACAAAACAATTGTTGCAGTTCAATTAGCAAAAGAGTTTCAGCAATTTTATGAACTTCTTGATAATGATGAAAATGAAGGGAACATAACAGATATTATTGATGGTTTATTACACCAACCATTGCAATCATCTGGGTGTGCTTTGGTTGTTCATTTTCTAACAAATGTCCAAAAAATTATTGAGGATAACGATAAAAAACGAAAATATAATGAAACTTTATTGAAAACAGAAGATAAGAGAATTAAATTATATTTAAACAACAACTAATTGAAAATTGAAATTTATCTTTATTTTTATATACTTTTGTAATTATATAATGTAATTTACTTTGTACTTAAATACTTTGTATTTATATTTGATATTACTAACGGCACTATATTTTTTATATTAAATTTGTAAACATATTTTTTGAAAATTTGTATAAAATTGTATTGTGTAAAAAAAATGATAAAACCTAATATTGTTGGAAGATTAACGGTTACTTCCCACAAAAACACAATTCAGTCCATTTGAATTTAATAGGCTGTGTAGTATTTTTGTGGGAAGTGATAAAAAAAATGTAAGGTCGTTGTCAGTCCAATAGATAAGATAAAATCGTATAGTCTAAAGTTAAAGTGCATTTTTGACAAGAAAACCTCGTCTCTTGCTAGATTATATGAAAATGACCCCGCCTTTAAACGCCACAATTATATTCTTTTTTAGTTTATTAGTTTTTGAGTTTATTATTTTCATATGAGGCTTTTTGTATTGTTATTCAAACCGCATTTAGTGAATATTACGAAATACCAGCAGTTGATAAATTCTCAGAAAACTTTAGGAAATTTTATAATTCATCACAAACTTTATTGTCAGCCTCATTGAGGAACCAAACTGTTCTTGAAAATTTCCCAAAAACCAAGAACTTCATATAGGGTTGGCAAAGTTGTTTACGTTATGTCTTTAAAACACATCCCAAGCTTCCGAATTTTTTAGAGTCAACGTTTAAAGAAACGCATTTACAATATAAAAAATTATTGAAGACTCCTACATTTCACCTATCTTCTTTTATTTATGTTTTCCCGAAAGAAAAATAAAAAAAACGCTTCAGATAACAATTCATTTCTTTAAAAATTTTACCCTGTTATGTTTAATCAAAACTTCAATTTCAGTTAACTTATTTCATCAATTTCGACCCATATATATGTACAATATTATAACGACTTTTTCATTTTATTCTAATTTTCTTTTATTTTTAATTAGGCACATTGGGGGATACCCTTACTATGTAATTTGATTTTCGTGAAACGATTTTCGTAATAAATAATTAATAAACTATTGAAGAAATGGAAAGGTAGTGCCATATAAATTGATTGGTGCAGCCTTACCATTTTTCCAAATACGAAAATCGAATTAAATGCAGGACTTTAGTATACCAGTTAAAAAAAGATTGACGGTCACTTCTCACAAGGTTGATTCTCAAAAAAAATACAACTGTAGTGATTCTGCAATACTCAAAGATTTTTAATTCATTAAAACAAAATGCTCATATATTTTTTGTATAATATATTTATTATTATCGTTATTATTGTAATAATCGAATAACTGTTTTGTAAATAAAATTACAATTATATTTTTTTATATTTAAAACAAACAATTTTTTTTTTTAAATAAAATATGGAAAAAAAGAAAGATAAGTAAAAATACATAAACTGATAAAAACTAAGTTTATACATACATATTTTTAATAATAGACGTTATTATAATAAACATACAGAAATTTTAAAATAATAATAATAATAGTAATATTAATAATAATAATAACAATGTATTTAAAAGTACAAAAAATGTATATTTAATTATTTTATAAATTGTTATATGTTACAATAATATATTATAATATATACATAAAATATTTTTGTTATTTGTATTATAGGAGTCTCACAAAATATAAGCATAACAAATTTTTAAATTTCTGTAAAATGAAAATAATATAAAATTGTTTTTTGTGTCTATGTATATAGATAAATTATATTATTAAATATAATTATATCTATTGTTTTTGTGTCTGTACTATATAGATAAATTATATGCATATAATATGATTAAGAAAATATTTTTAAGGTTTCGTTTAATTCGTCTGTTATTTGATTGATTTTGATTGAAAAATGTCAATTAATGTTTGTGAAAAACATTAATTCGAATACTTAATACCTTATTTTTTATTAATTATCGACAATATTCGATGAATTTTTAAATATAAGTATATTTTTTAATAATAACACATAGAAAACATGCGTTTCGAACTTATTGACTTGCTGCTTGTGTAAGCGAAAAAATTTATTAGCTTATTGATATTGTGTACTCATATATACGTACATATATAAGTGAGTATTTTCTTATTTATATTTAACTATACATCTTATATACATATTATTGTTATATTATAATTATAATTATATTGTGGTGAGAGAAAAAAGGTAAAAGCATAGTGCATTTATATAATAATATAATATATATATATGTATTTTTTTATAATTGCATGTATATCTTTAATTATATATATAATTAGAATTACATTTATCGACCATAAATATGTATTTATATATACATATATATATTCATATTATAAATATGTATATATTACTTGTATTACGTGTATATTTCATAATAATTAATTTATTATATTATTTTCTATAATCATATAATTTATATAATTATAAATGGTTAATAAAAAGTTAGAATAAAATTATTTAATTTCTCTTATAATTTATATGAAATGTAATAATTTTTTTTTCTATATATATATATATATATATATACTTATATGTATGTATGTCTATATAAAAAAGCACGTAATTTTTAGAGTATATTATATAATTTTTTAATTTATTTTATAGTTTTTTATATGCGTTTCTTCTAACTTATTTTATTTTATTTATATAATAATCTAATAATAATTAATATTATTTAATTTTTAACATAATTTTAATAATTTTATAACAATTATATATAATTTTTTTTATTATATATTTTATTTAAAATTTTTATTTTTTTGTTTTAAATCGATATTAATTTTTATTTTGGGTTTTTTTTATATTTTGGTTGTAATCACATTGATGCTTGTTTTTTTTTTGGGTTATAAACGAAATATAGTTTTTATATGGTACATTTGCATATGAAATTGATTGAATTGAATATTAAGCGTCTCATATATAAGAACGAAAAAAAAATTAAGAACATATTTAAGAAATTATTTTATATACATAACATATATATAGATAAGATTAAATCTGAGTCTGATGAAAGTCATATTATGTGAACACTGTTTGACTTGAGATTTTGTCTGACAACAATTATCAGATTTACTTTTACCATTTTTAAGAGCAAAATGGTGACAATTATTTTTAATGGGAGTTTTTAACAGCGATTAGCTAATTTTTATTTTAATTATAATTTTTATAGCAAAATTATTTAATTTTGACATAAAGTCTGAGATTCTTCTGATTATTTCGATTTGATATGTAAAAAGTAAATCGAGTTTGTCGTAAATATAATGTTAGATTTTATTATACTTATAAACGGTACCTGTGACCTGATATGTAAACACTTATCAGACTTTGTAATAGATTTAATCTTAGATTTTGTTGTATATTTAGTAACGTACAATTATATATAAAATTTACAAATCGAAAAATGCTAACACTTAAAAAATATAACCAAAATAGAAAGAAACAAAGAACTAATTCGATAATTTGTGTACCAGTAGAGAAATTAATTCGGCTACAATACAATACTAGCGGATGATGCGTTATGTTATTTTGACACAAGACAATAAACTTAAAAATTTTTGTACCATATAAACATTATAATATGTATGTATAAAATATGCAAAGGGAAAATGTTTGTTTTGTTATTTAAATAATTAGCAAAAAAAAAATGATTGTAAATTTAAGTCAAAATTTTTCATGTAGCATGAATTAAGATTATGCAAGTTGAAGTTGAAGACAATGGCAAAACTGTTTTAATTAATTTATTTAATTAAAATATAAAACATAAATTATTTTAACACTTAATTATTATTTTAGTAACTCAAATTTGCAAAGATAAGTTGGATTTGCCGTGTGAGAAACAAAATATTTGCATAATTAGCTAAATTCTAAATTGTTTTTATTTTTTTTTTATTACATAAATATTCAAATTTTATTTAAGTTTAGGTTTATACAAAATAATTCATAGTAAAAATTACTTCAGAAAAAGTATAGAAAGGTAAAAATCTGCCGAATAATTGATTGAAAAATAGACTGTTTTGACACATCCCCTTGCTGAAATTTTTGCAGTTTTCAATATTTATGTATGTAGATACAGGAAAATCATACAAAATTAATAATTTTTATATACTGTACATAATTTATTTTATATACTTGAAAAACATTAATATTTATAAATTTTTACTTGTTTTGAAATGAGTGTTGTAATATTGTTTTTTTTTTTTTAATTTTTTGTATTTTATACAAAAAAAAACCTACCTATCTACGCGACGCGATGCTTTTTATATATATTTTTTTTTATTTAATTTTATTATTAAGGCCTGGGTCAATTTATCGAATATATATAAGGGATATATATATACAAATATATGTATGTGAAGTTGCTTGTGTAAGATTTTTTATTTCTTTTATGTACGTATTCGCTTGCATATATGAGAATATATGTATAAAATAAATATATATATATATATTATAATATGCATACATATTTTAAAATAAAACTTAGCGTGCAAAATTCCGGGCCCTGTTAGTAGTTGTCATAGGTATACAACCTCAAATTTTCAACAAATCAAAAATTATTCAGTAATTCTATTTCAATTGCTGAATAATTTAAACTAATATTGGATCTAACTTTAAGGTATTTACAAAGTTAGTGTAAATTTTCATTTAAAAAAAAAATGTTATAAGCACTTTTTCGTTTAATTTTAACAAAATGATTCTTTTAGGTGTCACCAAATGGCTGAAATTTTGACGTAATGGAATAAAAAGAATGTGAATATACTCGTATAATGGAATAAGAAGAACGTATGATACACTTTGATTATTAAAATTATGGATTGAGCAAAAGCAAAATTAAACATAATTGGTAATACGTCAAAAAAATATATATTTATACTACTCGTATATGTCAAAAGTATGCCAAAATACCTTTCTGTTAAAGGATCTAAACGCCGATTTTATTTTGTAAATATTCTTTTTTCAATTGATTAAATCAATTTCTTCAAATTATTTTTATAATGCTATAGCAAATTTTCTAAATATTCAATTAAAATGAAAATTTTCCTTAATGCAGCTCATTATTATTGGGTTTTTTACCCTATATTAGTGTAAAGAATAATGTAAAGAGTTTAAGAATTTTTATTTTAATAATAATTTAAATTAAGGTATTTCTGGTTAAATAAGGTATAAAATTAAATAGAAACGAAATATGCATAAAAATAAATTCAGTGCAGATTTTTTTCTTTAACCTGGAACTTAACCTGAGAAAGTAGCTTTTGTTTCATTATCAATAATTTGTTAGGTCGAGCCATAATATAAATAAATATGTATGACAAATACGATATATAATCGTATTTATACCTTTCCTTTATATATCTTAATGACCAAAGTATGAATGTATGTATTGAGATAAATTTTGCACGCTATTGTATACAATTGACTATTTATTTAAATACACGCAAATTTATTTTATATTACATACATATAAGTATGTATAGGTACTAGCTTTTGCAGTTTTAATATTATTTTTATAAAGATTTAATTTTATTATTATTATAATTTTTATATTTTATTATTTATATTTAATTTAATTTTATTATATTATATTGCATTATTATTTCTATGTTATTTGTTTTATATTGCATATAATGAATTGATTTAATAAATATTATTTTATTACCTATATGTTTACATGACGACTTTTACATCAATGGTTAAAATAAGTTTTATTCAGCTTTGATGCAAAAAACAGTTGTGTAAATACACAGGTATTTAGTGAAATCAAAAATAGGTTCCTTTAAGTAGTTGAACGTTTTTCTTGGCAATTTTTGTCAATGTTCAATATTGAGTTTTAATTACTTTATCAATTGTTATTTTAATCAGAAATGATATTTTAATTGTTTGTTTAGCATAATTAATATTTAAAGGATAATCATTTTCCGAATAATGTTTGAAAATATTGTAATATGATAATTGATAATTAAAATTAATTTTATGATAAGACAAACTCTAGAATAAAATTCAATAGACGTAGGTTAAATTTCATAAAAATTGTCAAGAAATATTTTAAATTATAAAAACAATCGTATTTTGTTATTAATAATTTAAACTAATGCTTTTAAAAATATTTAAATTTTTTTAATTTTAGATTATTTCGGATTTCTTCAATTGGTTGGAACCATGACATATAATGCATAAGAAAAATTATTGATATGGAGATTTATTTTTTATATTTGTTTAATTTTGTTATACAATATTTTATTATTAATATTATTTAATAGTTTGCATATTATTATTAAATTGTTTGACTATAAAATAAAATAAAGTTTTTCTATATATTTAAATATGTATATAAATTTTGTTTCTTTTTTTTTTTTTTTTGTAAATATAATAATTATTATATATATAAGTTTTAATCTATATATGTATATATATTGTGGAATTGAAAATTCAGCAATTTAAGATAAATTTTAAATATGCATATTATGATATTCTGTTATATTATATATTTATAACAGAATTATATTTATGTAATGTAATTTATGATATAATTTTTAAAATTAAATATACCAAAAATACTATTTAAACAAAATAATTATAAAGAAAACAAAAAAAAAACAAATCAAAATATTATTTTATATAAAGAATAAAAGAAAAAAAAAATTATATAAATTAAAAAAAATAATTTTATTGTTATACATTTTACATAATATTTTATTTCAGCAACTTTGTCGTTTATTTTTCTGTGAAATATATTGATAAAAAAATTATTATTATTAAATATTTTAATTAAAATTTTAATTTTTTTTTATATACATAATATTAATAATGTATACTTATTTCTATATATATATATATATATATGTTAGAATTATTTATTTATTTCTATATATATAATATTAAAAAAAGCCATAACCTAATATATATGATGTAATTTTGTTTTTCTTTTTTTTTTTAATTAATTAATTTTTATTAAAACTATTATTAATAATTTAATAAATATATGTATATATATGTATATATTCTAAATTAAATTACTTGGATTAATATTCGACACCATTGATGCATCAATTTTATAATTCTCTATAAATAATAAATAAGGGCAAAACAAGGGTACACTATGAATAAAATAATAAAAATAATAACCAAACATTTTTTTTTTTCGGATAAAAATTTTAAATGTAATATTTGGATAAAAACAACAATTTATATAATGATATTGGCACCGATTTCAAAAATAATAATTCTTTATCGATTTCTAATTAATTTTATTAAATTTTTAATTTTGTAATAAAATTATTCGCGTATATATAATCGTTATACAATTTTGGTTTATTTATTTTTTTTTATTTTAAATAATATTTAAATAAATTTAACAATTTTTTTTTTTGCTTTTTCTTACATTTTTTCTTATTATTTTGTAAATCTTTTTAAATTTTTTCTTGTTTTCTTGTAACTAAACTATCCGGTTTTATGAGATATTTATCTAGTATAACGTTTACATTTAAAAATTATATAGAATGTATGTATGTATTTTGGTAAATAACGGGTAATTTTTATTGTTTTTGATTTTTTTGGCTTTTTATATTTAACATTCCATAACATATTGTCAAAATTTTCAATGTCAAATCGTAATTCATTTCAATATGCTCTCAATGGGAGAAAAACACTTCAAATTCCATTGACAATGACTGTATAACAATTCAAATATTTATATGAAAATTTAATGAAATGTCATTAAGAATGAATTTAATGAAATCCATTATTTGAGATGGTTTTTTTGAAAGTGGTATAAGTTCACTGAGTTAATGCCAATGGTGACTATAAAAAGATTAAGTTAATGGTGATTTTGATGAGCTATAGACACGTTATCTCTACAGTTACAATCAAAATTTCAATAGAGTTCTGCTTAAACATAAAACAAACAAAATATTATTATTATGGTCAATATTTTTAAATTGATTAATATGCAAAACCTTAAATATCTCAATATATGAAAAAATGAACTTATACCATTTTTCAAAAGAAACCAGCTCATTTATGAGCTCGATTAAATGACATCGATGGCAGTTTTGAACAACATGAAATTGGCATTTCATGAAGGTAATATAACGGCAAATGTTTTAAATAAAAATAAAATCATTCAAAACTGAGCTTGTAATGTAATTGTGGTCAACAATTAAAATATATTTTAAAACTAAATGAAATCGAAAAATCGAATCGAAAATTTTGTTGTTAATCGATTCAAATGAAAAATTTGAATTTATCGTTTTTATTTTTTAATTTATAAGCCAAACACTTAAAAAATTACCCTTTATTTATAATAATTTTAATTTGTTCAATTGTTTTAAAAGTTTTAATATTTGACATTATTAATTTATTAAAAAAATGTCATAAAAAAAAAATCAAAAATGACAGTTAGTAATTTTTTTAATTTACTTTTTATATTTTATTGTTTCTTTGTTGTCTTTGTTTTTTTTTTTTTGTTAATTTGAAGCAATTTTTCAAGTTGTATATATTTTTTGTATTCTTGTTATTCACATTTTTTATATTTTAAATACATAATATAATTTTCATAATTTATTTAATATATACATTATATAATATAAAAAGTAGTAATTTAAATAATAACATCAAAGTTTTCAGTCAAGTGATCGTGATCTTTTAAATCGATCTTGGTTATAAATCAAAATTATCTAAAGAGAGAGAGAGAGAGAGAGAGAGAGAGAGAGAAAAGGAGAAAGAAATAGAAACAAAATGAAAAAGAAAACAAATACAATATGAAAAATATAATCGGGTATTAAAAATTTTATATTTTACTTTTAAAAGTATGGATGTATGTTTTGTATATAACTATCTAATAATATAATAAAAAAACATCTACATATACGAAATATTAACACTAAAGAATAATAATATTAAAAAAGGTTTTATTTTAAATTTATTTTTTTTTTATTAAAAATTTTGTAATTAAATTGATTTTATTTTATTTAAATATCAATAGAAAATGAATATTTTTCTGTTCAAAAGTATAAATGAAAATATTTATAATATAAAATATAAAATTGAAAATTATAATAAATGTATTGATAAAAAAATAACCAAAAAAAAATTGATAATAATTTTAAACAAAATAAACAAAAAAATTGGAGGTTATTCTAGAAAACGATCCACTAAGTGAAATTGATATTTCCCGTCAAAATTTTAAAAATTTTATTAAACTTGGACAATAATCATTTGTGGAAAATAATTTGCACATATATAAATAATACGAGTATCTAATTTTTTAAGGTAAATATATTGTACAACGCACTTTGCGATTCGCTTTCCGGATAATTATTGTTTACCAATCAATTCAATTTATTATGAGGAAAAAATTATTCCCTAACAATTTGTAAGAGGTTGGTTGTAAACACAAATTTCCGCAATAATATCAAAACGACAAAAAATATGTTTAAGAATGATTGTGTTATAAAATTTTTTTTGAATTAATGTTGAAGTTTAAATAACTTGAACGGAGAGAGAAAAAAAAATTTTTACAAGAAATGAGAAAAATTTTTTAATTTCTATAATATGTATACAATATACATATACAATTTGTAATCGCACCAATTCGGTGTTCTATATTCGGTGTTCTATATTAATTTAAATTAATCATAATTATTTAAAATTAAAAATAAAGAGAGGAGAGTATCAAATTCATTTCATATACATTCCGCGGATTAATATTCAGGTACAATATGTTAATGTAGGTAGTTGCTTATACATTTTATAAGTTTAAGAAGAAATAAATTGGTGTCGCTAGTGGATTTGAAATAAAATTAAATTTTGAAAAAGAGCAATTGTAGGTACACCAAATTTGACAAAAAGAACATTGTATATAGTAAAAAGGATTTGATTAAATAAAACCTTATGTATAAGTTTCCGGTAATTATTTGATTTAAAGATATTTTGGTTTATACGAAGCAAGTTTTTCAATAGTCGAACGAATTGCAAACCAAACATTGTATTGATAAACTTTAGATTTAATTAAAAAAAAATTCAATATTACAATTAACAATTCGGTTTTTGAATATGGTTGTGAATATGGTCGAATTTTACTTAAATTTGAAAATGTTATAATTTATGTTATAAATTATGTAAAATCTAATTAAATTTTTATTAACAAAAAAATTACTTAATGAAAAAATTTTGTTTTAAGACTTCCAATTAAAAACAATTAATTTTTAAGCTATATTGTCAAAAACATCTATTCTAGTTTACTTTGAAATCTAGGTTTACTTTGAGCATCAATGATAACTTTTATTTCTATATGGTTAATAAAAACTGAAAATTAGATTATATAACAGTTTTGACAAATGAAAAGTGAAAATATAAATAAACTGTATTGTTACAATTTCTCAATATGTTTTTTTTCGCTCACTCGAATTTAAATTATTATTAAAACATTAAAAACAAGCTTTCTTTTATACAGAAACTCTTAAACAGAAACTAAAAACTTTATAACAAAAAACAAAAATAAATGAATATGAATAAAATGTTAACATATTTTTTAAATAGCTAAAGAAACTAATTACGGTTTAATGAAAAAAATGTTAATTATAAATAAAATTGCATATCAGTAGGCGTTCTAAATTTTTTACAATAAATTGAAGTTTATGTAAAATAATTTATTAGTTTTGAATTTGAGTAGAGTATTTTTAGTTTTAAGCATTTTAATATTTTGAAAATTAAAGAAAAAACGTTATTATGAAAGATTTATAAATGAAATATACTCTTGAAAGTAGTTGAATTATATTATACAGCGTAATTCAGCAATAAATTAGGAGCCATATACCATCAGATTGGGGGTCGAAAATGAGTAAAATTTTTGTTCGGAACATAGTGTCAAATCGAAACCATTTTCGGGAATTTTAAGAAAATTTAGCGAAATTTTAAAATATCTAAGCAAAATTTTAAAATATCTAGGTTTTTCCAAAAAAAGGCATAAAGGCATCAAACAAACAGATATTGGAAAAGCTATTATAGAGGGCTTAAAATAAAATATAGCAGGTTATTTGATTTTAAAAGTTTTTTTTTTTTTTGGAAATGCAAGCGAATTTTAAGAAAATTCCAATTTTTTATTATTTTCCAATTTTTATTATCTTCCTTTTTCTCTATACAAAATTTAGCCAAACTGCTTAAGCTTTAATTCAATTCGTCAAATATTAAAAAATATTTTATAGTACAGGAGATGTAGCATTTGTAATTCAAATTTTAAATCTTCTAATAAAATGTAAAAAATTAAAAAAATTATCACTATTGTTGCTGAATTACTCTGTACAAGTAGTAATCTCTGTATAATTTAAATCTTAATAATAATTCAAATAAATTTGACAAAATACAAATAATTCGAAAATTATAATTTTAAATGAATGTGAATAAATCTAAAAAATATTAATTTTTGAACTAGATATACAAATGTTAATTGTTATAAATAAAAATATGTGAGTAAGTAAGATATGTTTAGTTCTGCAAATCAAAAAAAAAAAAAAAAAATGGATTTTTAATAATGTCGAAAAAATTAATTTTTTAATTTGTTAAAAATTTAATTTAATTTTTAGATTCAATAGCTGATCCTAAGCATTTTATTGAAGGAGAATAATATTTTAAGAATTGGATTTAATTTTAAAATATATAGAAAAGTATATTATATAATTATATAATATATAAGTATATTAATTAATTAATTTAAAAGTTGATACGTTATTTATTGGCAGTTAAATGTTACAATTGATTTAATTATATAATTATATTTATTAAATATGTATTTAGTTAATTTTGTTTAATGAATTTATTTATTACGAGTATAATAAATTTATTAACGATTTAATAATTAATTATAAAATTAAATGCTGCGGTATATTTTGTATAGTAATTTTGAGCTATAATTTTATTGATTTAGTAAATGAATTAAAAAGAAAATTGAATATTTTTAGAAAAAACCTCGATTTTTTGCTTTATTTATTGACAATATTTTGTTATATTATATTTGATAAATATGTGTATGTGTGTTTTCGTTTATTCAGTTCTAGAATAGTTCTAGCTTGTAGTACGTTCTAAAAATCACGCTACATACACTGAAAATATAGATCGTTCGGAAATTACTGGCTGCAATAAATTGCGTTCGGAAATTCAATCTGCAATAAAGAAATGTTAGAAATGTAGCGCAGACTTCTAGTATAAATTTTGGCGCTGCCTCATGAAATTTTTCTTTTAAATTTCAAAATTGCAGATTCAAGGGTTATTAAAGTAAGTTATTTTCGAACGACTGATTACTTAGAAGTTTCAGAATTTGTAGACTGTGTAAACAAAACAAACTTAGCTAAAGTTTGTGCATACTGCTTAACGCTGCGATTTAGAAATTTTAGTTCTAATGTAGAACTAAACGAAAACCCCCTATGATTAATATTGTGTATACTGTCTTTGGTGTCACTGGTTTGGAGTCTTTTGTATTGTCTTCGAATATGTTTGAATACTTGACATTATAGAAAACAAGTCTTTCATATACAGTTTATGTGATTTTTATAAATTTTGTTTTAATATATATTAAAGAAGATTTAAGTAAAATCGAATTTGTATTTAACTCATATTATTTGTAATAAAAATATTTCAACATGAAAATATGATTGCTGTAAATATATATTCGAAGCTGCGGCAGGCTAATCATCTACCTAGTTAAAAACTCTATGACGCAATGAAGCTGGGGCATGACTATATCTATGATGTTATGCACTAGCCTTATGCTCCTCCTAGGAGTGAAAAAACAAAATATATATATATATTCGAGTTATTTAATATTATTGCTATATTGAAATTGTGTTGTTTATTTCTGTTAATTCATTTTGACGTAATTCAATTGTGTTTCGCATAAGTTCTGAATCGAACGGATTTTGAAAGTAATTATTGTAAATATTCGAATCGAATCGTGTTATATATGAATTAGACCATGATTATTCCAGTTATGCAAAAAATTTATAATATTTTTGTTATTTTATATAATATTTTGAATATCTTGATTTATTTTAATTTGTATGTTATATAGTTTCAATCGTTCGTTTGTCTTTGTCAACGTATTATTTTAATTAATGTTATCCGTAAGTTTAATTGAAAAATATTAAAAATTGATTATTAATAGCATAAAACTTTATTCTAGCATCGTTTATAATTAAAAACAATTAATTACATATTAATAAAAAAAAAAAATAATTTTTTAGTTTGCAACTATATAGAGCGATAATTATCAAAAATTATAATTATTTATGTAAATGTATGTACATAATTACATTTATTATTTTTATATAATTATAATTTATATACCTTTGTATTGCCATCTATACTCTTGGATTTACCTTTATCAACAAGTACAGTTTTACATGTGAAGTCTGAAAGTTTGAATATATTTTTTTTTTACCAAAATATTTCATTTTTCGAAAATGTATAAATTAATATACAAAATAAATATTTTTTTATTAACAGTTATAATATTAAAGGTATTTATTAAAAATTAATATTGTAATTTTTTAGTTTAGACATAAAATTTGGTTCAAAATATTAATAAATTATTTTATTTATTATTAATAAATTTTTATTTATAAAAATTTTGAAAAAATTATTGACGTTTACTTCACGTTTTTGTTGTTGTTTTTCTCAATTTCACAAAATGGTGAACAACAAAATGGTGATTTTTTGAAATATACTCGTATTTTTAAAATTTACACTTGTATTGAGCATTTTTTATAAGAAAATGGGAGAACTAATTTACAGGTGTTGGGATATTGGCATTGAATTTTTTGTAGTTTATGCTAAGTGTATTTTCAGCACAAAACCATTTTTAAATAACAATTAAAAATCGTTGAATAATAACATTTGGAATTTCATTTTTATAGATACAGAAAGGTGTGACACGTAAAGTTTTTAAATAAAGTTGGGTCAAACCAATGGTTTGCATTGTAGCACTTTTCCCTTCAACAAGTGAAAATTCTGCTTTTAAATACAGTCTATGTATACCTATCACACTATTAAAATTATTTTCATTCATATACAAAACTATTTCTAGGATTGCATATATTTTGGATTTTAAGGTTTAATTGTGTTAGTTAAGAAAAATAATTATATTTTTTAATTTCACGGAATTTACCGTTAGCTTTTTGCGTTTATAAAAATTTGGAAAAGCTTGCGGTTTCGGAAATATAAGGTGTCAAAAATTCAAATTTTACGAATTTCAAGAGGTGCTAACTTGAGAGGGGGTGGAGATAGAAAAAAATTTTCTTCTAACAAAATGAACTATTTATTAATATCTAAAAGCTCCTAAAATTTCAAGCTTCTACAGTCTGGGGTCTAGAAGAAAAACGACATCAAAAATTTGGAAAAAAAGGACTTTAAATAACGGTAAATTTGAGCGGTCATTTTGTTTTTCTTAAGTTGAGCTATAGTATACCGCGTAAGGGGAAGCAAGCCACTGCCTTTCTGCGTTTGCAAAATTTCAAAAATGCTTATGGTTTCATTGCAACAAATATTTAAAAAAGGCCATTTTTAGGGTTTTGGGGGGGTATAACTTCTAGAGGGGGGGAGATAGCTAAAAATTTTGTTCTACGGAAATAAGTTTCTAGTAAAGATCTATGTACGTATTAAATTTCAGCTTTCTATCTTCAAAGGTGTAGAAGTTTTGTAAACAGACACACGGACAGACAGACGGACGGACGGACGGACGGACAGAGTGAAACTAATAAGCACTTTTTTCAAAAAAATTTTTGGAAAAGTGCTAAAAAGAAGTAATAACACTAGAATTCCGCTTTTATGTGATTGTATTAACCGTCTGAACTTTCTGTAATGGAATGTTAAACTTCAAAATTATTAGACAAAATAGTTTTGTTATACTAGTTTGAAGTTCCTATCTCGTTCTATGTATTTACTATGAGCGATAAACATCTGAAACACCTACCCATTACACGTTGAATAGGTTAAATCACTTTTGAACTACCAAATTTTTAAAATTTGCCATAAAACAGTTACTCGACCAAATATCCCAACTCTTGAGCTGTTTTGTATATATACTATAGGGTACTGAATATTCTGTTTTATTTAATATTATATTTTAAAAAATAAAAATTTAATTTTTTATTGAACTATTATATAGGATCAGCCATTTTTTTTTTGTGTTATATTATTTTATTTAATTATATATGTATGTGATATTTAATTTAATTTATAAATTCATTAATTTATGTTTAAAACTTTTTTTTTTGTTTTTTTAATTTAATAAACATTTTATGTAAATATTAAATTTTTTTCATTTTTTTTAAATCTTAATAATTTGTTAATTTTATATATTATAATTTTATTATGATTGTTCCACTTTGATTTCATTTATTTTCAAATTCATTATAGATATGATTAATTATAAAAAAATGAGATGAAATTTAATTTCAAAGAAATTGTATTCATAAATTGGTTTTTTATTTTGAAATCAAAAATAAATTTAATTTAAATTTCATTTAAATTGTTTTATTTTAATATTTAATTAAAAATATTCAATAATAATCGATGTTATTTGTATGTGTGTATTGAAAATGTTAAAAGAAATAAAACTGAGATTAAAAAAAATTTATTAACTTATAAATAATTTAAAATTCTAATTTATTTTTTTAATTATATAAATTTAAAATTTTTGTAATACATAGAGAAATAGGAGATATTAATTGGTTTTTTTTTTGTTAAATAAATTTCAAATTAATTTTTAAATTTAAATTTTAATTAATTTTCAAATCATATTTTGTTTTTTCTCTTATTAAATTTTAAATTTTATATAAATCTTCTAATTGTTTTTTTTTAATTTTATAAATTTTTATTTTTGATTCAATTTATTAAAAAATATAATTTATAACTAATATTTGATTATATCAATGTTATATTCTATAATTAATTATTGAATAAATTTTTGTGTATAAAAAATGTTAATTAATAAAATCTACTTTGTTAAATATATATATATTTTTTTTTTGTTATAATATACATATACATATGTACATATAAATAGATATAATAATTAAATATATTTAATAAATATAATTTTAAAGAAATAAAAAAAAATTTAATAAATTATACGAATAATTTGTTTTATATTCTTAGAATTATTAGTGATTATTATGGTTCGTAAAGAACTTACTTGAATATTCGCCAAAATTAGATTATGGCTCGCAAAATTTTATCTCGCAAGGAAAAAATCATCGTTGCTATCGAGATTTCAAAAAAATTACATTTGAAATTATTAAAAAAGGAAACGAAATGAGTGTATATTTGTTATAACAATATATACATTTTAATACACCAAGTTTAATTGATATTTTAACATTTATAATTTATATGAAATTGATGAAATAATGTTTTCATTGAGTTCCAATTTATTTTAGAATGATAAGTACAGCGGTAGTAGTAGGAAAGGACGACGAAAATGCAAATATTGGAATGAGAATACGAAGATATATAGAGGATCAATCAAATCTATTGGAATTCTCAGAAGGAACATTGCAAATCTCAAAGTTTTTAATTGCAAAGCAAATTTCGCCAATATTTCCTTTAATGTATTTTAATTGAGTTCGAATTTAATTTTTCAAAATTTTTTTTAATTAAATTTACCTATAAATTGTTTACCTCTCTTTTAGATTAGTCTTCATACAGCTTTAAAACAATACGAGACATCAAATCAAAACAAACATAAAGTTTTGAAAATTACTTCTAGCCACATATAATTTCCATTCGCCTATAATTTTGAAATGTCTTTCGAAATAATTTTATTTACTCCCGGACAATAATATTATTTATAACCATAATAACCCTATATATTAAAATTTTAATATTTTAGAAAAAATAGAATTATATAACAGTAGAACAGTACTGTATAAGAGTATACATATATTTAAATGGACATATGTATATGTGTATATTTTATTGGGTTAATAAGAATATATATATATATAATGTAGTTAATAAAAAACAAATTAAGAAGTAAAATAATGAGTAAAAATATAATATAATAATTATAATATTATAAAATATTAATGAAAAAATAAAATATATATAATATATATACATATAATATGTCAATATAAAAAAATAACAATCTAGTGATTTTTTATCTGGCATCATCAATATCCTCACCTTCTGATGAACTTCTTATTGTATTATATTGAGAATTTCGACTTCGTAACATTCTTAAGAAACTGCCCATTGCGAATATCGTTTTACGATGACGATGAAATATTCCTTGATAAAGAGCATCACGAAGCTTTATTCATAATTTTTATATTTAAATTGAAAATAAAGATGTAAAAAAAATTAATTTAATATATTATAATAAAATTTTTTAAAATTGTTACTAATTATAATTATATCTCTAATTTATTGTAGTTAAAAAATCTAATTATTAATTAGATTTCTGTGATTTTAATGGAAAATATGACAAAGTCGAAAAAATTAAATGTGTTCTTAGTAAAGTTTTACTCTTACTTATAGTTTCGGAATGATTAAATTTCGATTGGATAGAAATAAGACGATAAAGAATTCAAATTAAAATTAATATAATATTATTTAAATTTTCCATTATTAAAAATATTCAAATTTCTGTTTGACAAATCACGAAAAGCTGCAATGTTGCATCACCTTAAAAATGCTTTTATTGAAAAGGTAAATGTGAAAAATTTTTAAAAATTAATTTTTTTGAATGGCTGAGATGACTAAACTAAAACTACTATGAAGCTTTTTGTGTGCTTGTTAAATAGCATATCGTATTGCCTTTCCAGCAAATTTGTAAAAGTACCATTAAGCCTAACATAGCAACTTTCAATAAAGAAAGTAAAAAAGAAAATAATTTGCCTTTCACAGTCCCTATTTCCTAAAATAGTTTCGGTTGTGACAGTTATTAATTATTAAATTTTATTTATTTTACAGTTATTCACATTTGTAACTTACAGTTTTTCGATCTTCAACAACATCTATTTGCGATGATAAAGAAGTCTGATGGGATAGACGGCCTACAAAGAAAAAAATATATTAAAATATCAAAATTAATAATTTTTTCTTCTTCAAATTTATAATATTTACCAGCTGCTGATAATGGTGATTTTGGTGTTTTTGGTGTTTTCGGTGATTTAATATCTTCGCTTTTACTCGTTATTAAATCTAATTTTAAATTTCTTGGTTTTATATTTGTAGTGATTGCCGTTTTATCAATTTCAATTTCAATTGAACGTTCACTAACAGCACTTTTTGGTGGTTTTTGTACCGTTTTATTTATTGTTGTTATTTTTTCTTCTTCATATTTTATTGTTGTTTTTGTTGTTGGCAATTGTTTATTATTTATTTCAGCTGTAATATTTGTTATTGCTACACTTTTATTATTATTTTCATTACTTGTTATAAGTGTTGCCGTTTGATTTTCTTCTAATGTTGGTTTTGTTGACATTGTTTTATTATGTTGATTATGATAAAGTTGAATTGATTTAATTAATTGTTCTTGTTGTTCTTGTTGTTTTTGTGTTAGCTGTTGTTGTTGATGATGATGATGTTGTTGTTGTTGTTGCTGTTGTGATGGTTGTTGTTGTTGTTGAATGTTATGTTGATTTTGATGAGATTGGTTATCAGTAGTTTCGGATATTGAAACCATGTTTTAATTAACCAAAAAAAAAATATTTTATCGTTTAACTTTTTTTTTATTTTAAATAATAACAAATTAAATTTTTGTTCTTTTTTAGTTTAATTAATTAAATGAAATAATTAATAATATATAAAAATGAAAGAATTCTCTTTATAAAATTTGTATTTGAAATTATTTCGAAGAAAAATTAACAAAACAAAGTAAAATTCGACTAAATAAATAAAAATTTAAAAAATCGATTATTAATTCTTGTTTTACTTTGTAATGACAGCATTAATTGTCATCGATTTAAGTTACGTTTTTTTACACTTTATATTTTTAGTTTAAGTCGTGGTGAATTAAGTTCAATTAGACCATTTAAAAATTGAAGAAACACAATAAAAATTGAAAATTTAATATTTCTTTTTAGACATTTATGATTTAAAATAAATATTTATTTAAAGACTTTTTTGACAGTTCTGACTTTTTATTTTTTTTAAATTTATAAATTAATTTATGGTGGTCTTGCTTCACTACAATAATTTAAATCATTCGGTATATTTAAATGTTTATTAATATCATTTAAATCAAAATTGAAATATTGATGATTTTGTTGAATTTGTTGATGATGTATATTTTTAGCACCGATATCATATGAATTATTACAATTATTGGTAGTACTAGATGGCGTTATAATTGGTGTTGAATTTGATGATGTTTCATGTGATGAAAAATCAGTTAATATTATTTTAGGCAATATTGTATTATTAATATCATTGATATCTAAATGACGTAATGTATTTATAAGATCATTAACATTATTTGATGATTGATTTTGTTGTTGATGTAATTGATATTGTTGTTGTTGTTGTTGTTTATCAATTTTTATTGTTTGACAATTACAATTATTTAATAATGATGGTAATATATTTGTTGATGTTGTTGCTGTTGTATCTGATGTTGTATTTGTTAATATATTTGATGTTATCTGATCTGTTGATATTTGTATTGTATTATTAAATATTAAATTATTACAATTATTAATATAATTATTATCGTTACTATTACTATTAATTATTGTTGAATTAATAATATTATTACAACAACAATTATTTAATTCTTCAAATATTATTGTTTGATTTTGATTTTGTAAAGAATTATTTGTATTTGGTATTATTTTAATAATATTATTGCTTTTAAAATTTGTTAAATCACTTAAATTATTAAAATTATTTAATTGTTCAATATTTGTTGCTGTTGTACCATTTAATGATAAATATTCACTCATACTATTTGTCATTCGACAAAATGTTGATGTTGGTATTGTTATTTTATTTTGTTGATTAAAATTATTTGTTATTATTAATTCTGGATTTCTTTGAACGTTAGGTGTTGTAATTGTTAATAATTCATCAAGATTATTAACATTTAATTGATTAAAATTTTTATTATTGTTATTATTATTGTTTATGTTAATATTTTCGTTAATTAAATTTATTTTATTATTATTACTATTATTATTATTATTGTTATTATTATTATTGTTTATATTACGAGAATTTTTTGTTGTATTTATGTCTATACGTATTTGACGTTCATTTGATATTGATGAATTTGATATTGTTTTTTTAGCATCATTATATCCGGAATATTGTTGAGGACGTTTATAACGTTTATTATTATTATCAGTAAATGGTTTTTGTATCTGAATTATACGTTTTATAGCTGTATATAATTTTTTGTCTGAAAAATAAATTAAAATAAATAATTAAATAAATAACAAAGTTAATTTATTAAAATAAAATAATATTAATTTATGAATGAACTAAAATATCTGTGCACAACATGTGCTTTAATTTTAGAAAAAATCAATAAATAAATAATTTATAGCTCCAATTTGATTATTTTATGGTTCTATTTTGATATTTAAAATTAGTTTAAAATGACAATTTTTATTTTGATTCATAATTTTTCTTAAATTATTTTTGAATATTTCAACACTATAGCACGTATAACAGTTCGTATAACAGTTTATTGAATTTTATTTTATTTTTTTGCATATAATTAGGCTGGTATTTTTGATATCGAAATTTTAATAATTCTAATTTTGTAAATCTTGTAAATTGCATAAATTAATCAATAGTAGTATTACAAATATCACAATGTAATAAATATAGTAAAAATACGACGACAGTAACACAGTATGTACTTTTCCATCTGGCTTGTTTTAAGTTATCCAGATGGTAATTAATAAAACAGCAACTAATAAAACCCAAACTTTTTAAAAATATTACCTAAATTTAAGTTCCTACAGTTTTAACATATTATTTTTACCGTTTTTAAAAATAAATATCTTCTAGGAAAGGGCAGAGCCTAGACAAGATATTTCAAACTATATGGCAATTTTATTATGAATATGGCAACATTTTCTTTTAAAATTCAATACTGTTTATAAATTTTCTTCTTTAAAAAATACTTGAAAGTGTAAATTTCTCGTATTAAATTCTAAATCCTATTAAATTTTATAACAATATTATTCTTTTGTTTTATTTGAAAAATGCCGATGTAAAAATGATAAGTAGTCGCCAAATTTCAAAAGAGGAATAAAAATTAATACAGAACAGAATTTTTTTTACTATACTTAAACATTAAAATGCCGGCATTGAAATTTAATTATAATAAAAAAAGTTGTTTATTTCGTCTTCAGTTATTATTTTTAAATGAAACCTTAATCTTGGATTACTTTTAGAAAAAATTTAATAGTATTCATTCAGTATATAGTTATTAACTTAATAATTCAATGTATGTTTATGTGTAGGTATTTACAATGGAAAATACTAAGGCAAGTAATCTAAAATTCTTATTATAAACGATAGCATTTTCTAATTTTTAATGAAAACTTTTTATCCCCTTACATTTGTAAATTAAAACCCCCCTTTTGAAATACATACATACATAGTTGTTAGTTTTTACTCGTAAATACAAAAAATTCAAATGTAAGTCAATTTAATTAAGAGATTATGTATTTATTCAAATTTTAAGTAGTTGAAAGAAACATTTCTATTAAGTACGAATGTTAATTCAAAAATATAGATATTTTTGTATGCCCATTAAATGATACAAAATAACTATATAAAAACGTAATTGATTCGCTTGGTTGAACACAACGTCCTTATGAATATTTGACGATTATTTCAATTTTATAACAAAACGGTTTCAATATCATTTGGTTTGAAATTGAAATATTGAGTGTGTGTGTAAGTTTATTAATCCTTTTTTTATAAGTATATGTTTAAATTACAGTTATAAAATATACTTGCTTGATGAAAAAGTATTATGGATTAAGAAATAAAAATGAAAATGAAGAAATCGTCAATTTTTTATCAATCAATTTTTGATCGATTTATTCTTTTCTGTATCTAATTAGGTTTGTTGCATATTTCTAGGGGTTACATTTAAGTGTTTACAACAAATTAATGAAGAACATGTCAGATTAAATTTAAATGCGTTACCTTGCAAAAAAAAATACACAATTATTACGCTTAATTGCATTTTTTTTTTACCATTTTATAGCTTAGTTAAATGAATTAAAAACCGAAAATAACAGTAATGACTAAAAGTCATTGATGAAATTCGTGACCTCTTTAGATATGTGTTAATCTATATTATCGAAGACGTTATAAGTAGCATTTTTTTATTAAATACAGGGCAATTGAAATAATGATTTGCTGTGAATACATTTAAAAGTTCTATATGGCCGACAGTTGTTTACTGAAGCAGTTAAGGAATTTCTAGCTACTTTGTGTGAATCAATGCATAATAAATATTTTTACTAATTTTTAAAACAACCATTTTGTGTATCATTTTCGCAATGCAACAATGCACAATAAAACATTAAATTTCAATTATAATCTTTATCGTAATTAAATAGGTAACCGTTGCAGTTCGCATCAACACTAGGGGCGTCAAAAACGAAATTTCACAATAAACTAAATTCTTATTTGAACATTATAAACCTGTACATATAAAAGGATTGGCTGCAGCCAGTTTTAAACCATTTTTGAATTCGTAGTTATCAAAACATAAGATAACGATTAATAATTAACTGCAATGTATTAATTTTTCTTATAACTCATTGTTATTCTTGTATCCAAGCCAAATAAAAACAGATTTGATTGTTAATATTTGAAGAGAGTCAAAGCATCTAAAATTTAGTTAATATTATGGGTTTTGAATGGCAAATTTTAAGCCTAAATTTTCCATTATGATGAAGAATTTACATGTATTTATTTTCACACGTATATCACTTATTACTTAGTTATTTTTGCAATTCATTTGCTGAATATTTTTGTTTAACTTTGTATAACAAATTTATTGATAAATTTTGTATAACAAAATATTCAATTAAATTTTCATTTAATTGATAATACGCATTTAATTTTGAATTAATTTCTAGTTTAAAATATACAAACATATACGATTGTGAATAAGTCCAATATTTTCTGTTGTAAGGATTCACATTAAGTTTATAGCAACAATAATTATTTTTTAAAGACATTATTGAAAATTTAGAATAATATTGCATTTTAAAATTAACAAAAAAAAAAACAATTAAATAAATTTTATTTTTCATTACAAAATATTTTCTATTAAAAAATATTTTATTAAATTTTATTATTATTTTCTTTTACTAAATATCTTACCGTTATTATCATTGATATTCCGTATTATTGAATAATTTTCATTACAATTTATCGTATTATTACTGTTATTATTACTATTGATTATATTATTAGATTTACCGTTATTAATAAATATTATATTACCACTCTCTGGTCGACTACAATTTAAACTAGTTGCTGCTGAAAAATCACTTTCATTAAAATATTTTTGCTGTTCTTGTTGCAATAATTCTAATTTTATTTCTCCTTCTATTTCTTCTTCTTCTTCTTCTGGTTCTCCTTTTTGTACTTCTTTTATTATAATTTGTTGTTGTTGTAGTTGCGGTAATTGTTGTTGTTGATGTTGATAATGTTGTTGTTGGTGTTTTTGATGTTCTTGTTGTAATTGTAATTTATATTTTTTAAATAATTCTTGTTGTTGAATTAATTTCTCTTGCTTTATATTATCAATATGGTGGTGTTGACGTATTTTTTGATTTAATGCATTTTTTTCATTTATCGATTCTAAATAATGTAAATGTGACTGAAACCCTTCATCGTAACAATCTGAAGCCAATTGAATTAAATCGTCTTCAAGTTTTTTCCAACAATAAGAATTTTTACATTTATTTTTTATTTTATTTAGAATTTTAGTATTATTATTGTTGCTACTACTACTAGTATCAGTATTACTATTACAAATGCCTTTACAATAATAACAAATATAATTTTTATTTTTATTATGATTTTTAAATATTGTTTTTGTTATTGTTGTTTTTCTATTATTATATTTTTTATTTGTTTTTAATTGTATTGCTGTTTTATTTTTATTGTTAAAGTATGGAGGGTAATGTAGAATTTTTTTATATTTAATTTTTTTTCTTATATTATTATTATTATTATTATTATTGCTGTTTATGATATTATTGGTGGGTCGTATTCGTATATTACTGTTATGAAAGTTTTCATTACTTTCAATATTATTATTGTTGTAATATAGATGGTGCTGATGATTTTGCTTTTGACATTTTAATGAAGTGATTAATGATTTATCATATTTATTATTTTTAATTTTAGTCTCTTTACTTGTACTATTACTGTTGCTTATATTTGTAACGATAGTATTATAATTTTTTGTTGCATTTGGTATTATATTTTTCGTTGTCTTATAATTATTATTATTATTCTGATTAATTATATTTTGTTGTTGTTTTTCTTTTATTTTAATTTTATTTAAATTATCAAAAGTTTGTAAACGTTTCCCTTCAGATTTAATATAGCCAAGACTATGACGTATTTCAAAATTTTGTTTAACTGGTAATGATATTGTATTTAAAATAATTTTATTTTTATTGCAACCAATTTTATTGTTATTTGTATTTTTATATGAATAATAATTAATATTATTATTTAAATTATCATAAAGTATATTGTAATTATCTAAAATGGTTGTAAAATCTAATAAATATGGATTTTTTACTTCGATAACAGTTAATGGTCTAGTATTATTAATATTACTATAACTAGTGTAATCTGGAATAATTGGATTTTTATTTAAATTTTTAATAATATGTTGTTGTTGTTTTTGTTTTTTTTGTTGATATTGATATTGTTTATGTTGCTGCTGTTGATTTTGTTTATATTGTTGTTTTGTTTGTTCCCAATTATTATATTGTTTAATATTATTATTATTATAATTATAATTATTATTACTTTTAAAATTTTCTTCTATTCTGTTATATTTTGAAACTGTATTAAATTTTACAATATTTGTTGAAGAATTTTTACTTATTTTAATTGGTGTTATTGTTCCTTCGGCTTTTGTTTTTATTTCTTCTTGTGTTTCTGTTATTGATTGTGGTGATGTTGTTAATTTTGGTCTTATAATTGATGAAGATTTATGATGATAATTTTCTTTTATATTAAATTCATAATTTAAATCATTTAAATTTTTATTATTATTATTCTTTTTTATTATTTTATTATAGCATTTAATAGAATTTTGTCGTGACCAAATATATTCTTGTCGTTCAATTAAACGTTTTATATCATCAATTGATTCAATATTATTGATACGTTGGATTGTATCATTATAAATTTTATTATTTGAAGTTATTAAATTGATTTCTTCGCATAATGTCTTACGGCCACACAATGGAAAGACTTCTGTAAATCTGAAAAAATTGAAGAAAAATAAAAAAAAAAAAGGGAGAAGAGAACGAGAAAAACAGATATTGAAAATAGTATAGAAAAAGAAATTGCTATCAATTATATTGGTTTTGAAAATTGGTTTTTCAACAACATAACATACATACTTATACATAACATACTCATTCAATGTTTATTTAGGATCTCAAATTTTCAAAATTCATTGTTATAAATTTGGTGAAGAGGAGGAACACAAAACAAAAAATTGATCATTTATAATGCACATGATTTAAAAATAAATTTTTATTCTATTGGTTTAATTTTTTTTTTTTTTTTTTTTTTTGTCTCATAAAACTGAAAATTGATTTGAATTGATACAAAAAAATTATATAATTTAAAAGGTTATAATTATTGTACCGGAATTTATTGAAAATTGACGTCAATTTTAAATATTGAGAATTGTAAATGGAAATTTTGGAATAATAAAATTTTTTGTTAGGATAGCGATGACGTTTGTCAAGTGTTTACACAATTTTGATGAATATTTTAATAAAGTGTAACTTATTTTTAAAGTAATTGTGATATTGTTTTGATTAAAATGTCAAATTAATTTAAAAAATAAAAATTTGTTGAGATTTTGATGATGAGTTTTTAATATTTTTGTGCTTTATCGTTTAACCATTTTGTTTTTTTGGGGTAAAATATTGTTCTGTAGAAGAATTTCGTGTAGCTGTTTGCTTAATATAGTAAAAAAATGGCAAAATATAGTGAAAATTTTTCATAAATATTTCTTCTAAATTTCAAGAAAATTTATAGTAAAAAATTTTAACACATATTTATATTTAATAGAAATTCTGTTTTTGGAAACAATTTTCGACTTTTCTCGTAACAGTTTTGGACTTTCGATGTCGCAAATTAAATTAAATGTAATTATTAATTGAAAATTTCTTTTTATCTATTAATTAAACAGTTTTTAATTTTATTTTAATTTAATTTGAATATCCTAACTATGTTCATATACATAATTTGAATTCAAAATCCTAAAATTATGCAATATAATATTTATTAGTTAAACAATTTTGAAATCAACGCCTTGAATTAACAAGATATATATATAGATATTAATTGATTGGTGTAATAACATTGTAATTTTAACATTATATTCCGATATTTAACTGTCAAATAATTCTTTATCATGAAATACTTCATATTCTGATATGTTATTCACCCCATTAATCCAATTGAAAATTTCACCCCATTGAAAATTATACTTATATAGGTACTTGTAATCCGTGTAATAAATATGTGTACATACATATATACTAATATATTTTAATTTAACATTTATGTATATTTGATAATAATATCAAATTAGTTCTGACAGTCCGAAGACAAGTTTCCAATTATTATTACAAAAAAAATTTTGCGTGACTAATTAATAAAAAAAAAGTGTTAATAATTGATAGTATAATAAAATAATTATTTAACGGATGATGTTGACGTGTTATGTTAACGTTAAAAACCTAAAAAGCGTTGAAATATTAATAAAATAATTTCGGAAGTTATAAACACATAATTTTTTAAATGATGGAAATATTAAGGATATTAACAATAATATAAATAGGTAAATACATTTATAGGTAAAATGTCTAACATTATTTTAAATGATTTTAAGGTTAATAATGTAGAAGAATGTTAAAAATTCAATGGAACATTAAACGGTTTAATATTTTCATTACATTTTTTCCCCGTTTTATAAATACTAGATGAATTCGTGATTGATAGTTTTATTTTCAAAATTTTTACATTATATGCGTTCGTGTGTTTGTTTATTTAATGATTGAATTTTGAAAATATGTATGAAAGTATCATTTAAAAGTAAGATATATGCAAAATTTGTTTATATAAAGAAAAAGTAAAGGTTTTAAATCTCGGAATATATTGGTGTTGTTTCTATATAAAGTAAAGTTCAATTCAGGATTTAGTATAGACGGTATAAGTTAATAAAGTTGAAAATAATTAGATTTTTCATATGTTTAAGAATTTTGTTGCTTACTTTTACAAATTCAAAAATCCCAAGTTTAACAAAATATTTAAGAATTTTAAAATTTATTGCATTGTAACTTTTGAATTTAAAATTATTAGTTTTTTAAAAAAATTAATATAAAAAAATTCTTATAATTTCTTTTTGAAATATTATAGTATTTTCCTTGCGCAAAAATACCGGAACAATTTATGGATAGCAATGATAAAAAATCGAAAAATTTTATATTTTCCAAAAAGTTCATACAAACCTTTTTTAAATAATTTGTATGACACTAAAGGAATTATAAGTTTAAGATAATTGCCATTATTCTACTACTCGTAAAATGGTCTGATTTATTTCAACAAACCTTAATAGTTTTCGTGAAATTGCTCAAGGCTGAAATTCCTTGTTCCATGTTCTTCTGTTTACGATGATAAGATTTGGAAAATGCTGATTGAGAAATAACAGTCTTAAGTTTTAAATATAGACTGTCACAAATATCAAAGTTTGGGGCTACAAAAAGGTTAAAAATCGTTTTCATACTTAACGCTAAGTATAGAGATTTCAACTAAGAATATATTAACATAAAATGTCGCATAGGTAAATTTGAGAAGAATCTTGTTCCTGTATATGATTCGTACGGTTTGAATGTACGAAAAAAATTATTTTATTATAATGTTTTTATTGTGTATGTGTAATTTTGATTTATAAAATAATTAGCCTCGAGAAAATAGTTTGAATTTGGAAAAAAATTAAATAAATTCATTATTTTAATAAGATTTATTAAAGTCACGGTGGTATTCAATTTAATTGTAAATGATTTTTGTAATGAAGACATTTTATTATCGATTATAATTATTGAAGAAAACAGAAATATTTCAAATTAGTTGATTAATTATTAATGCCTATCAAATTCTTTAAGATCTATTTGATATTTAGCTATTTATTAACATGATTTCGATAACATAAACTCTGTTTAACAACTAAAATTTTAATAATTGTCATCAAAATTAATTTTGGAACATTATGAGTTCTTGTTACCTTTACATAACGTAAACTCAACTAAATAATAAAATTTCATTTTCTTTTCGCGTATTGCATTGCTTTTGCATACATTATGTGTATATTTTTTGTGTGCAAATGTAAAATATATAAGTAATATTAAATTTTTATATAAAAAAAATTCAACAATATTTTACTTTCAATAAATATATTTTCATAGAAATTCATAAAAAATATATGATTGCATATTATATATAAATAAAAATCAAATTGTTAACTAGAAAGACTTTAAAGTAGGTCGCAATATTTTTCATATGAAAACTTAACAGGTGTTTTTTGTTTTATTTTATTGACAAAGAAATTATTCTTTAAGGAAATTTTAACATATGTGCAAGAATATATGATTTGCATTTCAATTTTGATAGCATAAACATTTCTATGTAAAAATAAAATTATTCTTATATATACGAGTATGTATATAGAGTTGGTAATCATAGTTAGTATTACAACTTTTACACGTATTACAAGAAATTTGCAAAAAATAAATAGAAAAAGAAGTAAGCTAATATTAAGTTAAAATATGTAGAGCAAAGAATTTTAGATCATAGAAATTTCGAATTAAAATTTCTGAATTGTGCAAATTACACGTACATAAATTAGGAGTCATATAAATAAAATATAAAATCTTTTTGTATGCAATTGGTTTGGTATTCATGGTGCTTTTATTAGTTGATAAATTCATTGCTTTTACCACTTTAAATTGAACTCATTTAGTAAAAAATCATCAGTTTTACATTTGATCCATTTTGGATTGAAGGCTTAGATTAAATAATTTTTAGAGATAATGAGTTTTAAAGAATGTAAGAAATTTATTATTAAAAATTTTTCTCGATTTCAGGTTTTTTATCTAGGCTGCGATTATAGCGAAAAATTTTATATCAAAAACTTTTTTGTTCCACCATAGGCTATAATGTCGCTAAATTTAAAATCAATTTACGAGACAATCTCCGAAAAATTTCATCATCATTAATTTTTTTATGGAATTGAAATTTAAAGTGGCCAACAAATTTTTAAACTTAAACTAATTTGGAATTTTTTAAACTAATTTTGAAAGTCCTTTAATATTAATAAATTTGTTTAATAAAATGCGAAGATTAAGGGCGAATTAAAAATTTGTTTGAGTTGAATTCATTTTACAAATTTTGTAATTAAAGTCGAAATTGTTTTGTAATATGAAATGAAAACTTTAAATCGGAAGATTTTCAAATTTGAAAAACGCAGCACATTTTCTATTTGCCAATAATAAAAACAACTACGAAATAAATATGAATTTTTTTCCTTGTTTACTATTTTTTAAATAAAATGAACAAAATTTTAGGAAAAAAAAATTTTTAAATGAAAAACGCAAATTTAATTAATTGAAAAAAATCATTGAAATTAAAATTAAATAGAAGCACGCAAATTATATTACATAAGTTCATTTAAAAAAACAAAAAGAAAAAATAATTATGACTAAAATTCAATTTTTGTAATTTACGTGTTTTAGTCGTGACGTGTAACGCCTCTAATTAAAATAAAGGATTATCTTTGGTAAACAAAGAATTTATTTTCATAAGATTCTAATTTTATAATACTTTGTGGTAAAAATTATTTCATGATAAATTTTTCTAAAAATCCTATATAGTTAGGAGTAGCAAAAATAATAGAAAAATTATAAATGTCAAAAGTTATCGAAAAAAATGTAAATTTACATCTTTTATTTTACTTATTAAAAAAAGTGCCACAAATGGTTCGGTTCGTAAACAAGCATTTTTCCTTTAAGCAAGTTAAATTTTTCCCTAATATGACAATATATGTACATGCATTATGTATATAAAATCATTGCATACATCAAGGATGAGTAAAAATGAAAAATCAAAAGAAACTTAAACATAGTCGTCGAATTCGGCGCCTAATTAGACTAGTTGACAAAAAATTTCCAATTTTTACAAGACATTTATACTTTTCGCTTTTATAGATATTTGGAAAAGCTTGTCTTTTCGGATATATAAAGTGTCGAAATTTAAAATTTTCTTAATTTCCAGATAACTTGGAAAGCATAAAAGATGGGAAATGACTATAATTTTGGTTGAAGAGTTGCCAAAATGAAATTACACCAATTATCAATTAAGTTCAATTGAAGGCTTCTAATTTTAATATTCCGGATCGTTATCTAAAGAATTCTTTAAAAGAAGTTTTCGTTCCATCAGCTTTAAGTTTGATTGAATCAATCGAATAGAACATACTTCTAAATCTTTTTGTTATATGCTTAATGACTTGTTTTTGATATTTTCAATTTTAACTCGCAATTAGAAAGTCACTTAACTAAAACACATTCACTAAAACATACACTAAAATGCAAAATTCAAAATTAATTGGTTTTGCTTTTTTAAATATTAAATTTTTCTTTAGCAATTTCTTATTTTACCTTGGATACAAAGATGATGGTATTTGCATTACTTCCCGATAATTCTCATAATAATTATTTTTATATTCTATTAATTTTCTTAATGGTGGATTAATTGATTTACGACGGAATCGACGTCTTCGGTACATTCTTGATTGGTTTTTATAATCACGATAATGATTAGCGATTTCATGATAATATTTTTTAGATTTTTTAAAAAAATTTGGATCATAAATTTTACGTGATGTTTTAATTGGTCTTGTATCGAAAATTTCAATTAATGGCATTGATTTACCCTTAACAAATATATGAGAAGATTTCATATTTTATGATTTAATAATACCAATTCTTTTATTAATTTAATTAAAATTAATTTTATATTGAAATTTAAAATTTATTAATTTTTATTTTTATAAAATATTCAAAATTTTTTGTTTATTTTATTAATTATTCACAATATTTTAATTCACAATTTTAATTTAATTTTTATCTTTAATTAAAATTATTAATTTGATTTAAATTCACATTGAATTTGAATTAAATAAAATTAAAAATAAAAATTTTAATAAGAAATTATTGGTACGTTTACTATGAACAGTTACTGAATATTGAATACAAAAAAAAAATTAAAAAAGAATCAATCCTTTCTTTCGAAATATGAAAAATACTCTAATATTATTACCGACCGTATTACATGCATACAATAAGGGAGGTATTCATATGGTATTGAATTTTACATGTGAAGTTTTCAACGAAAATTCATTTCCCAGTAGTAAGGAAATACGAATAAAATATTTTCAGAAAGGTATAGATTTGTTTATCAGTATATTTTTGTGTAGTATCGTATTGTGTAACCTCGGAATTCGTTTTGGAGAGACTTTATATTTGAACAGAAAATCTTGAATTTTTGATTATTGTAGGATAGTAATTTATGCATTTTTATGAAATTTCGTATATCAACTATATACCTTGCAATATGACTAGCTTCTTAATTTCCTAGGTGATCCCGGTCTAGCTTTACTATGAACCAAATTTACGTTTTCTAGTATATCTAAGGAAATAATCAATGGAAGTTGTTAAAATTTAAGACTTACTGAAATTTATATTATTCGGAAAATGTGATCGATTATGTGCTGATCACATCAAAATTAACTTTCCAAAATCACCGAAAGCATTCAATACAAAACGAAATTTTAATATTATACAGAATACATATACATATATCGAAAATCGTATATATTGAAAAATATCTATACCAATATAAAAACTATTAAAATAAAATCAAAAATGTAATAAAATAATAAAAAAAAAAAACAAAATATAATAAGAAAACAATAAAAAGAGAAAAAAAGAATTATTATAACAAAATCAATTTAGATATCCTTTGAAAGTCATTACTTATATTTTATTTTACGGTATCATACCACCATATCAAACAATACCACAACATGGGCATATAAACAAAGTTTAGTTGAAGATGAAGACGGAGAAGTGAAGGTAGAGTGGAAGGTAGGAAGAGAGAGGAAAAGGTGAAGAATAGAAAAAATGAAGAATGATGAGGAAAGGAGAGTAAAGAAGAGCGTGAGCTAATGATGGCAGCGGGAGAGCGAAGAAACATTTATAATAAATGTTATAAGAAAAAAAAATAACTAAAAATGAAAGTTATAAGTTTGAAAAAAATGAAATGTAATTTGAAAAAAATAAGAAAATAAATAACAATGTAGGTAATAAAAATAATAAAAAAAATATTAGATAAAATTAAAAGAAAACTTAAAAAATAAGAATAATAATAATAAAATGATTATGTATGTAATTTTGGTTCCTTTAACTTAAGGATATATTAATTATACTTACTTAAGGATATTTAGAATATTTGAACAGAACAGTAAAAAAACGTCATAAGCTTTGTTATGGTACTTTATCAAAAATTGATAATTTGTGATTTGAACTAATTCGAGATAGCCCGGTGGACGGTTAGTTATCCATGGTAACGTGATCTTTGTGAAAGTTGGTGGCTTAAAATTTTATTGTGTCTAATTTATTGAATTATTCTAAATTTGATTACACTATTTTGTAAATATTTCAAAGTTTGGTTACAAAGTTGGGAATAAATTTGTAAATATATAATTATATATTTCTTACAACCTTCGCTATAAATATGTATTCTACAGAGGGTATCATAAATTTGTCACGATTTATATAAAACCTACTTGTATAACATTCCCGTCTCTGTAAAGTTTCCGGTGTTTTATTATATTTATGCCATATTATTTAAGGTATTGCATTTAAGTGAAACCGACTAACCGGAACGATAAATTTCTGTATTAATATTTAACAATGTTTCAGTAGTGTATTTAGGAATACATTAAATATCTGTATATATTAATACGGAATGTCATCACTAAAAAGGTCTTCAAGTATTGAACAACTTTTGTTAGGAAAGCTTTTGATTCGTAGGCTTGAAGTCTAAAAGCATAATCTTTTATAAAATCATTTTCCCGATACCTTAAATTTTATAATTCGACAATTTTCTCTTAATTTTGTGTTATAGAACTATTAATTTCGTGGACTTTTATTGAATACCTTGGTTCGACTGCAACTCAATTCAGTTTTTTACTATAATAAGGACTTAAGGCTGTTAATTAATTGGCATTATCTTAGAAAGGCAAATGTTGATATTTGAATTCGGAAGAGAAAAATTTAAGTCTTAAATTCTGATAACATGAGTTAAATGAATTCTCTGTTTGATAATATAGGTACAAAAATAACTTTTAATTTTCATTAATTTCATTTAAAATATTCATTTATTTATTCAATTTTTATAAGTAATTCAACATTTATTTTAATAAACATTAACTCTACCTTGAAACATTATATACGAAATATCAATATTAATAATTCCATACACAATTTTTATATCCGTACGAATGTATGTTCGAAGGGTATACTTAATTTGCCTTACCGTTTGTAACTCTAAGAAATAATGATCTGTTAGATATGGAATCAAGTATATGTTTTTGATCAGTGTCGATTTTTGAGTCGATTTAGAATGGTTTGTCCGTCTGTCCGTCAGTCCGTTAAAACGATAACTCAAAAACTATAAATGAGTTAAATTCACTAAATTTTCCTAGATGATTTATTATAGTAAATTCAGGAACCCTTTTTAAATTGGATGTGATCGAGGTACTGGTTCGGGTAATTGCCATACAACTTTAAAAATTATTTGGCATTATCTCAGAAATTATTGGAGTTATAATATAGAAATTTCGTGAAAACAGGTGTATTATTAGGGCTGCTATGTGTGATAAAAAACGTTGAAATTGACTCCTTGTTGTAGCTGCCGTAGAGCTTCAATAGTACTTTGGCCATATCTTAGAAAATATTGAAAACACAGTACTGAAATTTTGCATAAATTAATATGGTAATAATAACTTAAAGTCATAGTCTGTCATACTCGCTCATAGGATAACAAATTCGTACGGGTATCATAGAGTTGACACTGTCAACTCTATTTTTTTTTTCGTTTTACTTCATTTTCATTTAAATACGTAATAAAGAATAATAATACAAAGGTAAAAAAGGAAAAAAATAAAAATTATTTTTTTTATTTTTGTAATTTTTGTTCAAGGAAATTTTATCATTGTTGAACAAAATTTGTACTTGTACAAGTAAAATTTTTTATATATGAAATATGGGAGCCCGTACACCCGCATATAAGAGAAGAGTTGTACAAAATATTAAGAAGAAGAACAACAACAAAACAACGAAAATTGTAAGCGAAAGGTAAATTTCTTTATTCCTTTTTCTCCTTTTAGTTTTCGTTTTCGTTTTCTTTTTATTTTTCTTATCCTTTCTTTATTTATTTTTATACCCTGCACTTCGTGAAGGGTATATTAACTTTGGTATGGAGTTTGTAACTACTTGAAGGAGTCACCTGCGGTATGGACATATATATATATTCTTGCTCAGCGTAAAATTCTGCGTCGATTTAGACATGTCCGTCCGTCCGTCCGTCCGTCCGTCCGATCGCACGATAACTCAAAAACGAATAATGCAATCGACACCAAACTTTCACAAGTTTTTTCTTTTGTGCCAAGGACGAACCCTATTGTTATTGGACTAAGTCGGACAACGGGTTCGGGTAGCTGCCATACAACTCTAAGAGTTTATTTTAAATATTTCAAAAACTAATAAAGCTATAAATATAAAATTTTGTATACATGTGTCCAATTACATTCTACATATGCTCTAAAAATTATAATGGGATAGCTGCACCGGTTCGGGTGGCTGCCATACAACTCCAACAGCAAATTTTTTATATTCGGAAAAATAATAAAGTCAGATTCATGAAACTTGGCAGTCATGTGTCCAATTATAGATCAAATATATTTCTGAAGTTTTAGAGGAATCGCTTGACAGGTTCGGGTACCTGCCATACAACTCCAGAAGCTAATTTTAAATATTTGGAAAAATAATAAAGTCAGATTCATGAAACTTGGCAGTCATGTGTCCAATTATGGCTCAAATATATTTCTGAAGTTTTGGTGGAATTGCTCGACAGGTTCGAGTAGCTCCCATACAAGTCTAAAAGCTTATTTTAAATATTTGGAAAAATAATGAAGTCAAATTCATTAGACTTGGCAGTCGTGTGTCCAATTATAGGTCACACATATTTCTAAAGTTTTGGTGCGATTGCTTGACATGTTCGGGTACTTGCCATACAACTCCAAAAGCTTATTCTTAATATTTGGAAAAATAATAAAGTCAGATTCATGAAACTTGGCAGTTGTGTGTCCGATTATAGATCAGATATATTTGTGAAGTTTTAGTAGAATTGCTTGACAGGTTCAGGTGCTTACCATACAACTCCAAAAGTTAATTTTAAATATTTGTCAAGTTAAAAGTTAATATTAAATATTATAAATAAATATCCGACTTGGCAGTCGGATGTCCAATTATAGGTCAGACACGTGCGAGAAGTTTCTATAGAATGATTTCAGAGGTTCAAGTAATTGCTACACAATAACGAAAAGTGCAGGGTATAATTCAATCGGTTTATACCGACTGAAACGTTTTTACTTGTTTCATATTTTATTTGTTATAACTTGATAGTAATAATACTTTCAACAACATCTAATATAAATTGCTTCATTTATTGGCTCTATATTATACTTATATACATTAATGTATATATATGTAATATGTAATTGTGTGAGCACAAATGTGTATATTTTTATTATAGAAATAAGTATGTACAGAATGTATGGCGATTTGTTTTGATAAACTAAAATTTATGTCATTATTTTGATAAACTTGTTAAGTAAGGTGTACTTGTATATATGTAGATGTACATAATTATATTTTGAACATCATATGTATGTAAGTATGTATGAGTTACTGTAAATGGTTCTATATAGTGTATAAGCCAATAGGTTTTCCCAAAAGTAGCTAACAATTTATTATATAGGTATACATATTTGTTCGTATGGATGTAAGCGGGTAATATATTTATATGCAGTAATAAATTCATGAAAATGAAAATTTTCAAGATAATTTTTCTTTTTTTTGTTAATTTTCTTTTTTTGGTACAGTTAAGAACAAGAAAATAGTTGTCATATTGAATTTTTTTATTATAATATAAAAATTTGTAAATGATAGTTAATAAGAGTTTATTAATATAGTTCACATGCGAATATATAGCAATTGATTGCAGTGCATAAAATAAGGGAGGTATTGTGATAACTCCAAATTTCATGTATCTGGATTTGAGCTGAAACGCATTTCTGTCGCGAGTAAGAAACCCAAATAAACTATTTTTGACAAGGTGTCTGTCTGCCTTTCTTTCAAATTAACTGGAATTATCTGAGTTTATTTTGGCCATTTAATGCATTGATTAACTTTTGGGATATGTCAGGTCACAGAAACTGCAATCCTACTACGAATCTATTCCACGTTTTTGATCACATTTGAGAAAATTTTAATTTTTTAAAATTTTATATGATATAGCCAACGTCTAAGAATATGATGAGCTACTTAGTTTTTTGAGGAAATCATCACAATAAACATTTTTTCCTCATATATTTTGCCCATTATTAAAAGAAAACTACGCATTTTGCAAAAATTTTATAAAAACTTATAAACAAAGATGTCCTTCTACGGTAAGTCAAATGTTATACAATTATTATATACAATTTTAGTGATAATTTGAAGAATAATTTTGTTGAATCGAATCGTCACACTTATTTTAAAAACGAGAATGTGAAGAGTTGACCATGTCAACTATGTGATACCCATACGAATGAATGACTTTTAGAGATGCATGTTATTTGCAACACCGCTCAATAGGACTTAATTTTTTAATTTATATAGATATAAATAGCTGCTTTGTAGTTTATACATAATTTTCGTTCAATTTTAGCTCTGTATATTTAATATTAAATAATTATTTTCTTAATTAAATTATAACAATAAACTGTTATAATTGGTGTTATATTGTTGAACTTATAACACCAATTGAATTGTATATCAGTTACTACAAGTTGTCTACTACTAATATTCTATTAAACATAACACTTATAGCCCTGTTACTATTTTTGTTTCCCCGAAACTTTTAATTTATAGCTTGTATAATTAGTTTCTGAGTTATAACCAAATAACTAAGTTGTATGCCACTACTTGCTCATATTCACTTTAAATGGGGTTCTGGCATTTTTTATAAGAAACCATTTGAAAAACTATTATGTACGTAAGTAAATCCAATTAGATTTTGAGTTACCGTTGTGATGTAGTTCAGGCAAGTAAACATGGTTAAACAAACTCCGAATTCGACACCCAACCATAATATGTTTTACCGTTACAAAATGAATGGCAAATTAGGAATGCCGTGAAAACATACGTTCATACCGAGATAATAAATTTAATTATCACTTTCTTTATAATACTTTTGGTGGCTCTTCAACAATTATTATTAGATTTAATAGAATAATTTCTTGTTATATAAACTTGAATATTCTAGAATTATATTGTCTTTTTAATTTATTTAACTTTGAAGATAGTCATCTCTAATGAGTTATAATGAAAAAAATTGCTATCAATTTACATATTTGAAAAAATATATGTATATCAATTAAAAATTGTTCTTAAGAGATTAAAAAATTAAAAATAAATTAAATATAGCCATTCTAATTTTTAGTGCTTAGCACATTTGAATATTTTAAAAGTAAATGAAAAATAATTGGTACTTTTAATTACAAGGTACTAACAAGTGACGTGAATAGTTCAGTAATGATTTTTTAAATATCATGTTATGAGAATGATAAATGTTAAATAATATTAAATCCGAAATTAAATTATGCACCAGTTTTGATAGAACCTCAAATTTTGTAAAAGTATTGTAAATTTAATTTTACAAGTTTAACTTTTATTAAGATAAAAGAAGTGGTGTAGCTTTTCCACTATTTATTTTCCGATAAAAGTTGAAAAGTCCAGGGTGATAATTAAGATACTAGTCGATAATTGTATTTGCAATGCTCGTTAGATAGTTACAGGGTTTGCAAGTTTTAACCTCAAATGGATTTAATTTATAAATTTCTTAGCAATTACTCATAAAAATCAATAATAATAATCAAAATAATAACATATAAAAAATAATAATGTCAAATTCATGATAGTTTTCTCGACCTTTTTTACGTAAACCGAATACAATTTAATTATTTATTAAAACTAGCATTCAATTTGTTTTGATTCTATTTGATTCTACATTTATGTGTAAAAAATTCTATTAAATATAATTTATAATATTTTTTTTGTTCAATCAGTTCAATTAATTATTTCACTATTAGATCAATTCTGGCGAGGCATTTCTGATATAGGTATATTGTAATAAGATTTCCGACATTCATTTTAAAGCAAAAATTTATTTGATTGCTTCGATCACACTAAACCTCTTGTATATATAGCCTTTATTCCTTTATTACAACTAACTTTTCAATATAATATTATTATTGTAGGTGGTTCTTATGTATAAGTCACATATTTGTATAATATTTGTGATGTTTGTCATGAGATTTTGTTTTATGAGAATTCTATTTCTTTCCTATGTAATAAAATCCTGTAGCGTTACAAATCAAATTTTCATTTTAATAGTATAAGCCCTGATTAATAATTATAGATAAATTTAAACAGAAACTTACTTGGAAATTTCTTCCAATTTGATCAGATATTTTAAATTTACATACACATCACTTCCAAATGTAGAGTAATAATCAAACTCCGGTCTAATACAAGTTAACTTTTACAGATTTTAATAATTATATTTTATAAAATTTGTGTATTTGATCTTCACATTTTGTTATATAATCATTTTAAGTTCTACAAATCAACGATATTATTATATGACATTTTAATTTTTTTATTTTAATATTATGACAGAAAATTATTATATTTCATCAAAACCACAAATTTATTTCTTATATTATTTTCTGTTACAAAATATTTATTATTATTAATATTACAAATTTTTTTTTTTTGGTTAATAATTAATTGTAGATCTTCAGGTGTAATTAAATTTCATATTTCTTTCTGACAATTTCATATTTTAAAATAATTTTCAATTCAAATAATTTTTTTGTAAAATTCAAATATTTTTATTGTAATTTAGTTACACAAATTTATAACACTTTCAGTATTTTCGACTTAGGTCATATAGAAAAGATCAATAAGATCAAAAATGTCACAGCTAAACATTTGATTACTTTGTGATTTAAAAACTAAATTTCGAACAAAAAGAATTAGAACCGAATAAAACTTTCGCTTCTAGCGACAGCTGAATAATAACTGTTTACTTAAAGTTGATTTATTTAATTTTTTGCATAAAATTTAAAATTGAAGTTTTGAAGCAAAAGAGAAAAGAGAGAAAGCTTTTCTTATTATAAAAGCGATCGAATTGAAACTGTGTTGTGTGAGCGAATGAGAATGAATTCAAACAAAGCTTATATGAAAATTTAAATCTATTGAGTCGTAATGAACAATAATTATTAATATAATTGATACGGTGGTGTGCTAAGAAACAAAATAAATTGAATAAGTATACAAAAAAAAAATACAATAATAACTAAATAAAATAAATTTATAAAGTGAAATGAAAATGAGAAAAGTAAATTTATTAAAATTAAATGAATAAGTATTTACGAAAAAGTTTTTTTTGAATACACATTTCATTATTTTTAAAATATTCACACACAATACAATTAATTATTAATAATAGAGCTAATTCTTATTGACCGTAAATTATGGAGTCAAGACCATTATGGAAAAACAATATTTGATATAAAAATGTTGAAGATCTCTGTTAATAGAGGTGAAAGCTATTGGGTAGCGTAGCAAGCATGTTCAAACTATGAAGTGGTTCCAGATAGAAAAACAAAATTCACCTCGATTTATATATTTATTAGACCTGAAGACTAACAATGAAGGGTATTTTGGTAAAATAGTTTTCGATTCTCGAGATAACTTCCGCAAAATGTTTTAGGATTAGCTGTTATAGAGGAAAGCGATAGATATTTCCATTTTTCGTATGTTTTTAAACACATTTAACACTTTTATTTACAAAATTTTGATAGATAGAAAAAATGTTATATGGGTTACCTTTTAGATCTCACTGTAGCCCATCGAAAAATAATAAAACAAATTTTCAAACCATCAATTCTATAAAGGGTAAAAATATTTGAAAAAAAGCCAAGAAATAAGGAACTATTTCAGGAGAAATAGGCATTATCAATTTTTTAACGAATTTCCTTGAAATAATATGACACTCATCGTATAGAATTAGATTTCTTTTCAAATCAGTGCGATCCTAGGAAATGCATGTATTTGTCACTGTAGTTTTAAAAAATATTTTGTTAACAATTATACATACATATATTTGGGTGTATCAAATTTTATTAATTACTTAAAATATGTGCCCCATTAAAGTGTCTCTTCAAAAATGTGAGAAATTTCGTGTAGATATGCAGACCAAAACACAGATAGGACACTAGATACAGTGCTAGGAGAACTGATATTACTAGAAATTATACTTTGCGGTCAGTTATATGCTAATCTTGTCCGATTTTCGTTAGAACAGCCATTAAGTGGCAAAAATGGAACATATTTGAAAAAAATTTTGTCCAAAATTTTCTATATCTTTAAAAGACACCTTTATAATAATAAACAAAAAATTATTTTTAGAAAATTTCTTATAAATAAATTTATAAAGTAAAAATGAATTTATTATTCAATTTTTATGATAATAACTGTACATTAATGCTTTCATATATAGCCACTTAAATAATTTCATTTATTTTGTAAGTATTTTTCTTTTTTGATTGTCTACCCTTTTTACTAGATTATTTACCTATATATTATTTAATCATTCTATCTTATAAATTTATTATAAATAATTTACAAATGTCTAATGCATGTATATGTATATATATCTATAAATATTATTATTGTATTAATATTAAATAAGAATATATGTACATATATAAAAAAAAGCAAAAATAATAATGAAATAAAGGTAAATGTATTTTGTACGAGTATTATAAATTTCGTGGGAAGATTGAGTGATTTGTCAGATTGCAATTCAGATTGTATATAAATGAAAACTTTATTCATACACAAATATACATACATAAATATCTATACATTATTATATTAATAAGAGAAAATAATAAGAAAAAATAATGAAATAAAATATTAGTTTTCTTTATTATCTTATTTTTATTCACATAATTATATCGAGTATATCGAAATGAACAATATTGTAAACATTTATGTATACATATGTATATATGTATGTTTATATATATATAGGTACAATATAGTTGTAAATAGATCTCAAAATAATCTTGGAAAAACCAATTTTTCATAGTAATTTCCATGATTGGGTTACCATCAAAGAAAATTGAATTTTGTTAAAACTGTGGTGTACCACAGTTTGCGTCGAAGTTGTTTTCGTGTTGTACGATTTATTTCTAGAATTATTTATATATTTTTATTTTAATTATTTATATATGTTGTATTTATATTTTATAATTAAATTTATAGTGTTTTCTTAGCGGTAATTGTGATGTAAAAGGTGTTCTTGTAGACATTTTGAACACCAGTTATGTAAATTATTTGTACAATTACAACTGTGTATATACTTAAGTAAGTATGAGTGAAAATTATTGGTATTTACTTTGATGTTGAATATTTTTGTATAATTTATTGGAATTTTATTTAGTAAAAGGACAGATACACAACAAAAAGAAAGTTTTTTCAAAAAGTTTTTTTTTTGTTTTAAATTAATTTAATTAAAATTTTATTTTACACAAAATATTATTATCTCTGAATATAAGAGTCAGGTCTATATTAAGAAGACATTAAACATTAACCTTCGCTTAAACGTAAAGCCTTACATTTTTCGGTTAATACAAATTTTGAATAGTAAAAATTCTGACGGAATTCCTTAAGACGGAGAGTAGTTTATGGTTTTACAAATTGTAGCTATTCTAATTCACAAATGCTTTTCTCTTAGATATTGCAAATAATGTACAATTTTAAGGTTATAAGCAAAAGTGACCTAAGTTAAATTTGGAAATTCTTGGACAAAATGTAAACGTTATAAGTTTTTTTAAAAAAAATTTTAATATAAGATTGAAATTTATGTTAAGTCAGGCTTTACAGAAAAAAGAGTAAAATTGTTAAGTTTAGGTAAAGATGAAAACCTAATTCGATTAGAATTAGAAATTCCCCAAAAGATTTTTATTTCGATTTGAAATCACAAAATTTTCCATTTTTTTTTTGTTTAAAATTACTAAAATATGTAAATTTCTTTGCAAAATTTGAAAATTAAATAATTATCAAGAGAAAATTTTGCTAAATTGTGTGTCCAAAATTTGCTTTCGATTTTTGTGGTAATCAGATAAAATTTCCTAAGGCAGAGGTAGTTTCAAGTTAATGTACTCTAATTATAATCGAATTGGTAGATTTTATTAATAAATTTCCATAACTTTTGAAAGTGAGGCGTGTTTTTTTTCTAAAAATAAATAGTGAAATCTTTTTAAGAGCACTTGATCACCTAGAAAATACCCCAAAGTTTTATCACCTAATAATATTTGTTCGAATTTTCTTATAGTTTTCTTTGTAGATCACAAAATTTAACACCGAGAATTTAAATTTCGCATTGTAACCGGATTGCTACTCAAAACATATGTTGAACAAAATAAAATTAATTTTTTTTTATTTGTACGTTTGGCAACATGGAATATAATATGCGTAAATAATTCTTTCAACAGAAAATAATTTCAATCTAAAAACATAATAGGTAACGATATTGTAGGCTATAGAAATATACAAACAAATATATATTTAGATGTTGTACACAATTCAGCGCAATAATATAGTAATTGTATGGTCTTTGACTGAAATCTTAAGGGTATATATTTCGCATGCTATAAATGAACTTCTTCTTCTACACAAAAAAAAAAGACTTCTAATGAAAAATACTTGCACAATATTATTTACGATTTAATATTGTAAACGGTGATATACACACACACACACATATATGTGTATTTTCAAAGGATATTATATAAAGAACAACGAAAAGATTATTTAATAAAAAATATGAAATAACCGAGAATTGTGAAAAATTTTTGGCCACCCATTGGGAGGATTATAATTTGTCATTTTTTTTTGTCTATTTTTTCTTATTATTTTTCTTTTTTATTTTCTATATAGATTTTGATTATTTTATATAAATTGATTATGGGTATTAGAAGAGAATAACAATATATGTATGTAGTTTGTTGCCTTCTTTGTTGTCTCTTTAATCATTTTATGTTGTAATTATATAAAAATAAATTTTATACACACAATATGATATACTTATATACAGCGGAATTTTGATATTTTTAACTAAGTGTGAACTAATTTCTGGTTTAGGAAAATAGAAATTTGCAAGTAATTTTAAAAATAAAGGCTAGTAATTTTCAAGTTATAAAAGAATATAAATTTTTTCGGAATGATTCCGAATTTCTTAAAATTTCGAAAAATTTCCGAAAGTTAGCATGAACAATTTTATAAATAAAGTTTTCTTTTTTGCATTGATGTAAATGTAAATATGTTTGAAAGTTTATGGAATTTTTTAAAATACTGCCAGTAATAAGTTAAGGAGCTTTGAAATAAAGTAGCAACTAAACCTAGTATAAAGTCCACAATCTGAAAACGGAGAACTTTTCTTTTGTTAAGCATAGCGATTTGAGACTCGATACACATTTGATCTAGAAGAGCTTATTGTTTGTCAGTTAGTTAGATTTTTGAGTTCTGACACCTAAACAGGGAAATCCTATCACAAACTATCAAGAATGCTTGGTAAACTAACTAGGTTCCACTTTAAATATAAAAAAAAAAAAATATGTAAATTGTTCAATATATATTAATTCAACTGTAATTGTAAAAAATCTTTTGATAAAGGAGAATTATATTATAAAAATAGACTAATTTCTAATTTTTATATAATGAAAGTAAAGAGATAGGAAAATAACAAAAATAAATTAGTTAAAATAGAAACAAATTACAAATTGTCTAGAATTCTTATAATATGAATCAGTTGAATTTATAAATAATAAATATTTTGTTTTTAATATTAATAAAAAATTAGCTACTGCTTATAGAACTAAATTTTATTCGTACCATAGATTGGATTAATAGGTGAAAGATTTTTATATATAAAAAGCCTAACATATTTATGATTCCGAAGGGTTTAATAAAAGGATTATAGAGAGATTAAGGCGAGAAATGAATAAACTGTTGTGTCCTATAATTTTATACGATAATATTAAAGATATAAAAAAAAATTATAACAGTTTTTTGCCCTTTTTATTTTTGCAAGATAAGTAAAATTGTAATAATGCTATTTGTATGTTTATAATAATATGATTTAGATATTTTATTTATACAGCCGTAAAAACTTAGCAAAAGGTCAATATATTTAAAAACCTGAACATGTGTGACTATTATAGGTTCAAAAACTTTGTATAATTTTACTTTGAATCTTGCAAAGAAATTGTTGTTTTTTTTTTTTTGAATTTATACATATGTTAAAGAGCTAAAGCTTACACTTTGTAAAATAAAAATTTTAATAAAATCAAAATAACTTTGAAGGATTAAAGAAATTTATTGGATGGGCCTTAATAGGCAATTTATCATTGCTTCTAAGTTACTCAATATTATTAATAATCTCAGTTGATAATTTGATTGAGAGCATTCGCTGTTCTCCTTTATTTGTATATCTCGTTTTTTCTCCTCAAACTTTAAGCTCTTAAGAAGTTTTTATGAGTAAGATGCTCTTTGTTTACACTCAAATTTCTAACAATAAAGATTATCTTATGTTGCATCTTCTTCATATCCTTAGTGTGTGTGTATCTTTTTTGATTAACATGTCAAATTTTTTATTTCATAACAGGAGTACTTTGCTAAATTAGTCATTATATAAACTAAATTTTTAATCATATAGCGCATCTTATTAGGTACGACATAACTTAACTTTTGAGCTATAAGTATAGTTTTTTTTTGGGACATTGAAATCAAGAAATTGTTTTTTTGCAAAAGACGAATATTTCCGGAAGACCAATTTTATAATAGAAGAGAGATGACTTTTTCATGTAATTCATATAGTTTGTGGATTGAAAAATTAGAGTAAGTGTGTACTGCAATCTGCAAGGGGGATGTAATAAGCCTCTTATACTCATTTAATATGCAAGTTATCCTTCTGTTTCATTTATAACAAGTAATCCTTCAGTTGCCATTATAAGAATGTTTGTTATAATACTCGGTTTTAGTGGTTTTAAATTAACCATTATCATTCTCAGTTGATAATTTGATTAAAACAACTCGCTATTCTCTTTTATTTGTTCTTCAATAAAAATGACTGACAAACTAAAAATTCTTTCATAAAATGCATTTCAAATTAATCGAGTTAAATATTTTTTTCTTTGAATATCATCACAAGAAGAATAAGAAATTCAAGAATAATAAGTGGAAAATGAGGAAAATCAAATATTGCCTTTTTATTGTAGAAGACGGAATAAAATATGAAATCCAGGTATTTAAGAATCTAATTTGTATTTCTTTGGTTGTTGTCGTTTTTTTGGGGGCAGAAATCATTTTCAAATAAAATACTAAAAAAAATTATTCTTATTATTTCTGATTCTGATTGATTCTAAATATTATGTGTATTTAGATAAATTTCAATATTTGTTTATGTAAAATGAATTGGTAAATAATTTAAATTATATGTAGACAATTACAGCATGTTATTGTAAAAAAAAAAAAACAAAATGTCTTCAAGTAATAAAAGTTTCTTTAAAATTACTTTGTTCCAGTTTATTTATTAAAAATTATTATTATTTTTGTTTTTGTGCCTAATTTTTTTATATATCTAGGATAAATTGCAATTTAAGATTTTTTTTTTATTATTTAGAAAAGACAATAAAATCAATTTTATTTTATTTTAGTTTATATCACGCTTAGTAGAATGTTTATAGATTTTAGAGCATGTCATTGGAAATTTTCATAACTAAATTAAATTTTTATAATTTCTAATGAAAATACCGCGAAATGTTTTAGTTTTATTAGAAATAGTACTTTGTAATAATTAATATATTTTAAGATACTTGAAAGAAAATTTTAATTTAAAATTTAAATTGTACTAGATTTGACAAATTATTGACCAAATATAAAACGTGTTTACATAATGCAAAGAAACACTGGAATAAAATATTTGCTGCTGGGCAGTAGAACATTTAAATACGAAGTTGACAAATTTCCCTTTAAATAAAATAAACCAGATGGGAGACGCAAATCGATTTAAAAATGTTCATTGAATTATGAATATGTATGAGCCTTGTACATAAGAAACTAAGATGTAACAAAGTTTCGTCAAACCAATGGTTTCTTTTGAACAACTTAAAAAATTGTTTTCAAGAATACTTGAAAACAATTTCAATTGAATCATAAATGTTGAGTTACTTTTATAGGCATTAAATTAATTTCATTCATCATGGTATGAATATTCATAATATTTCGAATGATTGCATATATTTAGGATGAGACACAAAAAGAAATTTAAAGGCACGTTAGTTTAAGAGTTAAATGGTGAGTTTAAGAGTTAAGATAAATAATTATATTTTTGGGTGGCATAGAATTTTCCGTTGCCTCTCTATATCGGAATATAAGGCGCCGAAAATTTAAATTTTATGAATTACGAACGATAATAACTTAAGAGGGGTTGAAGATGGAAAACAATTTTCTTTGAATGGAATAAACTCTTTCCCAACCAACCAAGTCTGTCATAAAGAGGGTAAAAGTTTTGTAAACGAGTCCACGGACGCACGGAAGGACAGAGCGAAAGTAATAAGCGTTTTTGCTAAACATTTTTTGGAATAGTACTAAAAATTACCTTGCATTATTATTAGAGTGTTAAAAAAATTTAAAAAATGATGGAATTTCAAATTTGTTATACGTTCAGAAAATTTAAAAATTACCTTAGATTTTATCTGTATTCATTTCTTTATAAATTTTCATAGAGTGATGGAAATTACGAATAAAAAAATCAATTTATCATTTTGTTTTCATATAAAATCGAAAACATTTCGAAACGAAATGGAACCTTAAAGTAGATCAAAACAAAAGTGTTGGTATTTATTTCTTTTCTAACCTAAAAATATTAAAAATCAAAAGTATTTTTAAATTATTTTTAAAACACTAAGTGCGTCATATATACGAGTAGTTTTTAAAAAATTGTTCGTCCTATTTATGTCATAAATAATTTTGAAATAAAATAGGTAGAGAGCGTGTCAAATAAATTACAATGTATATATATATATATATATATATATCTATATATATATATATATATATATATATATATATATATATATATATATATATATATATATATATATATATATATATATATATATAAAACTACGAGCATTTTCCGCAATAATTTAAAATTTTATTAAGCTCCAATTAAAATGTCTTACCAGTTACCATTGCCATTATAAAATTTTTCGATTTTGTTTTTCTTTTTTTTTAACTTTTAAATTACTTTAATATTTCCTTTCTTGGAATATGTCGGGTAGATCCTAATATAATAGAAAACAAACTTTCATATAATTTAATGTATACAGAGAATAAGGAACTAAAAAGGATAACAATAAAAAAATAGTTCATTGTCCTTTCCATAATAAAAGTTTCCTTTAAATGAAGTTTATTAAACTATCAAAAGAAAATAGTCGTCAATAAATAAAGTTGTTTGTTTTTATGATTTTTGTGTTTTTTTTGTTTTATACTTTTAAATCTGTCAACTCTTTGAAAAATAGTTAAACAGTAAAATTTATAATTGGTAGAAGAAAGTTTATGTGTAGTTTATCAATTCAATTTTAGAATCTATGGTTAATATTTTTTAATGAAATGAAGAAATTGGCTAATAATGTTTGGGAAAATAAAATTTATATCGATGGTCTATATATAACTAGAAGAGTTTCTAGAAAGAAATGTAATTCAATTTGCGATTTCCACTTTAGGAAAAATTTACGAAAGTAGTTAATTGCATGCAGTAAAGTTCTCTAAGTCGAATCTTTTCAGCTCCTTTTATTTGTAAATAAAATTGGAAATGAACTCAACATCTTATTCATACAAAGTGTCCAAGACCCAACGGCATTTCTGAAATAAAGTGATAAAATGCTCACGTTTTTATTTATTTACAGCTTGAGAAATATGACAGGAAAAGCCAACTTATTTTAAAGCTCATAAAAATCTCTTTCCAACGGTCTATTATTGGTGTCAAAATTCTAAGTTATTTATGTGCAAAGTCAAAATTTAAAAAAAAAATTGTTACAATAAGTCTTTCTTTAATTATTTCTAGCTTATTACAGGAAGTGATGAAAAATTCCAGATATAATATTCTCGTATTTGTTAGACGAAAATTTTACGTCACAAAAATTATCATTACAGTCCATGCATAGAACTGTACAGAAATACCGATTTTGTGAAACTGGTATTTGTCAGGTTTTCCTAGACTAAAGAAGAAATTTATCAAGTAAACTTTTGTTTGGCTTTAGAAATTTTATCGTTTATTCTGGTAATATACTTTACAAGCAAATCAATAAATTAAACTTTTAAATTCAATTTGACTCATATATTTTTCTCTTACTGCCCCCGAAATCATTCATAAATGAAATATTTTTTAATCTCAGCTTAATTTATCATCTCAGTTAATTATTTAATCTCAGCTTAATTATTCTAAATTTTTTAATCTCAAAATTAATTGCTTAATTTTGGAATAAGTTGCTGAAAATTTACTTTGCCAATCAATAAAATTTTCAGAAAGATCCATTAATTAATAAGGTCTAGTAGCCTTAACCATAGTGAGATAAAAAAGGAATCTTCTCTATTATTTTTTGTTGAGGTCCGCTAATTTCATCATCCTGCTTAATAAAATCGAAATCCAGACAATCTACTCATTACATTATATTCGAAAATAATATTTGTATGCCCACTATAAGATCTTTAGTTTAAATATTTTGCAAGATCTCATTCCTTAAATTCAATTTCAATTATTTACCGCAAAGGGAACGTATGTAATATTCTGTTTAGTCATATAATAAATGTGCATAAGGTATAGGTAACAATAAGATGAAAAATAAAACCGGTATAAAGTTTATGAATTCAAGGAGAAAGAAAAAATAAAATTCATTTATTTTAATTTTAAATATAATATTGTGTGTTATAAAAATTTTATGTTACAATAAAAAAATAAAAAGAAAATTCTATATATAAAAGTTATTTTCAAATAAACAATGCACACACAGGTCGACAAACTTTCATTATCCTTGTTAAAAATTACACCGATATTATGTAAGTAAGTGAAAATCTCTTTAGTACATGGTTAATATTAAAAAAAGGGGCATGTGCCAAATAAGAATTTATGTAACAATTTCTTTCTACCCCTAAAATTATGCAACAAAATCATAAGATTTTATATGAAATTCATGCAGAAGCGTACAAACAAATGAAAAATTCTTAAATATTAAAAATATTTTTCTTAACAAAAATTTAATTTAAATTTTTTATTTTAGTAAATAAAAAGAAAAAATAAAATTAGAATTTTTTTTGTCATAATATTTTTAAAATTCAAACTCATCCTAATCGCACATATTTATTAAGATGAAAAATCTTTTACTAAAATAATTTAATAAAAAAAAATAAAAGCATTCGGTGGTTTTTCTCCCCGTTAATATTTAATGAATGAAAAATCAACTTTGTTAACGTTAAGCTTTGGGACTTCACGAGAAAATATAAAACCATAAATCTCTTTATATGTTTATTACTTAAATTTATTTTGTATTTTAAGGTTATTTTACAGACTCCCATTAAGGTAGAAGTTCAAAAGACTAAAGCTTAGAGATCTTGCATATTGTGTGTTTGCTCGTAAAATTTTAAAGTTGAAATGGTGAAATATAATCTAATGTCAGTGATTCTGAAGAATGGTAAGTCACTGATTCTGAAGAGCAAGTAGAAATCTGCTTTAAGCATTATAGTATTTTAAACTATGAATGTGTGCAACTGTTAATGTCTTATCAAATTGGGAATAGTACGTAAAATCCCAAAATCCTAGTGATATTAAAAATATGCTTCTTAAGAAAATATATTAACAGTAATTGAATGTTATTTAACAATAATTGTGTATAACTGCAATATAATACAATAATAGTGTATAACTATTATATAAGGCCTCTACTTTAAGCCGGTAATAAAATTTTTGCAATATATGCCGCTCTATTTCGTGATAAATTCAGTAAAATTTTCTTTATAAATGCATATGTAATATATTTGTATGTATCATTTCATTTGTATATTTTAAGGATTATAATAGGAGCACATATGTATGTCATAATATGTTTAATATCACATAATATAAATATGTGTACACACTTGCATGCACACATATAAAATAAATATGTAATTTACATTAATAATAGTGTTAAGGTTTTTGTCTGCCACGATAATGCAATTTGTCTTTCCATTCTTTTTATTTTTATTCTCACGCTACATCTATAATAATAATTATTATATTATGTACATGGTATGTTTGTGTATGAAAGTACAACAATATTTTAATAATATTTCTCTCTGTTATTATTTTCTGCAGAAAATGATAGTGAAATTTCATTTTTTAAGCTTTATTACATGCAATAAAGAATAACAGAACAAGAAAACAACAAAAGGAAAAGAAAACTTGTAATAAAAATATAAAAGTGAGAAAAGGAACGGGGGCAAAATAATTCTATTTTAAAAAAAAAGGACTAAAACAAAAAATGAGAGAAAAATGAAAAGAAAAATTAAAAAAAAGACAGAAATAGAAAGTATGGCAGAACTAAATAGGAAAACAAACGAATAAGAACAAAAAAAAATGAAAAAAAAACTCTTCTACGAGTATAACGCTGCAAAAACTAGGTTAAATACAGTTTTGAGGATTATTTTATGGTCTGTAAAAACTCTTTAATATTACGGAATGCACCATTAAATTTGATAGTTTTATGACTTTCTATAAAAATGGAAGTGAAAAGGCGATCTAGAGAGAGAAAGAGACAGAGAGAGGGAGAAAGAGAGAAAGAGAGAGGGAAGAGTGGAAAAAAAATCGCACAGGATTTAAAATAAGAGCAAAAACTTATGTTTTGTTCTTGTGTTCTTAGTTTAAGAGTTATGAGCAAAACTCGTGATAAAAAATTAAAAAAAAAAAAAGAAAATGAAAAAGAATAAAAGAAAAATTTATTAAGAAAAAAAGAGAACACTATAAAAACACTGCAGGCGATTTAAAATTATTTTTTGTAAAAAATATTACAAAAATTTAAAGAATTTTTTCGTTTTTTACTTTTTGTTTATTTATCATAAATATTTTGGTTTTTTATTATTTTTTTAGGCCTACGAAATTTTAATAAAAACAAGTAGAAAAAAACAAAAAAAAAATTTTAGCTATAAATTTTTTTTTTAGTTTATTAGTTTTAAATTTTTTTTTACACTCTTAATCCCAAATGAGCATTTAATTTCTATATAAATTTTTTTTTTGAAAATTTTAACTCTTTTCATTGTTATATGAAAAAAATCTTAAGCGTCTTAGTTATTTTATCGAATTTCTTTTTTAAATTTAAATTTGTGTTTAAAAACTTTATATTTCATTTAAAAATTTCGCTTAAGAGATCACAAATCCCTTAGAGTTTGACTAGTAAAACGCTAAATATCTTTTTTTGATAATTTTCTTCAACAACATAAAAATTAATTTAAAAAATTGAATTTCACCTAGAAGATCTTTATCTAATTAAGCCCCAAATTTTCTGGTAGAATGCAAGTTTATATTTTGAGTACACATTAGAATATTATTAAAATTTAATAAATTTTATTTTGAGATTATTAAAATTTATTTGTTTTTTAAACTTAATTTAACAATATAATAAATTTTAAGAAATGAAATTTATTTCAATATTCAATAGTAATTAGACATACAAATAATTCAATATAATATTTTCTATATATTCCAAATATCCTTGCTATGGGAGCGTATACATTTAAAAAAATTTCCTTAAAATTAAAAATGAATATTTTTTTAATATAAGTTGAAAATGAACCTGTAATTTGAGTTCTATTTGTATTTACTATGTAATATTTAAAAAAGTAACTATATAAGATCCAAATGTATTCATACAAATATATAAATTAATTGTATTATATGTATATAAGAATATTTTGTAATATTTTCACGTTTATCTTTTAACCCCATCTTATTATTTTATTAACCATGATTAATTAAACTTCTTCAAGAAATTATAACATCGCAGATAAGAAAATTTTATTATTATTATTTTTGTATTTTTATTTTTACACTTGTATATATACATATACAGGATGATTCTGAAAGTTATACAACAATATATACCATTGGTTAGAAGATCGAAAATTATTCTTGGTACTCGGAACTCGGAAACCCATGAGATTTGACACCCAGTTCGGAACAAACGTTTTACCCATTTTCAATCTTCTAACCAATAGTATATGTTGTTGTATAACTTTTTGAATCACCCTGTACATAATGTATATAATAGAATGAGTATAAATATATATATATATATATATGTGTAGAGAAATATATATTTTCGGTAAGCATAACATTTTTATGAATTAAAAAATTTCGGCTAGAGCAAATAATAGAAATTTATTTAAATTTTGATGAATGAAGTTATATTTATTTAAATTTTGATGAATGAAGTTATAAGTGCAACAAAAAACTCAGAAACTTTACGTGGGAATAAAACTTAAAATTTAAAAACCAAAATTAATTCCTCTATAACCTGATTACCGCTTTCAATTACAATCACAAATTAGCAATACAACGTGTCGTTGTTTACTTTTATTATTAATATCTTATTAGAATCACTAATAGAAATTCCTTTATACTGTACAAAGCAATGTGAAGAACAATTTGCCTGCAATTTCTTCATACTTCTGTAGATCGGATCGGTAGAGCATTCGTTTAGAAAGCATTAAGTCACTGGTTCGAGTACAGTTCGAGAAGAAAATTTTTTAATTTTTCTTTTTTAACTTGTTCCTTTGAATACGTCATTCACCTCTTCTGCAGTCGTATGCAGAAATTTCCATTATTAATTCCATGTATTTTTATTGAAAAAAAAAAATTCCATGAAATACCTTTTACTATTTTGGGTCAGCATCTAGTAACTAAATCATGTCAAAAACTCTAATTTTATTCTTTTCGTTGTTAACTTTAAGAATTATTTTGAAAATGATGGAAAATAATTATACAAAATCATTTCTTAATTCTACTCTGTTCCAAATCCCTACTTTATTTTCTTCTACAAATCTATTTCAATATAAGAACAAACATATCTTGCCTTTAATGTTAATGATATAGCCATAATAATGATAATTATTATACAAAGCGAATAAATTGTTAAAAATTTTTTTTTGTAAAAATTTGCATAATATTGATTATTCCTTTCAGGATAATTAAAAATTGTAAGAATTTATATTATTATGTTTTTCTTTTTCTTTCTATTTTCATTCATTAACAAAATACATCTTTTTGAATACATACACATATACATGTTTTTTGTAGATGTTTATTTTAATTTTCTGTTTGTACTAAATTGTAGAATAATTAACCTAAAAATAATGAAAGAGGGAAAGGGAAAAGAAGGACATTTTTCAAATAAAGAAAAAATTTAAATTGAAATAAGAAGTTGGTTTGGTGAATATACATAAGAATATTTTAAATTTATATTTTGTAGGTTTACACTGGTTGGTCTAATGAAAATTTTAAAGCAAGGAAGAAAATAGAGCATGTAGGAATGCTTTAAAAGGTTCACAATTAAAATTTGAAATTTTTTATATTTCGAAATTTGCTATCTATTTGTTCTATAATTGAAAATTCACAATAAGTGTTACATAAGTGACGATACATAATTTGTTCCTCAATATGGGCATTGACTTAAGATATTGGCTTTTTATAACTTTTATTTACTAATAAATATGTTGTTCAATTACCAAAATAATACACAATTATAGAGTAATTAACTATGAATAATAAGTATTTTATACTAGTCGATAATTTTAATTTTAGCTATTAAGATTTTTTTGAACTACTTGCATTTCAAACAGTTTCGCATACAAGTATTTTCATAATTTACTTTCATATTATTGAATTTTCGTTTGAAGTAAATTGAACTTTTAAAATTCAAAGCATATTTTTGTTAAAATGAGCATTATTCAGAATAGTTTTAACACAATTTTTACGGTACACAGAAGTTGTACGTCTTGCAATTTAATAATTTTGTGTTAAATAATGTTAAATTTAATACTTTATTAAGAAATTTGTGTAATTGTTATACAATTTATAAGAGAAAATTAATTTTTGTGTTTTTTTTTTAAATAATCATGCAAATTTTGTGCAAAATTTGAAATTTTGAAGTTCATTTCTAATATTTTAAAATTTTGCATATTTTTAGGGGTTGTATTCTACTAATAGCGAATTTAAATACACACATGTATGAGTGATTGTTTTACCATATAGCACAGTATATTCTATTAATTTTGTGCAAGCAGAACAATTAAAAAACGAAAAATATTTTAATTAAATTAAATTTAAATAAAATATAAATGATATCCTTAAAAAAATAAAAAAAAGCAGAATATAAAAAAAATTAATCGTTTTGAAGTTTTATAGTTGCTTTTCTTTTTAATATCGTTTAAATATTTTCCTTTAAAATTAAAAATTTAATATTTTTATAAAATAACTTTTTAATGGTTTTCTTTTTTAATTTTTTGTTTATTTTTACATTTTCATTTTGTTGATGAAATTGACCGCAAGGCGTCATAATAAATTTTATTTATTTATTTTTTCAATATAGTTATTTTTTTTTTTTTGAAATTTTCTTTATTAAATTTAAAAAATTTTATGATTTATAAAAGAAGAACTCAGATAAATTTTGGTTATTCCACTGAATGAATTGCATTTGAAATTGTCAAAATTAATAAAAATAAATTTTAAAGGACGTTATTAATAATGACTTTGCGGACTTAAAATATTTCAAAATTTTAAAAATTTTTTAATTTGCATTTATCAACTTAAATATAAAATGAGTCAGTCGTGAAATTTTGGAATACTAATTCCTTGCATTAAGTAATAAATTTTTGGGCCTAGTTTTCTAAAATCTCCAAAATTACGCCTAACGTTAACATTACAATTTCATTTGTTGAATAAATTATATTCGTGCACACTCATCAAAGCGCAATGTTATCTTTAATACCTTTTATTCAGTAATCAAAATTTTATAGTAATTTCTGGTGAGAACGGTCTTTCAAGATTGCAGTAATGTGGTTACAAGAAATATTTTACTATGTGAGCTTTAATTGCTGAATTGCGTATCAATACTACATTACTGCAATTTATAATTTGAATATTTTAAATTATAATGCCTTTCAATTTTAAATTTGAATTTCGTTTCCAATTGCATTTCAAATTTCTGTAACGTGAATAGCGGGTATATGATAAATTGGTTTCGATTTCCAAAACATAAATCCTGATACTGGAATCATAATAATTCTACACAATTGCACACATAAGTTGAATACTCATATTTGATGAATTGTATTTTGATCCGATATTGCTGAATTTCTGATTAAAATTTCGATATTTCAAAAAACTTCATGTTTGTTTCTGTTATAACTAAATTAATAGATATGCTATATACTACAAATTTGCTGATTTATCAAATTTTCTTGGGCTAGCGAATTCGTTACCATTTTGTTTTATATTTCGCTATTTGAATTTATTTTCCAATTTTTTGCGTAATAGCATTTTTGTTGAATTCATTTTCATGTGACGTCATATTTTCAAATGTCACGTCACATAATACTAAATTACCATATCCGCTAGGTTTCTTAGCGAGTTCGCCATATATAAAGAATAAATACTTAAATTTTTTATTTTAAGTACAGAAGCTTAAATGTTATTCAAAAGCCCACTAATACTTTTCAAATCTCATTTTCATAAACATGTTCAAAAAAACTTAAAAATTTTTCAAATTTAATAAATATGTATATAATTATTATTTTAAATAATTTATGACTGTATATGTATACATGTATACACGGCTATTAGGTAGACGTCAGTTAGACAAAAGTCGTTAACAATTTATTGAAATTTATTGAGAAAACTTTTTCTTTTTCTATCGAAAAATACAAAAATTTATTGAGTGGGTTTACCTTTTATATAAATTATGTAAATTGTGAGGTCTCAACACTAACTAAACGGGATTGTATATATGTATATATGTACGAAAATATATGTACGATAAAACGAATGAAAACTTTTAAAAAAGAATTTTTCTTTTTTTTTTTTAAAGATAAAAAGTTGTAGGCGAATTTTCTCTTCCATTTTGTTTTTCATTGTTATTTTTCAATTTTCATAAAAAGGAAAAAGAATTTTAAATTTTCATAAATGATAAAAAGTATGAGTGTACGTTATTTTTCTTCTCCATTTTGTAATGAAATTGAATTTATATCAATAGTTGTCAATCAATTACATAAAAATTATTACAGTAACATTTTGTAACTAAAAATAGAATTTATTTTTAAATTACTTTCAATATTCTTGTATAAAAAAATGTCTGACTTTTGGATTCACACATACATACTTAGATTATATTTTTACTTTTATGATTTTTTTATTGTAATGAAATATGTACGGTATAATTAAATAATTTCAGTGGAAAAGGTTAAAAAAACACAGACTAAACTTCCTAACGAAATTAGTTTTAAGTTTTTATTCTATGTAGTTATTTTTCAATTGAATAATTTTATATCAAAGATATAAAGGAGTTCGGTGCATTATCGTATAAATTATTCATTTTAAAGCAGAAACTAATTCACCAGCCCGGTATTGTTGAGAGCTCCAAAGGTTGTAAGTGATATTTTTTTATTTATTTATATAATTGCTTACATAAATTTCTTGAATGTAATGAGGCTTTCTTGATACCTCACATCATTATATTAAAATCCTATTCATGTTTAAGATTTTCGGAAATTTGAAGGTCTAACCCGGAATAACGAGGGGTGCTTAAAAAATTTCTTCTTAAACTTTTTAATCAAACATAAATTACGTAAATTATGTGTACTGTGCATATTATACATGTTTTTTTCTGAATCTCATTATCGAGACCTGGGGCTTTATGAAATTTTGCTCTAACTTTTGAAGGTTTAGAGATAAATGGGCTATATGAATACGTATTATTGAATTTTTTCTTAAAAGCGCTACATTGACATCAGCGCATAACATCAGACAATCTAAATCTAAAAAAAAAATATCTTTTCTAGCAGGAGATATGATATACAATTCGTTCGTATACAATTAAAATTAACAACTGAATCATATTACCTTTTAATTTAAGGCACGCAGAAACTAATTTTTGCAAATATTTTTTTTTTGTTATTTTACTTATTTGTTATTTTGAGTTGAATGTTACTTAAATTTTGTAATTAAATTAAATACTTCTATGATGAAATTGTAATTACCTTCTTAAATTATTTTGAAAAATGGAGTCAGGGAGTGAACTGAGTATTAAGCTGAGCGTAATAATTCAACTTCTTCGTTTATATTACCACCCCAGACCAGTTTTATGAATAAATTAATTAAATTTCTTTTCAATTAAATCTAAATTGAAATTAATAATAGTTACTTTTGTTTAAATAATTGTCGAAACAACAGGACAGTATATTTTGCATTATGTTAAATTCTCTTCCTTTGAATCTCTCTTAAATTTTTGTGTTGAGACAATAACAATGAGTATTTTTACTTACAATATAAATTGAATGACAGTTTTATGCACGAATTATTTCAATGTTATAATTGTAAAATTTTAATTTTACTATATACGAATAAATAGACGATAATATCACATCCATACAAATAGTATGACATACATATATATTATGTTGAATATGTTGAATATGTTGAATGCTAGATTATTATAAATTTTTTATATAATTTTAATTTTCTATAACATGATAGTTATATTCAATTAAACTAATAAAGCTACTTTTACAATGTTATACTTGTACACATATACTAATGAAATATATTTTTACTACGTCGAGAATATTATAATTAATTTGCATCACTGGCGTAAGTCTATTTACGTATATATATATAAGAGTAGTAATGTAAACTTTTACCTTTAAACATAATAGTAAATAAAAATTATGTAAATTAGGCTTGAATGAGAAATTATGGAAAATGCATTTCTAATGTACTTATAATATTTAATTATGACAAAATAATAATGAAGTAAAATATTCTGTTGTTGGAGCAAATTAGCATTTTTATAGATTTTAAAATTTAAAAATAGATTTTATAATTCTGTGCATAATTTGGCTTATTTATAATTAAGTACATATATTTATAGCTATGATACGGTCATTGATATAGTATGACGTATTGGATATCGTAAATTATTTAATTATGTAGAGAAAAAATTATTTTTTAGTTTATATAGCACAATTAATTAGCTGACTTTATTAAATATGAGAACAAGAGAAGGCTTTTAATTTGGAATTAAATTATTGAAAATTATTTTTTTATGATGACACGGAATTATCACAGAGAACGAGTAGTACTAGCACATACTCTTATAGGTATTGTGTCGTTGTAATAGATTTTATTATTAAAGTTTTTGAAAGTGTAGAAGGTTCAAATTGGGGCGTTCATTTTTTTTTATATCAGAGTTGATTTACGTCTGTCGGAAAATAAATCCGTGTACATTTTGTAACTCAGAGCGTTTAGAACTAGAAAGGACTACGTCTGTTTTTTTGACTATGCTGTTAATATAACACAATTAAATTTGCAAATGACTTATTTTTGAATTTGAATAAAAAGCATTGGATATTTTTATTTCTGTCATTTACAAAAGAGGGGCTATATTTTATGAAAGCGTGAGATGACATTGTCGAAAACTTGTTTGTTATTAATAACAAGAGAAATTAACATTTTTTTTTTGAAGTTCGCTCATTTTGAAAGAGAGACTTATATGAAAAAATTATAATTGCATTTCATTTAGGGAATAATGCTCTAAACTACCTTCTAGCAGATGGAAGTAGTTTGTAAATGGAAAGATGTTTTTTTATAAAATTTTTGTTATTTAAGTGTTATACAAAAATGTTAAGTCATCTTCCATAATATTTGTATTTATAATTGCGCACGCAATTCCTCTTCTTAACTATTTTTTTTATATAAGCTGTACTAAATTTTTATACTTAAACTGTTATAGACGAACAGTTTTAGAGTGCCTTTAAAAAGAGCGAAAACAATGCTACATTTAAGTTACATAAAGTATCAAAAATAAAATAAAAAATAATTTCCTTTGTAAAAATTTCTTTTTAAATTCAATTATGTTTGTATATTTAGTTTTGTGACGTTATATACTTAAAAATTATAAAAATATAAAGCTTATTATTTAGGTAGTTATCATAGAAAAAGTGGTGAAGGAGGGGAAGGGTGGACAGTAGAGCATTGAAACTAAAAATAGCAAACACTAACCATAAGCATAATGAAAAATAAAGTATGCAATGGTATATTTATATAAAAATTTCTTTGAATTTTGTAGGCTTCCCACAAATTCTAATTCATATATTTAAAAATAGAACAAGAAATTCGAATTATCATAAATTCTTTTTCAAAGGATTTCAAATCCCTCTTAATTTTAGCAAAATAGAACAAATATAACCATAATTTATTTTTGATATATTAAGGAAATGTAAAAATACTTTCATGTCTTTTAACATATTAAGTATTAGACACTAAGTGTGTAAGTTTTAAAACGGAAATCTATTTAAATATTTTTTTGATGTAGTATTGTATATATATTTTAGCTCTGTGTTTGTACGAATAGTTAATAGTTAGTAGTCTCCAGTTTGAATGCTATATTATAATAACTTCATGTACGGAATTCTTGCTAAAAATTAATGTAAATATTTCTTCAGTAAAACTTAGTGCGAGGCAATCTACAATCTATAATGCACACAATAGATCATTGAGGTAGGTCATGGTGCACTATTATCCTATTTATACAAAATTTAGTGAAAGTCGTAGTAGATTCCCACAATTTTAAGCTATGGAATAGATAGGTAAAGACGAAAAGATAATTATTTTTTAAAGATGAATTTTTGACTAATTAGTTATTTGAAATTTTTTTATTATACTCCATTGCGTGTTCCGGGAAAGTTTATTTAATTGTCTCATAATGAATTCGAACTCTGAATTTTTTAAAATTTTTTTTAATTCTAAGAGGATTCGTAATATATACCGTGTATTCGAAACTGGTGATTTCAATTTTACTTATAGTTTCTTTTCGGCGAATTTAATTTTCTCCAATCTCCCTGAACAACTCTCGAAAACGACTCTCGAAAATATTTCCAATTGAAAGTTTTAAGCCAGAAGAAACTTTTTAAATTATAGTTTACATGATAAAATTCGCTATGTTTGAAGCAGAAAAAAAAATTTCGGGCTAATTTTTAAAATAAGAGGGGTATCAAGTATTAAGAGTGATGGTCTGCCTATGTACGTATTCAAATTCTAGATTACAATTTTTTTCGTCCATTAATTAATGAAATTTATTTTAACAATATTTTGTCATTTACGAAAAACAGCTCGTTTTACGTATAACAATTTGGAAAGTGTATAACGTTGTCATAATAAAAGTTAAATTTTGTTTTAATCGTAAATAAGTTTTTGATTCCTTTACCACTTATTTACATAAAAAATATCCTTTGACGATGAAATAATATTTTAATTACTTTTTTTTCCATTATTAATCCACAATTCTAATTAAGTTTTTCTCTTTTATATCAACACGAAAATTTTGCTTTTATAGTATTCTTGTTGTTTTTGTTTTCTAGTTTAATACATAAAAAATGCATAATTTACCTTTTCTGTTTTTTTCTGTTTTTTGTTGTTTTTGTTTAATAATTAAGCAATTATAAAAAAAAAGTTAGCTAATCTATTTTAAAAGATAACCTTGAAAATAATATTATGGTTATTTTTATGGTTTAAAAAACTTATATGTGTACTTACTTATATGACAGATTTACGTCATTGTTACGTCACTAGTGGTGATCCTGGAATTGATTAAAGAAAAATTTTTAATTTTTTTGAAAATTGATTTTAATAGATTTAATTAAAATATTGTGTTTCTTCATTTTTATTTAAGTTGAAAATATTAAAAGTTTTTTTTTTTTTAAATTATTTCTTCCGATTAATTTTTTAAATATTAAGGTAATTTTGGACACAAAAAAGATATCACGAGTTTGCAATAAGTTTCTTAACACATTTTGAAGTTTGCTAGAGTTGTGGAATTCTTATGTACCCTCGTGTACAGTTTTAAGGTATTTTGTTTTAATATTTCAATAACAACGAACCGTTCAATGGTGTAAGACAGAGTAGATTTTCAATTTTCGCGCTGCACAAATAAGAAACATCATGAAATTCTTAAATTTTTGCATTTAATTGTAAAAATTATATTGAAATTAAGGTCAGGATACAAGCTTTAAATTTTTCATTTTTCGTGAAAGAGATAGTTAAGTGTAATTGTAAGTAAAAATAAGGGTTAAATGAAAAATTAAAGAAAACCATTCGCAAAATATAAAAGGAAATTTTATGAGTTTAAAAATGAGTACACTAACTAAACCTTGCGTATCATATTCACTATATGCTACTCGTATAAGCAAAAATGTAAAATTGGATCCATACTACCACTGAAGATACTAACCTTAGATTCTACTGTGTCGTTGATATTCTGTACACACAGTCTAATATCTTTTTAATTTTACATTATTTTACTCTCATATCATACTCATATCATTTAAACCTCTGATATTTCTTTTCGAGAGAATAAGTACCAATTGACCGTGTTTGATAATATTCTCTCAGCGCTCTAAAAGTAATGGTGATTTTATAATAACGAACGATATTTTGTGGATTTCGTGCAAAATATAAAATATTTTTTATCTATGAAAAAAATTTATAAAAATTTTTGCTTTTAAAATAAAAAAAAACGTACACAATAAATTTTTATTTTATTATTTTTTCTTTTGCTTCTTTTATTTATCGATTTCACTTTTCTAATTCAATCATCTGTTTTCAATATTCATTCATACGTAATGAATATTTTGTTAGCTTATCACTTTTTTACCACAAAGGCAGTAATAAATTTTATGTGCATACGTATATGATATGTAGAAATATATTGAATCTAAAAATATAATAAAATTTTGAATGCAAAAAAGGAGTTTATTAAATAAATTCAGCAGACTGATTCAATGGTATAGTATAGGAAATTCAAGAAAAATTCAGGATTATTTATAATTTATAGGGGATGTTTCTGAAAAGTAAGACCTGAAATTGTAAATAAATTTTCTCAATTTTGTAGACATTGTGAATTGGAATTTTTAAATTGTATTTGCAAGCCACAATAGATCGGCTGATTATAAAGAGATAATTATTAACTAAGTATTTTTGTTTTACTTTAGCCTGTAAATATGCAAAATTTTCATGAAAATGTGTAAAATTGCAGTAATTTTGAGAATGATGTCAAATTTGTAACACACAACCCCTTTACGATGGTTATTAATTATATTTAAGAGTTGACCTTTTTATAGAGTTCTACACTATGGGCTGTAAAATAATTAAAATATGCTCTATACTCGTATTTGGTTGTGTTCACGAATATAGTATTATATTGCAACAAAATTAAAAAAAATAAATACGAATAAAATAATGGTTTTTAAAAGAGCACATTTCCGTTGAACAAATGAAAATATTGCTAAAAAAATTATATTATGCAAGTTAAAAAATTGCATACCTTCAGGATAAGAACAAAAGATAATAAATGTTAATGTAATAATCAAATTTAGCAGCTAATTAAGTAATTTAAGAAGAAAAATCATATATTTTTTAATGGCGAGGCATTTGTACTTCTATCCTTTATTCTAAAGGTACGGATGAACAGAGTTAAACGAGTAAGCACAAATTTTGTAGTACAGCAATTGTAATATTATAAATTCAAAGAAAAGTTCAAATTCTCGTGTTAAGAACGTGTCAAATTGCATAGATTACAAAAAGAAATCATCACAATGTCAGTATTAACAACTTTCATAAAAAATTTTGTATTTTTTAAAAGTTTTTTTACAAGATTACAAATAACATTCCTATATAATCTATATACCAGTATTATGCATATGTGTGTTAGTGCCTTTGCTAGTCATAGGACGATTTTAACTAAAAATGTTAAATCAAATTTCCTATTTTTTTTTTTTTTTAATATAAAATTTTGTTGTAAATGTTTATTTGATATCAGATATGTTTTATATAAATTGGGTATCACTTTTTCCTGGAAATGAAAAGTAACCAAATGAATAAAAAGAAAAACCAATAAAAATAATAAAAAGAATGAAAATTTAAGATAAAAATAATTGCAATGTATGTATATGTATGTGCTTTTGTTAGAAAAAAAACAGAAGGACAACATATGACCAGCAGCGTAGAACATTTTTTATTTAATTAAAAATGAATAATTTTGGAATGTTTTGATATTTTAGTGGATAATGTACAATATTAAGCATCTAGAAATAGGCGTACTAGTTGAATACAAAGACAGTACCAAATTTATGAAGGATATCATGACAAATGACGAAAGATAAACTGAATAATTGGACTGAAACCTGCTATAGTCTGTGTACATGGTACCTTAATCCTGATTTCTCAGTTACAAAGCCAACTGTTACTATAAATAATTTTAATAATTAGAACACATCTATTAACCTCTTTAAGAGGCGCTGTTCTTGATTCTACCGATTGGTTTAAATCAAAATAATCTTAGTTATTTTTGCATTTTCTGTCTAAAAAATTGATATTATGTTTTTGGGTTTGCTACTACTGGAAACTGGAAAAACATAGAAAAAAATTTTTTTTGTAATCTTTGGGTTTTTGTTTTTCTTATATATTTTTCTCTCTTTATCAATCTGTATCCTCTATTCCACATTTATGTACTCAATCTATTATATACTTAATCTATATATTATTATGATATGTGCAAAAAAAAAAAAAACAAAATATGTTTAGCCTTAAAAATAAATGTCCTTTAAAAGGATATTATATTTTCCTAATGATTTTGACATTTTTGATTTTATAACATAGATAAAAAATAAATTTTATTTATATACCTATGTATGTGTGAATGTAATACATTATGACATATTATCGTATACGCCTAATAATATGCAATGTACGTATAATATGTACATAATATATGTTTTGTATAACACAGAACATATTACGTTCAAAAAGAGATAAAACTGATGATATCTTTAATCACAGACACTTAAAATATTGTTAGTAGGTATAGAAAGCATTTATATAGACTATTTCACATACGCCTATTATATATTTTAATAAAATATATATACATATATATATTTATTGGTATATATGTATATATCAGTTCTAAAGATTATGTAATATAATATCACAGTTCTTTTATGGTTATTTTCAATGATCTTATCCAATTTAATTTAATTATATGACCAATATATCTGATGCACAATATATGAGAAATAAATTTCTAGAGACTTTTGGTCGATTTTTTCTTTTTTGGTCTTTTTTTTTTTAAAGTGTTAGAATGAGTGATTTTGAAATGTTAAGAATTATTTGTATATATGTAAATAATGAAAAAAAGAGAAAATCCAAAATAATTTTATGAAATGTTTTTGATGATCTTTTAACTCCATTTTGTGTACACATTGCTATTAAAAATTTTTTATACATTATGCATAATTATACGGAGATATACGTGACCTTACATATATGTATGCATGTATGTCGTATTATGTAAAAGTCATATGCATGTTGTATTAGGTAAATAGCTTGTGCCATATTTAATTTACAAGATTATGGTAAAGAAAAAAATTTTACACGTACTTTTTAACATCTTTCGTGGTTTTATTTTTTGAAAACAGCATAATATTTTGATTGAAAGTTTGATTGACATTTCTGAAGGATTAATATATTTTCTTCTTAAATTTAGTGAATTTTAATATTTAGGGGACTGGGTTTATTAGTATTAGTACATGAAAGCATTTCCAATATTCACAATCCTTCAGTTTAAATTCATTCGAAATTTCGATTTTTAGAGATCAAAATGTTAGAAAACCAATTATTTCAAATAACTCAATAATTGCTACAGAATACGTCCCGGTTGGAAAAAAGTGTGAATATAAAAAATCCCAATTTTTTAGGTTTTGAAGCTATATATATTAGAGCGTGTTAAAGTAGGTCTAAAAAATAATCTATTCCATTACGTTCATTGATTAATATTTAAAAAAATTTTTCAGGGTTGTGTTAGTAATAATTTTTCGCATAATTTACAAAAAATCGATTTTTTTTTGTTTCAGATATTAAACACTTTGTGTCATAATTGAAGGAGCCATAAATTTTTCCTAATTAAATATTTAAAATACAATCATAAGTAGCGCGTAATTATTTTCATATTTTATTTGCAAAACAAATATGATTGATTTGGAATTTGCTACATTAATCGCTTAAAATGTTGTGATCTTAAATTTAAGGTTTTATTAATACAGCATTTATTTGGTTTCAAAAGAAAAACACTTTAAAGTTTGTATAAAACAGGTAAAGAATTCTGAAAGAAAGAATATTCGCGATTAACTCTTAAATTAACAAGTGCCACAATTGCTTATATAAAGTATTAATTAAAATTTAAAAATCTTAAGTGTTTTAAATCACAACAATCTTAGTGTCGTTTTATCATTTCAGTATTAAATTCTCAAGAGAATTTTAACATGTAATTGATAATGAATAATGAAGTTATTAATATTGCTAATAAAAATGGCTATTCTTGGTATTTCGGTTCGTGACTGAAATCTAGTATAAAGAAATATTTTCGGCTTCCGATAATACGTCTGAATAAGAAATTAATTATTGTGAGTTGAATTATTTTCAGGATACGACATAAATTATATTATAAAAAGTATACATGTGAAATGGAAAATATTTTTATAAATAGGAAAAGTCGATAGCTTTAGTAACAGGGAAGTATCTGAAAAACAACCGTGAGGTATGCAGTAATTTAAAAAAAATATTTTATGTCACCATGATTGTTTTGCATGTTTTTAAATTAAAAAGAAATATTTTTTAAATTTTTTGTACTTAAAACATTGTTAGATAATAAATTTAGTAATAGTAATGTGGCACAGTATTTAAATACTAAGTCAAGAGCTTGTCTAATATACGGTTATAACGTTAAAAAAGTTCTCTACATCAATATACATATTGAAAATTGTATTAAATTAGTCTACCATATTTGAGAGATAACGATTACAAAAAAAAAACACTTTTTTTTTGTATTAGAAAAATTTTTTGAAATTTTTTATGATACGTAGCTTCGTCACTGTTATTGTGAGGTATCGATATGTGGATGAATTTTAATATAGATGTGTGTATGGTCTTATAATATAAAGAGAATGTTTAGATACAACAATATTTTTCGCATGTAATTAGTTTTTTCAATTAGTTTCGGTTCAGTAATAATTATTTTAAATAATTATTATTTTATGATATTCTAATAGTCACAGGTATTATTTATGTATCAATTAACAAATTATTACTCTAGTATTAAGTATATGTAATTTTCCCAGTTTCCGAATTTAATTTTTCTCATTACATTATAGTATAAAAGTACAAATATTTTTTGTTATATGTGATTAATTGTGTATGACGCGGTTTGTTTTCATAATTGTTTGTTTTTTCGGTATTGTAATTTAAAATTAAAATTAAATAATAATTGTGTATTATGTAAATTGAAAAATTTAATTGAAATATTCGAGAATATATTTAGTTGTTTATTGTTTTGTAAAATGATTGAAAAAAATGTTGAATTAAATGAAAATTGAATTTATTTGATTTGATATAAGAGTTTTTATAAGGTTTTCATTGAATTGGAATATGTTTAAACTATTTCATATAATTTATAAAAGCAAAAGGAGTTTATATCTGAATATAATTTCGGAAACGTAGCTACCAGCATTATCACTTACATCGAGCAGAGTGCCGTACTTCATGAATAACATGAAAAATGTTGACCCCAAGTAATCAAGAGTATAGCTATCATCATAAATCAATGATTTTGCGTAGTTCTTCTGAAAATAATGGAAATTTGTGAAATTGCACGTTTTAATAAAAAAATTGACACATTCATTTCACGAAATTAATTTTTCTCCAAATTAATTAATTAAGAGACTTTTAAATTCTTTTATAAAAAATTGAATAACGCTGTATAATTCAGAATTCTTTGAGTTCAACTAATAAAGTTATTTAATTACCGTCGTAATACTGATGGATTGTGTTGCCATACAATATCAAAATCAAAAAATTAATGCGTGCCAACTATAGGAAAATAACACTCTAAACGATTCTGGTGTATAGTTGGGAGCATATTTTGAAAACGGAACTCTATTTCGTATTGAATATTGTGAAGGCTTCATTCAAAAAATCATTTGCAAAAAACCGGTAAATAATCAACTATACATGTATAGTGGCACACAAACTTATTACGTATTAAAAATTCATGTTAAAGAAAGCTTTTCGTAGTCGGAAACGGCTTTGATTCACTGCGCTTAAATTATTTACAGCAATTAACTGGTGCGCAATTTAGAGTGTTATAAGTTTAGAAATATTCCTTTAAAAAGCTATAATTAAATTTAGAGAAGAAACTTACAATAGCACAAAATTGTATTATTTACAGAATTCCAAAAAAAATTCTCACACTAACTAACTGAATACATCCGCTGTGTTCATATACCTACTGCACAAATATTATAAATAAAACCTGTGCATTGCCAGAATTAAGTGTTTTGAAAAGTGACCTAATACGTGATTAATTTTTATTTCTTTTATTATATGTTGTGTATTTTTTTAAATTTTTTCTCATTTGTTACTTATTAAAAAAATATAATTCAATTGAAATTGTTTTTTATCAACCAACCGGAATATTTCAATTGAACATCTAAATTAACATTATGTACAAAATATTTAATGAGTTTTGTTAAAATAAATTCGATTTCCGACAATATTTAAAATACTGACTGATTTGCTTAAAATAAGGAAGGTATTCTGATCGTGTCAAATTTAATAATATGTCCAATATTCGAGCTCGACTTCAGCGACACTAATGAATAATCTTTCTAGGGTAATCAGACTACATTACTTAAACCCAAATATATTATTTTTCGAGATTTAACCTTTAACCGAAGAGGTGGTAGCAAAAGCCTCCGTTTTTTAGCACTTTCCCAAAAAATTTTTTGAAAAAAGTGCTTATTAGTTTCACTCTGTCCGTCCGTCCGTCCGTCCGTCCGTCCGACCGTCCGTGGACACTTTTTTTGTTTACAAAACTTCTACACCCTTTAAGATAGAAAGCTGAAATTTCATACGTACATAGATCTTCACTAGAAACTTATTTCCGTAGAACAAAATTTTTACCTATCTCCCCCCCTCTAGAAGTTATACCCCCCCCAAAACCCTAAAAATGGCCTTTTTTAAATATTTGTCGCAATGAAACCATAAGCATTTTTGAAATTTTGCAAACGCAGAAAGGCAGTGGCTTGCTTCCCCTAGCGCGATATACGTACTATAGTTAAACTTTAGAAAAACAAAGTTTCCGTTCAAATTTACCGTTATCTAAAGTCCTTTTTTTCCAAATTTTTGATGTCATTTTTCTTCTTGACCCCAGCCTGCAGAAGCTTGAAATTTTAGGAGCTTCTAGACATTAACAAATAGTTCATTAGAAGAAAATTTTTTTCCATCTCCACCCCCTCTCAAGTTATCACCTCTTGAAATTCGTAAAATTTGAATTTTTGACACCTTATATTTCCGAAACCGCAAGCTTTTCCAAATTTTTATAAACGCAAAAAGCTAACGGTAAATTCTATGAAATTAAAAAATATAATTATTTTTCTTAACTCACACAATTAACCCTTAAAATCGAGCATTATGTTAACCCCTTTTTATATTAATTTTTGCTTTATTTCAAACACTGCATATATGCGTCATCCTAAATATATGCAATTCTAGAAATAGTTTTGTATATGAATGAAAATAATTTTAATAGTTTGATAGGTATACTGTATAGGTAGACTGTATTTAAAAGCAGAATTTTCACTTGTTGAAGGGAAAAGTGCTACAATACAAACCATTGGTTTGACCCAACTTTATTGTTTTGTAATTTCCTGATTATATTTCCCTCTGACACTTTCATATTCTCCGTAGTATAGAACTACTCTCTTATTCAGTATATTTTGAAAACGGAACTCTATTTCGTATTGAATGTTGTGAAGACTCTCTTATTCAGTATTAATTTTGATATCATGCGTAAAACACTTACGAGGGAGTTGGGAGACAAGTGAAATAATTACTGGTAATAATTACTGGTAGTAACCACGACGAGCATATCAAAAGATTTTACCTCGTACTTTAGGAGTTAAAATTTGAAACAAGTTGCCAAATAGATTTCCCTACTTAAATTTGGCCCGAAAATATAAGTTTTTGTCGGTTATGCGCTGATCACATCAAATATTTTGGTTTGCAATTTAAATATTGTTGAAAGTATTCTTAAAATTTTAATAAATAATTTTGTATTTGATGAAAATAAATTTAACACAACAGTAATTTTTTCATTTAGTAAATTTTGTATTTGTAATTAATTGTTATGTTAACAATTGTAGTTTGTTAATTGTTATAAATTTCATTATTAATTTAACAAATTTAGAGTTGGAAAATTTCAAATGTCAACTAATTTTATTTTTATATTTTGAATAATAGTTTAAATATATTTAATTTGTGGAGGTTTTTGTTTTGATATGAGAAAGAGAGGGAGGTACACATGGGAAAAATTTACTTTGTTCTCATTTTTGAAAGTTACTTAATATCCGTCTTATTTTTGTTAATCGTAAATCTATCTCGTAATAAATTTGACATTTCAAATTTTTCCTATATCTATGTGTTATTTAATCAAATTTGAAATTGTAATTTTCAACACTATTACTTTGAATCAATTTTTATTAATTGAAACATTGAGACTATTTCAACTTACTGACGTCAGCATTTAGTAACAAACTACAAGCAAAAGGTAGAACTACTCGTATAGAATGAATGACTATTTTTGAACTTGTACTGGATCAATTTCCAGTCTTTATAGTCTTTTTTCTAGCTTTTATATTGAATACAATAAGATATTTTAACGTTAATAAATTTACAGACCGTACAAAATTATTTTCATGTCCAAGTTAATTTTCATACGAATAAGTACAATGCATTAGTCGATTGGGTGTGATACACAAATAATTTAATTTCATAGAATGTACAAACTATTAATTTAGCGTTATCACTCTGTACATATCAATATTTATAGATAATTTTAAAACTTTTTGTGAGTTGTTAATGTAAATAAGTTCAAAATGATGTTATAAAACCAATTAATGTAAATAAATTGGCGAAGTTTTACAATGCACAATGTTTTATGCAATATAAACAATGATAACTGATCCCTTGAGAAATATTAAAATTATGCATATTGTAAATTAATTGCAATTTTGCAAAAATTTCGAATATTCCGTTTTATAGCAGATTATGGCGACTTTCCGTTCCTTATTCCAAAATGTATAACAAAAAGTTTATTAAAAAAATTTTATGATTTCAATATAGAAAATAATGTAATTAAAATGTCTTCACTTTAAAAGAAAATGAAAAGAAAATTATTTTTAAATGGGTAATCCTTTTAAAGACGCATAGGCATGACATTATACGGTCAAATGAAGAATTCAAGAATTTTACTAATAATATTTAAACTGTTCTATTTTTTAATCCGTTTATATGCACGTGTTGGAATATTTTGAACGGCGATTCGTGGGATCAAATTAGCCTTAGCAAATTTAAAATTATATATTTTTGGACTAACAGTGATAAAACTGAAAATGCGTATTTTGAGTAGATTAAGTTGAAAATTGAAATTACATTTAAAACCTTGTGAAGCATATCAATGAAATTTCAACAGATTTTTGTTAAAATTGTAGAGTATCCAGATTTTAATTTCATATTAAGGAAACCTATATTTTCTTGTATTTTGCGAAATAACACCAAACAAATTATTTTAATTATAAATCGCACACAACTGATCGCCCTTGTAGCTGCAATATTTTCTGTTCTAAATTAATTTTTTGATGAATTTTTTTTTTGAACTTCTATGGCAAAATAGCGCAATGAAAATATTAGTTCTATTACATTATTTTGTACTTAATTTTAATATTGTATAATTTTAATATACTTTCTGACATATGATTAAATTACTTTTGAAGTTTTATGCCAATCATTTGAATCACTCTCTCTGTTGAATTAGACATATTTTATAGTTTATACAGTTCAATGAAACAATAAGAATAGCGCCGCAAGTTATGCAAGATCCATTAACATTTTATTTTATAATAAAATTTGCGTTCTTATTTTAGAATCTTAAATTTTTAAAATGTCAATAAACTCATAAATTTTTATTTTGAAAGCATTTATTATTTAAATTTTCTAACGTTATATAGACGAATTTATAATAAATGGCATTTAAATTAAATTCTATATAATAAAACATCATTATTAAATTTAATTTTAAGCGTATACTTATTTTAACTATAGTTTTACATTTTGAATTATGCGAATATTGTATAGAATGTGTAATAAGAGAGTAGGAAAGTGATAAATTTTCGTAAGAATAATATCTCGATATCTTGAGGCTTGCAATAATAAGATGTTTGTAGAATAAAATTAAATAAACGTTTATTATGCCATCATTTATGATGGTTGAGACATAAACACATATTCATACTTAAATATTGAATGTTAATTATTTTCGCCATTATCAGTCTTAACATTCACTAAAATTCTGAATATAATATGAAATTATATTCTATTTTCACATACAATACATAATGTGTAGGCACACATAAAATTCTATTTTTAAACAAAATTTAAAATTAACTATTTTATCAGGTAATAATGTCATTTTTTTTACTTCTAAATTTAATTTTAAACCGAATATATGTATGTGTGTATACATATAAATATATATTGTTAAAATATAAACATAACAGTATATACTGTGAACAATTTCATACAATAATCTACTACATTGTATATATTTTTATTTCAAATATTTTCTAAAAATATAAACTAAAATGTCACGCTCATGTCACACATGACTGCGATAGTAAATCTACTTATATGATTCCATAGTTTATTTTCTATTGATTTTTACTGTTTTGCAAAAAAAAAAAATTAAGTAAAAAAGAAAATGTTATACGAGTACTATACTATATAGTTATACAAAATAAAAAAAAAATAAATAATAAAATAGAACTAGTAATCAAATTTAAGGCAAAAAAAAACAGAATTGGTAATAAAAGTAATTTGATGATAGTTATTATTATAATAGTAGAAATTGGAATAAAAAAACGTAAATAAAATCTTTGAAAACTTGTAATATAATTGAAAAACATTCCGAATAAATTTATTTTTAATTGGAAAAGAGACAAAATTTTAGATAATAAAAAGAATTTATGCGCTTTATATAAATAGTCTTATAATTTAACGCAGTGGATAATTATAAATGCTGTATGGTAATTTTAAAATTGAGGCGCTTAGCGCATTAATGGCCTACTTGGAAAAATGATATTTCGAATAAATTGTGATTGAAATATTGAAGTATTTCATTTTTAAGAAAATTTTCAAGAATAAATTCGAACTTATTTCAAAATATAGTAAAAAGAGGAGTAAACTAAGTATTTTGAAAATATATAAAAATTCTTCGGGCTCTAGTACAGTTCTGTTGAATATAATAACTTATTTTTGCAAAATTTTTGATATGCCACTAATGTGCTAATTGCTAATGATAGTTTTTTCGATCACATCTGTACTATTCAAATGAAAGAGGTAAAATGAAACGTAAATATTGTAAAGCGAAAATATGAACTATACTAAATACTCAATTCGATACGCACATTGTTAATACGCATATTGTTTACTCAAAAAATTTCAAGTTTACGAATTCGATGACACTTTTTAAAATTACATAGCTTTCTAATGACGTGTACTACAGTACTGGTATTTGGTTATTTTTAAATTTTGTTTTGATAAATTTCATAATGGCAGCGTTTTCTGTAATGAAAATTTCATTTTTTTATCTCAGCTATTTATGACGAGGATCCTCTTAGAATATAAACGAAAGAACATAATAGATGGTGTGTTTAACCGAAAATTATTTTGATAATAATAACAAGGAGTAGTTTTTTTTCCAATATTTATATAAGAAAATGGTATAATGGTAAAATGACAATTCATATGTCAAATGTATATATAAATACGATACTAACTGTATTATACATATTTACGTATTTATATACAAGATTTAAGGTCATGCTTTAATCATGGCCACCATATGTTACAAATTAGTTGATTTACAAGTTCGTTCAATTATTACATATTTGTGTAATAGGAGGATATGTTTGATATGTTTCTGGAAAACTAATTGAAAATTTGTTAGACAGAATTCTCATCATCTATGTTTTTAATTTATTAATCTTTCCATATTAATTAGCTTCTCACAAAAATTTTACCTGTGATATTTATTAGAATACAAATTGATGTTGTAACCAGCTTACAAATTAACAAAAATTTATTGGGAAATTAATTATTGTTTATTGTTAATATCCCTTTAATTTTTTTTTCTTTTAATTTGAGATTCATTTAGAAAACATCCTTAATATTTACTTAATGAAACCATAAAACAGAAACAATTTTTTTTTAATCCTTTAATTTGTGTGCTTTTTTCATTTGATAATAATTAAAACCGGTGAAAAAATGTTATAATAATGATCCGAAATGAACTAGGTGTATATGAAAGAGATGAATTTATTATGTCAACCTTACATTCGGCATATTTGAAATTTATAAATCACTACGCTTAATTATTCTTGTACTGCTAACTGAGCATGTGCCATTTACAAAAATGTTCACTTGCTAAATTTGTTCTTTGTTACTATAATTATATTTGTGAATTATGTATTTTAATTTGATAATATTAATTTTGCAATAATTATCAAAATGATGAAAAGTATTAAAATTTAATTTATATTTTAATTTTATTTGAAAAATGGCATTTCGGACATAAAACTTAACACACAACCGCATATTAATATAAAAGATAAATAAGTTGAACAAACCACAGTAAATTATATTTTCTCTTTTTATGTTTTTACCTTTTTTTCTCTTCATATACCTATGTATTATCAAATCTAACTAAGTCCCCGGAATTATTATTAGTTTATTTTAAAAAAAAAAAATTTGAAAACACAAAATATACCTTATAGTTTCGCTCTGTCTTTCCTTTTATTCGTCTGTTCCCAAATATTGTACGCCATTTAATTGTAGGAAAATGAAATTTTGTACAAACATGAATAGTGAACGCAAAATTAACTAAATTTAAATTAAAGTTTTCTCCTCTCGAAACTCTTAGGAATCAAACCAAAAGCAGTAATTTGTAAATTCTATAAATGCAAAAAGATCAGAAATTGTCATTTGATTTATCAAAAAAAAAAGGTGTAAGCAAAAACTTTTCGCCTACATGGCAACCTAAATTTTGTTGACCATTCCGGGCTATCATACCTCCAAAGTTTGCAAAAAATTTAATTTAATCATCAATTTTAAGTTCGTTATTGTTTTGAGGTTCAATAGTGTAATTTCTAAATTACAATTTCCTCCTTTATACATAAATGCGATATAATTTTTACAATTCTTATGCCCCTAAGTATATGCAAAATTATACTGTATTTCAATTATTTTAATAGAGGTATAGAAGAAGTTCTAGAAAAGAAAACGTGCTTTTTTATAAACCAGAACTTTAATTGACATTTTTTTTTGGTTTTAATTTTGTTTTCAAAATAATGATTGCGGTTTTGAATGGAACAAATGGTTTTGTATTTATACATAAAGATTTATGTGCGGAAAAAAATATGTTTAGATATTTAATATACTGACATATAGACAAGGTGGTTTTTATTTGGCTTATTCAAATAAAATAAAATTTAATATTTGTATACGGTGAGCTTTTGTTATATGTACTCATAAAATATGAAGGAAAATAATATTATGCAATTATGTATAATTAAGTTGCCTTAATAGTCTTAAATGTTAATTCATAAATAATAATTACTAAAATTAAAACTAAAAACGAATATTTTTTACAAGAGTATACACGAAAATGTTGTATATATTTAACAGCGTATAAATTTTATGACAATATTATAGGTTTTTTAGTATAACACATTATCCTGATATTTTGTGATCATTTTGTAAAATTTAATTTAATCGTCAACTTGTTGAGGAATTCATTTCTGTTTCTTCTGTGATAATTGTTTTACCATATTATTTTCAGTGTACCTTTACGTTGCAGTAACATAAAATAATGTTATTGTTTTCCTATACATTAGTTTCGGTAACATTTGGTTTACACGATATTTAAATATAATTTTTGTACAATTATTTGTCGAAGTTTTAGAAACTGAATAGATGAAACCAATGATTTTTTTATTAATTTCCAAAAGAGAAGACACAAAGAGAAAATTTGTTCTAAGGAAACCAAAATATTTATTATTGTTAACAAAAAACTATTACACACTTGCACGAGTCGGTTCTAATGAAATTTTCAGCAAAAAATTTTAAATAATTTTTAAATATTTTCGTATAAAATTCATCAAGTTTTAAATAATTTTACTTTCTATGCTAAAAGTTTTGAAAGTTTTGATGAAGAAGATGTACAAGGAGATGAACAAAGGGAGGGCACGGGCTGATTTGACATTGAGATAATCTTAAATGCTTTATACTATTTTGTTCCGTTAATGTATTCGATGCAATGTTAGGACATTTGGTTGAGTAAATTTTGCTAGATTAGTAGAAATACAACTTCTTTTATGCCAATATTGGAAAACCATGTAACTTAAAATTTGGCATAAAATTTCTCTATATTGATTGGGTGTAGTTTGTAAATGAAATTTTATTTTAAAAAGTAATTCGGTTATATGAAAGTAAAAACTAACCTACAAAACTAAGAAATGCAAATTTAAATACCGGAATATATGTCAATAACTGTTTTCAACTTCTTCTTTCAATAAACTGGTATTATGTTTTGAACTGTCTTACGGTTAAACTGTAATTATCCTGTAAAATGAAAGGAGCGAATATTTAAATGTCTGATATCTAGATTTTTCAAATTTTGAAAAACTCAATGCAAAACTGAAACTTATTATGCCAAATTTGCTAATAAAATTTTTTGTATTCTAAAACTGATTTGGTGCCCACAACACAGAAATTTTGCCATTTTGAATATTTTTTAGCAATATTTTTTTTTGAAATATAATAGTTGAGATATAGTTATGTAGTTATACAGTTGAACCAAGATAAAAAATTCCCACATAAGAGAAAAAATTCTTTTATTAAAAAATATTTTCTTTGAATTTTTCAATAGTAGGACTTTGTTTGTGAAATTTGTGTTTGTCTTCAGAATTTTAGTCTCAAATTAAATAAATTTTTGTCTGCATATGAATAGAACAGTTTCCTCTTTATTAGAAATTATTATTAAAAAAAGAATTTCCTTTTAATTTTCTAATTGCATAGAAAAATTTAAACACTTCATGCAGCATTTGTCAGTTTTAATGCACGTAATACTCGACGTATAAACTTTATAAGTGAGATATTTTTAAAATTCTCTAGAATCCTCTTACCTAGGTTCAATTATAATATTGTAATGCTTTATTCTGTTGAATATTATTAAAAAAACAAAAACTTTTTAAAACTAAAATAACCTCAAATATAAGAAAAATTTCTGCAAAAATAAGAAATCTTTATTAATAAATCTAAAGAAAACAAAAAAAAAAAAAAACAATTTGTTTTTTCCTATAAAAAATAAAAGAACAAACTATATGGAATCTTCCAGTAAACATCTTGAATAATAAAACACATAAATAAAAATGAAAAAAACAAAATTAAGAAAAAGTTTGAAATTCACATAAAAACTTTATTTTAAAAACCAAAACAATGTACAAAAAGAAAAACACTTTAAGAAAGGTATTGTTAGGTAGTGGGTAGTGTTGTGAGGTTCATGTACATAACACAACCGATGTAAAAATTCTGTATTAAAAGTGTGGTGAATTAGGTTGTTGTCCTAGTTAAATATTTTGCCATTATTTACTTTAACTATAACGCAATAACAATAATAACATTGTGTATAAATAAATAAGTTTTAAGGAAAAGGGTGCAATGTAAAGAAGCACATTTGCTTTAGTCCGCGTTTTAAAATGTTTTATAAGATGCAGCTGAAATAATGAAATTTATATTTTACGTAAAATAATATTGAGTAATTATTTAAAGAATTTGCACTTCCAAGAAGTTTAAGATATTTGATTACAGAGCTTTAGAAACTATAAGAAAATTTTGCGAAAAATATAAAGATGAAGCAAAATTATTTTCGATTTACATTTTTTTATAAAGGAAACTGCAAGGATATAAAAAAAATTGAGAGTCTTTCTCACATTGTAAACAAATATAGACAGTGTAAAATTCATATTGTTATCCTTTAAATTTTTTGCTTGTATACTGCAGGAATTGTAAGCAGAGATGCTGTAGGAATTAATCAGGAAAGTAAAATTTAAACTTATTGATTCAATTTCTGTTTCAAATAAGTAGAAGGTATGCAATTGAAACTAAATAGATATTTTTTCAACTATATACAGTAAATTGCTATTACAATAGAATGAAATTAAATTTATTGATTAATTTGTCAAAACCTTAAGATATTTAATAACTAATTAAATAGTAAGATCATTTAAAAGATTCATCCGAACCTGTTGAAATTTCATTAAAAATAATATAAAAAGAGCTCAAATTATTACTGAGCTCAACTGTCAAGTTAATACAGTTAGTACGAGTATTAATTATCAATTTAATTTCATATTTCAAAATATTCGAGAAAAAATTTCGGCTAAACGTTTGTTTTTAATAAAAAAAAAGAAACCAATCAGTAGATTAATTTGAAAATTCTGTGGATATGCAAGAATTGCCGAAGACGGAGTGAAGAAATAATTAAAGGAATATTTTCTAAATTAAAAAATTTCCAGTGTCAACAGGGTAAAATTTTTAAAGTTTTCTTATAAAAATTTGGCCAAAAATATCATTAAGTTTTCATAATCGCAAAAAAAAAAAATTCTCTTCATTTTTTTAATTTTTTCTCTTTTCTTTTTTACTCAGCGTAATTAAATGTTTTAATTAATTCTCTTTTATTTAAAAAATTTGACATATACTCTTGATTATTAATTGACATATACATTTACACAACCACAGTTTGCAGTTTTACATATTGTATGTGATATTGCAAACAGAAAGATAAGAAGAAAATAAAGTTGACGCTATCAATTTTAATATTTTTCATGTTTATGAAAGTAATTTAAGTGTATAAAATGTTAAAGTAGACATGTGTGAAGTTTTTCCTACTGGGAAAATTGCATATAAAAATGTGGTTAATCTGCTCACTTGTGTGTATTAAAATTTTCAAAATTTTTGTGTTTTGAAAGAAAATCATATTTTTTTTTTTTTTAAATTGCTTTTGAATATTTTACGTATTTGAATTTTTGAACGTGATTGATGTATAAAATGAAGTTGGAGGAAAAGTTGTGATGGAAAAAGTTTATTATTTTGTGGGAATAGAAATTTTTCATTCATATGCAAAGAAAGTCACTATATCCATTAATGTTGTTATGCCGTTGGAAAAAGAAATTTTTAGTAGTGAAAACCGATTTATGTTAAAATCACGTTTAAAAAATTATATGAGAAATTTAAAGATTGCAATAGGATAAGGATACTCGTAAAAGTAGAAATTTTTGATTTATAGAAAGGTTATAACTTTGATATTTTAAAGATTTCTAATATTGATTATTTTCAGCGTGAGCTGACTGCACTTTTTAATGACTTTATTAATTTCTAAGCAAAAATTAAATTATTAGTGATGAAAGATTTTTACCAGATTTCAAAGATGAAAAAGATAAATTTGTTAAGAGTTTAAGCTACAGTCCATCTTTGTGCTAATGATTTTCTACTATAAATTTTTTATTGTTCTCGTAAATTAATAAAAACTGCCATTTAAATTTCGATTTGACAAATATAATTTGATTTAATCCGAATATAACGTGTTGCCTCCTCCAACGATCTTTAAAAATTTGAATTATGTCTTTTCTAGTTTCGAAATAGAAAGTAGAAATATTCCATTAAAAATGAACAAATTATTATTTAATAAAATAATTAAATTTTTAGTTTAAATTATTAAAATTTTTTTATCTCAAACAATTCAGTTCAGGATACTTTCAAAAATTGGCAAAATCATTGTTCGAATTTCAATGTTTAATTTTTATAAATTTTTCAGAGATTTAATATTTAAGAACCAACTTCTGGATCTGCTATATTAAATTGTTATTTGGAAAAATGTATCAAAGAGGAGTGAGTGGTAACAGTTCTATTGGTAAAACTAGCTTGTTTATTTTTATTGCATTTTAATTTTGTTATCGTTTAAGAACCAACTTTTTTAATAGTAGCGCTGTAGAAACAATTTATGGTGTTCAATATAATTGAATTTATTGTTTGAAAAGTAGCCTTAAGCTGCTTTAATGTAAATAAAATATTTTAGTTTTACAGGAATTGCAAAGTATAGACTTAACAAATGGTTTTTTAAAAATAAAATAGAAGTTTTCTTTTTTTTTATAATTTATTAGGCATTCTTAAAGTTCAAGTGACTTTCTATTTGTGATAAGGATAAGAATGCCAATATTAGCACTACAAATTTAAAGCTAGCTAGTATAATATGGAGCAAATCATTTGCATCCCGGAATTCTCTGGAATTTGTGTTAGATATAACTGAAAAAAATTTATTCCTGAAGATTCATTCAAAAGTGGTAAGTATGTTTTCTCAATTGACAATTAATTTTTTTATAAAAAATCTATTATAAAATTAATTATAATTTTAACTAGAACCGAATTAGCTATAATAAAAAGTAATTAAATTCAAATTATTTTAATTTTTATTATTTGGTCATATAATTTTCATAATTTCCTTTTATATTGAAACTAAAACTTAAATAGGTTTTTCTCTTTTCCTTTAAATAAAAAAATTTTATATTTAATTGTTAAAAATTATTCTGTTTGAGTTGAAAAGGTGCGAAAGGACAATATTTTCTTTTTGTTTTTATTATTACTCACTTTTATACCATTTTCTTCTTTTGTTTAATGCTCTTTACATAGTGTGTTTTCTTTCTATATTTACTTTTGTGTTGGAACAAAACAACAGGTTAAAATTATGTCCTTTTATTTGTACTTTTGTTTTTTGTTTTTTTTTTTATTTCATTTCATTTTTTATTATTCATTTTACCTTCGGTTTTCTTACCTTATTTGTTGCGTTTTTTTTTTTGTTTATTTTTTATTTTTAATTTGGTTAGTTTAATGTGAATAATTAGGTTGGTTAGTTAAGAGAAAAGCATGATATTTTATTGTAATAAAGAAAAATAAGAAAAAGGGAATTGCGTATTGTTGAAGGTAAATATTATGAAATTTAATACTGTCAACTATAGGAAATGTGCATATTTTATTACAAATTGAATTTTAATTAATTTTTATTGGTTCATGTTCCATTAAAAAATTTCATGACCATATCGTGACCATATCCTTAAATCGAAAATCAATGTTCCAGAAGTTAGTTCACTTTATAGCTCTGTTCCAAAGTATTTAAAAAAAACGTCTGCCTGACCGCTCATCCGTCCATCCATGGATATGTTTATAAAACTTCTACACATACTGAAGATAAAAAGCTGTAATTTCATACGTACGTAGATCTTTACTAGAAACTTATTTCCGTAGAAAAAAATTTTTATACCTATCTCCCCTCTTTAAAAGTTATATCCCCTCAAAACCCTAAAAATTCCATTTTTTTTATAATTAATATTCTTAGTGAGTTTTGTAAGTTATTAACATAAAAATGGCTTAGCTTTGGTAAATTTACAAAATATTGAATTAAGAATTTCAGTGTGAAAAATAGTGAATTGAACTTTGATTGCATTACTACCAATTTTATATCACTATATCAAATCCAAATACAGCCTGACTTATCTGATTAATTATTTTATAAATGAAGATGCACTTTTTCTCAATTACTCAACTTCGGAGGTATAATCGAATTTTCAGTACACCAATTTCAAATTCACTCGAATTAAATTTTCATAAATGTACGAAGTATGCCCAATAAATCTTTTATAAAATTTAGAAGTGATTGTGCTAACAAATTTTCTTAATGAGTGCATTTCATTATTTATTTGCTATAATTTGTTCTCAACGATTTAGAAAGGTTTCCTTATAATATTTGTGCTCATTTTGACCTTAAATTCCATGTTCCGCCTTAAAAATTTTTTTAAGATTTTAAATATTTTTAAAGGTTACTTGACAATGACATTTCATTGATTCTGTATATAATGAAAATCATTATACCTATACAGAATATTCTTTTATGATGTTATAAAAGGAATGACAAAATTTATATGTTGTCATTTGGACTTGTACCATATTGTATTCATAAAAGCATATTAATTAGGATTATAAGGAGAGTATACGTGCTTGCCGTAAATTAAAATTATAAATTTTTTTTTTCTGTTATACTCTCTATATGATTTATGGGAATTTTTAAATGGTTATGATATTAAAATAATAACATTATATTTTTTATAATTACATATAGTATGTATATGTACATGTATATATGTACGTATATTTATAAAAAAATTGTTGACTATGCAATAATTGTGTGAATAATGTAAATATGTTTTTTGGCTAGTAAACGAAAAAAAAATAAATAATAATTGAATTTTTGTAAATAATTGTGTAACATCAATTTTTTTCGTTCTGCATTTAACAATTTGCTATGAAAAATCTTTCTCATAATAAGTAGAGTAATGGCATAATTTTTGATTCGGTGTCAAAATAAATTTGAAATTGCAGTTGACTTTTTGTTTATTGCGATTTCTGTGGTGTATTTATTTTATACCACATTAACCAATTATATATTTGGGTATCCCTTTCGAATAACGATAAAATTAAATTGCACATTTAATTTTCGAATGAGTTTTTGAAGTCATTTTATATTATAGTGTGGTTAAATCAATACCACATTAAAACAATTAACACAATTGTGTGTTCAATCTATTAAAACTATTCACGGATTCGTTGGTAGAGAGCACGTTCCGAGTAATATATATATGGAAATGCTTCTAATTGGTTGGCATTAAAGTCCAAAGATTACGGAAATTCTGCACCACTCTAAATTGTAGTGTTGCTTTTAGCTAAATTTTAAAAGCTTATACTTTTTGAAATTCGATATCTAAGAATATAGATATAAAATTTTGATTTATTACTATAAGAGTAAAACAGGCATAAAACCGTAATTTTCGTATAGATATCAAGGTAATAACAGAATAAGTTATGACTAAATGCTTATGAAAACTGTATATGAAGAAAACTGGAAAAATTTTCCTTAAATTATGGAATGGAAATTTTTGTTTTATTCGTAATAGGCACTTAAAAATGTGCACGTAATGCTTTTTTATTTAAAATATTTCTAATTTAAATATGCGCCCACATTTTTAAGTGTGTTGTCCTTAATTAAAAGAACAACTCTGGTGTTATTTAAACAGAAAAATTGTTTGACTCATAAATCCTAATAATATTCATCAATTTTCTAACTGAAATATGAAAAATCAAATGTTATATTGCAGCTTACATTAAAGTAAAACCTTTATTGAGATAAAAATCTTAAAATTTTTGTTATGTTTGCCAAAAAACAAAAAAAAAAAGTTCATAAAATTCTAATCTAATACAGAAAAATTTAGGTTTATAAAAATAAATTATTAAAAAGGAAATTCAACAAAAAAAAAAAAACCAATTTTGTTAAGAATATGAAATTTTTGAATTAAAATATTAATGATTCCTGGACGATTGTATACCAAGTATCCTTCTTTTATATTATAGCCTTTTTGTAATATAATTATTTTTTTTTCTTATTTTTCATTTTATTTTTTCAACATTGAAAATTAACCTTGGTCATTTAGATGGAAAGTTATTCTAACAAAAGAACAAAATTACATTCGTTTACATGTACGATATACGTGTTTACATAAATAAAATGTAAATTTTTATGTTTATGTAAATGTATATGTGTGTTTGTCGGCATTATATTTATAACATCACGTTTTCCTCTTATTATTTCCGCTAATAAATTAAAATGTAAAAAAGAAAAGTAAATAAATAAAAGAGAATTTTCAAATTATAGTTTGAATACAACTATAGGGTACTACTAAAATGAACGAATTATTGGTAATTTAAAATTTTGCAGTATATAAGCTTAAATTGATAGACTTGATATTGGTTATTGTTTGTATTTAATAAAACATATTCAGTGGAATAGTTGAAAATTCAAAAATTTAATTGCAATTTTAGAATTTAAGTACAGCATACTAGATAATATTAAGTGCACGAATGCATATTTTAAAATTGCTTTTTCAATATCATTAACAAAATTTTATGAATTTGATTTGAATGTCAAGATTTTGTTCAAAATAATTCAGAAAAAATAAAATTGTTTTTTTTAAGTTCTATAATAAGTATCTATTTTTTTTTAAGTTCTATTTTTTAAAATAATTTTTTGATTATTTGATGAAAACGGTAAGACTTTTTTCTCAGTATTCCGGTTAAGCTATAGTAATGCTCCAATTAATAGGTGTAGCTGAGAATTCTAAAGTTATATGAGTTTAAATTCTATTTGATTAACGCAAAATTATTAATAGAAGAAAATAATTTCCCGTAATTAATTTAATTTTTAATTTTTAAATGTCAAATTATTGTCATAAATTTTTGGCATACAATTGTCTTTGTATTACAAAAGAACTCTCATATTTATTATTAGAGAATAAAATGTGTAAATATTATTGAATTTATTATATGAACATAATTTTTATGTATAAATATTCATTGGATAATTTTTATTATAAATAATGGCAAAAAGTGTATTTCTGTGTTAACTTAAACAATTGTAATATATGTATGTATGTACTAATTTGACATAAGAAAGTGTAATAATGACAGTACACATAAATAAGTTATAAAAATAAATTATTGATTTTCGTGAAAAAAAAGAACATTCAACTTGAATAAATTTTCAGTGTTAGGCTATTTATGTTAAATTTGAATATTTTTGATTAAATCTTAAATTTTCCAATGTTATTCATTTACTTATGGTGGAAATTGATTTTAGAATGATGGCGTTGTTATTAAAATGAAAAACTGGTTAAATATATTCAGGTACATATAAATTTTTATTTAAAAATTCTACTCGTTTTAGGGTAAACTACTCTATTGAAGGAAAAAATAGGTAGAATTGCTTTGTATTATTTCTAGTGGGAGCATTTTTAGAAACGAGTCGTTTTGCTTTTCATATTTTAACATTGCATAATGTAAACCGAATTAATTTGATTTGATAATTTAAAACAAGGCTAGATTTTAATCTCAATTTTGAATATTCAAATTTTAGTCTCAATTTTAATCAGTCTTCGATTCGGTTCTGTCAAAAATAATAGGCGAGTTGTTTACTGGTTAAGTAAAAAAATTTTTATATTTTGATTTAATTTAGTTAAAGTGACTAAAATGACATAAGCTGAATAACAGTTAATTCCTAAAAATATGCTAAAATTCCTCTAACCTTCAAGCTCTAACATATGAAACACAATAAAATATTTGCGAACGCAATGTCAATAATCTTAATTTGGATTTAAAAAGTAAGAGATGGTGTACATACGTGGTGTAAAAATTTGACGCGTAAAATCTTTTTTTTTCAAATTTTTTTTTTGAAAATACCTCATAGGGGAATGCACTAATTAACATTTTATACACATCAAGGCAGTGATTATGTCATGCAGGTTTCTACTATTATAAAATATAATGCGGTATTTCGCATATTTTTTGCGTTAAATCAAATTGCGATGTGATGTGAATAAATTGATAGTACACGATATGTCAAACTAGTACAAATGTTAATAATCCGAATTGCAATTTTATAAAAATAACTTACAGCATCTACATATCACAAAACATTGTACAAATATATGTATAAATGTAACGCATGTATTTTGCAGAATTTGAAATAGAAAAATACGCTAAACATAAAAACGACTCATAATATACAACACTCTTGATAATAAATTTTTTTTGTTTTTGATTTCCATTTTTGGGTGACGTGACGATGATTGTTTTTCTAACTGTTTGCTATGACTACATGGTAAATGTCATAAAAAATTTCATTTTCAATTTTTTATTAAATTTTTCTTCTATTTTTTGATTTTTCTTTTTTCTTTTTTTTTTTGGCAATCATCCATCCAACTGATAAAAATGTAAACAATAATGCGTAGATGGTATTTTGGTGTTTTTAGGTAGAAAATTCATTTTTGATATAAAAACGAAAATTAAATAAAAAAAAAATTATGAGTGAAAGTATGTATGTATGTATAAAAAACAAAAATTATTAAAAATTAAAAATAAAAATATTTTATCTAGAAATAGAACAGTCGAAGATGAAAATAAAAAATTTATTTATGAGATGACATTTGAAAATTTTTTTTAACTGCAATTCAAGAAAATTAAAAATAGAGAGAGAGAGAGAAGAAAGAACGGGATGTTCGAGAAAATCTATGAATAATAAAAAAAATTTCCCAATGGCATTGTCATTATTAAATTTTTATTAGAATATTTTAATTATTGTTTTTTTGATTTTAAAGAATTAAGTGCCGCGTATCACTCAATATTCGATAAATCAAATTTTTTAAAGTAGTATTTGAAATGTCAATTAAATGTCTATATTAAACATTATTGTGACTGACTTATTATAGATTAGATTACCATGATATTGATCGCAAGTTTCAAATGGAAGAAAAATTGCAGATTTTAATAAATAAAAAAATCAAGAATAAATTCTAAAATATTTTAGAGATGCGGCATGAGTCAAGACAACAATGATTGGCTTATAAAATAGAATAATTCTATTATATTTGAATTATAAAAGAATTTTGAAAAATCATTGATTTAGCAATATATACATACATGAGTCGTATCACCTAAACGGATTCACAATATATTTAGATTAATTGTATAATGCAAGTTCGGTGTGATAATTGGATAGTTGCATATATTGAGGAGAATAAACTTTAAAATCGTTCTGGTAAGTAATCACAATAATTTTAGAAGTGATTTTATATATATACGATTATTTTCACATTATTATGATAATATCAAATTATACGTTTTCATTCGGTAAAAGTTGTTCAAATTCAATTTGTATAAGAAACGGGATTCGGTTTATGAAGAAAATTATTCTTTTATGTGGAAATGTTCTATGGTTGTGACCAGAATCGATTTTGAATGTAGCACTCCAACTTTGATGGGGAATGTTAATTATACCAAAACCAATTAAGGCGGAAATTTTTTAAAAACAAAATTTCATTTGCCAATTGAAGATTGTGTGCAAAATAAATTAAGATTTATCTTAGCCTATAACTGAAAAAGTGGTAGTTAATTTTACATCTTCTGCTTTTTTTTTTTTTTTGTAATTATTCTCTTATATTGTAATTACTATCTCACAATTTTATATTTTACATTTGCGGAGATGAGTAACTTCACTTCATTTCATACTGCCCTACGTTCTACACTCTCTTACTCAGTGTTAATTTTTTTATCGTAAAACTCTTACTCTAAAGCCTAGACAGGTGTAATAATTACTACTATCACGACAAATATGTTACAAAATCTCACCTTGTAACTTTAAAATTATTCAGCTAAGAATTCTAATTATTTGTTTAAATATAATGCAATATAATTGTAGATAATATGTAATTATAATTGTGGTAATGTTTGAAATATTCTTGCATCATAAAGTCAATTTAGAAAATTTTGGTAACTAGACACCAGGCACATTCATTGATAAAAAAGCTACGGAAATAAAATGAAAGTACAGAGTGCATTCTCAATTTAAATTCTTCTTGTATTGGGCTTAAATATCGAATCTAAAAATAAGTTTTTAAATCTTTAAAAAAGATTAATAGAAATTTTATGTATACGCGTACATACATACATATACATATATGTATTTATTACATTAAAAATTTTTTTTTTAAATTTCCAATAAAAATCAATAAATTTTGTTTGCACAATTTTTTTTTTCTTCTATTTTTTGACATTGAAATTAAATTTAAAATACCCAAGAGTAACAAAAAAAATTCATTGGTAATAAAATAATTTCCAATTTTTGTATGGTAGGAGTTGTTATTTTGTAGTTATTGCTTAATAATCAGCATGATATAAGCAACAATAATCGTCCCATTTGTTACGCTCATATAAAAATTGTCAGTTGTCACCGTAAAATTTGAGCACGCGATTTTCAACTAGAGTTATTAAATCATTCATGTATGTCTGTATGTGCCTGTATATATGTATATAATGTATACTTAAGTATTACATGAGCGTCTATCATTATTAAAGCGTTTAATTTAAATTTTTTATTTCGATTTTATTAATATATTCTCTGTCTGAGACTATAACTAAAAAAAAAAAAATTTAATTAAACTCCAGTGGCTTAAAGATGAGGGAAAGAAGATTGATTAAGTCTTTTAAAATAAAGGTATATGATTAATAAGCTTTTTGCTTTAATGTTTTTCATGTAGTTTTTATAACACACTAAAGAATTTAAAAATTAAGTAATTTAGTATTAAAGTAATTTAATGAGTAATTAGTAATTAATAAGTATTTGAAAGTAAAATATTTTGGAAAAAAAATATGTGATTGCGTGTACAAAATGAGAACCAATGAAATATTTGAAATTTGTAATTGAAGATGTTTTATAATGAAGTTTTAGGTTTTTGCATATTGAAATTTTATTAATGTTAAAGAGCTCACAAATAACAAAAAAGAATTAATTCTTTACTTAAAACTGGAGTCGAATGACTTTACTTCCAATAACGGATATTTACACAAATTAATTATAGTATTTGTGTAATTAGTAAGTGTGAGTCTTAAAAGTATAGAGTTTAATAAAATGTCAAGACTCCCTAAATTTTATTTGTAAACGAAACTTCTTTAATATCTAATATATAAAATTAAAATATTCGCCAAGAACATCTATCTAAATGTAAATAAATTGGCGAATCTACTTTACTAATTTAAATTTTACTATTGAACAATTAAAAGTTGCCTATAGAAGTTGAACTTGCCGGAAGAATGAGTATCATTAAGAACACGCTGAAAGTTAATAGCTCTGATAACATTGGAAGTGAAATATTTTTGCATTCTTTTTCTACTAAGCAATACAATTGGAGGTCATTATTAATCAATACAACTCGGAATGTAAATTCTTAAAACTGCTAAACAGGTATATGAAATTGTAATAATTATCAACTATATTAAAGTAAAGTGATAAATTACAAAAATAATAAATTTAGTTCAATAATTCTTCATAAAACTTTTGTGAGTAATTTTAATAAAATTTTTTAAAAAATTTCCAACAGAGGTCAAAATAATTCTAGAGGAATAATAAAATCAAAAAATTTTTTTTTAATTAAGTAAGATTTATGTATGCGACCTTGAACACAAAAAATCAAAATTAAATTTACCTTATTACGGTCAAGTTTATATCTTACGCATATTTGTAGGATATCACAATTATAATATAATTTATAAGGGCACTTTATCCAATTACAATCAAAAGTTTCTTTTAAAGAAATTCATTTTTTGCTCATGACATTCACACAAAAATTATGTTGTTGCATAAAAAATTACAAAAGTGAAATAATTACCTGGAGTTTATGCTAAAGTTTCCGCATATTACAAAAATATTTGTCAAAATATTTTGACATATTGATACGATTAAATGTCAATGAATTCTTACATTGTAAAACGTCAAAAATTTGAAAATTCATTAATGGTTTGACATGTGATTGTAAGCAAAAAAGGTTGTACTTTGTTAATTGAAATTATGACAGAAAGTAAGGGAAATTTTTCGAGAACAAAAAAGAAAACAAAGCCCAATTTTAATAGGCGTAATATTATTTGGCAATAGTTTTTATGTTATTAAACTTAGTTAAATATTTACTGTTATCATTAGTGAATTACATAAAATTTGATCTAGTTGATTAAATATTTTCTAATTAAATAGAAACATTTAATTTGATTATTTAATATTAAAATAAAATTTTACAACATATAATTCAACGTTTTCTGTATTTTACCTTTTCGAAATATTAGGCATAACTTTTAATAAGATTGATATATGATCAATTCCTTCCGGTATTTTTTTAATCTATGCAATATGAACGAGATATTAAATTTATAACGTATCTATATGCATATCATATACAATCATGCATACTTTCAATTATTGGAATGTTGGTATTTATTTTTTTTTTTTCGAATTGCGTTTATTTTTTCATCCAGTTCAAAAATATAATCGACAATTTCCTCATTCAATATTTCGCTTTTCATTTAAAAATTCATTTCTATATAAAAAAAAAAATTTCAATATTTAAAAGGAATAATTTTTTTTTTTTTCTATTCAATTTATCAATTTATAATTGACAACTTCCCGGAAAAAACCCAAGCGTTATTTGAAAATGTTAAAAGTACTCGCATTCATGTATTCATGAAATAGAGATGTAAATGGCAAAAACAAAAAGAGAAAAATTAAAAAAAAAGAAATTTCAAAATGAAATGCCACAAAAAAAAAATTTCTTTTTTTAATCTAAAAATTCTAAATAGTTCAACAACCACCAGCGGCTTTTATCCTAATACCCATATGATAATCTAATTCCGATTGAACATATGTGTTTGATGTAATGATCTACTTAGATACTATAAAGAGATTATAGACTCAATAAATACAAAATTGTATGTCGAAAAGAACAACAAATTTTAATGCTATTTTTGTTTATTTTTCTTGTTTTTTTTTTTTTAATTTATAATCAAATATTTTCAAATTTAAATTGGCCTTTAATATTTCAATCAAAAAAGAAAATTTTATTCAAATTTTTTGAGGAAAAGCGGAAAAATAACTAAATAAAAAAAAATAACAAAATCATGCAATAAATTGTCCATTACTTCAAATATTTGATAGATTATTTACTAAATTTTGTTTATGTACTTGAACACCAGAGGCGCCGCCGTTGTATATATGTCCATAAGTAGATAAACAAATAATAAAATTAAAAATTTCGTTATAATTAACTTTGTTCTTATTTTAAATTCTATGTATAACAGATTTTCAAACTGTTATACGTATGTGAATGTATAAATTAATTTATGTTTTCCATGAAATTTGTAGATACAAGATTTTTGTATTTGCGTTTCATAAGAAAATTAAAAAAAAAAATTGCGTTTTATATAAAAAAAAAATATTCGAGAACCTGTCCCATTAAAATATTTATTTGCTATTATAATTTAACATAACTTTATCATGTTTATTGACGATAATAAAATTAGGAATTTAAACGATAATTTTAAAAGCAAAATAAATGCATGAATGCGAATTAAAAGTATGATTATTTTCTGAATACAGTAGAGTATTTTTATACCGAAAACTTCATAAGACGCGAAAATTTTCATTTAATAAACAATGTATTAGAAATTTGTTTTTATAAAAAGATTTTTCAATTTTATTATAGTAAAAATTTCGAAATATCGTGGCAAAAATCGTGGCAATTACATGCAAATCAAAATTACGAGCAGCTGACGGTAGCATACGAACAAACCACATAAATATTTGAGCTTTCACTATATAGGGATTGTACTGTATCAAATATCATGACTTAACATTAAAATATGTGATGTAGTATAATGAATGCTTCTATATATATCATCGTTTAGAGCTTCTATCCTTTTCTAACGGAACGTATAAGCAAAGAAAACACGGACAAGAAAAGCATTTCTGAAATTTTTTTCAAAAACTCTTTATTCTACAAAGACATTTAGTCCTTAACCAAATGCTTGAACATGTTCGAGACTCTAAAGGCCTATATAAGCAATTTATTGTTTCTAGTGATCTATTGATCACTATAGATTAATATATATAAAGAATTTTTTGAATAATATTTGCAACTTTAAAAATTATAATTAATTAAATAAATAATTATATTGGTTGGAATTGTTTTTTAAAAATCGAATTGTCTGGGAAGTTTGCTTATGTATGACTCAAATCGATTAAGAGCCATTAATCGTTTAAATGTAATAAGACTGTACCTTATTTAATGAGACTCAGCGCATTTTAAGGTTTTTTAACCGAGTTCACAGTTTAAAAATGACTGCTTTATTTAAGAAGTATTTTCAGTTTGCACGTATTCAAGCTGCCCTAAATTTTTTCATTGCTCCCTTTTTTCTTTTATTCTATTTCTTTTACTCTTGTACCATTCACTCTAATTTTATTCAGCGTATACTTATTATCCGAAAATATTAAAATTTTTTTTCCTTTTATTTGTTTTTTATTAAATGAAAAGTGTTTTTGTTTCTTTTTAGCACTTTTCCAAAAAAATTTTGAAAAAAAGTGCTTATTAGTTTCACTCTGTCCGTCCGTCCATCCATCCGTTCGACCGTCCGTCCGTCCATCCGACCGTCCGTCTGTCTGTGTGTCTGTTTACAAAACTTCTACACCCTTGAAGATAGAAAGCTGAAATTTGGTATGTACATAGGTGTTTACTAGAAACTTATCTCCGTAGAACAAAATTTTTACCTATCTCCCCCCTCTAGAAGTTATACACCCCAAAAACCCTAAAAATTGCCTTTTTTAACTAACTATTTGTTGCAATGAATTTTTGAAATGAAAGCATTTTTGAAATTTTGCAAACGCATAAAGGCAGCGGCTTGCTTCTCCTAGCGCAGTATACTATAGTTAAACTTTAGAAAAAAAAAAATGGCCGTTCAAATTTACCGTTATCAAAAGTCATCTTTTTTCAAATTTTTGATTTCGTTTTTCTTCTAAACCTCAGCTTGTAGAAGCTTGAAATTTTAGGGGCTTATAGACATTAACAAATAATTTATTTCGTTAGAAGAAAATTTTTTTCCATCTCCACCCCCTCTCAAGTTATCGCCTCTTGAGATTTGTAAAATTTGAATTTTTGGCGCCTTATATTTCCGAAACCGCAATTAATTTTTGCTTTATTTCAAAGACTGCATGAATGCATCATCCTAAATATATGCAATCCTAGAAATAGTTAAATATGAATGAAAATAGTTTTAATAGTGTGATAGGTATACATAGACTGTATTTAAAAGCAGAATTTTCACTTGTTGAAGGGAAAAGTGATACAATACAAACCATTGGTTTGACCAAACTTTATTTAAATTTCTGCAATTTATAATCTGTTATAATTGGAAATCATAAAAAATATAAGTAATTTAAAAAGTATGGATATTAAAAATCCAATGCTTTCATGTGCTAGTGGGGCGAATGAAGGGAAAAGAATAAACCTACACATAGCGTAATTATAACGTGTTAATCGCTTCGGTTAATTAAGTTTAAAAATTGATAAAAAACTAGACGCTTTAAAAATATCATAAGTATATAAGAAAGAAAAAACTGTTTTTCAACTTATTTAAAAAATTTATTAAGTTATTTTAATTTTTTTTTTATAAATATTTCATTTTTAGCTCTCAAAAAGTACAGGCATCTCTCGAAATACGAGATGAATTGAAGTACAAAATTTACTGAAAATAATGGTAATTAATGTAGAGTTTCCAAATTAAAAATTATTCATTACCGAAATAGGACAACAATTTGCTCTACTAAAATTAAAATGTTAACAATTAGTTTTGGAAATCTTGCATTATTTTTAAACTTCAAAAGTTAAAAATTATTCGGGGATTCCCGAAATTACTTTCATTTTTCGGATGTGGCGCCTAGATATCACAATTTGAATATATAAAATTTGTATGACTGTATGTCAAGTACACATCTTCTCTTTCAAATTATTAATTGATTAAATCGAATTATAAAATAAAAAATTAAAAAAAAAAACAAAATAAAAAAATTCATTAATAAATTGGCGGCGCTCTTATTTGAATAATTTACGCATTCCATTTTCTTTAATGATTTTGTTTTGTAAATTTTTTGGTGGAAAATTTTCAGTTACGCTTCATTTTAATTTTTACATACACTCATATAAATTTTAAATATATTGCGCTGTATACGATAAAGTGTAAAATAATATTTGAAATTGAAAATTTTTGACTTTATTTGATTTATTAGTTTTTCGATTATTATCTTTGCTTTTAAATAAATTTATGAAATGCTTTTAAATTAATAATTAATATACAAAAAATTAAAAAAAAGGAATAAGAAAAATAAATGAATTAAGTTTTAAATTTAATTAAACACAAAAAAAAAAATGAGAAAAGTAAATTGAAAAAATTGTTGACCTAATTTTGAAAATGATTTTCTTCTGAAATTATAGGTTGTGTTCCAATAAATTCTAATTAATTATCTTATAAAATTTTATATTTATTTTAAACAAATTTTTAATTATTATGAAAATTTATGTTTGTTTATGTACAAAATATTGAGTGTCTTTTTAAACGGATAACAACCTAAAAATAGAAGAAACTCAAAAAATAATTTTTCCTTTAATATTGAAAGTAAATAAGCATATTTTAACTTGTATAACACTATAATAAATACTTGTATAACACTTTTTAAAATAATTTGCGTATGCTGCTAATAACCCGTTTAAATGCTTTCATTCAAATCTTCAATAAAATACGATTTATGAGCTTAAACCGCAACAAATTTAATTTAATCCCAAAAAAATCAGTTGAAGAAATTATGTAAGACACAATTTTTCAAGAGATTTTCATAAATCTAATACGGCAAATGTAATATTGCAAAATTGAATACTGCAAAACCCTACTTATACTGCAAAAATTTTTAATTATTGTATAAAATCAAAATGGTTCATTAGATTTAACCGAACATCTCATATAATAATTTTGAAATAATTAGATTAACGAGATTTGTATATGAACATATGTAAATATAGTGCAGTTTTTCCTACATATACCGTGATAGACTGCTTTTATGAAAAGATCTAATTTGTGAAGATAATTGACAATTATGTTTTTCGAAATAATACGTTTATAATACGTTCACTTTAATAAATCGTCGAATTGTGTCGTTCTTTGTAAACAAAGGTTGAACGCTATCAAGTTATTGATTTTGTATTGTTTTTGGTACTGATCTCAATTTTTTTAGCAATAACGTACACCAAACAATGATTATTTGTTGTATAAAGTAACCTGCTGATGAATAACTATAGTTGTGACAATTATTGATAAGGCAATGAGTTGATTGTTTTATTTCTTATAAGGAAACTTGTGACAATAAGCTATAGTACACGTATACGTAGGTCAAATAAAAAATTTTGGATTTTTTGGCATTCAATGGTCTCAGTTCGGGAATTTTACTGTTCACCAGAAAATTTTTACTTTCAAACTGATTTCTCTATTTGTTGAATATATAAAGGGCCATTAATAACATTATTTTTCCGTATTAAAATTCCGTCTGTAGCAATTTGACAGCAACTTTTATAAAATTTGAAAAAAATTTATTATTAACATTAAAAAAGCATTACAATAAAAGCATTTTTTATTTAATTTTAATTTGCGGCCCAAATATTTTCGGAAATATGACCATTTAATTCCTTATAATTTGCCTTTATTTCGGTTCTGTATCAGTGCTATACCTTTTCCAACACATTTTTAGCAATAGATGCCATTATAGAATGCCATCAAACTGTCAATATTGTCCTCATGTAAATATTTTTCAGTTGTATTCCTAACAATTTCAGTTTTCAAGTCAATTTGATATTTTATTATTTTTATTTTCTATATAAAATTTATTATTAAAATTTTGTACTTATTTTTATAATACAAAAATTACTAAAATATAACTGAGTATATACATATATAATAAATGTATGTATGTGCGACCGTAACAGACAGGCATATAAATGTATATGTATACAGACGTATGTACTTACGAGTATTCATAAGTAAATATAAATTATATTTACTCTTATCATTATTTTAATTAGAAAGTAAAGAACGAATAATACAAAAGGCAAACTCTATTTCAATTTGCTTACATACATATAACATAAGTTTGAATTGTAAACAGCCTTAAACGATAACGAAAAAAAGTCAAAAAAAAAAAAAAAAATAAAAGTTATGGGTAATTTATTTTGTAAATAATTTTCGAGAAAAGTACATATGTATAAGGTTAACCAATAAGGAATTAAAAATTTCCTAATTAAAAATCTATTGTTATTTGGTTTCTCTGCTTTCAGATAGTGGACTAAAGTTGGCAGCATTTAGTTTGTTTGAAATGCGACGTTTCAAATTTTTCAAAAAATAGTAGAACGTAATTTTGTTTCGATCAAATTTCAAATCGTTCCATGCAAATACTGCTTTTAATATAGTTGAGTCAAACCAATTGCTTGAAATGTAACATTTTTACCTTTACAAGTGAAAATACTGCTTTTAAAAACAATCTAGCTATGTATTACATTATTAAAATTACTTATACTCACACCCGCAAAAATTCAAAAAATTGCATACATTTAGGATGAGAAAAAACAAAAAAATATTGAAAGAAGTGTTAACGTTAAGGGTTAATGCTCGTATTTAAGGGTTAATTGCATAAGTTAAGAAAAAGATGTATATTTCATCAGTATAGCATTTACTGTTAGCTTTCTGTATTCATAAAAATTGGAAAAGCTTGCAGTTTCTGAAATATAAGGTGCTTAAAATTCAAATTTTGGAAATTTGCAGGGGTGACAAATTGAGAGTGGGTAGAGGTGGTAAAAAATGATAATTTAATAAAATATTTATTAATATCTAAAAGATGGTAAAATTTCAGAGTTTTAAAACCTGTAATCTAGAAGAAAAACGATAGCAAAACGGAAAAACAATAACAAACGTTAGCTTTAACGGCCACTGTTTTGTTTTTCTGTACGTTCAACATAATTTTGCAAAATATCGCGTATATAGAACTCCTTAAATATCTTAATTGATAGACCCATTTGAATAACAAAGAAAAAAAAATGGTAAAGCTTTAAATAATGGTAGATATGAGCACGTACTTAATCTAACAAGTACTTTTGAAAATTATTTTATTTTCAATTTGTTTTTTCTTTTTTTTCTTATTGTTTCGTTTTGTGCAAATTTAATGAATAAACAATTTTATTTTTTGAATTGTCGAAAATTATTTTTGTATAACAATAATAAACATAAGATTTTCAAATCAAAAATCTAAAATAAAATAAAAAAAATTCTACTAAAAATTAAGTGACTCTCTTAGTAAAAAAAAGAGTAAAAACGTAAAAGAAAATGACAGCTAATAATTTATAATGTAAATAAATTACTACATTTATATAAATATGGCAATATTGTTGATTTAATTACAAAAACAAAGAAAATAAATTTTGAATAAAATTAAATGTCGCGCACAATTTACCTGTAAATAAATAAATTTAAAGTTTTATTCAATTTATTTAATTTTTCTTTAATTTATTTTTATTTTACTTTTCTTATATAGAATAATAGTAATTATTCATGGTTATTTGATTATATAAAAATTAAATAAGACATAATATTCAAATTGAGTAAATATTTTTTAATATTTATTTAATATTTATGTACATGTGTGTGTGGGTGTGTGTTTGAGAATGTTTAAAGAGTTTTTCTTTTGAAAATATTATGAATTTATAATTTTTATATATAAAAAAAAAACTAAATATTTATATTAATTTTAAAAGTTATATTTTAATATTAAAATTTTTCTCTAATTATGTTTGTATGTATGTTGTGAATTAAGAGAATGTTTTATTGAAAATGAAAAGAGGAGATGTTATGTGTGTGACCGTCGGTTAATGAACTTCTATTATAAGAATGAAAAATTCCAAAAATATTTTATAGATTGACAACTTGAAATTTAATTCTATTCAAATTTTTGATTCTAAGTATTTCTTATAAATTATATACATAAGTATAAATGTTAGTAATTAATCACAAACTACAGTCTGAGAATCCTTGCAAAAAAGTGCAGATTTTATGCTTTTATAAATCTGGGTTGGAATTAATTTAATAATATCAAAATTAAAAGTTTTACGATCTTACACTGAAAGTGTATAATGTTGATGTTGTGATCTAAGTATAAGTCGTTGCAGTTTGACTGAAACATGTTCGATCAATTACATTATGTATCAGATTAGATTTTGTTCGAAGTTGAAGAAGTAAAACATGTAAATTTTAATTAAAATAAAATTTTTTTCTAGTATTTTAATTATAAATTTATAATATGTATTAAATTTTTTAATTAAGTATATTGTTGTATAACATTTAAATTTATGAAATAATACGTATTCCGTACTGTGTCTAACAACCAAAATATCATAAGTCTTCTCAAATTTAAACCGAACGAAATACATAGCTTTTTTTATAATAATAAGCCTGAATTGAATGAGTTTGATTAATATAGCCTCTCTCACTCTAATATTGTAAGAGCTACATCAATAATAAAAAATGTCCTAAGTAATTTCTGTCTAAAGATAATTTAAAAAAATTTTCAGATTAATTAAGCGTTTCCATTTAAGATGTTTTGGCAAAACTATATATACGAGTATTAGTATATAACAATTGAATCTAATTAAGAATATTATAACAAGGAATTTCTTAAAATTTTCCAAATTTTTAATTAAATTTAATATATTTTTAATTATTTTAAGAATAAGTTCGAATATATTGGTAAATCAAAATTATTTGGTAGCAGAGGAGATAGAAATACACAACATTCTTATAATACGGAATTTAATATAATAATCCTATAAAGGATATTTAAATATTTTATGTTAAGTGAATGAAAACCTAAATCAGTTTCAACGAATTTACTTACAATTCAAAATATTTTTTCTTAAGAAATATGCTAAAGAGCTAAAGATATCTGCATACCTGTAAAGAGAAAGAAAAAATCTTGTTTAATTTAAAAAATAAATGAATAAATTGATTTCAATATTAATTACAATTATTTTTAGGCACTAAATAGTTTAATGAATAATAGTTATACAACACAATTTAAGAATTACAACTATAACCCGAATTTAATTGCAGTGTTACGGAGCTTAGTCCGGAACTGGTTTTAAAACTCTCGTGGGATGTTTCTTACAGGAAAAATTTTGCTCGTGTGGCAAGTGAGCGACAGTGTGTTATTCACATCTTTTTACACCCGTAGGAACTTATGTTCGAAGGGTATACTAAATTTGCCTTACCGTTTGTAACGCTAAGAAATAACGGTCTTAGATATAGACTCAAGTTTATGTTTTTGATCAGCGTCGAATTCTGAGTTGATTTAGCTTTGTCTGTCTGTCCGTCCGTCCCAACGATAACTCAAGTTCACCAAATTTTCACAAATGATTTATTATAGTAAGTGCCAGAACCCTATTTAAATTGAACATGATCGGGGTACCGGTTCAGGTAGCTGCCATAAAACTTCAAAATTTATTTGGCTTAATCTAAGAAACTATAAAAGCTGTGGTATTGAAATTTCACACAAGCGAATAATTAGAATTATAAATTAATATGGTAATACGGCAACTTAAAGTCATAGTCTGTCCCACGGTCAATTATGGCATATTTATTCGCACATAGGATAGAAATTCGTACGGGTATCACAGAGTTGACAAGGTCAACTCTATTTTTTCTCGTTTTCTCTATTAATAGACCTTCATTGAATTACATTAATGCATAATCGCATAAAATTTCTCAAACAATTATTTTCCTATTGCCACATACGCATGTTATAAATTTTTTACATATACAAAATAATTTTGTTGAAATTTCTCGTGTAAAATTAAAATCCTTTGAAATTGTAAATGAAATGAATAAATTTATTTGCATTTATATGCAAATATTTTAAAAGTTGAACAAAAATTTTAAAATTAAAAGTGAAAAAGTTACTAAAAATCATAGAATTTTCAATTCGAAATAAATTACACGTTTGGGCATTTCATTTCATATACTCATTATTTGCATATATCATGTTGATTTATGCTGGTTTTTTTGAAGGATAAATTCAGAATATTTATTGAAAATTTATTATACATTTAATAATGTTATGCGTAAGTCATATATTAAAATTTAATGTAAAAATTTTTTGTGAATGTCAAATTTTTATGTACGATAATTATTTGAATTGCACTTTACTGCTTTAAATTTTGTTTGATTTTGTTTGCAATTTTATTTAATTTTTTTGATTTTAAATTTTTTAAAATACGCAACACAATATAGTCTATAGAGAATGTTTATTGTGTTTTATATAAGAGTTTACACGTTCAATAGTGAAATAAGTAGAAATAAATTTTAAATTTAAATAACATCTTATTAACATTTAATATTTGTTCCAAACCTACTTATTCTCCATTTTCCTAAAACTCTACTTATTCTCAATTTAAAAGGAAAGAATAACTTCAATTCTACTCTGTGATAAACGTACGAATTAAAGATTCTTATAGTTTAATAATCATTGCCACACAATTTTTTATTTAATATAGAGGACTTATTATTCATGTAGTTTATGCAAAATTTTAGCAGTATAACTTGAATATTTTTATATCATAGTTCAATAGAAGTTAAAATTGTATGGCAGTTGTATTATCATCATTGTCTCAATCTTTTAAACTTGAATAGGGTTCTGTAATTTACTATCATAGGTCATTTGTGAAATTTTCAAGTAGAAAATCTATAATACTCTTCGAGTATCGTAGAATAAGAATAAAATTTATATATTCTTCGAGAATACATTCGTGTAACTAATATAATTTAAAGCCATCTACTGGAAAAAATATTAATAAATATAAATAACAAAATATACTCGTTGTAAGGAATGTTGTACATATATGCTCTTCAAATGAATCCAGCTATAATACATATATGAGGGTCATAATTAATTTTTATTAAATACTTGGACATTTCGTTCCCGAATAGAACAGGTTGTGATTTTGGATTTGTAAAAATGTTGTATTAATATTCACATTTTACATTTCAAGTCTATATTTGCTGCATATATGTGTTTTAATACAGTATTTCTATAATTTTGATGTTAGGAACATTAAATAACTTGTAAGAAGATAATGAAGAATATTTCAAGGAAACTGCTCCTTTTTATTAATTTATTTTAGGGACTATTTTAATTTGAAATGTTGAAGTTTAATATAACTGGTGAAAAAAAAAATCTCATACAGCTCCAGTAAAATTTTTATCAAAATGTAGATTTAACGTAAATTTTAGTTGCGTAATAAGGTAGATAGGAGGGCAAATAGGATTAGTCTTCAATTAGTATAGAAATTAATGAATAATATTGAATTATAATATTATTGAAGTAAAGTATTCCTAATATTGTTAAATTTTCAATTACGATTCACAATTTAAAATCTAAAAATTTTCACCGTGAATAGTTTTTTTAAAAATTGATTTTGCAAATAAAAAAAAAACATTCCATTAATAAAATTATTCATTTTATTGGAAGAATTAATTAATAAATTTATTTTAAAAATGCATTTATGTCTACATATGTACAATGTTACCATACATACACATACTCAAATATGAATGTACATTAAAACTTATGCAAGTATTGTAAATTAAAGTTTGTGTCACGCTATTCTATTTTTGATGTTTATAGCAATAACAGAAATAAAAGGGCGAAAAAACACTATATGTATACAATATCTACTATCTCTTTCACTCAATTTTTATTGATATAATAAATTTAATTTGAATATTTAGAACATTACATTTAATTTTCTTTATTGTTATTTTTTTCTTCTCTATGTCATGTTTATTTTCAATTATATTGTGACATTTCTTCATTATTATTTCACTGCTTTTTCATAAAAGTATGTGGTGCCATATCTACTACAAAACCACTTTAATTTTTATATATGATTGTAAATCTATGCTAATATAAATTATTTTCTTTTCTAAATAAAAAATTAAGCTATTGACCTATTGAACGATGTGAAATCCTAGATCACTAATATAATATAGTGATACAACTGCTTGACTATCTACATATATATGTTCTACACACTATATTGTCATTAAGTGCATTAGTATTTAAAGGTAAAACCTGCCTATTACCTAGTTTTTGAAAAAAAAAAATAAAACTAAAGAACTCAATATTCAAACCTTTTGTTTGTATCATACAAGTTGCACGATATTCTTTTGTACTTACATGTAAAGTGCATTACGTGCATTCTGCCTTCAATATTCCTAAGTTTCAGCACTTTTGTTTTTTTTTTTTCTTTTACTATTGATTATGTAAAATGTTGGGTATTATTTGAAAAAAGAAAACTAGGATAAATATAATAATAAAAAAAAAAAAATAATAAAAACAAATAACATTGTGGCAATATCCACGTATGCAATGAATTTAAAATGACAAGAGATTAGGGCAGGTTTTCCTGTTTTACATATATACGGTGAATGTTATTGTCATTTAACACTTATATTCTGATTCCGAGATAAAAATTCGTAATCGAATAATGGTGGGAATTCGAAAAATTTAATTAATAAAATTATTTTTCATTAAAATACAAGAGCAATAAATGATTTGGACAATTAGCAGTAAATATTGTATCTTTATAGTCGCCTTTAAATAGCAGCTTGGCTCAAGTAAATCAATGAAATTGATTAATATTGTTTTCGCTCAAAGGTTCGCATTTAACAGAAAATTTTCGTTAAAATTATAAGTTCCAAAATTATGTTTCAAGGAAAAAAACGTCATATCTCCTTTGTGGTACAAATATTTGCCAAAAATTTAAAAAAAACTAACTCAACGCCTTAAAACGAGAGAAACAAACAGTAATCGACAACGATTGAATAAACAGTAATAGAAGACATTAACAATAATTCGGAAATTTTCATTTTTATTCAAATGGTTTCTCGGCATGCTTGTATGTTTTTATTTCAAGTTCTAACTCTTACCAGTTTATAAGAGCTGTAAGAGAAGACTGCAGAGAGTTAAAAGAGTTAAAAATTCGTAAGAAGGGTGGTAAATCTGGAGTAAACCTGGGTATTTTTAATGCTGTTATATGTAAGACATTGCCCAATTTTTTATATTTGGAAATTTCATGTAATTTTAAATACATACATACGTACTTTTTAAAACAAGTAGTTTTTGTACAATTTAATTTATTTTTAAAAATTATACATTTAGGAATAATGCCACAAATTCTTAGATTTTCGAAAATAAAAATTCAAAATTAAATTATTTTAAAAAAAATTTTTTTTGCAAGTGTTTCGTTATTATATCACTAAAAATATTTTGTTATGCATTCTACTTACTTAGATATGTGTACACAATAGAAGATACTTGCATTAAAGGAAAAACTTTTCAAAATTTTATCTGTCAGTCAATTACTCAGTTGTTATTTTTAATTAAAATTGCAAATAACTCTGATGGCTCTGTGGGTTTTTTATTATTTAACATTTTTTTTATTGTTAAGCTAGTGTTACTTATTCAGAATCGGAATTGGGTAATTTCTCATTTTCTATTTGGCAGCCCTGTTAATGCTTAGTAAATATTATTTGAAATGTGCATGGCCAGGACTGTATAATGCTGTTATATAATATGTTTAAGAGTCAATTTATAAACTTACGCACAAATTGGACATAGTTTCAACTTAGTATTACCATTATATCAATAGAAGTTCTTGGATATTTTATATGGAATAGATTTATTTACAAATGTTTAATAGAATGAAAATAGCAAAGTGAAATATAATAGAATTTTGTGGTCTGGAATTATAATAGAAAATATTCTGTGAAAATTCAATTAAGAAATGCAAAGAATACATGAGATCTGTGAATTTACATGACAAAGCATTAGCTGAATTGTGTATTGATACCCCGTATTACTACAGTTTTGAATTCATGGATTAAGGATCGATGCATGTTTAAAACCTATTACATTAATTTTAAAAATTGTTTGTATTTAACACATAACCTTACACTTTAATTAAATTTAATTATAAATTTAAAGTATTGGTGTGCCTTAACTAGAAATATTTCGTGCCAATTTCACAGATAATGGAAAGGTTTTTCTGTTCTGAAATTTTTGTATTTTCAATATTTTGTAAATTTTATATTGAACTACACTACAAATTCATGTTTCTTTATTACTTTTTATCTAGTTCATTAATGACCTGGATTTTGATTTTTTTTTGTTGTTTTGGTTTTTTTTTTATCATATCTATTATTTCTTTTGTACATTGTTCTTTATAATCTAGAACAGATATCATTGGAAAGTGGTGCATATTTGATATACATATATGCATAAAACTGTATACTGACTCATTGTTATTGAGTGTATAACAGTATATACAATGTACTTTTGCATGAATTCAAAATGCCTTTATAAAAATGAGTACAAAAGCACAAATCAGAGTAAAAAAATGGAAAAAATACTTTTGAAAATGAAAAGCTAGCCTAATCAATTTTTTTCATACATATTAAATTTTATTTAATTCACAGTTAAATAGTGGAAATTTTTTTATAGAACTTTTTTCTTTTAATCTTTTAGAACACTTTGTGGAATTGTGGAAAATTGGAATTGACAGTTTTTGTTTTTTGTTGTCCTATATATTGTGATTTCATACGGAATTAAGAATTCCTTTTTAATAAAAAAATGGAAACTAATAAATTTTGAATTTTTCCAATACTAAATAGTGGGAAAATTAAGGTTGTTTCTTATTAAACAATTGCATTTCATATGAATTAGAAAAGAAAACCGTATCCCAAAACAAAGTTTTATATTGAAACTTGAAATTGACATATCCTAAAATGACATTTAAACTAATTTTAACAAACGTAGTTTGAAGTTTAATTAAGGAAATAATAATTAGTTCTGTATGTATGTATATATGTATTAATAGAGTATCTACTATTGCAATGGGTACTGTACCGATACGGAATGTTTCTAGTACAATTAAAATCATTTTCAATTTTGGCTTTTGAATTAGTTTTCATATTTAGTTCAAAGTAGTACAAATTTTCAAAATTTTGGAATTATTCCCAACATTCATATTTCCAAGAATTTTGAATAATTAAAAAATATTCATTGACAAGAATCTTAATCAATTGAAATTTTATCACAATCAAGTATACATAACCTTAAATTATGCTATTATTATGAGTGTCAATTCGAATTACTCTTTGGGCTATGAAAGAAAATGCAAATGTTCGCATTGATTTCAAATCAATAAGACAGAGACTCAGTTAAAAAAGTAAAGGCAATATTAAATGATTCCTGATCTCGTTAAAATTGACATAACAAAAATGGCGGATTTGTATTCAATGAATACTGTTACCTGTTGATATATTGAGCTGAGACTGTATGAAATTACAAGTATATACGAGTAAGTTGTGTGTATGTACAATTGATTACTATTTGTTTTACAACAATAAATTCTCTTTTTATAACTTTATCATGACAATTATACGCTAATTTTATACTAGTGATAACTTCTCGTATAACAATTCTTTTTTATTTTATTATTATTAATTTTTTCACTCAATAACATTATTATAGTAATTTCAAAAGGATATCTCATTGATTGAATACATTTTTTTCTTTGTTATAGAAAGGTGCACTAACATAAATGTATGCATGTAAAATTGCATGTCCTTATACATATATACTTGTTATTATACATATATACTTAAGTATTTTTAATGTATTGAGTTCAAGTTGTGATATTATATTTAAATAAGTACATATATATTTCTAATAATTTATTAGAACAAGGATAATTATTGTTATACGATAAAAAAAAGATCAATTTTATTTAGCATGTAAAATAATTATTCATATAGAATGGAGAGGGATGAGGTTAAAATAAAGTAGAAATGAGTGTACGAGTATTTTTAAGCATGTAAGAGTTTTTAAATTTTTTATTATAACTTTCTTGGGTTTCTATTCTATATATTCCTATATATATTTCTTATTTTAATTTTCTTTTTGTATTGTTATATAAAATTATTGAGAAGAAAGTTTGAACTCTTAATTATACGTAATGATTTTTTGGTTACAACGAAAAGCGGGATTTTATACATAAAATTTTATATATTTTATGTGAGTATGGTTTTAAAAATTTTATTCTTTAATAAAAGGAAAACTTTAACAATTAAAATTTACTTAACATTACGTGGGTTTCTTTATAATATTTTGGAATTTTAAATCTTTGATCTTCCTTTGTTATTCTGTCATTAAACATATTCTATGTTGATATTTTTCACTCCCATTCAAAACTGTTAAAAAATATATAGAGATAAAAATTACTCAGAAATTTGTTTAATTCAAATTTTTTTAAAAAAAATTCAAATCTAACTCTTATCAAACTTTCAGAGGGTCTTGTTATATGTAATCTGTTATATGAAATCAACATAAAACAAAATTTAATTATTTGTAGCGAAAATTAACGTACACATAAGTAAGCAAGGTTAATGAGAGAAAAAAAGTCAGAGAAAAGCTGTACAAAGAAATTTATATGCAAGTAGGCGAAGGGATCATGTTAGTAAGAGGGCTGGTTGATTTACACAAGAATATGATTTTATTTTTGTGAATCGTGTGATAATTCTTTTAAGTATTTATAATTACATTTTGGACTCTCTTAATAAATTGGGTCTCTTAATGCAATTTAAAAATAATAAAGAGCAAATAATATTAAAAGTAATAAAGTTGTAAAATGTAGAATACTTTGCTTTTATATAGAATTATTAAACACAATAAGACTGTGTTAATTGCTTCGCCATATTTCACAATAATTTTTTGAAACAAATGCTTCAAAATATTTCCATCTCATTTTTGTCACATTAGATATGATCGCATTCTAATCTCTCTTTTACAGCAAAGTCCATATTTTCATAAATCTTTAAACAAGAAATTAAGCACTCTTTATAGTCTTAAGAAGCCTGTAATATAATGAACAAAAAACAAAAAATTGTTAAAAATTGCATATTTCACGGGGCAATTTTCAATGTAATTTTTATAATAAATGAAATGTCCAAAATTGGTAGCTATTATAAATTATAGTTTTTCTTTGAACAATTAATTTTCTTTTATTTGACATAATTTAAAATTAATTCTTAGTAAGCTGTTTGGGATGTTCAAATAAAAAATTCTTTTATATTTTTCGTTTCAATTTTCTTTTTGTTCAATGTCTTTCTTTTTATTCTTTTAAACGAGAGCATATAAGATCATTGGATGTGAAAAAATTTTCTTAGAATAAATATTTGCGTGATAAGTGCAATTTAATCATTTGAATGTCAGTTATTGTTCCATTGTTTCACATTTTTAAATTTAGAGTTTATGGTCTTGTCATGTCATTTATTCTATTCATTATTTTGTTTTTGTAGAATTTCGCTTTTATGTCAGCAAAATTTTTCATTCATTTTATAATCAAAAATACAAAATAGAATGAAAAGAAAAATTAAATTGGGTTTTGAATAAAGTTTTACGGTTTCTGTAGTTGTTAATTGAGTTTTTTAGTTGTGCACATTTTTAAAAAATATTAAAAATAACAAAAATTTAAAATGCAATTATTTACAAAATGTTAATTAAATGATGAGTTCATTAGAAAGAGTTCATTTTTAATTCAAGAATTTCTAGAAATAAAAATTTTATTTTAATGGACTTTTGCTAAATTTGAGGAACTTATTTTTATAAGATTTTTTAATGTTTACTTAGTTCGCAGTAAAGAACGAATTAATTATTTATTTGAAAGCGAACCTCACTTTAATTATCACATAACTCAGAATACAAAACCAATATATCAAAGATTTTTAAAACCGTCAACTTAATCCCTAAAAATATGTTAATTTTAATCCCTGAAAATAGGCAATCTCTAAAAATTTGTTATTAAAATACTTAGAGTTATCACTGTTAACCATTAAACCTTAAAATTTGGGATGATGAAATTCGATATAAAAATCTTCATAAGCAATTAAACCGAATTAAAATTAAAAAGGAAGACAATTAACATTTTATATGAAAAGTATAAAAAACAAAAAAGATTTTTAGAAAATGTACAAAAAAAAATTCCCATTTGATGTTTTATTGATTTTGTTGTTGATTTTTCTCATTTTTGTTTATACTTTTTTGTAAAATTAAAGTACGAATACCCGAAAATGAATATGTTTTTTTTTTCATTTATGGTTCTCTATTTTCTTTATTGAAGAATTACTTGTATGAATTGATGCCTTACCATTTGCTTTTAAAGTTCAAAAATATAAAATAAAAAAAAGCTCCCAACAAAACTTCTAGAACTTTTCAAGATTCTTTCTACAAAAAGCCGCATAACTATACATATTTTTGGTATTATATGCTTCAGACCCTCTCTGGAATTTCCTCGTACTTCCAAAAAAGCTCCCCTTGAAGATCTTTAAAAAACTTTTCAAAAACCTATTGTTTCAGGCCCTCTTCAGAACCTTTGTCAGAATTTAGAGCCGAAAAGAGCTCAATGAGATTGAAGCAGTTATCGCGACTTTTCCTTCCAAGGAAAGCAAGTGCCTTCCCAGTTCGGTAACTCATCTGAGAGCGGAGTTTAAGAGTTTAAACATTTCTAAAAAATTCAATTATGTATATTTTAATTTTTATATTAATTCAGATTTCGGAGAAAAATTAGAAAAGAAGTTTTGTGTCTCTTGTCAATTACCAACTTTCATCTGTCGTCTGTAATCTGTCATCTGACAACTGTCATCACTGACAGTTGTCATTTGTCACCTGTCATCTGTCAAATGTCACATGTCAACTGACAACTGTCACCTGTCAAAAGTCAACTGACAGCTGTCAAATGTCACCTGTCAAATGTTATGTGACAGTTGCCATCTGCCCTCTGTGAAATGTCAACTGTCACCTGTCAAAAGTCAGCTGTCATCTGTCAAATGTCATCTGTCAACTGGCAGCTGTTACCTTTCAACTGTCACCTGTCAAATGCCACGTTAATTGCAGCATAGTCTCCCATATAAGTTAAATTGAAATTCATATACAATTTAGCAGTTATTGTACACGAGATGCATAAATTTCAAATGGTACATTAAAAATAAAATAATACTTTCATTGGTTCAAACATCTTTTTGCACTATTCCCTTCCTATACACACATACGCACATATCAAATTTTTGTCATAACATGTAATTTCACTTTTCAACATTTTAGATTATTGATTTTCAATATTTCATAATGATTATGTTATATTAATATCCAATATGCCATTTATAAAATGGTATCCCGAGTAATTTTAAAAAAAAAATATGTATACAAAAAGAACCTCTTAAAAAAACCCTTTAATCCCTTTAAATCCCAAAAGAATTTTTATAACCTCTTGTCCTCTTGCATATTATCGTTTTAACAAAAATTGAAAAATATTATGTATATTGTATTCAATAATACCCACTTTAATCTCAAAAAATAATAATTTTCGATTTTTTAATCCTTTCGGTAACAAGACGAAAAATACTAATACTTTGGATATCCTATAAACATACTCCTTAACAAATCTCAATTTCAAATAATATTTTTGCAGTAACCATAAAAAAAAATAAATAGAATGGAGCCTGAATAGCTATGTGTTGTGCTTTTGCTATTTGGAAAAATGATCGGATTAAATTTACTAAATCATTAAAAGAAAAAAAATAAATAAAAATATCCAAATCTTATATTTTCGTCCTTAAAAAACAAAATGAAAAAGTCAAAATACCTGGCCTTTTATGCCACACAATATCATACATACATACATAGTATTTTACCTTCTTCAGATCAATTGAATTTCAGCTGAAGGTTTTGTTTTTTAGCTAAAATATTTTTCAAAAAAATTTAGTATGTTTTAAAAATTTAAAGAGAATTCAGCTTAGTAGATTTGCAAAAACTTGGTTACCAGCTACAAAAAAATTTTTTTTGCATGCTAATAAAAAAGCTTGTTTTTTCGGAAATAATTAAGGTGCCGCAAAATTTACAGTTTACCAATTTTGCGAGCTTATAACTGGAAGGAAATGAAGATAGAAAAAATTTTCTTCTAACGATGGGAAAATAATGTTTAATACTTTTGCAAATAAAATTTTTGTTTATGGAAATTCTTCAAATTTTATTGTAGTTTATTTTCAGTTCGTAAATTAATTTTAAGTACCATTTGAAAAACCATAAAAGTAGGCTTCATATAGATGCTCTGCGCGGAAAAATGGTGACAATAGAATTGAAAATATTCGACAAATGAAATTTAAAGTGGTATAAAAAATTAAAATTTATTAATTAACACCATGAAAATTTAATAATAATGTTAAAGGAAAAAAAAATTTAAAGGTCTTAACCGTGTAAAGGAAAAACGAGAGACGCAAACAAGCAATGTGATCCAATGTAATTAAAAAAAAAAAGTGCAAACAAAGATTATTTAATTTGGCACACTTTCAAATTGAAATTCTAATAAAACTGATCTCCCCCCATACGAGTACATTAAACAAAATGAAATACTTTCACATATGTACATACATACAAATACAAATACATTAATTCTACTTTCTATATTTTCGATATATTAAGGAAAAAGTAGAAAAAAACCAAATTTAAAAATGTGATCCTTTTTGACACTTTTGGCAAGGTTCCAATGAAAATTGTAAATAAAATAAAGTTGGGTCAAACCAATGGTTTGTATTGTAGCACTTTTCCCTTGAACAAGTGAAAATTCTGCTTTTAAATACAGTCTATGTATACCAATCACACTATTAAAATTATTTTCATTCATACACAAAACTATTTCTAGGATTGCATATATTTAGGATCAACGATTTATGCAGTCTTTGAAATAAAGCAAAAATTAATATAAAAAGGGGTTAACATAATGCTCGATTTTAAGGGTTAATTGTGTGAGTTAAGAAAAATAATTATATTTTTTAATTTCATGGAATTTACCGTTAGCTTTTTGCGTTTACAAAAATTTGGAAAAGTTTGCGGTTTCGGAAATATAAGGTGTCAAAAATTCAAATTTTACAAATTTCAAGAGGCGATAATTTGAGAGGGGGTGGAGATGGAAAAAAATTTTCTTCTAACAAAATGAACTATTTGTTAATGTCTAAAAGCCCCTAAAATTTCAAGCTTCTACAGGCTGGGGTTTGGAAGAAAAACGACATCAAAAATTTGGAAAAAAAGGACTTTAGATAACGGCAAATTTGAACGGCCATTTTGTTTTTCTAAAGTTTAACTATAGTATACCGCGCAAGGGGAAGCAAGCCACTGTGTTTCTGCGTTTGCAAAATTTCAAAAATGCTTATGGTTTCATTGCAACAAATATTTAAAAAAGGCCATTTTTAGGGTTTTGGAGGGGTATAACTTCTAGAGGGGGGGAGATAGGTAAAAATTTTGTTCTACGAAAATAAGTTTCTAGTGAAGATCTATGTACATATTAAATTTCAGCTTTCTATCTTCAAAGGTGTAGAAGTTTTGTAAACAAAAAAAGTGTCCACGGACGGACGGACGGACAGAGTGAAACTAATAAGCACTTTTTTCAAAAATTTTTTTGGAAAAGTGCTAAAAAGAAAATCAAATCTTATCAACATAATATCCTTACATAAATATATATGTATGTATTTTTACCTTCCCATTTTGTTATACACATACATAAAATAAACATTTAATACATCCTTTTTTTTGTCTCTTATGTTACTTATGTTGTTTGCCCTTATAATACACATTTTACATGCATAAATATGAAGAGGATATAAAATCGTTTTTCATTTTCTCCCATTTTGTTTTTTTGTTTTTGTTTTGCTACTTCTTGTTATTTTTTAGACCATTAAATGAAATGTCGATTTTAATGTACACGTACATGTATGTATGTGCCTTGTAACATATTTGAAATTATTTTAAGCTTATATTGCTTTATAATGTAGTTTATTTACTACATTATACGTAGTATAATGTAGTAAATAAACCCACGTATATGAAAGATTTTCATAAAAAAAATTCAATACAAGATTTGACTGATAAATGTTTAGGGATTATTGGGATTATTTGGGAATAAGAGAGGCGTAAATAAGGCATTAAAGTCAAATATTTTTGGATTAATATTTAATTATTTTTTTTTTGTTTTTCTATAATTTCTTGCCAATATCAAAGTGATTACATAATTCTAAATTTTTGTTAGTTTATTAAAAATAATTTGTTCCCGGTCAAAATTCAATTTTTGGTTTTTGGAAATAAACATGAAATTTTAAAAATCGTTCTAAAGTTGTGTAAGTGTAAGCAACTAAAACGGTATAGATTATTTTATTTAATTTTATATCTAAGGTATTGTTTACACAAATAACGAAATCCAAGATTTAATGTGAGACCAATGAAAGTTATATAATATGTAAACACTGTTTGACATTGAACTGTGTGTGACGGAAAATAAAATTTATTTAATTCTCATCACATTTAATGTCAGATTTTTTAAAAGCGAAAGGGCGACAATTAATTTTGTATAAAATATGGAGAAGGATTCAGCTGATTTTGATTCTAGTTATAATTTTCCAAGCAAATTGCTAAATTTTGATGTTCAAAGTCTGAAATAATTGCAGTTTAATATGAAAACCGGCATTAGATTTTATTGTAGATTAAATCTTGGATTTTATCAGTAGCTAAAACTTGAGAATAAGAAGAAATATCAAGCAAATTTTATATTGGGATTACAAACCCTTTAAATTTAATCAAATAATAAAATGTTCTTCTAAAATGTTGTCAACAAGTTTTTAAATTTTATAATATTGTAAATCATTTTATTAATTTAAAAAAATATTAGAGCTTTATTTAGATTTGAGGAAGAGAGAAGTTTGTTGATAAAACTGTGAAATTATTGTGAAGCAGTTGAACACTTATTACTGTCTCGGCTAATAGAGAGATGGCTGAAATAAGTCCGCTTATTGAAGGCATACACTGAAACATTCTCACCGCAACGTACTTTCCATAAACATATTAAGTCGAATATGGGAAGAATATGAGCATAAGAATCCTTACAAATGACTTTGGCAGCTTTCTTCGCACTTGCACTCACCCCATCAACTTTGAATTATATTGCAATACAAAATGAGTGCCTATTTTGTATTCGAATTTTTTCATAAATAATTTTTTTTTTGTAATTAATGTGCGGCCTCCAATGTAATCTATTGAAACATTTTTTATAGTAAAACAAAAAAATTGTACACACGTTCTTGTCCAATAAAATCCCATCCCAAAATATTTTTCATAAGATATCTCTCAAAATCATCAGAGATTTCTTTAATAGAGGAAATTTTTTTCCTGTCTTTTCATTCCTATCGGATATTTTTACCTTTAATATGAGAGGTGACAGGATATTGTTTATTATAAATGATTTGAGATTAAAGTATAGAAGAAGCAAAAGGAAAAAATAATAAGAAAAATGTAGGACAGCATTTCTCTTTTTTTTCTTTTTTTTGGAAAAAATAAAGTCATTGTTTTAATAGAAACATTGGCCATCGTTTAAGTTCATAATTTTTTTCTTTTGATTTTTCTTTCCTTCTGTTGTTGTGCCTTTTAATACTTAAAAAACAAAGTTTTTTTTTTTTTTACTTTTTATACAAAAGATTAATTTTAATGTTAAGGAAACAAAGTAGCTATAAAATAGGTTTGAATATTTTTGACAATATGTTGAAAACAATGTCAACTTTGGATTAAATTATTTTGAAACAAGAAAGATTTCCTTACCATATTGTTGTGAAATGTTTTCATGTTTTTGTTTTTTTTGAATTTTGTTTTATTTAAAATTTCTTTTTATGAAAAAATTTTAATCGGTCTAAAAGACTCCTAATGTTTGAATCCCAATTTATGGTGCGACAATGGAAATGTAGAAAAGAATGGCGTGCATTATTTGTTCTGTAAGAATTTCAAGTTAGAATGTTAGAACAACTTTAAAATATGAATAAATTTAACAGAATACAGGAAGCTAATAAAATGGATATTGGGAATGATGTAATCTGATAGTAAGGATGTTAAAATTCACTGAAATTATAGCTGAATTGTGTAAAATTAAAAGCAAGCTTTTAAACTCAGCATATATATCAAATATATATGGCTGCAACCATGCCTTTACGTTCGTTCCTTTAGATTGGGTACACGGCTTTTCGTTTTTAGTAATTATTTTTTTTTTTGGAAACTATAAGCAATGCTATTCATCTGAATTTCTCAAATACTTTGTGAACAATTAGTTTTAAAAATAGTTGTTCCGTTTGACAAGATTCATTGAAATTAGAGGCAGTGGTAAATAAAAATTTTAAGTGCAGAAAACAAAATGCAGAAGGAAAGAAGAAATAAAAGAAAATATTCGAAATTTCAGAAGTTCTATAGCAAATTAAATCCATTCATATCTACGGCTTTTCTTAAAAAGATAAAAATTTCATTCTGAAAACATATGCCTGGTACTAATTTTAATGTACAATTATATTTCGTATATAAAATGAATAAAAAATAATGGGAATACCAAAAAAGAACGAATAAGGACGACAGTGTTATTTCAATTTTCATCTAAACGAAGATGTGATGAAAGTACCATCAAAATCATAATTGTTTTAGAATTTTGTTTTAAATATTTTAAATTTGACAATAAGCTTTTGAAATCTTTTAGGCTTCTTATTAATTATCATTATGAATTAACTTTAGGCCCACTGTACAGAACCCTACTATAATGTCATCAGAATTGGAAAACTTCGTGGCAAATTGAATGTGGTTTGATTTGGAGCTGTATATTATACGCTACTGCGGCAGGTTAAAAACTGAGATGAAAAATATTTAAGTTGGAAAGAAAATTTAAGGTTTGCGTTTACAAAACGTAAGATACCTATAATAATAATTAGAAAATTGTGTAGTTATGGGGTAGATTACTTGTTTATTGTAAGTACTTTATTGAAAGCGTTAAAGATTTTCATAGATTACTTATACATAAATATAAACGATTAAACAATTTTCTTAATTCTTCATAACTTGAATTTGTTTTTATACTCGTATGAACGTAAGTATATTCGGTTTGGATTATCAATTAATTGTTCCTTTTGTAACTAATTGTTCCTTTTTGATTAAATATATTCCTGACCGAGGTCGAATTCTAAATTGATTTGATCATATCTGTTTTTGGCTTGCCAGTCATCCCTTTGCGATTCAAACTTCAATTGAGATAAAGTCATGAAATTGAGATGAAAAATTCCAGAACTCTATTTAAAATTAACGTGATCGAGACGGAGGCTCAGATAGTTGTCGTATTACTTCATAAATAATTTGATTACATCTCAAAAACTATAAGAATAATATTAATGAAATTTTGGACAAACTGATGTAAGTTCTTCTATACAATTTTCTAAACAGTAATCAGGTCATATCTCGGAAATTATAAAGCGTATAGAGTTCGAATTGTGTACAAAACAGTAGGATATAAGAGCCACTATTCGAGGAAATATTTTCGCGACCATATTACCTTGCAAAATTTTTGATATTTGCGTTTTCTAGTTAAATATACTAGAACCTGCCATTTTAAACTTAATATTTTCTAATTGGAATTATTCCAGTACGCTGCAATTTTTGAAATTACGATATTGCAACAGACAATTTCAATTTGAAATTAATTTAAAAATTCAGAACTGCTAAAATTTTTAGAAAAATATTTTATGAATTATTAATAATTTTCGATATTTAAACAGTGTGGATGCCACACAATTTATTTTATATGCCGTCCTACGTACCTAATGACTGATTTTCAAAATGTTCACAGAAAAATTTTAATTTCTCTAAGCCGGAATTTTTCGAAATGCCGTAACGTACTTATTTCTATTTTTTTGTTCCTCTCTGTTTTATTTTTAACAGCTTTTAATTAAGTTGACCGTACAATTTTTTTTAAACGCTTTTCAAAGAAAAACAAAAACAGAAAAGAATAATTAAATGACTTTTTTTTTCTCTTTTAATTTTTTTTTTACAAAAATTTTCATAAAAGTATTGAGGTACTCGTATGTAGGTATGTTCGAATCATTTCGAATTGAATGTTCGAATAAGAGTGAAAAGAAAATATCAAAAGAGCAATGACAGTCCTTGACATAAAAAAACACATTTTTTTTTCTCTTTATTTTTGTTTTCATTTTTTTTTTTTTAATATTCTCTACTTTTCTCATTTTTTATTAAAAGAAAAGTGAAATTATTTTCATAAACAAAAATAATGTGAAGAAAAACAAAAACAAAAAAAATATAAAATCAACCTAAATTGTATGTTTACGATACCGTTACTCAAGGATATTATGTACTTTCATTTTGAATTGAATTGAAAAAATTTACATATATTTAGGCGCAAAAAAAATATGTATTGATCTGCATGAATTAAAATGAATGAAATAAGTGAAGTAAGTAAAAAATATATAGGTAACATTAAGAATAGTAACGGTAGAATTAATATAAAAGAAAAATATTTAAAAAAATTTTCTGTTTTGCTGTACTGAATGAAAGGCAGAAGTTCTTATAAGTAACGTAAAAATGTTGTTAAAGACGGAGCCTTTTTGATAAATGAAGTATAACACCTTTATAATTTAAAGAAATGTAGAATTATTCTACAATACTCAAAATTCGTAAAGCTAAGTTCATATTTTATAATTCAGAACGTTTATTGTAATCATTTTTCCCAACAATCCAGTTTGATTTCAATAAAAACTCACAAAACTTATTCCAGTTTTTATCCTTACACAATAGCTGTCACTTAGAATTTAGGTCAGAAAATATTTATTAATCATTCATGATTTTGATATTTTGACCCTTCAAATTATTTACACGCAAATTTATTATTACTCAAAATTAGCTACACTGAAAAAATAATTTTATTAAAGATTTTTCAATTAATAACTATAATCAAATTGCATAAATGGAATCTGTAGAAGGGTAAGAATTTAGACCTACTTTTTAAATGAGAATAGTAAGCAAAATTTTTTGTATTATAAAATAATTAATGTTACATACATTTAATTTTTGTATTAATTTATTCTCAGTGTTACGATATTGGGAGTGAATATTTTTTAACCCAATTAATTCTAATTTGAAAGCAATATCGAAAAAGCTTATATTCTGTTTCAATATTATACATAACAGAAAAAATTGTAGAACAAATTGGCAAAGAAAAGCCATAGTGAAAACATCGTACATAAGCTATTTAAGTTATTTTTGCGAATATTGTATTCCAAAGGCTTATATTAATTCGGAGCAAAAAATTTTTGAACACAAATGATATTTCAGACACTCAGAAACCACTAACCAGTTAAAAATTTCGTTAAATTTTCTTAAAACAAGTTCATATAAGGAAATATAGTGATTTTATTTTTTAAATGTTCTAAATTTAAATTGCCCATATAAGTTAATCGCAACATTTTGTTCTCTTAATAAAATTTTAGTGAAAATTAAATATTAATATTTAATTTTTGAAATAACTTATACAAAATTCTAAATACTAAGATATTTAATAATTTGAATCAAGTTATAAGCAATGGAAATTCAATTACATAACATACTTATATATTTTAATTACAATTGAATATCAAAAGATTTGCGTGGTATTTTAAATATGCAATTTTATTTTCAAATAAATTCTATATTATATTATATAAAAGTAAGTATTATATATGTAAATGCAACTGTATAACAATATATGTATATATATATATATATATAATAGCATTTTATATAATAAAATGTTCATGTTTATATTTGATCGACATTTTTATAACATTTAAATTTTTTTTTTTTGGTTTCATTTATGATTTCAGATTTTTGTCGTCTCCGAAATTACTTTACGATAAGAAGAAAGGAATTTAAATTAAACAAAAATAATATATGTATAATATGTATGTATATGTATGTATATATATAACACATACATCTGTAAATATAATTAATACAAATAGTATTTTTTTTTTTTGTATTAAAATTTCAGGGACAATTTTTGTTTTTTGTTTTTTTTTTGTATTTTAATAAAAATTTCTTGATTTTAATCGTAATTCCACAAAAATTACCAATATATAAAATTCAAAGAAAATAAATTTTGTTAGATTCTTTGAAAATGTAAAGTCTATGTAATAATTTTTGTTATTTTTTAATTGAAAATTTTTGAAATTCTAAAAATATTTTTTTTCCTTACAAAATTTTATTCAAAATCATTGTATTAAAAATTAATTTGTTTTGGAAAATAGCTAAGCTATTTGGTTAAATTTGTAAATTAAAATTACATTTGAAATTTTTTACAATTTAATTTTTAAATATTGAAATTTTATTACAGAAAATATTAGAAAATATCATGAGGAACAGCATAAATATTTCACTTTTTAACAACACTAATGAATTTTAAAATTTTGCGCCGGAATATATGCAATTTTTATGAAATAAATGCAAGTGAAATAATTGTCATTTAAAATAATTAATAAAAAATTTATTTTCGAATTAGCTATCTACATCTGAAAATATCATAAAAGTGTTATTTATAAGTGATACGGTAAAATTATAAGTGACATCAGTCTAATTAATGGAGACGATCTCGTTTACGTTTTAAGTATTAATAATTCGTTTAATATAATCATATCATATTCGGCCAATTCGGTATTGGATTGATTTTAAGAACCGAAACAATTTAAAATTTAAACAGAAATAAGAAGAACAGATAAGATATTAGAGAGCACAAAGCAAAAATAAAAATATGATTTAAAAGTGTTCGGATCATTTAGAATGTTTGGATCTGAAAATGTTAATTCGGCTAAAACTATATTTCTTTATTTTTGAATAATATATTCGACTATTATTATGCAATGTGTTTTGTATCAAAGTGCACTGCTCAATATCATTGCAAAGACCCTCATAAGTAATCAAAATTTTTGTGCGGAAACATTTTTCCCAGTCAACCAGGATCCTAGTTACAGAGAACTAACAACTCAATTAGTTCAACTTAGAAACCCTTATTGTTTTGCAGAATTTAATGAGTCGAAGAATATTACATGGAGTGTTTTATTGATACACCCCTAATTTGAACTAATTTTGATTTGAACAATCTTTGATTTAAACAATGTAACGAAAACTCTACTGTTACATTAATTTAATTAAAAAAATTTGACGAATTCGAATTCTAATCCAATATAAACCCATTTTAACACTTTATATTACTAAATCAATTCAATCTAATTTGTAATAAGTACGTATATAATAAAAAATTAAATGAGTCAGAATATTTTTCTGTCTTTAATTCTAAATTTAGATCAATTTCCAAGTACAAAAGAAAAATATTTCTTTTTTTAATTAATATTCTTATATTCTTATAAAAAGAAAATTTATGAATCACAATAATTTATTCACATACAAACATATGTACATGTATAATATGTGCCTGTATATATGTAATTTATGTATACTACTTATAATGCAACAAATAAAATTTAATTGTTAAAAAATTTCCGTAAAATAAAAATATTATAAGAAAATAAAAGCAAAATATAGGAGGCAATTATACAAAAAAGAAAAATCGACCAAACTTCTGAAAAAAGAAATTACTAAAATATTTTTATGTATGTGCGTATATGTACAATTTTCATTGAAAATTTTCTTTTTTCTTTCTGTTATTTATTTTATTCACCTGTGTTCTGTGACTTTCTCAATTCATTTTTATTGTCATATATGCGGTTTATCATTCTGGAAAATTTTTTTTTTTTTTTGTTGATTCACAATTTTTATTTAAAGAAAACTCGGTTAAACTCATAAATTTACTTGCATTAAAATTATATTGAAGTAGAAAAATTACATTTTTGAGTAAAAGAAAAAATAGTAGGTGTTCTTGTCTACTATAATGTACAAAAATGCTAATCTTGTACTAGGTAACATTTGTGCGCTAGAATTTCCATTATTAAAGCAGAACTCTCTTTTATCAAGAAGAGAGCCATGAAAATGTTTATGCTTTTCATTTGTATTCAATATAGTTCTTTGACAATTTAATGAGTACGTAGAACTTTTTTTACAGATTGTTATTCAATACAACTTTGTTTACTATGTACGAGTAATATGATGATGACGATAATAAAAAATTGATTAGACGGGTACAATAATTGTTGTATGTTTACCACAAAACTATAACCAATATGTGGGGAGTCACCAATTGAACTTTTAAGGCGGAATTTACATTTTGTCAAAAATTACCTAATAATTTTGAGTATTTTTGAAGCATAAACTATAAAGACTGAATTTGTGGGAATCAAATTTTATTTTTAAATTTAAATAAATTTTCTTAATCATAACAATATTGTTCCAAAAATAAATTTGGTTGCATTTTTTAGAGATTATTCAATTTCCAGATCTCATTTCAATGGTCCGTTTCGAATTAAAAATTTATCAGAATACGTTTTTTAATATGAAGAGTTGAGCTCGATTTTTAATCTAAACACAAAGTCTTGATTTTAAACTGAATTAATTGTTCGAAAAATATGTGCTAAATTGACTTAGACAGTTTTCTCTTATTACCTTACAAAATTTTTTTTGATGGTTAATTCAACTTATTTTAGAAAGGATTAACATTTTCATTGAATATATATTTTGAACAGCTCAAAATAAGATTGAAATATTTGTCTTCACAGCTCGTTTACACTCAAGTTTAAGAAGAAACTATTGATGGAAATTAACAATAATTACGTAATATTAAAAATTAGTTAATAAATTTAAAGAACAAGAACAACAAAATAATAATAAAAACTTTTCTTACTTAATGCTCATTAAATTTTACTTATGCATATACATGCGTACATACATACATTAATAAATTTTATTTTCACTTATTACACGCAATATTTTTGACAATGAATTTTTATTTTAGTATTTTGTATATAATTTTAGCGTAAAAGGATCTAAGATTTAAAATGAACTTGAAAGTAATTTGAAAATAAAAATACTTTTATTATAAAAATGGAAAATTTTTCGAAAATATTTTTTTTAATTCTAGAAACAATGAGAAAATTATGAAACTAACCATTTTATTATTTCTATTGATTTGTCAGAAAAATAGAGGCAACAGATTTAATTTTATTAGGCACGGATTTCAAATTTAATTTCAATTAAATTTTTGCACTAAATGTTTCGTCTTTTGTATAGGTAATAAATTTTCTATGGGAAGATATTGAGATGTATATGTCTGATTTGGCAAATATTAGCAGGATAGCTGATCGCCCTGTTAAGCCATTTGTGTCAAAATTATAATTGAGCAGCGGAGAGAGACGGCGATTCATTACATATGTTTATTTTCGCTCTTTCAAACGGCAGGTAAAGATTATTTTAGGTATCACACTTAACGAATTCAAATGTCTAATATCTCAGCCGGCTTTTGGAGAAATTCGAACTATTTCAAATTTCGAATTCAAAAAATAATTTCATTTATATCATACTTTGGATTTCAACTCGGTTTTTTGAAATATTTCTGAATTTATTTGAGATATTTATCAGTATAACACTTTATTCGATTTTCATTTAATGGAAACTTGAAATGAAACAAACAATAACCATAAAAAAGTATTCTAAACTTAAAAACTATATTTTAATTGAATTTGAATTTCAAATTCTTTATATAAATCTCTTATAATTCTATTAGAACTTTTAAAATATCCTTTTTTTTTTGTAATACAAGTGCTAATATAATTTTCTTCTATTATAATATTTTAATAGTTTTTTTTTGTTTGTGTCTGTTTAATAAGAGCGTATAGTTTTTGTCACTGCAATATGCAAATTTCTTATTCTGGCTGCTTTTCCGAATTTTTTGTTTTGTTATTATTTTTTTTTTTTTTATTATTTTCTTCTTTACCTCATTCTAATTTCTAAAGTATCATCATAATAATCTCACAACCTTCTTGAGGTGCTTATTGTGTTTTTCTTGAAAAAATAAAATTGTCCCAGTTTTATATAAGCATATAAAATATGGTTGAATGGAAAAGAGTAAAAGAAGAAGAAGGAGGGAAAAAATGCAAGAGCCTTTTATAAAGTAATTATTATAAATTTTCTATTCCATTTTTTTTTAATTCTATCTCTTTTACACTAATGTCTTTGTTGTTTTCATTTATGTTTTCTGTTTTCTTTTTCTGCCCCTTATTTTTTCTTCTTTTTCAAGTTTATAAAGAGCCATTAGCATAAATATTTGACCTTAATTCAAATTTTTCTCGAAAACATTTTCTCTCTTTTTGTTTCATTTATCTTGTTCCTGGTCGTTTTTTTTTATTTGTGTTTCTCATTTTGTTATTATTTTCTTCTCTTCTTTCGTTTTTTCGTTTGCTCTTCAGTTCAGTTGGAATGAAATGTTTAGAAACGATGATATTGTTATATTCCGAGAGAATAAAATATTATAATAGCATAATAAAAGTGCATGTAAATGTGTATGTTCTTTAAATCGTACATTTTATAAAACAATGATTATTCGAAATGTATATGAAACGAAGAGAATTATAAGTTTTACTTGTTACCTGCTTTGTCCGTGTTAAAAGCACCATTAATTATATCGTTCTGGTCGCGTGATCAATTTATTTTTTTTTTAAGTCTTTTTCATTTTTATTCTTTTGTATTGTTTTTTTTTTTAAGTTGTGTCACAATTGAATTTATTCTTTCGCCGATGTCTGTAACAGCTACCGCAGTGATTTTTTTATTAAACGATTTTGTGCTTCATGTTTTTTTTATGTCTCTTTCTCTTTCTTTATTTCGTTCGTAAAAAAAAAAAATATTAGTTTCAGTTAAGCTATAAATTTAATCATAAAATTCTAGTGAATTTCCATTTTTTTTTGTTTTGAATATAACTGTAAAAAATAACAAGTTATTTAGGTATGAATGAAAGTGTATATAGAATTGGTTTCTTTGGAATAATAATAGTTTTCCTGCAATCAGTTTGTTGTAGATTGCATCAATAAAAGAAACTGATGGGAAATTTTTTCTTTATAATAAATTTCAAATTTTAATCAAAGGGAAATTTTACTTCAATAAAGTAGTTAAAAAAAGAATAGTAAAGGAGTAAGCAAAATGGTTATAGGGTTTTTAAAAAATTAATGGTGTTAAGGTAGTTAAGTAAATTAGGTCTTGTAAACAATCTTTGATAATATGTTTTGTAATAAAAGAAAGCACAGTTTTGCATTTGTTTTTCTGCATTAAAAAATATAATTTAGTTTCTTATGTGATCCAATATAAAATAAGAGCAAAAAATTCGAAATCGAATTCGAGTTCGAATTAAATTTGAAAAAATCATTTGAGCAATTTTAACATTACTTTCTGATTTTATTTTATAAAAGACACTTTACAAGTCGTTTGCAAAAGCTTTTACTTCATGTTCGAACTCTGATACAATTTTCTTCTATTCTATCTTTATTCAAACTATTCATCAAAACTAATTTGTTAAGCCGAATTTTAATGTCATTTACATGTAAACATTTTATTGCCAATTTAATTTATTTTGAATTTGCATAACTATAAACGTGGAGTGGAGTGTTACATTTATTGCAGATCAAAATTAATTCATCTCATATTTTACAGATTACGAGTAAAATAAATTAAAAATTTACATAATATCTAAATGATAACATTGGAAAAAAATCATACACTCTTATATGCATCAATATAAATCAACGTAATAATGAGTTAAGGATCTGTAAGCGAAAATAAAATAGAAAATATTTTAATTTAAATATGTTGTTGTATTATTTATGTTCTTATGATATTATAATAGATACACATATTTAGGCGAATATGTATATACAGGGTGGTTCAGTAAGGATGCATTATATATTATTGTTAAGTAGATAAAAAGACAAAATATTTGTTCTAGAGTGAATACCATCTCTCAATGATTTCCGAGCTGCAGAGATTTTAAGAAAATTTTAGAAAATTTTGATTTCTCTAAGTTTTTAAGTTACAGAGCTTCCATTCCAAAAAAAGATAAGAGCTTCAAAGAAAAAGCCTCTGAAATTATTTCAACTAAATAAAAACAGATGGCTAGATTTAAAAAATAAGATACCACATTATTATTTCTGAAATACAAGCATTCGCACTTTTTCGAAATACTTTCCATTTTTCCAAAATTTTAATTTTTTTTTTACTTTTATTTTCTCGAAAATTTTACATGAAATTTAATGAAAACTTCAAAATTTTTTTTCATAGAAATTTTTCCCATTACTTAAGCATTAATTTAGACTATCAAATGTTAGAAAATCATCTGTGATTCCGGAGATCTAGCCAAAAAATTATTTTAATTTCAAGAATTTAAATACCTTAATTAAAAAATAAATAAGCACAAACAATTTATTAAATTTATGTGGATCAAAATAATCGTTATGGAATGCACTCCAAAAAAAAAAAATTTAAACATTTTCGATTCTCCAACCTCCAACCTCCAAATATTGTTACATTCCTTTTTGAACCACCCTGCATAACTAATTAATAGCATGTGTATTACAGTAAAATATAATTTCCCATAATATATATACATATATATATGTAAATATCTTTATATACAGTATATATTATGATAAATTTCCACTCCAATACAATTATAATACGCATTTTATATAGTAATATTCTGACAAACAGCCTAAATATATGCAAAAATATTTAATGTACAAATTATAATATAACAGTTATTTATTATGAAAAATTATTTTATTTCTTAAAATTAATCATTCTTATTATTATAATAAATCAAGTAATAAATATCATATTAAGATATTCTAATATTATAGAGGAAAAAAAAATAGTACTTGAGAAATAGTTAACATAGATAAGTGCTGATTTTCTACAATTTTAGTATTATATAAGATAGAATAAATTTTTCATATATTTTTTATATTATGAAATATTTTATAGTCATACTTAACCTATTTATATTTTTTATATAAAATATGCATGTATATTATATAAAAAATACTTAAAATATACAATATTCCCCCAATATGTTTATATTTTGAATATGGTATTCCAGTTTATAAATTTTCTATTTTAAGATAATTTTAGTGGTAACTAAGTATTGTTTTACAAAATTCATTATTTAGTACAAAAATATTAGAAAATTTTAACATTCTGGTATAAATATGGAAATTGATAATCATTGCTCTCATTAAATTCTAACAAGAATATTTCAATTTAGCTTCGAAAGAGAGCACATAAAAATTGAATTTTAAGCATTAACAACCTCCGAGAATTATTCGAAATATCATTCAAGTGTTATATTATGCTTTCTTGTCACATTGAGCTTTTATATGACTTTATTAAAAACATAGACCAAATCATTGAATAATTTTGTTACCATGCAAGTTCTATTAAATCATTGCAATATGGTCTTCTATTTTAATTTCAGTTCTATTTTAAACTTTCAATCGTTCAAAAATTTTAGAATTGAATTTATGAAATTCGAATTTCATTTAAGAGAAACGAATTTCCACTGAGGGAAGCTTGATTTTTATTCGTATATAAGAATGACAACACTTTCAAATGAATTCTTGAAATCTTGATATTGTGCATATTGTTGATTGTAGCGTATTTAGCAAGAAAATTATTAATCTATGAAAATATTTTTCAATTTCTAAACTAGACTCCAGAATTCATTTAATATCGTTGAACTTACAGTTTTAATTAAATTTTAAAATTTCAATAACAATAATGGCGAACTTTCGAATTTTTAATTTGAAAATCGAAAAAAATTTAATTAAATTTATTGGATATTTTTCAATTCAAGATTTAGAATTTTCTTTTTTAACTAGAAAACATGTTAAAATATATTTAATTCTTTTATAGATTAAAAAATAAATTTTCAAATCAATCTTATTAAAAAATCGTACAAGAGAGTTAACAAGAAGTCTTCACTCACATCAAATCGGAGTATATCAAATTAAAATAAATTTTTACCTGAATATTGTATTAATATACTTTAATATCCTATGGATTGATCTTGTTTATAAATACATCTATTTCTATATATAGTTCTATATATATATATTAATATGACCACTTAAACTCTAAAGTATCCATATAAATTTCCTTTATCAGGATAATCAAACAAGAATATAATATTTTTTTTTTTATATCTCTATAACATTATATTGTGTATATCTAAAAAGTTGTATGACCATATCAATATTATACTTAAGACCTAGTAAATATCCTGAAAATTTTAGTATATAAAATAGTATAGCACAAAATATGTGAGTGTAGTATGAAAACAAAGATGAAAACAAAATAAAAAAACCCTTCAACCCGTATATTATTTAATATATAGTAGTAATAAAATACATTCTGATACAAGAAGGCCCTAAAATAGAACTTTTCAAATATGTCAATAAGGAAAACTAAAACAAAAAACAAAATAAAGAAAAATGAAAAGTACACAATAAGAATTTTAGGTAACATACGGATGTATGAGGGTGAGTATATAAATATACATATATATTTATATATATATGTGCACATATTTTACTCACAAATACATTTATAAATATTGGATCATTAAATATAATAAAGGATATAGTAGATTATTGTTCAGGAAATGTTAAAGAATATAAAATACACACATATGTGTGTTGATGGAAGGAAATATCTAAAAATTTTATAATATTATCAAATCTATATACATATTACATACGTACAAACATTGCTTATATACATGATACATATAAAATCACTTTAAGTGCAATATAATTTAAACTAATGGTATTCGCAAATAAAGACATTTTCAATTAGGATTTTGGAACATTTGTAACATTTTGTTTTCGAAAATTTAGTGACATTTTTCTCTCGTAAAGAAAAAATGTCACCAAATTTTCCTTTTATTTAATGTAATATATATATTATATGTATATACGAGTAGATATATGTGGGTTGATCTATATTGATGTTGAGATTATAGGTTTGCTCGAATAGGTGGTCTTCGTCTAATTTATTGTGCTTGTTTTTATCGAATATAATTTTTATAATTATATAAATTACTTTTTGGTTTTACTCATCATCATTTTTCCAAAAAATAAAGTTGGGTCAAACCGATGGTTTATAGAGAAATGAAAATATTGCTTTTAAAAATAATTTACTTATACTAGTTACATTATTAAAATTATTTTCATTAATATACCAAAATTTTTCAAAGATTGCATATATTTAGGATGAGGCAAAAGAAAAAAAAATTTAAAAAGACGTTAACATAATGCTTCAATTTAAGGATTAATTGCGTGAGTTAAGAAAATTAAAAATATTTTTTTATGGCATGGCATTTACCATATTATCTTTCCGCATTTATAGAAATTTGGAAAAGCATGCCGTTTCGGAAATATAAGGTGCAAAAAATTCGAATTTTACAATTTTTGAAAGGCGAATTTTACAATTTTCAAGAGAAAATTAACGAAATGAACTATTTATTAGTGTCTAAATGCTGCTAGAATTTCGGACTTCTTTAACCTACAAACCAATAGTCTTGAATAAAAACTATATTAAAAATTTGAGAAAAAACTGATTTAGATAATAATTGTAAATTTTAGGAGCAAACTTGTTTTTTTTTTATAGTTCAAATATAGCATAAGCCAGTACAAAGGGCCAGTTATTAGTCTTCTACGTTTACGGAATGGTATTAAGAATGGTAGTTTTAGGGTTTTTGGGGAACTATAACTTTTAGAGCGAGTGAAATAGGTAAAAGTTTGAGAAAGTAGATCAAATTAAGAATATCGTTTCATGTAATAGCCGATATTGGTGACGCTCAACAAAACTGATAAGGTTAATATAAAATTACAAGTTATAGCCCATTCTTTTTGTTGATATCATTCACAATATTAAAAATTCTAAATATGCAGTGCCGCCTCTGATCGCCTCATAAATTTATATTATAATTTCTTTAAAAAATTTAATAATACTTCGAATTTTGTAATTCTACAACACACTATTTTATTTCAATAAATATTGAATGATTAAATGCTTTAATCATTGTTAATGCAATAGTCCTCCCTATCTTTCTTGCATCTTATCTTTGTGACAAGATACTTTTAACTTATGTGGAGCCGTTTACAGAAAAATCCAATATGTTTGAAGCAAAAATTTTAATTTTTCTTTTAAATTTTCAAGAAATTCATTTGAAAGTTGAGCTTTAAGTAAAATTTGGACTTAATATGTTGATATTAGAAAATAGTTGTAGTAAACTAGCTCATTAATAACGAAGTTGAAAAAGGTGTCGTGTCGAATTCATTTATAATTTATATATAAATAATTATATTGTAATACTTATATTCAAATAACAATGTATACGCTCTAATTGTATGTAAAGCATAGTTTACTTCACTATTCTTCCGATTGGGGTGAAATTTTTTCTTTGAAAAAGTTAGCACGAAATTACTAGAATTAGAACGACTTATGTAAACAGGTTATTGTTTAAAACTTAATAATATTGCCTAGAAGTTCATTATTTCTATTCAATTATTTTCGTTCGAATGTCAAAAACAAGTGAGCTGTAGCTATATAATATATTAGAATTTGCGTAAGAACATATAACAAAAAATCTTTTAGAATTTCTGTTTAATTTTAACTTATCTATAAGACAGTTGTGTGTATCTTTAACTGAGCCAAAAATTAATTTTGAAAAAACAACTCTCTGGACTCTCTTTTAGTTCAGAGTAAAAAGTATTCAAAATTTTTTATTTACAAATTTATAATAAAGACATTTTTTATTAAAATTTTCAAATATTTCTTTAAGAGGCCTGTTCCTCTTACAGTTTAGCGTTTACCCAGAAAATGTATTTAGAATTTTCCAAAATTTTTCCTATCCAAATCAATACTTTTCTACATTAACATATTATTTAAAATTATTTAAAAATTTTATATTAATTTCCTATTACGAATATAAAATAATTTTGCTCTCGAAATAATATTGTAAATTTAAGAGTTTTTTTACCAAACAAAGCGATTATTAACGCGATTACAGAACGCGATTATTAATGGAGCTAATCTTAATATTATATAAAATAATTTTGTTAATATGCAAGTGTATGTAATAAATCTTTAATAAAGGTTTCCACCAAATCTTGTATATAAGATTTATGATTATACAAAGATTTTTTTCCAGCTACATGCATTAATGCCACACACTCTATTAAAATGACAATATACAATGGATTTAATAAATTATCAAAATAAGTGTTATTTTACATGTTGATTGTAAGATTTATTTCGACTTGGTAACATGAGTAGGTATATAATATTTAATTTTATAATAAATTGTCATACTACATACTTATACACTTACATAATATACGTGTATATTAAAATTTTTCTTGAAAATTTTGAGAATTCCATATTCTTACTTGCTATTAAAAGCTATAAATAAATTCAGACGATTATTGTATCTTACGTTTGCTTTACAAACTTAATAAAAATAGCTAAAAGTAATGAACATATAAAAAAAAAGTATAAAAAAGGAGAACAAAATAACCTAATTTTAGCATTAACGCACCTATACCTATAGGCTATACATATACATACCGATCTACCCACGTATATAAACTTTAACTCCCCACTTCTAATATAATTTTTTTTTTCTATACAATTTCACATTTAATTCATCTCCTTTTTTTCGCGTTTATTTAAGCATATTTCCGTTACAATTCCGTTCATTTCAATTTTCATTATAATTCTTGTAATCATTGTGTACTCTAACCTACGAGTATATTCATAAGATAGGTATATATGTATATGTGTATATGTATTTATCTCTTATTATCCTTTAGAGGTACATTTTGTTTGAAAAGATTATCGTGAAATAAAAAATTTAAAAAGAAAAATAAACAATAATATTTTTAGATTTTTTGCTTTTACATTCATATTTTGCGTTAAAGAACATGTTGATGTCATCAGGTGGGATTACCTAAAGGTATTATGCAAGGTGTTCAGAAATGGTGTCGTTTTATTTTATGAAATTTGAATTAAATTAGCACGGCTTTTTAAACAATATGAAATTCATTGTTTCGTCAAAATTTCTGCATAAGCAATGTGGAAGACGATACTTGGCCTAAATTAATATAAGTTTTACAATATGGAAGCCATAATTTCTATACATTTTTTCGTTTTAATATCAAGTAAAAGTTAAATGTCAAAAATTTAAAGTAATACAAGAAAAATTAAAAAATAATTTATTTCGGGCACATGCCAAAAATATTTCAGAAGAGCATGATGGTGCTTGTAAATAGCCCAAAATTAAAAATCATTGTGTAGGTAAGAAATGATAAAAACAATAGCTCTTTCCGGTGACAATCCAAATACATTACAGGGAATTAAACAATTATTTCAGGAGATATATTTCCTAATAGAGGAAGATTTTTCCTGATAGTAATTGAGACACAATTTCAAGCACATCGTAGGCCTCTTATTTCAAACTTACATTTATTTTCAATAAAATGAAACAAAATAGGTATATGATTTTAAAAATGTTTGATTGGTTAATTCCCAACTATAAGATATTCACAAACTGTTACAATGATGTTTATTATCTTTAATTGAGTTACCTCAATTGCCACCTTTTAATTAAGCATTGAAATAATTGAGGTAGCTATTGAAATTGCAATATGGCTACGCTTATTATTATTATTATATTCGAATTGTATTATTGTTTCTTAAACACATTGTGTGAGATACATGAAATGTGTTATATACGGCGGATGAGTTGGATTCATATTGATGATGATTTTTTGATTATTTTTTTATTTGATTTCATTTGTTTTTTTTTTGTCGTTATTTCGTACTCAAATTTTTAGCTTAAATTCTTTGTTTTTTCACACATAACTGTTATCATTAATGATGTAAACATATATGTGTAATATTTAGTATATTGTTATACATATATGATTGTATGTTAGCTTTTATTATATAATATGAACTAGAGTGTATTTGTGAGGATGATATTCAACTGTAGTAGAAATTAAAACGCTTTAAAAATCTTAGGAAAATATAAAGAGGAAGATTAAATTAACAGAACTATATAGTTAAAATTTTCCTTTCATTGCATTTTCCTTTCATTGCAGAGACCAATTTAACTGGATATTCACTTAAAATGACTGAAGACGTTTGCTTTGTAAGTAAAGAATTATAGTTTTTTTCCATATTTTTCCCTCACATCAAAGACAACTTTTCATCTTTGATTTGAACAGCATTTCTCATTCTTTTTTCAGTTCATGGTTCCAAAACTATTTAGCATTTTTTTAGCATATTTAATTTAAATAATCAAGTTGCATCAGAATTTTAAATTTATAAGAGAAACTAAAGAAAATTTTAGATTTTTCCTTAAAAAATGAATCTTTTTGGCAAAAATTATTTCAACCACTAATATTATGTGCCGCTCAAAATTATCAGAAATTTCGTGCTCTTAGTGAATTTTCAAGAAATTTTAGTAGAAAATATAGCTGTACCAGTTTTGACCTTGTCTGTCCGTCAATTCGCAAGTCAATGTATTCTAACTACAACCTTCTTCAAAATAGAACAAAATTTTTTATACTAGATTTTTGTTTTTAATACACCATAGAGTAGAAATGTTTGTAGCTATTACATTCTTTTTGTATCTTACATAATCACAAAAAAAATGTTAGTTTGTCACACAAATCATTTAAATTAATTAATATTAACTGGTTTCGTAGAAAATTGAATGAGAAGCCGCAGGAATTCAAATCTACAGTTGGAATAGATATTAATAAAAATTATATTTAATGGAAGAATAAATATCTTTTTATTATAGAATTTTCTCCAGAATTGGAATAGGAAAATCAGTAAAATACTAGTTAAGAGTTAATCTGGAATTTCTTCATTTCGACAATATTAAGGTAAAGTAAGGTAATTTCGTCATGTTAAGGGACTTTTTCGGTTTTTTAACGATGTATTTCGAAGAGTTAATGTGTGTGCAACAAAACTATAATTTTTTGTTAGTTTGGAATGTTGACAAAATTATTTTTAACTTTTTCAGACAGTTACTTTGTGAATTATTATATTTTTTTAAATTTTAAAATATCTCCAAAAGTCATGTAATTTCGTCAGCAAAAACTTTGAGTTTTTAATTTCGTCATGTGGAGTTGCTAATTTCGTCATGGCAAAAAAAAACTAGGTTTCAATACAGTTCATTGGACTAAAATAAAAAATAATGCAAATTTAAACTGTGTATATCATAATTAATAACTATCCGGCAACAATTTTGAAAAAAAGCATGACAAAATTTGAACAATTCAAAAACTATGTAAAATTTTAATTTCGTCAGCACCCTATTTAAGTATTACATTCCGCCGCCTCACAAAATATGATTGTAAATAAAATTTTAGTAAAAATTAGTTTTAAATTTAATAGTTTTTTTAGATATTGTACAGAACTGTTATATTTGTCAAATTTAACATTTCAATTTCCGTTTTTCTCGTGTTTTTATCATTATTTGTAGAAAAACTTTGCCAATCTACATTTTTCGTTACTATTAAAATAGATTGTACCGGTAATACCTGAATAAAATATAACTGACGAAATTTTATATTTTGGCTAGAAACACTGTAAATAAAAGTTCTGCATTCAATTTTTTTTAATATTTTAAGTTTCAAAAGTAAATATTCATATTTTAAAATGTTTTAATAAACCACTCAATTTCGTCATTCTGACGAAATAATCTCCAACTCCAAACAATTTGGTTGGTAATTTCGTCACTTAACTTTTATTTTTTAATATTTCACTTTTTCAATTTTTTTCTTATTAATAATGTTTTTTTAAGTTTAATTTGTCAAAATATAAGCAAATATGTAAGAAATTACACATATTTCAACAGATATACCCTTAAGAAACTTTCTACTTTTCTTAACGAAAACACTAAGAAAAAGCAAAAATTTGCCCCGGTTATTTTTTTCAGTAATTAAGAATGTCTTTTAAAATTAATTTATTCTAATTTTTTAAAATTTAAAAACGGATCTTCTCACTTCAAGTATATTTAAAAACAAAAATGTTTAAAGTTTATTGAAAATAGATGGGGTTTCCTAATATTTGACAAATATGTGAAGGAAGTGCGACCTATGACGAAATTAAATGCACTGACGAAATTACCTTACTTTACCTTATTAGTTTAATTATTTAATTGTGTTATTTAACATTTATCCGACGTGACAATATATTTTCGAGCTTGTTTTTAATTATTTCTTCTAAATTTATAAAATTCCCCCCAAAGATATGCAATAGCATAATAATAAAATTGGACAAAGAGTAAAATAGCAATTCCAAAAATATTCAATGAAAGTGGTTGGTAATGAGGCAAACATTTCAACGTAACAATGAATCACTTGAATATTAATGTTTTTAAAATGTTAGCTTTTAACTAGATTTTCAAAGTGAAATGTGCCATCTGCCAAACACTTGACTTGAACAACTCTCTTTTAAAAGGTCTTTTACTATTATAAAAGTGGTCGTGTTATAAACTTACATAAACGTTGAATATTTCAATTCATATGGGAAAGGTACATGTACATATGTTATGTGTGTGTATGCATATATGTAAAATAAATATATTTTGTGTGTTTTAAAATATCACGAACAATTTTTTTATTTATTTATTTATTATTATGAAAGTACAAACAGAAAATTGTTAAATTGTGACGTAAAAGCATAAACAAAATTATAGAAATAAAAAAAAAAAGAAACAAAAAATAAATCTAAGATGGCAGAACACGAAGAATGAATTAAATTCTAAATGTATAAAATACCGTTATGATAATATATATGTACGTGCACATATACACACACGAGTGTATATTTAATAATGTTTACTGTTATGAAAATGCACGTATGTTTTTTGTGTTTATTAATTTTTTTTTTTACATATTTTCCACGGGAAATAGGAAATATAAAGATAAAAGAAAAGAAAAACAAAAAAAAAATAAAATACAAAATAATTTGACAATAATTTCACTTAGTTTACTTTTACTTTGTACCTCCATTTTTTTAACAAAAATTACAGAATGGTTTTGAATGTGTCTGACAAAAAAACAAAAAAAAGACACACGCTCTTGCGTTATGCCATGAAATTTTAAGGAAAAAATTGTGTTTTGTTAGAATCTTTTCAGAAAAACAAGAATTTACAAATTGAAAATTGTTGTTCCATATTGTTTATTATTAATTTTTTTTTTATAATAAATTTGAAACTGTAGGGCAAAAAGTTAACAATGTTAAGAAATTTGTAAAATAAATTTATTAACTACGGTAATAGCTAAATTCTATAAAAATCTATTGTCGCCTCCTAGGGAATTAAAATTTGCTGACAATTTATTGAAAAATACTAATGAGTACATTATTTTTAGAAGAATAATTATGTTGAGAGCAAATCAGACCTTTAATAAACTTAATAGGGTATTAATATTTATGGTAAATCATATTTACTATCTCATGATACTAAAAATCTAGTAAAACTAGAAATATGTTATGAAATATTAGAATGCTAGTTTCGCATTTATTCTCAATGGCAAGTTATATCATTATACATTTATATTTATAGATTATTCACAACTCAAATGAAACGATTCGGCAAAATTTGTTCATACTAAGACAATCCTCATTCTTGACTGTAAGAACTAAAATAACAAGAACAAAACAAAAATGAAGGGATTGTATAATTCCATCAAAAGAAAATTTAAAATTATAGTTTATTATTAATCGTAAGAGCAATCACGGCTTCTGGCTTAAGAAATGTATGTGCTCTTTATAATTTATATTTCGCTTACATAAATTTTGTTCTGGAATAATTTTAATTTTACTTGTAAGATTTAAAGAACGAATTGCCTTACATAGTATATTCCCTTTTGATTTTGAAAATACACGATATATCGCACTTTTAAAGTTTAAAGTTAGCACCATAAAATAATTTCATTTGAACCTAATTTGCGAACAGCATCGGGCGACTATAATTCAAATTTTCTGCGGGATTGTGTTCGGAATCGTTTTTGCTTAATAAACTTTCATTTTTTGATAATTCGAAAAAACAATAAAGCAATTTTATGAGCAATTGTTTATTAATAATTTTATTTAAATTACAGTAAGTATAGAGATTTTCATAAAAGGAATAATGCAAAACAATAACTGCAAAATGCATTACTGCAAACTAATATAAAATTAATTATTCCATGAACTAAAAACAGCTTATACGATTTAACTGTGCTACTCCTAATAATTTCGTTATATTGAGGAAATTTATTAATAGTTATGAAAAAATTAGAGTAACAATTGATTTGTTTATGAATATATAGTGTAATTTTCAACGTATATGGCATTAAACATAGCGATATACTGCGTTTATAGGAAGACCTTATATGATGGTATCAAAATTATTCAGTTTTCATTTACCAACTTTAATACGTTTTACATCAAATCGAACAGTGCGGGATTTGTTTTACTTTATCATACAAGAACATTTTCACATATTTGCAAATATTAGGCTTAGATTTATAAGATGTAAATGAATTAAAATTCAAAAACTTCTAACAATTGCATTAACAAACAAAAAAAAATAAAAAATTATCTTCTTTGTTTAGAAGAAGAAAATTTCATTAAATATAAAATTAAAACCTACGCAAGACTTAAAAAAAAATTCTTTATGAGCTCATATAAAATAAAATTTTTGGATGAATTAAAACTTTTATGGTAATAAAGAACAATTTAATTAGGGTCAATTTTTAAAAAGAACAAAGAATATTTTGATTAAAAAGAAGCTTTACTCCAAAAAGAAAAAATTTATTAGGTTGTACAAGCATATAGAAACCAACACACAATTTGTGCATTTGTGTAAAAAATTCAAAAATTTTGTATTTTTGCTTTTTTGAATAAAAAATTGTGCTGAATGGCATTTTACTTTTTGTTCTGACAAATTATTTTTGCATTATTTTGAGCAGTAAATAACCTAAAATGAACTTAAAAATTTAGTTTTGAAAATTATTGATAGCGTGTAAAAATCACTCTATGTTTTTGTGTTCTCGGAATAAAATGGAAGAGATTTACACACTTTGTCGTTTAGTTTATAACACGAACATATAAAAGTGATAAAACCGCTGCATTTCTTAAACATTTGGTCGTTTATAAACTTCTTTTCTATTCTAATTGATTTTTAACAAATTTCAATGAATAATTTTACGAAATTGCATTAAATAATTTTTATAAGTTTGAGTTTAAGCTTTAAATAATTTTAGCAATGATTTTACTGTTAGAAACAAAACGAGTTTTACAATATTTAATCATTGTTTTTATTTAAGCCCTCAGGTTAGGTTGCGCGGTCCCTGGAATAGTACATCTAAACCATCTAGGCCAATTGTGGCGTCGCGGATATCTCGTCTTCCTCTTCATTTGAACCAACCTGAATTCGTCAAAAACTGGTCCTTTATTTCATAAAAAAAAATCTTGGAGAAAACGAAATTATTTTATACAAAGTTTTAACAAATCTTTCACAACACTTTCGATTTTAAAAACATTTTCGATTTATTTTATTAGAAGCAGTCAAATTAATAAATGCTTTAAATATTTTAAGGAACGCAGGTCGGAAAATTCCAAATTTTTTTGTTAAACTGTAATATATGTATATTCCATTTAGTACCTATATAGGTAAAATAAAATTTTAAACAAGGAGTACGTTCAGTTCATGACATGTGAGATTTTTATATACCATGCTTTGTCATATCAAAGTTTGAAAATAGATATATCAAAGATATAAACCCCTCGTACCTCTGGAATCAAGTAAACAGTATACAATTTACAATTTATTAAAAATATTTCTTTTCAAATAATTTTCTTACAGACATTAAGAGCAGCAATACATAAAATGCATTCAAATTTCACGGTTTTGACGCGCCGTGCCAGCAGACATACGTTAAATTTTCTTCTGCATTTTATAAAATTTTCTTCTGCATAGAATTGCAGTTTGAGCTTCGCGCTATAACAAACTCCCTCCAATTCATAAAACACTTTGTATGAATTTCTTTTGTATTTGTTCTAGTTTTGTATAATTATTTTGTGTTTTAACAATTGAACCTTATTATTATGTGGTATCAACATTTTTTTTTCCATTTTATAAAAATAAATCAAAAGATTTCTTTTTTTAGTAATAATTAATGAATTTCATTTCACCCACAATTTTTTTTTAATTTTTATTATAATTTTATTTCACATTTTACATTTTACAGCGCTACGTTAACGTATATATATAGACAATGAAGGCAACGTGTGTTTGAATCACACCGCAACACGACATACTCGTATAATAAATGACTTTTAAGTAAATGTCTTTGAAATATTTCAATTAGATTAATAAGAGTAAAACACTTTTTGACATTTTCATTTCATTTCTTTAGAATGTCATAAACAACATTTTTAAAAATACTAAAATTGAATTAGTGCAAAAACAAAATCCTAAATAAAGAAGAAGAAACCAAAAAAAAATAAAAATGTGTGGGAAAGAATTAAAATTGAGATAAAAAGAAAATATTAAAGAGAAAGGAAGTTGGAAAAATGATGAAAAACTTTTTCTAGCAATAATGTGAAAATTTCTTTTGTTATAGCATTTATAGTTGCAAAATGCACAAATATGTGCTCTACTATACAATAAAATATAAGAAACAGCATGAACAGCATTGTTGCAATTTTACTGCTGTGCCTTTATCCGCCATGTATTCCAGTCTTTATCTTGTGCCATTTTTGGTGTGATATACTTCTCGTATATTCTTTTTGTTATATACTTTTCAAAATTTAATTTAAGTTCCACACATAATATAAGTGTTATATTTGTTTTTATTAAAGGAAAGTTTTATTTTGAAAAATCTTTAGAGAACGAGGTATTTTGCGAAAAAAATCGGAAAGAAAATTAAAGAAAAATTTGGAAAAATCGTAAAAAGAAAGAAAATAAGAAACCACAAATCAAAAAGTAAAATTAAAATCTGAAAACATGTTGTAAATTAAAAATTTACTTGTTGAAAAATTGAGTTCGTCGAGAAATTAAGTAATAAAATATAAATAAATGTTGCGGATTAAAAAAATATTGAGGGTGTTTTGGTAGCAAAATATGTCTTATATTTATTGGTCATTCCATTTATTACAGGACTTAATAGAATTTTTAAATGTTCAACATGAAGTACTCAGTTTGGTGCGGTTGATAATTTTGAGAAATTTAATAGAAAAACGTAGAACCACATTGCTTATAATTGCTTGTAACAATAGAAATTCGTTAGAATTGGTATTTAAAATAGTTTGATTTCATGTCGATAGCGCTTAACAAACTTTGGTTTTAAAACTACATTGCTGCAAAAATAAAAATACAATAAGTATATATTGCCAATAATAATGCCTTAACAAAAGACCAAACAAGTACTTGAAAAATTATGCTACCAAAATTAAAATATTTTATTGTATGTAGCAAATGTAGCAAAACAAAAGCAACGAGTTGCAGGAAATTGAAGTTTTTTGCACTTTTGCGAAACTACACAAACTAAAAGAGATTGCATTTAAATGACAAAAACTGGCTTAGATTACAGTGTTCTATCTTAGAATTCCACCATACAGCGCGGAATTAATTTATTTTTAAAAACATGTTTTGGCATAAAACAAAGAGTACACCCAAAAATATATTATAATAAATTGCCGTACACTTTCCGAAATAAATTTTCATTTGATTTGATTATGGAATCAATACTGTCAATAAATACCTTTTCAATTTATTCAAAAACACTTTGTCAATAAATCACAAAACTTATGACATTCTATATTAATTTTAATAGTAAATTAAATTCTTAATTTAAGATGAAAATGCCATCTATAAATGACAAAAATATCTTATATACTAAGTTTGTCATTTATTTACAATATAATGTCAAATAATATTCATTTTGCCAAAAGGGATCTTTATTTAACAGCTAAAAAATTTCAATTGAAATTTACGCCACCTGTTAAAATACCCTTGTATTAAAGGAAGAGAAAAAGAAAATATTTTTTTTTACTTTTTATATTTATTTGTTTATTGTTTTATTTTGGTGTTTCTTGCAAAAGAAAATTAAATTTTGAATTTTTTATTATCTATGTGAATAAAGATAAATCTTTGTGTAAGTAAAAATATAAAACGGAGGAGCAAAAACAAAAAAAAAAAAATTTTCTGAAATTTTGTATAAGAAATTATAGGTCAAGGATTAGAACGTGATAATTTATGAATTTAAGTAGAAAATATTCTTTTGTTTTTTGATTATTTTTTCGGAAAAATATGTGTTAAGATGTTGAAAACTTGTTTAGTGTTGCTCTTGCTACACATAGCGATAATAAAATGAAATTTCTTTATTTTTAAATTTCTGTTTCCCCCACTTCATTAATTTTTTATTACATAAATTAAAAACTTAAATTTCAATTACAATTATACATATGTATAAATATATTTAGATAATTTTGATTGTATTCTTTTATAGAGAAATTAAATATAGCAAAATATTTTTTTGTTAATTATGTAGAAAATTGTAATAATTTCATTTAGGATCTAAAAAAATTTTAATTAAATTGCTTGATTTGTTCTTTTATGGGACGAAGACTATTGTATTGTGTTATATAGATCATTTGATTTAATATTCTTGCATGTGAACTTTAAGAAAATTCTTATTAGAATAGATTCTTCTTATTAGTGCTACAACAAACGGCGATCGATTTAGAGGTACATAAAGTTTTAAATCATTACTGAGGAGTTGGCAATAATTTGCAAATGTAAAACTGTTGTGTTAGAACACTCCTTATAAAAATATATAGCCAGCCTTTGAATTTAATGCACCTTATTACTGCCCTCAAATAATCGTATTGCAAGATTTTTAATAAATATTAAGCATTTTTGATAAAGCTATGCTTTTGTTATACATCTAAAATTTTTCGGTAGAAATGATATATTATTTATAATTAATTTGACAATATTTGCAACTCCACAATTTCAATATTTAAGAATTTTAAATTTACTGTTAGAGCCTATGAAAAATCATCATCAATTATTTTTAAAATCAAATATAATGTGACATTACCTTTAATTTTTTTCTCTAAATATGCGGAAATGTCATTGTTGCCTTGATTACTTTAACATATGATGACATTTAAAATATTTTGGATTATTACAACTTCTTCATTTACAAAATTTTTGGGCAAAATGATTTTAAAAATATTTGCCTAAAAATATGCAAATTTAAATTTTCTTTTCCCTATTACATAATTTAAATTTACATTTTCTAGTTTTTTCTTAAGGGTTTACAAGTATATAAAATTCTTTCGGAAATCACTTGTTTCTATTATGTTTTAAACGTATACTATATAATAGAATATTACCTACTTATATATAAATTACTTGTACATAGTTTTACCTTATATTTTAAATGTAAACTTCAATAGAATTTCAAGATAATTGGCTTTTTTTTTTGGTACAGCTATTTAAACATCAAAAAGGTTACAGAGCAAAAATTTTGTGTGGGAAGATTTTCTGCTTTCCTTAATTTTTTTCTCCAAAAAAAAAACATTTGTATAAAATTGATGTCAATTTAATCTTTTTACTTTTGTTAAAATTCTATACATTGATTAATATAATGAACAATGTAAAGGAATATAAGTAGGTTAAAGGTGACATTAAAAATTTTAATAAATAGTTTGTTGAAAAAATAAAGGTTATCTATAGTAAGGAGTCACAGGATTTTTAAAATTGAAAAAAAAGAAAATTCGAAAATAAGAAATTGGTTATTGTCATGCTTTAATGGGTAACTTGTCTCATTGAATGAAAATCGTCAAAGAAATCTTAAGAAATACATTTTTTATACAAAATTTTAGAGTGAGAATATTTTAGACTAACATTGAAGTAGTATATTTTTAACTATTACTGCAGAATGCTAACCTGCAAAAAGCATGAGGTGTCATTCTACAAATCATTGGTAGTGAGACTCTTTTTTTTGACAAAGACAACCCACTTCCATAATTAAGCTTGTTAAAAATATTGTTGCTGAACCTTCTGGTATCTTAGAAATTAAACTCCTTTAAAATATTATGGAAAGAATTGGCTTATTCAGAGTAGAAAACTATGATACTCGTATTTTTCAGTATAATTTTTGTACAGCTAATCCAGCTAATTCTTTTGCTTGATTCGAAATTCGTTCTTAAAGTTTTATATTATCAAAAACTAATTGCCTCGCAATAAATATTAATATTTTCTATTAATTATGATCATACCATTAATTTTACTTTCGCATAAAGCATTACATAATGTCATGTAATATAAATTTAAAGTTTTGCAAATATTTAGGTCAGAATTAATAATTTTTGTTTTGTTTTAAAGGACTTTAAATATTTTTTTTTTCCAATATTCAATTTCCGCATTTATTTTAAATATTTCTACATATTTTGATAATTACATTGGAAAATCATTCCGTCATACACGTCATATACGAGTATATACACATACATACATAGTGAAATGAGTCACTAAGTTAATGTAATCGCTAATTTTTAGAAAATTACATTAAAATTTATTCTAACTTATTATTGTACAGTATGATTCTAAGTATAATCTCATGGGAATTATACATTGACATTAAATGTACTCTATATAACTATACTAAATAGGAATACTTAAGTTTTATATATAAATATATAAAAAATTTATTCTACTAAAATATCTATTAATGAGGTACATATATATAACAATATAAAAATTTATATAACTGAATCACTAATTAAATTATTGGATTATAATTTTAATTTCCATATGTATGTTTGTATATATGTCTGTGTAGAGAGTTCCATAGGGTATAAAATGAAAGTACAAAAATTTGTATGATTTCATAAATTATGAACGACATCTGGCGTATTTTTTTTTAACATAATTCATTTTATGGTCTAAATCACTTTTGACACAAAAATGAAGTTATTTATGCAGAAAATTTGTATGTTCAATATTTTATATTCAAATACAATATAAATGTGCTACTTATATATATATATATATGTAGATACTAAATGTATATTTAAATATTTAATGCATATTTTCCAATATTTTTTACAATTATGAACAATATGTGTTTTGGAGGGATTATTGGAAATGAGTGTTAATTTGAATGTCACTCTAAACGTATAACATTTCGGGCTTATGTCACTCTTAACTACAGCAACTTATATAATAAAGTAGTTAAAAAGGGTAATTATGTACATTTATTCCACTAGATGAACAAATTTTTGATTGATAACAAAAAAAAAAACGTCAAATTCGCAATACATGTTCGAATTTCTAGATCTGTTTTAGTTTCTAGAGAACATATGTATGTTAAGCATAATAAACACCATTTTATTTACAAAATACTACCAACTATACTCTGTAGTAGCTCAAAGTGTCATATACCTTTAAAAGGAACGCAGCTAATAAATTAATTTTTTTGTCAGAAAATGTTGTTTGAACAATTGTATAGCATTATGAATACAATAAAGGAACTTGAACGAATTTAAACTTAATAATTTTTTTTAATTTTTCCACAATTTTTTTTCTAATTTAATAATAATCACTAATTTATAAAAGCGTGACATAACTATTACAAAAATTTATAATAAAATTAAATATTAACGCTTAAATTGTTACATGATTAATGACTAAATTAAACGTTTTAAGACGGGCGCTCACGGTTAACAATCTAATTGAGTATAAAAGCAGGCGGACAAATTGTATCACATAAATTTATTAAATTGGTCAATAATCATCATCATATATGTATACACATTAGGAATAGATAAGGTACAAAATTAGTGTCACATCAAGTCTAATTAGTAACAAAGATAGTTCGTATAACAGTTTTAATTCTAATTTTTTTATTGTTATTAATCCCTTACCTTTAGGAGAATTTTTTCAAGGTAAAAGCAAATGACAATACCTTTATGCCATTGATATAAAATCAATAATTTATTTTTAAATTTGAAAATTTATAAAATAATTTGAAACTACTTGTATGTATTTTGTATTAAAAGAAGAAATCACTTTATTACTATTTGATTTAATTAATAATAAAAATCGATTTATGTATTAATTTAATTAATATATTAATAAAATCTATTGAAATGAGTAAGTGCGTGAATCGAAAAAATAAAATAGAACTAAATCGATTTAAATAATTATAGAAAATCGATTTTTAATATATCGAGTATTTATTTTGTACTTGTATTTAATAAGAAAACTTTTCCATATACACCATGTGCTTGTTTTCTTTAAATAATATTATTTTAGTGATGTTGTTTTCATAATAACTTTAAATAGCTAGAGATGGGTTTCTTTTTAGATTTTAAGGTTTATTAAATTTTTATTTTTTATTTTTTTCTCGTTCTTTATTTAAATTTTTATTTTATTTTATTTTATTTGAAAATTCTTCAAAAGGAAAATTATATTTGTATTAAATGAGTATTAGCGCAAAAATGAAAATAAAAAAGAAATAATAGCAAAATAGACAGGGCTATGTAAAACAAAGCTATGAAAATAATTATAATTTTTGAATAAAATAAAATTCATCATTTCGAATTATAGAATTTCATCTGAAAATTTTATTAATTTTAATCGAAAGAAAATATTCAAGTCACAAAATTTTTCGAATTCATAGAATAACGTTATATGCTAAAACAAATGATACACCAACAAGATCCACGCCTTGCAAGAAACTCTTAAGCTTCATGATGGATTAATGAATTTCAAGAATGTTTAAATTTAAATTTTGGAGGTTTTAATACCGCCAAGATCATAATTTCGAAGTAACGTCCGTTTTCGCATGAGAACTCCAATGGGAATTTGTACAGAATTTCATGTTAATTAGTAAATTTTTAAGTGCTTTCTCTGTTTATTATCTTAAAACATCATTACTAATCAAAAACTGTTCGAACTCCTAAACGATACGCCAACAATTTCGAATCATTTGTATAACTCGAAATTATTATTTGTATAAAATGAAACCTTTTGAAAATTGTTTTTCAACACTGAAAAATAAATAAAAGGAAATTCGTTTTCAATGGCAATTTTTTAACACATTTTCAAAATTTATAAAACTTTAAAGTTCTTTTAGGACCCCTCAATTTTTTAACCAACCGTTTTCCTCTTATACATATATATGCATATATATATATATTTTTTTTTTGCTTTTTTTCTAAAATAAATGAATAAAACCAAAGAAAAAGAAGAATAAAAATAAAAGAAAAAAATAAAAAGTAAAAGTTATAATAAAATGTACATAAACAGATAAACTTTAAAATTAGGAATTTTTTTTCTCCTTAAATTTAATATAAATACTTTTTTGTTGTTATATTATGCTGTGCTTCAGGAAGAAGAAAAAAATTTGCCTTGTCGCAGGATGATCAAAAGAAAATGAAAGAAAAATGATAATAGATAAAAATGATTTGGCATTCAACTCTTGAGGTACATATTGTGGGACTTATTTATGATTTTTAGGGGAGGAATTTGATTTTAACGAAGATTACATATACACAATTTATGAGCTTATTAATTTCATATTTCCTCAAGTAGAAACAACTAATTTCAGACAGACTCAAGTAGAGAATGTATAAAAGGAATTGCGTTATTGCAATTTTTCCTATTACAACTAGTACTTAATTTTGATTACACTTTTTAAGGAAGAAAGATTATTTAATAAAAAATAACATACACTGACTGGGATGAACGAACAATTAAATATGACTGAGCGAACTAAAATCTTAATGTTTTGTATGATTTAATTGAATTTCATGAGTATTAGTGTTGTTAAACCTAATATTGAAAAGACAACTCCGGTGGAAAGAAGAAAATTTTGATGAACTTCTTCAGAGAATATGAAGAGATTATTTGTTCGAAAAGAAAGTTTTTGGGTAATTATAGATTTTTATAAGAAAGAGCTATATGCAATAGATCCGAACAAAATAACCGAATTTATCAAGAGTATATAAGGTATCGAGGGAGCATAATATTTATTTGTTGAACATAATAAAGCATTCTCGGGTCGCGATAGCCTCTTATTACAAATCTATATTCTTAAGCAAATAAAATCATTCCATTCCCTTATTTTTCAATAACGTTATAAACGAAACACAATATTTTCCTATACTCTTTAAAACGTAATTTATATGTATAACAGTTTTGAAATAAAAAAAAAAATAATAATAAAAATAATATCAAAACAAAAATAATACTGAAACCTACAAATTTATTTAAATTTATGATAAGTTTTGACCTTTTTATTCTTCCGTATTCAATACAAGTATTCTTTCTACAATTACTTTTTAACAACATTCATTCAGGAAGATGATTTAGTATTTATTATACATTCATATATTTATATACATACACATATATACAAATAATATATTTATTTATATTCTGTATATACAAAGTTAAGTGCACAGAAATTATTATACAAAATATGTATGTACATAATTTCTATAATATATATAATATTTATGTAAAAAGTACATTTGTATAACAACATAAAATTTAGAAAATTTTCTTTTTAAATGTGATTTTCATACATATTTTATACGAGAATATATATGTACATATGTACGTTGTACTGTATATATGAATTTACAGTGATAAGTAAAAAAAATTTAATACACATGTGGTTTTGTAATATCATGAGTAATGTTTTGTGTATCTATATTTACATAAAATTATGGGACGTGGATTGTACTATAAAGTATAAAATTTCGAAGGCTTAAAAATCTAGTTGCATAATCTAATAAAAATATGTAGATACTTTTGTGCATATTAAAACGCACAAAAAATTGTATTTCTTTTTATACCCCGCACCTTCTTGAAAAGTATATTCACTTTGATATTGAGTTTGTTACCACATAAAAGAGTCACCTCCGGTACAGAAATTTATAAATATATTCTTGCTCAGCGTGAAATTCTAAAAATTTTAATGGAATAACTGCACTGGTTCGGGTAGCTGCCATACAACTCCAAAAGAAAAAATTTAATTATTTGAGAAAATAATAAAATTAGTTTCATGAAGTTAGCAGTCGTGTGTCCGATATCGAGTAACATATATCACTGAAGTTTTAATGGATTACCTTTACAGGCTTCGGTAGCTGCCATAAAACTCCAAAAGAAAATTTTAATTATTTGGGAAAATAGTAAAATTAAATTCGCGAAACTTGGCAGTCGCGTGTTTTTTATTATTTACAGGTCCAACATATCCGAGCAATTTCTATACAGCTGTTTGACGGGTTCGAGTACTTGGTACACAATATTGAAAGCTAATTCTAGTATTTCAGAAGCAAATTTTCAATCACAGATTGTCAATTAGATCACTTTATACTGACTCTAACGTTTTTACTTGTTTAAATTTTGACGATTAATAATTTTCTACTAAATTAGTCTATTGAAATTTTACTTTCAAATGTGAATAAAATATTTAATAAAGTTGGGTCAAACCAATGGTTTGTATTGTAGCACTTTTCCCTTCAACAAGTGAAAATTCTGCTTTTAAATACAGTCTATGTATATTTATCACACTATTAAAATTATTTTCGTTCATATACAAAACTCTTTCTAGGATTGCATATTTTTAGGATGAACGATTTATGCAGTCTTTGAAATAAAGCAAAAATTAATATAAAAAGGGGTTAACATAATGCTTGATTTTAAGGGTTAATTGTGTGAGTTAAGGAAAATAATTATATTTTTTAATGTCATGGAATTTACCGTTAGCTTTTTGCGTTTATAGAAATTTGAAAAAACGTGCGATTTCGAAAATATAAGGTGTCAAAAATTCAAATTTTACAAATTTCAAGGGGCGATAACTTGAGAGGGGGTGGAGATGGAAAAAAATTTTCTTCTAACGAAATGAACTATTTGTTAATGTCTAAAAGTCTCTAAAATTTCAAGCTTCTACAGGCTGGGATCTAGAAGAAAAACGACATCAAAAATTTGGAAAAAAAGGACTTTAGATAACGGTAAATTTGAGCGGCCATTTTGTTTTTCTAAAGTTTAAATGTAGTATACCGCGCTAGGGAAAGCAAGCCGCTGCCTTTCTGCGTTTGCAAAATTTCAAAAATGCTTATGGTTTCATTGCAACAAATAGTTAAAAAAGGCCATTTTTAAGGTTTTGGGGGGGTATAACTTCTAGAGGGGGGGAGATAGGTAAAAATTTTGTTCTACGGAAGTAAGTTTCTAGTAAAGATCTATGTACATATAAAATTTCAGCTTTTTATCTTCAAGGGTGTAGAAGTTTTGTAAACAAAAAAAGTGTCCACGGACGGACGGACGGACGGACGGACGGACTTTTTTGGAAAAGTGCTAAAAATTAGAGAATTTTTAATTGATTTTCAAACATTCCACAAAATTTTCAATTTATAATTAAATTTTTCATATTGAAGACCTATTGCAATTAATTTAACAAGAGCATGAAGAGCATAATGTAAAATGATCGTAAAATTTAACAACTCCCATAATTACAAAGCGGTGGCCGTTATTAATACTAGCTGATATGCAAGTGGCCGCTAATTCATATATTTAATATAGAAAATTTTATTTTAATAATTATCAAAGGATAAGCTGCAATTTTAAAGAAAACACTAATTTGGAATCGAAAAAAAGTTGTTTAAATCTGTTTCAAACAGTTTAAAATATAGTATGGAATATAAAAATGAGGTAATATTGAATTTGAATAAAATTAAAACAGAAAATATACTTGAAATCCGAATATTAAATTTAATTTTCGCATTATAACTCGTACTTTATTTATTAAACTTAAGATATCTATATTTTGTATACATAGAATGAAAAACCTTCTTCAATAACTCCTTGAAAAGGAGCAGTAGAGTGTACAGAAAAGTAAAGAGAAAATTATTGAAAGAGGATTCTTGTACATACGCACAATTGCTTACCTTCACTCTCGAAAATTATTTTGACTTTTATATAAAGAGTTGTCACTAGAAAAAATAGTGAAATTGCGACTTGGTCCCTTTTTTCTAAAAATGAATGACTGGTATACTGGTTCAAATATATTCTATAAATTACAATCCTTTTACTATCATACAATTTAGAAAATATAACAAAAATTTTAAAATTTTAAATGCGCATTAAACTGGAATCAAATCAAAATTTCCGACACGAATTCTCTTTTACGATATCAATCTACTTTAAACAAGTCGGAATTATAAAGGAAATACGACATCTGCTCCATAATATTTGTCGAATATTTGGTAATTAATTATTCGAAAATTCAGTAGTTTATGTTTTATTGTTTAAATAAGACAATATTCTTGATTCAAATCCTACTACGAAAATACACAAAATGGCAGATGAAATTTAAAATTCAAGTTTTTATATAAAAAAAAAAAATCGGCATATGGAGCACCTTATTATAGTTTTAATAATCAAATCCTGTTATGCACTGTTAATTTATAAACATAAAAATTTTCATGTACACAATTACTCCAATATAAAACAAGAAATTTGTAAAGTACTGTAATGCAAACTTGATAATTTATGGCAATTTTCGAGACCAATTTTTTTAGCAGTGTTATTTCTTAACCCGATGTGTATAATTTTTAATCAAAAATTTATTATTCTATATGATTATATACTAACTCCTATAATACTGGTATGCCTACTGGTTGTTCTATTTATTTAATTTTACAAGACTATATATTACTAATACGTGTATAAAAAGAAAAATCAACTAGACCATTACAGACCATTTCAAACACAGCTGGCAAGAAAAAAAACTGAAAAGTTCAGTTTTTGATTATCCTTGAACTCACATGAGCACGAACAAACCAATTTGTTGTACTTACCATAAAGAGAAAAGAGAAAATTTAAAATAATTTTTCTTCTCATAATTTTCTATAATATTTGATCCGAAACAAAACAAAGAATGAAAGAAAAAATAAAGTTGGGTCAAACCAATGGTTTGTATTGTAGCACTTTTCCCTTCAACAAGTGAAAATTCTGCTTTTAAATACAGTCTATGTATACCTATGAAACTATTAAAATTATTTTCATTCATATACAAAACTATTTCTAGAATTGCATATATTTAGGATGACGCATATATGCAGTCTTTGAAATAAAGCAAAAATTAATATAAAAAGGGGTTAACATAATGCTCGATTTTAAGGGTTAATTGTGTGAGTTAAGAAAAATAATTATATTTTTTAATTTCATGGAATTTACCGTTAGCTTTTTGCGTTTATAAAAATTTGGAAAAGCTTGCGGTTTCGGAAATATAAGGTGTCAAAAATTCAAATTTTACGAATTTCAAGAGGTGATAACTTGAGAGGGGGAGGAGATGGAAAAAAATTTTCTTCTAATAAAATGAACTATTTGTTAATGTCTAAAAGCTCCTAAAATTTCAAGCTTCTACAGTCTGGGGTCTAGAAGAAAAATGACATCAAAAATTTGGAAAAAAAGGACTTTAGATAACGGTAAATTTGAACGGCCATTTTGTTTTTCTAAAGTTTATCTATAGTATATCGCGCTAGGAGAAGCAAGCCACTGCCTTTCTGCGTTTGCAAAATTTCAAAAATGCTTATGGTTTCATTGCAACAAATATTTAAAAAAGGCCATTTTTAGGGTTTTGGGGGGGTATAACTTCTAGAGGGGGGGAGATAGGTAAAAATTTTGTTCTACGGAGATAAGTTCCTAGTGAAGATCTATGTACGTATGAAATTTCAGCTTTCTATCTTAAAGGGTGTAGAAGTTTTGTAAACAAAAAAAGTGTCCACGGACGGACGGACGGACGGACGGACAGAGTGAAACTAATAAGCACTTTTTTCAAAAAATTTTTTGGAAAAGTGCTAATGAAGTCAAAAGAAAAGTGAATAAAAACGGAAGAAGTGCTGTAATTTAAAAGTAAAAACCTTTAAATTTTTTGCGTTGAATAAAATTTCATTTAATTTAACAATTTTTTTTTTAAATCGAGTTCGTTTTTATATACTTTCCCGTATATTTTCCCTATTTTCTTTGTTTGTTTTTTGTTGTATACTGAGGAAAATATTTCAAAAATTTAATAACCCGAGAAAAAATGTATTTAAAATCAAATTGTAATCATTTTGTATATTGCGGGAAACCCGGCAATTTTGTTTTTGTTGAATTTTTAAAAATTATTTTTTTTATATTTAGTAATTTTTTTTTTCAAACTAAAAACAGAAAAAAAAACATGAATAAATTTCTTTGAATTAAATAAAGAATTCAACAGTTTAAATAATGTATGTACATAGTTTATATATATACGATTGTACTATATAAAATATAAATATACCAATTCATGTACAAGTATGAATGCGTGTATATGGATATGCGAGAATATTGGGAAGGATACATGAACTTCGCTTATTTTATATTTAAATAAAATTTCATTTTTATTAAAATATGAAATAGATTTTATCATACATGCATTCTTAATTTCATTTTAAGTTTTTGCGTGTTTATAAATACTAAAATTAAATCTTTGTACAGCAATTACGAGGGTTTATATGTATTTACCAGACTTGTTTAAAATTTGTTCAATATTTTTAAATTTATTGTTCGGAATATCATAAAACATTCGCTCTTTTCCCTCTTACGTAAACAATGCATTAGAAGAACTACATCGCATTTTATAATGTTAAGTATGAGTTTTCCTTTTAATAAAAACGTAATATCCAATTTTATTATAAACTGTGGTAAGCATGAAAGGTATTACGCTATATAACGTAGTTGTAGTAAAAGTTAATTATCGATCATTGCTTATATAAAAGGGAAAATATTATAATTAAATTACCCATATTGTTTCCAACGAATGCTAGAGAAATGAAGCTTTCCAGAAAATTGTAAAGGTCGTAATTGAATTTAAGATAAAAAAATTAAGATAAAAAAATTAAGATAAAAATATTTTTTCAAATTTTACACATTAATTTTGTTTTTCCATATTTCAGCGATCGAAACCTAATATGCCAAGTTTCAAATCGAGTATTCATAAAATTTTTTAATTTTATTTAGTTTTTCTGCATGCGTTTAAATAATAAAAGCCGTTTTGTTAAAATCAATTCCCCAAAATTATAAACTTCGACATGATGAGCTTATTATATTCATACAAATAGATTTTATATTGCTGGGAATATTTGCTCAGCTAGGAATATACCTCAGCTAATATTTGCCTTATTTGATTATCTTAAAATTGGATTGGGCTAGAAATATAATTGTTTTGCTAAAGTAATATACATGGTGATTCAGTAAAGTGTGCCATATTATATATCATTGCATGGGGCATCAAAAATATCACAAATGGGTAAAATTTTTGTTTGAAACTACTTGTCAAATCTCAACGATTTCCGAGATACTGGCATTTGAAGAAATTTTCACGAAATTTCTACTTGAACATGCTTTTTTGCTTATAACTTACGGTAAAAACTCCGAAATGTATCCATAGGACGAAAATATATTCATAGGACCGAATTATATCCTAAGAACTAAATATACATATATCCATTTAACCGACTTAAATATATAGGAACGGAATATAAATGATGAATCTCTCGGACATATGATCAGATCCTTCGCTCATATGGTTTCAATCCTAGGGATATAATTCGATCCTATGGATATAATTCGGTCGAACAAGTATAATTCAGTCATATGGGCATATTTCGGTCTTAAGGATATATTTCGGTCCTATAGATATATTTTTATGAGTATATATTTATAAAAGTAGAGTTTTGGTAATTTATTCACTTTAGATTACATTAAAATTTATGTATTTGTAATAACACCAAAGTTGAAGCTGTATTGGTAAATTGTTCTGCTTAAAATTTTCAGTTTCAATATTATTTCGTACAATAAAATAGTAATTTTGAACTCGCATTCGAATAAATCGCAACATTTTATAGTTTCTATAAGTATTCTAACTAAATATGATGATAAATAGCTTAATATTGACAGGAACTTTTTTCATTTCTTATTATACAAGTATGCAATACAATATATACACACTTACATACTTATTTATTCATATTTCGTGCTATTTTTTTCCCATTTATATCATTTTTTTTTACTATACCTACTCTACATGCACAACATAATTTTGTGTCTGAATTCTGTTTCTTTTTTCTTCTTTCACACAAAAATTTTCATGAGAACAGTGAACTGTTCATCTGTAAAAATATGCATAGTAATAAAATCAAAAACAAAAAAAATAAAAGCTTTTTATACACAGAGAAAACTACAGCCAAGAAAAAAGAAGAAGAGAAATGGTAAAAGGACGAAATAACGAAAGACACGTACAAATAGAGAAGAGAAATAAAAAATAAAAACAAAATCGCAAATTTAAAAATAGAACAAAAAAAAATATTTTCTCCAAGTATGAAAATGTACACAATATACACAACCATACCCACAAACATAATACAAAAACATAATAAAATTATAGTGTATTCAAGAAGTTAAAAAAAAAACGACTAGAAAAAAAATAGAGAAAGACAGTGAAAAAATAGAGATATAGAGAAAACTATTTAAGAAAAAATAAAAGCAGAAAATGTCACTTATTCATCTTAATTCTTATTAAAACTTGTATACGAATATAAAAAGAAGTGACAGTCCGTCCTCTAATAATAATATTCACAGTCAGTGACTCCTAAGAAAATTTTCTTCACCTTTTTCTTAAACTTCACATCTATATATATTAATTTTTGTGTTTATACATAAAAGTATATTATGTACACAATTACATTCTATTGAAATAATTTTATTTGAGAAAAGAATAAGGGTGATAAACACTAGTGTTGCCATATTATATACATAATATGTACCATATTTACACAGTTATTTTATGTATTGAAAATATACATAGTATAGGACTTTAGGATTTTTATTCTCTTATCATCCTTTATTTATACCATTTGTGTATATATAAAAATTCATAATATATGCAAAAGAATATTACAATGCAAATTAAAAGTCGTTTTGGGTAAAAAGAAAGCAAGTGAATTTAGTTTATAAGTGAATTTATTAAAACTTAGTGGTAAATTAATTTAGTAATTTCATTTTAAAATGTATATATATATATAGAAATCAAACCAAAATTTATATGTAAATGCTTGAATACTATAGAACATAGGGATCGATTACAGTTAGGTAGATATTTTTTCTTGAGTATAAAGGGTCGCGGATTGAGTATATGGTTGCGGAATTTTCTTAAACATTTTTTATTATTAAAGCCAATTTTAAAAAAAAATTCGTTGTGAATAGTTTTGGCGAATAGGAATTTGTATAAATTCATAGGATTATTCAAAGGATTTATGGAGAATTTTGTTAGGTGCAATACTATTTAATTTTTTAATTTTAATTTCAGTTTTCTATCTTATACGATGCAAAATCTTAGAAACAGACTGAAAGAAAAAAGGGCAATTTTTTTTAATTTTGCTTGAAATGTGCAAAACAATCAATTTTGGATTTTAAATTTTTTTTACATAATGCATATTAAATGTCCAATGGCTTGTAATTTACATCTTTTTTGATCAATTTATTAAAATAAATTTTCGCCAAAAAATATGCAATTTTTTAAATTTTATAAATTTAAAAAAAAAGTAATAAAATTATTTATTTAAATTTAAAATTTTTCTTTTAAGTACTATGTGTTCATAAATAACATTTTGTTACCATAATAATTCTGTATAATACACTTGTATTAATAGAAAAGAACTACCGAATTCATACTAGTAGTTGTATACTGTAATGAATTATGCCGTATCGTATTTTCGAATTTTTTTCTAAATTATTTCAAATTTTTGTAAAATATGAGATGAAGGTTTTCTTCATAAGCTTCGATATATTAAATTTGATTTATTTTTAAAATTATAGACATTTGATATTCAATGATAATGAAATTAGTTTTTAAAACATAATATAAAAATTACAAAACAAGATTAGAACTAGACTTCAGTTCAGAATTCATTTTGAATTCAATTTAAATTCTAAAGGAGATTTTCAATATTTACGGTTATTTGTGGAACCCTTCAATTGTAGACGAAATTTAAATATCATTATATGCTTTAGCACATAAACCATTAATTTTTCTGATGTAAGCACTTATTATGATTTTGTTTTCATATGATTAACTTTAATACTACTAAGTATTCTAAAAAACCATTAACTTCCAATATAATTAATGTTTTTTTTTATAAAATAAAGTTCTATAATTAAATTAATTTTTTACACAAAGCATAGTAATGCAACCCCTGGGTTATTTTAATTAAATTTTGTTTTTTTTTTGTTTTAGTAAATTTATTAATTAATTTTATAATTTTAAAAGGATATGAATTATTAAAATTATCCTGTATAAAATGCACTTTAAATTTAATTGAATAATGAAATTTTGTAATTTTTTATTATGGAAATTTTAAATTTAATTAAATGAATAAATATTATCAGCCATATAAAATTTTTTTGGATAATAAATACCCGATATTAAATAATTTTTTCAAAAAGTAGAAAGCTGATTGACTTAGAAAAATATTTTTAATATATATGTATGTCAGCATGTATGTGTAGGATATTTTTAATGAAAAACAATTGATTGTTTAAGAGAATTTTGCGATTTTTTGAAATATAAGATCAAATATTGCATTATTATTTCATTTAATTCAATTTAATTTAAAGATAATGCTGTTTGAGTATTGCTGCAAGTACTTGTACATAATGGTGCTTTATAAGTAACATTCCCGGTTTGTTTTTTCAAAAAAATTTGAAAAAAGTGGTTGTTAATTTCACTTTCCCCGTCCGCCCGTCCATCTGTTCGTCCGTGGACATGTTTACAAAACTACTACATTCTTGATCGAAATCTGAGATCATATATAAATAGATCTTTATTGGAAACTTTATGGTCTTTATTAAATTTTTACCTATCTCCTACTATTTTTTTATGTTGTTAAATGTCATGCCATTAAAAAAGTATGATTATTTTTTTTTAACCCACACAATTAACCCTTAAATTCGGGCATTATGTTAACGCCTCTTTAATTTGTTTTTGTGTTTTATTTCAAAGATTGCATGCTTGCTTATCCTAAATGTATGCAATTTGTGAAATATACTCGTAGTATATGAATGAAAGCAGTATTTTCACTTGTTGTAAGGAAAAGTGGTACGTTACAAGGCATTGCTGTGACCCGACTTGTAAGATATAAGATATATATAAGATATATATATAAGATATATAGCCTATATAAGATATAAGATATAAGATACAAATAACTTTGATCTTACCCCGATTCTATATACAATATAGAATCAGGGGTCGTGGTGCATGAATTCATTTAAGAGAAATTAATGTTTCCTTACTTGCATTATAAAATATTTTAACATTTTAATTATACTACAGTATGTTATAAAAATGACATTTTTTTTCTTAAAAATAAATTTATTTGATAATCTCAACAATCTTTATAATCCAACGAAAAACTTAATTTTCTTTCATTTTTTTTCTATTTTGTTTTTTGTTGCTTTAAAAAAATTCATGTCCTTGAAAATTTTAAAAATGGAAAGGAAATCACATAAAATCTTATGACTTATATTTTTTTAAAGCTTAACTTTTTTATTTTTATTATTTATTCCGTAAGGATTTTTTTTGTAATATTTTTATTTTTTTTTTGGAATTTTACACATACAATTAAAAATACCCCTTTTATTTTTAATTTAAAAAATTAAACAGAATAGTTGTATATGGTCTTATAGTTCAGATTTTTTATTATAATCACTGTAAACTAAGTAACCTTATTAGACCAACCAGGTTTAACTATAGACATATGTACATCATATGTATAATTATATAGCGATTGTTGTATTGTGCTCATACATAGTAAAATTAAGGACATGAATGCATGAATACCTTACAGTCTATTGTTTAAATATTTTTAAATAATAATTATAGCTTTGTAATTTTGAAAATTATCCTAAAACAAAAACTTCTTAAATTGACATTCGTATTTGAATTTTATTTAATGAAAAGCATTAGACGAGGAACCTTTAGTATATAGGGTACATAATAAGGATGAATTTGAATATTATAAATTGAATTTCATAAAATAGTTTTGCAAGCAACACGGAAATCTATATTTATGCTGTACCAAGGTTTTTTCCAAATGTACCAAAGTATATATGAAATTTCATATAAAAATTGCTTGCCAAATTTTTTATAGAATTGTATATACCATTTAAAGTATTGGAAGTAATATTTGATAGACTTCGAATTAGAACAGTAAATTACAGATTTGATTTAGACCAATTATATAATACGAGTATGTAGTAAGTAAAAATAGTGCATAAGAACAGAAAATTAATTCATAGCTACGAGTATATTAATAATATTTTCTACTATTATAATATTAAAATAAAATTCTATTATATATTATACTACCATTATGTATTTACTCTCACGGAAATCTCACAAGTATATTGCATTATAATAATAATTATATAATTTAGTTTTTTTTTTTACCCATAATTACTTCCGAGATAAATGCAATTAAAAATTTAGAAAAATTATTTTTATATACAACAATTCATATTTTAACTATTCTTTAACTACTTAATTACATTTTTGAATTATTTGAGCTGATAATGTCATAATTTAATAATAATTACGTACAGTAGTATTCTAAATCTGCATCATATTATATGAATGCTTGGAATTGTTCTTAAAAATCACCCTTTATATACCCTGCGCTTTCCTAAAGGGTATATTAATTTTGATATGGAGTTTGTAATCACTTGAAGGAGTCGTCTGAGGTACGAACGTGTATATATATTCCTTCTCAGCATAAAGTTCTGCTTTGATTTAGCCAAGTCCGTCCGTCCGTATATTCGTTCATTCCATCGCGTGATAACTCAAAAACGAATAATGCAACACCAAACTATTGCAAGTTTCTTGTTTTCTGCAAAGAACAGCTCGTATTGTAATTGGACCAAATCGGACATCTGGTTGGGGTAGCTGCCATAAAATTCAAAGAGGCTTTTTTAAATATTTGAAAAACTGGTAAAGATATTATTATATGAAATTTTGTAAGAATATCTACAATATTGTAATCTATCTTTATTCTGAAAATTTTAATGGAGTGGTTGCACTGTTTCGTGTAGCTGGTATAGAACTCCAAAACCTAATTTTATATACTCGGAAAAATAATAAAGTTAGATTCATAAAACTTGGCAGTCTTGTGTCCAATTATAGGTCAGATATATCCGTAACATGTTCGATTAATTTATGTACAACAATTAAAGGTGCAGGGTATTTGTTCAATCGGTTTATATCGAAACTGAAAGATTCTTACTTATTCATACTCTTTGCTCGAATTTAAGACGCATATTGATTATGATGTAAGATGCATATACAACCAGAATGCAGTTTAATTGTAGAGACATGTATGATGAAATTGATAAATATAATGTTAAGTATAAGATAAAATATACTCGTTGCTTGATAGTGTAAAACTTCTATAATGTAATACAGAAAACCACAAAAAAAAAAAAAACAATAAAATCAGAAAAAAAAAGAGGATCCTAAAAAAAAAGACCAAAAAAAATTTCGAAAGTAACATTCTGTATTTTTATTTTAATTTTTTGTTTTTTTGTCGTATATACCGGGTGTTATATACTACAAAAAAAACGGCTTAATAATTGGATTGCTAGCATATAGGTACCATTACATAGATGCTTGTCAATAGATAAAATTTTTGATAATGCGTACACAACGGATAATGTCCGACATGCTTTGGGGTTAAAAGCAATTTTACATGTTTTTTGTTATATTTGAAATTTTAAGTATAATACTTTGGTTTTGTACAAAATCGATGGAAATTAATAATTAATTAAATGTTTTGAAGACTTTTGATTCATTTCAGATGTATCCAATTGAATTTAGTCCAAAATTTACCATTTACTCTAGTAAATACTGTAGGGTATTCTTATGAACACGTAAAAGAATATATATTGAAATATTGCAAAAGTTTAATACAATATACAAGGATTTCATTTAAAATTTTTTAGAATTTCATGGAATCATGTAAATAATTCAATATGTACAATATATATATATAAGAAGCGTAAAAGTTCCGATCATTTTCATCGAGAACAGTTTTCCAATCATTACTTTATACCTCTTAATTTCTCTATTAATTCAGTCTAGAAAGAAGTGTTATTCATGGCTGGAACCCAGGTTAAATAGGAAACATCTTTTGTTTGCCTAATGATGGAGGTTGAATAATTGAAATTATGATAAATGATCAATAATTCATTTTACTTACGATAAATTGACCCAATATTGATGCAAATTTAATATTAAGTTTATCGAAAAATTGAGTTGTAATACAATTAGCACAGATGTCATCGCATTAGCTTTTTAATACTGAAGAAGCAGCAACAACTTGTACTACTGTACACAATGTGTTATATGATTTTCAACCTTGGACATAAAGTACGAGTAGAACAGAAAAAAATGGTAAAAAAAAAAATTATTGAATCCTTTCACAAAATTGAAGAAAAATTTTACACAAAAAAAAAAAATATTTTTCGTTTCTCCGTTTTTCGATTTTCCGTTCCCGATTTTGCTGTAAAACGTTGCACAATTTTTTTTATGGAAATTAACAGTCTGTGTTTTTTATTCTCCAAAATATAATTTTTATTTTTTTTTTTAACTTTTTTCAAATCCTTATGCTCTTTTGCCTTGAATTTTTTTGTTTTTTTTTATTTTTACTAACATACATTCAAATTCCTTTGTTTAATTTTTGATCCTTTTATTTTTATTTTGTTTTTTAAATATAATTCGGTTTAATTACATGAAAATTGTTTAGTTATTTTAATTTTTCTTACTTTCTTTACATATTTTTATCGAATTTTGAAAAACAAATCCATATTATAAAGTAAATTTAAAAATTACATTTTCCTCTATCAAGTAGAAAAGAAATTATAAACAAAGTAATAATGTTCAAGGACTCCTGTTTAAATTCTTTAAAAAATATTTTAAAAATTTAAATATCATATAACGCTTCTTAAATACAATAGGTATAGTATTACATAGGTTTATACGAAGAGACATTTTGGAAAATAGAATTCTACTCGAATTAAATTTGAAATTTGAAAATGAAAGAAACCCATGTAGCATATTGTATGTTTTGTATAGAATATTTTATATTAGAGAAGATTTTCTTAACACTAAAATTAAATATTTGTATAATAATATTTTATAGGAAAAATAGCAATATACGAAAAATGAAAATTTTATAGGAATCTTTTTGAGGAAATTACAAATGCTGAAATATTTAATGTAGTGAGTTCTATTTTCTTGAATTAATTTCATGCTCTATATTATATTTATATACTATATATACTATAATAATACTCGTTATTTCAATGCTCGTTACTTCGAGGACTCGAAATAACTGGTTCCTGATATATCAAGAATCATCTTTACTAAATACTCGTACATAGTCTTTAATATTGTCATATCGTGTACCTAGCATTAACCAGTATTATTTTTGTTATTAATATAATGGAATAATTAGAATCGTATTAGAATTGACTGGTCTGTTGTTGTTGTTGTATAGGTGCGGTTATTACATTGTTATATTCATTTAATTAAAATATTGTACTTTTGTATAAGAGAAGAGAATTTATGATTTTTTGTTTTTACATTTAAATACTGTCAATTATTAATGTATGTAAAAGCAAGTGTAAAATTAAAATTTAGTTTGAATAGCGTTAACGTCGCATTAACATTATAATTATGATTCAAAAATTATATTACTAGATTTTGTTATAACGAACTTCAATATGCCCTTACTAAAGAAGTTCTGATTATTTGGGAACCATAGTTCTCATTGGATTAATTAAAAATACGTACTCCCCGATCAATTCGAGCGGCTCATTTTTTTTTTTTCGCAAATTGATGTTCCTTATCAAAATTCACTAATACGGTTTTAAATCATATCTGTCTGGTTTCTAGTTCCCATGTTACAAAGCTTCATTACTGAGCCTTAAAAATAATTTTTAGGAGTACCTAAAAACGAGAATTGGTTAGTGAAATAACGAGCACTCATGAATACAGGAAAGTTATAGGATTACACATCCCTAATTATGAAGCAATTATTTATTAATTAAAAGAAAACTTATCTTTTTTTCCATTTCCAGCTGTTTGAAGTATTCGCTGCTTTTAGATCTGTTACAATAATAGAAAAATTATTTCTTAAAATGAAATATTTCTTCACCTCTTTCCTCTTCTAATCCATTTGCTTCTTGAAATTAGTAAATTTTCAATTTTAAGCCTTTTTATTTCCAAAACTTTTGCTAATTTCTATAAAAGCAAAACTTTTTTACTATTGTCATCGACAAATATGATTATTTATCACTTTTGTTTAATTTCTTTTTTCTACCCCTAAAAGTATGCAATATTTCTTGTTTATGATATAATTTTTGGTACATATATTAATTTAATTTCCCCTTTTGAAGTGAAAAATTTTGCATCAATTTACAAAATATTGGGACGGAAACTTGATTAGGATGCAAATTTGATTGGGATGTCAAAGTTAATTTATGAAACTAAAATTATTACAGTTATTTGTTTGTTTTTTGTTGAGCTGCTCAATAAGGAAACGTGAAAAATAGTTTTAACGAATGATCAAAGCTAATAAATAAAATTGTAGAAAATTATTTTTACTATTATTTTAATAATCTTCCCGTTTTTTGTTTATTATCCTTTTGTAAAATAAAAAAATTTATGGAAAATTCATTTATGTTAATGTTGACTAGGGAAAAGTTTATTTGATATTTCATATGTAAATTATACGAATTTCATATGAATTCAAGAGAATTTATGACACAAACTTTTCTACTATAGAAAAATTGTGGAAAAAAATACAATGTTTTATTTATTTTTGTAAACTAAAATATTGAAAAAACAAAATATTTTGATTAATAACTTTTCACAAGGTAATTTAATAGTCAGTCAATCCAAAAAGTTTTTCGTCAAAAAAAAAGTTTGCACATTAATTCAGAAAAAAATAAGATAAAATAAAAATTGCTGTAATAAAACATTTTAAGTGCTTTGTTTCTATAATTAAAATTTTTTGGTTGTGTAGCATACAAGTTAAAATATTTTTAGTTATATAGAGTGGAAATATCGAGTAAATACATTTTATGCCTATGTAGCCAATTTGATAAATATAAGTGAGAAATGTGACATTTAAACGATTTGGAACAATCACAAAAGCCAAAAGAATAACAAATTAGAAGTAACAAGGAATATTTAAAATACCCCAATGACACACTCATTACACTTATTATATAATTCTAACTGAATACATTTATTATGTTTGATATGTGATATAAACGTGTACACAGCTTGTTGATAAGCCGCCCCAAAGCACCTCAGCCTTAATCGCACAATATATGGCACGACGTTTCATTCTCTAGAGTCTAGATGAAGAGCGCACATCTCTGTCGCTACCCTGTTAATAATTTTGAGGACCATAGAGGGACAATGTCCGGTAACTGGTAAGTACCCCAACTAATAGTATCAAATCTGGAAGATTAACTCCTTCCCCCGCATAATTTAATAATTGACATTAACTTTACGATTTTCGATGTTTTTAACACGTTTTATTTAAATATATGTATGTGCTTACAATCTTTGTTGTACATATCAGAATTATATCCTTGATGCCATTATTTTTCCTTTCCATGTACTCCCTTGATTGTCATATTTGCTCAATTTTAATTAAAAGTGCAAAATTTGATTGATTTTCAGAAAAACCAACTTTATTGTGACCTCATAATACAAGAAAGAAGACCCGAAAAGCAAAATGTCATCTAATATTTTTTGTTCGTTTGGACCAATTCTGTCGAAGGATTCGTCAAGTCTCTTACACCCTGTATTATATATATATAATACTTAATATTATCTTCAAACTTCCAATTTATGATGGAATTCACTTAAAATTTCTTGAAATATTTAAAAGTTCGATTACTTTACTCATATTGCAAAAAAACAAACCTTTCAGAAAACTTTAAGTATTGTTGGTTATCAAAGTTTTCTATATATGTATAATAAAAATTTCTATACACTTTTACTCACTATAATATTTTTACAAATATCTATAAAAAAAATCGAACATTTTGGTGTTTTAAAAATTTAAAAACTAAAATAAAAATTTTTAAAAATTCAATTTTGAAAATTGAAATATTGTAAAAGTAATTTGAAAGTCAAAATAAAATATTTAGAAGAGGAAAAGTTGAAAATTTGGCTGATAAATATTAAATATTGCGGCTATATGAGTACATGGAATATGTTTATGAATATGTTTGTAACATATCATTATAGTTTTATATTATGCGTATGCCCCTTAATACTTTTACATTATTGTTTGTACATCTAGTTATCCTTTTTTGTACTTACCATTTATATTTTATGTTAAAACAGTATTTTATAATATTTTCGGCATTATTCCAAAAAAAAATTTTATAAAAAAAGGATATAAAATGATAGTAATGTAATGTTAAAATATCATATTTTTCTAAATTATATTGTACGTACATTTAGAAAGATTAAAAGAAACAAAAAAATCTGATGTGGTCTAGCACATAGCCAACTAACCGCATTACATGTGGAAAAATGTAAATTCTGTTCCTAATATTGAGATTCATTTTCTAGAATTTGTTCCTGAGAAAGCTTGGTTTTTGTGCCCTGATGTTCCTGAAAAATTTACTAGTTGAATGTTTTAACAATATTCAACGCGTATTAAATCTCCAATTGCTGACACCTGATTTCATCGAAAAACTACGTTGTTCGCCGATTTATTGGACGAAATTTATGTATGTAATATTTCTGAAAAATTATCGAAAATGTAAAACCGGTCTATAGTAAATATCCAGTTTCTATGACTAAATATAAAATTCAAAAGTTCATCGTGGCTTCAAAAGTTCGTCGCGCGTAAAGTGGTGTATTAGTTATAATAAAACTTAAAAAAAGAAAATCGGAAATTCGATGCCAATATCTTCGACTGTACCAATTATATTTTAAGCAAATCATTCGGTTTAAATATAATAGCGTAAAATTATTTGAAATAATATAGGTCTATAGCAAAACTGAAAAAAAAAACTGATGTCTGTTAGTCTTAAGATATTCGTACAAAAGAAAAGAGTTTTTTGTGAAAATATTGAAAAAAAAAATGTAGATTTTAAACATTAGTCAAAGAAACTGAAATCTCCAGATCTCAAATACCAGACGAACAAAAATCAAGGAGCTAGATCATTTTCAATAGGAGACTTTTCAGTTGAAATAGAAATTTTCAGTTACATAGCTGTTATACTATGAATTTTAATAATATTTAAAAAACCCCGATTTCATTTTTGACTCACTGATTATAATTAAAATTCATAGATTACTTTTTAAAATCCTAGAAAGCTAAAATTTGGAATGCTAGTTAGTTTTTATTAGCAAACAGCACCTAAATTTTTAATAGCACGTAGTCTTATCTTGTCAACATTTTTTGTGGTATTTTATTTATAAATTTTAAATTTACACTCATTCAGTTCAGTGTATGGCATTATAAAACAAACAGTAAAACAAAGAATATAACACAGTTTGGAAAAAGCCTTTAAAATATTATAAGAACTTAAATTTTAATAAAAAGTTACTGTGAATAGACAAATAATATTGAGATGCAAGGGATTTAACAAATTTTTATCGGACAACTAGAGTTTGTTGCCTTTAATTTTCATTAAAAAAGAAATTCTTTTATTTTTTATTTATTATATGTTTTTATAAATGTGTTTGTATAGGTATATATATATATATATATATATATATATATGTATGTATTGTAAATTTGTATAATATAAGTGTTTGAACTATAATGTTTACATAACCTAGAATCCTTATTTAAAGATATTTGTTTACATGTAGCACTTAACACATACATACATGTATACGCAATAATACATACACATACACTTTATATTCTATTATATGGAAATATACACATTTTCACATATATTGCTGCATATATTTATATGTGACTAAGTGAGAAAATATTACTTACTTTTTTATATACATACATTTACGTACAGTATATACGAGTACAAATAAGAAAGGAAGATGGAATGAAAAAAAAAAACTACTTTTTTAATGCAAATATTTGATGTTATCCATTGTACGTAAATGCAGAAATATTATTATTTTAGTCTACATCTCTATTATGATTAAACCAACATATAATTTGTGAAAAAATATTCTACAAAAAAAAAATTCAATAGTTAATTTAGAAATTTGCCTTTTCCATATAAAATTAATATCATAACCTATATATATATATGTTATGCATTGTCAATAAGCGCTTCAGAAAATTTTTAACTTTCAAAGAACTTTCAATAGAAGCAAGACGCACAGAATTTTTTTGTTTAAAATGGATTAATATTAAAGTTAATTAAAAAGGATAGCTTCCAGGAAAGATGAAAAATTTCTTAATGTAGGTTATTTTTCTCTGAAAGAATCTAGCTATAATAAATTATTCGATGTTATATTTCATGAAATTTCTGCCCTTTGAAAATACAAAATTTTATAATACAAGATAATTTCAATTGAATTTCATTCTTAATATAAAAATTCATACAATTCAAATTCGAATTATTCAAGTTTTCAATAATAATGGGAATTTTCACTAATTTTGTTACAAAACTTTTGACAATATTGTGAGGTTTCTAAATACAATCGTTTAAGGTTTCAGATCAAGATTTTCTTTAGTTATTTAATTCATACAATTATTGGTATTTTTTCATTACATTATTGCTAAATCAAAAGAAACTCAGTATATTAAGCAGTATATGGTTTAAAAGAGATGTTATAATTGTTCTTCTTTCATATCAAACATATTGTTTCAAGCACAATACACTTTTTAATAAAATTTTCCAATAAAGAACTATACGTTCCTGTTAAACATAATATTAATTATAATTTAATGCGCATATGATAATTATAATTTTAATATTTTATTAAAAGTTTCTTAATTAATTAAAAGTTTTTAGTTTTCATTTTCATTTTTGGGTTCTTAAAATCAATATTTTTATTCATGTGCAGTAAATATGTACGTATTCATAATATTTAATATGGATACTCGTATGTTGAATCGGAAATACAATAAAGAACAGGTACACTCACGCATTTTAAAAACAATATTACATTAGAAGGTTTCCAAGTTTATAACAAATGTTACATAATATAATTAATAATGAAATGCAGCTTATCCACAGAACGTAAAATTATTCTAGAGTTTAAAAATTTTTCAAAGAGCATAATATGACAAATTTTTAATAAGACAAAAATTTTGAGCTTTTTTTTCTGAATTTGTATATCGGCCTATCCGATAGGCATTAAATATTGTTGGTACAATTAATTAATTGATTAAAAATTTAAAATTTGCAACATCATGGTTTAAAAATAATTATAGTATTAAGTAATTATACAATATACAAACGTACACGGTAACTTCTAGGAAGATTAATGATGTGGAACAAAAGACGAAAAATTGACTTACAAAAAATTCCGACATTTGCACTTTTTCGGTGCAAAATAGAGATTTTAGACCGTTTCCTATTTAAAATGTTCACTAAATATATAGTCATATTGGACGTACCGTTGAAAATATTTCAGAAATATTTCAAATATTAAAAAAATATATTAAAGATCTCGAGCAGAATCTAAAGCAAAAGGTATGAAACATTTTAGAAATAGTCTCACTATGATGTACACAAAAAAAAATCAAAATTAATTTTACAGAATGTACCATATATTATTTATACATACATAGACAAGGAATATATTTTATGATCAGAATGCTTGTAATTTTCATATTTAATTTCATTTACTAAGCAACATATAACTTCTTCAGCAATGAAAATAGAATTTCTTAAAATTGATTTGTAATTATTATACTTTCGACCATGTCAAAGTAATTTGGAATTTATTATTGTGTTTCTCACCTTCAATGATTTTAAATGTTGTATGTGCATAAATATTAATTTTCTATTAATAATACTAAAAATAAAAAATTTTGTATATTATAGCATTAATTCAGAAAAATAGGAGTTAACTTAGAATGGGAACTAATTTATTCTTTTATTTTTAAGTTTAACAAACTATAATGTGGATTATTGTTGTGACGAGGTATAGGTACAGAATTACCCGTTTTTCAAAACGGGGTGCATAAAAATTCCATTTTTACACAAAAAATATTACATTTTTAATAATTGGAAACCTTTTAATAAAGCCGTTGAAAATTATAAATGGAAAAGGTACCCATCCTGCCCAAAAACTATCTTCAAGTTAGTAATTTTAAATACACATAAAGTAACAAAAATTTAGTAGAATTCTTTTCTATTTTTAAAAATTATTACACGTAAAATTATTATGAGAAAAAAAATAAAAATTACTTATATAAGAAAAAAAAACTGTAACTCATCACTTAATACAAAAATTATACACCATTATGTTGTTTTTGTTTAGCTTTTTTTTTTTTTTGTTGTTGTTTGATGGTTATTTTTGTCGTTACCTTAATTCATGTCCTCATTTACCCACTTAAATTAGTATACGAATTAATTATTTTGTGTGTGTTATACGAGTAATGTTTATAAATATTTAATATGTATGTATTTTTATTTGTGTATATAATTTAAATGTTAGTCTGTATAAGTCTATGTATACAATATATTCTGGTTAAGCTGTAATATGTATAATTTTAGAATAGTGATGAGAATTTTTTTTTGAAAACACCCCAACAATAATAGTAATGTTTTGTTTCTATTTACACAAAAAAATAAAATAATATGTGTAATTTGTCAGGTAGGTCGTATGTATGTACTTTAAGAATTTGGAGATAATAATCAAAGAATATAATTGAAAAAATCGTTAATAAAAAATTTTGTGATTTTGTGAGGAAAATCAGGTAATTTTAAATTAAAGGTATTGACAGAAATTTAATAAGAAAATTGGTGCAAATGTTGAAGGATTTCAAATTCATACTCATAATAGTATCACTTTTCAAAGCATTCGAGTCAACTATTTTAATTTCTTAGTCCTATTTCTATTTTACTTATGTGAAATTCATTGGACAAGAAAATTCTTGCCATGTTCCTTCTATTGAATAAGTAGTGAATTTTCGAAAGATACTGCTGCCTGTGTTCATACATATACATAATATATACTTATACATAAAATTACAATAGCTTACAATAAAGTCTAATATGTGCTTATTCTCTCACACTTAAAAGTATTTTAAAATATATATTGTATATAATGGTATAAAAATAAATACTAAAGAAATATTTTCCAAAACAATTTTTCTTTGAAATTCTTAAAGTCTTTGATTTAAAATAAGTTTACAAAATATTTCAATAAAATAGTCAAGCCTCAAACCTTTAAATCTACAGTATCGTTTAGAATTTTTATAAGAAATTTAAATATTTGGGTATTTTTAAAATATTTAGGTATTTTACGAGAAATTTAAATATCATATGAGTTAGATTAAAATATAAATTTAAGTTCAGTATCCCTCTTAAAATAAATGGTGGCTATCTTAAACTAACACCATTTTCATTTATTTCAACTTCTCTTCCTATAGTAATTTCAATAATATGTAAAATTCGGGAAATTAAAAAATAACTATCCAATGTAATTTCTGTTATATTTTAATCAAAATTTTACACGAACAGGAATGTTCTATAATTGCTCCGTAGTATTCCTGAATGAAAAATCTTAAAGAAAGTGTGGTGTTTCTAGATCTTGTAATTGCTTATTTATAATAATCGTAACAGAAATTTTGACTTTTCTATGCTAAAAATTTATAAGTGATTCCAAACATGAAATGGTACAGGTCAAAAATTGGATATAGAACGATCTGAATACTGAAAACTGAATACAATAATCGGATTATAGAACGATCAAAGAGACAAAACTTCCAATAACTAGCAGATTAGATAATTAAAAATTAAATATTCTTGCAAAATTCAATTTATTTTCAATTAAAAAATTTAAAAATAAAAACATATTCACCGAATCCTGATTCTTAATTGATCGTGTCTCGGAATTTAAGAAAATATAAAGTTGGGTCAAACCACGGGTTTGTATTGTAGCACTTTTCCTTTCAACAAGTGAAAATTCTGCTTTTAAATACAGTCTATGTATATTTATCACACTATTAAAATTATTTTCGTTCATATACAAAGCTATTTCTAGGATTGCATATATTTAGGATGATGCATACATGCAGTCTTTGAAATAAGGCAAAAATTAATATAAAGAGGGGTTAACATAATGCTCGAATTTAAGGGTTAATTCAGGGGGAGATAGCTAAAAATTTTGTTCTACGGAAATAAGTTTCTAGTAAAGATCTATGTACACACAAAATTTCAACTTTCTATCTTCAAGGGTGTAGAAGTTTTGTAAACAGACACACGGACAGATGGACGGACAGAGTGAAACTAATAAGCACTTTTTTTTTCAAAAATTTTTTGGAAAAGTGCTAAAAATTAAAATATCGATTTAGAGAAGGTATCATGATACATAAAGTGTTAAGAAACGGCAAAAATTCAATTTATAATAAATATATAAGCATTTCTACAACTCCAAGACTCCAAAAACGTTATTTACATGGTGTCTATTTTTCATCATGTAGTTCAAGAAGGTGGAAATAAATTAAAAAGAATAAAATTGTAATACTTTCTTGGACGGTTTTATCATTTTACTTCTAAAATAATTTCATACTTATTTTTACATTTTTTAACACTAAAATCAATATTGATTGCATTTAATATATGCGATCTACATGTGATCTACAGCAATACGATTTTCATATTTAAAAAAAATAATTTTGTACATGTACTTATGTATGTAATACGGGGTACACAGGTGTTATTGTTAAAAATTTTCATCTTATTTACAATTTAAAATTATAAGCAATTATTATTGTATATATATACATAAATTTTTTTTCTAAAAATTTAAACGAAATTTATAGAGAGAAAAAAAATAGAAGGCTTTACAGAGACTTTATTTCTTAAATCTAATTTAATGAGAGTAACATGGGAAATGAAGACAAAAAAAGAAGAAAAATGCGTGCCTATAGAAAATTTTTTTTCTTGTTACCAACTTTTTTATTAATTTTTTTTTTCTATTTTTTTTACTTTCTTCTTTAAATATACAACAACTATATAAAAGGAAGGAAAATGTGACATAGGAAAATATAGAGAAAAGAAAAAAGCCTGAAATCTAAAAGAATGATTTATTTTTTTTTTTTTTGACTTTTATTTTTATTTTCGTCCTTGCTCTTAGTGTAAACGTACCGAATAAATATCTATGTGTATATATATATACAAATCTATGTATAAATGTATTGCATTATAATATTTTGTATAAGTGTATACTATGATTTTTGTGCCATGCTATGTTGTCCTATTAAATATAGGTCTTCCACTTGTAGGATTTTCAAAAAAAAAAAAATTTTTTCATATTTTGTTTTTTTTCTTTTTTATTTTTATGTTATTTTTGTGGTTAATCAATATTTATTGGAAAATTTTTCTATGTGTACGTTCTTTGTTGTTGTTTTTCTTTTACCGTTATGTATTATTGTTGATTTGCTTTTTTTGTTAAGGTTCTTTAGGGGGAAAGTTAAAAATAAGTTTTGTTTTTGTCGCGTTTGAATTTAATTAAAATAATAACATACACAATACATAACATTACTAAAAATATGTACATAAATTCATATATACACACAAACATTATGTCTATTAACTTGTATGTAGAGCACAAAATGTTTTTGCTTTTAAATTATTATAATTTTCGATTTAATTTTAAGGAAAATAGAAAATTTCTTTTTTTTTTTTGTTTTTTTTTTTCAGTTTTTCAAATTGAATTAAAAAATAAAACTTAAAGCGTTTTTATATAAAATTTTATGGGCCTATGTAATTTTGGTATAGAAAATTTAAATGATTAATTTTATTAAAGTTTCTACAAATGAATCAAATAGTTAATTCTATATTGTTTCAAGGAAAAACGACAATAGGTAGAGTTGAGCGCGTAAATTCCATGTGATACTCGTACGAATTAAGGATTTTAGGAGTTGTCTAAAATTACCATACAAGTTCATATCGTCTTATACAAATAATGGCTTCTTTTGTATATTATTTTTATATTTGTACTCAATTTGTACCTGTAGTTTGTATATTTGCTTATTATGATGGCATAATTCTTGAAGAATCTAGAAGTTTCCGCATTTACTCGTACAATTTCAATACATTATCAATTTATTTTTTCCAAAATTTCAGTTATGTAGATAATATAATTCTCTTAATTACGGATAAATAACTTTTGAAGTTGTATGGTAGCTATCACAAAGTGTTATACAATTTTAATGATTTTTATCAGTCATAATAGCCCTAATATTATATAAGTTTGTACAAAAATTAAATACAACAACTTTAGAAAATTTTGAAATATGATCACATCACTTTTAAAATTGTGTCACAGGTTCCCAAAAACACTGCTAATCGATCACAACCAATTTAATGTTTTTCAAGATTCAGAAATAACCGATATAAATTGGTCAAATTTTCTTATAAAATGGAATAACGTGGAATATATTCTTTGTGCTTGTCCATTTTTGATGTGGAAAAGGAAGCGCATTCTGAGGACCTTCTTGAAAATTTTTTGATGCAGTTTTTCAAATTGGCTAAGAAGGTTGATTGGTTTCGGTAAATGATTTTTGGTATTTGAATTAAATGATGGGTTGTCGAATGTTAACTTAAGGATTTACGAAGAGTCTTTTTATTAGCCTAGTGCATGAGCTTTGCGTGGACGGTATTCTCTTCTCTCACTAAGACTTAGACTTTATTATAATGCCATATATGCGATTCTAAATCCAATTCTGTTTAAATAAAGTAATATTAAATAAAATATTATAAAAAGCAAACTAAAAATTTTATTTGTTTATTTTCAAATTAATTCAACATAATAACTTCCAGCACAAAATTCAAGAAATTTGAAATATTTACGAATAAAAGGGAAAATAACAATGAAAATATTACGAGGATAAAATATTTTTATGAATTTTGCATGATGAAAATATATACAAATTGTATATATATAACAAATTCACTTTAATTCATTTATAGTACATAATCCGCGATAATTATTATATAAAGGTAAAAATAAGGTAAAAATTCAACGCGAATTGTATATACATATGTCGACAATAGCATTATTAAGAAAATTTTGTTATTATACGAAATTATTTCCAAAATACAAAATATATAAAAGTAACATAAGTAGAAATCAAATTTTTCTTACATATACCGTTATATTACGAAAACAACTTTTCTTGTCAATCTATTTATACTTCAAAAATTTTATAATCTACTGCTATCCTCTCTTCGAAGAGAGTGAGAGAAATCGAGAATAAAATAATGGAAGAGCATGAAATTTATCGTGGTTAAATAGGATTTTTATTCTACAAAATATTGAAAATTTTACTTCTACAAGTTCCCATATTGCATTTACTATAAGAATTTAATTTACATCTGAAGGTTATTTATGCAACGAAAAGTGGTTTCTTCTTGAAAGTGGTTTGACAAAAACCGAAAATTAAAGTTAGTTTAATATTTTTAGTGGAACGTAAATACTGTAACGTAACATTTCTTATTGACAAAACTGTAATTAAACAGCTCTCTTAACAACTACGTTGCATTGGACAATTAAATTTAAGGTTATGTTTCAATAATCTAAATCATTTAAGTGTTTGCAACGGAGAATTAAAATTTTTGAGTTATGTTGGTTGTTCTTTCAGATAAACAATGTATCCAGATATATGTATGTATTTATTGATTTCTGTTCATAAGATTTACATAACCTTGTTATATTATTAAAAGCATATAATAAAATTGTAAAATAATTTAAAGGACATTTAAAAGGATTAATATTAATTTTATTTTCATTAAATCTTTACCTTTTTTTCTAGTTTTTTCTGCTCTTTTTTTAAATAAATTTTTAATTCATATAACAATAGATAATATTAAATAAGAATAAAGAAAAACAACAACAAAAATACCCTCTTTAGAACAAAAACAAGAAAAAATTATCGGTTTTAAATATTTTATTAAATATTTTAACAAAAGAATTTTTCTTATTTTAATTGTTTTTGTATTCGTTCCTTATTTTAACTATTTTATACAATATTAAAAAAGAAAATGTTATTTGCTTAAGGGTACACCAAAAATTACATAACATTCTCATGTATTTTATTTTTAAAATGGCCATATGCAAAGGGCGTAATCAAAGTTCACTTTTAATTAAATTAATTTCTGTATATGTATGTACATTAAATTAGATGTACATATATAATATACATAAATTTTAAATTTGTAAATTTTTAATTTAATTTTATTTTTACTTTAATTTTATTTATGATTTTCCTTTAAATTATATAAATATCTTTCTATAATTTTATTGTATGTGGGTCGGTTTGTATACCATATTATACATTCTGTGTATAACAGATATACTTGCATAGTTATATAATGTTATACGAACATACATATTTATGTAATGTATGATATAAATTTTTAAGGAAATTTAAGAAAAATTTTTTTTCCTTTTTTTTTTTTTAGAATTTTTCCTCTTCAAACAAAAGATAATTGATAATAATTCAATAGTTATTTTAATACATGTGTAAACATACATATATTACAGTCGAACCTCTGTGTATTTAATAATCTCTTCAAAATAACAGAAAATTTTTTGTTGTGTAAAATTTACTTTTGATCTTATTGCTTTTTTATATTGATTAACAAATAATAAAAGATTTTAGGTGTTCGCCATAATAATGATTCTACTGTATTTGTGTTGTTTTTTATATACGGTCAACTATTATTAATTATTTATATGATATAATTACAATATATAAATCTTTTTTAATTATATGATATTTTTGATAATATTTAAGCCGCACTTCATAATTTATTTGTAAAATTATATAATAAAATATAAAAAATTATTATTTATCGATAAAATTTTATTAATTATAAAATATAGGTTATTAAAATAATTATAAATTAAGATTATATAGAATAATTATGTTTAAATAATTATTATGAAAAATAAGCAAAATGCCAAAAATAAAATTTAAAATAAAAAACCATGTCGTTGTTTATCTTTATTAGAAACTTTGCGATTATTGCAATATGCTATTATAAATTTTTCATATTTTTAACCTAAAAATATGAAAAACATTCAATATTTTTATAAAAATTGTGGCTAACGAAGAAAAGAAATGAAGCCAAGGGGATTCTCAGCTCTTCTACATATTCTAAAAATAATATCTCGGTTCCTATAAAATCTTAATATGAAAAACCTTCTTAATCAGATAATTTGCAGAAGTATCACAATCAATAAATCTTTACTATGTTCGCAAATTGCAGCTACTTCCAAAGTTCTAAAGCAAAGCTTGTATTATATAAGCTTGTATAAGCTTGGATATTATAAATCTGCAAAAAATAAACTAAGTACATATTTATATATTTTTATATATTCTCATAATAATGCAATGATAATGTACTTTGTTTTTGGAAGGACAGAGAATGTGATCATTCCAAAAGAAGCTTAATATATAAATAATATCTTATAAAATCAGTAAAAATGCAAGAAATTAAAAATTGAATATTTGGTATCTATACATATAATCAATATTTGTAATACCTTTACTAAACTGATATTAAAAGTTTAACTTAAAAATTTAACTTAAAAATTTTATACAAATTTTAAATTAAAATTCAATTTTATTTTTTCGGTAAAATATAGAAATTTTTACATTATAACAATTTCATTTCTTTTATTTTTTTCTATATATAGTCTATAAGGTACTTTAAAAATTTTCAAAAATCAATTTCTTTAAAAAGAAACGTTCCTAAACATGACAAATATAAAATTTTAAAATAAATTTGTTTTAAAAACTGAATTTATTACAATAATTACCGAAGATCACAATAAACTAAATCATTTTTCACATATACTTGCATATAGCTGCAGCATATTTTATATAATTAAATAAAAATGTTTGCTTAAATTCATTGTTTTGTATTTCAATGAATTCCTTTAAACATTTAACAACAATTTAGAAATTGTATATTTTATTTATTTTATTTACTTTAATATTATATTTGAGCAAATTTATATTATGCATGTATTATATTATTATACATGCCTATTCATATGAAATAGTAGATACTTAAACATTACATCAAAAATTTGGATAAAAAATGTTAAAAATCTACATTTAAATAATTATAATATATACACAATTACATGTAATATACACATATTATATATATATTTATATTATGAGTTATTATTTCTCTTTATTTCTAATTTAACTATTTTTGTAGATTATTGCAAAAAATATTATTGCATAACTTTATACCCCATATCAATCAGTAAAAAAGTACCATAAAACTAAATGCATGTATAGTTTCTTCACACTATACACTACTCACAAATATTGAAGCAGTAAATGTAAGTGCCTTAAATAAATAGAAAATTTTTGAGAGAATTTTTATCTCACGTTAAGTACTTGTATATTATAAGAATATGGTAGCAAAAAAAAAAACTTTAAAACAAAACTTTTACATAATTTTTTTTAAAACTTTAAAAGTGAACTCGTAAATAGCATTTCTTTTAGTCCATTATAAAAAAAAACCTATAGAAAATATAAACAACTCTTGCATTCAAATATTTTCTTGTAAACCATAAGAAATTTCAGGAAAATTTAATAATAAATTTTATTACATAAAAAAACTTTATTATTGTATATACATACATATGTATATATTATTTATATACATATAGCGACCATCAGATTTATATTGTCATATGCTTTTATTTTTGTTATCATTACACTTATACATTTTTATATTATTCCTATATTATAAAATCAGTCATATATAGCTTATATCAATTATAATATAGTACAATATTTTAAAATATTACAAGACTATATAATAAACATATGTATATATATATATTTTATATATATAAAAATTTTGTTGTTATTTTATAAAAATCAAAAAATTTTAGATTTAAATCAATATATATACAAAACAAGTATAAAAAATATTGAAAAATATTCCATTTGAATCAAAATAAAAATATATTCTCTATGTCTGTATGACATGAATATACAAATGTATAACAATATAATATTACATAAACCTGTATATAGATGTACATGTATTCGGATCATATAGATATATATTTACAATAACTTACATTGTAAAAATCAAAATGTTAGATAAAAATGCTATTGAATTTCAAAAGTCCTTTTCTTTAAAAAAAAAGAACAAAAATTCGATATTATTTTCAAGTATAATCTTCAAAAAAAAGAGTACATAAATAAGTATATAAGAATTGTATATATTTTAATGTTATAATAAAATTTAAAATTTAATTAATTATAAAATTTTTCTGTTAAATTAAGTAAAATACAATTAATAAACTTAATAGTTAGCTATCGACCTTAATTTATTTAAGGACGAAGAAAAAAACAAAAATTGTTATTAAAAAAATAGGTTCTTCGTTTTAACAACTCCTAACTATATGTTCTTAATATTCAAATATTAATTATTATTCAATCAAGGAAAACAGATAATACGTGGTCTTATATGATGAAAAGATCTCTTCTATCCGAATACAAGAAATAATTTAAAAATGTAGTAAATAGAAGTTCGTTAGTTTCTTATTGCAATATATAGAAATTGTATATACTGTGATATTCAAATTTCAAATAAAGTACAAATTTAGCAATGTCACATATGATTCGATTTACAAACCAAAATATTATAGCATATAATCACATAATTCAAGTCACTTATTTTATATCGTATTTTTATATTACAATTGAAGTGGTAAGTAAAGTTTCTATAGCTATAAGAGTAATCACAGTTTAAAATATATGAAATTTAATGATGTTCTATCCGAAAAATTCGATTTTCGTCAAAATGTTAGTCAACTCCTTTATCCACTTACATTTTCAATTTTTTAAAATAGACAATATAGTATAACATAGACTCAAAACTATTAATAAGCACTTATTGTCAATAATAAAAAAAATTTCAAAATGGAAAAAAAAAATTTTTTTGGTATTATTTTGGAATATTTTCAATTGCTTCAATTATTTTGGAATCGTTTGACTTGCGGCTTATTTGCGATTTTACTGTGGCAATTTGTGATGTCACGAATTTTTGAATGTATTAAAAATAATGAACCTGTCCAATATTTTTCGCCGCGGATTTTTAAATTTTTTACAATTGTTAATATAGAGTTTTTTTTTTTTTTTGTATATAAGCACCCGATACGTACAAAGAACATGTTTGTTTACATATATTATATGTGTACATGTATTATATATTTGAACATGTTTGTATATATACTCTTGTATATATTTACCTACATTTTGGAAATAATAATGTAAAATAATTTTTATATACAAATATTATTTAAGAAACAAAGCTTCTTTAAAAATCTAGAGATAATCCTTTGGAAAAGTAAAGAATATACAAAAAATTTGATAAAAATTAAGTTAAAAAAAAAAAAAAAAAACAAAACACACACCTGAAGAAATTTTTTTTTTCTCGTACAAATTTTTCTTCTTATTTTCTTTTTTTTGTTTGTTTGTTTCCTTTCTGCCTCTTTTTCTCACTACGTTGTTGTTTAATATTTTTGTTTTGTTCTAACTTTTATTTTTTTTTTCTTTGATAAGGTTTTTTTTTATTTAGAATAAAAATTTTGTTTTCTTTTTTGACATTTAAATAGTTTATTTTTTTTTTTTGTTCTTTATTTTTTCACTTCAAATACAAAATAACTTGTTTTTACTTTATAACTTGTAATTTTTTTTCATACATACATGTATGCATGTATGTATATACGAATATTTCTATTTTATTCCTCTCTATTTGATTTGAAAGGAAGAAAAAAATAAAAAATAGCAGCAAAAATTACAACACAATAAACAAAAAATTGTTTAAAAAGGGAAAAAGAAGAAAAAATTTTTTTTTTTTTATTTTACAAAATTTTTGTCTTTTTAATTTTTTTTTTCTATTTTCAATAATTTTTCATAAATTTAATAAATTACAAGTAGCTACACTTTGATTTTTAAATATTTTCTTTTTCTAAAAGATTTTTTAATTTTAATTTTAATTTTTTTTTTCCTAAATTTTCACTTGTTTTTTCCTTCCTTCGTTCAAAAGGGAAAAATTCACATTGAAAATAAAAAAATTAAAAACGAATAAACTTAACAGTACGAATGCTCAAAGTTAACTGAACTAAACAAAAAAAAATAAAAACAAAAGTAAGAATATTAAAAAAAAAAAACAAACAGAAAAAAAAAATTTCTTTTCCATTTTTCTCAATTTTGTTTTTTTTTTTTTCATTATTTTGCGTTTCTTTTCTTTTTTTGTTCAGTTGCGTTGTATATTTTTATATTTATATGTATATACACATGCACATAATAATAAACATACAACCACATAATCAAATATACTATTTATATATATATATGTATATATACATAGGTATGTGCATGTACAAATAATTTATGTATATTGCATCGTAAAATATCGCATAGGTATACAAAGTATTTTTATATACTCTCAAATGTAAGTACAATTTATGTCCATACCAACATATTATATACGTATATACATACGAGTATGTATATATAATTTTCATAGTAACTTCTATGGATGCTACAACTCAGTTCATTGTTAAAAGAATAATAGGAAAATAAGGAAAAAATAAAATAAAATAAAAATCAAAAACAACAAATTGGGAAAAATTTTCTGTCAAGAAACCATAATAAGAGAATGAAATAAAAAAAATAATGGAAAGCTTTTTGAATGGAAGAATATTAGAAAAAGAAAAAGTAGTTAATTTTATACATACATACATACATACATATACGTATATAATAATTTTATGTAAATAAAAAATATACATTTATACATATATTACATTAAAAAACAAAATAAAATCAGAAATAAATCCAAAAAAAAAAAATTCTTTATACATGACATTTCTATTATAATATTATCAAGTTTACATGATAACGGTATCGATAACAACAAAAATATATTGAATACATTGAAAACTCAAAAATATTATTTTGTAGGACGCCTGCCTGGCCTAAACAATAATATTAATACAAAAACAAAACGGAATGAATGAAATCAAAACAATGGTAAATGTTTATTTTATGAATCGCCTGTAGTTATGCAATTTTATTATATTTAATATTAGAAGGAAAAAAGATAGGTGCATGAGTGTCGTAAAAATACACAAGTATTGTTTTTTGATTACAGTTCGTAATTTTTATTTAAAAATAAAAATAATAATAATATTGTAGTTTTTTTTTTGTATTTTAATGATAAAAAAAAAATAATTTTTACAAAACGAATTCATTTTCAATTCAAACGAAATGAAATAAAAAGTTTATTAGCTTGTAGCTGTTAAGGAAGGATATTTTTGAAGGAGCGTTATGAAATCAATTGCAAATACAAAAGAAATGAAAATTTTTTAAAATAGAATATTTATGCATTTTGAAGAATAAGTTAAGTGGATAAAAAAATAAATGTATTATTTTTCGTATTAATTTATTTATGTAATTAAAATAAAATTTAATTTAAGTTTTTTATTTAAAGTAATACAGAATTTTCGAAAATGATGTTACTCATATAATATTCAATACTGCCTTACATAATATTTAAACGACAAATTTTTTGTACATAGTCGTACTTTTCTTCCCATCGTAATCTGTTATTTAGTATACTGCATTACATTTACGGTATGTACAATGATATTTTGTCAAAATTAAAAATCTATGAACATTTACATATTGTAAATTTAGATAACAAGAGTGAGGAAAATTTCAAAATATTAAACTCAATCTCAAAAGCACGCAATATTTTTAATAGATGCTCTTATATTTGAAACTCATTATTCCCAAATCAATCCAAATAGACAATTATTTGACAAAAAGTAAAATACGCATCAAATCTGAAAACAACTTCAATTCTTTTTCTCTTGTACACATGGTTTAAAAAAATTAATCGTTCTATTATCTTATGGTTAACATTACTTATATATGAGTATATAAGTATAATGTATATAGATATAGAGGTATCAAATATGTATATTTTTAAATAAAATTTCAACTACATTTATTTATCCTTATTATTTTTATTATAATATTATATCATTATAAATTTTGTAATGGATTTTATCCAAAAATAAAAGAAATAAAATAATTATAATAATATGAAAATAAGAAAATATTCATTCATATATACATACATACAATATTATTTGTACATAATATTAAAATATTATTTTTGAGTACCTACTTGAATTCACAAATGCGTCGTCTCAATATTTAAAATGTACAAGAGGAGTTTTTTTTTTTCGTTTTTGATTTTTTTTTTCCCATATTATTGTATTTTTTTCCGGAAATTCTCATTCTTTTTTTTTCTGCAAATAAATCACAAACACGTAGATCATAATTTATTTAAAAAAAAGCTTACACTTGCAATACATACAATGTAAAAATCAAAATAAAATTTCATTTGGAAAAATAATATACACTTCTATCTTTATCCATATACTTAATATGCATTATAATGGTTAAGCTTATTTTTCTATAACCATATATGAAAGACAAAGAAAAAGAGAAAACATTATACTATTATAAAAAAAAATTATAATATGAAACATTATATAAATATAATTTGTATAATAATATGCACATTGTTAAGGTACAAAATTTTATATACATACATAATCTTATATATACATAATTATATAAATGCACATTAGAAATTCAAATTCATATTAAATTTTCATATAATTATATTATTAATTACATAATATTGTCAAGTACATATAATGTGACCATTATTTTGAAAATATATAGTTATCAAGTTTATATTTTTCAATATTTATTATACATATCCTATAAATATTTTCTACATACATATATACATGTGTACATATAGCATATAAAATTTTCAGATGTTCATATACCAACTTGTTGTAAATAAAATTGAAAAAGAACAAAACAATCAAAATAAATTAATTGAATTCTAACAGGTGGGCTCGTATAACAAAACAGAAAAAAAAATAAAATAAAATAAAATGTGTTTATATTAACAAAAAGCTTTTTCACATTAAAAATATTGTTTTTTGTTTTTATCTAAAATCGAAATCTTAAACTTGCATATACATACACACATTATATTAATATTATTTTATATAAATATAAAAATACATTGTGTGCATATATCTAAATTATTTATATAAAATTTGTATATTTTTTTTTTATATTAAATAATAATATAATTTTATAATTTTTTTTATTTCCGTTTTCAATTCATAAAATACAATACATAATATTATATGTATGTGATTATGTATGATAGAAATTTCATGTATGATAGAATAGTATGTAAGAAATTTCATAATTTCTTTTTTTTTGGGCTATTATGAATTCTAAATACTAATTATGTAATTATGAACTTAAAATAATTAATTGTATAAATTTTAAATTAAAAATGTCTTACGTATAGGGGATAATATACGTTCTACGTAAGTTACATTTTACTTTACATATATACAATTAAATAAATAATTATTTAAATTATTGTATTCAAGTAAATTTATTTAATTTGCCAAAAAAAAACAAAAACGTAAGGAATTAATTTTACTTTAAATAAATTGCAAAAAAAAAAAATTTTTACCTTAAGGAAAATTTCATATTAAATTTAAATTTAAAGAAAAATTAACAATTTTGATTTTCAATTTTCGTTATACTTTTATTTACTGCATACTTATGGGAGAAATTGACAAATTAAAATAAAAGAAAAATTAAATTTTTAATTAAAAAAATGTAGCAACACTTTACAAGGGTTTCCGAGAAATAAGTTTTGGAAGGGTTTTGGATTACATAAAGAATTAAACAGGCTCACAATAATGGTTATACATATCCAGTGTCTTCTTCTAAATATTATTTTGATTTTTAAGTCCTTCAATATTATATGATTTTTCCTTCTTTGATAATTTATAAAATAAATAAATATGTACATATTTGAATTGGTAACTTTTAAATATGCATTTGCTCAAACTTATTATATAATTGGAAAAATTGACTAACTGCACAAGTCTATTTCAAAAGTTATCTGTTTCGTAATGGAGTCATTTTTAAAAATTTCAAATTTAGCAAATTTTTCTAATATAATAACGATGCAGAACAATCGTATTCCTGGAACTAAAGAGTATTTTACGTCTTTTTCCAGTAGACAATGTATCGTTGTAATAATTTCATTCAAGTTTTACCTACCAAATGTAAAATTTATTTTGTTAAATATTTAGTATTTGTTTTAGGTATGTGCATAGATATTTAAGTCTCTTATATAAGTAAATAAAATTCAGAGTTTAGAAATTAAACTTTAAAAATTTTCTTGACGTGTTAACCATCTACTTAATATGTACTATTAATTGAACTACGATACTCACATTAAAATAACGGGAATATGAACGGGTGTATATAAACCGTTAAATTAATTAAAATTTATTAAAGGTAGAGAGAAATAGAAATGAAAATGATTGAAAATCAGATGCAAGACAAAATAAGATATACTTATACAATTTCGCTTCAATCTGATTTTAACCTGATAAGTACCCTTAATCTTAAAGCATATGAACTATAAAAGATTAAAATCTATTTGATTTTTTATAGTTTAAATACTTTTGATACTGCTGTAATATTTACGTTAACTTATCGCTGAATTTTAAACTTATGTACATATGTACTTGATCTCAAAAGATAATTGGGTGTTTCAATGAAGAAATTATGAGTGCAATGTATTAATATCAGAATACTATAATTTTTCCAATTTGTAAGGTGTAAAAGGTGATTGTTAATTTCATTCTGTTGTAAAATTAATCCAAATGTCGAGGTACATTCCGTTAATAATAAATTACATATATCTTCAATTAGTCGTCCTAAAAATAGCAAAAATATCAAATATATATACATATCAATTATTTTTTTGAAATAAAACTTTTATTTTCTTGGTCAAATATCAAATATTTAAAATTATATTTATTTCATACATGACCTTCCAGATCTTAATTTAAAATACAAAAATCCATTCTGCTCAAAATCTCATACGATGTGGGAATTGATTAGAGCCAAGACTGAACAGATTATTTAAATATTTAACCAAATATTTATGTTCTGGATGAGCTTTAATTGCTTTCAGTACTACAGCATCCACTTCTTTCTGATCTTTCTTGCGTTGTTCAGTTGGAACATATTTTTCTTTTTTGGCGGCGTAAATGTCACTACCTTCAACATTTTTCTTCTTTCTACTTACTTCTTTTCGGGCAAAATATTTATCATTAATATGGGCTGGAACTTTGAATTTGCCAAGATCTATTTTAGTTTGTGTTGCAATAACAAAACGTTGAGAGACACGACGTAATGGACATGAATTTATTCCAAATGGACCAGTTACTAATAATAATCCAGTATCCAAGACTTTCAATAAAACAACTCGTTTCGCTTGATGTCTTCCGGCGAGCATAATCAAGATACGGCCAGGTACCATAGATTTCCGGGTGTTTCTGACATGGCGACTAAATGAGGCACGAGGTGGCCTTTTGAGAACTCTTTTCTTTGTTGGGTAGTTAGCTTTAGCTTTCTTCTTATAAACCACCCTAGTTTCTCCATTTTTTGGACCGCCAATCTTCTTCTCCACTTTAATTGGGATCTTCTCCTTTTTCACTTTAGGACTTTTCTTGCCAATCAATCTATACAAAGCGCGTCGTTTGTACATTTGACTTTTGGAATAGCGCATAATTCCACCCCCCAAACAGGTATTTATGGGGTGCTTGCGCTTCTTTTTACCTTGAACTGCAGGTTTTTTAGCTTTTTCTGTGGGTGCCATTTTAAAAACACGTGTACGCCGTATAAAAATTTTTACGAAAAGGAAATGTCAATTGTCAACCTATATGTCAATTGATTATTTGACTTTATTTCAGTTATGATAATAACTGAACACGGCAATAATGACTAGTTGACATTTATAAAAACGCTTCCTTTTTGTTTTATAAAAAACCATTCAAAATAATACAAAAGATGTGCTACATAATATATATTTGTTCACAATTCGGATAAAGTGTAACCAATAATGTAAAATTTTGGAGAAAAGAAATATTTTATATTAAACCTTATTCATGTAATTTCGAAAATGTGTTTATTATTTTTAGGCTACTCAAACGAATTTTACACACGGTAATTTTAAAATTTGTGTCGATTCAAAGCATGAGTTTTCTAAAAAATATTGATTCGATTGCAAGTTTCAACTTTATAAAGGAAAGTAATTAGCGGCATCTGGTTTGTATAAACTTAAAATGTATTAGAAATTGTAATTGTGCTTTATAAAAAATTTTGCAATTTCGGAAAAATAATATTGCTTTTAAATAATGAAATGATTTATATAAATTTTCGATGGAGAAGCTATATACTCGATTTTCAAACAAATCTATTTAGTCAAGTTCTATTAAAAAAAAATTCAGTTTTGAAGTAAAAATTTTTAACCTCAATAGTAACTACTTTATTGTATTTGAGTACGTTATTATATTATATAACAAACTGTTGTATAACATATAAAAGTAGGTATGTATTTATCCCTAAATATAGTTTCTGAGTTTAAAAAAAAAGAGTTGTTTAGTTATGGGCTTGTTTTCACAAAACATGGAGACGCATTTTAATATGATTAGTATTTTTTATATTGACTTTATGTTTATTTAGAATTGTCAAAATGAGAATTTTAACATTTTCTGACAGTTCATATTTGACAATTAATGTTCTATTAAATGTCATACACAAGCTAATAATGTAAAAGTAAACAAAAAACTTTTAATTTGCAACAAAAGGATGAGAACAAAATACTTGAAATAAAAATAAACAAATTATTTAAGTAGATAAAATAATTGAAATATTAAAATGTCTATTAGTTTTATTGATTAAGGTTGCTTCATTTAAAGAACATGACGAATCAATAGTAGTAATGAAAAAATGGTCATTAAACATTATTCTATGGAATTGATATTATAGTCAAATGTGCCCGAAATATCAATATGCCTCAGATAGTTGGAAGATAGATTTATAAATTTTTGATGCACAAAAGGAATATTGCAAAAGGATTTTAATATAAAAGAAAATATGTTTTGAAAAATTTCTAAATGAATTCACACGAAAAAACTATCATGTCCATCACGAATTTCTAATATTCGTCATAGTGCTTTTTTAATACCATCGTGTCAAGATTAATACATGAAATAATTTCGAATAAATTTTCTCAAATTTTCTGAATATGGATTCTTCTGATAACCACTCATTTATAGTAGGAAGTAGCTATAAAGGATATACCCGAAGTATTCTCATAGGATATACTCGAAATTAATAACTTGAAAAACATATAAGAAAAGCATTTATTACTGAAATATAAAGAATTTTTAATAAATGAAAATATTATTTTTTTTATTATTTAAAAAGAAGACATTTTTGAATAAAAGCACACAAATTTAAGTTTTAAGACCAAAATTATGTTCTAGGTTTCTAATATATACCCATTTTTTGCTAAGCAGTCGCTATATATTCTTAAGTCGCCGTGGATATCAGTGATATAGTGACTTGTCAGCCGTTCTTTTATTTCATTTCGAATATGTACAGATGTATGTATATTATTAAATGACCATAATCATAAATATAAACAAACTAAAATACGTTTGGTATTCTTTTGCTTTTTACTATTTTATTGTTCGCTAGTCAACATAGCATCCACAGTTTTTTAACAAATAAAAAATTTTTTTTTATTCTTACCGTATAAGTGTTTTATACGTGTATACATTTTTATTTAATCTAAAATTTTGCATATCGGAGCAGTAATTTATAATAGGAATAAAATGCCAAAAAAAGACTTGAAGATTAAACGTGGAACTTGCATACTAACTGAGGAACCATTCTGTTATATATTAAAATCGAAGTTTCGTAAGGAAAGATGTGATTATTGTTTACAACAGTAAAATATTTTTTTTAAGTGAATATTACTAGATATAAATGTAAAAATATTTTTAGAGGACATGTGAAAAAATGTTCAAATTGTGAATATGCATATTACTGTAACAGATTTTGTCAAGTAAATGCTTGGCCAATTCATAAAGTAGAATGTCCATTTTTAAAAAAGATTGCACCTAGAGATGTTCCAGATGCAGCGCGTATGTTACATAGAATTATATTACGATTACAAAACGGTGGAGATCTAATAAAAGGTTATTATACTGAAACATGCTCTCGAAAATTCAGAGATTTGATGTCACGTAAGTGCATTTTAAATTTAGAAATCAAAATTTGAGAATTGTGACCCAAAAATAAAATAATTATGATGGAATATGTTTTATTTATATAAGCATAATATTTTGTTTTAGATTATGCTGAAATAAAAAATGATGCTAAACGTTTAGAGCATATTGAATCATTGGAGTCAGTTTTAATTGATCTTTTGGGGAATAATTTAATGCCGAATCATACAGAACTATTGGGTATTTATGGAAGGGTAAGCGAAATGAATTATTAAATGTACATTCATCAGGCCTTCATTTGAATTATTATGTATTTCAAAATACGTCACGAAAATGGTATTTATAGGTATTCGGGTGTGAACTAAGTGTAGCGAACATAAAAATAATTTTACCGGTTTCTTTTTAGTGGAACAATGTGTGTTTTTGTGAAAACTAATGTTTCTTTTTATCATTTCAAATTTTTTGGAAAATATCCAAATTTTTTTTTAGTTTAGTAGAAAAATAGCGCACGGGATATTGCAGAAGATAAATGTTAAAAAATATTTTATTTACATACTCACCTTTGATATTGGAAAATATAAAACCATTTATAAAATGTGAAAGAAATAAAACTTTATAATGGTCAAAAATGCATTTAACAAAATGACTTCCAAATTTAATGAAATCAGGGTATTAATTTTATTTTCTATACAGATACAAAATTTTATTTTCTATCTACGGATACAGAATATGAAAAATATCAATTTCTAATTAATAACATTAATTATGATTCAAAGAGCAATTTAATGTTTGATTTATTTACTGTAATAATTCAATTAGGTAATAATTAATTGCTTTTATTACTGATCAAATGCTGATGCGCTTCATTTAGTTTCTTCGCCTGTAAAATTTTATTTATTTTCCATTTAAATTTTTAAACTTTTTGGGTATTTGCCAAATCTTTTTCATGAGAATCAATAAAAATATAAATATGTAATATATTTTTAAACTATATTGAAAAATCTTAAGGAAAAATGGATATTATTAAAAGTTCAAGTCTAAAAATACTTTCAAAATGACAATTTTTGAATGAGACAAATTCGAATCAAATATGTAGTAGTTCCACTATGATGTTTACTTTAAAATAAATTGACTGTGGGCGTTTAATATCTGTATAATTATCGTGTTACACTAATCTAATTTTTACTTCAAAAATTACTTGTAATCCATAACATGCCTTTGAAACAAATGATAATAATTGGATTTAACTACAATTTAATAATTTTATTAAATTTGTTTTATACAGTAACATATGTATATTTATAATTCTATTAATGACCCTATGTGTCTTTTTGTATTTAAGTTAATAACCAACGGATTTAACATACTTGATCCTGAAATGAATTCTGTTGGAACTGGGATCTATTTGGGAGTTTCAGTTACAGATCACAGTTGTACACCTAATGCTGTAGCTACATTTGAAGGTACTACACTAAAAATTCGCCTTACTAAGGATATACCATGTCTTGATTGGTCAAAGGTAATTTGCAAATTCCAATAGGGTACCTAACTTTATAGGATTTTACAAAAATTTTTATAAAAATTACATTTTAGATCTTCATCAGTTACATCGACCTTCTAGATACAGCTGTTCAACGTCGACAAACTTTAATGGAAAATTATTATTTTTTGTGTACTTGTTCAAAATGTATAGATGAACAGGAGATGCTTGAAATGGTATCACCAGCATGTCAAAATAAAAAGTGTTCAGGATTTGTCAGTTTATCGAAAAACGAATGCCAAGTATGCAAAAGAATTATAACAAAAGATTTTATTAAACAATATGAAGAAGTAATGGAGTTTACAAAAAATCATTTAGAAAACATGAAAGAAATCGCCTGTAAGTTTTTTATTATACATTTCGTAATTTTAAATTAGTTGCCTAAAGGTAATTGATTTTTTTTTAATTTCGTTTTTTAGATTTGGATGTTTGCAAAATATGTTTAGATAAACAAAACAATGTACTACATCAACTAAATTTATGGCGTATTAAGACATTAGATTCGGCTTTTGAAAGTGCTATAGAATTTAATAAATGGGCGGACGCTATTGAGTTTGGATCTCAACTGGTACCAGGGTTTAAAAAATATTATGGAGAATGTCATCCTTTACTTGGAATGTTGTATACGAAATTAGGAAAAATTCAACTTTATGAAAGATATCCCAAAATAGCTTTGCGTAATTTTGAGGAAGCTAGAAAAATTTTAGAAATAACACATGGTGCTGATCATTCCATATTTAGACAACAATTAAGACCGCTAATATTACAAGCATCATTAGAAAATAACGAGACATAGAAAATTTAACATAAAATCTATTTGTAAATATTTATATTGTAATAAACATTTTGCTATTTAAAGTTTCTAATTAGTTTGTACAATGAATTGAATTTGCGTTAATTAATATATAATTTTAAAATTATGTTGACTGCACGTTAAACAAAAATTATTCATTTAAAATAAAAGTATAAGAGTCATTTGAGTACCTTAACATTTTAAGTAGATTTTCTTTTATAAATATAAATATAAATATAAATAAAAAATAAATACAAAAAAAATTTTATTTTTTTTAGCTCGGTAATTTTAAACTTCAGCAGATAGGGAGGGTTTTTTTTTGGTAACATGGATTCAAAATTTCATTCATGTATTTTATAAGGCAGTCAATTTTATTTTCTTCTTGAAATGCATATTGCAAATAATTTCCAATTTTAAACTTTTATTCAATATTAACAATCACTGGTTTTTCAATTAAGTATTTTATTTTCTGTTTTAAATTTTTGCGGGAAATAAAATGTTTATGTGTGTTAATTATAAAACAATATAAATGCAAACAATTTTATTCCAATTACAAACAAACATTTTTATTCGTTACACTTATCTCTCATATTTATTAATTAAAATTTAATTTAAATTTCATGTTTCACACAGGTGTATATTTCTTTATGGTTTTTAATACTTACAAGAATATTTGAAAAACATGCATACGTATATGTTTATAATTATAGTTCAAAAGGTAAAGAGTATCAAGTGCATTTAAAATTCATTTTGTTTTTTTTTTTAAATAAAATAGCTAAGGAATGAAAGGCACTATGATAAAATTAAAACTTTTGCAATAAAATTTTTGCAATTTAACTTTGATACTCGGTTGGTAAAAACGTTCTTCTAATTGTTAAATTGAATTTACTAAAATATACCGTAAAAAGAAAATTTAATTATTTTAATTTTAATATTATTTTATTTTATTAAAAAAAATGGTTTACCTTATTAAACAAGCTTTTAATCTTATATCTTATTATGAGCAGAAAAAAGGTTGGATTAATTTTATTAATTTTAAATCTTGTAATTTACAAAAAAACTATTTTTTAATTTTATAATATTATAATATAGTGTTATTTAAAGTGATAAAAGTGTTTACTGAAATAATGTAAATTTGAAATACATAGGTATAATGAGAAACTTTTAAGTTAGGGGAAAAGTTCCGAAACAAACGAAGGAATGTGAATTTCGGAGTTACCTTTTTAGAGGAATATTTAAGTAGTTTCATATTAATAAGTGATTTTGATGAAATTTAATGTTTAAAATTTTTTAAATAAATTAAAATTCAAATCTTGTAATATAATTTTAGTAAATAAATTTTGTGCTTATTTGAATTAAAATTTTAAGTTTTAATCGTGACTATGCAAAATGTTAGGTTTTATTTTAGATTGTGGATCATGATTCCTCTGTTAATTATTAAAAGGACTCTATATCCAATGCAGATTAAAAGGACTCTATATCCAATGCAGATTTTGTATAATATTTTAATTTAAAAAATAATATTTGTATAAATTTTATTCGTAAATAAAATTACAGTGTCTTAAAAAGTACATACTCTAGGCATGAATATTTATTAGAAAAACTTTTTGATCCATTAAACTAATAAAATATATTAAAATATTTGCAAGTTCACGTGCGCTTACTAAAGCTTCTTCAACAGAATTTTGTTATAATTTAAAATACCATTTAATAACGAACAAAGAAATTAATTTGTATACAAACCTATGTATTTTTAAATAATGTAAAAAAAATTAAACTGAATAAATACATATTTAAATAAATTAATTATTTTTAATAATTTTTTTTTTTGTTTTGTTATAGATATGAGAACTGATCATTACCTATTTTTGGGGTCACCATTAAAAACGATTGCAATATTAGCATTATATTATTATTTTGTTAAAAATTTAGGACCAAGACTAATGAAAGATCGTAAACCATTTCAATTGAAAGGTGTATTGATGGTTTATAATATAATTCAAGTAGTAGCCAATGCCATCTTAAGTATTTTGGTAAAAATCAAAAGTAGTTTAAAATTTCAATTATTATTACAATTAATTTTATTTATTTTTAGAGTATATATGCATTCTTTTCAAATCCAGATCGTAAATTAAGATGTTTATTGAGTGATTATTCAAATACAGATATTGCTATGTTTGAAGCAAATTTAACATATGCGTATTATTTGTTAAAACTTTCTGATCTATTAGATACAATATTTTTTGTTTTGAGAAAAAAGAACAATCAAATAACATTTTTACATACTTATCATCATATGTGTATGATTGTTGGTAAATATAATAAATTTATTATAAAATTTAATAACATCTGTTGCATTTTCTATTGATCGAAAATATTTAAATAATTTTTCGATTCTATTTTGCATATACATACTAATATTGCATTTATAACAATTATTACTAATGGTACTAAATATTTTCGGTCAATTGTTTTCAACGTTATTACGAGTGTTATTATTAATATTATTTTTTTTTATAATATTTAATTTAAGGTACTTATGCAACTGCAAAATGGTTACCAGGTGGCCATATGGGAATAGTTGGAATATTAAATAGTTTTGTACATATTTTAATGTATTCATACTATTTTATAGCATCAATGAAACCTGAATTAAGTAAATCTATATGGTGGAAAAAATATATAACACAAGCACAAATATTACAATTTTCAATATTATTTGTACATTTCTCGCATCCATTATTATTTGGTGATTGTAAATATCCAAAGTTTTGGATGATATTTGGTTTTGTACAAAATACTTTTATGCTAATATTATTCTCAGATTTTTATTATAGAACATATATTTGTAAAAATAATTCTAAAACAAAATCTAATAAAATTAAAAATATAAATGAAAATAATAATCATATAGGAAATAAAGTAAAGTAAAAATGATAAACAAAAAAAAAATAAGAAATTTATAATAAATTAATAATGAATACGTTTATATAAATTTAATATATACATATATATGTATATAGAAATTATAAATTATATTCTCTGTTATTTATGTAAAAATTTGCAAAAATTTCAACCTTGACTTTGCATTTTAATCTAACTAAATTGTTTTAAATGCATAAGCAGTATAAATATGTATAATACTTGTATATTAAACTTGTATATTAAACTTGTATACTAAAAAAAACTTTATAAAATTTAATATTTTTTATACATTCACATTGTATACTTATGATAATTTAATTAGTTTTCAAAATATATATATTTTGGTGAATAAATTTTTAATAAAAAAAAAAAATATATTTATAATATCATAAAATTATTATACATAAAAAAATATTCTCTATTATTAAAATAATATTTTTTAATTACATAAATAATATTTTAAATTAATAAAATTTTAAAACGTAATTATATAGAAAATAAAAATAATTATGTATAAAAATTATATTTGTCTAATTTTTTGTTTATTTTTGGCTTTTAATGCAATCATTATATAATCAAAAATTTTTGTTATACCTTTTTCCAAACTGAAATTTTTCTATAACTAGCAAAATATACTTATACATACACATGTACATAAATAATTTTATTAAAAATATTAAGTCATTCTATTTCATTTTATGATTTTTACTTTATAAATTAAATTTTATTCATATAAATTTTTTTTTTCTATATTGGGCATTAAGTTAAAATAAATAAATCCTTATTTATCGAAATTATATTCAAACTAACAACTAATATTAATTCAAAATTCATGAGGTCTTTTTTGTTTATATTTAAGAAACATTGAACTTATGCTAAATTTTTTTTTTATATAAATAATTCTAATACAATCTAAATCGGTCTATGATACTAAAATATTATTATTTTTATTATATAAAAATTGATGAAATTGGAAATATCAATAAATTAATTGAATAAATCTATATTTTGTGTAAGAGTGTTGTTAAAATTTTTTAATAAAAACACATTTATCAAAAGAATATTTTTAATGCCGATTTTATTAACAATATTCTTTAAAATTATATGAATTGAATCAATTATTAAAAAATAGATTCAATTGTATTTACACTATAAAAATAATTATTTAAAAAGAAATTAATTGAAAAGATTATTTTACTTTTTTATATAATATTAATAGTTAGGTTATTACTTAGTAATTGTCATAATATACAAACTTAGTAATTGTCATAATATACTTAATTTGTATATTTAATTATTTATATATAAATTTTCAAAATTTTTAATTTCTTTATCGACTTTGTTACTATAGGCATTGACTTTTAAGAATTTTAATTTGAATTAATTATTTTTTTTTTTTGTTTTTATAATTTTAAACAACTGCTTTAACCATGTGTTGTCTAACATAAAATATAATTGATAATTTAAATGAAAAATTATAGTTTGGCATTTATGAATAAAATTATAATGAATGAACTAAAGTAAATTATGATATATTTTGCAAATTGTTAATTTTATAAAGATCTGCTAATTTATTTTCAAAATGAAATCAATTAATTAACAAATATTAAAATAAAAATCAGAAATATTACTGTAAAATTTCCAAGTTTTTAGATTTATAATAATATTATAATATATAATATTGTATATGTATATATATTATAAAATATATATAGGGTAAAATATTTATTATGATTGTATTTTCTAAATATTTAGATAGTAATTATATAAAATATAAAACTGAATAATTAAATGGAAAAATAAAACGAATGATTTGAAAATTATAAAACTGGTGGAAATCACTTAAGTCAAATATCCTATATTCTATTTATGAAAAGGAAAAAACTATATTTAGATGCACTTATATATAGTATTGATGCACATTGTAGGAAATTTATTTGTGAAATTATAATTAATAATTATCCAAATGGATAATTATTAATTATAATTTAATTTAATTTGAATTTAAATTAATCTTATGCTCAGTATATATATAAAAGCTACAATATATCAAAATTCGATTTAAACTTGTGCATCAGCACTTTTATTACAATAAAAGTAGAGATTATATTTTCCTCTCTAATATTACAAAGGCTAATATATCTATAGAAGTACGGATATTTGATTTTGTAAATATTTATTTATTCACTTTCACAAGTTCCAAATATTTTGTTTCTTTTTATTTTTACACGACCTAAGCATTTTTAATTTTTATAAAGTTTACTTGATATTTCTGGATATTGTAGAAATTATTAGTTATAGTATATATTCAATTTATTTAAAAATTTTTAAAGGGAACCCTTTTATTCCTGATTGCAAAACAATTATATATTGTATAGTCGTCAATCCAGTTAAATTGTTGATGTTATTAAGAAGTATGAAATGTTACGCAAGGTTAGAAAATAAGCATTGAGAATTTTCTGCTCATATATGTACATACATAGATTAACTGTGTTACTTAAAACTTTTCTTTACGAAACAAAAACAAAAAGTCCAAAGTTTACAGTTGAATCATTAAAAAATTCAATATTCAAAAATAATTATGGTAATACTTCGTGTCAAAAATAAAAAATTTAGAACTTAATGCTCCTCTGGATAATATCAATTTGCCAGTTTTCTTTTAAATAATAAAAATTTAGAAATATGTCGCATAACGAGCATCACTGACTGTATGTACGTAATGCAAAATAAATTAAAAAAACATAAAATATCGATAGATTCTTTTTTAAACATGCAGCACAGTTAAAACAGTCCACTTTTTTCGACGTCAAATTTTACACTATGGATTTTTGATGTTAGAACTACTTTTCATTTTGACTGCGGCATGTTTGCTCAGATTTACGTTTAGAAACATAAATACTGCATAATAGTGTATAGATCTAGGAATTAAGAATACAATTTTTTTAGGTGCTATGCAATATTCTACAATGATTATATGAAAATAATGATTAGCAAAGAAAAACTTGAAAAGTTTGTATTTTAAAATGATCTCAATTGTGCTTTATAAAATCGAAACAACAAACCTTAGTTCTTTTATATAGTAATTAATGTTTGAACAAATACAAACGTTCTGTATTTCATTTTTAAAATTAATTGAATTCGAAATAAAGTTCAATGTCGGCAAGATACATGCATTTATTCAAAAAGAGAACGATTAAACAAAACAGATTTAAAAATTATATGCCTATATTTTAACCTTTTTGTTTATACTTTTGATGAACCTTAAATGAACTTTCTATATATTTATTTTTTAACAGAAATTTACGTTCAGTTCTATATTACATAGTCCAACACGTATTAATGAAACTAAATCACATTTTTGTTTTTCTTTTCCAATTTGCTTATAGTATATACCTAGAAATTTTTCCCTTTCATGGACAAGGTTACTGAATAGAATCCAATAAAATTTCTTTTATGATATTTGACTGGCTTAGTTTAATTTGTATTTCGAGAGTTAGTGATAATTGTTCATATTGCTTAAGTTAAAAATGCTTACCTTGTATTTATGTACGATATTGCGTGTAATCTAGAGTCTGCAAAATAGAGAAATGAAGATTAAAAAAAAAATAAGTTTTTATAATATAAGATTTTTTTACATAATTTATCTATTTCTTGTATGTACATACATACATATTGAATTCTTCTGCATATTAGGTTTTTCTTTTAAAATATGATGTTAATTAAATTTTTTAATTTTATTATTTCGATTTTGCAAATATAAATTAAAAATTCAAAACTTAAAAGTAACAATATAAAATGGAGTCATTCACAATAGTATTATTTTAGTTTAGTGTCAATTAATAGTTTAAAAATACCAATATTGTTAATTATGACACATGGTTCAATCCTGCAATAAATTTTTAATTAGTTGGCAATTTAATTGTATTTCAAATCGTTTGGGAAGTTAAAATTAGATAAATTTGGATGACAAGCTCTGCAATGTTGTCTCAATAAACGAGAGAATTAAATTTAATTTCTTAATAAATAATTTTATTATTTATTAAATTTTTTTAAATTTTCATTATTTATTGCAGAATTTAAAAAATAAATTTTTAGTATTGGTTTAATTACTTTTAATTTTTTATTATAATGGTTCGCAACAATAACATTAACAGAATTTTATTTTAATGAATTTGTATGACACATCCTGTGACAACATTAAGATTTAAAGTAAGGAATAATAAATTGTATAAAGTAAATTTAGAAACAGAAGAAGTAATTTAGAAACATTTTATATTTATACAGAAATTCAAAAAAAAAAAAACAATAGTCTGTGTATAACACTTAATTTTATAAAATTGTAAAATGCTAATGAGTAAAAAATTGAATTACAATTTATTTTGGAATTGTTTACTTTAATTTATTTGGCATTAGCATTCTAGCCAAGAACTTCATTCCGTTCGGTTCTTTTTCAGGTTCTAATTACCAATTTCCGATAACTATTGTTTTTTTTTAATTTTTTTTTTTTTTGAAATAGTTATCAAATCATTGTAAAATTAAATAAAATTTTTATAATTTTAATACAAATAATTTATTTTGAATGCTTATTATAATTTTTATAAGTGTTATAAATTAATTGTCTCGGGCATTGTTACATAAACAAAAGATAAAATAATAAAAATGGCATTTGTTGTAAAATCAATGTACAATGGTTATACATATTTTATAAATGAACATCGTGATCCTAGAATTGATAGCTTACCTTTGGTAAGTTCACCAATACCAGCAACAATAACAATTGTTATTTATTTATTATTTGTTAATAAATGGGGACCAAAATTTATGGAAAATCGAAAACCATATAAATTAAAATCTATTCTAAGGATTTACAATGTACTGCAAGTAGTATTCAATTTAATTCTATTTGTGACGGTAAGTTTATACTTTTTTTTTGTATTATTTTCTGTATTTAACTCAATATATGATTTTAAAATTAGTAGACTAGCTTAAAATTATTATATTAATTTTTAAAAATTTCATAATGCATAATATTTTTATTAATTTAATTTAATTAATGAAAAGAAATTTTATAATAAAAGTTTAATATATACTGAAAATCGAAATGATTTAAGCTTCGAATATTAATCTAATTAACTGTGATTTGAAGAATTCCAGCAGAATAATTCCATTTTTAAAAAATTCTGGGTGTTTTCTAGGTTTACGTTTATCTATTTTTTGATTTTTATGAATTCTATGTAAAATTCAGCATTTTTCCTGTTTTGTTCACAGAGTTTTCTACTTTACTCCTGCTTATTTGAGGTCAATGGCTTATATACATGAGCCATTGACCTCAAATATCTATTGTGAACACATAATTCAATATGTTGCCTAAGCTTTCTACTTATTCTGTTGAATCTATCTCTATTGTAAGTAAATTAAATTCAATAATTATTATAATACAAATTTAAAATTTTTTTTCAAAATTTTATTATGGTTAATGTGTGTAGCAAAATTTTATTTAAAGGCACAAATGGACTGCACATTTGCTTTAAGCTGTTCATATCTGCAATACAAGATAGTCTAGATAAGTCACAGTTAATAACATTTTCCCATAAACTTTGTAATATTGCTAATATTTTATTGATTTCAAGCACAATTTGCGTCATAAAAAATATATATGAAATGTGCTTAAGATTCTTAAATGTCTATAATAATTTATAAAATTTATTAAATATTTAACAATAATTTAATAACTAAATCCGTTTCTTATTATTTTCAAAATTAATGAAAATTGAACTTGAAGTTCATTGAACTAGAAAAAGTTATATAAATCCAATCAGTTTAATTCCTAAGTTACGTAACTGTTATAAAATTCGTAAAAGCATTTGTAATTAACTTGTGCAATTAATTGAATATAATTTTTAAATTATTTCATTAAAGTCTTATTGAACTCATTTAATTAAAATAAATTATATACAATTTAATTACAATTTAATAATTAACACAAAAAACAAAATAAAATTGTTTAAATTTATTCTACAAATAGTAGCGAAAGATATAGCGAAAGTTATAGCGCAAATATTAAAAAAAAATTATCATATTACAAAAAATATAATAAATTTGTTTACTTAAATATTATATTTTGCGTTTATCTATAAATAAATATATATGATTACATAAATTCTAAGCGTGTGTTTAATTTAATAAAATTATTAAATTGTTTTTGTTTTTGTAGGCATTATTAAATTCATATTTTCAACCTGGATTTCATTTTACATGCCAAAATGTTGATCATTCGATAACTGAACCGTATATGAGGCGATTGTTATTAGCAAGTTATGGTTATTATTTAACAAAGTATTTGGATTTATTAGATACGGTAAGTATTATGTATTATTTATTATATGTATACATGTAGGGGTAAATATATTTTAACATTTTTATATAATCATTTATAAAAAGTATTAACTAAATGCAAATAAAACTGAAAAAGATCAAGGAAACTATAGATAGAGTTCAATTTTGTCTTTTACTTTACTTTTTTGTAAATTCGTATAACAATCAATTTATATAAGGAATAGGTTGAATTAATTTTAAATAGGATCATGTAATAATTTCAATATAAAAAATTCAAATTATGAAGCCAAATACACATCTATAATAAATTAGTGCGTATGCAGTATTGCTATAATTAATTTAATTTCTTGATAAAATAATGTCGTAAATTAAAATAATTTTGATACTTCTACAAAATTTCAAGTGTACTTTGTGCCGAAACGAATATGAATAATAGCTGGTATATTATTGTCATATTATAGTTCTTTTGCTATATATAACACCAATTCGGGATTGGTAATGCACTTGAATTTTACAAAAATTTATAAAATTGATTACTTGAATTTTATTCGTAAGACTTGCTTTTTTTTAAAAATATCCGCTCCCTTAATAGAATTGTGAGTGAAAGGGATTTATGATCTTATCACATTTATGATCTCACCTCAGTGATTCAGCGGATAAAACCCCAAAAACAACCTTGTTATTTTCATTATAACAGTTTTTGATAAAATTTTGAAATACGCATATATAAATAGAATTTTCATATATAAATATAATTTCTTCATTTTATGCTCATTTTGATTATAGTTTAAAATAATATGACTATTTGGCTGTATAAGTATTGGAAAACATTTGTACAAGTATCATAGAGTTGACCGGGTCAATACTATCTTTTCTCATTTAAAAATAAATTTACATTAAATTTAATTTACAAATAATTTGCATAACCTTTGTAAAAGTTGATGGTATGAAAAATATTTTATTGATTAACTTTGATCAAAATTATATGTATGTGCTCATCTACATATATCTATTAGCCATAGAATTTGGAATAAAATTAATTTTCTTAAAACATATACATACATACATTATGTAAATATATCTACATAGATATATTATAAAATTACCAAACGATTAAAAAGTGAAAATGAAAATATTTACTTAAGAATTAAAAATATTCTAAAAGTTCAATGAACTTTTTGAAATTTTAAAATTTGCATATACATACATATAATTTGGACATACATACATACATACATATATAGAATTTATTTATGTAATATTGAATATAAAATTAAAGGAATTTTACCTATTGAACTTTTGATTAATTAAAATGAATTTTAAATCGTTGCCATATTATGTGTCTATATAATATATATGGATACATATGCATATATATGAGTGTATGTATGTATATATGTGTTCATAATATTTTAATACAAAATCAAATTATATAATGTTTTGTTTTTGAAGATTTTTTTCGTCTTATTTTATTATTTGTAGGTATTTTTTGTTTTACGAAAAAAAAATAATCAGATAACATTTTTACATACATACCATCATGCCGGTATGGTAATAGGATGTTGGATTTTTGTGAAATTCTTGGCAGGTAAGTTAAATTTATAAAAGAATTTAAATATCTTTTAAATAATATAGAAATACGAGTATGAAAGAAAAAAGACAAGATCAGTAAAAAATTTCATGTCATGATGACTTATAATATACTTTAACATTTTCACCAACGCCATGTGGCTATTGGCTCCAGAATTGATTCCTTTTGATTATTTTGTTTGTTAGAAAGAAAATTTTTTAAAATACACTCTAGATTATAAAATTCAGCTTATAAATGTTATTTGCTGAATTATGTAGTTGATGTTGTTATTTTCATCATTTCATTATCAGGACGACGCCCGTATTTTTTATGCTGATTCTAAGTATGTACGTCTAAAATCGCAGTAATATCGTATTAATACACAATTCAGCTAATATATTGTAATTGCTGAATTATGTAGCAATACAACGTTACTGCAATTTTGAAATAACGGGATGTGTATAAAATTAAATTACTCAATTATAGTTATTAAAACTGCGTAAAAAGTGATTTTGACGTTAAATCTGTATTTTGGTGGACAACTTTAGTTTTCTTATGACAACCATTCAAAACATGATTATTGGAAGATGACTCTACATAACAGTTGTCATAAGGAGCTTTCTGACATAGTTCAGTAATCAAAATCACATTTTATGTAAATCTTGTGCTTTTTAAAGTTATTTAAAAATCTATTGGGATAAAAAAAATTCTTCGTACAGGTATTAATACTTTTCCCTTCAACAAGTGATAATGATTAGTTTAAGATGAAAAATTGCATATATTTAGGATGATAAAAAAAAATTGAAAAAAAAAACGTCGAATGATGGTCGAATTCGACTGTTAAATAAGTGAGCTGAAGATAAATAATTATATTTTTTTGAAGGCTTGGAATTTCCTGTTATCTTTTCGCTTATATAGAAATTTGAAAGTATACATACAGCTTTAAAACTACAAGGCATCGAGAATTAAAACTTTGGAATTTTCGAGGAGCGATAGCATGGAATGTTGAAGACTTCAATTTATTCCTAATTAGAAAACTTTTACTACTTAGCGTTAAACAAGTCGTATATTATCAACAATTAAAGAATGTAGTATTTAAGACTTTGATTGGCTAGATATGTAAAAATCTTAAAAAAGGCTTATCTATCATAAAGGGTTGTAGAAGATGGACAAAATAAAATTATTAAGCCTTTTTTTCATTTTTTTTTTTAAATCATGTTAAATAGGATTTTTATATACTAAATTAGAAAACTCAAATTAAAGTGAACGTGTCTTCAGCTTTTCATTTTAGAATATGTTCTAAAAAAGTATTGCCCTCACTATATAACAATTATTTCTATAAAAACAAAAAACATTTTAATATTTTGATTAAATTTAGAATTTTATTGCAAACACCTTTATAAATTGAAATTTTATATTCAAACACATTAACTTAGAATTTATAATGCAAAAACATCTAACAAAAAAAAAAAAAGAAAACAAACTTTCTATTCATCTTACTATGCGACATACAATAGATCTTTGGCAATCACTTAAAAATGTTGCCAAAATAATATGATAAAAAATTTCGCAATGTCGGGCAATGTTAATGAAACCGTAAAATTGGACAAGATTGACATTGAAATATTTTCTTTATAGTTTAGTATGGCTTGTGTATAAAATTTCTATTTATATTTTATTTTATTTTTTTTTTATAATTTTATTTTAATGATATTATATACGAATATACTTACAGGCAAAAGTAATTTACGAATTATCTTAAAAAAATTGTAATTAACTACGACGTCATTATAGTTTTCTTAAATATTACGCGTGCTATTGTTTATTCTTTGTGGTAGTTGTGACACATAAAAACTATTTTTAAATTATTTGGTTTTTATTAAGTATTTTTTTTTTTCACACGCATAAAATACTATAAAAATTTTTTATACTTGATTAATTGTTCCCATAATTTTTTTTTTTTTTTTTTGTTTGATTTGCATAAAATGTGTTTTTGATTATTCCACTATGGAAGAAAGTACCCGTTCGGTGAATGAAGTTGAGGTTTTAATGTTATATTATGAAATTGTAGCGTATAATAGTTTTATATCATTTGTATAATATTTTAATCTCTTAATTATATTCACAATAATTGAACACTTATGCAAACAGCTCTGTTTCACATATAAATTTATTAATACACATTTGGAAATTAATTCAAAAATCATGTTAAGATTTAATGTTAAATAAAAATTTAATGTTAATAAATTTGGAAATTTTTGGCGAAATAAAAATATTCGATTGGGTAGTTCAATTATTACATTTTAAAAAGTAAATAACTCCTGCAGTTAAATATGAAAGTCTTTTCAATTCAAAAACGTGTGGAAAATAGAGAATGAAAAAATTGATAGCGGATTTTACGAAATGTTGTAACGAAACGATTTTGCATTTGAATATAAAAATTTTATGCAATGTGGAATACATTTTAAATTATACGCGAATTACTCATATAAAGGTATTGAGCATCCGACTAAAAATGAATCTGAAGAAAAACAATATTTTAATATGTATTGAGAGTCGAAGAGCACAATTCAAAGCACAGAACAGTCTTTCTAATAATGCAATAATAGCTCAATTGAAGAATATAACTAGACGGAAATACAATTGTGGAATTAATATTAATGTGGATAATCAGTCACAATGGAATTCTTTCGAAAATGAACATCTTTATTTATCTAGCGTAAGCTATGGGTTTGAATAAATCATTGATCTGAAATATATCCAATCTATACATACAACTGGGAAATAATTAATTAATGCGTTAAAATCTTACTAAATGCTGAGTGAATAATTCATACAAAAAATAATAAATTGAGAAACATTATAAACTATGGGTGAAAGATAAATTGCTTATATCATGAAGATATCTGGTTTTGGTATTATCATTTTTAGAAATTTAGGAACACTTTTAAGCTTAGATATTGATTGTAGATGAAAGAGCATTCGATTTTATGACAACTAGGTTAATTATCTAAAAATATAAAATTTTCAAGTTATCAAGTTGTAATATTAACCTCACGATTTGATTGTAAAATAATTTTTTATAAAAATGAAATGGAGCTACTCACTAAAATTTGTATAAGGACCTGTCTGATTACAATCCAAAACAACATAAAAAATTTTCATAATAAATAAAGAAATAAAATATTAAAAATAAAGTATTTTTTACTTTTATTCTTGTATACTCTTAATATTTTTTTAAATAATATTTTTTCATATATTTTTTTTATTTTATATCATTTTTTTTTTTTTAGGAAGTCATAGTACTATGCTTGGTCTCGTAAATTCTTTTGTTCATTGTATAATGTACACGTATTATTTTTTGACATCATTAAATAAAAAATTTAGCACGCTCTGGTGGAAAAAATATTTAACAAAATTACAATTATTACAATTTGGATTTTTGACAATACATTTTTCATTAGCAATTTTTAATAATTGGTGTAATCATCCATTACCAATCGCTTTTATTGGTTTTACGCAAAATATTTTTATGTTTTTATTATTTTCTGATTTTTATTATAAAGCGTATATTAAAAAGAAGGTGTAAAATAATAAAATAAAAAGTTTTAGGTTTTTATCTCTCTTATTTACTTTTTATTATATAATGTAAAAGTATTTTGTATTAAATTAAATAAAGAAAAAAAAATTACATAAAACCAGTTTTTTACTTCTTTTTAGCACTTTTTCAAAAAAAATTTTGAAAAAAATGTACTTATTCACCGTTAAAAGTTACCGTTATCCAAAATTAGTTTTTCCCAATTTTTGATATCGTGTCTCTTCTAGCCCACAGTCTGCAGGAGCCTGAAACTCCGGCCGCTTTTAGACACTAATAAATAGTTCATTTCATTAGAAGAAAATTTTTTCCGCCTCCACCCTCCTCTCAAGATATCACTTGTATTTCCGAAACTGCAAGCTTTTCTAAAGTTCTATAAATGCAGAAAGCCAACGGTAAAATGTCGTGCCATTTAAAAACAAAATTATTTTTTTTAACTCGCGCAATTACTTCTTACCGTTTGTAATGCTATGAAATAATTGATATAGACCCAACTATATGTTTTTGGTCAGCCTCGAATTCCATCCGTTTTAATCAGCATCCGTCAGCCTGTCTGTCCGTCTTTCAGTCCGTTCATCCGTCCGTCAAAAACTAATTGAGCTAAGTTCACTAAATTTTGACAAATGATTTATTATAGTAAATGCCAGATCGAGGTACTAATTCGGGTAGCTGCCATACAACTTCCAAATTTATTTGCCTATATCTCAGAAATTATAGGAGCTATGGTATTGAAATTTAATACAAGCGAATATATTATTAGGGCCATTGTATTCGATAAATGTCTTTGAAATTGCTTGGGTCCTTCTGATAATTGAACTTGAAAAGATATTTGGCTATATCTTAAAAATTGTTCAACCTACAGTATTGAAATTTTGCAAAATGAATATGGTAAAATGGCAGTTATATTCATTAAAAGTAGTTAAAATGTCATGAGCACTTGTAATAGCTGCCATAAAACTTAAAAAGGTATTTGGTATTATCTCAGAAATTATTAGGACCATAAAATTGAAATTTCGTGAAAGCAAGAGTATTATTAAGGCTATTCTGTGCGATAAAAATCGTTGAAGTTTCTTGACACTTCCATACAATTTCAATGGTAATTAAGCCATATCTTTGAAAGTATTGAAATCAGAGTACTGAAATTTTGCATAAATTAATATGGTAATACTTAAAGTCATAATCTGTTCCATATTCAGCTGAGTAAGAATTAGTAAGAGTAGCTTTCATATCTCCAATCGTGATAGTTCATCACTGAATTATGAAGGATGATTTTACTTAATTTTTCTATCTAAATGAAAGTGATAAGTAACCTTATATGAAACTTTCCTAAATTAATACACAGATTTTTTTAATCCAGAACTATAATCCTTTATTTTGGTTTAAACAACTTAAAATATTTTGACTTAAGAAAACTAGGGTATTGTTGTATCCCTGAAGGCAAAGTGAAGGTTAATTATATATGTATGTGTACACATAAATATGATATGAATAACCAAATTATTATATTGATGATAAGTAGTTAACTTTACTGTGATTTAATAAAATCGGGCTACAATTATTAATACCTATAAGTACCCCAAAATTAAGTAGCTTAAATGGTAGGAGGTAACAACAATGCTGGTATCAAATTTTTGAAAAAATGAAATTTTCTGTTAAGTGCAATAACACTTCTTATAACCTTCATAAATGTATATTTAAGAGTGCTTTATGTAGTATAAAAGTTTAAACAATAAAAAGTTCTTAATTTCATTTAATTAGAAACATAGTCACCCCCCTTAATAATGGTCTCTGACTCACTTAAAAGATTAGATAAATTTTCTATTCAATTGTTTGAAAAATACTTAATCTAAACTTTAAAACACGTAAAACACATTTCAGATTATTGCAATTATCATGACGTACTCAAGAATTTTTTTAAAATAAAAGCAGCTGATAATATATGCAATTTGGTTTCATATAGAGAATTATTATCCCGAATTCTATAGAAAATATTAATTATTTTAAAGTACTCTTAAACTATAAGCTTAGTTAATCCTTATAGCTTTCTTTATATTTGTACTATTTATAACATTTTACATTATTCCAAAGAAATCTTATAATGCTCTTAACTTTTTGTTTTATTCTACACTTAATTTAGTTTTTCTATTTTAAATATATTAATTAAATAAATATATTCAATTATTTAAGATTATAAAAACCATTTTGTTAGAAACACAAATTAGCTATACAAATTTTTAAACTTTTAAAAACATGTTGCTTGAATTCTTTGGAAATTCTTCTAAAAACACTAAAACCTAATATCGTAAAAATTGCAATTTCACTGTTTAACTTTAATAACTTTAAACTTTTACATCTGGGGTCTTGAACACTTATAACAAAAATGGCCCTAAGGTTCTGATACAATACAAATTTGCTAGTGAAATATGCTCTTTAACTCAAATAGGCCTACAATGGGTCTGTCTGTTTGAACCGGGCTTTGGAAAATTTCCAAAGGTATAAAAATATTTTGATGAGTTTCATTTTAACATTAATAAAACATCGAATAGATGTTAGGTATTTATACACATACACTTGTTTTTCAAAGTTGTGCACTTATTTTACGATATCAAATAATCTACATATATGCTTATAATATAAGAAGGACAATCAATTAAGTGATAACAAAATAATATTGTTAGATGAATTAAGATTAGCTTTTTTTTTTTGATTTATTGAAATGATTTTGCAAAAAACATAATAATGAAAGTCTAATTAACAACTTTAAAAACAATTAAATTAATACTTTTCAAATACTCAATTGTTTGACATGAGTCGTACGCCATTGAATGACCCTTATGTATGTTGACAATACTCAATATTATTTAATTATAACAATAAGGGTTTTGTATTTGCTTTTCTGAAATAAAGTAGTTCAATACAATCATAAATTTTTGTGCTGAGCTGAGCCGAGACTAAACGTTATAGTAATTATTATATAATGGAATTTTGTAACTTTTTACTGACCGCGCGTATACAATGAGGTAAGTTTATATGAAGGCACAAAATTTTTGATGTTAAGCTTTCGATCGGAACGTACTTCTCAATGGTAGGGAAACATAAATAATCTATTTTTAAAGAGATGTCGATCTGTCGGTCTGTCGATCTGTGTGTGTAGGAGTGTATCTCAAGCTCGGCTGAACTGATGTTGATGAAATTTTATAAGTGAGTTTATTTTGGCTATTTCACGTATTGATCAAGTTTTGGGATATATCTGACCTCGCGAACTGGACCAGTGAACTTTTCAGGTGGTCCTGGTGGTAAAAAGCGAAATTATACTAAGAGCCAAATTTACACTTTTTTAGGTATGTTAGCTAAAAGCTTACTAACTTCCTTAAAATTGAAAGGAAGTGTTCAAAATGCATTTTTATAATCTTCTGAAATATTATTAACGCTAAATTAGGCAATATACGAGTAGATTGCGGTCAGTTTGTGTTGACCACATCAGATTTTTTTAATATTCAATCTAATTTTTTATTATTAAATAGAAAGCTAACCTCCTTTTTAAGATTTGAAATGTGTTCGTAAGTAATTGAAAAATCTATCAATATTAGATTTCTTTATTTCATATTCTTGCAATTATTTGCAAAATCCAAATTATGCATCTAAATATTGGAAAATTTTACAATTTACAACAATAAATTCAATTAAACTCTATAAGCTTGTATATGAGAGTCATCTGTATTTTTCAATTACGACTGAAATGTATGTCTATATATAATGTTTACCTGTAAAGCACATGAGAGTTATATTTTTGTAATGAAACTGGTTAATCATCATTTTAAATATGTATGACTAAAAATTGAAATATTCCAGAAATATCCCGCAAAAAAAGTAACATTGAAAGATTCATTTAAAGAAGAAATAAAATTTTTTTAATAAAAATATTCCAGTATGAATGCAGATAAAAGATTTAATTTTAAACTTCTAGAAAAAATGTAGGTACATACGCATGGTATAAATACGTGAAAGAAAATACAAATTATAAGTGAAAAAATTAAGAAGAAGTGGAAATCATATATAAGCCATAATTGAAGTACATAAGTAATTAGTTGAAATATAAGTTTACCAAAGAGTTACAGAATTATGAATAAAAGATATATAAATTAAGTGTTATATATGATAATAAGTGTTATATACAAATAATATGGTATTGAACAATATAAAATATTTTAAATCAATAAAAAAAGAATGGTGGAATGAAAATTATAACAATTTTTTGAATAAAAATTACCAAATTCAAATTAAAAAAACTAAAGCAAAAATATTTATCAAATTATAGTGTATTCGAGCTTAGATTTCTTTCGTATAGCTTAGATTTCTATATCAATAATTGAAGGAAAGTATGCTGTGATCATTCAATTTTTAGTCAATCATCAGTATTCAATCACAATGTAAGTTAATAATTTAATTAATTTTATTATTTTAATTTAATAAAAAAGAAAATGGTATAAAAATTACAATTTATAACAATATTTAAATCTTCAATTATACAAGGAGATATCACCGTTGGAGCTTTTCCTATAAGAAGCTAATTGCAGTGTTAATAATATATCGTAAATCCTTCATTTGTAATAAGAAATTTTGTTATAAATGAAGATCATTTATATAAATATTAATATTTAGGCGGAATTATTCTGTATTTATAGCTAGGTGCGTCGAATTGGATTATTAAACTAAAATATATCATTACGATCTTGCTTATTATACTAAAAATATGCACTTATGTACAAAAATCATGTGGCTTATTAATATTCGGGCAATTATTGCGAGCAGTTTTCTTATTGAGCTGTATGTATTTTAATCGTATACGAATAAAATTGCTAAAATTTTACATCACTAAATGATGTACAACTATATATTACTATATGACGAGTCAATATGAGCTTTCCTTGTAATAAACACCTGTACATACCAACTATTATCAACTGTTTGTCATTTTAACTTGGTACTATGATTTAGTACAATAGTGAAGAATACATCTTTTCCGCTGAATGTTATTGATTTTTTCGCAATTAAATAACTATGCAATATTAACATTGCTTTACAAGTGCCTATATATTTCATAATGGGGAAAATCCATGATATTTAAACAACAAATAACTGTTTTTCTATTTTATAATTTAATTCAGTTGCATATTATATTATTCATTTCTTAACTTTACTGTAGATTACAAACCAACTACCTATACATAACAATAATAAATAATAAAATTTTCTATTACTTAACAAATCCCTCAATAAAATTGGTGTAGGTATTCTTTTAAACAAATTGTAATGAATTATCATTATTATAAGGGATTTAAGTAGGTTATATGAGAAATTCCCCTTAATTAAAATGCAATACTTTAGAAAAACAAAATAAATTAAGTAAAAAAAATATTCTTTTTGTAATTTTTAATCTCAATTTAAATTTCAATTTGCTTTTAATAATATAAACAAAATTTTTATAAAATTTTTTCAATATCAAGATTTTTTTTATTGAAATATTCATTAATTATATCGTAATTAATCATTATAATACGATAATCAATTGTAATAATAACGTATGTATAAGGAAAATACTCAAAAAGTTTACATTTACGTAGGCTATTTTTATTAGGGTTTGGATTGTTTACAATGATATTAACTGTTATACGTAATTGTATTAATTACCAATTAAAAATATCGAGTAAAAATTTTTAAAAATTTAACTTCTAATTCATAAATAATACTCATATTTTTAAAAATATAACATATACGAAATTATATACCTATAATTAAAGGAAAATCATCATTTCTAAGAAAAATAAAATTTTACGTCAGCGAAAATTAATAATTAATAAGAGAATTGTTCGATAGTTAGACGGTATTGACAATTGACGGTAACTATAGCGAAGATAATATTTAAAATCCAAAAAGGTGTTAATTTTAATAAAAACAAGAAAAAATTTAAAATGAATAATCATAGTAATTGGGTCTATTTCATATTATAAGTTTATTTATTTGTATTATACCACTATATTTAATAATACATATAAAAAATAGTGACGTCAAATTATAAGAATTCATTCTATACATTATTAATTAGTTAATTGAATCATACAATAATTTGTTATGGTATGTAATGTTAAAATATTATTATTAATCTTTATATTTCTGTTATAATTATTATATTCATATAACAAATTAGTGTGTATATATAAGTTATACAATAATGTGCTCTTGTTTATGTATATATGAAGTATAGATTCACACTTCATATATAATCAGTTGCCACACTTCAAATATAATGAGAACTTTCATATAGGTAATTTAGACAACTGCCTAAACAAATAAAACGAAATTAAAGGGGGAGGCGGAAGCATAAATGCCAATGCATTAGGATTCCATATATGAGGATTAATGATTTATTTCTATGGTGAAGGACAGGAGCTCGTTAAATTATGTTGGTGTTTGTTATTATTTTTAAAAAAGTTATGGATTTATATATACTTTTAAATGAAACAACTTCGCGGAAACCTTTACATTTAGCTATAATAAATTAATACTAATATGATTTGCAAGGTTCAAGTTACAAAACTATTTATGGTGAAAAACTATTTAAATCTGAGTTTGTTATGTATAACAGTAGCTATATATATAGAAGATAAGAGCAGGAATTTTAAAAAAATTAATGTTCTAAAATTATGGTTTCCTCAATAATTACAACTATAGTATCACATGCGCTTTGCGTGTAAAAAAGCACAGCAATATTTTAATTACAATAAAGAAATGTTTGAAATAGTCGTAGAAATAATCTAATAACGATCGTCCCACCCTTATGCGAGTATTATACGGTTATCTAATATATTAAAATTCATTTTTAGTTAGGAAGTTAAAATTAATTTCTCGAAAAATCGTTTGAATGCAGCTTCATTGTCCTCGTATATTTAACCAGAAATCAATTAAGTAATTTCCTATAGCCATTGATTAAAGTATAGCCAGCCTTACTTACGTTATACTGACTGATCTTCCAATTATCACCATCGTACTGTTGTTCTGCCATAATCTCAACAAACCATTATATGCATATTCGTCTAAACTTTCTAAATATTCCAGAGATAATTGGTTGAACTCCTAAAAATAAAAAACAAAGATTTGTAAATTATTTTTATAAAAATAAATAAAAATTTTAATATTTTTTAAATCATAAACGATAAAACCATTTTGCAATATGTAATTATATTAATCTTTACTCCACATACATATACTGTAGAAATATATTATGTACATAAGTATATATAATATTATATGTAAATTTAAGTATAAATAAACTCTTTTATTTTGTGAAAAATAAAATAGAAAACATGGCATTTGTATGACACTTTGAGTTGACGTAAAATGTGTAAAAAAAAAATATTTTTATAATTTTATTTACCCAATAGCCAGATACGATATTTTTGTTTCAATGACCTTTAAATAAATTTTTATTGATATTTTAATTGTCTATAAATTTTATTAAGTTAAATCGTTATAAAATTTCTTTATTTTTTGCAAAAGTAATTCATAAATCAAAAAATCATATTATGGTTTGAATATTAATGGCCTGAATTGAGTTTGTAATTGTTGTTATGTTCTTCTTTTATTTTCGAAATAACCATGAAATAAAATAAAAATTTGCAAATTAAATTTTTTTTTTCGGCAACATATGAGGGAAGATTAATTACTAAATTTAATACTATGAGGATATTATGAGATCTGAACAAGTTTCAATTTGAAACTTAAAAACTATAATATTCTGAGGTAAAATTTTCCAAAGATTCAATAATTTCAGATCAAACCAAGGTTTTTACTAAGTAAAGCATCCAAACACAAACCGTTTGTTTTTCTGAAACAATTATTTTACTATTGTAATGTTGACTAATGCTGTTTTGCGATAGAAGTAGCGAGGTGCCTCTATTAGCTTTAATTCTAAAGTAATATCTAAATATTGTTTTATCTAAAATTATTTTCTCTTTGCATTTAAAAAAAACATAGAATTTACGATATGTAATGTATATATTTTTCAAAAACAAATAAAAAGAAATTATGCAAGAAGTTTATGACCGTTCGTTGAAAATGTATGCATTGGTTCGTCGGTATTGAGTTGAGCTATTCAAAGTTGAACTATTTATTTGCTTGACTACTTCGTCTGGAAAAAACTAAGCTTTCTTTTTTGTTATGATTTATTTATTACCATTTTGACAAGAATTATAAGTAATTTTAGTAGTCCAGTATATGTACGTGAATTTGACGTTTGAGAAAAACCTCCTGACTAAAGTTGAAGTTGATTCAACTTCCTGAGAGAAAGAAAAAAAGCTGTAGTAAAAATAAAGAGAATATCAAAAATTTAAATTTTCATATAAAATACATCAGCTTGTTATTTACTAACCTGACGAACCAACAAATCTAGCTTGAATGAATGTTTAAATCAAAAAAAAATTTAAATTTTTATTAAATTTGAAATTGTTTTTAAAAATAGAAAAATACCAATCGATTTCATATCAATTTTCGAACAGATTTATAGGCAGAATAGTTGAATAATGAGATTAAATTCATAAATGGGTTAAAATTACTAACACTTTGAATATTTTGCATTATTTCCTAAACCATTCTCCATTAAATCCTGAAAAGAAAAGTGTTAATTTGTGCGAGTTACTATTATTAATTCATTAGTAAAATATGCAAATTCTCTTAAAATATTAATTACTACAATAATTTTTCCTTTTATACTAATTAGCATAAGTTTTAGTATGCAGTTTTGACTGCAGATTAACAATTAATTTTTAAAATCAACAAAAAAAAGTGTTTATGTACACTCATACCTACATACATAATTACAAGCACGTAGTCAAATTTAAATGTAATTTTTAAGGTATTAAGCTTATTAACAAACTAGCAATAAAAATTTTTGGTATTATTCACCAAACCAGCATTTCAAATAATTAAAGTTTTTGAAAATTTTATTATTTAAACTTAAAAATTTAATCAAATTGAAATTAAACCATTGTATAGGCCAAAATATGTTTATGTAGCAACAAATTTTTTTATACTAAATAGCTATATAGTTTCTATTTCCAAAAATAACATCAAATATTGAGAATTTCCATAATTTCTTTTGAATTTTTTTTTATTTACATTTTATAATACCATACATACCAAGAAGATTAAATTAATAATTATTATAAATTTATTGCATATTATTAGATGGATTAATTAATATATGTAGATGGAACAATAATTGCTATTATTGTAATAGTATTATGGCACTTGAATTTTCAATAATAGCATATTTAGAATCTTTAAAAAAAAAATCTGATGTGGTCAGCACATAACCGACCGCATTGTATATTGCCTAGTTAAGTGAAAGTGTTACAGAATATTATAAAAATGTCTGTTAAATACTTCTTTCCAATTTTTAGGACATTAGTAAGCTTATGGTTAACATACCTAGAAAAATGTAAATTTGGCTCTTAGTAGAGTTTCGCTTTGTGCTACCCGAATTCCCTGAAATGCTCGCCAGTTAGTTTCGGTAACAACCAGAACTCAAATATCAAATTTCAAGAAATTCTATCAATTAGTTCCGTAGATATGGTGAAAAATGTAAAATCGGCCCGCAGATCAGTTTTCGAGCCCTGATATTTCCAAAAAATTTATATGTTCATTGTTTTAATACGAGGAATTCATATATTAAATTTCAATGACATCGGTTGATTATTTCTCTTTATATAGGCAAAAATGTATATTTGGCCCGTAGTAAACGTCTAGTTGCTGAAGCCTGATTTCTTCCAAAAGTTAGGAGGTTTTGGGGCCGGTCGAGCGAAGCTTATGTATGAAATTTCAAGTAAATTGGTTGAATATTTTCTTCAAAATGTTCAAAAATGTAAAACAGGCCCGCTAAAAAGTTCAGTTCCCGAGGCCTGATATGTACCAAAAGTTGATCGATCCGTGCCATGGTGGAAACAAACTTACATATAAAATTTCATCAAAATCGGTTCAGCCGAACTTGAGATACACGCGTGCACACACAGACCGACAGACGGACAGACCGACAGACCGACAGACCGACAGACCGACAGGTTGCTAAAAATAGTTTATTTACACTTCCCTACTATGGAGAAGTACGTTCCCACCGAAAACTCGATATGCAAAATTTGTTGCCATCACATAACCTACCTATTGTTTACACAATACGGTCGGTAAAAAGTGGCATGTCTCGGTATTGTTATAAATAGTAATAATTAAGGCTTATATTAGCTTAAAATAAGTTCGCCATATTATCTTACACTTGTATATGTATATATAGAAGAAAGGATAATAATAAGAATTAAATTATTAAATTATATACTGTTAATTCTATAATGATATATTGTATATTATATCTATATTTACAGTAAGATAGCATTAATTTAAAGACAAAGAAACCGAAATTATATATGGGTATATTAATCCAGAGATAATTATAATATTGAAAGAATTTAATTTTATATTTTAGATAATTTTATTGATTAATATATTTTATATATTTATGTAAATAAATAAGGTATTGAATATAACAGTTTATTTATTTTTGGACTTTAATTTCTTACAATATTTTTGATTATGATATTAAAAAAATTTAAAATAATTTCCGAAATTATTATTTTATTAAAATGTTTTGTCATAACATGTACCTTTAATTTATAATTATTGAAAAATGTTAAAGATGTTTTGTACAATATTATAATAAAAATGTAAACTATAACATTATATATGTTAGACAGTCGAAGCCTCTTTTAAGAATATAATTGCCGCTTATAAATTAGCAGTATAGGAAGCCGCTTAATAGTAATGTTGTTTACTTGCATATAAATTCAATTAAATTTTATTAAATTTTTAAATGATATTTAGCCCAATTAGTTTTTGAGTTATCGTTGGGATGGACCGACGGACAGACAAAACTGTGTGTACATCGACGGACAGACACTTGTGTCTATATCACAATTCATTATGTATTAGCATTAAAAACGGTAAGGCAAACTTAGTATACCCTTCGAATATACTTTCGTACGCGTATAAAAAAGATTAGGGAAAAAAAATTGTTATACTAAAATTTTCTTTTGTATAAAAATTAAATTAAAAAAATAGTTTTTTTGTGATAATTTTTATATTGTAAACTTTTAATAATTCTATTATAATATAGATTAGATAATTTTAATATGCAAGAGTTTTTTTTTGTCTTTAATCAATTAATATATATATATATACGGTAAAATACTTATGTAATTCTGGTAAAATCCAATTAATGCATACCATATACAAGTACACGCACTAATACATATTTCTTATATGTATATGTGTATATTTAATTCATATCTTTTAAAAATAATTTCAATTTTTAAGTACTTGTTCAATGACGTATTTTGACCATCAATTTCAATACATCTGTATTTTGTAATCCTTTGATATGAATGTATATATGCATAGATTATAATGAAGTTGTGTGATACAAGAGAAATATTATATATATTATATATTTGTTTGTACTAATCTTTAAATATTGTAAAATATTTTATATTATATGTCGATGATAATCCGTAGAGATATGTCATAATTTATAAAAAGTTAAGAAACATGAGTTTTGTATAGATACGCCAAATTTATATATTATCTTGTTCTAAATATACTCTATATAGTATTATGATATAACTAATCCTTAAATACCTACTTTTCTTGAAATTTTTTGCTTTTTGAAATTAAACTGAAATTGGTTATATTTTTTCATTGAATTTTTTGGAAATTGAATCGCTTTTCAAAATTTTTTTTTCTCCTTTACGAAATTATAAAAAAATTCATTAAAGGTCTCAGAGCCAGGTTGCGATCGAAGTGCCTCTTAAAAACTTCTTATGTGGTTTTTATATAAGATCGTTGCATATGTGAGAGCTTCATATTCCATTTCAAATTGAGTTATAGATAATATAATAGAATTGGTTCTGTACTTTATTTGGGTCTGGATATCGTAACCAAAAATAATTGCGATTAAAAGGTATACATAAAGAAATTGCTCTGTTCGCAACAGATTGTGCTGGTTTATAATGTATGATAATATGTAAAATTTGGTACTTAGAGCTCCACTCTATACCAGAAAAATAAGAGTATGTGTGTATAAAATTATAAATTAAATTGTTTGTTAAATAATACTTTCTCTTAAACGAATGAAAATCCATAAAACAATCGGGTCCCGATTTTGTTTTAGGTCTTTACATTTAATGACCCAAAATTTTGGAATGTATCTAGGACGTAAATGGAGAACCTATAGTGTATCTTTTATTTAAAGTACTTTTAACAATAAATAACAAAATATATCACAATAACTGTATATCCTCAGGATAAAGACTAACAAATGGTAAGGAACATAACATATAATTTTAAGATAACGACCATTTTTTCATTTTTTAAATTTTTCCAAGGAATAAGTCTTTCGGCGTTCCCGGAAATTACAAAAGCACACTAAATTACCGAAGAATGATATTTTTGAAATGTCTATAGCGATTATAATTTTAGGGTAAAAATTTTTTCTTATATTAATGGACTTCTCAGAAAAATTCCTTTGTATATAAAATTTTCAGTTCTCAATCTTTATATTTATAAAAATTGAGAACTGATACGGAAACTGATAAGCTACAATTTTTTTCAATTTTTGTTCGAAATGGGCAAAGAAAATTGAGAAATTGTAATGTTACTATTATGTTCAATAAAATTCCGTTATTTTACCGATTTCAACATATATAAAATTTCGAATATTGACAACAAAAAAAAAGAACGCTAGTGCCAGCAGGTGAAAAATTGTTGTATATCTAGTGTTAATAACCTGTTATATTATAAAATAATTCACCGTAATTCGAATTTATCCAATCGTATTTTTCATCATATTACAATAAAAATACCAAGTTCATATATTTGTATGCCATTATCAGATTAGGAAATTATTCATATATATTTATTTTTTTTTAAAGTATTTACGCAATTTTTCATTCACTTAAATCTATAAAAATTTATTAAAATCACGAGATATTTTATAAATACTCTAGAATATACTTGAAAAAATCGCTTTCTACGAAACAAATTTAGAAATCTCGTTTTAAATTATAAAATACAAAAAAGGTAATAAATTAAAAAATAAAAAATTTTATTGAAATTCACGTGAATACGACAATTAGTTATGTATTTACATACATACATACACATGTTAACAATAACGTAAAACTTTCAATTAAAAAACGAGAATTTTATAATCTTTACTAAAGAAATATTTTAAAAATATTTCAAACTACTTGAGTTTTATTTGTGTTAAAAAAATATTATAAAAAAATTTATTTTTTTTATTTTTTCACATTAAATAAAAATTATTTTTTTCAAATGCTTTAAGAACACCTTAATTGTTGATGAACTTTATATTTAGATTAAGATCTTGTTCTAAATTTCATTTATTGTATATATTTTTTTTTATTAAATTAAATATATGGGAAAATTATGATCTTAAAAAATAATTATCAGATGAACTTATTGTTGTCAGTTCTTTATCAGTTTTTACCTCAAAAATTAAAGTATATCTTTCATAACCATAAAGTCTACTGAATTTTAGCATACTTGTATATTTTTTTATGCTTATAAGTATGGCTCTAAAGTAAATATAATTTGGTCTAGACTAGACCAGATATTATTTGAGATTTGTTTAATTAAAAAATGAGTAAAACAATGACATATTTGTAAAATATTATTTATCTTTTAAATTGAATTTTATGACAAATTATTGAAAGAGAAAAAAATCGTCATTATTTTAAAAATTGACAATTTTTTTTTGAATTGTTTAAATTAAGAATGAAATGAATTATTTTAATTAAATAAAATAAAATTATAAATTAAAAAAAAATAGGAATTTTTGAATAAGGCTCGACAATGTTACAATTGAAATAATATTCTGCTTTTCTAGCAATAAGATTCGATCGGATTTGAATTTCCATTTTACCAATTGTGTTTTTCAATCTTTTAATTAGATTTCTCATTTCTCCCAAATGCAATATATTATAATTATGCAAAAAATTTCGAAATATCGATTGAATTTGTCAATTTCTAAATTGAAATTCTCTTATCTTTTCAGTAAGATTTCTATAAAGAAAATAAAAAATAGTTTGGAAAATATTTTTGTCATTTTAAATTAAATTAATATTCTATTGTTCCCATCCAGTGTCTTTTAGGCGAATCAAAAATATGCAAAAATTTTTTAATAACATTGATGAATCTTAACTAAATTTAAAATTTTTTGTAGACTTCCAAACTTAATTCACATATATAGTTAATCGAATCTGCATTTTAGTTTTAATCTAAACAAAATAGGTACTCTAGTAATAATTCCATAAGTATATGTATATGTAACATATTTTAGTTGAGAAATCTACATTTTTTTCATTATGCAGATTCAATATCGAATATTAATATTATAGTTGTAATTAATTGTTTTTTATTTTAATTATTATAAGGTTAGCTCTCTCACCATAAAATACACAAAATTAATTATATTGAAAATATTCTGATTAAATAAGAATTGTATTTAAAAATTTCAAGTGTTTAGAAAACAATTATCCTATAATCGTATATCATCTTATCCAAATTATCAAATTAGATTTTCATATCAAATTTGTGAAATTTATAGAAAGCTTTGAGTACTTTTCAAAGTACTTGAAAATATGATAGTGAAGAACCAATATTTCCATTTTCTTAAAGTATTTTAATATTAATATCTACCATACACATAATGTTTCCTGTTTGAAAAAAGGTTCAAAGATTGTTTAACCACTTAAAAAAAATTTGCATTATAATAGTGATCATTTTTATCACGATTTCATATAAAACAATATAGAACAATTTAACCGAATTGACAATTGATTAAAAGCTATATTTCTTTTTTTTCTAAACAAAATAATGGAAATTTCCACTAACAAATATTTTAATTTTATTATTTTCTATAATATATAGTTTAACCATTCAAAGATTTCATGATTTTATAAGATAAAATTACTTTAACACGTTGAGTTCCATTTAATTATAGCGGTGAGCAAATATAAAATGCTTCTTATACTTAAGCACAAAAAAACCTACAAGAACATTTTTGAAACTTAAATTTTTATTTCTAAATTTCCATAAAAGTAAAATAAATTTAGGGCCTGATCGTCCATCTCGCTATTTTCCTCGGAAAGTGGGAAGAAAGTGAGTAACTATCATATACATACTTGTATAATGTAATTTCCGAGTGAGAAAAATTATTTCGTATTGAGTATCTTGTTTTTTTCTAACATGTACACAAAATTTATTCAATTTGTTTTTAAAAGTGAGAGGTTTCGTTGGAAAATGAGTAATCTTATTGGAAAAGTTAAACATCCATTAGAAAATACTGAGAATTCTGATGTGTAAGTGAGTAAAAAAACGAGATACACGATCAGGCTGTTAATTTCTGCTAATGAAGAATAATAAATCTAGTTTCTTTGTTTTTTTTTTGTTCTTTAAATTATAACTGTTATACACATGGCCCTCAAAATCGTTATGTATTTGTTCAATGGTGAATGCTTTTTGCTGATACAATAGGACTTAATTTAAGTTGTATTTTATTTTCACCGGTAGGTAAGCTTGGAACTCAGCGTGTTAACTCTATAAAACATTCTTTCAAAAGACAAGAAAAAAATGGATAGACGTCATTAAGTAAAGCGCTTTTTTTTCTATAGAATGAAATATTTTATTTTCAGATTTTTTAATCATATTTTTATGATATTTAACATCATTATGTTTTTTTTTGTTTTTATTTTGTGTCGTTTGTACGTCAATAAAAGATAAATGATTGTTTACCAAGATGTTAAACAATAAATTCATTCAAAAAACTTAAACGTCAACAATAGAGTTTTTTTTTTTGCAAAAAGATGGCATGGGAGTTCAATGAAGTCTACAACTTAATTTAGTATTATACTGTTTTTTATTTTTAATTTATTTATTTTAGTATTTTTTTATACCCTGCACTTCGTGAAGGGTATAATAACTTTGGTATGGAGTTTGTAACTACTTGAAGGAGTCATCTGCGGTATGGACATATATATATATTCTTGCTCAGCGTAAAATTCTGCGTCGATTTAGACATGTCCGTCCGTCCGTCCGTCCGTCCGTCCGTCCGTCCGTCCGTCCGTCCGTCCGTCCGTCCGTCCGTCCGTCCGTCCGTCCGATCGCACGATAACTCAAAAACGAATAATGCTATCGACACCAAACTTTCATAAGTTTTTTCTTTTGTGCCAAGGACGAACCCTATTGTTATTGGACTAATTCGGACAACGGGTTCGGGTAGCTGCCATACAACTCAAAGAGTTTATTTTAAATATTTCGAAAACTAATAAAGCTATAAATATAAAATTTTGTATACATGTGTCCAATTACATTTTACACATGCTCTAAAAATTATAATGGGATAGCTGCACCGGTTCGGGTGGCTGCCATACAACTCCAACAGCAAATTTTTTATATTCGGCAAAATAATAAAGTCAGATTCATGAAACTTGGCAGTCATGTGTCCAATTATAGGTCAAATATATTTCTGAAGTTTTAGAAGAATTGCTTGACAGGTTCGGGTACCTGCCATACAACTCCAGAAGCTAATTTTAAATATTTGGAAAAATAATAAAGTCAGATTCATGAAACTTGGCAGTTGTGTGTCCGATTGTAGATCAGACATATTTGTGAAGTTTTAGTGAAATTGCTTGACAGGTTCGGGTACTTGCCATGCAAGTCTAAAAGCTTATTTTAAATATTTGGAAAAATAATAAAGTCAGATTCATGAAACTTGGCAGTTGTATGTCGAGTTATAGGTCAGATATATTTCTGAAGTTTTGGTGGGATTGCTTGGCAGGTTCGAGTAGCTCCCATACAAGTCCAAAAGCTTATTCTTAATATTTCGAAAAATAATAAAGTCAGATTCATGAGACTTGGCAGTCGTGTGTCCAATTATAGGTCAGATATATTTCTAAAGTTTTTGTGGGATTGCTTGGCAGGTTCGAGTAGCTCCCATACAAGTCTAAAAGCTTATTCTTAATATTTGGAAAAATAATAAAGTCAGATTCATGAAACTTGGCAGTTGTGTGTCCGCTTATAGATCAGATATATTTGTGAAGTTTTAGTGGAATTGCTTAACAGGTTCGGGTACTTGCCATACAACTTCAACAGCAAATTTTTTATATTCGGCAAAATAATAAAGTCAGATTCATGAAACTTGGCAGTTGTGTGTCCGCTTATAGATCAGATATATTTGTGAAGTTTTAGAAGAATTGCTTGACAGGTTCGGGTACCTGCGATATAACTCCAGAAGTTAATTTTAAATATTTGAAAAAATAATAAAGCCAGATTCATGAAACTTGGCAGTTGTGTGTCTGATTGTAGATCAGATATATGAAGTTTTGATGGAATTGCTTGACAGGTTCAGGTACCTGCCATACAACTGTAAAAGCTAATTTTAAATATTTGGAAAAATTATAAAGTCAGATTCATGAAACTTGACAGTCGGATGTCCAATAATAGGTCAGACATATCCGTGAAGTTTCTATAGAATGTCTTCACGTGTTCGAGTAATTGCTACACAATAACGAAAGGTGCAGGGTATAATTCAATCGGTTTATACCGACTGAAACGTTTTTACTTGTTTTTATAATATTTTATATGAACCGAATCTTCGGTACATAGTATTTTAATTAGCTAAATTATAATATTGAAGATATAGGTCTAATTGTAATCTTATGAGATTAAGTTAAGTAAACTCGGAACAAGATTTAACTGTAATTTCCTTACGTTGACTCGAGATTAGCTATGATTAATAAAGTATGCTAAGACTATTTTGAGGTATCCAATTTAAAGATCTTAAAACTTTGTTTAATACAAAATTTGATTTTTATTGTTTCTGATGTTAACAATTTGTTAACAAACTTTCGAACTTTTTCAAATTAACTTAAGTTTTTCTAAGAAATTGAACTTAGGACAATTATAGGCCTTGTGGTTTTAAATAATTTTTGTACAAATGAAATAAGGTTCTTTTAGAATAGTGCAGAAAGCTATATAATTTCATTAGTTTTTCACTATAGTTCAAAAACCTTAAAAAATTGGGACAGCCTTAAATACAAACAGACACATTTTCTCTTTAGACGTGTTTCCGTGGAAAAGCTTAGGGTCTGATTCCTAATTTGTCGATTGTTCATTCAGCAGTTATTACATACGCTTATGAGAATCGTGGTATCATTGGTACCGTAGGATGGGAACCACAAGGGTATTCTTGGGTCTTAGTTTCGGTGATCGGGGGCAGATCACCCAACCGTGACGGAGGCCTTAGTAGATTCGGGCTTCAAACCGATTCAAACACAAAATTATTATGTCAAGGTGTTAATTTATTAATTATTTGTTAACAGTTTTTCATGTTTATTGCACATAAATTATATATAAAGGATAAATATTAATTGTAAATAATTTTATTGCATAGAAATGTATCCATGAATGTAGAAAAATTTTCGAAACAAATTAATTTAATTAATTTATCCGCTTTTATTGCTTTATTTTATTGAGTTTAAACTTGGCTGACATTGAAATTTTTATTATTTTGCAAAATATTTAATAAACGCCATTAAGCAGCTTTTTTGTTATTTTTAATGACATTATTTAAATGCAGGGTGTTTCGTGTCAAAGTGCGCTGATATATACCGTGGTATAGCATAGACCCTCATGAGTAGACAAAAAAGTTTTGTATGGAGAAGATATTCACAGCTCAGTAGGTTCGGTGCTACAGTGGCTTAAAATCAATCTGGACTCATTTTTATACTTTTTGAAATTTTAAGTCCGTTTTTAACTCCGTGACTGTGTAAGACAGGCGCATTATTAAATATGATTTGGAATAAGGGCTTTCTCGAGGATATATACATTAGCTATATTCCCTTTAAATTTTAACTTTTTGTTGTTAATTTTTCATAAAAACGTTAATTTTCTAGGTGACGTAACATTTGAGGTTTCTTCAATTTTAACACAGCTGGCAGGCTTGCTAACTAAGACTCAATTTATTATATGAGTCATTATGCTATCTAATCTGGTTTAGGAGTTATTGAGAAAAATAGATTACTGCTATTGTTATTTTATACCAAATTTTTTTTCTTCCATGACTTTGAAAACTTTAGAACAACCGTTGAAAATGGTGTCTCTCTTCTGTTACGGAAATGTACGAACATAATTTTTTTTTGAAAATATTTGTAATTATTAATTAACATAAAAATCTTGTAATTAATTTCGTTTACAAAAATTGAATATGTCTTAACATATTAGTTACGTTTAGTATACAGGGTGTACGAGATTTGATAATACTCCTGAAACATTATTGTGATTCGTATAATTACTATATTATAATTGTATTTTATCACCTTGCCTCGGGAGTACAACAAATGAGTTTCGGACAACTTTTATAAATGTAATACTCTCAAAGGACTTCGGCGAATTTAGAAGGAACTTGTAAATGGAAAGCTTTTTCCAGGTAATGTTTTAAAATTGTCATTTATTTTGCAGGTGTAAAAAATATAAAGACATCTAATAAATATGAATTCATATTTAGAGTTATTTATTTAAATTAATTTAGCTAAGAAATGAGAATATTATGAAGTTTAACTTGTTTAAGTTGGGAATAATTTAAGAATATATGTAAATGGAGAGTAATATATTTAGAATTAAATATGTATATGTATAGATAATACATCTCAACAGTGTTATATCTAGCGGCGAAAAAATTTCCAGAATAATTCACGAAAAGTGCATTAGAGAACAAAAAGTGCATAAGGTATTGTTGAAAATTAATTCATAAAAATAATTCAGACCTATTTGACCTACTTTAAACACGACAAACTAATTTATGAATATCAGGTTTTAAAATTAATTTTACAATATCAATTTGTTTTACATTTCCTTTGTATAAAATTTCATTCAAAAATTCCTATATAATATTATGTCGTATACTGAATCCAGTTTTGAATATATTTTAAGTAAGTCATAAAACAAATACGTGATCTTTACCATTACTCTGTTATTGTCTTGTGTTATTGACAATTTATATAATAAGGTTAATATATATTTATGTTATTTGGCATTGCAAAAAAATAATAAATTTAAAAAAGGTTTTTTTTTTAAACAAATATTTAAAGAAAATACTTAAAGTTAAATGTAAATAGAGGCGATAAATAATCATAGTAAAAAAAAAATTATTTTTAAATTAATTCTACTCTTGTATAATTTTTGTAAATAATTTGATTATATAATAACTGATAACTCAATACTTTGATGGGTATGAATGTTAGCAGTTTATGGGCTAGAAAATAAATATAATTTAATTACGTTAATATTTTATTGTCTTGCAATTTGCAAATATTGTAAACCTATTAAAGAATATCATAATAAAAGTTCTTACAATTCATAAAAATATATAATTAATTTCATATTTAATTTCTTGAATTTTCACAATACTCAACCTTATTCTACTATACGAGTCGCACATAAAAATGTGTGGGATGACAGACTTGTCATTCTACTAGATGCGCGTCTCACTTTTTCTCACAGAATGTGTCCATAATGTTATTCTCCCAGACGTATTTTTGAAAATTGTCACGTTTTTGTGCAAAAACATTTGGTCGTGTATATTTGATTGATTGTTGTTAACAGAGATATACGAGTAAAAGCTGTTGAAAAATAAAATTTTAAGAAAATGAAGAAGATATAAGTATAATTAAATTTTTTAATAGAAATATTCAATAATTTTATTAATTTTAGTGTAAAAGTAGCTAATAGGTAGGAATTTCAAATTTTAATCTTTATCACTTTTACCTCTCCAATTTACCCAAAAACCAAATAAAGTTATTTATACTTTCATCTGTCGCCAATTTATTTAAAACAATTTACTAATTTTTTTAAATCAAAAAATTTCTAGTTTCGCTGCTAGACAGTCACAGAGACAGAGACAAAAAAAATGTGACAGTCACAAATTTGATGCGTCTAGGAGAATAAGGCTGATTTTTGGAGTAAAAAAATTTCCACAAAGAACAGTGATGTGATGATTTACATATTAAATACTTAAATAGAATCGGGTCAAAATAAAATAGTGGGAGCACAACAATAAGAATAAATTACTGCAAAATTTTTATTCTATAATTGTAAATTATGTTAGTTTTCATTTTTTTATAATTTGACAGACAAACAAAAGGAATTTCAAGAAAATTATTGTTCTCAAATTTTTTGTGTATTTGAAAAACTAAATATTTCAAACTTTATCGTAATTTATTGTCCATATTATTTTATACGAAAATTATCTAATGAATTCTTTATCTAGAAAAAAAGTTAGACCTTTTTCAAAAACGGTTTTTTTATTTTCAAAAATATGTATACGAGTAATAATATTTTCTATTGAAAAAGAGGACCATTAAATTTCAAATAAAGCCATTTCCATACCGCTAGCTAGTAAGTCAGAGCTCGTTTTTTTTTCTGGTGAGCTAGGTATTAAAATTATGATATAACTATAGATATTAAGGATGAATCAAGAAATATCAGGATTTTAAAATCAAGAAAAGTTCTGTATAACTATGGTGGTTGACCATAAAAAGAAATTTTCTTATACCTATCGTCTTGAAAATTTTAAAGCAAAAAGGATAACATAATAAAATCTTATTGCTTATATAAAAATTCTGTATAGAAATTACAAAATTATGAACCTTCTTGTATTAATTGTGTATCTCATATACAAAATTTAACTAAAAGTATATAATATTGCCTTTATATATAGCACAAGAATATAAATAATTTTTTTGTTGTACAATTTAATATAATCTTTAATGCGTGTATATATTTTAACCTTTTCGACTATAAATTTTCTTGTTTTATATTTTGAATTTTACGAGTCATGTTAATGGATTAAAAATAGGAAAAATAAATATACCATAGATAAAATTATTATTTAGATAAATTCATTTAACTTACACTTAATTATTGTTTATACAAATAATTTATTAATTTTGAAGTTGTTGTATTAGAAAAGTAAAAAAAAAGAAAACAAAAATATGTTGAGTTGACCGTGTTAACTCTATGATAGTTGTATATGAATTATTGACTCTATAAATTTCTAGCAACCTGCATTTGGATTTGTACAATAATTCGAATAAAATTTTCTGAAATACAGGCCTTTTTAATAAAATAGTTTATGTTAAATTCAAGCTAGAATTAAAACATGAATATTTTCTGAGATTTGATGAAAATGTAATTGAAGTAATATCATATAGCTGCACCAAAATCAAATGATTTCAAAAAAAATTTTTTCGAGAAAAGCGAACATATTATTAAACTTATTTTGTGAAATTTTAGTATCGTAAATGCGATTAGGCTTACAGGTATGATGAAATTATTTTTGAAATTGTATAAATTTTAAAAGTGCAGTTACAGTATTGCTTAATTTAAGCCATCTTCTTCTCATAATGTTGGGTCACTTTCTTGATTTGGCTATGTAAAATTTGTGTATTTCTAGTATATGACAGAATTAATTTTGAAGCCGAAAAAGTGTCCTGATCACATTCAGTGTAAATAACGATTATAGTATTTACTGTTATAAAGCTTTGCGAAAATTTGGTTAATTTAGTTCTATTTTAGAGAACTTTTCCAATTTAGAACTTGTCCAATCTACTTTAGAGAACTTGTCCAATTTGTAAATGGGTGGGAAACACACAGATAAAATGGCAGATTTTACACAATTAGCTCAGATTCCAGGGCACAGAACCACTATACGCACAGATAAAAAAGAAGAAATGGGGCTGGATAGGCCACACTCTCCGAGGGCCAGTAAATAACATTCCACAAAAAGTCCCAGAATGGAATCCGCAGGGTTCCAAGCACTTCAGTGAACTTGAATGAAAGGACAGTAGGCAGACCCAAAGAAACATGGCGCAGATAAGTAGAAAAAGAAGTAAGAGGCGCCCGAAAAAAATGATGCAAAATAAAAGAAATGGCGCAGATAGAATCAAGCGAAGTTTTGTAGAAAAAGGCAAAAAAAAACATGAATGCCAGTTTATTATTTTTTAGCATTATCAACTGAACGGCAAATTAATACAATAAATTATATAAATTTTTACATTAAGGTGCTTGAAAGTGTGATTAAATTAAAAAAAAATCTTACTTACATGCAAACAACAAAAATTTTAATTTAAAATTATGAATGATCAACTCGTGTTTCATTTATTATTTTTTTTTTTTTAAGTTTATATTTTATTGTTGTTTCGCGCAAATAAAGAATGGACAAAAAAATAAGAATAAAAAAAAATTATAAAATATGAGATGAAAAAATTGTTTAATTTCGCCGTGTTCGCTTGCTATACGCTAAACAGTTAGTTCTATTAGCATATTTGTTTTTTATTTAGGTGGTTTAATTATATTGTACATAATTATTTTCTTTCTAAACCCATTACGTCTTGCCCTCTTTAGTTCTAGGAGTTGTACGAGCTTTTCGTTTTTGTTTAACTCGTTCTAAATTATGTAAACATAATTTAATTATTAACATAAGGATTTGATGACAAATTTATATGAAGAAATAAAAATAACAAAAGTAAATTAGAAAAAGCTTTTTTAGTTTTTTTTTTTTGTAGATTTAAAATGTTTTTTATCTAATTAAGAAGTACACAAATTTTTGTTTTTAATTTTTTTTTCTTTTGCAAAATTTTTAATATTCCAGAGCTTTGGATGTTGGTTTATAGCAACATCTTTTTCATACAACAAAAAAAATAAATATTATTCTTAAATTATACCTACATATATACATACATACATATGTACGTAAATATAGAATAAAATTTATAAAAAAAAAAATAGAGAGGAATAAAAAACACATTTTTTTTTTTCAATTCCATTTAAAAATAAAAAATTATGAAATCATTACCTTAAAAGTCTTTTAAAAAGAAAGAAAAAAAATAAATTCGTAAAGCCTATTGTACACAATTTTTTGATATATTGCTGTCGAACAAAATATAAACTTGAACAGAGTCTGAACCCGTTCATAATTTTTATAACTTTTTATTATAATAAAATGTGTAGTGTTATATATGTAATTATATATGTATAAGTAGATATTTGTAATGTTTGTTAAAATAAGGAATTTGGAAAATTTTCATCAACTCTATAATACAAATTCATGTTTGTATTTAATTAAGACTAAAGTTATAAAAGAACAATTAGTGAAAAATTTCCTTATAGTGTAATAAAATATTTGATTGTTATTCAGCTTTGAAGAATAGTTAAGACCTTCGGAAAAAAAAAATTACGATGTCAAATCTCAAGTTAAAACTCATAATTTTAATAAGTAACTGAAAAAAATTCCAAAAATTTCATCTTTGACTGCGAATGATTGTTTTTAGAACCATTTCTTTTAAAAGTTAGGAATTTGTCCAATGTTAAATGTTATTAAAACAAAGTTTTTAAAATAGTACTTTTCCCGTGAACAATACGTTTTTTTATAATTAAATATAATTTTAATTTACATAATGAAAAATTGCATACTTTCAGGCAAAAGAACAAAAAATTGCTAATTTTATGAATTAAAATAAATAATTATACTTTTTGGTAGCAAAACACTTTTCGTTAACTTTTATGTTTTACAAAAATTTCGAAAAACTTAAGATTTTAAAAAAATAAGAGCCCGAAAATTGAAGTTTTTTTAATTTTTAGTGGCAATTACTTAGAATATTCATTTATATAGAATTGGAAATTTATTTGTTCCTTAGAAAATAAAGTTTCAGTTGAAATTTTAAGCGTTCCGATATGCGTTCTCTTATAGTTTACTAAATTCCGTTATAAGAATAGAAAAGAAATCTCTAGCAGTTCGTGCTATAATGTACTTGTAAAATGTATACAAATGTATATAATGTGTATAATATGTACATCAAAATATTGGCGTAATCAAGCAAATGGTAATTTGCAATGAAAATTTTAGTATATATTTACTACTTAATCAAAAATTTCAATTAATAAATTCCTTAATTGCAGTAACATCAAGTAATTTCGTTAAATCCGACTCTGATAATTTCTCTTGAACAATATTACAATATAATAAGAGAAGGAAAAGAATACTTTATATAAAATAATATTTCCACCGATTACTTAATATAAAATTCTAATTTATATACATATTATATCATTATTATATTTCATATTCGCTCATACATACATATTATATTCTTACATGTTTATTTAGAAATGAAAGAGAATCTTGCAATCATGCAATCATACGCTTATTGTTCACACGGCAATTTATACTCAAGTATTATAATTTATTGTAAGAATTTAAAAGAAATTTACATACGAGTATTATTAAATATTATTGTCATTATAAGATTGCACTTATTTTAAAGAGATTAAGTTTTTAGAAATTGTAAAATTTTTAATATAAAAATTTATAAACAATTTATAGGTGTCGTCATTTAAAGTTATAATGTCACTATAGCATATGAATTTGAGAAACTTAGAGTTTTGTAAATTATTTCGAATTAATGATGTTAATAAATTAGATATTGTAGATATGTGTAGGGTTTTTTCACCAATTTTTACAGAACTAAGGAAAATTCTATATAAATTAGTCAGTAAAGATGACTAATTTTATACATATGATATATTTACCGTACCGTTATAGTATAGTTACCGTTATAACGAATTTTTATATTTACGATATTGAGATGGGAAAATATTCAAGATAGAAAGAGGGTTGGTTTGTCGATCGTACTTTAAAAGATTTTTGGAAATTAACATTGCAGAAATTTATATAGCAAAATTGTTGTTTCCGATCAAACAATATCTATAAGTTCTTACTTTCTTACCTTAATATTGTTTCAAAACGTTCTCTTTTTTAGAGGATTAAAAATAATGCGTTATTTTTGCAATGTTATCCAAATGTACTTTTGTACAACTTAAACATAAAATTTTCTTTGTATAGAAATTACAAAAACTTATTTGATAAGCCAAATCCTAGCGAACGCATGGCTCCACTGCGAGCTATGCTTCCTAAATTAAAAAGTTTCTTTTAAATTTCATAAAAAAGACTTTGGCAGGTAAGTTCCCTTGAAATTAATAGTAAAGATGCGATATGGTAGTCTAAGAAGCGGCAAAAATATATAAAATATTGCAATATATATATATAGATATTATTTAATAATTTTTGTAAGAAAAATGTTACTGTAAGACCATACAAATTAAGAAGCAAGAAGGTCGTCAATAAAATTTTTTCAAAGCAGAATAAACAGATAAACAGATTTTAAAAATTCCTACGGTTTCTATAAATTTTACATTTTATAAATCTGTTTTAAAATAATATTTAAAAATCTAAAATGCGCTACTTGATACCTTTATAAGTTCGTTACATAACGTACATAGATATATTGCTTAGGTATGAATGAAAGTGTTTTAAAATATGCAACATTTTGTACACAAAATATTTAAAACAACCAACAAAACTCAAAAATATTTTTATATTTAAAATTTTACACACGTTTATGTTTGTGCACATTATGTTTCGCCCCTTATGGCGAATTATGTATATATCAATATATATATATAAAAATATGAACTTAACTTTAACTATTGCTTGAAAGAAGAGTAAATATAAAAATCCATTTTAAAAATACTCGTTATTATATTACTCGTTAAAAATTTTGAATAAATGAACTTGAACCCATTGCAACTTGTTAATAAATATTAATTAGTGTTACATTTCATATGTAAGTATAACTATGTTAAAAATTTTGCTAATTGAAAAAATAAATAGATAAGTAGACATACACCTATCTACATTTTCGAGTTCAGAAGCAGAATGACGCAACCGGCATTTATTGGTAAAAAATAACCATTTTAAACAGTATCGAATTTTAAAAAAAGCTTATAAACTATTAGAGTATTTTATTTAAAGTAATAGCATCAAGAAACGCACCCATGCCTTCATAAGGGGCAATTAATTTTGTTCAATAATAAAAACAATATAATAAAAAAAATTTAAGTAATAAAAAAAATTTTTGTAATTTGTGGCATAAGCCGCAAAATATATCAAGTCACTTTGCTTTCAAAAATATTGATGTCGAAAATATTAATATTTAAAAATTTTGGAAACTAAATTTTTTAATTTTATTTTTATGATAATTTATTAGAGAAAAACCAATTTTGATGTCGGAAAATCAATTTTAAAATTCGATTGCAATAATAAAAAAAATTTGTTTCTTTGAAATCTGTTTCTTGCTGCGAAAGAGGCTACTTTGAGTCTGAACCCCTCATAATATTTATACACAATATATTATTATTACCTAAGTAAATTGCTTATCCGCGTTCTTATTATACATATACAAATTAGAAGTGATTATATACTTAAATAATGCCCCTATTAAAGCCCTGATATCATAATTAAATCTATTTAAAGACATACAACAGTCCAGATGGTTATACTCACTAAATAAAAGATCATTCTAATTTAACAACTACAATCTCTATTTTTTAAACAGGAGCACAAAAAATTAAACTTACTCACTCTTCAATATTTTAAAAGACTGTTTAATGGAACCCAGCTATTTTTATATACATAGGTTGTATTATTTTTAAATAATGTGCTTTACTTTGCTTTATTTTACTATTCATGTTATGCTTGAACGATTTTAATTTTTGATAGAATTTTTTTAAAACTTAGATTAAAAAACTGTTCCATATGCTACTTACTAAATGTTCATTTATACATATACACACATTCATACATATTTAATTTAGATTTTCGATCATTTTTTTATACTTTCCTGATACAAATTTTCAAATTATTCAGTTATTCATAAGTGTTCAGTTACTCACCTATAAAATATGACATGAAATATGCCGATCTTTGCTAAAAAATATACATATATAAGTATGTAATTATGTATATGCGTAGGTATATCCTTTTTCCAATTCTTAAGAATTTAATATAACATTTAAAATTTATTATACATATAGTGTATATTACTTGTATAACCGTATATAAGTATGTATATGTGTTATATAAATTTACTTATACAATGTACTACATACATATTATATACATATATGTATATGTATGTATGTATAAAAAAAAAAATTTCAAGAATAAAAAAAAAAGTTCAGATTTATAATCATTTTCATGTCTAGAAAAAAGAAAGAACAACAACTCATGACGAGCTTTAATTTCACTTTAAAGAACCTATACACATTTTTATTGTTGTTGTCATTTTTATAGTCAAAGCACTGTTTTTTTCCGTCTGTTCTTTTCTTTTGAACTTCAATTCCCATTTAACTTAATATATTTTTTTTTTGTACTTAATTTAAAAAAAAAATATTTTTTTTTTCTTAATTTTTTTAATACAAATAAAATAAATGATTAAAAAAAAAACATTTTTCAAGATAACATTATGAATATTATGAAAAATTTAATATTTCTACTAAGGTGTTATAAAATTAGATTGAAAGGGGTTGAGTGCCACATAAATTTACTCTATAGTCTATTAATTTTCATTATTCATTAGTAATATGTATATAAAAAATATTGCATACCTCCAGGATGAAAACAAACATTAACAGAAACTTTAATACAATGGTCGAATTCGACAGCTAATTAGAAATTTGGAAACTTCAAATTTTGCATATTTGGAGACACGATGCTGTGAAAGGCGAAAAATATAGAAATAAAATTGGTTTTAAACAAATACATTACTTACTGATGTAAAGCAGCTGCTGAAAGCTCAAACACCTGCAGTCTGCTGTCTAGAAGAAATATAAAAAATTTTCGATTCGCCTTTATTTACGATTCCCATCTACATAAAGGCTGTGTTCGAATTAATTAAAATATTATTTGATATTCATTTTCTAACCTTTCACAACTTTGACACTACAATACTCATTTATAATAAATATTAGAATTTACATAATATGTACGTATTATGCATATTTTACAAACATAACTGTAAATGATATAAGTTATTTGTTTATTGCAATTTTCTTATTAAATTTATTCTAAAAATATTCTAATTATTTTCATTTGTTTTACAATTTTTATCGTAATTAATTATAATGCTTGGTAGTATCGAATGCTAATATCGAAAATCAAGTTCAAATATATTAATTTATTTATAGCGGTTAACATATAATTGATTTTGTTCTTTTATTTTTAACACGTACTCATTTTTTAATACAAATTCTGAATTTTAATTATAGAAAAATAATTTAAATTCTATGGGTACTATAGAAGTTGTAAAATTAAATCAATATTCTTTGTAATTTAATAAATTACAAAATAAGTATAAATTTTTTAAAAATTTTCCAAAATCATTTTTTTTTATTTAAGAATTTTGATCACCTTTTTATTATTTCAAGTTCAAGTATTACGAGTACGTACATATATATTCTATATATGTGTATGTTTTTGTTTTGCTTTTATATAATTGACCGTAATTTTCTTTTGTTTTTAGTAAATTTATTATATACAAAAGCTTATATTGAACGTGACTATTTTTGAACTCTACAATATTATTCTATAATTACTGGCATTTCCTCTATTTTTCATTTAAAGCGGTAATTTTATTTAATTATAAAATTTTATAACATTTATAGAATACAAAATTTACTTATACTTACACTTTACATGCATAGTATAAATTTCAAATTTTACTTGAAATTAAAATTCCATTCACATTTTCCTGTTAATAATTTTCTTATATGGAATTTATTTGAAATTCTAAAATTTTTTATTTTAAAAAACAAAAATAAATATAAAATATCTTATAATAAGTATAAACAACTATTTTTGATTATTTGTTCTTCTTCTTTTTATGGAAAAAGAAATATAAAAACGAAAAGCAAAAAATTAAGCATAAAAAAATATTCGAATAAAAAAAAAAAACAAAAAAGTAAAACGATTTTTTTTAATACTTTGCTGTACACAACCCTAAGAATCGCTATTTTTTACTTTTTTTTGTTTTTTTATTTTTTCTTTTCATATTTTATTAACTTCCCTGATAATACGAATTACTAAGTGTAATATGTGGTTGATGATATACTATTTGAGTATAACAAACATTTATAAATATTTATGTATGAATGTATATGTTCAAGTAGTAAATTATGTGACATGAAAAAACTCCATAGGTAAGTAATAAAATAATAATGTAAGTAGGTCTCTTTTAATTATATATTTTATAATTAAATGTAAACATTATATAATATACATGTACGAGCGTATGATTGTGGAAATAAAATTAATTATATTGTAATAGTATTGTTGCTATACCATTATAATAATTTCATTTCAAATTCAAGAACTAAGACAATAAGAAAGTTGTTGATAATTTTTACAATAATTGACACAGATATTGAAGTATAGTTTATGATTCATATTAAGACTTGGAGTTTCTGTAATATTAAAGCAAAAGAATATATTTGAGTTCGTTTTAAAAATATAGTACACCTCAAATCTATTACCTATACGTTGCATTTATTTGTTTAAAATAGGTTCACAGGACTCTAATAATGTACATTCAATGAAGTAAATTGTCTTAATACTATAAAAACCGAAATATTAAATAATCCCAAATATTTAAATTTAAAGGTTAACTTGTATAACAAAATTTCCATTATGATAGGAATTTCTTGTATAACAAAATTTCCATTATGATAGGAATTCTTTTTACAAATTACCCCTAATTACACTAGGAATAGTTTGGATATTGTTGTCTATAACAAATTTATAACAAATAGAATAAGTTATTTTGTCTTTCATATAAACTAAAAGAAATATTATAATACATTTCGTTTATTTAATAAGTATTTAAAGTAATATTATAAATTTGATAACGGAATGGTAAATTAGATTGATTATAGTATAAAAGAATAATTTTTCAAAAATCATTCAACTGGAATAACTTAGTTCTTTCATTTATTTTTTTTTTTCTTCAAAATGTTAGCAATTTGAATGGTTGAAATTTTTAATGCAAATTTTAGTATAATTTTTATCTGTCAATCATTTGTAACTTAAAATCTATAATTAAAAATGATATAGTTATAAGAAAATTTTAATTTTAATTAATCTTGAATCAAAATATTTTTAAGTTATTTGTTAAAATTTAATTTAATTTAAATACAAATTCATAATGAACTTTTATTAAGAACAAATTACAAATTGAGTAAATATGTTAAAAATGGATAAAAAAAATCATGTGCAAAGTAAATTATTAAAGTTAATAAAAATATATCTAATGAAATATTGAGATTATTGCATTTAAATAACCCAGACGTAAGAAACTATTACAACTTTATAATTGTGCCTAAATGTTATTCACGTATTAAAGTTATGAAAATAAAATTTCCTATAATAATAATATTATATTGAAATTTATATTATACTTAAAATAAAATTCAGATATCATTAAAAAATGAAATATTCTAATATAATAAATTATAGTATAACAAAAGATTAAATTAAATGTTGCATTCTAAAATTTAAAATCAAAATTTTCCGTTTTAATTCTAAAAATAAATTAATCTAGATAATAGAACATTAATTACAGAAGTAAAACAAACTAAAAAAAAAAAGATTGATATTTGACTTAATGCATCATGCCATCTTCTAAATACATATAACACTTTACTATACTCAAGTATTATACAATTTTTGTATTTATTTATCGGTACTGTCATGTAAGTTATCTATAGAAATTGGTATTAGTATATTGTCAGTGTCAATAAAAGTGTATAACAATATTATAATAATTTATTTTTCATATAACAAAATTTTATTAATATAAATTAAATATTATTAACAATTGCATTTATAAATATAATTATACATAATTATTTACATAATATTATTTGCCTATGTAAATATTTTTTTCTTCAACCCTAATCATATAATAATGTAATTAAGTATCATTTATTGTAAATATGATGATGGTATTATTTCATGTCACCTTATTTTACTTGGATTTATACACATATTATGTAAGTATATGTATATATGTAAATATGTTCATACAATGTATAAAATTTTGTTTCCATTTAAATATATACATCATATGTGTATACATGTATATTTACATGTATATAGAATAAGTATACAATTATATGTAAATAAATGATAATAATATATTAAATTATATATACATTCACACACACACATATTATATGTATAATGTATATCTCGTATATCATAAAATGAAAATAATAACGAAAAAATAGTTATAAAATTGTCGCAAACTGGCCATAACTTATATATGAGCTTTAATATTATTAGTTGTATTTAGAGCTTAAAACGAAATCAAACTGTGAACTCTGCGTGTGAAATTTAAAAATAAAAATAAAATTTATTTACAAATTTTTTTTTTAAAAATTAAAAAAAGGTGTTAAAACAAAAATATAAAATTAAAAAAAAAAAAAATTTTTATCAAAAACTTTTCGAACTTTCTTAAAATATAAAAAGTAAATAAAAATTTTATAATTTAAAAAAAATTTTAATTAATTTTACAAAAATTAAGCGAAAAAGGAAACTTTTATAATTTTTTGAACAAAATGACGATTGTTAAATAGCATTTATTAAAAAATTTAATTTAGAAAAAATGAAGTGTTTAAATTTAATTTATTTTTTTCTTTATAATTTATAATTTTCATTTTCTATAATTTCTTCTTCTTCATAAAAAAAATTTTTAATATTTAAAAATTAAATTAAAAAAAGAAATTAATATTAAATTCTATAAAATAAAATTTTATTTTTCGATCTCGTTCACATTTTGCAATTTATAAAAGTCGCGCGCGATCATAAAATTTATTTTTTTTTGTTTTTGTGTTTATTCGATAAAACGTGTGTTTGGAATTTTTTTTTTTCAATTTAAATTTGAATTTGAAAAAGCACATTTTTCTTCGATATTGTTTACTCCAATATTATTTTAATTTTATTTTTCTACATTTTTACTTTACCTTTTGTATTCTATACCTTCAATACAATTAATTTTTACTTTTACACACCATCCTATTTACAAACACTTTCGGTGTTTTTTTTTTTTGCGAAGAACAGCATTTATTAAATTATCATCTTTAAACTATAAATAATTTAAGGTATGTGTACAAAAATATTATTTTTTTATTTATTACATAATTTTTACAACTTAAAAAAAAAAATTAAATTTTAAATGACAAATAGATATGTAAATAAAAAAATATGTTTAGTATATTGGAGTAGCAGTGGAATGTTTTCTTAAAATTTGTAGTATTAAAAGTTGTTTATTAAACAATAATTAGATTATAAATTAATTTTTGATTATTAATTTGTAATTAAATTTAAAATAAGAAAATTATTAAAAATTGAATTGTTCTACAATTCGAATTTATAATTGTTAATTAAAATTTTTGGTTTTTGGTCTTTTGTATAATAACAACTTAAAAAAATATAAGGATTGCTTTATTGGTGTGATTAGTATTTTGTGGTTCGTATATTAGTACGACAGTAATATATGTTTATATACGACAGTAATATTTGTAAATTGATTGCTGAGTCACTAAGATAGAAAAGAATTATTTTTAAATCACATGGTACCTATATGTAACTAAAAAATTTGTAGTTTAGTTTAGAACTTAAATGGGCTAGAGCTTAGTACAGGATGATTTTAAGTTTAGTTTATTTTTAATGTAGCTACTTACATATTATGTACTTATATCTTAGATTATAGCGAAATTTTATAGTGGAATTATTTTTCGTAATTTATACAATACATATACATCTTCTGTTACTCTTATTATACTCCGATATAGTAAATATCGGAAAATTAATAAGTGATTATTAAAATTTCTATTCTACATTATTTATTTTTAAATAAAATTTTCATATTTTTTTTTTTTAATTAAAAATATGAAAATATAAAATTTCAATAATAATTTTAATTTTTTTCTCAATTATATTAATTAAATAATTAAGATTATTTTAAAATATTTTATTTAACAACATATATAATATGCATATAATTATTATGTACGTAATCATATGACTAAGTGTAAGGTATTATAATTATTATAAAATCTTATAATATTATATAAATTATAATATAACCAAATATATAATATGTAATTAGCTATACAATATAGAGAAATGTATATAAGTAATTAAATTATGATGAAATGTTTTTTACTTCGTTTAGTTATTTTGAAAAGGAAATGTTATTGTCTTTAAATTTAATTACTTTTATTATTTTACTTTAATTGCTACATTATATAGATATATTTATATACATAATGTGATGTGATGATTCATTTTAATTCTGTGTTGTTAGAAATTAATTTGTGAATAATTTTAAATATAATTCATTAAACACAAAAAAATCTTATTAAGATTTTTATTTATAAGTTTAAAAAACAATTGAATACTCCATAACATTGTTATTATTACTTTGCAACTGTATAACTACGTTAATTAATTTTTAAATATATATCGGAGATTAAAATTACAATAGAAATCTTTAAAATTCAATTAAGAGTAGGAACTCTGTTATTAAGAAGAGGAATGTTAATAATTTTGAGGAAAAATAATTTTTAATTTTTTATTTGCTTATTTTTTATTTCGGAGATTATTTGGGAGGCAGTGTTTCAAAATTTTGTTTTATTAATTTTGCAAATTTAAGTTTACAAAATTAATGGGTACTGCTTACTTTACTTGTAAGATACTTTTTATAATTAATTTTCTAAAATATAATTTTATAATTCAAAAGTTAATTAAATTAATTTATTTATTAATTTATCATATAAATAAATGCTATGGCAAATACATTATGACTCTTGATTATACTAGATCTGTGAGCCACTAATTTAAAATAATTTAACATTTACAATTAAAAAATTGCTTAACAAAAAAATTTACTAATAGATAATGGTAGAATTAAATTACAATTACATAACAAATTGAATAAAAATTATTTTTTAAAAACAAAGTGTAATACAAGTCCAAAAGTTTTGAAATAAAATCACTAATTTACAAATTACTACATTTCTATGAGAAAAAAATCAAAATAAAGTTTTATATAAATTAATTTAAAATTTAAGAATTATTTTTAAATACTCAATCAAATATATGATTTCTTTATTAGTCGAAGCTCACCTCACAATTTGTAAGGCGAAAACACAATTTTATTTTCATTCGGTCTTGGCTGACATTTTTAAGATGCAAACTTAATATTTGGATTAAAGGAAGGAAAATTTAGCGTTTTTTTTTAAATAATTGCTATTAATTCAGAATAATACTTAATATTGTCTTCTCTTCTAAATATATTATCCGAAATTGGTTTAATATGATTAACTTCACACTTCTGACGCAGCTACATTATGTGGTTAAATCGATTTAAAATATTGTATAGTAACGGGCGGTATAATTAATTTGATCATACAATATATTTCAAACATAAAGCAATATTATAAAAATTTTCGAGAAAATATAGGAAGAATACCTAAATACATATATGTACGTTTTATATACGTAACATTATTACGTTATTGCGTTAATAATAATTCAGTATTAAGTTTAGAGTTCTCGAATTTTTTTCCCATATTACATTAGATCTAAAATTTTTCTAATATTTATTAAATATAGCTAGTTTTCAAATTAATATAATAAAATCTTATATAAGAATCTAATATTTTAAACCCTTAAAAAATTTTTTAATCTTAGTTTTTATTTTTTTAGTAATCCAAAATTAGACTTGAAATTTTATTTAAGACACATGCTTCAAATGAATGTAAAATTTTTATATTTTCTTAATTTTTTTGTTCTTTAAATCTGTATTAAACTTTGAGCTTTCATTTACATACATATCTACATACATACAGTTATATTTGCTATTAAAAAAAGTGATAAGAAAAATTATTTAAATTGTTTTATAAAAAAATTGCAATATTGTTTGCGATGTACAACTCAAATGGAATATAAAAATACAAAAAAAAAAAATAAATGAGAAATGAATCAAAATAAAATAATTAAATAGAGACAGAATTAAAAAAAAAGAAAAAAACGTGATTATTATCGCAGAAAAAAAAAAATCTTTTTTTTCTACTTAAACTTTATATGTGTAGCTTTTTAATATAGCTTGTTGACATGAGGTTAATGAAATTTTGTATAAATACTTGAAAAATCATGTGTAAAGGAGTAAAAACTCAACAAGATTTAAATATTTTTTAATTTATTGATTTTTACTTTAAGAATTTTTTTTAATAATAAGGGAAAAGCACCTAAATGCAAATCTAATAAATTTCATTTTAATTTATTCAGCAATTTAAATTTATATTGCTGAATAAATCAAATTGAAATTATAGATATTTTTTATTTAGGTAGATGACCTCTTCCTATTTACTTAACATTTAAACATGAGCAAATTGCAAATAAGATTTAGAGTGTCATTCAGCCAAAATTCAACCTTTTACGTATACATTATACATAATCCACTTACAATTCCATAAAACAAGGAAAATGTTATTGAACTTATACCGCATGTTAACTATATTGCAACAATATTTTTTTAATACTTAATGTAAATAATAACATGCTTAAAATATAATATCCTTTTAAGATTCATTCATATACAAATGTATTTATATAATTGTTCATAAGTGTGCGTATTTGAAAGTTCAATTTGTTTTTGAAGTCCATATGAGTACATATAAATTAAGTATAGGTGTTTTTATATAATTATATTATATAATTATATACTATTTATAAATAATATTTATAAAATTTAGTATAACTAGAATTTTGTTTATAACTAAAACCATGATATTGTGTACATGTACATATGTAACTGTAGAAGATTATTTATAAAATTCATTGAGAGAAGATTAAAATAAAAACCGTAAATTTATTTCATTGAAGAATGATGAAAGCGCCCATGCTAAGCAACAAAAAAAAAGCAAAAATATCAAATAACATAAGAGTATTAAAAGTAAATTTTAAGATGAAATGAATTTCCAAATCGAAAAACGTTGTAAGCACAAATTTCGTTATTTTCGGTAACATTCACCAACTTTAAAATTGTAGTTATAGGTACTTACTTAACAAAACATAATTGAAGACACTAGTGAATGAAAGTTTCATTTACAATTTTTACGAAAATTGATTTATTGCATAAATAAAAGTTTTATGTGTTTATCTTTCATATGCAGAAAAACCCGTTTTTCAAAAAATTTAAGGTATAACTTAACTCAATTAAAAGACTCACTTTAGGAGATAGCTTATTGTTAAAAGTTTTTATGTCACATTTTTGAATTATTTTGCTTTGAAAAAAGGTTAATTTACTCGAAACTTGTAGAATTGCAAAAACTGTTGTTGACACCTTCATTCACTCCTGTTTTCAATTCAGCATATGTTCCTACAATTTCTGAATTGTGTATAATTAATTATACATTATTTTTCACTTATTATAAGTAATATTTTAATAAAAATAATTTAAGAAATCCAATATATGTACATCACAAAATCAACAAAAAAAAAATAATTAAGCTTACTTAAACCCAAACAATGAAAGCTTAAAGAGAATTGTTTTTTTCATTTCGTCAATTATAATATTAATTCGCATCTTATATTTAATTTTTAAAATAAAAATTTTTTTACACGAAAAATATTAATTAAATTCCGGAATTAAATTAAGAAAAAAATTTATTGTTTATTTTTTTTTTCATATTGTTCTACTCCGATAAATTGTTGACACTCGATTAATATTTTAATATTATTATTAAAAAAAAAAAATTTTTCGTGTAAAAAATTTTATTTTTTTTCCACAATTATTTCGGACTTATTGTTATTGCGCGAGGTGGTAATAAAGAGTTCAATAAAAAATAATTATTTTGTAAATATTTTATCCGTTATTTTGCGCATGTAAATACAAGTGTGTACTATAAGAAATAATTTTTTGTTTCTCCGAGAATAATTATAAATTGGTAAACAATTTTTGACTTTTTTAAAAGTGAATAAACATATTAATAAATAATAATAAAAAATTAATACATTTTAATTATAAAATCATTTATAATTACTACATAATATCTAATTTTATAACAGATATAAAAATAAAATAATACCAATTTGTACAGTAATTATCTGAAATTCGATAACTCCATTTTTAGTCAATTTTAATTATTAATGGGAATTGATTACAAATCTTTGATTTATCAAAATTCAGAAAAGCTAAGTTGAAAATTTGGTTTTGAAAAAAAAAAGATTGTATTTGTTTTTCTGTGTATTTAGTTTGCCACACCAAAAATGTTACTGTCTTGATCATGTTAAATTTTTTGCAGATTTTCGCAGAATTTTGCCCTCTATAATTATTTTGTCCTTATTAATTATGACAGATTTGAAATTGATATTAATTATTTTATAAAAATATTTTTGAATATATGTACATACATATATGTATATACGTACATAAAAATGTAAAAACCTTTCCATACATTAAGTTGATATTTTGCCGTATTAACATTTTAACAATACAATAAATTATTCTAAAAATTAGTAACATTATAAACTGAATATTAAAATAAACGAATATAAACCTATAAATACCTATAAATCCTATATATATACAAGTAGGTTTTATATATCAAACTATTTAAAATAAAATGTGAAATTAGTGTAGGTACCTATATATAATTTTAGTTTGAACAAACTAGCTATTATAGAATTTTGTAGTCCAAATATGTGTACCTGCGCGAGTGTATACATGGTCATAAAATATTATATTTCGTTTAGTTTAGTTTAAGTTATGATGACCTAATCATATACATCAAAAATTAAAAACGTGCAGAAATGGTATTTTCCATATATAATTGAACAATAAAACTAATTTGCATTTATTTATTAAATCTTATTCTTATTAGTGTTTTAAATATTAAATAATTTAAACAATAAGAAAATAATTAAAAAAGTAATGAAGAAAACTATTCATTTGAATTAGTTATAAAAATTAATAAAATTAGAATTTACATAATAATATATAAGTATGTATGAAACAAATTTTCGTTTTTGTAATAGAACTATGTGCAAAAATTATTAGTCAGAATTTTAGACTAAATCTATATCTATCTTCCGATAATAAATACGAGTATATAGTAGTAGGTACTACAAAGGGAGAAAAACCATGAGATTGTGTTTCCAAATAATTTAAGGAACAGTATAATATAAAATAACAAGAACGTAAGAGAAGAAAACCTGAAGTTCAATTTGAATAATGAAAAATGTGTAGAAATTGTTAAGGACGCAGCTAATGTAGAATTTATGTAAAAACTTATTTATATATTTCAAATAATATAGAACATTTCAAGCTATTAAAGCTTGAATTCAAACATTTTATTTTATAATCATATGAAAAAATATTATACCGTATGGCATACGTAATTGATGTCAATTAAACTATAGTGTTGTGTGATGTCAAAGTATATAGTATTGTCAAACCTGTTATATATTCCCATTCAACTGCATTTTATTTGAAATATAAAACAAAGATTTAAAATATTTAAAAAAATTTTGCCAAAAAATTAAATTCCGAATTCAAATATTTCAAAATTAACTTCAAATATTTTTGTTTGTCGTCTAAATACATACATATATGTATAGTAATATAATAAATCAATCAATTGATTTTGCAAATTAATCATATATACAATGACAATGACCTTATAAAGAGAAAAAAAAAAAACACATTCTCTCTTATAGGAAATTTTATTTTGCTGTTTTTTTTTTGTTCTGTATAAGTGTAAAATATGCATGTACCATATTTATAGCGACGATGTATAAAAATTAATCAATATATGAAAACTGTATAATAATATAAAGCCCATATACATATATATATATACATAGGTATATAATTACATTAATTTCGTAGATTGCAGATACATACATATATATTTATTTCTTCTGATAATTCAAAAAATTGCAAATCAGCAAATATTTTACATATTTTATTTTACTATTTTTTTTTACATTGTAATTAATTTAATGCACTATACAAAATGTGTTGTGATTGTCAGTTAACAACACATTAAATATTAATTTAATTTTCAGAATTTATTATAAATTATAATTAAAAAAATTTTGAAGAATTTGAATAGATCAAATTGTTTTTTCAACTTTGAATGTTAAAATTTGATGAAAATTAAAATGATGCCCAATATCTATATCAATTTATTATAATATAGCTAAACATTTCAATAAGGGGATGACACTAAATAAGTATAAAATGAAATACTCGTAATACAATCTGGCGTTTGTTCAAATCACCGATATTGCTGTGATTGGAACAGTCAAACCACATTATGTTAATCATTTCAATTGTTAGCTCATTTGCGGCCAGATCGTAATCAAAAGCATATAAATTTGCTTTAATTTTAATGTATTTTAATTTTTAACTATTATCTTAAATTTTTATTAGTATAAATCCTTCAATGACATTTAACTTTAATTTACTTTATTAAATCTATAACATTATTGCTCATAAATTTTCTCTTATTAATAATTTTTTGCTATTATTAGCCAACATAGCCAAATTACACTGTATTCGACTCAGTTTCATAATGTACATTCAATTTAACAAAATGAACGTGAATATAATAATTTGAAATATTTAATTTATTATAATTATTATATTTATTATATTTACTATTTATATTTTAATTGTATTTATAAAACTGTTATAAATTCCTCATTTAAAAAATTATTTATAAATAAAAGTGCGATAAATTTAAATAATTAAATTTGCTAAATCAATAAGCTATTAAAATTTATATAGTAATTCAATTCATTTAAAATTTATAGTAATTCAAGATTTACTTTACTAATATTAGAAACGAATTACTAAAATAACAATAATTTGAATTTAAATTTCTAATATACACTCTTAATAACTCATGTTTAATTATATTCTATATATTTTTCTACATAAATACTAGCTACATAAAAGAAAGTTCAAAGAAATTTTCTAATTTATTATCTAAATAAGATTTATTATAAAATATTTACGATATTAAAGCATTATACTATGAAAGTATATTATAATATAATAGTATAAAAGTCAGGAAAATAAGCTATTTAAATTTTAAATATTAAAATATTATTTATATAGGTATTCTATTGTGTCATACTAGTCATATATTTAGCTTTTGTATGAGTAATAAACTTATTTACATATGTATATCTTTTAGTTATGCTAATTAAAATTCTTAAAGTTGAAAATTGGCGCTTTACAAAATATTGTTTAGCATTTAATTAAATTTTAACATACTATTATATTGTTATACATAATAAAATAAATAAATATATATGTATATATTTATTTTATATTATAGAACATGTGTAATATTAAATCATTTTATAAAAATAAATAAGTTTCTGTTATACAGTGACACAGCTGTTATATATGGTTTATCTCGTATAATTTTGTAATTAATAAATTATTTTATTTAATATACTTTGTTTTACAAATTCCTAAAAACTTAATGAATAAATTAAATATTGTATTAAAATTTATACAAATATTCATACTATATTTTGTTAGATTAGCTCATCATTAAAAAGAGTCATATAATTTTTTTTTTGGCACCTATTATACTTATGTATAACAAAATTGGGAATATTTTTGATATTTTGAAAAATTAAATTTTTTTTTTTATTTCTAATTTGTTTTTCTCTGTACGATATTTAGATGCTCTGCATAGCAATGTAAAGAACTTGTAGTCTTTAATTTAATAAATTAATAAATTGTAATTTCCAAATGTACCTTGAGAGGCTCAGAAGTAAAACGAGCTTACCCACATAAAAAATTTCATGTTATGATATTTTTCGAAAAGAAATAGGTAAGAGTTTTATTTTTATGAAGATGTCATTATTTTAACATAATTTTATATAGATTTTTAACAAAAAAAGCAAAAATTTTGTAAATGAGGGTTAGGCCAATTTGCTTCTAAGCCCATTAACGTATTTTATTTTACCAATTTCTTGAATTTAAACTATATGCTCTATAATGCAATAAAACTATTAAATTAAAGAAAATTTGACTATATATACTGAAGAAATTTTATTAAATTTATATTACCTAACAGTTATAATTACATATAAAAGTTATACGCAACATAATTTGGTAATTATATTATTACAAAATAAAAAAATAAAATAATTGATTAAAAATAACAAAACGTGTCTGGCACATGACATTATTTTCTAATATAACAACAATCATTTCTATTATACACCAATTATCAAATAAACAAAAATTTTGTTTATTAAATTTTATTTACATTTCTTTTTTTTTGTTTTGTTATAAAAGGTCATTTTTATCACACTTTATTTTATTTTTTACATTAAAATTTTTGTTTTACAAATTTATTTTAATCAGACACCTTATTGATATACTTACTTAAAATATGTACATGGTATATCAATTTCATAAAAAAAAAATATCGATAAGATTTGTTATATTACACTTATTACATAATTACATAGGAATGTAAGCACTTAAGAATCGAGGTATTTATACACAGTAATGCTCGCGTACGAGTATGTCTATACATGATATATTGTTATACTGTGTGTAAATATTAAATATTTTTATACTTATAGTTCTTTGTTATTTTTAAGTGATTTTTAAGTATACAATAAATAAATATTAATATACATTTTAAGTATATATATTGTGTATAATTTATCATAATATACATAATGCGATTAAATAGTATTTTAAGTAAAAACTCGGTAAAAACTTGATAACTTTATTTTTTTTTTAAAGCATTCTTATATATGTGGTGTTTTTTTAATAACAGTAACTTGTGCTTTTTTGGTAAATTTTAAAAATTTATTATTTTACATTAAATTAATGAATATAAAAATTTTAGCAGCGAATTCAATCTGGAAAACAGAAAGAATAAAAGACAATTGGAATATTTATCCCCGCCTATATTGAACTAAGCACACTTGCATTTGCCCGCATTATATTCCCCCTTCGGTTAACTGAAAGTACTTTAGTTGTTCAATGACAAAACCATAACATATTCGTATTAATTTTTATATGCACCGATCAAACAATGTTTAACCAATATGAGTAATATCCACAATTTAGGCTCAAATTATTTCTAAAAATATACAAAAATGCTCAACAACAAGTGTTTATGCTAGCACTGCTTTATATACCTTACATATATATTTTATTAATAATTACTTAAAAAATTATTCTATATTTTTTGAAAATTTATTTCCATATTATTTTAACAGTTCTTATTCTATGAATTTATAAGTGTTAAAAGAAAAATTATTTCGTCTGACAATTTAATTTATTATTTTTATTTAATTTTCTCTTTTCTTCTTTTAAATAATTTAAAATTTAATATATATGTATAACAATGTCTCTGTATATAATAAAATAATTTGATTTGAAAATATTGATAATTTAATTTGATTTTTTTCATCAATTAAATTATATAATAATATTTTCAATTATACCATAAACTGATGATCTTCTGTTGAAATTGATTTTTGCAAGTTTTTTTCTGGAAAAAAAAGTAGCTATGACCAATTGAAATTGGAATATACTATTGTGAGCTATAAATGTGTATGCTTTATAATTGGGTACTTATACAGTATAGAAATTTACATTTAGAATTATTTTCTCTTAATATTTTCTGAATTTAAATTATTAATTGTTAAACTTTTATGTGAAGCAAAACATCTGAATTAACAATTATTTTGCTTTACTATATTTTGATGACATAAAAACAAATTAGTTTTCAGTTTAACTTCTTTCTACATAGGGAGATGAATTATTTATCTTAGTATAGATGAGGTATTCAGAAGTGATCTTTCATATTTCATTTCTTAATGGCATCGTTTAGGTAATGTAATTTATCCAAGCCTTTATATTATAAATATTAAATACTTAGCTTGCTAGCAGAAATATCATTTGCAAGGTGATTAATTTATCATGCTAATAAGTAAATTTTAATTGCCTTATTGGTTTGAAAGTTTTTGTAATTGTAATTGACTGCAAATGATATTTCTATGAATTCTGTTTGAGGACATAGTATATAGTAAGTGGTTTTCACATTCTTAACATACAGTGAGACATGCGATTAACATGAAGGTAGATTATTGAAAATGAATTTTTTTGACCAAAATAGAAAAATTTTTCCGTTAAATTCAACCAAAAATTTTACTTTGTATCAATATTTTTACTTACATGTATACAAAAGCTTAATTTTGCATACTTATAGTTGTCATGACTATTTTTTATATATTATGGGTACACAAATTGAAATAATAAAATTTTCGCAAATTTCTAATAATTTTTAAAGGTCTTTTATTATTTTTTGTTAAAAAAATGTTGAACAAAATTAGAAATTTAAATTTTATATAAAAAAATTGTTTTTTTTTTTGTTAGAGCAAACAATTAACACATTTAAAAACATTTTTTTAAAATTTTAATAGCATCGCGAAAATAAAAAAAAAAAAATCGTACATAATGGAATTTTTAGCTTTTATTAAAAATTTTTTTTTTTTTCTTGAAATAAAAATAAATAAATTGTATATGCTCTGTATGTGAAAAAATATTGTGTTTTTCAAATAAAAACAAAAAAAGGAAATTTCTTTGTTTATTAAAAATAAATACAGCACTTTTTTATGCAAACATTATTGATAAATACAAAAAAAAAGGTTGTCTATATTTGTCATAAAATTAAAAAAAAAAGTTATCAATTTTTCTATTATATTATGTGATACGAGTATTGTATAGCGTTATTGTGATAACTCAAAAATTTTGATTTCCGAATAAGGTTGTTATATGATGGCAATTCATGTTCATTTATGTATACGTGCTTTTAAAATATAATAAATTTATTATCTATATCTATAATAAATTTTGAGGCTTTAAATAAATTATTAACTATATAGTGATTATGTACTCGTATTATTTATTGCAAAAATAATGATTTCTTGAAAAAATTTTAATTTAAAATTTCTTGAAATTAATTTTACTCACAAAGATGGCAAATTTTGTAAAAAAAAATAATAATAATATTATAAATTTAAACATATTATTTATTTTATTTTATATGTTAATTTTAAGTACGTTATGATGGATAACAAGAGCTTGTTCGGTTTCTACGAAATTTCAAATTTTATTTAATCAAATTATATTTCGAAATTCAATTATAATAATAAAAATTTTTTGGATTTCTATCTTTATAAAACCATTATAACAATATTATTGTAAAAATATAAGTATATCAAAAACAAAAAAAATAGTATAATAAAGCTGAACTAGATGCAGCTGTTCTATAATCCACAGGTCAAATTGTGAACGATCAACAAAATCTAAGAAATTATTTAGAAATTTAAATTTATAATTAAATATCGAAATATTTATTTTTTATAAATAATTTAATCGTAATACAGATAATTGTACACCAGTTTCTTACGTGATTGAACCTACTGTAATTTTATATTAAATATTTAAGGTTATTGATATTTACTATTGAGACCCTTCTGTTAAAATACTAGTGCAATAACCACTGCTTCATTAGTCAGGAAATGTAAAAATATATTTGTCTATTGACTGTGTTGCAACATATTGCACATGAAAAATTACACTTTAAATACTATATGTATTAAATATTAATAAATAATACATTAATTCTAAAAACTATTACCATTTATATTCTTCTTCGGATTTCGGAACTATATACCATTATTTCGTTTTTACAATTATATAAATTAAAAAAGTATTTAATTCAAAAAGAATTTTAACATAAAATTTATTGAGTCAATGTATTCGATATTTTCTATGATTTATTAAATATACAACAATGCAAATCAGATCAATAATCAACAGCACTTTGTTCTTAAAATTAAAATTTTAAAGCCAATATAAAGAAAAATTAAAGCTCACTCAATAAAATTTCTCTACTAATGATAAATAAAATGATCGCAACCCATGCACATATTTATGATGTCTATGTAAAATTTTTACATACAGTAGTAACAGGAGTCAAACTTATTAATAATATAATAAAAAATAGATATAACCTGGAATAATTTTAATAAATAATAAAGCAATATAATATTATTATTTTATTATGATATTGTTATATCCGTTATTAAATTGTCAAATGAAAAGTAATAAACTATTATACATTCAAATACGTTATTATTATACAGTAGAATATAACAATTTAAGAGATTATAAATGAAAAATTGATTTTCCTTGAAATTGGCATTGAAATAATATCCCAATCCAATTGTTTCGATATAACACCTATAGTGTATAACATAATAATATAAAAAATGTTATAAATTATAATCAATAATTTTTTTATCAAATTTACTAATAAATTCCTTGTTAAATTTTATGATAAAAAAAATAAATTACCTTATTTATACGAGCACGATCTTTTTTTTTATAAATAATTTACACACGATGTGTATACACTGTACAGGTGCACACACATTTACGCAGCATTTTAAATTTCAATTAATTTGATAACAAAGTATAAAAAATATAATAAACAGTAGTTTGAAAATAAATATATACTAAATTGACTTTTTTTTTTTAAATTTTAATTCATTTTTAAATTTTATTGTATTTAGATAATAGGTATGTTATTAAAAAATGTCAATTAATTTAATATGGATATAATAATTTGTAAATTATTGTTATACAACAAAAAAAAAACAAAAATGTGTTCTACGTTTTAAAAAACAATTATTTTCTGGTGTAGCTTCTAGTTTACTAGATAATTTGACTTTACTTTTAATATAATAATTAAAATTGGGTGGAATGGAAAATTTAATCATAAATCAATGAGTGGAAAGAAAAATTTTTTGAATCGTAAAAATATGGGTTTCGAGTAAATAAGGCTCAGAATTCAGATTGATTTTTTTTTTTAAAAAATTTTGAATATTTACAGTACTTGCCATAATAACTTCTTAACTTTGTATCGAAGTCTTAATTAAAACTATAGTAAATTCGAATTTGGAATAATTGATATTATGCTTTAATGGACTTAGACAGTTTTCTTTGTAACCACAGAAATTATGTATGTATATGTACATTATTTATGTAAGAATATGTTAGTTTAAGAGTGAATTCTGCCGGGTCTATTAATAAAGTAAATGATCAATGAAAATTGAAGATAACATTCATGTAATTGAATTTATAAACAATTATTTTGTTGTAATGTTATACATTATATAATACACATAATTAACTTTACCCTATAGTACGTAAAAATATATTTTATATGTTAATTTTTGGGGACCTACCAAAACTACATAAATTTTTCCAAACTGTGTCAGGAAGTCTAATCTTATATTTATATATTAATGCAACAAGAAAACATTTTATTACATTTTGTAGAATTTTACGAAATATTTCCTAAAATTTTAAAGATTTGATAATAAATATATGGTATATAAGTTTCCTAAAAATGACACATTTACACACACACATCATAGCCGATGACGTATAATAGAAAAATTTTAACAAGAAGGCATAGGTTTATGAATGGCGCATGCATAGGTTTATAAATCCTTTATTATGAATTTAAATTGTTATATTTTAAAAATTAATTCGATTATTATAGATTATAATGATTATACCATAAAATTGGAAGATAATTTTTTTTGTACGTGTTTTCTCATCGTATATAATACCAATATTATTAAAGCCATTTTTTATTTTTTTGGAATTATATACAATAAATGATAAAATAAATAAACTATAATTACCTGTAGATTAGAAAAAAAAATGAAAATATTATAAAAACCTTTAATTCGGAAAAAAATTTGGCATTTTATTGTTTAAATTTGTCCTGTAAGTTTATAATTTCAATATTCTTCATTATAATATTTTTAAATTTTATTAAGTATTATTTAAGAAAAATATTTAAATAGTAGTATATTTGAACAAATAGTAACGTATTTCGGTATATCAATTATAAAATTGTAAAGTGTTAATTACAAAATAATTATTGAATAAAAAATTACAATTAAATTATTAAAATTCTAATGATTCATAATAAAAGATTGCAATTTAAATCTAATAAGTAAAACAATTGTTTGAAAAATTCATTTAATTATAATATATTTAAAATTCAAAATAAAAGTATATAATTACATATTTTTATATATATATACATAATATGTAATTATTAAGTGAATTGAACTGTAATTTCTGACACAAAAAAATGGTATTGTTTTCACAATGATTTTTAATAGCGGAAATATTTGAATTAAAGTAAAATTACCTTTAAGTGGACACTTTTCATTTTAATTAATTTTTAATTTATCTAAATTTTTTTTTTTGTGTGTGTTTATTATTAAAAAATTTACTCATACAAATATAATTAAATAAACTTTATTTAAATTTTTAAGTAATTTCCAAGCATAGTGAAAATAATTTTAATATAAATCAGTACATTTTATTAAACCATTTAAGTAACACTGTTTAATCTTTAAGGTGTTTTCGGATTAAAAAATAATTTGTGAATTCAAAAAAAATCAAGAATCGTAAATTAAAAAAATAAATTAATTTTTTTTTTTTTCCAAAAATATATTTAACATTTTATGTGATAAATATCTATTTAATAATTTTGCATTTCCATTTTTTTTTTATAAATATTTCAATTCATAAATTATTGAGTTCGTGTTTTTTTTTCGAAAAAATAAAATTTAAAAACGAAAAATAAATTGTTGGGTCAAATCAATTGTTTGTAAAGTATTACTTTTCCCTTCAAGAAGTGAAAATGTGTACAGTTTTTAAAAATAATCTTTACATTATTTAAAAATGATTGCATACATTTAGGATGAGGTAAAAAAAAATTGAAAGAGGCATTAACATAATTTTCGAATTCAAGTGTTAATTGTGTTAAGTTAAGAAAAATAATTATAATTGTTGATGGTATGGCATTTGTCGAAATTTGGGAAGTCTTGCAATTTCGGTACCAAAAAATCAAATTTTAGAAATTTCGAGTTGTAATGAGGGGCTATAATTTACAGAAGCGGGTAGATTAGAAAAACTATTCTTGTATACGGAAATAAGTTTCCAGTGAAAATCTATTTACAATGTAAAATTCCACCTTTCTATCTTAAAGAATATAGAATTTGAGAAACAAACACTCGGGCGGACGAACGGACAAAGTAAAACTAATTAACATCTCTTTTTGTCAATTTTTTTGGAAAAGTACTAAAAACAAAAATAAATTTTATTTATTATTTTCAATTTTGTTTTTCTTTAATTCTTTTTAAATATTTTATATACTAATAAAATTATTTATTAATATAAAATAAATTGAAATTAGAATAAATCATAATCATAGGTATATGGAGAAAATATTGAATTAAAATATAAAGTTAAAATAAATGACATATAATTAAATTTTTTTAAATAAAATTTTTTAATATAAACATATAATTTATTACTTTATTAATACATATACATAAATTTAAATTTAATGAAATTTTCATAATATAATTTCTAAAAATAAAAAATTCATTAGTGTGGAAAATTATAAATGTAATTATGAGTGCTAATTAAATAACATCTGTCCTCTTCGCGATTTATGATTATTAATTTAAATGTGTAATTATATTCTTTTATGTATTAATTGTACAGTTATTAATAATATTTTTAATGCTTAAAAACTTTATCGTAAATAATATTAATAAGAGTGAGCTGTATATTTTAATTCTTTATTATGTTTATGTAGCCGGTCATGGTTATAAATAAACTTGTGTATATGTCTAATTACTGACAGAAATGATATTAGAGTAATTTATTTAAATTTAATAAAATTAAAGACAATTTTTTGTATAATTAAATTTACGTTATAGAACAAATCTGTTTGATTACGGAAAAATTTTATAAATTTTTCAATAACAGAAGCTTTCGTATAAAAACTATACAAAGATAAATTAATTTAAGTTCAAATTCAGATTAAATTTAGGGGGGATTGGGAGAGAAAGCAAATACTTTTAATAGAATGAAAATTCTGAAGCCTTCTTTTGAAATTTTTTGAAAAATTTTACATGAAATGAAATCTAAAGTTTAAGAGAATAAGAGAAAAAAAACTTAATAATAAATTTATGAAATTTTTTTTTGTGAAAATTAAAAAAAAAATATTTTTTTACTATTATTTTCAATTGTTGTTGATTTTTTTCCCTTTGGAAATGGCTAAAATCAATTGAAATTTTTGGCTAATCTCACAAGTTTTTGTAAAAAAAAAAGAAGTTGCATGCTTTTTTTTGGCAACTGACAGAATTACTTTAAAATTATTATTTCAGAAACTTTAAGAAAACAACAACGGATTGAGCTATAGTCTCATATTTAAAAATGCTTCTCTTTTCCATGATATTTTCTTAGATTTGTGTTACCTTTTATTTAATAATAAAAAATGTTCATTTTTAAGTTACACTTAAAGTAATTAATATTCTTTCTTTCCATTTTAATATGAGCAAATAAATTTAGAATAAATAAAAATTTTTAACATTTACTTTTATTAAAAAAAAATAAATCGCCTTAATTGTATAAATATTTAGGCGCATAAATTTGTAATTTTAATAAATATTTACATATGCTCATATACATATGTATTTAAATAAAAACCAAAATCTACCAAACTCAATTTGAAAAATTAAATTTTTAATTATGCTTAATAAATATTCCTTTTTTGCAAAAATTAAATTTTTATTTAATAATTATTTATATATATTCATATTAATGAATGTAAGTATGTGTTTTATACTCTAACATTGACCATAAAATCTAATAGAATTTAACCACAATTATAGGAAGGCTATTTTTACTATTCATGTAATTATTATGAACCTTATAATTTTGCATTTAAATTGCGACTGAAAAATCATTCATAAAAACCAGAAAGAACCAATATACATACATACATATTTGTTTACTTGTGCATACATTATACTAGTATCCACTAGTATCTGTTAATTATATATTCTATTAAAATTTAATTAATGCATTAAAAATATTGGCTATTAAAATGATTTTCTTGCTATAATTATACTTAGAAAGTGAAAAATTAAAATTAAAGTATTTAAAATTAAAAATTTACTTATTTATTTCTCTTAATATTTATTTTTAAATTTCCCATTATAAATTTTTTTTTTGGGAGAATTTAAATGCTAGTTTTTCTTTACTTTTTGTTTTTTTTGAATGCACAATTTCTATATTTATATAAAGAGAGAATAAATTATATACCGTGTATATATTGAGTATATAATCAAAAGTAATATATGAACATGTTGCACATAGAAATATATACGAACATACGGTATTATATAATATGAGAGAGTAAAAATCATATGAGCGAGAATAAATACTTATTCTAAAATAGAAAAAAATATTATGTACTTAAGGTTTATATTGACTGTAAATAAAAGCAGTGATTTTCAAAATTTTGTAATTTAGAAGAACGTAAATATATTATGAGCATGTGAGCCCTTATAGAAATTTCTCGAAATTAAATAATTTTAATTATAATTATTAATTTTTAAAGTATAAATAAAAAAAATTCAATATTAAAAACATTTTAAATTCTTCGAATTCATATTTGATCAAAATAACATTCAATGTTAATTCAATGTTAACAATACAGCTGGTGTCAAGTTCAATAATTTAAATTCCTTAAGAGAAATAAGGTATAATTTGCACATTTTTTTACAAAGCAATTAATAGCCTACAGGTAAAAACTGAAAAAATTTACTTTCTCTTCAAGTTTATTTATTTTGCAAATTTTTTTTTGTATGTATTAGAATAACTCGGATCGATTCCCCATATAAGACGAAGAAAATTGTAGAAATTTCCTTATATTAAATGAGTTGAATAAAATTTAAATAGAACTAAATGAAATTCGTAATGATTTATTATATCATTTTCAGTTTTCATTCATTCGTCACAAGTTGGAATCCTGTGATTTAAGCCAATCGTCAAAATACACAAGTATAAATAGTATAATGAATTTTTGAATTATACTATTGTATACTCATTTACTGCCTCCTACTATTATTAAAGAGATACTAAAGGAAATGTGTGCAAGTATAGAAAACTTCTGTCACAAAATATGTCAATCCAAATTGAGTTATATTCATATATAATTATACCCCTTCTAGGTAAAAGCAACTATTTTTTGAATGAATGCTTTAGAATGTACTAGAATTCAATTACTTGAGTGCGTAGTAGAACAATACGAGGTATCGACAATTTTGTTTTAAATTATTTATGAAGTAAATATGAAATTTTTTACAATATTTTTATACTATCGTAACTTGATACATATTGAAAACTTCTATTCTTTTCATATTTTCGGAATGGCTATGTTCTAAAATTCTTCTTTATATAAAATAGTATATTTTGTATTTAAAATATGAGATCATTGTTTTTCTTATATTTTGAAATCAGATAATTTACTAATTACAGCCTTGAATAACTACGACAACCCTTAGTATGTATACTAGTATGTCATTTGTTTTATGAATCATTTTAAAATTTTTCATTTCTTCAAGTTTTTCAGGTTAAATATTTATTCAAATTATATGTATGTATTTTACTTATTTTTGTTAAAACTCAAAATACATGTATGTACCTGCCTAAATATGTACCTACATTTTATTACTCATTGATTATTTAATACAAATATTTCGAAAATTGACATTCCCCTTAAAATTATATTTTTTTTTTACCTGGAAAATTTTTGTTCTCTTATTTATTTTTTGTATGTACATAATATTGTTGTACCATTGCCTGTTTAACAATTTGTTGTAAAAAAAAAAAATTGACATAGCGGTGATGTACTCTCATTATCATTTTGATTTCCGATATTTTAAGAAGAATTTTTTTTTGTTTGTAAATAAAATTAAATGAATAAAGTATGTGCGCATATATGTACATTGTTTTAACTCAGAACCGAATATACGAAAATGTAAAAAATACAAGTGTTTTAAAATTAAATTTTAAATTTAATCGAATAACAAAAAGAACACGATAAACAAAAAATTACTCAAAACTTGTAAAACTTTAACTGCTTTAATTATTGTTAAAAAAGTAAATAAAAATAAATAATTTTTAAAATGATAATTAAAGTGTAATGAAGCGTAAAACTATAGAAAAAAACACAATTAATACACACATACCTACAGATCTATATAACAAAGTATGATTAAGTCGAAATTTGAAATCATTTTCACTACATATGTAGCCAATAAATATGAAAAATAAAAGAGAGTGTTTACGATATTTTTTAAGTGATATAGTGTCATTTCAATAAAATATTGCGAATCTGCAAATTAATCACATTTTAAATTAGTTTTGAATAATATTATTATTGTAAACAAAAAATTTATTTTACTTTTATTCTTCATAATGAAATTTTAAAGCCGAAATTTTCGTTCATAATTTGGTTAAAATAAATTTTTCAAAAATTAAATGGGATCCCATCACAAATGATGAAGTTTAATAAAATATCCGTTCTTTTAATTAATAAAAATTTTAGTAATATGGTATTTATGTATAATATTCAATATTTAAAATAGCAATTACTGCCTCCTACTATTATTAAATAGATACTATATATTATTATTAAATAGTACATATTATATTGCTATTACTGCGAAATAATTATAAAATCAAAATGGATTGAGCGTTCATACCTATATGCAAACTAATCCATTCAATATATTTTATGCAGCAATTAAACTTATATAATAGAATAACTCAAATTTAATTTAGATCTGCATTTATATATACATATACAAATGCTCATACTGGCTTTTTTTTACGCGTAATGTCACTCATTAGTCGTTTTTTTAAATTCGGATTTAAAGACGATTATAAAACTTTATTATTATTTTGCTGAATGAGTGATGTAAATTTTTTAAATTTGTAATTTAGATATTTTATAGATCGATACGGAGTTCAATGATTTTTGATTTGGAGTTCAATGATGACAAAAATTTCAATATAAAATTTGTTTAATATTAAGAATCAAACGGAAAACAATATTTAAAATTTTATTTTAATATTTAATTAATATCAATTATTATATTTTGTATATAAGTATAACAAAAAAAAAATTTTAAGATTAATTTGTGCTAAAATTTTATTTTTTGTTTTTCCATAATTTATTTTTTAATTACCAATTCTTTATAATTGAATTAATTAACAAAAATTTTATATTAAAAATATTTATTTATTTTTTTCTAATATATAATTAGTAGGTATATAAAAGCATGTTTTAGTAAATACACAAATACAGTTTTAAAATTACTGATAGCTTAAATAAAATGATTCAAATGTAAATAAGAGTGTCAAAAATATTGTTTTCATCTTGTATGTATGGAATTCTACTTAGGTACAAAACAAATTTATTTTTAAAAGTAAAAAATATAAGTGTTTATATAAGTGTTTGAATACATAATAAAAAAAAATCATACATGTGCTCTTATTTTTTAAATTCATTTCGTATTTACAAGGAAAATATTTAAAAATTTCTAATGTTTACAAACACATTGCACGGTAGAAAAAAATAATAATAATATAAAAAGTGTTTGTGATACTCGTACAAGTAAATGTGATTGATAAAAAAAATTTTTTTTTTTACAAATTAAAATTAAAATTTTTAAAATAATTTTAATATAAATTGATCAAGGTGAATAATTTTGTCAAAAGTAATTAATTATAATTAATTATTCTATTATTGAAAATTCTATTCAATTTTTTTTTATACAATGTTTACATTTTATGTTGAATGAAGTTTTAAGTAGAATGATTGTAATTTGACCATAATTAAAAATGATTATTGTGAATTTGAAAAGTCATACTTACTATTACTAAATAATTACTTTTATTTTCTTCCCGATTATTTATGAATAGTGCACATTTATATTAAATTTATAATCATAATTAAAGTGAACATTCTTATCATGACAGAATTAAAAGAAAATAACACTATGATACTGTTAAAATAAAAAAAAAATATAACATTATAATTTATTTTCTGTTATTTTAATTATTTTTGTTTTTAAGCTCAATCAAAAATGCGGTGTATACTTATATTTCACGTTCAAATTTACTAAATAATATTTAAATTGACAAATTTTAATTAATTTAATTTTATAAAATTTCAATACATTTTGCTGTAATAACAAAAGTATAATATTTTTATAAAATATTCATATGACCTGTAATTTTTGAATAATGTAATATTACTGCAATTTTGAAGAATTTTAATTAGTCAATATAGATTTTTCTAAATAAGTAAAGTAAAGCAGAGTGATTTATATAGAAAAAGTCTTATTTAGCACAAAATTATAATAACAATACAATGTTAATTTGCTATGAATAAATCAAATTGTGTTCGATTTTCATTCGGCATGTAGATGAATAATCGTATATATTATTGTAAAATAACGGGCTGGTACATGTTAAATTTTTGAAGCTATTAATATTTTTAATTAAAAATAATTAGATATTTGTAAAAAATAATCTTTTTAAAAGAAAATGTATATAAATTTTAACGTGTTTTTGCATTTTAAAAATTTATTTTTAAATATTCACAATAAAAAATTTATGAGATTTTTGTACTTTGTTAATTGCTTCAAATATTAATTATTTAGAAATTATTTTAGGTTTGTTTTACTATTGTTTGAATTAGAATAAGTAAGTTTACATAATTTTAAAATAAATTGATTTTTTCCTCTTTTTAAATTGAACATATTTTAATTGCTTATTTCACTCATTACGCAAAATTCTCAAAAATTCGATTTAACTCGTTTATAGAGAGGACAGTGTGAGGAAATAGTTTTATGAATGCGCTCCAAGCGCATATTTGTGTTAACAACTTGTATAATACTCGTGTATTATATTCCAAATATCCGGATTTTCTTTATTTGGAACTTTGGTTTTAAAATTTATTGAGTATTTCTAGTTAAAAATTGTAATTACAAAAAATGTTCCAAAGAATTTTTTGTATATTTTTTTTAAAAAAAAAACAAGTTAATTAAAAAATTTTATTGAAATATCAAAGTGACATATGATTACCATTTAAACGCATTCATGCGAATTGTAATATAAGTATATGTAGACAGACAGATTTTTTAAATCAATGTAGAGTTTATATAAAAAAATTTTCAGAATATCTACACTTAAATGTGCTGTACTGATATTATAAATAAATAAAATATAATCACACAAATATTTCGATTGCGTCACATTCTCTCTTTAAAATATATACTAAAGAGTATATTATGGTGTAATGGTTGTTCTTATTATTATTATTTTTTTCTTATTTTTTTTATTTTTAATTCTATTTATATAATTTTTATTAAAGAAATTTAAAAGAGAAAATAAAAAATTAATTTTATTTTTTTAGTTTATTTTTTTATTCGGTTGTCTACAGTTTATTCTTGTTCTCTATAGTTTCCAAAGTTCAGATTTAAAAATATATAAAAAAAAATGTTATTAAAATATAAAAAATAAGTGAATAAAGTGAAAATATGAAAATTTAATAACAATTGAATTTTCTTATATGTATATAGCTATAAATATCAGCTATATTAATTAGAATTTTTCATATTCTTAAACAAAAAAAAAATTATAATTTTTTTTTATTTTATAAAATATAATGCATATATGTATGTATGTGTATACACATTTTAATATGTTACATACAAAGTATATTTTAACGTGATGATCATGTGGTAGACATAAACGAAAACGTGAGTTTTCTTTTCTTACTTTTTATTTTTCTTATTTTTAAATAGTGCGAAAACTTTAAGTTGTATATAGAGGCTTTTAAAATATACAGTGTATTTTAAAGTTTACAGTAGAGTTGCGTTATTACAAAAGAAAAGTTCATTTATTCTGGATGAATTTTTTATTATAAAGAAATTGATTAACGCATTTTGAAGCAATTTTTTTCATCACATATTTCATTTTTCTGTCTAGTAAATTGCATTTATGCGAAATTGTAACATGCAATTAGAAATTATAAACCGAATAATTTATTAATTGAAATACTGCTATATAGAATGAATTCAGAAATTCAGAATATTAAATGTAATAAATTCTGATTTCAGAATTTATTACATTTAAATTGCAACAATAGTTCGTTTGTAACAATTATATAATTATTATAACATTTGTATATATCTGTTAACAAAGACATCTGTTTCAGTTTCATTCCATTTGATTTCAATATTACTGAATAGCGATTTTCATAAACTAACACTATTAAAAAATTCAAAACTTTACCACTTATGAAATTTGTCACAAAACTTTTTGAAATTTATGACTTTACTATGTTTTGTCAAAAATGGTAATTGCATAACATATTTTCTTTTACATGTTGAAAATCTAAAAGTCAAGAAAAATTTGAAGTGCGTTTTATGAGTGTGACTCGAAGAATTAACTTCATATACTTATCTCATAAATTCTAATTTTTCGCAACCTACAAAAAACCAAATTTTTTAGAGAGTAAAGATATTAACATACCTTAATTTATCAATATCAAAATAAATGATATTTGCTTTTGTAAACAAAAAATTTATTCTCGTCTTTGTTTACTAATTTTCATGAAAAAAATAATATCATTTCAATAATCATAATAATTTTTAAAAAGATATTTTGTTAATTAAATTGTGAGTGTTTATCTCTTATACGTAGAGTAGTTTTTCAAATAGAACCAATTTACGTCAAAATTCTAACCCAATAGAACAAATTTTACGTCACAATTTTGAACTAAATTTTTCCAATGAGTTACTTTACAATATGCTATACGAGTACAATAGTTAATTATTAATAGATCTTATTTAATTTATTGAAAACTTTAATATGTAAATATAAATTAAATTAATTAGTCCGTAAATATATTTACATTAAAAGAATAGAACACCATCTTAATGTCAAAAAAATAAAAATTCGTGAATCATGTTTAAATTTTGAAAAACCACTATTCTTTTCACTGAGAGTTCACTGTATCGCAAGTTTTAAATGTATATGTGCATATTTGGTATATTTGGGTACACGTATGTATGTTTGTATGCATATTTTAATTATAAAGTTTATATTCTAAATATTTTGTAGAAAAATTTTAATTCTTTTAAATATTATGTACAAAAAACAAACAAAAAAAATGTTTGTAGGTAGCCATAAACAAAAGAGAGGAAATAAGCTTTAAATTTTGTATTACAATAACAATGGTATTCTTTATATACATATATAATATACTAAAATAATAGTAAAATTAAAAAAAAAATATCAATGAATTTTAAATCGGAACGTTACAAAAAAAAAACAATTGGTACCTAACCCACAAAAAAATTTTTGCTTTGATAGTTAAGATTTTTTTTTCATTTATTTTTTACAGAATATTTTACGTACTTACCTTGATAAAATAACCGCGTAATTGAATCTATTTGGCTTTTTTCTTACTCTTGTCACTTTTTGGTTGTTTTTATTTTCCTTTTCTTTAATTTTGCTATTGTTATTAATTTTATTAATTCTGTCACTTTGCAAAAATTAAATGAGTTCATTTTAGTTTTTTTTTTTTGGTTCTTGCCGTGGTAATTAATCGTATTAAATTATGTGAGTTTAAATTTTTTTTTAACACCAAACTAGCTATAGTTAAAATTAAAAAAAAAATTTATTTTTTTTGTTTTCTCATTTATAATTCAATTTAATTTATTTAATTCTTGTATTTACTAGATCATTTCCTAGATATAATTTCCTAGATAATGATTACAAAAATAGAATGTTATAATCGAGGGTGGGTGAATGTTATATAATTAAAGTAAATGGTTAAATTATAATATGGTGTGAGACATGTACCAAATAATGATAAAATCCAATAAAGATAAATTAAAAATCAAAGTGAATATTTGGGTAGATTTTAAAATTTATACTTGTAGTTGGTATTTATAATATATGAGAAATAAGTATACGATCTTGAAAATTTTGTTAATATTTTTGAATTATTTGGAAAATTGAGCACATACATATATTTAAATTTTGGGGCTGTATATTTATTTATTTGCAATGAGTTTTTATTTAGAGGACCCTAGGTACATAAATTCAATTTCCTTTTATTTGGCTTAAAAATTTACATTATGGTGTTTTTAAAAATGTAAAGTTTACCTAATATTTTAATGATAATATAGAAAAGTGTCATATTTTGAAAAATATTATACATATATTAAGCTTTCATTTTTTGTATAATAAAAAGTATTTCTGACTGAATTAATTTCTGACTTAAGAGTGAATTAATCTCAAATAAGACAATATTCGTTTATGAGTTACAATTTTCGTCTTAATTGTTATATGAAAATTCGCCATGAATTAATTATAGATTGTCATAAAAGAACTAGGAAAATTATCATAAAATTACTTCAACTTAAACACCTTTAATATTAAGCAGATGGAAGCTTGAAATTTGGTGTTACCGCATCATGTAATTTTTATCATGCTTCGTTAATTTCTCTAATAAATTGTTTTAAGAATTCTAAAATTCTATTATAACACTTACGCATCGCGTCAGTAAATAAATGTTACCATGACCAGTTTTATAAATTTAATTTTTAATTGAATAATTTTCCAAAAATTAATTTAATACAATGAATCATAAATTTAGTAAAATTTTTAATATAATAATTTAAAAATTTATTATATATATAAGTATGTGCTTATTATTATATTTGATTAAGTTAAAAATGAAAATAACTGTACCAAAAATTGAAATACAATGTTATATGTATATAAGTATATAGCCACATATTTTTTTTTTATTAATCCCATAAATCTTTTTTTTTTTTCACGTCTTAAATTTAATAATAATTTAATATATGCATGTATGTATGTATATGTACATGTATATTAAAATTACTTATTATGGTATATAGATACGATGACATCATTTAACAGTTTCCGGTCTTATTTTGTATACTTATTATATTTACTTAATATCAAATTAAAATTTTCATTCACAATAGTAACAATATTTTATAACAATATTTTAAAAAAGAGTATTATTTATGATTCATTTAATAAATTCTAAATTAAGTACATTATATTTCTTCAAGTATATACTTACATATATACTATATAGTATATGACATACTTAAAAAAATTTCGCATTTAAATTTAATTAATTGATCCTTTCACATTGTTTGGTCTTTTAAATTTTTCATTATTTAATTGGGAAAAAACTGTTATAAAATATAACAAAAATTATTTTGTTTATTTAATTTATTAAAAATGGAAATAATTTCGTTTGTTCACGTTCAGTATTTTATTTTAAAGTGCCTAAATATATGCAAGTGGCAGTAATTTTATTATAGAATTTGAATATTTTTTAGTACTTAAAAATTGGAATGAATTGGAAGTATGTGTGGAATAAATTTGATTTTATATTAAATTTTATTAAAATAATTAAAATTTTATTAACTTATATAAATTTTAAAGAACTATAGAAAATAATAGGTAGGATGCATACTACATACGTATGTAATTTGAAAAATTTGAAGAGATTTATGCGGAAGTTTCCTTTAGAGTTTTCTTTTAAAATTTTAAAATAGTTGCATTGTATTGCTACATAATTCAGCGATTATGCAACTTGTAAGCTAATACAATAAGTGTTAATAACCCTATTGCTGTAAGTTTAAGGTTAAATTTTATTGTGAAAATTTTATTAATTGTTTTTACTTGAAAATCAAAACAATCCACAATTTAGAGTTTTCTTGATTTTGAGTTTAATACGTATGAAATTAATTATTTGTTTAAATAATTAAATTAAATTTATTAAAGAATATTGGCTTGTAATTAAGTATTTTATAAATTAATCATTTATAATTAATTTAAATTAAAATATTTTTGAATTAAACTAATAAATTTTATATTATTATTTTTGTTTCTTTTCCAGATTGATCTTCGTTTAACACAAAATATATTACAAGAAAAAAAAAATAGGATGAATTATTCAAAATGCATTCAAAAAGAATCAAATTAACCAAAGAATTTTGCTGATTTTTTAGCATCAACAAAATTAAAAGAGAAAATAACGAAAATAGTTTTTTTTTTCGTCAATTAAAAACGCTTTGTTTTATTAAAAAGGTTATCTTTTAAGCAGAAAATATTATAAGAAATTTAAAGGAAAATCAAAATTTTTAAAAAAGGTAATTTTGCATTTATATTTCGTATAAAATGTTTTCACAAACTCACAAATCTAAAAAATTAACAATTTAATAATAATACACAGGGTGTTTTCGCATAAGGTGGCAAAAAATTTCAGAAATGATTCTTTGACAAATTTCCAGCAAAAAATAAAAAAACGTACTAGATATTTCGTGTATATAAATAAACGGTAATATAACATGCTTTATGGCTCAGGTCAAATTGATTGTAAAACTGAAAGTAAAGAAGAATCAATTGCCTGCAAAACAAGCCCTCGACAATTACTCTATGTTGCATAGTTCCGAAGTTGTAATCATTTATTTTTATGCAGGAAAAATCTGTTATCGTTTTTCTTTTCAACAGGCTGTAGCTCGAAAACGAGTACATGCACATTATGCGAAACACAATGTTTTTTATTAAGGCAATATTTACGTATATACATTTATAAGCTCTCAGATAAAGTATATTGTCTATATATATATGTATTAGCCATAACCAAACTGAAATTATGAACTTTGAAAATCCGCAAAAGTGTGCACTTTAAATGATAGGTTCTGCAATATTTTAAACCTCGAATTGAGGTTATCTTTAAGCAGGCCGTAGATTAAAACAATTAATTCAATTAAAATAAAATGTTGTTGGTAAATTTTTAAAGTTTTGGTTTAGTATAACTCAAATTTCTTTGAAATGCATTGAGATCCAAAATTATAAATTTCATTTTATTAATTTAATTTTATTATTTTTTATAGCATATATACCTATAATATATACATAAATCCAAGAAGAAAATTTTTAAGTTAGCAACTAATATGACAATAAAATTACTGCAAATTTTAATATTAAATTTGTGTTGTATAAAATTTTGTATGTTAAAACAATGTAACGCTAAGCTAAATTAGCTGAAAATTAAATTTTGATGTTAAAAGACATGGAATTCAGATTTTATTTTAATTAAAATTCATTTTTAGCTAGATATACGTACATACATACATATGTCGAAATTTGAATAGTCGAAACCAAAATCTATCCTACTCTGAATTTCCTAATAATCATGCAAAATATTTTAATTTTTATTAAAATTAATAATTTTTCATTTTGTTCTTATAATTTCAGACGACGTTCTTTCAAACTACAATAGACTTTGGCACATAATATATACAACATTTATATATATATAAAAATAATTATATATCACAAACGTAATTGCAATAACTCAAAAGGAACTTTTAATTTAATAATTTAATTGAAAAATTTTCATTTTTTTTTTTTTTAAATATTCAAATAATTTATTAATTAAGTTAAAAATATATTAAATAATCCAAAATGACTGTTACAAAAGATCATTTCGATAGTACTAGTACAAATGATGATGAATATGGGAAACCAAAACGTAAGTGAATTTTTAAATTAAAAATAATTAAGAAATTTGGTAGCTCTATTTAATATAAGAGGAGCTTGCTCAGACTGCTCTTATTTTATTTCATTGTTTCTTAGAGTTACCAGAATTCTTAATCAATTTTAAAATAAATGTACATTAAATTACATGGATTTTTGTAAAATTAATATTTTCCTTTTTTTTAAATATAGAATGGTGGGGAACGAGACATTTTGTCACATTTATGCTCTTTTTGGGTATGGCAAATGCATATGTAATGAGAACAAATATGTCTGTTGCAATTGTAGCTATGGTAAATCATACTGCAATTGGTGGTAATACTGAAGAAGAATATGATGATGAATGTCCCAATTATGAAAATGAAACACATGATGTAAGTTTCTTTACTATTGATAGTATAAAATTTTAATTTCTTAACAAAAAATTTAAATTCAATAATATAGAGTACACAACATGATGGTGAATTTGTATGGGGGACAGCATTACAAGGTTATATTTTATCATCATTCTTCTATGGTTATGTTATAACGCAGGTAAATTAACCAAAAAATTTATCAAAATTTACAAAATAAAATAATTAAATTTTTATTCCTAGATTCCATTTGGATTCTTAGCTAAAAAATATGGTGCATTAAATTTTTTGGGTTGGGGTATGATGATAAATTCTGTATTTGCATTCCTTGTACCAGTTGCAGCTTTTGAAGGTGGTGTTGTACCATTATGTATTGTTAGATTTATACAAGGACTTGGTGAAGGTCCGATAGCACCATGTACACACGCCTTACTAGCTAAATGGATACCACCAAATGAACGTTCACGTATGGGTGCTGCTGTATATGCTGGAGCACAATTTGGAACTGTGATATCAATGCCATTATCTGGTATACTAGCTTCAGCATATGGTTGGCCATCAATATTTTATGTTTTTGGTGTACTTAGTACTGTATGGTCAATATTATTTATATGGTTGGTATATGAGGATCCATCAAAACATCCAAGTATGAATGAACAAGAAAGAAAATATATTAATCATTCATTATGGGGTAAAAAAGAAATATCGGTAAGTTAAAATTTCATATTACATATAAAACATTTGAACCAATGTACATACATATAATATATATATATACATATATTATATGCTTTTATTTATATAAAACACTAGGTACACTTTAATTATTTATATTTTTGCTTAAATTTTTAGTCACCACCAGTACCAGCTAAAGCTATTATGAGATCAATGCCATTTTTTGCTATTTTAATAGCACATATGGGTCATAATTATGGTTATGAAACATTAATGACTGAATTACCAACATATATGAAACAAGTATTAAGATATTCAATTAAAGAAAATGGTATATTATCAGCTTTACCATATGTTGCAATGTGGATATTCTCAATGTTTATATCAATTATTGCTGATTGGTTAATTTCATCTAAACGGCTTACTCATACAGCAACAAGAAAATTAATTAACAGTATTGGTATGTATTTATATATATGTAATTAATTTATACTTAATTTAATATTTAATTATACAAAACTTAATAATCATATGCACTACAAATTTTATTCGAAAATTTGGCTGGAAATTTTCATTATTTACACCTTGAGTTCTAGAATATAATACCATAAATTCAGCATGGAAATGAATCACTAAAATCACTTTAAATTTTAATTTTTAGAATTCATTTTAAAAACTGTTAATACTAAGATATAAAATTGAAATAATAAAGAATTTACCCGAATTTTGAATAATTTTGCGAACGCGACAACCATTGTCAATTATTTTGAATTTGAAATTTACAAATGACACATTAACTCATAAGTCAAACAAGTATTACAAGAATCAGAAAATGTCATTTTTTTATTCAATCTTAAATTTTGACAGCCAATTTATATTATTTCTACAAAACAATTGTTAATTAAATACATTTCAATAAAATTCATTAATAAATAAATATTAAATTTAAAAAAAAACATAATTTCTATTAATTTTAGGTCAATATGGTCCAGGAGTAGCATTAATTGCTGCATCATACACAGGATGTGATAGAGCTTTAACATTATCAATATTAACAATTGGTGTTGGTCTTAATGGTGGTATTTATTCTGGTTTTAAAATTAATCATTTAGATATAACGCCAAGATTTGCTGGTATTTTAATGTCAATAACAAATTGTTCAGCAAATTTAGCTGGTTTATTAGCACCAATTGTTGCCGGAAATTTAATTGAAGGAGATGTAAGTATCAATTATTATAATATTGTATATAATATTATTTTTATAATATGAAATTTATTTTAAAACAATTATTATTTAATTATATTTATATTTTTCATTTTAGCATTCAATGGCACAATGGCGTATTGTATTTTGTATAGCAGCTGGAATTTATTTTATAGCAGCAACATTCTTTGTTATATTTGGATCTGGTGAAAGACAATATTGGGATCCAATTGAAATTGATGAGAAAAATAATGATATAATATCAAATACAAAGGATAAGGATTCCGTTAATATTAAACTTAAGTGACCATATATAGCTATATTTAATTAAAAAAATATATATTTTATTTAATAATTCAATGTATGTGTATATAAATATTAAGAATAAAATTTTTAAGTTTCCTTTAGTAATTAAAATAATAAAATGAATAAAGAGAAAAAAAAATTTTTTTTTTCTTTAATTATGTTTATATATAGTAATTTATTTAAAATATTATAATAAAAATTTTAAAACAAAAAAAAAGAAAAAGATCATAAACAACATATCATTTTTGTAATTTTACATAGTCTGCTTATAGTACGCTAGTTATAAATTATTCCTGAACAAAGTTTGCAATGTATAATATTTTCTATATATATATAGATACGAACATTGTCTATATATATTCGAAATCATGTATATACGATATGAATAATTTAAAAAAAAATCTTTGTAAATTATGATTATTCAAATTTAAATAATTAATAAGGTGATTAAAATATACTATAATAATTTATATTTATATATATATATATATACCACAAAATTTTTAACATGTAAATATGTAATATTAACTAAAATATGATGATCATACATACATATATACGTTATATATCGGAACTGCATATACCTCGTACACTTTGTAATGAAATGATAATAATCTAGTGTTAACTAAACTTTGTTTAGTATTGATAAATTTGAAATAAAAATATATATATATATATATTATTATATAAATAATTGATTTTTTAAATTATATACAAATATATATTTTATATATATATATATAAAAAAAGCAAAAAAAAATGAAATTTTAAAATTTTCTTTATTGTAAGGAAAAAATTCAGATAATTTGTTAAAATTTTTTTTTTATTTAAAAATTAAAAATAAAACAACTTGTTTAAAAAATTTTTTTATAATAACTGTTATACACATTTTCGTTAAGTACGTTATACATACTTATAATAGGTATTGTAATTTAAAAGTGAAAATATTCATCTTGCCTGTAAATTTTTTTGGTTTTTAAGTAATTTAACAATTTACTTTTCTTTTTTAAATGGAAACCGTGAATTATGAAATATTTTATAAAAATCAATTTTTTTTTCTGTATTACATTTTGTAAAAATATTATAAACATTAAATTTTACTTTTAAATATTTGAAAATTTGAAATGTAACAAATGAAAAAAAAAGGCCAAAAAGTGATTATATAATTATTTGCATATATAAATGATAAAAAAATTAAAACTGTTATACATATTATGTATTGTGAAAATGGTATGAATGTGAAAAAGAAAATTGAATAGAGAAAAAAAGATAAAAAAAAAAGAGAGAAAGAACGTTGAAGAAAAACAGAAAATAAAACTCAAGCGAAAAAAAAGACCTAAAATTTTTTTTTGTTTTATTTTAATATCTTAATCATTCAAAACGGCAATCATTCAAAAAAGAATATTTTGACATTTAAAAATAGAAGAATTGTTAAATGCAAGTTTTCATAATAGCACAGCTTATTGGTTGATTGTTCATTTTGCGGTTAAAACAACAACTTCTTAAAATGAATTCGGTAGCTTGGATTGATATTGTGCGTATAAGTACCTGTTATAATGCATTCTGTCAAAAGTTGATTAATTTTATTACAGTAATTACCTCCAAATTTAGTTCATTTAGTTTAATTCATTAAGTTAAATTTGGTAATTTTTTAAAAAATTTCTTAAATTTAATCTTTTTTTTTTGTATTTCTAATTACATTAATTAATTTTCGATATAAATTTTTATTTATAAATCTGTTCTAAAAACGAATTAATGTTACCTTACTCATTCACAAAGTTATATATGGATTTCTATAAAATTGCTAAAATATCTACAATTAACTATGTATTTAGTTTTCATTCAAAATATTTCACTGTTTCTTATTTTAATTCAATTTTGAATTCTAATTGTGTACTATAAAACAATGTTCACAAGAAAAATTTCAAAGGAAACAACATGAATAATCCCCTCTATTATGTATATCGGTATCGGCCGATAAACGATAATTTATCGGCAAAATTTTGTGTTTGTATTACCAACATTGTTTATCGGTAAATTTTATCGGAGTCGGGAAAGCTTTTTTTCCCTATATAGGAAACGTATTAGCTGGTATTATGAAAACGATAAATTGTCGGGTTTTCACCGATTTAAAAGCGGGTACAAATTTTTAGACGACAGATTTTTTTTTTGTAAAATCTTCATTTTATCAAGGAAACTGGTGTAATTAATTGCTTTTTTAAAATGTAAGCATTTTTTCTAAATTATTTTCTTTCAAAATGTTATTCATATATTTTATTTAGGAGTAAAATCGTAAGCAACAAAAAACAAATTGCGCGGTTAGTAGAAAAAATGGAAGAGGACTTAAACCTGGCAAGGAATGATAATCTGAAATTCTGGATAAACCTAAAAAATGTGTACATATTATATAAATAATAAAATAAAATAGGTACATAAACATACATTTTGTTGTCTAAATCCAATGGATTAGTTGAATCTCTTATATGTCGTCTTTGAATAGCTTGCGTTTCTTCACTTTCAAAATATAATGCACGTGACATTTTCCCGATATATGTATACTTTTATTTTACAAATTTAACAGAAAATAATTTTCTTACAACAACTTTTTAGCACATCAAAACCAAATTCAAAATAGTTTTAAAAATTTTTTGAAAATAACTTTTGAAAGAAAACAAATGTCATTAGAAAAAAAAACATTTTCTCCAATTTACAAAAACAAAAATTTGTATGAAAAAGCTTCTTTTAATCGGTTGAAATATTTTTATCGGTATCGGTTCATAATACAGAAGAAACCCAAAACCGATGAGAACTGCCGATAATATATCGGCCGATACCGATGTTCATAATAGAGGGGAATATTGTAGGTTTATGAAAATTGGCAACAACACTTTGACATAATTAACTTTTTCTTTTGGTTTCGAATTAATTACAATGTGTAAACATACCCAATTTGAGCATATTGTTTGTGTTTACACGACGACTTTTGCATGAATGCTTGACATGCGTTTCAATCCACTTTCCAAAAACTTTGTCGACAACAAGGCCAATGAAAAGTATATCAAATAACAATGCAAAAGTCGTCTGGTATTTTCGTTTATTAACCTTTTGTTTTTTTATTAAAATTCTAATGGAAAGTAAAAGCTTAAATTAACGAGAAAAGTATAAACGATTTAGTTTAATTATTAAAAAAAATGAAAATAATATTTGTTGTGGCTATCCCAATAAAGACGAAAAATATTATTGTGACTTTCAAAGTTCAATGTATAAATATAACTAAAGCCATCTATCAATCATAATTATAAATAAAATTATTTTCTTAATTATTTATATTGTTATTGAAACTACACACCGATAGCGTTTATGATGTTTGAAAGAAAAAAATTTGGAATAGGCTATAAAGGTTAACTGTCAAGAATTCAATTTTTAAAACTGGCATAAGAATTAAATTTTTAAAACTGTCATAAAAAATTTTAAATTTCATAAAGCTTTTAACCAGAAAAAAAAATATGGCGAACATTAAATTATCTACAAATTTTTTGCTTGTCAGAATAAATTCTTTTATATAATTCAAACGATTTCTTTAAAGTTCGTAAAATTTGTATAATAATCAAAATGAATACAGCTATCAAATTGCCGTGTAAATTCGCACCATTATGCCAATAATAATAATTTTCGTCTTATTCAAATAGTATTAGAATAGTATAATTGCGTATTATTTAAATTTCTAGTTAGGTTTTTTAAACAAAATAGGTTTTTCCCATTCTAGCTCTAAAACCTCTCTATTCTAGCTTAAAAGCAGAGGGGATTGCGTTAAATGAGGTAATACTGTTTTAAAAATCAAAGTTTTTTATGACAAGTAAAATTCTTACCGTTATCTACAAGAAATTTTGACATTTGTTTGAAAACAAAAATTACCCATTTTATAAAATACTATTTATATATTTGACACTAGAGAGCGTTCATCAAAACTTTCATTAAAATTCCCAGTTTTTTTTTTTCTTTTTGCAACCGAACTTCAAAAAATTCCCATTTTATATTTTGCTTTTCATTTTCCATTTAACACAAAAACCGCTCGACGCTGTTTTAATAATTATTTGCAAAAAAAGTGTATTATTAATAATTTTTTAAAATAATAAAAATATATTGTACTAAAAACGGATCTAGAAATTGTATTAATTTTTAAATATGGAAATACCTAATGCCACCGATCAAGGTCCCGAAGAAAACAGTGAAAATGTAGAGAAAAAAAGTACAGAAGACAATTTAGAAAATGAATTAAGGATGGTAACTGAAGGAACAACATCAACAACTGAAGCAAATACAATATCAGTAGAAAAAAAACCAAATCCGGTTGTAAGTTCAACAGTTTCGAAAAAAAGAAAAATTGGCAGTGATTTTAATTCAGAATCTGATAATGGTCCAAAAAGGAAAGTTGGTGGCAATAGGTTAACTAAAAAACGGCGTCTTGAAGAAGGGGCACCGCGTCCACCTTTGACTGGTTTGTTCATTCAATTATAATTTTTAATTTCTTTAAAAAACAAATATGTACTTTTAGGTTACGTTAGGTATATGAATGAAAGACGAGAGAAATTAAAACCAGATTATCCAGATAAAAGTCATATTGAAATGACAAAAATAATTGCAGATGAATGGAGCCGTTTAAATGAACAAGAGAAGCTTCCATACTTAAAAGTTGCAGAAGCAGAAAGAGCAGTGTAATAACTTTAAAATTTGTTTTCCTTTTTGTTATAAATGTTTTAAAAGTGTTTTTTATACGTTTTTAGGTATAATAATGCCATGATAGAATTTTATAAGCAGAAACGCCTTAATGGACAGGAAAATAAAAATCCGATTGGTAGTAATGGTAATACAAAAATAATATCAAATGGTGGATCTAAATATTCCCAAATGAATGGCAATAGCAGTGATGTTAGTAATAATAATAGTAACAGCACTAAATCAAGTGTAAAACTATCATCAGTCGATAATAAAAATAATGAAAATCGTTTACAAAGCTATTATCCAGATGGATGCATTCCAATATTTACAGATGAATTTTTAGATCATAACAAAACAATTGATTTAGAATTGAGAGCATTAAGAAAATCAAATATTGACTATGAACAACAAAATTCTGTTTTAGAAAAACATATTGAGAATATGAAGACTGGTGTTGAAAAAATTGAAAATGAAAATAAAGAACTTGCTGAAAAAAATCGTTTAATGCAAAAATATTTGGATAAACTGAGAGCAAAATTAGCTCAAGCATTTTCTGGTTTGGTAAGTTTATGAAATTTAAATCTTAATTTAAAAACAAAGCTATTGGTTACTGTAATTTATAACCTTATTTTATAACTTTAAATTTGTTACTCTCCTGTTTTTGTACCTGAATTTAAATGCAGGCATATTTACAGTACATACATACATATTTATTTTTATAAAGCAAACTTGTCACATGGCCTACGTACTTAAAAACTTTACCTGAATATTTTCCTTTTTTTAGCCTTTGCCTGGCGAACCAAATGGTGCCACCTTAGATAATATTGACAAATATATGACTGATCTACAAGGCATGGTTTCATCGAATTCTCATGGTGTTAATAAGGCTAGGGATATTGTACGTAAATTAGATTTACATATTTCACTTTAAAGGTAATGGTAGTTTCTTTTTTTTTTGTATTCGCACGTAAATAAATTGCATGGTATTAAATATTGATGATAAAATTTATTGTATAATTATATTGTGAGATTATATACCTACCTACTTTTATTGATAATATGAAAAAATATACATTTTAATCATGTTCATTATTAAATTTAAAACAAATTCCAATTAAAAACAAACAATACATATAAAAATACATTTTATGTATTTGCTTCCAATTACAAATTGTTGTTTTATTTTGAAATTAAATTATGTATAACCATATAAGGATTTAGGTATAAGTAAATATATAATATCCTTAGGGAATAGAAAAGGACTTAGTGCATTGTGCTTACTAACTTCATGAAAGCTTCTTCCCGCAATATATTCTAATTCACAGGCAATATAAAAATGTAAGTTTTAAATGAAAAGCAGTACAACATTTTTATTTTACAGAAATTTTTTAATTTATTCCCATAAATTTTTATCCCATTAAACTAACAATTAAAAATTTGAATAAAATTTCTAATTTTATACATCGCACTTACTTCTTCTTCGGTTTCAACATGAAATAAGCGATGATAAGACCAACGGAAGCGTATGTTGCTTTTGCAACCTTAAATAATTAATAAAAAATGTTAACCAAATTATTACATAAAATTTTAGAATTGACCAGAAATAATACTTACATTAGCACGTCCTCTCATTGTTGTACCATTAAAATGTTTGGAAAGGCCAGTTAATTTTGATTCATCTACAGCATCTCCAGCCATTCTATATCGATATTAATATATTTAATATTTTGTAAATTATTATTTAATAAAATAAAAAAAATTTATACCTGAACAAAGTTAGTTTTCCTTGGTCTTAAGAAAATTTAATATTCTTTAGTGAAATGTCAAGAATGATATAGGTTACATAAGAAATTTGAAATGTCAAAAAGAAAACTCTACAAAATAATTTTTATTTATAAGTTTTTATAGAAGAGGCGCTTTCAATGGTAATGATATTATTAATTTTTACTTAGTAGCGCTCTTGACAATTAAAATATAAATTAAAAATTTTGAGCAATTAATTTGCAACAAGAATTCACAATATAAGAAAAAAATGACAAATAATAATATGTTAATAATTTTATAAAAATAAATACATTTATATTAAAAATAATTTTTGACAGAGGATTGCTTAAATTTTTTTTTGAGTAGAGCGTAGAATAAATATAGTTTTGGGTTATATGTGACATTTGGGCATGTGATATATTATGTTACAGATAAATTCTTTTCAACGGTATTTCAAAAATTCAAATAATTGTTTTCAAAAATAGATGGAAACACGGTTGACAAAAATATAATCGTTATGTCAAGTATGGAAACCATTTTTTTTTTTAACAAATTCATATAGCCGTTGTAAAATGATTAATTACAAGCAGTTTTTGATTCTTATGGCAAAATTTAATATCTAAGTAAAATGATATAAATACGTACAATTATTGAAATAATTTTACAAAACTAACTAGCCAAACAATGGGCAAGAATTTTAGTGACTATTAAGTATAAGTTCCTTAATATTTACTGTATTTAAAAAAAAAAAATTTGTAACTTAAAAGAGCGGGTAATATTCAGAAATATACTTTGCTTACTAACTAATTGTATTTATTTGTAGATTCGTTTAAAGGAAAACTTAACTAAAAATGGATTCGTTCATAAAGGAAAACTAAACAAGTTATACATAAATACTAACAGTTATTCCAAGTTAACATTGATGTCATGTAAGTAACATTGATTTAGTATACTACAATTTTGCTAAATAGCAGTAAACATTTGAAAACAAAGAAAAATCTTCAAATGTATAATGCTACTTACCTACATATGTATATACACTCGTATATTCATATGTACATTTGAAAATTTTAAAAATTGGCCTCTGGTTAGGACAACTTGGTTTTCTTGTTTTTTTTTTGTATTCATCAATATTTCGATGAAAATGATGTATTGGCAATTTGTTGACTAAAAAATTATATTGTCATAAGTAGGTACTTTTAATGGGGGCCAGATAAATTTTGGTGTTTTGTTCACATACTTTAACAAAAATTGTTAAAAACTACTAGCAATAATTATTATCAAAGGACTAAAATGCGTGTAAAGTTTAGGAAGTTCGTATTTCTTAATATTTTAGATTAAGTTATTTGTAATAATGTCGACCAATTTCTTTATTAGATTACGTATAGCATTAATAAAAGCGCATTTGGTTTGGTATTACCTATATATGTAAGTGTATGTAAATGTAGATCCCCAATTTGATTTTTGTAATATGTAGTTAAGTAAGGTCCACTCAACACGTATATAACGACAAAACAATTGGCATAAGTACAAATATTTTTGTTTTCATGACACAGAATGAACCCGGGTAATACTCGAGGAAGAAAATGTAATATTCTATCTATGCTCTTGTAATACGAAAATATACCTACCTAACAAACATTTTTATTTTGTATTTTATAATATAAAAGGAAAGCCACCACATGTATTAAAATATGTTTTATTCATAAAAATAAATATTGTACTAAGGTGTAATTTTTTTTTGTGTGCCACGAGTGCTTCTTGAAAAAAATTTCAAGAAAATTATAATGTCGAAGTAAATCACAAGTATTTCACAGATACTTGAAAAAGAATACACTCGACTAAATATCGCATGGTGCCTACATTATTAGTAAAATAGATTTATCACAATTATGATTTTAGTACAATATTATTTTTCCATACGATATTTCCCCAATTATTTTGCAGAGATTTTCGTAAAGTAAATATATTCAAAATATTAATTCAATTTACATTTTTAAGGTTCCACTGGGACTTCAAGAAATTGCTAAAGATATTTTAATTATCAGAAATCAAATGTTTATCAGAAATATGGTTTAAAATGGTTTATATGTTAAAAGGTTTAAAATTATACAAGGTGATCGAGATTCGACAACACTTCCGGAGCAGGTATAGATAGAATGTGTCCAGATGAACAAAAAACATCAAGTGACATTTTTCTTTTTTGATCCTTCTCGTGTTAATGGGGCCCTCAAAACTGGAATTTCTGAAAATCGTTCAATATTGATATTTTGAATGATAACTTGGGTACAACCTATTATGTGTATCATAGTATTTCTTGCTTTTCAGCCAAATTATTAATCACTTTCAAATCAGAATTATAATTTTTGGATGTAATTGAATATGTCAATTTTGTAATTACATTATTAATATTGTTTAACTGGATTTTCGCATTTTCACAAAACTTTTCGCTCAAAAATTTATACGAATATTCAATTGATGTTTACTCACTTTCTTCTTATTCAGCGATTAAAATAGCGAGATACAAGTTCCTCAAGCTAACGCAATTTAGCAAATTGTATGCAATCATAAACATTTATTCTTTTGAGGTTAAGACATAAGGAAAATTTAATGTTTATTATTGAATCAGATTAAAAAAATAAAATATTAATGGAAAAAGTGATTCAGATAATTATCTGGATCAGATATAAAATAGATTATTGTAATAAGAGAAATACTGGTTAAGTGATATATATGTTTTTTTTTTAAGTTTTTTATATTGTTAAAACAAAATATCTTCTTTTAATTTTAAATTAGTTTCATAATATATTTTCTTAACTTTTTCATTTATATAATATAAGTATTTACTAATTGAATATTTTACATATATATATATATGTATAAATACATATATATGGAAATTAAAATCATATATTTTAATTATAATATTATAATAAAAAATATTCTTATAAAAAAAAGAAAATCACAATATTCTCAGAAAATATTTACAAGTTAATGAATAATATTAAAATTGTGTGAATAAAATTAATTAAATAAAATTTATATATTAAAGTACAATATTTATTAAAATTCTTTACATATATTTATTTTTTTTTTGTAATTTATATTATGTAATTATTTTTACAGAAGTAGAAAAAAAAACAATATAGCTATATTGTTTTTTTCATTATTTTAATTATAAACAAATTGTCATCTTAAAGAAATGTACATATATGTAAGTAATATATTCATAAATTAATTTTTATTTTATGATATTTTTAGATTTTGCTTACTTTATGATAATTACAATTTATATTTTTTAAATTTTAGGTTTGATTTTGCTATCATTTTGTATACACACATTTATATTAATTAGTATTTAAATTAAGTATTCTATAAGGATTGTGGAAAAAACAGTAGCCGTTCGATATTCAATAATATTTATGTATATTTTTAGCAAAATAATAATATTACTAGATATTTGAATAACCAATGAAATATTTTAATAGAATTTTGAATATGTACATATAAATTTTTGAACAATTTTATATTGTAGATGGTCAAAATGTTTGCGAAAAATGTGGTAATTGTGAACGCATAGTTAATGAACTTTAAACTTGAGGATTATTAATTTCATGCTGAGTTTTAGCTTTCTCTATGCATTAAGTTTTTCTGCAGGGGGAGACAATTTTTATAAAATTTACATTTATCAGTAAACAAAACTTAATTTCAAATTGGCTGACAATTTTGAATAATTCTGGAGTAAAATTTCAATCGAATCTATTTATTTTTGGCTTAAGAATCGTCTGTTTACTATTAAAATCAATTTCTATGCTGAAGACATTTTTGGAGTACTTAGGAATGAGTTTACTTTAGATTTTGTGATAGTATTTGTGAAAATTAAAAAGGAAATGAAATACCGTTATTTTTAACATAATACTCTCTGAGGGCATAATTTAAGCTGTTTCATCATAAATGGTTCTTAATTTTTGTGTTTAATTTTTTTAATTTTGTCATTGTTTTTTCTGTTTTATTTTGATAAACAATAATTTGGTATATGAAAGAAATTTACTAAATCCAAATTTGTATTATAAAATATTTTTTAGAAAAAAAATTATATATAGAAAAAAAGTTTTTTTTTTTTGCTAACATGCATCAAATAAGATGACACTCACTGTATATGAAATTATTAAAAATACAAAATTAATTTTAAAATTTTTGTAATTAAAAATGAAATTTATTTAAATGTATGTAATCAATTTGTAAATATTAACAATGTTTCGTATAAAATTCTATTTAAAATTAATGTAAAACATTTAGATATTTTAATCAGGTATAATAATATTAGGCCAATTTTTGGTTTGGGGATTGCAAGTTTGTAGATTTTCAATAATTCAGATATGAAGTCAAAGATCTAAATTAAATCATAAAAGTCTTTTCATTTAACTTGTTGGCAGATTTGTAATATACTCGAGTATAATCCTTGTATATTCAATATTTTTCAGTATAGTTAAAAGAAAAACTTGAAATTTTTTTAGAATTTTAAGTGTAATTGTAATTTTCGAACATGCTATTTTTACAGATTTTGCAGTTTAAATTTATTGAAGGTATTTTGTACTAAGACTTAAGTTAGAACTGAATTATACAAAATCCCCTCTCTTGAATGCAACTGATGTAAACATTTTGTTAGAAAAGATATTTTTTAAAAAAATTGTTGAAAATATTTTTAAGGACATCGTTTTCGCCTAATTATAGTGCATTAATTTTAAATAATGTTATACAATTATGTGTATACCAAAAGATTTCTTAATTTTTCATTAATTTCATTGTTTTAATTATTTACACACTTACATATTAAATAAGCATATTAAGTATATTATGTAATACGTATTTATAAAATGGTTCTCTCTGTTTTCTTTTAAAACTTACATTTGAATTTTTTTTTTAATTATTTACAATTAAATTTCTCTTATGTTTTTATTTTTTTTTTATTTTAATTATTTTATATTTGGATTATCGTTGCTATTATCATTTAAATTATAATTTTTTAATATCAATATTATATTTTAATAAAATTTGTTTAATCTCATAATTTTTTTTTTTTAAATTTATTTTTTAGGTTTCTTCTCAATTTGTTTATATAGGTTAAACGCTTTCGATGCAATGTATTTTCTGTTAATTAGGTATATTTATAATTAATATTTATGTGCAATAAATATTTAAAAAAATTTTTTTTAAATTCTAGACTAATTTATCAATTATTAATTATAATACATTTTCAATTTAAATTTAGAATTTTTGTAATTAATAATTTTAAAGAATGAAATTTTGAAAACGAAATTAATGTTTCTTTTTATTGTAACTGGTTGTAGTTGAAATAAAATATAGTAGAAATTAAAAGTTTAAGGGTAGTTAATATTTAAAGTTAATGAATAATATAAGAGAAGGGATTGAGTAATCTTTTACATACTTGTATTTTTTTTAATTGGTGCAATATAAAGCATAATTTTTTAAAAACAAATAATTTTTATGTAACAATTATTTCTAATGAACAATTACAATTTAATTTTTGTACGAATTTTATTTAAATTTTAAATTTATAAATAGTTAAAGTGTTAATATCATGGATTTATGGGTCTTTTTTAAATATTTTATGTAAATATATGTTTTGAAATGCTAAGACTTTTCCCAATTATTGTTATAGGCCAAATAATGTTAAAAATTTCAACACAAAGAATTTACAGGAAATAATTTTTATTACTCTAGTAGTAAAATTAATTTTATTTTTAGAGAATTAAATTGAATAAATTGCAATACATATATATATATATATATATATATATATATATATATTATTCTAAAGAGAAGTATAAATGAAAAGGATACAAAAAGGAAATATTAATTTTGAAGAAAATTAGATAATTTTAACTATTGTTAATAGAAACATTTTGGAAAATTTATATTTGTAAATTAAATAATTAAATTAAATCTGTTTGTAAAAGTATCAGTCGATATTGATATTAAATTAAAGAACTTGGCAATGTAAAATTTGAATTTTAATTAGAGCCTGTTCGTCTAACTCGCTATTTTACTCGGCAAGTGAGAAGAAAGTGAGTAATTATCATATATTTGTATTATGTAATTTTCGAGTAAGAAAAATTATTCGGTGTTACGTATATCGTTTTTCTTTTCTAAAATATATACAAAATTTATTCAGTTTGTTTTTGAAAGTGAGACTTTCAGTTGATAATTTTAGAAGAAATGCAAAAATCCAATTAAAATAATTTTTTAAATTAAATATCCATTATAGAATAGTGGAAAATTCTAATTTGAAAGTGAATAAGAAGTGAGTAAAAAAGCACGATTAAGCTGTAAATATCTTGTATAAGTTATTGAAGTTGTGAAAAACGTTTATTTAAATATTAGTTCTTAAACTAGTTTTTTGATTAATCCGATTCAGAACAGCATTTATAATTTTGAAGTTCGAGTTTGTTTTCTCGAAATATTCAATAGAATACAAACATTTGTGGAATTTGTTTGTGATCCAAACTAAACATGGGTTTTGAAAATTGTAAAATTTTTCTGTAAATTAAGAGGAACTTGCGGAATTTTTCTGCCAAATCAGTTTTAGTAAAATATAGGAAATGAATATTTTGTTGTTGTCTGAATTTGGATATTGTTCTTATAAATTAAAATAATTGAGAATTGCCAAGCATTTCACTTTTAAATACATATTTCAAAAAAAAAAAATAAATTACTTATAATAATTGTATTAGCTATAATTTAATATTTACTATATACACAATTTAAAATTAATCTAATATTAAAATTTTATATAATAATTACTCTTATTTTTTTAATAATAATAATATGAATTTCACCTAGCTGAATCTTCATTTTTTGTTAATTGAAGATGATGTTGATGCAGTAAATGATGATGATTATGATGATGATGATGTAATGGATGATGTGGATGCTGAAGATGACTTGTTGTATATTGATTATTATTGTTATTATTATTATTACCATTATTATTATTATTATTATTATTATTACTATGATTTAACGGATGTTCATCAGAATTAAGTGTATGAAGATGATGATTATGATGATGATGATGATTATTATTATTATTAATATTGCTAAGATGTTTATGTTTAATTGATTGTACCATTGATGTAGCTGATGATGATGATGAAGCTACTGATGTTGGTGGATCAAATAATAATCTTGATATTGAAAATGATGATATTGGTGAATTATGTGTACTACCAGCTGAATATGATGTATTTGTATCATCTGATGTTGGTGTTTCACGATCACTATCATCACTTTTTAATATTTCAGCTGCTTCTAATGATTTTTTATGCATACCCAATAACCATGGTGCAACTGATTCATCATCTTTTGCTGAACGTAATATTGTTTCAGGTAATGGTAATGAATGACGTACCATAGCACCATATAAACCATATTCAGCCATTTTTGTACTATGACCCCAACATTTTTCTGTTTTACGCCATTTAGCACGACGATTTTGGAACCAAACCTGTAAATAAAAAAGAAAAATTAAAATAAAAAATTTTTAAGATATACGCAGAAATTCTTTTTTTTTTTTTGTTTTGTTTTCTTACATTGAAAATTTACAAAAGGATTTCAAACATAAGATAATATTTTGTCAACTTTTTATACAAAAGATATTTTGGTATTCGAATTGTCTTGTTGAACTCTTTGTATTGAAAATATTGTCGTTATTTTTTCTAATTTTTCACACCTATTTTGTTTTTTTTTTAGTTATTTTGCATATCAAAACTGGTATTGAATAAAAAGAAGTGTAGAGAATAAAAATATTTGTGGACAATCAAGGATTATTTTGTTTTTGAAGGACAAAAGAACCGCATTGAACTTCTTCAAGAGTATTGAATTTCAAAAAAAAAAACTACAAAAAAGTTTCGTTTTTGGTGTTTTTTTCTTAACGCTTTTGTGGCAAGACATTCCATTCCTAAAATGAATTTTTAGTTTTTAAATTGTTTTACTGAAATTAATGCATTCATTTATAACAAAATTGTGCTTACAGTAAGTGATGAAGCTTTCAAATCGCACGTGTTGGTAAGACATGTATTTTCATACCCGTGTATTTTATATTTTATTTTCATAGGTATAAGAGCTAGAACGAAATTGACAAAAGTTTTTCTTAAATTTTTATTTAAAATAATATTGGGTTTTTATCCATCTCTTAAAAGCGTATAGGTGTCTGTTTCTCTCCATGTGTTTAAGAATGTAATATTGAACTGAAACGGAGACAATTAATCTTAAAATATATACAACACATATAGATACTGTAATGGTAATGAATGACGTACAGACAGACAAATTCAAAAAGAGATTAATTATAATAATATTAACGTGGAATATTGGAGTAGATGCCATTTCTGACTGAATACAAATTAATTAAATGAAATTATCAGAAAGGCTAGCCATTTTTCAAGTTTATTGATGAGCTTATATTTTATTCCATACATTTTTCAGTGCTTTTGCGAGCAAAATCCGAGTTAACTTGCTCAAATGTTTCATTATTATTCTTATATTTAATTGTTTATTTAATTTAGAAAATTCTTGAAAATATTTGTTGCCACGGTTTCCTACAAACTTTCCTACAATCATATTGATTTGTTTTTTTTTCCCATTTTTATCATTTCATGTTTAAAATTGAAATTAATCATTATTATATTTAATAATCCATTAAGATATAATTAAATTAATGGAATATAATTTGGAAGAACGGAAGAACATTGTGTATAATATAAAAGGAAATTGTAATGGATTCATTTATTATGATATTTTATAAAATGAATCAAACACATAACAATTATCATATGCATAAAAGGGAGAATGATTCAGTTAGTTTTTTTTTGTATAACAGTTAGATAAAGTTTGTATAACAGTTTGTATAAAGATATATAAGAATCGTTTCAGTATACAACACTTTATTTAGAAATATGAAAATAAAATATGTGCAAAAGTAAAAATTAAAAAAAAATAATACTTCTTTTTTAAGAATTTTGATTGACTGCCACCCCTAAAATAACTCAAAGCTAGGTTTATATCTTAATCTTGAAATTTCCAAATTTCAAATCCTGGAATTAAAATTAAAATCGCATAGATTGGAAACTAAATTTTATATTTCAATAAAAATAACAACAAGTAGTAAAAAGATAATTACGTTCAGAAGTAATTTTGGAATAGAAAACTAAAAATAGCTTCAGTTCCGCCTAAATTTCAAAAATTAAATTAAAATTGTGCCATAAAAAAAAATAAATGCGTAAACTGTAGAAATAATACTAGTGGGTATTTACGTACCTATCGGCCTTCCCAGTTGTGAAGCAATATACTGTTTTGAAAAGAATTTTGACAAATACTTTTCTAAATGCAAATAAATTTCAAAAATTAGGGGCTTATATAATAAATTTGTAAGATACATCAAAAATTTTCTATTACAAGATTCAATTTGCGGCGGGAAAATTAATTTTTTTGTGGTTTATTTAATTTAAATATTAATCACCCTCCACAATTTCCTTATATGTACACATGAATAACTTTTTAATTTATCATTATTGTATAAAAATCTTTGATATATATGAATAAGTATATAAATTTAAGTTTCCACTCATTTTTTATATAATTTATAACCAATAGACCATAAATATATAATTAGAAGCATCATAAATATAATCACAGCTTGAAATAAAATGATTTATAAATAAAAACAAATCTAATATATTATAAATTTAATATACATATGTATGTATATAGCAAATTATAATGGTAAACAGCATGATGTGCGTAAAATTGTACATTAATTTTAATAATTTGTAAAAATTTTTTTTCTTGATGTTCTTTCTATTAAATAAATAATAAAATCCTTTCTTGACTCCATATTCATTTTTATTCTTTAATTTTTAATATATATATGGGTGAGCATTTTGATTTTACAAAAAAATATGAAATATCTAATTCATCCATCATCAGTATGAAAGTGGTACTTCAAAATTAATCAAAAAACCAAAAAAATACTTGGACCATAAAATAATTTTCAATTTTTACTCTTTTTTTTCTGTTTTTTTGTGTTTCCTCAGCAATAAATGATACAAAATATCCGATGAACAATATACGTCGTGTGTATTCTTGAGTATAATATTATATATGTATGTACTCGTACATTAGATCCTTCCTGCGATTCTATATACTTTTACTCATTGTTTTGTAATCTTATTACATTATCGTATATGTTTCAAAGATTATTTAGGAAAATAATTTGTACACTTAATGCTCTTGAAATTAGTGTTTATAACACGTGACTTATATAAATATAAATATATGTATATGTATGTATATAAATTTTAATGCGGTGAAAAGAGTAAAATTTATTAATAGAAAATTTATGATGAAATTCATTTTTTTTTTTAATTTAATTATAAGAACATATAGATAAAAAGGGTGGTTCGCGTATTAATAAAATTATATTAGAGTTTTTGAATTAGAATATCTAGAAATTAAGAAAATCAACAAAATTTTTTATGCTTATTATGATAGACATTTGTATGCAAGATTATATAAGATACGTGTATAATATTAAATTTATATGCACTAATTGTGTTTAAGTGCGCACACGAATTTATTTTATGAATCATTATAAAATAATTATTTAATTATTTAAATATTATATTGTAAAATTTAGGCATATATAGTATGCCATTTTAAATTTTAACAAAATGTATACATAAATATATGCTTATAGCCATTTTCTCTTAAAGTTCTGTATATACATATGTACAACTAATGAAATAAAATTAATTATGCAATTGTTATCATACAAATTAGTCAAAATTTTAAAACTTCATATTAGATTATACTTAATTATTTATAAGGTTTATATACTTATATTATTTATAATATTTTAATATACAATAAAATCTTTGACTTAATCTAAGTCTAATGAAAGTCATTGATCTATGTTTTATTAAACTTTATTCGACGGCTAATAATAGAAATTACTGTATTCTCTATGAGATAAATGAGGAGAAATGAGAATAATTTCTATTATTACCCGTAAGATTTACTGTTAGATTTTTTAACTAATAATGAAACAGAGAACAAAAGTTTTAAACAGAGATCTTAGTTAATCTAAATTTTACTTATAATTTTCATATAGCAAAATTTTTCAAATTTGACGTGAAGTTTGAGCTGCAAACAAATATACAATTTAAGTCAGATATGTGTAAACAGTTATGAATCGTTGTCGTAGATTTAATTTTAAAATTTTGCCACACATAAAAGTGAACGGCGGCGGTTTTAGTTTTATTCAGTTCTAGAATAGTACTAGCTTGTAGTACATTCGAAAATTCACGCTACATACACTGAAAATATATGCAGATCGTAAAAGGAAATTACTGGCTGCAATAAAGTGCTTTCGAAAATTCAATTTGCAATAAAGAAATGTTAGAAATGTAGCGCAGACCTCTAGCATAAATTTTCGCGCTAACTCATGAAATTTTTCTTTTTTTTTTTAAATTTAAAATTCAAAAAAAAATTTTCAATTTCAAAATAGCAGATTTAGATATTGAAGTGTGATAAAAGTAAGTTTTCTTTAAGTTTTCAAATCTTGTTAAAAATTGATTATTTTGCAATGAATTTGAAGGCAAAAATATTGGGATACAATTTCATAAACAATATAATTTCTGTTATTTTCGAACGACTGATTATTTAGAAGTTTCAGAATTTGTAGACTTCGTAAACTAAAAAAACTTAGCTAAAGTTTTTGCATACGCATATTTAACGTTACGATTTAGAAATTTTTGTTCTAATGTAAAACTTTTAATCGAGCGTGCATAAACGAAAACTCCCGGCATCTAAGACTATTGGCATATTTCAACAAGAAAATTAAAAGAAAATAATTTTATAATTTTAACTTTGATAATTTTAAAAAATAAGTTTAATATAATTGCTATATTTTTTTGAATTAAACACAATATTGGATTCAATTCAGTTCATGCAGTACGTCCTTTAATTTGAGATGGGAATTTTATACATTTCGTGCGCTACATATAAGTATTTTAGCAAAATCGTCGTTTTCTACTGATACAATGAACTCAGCTAAGATAAATTGCGTATAAATACTTATCGCATGAAGTATGTAAGAGCAAATAAGGTGCTTTTTCGTGTAATTTATTATCAGTACATATACGTGCAACATATTTTTAGAATGGGTAGTACGAAAAAATTTTTTATGTTGAAAATTTTAAAATTAGTTTGAATAAATAGATTATTTCGGTAGGTTATTTTTTCTTCTTATATTTTTCTTAGAAGATTTTGAGTCTATATAAAAAATAATATTGTAGGTAGACAAAAACTTTTGTTTAATTTTAGCAAAATCATACATGTTCAATATGAAACATTTTAAAGACAAAACGTAGAAAGAAGTTTGGAAAAATTTTCCTAAATTTTTTAAAAATGACTAATATTATACACTTGGTTCAAACTTAATACTTAATCCTAAAAATATGCAATAGTATTTGAGTAAGAAAAATGTATGTGTTTACAAATGTATATGTACATACTCGTATATATATGTATGTAATAAAATTTTTAAAAGATTTTTGTTTTGCTCGCGATTACTTAAAAAGCGCCCAATATTTGCTACAAAAAATTTTAAAAAAGTTTTTAAATACACAAAACAATTTTAAATATGCTTAAAATTTGAAATTAATAATTAATTTTAACAAATGTGTGAATCAATTATCAACTCAGTTTAATTGACTGTAGAAAAACTGTAGAAACTTTGTAGTATCAGCCCTAAATCAAACTTTCTTAGAAAATACAAAATATTTTAAATATACTTTGGTGGGTGCAATATTTATTTAAACATGCAAATCATCTACCAAATATAATACAGTGAATAAAGTATTTTTGAGTTGAAAAAAAAAATTATTTATTATTCACAAATTAAAATTATTGTTCTATAAAATAATAATTCGATCATTTTCCACCAAAACATGGCCATGTTTTTATTTAATATCAGTGCATTTATAATGAAAAAATCATAAATTATTTGAGTGAAAATGTCTTCGAAAGGGTTCGAATTTTAATCAAAATTTAATCAGATTTTTTCAATTCAAATGATTATTCAAAAAAATCTGTCTGTTAAATAATCTGGTACTATATTAGAACAAATAGTTTTTATATACAAACATGTTTGAATGAAATTTGTAGAGTCCTTTAATGGCCACGTTTAGTACCGGAGAAGAAGAATAAATAAAAAGTTGTTTATTAACAGAGAGTTAAATTCATTCCACCTTTAATGATTTGAATTTTAAGACATAAATATAATTGTATTTTTTTTTTGGGGCTGAGACAATTTTCCAATTAGTTGCCATGAACAAATTTATAATTTTGTATGAGGAATCTAAATTAAATTAATCCGAAATCATATAAATGTCAAAGTTTGCAATACTCAAATCTTTAAAAAAATCAAATTCAAATCACGTTTCCGTGCGCAGTATTGCTTTAATGCCATTAATAATTTTTTTTGATATTATTCTAAAATCTTATAAATTGTTAAGATATTTCTTTATAAGACACAGGCTTATGAAATCTTTTTTGAATAAATAGCTTTTTAAATAAATACAAATTGTAAATAAACAATTAAACTTAGGCTAACTAGTTTTAAATTTAGACTAGTGTTTAGTATATATTAAAATAATATTCATGTGCCGTTTTGTAATTCCTCATACATTAATTTTAAATTAGCCAAATTGTTCTAACAGATTAAATTTTTCTCTATCATCTTCGCTATCTTCGCTAATAATATCAAATAAAATCCGTGAACAATGTTTCATGTTTCAATACTGCCTACTCACTATATAAGAAAATTAAAAATTTTCAATTCGATCATTATTAAACAAATTCATATATAAATAGACTAAAAAAAAAATTCCTTTCCATAAAGAACTACAAAAACCCTTTTTATTATAAAAATCAAAAAAAAAAAAAATCGAACAGCTACTCAATTTAGAATAAATAAAAAAAAAAACAAAAACAATTCAATTAAATTTTTGCATTTATTTTTACAAAAAAATTTTTTTTTTCGTATTTTCCCCCTCTCCACCTATTTATTCTTTTTATTATTTTCTTCAACATAACATACAATAATGGCAAGAATAAATAAAACAAAGAAAATAAAAAAAAAGGGGTGATTTATGATTTTTAACAAAATAAAGGTGTACTAGTCTTACATTCTTACATACATATAAATTAATATTGCATGCATATTATATACGATATGTATATGTATTGTATACGGATATTTAAATATGGAATACAGAATGGTAGGTAGGCATGTAAGTATGGAATGAAGGGTAAAAAAAATATAAAACAGAAAAATAAATGAAAAGAGAAAATAAGCTGTCATTGCATCGCACATTCATAATTTTATTAAATTTTTTTTTCTCATATTTTTTTTTTTGTATTGCTCTCAGGAATATTTTCCATATCTTTTTTTTTCGTTCCTTATTGTTTTGTTCTCATTCCTCATATATGTATGTGTTTATATGTATTTTATACATTTTATTTAGTATTGTATAAGAAAAAAATAAAAATGATTTTTGATTATTTTTATTTTAATATTATTGTTTGACATTGTCACTTGGAGGTAACCGCCATGTTGTTTTTATTTTCAAGTACATTTTATTATTATAATTGTGATTATTTTTTTTTTTTTTTCATTATTTATTTTTCATTTATTGTTATGGTTAAAGGTATAGAATAAATTAATTATATTTGTATATTAAAATCGGAGTAATTAATAAATTAATAATTAAGTATGTAATAGTAATGAATTATAAGGATTTTTTCTTAATACAATCAAAAATCAAATGATTTTGCAAGGACATTTTTTTTTATTCAAAATACAATTTTTAATTGTTTTGAAATTATGAATATTTTTTTGTAACTTTGATTATATAATTTTTCTCATATTATTTTTTTTATCATTATTATAAAAAGGACATTAATACGTCATCTGTAACTACATACTTACGCATAATATCATTATATACGCATGTAAATTTAATGGCTGCTACTACAATTATTATATTCTTTATAAAATTCATATATATATATATATACATACATTAAAATTGCGTACTTGCATCAAAAATATGTACATGAACGAGTGTATGTAAACACTTAATAATACAAAAAATATTCATTCCTATATAATATGTTAATAAAATATTGTATTTATGTGTATGTATTTTGGAGAAATATGGTTGAAATATGGATTGTATGGTTGTGAATGCATACTCGTATATATACATACATAATATATTTAAAAGAATTTCTCATTTTATTAAAATATGAGTACTATAGCTTTATAATATTAAAATGTGAATATAAATGTATTTTTCTTAAGTGTTTGCACACATTTACAATTTATTAGCTTAAGGACTAATGAATAAAACAAAAATAATTTTTTCTTTTTTTTTAAATACAATAATAATATGTAGGTACGTTTTGTTATAATATATGCATTATGCATTTAAGTATACTTTAACACATGACCAAGTTTTTGTATTATTTTTGTATACATGAGCTAATAATGCCAAAATTATTATTATTATTTTTGTTGTCATAATTATTATTTGCATATATTATATCTTTGCAAATTGTGTGTGTATAGAGTGTGAGTTTATAATATTTTCGTTGCGATACTATATTAAGGGTTAAAGAAATTCAATTATTTCCTCTGAAATATTTCAGATATGATTTGCATGCTTCTATATGTATGCATCACATAAAGAATTATAAAATTTATGAAATTATTATATATGAAATTTTTAAAAAGGGTTCTTATGCAATTCTTTGTTTATAAAAATTATTATTACCTATTATTTGTGCTGCATAATTGATATACGTGCTCTAATTACCTATAAGCTAATTATATTTTAATGAAATTATATATTAAAGTTTGTATACATAGAAATTAATAATTAATTATTATACAGATTTCCTTTGTTTTCTTCTATTTTTTTTTTGTGAAAATTTTAATGTTTTTTGCGAAAAAATCTTAATGTTTATTTTGGGCGTTAAAATTATTACAAGAGCGTTATTTTGCTCTTTACATATTAAAATAACAAATTATTCATCTTAATATTTTTAAGAGCTAATATAGTTTTTTTTAAATATTTAGGAAATATTAGAAAATAGAAATTGTGTATATTAATTTTGATTAAAAGTAAAAAATACTTTAACAAATTATACAATTTTTGGGTAACTATTGTGTGATAAATTGGGGTAATTATGTCTATTTTCACTTAATGTTTAATATGGTTTTGAGTTTGAATTGAATATGATTTTTAGAAAGAGGCTACAAAAAGTTGCGAATGTTGTGGTGGTCAGGAGGTTACTCCTGCCACACTCGGTTCCCTTAGAAATCTACAATCTATACGTTCCTAATCGTATCACAGTATATCAAGTATATCACAGATTATTAATTGAAAAATTAATAAAACAATAATTAGTAGAACAATAAATTAATAGATTGAAGCATTTTAATTAATAGTTAAAATGGAATACAATATTGAGCACCACATAGAATATAATGTTTGGCACAATTTTATTCTTAAAACAATTGCCAATTTGAAGATATTTATTTAAATTGACCCACTTTTCCTTTACATGAAATATAATAATTAAGTTTTGTAAAAATTCCAGATTGCATAAATTCTGGGATTAAAAATAACAAACCAATTTTCTTTATTCTATAATAATAAAATAAATATTATAAATACAAATTTATTTTTAATTCATTTTATATTGTCTTATATAGCCTTTTATTAAAATAAGATTTTTGCACTTTGCTTATAGTTCCAAAAACCGAGAAGAGATTTGGAGCAGGAACTCCAATACCACAACACTACGTAGATACTAAATACTACATAGATACAGTCGTATGCAGAAGGAAACCATTTGAATATCGAAATAATCCGGAAGATACAGAAATTACATAAAAACACTAGAAGAATTGGAAAGAAAGCATATATAATTCTCATTATGAAATGTGACATTTAAATATGAAGTAATGCGAAAACAAGTTGTCGGGTTGGATAGTGACATCTGCATATTATATACGAAAAATATTGGAGGATGCCCCGTTTTCAGAGTATGAAGGTTAGTAATTTATTATAGAGTAGTTGTGCAATTTTATTAGAAAATTTGCTAAAAATTGTAATTAATTTAAAAAATTAAAAATCAATATAATTATTATATCTACATTGAATGTTAAATGTGCTCTCATAGTAAAGTTTATAGTCCATAATTTATAGCAATATAATTTTCAGTAAATATTATTGAATTCTTGTAGCAATATTAAAATGGAATACTAAACTTTTTGTAATTAATTTTGAATCTATTTTTTTTTGGTATAAAAACACAATATTTATTATTGTTTTACTTACTTGTATTCTATCTTCTGGTAAACCAGTTTTCATTGATAATGTTTCTCTAGCACTAACATCCGGATAATGTGCTTCTTTAAATGCTTTCTCTAATTCATCCAATTGATTGCTAGTAAATATTGTTCTACCATGACGTCTTTTATTTTTCTTTTTACTATTATTACCACCGCTACTACTACCACTTCCCATACTACCTCCACCACCTAATAAATTATCATGATGACTATTACCACTATTACCACCATGATGACCATGATGATGATGATGATGATGTGCAGCCATTGCTGCCGCAGCAGCTGCTGCATGTGCTGCTTCAGCTGCTGCTGCTGCACTCATACCTAATGCTGAACTACCATTTAATATTGGATGATCATCATTACCATTTACAACAGAACCAGTTAAACGTGAAAAATCTCCTCGAGTTTGATCTATTTTATATGAGAAAAAGAAGAAAATTATAATAAATATTAAAAAATTTTAAATTGAGATTTTTTTTTAAATTATTTGCTTCTTTATTAAATTTAATCTTATAGATAAGTCACAAATGAAATACCATTCATTTAAATTTAAAGACAAAGAATTGAAAAACGTAATATTTTCTCATTTATTTCCTTAGAGACAAAATTTAAAATTGAAAAGGTAACAAAATTGAAAATTGTATAATATAGCGTTTTTGGTTTTATTAGAATGCAATTGCATTTTTAAAGGAAAATCATTAAATTGCTATACCTAAGGTTTTCTAAGATGACAAAATTAAATTTACTCGTATAAGATACGCCTTGTACATTATGATGGTATACTTTTCCTCTCTAACGTTAATGAATATTTAATTTTAGTTTAAAAATGAAAATATTCTTTTTATATTTGTTTCTTTTCAAATCAAATATTTTATTATATTATATAAGAGGGTTTTTGCCTCAAATATTTTAAGTAGTAAATTTATTTGTTAGATTTTTTTTTTTAAATTTAGAGTATAGAATATAAATTTTATTTTGTATTTAGTTGCAATGTGACCACAAAACTATTCCCTATTGCGGATAATTTAAAAGAAAACGATATATTTTTTTTTGTGTATGGGTACTGCAAGCAAGAATTTGATAGTGTAAGTTCGTAAGATTTTTATGAGGTCGAAGATTTTTCACTGAATTTTCTATTATACTTGTATGTGTCTAATATAAAAATGTATAGTTGTACTGAATTGCATAGAAATCTAATGCATTTTTATTGCATAGGAAAAATAAATTTTAGAATTATATTTGAAATTTATACGATAGTAAAAGAAAAGTGTAAAATATTTTGTTAATAGGGGGATTAAGAGAAAAGAAAAAAGCATTATATATGTGAACTATTTTAATTTTTAAAAGGAAGTTAAATAATATAGTTTAATTTATTTTTTATGTATTTTTAAACATTTTATAGATATTCCAAAATGCTGACTAGATTTTTGATAACAAAAAATCTAATAAAATTTAATAGTTTAAGAATTATATTTTGACTTTTATTATTCAATCAAATGCTTGGTTTGCGCTTATTACATTTTATAGCATCACAAATGATATAAGGCCGAATTATAAAAATGAAGATTTTTATTCTTTAATCGTTTTCGTGCGTTACATGTAGTTTATACAAAGTAGTTCTAAGTTCAATGTGATAAATTTGATACAATTAGGTATTCAAAAAACAAAAAAAAAATGAATTTTCTTAAATTATTATAAATAAAATTTTAATTTTCATTAAATATCGGGCATAACAGGGTTTTAAAACAATCATACCAATAGGATAAAGCAGCTATATAACAAATCAGAATGTTTACTTATTTCTTAACACTTTTAAGGAGTACCTATGAAAATTGAACTCAAAAAATCAACAGTTTTCTAGATTTTGAAGTGGGCTGATAAAGACCCCGATGATACTGTTTCCTTTTTGAGATCTGTAAAATAGCACATTTTCTTTGAAAAATCAAAAACAAGCAATAATTTCTTACAGTAGATTATTCTCTTATATTAGTCATAGTATCTTATTGCATACCGTTAGGAGGAGAGCGATAAATTAATGCAGGATTAATATAATAATGGAATTATTATTGGACGGGAACAATATTGTAAAAGAAAGTTGTTCTAATAAAATAAATATTTATTAACACCTATTAAGAGTTACAATTAAAGATCTTGGCATCTGACCGGAGTTCGAATGCAATATGTATAGGTATGTAATGTTAAAATTTTGAAAAAAAAAAGAATTAATTCATGAAAACGATTGTTTTTAAAGTTCGTTTTTTCATAGGGATATTTTTCAATGTTATTTTACGTATGCCTTTCACACATTAATATTAAATGGTGAATATTAGACTAAATTTGAATTTTATGTCCAATTGAATAAAAATAAATCTGACTTAAGAAATAGAAAACTATTAAATTATCATCAGTTTTTCTTTCTGCCCGATTTTTATTAAATACAAAACAAAATTTTTTAAAAAATTTTACAACGACCATAATAGCTGATTCTGTTTTTTTGTTTTTAGTATTTTAGTTAATACTAAAGCGTAAATAATAAAGTGTGTCTGAGACGCGATAATACTCGGGCTAGCAGATTTATAGCTTGCTTTTAAACGAACAAAAAATACCGATTGATATTATGCTTTTTAGGCCTTCTTTCCCGCGTTTTTATGAGACCTCAAAGTTGGAATTTTCTGAAAACAGTCTAATTTTTTAATTTTTATTTATAACGCGGCAAATATGACATGACAGATAAGGCCAAACATGCTAAAAACAAAAATCAGAAATGCGGTATATAGAGAAAAAATAAATTATACGTAGAAATTATTATCCTTAATTTAAAAAAAAAAAATATTTCTTTTTATCATACAAAATTTTGTGTATTTTGAAGAATTTATTATTAAGAATTTTTTCAATTAAATAATAAAAATTATAAAATGCAAATATAAAAAAAAAAATTAAATTGAAAATTATTCAAACCATTACCATATTCACTTTGTTAAAATAAAAAAAAAATTATGTACTTCCTTCCGAACAGTGATAGCAAAAGCACAAAACTTCCTTTCTATAATGTAAATGTATAACTGAGAGTGTATATAGGACCAAGTTTATATATTACATTCTAGTACTAAATTAGACATACCATAATGTTATACATATACTGTCTCTGCTTTCTACGTATGACACTCATTTTATGTACGAGTAATATTGTAATTTGTACCTTGTAAAAATCAAATAACACTCTTGTATATAATTCGTGTGTGAATTATTTTAATTAAGATGGAAAAAGACAGAAAGGAGAAAAATATTTTAAATGAAAATTTAATTAAAATTAGGAAATTATTTTTAATTCACTAATATCTTATTAAGAGATAAAAATATCTTTGGAATGAGTTTGAATAATTATCATTTTTCTTTTGTTTTTTTTTTTTTTTCTCTTTTCACTTTACAGTGATTATTTTATTTCTTTCTTACATTAGGCGACTTATGATATTTTTTTCAAAAATTTTTAATTTTCTTTGTTTTTTAATGTTAATTTAATGAAAGTCGCATTTTTCTTAGCGCAATTTTTTGTAGATATATGTTAATGTATAAAATATTTAAATACATATTATATTAGGTATATATATATATATATATATAGAGTAAGTTTATGAGTATATACATACATCCATTATATATGGAAAAATGTAAATTAAAGAAAAATTGCTTTATTGACTGTAAATGAATAGAGAATTTAGGTGCTAAATATACTTGTATATGCTAAAAGAAAATTACAAAAATTTAAAGAAGAGGAAAATTAAAATATCCTGCATATATACGGAATATGTATTAACAAAAAAAAAAAATTTACATTATCATTTTTATATATGTGTACACACACATATAAAGTTTCAGTTCATAATTTATTTGTTGAAAATTTTTTTTCTTAATTCAACAAAATATTATACGCCTGTATTTATTTTAGATATTCATAAATTCTTAGTTAAAACTTTATTGTTTTTGATGGCAAATATTTTTGAATTTTCTATATATAAAATAAATTTACCTTTATGTTAAATTTAGTAAAGTAAATAATTGTGTAGATTTCTATGATATTAGACTATATAAATTAAATAAATAAAATTGATTTAACTTAGAATTTTATTAATATTTTGGATTTGAATGAATATTTTGGCTTTTGTAAGGAATTTTTAGAACACGTTATTGCTTTCAGAAATCAGAATAATGCCAAAATAATAATTTTATGTTATTTTGTCTAAAAATTATTACACAGGTTTTCGAAACGGCCTTTAAATTGTATTAAAATTCAAAAGTTACAATCACGTTCCAAAATCAAAGTTTCTTTCACATTTTACAAATTTTGATTTTTTCATGTTGATTTTTTTTTTGAATTCACCATATATATACCATAAATAATGTTATATATGTATTATTACCATCTTCCTATAAAACTTAAAAATTTCTAGCCTTAGATCAAAAATTAATCGCCATGTTAATTTTAATATTAACTAACGTATACTAAATATTGTTAAGGAGAACAAAAATGTTAAGAGGATATTTTCGTTTCTTCGCTCTCATTCTTGATATGAAAAATCTCAAAGTTAGTATTTCTTAACAGCTGAAGTCTCTTAACAATCGAGTCTGTATTGTATGGGTTTTGGAAAACATTTGGAAAGTAAAATATTTTGGAAAATATAATAAAAATTTGGCCATTGAGTTTCTTAGGTCCATTATGTGCTTTCTGGCATATTGTATTAATACGCTTTCACTATTTTGAAAGATTTTTAATTATCCAACTTTTGTAGAAATTTATAAGATGGCGGTAAATCTAGTCCTTTAGAAAATTGAATACCATTGAAGAAATCGGTACGGTAATTGGAGACTAATAGAGTGGAATAAATTTTGAATAAGTGATATAAATTTCTAGAGTGATATATGTACAAAATTCGAGTATCAATAATTTATGGAACTTAAACCTTTAAATACTAGACACATATTTTTTTAATTATACAATATAAACTTGTGGGAGCTGTCAAATAACTGTTATAAAATTGTTTTGTGTTTCATTTTAGTATAAAATTTATTCGATTATTATAGAAATTTAATTACATATTTCAATTGAAATCCTTTGTACATATAAAATTATTCAATAACAACTAATCATTTATAATATTAAATATTTATTCATATAGATAAAGTGTAGAAACTGATTAATTTTTTACAAATTAAATTAGAAATTCTTAATATTACCAATATCAGTAAACGATTTTTTTAGGAATCTTTTTACAAAATATTTATGCTTTGTTGTTCAATACAGGAAACTGAAAATTTTATTTAAAATATTATTTTAAATAAAAAATTCGAATTAGAAAATATTTAATGACACTTTTCTAACTCGAATTTGTTTAAAATACTGCACCAATTATATACTAATCAAAAATTGTTAGAAAATTTGTTTCCTTAAAATTAAGTTTCCGCATAAATTTGAATCCAATCATTTGAATACTAAAATCAATTACAATATTTTGACTATTCTCCCATTGTTATAAGTTTAAAATTTTTTATTAAAGAATGAAAACGTCGTACATACTTAGAATTTTTAAGAAATGAATGAAATATGAAAAGAAGGGTTAATTAGATACTTTAACAAATTAATAAAGATAATTATTGTACCGAAATTGTAAATAAACGCCCATAGTTTACACCTATACATTTTACACTTAAAATTCAAAATTTCTTTTTATAAATTCAAAATAGTTAATTTTTAAATTGGTTTTTTTTTTGTATTTTGAACAAATGTTCTTTCGATAAATTAAATTAAATTTTAAGAAAGAGAAAATCTGACAGATTTTGTCATAATAAAACTATTATTCTCTTTTTAACACATCCTTTTTTTTTATATTGTAAATTTTCAATTGTGTGTAAATGCGAATATGATAAGGATGAATACACTTAATCTTATTTTGTGTATCATTGTAGTTTCTTTTTTAAAATTTTGTTTAGACTTAAGTCTTGCACATGTAAAACGTTCTATTTTGATGTATAAATTTATGAAGTAAAATCTAATAGAAGGTGAATAAAATAAAGTGACCCTACTTAACTGGAAGTAAGGGTATACAGTACAGTCTTTTTAATAAAAACCACTTAAAAAATTCTTTGCAGTGAATATTTAGGTTTTAATTCAGGCGATTGGTTTGAATTTTTAAATATTTTTGTAATTTTAGTGATTTTGTACGTAAAAGTGCTAGAAGTAAAAATATTATTTGATTTTATATTCCTTGATATAATTAAAATTTTTTGCTATTACTAGAATGTGAAGAATTTAATGCTACGCTAATGGAGCTAAAATACACGTAATTGTTGGAATAAAATATTTATATTTAAGCATTTTACAAATTTTCAATCAATTATAAGAATTACAAAATCAATAATAGAAATTTAACGTTAATTGAGGGGCACCAAAGTAATGATTTGGAATATTTTTACCTTGTTAACAAAGTTAGTTTATAATGTTCTTAAAAAAAAATATGTTCAGCTACGAATTCTGAGTCAATTTCAATAATGTCTGTCCGTCTGTTCCAATAATAACTCAAAAATTTATTGATCCCACCATAATTTTTACAAATTTACAAAAATAGTAAATGCTGGAGTCTTATATATCGAGGCAATGGTTCGGATAGCTGCCTTGCAACTGCAAAAGTTATTTGGCTATATCTCAGATATTATTGTAGCTATAATATGGAAATTTCGTGCAAAAAAATATTTTATTAGGGTGTTAGCTATATTTTATAAAACTAGTTGAAATTTCTTGACTTGTAATTGTAACTGCTATACAACTTCGTATATTATGAAAACTATTATAATTACAGTGTTAAAATTTTACATAAACGAATATGGTAATGTGGTCATAATTTTTAATAAAATTTCTTTAACATAGTAAGAGTGTATGTGGTAACTGCCTCATATATGTATTCGTACAAGTATCATAAATTTGACATTGTAAACTCTACCTATTCTTATTTTAATTTAATATTCCTTTAAAGAAAAGGAACAAATTTCGAATATTGCGGTGAGAAATTTACTTAACGTACTTCCTACCCACTATATATGATTTTCTATTTAATATTTCATTTGAGAGTCGATCAAATGCCAAACTGAAATTGTTTATATGGTGTGAAAATGTTAAAAATATGCCTTTAGTTAGACAAACACTATAATATGATTAAATTTTTTGATCTTAAAAGCAGTTTTATTCCAACTGAACTAAATTTGCTGAATTTGCTTCCAAAAAATATTGAAATCAATTTTCAATACAACAAATTCCATACTATAAATATGTTCCTATTTATTACCTTTAAGTAATTTAATAAAGTCATACTTAAAATTAGAGTCGACGTATAACAGAAATCTTTAAGAATACGAAACACATATATAGTATCACCTAATAAATTTTAAAATATTTATAAGTTTCTTTTTAATCTTAATTAAAGAAACCTTACCCTCGAATTAGGTTATTTTTATAAATGTCATAACCAAAATCGAGTACGTACATTGTAAATCACCAAATAATTATAAATATTTTATTTACTTCCCGTATTTCTAATATTTCATTTACTATACTTGACATTTAATCAAACTATTTTCATCTTAAATATTCTTAAAGCGCCCAAAAATCCGCAAAAATATTTAAGTCAAAAAATAAAATAAACGATTCAATTTATCCTTTTTTTTTTACATATAAATAAAATTTATTTAATAATATTCGTTTTGTACGTAGCTGTATACCTAAAGACATGGCAGATTTCATTTTATTTACTAACAATTCAAATGTATCGTATCTAAAGATATTTAGAATGAGAATAGTAAACATGAAATGAAAAAAAAAAAATTTTCGAGAATTTTAAATAATAGAAGAAGGAGAAAAAGAACATATTGTGCCGTTTTGCAACAATTTAAGCGTGTAAGGATCATATAAGGATCTTTATACTATATACAATATTATAATAGACTCAAAAAACCCATGGAAAAGGCAAAACAAGAAAAATTGAACTAAAAAAAAAAAGGATCTAAAAATTTTTTTTTTATTTCGTTTAATTTTTTTATTTTTTTCTTTTTCCTCTTTCACTCTATTATCTTGAAAGGGTTGAACTACTAATCGAATTAGATATATATATGTATATATATATTTGGATTTAGATTTCAATCAAAGAAAATATTCTTAGAACTTATCAATTTTCTTTAAAAATTGCAAGAGATAAAAAGAAATTGGGTACAATTTTAAAGGTGCTAAAAAAAAAAACCACAAGATTTAAATGGAACTTTCAATAAAAGGAAATAAACTCACTATTTTACATACAGACACACTAAAATTTTATTTTTTGTTGTGTGGTATAAATGTTATCCTTTCAAAAAACATTGTATGTATAAAATTGTACATTGTAATAAGATGAAGGTGTGCGAAAATGCTATTATTTTTTCTTTTTCTTGTTTTTCCTTTTGTCGTGTTTATGTCTAATTTTTAAAATTGGTTTAAGAGAAAAAAAAAGGTGGTTATGTTTTGATTTCTTTTTCTATTTCTCTTTGTATATAGTTTTGCTTGCTTCCTCAATAATATTGTGATCTCTAAATTGTTAGTTTTTTTTTTTATTTAAATGAATAAAATTAGAATTTTTTTTGTAGATATTTTGTACCAGCAATTTGATATCTTTTGTAAAAATAAGGGATTTATTGAATGAATAAGTGAATGAATAAAAATGTGTAAATATGTTGGTACATAAGTGTTATTATTTATATTATTAAATAGTATTAAGTGAAGAAATTAAAGAGTAAGTGATAACATGTAAAGTTAAGAATTTTTTGAAGAGTTCTATTATAAAATATGAGAATGCATATAGGGTAATTGAAGGACAAAAATGTGTTTGAATATAATAGGAGAAAGAATTTTTGTTTTTTTCTTTCAAAAATTAAAATTGATATTTTTACAGTCGAACACTGATGGATTGAACATGTTCTTAAATATTTAAAATATTTATATTTTATAACGTATGTTCGAAGGGATAGGGAATTCTGAATCGATTTAGTTTGGATTAAGTGAAAATTTGGTGAACTGAGCTAAGTTCAACAAATTTTCGCAAATGATTTAATATAGTAAATGCCAGTACTTTATTTAAATTAGATATGATCGGGATACTGGTTCAGGTAACTGCCATACAACTTTATAATTTATTTGGTTATATCTTAGAATCTGCTTCCACTGCAGTACTGAAATTTTCCAAAAAAAAAAAAAATATAGTAAAATGGCAGTTACATTTATTAAAAGTTGTTGAGATCTCATGAAACGGTTTTTGGCATTATGTTCAAAAATTATTGGAGCTATAATATAGAAATTTCGTAAAAACAAATGTATTACCTCATAAAAGGCTGTTATATGTGATAAAAATTGTTGAAATTTCTTGAGTTCTTGTGGTAGCTACTATACAACTTCAAAAGTAGTTTGGCCATAACTTAGAAAATATTGAAATATCAGTACTGAAATTTTGCATTAATTAATATGGTAATACGGAAACTTAAAATCGTAGTCTGTCCCATAGTCAGCCATTGTATATTTACTCGCATATAGAATAACAAATTCGTACGGGTATCACAGAGTTTACATTGTTAACTCCATTTTTTCTCATTTTAAGTTAAAGTTCTATGCCTTCAGAGTCCTATAAGAGTTCATTATAGCTATAGTCAAATATTAATTGTGCTAGATTTTAAAATAGAGAAAAAGAAAAATGTTTTGATTTAGTTTGATTGAAATTGGTCGAGCCGATGGGGTCCTGTTTATAGAAATTTTGATTATGTTATTATAATTTTTATTCCATTTGAGCTCCATATTTTATTAACACTCATTCCTATCTAAAATTCTAGAACAAGCTACGGAATAGGTTTCATTTTTACATTTTCGCCTGTACTTTTAAACGAACGAACTATACTTAAAGAATATTGTAAAAAGAATATGAGTTGATCAAAATTTGTAAAAGGGTTTTTTTTCAAGACACTAGTATTTTTGTTAACAATTCTTTTTAAAACTATCAAATAATAATATAATACTATTTATATGTGTATATACTTACATACAATTAAAAATTTAGACATACTCAAATTTCAGCATTGTTTGGCAATTACTCATATTTTTTTTTTTTTATTATTTTAGATTTTCTCCCATTGTGTATTCAAATAATAAGGATTATATTGGAATTAACTTATAAAATTACAATGATATTTTATAAAAGAAAAATTAGTAAATTATTATGATTGAATGGAAGTAGGTAAGTAGGTTCAAGAACTTATTAAGAAATTAGTAATTTCAAAGGAAATAGACCTTGTAAATTAAATTAAAGTAATTTTTTCAATTTAACTTGAACTTAATATAAAAAGAATAAAATATTTTGTGTAATTACATTTAATTAAAACTGAATTTAAGGGCATATTATAATGGTGTTTGGTGGTCAATTATTGAACGGACAGGGTTCAATTTTTATGATAAAAACATCATTAAATTTTGTGAATTTTTTAAATTGCATAAAAGCTTGAAAATTAATTAAAATAACTGTGTAATTAATGGTCTTGAATGGTTTTATATATATATATATATATAAATTCGAAGAGTTTAGATTCGTAGTTCAAATCTTGTCGATTATTAATTCTCAAAAATATTATGCTCTTATATTAAAAGAATTCTTTATATACAAATAACTATGCGTATATATAAATAATTTATGCGTATTTACGAGGCCCGATTCGTTTTTTGAAATTTTTTTCCAATATGAATTTATTAAAACATGATTTAAGCATTTTAAGTTCAAATTGATTTTATAGATTTGATAGTATAGATTTTTTAATCAAAATTTTTTCGAATACCAACAATGGAGAATAAAACAAATGTCTTTGTCGTCTTAATAAATATTAGCTGAGCGTCGTTCAAGTTCGTATGGGCATGAATTGCTGTAAAACATAAATTGAAATAGCCAGCATAGCCACATTTAATTTTCACGCATTGCATTTGTGTTTTTAATTAAATTGTCAAGATCATGAAAGTACCCCTGAGTTATATTACTCCACATTAGGTCCGGCTTTAACTTTAAGGTAGTCTTTGTTCAGAGACTAAAGCATCTGATTTGTCGCTTTAATTTTTCTCATAAATTTTCAATCGTGTTGAATGAAGATCTGAATTGAAATATGGCTATTCAATTCTCCTAAATTTATTTGATTATTCGAGAAAGCAATAACTATGCTTTGTATTTTTTGCCACATGGTACCATAATAAGTTTGTTAAACAAACGAAAGTAAACATTTGCTTAAAATTCACCATTTCATATATAAAACATGCCGGGCCTACTCCATGACTGGGCCTAAAACTCTCGCCTATTACCCTAATTGCGAATATCAGGATTTGTTTCATATACAATCAGAATGATATATTTCCTCATTTTCATTCTATATTGCTCCGCCCCTCTGGCCACCCTTTACTGCTCGGCACGCTGATCACACTGAAATTTTTCAATATAAATTCCTGATATCTTTATAAAACATTCAAAATACTTACGCCGCTTTTATATTGATTTAACATTTTACCAATTTATAAAAGTTATAAATTTACTTTTATAAAATATTATATTAAATTGGCAATTTTCCATTTAATATCTATTTGCAAATTCATTTTGAAAAGTACAGTGATGACAAAAAAAAATTAAGAGAATCTTTTCTCTTAAAATTTTAACAAAGCAACATTAGGAAAAAATGACATTTTCCAAAAAAAAAAATATAGCAATTTCTATAAATTTCATAGATTTTAGCAAACAACGCCTTTGTTTCTGGTTTCATTTAAATTTGTTTACATAATTTTCGTTTCATTTAAATTTAAATCTATTAATTCGCTCGAAATCTTAGAAAATTTTACTATAGTAGATAGCAGTAGTTATTCTTATATTCTAGGTTTTCAAAATTGGTTATTAAGGGAACAAATCTGAAGGGTGTTCATTAAATAAAATTTTAAAGGATTTTTGATCTAGTCTGCAGCGATATATGCTTTGAAAACACAACACAAAATATCTTAACTTCTTTCTAAATATATTAAAAAAATTGTAAATTTTTTGTCCTTCACTGTACAAAATTTTATAATAGGAAATATTATTTAAATTAGATTTTCTCTTTATTTTTTTTTCTTTCATTTCTTCTTATTCTAATAGATATAGGTTCTATAATTGATAATTTTCAAATAGATTATATTACCAATAAAATATTTTAAATTGACAATTTCGTGTAACTATATTATAAAGTATCCGAATATATATTCGTGTACGTATTATTGGAATATTTTTAATATTATGGAGAAAGAGAAAACATGGTAGAATAGAGGGGATTGAATTGAATTTTATGGAAATTTTATTTTCCTTCTTTCTTTTAAAACTGTGTACATATAGATATATACAAGAGAAAAAAAAAACATTTCCCTTAAGTTGCCAATTTAAGATAATTCAATTTAATTCTGTACTTTACATATTTTAACATTAAATGATTCCTTTAGAGAATTTCAATGTAAAGGACAATAAATAAAAAATTGCAAGAATAAAATAAGAAAAAAATATTCACGAATTTTTTTCTTCATTTTATTTCATTGCTTTCATTTCCATTTGGAAATTATTTTTTTGGTGTTTCCTTTTATATACGTAGCAACGGTATTTTCTGGTGTAACACAAAATAAAGTCGTGTATTTTATATTAATTTATACCTTGTATCTATATATATATATATATATATATATATATATATATATATACTTACAATATATTATAGCCTACTAAAAATATATAAACATAAAGGAATATAGAATGAAAAAAAAATTCAATGTGTATCCCTTGGGGCCATTCTGTTCCATAAAAAGGATATTATCATTTTCTATATAAAAAAAAAATTATATAAAAATTGTATAGCAAAAAAAAAACGCAAAAAAAATAAACACAAATAATAACAAAAATTTATAATAACAGTAGTAAAGTTTTCATATATTAAAATATTTACATAGCTATGTATGTATACAAATTCTATGAGTGTATTTGGGTGTGTATAGTTAAAAAATATTAGAATATTCCTCTTTAATTTTTTATTTAGCGTTTGTATTGGCACTTTAGAATGAAATTGTTTTTTTTGTTTTTCTTATTTGATTTTTTGTTTTTTTTTCTATACTCCCTGTGAAGATTTACTTGAATATATTTTTAAGCATTTATTGAATATAAAAGTAATTTTTCGTAAAATTTTTTTGTATAAAAGTTTTTATAACACGTGGCACGATGGTAGTTAAATAATAATAACACGACAAAATAAAGAAAAGAAATGAAATGCTTTTTTATATTAAAAAAAAAAAAATAGTATGTATATAAAATTATAAAAATAGTTATTGCATCATATTATTTCGTATATAATAAAAATAAATGATTTTCGACATGAGATAGAGACGCATAAAAGCGTATATTACAGTGTTAAATGGGTATACTATATAGACTTTTAAAATTGTAGGGATTATTTTTTAGGTTTTTTTGAAATTTACTTAGAATATCCTGACATATATTCCTGACTGATATAGGTCTGGATGGCATACTTTTTCAAAATATCCAGCCTAGATCTATATTCCTGATAAATTAGAGGAGGTTATAAGAATTTAAATTTTTCCTATTTATCCGCAGAATATATGAACCAAAGGAGATTTTTCCGATATATTGAAATGGTATCCATTTGTCCGAACTCAAGACAGTTTCTCCATTTCTCACACTTTGCTCTATATCTTTTTCGTATTAAAACATTGTATAGACAACTCGAATTTGAATGATTTAATCGACAACTCAAATTTGACGGTGTCCGCGCATATAATATAATCACTTTATAATTGCATCCCCATTTTGATAATTTTTGAATTATAATGATATTAATTATATAAAAATATATTAAAAATTATGTATAGTTTTATATCATACCCCTAAAAGTATGCAATATTTCAATAATAGCATTTTTTATTAATAAATTTTTCATTTTACAAAAATGGCTAAATTTTATTAAATCAAATAATTAATTTAAAAAATAAAAGATTTGTTTTTTTGAAAATATGTTATAGTTCTAGCAGAATATTACGTATACCTATATATGTGTACCTATATACACATTTCTTTCTAGAGAGAATCATTTTTGTTTCTCATGTTAACTGAACATGGGAAGATTAATTCACTATTTTCTTGTTTACTGTGATATTAATTTAGTTATTTCAAATAGTTTTATAAAATATACACATAGATCATTATTTCACTGCAATAATTATTTTAAAACTTTTATGATACATAGGTGAAGAAATTTTCTAATTATCATACCTTACGTTTTCCTTGTAAAACTTTATTTGAAAATTTATTTTTAAATATAATTGCATATACACATAATATTTACAAATAAATCTGTGCATTGTCATAATGTAGATAATTAATATATTAATAATAGCGTTTTATTATGTATAGCTTATATCTTATTAAATAATTATGTATACCTTAAAACATACATAAAAGTTTGTTAACATAAATTTACAAGATTTACTGCTGTTTTTTGTATACGAATTTCTAAAATGAAATTTTTAAGAATAAATTAATAACACGTTCCTGTATTACTAATTTTAGAAATATTAAAAATTAATGTACCCACTTATTCTGGAATTTGTTAATGTAATATGCAAATTTCATGTAAACAAATGTATTTCTATTAACAGTTCTATTTTAAGTTTGATTATCGATCTCATTTTATTATATACGAGTACCATGTTTGTTTGTCTATCCTTTTATATAAATTTTGAAAAAAAAAAAAAAAAATTATTACCAATTCAATTATATCTAGGCAATTGAACGAAATTTATTATTAAATTCAATAACTTGAATTCGTTAAATTTATAAATTATATGCGTTTGCAAGTATGTATATGCGCGCTTTTTTATATACAAAGGTATTTATGTTCACAAATCACGCATACCTACAAAAAAATATAACAGTAAAAAAAAATTTAAGTCGAATATTCACCCTAAATTCAATGTAATTTTTTCTCATTTTTCCGAAAATTATTTATTTTTTTTTTCTGATTTTTCATAACATTTTCTTTTTTCTAAAATAAAATTACCACTTAAGAAGTATAAAGAGCCATAGGAAAACATCACCCACTAAAAATACCGTTGATTTTCAATTACCCAATTGAATTGAACCTTTTTATTTTTTTTTGTTTTTTTTTGTTTTTTTGGCTCTATATAATGTATACTATGTCTTAGTATGGTTATACATTCATATTTTGTGTATGTAATATTGTTTATATTAAAATAATAACATGAATGAATTTTGTATATTTTTATATACAACAAGAAGTAGCATTGAGAAGTATGGTATATTGAGAGTTTTATTGCCCCAGATATAGAAAAAAGAAAATCAAAAACAAAAAAAAGAGAAACAAAACAACATGGTTACAAAAGAAAAACAAAAAATAAACAAGAATTAGAAAAAAGGACTTAACGGTATTTTGCTTTTCTTCAAGGATTTTAGGAATTTTTTTTTTATCATTTTCTATTGGCAAATAAATACTTAAAGAAAAACAAAAAAGATTTAAAAAGAAAAGAAAATTTTCAGATTAACACAAAATTTTATAAGATTTGGGGTTATTTTTTTTTTTTGTATAATATAGCTAAAAGAAAAGGTAAAAGGGAGGGGGGCTAGCGCGAAAGAGTGGGGCTATCACGAAAGAGTAGTATAAAAATAAAAATAAAAATTGGCGCAAGATAAGGAAGGTTTAGCAGCAGCAGTAGAAGAAATTAAGTTATAAAACAAAATTAAGAGGAAAAGGAAGAAAAGGAGAAAGTCCTCCTATATTTTGAATATACAATGGTTGGATCAATATCGAAAATGAATCTCCTAATAAAATAAAATCTCTTATTATTAAGGGAAAATGTTTTAATTTTATTATTTTTTTATTCTCTCTTCTTGTTTTTTTTTTTTTTCAATTTTAGAATTTTTCTCTTGATTTCTCTTTTATTTTTTCTTTGCTTTTCGTTCTTCTCTCTCCCCTATCACTTTTAGTATAATTTGAAATTTTAATATAGAGAATTAACTAATTTATTGATTGGTAATTTTGATAGAATTTTGTTATTTTCTTTTTTTTTTTATAAAAATGTTATATGTATAGGTTATGTATATAAACTCAAGTCTTTTGCGGTGGAATTGGCATTTGTTTCAATTGTATTTTAATATATTTTTGCTCTATATTTGAGTAGTTTAAGTTTATCTCTACATCGTATATTTATTTTTGAGTAATAAAGTAAGAGGAACTGTACCAGGCACATAGTCAGCAGTTTAATAGTTTTGGAAGAACAATATTAATTTGGAAAGCTTATATGTTCTTAAAAGATATTAGATTTAACTATACTGTACGCGGCAAAATATGTTTTTAAATTGCTAAAATGTTCTATCTAACAGATTTTGACACTGATTTCGTAAATCTATCATTTCAGAGAAACTAGATTTCATATTTTGTATAATTTTTAAATTTTGTGTGTACATGTATTTTACGTTCTAAACGGACGACCTTTTATTAGTTATGATGATTTCTTATATTTAGCTTTCTAGGAAAACAAAATTTTTCGTACACACTATCGTCCCAGGCAGATAGTCAGAATTTTAATAGTTTTTGGAAAAATCGTGTATTGAGCAGTACAAGTAGGAAAAGTAGTTTCGTGTTTCGTGCATTCTTCATACACGTACGTTCTGATGTTATTGTGGAGATTTCGTACTAGAAATACGTCTTAAATTTTATTAATTTTTTTAATGAATATTGTTTTTTTTTTATTTTTTGCTGAAAATTGTTGATTATTTGAAATAGTTCAATTTTAAAATAGAATAATTATTTGACATAATAGGTGGAATAATAGCGGGGTGGTGCATCGTCAATATTCAAAAAAATTTCTACGTTTTATTTTCATTATTTATTAGATTTTTGTTTTCTATAACTTTATTATGGCTCTTCTATTGCCTTTCATTGAAAATTTTTCTGTATTTTTTTTAAGAATTTGATTTAAATTGCTACAAGGTAATTTAAATAATAAAAAAAAAAAATAAATGAATGGAATAACAGAAATTTAGAATGGAATTTAAAATAAGGGTCTGAAAAATGTAGATTTTTCATTTATTCGGTTTTTTTTTTTTTTTTTTTTTTAAAGTGTATTGGAAAACGGGGTTTTATTAGTATATTTTAAGAGTATCTAGGGGGTGTTGTTTTTTTTTTCTTTGCTACTTTTAAAAATTCAATAAGGAAATTTAATTACTTTTTTAGGATAATTGGAAAAATGCTTATTGATTGCGTTTGTTCGAATATTATAAGGAAAACAGTTTCATTTTTTAATTTATTTTATTCTTTTTTATTGAAGAACTTATTTTGGGTTTATAATTGGTTCTTGAAAAATTATTTTATACATAATACAAATATGTACATATGTATATATGCTGCAAATGTATATATACATTTTATGAGTTCTCATTAGAGAGATGAGAATGATATTAAAGGTGGAAAAGGAATACAAAAAAAAATATCAAGAGGAAATTAATTTACAATATTATTTATAGATTTAAGTAGGTATTGAAAAAGTGCGTACATAACACAAGTGATGTTGTACATTCATTTTGTATGTAACATATTTATAGTATGATTTATAGCCAATATTACAAAAATATACAAGTATACATATGAATAAATAAAATTGGTTATTTTACATAAACATAAAGGGTTGAGGCTATGTTGTTGATGGAAATAAATCACAAGTTATTAAAACAAAATTTTAGAAGAGGACTATTTGAAAAGTCTTTGCATTATTAATGGTATATGGTATAGCTTTTCTATAAAATTAAATTTCTACTTTCAGAAAATTCAGTATGTATGGAAAAGAGATTATCATTTCGAAGCTACTTTGGGAATTCGAATAAATAAATATTGAATAAATAAATATTGTTTATATAAAATATCTGACGTAAGAACTGCAAAATATCGAAAATAAATTAGTATGATTGTATAGATCATCACAACGGGCCTTGGTTGCCTAGGTGTACCCTTCGGGGGACCGTGCAACCTATATTTGTATAGATGCAAATAATTATATATATTATACACCCTTATGATTTTATACCCAATTGTGTCAAGTTCAACAATACATATAATTACTATTAACAGTTTATAAATTTCGCTTTTAATGCCGTGCGAGTTAGAAAAAATCTTTAAGTAAGTTTTTCATTTTTCAATAAGATTTGATATTAATGGCTCTTAAATGTAAAATACCTTTCGTCGTGCAGTGTTCATATAACCTAGTTCATATTAGTAACTAATTTAAATTGAATTTTTGGTAACTATTGCCATCGGACCACTATTGGATGAATATTCCTTATCACTGATTAAAATTCAATATGGAAAATTTTATTTAAATTTTTTTGGAAAGATGTATAGAGCTATATATACCAGTAAACTTATAAATAATTTATTTACAATAAATAACATTCATATGGGCACTCAAAAAATTTTTTTTGTATTTAAAACAAATTGAATCTCATATAAACATCAATTAAAAAGTTAAAAAAGAAATTTTATAGCAATCTAGTATGTAAATGGAAATCAAACGATTAAAATGTTCCAAAAAAAATTAAATTTAAAACTTGTTTTAATTCATTTTGAAGATTGCAAAGAAAAAAAAATTTTATTTTTATTTTAAATGAATTTCGTTGGCATTTCTTAATGGGCACTCAACAATAACAATTTAAGAAATGAAAGGTTTACATACTTTTTAAGATTTTTGTTCCTTTGTAAAATTATAATATTAAATTTATAGATCATGTTATGCATAAAGGTGTTTTAAATTGCTTTTTTTTTATAATATTGAAATTAAAAAGTTTTAATTCATTCATAACTTCATGGTTACTTCACAAAGTAACTTTGACATTACGTATGTGATTTTTCATTATAAATTAAAGTAATTTTTCTGATAGTGTAAAGGATTTTTGAAGATTTTTCTTTGGTTTTTTCATTTTTTATATAGCCAGTAATAAAATAATTTTATAATATTGTAATTGCACTTTTAATAAGTACAAATATACAAAGTAGTAACTTTGATCGGGATTTCAGTATGAATACGGTATTGTTGAGCGGTTATTACTAAAAAAGTGGAAATTCATGCACGGCTGCACGCAAATGTGTAAATTAATTTTTGCATGTTTTTAAATTTTTTTTTGCTATATTTAGAGCTCATTTTAAATTAGTCATGATTTTCAATCACATTCAAAGCAATTTTGCATATGAGTTTTCTCTTTCTTACGCTATATATTTTTCATTTGAAATTTCCTGTTCTAAGGTCTATTTTGATATGATATTTGGATATGATAAAGTTATAAGATTTATTTTAAGGTATTGGTACATCATTATTTTAAGGTAATTATATAAAGGTATTTATTTTAAGGTGATTGTCACTGAAGTTAATCTGAGAGTTAATTGTAAGCTGAGAATAGATAAAACTATTTGTGTAAAATTTATCGCAATCTTTCAAAAGAATGATCCTAAATGTTGCATAACTGGTACCAATTACAGTATTATTTAATCAGTGGCCTTGGTGGTATTTAGCTTACGTTTAACTTAAGCTTTGTTACTAATATTTTTTCTGATACATCATTAAATTAGTTTTAATATTGTTACGCACAAATACTCATAGAATTTGCAAAAAGTAGAAGAATAGTAGTCTTAATACTAAATTTTTTTATGTATTATTTCAGTATTGAAGTCTGAGTATTAGTTTCTGAGATGAGTTATAAATGGCTATGGGAAAGAAATTTTTTTTAATTTTTCTCCTTTGTTCTGCGCGCCAATTATATTTAAACTATATATAGATTATATGAGTTTCTTAGTTGAATAGGGTTTTAATAAGGCATTTATTATATTGTTAATCAATTCTGAAAATTTGGTGAGCATAGCAGAACTAGTTTTAAGTGAATTTAATATCGATGGGGGGAGTGGATAAATTTCTAATTTAATCTAAACTAAAAAGTTCGTATAGGGACTCAAAAACAATTTGTCGCTAATTCATAAACTTCTTATATTATTTCAAGTGTTTAACTCATAAAAATTATAAGAAACTTATATAAAATTATTGGTAAAAAATGATAATGAAATTTTATAAAAATGAGGTAAAAAAATTTTTAGATGACTAACCTTTGACTTCAATAAAATCCTATAGGATATAATTACAAAAAATGATCTTGCAAATACAATATTTTTTTATTGTTTTTATTAAAAATATTCAAGTGATATGTAAGCTATATTTAAAGCGTAAAATAACAGATCCTTTTTAACACCTACTTAACCATTTTGAATTTTTTTTTAATCTTTCAAATTAAACACCTTGCGTGTGAAATTTTTCTAGATTTTGTAAAGGAAGATTCATTTAAATGATTATTCATACTTTTTATTATTATTTCCAAAAAAAAAAAATATTTATAAAAGTCAATATTAAAGTCCGACGTGCACACACATACCATTTCATAGTTTAATTGCATAAAATGATATGAGAATTTTTAAACGAGCAAAACAAAAGGATTTCTTGGTATTTTCTTTTCACTTTCATTTAAGGATTTCTATATAATTTTTAAAATATTATTTTATTTTTTCAAGTGGGTACCACAATAGGTAAAAAGAAAATAAAGAAAGAAAATCAAATAGTTTTTTTTCCTCGTATTTGTTTTTATAGGACTCTTTTTTTTTTTTACTTCATTTTCTGTTAAGCCCAATTGATTAAAACCAGATGAGCTACTGAAGTAGTTTTCTAATGAAATTCTCAAAGAAAAGTAAAAAAATTCTATTTCTTAAGAAATATACAAAAAAAAAAAACAAAATTATGGAAGGCCAATCGGATTTTTTTAGAGAATCGAAAAGGAAAGATAAAAATTTATTGGAAAATATGTTACAATAGTTAATGATATAGAAGTATACAAATCATTAGTAAAATGAGGGCTATTGAGGTTTCGGTAGACTAAAAGAGAAATTAATCAAGCAGACACAGTTGTTGAATTAATCAAGGGTATTACAAGTTTTTTGTCATTCGGAGTTTAAAACATTGATTTGTTTAATGTCAAACTTTTTAAATCAGTTCATCTTAGATTTTTTTGTTTGGCTTTTTAAAAAAAGGTTTGGAAAAAACAAGAAAACAATAAACCAATAAAATTACAAAATACTTGACATACAAAATGAATATTAGGGTACAAAATACAAATTTGAAATTGGAGAAATTCAATTCCAAAATATTGACAAAATATTTATTCCAAATGATTTTCGGTAAATTCCTGGAAATCGTACCTTTACTCTAACAAATTTTCATTTGAAAAATGCAGTATATCCGAAAAAAATTAACATTTTAAAAAGCATCAATATCTAGTGCTTGCATTTACTTGGAAAACTCTCAATGAATTCCAATTTGAAATCAATTTTTATTCGTTAGTATAAGAAAATCTTAGCTTTTAAAACTTTATATTTCAATATAATATATTTGTAAATAGAGCCTGTATTCAGCAAACAATTCATAAATATTTTGGTATGGAGCAAAAAGAAAAGTTTATTCTTCGGCTTGTTAACGGCCTAAACTCATATAACATTTTTGGGTCAATTTAAAAATTTCCAGTACAAAACTGATTTTTTTTAACATTTAAAAAAATGTTGTAATTAAATTTTTTAGTCCCAGTTAACAATGGCTTAAGCAAACAGAAATTTTGATGTAGATTTATTATTAGTAATAACTGTACTAAATATATGACATAAAACATATTATGACATATACATACATACATGTATATGATGCATACAGGGTGAACTTGTTACGTGGCATAATCTCTCGGGTGTAACCTTTAATAATGATTTTTCCTAGAAAACGGGGCTTTGGACAAAAAAAAATTTTAAGACGTGATATGAAAAAAATAAATTGAATAGGGTAAATTTTTTAGTAATTGGTCACTGTGAAAAATTTGACATTTTTTTTCTTTTTTTCGACTTTTCTTCAATTACTTTTTAAATAATGCCTCAAATGACAAATTGTTTTCTTTTTAAAATAAAGATCTACGTTTCAGTACTCCATTGCATATTATTGTATTTTTTAAATCGATTAATAATTATGGAAGTAATGACCATTTAAGTCGATACAGTTTTTTTTGTCGAAACTAAAACGGACCCTCTCCTTCTCGCCCACGAATGATTTTTTTTCATAAAAATATTCCATTTTTTTTTGCCCCCGAGATATTATACTATGTTACAGTTTCACCCTGTATATCATTTCATTTTTCTACTTAAATTAGCACAAAAATCTTAAAGAGGCACTTCTCTAAATAAATTAGAAACAAAAAATTAAAAATAAAAATAAAAGTAGCACATAACATAAAAATTCAATATGTCACTGTTAACTTGTTGGAAAGAACATGAAAAAACAAAAAGGAATATAGGATAGGCGTAAAAATGCGTACATAAGTAATTTTCATAAATATACATACATACATTAAAAGGACTAAATTTTATGTTAAATTACAAACTCTTTTAATTCATGTATAGATGCATATAATTTTATATAAATATATAAATACTGTAAAGTAAATAAACATGTGAGTAGTTTCGAGAAGTAATTTTAAAGAAATTGTATGTGCATATACAAACATATTATGTACATATATATATATGCATAAGTAAAAGATTCAAAAATTTGAGATTATGAATACTTGCACATGCTTACATATCGTATAAATTCTGTGTATATTCCTTATGTGTTAAAAGATGACATGCACCATATGATTTTGTTTATCATAGTTGTTGTAATGAAAAACTAACTGGTATGACGTGATAAAATAAAGTGTTTTGTTTTTATTCATATTTTACATCCCGATGTATGTATATGCAAATTTATCCTTCTGTAGTAATTTTTATTTTATATTTGTGTACATACAGCGTGTTTAGTTATCCAGTACCGTTTTAGTTATTGCTTACCAGCAAATTAATCCTCGTGAGAAATAAAAAAAGCAAAATGAGTTCTCGTGTTGCGAATGTTTACTCAACACTAACGCAATATTGAGTTAAAGTTGAGAAAGTACATTTGTTACTTACCTCACCTGATTTCGTCATTATGTTTTCGGTATGTTACTAGTAACACTGTTGTAACATCTTTGGGGCGTTTACTTTTTGATTAACCTATAGTTTCTTCTTTAAAAGAAGAATACCTAAGGTTTTAATAATTCATGCAAAATTACACCGTAGAAAATTTAATGTTAAATATTACACCATAATGATTTTCCTGGGATTTAAACACTTTCGTGTATTGGTTTTCAGTTAACAAAGTTCGATGAGTAAAAAATTGTACGGTCAATAAATCAATAAGATTAATAAATTAGAATAAATGTTTTCTAAACTGTATATAGGTTAAATTCACAATAAAATTATATTTGTTTAACAAAAATTACTTTATAAAAGAGTAAAAACAATTTTCGAGAATAAATTTAATAACCATATTGCGAGTGATTCGGTACTTAGAATTTTACAAAGCCAATAACTCATTTTTTGAATAAACACAACTACAATTTCCAGCTTATTTTATAGATTTTAATTTATATTGAGTATTCAATAAAATTTCCAAATAGTCTAGATCATTCCCTTTAATATATTCGAGTATTCTACAAAACTTTTATTAAACCAAGAAAAAATTTGTTTTGTTATTACTAAGTAACTTACTGAGTAATTACCTCATTTGTATTAGTGACTTCTTTTAATAGCATTTTAAATGATTTTTTGGAATGACAATAACAATAAATTAAAGAAAATTAATTTGGAATTTTATTATTACTTTATGATAATTAATAATTTTAAATTTAGATAATTAACACATTATGAGCGGTTGGCCTAGCACAGGCAACAATGTTGCGTAGCGGGCGAATATACAATGTATACATACGGATACATAAAAACTTTGAGGGCCCTATTACTCAAAAAATAACAAGTTTTGAAAAAAATATAAGAATAAAAAAATGTCTAGAATAAGTTTCTACATCCATATTGCCTATAATAGGATTATAATTGACAATCCACATAAGCGGGTACTAGTATCCGACCCGCTCATAATGTGTTAAATAATAATCACCCTGTTTATGATTTTATAGTATGTATGTGGTTAAGCTCTCATGAAAACTCATGAAAACATACAAATGTATGGTGTACTAAAAATTAAAATGTGAGAAAATTGTATAAGTTTTACTTGTAAAATAATAGTAAAAATAGAAAAAAAAACTATAAATATTAATAAAAATAAACTAAAAGAATACTCTTTAAAAGTTTCACAATTCCCTTAATACTATACACATTGCATTTAAGTCTATTTTTTCTTTTTTGTTTTTCTAAATGTTTTTATAATATTTACAATGATATTGTGTACATCTACTGTATAGTACAATGATTTTTTTTATTGTTTTTACAAGTTCAAAGAAAAGCTTTGAAAAGATTTGAAAACGGGTCGATGCATGGGGTTGTTAGGGAATTATATCTGGTTATATACATACACACATATATGCATATGAAGAGATATCTAATATAAAGATAAGTGTACTTTACTGTTCTTCAAGGATTAATTTTTGTCACGTTGAGCTTATTAATGCATCATGTTATATTTATATTTTTATATTGTTTTTATTGTTATACTTTTATTATGTTTATATTATTTGGTTGATATTTTTTTTTTTTTTGCTTTGGAAGGGGTGAAAGGCGTACCGCGATTTGCAATTTCATTGTACATATATTATATAAATGTAAGAAGATTTTCTCTATTTGCTCTATTAAAATTGTTAAGGATTTTTTTTATTTTATTTTATTTAAAAAAAAATTTGTTTCAACACTTACGATGTTATGGTATTTTTATTGTTCCATATTTAAATAGTTTGGGGTATTCCGATTCAGTTTGTATCGTTTTAAATAATACAACAATAGATGTGTGAAAAAAGTTATGTGCAATGACGAGAATTTTATCAATTCATTAATATAGGACAATTTTATGCGCATTGTTTAACGCTTGCGAGACTTTAATAAAAGAAATTTGAGTATTTTAATATATCTCATTGTTGCTAAAACATGCCGATGACAGGGATCCTGAGAGTGAATGCATCTACTACGGCTGTTGACTGTTTCTTTGCGATAGTGGTGTAAATTTTGGGAACTTGTGTGGTTAACTGTTTAGAAAAGTTCTGTGATTCAAATGGCCAGGGCTGTCATGTAGGTTAGGTAATATTCTGGTACCCAATTTAATTGGGACATTTGTAGAAATTTGCTGACTTGCTATGTATACCAATTTTCCCGCTTTATATTAATATTATGTACGTTATATCGTGTTATAATTAAACCACAATGATTTATTTAATTTTCAATTATATACGTATTTATTTTTTTTTCAATAATATACTATTGCTCCTTGAAATTTAATAGTCATTTGTATTAATGTTGATAGCTATAATATATTGATTCAATTATATATGTGTATTTACAAATGTATTCAATATACATATATATATATATATAATTTTTGAAAATTTATTAGGTATAAAATAAGAATTGATTATTGATATAATTGGTCAATTAGACAAAGAACCAAAAAAAAGAAGGGGGATTCTTTACATTAAGTGTAAATAATAGCTTTTAAATAATAAACACAAAAATATAAATATACATATAAACAGCAAATAATACCCTATAAATACTTTAACATATTTGAATAGTATTGAGTAAATGAAATTTGGGGGCCTTTTGTATTACATTTCTCTTAAAGAACATTCACATTACACACACCTATTGTTGATAAAATGCAATAGGAAAATTGTTGTTATATGTACCTACATTAAAAAGGATATTTTATTATTTATATATATAGGTATATGTGAAATAGATCCAAGGATAATCATATCAATTACAGAAAAAAAAAAATAATAATTACAAAATCATAATAAGAAAAATGAAAATTGATTTAAGTAATTGTTAATCAAAAAGTTTCATATTACAAATACAATATTAAATTTGAACAAAAAAAAAAAATATATAAAATTTTTTATTTCATATAATAATGATGTCCTCTTGTATATGGATGCAATATATATATATATATATATATATATATATATATATATACAAAGAATGCATTTCATACAAATAAATTATGCATAAATTTTTTAACAGATTTAAGGTAGATTACCTTGTGTATTTGTGGGAATGTTTGGTAGGTGGTTTTGTTTTGATAGAAATTTGTATTAGTAATTATATAATTAAAAAAAGGATCTTATTAACTATAAAATATTAAATTACACTTGAATAAAATGTTTTTTTTTTTTCTGAAATAATTGTGATAATAATAGAATTTTTGTAAGAATTTTAATTTATTTAAAATATAATGAGGCTTTAACAAAATTTAAATATTTAGTTAAAAAAGGTAAATTTTACTTTGGGAAATTTAATCTATTGTAAATAATATAAGGTGGTGAATTTTGTGTATAGAAATAAATATATTTATTTTTTATTATATACATTGTTCTTAAAATAGTGAAAATTTTCTTAAAATATATAGGCTTATAATATAATTTGATCAACAGGATATTCTTAAACTTTACAATAAAAAAAAAAATAAAAAAAAACATTAAAAATCTTTCCTATAGTCAATTAAACTGGTCTATATGTACAAAGCCTCGAAAATTTTGAATTATAGTGAAAAATTTTGAATTAATTTTAGTGAGTTCGACTTACATTAATTTAATGGTCATATTTTAGGTATAATTCTTTTGGGTATTTATTCTTTTATTTCAAAAACCAAAAAATTCTTAATATTTTTAAAAATAAATTAACAGGAAATTTATTTTAAATTAAGAAACTATACTAGAATTCGCTTCCTTATTAACAAAATATTATCGGAAATGGAAAAAGCTAATTTTTATAGAGGGTCGCAGTGCAAATATTTGTGAGAAGTGTAAATCAAAGTGTACGGAATGGAAATTTTTGTTTTTTCTACTCCACTTGGGAGTATTAGGAAATTTTTCACTTGACAGAGTTAAGCGTCAGTTTTACAGGTTTTTACATTGAGTTAAATAGGGCAGTGACCAGCCTGCCGTAGCTTTTTTTTTAATACTAAAACTTATTGGATACATGGGCAATTGAATATTTTATTTTTTATAATATTGTATATAAAGCTGTATATAATATTAAGTATAATTATTGTAGTGATCTGAACATCCAAGGCCCTTCGGTTATAGGACCGGTGCCATAATTACTGCACCATTGGTCCAGAACTACGGGGTGGATTGGATTGCAAAAAAAAATTTTGTTCCAAAATCTTCTTATATTATCATGTCTTCTTCTTATGTCTTATATTGCAACTTTTTTTAAATTCCCTTAAATTCTAAATTTAAATATAATTTGCTAATTTATAGCTGTATTTTTTTAACTATTTTAATTTTTTATTTGTTAAAGTCAAGTGGATCAAATTAAGTTTTAATTTTTGTTTTCATTCTACCTTAAAAATTATTCACTCACTTACTCAATCACTCACTAAAATAATTTTCATATAATATGTACAATAAAAAATATAATTATTCATTCATTCTATTCAATAAATATTCTAAAAACTCAACTTTCAAAGAAAAAAAAAAGAGGAACAAAAAAAAAAATTAAAATATAAAAAATTTATAAGAATATTAACAAAAACAAATAACAAAAGGATAACGTATATAAGAAAAATGCTTCTTGTGTCCTTTCTTGTGCTCGTTTTAATAATCATTGTTTCCTTACTATATATATATATATACATATATGTATGTGTATTTGGTATATACTAAACAATACTCCTTTAATAAGCTTTAAAATGCCCCAAGAGTATTATTCTATATATTATACCCGAACTTATTCTTATTTTAACACCTTATATTTTTGTTTCTCCTTTTTTTTTCTATTATTTATATATATATATACCTATATGTATATTATTTCTTAAGACTGAATATATGATTATGAAGTACATCATCCGAATCATAGAATTAACTATTATATTATGAAGTGATGCCTATCTTAATATATGATGCACATTCTATAAGTATATACATATTATATGTATGTAGTTATTTTACATGAAAACCGAATTGTAAATATTTCGTTATAAAGTATTTAATACAGGGTCAATAAGCTTTATAATTACAACATAATTGGTGGATTATAAGAGTAGAATTTCGAAGCATTTCAATGGCTATTAACTCATGGAATTTCTAAAATTTTTGTGTATTAGCACTAGGTCAGAGCAAAAGCAATGTATCTGGAAATATTTTTGTTTTTTGAAATCTTGAATTTTTCGGCAATTTTAATTATTCTAAATTCTATGTCTATTTATGAAGAGTATTGAAAAATCCTAAACACTTTCTATTTCCGGTACATTCAGTTTTCAAATTCAGACGAATATTCTTTAATTGCAAGACCCTCCTCTTCAGATTTGTTAACTCTAAAAGTATCCTCCAAATATTTTCATTATTTTTTAATGGTTAAAACATCCTGTAAATCCTTATAAAAATATTCATTATGCTAATAAAAGCTTTATTTCATTCAACTTTGAATAAGAAAAGAAAAAATATACAAAAAAAAAAAAATTAAAAAAGAAAAACACTTTAACATATATTTTGCCTTTGATTGTATTATGAACTGAAATATAATGGTTAAATATATATATACAAAATATAAGTACATAGGTATGCAGCAGTGTCATTCTCATATGATTGCATATTTACATGCACATTTTGTTTTTTTTTTCACAAAAGATATTTTAAGCTACTAAAAGAAAACAAAAGTGCCATATATGGGTACACTAGAGTACACATAACATCATCACCATTATGCACATACAGTTTTGTATTGTAGTTAAATTACATATTAACTGTATAACATGTCATCTATCTATATAATATATAATGTAAATAATGCTTATAAAAATATTAAAAGTGTAAGAAAACAAGAAAAAAGAGAATATATAATAAAAAGATGACAAGATCGGGGATGCTAATGAATAAAATGCAAGTAAAAGTAGTCTCTAATTAGCTGCAAAGTTGAATAGTGAGTGGTGCAACGTTTAACACCCTTAGAACAAAAGAAATGCCAGCAAAATAAGAAAACAAAAAAAAAAAACAAAAAAGAAATTAGATAGACACTTGTGTATAAAGAATCTACAAATATGAACACCTATGTATGTATATACATATATATGTACAAATATATATTTAAATAAAAATAAAGAATATATATCACATATGTTATGGGTATATGATGTGATATTAGGATAAAAAATAAGTAAGGAAAAATGAATAATGAATATTTTTGTTTCTAGATAGTCTTGTACTACTTTGTTTTTCAATTGTAAATATTCTATGTATATATATAAAATATATATTACATATATATATATATATATATAATTAAGAAATTATATTTACTTGGTATATTTACATAATACAGTTGTATTCTAGGATTGTTATATCTTATCAAAGAAATTAAATTGCAGAAACAAGGTGCAGTTTGCAAAAAAATAATTTATTAAATTTAGAAATAAAATGAATATTAATATTAGGTAATTAAATTACACGGAAAAGTCAAATGTTTTTAACATGATTTCAATTGTTTCGAAAATCAAATATTAGAAAATTAATTGATTTTAAAAGTGTTATATAACAAATAAATTAAATTAATGAGCTTCAATGAAGGGGGTTTTTGAAATTGCTGCAAAAGTTAAATATAATATGTTCTTTCAATTTCAGTTCTATATAGTATAGAGCACGCATAACAAATAGAGAAAAAGTATAATGGACGGAATTTCATATTATGCATATAAATATAAAACAAAGTTTAATATTTTCAAAAATGAAATAGATTTTTACATAAGTTCAGTGTTAAAAACTCTTTTATTTAATATTCTAATTTCTGCACAATTTAACAGAACGCAGACAATGAATTTTCTATTGCTTATATATATCCTGTTAAATTATAAATTACAGTTGAAGTCAGAAAGGCGCTGAGGCCCGGTTGAGAAACGTGTATTTAAATCGTGCAAATTGTAATATATAAATATAAAATGTAAATGTACTTTAGGTTTTGAACATTATTTTGCAAATTGTTAATAATTTTAACTTCTGTGAATAATAGAATATTTTTTTTAAATAAGGAATTGAATTCATTGTAGTAAGTATTAGAAAATAATTACTCATAATAACCAAAATATTGGCTTGACTGCGTATTTAAAGTTAAAATACAAGTTGTTTATAAAGGTCTATAAGATTAAAATTTAACTAAATGTAATAAATAGGAGTGAAAATTAACTATTTTATAATTCATAAGGCTAATAGACCTTGTATTGGACCTAGTATCATCTTTGCACTGTATTGCATTAATAAAATTATTATATTTTTGGTAGAACAGAAAATTTTGTGTTTCAGTGAATTTAATTACCTTCATTACACCTTTTAAGAGGTTAATTATAGGTTCACATATATTGCTTGGTATAAATTACTATTTTAATTTTATGCTTTTCATTTATTTATTTTCATATTTGAAGAATTTTCTTCATAAATAAAACATTTATAATTTATTTAATTTATAAAATTCATTAACCTGTCTAATATATTCTTAATAAGAAGAACATATAGTATCAATGCCAATATTGTATATCTATTCACCTTATATGCTTTACCAAGATTGTATATCATAATTAACTATCTCATGTAACAAGAAATAAGGACCATTTACACTTTGTTTTTGTGAGGATTTGCCACTACAGCATTTGTAAAATTTATTTCAAGTATCAAAAGTCTAACGAATTATATTAAATATTGTACTTATTTTGAAAATTTTAGAACGTATTAACATAGTTTGTATACACTTGTTATTTTTACTTTGATATTTTATATTAACTAATTAGGCTTATATAAAATTTTTCGAATGTTTTTTAAATATATAGTTTTATTTACTGCTTCTTCACTCATAAATATCATCCTTTCTTTTATTTAATAAATTATTATTTAAGATTTTCTTTTTATATTAATATTTTTCATAACTACTCGTACATCCTTTATTTTAATATTTTGCATTCACTTAGAAAATGCAAAATATTCAAAAACAAAAAAAAGGAATCCTTTGGAGATTTACTTGTGAACAAAAAAAAAATATTATTCTATAAGCGTATGTGGGTCTTATAATATTTTTAAATAGCAATGTGTGTAATAAGCAAGGACCAATAAATAACATAAAAAATTTTTGAGAAAAAGAAAAAATAGAAAGCAAAAGCAGATGTTTATCCTTTCTTAATGTAAAGTTATAATGTTAATTAGCCCCTTTAAAGAGCAAAGTACATTTTTGTCTTAAAAAGTATGTAGGAAAAATAAATATTTGTTGTTTTGTTTTCACATATTTAAATACAAACAACGTTAATGGGCAACATATTGAAAAGTTAAAAGAAACAAAAACAGTAAAAACTTGAATAAAAATATTTGTTTTTGCTCTTAAATTACAAGAATACGTTGAATTATATTAAGAGTAAAAGAATCTTCATGAATTAAAAATAATATAATTTGAAATCGCATTAAATACATATTTTAATGGGAAAGATTTTATAAATGTTACAAATTTAAATTATCTAAATTATTCTCGACAATCTACACTCTTATAATGTAACACACACCGATCACTATTAAAAAAATTTCTTCCCCAAATTTATTTTAATTTCCTTAACATTTGAATCAACTTATTTTGAAATAAAATTTTATTTGAATATTTATTTAAACATATATGTATAACACCTTAAAAAATACTTATATTTAAATAAATAAACACAACATATTTTTTTTTAGGTAAAAATACATACCAAATTGACCACTAAAATGTTGTTGAAAATGACCACGAAATTCATGTGAATGTGGATTAAAACCGGGTGGTAAAAAACCTCTTAAATATGCTGCTGCCGCTAATGTCATATGATGATGATGTGCTGCATTTAATGGATGATTTTGATCAGTATAACCAGCAGCTGCATAAAAATTAGCTGGATTAAATACAGGTAATTGGCATGGATTTGTAATTGTTCCATTATTACTATTATTATTATTATTATTATTATTATTATGACTATTATTTGAATTATTATTGCCATTATTATTACTATTATTTAAATTTATAGGCCCATTTATATCTAAATCTCTTCCTATACTACCATTACCATCACCATCACAATCAATTTCACTACCTGTATCATTAATATTATCATTTTTATGTTCACTATGATTATTATTATTATTATTATTATTATTAATTATTGCACCGTTTTCATTTATATTATTAATATTATTATTATTATTATGGCTATCATTTGTAACGCTTGAACTTCGTTGTTGATTTTGTTTTTGTTTAATATTATCTGGTGATATTGAACCTAATGATTCTCGTGATGAATTTAAATTTGATGATATTGTTGTACCAATAATATTAACATCACTACATACTGATGTTGGTGATTGTGATGAATTAATTAATGCGGCAGCAGCAACAGCAGCAGCGGCAGCATTTGATGCAACAGCAGCAGCAGCAGCTGCTGCTGCATGACATGATACCGGCGATGGTGAATTATTTGATGATGGTCGACTAAGTATTGTATTATTATTATTGTTATTAATATTGTTATTACTAGCACCACTACCACCGCTTAAACCAAGAATTTCTTGTATTGCAAATGGTGTACGCATTTTCGTTGCTTGCATTTTGCCGACGGCAAGTTATTAAAAAAAAAAAAATTATTTTTATATAATATTTTTTTTTTATTAATTTCGTTTTTTTTTTGTAATTTGTTTAATTTTTTTTTTGTTTCGTGAGTATTAAATGTTATTTTAATATTTTGTATTAAAATTTAATAATGCGTATATAATTAATTTCCGCATTTGTTCTTTATTTTGTAAAATTGAAAAATTATTATTATTTAAAATCTTCATAATTAACGTCCGATTAGTTCGAAGATCAAAAATCAACTGTCTGATTATATCATTTGTCTATATGCAAAAAAAAAAATACAATATAACTAGGCATTTTAGCAATTTGTGTATAACATAATAAGTGTATATGCACATTACATATTATACAGAATTGTACCTATTTTGTTTTTTTTATTCAAAATTCTGTCAAAATATCACTAATTGTTCACTTTGTAGTCACTCACCAACATTTTGCTTTTTGTTGTTTTTTTTTATTTATTTTTCAACTTTCTCTTCTTTTTACTGTTGTTATAATTTTTTTTTGTTTTCCTTTTTTTTTTGAATTATTATTTTATATTTTTTCCAATTTTCTTTTAAAATGCTTATTTCACACTCTCTTTTTAATTCTACTAAATTTGCTTCGCATCATATATATATACTAATAAAATTTTGTATACATAAATTTGTAAATATACATGTATATATATAAGAAATATATTAAATATTTAAATAAAATTATGCATTTCAATTAAATCGTAAATTGCGCAAAAGGATCTTATTTATATTATTATTAGTCTGTTGTGTGTTCTATTCTGATTTATTGAGTTTTATTCATATAAGAATTAGAATCTGAGTTTTAAGAATCATTACTCACAAATACAATTGCTTTATTATTTTGCAGAGTTTACCATAAAATCTCTTATGATTTCTAGATCAATGTGTGCCTGCTTGTTTATCTAATAATAATATCAGCAAAAACTCTTTAAACTCACGTTTATTTAAGCAATATATTCAAAAATGAGTGGAGAATAAAATTTAGAACAGATTTTTAAATTTTAAAATTTCATAAAATGCATGTTCATATAGTGTGTTCACACAAAAGAACAACAAAAAATAAAATTAAAAAGCAAATAAAGTTTTTCTTATTATATTTTCCAGAAAATTGACTATTATTTTGTTTTTATTATTTTTTTTTATATGCTTTTTCTATTTTTCTTAAAATTAACTTTTGATTTGTTGCAAATAAATGTATGTATATATGTATGTGTTGCAAAACAGGACGATAAATTCCTTTCTTATAATATAAAATTGTTTTGTTTTTTTTATTTTCTCTTATTTTGTTTTTTTCATTATTTTTTTGAAATTTTTTTTCTTCTCCACTTTTCGTAAAAGAGAACAAATAAAAATTTAATAATAAAACAACAATATTCATGAAAAATTTTTTTTTTGTATTTCTTACAAATTCTCACAAATATACTCGATTTTCTTAAGTTTGTAATAGAGAAAAAGAGGAAAATTCACAACGTAAAAGATCTAGAAAAATAAAAACAACAACGAAACGCATACACAAAATAATTTTCCTCTTTTAATCCTATCTGTTTTTTTTTTATCCTTTTTTTTTTTTATTATATTTACATTTACACTCTAATACTTTGTTCTATACGTACGCAACACACAATGATATCAAAAAATATATGTGAAAATAAAAAGAAAAAACAAATTCACTAAACACCACGTCTAAAGCAATGACAGAATTCAAACTGACTGACTATGCGAAAAATCTTATTTAGCTAACTGGAGAATTTGAGATAAATAATAATAATCATAATAATAAGCAATGAAAAAATAACAACAATAAAAAAAAGAATGAACATAAAAACAAAATCATATCCTACACATTAATAACACGGGTTATGTGTGTATGTAACGTGTATACTAATATCGCCCTATAAATAAAAAATTTCTTATTAAAAATCCAGTAAGTAAAATAATATAACAACAAAATAATCATAAAATTGCCTCTTTTTAACATTACTATGAATGATGATGATAATCATTAAAAAGTAATGATAATAATGATGGTGAGAAATTATATGAGATATTGGAAAGAATTGTAGTATAAAGGAATAAAATGTACTAATGCTTTTCCTTTCTCTTCTAATTGAAAAATTTGTATGAACAATAAAATATTAATAATAAAAATATTATTAATGTATAAGAAAAAACGAAATAGATTAATTAGTAATTTATTATTTGAAAGAAAGAGATAATCATATATTTATATAGTATGAATGGTGTGTAGAAGAAGAATAATTTTTCTGTATTATTAATATTTTTCTTTACTTACGTTATATTAGCTTTACTCTTTACTCTTTTCAAAAACAAAAAACAAAAAATTACTCAAATTTAATTTTAGTTATGCCGCTCTCTCTCTCTTTTTGATGTACTTGATGCGTACAGCGGCGAGCAAAATAAAATTTGAGAGTAAAAATATTTTTGCCAAACCCACTTTTTTTTTTTTTTTTTTATGTATTATTCTTTTTAAATGCTATAAAAGTTATAAAATATAAAAATAAACAAACAAAATAATCCTTGAAAATTAACAATTTCCAAATAAATATTCCTATTACTGGAATAGTGATATGAAAATACAAACACATTTCATAAAATATTGGAATATTTCTCAATTATGATTATAAAGAAATTTACATTATATGTCTATCTCTGTTTTTGCTTTGTCGATATTATTAAAATTTGAGAGAGAATGAGGAGTGGTTTTTTCCTTCTGTTTTCTTCACATACTTATTTTCTCATGAGATTTTTTTTGCTAGACCAAAAGAGAAAAATTCCAAAAGAATTTATTCAAATCTAATATTGAAAATTATTCAAAAGAAAAGAAACTTTCCAGGATATTTTTTAAACTCTGGAATTTCGTTTATATACTAACTAACACACACGCAATTCTATATTTATTCTGTAAAGAAGACAATTTTTATTATTTTGTATACGGATATAAAATCTGGAAAATGAGTTATTATACGCAATAATGACGTACATATGTGTTAGTTTGTTTATTCATTATTATTTCTTTGCTTTATATTTACATGGTTGGAGTGTATATTTATTTGTTTTATAAAAATATAAGTTTTTATATGGTAAGGTACGTATGGATGAACATTAATTATTTTGTAATGCGTTCGTTGTACAGATTGTATAAACTTTATATTAGTAGATATTACTATGTTATATTTTATTCTGGTAAATTTTCTGCTAATAATAATTTTTTAAAAACTTAACTTTTGTAGTTTCTGTATTCATATATAAGGATATTGAAATTAAATATAAAGAAAAGGAATGTTATCTATATTGAAAGCTTAACTATATATTATTATATAGAATAATATTGTGTAGAAAAACAAGGTTAAACTTTTGGGTATAGTTAAAGTAAGAATATATTGTACGTATATAATAATTTAATTAGTACTAGTTATAATAGAATGATATGAGAAATTAAGTATACACTGTTTGTATTCATGATATACTTTTGTATATTTAAGTTTTATGTCATGTTTACATAATAACGTATAAGAAAATATAAATTTGCAAAATTAAATATGAATATTTGAGTTATAAATTTCTGTAAAAGAACCAGAAACAGAAAGCAAAGAATTTAAAATTATTTTTAAAAATTTGACAAATTTTAAATTAGAAAGCTTTTATTTCATTAAATTGTTTGTACGGTTATTGTACAGGATTATGCGTTTCCATATGACTTCTTTTGATTTATAAAATAAGAAGGTCGAGGGATATTGTATTTACTCAAGTTGAATGAATTGTTTTTAGTATTGTGAAAATTTAAATGTACGAAAGATTGGGGAATGTGTAAGAGTATAGTAATAAAACTAAAGTGCTAAGTATATGCATGTAGAGAAAGTATAAGAGAAGTAAAATAAAATTCATTCACACTTATAGGAATGATGAAAGTTTAACCTTAAATTTTTGAATAAAACATATTATAATATGATATACTTACATATAAATATTGCACATGTATATTCACATATTTATGAAAGTATTTATATATCTTATTTAACTGTAATATGTGCTTATTAATTTTAAGGATAATTAAATTAATAATTGTAGATTTAAGAAAGTTGTACATTATACAAAATTTTATATAAGTAGTTTAAAATTATTTTTTCTTTATCATGCTGAAATAATGTTTACAGTAAGCTCTCTTAACGTAGAATTTATATGTATTTATACAAATTTTGATATTGAAATACTGACTTTTTTTAAAAGGACACTTATTGCGAATAATGTGCTTGCGTTTCCAATTTTGTAAATTAATGTAAGTTATGAAAATCGAATTATATTATGAAAGGGTATAATACAATATGGATTTTTTTTTTTAAATTGTATGAGTATTAATGAATTTCGTAATGTGGTGTAGGTGTTAAATTGAAGCAAATTTAGTATAATTTTTAAAATTTTTATTTTATTAGGTTTATGCCATATGAATATCATTAAATTTTGAACTAATTTATAAATTTTCAAAAAATATATATTTTTTTTTGTGAGCTATTTTACAAAAATTTAAAATATTTTCAACAATTATTTATCAGTATTGCTGTTTTGCTATTATACAATATTAGATTTAAATTTTTTTATAAAAGGAATTAGAGCCGCATGAAATATTGAGCGTAATGATATTCACATACATTTAATGTTATTTTTCGGACTGCAGCAATACCGAACGTATTATGAAAACTATTTTCAAGTAAAATTTTAATATTGCATAATTAAAATATATATTATTTTGAACTTATTTATTTCTTGAAAATAGCTTTGTCCTTATTCCTTTTGTATAAATTTCCGTATTAAGTTATACAAAATTTGAGACATAATATGAGAAAATAAATACAATTCTAATAGTACAAGTAAATAAAGAAATTATTACATAATATTTTGTTTTAGAAAAATTATTGTTATATTCTAAATTTCAATATTATTAATAGTACTCTCATGTTTTCATATTTTCATAAGATTTTTAAAAATAATTAATATTTTCTATTGTAATATTTAATATTAAAAATGTGCCTACATATTCCTATTATTTTTTCTATCTATATATATTACACTCATATACGTATTTGTATATTTATATTTTCTTATATTAATATATATACATACCTACACAGTTATTCATATTATATTATATGAAATCATATTGTATTCTTATATTTTTTATTTTTAATTGAATATTTTACAAAAAAATAAATTTAATCTAATAATTTTATTAAAATAAATAATTAAAACTAAATATTTTTCTTAGGTTTAATTAAATTTTTTTTTAATGATATGTATATATAATATGAGTACAAAAATATGTAAAAAATATTAAGGATTTTATAAAAAAAATTTTGTAAATATTTTATTTTAAAATTTTTTGTTTTTTTTTTTTTTGGTTCCTTCCTATATACTGATTATTTACAAGAATAATTGAAAGAAAGAAATTAAATAAAAGTTTTAGATATATATTTTTTTTAAATTTAATATTACAAATATATTTATGTATGTGAATTTTATGAATACATTGCGATATACACAATTTGTGTTATATATATGCATACATAATAAATTTTTGTATTTGTAGGCTTGCACAAAATATTTTTAAAATTGTTTTTATTTTAATATTTTTATTAAAGTATTTGATTTTTGACTTTTTTTTTATAACTATCTGGGTTCTATTATTTTTAATGAGTGTATATATATATATATAAATATATTATATCAGTATTATATTATATATTCAAGTAGTACACCACAGGAACGTACATTTTGTATAACGTAAAATATTAAGTTTTGATTTCAATTAGGGATAGAAGAGTGGAGGGAGGATAGCAGGGGGGTATAGTATATTAGGTACAAAAAGGATATTATTTTATATTATATTATTTTATTATTAAATCTTACATTGTTATTAAAATAACAATTATTGTATAAAGAGATATTTTGTATAACACTAAATATTTTGTATAACACTCCATATATATTTGCCTCTCTATTCATGTATATGTAAATAAGGATATATTTAATCATATGTACACATGATTATGTATTTACTATACTTATAAAGTTAAAATTTTCATCTGTAAAATATAATTTGTGTTTCATTCTCTTCGGGTAATATAATATGATTTTTTATAATATATTTAAGTTTACTAAAGTATTTTAAAATAGCTATTCATGTAGGATAATAATGTACACGTATGTGTATACGTAAATAATATCTAAAAAATTATAAATTTATTATAATTATTTTATTAATGCAAATTATTATTTTGTTGTGGAAAAAAAAATGTATAAAAACCATAAAAAATAGAATATTTAGGATTTTGGTTTTAATTTTTCATTTAATCCTTTTTTTTTCATTTCTATAGAATTTTTTTTAATGAGAGTATGGGTGTTTAGGCTTATATTTGTTTTCTAAATTATGATATTAGTTTTAATATATGTATACAGAAGATTTGAAAATTATTAAAAAATTTATTGCAAAAATTTTATTTTAATATTTATTTATGTATAAACGTATGTGTTACCTTATTATATTAAATTAGAATTTTAGGATTAGAATGCAGAATATTAACTTTTTTTTTGCTTAATTTTATTTAATTTAAGGTTTATAATTGAATAATTTTAAATTTGGATTAATTATGGAATTTTATTTGAATATAGGGATATAGTAATTTATAGTTTTTTTCCTTTATAATATGCTATCTAATAATATTTAGTTAAATTAAAGAAATATTAAATTTGTAATGTTAAAATCTCAGCCCATTTCTTTTCAGTTTAATATTATTGGTAAAGACATTAAAAATTTCATTAAAAATCTTTTGAAATGATTTTGATCGATTTAGTCTTAAAATTTCGCGCAATATATTGATGCGTAAGGTAAAAAAGTGGTAAATGTCCTAATATGAAAGCTTTGCAATTTAAGGAAATAAATATGACATTTAATCAAATAGCGTTCTTAAACATTACGGCGCACCATTTGTAATTTTCATTTAATTTTCTCAATTTTAAACATATGTTGATTGGGGATACTTACAAGTTGTTGATTATTCATTTTGATAACATTGAAATTTATTTCATTATAAATTGAAATTTTACTGTTACGAGCAAAAAATGCACGTAATTATAGTCTGTTGAAAACCGTTTCTCAATCCTATTGTGAAAAATTGTAAAATTTAAATTAGTCTTATATTTTTTGTCGGTAATCATTTACACGAATCGAAAATAAGTACATTTTAAATTAAGAAACAAAATAATTTTTTTTTGCTAATTGCTATAGAACAATTTAATTCGAATCTCAAACTATTCTTTTAATTTTTCCTCAAACTAGTTGTAACCATTTTAAAAGTTCTATGAAAAATTAATTAAATTATTATTTAACCTACGTATAAATTTATTTAATTGAAATTTTTACTTAATTTAATGATTATATATACTTAATATTTCAAAATGACCTTTTTGACCAATTTTTAAATAGACTCTGTTAAAAAATATACGTAATTAAGAGTAAAATAAAAAAAAAATAATGAAAATAAGGGGGAAAAAAAAACAAAATTTCAATTTTTTTTTTGTCAACCACAAAAATTATTTTTCTTTTTCCTGTCATTAATTAAAAGTAATAAAAATAATTCAATTAGGATTCGTATAAAATGTTATACTCATATATGTATATACATAATTAATCAGTTAATCTAGTTGTTGTGTATACAAAAATTAATATACACGTTTTCAATACAAAAAAAAAATTAAATAAAAAAACATTCCAATTAAATTTATTTAATGATATAAAAATATAATTGCACAATATAATGGCTATTTACTTTTTGAGTACTGGTTGTCTCCAATCATAAGTTTAGTTTTAATTGTTAAAATTGGTTAACTAGTTTTATTTATAATAAACTTAGTAAATTTAATGTAATATTATTAGTTAATTGAAATTCTTGAAATATTTTGTTTCCAAAATATAGTAAAGAAAGGGGGAGAATCAAGTATAAATCAATTACTGAACAAGTATACAAAGCTTCTGAGCTAATTTTTTTTAAATTTTCAATAACACTAACGTACTCGTATGTATATTGAGCCTTCGAAGACTCTATACCAAACAATGCAGTATTTACTGAAGCAATACGCCTTTACATAATTCACTTTTACAATTGATGTAAATTAAGTTTTCGAGATTATTCTATATATAAGCGATACAATGTTGCAAAATATTGATATTTTTAATTAAAGAAATTTTAATAATATTAAATTTTTGATTACTAAAAATTTTAAGAATATTATATTGATTACAAAGTAAAATAATTTAAATCAGCGTAATTTTGTAGAAAAATAATGAAAAGCTATGAGTTTTCGATATTTTGTAAAACAAACATGCAAAATTATGTAAAAAAAAATTAAAAATTGCTATATGTCAGGTGAATTAATTGTGGTGTTGACAACCAAAAAATGTTGATGTTAAATTCAATTAAAAACTAGAAAAATATCTCACATGTGGGTAATCCATTTATGTAGAAAATCAAAAGCAAGTAATTTGCTATTCAACTACTCTTACTATGAAAAATAATAGTTTATATGTTTTCAGAATGCATTAAGAGACAAAAATAAGGATGACTTTATGTATTGTAGGCATTCTCTTCACATGTAAAGTGAAAATTTATTAAAATCTGTAAAAGCTAAAAAAGCAACATTTATATAACAAATATAATGATTAATTAAGCAGGTACTTTATTTGGTATTGTGCCTCTTATCTTCAGGAAACGCAATAATTCTTTAAGTTTTTGTTGGTTTTACTAAATGTTAAGGTCAAAATTCTTTTGTTCAAATCTGCATTTAATGAAATCACTTTAAAAACATAAGAAACACCTTATTTGCGCATAAGATTTTAATAAAAATCAATCTAGGTTAATATTTCTTAGATACCTTGTACTTGCACTTAAATATTTTAATGTGTACTTGGTAAGTACGAGTATTTACATAATAAGTATAATAACAGTATACAAATTATGAATAATAGCACTGACGTAATTTTATATATATATATATATATATATACATAATTTACATAATACATATAAATATATGAATAGCTTGTTTGATTGGTTTACCATGGTTGGCTGAATTCTCGGTTATCGTCATTATTTTAATGGTATTATTAGTTAATGGAGGTATTAAAAAAAAAAAATATTTCATTTTTTTTTTTACTTTCCTACTATATGATTATTTTATTTATTTATGTATAAGGTACATATAATTTTTTAATATTAGTAGTTTAATATTAATTATATAAAATTAATAATAATAAAAAAAATATGTTATATAAATTACAAATAATTATCCATAAAAAAATTCTAGCGTACATAGTGGTTTATAAACATATATACGAGTATAAGTATTAATTTACATTTAAATGTTTGTGTGTGTATACAAAAATTTATTTTCAAGTTATTTTTTTATTATAATTATATAGATTGTATAAGAATTATTTTGTGTAATTTTCCTGAAAAAAAAGTGGTTAATTCAATTAATTTCACTCTGGTAATTATAATGGTCTGTGAAATATTTTAATTCTCTTCCATTTTTATATGTAAATTTAGTACTGTTTCATGATATACACGCAATATGTTATGCAAAATATATATATATAGGTATATATAGGTATATGTATAATTAATAAATAAATTATGTTTAATTAAAGGTGTACATTAATATTATATTAATGGTGTTTATTTTATTATTACTATGTATGTTTTTTTTCGCCTTATACCCACTTAAATTTCCATGTAAGTGATTAAAATTTAATTGTTGATTTTTTTAATGGTAATTATAAAATAAATGGAAAAATACATACTTGTAACTTATTTTTAATTTTTTTTTTCTTTTTTGTTTGGAATTGAAGTATGTGAATGTATGAATTTATATGTATATATGTGTATGAATGCATTATATGTAATAATGAAAGAATTGTATAGCTAAATATATTTAAACACCAATCTTTCAATTATATACACGTAGTTTTATTTATACGAGTAAAGTGTCTGTACCTTTAGTATGAGGAAGAAAAGAAAAGCATTCCCTTGCAAGGTCTATATTTCATAATAGAATTTAATTTAATTAAATTTTCTAAAAATTACGTATAATATTTGAGGGAACAAGGACATATTCAGTACTCTTACCAATATTAATAAAATATTTAAAAATCCTCCATAATATTAAAAAAAATTAAATGGATAAGAGAATGAGCATGGAAATATTAAAAAAAATTTTTAAATAATTATTTTCTTTAAAGATTTAGTTTCTTTTATTCTTTTTTGGCATAATATAGATTTGCTTTCTAAATAATTCTCCTCCAAGCTTGTGAATATCTCTTTTTAAAGGTGTTTTAACAAAATGGTTCGTAACAGTGTTGATAACAATTTCCAGACTAAGATATAGCGAAATTGTTTAGATAAACTGTAACAGCGAAACTGTTAAAATAAAAGTTTATACTCTTTATTATACTCGTGATCTGACAATTTTTGATGAAAGATGAAATTTATAAATCATAATAAATATTGTCATTCAAAATATTTAAGAAAAACAAGTAATTGCTTTAATTAGGCTAGTATTTTAGCAGAAAATGTGATTTTGATTAACAAACTACGGGCATCTATCAAAACTGCAAAATTTTTAAATCATTTTGGTAAACAAATACATAATATTGGCTGACAATTTTACTTCGTTTTGTTGGGTACCTTGAATTACAAATAAAAACAAAAAATAATTTTCCACTTAAATTTTTAAGTTTCTCTCCTATTATTTTTTCAATGTATACTGAAAGTTTTTTCTGCATAAATATGTCAAGTTGGCGTCAACTTCGCTTGTTGTTAGAATATTCTTACTATCATTGAAAATTCAGATTGTAACAAAATTAGGAACGTCAAATTCAATGCAGATATTTTATTAGACAGGGTACAGATTGGTAGACAGGGTACATCTAAAACTTTAAATCTAAAATATTTACAATACTATAAGTTTTTCAGGAAATATAATTAATAACGTACGAAATGGTTATAGTTTCATCAAAATTCATATTATTTCTTCACTATTTAAGTTTAACTATAATCTTTAAATGTAATGTTTAAGACAATAACGTAAAATTCATATTTTCTTATTTGTCTAATTTTTTTCCCCATCTTTTTAGAATTCTTGGTTTTTTTCTTTAATCATCATGGTTTCCTCTTTAATTTTTTTTATTTCCATCATAATGTAAAGAAATAATTTCATTTTTTAGTTGTTATTGAAACACTTGAATATTTCCTTTTCGGAAATTTAAAAATTACAAAATGAATAAAATGTTTTATGTCATTATTTTTTGCATAAAGAAAATGGAAAAAATTAAAAATTAATAAAAGGAAAACTTACTTTTCAAAAATTCTTCTTTTTCTTTTTTTATACATAATGTATGCAGATATCGGCTTGTTACCTAATATTATAATATAAAAATCGCCTCCTCCCAATTAATTTTACGATATGCTATAGTATACATACGAAGTACATAAAATAATATGTAGGTCCTTGTGAAAAATTTTAATATAATTTTATAAACAAAGAGATTGAGTGGGGCGAAAATAAAAATTCAGTTTTAAAAACAAAATTTCGGGTGGAAATTAAAATAAAAATTTATGTGGGTATGTTATGTATGCACTTTATACTCAAAGAATTCAAAAACTCAAAGAGGAGGGAGAAAGTGATAAGAGAAAAAAAATACAAAACAAAATTTAATCCTTTGATGTTGAGCGAATATTGTTGCTTTTCTTTCTCTCTCCCTCTCTCTCTCCCTCTCTCTCTTTTTATAATATAGGACATTTTAGTTTTTGTTTTTTTTTGTCCTTTTTTGCTTTTGTCTGTACCGCTCCAATGCTAATGACTTGATTGATGCAATTTCAATTAAATAATCCCTCTTTTTTATTTTCTTTTACATACTTTTGAATTCATTATCCTTTTGTTTTAAAATTTAAAGTTGTTGCATTTCCTTATGTTTTTGTTTTATATTTTTTTCTTGTTGTTGTTTTAGTTGAATGTTTTTTTTTTATTACATTTTAGTGATTTTTATCGTATTGTATTTTGATTGCAATTACATTTATGCAAATATACACATGTGTATATACATTTAATTGTATGAATATTGTATACGGCGTACATACAAAGGAATACTGTGTTATAGGAGTAATTATAAAATATTCGGACAAATAATTATTTTATATTAATTAAAGCCACGTTTTTGGACAGTGTTGATTTTAAAGTGAAAAAAATAAAATAAATTATGAAATAAATTAATTTGTTATAGACGGTTGTTTTCTAAGAAAGAACGTACAAAATATAAGAAATAATAAGAAAATGATATGTGATTTGTTAATTGTTATCGAACCGTAAAAAAGAATAGGAAATTGTCGCCAATTTGCATATTTCATTCGAATTTTTTTTGGATGCATTTTAATTAAATATCCTTTGAAATTATAAAAATTATTTTGGATTCTATTGTTTTTATTTGGCCAAACCAATTTTTTATTTTCAATGGTAATTTACAATTTAATTGATGCTTGTGCGTTGCAATAAAAATATTTGAAAAAAAAAATTCTGTATTAAATAATTTTTTTTATGTCTTTTATGCATTTGAAAATTATTTTTATAAAATTTGGCATGTGACCATTTAAAAATATTTAATATTCAAATTTTGAAATATTAATTTGTGTTTATTAATTATATAAAATAGAGTCTAAGAGTAAAACTCAATTTTATGTTAAATTTTTAGTCTTTGTTATTTATTTATTAAAAACAAATATGTTAATTAAGATTTTTGTAAGCCTAGAACTTTTTATATACATTCTCTTAGAATTTTATTCAAATATTACAGTTCTAATTTTTTATAAAATCTTTCTACTGTTAATATTGTTTAAGTTTGATTTGTTTAAATAATAGTAAAAGAATTTTCGAAAATATTGACTTTATACTAAATTTATAGTATGCTAGATTTAGTATTTCTTATCGTAGTTTTATGAAGTCAATTTTAAATATATTGGACTGAAAATTGTGCTATATGCTTATGTATTATAATTTATGTTGGCGTGAGATATGAAATATTCTAATGGAGTTATTCTGATTATTTCAGTGTTACTTAATAAAACTGCTATTTATTATGATATTATATGGTCGTTTGATTTGATTTTATTAAATCGTATACGATAAAGAGAGAGATCTGACCATTGGTGCAGTGGTTATGGCACCGGTCCTTTAACCGAAGGGTATCGGGTTCAAACCCCGGTCAGGTCACTATAAAAATTATATTCAATATTATTATAACTTAATATACAATACTAATAAAAATATTATACAAGTAATTTTCAAATATTCCTAATATTCGATATTAAAAAAAACTAAGAAAAATAAACAGTAAATATTAATAACCTCAAATAATTAATATATAAATAAAAACTACAGCAGGCTAGTCACCTACCTAGTTAAACCCTATGACGTTATGAAACTAGTGCATGAGAAATCATGCACTAGCCCTATGCTCCTTCTAGGAGTGAACAAAGAAAAAAAAAAAAAAAAAAAATACGATAAAGAGAAGGGAATAAAAACACAAAATTTTTTTGAACAGTTATACTTAATTGAAATATTTATAAAAGTTGAGTTAAAAGTTGATATTAAGAACTGGAATGTTAGGACAGCTTTCTAATTAAAACAATATTGTATATGTACCAACAATCTGTTACCTGATGATGTTTCAGATTGCTAGCGAAATATTGGATATTAAACTACAAATTACAACATCTATACATAAGTTTTTTATTAATTCGACGAAGAAATTTGATTAACCAGATCAAATAGTTTCATATAGAATTTTTATATTTCTATAAAATAATTAAGTTTGTTTCTATGAATTGCTTACTGAAAAAATATTGCCGATTTTCATGCCAGAAAATGAAGACCTTTACAGCAGAGGCAAGTTAAATATATACTCTCAAATATTTTAACGATACTATAAGTGTAAAGAATATTTACTGCATTATTTATGAATTATAAAGCAGAAATCTTAGAGAAAAGTAAATCCAATGCAATCGAAAATATAAAAAGTGATTTTGCCACATATGTATCAATTTCTTGTCGAACTCTTTAAAGTAAAACGCTGCAGTATTCCCCAAATGTGCCTCAAGTTAAATGTTTCTTACTTGGGTTAATTAGTTGTCACACTAATCTGCTTCTATATTTTCTCTTTCATGTTTAAATCATAAAATTGGTTCACTAGACGCATATTTTAAAAAATTTTTTTAATTCGTTTAGTTTGGGAATTATATAGAGCAACGGTGAATGAAATTTGGTTCAAAAATATGCAATCAGTTTATACAAATAGAGGCGCAAAAAAGTGATAAGGAACAGCTTTCAGTTATTAAGTTACAAATGTTCTTCGTATTGTTAGATTTCATAATATCTTCGTATTATAATTTCAAAATATTTTCAAAATTCATAATATTAATTGTGAAACTTCAATATCTTAGGCTCTCAACGCAAAGAAAATATAAAAATTGAATTATTTTATAAGTCATGAAAATTTTTATTGGTAAATCAAGAAGCCGAACAATTTTAAATCACTTGAAAGTGTAGGCATTATTTGAACATTCTTAACCAAAGTTTGTTTAAAAATTACTTTTGTTTTATTATTAATAATAAAATAATGAAGTAAATTAAAAATTTTTAATAGAATATTCTTATTGTTCCTTTTGTATTGTCATACAATTTAAAATGGAATTTTTTTTTTTTGATATACATATATATTAAATTATTTAATATTGCATATTAAGTATTATGCATTCATATTTTATAATATGATTTACAAAAGATAAGTTTTAAAGCGTGCATCACTTTTAAAAAAGGATAAGAGTATTTTGCAATAGAAATAAATGTATAAAATGTATTGAAGCTCTTATTCTGTTCTATATATTGTAGATATTTGTTTGTTTGTATATGAAGGGTAAAAATTTTTAATATTATTATGAATGTGGTTTTTGAAATGAAGCCCCCTTTCAGGAGATAGAGGAATACATCCTTACTGATATCTTCTACTTTTATATTTCTGTATGTACATAAGATTTTTGATTTTTTCAATCAGGTTTAATAGCAAAAAAAAAATAAAAAAAAATAAAAATATCTTTTAAATAATGTTAACAAAAATGTAGAGTCTTAATGCAATTGTAAATGTAAGTGTATATGTAAGAGTGTATTTTAGGGATAAGCAAGCATAAGAAGTAAAGAATGAAAAGAAAAAGCAGAAACCATGAAAAATAAAAACAAAAATAAAGGATCCTTTTTCGATTTTTTTTATTTTTATTTTACTTTTATTGTTTTATTTTTTAATTTAATTTTTTTATTCCTAAATTGAATTTTTTAATTTAATGCTTGGTCGCTTTTATAATATTTACGAGAAAGAAGGGAGGCTTTTCAGTTGCTGTTTTTTTTCTTTCCATTATTTTTTTCTTTATTTTTTTTTTTTGCAATTTAATCTTATATAATAAGATATAATTTTAATAGTATAAAAGCAAATGGTTATAACTAAAATTTTACAAAAAAAACCAAAAAACCAAGGAAAAATAAAACAATTCAATGTATAGAAGGAGTAATGGTGGGATGCTGCTGCAGTAGTATAGAAAACACTAGAAAAAATCCTTGGAGAATGTCTGCAACACATATAGCATCATGTAAATTTCAAAATGAAGTTGAAATGCATTTAAATAGAATTTTTGTTTTTAAATGAAACCAAAAAAAAAAAAATCCAAGTATTTGAATGATTGTTAAAATTGAAATTCATTTTTATTATTAAAAACAATTTTTATTTTTTATTCTTATAAATAATTATAATTTAGTTTTTTCTTTAAATTTGAGAATTTGAATTGGAAAAAAATATACAAAATGGATAACAAAAACGAATTGTCTATTTGCTGGTAAATTTTGTTTTCTAAGATTCATAGAGGAGCTTAAAAATTTGTCCGCGAAATCGAAAAATAAATGATGTTACACAAAGTAAATATAAATGAGAAAGCAAAGCTTTTAAGGCCTTTTATAGTGAGGCATGATTCTACTACGGGCGCCTATTTCTACTATACCCAAATGTTTTTTTTGCTTATTTTTGCTACATCTAGATTTGTATTACAAAAGGCTCCGTTAAAGATATAGACTTTCAAAAGTTAATCTGACATGGTTGGTTAAAAGGTATACCATTGAGAGAAACTCAATGGAAATATGTATATAAAGGTTTTTTTTTTAATTTGTTTTACACAAGGTCTTCAATACCGGGTCCTGAAATAACTGAAACAAATGTGATTTTGCTATTAATTACCGAAATTTCCTCAAAAAACACTCCAATTTTGGTTTAGTTATGTGTTTTGAAATTGTTCCAATCGCCACACAGTTTTTAAAATAGCATGCTAAATTGAAAATAAGTGTATTCAATATTCAACTCGTTAAAAAGCTTTCATTTTCATAAATAGGAATTAAACATTTTTAAAGTTTAATTTTGGTTCATAGGTACTTATAAATTATACTATACTTCATTCACTAATTTGCTTGCAATTAGAAAAAAATTGTTTGGATTAGATAATAATTTGAAGTATGTATATGATTTGCAATTTGAATGACAATTATGTAAAGGCAAAATGAACAACTTTTCATTGTGGATCATTCATTTGTTAACATATAAAATATCTATGAAAATGATTTGAAAACTTTGTAGGTTTGGGAAATTTACAATGACGAGAATTAGAGAAAATTTCCCAAAAGATGTTGTATATTTTTTCATTGTAAAATAAAATATTGAAATCATTGTTAAACAAGAAGAGCTCAAAAATTTTAATATAAAATATTTTTATCTCAAAAATCATAAACAAATGCACGTCGTATTACACTGTTTTTTAATTTAAATCAATAGGGAATTTTAATAAGCTTAATAACCTAGGTAATTATAGAATCATTCACAATCAAAGTCATTGAAAATTTCTTATTAATTTAAAAACAATAGTAACTGTGTCCCGTGTGAATGAAATTTCAACAATACACTCATTAGAAATCTTCTTTTAAAATTACCAATCTATATAATGCCAGGAAATTATTAAAAATACCGCATGAGATTTTCATATTCTTCTATTATTTTTCTAAAAATAATTCAAAGAATTTAATAGCAAATAAATAATAATGGTATAAATAATATGCAAAAATTACCTTCGAGAATAAATTTTCAATATATTGGTTTTATATTGAAAATTTTCAATTAGGAAAATATTTTAAAATATTGGTTAATAAAGTCTCAAAAGTACCTGAACTTCAATTAGCTATAAAATGTATAATAATTTTATGATTATTCAAATGGAAATATATTTTAAGAGTTTTTTATGAATTTTTAAGATTTTGTGGTATTATCTATACATATATAGAATCTAGATAAAATTTATTGTTACAATTTTCTATTTTTTCAAAATTTTCTTTTATATTAGAAAAGAAAATTCGCAAGTGAATCCTATGGTATATCAATACAAAATTATACAAAAATTTCTTTTTTTATTGTGTTATATAAATATTATAAGTAATAATAAAAAAGCAACCACAACAATGATCTTAAAATTTATATTGAAAATACTTTTCCTTATTTTCCTATTTCAATAATTTCTAATTATCTAAATTGCCTTTCTGTATACCAAAAATAAAATCTTTAAAATAAAAGAGAAAATGTTCTCAAAATTTATTCTATATATGAGTTGAAAAATATATATAGAAAGTAATAATAATAAAAGGTTAATAATTCATTACAAACAATCGATCAGTTAGTCAGTCAGTCATTTATTTCAATTTTTCTTATTAAAAATTTAATATAAGAGTATAACATTGGTGTTATATATAAAAATGATATATGTGATATATTCTTAAGTATATATTTTACAAAATTGTTAAAACCTATTAAATTTATTAAAAAAACAAAAACAAAAAAAAAATAAAATCGTTGCTTAAAAGCGTTGAATAATTATTTAATCAAAACATAGACTAAACAACAGCAAACCATCATTCTTATACAATGAATTTTCTTCTTGGTTGAGCACAGACAAATGAGCCTTAAAAAAATCAATAATTGTAATCCTGTATATACAATGTATTATACAATAACAACAACAATTGAGAACAATACAACACCAAAATTTTTTTAATAAAAAGGATATGTGGGATTTATTTTTCTATATTTCTTATTATTTTTCATTAAAAAAATATGGTAATTTTAAAATAATTGTATGAGTTTATAATTTTCTTAAGAATTTATATAAAAAAGCAAAAATATTTGTAAATATTTACAATAGAATTTTCAATAAATTTCTAAACAAAAGAGGAAAAAGGAAAAAACCAAAATTTTTTGCTTATTCAAATATTTTTTTTTTTTTTTAATTTTTAAATGAATAAAATTTGTGTTTTTATTAACACTTTGTATTGTAATTGAGTGGATTTGAAAGTTCAATAATAATAAAAAGTAGTGAATTTACCATATTTGTAATTTACACGATTTAATTACCACTGTAAATAAATCAGTGGTTCTCAATCTCTTTTGGCATGTAAAATAAATTATTTTCAAAGTATAGATCAGTCGTTTCAACTAGAGCAATTAAAAAATGTAAATAGAAAGAAATAAATTTTTAAAATTCTATTGCATTTTCCATGTCTCCTAAGGATTGCCAATATTTTTCGCAATCCTTATTCGGTGTTAGATTCTAACTTTTGAAATCTTTTTTATCACCGGGTTTTGTAATACTCCAATTGTTCGGAAACATATGCAAAATTCTTTTTATTTGAAAATAAATAAATTTCTGTAATGATCAACGTTTTTTTAAATTCTCATACAGGTTTAGATACTAGATTAGTATTCAAGTCTATTCGCCTAATATATTTAATATTTCAAACATGCAAATTAATACATGGTATACAAATCAAGAACAAAATGCTAAAATGATCTTGCGATCGTATTCTTTTAACACATCATCATATTTTATGAAATTATAATGAACATAGAGTATAATATTTTGCGTCGTGAAGTCGTTTAATGATCTTAAGAGAATATTTTACATCATATTTTTAAGAAAATTATTTGAAATTAAATTAATTAATCAAGTTTTTGATTTGAAATGACAAAATTTATTAATATTAAATTTTCAAATTTATATGCGCAATCAATAATAATTTAAATTTGAAAATTATTTTCATGATATCATAAACTTATTTTGCAATTATCAGAAACCATTATGTAACTATTTAAATATAAGTACAAAACTATTATAATATATAAATGCCTTTATTTGTTAATTAAATGGGATTAATTCTTCTTGACAGGTAATTTTAAATGTAACTTTATAATATTTTAAAATATCAAAAAATAATTTGAAAACTTTCTGAAATTGTGAAGAATCTGAATTTTAAAATTTAACACAAATTTATATCTTAATTTCATCAGTATTGCAATATAGAAATTTTTTATGTGAAAAAAACAATACTCTTAATTAATTAAGTTCTAAAACCGTACCAATCGAAAAGATTTACATTATACTCATTAAATTTAGACTTTCTGTAATTTTTTAATAACTCTCTTATTTCTCAACTTATTTGTACATATTTTAAAATAATTTAAAATTAAAATAAATGAAATTAAATTATCTAGTAGAAAATATTAACAAAAATTTCAAATGTTGATTCTGACAAGTGTTATTTTATTAAGACCAATAATTTTTTTTGATGTACAAGTAGATGTACACTCATCCTTAGTATATAGCATTGCTACAAGTATTTTATATTTACCTTTTTTTTTTTTTTTTTTTTTAGTGTTTTATTTAATTCCCATTTCTTATAATAATATAATTTAAAATAAAACAAAAGAATATTTTTTATATAACTTTTAAATTAAATGTACAATGGCCATATGGGCTCTCCCATTCAAACATAATATAATATCATATGCAAAAATTATTAAATCTTATATGTAAATTTTCAGTTTAAGTATTATTTTCTAAAATTTAGAAAATTCTATATTAAGTGATTTTGTATTGACAAAAAAAATTGAAAAAAAAAAAATCAATTATTGTATTATATTTTTTATAATTTAAAAACAACTTAACCTAAACTTACACACTACAATAAAAGGACCTTAAATCTAACTTATACTACTCTTTCCAAAAATATGTTTTTTTATAATTTAAAAGTTTATATAAGCATGGTATATATTTATCATATTTAAAAAAATCGCTACTTTCTGAATTTAAGCTGTTTAAGTTTAAATCAATTTTTTTATTATTTGCATTTCTAATGAAATGGTAGAGTAGTGGTATACAATTGTTACTATTTTCAATGTAATTATTTTTATCTAGAAATATGAAACCTTCTGGTGGAATGAAACCTGAATATAAGGTTGACTTGATATATTCTTCCATAGGAAACCATGTATGATTTATTAAAGAATTTTCTGATATGTTGCAACTTCTTAAAATATGATTTCGTATTAAGCGAGTAATGAAACTATCTATTCTTATAATACCCGATTTATCATAAATTATTTTATTGGAATAATAGTGAGTATAATTGGTTTCGGGTATCCTGTTTAAGCCTGTACATGCTCTTAAACAACTACGTTCAAACAATCTAAATCTTTCCATCATCGAAGAACTTATGTTATACCAAACTGGACAACCATATATTAAAATTGGTCTAATAAAGCTCATATAGCACAGAATTTTGACTCTACTTGATAATCTTTTTGAATAAAATAATTTACTTAAGCTCATAAAAGCCCTATTTGCCTTTTCTATTTGGTCTTGACAGTGAAAATTAAATTTATACAAATAGTGATATTTAACTCCTAGATATTTGAAACTTTTACAATTCTTTATGCATGTACTATCCGGTGCCTTTAAGGAAAATTTTTTCCAATCCCGCTTAATGCTAGAGTTAACTTTATCAATAGTGTTTCTAAAAAGAACTGATATACATTTCTCATAATTAATTTTTAATTTCCATCTTTCACAGTATGTGACTACTTTATTAAATTGGTTTTGCAACATATTTTGCGCCTGTAAAGGACTGCGGCTCGCCGAATAAATTGTAAGGTCATCCGCGAAAGCAATACTGTGACTTTGCCCTAAACTGTTATTTAGGGAATCCAGTACCCCGCTCGAAAAGATGTTAAACAAAATTGGTGAATTCACGGTGCCCTGTTGGAGACCATCAGCCATCAAAAACTCTCTCGAGGACTTCCCATTACAAGAAACCACCCTAAAAGTCTTATTACGAACCATTTCGTCAATCAAAAAAATAAGATGTAAGGGAAAACCATATTTTATTATTTTGTACATTAGGCCGTCTAACCAAACCGTGTCGAATGCCTTTTCGAGATCGACAAAACACGCAGCAACGCATTTTTGGTCATTTATATGCCAGCAAATATCTGAAGATAATTTTGTCATCGCGTGTAGCGTGCTGTGATTGTGTCTGAAACCGAATTGATTCACTGGTATAATTTTTCTATCTTCAGCCTCTTGGGTTAAATATTTGTTTACTATTATCTCGAAAATTTTACTTATATTAGGTAAAAGGCTTATAGGCCTGAAACTACTAGGATTAGATGAAATTTTACCAGGTTTTTTTATAGTAATAACTTCCGCATTTTTCCAATCTTTCGGAAAATAACTAAGATTAAGACAATTGTTAAAAATAATACAATACTTTTCTATTATAGATTCCGGTAAATTCTTCAGTACTAAGTTGGGAATTTTATCTACCCCAGAAGAGATTTTGCCTTTTATCTTGGAAAAAATTGTCTTTAAATCCTGCAATGTTGTAAAGTAATTTCCCTTCGTTTGAGTATTTACTAAACTATTAGACTTTAATTGGTTGCTAAATTGAACCAAAGTTGACCCGTTGGATTCATATTCTTGTTTCAAGACATTTAAATAATCTATTTTAGACAGTATTTCGCTACTAAATAAAGAAACTCTTTGAGATGTTTCACGGTGAACTAATGACAAGTGAGCCCCCATCACGTTCAATAAATCCATTGTATTTTCGACTATATATTCGTTGTTATGTTTTTTTATAGAACCCAAATCAATATTAGCATCGTGTAGTAAATTGACATTGCTATTAGGGATTACTAATTTTTTTATATTTTCAGAATGATATTTTTTAAAGATTTTTTTTATTTCAGGAAACATGCTTTTATTGTTACTGCTCCTAATATTTTTAATTCTTTTTTCCCAATATTTGTTAATTGAAATATTCAAATTTTGTTTAATTAAAGAACTAATATTTTTCAGAAGTGCATTGACTCTTAAAATAGAAGAGTGGTTTTTATCTGCAAGATTTTTTAGTAATGAATATTTGGCAGATAGCAACTGGCTCTTGTATTTCCTTAATCTAACCAAAATTGTATTAGAATAAATATCTGCACTATTATTTTTAGGACAGAAAGTAGGTATTTCTGATTTAATGGCCTCCTGAATGATCATTTCAAGTTTCTTTAAAAACGTATTTATTTCATCTTTTGTTAAGTTTCTGTTGTTTGGTAGTGTATTTATTTCGTTATTTAATAGTATTTGTTCGTTTATATTTTTCCTGAATTTGTGCCATTTGGCTTTGTTGAACATGTAATAATTATTAATCATAGGTAATTCGAACAAAAATCCTTCTGAAGATCCATAAGATATTTCTGTGGATAAAGCTAAGTGAACGCTATCAAAAATTAAAGTTTCAAGTTTGCCTTGTGAAGATGTTTTTAAATTTAACCTAGAATCTATAAAAACTAAATCCAGAAACGAATTAGCTCTGGGAAAGGATGGTAAATCCGAGGAATATAAAGACATTCTGTATAAAACTTTTTTATCTCGAACGAATTTTTCTAAAAATTTACCGCGAGCATTATGTTGCGTATTACCCCAGTTTTCATGCTTCGCATTTATATCCCCACAAATAATGTAATAATTATTAGGTACATCAAGGCACAAAATTTCAAACATTTTAGAAAATTCATCTTGAAAAGTTTCACTGTTTCTGAGGGACGCATATATAGATACAACATATATAAAATTATTATTTTGAATGGGTATCCTTATAGCACAAACTTCTAAGCATTTAAAAGAATTGAAATAATCATTACTAATTTGCACAAAACTTAAATTTTTTTTTACTAGTACTGCTGTACCACCCCCTATATTAACGGCTGCCCTGTCGTGTCTAACTATTTTATAATCTTTTAAAGAAAAGCGTATGTTTGCGTCCAGTTTGGTTTCACATAAAGTAACAATATCAGCATTATTTCTGGTAAGAAAATCAATCAATGAAAATTGCTTAGTAAAAGATCTACATGAATTTACGTTTACAGAAATGAGTTTGATATTCTGTAGATTTTGAATATTATCAATCATGAATATTTTCCATTAGAAAATCTACTCTTTCAGAGTCTCTATTTACTTTATTTTCAAGTTGTTTAAAACACTCACAAAGAGTGGTGAAATTTTTGTTTAACTCTGATAAAATAAACATAACATTCTGCAAAGTTATATCAGAATTCATTCCAACAGAGTTTAAATTAGAATTTATATTACTGTTTATATTATTATTTATATTTGGTATATTATTAATGTTATTGTTTCTAGCAACAACATTAGCATATGATAAATTTGAATTAATAAGATTTTGTATTTCATTTACCTTATTGACATTTTTTTGAACTTGTTTTTTTTGTTTTGCTTGTATTTTTTCTTCTCTCTGAATATAATTTGGACACTGGCGATAGGATGCTGGGTGACCAGTTTTATTACACAAGATGCAGTACAATTTATCAGCTGGACTATTCTTAGATATATTGCAGCTGCTTGCCAAATGGTTTTGTCCACATTTAACACATCGGGGTTCCATATTGCAGTTGAAAGCTGAATGATTAAATCGTTGACATCGAGTACATTGGGATATGGGTTTTTTCTTTAGTTTTTCCCATTTTATTACTTGGTTTTCTAAGTGCTTTATTGCAAAAATATTTTCTATATTGCTGTCGTGTCCCGCTTGCACTATGTATATCGGCAACTTTTTATTTTCTAAAATTGCTTTTTTTGTAGTTAAACGGAGAACTTTATTAAATTTGACATTTTCAATTTTTAATTCTTGTAAACATTTCAGTATATCGTCGGGTTCATGATCGTTGTGTAGGCCTTTTAATATTAGGTTAAAGGGTTTTTCTGATTTTAATGTGTAAGAAAAACATTCTACATTTGCCTGTTTTAAAGCCTCAAAAATAGTTTTAAAATGTTCGATATTTTGAGAATAAATCGTGTGTCTTTTTTTATTAGTTGATTTAATTAAAAAATCGTTTATTTTCAAATCATATTTAATTACTTTTTTGATTGTAGATAAGTTTTCAGAGTCAATTATAATCGGTGGAATTAGTTTGTTTTTTATATTGTTTTTATTGTTGTTGCTGGTGCTTGCTTTGTTGTTATTATTGTTGCAAATGTTGCTGAGATTTGGAATATCTGCTATATTTTGTTGTGAAAGATCAGTAGGTAAAGTGTGCTCTTTATTTCCGGATGATCCACATTTCTTCTTTTTTTTATTATTTTTTTTTCGAAGAACTTCAATAAAATTGGAACCTTCATCGTCAGTAGATATGACATTTGGATTTTGATCATTACCAAATTCATCGAATTCCATAGTGCTTGTGCCAGGAATGTTAGACACGTTGGTGATTGGTGTAGAAGTTTCTTCCTCTGGAATAGTTCCATTCTTAGATAGCAGCATGTTCACTTGGGCTTTTAGCTTGGATAGCTCCTGTCTTAGAGACGCATTAACCTGCATTAGTTTATCATTAGCCATAGCTAATTTCTTTGAACTATTTTTCGACCGCATTGCAGTTTTTGATAGCAATCCTTTATTCATTTTGCAATGATTTTTTGTTTCATTGTTATTTTGTGTTGAAGAGACCATGTGGCCAATCAACACTTAATTAACAAAATATTCAATATTCTATTTTATTTTTATATTTCGAGTGAAAATTTTCAACACGATAATTAAAAATAGAATTACTTAAAATTAACAATCAGAATTATATAACAACTTATTTAAAAAAAATCAGTTTAAATTCACGAACTCGACTTACTTCGATGAGATATCGATCGAAATTCCATTTTATATTTACCTATGTCAATGTTATGCTAACAATAGGCTCGTCACCTATCTTGTGAAATTAATGACGCAAGAAACTGGTTCATGGTTCAACGATATCATACATCAGCTCTATGCTCCTCCCAGGACCGAAGGATAAAAAAAATGTATCTAACGTTAGGAAAACTTTTATAATATCTGCAATATTCTGTTCAATTCTGTGGATCTTGAATAAGCAACAAAATCAAATAAAATTCCTATTTTTCGACTGAAAATCAAATAATATTTAACAAATTTAAATTTTCTTGTAATTCATTCATAAAAAAATTTAATATTGAAATATAATTCCGCTAATTATATAAGGTTGATTAAAAAATGGTTAAAAAAAAAAATACAAATTTAAAAATTATTAATAGGAAAAGAAAATCTGCCCGGTTTATTATTATTTTTTTTCTTTTTGTTGTTTTTCAATAAAAATTGCAAATAGTCTTTTGAATCTTTTAATTATTTTTGGTTGCATAATTTTTAATTATTTTTTCTTTTCTCAATTCATTAATTTTTTTTTTTTATTTGTATGTATGTGTAGAAAGGATCCATTTCAAATTAAATGGTGAAAAAAATACGACCTATTTTTTATTTTTATTTCGAATTTTCTTTTAATATTGTTTGAGAAAAAACAAAATATTAAATGCAAGAACGACAATGTTTTTTTCCTTGTTTTTTTTTGTTTTTGGAGTTTATGAATAAATATTATGCATAAGGATTCATTTTCGAATTATTTCATTTCATATTAAAAAATTGTTTTAATTATATGTGATTTTATTTTTTTTTTAATTTTACATTTTGTATAATTTCTTTATTATTATTTTATACAAAAAAACAACGAAAAAAATGAAATATCGCGCTAGTGACTGGGGATACAAGTACATGCATAATAGAAAAGTATTCTTAAATTGAAAATAATTTCATTGTATTATGAAATTGAAAATACCGAAATTAAATTTTCAGGAATTAATTTAATTAACATCAGTTTATTTCTATAATAATTTTTAGGAAAGCATTGACATGTTTCTATAACTGAAAATAGCCACTGTAATTGCAATATTCAATAATATAAGTATGGCAATATATTACGATTTTTTTACAATCTCGACAGAAGGGGAGCGCAGGCACCTTTCATTGGATCTATATGCTTTAGGGTACCACGGACAACCGTCCTGCGTGCGCTTAGTGGCTGAGTATGGCCGGTCAGAATCGAATATTGAAACGATCCCGGGCCTGTCTCACTCTAAGAAATTTATATCCCGGTGGGGACCTCTTGGAATGGGAGCTAGCCATCTGAGCTGAGATGCTTCGAAAAGGGCCTTGTGACCCAGAGGGAAATCCTGCAGCGTGATGTGGCTACTATATTGTAGTTTATCAAGAGCCTACGCATAGGGCTAATGTACATGGGGATGATAATCACAAAAGATCTCATAGGCCAACGTGAGAGGCGCTTAAAAGCCTTGGTACACGACGAAAAAATGGCAATATTTTATCTATAATTTTATTGGTATATTAAGAAATTGTACTATTTCATAAAGAACGTTAATTTTCTAAAGTATTATTTTTCTTTCTAAAGCAGATTTTTCGATTTTCTCAGAATCGATCATTTCAGAAATTAATTAAGGACTATTTTTAAAAAATGCTAAACATTCTTAGTAAATGAATAATACCATATGAGTGCTTTTAACTTAATAATTATAAAGAATTGCTGTGATCAAATAATATTTTGGTTTTTTTCTATTGTTTGAGATTTTGATTCTATTTTGGGTGAATTTAAGTTTTCATATTCCCTATGATCACCAGAATAACTTAAGTTTGTAATAAAATATTATGTGTTGGTTTTGAAAATAAAAAATTCTCAATATTATAGGGTACGATTTTTTCTCTACATAATGTACAATTTACAAGTAAACCGAAACTCTTTTTTATATTTAAAACATTTTAACTAATGATCATATTTACATTTAATAATAATAATAATAATAAAAAATTATTCACTCACAAGTTATTAAATTAAATTATCCATTTTATTTCAATTTTGTGTTTTTTGCTATTTTTTGTTCTTCTTGCAAAAAAAAAAATTTTCTTTTATGAAGGAAAATTATACAATTTCCTTTTTATTTTGTATATATTCCTTATTTAAAATCACAGGCCTCTGCCTCTACATTTCATACACAAATATACTTTAATAATCTCCATACAAAATTATCCTTTTTTCTTTGAATTTTTTTTATTAATATTTTTAATTTATATTTATTTCTGTTTTTCTTTTCTTGCCTGTCTGTTCTATGAAAAAAATTGTAAAACTGTTTAAATAAAATCATTTATTTTTTTTTTCAATTAAAAAATGAAAGAAAACAAAAATAAATAAATTGGAAGATTATTATATCTTTACCATTCAAGAAAATTGTTTAAAATAGAAGAAAAAGAAAGAAATTATAAGAAAAACAAAAAAATAGAAAAAAAAAAGCATTAAAATGACATTAATAGGAAATATTTAAAAATTTCAAGGATTTAATAAGGATAACATGATTATTAATTTCTTTCATAATTCTTATTTGCATATGCAGAGTATTCCAAAAGATTGAATTTAAAAACAAAAGTAGAATATACTAGCAAATTCATTATTATTAATACAAATGTATGTATGTGTGTATGCAAGAAAAAATTAAAATAAAAGCTTTGTAAAATAATTTATTTTTTTTTATTTTTTTAATTAAAATTAAACTTCTCCTACATCTGAGTTAGTATTTTATTTTTTTGTTTTGCCTTCAACTTTTATGTCCAATATATCAAATTATTAATAACACATCCATTCATTCATATACATATATAGGTATTATATATGAGAATAGTCTTTGAATGCAGAAAAAAAAGGATATAAAAAATGTTAAGTAATAAATTGAAATTTTCTGCTGTATGAAAAAGTAAAATTCATGTGAATAGAGAAAAAACAGCCATTTTCAAAAAAAAAAATTCAAAGAAAAAACGCTTTTAAATTGTTAAAAATGAAAAAAAAAAAAATAATTTTTTTTCCATTACAAAAGAAACAAAAAAATTATATATACAAAATAGTCGAAGGAAAGTTATAAAACTAAACTTATGAATGCATAAAGGTACACACATTTTATTTTTATAGAGGTATGTTTGTGTAAAAATTATATTCATATTCTGAAGGATATGCAAAGAAAAAAAACAAACACGTGATGAAAAAAATATTAAACCATAATTTTTGTCATTTTCTCTATGTTTTATTTTTTGTTTCAATTAGTAGCTATGTGTATTAAATGGTAAATCTTAAGATTCAACTTGGAATTCTTAATGAAAATAGAATTGATTTTCAACTGAAATTAATTATCATCATTATAAGAATTATTATTATTGCTTCTTTTCATAATTGTCAACGATTTGACGATCAATGTGTTGATGATTTTTGTCATTGATTTCAGAATCGTTGATTGTTGCTTATTATTTGCATAAGTTATTGAACATTACGAAAATTAAAGTGACGCTGTTTGACATAAACATTATAAAACATTATAAAATAACACATTTTTATGAAAAAATTTAGTTAATTAATACATAATTAATTAAATATCTTGATTCTGCCTCAGACATCTTGTAAACACAAAAATTTTTAGCAATATAAAATATTTTAAAATATTATAAAAAAAATTACGGCGTTGTATTGATTTTTGCAAATTTTTGCATTAGCAACAAATTATAAAATCGTGATTGACGCGTCAAAATGTTTATGAAAACTTATTTTTTACGAGCTTCAAATTGATGACAAATTTATGAAAAGTATACCTATTACTTTTCAAATTTTTCATACTAGTTCAAAAAATATTCAAATACGAAGTATTCAAATTCTCATATAATATTGCTTTAGCCACATTAGGCTTTTAATACTAAATAAATAATAGAAATTTTTATTATGACCTAATAATTAAATGAGACTCATTCTTCCCGATAGAAATTCTTCGTCTTAAATGTTTAATTATAAATATTTTAAAATATCTAAAAATAATTTGAAAAATTTCTTTATATTTACGAAACTGCTCCGAACTCTTTCGATTCTCGTATATCTCTTTCTCGTATATCACATATATGGACTTGTTGGGATATCATATTTGATGTTATCCAAACTGTTCCAGATTCTTTCTTATCATGTCATATTAAAACTCTTTTTTAAAGCTGCTATTCGAATTTTAAATTAATTTTAGAATAAAACTTTTAATTATAAGTTTAAAAACTTAAAAGAATTAATTTATTTTCCGTTTCTATTTTAAGGTTGGTAATAATGATTGACCATATTGCAGGCAAAAGAATCATTAACATTATTATTTACATAACTGATTGAAAACGGAACGTTTATCTTTTAGGATAAACGTAGGGTAGATTTCTGTAAAAAAATAAAAATTGATTGAATTTTAAATATTTCAAATATTTTATATTTGACAGTTTTGAATTAGTTCGATTTCAATTCACTTTTCTATATATAGTTTTCATTATTACCATTTCATTATTGTTTACAAGATATGTATATGTATATTAAGTAAATATGTAGAACGAAGCTAAAATATTCAAATAGTAGGCATCGAGTTGAATAATTATAAAAACGAAGTTTTATTCGTACATTTTTAAACATCTGGTACAGTAAAATTACACAAATCTTTTCTTGGTAACAAATGACAATCTATATAGGCACATATTATGTATAGCATATATTATCTAAATAAATAATTAATTACTTATTACACGATTCTCTGCTCTTAAATTCAGATTGAAACCTTTATAACTTAAATTAAATTGTTTTTTTCCTTACTCCACTTGGGAGCATTAGGACCCTCCACTTGACTTTAGAAGTAAAGCATCAGTTTTACAGGTCATTGGAGTTGCGCATATTCCCTAATTTTTCTTTATACTAAATATTGAAGGTTATTATTATTTATTGTTTATTTGTTCTTGGTGTGCAATATCTAATATTATTGGACATATGGGCAATTTAAGATTTTATTTTTTTATAATTTTGTGTATTAAGCTTCATAATATTAAGAATAAATTATTATAGTTATCTGATCAGGGTTTGAACCCAAGGTCCTTCGGTTATAGGACTTAAATTAAATATTTTCTTAAAATAATTTCTTTCATATTATGCTTGTGACGCAAACTAAAATATTTATGATTGAGAAAAATAATAAAACAAAAATAAGATAAAACAAAAAATAAAATAATGAAAAATAAAAACAAGTTGTTAAAAAAAAATAATAAACAAGCAAATCATGCAATCATCTCACGGAATTTAATTCACAGGACATTTTTTTTTATGTTAAAAAAGCAATGAAAAGAAACAACTTTAAAAATACATCAGGACGAAAGGAGAAAAAATGTTTTTTTATTTTTCTTTATTTTATTTTATAAATTCATAATTGTTTTTTTTTTTGTTGGCGTATATAGAAAAATTGGTAACTGTTATTTTTTATTCATATTATCCTTTTATTTAATATAGTATAAAGGAAAAAAATTTAAACGGGGATTTTTTTTTGCAAAAAACGCGATTTAAAATTAAAAAAAAACACAAGAAAATTGTTTTTATGAAATGCATGTGTGTGTGTGTATGTGTATTCAGATAAAACATGTAATTAAAAAATATTTTCTTTTCAGTCCAGTACTGTTTTTTTATCAATTGTAATATTTTTTAAGGATACCAAAGAAAAGATACTATAAATTTTACGTCCAGTTTATTTGTAATATAAATTGGGGCACAATAAAAATTATAGAATGCAAATGTTAAAAATTGTCTTAATAAATAAGTTGAGAGTCGGAAAATGCAAAAGTAGGTAATTTACGTCCATTAGTATTGCTCCTATATTAAAATATTCAAAGAATATAATAATAATTCGCATACTATACGAATGTAAATTAATGGCGTCTAACGAATAATTTTTGTTCTATTTGTACAAAGTATAAAATTCTATATATTCTGATGGAAATAAAAGGGTCACAACAAAATAGAAGAATTAATGAAAAAATAAAACAATTTTACTTTGAGATTTCACTAATATTGAAAAATGGATAAATAAACCCCTAAATATATGCAATTTTTTTAAGAAATAAGATGAAAATTGCTTTAATATCACAAATTGCTACCTATTCCTAGAAATTATTTTTAAGTAATTTGATTTCTTCTAGAAATTAATAACGTTCGGTACTCTCTTAACTCTTAAAAATCTCACAATTCATTAGAGCGGTTTTCCATTGATAGCTAATAAATTTTAGTTTTCTAAATATTTAAATTGTACATTTTCCTTCTTTCTCTCTCTCTCTCTCTCTCTCTTCCTTTTACTCACCGAAATTTATATAATTATAGTATAGAAGAGAAAAACATGGTACTATTTTGCGTTTGTAGTGCAAACAAAATTTATTTTTGGTTTACTGATGTGTGACTTAATCATGAGTTATTAGTTTTCAAATTAAATGATTAACAATTGTCATCTACATCATTTTTAATTGCAAAAACAACAGAATTCTCTTAAAACAATTTTTGGAAATATGCTGGTCAAAGGAGAATACTTCTTGTCGTGCAATTGAAGTAGCAATTTTAAAAGTGATTTTACTATATCTAAACTTAAAATGTTAAAAACATGAATAAAACTGGAAAATTTTGAATTTTGAATGGTAATATCGAGGAGACTGAAATCGATGACAAGTACAAAATCAGGTAAAACACATGATTATGATACACAGGTATGAACAATTGTTAATGACGCAGTCAAAGATTTACATGATTAAGAATATGAGGGACTCGAATATCATAGAGAAACTTTTGTAAACAAAAACGAACTGTAGTATTGAAAGGAATGCTACACAAACAAACTATTATGATCAGATTATGAAAACTAGAGCAAGTATCCACAATAAAGCGAAATTTTTTTGTGTAATTTCTTAAAATAGTGTGGACCAACGATTATTTTGATTTATTAAAAGAAACAAAAAGACAAGCAAAATAGAAAAATAAAATAAAAATAATTTTCAATTTTTTTTTTCTGTGTTGCTGCGTTGTGTTTAAAATTGAAAAACTCATCTCAAAAAAGTTCTTCTCCGCTTCTGTTTTTTCTTTTTGAAATATGAAAACTTTTTCATATTTTGCTTTTTAATTTTTTTGTTTTCGCTTTTTTGTTTTTGTTTTAATGCTTTGCCATTTTGTTTTTTTTTTTGTGAATTTAACCATTCAGGTACTAAAAGATTATGCAATTAATTTGATTTTCAGTTATTGTTCGTCTTTATTCCTTGTATTTTTAAAATATTTTTTAAAAAAGGACTTGAGCAAGGTTGATTGAGGAGCAATATAGAAGGCAAAATATGGAAGGGGTGGGGAGGTTGGATGAATTCCATGTTGTACTGAGATTTGTCATCATTGACGATGATGACATTTAAAATTATGTAACATTTTTTTTTTTTTAATTTTTTTTTCTCTTATTACTTTTATACATATGTACGGATGTTTCAATTAAAAGGAAAATGTGTAATTTTCAACAAATTTGTATTGCCTTATTAAGAAAAAAATTAACAAATCTCAAAAAAAGAAAAAAATATATGAAAAACATTTTAGAAATTATCAAAATATCCTTGAAATATTTATTCAGTAATATATTTGAGAGTGCATATTTATGTGTGGTAGTGAAGTGTGTATTAAAATTATGAGTGCTGCCATAAAAAGATGTTGCATATTATATGTTCTTTGCCTGCGTACATACATACATAGATTTATAAATGTAAACCACTAAAATCATTAAATAGGAATTGTTCTATAATAAAAAAAAAAATGTTTTCCCTTTGCGCTTACTTACTTGAATTATTTGTTAATAAAGAGTTTTTCATTATTATTAGGAAATTGAATATATTGTGACATCACATTAAGGGATATATAAAGAATATTTTATGGGTGTGTGAATTTGTATAGATTTGCCTATACACTCATCATCAGAAAAAAAAAATTATGTTTATCATTAATTGAATGGATCCTTTATAATGGTTGACTTTTATATTGTTTCCTTATTCTGCACAAATTTTCATCGCATTTTTCTTTTTGTGTAGAGTGTATAATTGTGTGGCTTTTTAATAAGAATTATAAAAAATTTTACGCAAATTATGGTTGATTTTTTTTTATATATATACAGATAGATGAATGAATGTGTGGTTTTGTATTCTAAAACCAACTGTAAATATACAATAAAAATGATTCTTAAGAAATATTTTATGTTAAACAGGTTATATTTGTATAAGAGATTTTTGTAATTCATATTCAAAATTATAATATATGTACTTATAATATGCTTGTATTAATTCATTGAAATATTATTTAATAGGCTATAAAATGAACACTCAGGAAAAAAAGGAAATATATAATATGTCCTTGTAAATATGTAGGTATTCTTTTTTTCCTTGCTTTTATTATTCACAGAAATTAATTAAAAGCATGAAAATTTTTAAAATTAGAATTCCTCACCTAGTGGTCGTAAAAGTGGAAAGAGTTTTTGTTTTTAATTTTAATTAATAATGAGAAGAACTAGAGTCGTTTAAAATAGAAAAATTTGAAATAAAACGAATTTGAACGTTTAAAATTTAAAATTAATAATTTATGCTAGAGAATATTGTATATTTAATGAATGTTAACAATTTTTTTTATTGCCGAAGAGAGAAACGGGCTAAGGAATTTCCTTCCCTTCATCCAACTCATAATCTACTTAAACTACTCCTGTTCCAAGCAAATACCCGGAGATGTCCCTCAGGGAGATGTGCTTCCCAACATTGAAAAGGCTCCGTCAGAGCAGGACAGTCACACAGAATATGTATGGCCCTCTCCTTGCCGTCCTGACAGAACTTAGGCAGAAGGGAGTCTGATTTGACCAGTTTGTGCAAGTGGTATTTCACTGGACATTGACCAGTAAAGAAACCAGCAATTTCACGAGTCTGCGATCAATTTAATTAATAACACATGTTAAAATTTAATATTTTCTATATTTGAAACTATGTTTTTTATGACTGAAAATTATTTGAGAAATAAAAATAACTATTACGTATTTGTTAAAATATTAAACATGTTATTGGGAATTTCAAGCAATCCTACTTTCTACTAGTTACACATACTAGTTAATTGTCGAATTTTCACATACTAGTTATTGTCAAAATTCAATAATTACTAAAACCTTTTAATTTACACGAAGAATTTGTTTGTCAGCTATTTTGTTTTGGCGACTATTTATTTTACGAAATTTGTCTATTTACAATTAAAACATTATGAGATTTTTGTTGTTCGTTAAATGGAGATTCCACTGCAATTTAAAACATTATTTCATTGTATTTGTAATTACAATTCAACATAACTGAAATTTAATTATATAATTAGGATTTATATCTTAAATTAACTTTTGCGAATTTTTCTAAAATTTATGAATTTAAAGTCTTCATGATAATACGCACATAGTACATAAATAATTTTTTCCTCATCTGACGTTTCATTTATACATAAATACGTAAGTTTATTATATTTCCCTGCCAGGTCGTTGTTCAAATCTTCCACACTCAGGCTGGGATTTTTATTTACCAATTTTAATTGTAATAATATTTTTAAAATAAATTACAAATTTATATCCAACAATAATTATAATTACATACGAGTATAATACATAATATAAAGTGAGCAAAATAAGAGAAAACTTTAATAAATCTGAAAAATTGTAAATATTCCTTTGTATAGAGTATAAAGGATATATAAAAGCAAAAATAAACAAAAGGATATATTTTGCGCACCTTGTGATAAAAACTAAAAGCAAATTTATAAAATTTTAATTCTCTTTCCATTTAAATTCGCTTTTAATTTATTTTATACAATAAAAAGGTTTGTGTCTTTACTGTAGAAGCGAAATTAAAATTCCTATTTAAGTTAATAGAAAAATTTCCCTTTCTTTATGCTGCTGTAGTAATTTTAAATTAAAGGATATTTTTATATTTTAATTAAAGTATTTGGAAAAATTTTGTATGATGGTGATTTTATAAAATAAATTTAGTTTGTTGAATTTTAAGTAATTTGTTGCTTCTATTCGAAAAAAATTTAATTAAAATATTAAAATTTCTTAAAAAATTATTACATATTTTTAATTCATTGAAAAGGTATGGTTATTTTTGAAATGTACAATAATTAGAAAAATATTTTGTTCATTATTTTCTTTTAATTTCATTCATTTCAATTGAAAAAAAAAAATTGGAATGGTTTCACATATTAAAAAATTTCTTAAAAAATTTATTGATTTAAAAAAAAATATTTTGCTTATATTTTTTTTTTATTATAATTTAACTATAAAATTTATCAATAAAGTAATAATTATTATTATCATTATAAAAGGACCTGTTTTCCAGTTGAATTATTTTCTACTTTCTTCCTTAAAATCACTCTAAATTTATGTACGTTCGTTTATTTATTTATACCTAGTCTTATCTCCCAATCAAATTTTAAAAGGATTTTTTTTTCAATAAATTCATTATAAAATAAATTTATGATATAGATTATAGAGATTTTATCCTTGAAAAAAAAAAGTAAGAAAAATAATTGTATAGAGAAAAATAAAAAGGAAAAGCATGAAATTTATAAATATGCTGTTGTTTCTGTATTTTTCCCCATTCTTTTTTTTTATACAATTTTCACTTTTTTACTTATTTATTATATTTTTTTATTTTTTATAATTTTTATTAAAAAATAAAGTGCAAATTGTCCACTTCTTTGCGCACAAAATTTGCATTATTTTATTTTAGTTTGTTTATTTTTTTTCCATGAGAACTACATTATGATTGTAAGTCTTCTTAATTTTTTTTTTATATTCATAAAAAGTAAGTATAAAGGAAATTATAGGAAACTAGACTTTATATACAATAATTATGTATAATATAATGTACTTATTTATATATAGAAGAAAATATTTGAATAGGAAATTCAATGACGAATGATAAATTTTCTGTTTATTATGTCGAAGACAAAAAGGAATAAAAAATTTACTATTAGGAGTTGTTCATGATCATCATGACTATTGGATTTATATTGCTAATATTATATTAGATATACAACAAGTTTTACAATTATAATTGTTTTCCACACCTATATATGTGTAACAATGAATATTTTTCTATTAAAAAAGAAGTATCTTGGGAATTAATCAAGTTGTACCGATAAAATTTTACGTATTGCAATTTCATGAAGTGTCAAAGAATAGCTTTACAACAATTGTAGAATCTTGAGTTAGAACATGCTTTAGAATTTGCATAAAGAATTCATTTACAATTTGTTTTCAAATGAATTAATGTAAAATTTCTTTAAAATTTCGTAATATTTGACATATTTGGTATTACGAATTTTATGACCATAATTAGTATAAACGGAATTAAGTAAATAATGAATATTTACTCAATATACATTTGTAATTTGGATACGTAGTTAGGTTACCACACATACCTTTTGATCCCCTGCATAAAGAGCATTTAGAATATTGTCAACTAATTGTAAAGCTATCTTTTGAAAATGCCTCTAATGCACTTAGTGCAAATATTCTTAATTTGTTTTTAATTATTTACAGTGTGCGTACCCTGAAATTTTTCTTTTTCCCTACTTTAAGACTCAATCAAATTATTGTATTTTAATTTTGTGCAAACAAATATGTTATTAAAGTTGTTATTTGTGATAAAAATCTGTGAAACAATGTGAAATTTCATGATTTTTGGTAGTAGCTGCCATATAACTTTAAAAGTCATTTGATTGTATATTACTATTGAAATTACACGGTGTTTAAATTTTGCATAAACGAATAAAAAACCGGGAATATGTATGGAACAGTGTGGAAATTAACACACATTACATGATATCGTTCAATCGTACGGATATCGTAGAGTATATACACTCAATTATTGCATTTTCTGCAATAAATTTGGATTACGAAAACTCAAATTTCAAGATTTTAGTCATTCAAAACTTGAATGACTTTTTATTACACCATTCACAAAACTTGTATTTCATGCTTATATTTATTGAGGTATTAAAAAATTATTTTTGTTTCATTTATTCGTTATGAAAATTTACTATATTTCAAATTTTTTTTTTTATCGAAAAAAAAAAATAAAAAAAAAATTCTCTTTTATTTATTTTTTTTTTTTTTTTGCTTTTTTTTCATCATTATTATTGTCTTTATTATCCTTCGACCTTTCAATTACACAAAAAAAAATAATATAATATTCACAATTTTTTTTTATTATTTTTTGCTTCCTTATCAATTGACACCGCAGTTCAATTTAATCCGATTACAAGGAAAGTTAAAAAGAAAGTAGGCAAAAAAAAAGAAAGACTTTCTTTTATTTGTCCACTCAACGAAAAGGATATTTTCTTTTTCTTTATTTTTTTTTGCAAAAGGATATTCTATCAAGAGTATAAATTTATATAGTGATAAATCAGTGGGTGGTAATAGAATTTTTCGTTTTTGTTTTTGTAAACCTTTCAACTTACGTATGCTAAACAGGTATTTTTACTATTTATAACTGATTTTGAAAAAAAAAAATTTCAATATCGATTTGGTTTTTATATTCTTTTCTGTTTTACTTCTTAAAAATTAATAATTTGTCATCATCAGGGTATACATATATATTATGTAGTTCTTCACTTGAATGATTTTGCAGTATAAAGTTTGATTATCCAAATTATGGAATTGTGTAAGAGAAAATTATGTGAAAAAAATGACAAAAAAGAAAAAAATTTATAATTCATTTTTTTTCTATTTCGGTATAAGGTAACCAAAAATTTTTCTTTTATCGACTATCAAATAACTCATTATAATATAAGTTCTTATAATATGCTTAGAAAATTGTTTTTTAAAAGAAAATTTATAATACCTCGTAAATCTAGAAAAAGAATAATTCACAGTAAGCGATCAGGAGCTTGAACAAAATTTCAAGGTTGTGTAAATTTTCTTTTTGAACTCATTTGTACCAGTTGCTTGAAGCAATAAAATTCAATTTATGTATTCATAAATAGCTTATGATTAGAAAACTGGATCTAGGATTTGATCATTCCTTTAAATTAATACCTTAATTTTAATTCTACACCAACTACTGTAAATGTATAAATGGAAAAAATCAAACTAAATTCTTTTAATAATTTTAAACGGAATAACTAAAGAGATTGAAGAATTTGAGAGATATTTGAGTACTTTATATGAGTGTAATGACGCCCTTAAGAATAGAAAGCACTTATATAGATATTAAAAATTTTTACGTAATTTGCTTGATCTGTGGGTAATTTTTACCACATATGAAAGAAATAGTGCTATTTAGCTCACGATTAAATGATAAATTAATAAATTTAAAGAAAGAAATTGAAAAATATTGCTTGCTCTGAATGAAATTTGAACGCCATAGCCACTAGTAAGTCATATGTCACTATTACGTCAATATTTTGAAAATAAACAAGGTAGCATAAGAGCATGAGTATGCCTGAAAATACTTTAAGTAAATTAATTAAATTTAAACTTCGTGGAGTGTACAAATGAATGCACATATTTCAGAGGCAAACGTAAGTCTCGCAAACCAAGACTGTCAAAGTTATAATTGTAAACATTTTTGAACAATTTTTTTTTTAATTTACATGGTTTTTTAGAATTTTAAAATTTGGCATGCATTTTATATATAAAATATTTTCTTAAGAAATTATTTCAATTGAAATGGTTCGGTCTCCCTGCATAATCTTATGAAAATATAAATCATTATATGAATTTTATTTATTATATTTTACACCTGTTTTAGAAAAATAATAGATTTACCAATTTATACCTGTTACTTTGGGAATAAGTACTCTTGAAAAGTGTTTGACATTTTAATGAAAGAAAAAAAATTAAGTAAAAGTTATTTCCCTTTCTCATTATTGAAGTAAAATTAATTATTTACGCAAATAAATTGGAAAAATATTCATTAAAAATAATTCTATTATAAGCTATTGTTAAAGATGAACAATTTGGTTTTAGATAACAAGGATATTAACTTTCTATTGCGAAAATAAATTTTTTTTTTGTTTTCTCTCAGTTTTATACTTCATTAAAACTTGTTTACATAATAGCATAATTCATACTTTGATATAATTGAATATAAAATTTTTATAAAGAAATTAATATAATAAATAAAGTTGGGTCAAACCAATGGTTTGTATTGTAGCACTTTTCCCTTCAACAAGTGAAAATTCTGCTTTTAAATACAGTTTATGTATACCTATCACACTATTAAAATTATTTTCATTCATATACAAAACTATTCCAAGGATTGCATATATTTAGGATGACGCATATATGCAGTCTTTGAAATAAAGAAAAATTAATATAAAAAGGGGTTAACATAATGCTCGATTTTAAGGGTTAATTGTGTGAGTTAAGGAAAATAATTATATTTTTTAATGTCATGGAATTTACCGTTAGCTTTTTGCGTTTATAGAAATTTGAAAAAACGTGCGATTTCGGAAATATAAGGTGTCAAAAATTCAAATTTTACAAATTTCAAAGGGCGATAACTTGAAAGGGGGTGGAGATGGAAAAAAATTTTCTTCTAACGAAATGAACTATTTATTTATGTCTAAAAGTCCCCAAAATTCCAAGCTTCTACAGGCTGGGGTTTAGAAGAAAAACGACATCAAAAATTTGGAAAAAAAGGACTTAAGATAACGGTAAATTTGAGCGGCCATTTTGTTTTTCTAAAGTTCAACTGTAGTATACCGCGCTAGGGAAAGCAAGCCGCTGCCTTTCTGCGTTTGCGAAATTTCAAAAATGCTTATGGTTTCATTGCAACAAATAGTTAAAAAAGGCCATTTTTAAGGTTTTGGGGGGGTATAACTTCTAGAGGGGGGGAGATAGGTAAAAACTTTGTTCTACGAAAGTAAGTTTCTAGTAAAGATCTATGTACATATAAAATTTCAGCTTTCTATCTTCAAGGGTGTAGAAGTTTTGTAAACAAAAAAAGTGTCCACGGACGGACGGACGGACGGACGGACGGACGGACGGACGGACAGAGTGAAACTAATAAGCACTTTTTTCAAAAAAAATTTTGGAAAAGTGCTAAAAAATTGCTGAGCATTGGAAAAAGGTAAGGGACTTTCTGGGTGAGAATAAGCTTTATGCCACTTTTATATACACGTATATAGAGGGGTTTTCAGAGAAAATACGAGGCCTGAGGTATATTTAAAGGCCTTGAAATTTTTCAAATACAGTACATAAAAAAACAGAATGAAAGCAATATCTTAATGTTGAACTCATTAAATATTATTTTTAATCCTTGCACAAAGGCTTTGAGGCGCTTTCATATCAGGAAATTTAATAATTATGTCCGAATAATCTAAAGAACGTATCTCTTACCTATTTCCAAAGTGTTTCTTATCTTTTTCTAATAAAATAAATTTAAATTAATCATTACTCCGCAAAAAAAAAAAACCATAATTTATCGAATATTAAATTTATAGTGGAAATGTTCAAGATTGACTGAATAAGGGTGATAGGTTAAGTTGACTAAATGTGTCCCAAATCTGAAGACGTATCTGTATGTATAATCAGTGTATAAATTTGAAGCAGTATTAAGTTTTCGTACTTTATGTCTTGTTTAAATTAAGCAATTAAATTTTTTAGTATAAAGGATAAAGCGTGTAAATTCAACTCTTGAAAATGTCTTGGAATGGCTATATTAATTACAGTAATGAAAACAAAATAATTATAGCTGCCAAATGGTTGATTTAAGAAGTTTATTTAATTGAATATTATTTTAGAATTCTATAAGGCAAATAATTGTCGAGCTTTATATAATAAATTATCAAATGTAATTTCATTCGTTTTGATTCGAATTTATGAAGGCTCTTAATTAAGATAATAATTAAAAATTAATTTATATATAGTGTTCTTTTCCTATACATTCATATATTAAACATTAAGCAATTTATATGTATAGAAATATCTGAATAAAAATTGTAATAGCAAAATAAATTGCTTTATTCAACATTATTACATTCAATAATATTAAAAATTATTTTATAATATGAATGTTATTCGTCATTTTTAAGTTTTCATATCTCATATTTCATATTTTTAGGATTTCATGCATAATATTTCATTCTGTGATTGAGAACAAGAATTTTTGTCCCAAAAACAAAAGAAAAAAACAGAAAAATATTTCCAATTTTTGTAAATGCATGTGAGCGTGCCTGAAAATTTTTTACAAAATTTTGATGTTCATATAAAATTTTTTTTTTCTATGTTTCCGAATTTTTATATTTTTGGTTTGCTTTTCTTTATATTTCATCATTTTATTATGAGGACGGTAATAAAAAGCTTCATTTTATGCTATTCGATATTTATTATTGAATCAAGTTTATCATAAAATTATGCCACTTATATTTTATATATAGAAATATATACATATATATATGCTTATACATAGGTATACACATATAGATAGAAGAGTTTGTATGTCATCCATAGCAGAATGATTTATAGTCGTGACTGATGATGCTTTTATAATTCCAAAAAAACAAAAGAACAAAAATTTTATTCTTTTACTTTTTTTCAATAAAAAAAAACAAAAATCCTCTTTTATTACGAAACATAAATTATGTGTGTGTATAGTGACGATGTCTTATTTTATTTTGAAAAAACATAAAATTGTTCATTTTATGAAAATTTTCAATACTATGCATAACACACACGTATTGCCTAAGGCCATATTATACACTTGTTTATTATTATATAACATAAGTTATTTATAGGAGAGTCACAATATGCTGCAGGATATAAAAGCATTTGTAACTTTTGTTATATTACATAAATAATTTAGAAAATCTTCAATTCGTATAGTAATGTAAATTATAATTTATACATCTACTTTTAGTATTTACAAGAAGGAAGAAATACTGTTAAAATTTTAGAGGGTAAAAAAATAATTTGTTGATCCAAAAAAAACTTTTAAATTACAAACAATATTTTGAAATTGAGATGATTTCGATGTAGTCAAAATATTTTTTATTCTAATTAAGTGCTTATGCATATATGTGTCTGTATAGAATGAATAAATAATATATATATGAATTTAATCAGCACGTTATGTACTGAACGAGAAGTTTCTGAAGTTGAAGAATTATAGCAATTATTGTGCTCGAAATACTGTTCAAATAATCGAGTCGATTGGTAAACACTTTTTTTTTAGAATATTATTAAATATTTAAGATTTATTATAAGACTAAATCTTAAACTATTGATAATAATTCAAGATTTGGCTTAATTCTTCAAGCGTTTGTTTATATTTCAAAAGCATGTATTTTATTAAATTGTAAAATTGCAATCCATATGGGACGCAAAAATCATACCTATGAATAAAACCGAAGAAAATCCTTTCCCTTATAGACCTTAGCACACATTTGTGTTTGTTAAGTCTAATTAATTACAAATAGTTTTTCATTATTTTATTCTGGCCAGTGTAATATTAATTTTGTGTAATATTAATTTTGTATTTGAAACAATAAATCGTCGGTTAAAAAGTAGAAAGCACTAAGTGCATTTTTTGAGAATTCGAATTTCAAAGATGAATTAAATCAGAATAATATAATCTTTGTTGTGGCAAAAAATCATGCAAATCCAGAATCTAGTTTATAAATTCAGAAATTAAAGAGACCAATCCCGTTACACTAATTGATTAGTTTTACAATTTTACGATTATTTCAAATTGAATTTACTCAAAACACAGCTTACTGACTTAATGCTTTCTGCTTTTTAAACGACGAAATTTTATGATAAGTTTTAGCATAAATGCCCCGACGAAATCATGAATGAAATTAACACTGTAAAATAATATGAATATTTTACAAAATAATATAATTTTGTGTACCTATTTTAATGAAATTAAAATACATAAATTTTACACAATATTCATATATACATAACATGCACATAAAATACTCGTATTATTGAATTGAACAATAATTACATAAACTTTCCCTTTGTGAGATCAAATCAAGACTCTAAAGAACTGAGTATTTAGTTTTTCATATAATTTTCATATAATTGTTTTGGCATCAGTCAATTAATCTTGCTCCCCATCTTATATTTAGCTATTGAAATCCACATTATTTAAGCCATGATTTTCTAAAGGTTTTTTTTTTTCTTGAAAATCATTAAATTGCTTTGCAACACTTTGGTAATATGATATTCTTTAAAAAATTCTTTCAAATCAATTATCCTTTCATCCTTTGAAGCAATTAGAATTTTCATAAATTTTTCAATTAACGATGTCTTTACTACTTATTGTATATTTGGCCTGAATATTTTATGAGATGCTGGATAGAAATGTTTTAGAAATAACATCCAATTGAATTTGTTAGAAAAAATTATAGAAAGTTGAATCCATGTGTAATATGAATTTAATAGATTTGATTTGAATCCCGGGCAAAATATTTTTAGAAATATTTGACGTATAAAATTAAATATATATAATTTCACTTGCCTTTATTACAAAACATTCATTGTTTTGAAGAGCAAACTCACTACGACTCCTATTCAATTTGCGTCTTTAATTAAAATTGTATTATTCAAAATTACATTGAAGTCTACATTTTTAATATAATTTTTTTCATTATTCTTATTTTTTATGTAAACAAACGATGTAAATTAAATAATTCATTATTACAAGCACTCAATTTTTTTACAATTATTTAATTTTAATTTATTAATGATCTACCTACATTTTATTATTCTCTTGATTATACGCATTTATTATCCTTTTGACATGATCTTTATAATTAAAATTTAACGTAGATATAAAATGTAAAAAAAAACAAACAGAAAAAGAAAAATATGTTTTTAATGTGTGTATATATATATTAGATCTATGTATATGTATAAAAGTAAAATATAAGTTTGATTTAATTGCGATTTATTCATTTACGATAATTATTTTTTCATTATCCATTTTTACACCTTGTATTTTGTAATACCGTAATTATTACAGTCGAGTAATTATCAATACTGTATATAAAAATAATTATGAACGGAGAAAATGTGATTGTTAAAAGGAAATTTAAATATTTTGAACAAAACTTAACTTTTAACATTGTAGACGTAATATAGGTGACACTAATGATAATATTATATTCATAATTGTAATATTTGACAAGAAATCTTTTGAATAACATAAAATTTAATTTAAAGCTAAAAATATTATTTTTTAACTTTTGATTTTTTAGAATTTTCAATTTTTTCTTATATTTTTAGGCCGCTAGGTTACTTGCAAAAAGTTTTTAGTACTCATTAACAGCCTGCTTGTGTATCTCGTTATTTTTCTCGCCAAATGAGGAACAAGTAAGTAACAATCATATATTTGTGTAATGTAGTTTTCGAGGGAGAAAAATTATTCAATATTGTTTTCGTAAATGTATACTAAATTTATTTAATTTGTTTTTGAAAGTTAGACGTTCAGTAGATAATTTGAGAAAAAATACAAAAATCGAATTGAAAAAACGAGTAAAATTTTTCTTATTGGAAATATGAAATATCGAAACGGAATATTCTGATTTAAAAGTGAATAAAAAGTGAGATACGATTAGGCTCTAAGAGTATAATTAAAAACTGTCGAATTTTTTTTATCAAAGACTTATTTTTCATTAAGGATTCATTTGGTTACCGAAATTACTATATTCTAACCTTTGACTACTAAATTCTGGTACCTAATTGGCAATAATTGTAAGAAAATTTTTAAAAGATTTTTAATTCTATTCAATTGTTGCTATAGAAAGTTATGCAAATTCCATAACTCAAAAGCTATTAAAGAGCTTTTAATCACAAATTTAAATAAAATGGCGGATTCATCTTGAAAATACAAACTGTATCATTTCTTCTTTCTAAATACTTAGGTTCTACTGTATAATTTTGTAATTCAAATTTTCGAAGTTTTATGGTCTCAAATTTCAATAACAAACTTTTTGTTTAACAATTTATTAATTTTTTTTTTTTTGCTTTTTTAATCGTGTTTCTTACATTAATTAAAATAATATTATAATAAAAAGGATAGAATTATAAAAAAAAAATATATTTTTATTTAAAAGGATATCATTGTCATTATTCTTTGAAAAGGATATCACTTTTTTTTCTATAATTTAAACTCGCTTTATACCCAATCAAAATCAAAAGCGATTTGTTTTCCTTTCGTCCTGATTTACAAAAAAAAAAATTATAAGGTAAAAAAATGTCAAAATATTTTGAAATTTAAGAAATTGTAAAAAAAAAAAAAATTCTAAAAATAATTTTTTTTTTAATTGTCATTTTGCACAATAACTTCCTTATGTTTGAATAAATTATTGTGTGGGAGCAGATTAAAAAGGAAGCATTCTATTATATTTTTATTTTAAAGTAGGAACAAAAAAAAAATCCATATAAAGAGAGGAAAATTATTCTCAATTTTTTGAAATTAATCCTTTTTACCTTCTATACGCAAATAATAAAAATTATCCTTTTCATTTTTTATGAATTTATTGTGACAATAGATTAGAAGATTTAAAAAAATAAAAGAGAAATTTGTATAAAATGGCGTATAATTGAGTTTTTTTAATAAATGAAAGAGAACAAAGGTATTCTGTTTAGCTGACATGTTTATTAAATTAAAGTGAATTCATTTCTTAAAAAATAAAACATTTATTAGCAAATAAAGAGTGTAATAGTTATACGAGTATAAAGAGTTTAAAAATACGTTCTAGATTTTATTATAATTTAGCCAATATATATCTTAATAACTGTGGAATGGTTTTTAACAAATTAAAATAATTAGAGAAAGAAAGTAATCTTATAAGAGAATGGAATTTTTCAATTTATGTCTAATTTGATGTTATAAATAAATCTAATTAATTCATAATTCAAAAGAATAATATAATCATCCGGAAAATGGAAGAAAATAAGGGATAATTCAAATACAAACGGTAAGAAGGAATAAACTATAGTTAAGGGGTGTAATTTGAACGTAAAATTTTTGGTTGGTTTACGCCTATGTTATACTAAAATTTCTTTAGTACCATAACATTTCTCTATATATTTCCAGTTTTAAACGTATACGAGATCTCTGTATTATTCAAAATGATGTTTTCGAAACTTTTGGCGAATATTATTTTAAAAATTACTCAAACCAAAAACGCCTAATGTAGAGGACAACGTTTACTATACACAAATCGTTTGATAATTTTTATTATTTTTTGGTTTAGTTTTAGAATTTTTCAACGTTTTTGATATGTGGTTCTAAGTTTTCTTACAAAAAATTATATTAAGACATACGTAGCTAATTACGATTTCGTATTGGAAACTATATCATATATATACCAATTATAAGACGGCTCGTTATAGCAAAATATTTTCTAATTATATTCAACTTCATTTTTGTGCGACCTGCTGTAATAACTTTATTATGTTTAGTATTTTAGATCTAGTTTTTGCTATATATATACTTTGTTCTGTATGATTGATTCTAACTAATAACGGAATATGTCCGGAATTTCAAAAAAAATTCGGTAGTGAATTTTTCTATAAAAATTAAAAAGCTTGGTATTAGAGCTGATGTAAAATTGGAACTGGAAATAATATTTTCCCTAAATTCCGCAAATCCTACCATATTTTATTATAAACGGGTATGGTAGGGTGGGAGAGAAAAATTAAAATTAGATGCACATTTTATTTATTTTTTTGTGCATGGTAAGTAAATCTGACAAAAAATGTTAAATTTTGGCAATATTTTAAATATGAATAATTCAATAAGTGCTTACCCTTATAGTAAAACAATGGGCATTATGAACTTAATAAGTCCTATAGGTATATATATTTATTCTACTACATACATATATGTATGTATATTATGTATTTCACTTATGCATCTTAATGAGATTTATTTTATAAAATAAATATTTTTTTTCTTAAAATCTTTTACATTTTTTAATGACTACATGTTATTATTATTATGTAGGTGCATATATTAAATATTTTTATTTTAAATAAAATATTTATATATATTTTATTAAAAATAATAATTATATATTCTATCTTAAAGATAATGGCGACTTTTTATCATATAATATAAATTTTAATTGCATATCTTATAAAATATTTTATGCTCCAAAATCTCTTTTATAAAAATTAAAACTTATGAATAAAAAATTATAATAAATAAGTATATATAAAATTATTTATGAGTATACGACTAAATATTATATTATATATATGTATATAAAATATGTATAATTAAAAATATTATTATTTTGTAAAAAAATTCAGAAATTCATAAATTTAAAAAATACCGCTTTTAATTTATATTCAAATTTTGTATCTTATTATTGTAAGGACGTGTATTGCATTAATCTTAAATATATTTGTGTACTTAAATCAATTTGGATCCGATATTTTGTAAGGATATATTGAGTATGTTGAATTATTTTTTATATATTTAAATTATAAATACAATTAATTCTTTATTTGAATAGCATTGTAGATCGAAAACAAAGTTGAGTTTTTGTGGAAAATAAAATTTAACTAATTCTTATATTCAAATTTTTATAAACTAAAATTCTTTAAAAAATAAAAGAATAAAATTGTATTTATAAAAAAGAAAATATGTAAATTTTAAATAAAAATATTTATTATACAAAAAAAAAGAAAAGCTGGAAAAAGTTAAGAAAATTGTTTTAGAGATTTTGATATTTCAAAATTTATGTGATTTTAAATAACAGGGCCGTATTTGGCATTATTCAGTGTAAATTTTAATTGATTGGGGCCTCTTCAAGTCCGAAATTGTTACAAAATTTCAATCCTGATTTGAGTGTGACCAGGTTATCAGGGTATATTGTACTTGCTTGTTTTTAACCCTCCGGTGTCACTAAATGAGAGATTGAATATTTATATTTTTTGGTTCTTTCTAGTTTATTAGAAGCGAAATTTACAGCTTTCTGAGTGTGAGATTGCATACTTACGTTATATATATATAAATTTTTTTTAGTGCGAATAGGAAATTTGAATATTTTGATAGCAGTTGTGTAATATTCTTAACTAGAGGTGTTTCCATTTACGTCAATCGATTTTTTTTGTGATATTTTTCCAATGTCAACATTATATAACCAAATATACGTAATAAAATACATCATATTAATATATAATGTATTATATTATGTATATGTATATTGTTACAAGAAATATACCTCGGCATTTATTATTCTTGTGAATTGGACTAATGTTTGATTGGAATGAAATCACAATAGACTTAAAACTACTCATTTTTTTCCATCATATTTCAAAGGCCTTTACAAAAGCAAACAACTATTTTATTATATGAGAATAATGAACAAATTTACTTGACGTATTTATATGGATTTGCAAGTTTTTCAATATATTTTTACAATTTATTCTTGACTATAGCGCAAGATCTTCTATCAATTGAATTAATTGGTAAAGAACTGTGCTGTTATTATTTCCTCTAACATGAAATATCAAAAATTTCCTACTCTTAATATAATAGTTCTGTTCTCTTATATATTATTTATAACAATACGGGGTTATTTTATCAATTTTTCTGTTTGCAATCGCTTTTAAATGCAATTTTCTAGCTTTTTTAATTTTTTGTTCGCATCTTTTAATTAAAAATTTTTGATATATAAAAAGTCGTACTAAATACGAAATTGTTTAACTGTATAATATGAGAGTCATCACCAGAGGAATCGACACATTCAACGTAATTCATTTAATTTACCACTTACAACTTGTGTTTGTAACCATTTTTCCTTTATCATTTTTGTTATTTCTTGAAAGGCTGTTTAGTATTGCTAAATGCAATGCACGTTAAAAAATAAAAATTGGTGCTAACGTTGGTTTTAGCCTTATGTTTATGCTTGTTGCTTGGGCGGTTAATTTTAATTTTTTTTTTAAAAGAAATTTTTTACATTTCAATGTTTTATTCATGAATTTTCTTTTACTTTAAAAACAACAAAGAAAAACAAAAAAAAAAAATAAAAAATAAAATACAAAATTGCGTTCTAAATAAAATTTCCTTTTGTCCTTATTCCAAAAAATCGTACTTTTTTTTTTGCATAATCTTTGAAGTTTTTGTTATTTTCTCAAAACTTTAATTGCATTTCTAGAAAATAAAATATGCACATATAAGTGTATTTTATTATAATAATTAAAAAAGAAAAAATTAAAATGTTGGAATAAAATAAACAAATAAATAAAAAAATACAAAATTTAAATTCATACACGCTCATTATAAATGCAGCAATACATGCAATTCAAATAAATATTAATAGGTCCAGTAAAATGCATTACAACAAAAAAGAAATACCCATTTGCTTTGAATTAAGAAACAAAAAAAAAAAACAATTATACTCAAAGTAATTAAAATTTTTATTTCAGTATTTTAAATAAAAATTTATACAATTTATAAATAATTCGTGTAAAGTAAAAAATATAAAATAATTATGCAAGAAAATTGCACGCTTACAATTTTACAAGAAAAAACATTAAAGCGTCACGCCCTAAAAATAATTGAAACATAAAATTTTCAAAACGAATTTTTAAAGAACGAATAAAGAGTGGCAAACGCCAATATGTGGTTTTACTTTGTCACTTAAAGCATCAAGTTTTAAAATTCATTTGCTAATTAGAAATTTTTTATAAGGAATTTGGCATAAAAAGTAAGGACAACGCCCACATTATTTCGCAAAAAAATTTTTTTGTGAAACGAATAATAGTACAAAAATATTGCATTTATGCAAATGAAGTTTGTGTTTTTACTCATTATGCAATAAAATAATTTGTGTTGTAATTCAGATTTAAATTTGTTCAAATTTTAATAATTAGAATTTGTTTTAAAACGGTTGAGTAAAAATTTAATGAATTATTGGTGAACAACTATAAAAGTCTAATTAAATTCTGGACATAGCCGACCGAAATGAGTATATGAGTATTGTTGAGTTTAGCGAAAGTAAATGTCAACTTGGTTCTTAATGGAGTTTCACTTTGTGAATCATTCGAATTAAAGTTCGTTAGTTACTTCCGTTAGTAAAGAGAACTCACATATTAAATTTCAATAAATTCCATCAATGGTATGATAAAAACTCTAAAATCGGCCCCTAGTTAAATTTCAGTTTTCGAGGCCTGATATTCTTAAAAAATTAACTTCATATGTTTTATCATCCTAAATTTGAATATTAAATTTCAAAGGAAACAGGTTGATTATTTATTGATATATATATCAAAAATTTGAATTTGGCCCGCAGTAAAATTCCATTTACTAACAGATAATTTCCTCAAGAATTTTCACTGGTTGTATTGTTAGGCAGTGTTTATATAAAAAATTTTAGAAAAATCTGTCCATTATATTCTTAAAAAATAAAGTCAAAAACATAAAACCACCCCATAATAAAAATCCTGTTCTAGGAACCTTACATATACCTAAAGTTGAACAAAACGTCTAATCCCCTAAGTAAACTCTAAGTAAGATATAAAGTTTGGTGAAAATTGATTCAGCCGAAATCGAGATACACATCTGCACAGACAGAGTCAAAGACAGACTGACAGACAGACCAAAAGAAATGTGTTTGATCGGTGTGGGAACAATATGTAAATAATGTATTTGACCAAATTAGTTAATAATTTATAAACAATAGTTAAAGTGTTTATTAAAACTTTTATTAGTTTATCAGTCTACCCATTGATTTCAGTATTGTCTTTGATTTTTTTGCTGGATTTTCTATTATTAATAGCCATTTTTTGTTAAGAAGTCAGAATATTTTGCTCTTACTGAAATATTTTACTTTTTGAATCTGTTAATTTCCCTTTACAAACAAAAACTTATAAATTTATATTAAGATTAATAATAATAATAAAAATTAAATTCTTAGAATAAAACTAAGTATTTTTTAAAATTATTTAACAAGAAATTAAAACGCTTAACAGGTTACAAATTCAAACACACATGGCAATATCATAATATAGGAAAAATATTCAAATGCTATCGAAATTCGCATTCAAGTAATTCAATAGTAATATGTAATTGCCTTGACAGTAATATTTGATTGCCTTAAAATCTTGTGATTTTTGAAAGAAAATTTTTAATGGTTTGATGTTTAATCAGAATTTTTTTTTTTTTAATAAAATTATTTTAAATTTTTAGTGATAGTTCATAATGGCCATTACTTTTCCTTGTTGAAATAAAGAGAAATGCTTTAATTAATTCAATATAAACACAAATTAAATGAAAAATGGTGACAAATCTTATTGATATTAAATTGAAATATTAAAATTTTTGAATATATTCTGAGAATACACGTCCCAAAATACATCATTATTAAACTTGATGTACTTAAGTTCCAAATACTTTAGTAAATTTAGTTTTAAAAAGTTAATGATGTCTTTATGGTAACAATTTTATGTAATAATTTACAAGGACGCATGCTATCCAAATTTCACGAAATAATCCCACCATTTTTTATGTTTTCTCAATATTTTCTCTATATTTTTACAACAATATTCAATGTGTATGCATGTATGTAGCTCTATAATATGCATTTTTACATCAAAAAATATTTATTATGGCGAATTATGTTGAATTGAGAAAAAAAAAATATAATTTTCTTTTGATATTTTATTCTTTATTTTGTTTAAAATAATTTACAAATAAAGAAAAAAATTTTAATTTACATATTTTCATACATATTGTTACCAAATATATTTTATAGAAATGGTAGGACATTAAAATTTACAAATGAATCCTTTGAAATTACCATAAATTCTCTTTTAACATTTTTTTTCGTAGCTTTATAATATATTTTTGCATAATTATTTACAAAACAGTAAGGATCATCCATATACAGGCAAGAAACAAATGAGAGGCAAGAAGTATATTGAATAAATGGAAAGAAAATGGTTGGGATGGCAGTAAAATTCGTATAACTGTTGATGATTTGGCCATTATTATGTTTTGTTGCGCTCAATATAAATTTTAAATACAAGTATATATGCATGTATATATATATATATAGAATTTAGTTGCCTTTTGTTCCTAGAATATATTTGTTCTCCCTTCAAAGGATCTCTACTTTGAACTCATACCCGTGATTTTTACAATGTTTATATTTGATTTTGTTTGTTTTTTTTGTTTAAATAAAGCAAAAACTCAAGTATTTTAAAAATGAAATTTTTATATTTCAAAATTTTCAATATGGAAAACAAAACAATTGATGAGGATATGCAAAATAAAATAATGAAAAAAAAAACAAAAAAGGATTTTTCTTTCCTGTTTTCAAGTATTTATGAACGTATGTTATTTTTATAAATGATTAAAAATAACCCTCTTTTTACAGAATATTCCTTGTACGCGTTTTATGCATTGCAAGTTTGTGTGCATATATTAATATAGAATTTATTTATTGAAAATTGCAACTCAAAGCTCAGTTGAATTTCCATTTTTATTTTAGTTCTTTTATTATGATTTTTTTTTCAAATAAAAGAAAATATAATTTTGATTTTTTAAATTAGAGCTACATCTATTTGACGTACGCATATTTTTATAAAATGGGAGTGTGTTCTTTTAATAAAAAATTAATAAGTACGTGAATATTTTTTTTAGAAAAAGAAAAAAATTAATAAAATGCAAATGAAATTGTTTCAATATTTTTGTTAATTTTTGCATTTATTTCTTAGTTTTCGTATACATAATTTAAATTTTAAAATTTTTATACTCGTATTATATAGAAATTTTCAAAATTAGATGGTTTTGTGGTTATTTTCTGAATCTGGGCTTCGCCATTGTTTGTTAATTTCAATTAATAATACAAAAATTAAGTCTTTATGGCACACAACCTAAAACAAACTATTAAATCTTAATTGCACAAAATCCTAAAAAAATTTTCAAAAACTCATGCTGAAAAATTCCAAATTTCGAGGTTGTTGATCAAAATTCAATTTTCCAACATTATTTTGCTACTACAATGGTCGTTTTACTACCCATATGGTTGTCGTTAATAGTTAGACTACACACATACTCACGGCCGGTTCTGACGCGCTTTTCCTGTAAAATTAAACTTTCAGCTTTTTGTTTTGCAATGTTTATATAACAGTACGTCTAATCATAATAATTACACTGGAAATATGAAGAAAAATTTTTTGGAAAACACATAATAGAAAAAATTGGGAAAATTTTATTTTCTAAAATTTAGTTATTTTTCTAAGCTTTTAATAGCGTCTCTGTTTCTGGTGCCCATTACAAATGATTACTTTACATATGTTGTAGATCCGTCGCTGCTTGTACTCTTATAATCATCATCACGTAACGTCGAAAATTCCAATTTCCATTTTTATAAACTGTTGTTAGCACGAATGCGAAATGCAAATGTGGAAACTGAATATCACCTATAAGTAAAAATTGAATCAATTTGTAGCAATGGTAGATAAAAGTAATCAAAAAATTTTTACTGAAAATTGATTTCAAAAAATTCCTGCCATTCAATTTTTCTAGAGAATAAATAATCTATTTTTATAGCTTGTACAAAAAAAATTAAGTGTTGAAACTTAAAATGAAAATTTAAGTTTTACCTAGTCAATGCAAAATTTTCAAATTAGCGTTAAAAAAAATTGAGTTAAATTTTTTTTGGGGTATTTAAGATTCCATCGGAATTGTTATTGAAAAAGTTCAATTAAAATGTTTAATCGATAGTCTATCTTTTCATTGTCTGTTTGTAAGACATGTTTTTTATGTTGCATAAGCTTTAACTTTTGATTAATAATAATTTAAATACTAAGGCTAATCTATTTAAAATTATAGTTTTAATCAAGTTTTTCCATGTAGTAGATTTGTAGATTTGATTTGTATAACGGGGGCAACATTGCACCGCGAACACGTATAAGGATCTATTGTGCGCCCCCATCCGAGTGCGGGGCATGCCCTACAACACACGCTTAAGCTCAAGCAACTTGTGAGGACCAGAAGACCGTAACTCCGCCACTGTTTCCATGCAGTATTGATCTTAAAATATTACATAGTATAACAATTTATCATTTTATAATTGTTTGCAAACCCTTAAAATTATTATATTCCTGATTCGAAATTGTTTACATAACTCTAATTAATAAGGCACAACCAATCAGCTATAATCCCATAAATATAACTAATATGTCAGAAACTTTCTACAGACGCCATTATTATTATTTTAGAATTAATTTAAGTAAGCCAGTGATACAATTACAATATTATAACAAAATAATTTAATATAAAGTGGATTGTTATATAAGAATTAAGGAATTCTATACAAAAATGCAAAAAAAAAAAACACATAAAAATAATAATATTCGCAGCATGCAAAAAGTATGCGAAAAAAAAATATAATTGAAATAAAATCCAGCCTCTTCCATCATCATCATCATTAGATCCTTTTTTATTAATTAGATTTGATACTTCCTATATGGTATCAGCCCATTAAAATTTATAATATTTTTTCTTTACTAATTTATTTTAGGGTTTAAATTTTATATTTGACTTTTCTTTCTTTTTATATAAGTACAAATCAAACAAGACCATATTAAAAATGGTGAGAAAATTTTATTGAATATAAAAAACTAAATTCTTAAGAAGAGGTGCACTGCACAATGTACGTATATAGACCAAAGGCAAAACATTTTTTTGTCATTTTAAAAAGTACTTTAAAATGATATTTTTTTTCTTTTTGATTTTTACGTAATGAAAATGAATTTATGACTACTTGACAGATAATTTTTTTAGTAGCGATTTTTGTTTTTTCTAAATGATGGTAAATTTTCATATTTGGTGGTTGATTTCGAAACAGTTTCAAACCAATAAGATAAAAAACATTTTTAAAAGCAGCAGAAGTACCAGAAGCAGCAGCAACAGCAGCAGGGGAATAAATGAGAGCAAAAAAAAAAAAAAATGAAATTTTTTTGTATTAATTTTTTAAAGTATGCACTTATAACCCTTTTCAATACAATTGCTTTTTTTTTTATTATTTTATATTCTTTAAGCAATAATAAATTTATTCCCCCTTTTCATTTTAAAATATTAAAAAAAAAAAAATTATGATTTTAATAATAAATTATTCAAAAAGTTAAATGATTTAATTCAAAAAGTTGAAATTATTAAAATGCTGGTACACATATACATATATACATAAAAATTTCAATTATAAAAATTAAAAAAAAAAAATTCAGCCATTATAAAATTAGATCGTATGATTTTTATGTATATATTTTGGCAATCTAATGAATAAATGTTGTAAATCCAAAATATTTATATTTTTAAGAAAACTTGTAAAATTTCTTTAGAACAAAAGATGTCTCCAAAAATAATATTATTTATTGGAATTGTTAAAGCAATCTACCTATTACCAACTGAAAATCTAAGATCACTCAAATTGTAACCATTTGCAATAAAATTAAATTTTTTGCTTCTCCGTTACAAATCGCTCAAGGAAAAACACATAATATATACATATATTATTTTTAATTAAGTTATAAATATTCGGCGGTTTTACTTAAATTTTCTAAGTAAATTTGAAGTAGAATAAGTATTTTTAAGGTTTAAGTGTAATATAGAGAATAGAGTTGTCCTTATAATCCATGATAATGAGCAATTAATTTACTTAAAACTTTTATAAGGAATTTTTGTAATGTACGAACGAAATTTTTCGGAATTTTCGATCTTAGACAATGTATTGAGGGTAGGAATTATTTCTCAACGTAATTAAGTGCCTACTGTAAACGGTTAAGCTGTTTTTAGCCAATATTTATAAATCACATTTGAAATTCGTTAATTTGAGTATGCATATGCAAAAGTTTAAAAATTTTGTTCAAATTTTTTGTGTGTATTCAACCAGTTCATCGTTGAATAAAACCAGCTATTTAAGAGGTCGAAACAACAATATGGTTGAATTTTGTTATTAAAATTGATTTTTTAGACTTAGAGCATGAATAGAAATTTTCAATTATTACAATAATAATATTAATTTTTACAAGTTTTTTTTTTAGAAGAGTTTTAAAATTTAAAACATCTTCCAGTTGCTCTATATATTTACAATTTTAAAATAATGTCAAACACTATTTATTATTGCATATAATAGAAGGGTTCATAATTGTTTTTTTTTTATTAAAGTTACAAATAAAAAAAAAACAAGTAATAAAAATATTTCATAATTTCAAAATTATTTGTTGAAATTGGTTGATTTAAATTTTTGAGTAATATAACATAATTGGTAAATCTCATATTACATTGTCATGTTAAATGTACATTGAGCTGCCCAAAGAAATAAAGATATTTTGATTGTAAATTTTCGTTTTTAAAATTAAAGTGGGGAAATTGGAATATCATCTTGTTAAAATTTAATTTAAAATGGTTGTTCTTCCATAGGAAATCTGAAAAACGAAATAATCCAAAATAATATTTATGGAATATAGCTAGCACATTATAGTAAAAATTTTTCACATTGGATCACTTTCATGACACATGTTATATGACCTTAATAAATTTTGAGAAGCAAATACTTCGATGACATTCCTGTTGGTTGAAGTAAAAGTGAAAAAATCACTATTAATGAAAGTTATAATTTTTGCATATTTTGCGGGGCTTTTCCTGAAAAGTTAAAAATTTTGATCGAAAAAAATAATAAAATTTTTAACTTTAGGGAAATTTTCATATAAATACCATATATATTCGTGGCTTTGTGTAATTAATATAAAAGTAATTAAAAACGTAGAGATTATCTTACAAATTTATTAGCCAATAAGGCGACCTTCAAGCGTTATACAGAATTTTCTTAAACAATTTTGTAATACACTAAAAAAATTTATTTTAAGAGTAAATAAATGAAGTAGTTACAGAGTCTGGCATCGGGGCATTAGGGATTCTGATAGATTCTCCAAGAGAATCCGGTGGCTTGGATATACCACCTTTAATTGTACGCTCAATGAGGAGATTGTGGTAGATGGTAGCAAAACGGCACATTTATGCTAATTTGTGCTAATTAAGGCCAAGTTAACCAACCAACCTGTTGAGCCTATTCACTCAAACCGCTCAAATTTATTTAAATGAACATGGTTTCTTAAACTGATAGTATGAGCAAAATTATTTTTGAGATTATTGTTCAAGAATTTTGTTTCATTATTATACGATTATTTTAAAGTTCTCCGTGTTACTTGGAATATATAATAAAACTGCTTTATTAAAAATTAAAACTTCATTTTAAAATAATAAATTACAATTCTTCATTACATAATACTAGAGCCACACTAAAGCTTCCTGGAATATTTAAAGGAAAATGCAAAATAATATCAAAATCATAAGACTATTAGACTTTCTTATGAAGAAAAAATAGCATATCCTTTTATACGTATGTGACTCTTTAATGCATAAACTATGTTCCTTTTCCATAAACAACATTGCAGGTGTCTTAACGTTATAGGAAACCCGTATTTAGTACACCGTAAAATATTATTTAAACGGGATTTAACAAAGAAGGTAGAGATTTATATTTTAATATTGTGTAGTAAGCGAAAATTATAAATCACTTATTCGCACCTGTAATATGCGCTTCTGTATATGAAAATATAAAATGAATCCTTATTTTATTATAATGATAAAATTTCCTATACCAATTTCCGTATAAATAGAAGATATTCAAAATTTAATATTTCCCTTTTTTTCCTTCTTCTTCTTTTTATTATTTTGTAAAGAGTAAGCAGTTTTTTTTTCATTATTTTTAAATTTATTTTGACATAGAACCCATTTTTATTTTCTCATACTTTCCTTATCCTTTCATAGATTTTATTCACATAGTTTTGTATTTAGCGTCGGTATTATCGCGTTTAATCGTAATCAAACATATTTTTTGTTTTCTTGCCGAAGAAAATGGGAATTGGTAAGGGCAAAAAAATATTTATATATATATATAGAAAGTTTCTTTGATCGGGATTCAATCATTTTTTATCAACAGTTTCCCCATTTCGTCCCATTTTTTAGATAAAGAAAAAAAAAATATTATTTTTGATCTTTTTTTCTTATTTTTTGTTTTTTTTTTTTATTTTTTTTTTAAATTAAAGATAATTTGTTCATGATGAAGTTGACGATAATGAATCCTGATTATACAAAAGCTTAATAATGGGAAGAGATCAGTTAAAATATATTTTGTTTTTTCATAACAATTTTTTTATCAATTCACACTTTATAATGTCAAAATGAATGGAATGGGAAGGCTGGATGAATTAACAAGTTATCGTCTAAATGCCCTGCAACATAGTTTCTAAAAAATATTAAAACCATGTTTTGTAAAATAGTAACAATAATTAATAATTTGCAGTATTGCATTCCGGTAAAAATAGAAATAAAATGTTAAATTTTACCTTAATTTTAGACAAAAATTTTCAGTTTGAAATTTTGACAAGAATGAGTTTGTCATATCGGAACTTGAGGAAAATACGAATTACTAATTCGATCTCAATGAATTAGAAAAGTTATCTGTATGTTTTTTTTTTGTTGTTAATGTAAAATAGAAGTTCATGGGTTTGCTTGTTTCCTAATATTCAAGCTTTTTATATAATGTAAAGGTTAGGACTCTATTAATTTGAATTCTTTTTTAACATCGAGAGTACGTTTGTTTTTCATGCGGGTCGCGTTACTAAGTATTCAGTAAATTGTTTAAATTTTTATTAGAATAATGAGACTAACATAGTAAGTAAATTGTTTAAATTCTTAATCAAAATTTTGTGGTTCCAGCATGCGTGCGTATAGTATTTTATTAAATTTTTAGAATAGAATTACGTTGAAGTTTGATATTGAATTTCTTGAACAAAAATTTTTCTATGAAATTTTGTCTTTACGCCTTTACACTTAATTATTTCCGTTAGATAGCCAAGTATTATTAGGAAACAGAATTTTATGAATTATTCTTAAAATGTAAATGCCTCAAATGCTGCTTTAATTGAATTTGTCTTAATATAATGTATTTTTATAATAAATTATGCTGAGTCTATTTATTTGAATGAAATGGGTTCGAAAATTTACTTCTAAACAAATTCGTGACTTGGAAGTAAAAAGTCTGCGTACAGTGTGTGATTCTCAAAACAGAGCTTTCAGAAATGTACTTTCAGTTGAGTTTGTAGGAAGTACAATATTACTTAACATTGATTTAAAATGGAAATTTCTTTGATATTATATTTCTGGATAGAGGGTAAATGTTTTAAAGGGAAGACACTTCTTATATACGAAAAAGTAATAAATAATTTTAAAGAAACAGATTCTTTAGTCGCTATAAGCCTAATTCTGGTCACACATCTAAATTGAAGGTTAAGAAGAAACGAGATATAGTCAAAAGTATAAAAGTGAATCCAAGATTGATGGCTTCAGAAATCGCAAAAAATATTAAATTTAAATTTAAAAAAAGCATTTGCGCTGATATTGTGTACAAATTCAGAAAAAAGCTCGTTTTAAAGGCCGAGTGGCACATAAAAAGCCATTAATATCTAGAGTTAATCATTCAAAACGAAAAGTTTTAACAAAGGCTGCTCAACTTCATACCGATCTCGTGAATTTAGACATATGGGTTTAAAAATTTAGAGACTGTGCACAGACTTTTTTTGCTGGTTTTTCATATGAAATTTTGTTTTTTTTGTTATTGTGATTTTTTTTTTTTTTTGTAAAATAAAATGTTAAATATTATAAAAATTATTAAAAAAAAATGAAATATATAGGAACGCTATGTGCACACAGACTTTTTATGCTAAGTGTATATTTTTAATAATTCTTGTAAGGATAATACCATTTAGTCGCAAGATCTTCAAAATTAATATCAGAATACTATGCCCTAGGCATAATTTTGCAATTTTGCACTAAACACCTCAAAGTTGACCAAAACAACTTTATTATTTTACTTGTTTTACTAATGATTTTTACACATTATTTTAAACAAAAATTTGAATGTGCACACATCCTTATAAAACAAGTATGGTTATACAAATTTATAAAAAAAAATATGGAAATTTGCATTATTCCTTTGATCTTTAATTTTTAATGCAAAACAAAAAACAAAAAAATGAATGAATTTTTAAAAACACTTGGAAATATTTTTGTGTATTTTGGAGAAAAAAAAATTAAAGGATAATAATTTTCCTTTTTAAAAATTCATTGAATATGAAAAATAACAAAAATATTTACATAAATTTTTTTCTTATGTTTTGGCTATATCCTTTTATTCTTTTAACATTAATTTGTATACTTAAATATAAAATGAAAACAAAATATTAAAAATCATGCGTTTTCTTTTAAAAAATAAACGAGAAAAAAAAAATTACATATTTTCTTTTTCTAAATTTTAATCAAAAGAATAATTAATATTTAAATAACAGATTTTTTTTTTATAATAATCCTTTTGATGTTATTTTTTATGCTTTATAAGCACAGATATCCTTATTATAATATTTTATATAAAAAAAATTGTAGAAAATATAGAAAAAATATACAAGTTTTTTTTTAATGTTTTTATAGTACAGATAAGGATATGTATTCGTAAGGACTATTTGAAAAACAAGTCGGTGCTTAAAATCATAAAATAATTTGTTTCCAATAACAAAATTTCGTAATTATTAAGTTCTTACAAAAAGATGATAGGTGAAAAAAATATATGAGTTGTTTTAGTTTAATGACTTCAATTGTTGCTTTTGGTGTATAATTTCGACGTATTTCTACTGGATACACACACTTGATTATATTATATTATATACCATTCTACTAAGGAAGCTCCTAGAAAAACTTTTTAGTATTTGGAATCAATTTTAGTTAACTATTTCACAGGGTTTATAACACAAATTATTCTGTTTATAAAATACAAGAAATCATTTAATAAAAATATCTAATAATCTCATTTGCTTCAATATTTTTTTCGGAAATACATTAGTTCTGATTTCATTGCTTCTGATTTTTACACTTGTTAGAATATAAAATTTACTAAATCAGCTTATTTAGATACAAAATAATCAGTTGTTGGTGGTAATAGTTAAGAATTAATTATCGATGTGAATCAGTTTTCAAATACACTCCATTTTCTTCAAAGAATTCCTTATCTTTGGTCATATTCCTTTTGTGACACACCAATATTGTTACTTTGACTAAAATCTTACATTTTAGATTAGTTCGCATCTTTAATGTCAAAATCATTTATGTTGTATCAAAATATGTATTATAGACTTCCAAATTTGTTTAACTCTTACAACAATGTTCCATATATTTACTTTATTATATTGTACATCTCATTTTGATTTTAAGAACAAAAATTGACTAAAAATTTTCCTATTTCTATATAAAATTTGATATTTTTAGAATTGAATTTTTTGTTCATGATTTTCTCTCCATGATAGGCGTGCGTTAATCAAATACAGGAAACATATAAATTGAAATCTGACATAAAAATCATAAAAGTAAAAAAAAATATTATGCTTAATTTAGACAGTTTTTCCATGTAGCCACAGAAATATGTTATGCTTAGTTACTATACACTAATAACAATCAATTTCTCTAAAAGAAATTCAAAAAAAAAAAAAAATCTGATTATTTAAAATACAAGTTTTAATTTTTAATGCAATTTTTTCTTATTCTAAAAAAAAAATTTATTTTTTGTTTTCATATAATCAAAATTATTATAATCACATAAAATGCTGAGTCTCATCAGTACGCAAATCATTCACTTCACATAAATTTAAGAGGCAAAGCAAAGAAAAAAAAAATAGAAGAAATTAAAAATTTCCACAAGTAAATAATTACAAAAAAAGCTGCATTTCAAAGTTGCAAGCAAATCACATACAAACAACAAAAAAAAGGATATAGAAATTGAGTTTTTTTTTTCAACTTTTAAATATTACGGGGAAAAAAAATTAAGAATCCTTTTACCATATTATATTTTTATGTTCTTGTGCAGTGTAGTGTGCATTTTTTGTTCTCTGATGTGTGGAGGTGGTATTCAAAGGAATCCATTTTTTTTTTTTTTTTGTATTCCTTGACTTCTTTTTAATTTTTTGTTTTTTTGTTTTTCTGTGTGGATAATATGAAAATAAATTCTCTAAGGACTTTATAAGGAAAAGAAGTATAAAAAGAAAAAATTGCATATGACTTTAAATATTATTTTTTTTATTTTATTTTTCTTCGTTAATTCCATGTAGATAAATTTATAACTGACATATATAAGATAAATTAAAAGGACTCTTTATTATAATATATGGGATTTGATTTTTTTTTCTATTTAAATACAAAATATTTGATATGATGTGCAATTCATATTTTATTCGTTTTCTTCTTATTTTATTAAAATTCACTATATATAATATTTGTATGGCTTTATATTGCAATTCGAGGCGAGAATGACCAGGTTTCAGGTATTTAAAATGGGTAGAAAAAATTATAAATGTCTTGACTTCTAAATAAATTTTAGTTAAATACGAACTAAGTTCTATATTTGATGAGTAATTTCTTTAAGTATCTTTAGCATGTATGATTTTGCTTGGTTTTTAGAGGATCACTTAAAAATTTTACAAATAACACACAAGATTTAACGTGCATTCGTTTTTCAATTTATAAAGAGAAACTGTTAACCATTAACTAAAGTCATTAACTAATGAATTATTTGAATGCGTATATATGCAGCTTGAACAATATTAGGGGCGCGTTTAAAGAGTTTTATTAAAAATTATTCAATCTAAAATTTCAAAAATATGAAAATTACCAATTATTTAAGCTGCCAAGTTTAACATACGATTATTTAAATTATTTGTGATCGTAAATAAAATTGAGAATGATATTTGCACTTGACCTCTATAAAGAACAATCTCTATTCAAGAATTCAAGAAAAGACTGAAGTTCAACCACTTCATAATTCAATCACCGTCGAATTCTACGTTACATATGTACCCAGTAGCCCCTACATATAATTGTAAAGCGTAATTGTTTACGTATCTTTTACGACTTTACATAATTGTAAAGCATAATCATATGCATGCAAAATTCCGTTTGACCAAAATGGACTCTCTTTTTTATTTCTGATAAAATTAATAATGATTTATGACTTCAAATTTAAATTATTAGAGAAAAGAATAAATTTACTGGAAAATTTTTTTAAAGATAAACAATATTAAAGCCAAATGACTCAGATTTTCTCACTCCGTTTTCGTACAACTCTGGTTGATCTGGTAACTCTTAATTTTAACAACATAAATGTGTTTTTATTTTTTTTTTAGTTTTTGCATAGAAAAATTTTTCCTTTTTATTTTTTTTCTTTTCATACACATATTTTTTTTTATTATATAAATATGCTACTGGCAGATCCTCTTATACATACCCTTCACATACATATATTTGCATGTATAAAAAAAAAATAAAATAAAATATTATAATAGAAAAACGAAACGAAATAGCAAAGAATTTTTCTATAATAATTGCAGCTTCACTACTGCTAATGGTTTTTTTTTCTTCTCCTTCTATATTTAGGGAAGTGCCTCTACAAATAAAATGGAAAACGAGTTCATAAAAAAATTATAAAGGAAAATAATATGAATTTGTGCACTTCTATTTGTAAAAATGAATAAGTAAATCTCACAAGATAATGAGAAACTTTGAGAAAAACAAAATTAAAACAGAAAACGAAGCAAAGAACCCACCATTGGGATTTAATTTTTTTTTTCTTTACTATTCAGCAAATTTATTTTATAATTTAAGAATTTCTCTTCTTGCAACTCAACACCTCTAGATGAAAAAAAAACTTATATTGCATATGGCAGGATGAGTTCGTGCACCTACACCTGCATACACATATTATGTATGAATGCAATCATAATATTATATACATATAGTGAAGGAATGAGATATAAATATGCATATCCTTTCAAAACGAAAAAAAAGTAACAATTTTTTTCTTTATTTATTTTCGTAATCATCATAAACATATTAATGTTGAATAAAAAAAACTGCAGAATTATTAAATTGTTTTGTTTTGCTTATTTAACGTACAGGGTGTTTCGCATAAAATGGCAAATAATTTCAGGGATGATTCTTTAATTAATTTCCAGAAAAAAATTGCTTGGCTGCCCGTAGGCGGGGGAGGTGGGTGCAGATGTACTCATTTTTGAGCTACGGCCTTTTGTTTCATTTTTTCTGCATATAAATAAATGCTTATAACTTCGGGATCATGCAACACATAGTAAACATCTAGAGAGATTGTTTCACAGACCATTGATTGCTCTTTATTTGCGGTTTTTCAATCAATTTGATTTGAGCAATAGTTTTTATGATATAGCTCGTCAAAGTCGAAATATTTTTTTTTGAAATATGGAATTTTAACAAAAAATTACACAGGAGTGATAATTCGAAAGGTGATTTTGGTGGAAACGTACGTATGGTTCAGAAGAAAAACGGTATCAAAAATTTGGAAAAAAATGAACTTAATATAACGTTAAATTTTAATAGCCATTTTGTTTTTTTTAAAGTTCAAGTATGGTATAACACGTTAGAAGAAGAAAACCCGCTGTTTTCTGTGTTTGCAAAATTTGAAAAATGCTTATGGTTCCATTGCAATAAATAGTTAAAAATTCGCATTTTTGGGACTTTGATGGGCTATAATTTTTAGAGAGAGGAAGGGGAGGGGGTGATAGAAAAACTTTCTTCTACGAAAGTAAGTTTCTAGTAAAGGCTTTCTATCTTCAAGGGTGCAGAGTGAAACTAATAAGCACTTTTTTTTCAAATTTTTTTTGGAAAAGTGCTAAAAATTACTGATAAAATTTTTAAAAATTTTGAATTCAGTTAAAAGTTGTACAAAACACAACAAAATTTTAAACACAAATAATTATTGAAGAGAAGTTAAACAAGAAAAATGTATTTGAGAAAGAATATAAGGCTTATTATTTTTTGTTATATTATTGGTTGTAACAAAGAAATCTTGCTTATAATAAGAGCGATCATGTAGAATATGAGCTCGTCAATAATAACGTAACTGCAAGTACACACTTAAGCGTCGTCCCATATATGCTGAAACCTAAAATTAGCTTAGAAATCATAATTTACTTAGTTCGTTAATGTTCGAGACAATACTTATTGTTATACAAGAATTTAGTTGATTAAAATTCACGACCAAAAAATGTTTTTTCATTGCTTATCATGTGTTCACGCAAATTTTATTGCTTTCTGCTGCATAAGAAGATTTATCGGTAAATTTTTTACATGGTTGCATATTTTTAGGGAGTATGTTGTCCTGTTAGTCCTTTTAATCATCCTGTTCGCAATAGTATTATTGTTTGCAGTTTTTAACAAATCATAAATTTAAATAAGTAAATTTATTTTTTTTTCTCAATTTCATGTTTATTTTTTACATGCATAAGTAGAAAAAAAGAAAAATCTAAAAAACAAAATTGAAACCAAAACTGTTTAGCAACCCTAAGGGTTTTATATGAATATTTTCTTTTTTTTTTTTTATAAATTTTCATTTTGTGAAAATTTTTCATTTCCACTAATTTTTTTTTTCTATTTTTACCCTTATTTGTTTGTTTTTTCTTTTTTATTTCTTTGGAGTTGCCATTTTATTTTATTTTTGTATGTTTTGTTTGTTTATTCTACATAATCATCATAAACATTTTTCTTATTATTTATGAGATCAAAGGAAGTGTTATATTATACTTGTTTAAGCTAAATATTTTCTTTTTTTTCTTATTTTTTTATTTTTCTATATATTTTAAATTTAATATCACAATAACAATGAAAAATATGGAAAAAAAAAGCAGAAAAATTGCAATAATTTTGATATTATCCTTTATTTATAACTTAAAATGAAAAAATTTTTAATGAAGGTACACATATGTGCTCGTGTATATATGTTAACCGTTTAAATATTGTTAATGTTGCTTTGTTGAACATTGAATTGATCGTGAAAGAAAAAAAAGAAAAGAAAAATTAATAAAAAAAAAATAAAATAAAAAAAGCGAGAGTAAAGCGAGAGTAAAGAAAAAAAATAATTTGACAGATTATAATGATGGTATAATTTTGCCTTACCTATTCAATAAATGAGAAAAAAATTTGAATTAAAATTGCATTTTCAAAAAGTAGATATAAAATTTTACTTTTTATCCTTTAAAGCATTTTTATTCTTTAGAACAGAGATAGGTGCAGATAAAAAGTTCAAAAAGTTTTATGGGTAATTTATTTTTATAATTAAAATTTTACGTGCATTTCTAGGAGAGTAATAATTGTTGAGTTCCAAGACTAAAATTAAATTAATAATCACAATTTAATATTTGGAGACTAGAAAGATTTTATGAATTTAATTATAAAAATATACAGTGAATATTTAAAAAATTTTCTTTATAACAAAAATGTTTAAAATGATGGAATAATAATCCATGACAAGACAAGAAACTATTATTTCACTATCTTCAATGTTCGAATACTCCAAGAAAACAAAACAATATTCAAAAAACTCTAGTAAACCAAACAACCAACGAAAAATAATGTCAGCCATCAGAACAAAGAATTGAGTTGTTCCAATATTTTAGATTCAATTTAAAATTAAGAAAAACGCCATTTTAAAAATTTAGTAACAAAATTTTGTTTTTGCAAGAATCGTGAACATTTCTAAGAAAATTTTAATTAAATTTAAGATAAAAATATGCAGGCTAATAATAGAGTTTCAAGACTAATCAAAAAAATAAGAACTAATTAAATGAAAATGTTTTGTAAAAATTCGTTAAAATTCCTATATCTCGGAAACCCTTGAGATTTTACACCTACTCCGGAACAATAGTTTTACTCATTTCTGATATTCTAATTAATAGTATATATTGTTGTTATAGTTGTATATTGGTTTTGAATCACTCTTTACAGAGTATCTCTTATCTAACTGCATTTGTATCTTTATTAGGACCAATATATAGGCACTAATGAGTAGACAAATCTTTTTTATGGAGATGACATTCATAGCTCAACAAGTTCAGAAATGCAGAGGCTTTAAGTTAATCTCGACTGACTTTTTTGCTATTTGAAATTTTAGGTTGCCAAATCACATTTAAAAATGCGCTTGAAGACAATTTTTAAATGTGATTTGACAACCTCAAAATACAGGCTTTCCAATGAATATTAACATTTTAAATAATCTGTTCATATTTCGGAATCACATGACTTTAAATTTCGAAAAATTTGAAATTTTAAATTTTGATTTTTATTTTTTAAGAGACCCTATTGTAGCCTTAATTTGAAAACTGAATCATCGAATTTTGTAATTGAATGGCAATACAAATATTCATTACTTAAAATTCTATTGCAATTCATTTAAAATTTGAATTCACTGCAAGTTCATTACAATAAAAATAGAGACAATATTTACCGTATAGAATCGGTTCGTATATAATGCTGATAACTCTAAAAAATATATAATAAAGTATATAATACGCATAATTCGAAAAAATTTCATTAAAATTAAAAAGTTTTTACAAACTAGCTTAAAAAAGAAATCGAAAATTAATTTTCAGAGAAAAATGTCTTCCTTTTTTCTAGCAATCAATCAAAAATAAAGCGAAAAATTGCCCTATCCGCACTGAAAGAAAATCATAATTATAATAATAATAATAATGAAATAACATTATAACTATTATATAATAATTATATAGTTAAATTTATTATTAAACATGTCTCGGCCATCATATTAAATTGACCCATCATTAAATCAACAAAAATAATAATATAATTTGACAGGATATATTGTGTGCGTATACACAATATGAAAAGTTAATAATTATTTTTCCAATCAATCGAATAAGAATGGTATTAAAATATTTTACCCTATAATGTCCTTCATTATATCCTTATTATTTATTTGTTTTGTTATTTTCTAAGTACGAAAAGATGTAAGTTCCCTAATGCTGAAGTAAACAATAACTATATAGTCATTTTTAAATTAACTTCGTCTTAGGCAATGTCCTTTTATATTTTCAATAATACTTTTCATATATTTTGTTATTTTTTATTTTTCATTTTCATAACTTGTTATAAAAATTGCTATATAAATTATGTAAAGTGTACATATATATATACAAATTAATATGAGCATATATATGGGCATATATTTATATATATATATGCCCATTAATATAAAAACCCCTGTTGTGTGAATTAAATATTTTGCCTTGGAGCCTGTTATTCATGTAATATTTTATAATATTTATGAATGTGCATAGAAAATATGAAATACTTGTATTATTATTTATTAGAATACAAGTGTATATAGATGTAATGTGTCTATTAAAGAAAATAAGAAGAATAAAAATGTCCTTCTAATAAATAAGAATTATTTTTATATATGTATATGCTTTGCATGTGTGATCGAATATTTTTCAATTCTGAATTGTTGGGAATCAAAAATTAATTACACATGCCGGGATAATTGCATGTTTTTTTTTTTTAAATGTACATTGTTATATTAAATAAAATGCAGAGTTATACAGACTGTTTTTAAAATATAATAGTTTTGAAGAACTTCACAATGAACAATACATTAATTTATAAGGAATTAAAAATAATGAAATTGCGCTTCTAAGAACTGCTACTTTCATGTCATAAATTCATAGTGCTGCATTCATAGAGAAAAGAATTTTCAACAATCACAAAAAATTCAATGAAAATTTAACAACGTTATTGAAATTGTAAAGTTATAGATCTAAAAATTGTTTCCAAAATTCTGGAGGAGTTTTTAGAAAGCTAAGAACAGAAAATTCAAGCAATTATGATGTATGGGATTATGTCACAAGTTTAAGACTACAAAAATTTTATATTTCTGAATTATATTGCTGTACCCATACCTCACATTATCTGAACTAGATGGATATAATATGCTTAAGCTACAGCTAGTTACAATATTTACTTCCAGAAAAAAAATTCTAAACTAAGAAATTCCTGAAAAACAACTTGTTTATACCAATAGTTTTTATACACCTTTTCATACCAATTCTTAATGTATTTATAAATGATATGCAAAATTTGCTCTAAGGATATTTATTTTTTGAAATTATTTTATGCATAGTTCTTATTTCTATATTATTTTTATTATAATTATTATTATTATGCAACATTAAAGAATAAAAGGGAGTTTGCCTAGAGGGTACACGTGTTTACTATATGGAAGTTTGTATTCAATTTATTCGATATCCTTTTATTATTATTATTGTTATTTTTGTTATAATTATTATTGTTATTTGTAATTTTATTATTTATTATGATGTAACATATTTTAATTAATAAATATATAATAACTATGTATATGTGTGAAAAAATAAGTCAATTTTATATTTCATTATTACAATTGAAAATAAATATTTAAAAATGGCTGGCTAAAACATAAAATTTATATAACTCAGCCCAATATCATAAATCATTAATAAATTTGTATTGTAATTTGAGAAAAAATTCATGAATTAATTAAAGAAAATTCGTTCCTATTTTTAATGGCGTCTAGAGACGATAGAGTTAATAGAGAACAGTTCTTTATTTTGGGCTTTCACATGATTTATGAGTGAGTTATTGGGATTAACAACTATTGGCCATCTTTTAAGAAGAATGCTGTACTATGATGAAATAATAATTAACTTTTAAGCGTCTAGCTTTGGAAGCTTTTGGCTTTAATAAGAAAAATAATATAAATATTACGTTTGGTTTGGTTATTTGCTGAATTATAGCTACAATTCTTAAACAGCGTTTTTTGTAGCGAAAATTTGGAAAACCATAAAAATTGTTCTCTAAAATTATGCATTTATGCAGTTTAACGATGAAATTTAATAATTCGCTATGAGTCATGACACTTAAAATTAATAAAAATAAAAACCAGGAATAATGAAAAATTGGGTTTGGGTTTATACTTTTTATAAAAATCTTTAAAATCTTGAAATTCAAACGGGTTTTTTTGCTATACCACGTACAATATAAAACATTTTTCAACGTTTTGTGGTTGAAATTGAAGCTTAAGTAAGGAGGCGGAAAATTCTAGAAAATTTTTTTAAGTTTTAAAAAATTTTTCACGGATTTGTTTTCCTGTACCTCGGGAGCCTTTGAAATTTGACCCCTACAGTTACACCATATACACCCTAATGCTAACGATATCTATATGATAAAGCACTGATTATTAAATTTTTTAAATAGTGTTATTCTATATAATGTTTCTATAGGCATTATTGAATGCGATAGTTAATTATTTCACCAGTATTTTTATTGCGTAGAAATCTTTCACTTTCATCAAAAGAAATTATCATAATGGAAATAACAGGATAAGGTGCGATTAGGTGATTAAACGACGTCATTTATAATTTGGTATTGAAAGGGTTAAAACAATTATATAGAATCTTTTTAGCACTTCATAAATTTTATTAAATTTTGTAAAATATTAACTCATAATTTAAATATTAAACGAATATCTTCTCTTATTTAACCTTCTCTTCGCCCATAGAGACAAAATTACACATCAGCCCGAATTAAGTGTAAATAAAATAAGTTTGCACTAAATTTTAGAAATAATCTTTTAGGAAAATCTACCCCATAATAATATATTTTGACCAAAAAAATCAGAGAATCGACTTGAAATTCGTTAATTTTAAAATATTTTAGAATCTAAAACTAAAATCTTTGCTCTTTTCCATTCATATAAATCATGACTGATTAAAATTGAACAGAAAATTTTATAAAATTTTTACTTCAATCTCTTGAGTTGATAGATTTTGCTTTTTAGCTTATATTTTATCCTAAATATGCATGGAACATTCTTGTAATTTTGCAATTTAATAACAAACGATAATACACGTGGTATGTAAAAATACATGGATAATATAACACTCTTAAAGACGTATATAGCTAGTCGCAACAATAGAAGGAGTAATGGTTAATACAATCATACATGTAATCTCTTACATATAATAAGCAAAAATTAAGGACTTTCCATATTTCATGTAAAATTCATTACAAATGCATAAACCATTTATTATTTTATAATGAATTTACTTAGAAATCCTTAAGAATTTTCTCATCATAAACAAATTTCATTAAATTTTCCAAAATAAATTAAAAATAAAGTTGATTAATTTATGTATAATTTTAAGATCCATTAATTCTATTTAAGATTATCTAAAGAAAATTTAATAATTTTTTTCAATTTTATGTAATAAAAAGGATCATTGAAATTATCAATTGGAATTTTTTTATTAATTTAGAAATGAAAATTTGTACATGTATCGGAAATTTATAAATAACACAATTATAATTAAAATTATATAAAAGATGAAGAAGATCCTTATTTATTAAGAAAAAAAAATTAATAATTTTCATTTATTAATTTAAAATTTGAGTGTTTTTTTTTTTATTTAATCCCTATAATACAAAGCTATACAAATTTTAATATAAAATAACAGTAAAAATCAATGTCCATTCAAATAAGTTTTCAATGAAAATGATATTATTCAAATTTTGTATCCCTAAAATATTCTTCTTCTTTTTTTTTCATTTTTATTTTTTTAAGGATCCACATTTATTATAGACCACAAAAATCTTCTTGAAAATAATTTGTCTTTGAATAAAATATTAGATTTATATCCTTGCGTTTTTCAATTTTATTATACAATATAACAAATAAAATGTAATAGGTAAAAAGTAATAAAAGAAAAGAATAATAAAGAAAAAATTTGAAATTGAAATTCTAAAAGGAAAAAAACATTTTTTTTAACAGATAAAATTATAATTCTCAGCGGAAATAAATTTTCTACAGATTCATCAATTTCTATTCAAAAATTCACTGAGAAATTTTATAATGAAGGTGAAAGATTTTTATGTAAAATTTTCTATTATATTTTATAGTGTATAGCGTGGTACGTATACCAGTATTTAATTTTAATTTTAATAAATTCGCAATATATAGAATAATATAAGAAAAAAATTATTTTAGTATGCGTGTGTGTGTGTGTATGAGAGAAAACAATTCTAAATTGTAACTTGTTTATATCAAAAATATTGTAATTTTAAATATTATTATAATAGTATAGTTATATTAGTATTTAAATTTGTAACTATTAAATTTCGACACAATCCGCAGATTATTTTGGGAAAGATATAACAAAATATTTATTACAGCATGCTGAATTTTTGATGTACTCGTAAGACAGATATTTCAATTCAGAACACATACACATATATAGAAGTAACCTTTTAAATTAGCAAGAAGAATAAGTTATGCACTTGACTATAAAGATGTTTTTTTTGAAAGATTAAGAGAAACTTTTATTTAAACAATAATTCTAGAAGTTTTTCCGTCGCTTAAAATTGATCAAATGAATAACATGAATGTTATGTTGATCAAAAAAACATACTAACTATATGTAATTTTTTTTGGTCAGGCTGGTGTTAATTTTCCTTAGCCTTCTAATACGATTAATACGATTAATTAAAATAATAATTTTTAAAAATAATTAAATTTTTTTTTGGTTTACAAAATAATTTTACTTTGCTCTTCTGTGCTTTGTTTAAAATATTAATGATTGCTGATTGTCTATTTAAGCAGCCATCATTAATTAAGCAGGAAATCAGAAATAGTCTAAACTCATTAGTTATTATTATTGATTGCTTCTTATCTGTTTTAGCAAAAACCATTAATTGAGCAGTCAATCAGCAATATCTAAGCAATTTAATTTGCGAAAATTCTTCTATTTCACCCCATATTTTTTCTAATTGGATATACACCATTTTAAATAACAGCGGCAGCTTATATTTTAATTTTTTTTTTTGATTCAACATTCTATTTATTCTCTTCAATAGTAATAATCATAATAATGACAATGATTTGGTATAAGATAAAAATTCGACGAAAAATGCAAAATTGGAAAAAAAGAAAAAAAAATATATAGAGAAATAAATATAATTTTAGAATATAAAAGGATGTCCTTAACAAGATCCTTAGAGAAAAATATTATTTTACAGGACTCAAGTTAAAAAAAAAAATATTCACCTTTTTTTAATTTTTTCTATGATTTTCTTTTTAAAAATTTTATTTTTATTCAAATTGGAAAAATTTTGATGAAAAAAAAAATCTACAAAGCATATTTCATATTTTGTTTTCTTTTTTTTTTTTTAATTTGTGAAAAAGAAAAAAAATTAATTTTTTCATTTTATTTATTTTTTCTTATTTTCTTTTCATTTTTATTTTTTTGTGTTGGTTTTTTGTGAAAAAATTATTCGTTTTTTCAATCACGAATTAATTTGACTTAATTTTTATTTCCTTTTCTCATTTAATCATCATTTTCTTTATCATAATACATAAAAGATATTTTAAGGATATAATAATGAAAAAAAAAGGAGAAAAACAAAATTATGGTGTTTTTTTTTTCATATTTTAATCAAGAGTTCTTTTGAAGAAAATTATTTTAATTATAAATTTTTTCTTTATGGTTATACGACAAATAAAGAGAAACAAAAATTAAATTATTTATTTTGAATTTTTTTTTTATTTTCAATGAAAATTTGAAATTTGTTGGGTTTATTAATATTTAATTGTAAAATTATTTTTTAAAAAGGATATACTAAGGTTGAAAGTTAAATGAAATTCATTTAAACAATTATTAATAATTTATTTTGTTAAAACAGATTTTGAGCCTTTAATGTTGTTGTTGTGTAGCTTCAAGTCAGATAAATTGTAGTTTGGTTGCATTATTTAAGAAAATGCATGAGCCGGGTTCTAACACTACGTTGTCTACTCACATGCAAACTTTTTTGTAAATTGATTTTAAGGCTCATTGTAACCGAGTTAAAAAAATGGCGATTTCAAAATTATTTATTCTATTTTATTTATCACGCGTTAGGCCGATTTTGGACTACGCGTGTGTCAATTTTGAGCAGCTTATCGTTCTATTAATGTTTCTAGGATTGAAACCGTTTAAAAAAGATTTCTCCGTTTCGTACAGTATGGTTTAGGTTGGTCCGATCCTTTCAGATTACCGTCGTATTAAGGTAGGTTATTATTGTTAAACTTGCAAATGTTGTGATCTTGCAGGATAATCGCTGACATGGTTTTTATTCATCAACTTGTTTCGGGGAACGTTGTTTCATTGTTCCTTTGAATTGAGCCGGTGACCAGGATGTAGTGTGCCATCAATTCTAACTACAGTTATTTTGATCTTGGTATTGGTATGGGTGCTCTGTGGTCTGTACTTTCAAGCAATTTAAATTATCTTTAACAGTGAGTTTTATAAAAGTGTTTTTATGTTTAACTCTCTTTTTTGTTTTTCCATAAAACTCCTTTTCCTCCCTAATCAAATGATGACGGTTTTGCTAGGAAAGGATAATTGTTTCGCCTTTTTTATGCGATATTGATTTGTATCGCAGTAGAGATTTGACCTCAGCAATCCGTTTGATATATAAATTATTTTTTGATCTTGCTAAATATTTTCATTTCAACACATCGGATATTAATAAAATCTTAATTGAAAATTTTAATTTTATTTACCCTTAAAAATTTTATTTATTTTTAATTACCCTTAACTAATGTTTAAAATTAAATGTACAAATTTTTCAATTATACAGATAAAAACAAGAATATGTAAAAACAAATGAAATTTTTCATGGTAAAACGAATGAAATTAATTTATTTTACTTAAAGGTTTTACTTCAGGCTGTCGTCATATCTTCAACTTATCTAATTTAAATCATCTTTAACATAGGTTGAATTTCTCTTAATTAGAGGAGACGAAATTAGTCTGAATTGTTTAATTCATATTTTCGCACGTATACTCCAACTTTTATTACTGCTAGTATTCTATACAATTTTAGTTTCAAAATTAGAATATTAAACTTCAATGTGGAACAGAAAACTTTAATATAAGAATAAATTTCAATTTAAAGTAGTTAACATTAATAATATTTTCATATCAATAAAAAATATTCTCTAAGTTACCAACTGCTGAAAATTCATTTTGAATGCCTGCGATGTGGTTGGCAAATATTGTTGGTGTAATTTGCATATTTCCAAGGGACTTAATCCCTGTTCTCTTATGGATGGATCCTTTCTGCTCTTAAGAATTATTTACAATACTTGTGAGAGGTCTCGTTTAACGTAACTCTTTAACATTTAACCAAACATTTTGTTGTTTATCATAGCAATATAGGAAGCGACACGGTTGTCGTAAATTCATAATTCTATAAAATCTACTTTAGTTTGAATTGCAAGGTGCATTATTAAGTACAATAGCAATCGTTTTACATCTTCTTGGTTTTTAAATTCGAGTTAAACTAGTTCTCTTATTTTGAAATTTAAAAATGGTATTGATTTATTCTTATGAAAGAACTCGTTACACAGTATAGTAAATTTTTTTAATCTGGAATTTTAATTAATTAATGCTTGCCTAGCATATATTTGATTCTTTAGAATTATATTCCATTTAAAACTGCCATTACATTCATAATATTCCATTATTAATGTACGTACGAATTTAGTGTCCAATATTTTAAAAGTTATGGTCATAATAAACATTATAAGTATGTACGTAATATTCTGAAAAATTAATATAAATTTAAATTTAATAAATATAGAAACCTTCCTTCTCGAATTCCTTTAACTTCAATAGTTATACTTAATTAAAAACACCTAATAACATTTTCATTAAAAAATCTGTTATACCTCAATTATCTAAACAAAATTTCATAAAATTCAGTTCCAAAACTTAAATCTCTTTGTCACAAATCAAAATCTATAGTATTTTATACACTTAAATCATACTCACGTATTTTTATTATATAATACATTCATATGGGTGGGGCTTAACTAACTAACGGTTCTATAGTAATCCATTTTTAATTTTGTCCATTGCAGATTTTTTTTGTTCTGTTTTCTTTTTTGCTATTACATTTCTTCTTCTACACAAGTTAATATTAGGGTGTCACACATAATACACATGCCAGGTATACAAAAACAACAACGAAATGAGAGAAAAAAGAAGAAAGAACAACAAAAAAAAAAGCCATACTTTCATTAAATAAAAGTGAAAGAGAAAAGAAAGAGAATTGAATTTTTTTTTTCATCTAAATTCTAAAGTTAGAAAGAGATAAATGATAAAATTATAATTTTGTATAGTATACTCAATTATACTCTTCTCAGCATGATTATAAAAAGAAAGAGAGAAACTTGAAAAAAAAAGAAATGAAATAAATAGAATTATTATTGAAAACGAGAAAAAAAAAGGATGAAAATGCCTTAATCGTGGCGTCGCGATAAATTTTTATGAACTTAATAAGTGTATAAATGCAAAAGAAAGAAAGAGAACGTGATATTAGAAGATAAATGAAGATAAAATGAGACAAAATAAAAAAATTAGAATGATTTTTTTTTTTATTTTTTAAAATAAGTATGGAAATACGATAATTTTATTTTTTTGAATTTTGTAAAGAAAATCAAATGTGGGTTTTGAATATTGTGAATATTATTGAAGGGGTTCATGTGAAAGTTATAAATATCAAAAGTTAAAGTAATATGAAAATTTAGTGCTTAATCTACTATATTTTAATTATATTCACTTTGGAACAACAGCATCGATAAATTAGTGTCACATTTAATTTAATTCTTTTGACATCTAAGATATTATTAACTTCTACCATTTCACCATAATCCTTATACAATAGTATAACGTAACGGAAATTGGAAGCTTATTTTATAAATGTAAATAGAAATGAAATTGGGATGCACTGTGTTAGATGTCGTAAAACTGTTTTTATTTTAAATTCCGGTGAAAATATTTCTGATGAATTTTTATGAAGCTAAATTGAAAGATTGTATATGAGAAACTCATAGCTCTGTAAGCCGAATGATATTGATGAAATAATAATGCCCGTAAAACAATCTGCTAGCAAGACATACAAAAAATAAGCATCTGCTCTAATTTTTAAATTTTTCACTATTTTCGTTCTTGAATATTATATTTGAGCGTTGAGTAGATTGACTTTGGCCGAAACAATTTTATGTTTTTTGTGGTATCTCGAGTTTCTCCCTTCTTGGTGTTGTTTATAAATGTATGTCTTGTGAAATTGCATATATTCTATAAATATACGATATGTCCTTATAAAAAATTGAATCTGAAATATTAAAATTTTATACACCTACTTCATTAAAATTAGAAATTTATTAAAATTTCCAATAATATCATTTTAATTAATCAACTATGATAAGTCGAAACTAAATTGATTTATTCGTTCATAATGATTTCGTTTTATTTCCTTTATTTATTATCCTTAATATAAAAAGTGAATAAGGATACGAAATAATAATTTTGCATAAACAAAAATTCAAGGGAAAATATAATATACAGGGGAAGGAAAGAAAGAAAAAAAAAAATTATAAAATCAAAAGAACAGAAGAACAAAATATCATAATAGAACAACAATATAAAAATGAAAAAATAACAAGAAAAGAAATAAAAAAAAATAATAATCAGACCGCCATTAAAAATCAAAGCAAATTATTTGTTCGTAAATATTAAGAAATATCCTTTCATATCCTTGGATTTTCATATTATTATTACTTTTTTATTTTTTTCTACTCGTTGTTTTTTTTTACATTTTTTTACTTCTCTCGTTACATTGTTAGTTTCTATCAACGTCGTATAATGAGCACTGAATGTTATAATTTTTTTTTTCCAATTTTATTGAAATGATATGCTGTCTGTGACATTTGTTTTGAACACTTATATGACGTACATATCCTTACGTATGTGTATATAAATTTATGATTTATGACACATAATTATGTAACTGTTATAAAAAAAATTTATATATACATATATCTGTCATATTATTTATGTAAAATGATAATAATCAGAAAATATAAAAAAAAGAGAAGAAACAGAAAAAAATTCAGGACAATTTGCGTTTCTTTTCAATTTTTCTTATAAGAATATTGGGTAAGGATTCATTATTATAGAAAATATGAGTGCATATACAAACATACATACATATGTAGCTTTTAATTCATATTATTTTGTAATATTTCAAGATGATTTATTATGCACAAAACATTTTTTTTTTTTTTTTGTGAATAAAAGAATTTGAAAATTGATGTGTGTGAATTAAAAGAAATATTATTGTTGTTGTTGTATGTTTTTCCTGATTTTATCTTATTGTATTGGAATATAGAAAAATTGGAAATTGGGTGAAAAGAAAAAGGAAGCAATTTTTTTACAAAAAAAAAAATAAAATTAAGAATAGCAGCAATATAATCAATAAGATATTGAAATTTTTTATAAAAATAGAAATTTTTTCATTTAATATTTTTAGCAAAGTTTTAATAATGTCATATAGAAATCATTAGATGTCTACTATTTAAGATTAATAATAGACAATTTATTACTTTTTACATAAAATATCAAAAAATATGACATAAAAATTTGATAATTCACTTTTTGTTTTCTGTAATAGTCCCGGTGACCTATATATAATTTAAAATTAACACCTTTTATTATTTTGTTGTAATGTCCTTTAGATTTGAAATAAGTACTTGTTATTATCTGACATAGGATTCAAGAACACTTGTATAGAATAAAATTAAATGTAAAAGTCTACGGCAAATTTATATGGATTATATTATTTAGATGTTATAGAAATACAAAATTGAAATGTATAACAGAATTTTGGCTGAAGGATAACGATTCCTAAATCTAAAAATTGCAACAGAAGTCGCGGATAAAGTAATAGCCTATAATAGTTAGAAAAATTTCGAAAATTGCCTATAGGTCTGCAAAAAATTAGATTAAATTCAAAATATCACGCGTATATGCTATAATTATATACAATTATATGTGTATATAAATAATGGTATAGCCATACAGATGCAATTTAAGCGTTTATTTTCTTCATTTGTCTCATAAAGGAAAACTTCGTTCGAAAATCGTCTTATACTATAAGAAATTTTAATTCGATGGCTCGAATCTCAAATCCTCCTCAAATTGTTTAAATTCAAATAGAATGAATTCATTTGTTGGAAAAATTTGATCAAATTATTCTTATAAAATCCTTGTGATATCGGAAATTTTTATTAATTACTTTAATTTTTAAAAAAAAATATGCTATTGAAATGCTGCCCAAACCTTCGTTTTAATGCAAACAGAAAGTAAAACATATAATAAAGTATATTGGACGAAATTTAATAAGTAAGTTTCATTTTCGATTCTGAAAATTAATTTAGTTCCTTAGAAATTGTTAATTTTAAATAAACAGTTTTTCTTTACAAATCACAAAAACTTATAACGATATGATTATCTAACATATTCTATACATCTAGTTCATATCATAATTTTTAATTATCATAAAAATTTAATTTTAGAAATTTTTCAAGCATTTATGTGAGTGTATATTGGAAACCAATATGTATTTGAAAAATAATAATATCATGAATTTTTCAATTTTCGATTAACAAGTAGAAATGTGCTTGACATAATGGCTGTAACTGAGATATATTCACGGCTGTATCGTAAGTTTAAATTTAAGTTAATTTCGCGAACTTTTTAAAGAACCAACCTATTATTAAGTTGATTTAAGAGTTTTAAACCTATGTTATACTGTAACAAATTAAAAAGAAATCAAGTCAAAAAAAAAAAATTATTACATCGCTCATATTTCGTTCTTGAACATTTCGTTTCACATTCTTATTAAAATTTCACTCAACTTAATTTCTGTACAGCAAGCAAATACTTTTAATTTAAATTTGCTGTGAAAGTACCGTATTTTCTTAAAGCAATTAAAATTATTAAAAAATTTTCATTAATTTTCATAAATAAATTTTTATATTAATATTCAAACAATTTAATATTTTAAGATGATTGAAATATTAAAAGGGATAAGATTTTGAAATACACCCAGTATGCAATTAAATTTTTCAACTTATTTTGATTATTATAATTATAATGCATAATACATTCATTGTTTATATAGGAAGGTATTGCAGTCGATTCATTAGTAAATCAATGATAATTAAAATATCAACAATTCCATCTTTCTAATCTTATCGTTTATAGGAAATATATAATATGTATAGTATGTATGTGTGTAGTTCTTAAGAAAATAAAAATTTATGGTTTTGAATAATTAACGTTTTATTAAAATGCATTTTATTTTCAATTAATAACAGTCGAATCTAAATTATATGCATTGCATTCAGATGAATACCAAATCAGTCAAATATATTAAGTTGACATTTAGAAAAACAACTTATTATTAAACAATGATTTAGTACCAACATTTATAACAATATTATAGAGTATTATATGTAAAAAAAAATTAACATGGAGACATCAGTTAATCACAATAAATGACTATCATTTATTGAACAAAGACACTATCTTTTAACGGCAAGAGAATGGCAGATAAAAAACTTATAGAAAATATTTGCCAAAAATGAGTGATTCAACAAATTTAAGTAATCAATTTAATAGTATTGATATTAAAAAAAAAAAAATTTAGAAGCATTTTACTCTAAGTTTGTAAGGACATCAAATAGTTTATTTTACAAATCTAAAATTTCTTAGGTTATCACTAAATAAAACTTGTTATGCCAGTCACCATTTTGTATGTCACGCTAGAGCTCTCAAGTCTTTCAACAATATATATAGTATATCCTTAACTACAATATATTGTGTTCTTTTATATGATGACAGCCTTTATATGATGACAGCCTAGGTCTAGAAATAGCCTAACATGCGGCACTTATATTATTATTCAGAAATTTCACTTGTCAACCTTAAAGCGAAAAATATATTAATTGCTTTTTCTTTTTTGTAATATCAATCATCTTAACGCCGAACAGCAAACTTTTGAATTAAAAAACGCATTGTCTTAACTACTTTTACCTTTACTTACAATTTTTTTCTGCAGATTAATTATTTTCTCTAAATTAATAAATTCAATTTTTTTCTCTTCTTCGAATTCCTATAAAATATGTATTTACAAAAATATCTAATAAAAATCCTTGTTATATTCCAAAAATTTTTAAAATTTTTCCAAGAGTTCACTGTAAAATATTTACTCAATTTATTCCGAAAAAAAAAAAAACAAAAACTCTTAATGTATTAATAATTTGAACTCATTACAAATAAGGTAAAACAAAAAATGAAAAAAATTATTATCTTCTATTTATAATTCATAATCTGACATAATAATGTTGATTATGCAAAAATCTATTCTAAATAAATTTTTTTCCCTATTTAAAATAAAACACAAATTCATTTTCAATTCAAAATTCATCAATAAATTTTTGCATTGAAATTATATACTTACATGTCTATATATATGTATAATTTATATAATGCATATTTCTATTTAAATCCTTCCGATTCAATAATAATCTTAAATCTATACTATTTATATACTTTATATATGATAATTTCTACAATTAATTTTAAGGATATTTTCTCTCTCTACAAATATTATTTTTACCTCTCAGCATTTTTAATATTGTACACATGATATAATTTTTCCAAGCTTATCACTAAAACGGTATATTATCTATATATACTCATGTATATGTGAGTATGAATATAGTACCATATTGTGTGTAACTATAATGTATGTACATATTTACATTTATTGTACATATTTACTTACACATTAATATTTTATATTTTCATTTTTTATTTTTTATTGTTTCAAGAGTACAATTTATATATTTTTTTTTTGATTTCTTGCTTTTTCTTGAATTTTATATTATTATTGTAGTAATTATTATTATTATTATTATTATTATTGTTATTATTAAAATTTATATGAAAATTCTCCAAGGATATTTGAAAAATCATTGTTATCATATAAATTTGAATTTATTATTTATTCTTATTGTTGTTATTATTATTATTATTATTTTTTATTTTTATTCTTATTATGATTATTATGATTATTATCATTTTACAATCATTATAATCATTAATAATCATTATAATATCATAAGATGTTTTGTTAGGTTTTTGATTTATAACCATTATAATTGCTGTGCAATAGAAAAAATTTACATTATAATTTTTTTTTATTATTATTCTTATATTAATATTTTATTTTTGTTATCATTAATGATACAATATAAATTATCTTCAAATACTTAGTAATAAACGTATATATACGTTAAACCTATTTAGAATATTTTTATCTCCTCCAATTTAAATATTTGCAATATTTTTAATCAATACATTTGAAGATTATTATTGTTAGTCTTTATTTTCGTTTATGATTGTTTGTTATCACTAATATTGTCACCTTAAGAAGCTGATGCTAGAAAGTGAAGGTGTTTATAGATTTCGCGGGCAGGATGTGTAGACCTCTAGAAAAATTATGGGCTCTTCCTCGTAGGAGAAGGAAAATACTGGGGAACTATGTACTCACTTCTTTCAAGATACTCAAATTCATCACTATGGTGAGTTTTGAGGAGGTTTTTGTAGGAACGTTTGCCACAACTGATCGCAGTACACTGTTACTCTACCTGTACCACCGAGAATCTAGCTCTAGAAAGCGAGAGCCCTTGCAGAATTGGCGGGTAGGATGAGAAGACTCCAGTGCACCTTCTGGAAGCTTGTGAGGCTTTCATTCGCTGAAGAAGTAGAATACTGGGAAACTATGTACGCACTTCTTTAAAGAAGTGAATTTTTAGGGGGTTTTATAAGGGCGTGTAAAACACCTAGTAGGGGAGCACAATAGATCCTAAAATTCAGGTCGCAATGCACTGTTATCTCATTTGTGCAATCTAGAATACACAATAGGAAAAACTTAACAATGTAGTTGAAAGATAATTTTTGTAAATTATTATAATAATTCAGGGCGTAAATCAGCTCAAATTGTAATAGCTCTAGTACTGTAATTAATTAATGAAAATCAAAATTTTTGAGTTATTTTTATTTTTGAAAATTAATAAAATAACTTTTGAAGTGAGACGAAGGAAGTGTTAATTAACATGTCATCCAGTTTACCTTTTATTACCTTAACCTTTTAGTTTACTACCTGAAGAGCAGAAATTGAAATAAAAAGTATTTCAATTTTTTTTGGAATTTAAAATCGAAAATTAATTATAAATTTTTGAAGTTTAATTGGAATGTAATCTGACCAATGGTCCAGTTTTTATTGCACTGGTCCTTTATACCTTAATATATATTACATATAAAATAAAAGAAAATTAATATTAATTAATTATCATATTTCAATAATATTTAATATTAAAAATGCCAGCAAAATAAAACAATAAAATACAAATAACCTTAAATATTAAATAAAAAGAAAAAATTCCGGTAGGCTTACCTACGTAACAAAATTCAATGAAGCAAAAAACTGGTTCACAGTTTTCTACGGTATCATGAACCAGCCCTATGCTCCTCCCAAGAGTTAAGTAGGATAAAAAAAATTAGCTTTTCTAACTTTGAAAAAAAACTCACAAGTGAGAAACTTTATGGATTAGTACTTGTCATTAGTAGTTGCCATTACTAAAATTAGTGTTGCCATTAGTTTAATATTCAAATTTCAATATCAGTTTTAAATATTTAAATTAAGTTTTAGAAAGATCAGAGTATTATATCAGAGAATGTTGTTAAATCTAAATCAAATGAAAAAAAAATACTTAGAGTTGACAAGTACATCCAATACAATCCTATCGTTTTTTTCCAAATACTATTTTTTGTATCAATGAAATGCAAAATATAAGATTCTCGTACAAAATTATTATTATTATTTACCATAGTCAGAAAATAATGAATCTTCCAATAAAGTAACAAAAAAACACAAAAAAATTTCCATAAAACAATAACGAAGATTTCATGATTACATAAACAATTTCTATATTATGTTAATGTTTAATGATGAAAACGGGTTGTGAATATACTTAAGGATAATTATTATTATTATGATTTGTGTTAGGATAATTTGAATTTTTTTTTTTAGGAATTTAAAATTTTAATATATATATATATACGATAAACAAGACATAAATACCTAGTTGTAGTAATAAATTTTGCATTTATGCACAAATGAGAATAATGAAGAAAATTTCGAATATCTTTCAATGAATAAGGACTATATTGAATAAAAAATGAGTGGAAATTTTTTTATTTTTCTAATTGTTTTATCATTTATATGTAGGGATTATTTATGCAATTGTGAATTGAAAATAAAATTTCCTATTTTCTTTTAAATTAATGAGCTTTAATATTTGATTTATGATTTACAATTTATTTATATTTATCGATAATTTTGCTTATATACATAAATATTTCTAAAATATATATATATATATATACAAAATTATTTAAAAAGAGGATAAATAAAAATTTTGGGGTTGGGAATTTGATGATTTCTATTATGATGATAATCATCATCAAATGAAATAATATTTTTGTAACATTAATATTATAATATTTTCGATACAAATATAGGATAATAAATGTGAGTAGTAAAATAAAATGGAAGGAGTAACCTTGGGGGATATTGAGAGAAAAAAAAAATTATCTATACGTAAAAATATTATGTAAATTGTTTTTTGTTTTTCTATTTATAAAATGACGAATTGAATCATTTCATATCTTCTTATTTGGGGCTTCATTAAAAATGATAAATAAAGAAAAAAAAACAAAATGAAAAATTTGCAAATAAATTGGAAGGATTATACATGATGAATTAGAATTATTAAATGAGGACATTTTGAATTTTTAATTTTTTTTTTTATTTTATTATTAATTGTACCATGATTGGAATATAATATGTGTATAGTAGGTATGCTTATATAATTTTGAAATATTTGAATATATTTATTGCAAAATTTTTATGTATATTTTATAGATATCGTATTTTAGGTAAGTAATAATAGATTAAAAGAAAGAATAATTTAGTATGAAATCAAGATGTAAAATTTTGAAGAATTAATATTGAATATGAGTGTAGAATTAGAGCAGATAGTTTTACAATATGTTCAGATATTAAGAGTATTGCAAATGTGTCGATTTTAAAAAAGGTAAAATGAAAACCATTGTATAGGCCCTCATGAGTAGACAAAACTTTTGTATGGAGACGATGTTAACAGCTCAATTAGTTCGGAGTTACAGGCGCTTGAAATCAATTTCGACTGATTTTGAAATTTTAAGTATAACTGCGCGACTGTGGAAGACAGGCGCATTAACAAATTTGATTTGGAAACCTAAGAATAAGGACTTCCTTATGAATATCTACATTAGTTATATTCTTTTCAGATTTCGGAATCACATGTGAAATTTTAACTTTTCATTTAAAAAAAAAAAAACGTTAATTTTCTAAGTGACGTAACATTTGAGCTGTCTCCATTTTTAGCATAGATGGCAACCTTGACAACTGAGTTTTAATTTGGTGTATGAATCATCACGCTACATGATCTGGTTTAGGAGTTATTGAGAAATTTTTTCCTTTCATGACTTAGAACAATGTACAAAATTCGTTCAAAGTTGTGTTTCTCTTCTGTTAGGAATTTCATCAATAATTCGAAATGCGTTTTATCGGCTTAGGCATGTTTTTAAATACAAAATATGATTTAAAGAAAACTTGTGCGTGTGTTCTTGTTTGTTACACCAGTTTTGAGACCGGACTGAATATTTTCGAGAAAATTTTTTACTTGTTATTGTTATGGTTCTTATTTTTAATGTGCTTATACCAGAAATTTTCAAAAAATTAGTTTAACTTCTATAATTCAAGAAGAACTAAAAACTGATTAAGTAATTAGAGAATCTAAGGCATGGGGAAAACTATTTCATTTATGGTAGCTCTCCTGTTGTTCTGGCATTGAGTTGAAAAAAAATTATTTTAAGTTAGGTGAAAAAGTGCTGAAAAATTAAAGAACCATCAAAATTATTTTATATAAATAAAAATTTCTTTCCTATTCAGGGCCCTATTGCAACAACCACATTTTTCTTTTTTTAATAAATTAATTAAGATATTTGCAAAGTTTTTGTTGCACCACAAGTCAAAATACTAATGAACTATGCAAATAAAAAAGTGCTTTTTTAAAAAAATTAAGAAACAAAAGTAAAAGTAGAAGTAGTATAGGTACTTTAGGATCCGCATATCTATTATCAAAATGCAATATAATATTTATTTATTAAATCGTTAGCTTGCTACTTTGTGTAATTGCCATGCGATTACCGGGCACTAAAAAATTCAAGAATATCAAAGAAGCAAGGAAATAATGAAAACAGAGCACGAATCCAAAATTTTCTAAATAATCTCTTGTGATATTCCGACTTTGCTCACCATTATCATAACGAAGAGTGCCATAATTATTTGGTTATACCAAACAACTACTCTTTTAAACCTTTGATTGCGCTCCACCAATTTATATACATATTAGAATGATGTCCATTCTAACAGATACATCTGGATTCGTTAATTTAACTACTTTATCAAAAATTATTCGACCGTTCGATCAGTATCATTACCAGCTTTTTTAAAATCATCATATTTTTCATAATAATTTTAATTTCAGTAATTCTTTACAACAAACTCTTAGACTATAACGAAATGTAGATTTATAATCGTAATATGCAATTAGAAAAAATTTTTTTTTAATATTTCATGTTGAAACCTACAATAATACATATACATATACATAAATGTATATATAATAGGTAAAATCATTGATATGCATAGCAATAATTAAATTTAAAATGAATGCTTGGATTAAATTCAAATGGATGATTGCGAAACTATATAAGAAATTAAAAATATATATATATATATACCTGATATTTAGCATAAATTTTTAATGATGGAATAATTACAATTTTTTTTTTCATTTAAATGCAATTTGCATTAATTTTTATAATTCAAAATTATTTTTTTTTTCTCCGTGTTGTGTTGTTGATTTTAATGCTAAATTAATTTTTTTTTAACTTATAATGGGTTAAAATCTTTATACCTACATATATATAGAAAATTGTGAATTGTGATTTCTTATCGTTTTCATTTTTTTTTTCATTTTTATTGTGAATTTATGATTCCTTCATTATAATTTTTATTGTATAATAGAAATCGAAAAAAAAAAAAATTTTTACATATACAAAAAGTTTACTCCACTTTTCTCATCTTCCTATTTCAAATTGAAATCAAGGGGGTTGAAGGAAGCGGTTCTATATTTATTGTATGTGAATATATGGAGAATAGAGAAATCAGATCAGATCATTTTGGGTGATTATCATTGTACATTGTGGGAAGTTAAAGCAAAGAAAAAGAAAAAAAAAAATTAAAATAAAAAAATACAAGAAAAATCAGAGTAAATTTTTTAAACGGTTGGTTGGAAATTATTTTCTGAAGAAGCTATCATAATCTAGCGTATTCATAGAAATAATATATAATGGTAGTTAAGAGAAAAAAAAAAATATGAATAAATATAGGTAAATTTTATAGATAGTTAGTGTAAGTAGTATGATAAGTGGGTGGAGGAAGTGAAATAAAAATTTTTCTATGAATTTTTAATTTATCATTTTTCTATTCTACATTTAAACGTTTTTTGTTTTCTCCATTTTTATTTTTTATTTTATAATTGGATACCATATTATAATATATCTACCTCTCACATATATTAATATAAAATAATTTTTATATAAGTATATTTTAAAATTGTGAGTGATTTTTCTAGAGAAAAAAAAAATTAAAGAAACCGTAATTTAAAATGCAATTGAAGGCAAGTATTTATTTAAATTTGTGATAATAATGACGATATAATAAGGATAAAATACAGTTATGTATGGGTATATATATACATACATATAAATAATTTATATTTTTTTAATAATGAGATCGGAATTTTTATAATAAGACATTTTAAAGTAATTTTAATAATTTTTTTTTTTTTTTTGAAATTTATAATTTGAAATTTTTTTTCTGATTTAATTATTGTTAGGAAAATATTTTTTTTTTAACAAAGAGGAACTGCTGTCGGGTATATACAGTGATGATGTATTAAAATAAAACTAAGGTATAGTATTTTGACGTGAATAGTAATTGTTATACAATATTTTAGAATTTTTATAGAAAATGTAATTGTAATTGCTTGTAATACATTAGTATGCATTGAGTAGAGATATGTTAAGGCAAAACATGTACCTGAATACGGCAGAATTGAAATTATATAATTAATTCGATTAAGTTACAGCGATTAATTTAAAGCGAACACAATAAATAATCTTCTTAAATTAATTTTTTTAATATAATCAGCGAGAACATTGCAATAATTTTATTTTGTTAATATAGATATGGTGGTTTTAAATATACAGGCTGATTCAGAATGGTATACAAGAAAAGTATAGCACTGGTCAAAGGATTAAAAATGAGTAAAAATTTTGTTTCGGAACAGATGCCGAATTTCAAAAATTTCAGAAATTTTTTACGAAATTTTTACTTATTTCAATTTTTTTCCCCCATAACTTCTTTTCCGAAAAAGATAGAAGCTTCAAAAAAGCAGTTTTTGGAGGAACTTCGAAAGCGCTTAAAATAAAAATAATACTTTTTGTTTTTAATTTAATTTCGGAAACACAAGTATTCGAGCTTCAGAGAAATTCCATTTTTTTCCATTTTGTGTTTTTTTTTGGTTTCTTATTCCGACAATTTCTTGTGAAATTTTTAGAAATTTAAAAAATTTTTTTTTAGAGAATCTTGCCCAGTTTCTTAACCGTTAATTTAAGATATAAACCTTAAAAAATTCTTTTATGGTACAGGAAATATAGGAAAACCTCGGTAAACAAGCCTGTAATAACCTCAATTAATATAATTAAATTATAACCTCAATATTGTATCTGCTGTATAAAAATTTCAATATATATTATTGATTACTAAATTGCATGTTATCACATATTTATCATTAATAATATCTATGTAGATGTATATATATATATGGAGGGCTTGTGGAACGTGGGAAAATCTTTAATATAAGATAACACAATAATTTAACAATATTTTTATATTTTCTAAAAATGCTGTCTTCTTTTCATTATTACATTAGAAAATGAATGAATTATATTGAAAGGAACACGAATTTAGAGGAAATTAAAAGCGATTTCAAAAACTAAAAACACGCACTTGCAATTAGTTAACGTAAATTAAGAGCTGGGTGCTAATTATTTCCCACAATTATTTGAATGGAATTATTTTCTTTTACTCTTTTAAAACAAAATTTTCAAATAAAATTTTAAAAACTTAACAAAAATATGTGAGATATTACAAAAATATTATTAAAAATGGAAATTAAAAATGGCGGATCTACAACCACACGAATAACTCTTAATTTACTCTTACACTGTGTATACTTAAACAATTACTATGGTTTTCTGTGCGGGCAGTTAAGAAATCAAATCGAAATAAAAAAAAATAAAGCAAAATTAATTTTAATGAATTATATAGAAAAATGGTTGCTTAAATGGGACGATTTTTTTATGAATTTTAATTTCTATTTAAAAGTTTTACAAAAGGTAAAAAAAAAATTTTCCTTCTTCTTTACCTTCATTTTTATTATAAATTTGTTCTTTTTTTTTTCTAAATTGGATTTAAGTTTGTAATTAAGGTTTTTCTTTTCCATTTTAACAATGATAATTATTTTTTATATTGTAATTTAAATATTTTTGAAAATTTAATTTAATTTTTAATTGCAATAATTTTATATTTATAATGTTGGCATGAAATATAGTTGATTTCGATTTTATCATAGTTGAATCTTTTGTATAACAATTTCATCAGTGGTTTTTTACGTATAAACTTACAATTCCAAAATGGCTTGACTTATTTTACATACAAGTATACAGGTTTTCGTTGTTCTTTTACAAATATAGATCGTACGGTTTATGGTCGTCGTCAGAATCCATAATTATTTTACATTTAATAAATTAACATAATCCTGTTGGATTTTTTTATTTTTATTATTAATTATTAATTTAACATTTTATATTTATGATTAATTACATTTTCATGATTTAATTCTTTAACTTACTATATTGCAGTTTAACTGGTTCAAAAGCTAATGATACAGAAAAATCTCTTGAGAATACAAGAAGAAATTCGTATTGTACAATATAAAATTATAGAGAATCAATTACTGCATTTCTTATTAAATGAAAATATGTGGCTGTAAAGTGATGAACGTATACGCACATATTATAGTGAAAATAAATATGGCATAACTTTAAAGACCAATAATTAAATACAGGATATTTCAGTATTTTCGATTATTCTTTGAGTGGCTTGGTGCAACTAAATACCAAGCCACTCAAAGAATTAAAAATAATACACGAACGAATCAAAAGCGTATGTGTGCCTAAGCAAGATTCTCAAGAAAAGAGGTTAGTAATTTGTTTATAAAAATAATTTCTAAATGCAAATGTTTTACAAAATAATTCTTGTTGAAAAGTTATTTTACATATTAGATCTTAAGACTTACGAGTATTATAAGGTTAATCGGGTCTTCCATTAAATAAAATAATGATAGTAAATTCGTCATGAGTTAAAGTTATTAGAAATTAGTTTACCACAATTTGTGTAACTTGTTCCTATAGTTATTTAATTTATAAATTTGTAAATTAGCTTTTATTACTAGTTAAACTGCTGGAGCTAGCAATTATTAACTAAAGCTTTTCAGTAAATCCCACATTCGTGATTTTATTTAATTTACGCGATTGAATTTACCATATAAATTATTTTTTTTTGGAAATTCAAATGAAAAATAAACTAGAAGTATTCATAATACACCCTCATGATTTTATTTTGGAGCAATTTTTTTACTATAATCTAATCTATATTGCACTTACTTATTGAAAGTCGTAAAATATAGAGACAAGAGTGGCAGTCAATCAAAAAATATTTCTATTTCATGCTCTTCTTTCATATACAAATATTTATTTTAGAGTAGATTTTCAGTATAGAAAAAAATTTTCACTTTTCAATTGCACAATTGCAATATAAGAAGAGTAATAAATAAAAAAATTTAAAAATCAAATTCTTAAGCTAGCAAAAATTTTTATACTTTTTCCATTATTATATAATCTTCATATTGAAAAAAAAATCGTATTTCATTTTAACTAACAATCTCAAACCATTAAAATGTCATAACCAAAAGGAAAAAATCGTTCAATATTTCAAATATAAAATGGAAAAATGAACATAGAAATAAAAAATTTATAAATTGTGATTGGGTTTTTTTGCAATATCCTTCGGGCGGATAAAGAAGAATGGAAATTTGTTCAAATTATTTGCACTTACTCGACTTCCATGTGTACTTTTTTACTATTAAGATAGTAAATAAGAAAATTGAAAATTGTAGATAACATTTTTGAAATTTGAAATTAAATTTCATATCAAAATTTTATTGAAATTTAAAAAAAATGTGATTATAGTTAATGTTGTTTGAATTCAATCAATTTTTATGACATTACAAGTACATTTTCCACATTTGCATACAGTGAAATAGTTCAAGTCAAATGCAATTTTAGTGTACAAAAAAAAAGGAGCAGAGAATAATTGAATATTTTGAGTAAACAAATAAAAATTAGTGGCATGGTAATAGTTTAGTGAAATGAAATATTTTTAACTTACTGACGTCTATACAGTAAATTGTGAGAGGAATTTTTGTTGTGAAATGTAATTGTCGGAACTGTAATAAATTTTTAGTTGAAATTATGAGTATTTTTTTTAATACTAGTAGTATGGTCAAAAAGAAATAATATGAAATACAAAAAACAGTAGTAGTTATAAGTATTAGTAACTAAATAAGTTTTTCAATAATTACATTTAAATTTTGTAATTATTCCCCGGTGTGTATGCTATTTTTGAAAATTAGATCTAGCATTAAGTAAATTTGTATCAATATTGTAATTGAATTATTTAAATTATTCTCAAGTATTTTTCTTGTTATTGAGCTTCAAAACGAACGAGATAATAAAGCCTAAATATTTAAACCATTTTTGGAAAATTAAATTTTTCGAAACAATTTTTCATTAGATTATAGATTCGAAAGAGAAGAGTTATAAAATCGTATAATATTTTTCATTTTAGTACCACAGACATATTAAAAAAATATGTGACTTGAAGTAATATTTTATTGAGGTGAAGATGTTTCTTCCAACGTGCTGTTGGAGATTAGCAGGAGCTGGGTTCGCGTTATTGCCCGGTAAAGTTTACGGAAAGCACCTTGCACATTGTAACTGCTCGGTACTGGCTGTCCGGCGGCGCAATTTTTTTGGACAGGGTTTTCTAAGCGTTCGGGAACTGCTGTCCAACTCCCATAGAGATGTCTCATTGCTGCGGTGACCCGGGGAATACTCCTGCCTCACTTGGTTGCCTTAGAAATCTAAAATATTTTATTAATATGAGAGTTGAGGAGTAGTTGGAAAAATTTCATTGTATTTCATAATAACCATTGATTACAATTTCATAATAATTATTTCTTATATTTTTAAATTTCATTAATTTAATTTCTAATTGAATTGAGATGAGAAATATTTCGTCATCGCTAAATGAAAACTTATAAAGTCTAGAAAGTGCATTTTGAGCAATTTAATTTTTAAATTTGAAAATCCAAAACTCGTTTATACAATCCAATAACTGTTTTGAATTGTAAAGTATTTTAATGTCTTGACCTATGATCTATTAATTTCATTCATCTATGGAAAATTAAGGTAAAAAAAAGGGACTGAACTTAGTGAGTTTTCACATAGGCAATAATAGGTCTTCATTAGTTCTGTAAACAATTATGACATTAGTAGATCTGGTATTAGTTTTAAAAAATGAACAAAAGTAAATTATTGATGCTCTTTTGAACCCCCTTCATCTTCAGAACTATTTCTATAAGCTGGCTCTGCGTTTTTATTTCCTGACGACTTAGATTTTTATTGATTTATACCATGAAATTCTTTATATAACACCTCTGTTTTGCATAAACGTTATACTTCTGACGTATAACATATACTTCTGTTTTAAAATTCTATTCTGATAAGTATTAATTATTTTGAGATATGTTTTTTTTGGTATACGAGACTTACAAATACTTATTGCTTGGTATTTATGCTTGTGAAATTATTTCTAAAGTATTGAATTATTAGTGGACAATTTGTTTTGCAATTTTAAAACATTTCACTTTTAGCCAATTAATTATTTTCAAATATAGAGTATCTGATAATAAACTGAGATCTAAAATATTATCGTATTTCAATTCTGTTACCTTACATTTAAGTCCCATAAGTGAGTTGTTGTCATTGACGAAATTTTTTGTTTAAATGGAATAATATTGTTTAGATTACTAACCATACAGCTCTGCAATATTTTGACATAAAATTTAAAATTTCAGCATTATTATGTTATATCTAATCTCATTTCAACCAAAAATAGGCTTAGTAAGCTTTCATTTAGCGACAATGATTTCATATAATTTCCCTTATTTGAATGGCTTAAATAATGAATAATAATTTTAATTTATTTTAAATACGAAAATGGCGCTTACCAAAATCATTTAATTAAAAATAAATTTCCAATGACATTTAATTAACAACTTTACTAATTCAATAGAATTTAAAATGATTCTTAAAATTATATTTGTATTACATTAGAAATACTTTGTCATTATTTATAAGCATTTAACACGAGTATAAAGGACGTATTTTGTACAGTTATTAATGAGAATCATTATTTAAACATTTATTATTAAATTTTGTATGTAGAGATATAATTTTATTTCCATTGCATAATTATACCCTCATAATTTCCTTAAATACTTCCTTGAACTTGTTATATAATAAAATAATTGTCAATCATTTTATTTATGCAATTTTATTATAAAATAAAATTCTTAGAAAACTTCTAATAAAATATCAAGTATTTTATTGTAAAATTACTATAGGTCCAATCTATTATACATTGTCTATATAATATTTATTCAAAATGGAATAAAAATTGAAACATCTGCTTTTCTATACTTTGTTATAATTTGCTATAGATTTACCTATAACATACTTGTAAATTTTGATGAGAATTATCAAAGTTTTCTTATCTTGTAGCATTTATTAAAAATTAATTCTAATAATAGTTTAACAAAACTAAATAAAATAAATAATAAATTTATTTATTTTATACAAAATTTATATAAAATAAAATATGAAATTTTGTTATAATCTCATTCAGTTGAGAATGGAAAAAAAACCCTTGTCATCATAATTTAATAATTAAAATAACTGTATTGTATATATATATATATATATATATATATATTATCACATATCAACATCATTTTCCTTCAATTTATTTCATAGATAATTGACTATGAAATTTTATTGCTTAATTGTGTGGTTACAGTAAAATGAAAATTTTATAAATTCCGGCTGAAATGAGAAAATTAATTTTTAACTATTATAGGATTCAAACAAATTATTAGATATTGAGGAAGTTAGCATAAGCATTTAATGAATTTAAGTACAAATCACAATTAAAGTGTTATACAAATGAAGCTTCTTTAATAAAATCTGCGGCAATTATGACGTAGCCAAAAAAAATCAGTTAATGTAAAAAAAAAGAGTTAAAAAATCTACAGAGATATAAAGAAATTATTACTGAACTTGGAAATATTTTTGGTGATTGATAATCTAGTATTTTTGTGGAACATATAGCAGTAACTCTTTTCGAAAACTGAAATGAACTCAGACGCAAAATTTCAATGGTACGAGACTATTATGTAAACTCTTTGTTAGCTTGATCCTTACCCAAAAAAAGCACACAGTATTCCACGATGAACTCATTTCAGGATTGTTGTTTGTACTATACTAGCTCGTATTATTTTATCACGTTTCGGTGGCCGTTTTCTTTGTTCCTTTTCCTTTAATTTTTCAAGATTTTTAAATTGTTTCTTTATCTTCAGGGACGTCTCACATTTTTTGCTTTTATAAAATTCTAATTTTCATAGAATACATTTAAAATCCCAAAACTCCTTTACTATATCTATAAGTATGTCCACTCACATTCAACCTTTAGTATTTTTGTATAAATTTTATTACTACTTATGAGCAGACTAAGAAATGAATTGATTTTACTGCTTACATTTTATATATTGAATATTCAAAGTTCGACTATTCTCTTAACAATATATAAGAGGGGCATTATTGAATTTTCAGAATTGTCCATATTTAGTTAAAAATATTTAATTAAGTTATTCAAATTTGTATATGATAAATTGAATTTTTAATTAGTAACATTCAAGGAAACGAATATTTCTTATCTATTGATGTCAAGCCAAGGAACTAGCAGGATCTTACTTTTCATATTTAATTTCTTATTATAAAAGGTGGTTCATATAAACGGCGCTTACTGTAAATAAACTTAGATTTTATTAAAATGTTAATATAGTTAAGATATGCTATTATGAAAATTGTTGAATATCCTCTTCAAAAACGAATTAAGTATGTTTTACAAAGGAAAGAAAACAAAAAAAAAAACCAAATATTATAACTACCTTTGTTATCATTATCGGTTTAAGGACTCATTTTAGATTTTATAAGGTGATAGGTAGGTATATGTTATTTTTGATGTTAAAAATTATTTGGAAAAATGATGATTTATTTGGTTTTTTTTTTAATATTGTATTTTTATGCCTATCAATTTAATATCAGACAGCTTCTACAGAAGCCTCTTGTCTATTTTCGTCAAATATTCTAAAAATAGTTACTTTTATTGTATTTTTGTTTTTATGTTTATTATTTAACAATTCTCATTCATTACTTGAAGAAAATTTTTAGTATTAAAAAAAAAAACATAAGAAATCCTTTGAAATTCTTTTAACACCTTTATAAACATTAGTTTTTTTTTTGTTATATCGGAAATCTTCAGTTCATTGAGAAAGTTACCATTTAAAATGTAGATTCCATTTTCGTTTTTGTTAATGACATTTTGTTGACATATTTCTGACATATTTGATGTTTTTTGTCTTGAATTGAATTTGTGTGTTTTTTTTCGACATATTATCAAATATTTGGTTATTGTTATCCTTGTTTGAATAGTTCTCGAATTTGTTATTGAATAATTTGTTTTGTGGTTGGATTTTTAAAACTTTAACAAAAACCTTTGCGTTTTTTAAAATTCCTTGGGAGAATTATGAATTTATGAATTAAAAAATTAAAAATTAAAAAAAAAACTATTTTATTATGGGTTTAATTTAATATACAAGCAAGCATTTGCAAGGATAATGTGACATAAAAATGATTGTGAAAATGTTTATTCATGGTTTCGTTCCTATTATTTGCTAGAATATTGTTCCAGTTCTTGTGACTTGCTTTTCGTTCCTTTCCGTTCCAAACAAACACATTTTTACATTTTGTCATTTTGTAGTCGCATAATTTAAAAATGGTTGTAAAAAACAACTTGCTTCACCTTTCAAACAGTTGAAATTAAACTTATTGATTTAAGTCATACTTTTTTATGGGTATGTAATTAAAAGTGAAGAGAGCATTACTGCTATTTTAAATGCATTTAGATTATTATTCATGCTGCTGTACATAACTTTAATGAGTTATGATTTTATTATAATAAAGTCTTAGAATAAAGTCTTGGAAGAGAAAACTATTATTATATTGACATTGTAAAGAATAGATTAGATTAAATGAAGCTATTAAGTTTTCCGGTCGTGTTTTATTTTAAGAAGCTTTTCTAAGCTGAAAACCAAATAAATTCTCTGTTAGTTAAACGTGACAGGAATAATTGTCCATTTTTTACATTTTAGCATTCCCAATCTATATTTTTTTCATAGTGTTGCAGATATTTCTTCTATTTTCTAATAGTTAATAGTTATCTACTATTTGATAATAGAAGAAATCTCTGGAAATTTAATAATTAACAATATTTCATTTTAATTATCCAGAAACGGAATTGCCATTTTATTTAAAGGGAGCAAAATTAAAATCATTCCCGTTCAAATGAATCTGTTAAATGATAAGCCAGTATTGAGAAATCGTCGTGTACGAAAATTGATTGCCATTTCATAATCGAAAATAAGAAAAATATTAAAAATTTGTAAATTAAATTCAACTTATTCAACATTCAAATATCAAATATTTTTGGAAACCTTGATCTTTTATTGGCACGTTTTAATTTAATTTTTTATAAAATTAAAATTATTTTCATATTACAAACTTAAGTCCTATTAGATTTAAGTCTAATAAATCATTTAGAAGATTTTAAAGAACGAGAATTCAAAAACGAAACTCAACGAGACAAAGAAATTAAAAAATAATTTCCAACCCTCCCATTTTATAAATCATTAGTTTATATACATATATTAACCCTATTGAAATATTTTTTGGAAAGCATGGTAGATAGAGATAAAGAACTCATTTTCTAAATGAGATTTATTTTTAAAAATAATAATACAAAAGCAATAAAAACGTTCACTTAACATTATCATCCATTTTACAAAATACCAATTTTCCCTCACTATAACTATTTATTATAATATTATGTGTAACTTGAATTCTATATATACATTTACATATATGCTGACTAAATATATATAGAGTTAAATGGAAGGAATAAATTTCATTATATTATGTATATATATAGAAAATAATAAATTATCCATTAAATTTAGATTGCTTCTTCGATTCATAAGAATGTCCTTCGAATTTTCTCATTTTTCCTTAAGGATTCATATAACAAGTGATTGCCAAAACAAAATAAGGGAAAAAAAAATCTTATAAAAAATAATATAAAAATTTTCGTTCTACTTGTCATTCTTGTCTCATATAGTTCTTTTTTCTTAAGATTCTTATAAGTTTATAAAAAATAGAATATATACGATGAGTTAACTCTTAAATTAATGTACAGTTATATTCTAAAACTAGATAGATAAATCAATCAAATTAAGTCAACCTTTTTTCTCTGTGTTATTGTTTTTTCTTTATATTCAATATTATGAAATATGTACAAATTTACAAGGACTATAATACAAGATTGTGTCCATCTTCTGCTCTACTATATTCATATAATTTTGGAGCCAACTATTATAACTAAATAAAATAAAGAGAAAAAGACAAAAAAAAGGAAAGAAAATGCTTTTAAATAGAATCAACTAAAATTGATATAAGGATTGCATAAAAAAAAATTTTCCCATAATAACGAAGAAACAGAAGAGAAACGAGTATCATAAGTGTTTTAAAATTTTCTCGACTGTTCGAATATTTGATAATCTTTTTCGGCGCTCTGTAAAGCAATATAAAACGACCTTATCGTGTTGATGAAACCGATTGACTCAATTACGGCATTCCCATACTATCCTGAAAGTAATTAAGTAAGCACTCAAAACCCTTATTTCAGTATAGCTGTCTGATATTATTGCTTTGTCACACTCTCAGTGTCCCTGTTTCCTGTCCTATATCCAATATCAAATTGTCGTATATTAGTATCAAGTTTAAGTTCGGCACACTTTTCTGTAATGTATACAGCCACATACTCCAGAATTCGTATATTTGAAGACATCCTCACCCAGTTAGTATATAGAAAGAAAGTGAAGTTCTACACAAATAGGACCACATATTTAAACATAAAAGTGTGGAACCTTAAATAACGCAGTTCGTATTAATTTAATATTTAATTTAGAATAATTTTGTCTTATCGAATATCTCGGCTCGTTCACAATAAATTCTTCAAGCTAACTTTTTTAAAAATATATCTCTAATATTATTCAGACTGAAGAAATTTCACAATTAAATGAACCAATATTGGGTTTTGAATGGGAAATATGTATAACAGTGCTGCATTTATTCCTCTTTATTTCACAAATTAAAATTCAGGAATATTTTACGCAGTTTGCCATAATTTACATTAATAATTTACTTCTCGTTTTGAATAAAAATCGTATATTACGTAAATAATTAGAAACAACTCGTATAGAATTATTCAAAATGTAATAAGTTTAAACTAAATATTTTATAATTCAGAATTTTAAAATTAATTTATCGGAGGTTTTTTCAACTAAATAAGGAGACCGCTTACAACTTTTAAATACAAATATTATATGCGTCGTATGTATAACTGCACCTATTCAAAAGTTTGCACTTATTCAAAAAAAAATCTAAAGTAAATGTATATTTATGAAGTAAAAATATATCGCCCGCTTTCTGGAACAGTGTTAAAACTCAAAAAATGCGATTTATAAAATATTTATACTAAAAGAAGCAATGAAAATATTTTCTTTTTATTGAAAAACCCCATTTCTTTAGCTTGAAGACTCTCGCTTACAATAGATTGTAAAATAATGCAATAGCGCTACCCAACACTCCAAAATTTGCATTTTTTAAATTAATTCAAGTAAACAAGCAATATTTATTTACATTTTTTACATTAATTATGTCCATTTTACGTTAATTAACATAATTTACGTGTAAATCGTAAAAAAATAATTTTTTCAAGAGCAAGGCGAATCAAACATTATATGTATAGTATATTTGCACATTATTGAAAGCTGTAAACTGACGGGAAAGTAAGAGAATGCAAGAAGATTACATGAACAAGAAACTTGAGTCAAATGATTATGAATTTGTTTTCTTTTTTCTTCTTTTATAATTTTCTCTTCAATTCTATTTTTTTTTTGTCATTGCTCTTGGACATTAAATTCATTTCCGGGAATAACGTAATAGAAAAATTCATTGTTATACTTTTATTATATTTTCTTATTTTTTTAATAGCACAGAAAATTGAGAAAATTTTCTTATTTTATTCTTATATTCTCGTTGTCATCAGCAAACAATTTCAAGAAATTCTTTACAAAATTTTTAATATATACTTGTAGTAGGCATATAGTTATAAAGGACAAAAATATAGATAAAATTACGTAAGGATAAGAGTTATAGGAACGGAGTAAATTTACTAAATTGAGTTAAATTCAATTTAGTGTAATTGAATGAAAAATTTTCAATTTTTTTTTCTTTTATTTTAATATTCTTTTATACTGTTGGCTTTCTATACACAATAAGAGTAGAAAATTTTGTAAGTGAGGCTTTTATTCTTATCAAAAAACAGTTTTATCTTCTTCTTCGTCATTGTTAAGAATAAAATGGAGAATTTATAAAATGTAGTTATATAATAATCTAGATTTATAAGTGTTAATATAACTAAATATTATGTAATTTTAAAATTATATATAGAGAGAAGAAAATTACTCTCCATAAACGGCTCTTTTTTTTAATGTCAAAAGGGATGTTATCAAAAAGGATTAAAATCACTTAGGATATACGTAAAATTGAAAATTATGATGATTAACTTTAATTTTAAAATAATTAATTTAAAATAAAGCAATTACGTTAAAATAAAATAATTTATGAAATGAGCATTTGCGTTTCTAAAAAATAATTTTCATTAAGCATAAAGCTTAATTTCTACTACAAATTTTATATAAGTTATTTGGAATAGCTCTTTGATTATGGTTTAATTGAATTAATTGTTGAAATACAAATGATTTATTGTAATTGAAATGTTGTAGTAAAAATTTATTGATTCATGAAATTTTAAAAAAATCATGTTGTGTTAAAAATCTGAGTTAATTACTTGCGAAATTGAATTGACCTGAATTAACCACTTATGCGAAAAAATTTAGTTTTCTTCTGCAATTAAAATAATGCGCTTTCCGACTATACAAATTATATTGGGAAATCGTGATATTGTTTGAAATAATTCAAAGCCTCATTAACTTTTGCCGATCGCATTGCATACAAAAAGGGAGGTTTTGTGATGACAAAAAAATGTTGCATGTCGAGCTTTCAGCGGAATTGTAATTCTCCGTGGTAGGAAAGCGTAAATAAATTGTTTTTAGAGATATTTCCGTTGGTTTGTCAGTTAGTCTGTGTAAGATCAGAATCTGAATTTCGGTTGAATCGATTTTGATGAAATTTCATTTCAAGATTTGATCAACTTTTGGAATAATGTCAGGTTTCGGAAACTGGGGCTTTACTACGGGCCGATTTTATATTTTTGGTCATTTTTAAGAATATATTCGATTTTCATGAAATTTTATATATGAACTTCGTCTGATAGTAAGTTATATGTTAACTAAAGCTTACTAGCCTTTTTTTAGTTTTGAAAGAAGTGTTTAAAAGATATTTTCATAATCTTGTGCAATATTTTTGCTTCAATAGACAATAATGAAATCGTCCTTAATATGCCAAGAATTTTTGAAGAGGTTCTCCTGCCCAATACTTTAAAAATTATAAAATGAACGTGAAAAAATCGAAATATTTTGAATTACAGTTCTTATTATTAACGGTTTCAAATCGATCACAAATTGAAAGAAAGTTTTAAATTTTGAAAAACATCAGAATAAAAAATGAATTCAATGTAATGTTTTTTCTATATTTTAAAATATTTTTTAATAAATTTCTGTGTTCAATAACAGATTTTCTTCAACATTTTAATGATCGTCTATTAATAATCATAGATTAATAATGACTGTTAATTGAGATTAAGATTTTGTTATCACAATAGTATTGATTAAAACCATTAGAAAAGTTTAAATATGAATGTAACGCAATTGATAATTTTAAATCTTAAATTTGCATACTTTAAGGCTTCCTTAATTTTTTATATTAAATAATAGCTACTTAAATATTTTATTATAAAATTGTTATTACATTTATTCAAAATGGAAACGATTTCAATTGGAATTCTTTTTTTTTTTTTTGGAAAAAATTAAATGCAGTTGAAAATTCATTAGTCAAGTAGTTTAACGATATGATTGTCTTCATTAGTTCTACATTCAGATATAACATAACAATTTTATAACATTTTAAGATCAACATCTCCACTATTATATTCTTGCAGAATAGTATTAAATAAAATCGGAAAAAAAAAACTATTTTTCAGTTTTTTATCTTATCTTTTTATCTTTTTATCATGAACTTTTATTACTAAATTTCATTTCTCGCTTTATTCTTAAAATACAGCAGCAAAGATCTCTCTTAAAAACAAAAATTCCCACATCTATGCCTTTATAATTATCTACAATTTATATTTTTCAATACTTTATCAAAGACAACACCATAATTTAGAATAAGAAAAATCCCATCTTTATTAATCCAATACCAAAACCATCCTACAATTTATCATAAAGACTAAGTATTAAAACCACAATTTGTTCTTAGTATTTTTGCAAATTTTTATTTCGCGAAGAATCCGCAATATTATGCGAAAATTTCCGTATATTATTTTTATCTTAACATCCTTTAATCCTTTTATTTTTCAAAAGAATTCTATTTATTTTTGTTTTTATTCATTTGAATATAAAAAAAGAGGAAGAAAAATCTCCAAACTCTACAAAATATTCGCAATATTATGTAATGTGGTTTTTAATTACTTTCATTTTTGTTTTCATTTTATTTTTTAATTCTAAAGCAAATTCTACAGGAGAAAATTTTGCAATGATGAATTTTAAGTGGATATGGAGATAGTATTTGAAATAATTAGTGCTTTTCTTAAAACTTTTTTTACAAGGAAGCATTAAATATTGCATTCGAACGTGATATTTCTAAGAATGACTTAAAAAATCATCGAACGGAATGTCGGCATTATGTCTTGTATGTTATATCTCATTCTAAAATTATAAGATTATGCAAAAGATTTCTAAGCAATTCAATATTCAGTTTACTAAGTAACTAGAAATTTTCAAAACCTAATGCTGTATTCTCGTTAATAAATGAAAAGAAAAACGTAATTCTATATCACTTCTTTCTTAAACTTTTTCGGAAACAAAGTTGTAGGCAGTAGGTACCCCTTTGTTTTATAATTATTTTTAATTTCAGGAAACCTATTGATTTCACTATATAGATATTGAACTTTCTTATTTATTTCTATATATATTTTGTTATCACACACAACCAATCTTATATGACTAATCTGAATAGAATTTTGAAATAAAAAATTTTTAAGCTTAGAACTTTTATTTTTCATGAATTTGGAAGAAAAAATATGAATCAATTAAACGTCTTTCTCAAGAATTTATGAATTTCTATGCCTGGTATAAACCATTAGTTATGTATGCGAGCTATAATATATTTAAGCTTTATTTAGTGAATTTCGTATTTGCAAGTTCTATAAAAATAAAATTTTAAAATTGGTTCAATATTTTATTACAAACCGGTGAGATTCAAAAAATTATCACTTGCTACAATTTAATTTTGAATTGATTACGTGTCCACATAGAACTCAGTAATTTTATAGAAAAAATTTTATACAGCCATCATTATTCATAGAAAGAATAATATAATTTATGAAAAATTTGAAATCGTATACAGGAAATGTGTTCCTATAAATACAATAGTGTAGCTATTCAAAGCAAACTGTGTGAGCTACATAAGTAAAAAATCAATTTGCATTTACATTAAAAAATTTATCTCAAAAATTTTAGTTCAAAAAAAATTTCAGTTTTTGCTCACTACTTAATTACTTGTTCATTTAAAAATGTATAGTCAACTTTGGTATAATGCCGAAGGGCATAATACTGCTCAATATATTGAAAAATAAAATTAAAATAGTAGGCCTTTTCATAAAAGCAGTATATCGCGATATAATAGCGAGGACTGCGCTATATTTGTGTTCATAAATAAATGTTGCTAATAAACAAACATATTTACATTATCGTGTAATCACTTAGCGTATTTTACCTGTACCTGTATTAGTTTTTGCAGTTTAGTTTTACATTTTTAAAATATCTGAGTCTGATCCAATTGAAAGGCAATTAAGATAAAAAAACATGAATTTCCTTAACCATAAATAAAAAGAAAATAAACAAAATTTTCTTAATTTTTATTTTTTCTGAAATTTGTTAACGATATTTTTTGCTCAGGAACACAATACTGCAAATTTAAAATAGCAAAAGCTTTTATACTGACAGATTGTCAAAAATATATTGCGTATGTATCACATTATTGTTTGCAGTATTGTGTTTATGAAAATATCTAGTAATTTCTGATTTAAGTTTTAATAATTGAATTTAAAATCCTTGTAATTTATAAAATTATAATTTAATTTTTGAAATATTTCAAATAATATTCATTGAAACCATTGTAAACGTTCTCTATACTCAGTTATTAATAACTTATTTAAAAATAAATCAAAAATCTGATGCGAAAAATTTTTATACAGTGAATTCAATATTAACTATTCACGTACTACTACATTTCGAACCGAATATTTAATTACATATACACGTTTAGGAAAAAATGATATCCGTATGTTTAAAATCTTAAAATTACATGTTTTAACAATTCCATTTTCATACATGAAAAAGCAATATTTGTAATTACATTTTTAGTTTCTGCCATTATTAATTTTTAAGGAGGCGAACTCATGTGGCGAAAATTTCTTCATATTAAAAATTTGTGAAATCACATGAAACACTTATACATAATATACATATATTAACTTTAAAACCATTCATTTACCAATTCCAATATTAAGTAATTTCAAGAAAACCACCATTAGGCATTTTATTAAACCATACGTGAAAAAAAAAGAAAACTAATTTTTTTTTTATAAATCCTTGAATTTTCAATTGAATTTTAATGATTGAAATCCTCGATTGAATAATAAAATCGTTATATAGTTATAATGAATGATAAAAATCTTATTCGAATTCAAGGAAGTTTCCAATGAAATAAAAAGGGAAAAGTAATAATTACTTTTTATGAGTTATTTTTTTAGAAATCATCGGATGCAACACAAATTCTATGTACAAGCGAAAAAAAGAAGATGATTTGATTACGCGCTTTCTAAAATATAAGTAGTCTATAATATGAATTTAATATACATACATACATATGTGCGATTTTTGATTGTAAAACCTTTAAATAGCAATTCTTATATTCAAATGTCGCAAATACGTGGAATAGTTGTAAAATTTTGTATGATGTGTATGTCAGAATATTAAATTTCATTTTGATATTCTTTATAAATTTTCGCTTAAATTTTCATTGAAGAGATTCTAAAATAAAATTTGATTACTATTATATTATTAGCGAACGTCTTTTTGATTCAATTTTAGAGAAAGTAAAGGAGCTGCTGATGAAAAACAAGTCTTGTAATAAAAAATAAAAATAATGATATGCGTAAATGTTACATGAAGAAATATGTGATGCGAATTAAAAATTAAACTTATATTTACTTAACAAAATTTTGAAAAGCAATTTTCAGTCTCATGGTTTTATTAACTAAGAAAAGTTAGGTAAAGGAGAAACATTTACGATATTGCATACAATAAATACAAATGAAACATGCGAATATTTACCTATTCCTATTTGATAAAAATTGTTGCCATATAAGTAAAAAAATCAAAATTTAAAAAATAATTTTAATATAGTTGGATCAAACCAATGGTTTGTAAAACAGCACTTTTCCTTTCAACAAGTGAAAATACAATCTAGTCTAGCCATTAACATTCTATTTAAAAACAATTTAGCTTTTACGTTATTTAAGTTAATTTCATTCATAAACTGAAATATTTTAAAAATTGTATACATTTCTCTATTGCATACATTTAGGGTGAGAAATATATGCAATATTTGAAATAAAATAAAAAAAAAATTCAAAATTAACGTAATACTCGAATTTATGGGGTAATTGCGTGAGTTAAGAAAAATAATTATATTTTTGGATGGCTTGTAGTTTCGGAGTTATAAGGAGCCAAAAATTCAAATTTTCCAAATTTCAATAGGCTACTCGTATTATTTGAGAAAGGATGGCAAGAAAATTTAATTCTAACGGAATAAAGTATTTACGGTCTTACGGTGTAGAAGGAAAACTATATCAAAATTCGAAAGAACAGGTTTTAGAAAACGATTAATTTTAGCAGCTATTTTGCTTTTTTATTACTTAATTTGCTGTACCATATGGTAGAAAAAGGCCGACACTACTTTTCTGCGTTAGAAAAATTTGAAAAATGTTTATGATTTCCTTAAAATAAGAAGTCAAAAAATGAATTTTTTAGACCTTTGAAGGGCTATAACTTTTAAAGTGGGGGAAAGTAGGTAAAAATCTTCTTCTATGGAAATAAGTTTTTAGTAACGATCTATGTATGTATTATATTCCCGTTTTCTGTTTTCAAGGGTGTAGAAATTTTGCAAACAGGCCCACTAGGCAGAGTGAAACTAATAAGCACTAATTTTTTTCAAAAATTTTTTTTGGAATGCGATTTCTTACATAATTATGTATGGGCAACTTTTGCAAGAAGTCTAAATAAAAACCACATTAAACCTATTTATATATATTAAATTAAAAAATTCGAGTTCATTTCGGAAACCCGTAATAAAGTGTTATATATCTACTTAATATTTTAAATTGCTCTTGTTTTATATACACATACAAATATTACGATTCGCATTGTTAATTTTGTAGCACGTTCAATAAAATCTAAATGTTTTAATAAATCTTATAAAACAAATTGAATGAATTTTATAATTTAATATTTTAACTGTTATGAAAATCGAAATGGCCCTCAATTTTAACATTCGACACAATTGTAGGTAAATGAGGATTAAAAGCCTTTTTTGAGAAAAAAAATTTGTTCTTGGTTCAATAAAAGAATTACGAGATTTTTGAGAAATTGCTTCCGACCAAATGAAATTTAACATATTTACAATTTTTCTTATTTTTTCTCAAATTTCATTTACATAACCATCTTTAATTTTTAGAAAATTAAAATTTAATTAAAAGATTTAAATTCAAAGAGAGATGAGTAACACATTTTTACTGTAGGTGCTTATAAATTTCAAATTTCCATACAATACAAAGCGTTCACAATGATATAACTGAGCGATTACACACTGAATGATTAACTGAAATAAAATTAAAATAATTATTTAATAATAATTTAACAAGAGATAAAATATAAACAAATCCGACTGACAAAAACTGTGTTTTAACGAAAATGCGATCAGCAACGCATTTTTACGCATTCTCTTATAAAAATAAGTGAAATATTCTTTAACATTAATCAAATAAATAAATAAAAAATGGCTGTTCCCCTTCTTAAAATATTTTTTTAAATTATATATACTTACAATTTTGTTCAATTTCCCGCAATTCCTCTAATTATATATAATATAAATATTAAAGAAGTTTCTTTTTACTCCTATTAACTATTATCAAAAAAAAAAAAAAACATTTTTACAAAATTATCACCATTATATATAGAGGGCATTATATAGAGGGCTATTAAACAAATTATTAAAGAAAAATATTCATAAAATGAATAAAAACTATATACAAAAATTGTAAAATATAATAGCAAATTGGAAAGAAAAAGGAGGATACGATGTGTCAAATTACCAGAAAAAAAAAAAAACAAAAAATGGAAAATTGGTAACTGGTGCGTGTAGCCCTTAATAAACTGACATTGATTAAAAAGCCATTAGCAAGAAATATAATAATTATGTTACATTATGTATAAGGAGGAAGGAGAAAATTAATATCAAAAATTTCTAGTTCTATACTCTTTTATATACCATGTATACACATATGTATGCGGCTCTAATTTCTATAAAATGATTATAATATTGGGGTGTTAAAAGAAACACATATATAATGTTTAAAAATTCATGTAAAAATTTTTTTGGAAAAAAAAAAGAATTTGCTCTTGTCATGAATATAAATAGCAAAATTATTTGATTACATCATTAATTCATCATTTTTATGTCATATATTTGAAAATCTAATTTATAAAATTTTTTAAAGGGAAATTTTTATGTATACGCACATATTATATAACTTTCCATAATTGTGTATACATTAAAAATGGACGACATAATTTAATTTTAAATAATAAGAGTCAAAAAAATAAGCACATAGAAAAATTGTTAATTTTTCATTAAAATTTTTATTAAATATGGGGTGACAAATGAGTCCGTGAGGCATAAACTTTTTACATACAATTACACTATATAATATAATTATATTCTATAACATGAATATACTTGCATACATTATGTAATTATATAAAGTTGTAAATAAAATTTTTTTAACTATTTTAAATAAAAAATCTAAATGTAATTAAATAAGATTTTAACACTAAATTTATATTATTAATGGGATTTTAGTTACAGTAAACTTGTCTTAAGTGTGAACTAAATTCTTTAATTTTGATAGTTTTTTTTACTTAACTTGGAAAGTGACTATAGGTGCAAAATTGACCTATCCTATAAGGTAATTCTATAATTCAATAAAGCAAATCTATTTTTATTATAATAAAATACTAATGCTGTATGTTTGGTTGTAACTCGTTCTTTTTTAACGCAATACCAATTAATAGTAGAAAATTGAAATTGGAGTCATGTGACGTGATGTAAAGTAAAATGAAATAAGATGACGTTTATAATGTCATGTGATGTAATATGACGTAACGGGACTGGCCTCAGTAAGCAACGAGTACAATGAACAACTTGAGCCACAATTGATTTTAAAAACGTGGTAGGGCTTGATAACAGTGTCACGACGGGAAATTGATAGTTATTAAAATAATATGCTAATAATTAGTGTCAAGTTTTTTAAGCTGATTTTAGTTCTAAGCCGTTGAGATTCTACTATTGATTTTAAGATAAATCAAAAATTTAATCAAAAATATTCGATGAATTCTTCTAATTCCAAGCCATTTAAAAGTTTTTATTTTCAATTCTTTAATTCTGCATAAAGTAATTTGTGTTTAAAAATCACATTGTGTTTAAAAATGTCACATTTCATACCTATAGGTTTATGCAAGAAACGCACATTCACATTTATTCTCGAAATCATTTTCAACTCTGTAAAGAACATATTACGTTTTTACAAATTATTATGGTTAATAATAGAGAATGATAAAGAGAAATTAAAAATAGAGAATTATTAAATAAATACAGCATAGGTGCGTAAATTTGTCATTGACGCACAATCCCCTCTTATACATTATATAATGATAAATTTTGAGGCTGTTGCTCAAAAACTAAAAAACATAGAGATTGATCGTAGCAAACCTGCTATATCCCTGAGAATGTTTATTAAAATAGGTATGCGATAGCTTAAATATCGATTCAAATAGCTTCAACTAAAAACTTGTTTTTTAAATAGTTGCAATATTATGAAATAATTTTCAAAAATTTTAAATGAATTTTGAACTATTAACTTTGAATAAGTTTTTTAGTAATTATTTTAGTAAAACAAAATTAAATTTTATTTCAAAACAATTGCTCTATTACAAAATTCATTGATGGAAAATTTTATAATTCTATAGGATTTGTATAGTCTCAGAAACGCACATATGTAGGCAAATTACTTTTGGACTTGTATGGCAGCTACTCGAGCTGAGAAATAATAACTTCAATTTTAAAATATGAAACATGTAGTTTTATAAATTTTCTGTTCGTACTAAATTTTCATTGAATATAATTTGATGGCTATCAAATTAAAAGAGTTAGAGTTCTTGGCTTTTCTTTGCAAATTTCACTTTGCAAACAAGATTTTATTTGTTTTAGTTTTGATCTCACCTCAGAACTATTAATTTGAAAAATAATTAATTTAAAAAAAAACTGAAACTTCATGATAATCAATGGAAAGCGTTTAAATAAAAATGTTCATAATAGTTTTTACGAAAATTTAATTTCCAAAATAAAATCTAGTATAAAAATCTATTTAAATTTTTATTACAATTGGTCGATTCAGAATTTATTTGATTCACAATACGATATTCTGGCTCATACGCCGATAATGAAATTGATAGTGGTATGACAAAATTTAATAATCTTTCAAATTTAGTAGTAAAATTAATTAAATATAGTTGTTACAGCAAATTGCATTTTCAATTTTGAATTAAGCTTAAAGCATTTACATCCTAAAGTATAACTGTAAATTAAATATTCCAGGTGTACCTACATCTAAATTGTAAATACTCCAAAAAATTTTTGTAATTTGTAAATAATTATTAAAATCGTTCTATATTAAAAATGCTTTTTATATGCAGTAAATTTTTCTTATAATTCGATTTAATAATAAAAATTGAGTCAGAAAAAAAAACAGCATCCTGAAGGAATAATTTATTTAAACGCATTTAAAATGCACTATAGGAGGCGATATTTTTTTCGCAAATCAATGATAAATTAATTAAACAAAAATTATAAGTGGAAAAAATCATATATGCAAAACAAAAAATTCAGGCGTTAACATACAAGGATAACACAGTTTGATTCTAATTATAAAGGATATTTTTTTTCTTTGTTAGTTTAATTGGTAAAATCACAATTGAATAATTAAATAATGTCCGAATAGGTGGTAAAACGCGAAATAATTTTTAATAAAAATCAAACTGTTTTTTTTTATTCAGATTTATATTTATTTTTTCTTCATGTTAACCATTGCATGTATGTACTTTTATATGCAGTTCCCATAAAATATAAGGCAGCTGTTGCTAAAAAATTTACAACATATAGGCACATATTATAGAAAATTATGGCCGTATTGTAAAAAATAGTGGAATATGTAAGTGTAAAGCGTTGTTTTCTTTAAAAAGCTGTAAAATATTTAATTATATTGCAATATCAATTGAGATTTTAAAAATCATTAAGAAGATTTTTTAATTCTTGAGAATCAATATGTATTACATTGGGAACGTGGACTATTAAAGCTGCCATTTTATGAAATTTATTTTTGTTAGAAATTTCCTTTAATATTCTAAGTAACTTAACATCTGAGCATGCTAGAATAAATTTTATATTAGAATAAAAATATTGAAAATTTCCTACTTAATAAGTTGATGATTTTCGAATTCTACGAAAATATTAGTAGATTTGAATTTATAATTAGTATAACGTACACTTTTAAAAGTATTATATTTCTCACACTCAAAAAAAAATTTACAACATCTGCCATAGTTTTACAAGCTTCTAATAATGAAAACTGGTAGACATTGGAACAGTGTAAAGAAATATTTCTGCCATGCTTTATTGCATTGCATTACTTAACATTAGTTGCTATTTTTTCATCTTATGCTGCTAAAAGAAGATGTTTTCATTACTCGTAAAGAATCTCACAAGGCAATTGAAAATGTAGTCTTCTATATAGCTACATTTTATATACCACAAATCAGCTATGTAAATCACTATACAGAATTAATATGTATTCAATATGGAGGCAAAATTATTTCTAATTTCGTAATTTTTTTTAGAAAATTCAGATATAAGGTTGTAGTTATGTTTTTTGTCTACCAAAATAGTGATTAATTTTTCTAAGTGTCTAGAATATTTTGAACTTATTATTTAGTTCCAACTAGGATGGGTTCAGATATACTCGTTTTCGAGCTACAGCCTGTTGAAAACGAGTATATCTGCACTCCTCTCCACCCATATAAGTTTTTGCTGGAAATTGATCAAAGAATCATCCCTGAAATTATTTGCCACCTTATACTAAACACCTTGTATATTTATATGCTTTAAAATTTTATAAAACGACTGATAATTTAATTTATGAATCCTTTCTGTTTTGTGCCAAAATTTAATTTTAATTCTCCTATTACTCATGCAAAACACATCAAATCTACAAGTTGAAGCTCATTAATTAAATTATTTACAATTAATTAATAATTTAAACAAAAAGCTATAAATAAAGAAAAATATAGAAATTAAGATTCAATAAATCCTTCTCAAATTATTTAGAAAATCAAAGAAAACTCAATAATTACATTGATGATAAGATTAATAATCAACAAATTGCTCTGTGTATAGCTTTAATTAAATATCCTGATGGAAAAAATTGAATATCATTCAAAAATAAAATAATTATATGCTTCACAACCTAACTACCAGCTCATTTTATAACACAAAAAAAAAATTCTTAATAAATTTAAAAGGCAATATTTTGTTTTTGAGTCCTAGAATACTAAACAACATTGTGCTACTGCAAATGAGTAAGATAAAAGTGAGAAGAATTGGATTTTATTATATTGGATTTTAATCAATATTTTGTGTACTAGATTTTGTGTAGTGTTAATGTGTTTGTGTATATGGATTTATTTTATAAAAAGCAGGTGTTATAAGAAAAAAAAAATTGTATTTTTTGAAGCGCCTACAACACAAAATCTATATAAGACCACTTCTGAGGGAAAATCTTGAAATAAAAATTAAATAAACAAATTCACACTTTTTTTCGGTTTTGTGACGAAAATCCCACTTTTTAATTTCAAATATGGTTTGTATGATTTTTATTTTGTTCTTTTGCTTGTTGTCTGAAGTGGTTGTCCTTCTTAGTAATCATAACTTTCAAACCGCATAGATGATGATGACGAATAAGGTTTGTTTTTTTTTTTTTTTGTTTATTTGCTGTAATTCAATTTTATTATTGATTTCAATGAACAATTTCTAGCTCATAGATTTTGAAAGAATTTTATTTTCTATTTTCCCGACATTGATTGGTAGATAATATTACTGTAGTCGGGTATTTTGTCATCAATTATATTCTAAGAACTGAAATATTGAATGCAGCCTAAAAATTTGCTTTATATGCGGTTAATTTAGAACGGAATCAAGGTAAAACTTTAGTTACTCAAAATTACAAGAATATTTTAATGGTATCTAACAATACTTTAAAAATTTAAAATGTGGAATCAATTCCATATTTTAATAAATTGTTGCCTTAAAAACTTTATAATGGTCTAAGTTTAAATGAATAAAAAGCTGGATGCTTAAAAATTGTACATCTAGTATAAAAATCATATATTTTTCCGAAATTTTGTTCATTTCATTCAAACATAATCAAATTCTAGAGAACTTGTCCGACATAAATAAGCGGGAATATTACGCATTGCAGGCATCTCTTAATATAGTTCTTTAATATAGTAAAATATAACAGAAGCAACACCAATAGATTATAAATATTTAAATGCAATTATAGTATATATGATTAAGCAACCAGTATCCTGTTCAAGGTATATAAAAAACCTTATTTATTGGTTCCTTTTTCTATTATACTTCTATGATCCTTATTTTTAGCATTTTCACGTTGTTTTTTTCTTTAGAAATTTCTCGTTTTAAGTTGCGGTACATTGTAAAGTCAATATTGCTGATGCATTATGGTGGCTATATGAAACGTTAACACATAGATAAAAATGTAGAAATAAGTGTAAAATCAAGGATTATCTACACTTATATATAGATTAATATATATATCATTATTATTATGCTGTACGTCCAGTTATGTGTCTGTTTGTAAATATAAGTATTCTATGATTTTTATAATGAAATCCTTGTATATTGAATGAAAAGTATATATTTTTGAATAAGGAGGTGGCTCTTTTTGATTTGACGTAATTAATAGGTCCGGTAAAATAAAGGTCTATGTAAGTATATGTGTGTATTTTTGGTAGAATAACAATGATTTTTCAAAGAAAAATTTGAATTCTGCTGATGTTATAAAGAATTTTTATTAGAAATTAAAATCTGATAATAACAGGAAAAAGTCAATTTAGGGTTTCGGTTTAACACCTTTTAATATACAAAAATTTTCCTTTTCATTTTTCTGATTTTTTTAAATTTTCATAAATTAATTGAAAGTGGTTGTTAAGTCAGGTATTTTTGAAGGTAAAAGTTGGTATAGTTTGGCAAATAATAATTAATCAATAAAATTATAGGTTGATTACTAGTAAGAGAGAATGGAGCAAAAAGGAATATCTTAATATGAAAATTTAAATATTGCTTTAATTAAGTGATTATAATTTCATTTTTCCTTATACAAGGATTAAAATAATTAATTGGAATAATTGAATTATAAAAAAATTATTAATTTATTTTCTGCATTATATTTAATTATATTAGTTCATTACTGAATAAATATAGAATTACTATAGAATATTGTTATGAATTTTATATAAATTAACATACATATATTTGGAATAAAAGGCCCTTTTTAAAAATCTCACATTATGATCATGTGATATCTGTCGTCATTTTAAAAACTCTACCCTGCAAGTTAGATAAACCTCAAAATTTTAATTTTTCAATTGATATTGGCAGCCCTTTCAAAAATATCAAATACAACAACAACAACATATACCATTAGTTAGAGGGTCGAAAATGGGTAAAACTTTTGTTCCGGAATAGGTGTGAAATCTCAAGGGTTTTCGAGATACAGGGATTTTAACAAATTTTCACGAAATTCTTAGTTATCTAAGCTTTTTTGATTATAACTTCCGTTCCGAAATAGATAGGGACTTTAAACAAACAGTTCCTGAAAGGCCTAGTGAAGAGCTTAAAATAGAGTGAGTTTTGTAGAGGTATTTTTGGACTGCACAACTGGTACATATTTGAATTTAAAAATACCAAATGACTTTTTGCAATTATGATTAATTTCAAAATTCAATTTATTAGAGTTGTGTTATATCAGTGTCAGTTTTGTAGATGATTGTAATTTTCAGAAATCATATGATCATCATATATAACATTTTTAAAAAGGGCCACATTTATATTTTATTAATACTAATCTGACCAATGGTGCAATGGTTATGGCACGGCACTTCAATCCGCATGGCCATGGGTTCATAATAATCATAGTTTATATTACAAAGCTTAATATACAATATTATAAAGTAAAATATTAGTGGGCCATATAGTCTAAGAATATTCGATATTGTACAGTGTAAACCAATAAAAATAAACGATAAATATCATAATAGTCTTCAATATTTAGTATGAAGAAAAGCTACGGTTGGTTAGTCCCCGCTTAGTTCACTCTGAAGACCAGTAAAACTGACTCTAAAATCTGATGCTTGACTCTAAAATCAAATGGAAAATCCTAATGCTCTCAAGTGAAGTAGGGAAAAAGAAAATATTATTAAAATTTATCAATGAAACTTGCCAATTATATGAAACCTTGTCTACCATAACTTCTCTATTTTGTTAATTAGGAATTTTGAAAAATTAGAAAAATAGTGCAGATTGCCATCATAACGCGAATATAAATAAAATGTCTTGGTTTCTGTCATATATTCTAAATTGTAGGGCCTAGTCTACAAAATTTCTAAAAGTTAAACAAATCATTAAAGTTAAAATTTTTAGACAATTTAAATTCATTCCTCCGATTAAGTTTGAAACAGCTATTATAAACAACATGGAGCCAAAACAATTTCCAAAATGTTGTAGAAATATTTTAACTGTATAAAATTCTACATATCTACTTTAAATTGTACAAAACATTTTATAGAATTTTCCCATTTCTATAAATAAATATTAAAAACAAGTGAAAATTTATAAAAAAAAATAGAAAAAAAAAACAAACAAAATTCTGAAATTTGAATTTTTAATACAATTGCAAATAAAAGAAATAAATGAAAAAAATAAAAAGTCCTTTGATCTTTTCCGTTGTATAATTATTGAGCCGTAAAAATAAAAAAGAAAATTTAAATATTATGCAAATAATATGAAAGCATTTAAAATATTTTTATAAATGAAATTTTCAATTCCATAATATTTTTCCAATGAATTAGATACATTTCCGTATTATAAAATAAAATAATAAGGATATTTATGTAAGGATATATGAAAACAAGAAAAAAAAAATCATTACAAATTATTGTACAAATAAATTGTTCAAATAAGTTCAAATTTACGCACACCCAGGCAAAACGCGTGACGACTATTGCAATATTAATCGTACCCAATTTCACAAAATTTTTTTTTTTTGGAGGAATAAATTTAAAATAAATAAATTCGAAAATTTTCACTCTTAGTTTATGCAATTATGGTAATTTTATATATACAAAATATAAATGAAGGTATGTCTGTGTATTTACATACACGTGCGTTCAAGAAAAAATTTATGAAACATAGTATAAATTGTTCTATATAATAATTGTTTTATAATTGAAAAGGAGGAGCAAAATTCTTAGAATGAAATTTTGTTTTTTACTTTTTTTTTTGTTTTTTTGTTCCTCCCTTTGCATTATTTGATAATTTATTATTAAATTTCTTTTTTTTTTTATTATTATTGCTGTAGTAAATGGAGCCGCGGCACTTTTTTTTGTTTTGTTTTGAACAAATGAAAGCCTTGTTATTATAATAATAAGAATATGTATGATACTTATTAAAAATAATTGTTAAAAAAAAAATGAAATCAAATAATAAAACAATGAAAAAATTTAAACAATTATCCTGTAAATGTTTTTTTTTTTTCAAAATAGAATAAATAAAATATTGCGTTAAAGAGGAATAGAGAGGTGCTAGAGAAATGAGAAAAAAAAATAAATGCGAAAATTTTATAAAAAGTTCAAGGAGGTAGAATATATGCAAATTTTCTTAAGATTTTTATGAGAAATGAAAAGAAAAACAAAACTAGTTTTAAAAAAAATTTTGAAGAAAATTTCATATTTTATTCAGTTGGTCCAATTTATTATCAGATTTACCAATATTTCAATCATTATTTATAATATAATTGTGTTTGTATATAAGTTTAGTTGAAAATATTGTCGAATATTCAATATTGGGATTATATATAATTCGTACTGAGTATTTTAAGAGTTTCTTTAAGCGAAATAGGAAACTATCTCCTCTGTGGTGTAAGCCCGACTACCATTTCTATTGTGTTGTTTGGCAAACATTTATCTAACTTTGTGTGTGTTCTTATTATGCAATAATTCCTAAAACATTTTAATGAAACACACTCTTTGCATAAAGGTAAATTTTTTCCATGTTTAAATTTTGGAAATGTTCAAAAATTCTGTTCAAAAAGCTGATAACGTTAAAAAATTTAATTAAAAAATTAATATGGATGCAATAATTGTACTATATTTTGTGGTAATCAGCAATATTTCCATAGGTCATATTGAAAATCAGCAATTAAATAGAATATGCAAAACTAACGAAAAAAGGTAAATTTTTGATTTTAATATATCTTGAAAACTTCTAAATCAAAAGCTATATATACTCGTAGTTCTAAATCACAAAATATACTTCTCTACACTGAATCACTTATGACCAGAAGCATTTTAAGAAAATTATAGAGATGGGCAAGAATCAAGTCAGCATTTTCACCGGGGTTTTCTCAGGTTATTGCAAACTCCCCTAAGTCCCTACTAAGACCCCCTAGTACCTCAGCAGGCGGGGCCTGGAAAGTGAAGATACTTGCAGGTTCTGTGAGGAATATAGAAAGACTTTACATTCTGGGACAGTGTGTTGCTCTCACTTGCAGGACAAGGGAAATACTAGGGGGACATTACTATAACCGCGACGGAATTGCGGTCCTCTCTGCATAACAGGTTGGTCGAGTAGATCAGGGCGGTGGATCTTGAACGGGTGATGTAGGACCGTGCGAATTTCTTGATAACTCCGAACAGTAGTATTTCCAATGTAATTATATTAAAAATTTTAATAATTTTATATTACGAACGAAAAAAAGAGTACGATATTGCGGATTTTTTTAAAGGCATTCCAATTATACTTAAGTGAAAATATTATTATTTTTTTTTCCAGTTTTTCAAAAATATGTTCATTGGTAAAAAGAAGCTAAAATAAGAAAATATTATATGAAATAATGGGGTTCTTTTAAGGTCTTGTATTCCTATATAAAACAATTATATGAAAATTACTTTGAAGTGTATTTAGTTTACATATTTATTTTTTGTGTGCTTATTTGCATTAAAAATTTTGTGTGTACAATTAAAGATTCTTTTTTTCGCCATTATTATTCATAAATAAAAAAAAAAAAATTCAATTTTGTTGAACACATTTAACTTATTTTTAGATAATTAACGCAACAATTTGAATTATTCTATAGAATTAAAACATAATTTTGTAATTTAAGAATATTTCGTGAAAAATTGAGTGTATTGCATAAATATGTTGTGTATGTATACGGAGAATTATGTGATATATCGAAAACCCTATAGAAATATTCAACTGTTCTGGAAATCAAAGACTTGATCTGATTCTAGTTTTCTAAAAAATGCAACCTAAAGTGGGCACTCTCCCTGAAGCTTGGGTATTAAAATTTTGTTTATGAAAGAGTGTTAAAATTCTTTGTGGTTTTTATTAACTTTTGGTTTTCTCTATTTATATATTTATATTCTATTCCCGGATGTATTGAGCCAGTCCCATTTGTACTAAATTTTGCTCCACGGAGTTTAATCATCTTTTTCTCGAGCGTCCACGATTTCTTCTGCCAATTGGATTATCTTTGAAGATTTTTTTATCACTGTTTCATCTGGCATCCTTATAACGTGCCCTTTTTTTTTTTTTCCTTCTTCACTCCTATAAGGAGCATAGGGCTAGTTTATGATATCTATCATGTCCTAGTTTCTATAGTCATAGAGAGGTACTAACGTGCCCTAGCCATCTTAATTTTTGGGCTTTGACGAACCTTCTTAGCCCTGGATTTGTTAAATATATTTATATTATAATTGTATATTTGTGTAATCAATGCTACAATTCTTCTACCACTTACACTGCATGGAACTAAAAGCTTGTGCATTTACACAAAGTATACTTAATTTTTTGGAAAATAATTTAGATATTAGAGAAATTTTTTCCCAAAAGAATTTTTGAAAGCTATTGAAATTATATTATTTTATAAATGACAGTATTAGAAAAATTAAATTTTCAAGCTGACACAAAATGTATTTATTTTATATTTTTTCATACACTTTTCGTGCAATTTTTCGTGCAGTAGAAAATTTTTCAATTTAGATCCCTCGTTATTTATTCTTTTTAAAGTTTGAATATCACAGAAAATAATTTCTAAATTTCTGAGTACATTTAAGTAATATTTTCGTTGTTTAATCATTTTAATTGAAGATTAAAATCCTGAGAAAACAAAATGAAAAATAATTTCGCTTAGTTCAAAAAACAAAAAAAAAAATGCAAATAAACCAACTTTTCAAATTATAAAATTATTTAACAAAAAAAAACAGCAACCAAAAACCCTTTATTACATTATTTTCTTTTTTCAAATTTTTTCAACCTATAATATTTTAATTGCTAAGATTTTCTTACAATTATTTTAATAACACATCAAAGGCAAACAAGAAAAAAAAATAATTTTTTTATTTTCATGTTATTTAAGTAAATAATTATTATGAATTTAAAATTAAGGACACTTGCATGCCTCTATACTACTTATGAGTAAAATGCATTCTATATGAAAAAAAAAAATTATTTTTTTTTATATTCGGAAATATAAATTAAAAATTTTTCTCGGCCTAAGGAACCTTTTTGAACTTTCTAAATAATTAAAAGAATAAATGATTTTATATGTCGAGAATTTATGCTGAAATTTTTGTATCCTAGTAGACTCTTATAGTAATTTTGTAAAATTTGTAGCAGACGAGAGGAGCACTATATGGTAGGAATTTGCCAGTTGACTATAAAATTTTTTAAGAAAACAATTGTGTGACCCGAAATAGATTAAACATAACGAATTTTTTTCTTTCAGTTTGTTTGTGATTATTTTAATAGTAAGAGCCCTTAACCAAAAACTGTGAAATTAGAAAAGATGCAAATAGTTTCGAGTCAAAATGACCAAGGCTGCTAAAAAACTGCTTTGAAACTTAAAAGCATTTTTACAAGAAGCATTGTCAAACAAAAAATTATAGAAATAATTTTGGTTTGAAACTGTGATTTTAAATCCAACAATAAATATTTGACTAGTGATGAAAGGCAATCAAGTTATGACTAATATGAACTTCTTGAAATTACATTTGCTCTTCAATTGTTTTTATAGAGTTTTCAATTGTTATATTGACTTTGTTTTTGGCTCCAAATACTCATTAAAATTTTCATTATTGTTGTGGCGATATTAAGTCATATTGCATTTAAAAAAAATTTTAAATATTGTTTTAAAAATTATACTTTTGGATACAATTTCATTGTATGTATTTGACGTACGCGGCGGTAAATAATTCGATTAAGAATTAAAATTTTGTAGATTGAACAATAAATTGAACAATAAAATGTAGAACGACCGAAATTATTTATTGCGCCCCCGACCATGAATGCCCAGTGTTTGCCCAGAGCACTATCTCGTCACCTACATTCTTGATGAACTCGAGCAAATTTTTGGGGGGGGAATCGTCTCACAACGACATGCCTAACAGCGACAGTCCACCCAGTATTTAAAATACGACAGCATAAAACATTACAAATAAATGTTCACCTATTGATTAAGAAATTTTTTCATTTAATTCAACAAACTTAATTAAATGTGTTTGGCTCTATTATGTACCAATGGAATTTTCCATTTTCCACATACACTTATTTAAATTTAACTTTAACACAAACCGGAAGTTCGAAATTTTGGGCTTTTTTTAATTACAAATTTTAGATCAAATTTTTGTTGATATGCGATCTAGAAGACCTTTATTTAGAATTTTTTATTCTATTTTGCTAATATAAAATCATGTTTTTATTAAAAAGTTTTTCAATTTTTCGAATTAATTTTTGGTAGCAAAATACACAAGCAAACAACTTTTTTTCTCATAATTCAACCGTTCATATAAAACAAACGTAATAGATCCTAAAAACAAAAATTAGACAATAAAATCGAAAAATCTTTGAAAAATCTTGTGAGAAAGAGAAATCTAAATTTATTTTATTCCGCAGACAAAAATTACAATAAAAAAATTTTATTAAAAAAAAAAAAATGTTTTACTTGTTTTTTCTACACTACATGCACTATAACATAAATTGTCGAATTCAGGACGAAACATCCTTTTCAAATAAGATGAAGAAGAAAAGATTTCTAAAGAATATTGAAGACAATTTTTTTTTCTCCGTTTTCTTTCATTCATTTTTTTTTTGCTGTTCAAATAAATGACAGTGACATCTTTAAGGTAAATATTTTGACAAATGCCTAATATCCTTACAATGAAAACTGTCAATATCCTGCTGTGCTTTACAAAAATATACAAAAATAAATCTATTGTATTTGATACTTTTATCTTTTCATTAAAAGCATTTTTAATTTAATAAAAATATTAGTGGTTATTTAAAAAGAAATTTACAACACAATTTATTATTTTTTTCGTTACGATCATTGTAAATAATGTTAATCTTATGTTCGTATATATCCTTTTCAATTAAAAGTGTATGATTGAGTATAAAGAAGAAAAAAATATATTGTGAATGAAAAATTGAGAACAAATATTTATTTTCTATTTAAAGAAATTATAATCTTATGATTTCTATTAATATCGGATGTGTAAGATATTTGCAGTTCTCTTATAATGTTTAGGTCTTTTAAGGTACCTATATGTATACAATATCTAGACTGTATTGTTAAAAATGTAGAACTATTGAATATTTTGTTATAAATTTTGCAAAAGTTCATTTGTTATTAACAAATTTCATGCCATTTGAATATTTTAAATTAAATTATTAATAGTGAGAAAATTCAGGAAAATTAAACGTTTTTTGTTTTTAACAATTTCATTTACATAACGCCCTCTCTATCAATTACACAATAATCGGCCACCTATCTGTTTTATGTAATATGTAATGCCTAGAAAGAATTAAGCACCCTACGAAAGTTCTTAAATGTTTTTGTCAATAATAGACTATCTTCATAAATTTTCATGAGCCCAAATTAAACAACGCAAAAAACAAATTTTTTCTTAATGATCTCAATCGTAGAAACATCAATAGCAAAGCAAAGCGCTCGAGCCTGTAACACGTACTCCAATACTAACAATAATTTTATGAAAAAACTGGTTTATTAAGCTTTGTGACATCAGCAAAACTACTCAGTTTAGAGTTTGTTAGAATTATCCGTTCCATCGTTTGTTGATATGATAAGAACATTGAATCCGAATCTGCCTTTTCAAAACAATAAGTAATTTATTTCTGTTTAGATCCTAAAGAAGAATGTCCCTTATTCAAAGCAATAAATATAATTTTTTCCTATTAAGAGCTTTAGTAGCATCATTGAATATGAGGTTACCTAACCTAATCAGTCTGCTTCATAAAATTTATAGAACTCAAAAAATCAAATTTTTCAAAGAACAAACCCAATAAAATTAGTGACTGCAGCCCTACCATTCTGAAACCCGTAATTCATTTGTGCAGATAAAAGGTAGATATAGAGAGTGTACCCATAGTCCATTTATTTAAATTTTAGTAAATTTTGCAAATTTTCTGCTGTAACGCTCTTATATTGACTGGAACACATTTGAAAATTTGCTTTTTATATAAACAATCAATGCATGTATGTTCTTAGAATAGCACAGAGGTAATAAAATTCTGTGGTGTAAAATTGTGTTCAATCTAAAATTTTCAAGTAGATCATGAAAGTTTCTTTGATATTTGGCATAGCAAAATGCTTTCTAATACAGTTGTTTCAACAAAAATTGTAGTGATAGAAGAAGGCTTATTACTTTGCAGTTTTCATTGAGCACTGAACGAAAAAAGCTTTGTTTGGACAATTTGTTACTATTTTAAATTAATTTTATACGCTGCTAAAATATCATATTGCATAAACGACACACAGATTTATAATAATTTCTGTATAAGAATACAAATTGAAAGTGTTATAATTTTATAGTCTTATATGATGTAGATTCCATAATTTTCTTTGAGTTTTTAGATCCTCTCAAGATGATTTTCATCAAATTTCGAAATTACTGGTTTGAAATATTTTATAACAAATTTCTCTAAAATTTTAAATTATTTATACGTATGAAATAGTAATGTGTTTTATCACTGGTATAATTCATTAAAGTTTTGGTTTGAACGTATCGAGAACTTGTGCTTGAACAAACTTAGAAATCTATGAAAATTTCAGCTATTGTTTTGGTCTTAAACAAATTCGAAAATCTACTAATATTTTGGCTTTTGAATAATTTTTTGAAAAACAGAACTAAACCCTCTGAAATATTCTCATGGAAGCTTTAAATTAAAATGTCTAAATAAATTAACAGGATGCATGGATGAACTTCGGAACTAAAAGATTTCAATTGAAAATTTAATAAAAACTTTATGATACAAAAACATAGGTTTGCTAAGAATAAATTGAATGAATGTCCTTGCTGAAAGGATAAACGTTAAATAAAAAAATTTAACCAAAAAAAAAAAAAAATATTCCATTACCGCGAAAATGATGTCAAAAGCAAAACTTGCCTGCATTATATTCCATTTTGTGCTCTGATTTTTTTATTATTCTTTTTATTTTATAATTTTTTTTTTCTCTTCTTTTAAGGATATGGCCATTATCTTCTTCTTTTCATAGATTTTTTTTTTTTTTTAAAAATGAAATTATTTAAGAGAAAAATTAATTTATTCATCATTCAATTTGAAAATATAATTTTTTTCTGGTTTTCTTATTTTGTTTTTGTTTTTTTTTTGTTCTTGTATGCAAGTTATTAAATTGATATTAAAAGCATTTGAATAAATTAAAATCAGCTTCTTTTTTTCTCTTGTTATTTTTTTTTGTGATTTCAATTTAAATCTATATAGCAGAATTTTGTTTTTTCTTAAGGATCTTATGTGATATGAGAGCTATGAATTATCATTGTGAAAGAAAAAAAAACAAAAAAAAAACAATGTAAACCACAAAAAAGGACTTTTTGTATTGAAATGAAAATTTATTTGTCTCCCTTCTTCAGAGAAAAGCAAAATTTATTTTACGCTATATACACGCTCTATCTCTTTCTTATTTTCATTATCTCTCACTTATAATTCATTTATCGCCTATCTATATTAGTGAGGAGAGAGCAGCAAATCCGTTTTCTATTGTGTTTTTTTTTGTTTTAATGTTTGTAAATTTTCTTTTTGTTTTTCCAATTTTTTATTATCCTTACTGTTTTTCCAATTTAAATAATTATTTCGATGTGAATCAAATATAAAAATTTCAATGTATTTTTGTGAAATTTTTTTTTTATTAAATTGTTATATGAGTGCATTATGCATTTCTGTCAAAATGCCATTAAGTATAGAGTGGTTTGCAAACAATATCTAATGAAATGTAACTTGTCGTGTACTTCGTAAGAGTGAAGACGGAAATAATTAGAATTCATAAAAGTCTCACTAGGTCGGCAATTTAGGAACCTATTGTTTACCATTTTTGATTATGAATACGTTATAATAAATTTATTTAGTTCCATTTTAGAGCTGAAAACATGAAAACAGGCTTCACGATAGAATTTAATTAGAAGAGCTCTAGAGAATTTTGAAATTGGATCCAGTATAGCCCGAATTCATATTTCATAAGCCTTAATATCGTTTACTTACAAGATAGCGTCTTAAGACTTGAAATTAAACATTTATAGTTCAATATCACCTGCATGACATTTTTATATTATATTTATTTTAGTGTTATTGATTTTATGATAAAAAAAAATTTGAAATTTTGATAATTAAGTGATTTTATTGAAGATATTCTATAATCCTAGCTGTCCTAAGTATAACAATACTTTTAGATATGCGCTAGGATGGTGGTTAAATAGGCTAATACGATTTGAAAAATTAAATTTTAAACAAATAGCGTTAATTAAAAAAAAAATTTTAATTCTATAATTTTAGGACTACTTTTTCGGAAATGTAAAATGGCTGCTATTAAAAATGTTTAAAACACTTTCGTGTGTCATTACTAAAATGAAGAGACTTACGACCTTTAAACTTTTCCGAATAACACTCTTGGCGGTTTGCAAAATGAATTAAAAATAAAATTTTGGATCTCCTAATTTTTTTCTTTACCAATTCATTTCTTTTAAATAGTTATGTAGTGTAGATCTTATAACCTCATCAAAGTCGAACCCATCGAATTTCTACACAAAACTTTTGAAAATTTTTAATTATAAAACGAACTCTGACACTAATTACAGAGTAATGTACAAGTGATGTGATTATGAGTAGCCCACCAAATACAAGTTTATTGAATTTTTTTTCCTCTAATTTGGTTGGTTATTCTATTTTTATGATACAACGTGGTAATGTGTAAATAAACTGTTTGTTTTGCTTTTAATTTGCTTTTGTTATGTAAAAAGCAAGGTATATTAATTCTGAATTCCACGTTTATAATTTTTTTTTTTAATTTAAAATTATGAAAAATATATAATATTCTCTTGAAAATGAATAAATGAATCAGTGAAAATTTTCTGAATAGATAAGGACTCATTTATTATGATAATTTCTTTAGCTCCCTCATACATGTATATATTATCATGGTCTTATTACAATTGCAAATGAAGTCGCAATTAACCGCCCACGTATATTATAATAAAACCGCAATTTGCATAATTTATATTAAATAATAAGATTTAGAAAATTTTTGTGTGAAATGTGAACGTCTATAGCATGGTAAATGTGTTTGCATGTTTGTATGATTTGTAATTGTACAGTAGAGTACAATCTCATATTTTATCCTTAAAAATCTTAAAATAAGTTGTTTTTTAGCAGATATTATGAGGAAGTTGAAAAAAAAATTATTTATTTAAAAAAGTATTTCGGTGTTTAATCATGAAAATTGCTTTTTTCGATATTTAATTAAGAAATATTTTATAGTTGTGAAGTTATTAAGTAACTCTTATGAGCAATAGGAAGTATTTAAGAAATGTTTTGTTATACCGGTTGTAAATATTATAAAAATAATTAAGTTAACCTAAACGCTTCTGAAATATCTTGGGCACAATAATGGCCAAGTATGCATATAATCTGATACTAAATATTTTCACATCTTCTCTCTGAAAATTAAAGTAACTCTTCTTATTTATCGTCTTATACTTTCTTATTTTATCTTATATATTCACATAAATTTTATTATTAGAAATCCTGAGGGGTTGTTTAAGGCATAAAAAAAAAATAATATCGATTTTAAAAATTTTGAAAATTTTAAATGAAAATCTAGATCTAGCACATTATAGGCAATCTGCATAATCTAATTTTAATTTGCTATTGATAAATATAGAGTATAAATTTCTTATTAAAAATTAAAATTGAAAAGTAGAAAAAAATTTTAATTTAAATAAAATAATCCAAAAATTTATAAATTAAATATTTTATAATTTTTTTTTTCTTTAAATTTTAAGAAAACAGCATTTGTTCGTATTCAATTTTTTTTTTCATTTGTTATAAAAACTTTATTTTATTAGTTACAGTCAACTCTAAGAATGAACATATATACTTAATGGCCACAAAATCTATCAGCGCATTATTATTAGCAGATTTATATTTGAAATCTTTAAAATTGTGGTTACTTTTTCACATACCTTACGAATTATTCCATAATTTTGATTAGAATAGATGATACCGGAAAATTTCCAAAAGCTTTTCAGGAAAATTATATTTATTACATTTAAAAATAAAATTATATTTATTATATAAAAGACGATATTCATTAAATTGTTAAAAAATTAGGTTCAAAACTCTACATACATGCAGCACACGATACCAGTTATTTGGAAATGTATATTGCAAATGGAAAATAAACTTAATTACAGATGATCATCCAATTCGCCGGAGCTCTGTCGAAAAAGGAGAAGATATAAAATTTATTTTCCTCAACGATCATATTTATAACTTAATAATCATCTATTATTGAGCCTTACTACATTCTGAACGAGAAATAAGAATTATTTTTGTCAAAAAACCAAATCTCAAAGAAAAATCAAATTAAAATATGCTAATAATATTTGAAAAATAGTCTTGAATTCAAACAATTGTAATATTAGAGTTCTTGTTAAAAAAAAACTAAATGTCTTATAGTTTTAATAAATCTTTAATAGCTTGCAATGGGCTAGTAATATCCAAAGCAGTTAAATATCCATAGCAGTTTAACTTAAATCAATATTATAAATTAAATGGCATTATAAATGGAAAATTAGAATAAGAATCCTTACAAAACTCATTTGAAATTTCCACTTCATCTTTATTAATATTAAATATACGCTAAGAATTATAGAAGGATATCTTTTGACATCTCAAAGACCTCTTTTTTTTTTGTTTTGTTGTTATCTATAGTTTCTGTCGCTCTCTTCTATTTTCTATAAAATAATTTTCATTTAATTCCATTTCTTTTTCTATATATAGTGCATATATTTAATAATCTAGATATTTTTAGAAATTTTTTTTTCTTGTAATAATGCAGTCATCTTCTTCTGTGTTATAAAAAAAATTTTTTTTTTTTTTGATGATAACTAACAAAATAAGGATATAAGCATAAAAGGATATTTTTTATTTTTTTGTTTTTTTTTTGTTTTGTTTATAATGCATACTATGTATGTTTGCTTTTTAATAAATTTTGATTTAAAAATTTATTTGTAACTATGAGTATATAAAATGCATATAAGCTATACATAAAGAAATAAAGAAAGTATAAAACACATGGCATACATATCCTTGCCGACTTGCAATACACACATACACACATATACACACGGTACACTATCTATGATATTGCAATCTTAATTTTAGCACACAAGCTACATGAACGACACTTATTCTATTTTATTTTCTTATTTTTAATTTATTTTTGTAATGGCCGTGTCGCAACTCGTTGACTTCTCTTTAAGAATAAAAAAAAAAAAAATAATTGTTTTTTTTTTATTAATTTTTGTGTTTAGAAAAAAGCAAATTTCTGTTTTTTTTTTTCTTTTACGTTATTTTATGATTATTCATTTATTTTCTTTCTTATTTTACAGTTATATCACCCTTTTTCCTTTTTTAAAAATTACATGTGAAATATGTTGGCACCCCTCTTATCCTTCTCAATCATAAATTTTTTTACCATCTTAATTGTTAAGTCAATTTCTTTTATAATTTCGTTTTTTTTTTTTTTTTTTGCTTTTTCCTTTGAAAAAGGATATATGCAATAATAAGAACAAATATAAGAAGAAAAAAATACAGAAATAAATAAAATTTTATAACGATAAGAAGGACATCTAGCGTATTCTTGATTAAAACTAAAAAAAAAATCAAAAATTTCAAATGCAAAGCAAAATATTGGGCGGTGTTCTTGTCTAATAATAATTTTTCTTCTCATTTTCAATTAAAAAATTTTTTTTTTATCTGTTTTTCTTATTATAATTTTTGCTTGTTTTGTTATTGCATTCACTACACTTTATGAATATTTTATTGTCATTCCACTTCGTATGTGTGCAATAGCATATATGAATTTTTTTTTTGTATGCTTATAATTTATTTTTTCTGAAAAAGGAAAAGTGAAAAATACTTCATTAAAAATCATCCATTCAGGAGATTTTCTTATTATCCTTCCGTGCTATATCAAAAACAAAAAAAGGAAAAACAAAAAAATAATAATATGCAAAACGAAAATGAGAAGAAAAAAAAATAATAATAACAAAAATACTATGAAAAAAAAAAATTTAAATGCATAATGCATACATGTAGGCGCGCTAAAATAAGAGAGGAAGAGAAAATTTTTTTATATATGAAAAATAAAAATAAAACGAACAACAAAAAAGAGAACAAAATAGAAAATGAGTAAAAATGAAATCATTTGTGTATTAATATAGAAGCGAGAAGGCATTAATAACAGAAAAACAGAAAGAAAAAGGAAACAAAAGCAAAACAAAAAATAAAAGAGAAAAAAATTAAAAATAAAAAGTAGAACAAAACTGAACAAAATTCTTTCAAGTGTTTGCTGATTATGACAAATTATATGACATATGGAATAACAATATGGTGGGTGGTAATGATAGTTAGTGTAGTTGTAGTAGCAGTAATAGCAGTATAGTATACCAATGCTTCTATGATACTTATATAGTAGCACATTAGAGTGCAATTTATCTCATTTTTCATTCAGTTATAATATTCTCGTTATACTTGATTTTATAGTTAATATACTCATATATATATACACACATGTACATAAAAATCTGCATATGTATATGTGAATTCAAATTATTACATAATTTTGTTGTTTTTGTGTCTGAATTTCTAGTCAAAAACAAAAAACATGAATTCTATTTTTTAATTTTTCGTTATTTTTTTTATCATTTTTTAATTGAAAAAAGGATGATTTGAAGGATAATTATAGAAAACAAAAATAGCAAAAAAAAAAAAAAAAAAGAAAATAGAACAGAAAAATATGAGAAAATTAAGTGCATCGTATCATAAATGTAGATAATATAGACAGAGGGATGAGAGAAATCTAACAGTATTACACACAAATGTTATAATTATTTTTTTTTTTTTTTTGATGATTATGCAGATAAAAATTATAATAAGACGTTAAGGTATAACAGTTACATATATGATAAATGTGTATGGTAAACAAAAGATGATGCAGTGATAATTTTATTATGGCATTAAAATTATTTATAAAAATTGAAAAAAAAAAACACAAAGTAAATAATAGAGTGAATGCATAAGCAAAAAAGCAGAACAAAAAAAAAATTAATATGTAAAAATAAGGGAAAATTTTTATCTACTTATTATTTTTTTTTTTCTTTTTTTGATATGCTAAGTTACTTTGAAATATTTTGTTAAAATTTTGTTAAGTGTAGGATTATATTTTTGCATTCATGTACATGTAAAGGTACACATATCATATTATGTAATAAAATTATATATTTATTATATTATAAGAAAAATTAAAAATTCACAAATAATTTTAACAGTATTTTGAAAAAATTATTGTTAACAATGTGAACAGCAGTTTATATTTCAACAATTGATATAAAAAATAATTATTGTATTATATTAGGTTGTCGAAAATTATCACCGTAATTCTGTAAGACTAACCATATGATTATTATTACTTAAGTGACACTTTGCTATTCAGTAGGATTTTAACTACAACACAAGATTTATTTTACATTTTGCCGCATTTTGGGTTCAGAAAATCCACAAGTGATTGTTGAGATCAACGTACTGTTTGGTGTGAATTTTGGGTTGGAGGCATCATCGAACCATTCTTTTTCGAAAATGCAGCTGATTAAGACAATAACGGTTAATGTTGCTCTCTATCGCGACATGATAATCCAATTTTTTGAGTAAAATTTGCAAGATATTTATGTGGATAGCATGTGGATTTAACAAGACGGTGCAGCATGCCATACAGCCCAAGAAACAAGTCAAAACAATTATGTAAAATTTTAACAAAAGAGTGCGTATATGCTAGCAATGTCGTGGAGGCTTTATTTACGCTGTATGCTATTTCATACATAACCCTATACTATATATTATATAAATGAATAAAAAATTTAAATTTTGAATTTTAAGACACCCTTTATAAAGTATTCATGAGTTTTTGTTTTTACAATTGTTATCAAGCGACATTGTATTCATGACGGTATTCTTAGGTGAATGCGCTACCACAATTTACAAGTTTGCAGCATTTGTTGTTATTTCGCCTATTTAAGAATTAAAATAAGTTGTATTGTTTACGATTTTTTTTTATTTTCATAGTTTTAATAATTTTCTCTTAGACTGTAGATGGTAGAGTAACATTTCGTATATTTCATTATTGTTATTCTCTTTTTTCTTCGGAATTCATTTAACTCATTATTTTATAATCCTTTGAAAATTAATTTTTTTTTTTTCATAATAATATATTTGATGCTTATAATTTTGAATTTACAAGTGCATATTATTTTTTTTTGTCAAATAAAATTTATTCATAAAAAAAAAAAAAATTATTGCGAATTCTTTAAAATTTTAAAAGTATGAATTTTAATGGGTCTTATCTCATATATATATGTATATATATATAACACGTATGTAGAGGGAGTCGGACAATTCCATTAATTTTTATGTTTAACTTACTTACATGAAGCGTGTCCTTAAGAATCATTTCATATTTAAAATTTGTTTTTTATATTTTTTTTCTTTAAAATGAAATTTTCAATAGCTTTTAATTTTCTTTATTTTTTCAACTCTTAGATCTAGAAAATTAAAATGGTTGCCTATATATATATTTGAATATCTATATTTGTTATATAAAAATTTGTATAAGAAAAAATGTCCTGATAGAGAAGTTAAAAAGAAATAATAAAATATATTATAAAATGTAAAAACAAAAAGACAAAATTTGTAAAGAAATAAGAAGAAGGAAAAGAGCTCAGTGCTGCAGCGCGTTTTATTTTTTTTATTACTTTGTAAAAATTACTTACTTGTAATAAACTATATACTCGTATATATGAGCGCATATGTGTTGACTTTTATACAATAAAAATTTTGTTGACATCCTTTTGATCTTTTTATTTTTAATTCAAATATGTTTTTTTTTTTATTTTTATATTAAAAAAAAAAATAAAAAAAATGCACATTCAAATTTTATGAAAATTGAAAATTTCGATTGAAAAATTATTTTTTAATGTTTTAATCCTGTTTTAATTACTATCAAGTACATTTTATGTTTAATGAATAAAATATGTTTAAAAAAATTTTTTACCCTTTGATGTTCCTTTTTTCTTATTAAAAATTTTAATTTAAAAAAATCTTATATATCATGTCTATTATATAATTCATTTCTCCGTCTCTTTAGGTTTGTTATTGTCCTTGCTGAAATAAAAATTGCCCATCATATAAAGGTTAGAGCAAATATTAAATTCCACATTGAAAAGCTTTAGAAGATTAATAATGAAATAATTTCTATAGATATAATTTCTAAGAAAAAAGACTGATAAAGAGATCAAGGCTATGAAGTATGAAACAAAGAATCAATTTACTAATAATTTAATTAAGATATTAATTTTTCTTTAATGTATTCTTAAAATTGTAATTCACAATAATTTTAAATAGAAATTGTTGAAATTTAATTAAATATGTATGAGCATTTAAATAAAGAATGGAATTGTATTTCATTTCTATTAAGAATATTAAAAAATATTAAAAATTATTGCTTGTTGACGTATGCAATATCAATATACAATTATGAGTTGTGTGTATTATTATACAATATTACCTTTTCTATTTATTGTAGTCAATTTATTGTAGTCCTTTAAGTTTTTCAAAATTTTGCATTCATATTATGCATGTATGAAATATACAATGCAACATGTTCGATATGATTTATTATAGAATTGAATTAGTTTGAAACTTGTTTAATCTATAGTAAAATGGTATTAGGACATCAGGACATCAGCCTTTTTCGGCTAATAAAAGAGAATATTTTATTTTCTAGAATGAGTTTTAAGGAGTTGCTTTAATGTTTGGAAATTGTTTTTGAAATTTTATTAGATATTTTGTCGTTTCGCACACAAAAAATCTTTGCTTTCCTCTCCAGCACACGATGTTCGATATCTTCATTCCTCAGTCGTGTTACAACATATTTATAGTTGTGCAGCGCAAAAGATAAATTAACTTTTAAGGGTATAAAGAACAAGTTTAATTCTTTGGATTAAATAAATGTGAAGTTTATTGTACATATCAAATTAAAATTTTAATCGCTTAAAAACCTTATCAGCAAATTTTTAACAACTTCTGAAAATTTCATAAGAAATTTATGTCTTATTCACGAACTTATTTATAGATAACTCACTCTTTATACGAGTATAATATGAAAAATTGATTTCGAAATTATACTAGAAGTCAAGCATACTATTTTTTATGCTTATTGGTTTTTATGTAAATTAAGATCACAGTATAAACTTGAATTGCTAAGCTACATGATTTTATGTTCAATTGGAATGCATCCGAAATTTCTGTGCTACAAAACAGTTTTTTTTTTTTTAAATACCGTCTGCAACTAAGAAAATTTATAATGATCAGATTTGAGATTTTTTTTTTATTTTCCAAATATAACAGGCAAGTAAAATTTTAATAGCTGTTAGTTTACAAATACAGATAAATTTTTCAATACATCAAAAGTGAACAATCTATAAACAAGATTATCAATAAAATATAAAACAGAAATAAAATCTTCTCACTCTTCCATGCTATAATAAAGCACACTATACTGAGAAAAATTTCATTCAAATTATATATTTTTTTTTAAACAGAATAAACACAAATTATATCCGAAATTACGACAATCACACTTAGAATAAAAAAAAAAACCTTCTTTTTGCCTCCATTCTACTCTGTTTTCCGCTTTTCTTTTCCATTCGCGTACTCCTAGTGTTCGTAAATCACTTTCCAAGCCGTCCAACCATCTAGGCCATGGTCTGACCCTTCCTCTACTTGACAATGGCTTATACTCAAAGATTTGCTTTTGTTTGCGGTTCTCAGCCATCCGCAATAAGTGGTCAGCCCATCTTATTCTCTGTGATTTGATATGTTTTACAATGTCTTCGCTATGGATTAATTGACTCGTTCGTATCCATCTTCAAGTTGCTTGAGACCAAAAATCTTTCTTAATATTTTCCGTTCGAATATTCTTAAATTATTTTCATCAGCCTGAGTTAAGGACCATGCCTCGCATCCATATGTCACATAAACACAAATTATATCCGAAATTACGACAATCACACTTAGAATAAAAAAAGACCTTCTTTTTGCCTCCATTCTACTCTGTTTTCCGCTTTTCTTTTCCATTCGCGTACTTCCAGTGTTCGTAAATCACTTTCCAAGCCGTCCAACTATCTAGGCCATGGTCTGACCCTTCCTCTACTTGACAATAGCTTATACTCAAAGATTTGCTTTTGTTTGCGGTTCTCAGCCATCTGTACTAAGTGGTCAGGCCATCTTATTTTCTGTGATTTGATTTGTTTTACAATGTCTTCGCTATTGATTAACTGATTCGTTCGTATCCATCTTCAAGTTGCCTATGACCAAAAATCTTTCTTAATATTTTCCGTTCGAATATTCTTAAATTATTTTCATCAGCCTGAGCTAAGGACCATGCCTCGCATCCATATTTCACTATCGGTCTAATGATTGTTTTGTTTAAGGTGGTTTTTTAAGTTTCTTGGTAATAGTCGAGACTGAAACAGTTTCTTATATGTGTAATAACTTCGATTCGTATTCTGAATTTTATCGTTTACGCAAGCATGCATACTATTATCATATAATATCATTGCACCCAGATACTTAAAATGCATGACTCCTTCGAAATTATATTCTCCTATGGTTTTGTGATGTTCTTCTTCTTTCGTCTCTACTCATTTTTAAATAGTTCGTTTTTACTTTATTAACTAAGAGACCAATTCCACGTACTCTCTCAGTCAACTTGGCGAATGTTTCAACCATAGTTTGAGTTATTCAATTGAGCTACTAAATTACGAGTTATCAATGATTACGAAATATGATCTTCGTTATGACAACTTCATATATGCGTGTATATCAGTGTATATACGTGTCTTATAACGAAATTCGATATTAAAATCGGATTCATTGGAACTTAATTAAAACTATATTATTTAAAATTTTTTTTTTTAATTCAAGATAAGCTAAAAATTTTTATGAAAAATATTTAATTTTCAATGTGCACATTATAAATATTTTTTGTTTTTCTAAAATTTCCGTGAAGGTTTTTTTTAAATCTAAATCTAAAAAAAATCTAAATTGAAATTGCGCTTAACATGTTTTCTATTTTTTTTTAATGAAAAAATATATTTTCTTCTTTTGATATTGTAATTATTTAAATATATTAAAATTACATGTATATTAATTTAAAAAAAAATTATAAAATTTTTTTAATGTACATTTCATACATGTTTATGTAATAATTATATAAGTATGAAAAGCGCAAGCAAAAAAAAATAAAAAATTATTTTATGATCAAAAAGTTTTTGGAAAAAAAAAAAAAATCATTTTTTTTATTAAAGTAGAAAATCATCAAATCATCAACATTACAGGTAAAAAAAAATTTTTTTTTTTTCACATCGCCCATATTATAAATTGCACCGTCGCCATGAAAATTTTCAGCCTCCAATATATTTGAAATTAAAAATGCAGCAATTATTTTAATTTTCCTGTTTGAGACCATCATTTTACCATCATTCCATTAAGAAAATGTAAATGAAAGAAAAAAAAAATTTTTTTCCTGTAACTGTGAAGGGAAAAAAAAAAATTGAAAAATAAATTTTTTTTTTCTTTTCTTAATTCTCATATGATTTTCCTTTTCCGGTAAAAAAAAATATATAAATATACTTTTTAATTTAAATAATATGATTTTGCATACAATGTTTATGCTCATATACTTTGAATGTACAAGGTGTTTCAATACTAACATAAAATTTGGCCCATATTATTTCACATTTTATATAAAATAAATCTGGACAGGATTTGAATGGTTATGATCATTGATTAAAACTATGATCTCATGAAAAATAAACCTGATGAACAATAATGGAAATAACTAACTTCAACAAGCAAATTGTGGTTGGGCCTAAAAGAACTAGAAAATAATGGAATGGATATTGAATAGATTTGAAAAATTAATTTAGTGAGTATTTTAGTCAATAATTCAGTCAACTGAAGTAAATTAACTTATTTTTGGTTTGGTTTTGTGAAACAACCTCTACAATAAGACTAACTGCAATATAAGATTATAGCAACTCATATTCACAATAAATTTAACCGAAAAGAAAATCCGAACCATGCTTTTATTAATGAAACTCTAAAAAAATTTGATTTAGAAAAATTTCTTCATGAAGTAATTTAGAAACAGAAATAATTAATAATTCAGTATGAGTACCCAAGTAAGTTCACTTACACGCATGCAGCACGCTGTGTTCCGATGAATTTACGGGAAAGCTAATCTGATTTTTTTTTATTTTAAAAATTTGGTTGAAGAACAATTTGATTTTCCCAAAAAATTCAATTTTTGAACTCCGCAGTCCTAAATTGAAAGTATGAGCGTTTCGAGAAATGCTCTTCCTCTTGGAAAAATATTCAAACTAATTTAAGCCATTCTATGTCATATAGCACACTGATTTGTTAAACATTTATTTAAAACGAAGCTTTTTAAAACAACTTTAACTTCACTTAATTGAAAATCAAATAGCTTAGCTATTAAAATATAAATACACAAATATGTGTTGTATCAAACATTGTATAAAGGTTTAAAGGTTGTATCGAACAAAATTAATTCAGAGAACAATCGTTCGTTGCCATTTAAAAGCTTAAATCAATACAAATACAAAAGCAGGAAACTAAACTATTAATTTAACATAACACTCGTAAATCATATTGAAAATCTTGTACATCATATTGGACTAGTATAGAAATATTTGATGAATTTTTTTTCTTCTTTACATATATGAAGAGAATCTTGCAACATAATTAATATTAAGGTGGGTCGAAAGAAAATAAAAATAAAAATAAAAAAAAATACCCACATATCAAGCCATTACCATGATTCTTATGCTTCACTTTTTGTCATCATATATACATGAAGCTTAAAAAATTTCCCTAAAGCAAACATTTTATTTTTGCTCTACAACAACTATATACCAATTTCCTTTAGTTTTATAAATGGAATTTTTGCACTTATCATCATTTCAACATTATTGCACTGAAACTGCCGCACTACCTAACCACCTTAATGAAATTTCCATTTAGTAAGCATATATACTTACACGTATGTATGTATATTATACAGGGAGAAAAAAAAAAATAATGTATATATTCACTTATATAAAATGAAATAATCAGAATTTTTTAATTTTCAAAATTTATTTAAAAAAATAATAATATTATATGCACATATATAATGTAAAGGTGCATTTACATATAACATTCGCGAAGAATAAAAAATGAACCGAAAATTTACAACATTCAAAAAGAGGGCTTTCGACAATTGGAAAAATTCCTAAAATTTGCATATTTCAGTCTGGGAATAGCCTTTTGAAATCCTCTTTTGTCACAACCTTAACTCACCAAAAACGGTTTATCATAAAATAATAAAAAGTTTTTGAAGAGCTCTATATGAGTTTGGTTATTGTTTTTTTTTTTAAAAAGCTCCCGTAAGACTGAGTGAATCTATGAATCTTTTGTCCGAGAACATATGTAAAATTCGGTTCTATGCGGTCTGATGAACAAAAAACGAACCTCATATTCAGTTAGGATTCCATCTAGACACCGATTCGAGTAACTGACATATATTTTCAAAATTAAATTGATAATAAATAAAAAATTGTAAAGACAAAAATTCGTAAGTTTCAGTACTGTACAGCCTTTATGAATAAATTTAGCAGCAGGAACAACATTCTACTGGCATATTAACAGGAGCTTTATTCTACCATATAACACTTGGTCCTGCTTACCATATCTATCATATGGTTCTGTGAACTCTATGAAACCTACACGGCACTATAGGGTGGTCCATATAATTTACAGGACCACTTGTATAATGAAATATTATCATTTACTTGCAAAAACAAGTAAAAATTAGCTTCAATTATCTGAAATTTGTGCCAAAACTACCAGATCTTTTTTAGTTTCTAATTAACTCTGACAACGGTAGAGAAATATCAGTTATATTGTTGTTATGATTGTGACAAAAATCAACATTTTCAAATATTAGATTCATTTTTGAGCAAAAATATGAGCTAAGTTCTATGAATTATCAAACGTTTTTATAAAGTTTTTTGGAAACGGTTCCAAATATAAGAAAAAAACAAAATTTTGCATGATGTAATTAAAAAGAACATTAGCATATAAGAGTTTTCTTGTTTATTTTTTTTTTAAAACTTTATACACCGTTGAGCAAATTGCAAAACGAGTTGTTATATAAAATGTTGAAAATGTATAGGTGTGCATAATTTATATGTACATAGATGCCTTATGTAAAGAAATCTGGTATTTTATTTAATATTTTTTTTTTCTTTCTGCAGGAAAATATTATTTTTATTAAAAATAAAATTTCATTTCTCGGTTTTTTTATTTTTCTTATTTTAGATTTTTGTTTTACTATCATTTCGCAAGGGGATTTTCTTATTTCAAAGTAACTAGTACGGAAGCCATCTTAGTTTTTTTTTTTTGAAGAAAATTTTTGTCCTCAAAATTGTAATTAAATATTTTCCATTTTCATTTTAATTTTTTATTTTATTTAAATTTTTCTTTCTTATTTCTGATTTCTTTACTCATTATGATGCATTTTTCTTATAATTTTCATTTTATTAAAATAAAATTATCATTTTCCATTATAAAAAAAAATTAATTATTTATTTTTTATTTTTTCATTTTGTTTTTGTTTTTTAAGTAAAAATTTATTATAAAATTGTATTAAAAAAAATTTTATGCTTTTTAATTGTTTTTTTTTTTTGATATTCATCAATTAAGAATATGGATAGAAAATTTTATGTAAGGTAAAACTGGTGTTTCTTTTCCTTTATATTCGAATTCGCAAAATTGTTCAAAACTCACTGTATGCAAACTTTACAAACTTTGAAAAGAATGACACCAAGTAGCTGCTATCAATGAATTCTTAACAAAATTTTTCTACTCTTGCCTAATTTTATCGAATTTATTTAAAATTATTTTGAAAATAAATACCGTCCTAAAATTAGAACCTTATTTTACAAATTATACTCAAATTATTTCAAATTTATTTCTTTGTGGATGTAATAATCTAATATCTTTTCTTAAAATTTATATTTTGAACCTAGTTTTTCTTATTCTTGTTAACGAATTAATAAAAGAGGATTATATGGAATATTAAAATTAAATTGAAACAATTCCGACCCTTTACTACACTGCATTAACATTAGGTAAAATAAAATTATTACAATAAACTTTTAAACAATAGAAATTAGAAACTAATTTCTAATAATTGTCTATGGCATATAATATATTGTTTGGGATTCCATTTGACCTCATATTTTATCATCGAAAGCATGACAATTTCGATTTGCAATTTAAACAGAATAGTCAATGGATTAGTTATGTAAAATAATATAAAGTTATTGTAAATTTGGTGGGATAACTTTTTAAAAATTTGGATTTTGCGCTTCAATATTTTACAATATAAAAAAGTATTTGATCTATGAAGCGCTGTTATAATAGGAATTCTATGAGATTATAAATTAAATTCAATAGATTGGTTCTATGTATCACATATGCAGAGTTACAACCCACTCTTTGACTTCACAACTCAAAAAGAACGAGAACCAAAAACTTTACCTATTACTTTTTGTTCATTTAAACCTGTTCTAACTTTCTGCCGTAATAGTAAGTGTTATATAAGTGATTTTTGGGAAAATTATTCTTATTTTCACTATTCCCTTCATATTAAATGGATTTTATTTTGAAATTTGTTATTGAATACAATTTTGATTATTGTATTATAAATTTTATATTATAAATTTTATAAATTCACTTTTTATTGCAATTTCAAGCATTATTTTAGAATTGGCTCAAATGACTTTAGTTAAAATTTTAGATTTAAACAATTAATTTCAAATAATTTTCAGATTAAATCACTATTGTGTAAGATTTCTTACAATATAAAATTAATGAAATATTTTTTCAAATCAATTCAAATTCATTAACAACTAGATAATTAAATTTAAAAAAAAAAAAATAAATTGTTAATTAAGTATAGATAAAGAATTATTATTTTAAATAATTTCTAATAAAATTTTCATTCATTCATTACGAACACCAATTTAGAAAATAAAAAAATCTTGTTTTCTTAATCCAATTATTTCAATTCCTTTTTCAATTTGTGTAATAATTGAAAAATGAAAAGGATAATTGAATTTTATCCCCCTAATCAAATTAAATTTTTCCATTATCCAATACACAAACCATAGTTTATATGAAGGCATTTTTCAATGATGAATTGCAAAAGAGAATTGCATATTATGCGACATCTGAAGTAATTTAAAGGCGAATTATTATTGATATATAAGCAAAGAATTTTTTAATTTAATTCGCTGGTAATTTTAATTTTTTTAATAAGATTAAAATTTCCCTCTTTTGTTCTGTTATCTTAAACAATGGTAATCTTCTGGCAACATAAAAGAAAAATTATTCATTATTAAATCTTTTGGACAAAAGCTATGTTTTAACATTGAAATCTTTTTGTAATTACTCATAGGAGAATACTGCTCAAAGATAAAATTTAATTGGTTATGAAGTACATACATTAAAATCTTTTACTAGGACTCCTTTGGGTAATATGCAAAGTTTTCAGTTCTAGGAATTATTTTATTAATAGGTTTGTAAAAAATATAAGAATTGAATTGATATTTCAATTAGACGTTCAATGTAATTTTTCTAAGTTTGTTTGTTTGCTTATTGTAATATTACCAGATTCTCAGCCGTAATTAACATCATATTCTTCACAAAAAATTTATATGTATAAAACATTGAAATCAAAAATTCAACGCGGAATCTATGCCCCTTAAAAATTTAAATGAATGATGAATTTTCTATACTCGAAGTAAAATTATTTAAGATGGCCTAAATTATTATTTATGATTCTTGTATTTTTGATTGCTTCGTGCGTATTCCTAGTTTATTGTCTCACTAAGCTTTTATATTAATTGCATTTTGTGATAATCTAAAAAACACCACTGATAGTAGGCCATTTTAGTCCAAAATATCTTCAAAATATTACCATTCAATGATTAACAATAGCATATTCTTATATGGAAACCAAAACAAACATTCGATATTTTTTTTATGAATTTTTACTTTAAAATTACAAAATATCACCATCAATCTCAATCTAATCCTTTTTGTTTTCTATATGTTCATTTTACATTAACAAATATCAAATTATTTGATAAAATATGAAATCATCTTAATATTTAATATTTAAAAATCTTAATATTTTGCAAACAAATATCAGCAAGAATAATAAACTTGGAAATTTTTAAAACAAAACCCAAAGTAAAATAAGAAAAATTTAACATGAAATAAAACAATAGAAATTCTACTTCTCGCTTGACCAAAATATGTATACGAGCACATACACGTATACACTCGTAATTCTTTTATATTTTCCTTTCGGTTATCCCTATAATAAGAATAAAATCCAAGTAAAAATCTATGCGACAAAAAATATTTCTTCTTCCATCCATCAAAATATTTTTCAAATATTTATTTCAAAGGAAAAAAAAGGCCAAGGTCTTATTTATTTCGTATATTATATATAATATGTTTTCACTATTTCATTACTTTTAAGACAAAAATATTGATATATGAATAAGACTACAAGCATATAATATGTAAATTATGCACGTCTACATTTATACATAAATAGTGATATATTTCAAAAGCATATAAGCACGTATATTAGGACAGAATATTTTGTTCTATATTATCTTAAGATTGGGCAAATATTTTGAAGAATTTTCGATGAGAATATTTACAAAAAGAAGATAAAAGGAAAAATAGATGCAGTCATCAAATTGAATGCTTCTAAATAAGCGCATTTCATAAACAAATTTATATATTATATATTAGTAGAACAGTATATTTTGCTCAAATAATAATCATAAAAATACTTACCTAAAATTATGAGTTCCCAATTTAATTGTAACCATTTGGAAAGAAATGAGTCAACTTGAAATTGGAAGAAACTGAAAGTAAATTTAGAAATTATTTTAATATATTTTAATAGATATTGCATGTATAATATGAAAGAATTCTAAACTGCAGCGGCAAAACTAATGCAACTTGCAGACTCAGACAGAGGTGGGCGGGAAAACTTATGCAGACTCAGATGGTAAAGACCAAAAAATATTTTTACTTCTTCAATTCCTTAGAATTCGTTTCCATTTCTATAACATAAATCTATTCAAAATTCTATATACATTGTACAAATTGTACATTAGAAAGTATAAAATTGCATATCTTATGGCGTTTCAGTATATTTACACTAATATTTTCACTTTCCTATGTATATTTGTAACACATATTAACACATATTTAAAAATCAATAAAATTTTAATAATTTCTCTAAACTTAAGATTTTAATGTCTGAAATTCGAGTAGGATTATTTAGTTTGTAATTTGATAGGCGCGTTTGAAATCGTGATTGATGGATCATAGCTAATACCCTAGTGTTATAATTCTCTTCCATCTAAAAATTATCAGAAAAAGTTTAGAAAGAAAACAATTCCGTAACTTGTATTTGAAACGTAATTATATTTTCGTAATTATTGTAGAATTCTTTCCTTAGTTGGGAAATGGCATGAATATGCTCTAATCCTAATATTTCCCAAGAATACAAAATTAATTTTCATTTAATTTTTAAGTAAAATTGATAAATTTGCAGGTACATATATTATTTATTTTTATGTGCTTAAACTTTACAAATTTAGCTTATTATATCTGTAAGTAACTATGAAAAATGGGAGGTGATTTTCAATATAGTTTTGATTATGCAATGCCAGACCGATTTATTAAATGTGATCGGAATATTTTTCGTCTTATATGTAGATTGAAGATTATGCGGGCTATAAACCAGTTTAAAATATCGAAAATAAATTTTATATTATTCAAATTCATACAGTATTAGATGAACATATGCGGTCACAAATTCAAAGAATTATTCATGACTCAATAATGGTCATATATTTTATTTTATTCTTGTTCTTTTATTTTCGAATAAAATTGCCAAAAAAAAGAAAAACTACTGAATTCAACTTTTTTCTGCTATTTATTTTCATTTTATTTTATTGTAGAAATCAACCATGACATTTGTTTTGTCAAAAAAGGTGTGAAAAAGCAAAAAATTTTATAAAATAAAAAAGAAAAAAGGATGCTTAACTATGCCTTAAGACGAACGATGGGAATCATTCAATCATTCAATTTTTCAAGTATTTCAAGTATGCAGATTCTTTTTTTTTTCCTTCTCCTTCTCATTTTGGTTCTGTTTTTTTTCATACCAAAGATTTAAGAAATTTGTGGTCCGAGGAAAAGAATATTTGTATACGTTAAAGAAAATATAGAAAAACAACAATAAATTCATTCATAGTTTTTGTTTTTTCTTAAGAAATTTTAAATCTTGAGAGTGTAATGTAGAAAATATTAAACCAGAAAGAACTTTTCAAGAGATTAAATTGAATAACAACTAATATTTTACGTTTTTTTTTTGTTTGATTGAAGATTTTTAGAATATTGTACAAAATGATTGAGAATATTTTTCGCTTGATACCTGAGTATTCGTTTCTTACCAGTAGGTGTTTCAATATTAATCATTTGTTTCAACATCAAAATGATGTTATAGTGGTTTCTGAAGGTTTGCTCCCTAAGCAGTTAATTAGGATTAAGTAATACACAAAATCATGTTCTTCACAGAATTTATTAATTGACACTTATAGGCACCATCAAGGCATAATTTTGATTTCAATACATTTTTCTCGACTAAACCGAAAAAAAATATGAAAAATTTTGTTTAGCACAAAATAAGTGTAAAAATATTTCAAGTGACACAAAAACTACACAATCAGTTCATTCAAAGCCCTTGCACTTTGAATTTAGTTTTTCAATTTTAAATAGCATTTTTAAGAAAAACCATGAAAAAGTTATTGTGAATTATGAACTAAAATTTTGGGAAACAATTTTGGAATTCCGAAAGAAATGCTGAAATTTAATTCATTAAAAATGGAATTTCCCGAGGCGCTAAAGAGAGTTTTAAAGAAAAAGTTAGTTTTGGTGCTAGATACTAAAATTGTTATAACGTACAATAGATTATCTTCCCAGGAATTTTTCAAAACATAATTTATTTAATAGAGGATCATTCAAAACATCTCCTAGGTATATGCAATTTTTAATTGAAACACGGTAACATTTTTTTCTTTCATTTTTTTTTTTGGTTTGTTTTATCATTTCTGTAAAGAATGACAGTTACAATTCCTATTCAATGCGTTTTCTTGTTTCTTCTTGATCAGACGAATTTCTTGGGCAAAGCATCGATTGTCATCACTTAGACGCAAAGAATGCGGCTATCAGATTGCATAGCAATATCGTCATCATTTGATGAGGGAGGAAAAGGAATGGCTGTGCACTATAGCCTGTATAGTGATGACGAACATTGAAAAGCTCTACCAACTCCAAAGTTGTTCCATTTCTCTCAAAAAGACACCTGCTAAAACAAAAACGGTGAACCAACGGTCCCCTAAAACCAGTTAATGAATAATAAAAACCAAGCGATTATCCTACAAGAGCACAACGATTGCAAGTCTAACAATAGTAGTCTATCTTCGTACACGACGGCAACCTGAGACGACTTGCCTGACAAAACTAAACCACGTAATGTAAGACGGAGGAAGCTCCTTTGAACGGATTCCATTCTATAAAAATCAATAGAATAAGGCACCCAAAACTGAGACGCATACTCCAAAATGGGCCTAACATATGATAAATAAAAAGATGCTTTCCAACGTACGGATCGGCCTTTACCCATCACATAACGAAACCTAATTTAGAATTCAATTAATGTGATGTAATACACATTTTGATCATATTTGTACATTGAAGTATCGAACAACACATCATATACAAATTACAACGCCTTCAAATAAATGTCGTCATCATGAGACGTAAGTTTTTTTTACTAAAATGTAGTACAAATGCATCAAGAATTTATATAACCCCTTAGTATGTCTGTTTGTAATAAAAAAAGCTGATTTGTTTTTGATGCTAATACCCCAAATGCGTTTTTATTAATCGTAAACTTAAAATGAATAACCAGCTGAAATAAATTTGAACCGCTAAAATTAACAAATTCCTCAATTTTAAATTCATTATTGTTGCCCTATACAAATTTTACAAACTTATAAAATTCCAAGTCATATTAAAAATCAAGAATTTTTAAAAATTCCAAATTTCATTACAATTTTAGATTTTATTTTGTTTTTGTTATTTTTATTTTTTTATTAGTAAAAATTGAGAAAATTAGTCAATTAATATTTGATTTGAATTCCAAAAAAATATTTTTTATGATTGTGTAGTGATGCACTTCAATTTTCTGGTTCCCATTTTGTTGTTTGTATATTTTTTTTATGCATTTACTTACGTAACATATTCAAAGTTCACGTACTATTGAAGCAAACCGATTTCAATTAAACAATTACGAGAAAAGAGAGAATAATTGAACAATTGATTTTTACAAACAGAGAAAAAAAAAATTCTTTTTTTTTTTTAATTGTCTTCGTCCTTTTTCTATAAAAGGTAATTTGATATTTTTTTTTCTGGTTTTTCTTAACTTTTTTGTTTTTTTTTTTTTTTTTTTTTGTAAAATGTTGAAAAATTTCAAATATTTTTCATGCTGAGAGTTCTTTATTCTTATATGAGTTTTAAAATTTAAATAGTAAAATTTAGTTTTAAGTTGTTTTTCAAAATTTTTACAAGACAAAAAATCAATTGTAAAATATTTTTAATACGTTTCTTAATTGCTTATTTGTATTATGATTTTATTGAAAAATTGAATTTTATGTAAGAATATTGAAATAATTGAATAATTGTGCAGTTTTTAAAATAAAAATTTGTCATAGATTATTTTATATGAAGAAATTGCAATGCTTAAGCTGTAAATTTTATTACGGGCAATTTTACCAATTATAATCAAATTAAAATTTTAAATAATTTCGATTTCTTGTATTATAATTGTGTGAGTGTATTATTATTAATAAAATTCTCTTAAATATGTGACTGTGTTTTTAGTATATAAGTTTTCTCAATTTCAAAGTAATTGTTGACATCTCGCTTTACAATTATATCAACAACTGTTAACTCATGTTTAAAATATTTTATAATAGCAAGTCTCCATTTTGCAAAAATTATTGATATAATACACCCATTATACGAATACTACTACCTATATGCGATGATTAATATGTACCACTTTAGTGTTATAGTTGAATAGCTCCAGTATTCCATAATAAATATCGTAATATAAAATGAAGTAGACAATAAATTGTATGGTATACGTTTTAATTTAAGTAATTTTTATAATTAACAATTAGCCCTCGATTTTTTCAATTGAAATATTAAATTTATAATCTAACACCATTCTCCATTTAAAGCAGTAAAATAATAGTATGTAAAATTATCGATTTTTAAAAAAAATCACTCAAAATATTTAAAAGATTTCATGGTTTTTCAATGTATTCATAGTTCATATAGTTTAAGACATTTGTTTTCCATTATACATTTACTACTTATACATTTATTGTTCCGAAAATAATCGGCTCTATTATTCAAAACTTGCTTATAATCAATATTATTTTTCAATTAAAATTATGATAATTTCTATATTTTTTAAATTATATGCGATTATCTTGCAATATACAAACTTACAAGTGAATATTTTATATACCATATGTGAAAATTTTATGACAATATTTATATAACCATAGTATAATTTTGTAGTATATAAAAAATTTTTTATTGTAAAGAAAATCAGACAATTTATCTTATTCGTGATTACAATATTTACGTTCATCCTCCTAAATTTAACAACAATATGATATCTAAATGATTAAATAATTCTTGGAAAAAAAAAACGTAATGAAAATTATCACATATGCGAAAATAATATTTTCAAATTCATAAAAACAAAAGTTTTAATTTATTAATATTGTTTATCGTAAAATTTTTAATTACTTCTAATTTTAATTTCTATATTAATAATGAAAACCTTTTTTAAAGAAATTTTGTGTATTTTTAAATGATAATCACACCTCTAAACCAACCCAAAATAATAATGTGATTATAGTTAACATTTCTTTCATAAAATGTTGTTTGTGTTTTGTACCGATTTTAGAACGAGGTGTTATGAATTATATTATCAATATTATGAATATGTTTAGTGACTTCAAATAACAATATTAAAATTTCAGCAATTATATGTATGTGTCTGACAAATAAACATTAAAATGAGGAAAAGTAAAATGCATTTAGGTGAATAAGCTTGTCTCGGCTGGTCAAATGAAAGGCTGGGCATATATTTTGGAATAAGAATTATTTGTTACACAGTTTTGATTTTTTACACACCGACGTTTTTTTATAATATGTTTTTTATAACATTTAATTAATTCATGTGGGATTTATTGCTGTGTATGGTCTTGATTTGCTTTACTATTGGATCGGCTTTATTAAAATAATATTTATTTAAATAGAAAGTTAGTTCCTTAGAGGTAATTAATTAATTAATCCACAATTCTATAATTACTAAATAAAATTTTAAAAATAAGATAATTTTTTTTTGTATTATTTAAATAAACAGTGTCAATTCCTAAAATTCATGATCGGAAAGAACTTATTATAGGAAAAATATTTCTTAATTAATGTTACTATGAGCAATGTGATACAACATTTCTATCGTTTAACTAAGGTTTGCAATAATTTCCTGTCATTGTGAGTAGTTCAAAAATATTGAATTCCATGACTCAATACCAGATTGCATTCCTTGGCCCGTAACACAAGAAGTCTATAATAACTCATGAATAAATAAATTAAATGAGTCATAGATACTGAAATGACTCATCTAAATGTTATACCACTGCTATATAATAATATTTCAATGAAATTTTAAGACGGACTTAGTCGGCTGTTTTTATCATTAAAATATGATTTAACAGAATTTTCTGTAAAAATTAAAAAAAATTAGATTTAAGTATTGATGCATTAAAATTCTCCTAGGATAGAAATTATCTTTTTATTTGTTGAATTTTTTTAACTATATTAAAAAATTTGAATTTCTGGAGAAAAAGCATATTCTTTTTAATAAAAAAGATTATGCTTTGCGGCGGCCTATTGTAACATAATATATAGAAAAATAGTACCTGTATACCTAAAATAGTACCTGTATCATAGCAAGAGGTGATTTGATTTAAAAAAATTTTATATTCAAATTTTTATAAATGAGATCTTAATTGAATTTTTTCAGATCTAGTACCATATTTTATGATAACTTTACATAATTCTTGTAATTACTACGATTTTAAAATTAACCCTGCATGTATGTAAGCATTTTAATTAAATTATAGTACTATCCATATTATGTTAAATCATCACTATGCAACAACTTGCAAAATTATTAAAAATATTATAAAAATTTAAAATTGTTAATATTCTTTTATAAAAATTCTGTATTAGAAAGGTTTATTTTACCTATGAATATTCTATAACAATTCTTAGGAATAAGCTTATTTGTAGATTAAGAATTTACTCTTCCAAACTTTGTTTACATTGCAAACACTGTAACAAGTAAAATAAAATTCTGTTCTCTTTGAAAAATGAAAAGCAACATAACATCAATATTTTTTATACTCTAATTTTCTGTAAACTACAAAATATATTCATTTACAAACTTTTCTAAAACAAATGATATATACGTAATGAAATGATACAAAAATTGTTACAAAGTAAGAAAAAAAATAATCATATGAAAGCAATCAGAGAAAATTGAATTGAAAGCACAAAGCTTATTCCTTCTGTGTCCCGTATAACAGATAAGTGTATAAGGAAAAATCAGAAACCAAATTAAAAGAAAATAAAATTAAAAATTAGAATAACAAAACAACTTCAATTTATGACTACCATCGTTATTGGCGTCCTCCATTTAACAAAACAACCCCACACCAAATATTAATTTTTTTTTTTTTTTTTGCATTTCAAAACAAAATCCTTAAATACAAAAGAATTACGCACACTACTTAATTTACTCAAAAAAAAAAAACAGTGCAAACTCACATTAATGCAAAAGTTAAGAAAACACACACACATTTAAATTTTCAACAAATATTTTCAACTACACACGAACACAAAATCTATTCCAATTCCAAATTTCCATTCACCAACACAAATATTAAAAAATTCTGAAAGAACACACACAAAAACAAGTTATTTAAGAGTGTGTGTGTGAGTGGTCTTGGAATATGTGGAACTGTTAAGAATTCCAATAAAAATTCAAATGTAGTTGTAAATTTAAAAAAGAAAAAAAAAAAAAACAGCATTCCAAATTCCAATCAACCATTATAAAATTTCCAATAAAATGAAAAAAGAACAAAAAAAGAAAAAACAAACAAATTTTTTGAAAAGCAAATAAAAGAAAAAAAAGTTTCTCTCTTTTTCTCTTTGTAATTTTTTTCTCTCTTTAATGAGTCTGTTTTGTTTTCTTATTACAAATTTATATGAATTCAATAAATGAGGGATGAGTTCAAATTTTATTTTGTTCTTTTTTTTGTTTTGGTTTCTTTTTAAAAGGGAAATTAAATGTGCCTTGAGTTTGCGCTCAATTGCTATACGTTGGACGTAAAAATAATACAAAAACAAAACAAGAACAATAAAAAATTTGAATTTTATTTTTGTTAAAAAAAAGGCGGAGTTATCGTATTCCATATTATAAAAATATTTCAATATTTATTTTATATATGTTAGAAGAGTAAGAATATATTTATATGAAATTTTTATTTAAGAAATTCTCAAAATGAGAAATTTAAATTATAATTTATATACGATAAGAGAAAATGCCTCCCCTTATATTTCCCATATTTTAAGAAAAATTTTTGATGCAAAAAAAAAAAGACAATTTTTTTTGATGGTAGGAAGGAAGAAATAACAACCAAAAAGAGGGAAAACAAAAAAAAAAATAAGAAAAAAAATTAACACTAAAAACGACGGAACATTTTTGGAAAATTTTCATTAGAAGAATTGCAAGAAAATTTCACTATTTTTGAAGGGGTAAAAAAGTAACGAAAACATTGGAAAATGTCAATATTATTTTTTTTTTGTTTTTACAAATTTACAAGTTGGGGTAAACAATATTTTATTTTTTATTATTATTATTTTTTCTGCCTCTTTCATTTCTTATTAAAATGCTTTTGAAAAAGCATTTTCTTATGAGAATTTTCAATAGCAAAAAAAAAAATCGAAATGTTTGATTGTATGTTCGTTTTTCTTTTACATCCAAACATACATACGTATACAAATACTTGAACAATTTGTTGCTATTTCAATAAATAAAAATTTTTTTTTTCATATTTTTCTTTTTCTCTTGTTTTTTTATGTTATTCTTACTATTTTTACTTTTATTTTTATGTAATTCTCTTGTGTGAATGACATAAAATTTTATTTTTTGAATTTGATGAACGCGAACGCGATACTTTACAAAAAAAAAAAAAACAAAAAAATAATATTAAAAGAATAAAATTTAAGTAATATAGAGAGAAAAAACGACGGTAAAAATACAATAAGGTGTACGTACAAGTTATAAAAATTTTTTAATAACCACCACCTTTTTGGTTAAAAAAAATTCGCGCAAATTTAAAAGAAAGAAAATTTCAAAACGAACAAAAAAAAACAAAAAAATATTGTTCTCTTTTACTGTTATTTCAATTGTTGTTATTTTTATTACTGTTTTTTTGTTTTGGGAAATAGTAAAATGACAAAATTTGAACAAACATAGTACCTATGTATTAAGAACAATAATTCTAGTATAGAAAAATAATAAGAAAAAAAAAAAAAACAAAAAGAGTGATTTTTTATTTTATTTTTTTTTTTTTTTGTGCAATTTTTTATTTTTGCTCGCATAGAAGAAAGAGAAAATTGCAATATTCTATTTTATTTTATTTTTTTTTTTTTCTATTCCTTACTTTTTCTATTTTTCGTTTATTTTTCACAGTATTTCCTTTTTTACTTTTTATGTTGATTTGTTGGTTTTCTATATTCTGTGTGTTTTCTCTTCCTACAAATATCCTGGTTGGGATAGTCGTGTGTCAGTCATTCAGGACATTCTAGGATTTATTTATGTTTTAATTTTTTTTATTTTTGCCTTTCGATAATTTTCATACTTGATTTTTATTATTATTATATTTTATTGTTATTCTTATATTATTACACATATATGTACAATATGCAAATATATGTACATACATATACATATAACAATTACTGTATATAATAATAATAAATAATAATAAGAAGAAAAAAAATATTATAATTTTCTCTTTATTTTCTTCGTTGGTTTATAATCAAAATGAGAAATAAAAAAACATGAAATAAAATAAATTTCTGTTTTCTTCTTTTCCAATATATTTTGATATGAGAAAAATATTTGCTACTACCTAAACGCGATGACGATTTGTGAAAAACCAAAAAAAAAAAAAAATAATAATAATAAAACAAAAAAAACAAATATATATGATGATTATATGATGATAGTTAGTATATAGTATTTTGATAATGATTATAAAATAATGATAATGATTACTATAAATCTACCTATATTGTATAAATATGTTGAGATGATAGATGATGACAAAAAAAAAAAAAACAAAAACCGGTTTTGCATACAATTTTTTTTTTTTGGCTATCATCAATAAACGTAACAATTTAATGCAGTAATTTATCGCGATATCGCGTCAGGTTAGGTTGTTATTTCTATTCTAACTAAATAACAAAAAAAAAAAATAAATAAATAAATAAAAAAAAAATTGTTTTTCGAAATATAACGTCATAATATCAAAATTATAAACAGTGAAAATAAATAATATAATATATAAGAAAGGAAAACAAAAAATAAATAAACAGAAAAAAAAAACAAGTATATAAAGTGAACAATAAACGTCAATAATAATTCTATCATGTTTACCTTATACATACAATAATAATAAATGATGATAATAATAACATAATAATAACAGTAAATAATAAAATTATATTTATTTATTTATTTAGAATTTATTTGTATTACAAAAAAATTTCTTATATAATTTTATATTTTTTGAAAGATATTCAATTGGAAAAAAATATTCAGAACTGTTATAAATAATTTTCGTGTTAATTTTCAAATTAACTATTTTATAATATGTTAAATATGAGAAAAATTGTAATTATTTTAATAAAAATATATATATAAATATATTATTCGCGAAATCAATTAAATAAATTCAGGATTAAGTACCATTTATTATTATAATAAATTTGAAATTTTTGTTCTATATTTGTAAAATACTAACATAGTGAAAACAGTGTAAAATATAAGGTTTTGAATTAAATATAAAATTTTACTTTTTAATTGTAAACATTACACTAAAATAAAAATAATAACTAAAATAATATTTAAAAATTTTATTTAATTTATAATTAAATTAGAAACACTTACATATTAACATTTTGGTATTATTATTGTAAATAAATTTTATAAAAATTTGTGAATATTATTTGCTTAAGATCTCTTGTAAAAGACAAATTTAAGTGACTATATAAATTACAAATAAACAAAATTTTTAGTAATATCAGTACGTATATATAAGGAATATCAAAAAAAAAAAAATATGGAAATATTTAAAACATTTTAAGAATTTTACAATTGAAAGTCCGAAATTTTTTTAAAATATTAAATATGAAAAAATTTCTTGGATAATTGTTTGTTTAATTATGACATTAAAATTATTTAAGGAAAATATAAAAATAATTTTTGATTTAATAGAAAATTCTTTTCAAATTATCAATAAATTTTTATTAAATTTGAATATTGTAGTAGTGTTTGCATTTAATTCTTATTCATTATAGCTAATAAAATTTTGGTATCTAGTTCTATATATACCAAATATATAGTTGTAACAACATGAGGGATATTATTCTATTTAAATTTATTTAAATGAATTTCAAATATTGAATCAAGAAAATAGTTATGACGCTTATTATTGGACAGTAATGATTTTTTAAGCAATAAGATTTGATTAAATTAAATTATTTTGAATTTTTTATAAACTTCATTTAAAAAGTTAGAAATTTCATTTGTTCTAATACTATTAAATTTTATTTTCGTAAAATATTTTAGTTTTTTTTTTTTGAAAAATTTAAAAATTTTTTTTTTGTTTGGTCAGCCTTATTATTTTTATTATTAATCAACATTTTTGTTTCTATAATTTTCTTCCAATTGTTTACTTTTACTTTAAAATATTTTTTTTAAAGAATAATTAAAAAATCCTTGTAAATCCTTGTTTTACAAAATTTCATTTTGTATTGAAATAATTTTATTTTATTTTTCAATTTTTTTTTGCACAACAAAATATTCAAGTGTTTTTAAGGAGATCTATGCATTATCTTAAACAAATTTCTTTTAAAAAAATTTTTGGATCAATTTGTGCTTATTTTAAAATAGCATTTGTTCTTAATAATTGATTTTACAATTTAAACCAGACAGAAATTTTAAATTAAACAATTTAATTATAAATCAAAAATATAATACTCTAACAAATCCAATTATTTAAATTTTCTTTAGAATTCTTAAGAAAAAATCTAAATAAGTTTTTAAGAATAACAAATTTCAATGAATATTTCCATAACTTTCTTTGGGCTGGTAAATTTATATTTTTATTTTAATATTTAATTGAATAAACAAAAAATAATTCTTGAATATTTTATTGTAAACTTGCAAAGTATGTAACTAGTTTTAATTTAAATAATTTTTTCACTATAAATACAAGCAATTCTAAAAATTATAGAGGGCAATAAATGAAACTAAAAAATTACTCTTAAGGATTTGTTTTTCTTTTTTTTTTTTTTTTTATAAAAAATGCAAAGAATTTTTAATAAAGCAATTTATGTGAGAAATTAAACATTTAGTTATAATGTTTAATTTAATTTAATAAATAAATAATAAATTATTTTACAAATTGATAGAACACCTAATTTTCTAAAAAATATGAAATTATTTTGAACAATATAATCGTTTTATAAAAGCAATTATTTCTAGATTTAAAGAATTTCAAAAAATTATTAGAATCCAATTTAAAATAGATTCTAGGCTGTAGATTTGTAAAATCGTGGTATCAAAGCACCATAACTACGCATATGGATCTATTGTGCTCCCATCCCCCTGAGTGTGGGGGTATAACCTTACATCAATCGCTCGAGATCCACTAATCTAATGTATTCGATTATAATTTAGAATAAATACATACTCATAATATAGAACATTAATTTTTATCAGTATAAAAGTATTATTTTGATTTATCTAGAATTTTATTCAAAAAACGAGGTTTTTTACTTTAAGTACAACTACTTCCGCTCTTAACTTTTAAAATTATGTTTGATTTATAGATCTTCTTACCTAATAATTTTTAATATATTTTAAAAATATTTAAATCATTTAACATTTCTATATGCATATATAATTTTTGTCTGATTTTTTGGAAGTTAATAAACCAATATTCAAAAACTTAAGTTAATGCTATTATAAATTACTGATACAACGTGTAGTTGTTTATATTTTTTTTTTGATTGATTCTTATAAGAATGGCATGTGGAAATTTCTTCGTACAGCTGCAGAACATATATGAATAAAATAATCAAAAGAACGAAGTCAAGGTAGAAAAATTTATTAAAATAATTTTCTCCTTGAAGTGGACTTGAACTAGTGACTTTACCGCTTTCTAGGCGAATTCTCTACCAATTGTTCTTCACATTATTTTATAATGTAATCTACATTATTAGTAAATAATGCTTAGTATTATATTAGTTAAACCTAAACTTATTAATTAATAATTGAGATATTAATTCATAATTAATATTCCAAATTAAGACGGACAGAATTAAATACAATTAATTCAAATCAAGAATTTTTCACCTTTTTAACTAATCGGACTCATATGTAAATAAACCAGCTGACTGCATTAAGAGAACCTGAACAAAATTAATAAATACCAATTTTTTTTTGCATAATTTATGCGTCGATTTCCACGAAACTTTAAATGTCTCTCTGAACTTTAGGCGTAAAATTAAAATAAAATTAAATAATAAAATTTTAATTGTTTTATATCAAACATATTAAAAATATTTTGTATAATTCTCTAATAAAAGAAACCGAAAAACTTGTAAAATAAATTAAAATTTTAATTTTAAAATTAACACATCAATGTATGTATATTTTGTTAAAATTACAAGCTCTTTTTAAAAAAAAATATTATAAATATTTCCAAATATCAAACAATATTTCAAATCTAAATCAATTCAATCTACATTTAATACAAGTGTTATAAGAATTATGTGTAATTTTCTTGAAATAAAGAGCCCATTACTCTTGACCCAATTATATTTTAATTTTGTATTCAGCTACGCGTACAAATTATAGAGCAATGGTGATTATATTTTATGATTAACTTTTATATTTTATATGACCATAAATTCATAAAGACCTAACAATTATTCAATATTATTCTCCAATTAATAATCTCCTTATTTATAAGTACATATACAAATATGAAATTTGTATAGAAACAACAAACTATTTAACAATGAGAAACTTGAAGTCAAAAAGACAATAAATCAAAAATTTTAAATTGGCTCGACCTATAACGATACTAAGACACCAAATATAAATTTGCTTTTGTTGCTATTTTGTTTCTCTTTTGGAAGCCATTTAAGTGATTATCGATTACAATGAAAAACAACATTTTTCCTCTATAGTTAACAACAATTTTTTTTTTTTTTTAAATTCATCATTGAGTCATTCATTCATTTAATAGAAAATTAGAAAAAAAAATAAATAACAAATTGATTGCTAACCAGTATGTGAACAAATCTAAAATTAATTTTAGAGTTATAAAATTTGACCATCATTGAACAATACAGACAAAAAATACAATAAATAAAAAAAAACAAAAACAAGTTAAACTAATTATAAAAAATAAAAGAAAAAAAAATTAATAAAAACTTTAATTATGCCACAAAGATCACCATTTGGTATACAAGAATTATTGGGATTAAGTGATACTTCACGTAATGTTGGATTAACAAATACAAATTCAATTATTGGATCATCATCATCATCACATCATCACCATCATCAACAACAACAACAGCAACAACAGCATCATTTGATACCAACATCACAAACAATATCACCTCAAATAACAACAACATCAACAGTACCAGCATCATCTTCATCATCATCTTCATCAACAACAACAATATCACAAATAATAAATGAAGGATCATCATCTCAATCAATTCAACAACAGCATCAACAACAGCAACAACAACAGCAGCAACAAAATCAATTACAACAACAACAATCGTCATCATCATCTCCATCCATATCATCGATATCGACAACAACAATATCAAATCCAACGATAATACCATCAATTGGTACAGCTGCTGTAACACCACAAACAGCTAATAATGCACAAGCAGCTGCAGCTGCAGCAGCAGCTTTATATTCAAATGTTAATCAAAATACATTTACAGCTGATCAACATCATCAAATGACAATGGCTGCATCACGTTTAGCATATTTTAATGCACATGCTGCTGTTGCTGCTGCATTTATGCCACATAATATGAGTAGTGCTGCTGCGGCAGCTGCTGCAGCAGCAGCGGCTGCTGCTAGTGGACATCATCCATTATTACATAGTCAAGCTGGAACTGGTAAGTTTTTTTTTTGCATTTATTTCTTTGTTTTAACATAAAAACAAAAATAAAATATTAATTTGATTTGCTACTTACTCTTAATGTCCAACATAATATTTTGACGATTTAGGTTAAATTTTATTTTTTTGTTTATTATGGACTTTCATAAATAATGTCGATAAGTGATTATGTTGTTCAAGTCAAGTTGATCATAATTTTATCTAGGGATCTTAATTTTTTTGGGTAATATTTAATATTTTATGAATTTAAGTAGTAAATAAAGTCAAATGGATTATGTATTTTATAATAGCGACAGTAACGAGAGATTTTTAATTATACAATTATTAAAAGAAGGTCATTAAAACTTTTCAAAATTTGTTAATAAGTATGTGTTAGATCGAATATTTACTTGGAATTTATCTTAAATAAAATCTAGAAATGCTTAAATTCTATAATAAGTTAAAAGTTCTATTAATTCTATTCATCCATGCGATAATTGCCTTAATCCAATTTTTTTATAAATTTGCTAATTTCATGACAAATTCGAATTCTCTTCGCTTTAATTTACATTATGTGAATATGTATATATATATACTGTACCACAATTAATTTCGGGCTTCCAAAAATTTATTACTAAAAGTTTACGAGCTTCAGTAATTTTTTTTTTACGTCATTTTTTCGCACAATCTATATTCTATATTCTAATTTTTGCTGGTATCCATCAACATTAAAATGTATTCTACAGGATATAAGAACGAAAAAACATAATTTGTAGGTACAATTATAAATAATCGAACATGCTTTCAATAATATATGGGTATTTAAATATTTGTCATAATTTGACAAAGAATATTAAATAATAATTTTATTTAGAAACAAAGAGAGAATATGAAAAAATGTCCAATTAAAAATTTTACTTTTTTCTTTTTATTATTATTAGGATTCAGTTTGATCTTAATAAAAATGAGAAAAGAAAAAAAATTGTTTTTTTTTTCTATACAGAAATGTTTAATGTCCTTTATCACATCCACATCACACTTACTCACTTTCGTATTGTGTTGTAAAAAGTATGTGTCGTATATAATTTATGTGTACGAACATAATATTGTAGATATAGAAATATAATTCCCAATGAGTGGGCCAATTTGAGTTAATTAATTGAGTGAGAACTCTTATAAATTTGAATGCAATAAATTAAATTGTAGCCATAACCTTTATCATTGCAAATACTAGATTTTCATTTAAAAGAGATTAATCTGATAGTTTGTATATAGTAACAGTATTATTGGAGAAACTACGTGATATGGAATCCATTATGTTCAAGAGACGGGTATTCTGAAGATTTGTTTCCAATTGCTTCCAGCAAACAGAACTGGAAAATTCAACTTTTAATGAGATTTTTAATATGTTAGATCTAACAAGCCATAGAACATATTCCGTCACAATTGATACTAACCGTCCTGCTACTTATCAGATGGCCCACCCCTTCAATCTAATATATTTACACCAACTGTCTGTACATACATGTATAATTCAAAATATTTGAGATAATTTTATTATTATTTTTTTATTTTATTTTATAAATATATAAAAAAAAATATCAAATTACATAAAAAGGAATTTTTATTCATACGTTTTTTTTTCTTCTATTCTTTTCATCTATATTTTTTTATTTATTTATTTCTTACTCTGTACGAAACTGAAAGTTGAAATTATAAAAAAGTTTTAGCAGATTATGCAAAACTGTTATGTTAAAAACTAAATTACGTTTAATCTACAACAATATTATAAATTTTTGCTTATTGCTTCTGGTCGTATCTAGAATACTAAAGTAAAATTTTATCGTATAGGTACTCAAATTGGTAAATTAAAAGTCAATTAGATCAACTTTAGCAGAAAAAACTTTTAGTTGCTCTAACTATTCTTATTAGAAGTATTAAATAGTACAGCTGTTCTGTTGAGCTCATTTAAAAGTTATTATTTTCACTTGTAAAGGAAATTTATAAAATTCTTGGTCAAAGAAACACCGAAGAATATTTCAGCACGCGAATGTTAAATATTTTGATAATTTTCGTATTTAAGATGGGTTCTCATGTAACAGTGCAAATTAGTCGAACATAAGAGTATTTTCTATAAAATTTGTGACAAATATTATTGTTGTTCGTCCATCAATTTTCATATATTTTGACAATTTGCTGTTTTGATTATGCAGACCTATCATGAATTTCGTTCGTAGCTATGAAATTCCGAAAATTACAAATATCATATTGTCATTTACGAATTACTAAAATTCTGCTCCGAATATTCGTAATGTAACAATCATATAAATTACGTTCATAGTAAATATTACCCTTAAAAGTTTACGAAAGAAATAATCATATGTAGCAAGGAATTTTAAGAGAATGGTCGTATTAAATTTTCAAATTTTGAATTAAAAACTGCAAAACATATTGATACAAACGAATATTTTAAAAAATATGCTTTTGTATGAAAGTTGTTTACTGAAATAGCAATCAAAAAATATAAATAAACATTTGATAGTTGACATAAAATACTGATTTTGGCACTCCAAACAATGGTACTTCTATATGTTATTGGTAATTTCCTGCAAAAGTCTACGTCGAAATGCATGAAAAGGCTGCATATTTTTAAGAAGTTTAATGTTAACAATTTAAAAAAAAAAAAATTTACAGAAAAATTCTTTTAAATTAGAAAATTAATGTTTGCTGCAAATCAAAATTTAAATTGAAAGTCTATGATCTAAGTTGAAGAAAAAATTCTATTATAATTTGTTGAACAGTCATTATCAATTATTTTTTTTAAAGTTCATTGTAATAGTAAGGTAAGCGTAAATTAAACCATGCCGCATATACTTAGTAAAATTTTTTTTCACAGACAATTTGAAGTTAAATACACTGCAAAACCTTACAGAATTCGACAATAACATAATAACGAATTTTTTTTTTCTAAGCTGTTACACTTTTCTCATATACAATCAATAGAATATAAAAAGTTTAAAGGAGAACGCAAAATATTTTCAGAATAGAAGTTTTATTATTCATTATTATTTTTATAGTCTGCATATATATAGGTAAATGTCATCATTTTCATTGTATAATCAGTTATTATAAGCATAAATACTATAATAAAATAACAACGTTCATATAAAAAAAATATTTTATATAAAAAGACAAAATTGTTAAAAGTTGACTTATAACTTAAATGATAAATGAAAGTTAAAATGATATAAGTAGAAAAAAACAGGAGGAATCCAAAAACGAATCCCATATTTCTTTGTGTGATGGGGTATATACAGGTGTACTCGTATATTATATAGTAATAATGAAGTTAAAATGAATTTATTAAATAATAATATGGAAGATTTACAATTTACGCAAGGTGATAAGTACAAATATATAGTATAACTCATAAGTTATTAACATTCCAGAGGGAAGGCATGGTATCTACATCAAAAATTATTATTGTTATATATACGCACAATCTATATATATATAGTTAAAGTATATTTTATGTAAGACGAAAACGGCTTTGTTATTCTACTTTAAGGAATTAGGGTGATGTCTCAAGAGTTTTTCATCAGAGAACTTCGTTTCATTCAATTTCTTTTTATTGAAAAATTAACAAAGTTTTATTTTTATTTTTCCCATTATAAGTGTTTTGATAAGTAATTGGTGATTCTTGGATTCAATTTTTTTTTCAATAAAAGAAACAGTAGATACAAAAGAAGAAGAAGAAGAAGAATTTTTTTAAATTGAAAAATTGGGTCCGGAAGTGAAAATTTATAAGTGCGTAGGTAGAATGTTATTCTATATACACAATTGAATTTGTTTTTCTCAATTATTCCTGTTATTCTTTAACGAAATTTTTTATTAATCGGAGTTGGAAATTGAGAAAAAAAAACCATGATATAATTCCTTCAAATTCAGTTAAATGTTATTTTCACATTTACTCTGTAACGTTTATTAGTGTGATTAAGTAGTTATGATTTTTATAAAGATTAAATTTAATTTGTATAAGTTTATTTTGTTATTTTTCTTTTGAATCAAATTAATACTCTTCGAGTGGATTGGAGAAGATGAGAAGAGGTTTTTTTTATTTTTTTATTAAGAATAACATTAATTACCTTTCATATACACAATCAATATTGATATTAATGATAATAGTTTAGAAGCAGTTTTATGTTGATGAAAGAAAATGAATAAATTAATGAAACTTTTTGAAGATTTAAAGAGTAACGACATTAAAGAATATACGGAATTCGTTTGGAAGTATTCAAATTAAATTTACAATAAATATTATAAGTATTTTGTTATATAATTATTAATTAGATTTGAGTATAGCCAAAAATTTTACAAGTAATTAATTTAAATATTAATTGAAAATTCATTAGAAAAACAGTGTATTATGCTACCAAAAGAACAACACTGTGAAACTATTATACTAATGTAAGGCAATATAATCGTCCTACAGTTTTGGATATGTGAAATATTATTACATATATACAATATTTTTAATATAAATTTCTCAAATTCCAATTTTAATTAATAATTAATTTTAAAAATTTTAGTAAAAATTACCTGGTTTCCAGAAACATTTTCGATGTAACGCCAGAACATTAATGTACAAATCTGTATTTAAATAAAAGAATTAGAAAAGAAATAAGAAACGAATTTAATATATTTGCTAATCGTATGTAACAGGAAAAAAATTATTATTTTGACAAAATACATAATTAACTATACTGTAGTACGATATTGCGTCTTACAGTCCTATAGAATATTTCGTTCTATATTTTTGTTGCTACAGAATTTTTCAACAAATTTTATCGATAGTTTCTTATATTGAAACTTGTCACAATATCAAAAATCATAAGTACTCTGGTATTATTCGAATCCAGAGTTTCTATTAATAAAAATATTCTCGGGGTACATGGAATTCTCTATTTCTGGAACTGTTAAATACGTTCTATATGTAAACCAGAAAATCTTTGAAAGTTATAATATATTATTTAGTACAATTTTATTCACATAAATTAAACATGAATTTCGAAATGGTATATTAAAGTTTCTTATAGCACAAACAATTATCGCTGAAAATAGTTTAAAAAATTTATGTAACTGCGCTGCGAATAGTCTTTTATAAATAATTGTCTTTTAGAACTTATTGCTCGTATATGGTAAATATTGTAAATATTTATTAAAATTATTTATTTTTTTCCAAAAAATATTCTTCAAAGATCAAATTTTAAGAAAAAATTAATTTTTTCGTTTTAAACAAACGAATTCGTTTTTGGGACCTTAAATACCACAGAAATTCTCTTTATCATTAAGGACAAACAATGGAAATCAAATAAAATTTTAAGGACAAAAATAAAAATTGAAGTAAATGACCCAAAAAAATAAATTTTTTTTTTCCTTTTGTTAGGAATTTCAAATTTTCAATTTTTGCACACATATTAAATTACAATGTAAAGTATTAATTAGCCCTTCTTTTTGAGTTCCTTTCGAGAAGAAAAAGCAAAACAACAAAATCTTTTCATGTCAGAAGGATGACACATTTTTTTTTTCTTTTTCATTATTTTCATTTCAATGTTTTAGCAATTTAATTAATAGCCACTTAAATTGAAAACAATAAAAGGAAGTTTTAATATTTTTTTTTTTTGCACTCTATTGTATGCCCTTTATAATCTCACCAGAAATACCAAGAAAAACAAAAAGCAAAAATAAAAAAATCTGTTGATTTGTTTTTATTGTCTGCCAGATTCCTGTTAATTTGCTTTCAATTAAGACGCGAAGATGATGAATTCATCATCTTTTTTTGTACAACTCTACCCCTCTCTTCTATATGCGTTTCATATTCTAGTATGTAGCTCGACAATTCAAAATTTTATGTGTTAAATAATTTTTTGATTTTATTCTTTTTTTTGTGCTTTTGTCAAATTCTATGCGAGTACGTCACCATCAGCGCCTTCTCAAATTACGAAAAAAAAAAGAAATGTTTTTACGTTTTTTTTTTTTGTTTTTTTTTATTTTGCTACCAAGAATTACAAGCTAAGTAAGTAAATTATTTGTATAGAAATAACGTACATATGTGTAAGTATATCACATAAATATATAGAAAATTTAAAATGTGCTACCAGCACCATGCAACAAATTTCATTATATATTATCATCACCACTATTATTTTACATATTTTTATTTAAACATACTAATTGTTATTATCATCACTATTATCAATTAAATTTTAACACAAGAATCACATATACTTATCTATAGACGTCGCCAATTAATAGGAAAACAATAACATTTTAATATTTCTATATAAATGTATAACGGATGATAACAGGAGGGAGGTCTATAACTTTATACACTTAGATTTAAAATAATTTGAAAACTTTAGTTAAGTGAAATTACAGTAGAATGTCTTTTAGAAGTTTAACTCACAAAAATATTGTATGTTTGGAATTTCATGGAAAAAATGAAATAAAATAAACCCGTGTCATACTTGTATAACAAAAATAAGTTGCATTTCAATATAATTATGTGTGTTATGTAAGACATTCAAAGATATTTCCGATTTCGTGTGAATAATAATATTACAGCAAAACTCTTTTAGGTACAATTAATTTTAATACAAGATTTCTAGTGTCCTGCTGGAAATCATCATTATATTTTCTCAAAACTTTTCTATATTTTCCAAGTATAGGGCTACAATTTTCAACTATATTTAACCATACATACTTGTTAATTTTGACTTAACAATTTAATCACCATAACGCTACTTTCACCCACAAATTATAGTCCTACAAATTAGATTTTTATCTTTATAGCATCGGTACGTTTTTAATTCTAATTACGAATAAGTAAACTCCCTCAGAGTCTATATATGACTTAAACAAACAGTTGATCTCAAAATGTGTCCATGTTTCAGCTCGCAACAACGATAATGAAAAAATTGGAATTAAATTTGGTTGGTATGGTTTTGAGATTGTCTTGTTCAATTGTATTGAGCCTGATTATTTTTATTTCATCAAATTTTAATTTATTTATTGTAGCCTCAATCAGTTAACATCAATAATTATAAATTTATTATAATTATGCCAAATAAGTCGCTTCCCATTACACAATAACTCTGAAATTCATTACTCTTCCCAATTATAATCCGACAAAAGTTCAATCGCATCTCATTTTATTTGATAAATTCTAAAATGACAGAAAAATTTTTTTTACGTTGACAGCGACTTACACTTAAAATGACATGTAATAATAATTCGAACAATGGGAAATTAAAGTGCAAAAAATAAAAAAATAAAAAGTACACCACAATCATATTAAAATAATAAAACAAGCAAAAAGACAACAACAACTAAAGAAGACAATTAGAGTTAAAAAATTAGCGCGCTTGTCTGTCAGAAATTGAAATTAAAATGAACTCTTTTTTTTTTTTTTTTTTTTTTTTGGTTAAGAAGTTCCTACACGCAGTGCTAATGAATTCTAAAAAATTGTACGTTACAAGGCTGCCATATATGAATAGCTGGTGCTGTAACGGCTTAAACAATTCTTTTTTTTTTTTCAATTTAGACTTATTTTAGAGGGGGAGATTTACTTTTTTTTCTCGTTTGGGTTTTTGCTTTTAATAACTTAAGCCAATTTTGTTATTAGACAGCTATGCAAATTTTTTTTTTTTATTTTTGAAATATGAAAATTGAAAAATTAGTTAAAAATGACAATGAAAACAGCAACAAAAAACTGAAATACCAACAACGAATATAAGAAAAACAATAAAAATTGAATTGAAGATCTCATTAAGAATTGCAAGAAAATTTAAAGTTGGGAAAAAAACTGTATAGGGAGTTATTTGACCGCGTTTTATTTCTGCTAATCTCAAATACACATACTCGCATAAATACAATATAAACAAGTATTTTTTTGGTATGAGCAGCATGATATAAAAATCTGGTTTTAATATAGAATTCTTTTAATATGGCTGGTATTCTAGAAAAACAAATTAATTTGCAAATGTTGAGGTAATAATGAACAGAGGCGCATTAAATACAATGATAGATGGCAAATTTTCAATGAAAATATAAAAGTTTTAACTGTGAAAACTAATTCTTACTGGTTTACTTCAAAATATAATTTTTAAGTACAGTAAAATCAAGTAATATTAAATAGCCAAATCACTTCTGTAACACTTACTCCTGTAGGACTTGCTTCTCAATGATTAACAATTGTACACATTTCACAATACTATAGAGAAAAGAAGATTACATTTGTTAGGTTCTGTATCGTTAATCAAGGAAAATCTCCAATTTTCTACGAAAAGATTTTAGAAAGTAACCAAGTAGGTCAATATATTTTCAAAAACTATACTATTTGTTAATGGAGACAGCCGTATATTAAATAGAATAAAACATGATAGAAATCGCTTATTTAATTTTGACTTACTACATAATACAAGAAAACAGTATAGTTTCTCTTCAAACCAGAAAGAGTATCATATCACATTTTTCAAATGAAAGGATATTATCATATTTTCCAAAAAGAAAAGGGTCGTCTGTTAAGGATCGTATTCTAGTACTTTATTCTAAATTGTCACATTTTAAGTTGGCTATGTTCTTATAATTATAGGTGACTTGATTTCTTATACATAATATTTATAATCGAACTATGGAATTGATTCATACAAATTTATTAAAAAAACTATTCTAATCCACCATCTAAATATATCGAATCTGCACTAAGAGCAATCTTCAATGTTAAAAAATTAATTTGTAGTCAAATAGTAATAGTCAAATTCGGCTTATATGAACTTACAATTTGAATTTCTTCTTGAATCTAACCCTCATTTCTATATAAATATTAAATGTTCTAAAATGTTTGATAGATTTTTGCTTATTCCAATTTTCTTTATTTGAAATATAGCTAGGTATTGTAATTAAAAATATGGTCATAATTATTGTTAGTAAGAGTGTTGCCATATTTCGATTGTAATTTAAAAATTTTTGTTAATTTCTTAAAATTGGAATGTCAATTTAAAGAAATCGCCCATGTTTATTTAATTTCTTCGAATACCGTTTAATATTTTTAGAAACATTTTGTCATCTGTGATGATTCTTATATCTCATTTATGTCATGTTACTAAATTTTATCCGAATTTCCTAAATTTTTGTCCGCATATTCCAAATACAATTCTGACTTTTTAATTTAAAATATAAACAACATGAATTGCATTGTTATTACAAAAAAAAAAAAAAACAAAAACAATTAATGCAAAACATATGAAATTTTTATTTATTTTTATAAATAATATTGTGTATATTTTACACAATTATTTTGTATATAACCTTTTTTTTTTTAAACATACATACAAACAGTTAAATTAAAAAATATATATAGAAAAACACAGAATTGCATCATCATCATTCACAGTTCAGTAAACACATTATTATTAATATATTTTTTTCTTGTTCATTATGCCATTGTTACTTCCCATATAATATTATAATAACAACAAAAACTTTTTCAAGATTATAATAAAGTCACATGGCTTAAAAAAGCAAAAAAAGCAAAAAAAACATATTATTAAAATTACCGTCATATTGGTAATTTAAATATAACAATTGGCTTATTCAGAAATTCAGAATTTTTTTTCTTATTTAATTGTTTAATAAAATATATATACAAATTATATATACATATACTCATACATATGTACATATATATTAAATATAACAAGTTATATATTGTATATAACAATAATATTATATAACATTATAATGCAAAAATAAAAGTAATTTTCAAACAGAATTCAGATGAAAATATTAAATTTGAGAAGCCAGAAAATAAACCACACTCTCATCTATCATATACAAAAAAATATAAGAGTACATTTTGAATTGGCAATTATTATTAATACACACATGTATAACCTATGTACACAACGTTCTCTTTATACAATCAAAATATGTAGATTTACTTTTAGCATATCCTTAACAAAATATTTTCTTTCCGTTTATTGTTAGCCTGCTTTTTTCTACTTTAAAAGAAAAAAAAAAAAACAATAATAATTAATAATTATGTACGGATTACTGACTAATTGAACATTTTTTTTTTTCATATTATTTTATATTGTATATAACATCGCGTATATTATGGCCCATCCACCCAAAAAAAAACATATTGAAAACGTTATGAAAACACTCATAAATGAATTTAAAAATTTCAAATATCTACCCATATTTCCACATTATATGAAAAATATTTTCCACAATATTAATTTCGCATAAATAAAAATATAAACGTTAAAATTTACATGGTACATGGGTACATAATATGTCTACATTTTTGTATTTGGCAATCGATTATAATGATTTACTAATTAAATGTAAAATGGGTGTAACAAATAATGTGAAATCGGTAACAAAATCAAAAAAACAAAAAATAAATTAACATGATTTTTCCATTATTTTTGCAATTTTTTTTTTTGTTGTTGTACACTTCTATTTTATTAAGAACCTTATATAATTAAAAAAAAAAAATAATAAATTGAGTAGAAAATTATTTTTAAAAGTGGTAAAAATCGCGGATTTTATTTTTTATTTATTTTCATATATGCAATAGAATAGCAATTTTCACTTCAAAGAAGCGGAAAATTTTTTAAAAAACAATTACATAATGGAAAAAAATTGATTTCAATTGAAAAAAATTCTTTTTTTGATAAATTTATGAGGAAAGTGCTAAGAAATTTTATTAATTGTTTTATTATAAAGTGTAGTAGATGTACACTTTTAACAGTTCAAACCAATTAAGTAATACATAAATTTTTCCCGAAAATGGAAGAAAAATTCCGTTATTGAGTAATTTTGCCGAATGGTTCCAAATTCTAAAATTTTGTTGTTTAATATAAAAGGAGAATGTTTAATACAAAGGTACAGAGAGGTCACATAAACAATGCTTGACACCGAATTTGACATCGCAGAACGAACACGAAAATTCTAAAAGTTAAGGCTTTTGGTAAAAATTTTAAATACCCTTTCACTGGGCTTTGTTAATAAAACCGATAATGAAAAAATTTTTTAAAAGAATCGATCTTTAATTCCTTAATTATTTAAGCCCTTCAATTATTAAAATTTGAAAAATTAGAAAAAATTTTCGAAATTTAATTTTTTAAAATTTTAAATTTTTCCCAATTTAATTTCTTGTTTTCTCATATCGGGAGAGTATAACTTTAAATATTTTTCCTTTTATAATTGAATGGTATAAGAGATATTAAATTATTTATTTGAAGCGTGATTAAATATTAAAGTGTTACAATGCACAATACATTTTATAAACTCACCTTTTTTAAGTGATTTTTGTATAGCACATATGTAGATACTTAATAACATTATTTTATTTAAATGTTGAAATTTTTTATTTATTAAAGAATATTAAAATTGTTTTAATACTTTTAACGATTAATTCGTTTGATGTTTTCTAGGACTTTTATTTTTTCTGGCACTTAAATATTTTAAATTATATAGAAATTAAAAAAAAATTACAATAAGTGTAATTGATTAATGTAATAATTTTGTATACATATTTTATGCAAGTTCAATTTTAATGCTATAAGATTAGACATATAGTTGCCATATTAAAATTTCTTTATATTTTCGTTCAAGAAAATTATATTGTAAATTGAGCAATAGGGTACGAAATATATGAAAATACTTTTAACAAAAGCTAAAAAAATTTTGGCGTACAAATCTCATTTATCTATAGTAGTAAGACTAAATTAAAGATTTTAAGGACTAAAGACGTTCCTTTCTTAACTAAGATTCCATATCGGTTTAATATTATAGCAGAAGAATCTAATATAAAATTAAATATTTCCAATATTTCCGAAGAATTTAAGAAATTTTCCATTCTTTCTTCGTTTCAAGAAATGTAAAAAAGAGAACTAAAAAATCTGGGAGAGATGCAGCTAAATAATTATATTTTTTTTCCTTCTTCACTCCTAGGAGGAGTATAGGGCTAGTGGATGATATCATGCACTAGTTTAATAGCGTAGTAGAGTTAACTATAGGTAGGTGACTAGCCTGCCGTAAAAAAATTATAATTAAATAACTTACTTTTCTTCTATTTTCCAATTTTTGCTCTGCAAAATCCAAATTGCCAGTCAATGCTACAATTTTCGCATTTTTCAATTTCTAATCATTTTTATTGATCTCCAGAAAAATTTAAAAGCATCTTTTAAATCAAAAGGACCTTTTAAAGTCTTTAACATTTCGTCATTAAATAATTTATTAAATTATTTGATCGGAAATAAAGCAATTATTGCAAATCAATTATAAAATCCTTGCTTATTTAATTTTACATCTTTAAAAAATTGATTTTTTATTGACTGAATTTTTTTCAATAATAATTTCTTATGAAAATTAAAATATGGCAAGATGTTAATAACATTAATAAATAATAGAATCTACAATGAATCTATAAATTATAAAAGTGTGAGTATTACAATGTCATTAAAACGACAGCATTTAATTGTTTATACTTTTTTCTTTCTAGAGAAAGAATGCCGTAAGTGCAAGAAACTTAAATTATCGAGAATTGCAATTCAATTTTTGTATAACAATAAATTGTTGCCAATATTGAATTTATTACCTTCACTAATACAATTTCAGAACGGAATCATAATTATAATATAAGATATTAATAAAAATTTCGGATTAGAGCTAAAAGAATGAAAAAGGACTTACAATTTCGTCATTATATTTTGAGAAAAATCATTCTCAGGTCTTACATTCTGTTTATGGTTCTTGAAGACAGTTTATAATGGAATTTTTTTCTCTATCAGCATAAAGAATCAGAAAATTCTTTTATAATCAAAAATTTTTCATTTATTCCCCATCGTGATACATATAAAATGTAATAAAGTCCTCAAATGGAAATTCTCCTCTTAATTACCTTTTTATTCCGGCTGGTATCGCTGTGAGTAGATGTCCGAGTCTTAATTCGCTTAATTGAATATCGAAGGAATCGACTTTTCAATCAGAAATGATAATTTTTTTTTTAATAAAATTTTCTAATTTTGAATTAAACAAAATTTGTTTTTAAAAGCAACACAAATTTGCGGTCTAATTTTATGAAATTGCACTTAAATTAGAATGTGGTTTGCATATAATTTTTGCAATAAATGAATTAAAGTTTTCAAATTATAGAGTTAGAACATACTGTTACAGAGGATTTACGAATTATAAATGAAATTGTATACACATAATATATGCATATCTATATATATATGAATAAATGTACATACCTATATTAGTATATGAAATAGGCATAATGTATATTTTCATCTATATTATTCCACTTGAGACATATTCAAGTGTCAAGATATTTATTCAAACCATTTATCATTAGAAATCTTAATAGAATAGAATGAATATTAACATTACTTATTCCCAACTTCTAACTTTGAAGATATTATTCAAATACCAAACAACGAAAAACAGATATGAACGAAAATTCACTTTAGAAATTCAAATCATAAAAAAAATCAGTTTTAAACTAAGAATTTTTAAGAATTCTAGTTCGATTACTCCACATCCCATTCTCTTTATTTAAATTTGCATATTGAATTTTTTTCATTGAAAATCGAAATTTTTTTTTCAATAATTAGTTATCATCATTAGTTATGATGATGGTTATCATCTCCAATCATTATTATTGTATCCCAATTGACAATTTCATATTTATTATGTGCATATAAATTTGAAGAAGACTTTGCCAATGTCACTCATATACCACTCATATGTTCCTATGAACATTTCCTATGAACTTGTGTTCATTTACATAAAGTATAATATTTTAAATAGGAATTTCAACTTAAAAAAAAATGACAATAACAAAATAGGATTTTTTCAAAGAGGATTAGTAATTTTTACCTGAATTGAAGGTGTGAATGTGACAATAACTTTATACTTAATAATTCAATTTTGTCCTATTTGTACATATTTGAATAAGCCTTATTATAAATTCAAAACGTATTTTGTATTGTATATTTTATTGTATAAAATTTAAGCTCTTTATTATACTATATACTACAGGATGTTTTCTATGAAATTTGTATCGAAAATTAATTTAACCATTGTCCGAAAATATTTGTATAGTTTTGATCAATTTCAAACAAAGTTATTATTATTTTCGAACTTTATTCGGAACCTAAGACCCCATCCCAATTAAATCCCGATCTGAAATACCTAATTATCATTACGTGGGAAAGAAGCAGACAGTATGCCGAAATAAGTTGACTAATAAACACCTATTTTAATAACAGTCCTGCTTAGTAAAACTTCATTTGTCATGAAATAGTAGTATATTTTCTAACAATGAAAACCAATTTAATTTTATGAAACGCAAAAGAAAAGTATATTTTTGTCAAATGTTGAAAATATAAGATTTAATGTTTCAGTGCCTTTATAGTAAAACAATATTTTCGGCCGTCTGTATTAAGACACATTAAACGCATAGAGATATTGAATAAAACAATGAATGAATTATACACACGATAGACATACTTGTAATTATTCTTATATTTTACAAAATAGCAATTAAACTATACATATATAAGCGCTATTCAGCTGCCATATTAATAAGTCAACACCATAAAAAATTGTAATCTTTTTGGTAAACTTGCATATATTGTAATATAATCAATATACCTACCACATATATATGCAAATATATATATATGTATATATAGAAAATAAAATTAGCATTTTTTCATCATTCAAGGATTTAACATTAAATAGTGTGTCTTCTTCTTTTCTTTTGTTCTTGTTGAAAATTATGAAAAAATCCTTTTGTTTTCATATTTTTATTTACATAGTCCTTTAGAAATTTTATATTGTCTTTTACCTATGTATATGTTTTATGTATTATATGGTTTTTTAATTGAACATTTTCACCTATTTGAATGAGTGTAATAACAATATAAAAGACTGTTATTAGCATCTATCAACACAATTTAGGTTCTTAAAATTTTATTTGTATTTTATGGTTAATTATTAGCGTTTTTTTATAGCCGTACGAACGTATGTTAAGAAATAACGGACTCAAGTGTATGTTTTTGATCAGCGTCGAATTCTGAGTTGACGAATTTAGCTTTGTCTGTCCGTCCGTCCGTCCGTCCCAACGATAACTCAAAAACTAATTGAGCTAAGTTCACCAAATTTTCACAAAGGATTTATTGTAATAAGTGCCAGAACCCTATTTAAATTGGGCATGGCGGGGGTACCGGTTCGGGTAGCTGTCATATAACTTCAAAATTTATTTGGCTATATCTCAGAAACTGTAAAAGCTATGGTATTGAAATTTCACACAAGCGAATAATTAGTAGGGCCGATGTGCTTCATAAAATTCTTTAAAATTTCTTGGCTCTTTCTGGTAGCTGCCATACAACTTCAATAGTAGATTGGCACACACAGTATTTTGAAGAACACAGAACTGAAATTTTGCATAAATTAATATGGTAATACGGCAACTTAAAGTCATAGTCTATCCCATAGTCAGTTATGGCATATTTATCGCAAATAGTATAACGAATTCGTACGGATATCACAGAGTTGACAAGGTCAACTCTATTTTTTCTGATATTTAGCTTTATGCATTGAGCAAATTCTGTTAAATTGTTAGTTAAAAAATTTTAATAATTTTAAATTTTTGAAAAAATTTTATTGTTTTAAAACTCATGTCAAATATGATGAAACAAATAATCGCGGTATTTTTCCCAATAACGTAACCTAATCATACTTAGATTTAATATTAACACAATTCAAACGTGGTAACTTGTTATTAAAATTATTTATCTCACGATACATAATTTTTCAGTCTTGAAGTCATGTTTTATTTTCACAAATAAATCCTCTTCATCCTTCGCAGTTAAAGGATCATTTTTTAATATTAAAGTAGATTCATACAATTAAGAAACCTCAAACTATCGCTATAACAAAAAAAAATTTACTATTATGCAGTAAATTCTGCATAATTTTTGTGTTCCCAATGGTTAATTTAAATCCCTATTATGTACACACATATATACTACAAGTATTTATACCATATATAAAAAAACATTTTTAATCTTGCACATATTTTCATTTCATATATATTCATGTACTTATACACTAAAATATATTCTTTACCTGTATAATTTGCAAATTAACGGGTATATTTTCATTACCTAATGAGGAAATTCAATTATATCAACACATGTATTCAGATTCACTGCCAGTATATTACTATAGGTATAATAATTTCCGAATAGACATTATTTTGCTCCAAAGGATATTTTATGTATGTAATCATAGATGAAAATTAACTTTTGTTGAAAAGGAAATTAAAAGAAAGGAAATCCGTGTACATTTTTTTTTTTGCTTCAAGTTAATCCTTTCAAAATATTACTAATTAACATGATATGTATATGTATGTGAAAAGGATATTTTTGGAAAAAAATGTAATGCGTTGTTTAAATTGAAATTATAACAATATTTTTTTTTTTGGAAAAAGTGAATTATTTTTAGAAATCATGTTTTTTAGTGAGACTTATTCAGCCGGATTAGAGATAAAAATTGGTTCGAGAACTTGAGAACTTTTTTTTTTATAAATTACTCAATCAAAAAATTTTAAAATTACAAAACAATTTGTAGGCTTATTGTGTATTACGTAATTTGAAAATTTGTCCAATTCCCTTGAACTGGGGAATTCAGCACTTGACATTATGTATGGCGAATCATGGAATTGTACAATATTGAGAATTGTATTTTAAACTGTCGCAATAAAATTCTTCATACTTTTGACAAATTCCTATAATTTTCCTATTTTTTCCAAAGTCGCAAAGAAGTCTGGCGAATTCGCCATACGTAATACGCACATAAATTTTAAGTGTTACTGTTAAATTTGAGGATTTTACTCAGAATGGGTATTTGGTCATGAACAAATTATTTTTCATGTTATAAAGCAAGAACTTATTCTTTAACTGTACGAATATTGCAACATTTACAGTTCCTAATATAAGAAAAGTTCTTTTTTTTTTGAAGTATTCCAAGACTGTATCTCTAACATGCTGTGTGATTGACATAACCTTGTTTTTTAAAATTAACACCTTACCAAAGTATTACCAATCGTTTTCTTATTTAGAATGGATTTTAATGAAATATTTAATCCGAAACATATAGGATGTCCTTGGCAAGATTGCTCAACTTATAAAGCAAGTAGGTTGACTTCTGTAATCCAACAAGTTTTTCTGGTGTACAGCGGATTATTGCCAATTTTTCATAGGATAGATGTTGTTGAATGCGAAAGTTGCTGATAGACCACTTTTTTGGCCTACTACTTGGTGTGTTATGTGGAAAGCCGTTTGACACGCCTTCACTGACTTAGTCAAGGCTGACTATTTATTCAATGCTGCTTCACACATTTCCTAGCAGCTTACAATACGTGAAGTTGTTAAGAAATCAAAGACGCTTAAATATATTTTCGTAATTCTCATAGAAGCATACCACTGTTGCATATTAAAAGTATATTAAATAAAATCCGGATATTTGTAAATGTATAAGACATTTTAACATCCTTGTAATATTTTATTACAAACTTCATTAAAATCTTATTTATATTATATTTGTATTTTCATATTATTTATTACTATTATACATTTAGGTTATTTAGTAATTCACAATAAAATGTTTTAAGAAAATTCAATGCTTTCATCAATTCTCTTATTCTCTTAAGTAATAGAAGATTTCTTTTGATTTTGTTTTTTTTTACTTTTTCGATTATTACTATATAAATTCATATACGATATCCTTGTTTATGCATTAATTTTAAATAATGCATTATTTATCCTATTTTAAGAGAATCATTTAAAATTTTTCTTCATTTATTTTATATTTCGTATATGATTTTAAGAAATTGCATACAATTATTGCACACTTATTTTACTTTAAATGTATATTTTTATGGTGCACCCTCCCACACTTTTAAGAAATGTGAATAAAGGATTAAGGAAGTGTAATATATCACTATTTTACTGTTGCTACTATTATTGCTATTGTTTTGTTGTATAACCACAAATTCATTATTAAAAAAAATCCTTCAATCTTTCAAATATAAACGTTTTTATTATAAATTTCTTCAAGCCTTTTTTTTAATAAATAATATGTAAATAACATAGATGAAATGCGGAAATAAATGAACTGTCGATTTAAAGTCCTTCAAATAAGTAAATATAATATGTATACGAAGTTATATAAGACATAATATAAGAATAATTTAATTTTTCATTCATTTTCTTCCCATTTACTTAACAAATACATATATAAGAAAATGATACCTATATACATAAAATAATATAAATATTTGATTCAAATTCAGGATCTTATATGGTTTGAATATTATAAAATGTTGATTGCAATGCAATATAATTTTATAAATCCTTTCATCTCTCAAGAATTCAAATTGCATACATATTTATATATACACGTACCTATGTATATTATTATGTTATATATAATGTGAATTTTAAAATAAATAATGAAAATGATGAATATATGAGTATTTCAACACCTGAGGCATAGAAAATTTCTGGTAATAAAAGCATTTAACAAGAAAAAATACATTAAATAAATAAAAAAATCAAATCTATTAAAAAAAATCGTTGTAAATATAGGGAAACTAGATCAATTTCAAGCACAACTATTTTATAATAAAATTGCAAAAGATGCCAATTTTTATTTGTACAAGTTTAAGTTGTCCGGAGCACTCCAAACCGTTTGGTTTATTTTCCATATAAAAATGTACGACTGTATTAATTAGTTGTTGGTAACAGTAAGTTGCTCTTGTTAAATGTTCTGGTATAGTTATGAATGTTACATATTATGAAATGTAGTGTAATACACTTCAAGTGTTGTGAACTGTTAACAAGAACGTATTCAACGCAATAATATATTTTCAAACTAATAAAACAGTCCTTTGTGGATTTTATGCTATATTTAAATGGATTCCAACACTTAAGTAGGTGTAGCAGAAGTCTAAAATTAGCAGGAAAACTATAACTACATCACAATCATTTCAAATGTGTCAAGTTATTAATGTGAAATTTTAAGTAGATTCTAGATTGTACAGACGGGGTAACAGTACGCCGAAGCTAGCATATAAAATCTATTGTGCCCCCAAATAGACCTTTGATACGCCCATACAACATCCCTTCGAAACACACAATCGTGATGAATTACAGTATCTTGAGAGGTCCGTAGCTCTGCCGGAGCAAGTTCGTAGGTCCCCAGTATTTAATAAAAAAATTTCCATTGTTGAATAAACTTCGAAATGTCGGAAAATTGTTTCCAAACTTTGAATAAGTACAGAAAATTCGAGTGCGGAATTGAATTATTTGGGTGGGTCATTACAAAATAGTTTCTTTACATGAAATCGTTACCGTTATTCGATTTACTTGACAAATTTCTAAAATTAGCCTTATTAATGCAATTTAATTCATAACACATTCTTCTCTTTTATGCCGTAATTAATGTGCTCAGTTCCTGGAAGATTTACCCTAATTTCTTAAATATTATATACATATATACGAGTACAACAAATATTCAAAAATAAAAAAAGTAAATAATATTTAATGGAAATATTATTATATTACATAAAATGAAAAAAAAATATAAAAATAAAAAAGTGAAAACATTTTCAATTACTATTAAATTTGTATTTAAAATAGAACCGGAAAAATCGGATACTTGAAATAAAATGGTGCAAGAAAATAAAAGAATGAGCTATGCAATATGCACATTCTTTAAATGGAATAAGTTCGGAAAAAATTCAATTATTGCAATGATTTTATATTTTGAAAAGAAAAAAATTGTTGTTCCTTACTTCAATGCTTTCTCAATATAAAATAACAACTTTCTCCCCGAAAATCTAAACATTATTCATTTAATAGGTATATAACACTTAAGAGTTATAGGTAGGAACAGAAAAAAATAAAAAATTTTCATATATTTTATAATATGGAATAAAAGTAAGAATTCTCACTTGAAAGTAAGTTAAATGGTATTTCCGGTGTAAATTTTTTCAATAAAATTTTATAAAATGTTACTGCAAAATGCAAGATTTAGAAAACAATGTTAGTAACTTATTTGATTTTCTCGTTCTGTTGAATAATATTTTATATTTATATTGTAGTTGTGTTATTTAAGTGGTATGATATTGAACAATTGATATTGATAGTGTTGTTTGAATCCTGCGAATTATTGTTCCTTAATACAAAATATATAAGTAAGTTAAAAATTGTGGGTATGCAAATGCAAACTGTAGCCATATAAATTATGAAATTTTATTTAGAATGAAATAAAATCTTTGATATTAAGTGCTCGCAACTTTTCGAAAATCATATAAAACGGACTGGTCATTTTTGGATTTTTTTTTTTGTATTATTACCAACAATTTGGAATAAACTATTAATTTTCTATTTTATGGTAGAGGATAAAATCATTTGATTATGCTGCTCCTCTTTTAACCATTAAAGCCATTTCTCCGCCACTTCACCATGTAAATATTTACGTATATTTGTTATCTACTAGCATGAATGCATTCATTATGTATGAGATATCATGATTGTAAGAGACCATAGTGTTTTATGAAACTAAAATTTATTATATAGAATGTAGAAATATTCTGTATACATTTTTATTGTTACACACTAGTTATACAATTAACATTATTAGAGCGGCTTAAATCACAATAACTCGGAAAAAATAAAAGAAAATTATTTCATTTTTAACTTGATGTCGCAAACCTTTGATTTCTTCATATATGATTTATAACACTCTTTACAATTTTGAATCCTTGGTTCTCTCTTTGTATTCAAGAACGTATTTTAATATATATTAGTATGTACAAAAGTATACGTGCATGTGTAGGATTATTTATGCAATTTCTCTATTATAATCTCTTGAAAATATAAGAAACATAATAAAATGATTAAAATACTCTTGGCTCATTCTATTTTAGTACTTGTCTTGTCTTTATGAATCTTCCATGTTTGTTAGCATATTGTTTATATTATCACTGTTATATTTAACACTTTATATACCATCATAAGTTTATTATAATTTGGGGTTTTACACCTATTTACACTTCTTGTATTGTTTTTAAGGAAAATAACAACATATTCTTAAAATATCGGCAAGATAAGATAGAAAACTCTCTTTTATGTTTTAAAGTATGAAGGAAAGGTGGAACCATCAGTAGAAATTATAGAGCGGCATGATCTCTTTTATTTTATATTACATATATTATGAGAATCTAGAATAAAATATATACATAGTATCTCTCCATTAAAACAATAATAATAAAAAAAACAACAAAAGAGATAATCTTATGTTCTTTAAGGAGCTCATCAAACAAGTGACAAGGAATTAAAATAAAAATAATTACCATAGTAAAAACAAATAAAAATAAGATGTCCTTAGTACTCCTTTTACTTTCTTTTATTTTATTATTTTGAATATGAGTAAGTTAATATTTTAATTTTAACACAATCTCCAATTATCTTTTTTATATTATATTAGATAAGGGATACCGAAATCTAAAGATCTAAAGGATACATAAAATAAAAGACAAGAACAAAAAATATGTAGAGAAAAAGGAAATTTTTTTTTTTATTTTTTTGAGTGCAATTTAAATTTCAATTAAGTCACTTGAACGAAATACTCGTATAAGAGAAAAATCCAAAAACAAAAAAAATAATTATAATAAGAATAAAGAAAATTCAAGGATTTGTGGTATTTTTCTTTTGAATTTATAATGATTTAATATGAAAAAAAGAAAGGAAATTTACAGGTAATTTAATGAATTAATTAGTTATTTAAGATTCTAGAAAAATAATTTACTTTCTTTGTGGTAAATTTACAATTATAATATAGAAATAATTTTTTATAATAATGAAATAGAAAAATCAAAGTAATAAAGAAGATGGTCTCAAGTGATTCAAAACTGAATACTGAAGAGAGAGAATATTAAACAAACACAATAACACCATAAAATAAAGATAATTAATAGAATTGTTAGAATTGAATTGAAACTTGGGTTATATTTTGCCGAAAGCGTGCTTTCTGTGATTTAAATAACTCTAATCAAATAGCCCACACAAAAGCTTCGAACTGATTGTCACAAAATCAAATGGATATGATATATTATCGAATGCCATTCACTTACAATTTTAAGAATATTTTATTTCAATTTTATTTTTATACTAGTAAGAACGTATGTTAGGGCTGTTATGTAAGATAAAAATCGATGAAATTACTTGACTCCTTGTCAAGTAATCATTTGATCGTTGTGAAAACTAATAAAATTAAAGTACTGAAAATGTGCAAAAAAGGAATATCGTAATATGTGTGCCATTATTTTCAATAAAATTTCTTTGAGATAGCAATTTGGAACCGCTATATACGTATAAAAACACTATACATATAAAAAAGGAGGAATATTAAAATACATATAAAAAAGTGCGGCAATTAACATACAGCACTTAAAATAATTCATTCGTACAGGTATCACAACGTTGACACGGTCAACTCTACCACATCTCGTCTATTTATAATTTTAGAAATTCCAATTTAAAACAACGATCATTACTGTCATCAATAAGTTTCTTTCCTATGAATATCTTCGAAATTCTGCCATAATTTTTCCAAAATACATTTTATATAATATAAATTTATTTACCATATGTTTTCTGAGTTATTAACATGCTATTTTTCTTGTAAAAGATTTCTTTTAAGGATAATATTAATATTGGCATCCAATGAACTTTCCGATATTCTTCTTCATTTTACATGGCTATATGAGAAACTATTCAATGACTAGGATTTTTCGTACTGTTAATTTAAATTATCAATTTTTCGGTTCTGTAGTAAAACAAAACGTGCTTTGTGCTTAAATATAATTTAGTGCAATCAAAAACGAAATTACTGAAAATAATCAATTATTTTATTTCTTTAATATTATTCTTTCTTAATAAATGATGCAGTTGCTTACAAATTGATAGATCCCAGAAGTAGGTATCGGACAGACAATATTGTAATAATTTCTTTTTAAATTACAATTATTTATTGCAAGTATACCAAGAACTTAAAAATTGACCCAAATATTGTCGGTACAAATTACTTCGTATTTGTTTTGAAATATCAAAACTGTTTTTCTCGCATGTTATTCACCTTAAAATATAAATTGATATAATTAAACTGCTTGTTCAAGTTTATACATTAGGTTGTTTTGTTGTCAAACTTATCTTCGTATTTGTGTTAAAAGAAACTTAAATTTTTATAGAAAATTTCATATTTATTCAAAATATTAAAAAATCAGAAAAACAACACCTCCTTTAACTGTATGAAATAAAAACAAATTTTATGGTTCTATCATAGTCATTGCATAAATCTCGAAATACATAGCTTCATTAAAAATTTAATGCTTGACAAGAATACGATATTTTTTACATGATTTCACTTAGAAATTAATTCAAAATTCAATTAACAGAATGAACGAATTTTATTACAATGCAATGAACGAATAGTGACCAAATTAAAATGTGTAAAAAACTTAAGCAGAAAAAAATAAATGTAAAGCAGCCCCAGTTCTAATTTTTCTTAAAATATTTTTAAAAATATCAAATTTCCTTTCTTAACAACTATTAAAGTTCCTAATAACTATTAAAATTCCTGAAAATATAAAAAGGACCTCTTTTCATACCTAATATAATGATTGTTATTCGAAGTAAATTGAACTTTTACATATGTATAACAAATAGTATGTGACCTAACCAAACATATCCTTACATAACTATTCTGTATAAGGATATGTCAGGTCACATATTTCTTGTATTAATATAAATATATCTAAGTATGTGCAAACGAAATATTGTATTGAAATCATTCCCAAGATGTTCGTTATTTTCTGTTGCTCCTATATTCTCAATCTTCAGTTAGGCAGCCACTTTTTCTTCCTTGTTTTTATTTTTTTGTTATAAGAAATAATTGAGTTGTCATCACGTCAAATATTGTATTGGAATTTTTCAATAACGAGATGCAACAAAAACTGCATAAGAACTTAAATTTTGTCATATATATAGGGAACTTTTTTTAATATTTTCTTAAAATTACATACTTAGGGGTTCTAACTCTCTTATATGAAAGCATAAAATACTCTTCTTTTTCTTATTTTACACTGTTTTTTTTTTGAATCGACATCAAAATAGACAAGATGTCAATGAGTTTACTATTTTTCACTTAACACATCCTTGAACATGAAGTGCAACATAAATAAAATACACACTTTTCATATTTATATTTTATTCATATACATCTAATATATATATATTTATGTAAGTAGGTAATATTGTGTGTGTAAAAGTATATGAAAATAATAATAATCGTTGGAAAAATAAAATAGAAAAATATAAATACAAAAGAAAGAAGCAAAAAACCTGAGTTTAGTTGAATTTTGCTAGTTTTTTTTTTTATTTTTCTTTTCATAGTTTTAGAGTGAATATTGTATATATTGATATATATGTACATAAGAATGATGAAAATGAACATACGGTATGAATTGCATTACCAATTGCATTTTTTTTTTAGAATATCCTTCTTAATATCCTTGCAACAATTTTATTCATTGATTTTGGACAAATGCTTGTTATGCAAAAGAAAAATGAGGAAAGAAAAAAACTGGAGAATTAAAGAACCTCAATTTTTAAACACTAAATAAAATCTTAATCTACCATTTATTTTAAAAAAAGATTTAAAGGACCAAACAAGAAATCGAAAGTTCTGAAATTTTTTACATAAAAACAATGACAAAAGTTTCCAAAAGTATCGATACTGATTCTCTTTTGGGAAGGACGGAAAATTCAACTTTTTTTATTAAAAAATAATTCAAAATTTTGTTAGGGTACAAAGAATTATTTCTCTAAATCTCGGAGAAACTCTAACCAATTTAATTATTTTGTCAAGTAATAATAAAAACTGCCATCTACCATCCATCCAATTTTTCGATTATGCATTCTTACTTTTTTTTCTTAATTCTCTACGATCAAAGAACAGTGTTATAGTTTTCATATTCTGTAAGATGAAGAAAAGTTTCTTTAATTCAAAACACCGACTTTATTAGAGCTGACATACAGCTCCGACAGAGTGCGTACGTACCGTATGAAGAGTATTCTAGTAGAACACGAACTTTTTACAATTAAAGAAATCGTTCTCCATTTCAAAATATTTAAGAAATTTCAAATACAAAAAATATCAATTTAAATATTTTAAATATTTTATAAAAGATTTTAGTGGTGGCCATCAGCTCGGCCTCTACATTTTCTTTTACGTTAAAGAATCAAATCGTATCAAAAATGTTGTGATCAAAACAGATCAACACTTAACTGAATATGAATTCAAACCTTGATGACCATTTAGCTATTTGATATAATTACGGTCTCATATTCCCGGTATCCCGGCATGAGACCGTAATTATATCAAATATGTATTTGCATTCTACTTGTTTTCTATATTTATACATAATAAATGAAAATATCACATGTTCCAATTTACAGAAATTACAGAAATTTCTGTTATTTAAAACAAAATATCTTACAACTTGTATACCTACGGTAAACCATAATGTTATACATTCTGTAATACCGATAAAATTTCTTAACTTTTTTCGATAAGGTTTAAAACTTTTTTTTTTTAATGTCAACAATGTGTAAGAAAAGGAATCTTATAATATTATTGTAGAAAAAAAAAAGTCTACATACAAAGTTGTTGCACATGGATAGGTATAATCGCATTAAAGTAATTACATATCAGTAATTGTTGTATACTAACCAATTTTATATATAGGTATACATAATTTTTTTTTTGTAACTACCGTAGCCCTTCCGTATACCTATAATATTTTTCTATTATAAACCACTAACGAAAGTGAACAGTACAAAAAAAGGACATATTATAAAAAATTTTGTTTTTTTAAGGAAACAATTGATTCAGTTGACGTTTTGAAAGGAAATACGTACATATACAAGAAAGGTATAAAGAAAAGAAAAGGACCAGAACACAAGAACAGAATTTTTGAAAAAGGAAAGAAGAAGAAATTTGCTTTTTTTTTTTTTTTGTGTTCAAGGTATATTGGATTTTGCGGTTTTAAGGAAATAAAAATTTCGTGTGTTCTTCAAATTTATTTTCAATGTATACGCGCACATTTTTATAATGGATAAGGTTTTACAGTTTTGAACCTATATATACTTAATGCACAAGTTTAAAGGTGTCAGATTTTTTTTTTTCTTTTTTTGTTCAGCAAAAAAAAAAAAACGGAAATGTATTTTAGAATTTAAATTGAAAAAAAGTGAAGAAAAAATTTTTTTTCTCGTTTTTTTTTCTTCTAAATTGAAAATCTATTGTAATTTAAAGTACTCGATAACATTTGTTAGGGAATTTTTTTCTTGTATATTTTGTACCTATGCATTCTTTTCTGAAAGTAAATTGTTAACAAGTTCTTACACTTTCTTTTGAGGGTGTTATTAAAAGGAAAATACAAATTGTGTAGGCGTTTTATTTAGATTTTTTTCTCATTTTTCTTTTTCTTTATTTGACAAATTTTCACTTTGACAATTTAATTTGAGATTAACTTGTTAAATTATTTCCCTATTTTTATTTTTTTTTTAAATTGAACTTATATTCAGTATTTTGAGATTGTAAGGATAAAAAAAAATGTTGGTTCAATAAAGTTTTTTTTTAGTGAAACATTTGTTAATGAAAAATGGAATGCGGTGTTTAGAGTATGTAATCGAAAATATCCTTTTTATTTTTTTAATTGCATCTTTCATATTAGAATTTTGATATTATAAGTTAAATTAAAGATTTTAATAATATTGATTTATAATTTTAAAACATCTCGTATCATTATAGATTTTTCAATATTAGAGCGGCAGATTAACTATATTAACTTACATAGTACATATATGCGGCAATATACATTAATTAACTATTACTATAGAAAATTTTGGTTCAATGAAGATCTTCATGAAGATCTAATTTTGCCAGATTAAATTCATATTTATTGAATTGAAAATTTAAGATTCCTTTTTTATTAATTCATTGAAAACAGAGCATTTAAATCTAAATTAAACAATATTTTTCAGCAGTACCTTTTACAGTATAATTTTAAAAAGGAACTTTTAATATACAGAGCAATTCAGAAAAATATACAACAACATATACCATTGGTTAGATTGTCGAAAATTGGTAAAACATTTTACGAATGATGAAATACTTTTGGAATGATATTAGAATCGCTTTCAAAATTAACTGCTTTCACATTTAATATTTTTATAAATACCGAAAAGAGCTTACCATATACATTATAGAATACACTTTATAAAACCATTAATTTACAAACGAAACACTAAAATTTTCATTTCTAACCTTCCAATTATAAAAATTTTTTAATGTCCCCAATAATTTTATTCAAAAAACAAATTGTTTTATTGACATATTACTGCATGGTTATCATTACTATAAAAAATTTGACCTCCAACGACTTTTCATGTTTACGAACTATATGAATTCATAAGATATTATATTAATCTCTGAACAGAATATAAATAGCTTATATTGAAAAATATATAGATAAGATCTTTCTTAAATAAGAACAAACTTCTTAAGCAAAAAATGAACGTTTGGCGATTGTCCAAAGTTCTTTATTTTAAAATTTTTTGTCATCAAAATTTCTTTAACATTTTAATTTGCCTTTTAAATTTCGTATTACCTATTACTACGTTATACCACCCACTGGGATAGTTAACTAGGAAAATTACTCAAAAACAAAAAAGAAAATTATGAAAATTACAAATTTCAAATACTATTTAACCTAATTTTAAAATGGCATCAGAACAAATACGAAGCAAAAATAAATATAGAAATTTTGAAAAAGCAAAAAAATATTTTTCATATAAAAAAAAAAATTTATTTGGAAATTTAAATGGTGCGTGTAAAAATATAATATTAAATATGTTTTTTGCTGAAATTCCCGGAAAATACGAGGAAATACTTTTCCAATGATATTAAATTACATTTATTTTTCTTTCTATATACATACATACATTTTACATTAATAAATTCAGAATTCACTAAAAGAGATATAAAAAAATTTTTTTTCACTTCTCTTTTTCTCTATGTTTGCCCTTAAATGAGATGAGTTCAATCAGGATGTAACAAAGTGATTTAAAATGATGATGATATGTCAAAATGTAACAAATAATAATATGAATGAATACCGACCTTCTTAAAACACATACAAGGGGATGTGTGTACGTATGTTCTGAAAAATAGGGAAATTATTTGTAAATCTATACTTATACAACAATATAAGTGTAGTTATCCACTCTTTAATTTTTCATTTATATTTTTATTTTATTTACAAATTAACAAATTACATTATTAATTTCTTAAGTGAAAAAAAAAATTTTCCATCAAATTTACACTAGTCGTTTAAAAAGTACTTAGGAAAAGAGAATTCAGGTTTTGAATTTTAATTGTATAATAAGCAAGGGTAAATTCAAGGAAATTAAAGTGTCTTAATCGATTTAATGTGCGTATGCTACACCAATGCAAGTACAAAAGTAAAAATTCAACGAAGCTTCTATAGAGCTCGGGTTTCCGAATATAAATCCCGGAAATTTCATTTAACTCCAAGTTATAAAGAATAAGTTCCCTAATTGCTACTTTTTAGGCGTTGACGGCAAAATTTATAAAAATCTAGTTCTGTAAATAAGTGATTTTATTTTTCCATTTCCGGAATAGTTCGTTTTTGTTTGTCTGTGTTTATTTTATTACTCTTTCATAGTCCGTTCGTGCTTTCCGAATTTTGTGTTCTTGTTCCGAATGTTTATTGTAAATAAAGCTTGAGTTTAAATTAAATAACACGTAATATCATACAATTTTATGCATGTTCAAAATATATTATGCAAAAATTTCTAAAGTAGGACATAAGAAATATTCAATATTCCTGAAAAAATTGTGGGATAAAACTATAATAATTGACTAGCACTGACATTATTTCAAAACACTTAATTCATGACTTAAAATCACTTTGATGCTTGAATATATTTACACAAACTATAATAAAAATCCTGAATTATTGCATAATATCAATTCAATATCAAATTACTTTTAGCGAAATTCAAATTTAAATTTACTAGAATTAATACTATAGAAAATATTCTATAGAACTCGGGTTTAACTCCTCATATATTAACATGTATTCCATTGAAATATTAACATAATTTATTAATAACTGCAAATTTAACGGCCAAGACAATTATTTATTATTCAGCCTCCGTATTTTATCATGTGACCTTTGTGAGGTAAATGCTATTTACGCCATATGTTTCATATCAAATCTCAAGACAGATTTTTTAGTGATTGTACCATAATTTTTCTTGTATTTTCAAGAATATTTAAATTGAATTATAAGAAAATTAAGAATAAATTTGATGAATAAATAAGGAAAATAAAAAAAAAATTATTTTTATGATTGCTCATGATAGGTTACGGTTGTTATTAGTAATTTTCAAAGAATTCTATATAGTATAGAATTTTCGCCGTCTTCGGAGTCCAAGAATAAGAATTTTAAATTTTTTTTTCTCTTATTATAAATTTTCAAATTTCATTTATTATAAAATATGTTTGAATTTTGTTCATCATCGTTTCTGTTAATATTAATCTATATTATAATTTTAAATTGAACATAGCAAAATACAACATATGATTAAGCTTTGTAGAATAAGAGAGGCAAAGTTTTTATACCGCAGAATATAAAAAGAAAATGGAATGAATGAAAATTGAGACACGCACTAAAATTATGACAGATAAGATAGGTGTACATCATGTTAACACTCGCGTACATAGACAATTTTTTTTTTATTTAAAATTATTTTAAAAATTTTTTTCTCAAATCTAAAATGATGATGGTTCTGATAATATAATATGGATGACTAATGTGATGATGATGATGTTATTGGTGTTATTATATTACTATATATGTGTGTGTATGTGATGGCGATGAAAAAGAATGATTATAGTGACAGGATAGTCACGATCTTCAATGTATAATTAAGTATAAAATGATAGGTTCCATTGAGTTCTTAGAATTTTAAAGAAACTATTATTGAATTAAATATGGCTATAGAGAAAGAGAATATTATGTACATACAAGAATTTTATATTTTTTATAACACAAATGTATTTTATATTTTTATAACAAGAAGGCAATTCTTATTTACTTATATATACACGGGAACCTCTATATATAACGCCATCTTCATATAACTACTTTTTGTGCTTAATAAATAGAATATCTGTACATTACGAATTGTGTTCGTAATATAGGAAATATTTATTTAACAAAATGTCTATATTACGAACAAAATGTTTATATAGGTGTTCGTTATATGGAGATTTCACTGCATGGGGCTCAATTAATCTTCATAAGTTAAAATTATTATATTAAATTAATAATAAAATCTAATTTAATTATTGAATACGTTAACAACATCTGAGTGCATCTAAATGAACAGAAATTAATACAATTCAAAAATTATTTGACCTATTGAATATCCAATTTATTTCACACAAATCACACAAATATTATGCAAACAGCGATCTTTTATAATACTCAACACCATTTCCTGATATAAAAACTTAATTCAATAAGAATATTTTTATATATATTAAAACCAATCTAATTAGACCTGCAACTTAAATAAAAATAATTGAAACTTTCAATTATATTTCTTAATACTTTTAATATTCAAATAAATTCTGATTTTTATTTTCAGGTTTTCCACAATTAAAATCAACATTTGGTTCATCAGCGAATTGTTTAACAGGTAAGGGCAATATATATTTTTTAAAATAATAATTTAAATAATAATTTGCATATATTTAGGAGCAATTTGTCACCATTCATTTAATTCATTTTTACGTATTTATTATCCTTTTTACATTCTCGTATTTTTTTTTTTAATTACAATCAGCTGATAGCTTAATGAGAAATATGAGATATATACATTGATGATAAAGAGAATTTTTATTAATTGTTGAGAGTTTATATGTAATTTGAATTGTGGTTTTTAAACTTTTCTCAATTCTCTCATTGTTAATTTCTCAAATCTGTATTATTCGTTAAATTATTTTTGCAAAAATTTTTTGATTGTATTTTTTTTTGGATTTTTTTTTCTCTTATGCTTATTATCCACAATAAATCATTCATTATGGATGCAAATATAGAATGTGGAATGATATTCAAATGTAGCATTTTAAATTCAAATTTATTGAATATTTTAATATAGAGAAATCGGGATTTAAAGTGTAGTAATTTTTAAATTAAGTATTATGAAAATTATTCCTTAAACTCATTATGTTTTTAAAGCCATATATTGAATTATAAATATTCGGTTGTATGGAGTCCTTTTCATTTGAATTTAGCAAATATTTTTATTATGATAACTTTCACCAGATAACATGTATTAACATTATAACATAATCATCTCTATTGAATTAGAGATTGTGTATAAAATACAACTAATTCTAAATAAATTTTTTTAAAATAATTGAACATCCTTTTCATCTGTGTATAAAACACAAAAAGGAATGAAATTTAAGTTGTACGAACATTGTCTATTTATTATTGATGTTATTGTTTTGTACTAAAATTTCATCATTAAATATTTTTAGATTATTTTATCCGGAGTACTGATAAAATTTAAATTATTTAAGATTTTAGTTGGGAAAAAAATTACTTGGAAACTTATTCATGTTAATTACATGCTTATTACGAAATCATCACTAAGTTGCATTCCAACTTGTACTTCTTCTCAGACTCGAATTAAAAGAAATTGTTTTGAGTTGATGACTTGACTCAACAACACTTTTTGGATTTTTATTATTTGCACATAAAATTTTTTCATATTAAAAATAAATTTTTGTTACTGCCAAAATCACGCGTCTTTGTTTATTGTGCAGATTCATTTTTTTTTTCTTTTGCAGTTTCCACAATAAGTGTATTAATTTTTTTCTTATTTTTTTCGTCTTTTCTTGCTCCCTAAGGTTATTATGTTTATTTTTATTTTCTTTTTTGTTTTATACCACATATTTTATAAGTAAAAGAGAGAAGAATATAATCTTGTGTGTATTTCAATAATAAAAAGGATAATAAAACAGGCAATCAAATTGAATTATGGTTTTAATTCATGCAAAAGAAAATCAACAACAAAACAAAACAAAAAAATAAATGGCGCAACAATTTTATTACTCTACCATTATTTTTTTCACTTCTATGATTTTTTATGGTTATTGTTTGTTTTTTTTTCTTAATTACTTTCAATAAAAAAGAAATTTGATTCGATTTTTTATTTATTTTTTTTATTTTTTCTTTTCTCGGTTTACTTTTGAATAAATTCGTTCAAATTGTGTGAATATAAGCAAATTATAGGACAATAACTTAATACCTTTAAGGAAGAGTTCAATGAATCTTGAATAATTTCGAAAAAAATAGAACAATTGCTGTACAAGAAGTTTGAAAGGAGTTTTTGAATTGCATTTAAAGTAAATTTATTTAAGATATATATATATATTTATATATATATATATATATATATATATATATATATATATATATATGTACATACATTATATACATACGAGTATAAATAATTTATTATTTATAAATAATTTTAATGGGTAAACTTATATTTAAAATTTTAAATTATTCTGATCAATAATTAAAATTTTAAAAGGCAAGACATTAAAAGCTGCTTTTACTGTCCAGTAAATTTCTATTACCTTAAATCTCATAATATTATAATATAAATATGAATTTAAAATATATAGCACCATATAACAAGGTAAACTCACAAGAGTTAAAATTCATAACAGCAAATATCATGAGTTTGAAGGAGATTTAAAAAATCTTAAAAATATTATTGAAATTAAGGATAAGTTAGGAATGTCGGCAACTAAAAAATCACTTTTACTCATATAATGACAAATGATCAATTAATTTCTCAATCACATCTCAATTTTTTAAATGCCTAAATTGAAATTTTTATATAAATTTCAAGTATACGAGTGGCTCTAATAACATTTAAGAATGCTATACAACAATTTTATTTAATGCTATAATTCAAAGGACACAATTTTTATTAATGTGAAAAAATTTTAATTAAATTATTTTCGTAAATTATAATTATTTTAAATCGGGGTTACCCTTTTCTTTTAATAGAAATAAATTTCATTTTTTATATTTCTCTATATTTTTTTTACTTTGAAATTCTCAAATTAACTTCAACTGTATTTTGTTTTTTCTATTCTATAACATACCACGTGTACACATATGTCAAAAGTAAATTTTATTAGGTATAAAAGTAACCTATAAAAATGTTTCAACCTTTTACTAAAATTTCGTACGTACTTTCAAATTAATGTTCATATGTTTGTGGTGGTTGTTTGTTCAAAGGAATTTTTTACTTTTATTTACTAGCATAATTTTTATATTTTGTTATTGTTTGTTGTTCTTCTTATATTTTTCGTTTTTCTATTTAATACTATTCATAGAAGTCAAAAAACCACCTTATCCTTTATTAGAAATTTAACAAAAAAAAAAACGACAAAATCCACATATGAATGCTTATTTATTTTACTTGTTCTTCTTGTTTCCCTTATTTTGTAAGTATTTTCGTTTTTTTTTTGTTTCTCATTTAATCCGTGACGATACGTTTATTTGTTATTATGGAATGTTTTAATTGAATTTTTAATGTATGTTGTTTTATCTAATAAATATTATGAGAATATGTAAGGATATGTGAGGAATCTATATATATAAAATTACCATTACCGTACATGGTTATATGAAAATAATGGTACAGGGTGTTAATTATAATTATTTTATCTATTCAATATGATTTAACAATGTGCAAATGTAGTAGATGTTCTTAATTCACACAACAATTACAATAAGTTCTACGATTATTAGATGTTGTGAGTAGATGTTGAATAAATGAATAATTTTTCTCGATAATATCCTAAGGTGTATTAAGTATTTGGTTAAAATAAATAGTTAAATTTTTATACAATACCTGTAATAATAAAATTTCCATTAATATCTAAATTTAAATTTAAACATGATTTTAATTTAATAATTTTCAATTACTACTCTATACTACTCGAGTTATTGAAATTTGGTATGGCTATAACAATTAAACATGAGGCATTTGTTCGTATAACAAATTGCAATTTTCGTTTTAATATTAATTAATAAAAAAATAAACATAAAAATGAATTAAATTAATTGTTCATATTTATTCTATACCACATAAAGGCATAGGTCTATCTCATGCTACCATTATCGTACTTTTTGAATTATTTTACATAATTCCAGTTTAAATAAGATGATAAAATATAATAAATTCACATGAAATAAGTTAGGATTATAAAAATAAATCGAAAACAGAATGTATATCAAATCTCAGAGTATAACAACACATTATACACCCGGTATATGAACTTTATTCATATATTAAATTGGATAAAATAACTGTGAAATTGGTTCAAATATGTTAGTTATTAACACATATGTTCGCTCCTCATTCATATTATCCTTCTATATTTTATCTCATACCCGTTCTTTATATATTGTTTCATATACACATATAGAATTTTTTCATGATGGTAAACTTATAAAATATATATCTATGTTCGTTGATTACATACGTTACAAATTTGTAAAAATTTTTGCCTTTATTATCTTTTTCGTTTTGTTGGTTTTTTTCTTATACACCAGACAGAAAAATACCAACCAACAATTTTTTTTTTTGTATGATTTCTATTGTTTTATTTGTTCTGGTGTGTTGATTTTTTTTTTTCAAACGAATAAAGACAAATAATTTTTAAGGTGCTAATGTGAGTATAAAAAAATATATAGAGAATAAAAACAAAGATTTATAAGTTAAGTGAATTTTTCGGTGTGAATCCTTTCTTCTCTTTGTTGGTCTATGAATATTGTTTTTTTAATTTTCATGAAATACGCTATCTGAGAATATAAAAAGTACTTCTTGATTAAAATCATATGAATTCCATAAAACTTGTTAAAAGTTTTGAAAATGCAATGAGTTTTATAAAAAAGAAATATTTGAAAAAAATCAAAATGATTACTACAAATTCCTCCGTAATCATGTGATGATCAGAAGGTCCAAAATTTTATTAATTATATAGAAATAGAAAGATAGTAAATCATAAAGCAATCAAAACTAAAATTTGCCAAATAAATATTGAACTTACATATATGCGGTAACAAACTCTGGAACAAAATCTGAAATGAAGAATATTAGAAAAATTATTTTAAAATTCATATTGGCAAGAAAGTAACAGGAAAGAAGGATGTCAAGTCATTGGGCATATACAAATTGATATTTTTCCTAATAGAAATAAATTTTTTTTTAATAACAACTACCTAATGACAAACCGATAATAGAATTAAATGAATTAATTCACTAATTTGACATACAATATTATTTTGCATTCAAAATTTTATTTTGATTAATATACGACATTTTGTAAATAATAAAAAATCATTCTAATAAAAGAATGATCCGCGTAACAAAGAGAATAACTGTTCAATTTATTTTATTTTTATAATGATAATATAAGACTGATAATCCTTCGTGAAATCACGAAAGCATATCCTAATATCAACATTTCAATTCAAAAAATTTCAAAATTGTCATTTCAAATTTTTGTGTTCATGAAGCTTCAAATTAATTAGAACGCCTGAGGATCAGTTTTGTATAATATTTGTAATTAAAATTCCCCAAATGGTCGAAACTTTAATATAATCAAAGATGTTCTTCGAAAATATTGAACCCAATTTTAAAATCGATAAATTTATTTAAATTGGTTTCCAAATTTTTATAAAGCAACTACATTCTTAAGAAAATTCTGAAATATATGCTTATATACATTTTAAATTCAGCATTCTACAGAAATTTAAAATTACCTTTGAAACTAATATTCGCCACAAAATTATGATATTGAAATTATGAGCATTTTTCTTAATCAACTTTTCATATTCAATAATTAATAACCCATAAACCAATACGCTTTTATTTTGAAGTAATGTTTATATTACTCACTTTAGTGAGTAATATAAACATTACTGACCCTTTAATCCTCAAAACAAGAAATATTTTTTAAAATAAAAAAATTCTGTGTAGAAAGACATACAAAAATTGTGTACATAAAGTGTCCTTTTTTCATCTTTTTATTATGATTACTACTATAATAAGTCAAGTAGTATCCTGTGAACATTCATTCCCTTTTACCCATAGTAGCTATACAAAACTATAAATAGTTTACAAAATGTGAAAAGAAAAAAAAATCTTACATAACTACTCCAATTTTATTATTACTGCTACTTTACTTATTTGTTAATCCTTATAAAAAGGATTTTTTTTTCTTCTCTATAAAAGATTTACAAGAAGAGAAAGAAAAACCGAGCAAATTATATACGAGCAAAAATAAAGAAATAGTCAACTAAAAAAGTGCGAATAGATTTAAATTTTCTTTATTTCGTATAAGACTTGCAGTACATACGAAATAAATAAGAAACGGCAATGTACGACTCTAGTATTAGCATAAATGAGCAACAAAGAGAGAACCGGAATCGCAACATTTCAAGGGATTTTCGACGTCATTTTTTAAATAGATACAAAAAAGAAAAAATGAATACTTTCTTTTCATCTGTCTTTTATGCGAATGCAAAAAAAAAATAAATGAAATCTAAGCTCTTCTTGGTATACAAACATAAACATCAAGGAAAGTATAGAAGAGATTTCCTTGAATAGTACCATCAGCATTTTCTTTTATTACATGGTGTTTTATCATATAAATGAGAAAATTGGTATAAAAAATTGAAATGATGATGCTCTATTCGCAGTCTAAGAAATCTTTAGTGGCCATGATTATTTTTTTATTTTTTTATTTTTTTTTTAACATTTTCTATGTACACTAACGCTTTTATGTATACATTTTTTTCTCATTCCTCGTTTTTTAATCCTTAAGAGTGCAATTCAATCTACACTTTTTTTATTTGCTTATTATTTAAGAAAAAAAAAACAAAAAAAAAAAATGTTAAAGAAAAGTTTATTTTAGAAGGGGTTAATAATAAGCATTAAGAATTAAGATAAATATTTTAAGGTAATGATGATAAGACACTCGAAAACTTTCCCGATTGTTTATACTCATAAATAATGTTAAATTTAGTTTTATGTTTGTTAGTTAACAAATAGTTAAGAAAACCGAAAATGTTAATTTAATGTGTTACAAGCTCTTGTAATTGCAAATAAACGTCTCAGTTCTTCTATGGCAAAACATACGGCTTTTCGAAAGTAGTGTTTCTTAAGTGATTTGAAAGTTAGTTTTACAAATCAAATACATATTTAAAAGAAACTCATAAATAACAAAATGGGAGTGTATGTTAATAGAAATTAACATATTAAAAACAATTCCAGAGCAGCTTAAGTGATTAAAGAGGGTATAATTATTTAGTAAAGTCTAGAACAGAAAAATGTTTGGAAAAGCGCTAATACAATATGTGGAGTAGAGAGAGAAATGTGAGAAATGTAAAAAATGCGGCGTAGACAGAAAAGTGAAAATTTACCTCATATTTCTCTTTGAGTAAAATACTTTTTTCAAATACATATAACGCATGTAGTGTTGCAAGATCGCGGCACCTATTTTTTCAATTCACTATTTGAAATAAAATCAAATAGCTTTTGATGAATAGACTCAAAATCAAAATATTAGAGAATTTTCAGGACAACAATTGATTCTAAATTATCCAATGCAATTTATTGTGGAAATTGGAATCTATATGAGAGTTAGGTTTCTACAAGCAAGTTAATTTAAATTTTCTCATCCCGATAATGTTCGCTAAAGCTAACAAAATTTTTGATCCCAAATTTTTTGAAAAGAGCGCAGTTCTTGATATTACTAATTATAAATTTTCCGTGCAATATCGGGAAATTAAAAACTACTAACGAGAAAAATTAAAAAAGCAATTTTTTTTTTCACTAAAAATTTAATATTTTTTTATTTTTTTGTTTTGCATTTTTGCTCCAAATGTCACTCAAGTAAAATAATGACATTTTTTCAACATAAAATGATGATAGAAACGAAAATTTTAGTTATACAGCTAAGTACTAGAAAAATTATTTTAGTGGATAATTTAAAATTATTGACACAGAGTGGTTAAACTTAATGTTGAACTTAAAATGACATCCTATATAAAATTAATCCAAATAGAATCCCTATATGAAATATGTACACTATACATAATATAGGTTGTAAATTACGTCATATTAGTATAAAGGTGTAATACAAAATGAAAGAAAATAATTTTTTTTTTTTTAAATAAATTAAAATCCATTTTCTTTTTCACTCCTTATGTTCATATTATAAAAATAATTTCTTTTAATTAAATCAAAAAAGTTACTAATTATGAGAAGAAGATGGTAATTAATTTTGAAGAAGGAATGAAAATGAAAAAAAAATTAAAGAATTTTGAGTAAATCATTTGATACAATAATGTCGAATATTGGAATTAAAAGTTCTTAGTTCTTTTACAAAAAAATTTAGTTTTCAAACTAAAAATGACGTGTATAGTTCAGTCATTGGTATTTAATTTTAAAATGCCGAATTTGTAGCAATAACGAAAAGAAATTTCACAGCCTACGGCATTACTATTCTATGCACTTATTAGCACGCAACTAAAAGGAATTGTATTGAACGAATTGGGAATCAGATTTGGACACAACATTATTCATAAACGTAATATATGTCCACCATTATATTCTTCAACTCGTATTGGAATTACGATTATTAACCCTCTCAAGGTTTATATGTCAAGCAATATTGTACAATAAAATGTCTACATTTTCTTTTAATTCTACATTTGTAATTATTTTTGAATATCAAACTTTGGTTTCATCTGTTCCTTACAAAATTTTTCTATGAACCATTGTGATTTTATATCTACAATTCGAAATCTTTCAAACTTAAGTAAATTATTATAAACTGGTCATTAGTGAAGCACTTTTTTCCTGTGTCATTTTGCAATTTATATACTAATCATAAGTAAATAGTGAAAATTTTTAAAATTTTCTGGTCATGTCTTATATTTCCTTTCTTTCAATTAATTCTCAAAATATATATATAGGAAAGCCCATTCATAACACGTATCAAATCGCTCTCTACATATTTTTTTATGTTGTACAATTTGTTTTATTAAAATTTTAAATAGAAATATGTATATAGGTAGAGTATAATATAAAATATAGGTACTTAAAAATACTATAAGGACTATTTTCTTTTCTTTCATTTTATAATTATATAATTTTAATATTAAAAATGCCAACTAAGGAATAAAAAAACAAAATAAGAATGAGTGTAGCACATTAAATTTCATATTGACATCCTATTAAGTTTTTTTTTTTCTTCTTTTTTTTATATACATATTTTCACTCAAATGCTAAGAAATTTTCTTATCATAATGAAAAATAGTGTTGATAATAATTATGATAAGTTTTGTGGAAATAAAAATGAGCATCCTTAAATTTAAAAAAGTCAGTCATATATAATTGGTGTATATGCAAATTTCAAAATGATAAAATATAAAATATCCTTATACTATTAAAAGAACAAGGAATATAAAATCTAAAAAGGATAAAAATTAATTTATGTTTGTATGAATGTTAATAAAATAATAATGATATCAATGGAAAATTGTTAATTAGAGATTCAGTATTAAGAAATTCTTTTCATAAAACTATAATGTGAAGGCGATAAAATTATTGAAAGGATATGGTGTGAAAAAAAAAATGAATTTCCTGAATATCTTGATAATGTTACTCTTGAATTTTGATTTTTATTACATTATTCTTTTAATTAAGGTTTCCGATATTTTTATTGAAATGAATTTTAAAAGGTATATATGGTGTAAAAATTACAGCCAAGTATAGCAAAGGGTCTATTTAATTTTTACTTGCAAAAATTAAATTACATTTATTATTGTAATTTTAATAATGCAATTTCAGCCATTTTGTTATATAAAAAATTTCGTTTTCTTGTTTTGTTTTCTCTATAATTGAATAATAGTATAATTCAAAAATATAAAGTAGCAGTATAGAGCGTTGATGTGCTCTTATATGTCAATTAGCGAAAAGTAAGCGCAAAAAAAAAACAAAAGACCATCAATTTTTATTCTTTGTATTTTATTCTTCATTCTGTATTTTATTCTTCATTCTACATACCCATTGTACACATATTAACGTACACACTCAAAAAAACAAGTGTGTATTTTATTAAAAAAAAAAAACTAGAATTATTTTACCAATAAAAATAGCCAAATTACCCATTTTTGAAGTTACCCAGTTTTTTGTATATTCCGAACTTTTCTATCAAGTTGTACTTGTAACATTTATTCATTAAAATAATTTGAATTGATATTTCTAAAAGTGTTCTTCAACAAGACTCTTAAGAATAAATTGCGGATTCCAAAGTTATATACAAAAGTGATAGAAAATTTCTCTAACATAATCAAATCAAGAGCGTAAAGCACAACTGAAATTCCTATCCAAAATCCCTTTAAAAAAAACTTGAATCAAGCCTAAAATTGTTGTAGTTGTTTGAGGTCACGAGTACTCATTAGATTGGTAATATTTTTTTTTTAATACAGGTGTTAAAAATTATCGAAAGACAAAGATAGGCGGACTCAACCTGTCATCAGACCTATAAATAGTGGGGGACTTCAATCCAATCTAAAACGCACTTGGATGGTCATAAATTCCTAAAATAGTCAAACTGACTAACAATTAGTTTTGCTCTATCGTGTTTTTGTATGTATATTCCATGAAGGAAGGCACGAAAGTGCTGTCAGAGCACTTTAACCTAATTCGAAAGATCTCATTCGTTTCAATTTTTTTGTCCAAAGCCTATCCCCTATAAGTGGGAAGGCCTCGAAATTTACATGCTGTTTCAAACGCGCCCTATGATTCATGACACAGTTCGTTATCTCCTCACTTACTTGGTGGACACCCAGATTCGTAAGTAAGAGTGGTAATATAAAAATTTTTAATTGAATTTTTGATTTTTTTCGTTCTGGTATATGAAAAAATCATAATCCTCCGAATTTTTAGAAAATGAAAAACAACACCAATTTTTTGAGTGTATACAAATTCATAAATAAAATAAATTCATCAAGGATAATTATAAATAAAATTGTGACAAAAAATAAAGGGAAAATAGCAATGAATGAAGTCAAAAAATTAAGTAAAAATTTTTTTTTATTTCTTTAAACAAAATAATTGTACGAGAAATGACGGCTATTTTATGCGAATCATTAAAACTTTTTCAGCGTTTTTTTTTTTATTAAGTGGAGGCAAAATTCTATTAAAATATGCAAGAAAACAAAAACAGAAACAAAAATATGGCACTGACAATGACAACACTTTCCTTTTTCCAATCCTTTTAAAAATTATTATTTAAAATTTTGTTTTGTTGTTTTTGTCTTTTGTAATATTACTCAAAAAGTACTTTTTCGCAATTTTATATTTATTTCATTAGATAACGCTATTTTAATACTTTTATTCTTTTAAAGGAAAATTAAGATGAAAAATTATAAGAAATGGCGGCTTTCCTCCTATTTTGTTGCAATATTCGCCTAGCTCTTCTCTTATTTTACTGTACTTACATAATATTATACTCTTGCTTGAATAACTTTTATAATAAATCTTGATGCTACTTTATATCCTTTGAAATTATCCTTTTTTTTTTGTTATGTATGGAAAGAATATTTTTTTATATGCTTCATTCTTTCCTTTTTCTTTTGTTTTTTTTTGCATTTTTTTGTTATAATGATAAGTGCAAATTTGCTGAATTTATCATCAGAATTAATCCTTGTCTGAAGGATGGTAATTTGCTTTGACGATAAATCAAAAGAATTGTACGAAAAAAAAAATGTTGGCATATAAAAAATTATTCCTTTTTCCAGTAAGCAGGTGAAGGAGACTAATAAGAACAATAACTATATACAAGAATAATAAAGAAAAAACAGAAAAAAAAAATAACAATAAGAAAATAATTAATTTAAGCACCAAAACTATTCTTATACATGTAGAACGTAAAAAAATGAAACTTGAAAATTTTTTTTTTGTTATTTGCTTTTTCTTATTTTATTTTTAATTAGCGAAAGTTGCACTACTAGCAACATGCTTATATAAGAGTAAAAGAAAATAAAATGTAATTCATTGCTTTAATCCCAAGGACATAAAAAATATCAACAATCTATGCTACACCGGCAATCTTAAATATAAGGGAAACCAAATAATCGAGTTTGAACTAATGTGGCATAAATGAAATTTAGGGCAAGTGTTCCGTTCAAAATTTGTACTGCATTTACTATAGTAATTTTGGTTATTATAGTAATCAAAAAAATGTTCTGTCCGGAGTAAAAAGCCGCTCAAACCCAATATTTATTGCAATAAAACTTTTCTGATTTTATAAAATTTTATTTATAGAGAGTAAAATTCAACCGCATATTCAAAATTCAATATTTAACTCACATTTCCCTAATTGTATACAATTTTGTAAATTTTTCATTAAATTTTAAAATAAAACTAAGTAGGAAAATTTAGGAAAATAAGACAATGTCAAGAACAAATTTAATATTTTATTAATTTAATCAAATTTGTTGTAACATACAGTTGTTTGAGATGAACTGTAATCACACATGTTAGACTATATAAATTTAGTTTTGAACTAAACAAAATTTTCCAAATTTTATACAAATTTTACAAGAAATTTTTAGTCAATTTTAAAATATAGAAAAAGCTTAAATTAGATATTTGTTGATTCAATCAACTTTGGTGTAACACACATTTGGTTGGATCGAACTTGCATTATATTGTATAATTTGGTTTGAGCCGAATAAAATTTCGCTATTACAATATTTGAGTTGCTAAAAAATTTATTTTACAATAAATCAATAATATTTTATATTAAAATAATAAATTTTAAGAATATTTCAAGTCAAATTTCTAAATTAGTACCAGATGAAACGTTATGTATGCCAACATATATCATTTCTGTATAAAGTGCATAAAATTCAATTTTATTTTATATTACTCAGGATACTACAAAATACGATCCTATACAAAAAAAAATTGACATAAAAATCTTCATGAAAGGATAACATACTAGAATTACATTATTATCATTATTATTGTTGTACATATCAATTGTGTTCAAATTAGTAATGCCTAAAATATAAAAAGTAACCCTTTTACTAAAAAGATAACAAATAAACAATTTACGAATATGTAACATAAATACATACAGTTTGTTTAAAAATAGCTTGTTTAATATCCTTTGTATATAATATGAATTGTGAAAAATAAAATTACAAAATAGATTTTTGCAAATATTTCAATTTTCATACATATAGGAATTTATTTTCAAAAATTCTTTTTTGCCTTAAATATGTTTCGAAAATTAAACCAATAAATTACCAATTAGATTTCTAATTCATTTACCACGTGCCATTTCATATACTTACACATCACATGAAATTGTCATGTGACATATGCATACATTCGAAAATAATACAGTTATACATACTTTAAATGCACACATGTACCACAATTACACAATATGTACGTAACATTATTTTATTTGTTTTCCTTTACAAATTAAACTCGAAAATTAGTCCTTTAGATAATTTTTTGAGCAAAAATATTTAGTGTGACAAATTTAGTTTTTCTACGCACCTTTTATATGTGCATGCATTATAATATAAAAAAATTATTTTTCGTTACCCTTTATATTGTTACTAACTCACTTGTCTACTACATAATATATGTGAACTTGGGGATATTAAGAGAAAATTGAAAATTTTAAATTATACAATTTTTAAACAAAACAGATTGGATCATTTTTATTATAATATGTATATATGTATGCATATATATTATGTAGATTTTAGATTTTTGAGGGAACCGAGTACGACTGGAGGACCCCCCGAATCATCGCAGCCATTCCTGACTTATTGTGGCCTCCTCGTGCTCTCACCTATATGTATCATGTACCCAAGTATAAAGCTGGAAATATCCCCAAGGGAGTGTTGCAGCAGTTGTCGAACACTTAGTAAACCCTGTCCAAAATAATTTTGCGACGCCAGACAGCCCGTTTCGAGCAGTAATATAAAAAATCTTGTTATATAAAATCTTCTAACTAGAAAACATTAACACAAAATTTATTTTCGATTTGCTAGTGTTGGTGCATACTGCGCTACAATTGTCAATTTTCCCTGAATAGAACTGGATAATAGCTTTAAAATTAAATATAATCTGAAAAATTCCGCAGTTGAGCATATTAACTTAGGTTTCATTAGGTTTCATTCGTTGGGATTTCTTAGCACGATATATATCACGTACCTTTTAACTTTTAAATACCCTCCAGAAAACCAAATATGTTGGAATAAACCAAAAGCATTTAAAGTAAAATGATCATTTTTATTCGAAAAAATTCGAAATAAGGCAAATACACTCGAGAAATTTGAAATAAGCAACAACAAAAATTTTCAAGGGAGCAATGCTGTCACATCCTGTGTTTGGTTAAATAATTCTAAATTTGTTTAATTAGTACAGATTATGGTAAGTATTAGACTAATAGACTTCTGGTAACATTTTAATACCCTGGAATACTAAACACAGAATTCTTATAATTCCTGAACTGAAAACCATATGGAATTCTTTGTTTATTTCGTTAATTTCAAAGTGGCGCTCGCTCTAGGTAGAAAACTTTAGTAAGTTAAGTAACAATAGATTCATTGAGATTATTTAAGAAAAATATTTATAAATAGTTTAAAGTTTTTATATAATTTTTACGAAAATAGTTTTTATAACCAGAAAATTATTTGACCATGAAGAAAGGATAAATTAATTTTTTTTTATCTTAGTCTTTTTAATGTCGAAGGTGTTATTTTATTAAAGGGTCACTAAATGATTAAACAACACCTTTTCACTTCCATTTTCATGTTTTCATTAATTCTCAACTCTTTCCAGTATTTTACATATCTAAAACTTTTACAGAACTACGCGTGTTTTTTATTCATCAGTGTTTATTTAAAAATTCTTGATAATTTCTATTACCCCAAAAATTTTCATATTATAAGTAAAATGCGCATAGACTCGAGCTATTTTTTGTGCTAACATGTCATATGCCCGAAAACTAACCACATTTTAACCTAATCATTTAAAATAACAATTCGCACCCTTTCTATTTTATTTTGAAGGCTTATGTATAAATTTTAAATTGTTTTTTTTTTTCTACAACATTTTGATATTTTTATAGTCTAAAATTTTTGTATAAAATCCATTACTAGTGATAACATAGTGACAAAATAAAAACAATGATATAACAAAAATTTAAGGTAAAATATGATGGACTCGTCTAGTTTATACAGTTAAATATCCTTTTAACGAAAAGAACATCCTTATTATTAATTGAAACAATATTAAAGGGTTGGTTAGTTGCATGTTTTTTTTTCTGTATACCTGTATTCAAAGCCAATATACCTAAGGATATTATTAAATTTCCTGTTTTAGATAAGCAATCATTATTTTATCCTTTAAATTTTATACCTTACATTTTTGTTGTTTTACACACTGTTTTAGTAATCCTATATATTACAATATCACCATTAAGAGATACATTATGAGTAGATATATCTAGGGGTCTAGTTGAAAATTCTAATATTAATGATTCCAGTTCATTGACTACCATTAAAAAATAGGTTATTATAATGAATTATTACGAATTCATTCACTTTATACGCTTATTATTTTTTTACAAATGAAATTGACAATGCAATTGTATAACTTTAATTATTCCATAAAATAATATGTACATATAAAAAATGTAACAATATTAGCCCTCTAACGTAGTTATTTCTATAGTTGGTTAGAAGGAAAATATACTACTTTTTAGCGCATTAACACAATTAATACAGATTGCAAAATTTTAGGTTATAGCATATATGCAAGTATATCAAACTGTGATATGATTCTATTAATATTACAAATTGTAGAACGAATCACAGTAATGTTAGATGAGGTGGAAAATATTTTAATCCTTTTTTAGAAGTGTAATCTACATATATTAAGAAAAAAATATTAAAAAAAATTAGTTTTACATTTTGAACTAATGCAAACTTTATGCACTCATGCGAATTTCTTTAATAAAAAATTGTTAAGTTTTTGTCATCAAATTGTTAAATTTCAGAAAAATTTTTAAGTGTACGTACTCGTATAATACAATTTTATAAAACATTATATAAGATAGAATAATCAACAATCAATAAGCAAATAAAAGTACAAAAAAATCGAGTGTGTTCTTAAATTTGTTCCAAAGATTCAGCATTCTGACTGACTGGCTCAAATTTCCCATAATTAGGTCTATGAAAAGGTAAAACAAAAATATCAAGAGAAAAAGATCTAACACTAGCGCTCGTGATAATTCTATTAAAAATGTCTGGAGAGACTATGTTAGCTTTCATAATTTGAAAGATAAAAATCACATTCGCGACATCACGTCTGTTACTTAACGTCGATAAGTTAACCAGTTTAAGCCTATTCTCATATGATGGAAGAACAACAGAGTCCTCCCAAGGAAGTTGGCAAAGCGCAAGTTCTTACGAATTTTTTTTGAATTGACTCGATCCTATTAATATGAATGCTAAAATGAGGTGACCAAACCAGTGATTAATATGAATTAATATTTTACTTTAATTATTTATTTAATCAATAAATCAGTTTTAATTAATTTTTTTAACGGGAAGTTCCGGGCAATTTTTGATACGCGATAGTATGAATAATAATCCGGGATAAGACGAGTAAAATTGAAATATTAATCTCTTGCTGCGTTTGGTGTCACATTGCTTCTCAGCTTGAGCGATCAACTTCTGTTAAAAAAAATTTTTATATTCAAAATCATTGGCTACATATTTTTATAATTATTTATCATACTATAATTGGACCAATTTCCAATTCCTTTCCAATTTAACGCTTCTCTAACCGTTTAATTTTCGTATATTGTATTTCTTTTAGAATTAAAATTCTTTATTTAATAATTATCACAAAATTGTTAATTTGATATGGAATGATATATAAAATACAAAATATGAGTTCTAGAATTTCTTATTCCAAAAATTTTTCGGATAAAGCGGCCCTTTTCAAAAATGATATATCAATTTAAAAAATTTAAAACTCTTATGCGGTTTCACAATTGATAAATGTCGGAAAAATCTTCCTTTTTTTTTTCTTCATCCATAAGTGGCATCAAATTACTAAATTTGATTTTAACAGTAAAAATACATCTACAACACTTTTATTATTTGTTCAAATTAAAATGTTATTTGACATATTGACGCCTGTTGTACGAACAAATACAATTTTCGTAACATGAATTTTTGCTTTTATTATCAGGAACCTCTTCTACATTCGAAAATTGTTACAATATTTGATTTTTATTTTATTTTATGTTTATTTAGAAAGGTGCGTGGCGCTTCCTTTTTAATACACCACAAATTGTAATTAAATATTTTTCTCACGAGTTGAAAATATTTTATCATTTTTTGTGAAGTGCACATAATTTAAGTTCTAAGAAAACACTCTTGAGACAGGAGACAAAATATAAAATATTAAATACATATAAATTATACGTACGTACTCAAAAAAGACACAAAGAAGATGCGTGAGTATAATCATTGATAGCATGGTGTTACCATCAGCTATAAAAGAGAAAATATATATATAAATATATTTTATTTGTATTTGTTTAATAATTCAATTATTAGGTATAAGGAATAAATTATTTTAAAACATTATTAGAATTTTTTTGCATGTAAAATTTTTAACAGAAAAATCTTAACCGGAAACCCTCTTTTGTAATTCAAATGAAAGAAAAATTCGACATTTCACGAGAATTTAAAATGTATAGTTTTATTTATGATTTGTCGGACTTTGCTCGCTTAATTACCGACCGTGTTGCACACAGGGGGGTTATATGATGGCACCAAATTCACACGTGGAGTTTTCAGCGAAAATACGTTTTTCAATGCTCGGTATGTCTGTCTGTTGGTTTGTCTGTCAGTTACTCTATGCAGATAAGTATCTTAAATTTGGCTGAACCGATTTTCACAACACTTCATATATGAGTTTGCTTTAAGGTTGAGCCGGTTTGGCCAACTTTTGTGATATGTCAAGTCTCGGAAACTGGATATTTACTACGGGCCGATTTTATATTTTTGATTATTTTTAAGGAAATATTCAACCGATTAACTTAAAATTTCGTATATAAGCTTCACTTGACATTACAAGAAACCACAAAACTTTTGGAAGAAATCAGGAGTAAACAGTTGGACTTTTACTAATGTTCAAATTTACATTTTCGCTCATATAAAGAGAAATAATCAACCAAATGCCTTACAATTTAATATTTGAATTCAAAGTATGTGAAAACGACTTATAAATTTCTTCGGAAATTCAGGACTTTAAATCTTAACCTATACTCGTGGCCGATTTTACATGTTTTACAATATCTAAGGAACTAATTGATATAATTTGTGGAAATTTAATATTTGGTTTTTGTTTAGTACCTGAATTTACTGAAAAATTTTTTAAGGAATTTGGATAGGACAAACCGAAACTCTACTAAGAGTCAAATTTACATTTTTCTAGGTATGTTAGTTAAAAGCTTGTTAACTTCTGTTTAAAATACATTTTCATAATTTTGTGCAACATTCTTGCTAAACAAGATAATACCATATGCGATCTGTAAAGCGTTGACGACTTCAGATTTTTTTCAAGTTATGATCAAAAACCTAACAAGCTCCTTTATTTCTTTTGAAAGTGAAATATAGATTTTGAACCTAATTTATACAAAAAAGAAATCAATTGATTTTGTAAGAATAAATAAGGGCTTTTATTATTTTTGAAAAACACTGTCTTTTAAATTCAGGAATTCATATTAATGGATTTGGTCATTTGAATTACATTAAACAACAAAATAATTGTATAACCATCTAATATTCTTTATGAGTAAATTTTTTTCTGAATTGCACTACTATACGTTCATTACAATTTGAATCACAAAATCTCAGCAACATTGTTAACAAATTCAATAGTATTGCTAAACCATAATATTATCTTGCATATTGAATTTACCTATTATAAATTGAATTGTTAACAGCGGGGCTCAGTTTACTTCTTCTAAAAATTTTATTATTCAAAACTGCGCCGTATTAAGAATTTTTTCAGAAATTTTATGCTTAATTAATTAAAATTATTGCTTATTTTATTATTTAAAACAAATACAAAATTTTTTAATTAAAAGTACAAAAACTATTTTAATTTTTTTATTTTTCCTTTTAAATCTGAACTCCCCGTATAGAGCAATTGTTTTTTAAAGAAAATTTCTGGAAACACTCACAGTAACTGTTTCAAGAATTCAATATGAAAATTTTTATGGTTTTTAATAAGAGTTCACTCACAATAGTGATTAATTACTCAATTATGGTGTCGAGACCCAATTGCGAATAACAACTTAGAAAAATTGTTATTAAATAAATTTAAGTTGATAAAATGGTTAGGTAACCTGAGTGTTAAATTAAGGAAGACTATGATTTTTATGTTTGGCATTTTTACTTTTAAAAGTCAAAAACTCACTGACAACTTTACATAGCAATTCCGTTTTATTTTTTATATTTTTTTTTTACCTTCCGTTATTTTTCTTAATTTATTTCTCTGTTTAGTATTAAAAACGCGATTTTTTATTTTTTTTTTCTGAATTTCTAACACTTTGAGCTTCATTTTATCGGCAATTCTTTAACAACATTTTTTATATTTTTCGTATATAATTTCATAAATAAAATAAAAATAAGAAAATCTAAATGTGAATGAAAAAAAAGGAAAGTGAGAGCAACCATAACTTTAAAAGGATAACTTAAAAAACCGAGTGTATGTTTGTGAGTTTATGTGTGTAAATATTTGATTTGGAAATTATTTTTTTTTCATACTTTTATAGCTCTGCTATAATGTAGAACGTTAAAAAGTTAAAATTTTTTTTTTGCATATACTACAAACATATTAAGATTGTAGGAAACGAAAAGAAAAAAAAAAGTAAAACGCAAAAATTTGAATTGTTGACAGCACTCCCAACCCTAATTTAGAATTTATATGCATATTATATGCACATACGTATATATTGAAGATAATAATGTTTGTATATATAAAACTAGGTACATATAAATATGTATATGAATTATCCTTTGCAATTCAAAACAAAAAAAAAATAAATTTCAAGTACAAAAAATCCTTGTAATTTTTTCTGCTTCTTTTTTTCATATTTCATTGCGAATAGGGAATTCCTTTATTGTATTTTAAGAGCAAATTAAAAAATAAAACTCCAAACGGAGAAAAATAAAATAAAACAGAAAAATTAAAATGAAAAATAAAAAAAAGGATATAAAAGGAACAGGATCAAATATGGTAGAATTTGTTGAATTTATTGTTGTTTTTTTCTCTACGTTTTCAATGTATATGCGTTTTTTATTATATTTTGTGGTGGGTTGCTTAGCGTATCGCAAGTATATTATGAAAAAATAAGGACTTAAAAAAGCAGGAAGCTTTCTTTTCCAAATTATAAAATAATTTTTTTAATAACAAAAAAAAACAAAAACTAATGAAATTTTATGCTTCAAATATTTTAAAAATGTTCATTTTATTTTCTAAACGAAATTTTTTTTTCTTTTGGTTTTTGGTATGATTTTTATTTTGTGAATAGTTAATTTGAGGTAAGTAAATAAAAATCTTAGTTTATAATTAGTTAAAATGAGATTAGTTTCGAAAAAAAATTATTATAGTAAGAATTTTTTATAAGAGAAGTAAAAATTATAGTTTTGTAATGAAGAATTTTTTTCTAAAGTACAATTTTATAGTTAAACCAAGCAATTATAGAATTGTTATGGGCTAGGTATTCATAACAGAATACTGAAATATGGAGATATTGTTAGTTATAACAGGTTTGAAAGTCTGTAAGCAGCTTCCATTGTAAGATGATATCAGTCAAATTATTGAGAACTTATTAAATTTTGACTAGTAGAGCATAATAGGGTATTCTGTTGATGCGGTTTCTAACTACATTAATTGCTAATATATAAAACTTTACAATTAAGCCCACAGTTACCGATTGAATAATATTATGATAATAAAATTTTGACTCGACAATTAAACTTACTATGGGACTTATATATTAATTGATTTGTATGGAGCTATTATTTCAGAGTACCGTGAGACCTTGTAAGTTAATCTAAAGTAAATTCTTAAGTAAAGTTGTCGTTTTATAAAGGTTATCTTTGATGAAATATTCCACTACATTTTCTGGAATAAAAATTCCACTACTTCCAATATTCAAAAAACGGTGATTTACGGCGTTTCTAGCAATGTTGTACATTGTAATTCTAATATTGTACTGTTGGCGAGAACAGAATCATTACAATAGTTATATTGTTGTACAAATAATGAGAGTACATAGCAAAAATTAACATATTGTGTAAGAACAAATTCGTTAGAAGATCAAAAAAATTTTCACAATTTCTAATATTTTCTAAACCGTATTCAAAAAACAATTTTACATGAATAGAATGTTCACGATACCGTCTCCATCCCACTAGTCCAATATTTTTATTAACAAAATAAGTTTTGTGCTCAAAATTGTACAAAACAAAACAAAATCCTATGAATGACTGTTGTTTATTTTCAAATAAAAATTCATTAAAATTGCTTCATCCGAGAAACCCCCCAAAAACTGTTTACAAAAAATTAGTTAATCTCTCTTTTCAAAAAAAAAAAATTTAATAAGAAATTTTAGATTTTCTTTGGAAATAAAAAAAAAAACAACTCAATTGCAGATTAATTTTCATTATATTTGAAATTTTAAAAAAGAAATTTTTGAAATTAAAATTTTTTTTCTTCATAAAAAAATCTTTCCTGCTTTGTCCTTAAGAAATTAACTTCGTTCCCCATATTTATTTTTATTTTTTAACTTATTTTTCAATTATATCCTCATCTAATTCCCAATTTTCAATAATACACAAAAAAAATTTCTCTCTATGTAATTTGTAAGCGTTTTTTAAACGAAAAGCAGAAAAAAAAACCGCACGAGGAGTGAATTGAAAAATTTTGCTTAATAAGCAGATTTTTTTTTTTCTTTTTATTCAATACAATTTTCAAACTTCATACTTAAAGAAAAAAGTTGTTGTTTTGAAGGACATTTTTTTTTTGTCAATTAAATTGAAAATCTCATACCAATCTTCTAAAATGTATAGACGATTCATGGTTTTTTTATTTATTTCTAAACTCACTTAAATAAGTCTCGACTGTACCCTTGGGATTTTGGAATTATTTTCAATATTTAGGATTAAAGAAAATAAGTTAAGAGATACAATTAACTACTTAAAATTTTAAAAATTATTTTATAAAATTTAAAGCCTCTATATTAAGGATATATTTCAATAATTTGGGAATCTAACATAATGAATATGACTAATGCGACTATTAACGTTCAAAAAGATTATTTTGCGCATTATGTTAAAAATTTTTGAAATATAGTCCAAAGTTTTACCCTTATTTTAATTTTATACAGAGAATAATTGCAATACACACAATACGCCGAAAATTTTCATTATATGGAATATGAGAAATTGTGCAAAATTAATATGTTTTTAAAACTAACAGCAAAGTGAAAGGTAAGAAGATTTATAGTTTATGTTATCTATAGTGTAATTACTTCTACAAATTACATGCATAGTAAAGAAATTCAGGCTCTAAAACCTCAGCATTTCTTATAGAATTTCTACAAGTAATTACACTAGATGTAAAATTTTCTACAACTAGTGTAATTATTTGTAGAAATTCGAATTACTTGTAGAATTTAAGTGATTATTTAGAACGCTTAATGTACATTCAATAAAATCTTTCGACATTAGTGTATTTTCACATTATTTTTCCTTCTCATATATCGTAAATCTTTAAAATTTTGCAAAGTTTACCAGTTTACTGGAAATATATTGTTTACTATCAATTCTTTTGCACTACTAATTGTCCATAACATTGGTTTCAAAATACATGACTAGCGCAACTTACTAAAAAATAGCTCGTCCCTTGTAAAATAATTGGAAAATTACATGAATTCTAGAATTCTATTAATAACCAGATTTTCAGTTCTCTTATTGCCTTTTCTCTTAACGAACTCTAGAAAGTAGCTCCTTGTTGCACGGTGTGAATGAATTCAGAGTTTGATCACATTTCACTAATAATAAACGTTATCTCGAAATCATGATACTTGGAATACAGAAAATAACCACAAGCATTTGTAGTAACGATGATGGATATAATGACATCAGCCGCCATTATGTATCAATTTTACGGTGCGATTAACACTTTTAAAAGTTGATGTTAATTTCCAGTTCGGTACTCTTGAGAATTTTGCGAGTTTTGAAAAAGAATAAAAAAAAGAGAAAAAGAAAAACGAAAAGAAATCATCATCATTTCGATGTGAGCAAAAAAAAAAGAAACGAGTATAAGCAGACCAAAAAATGAAATAAAAATAAGAAAAAATAAAATAAATAGAAAAATGTCCTTTTTAATTGGTTCATAAAACCATGTGGTAAAATGAATTTCATACAATTTTATATTATTGCACATTTATTTGGATTTTTTTTTTGGTTTCTTTGAAAGGTTTGCGTTTGGTATGAGGGTTAATTAAAATCTTTTGCTTTAAAAGGCAATTAGGGAATATGCTTTTGTCTTTTTTTTTGTATACGCTCTTATGGTTCAATGTATGGTGCCTTTCTCATTTATTAAGTTTTTTTTTAGCTTATTTATTATATCCTATACCTGTATATCCAATTTATAGATTGAAAATTATTTACTCAAATTATATAAGTGCAAAACAATAGTGAATAGCATTTTATGAATTTTAATTATTTTAAATAAATTTTCTAGTTTTCACGTTAGTATGAATTATAATCAAAATGCGAAATGAGAAGGTCTTAAATACTTTATATAATTCCCATATGTTAAATCTCTGGAATTGTATTGAGTAGATTTGTTTTACTGTCGCCTCTTTTTAGGAGCTAGGGGCTAGGCTAAATTGCTGCCAACACTGTTCCAAATAATTTTAAATACATACTTTTAAATTGGTCTATTTCAAATTTTATACTTTTCAATATAAAAATAGAAGACGTACTTATATCCGAAATAAATGCTATTTACTGTGTGCTGGATCTGTAAATTAAATAAATAAAATTTGTACACCATAATAAAATTGTCTATAGTTGATTTAAGAGTGAATAAGTATCGGAGTTACTATGTACCCTGAAATATTATAGGTGTATGAGTGCGAGAGCAATTTTCTCTGGAATAATGACCTGTTCCCATTACTTAATTAAGAAATTTCTGAAATGTTATTAATATTTGCATAATTTAATTATAATATAATAATAAAGTAATATCACTAGCATCATTTTTACATTTTCAGGAACATTAGATGGCAAAGAATTTACAATAGATGGTATTAATGGTTTTGGTAGTAAAAAGAAAAAGAAAAAACGTCGTCATAGTCGTACAATATTTACTAGCTATCAATTAGATGAATTAGAGAAAGCATTTAAGGAAGCACATTATCCTGATGTTTATGCTAGAGAAATGTTATCATTAAAAACAGATTTACCTGAAGATCGAATACAGGTTAGTAAATTATTTTAAATAAATTGATTAAAAATAAATTTATATAGTAAACTGTACAATACAATGATATTTGTTTAATTATGGAATGAAAAGTCATACACTTTTTATAAGGATAACTTGTTTCTTCGTCCTATAATTTCGGATAATAATTATGGTAGTGGTAGTCTTTGAGAAATATAGAATTAAGCATAATCCTACAAGCTTTTGTGAAATATTTTTGCGGAATTTTCCTTACAACTATAAGCTTCAGTTTCGCACATTTTATTAGCTGTTCCTTTCTTAATACATAATATTTATACCAAAATATGTAAGCATAATTACTTTTCTTGTTACAAATCGGTTAAGGAGTCTTTAATATAGAAATTAAATAATAAAATATGTTGAAAATCCTCAATTTCACCTGGTTTAAATTTTAGTAACATAAAATACTCTTGAAATTCAATCAAAAACAGGAATTTGGACATGAAATTGATGTGGAGCGTTCCGAATTCCACGAATTGTATGTGAAATTTAACAAATGCCGTAAAAGATTCTAATTTTTATATCGCACTATTTATTAGAAAGAAAAATTTAACCTTAAAGTTGTATCATTAATGTAAGGGTAATTTAATTAGAACAGACAAAAAAAAATTACTAAAGGCAGACAAATAAGGACAAAATCCGAACGAAATTAAGTAAATTCAATTGTAATTTCATTCATGGCATTAATTTCTTAATAATTAATATCTATTATACATATTTTAAAAATTTTATACCCCCTTAAAGCTGGTGCAGATTTAGAATCTTAAGCAATGCACATTTCTTTCTTCTTTTGCAGTATAATGTGACACTTCTTAAAGTTTAAATATCTGCAAAATAATTTTTGTTTTTCTTTAAATTAAAAAGAAATTTGAGACTTATGGCATTTAAAAAATAAAGATTTTATTAATTATTTTTAAATGAATTTGTTCTACATCAAATATAAGTAAACCTTTAACACAATTTTACCAAATTCTGGAGTGTTAACCTTTAAATTATGTGTCATGGAGTAAGACTGTACAAACAAAATAATCGTGAATTCACACTGAATCGGGAATTAAACTTTTTTTTTTATTTTTAATTTTTTAAAGTTAAAATCTGAATAGTACCTAATAATAAAGAAAATCTGAATAATTAATTAATTAAAATGAGTTTTTTGTTCTTCCTTTAGATATAGGACAAAAGAAGTCCTTCTTTTTAAAAAAAAAAAAGCAAAATAATAAAAAAAATTGGATTTCATTTGAGTAAACCCAAAGCATTTTGTGCTCTTTGCCTTTAAATAATTTTTTTATACATTTATAAAGGGTTATTTTAATGTAAGATGATAAGGTATAGGTAAAACAAATTACAAAAGGATTCCTTCTCTTATATTACTATTATTATTTTGGTTTCTCTTGTTTTAAAGAAGATACGAAAATACAAAGACCTAAAACAAGAAAAAAAGAAAAAACGCGGAATCCATTCAAGAATAAAATAAGCGTACATTCAAAACTATCTGAGGTGTGAAATATTGACAAAATATGTTAAAGCTTTAAAACAAAAAAAAATAACAAAAAACACAAGCAACACAAGAAAAATAATAATAAGTAAATGAGGAAATGACTGATGAAGGTTGAGGTTATGGCATGCGATTCATTAAAATTTAGCATCATCTCACTTTTTCTTTATATTTTAATTTTTTTTTTTAAAGTCTAGTCTTTAAAATAAAATGAAAAAAAAAACAAGTTTAATATTTTTGAAAGGATTCTCATTTCTTTCAATTTTTTTTTTTGCATTTTATTCATTTAATGTACATATAATATGAAGGACAAAAACAAAGAAACACATATACACACATAGAGATTTAAGAAAAGAACAAATATGCTTTTGTATTCTTTGTTGAATGGAAAAGAATCCAAAATATTTTGAGACAGGATGCTGTTGCTTTACATTATATTTAATAAGATATTGTTCTTGCATATTAAATACTTAATGTTGAACATATTTGTATAAATATATATGTATATGTGTATGCAAACTTGTTTTGAAAATAATTTTATGATTTTAACACCTATAAAATTTGAATTAACTGTTGAATTATAGTTAAATTGGGGCATTAAATTAAAATGTACACTGAAAAAAATTTTTCTGTAAAACGAAAACAAATATAAAAGAATTCGAACAATTTCATTCTAAATATAGTAAAAGTTCGAATTGTAAAAAAAAAAAACTCGATGAAAATAAAAAGTTTCATAGTCAAATAACAAAAATTTAAGAAAATTTTGTTTTTTAATTTTTGAATAAGTTTGATATAAAAAAAGTTTTAAATTGTCAAATTTTAAAGTGGTGCTTTGCATCTTAATTATACTTCACTTGGGTACAAGTATAGAACAAATTGTGTCTTTGTCAAATTTTGGAGCTCATTTTAGTCTCTTATCTTTATAGCTTTAAAGTTATCAGCGATTCTTAATCGACTCTACCGTAAATTAACCTTCCCCTCTAATAAATTGCAAAATAAATAACATGACTGAAGAGAATTTACTTTATTAAGTACAATGCGGATATCTTCAGTACCTTTTTGAAAAATATTTTTTACAGTGTCGAGATACATTAAATACATCAAATACTTAATAAAATTATTCTCGAATATGTAAAATAAAATAACGTTGAAAACGTTAATTAGAATTATTAATATGAGCTGGAATTTACAATTTCATTGTATTTACAATTTAATAAAAACTTCATAAAATGGAAATTAAAACAAATTTCACCATTAAAGTTAAGCCTATTATTGAAAATATAGTAAATTCTATAAAGTTTCTATATAAATTCTTTGGTAATGTAGGTCGAAAGTAAAAAAATTGGAACAACTAAATTACATAAATAAATATCTATTATAGGTGATAACTATCTGTTATGGGTATAAAAAAATATTTAAATTTAGAAAATTATACCATTCAAGTTAGTTTGCTCTCACAATTTTTAATGCTTGTACACAATATAAATTTTAATTTAAGGCTTCATTGTTTATTTCACTTGTAAGCAGTCACCTTTTTTTGGTCGAATCAAATCTTTCAATTTTAAATTATGATTACTCATGCAAATTTTTCCCTTTTTTTTTTAAATATCTCACACAAAAATTTTAAAATATTCACTAAATTTGCCATTTTTCAAAACTAAATATGACAGAATGCTGATAGAATTTTGTATATTTTAAGAAAATTTAAGATATTTACATAATATGATGTGAGAAAATAATACAAATCTGAGATACCTCACTTTTTATTCTCTCTTATGTAATGTGATCTTCAAACATTTTAGCACAAATTTTTATTATGAGTTACCTTAAACTTATAAAAATTTCGCTTATATCGAAAATCACAACTCTATGTATAGAATTTTTTTGTAAAAGTTTCTAAAATTTTATATTTTAAAAATTTTTCAATTAATCCACAATCCTTTAACATTAATAAAAAAATCTTGTAATTAAAATATTCACATATTTGTGTACATTATTTTGTATAGCAATTTTAACGCGGATTAAATTTTAAATGAAACGTATATATACAAGCTATGATATATAAAAAAAAATATATAGAGAAAATCTTATAGGTAAATATTATCAAAAATATTTGAACTAGTTTAAACATCTTAACAAATTTATTATAATTCAAGTGTATATAATAATCTAAATTTTTAAATTGAAATAATTATCGGAAATCTTCAATTTTGTATTTCTATATATATACTTCAATATTTACGTAATTCCAATAATTCCTATTAAAATTAATTTTAAACAAAAAAATAATTATTATGGCATAAAAATGAAATGAAAAAATTTGAATTTTCACATTTTTTTTTTTTAATTTGAATTAAATCCCATCAAAGATACCATCCATCTTGATTTACATATACATGTGTATTATATAATGTACCTTTAATCATCTATAATTGAATTTTTAAATTAATAAAAAGCGGATAAAAATATATCAAAAGAAAATTGTTTTGAATTTAAAAAATAAAAAATAAAAATTATTATAATATTCCAATTTATCAATGATACTCTTAAAATAAATTAATTCATCTATAAATATATACATATATATATATAATACTAACATAAATACACAAGTCGTTGGTATATAATAAGTATTTAATAATATACGATAATATAGAGAGAAGAGTTCGAGTACATAATTATTAAGTTTGAAGAAATCTTCACCTCGTTTTTTTTTTCATTTTGTTTTTTCTTTCTATATCTATATACTCGTATTTTGAAGAAACACCCAATTAAAATTATGTTTTTTTTTTTTTTTAATTATGTATTTTAAAAATAAAAAATAAAATGTCTTCTTTAAAATGAGGTGATGCATTAATTTTATTTTCAAATTAAATCATCAATGATTTTAAATTGAAAAATCTATAAATCCGTTAAGTGTATTATATTATGTATAGGTATACACACTTATAGCATACACCAATTAAATTATATTACAAGGCTTCTTAAAATTTTATTTAATTCGCGATTTACACTTTTCAAATTTAAATTTTTTAAAGCGACCCCCTATGGTTTTGGTTTCTTTTTATTTTAGATTTATAAAAGTGAATGAAAATTAATTGATATTTTGGTAAGATATTTGGATAAAAGTTAATTTTTAGCACTTTTCCAAAAAAAATTTGGAAAAAAAAGTGGTTATTAGCTTCACTCTGTTTGTTCGTCCGTGGACACGTTTACAAAACTTCAACACTCTTGAGGATAGAAAGCTGAAATTATTATACGTATATAGATTTTTACTAGAAACTTATTTCCGTAGAAGAAATTTTTTACCTATCTCCCCCCTCCAGTCTAAAAGTTTAAAAGTTAGCCCCCTAGAGAACTAAAAATAGCATTTTGTAATATTATTTCTTGCAGTGAAACCATAAGCATTTTTAAAATATTGCAAACGCAGAAAGACAGTGACTTTAAAACACTTAACTTTAAAACACAAAATGGCCGTTCAAATTTACCGTTATCTAAAATCGGTTTTTTTGAAATTTTTTATGTCGGTTTTCTTCTAGACCACAAATTGTAAAAGTCTAAAATTTTAGCAGCTTTTAGATATTAATAAATAATTTATTTCGCCAAAAGAAAATTTGTTTCTTCCTCCACTCACTTTCAAGTTATCACTACTCGAAATTCCATTTTTCATTCACTTCTATAAGTTTAAATTTCAAATTTTGCACTTTGATTTCTGAAACTGTGAGCTTTCGAAATTTCTGTAAATGCAGAAAGTTAACGGTAAATGCCATGCCATTAAAAAATTTAATTATTTCTAAAGTCACGCAATTTAACCCTTAAATTCGAGCTTTATATAATATTTTTTCTCGTTTTATTTCAAAGATTCCATACATTGCTCATCCTCAATGTATGCAATCTTTGAAACATAATTAAATATGAATGAAAGTAATTTTAATAATGTAGTACATAGTTAGATTGTTTGTAAAAACAGTATTGTCACTTGATGAAGGAAAAAATGCTATATTATAAAGCATTGGTTTGACGCAACTTTATTAGAATAAAAATTCTTTTATTATAAAAAATTAAATTTTCAATTGAAATTAGATAAAATATTGCATTTAATAATCAAGAAATAATTAATAAATAAATTATACGCATAACACTAATTTCTTAGTTTCTTAATTTTAATTCTTATATGAGTGATCAGAACCGTAGTCGTGTAACCCACATTCACGTTTTATTCTAAAAAATAAAAGCATTCCACGAAAAACAAAATGCTTACATAAATTTCTTCAAAAACGCTTATATAAATTTTTTGTTAGAGTAACAATCTCTATAATCGACGCGTAATTTATGGCTTCTCTCAGAATTTCGGTTGACATTTTTTAATTTTTGAGAGTTACGCCATTTTAGCTTTTATATAAATGGTAAAAATACAAAGATACAGAATTTCAATCTCAAATTAAATCTGAGTAAAATTTTTCTTGGATTCTGTTTTGAATTCGTAAAACTTAAATGGAAAAATACAATTAAAATAGGTTCACGGTTCCAGTTAAATTTTTATTTTAAAACCTCTTTTAAAAGCGCATAAATTGTCTAGAGCTTAATCATAATTTCAAATAGGAATCTTTGGCCTCTTTTAAATCATTTTAAAATTTAAAAATAAAAGTAACTCTTTTGTATTGTACGTATATATAAATTAATATCAAAAGGTTCATATTTTTGCAATTGTTTGTATTGTATATGTATATGTAAGTATATTAAATTTGAAATTTAATTAATAAATAATCTCAATGTCAATTAAAAACAAAAATTTTCATTTTACAATTTCAAAAATTATTCTCTTTTATCTTTTATATAAAATATTTATGAAGTGTATATGTGCCTATATGTATTACTGAATTTTAAAATACTTCTGTTTTATAATAATTACATTATTATCATTACGCATATATATATAGAATTTATTTATAATATAATATTGTATAATTTTAATTATATTATTAAAATCAATTTTAATATACAAATAAAGCATTGATTTGTAATAAATATTCAATAAACATAATTTTTATAATACATAATTATATTATGTTGTAAGTGTGTATGTTTATACTTATACATATTTTGTAATTGAACATGAAAGTAAAGTACCAAGTGTATATGTAACATTACATAAACATATTTCATATACAAATATTGTACTCAGAATTCGTGTATTTAATTAAATATGCATATAGATACTTAAGAATTCAATTCAGTAGAAAATCAATGAATTGAAAATGCATTCAACTCATTTTGAAGTTTATAATACATAATTGCATATATACACTTGCATATTCTTAAAATGATGGAGAATATTATATAAGCCCATAATTATATATGTATATATTCATAAATGGTATATTTACATTATATTCATTATTATTTTAATGATTAATATTATTGTTCTATTATAATATAATTACAAAAATTTATGCATTTCAAATAATAATTTTTATTATATACATATGTATATGTACATGTAGATATTGTAAGAACTTATATAATATAATAATAATTTAGAATCCTTTTCAAATATAAAATAAATGGAAGAGTTCAAAGAGTTTTTTAAAGTACGTATAATACTTTATCAGATGTACAAAATTATGAAAATTTTAAATAGAATTCAAAAATACGTTGAAATATAATAAATTATAATGGAAGTTTGTAAATATTGTTATATAACGATGTAAATTTTTGGGTTTGAAAAGTTTGTATTTCTTGAAGTACAAGTGCCACATACGTGATTAGAAGAACTTTATTTATGCGAATAAATTTTAAAGGATCGCCATACTATATTGACAAACTACAGATTTAAATTCTTTTTAATGTAAACGAGGATAGGTTTATAGTTGACCATGTCAACTTTGAGATACCCGTGCAAATTAATATGAATTTAAGAGTGGTATGGTAATGGCAGTACTATTTCACATGACCTTGTTTTTTATATGTATAAAAGACTAAAATTTATACCATATCAAATTTTTTACTGAAAATAATGGCCATATTACCATACAGCTTATGTAAACTTTCAGTAATGAAATTTCAGTATAGTTTGTATAACATATAACAAAATGACTTTCAAAGTTGTATGACAGTTACTACCACATTTATTTTATTTCCGAAGAAATATCGATCCTTTAAATAAACACTTAATATATTCAAGTAGTTTTGAAACATTTGTCAAAAATTAAGACATTAGTCCTATTTAAAACAAATGTACAGAAGAAATATGTATTTGAATTTCGAAATTTTTTAGCCTTAATTTTATAAAATACATAAAATGAAGTATATAAAGCGTTAATGTATAACACTAATATAGAACAGTACATTCAACTTATTCCTTTATTCAATAATACTGAAGAATATTTGTAGTAAATTAAGAATATTCCTTAAGTAAAATTAAGAATATAATATCTACAGAAAATTAATTAAAATACATTGCATATATATTATTAAGAAGTATATAACCTAATTGAGAAATTAACCATAAAATTTTTTCTTATCTTTAAAATTTAATTACTATATAATAATTAATTTAAATTATAAAAAGAATATACTTATTAGCACTTTTCCAAAAAAATTTTTGAAAAAAGTGCTTATTAGTTTCACTCTGTCCGTCCGTCCGTCCGTCCGTCCGTCCGTCCGTCCGTCCGTCCGTCCGTCCGTCCGTCCGTCCGTCCGTCCGTCCGTGGACACTTTTTTTGTTTACAAAACTTCTACACCCTTGAAGATAGAAAGCTGAAATTTTATATGTACATAGATCTTTACTAGAAACTTACTTCCGTAGTACAAAATTTTTACCTATCTCCCCCCCTCTAGAAGTTATACCCCCCCAAAACCCTAAAAATGGCCTTTTTTAACTTTTTGTTGCAATGAAACCATAAGCATTTTTGAAATTTTGCAAACGCAGAAAGGCAGTGGCTTGCTTCCCCTAGCGCGGTATGCTATAGTCAAAATTTAGAAAAACAAAATGGCCGTTCAAATTTACCGTTATCTAAAGTCCTTTTTTTCCAAATTTTTGATGTCATTTTTCTTCTAGACCCCAGCCTGTAGAAGCTTGAAATTTTAGTGGCTTATAGACATTAAAAAATAGTTTATTTCGTTAGAAGAAAATTTTTTTCCATCTCCACCCCCTTTCAAGTTATCGCCCCTTGAAATTTGTAAAATTTGAATTTTTGACACCTTATATTTCCGAAATCGTACGTTTTTTCAAATTTCTATAAACGCAAAAAGCTAACGGTAAATTCCATGACATTAAAAAATATAATTATTTTCCTTAACTCACACAATTAACCCTTAAAATCGAGCATTATGTTAACCCCTTTTTATATTAATTTTTGCTTTATTTCAAAGACTGCATATATGCATCATCCTAAATATATGCAATCCTAGAAACAGTTTTGTATATGAATGAAAATAATTTTAATAGTGTGATAGGTATACATAGACTGTATTTAAAAGCAGAATTTTCACTTGTTGAAGGGAAAAGTGCTACAATACAAACCATTGGTTTGACCCAACTTTATTTTTATTTAATTATATTATAAATTTTATTGATTTCTTTATTGTAATTACATACTTCAATTATATTAAATATATGTATAGAAACTGTAAGCTATAAGTTATACATTAATCTATCATAATAGAACGAGGTTCACATCTATTCATATACGCATTAGTTAATTCGTATAAAAGATTTAAATTTTAATATAAGAATTTTAAGATTCATTTGCTATAACAATTTTAATTTAATAATATTACATATATATATAGGATAAGAAAATTTAGGTGTATTTAAATTAAAAACAAAAATAATTATTCAATCAAAATCCCACAATTATCAAATAGAAAATTAATTTATTTATATAGAATTTTCAATAATTTGCATTAAAGTATGAAATAAATAGAAATTCTATAATATTTTCATACTACATATAAAATAATTTATTTTACCTTTATTCTATATTATTTATATTTGTATATATATTAGAAAATAAGATTTTAAATATACATACATACATTCATATATACAAGGCTATATGCATTTTCTCATTTCAATTGTATCATTAATTTAATTTTGTTTTGACATTCTAGAAACCATATATATTATATGTATATAAATTTTGAAAATTTTCTCTCTCTTATTATTTATTAATTATTATCAATTTAAATTAAAATTATATAAAAGATGGAAAATCCATAGGGAGGTATTAATTGATTTGCCAAAATTTCAATCAATAAAATATTCATAATAAATTTTCATATAAATTAATTTATATTATGGGAACACAAATATGTGGACAACAATGAATTCTACAAGCATAATGCTAGAGATATTTGAGTATATTTCTATATATAAAAAAAATGTTCAAATTAAATTGTAAAAATAAAAAACAAAAAAAATACGTATGGAAATTTAATATAGGATTCGTGAAAATTCTTATACGTGTTTCAATACCATTGATTAAAGTTGATTAATTTGGCGAAACGCATGATGCCTTGTATTAAATGTGAAAGTAAAACAAAAGTTTATTAATTTTTAATGTTGTAAATTTTATAAAAAAAAACATAATTTTAAGCATTACCTTAAACCTAATTATACGCTATAATTTCGCGATTCTGCTAAATTATAACGCATTGCAAAGAAAAGTTTGCAATTTTGTATGATTTGATTAAAATTTCATGAGAATTTGATGTGATAATAGAACACTATCCAATTCTCATTAAGGCAAATCCACTAGTATTGTAATCGTCGCAAAAATCATCCATTTTATTAAAAAACATAATACCAAACCAAACCTGTTATATAGAATACTCGTGAGGTTAATACGACAACTAGATAAAATTTAAAAATAACAAATAATTTATGATGAAGATATCTACTATTGGCATTATCATTTTCAGATATTTAAGAACGTTTTTAAGATTAAATATTGGTCGCAGATGAAAGAGCATTCGATTTTATGACGCCTACGTTAATTATCTAAAAATATAAAATTTTCGAATTATCTATAGTTGTAACATTAATGTCACGATATAAAATTCATGGTACTACTGCATTCAGTAAATGTTTCAAATTTTCAAGAATCTAGTGAAATTTAAAACATTTGCCTCTATATATACATTACTCATATTATACATTGTGCTACATTAATTTTAATTATAATTCTTCAATACATAATAACATTCAAGTTATAACATTCATTATATAACAACTTTTATATAATGAATGGAGGCACTAAATAATAGATCTTAAAAAGTAAATGATAATTTAGTAGTTATCAAAGCTTATTGTATATAGCTATATACGAAAAATACTAATTTAAATTGAATTTTTATGCGATTTATAAATTGTTTACAACACACAGGTTTTTGTTTTGGTTATCTATTAAAAAATGATCACATAAAAAGAAAATAAGATTTACAAATTTTCAATTAGAGAAATGCAAAACCGAAACAAAAACACATATACAGCTACAGACAAATGTATAAAGAACGTTAATATTATGTCAATTTCAAAAGCACCCAATATTTCCCCAATTGAAAATTTCATCGTTAAAATCCACAATTTTTTTTTTTTTCAGTTTTGTTAAAGAAAATCAATTATTCGTCACAATATTATGTTCCTTTCATGTTTTATATAGAATTTACTGTGAAATGAATACAAAAATAAGCTGCTCCAATGTCATACTATTCATAATACCATAATAATAATAATACAAAAACAAAAATTATGTTGTTAGATAGAAGCTTTATTTCAGTGTATACTTCTCAAAAAAAAAAAAATTTTGACTGTTATACATCAGATTTAAAATATAAAAAATGAAATTCAATTTTTTTTTTTTTAACCAGTTTTCCAATTTATTATCATTATGTTTGATTGAATGAATTCAGGTAACATGAAAAAATGAAAAAAAAAAAATTTGGAACATTAATAAGATGATTTTTCTATCGTAACAATGATAGCCATTGCAACCAAAAATATATTAAGGACTTATGGCAGAAACCCTATATACAAGATTTCAAAAATTTTTAAATAATTGGGAAAAAAATCCGCAAATACTATTTCAGTACTATTCTTTACAAATACGTAGATTCTAAATTAAAAGATACCTCGATTTTCGCCTAACGTTATGCAATTTTCCATTGTTAAAAGGTAACTAAACGTCAATTTTCCCAAATTCACAATAATTTGATCAAACCTTCAAATAAGTAAGTATATGTATGGTACAAAATTAAGGAAACATCTACTTGACCTTTCAAATGTATATTTTGCATGTATATTTTGTTTGACACGAAAATTTCGAAAATTTGGTAAGATTTTCACGACACGGGAAATACCTAAATTCATACATCGTAGACCGACAGTAAACAATTACATTAAAATTTGCACTCTTAACAAAATCATTACAGTTAGTACCTTTAACATTAAATTTTATATTCTCAGAAATATTTCATTCATCGAGATTTTTAAATTAATTTCTATTTCATAAAATATTCGCTACTAAAATAATAATTTTCTGAAACGGACTGACTAACGAAACTCTGAAATAAAATCCAAAACAAAAATGCTATTTAAATTAAATTTTGAATGGAAAAGAAATAAATCATATAAAAATTGAAAAATGCTTGGAAATATTGTAATAAATAAATAATTGAGAAATGGAATAATGAATCACTTGAATATTATGGCTTTTTAATAAGACTTTTTCTACTTACAAGCATTTGTTTACGTTTATAACTTCTCTATACATGTATATAATGTTGTTTGTTATACATATATAATCAATCAATAACCAATAAAAATTTCTCAATTAAAAATGAGTTTTATGAAAAATTTTTTTTTTAAGTATGTAGTAACGAATGAATATGAATTAAAATTGAATATGATGAAGTTGTTTTTGAATTCTTTTACAAGTTTAGTCAACTATGAATGCGGTATAAAAAGAAGCATATATTATAACAACGATGTATAATAATTATTTTACTACCTTAATAAAAAATATAATTGAAATTTTTTTTATTGGATTATGAATGTTAAAATACCTATACGAAATAGCATTAAGTATAGTGGTAAAGGTGTATGTTTCGTACCTAAACAATAACACTGCCACACTAATGTTAAAAATTTATTTCATGAGATTTTAAATTTTTTATTTTCCCAGTATATAAATTTTACTAATATTTTTATGTTATCAAATTTTAGCAATATAATTACTTATATCATTTAGATTTTATAAACAGACTGCAGCATTTTATCACTTATTAGGGTCCGTTCTTTCGATAAATAACATGGCCGATTTTGTTTACAACCTTTACGTATTAAAGGTTGTACCAAATGTATAAATACGATATTTTTACCTTGTGGCACTGTTATTCTGTAGGTACAATATTTTCAATGAATATTTACAATATTTATATATAAATTATACAAATGTAATATAAATGGGAATATTCATACATAATTTTTAAGCGTATTCAAATAGGAATTAATACAGGATTTCTATACATATGTAGTAAATTAAGAAAATTTCATTAATATATGAAATTACTTTGGAAGGAAAGTAATTGTATACATGTACAGAATATGTGCAAAAAATATTTATTTATATCACCAAATATTGCCCCTTTTGTATTTTAATAAAATATTGAATTAAATTTTTTTATACACAGTAGTACATTTTGTAGATTACTTCATCAATTTTATATTGTTATTATTCGAATATTTATTTTATTAAAATATAATATGGACTTGTACTGAGTATACAAAGCATAAAATTAAAATTTCAGAGTTTTCAATAGTGAATTTTCAAAATATTTTGTGCAATAATAATAATAGTGTCTTTGATTCAAAAATTGAAAATATTAATATGAAAAAATTTCTGAATTCATGTTCTGGCTAAAGTAGAAAAGATTGAGATATTCATATAATGCATATTTGCAATCAAATTGTATATTGAGTTATAACACAAAATGAGTCTATAAATCAATGATACAGCATTCTTTTTAAGTTGAATCTGAAAAGCTTCTTATTCATTAGCTTTACAATACTATACTGTTTCACTGTTATATTGTTAAAATTTTAATGTAAAATAGCGCACACCTATCAAGTAAATGTTGCCTATTTACAACCTAACTAGTAATTATGTCTGTACTTCCATGATATACTTCATGTTATTACATTTTCTAATATTATTACTCATTCACTTGTAAATCATTTAAAACTTTTAGATATTTTCATTACATTCATATAACCACCTGTATTAGTAAAACATTTTTATATGAATTTGAATAAAGTCATGTTAATTTAAAAGAAAAAACAAATACAGAAATAAGATCTCAATCATATTTCTAACTATAACTGTAAGGAAAAAAAGAAATTCATAATAATATTAACAAAGTAAATGCGTATATAATTAAAACACAAAATATGCTGTCATAAAAGTATATATATCATATACAAACTAATCTATTTATAGCAATCACAAATATGTATATAGTCAGATAAGTAGATACACTCTCTGTTTTCTACTTTTATTCAAGGTACTTCGCATATAGGTAGGTAGATACATATAGATATTTCACTCTCTATATATGTTTTACATTAACATACTACTATTATTTATTACTCTTCTTGCAGCAATCAATTATGTTAGAAAAATTTTGTACTCATTCACATACGTACTTATGAATATATATTAATTACTTGCATGAAACTATGTTATTATCCTATTGCATTTTATGGAATAATTTCTAAAAGTATACTGTTATGAAAATATTTTGATGACAGTAACAACCATTCCGTTTTTGTTTTATTTTTGCTCTGAGTATTTTGTTTTAATAAATGGAGAAGAATACGCAGTAAACATAGGCTATGCTTGTTTATGGGTAAATGTAAGAAATATTTTTTAGTATTATGGGTTGTACTTTACTCTACTCTATCATAATTCAAAGGTATTTTATGATAATGATAATAATAATAATTTAATTTTATGTTTGTTACACTTCAATTACTGATGTCATTATTGCAGTTATATAACCATTACTCTCATACAATGAACACACATAAAATATACTTGTTGTTCCTGCCATTTTCATATTGTATTAAAAAAAAATAAAAAATGAAATATTAGTCATTATTATCATATTATGTGCAAGATATTAAGAAAAATAATGTAAAATACTCTTATTAAAGTTTACTGTGCATGTTACTTTGCTACTGAATGTATGTAAAGATTTTAGTGTAGATTATAGAGATGCATAAATTTGCAATTGCGGGATCTTGTTTTTTTGTATTGATTGATTAGTATAAAAGGATTGATAAATATAATACAAGATTATGTGTATAACAGAATAAAAGGGAATATGGTTATTGAAATTTTACAGTCTCAATACATTTACTTATATACTTACATATTTGTAAATATCTATTCAATAAAGTTATTAATTATGAAGTTTTTAAGTAGATTGAATTGAATCTCGTTTTTATTTTTATCTATATTTTTCCTTCTTATATTAATATTAATATGAATACGTGTACTATATAGATAGCTCAAAATATTAATGAATAAATGATTAAAATTCATAGGTTATATTTTAGGTGTAAGTGTTATTCAAGAAATTTTCAAGGATTTCAATATTTAACAATTCGAATAATAATATTTAAGTTATCCACAATTATTGTAGTTATGTTTGTATAATCATTTCATTTTATTGCTAGAATGAACTAATAGATTGTTTAGTTATCTGCAATATTATTGTACTTTTCTTATATATTCATATAAATTTTGCAAATTTATTTATTTAAATTTTTAATTGAATCTGGATTTCGATATTCATTTTAACATTCTAAGTTCACTGTTTTTCAAGCTCAAATTGTGATGCATAATAATTCAATTTTAAAATTTTATAATATTCTTGTTAATTACTCTTTAACTTAAAGTCTAACTAGAAAGTCTACAGTAGAAGCTATAATTAAATTTTAACAGTATAAGCTTAAATTAAATTTACTGTTAACTTTATCGTTCAACTGAACTATAATAAGAGCTTCAATTGTAGTAAAAGACATACTCATCCGAATTCTTGTTAAAACTTACTTAAAAATTATAAATAAATATGAAATAATAGTAAAACATGAAAATTATTAAAATATTAATCATATTATGCAAATGTTTCCTCCATATTCTTTTTGGAACTTTAGAAAAAATCAATCATATGTTTCAATAATTTTTCTTATGCTTAATCATATTACATATAATTACATACTCGTATAACTAATAACTACTAAAAGAAATTCTTAGAATCAATTCCTTTTCTCTTTACAAAATAGCCATAAAATAAATATATAAAATATGAAATTACAAAGAAGTTAGTAAGTAACAAATTCCAACAAATTCGAAAAAAACAACAAAATTTAAAAAGTACTTACAACACAATTGAAGGACTTTTAAAGAATTAACTGAATAAACAAACAACATCAATTTATGTTTAACTTAAAAGCCACCCATCACACAACATATACACACATCAATCATTCTATATATATACATAAATATGTGTAATAAAGAAATTGCATCCAAAAATATTACAAAAATTTCTTTAGATTTTCAAAAAAGAAAATGGACATAAATGTATCCAAAATAGATTGTATTCAATAGTCTTGATATTAATAGTGATAGAAATGATAATGATGATGACACAACTTGACTTCAATTGAACAACAATAATATTAAACAAAATCAATGTTGATTCAAATGGAGTAGAAACAAATAAAAGAGAGAAAACGAAAGAAAAAAAAATGAGCAGACACTCTACAAGGCTACTCTAATCTCACATTTAAGAAACTTTAAGATAAATTCCGATAATACGAGTATACGGAATATTATACAAGTAAACAAATTTTGTATAGAAGCAAAAAAAGAAAAATGTTAACAAATCCTCATTCAAATATTGTTACAATATTTATAAGGACCTAAGAAAATTGTATGTACAGATGACACAATCGTGTAAAAAAATTAAAACCGACGATAAAAATTTTTTTTTCATAAGCAAATTTCAATATCAGATAAATTTAGTGAGCAATCCATTAAAGAGAAACACCATTACTAGTTTTAGCCGCATGTTTTATTATAAAGTTTTTACTTCAAAGCTTACCAAAGAGTATGGAATTTGACCCCAGGCCCGAAATTAAAAACAAATCACTGTGTTGGTCATCGAACATTATTCATGGATTTGATTCGATTGAACATTATCCAAATATCATTTGAATTTTGTTGGATGGTGGTAATTTTTCCGTCGAACAAAATTCGATATGAAAGAAATTTATATTAAGTTTTCAAACAAGCAGTAATATACTTTATCTATTTGAATCCTCCTAAGACTTAACAATATATCGAAAATGCCGTAAGGTATGAATTAATGAATTTTCAAGATTCATTCTACTTCTCCAATGTAGATAAGTTTTCAAATATTATACTAGTATTATAGAAATGAAAAAGTAAGCAACCACTTATTTTCTTCGTATTTGTTACAGTAACTTAAACGCAACTTATATAAAAAATGCAAAAAAATTCAACATATTGGCGATTGTTGGAAGAGTATAAAATCCTTAAGAGTTTTTTAAGAAGAAAATTAACAGAAAACTTCGTGTGTGGTTAAGTGCATGAGACAACATATTACTGAATTCTTATAAGCCTAGCGAACTAGCTCTTAAGGAATACTTAAGAAGTTTTATGATTCTTCTTTTTTGATCTTTCTTATTTTGTGGCCAACTATGTACCTACAATTCTTTTTTTCAGTTTTTTGTTTTGGTGTAGTAATTTTTTTTGTTCTGTTCTCTATATGAAGCTTTAATATTTTATCATCGGAATTATTCTGACATTATTGAAGGCGACAAAATACATTCTCGTTTACATACATATACAATATTGCTTATTATGCTTTAAACATACATAAATACTCGCACATATGATTTTTTATATTAATTATTGAGAACAAATTCAGAAAATTTTGGAAACAGAGTTACGAAATTGAATCAAAAATTCTCTAAGTCATTTCATTAACTCTCAATTTTTATAAAACTTTTAAAGCTAATTGAATCTATAAATTTTACATTCTTAAATCAGTAAATAAAAATTTTCGAATAATTTTAAATATTTATAAAATATTCATAAATTAATCTTTTTTTTTTTTTGAAGAAACGCGCAGCATTTGGAGTTCCACAACCTTTATTTAATAAAAATTTCTATTTATATAACATTAATGGAACCATAACTGAAATGGAAATGATCTTGTCACTTAAAATAGCATAAAGAAAATTAGCATTTAGTTGGAAAAAATTTTCTTTTATTAATTTAATTTTTTTCAATTTTCATCATATTTAACGAGCATTCTACTTACACATATACAAATTTACAATTGTTAAAAAAGTTGGAAAAATTGCAAAATATGTTCATAATTATATGTTAGTTTTGAAACGCAGTCTAACGAAACGACAATTCAAAAAAAACTAAAATTATGAATTCGAACCATGAACAAAATAAATATTTTGAAGAATTTTCAAAAAAGATCTTTATCAGATTGTAACGAAAGATTGAAGATTAACGAGCTTTGTTCATTTAGTTTACCATAACTGCAATAATATTGTAAATTGGAAATTCAGTGAAAATATTTGGAAATGAGTGTAGTGGCTCTCTACTTAAGCGATAGTACGATTTAATTTTATTAAATTTTTTCTGAAAATTCTTTTGAGAAAAGGGTCTTTCAACGTATGGACCTTTTATGGACAATCTTCAATCGTTATCTTCCATCAATATTTTGTAGAAATTCGACAGATCTTCATCAAATAATATGCAACTCATACAATTCGTATAATATATAACTCATACAATTTGTATAATATCAAACAATTTGAACTAAAACTTGCTTTTCTTCTTATTCATATCTTCTATGCTCAAGCTTTAATAGTTATCCAAAATCAATAAAAAAAAACAAGTTCTATAATATTACAAATTTCTTTAATAACAAAATCATTAATATCGTAAGATGAGACTTAGAAACTTGGTATATTATTGTAAATATGAAGTCGAATCTTTCAACATTACAGAAAATTGAACGGCAGCCAAAAAAATCTAAATTAATATATTCGTGGAAATTCATACAACAGTATAACATTCAATTCATACGACTTGTATAACATCCAACTCGTATGTATATGCACAAACTCCAACAGTTATCCAAAACCCAGAAAACGCAACACTTTCTATAACATTACACATTTGTTTCCATGGGAAAGTCATTAATATCGTAAGATGAGACTTAGCAACTTGCTAAATTACGAATTCGAACCAAGATATATTTCAGAAAATAAAACAACAATGAAATATTTTTCCATTATATTGTGATATATTTAAAATTTTAGCTTACCGAAACCGCAGACTCATTCTTTGTCACAATATTCTAACTTATTTAGTAAACCGTATTCGATTTGTAACCTTTGAATCGATTCCTTATTACACCTTCACTTTCAGTTTTTGCAGAACAACGTTTACAATGAATTTATTTACTTATACAATGACAAAAATTTAACTTCTGCTTTTAATATAAAAGTCACTTATAAAAGAAGTTATTCCTACATACACATACACTCTTATTATTTCGTATTCTATATATCGCATACATATTGTGTGTATTGTCGCTTGTTGAAAAACTTGCACTATCATCAAATTTGGGGTTTTGTGTTCAACTAACAACACAATACGACACGGTAAATATGCAGTACAATAAAAAAAAAAAACATTCTTGTGGGATGTCTGGTTATTTGTACATTGAATTAAAATTAAATAAAAACTGAAAAAAAAAAATTAAAAAAGTAGTGAAAAAAAATTTCATTTGACATGTGATAAGTTAATGAGGGATTAAATAAATAGTTAAAAAAATATTATTTAAATAACAAAAAGAACGGAAAAAAAAACTACTACATAAAATGTAGTTGACCTGGTCAATTAGGAAACATCAATTTGTTTAAATTTCAAAGCACCCATACACATGGATAAAATGTTATTTGCGGGAAATTTAAAAATTTGGTCGAACCATTGTAATGAATGAGGATTTTGAATTCAAAGAATAGAAACCAATTAAGTAAAAGTACAGAAAATGCTTTTTAAAACCATTGATGAACTTTTAGTTGTTGCTTTAAGAACAAGTTTTTAAAATGAATAACTCTTTAAATTTATGACAATTTGTGATATGAAACAAATTTATATTTAAGAAATTTCTCAGTTAAGACGAATTAGTGTGTTAAGGTCACGAAGGGTTAGTTTGTAAAAAATTTAAGATCAGTGTAGTTGGGCATTGTAGTAGAATTTTTTTTAAGTTAGATATCATACAAAAGATATACTTAATAACCCTGTAATACGAATTTGTCCAACGCCGAACTTAATTTCAATTATGTATGTAATTATTTGGAAGAGTGTCCAATATTAAACTTTTCATAGCCTCTTAAAATTGTTCGGTAATTTGGATGCCTGATTATTCGGTAATTTATATTCTATTTTTTTTCGAGAATATTACTGACTTTTTTCGAATTTCAAATATAATGAGTAATGTTTATCATTATTAAAAATGGAACATAATTTACCAACTTAATGGGGCGAATACATAACAAACTTCATATTGCATTTTAAGTAAATAGCGGTAATAAATTCTAAATTTTTGTTTTTAACTTAACAGTTTTTTATAACATCCTAATTTTAAACTACAAACAAAATAAGTTTTATAACAATTTTGAGTTTATAATTAAATAATAATGAGGACATTCATTTTATATATGAATAGATTTTAGTTAATAATCGAGGGTCGAGCTATAGTTACGTTGGTAATAAAATTGAATGCAACTCATTATATTTTCCCATTTTGCGAAAGTACTTTACTTTTAAATTTTGTTAGGAAATAAGTTTAATTTTTTAGACGGATGCATTAATTTTGGAACGCATTACAAACGATACATGAGAAATTTTATTGTACTTCAACTGAAATAAATTTAAAAAAGAAATTTTTTATTTTACAAATTTTAAAAATAGAGAAATTTAAAAAACATAATTAAGTTAAACAGTTAATAAATAAATAAATTTGTCAAATAAACATATTAATAATAGTAATTTGATATAGGTGGCAAAATAGTAAAGTAATCATTTAATTTAACAATTATTTTGTTTAAATTTTTTTTCAATAAAAGTGATTTATAAACTTAATTGAGATTTAAATTTCATATTAAATTTTTATATTCGGTAATTGATTTGCTAGTATTATAGTTGAATAAAATTTTAAAATTATTTTTTATAAGAAAATTGATACAACTTACCATACTTAGTAGACATCGCCAGTTCATTTTTCATTATAGAGAGAAAATGCGTGTTTTCCCCGATCAGTATTTGTGGACTGATTTAAGTGTGCTGAAAGTCCTAAAATAATAATTGATAATAATTAATGCTGAAATATTGTATATATGTGCTCATATAGAGAAAATAGCTATTGAAAATATTAGTAAACATGAGATAAAATCCTATAAGGCTGGATTTCGAATTTTTGTAATTGCTTACTGTGAAATTGCTAAAATAAGATTTGCAGTACTCTATTTTTGTCAATAATTCTTAAACGAGAGGAGGTACGAAGATGACCCATACCCATATTAAAGGTCACCAGACAAGGCTGCCAGATTTGCTAAAATTGGAAAAAGTTCCAATGTAACGCCACATAAAAAGTTCAATTTTAAAAGTTAAATGTTAATATTTCAAATTTTTCGAACTTTACAGTTATATGATTTCGAAAACTGAACAGATTATAACTAATATAGATATTCATAAGAAAGCCCTTATTCTGAGGTTTTCAAATCATATTACGCCTGTCTTACATGCTACGGTGTTATACTTAAAATTTCAAAATGTAAAAAAAATCAGTCGAAATTGACTTTAAACCCCTGTAATTCCGAAGTTTTGTCTACTCATGAGAGCCGCTACAATTGTATATAGCAGTGAGCTTTGATACTATATACACCCTGCATATAAATGTTCATCAATTTGAAGCACATGTTATTAAGTTGCATCCGATTTGTATGTTATTTATTAAGTTGCATCCGATATAGTATTTTTTAAGAAACGGTTCAATATCTAATGGTAATATTTTTTTATCATAGAATAATAAGAACTACACGAGAAAATATTTAATGGATCTGAAATTTTGTTTTAATTATTTTCTTATAATAATTTTTATAATAATAATTATAATTTTCTTATTAATTATGCCCAATATTACTATAAAACAAATAAATTTAAAACCTCAGCATGATTCGTTAAGGCTATTGAAAGATCATGTTAACTTAATTTTATTTAGTGTTTCCACATGGAAATACTGGAGTCCAAATAAAGCTTCCCAAATTATGGTAGTGAATACGCAATACAGTAATTTGCCGCATTTAGATTATGCTTACTTCGGATAGGGGGCTTTGGAAAGTAATATTTGATACGTTATCGTTTATATGTTGTTGTAAGTAATTAGCGCATATTACAGGTGAAGTGTGGCGAAAAGTTATTTAAAATTGAATCCTTGAAATTAATTCTGGCTATTGATAAGAAAAAAATTATATTTAAGAGCTAAACAGCAAATAATAATTACAAGCAAATTTGTAATTTTTCTACATTTTTCTTTAAATTTAGAAAACAATGGCCGGATGAATCTATACTATTTCCTGTCATACAAGTACTGTTTTCAATCAGAATTAAAACAAATTACATGTAAATGGAACTGTAACAGTCCTTACACACAAATAGTCTCTCTGTACTTAAATATGTATAAACATGTGTCTACATAGTATGCTTTATTTTATAGGATAAAATACGCACATAAACATAATTGTAATTCAGAATTGTTTTTTTTTTTTCAAATTCTATTGAAATTATGTTTAATCATTTCTTTTTAGGCACATGCGCTTTAAATTACCCCCCTTTTATTTCCTTTATTTATTTTATCAATCTATTTAAACGTCCGCTGTTATCCTTGTTGTCGTCGCTAAGTCCAGTCATCCATATATAAATTCAGCATTAAAAAAATAACCAGACATAAACTTTAAATATACTTACACACCAATACATATGTATATAGGTTTAGTAGCTCTATAACTACATAAGTATGTGAGAGAGATTCAAAAAGTTCCATTGTTTGACAACAAAAACTTTCATTTTTCTTTAATAATCAGGAAAGAAATGTGTATATGTATGTAATAATGTGTATACAACTTATATGAATTTTCATATCTAAGTGTCTGGGTCCATTTATAGAAGAGAATGTACAGAACTGTATTTATGTAATATTTTGCACTAATGTGTATATTATGTATATGTAATGTAATTTATGTATAACTATACAGACAAATATAACATTGCTTCATGTTGTAAATGACAGAATATTTTTTATATTGTTTCAAAATACATAATTAGTAATTAAATTGATTGTTATGTTGTCGTCTCTTGAGTTCTCTTTTTCGTTTTTGTGTTAAAAAATTTATTTTGTAGGATATTTAAATTTTATGAAAATAATGATAAAGTGCCATTGTACTACATTCACATTTTTAATACGATGTCAATAAATTAATTTTAATTTTAGCCTATTTGTAATTATGATTTTAGAAACCATGTTAATATGGCAATATAAAGTTACGTAATGTAGCGTAAAATGCAAAATATTTGATCTGAAGAAGGTGTCCGGAACTCAATGCTATATACCCGAAGCTTAACGGTATTATTGTATAGAACAGAACACAACTTTCACGTAGAACATCAGGGCCTTCCGCCTACATAAGTCCCATACATAGGCTTTTTATATGGATGATATCATACACATGTCATTTCTGCTGCTTTTGAAGCATATTTTGTTGTCAAAATTATGGTCACAATAATTGTCTTATTTTAAGCCAAAGCGTATTAAATTATTATTAAAATATTGAGTAAATAATATTCTCATATAACATTGAAAATAAGTGAAATTTTCGGTTAGACTAAAAATTATTGAAAATGATTAAAAAATTTTTAAAATTTTAATGTTGCCCTTATATATTTTACGCCGTAAGGCAGTCTTTTACACATATGTTTACCAAGTTCTGTATGACTCTTTCTTATTTCCTGGGTTATAAAATGAAATATAAATAAAAAGAGAATTTTCTCTAATTGAATGAAATCCAGCTAATAACAAGATAGAGGAGAAAGAGTTTGACAATATTTGCAACTATTTTAGCTCGTATGAGTTCATATTAATGCTGTGCTGCAATACCATTGAGTCGGAAATATACATATATGTTATACAAAAAACCCTTTCTATCAGAATTCTATTTTTATATTGTTATTAAGATTATTTTTTATATTTGTGTTAAGAGCCAGATTTGTTGCGCTCGAATATAAATATTTAAGTGTTGGGCGATACCTTACAGTAATGCAGATCAAAAATTTCCATTCAATTCTCTATATTTTCATATTTTTCATCAATGACCATTTATTACTTTATAATTTTCTGCAGTATAATTATGTGTTAATAAAATAATTTAAATTCAAAATGGCTGATTGCTGTTTTAATTACAGTTATAATAATAAATAAATGATTCACTAGAAAAGACGATAGCAATAATAACAATAAAAAAAATATACAAAAAAAAAACTTCTTCAAATTTTTTTTTTTCATTTTGTTATTTTTCAATTGAAATTTCAAAAAAAAATACCTCGAAGTTATTTAATTTGACAGCTCGATAATTTTCATGTATTTTCAATTTAAATTCACCTGTATTTATTTAACACTATACAAATTTTATTATATACGCATATACACACATATTTACATAGTTGCTTACATATTATTTATTTGAGTTTTTAATTGTATATACAAATGTATATATATACATACATATATATTAAATTTACATCGATTTAATTTAGCAAGAGTTATAAAATGAATGTAAATATACTGTCAGAATGACAGTTTTTGATGAGTTTAAAGTAAGGTTATTTAAGCAGCGTATAACAATTTTCATTATTATAAACAATGAAAAATGACCGACTGTTTTTAATGTTATCACGCTTGAAAATTACAAATACAATATAATATAATATGTAAGTATTGGTGTGTGTAACTATGAAGAGAATAAATGGAAGCATGAATAAAAAGCACTTTTAATGGTTTTCAAGTGTTGAAGGAGTTAAAAGTGTTATGTACGTATTTTATAGTTGTTATTTGTTATTAATTTTTAAGTACAAAATTTCTTCTAAAGTGGATTAACCGAATCAGAAATCAGTTAACAATTCACAAGGAAAACCAAAAAAAAAAAAAAAAACTTGGAATGTCATTTTCATTTACTTGTATGATTATTTAATTTGCAATTAAAGCGAATTTTATGTTAATTACATTTTTCTTTACTATTAATTGTTATTTTGTTTCTTATTTGATTTCATGGGGCGTTAATTTTTTTTTTAATAAAAATACACTAACATTGTTATTATTATTATATTGAGACGATAATTTTGCTCTTAACTATAGGGTATAAAAGATTTCAATCATATATTACAGGTAAAAAGTATCGAATTATTCTTTATTTCAGAGGAATTTTCAAAAATTTGAATAATTTTTTGTGAAAATGTTAAAATGTTATACAAAGTTTTTCTTCCTCTACTCAAATTTTTTTGCAACACATGAGCTAATTTATCAAATTGAATTGAGGAGTTTATATTACAAAGCATACTTGTAACATAATATAGCGTTGCAATAAAGAATATTAAAACTATCAGAGTATTTCGATCCATGTACATATACAAACTAAATTCGATTATTCTATACTATATACAATTGACAGTTTTACAAAATGAATTATTTTAAATAACGAGTGTAGGGTATTATAGACAGATAAGCAATATACTAAATACCATTATTTTTAAAATTTGTAGAAAATAAAAACTCAGTGATATTCAAGAGAAGGTCGTGAGCAGCTCATGTATACGAGCATAAAATAGCGTATATATATAACATTTTCATTTTTATTGATCTGAAATATGTTTAATTGTTAAATAGGTCAAGATGATTGTTAAAAAAAATTGTAAGTGTTTAAGTGATAATTACTTAATTGAATTAAAAATTAATATTAAGTTTCGCCCAGAAATTTGGTAAATTTTTTCTTTATGAATGAATATTATTGATATACGATTGCCTTTATGTCTTAATAAAAATAGTATATGTGTAACATTCGTTTATCATACGACTTCATATTTATATGTAACCTGGTTTCCATATTGTAAAAAAAAAACTTTTTTACCTGCAATATTTCTTTGTTGGAAATGATGCAATTAGTTCCAAATTGATTGTAAACCATTTTGAATACGCAAAACAAAATATTGAAAAATTTCCCGATGCTTTTTATAAATTTTGTTTAACGGGTGCTACTACTGAATTTAAAATTTATTTAAATCTTTCTGCTTCTTAAATATTTAAATATTATTCAAGTAATATTTTGGCAATCTATCATATTCAAGTAATATTTGGAAATCATTCATTATTATACATTCATTCTGAGTCAAAGACTTGCTAATAGCTTGTTGATTTTGTTCTGAAAATTTGAGTTAGTTGTACTAGTTAGCTGAAAACAAGTGTCCAAGATTGAACTTTTACTATTAAATCGGATTTAAACTTTTTCTCTTTCTTGAATTTTCGAAACGAAATTTTTGATTATTTATAAAGACCCTATATATAATTGACAAGCTTTTATTGGGAAAATTGAACTTCTGTAAATGACTTGTACTAAGCACCAAATTATCGATTATAAGCTGATTACATTAGATTTTTCCCCATAAGATAGGCTTTGATTTTAATATGGAGTAAGTCTTTATGGATGTTAAATTCAGTGAGAATAAAAGAAAATAATTTTTAATGTGTCACAAATAGTTTCATTGACAATATCTTAGTAACAAACCAAACTAAAAAATCTCAATTTAAAGTTTCTCAAGAATCAATTTATATTCTCTTTTAGAACTCGCATAGAATATTAACTGCAATACTAATTTAGGTTTCAATATTAATTTTCGAAATGCAGAATAAGTTTAATTCAGCACGTAACATGGATCGTTAATGTTGTTGATATGATAGTTCTTTCTGTTGACTTTTAAATAGACTCCAACTGCCTATATTTTATCCTTAATTTTTCAATGAACTTTCTTTCTCATAAATGATATGTCTTATTCCATTTCAAAGTGCTTATTAAAAAATTACAGATTTTAGTGTTCTAATTCACAAAATTGTTTTATTTTTCCAAGAAATACAAAAAAACAATAAATAAATTAAAAAATTTACCCTGCATGGGTCTAATTTTTTTCTACTTTGATAACAATACAAAATCTATATCCTTACGTAACTCCTGTTGTAATAATATTATTCAATTTACAAGTACAATGTAATTTTTTTTTCTTTTTTTTTTTCAAATGATAATTTTAACTAATTGTTAAGTAACAAAAAAGATAGAATTGCTTTACAAAAAAATCAATTTGTATAAAAAGTTTTCTTTTCTAACTCAATTTTCCAATTCTTTTGAACACTTACCTTATTCTAATTTTCTAATTTCTGTGACCTGTTTAGGACACTTTAAAAAGTTTTTTTTTTTTTTTTAACGAAGAGAGAAAAAAAAAGCAAAAATTGGAGACAATAAATTAAAAAGGAAGTATTAAAACTACAATAAAATTGTACACAGTAAGTTCTAATTTCACTAAAACTCAGCATGAATTCAAAATCTACTATCACCAATGTCACGACCATATTAACACAATTGTATTATATATTGTGTAAGATAACAAAAGGCCTATAAAATATATAAAGAATTGCTATACAAATATAAAATATTATAATGTAGAAAATTTATATTTTGTTTTTTAAATATGGAAACTCTTAATAATCATATTGTTCGAATATTTTTTTATATATAAAATTTGGAAAATTATTGTATCATAATCTATCGACAGATATTATAGCACAAGCAAGACTACATTTAAGTTTAGACTCCTAACATACTTTAACTAATTACCAAATTCAATTGGTTAAGAAGTATAGTGACCGTATAACATTCAAAATGACCTAATCAAAAATTTAAAATTTTCTAAATTAATGTAAACCGACGTATTAAAATAATTATTCGGGAGAATAAATAAATTCTAGCATGGGCTATGCTTCCACAGAGTTTCGACTATATATAAGAGATCCCCATATGATGCATGGGATCATATTACTTCTGCGTATAAACTGATGGAGCTTCAGAAAAATATAAGAGATTTTCAACGTGTTCATTAATATACCAATTATAATTAAAAAATTATGGAAAAATTTTCTCATTTCGATTTTAAGTTCCTCTATACCGAGATCGAATCGCAAATAAGCTAACGATTAAAAGAAGGGCAATTATTTGTGTTATTGGAGTTGCTTTTATAAGTAAGTTTAATTTAAAGCAGTTCCTTGTCAAAAACTAATTAACTTATTCCAACTTAGAATTAAAAATTTAAAAAAATTAGATCTGGGTTTTAATTTAAAGCCTCTAACAAGCTTTGCTCTATATAAATCAAAAAAAAAATTTTCCTTATCTCAGATTCAATTAACCGAAGTCAACTTATTATTAATTTGAAAGTTTCAAATATTTTATATTTTCATTTCACATAAAAAGGATATAGTATTGGTGATTCACACTATATTAACACGAACAACATCAAAATAACAAGCAAAAAGAAAAAAATGTGTCGACCACAGATAAATTTGTTAATCAGTTTTCACAGTTGGTGGTCTGCCCATATTTTACAATATATGTATATTTATATATAGGAATAAAAAATAAAAAAAAAAACAAAAACACAACTGAAAGACAGGTTATTTTATTGTCCTTTTTTTCTAGGATAATAAGAAAATTATATTTTTAAATGCGTTTTGTCAAACTTGAATAGAAAAAAAAATTTTTTTTTCCTATTTTCTTATTTTTTTTTTTTTCAGTGAATTTTTTTTCTGATATTAATTTTAGAATATATTCTTCACGTGATTTAAAAATATATATATATATATATATATATATATATATATATATATATATGTATATATACATATACATAGAGGATATTGTGATATACAATAAATGAAAAATTTGAAAAGAAAATAAGGATTCCTGTAGAGTAAAACTGGAGACATTCAATAGAATTTTCATAAATAAAATTAAAAGTAAAAAAAATTTTTAGACATTAATTTGACATAGAAAGAAGGATTTTTCTATGTGGTTTTTAAAAATATTATAAATATAAATTTAAAAATTAACCGAAAAAAAAGAAAGCGTATAAATGTTTTGGTCGGTTTATTGGTTTCCTAAAATTTTTTATCTCTGTTGATATCTGTTTTAATTTATAGAAAAGTATATTGGTTTTGAAAGGATTTTTAAAAAAGACAATGAATTAAATAATAATTGAAGAATAAATCAAGCAGTGTGATCGGATTAATTTGACAGGAAATTTAAGGCAAATTTCATAATAAAACATTCTGTGGAGCAAGTGGCTATGAATTTTACTTAAGAAAACAGTATTATAAAATAATCCCTTAATTTTTATACATAAAAAAATTTATGATGCAGAACTGCTGCTCATACAATCTCTGTAAATTAAACTACTGCAAAATTTTCATTAATCCTCAAAATTATATTTGCCTATGGTACTTTTCATTTCCTTTATGGTACTGTACTGGTGACATTAAGCCTAGAAAACATTACAACAAAACTATAAATTCAAACTTTTTTTCGGTTTTGTTAACTATAAGATTTGGTTATGGTGACAACATCAGCAATCATATATAAAGTTCATTTTCCCAATTATATTGCATTCATTTCATATATTTTACTCATTTCCCATATAGAAGTAAAGCAATCAAGAACTTCATGATTCTAATCTAGTTAAATATAATGGAGATGTTATGTCAGTATATACTTAAATAAATACTTATTATATAAATAAATATGCAAATATATAAGCATAAAATTTAAAAATTTAAAAATATACAAAACAGCAACTCATAAAATAGCTTACTTCATTTTAAAATTAACTACCCTATAAATAAATTATATAAATTCACTACGTATGTGTATAGTTTTTAAAATTAATATACATACATATAACGTATAATCATAAAATACAATTTTATAACAAAGAAAATTTTAATTATGCAAATTAAAAACAAAAGAATTTTTTAATCCTTTTTTTTTATATACAAACAAACTAAAAATTTTCGTATATATATAGAGCGCATATTGTAATAAAATTTACATTTGTTAAGCACAATACCATTATTTTTCCATAAAGAAAGTAATGGATTTGAAAGTTAGAATTTGAAAATTGACTAATTAAATAGCGAGGTATGAATCCAAATTTCTTTTCATCAATCTTTCAAAATATTAAGACGAGGTATTCATAGGTATTTGGCGTTGACTTTCATACTAATCTACAAAATCTTTCATAAAAATTCAAATTCTACACCATCTGAATTTAAATAAAGAAAAACGCTGATCTGTTACAAGAACAATTAGATTTGACTTAAAATTTGTACACAAATAAAAATCAGATCCTCTGAAAAAAAGTTATAAAGAAGGAGATTATTAAAATTAATATTGAAGATCGTCAAAGAAATTACAAAACAGTTTTGGATTTAGACGATTTATTAGCAAAAATACTTTATATAAATTTGTAAATAGTTCTAAAGCTTCTAAATTTGGATCATGCTCAATATAAGAAAGTTTATTCTCATAGAAAATTATTTGATCATCGTAAAACAATCTTATCTTTTTAATTTTTTATTCACTTTTTACTTCGAAGTGGAGTGTATAAGGCTGTTGAATAAATGACTCATAGTTCAGTTTCTTATGTAATTTGTTTTACTAGGGATTTAACTGAAATTTTATATCTGCAATCTAAATCAATTTATAAAATTGTTTTCTCGATTTTCAGGTGGAAGTTAACGCTTCTTGGGAATTCAAATTCGGATTCCGAAATTCATTCTTTTTTATAAAATTCGAAATTCCGGAATAAAAATAAATCGAATTCCGGATTATTTGCATTTCTATATTGTTCGTTTTCTCTTTTCTAATAAATCATACGGAATTCTAGCAAGTGAAATAAACATAATTGGAAAAAAAATCCATTAGGATTGTAACGAGTTATTCGAAAATTTCTCGCACTATGCCAATTTTTTTTTTCTTGTTTTCATAAAATTTTTTGTGTTAAATTAAAATTATTTTCATTGTGTTTAATATAAACATATTATGTAAATTTTAGCTGATTTAATAACAAGTCCTCCAACAAGTGCTCCAACAAATAGAGCTTTTTCCGCCGCTGTCGAAAATTTTCAATAAAAATCTGGTCAAACCTTCTTGCAATTATTCCGGAATTATGCCGGAATTCCGGATTTCATTTTATTTAATTGGTAAAATTCGGGAATTCGTTATTTGCTAAAAATGATTCCCTTAATGCCTCAGATCATATGCATTCCCAGGTCTTATTTGTATTTTAATAAGTTTATGATAATAATTGTCTTAAGAAACCCTATTACGATAAAAAGGTACGAAATTCATATAAGAATTAAGATACGCTACTGTTCTATTAGATTATTTTATTTCGAAATTATTTTAATAAAAAACAATGTGAGAAATAAGTACGTACTTAAGCTATATGAAATGCATTCATAATCATACACATATATTGTATATATATGTATATATACATATTTAAGTCGTATATTTTTTTCTTCTTTTAGATTAAATTATATTTAATCTAAAATAAAAAGATCAAATTATTATACACATGCACATATTTAAATACACACGCAATACACATAATCTACATAATTTCATAGAATTATTACTACATACATACAAACATTATAAGTTTTTTCTAAGAAAAATAATAAGAAAATAGAAAACAAAAAAAAAAAAACAAGTTTATAAGTAAAGCTCTTATTTTTATATTCAACCATTTTGAATGATAGACACTCGTTAATGAAGACCTTAATTATATACTTCGCCATTTTTACTTTATTTTATTATTGTTTATTTTTTTTTTGCTCTTCTTTTCTTGTTTCTCTATGTAATTTATATTCTAAGTGTATAATTAACATTTTTATATAAAATATTATTATTCACTTGCTTTATTTCTTTTATTATTTTATTCACTCACTCATTCTTTATTTAGTTCATTTTGTTATTTTCTAGTTAGTAGATTCAAAAAAAAAATTTGCTTTATTTAGTTTTTCTATATACCTAATGATTACCCCTATTGTAAGATGAAAAAAAAAAGAATATGTTAAAAAACAAAACTCGGAAAAAATTTATAATTGTTAAAAAAATTAAAATTTTATAGTAGTTGTCAGTACAGACATGGCAATAAATAATTGAGATTATCATAAATATGTGATAAAAATTCGTGTAAGGCGTGTGTGTTAGGAGTTGTAAATGGTAATTAAAATATTTCCAGCATATTACTGAATAATAAAATGAATAACAAATTCACTTCTCTACCGATTCAATAGTTTTCTGCTATGGGAGATTGTTCTTATATCATAAATAGATAATAACAGTATCAGAAATTATGGCAACTTGTAATGCATGCTCCAAAATAAATAATATAGTACTTGGTAACTGCATTAAAAGGAAAGCAAATAGATTGATTATATTGGTGTCTAAATCATGACAATTAGATTTCCAAAAAGCTTTACATAATGGTACTAAAAGTACATCAAACAATTATTATTCTTTTTATGTTACAAAATTTTCTTCTTCCCATTTATTTTTAGAATAAAACGAAATTCAAAATTTTTAAGCAAAGTAGTTAAAAACTCAAGCTTAAATGACTTATTATAGGGATACATAAATTTCGAAAGTGAATCCCGAACATTATAGATAGATTCTGTAAAGTACAAGATTTAAAGCAGATATGTTAAAAAATTATAGAAATGTAAGATTTTCTGAAGAGGAATATTATACTAAAATGTGAAGAATTGCAGAAAAAAATTAAACTTTTTGGAAATTGGAAACTATGATTACCTTAATAAATGCTTAAACTATATAAAACTTAAATATATAAAACACCTTAGTGTGTCACAGAATTATATTTTAAGCTGAAATTTAACATACAAGAAATGGCTTCATATTTAAATGTTAGAAATCAGACATGGCGATGAAGGAAATATCTTTACGATTATCGCCATAATTAATTCAGTAATTCAAATAAACACTTCACATACAACTAGAAGGTTCGTCTAGTTCGCTTTTACCTTTGTACAAAGCCCTTGTTTATTAAATTAAGTTTTCTTAGGTGTTCCTTTAGTCCAAAATAATGTTCGGTTAGAAACATCATAAACATTATATCGATCCAATACAATAATTATCATGAACGATCTGTCGTGCAAAATCGTATTGAATTCCAGAACGATTTCTTATGAGCTTTGACCATCTTTGACTACATACCTATGAATCAGTTATCTTCTATGTGAGCCAATTTTCGTAAAGCATAATGTATTACTAGAATAATGAGGCGTCTATATATCATTTATACATTAAAATGGGTTTTTTCTTTTATACAAAAGCATGCCAATTGTATAAATTTAAAAGGAATCGTCTCTTTTTAAAGACAAAATGAGTGCAAGTTTAATTTTTTTTTATATAAAATAAAAAGTGTTAAGTGCCCATTTTTTTTTTTGTTTTTACAAAAATATAGATGTAATTTTCAAGTTTTCATTTAAAGTATATACTCGTATATATAAAAGTAAAATTTTTTGTTTTAAAGAAAGAAAGAAAATAACAATGTCTTAAGTTCAATATGAACGTAATTAGAATTTCTAATTTTATGTACTTTTCTCTTCTACTTGTATAATTAAATACTTAAGAATTTTTTCATTTTATTTTCTTTTTATAAATTTTGCATATACTTGCATATTAGGTATACTTTAAATTCATTATGTATATATATAAATGTATGCATATTAATTATTGAATACAATTTTAGGTACTTTTATAAGAACACATGCACGTACGAATATACAGTAAATATACGATATAGTAAAATATAATTAAATTTAAATAGCTCATGAATACAATCAAGTATAATTATTTTTTAAGAGAAAAACCATTTTAATAAAAATTCAAAATTAGTGCGTTTCATTGAATATCACGTGTAATATATTATATGTACAATATATCGCACATTAGGAAGAATAACGTTGGGAAGACGAACTCGGAAATATGACTTCGACTTCCAGAATTTAAAGTATTTATAGCCGATTGTAAATTATTATCGAAGGTTAAAAAAACGTTGGTATAGAACTATTCTACAAGTGTATGAACAAATTTTCTGTATAATTTTGTTAAAGAAAAACTTTATATATATTAAAATTTATTAGTAATAAAAGCAAGTTTGTTCCTCTGCATTTTGACTCATTGTTTTCTCAAATGTGCAATATATGCACAAATACGTGTTATACATTTGTAGATTGTAGATTTGTATAACGGGGGCAACAGTGCACCGCGACCATATATAAGGATCTATTGTGCGCCCCCATCCGAGTGCGGGACATGGCCTGCAACACACGCTCGAGACCGTGTTATACAATACCAACACAACAAATATTTGCAATTCTTGTAATTTTGCTTTCTATTAAAAAAGTACGATTTTCATAATAATTATAATATGTAATAAGAGCAAAGTCTAATAAAAAGTAATTAGATTTTCATTCTTAATTAACACCCAACCTATACAAAACAATGAATTTATCGACCATAAAATGCTTCTATGAATATAAAATGAATATAATAAGATCCTTTATTTTTTTTTTATTCTTTAAAATTTCAAAAAGAAAAAAACAAAATATCCTTTATTTTATTGGCAACAAAATATAAGAATTTCCTTCCGTTTTAATTCGGAATGGTTGAATTAAAAAAAAAAACATTCCGGTTTGAATTTCATAAAAAATATTGTAAGTGGATATTTTATGAAGAAAATTTTATGAAAAAAATTAAATTTTTATAAAACAATTGAAATAACGAAAGTAAAAAAACAATTATAACAGGGTAGGTTTATATACAATAAAACATGGCTGTTTAAATTAAGAAAATTTAAGAACCACTCGTGAACACCATTGTATTTAAAAATATTATAAGAAAATTTTAAGTGGATTACACTTAAGTGAAATCTTATGTTTAAAAAAATTTCTTATTTCGTCCCATTTTTTGTTGTTTACCAAAATTTTCGTATGTTGACATTCAAGTCTACAATAATTGTTGTTTTCAAAATTTATTTATTAATTATTTTCTCACATATATACATTTGTATAAATTTGATGTACATCTAATAAGATTTAATTTAAATTTTAGGTATGTGATTAATTTATTTTAATTTCTAAAGGTATTAATGATAGTACACACATTTTTTAATAATACTATATTAATTAAATAATGATTTTATAATTAATTATAAAAATTAAGTAAATTCATATTAATAATACGAATATCTAAATGCCTTACTTGAATATCTAAAAAATTAAAAACAAAAATCCAAGCCTTCCAAAATTTCAGATTTATTATCACTCATTTGGCACAACAAATTGGTTTAACTCCATTTTCTTCTATGGAGCATTTATTAGATTAGATATATCAATATTCTACAACAGACTTCCATTATTTCCTTGCCTGAAATATTATGCTAGATAGCTTTTTCTTTGAACTTTTAATACGATACTGGAAGGCATATTTCGTAGTTTTCCTGTAAAAATCTCTGTATGTTGTACGTGTGTCAAAAATTAATTCCAACAAAAACTAACCATTATATACACGTGTGAAAAAAAATTTTCTTCCTGAAATTTTCACAAAAACAACTCCTTGTAAAAATCCCACTACCTCGTTTGTTGAATTTTTTCCTACTAAATTAAATTTTAAACAATTACTTCCTGTCTTTTAAATTATTAAAATGAAAACTAAATTAAAGTTAGCTGCAAAAAGAAAGCTACAAATGATAAGATGTTGCCAGACATATATTGTAAACGAAAAATTTTTGAAGTTTTACTTTCGAAGTGTCAAAAAATCTACCACGTATACATAATTAAAGGTTATCTGTTTATTTTAAGTTTGAGTATGTAAGAGATTTGCAATATAATAAAAATTTTAAAATTCTGTAATTGGCGACAATGTCATTGTATTCGATAGTAAATTGTTAGTTATCTCGCTTAGCAAATTAGTAACAGCCATGATGGCAGTGTTACAATAATATTCTAAGTGTCGTTATCTGAGACGAACGTATAAAGAAAATTATTTCTCTTATATATTCAAATACGAATTTCATTCGTTTAAAGCAATTTATACGCATTTTATTATTTCAATTATAATTATATTGTAAATAAAAAATACTTATATAAAAAATAACTAATATAGTTACGATTCACGGAAAAAAAAATCTTATAATTTGAAAATATTGAACAAAAAAATTCTAAAGAAATTACTTATGTAAATTTTGTATATTTTAATTTAATTTTTCTCTATACCTACCATGAATATGTATTCACATATAATATTATATTTTCATATAAATTAATAATAAGATATGTAGATGAATGTAGTTATAATATAATCATATATACATACATAAATATTAGCTTCCATTATACATTTTAAATTCATAAAACTTTTATCTTACCACTTATAAGTTGGTTTATGTATGTAATATAAATTTTATTTGAAAAGCTTACATATATCTATTGGTATAAAACTACATTTAGATACTTATATATACGAACAACACATAATATATGTATTTATTATACATATATATATAAATTTATAAGAAATTATATATAAAATAAAACTTTTGATTAACATTCCTTTTATATAAATAATTCTCTAATTAAAAATTTTCAAAAACATATTTTTTCTACTTACATATATTATTATGCATTACACATACTAACATATATATATACATATATAAATGTGTACGGTATACATATATATATACAATATATTAAAATATATAATGCTTATGTAGATCTTTTATTTATCTTTATTGTATCGGAAACTTGATCCTAGAAATTACCATAAACTAATTTATATGTAGTTATAGTACTCTTAATATAATATATACATAATATGCATGTATATATATATATATACTAGTTCATGAGTATATACGATATTATTCTTTACAGAAGAAAAAAACAAATATCCGTCTGTTTTCCACAACCATTTCCGTTTTCTTTAATTTCTTTTTCCACTTTTGTTTATAATACTCTTATTTTTAGTTTTTCATTTTATTATCCTTTTCTTTTCTCTTATTTAACATTGAATTATTCAATTTGCATTCAAAATTATTAATGCATATATATATATATATATATACATAAAATGTATACACAAATACATAGAGAACTTTTACACAAATATTTTATACGAATACTTTCAATGAGTTACGTTAGACAGTTTGCGACCATATTAAAATGATGTCTGCAGAAGAATTTAATTCACTGCTCAGCAAGGGAAATAATAAGCGAAAGTTTTTCTTCCCCCAAAGTTATAGTGGGGGATATTAGGCATAAACTCATAATATTGTGATTAAAGTCTAGAAAACAAAACACTGTGAAGAAAACTTTTATCAAGTAATTCAAGTTCAAATTTTATATATAAATTTAAATTGAAGTTGCAGCCTTACATTCACTTGCGAATTAAATGAGAAATAATTATTGAAGTCCAATATCAAGTTTTGACAGCATTAACATAAAAGAATAAAAAAATTTCCTGGTTACAGCAAATTAAATTTTAAGTTGAAACATACTTTTTTAAAAATTTATGCACTTGCATTATGGTGTATTACTTTTGAACAGTATTTGTGACGCATAAAATAAATTTCAACAAAAACAAGTCAATCGAATTTTTATGAAAAATCAAGCTATTATATGTACTTTTTTATGACTGCCCATTAAATATTGTTATTAATAAGTTACTGTTAAAAATTTGAGGTTTATTTGAAAAAATTAGAAATTAAATTGCAAAAACAAAAATTTTAATGCCACATTATTTTTTTACCCGATGGCTAAATGAATATAGAGTATATAATAAAGTTGCCTTTGAAATGCAGCAAGCTCTAATAATGTAGCAATTGTAATTAAAATTGCCCATTTATTTTGAATTGCAGCACCTAAAAATTTGCCCAATGTAAAATAATAAAATATAGTATAAAATAAGGCTGTCGAATATAAAGTTTTATTTTTATTGCGAGCCTTGCGAAAACTTCTTAAAAATTTTACGTATTTTGAAACTTATATAATATTGCCGCTCCCAATTGTTACAATGTTACTAGTCGCAATTTCCCCCCCTAGAGAAAACCTCTTAAAATTATACTACATATTATTATATCCTTTAATTAGGAAACTAACACTAGAATTGAATTATTATTATAATTGACATTATATACATATACCGTTATAGCTAGTTATATAGAATTTTATAATTTTCTTTTTATTTTAATATTTATGTAAATGAAAAGCTAAAAAACAATCCTTATAAATATTTTCGCATTTTTTCATCTTTTTATTCTATTGAATCAGCAAAAGTTTTTTATATGTATTTCATTAAAGGTCTATAATATAATCCATTTGTTTTCATGTATACGTATATACATTATGTATACGTATAATAATAATATAATATTCAAATGAATAGAATTGAGTAAACAATTTTATGATAGAAAAACTTTGTTGGTACTTGATATATTTGAACCATTATAAAAGATGTATACGTTATACGTAATACTTTATATGTATATATATGAATATATATGCATATACATATACATAATAAATACTAATTTCAAATTCTAAAGCAAAATACGATAACAAGGCAATAAGCTCTTTGTATATGCAAATTTTCTTTTTATCCTTCTTTTAATTCTGAAGTACTTATTTACTTTGTCGTAGATAAAATTATTTATATACATATATATATATACCTACGTATATTATGCATAATATAACAGGATTGCCACAACAATTTAAAAACTTATTAATTTCAAAAATATTGGAATGGAAATTTATAAACTGCGAGTAGTTTTTTATTAAAACAGCATGAAAAAAATTTTTAATGTCAAATCAGTAAGTCAGATCGAACTCATCGGTGAGTTCAAATTAAATAATGTTAGCAAATATATAAATTTGATAAATTGCTTATAGTTATGCTATACTCGCCCATTTTCCGTCAATACAGAACATTGAATTAAAACTGAAGCAAACTGAAGAGGAAATTTTCTTTTTGGGCGAAAATCGAGAGCTACTATACAAAATTTTTTATATTTAATTGTCATAATCATATAAAAAACATCAATATTTTTGTTTTTATAAATTTTCAGCCGCTACATATTAAAAATTATTACTCATATAAAATAAATCACTAATATAAACAAAATTGTATAAAAAAGAACAAAATATACAAGCAAGGCTTAATTAAAGTTAATTAGATTCAGTTCAATACGTCTGACTTAGAAGAGTTTCTATTTAAGATCCTCCCGGGTTTCTCCCCAGAAACAACATTTTAACGCAAACTCTGTTTGAAAAATTTTTAGCATTTTTTTTTTCTGAGAAAAACAATTGAAAATTTTCCTTAACTTCCTAAATTTAATTCTAACAAATAATTTTTAAATTTTTAAGCCCCGTAACATTTGGCAACCCTATTATTCCTGGGATTTTACATAAGTATACGTACATTTACTTGTATAATAAATTCATATATATATAAAAATTCAAATATTTTTCCAGAAAATACTAATAATAATTAAAAAAAAAAAAAGAAAAGAAAAAAAAAACTGGCAGGAGTCATATTACAAATCCTAAATTTTTCCTAAAAAATCATAAATTAAAATAAAATAAGTGGAAAAAGGATAAAAAATAAAATTTAAAACTTTATGGTACAGAAACAACAATAAAGGCAAAAACTCCATATTAAAAATTACCAAAGAAACAAGATAATAACTGTAAATTTCTACTGCACATTCATACAAAATAATTTTCAAATAAAGAAAATTTTTTAACAAAGAATTTATTTTAACAACACAAATTTCGCTAGAAATTATTATTTCATGTACATATGTAATGTATACATACATATATATTTATTAGAATATAAGCATCTACCAATCTACATTGTTTCGCCATATCATGTCGCTGCAATCTCTCAAGCTAACTTATTACATTTTTCTTCCAAAAACTATGTGTTTCCATGTACTTATACAGTTTGGAGTATAATACGTTAGTATATTCGCTAAATAGCAAATAAAAATAGCGTATATTCCATTCAAATTTCTATAAGTATATAATATATATGTATATACATAATATGTATTTTGTGTGATAGGATGATAGGTGCCATTTAATTTACCAATTTAAATTTTTTGATTCAAAAATTTCCCTAACACAATTTGGTATATACATTTATGTTTATGCTATATAACAACGTACATATTAGTGAAAATTTGCTATTGTCATGACAGTCAAAACCATAATCATTATATTAATGTTACAATATGATAACAACTTGTCTAATATTAATATTACCTAAGTATATAAGTAGTAATTTGCAATAAAAGCTTTGTTTGCTACATATAGAAGTATACATTTATATTAAAATTTACATAGAACTCTATTCACTCTAGACCTTGTTTTCTATATAAGTATATGCTCCACATATAATGTATATATATACACAAAGTTTGTATGTACATATTGTCATAGATAAGTAACCGTATTAAATTGGAAAATTACAGTTGCCGTCGGCAACTATCTAACCATTTTTCCTATTTTTATATTTCATTCATTTCATTTTTGTTTTTTTACGTTTTGTTGCTTCCGTGCGCAGCACTGTTGGATAAGAGAAAAACCAAAAGAAAAGTGCTATATAACAAAAAGTAGAAATAATCAAAAAAGTGGTAATAAAAAAAAATTGTTATTGTTCTTTCGAGAATTAAATATATATAATGACATACTGTATACAGACATTAAAATATACATAATATACTTAGATAATTATACTATACAAAATTATAAATTGTAGGTATATTATGTAAAGATGGTTATTTACGTATAATTTGTTGTTGCAAATCAGATAAAAAAATAAGGCAAAAAAGTATACAAAAGCCATGGTATAGTACTTTTTAAATTTAATCCACATGAACTGGAATTATATTTCAACCGTAATCATCATACTTATTTGTCTGTTAAAAAATTTTTTTTTTTTATTTTATATTTCTATTTGAACATTTACACTCATATATACAATAAAATAGAAAAGTATATAAAATGGTTTTTGATTTGCATAATTACAGGGGGAATTTAAAAAATTGAAAAATTATTTTACATATAATTTCAAATTGGGATTATCATTAAGCTCAATACATAATAAAACATAAATGAAAGACAGAGACAAAGAGCTGGAACCAAGTTATTGCAGTTGTCCAATTCTCGTATAATCATCGCATTGTGTTGTCTTATGTGAACATACTTATATACATTCTGAAATAACATAGCAAAAATATTCTAAATTTGATTTTGAGAATTTGGACAAATATGATAACTGCATCTCATTTCGGCCTTATAGTACTGTATTGTAATTTTAAAAAAATGTCTAATTTCTCACATAAGACTTTATGATTTTCATACTGATATTTTAATATCTAAATAGAAAATTAAATATTTTAATATTTCAATTAAAATTATGCAATATTATTGAATTTATTTTTTTAACATCAATTGTTATAATTGTACTTGTCTCGGGTTCCAAATTATGTTCATTACTGGGATTAAATTCTAATACAAATACGGAATGGGTATCTTCCAATAAAATAAAATTTTTATATACGTGATTCATAATAATTCTACAATAAAAATTGCAAAATTATTTTCCAAAATTAAGTAGAACATATAGACTCAACTCATAAAATAGGTTAACTGGTTCCCTGGTAATTTTAACTTTTATTTGTATAAACACTCTCGTTAGTTAACGTATGTAAGTTAGTACGTTGTATGATGTCTTCCTTTATATTACAAATTTTATAAATTTACATTTACTAAAAATTTCACTATTTATACAATTAATTTAAATTTTAACAATAATTCATATTAAATCAAGTTATAACAGCAGTCTGTTCATTATTTGAATTTATTGAAAATTTATGGGCTCAAACAGACATTTAATTTTTAGTTTTACAATTTCTGCTTCATTGTAAAAGAGTTACGCGCACCTCTAGCCGACTAAACTATTGTTTCAATTCAAATCGAATGTGTTAAATAAAAATTGCAATCAGTTTGTAAAAATTTTCAAACAGTTTGATTGCTTAATTGCCCATGCGACCATACATTTGCATGTATTCGCGCTTGGAACCTATGGAATACAAATAATCAATCAAACAGTTGCAAACTAAAAATTGCATATCTATCTGAGCACGAAAATTATAACTAAAGATTTTTATAAATTTAAAATAAAATTTTCAAGAACAGAAATCGATTGATTGCAAATTTTTTAAGTAATTTTAATTATACTTGTAAGTTCAACACTTTATCTAAATTTTTTACATAACAAAAAAATTACAAAATCACACTGTTTTCAGCTTATTTCTTTTACTTAAAATATACACACACTATTTATACCCATATGTACATACATATATTTTAAATTTTCCCTCCTTTTTATAGATATTTTATTTTTTATATAAGTAAATCATTATTACCATTTTTATATTAACACTGAAACAAAAGTATTAAATTCCAACCATAGTTAGTTCGTTAAGTTCATTTTCAATTTTCGTTATACTTCTGCCTTATTTCCTCTATTTTTTCCCATTTATTTTTCTTTTTTTTTCCTCTTTTATTTTTTCTGAATTTTTCTCTATTATTTCCGAATCTTTTCCACTCTTATACAAAAAATAAGAAAAAAAAAATCAAACAAACAATAAAATAGAAAGCAAAACTGCTAAAATGCTGCTTATTTTCCTATATATGTACAAAACTTGATATGTCTGTAAAAGATTTTTCACAATAAAAATAAGGAAAAAGAAAATAAAAAACCAAAAAACAAAAAACCGAAAACAACAACACAAGATAAAAATTAATAAAAAAAAATAAGAAAAATGAGGAAAAACCATAAAAATCATAGTGATTGCTGTGTGTAGAAAAATGGAAAATTGGGGGCTAATAACTCTTGCGCATTTAAAGAATATATATGTATATGATCATATTATTACAAATATAAATATAAATATATGTAAGCTTAATATTACGTACAATATACACACAATTTTACAATCGTGTACACTATTCTAGAAAAAAACCTAAATAAAAGAGAAGAAAATAAGCTGTACAGATGGATATATACATATATATATAATATGATATATATATATATATATATATATATATATATATATATATATATATACATATAATATTATATATAATATATATATAATATTATGATATATATATATATATATATAACAGTATATACAAGTATGAATGTATATATATATCCAATTTATTTAAGTATATTAGTTGGGTTTTTCTGTGAAAATGGCAATTATGTACACATAGAAGAGTTTTTCAACTTGAAAATGGAATCAAAACAAGAACAAAAACAATAATAAAAGAAAATATAAAAACAAGAAAAAAAAAGATAACCTAGGTTTTTTCCCTTTTTTTTAATTTTCTTTTTTAAAGATTCTGTATAAAACTATAGATGGTGCACTATTATACTTATATATGTATAATGTATTCATGTATTTATAGTTTGTTTTGAAAAAAAACAGAGGGAACTATTATAAAATATGTAAATAAATGTATGTGTATATTCATACATAAAAACAAATATTCTCTATCTAGCTCTCTCTTACAACTAATTTATTATTATATGTAAAATGTGTGTTATGTAAAATGTATAGTTATTTATATATACATACATACATATTCTAAAATTATTTTGTACAAATAAGTTTTTATAATTTTTATATAATATATTTGCACATATAGTGTATGTATTACAGTTTTCTAAAATTTTAAAAAATAAAATTAAAAAAGAGCAAAAATTGTTATATACGGTATAGAATTTTATACAGATATAAGGTTCTAAAATAAAACATATTATTTCCATTTATATATATATATATTTGTACATATTATATATATATTTACTTATTATAGTATATATAAAATGCACATTACAAAAAATAGAAAAAAAAACTATAGATAATGGAGTGAATATATTTTGAAATAGAAAGAGGGTGTTATTGGGTACGAACTTTTACAAAAAAAAAAAATTGTTTTTAATCTAATTTTCTTTATTTTTAGGAATTATAAAAGATTTTATTTTTAGTATTTATATACTGTAATTCAATACAAAATTTAGTACACTGGGGTACGTAAATTTTTACAGAGTATATCATATAATATAATAGTATACACATAGCATATAACATTCTGTATAAATTTTGTATACACGTACTGTTATACTATGTTCAATTATAAATAATTACATATCGTACACTTTATTATTATAAATATCAAAAACCTTTGTACCAAATTATAGATATATATTTTATTTTATAGACCTATACATATATAATTAAAGATGAGAGAGAAGGAAAGAGATAAACAAACTCTAAATAAGCTATATTATATGTATATATTGTACAACCCTATAGTTGTACTGTATATTCATATGTATGAATGGAAAAATTCCAGTATGAATTTAAAGAAAATAATAAACAAAAGCCTTAAAAAGGAAAAAAAAACGAAAATAGCAACAAAATAGAAAAATAACCAAAAACAAAAATAAAGAAAAATAAAAAGAGAAATGAATATTTTTCAGTTGTATAATTAGCAAAATTTTCCAATTTTCCAGTCATACACTAATACTTTGTTATCCTTTCTTATTTTCATTTCGTTTTTTTTTTTTTTAAATTTTAAATACTTTATGTATATAATAGTTTATATTATATTTATATATTTATAATTAGTATACAATATACGTTTATTTATACAACTAAATATATATACATAAAAAATGTATGTGTACATGTGTATAAATAAAATGATGCAAAAATTTTGTAAATAATTTTTTATATTAGGACTGTTTATACATATAGGGCTGCATGTAGACTGTATATATAACATTGGACTGTTTTTAGTTTTATATAGAAAAATCCCTGTATATACTGTATACAAGAATTGTATATAATAAAATGAGATGTAAAAATTTCATAAATATAAAGAGATGGGTATATTTTTGTATACAATAAATGTAACTGTATTAACATAATCATATAGTCTAGAGAGTATATATATACTGCAATAAATATATCAGAAGTATAACGATGGCAATGTACTTTTATTGTTTTATACGAAAGTCTTATACAAAATATTATTTTATATTGTGTATATAGTTTAATCTAATATATTTTTCTTATATTTCGTTTCTCGGCAAATCTAAAAAAAATATACATTTTATAATTATATGAGGCGCAGTGCAGTGTCAAAGTCTTAGTACTTTTATTGGACCGTTGATGTTTTAATAAAATTTGGCGAGAATTAGTTCATTAGTTGTAATAGCTATGATCTTGTAACTCAAAAAACAATTGGCTGTATTTTTGTCTATTTAGAGGAACATGTGTTGTAATCAATAATTTACGTTGAATCTTATTTAATTTTGTATTTCAATTCGTATACCGTCGTTATTGAAATACTGCAGAATAGTCTGATTGTGAAATATAATTTTTTTTGTTTTGTATTTGATATGATGAATATTTTGTCATAATTTCGGATAATTGCAGCGTATTTATATATGTACTTGATAATTGTTTATAATTTTAGGATTAGGACTTGCTAATTGTAAGAAATTTTAGATTTGGAAGCAAGGATTTAGAAACAGACATGATTTTACAAATTACTATAATTTTTATATCTAATAAGACGAACCCTTAAAATTTAATTGTAAACAGAAAATGTAATAAGCTATCCAAATAAATGTGAGTTTTATTTTTTATTTTAATAATAGAATTTGGTCACTTTCGGAACCGAATTTCTCGTGATTTACATATCAGTACATCACAATCTTAAAATATATACAATATAACAGATTTATGTATTATAAAAGTATATATTTAAGAAAATTCTATACAATAAAAATACTGACTTTATATTTTAAAATTGTCTACTATTACTACTACTAATTATATAATGTATATAAATATATATGTATACATATACACACATTTGTACATAATTGGGAGCAAAAATAAGGTAAATTAGTTTTGAAACTATGCTGAATTTATGTATTCTTTTGTATATTATGTACATACATAGTTAAAATATATAAATACATCTATATAATTTTATATACAACTATTGTATGTGTAAAAATTCGAATTCCGGATGGGTTAAATTAAACTTTATATTGTTTTTTCTATTTCTCTCTATATAAACATATGTGTGTATGTGTATATGTAAGTGCTTTCAGGTTATTTTTTGTATGGTCTTTACAAGGTACTATAGTTTACATTTTTTGTTGTACTTTGTTTGGGATTCTGATTTTTCCTTTTTTTTTTTTTTGTTAACCACTTTTGATTTTAATTTTTTTCTATGTTGAGTAAATTAGAATACTTCTAGTAACTATAGTAGTTAAAATTAGCATTTAAGTTTTATTTTTCATGTTTTTTTTTTTCAAATAGAATACAGTCATGGTATAAAAAAAAAGTTAAGGATATTAAAAAGACTTTTCGATGTTGTGTTGGCGGAATAATGTATTATGCATTTCATTTATGGTATAAGAAGGTTAGGTAAATTCAGACAAATAATAAGGAAATTATAAAAGTATATATTGATTTGGATTTGAAAATATAAATTATTGAATGTATTTAGGTATTGTATGTTGTGGGCTTCAAGAGAACGATCTATGATCAGTTTAAAAAATAGCTCAAAAATATTCAGCCCTCTCATTAATTCAACTTGTATAGAATGCTACTAAATACGAACTTAACTATGAACTTAGCTAGACTTTTAAATGATAACAAATTCCTTTCGCAGAGATTATGAATCAGCAATAGCATTATCATTTTTGGAACTTTTCAAATCATTATTTTAATTCAACTAAAAAAATGTTAACATATAAATTCATTTCTCTTTATGGTACTGTGCTGGAAGAATTCAAACTCAAAAGTAAATTATCATTATCCTATTACGAATATTCGAAGCAGAATTTTAGTAATTTAGTAGAGATTTATGACTGTAATTCACTGAATAAATATTTTTTGAGTTCCTCTATTATGTACAATATTTTATTAAATTAAAATAATTTTGTTAAAATTCCTGAAGTTTTTCCAATTTCATTTTAAAATTTTACAGAATTTGGAATTCGAAACGTTAACAATTTTCCCTGTATAGACCTTTGATATAGAAATTCTTAAACATTCTAAAATTATAAAACTATATTCGGTATTGCAACTACACTTAATAACAATGGATATTTAATTCAATTCTCTCTGTATTAACAAATTACTGAAGAAATACATAAATTTTTAACTACTTTTAAAACTAACAAAAATATGGGGGAAATTTGAGCCTTAATTCTACTGTTTTTAGAAAAATATTTGTTAACCAATTTTAAAAAAGTTTCTTAGAAAATTAATAATAATACTTAAAACTATAAATACATAATATTCTTAAAATAGTTTTTCTTAATTGGTAAATTTGAAAATATTCAACTTATTAGAGAATCTAATATAAGATATGTTCTATATAGAATATACGTTCTCTTAAAAACTATTATTTAACACACTGAATTACTAATACATTGTGTAGATGTTAAATTAATAAGTAATGTGCCTATTACACTAATAATATTAACTTTTTGGAAGTTTATTCATATATTCGTTTAACCTATTTTTTCTCCATGTATTAACGCAGAATTTTCTTTACTTATATATCGATCAAAATGCAGTCTAAAAGTATGAATTGTTTAAAACAGCTCAAAATTCTTTACTTTTCCTGAAAATTCGAATTCAATTTACTAAGAATCATATTTTATAAGGAAGCATTTATATCCGTTTAAAGAACCATTTCTCTAGGAAGTACATATATACGATTAGATAAATCAAATTTGTATATTCTCATTTACTGAAACAGATGATATAGTTCTTGATATACAATTTTTATTTAATGCTATATTCAATTATGACTTAAAATACAGAGAAATAACAGACTATAAATCAGTATATTTTTAAAAAAATAGATTATAAGACCATACTAAATGTAAAATAATTTCAATAAACTTCAATTTTTCAATAAATTTTATGATTTTGTATGATAAATTTTATGATCACATAGAAGGTATTATTTTTGAATCAAAATATATAATAATTATACAAAATTATAAAAAAATATTTTTATATTCAAAGGAAATCTAATGCAACATAATTTTTTATAATAGCAATTTATATGCTACTATTTCTTTCTATCTACCTTATACTTATTATATGTAATTTGAACATAATCCACTAAAATACTATAATTATAATATACATATAAAAATATATTCGTATATTAATATACTTGTACTTCTTTCTAATATAATATTTAAAAAAAATAAAATAATTAAATTCTTAATTAAAATTTCAATTTTCCTAATACATATTTTCAATAATTTCTATATACGATATACGAACATTATGCTTTAACATATACATAGATATACTAAGTATTGAAAAATCCGCCATTTATTAAATAATCATTTTATATAGTAGATATACTCTTTAATCTATTTATTTAAATTAATTTATTTTATTTTAAGAGAATAAAAATTAAAAAATAAATTCATTTTCCTATTTCATTCCAACAAATTTTCCTCATTTGTTTTTTTTGTCTACAAAATTGAAAATATTATTATTGTGAATGTATTTGTCTTATATAAAATATTTTTTTTTTATATTTTGGTAAGTATGTATATAATATTATTAAAATATGTATTAGTAAATTAACAATCACAGTTGTTAATACAACAAAAACCAAAACAAAAAAAAAACAACATTTTAAATGTGTTCATAAGCTTTTGTTCTTTGTTTTACGTCATTCCAAAGTTCCCAACTTTATTTCGGAAATTTTAAAATTTTTTTCCTATAGTGCTATAGAGAAAAAAGGTTAGAAGAGTGAGTACGTGAATTACTTATAAAAAATTATTTTTTAATATGTACGAGTATATATACAATTTTTAAGTATACTGAAATGAACGTAAATGAAGAAGAAAGGAAAAACTGAAAAACTGAAAAAAAAAGAAAAAAAAAAAGAAAATGAGAAAACTAAATGAGTTCAAAATTAGTTTATTTTACTGTTATAAGCTGTATTCAACTGAAAAGTAGGAAACAAAAAAAAAAAAAAATAAAACAAAAATTAAATTTTAAAATTCCTAATTTTTTCATTATTTAATTGTCTTGTTTCATTGTGTTATAGTTGACAATATTGTAGAGAAAGTATAAAATTTTTGTTTCTTGTTCTTTATTTTTGTTTGTATATTTATTCACTATGGTGATTTGTAGATACGTATATATGTGTGTATGTATTTAAAATTATAGACAGCTATTTTATAACATTACAATTTTTAGTTAGTTTTATAAGTATAATTAGTTATCCCAGTAAACATTTTGATATTATAATGGAAAATTAATAAAATTGTGAACGTTTATTTAAAGGATGCAAAAGAGGCGAACCCGTTCCAAAAAACAATTCAATTAATAAAGTACTAGTTGAATAATTTCTCCTTTCTTTTACATGGTTTTCATGTTTTAAATGCAAAATCTAATTTACAACAATTTTTTTTTTTTTGGCAATCGCTTTCTTACACATACATATATAATTTCGGAAATATAACGTACTAGCAGTTAACGTTGAGGATCTATTGAAAAGATATTAATATATTAGCTGGACCCTATTATAGCAACGGCTTAGTTAAAAAGGTATTTTTTTAATTAATAAAATTCTTTAGAGTTTTAACACTTGGCGTAACTCAATCTTTGCACACTTTTTTTCAAATAGGTTGATTAAAAAAATTAAAAAATTAGGTTGAACATAACAAGAGAATTTTAATAAAAACTTGAAAATTATTTTTAAAACACTTTATTTGACTTAATTTTGTTTTGTGCACAGGTACGCATATATAATTGTCAATTGTACGCATATAAATTTTCTTATGGTGAGTTTGGCATTTTGTTAGTTAATTATTATTATACAATATTAGACCAACGTAACATAACGCAATCTGAATGAAATTTTCTGCGCGTTATGCTTAGCTTCTCGTTATTTACAACATTTATTTATCAACATTTTTAATAAATGTAAGAAAACGGTAAAAATTCTCACTCGTTATTGGTATACGACGCCATATACTCGCCATAACTTTTGAAATTCTCAGTCATCAGAAGAATGCAAAACAAGCTACACATTTATAAATATTTTTTAAAACTGAAATTAAAGGAAAAAATTATTGACATTTTTTCATAAAATTTAAAAAATTATTTACATTTTAAAAGAAAAATGAAAAGTACCGAATTCGAAAAGTACCGATTTCAAAAAATCTGAATTTTTGCAAAATTTTTTCACAAATGCATAATTTCGGATTTGTTCTAATTTTTCTCTTCGATCTAAATTAATGATTTTGCTTAGTGGGTGTTCATTTCCTCTTAAATAACATCAATAGTTTTTATATAGTATATAACAAATTTTATTTTTAACAAAATTTTATTGTTTACTTTTATTCCCTAGTACATATTTAGTATGCAAGTTGTTTCTTATAAATTGAATTAATTTTCATTTTATATAAAAATAATTTTACTAATATAAATAAAAAAAAAAATTAAAACAAAATATTTAATTGTTATAACTGTAGAATTCGAGAAATTAAATTGAAAATGTTTTTTTTCTTTGTTTGCTTGCTAGTATTTAGTTACTTGTTTTTATGTCTTTTGTTGAATAAAAGAGAAAACAATACGCATGACATTTAAATTGACAGTTTTAAATAGAAAAGGAAAAAACGAATAATAAAAAAAAAATTAACAATAAAATGAAAATTAGTTCATTTTTCAATTAAAAAATTTTTTTTTTTAAATGGAAAGAAAAAAATAAAAAATTAATTTTTTTTTTCCCCTTGAAAACAATTAACAGAACATGATAATGATTTAAAAATTGGGAAAATTAGATTTAAAATTAGGTTAGTTTTTATATTTTGATGCTATTGAAAATAGTTATAGTCGGAAAAAAATCAATTGAAAACAGTCGTCGGTCACTTAAAATAATTAATATGTGTTTTTTGTTAGAATTAAAATTATTTTTGATTGTGAATGGTGATTTTACTTTAATTATTGATAATTTTGTTTTGAGGTTTCGAACCACCATGATTATGATATTTTGAACTTTTTTATTCTAACTAAAACGATGCTGTAGGGATAAAAATTTTAAGAAATATATTTGATTTTCAGTAAAGCAGACTGAAATTCTCAAAGAATACAAGAGTGACTGAATATTTTTCGAATCACAAATATAAATTTAATGTGAATTGATTATACGAGTATAGCTGAAAAATGCTCTGAATTAGAAGAATATTTTATGAATAGATTAAATTAACCAGTTAAGTTCGACTGTGCGAGGGTTTGGAAACGAAATAAGGCTTTGTAATTTTTTTAAAATTTTCAAATTTATTAGGATTTTTAGAGAATGGAAGTAAATTTTTTGAGAAATAAAAAATAAAAGCGAAAAAACGAAATTGTGAAAAATTGTGCGGGCATAATATTAAATACATTTTTCTTATAATTTTTTGAGCATAGAGAAAATTAATTATTTTAATAATTTAAAACTATCGTTAATTTTTATTTAAAAGACTTACACCAACCATCGGCAAAACGTGGTTCATTCAAATTAAATCAGCAATGCGTCCCATCATGCTGATTGCAAGAAAATTTTAAGAACTCAATCATAGATAATAGATATAGGTACATAAAATTCCATACAAATTTATTATTTGACAAAACAAGGCAAATTATAAAGTCAGTCGAATAGGTAATGAAACCCTAGTCGTCAATTCTCAGACTCATACAGTACATATTCATCCATCCACAAAAGTGAGCCCACCATCCACAAAAGTGAGCCGACGGTTGCTGAAGTACACAATTCCAATTGTTACAAAAATATACAATTCCCGAAAATAAAGAATTTAATCATTGTTTTATTCAAAATATCGTATTCCAATTGTTGGAATTGAAAACCTGTTCTATTACTTCATCATTTGTGATTTAAAAAAATGCATTCGACATTTCTGCAGCTAACTATAATTAATTATTATTTACTAGCCAAAACGAATTTCTTCCATTTAGCAATAATTTTTTCCCTAAATTCCTATAATTTATTCAATACAAGTTACAAAAAAAATTTTAAAATCAAACAAGTTCCAATACCATAAAATTAATTTTTAAAATTTACATCCTTTGAATGTTAATTAAATGTTCAATTAGTTTAAATAATATGTCTCTTAAAAATTTCTTGTCCTGGAAAAAGTAAAAAATATATTTTTCCGCTTTTTGAAATCCTTGTCGAGAAAGGCTAAAAAAAATACTTTCTTTCTTCTGTATCTAATTGCTTCGTTTAACAATTAGTTTGACAGCCACTTTAAAAGTAATTTATCATTCTATATCAATCCTTCAATTTTCTAATCCTTTTTCTCTGCAAATTATAAAAAAAAAAGAGAAATAGAAAAAGGATCACATAAAGAGAGGAGAAAGAAAAAAAAAAAGAATTTTTTTTTTTAAAAGAACTTCAGTAGTAATTATAACTAATTGCTTGTTTGGCAGCTTGCCTTTTACATAAAAGTTTTTTTCTTGTTTAAAGAGTAAAAGGAAAAAAATATATATTTTTTTTTTGTAACTAATTGAACAATAACGGTAATAATTAGGGACCAGAAGGAAAATATAAGATTTTTCAATGTGCAGTGTTGAATTATAAAATGAGTAATCGAAAAATATTGAAGAGTTGTGTGACTATTTTAGTAATTAAAAGTTATTTAACTTTTTAAATTCAATCTTAATTTTAAAATATTAAAATTTCTTATTTTTGAAACATTTTTGTAATATTGCACGGTACGGGTTATTAACAAATATATTCAAGTCTTTTAAAGTTGTACAATATGAAGAATAATTATTTCAAAAATGTATAGTTAATGGGTGGGCAAATAGAATGTAAAAACTCTTTAACCAGATGTAAAAATCGATTAACCAGAATTTATGTACATTAATATAGAAATGTAGTGTCTTGCAATCTTTGCAAATAGATTTTTGTAATCCAAGGCCGAATTATAGAAAACTTTTCAAAAATTCATTTCTAACAAAAAATAATTTATTTGTGAAAAAAAATATTTAAATAGTGCAGCAACATTTTAGTACAGTAAAACAGGTAAGTTATTCAACTAGCTTTTAAAAATTTCCTTTCTATAAAACACTGTTGTTTTCTATGAAACTTGATTTTATGCATTGTTTAAAACAATTCGAAAATCATGAAATTCCAAATTTAAATTATTTAATTTTATTCTTTTAAAATTTGCTTTCTGTTTGTTAATACTTTTCTCCCGAAAATCTTAAATTTTTACAAACAATAATTGTTTTTTTTTCGTAAATATTCAAAAAGTGTTTTAATTGTCATTAATTTCATTTCTGCCCTTAAAAAATTGTTTTTATAATTCTTTATTTATACTATTCTATACTTCATGTTGACAGGGTTTATAACTCTTTCTATACTTGAGATTTGAGCTCTAATATTTATAATGTCCAATGGCACTATACGAATAATGCTTGAAAAATTATATTTCAATTATATTAGAAAAATTAAATTCAATTAATTCAAATAAATTAATCTCGGTAATAACAAGAAATTTCAATACTATAAGCATATTATGGACTAGAGATTTTCATATTGTAAAACATTTTTATATTGTAAAACGCAATATTGCAAAACAATAATTACTGTAAAACTTATTATCGCGACAACATAACGTAATGACGAATACGCATTATATTTTTGGCAATTCCATAAAAGTAAAATAGTTCATATGAACAGCGTTACTCACAACAATTTCAGTTAATATTGCTCATAATTTAAAGCGCAAATATAGTGCATAGTTTATGAAACGGCCTGTTGTTTTATATTAAATTACTTGCTATATAAATATAAGTACAATTGTAATCTCTAAAAAGGAGTCGAATTTTTGATCCCAAGCGCAAACTATATCTCCAACACCAAACGCAATAATTACTTATCATAAGAATATTGCACTAATTCTGTATTACTATACAAACAAATCAGTTTAAAAGTGTTAATTTCTGAATAGTAGTGCTACTATACAATTTCGATGAATTCCAGGGATTCTTAAGATTTATTATATATTTATAACATTAAATTTTAATTTAAATACAAACATAATATTTTTTTGTACAAAGATGATATACCTTATTAACTTGACATCTTCTCGACATTTTTTTTATATTTTATTTAAAATCCCATCAAACATAAATTCATAACATGTATGTAAGAATATCTGTAAGAAGTACATAAATTCCAGTTAGTAAAACAAAAAGAGCATTTCTTTTCTAAGAAAAGACCACTTGACGCTATTCAGTCTGGTGGTCACAGAATATCTGATAAGCACTTTAAAATTTTAACTCTTTCACATTTTTTTTTCTCTTCATTTTCATTATTAACTTTAAAACAAGTTCATCGTATACTCGTAACAGAATATATAGGAAATTTTAACAAAGTGAAATGCATTATACTTTTATATTATTATAAAGTTATACACATATTACGTGTATGATGCAATTTTATATCAGAAAAATGCAAGTTGCTTTGAAATATTTCAATAAATTGTTTATAATGCTGAAGAAATTTTCTATGAAGTGAAGATATAAGGGATCTTCAATTTATTAATTTTCCGCTCTATACGGTATACACTGGAGCATATAGATTATATGATGTATATTAATAAGGTAAGTAGTTTTTCGATGATAAGATAAGTTCTTTATACTTTACACAAAAATGAAAATAATTTAAGTGAAGGATTTGAATTCTTGGAAAACACCTTAACTTTAACGAAATATAAAATTTTTGTTTTCTTCGAAAATAAAAGAAAGAATTTCTTATTGTCACGATAATTAAAGTTTCATCAATTTTTATTTCATTCCAAAAACTTTATAATTCATTTGTGTATGAGTAAAGTGTGTGGAGAAGTGATGAACACAAATTATATAATAATGATGATTTGCTAGTTTAATAATAATATATAGAGAGAATCTTCATTTAAAATAAAAAAAAAAAGATAGGGTTGCGCTCATAATTTTTTTAAACTCTTGTTTTTTTTTCTGTTTAAACTCTTAGACAGAGTTAAGTGGATATGAAGTTAATTATTACCTGGAATTTGATAAGATAAGTATGGTATTCAGTAAAGGTAAGTTTAGGCCTTTATACTTATATTTTAAAGAAAAGAATCTTCAAAAATGTACGTTTCATTTTTTGTTTCTATATAGTTTGGGCTTTGAATGGCCTTTTTGATATTTTTTTCAATTGTATTGTAAATTTTGGGTTTCTTTCAAAGTGTATACTCCTACGAATATTTGAAAATTGTTTTTAATCGTTCTATAATAATTTTTGTTTTTCTTTCTGTTTTTTTCAAATTTAATTCTGTGTTCATATTAGGTAAAATGTTTATAATAATTTTGAAAATATGTTATTAAATTTTAACACCAATAACAAAAAAAATCATAAAAATTTGTTTTTTATTTTTTTATATTGGAGAATGAATTGCAGACTTATTGGGGACTGTTCTTTTATTTAAAATTTAATATGAAATTATTATTATTGTATACAGAATATCTCGTATAAGGTGGCAAATAATAAAAAAATTGTATGTGACGAAGGAGGGTAGACGGTTTCAGATATACTCATTTTCGAACTACAGCCTGTTAAAAAAAAATAATTTAAATAAGTGCTGGTATGTTATGTTTGGACTTAAATTCTCATGAATCGTTGTGCATTGCGGATCTGTTAAAATTTATTGGGAGCCTTAATCTTGAGTTCTAATGATCTCCTGCGGAGATGCACAAAAGACCTTTATGGTAGAGGTGTTGATTAAATTCGCCCTATATGTAACTTCGCGGCACCATGCGGAATATAGTAACGATCGAGAGTTTTTTTTACAGGTGATTTATTGCTCTTTGTTTTCGGTTTTACAATCAATTTCATTTAAGCTATAGTTTTCGAGAAAAAGCTCATTAGAGTCTGAATTCCTTTCAAAAAACTCGAAATTTCTCGAAAATTTATGTTATTTTTTTCATTTTTAATACTTTAAAAAAAACCTAAAAGTTAAATCATATGACATTTTGCTCTATCTCTCATAGTTTTGCCAGTCGATGGCAAATATTAATATAAATTTATCCAATAATCCCTGAAATTATTGCCATCTTATGTGAAATACCCTATAGACTGTGAGATGAAGATGAGCTTGTATTTTATGTATGTATAGGTGCTTCACTAAGTAGTTGAGTTACAAAATTTATAGCCATGCAAAGGCAAACTTTTAATGTATGATATTTTTTGCATTAGTTGTTAGAATTAGAATAAAAAATAGCAATTTTAGCAATAAAAACGCGATTTCACATTAAAAATTACCAATTGTACAATAGGAAATTTAAGGACAACAATTTCTATACAAAGGATTCGGGTGCTCGGGGGAAATTTATCATTAAAATATCAAAAATTACTAATATTAGAGAAGAACACTTCCAAAATCTGTTTTGGGAAATTGAGAATAATCAGAAATTCGAAGAGTTACTGTTGCTATTGTTCATATATGTAGCTCTTTCCTTACATAATACTTTTTAACATGCAAATTAAAAAATAAAATATTTAATTTTTTTTTTTTTTTTGGTGTTCTTCCTTTATATAATCAATTACATATTTACTCTATCACCCCCATATATTTTCCCATAACAATTACACACTGTTCCCTTACGTACGAGTATACAAAAAAAGAAATTAAAAAAATATTTCTTTCGTATTTCAATTATATCTTAGAATTCATGTGTCATACTTTATTACACATTCATTTATTTTCCTCTTCATATATAAGGATATTTTTCTGTATAGTGAGAGAAAAAGATTTCGCACGTGCTCCACACTAGGGTGCTGCACAAGTTTTTACGTATATATGCACATATATCCATTTTCTTTTAACGAAAGACAACAAAAAAGAAAACATTAACTAACTTTAAAAAAAAAAAAAGGATACTTATTTTCATATCCTTCCGAATGAATGCTTTTCATTGTTACATTTAATATTACGATTAGATGGCTTAGTTAGTTAACATTACAAAAAAATATACTTGTATAAGTTAGTAATAAAATAAGTTAGTAATAAAAATCAGTCTCAGTTTTTATAAAAATTTTCAATTTTTAAGAGTTAATGATTAAAAACAACAAAAAAAAAACTTAAAAATAAAACAGAAACGTGACGAGTATGCAATGAACAAATTTTTTTTTTCTAAATTACAAAATTAGAAATGGAGACTCCCTACTGTGCGACAGGACACACTCCTGGCCTTTTTTTTTTGTATTTTGCTTTTCTTATATGTTCAGGTCTTGTTGGTAGAAATTATAAGTGGATAAATGTTATTCTTTTAATACAAAATTATAATATCCTTTTGTTAACCTATTAAAAACATATACAAAAAATTTTATATTGGATCCTTTTAAATTTAAATTTATGACAAGAAAATCATCTCAAAGAGAAACAATAATGATGCAATATTCTACAAAAATAAATACGGCTATGTATACAAATAATATAATTTATTTATTAAAATTGTATATAACAAGGAGGGGTGAATATACAATACAAATTTATATATGTATATATATGTATGAATATAGAATAAAATTAAAAGTATAAATATTCGGTTTGTGCACTTCACCGAATAAATCTGAGATTTATATCTGACCAAATATTAGTGGTGGATAAAGTTACGTACATGTGATGGAATAGATTTCATGCGGGGAATTTTTTTCCAAACATTTTTTTTTTAAGTCAAACAAATAAATTTGTATTTATTTTTTTTGTTTTATTATTGTTATTATTATTATTTAATAATTGAATGTTTTGTTATATTAAATAATTTGTAATATAAGAGTATAATGGGAAAATAATTAATTATAAAGCAGTTTTTTCTATGTAATTTGTTTAAATTGGTGTAAAAACATTATGTATACTTATTATATAACATGACTTTTCTCAAGTGTGTCATATATTATGTATGTATGTATGTATTGATATTATGATATTTTTATGATATTGACATGCACGATTTTAAAATTATTATTATTAATAATAGTGGAAAATTATTAATTTTCTTCTTAATGTTTAATGAGATAGAAGAATTTTTGAATATTATAGAACAAGAGTTTCTAAGAAATTAAATTTTGAGAGAAAAGTTTGTAATTGAATTAAAATAATTGATACGGAGAAAATTGATACGGAGAAGAATTGTATATAATTTTGGTATAAAAATTAAAATTATAATTTCGAAATATTACTCATGAAAATTTTAAAGAAAATATTTATTTTTTCAAACAAGCCATTAAATGCATACTTCACTGTATATGGCTTGTTAGTATGCGTGCTCATAATTTGATTAAATTAAAATTTAAGTCATATTTAAATATAGTATTGCCATACGATTTGGGGTTTATTAATTCCCAAATATTGAGATGGTTGGGTTGTGTCCTCAAAATGCCTGATTCAAGGACAACTAAACGTATATTCCTTCATAAAATGGATAGCAATAGAAGAAAGGGAAGACCTAAAACAAGATGGATAGATTCAGTAGAAGGGAGATCTGAAGGCGATGAACATCAACAATTACAAACAGGTGGTGAATGATCGTAATGAGTAAAGCTAAGGAAAAAGAAAAAGATTTGCCACACGAAAAGCACATCTAAAGGTATTACAAATATCGATAAAAACGAAAAATTGAAAAATAATTATTTGAGATTCTTTGTGATTTCATGAATTTGTGGAACAGAAACAGAACATGAGGCACCGTTTCCTACTCCTCTTTGTCAGAGCAGCCCCTGCAGAGATCGTTAGCGAAGCGTCCCATCCTTCTGGAGTGTTCTCTAATCAGATAGTGCCCAGCTATAACTCCTATCACAGCGTCAATCTCGCGCCAAGGGAGAGATAACAGGTCTGCCGTGCGACGCATATCCAGCCTAGGCCAAATTTGTCCTTGTCGCCCAGCATGTCACCCCATCCTCCCACATGTCATTGGCTTGCTCTATTGCCACATATTATATTTAATTGAAATAATATTCAATATTTTCTTTTACGCAATTCCATCATACTTTTTTATAAAGCAACTAAAATTAACGCAAAAAATTTAATTTACAAAATGAAGGAAACGTTGCACATTAAATGGAAAAACCTTATGTACTATTAAATATTTAATCACGAATTTCATCTTAACTTAGCATGATCTATCATTATTTTTACATATACCCTTTTTTCATATTTGACATTTTATAATCTTATGAAAGCAATCAATAAATTTTTCTATATTTTTTCGAAAAAAAAAAATAATTGAATTAATCGCCATTTTTATTTAATTATTTTTAAAATATACTAAAGTATAAAACATAAGTATGTAAAGATTTGCATTTTCCCATCATTTACATTATATATAAAAGATGATGAATTAAGTAAAACTTTTTTAATAAGATAAGTAATTTCCCTATTACATATTTACCTATACACTTATCTTGCATATACTATATACATAAAATTTAAATAATTTTAACTAAAATTGCAATGTAAATATGCTTGAGTTCAAAAATTAATTTGAATTTAAAATTATATTTTGCATAAACTTTTAGATTTAAAGGCATATAAACATAATTAACATCAATTGTATATAACAGTTTTATTATTATTCAACACGGCAAATACACAGTGGTAGTAGATACTGTCCAGTTATACACCACAGATGTAATAATTGAATCAACATTGGAATGAGGGTAATTTACTTAATATTCGATTTATAATACTGTGTGTTAAAATGTTTTGTAATTTGTGATTATCCATTCCTGATATGGAACAGGAAGTATATGCCGGGGCTTTCTTTTATGTATAATAGCCTGGAGGACCTGTCGGGGGAGTCTTTGACATGACTTTTAAGATTCGCCAAGAAGGTTTATTGGTTCAGGTAAATGGTTGTTGGTATTGTATTGCATGAGGATTGTGGGTTGTTAACTTGACGGCCAATGAGCTTTTTTGTTGGAATAATGCATGGGTTTCGCATGGGTGGTTCAATGGGGCCCTCCCCTCTTACTACTACTACCACTTATTTAATTTATATAGTAATGTTATGAAGTCGTCACATACATTTATTGATGCTTGAAGACTTGAAGAAAATATATTTAATCTAATTAATTTTATCGAGCCAGAAATCTTTTGTGGTTTATTCCGCTTCTCCCATTAAAATCCTAGTTAAGACTATTAGCATCAAAATCCAAGGATCATTAAGAAGAAGTCAACCTCCTTTCCATTTTATTGTCTTTTTTTAGAAAGGGTAGGCCAAGTCGATTTCTTAATTGTCTTTAAGTGATCACCCACTTCAATTTTTACTTTATTTGACGATTTAGATCTTGTGTAACTTTAACTTTTGCTTGATTCAATGTCATCGATATTAGTCCTATTCGATTTCGAACAAAATCGAACTTTTGTTTAAATCCATTCCTTTTTTTGCTTAATTCGAGAATAACTCTTAGTTTTCATTAATGATAGATAATAACAACAAGAACAATAGCTGACCGTGTATTTAAAATATGTTCTACAACTGTATATATATTATAAAAATGTACACAACATGCAAATGCAAATATAAAAGAGATATTGATCATTATCATCATAAGTCATGGATCTTCAAGTACATAATAATCTTTATTTTATTAATAAAGGTGAAAAAAATCAAAACCTCTTTTTCTTTTCTTTATTAATATTAAATAAAGAAAAAAATTTTTGAAAAGAAAAGGAAAATACTTGTAGGCACTTGAGAAAATAAGCCATCAAATCATATTATAATCGTTATTATTATTATTACATAGTTATGATGATGAAAAGATTAAAATATATACAAGTATTATTGTATATATGGAAGGAGAGAATCATGAATAATTTTTTTGAATAAAACAACGGAATAAGCTAAAAACACAAAAAAAATGAAGAAAGGTAGACATAATCGCGCCTGTTTGCCTGTTTACCTGCTTGTATTTATTTTATTTTTTTTATTCCGCAACATCAAAAGTCTTCATCTTCATTTCAAATCCTTTATAGTGAAATGTTAACAACAGCAATTTGTACTATACCATTTTTTCTTCTTTTCTCATTATTCAACTTCACAATTCTATTCTCTTCGTTTGTTAATTCAATAATCTTAATATTTTCTTCGTTTTTTAATAAATGAAAATATAAAAGGAAACAATGATGATGACGACAAAATAATGATGAAGAAAATTTATTTTCTTGATACATTTTGACACCTCACTATGTATGTATATGCAACGTTATTTAAATACATAACGTATATATATTATTATGGTAGAGTTGAAGAACTTGTCTGTGTGTAAATGTTTTGTTTAATAAATGATTGCTAGAGAAAATTATTTGGCACAAGGTAATGATTTTTTTGGGAAAAAATTTACTGAAATTTTATATAATATGTATACATACATGTGTACAAAAATGGTTAAATTGTTATCTTTAAGAAAATCTTCCATTTGGACAACTTATTATAAAGTCACGGATGTTTATTTTATAAATTTTTAAGCAAAAATATAAAGGAATTCCAAGTAATTCCTTGTTGACTTTCAATTAAAATTTTCATTTAACAAACATCTTAAAATGTAATTCATTTTACAATCTTGTAATTACTGAAAAAAATTTCAATATTTGAAGTGCATATGTTTTTGAGCACACCAGGGTTAAAATACAATACGACGAGTTTATTGCAAACAAAAATAATACCAACATTTCGGTTAACTAATAATTAATTGGAAAAATATGCAATCTTATCAGTTAAAGGTTATTCGTTGTGTTTAAAACGACATTGTGTTTAAAACAAAAATTTACGAAGAAAATCCCAAGATGTTTTCATTACTTATACTAGTTTCCAATGTGTGCTTAATTTTAAAATTGTGCATATTACAATATTAATGACAGTTTTTAATTGCATATATTTAAAAATTTTAATTTTAAAATATTTTACTTAATATTTAAAAAAATTAATATTAGCCCTCGTACACACAACTAAAATTAAAGTCGCAATATTCACAATTTTATGAAGAATTTAATTTAAAATCTCTGAAACAAGACTATACTGTGGTAATACCAAAATTGCTAAAGTTTTTAATTTTGCTACTTTTAATTATATTTTTCAACAAAATTTTTAAAACACCGCCTAATCAAATGTTTTCCTTTAATATTCCTTAACTATTCCTCTCAAAATAAATAATGCACTCAAACACTTAGTCTAAATGCACTCAAACAATTAGTTTGAACTGAAATTCTTTAATTTAAAAATTCCGAAATCGAATCACAAATTTAATTGCATTATGAGATGAAATCTTATAAACCAGACGATTAAATAAAGTTGGGTCAAACCAATGGTTTGTATTGCAGCACTTTTCCCTTCAACAAGTGAAAATTCTGCTTTTAAATACAGTCTATGCATACCTATCACACTATTAAAATTATTTTCATTCATATTTAACTATTTCTAGGATTGCATATATTTAGGATGATGCATTCATGCAGTCTTTGAAATAAAGCAATAATTAATATAAAGAGGGGTTAACATAATGCTCGATTTTAAGGTTTAATTGTGTGAGTTAAGAAAAATAATTATATTTTTTAATGTCATGGAATTTACCGCTAGCTTTTTATGTTTATAAAAAATTGAAAACGTTTGCGGTTTCGGAAATATAAGGCGCCAAAAATTCAAATTTTACAAATTTCAATAGGCGATAACTTGAGAGGGGGTGGAGATGGAAAAAAATAAAGTTCATTTCTTCTAACGAAATGAACTATTTGTTAATTTCTATAAGGCACTAAAGTTTCAAGCTTCTACAGACTGAGGTCTAGAAGAAAAACGAAATCAAAAATTTGGAAAAAAAAGACTTTAGATAACGGTAAATTTGAACAGCCATTTTGTTTTTCTAAAGTTTAGCTATAGTATACCGCGCTAGAGGAAGCAAGCCGCTACCTTTATGCGTTTGCAAAATTTCAAAAATGCTTATGGTTTCATTGCAACAAATAATTAAAAAAGGTCATTTTTAGGGTTTTGGAGGGGTATAATTTCTAGAGGGGGGGAGATAGGTAAAAATTTTGTTCTACGGAAATAAGTTTCTAGTAAAGATCTATGTATATACAAAATTTCAGCTTTCTATCTTCAAGGGTGTAGAAGTTTTGTAAACAGACACACGGACAGACAGACGGACGGACGGACGGACGGACAGAGTGAAACTAATAAGCACTTTTTTTTTCAAAATTTTTTTTGAAAAGTGCTAAAAACAGGACAGTCACCTTTCAATATAAAATAAAGAAATTGAAAAGGTGTTGTCTAATTATTTAATTACACTATTCTTTATTTTATAATTTTTCCAAAAAAAAAAAAAAATTTATTATAAAAATTCTTAAAAAAACTCACTCGACAAATAATGATTTTTCAATTTTTTTCCTCAAAATTCACGTTACAAAACCCCAGCATTGAATCAAATTATAATGGAAGTGTAAATATTTGAAATAATTTTGAGAGGTGCCCATTTTTTTTTTTAAACACATTTAACTGACATTTTATTAATTTCCATTATTGAAATAAAAAATTTTTTTTTTCATTCAAAAGAAAAATTCTTTTATTTTGTACCTTCAATTACTGAACTCAAAAAATTTTATAGGTAATTTTTGGTTTAGAGATGAAGAATTATAAAGCAAAAAAAAATTATGAAGATTCATTCTTCTTAAATTTTTTCTAAAGATTTCATTCACAAAATAACAATGGGAGCAATAAAAACAAAAATGAAAAATTCATAACTAATAATTAATTATTAAGATTTTAAAAATTAATATGAAAGATAAAAATGAAAAGATGAAGATGATTGAATAAACGATGGGGTAATTGAATTATTATCACCATTTATGGCTAAATATACGGCCATTTTAATATTATAAAAAAAAAATTAATTATTTGAAATTTAATTGAGTATTTTTTTTTTTTTTTTCATGAATTTTAAATAATTACTGTGAATTAAGCGAATGATTTAATTTTAGGTTAATTTTCATTTAAGGCAAGGCAAGAATACAACTTCAAAATATATTTGGCTATATATCGGAAATTATGGAAGCTACGGCATTGAAATTTCGCACAAGTAAATATAATATTAAGACTATTGTGTTTGATAAGTTTCGTTGAAATTCGTCTAATACCTGCCATACAATTCGAAAAGTTATTTGTCTATATCTTAAAAACTGCTCAACCTATACATTACTGAAATTTTGCAAAAACAAATATAGAAAAATGTCAAAATAATAATTCGTTAAAAACTGTTGAGATCTCATGACCGCTTATGATAACTGCTATTCAACTCCAAAATTTATTTGGTTATATCTTAGAAATTATTCAGCGCATAGTTTTGAAAATTTGCACAAGTAATTATATTAAATAACAAATAAAGCCGTTTAAGCAGCTGAATTGAAGCAGCTGAAACTTGGAACAAACGACTATGAAACTGTATGTCAATTATCTCCGATATTTAAAATCATTTATTCTTCCGGGTATCAAAAAGTTGACACAATCAATTATATCTATTTCTCGTTGCTCTTTTATACACATTTGCCAGTTACCATACTGAAAATGTTAAAGACTGTTGATATTCCCATACAACCCCAAAGAATTTTAAAAATGCAAAAATAATGACAATATTCGCAACATTTCACTATATAGCTTTAATAGTTTCTAATATATTATGACTGAATAACACTGTTGGAATCGAACCACTGTTTCGAACACATCCAATATTTATTGTAGTAAATCATTTGTGAACTTAACACATTTAGTTTTTAAGTTGTCTCTGAAACCGATAATGTACATATATTTTAATCATATTAGTTACAATCAATAATGGAGAATAAAAAAAATAAGTAATTTATAATAAATGTGTAATGTAAAGTCAGAAGCACTGGTTCAAATCCACATTTTGAGTAGAAAAAATTCATATGAATTTGTAATATTGTTTTTCGAATTTTAAAAATTTACAACTAACATTACCGTAGGTTTTGATGGATTTTTATGTATAATTCAGAATTTTTATTTTTTTGCTAAAGTTGTTTAAATTTATTCAATTCACTTATATAAAGATCGGCCCCAGAGAGTTACTAAAGAGCATGATAATAATTCTTTTCAATTTAAATACTCAACTTATCAGACAAAGCAAATAAACTAAATAATTAAAACAAATATCAAAATATACCATTAAAATATCAATTTTTAACCACAATTTTTTATAAAAATCAAAATTCAATTAAAAAATTGATTTATTTACTTACATAATCCACTTTAATTTCCACCCTCAATTCTATTCTATATCTATACTATCTTTTAAAGACCATATTCATTAAATTATTAAAGTACTTTTTAAATTGAAATTATTTAATTACTTTTCTTTCTTATACTTTTATATAATTAGAATAATATCAAAAACACATGTATGTATGAAAGTAGAAAATTTTAGTGACAAGTGTTCAAGTGGCAAGTGGACAAAACATACACATATTATAGACTTATTTAAAATTTACAACAAAAACAAAAAATTGTATAATATCATTTAATTTTCATAACTATAATTATTACCTATAACTTGAATAGCTATTTACAAAATAAGCGAGTGCGTTCCACTATAAATGCCAAGTCATAGAAAAACAAGTAAAGTAAATATTAAAAATAATTTATTCCCGAACACCCATTACACGTGTTTACTTTATAAATTACACATTTTTTCTCTCTATACACACTGTATTTTTATATTTTTTCTTTATATATATACATTACACCCTTGAGGCTATACTATTATGTTTTATTATTAACAGATAACATACTAAACATTAGAAAATAAAAATGAACCCCTTATTGATTACCCACCCTTTGTATTACGGAATATATAAGCAACTGTAAATGATAATGGAAAAAAAAATGTTACGATAAAGTATACCTAAATAACCCTTGCAAATATTAACTGAATATTCTCTTAACCCCTCTCTGTGCATATTAATGCGTCTAACTACATGATCTATAGGTCATATAGTAATAGATTATAATACACGCTTCTTCTTATTATTAGTGCTTCTTCATTCATTTTACTGTTATTATTAATTGCAACAACTTGTATATACAAATACTTAAATTAAAATAGAAAAAAAATATGTGAAAACTTGTAAATTTGTTGCAAACCATTTCAACTTATTTTGAACAGTTTTGATAAATAAACAAATTCGTGTGAACATTTTTTTTCCATTTAAATCTTCGTGGCCTGATTTTTTATACACGGCAGCAACAAAGTGAAAAAAAAAAAATAAAAGCAAACAGAATAATACATAATATATAAAGTGCGAGTGTTATGCACATACAGAAAATTTTTGGATTTCAAGAGACTACTATAGGATATTTCTTACTTGAACTAAAACTTATACAAAGAATTCATTTGGGTACTGTTATGAGAGTATAGATTTAATCATGTTCCTATGTCATAACACTTAAAAATATAAGGAAAAAATTGAAAGAGTGGATTATAAAATTGTAAAACTAAAATGTAATCTTCATTCCTCCTTAGACCGTTTAAGCATTCAGTCACCGTATAAGGAAAAATAATGAATTTTTACTTTCTTATCGAAATTTGTAACTTTTACAACAAAATTTCTCACTTTTCCTCTTAACATATTGGACAATGCAGGCAATAAAACATGCAGTCAATATAAATAACACTTCTTCTAAGAATCTCTAAGAGCAAATATCACACAGTTCTAAGAATCTGAAAGAAGAACGTTATTTGTGTTAATACATGTAAAAGAAGTAGATCTAAAAGTGAACAGGAAGACAACAAAAATAATGATAATCAATTTTATAAGAATGCAAAAAGGTTTGAAATTGGAAATAAAATATGTATTAAAAAAAGTGGCGGCAATTTACTGTTGAAAGAATATAATGTTAGTGTGGTGGGAATGTAGTGGGAAATTAATAAAGAATATGGAATTCTAGATCAATTGAACACTGAATATAAAAGAATATTGAACTGCTCTGAATGTTCAATATAAATAAAACCTGATTACAAAAAAATTTTCACTAAAAAATTTTTACGAATTATTAAAAAAATATTCTGATCAAACAGAATTTCAAACAACAAAATGTGATCCTTTAGCAATTATTTTCGTGCAGGAATAAAATAAAAAAAAAATGTGAGTATACATTCACCACACATTAAAAATTAAAGCAAAGCGTACCCATAGAGTAAATAATATCAGAAACAGGGAAACTCAGGAACCGAAAAGCGAATGGATAAAATTTAAATAAACAAAGTATCCAAACAAGGTAAATCAGGGGTCCAAAACAGATACCTAGTCAAAAATTGAGGAAAATAATGTAACCTTGATTAAAAATTGTGTTCCGTCCTAATAATCAATTCAAAAACAAGAAAAATAATACTCACTCATTATTTTCTCACCCAAAAGAGTAAAAGATTAAAATAAATCTCGCATCAAGTATTTCATCTTCCAAATCGAACAACTATAAATATTATAAACTGAATACTAAATTTCATATATTCTTTCCATTCAACTCAATTTTCTTTCCCTTCTTCATATAAAACAAAATTCAGTTTATCAATATTTTTCTTTATAGTGCGATTCTCTCACATTTGGTTTCCGAAAAAAAAAAAAAATCACTTGGTGTGATCATATACTTTGGGTTTTGTATATCAATTATATTAACTGGTAATATGCCACCGAGCAAGTGCTTTCTATATTATATTTTTCTGCCTTATTTTCATTTTTTTTTTTAAGGAAATTCAAAGTTTCAGGGCTCATTAAATTCATTGAAAGTGTGGTGGAATGAAAGTACTCGAACAGAAATACGCATTTAATATAGTAATTTAGAATAGTAAGTGCATAAACATGGGAGTATATAGTAGAAGAGAAGTACACACTTTCGATTATATAAGCATGGTAACAATTTTAAGCAAAGTTGATAGTTTGTTTTTCTCTATTTTGGTTGGATAGAATGGTTATTTTTCGTTCTTTTTTTGTTATTATTGTTATTTGTTTATTTTTATTATAGAAGTACATTTTGTGTATTACCTTCAAATGAGAAAAGGAGAAGATATTCTCAAGAGAACGAGTTCTTTTTCTTTTTGTTTATTTGCTGTTCAATTTTCTATTTATCTGTTAACTCCTTGAAGGATTTAAGTTACAATGTATATAGATACACAATTCTTGCGTATAGTTTTATTTTATTTTTTGTAAAATTGTTGAATTATCCTTTTTTTTTTGTGAATCATGTTTACAAGCTTGTCCTCATTAAGATGATGTTTCTCTGTTTTTTTTTATTGAATTACTTAAAATAAAAGTAACAAAATGCTTAAATATATAAAAGAAAAATACTTAAATGTTATTGGGGAGATTTTTACAGTATTTGAATTCAAAAGTGATTCTTATATTATATAAGAATCTCTGAGATAGTTACAGACAATTTAGATTGATATTAGTGGAAAAAATAAAATGAAAAATATTTAAATACTCTAGGGAGTGATTCATAAAAAAATGGGAAAAAAATATAAAATATTTTAAGAAAATTAAATAGATTTAAACTTTATTATATTAAGGATATATGAGTAAAATATAAAGAAAGGATATTTAATCAAAAATAAATAAAAAAAAATTAAATTAATGCACTTAGATGGGAATATTATTTTTCAAATACTAAAATAAAACTGGCTTGGGAAAATTTGTGGGAAAATTAAAATTAATTGTACCAAAACAAATGAAAATTAGTGCTCTTTAGTGGGAAAATCATGTGCACCTTACATAATCAAAATTATTATAAAAAAATGTTTTGGAATCATAAATAAATTACAGTGTGAAAACATGCAAAGGATATGAAATTCTAACAAGAAATTTTCAACTCATTATTTTTGCTTATTGCATATTCGTGTCTCAACTATAATTTTTACATATACGTTCCAGCAAAAAAAATTTTATAAATTGAGGAAATTGTAACAATCTACTATAAAACGAGTAATACTAGAGGAAAAATGTTTTAAAATTTTGAAATAGATTATTCAATGCTACCTTATTATAAAATTAATTAAATTCTTTTAATATAATTAAAAATCATTTTTAGGTTTATATTTTAAATTTTTACTCTCCAAATTTATAATGGTTTTTTCTAATTTTAATAAAAATGAGAATAGACAGAGTTTACCGTGTGACAACTCTGTGATATCAGTACGAATGAATCATTTTAAGTGCTCTATATTGATTTCCGCACTGTTCCTTCCGATTTTTGATTCGTTTATGCAAATTTCGTTTATTCAAAATTTCTTTGTATAGCACCAAGAAGTATAAGTCAAGAAATTTCAACTAGTTTTATAAAATATAAGAACCTTAATAAAATATTAGCTTGTGTGAAATTTCAATACTGTAGGTTGTATATTTTTTGAGATTGAGACTTTTGATTTTGAGACTTTTGAAGTTATATACGGCACTAATCATAAATACTCATGATATTTTAACAGGTTTTAACGAAAATTATCGCCAGTTTAGCATATTCGTTTATGCAAAATTTCAGTATCGTAGCTTTAACAATTTAAGTATAAGTTATGACCAAGTAACTTTTGAAGTTGTATGGTAGCTACCCAAACCACTGCCTGCATCACATCCAATTTAAATCGGTATTTACTATTATTTATTATTTGTAAAAATTTGGTGAGCTTAGCTCAATTAGTTTTTGAGTCATGGTAGAGATGGATGTACGTGCGGACGGATTGACAGACGGGCAGAGATGTTTAAATCGGCTCTGAATTCGACACTGATGAAAAACATACACTTTTACCTATATCTCAGAGATCATTATTTCCTCACATTACAAACAATAAGGTTAATTTAGTATATCTTTCGCGAACAGACGTTAGTACGAGTATAAAAAATTAGGGAAAACTTCAAAAATAAAAGTTTTGTTATAAATTAAAAGCTCTAATTATTAATTTGTAGACGTTTTTCGTTTGAATAAATACTGAAAGGCGAAACCTTAGTAAAAGTTCTCTACTAATTACTCTACTAGTTGTACGAAACTTTAAACATACTTTAATTCGCTTAGTGAAACACGGCAAATCAGATTTCATATTTGAGTTATAAAACTGATTAAGAATGAAAAATAATAATTTTTTAATCATGTAAATTTATTATCAATATTATACTTAAGTAAATCATAGTACTGCCAGGATAGCACTGAAGAATATTTTCTCCACACACACAATTTGACAACACAATTTAAGAACAAAGGACATTTTCTCCCTCTTAAGCTATGCAAATATAGTAAAGTTCCGGTTAAATCTTAATTCTTTAGATAAGTTAATAACACCTTATTCAGAAAAACTTAAAAGAATTCAAAAATTCTCTTTCAGGATCTAAAAATATAATAAAGAATAAAATAATTTATGATTATCCTTGTCATTATTGATTTCCCAACTATTTATAATTTCCAAAAAAAAAGTTTAATAATTTTTCAATTAAACGCATTCCTTTAACCTTCAACAATAGAAATACCATTTCGTGTTTTATTCATATAACTCCTTTGTCCACCTCATTTGTTTCACCCTTTTCTCGCAATAATTATTTTTCTATTTTAATAGAAAACTTTTATTAGGAACACACTGACAAATATCCTGCTTCTTAATATACCATTATCCTTTTCTTGTGCAGTCAACAAAACAATATATGTATATATATAATTTTAAGGCAACAATATATTTATAAATATTTGTATAAGCGTATTTTATATAAAAGAAAGAAATAAAAATAATTTTCTCACATTTTTCAATTGAAATCCAGGATTAGTCAATTATTTCATTTGCTTTTATTATTGCTAATGGTAAAAATTCCATTCTTTTTGTTTTTTATTTTTATAACTCAATGAAATTATTAACTAGATATTGCGTGCTAGAATTTTATTCTCCTAAACAGGGTGTCTGAAAAATTTTCGTATTTTTTTATTAATATTTTTATAGCTTAGAAGTGCTACATGGATTAAGAAATCAACATTGTTAACTGGTCAGAGACTTTTATTAAAGTAGTAATAACAATATTCAATAAAACATTTACAACAAATGCTCAAAATTAGCTCCTTTTGCAGTAATACATACACGGAGGCGCTTTGGAAAATTATTCACAATGGTCGCGCACTGATCAGTGGTAATTTCATCATCTAGTTCGATTATATAGTAACAAGACGCCCGCTAAGACGACGCTTCGACGTGGTCCCTAACTCCTGGTAACATTTAATGGCATCATAGATAGTCATTGTTTTGTAACCAGTCATCCTTACAACCTTAGCTATCTTTATACCTGACCTGTATTCTAATTCTATAATAGTAATGCGCTTGTTATCGCGATTCATTTCTAGGCTAAAAAAAATTAAGAAACAGTTAAAAGGTATTAATTAGGATAAAATTGCACGATGAATTCAAACAATGCAACCAAATTGAAAAGAAAAAACTAGACTTGTTACGAGAAATATTAGTATTTTTAAAATTACGTGAACTTTTTCAGACACCCTGTATATATATATGATATATCTATATGTATAAAGTATTTGGGTAGATCTAAATATTAATGCGGTTTTACTAGAACAAATTCCATGCTTATATTACGAGTATATGAATTTTCCTTTATAGCTACATACAAATTTTTATGGTGTTGTTTTCTACTTTCCACAGCTTATTTTATTATTATTATTTTTTTTTTAACATATAATCCTTATTACTAATATAAATGAGAAACTTGTTAAGCTGCTTATTGTCCTATTATTACCGATTTTAAGCAAAATTATGTATGAATAGTTATGCTGGGGGGAGGCATTTATTAACATATGTGTATATATGCATTACAAAATAAAAAAAGTAGTATAAATTACGGCACGTACAAGGACATTAATAAAAATTGAAGAGTGAAAATATTTATAAAATTTTATATGAAGTTAAACCGACAAATTATAGAATACAAATTGAATTGAAGGATGGGTAAATTTATGCTTGGACTTTAAATACCAAAAATAATATGCAACCGGAATCAATTTTCAATAAAACAAGCTACTGTAAATATAAATTATTCGAATATCAATAGATGGAGCAATCACATTTTGAATCGTCTTTGATTCCATTTATAAAGAACAAATATTTTTACGGAAAAGCTACTGTTGTAAAATAAGAAATCCATTATGAGTTAACATGTTTAATAAAAAATCCATCCACACTTTATTTAAAATTATCAGCAATTTCCTTAGAAAGTTAGATTTATTTCTAATTAACATTTAACAGGGAGAAGGAATAATTTCTTGCATTTAAAATATTTTAGTGTGAATTAAACACCTATACAATTTAAACTTGAATAAATACGGAATTTGTGCAAATATTGCAATCTTCGTCCAATATTCTTTGACTATAATATGTCACAAACGGCATAAAAATATTGTTATACCTTATATATGATAATATTTTTCCACTTATATTTCGAATATTAACATACAAATAATATTATATACGATATTAATATATTATGGAAGCATAACTTTACTTGAAAGAGGATAATTAATATTGAAATATTATAGAGGAGAAAAATAAAATTGTGTCAAACCAATGGTTTGTAATGTAGCACTTTTCCCTTCAACAAGTAAAAATATTGATTTTAGAAACAATCTATGTACCACGTTATTAAAATTACATATTTTCAATCATGTAGAATATATTTCAAAAGTTGCATACATTTAGGATAAACAACATATATGAATTAGGAAAATAAATTATATTTACGATGCCACCATTAGCTTTCTGCACTTAAAGAAATTTGGAAAAGGTTACAGTTTCGGAAATGTAAGGTACCCAAAATAATTTCGTGAGGTGATAAATTGAGGGAGGGTGGAGGTGGAAAAAAATTTTCTTCTAACAAAATGAACTATTTATTAATATCTAAAAGCTGTTAGTTTGCCTTGTAAAAGAAAAACAAAATGAAAAATTTGGAAAAAAAACGGATATTAGATAACGTTAAATCTAAACAACCATTTTGTTGTTTTTTAATTCTAATATCGCATACTATAGTAGAAGATATCAACCATTACTTGTTTGTAAAATTTGAAAAATTCTGCAATAATTATTTAAGGAATACGAGTAGCATTTTTGGGGTTTTTGAAGGCTATAACTTTTTAAGAAGGGGGAGATAAAAATATTATCCTACCGAAATAAGTATCCAGTAAAAATCGATGTATGCATATGAAATTCTAGCTTTCTATTTTTCATGGTGTAGAAGTTTTATAAACATGTCCACGAACGGACGAGCAGACTAAAACTAATAAGTATACTCTTTTTAAAAAAATATTTAGAAAATTGCTAAAAAAAGGAAAAATATTTAATATACAAGTCAATAACAGGCAAAATATGTAAGAAGAGCAAACGATTTCAAATAATATAGAAGAAGAGAAATAATGATTTAGCGGCAAATCGAACGAAAGAGACGAAGAAAATAATTGAATAATAAGAAGATTAACATTCTTTATAATATAAGTTGCTTCCATTCATAGTTATTTTTTGCAAAAATCCCCCACTCTTGCTCACTTTATTAAAATTATTTTCTTTCTTTTTTCGTTTCTTATGAGAATTTTTAAGGATATTTTCCTCCAAATACAACCTTATTATTATCCTTAAGAACAATAAAATTAAAATATTTTTATTATTTATTTATTTTTATTCTATATAACAAGAGTTCAAATAATGGAAAAAAAATTTTTGTTCTGTCCTCGATTCCTCTAAAATTTTTCTCTTTTTTAAATTTAAATTTTTATTTTATTTTTTTTTTAATCTGAGTTTAATGAGACTTTTAATATCCAAAACTACTTATAGCTGATAGAAATTAAAAATTTATCACTCTAATAAGGATAAAAATTAAGAGTCATTCATGTTGAGTTAGAAATATTAGAAATGAAAGCCATATAACAAAAAACAAGCAAAACAGCAAAAGAAAAAAAATCTTATTATAAAATTAATTAAATTTAAAATATTTTATAGTTTATTTGATTTTTTCTTATACAGAAATTTTTTTTAAAAAAAAATTTTTATATAACAAATATTTTATTTGCTATAGACAATAATTGATATTTTGAATGAGGTCTTCTCCTGTTCGTATATATTTAAAGAGAATTTTTATAAGTTTTGTTCATAATGTCTATTTATAATGTCTTTCAATCGAATGATTGAGATTTTATGCAATTTTAAATGACATGATCAATATATAATAATGAATTTCTCCAAAGTATAAATAAATAAATAAAATATATAATGTTTAATATATATATTTATATATAATTATATATATTGGGTACAATAGAACAGTAATAATAATAAATTGAATAAATTTTTGTGGTGGAAAATGAAGACCAAATAAAAAATACCTATACACAAATTATAATTATACAAATATATATATGTATATATATATATATATATATAATTTATATAACATACTTATACAAAATGTAGACATTTTATTAAAAAATAAATTTTTTTTTTCTTTCGAAAATTTTCAATCAGCAAATTGATTTTATTTCTATATATTTTGTAATAAATATATATTATATACTATACATAATATAATATCTATTATATATTAAATGTAAATTGAAAATATTATATAAAAGGCTTGGTCAAAATACTATAAGAAACGCAGCCCAATATTTCTATCGCAAATATATTATTTTATTATCAATATTAAGTAATTGATTTTTATTGGGATTTAGAATTTGAAACAAAAACAAAAATCAATAAAATAATCAATTTATCATAATGTCGTAAGTTGAGAATTGCAATACGTCACCTAATTACCCAAAAGCCAAAACAGCTTAAGTTCTTTTTATACCTAATCTAAAAGAACGAAGTTAGGACTTGAACGATCTTAATTTTCTTAGAAAATTATTTAAGATATTTCTGGCTATTGTAACAATAAATATAAAATTATTATAGAGTGAAGAAAAGAGCAACATTGATCGAACTCATTCTACTGATCGAACTTATACTTATACTATTTGATAGCTTACTTATTAAATACAAATTAATGGAATCCAGTCTATTTTGGAGAATGTTAACAAGAATTATTTAAGAAAAATTAAAAGAAATCCTTTGAATTAAAATTTAAATAAATAATCGTAATATATTATTCACCTATATTTCTAAGTAGTCTATATATATAACTAAAAATTTGAAAGGCTGATTCGATTGACAAAGGTTGATTCGATTATGGAAGGAATTGGAAATACATAGATAATACTTTTGGTTTACAAATCAGTGTAGATTTAAAGTGTCTTTATAGACTAACATAGCGCAATTCCTCAATACATTTTCTAGTCTAATTAGAACAATTGTGCCCAACTGGATACTATAATATGACACTGGGTACTATAGTATGTGATATTAATACTAATGTCCTTGATACTAGTATTAATATAAAGAACAAATTAAAATTGTGTATAATTCAATGTAATTGGTCAAAGATAAAGACTGGCTAATCTTAAATTTACTTATATTTTATACACGAAATCTTTATTGTAACCAAATATTAATACTTTATACCCTATTAGAAAATTTGAGAATAATTTTGCCATGATTGTGAAAAATGATTATATTTTATTTTTGTTTACTTTTTACAATATTTAAAATTGATTAACTTAAGTAGTATATAATTGTTGGGAATATAAGCCAGTCATGTATGCCATAGTTATAAAGTTATACAGAAATAAAATATAAATTCGGATCAAACGCATGGTTTATAAATCAGCTCTTTTTCCTTAAACAAATGAAAATTCTCTTTCTAAAACGTGATCTACTAGCTTATTTATACTAACTACTTTTTTAAAATACCAAAATATTTCCAACAATGGCATACTTTTGGGATGAGAAAAAAAAATTGAAAGAAACATTAACTCGACGGTCAAGTATATAAGTGATAAGTAGTTATACTTTTTGAAGGCGTGACATTTACCGTTAGCTTGTTCCTTTTATATAGAAATTCGAAAAAGCTTACTGGTTTCGGAAATATAATAGGTGCTAAAAATTCAAATTTTACTTATTTCGAGAGGGTTTTTATTAATGTTATTAATCACTGTTAAAATTTCGGATTTCTCCAACTTACCGTCCAGATACCAAAAATTTGAAAAAATAAAGTGGTCTAGATAACAGTTAATTGTGGTCATTTAAATGTTTTATTATATGTTGTACCACAGTAGAATAAATAAGATATTACCTCTCTGCATTTGAAGAATTTAAAAAGTGTTTATGTGTTCGCTGCAATGTCTAGTCAAAAAATAGCTTCATTGGTATCGCAAAGCTAAACGGCAAAAATAAATAAAAAATTTCTTATATTTTTCTACTAAAGATAAGGTTTTGATAATGGTCTATTTACGTATACAATTTCAGCTTATAATCGTAAAAAATATAAAGAAAATTTGTAAACAAACACATGGACAGACAGAATGCAACTGATAAGCACTGTTTCTTTTCATTTTTTATTTGGAAAATTATTGAAAATAAAATTAATTTTTAGGTTATGTCTTCATTTAAAGATTATCTTATTTGTCTGCACATAACAAGAAAGATTTGAAATAACAAAAAAAAATAATGTGATTTTTTTTTTAGTTTTTGTGCCTAGTTTACACAAAAACATTTTTCATAATACCATTGAAATGTACTTAAGAAGAATTTTGTATATGATAGGTATAGTTTCTTAAAAAAAAAATTATTTTATTGATGAGCTTTAAAGATTTTTGCAATACTCTTGAAAAAATCAAATTAAACTTATTGAATGGGCGGTTGTTGTTTTTATTTTATAAATATTTTTCAACTCAATATCTTGTATTACTTCTTACAATATATGTATATATATAAAATAAAATTTATATGATTTTTTATATAATTTTAGAAATTGTTTATATAAATAAGTAGAGTTGAATAGAAGAGCCCCCCCCCCCATATTCCTACCACTCATATACCTAATATATATACCCAAAATATCATATATATACCACATAATATGTATATATACTTCAATGTATATATACTCCTTATTTAAAAGGATTTTATTTTTTATTTATATAACAATAAATGATCCTTGATATTTGATACAAAATCAATTCTATTAAATAAAAAAAAAAAATGAGAAGAAAAAACTCAAATGAAATACAAGAAATTAAAGATGGAGTTAAATTTGATTTTTCGTTATTATTGTTATAGCTGCCTGTATATACTCGTCTATACTCTTATATTGCTTCTATGAACGTATAAACACACATGTATACATAAAGTAATTGGAATATTAAATAAATTATATATGCCTAGTCTTAGTTCTACTCAAATGTGGGTATGAAATATAAAATGGACGTTATATTACAACATTTGGGGAGCATAAATTTTCCATATAGTTTTTGCAAATTGAAAATGCCCACAAAATGCAGTATTTTATAATAGATTAAATATAATTAAAATGTTTTATAACCAGAGCAATTTAAAGACAAAGATTTAATTTATTTTATATCTAAAATTGTTGTTGAAAGGGGGGCACTACAAAATCTCTTAATTTATATAATATATAATTGCAATATCGCATTGATTAACATTCTAATCAACTCTAATGACTCTAAAATTAATTTCAAAATTAATAAATTATAAAAAAAATATTGTATGACAATATCCCTATATGCGTTAGTATTAGTTTTCAAGAAAAAATAAAAGACACTTACGTATCAAGAGAACAAAAAAATTACAGATTATAGATTTGTTTTCCAATTAGAGGGCTCAGAATGCAATTAGGGTAACTCGCAGTCGCATTAAAATCAAATGTAATTCATTTGCATTCAAATGATATTCTACTTTTGTGTTTTTCGGCATGAAAGGCAAGAGTTCAGATTAATTACTAGTACAATGTGTAGTTGTTTAATCAATAAGTATTGTGCCTATTACACTAATAATATTAAAACAACGGAATTTTTTTCATACAACTGCAGAACAGATGGATGACGTAATGAAATTAAAAAAATTTTCTTCTCGAACTGTACTCAAACCAGTGACTTAACGCTTTCTGGCCGGACGCTCTACCAATTGAGCAACAGAGGTATAAAGAAATTGCCGATTTTCTTCACATTGCTTTATGCTGTAATCCTCATGATTGCTAAGTATTGTTTACATTGAGATGCTACATGCAATCTTCTATTTGAAACACACAATCACAAGAACATATATATAAATAGGTTTAGTCTATTACACTAATAATTACACTAATAATATTAACTCAATGGAAATTTCTTCATACAACTGCAAAAGAGTTAAGCACATATATTTTATAATTTTTGTGATTTTGTAAGAAAACTTATATTCCAAATTGAACGTTGTTATTATTTCTTTTTAATTTATATATTAAAACTAACATTTATTGACTTAATCTGACTGACTTCTAAGCCTTCCTAATTTACTAACTAGCAGACGATAAAATACAATTATGAATTTTAAAAACAATACTTTCTATTATAATAATCTTGTAGCTTTGATGGCATTTATGAAATCTTGAGTTGTATATTATCAGTTTTAGCTTTTTTGTGAAAAGTGTTATATTGGCAACACGCTGTTACAAGGCATAATTCAGTTTACGCTTTCAAGCTTTCCTAAATAAAGAATGAAAATTCATTTAGACCGGTTCCAAAATTTTAAAAAAACCAATAAAACATACAAACTATTATAGAATAGCGTGTAATTCTAGACCTTTTCATAAACACAATATAATATATAGCGGTACATGCAGTGAAAAATGGTCTATATTTGAGTTCATAAGAAAATTTTACAAATCTAGTTTGTTAGAAATATTGATAATTATCAGCAATATAATGAAATTGTTATGAGTATCACATTTAAATTATGCAGACTGTTTTATTTTTTCGCGGTATTGCATTTATAAAAATCTGTTCTATTACGAAGAGATGGACTGTTTTCAGAATTCCTTCGTAATATAAAATGCAATGATTTTTTATTATAAAAATATTAATAGACTTAAAATCAATATGAATATTAATAATTTTGGAAAAGAATGAAAATTTATAAAATAAAACAAATTTTTGAAAATATGCCAACAAGTTTAATAAATAGACAACACCATAATTTGTGCAACATCATTCACCAAAACTGAATAAGTATATACAAATAAAAGTCCGACAGCATACTGAATGGTTATTTACCCTCATATACCAAGTACAATATCCCCTTGAAGTATATTTTTCACGGTAAATTAATTTTCCCTTATATGAAAAAATATGCACTTGTTTTCTGCTACATATTAAAATATTTACGCAAATAACTTTTATTCATATTGTCGCATATTCAACAAATGTTCATTATATTTTTTCTGTTTTTTAAATTTTCTTATTTCCCGGTACAAAGTCAAACCATTAATTCACATTTAATAGATTTTATTTTCTTCCGATATGATTTTTTTTAAATAGTTTTTAAACCACATAAGAACAAATTTTTAAGAAATAAAATGGAAATGTGTACACTCTGGTAGCATTATTATGGTTAGAGGATTAAAAATAAAATTAATAAATTGAAGAGCGAAAATGTTTTGACACAAAAATTCTATTTTTTCGATTTTAACGATAATTTATGCCTAACGAGAAACTAAGCTTATCAATTAAATCAGATTTCTCAACTAAGTGTATTAGCAATTTTTAATTTATACACTGAAAAAAATTATTACTATTTTCGATTGTTAATTTTATATCTGAATTCACTAAAAAAAATTAGAAAATTAGCAATATTTCTGCCTCCATATTGAATACATATTTATTTTGTAATGATTTACATAACTAATTTCTGACATATAAAATGTAGCTAGATTTTATAACTATATTTTCAATTGAACTTATTAGATTCTTTATTAATATTTCTAAAATTACTGCGTAACATTTAAAATTTACCTAAATATTATGACTATTTCTGCAACAGAACTTACAACTCTCACTGTAATGTTTTTTGTTTGTGCCGTATAATAAAAGATTGCTGTAATAGCTAAAAGATATTCTGACAATTTGGTAAATTTATGTAGCTATCATGTCATGTTACATAGGTCTTTCCTCAAATAAATAATTACGAAAACAATAAAATTTTATGCTGCATCAGTATTTATCACTTGTGACTAGAAGCATACAAAATTATGGCAGATGAAGTAATATTTTTTTTCAGTGTAAAAAATTTTTAAATTCGTATAATGTCGCATAAGCCTCATAAAACGACTTGATTCTTGAAAACTTTTTTGGAAGATCTCTACATAATTTGTTTGTTTTGTTGAAAATATTAAACAATATTTCTCAAAATCAAATTTTTGGAGTTTGTGGCAATACAATTGCAGCAAGTCGAAATATATGTGTAATAATTATTGTAGATTAATGAAGCATTCGATGTCTATAATTATTTGTCATGTTACGGTAGGCTCGTCACCTACCTAGTGTAAAACTCAATAACGCAAGAAACCGGTTCATGATTATTTACGATATCATGCACCAGTTATTTCTAGGGGCAAAGTAGGATAAAAAGAAAAAAAAAATTATCTTTCATGTGATTTTATATGTAACCCAAGTTAAGTTACAAAAGAACTAGAAATATTATACGGACTTTCTAGAAATATTATAGACCCCAAACCAATATGTATACACTTAGAACTGTTGGGGATCCAACTAGAAAATTCTTCATATTTTTTAAAAATTTTTAGTTGCTCAAATCTATTTCAGCTGTACATTTGAAGAATGTCAATATTAAGGAGTCCGTAATGTCGATTAAAATTTTTTAATCGTGTTTATTCTTTTCTTATTTTTTTATTTTTTCTTATTTTTTAATAGTTTTAATTTAAACATTTTGTAAATAAACAAAACTAAAAAAAAAATGAATGCATTTTAGTTTATAAAATTTTCATCATTGTACTCAAATGAAATGATCTGATGATCATAAGGATGTCAGTTGTTAATTCAATTAGTATCATAATTTATTATCCTTTAAAAATTTATAAATATTATATGTGAATAACAAAGGGAAAGGATATTTTCCTGTTCGTATACAAATGTACCAGTCAGTATAAAGCAATATAGTTTGATGTTGTAAGGAAAAATGATAAAAATTCAGAGCTAAGGATTTAGAATTATGCATTTTCATTGAAATGAATAAAAAAAAAGAGAAATAACTATAGTATCGTTGGCCATAACAACTTTAAGGTGTTTATGTATATACGATTAAATTATTCTGGAATTGTTGTATGGAAAATTGTTGCTCAAATAACATTGATTAATTTCTTCAATTTGAATATTTTTGTGAAAGTTTGAAACGCTATTATGTCATAGATCGTCTGAGTAAAATTTTCTGTTTTTCAAATTAAAATACACTTTGAAGAAGGAATTTTTATATTATTAATTCCAAATTAATTTAGTGTAACACTATAAAATATCACATCAAAAAGAAATTTGCTTACACATCGAATTGCAAAGTATCTTATCATTTACATTCCATTTTTTTTGCAATTCTATAAAATTTTATTCTCATATTAAATTGTGTTCGAAAGCTGGAACACAAATATCAAAAAATTCTCTTACCGCATATTAATTTTGAGAATGCTGAAACATTGTGTCCGATTATAAATGTAGATTGTATAGCAATTATGCATATTTAAGTAACATTTAAGTACAATTTATAGAAATTCGTCCAAATTCGATATTACTCATTACAGCACATTAACAAGAGCAAAATGGATTATTAATCCCTCACACTATTTTCTTTTTCTCAAACATTACAAACAGAGTAAACAATTTAATAATACCTTCCAAATTCACAAATATAGTTGTGATAATATGAAATGATTAAATAGCCATAATATTATAGTTATAGGGAGACGCTTATATTGTAAAATATTTGTCTAACTTTCCGTACACTAAATAAATTAAATTAAAAGGGATATTTTTTTTGCAATTATGTGGTAGTACATTTCCTTTTTCTATACTGTCTTTCCCATCCCAATGAATCTATTAAAAATTTCTTCCTAATATATTTTTTTTTGTATTATAATATATAAAAGGGATGGTGTTTTATATTCAAGCAAAATATTAAATTAAATAAGAGGGTGCTTATTGTTATTTCAAAAAGGATAAAATGATAGTTTTTGTATATAGTTTCAATGAAAAATCAAAACATATATAGACTCTTAATATAATAAATAAAATTTATAATAAATTTAGTTAATAGTTATATAAAAGCATTTTTATACTTGCGCTTTTATTATTTTGGTCATTTTTAACATGATAATCTAAAGAATTTAATTTATCCGAAGAAGACTGGCTAATTTTTAAGGAGTTTGTATTCAATGCAATTGCGGCATATTGTAAAGAAATCTAAATCTTTTGATAATATAATTTTAATGTTGTAATTTTGCTGAATATAAAATTTAGAAGAAATTAATAATTATTGCTCAATTTTAAAATTTTGAATTCCCGAAATTGTGATTCAAACAATTTTAAAAATTAAAATAAATTTAAGTCATATACAGGGTGATTCAGCAACAAGTACGGAGGTATACTCCATCTGATAGAGGATAAAAAAATGAGTAAAATTGCTTCACTTAAAATCGATAAAAATCAAAATTAGTAGCAATTTTTTGATTTTTTACACTTTATTTGAGCCTTTAAAAACTTGACATAGCAATAATTTTTTTTGCTATATCTCCCGTACCATAAAAGATTTTTTAACGTTAAATGACTTAAATTAAACCTTAGGTTAGCTGGACATAATTTTATAAAAAAGATTTTGATAGTTTCAAAAAATTTCATCAGAAATTGTCGGGTCAAAAAGAAAAGGAAAAAAAATTAAAGATGAAGCAAATTTTCCAATTGAAATTGGAAGTCCAAATACTTGTATTTCCAAAAAAAAAAATATGTAAAATCAAATAATCTGCAATTCTTGTTTTTTTTAGCCCTCTAATATCTCATTCAAAAACCGCTTATTTGAAGTCTTTACTTATTTCGGAACGGAAGTTATATACCTTGCTATTTTAAAATTTCGCCTAATTTTTTAAAAATGTCTGTAGCTAAGAAACGGTTCCGATTTAACACTATGTTCCGAATAAAAATTTTACTTATTTTTTACCCTCTATCTATGATGGTATATGGTTCTTAACCTGTTACTGATTTATTCTGTATACAATGTCTTTAAAAATGTTCGGATTTAAAACTCATACTCTAGAATCCGCCCTAGGTCGCTTAAATTAAAAATTGTTTAAATATTAATTGTAAAGCCCTTATTGCTTTAACACAATATAACTGTAGTGCACTTAAACCTCTTCATTTAATTATGAATTAAAAAATTTTATTTTAGCTTTGAATTATTCGCGAATAATTCGTATGTTTTTAAGGGATTTGTTATTGCTGCTTGCTCTCTTTAAATGATCATTTAAAAAACTCCCTTACAACCCGTTTAAATTTAATGGAAAAAATTTAATCGAATATTAATTTCCGAATCATTAAACTCTTTACGGCCAATAAAATTTTAAATTTTGCCAAAACAACTAAAAACAAAGTTACAAAAAAAAAATTTTAAACGCTTTTTTAAAATTTACAAATTTTTTTTTGTACATAATTCAAAATCCAATCGAATTTGACGAACTTGCTAAAATTACTAACTACCTGCCATTTTTTATTGATCTTTGTTTCTTCAGCTAAAAGAAAAATCAAACACAAACTAGAATAAATAGTTAGAATACATGTGATTTTCATAATAAAAGGCGATAATTATTGGCCCGTGCATGAAGAGGGTTTAAAAATTGGAACACAAATTTAATTCCATTGCTCCGTGCACAAAATTTACCATTTTGTCAAAGTTCAAAATTAGTTTTCTCCATTTTAATCTTTCTAACTCCTTCTTACTCAGTATTCTTTTTTCTTTTTGCCGTGCGAAAGATGAAAATCTCCAAAGACACTAATACACCAAAGAGCAGTAGTGAGAGACTCTAACACACCAAAAAACACCCACAACATTTAATCAATAAAACTAGTCGAAAACAACTAACCGTTAATTTTGCTTTGACTTTTTTAAAACTTCATTCGTTTTTGATTTGCCACGACGTCGTACTAGGAACTTGTTGTTCCAGATAAAAAACATTAAGCTCGAGAGGTCTCGTACGTTTAAGTCTCCCAAAAAAGTTTTAATTATCAACCAGATGTCTCAAGAACACGAATTTTATGATTGGCTGCTTGTGTTTTAATTTCGTTTTCGACACTAAGGATCCTGAAATCCCTGTGTATATCATCATTACGGACATACAAAATAGCGTTGGCGATGTCTCGTAACATCTTGTTTTTAAATATACTCAATATATAGCATTATATAAAGTCTACAATTTAAATTATTTTAAAGTAGCTCGGATTAATTTACACAATTTTTCATTCTTATGAACTAAAAATGAAAAAAATAATAATTTTTTTTTTTAAATAAACTTGAAAAATAACAAAAACTCGGAACATATAGTTGACATTATTTGCAAAAATTTCCCTCTTAACATTTTTTAAATCATATTTTTATAATTTCCATGATATTTTCACTTAACACATTTTCACATTTTTCCATTTCAATGCACACCCGTTTCAATTTTTGCATAAAAGCGGTATAAAACTAAAGAACTAAAAGTTAAAAAGTGAATTTGGAATGAAAAATTTCATATTCCATTTGTAGTGAAAAGATCTAGCCCTAACACCAATTTTATAAATGTTTTCGTCTCGTTAGTAAACGAAATTATAGTTTTGTCGTTTAAATTAGGAGTATGTGCGTGAAATGAAATTTATTACTTAGATATCATTGCGTCCTGTGAAGAATTTTCGCAAGGACTCTATTTGCTTTAATTAAATGCGTATAATGAATGCTAATCCAATAAAAAGAATGCGGCTGAATTCGCGTTTATTCAGTTAAAACTGCACTGCAATAGAACTAGTAAAACAGCGCTGTCAACCAAAATTTTGCTGCAATCTCTCCAATAAATCTCTCTACTCTCTCAACAAAATTAATTCTCCACTGAATAAAATTGATTGAATTTTTTGCATGTTTTTCAAACACATTTAACACGTCTTACTGGCAAAACTATGAGAGATAAAGAAAAGTGTTATATGGATTAACTTTTAGAACATCGAAAAAAACGAAGAAAAAATAAAAATTTTCGATAAATTTCGATTTTTTCAAAAAATATTTCAAAAAACAAATTAAAAATCTCATTTTGACAAGCTTAAACTATCCAAAACTATAACGAAAACTATGGCTTAAATCAAATTGATTGTAAGACAGAAAATAAAGAGCAACCAATCGCCTGTTGAATAACCTCCTAATGGCTGTTTCGTTACATGGTTCCAAATGTTAAAGGCAGTTATTTATATGCAGGAAAAGTACGGTACCTTTTCTTTAACAGGTAAGACTACCGTACAGTAACTCGAAAACGAGTATATCTGCATCCCTCTCCCCTCAATATCTGCATCCCTTATTTGCCACCTTATGCGAAACACGCTGTAAAAAAATTGACTTCGTTTTTTGAATACTTCGGCTCCCATTACGAAAAATTAAACTACACCCCTGGTTATAAATATAAAAGCAGAAAAATTTTTGTATGCTATCAATTTGACAGAAGATCTTTTACAGTTCTACCAACAAAAAGGGGATGCTTTTTGCAGCAAAATGCAAAAACGAGCTGCCATTGCACATCTTTATGATATAAGATAGAACTGCAAATGCAAATTCAACCTATTCTATTGAAGTAACTGTTTAATATCCGACTTTAATTAAAAATGTTCTTAAATAAAAATTTGTTTTTATAAAATGACCCTACAGTTGGGAAGTACAATACCAAATTATTTAGTATATGCAATTTTAACTTAAATAATTTGCATAATTTCTTTCATATCGTATATTTTCCATAATAAGTTTAAATTTATTACCATTTTATGATTTCACATTTAAAAATTTACTAATTTTGAAATTAAAATAAATTTCTGCTTAAAAGCATTTTGCATGCTTGCCAGTATAAAAAGGCGAAATTTCTTCAACTTCCAAACTACATTAAATAATTCGCAATAACTAAAATTTGCAAAATATAAATTGTATACTTTACGCAAATTTATTAATAATATCCCCTTCGAAAAGCCAAAAATTAGTATTTCAAGGAAATTATAAAATTATGAACGAAATCTTACTATTTTAATCAACAGTCCTGAATAAAAAATAAATTCTTTCGTATGACAAAAAAAAAATTATAATTTAATATTTTTTTATTTTTGTATTTACATAGGTCTGGTTCCAAAATCGAAGAGCAAAATGGCGTAAAACAGAAAAATGTTGGGGTAGAAGTACAATTATGGCAGAATATGGATTATATGGAGCAATGGTACGACATTCATTACCATTACCGGAAACCATACTAAAGTCAGCCAAAGAAAATGATTCGGTTGCACCTTGGCTACTAGGTATGGAGGCAAAAAGTAAATGACAAAAAAAATTAATAAATTATAATATTATTTTTTTATATTATAGAAAAATGTAGAAAAAAATATTTATTTTAATTTGATTTTGTAGTGATTTGAAAAATTATAAAGAGTTTCAAAATTTTATATTAAGGTACTCACTTGATTTTAGATAAGGCACGGCCTTGTTTGTAATTAAGAAATTAATGATAATTGAATTTTTAAATTTCGTACATACAAAATTCTATTGAACGTAAGCGACTGTTCCATTTTCATCTCAATTATTAGTGAGAAAGACTCCCTTTATAATTTCTGTTTAATTTTTATCTAATTTACTAGAAGCAAGTTAGAACTCATATAAAATTCTTTTAATTCTGATTATCTCTTCCTCTGTTTCCTTATTTTTTTTTTAAATTAACAACTATGTTATGGTCGAATCAGAACAAAAAATCAATTTAAGAGTTTAGTAGCATCTATTCCAATTAAACTTATTACAATTGCATGTTTTAACTACAAACGATAAGATATTGACATTATAAAAATCCTAGCAAAATTTTGTGGCAATTTCCCAAATCCAATTTCGCTACAAGAATATTATTTTTTATTTTATTGATTTAGACCCATATCAGATATCATTCTTAAATTTTCAAATTAGCTATTTTTGCCCTTTCTCGCCTAGATTATGTATATTATTTTAATTTTTGGTTTCATTCGCCAAGCTTGTCACACAGAATTTTTATTTGAAAGATTTGGCAGTTCATTTGTCTAAAATTTAGGCGAATTTTCTAATCATAATACCAAAAATTCATATTCATTTTTGGCGAATATTCATTCGCTTCGCCGATTATAATGAGGGCTTTACTCGGAAAATATTGTACTTAGAACCAACCCGAAAAACCTATTGTAATAATAAAACCCCCTCAAAGGAAATCTCCTCTATTACGAGATTCTATTCCTACATATACAAGGATATTTTCACTTCAATTTTAAGAAAAAATAAACTCCTTACATATTAATTGCATAATTATATTATTAATTTCAATTTGAAATTAAAGAAACAAAATGAAAAATAAAAAATACACAAAAAGGACATTTACTAATATTCAATTTTCTCTTTATTTGAATTAACAAACGTGACCTTTATTCCACAAAAAAACAAACAATACCCTCGGTATGCCACACGCATATAATTTTTATAATAGAATTTTTGTCGCAATATTATTGAATATAGAAAATTTTTTTGTTCCATAAACAGAAACTGTTTAAACATTAAACAAAAAAATTTTATATCACCGAATACATAACATCAGGAGCCTCTCTACACGTACACATTCATTTATATAAATATGAATAAAATTATACAAGTATGTGAGCTTGCGAATAATTCGGAACGAAAAAATAATATCTACTATGAGAAAATTAGAAAATGAAATTATTTTGTGTGCCTTTTCAATTCCAATTTATCCCTGTATTACAATTTCAATGCATAATCTTACTTAAAAAAAAAAAAATATTCTTATCACCTAAATACACCGAAAATGTTCGAAAAATATTACTTATTCCATTAACCATTAACAAAGAATAAGAAAAAACAAGCCTATAATCAAAAACTTTTGGGCACGCACGTGATATTTTTATACAAGGTTCTTATAATGACCAATTCAAATTCAATGTTTTTTTTTTTCGTTTTTCATATCTTCTTTAACGACAGGATCGCACTTTTGTAAAGTACCAAAAATTTTCATTTAAACTTGTCACAAATCCATTAACAAAACATTCAAGGTGTATGCTCAGTTTAAATTACTATATGCGAGTTAAAATGATTTTGTAATGCTGTGATTTTGACGGACAATCAAGCTGAATCTTCGGGCTGGTTTCGCGGATTTATTTTTGAAATAACTTAGAGCTGTCTGCAGGAGCTTAACAATTAAGAGAAATATTTCGGTACTCCGAAAAATCATTTATAAGAAACGAAGTCAAAACAGGAATTCGCAGAAGCAATATAGATTATTTTCATTTGCTTCTTACTTCAACTTCGTTCTGATTTTTTATTTGTGCGTGCATTGTAATTTTTTTTTTAATCGTTATAATTCTATAAATATTTCTCATTTGCAGAGTACAACTATTTTTTATTGTCGCACATTGCAAGAATCAATAACAACGTCCAAAATAAAGGTAACAACGGACGTTAACTACTTAAATAAACTTATTAAAAATTTAATGGCAGATAATGACATTTAATGCGTCACAAAAAGTCACGAAAGATGATAAGTTCTCATTGTGCTTGTGCGGTTCTTGCTTTAAACTAGTTCTATATTCAACAAAAATTTTAATACGAACATTGTATGTGTCCCACTCTGCTTATCAGCTGAATATTTTCTTAATATAATTTTCTAATTTCACTGTTTTTCCTATACTCAATTCTTACAAATAAGAATTAGATATTCTCCTGTGCGTATTCTATGTATAATATTCATCCATTTATAAAGATCTGATTATTACCTATTTAATAATTTATCCATTGTTGGCCTTTTTCATATTTTGTATTTTGCAAAGGTTTTTTCATTTTTATAACCTTAACAATAAAATTTTATTGCCTTATTTTTTCTTCTCAACAAAAATTTTAATATTGAAAATTCTATTTCATATTCTTTCATATATAAATTGGATAGGAAAACTCTTCAAAAAATTATAAGAAAATAAATATTGTAAAAATGTTATCGAAATTGAATAGAATTACCACAAAATATTGGAAAGGCATTGCATTGCGTTCACCCCTTTATAATTTGAATTTGACTAGCAAAACCAAATAAGATGAACAAAAAGAGAATAAAAACCAATTAAAATATTTTATTATCTGCTGTCCCAATGGATTAGAAACAAAAATGTTGTATATAATTCTTGGTATCTCACAAGTTAATAATCCTTGAGAGAATCCTTAAAGTGTGTTCACACCAAACATTAAATTTTCTATTTTCAATTATAAATTAACCAATAATTTTTATTTTTTTTTATTTTTCAATTTAAAATTTATTATTAATTTATATTAGAATTTTATTAAAAATTTAATATAAATAAATCAATTATTAATCTGTACAATATAATATACATATGTAGGTATGCATCGTAAATCATTAGAAGCAGCTGAAACATTAAAAAATGATGATAGTGGTGGAAGTGATCATGATGATTCATTATCAAAATCAAGTGAAGATCATCGTAAAACATCATCAACGGAATCATTAAATGTTGTTTCATCACCACCACCGCCACCACAATCATATTCTGGTTCAACACCATCAACAACAATATCATCAGCATCACCGACAAGTCAAAATTTAAATAGCATAGGAAGTATAAGTCCACCAACACAAGCACAAATTTTATCAAATATGCATTTACATCAAAATGGACAATTGAATTTACATGCAAATAATGCTGTTGCATTACATTCCGCTGCAATGTTAATGTCAGCTGAAAGAGATAGCCTCAAAGATATTAATATAAATGATAATAATTCAATAAATCATTTACAAGCATTACATGCTGCTAATTTAAGTCAACATATTCAACAAAATTCTCTTAATATAAGTGGTAATAATTGTAGTGGTGGTGGTGGTGGTAATGGTGGTGGTAATAGTGGCACAAATAATATTAATAATAATTCTGGTAATAGTAATAATAATAATAGTAGCCCGAATGGTAATAATAATACAACAAATTATGAACAAGACCCAGAAACCTTTAGGTGGGTTTACAACTACAACAACAATTGTGATCCAATGTCTTATATACGGTGAATTTCATTTTATTTTGTTTTCGTTTTTTTTTTTAATTCTAATTTTTTTTTTTGTGTTTTGTTAAAAATAGATTTGTAATTATTTAATTTTTGGAAAATTTTTATAGCACATTACATTTACATATAGACTTATACAAAATCTTAGTTTATTATTAAGTTTGGAATTTCAAAAATATTTAAGAAACAGATTATTTTCTCGTATATAATTTGGCCGTGAACGAAGAAATCTTGTGACCAAAAAATTAATTTTTATAATTATAGTTTATAATTTTTAAATTTGTCATCAAAACTCTAATTCACAAAAAGAGTTCACAAATTATCATCAAAAGAGTGACTCTAATGGCCCGTCTCATTTGAATAGTTACTCAAATATTAGACTATATTTTATAATATGCACTATTCTTTAAAATTAAATATTAACAATAATGGTTCAAAGCCCTTAAATTTTTTGAATTTATTTGTTTTCACAATTAGCGGGCTGAGAAACCGATACACTTTATAACGGCAGGCCGTACAATCTTTAATCTTAAATTCATTTAACTTGACTAATATAAAAATTTTAATGTGATTCTTAATTTAGTTAATTTAATAATTAGTACACTAAAATTATTAATTTTTTGTATTCTTAAATAAGCATGCTAATTTCGAAAAAGTTAATCAACAATAATTTTATTTTATTTTTAAATTTTGACATAAAACTTACCAGCTCTTTGTTTTGTAGTTATGTAAAATTATATTAGAATTATTTTCCAAATCTGTAATTTAATTTAAAAATAATAACTTTTAGTAATTAGCAGTATTTTATTTTAATGGCCAAAAGAAATAATAATAAAAAAATTTATTTAAAATTTTCTCATAAAAATTCTTTATTATTATTCTTTTTTCCATTAAATTTACTTTAAATTAAATTTTAATTCAATTTCTAATTTATTAAATATATTTATTAAATAATAACTTTTGTTTTTTTTTTTTGTAGAAACAATTCAATTGCTTGTCTTCGTGCTAAAGCTCAAGAACATCAAGCTAGATTATTAAATAGTGGCTTATTATTACAACAAGTAAGAACATTACAAAATCTACAAAGTAGTACACCATCAATGCAAAATAATATTAATTGTGATAGCCCATTTAAATCTAATTTAAATAGTAATAATAATAATAACATGAATATAAATAATAAATATCGCGATAGAAATTTATCATCACAACAAACAACAAATTTATTATCGGGAACATCAACTTCAAATAGTGGAACTATTGAATCATCATCAAATTTAGATAATCAGCAACAGCAACAATCTCAAGAACAATCTCAAATTAATACAAATAATAATAATAGTAATAATAATAATATTAACAATAATAATAATAATAATAATAATCGATTAAATATACAAGATTTAAGGCAAGATAATACAAATGAATTAAATATTGAAAATGATCCACAACATTATTTATATAAAAAAATTAAAACAGAACCAAATTGTCAAATAAATGAAATTTGATATTAAGAAAATTAAGAAAAAAGAAAAGAACGAATTTTTATTTTAAAAAAAAATTTTTAAATTATTTCGAAAAATTAATTATAAATTAAATAATTACATTATATAATTATTATAGTAAATAAAAATTTTTATTTAAATCTCTTAGTTATTAAAAATTATATTTTATTTTTTTCTTTGCAATTCGACCATTTCATATTACAAAAATATAAAAAATTGTTTTATTTAGCATAAAAATCATTTTTCATAAAATCATTGCAATCTCTAAAAACCTAATTTGAATTAGATTATTAAATCAAAACTCGATAGAAAATTTCAATTTAAACCGTGGGTCAAAAATTTAATTAAATATTTCTAATTATATTAATTAAAATACCCATTTACAATACTCTCCATAAGCGAAATATAATTAATTTATCAGGTTGAATTTGACTTTCGATATTCCCAAAATTGTTTTAAATTAGACAATCTCAAGTATTTAGGCTTTATAATGAGTACACTTCCAGGCGAATTTATTCTTCTCAATAAAATATGAAAAATTCTTTCGATTTACTGCTCTATGTCAGACTCAAATGATATTAGTGCAAAGAAATTTTGCCCTAAATCAAATATAATTCTTATAAAAGATACAAAGTTCTCATTTAAATGTTGACTACACCTTATGTTGAAATAAAGCTTAACAATAACAAAAAAAATTTAAAATTAAAGCATAAATTAAATTTTAATTTATGTATGTAGAATAAAATCTCATGAGTCGAAAAGATTTAAATTTTAAATTCAAACTTAACTTTTATTAAATTGAATGAATTCTAAATTTTCTATATTTTAATTACAATTTAATTATAACTTAATTTCATCAGAATTTTTTTAATTAAAAAATCTTAACAACTGCTATCTAAATTTCCTATTATTATTGATATCGCTACAATAATCTTAACTTTTTTTAAACATCCTGTGTTGTTGTATAATATTTGATTACTTTTTTTAATAAAATCAAAATCTTTTAAAATAAATATTAAATAGAATTAAATTACCAATTTTCATATTATATAAAATTAATTATAATAAAATAATTAATATCGAATTTATATTGAAACAACGATATACAATTTATATTTTAAAATTATTAATTATTACTATAAGATTTATTGTAAATAATTGTATTTCTTGTATTTCTTTATAATAAAATTATTAATAAAAAATCTTTCTAATTATACATATATAGAATTTAAAAAAAAAATATTAATTTATTTATTGTGCAATAATTAATAATTTTCATAATTATTTTATTTATATTTTAATAAAAATGCAAAAAAACATCATTCTAAAAATATCAATTTAAAATATTAAAATTATAAAAAATTTATTTTATTTTTTTTTTTAAATCTTTTAATATAGCCAATAAGTAACTTTTTAATGAATTTATTTTAAGAACCAAAGTTATTTAAATATAAATACATAAGTAATGAATTTCCAACGAAATTTTTAATTTAATTAAATAAATAAAATAATTTTTATCATAATAATTGTATATTAAACGCATATACTTAAATAATTTAAGAATTCAAATATTTATGTAAAATTTCTATAGCGTTAAGTATATAAAATGTAATAGAAACCCAAAACAAAAAAAAATATTTTCAAAATTATTAACGAATTTTCATTTCTATTTAATAATATTAAAAAAAAAAAAAAAAATTTAAATCTTAAATTTTTAATCTATATTTAAAAATAAAATAAAAAAAAAATTATTTAGAAAAATTCTATGGCTTTGTTATTTTATAATAATTGTAAGGGATGGATTGCTATTCAATGTACAAATGCAGCTGTTGTATAAGCAGAAAAAGCTAATGATGATTTTGGCTCATTTCAAAAAATTGCACTCAACAAAATTCTCCTAATATAGGTTTCAATAATTCCTTAAATGAAAAAGAAATAATTAGAAAATGTATCAAATTTTCTTTAACATATGAAACCATATGGAGCGAAACTGTATAACACTGTAAAATATAAAGGTCCTCCCGTCTCAAGAACACGTCTCAAGAAATTTGGAACATAACTCCTATGCTATTATTATGAATGGTATAAAGTTATCACAATAGTATTTTGTAAAAGTGCTGAATCATATATGCTAATGTTCTCTTCTTATGTTTCATAAAATAAAGACGATACACCACCTTTGGCACTAATCAGTGAAGAGCCATAATGTATGTTTATATTTATACATATATGTATATGTATTTCAGTATGTTTGTTGCATCTTAAATTCTTAAATGATACTAAATCCAAGTAATTTAAACCAAAAGTTGTTCCCGAATTACAAGTGATTTAATAATATTAAAAATTACTTTGCTCAAGGTTTACAAATTTCACATTTAACCAATAAAATTAAAAAGATTATTGCCTTGGAGTTTCCAATTATGTACCAGCTTCTCTACCGTTTTATATAAAACCTAAAAAGTATACACACAATTAAAATACGTAAATACTTATTATGTACATACTATCACTCTTATCTTCATACCTTACATAATTATAAAAGAAAAATTTAGAAATCATTTATGCGAATGAAATCTTTCTTTATGAGTTCAAATTTAAATGAAAATTTTAATAAGCAAAAAACAAATTTTGAAAAATTTCAAATAATAAAAGTGACAATTGTGATTTAAAATTTAGTTGCTCAATTTGCTGTCAAATTTCATTTTTATTTTTGACAACTTCCAAAAATAATCCTTATAGCCACAAATGCGCCTCTAGTACCCAAAATCAAAATCATAAATAATTCTACAAAAACTAGCAACATTGTTTATAAACAAATTATACAAAAAACCATAAAAGTATTCGCCATACTTTCTTTTTTAATTTGTCAACAACTACTGACATTAGATAAACAAAAAATAGCCAAAAATCTATGTGCCGACGAAATTGAAGAATCAAGAGGAAAAAGCCACATAATGCTATTAAAAATCTTTTTACTTCTATATTTTTCTACAATTGTTTTAACTGAATCAAATCCAGAGGAAAAACAAGGTGTTATTTATCCAAATCGTTGTGAAGTATGTAAAATACTTGCTATTGAATTACAGGATAGATTAGCAGAAACTGGAAAATCAAGTGATGTTCTAGAAATAGGGTAAGCATTATCCTTTATATTTAACACAAAAATTATAAGTTGGCTGGAAACTATGCTTTAATATTTTGTTCAGATATTCATTGGATGATGTAAAACCAAAGAAAAGAACTGAATATAGAACAAGTGAATTAAGATTAATAGAATCTCTTGATAATATATGTGAAAGAATATTAGAATATAACTTGCATAAAGAAAGAGGTGATAGTACAAGATTTGCAAAAGGTATGCCACAAACATTCAAAGCTCTACATGGTCTTGTTGATAAAGGTGTTAAAGTTGAACTTGGAATTCCATATGAATTATGGGATAAACCACCAGTTGAAGTTGCCGAATTAAGAAGACAATGTGAAGTACTTTTAGAAGATCACGAAGAAACAATTGAAGATTGGTATTATAAACATCAAGACACTCAATTAATTGATTATTTGTGTGAACAACGTGTTTTAAAACCAGATGAAAAGAAATGTTTAAAAGAAGTTTTAGATACCAAAGGCGATAAAGGTAAAATCGACGATAATTCACCGAAGATTAAACAAAAAGAAGATTTATGAAAAATAAATTTTTTAATACAATAAAGTTCCAATTTAGATTTCATTCCACTGACATCCATATAACGTGTATCATATAATAAGCATTTATTTGTAGGTAAATTTAATTGTGATAGAATCATGTATACATTTTATTTGTAATAATTAGTGAAGATTTTAAAACTTAAATAAAAACTTTTTACCTACCTATCTTTTATGAAGCCATTTTTTTTTTCATTTGAATGATTTATTGAAGAGTCAAGTTATTCAATCAGATTCAATTGCTCTAAAATAAAAAAAGGCATTGTATTTGTTTTTTTTACTTGTTAATTTTTAAGTAAAATTCATACCCTTAATTTTGCTCATTATTTCATCAAAATATTTTCTAGTATTTAAGTCTTTAATATTTCTGGGTTGAATAGATAACTCATAACCAGGTGAATATTTCAGAAAATATTCATCTTCACCTGGAATATCTTCTGGCAAATCAACATTTTTTATTAATGATGTTAAATAGGTCCAATAACGACTTGTATTTGCAAAATGGTAACCACCACCTCCAAGAAATAATGTTGGTAATTTTTCGTTTAAAATACATTTAATACAATCTGTTATGTCTTTAGGTTTCAAATTTGAATTTCCTAAAGGATCTCCTGTTATTGAATCAGCACCACATTGTACTACAATAACATTTGGTTTAAATTTTTCGACAACATTTCGAATTAATCTGCAATGAGATTATAAAATATATTATTTTATTGTAACAAGTATGAGGTATAAGAAATTACTTGCTTTACAGAATATTCAGTGAACAAATCACCTTGCAAACCAGATTTATATGGAAAATTAATAGTGTAACCTTTAGCGGTACCAAATCCAATTTCCTCAACATTTCCAGATCCTGGATAAAACCCAGGTTCATACTGATGAAACGACAAGCACACAACTTTTTTTGTACTTTCAAATGCATTAGCTACAGCATCACCATGATGTATATCGAAATCAATATATAAAATTTTATTAAAATATTCCCTAAGCTTCAAAATGCCTAATACAACATCATTGACATAACAATATCCCGCAGCTTGACTTCTTTGTGCATGATGCCAACCACCAAACCAATTGATTACAATTTTTCTACCATTTACAATTTCTTCGCATGCCGATATAGTTGAACCGGCAATTTCTTTACAATAATCATACAAGCCAAACCATATTGGACAATCAAATCCTAAACCATATTCAGATAAACAATCTTCAGCAGTTATTTCAGCCTCACTTTCATTTTCTGTATTTTCATCACTGTAATTGTCTCTATTATTTTCGCTTGGAAATTCCTTAAGTACATTACAATAATCTTCCGAATGAAATTTTCTTAACTCTGCATATGATGATGGCTTTGACTTTACAATATCAATATTTTCCAATAAATTATAAGATTTAATTAAACTGTGGACAATTTTGGACTGAAATTTCAATTTTTCTATTAATAATTTTTAAATACGCTTTAGCAAACAACTTTACCCGCCCTTTAATTATTGGATTTTTGCTAGATATATCTAAAAGCTTTTCACTAAATATATATCCGATATTATTGGACGTTTTCTCATTAAGTTCAGATAAATTTTCCATTTATTTTACAACTACAAACTATTTTTAAAATTAATAATAATTAAAATTACTTTCGAGTAATTAATATTACAAGTAAAATTAAATTTTGAATTTTTTAAAACTTATCAAAAGTTAAGCGGATAATATTGCGTTTTCTAAAGGTAGAACTATATTAAATTCGCTACAACCATAAGCGTTCCGTTTAGGAAAGGCTATGTGAGGTTGTCAAAACTATTATTATATGAAACGCTTTTCAAAATCTTAAATACGTAAGATTATCAATTGCTATTAAGATTTTTAATACTCTGGATAAATATTACGATATTCACTTTCCAAAAAAGAAAATTCCACGACGTTGTTACTTCCTATTCATCTCCTTTGTACACCCTTGAATTAACAAATTAGAAACTTAAAAACATTTAAAATATTATACAATTAAACAAAAAAACACGAAGTTTTCCGTATTCTTTGTTGTTAATTTACAAAAGCCTACAAACCAGCAGAACAGTTTTTCCTGTCACAATTAAAACAATTTATATTACTTTGATTTTGTGATTAACTATTTAAAATTAAAGTTTTTACTCAAACACAGAAAATGACAGCTAATGCAAAATATTGGTGTACATTGAAACTGTTGTCTTTAGAGCTATTGCAGCCTTGTTAAGAATGTAAGCGTACGTACAAAAACCTATTAAGTTCACGCAACGTGAAAGTTTACGTAAAGTATTGTCAATAATTTTAACTAAATTATAAATCAATCAGACTATGCATGCGCCACCTGGTTTTTGACTCGACAGTCAAAGATTTAAAATTCTTTAAATGAAAAAGTGATTTAAGGTTTATAATTTATAAAAATATTTTATTAATATTATAAATAGATTTAATTGTTAGAGTATTTTTATTCCCATATTACTATTCATGAATAAATAAATTCAAAGATGATTTATTGTGTTTCTAAGGCTTTTTTTTAGTTTGGATAAAAACAATTCATTTTGAAGCGGGTAAATGCGAGAGGTAATGTAAAAATAATTCAGATATTTCATGAATTACAGTAATTTATATTACATACAAACGTAATTACAGGTACTAAGATAACGGTATGGAAATAAAGAATTTGAAGAAATTGGGTACCAGGATTTATATATTAGTACTTGCCTATTTACATATGTGTGTACATATGCATGTGTACAATATGCGTATGAGCTGGATAATCATGCCTTCTCCGGGGGTAATACTGAAGATTTGGAAAATCTATAATCATACCTAGAAACATATACATCTTTGGCAAGTACATACATACGTACACATTATGTAGCATAAGCACTCAGCAGACTCGATGGCTTCATTAAAATTTCAATTAAGGTCAGTTTTCTTTATTCTTATTTTATTTACATTAATTACTTACTAACTACTATACAATTTTTAATTGGATTTAGCTAAACATTATGATTAAAAATGACTATTTATTAAAATATTTACCAAAAAGAATTTTTTCTATTTCTTGAAATGGCTTTTCAAAAGCTAATACTGTCCAAATAGATATTAATAATGTTATTGAATAACTGCTCCAAAATCTTAAAATCTATAAAATAATATAAATTATAATTTATTATATGTAGGTAGTATAGGTTGGTACTTACAATATCTAAATTAGAAAAATTTGAATCAGTTTTTGAATTTCCAGTTAAAATCATTTGAATAAGTAAATGATTTAAATAAATACTAAATGTTAAACGTCCTAATGGTTGCCAAATTCCAAATGATAAAATTTTATTTATAATTCCACCATATCCTTTATGACATGCAAATATTATCCAAGATACTGCTATAGACCAAAATAATCTTGATAATGATTCATAGAGTGCAACTTCAATAACCGTTGTTTCAGAATTCGGCTGATATAATGTACGATGATAAGGTCCAAATACAATAGCAATTATAATTAATATAGATAAAAACCAGCCCATTATAACAATTGGTTTATATAATTTAATTTTTTCATTACAATATTTATAAATGTAATAGCCAAGTATAATGCCAACCATAAATGGTGATATTCTCGAATGTGTTGAATAATAAATTAGTTCTTGTTTTCTAAAATCGTTTTCATTCCTGTTATTGTATAAAAATATGAACAAGTTTTTTATTAAATTTTGAAATAATTTTTGTTTTTTAATGCTATACATGTATTTAAATTAAATTGTATCTACTGAAGATACATAGAATATAGAAGAACTTCTTAATTCTGTTCTTCAGTACCTACATAATGATCAAATAGGTTACATTGAATTTGTAGTTTTACAAATTCTACCATTTTCGAGCTGCAAAGGTGATCTTTTAGTTTTTAATATTAAAGAAAAATATAAAAATATTAATGGTTTTCATTTGAATTGATTAATTATTTTCTTCTACTTTTGGAAAATATAGTTTTCAGTGAATATTGGTGGACACGAATACATTTTCAATTATGATTGATTGTGCTTTTTAAAATTGCAATGCAAATTTGCAAGAAATTTGTACATGTGGTGCATGAACAAATGCAGAGAAAATAGTAATTTAAAAGCATCAAATTGCATAATATCGACAGTAAATTACAGATTTAAGATGTAAAACTTAGTTATTCAATACGTTCCGGACGTTCAACAGCATATCTCTAATTATAGTTCAGTAATTTGAAAGTTCTGTTCAGATGCTGGTTTGGTGAAATGGAAGCAGAACTGAGTCAAATTTACGTTAAGAACTGTAACGAATTATGCACGAAATATCAAAAATCAAGACACGTATATGTGAAAATATCAAATAATTACCCTAAAAAGAAAGGAAATTTACACAATAGTTTAGAGGCAATATAAAACTAATCGAATGCAATATATACCTACTCACTATGATTGCAATAAATAAATACTTACACTTCTAATGGATTCATATGAAAATTAAAATGCATTGTTTCCTCAAAAATATATCCAGCAGATATTACAATTGCCAATATAATTGGTATCATACCATATTCTTTATATTTCCATAAAATTATTAAAAATAATGGTGATATAAAATATAATTGTGTATCAACAGCTAAATACCATGAATGTCCTAAGCACTAAAAATAACAAGAACAGCTATTAAAACTGCATAATTAATTGTTATTATATAATGTAATATTACCATTTGACCAGGATGAACATAATTATGTATATAAAGTAATGTTGACCACCAATTTCTTTCACATAAATCAATTATATGATTTGGATTCCAATATGGTCCATCACCAAAATAACGATATAAACTGACCATAATTAAAACTAAAATTGCAACTAATGGTGTTAATCTGATATAACGATGTAAATACATTAATGGAACATTAAGTTTTCCATTTCTGAAATTTGGATAAATAAATATTTTACTTTAGTAATTAAAGTTAGAATTGGGACCTGAAATTCATTTCTTTAAAAGCACTTAAAGTTAATAGACATCCACTTATTACAAAAAATGTATCAACTGAAATATTTCCAAATTGTATAACCATTGAATAGAGTGTTCGGGACCACTATACAGAAAAAAATAATCCATAATCCATAATTGAGGATTCCATAAATGAGGATAAAAGTGCATCCATAAATGAGGATTCGACATAGAAAATAGAACTCTTCTCAAACTTCATTGCAAAGAAATAGAGAGGCTCTTATTGTTTATATATACTTACGTTTACATAATCGATTCGATTAATAAAATTCAATCCATACGAAAATGTGTACTCGTGCAGGAATACAATCCAAATAATTGTTAAAACTCGTATACCATGAATACATTCAATATGAATATGATTTGAATGATCGTCATGATTACTTTGGATTTTAAACAAATGTTTCCCATTCTTTTTAATTGAAAATGCTGTTAAAATTTTAGAATATCCATTTCCTTTTTTCATTGAATCAAAACTTAAATCGTATACGGTTGAAACTATTACCAAAAATGCTATTAATCCTAAAATGCTCCTTCATTAAAAATAATAATGAAGAACTCAGAATTACTATTTAACTTTAATTAGAGATTTCTTACATGGCGACATAATCTATTGGCCGAAATATTATCTTCTCATTTCCTTTACAACTATTTGCTAAAATTACATTTGTTTCATCATTAATTTTACTTCCTACTAAATTATTTAAAAATTCTTTTAATATAGAATTAAGATAATCTGGAGAACAGCTATTTGGTATACAAATTCCAAAAGAAATTCCTAAAAAATAATGCTTTAGAATTATGTAGAAAAATATAAGAATTTTTTATCTTTGATTTAATGAATTTATATACCTGATGATGCTGGAATTAAATGATATTTTGGTAATGGATCTATAAAATCTGATTTAAAATCTATTAATTCTTGTAAATTTTCCAATGGAATCTCTGCTTGACAATATTTTCCTTCAATTACTTCGAAATTTTTATTATTAGCAATTTGTATTGAAATATTTAAACATTCTTCATAATTTCCTATTTCAAATAAATGTCCATATAATATACCGGGTGTTTGAAATGTACCCCATGAATCAATAACTGAAATAAAATGACAATGATTTGGGAGTTTAAAAAAATATTTTCAATATGATGTTCGTAAATATTAATTTTTATGTTATGCCATACGTCACATTATTTAAATATTTTTGTTTTAATTTTAGATTGTGTTGATGAAAAATACTATTTTTAAGAATCTGATAAGTAAAAACTCTTCAGGATGCATGATAAAAGCAACAAAATTAATGAAATATGAAATATTTGTATTAGGAGGATTTGTACTTTAATACTTGACTTGAGTTGCGGCTTTTAATTCAGAGACAGATTTTTCTAATCTAAACAATGTACTTCTCATAATATTTTCCGCAAGGCAGGGTTGAAAAATGAGAAACTAACTTGCTAGAAATTAAATTTATCTAAATTTGAAAATATTGAATGAATTTAATCTGAAAATCAAAATGGAATTGAATTCTCAATAACTTTTAAATCCATTTACCTGAAAATCATGCTTAAAAACGAAAATATAAGTACTGATAAATTTGATTAAGATAAATTTCATAATATACGTGTACTTTCTTAAGATATTTAAAGTACTATTTAAATATTTGTATAATAAATTAATAATTTAATTAATGTACAAGAAAGTAAAATACTGAGGCCAATAGTATAAATTTTAATTTATTAAAGATTTAGATTTAAGTAAAAAAAAATATCATTACCGTGGGAAACGTAATAATTTTTTTTTTTTGATAAAGTATCTTACGAATTCAATGCGAAATTTAATGCATATTGAAATTTATTTTTTGATTATTGTTTATTTTACAAATTCTCATTAATTTTAGTATATTATTAAATGTAGATTTTAAAATATGATTTCATAAGTGGGATGAATCAAAAACAATTTAAAAAATACGATATAAAGATTTTTTTACAAAAATCCGAAATTTGTAATAAAATTAATAATTTTGTAATGTTATTATAACCTATAACATAGAGAAAGTCCATTGTTTCCCAACACTGTAAATAACTTTATTGAGCCATTAAGAAATTTTATTTTTTTAAAAAGCTAAAATTTTTCATTTTATCTTGATTGAAATAGTTAATAAAGAATTTAAGTTAAGAAAATAGGAAAATATTAAAGAAAATTACAAAAGTTCTTTTAAATCGGCCTGTTTCTTGAGTGCGAATTTTCTATATCGGTCTCATTTTAACAAATCAAAAAATAAATTTAGAAATTTATGACTTAAGAATGAAATAAATTTTTGCTTGTTGCAAATCAATTTTTAATATTTTTCAAATTTTATATTTTAAGTACATATAATGCAAGTTTAAGCTTACCAACTGAATATAATTAAATTATTAAATCCATATCAGTTATTATTTACCTTCCATAGCCCATAATTCCTTGTTACGAATACTTTCTTCAATTTTTTGAATATGATTTAAACACATTATTCTATTATCAATGTCATCAATTATTAAATTTTTATATTTATAATAATATTTTTTTATATATTTATAAAATTTATTGCCAACACTATCACCAAATATTAAATTACTATTATTTTTGTTATCAATGCCATTATTAATTAATATTAATTCTGGATTATTTATATTTACTGCACTTACTTCAGTTCTTATTACTTCGATAACAATTATTATTATTGTCATTAAATTTAAACATCTTATATTCATTGTGCTTATAAAATATGAATAAAATTCCAATGATATTAATTGTGATTTTGTTAATAATGTGGTTTATGTTGTGAGAGTGTTTTATAAGAAAACTCTTTAAGTATTTAAATTTTGTTTAATTATATGGAAAATATTGTGACTTATTAAGTCGAATTTATAAATTTAACTGACTGAGTTTTTAATTACTTATTTTTTGGATAATAAATTAGTGTTAATAAACAAAAACCCGAAAAATAAAATAAAATAAATAAAAAAAAAATTTTGTCAATGCAATTCAAAACTTTCAATAAAATATAAAGAAAATAAAAAAATATAGCAGAAGACGGAAAAAAAATAATAATAAGAAGAAGGTTAAAAAATTTATAGCAGTTAATAGCTTTGTAACATTCCTAGAATTCATTATCATATACGAGTCAGTCTCAAAGAAGATAAATAATTTATAACAGGTTTTTATTAACTTTTATATTTATTTAAAAGATGATTTGTTTAATCATATCAATTGAATCGTTTTATTGTTATACAAAAAAAAAAAATACAGTAGAAGGCAATATAGTTGGTGCTGGGCACATTATGAGTATTCACTATTGATTTCCTAACTTATATATATACAATAGTTAGAATGTTGTGTTGTGTTAATTTTAATTCTGTGGTAGTTCATCCTATTGATCTGAATTGTATTCACTACTCTTAAATCTAGGTCTAGACTTTTAAGTAAATTAAATTTGTTGTATTGTTTTTCCCTTGTTTGTTTTTATTTTTTCTCCTTTTTTATTGTCAGTTGTTTCCTTTTATTAGTAATATTCTTATTTTTACGGTCTGGTCGTCCCTTTGTCGGTATAGTTTTAAATCTTACAGATTGTGTTTCAATAATTTTATTTAAATATCATTAATATTTAAAACATTTATTGTCATTTTTATAATATTTTAATGACAGAACAACAATTTTATGAAACGAGTTAATAAATTTTGTTTCTGAAATAATGGGGTTTTACTGTAAACTTAATACTTTTAAATTAATTATTTATTTAGTTAATTATTAGCTATAAAAGAAATTTAAAATTTTTGCAAAAAAAATAAAAGAAATGTTATTTTTTTTCTGTATTGTGTTTTATAAAACAAAAAAAAAAAACGTAAAATTTAATTAAATTTTTGTATTTTGAAATAATTAACGTTTTTATTGTCATATGAGTGCCAGTAGTTAAAAGTAGTACGGTACGATTCTTTTTAGAACAAAAATTATTTAATATTTTTAATTCTAATAAAAAATTTTATTAGAATAATTTGAGAACATGAATATGTGTTTAACATGATTCAATTAAAATTGGGATCCAAAGCAACTGTAGTCAGTCTTAATTTGATGTTTCTTTAATTCTGATGTTAAAACTGGTGTTGAATACTTATTGGAAACGGTTGAAAATTACTTTTATTAGCTGTGATCTCGTTATTGGCGAATTGAAATTTTAAACTTTTAACAATTTATTGTATTAGAAGTAAGTAATTTTATGTTTGTGTACAAAATACAATTACCTTTGCTAATTGTGAGCAGAAATATTGGATAAAAATTTCTTAATGCATTAATTTTTTGTTCTAATATTATTTGTTAGGATTAATTGTATTAATAATTTTTTAATAATGCACCACTGATTATTTTTTATTGTAGTTTTATCTTAAGGTCAATATTTTGTTTTACTTAATTAAAGGTAATTATTGGGAATTTCGATATTTTGTTAAACTAGAATTTTTGCGAAGCCATTTGAATTTAGTAATCTGATTATAATTCTTAAACTCTGATGAAGCACACATACGGTCGATTAATGAAAAGTCGAATATATTTATTATAACAATTTCTAATGCATTTTGAAAGCAAATTAAATCACTTAGATAAAGTATCTTTCATATAACCCACTTGGTTTCAAATATTACATAAAATTCATTCAATTTTAAAAATTCAATTCTACCAGAATGATATCTTATTAAGTCTTATTATAATTTAAATATTATAAATTAATAAAATGATTAAAATAATAAGTAAATTCACTGAAACAATCTACATTAAGCTTGTGGTAGTTAATATTTGATAAAGTTTTACCTACATTTTTTTTGGGGTCGTGTTATATAAGCACATAATAAACTAAAATCTTTTGAAAATAAAATTATTTTGGTAACCGTATAAATAAATAGCAATCTAAAGTAAACATCAAAAATGTAATTAGATTTAAGTAAACGCAAACTGTTTGCATAATTCTATGCATATAAAATGTGTTATCTTAGATAAAACAATGAAGAGGAGAAGATATTAAAAAACTTAGGTGTCAAACTGATCTCTACATACATACAATAAATCATACTGACACTTTGCGTACTCATTTTGGAGTAACTTGTAAAGGAAACGCGGTCTTCTATTGAAATTCTCTGTTTTAAAGTAGCAAGACGTAATCTGCTATTGTTGGTATTATACTATTGATCCTAAATACTATATTTTGTAAGCTGATGTACTTCGGAGTGTTATACGTTTAAAGCGTTTTGTACAGGCTCGTGTATTTTACAATTTTGTGCATTTAGAATATTCCATTTCCCTACTAAATGTAAGACTAAAGTTGTATTCAATGAAATATAAAGCTCACCCCTAAGAAACTACAAATAAATAAAATATAGTTTTAAAAGCACAACACATATACAATGATAACAGCACCTTCGTGAAGGGTATATTAACTTTGATACGGAGTTTGTAAGTAGTTGAAGGAGCTTCCTGCGGTGTGGACATATATTCCGCGTTGATTTAAATATGTCTGTCCGTCCGTCCGTCCGCCCGATAACTCAAAAACGAATAAAGCAAATATACCATCAAACTTTCACAAGTTATTTCTTTTGTGCCAACGACATAAAAGTTCTTGAACCATGGGGTACCTATTGTGATTGGATCCGTTTGGACCACGATTTCGTGTAGCTGCCGTACAATTCAAAAAATTATTTTAAAATTTTCAATTGTGCATATCAATTTGCATACGTGTATCCAATTACATTTTTCATATGCTTTAAAATTTTTAATGGAACAGCTGCACTGGTTGCGGAACCTGCCATGCAACTCCAAAAGTAAATTTTAAACATTCGGAAAAGTAATAAAGTTAGAACATTCATGAATTTTCTCAGTCATGTGCACAATTATGAGAGGCTCTACTATCTCTCTCTATTTTATATTTCAATTGTCAAGGGCAGGGTATAATTCACCCTTTAGAAACTTAGAGTGTTTTTATTTGGTTTTTTTTATTATAAGAATTTCAAACACTCATTGGATCGGTTTGATTTGAATAAAGTTGGGTGATAGGTGTATTTAAATTTTCCACTAATTATACACGTTTTTGGCAAGAAATCAATTTATTTATTATGGAAATTATGTCACATTTGTCTTGAAACTTTGTTAAAATTACTAAATTCTTGAAATTAAATCAGCAACTCAAAAGGCGATAGAAATTTTAATTAATTGGCTACTTTAATACCTAAAAAATTTGATCAAAACATTTACATGATTTGTAGGTGTAGATCCACAAATATATTCAATGGTGCAATGAACCAGTACTTTTGCTATTGAAGTGTAATAAGAATAACACCAAGAACCCTATTCGCGTGTATAAATTTGTAAAATTAAAATCATTTTTTACGTTTTAAAACAAAATGTTATTTATTTATTATAGATTTTTAGTATTCATTAAAAATATTAATATTATGCAATTAGAATGTAACAAAAAATCATCGATATAAGACCAGCTATTCGAAAAAAAAATAAAATAAAATTTAAAAATAGTTTTCTGCGCGCTATTCTTACATACTATTACAAGTGGATAGTATAAAAATTCAAAAATAGAAAAAATTTATGGCGAAATTTTTTTTTCTATTCAATTTTCTATAGATATTACAAGTTCTACATTTGCCCTATATCTATATTCACATGAAAATCACATACATATGCTAAATATTCGAATCTCTCTAATTCGGTATATAAAGATTTTAGTTCAAAGAATGAATAAATTTTGACCCTTGGCCAAAATGAAAATAAACAAAAAAAAATAGAAAAATATAAACATTCACGATTCAAGGTTAAAAATATTTTCATTTTCTATTTAACAAAATAATTAAAATTTAATTTTATTTTTACTTTAGAATTTTCCGAGGCGCTATATACTAAATTTCTATCTTTTTCTATTTAATAAACAATAATTTACGTTTTTGTTTTTTAAAACATTTTTATTTATAGCGACCTACAACATTGAAACGACACGACATACCTTCATAATATTTATGTAATTATTAATTATCGTTTTCATTTTCTTTTATATTTTGAACAAAAATTTATTTTCTATAATATATATTATCTTTAAATATTAAATATTATTCGCGGAAAAAACAATTTATTTATTAAAATAAATTTAATTTTTATTATTTAAACAGCAATAATTTGTATGATTGGAAAATATTGCGAGTAATTCGTTAATATCGTCATAATTTAATTGCAAATTATTCTCATATAAAATAAAATTAAGTAATAATGAAATTACTTGAAAAATTACTATTATTTTTGGGTTATTAAATCGAAATACTAAAATATACTTATGGACTCCTCTAATGAAATTTATTAAAACTTATTAGGCGTAAGGTGTAAAACTTGAATGAACGCATAATATATGAAAAAAAATTTATTTGCCGTGACGAATTTCAAAATAAAATTTTATAATTAATTAATTATGTTTTTTATAGAAATGATGTTTGGTATTAATATTATTAAGAAAATTATTGAAAGGAAGGAAATTGAACCAGTAATTTTTGTTTTATAAAATATCAAATAATTTTTAATTGCATGCGATAATAAATTCAGTTTTGTACATAATATATTTTAAGTAAAAAATTCATTTCTTGAATGAACTTAATGATTTGATTTATGATTTTTAAAAAAAAAATTAATCCACTAAGTCAATATTATTTTCATAAAATGTTAATTCCGCTCTATACATATAATATAACTTAATATTTTGCTTCTAAGCCCAATGATATATGTAACCGGTATAAGATACGATAAATTATGGTAAGTGAAAGATATATTGTGAGAAAATTTTAGGCACGTGAGAAAGATTTTGTCAACAAATACAGGAAAGTTAATTTTCTGTATTATGAAAATTTTGTCTACTTTTGTTAACATTTCAGAGTTACACGCATTGTATTCGTTTACTCTTAAAATCATAATATTGGAATTTCAGGAATTCCTTTCAGACAAATGTTTTAAGAACAATATATAGGCAGCTATTCAACACACTTGATATTAACAATATTTAATGGGTTAAAATATTAAATGACTTTTTTTCTAAATTTGTAACTATCAGTTTATTAAACTTTATTATTGATTTTAAGAAAGTTTAAGAAAAATTAAAATCAATGTAAATTTGTTTCTTAGTAGCAGTTAATTTTTTTACGAAGGTAGATAATTTAGAGTTGCTGACAAAAATGTCAAATATTGAATTTAAAGAAATTCCGTTGATTATAGCCCCTCGATTATTATATGGGATATGTAAAATTGTGTCGTAGTAAAATTACTGTTGTTGTGACGTGATTTCAAAATTTTATAAATTCTTTACATCACAAAACTAGTGTCACATATAAATGCTTGTTTCCAAATAATTTCACCTTGATTACAAACAAATCATTTTAATTGAACTTGAAATACTATACGGTTGTGAATTCCCCGCATCTCAAGTTTAGTTGGAAATATGTGTTTCACCATCCGATATCTCGTTAAAAAAACAGTTTTTCTGCACTGTTCTACACTCTGTGAACTCCGTATTTTTGTTCATCAGAATTCAAAAATTAATTGTGATTTGGTTTGAACCCTTACTATATGTACAATATGGTCCGTGATTATGGTTTCGCTAATATAGGTGTTTAATATAATTGCAAAATTTTTCTAATCTACCTAATTTCGAATTTTAAAATTTTTTAATTGTTATTATTTTGTATTTTCAAAAACTGAAATACAGGAATATTTACAACAACACGATCGGCTAACACGGAAATTTTTCGTGATTGTGTCAACGAAAATGTCCTTATTTGTTGAAAGGAAAGGCGGCATGTGACTTGTTGATTATACTCCTCTCTATCATAATAATATTACAGCAATTTATTTGTGTCAAAAAAAGGAAAGAAAAAAATTATTCTTAATTAACAAAATAAAAATTCAAAGTCTTACACCAATAGAAGCACCTCGTTATTTTGTGAAAACCCTCCTAGTTTGTAAGAATTTGTAGTGAATTTATAATTACACAGTCGCGATTTCTATTACTGCTAATAAGATTTTAACTATATATAAATAATATTACATTGTTTTATTTTGAACATTATTTACGCATACTTAACGTATTAACCATTGTAACCATTGAAAACCTTTTTATAATTTCAAAAACTATAAGCTTGAAATAGACGTAGAAAATTATATTTTAAAAATTTAATTAAATTATTTCAAAATCGTTTTCATTTCAATACTTAAATATTGTTAAGTCGCTTTGGTTGTCAACGCGTCGTCATTATTTTTATTCCTCTATTCATTCGTTTGCTCTCTGTATTTGATACCGCCATATATCACAACAAATAGTTTGCGCTGTTTACCATTTTATTTGTTGATTACAATTGTAAGCATTGCAATATAAATTGCAATAAGAATGATGGTAATTGTAACCATCGGCATGGCATTACTTTATTAAAAAAATGAAATAATTGAAATAGAAAATTTCAACTGGTATTCCAAGCTACTATACACATATACAAATATATTTTATTACAGTTTTCATCTGAACTGAATGCATATTTAGTTGTGAGTCTGCACAAATAATTTATTCTTATACGTATATGGCATCAAATTTATATGAAAATAATTTGAATTAATGTAGACCGTATAGTAGAACAAAGAAACTACCTAATATGAAATAACATTATAATATGGTTGATGAGAAATGGTGGGACAATAATAATAAAGACAAAAGCTTTTTATCTATACAAAGACGTGAACCTTTTTGTGTTTCTATATTTATATGTGTATGTACACATTATGTCAAATATCAACACAATTTTGCGTTTTACGGTATGAAATGTAGTTGTTTATTGAAATAGAAATTATGGACGTATCATGATTTATTATTCACTTTTATAAATTATTTTAAATTATATTTACAAACTCAAAATGTAAATATGTACATAATATATATGAAATTTACTAGCTACATTCATGTTCTTACACGAACTAAATCCAGAATCTAGTTAGTTAAGATTACATAAATATTATTTTATTAGACAATATTTACATTTGATAATCTTTATTCTTATTTAATTTTAGGGGACAGGATTGTGTTTTGAGTATGTACTGAAAATAATCAGAAGAAATTTCAAATCTAACTTGATAGATAGAAAAATTTTTAAATATACATAAGTATGTAGGTAATATTTGCTTTCTTCGTTTTATAAGTACTTGAAAACAAACAATACAAAATAAGTAGCAACTTTGGAGACACATTCATTGAAATAAACTAAAATTCCTCCACTATCCCTCCTCCATTTCATATTTTTTGTTTATTAAGTTTTCTCTCAATTTCTATAGAATTGAAAAGTTTTAGCGTATGGAGGCATTATTTTCGTACCATATTTTTCAATTTTATAATTTTGACAAGTAAATTGACCAATTTAAATGTATTTACTTTACACACACATATATTTGTGGCAATGAGGTAAGACAGCCTTAGCACAAAATCAAAAATTATTTCCAATATTTCGGAATATTACAATTTTCAATTATCTTAAATTAAATCTAACTGAGGTAGTTTTGCTTTGTTGCGGTAGATAACAGACCCATTCTAAAATCATCACACAAAGTGGGTCTCTGACACTCGAAATTACCTTTCCTTTACAGTAAATAGCGAATAACAATAGATATTTATTTTGTTTACAAGTTATTCTTCATACAGAATCTCTTTTTATTTTAAAATTTTAAAGACGGACTAATTTAGAAAAATCTGTTCCCGGTTTATTTGATTCAGTTTTTCAAACTTGGTGAAAGTTCTCCATTATTTTTAACTGAGTTTTTTTTCTTTTCAATAACTCAAAGACAAATATTAAAATTTGTTGATAAATCCTAGCGACTATGTGATATTTGTCATGAGATTAAAATTTAGTACATTATTTTCTTAGCGATAATACAAAAATTTACTCTAATTACTTATCATATAAATTCCTTGTACTACCATGTTATTCTTGCACTGAAATCAAGTACATATCTTATAATAAACTAGAATTATTATTAGAGTTAAGAGCAGGGTAATTTTAATCACTAACACTTAAAGTATCTATGTATATAAAACGTGTACGTATATTAAATTTATTAAAGGTGCTCTTTCATATGAGTCTCAACTATATATTATGTAGACATGTATATGAATGTTCAAGTATAATAATATAGAATGTAGGAGATCTGATGAAGGAGGTTAAAAATTATTTTAAAATCATGATTCTTTTAGTTATAAATATTTTTTCTTTACTATGCTATCATAGTAAATTTTATACATACTCACATTAGAATTGGTGCAATTATTTTACATTTCTGCAAAACAACACTCATATCTAGAGTTAATTTTTATGATTATCTTAAAAAAAAAAAAGAGATTTTTTAATTTATCTTTAGAAAATAATAATATTGTTGTACTTAAGTATATATTTGTATATAAAGAAAAGTAAATAATATGTTATTTAAATTTAAAAGTGCCACTCTTCATTCAAAACGTGATGTTTTCCTTTGATGTGAGATTGTGATATGCACAAGAAGGAAATAGTTTTACCATTATTTTTAGAAAAAATTTAAATTTATATTGTAAGATTGCAGTAGATTTAAAACAATTTTAATGTAAAATTTTTTGAAATGTTACTATGGAACGTTGTGTATTGCTAACTAGACGGAAATGATTGAGTAATGGCATATCATTGAACTCAATTGAATTTTTTTATAATAAATACTTTTACATGTACTCCTTTTTTTTTCGAATGACAAGCCCAGTAACAAATAAATTGTATAAGTCGTTAAATTAAGAACAAGTCACTAACATTAGTCAAATACCACTAAAAATTCCTATTGTGTAGGTAACAAAAAAGTAATTTCGCAGTTCGCGTAGTACATTGATGCCTGATTACCTACAATGGACCGATATAACATCACACATTCTTCAAAATTAATTATTTTTAATATACAAGTAATTTAGTGTTTCGAATTAAGTAAGAGATTCGCCTTGATATCAAAAAATTTATTTTTTGCAGCATTAAAACTCTTGAAAATTCAATTTTTAAAATTCTTTAGAAGAAAAATTTTCCAAGTAGGTATAAAGCTTATGGAAAAGTTCCATAAGCTTACTTTCATTTTAACCGGCCACATTGAATACAATAAAGCATTATATGATGGTACCAAATTTTGTATATTGAGTGTTCGGTGGAAACGCAATTCTCCCTAGCAGGGAAGCATAAATAAGCAATGTATTTTCAGGAAGATGTCGCTCTATTTGGTTATGGGTACCTGTGTGTTCACGCGTGTGTCTTAAGTTTGGCTGAATCGATTTTAATGAAATTTTTTATGTGAATATTACATGTGGCTATGTCATCGATTGACCAGTTTTTTAGATATATCAGGCCTCAAGAACTTAACTTTTTGTAAGCCGATTTTAAATTTTTGCAAATATAAAAGGAAATAATCAACCGCGATTTTCTCGAAATTTATTAGTTAAATTCAGAGACTTAAAACAATGAATTCAAATATTTTTTGGAAAGATCAAGGCTCCACCGGTTGTTTGCTTACCAAGTCAGTTTTTTTTCCAAATCGTTTACTTCTTTTACTCATTTAGACACCCTATTTAATTTTTTTTAACTAAATTCCTTTCAAAGCTTTTAAATAGCTCTAACATTCATATACATATATTTAAAATACGCAGCTTATTCCTTGCCATATTAGAATTTAGAGTATCAAACCAATTCGTTTCTGGGTCAAATTCCAAATAGTTAAATTTCTATTTATTTTAAGAAGCAGCAAGAGAAGTTTCTTTGGTTTTGTATGTATTTTTCCTATACATTTCTCTATATAATTTTGTATTCTGTTTGTTTGTTCGCGCACTTTTATATGCGTATACGAGTATTTAGATCTTTTGTAGAAAGTAAGTTTTAAGTAAAACTATTTACAAAATTGCGTATACTAAAAAATAAAAACTAAAAAAAAAAAGCAAAAACATTTGCCTTAATCAGTAAAATTTAAATGTTGTGTGTACTCTTTAATTTAATTTTTCCATCTTCACCTTCTGCTTCTTGATGCCATCAATAATACCCACTATTAAAAAAAAAGGAAGATTGAGGTTTTATTTTTATATTTTGACTAAATTGTATAGATAAAGGAATCGGGGTTTTAGAAACAAGTTTTAAATTTACTATCATTTTTTATTTATAACGTTTAAATAGAATGTGGACATATGAGAAGAATAGGCAACTGGGAATAATTTTCCTCTTTTCTATAATATTTATTTTCTATTTGTAAGAGAATAAAATATTGCAAGAAAACAGAAATGATTCTTTTTGTGTTTTTGTTTTGTGAAAATCATATATGGTTTCCTATCAGGCTAGGAAAAATAAGAGAAAATAGAAAAATGTAGAATAAAGAAGACATGCATAATTTTCTTATATGTGCGTTTTAATGCATGTTCATCATATATTATTATACAAAAACGAAAAAAAATTATTATGACTTCTTTATTCTCTTTCTTGAAGACTATTTTTGCAATTATAGTCATCATTAAAACAAACTTTAGGATTTAAAGTGAAGTATTTTGGTTTTTTCTATACAATAATACGGGTTTTTTTTTTGCGTATGGTATATAAAAATTTTAAATACATCTATAATTTTTATGAAAATTTTATAAAAATGCAAATTCAGTGATTTTATCTAGCGTTTGCTAACTATAATCGGATCCAATAGACACCACACTCCATATAATTCGAATTTCTTTTAAAATCGAACATTTATACGGATAAGGTTTTCGAATATTATACTCGAATATGTTCTTCTTCGAACTTAGGTCTAACATTTAGAACGGTTTTGTTTTATAGAATTTTCAATTATGTATATTATGTATTTTATATGGGAAATATAAAAATCATATTTAATGGAACATAAATCATATTTAATTTAAAGTTACGACAGGGTTTGACCCATTCGACCATACCCTCGGGAAATATTTTATGTTTGATCTACCGATATCCTTTCAGTTTTGTTGACTTTTTATTGGTATCACTAAAGCCGCGCCGCGTCACGGCATCCAGAAAATAACTCAAAAAAATCGCTTGTAAAATCACTTAAAAAATGTAAGTATAAGTGTAAAAACTACTGCTAAAAAAGACCAAAACTCAGCTTTCTACCATGAGAAGATTATCAAAAAATCTTCGTTGAGAAAATCACTCAAAAAAGTCACTCAAAAATCACTTGAAAAAGTCACTCAAAAAAATCCTTTAAAAAAGCACTAAAAAAAATTACTCAAAAAATCACTCAAACCTTCTTGAAGAGCTGTGTCTAAAGGTTCAGACCCTAGTTTTCTACGTAAAGCCGTTTTCATGTTAGATCTATTCAAAAATGTCATCAAAAGTGTGACCGACAAACAAACAAAGCTAACATACAAATGTGTTATATTTCATTCTTATGATCATCCATAGATCTGTTTTGGCATCCTTTAGTAACCAGAAACTTTAAATATAACATTTCTTTACTTTTAATGATGTCATTCCTTATTTTATCATAACAAACTTAGAAGTACATTTTTGAAGGTTAATATTGCGCCGTACTGTCGACATGTGGAAGTCTGCTATTATAAACATACGAGTATAATATTGTATGCATGCAACTATAAATGTAATACGAGTATATTATTTGTGCAACACAATTAAAATAATGTTACTCTAACTGCATTTATAATTTTTTTTTGTCTTTAGTATTTTAAATAAAGCGATGCAACATAAAGTGCATTTTATTTTTTATGAAAATTTTTAAAAATGAATTGGAAGAATTAGATTTTTACTACTTATAATAGATTCACTAAGCATTGTATTTAGCATTTGATTAACTAGTATAGTATAACACTTTTCTTATACTCATGACAAATTAAATGTATGTTAATCTTATCTACGAAAGTCTAACTTGCTAATAATTACCAATGGTATTTTGTACATGATAAAGACCTTTAATATAAGCCAATATTACATCTAATATTTGGCCAATAAAATCAATAATATTTATGAGACGATCATTTGGAATAATCATCAGATTAAATATCTTTATAAATGATCTTAAATATAATAATCCTGGTCTTATGTCATAGCAAAACATAGCCCATCTTAATATTCAATTACATTAACATATCTAGAAGCTGGTAACCGTCTACAATCGTAATTTTAAACCAGCTCTTCAACGGAAACTAAAGAACCCAACATACAGTAGAGGAAAAATTATTTTACTTGAATGGGTTAAAAGAGCAAACATTCTACTTACTTATGGAAGAGAGGGCGGAGTTGATGAACTTAAAGATCTTAAAAGATATGAAAAGAAATGTAAAGATAATATTTAACTCAATATGTCAATAGTTTAGTATGACAAACAATTTATAATTGCATATACAAAAAAAGAATTGTAAAAAAAAATTTATTGGCATAGAAAAAAATTTCACGACTTTTTTTTGTTCTCCTATTCATTTATTTAAATTAAAATTTATTATGAGAATTGAGATAAAGATTTCTTTTTACCTTAATAATTTTAAAAAAGAATATTTTATATTATATAGTGATAGAGTGTTATACAAGTGAATTTCATTGAATCTATTCAATACAAGTATACACACATGTGACTAAGTATAGGAACATGTAAGTAAATATTCTACACACAATAAAGCCTCATATAAATCAATATTAATTTATTATCATGTAGATGTACAAATAATTAAAAAAAAAAGATAATGACATCAGGAAATTGTCATTAATAAAATTAATGTAAGTAAATCTTATTTTGATTAATTATTGTATTGGATTTCATTCAAATACTCTATAGGACAGGTCATATAGGAAAAAAGAAGAGATAAAATATTTATAGTAGAATTAAAAGTTAAATTTTTTATATTATTTTAAATATTGTGGTACATCAATTAGGTTATGAACTGTATGTACACGTTTTGTATTTAAATTTGTGAGATTTTGTATATTTTGAGTATCGCGTGTAAGGTGATATATATAGTGCGTAAGTAGTAGGTGTTACATAGTGTGTATTCTTTTACACAAATAAGAATTTGTAATTAAAATTGAAAAATTATAAGGTGCAATGTTTAACATATTGCTAAAAAATATTTGGTATAGGTGCTATTGTGTAAACGGCTGTATACAAATATGGAAAAAGAAAGCTTAATTTATATATAAAAATTACACCATACATTCAATTTTGTACAACAAACGAAAAATTCTGCGAAATTTAATCAAACTGGGGATTACATATTATCTGTATTAGTTAAGTGATTACCTGTTAGATGTTTGTGGAAAAAATCTTAAAATATCATTTTAATTTGTTTCAACGTCTGCTCACCATAAATTTTTAAGATGTCACTAGATTACCTGAGTTCAGCTCTCAATGATAAATTGAAAAAAATAATACTATCTGTACATATACCTAGACTTGAACTTTAAAACGTGGAGAATAAAATTTATGGTGCAAGATTCAATTTTGAGCCAAAAAAATCAAGTTTACGATTGGTTGCGATTAAGTCTGAACCAAAAAAAATCGGGAATAACATAACACGTGCACATCTAATTATCAATTCCAGGATTTATCCTATAATTGCCTCCAAATTTATATTATTCTATAATTCATTTCCGAATGGTTAAAATTTAGTGCTAGGCTTTAATGTAAATCTAATTCAGATCCAGTCTTTAAATAAGTTTAAAATGTAAGTCTAACAATATTTTTGTGATTGAAATTCTTAATTTGTTGTAAGGGTATAAATAAATAATAGAAAGCTATTACAACTGTCGCCACGTTAGTGAAGGTTAGTCTGTTTCGTTTCAAACTCCCATACTTCAGAGTGTCATAATTTTTTTTTCAAATAATTTCTCCTTTTATCCTGTTAAAGAAATACGGCGAAAAGCACTAAGGCATTAATTTTCTTTGTACATATTTTGATATAGTCTTTATTTCTTACTAATCTTCAATAACAAAAGCAGTTTTCTTATAAACGACAATGAAAATGTTCAATAAATTCTAAATCATTCAGCGTTTATACTAAATTTTTATTGAACAGTAGAACAATTTTTCTTTGTAATTTCATTATTATTTTAATTACGACTATTAATTCTTTGTGTTAAAAATGCACAGTCATATTATATAAACTTTTAATTTTAACTGATTTGGTTCAATAACTTTTATGAGCAAAATTAATAATATTTTACAATAATTAATTAACAATAATTGAATGAATCATAATTACCCAGACCAGAAACTTAACCATATCATAAATTATTCTTTAATCGTAAACCTTTCAAATTCTTACTAAAAATTAAACCATTTTTTAATCTTATTGGAGAGCTCTCCTTTCATATACTTACTATTGCATTCGTAAAATAATTAATTCTTAAATTCAATTTAACATACTTTTAAATCATTTGAAGTCTTTTAAATGCTTGATTGAATTTTTACAAAATAAAATAATAATAATTGCAAAAATTTTAATGACAACAATTTTATGCACATTTTATTATTCATCCCTATTAAAAATAAAAATATTTTTCTTGCATCAAAGCGTCACATATAAAAATTACAAATACACTGTCTATTGTATTGTATGTTTACGCGTTTTAATATAAAAGTGTAGTCTTCTAGACTGGAATTATTGCGCTTCCGAAAGGGTTCATAGCTATCTCATTTCGATTACATTAAATTCATCCACCCACGATCATTTTATTATTTTGTGTTACGAGTACTACTCCTTTTCTTTTTTGATTCGCATCCTTGTCAATTTTGAAATACATAAGTCATTTATATATGCATAATTTTGAATATTATGCATGTACGACGTATTATGCATTATGAGAAATTATTAAACCGGAACTGAATTAAAATTTTCTTCTTTTATTATAAAGTTTCTATTTTCATTTTATAGTCATCATTTGGAATTGACCAGATGGTCATTCATTTATAATTCAATATATGGCCAAAAGAAAAAAATAAGAATATATGTAAAACAAAAGCCAATACTCGTTTTATAAAAAACAATATTTTTTTTTTATTTTGAATATTATAATCTTAATAAAATTATGTGTATGTATGTATATGCATATAGGCAAATTTTATATACATATAAGAGAGCGTGTAAATCTTAAATGGCAATTATAGTTATTTTGACTTTATTCAATAGTTTCAATTTTTACGAATTTTAGTTTAAGAAATTATAGGTATATAGAATTTATTAATTCGTTAGTAATAGTAAGAAAAAGATATGAAATATTTTATGATTAGTTATAATTGAAAAATCTCAGAGATTAAGATCATCTCTACAGGAATTCAAAATTAATTTTAACAAAAACATTAAATTTCAATCAAATTTTTGGATAGTTAAGGCAAATTTATTTTCACTTATAATAGATTACAACTCGAAAAGAAGAAGTCGACATTAAGCAATTTAAATATTAGAAAATTGAATAAATTAAATTATAGAGCCATTTGGAATTTAAGAGGCAAAAAACTCAAGAGATCATGACATTTTCTGGAAAATTAATAATAACAATAATATATATCGCATAACCACATTAGTGGTTATGCGTGGTGGGGGGGGGGGGCTTTGTGATCCAGGGGAGGATCTCGCAGCTTGATGTGACTGCCATACTGCGGTTTGTCAGGGGCCTAGGTATAGAGTAATTGTAAGGGGAGTGGGAATCACAAACGATCCTATGGGTCGACGTGAGGAGGGCCTAAGGGCCTCGGTCCTCGTGGGGAACAAAAAAAAAGAAACTACATTAGTTTTCAAAATAGATCCTAACTAAAAAAGAAACGGTTTTCGAAATAGATCCTAACATAAAATAAATTAAATAATAAATACGAGACATTTTGTACTCGGATAGACGGCGATTTTTTTTGTTAAAAAATTTCTTGATTCAAATAAGAGTGTAGCATTTCACGTTCATGTTTCCAAAAAGTTTAATATCGATCGCATTTCTTGTAATATTGGAATATTTTATTAGACCAAAATTGGTATCCCATAATTCTTAAATTCAATTTTATGTTTCGGTTTTTAATTCATAAAACTTGTGGCTCATCTTTTTATATATAGGTGGTATATACACTAAAAAATATTATTGTCACTCTTAAACTTAAACTAAACAACCTTAAGATTGAAATTTAAATAAAAAAGAATACAAATTTTCTATACTTATAGAGCATAGTAAATACTTGTGCATCTTTCTTTTCCAATCAATATTTAAATATTAAAGACAAGAAAAAATTAATAAGAAACAAGTTATTTTACTTACATATAAACTTAGATACCCACATCTTAAGCTGTAGTAGTTAATAATATCTGTAAATATATTGTTACTATAGCAAAAATAATATAAGGTGTTTGTTTTCATTTTTGATATTTTTTTTGTTGTTGTAAATAAAGTTGATCGATTTTAGTGAGTATTTTTCCACTTCATCGAAAATAAAATAGTAATAAATCTTTAAAAAAAAAATTGCATTAAAAATTTATACACTATTGTTATATGTAAATTATGTAGCTATCTATGTACATATGTAAAACAGGGTAGTTTAATTTATTTTTAAAAATAGGGCAGCGTTGCCTATAGTGGTCGCGTTTAAAAATTTTGATATCCCAATAATAAAGAGAAGGAAAAGTAGTATTAATTACTTCGGCCGCCTGTTACATTTATACCTCAGTCTCTTTATTTTCTTCCAGATCTTCCTGGCCTGAATAATAAAATGTTTACATTCTCGTAGAATCCGATACTTATAAAATTAAACCCCCTGTAAAAAATATAATCCATCGAAATAAAATAATTTCAAAATAATGGTATAAGTCTTATTCAGAATAATGATATAAGCAGGTTAGCTTTATACATGCACACTATACGTGATGCGGTGAAACCAAACATGATAATCTTCCTTAATTTCTTATTTTACATATCAATCCCCTAATATTTGCAATGAAACCCAAATATGGGTTTCCAATTATGGTCTTCACAAACCCATTATAATAATTATGTCAAAATTAATGAACCGCCATTAAGTTCTCTGTTTTCTTTTAACAATTTCATTGTTCTTCAATCACTATACTATAGCTCACAAACTTATTTACAAATTCGGTAATTATAAATTTCAAATATATTACTGATATTGTACACCCTATTCGAAATTTTACGAATAGGGTGTACAATACGAAATTTGAAAAGTCAGAAACAAATTACAAATCAGCAATTTTTGAACATTTACATATAAAAACATCAAACTTCATGAAAAAATAATATTCTACTATCTGTTCGCATATATGTATGTACATGCATACGTACATACGTATAAATAATATTCATAATATACATAAAAGTTAGATACTGTGTAAGTATGCACTCCATTAAATACAAGCTGTAAGTCTCGCGCATTGAGACAAACAAACCAATAAGTATGAAAAGAAAATTATAAAAACCAAATTTACTAAACAAAACAAAAAACATCTGATCTGATACAGTTTGTTGTCATTTCGTTATTTTGGCATTTCCTTTACGGTTCACTAACTCAGAGAAAAAAATAAAAGAAGTGTGTAACATAAAAAACCAAAACAAAAGAAGCAGACGCAATAATAAAATCATTTTCAAATAAAATAAAACAAAGATAAAAAAAATTGAGAATAAAAAATGAAAAATTTCAGAACATGCTTTTTTCTTACGCTGTCATTAATATCAATAACATCTATGTGTGTAGCACTAAAATATACCATACATGCGTATGTAACATGTATGTACATATCCAAAACACAGTCACATAATATTTCAATTTGAAATCTGAACTGGTATCTCATTGTTGAATCACCTTTTGCGCATGATAATTGTTAAAACTCGAAATCATTATTGTCATATCACCATCTTATTATTTTAATGCCATTTTACACAGTAAACTCTCTTACTAAGTGATTATAAATGTTATTTATAAATAGTGGAAAAATTTTTGCTCTAAAAGCTGTTTAAGGACACTCCATATATAACTAAACAACTTCTCGCTGTAAGCTACAATTAACTTGTAGATCTACTATCTAGTTGAGCGAAATGTGTAGTTAAACATTTACGAACATTTATTTCAAATCATGGTTTGGCTCTTCAATGCTCAGTATCTAAAATATATTACTCCCATAATTATATAGTGCTATAATTCGAAATAGTTTGCAGGATTATTTTGCTTTAAAAGCCACCTTTAAATGACACTATTATGCAATTTCTTCATGTGTGTATATGAAATTCAAAAGTAAAAGACATCCATTCAGTTCCTTAACAATTCCACATAATCAATCTCTGATGCTTATATTTGGGCAGTAATAACCATACATATATTTTTTAAATAAATAAAAAAGTATTCGATTTAACGCCCGTGTTCTACAAAAGTACGTCATTCTCGATAGTGGTGCAATACTAATCTTCTTCTTCTTTGCTAGGCCCTACAGACCATGAAGGTCCTGCGCCTGACTCAGCATTTTCTTCCACTCGCCTCGGTCCTGGGCGACTCTCCTCCAGTTGGAGACACGAAGCCTTTTTAAATCCGCCGATGTTTCGTCTCCCCAGCGAAGATGCGGTCTACCTCGACGTCTTGTTCCCTCGGGTCTAGAGTCGAATACTCTCCTTACTGGTGCGCTTTCAGACATTCGCGCCACATGACCTAGCCAGTGTAGCCTTTTGATTTTAATTTTGCTAACCACGTCTATGTCGCTGTACAGCTCGTAGAGTTCGGCGTTATATCTTCTCCTCCAGACCCCCCCCTCATTCACAGGACCAAGAATGCGACGAAGAATCTTTCGCTCAAAAACACTAAGGCATTGCTCACTTGTCCCAGACAATGTCCAAGCTTCCGAGCCATAGAGCAGAACCGGAAGAATAAGCGTTTTGTACTGCTGCAACTTAGTGTTTCTGGACAGGAGTTTTGAACCCAGCTGTTTTTGCAAACCGAAGTAGCAGCGGTTTGCCAGGGTAGTCCTGCGTCTCACTTCCACACTGATGTCGTTCGTGGAATTTACGTTTGTGCCCAGGTAGATGAACTCCTTAACTACCTCAAAGTTATATGAGCCAATGGTGATGTTTTGGCCAATATGATGGGCCGCCGCCGGCCTGTTTGTCGACAGCATATATTTTGTTTTGTCCTCGTTCACATTTAGACCCACCTTTTTTGCTTCTTGATCAATCTGTGTAAAGGCTTCGATGACCGCTCGCCGCGAACGAGCGATAATGTCGATGTCGTCAGCGAAACCCAACAGCTGAACGGATTTAAAGAAGATAGTGCCTTCTGTGTTAACACCCCCGCGGCGCACTACTTGCTCCAGAACAAGATTGAAAAAGTCGCATGACAGCGCGTCCCCCTGCCGAAACCCGGTACGCGTTCGAAAAACCTCAGACGTATTTTTTCCAACTACCACCGCACATCTGGTGTTTTCTAGCGTCATCCGTGATAATCGAATAAGTTTGCTCGGGAACCCATAATCTATCATCGCCTCATATAATGCGGTGCGATGTATGCTGTCATAGGCAGATTTAAAATCGATGAATAAATGGTGTGTGTCGATTTGAAATTCGTGGGTCTTCTCCATGATCTGGCGGAGTGCGAAAATCTGGTCCGTGGTAGATTTCCCTGGTCTAAAACCACACTGGTAGTTTCCTATGATGTTATTGCAGAGAGGTTTCAGCCGTTCGCACAATATGCTGGATAGGATCTTATAAGCAACATTTATTAAGGATATTCCACGATAATTGTTGCAGGACGTGGTATCACCTTTCTTATGGATGGGCTGTATGATGCTAACACTCCATTCATCGGGCATACATTCCTCCATCCAAATGCGGCCGATGATCTGGTGCATGCTCCCTACCAATATCTCACCTCCAGCCTTGAACAACTCCGCTGGCAGACCATCAGAGCCAGCCGCCTTGTTGTTCTTCAGCTTTTGAATGGCGTTGTTAACTTCTTCGAGGCTAGGTGGTAATACCTCTTCGTTGTTAACCGGAGTGTTCGATGTTGTTGCATCGTCTTCGGTGATATCCCTATTTAACAGCTGTTCGAAGTGCTGTTTCCACGTCTGTAATATCCCTTCTGCATCGGTCACCATATTTCCGTCACCATCGTTCAGCGCATATGTGTAAGGCTTAAATCCAGCCGAAAGCTGCTTAACTTTTCTGTAAAAGCTTCTTACTTCGCCTCTGTCTCGATGTTTCTCGATATCCAAGAGCTGGGATTTAGCATGGTCACGTTTTTTCCTCCTCAGGACCTTTTTCTCTTCCCTCCTCTTTGCCTTGTACTCCTCTTGCGCTGCCCTAGTTTTCCGTTGCAGCGCTTTCCTGTATGCCTCATTTTTTCCATCCGTCCTCCTCGAACATTCAGCATCATACCAAGGGTTCCTTAGAGGCGGCGGTTTATAACCCAAGATGGTCTCTGCCACATCTCTAATGATGCTTGCGCAATGTTTCCATTGTTCGTCCACGGACCTAAAAGCAGGAGGTGCGGAAAGAAGTTTCTGGCAAAGTTGCTCTTTGAAGGCGTCGGCTAGCTCGCTGGATTGCAAATTTCCAATGTTGACTTTCCTTTTTGAATTGCCGCGCAGCTTTCTAACATTGGATATTCGTGCTCTGAATCTTGCCGCAACTAAAAAGTGGCCAGAGTCGATATTTGCTCCCCTATACGTACGCACATCCAAAACGCTTGAACAATGTCGAGCGTCCGTCAAAAAATGGTCTATTTGGTTGGTAGTGCGACCATCCGGGGCTAGCCAAGTTGCCTTGTGGATATCTCGATGCGGGAAATATGTGCTACTTATAACCATATTGCACGACGCTGCCAAATCGATCAAACGGAACCCATTGTCGTTGGTCGTGTGGTGAAGACTATGGGCGCCAATAGTTTTTCCAAAAATTTCTTCCTGACCGATCTTCGCGTTAAAGTCTCCTAACAAAATTTTAGCATCATATCGTGGGCAGTCTCCATATGTTTTGTAAAGAAGGTCGTGGAAATCCTCCTTGACGGAGTCGTCTGCCTCATTGGTAGGAGAATGAGCGCATATTAGGCTGATGTTGTAAAATTTAGCTCTAATGCGGATAACGGCCAGACGCTCATTAATTGGGCTAAATCCAATCACGTTCCGTCTAAGCCCGTCACCAACCACGAATCCGCATCCCAATATGTGATGCTTTTTATGGCAGCTATAGTAAATGTCGCATTTTTTTTTCCTTACAACTCCAGATCCTATCCAACGTATTTCCTGAATTGCAGTAATGTCTGCCTTATACTGCACGAGAACATTTTCCAATTTGTTAGATGCACCTGGGCTGTAGAGTGTTCTTACATTCCAGGTACAAATCCGTAAATCATAGTCCTTAAAACATTTCTTACGTCTGTTACCAATAGATCCAACCAGTTTATCCGAGGCTACATTTGAGTCTCCCATAACTTCTGCTTTTTACGGGTAAGGCAGTTAACCTTACGCCAACCCCAAGCCGGGGACGAGTTCGCACTTACAGTTTCGGCCTATTCTGCCAGCGGGTGCTAGTAGAACAGTTACCAGGGGCCACCACGCGGAGGTAGAGTAAGCACTTGCCCAGGAACTCAACAGTTGCGCAACTGGGTCAGCGACCAATCAATTGTTTCCCTGTTGCTCCCAGACCAGACCCCCGGTGCAATACTAATAATTTTTATTAATAAATCTACAAAATATTATCGAATAAATCAGAATTTCAAAAGCTTTCTGTAACATTTTAACTATTTGTTCGTTTTTTTGACGTTTTATTGTAGGTTAATGCACAGTCTCATACACACATACAATTTTAATATTTATCTGAGAAATTAATAGGTATAGACAACTTTGAAAATGTAAAAGGGGAACTCTCACCATGTAAAATATAATATGCATGTATATTAAAGTACGTATTAAAGATTATTATGCATGAACATAACGAACAAGAAATAATGATTCTAAATGTGATTGAAATACTTACAACATACAGAATAAATTTTTTATCATAAATACGAGTACATGGAAACATTTTATGTTCACATCTTTATTATGTTAGTAAAAAGCATGTTCGATCAAACTTTTCTCTCTCCATCTCCAACATAAGGGAAGATAAATTGTTGTATTTATATTATTTGTATGATATTGTATGAAATGTTTTTTAAAAGCTTTAAAATTGTTGAAAGTTATACAATATATTTTTTACTCGTATGTATGTTTTTATGTATGTATAATTTATTCTGTTGTAACTTTCTTAACATTCCGTTGTAACATTAACAACAAGCAAACTGTTTTCAACCAACTGATTCTATAGTTTTGTTTGGAATGACGATAAAAAATAATGAATGAATAAATATTTTAGTTGGAATGAGTACAGTATGTAATGAGTATTGAAACAAAATGAGTATAGTATTATATTGTCTGGTCTGGACAATAACAGTAATTTTGCTATACGGTATATTAACGAAAAAATTGAAAAGGGGGGACCTTTGTTTTGTTTCGTTTATTTGCTATTTTTGTTTTTGATTCTTTCAATGTGTTGATTTTATTTATTAGTAGAATGAGTATTTTATGGTTTTGCTCTCTCCTTCTGTATATAATATATTATCTTTAGTTTTTATAACAATTAATGGATATTTATATGTATGTATATTATATGTATGTAGGTATAAAAATGTTATTGAAATTTTTTTTTATAATATTAAAATGATGAGCGGAGCGGAATCAAACTTTGCTAGTTCTTGAAAATAATAAAAATTTTTTTTTGTTCATCAGTCTTAGAAAAAGTTTTGAATGTGAAAGACGCGCGCGGAAATTGTAGTACTGTTCAAAAAAAAAAATAACAGTTAAAATAATAACAACAACAATACTCGTATCATAAAATATATAACAATTTTTTTCTTTTCATATTATGCTAGTTCAAAAATTGTTATGCTTTTTTCAAATATAGACGCTTTGTGATTATAAATATAAAATTTTATTTAAAATAAATAATAATTTCCTAGAAAACGTTATGTAAATAAATTATTATTACAAGCCTATATAAAATACGAGTTATTTTTCTATAACTATATATTACAAAATTAATTTAAAATATTCAAAGAGCCATTTGGAATATTTAAACAGCCAATTGATTTTTGAATAAATTACCAAGAAATTTTTAAATTCTAATAAATTAAACTAAAAGTTTGAAAAAAACTTAAAACGTAATTTATAAATAATAAATGGCAAAAGTATGCAATATTTTATAATTTAAAAAAAAAATAAATAAAAATAAATTTATTAGAATACAAAAAAAAAGTTTAAAGTGATATAAAAAAGTAAATAAATAGAAAGAGAAGAGAAAACGCTTCATTGCTATGAAATAAATTAGCTTCTCTTTTATAATAAAAAGGCAACAATGAGAAAACATTAAGTTTTTCAAACAAAATAAAAAAGAGAGAAGGAGAAAAACGAGTAAAACAAGTTTTTATCAGCAAGAAAAAAAAAATTATAAATAAATAAATAAATTTTTAAAAAAAGCTTTGGGAAATAAAAAAGGTAAAAACATTCAAACAAATTTCAAACATCAGTCTATGTATGACGTACATTTATGCTAGTGTGTGTAGTAATATTTTCATTTTGTCTATCAAAATTTACAAGCATATTTGCAATTCAAACAGTTTTATGCAAACATGTTGCTAAAGTAAAGTATGATATAAATACTTTATGTTGCTAAACTGTTGTGAAACAAAATCAAATTCAGCAATAAAAGTGACCAGACACAAATTTTTAATAATTCTTGGTACCAATAATATTTAAAATAATCCCGATATATGTATATATGTATGTATATATCAAAGGTTCCTTTTGAAAATTTTAGTTTGAAAAAGTTTTAAATTTTCTGAGAAGAAAATCGGAATAAAATATCGGAATATCGATATTTTAAAAGTAATCCTGGATTGTGAATAAAATTTTGAACTTAATACGAAATTATTTATGCAGTTTGATTTAAACTGTGTAGTTACATAATGTAAAATTTAATATTATCTGTTTTCTGTTAACATTTACGTACGTACTGGAACAAAAATGGAAAAAATTGTTGGCTGTATTAAGCAATAAAGTATAAAAATAGTTCAGATTTATTTTCTCCTTTTATAAATGCTTCTTTTTCAAAAAACTCTACAAACTAAACCATTCACAATTAATTACCAATTTTTAACAGCATTAGCGGAACGACGTAATATTTTATCTTGACGTGATCTTTGCGTTTGTGTTTAAGATAAAAATACTTACATTTATGTATTACTTTGAGATGTTCAATTGGTTTACTTTTACCACGGCAAGGTGAAAACTCCCATCGAAGGAGAATTGGTTTACTTTACAACAATAATAATTTTTGTAAAACGCATTCCCCTCTCACAAAGAAAATATTGTTCAACTTGATTATCCCGGATATCTTCTATTGTAATTAGGAAAATAATGTGTATAATAACAAAGACGGAAAAAGAAATAGAATTCATTTTAATTTTAATACATTTGGTCACTTTTTTATGTCGCTCTCTTCTATTTTATATTCTCATTCAATTTTATATTTTCATTAAAATTGCATAAGTATAATTATCGTATTCGATCTCATACAATTTGTATAATTTTCATTGCAAGACATTGAAATTGCTTTACTCTTTCTACATATTCTTTATCATTCGTTATTCCGATATGTTCTTAATTTAGATCAAAATTTTGTTCCAATATCATATTATTATTAATGAACTAAGAATAGTGACATAATCATTATTACTGATAAATAGTATATGTAATGCTATTTTTTGTTGCTAATATTATGCACTTATTACAAAAATTGAAATAATTAAATCACAATAATTATTGAGTTTTAAATGTATGACGTTTAATAACGTTTGATATCTTGTTTTCATATTTTTATTAAAAGTATGAAAGAACAGCCGTCATTATAAAAGAAACTGTACATATTTTGAAAAGAAATAAGATTTGAAATAAGAGAATAAAGCATATAATATCAAATAGCAATCTTTTAATTTTATTTAGATCTTTAGAGCTAAAATTAGAGATGTTTGTAACAAATATAGTAATTGAGTTTGTGTTTACTTATTGGAATAACATCAACTGTTATCACATTTTTTTGATCTAATCTTAATACGTACATAGTTGACGCTGTAAAATTTTCTGATTTATTGAATATTGAAAAATTTCAGATATTGAAATATTCTTATATTGATTAGTGTATTATTAAGTATTTGTTGTGTCATGACTTGCAATTGCCAGTGCCTAATACAGTTTGAGACACTACTTTTACAAGAATTTTTATATTATATTGTTTTTCAAATACTCGTATTTTACGAAAATTACAAGTCGAATTGAGATTTATAAGCTCTTCAATCTAAAATTTGTAATAAGTTTATATTTACAATTTTCGAATAGGAAATATTGTAGTTGAAGAAATTGAATAGGTATGAATTGACAAACTTCGATAATATAGAATCAACAATAAATTTAAGAATTTTATAAAAATGGCAAAATTTTATATGCCTTATATTTATGTCTGCCATTGTAACTATGCTGCTCAATATAACACGTATACTTTCCTTTTTCTATACAATTAAATTATTTTATATATATGTTGTTTTATGAAGTATGCCAACATATTTGCACTTGGATATATAGAAGATATGGTTTTCAAACAAATTATGTGTCATTCACATTATATTTGTATTTTTTGGAAAGGAAATACAAAAATCGAAGGTTATTCAAGCAATTAAATTTGATATTGTATAACTAAAATGTCTACTTAATAGAAATATAATAGAAATCTTAAGTATATTGTACTTATACTATAAAATTAGAATAAAAATAAAATATAAAATTCTATAATATTTTACTAATGACTGTGGTACATTGTCTTATATTTTACTAATAAATCTTGAAAGAAATATTCAACAGTGAACGGAAAAACTTTGAACTAATATTTTTATTTAGTTTGTTAGTACAAAATATCTTTTAGTATTGAAAGTACAATAATTATTTGATTTTCAAACCGTGTGACGTTGATTTTCAGATCGTGTGACGTAAGGAGGGAGTGCGAGAGTCGAGGCTGGAGAGAGAAAACAGAGAAAATAATTGTTTTAGTTTAGTGATAGAGATGTGTGGTGAATTATTTTTGTAAAATCATAAAATAAGTTTAAATTTTCTTTAACAAAATTGAAATTCAAGTTTAATTACACAAAACAATGATTTCTTTTATTTTAACAACACTTTCACTTAATTTCTTTTTTAAATATCAAATTCAATATTACAGTTTCTAAAATAATAGAAAAATTTTCTTTGAATATCGAGCATGTAAACGTCTTTCTTCTAACACACACAATTATTATTTGGTTATTGCAATTTTTTTTGCCATAATGTATGAACACATTTATACCAGAATATAATTATTTTATATTTAAGTATATAACTTTGTTTAAGTTGTGTTTCCTTTATCTTTTTTTCGTTCCTTTTTTCTTCAATATCCTTTCTTATCCATATTTGTACATACATATAATATGCATGTATGTATGTTTTCTTTCCGTTTCTTAGAGTATATTTTCTTTATTCTTTTGTTGTCTGGATATCGGTTATGTCTTAAGAAATTTTGTTCACTCTTATTATATTATGGTGAATTTTTAATTGATTGTAAGTTGTAAGTGTTTTCTTTTAGTTTTTTCCAAAAATAATATTTAAAAAATTAAATTTGGACTTAGAAAAATTAAGTAAATATAAATAAGTTTCGATAAATTAATATAAAAAAGGTGATTTAAAATTAAAATTATAAAAATTCTAATTGTTATGACAATATTATTAAAACAGTTGCTTTCCAGTTTACCCGTATGAATTCATACCCAGGGGTTTAATAGTAATGAAAAAAACATATTTGGTACTTAAATACTTTGTTTATATTGAAAATTGTGAGTGATACATTGGTGTCTTATATTATTATTTAATATTACATTATAAAAAATATCTATACTACTGTACTAGTAACAGACTACACTTAAATGTTTATTGATTTCTTTAAACAATAAATTAGTTGTGGTGTACAAATTAAGAGAAAAATTTGAAAAAAAATGAAGTCAAAGGAAAATTTCATTTTGTTTATTTGTCTGGAACCAACAGTCCTCTCAAAGTGATTTATTATTTTTTTTCCTCTATATTTCCATTATATATTTTCAAACTGTTGTCTTAACATACTGGTAAAACTATATTATTATAAGTATAAGTGTAATATATGAATTATAACTCTGCTGTTGAAATACTTAACTATAGTGTATATAATTTCTACATAATCCAATAAATTAGGGAGTTAATTCGTATTATAGACTTGTTTAGGGGAAGCTAATGTATAATACACATATGTACATATATACACAAATAAGAAGTTTTCATACATATATAAGTATATAGCATATTAAGTATGTGTGTTCATTTAATATGTATTTTTGTATGTAAACACAACAAATTTTCTTTCTATTAAAGGAAAATTTTCTTAGAAAGAAGAAATTTTTTTTAAAATAGGGAATTATAATTATACATGCATCAATAAAGTAGTTGTGTGGAATATTTTGAAGGCTAACATTTTTTCGCTTAACAAGAAAGTATTTTTATTTTATAGTATTATAAAGCTTAAAATTAAGAAGTTCCATGAGTATTGAATATAGAAAATCTTACTTGCAGAAAGATTGTGATATTTAAAAAATAAAATAGTACTTGAAGACTGTTACGCTCGTATGTACCAATGATCTATGATCTTAAGTAATTATAAATTTTGTGAAGATTAATGATTTTTTAATTTTGTTTAATTGTTTTTTTTTTCATATTGTCCAAAAATTTATTGAACAATATCTTGAATATTTCTTAAAATCACTTATGTGGTTTTTAGCTTTAAAATTAGTGTACAAAGTTGGATATACCTGTTATATTTCCCGAGTTACCAATAAAAATGTAAAAATTAGACGGCTTTTGCATATTCCAACTTTTACGCCTCATAACTCTGCAACAAGGGCCCAAAAAGAAAACTTTCACGAAATGTTTTTTGTTCCTCTTAAGTCGCTCTATCATCCTGCTTCGGAAATACAATTAAGTGCCACAGACACAAGAGTTTTGCCCAGCTGCTTGACCTTTAGTTTAAGTCCTCAAACATTAAAAAAATTTTTATGGTATAGGAAATTTAGCACAAAAACTTTTTCTATGTAAAGATTTTAAAGACCCTATTTTTCACTATTTTTGATGTTTACTTATTTTAAACACTGTAATTATCAACTATATCATTAATTTTGGATGACTAGAGTGTTGTTTTGGATGAACATCACGTTATTTTGTAATAAATCTGAATTTTAATGTTTTTATTGAAATCTAACAAATAATAATAAAATTGAAACAAAATTTTATACAAACTTTTAATTTGAAAAACAAAAATTGAATTTAAAAAATTTCAAATTTTTGAAAAGAAAAACTGAAATTTTGTATTACGAAAAACAAAAAAAAAAATCTAGTAATCAAAAATTTTTTTTCGAAACTTTTCTTGGTAAAGAAAATTGATAGTTTTTTCATTTTTGCCAATTTTTATAAGAAATAGTACCTATATGGTTTGAAATTTTTAAATGCATTTTTCTCAGATTGGGTGCAATTTAAAAATTTGAAAAAATAATTTTCGGAATCTATACACCATTTCTCATCTGAGGTTATTAAAATTATATGGCTGCAGTGAATTTTTAAAGACATGTCATATAAATTTTGACAGTTATTTTAGTTGGAAAAAAATTTTTTTAATAGGAAAATTTAATTTTTTTGAACAAAATGGCGAATGTAAATGTAACAAATTATTAAGCTAAGTAGTAAAATAAGTTATTAACATTATTATGCTAATAAATAATCAATAAATAATTTAAGGGAATTAATAAATTTTCAACAAATTTTTCAAAAACTAAAATTGCTATACGGTTGTTGCAACTAAATAGGAATTCCAGTAAAACAATTAATTTGAAATATGCGATTGAATAGAAATAGATTTGTAAGAAGAAAAACATTTTGCCGAACTAGGTGAATTTCATAGGAGATTTTTGTGTTCGTTTTGAGAAATTTGTAAAATTTTTGGATAAAGGAATATTAAATTGAATTTAATTTTAGTTTTATCGATATCTGGTTTGATTTTAATTAAATTTTTGGGTCACAATATTTGTGGTTTTTGTGCCATATCTTCAGTATCATAAAAAAATTTTTAATGCCTAACGACTTAAATTAAAGCTTAAAAGGCTGGGCAAAATTCTATAAAAAAATTTTCAAGGTTTTAAAACATTTCTTACGAAATTATCTAGTAAGAAAAAACTGAAAAAATAAAGAAAAGGGAAAAATTTGAATTTGCCTAAAGTTCGAAAGCTTTGTATTCCGAAGATACATAAAATACAGAATCAGGCAACATGTTTATTTTAAGCCCTTTATTAGACCTTTCAGAAACTGTTTGTTTGAAGTCACCATCTCTAACTTTAGAACGGAAGTTATAATCAAAAAAACTTGAATAAGTAAAAATTTCGTGAAAATTCGTTAAAATCCCTGGAACCCGGAAACCCTTGAAATTTGGCACAAAGTCCGGAAGAAATGTTTTACCCATTTTCGACCCTCTAATCAATGAAATATGTTGTTGTATACCTTTCTGAATCACTGTATATTACTTATAAGAACAAAATTACTTCTTAGTCCATAAACAAAATGAATAATTTGATTTCAAATATTGTTTGTCAAACTAAATATTACCCTTTATTATCACAACACAGAATTTCCCTACACAACGAATATTTTGCTACCGGCTGGTTATCTTTTATAGTAACACAAATATAAGTATTTGAGTTTTTATAAATTTTTGTATAATTAGTTAAAAAACGAGAAAAAAATAGAGTTGACCTTGTCAACTCTGTGATACCCGTACGAATTTGTTATCCTATGTGCGAATAACTAATGTGCCATAGCTAACTATGGGGCAGACTATGACTTTAAGTTGCCGTATTACCATATTAATTTATGCAAAATTTCAGTACTATGTGTTATTCAAAATACTGGTTGTGCCAAACTACTATTGATCTTGTATGGCAGCTACCAGAAAGAGCCAAGAAATTTTAGCGAATTTTATCAAGCACATCGGCCCTACTAATATACTCACTTGTGTGAAATCTCAATATCACAGCTTTTATAGTTTCTGAGATATAGTCAAATAACTTTTGAAGTTGTATGGCAGGTACCAGAAGAAGCCAAGTAATTTCAACGACTTTTATGAGACACATTGGCCCTACTGATATATTCGTTTGTGTGAAATTTCAATACCATAGCTTTAATAGTTTCTGAAATATAGTCAAATAACTTTTGAAGTTGTATGGCAGGTACCAGAAGGAGCCAAGTAATTTCAACGACTTTTACCAGACACATCGGCCCTACTAATATATTCACTTGTGTGAAATCTCAATATCACAGCTTTTATAGTTTCTGAGATATAGTTAAATAACTTTTGAAGTTGTATGGCAGGTACCAGAAGGAGCCAAGTAATTTCAACGACTTTTATGGGGCATAATGGCCCTACTAATATATTCGTTTGTGTGAAATTTCAATACCATAACTTTTATAGTTTCTGAGATATAGCCAAATAAATTTTGAAGTTGTATGGCAGCTACCCGAACCGGTGCCCCGATCATGTCCAATTTAAATAGGGTTCTGGCACTTACTACAATAAATCATTTGTGAAAATTTGGTGAACTTAGCTCAATTAGTTTTTGAGTTATCGTTGGGACGGACGGACGGACGGACGGACGGACGGACGGACGGACGGACGGACGGACGGACAGACAAAGCTAAATCAACTCAGAATTTGACGCTGATCAAAAACATACACTTGAGTCTATATCTAACACCGTTATTTCTTAGCGTTACAAACGGTAAGGCAAATTTAGTATACCCTTCGAACATACGTTCGTACGGGTATAATTATTCTTTATATTCTATACAAAAAATATTACTATCGTTACATCGGTACAAAAAATTCCCTATTTTTTTTTTGTGAAATAATAACCGTGTTTACAAGGTGTAAAATGAATCAATGGTTAAGGAAAAAAAATGGAAAATTATAATTGTTGTTTTTTATATCAAAAACTAGAGGTCGGGGTTATTATTCACATTAAATAAATTTCACAGAAAATGGGGGATTTCTTTTACATTTTCGTATATTTAAATAAAAAATAATAAAATATTAAGTATCAATGATATATTTAGCCGAAATGCATTTTATTCTTATTAATTGTATATTATTGTTGATTTTTTCAAACAATTAAGTATATTTAAATATTTAATTCTATTTTGTATGTGGAAAGTGCAGATGTCGCAGTATTTAAATTTGAGTGATTCACTTTATCCCTAATGAATAAATTTTAGTAATTTAGTAAATTCTAAAACAATTTACTTTATAAAAAAATTTTTAATAAAGTAAATTGTTTTAGATGGATTTTAGAAAGTAAATTTTAGAAAAAATTTTTTACCCTTATGACAATTTTAATTGCATGGATATCTTTGTCAGGTATTATTGAATGCGCAGATCAATATTTTATATTTTATAATGTGATTTATTTTAATAATTAATTCGGTTTTAATAAAGAGTTTTTAGAAAATACGTGAAAATATTATGTGCAGATAATTGAAAATTGCTATACAGCTGCACAACTGTAAAAAATCCTCTTAAGTTCCATGTAAACTAGTTAAGCACTTTTTTCTATGAAAATAAAATTTTAAATTCAATATCAACTCATAAGTAAAATTTTCGTGAAAATTCATTAAAATCCCTGGAACTCGGAAACTCAATATCGATATTATGACGTACAGGGGTCGAATTCGAATATTCGAATATGACGTACAGGAGTCTTATAATACGGCGTAATAGATTACAATGAAAGGTTATTATATATATATATCCCTTCGCTTACATATACGTATGTATATAATAATCTTTTACTGTAAAAGTAATAAAATATAGTGACTGTCGGGATATTTTCGTTGAGATATTGACCTTGAATAAAATCTCCTAATAAATTTATGTATATTTCTCAAATATCTTCTTATATATTAAGAAAATATGTGAATTATTATTCAATGATTGTAAAATAAATATCATGTTGATTAAAAATTGATTTTGCTTAGATAAATTTTTCTACTCATATATTCACAATGGAATACAAAGAAAGCAGAAAAGAATTTTTTTTTTATCTTTATTAATTTTTCTCACTTTTATTTTCACTCATCTTTTATAAGTTTATCAAAGTTCTATTCGGTTTTTTTTATTTTTATATTTATTTTTTACTATTAATATAATCAATAAATAAATTTTATTCATCTATACTTTCTTGTTTTTTAAAATACACCTGAAAATAAATAAGATTGGTTTTTGTTTGCTTTTTTTAACAATGATAATTATGAGTTTATTATAGAAAATTAATTTTAACACGCAATTTCTTCTCTTCTATTCATATATAGGAATACAGAGTGTTTGAAAAGTAGTTGTTTAAGTAAAATTAGTGAAAATATTAGAGCTTAGAAAATGTATGCAAAAGTTAAAGAACTCACATATCATTATAGATATCATTATACTTACATATATGTATATATTAGGAATTTTTGTACATTATCTATCAAAGTATTGAAAATATTTATTTTTTTTTTATTATCATAGGCTTCAAAGACATATTATTTTATTTATTTGTTACTAATTTCAAATTTTAAAACTTCGAATGTAGTCAATTACAAAAATTGATCTTGTACAGGTTTTTGTATTTATAACTCAATAAAATCTTTCTTTTCACGCTTCCATTTAAGATTTAACAAGCAAGATAATTCATATGTATCAATAAGAATTCTTCGAAATTGTGGATATAGTTCTGTTTTTTGAGCCAATTTCTCGGATTGTGGAAATAATTCATAAAGTTTTTTTGTCTCTTAAACCATCTTCTTGTTAAATACAGTAAATATTTTAAAATATATATATATTTATTCCTCCCAATTATTTATAATTTGTTTTGAATTTATTAATTTTAAAATGTTATTTTCAAAAATTAGTCGCTATAGATCAAAAGTCCACGAGATAATTCTCCCTTGAAATGAAAGTCCAATACTTAAATTTTATTTCTAGAATATTTTAAAAAATAATTTCAAAAAAAAATTTAATATTTCTAGAAAATTTCCTAAAGCACATATTTAATGCCTATACACCGAACTTTAAGTGCAAGTTTGAATGAGCAAGATTCTCTGGCTACCGTGCCCGTTTAATTTGTGATTTATAAACAAAATTCTTTATGAACAAAAAACACCAGGAGGAACTCAAAATGTGTCCAAATTAAACAATTTTTAGAACATATAAAATAATTAAGTAATAAAGTTTGCTATTATTCTATGAAAAATGAAAAATTCATTAAATTCATAAGTAATAAAAAAATTTTTTACTCAATATTTTTGTGAACTCAAGTTTTATTATACGAGTATAATAGACATAACAATATATGTGCAATATGCCAATATATACATATAAGTATAGGTACATATGTCACTTTGTACTTTATTATTAAAACACGCTGTATAACGCAACTGCTGTAGATAAAGAAACAAAGAATATAAATTTGATGTAAAAAAAAAAACAAAAAATAAATTCTAATCTAATCATAAAACACAAAAAAAATAAATTTTTTTTTTAAAACACAATAACATTTAAGAGATAAAAGAAAGCTAATTCTGAAACGAATTTATATGAGTGACTTGGTGAGCTCAATAAAATTTTTATAATATAGTAATATGAGTGTAAAAAAACGTAATTTCTATAAGTATACCGCGCGATTATTTTCATGTTTTTTGTTTTTGTTTACATTGATTAACTAATTTACATATAATCACGATCAAATTAATTACTATTGTTCATAATTCTTTCTAAAATTTACTATAATTTTACATATGAATAACCTTTAACTACATATACATACATGTATACTTATATGTTAATATTACAATATAAGAGTTTTAATAATTAAATTTACTATATTTGTAAAAAAAACAATAAAAAAAATAGCAATATTACAATAGATTTAACCATCATAATCATTTTTATTATTTTTTTTATATTTTAATAAAAAATTGCGCCTTAAAATGAAATTTATTTTAACATTTTAGTTACCTAATTAAAATTATTTTAAAAAATATGTATATATGTATGTATAGCTAAATTTTTATCTGTTAAAATATTTAAATTAAATTTTTTTTTAATTTTCTTTAAAATTATTGTATTTATTTTATTATGCAATTCTCTTATATACACAAAAATAAATTTAAAATCGTACAATTTATAAAAATAAAAAGAAAAAAAAACACATAAAAAATACTTATAAAACTTTAAGCAATTGGAAATTTTATAGAAGAACAAAACAAATAAATGAAAACAAAAAACACAAAAGTCGATTCGGCCATATTACCCACCCACCCCCAACAAAAAATACAAAACAAAAAAAAAAAATAAACCATATAGTGAGCTGGCTGCCATATATGCAAAACGGATAAACTTGAAATTGCAATTTTTAATATAATATGGAAAGCTTTTTATTTTAATTTTTTATTTTCATCTTATAAATTTTCATTGTTAATATTGCATGTGCTGTAAATATTATTATACTTAACGATATACATACATATCTACATAAGAATATATGTATATGCACATATTATATGCATTCTATATGCAATAAGTGCTACGTGTACATAAATACTTACAATAAATTTATTATTATGTATAACAACATTTGTGCATATGTATGTTTATGTATAGCTGTATAATAAAATGAAATAAAATATTATTCATAAGTTTCATTTTTTTTTTTCTATATTGAATAAGAGAAAGATTTTCTTTGTATCTATACTCAAACATTTAATATATTAAAAAATATTTTGGTATTATAAATTTTAACTGAGAATAGAATTTTTAACAAAATCGTATTATTAATTCTTGTAATATGTGCATATTTCAATTGTAGGAGACTAATAACCTCATTTTGTATTTCAAATTTTCAGTCACTCTTTTTTGACATTTTGAAATTATAAATCTACGAGTATCATATTTTTTAATTAAATTTATTATTTTCTTAATATGATTACTTAATTTTTTCAATTGGATTTTTTCATTTTTTCTTAATGTGTAATGCAAAAGTTTTAAAGTATCAACAAAATTTGGAATTGAGAATTTTCAAAATTAAGTGACTTAAGTATACTCGTAGGTATTGACTAAATTTTGTGCACTCTTTAGAAGAAAGTTAAATACATGACCCGAAAAATATTATCGTCACTATAGAAAATTAGAATATTTGTTATTCAATAATTTTCTTATCAGCCAGCTAGTGGCCAGTGGGTATAGATGTAAGACACAGAGTAATACTAACAAATGCACCCTTCTATAATCATATAACAGTATATTTATTAATCGTGTAATTAGTAAAACTAAACCGAAATCAGTATTTAATTTATAAGAATATAATAATATAAATTTCAATTTTTAATGAAAAATTTTATTATTTTTTTCGCGCAGTAACTTATGCGTTTATAGAGAGACTGGGGTTTTCCTGTACATTATGACCATGTTTTTGTTTAAAATCCATTTTACATTTTAAAAGTCTAAGTTTTCTTTCTATTCTCATTCTTTATTAAAAAATAATATTAACTTTATTGTAAAATAACTCCCGTCTTAATTTTGTCGTTAAGAGGAGGCTTATTTCGGATTTACTGCTCTTTTAATTTAAAAAAGAGCTATCTCGGATTTACTGCTGCTTTATTTCGTTCAAAATTCAAATTTTTCATATAGTAAGTATAATATAATAATTCATATAGAATATAAATTAAATTCTGTGAAATTTTGATCAAAGTAGATACCTTATTTATTTGCGATGTTATAAATAAACAATGAATAAAAATGTTATTCTTTGTATCATTTAAAAATTTTTCAAAAAATTAAAAATCAAAGGTGAAAAATTAAGGGAATAAGCTAGTTATGAAAGATTTTAAGAAAATTCAAGAATATTTAGTAACAAATAGAAGAACAAAATTTCGTTATTATGAAACACACAATAGAGCGTTTATAATTCTGTAACCTAATATATAAGATTATTTAATAAAAATTTCGAAAACTTGAAACTTTCTACTTAATATTTATTTTAGTAATTTAATCCATGTTTCATAAATTGTATTACAAAAAAAAATATATGTATTTTATCTATATCCTATGATCTCGCGTTCAATTTATTTTATTTGTTTAACGTTAACAAACTTCAAACTAATATGAAAATATATTTAATGTACCCATATAATGTAAGCAAGAATATATATATAAGAATATAAGCACTTATATATATAATATTATTATAACAATATTATTATTCAAAGTTAACATCTGACAGGCAAGCTTTTCATAATACATACATAATATTATAATTTGAGTATATATGAGAATATTTATATGCTGAATCTAAATAGAAGTATGTATACTTATATTCTTATGTAAAAATATTATTTAAATATTATATACATATAGAAGTTATTGAAAAGCTGCACGATTCGCGTGCTATTTTTTTTTTAGTTTATTATTTTTTTTCTTGCGATTTCTCGTATTTGTTTTATATCGGAATTAATTTTTTTGTATACTAGGACGAAAAGTAAGTAGGTATATATGAATTTTTTTTTCGCGCTTTTCAATCATTTTCAATCAGATAATGTCAGATGCAACTTATACTCGTAACTATACTTATGAGCTGGATTTGTTGCATGTGTAGTTATTTTTTTTTAATATTTCGAAATTATAATTTTTTTTTTTTTGTATAAACTTTTTATATAGCAAAATTTTATTTTGAAAGTGAATAAAATTATTAAATTTAATTTGATATTAAAAGTAACTATACATACGAGTATATATTTATTTGCTATTTTAGCTTTTATTATTATTAATTGTATATGTATACCATTGGTGTGGTTTACTTATGAGTATATTTTAAAAAAAAAGTTCAATCAATTAGATCAGTTCATTGTAACCATTAAGAAAAAAAAAACAAAATATTGTTGAAAAGTAACCACTTTAATAAAAGTTAATTGTGTATTTTATAAATTAATTTTTGTATAGTTACGATTTTTTCTTGTATTTCCTTTTGACATAAAAAAAAAATTCTGCATTTTATATAAAGAAGTTCAAATGTTATGGAATTAAATCCCAAAAAAAAAAAAGGTTGAATAATACAAGTATGGGATTTTTTTTTATATAGTTAATAATTAAAGCAGCAGGGTTTATTAAAGAAAAATAAATTCGGAATTACTTAAATAACAAAAACAAAAAATGTTAAATTAAAAATTGAAAGCATTTATTTGAGCTTACAACAAAAATTAAATAAAGGAAATAATAAAAAATTGTTAAAATTATTGAAAAATTAAAAATTTAAAATGAAGAATTAACTTAAAAAAAAATACACATATAGTGTTGAAAATCTTGTAACCTTGAACATTAAACTGATAGTAACATGGTATATATATACATTTTAGTTACACAAAAGTAAATAACGTAAAATCCGAATACGTAATATACTTAATTGTATCCATTTTTTTGCCATAATTCATAAATACAGCAAAATTTATTCATGTGTATATATAAATACTCAATATTATGTATAAATCAATATAACAGTCGATAAGGCATATATATATACAGTACGTTATAGGCATATATATACATACTTCAATAAGTCATAAACAAAACTGACAATTCTGTGCTAATTTGTAATACGAGTAACCTTTTAAATTAAAAGCAAAAAAGTTTTTTTTTTTTTTTTGCATGAAGTGAAGTGAAGATTTTCTGAGTCTAACTTAATATGTCAGACCTTGAGAGATACGGATAAGAGTATAGGCTTCGGTACTAGTTTGTATTTGAATTTTAATTTTAATTTGGGTTTGAATTTGGTTTTGAATTGGTGTTGTCGAATTTTGATTTAGTTTTGCATTCGAATTTAAATTTTTGTAATTTATGAAAAACTTTGAACATTTAAGTTGAGCAGACTTTTGTGCATACACTGAAAAGAAATTCAAAAGGTATATAATTTTCGACAGGATTTAATCTGTTCGAGTTAATTAAACTTAGAACAGATTAATAATAGTTCGGATTTTTTGTTTAAAAATTTTTAAGGTTAAGATTATCAGTTTTAAGGTTTCAAAATACAATTGTAAAAATTCAATATTAATTCAGAATTCACAAAACTTTGTAAAAATAAATTTTTGAAATTCTTATTAAAAAATATTAGAATTGCCCTTAAAAGAATTTTATTTATTAAATTATTGAAATAAAATTTCTTTTTAACATTACTATATTACTTTGGGCCGGACCACATATTTTGATTGTTTAATTTGTTATTGGATAATTGTTATCGCTAGTTATTTCTAAAAAATTTTCTTATTTACCACTAAAAGAACACATGAAATTCTAGTTTTTTTTATTTCTTAATTGTAAATAATTATTATATTATTTCTTATAACCATAGAATTGCTACTGAATTTTAATAATTTTTTTTTATTAAATCTTTAAGAAAACAACAAAAAAATTAAGTGAATTTTAATTATTTTTTGTGTTATAAAACAGTTTCTTTTATAATAGTTTTCACACTTATGAAATCACGTTCTTTAAGTATTAAGAGAATAAAGACAAAAAAGCCAATTAACAATTTATTTATTTTTTTTTTAAATATTTTTTTCTATATTTGTATTTATAATTTAAAAGGGAAACCTTTTTCTTTTTTAATAAAATTTACTTAACTAAATTCCTGGTAAAGAGTGTGTTGGAACAATAAATATATGTAACTATATTTGCGGTTCTATGTAACTCTAAAGAAATAATTTAAATTAAGCCATCGAAACACTGTTTGTATATTGTTGTATCTAGATTTCTAGCATTCAAAATGCAAAGCCCTAAATTCAAAACAATAGATAACTGGCTAATAGATTTCTTTCATTGCTGAAAAAATCAGATGCTATCAGCACATTACCGATCGAAAATTGGATTTGCTTGTTTGGCAAAAGGGTTCCTTTCGATTTTAGTTTAGAACATTGTTAGATTTTTTAACTAAAATCAAAACACGAGTGTGAACACGCGTGTTCATACAGACACGACTAATCTATATTTTACAAAAAGTATTTAATTTATGCGTCCCTGCCATGGGGAAGCACATTGCCTGCCTGAATCTCGACATAAGAAATTTAGTGCCATCACATATTACATTTTCTTATTTCGTTATGTATTTGGTAAAAAAAAGAATCAAGCGAATCAGAGAAAACAAGATCCAACGTAACCTAAATGTGGAAGCAAAAATTTACGTTATACATGAGATTTTATTCTTAATAGATTAGATGTTAAGAATTTAAAGGATTGAACATTTTTCTTTATTTAATAATTTTTTTAAAAATTAACTAAGAAAATCTATTTAATTATAATTTTTTTTTCATTTTTTTTTTCAGTTCAATTTATATTATAATAGAAGTAACATCAAAATTTCATCTCTTGAATTAACATTATTATGAAAATTAAATAAAATAAATAATAATTAAATTATAATAAATTAAATGATAAATAACAGGTAACAAGGAACCTATAAGTGGTCAATAAAGAAATTATAATAATTGCATAGTTTTAGGATCCATTGAACCTAAAAATTTCAACAGTGATTTTGTAAAAGAATAAAAAATTATAAAATTTAAAAAATTTTATTAATTGAAAAATAAAAAAAAATATTTGTAATTAATTTAAGTACATTTAATAAATGTGCACTGCATAATATATGTGGATTAGTGTTAATATAAATTTGCAGTTTAACAAATTTTGAAATAAATAAATAAACATATGCATACAAACATAAATAACCTATATACTCTTAAATTTAAGTGTACATAAACATATATATAGTTTAATATTTTTTATTATTTACTTACCTACATTATTTTTTTCGGTTTTTTGAATGGATAACCTATTTTTGGATTATTACTGGTATATTGTAGACTTATTTATATAAAAATAAAGCCAGAAGAGATTTCAACGAATATTAAAGCAGAAAAAGTTTTTGTTTGATGAATATTATATGAAATAATCATTTCTTTTGGATAAATATACACAAACTTATTTTGGATAATTTTCGTTTTTGGATATTCCTATATACATACATACTTGCATATATTTACACAATACATACAAACCATAAATATTAAAGAAGACAAATATTTTTGTTATTCTTTAATTTTACTAAAAGGTAAGAAGAAATTTATGTTATATTTTGTTATAATATTCCCATTTTATTATTATTATTATTAATTTGCACTAATATATATATTCATAATATGTAGGTAATATTCTATATTCACATTTCTAATTAACTATATTAGTGTATTTATGTATATTTATTATATTTATTAAAAAAAACAGGTTATAATATGAATAAACAGTCGAATCTTAAATTGGAAAATATAATAGTGACAAAATTTACGATAAGTGTAACGTGACCACGAGTTGATCCAAAAGAAAAGACTTTTGGATGTATACCCAAATCATGGGTTCCTTTTTGGGGTCAAAATTTAAACTGTTTAAAATTTAAAATAACATTAAATCACTTCTTGTAGATTAAACTCTAGAAAATTCTTTCGATCCCATTCCATTGTTTATATTCTCTAGCTCTACTGTTATTTTAAAATATTTTAAATATTGCAATTGGAAAAAGTATGAAAGACGATGTTTTTTTGCTTCGCGACAGTGGTTGGCATTAACAGCTCCTCCTTGCCTTTTTCATTTTGTTTGAGTATAGATACACGAAAGTATCGAAGGCCCGGATATGGACAAAAACGATTGTGATTGAATGTGCTGTCGGACTATTGTCTGTATTTAATTTTGAATTTAAGTGTATTTCTCAACACTTTGCAATTTCTGTTGCTTGAGTCATTTTTGTTCCCAAAGGGCGAACTGATTGCATAATCATTGATATTATATTCAATAATATATAAATACGGTTCAATATGATTTGTGATTCTTCTTTTGACCTTGCGGTAATAATCTCTGTGATATTAATTGCATATATTCCATCAGCTGAGTGCTTTCATATATGCATTTTTTTTGTCAAACTATTTTTTGTTCGGGCGCAAAGTTGCAATTCTTTTAATAATTCTTGATTATTTTTAGCAGATACTTTAAAAGGTGATTGCTTTTAATTGTTAGCTCCATTTCTAATATTCTCGAACGAACTACTTATATTTACCCACCCGACCCAGTTCCAATTCTAGTCACATAAGCATAGTCTTATTATATTTATAATATAAAGAAAATAACTATTTCTTGGACAAAAGAGATCATTCTATACAAAATGATGTCAATATCCATTAGAAATTTTTCTTTTAGTATGACGAATAAAGCAAATTTAGTTGTCTTGTTTTCGAACTCTACTGTAAATCTAACCATATGGAAAATATTAATCCAAGTGTAGAGATAAAATATAAAAACATGTGTAGATTCGTTTTGAAATGACGTATTTGAAATATTTTTTTTTTCTTTATAATATTTATTTATACATGAATGTGTGTTCGAATATATACATACATATATGTGTATGTATTATATTCGTTCTATATGTTTTTACATAAAGCTTTGTGTATTAAGCTTTTGTTTTCTTTGTTTAACCTTCGAATGTTTTAGTTTTGTGTTGTGTTTTTTATTTGTGCATTTTTTTTTGTTATTTAACTACCTTCTTTCGTTAGTTAGTTTTTTTTCTCATTTACCTTGGTTTTAATATCTATAGCTGCAAAAGTACATGCTTATATGTATATAAGTATATACATTTTTAAATTTTAAATTTAAGTTCTATTGTTTTATTAAAGAAATATGGTATGTATATATAACATTAACACATACATGCATGTGTACAAATAAATGTTAAAGTAAATATGTGAGTATTTCGTATATCTATAAAATATGAGTAGCACCAATATTCATGAATATTTAAAATTTTATTTAATCGAATTCTAAATTCTGAGAATTTTATAGAGAAATTTTTTTTTTATGTATACATGGTAGTATAAAAACAAAGGGTTAATTTCTATTCTTAATGGTTTTTGCAGGTAAAAATTTGTTCTCTATAAAATTTTTTTTTGTATTTTTATAATTAATTTATGCGGTAAAACAAATTTGTTAATTAACGGTTATTTTTTTAAAAATATATGAGAATTTCTGTTATAAAACCAAGTACCTACATATATACAAATATTATGCACATAATTTGCATAAATTTTTAAATATTTCAATGATTTTATAGAGATAATTTATTTAATTTGAAAAACTTTGTAAATTATCATCACAATATTACAGGAAAAGGTGAGAAATTATCGTGACAACTATATAGAATTTTCATAGTATTTAGAATTTTTAAATTGTTCATGAAATAGAATTATATAGAAGGTGTGATTTTTAGACCGGAAATTGTAATTTGTGCAGCAATTTTATATTCAAGAGAAAGAGGACTAGTTAAGCATATCCATGTACATACTCGTATTTCAATTAAGAGTCAGAAATTAGAATATAGTTTTTCAAATTATTGGATCAAAAGTTTTTCTATGTGATTTTTAAATTGCAATATTCAATAGTTTGAGAACAGAATCGAGTTCTATAATTTAAATATAGAATGGAAACAGTAACCAATTAGTATTACAATAGATAATAAAATAAATTGAGTCCCTTAAATATTTTAATTGTTATTTTTGAATTTGTAAATGTAGTATCTTTTCGAAAATCATTTAAGTAGCACAACAGATTTTAGAAGTTGTCCTTCGTGTCGCGTTAGTGATTCAGTTCTGCATTATTAAATTTAAATCAATAAGAAAAATTACCGTCTACTTAGTAAGGCTAGGGTACAAGAAACATTACAGTTTAGATCACATCCAATTCACTGTTTATAACAATTTGCATGCTAGTAGTTAGTAGAAATCTTTATATTAATCCAAAAACGATGCGATGATTTTCATTCTATGAATAAAATTCTGCTATGACTTACGTACATAAAATCATTCAATATCATGCAAGCTCGCGTTTTTGTACTGCTTGAGATATAACACCAATGGTATTAAAAAAAGTCTGCCAAAAGTAGCAGCTATAGCCATTATATTCTAAATCCTTTTAAAATTTAAATATTATTTTAATTTAAATTAATTTATATATTGAATAAAATTTAGAAAAAATATGTTTTTTATTATACGATATTATCCGTTTTCCATATAGTTATCTTATAAAGCTTCCCATTAATTGCAGGGAATATCAAAAATCGTAAATTGAGTAAGTAAGGTTTAAGTGTTATGAAATAGAAACTGCTACAATTTGGAAACAAATGATATCAAAAGAATACTTACTTAAAACCTCTCTATTTTAAATTTATAAACAAAAGCTCTAATAATGGTTCTATATTTATTACAATTAAGCAGCAACTCTTCAATGCATTGTTTTATTATAAAAATATATATTCTAATAAAAATCCAAAATTCTTACCTAAAAACTAAAAAATTTTCGATTCTGAATATTTCAATTTTATACTCGTATACACAGTTACACAGTTTTTAGCTTTTAGCGTTTTTCACTTTTTTTTTACCTCAGAAGATCAAAGAAAATAAAAAAATGTGTAATGGTTTTATAAATGCATATACGTAATATATGAAATATGATTCACGTATAATAAAGTTGTTTAGATGGAAGGACACCATCTTCATTGTTTTCTTTTTAAAAATTTCTTTGATTTATTTTTACATGCGACTGAATTTAATGTGTTCTTTTGTCTTTTATTTAAAAAAAATATATATAAAAAAGAAAAAGCCAAGTTCAACAAAACTTTAAGACATTTACAAGTATTTCTACTTTTTTAACTGTATCAAGAGCACGTCATATGTAGTCGAATGTACGTCATTTTTTGTTTTCTTTACATTTATAATCTTAGTAATATGAGTTGCTTTGTTTTTTAAAACTTAAATTTAACAAATGCGGAAAACATTAGATACATACTCTTTATATTATGGATTTTTTTCATAATATAAGATGTGTAGAGTCTAGATATAACTATGAATTATTTAAAATATTCATTGTTAACAAAATACTTAAGGAAAAAATAAATTTATGTACTACACATTGTTAGTTTATATGCGATGAACTACCCGCAAGGCGTTTTTTTTTTCAATTATTTATTAAACCATTACAATCTTAGTTGGACAATGAAGTAGATCTATTAGAGGTAAAAAAATAAACGTGCAACTTAATGGAAAAGCTTGTAATAACTGTGTGGAGAGTTACTTAAATTTGATGGCATTAAGGACTTACTTCATGTACTATAATAGGCAGAAAACTTTGTTATTGAAATTGTTTTCATACTTTTAAAATGCTCATCACTATAAATCTTAGAACTAAAAAGTAAACAGTATATTTTGTCGGTATTACGTATTTCATAAGTTAATGAGGACATTTAATTGATCATTTTGAATTTTATTAATACTTTGTTAGCTAAAAAAATTAAAAATTCTTCATTAAATTGAAGTGGTGATTAGAATTTCAATATTCGTTTTGTCGTTTCTATTCAACCACGCTTACATTTTGGCATATGCTAGCGATAATTATAAATAATACTAAATTATAAATTATATATAAACCTTCTCATAAACTATAACAACACATTAAATAAAGTTGGGTCAAACCCATGGTTTGTAATTTAGCACTTTTCACTTCAACTAGTGAAAGTACTGCTTTTAAAAACAATTTATGAATACCTACTACCCTATTAAAATTACTTTCAGTCATTTACGAAAGTATTTCAAGGACTGCATACTTTCAGGATGAACGATTTATGCTCTCTTTGAAATAAAGCAAAAAAATAAAGAGGCGTTAAAATAATGCTTGATTTTAAGGTGTAATTGTGTGAGTTAAGAAAAATAATTATAAAAACGAATGCAGTTCAATTAAAAACGAATGCTGTGCATTATTGTAATTTAAAGCCAAATTGTAGACAATTTTAAGTCATAATAGCCATAGTTGTAAATTTATAGACAAATTAATTTCTAAAATGATATTCCAATTTCTGTATAATTTTGAAATAGTGCTGCTAATCTACTAATTTAGTTAAATATTAAAACTTCATACTTGTATAAAATTCAGAAAATTTTTTTGTTAACAATCCAAAAGAAATATTTTACGAGTTTTGTTAAATGTACCTTTTTTTGACAATTTTAATAAAAAAAAAAACTTATTAAATTTGTATTTTACATAACTTTTAAAATAACATATAAAATTTTCGATTTATTTGCTGCCAAATACAAAATATGGTCATCATGTTTCAAAATTTTCCCAAAATTAAACAATAGAAAACCAGTAAATTACTCAATACCCTGATGAAATTAAAAATTTTTAATGTGTAAATCATTTGTGTCTGAGTACTTTATTAAGCAATTAAAAGCAACATAACATAAAATCATTCAAAAAATTTCAATATTATAGGTATAGTATGTGTTTTGTAATGAACCCATAAAAAACTTAATAAAACAATTAAATATTATAAAGAAAAATCGATAAAAAACTATGCTGACCTTTTATAACTTTGCTAAAATAGAAAAACGACAACTAAAAAAGTAGTGAAAAACTCAAATTTAATCTATGGAAAGAAATAAAAATGCAGAATTGATATAGTACATACTATAAATTTGTATTTCTACTTTAAGAGGATGAAAAATTATCTAAATTCAATTAATGATGCCTGTAATATTGCAGTGTGATCGCAACTACAATAATTATGAGTTTGATACATTTTCATTTATGGTGATGTTGTAAAAGAAAATGTATCAAATCCCGCTATTATATGTGATCCAAAATCCAAAAAATATCACATAAAATTCAAATAACTTTAAAAATTTAGTTGATTAGTCTATTTTTTAAAGCATTTGCTTTGAAATAGAACTGGTAAATTAGCTAAAACAATACTAATTGAATAAAATTAAGCATTCGTAATTTAAAAAGTAAAGTTTTTAAGCTTTTTTACCTTACTCCGATTCCATATCCAAAAATTTTTAAAGATCAAACTCTTGCATTCTGCTCCGATAATTAGATTTCGGCCATAGTAATTCTAAATAAAGAAATGCCAACACTATTGAACTGTGTACTATACCATCCTGACTATTATTTCATGGTGCGTTGCGTACTCTTTAAAATTAGAATATAATCGGCATACATTTTAATTTTACAAATTTTTTTTTTTGTTCAATAGAATTGTAGGTCAAAATGCCGTTACTTATATTAATTCTAATGCATAAATTATAGTCTTACATGCATGGTATGAATACATTATGAGTTTTACATATGATTTTCTTCTATGAATTTAATTGCAAATATTGCACAAAAAAAAAATTAATTACATTTTTCCTTTCTCTTTCTAATTACCATTTTTATATATCTAGTATATAAAAAAAATGAAAAAAAAAAATTGAAAAATTGTGTAAAACAATTTCTATTTAAATTTTAAGCGTACACGCACGCAAAGTTTGAATTAACTTTAATGTGCTGCAGTTTTTTCTTTTGCACACAGAAAAAATCAATATACTTTGAGCTTCGCACACAAACACACACACACACGTCTATTTAAATGCAATTTTTCTTAATTTTTCATAAAAAAATAAAAAAAATAAAATCGGTTGATCTACTGAACGATAATTTCCACGAATTTCCGTATTATAAAACAAAAAAGAAAAGCAAGAAAATATTACAAATGTAATTTTTGAATTACTATGGAAATTGAATTTAAAATAATTAAATTCGAACAAGAAACGGCAGTCGAATATTAAAAATTTTGTTTGCGTTTGTGATGTAAAGAAAAAATTTCATGCATTAATAAATAGCAGCCATAAAGTCGTAATGGCTATATTTTGAGTCAGCTTAAGCTATATGTGTTCATAACTCAATATCCGATTTCACATTGAAATTATGTTCAAATTACCGAGACCCCTTGTTGTTTGAACGAATTCAGTGAATGGGTTTATTTTAATTCTTTATATTAGTTTATGTAAGCTCAAGTACTTTAAGCGTAGTAAGCAGCATTTATTTTGGATAGTTTACTTAAGCTTTTTCATATTGAAAATAAATGTGAAGTCTTTGTTATTTAAATTTTATAGAGCAATTAATGTCAAAAGAAGCACATGTATTTCATCTTAATTTTCCTACTTTTAGTAAACTTATATAATCATTTAAAGAGAAATTTTTCTTCTACTACTTACCCTATCTATGTCATTTATCAGTATTCATAATTATCGTAATCTGTACCGATAATTATTACAGGCATGTATTAATGTTATTTAATTTTGTCGCTTATTATGCCCACATGGACAGTTGACGAAATTTGACAATTTTTTTGACAATTACCTATGATTAAAAATTAACAGCTAATGTAAAATAAAATCTCGTCCTATGGTCTGGTTATTAATTTTTACAGCTTAGGGTAACTAAAGCGGTAGTTCATGTTCAATACTTACATATCATTATTTTACAATTTGATCGTCCCACTATGTGGTATCTTATATAATTTGTTTTATGATTGCAAATGTATTTCTTTATAAAACCATCCATAATTTTTTTATTGCTTATATTTTTTTTTCTTCATATTAAATATAATTTTTTTGTTTCATGTTTTAGAGATTGTAAAAGTATACACATACTATAGCCACATTGCAGACACTTTTTGTATAGATGAGATTTTCTCATATAAAACAAAGAATTGAAAAAAATTTTCAAGTTTTTTTTTGTTTATTTTGCGTAAATTGTAACTTACAGAAATAAATAAGACAAAATTATTAATATATTTAAGGTCTTATTAGGAAACAACATTTATAGTACAGTTTATATATAAGTGTAGGTACTTATGAATTTAAAATATTTAATTTAAAAATTGTGAAAATTAAACGGAAATTACTTATTTATTATGCGGTCAAAATTTGCTGTAAATGTAAATTATTTGAAGGGCAAAATTAAAATGGGTGATAATGTAAAAAAAATTTTTTGAATGAAAATGAATTAAATTAGGGCTTATATGATTTTAAGAAATTTTGAAGCACTTCTTTTTTAAATTGCAGAAAATTGAATTTCCTCCGTCCTAGTACCCGTTTATCCACGCGTTTACTTGCAGAATGCCTACATTGTATTTAGTATAGAAAAATGCAATTTTATACACAGTCATGCCACAATTGCTTATAAATAATCTTTTTCTCAAGAAAAAAATTCTCACTGATATCTCTCTCTCAAATTTGCGACCGGTTTCTATTTCGCAATTTGTTTTTTTACTCTTTCCGATCGGCGACTTGGTATTCCGAAACTGTAAGCAAACTTTTATATATATATATGTAAAGTTTTTTAACTTTCTATGAAACCGAAGAAAGTTCGAAAATGTAATTACACATTTTATAAATGCACGTATACTTTAAGTCAGCGAATGGGCAACATGCGGCCCATCATTCTGCTCGCAACAAAAAAAATATTTTCGATTGCGACTATTAAAATTTTTCCAAAAATATTTTTAATTTATCAACTATAGATAATAGTTATAGGTACATGAAATTCTATACAAATTTATTATTTGTCAAAACAAATCAATCAATAATGTCAGTTGAAAATGTCATTTCTTCTTGCAAGTATAGTTAATGTTGGAAACTCGATTGGCCTATACTCATACTCACATAGTACACATTTGCCCATAACCCACAAAAGTTTGCCGACGATTGCTTTTTTAAGTGATAATATCAAAATATCGGGATTTTTTTTTCTCCTAAAAGTATGCAATATTATAATAAATGGGAATTTTTATCTTTAATTTTTTTAAATGTATCAATTTCATGTACTATGAAAAACCTCTATTATAATATTTTTTAAATTCATAAAAACAATCTTTCATTTTGTTAATGCTGCCTTAAAACAGGCTTATAATCTTTAAGCCATTAAGTAGTATATATACTTACCAATATACATAAATCGCGTATAAAATCGTATATTGGACATCATGCTGATAAAAAACCAATTTTGTGATAACTAATTACTAAGTAAGTAACAAAATATTTAACAAAATAATTAAAATTATTAGAACGTTAAAATTAACTTTTAATTCAATAATTGAAAAAAAAAACTGATTACATATTTTTGCACGATTTCATTAATTTTCGTTCAATTTCCGTAATATTTTTAAATTGTTGCTTTTTTAATACGATTTGTCAGGTATTGGTTTTTTTTATAATAAAAACATGAAAAAAAACCTTAAGTAAAAGGTATATACCAAGGTAAGATTATAGAACAAAAAAAAACGAAAATGTCTAAAATCAATTTTCTAATTAGTATGACAATCTAAACACACAAGGCACCGTCAATAATGTAACGAGGAAAAAATTTTATGAAAACATTAACAAAAAGAAAAGAAGAACATCTAAGCTTTTTTCTTATGTTGTGCGTGTGTGTGTGGTAGGTTATTTTATAATATATTACACTTTGCATGATTTGAACTGTTAAATAAATAATCGTTTATATACAAGTATAATTTATTATATTCTTATATGTACATAAATAAGAGAATATTTTTTTATGGTATAAAACAGCTGTTCTAAAATTTATGGATATTTATTGTGTACATATTATATACTATTATAAATTTATGTTCTTAAGGAGTGTATGCGAAAGTTATGTAGGCACGTTCATTTATACTAAAATTATATGAAGGTGAGCGAATGATATAAGAAATAAATTGCAATATTTATAAAATTTTTCTCTTCCTTACGACCTGAAAATTTATTGTGATAATGCTTTTTTGAATGTGAGAAAATTTCATTTAACAAGAGGGTGTTTAGAGAAAAAACAGCAGATTTTTACAGTATCAATACAAAATATATTCAATAATGGTTTACACCGAAGCTTTGTATCTTCAAAAATAAAACGGATTGAATTTAAAGTTTAAAGATGTCGATAATTTAAGTGCAGTAAGACATTTTTTAAAAATTTGTTTGTTATTGGTTATTCACACAAATATATCACTACTATACATGCCGCCTTTTTATTTTCTTTACATTCTAACAAATGATTTTAATTCTAATGAATATCATTATCATTAGGATATTCTTCTTATAGTTTTACTAAATTTTTAAAATATCGCTGAAAGTAAATATTTCTTATCAACTGCAATTAATGAGGTGCATAAAAATTTCGAATAGTTTTTAATTAAATTTAGGAAACGGAAAATGAAATTTAAGCGATTTCTGAGTAATTCAAATAAAGATATTCTCAATAAATATTTCTTCACCCCCAGTTAATCTCTTTCAACAGAGTTTTAGTTCAGTAAATGCGTAATTCTAATATTAAGTATAAAATTGCGATATGAAGAGCAAAATTAGTAATTAATAATTTATATTTTTCAATTTGACATTTTCATTATTACGCTTTGCTGAGTTCTCGCTCTTTTATAATATACGTATAATATTATTTACAACAACACAGTATGCAATTATTTATATGCAAATGCAATTATGAGTTTATGACATTCACATAAAAGCTTTTTCTCTTCCTCTCTTTCTCTCCCTCTGTTATTGTGTTCGTTTAATTTATATTCCAATTTTGATATTAAGAAATCTATATCATATGATTCTACACATTTATATGCCTATTGCCTACATTACATGTCTAATAAGCATTGTATTGAAATAAATGTTCGCATACTCATTGAACTAAAATGAAATTTTTATGCTATATTACTATTTTTATTCGAACGGGGTATACGGTATTGTATAGATATTTGCAAATATAAATAAGTATAATATGGATATACCTATATAAATTTCATATATATATATATATATATTATTATGTACACACATTTATATTTGTTAATCTCATTGCCAATAGTTATGTGAATGTAATATTAAAACAGATGATTATGAACATAAGTCATGCATGACAGCTGCATATTAACAATATAATAATTATTACAATTGCAAGTAGCTACTTATCTATTTGTAAAATATATACACACAAGTGTATATATATATATATATGTACACGTAATATTATAAATCTATAAGTGCAAAAAAAATTACAAATTTCATAATTTATTAAAAATTTGAAAAGAGAAAAAGCTTTAGTTATAGTTACTAAAATCAAACGCAAGCGCATTTAAAATTACATAATTACATAAAACTTTTTTTTTGTATACATAAACGCTGCTAAAGGATTTATATATATTTATTGTGTATATATATGTGAATAAATGCTAATATAATATGTTGGTGCATCATTAAAATTATTTCTCCGAATTTAGTTAACTTTAGGTACATACACACAAAGCATGCATTAATGATACACATATTATTTATATCATGTATAGGAAGTTTTCCATTTCGTCCATATATAAGTTGCATAAAGAGATAAATGAATTTTTCATTAGATTGATCATTAAAACGGTTAGCTTTATTATAATTATTTTCACTCTTATATAATATATTTAAATATTTTTATACTTATACGTGCTTAGGTACATAAACTTACCAACAGTTGTTATAACTGTGTATGATTCAGGTGAAGGCTGGTCCAGTAATTTACTTTTTATATCATTTTGAGCATTTCATTTTGTTGCATTAATAAAAAATTTTTTTTGTTTTGTTTTGTAAGTTGATGCAAGAAAGTTTTTCTAGGTCAAAATTTGTTGTAAAAATTCATCCAATTAACAAGTTGAGAAAACAAAAAAAAAACTGTTTTTGTCAAAATTATCTTATCAGTTTGACGTCAGAGATTATAAAAAAGTTTTTAATTAACTATACACAAAGTAAAATTGAGTGCTAGAGAAAGTAAAATAGAAAAATTAACAATATTACAAAGTGATCTCGTCTTAAATGTATAAATTATAAGATAAGGGTTAGGAGTTATTGAAAATTTTATTCTGATTATTAGGGAAATGCAGTTTTTGAATCACCCATTCAAAAATTTTCTTAACGAGCTTAATAAGATGAAATTTTTTTTAAATAAAATGTAACATTTTAGGACTCAGGGAGACATTCAATTTTAACTTTTGCAAATGTTTGATTGTGATCGCATGAAATAAATCAATCAAACAAACTGCTTGATTGATTTTTTTACAAACTTGAAGTTTTTAATTAACGCAATCGGTTTGAATTGACGCAATAGTTTAGTTGCTTAACCCTAAGGGCTCTAGCAGACATACACTTTTTAATTTTGTAATTATTGTAAATTCGTTGTGCTTACATCTAAGCCAATAAACTATTGCTCCAATTCAAATCGATTACGTTAACTAAAAATTGCAATCAGTTTGGAAAAAAATTACAAACCATTTGATTGTTTAATTGCATGTTATCAAACAGTTTGCATGTATGCACACTTGAATATAAACCCATGACAAATAAACAATCAAACAGTTGTAAAACTAAAAATTTCTTGTCTGACTGAGCCCCTTAATTGATATAAAAACAGTGTGATATTTAATTCAATATAAGGAAGGAAAGGATTGTATGGGTGTGATGTGAAGTATGATAATTATGTATGATTAAGATGAATGATTGTACTCTTAATAAGTATGATTGTATTTACACAAATTGTATTTTAGTTACATAGAGATAACTAGTTTGTAAAGTCGGCCTTATCTCCTTTTGAAATCTATAAATCCTTAAACTATAATTGGTTACTATTGTACCTACAATTTTTATTTATATTTTTGATACCTCTCATGTTATATTATAATGTTTGATTCATTAAATCAAACTATATTCTCTAAACAAAGTGCATAAATCGTAAATTATGGCTAATTTAAATTGAGGTACCAATGAAAGGCATTTTGATATTAAGTTTAAATGCAATCGAATTTTACGATATTGTAACGTAAGGAATTATTATTTTGCTGCAACATATTCAAGTTTGATATCGTTAGATGCCTCTGCATTTCTTTCTTAGCATTATTCTTTTTCCAATTATACTTCAATATTCTTCTTAAATCGATGTCTAATAAGGAAAGGTGTGGTGCTTAACATAAAATAATTTATATTGGATTTAATTATGTATATACGTATAGAAAACAAGGCAACTCATACAATGTATGAGTCAGATGTTATATCATATGGTAACTAGGTTGTCATTATAAAATAAAAATGTTTTAATATTACGAGTATTTTAAGAATAAGAAGGCTTTTAGGAATTTTATTTGTTTTTTTTTTTTATTATTTAGTGGTATTTTTTTTTGTTTTTGTAATTGTTTGGGGGTTGCTTTTCATACATGCATATGTAATAAATATAATGTGAGAAAATAAAAGAAAAGAAAATTTGTTTTTCTAAGAAAATTCATTCATTCACTTTTTTCTTTTTGTTATTGCTGTTTTTTTGTTGGTTTTCCTTCCTCTTCTTCGATTATTTTTCGTTTTCTTTCGTGTTTCGGTTTTTTTTTTGTTTTATTTTTTGTAGAGAATATACTTGACCCATAAATGTAAAATTTTTATTTTTAAAATTATACTTACGTAGTATACTTATCTAGTACATTTTATGTAGTATAAAATATTTTCGTAAAGCATTTTATACTTACACACTTTTTATACATAAAATCGCACGTTATTGAAGTACATGCTTAATATTTTTTTCTTTTTTTTTCGTACATAATATTTTAGAATAGAAAGATTTTTCTATATCAGCCATCTTTTTATATTTTATCGTGTCGAATTCCCTTATATAATAAGTGGAAATGCGTTTTATGCTACTGTATACTTAAAAGCATAATTTTCTCTTTTTATTGAAAAGAAAATTTTATCGGTATCGGATATGAGGTTTTTCATTTTCTTGTTGTTTTGTTTTTGATAAAAAATTTTTAAAAATATTAAAGTGAAAAATCGATTTTTTAGTAAATATTTATTCAAATTTTACCTTATGTTTGACTATAATGAAATTCAAACTCCATATTGAAGTTAAATAAACATTATATTTTTTTAATAGAAAATTTCATTTAATATTCGAATAGAATATTTTTCTTTCAAAATGTTATGACTTTTATATACATACATTTAATAATGTTTATCCAAATTATGTATTTAATTTTGTGTATTAAAGAAGCTTTTATAATCTAGATCAGATGACTGTTTGAAGAATTGTGAATAGTATAACAAAATGTAGAGTTAAAGCCTTAGGGTATCATCATTCATCTTGAGTACGAACAGAATATTACTTTTTCAAATATTTTTTAGTATTCATTGGTTTCACTGTTCTTAAATGGATTCTTTAAATAAATGCTGTTGCCATCAGGTGAAGACTTTTTTAAGAAATTTTAATTTAATATCATTGATTAATAGGCACCTTATTGCATTATTATAGAAACTTGAAAGGAAATAAAACAAAAATTTGTTCACATATTAGAGGAGGCAGCTGATTCTCTTCATTTTCCAATATTTTGTATAGTGTACTGTCTCCTAAGCAGGCAGTCAAAAACTTTAGACGGCTGTCATAAAAATTTTGTCCGTTTTTTTTTATGATGTAAGTAGTATTATTTACCATTTAAAGATTTATAGTTGGGTTGCGGTTTAGTGGCTTTCATAATCTAGGTCAAGCAAAGTCAACAGATCAGAAGTTGATTGATGGTACTTATTTCTAATAATATGTTCACTTGTACTTCTTAATTACCATAATATAACGATTGCACTCATAATTTTTGAAGTACAATTTTTTTCCGAATTCTATTATAATGAGCTATAAGTTTCCATTCGATATAGAACACAATAACTACCGATTTTACGTAGCTTGTGTATTTTTCTTAAATATTCTTTAAGATAAAAGGAAAAACTAATGTATATAACTAAATTTTTCTTCGCACATGCTATAAGAAATATAGATTAAGCCATTTTCCCGCATATGGCATATTTAGAAAAAAAAACAATAATTATGTGCCACACAAATTGTTGCTTCTATATTGTTATTTTATTCTTTAGTACAAGTACAAAATTTCTTACTTTTTTCGTGCCACTTCTTTATATTTTATTTTTCTATGACATTACACAATAAGAACAGATAAAACAGAATGGATAACATAAGTACCGTTCATTATATAAAGTTCTCGTTTTTGATCCTTGATAAGAATAGCTGCTTATATGCAATTGGATAAAAATTTTAAAAGAGAAAAAAAATGCAAAATATAATGAGCGAGATCTTTTACATATTATCTTGAAAGATCTCTCCCATATATAAAATACTTATACAATTGCACGTTTACGTACTTTCACACATAATGTTACCTCAATTTTTTTTTTAATTTAAATTGCCCTAAAGATGTTATGGGGCATTTTTATAAGCTTCAATTTTTTTCTGGTTTTTTTTTTAATTGAATTTTTAATGAATAGCACAATTTATGGGTAAAAACGAATAGAACCCAAAAGGAAAAAACGACAAGAATAGAAAATAAGGAAAAAAAACTAAATTGGTTACATGAGAATGAAAATTATGTGAAAATTAGGTTTCTTTATTTTATAAGAGGGCCCCCATTGTAAATTATGAAATTTCCTGTACTTAATAATATGACCTCTTTATACAAAAAGTTCTTAACATATTATTGATTTATTATCTAAGTTCTTTATTTTAAAATTATAAAATTCATTCAAAGGTTTGAAAATGTTGTATAAGTGTGTGCATTAAAAAAGACAATAATTATGTAGACATAAGAAAAAAAAGAACATTAAATTAATAAATTTGTTTATTTGTATGATCAATTAAAATATGTATGTAGATGTTTTATTACAATTAATTGGTGATTGCTTTTGATGTTTAGGACATAAACCTTATTCTACCTTACGAATGTATACTTTGTCCTGGAGAATATCATGGTCTCTATAATGGACATAATATATAGATCATTGAATCAACGACTATATTTAACCCAAATAATAACTGTGGGTAGAATCTGTGGCGGCTTAATGTACTTCGCTACTTCTTTAATTTAGCACAAATTCCTAGCTATCCATTAACAATTTTTTTTCGAAATTTAGTTAAATTACCTTAATTGTTTTAAAAATTTTGGATAAAAAAATCAAAAGCTACGATTTTTTACATCAAGACTTCTAAACTAACAATTATTAGTAAGGGAGACATACTTTTTGGAAAATAAGAATTTAAATTTAACTTTTTCATAGTTTCACCCTTATGACTCACTTAATTCCGAAGTTATACGTTAAATTGAAATAAAAAATATTAAAGAATTTAAGCTTTGAATTTAATTTACTCGAACCAAACGTTGTTGGACTTAAGGAGTTCTTTTATAAAACAACATGGGTTTATACTTAAATAATAGAGACAAATCTAGGTACAGATACTAATGATTTGAATTAACTAAAAGCGTAAAATAATAAGTTAAAAAAATATTAACAAGAAAATATTTTTAAATGTGAATAAATGAATTAAAACTCGTGAAAATTGCATTGTAATTATTAAAGATCGCACCTCATAAATAAGAGAAAATTTCAAAATAATTGAGATAAAACTCCTTATTATTTTATTTTTAAAACAAAAGTATTTTCCTTTTAAAAATATTTAAAAAAATTAAAAAAAAAAAACAAATCATTTTTCCACTTTATTTTCCACTTTATGCAATTAAATTTTTGTATAAATTTGATGAAAATGAAAGGAAAATATTTCAATTCAAAAATATTATCCACTTAAAATGATAACCATTTTATATTAAAATGTCATGTTAAGCCTTAAAATTACTCATGAAATGAATGTACTATATATACATATATTATCAATGGTGCACATAATGTAATTATTATATAAAATTTCATTAATGAAAATATAAATCCCTATAGGTATAAATATATGTCAAAAAGAGTAAATGTGTTAAATATTCTCCAGACATTGCATCGCATAATCTTAAACAGTCTTTTACTAAAATTGTTGAACGTTCTTATTATAATAGTCTTAAATAAAAGTTTTAGATTATCAATTTTGTAAAATATTTTTATATGAAAATTATAGCAATTTAGAGTGAAGAGTGAAATTTATTTAGGGAAGGTCTTTCAGAGTTTTATAAAGCATTTTCCATAAAAGTCGACGAAACCATTGAGTTTTGGATTTATCTTGAAATCAATTCCAACTAAAAATTCATTTTCTTTCAACTATAAGTATACTAAATTTTACTTTAATTTAATTAGAAAATTTTCAATTGTTGATAATTCGTCATTCAAAACACCGGTTGTAATTGGTCATAAGTTAATTTCTTGTATACTTGGCCAAATGCTAGTAAAGAGTGCTTATAATAATTATGACTTTGATATTATGATAATCTTTTATATTTTTAAGTTTACAGAAAAGTTTCTTATCTGTCATAATTCTTATTATTTCGAGTAATTGGTATACCAGCAACTGAAGTATATAAAATTGCTGTAACATGAATTGAAATCACACATTTCAATTATGTAGTTAGTCTGCTTCAATTTTTCAATATTCTGACACTTAATATGAACTGCATTTTTACATTAATGTTCGAATAATTTCATAAAGACACTGTGAAATTTTTTATGTATTGTATAGTAAATATTGCATACGACTTTTCACACCTTATGTACATTGATCAGAAGAACAATTCACAAAAAGCACACAAATTCTATATTATTAAAATGTTAAAATTTTTACTGATTCCCCATTATATTAGGATTAAACGTTAACATTAGATTAAATTAAAAATTAAATTTTAAAATAGTGAAACGAGAAAAAGACATCCATTAAATCGCATTTGTTCCAATATAAATTGCTTATCTATCCGCAATATTAAAAAATATATTTTGTATCTGTTCGTTATTAATTTTCTAAAATGACCTCGTAAACTTTTTAATTTTTCATTTTAATTTTTATTATTATTTTTTTTTTTAAATAGCAGGCGTTTAAATGCTCACGTTTTTACATAAGAGACAAATAATCGACTATTAAATATAACTTGGTGTGGTTTTGTTTTTTCTTTTTTTTTTTAAATTCATTGAATCATGTCGATGACCTAAAAAATTGCATACCGCTAAACTGTAGAAGAATGGCTTTTAATAAGTTGAAATGATTTATTTACGTTTAAAAATTTGTGTTTTTATTTAAAATTTTTTTTCCTCTTGTGACAAGTTAATCGTTCATTCTATTCGTTGTTTTATATTGTCAAATTTTCAACGCAATTATAGTTTGTTTTTAGGTATTCGAAACTTCGCCATTGAATTTTTAGCGTTTGGAACATACCAAAATATAATCACATAATATTAATATACCAATGCAATGGATATAATATGATTGTAATCTCAGAATTAAATAATTGTAAAAAATTGTACATGCTTAGAATAACAATATAGCACGATCTGTTTAGCTCACTATTAAAATATCTTTAGAAATTCGTTCTTAATATTCTTTCAAAATTTTAGAAACGAAAACGATTAATAAACTAATATAATGTTGCTAAAAATTTTTTTTAAAGAAATAAATTTTTTCATAAATCACCAATGAAGATTTAGCGAAACATTTGCCGTCCTGTTAAAAATGTTTCAAAACGGAGCTACATGTATTCGCCTATAAATTATTTGCGACATTAAGGCATCACAGTATATATGTATTTAAAAAATTTATTGAATGTCTTTAAAATAAATTCAAAATATTTTAGTATCTCAGAGTTAATCGGATCAACTATAATATTGTGTTTGTATATACAAAAACTGAAAAAATTTCCTTGGCAAAAATTTATTTGCAAAATTACATTTTAAATCAATTTAGCAATTTTTCATGATTTGTTTCTATTTTTTCTTAGTAGATAATTGTATAGTAAAAATATTTTTCATCTTACTTTTCAACTATACATACATACTTAAATAAAAATAATAATAAGAATGTTAAATTCTCACTACTGACCTACAAATCTCGTGACATTTTAAGAAGAAAATTGAAAGTGAATATGATCTGATCGCTATGTTAAAAATTTAATTGAAAAAGAAGAAGAAGAAGAAAAATAAATAATTTTTTTTTTACTTTTGGGAAAATTGCCAGAAAAACTGTAGTATTTTGTTTTTCTCATTTTCATTTTCGATATCATCATACAATTTGCTCGATTACTACAAGAATTCATAGTATTTGTATTAAGTAATCAGTCCGTTTGTTTTTTTTTTCTTGCTTTTTTTTTATTTATTTTAATTTTACAGAAAATTTTGTAAATTGATTTTTTATAGGGCACAATGTTCTAATTGTAATAAATTATGTTTTTAGTTAAATTGTAATGGGAAGTATATAGAATAGTAGTGTAGTAGTGGAAAATTTAATTGGAAATGGAAAATTTTTTTTTTTTAATAATTTTGTTATAAACGTTCTTTAATTCTAACAAATTAATTTGGGAAAAATATATGTATGTATTTAATAAAATTTTATATTTTACACATATTACATCTGTGGCGGCATATTTTTTTTGTAAATTAGTCAGATTTATTTATATAATATGGACACGCACTTTGAGACTTTATGAAAAAGTTTAGATGCGACCCTATTAAGTAAAATGTTATTAATTATCATAAAAATTGATGGTTTCATATAAAATGTACAAGTATTTTGGAAATTATTTATGAAATTTGTATAGTATGACCTAGTCTAGAAAATGTAGTGGGAAATTTACTAAAAATTATATGAATTGAGTTTCTATATTGTGTTATATATTGTATTCTAAATTGTGTTAATATTCCTATAATAAATGTTTCTGGAAATGTGTAAATTTCTGTAGAAATTTCCAAAATTTTTTTGTTTTAAATTCTACACTTTCTATAGTTTTGGGGTGTGGTTTTAAATTTCAAAACCAAAATTTTTAAACAACTTACAGCTAATTTAATTTTATTACAATAGGATATGACATTTTCACTAACCTGGTGATTTGTTACATAGCAACTTACATAGCAAGACAAAGATTGACCTTCAATGAATAATATCGCAGGTGATAGCAAGCAATACATGTTTTTTTGCTGCCTCTATATGAATTTTGAAATTTTAAATTATTGGAATAAATTCAACCTGATTATATTTCCATTTGACGTCAAAACAAATAAATTCATGTGATTAAATTTCACTTATTGAACTTATCCTTGAGCCAAGTAAATTTAATATTTCAATGTGATTATCACATGAAAACTTTATTTATATAGTGGAAAAGTTTGTTGTCATAATGGGAAGAGTGCCAAAAACAAAATAAGTAAATAAATTTTTATTTTTACTTTCAATTTTCCACCTTAATTTATCAGAATCGTACTGGTATTGTTTTCCAAAATACCTTCAAAATTATAAAACAATTATTTTCAATAATGTTATTTTCGATTTAGTTTTAATAATAGTTGGAGTTTTGAACTTTTCAATTTAAAATTATTTTTAAGATTATTTTTGTATTGTATTTTGTATAGCTGAGAATGAAATTAAATTATTTCAGTTATTTAAACAAAATGAGGCAATGCGGTATTTAGTATTCTCTGTGGTAGATCCCATGAGCTGCTAAATTCAACTTGGTGTTAATGTAATCTGTTCTACAGAAAATTGAGTCTACAAATTGAATTAATTTAACAGAAAGTAGGTTGAAATTTAAATTCAGGTTAAACTTAATTGAAATTTTAGAAAACTTCCAAGACTGATTGTTTCCCTTTGCAAAAGAATGAAAAGTTTTGGCTTAAAATAATTACATAATGTATGTATGTAAGTGAACATATGCACTTATTATACAATTATTATATTTGATTTTATAATTTTTAACTCAGTTTGTATTTAGATTATCAAACAATATTTAAAGAAATCAAGTAGTTTTAATAGTATTTAAAGTAATTTATAATCTCCTACCACGTTTATCACCCATAGTTCATAGGAAAAACGCGAAATTTTCGCTATACATTCATTCAAACATTATGTTTCTAAATTAAATCATTATAACATTGAAATCATAAATTGTAAAATTTTTATGTTAATTATAACAGTATGAAATTTTTAGTCAATTTAAAAAATTAAATAACCTTTAAGTCTAAACTATAAGCAATTAGATTTAAAATAGTTATATAAACAAAACTAAAATTAAACCAACAACCTCACATTATGTATGTATGTATGTATATGTATATGTATAAAAATGTTTGGTATACGTTTACGCTTTGAATTAGAAACAAAATAAAAGTAAAAACTCAATTATTATAAAATTATGATAAAATTTTTAATATTTCTAGCAATAATTTTACAATATGAATAATAAATTGAGATAATGTGAGTTTGTGGAAATAATAATAATTAGTAAGTGCAGTGTTGCCCTATATATTCAATTAACCAAATCACATCAATATTTAGATGGCTAAATGTACATATACAAACATACATATGTGAGGCTATACTTTTGCTTTATTAGTTTTTCTGCGGTTTTTTATTTTGTTGTTTTTCTCAAAGTTCAACTGTGAGTTCAACTATACTCGTGCTTATAATAAAAACAAAAATTTTACTTTTTGTTTTTTAAATTAATGTATGAAAAATAAGTGTTATTTAAATATTATGAAATTTTAGATGATGTTTATAATCTAATTTTACATTCATAACATAGGAGTATTATTGTTATGGCGATTCTGAGGTATACTTTTAACGTTATCAATTTAAAAATTTATACTCGTACCTGCATTGATTTGTGTTATAGTGCTTGTTAAATTACTGTTGTTTGCCACACATTTCTGGTTTTACTTAATAAATTGAAATTAAAACGAGAAAAAAAATAGAGTTGACCTTGTCAACTCTGTGATACCCGTACGAATTTGTTATCCTATGTGCGAATAACTAATGTGCCATAACTAACTATGGGGCAGACTATGACTTTAAGTTGCCGTATTACCATATTAATTTATGCAAAATTTCAGTACTATGTGTTATTCAAAATACTGGTTGTGCCAAACTACTATTGATGTTGTATGGCAGCTACCAGAAAGAGCCAAGAAATTTTAGCGAATTTTATCAAGCACATCGGCCCTACTAATATACTCAATTGTGTGAAATCTCAATATCACAGCTTTTATAGTTTCTGAGATATAGTCAAATAACTTTTGAAGTTGTATGGCAGGTACCAGAAGGAGCCAAGTAATTTCAACGACTTTTATGACACACATTGGCCCTACTAATATATTCACATGTGTGAAATCTCAATATCACAGCTTTTATAGTTTCTGAGATATAGCCAAATAACTTTTGAAGTTGTATGGCAGGTACCAGAAGGAGCCAAGTAATTTCAACGACTTTTATTGGGAATACTGGCCCTACTAATATATTCGTTTGTGTGAAATTTCAGTACCATAACTTTTATAGTTTCTGAGATATAGCCAAATAAATTTTGAAGTTGTATGGCAGCTACCCGAACCGGTAACCCGATCATGTCCTATTTAAATAGGGTTCTGGCACTTACTACAATAAATCATTTGTGAAAGTTTGGTGAACTTAGCTCAATTAGTTTTTGAGTTATCGTTCGGACGGACGGACGGACGGACGGACGGACGGACGGACGGACGGACGGACGGACAGACAAAGCTAAATCAACTCAGAATTTGACGCTGATCAAAAACATACACTTGAGTCTATATCTAACACCGTTATTTCTTAGCGTTACAAACGGTAAGGCAAATTTAGTATACCCTTCGAACATACGTTCGTACGGGTATAAACACACTATATTTGGTTTTATGAATCCTGCTTAATACCACTGCCTAACTTTAAAGTAGGTTTTTAAACTATTTGATTAAATAATTATTTTGAGTGAAATTTTATTCCCAATACTAGCGATGAAAATACGAAGCTTATTTACTAATAGGGAACAGGATTTACCAAAAATTGTCGCACTTAATGACTCTATGATTAAAGCGGTCACAAGCTCAATAACCAAAAAAAAAAAAATAAAAAAAAATTACACTAATATTTTTAAAATTTAGTAAGAAACGATATGTCTAAATTTTGTTCACAACAAGTTACACGCAGTCGCATTCAAGATACTTTCAATGTGGAGTAGACGAGAATATTGCCATGTTAAGTATTCGTAACAAGCATTTATAAATTTTGTTTTGAAAACAAGTTTTCAGAACTCAATAACTGTAAATTTAAGAATTTTAAATGTCTTGCTATCACAATTCGAATATAACGTGACATAATCGTTTTATAATGTCAGCCAGCCAAACGATCTCTAATATTTAAAGGGGTTCTGCTTGTGCTTTTAGATCTAAATTTTACTTAACAATTTATTATGCCTTAATAAATTTAATACCTTATGATTTACACACATTTAGCTTTTATTGATCGTCATTTTGAACTTAAAGTTATCTTTAATCTTATAAAGTTTAAATTACGAAATTGTTATATTAAAAATACGATAACCATATGTATAATTAAATTTATATAGCATCTATATATTACGCCATAATTAGTTTTCCAAATGTACACTGTATGCCTTCAACGCCATTTTTATGCATCACTACAAAAATTTAATGCAACTTTTACCGACCGCATTGTGTATACAATAAGGTAGGTTATTTGATAGCAACAAATTTTGCATATCGAGTTTTTGGTGGGAACACATTTCTCCATAATAGGGAATTGTAAATAAACTATTAGCAACCTGTCAGTCTGTGTGTGCACGCGTGTATCTCAAGTTCGGCTGAACCGATTTTGATGAAATTTTTACGTAAGTTTATTTCGACCATCAGATTGTTACCAAAACTAACTGGCGAGCATTTCAGAAAATTCGGGTAGCACAAAGCGAAACTTTACTAAGAGACAATTTTACATTTTTCTAAGTATGTTAACTATAAGCTTACTAATGTCCTAAAAATTGGAAATAAGTATTTAACAGACATTTTTATAATATTCTGTAACACTTTCACGTAGCTAGACAATACACATTGCGGTCGATTATGTGCTGATCACATCAGATTTGTTTTTTTGTCAGAAAATTATCATTAATAGTTATTCATTGCAATGGTAATAAAAGTCAAATCTAAGTTTTGCAATAAAAAAAATGAGGAAACAAAAATATCTGAAACCATTAGGAATTACAATAATTTTTGTACTTACTAATATCAAATTCTCATCGCAATTTAAAATTTTCAAGAAAAATGAAAATTGAAATCAAGAAAGAAAAAAAATTATTCAAAAGAAAGGAAAATAAAAAATTGGCGAAAATAATAAACGCTTTAAGGGTTAAATTCGCTTTGTTAAATTTTTTATTTTTTTTCAATTTTCCTTTCATTTTGTAGTTATTTCTTATGGTTATCCATGGTTAGATTTCCAGATTATAATTTATTTGACACGAAGTTAAAATTAAGGTTAAAACCTTTAATTATTTTTTTATTTTCTTTTAAAAAATGCACTGAATATGAAACGAAATTAGAATAGTTTTACATAGAAAAATATTGCATTTTTCAAAGCATTTTGAAATTTACTTTAAGCGACAAATTTTTCATCATGTTTTCCAAACATTAAAATTATAATTTCGTTTTTTAAACTTAGTTTGTATAAAAAATTATCGTACCAGAGAGATCTTTTTAATAACAATCATTTTTCATTAAAAGAAAAAATAAAATTGAATTGAATATAAAATTAAAAATTTATGAATAATTTTATGTTATAATTTTACCATTTATTTTTAATACTTATATAAAATAAAAACGTGTGAATTGAAAGTTATTAAACTAAACTCTCTAGGACACCCACATAGTTTTTATTAATTATTTACAAAAAGAAAAGAAAAAGCCTTTGACACTTTAACTTTCTAATTTCTTTTGTGTATAAGTGCCATAGGTATTTGTAGTAAAAGAAAAATTTTTATTCAAATAACTTGCCATTTTATCGCACATATAGAACAACGTTATGTCACACATGATAAATTAACATTATGACACTCTCGTTCTACTTATAAGTTTAAATTTTACTAGAACTGCTACAATTTGACACAATATTATTTTTATAACGAAAGAAGTACTTTTTTACAACACTGGCTTAGTAAATTGGTGAAAAAAATTGTATTTGAAATTCAGGCAGGCTCAACGCTAACATTGTAGCAATTTTACTATTAAATTCTATTTTTGCCATATGAAAATTAGATGGGTAAATAGCGTTTTATCATATGGCAAAGTAACCGTGGTATAACCATCAGTTTTTGGTACTATGTTAGCTTTTAATTAAATCTTCTGGTAAAATTAAATTCGGAATATTTTCATATTTATATACATTTTTACCATATTTAATGTTATGATAGTATTCTCGTTTAATTATTATATGAATATAAGATCAAGTCAAGGACAATCGTGGCGCATATTAAAAAAAAAATTGCTTCTACAAAACTGTCTGAATTTTCCAATTGTAAATTTTGTTCCAAAAGCAAATTGATTTCATTACATTTTGTTATCAAATCCTAAAAGTGCATATTTTTAATGACATATGTAGCTAGAAAATTTTAGATATTTAAATTTCAATTTTGATTTCGATTATTGGATAATTGGATATTTTATAAAATATTAAGTTGAATTTATTTTTGACATTATTGGAAATAAAATTGATGAAAAGATCTCCGTCGTTCAAAGAAAAAATCTTATTTTCAAACAATCTCTTCTTTAACACATTTCCGTATAAAATCACTGAAATTTAAATGTAGCTCTTCTTTATTTAAAAAAAAATAGTTATGTTTTGGAATTTTAATCTTAAATTAATTTACATAATTTAGTAAAAGATTAATGTTGTTGATGAAATTATATTTTTTTATTACGTTTGTGGCAAAAATTTCATTATGTAAATGTAAAGCAATAATGATGAATTCGAAAGCATTTAAAATGTTTTTTGTTGCATTCATTATGATTTAAAAATTCAATTAATATTTTACAAGTTTTGTTAGAGTTCGCTTTTTATTTACTAGAGTGGTGGTATGCAACCTGCAATGTTCAAAAATATTTGTGATTTGGCATTCCCTTAGGTTTTATGGAATCCAAAAATTTTGTGTTCAATCACATTAAATTTTATTTCCGATATTTTATTTCGAAATTTTATTTTAAATCAAGTTACTCAATTTAAAACGAAGTAATACGATATCTTAACAAGGCTTCAAAAGGGTTCATATAGATTCACTAAATACGATTGCTCAATATAGAACTAAATACGATTCTTTAATGCCTGTTTGATCAGATGTGCGGTTAATTTTCTTTCTTAATTTATGGTTGTTAAATAACATTATATCGGAAATTAATATTATTTTGCATAAGTCATAAATTTAGTTAATATGTGGCAACTTCACTAATAAATTTTCATACCGCAATGTAGGTTATTACACAAAAGCCTATAAATTAAAATTAATATTAAATACAAGATAAGTTCGAGAACTTTAAAGAAATTTTTTTATTGACATTGAAAATTTTAATAATCGTTCATTCTGTCTAGATCAATTAAATTATTTACATGTACATTTTTACATATTATATTCATTGTATGTAAATTATTGATTTGTGGTTTAGAATTTAATATTATTGTAATTAAATAAAATAACTTTCATAATTTCTTTTTTTTTAAATTTATATTAATTATGTATATAGAGTGCAGAATTTACAATGTAAGTCAATTTTTTAAAGCTAAACCGCAATTTAAAACAGCAAGTAAAAAAAATTCGAGAAAAATTTTTAATTTATTGTATAAACATAACTACTTATATGAATTTCTTTTGAAAGTGACAGTATTATGTATATAATATAAGTTGATACATTATGTATAATAATTATTGCAAATACAATTTGATTTACACACGATTATGTGTATATATATAAGGCTGTGATGTAGGTATACGTGCATTTCCACATTCCAATTGCACAATGATTTAGAAAATATTAATAAATAATTTATTAGAAAAATAAAAATATTGGAATAAAGTCACGATATTGCAATTTATTATTAATGCACAGGCCATTATGTAAGTACACTGTTGTATTTTTTTTTACAAATCGTACATAATGCAATCATTTGTATAATATTAAATTTCTATAGAAATTCATTATACAATTGGTTTTTCATATGTTTATGTATACGGACGGCTACATCTTTACCTATATTTATAATAAACTTAATATAAATTTGTACATGTGTATGGATGCATCTCTTATTATGCATCTAATTGTAAAATTCTCTTGTATAAGATTTATTATGTCATTGTAATCTTATTAAATGACATTTTCATGAATTTCTAATTATATTTTGTTTTACAGCATTAATTTAACATTTTTTTTAAGTATATTAATCAAACACTTGTTAAATTACTCCACAATGTTTAGATCTTATTTAGAGTCATAAAAAATTGAGAGCTCTGAAATTTAGGTTAAAGAATATGCTGTTAATTTGAAATTTTAATATTGATGAATTGGCCATTTTACATACTGGTCTGGTTCTCATGTTCAAAGCCATATACTATTACTGCAAACACTCGTCTCTGTAAACTCTTCTTTTAAGAGAATAATTAATTAATAGACTTAAATTTCAACAATTATTATTAGTAATTGAGTTGTACTACTTTGATAAAATTTCTGAATGTTCCGAAATGAAAATGACATTTTTTATAAACTTTCGAAATTCATACTTTCTTAATATTATTTTTAGATTATTACAGAAATTTTGTACCAATTACTGTACGAAATTTTTTGTAATAATCTAATCTAAATAAATAATGGAAAAATAATAAAGAAAAATTGTAAAAATTATCCCATTATGGAGTCTTTTCTTCAATAAAAATAATGCTCTGAACAGGAACGAAAGGATGGTTAAAATGGTAAAGAAAATGAATGATCTATTTGCTTTGATTTTCAAATAAGAAGACATTTTCTAGAAAAATGATCTCATAACTTAAAAATTATTATTTGAGCATTAAATTATTGAAATTATTATTTTGCATACTTGTATATCAAATATGGAAAATATGGAGTTATCTTGCTGTAAATTCAAAATCTTTAATAAATTTAATAAAAAAATATTTAATAAATTTATTAAAAAGTCTGAATTTTTTTTGTATATAAGGTTCGTCTTTTGGAAAAATTTAGCAAACTGGCCCATTTTAATTGAAACAAATATGATACAACTAAACTGCGCTTCTCGCCCATTGTGAATTTGATTCAATTATTATTTCCTTTGTTTATTATTGTGTAACCATATTATCTTTGCAAAAATTAAAGAATATTGTGTATTTAAAAGTATTTTCTAAAACAAATTCTAATATGTGAAAAGAAAATTTAATTATGATTTATTATTATCGGTTTCGTAACAGCGTATTCAATACAGTGTTTTTGTAATGCTAATTAACACCGCTTCATAATTTTAGAAATGCAATTTTGCTTATGTCATTCATATTGAATTTTATCTTTGTATAAATAATAATTAATACGAAAGTTACATAAAAATCGTGTTATAAGAAAAATATTTGTTACAAGATTATGAAAAACTTTCTTTAATAAATAAATAAGTGTGATGCTAAAGAATAATTTAAAAGTTGTAAATAGAAAAAAAATTTACAAAGTTTAATATATCGATTTCATTAATTATGAACACTATCTTGTTCTATGTGAGCTAGAACTATAAATAAAATGATGATCTAAGTTTTAAATAATACATAAGTATATTATTTAAAATTTGATATTTTTAAAAGCTATTGATTTCATTAACAAAGTAAAATTTAAATTTCTAAATGCGTACCTTAAGTTAGATGTAATAATATTGACAGTGTATTTGGGCGAATTTTCAAAACCTCTAATATGATGTTCTTAATGGGAATTTAGTAGCTTTATCAAGTAAAAATTTGGAAAATTCTTGTAACTTATTTTTAATTACTGCAATTTGTATCATCAAAATTATTCTTTTAATATATTTACATTTTCCATTTCCCTTCCGACAAGTCATAGGCCAGCTATGAAAAATTGTTTAATTTATACAAGATCGTATTGGAGAGAAGCGTTTTCCTTTAGTTATTTAACAGAAGTTTAATATTTGCATCGTTTCCATCTGAAATGAGCTAAATCAATTTTTATCGTAAATTAAATATTACAAAGCTTGTGTTTAGAGTACATAATTCAAAAATGTAGTTAAGAGCGATGTTCTATATTAGCATAAAATCTCTTTACAACAACATATTATTTATTTTCACTTCATGTCCAGCTACATACATGTACATATTGACATTATGATTCCTGGAAAAATAATAGATTTTCAAAATTTTAAATGTACTAGGTCTCCTTCAAAAAAAAAAAACGATTTAATTATGGTTTAGAGAGCATTATGAGCAATTTTCTTATTCAAAAAGTGTTAAAACATTCTTATTATAAGAAATTTTTACATGTGGTTATGGTGTATACTTATATATCAGAATTCTTACAACATTGTGCTATCAAAATAGATTTGAACATTAAATTGAAATAGAAAAATTTAAAATTTATTGTCTAAGGTTATATTTTACTCAACAGCATATTAAAATTCCATACAAATACAATAAGTAGCCTAAATTTCAATATTTAAATTATACACAGTTGTTTTCTTTTAAAATGAATGTCATCCACTTGTAAATGTCTAAACAAGTGTTTTCTGTTTAGGTATTGCTTATTTTCTAAAATTTTATTATAAAGTTTCAATCTTCTTCTATTTTAAAATTTAAAATCAATTGAATTAATTAAATTGAAATTCATATGTTTTCCATACCCACATACATACATACATATATTACAAACTAGAATGTATAACACATAGTTTATATGCAGAACTTTCTTGCTATAACCATATTGCGATCATTTTTTTTTCAAATTTGCTCCAATTTTCGAATTTTCTCTACATACATGCCTCATAGTAGCACTATTCTAACGTTCCATGATTCTATAGAAATTTAATTTTGCTTATGAATAATTTTCACTTCAATTACGTTTTTTTTTTGCTTCTTCTTCTGTCTCGTATTACTTTTTATGCTAATTTTTTGATATTTACATTTAAATGCTGACTTTTTCTATAAACAATTTACGTTTTTGTTTTGTAAAATATTTGCTTTATTCCTAACAGCCACATATGATTTTTTTTTGTATATAACAACTGCGTAAAAAACAAAGTAATATAAATTACTTTTCTCTTCTCTTATTTACAAAGTTTACTAACTTTATAACAATAACCATTCAACCTACACACTAAAGATAAATAGTTAAATAATAAAAAGGAAAAAAAATAATTTTTATATTTGATTTTTAAGTTTTTTAATTTTTTTTGTTTTAAAATTGAAATCGCGCAGTTAAAAATGCTTTTTTTTTTTTACAACATCACAATATTTATTTACAATGTATGTATAAATTTTGTAAAGATGGTAAGCTTATGATAAAATTATATGCGCAGTATTTGTAAAAGAAATGTCACATTTTATTTCATGTCAAAAGTAAATTGTATTGCTTCTGTTTATGCATGCGCATACTGTGCTATATGCTAAGGTAAAATTTCTGCACATACTCGTGTAATCATTTGTGTACCGTATAAAGCTAAATTACATATAAAACTGAGCTATATATATTTCATTTTTGCGTTTGGAATGTTAAAATCAATTTTGTTGAAATATAGTTAATCTTGCCAGTTCTGTATAATCTAAAAAATTATTCAAAGCAAAATTTGTGTACAGACTACACTAAATATGAATGCTCCTTGCATTCCATCTTAGAGTAGATTGTTATACAAACTTTTATATGACAAAAAAATTGAAAGAGATATGTACATTTTAATGGGTTGCGTTTAATATAAAGAAAAGTAAGTTATCTTAGGTAATAATTCAAACTACTCGAGACTAACCTGAAATTGACTTTATATCAGGCGACGCTTTCAATCTGTAAAATCCCGTTAAATAGGAGTAAGTAAAAAATAGTTTTAAATATTTTAAATTCAACATTAATTTTCCACATAAAGACGTAAAATTTAACGCAAGAAAATATATGCGTTGTACAAATCCTCTGAACTATTCCATTGTATGTGTTAACATAATTACAGTTTGAGTGTTATATACCCCTAAAAGGGATGTTTTCATTTAAAGTTGTATGTACTATAGTTTTCTTGTATAGTTTAACTCTTATAATCTTGTATGAATTCATAAAATTAAATAATAAATTAATGAATTTCAAAGTTAAGAAATGCAGAATTTGCGTATGTTGCGTATTGCGTATATGGAAATTTTTAAAAAATCAATTTAATTCAAAGCAATATTGCAAGAGTAAGTTATCGAAAATTCTGAAATAATGAAAATGATAGAAGAGTAATAGAAAATTATGGAATAATGAGAATAAATTTAAATATAATATTTGCGAATCCTAAATTTTAAATTTCAACTTTATTTTAATATTTTATCGACTCTGTTTTAATATTCCTATAAAAGCTTCAATATTACTTAATCAGACACATGTATGCAACCAATAATCTATCAGTATGTCAACATTTATATAGCGTAAATATTAGATTTATTATTTAAGCTTATATACTTATATAAGTATAATATGTATATAATATATAAATAATAATATTTACCTGTTTATCCGCATTCACCATAATGTCTGCCATAATAATTATTATTATGTAAATCATTTTTAATATCACATTAATAATAAATTTTTTAAACCAAGAAATTTTTGTTTGGTTTTTTGTTTTTGGGCTTTTTTTTTAGTTCCGGTAGTGTTTTTCCATAATTTTCTATTGGCATTTTCTTTTTTACTAAAGAGCCAATTCTTTCTAAACTAAAACACGCATTTTAAAAAAAATTTTAATAGTTTTTAATTAAGTTAACACAAAAAAGAAATAAAGTTGAATTGACAAAAAAAAATTTAATGTTTTAAAAGCTTAAAATCATAACGAAATGCGCAAAAACTGTTCTGTTCTCTAAAATTTTCAAACATTCTTGGGAATTAAAAATATTAAATAAAAAATATGAATAAAATAATTAATATAAAGATATGTACGAGTATTAGAGGAATGTAGACTTAAAAAAATTTTAAACGCTAGATAAATTTTATCGTACATGCTAACTAATTATTGGCATATAATTTGTGAGATTAGTTTTGAAATATAACATTTGATTTTTCAATACATACTTAGTTCGACATTAAAAAATTTTGCTGCTCTAACATGTTCGATGTAGTTATACATATGTTCGATATGTAATCAAGTTGGATGGTTATGAGTTCGATATGGTATCATAATACGAGTATGTTCGATACGATATCTCTTAATAAAATTGGTTATATCCTTTTCTTGTTAAAACTATTTAAATAATAAACTGATAACTTTACTTTTTGGAATTAAGTTTTCTTTAGGGGTATTTTAAATTCTACAAATACTTATTCTTGATTTTCCATACCTCCAATTACTGCAAATTTCATAAATAAGCTAGAACTACAGAAAATTCGAACATAACATTAGCAAGCATATATAAATATTTGGGAAACAAATATAAATAAATGTAATCTCGATATGAAAAGAATAATAAGAGATTCAAGAGATATGAAAGGAAATAACAACAGATTAAAAATTTGAGAACATTTTAAAATAATTTAAATATAAGATTGAAAGAGAGGATCAGGTTGTACAATATTCAAACACCTGAGAGCTTGATTGCTTAAATTCTTTCATTTTACATTCTAAATTCAAAATTTGCTATTCATAAGCAAATCAAATTCACCTCATATCTTTTTGTTTCTTTAGAATAAGTTCTGAGTACAACTATTTCATAAACTAGTTAAGTATATTTAATCTAGTTCAAGTTTATTACAAAAGCTTAAAATTAGTAGCACTTAAAGTTTAAATGTGGCGTACACATTAAATAATAAATACTATTCTAGTAGATTCAATTTTTAAGAAAGAAATATTTCATGAATGAAAAATTGTAAAAAAATTAAAGAAAAGTAAGAGTACAAAAGAAATTATTTTTAAAACTCTTGAAAAAGGTATTCAATTAAATTGCACTATATAATATGAGATTGAAATTTTAAACAGCAAATAAAATCATATATGTATGTATATATGGATGTATTTACTTATGATGATAATTTCAAATTGTAATGAACGTTTTCCGTTTGTACTTATTTACCCTATATGTCAGTTTGCATTTGCAAATTATTGTGTGTATGTAGAAACAATTTAAAATTGACTAGACAGTAATTTTTCGTTCCGCTTTATAATCCATTAAATATGATGTGTAAGTTAAAATTTAAAATAACAACTTGAATATTTTGGATATTTCGTAACTTACTCAATAATCGCTCAATAATGAATCAGTGAAAATATTTCAATTAGCGTTTATGGAACTTTTTGACCTTGCAATCCAAATTTTCAAATAAATAATATTAAAATAAAGCAAAGCTCTGAAATCGCGGAATGAATTCAATATTTAATGAAATTATTAAATTTTTTTTTTCAAAGACCTTGAAGAAGCTTTTTTCGTCACTTTGTTTTTGGATTGGTTTGTGCTCATATCAGTTTTTTTATATACTAGTTTCTTTTGATGGTTTTCTTATTTTTCTTTTGCCAAATATTGACGTTTTGGAATGTGTGTTTTAAACTTTTAAAAGAAATTGAATTTTATTTAATTTATTTGACTTGGTTTTTTTTCGCTCTTATGTTTTTTTGTAGTTTCAAAACTAGAATTGCGCACTTTAATTTTTAAGCTTTAATAAAATTATATAGCCAATGTAATAAAGAAAAAATATAATATAAAAGAAATCAAGTATAGATTTAAAAGCGATTTAATACCGTGAATAATATTTTGTTTTTATGGTCAATTATGATATTTGGACACCCTTTATATGACATTCGAATTTGTGAATTCATTTTATTATCATTTTATATTGTAATATTAGAAATGTTATAAGGATTATGAGAGTATCTATTTCTCCGTATTGATTTTAATTAATGGCATCATTAGTATTAGAAGCTAAATTTTTTCAATTTTTAATTATTTGGGGAAAAAATTAAGAAAATTACTGAAAATCTACTAAAACTGACTAAGGTTTGATTTTGTTGTGGGATCTTGAATTTTCTCTACATTTAAATACATATGTGTTTTCATATACCAGTTATCGTTTATATAATGATGTATGTGTATATATGCGGATCGACAACTTGCTATTTCCATTTCGCTAGATGATGAGCATGTAAACCAGTCTGTGTTCTATGATTTAACCATCAAAATCATTATAAATAACCATCCCAATTATTCGAAATTAAAGTGTGTTCCAATTATAATTTAAAATGATTAATACAAATTAAAGTGTGTTTACTAAAATTCTATTAATTAAATACATAATATGTAAAGCAAGTAAATTTAGACGTTTGCTATTAATGTTATCTAATAGATTAATGAAAATTTTTAATAGGTATTGCAATGTTGTAGAAACATTGAGTATCTATTTGCTTCGTAGTTTCAATTGTTCGCTTAATAGCATCGCAAACCACAAATTTTTATTAATTAAAATTTAAGTTAATTTTGCTTAAAACTAAGACAGAAATGTTTTTAAGAAAATATTTCAATATAACAGTGAGAAGAAGTCTAAAGAAACATTTTTAATCTGTCAATCTAATAATATAATTGTATAGTATAATATAATATACGAATATTCTCATTATGAGTAACTCCTTACAAAACTATAATTTTTAATACACTGCAGTAGATATTTAATTTTCATATGAAATATTTGTGCTTGATTGGCAGTTTAATAATATATTGTTCTAAAAATTCAAATAAAATTAATTTAAAATTTTATTTATAACAAATACTTGTTACTAATTTGTAAAAAAACAATAACCATTAAATGAACGAAATTTTGAAATTAATGAAAATTTAATATAATTTATTAAAGATAGATTATTATTATTATTGGAATTCGTTTAAATTTTTGCAACAATTATTTAATCGAAGTAAAAACTTCTTTTTATATTAATTTGAAAAATGTTTGACAGAATTGACTTATTTCTGCGGAAATACAACTAATTTAATACTTATCAGTTAGTACTGACAACCATATATTAATTGGTTTTTTTCTAGTAAATAGACTATAATTTATTATGGCATTGAATAAGGTCAAATTATAAAAAAAAATATACACAATATAGATTTGCAAAATTTTTTTTTTTTGCTAAAATAAAATTGAAAATTTTGTTAGAAAACATAGTTCTAGTAAAAAACTTAAATTCTTTGTCTGATTTTGATTGATTTAATTCAATAATAAAAGTTTTTGAGAGTATAATTATAAAGTACAAGCAATTTCTAAAATTATAACTAATAAAAAATTTAGATTATTTAATTTTATTTAGATTATTTAAATTTAGATTATTTAAATTTAGTAATTTTCAAATATTGAGAAAATATTGAAAATTTACTGAAATATTTACTAAAATTTGGTTATATTGTGGTATTTACTCTTCAATAAGTTTTCTTTACATAATACAAAATGTGCTGTTCATTTACGAAGCACGTCCTTTTGCTTCATTAGGGTAAATGTCTTTTTATAATTGTTTTACTTATAGGGGTAACAATGTAATGTATTGCTATAAATTTTAAATACTAATTGTGTGTTAAATTTTGTTCCAAATTTTCCTATCGTTAATAATAAAATTAATTTTTTTATTTGAATGTAATTTCTCGAAAATTTCCGAATTCTCTAAAGAAATTAACAACATAAAACAATATAAAATTTTCTAATTTAGTATCAGCTACTAGTTTTTGAGTAAATCAAACTTTTATTAGTAGTCATTTTCGAATAAATGTTACAATTTGCGTAATTGTTATACAAAATATTATTAACTTAATTGTTGTCATTGGTTATGGCACCGGTCCTTTAATCGAAAAGTCTCGGGTCAAATCCCGGTCAGCTTTATATACACAATACTTACAAATATTATACAAATAATTTTCACATATTCATAATATTCGATATTAAAAAAATCTAAGAAAAATAAACAGAAAATATTAATAAATTAAAATATATAAAGAAAAACTACGGCAGGCTAGTCATATACCTAGCTAAAGCTCTATGACTCAATGAACTAGGGCATGATATCGCCCTAGGTTCCACACTAGTACAAGGGGAAAAAATTGTTTTAATAAAGTTGAACGTTGCAATTTAGAAATCTATATCTACAAATCATTTCATGTGATTAAAATTTTTGTGTATAAATTTGTTTCTTAACAAGTTCCAGTTTCAATATTAATTGATACTACAAATTAAAGATTCTTTTATTTGTGGAACAAATTATTTTACATTCTTCATGTTATATAAGCTGTACGGTTTTAGTTATACGACTTTTTTTGATATTCTACTGAGTATTGATCGATGAATCATCACTATTAATGTTAATGATATTGTAATACTAGTATTACAACAAAATTTCTGTATAATCATTATTATTATTATTATTATAATTTTTTCAACATCATTACATTTTTTAATACGGTTCACCGGATTCTTTTTTTATTTATTTTTTTTTGTTCCGCTTTGTTATAATCCGAATATTATTATTATATACATAATATAATTATACATAAAACCTTACGTTACATAATCATTATGAATTACAAACAAAACATAAATTTTATTATAAAAGAAATCCAATAATTTTCTACTAGCTAGATATTGGATTTTTTCTTTCATACAATCTCAAACAAAATTTACAAAACACACACACTTCAATAATAAAAAAAATATTCATTAAGTGTAAATTAGCAACAAGTTGCTAGCAATTATATATTTGTTGCTTAATATTATTTCGCTTCTACTACTCCCAACATATTTTATATTATTTTCGCCTTGAACTTGAACTAAAAATAAAATTATAGATATGAAACATAAGAAAAAAAAAAAGTGAAAAGTAATCATATGTTTTTTCTTTTAAATAAATTGTTGTAATTCCATCATTATTATGCTAAAATGATTCAGCATTAAATTACAAAAAGAAAAGAACATTTTTCATTTTCTTTTCCATATTTTGTTATCAACTTGCATGATAGTAATAGTATATAGTATACAAAGTAGATCATTAATATTCTTAAATAATTATGAACAGTAATTTAATTATGAAGTTTTAAATTTCAAAAAATTGGTGTAAGACGCGCTTTTATGACTGAAAAGTTTTAAATTCGAAAATATTTTAAAAAACTTGAACTTATTGTGGGGGTATAATGTAGATAAGAAATCATTTTATTGATTGAAAATTTCATAATTTGTTCTATTCATTTTAGGCAAATGAAAAATTTTAAAAAATAACATGTTCAGTAGAAAACTTGAATTGTAGGCATGATGTCTTGTAATGGAATTTATAGTAATAAAATTCTTAATAAAATTTGTAGTAATAAATTATTAGAATTTTTAGTAATAAATACTCTAATAATGGTTATTATAAAAATGACAATTTTATACAAGCTTAATGGGATACGATATCCGAAAGGTATTCGAACATTAAAGTAAATAAAATTTATAGAAGAAATTTAAAATTAGTAAAAATTGATATTCCGTAAGAAAATAGAAAATAGAAAATTTTTGGCACATAATTTGTAGATTCTTGTAGGTTAACTTTGCATATGTAGTACGAAATTCGCTGTAGGATTTTGAAGTAAAAAAATTTAAGGTGAATTATATAGGAAACTAAATTAAATTTTTAACTCTTTTAAGTAGTGAATAATTAACTATTAACTGTTTTTAAGTGGTAAAATATTTGTAAAACTTTCTCATTGTCTGTACAAAATTAATGAGGTAATAACTCCGTCATTATTTGCAGATAATGGTAATAATTACATTTTTATATAGGTAAAAATTCTATATAGTTTGTTTTTTATGTGAAATCGCTAAATAATAGCGGAAATGATAAAACAAAATTCAAAAAAAAAAATGGAAGGGTTTTTAAGTTTTATTTTTCCTTCTGACCTATGTTAAATAAGTACGTTAAATGTATAAAATAATTAAGCAAATATTAATACGTAACTTCAATTACCTATGACAAATTTTTTAATAATAATTCTCTTATATTTTCGTGCTAATTTATCGGTATTTTTGGAATTGAATGCTTTTCTCATGAACAATTTCGGAATTAGGTTGTAGGAATGTGGTTATGATTTCGATCCCAACTTTACATTTAATTGTTTTAAATTATGCGAATCTCAATGAACATTGTCATTAATAATGCTTTAATAAACAAGTTATTCAATGAAATTAATCAAAACTGTATCAAAATTTCTTTCATTTTCTTTTTATTTTCGTTGCATACATTTAGGATAAATTTCGATTTTAATTTTTCTGTAAACTGCCTGACGGACAAAATAATTTTATATATTCAATAAAATTTATTTATTTATTTTTTTTTTTGTTGAAAAATGTCTTACACAAATTAAGTTTGACAGTAGCATAATAAAGGTATAGTATAGATGTAGAAAACAAACTGCGGTGGTGCGAATGATGAAGTGATATTGAATTTTTCATTTCGAACAACAACAATTTATATGGTTATTAAGACAAATATTTATTTTGCAACAATTGTAATTACAATTAGAAGAAATGAAAAGATAAATATAAAAATTAAAGAAAAAATTTTATAAAGACGTAATATAAAACAAATAATTATTTAAAGCCTGCTCACTGTGAGATAAAATGTAATAAAGAAATTTTGTTAGCAATGTAATATAACATCAATAAAAATTTTTTGTTTTTAATTAAACTAATTCTTAAATAAAGTGTATAATTGGTAAATTAAGTAGTTAATAAATTAAAGGATTAATATAAGAGTTAGATGGGATATTGAGCTTCAAAAAGAGAAAAAAACTACGACAGGGTAGCCACCTATCTAGTTAAAATTTTATGACATAATAAAACTAGGGCATGGCTCAATGTCATGCATTAGCTCCATGCTCCTCCTAGGAATAATGAAGCCACTTTTATAAATTGAAGCCACTTGCAATAAATTGAATATCACTTGTATTAGAGATCTTCAGCAATAATCTTAAATGACTCTTTGAATTTGCATACATGGCGAATATATCGGATCTTGTAATATACCATTTCGATGAAATTACACTATCATATTATAAACGATATTCGGAATTTTAAATCCAAAAATTTTTAAATTGAAAAAATTTTTACATTTTCCTTTGATAATATTTACAATATAGATTTAAAGTGCTAATGTTTTCAAATTTTTTTTTTTGTACATTTTTTTTGCGACAGTCAAACGAATCGCAGGAATTGAAGGTTGAATTATTATAATTATATTTACGTAAAAAAAAATGAGACATACAAAATGCATAAAATAAGGTCATTCTTTTGTAGACTACAGAAATATCCACATGCCTTGGTATTTATACATAATATGAATTTGCAACCATAATACCTACACACGAATACTTATTGTATATGTAAATGTATACTTAATTGAATAATGTATAAGAGTTTTGAAGGTTTCATTTTAGCGTTAAAAATTTTTGAAAAAACATAAAAATACTAAAAAATTTTCTGCTTTAATTTTTTTTTTGACAGAATTAAGTTAAATTAAAATTTTAAAATGACCGTAATTTTTAGTTAAAATTTTTAAATTAATGAGAAAAAGATTAATATTTAGGCAATGTAGATTGTAACTTAATTTATTATGAGCGAATTTAAGTCAAAATTAACTTGTACAAGCCCGAATACAAAGTCATAGTTTAAAGGTTTTTTTAATTGTAATAAATAAACTGAAATGCAGTTTTTATAATTTTATAACTGTATATGTATATTGCATTTTTAAGATTTTAGCGAATTTAAGAATAGTATTGTTTAAAAGCAACTATAGTTGTTGTATTGTAGTGTATTGGCTGTCAAATTGTTATTCAATTAAAAGCCTGTCAAGCGAATTTGAGAGACAATTATAGATGTGAAAATGACAATAATTTAATATAATATAATTTGGATGGATTTTTAAAATAACACTGATTTAGAAATATCCTACTATCTACTATTAATAGCCAAAACTCAAATGTGCACCTAGTTCTGAAAGGGTTGTTCAACTCATAATATTTCCCGATTTAAAAGGAAAAACATAAATTTTTTTTTTTAAATATCAAGTAAGAAACCCAAGGAGATGAGCTTCTTTATTGGCCTTTAAGAAAATCGTGAAGTAAACCGAAAAAATTAAACATTTCCTTTACTTATTTTACAATACTGTTTCGGGAGTACAATTAAAATTTTCGAACACCCTATTTGTTTTTTATTAAAACTTGTACTAATTCGAATATGTTCTCTATATAGTTGAGTTAATTCAGATATGATTTATATATTTATTAATCATGTAGAAAAATTACAATAGTGTAACCGCTTAATTGAACGGGTTAAGTGTAAATTAATTTGCATGAAATATATTATTATGTGGAAAATGCTCGTGAAGTATAACTTAAGGCTGTAAAACAAAAGAAAAGAAAAATGTAAATAAATATTCAGTTACTATTTTGCTATTTACCGTTACTAAAAAATTACTCCGACATTTTGACGTTTTCACATTTGTCATACCTATTTTTATTAACTTTCATTTTATAATTTTATTTTAATAATGCGCTTTATTTAGTCATCTGTATTTGTATTTCCACACAAATCAAAAGTAAATATTTATTAATGTAATTGGTAATACACACAAAGAATAATTAAGAAATAAAAATTTAATTGTAAATTAAAATTTTCCCTTGTTTAACAATTTAGTTTAAATTTATGCCACCAAAATGTCAATACAATTATACTAAAATAAGAAAACGAAAAAAGATTTTTATAAAATTCAATATCTTAATGAAATAAAATAAAATATACTTATATTGTGTTTATATTTATATGTATATAGTGTTGTGCATACACGTATGCTTATATACGCGACATCAATAAAATTTAATTATATACATATTTTGTTTAGCCTTGCATATATTGTATGAATTTTTGTTCTTGTATGAGTTGCACTTATTTTACTCTTTACACGTGGATCATTATTCTTAGTATATAAGATGTTTGCATTACAATTAATGTAATTTTATTGTGCATAATAGAATAGAAGTAAATTTATTAAATTATTGAAAATTAAACCAAAATTTTTTGTTAAGAGCTTAAAATAACCATTTGAAACATCAGTTTGCCACAGAAAGAGGATCAAAAAAGTGCATCAAAAATCTAAAATGAATGGTTATTCTGAAATATATAAATGGATATATTTGAAAATGATTTATGTAAATGAAAATTACGGTAAACGGATATTTACTTCATATTTGCCTATTCTCATTCTGTCAAACACTTATTTGTAGGGTACTATGTACACATACTTTCAAAAATATCTAACAAAATATTATATTTAAAGCTATTTAATATATTTTTATTAAACCTTCCTTTCTATTATGAATTTTATTTCATTAGAATTGTTTATAATATACAGGGCATTGGGTGCCGAGAACAATAAAATATTATAGATTTAACATAATATGATTGTAGTCTAATCACAATAATATTAGTAAAATTTTTATAAAATTATACCAAGATTTGTACATTATACAACTGGAGTTTATTATTTTTCATTGAATTGCTTAATATTCTATACCTCCTTAATTTCTCTAGGAAAATTGAAGTCTCATTTTCTATTTTCCATACAAAAAAAAATATTTAAATTATATTTTTTGTTTACATTTAAAATAGACTATAAAACTCATAATACTCGTAAAATAATCCTCAACTTTTATTAAAATTTATTATTATTTGAATTCCAAATCAATTTTTCATTGTGTGCTCCCATCATAAAAGTGTAAATTAAGTGGAACTGCAAAGAATTTTTCTTTTATTTGAAAATCTTTTAAAAATACATTTAATTGGGCGCAATCAAGGATAAAAATTTTTGTTTTTTATAAAAATATCCTTTAGAAAATAATTTATAAAATTTTTTTGAAAGTATTTTTATGGCTTTTAATTTCATATTTTAAATTCAATTTCATAAAGAACAAAAGAATTCAATTAAAAAAGGAATTTTTTTGTTTTCATATTTTCTGAGTAGATGAGAAAAATTTTTTAAAGAAATTGATCAAAACATAAATGCAAAATCAAGGATTTTTCGTCAAAATTTAATTAAGAAATTTTTTTCGGAAAAAAGTTAAAATTGCAAATTATATTTTTATTCACTAAAAACAATCAATATTCAACCAGTTAATTCTCATTTAATCTAATCTATTAATATTAACTTTTAAATATTTCCTTCTTTGCCTTATAACTTTACTATATGTCCTAAGATTTTGCATGGTATGTAGATGATAAATTAAATTATACGTGAATTGTTGTCTACTTCTCCTAAGAAAAATTTTCTGCTCATAATTTGTAAATCTTGTCTTTTGCTTTTAAAATTTATTCCTCAATTGCTATTAAGCGTTAATAAGCATTAAATGTGTATATACTCGGATCTGATTTTGTTTGCTTTTTTATATCCACAGGTAGAAAGTGTACAAATCCAAAAGCTTTAACTTCCAAATCCACTATATTTAAAACAAAATTTTGTAAAATAGTTAACCATGTTCAATTTATCGAATAACAAAATTACAAAGACCGTATTACATTGAAAAGATGAAAATAATCGCCGAATTTTCAGTAAATCAAAATTGTTAAAATAATTCAACCTATCTCTTTTTCAAAGAAGGTCTTCAATAATGTAGTTTTTGGACTGAAACTTTTGTAATCTTCTATAAAAACGTTTTAGAAATTTTATTATTATCTTAGAATTTTCGTTTCCCAATGTTCGTTCCAACCACAATTTGCAGAGTGATAGTCACAATAATGACTGAAAATGAACTTACATTTTCAATTCAATCGAAATACAATACTATACTCGTATCTAAAGTAGCTGTAGTATTTTATCTTAAATTACAAAAAAAATACTTAAAATGTAATAAATAATTATTTCTTTAAAATATTTTTAATTAATAATTATTTAAAATTTGTGGTTAAAATTTGAAAAAAAAAATAATGTGGTTAAAATGATTTTATTTTCGTTCTACAAAACCGAACTATAATATTGCAAAACTTAGCAATATTTTAATTTATTATTAGAATTAGACTATTACCATACTCTAGCTGGCTAGCTATTACGAATTTTTATTAAATATTTTTAATTTTATTATTAAAATAATTTAAATATTACTTCATTATTTTGAATTTATGAATAACATGTTTAATTTTTTTCATTATTAATTAAATATTATTTAAAATAAATTATTCCGAATGAACTTGAACAAAATAAAATACATGTTGGTATATACTATGTAAATCATATATGTATATTATATTTAAAATATATTTGTGTGTAGTACGCTTATGAATATTTCTATTTAAAAAGAAATTGCAAAAAAGAAAAGAAATAATTTTTAATTGAATTTTAATTATCAAAATGTCCTTGAATTTTCCATACACAGAGAAGATGTTCTGCTAACTTATAGCAAATGATTTATAAAAATTTAAAGAATATTATTAATTTTTTTTTATTTAAATAAAATTTACTATATACTTATAATCTTACATACATACATTAGTTTTTATCTTATTTGAATTCTATTAGAGTATTGTAGTAAAAAATTAAAAATTCCGCCTTAAATATGTTTAATTGAAAAAAATATTATTATTATTATTATTTGATTTAATTTCAATTATGTCATTTCATTGATTTTTTTATATTTTAATAAAAACTTGTTGTGTGGTTAAAATTAATTTAATATTTTTATGGTTAACTCGCACTTGTATATTATAAAAATATTTAAAATTAATTTAATATGACTTTTTTGATATTCAATTAGTGTTACTAATTGAGAAATTATAAAATTATAAATATACGATATAACACGATATTTAAAAATATAAAAATGAATTAATTTAATTTACGTGTATAACAGCAATATGCGTAACTTAGCATTACGTTGTCTCATATAAAATTACAAATTTTTGATTATTTACAGGCTTCAATTATAACTTATAGACACTGTTCATTAACTTTTTCTTAACATATACGTATTTCAATATTGAACTTATAGCCTTTGTTCGATTATTGTTATTTTGTTATTCATGACCTCAAATATAGAAGAGCCATATAGACATTGTGAAACACATTATACTTTTACAACGTACTTGATATTAAAACAAATAAAAACGTTTCAATCGATCTTAACCGACTGAATTAAACTCTATAGCTTGGAAACCTGACTATAAAAATTAATTTAATTTAAAATTGTCTTTATGGTTGTATGGCAGCTACACGAACCACTGTTGCCATTATTCTAATATTTACAATGTAATTAGATAACCGTTTGCAAAATTTAAAACAGTGCAGGAGTTAACGTGTTCATACTGAAGGCGATATTGTTGCTCATACTTGAGACGATTCATTTAAGTCGTTACGAATTCTATACTAATGTTAATAATATTATATTATAATATAACCTTTTCTAGGGTGCAGAATATAATGAGAGGCCCAAAACATCACCGTACAAAACATATAGTAGATTAATATCATACAATTCTGAGTAAACCAGAATCTAAGTAAAAGTTTTGGAAAAAAATTCCTTGATAAATAATTAGCTATTGTATAGGAAAATTAAAAAATATTATACGTTTTTTTGAGTCAATTCCTTAGGGCTATTCTAATTTAAATTAAATTTGATCGAAGAACTCTTGCTCCATTCACAATAATATGACATTTATTTTTTTTGTTTTTTTATTAAATTGTCAAAAATTTTAAATTAAATGTTCTTTTTTATTAATTTTTTATTTTTATTTAATTTTTTTTACAGAGCTTTCAAAAACAAAAACTGGACATAAAATCTTTTGATTTTAAATTAATAAATATTAAAAAAGAAAAAATTAAAAAAATTCAATCAAAATTAATAATATAATAAAAAAATAAAATTTCAAATCAACGAAGATGCCATCACTGCTTGAAGCAATTGAAGAAAAATATGGGGTGGGATGCTGTGATTTTTCTGGCCCACCAGATCCTCAAGAACAACTTGTGTCAATTTTTGTACCAAAACTGCCACCACTCGTAAGGTAAATATTAATTGTCATTTATAAAACGTAAAATTTAAGCTGAAATTAAAAATTTTTCAATAAATGAATTTTTATTTAATTTTTTTTTAATTTTTTAAATATTTTAGTGTTCCCCAATTATTAGTCCTTAATGACTGTGATATTGATTGTGCTGGTAGTGAAGAAGATCTTAAAAAGAAATGCCATACAGTAAGGGAATTAGATTTGGCACAAAATAAATTAGCCAATTGGAATGAAGTATTTCGTATACTAGAGCATATGCCACGTATTGAATTTGTTAATTTGAGCAAAAATTTATTAAATGGACCAGTTATTGCACCACCACAAACAACGTGCCTAAAACAATTAAAAAGTTTAGTATTAAATAATACTAGATTAGATTGGGAAAGTGTTGAAAGTTTATTAAAATATGTACCAGCTTTACAAGAATTGCATTTAAGCTTAAATGATTATCGTAATGTATTAATTGATACAATTGATGATGATTATTGTGGTATGATGATAACATCAGATTTAGATGATTTAACATTAGGTGATGATGATGATGATAAACCAGAAGAATTATGTCAATGTAAATTAATTAAAACACACCAATACCAACAACAACAACAACGTTTAAATAATGGCAACGAAAATAATATAATAAATTCAGATACAATATTAAATTCAAATACATTATGTTGTAATGGAACAAATAAAATTTCTGGTACAGAATTAATACCTATAGGAGCATCAACAACAACAGCAGGAATAACGAGAACAGATATACAAAATATTGAAACAACGATATCAAAAATGACAGAATTAAAATTACCTTCAGCAACACATGTAAAGGATAATTCAGTTGCATCATCTTATCCTGGTAGCTCTTCCATGATTGCTTGTGATAAACATAATAATGTTGAATCATATAAAAGAAGTGATTCAACAAGTTCTATGTATAAAAAAACTGAAGCACATAGTGGTGTTAGAAAATTACATTTTACTGGTAATCCAGTACAAGATTGGTCAGAGATATGCCGATTGGGTAGAGTATTTCCAAATTTAGATACTCTTGTATTAGCAAATTGCCCTTTAAAGTAAGTTTTTTACCAATAAATTCTTTCAATATTCTTGATTCAAGATATTAATGTTATTTATGTATTTATTAATTTTTAGAGCTGTTGAAGCAGTGCCAAGACCGCCATCATCAAATAGTGATAAATCATCAAATACCACCGATGATGAAGATGTTGCACCACCTCATGAATTTTTTAAGTAAATTATTTTATATGAAGTAATTATTAAATAAAATTCAATTTATTACATTTATATTGTTAGGAATTTAGCATTTTTAAACTTAAGCAGCACAAAAATAAATACGTGGGATGATGTTGATCGATTAGCACAATTTCCAAATTTGAAAAATCTTCGTGTGCAGGTAAATCGCACACATTATTATTGTTTCTAAGAAAATATATTAATTTGTTTATTTTATTTTTATTCATACAAAATAATAACAATAAATGAACCTTGAAAAACGTATAAAATAACAAATAAAATAGAAATTGATTTTTATATCAAAATAATAATTTTTTTTTCTTCTTGATTTTTAGAATTGGCCACTTTGGGATAAATGCGATTCAACAGAGTATGAACGACGTCAATTATTAATAGCAAGATTACCATATGTTCAAACTTTGAATGGTGGTGTTGTAACAACTGAAGAACGTGAAGATGCTGAAAGAGCTTTTATACGTTATTATATGGATAAACCAGAAAGTGATCGACCAGCACGTTATAATGAATTAATTGCCAAACATGGTAAATTAGATCCATTGGTTAATATTGATTTAAGACCAGAGAAACGTGTTAAAATAACATTTACTTATGGTGATATTTGTGAAGTTAGAAGTTGTGATGTTTACAGGTAAATTTCAATTTTATTTATTATATAACTAAATTTATTCATGTATAGAACAAAAATATTTTCCAAAATCCTTCAAGTGATGAATCCATTTTGAAAAGCTAAAATATTTATGAAATGAAAATATGTATATTTGGCATTTGAGCAGCTAAAAATTATAAAAATTTGTGTTTGGAATATTTTTGAAATTTTACGCGAAAATTTTATGCATACATTATGTATTTTGTTTTAAATTAAATCTTAGTTATAAATTATAGTATTTTTTTTACAATAAAATTATTTCAGAAAATTGAAAATTAAAATTTAAAAAATTTTGAACGTGTTCTTGGAATTTTCGTTTTGATATTTTAAGAAGATTAAAAATGTTATTTTGTTAACTGCTTAGTTAATAAAAATTTTTGAAATTATGGTTTTCTAATAATGTAAGAAATTGTTAAATTTACTTTCTAAAGTTAGTTTTCAAATGAGATTTATTTTAAAAATTAAGCGAAATTCTATAATCATATCATAGTTGAAATAATTTCTATTTAATAATACTTTGTTTTAAAATTTCTTAAATGGCATTGAATCCTGCCATTTGTATTCGTATTCGTTCATTGTAGAAAATGGTATTGTAATTCTGGCTAGCTTACAGTTTATTAAACTAAATAAGTTTTCAACATTCCCGAAAAATTGAACTATAACATACATAAAAATATCGGCAGCGTCTGCCACAGTAAAAGGTAGCGATAAAAAGAGCTGAAAACGAGACTGGGCTTTTGCACGTTGTATTTGCAATGTAAATTTTTTCAGAGTTCGATTTCCTTTTATTAAATTTTCTACCATACTTTGTAAAATCTACTAAAATTTTTCGCAAAGTAGAATTCAAACATGAATAAATTTTTTTTTTTGCCGCTTCTTCTTTTTTTCACAGAATTAAACATGAAATTTTATTGATTAAAAATTACAAAAATATTTTACTAAGAAATTAATCTAAAAAAAATTTACACTTTAGCTTTAAGATCTAAGATATCCAGATTAAATAAAGGATGTCTTGAAAAATATTTAAAAACATATTGCTAAAAATTAAAAATTTTAATTAATTTATTTTAATAATTTATTTATTTAAATTTTATTTTATTTTTAATTTTAGAACTGTAATCGATTTGAAAATGCGATTGGAACGTATTGTTGGCATACCACATAATAAGATGCGTTTATATTATGTTGATCAAGATTTAAGAGATCATCAAGGACCCGAGGAAATGAAATACCCTCATAAAAGATTATATAGTTATAATATACAATCTGGTGATGAGATCATTATTGATCAAAAACGATAATTTTATTTATTATGCTTTTTTTTTTATTCTTGAGGAAGTTTTTACACTTTATATTTCGTTGTGTTTTTTCCCCCTTGATATTTTAATTTAAAAAACAAATGTTTGAATGTTAATATAAAAAATATAATACATATTTTATTTTTAAAAATTATTTTATATTTTAAGTTGAAGACAAAAGAAATGTATAGAAAAAACAAATAAATATTTTTAATATTTGAAAATAAAAAATCATGAAGGAAAATATTATTATTAAATTAATCTTACTTATTTCAATTGTTTTGCTTCTATATTTTTAACAAAGTCAAGCGTTTTAATTAAAACAAAAAAGAAAAATAATAATGTAAAATTTTGATTTAATTACATTATAACACAATCTAAATTATTTATAAAATTTTTAATTAATATAAAATGAGTAATGTTTGAATGATTTTTTTTGGTTGGATTTTGTTAAAAAAATGTTATAAATTAAAAAAAAAAAACAATATCAAGAGCTTTTTTTTCTTAATTGTAAATACTAAATTTTGCAAAAAATTTCAAATATTTCAATAAAATAAAATAATGAAATAATTCATTATTTACTTTCAAAATGCAAAAGTAACAATAGAATTTAGAGACTAATCCAAATTAAAGTAGAAATGATATATTTTTGTATTTTCAAAATAACTACTAGCGTCCTCAAATGCACTACAAGTTGACTTGTTAAACTCTTTGAAAAGAAAAAATGTTTAATTTTGTGTAAATAGAAATTCAATGTGAAATAAAAAATATTAGCAATATTTATTTAGTCTATAAAATAAATTTGATGTAATTCTATAATTTGTTAACTACAATTAAAGTAAAAGATGGAAATTATTAAAATTCAGGATCATGTTGTACAGAAATTCCTTGTTTTTTTAATTATGATTAAAATACAAAACAAATACAAATTCTTTAATAATATGTAAAGCATATTATTCTAATGAGTTTTCAGAATATAAATGTGTTCAATTTCTTTAAATTTTAACACAAATGCCAATAAATACATACTTGCATAAAAATACTTAATAATATTTAAGTTTAAAAAAAAAAACAATTTATACTGCCTTTTAGGACTATTCATGTCTTACAAAATAATTCATTTTCAATAATTGATAGTTTCCATTATTAAAATTTAAAACACCGGTATAATTCTGTGAAAAAAAAAAACCAATTTTTTAATACTTTTTCCATTTTAAAATAATATTCATTAATAATAATCTATTTTATGTAAACAAAATTTAAGCATATTATTATGTATTTCCAAATATTCCTTAGTACTTACTTCTGTAGCAATTTTAAGTGATTTTAAAGATACAACGAAGAAGTATGGAAAAGCTTTTCTGGAAATTATCTTATATTAATTTTTATATTACTGATAACAATTTAAACATTTTTTTTTAACAATTACAGCAACTAAACTGCTTATGTTGTTAAATATTAAAAACAATTTTTTTTAAAAAAGTTTTCTCAAATTTTAAAATTGTCTTTAAAAAATTCAGATATATTTGCATTATGATTTTCAATAAATAAAAGTAATTCAATATTAAAACAGAAATTACACAAAATTTCCGAAATTCTTAATAAATAAACATTTGAATTTAGCAAGAATATATTTATTTTATCCAATTATATACTTCATACAGCATGTAAGGTATAATTTTCAACCTAAAATTTTATTTATAGAACTATTATAACTAGTAAGTTAAATAAATCAAACCAAACAAAAAAACACTATTATCTAAGCTCAAATTTAAATATTGTTTCTTGTTTTCTTTGTTTTCTAACCAATTTTTAATAACAATTTTCGTCATCTCTAATCATTCAAACTTAATTTTATTTTTTAAAAAAATTTTAAAATGTATTAATTAATTATTATTTTTAAAATGTGATTTTAATTGATTTTGAAACAAAAAGAAAAAAAAAATTTATGTAAAATATCTAATCAACTATCATTTTAACATATTATTATTAAATTTATAAAAATAACATTTTAAATAAAACAAAATTTGATACCTACAAGATAATTTGATTAACTTAAAATTAAATTAAATTAAAAATATAAAAAGGGTAAAACATCAAAAACCATGCTAACTGATGATAACTTATAAGATTTATTAAAATTAAAAACAAAAAATGATGAAAATTTATGATTGATTATTATTATTATTACAATATTATTAAACCTTATAAATGAAATAAAATTTGTATATTATTATAATACTAATTAAATTAAAAATTAAAGTATATATTAAAAAATTTTAGAAATAAATGAAATACTATTAATAAACACAAAAATCCTTTCTATCAAAATTGTAAATTGAAAAGCAAACAAAAAAAAAAATGAAATTAAAAATAAATAATTAATATATTATCATATAATTTATAATTAAATTATAAAACTATATAATTTAAATGAAAATGATTAAAGATTTGATTATATTATATAAAAAGAGTAGAAGAACTTTTGTTTTTTTTTCTTAAAAAATTATTCTTTACAAATAATAATAAATTTAATATCGAGAACAAAAAGTATAATAATATAAAATTTATAGTTATGGTTTACTTTTTGTTTCCCTCACTAAAGTTCTTTTTCATTTTGGTTGTTTTAATAAAAAAAAAAATATAAACTAAATACTTGTATTAATTTTTTTATTCAATTTATATATAATGTAATATTGTTAATCAATCATCAACAAATTATGAATTAGTATGAATTTTTGAGCTATACTATAGAAAAAGTACTAAAATCTAAGAGACAAAATCGGGATCGGCAAAAAAAACATCTGTTTCTGTTGTGTTTTAAACCTGCAAAATGAAATACAGTCATATTGAAAAAGAATTTGTAACTTTTTATTTATTGGCTGTAAAAATGAGATTGTCTTAACTTCCATATTATGATTATGACAGCATAGTTTTTTGCGTGAAAGAAGTGACAGACAAAATTTTCGATTGAAAGCTTGTTTTTAAGATTATTTTTGATAAAAAAAATTTTGAATGTTCACAAAAACTTGTGGATGGAAAATGTTCATTAAAGATAGCCTGAATATATTTTTAAAGAATAATTAATAATAAACAGAAAAGTTATTGAACACACATAGTTTAAATAAGAAGTACCAAAATTTTATTTCCAAATTTTTTCCTAATTTCGTCATTATGAAAATTAAATATGGAAATGATAATATTTTCTCATATTAATTGCTTTATTATTTAAAATGTCTCATTTTATTTTAATAACGTAGTAAAATTAAGTAAATTCAAAATAATTCATGGAATCAATAAGACAACTCAATATGTGAATTTAATTTGATTTCAAAATCGCCCCTAATTTTTTTTATATCATGGAAATAAACCTAAAATAGTCGTAGTTTTATCGATATAATATATGAAACTTATCATTTTGCAATTAATATAATATGGAACTTGTTTTTGGAACAAATTATGGATCCACATATTTCAATTTAATCCGAGACATTCACCAAAAACATATTTTGTTGCAATTGAAGAAGTTGATTTTCCGAGGAAACAAACCTTAAAAATTTTAAAAATATTTATGGAATGCATAATATTGTGGACCTTGAGTGAAATTTTTAACTGCAAAATTTACCGAAGAATTGAACCTTTTTAAAGTTGATTTTTATAAAATATATAGAATATTAAATAACATATATTTTGTATACAATACCGTTATCTGCCGTTACGAAATCGATGTTATATCAACTCTAAAAATTTAAATGAGTAATAATGAGATAAGTAATGCTATTAAATAAATGCTTACTTGTTACAGTATGCTTACATCATCTTGAATAGTAAGATGGATAACGAAAATTTATAAACAATTTTATATCGGAGATTTTAATTAAGTTTATTTAAACATATAGAAATTTCTATAGATACATTATAAATTAATAATTCCTGTAAAATGAATCAAATCATGTTGATAAGAAAATATGTACATATCTAAAAAATTTAATAAATAAAGAACACAGCAGTTAGAAATAAATTGAATTCTATGATAATAAAATATCAATTAATATTAAGAATAAATTAATTTTTATATTCAAAAGTCCTGAACGTATCTGTTAGTAACCATATAGATGCGTTTCTTTTTGAATTTAAAATTGATAAGACCTTGTATTTCCTCGTCGTTTAAGTAATTGCATAAAAATAATAAATTTAAAATTTTTCCCTGTTAATTAGAGGAATTTTTTTTATAGTCAGTTCAAGAAATTGGATTTTATGTAGTACTTGTAAAATTAAAATTTGCAATGTTTTAAATTGAAAATGACTATTTAGTTCTGATTCTATTTCTCTATCTCATCTATATAATTTGGATATAATAATACTAGAGCTTAACGAATCAGAGCTTCACGAAATATAATGTGTATAAAATTTATTTAGAATAAAAATTTTAAATTCAAAAACTATTAGTCTTGAATTATATTTTGCTCGAAATCATTGAATACGATATTATGTATAATACTAATATATTATATATTATCGTAGATAGCTATCGATTTATAAACTTTAATTTAACCCTGAATTTTCTGTTCAATGTTATTATGTAGATACTTATAAATTTTAATAATAACATTTTGAAATTTCATATAATTTTGAGATTTCTGCTAGTTTTTTTTCTGGATTTATTTTTCTAAAAGAATAATGTTATCATACACATTCGTACAATGTTTTTTTTTCCTTCTTCACTCCTAGGAGGAGTATAGGGCTAGTGCATGATATCTATCATGCCCTAGTTTCTATAGTCATAGAGAGTTAGCTAGGTAGGTGACTAGCCTACCGTAGTTTTTATTTATATTAAATATTTCAGTTTATTAATATTTTACAGTTTATTTTTTCTTAGTCTTTAGTATCGAATATTATGAATATTTGAAAATTACTTGTATAATATTTATTGGTATTGCATATTAAGTTATTTAATATTGAATATAATTTTTACTGATCGGGGTCAGGTCACTATAAAAATTATAAAAATATAAAAGTATAAATGCTACATTCGTACAATGTAGCATTTATCAAAGACCATGATTGTAATTTTAAGATAATAAAATTTATTTTATTGGAATCATCATGCATTTATGACGATAAAAAATTAAATTTATCATAATATTATTAATTCGTGTACATATATTATATAGAGGAACCTATAATGTGCATTGCATATGTGTTCCCCCTCATTATACTACACGTTCTTATAAATTCAAAATCATAAGATCAACTTGAAATAAACTCAAATAATTTAAACACAAAAATAATAATTTTCCTTTTTATTTTATTTATTATCTTTTTCTCTTTTTTTTTTTTTCTTTTGTGGTTCATTTATTCCCAAATAATTTCTTTTGTGTTTGAAAATCTCTTTAGGTTTTAGACAATACATAAAATATTTTGTTGCGGAACCACCTTTTCTTTAGGCACCTTAATTACATACATATATACAATACGCGCATACATTATATGCGTACATATATATTTCTCATCTTCTACTCTTGTTTCCCATTATATAACAAACAATAAACCATGGGAAAAAAATTTAAAAAACAAGAAAGCAGCAAAAAAGAAATGGCAACAAAAATTTTTGAAAATTTCAAATACTTACTAAAAAAAAAAAGCAAAATGTCATAAACTTTCAATTACCAATAAAAAGCAATGGTGGTTTTATGGACCATTAAACATTCACAACTTATATAATATGTAAAACGCATATGTATGCATGTACATATATTCGGTATATACGCGTGCCTCTTAACAAATTATTTTTTCGTTTTAAAACTTTTATTTCTTTTGAAAACAACAAAAAAAAAAATCCCAAAGAAAAACGGAAAGGAAATGATAATAAAAGAGTAAGGAAAAAAAAAGGAACCAAAAAAATACGAGTATTACAAAATAATAAAGGAAAAAAAAAGGATCCTACAAATAGGGAACAAAATATACAACAGTACATTACATAAATAGAATGGGATATACGGTGTGATCCTTTTGAAAACATGGGCAAGTATGAGGCTTGTCAAATGTATTTTGTGTTTACTTTAAAAGCTGTGTTCTGTGGAAAACCACATATTATGATGTATATAAAATTTTTATGTCATTCAAAAATTTATTTTTTTGAGTTCAGATACTATACTTGATTACTACAACAAAACTTTCAATGAAATTCAAGAAAGGTTCTAAATGATGCTCTAATATTTGATGATAATTGTTTTAAATTCAATATTAAATATCGTAAACTTACATTATTTATAACTATTCTGGAATTTGTTGATAAAAAGTCCACAGTAAGTCGGTAAATTGTGTTTTCCATATCGCTCAGATTAAGTCTAAAGTTTTAAAAATTTAGCAATAATTTGTTTTTTTTATACTGTAATTAATTATTTCGGACCCAATTATAAGGTACAAAGAATTTATATTAATTTTATAGAAAATTCCTTGAAGAAATAAAATTAAGAACAACTTGTGCCTAATATGGTTCAGGCAATTTTTACTTACATCCATAGAATTACACAAATATCTAAAGAATTGCAGAATCTTAAAATATGCAGAATTATAATTTCAAAAGAGTGTATTGGAAGTTCGAGTGTTTAATTGAGAAAATTAAATTGTAATTAAAATTTTTTACAAATTTTTTACAAATTAGCCTAGCCTGTAAATTAATTTTCTTAACATATTCTATACAGTATCATATCAGCTAAAAATGTTGAAATTAAATGAAAATAATTAATTTTTTATGAAATATAATTAGGTACTTGAATTAGAAGCTATACTTTAAATTCTATTTTATAGATTGGGAACACAATTCTAGATAGATTTAGATTTTATCAATGTTTGGCAAAACAAAATTAATTTTATACATTATTGCCCAATCAAGAGCAAAATAAAAGTAATGGCAAAAATTTAAAATTATTTTGCAAAAGTTTTCTAAATAAAATTTCACCCTCGAATACATCGTGAATCAAGAATCTTTAAAACTTAAATATTGAGCCGATTTATTTGAATTTAAAGCAAATGGTATAAGAACAAGTACACGAATAAGACTTAAAGATCATGGCTGAATTTATTTAGGATCATTATTTCTTATATTAAGCTTAAAAATAATTATGTTGTAAAATATTGAATTTTTGAACAACTTATATTGGATATGCCTCATAGCAACGCACACATATAATTTTTCTAATATATGGATTTATACACACATAATAATATATGTGTGTATAAATCCATATAAAACTAATAAAAATATAATATCGTATTCAATAAAATAATTCAGTTTATATAAGTATATATAGCATGAAGCTTTTAAGTTTGACGACGTCATTTTTTTGTTAAAGGAATTCGTGTGAACACTTATTTTATGCCGCAATAAACGACATCATATAAAATGTTCCTTACAAAAAAACCATTTGCAAAAAATAAAAATAAGAGATAAAAACTTTTTCTTCTTAATTTCAAATGTAGTAATCTGCTAAAGGTTTTATATGAAGCAATTTTTGCTGTTTGTATAGCGTATTTCGGTTTTCTCTTTTATGCGCCCCAATATTGAGAGACAATTTTCGCAATCAATCTCTGCAACGCAAAAATATTTTTGGGATGAAATTAAGCCCAAAATAGCATTGTGATTTTTATCATGAATTTTGTTTGGAATTGTGCTGATTTCTGACACATGTTTTTTATTTCATAAAAATAGGATACGCAAGAAAGGACAATTTTCTTTAAAGAATTAATTTTGCAAAATGTAATGACGTCATATTTTGCTCTTAATTTTTGTTGTATTTTCTCCTTAAAGATATGAAACTAAATAAATAGAAAGGGGAATATATTTCTCGTTTTTGAATTTTTTTTTTCAAGTTTAGATTTAAAAGCTGATTATTGGTTGTATTCTTTAAGATTTATTAATATTTGATATTTGATCTTCCTTTTTTTTCAAAGCAAATTATATAGGCTTTGTGTATAAGAACAAAATATTTTTATTTAGTAAAATTGTTAAGAAATTGAGAAATAGTATATATTAATAAATTCGATTTGTATTTATTGGAAAAAACTTTGAGAGAAGGAAAGAATTTCAAAAACTTTATATGAAGCCCAAAATAGTTCAACTTTAATTAAAAATCTGGTAGATTTGGTAAATTTTAAGAAGAATGTTTAAGTTGAATTATATAGAAGAATATTGTACAATATTTGCTAGCAGATTATCAAGAAATTTTAACTTTAAATTAATTTCTAAAAATTTTCAGGAACTCGTAATTGTAGCAAGCAACATTGTTCGTCAGAGACAATATTAAAATTGTTTGTTATGTAATTTATATATTGTAGATTTAAAAATTGGGATGAAGATTATTATACTCTCGAGAAATTCGCTTATTCAATAGGAATTGACAACCCACAGTTTTTAGGAGACAATATCGTGCATCGAATTATTTTTGTGTGTATTAAGCATTTTAAAATAAATATGACTGTTAAATTAAAAATTGCTCAGCCATTACGTTGGAAGACGTAATGTCCAGTATTTCCAGACAATATTATAGAATACAAAGCTACAGAATTGCGTAAAACTTGCTCTAACAAAAAAATTTAAAATTTTTTAAAAATATTACCATTTTTTCTAAAATAAAATTTTATTAAATTGAAAACTCACTTTAAAAAAATCTTTAATGTTATTTTAAAACCAAACAATTTTTATGATTTAAATGTATTCGCATTTAAGTTTGTATGTACGTGCAAAAGTACTTTCTGTCTAAGTTGATCGCATGCAATTTATTTTCTATCAAAACTTTTAAACAAGCAGCTTATTGAAGAAAATTAAAAAGAGAACGAAATACCCCGCACCTTATTGCCCACGAATCGATTTAAAATAGTGGTAAAATGAAAAAAAAGTTTTTAACAAGAAAATCATCACAATTTGTTTATATTTATACCTTACATTTTATTTTGCATGTAAATAAAATATGTAAAACAAAAGTGGGAACAACTATAAAACCATTATTCTTTGAAAAAAAAGAAACAAACTTAACCATTTAAAAGAAAAATAAATAAAAAGTTAGAACTAATAAAGTTGATCCATTCCACTCTTAGGTGTATTTAGGTTCCCTTACGTAAATAGAGTGCCATAATGTCAAATATATTTGATGGTATTATTAAGGGAGGATAATATTTCCTTGCCCGATTATTATTTAAATTTTACATATAAATTTCGAAGGGTTATACTTTTAGGCTAATAACATTGTTTCACACCTTTCAATCCATAACATAGGATGTATTACCCATTTTATATGGGAAAATCTCAAATACATTTTAAATTTTATATTATTTTAAAATTATTACTCGAAATATTTACTCGAAGGAATTAAGAGTATTACTCCACAGCGGAAAGGAAAATTCCTGAGGCATTATGTTTTTGTCGCAATTGTCGCAAAATGCTTGAGCATATTACGAGGAATAAATGGTCATGAAAAAAAGCAGTTTACATAAAATTTCAGGCGAATAGTTTCTTATTTCTGTAATTGTGACACTGATTCTTGTATATTGCAATTAATACAATACTCGTATAACCTGATAGGGAGTTTTGAAATTAGTATTCACTAGTCCATTCATATATGTCATTGGCTTTTTAAAAATATTTAATTCTCATTTTTATTTTAGAAAGCATACATCATTTCAATAAGTTTCCAACAATAGAATGTCATTATAAATTTTAAAGAAAAACTGTAATATGCTGCAAAGTCCTGCAATTAAAATTGGTTTTTATATTATCTGTTATATATTGTATAACAGATTTTTTTTACATTTTTTGTTTTTCCTTATTTTTTTAAACCAACTGTAAAGATTTTTAAGTTTTTAAGTTTTTAAAATAGAAAATACTGACATATAATGAAGGATATACTTACATAGAATACCCAAGAACGTGTATATAAAGAAGCGGTATAATAAAATATCACGCATATTTTTAATATCTTTTGAATTTTAACCGCAAAACAATAAAATAAAAAAAACAGCAGTAGAAAATTAAAGTGAAATTCTTAAATATTTTAAACAAATTTTGTGTTAAAAGTAAAAATATTTTAAAAAAATATTTATACACACTTATGCAAGAATGTAATACAAAGTAAGCATATTATAAAAGGATATTTTACAAAGGATACAGAAAACATATTTTACAAGTTTAAATTAAAAAACAGAAGAACCAGTTTTCTAAAATTGTTAAGCAAAATATATTGAACAAAATATTCCTATTACAAATATACACACGTATATATTACACCGAAGGGAGTTAATTGGTCTAACATAATAAATACGGCCCTTGATCTGACAAAATTTGGTTAAGGTTGCGTAAATAATTAGGGTAGCTGTGACAAATAATTTATTTATACATTAAAAATTTTGAAAGGCATTGCTCTAATTTTACTAACACAAATTCAGTAACAGGGCTAAAATTATACAAAAATATATTTGCAGTAGTATTAGAAGTCCTATCAGCAATCATATATGGAGCGTTTAGAAAACATTGGTACAAGTGTCGAAAATTCCTCGTTTTTTGAAATAATGATGTTTTGAAAAGTGTTTACAATTTCAATTGATTTTGAAATTTTTATACTTTCAAAGCGTAATTTTGTCAAAAATTGCAATATAGTGGAAAAACTATTAAATCGTAAAGTTAGTGAAACTATTAAATCGAAATTTAGTAATCGTAAAGTAGTTTTTAAAATATTGAAGAATTTTCCTTCTAAATTTTAAAAAATATCCTTTTTGTATAAGGCTGAATTTAGTATTAATGAAGTATTACTGCAGTTGAAAAATTTTATGAATAACCTTGACCACTAAAATGCAGTAATACGGTATTAGTACACAATTCAGTAATTCACACTTATAGTTGTTTATTAATATTGTATTACTCCACTTTGAAAGTCAAGGTAATTCTGTTCTATTATTGAATATACACAGGTAATATAGATTATTATCCATATATAGAGCATTCCAAGCCTATAAGGCATGATTGTAAGTAGAAGTTCTTCTGAAGTGTTCAATAAATAGAGTTCACTGCAAATATTATATTTTTAATTTGATTAATAAATTTGATAAAATTTATTGAATATTCTAAAATTAATAAAAATTAACCAGATTTTTCGCAATCTTTAAAATTCTTTAACATTAAAACTGTTTAAATTATCATTTTAAAAGTAAATTATCGAACAGAATTATTCTGATTAAATTTAAACTCAAAAATTTATTCAAAATCCATTACTTAAAAAATATAATCTCTGTGTGTGTACATTTATATTCAACAGGACGTTCTCAGACTCATACATTTAAAGATTAAAGAAACGTGCATGTTATTAACAGGTTAATATTAAAAATAATTTATATTAAACTTTTATGTATAAAATTTTTACCTTCTTTATTTTGTCATTGTCTAATTAAATTTACAAAAAAAAAATTAAAAAAATAAAACAAACAAAAATCCTACAGGATATACGCTATTTGCTATTCTCTTTATGTTTCCTTTTTTTTTCTCCTTATATTTTATATTTTAATTTTTTTTTTGTGTGTGGGGAAGTTCCTCTCTTTCCTAATTTTTCTTTCTATTTCCTTTCTTTTTAAATTAATTTTTAGTATTATTTTGTGTGATTTCTCACTAAATACATATACCAAAAAAAAAAAAACAAAATAAAAAATAAATAAAAATAAAAATTGGTGTAAATTTAGAAATGAAAGGAGCACGTTTCAGGATAGCAAAACAAAATAATGTTTCTCTTCCTTTGTTCAAAATTTTCAAAATAGTAGAAAAAATTTTGTTCTTTTTTTGAAAAACTTTTTCGATTTCGTCCTGGACTCTAATTTTATTTCTATTAAAATTGCCTAGGATATTAAGAAAATTTTTATATTTATTTTTAGTATTTTAGTCGTCCGTTCTTCTTAAAATTAGACGTTGAATTATAATTTATATTTTATAACGAAATGATCGTAAATTCACAGTTTTTATTGTGTCAATAATCAAAATATCCTGACAAATGCTGTAAACTCTTGACAATGGGAGTTTATGCATTTGTATAAATACAAAATTGTTCCAATTGCTCTACTTAATCGCCTGAATAAGTAATTATGTAAGCAGGTTTGGTTCTACTTCTTGTATAGTTTTGGAGATTTCGAATTAAACTCTTTCGGTATATGAAATTAAAGTAGATAGCGATTTTGTTGTACAATGCTTCTATTTATATTGTACTGCATTTTCAGCTGCATATGCAAAGTATTAATTGATTTCAATAATTATTAAGAAAAATGAAATAAATTTAATTAATTATTAAATTACGTGGATTGATCTGAATTTTCTAAGCAATATTTTAAAAATTTTTGCCACAATATCTTTAAAATTTGCAAAATTAACTTTTCGTATTAATAAACTTTCTTTATAAAGGTATGATATTTTTCATAAAGTTAAAGAGATTTAAGGTCAAGAAACTTTGTAGAACAGATTTTAATTTTATTTTTGTGAAGTTTTTATAAAATTTCATTTTGATATTTATTAATTATTGAATTAATCCTGAAAATTATTTAATTTTCACGTAACAAAATTATTAATTTTTAATATTCTCTGTTCAACAACAAACAATATCAACAATAAACCTTAACAGTTTTGATTATATTAATACCCTTAAATTTATATAAGTGATTATATATAGAATTTCGTAATAAATGTTATTAGTTTAAGTAGTATATTGATTTTTTTTTCTACATTTTGTTCAAATAAACGCCTTTTCATCAAAATAAATCTGTTTATTGTTATACAAAATAAAAAAGAAAAATTGCATACTTTTAGGGGCAACATTATTTGTTAAATAATTATTAAAATTATTAAAAATTAAAAATATAATTTACGGTTATTTAAATAACGATCAAAAATTTTATTTCTCTATTTTTTTGTTTTTCTATAGAACCACATATTTCAGGATAAACCAGGGTGTTTTCTAATTTTTTTTTTTGTGTACTTTTATAATCAATAAATGAGGAGGATTAACAGATGGTTAGCAAAATAGAAGAAACAAACATTGAAAGGTTTTCATATATGTATAACTTAGGTATACATATATTTATAATATACGTAAATTTTATGTTGAATATGTACATTATGTATATATATAATTATATACATATATAATAATATATAGGTATTAATGTGAAAAAAAGTAATTCATGTGCATCGATTTGGAAATAGATTGATTAAAAGTATTAAGGTTATGTATGTACACTTGTATTAATGAGAATGTTTATATATTTAAATATAAACATATACATATACATACATATAAATTAGCAGAAGGACTATGTAAATAATATTTTATTTTATAGGTATATGTTTATTTGCATGTGTAAATGAGTGTTTATATACATTATTAGAATGAAATCTTGTCATGAAATCTAAACATGAATCTTTTATTTATATTAATTTCATTGTATATATTATGTTTAATTATATTATATGTATGTATGTAGGTGTTATTTAGGGAAATATTTTTTTTTGGAAAATTTATGAGTATTGTTTAAAAATAGTTTCAAATTTAATTTAATAATGTATTAATTTTTATAATTAAACTAATTTAATTATAAATTTTAATAATTTTAGAAATAGAAAATTATTTCAAAAATTTTCAGAACAGGAGGGAAATTTAATTTAATAAGTAAGTAGAAATCCTTAAGCTGCTTTGTTTTTGGGTAGAATTTTTAGAAAAGTTTATAGACTTAAATAAAAAATAAAAGTATGATCAGAATATCAGAAAAATGAGATAATCTTATCAAATTTCTCATACCTGCAATATCAAAAAACCCCATTCAAAGAGGTCAGAAATCTCTTAATAAAAGAGAAATTTCTTAAATAAATAAAAATTTTGTTAAAAGCCTTTGAATGTGTCTTGCGGACAAAGTGGTAGCGAGAGAAAATATTTTAAGACGAATTTTCGGAATTTATAAAACTTAGTGTTTGCGTTTTATTTGCAAAATTTTCGAAAATAAATTTGAATTTTTGGTATCAGGAAAAAATTATTATATGTAACGAGATTATGCTATTTTTTTATGACGTAATAATTGGAACAATGCTGTATCGAAAAAAATTACCGATAATTCTTTGTAATGAATTAAGAAATTTTTTACTAAAGTGTGGTTATTATTTTCATACACTTTTCAACTTATAATCTTGCATTTCTAATTATGAACAACTGATTTCACTTCTATTTCGATTTATTTATTCAAGTTATTATATTAAAAAATCAGATGTAGTCAAGACATAACCGAGCGCAATGTATATTGTCCAGTTTAGAAAAAATATTATAGAAGATTATGAAAATTCATTTTAACCACTCTAGCGTGCTTATAGTTAACATTTCAAGAAAGATGTAAATTTGGCTATTAAAATAAAGTTTCCTTTTGTTTCATTCAAATTCACTGAAAAGTTTTCAAGTTATTTTTGGTAACAACCAAAACTCAAATAATAAATTTCAAAAAATTCCATCAATCCGTTCCGTAGATATAGTAAAAATTGTAAGGCCGGCTTCTAGTTCTAAGAACCAAAGCCATATATATATACCCAAAAAGTTGACTAATCTGTGATATAGCCGATATAGACTCATATATAAAATTTCATAAAAATTCGTCAGCCAAATATCAGATACCGGCGTGTACCCAAAGACAGATCGATAGACAAACAGGCAAATAGACAGACAGAAAAGTAGACACTCAGGGAGATCGATAGATCGAAAAATTTACGTCTCTCAAAAAATAGTTACTTTATGCTTCCCTACCATGGAAAAGTGCGTTCCCACCGAAAATTTAAAATTTTTTGTCATCGTACATAACCTTCCTTATTGTATACAATACAGTCGGTAAAAATTGGTTTGAACTTTTAATTTAAACAAAACTTAATTTATGTCAAAGTCTGAATTCTATATACTGTTTTGTACGTAATTTTGAAATCGAAAGATATGTATAATAAATAGAAAGGCTTTGTATATTGACGATATACGGTATCAAATATTTCAAGGTAACACAACTGTTTACAAAATCCTAATATTATTTACCTGTAATATCCCTAAGCTTTTAATCTATATGTTAGAATTTATTCGACTAAGACAATATTTTTTGAATTTAGTAACACTTTACTGAACAAGAAAAAATAGCAAAAATTAAATAAAATCATGAAAAATCTAAAATTTTAATGGAAATTTTTGATTTTGTTTTATATTTTCCCTATATATAAAAAATTTCTCAAAGCAAATAAATTTAAATCTAAAATTTTTAATAAAAAAAAAACAAGAATTCCGGTAGGCATAATAAAAATATAAAAATTCACTTTCTCCTCTAGGAAAAAAACAAAATACTATGGAAGCATAAAAGTTTTCTAAAAGCAAAACATAAAATATTTACATGCACAAATGCAATATTGTTAAAACTATGATTTACAAGCGTAAAATTTTCTATTCCATTTTATTGCCTTCCCTCAATAAAATAGTTTACATTTTTAATTTATCTATATTGTACTTATTTACATACATATGTTGGTATATATATAACATTGTTTACGTTTCATGTCCTCCTATGCATAAATTGTGTTGTATATAGTAGCCCATCGAAACAGCTCGCACAGTTAAGCATAAAAGAGAAATTACACAAAAAATTCAAACTAAAAACGGAAAGAAAATTTTAACATTAAGTGTGTGCAATTATTCAGCTTTTAACAGAGTGGTGGTTTATTTGTATTTTATTTTATTTTACTTTTTTTCTAATTTTTTTTTATTATTGTTGATTTTTCATGTTTTTTTCTGCGCCTCCTTTAAGGATTGCAGCAAAAGGTTCTTTTTCTCTTATTTTTGCATGCGTTTTTATTTTCTATTTTCTCTTTTGTTTTTTGATTTTAGTTTCTGAATACCAATTTTAAGTGTATATCACGCGTAGAGCATTTTTTTTTTATAAAATAGTTAACAGGATATAAAAATTTGTGTCGTTGTAAATGAGAACAAAAAACAACTTGGGTAACATCTAAAATACAGTATGTAAGAACTTGCAAAATAATTTTGACATTAAATCGATTACCAAAAAGTTAACTTCCAAATTTTGGGTTAGAAAATGACAAAAAATGTACAAAGTAAGCATCTTATATTTTAGTTCACAAATTTGGCAAGCAAAGTAACGCAGAAAATTTCAAATTAAACGTCAACAATTTTTAGGTCTTGCTTGTTCTGGCGTTTGTCTTTTGGATAAAATATCGTACAATAAATTTCAATATGAAATCGTTAAATTTTAATTTGATTTCATAAAATTTCACTGTACACAAGCAAATTTGACGTTTACAACCGGATGAGATTTGTTCAGCGTAATCTTTTCTGCCTTGTACGATGAAATAACGCAAATATATTTCAGAATCCGAAATAATTAAAATGTTTGTATTTGCGCCTTCAAACGGTCAGAGGCAACAAAGCATATATCGTTCAATAAGAACTTGGACTCATCAATGAATTGAATTATAGTTTTGCTAATGTGTGTTTTCAATTGCCTATTAATATTTGTGTAGAAAATAATTAATCTTTTCTCGCTGGGAACGTAAGAAACTTTTTATGCCAGTGCTGTCATCATAGTTTACATTCACTGTCACAATACAAATATTATTTACGTCTTCTTTTTGAAAAAAAAAACCAAAGTTGTTCAAGGGAATTTCTTTTATATCGGAAGAATTTGCTGAATATTTGGATAGATGGCGTTAAATATATCATATTTGAGTATTACATTTAACAAATCAACACTGTTGGCAAGAATTGACCGTGCAACCAAAAACATGAATAAGACATTTTGGATTTTACTACATTACAAGAAAAAAAAATTTTATGCCATGCACTTTGGATAACAGTATTAGTATTTTTCTTTTTTTGTTTTTCTCAACTTTTTATTTGATTGATGCTTTTAAGTAAACTTTTATAAAATTTATTTAGAATTTAACACGGATATAAGAGAATTAATACCTACTGTAATAAACAATGTTTTATTGAAATGTTACACGTACACGGTTAAAAAAGTGATGAAATAGAAAATTTAATTTGTAAACTTTTGTAAAAATTGCATTTGAATATTTGAGTTCCGTCGTCACGATAAAATTGAATTTTTCAAAGTTCTACTTAAGGTTTTTATTTATGTTGTTTTTATTTTTTTTTTTAGTATAGAAAATGTTTTTTAAATTATAGATTATAGTTATTCGTACATATGCATATTTTATTTTTTATAGGTCGTCTTTATAATGTTTATTTGAAAAATTCGAATTTCGGAATATTTATATGAAAAATTAGAAATTCTATAAGGATTTTATTAATTTTCTTGTGAAAATTTGCCGAAAGGAATTATTGTAAGTTAATGGTTACGAATTAAAATTTTTGGTATAAGCTCGAAATTAAAAGGAATGTAAATTAAATAATATAGAAAAATAAATCCAATACCAGTCAGATGCACCGTTTCTTTATTGTGATAGAATTAGTCCACACGATAAATAATGCAATATGTTACTTTCAAGAATGCAAAAAGTATGCTCCAACTGCACAAATTATTGAAGTTTACATAAACCACAATGCACCCAGAACTTAGTATATTTTTCCAAAATTTAATCTACAGTATTTATCTGCAACCGGAAATATAGTCCTGATCCCAATATATATTAATCGCCAGTATCTCAAATATCTATTCTGGTGGCTTACTATGAAAAAATACGAAACTCTGTATATGTTGATTTGCTATTCGCAAGTGACTAACTCGCAGGATTTTCTAAATATTTTTGTTTTGGAGAGTTTTTTCAAAGTAAATATTTGAAAAATTATGGAATGCAAAAGGTTTTCAGCAGGTAAATTAAGATTTAAATATTGCTCTTGCTCGGCAAACTATTTCACTTTAATTATAACAGAATTTTGTAAGGCTATAGAAAAAAATTTAAGTCACATAAAAATAAAATTGGAAAGGAGAGATGTCGAGAGAAGCAAAACAAATTTTGAATAATGCATGAATTTTAAATTGTTATGTGAACTGAAATGGTTTTGTATCTTATTTTCACCTATAATTACATTATTATTGATTACACAAATTTGAAATTTCGATTTGAATTTCTATATTTGATTTGCGTATTGTCGAAATTTTAGATGTGAAAATCGTTTAGCGAAAGTAACACTATACAAAGTAGGTCACCAGTACTTGTTGGTCATATTTTAAACCAATTTTGAGTAAATCTAACAAAATATTTTTGTCATTATTTTATTCGTAATTTGTGGGTGTTTATCAGATTTATTGAATTTGTCGACACTACAATATGACGTATTGAGTATAATAAGTATATTATATTCTCATAATTATTGGGACAATCAAAACAAAATTAAATCAAAAAATACTATCATCCATTAATTAAATAAAATTAAATTAAATTAAAATGGTGTAACAAATTTAATGAGTGGGTGTTTTTTTTTTTTAAATATATTTTATGATTCTTGTTAAAAAATAATTTTTTAATTTATGGGAAACAAATCACATATGGTCATAATTAAATTTTAATAATTTTGAAATTACTTATAAAATTATTAGATTTTACTATTACGTAGAAGAAACTATTAAGATTTATTAATCATAGTGTGTAAGTTTTCGATTTTTTGAGTATGACTTTTATGTTATTTAGTTTAAGAATGTGAAATATTTCTAAAGTGCTTCAAATATAATCAATTTTTAATACTATGCGAATATATGGTTATAGAAATACCTTCCCAAAATTATTATAAATAAATGAATTCCCTGACACAATCCAATGATTAATTAGCTTAATTAGAAACGATATAAAAACGAGGATAGGTAGGATTATATCGACTTTGTGTTATCCGTACGAATGAATAATAATTGCCACACTGATTCACACATATTCCTAATTTTTTATGCGCATAGTGGTTTTATACATATAAGGTATAGTTACCACATAAACTTACACTATTTCAAAGAAATTTTATTGAAAATAATGAGTAATATACCCATTCGTTTTTACCATCATATTCGTTTATGCAAATAACATATTTCAATAGTTTCCATATATAATATCAAATAACTTTTGAAGTTATATGGCAACTATCATAAATGATCATCGTATCTCAATTGCTTTTTCCGAAAATAATTACCATTTTACTATAGTTGTTTATTTTGAAAAGTTTCTGTACTATAGCTTTAACAGTTTCTTATTTATGACCAAGTAGCTTTTAAAGTTGCATGGCAGCTTTACCATCAGAAGTCAAAAAATTTCAATTAGTTTAATTAAACAAAACAGCCCTAATAATTGATTTGCTTGTGCGAAATTTCAACATTACAGCACCAATACTTTCTGAGATATATCGAAAATACATTTGCAAGGGTATACAAAAAGTTCCTTTCATGAAATAATTCAAAAAAATAATATGCAGATTATGAGAATTTTGAATGAAATCGATTGTAAATTTTTAAAGGAATAAGTTTCAATTGTACTGAAAAGCAACTTTGAAGTAGAATAAACTTTCATACGCAAAAAATGTGTGCTAAGATTGCATTCAAAAATATAATCATGTATAGGTCAACTTCTAGTAATAACTAATATTTACTCACCAATTCGAACCAAATTGCCGGTTACTTTTAAATAAATCAAGAAAATAAAAAAAAAATCCTTAAAAAGTATTGGAAAAATCTCACATGAGTAGAAGCCCTTCAAAATAAATTATTCGAAAATTTACATAATTTCAATAAACTTGAACTTTTTTTTCGTAAACTAGCTCATATTAAGCAGCTTTTTATACATACTTTTTTTTTGTGACTAGTTGCTCAAATTATGAACAATTTTGAAACGAATAAAATTATAATTTAGTTTTATTTATTTTGAGGAAGTTTTAACACGAACGTAAGTATTAAACATATAAGGATAAATGTTTCCTTAAAAAGGATTATACCATATAAGTGCTTAATTTTTAAAGTAATTTAAATAAAGAGAAATGGATGTATATTTTGTGTTTTTGAACGAATATAAGGCTTTAATATTTCCTGCAATTATGTTAATATAATATAAGTATAATATGTATGTACATATATATGAGGTCTGAAGAAATATTTTTCATTATGATGGCAAAACGAAAAATTGTTCTTTTAAAAAATATTAAAAACTTATAAGGATATTGTAATATAGGCTTTAAAAATTAAGAAATGCTGAAATTAAAAGCAAAAGCAAGTGCTATATCCAATTAGGTTAATTAGATTAAAGATTTTTTATTTAAATTTTAAAAGATTTTTAATAGGTTCTTAGATAATCAAAAGCTCACCTTTTAATATACGTTAACAATTTTTCAACTTTAGTTTTCAGTCAAACTATTATTTTTGTGCTTAAGGAATGTGTTCTTGGAGCTCATAAATATAGTTTAATAAAAAATTTCCAAAAAAAAAATAGATAAAATGAATGAGTATTAGAAATGTGTTTGGTACGGGCAATTTTTATATCATGAACATCCTACAGTATCTTAGGTAGGTAGACTGCCTTATAACAATTTTTTGATTGATTCTTGGTCTCAAAATCCAAATTCTTGGTCTCAAATACATGTAACATGTTTGTACCTATATTTAGTGCAGTACTCATTACCTAATTAAATAATTTGCGTATGTAAATTTTGTTTTTGTTAAATAATTTGCGTATCTTCTAATAATATTATTGAAAATTTGCTGTATGTCAACTGCCTACATACTGGCTGCATTAATAATACTTCTGTACTAATATATTGGAAATTTTTACATAAAACACTTACATTTACGGTGCACAATTAGCAGATATTATGAATTCTTTATATATTATGTAAACTGCATGGCATAAATATGCGCAAACACAGACGCTGATATGCAATAAAAACACTATAGGCACTGTTAAAACTATGTAGTAAGTAAATATTGTAGGCTCATTATAATATTGTATTTTATAATTTTTATAAGCATAAAGTATAAAAATGTAATTGTGAATCTAAAATGTTATAACAAAATATTATGATATTTTAACATGACATGTTATTAGTAATTTTATATTTTGAAGTGCTGTAAAGGATGCACAATTACTTTAATAATATCTTTAGTATATTTTCATGGGATGTAGTAGTGTAATTATTTTCAATTAAAATTTATATAATTTAAAATCGTGTTAATCAAAAATTAGTATACGATTTAAAGGGTTTTTTTTTATTATTTTGTGTTTTTTTCTACATTTTACTTGTGGGTTAACCACTAAAAAGTTATTAAGATTTAAATCATATAAAAACAGTGTTTTATAAAATTTGCATATACTTCAATATAATGTATACATATAATTATATTCACATACATTTTGTGAATAATAATTACTTTAGTTCTAACAAAATATTTATAATTCAAACAAAATTGTTAACATAATTCTAAAAATATAATTTATGTAAACCATCAAAATTTTAATTTAATTATGGAAAACTAAAATGTGGTTTCTATATATACTTTGAATTTCGTTAATTAAAATTAGTTTTTTGTTTATTACATAAAAATATTAGAAAAAAAAAGATTTTATTCTTGGCATATGTTTTTTTTAGATTGGACGACAGAAAATTTGTTAGAAAAATTTTTTTAGATAAAATAATTAATAGAAAAGATTGAAAAATAACACCATTTGGTCGTTTTGTAACTATTACAATGTGTTAGGGTCGACCAGCTATCAAGGTCGATTTGTAGTATTGAATTAAAATTAAATATGTATAAATATGTATAAAAATGGTGCTTTTTCAAACAATTTAGATATGAATTACATTATTACAATTAGTTTCATTCATATACGAAAAGATTCCACAAATTGCATACATTTAGGCTGAGAACAAAAAACATTGAAAGCTATGTTAACATTTTTCTCGAATTTAAGCGTAAATGAAGTGAAATATTTATTAGTGTTTAAAAGATCCTGAAACTTCAAACTCCTACAAGTTGTGGTTTAGGAGAAAAATGATGTCAAAAATTTGGAAAACGAATAAATTCAAATGTGGTATGCCGCAGTAGAAGGGGTCAGCCACTAGTTTTCTGCATTTACAAAATTTGTAAAATGCTTATGGTTTCACTACAATAAACAGCTCATTGATTGATGAAATCACAAGCTTTCAATGGAATATTTAATGTTTTGGAGGCCTATAATGGAATATTTAAGCCTTAAAGTTTTAGAGAGGAAGATATAGATCAAAAATTTCCCTCTAAGGAAATAATTCTATTTAAGATCTATGTATATGTAAAATTTCAAGGTTCTATGTTCAAGGTTTTGTAAACATGTCCACGAATGGACAGACTGACGGATGGTCGGACGAATATGTTTCGGAACCAATAAATACTTTTAGTAATATTTTTTTTGGAATAGCGCCAAAAAGCATAATTTTATGAAATTTCAATTGATTTATCAGTAATTTGATGTATGTATGTGCATATACAAAAGTCTAGATTTCACATGTACTAGTACTTTTTCCTCACTTCAAAGGTACTTGTTGAAAAGGGCATATCGGATAAAGGCTGGATACATTGTTTATTATGTACAGTTATTTGTTGCAATGTGTATGTATAATTTAAAGCCTTTCTTTTTTTGCAGATAATTTTCAGGAATTAATCGTAAATAATAAGTACAACAATGCTCAAATGTATAATACAATTATAAAGACGATTGCGATGTTAGCTAAGGTATATTTGCAATTAAAATGGGACTAGAAAATTTTCCTATATTTTTTCTACTAAAAATTAATTAAATTTTTCATATTCGTCAAATAATTAACCCCACCAAAAACAACGTGGTCTGTTTTTGTTTAATAATAATAACGTGCGTGCATGCGGTTAAAAATTTAAATAAAAGTATAGAAATTATTTTGTTATCAAAGTAAACTGAGGTAGGTGCGAGCAAACCACTTAAACCATAAAATTTTATTGTATATACATATGTACATGCATACGTATGCACTTTTGAGTGATGCATGATGTCCGACGAAAAATCACAATTTTTTTCTTAATTAATATTTTTTAAATTAATTAAAAATTTCGTATATTTTACGGTAATTATAAAATGTGAGAATGGACATGACTACTGTGTATTATGATATAAACAGCACAAATATCACAATATTATACAACATGCTGTATATTGTAAAATATTGTGATATGTATGTGATACACAGTATTTAGATTGTACCCTCACATATTTTTAATTAAAATGAAAAAAAAAATAGAGTTGACCGTGTCAACTCTGTGATATCCGTACGAAGTTGTTATGCTATGTGCAAATAAATATTCCATAGCTGACTATAGGACAGACTATGACTTTAAGTTACCTTATTACTATATTAATTTATACAAAATTTCAGCATTGTGTTTTCCAAATAACTGTGTGTGCCAAACTACTATTTAAGTTGTATGACAGCTACCAGAAAGAGCCAAGCAATTTCAATGACTTTTATGAAACACATTGGCTCTACTAATATATTCTCTTATATGAAAGTTCAATACCACAGCTTTTGTAGTTTCTAAGATATAGTCAAATAATTTTTTGAAGTTGTATGGGAGCTACCCGAACGGACGGACGAACGGACGGACAGACAAAGCTAAATCGACTCAGAATTCAACGCCGATCTAAAACATACATTTAAGTCTATATCTCACACCATTATTTCTTAGTGTTACAAACGGTAAGGAAAATTTAGTATACCCTTCGAACATACATTCGTACGTGTATAAAAATTAATAAGGAATGAGAGAATTAAAAAAATTCTTAGATAGTAATTATTTTCTCAAGAAATTATGAAGGAGCAAAAAAGGACATAAAACAAAATGCTCATATTAAATAAATAGAAAATTTTCTTATGCGGGGAAAACACAAATTCTAAATTAATAACACACGACGATAATTAAAAATTTTAGAACTCACCGAAATTTCGTTTAATTTTCCACTTTTTTAAAGAAGAGAAATAATTGAATTTTCAACCAAAAAAAAAATATTTTTAAATGAAAAGCCCCAAAAATGTTTACATAATTATCTTCCCCACAATTTATTATAGATCTTATCAACAATGACGTACATTTTCCCTACAATTTTGTTTTCCAATTTTCTATAAAAATTTTTTGTTTTTTAATTAATTCTTTAAAATGGGATGTTTATGTAAAAAATGGCCAATTATATAATGTTTACAAAGTTTAAATGTTAATAATGTGAAATTGTTCAAGAAAAAACAAAAATGAGGCTATAAATTATATGTAAAAAATTTTTCAATAGAAAACAACTATGGGCTGGGGTTTTCGTCAATTTTTCCTGGAAATTCCAAAATTATAATTCATTTTAAATTTAATACGAATATGTAATTTTGATGTGAAATAATTTTTCCATTACGATAAAATAACGTGATGAATAAATACAGAACAAAAATTAATTACTCTTATGAATGTGAAATGAATTTTAAATGAAAAAGGAGTTTTAATAATGGGTTGGAATTCTGTTCATTTATAATTGGTTTTTAATGCAATTTGAAAATTTGCAGCCAAAAGAGAGAGGTTATTATAGAGGGATGCGAAATAATTATTGTTTCAGATATTTAAACGGCTTTGATATATAATTGTCTCAAGGTTCGAGAAATTTAGATTTACATATAGGTTAACCTATAAAAACCAAATACGAAAAAACTGCGACTTCTGAACGTAGAGAAGAATTAAACAGCGTAGATATTACGTTCGTGAGACGAAGAGCTAGAAAACTATTTATTGGATTCGAACATTCCTTCGAGGTCGAATTTGAATCCCATACAATAAAAGGAAAACAAATGGAGATGAAAAAGGTGAATTTGATGCATTGGAGAAAAGCTCAAATGTATTCTGGGAAATAATGGCTATAAAAAATTCAAGAACATCATTGAAAAAAATAAAAACTAAGCTAAAATTTTTATAGTTGTGTTAATGGTCTGTTGCGGACTTGAAATACATAGTAATAAATCGAAAATGCAGGCCGATATTATTAGTGGATATAGATGAAACCGTGTTATATCTTTTCTGACAGATTGAAACTTTAATTTGAAATAGAAAGAAAACACAAGGTTCTAGCGGTATTTTGACTTGCCAACCTATTACACGTTACCCAATTTCAGGATAACAGTGAGTCACACTCGGTAATAGTTTGATTTGCGTGGAGGGAAGAGAACTGTGCAATGAAACAGCGTTCAAAAATTTTTTTTTAAATTTTGTTCATAACGCAAATGATCTCTAATACATCTACTAGATATTAATAGGTCTCTAATACATTCATTTAAATTCTATATAAAATATTGCAAAACATAATACTCGTATTATGTCAAGGATACTTTTAAAGTTTTATACTACAATATATTGGCCTATATAAAACACAAAAAATAATACTATTAGATTATTCTTAAATCCCAAAAGTTTGATGAATATATTCGGTCAAAAGTCATTATACTAAAGTCGATAACCATAAATTTTAATATACAATGTCTAAGTGTTTTATTCTCATGAAAATATAAAGTAATCACACCAATCCTTTATGTATATTGTATACGGAGTTTAAATATAGTACTTAAAAATTTCAAAATGAATGATTGATGTTGCAAATCTTGATATCATCACATACTCGTATGTAGCTGTATAAGAACAAAATTTGAAAAAAGCATTACAAATTTGCAATTTAGTTTAGAATAATTAAAAATAAAGCATGTATACTGTAATATTTTTAATTTGATTAAAAGCATGTATAATTAATGTCATATTCTTGCATTTAAATAATTTTATAAAATATGAGTTATGAATTTTATTTTATTTTAAGTATATAAAATAGTTTCCCCAGCATTTAGCACTAGGTTAGAAGTGAATTATCAAAAACATAGATAATAATAACAGATGGTTTTTAGATCAATTGTAAAAATGACTTAGTATTTAAAAATTTCTAGCGAGTTTTTAAACGAATCTCTTGTATTCACAATAAAAGATCAAGGTTGCAAATGGTTCACTACAGAAATTCTGAAACAATTTATGCATATATTTGGGGAATTATTTAATGTAGAGTTCGTTCGGGCAGGGAGACAGGAATACTCAATTAATTTATTAATTAATACTTATTTAATGATATATTTGAGCTTCTCTACAATTTATAGAAATTTCAAATTCAAGTGACTACTTTGCTTTGCAGAATCTTATTATTTTGTCAATCCGTTTTCCATGTGAACTATATTAATGTATCCGCGGCCAGAATAATATTTAAGTTAAATATATTTATATTTTTTGTGTTCTATATGAACCGACGATTATCCTTTTAGACTACTCAGCAATTATAGTTGTTTTCCAATGCATCTCGTATACGTAAATTAAAAAAAAAACAACCAAATAAACAATACAGAAACAAAATAACCAAAAATAACTGTGAAATTTATACTATTCTTTAATTTTAGTATAGAGTTTTTTTTTGTTTCCCTAGTGAAAAGAATGTCAATGCGGATATTTTATAATAATGCTGCCATTTAAATTTAATGCTGGTGAGAAGGATATTTTTTAGTATGTTAGAAGCAATTAAAATTTTGTATATGGTGAACCGTTTAATGATGTTTTTGTAACATGTGGACAAAACGTATATAGGACGTTTTTTTTTTGTGAGTATTTATTTACACAAAAATGTATAATATACACATAATGTTCTAATTGAATATTTTGGTTTTATATATGTGATTTTATTGTGGATTTTCATAGTGAAGGTGAGTGAAAATAAATAATTTTCATGTTGATATAATTTTAATTGAAATTTTTACATAACAATATACAGTTGAAACTGGATAGACGGTACCCGGATAAAAAGATAAAATTTTATTTGTGAAATTATTACCTTTTGAACTATCTATAAAAATTATTCTTAATCAGTGTAAATTCTTTGCCCTTTATCAATTGAATATAGTTTTAATTACTTCTGTGAGTTGAATACTTTTGTTCTGTTAAATTATATTTCAATACAGTTTATACCGTTTATGGGTTCTCTTATCTGCGTACTCAACCTTTGCGTGATGAGGAGAAGGAGGAGACGATGGCAGCCCGTCTTCTTTGCTCATTTCCGATTTTGGCAAAAAAAAAAGCGGAGATGCCTTGAGTCAGTTTTCTTTTTTACGGACTACGGATCTGCCGTGAATGCCAGGAGCCTTAGCCGGTTTCTGAAAAGCTCGGGCTTCTCTTCGTTAGGGCGAGAGATTTTGTGGATTCGGCGGTATTACAACGGGCAGCAAATGCCGTTTTTCAATTTATTACCCTGTACCTAAATGATTGAAATAAAATTAAGAAAGTTAACAAATCCAGTGAGTATCTTGAATGAACTTTGAGTTCGGAAACGCGTCTTATTTATGTTTCTGCAATGCTCAGTTATTCTATTAACATTTTTTCAACTCATTCCTAGCAAGCAAGAATTCTGTTTTTTTGAGGGAAATGTGTTTTATCAAAGGCTAAATTCAATATGAATTTTGTATGTTAATAAAAAGAATAATGGTGGTAAAAATTATTTAAGCATAAAAAATTTATTGTTATATTATAGCTAGCTGTATAATATCAAAAATATTAATGAAATGCATGAAAATATTACGTTATTTCAGTGAAAGCATATTAGCAATATGTATACACGTAAATATTATTTGCACACCTGAATATATGTAGGTATTTATCTACATATAAATATGTAATATTACAAAAGTGAATATATTGTGATATTAAAGGGTTTTTATATATTATATAATTGAGGTAATTTTGCATCGTATTACTCTATATTGGTTAAATTTTGCACAAAGACATTTTATTGTTATACATTTTTATGTAAATAAAATATCAGCAAAGAAATCACCTAAAAGATATTACAATAGTATATAAGACATATATGCACCTATATTGTACAATTATTATAAATTGAATTAATTTAAGAGTAGAAACAAATTTGAGGCAATATAACTACAAATACAACGTGAAAGTAATTTAGTTGTTCGAAGATATTAACATGTTTTATTGTAAATTCAGTTAACTTAGTTAAAATTTGGCCCTTCGGGACTTGGCTGCAGGTTAATACTTGTTTCTTTTTTTCCTGGAAAATACTTGAATTTGTATAAAACCCGTAAAATTCGTCGAAAATTGAAAATCATAAACATAATGTGCTTTCTTAATAATATTTTTGTTTGGTAAGCGCAGCAGATTGTGTCTTGTTGTTGCTCAACAAGAAGTGTGTGTTATGAACAAATTAATTATTTCATAATACAATTGAAACATATTATAATTTTTATGTTACAAAATGAGTGGATCCAAAGTACAAAGTATTCTTATATCAAAGGAAGTGTATAACACTTTTAGAAACCTTTTGATATCTATTCTATTCAATTTTTTTTCTTTTTTCAAAGCATTATTTATATTGTTATATTTTGTTATATTGTGTATTTAATGCACGTGTACATATTTTTATATATTGAATATAAGTTTGCTTAGTACAAAAATGAAATATGTATATGGAGAGCGTAAATTTTAAAAAGTGTTTCAGAAATTCTTTTAAAAATTTTATTTTTTGAGTAGATTTGTAACACCTACATCAAAAACTGTGCCTTGTTCTTGAATAAATTGTGTAGGTATTAAATTTCAAATATTAAGAATTAAGAGTTTCATTCTGAAATTTGCTAAAGAATAAATTTTTTATTAAAACATTTTTAAACTTTAATTTGAAATATATAGTAAGGGTCAGATAATATTGGATTAAATTGCTTGAAATCGTGAGAAGAACATAAACTAATCTTCTTAAAATTTGTCTTTTAAGAAAATAAAGCGTTGTGTATCTAAATTAATTTTAGAAACTATATTTAATATCAAAATTGATGAAATCATTTGAACCAAGATATACAATTTTTCTATATTTTCCTATATTCACAAAAGGAAAACTTATTCATGTGGCCATAACCCTTCGTAAAATTATATTTCGCAAACTTGGTTAAAACATAATCATTTTAACAATTAATTCAAGGTATTTGACTGGTATTTACCATAATATAAGTAGTACGTTCTAAGGAAAATTTCCTTAAGTGCAAGTGCGCTTTTAGTTGAGATTATGTAAGTATAACAATAACAATTTAAATCAGAAGTCATTCAGAAAGTGAGATGTTTTCGAACAAAATTTTTTGTTAATTAAGGAAGAACACCCTGTTCGCTTAATATATTCATGTTAGAGATATTTTAAGAAAATATTCAATTAAATGAACTTCGGAAAAAATTTAATGCATCGAAATTTATGAACATGTTCTATAGTTAAAAATGTACTGGCGAATATCTTGTTATATAGAATAATTTTATACAATGCAGTCTATGGAAAATTTTTTTTATACATTTTTGGTCATTCAATCGAATTCCTTTTTTTTTATTTTCCCCTCTTATTAAAAGGACGAGTTAATTTTTGTACAGAATTTTTTTTATCTATATAGGATTAATTAACAATTTTTATGAAGAATGAAAATTATAATCAATATTTTTACTTTATTAAAATTCTTTTGAATATTTTTTTCTCTTTTACAACAATTTTGAGATGTCGTCATATGCGGTATTACGTGCAATATATACGTATATCAATATTATGAAGAATAATTAAATACAAGAAAGTAAAACAGCGAATTTTGGTCATTGACGAAATTGAATGTTTAAGCTATATCTTCATATTGACTTAAAGCTTTAAAATTTTAAAAATCGGACAAAATACTAAAATTATTTAAAACGAAATTTGTACTTACATAATATTAAAATTTTATTGAGCTAATGCCTTTGGAACGATATTCGGTATGATTGCGTGTCCACATATTTTGTAGCTCCTACCTGGACCTTATGCAATGTAACTATTTCCTGTAAGTCAATCAAACTCATTTTTAATACTGACTTGAGTGCATTTGTGAAAAATATGCGTCTGTGCCAAATTTCAAGAGGGATTGAATTTTAAGATGGATTTATATCAGATGGATTGATATATGAACGAATATAGCCGGATAGATAGACTGAAATAGCTAGGTAAGCTTAGAATTTATTTAAAACATATTTTATATATTATGTATACCTACTTTATGGGGTCACAAATGTTGCTTTTTTGTAATGAAACCATTTTGATGCTGTTGTCCGGCGCCTTTTTGTTATTCATAAACAGAAAGTTATGATAGAAATTTTTCTTGAAGCAAATATTTAGAGTTTAAATAGAGCTTATATCTATAATTAAATGAGATAAATGAGAATTTGTGTAAGATTTTCCCTGACATCGGAATTGTAATAATACTGTATCGATAAACAATTCAGCAATTGGCATTTATAAGCGGAATTCTGTATTATTATAGTATTTTTACAATTCCGATTTCAGGGTATGTTAAATCGCATAAAATGTTGATTGTGGTAATCCCATGTAGTCCATATATGAAAGATTCGTCACTAGATTCCAGGTATAAAAAATTAAAATTAAATTATTCAGTATAAGATTGTTAGATTTAACACAGTTTAAGGTATTAAGTGACTTGGTCAATTTTTTCTTGTTATGATGATGTTAAGAACTTAAATAAAGTTCTTATCATTTCGGTACACTTGAATCAACATTTAAGACTGATAATATACGGAAAATTTTCATTTTTACAATGTATACGTATTACAAGTATAAGTAATAATTAGTTCATGTCTAATAAATAAATATTAGTTCATGTCTAAAAATGTCATGTTTTAATAAATGAACTCAAATATAGTTTCAAAATTAAAAAAAAAAATGAAGTAATAAATGATAATAAATAATAATTTTTTTAATAATATTTTGACTAAGCTTATACCTACATAATTTGTTTTTGCAATTTTGAAATATTATTATTAATTAACATACTTATTTACTTTGTAAATTGACCATAACCATAAAACAGTTTAACTTTTTCTATATAACCAGAATATAATATACATATGTATATAAAAATGTACATAGTAAGTAATTTTTACTTTCTATTATGTATATTTTACTAAATGTTTATACTTAATTCTATTTTAATTTTTTATTAAATATTTGTTGAAGAATGATTGACATTCATATAACTTCAAAATATACATTGGAAAAAAAATTTTATATTCATAATTTACATACATATACAAACAAGGATACATGCACACGTACATCCCATTAAAATAAATTATAATATCAAATTAAATCATAAAATTTCATATATTACTATTTTATGATTGTATATGTATAAAAATATATTTTTATATCTAAAATACAAAGTAATATTTAGTAGTACAGTTATCTGTCGCTATACATGCTCAAAATTATAAATCATTTTTTTTAAATTAGTTTGACTTCCAAAGTGCAGTAATACGGTATTAATACACAATTCAGCTCATGAAAGTTAATTGCTGAATTGTGTAGTAATACCATATTATTGCGTTTTGGATTACAATTTTAACAATTAAAAAATGCAATGTTAGCTACTAATCCCTGCATCATCAGTTCGTTAGAATTTTCGTACTCCTTAACGTTACTATGTTCCGGAAACTAGCCACAGTCACTATATGCAAAATTATGTTTAATTTTAAATTCACTTTTTCTCTATATGCAATTGCATTTGTTCAGCACAATTGTGTGCTAAAGATCCAATGATACAATCACACCAATTAAAAAGGCATCATTACTTCAGTTATCAGAAAAAAGATGTCATACAGTGTTAGTTATGCAATTGCATTTCTCGCCATTTAACTTCGAAATTTAATAGAATCTCTCTGTTTTTTCTCTTTTAAATTTGTTCTAATACGAAACTTTACTGTGTATGTTCTATTTATATTTCATACTCTATATATATACATATATCCATATATAGTTCAGTATTATGTACTATTTATATATCTATATATGTAATATGAATTATAGTATATCTGAACTTGGAATATTTTTATTTCTATTCATTTTTAAGAAAAAAAAAAGAGTCTGACAATCTGAAAATTGTCAGATTCAATTTGTCATATACTTGTATCCTTTTCTTAAATATTCCTCACAATATTTTATCTGTAATAAGTAGTAACACCTACATACATATACTTATTTTATATATATATTATATGTGCATTATATGTGATTTTAGTTAATATTTATATTCCTATATGGTATGTATGTATAAATATTCTGAGATTTTCTATAAGAAAAGAAGAAAAATCTTAATCAGATTTTATCAATTTCATTCCCTATATATGTAATAATTTCAGATTGTAAGTATATACTTACATTTTGTATGTATGTATATTTTAAATAAAATAAATAATAATGTTATGATGGTAAAATATATAAATTATATGATTCTAGTAAACTATAATGATGTTCGTTTAAATACATATAAGTATGGGAGGGCGTTTGTATATTAAAGTATATTTGACTATAACTTAACTATTATTATTCAAGGGCAAGGTCAATTGAGAAAAAGAATAAAAATTTGTTCTCATTGCAAAAAAAATATAAAAAAAAAAATAAAATATAAATAGGTAAGAAGTTTTTAACTGATTTCCATAATTAATATGATAAATGATATTTATGTTAATAATTACTATTATGTATTATGATTATTAATATACAAAATAAAAAAAAAATATATATTTTATGTAAGTATGCGTAGAACGTTGTTTGACAAAAATTAAATTATTTATTTTATTTATATGAATGTATGTAAAATATAGGATCGAATTCAATAATTAATATGGGATTTATGAATATTATCTACGTTTATATAATATGAGTACAATTATTATGTAGATATTCAAATAAATATTTAAATAATCTGATAAAAATTATGATAAATAAACTGATAATCCAAAATAAGCTAATATTAAGAGAAAATTTTAAAAATTATTAGGAGTGTATATGGCAATGTGGTTTTTTATGAAAATGAAGGGAAGTAATAAGTACATAATGAAATTACATAATGAATTTAAGAAAATTTATTATGTGAATTATGTATTTCAATATTTAATTAATATTTAATTAATAGTAATTAATAGTATATGAAATTTTAAATTAAATTAATTTATTATTTATATGAAGAGTGCCCGTACAATTATCGTAAATATTTAGAAAAATTTTAACAATTAAACAATAGTTCAATTTTATTCACCGATTTCTTTTATATAATTTAATTTTTCAGCAATTTTAATTTTAAATATTTTATTAAAAATTAGAAATTTTCAAGTGTTATTAAATTAATAATGATATAATAATGACTTATTGGTAATTTATTGTTCTTCTTTTTCTAGAATGATAGCTTACGGAAGTTTAGTATTAAGTGATGTGCCTTTTATTTACGCAATACAATTTTGCAAAAAACATATTATTTTTCCTTCTTGTTCTTGCTCATTTTGTTTAATCGCATTTAGAATGATTGCAATTTAAATTCTACAACATATTTGTAAGCAAAGTTTCTATAGTAATTGATTTACATTGCAAAAATTTGAAAAGAAACTCGCAATATAATTATCATCTATCTGTCCATCATGTACTATACACTTTTATTTAGCTCAAATGGCTGCAATTTTTAACAGAAATGTATGATCCTTTTTTTCTAAATTAAAGAAGTACACATCAATATACATCTATTTTATTATATATACACACACACAAGTATTTTGTAAGTATACTTAGCTTATGTACAGTGGAATATAAATATTTATTTCAATTTTGCTGTCCTTAAAATTAAAAAAAAAAAACATGTAAAACGCGATATTTGGAAGAAATTGTAAATTTTGGAATTTTTAGTCATAGATATACATATTTCTATAAATGTATGCCATATATGTATATGCCATAGACGACTTTAATCAATATTTATTTTTTTATTTATTTCTTGTTTCATTATTAAATTTTGATTAAATTAAGGATGACAGACGTTTATTCGTAATTTAATTAATTCTGTACAACGAAATTCTACATAATAGAAATAAAAATGTAAATAAAATAGAAATATAATTATTTCTCAACTAGTTCATACCGGAATACTGCCTGAGTTTAAAAAAAAATTCGATCTCTTCCAGCTTTAACAAATTTTACTGTTAAAATATGCAAAACTAAAAAAAAAAATTTAATCAATGTTTATCAAAAAAAGACAAAATTTTATTAGAAAATATGAAAATTATTATGAATAAGAGAATATTTCCCATAAATCGATATTATGATATTATTTAAATATATATATATAACCGTTATGTTTGTTAATTTACTATAACAAAAAATCCTTTTTGAAAAAGATATTTAAAAAATAAAAATTTCCCCATTAAAATACCTAAAGTTCAATTTTGTTTTAAAATTCGAAAGAATTTGGACAAAAAAAAAAAATTGAGAAAATTTCCCAACACGGGAAATTTTTTCTTCCTTAGTATGCGTACTCAAAAATACTCTGGAATTTATAGGTAAATGGCCTTTTTTTTAATTTTTTTTTTTTTTTGAAAAACCTGTTGGAAAATTTTTATAAAATTTACACATACACCCACACATATGTTATCACTATTAAGGTTAAATCCATTATAAAACAGTAAATATAGGGTTTTTATTAAATACATATATAAAATTAGTAGTTATATGTGAGTATGTTTGTATTATAATAATAATGATAATATATTTTAAATGTGCAAATTAAAAAATTTCCCATGTGGTAAATAATGTTGAATATTTTGTATAAATTTTATAATATTGTACTTAATAGTATTTTATATATACATAGGTTGGTTTTCATATAAATTATTTTTTATATGTACATATAGCTACACATACATTATATACCTATACAATAAAATTGTATGAATATAAAATTTTGAAAACATAATACTATATTCATTCAATTTTGATAAAATAGAAAAAAAAAAGTAAAAAATAAAACTCAAAAATTAACAAAAATCAAAATAATAAGTTTTTATTATGACCTTGACAGTATTTTTCTCTTGAAAAAGGAAACAACAAATTTTCCTTTTCTATTTTAAAAAAAACAACAATTTTTTTTTTTCTCTTCTGCGTTATCGTGGGTTAGTTATAACTTTTAATAATAATAAAATTTTCTATTGAAAAATATTGTGAGAAAAGTTTTTATAACACATAGTTGATATGATAAAAAAAAAATAAGAAATAAAGAATAGAAAAATAAAAAAATGCGAGAGCGGAAAAAGGTTCCTTGTATACGCGTTTATTATATTAAAAATATATAGAGGAATAGTAGAGAAGTTATAGTGTTGGTGTCATTATATTATAAATTTATATGTATGTATATATGTACTTATATACCAATATAATAATAGTATAAAATATTTATGATATATCCTTTTTTGTATTTTTTATCGTAATTGCTTATATATACAGAGAAAGGATATTATAAGCAATATATACTCATACCCAAATTTATATATATTGTGATAAAGTATAGTAAAGGAAAAGGAAAATATTTATGTTTCATATGTATGCCTATATAGATAATAATATGTTGCTCTTTCATTATTTTATTAAATCAAAATTTTATAAGTATATAAAATTTTCTCGCAATTGATCTTTCTAAAGCCTTTATAGCACGTTTTTTGAATAATAAATTTTTATTTAATATTATATAGAATAAAAAACGAATTTTTCCAGTATGGTATTTATTATAGTATGTATATGTTAAAGGCTGTCAAGATTAGATTTTCTGTTTTTATTCTTGTCTATATTCATATACTATGTAGTATCTATAATATGTAGTTGTGTAAAAATTGAAAATATGTGTGTTAAAATGATAAAAATCAATTTTAAATCTTAAAACGTGCAATTGTATATGTATGAATATATATGTAATGATAATATTTAAATCATCAAATTATTTTATATACACATGCGACATTCATTTTACGCTCTCTTGCATTTTTCAATTGTTTTGGGACATTTTCTAAAGTTGTCTCAATTGTTTTCGGTATTTTGAAAATTCTGGAGTTGCTTTTTTCTAAATTATTACTAAAGAGGAACTAACTGTTTCCTTTTGAATTTAACACGTTTCTAAATTTTTATAAATTCTATATTTTTTATAATATTTTATGCTTATGTGTCCGGTATACGCTCTATATGTGTTATTATTTCTATGATAACACAATATTCAAAATTTTCTCCATTTAGCTCTCTTATTGTCACATCACACACCCACAATCTTTATATTGTATATTGTGTTTCTTAATTTAAAATGTTAAATGATTTGTGAGGTGAACAATGTAAAATTTATGTACAAAAATTTGTAAAATGTGAGAAATTTTTTTTACCTTCATTTTGTTAAAAAATTGACACAAATTTAATTCTAATAAAGAGAACTTGAAATTTAAGTATTTTTATCATGAATTCAAGACATAAGTTTATTTTGATTTTTATAAAATAAAATGTGTTTTCCTGTGAAAATTTGAAAATCATTACACATGAGAAAAATTGAAGATATTTTTACTTAAATGAATTTGAAAAGGGAAATTGTTGATTCAAATAAATTCAATTGTAAGTACACACCTACATAGTTGTTAGAATTTGGTAAAATTTTTCTTCATTTTCAATTGAAAATTTAATTATTAATTTTGATTTGAAGAATTTTTCATTTTTTGTTTAGGATAATAATTTTATTAAATTTGAGATTCTATATAGAATATGAAATTTTAATTTAATTGGATTAAGTTAAAAATTTGATCTTGTTCTAATTGTAAAATTTTTTATTCCAATTATTAGATGCTAAGTCATTTTTATTGTGGAAGAATGTATTTAAATTTTATAAAATTAATTTCATGTGAAAAAACATTAATACGAGTAGCAAAACATTAAAAGTTAACTTTTATGTCTTTACAATTTTTCTATTTACGTTAACGAATCCTTACATTATTTTTTTATAAATAAAATAAGATACGCGTATTTCAATCAAAAATATCCTTTATAGGAAAGAGATCATTTCAAATTATTGTAATATTTTAAATAATATTTTTACATGGATGCACGAATATCACGAATAATTTCTAAAGTCTTTGTATTTGTTGCTAACGTCGATATTTCACGTTTAAAGTATAACTGCTTGTGAACAAATTTGATATTTTTTTCGTTCGTTTAAGGGAATTAAGTCACCGTTTAAGTGTAATAATAAATGTAATTAGTTGGCATCATTCTTTCAATGTTTATCTTAAAATATTCCAAAAAGTAAAAACAGTATCTAATGTTTGTTGGTTCTGTCTTGAGGGAACCGGCAGAATATGCTCCAATTTAGGACAGTGGAAATAGTAAAATTCGTTAGAAATCTAGGAATCATTCTCATAAAACTTTTAATTGAGCATGTCTTCAAAAATATGGATATTTTTATAATAATAAGAATAAAAAAATAAAAAAAACAAGAAAAAAAAATAAGAAAATTATTTCAGCTATTTGCGTTTTTATGCAGAATGAGCTAGCATAAATATTGTCATATTCGTTATTTAATATTTTGAATTTTGAGATCTAAATGTTTAGAATTTCACACTGTACCAATAGTTTAAATTATTCGAAAATTGATATACTTGTTAAGAAACGCTCTATTTCTATGTATTGTTATCGAGAATGTTATCTATACCTTTAAACCTTAATTTAACCTTAACACAAACAGTGATTACAATATTAAGCCACTTCCTTTGCTTGTAAAGCAAAGCAATTTTCATGTTAACAATTTTTTCGTTTACAATCAAAAATTTCATGTTGGGTTCTTTTTGCAGGCATATAACATATCAGAGTATAACATCATCAATTACACCCACACAAAGATTCATTTGTATATAAGAAGAATAGTAAAGCATTTATTGCAGTAGATGGCTTCATATTTATCGGAAATAAAAACGAAAAATGAATTTCTTTAAATTTTTAATATTTAAATTTATAAATTATAGTGTTTACTTCTGCATAAAAAGATTTCCATGCCTAGGAGTGTTCGCTTTAGAAATTTCTCCCAACTTTTCCAGAATAATTTCGGGTTTAATATTTTTATAAAGAGAACACTCTAAATATTATAGGGTAGCTTTTATATTTTAATTGTCAATTAGCGTATATTTATTAAGACGTTGAGCTCCAATATATCATACCTGTAAATAAATCAAAGTCATTAGCACGCATCCATTCGCATGGATTGTACATCCAAACCCCACATACATATAATTCAATGAAAAATAAATTCAATTTAATTGAAAATTTGATTCAATGCCTTCAAGTTCTTGCAAAAATTATCCGCATTCCATTTAAAATTTTTTCTAATGGTCAAAAAACATAAAAATTTTCTATTTCTGGCAACATTTTAAATTTTATTTTTGTAATAAAAAACAAAAATATTTCACTTTATTCTTACAGTCTAGAAAAAAACTTTTATCTTATGTATTACAAATTATTATTTTTTTTCCATTTATGTTTTATTTTTGTTACTCTAAAGGACTTTTTTCCTTAGTCTTTTTGCGTGCTTACGAAAAACAAAAAAGAAAATGGTTGAAAAAATGAGCAAGATCACCTGTAATCGTTGTGTTTTTCTGTTAGTGCTTTCAATTTTCTGTCGCTTTTTTTCGAATATAAAAATTATTTTATGGAATAGAGAAAGATGTCAAAAAATAAAGTAGAAAAAAAAATACAGGATAACAAATAAGAGAAAAATAAATTTATTCTATATAAAAATTTTAATAGAAACTCTTGCATAGGGAACGAAAGTAAGTGGTGCGGAATGGTTTTCGTCTTTTCGAAAAAGAAAAAGCCATAGAAAAGAAAATAGAATGAAAAAAAGAACAAGAAAAGAAAAAAAATTAATTCAGAACTTGTACAAGACTTGAATTTTAATTTGTCTTCACTTGAAATAAATTCAATAAAGTCATCTAAAGAAATCATCTACCTAGGCAAAGTGTGGGTTGGATAGTAGTTATAAATTGACAATAGATGACAATGTAATTGTAAAGGTGCAAAGGAGGTATGGTGAAGAAAATGGGTAGCAATCAGTAATATTGTAAATGATTGAAGAAAGTAACAAAAATCTTAAATGTAGAATTATTTAAAAGTAATTTTTTCCACTTGATGATTACAACTTTTTTTCTTTTATTGTTTTTCTTAAAGTAAATACTTTATGATTTTTTCAAGTATATACGAGTAGGTAGATAATATCTATGTACATACTCTGTATATCGTGTTTATCTAATAATATATACACACATACAAATTTACTAGAATAGTAAGACACAAAAAGGTTTAGTTCTTTCTTTCGATTCATTTCTTGTTTCCCGTAAAAATTGGATTTTATGATTAGGAATTAGGAAAAGTCAAAAGAGAAATATTAAAGAATTAAGTACAAGAATTTCAGAGAATTTGTTTTTAAAGTTTATCTAATCAGGTCGTAGGTATCGATTAATTTTTTTTCTTTTATTTTTAAATTTAATGTGAAAAGCTTATTGTGTATGGTGTTATCTTTGTTGTTGTGCTGTGTTGTTGTCCCGTATTTTAAGGAATAAATTTGATATCGGTTCAATAGTTTATAAATTTTCGTTTTATATTGTAGAATAATTGAAAATTTTAATTAGAAACTGTAAATTTTACTACACATGATTTTATGTGTATTTATTTTTAGAGTGCTAAACATATTAGGGATTTTTATATCCTGCATTTTCTTGAAGGGAATATTAACTTGAAGACATCTTCTGAGGTACGAACACATATATACATTCCTACTCAGCGTAAAATTCTTCTTTCATTTAGAAATGACCATCTAAATCCGATAGCATGATAACTCAATAACGAATAAAACAAACACCAACAAACTTTTATAAACTGTTTCTTTTCTGTCAAGAACAGACCCTATTGTAATTACAAAAATTCGGCCAACGGGTTCGGGTAGCAAAGATATTTCTTTAAATATTTCAAAAACTAGTAAAGATATTTACATGAAATTTTTACATACATAATATTTTGGAAATTTCCAAAATGGTATATCTGCACTGATTCGGGTAGCTGCCACACAGCTCCAAAAGTTAATTTTAAATATGTATTCGAAAAAATAATTAATTTTTTCATGAATTTTTTTCATTAATTTCGATTCATGAAACAGAAATGTGTAAACAGTGTGTAGTTTATGCAGAAAGTTATGCCTAGTTTTTCATATAGGAGTAGTATGTCTTAAAATTTTTAAGATCATACATCAATTGTAAATATCACTTGGTTTTAGAACCAAATATGTTTTTTCGTCCACTTTTGCTTTCTGGAAAGCAAGCATATATTCCTCGCCATAAAAATTATAGTAACATAATTAGCAGGAATCGTCTTAAATGTGAGAATTAAATAGAATTAAAAACAGAGCAAAGTCGAATTTAAGACGTGCAATCAAGTTCCTATTTTTCCTAATTCATGTTTATCAAAATAAAAATAATAGAATAAAGTAATGATTTGGCTTCATAATAAAATTTTTAAAATTTAAATTTTTCACAAATACTCAGGCATTCTATATATACAAAGGATTTCAATTGAAATACAAAGTTTTCAATATGATAAAAAAAAATTAAATTATCATTTTAAACTACCCAAAAAACTTAAAATGTCAAATTTAATATTCAAATGAAAAAAAAAATATAGTTTTTTTCATACTACACTTACACCCACTTATGACTACTATCATAAACAAAAAGTATTTTTGTTAGAATTATAATCGGTCATTGTCACATATGCAAATGTTAAAAGAAGAAATATATATGTAGTCCGGAATTTCTATTTATGAACTGGGACTTGCATATGTCGTTTATTTTCATTCCATAAACGAACTTCATCGGTTTCAGTAAAAAAAAAGTGAGTTAATATTACATTCAATTGCTATTATAGCGTGTAAAATAATATGAATATTAAACTTGAAAATCCTATTCAACAGTATAGGTAAACAATTAATTTTACTTAAATTTGAAGAGAAACTATAATATGGTATATGCAATGTAACAATTTGATTTTTCTTTAAAATAACGTCAAGCCAAATTATTGTATTGAATCTTGAATCGAAGCCTTTTTCAAAATTATTTTAGTTTTAAAGAGTTTTTAATCTACTCTTACAATTTCCACGAAGAATAACTTTACTTTTGAATTTTCTCAAACAAATTTTAATTTCAATATGTAATTATAAACGGAACAGCTCCTTAGGCGAACCGTCATACGAAAAAGACAACTTAATTTTTCCTTTTTCACATGTACATGTACATGTGTATATAAAAATAAAAATATCATAGCAAATAAATAAAAAAGTAAAAGGATGATAATAAAAAGTATGAGGCGCAAGTATATGGTAAGAAAGAAGCACGTGCTCAGGATTTATGGTTAATTTAGATGGAAGGTAACAAAAAAATATAAAATTTAAAAAATAAAAAAAAATTGTAATTTTATGGGGATCCAGCTTTTTATTTCCCATTTGTTTTTTTTTTTGTATTTCTGTTAAAATAAATTTCTATGGAAAATATCCTTGTACATACCAAAAAAAAAGAAAACAGAATGAGTTGAAAAACAAAATTGGCACACTAAAAGAACTTTTTTATTTTTTGCTGTTTTCTTTTTTATTAATATTATCACTACTTTATGTGGTGTTTCCTTTTATTATTATTGAAGTAGTTATGAGTACAGTAGTGTACCTATGTGGTAAAATTTCTATATTTAAAAATATTTGAGAATATGTGGGTGGTATAAAATAATTTTATATGAATTTATTTTTTTTTGTTTATTAATATATAAAAATACTACCAGGAATAATAAAAAAAAAATAAAAAAAAGTTAAAGAAAATGAAGACAATTTAAATTTTATTTGTCCGTAACTATGCGGGATGCCCAAGAATTGTGAGTTTATTCTTGATATATTTTTAGGTTGTTTTTGTTTTTTTAAATATAAAGAACTAGTCATTTATCATGTCTATCCTTAAAATATTATTTTATACAATTTTCGATCTATTTTAAGAAAAATAAGATTTGACAATTTCAAATGTTGAAATATTCGGAAATTCAGCTCTTCCTTAATGTTTAAGTGTCGATTTTGTTTTAGTATCTCTGTTTAAATTTTTTATATAGAATCTTGGAAAAAATTGAACTCCATTCACAACTGATAAAAAAATAAAAATAGTACAAAAGTTTTCTTCAACCTTAAAAATTCTTGAATGGGCAACAGACGAATTGCTTTAATTGACTTAATAAAAATATTTTTGTTAGAGAAAATTTTCAACTCAATTTCGTACTCAAGCGGCTAATTTTACTAATATTCAATTTAATTCAATTAAATGGAATTTAATTTTAATATAATTTTGTGGCATTTAATTTCCGGTATGCGAACAAAAAAAAATCATCTGTAAGAGATCAGAAATGAAGTCGAATCAAAACCAAAGAACTCAAATAGAAAAAAAAAACTACTCTAATTTTATAAGTGATGTTAGAATAGGACGAGTACCTTTATAACACATTTCGTAAAATTATACTTTATATATTTTAAGATATGAAAGAGTAAAAAGTAAAAAAAAAGGACGCGTGTTATTGACAATAATTTTATGAAAAGTATCGATTACTTCGACACAAGATTCTTGAATACCATATAGTAAAAAAAATTTATATAGTGAAAATTTTTTATCTACATTATATACATAATATAATACATATACATATAATAACATAAAAATTTAAGTGTGTTTGCAATAATAAAAAATATCTTTAATAAATTGAGGTATGCAGTTTTATTTTATTAGGTGAAAAGAAAATTGTTTATATACTTATGCTTTTCGCACATTTTTTAAAACAAAAAATTTTCCTTGGAAAAATTTTAAATTTAAAACTAAAATGTGTAGTTTTATTTTCTTTTCTTTTATTTAGCCTGAATAATAATTTTTTTACAGTATAGACATTGTGTTGTCGGAATAAATATGGATTTTGCAATCGCCTTTTTTTCATGATGATTTCCTGGTAAAATGATTTAATAAAATTGATTTTTACTAATAAATGATTGAAAACTTGTTTATTATGAAAATTTTCAATCAATTGTTGAATTTTCATTTATAAGTTGTTAAATACTATTTGAAATATTTATTTAAGATTTTGCAAAATGTGCAAGTGCATTTAATTTTTGAGATCCATAAATACATTTTTGCTTTGCTGTAGATTAAAATTATAGCGAAATTCGTAAGATGGTTGTTAATTTAATTGAAAAATTTTTTATGTTTTTTTTTTATGATTTAAAAAAAATTAAGTTTTAAAGTTATTTAAATTTATTTATTTTATGTATCGTTACAGGTTTCGTAAAAATTTCTAGTACCCTAAAAGTATGCAATTTTTTTGTAAAGTATACAATTTATAAAAGATTCAATTTTTGATTATAAAAAATTGAATGTAATATTAAATTTAATTTGTATATTAAATTAAATTTAGGATGAAGTAAGCTGATCATAGTTCAAGTTATTGTAAAAGCAAACCGATTAGAAAAGCTATACATTGAACTCATATTACACAAAAAGGTTTTAGATTTTATTAAAAAAAACATTTTTAGAAAATTAATTTAACTTAGGTGCTTCAAATATGGTTTTATTCGAATATGAACTATGAATTGATTTTTGTTTTCTAATATTTTGTTAAGTAAATTGAAAACGAATTTTATAATTTATTAAAATTTAATTTCTAACTAAGTTTTTATTTTTAAAAATAAGGGAATTTTTTCTGGAACACTGAAAAAATTGTTCACTATTTTGGTACCCAAAGAACATAATTACAATTTTAAATATAACTGAATTTGTCAAAAAATATTACAAAATTAGCAATAGTTTTTATGTATTTTAATCATACATAGTTGATTTGTGAAACATAAAATGTAACATTTCAAAGTGACCGTATATTACGAGTAACATAAGGCGTAACATAGAAAATTTAGTTAAATATTAAGACCGTTTCTGCAACAGAACATATTCACTTACATATTCTCTTAATCTATCAATTTATATAGATAATTTATCAATTTATAATAAAAATTTGAGAAAGCAATAAAATTTTATGATGCATCGATAATAATATATGGCTCTAAGTAACGAAAATTACTTGTAACAAATCAATTAGCTAAAAAACTAGCAGATACAAATCATGATGTATCACGCTTAAAGAGATGGCATATTCTTAAGCTAGATAATAGAAACTAAATTGTAAAGTAAAAATATAGCTTTGTAAAATATGTATATTATTTTAATTGTAATAGAAATATAGTAGATTAATTGAACGCTCTGAATTCATGACTAGAATATGACGATTGTAAATAGTTACATAAAATGAAATGAAAAAAATATTACGTAGCAGAAATATCACAATAATATTCGTTCTCAATATTACAAAATATCGAAAAATTTATATTTTAAATGGGTTTTGATTTAATGATATTTTACCAGATACCAATTCATTTTAATAAAAATCAAAAATAAAACAGTATTGACTTCTTTTTCAATTTTTCCATTATTCAAAATTAATAAGATTAAAAATTTATAATTACATTTTAAAATAATCTTCTTACAATTTAACAATAATAATTTGTTTAATAAAAGAAATTATACCATGTTAATAGCTCAACTATCCTCTCAATTATGACTTCAAAAATTATCAATTATATAAAAATCATAAAAACAATTTCTAATATTCATAATTTTCATAACAATAATTTCCATTTTACATTAATATTCAGAATTATCCTTGCACACGTTCTATAGTAACATAAATATCCTGTATTTATTTTTTGAGCTGTATAGATATAATATAGTTTATTACATTATATAATATATATATATATATACAAAAATAAATGCCATAACAAAATTTTCAACCTGTTTGCTTTTAACGTATGTCATAATAATATAATCTATACATATATAATCTATACAATGAATTGAACTATAAATGCATTATCATATTATTATTATATTTTCTTATAATATCTTATATAAATGTATATATAATATAGATTGCACACATTTACATAATGTATATAAAATATATATTTTTTAAATGTTACTATATTTGCATAAAAAAAAACAAAATTTCACTAAAATTATTATAAAAACAAAGTTTTCCCTTTTCTCTTTTTGTTTTTTTTTTTAATTTTTATATTGACTTGTATATAATTTATATATTGTATGCATGTATATGTGGATGGTTGTTATATACTATAAAAACTCTAATTTTTGAACATATAAATTTGTTGGATATTTCTTTAGAAAACTTTTTATCATATTATATATAAAAAAAAAGATAAAGGATAATAAACATAAAATAATTTTTTTTTTCTCTTTTTTTTTACTTACTTTATGTAAAATTGTTATTATTAAAGTTCTATATAAAAATTTCCGAAGAAAAATTTCATTCCTATAATAATAATAATTTTCTCTATACAATATAATATGTTACAAAGATAATATATGTATAGAAAAGCATAAAATATCCTTTAAAAATATTAAGTCAGAAAATATCCTTGCCTGAGTACTGAAACTAAGGTGAAAGTACTTCTTATTTTTATTGTTTAGTTAAAAACAGGAAATTTTTTGGAAATTTTCTCTTTAAAAAAAATTACAAGAGGGGAAATTTTCGTTTATTAAAAATATTTTATTCTCAAAATATCCCAAAAATTGTGCTGAATTGAGAATTAAATTTTTTCTTCGTTTCTATACTTTATGCTTGAAATTTTGAGCCTTAAAATTAAGGTTACTCATCGTATTCTGGAATACCATAGGTTATAAAATATTAAAATTTATTTTTCTCTTCTGTTATCAATTTATTTTCTTTCTTTTGTTGTTGTTCTAACGTATTCTCCCTATTTTGTTTTTATTATTACTTTTCTTTTTGTGTTAAAAAACAGGACCGTTTATATTCTTTACTCATAAAATGTCCCTTGAAAAATTAAAACTTTATTGGGTAAGGGTATCGATTAAAGAATATTGGGTAAGGAACTGTATTTCTCGCAACGGAATATAAATGATTGTGTATTTGTAATAAGTAAAGAAAATAACAGTAAACGTATATTTTTTTTTGTTATATTATAAAAAATGAAAATGTCCTTTTTATTCTCTTTCGTTCGTTAATATTTCGTTCTTGTGTTTCAAGTTTTGTTTTGTGTTTTTTATTCAATACATACATACATACATATTGTTCATATTTTAATAATATTCTTCTCTACTATGTGTTTTTTTCACATCCTTGGTGTTGTCTATTTGATTCTATACTATTCTATCCTACTATATGAATTTGTTTTTTTTTTTCTTATTGTACTTTTTCCTTTCTATTACTTTTCTTTTTTTTTGATGATAAATAATATCCTTTGAATTCTGTGTATCACAATAAAATTTAGTAGGTAATGAACCATCGTTCGTGTTGCACGTGAAATAAATTTTTTCGTTAATGTAAATTTGGTACAAAAAGAAAAATAATACAAGTAGCAAGAAAAAAAGAAAATTAAATAAATAAAAATAAAAAAAAACTGAAACAGTAAAAAATATATTTTTTTTTTCTAAATAAGATAAAAATTTTTTTTCTCCTTGCTTAGATAAAAGATTTTAAATTATTTTTTCCCTATTCAAAATATTTTAAAAAATTTTCAATTAAAGATATAAAATGAATGAAGAAATTAAGAAAACGTTAAAAAATTTGTTATTTTTTAGTTGCCTCCACAGTTAATGTCGAACAAATACCGAATATATTTACTTAATTTAAAATTCAATTTAAAAATCCTTGATCCTGTATTTGTTAGTAACAAAAATGAATTTAAAATAAATAAAATGTGAGTAAAAGTTGTATAATAATTAACGTAAACTAGTATAGACTAAATAGAGAATAAGAAAGAAAAATTTAATTCTAATATTAATTAAAATTAATATTTCTAAAAAATAATGTCGCATTAAAGTAAGAGTATAGTAAACTAATACACTAAAATAGAAATTTAATTAAAAATTTGTTGGATAATTATTTAAAATTTAGGATATTACAATGATAGCACATTTTTAATAAATAAAATAGTGGGGGGGGAGTCCTACTTCAAGGATATTATTTTAATAATAATTAATATTAAGAAATCATCTGAAAAATTTCACTAAGAAATATAGAATAAAATAAATAAAATATATTTAATAGAAATTAAATTAAATTGATAAAATAGTCGAATACGTAAACTTCAGTGTGTAACAAGTGATTTTGAACGAATATCTATTATAAAACTAATGATAATAATTATGTTGTGAGTTTATGAAATTTTAGAATTAATTATGATTAGCTTATATTGTATATTTAAAAAAATATTAAATTAAATTTATAATTTATAATAATGAAATTTGATTAAAGGACATTGATGGAAAAAAATATCAAAATTACGTTATAATAATAAAAATAATAAATTTATTAAGTTTTACTTTCTATTTCTCGAATTTATATTTAATGAATTTTAATTAAAAATAATTAATTTAATTAAAACTAGTGTTTAAGAAAAAATAAAACTAAAAATTATTAAAAAATATAAAATTAGATAGATTAGTGAATTTGTTATACATATATGAAACAGATTTATTTTAATTATAATTAAGAAATATTATAAAAATTAAATTTATAATTAAAATTTTTTTTTTTTTGGAAAATTTAAACTTAATAAAAAAAATTTTTTAAATAGCTATATTCGGAATTTTAAAATATTAAATTGTGTAAGTTAATAATATTTTATTAGTTTAATTAAAAAGTTTATATTAAATTTTAATTAAAATTAATTTATAGAGTAAATAGAAAAAAATTGTAACAAAAATTAAAATTTTAATAATTATTAAATAAATAATAATAAAAATGTGAAATTGAATTTGAATTAAACTATGAAAGTATAAGATAAAGCTAAAGGTTTTCAATTTAAAAAAAATAATATGAGAAATCAAAAAATTTGTGTACAATATTCAAAGGAGCAGAGAAATAGTTAAGGAAAAAAGAAGCAGGTATTTGATAAAATTCAATATTTTATATTTTAATGTTAAAATAAAAAATTTAAGAGTAATTCTAAGCAGATAGTATGTTGTTATTTTATTGCTTATAATAGCCAACATAAAATACATATAATTGACTTAAAGCGTAAAATATATTAACAATATCAACCTATCCATGATAAACTATGGCAAGTCAATATCGCATTATTTTCCAGGAAAAAAATTGAAGATTTTATTAAAATAACTAATTGTAATTTAAACCTTTTTCAACTTGAATAATTTTTTGTATATAATTGTTAAATTTTGACATGTTTTGGATCTAAATCCTGTGATATAATAATGTAAGTACAATTTGAATTGTTATTTGAGTACTATTACTTGGATAGTTTGATATATGAGTACAAAAATGTTTTAAGTGATGAAATTTAAATTGTTGACAAATTGAACTGGAACAATTCCTTTTTTAAGAAATAATTCATGGTCCACTTGAATTAGATACGATTTGTAAAGAGTTTTGAAAAAAATTCATATGAAAAAACAATACTACGAAAATTCTTTCATAATAATTTTTTTGTATACAATTTATAAAAACTTCATAAAATAAAAAATTCCTAAAGAAACTTTGAACTTTTTGTAAATGTTATATGTAGTCAATTAGCAGTATAGTATTTTTTATAAATTTGAATAAAATTTTTAAGAAATCTAAAATGATCAGAAAGTATAATTACTTAATCTGTTCCTGTATTTATTTGTACAGGACAAAATAAATTCTGTACATACTCAATTAAATTGTCTCGAAATTTATAGCGTCTAAAATAATCAGCACCTATCTCCAACGAGTTATGTGCGTTATATTGTAAATGTAAAATGCATATTTTTATTCAAATATCTTAAAAAAAAAATAAAAAATTTTTCCTACTTAAAATGAGATTTTTATTGTGCACTGTAGTGTTTCGAATAAAATGACACTCACTCAGTAATAACTGCATGATCCAAATTTGCTTATTGTCCGATTTAAGTTTATAACCAACTGTGCATAAAATCCGTATGAGTTTACAGACCATCATCAGTACAAAAATTGGTTCTATTACTTAAAATATAACAAAATTGTAAAGGTTTTATCCATATTAAATATGAGCCTCTACTTATGTATATATTTTATCATCTCAAAAGATCCCTTTTAAAAATTGATTTCCTTTATAAGAATTCCTACATAATATTTTAATTTTCATTTGTAAGTTGTGCATTAAGCCGTAAACGAACACATTCACGCAAAACGTCCATGCACAGAAGAGGAATAGACTTTATAGTGTGCGAATTTTCACAACTTGTAAATATTTAAAAGATTATTAACCAGAATTTATACGTTTTCTTACAAAAGTATATGCTACATAAAAGGAAATATAAGTACACTGCATATTCTGTAACGAATTTAAATAAGAATATTGTATGTTTTCGTATATAAACACCTACATACAAAATGATTTCTTTGATACAATCTCTGAGAAAAGAATAGTTTAGTAAAAAGTTTTCCAATTATAAAAGTGCATATTATTTGTGTAATAAATTTTATGAATATGCATGTATGTAATATATACATACTTAAAATTAAAAAGTATAATTTAACTTAAATTTCACCTTCAGTGTCATTTAATATTTTCTCTTTTTACTTATACTCTTGTTTTTTGAATTGAAAATTTTAATTTGTTTTAATAATTATTCTAGGTGGTTAATTTTAATAAATTAAAATTTATTTAAAATTATTTAAAAAATATCTTGTAAAAATTTATTCCCAGTAAAAAAAAATTTATCATGCAGTAAAATTAAAATTTGAAGTAGGAGACCAGGGAGTTTTGCTATTTTTGACTGAAGACACAATTTAGTATTGACCGAAATTGTATTGAATAAAGTAAATGAATTTTTATTTGTATTTCATCTAAAAAATTGACCCATTAAAAAATTGCATTACAAATTCCGCCCACTAACATTTTTGAATTATATTGAAAAATTTTCGTTCAGACCATAGTAAAATGATCAACAAGTAATTATTGGCGCTAAGCTAAGGATCGAATTCGGCAGTTAAATAAATAAATGAAAATCAATAATTTTATTTTTTGATGGTACGGTATTTACTGTTAACTTTTTGCTTTTATTGATAATTAGAAATCCTTGAAGTTTCGGAAACATAGGGTGTTAAAAGGATGGAAAACTTTGAAGAGGATGGAGGTAGAAACAAATTTTTCTTGTACCGGTGTATTTCTTGAGAAATTAGTTGCAACATTTCAGATTTTAGGATAAAAAGTTCTGTAAACAGATTTACAGACGGATACACGAACGGACAAACAGAGTGATAATAATTGGTACTTGTTTTAATTACCAGTTTTATTTTGAAAAATTCTAAATATTTGTTTTGATAGATTACATTTTTAAATTTTTTTTGTATAAAGAATTTCTAATTGTATAAAGATTAAAGAAAATTAAAGCTTTTAAACATTATAGAAAGGAAAAAATATCTAAAAATTATAATACAGGACTTCCAACAGTACAATGTATATATAATTTGAAAATAGACCGTTTTCTAATAAACGTTGTGCTTAGGAAACTAATTTAATTAAAAATAAAATTAAAAAATTTCTAATTTTTCTAAAGAAAAATAATCGAATTCTAAAAATTTCACACAATTCGGTATAGGCGTAACGTGATAACAAAAAAATTGCAATTATAATAATAATTATTAAAAATAATAAGAAACACTTAAAAAATGAGCTTCCTAGAAAGTAATTTTTTCTTTAATTTAAAAATTTTTTTAATAAAACTGGAAGTTTTTTATAATAAATTTTCTAATTATTTCAATTTTTAAATTGGTTTTTACCAAGAAAAAATTTTGTACTCTCTTTTGTTCTTATTGAATAATTTATTATTTTGATAAAATTTCTTGAACATTTCTGGAACAAATAGGCAATTTATAGAATCTCTTTATAATAAAATTAAGTTCCAAGAAATTTTGTATTTTAATTATAGGAAGAATGGGCCTCTTTTTTTAATGGATGAAAACCACAAGAATTTTTGTTATTGTTGATCCTGCTTTATATGTGTATGTATATATTATTGAGTTTCTGTCATTCAAAACAAGGTTTCAAACAGGTGGAATACAACGTAATTATAAAATAAAATGAAAATCTTGTAACCTAAAAGTGTCAAACGCTTCTTATACTTCTAAAATTTCTAAAGAAACAAATTTAAAAAAAAAATCAAAAATGGAAAATGAAAACAATAATTTCGGGATCGATATTATGGAGGATTATTTAACTTGATTTAGTAAAAATATTTTGCAGGATAAGGACATTATTATTGCTATTTTATTAATTTTTCCTATATTTTGTAGCCATATGTATATTAGGCCCTAGTTCGACAGTTATTGCTTTTTACATTGTGTATTAATTGAATTTTAGATTTTCTGATGATGATGAGCATTCTTGGAACTCACATAACTATTATTTTTTTCAACATATTTATATTATGTTTTTTAATTTATTTTTTAAGTCAATGTTCCTATGTAAAGTGATTAGAAACAACTGTTACGAAATACCTTAGACATAAATGGAATAAGGTAATTAATTTCATAAGCTATTGTCTATAATATATGAAACAATTTTCTCGGCCAATATTTAATATAAATTTTTGGCTTTTGTGTTAATCCTAACTGTGTAGATGTAAAACAAGAATATGAAGCTTAATCTTATTGTATGTCTAAATGCAAATTTAAAAATATTAAAATTTACATGAAAATTACGATATTTTCTTATAAACAGGAAAAAATTTCTAAATAATTTTTCAAAAATCTCATACATTTTATTTACATAACAAATATAGCAAATATCGTAACAATTTTTAAATTATTCCATTGTGTATTAATCATAATGGAATAAATAGAATGATGACTAAATAAGTTTCAGGACTTAGATAGGGAATACATAGAGATCCAGAGTAGATAGATATATTTTAATATTTCCTGTAGTCTCTTTTATAACAGCTCAGATCTGATAAAATATCAACTTAATTATACAATCGATCGTAATGTAATTTTTAAGAAACCGTTACAAAATAATTTCTGCGTAATCTCTCCATGCTGTAAGGTATAGTTTTCTTACCGCGTCGTGTACGAGTTATACACATGATGAAGATAAATTGTATATAAATAGATTATTTAATTTATGTGACTTAAAAATTTGATGTTCAATAGATGAATAGCTACAATTACTTGTAATTTTTTTGTACTATTGAAACCACAAATGGTAGACGCGTCACCTACCTAGTAAACCTAATGATGCAAGAAACTGATTTATGTTTATCTACGATATTATGGACCAGCAGGGCTAACCATGTAGATAACTCCATTTCTAATATGTTTCTCTTAGGAACGAAGTGGGATGTAAAAAAATTTAAACCAGAACAAGAATTAATAATTTTTTTGCTGGTCCAAAATATAAATAAAAGTAATAAAAATTGCATCATACATTTTCTTTTAAATTAATAACAATTATTTTACAAAAAAAAGACTTCAAACATGAAACATGGTGTCCGAAAATCGTTTATGCTGAAAAATAGAATGGTTTTTTATTTTTCAGTAACATTTTTTATATTCTTGTTGATATGTGCAAATAAATTTAAATATTGTGTTTGCAGATTTATTTATGTGATGTGAATTTTTAAAACATCTACGTGATGGTTCCAAAAATGTTTATTTTGATGTTGATATGAAGTTTTAATTGAATTAAGTTTACATAATGGTATTAATTGGTTAGAAAGCATTGTTGTGTTACTCGTAGCATATCAATGTCAGTTATATGGATATTGGAGAGAAAGTGTAAAAGACTGGTTAGAAAATATAGTTGAAATTATTGTGAATATTTTATTTTACTTTTAAATCATAATTTTTTACACTGGAAGACAATTATTTGAATTTAATTTTTTGAACTTATAAAGTTTTTATTAAACCATGAAAAAAATGAAATTGTATCAAACCAATGGTTTACGAAGTTACGATTTTCTTTACGTTAAATTAAGATACGTCTTTGTAAATTTGTAAATTTGTAAAAAAAGCAATCGTCTTTGTAAAATCGCAATAGTTGCCTATTAAAAGTAAATCACTTGATTTACTTTTAATAGGTAACTATTCTAAAATGATATTATGGAAAAAATTGCATATCCTCCGGGGTATGACAAAAAATTAGGCCGAAGCGTTATCAGCGTAGAAGTTGAATTACATGAATTGAAATTAATAATTATATATTTTAATGGCAAGATATTTGTGGTAGCTTATAGAAATTTGGAAAAGGTTCCGGTTTAAGAACCCAATTCTGTTAATATCTTATATTATAATATTTGAAAATTACTTATGTGTGTGTATTCATCCTATTATACTCTATAATTTCATACTTAAAACTATTACAAGTTACAAATACCAAAAAAAAACAACAACAACCATAACAAAAACAAAATATTTTAACCTTTTCAAAGAGTACAAATTTGTTTATTGCTTTCACGGATTTAACTTAATTTTATAGGGTTTTGAATAGCTATCATTTGAAATTAAAAATCTATTAAGTAATGATAATTTTTTTTTTTATCCCCTGTATATAATTTCACTTTTAATACAAATTTATAATTATATAGATATAAGCCTTGTGCATGCATTCAATATCAAATTCATATCCCTTATGAATATCCTTGCGTTGGAAATTTTAATATTATATTATGTACATACTGTCTGTATACATTATAATTATATTATAATCGTATGTTAAAACTCATAATATTAATTTTAATTTAAGAAAAGAAGAAAAGAAAATTTTTTCATAATTTTAGCGATTTTCTTATTATTTTTTCTCTTTTCCATAATTATGTCTAACTTTTTTATATTATATATATATAATGTAAATGTATAATGTATATTATATTCTATATAATATTAATTTACATTTATTGCTCCCTAATAAAAATAAACTAAAAAAGTAATTAGCTTTATATTGTAAATATCTAACAAAACAAAAACAAAAAGAAAGAAAAAGCCAGAACAGAATAAAATTAAAATAAAGTAAATGAACTTCTATAACAATATTAACTAAGAATCTAATATCCTTAATAATAATATGCTAGAATATATCTCAAAGGACTTTTATATAAAAATAACATTAACATGTGTATTTTTTAATTCCATGTATATGTATGTATTTGTATATTAATATAATATAAACCATAATTATGTGTGTATGATGAAAAAAAACAAATTATTATACAATGTGATTAAAAGTTTTTCGTATATGTATGTGTTTATTATGTAAAGATGAAGGTTATTCATTATAGTTTACATGCGGCAATAATTTCAATGCAATGCTTGCGTCTTATAAAGTATTATACATAGTACATAAATCATATTCGGATACAATTTAAGTAATTAGTTTTCTATAACAGGATGTTCATTGACTATTTTTATCTATATTTGTTTTCTCTATATTATACTTATATTGATTTCTATTTGGAAATTTATACAACAAACTCATAATAATATAATAAACTTACTTAATAATAGTTGGAAGCGTCACATTTGTGGTGCATTATTTTTTATTAATATTGCCTTATTATGGTCTTAAAATTCCGGTATTAAGCCAAAATTTTCAACTGTAAACAAGTTCAGTGAAATATTTTGAAAATTCTTCAATTATGTGCTCGATAACCAAAATATTTAGGTAGTAATCAGCAAAAAAAAAATTTTTAAAACAATGTGGTCAATAATAGAAATGTGGGAGCGCAAAATTGAAAAAATCTAATTTAATACACTCTTATAAAGATCATGTATACATTAACAAAATTTATTGTTCAATATTCTATAAACTAAAATTAATTATTTGCTATTTCATTTTTAGTAAACACTACAGTGTGAAAAAAATTCAATATTTTAAAAAATAATAAATTTTGATTTAACCGATTTATCTTCTCTATCACATATTTTGATTCGTATTTTTTATGTGTGTATGTATATATACATATATATTCTTAATTAGATTTCATGGTATATTAGAACTTTCCTTTTTTTTTGAGTAAAAATCAAAAAAAAAAAATTTTTTTCTTGAAATAAATGAAAAGTGACGAAACAAAAAGCGAAAGGATATTAAGTAAATTTTATAGGTATGCTATAAAAATTAATTGTAATAAGTAAATAAATGCGTATGTACATATATGGAATATTCTTTTAATAATTTACATAAAAGTAAATTTGTTTGTAGTATACAAAAGGTAAATAAAGTTTATATGGTTATTATCAATAAGAAAACTACTTATATTTGATAACCTTGTAGTGCATAGTAAAAGCAAGACAAAAAAATATTCAAATAAAATCAATAGGTGTTAATAAAAAGCACATTTCCATTTATTGTTGCTGAGAAGCTTTAGCATATTCAATACAAGAAATTGGTTTCAACACTTACACCCTATTTTTTTCTGATCTTTTACAATTTTCAAGTTTATACCAAAGGTACGTGCGATTTGAGGGAGACAGAGTAGTTCAATATCGGAAAAATTGACATTCAAAATAATTTAAAAAATTTTGTGTAGTGCTCAAAGTAGGCTAAGTAATAACTTTGAGTACTCTAACTAAGTACTTTAAGTAATAAGCATAAAATTCTAAAATTCACAAGTAAAAATATTTTTGTTGCATTAAGTAAAAATATGCGCTTTCAACACTTGCACTTTAAATTTTTTTTTTAAAATTCAATTTGAGTTCGAACTATGAGCCCGAATTCGATAACATTTGTGTATGTATTTTAAAAAATTTTAATTTTTTCGTTTTCTCCTTTAGAAATTTAGAAACTTGTGGCTTTTATTCCATGGTTCAAACACTTTGACCTTAAAAACTAGATTTCGCAATTGACTCCTTAATTTTGACTATAGTGCCTCTATTCCGATTCCTAAAATTCATTACTTCGTCTCTTGTTTTTTTCTGTCTTTTTTTAAAAAATCTTCCGAACAGACGAAATTTATTAAAACTAATAAACACATTTTTAAAAGTTTTGTATTAACGTAATAAAAAATTATTAGTTTGTGTGTATGTATTAGTAAGAACATAACAAAAAATTTTTTTTTTATTAAAAAGCTAAACTATAGTTTAGTTCCTATATAGGAAAGTTTTCTACAAGAACTCAATTATTAAACACACAACAAGAAAAAAAAAAGTTTTTTTCTAAAGAAAATTTTTTTTTCTATTTTAGTCATTATTCGTTACGGTTTAAAGAGCGTATAAGTTTAAATTAATATTTAAACAGCATAAATTGAGTGTTTAAGTTGGAATATAAAGAATGTTTAGCGTGAACAGCATATGATCGACCGCATGCCACAAATTTACTAACCAATTTACAGAAATTCAATAAATTTGTTTAACTGAGGCACTACAGTTTTTAACCGAACTATTATTTTAACTGATTTATATTTAAATGTGTAGCCTCAAATATTAAGTAATTGCAATAATTCTAGTTACTTGCAGGGCTGAAATAATAAATGTACCAAATTTTTAAAAATAAAGGCCAAATTTAAGATGAATAATTTGTATGCTATTTGTTGTCTTACTTTAAATTAAATTCGAATTTTATTTTTTTCTATTTTAAATTTAAAATAGAAACTGTTACATTGTTGATCTGTTGAATAAAGTCTGGAAAATTTTCAGAATATGAAAAATATTTTGAGGTGAAATTTTTACTACAAGGTACATATATATTAGGCAAGTTACAAAAGTAATGAAAACATAATGTAGACTAGGAAACTTCTCCAACAATTTCGGTAGTTTACAAGTTATACGATAATTTAATATACAAATGGCTTATTTAGTAATATTAAATCCTCAACATTAAGAGCTTAATACACATTCTTATAACTTAATTTTAAATTAGTCTTGTCAAATTTTTGTAATTAAATTTTATATAAAAAAACTTTTGAAAAAGACAAAAATTAAAGTTTTCTTCAACAGTTAGAAAATCGGTCAAATACGACTATAATTAGAACAAAACTACAAGGGCTATAAGGCCAAAATTATTTTAAACAAGAATAGGCTATGTTTGGTTAATTTGGGCTAAATTGTAAATATGGTTACCTGGCTCGATTTTGGAGTGACTTTATGGGAGATCCTTAATTTTATGAATAAAACTTCAAACAGGAAATTATAATGTCAGTAAATTTTCAGGCCAGGCTTTAAGCTAGTTAAATAAAAATATCACTTTCTCAATTTTTTCTTTTCGAATGTCAACACCTTGATTCATAAATAATAGAATTCATATTGAGAGCAATACCACCCTTTGTCTGAAGTATAATAAAGCAGTTAGAAAAAGTTTCAGATATTGGTTGAAGGAGAAGAAAAATGTTAAGGAAAAAATTAAGAAATTTAACATAAAAAAAAAATTGTTTTTTTTTAATAAAAGAATTTTTTTAGGAAGAGGAAGAAATGTTTTAACATCTTAATTAAGTACTAAACATATTTTTATTTTTAGCATAATATTGCTAACGATAAAACGAAATTATTTAGGGATTTTGAAAAAGTTGAATCAAAGGATAGGTTCTTTAAGCAAATACTTTCTTTTTAAGTCAATCCTCTTTAAGTATTTGTATAACTTTTGATTTTGTGAGATGGTTTTAAAAAATGTTATAGCTTAAGTCGCATACCACTTTTGATTTTGTGACATGGTTTTAAAAAGTATTATAACTTCTTATAAGTCGCATACTTATAATGTTATTGACTAATATTGTGGGTTAAAATTTTTTCAGTAACGAGGTTAGAATTTTCATTTATTATAAAAATTGTAGTTCGCTAATGGAAAAATTAAAGTAAATGAAACAATATTTCTTCCCGACGGTAATATAGATTTAACACTAAGAAGCAGGATGCATACCTTTTATGAATTATTGATTAGTTTATTCAGTTTGCATTGTTACTGTCCGATCTTGAAGCAATATAGTATTTAACTTAATTATTTCAGTTATAATATTTTAATATAAAATTATTACGATCCAATAATTACATCAAAATATTTTTGTTCGGCGATTATAGCAAGAGGGTGCTTCTTGGTAATGGATTTATACTTTGTGATGTCATAAGGGAGGCAATTACCATTTGTTCTACCACCTATAGTAAAATTATCCTCCAAAGACAAAAAGGACCTACAAAAATAAAATTTTAAAAATTTTTAAAGTTTGAATTAATTCATAATTCACTTACTATTAATCTGAAAAATATGGTGTACTGCGGTAAAATTAAATTGGGGACCTAACTAGAAAATTAAATGAAATACTTAATATCTAATATAAAAATTTAGAATAATAATAATCTTAATTTTAAATTTTAACTAAACCGATATAATATATTGTGAAAAGAGAATCCAATCTTATTCTATAAACTAGATAGATTGTTACTGCCTATAACTACATTTTGTTGGCAGTAACAAAGGAAATTGCTGATTGTATGTAATTACAGTTTCTGAGAACAACATTATTATTACTTATAATAAAATCTAAAATTTAAAAAAGCCTTACCAATTATAAGAAATAATATATTTAAAGAAAAAAACCCAGAATTTTCTCATCAATTATGAAATCAAGAAATGCAATACAATAAACTTCAAATTAAATTTTTCTTTGTTATAAATTTATTTACAAAGTGACGATTTTTTAAAAAAAATTAAATAATATGCGAGCATAATGTTAACTAAAATATGAGTACCCAATATTTTGTGACAAGATGAGCAAAAAAAAAATTTTTGAATTATGAGAATTTTATTTAAGTTATTCCACTTGATATATACACATGAATATGCCCAATATTTCTTCAAGGATATAGAAAAAGAAAAATACAAGAGAACGAAAGAGAAAAACTCATTAGCAATTTCAATTTTCTTAAAAATAGAAAAACGTCATTTTTATGTTCGCTAACAAGACATATTAAAATGTCTGTAATAAAAATTGCTAGAAAATTAAATGTTTACCAGGAAAATTATTCATCCTGTATAATATTAGTGTACGTGTGTATGTGTATAAGAAGTGTGTATCGCTCTCTGTTTTCATTTGATTATTTATTAAGAACTTTTACATTTTTTTTTTGTATTTTCTTGTTGTTTTTTTTTAATCTTCAACGTTAAATAAATAACGTTAGAAAAATTACAATATAATGAAAATCTTTTGTGCGTAAAAAGTTCTAAAATTAATTTTTGGAGGCTTTTTTGTTTTTTTTGTTTCTTGGTTGGTATTATATTACTGTTGGAAAAGTTGAAAAATTATTTTCATGAGTATAGTGAAGAAGAGAAAAAGTTTCTTGTCTCTTTTACTTTTATTTTTCGTTAATTTATTTTTATTTTTGTTTTCGTCTTAAATGTTGCTGTCTCAAGAGCTTAACATATCAAAAAATTATTATTATAAAAATATAACAGAAATACAAGAAAAACACAATGTAAAATTATTAATAAAAGGAAAACAAAAAAAAACAAAAAATAAAAGAAATAAGGGAAAAAATGTGAACAACAAAGAAAATTCTAAATACAGGAAAATTAAATGTGTACCGCCTCTGTTTCCTTCCTTCATCACTTTTATTCTTTTTTTATATCTGAATTCTTACTTCCTTTTTTTCATTTTATTATAAAGTATCCTTTCTATGATCTCTCTATACTTACTTATTGCAACAGTGTACGAGCAATAAAATAAGTACGTTCACTTGCTAAAATGAAGGTATGCATTTTCTTATAAAAGTGCTTAATTTTAATATTGGATGAATAAAAAGTTTTGAATTTTTTTTTTTTTTGGTTTTTTAAGTATTTTGGTAAATTTACAAAAAATTGAAACTGAAATTTTTAGAATAGTTTACAGATGAATAAATTCTAAACCTTAAAAATATTAAGTAAAAAATATTTTAGTTAGAAAGTGAAAAAAAGCACAATAATTTTAGAAAACTATAATATGTTGCTTGAGGAATTTAATGCGTAGAGAAAGTAGGGTGAAGTTTTTATTGAAATAATTTTTTTATTAGTACAATGCATTCAAATAATATGAATAAAATACAAATTATAATAAAGTTGAACCAAGCTAATGATTTGTATACTAGCCCGTCTTTTCTTTTGAAAAGTGAAAATACTGCTTTTAAAAATAATTTACGGTATTATTTACATTATGTACTTTGTGTTCTATACCCAAAAATAGTATGTATTAAATAATTGCATACATTTAGGGTGAGCAAAAAACGATTGTTGAAAGAAGAAGATAGTATGTAATAGTCGAATTTTACGTATGAGTAAGTGTGTTGAAATGAATATTTTAAATTTGGTTAAATAGATAATTCGCAATTCGAGTTTTACTAATTTCTAGAGTCGATAACTTGGGGGCCAGTGGAGGTGGAAAAAAAAGTCCTTTTAACAAAATTAACAATTTATTAGTGTCTAAAAACTGTTTAAAATTGTAAACTTCTACCACAGAAGACCGTCTAGAAGAGGAATGATGTCAAAAATGTAAAAAAAGGAGATAATATTGTAACTAATTTTATAGCAGTCTTCGATAAAGTTAAACTCAGCATTTCTCACAAAGCAAAAAAAAACTAAATATTTCCTTTAATTTAACCAAATTTTTGCATTTTATTGTAGGTATAATTGTGATGTTAGAGTAATTTGATAAGGCTAAAACCAAAATATGAAGATGTTGAACAATGTTAATCTTGACATAATTAAAGTGTTCGAAAATAAAATTGAAAATTAGCAGATCTTCTCATCTTTTAGACTAAATACAAACTAATCGCATTACCCGATGCAATGCTTCTCTATCATTTATATTATTGTTTAATTTTTGAAATATTGTTATGTATTTTAAAATGGCCTTCATTAAAATTCCTTGTATCTATTTTGGCAAACTAGTTTTGGGTAATTCCTAGTATATTTAGTAGCAGTTATATCCGCACATACCAGTTCGTAAAATTTTTATTATTTTAATATTAATTATTAGTTCGTTATCAGAATTATTTACTTACATAGAGGGTGCTCCCTATATAGGTAATGACATTTTTGACACCAGCGTGCAAATCTTCGTTAATAAGGAACAAAATTGTTCCACAATAATTTTTCGTTTTGGAAGTTAGACGTTGATTAGCATTGATTTTATATATATTTTTTTTTTTCGGCCAAATAATGCGACAGCTATCCAAAATTTTTGCAGAAAGAATAACTTGCGCCCTATATTTTTGTGTAGGGTTTCTATTTATGTCACTATTTTTGTGTAGAATTACTAATTGTGGTACTATTTAACAGTTTCGAGTTAAATGAGAATGACTCCTTGAAAAATAATTGTATCAAGAACATAGTTTCGATTGAAAGTTTTTGTTTTAGTGACTCCAAAATTTTGTTTTTTCTTTTCATTTTTTACAAAAACCATGGAAAGTATTGTAGAAAAACTAGATGATATAAAAGTAAGTAAAATATGTAAAAGTTGGTTCATATAGAAGGGTACATAAATAATAAAAAAAAATGTTCACTTTATAATCATTAAAGTTTATATTTGTATGTATAAGTGTATATATCATTGTATATGATATGAAAATTTTTTTCTACTTTACGATGACATATTAATTTAGTACAATGGCATCTGATGGTGAAAATAAATAGAATAAAAATAGATAAATAAGAAAATGTTTTTCAAAATTTTGTTCTCTCTTTACTCTTCATTTTCTTTTCGCTTGTATCTGACATTTTAATTTTAATTATAGAAATATCTTATATCACATGGTAACCAAAATATTATGTTAAATGTATAATTAAATGTGTATGTTAAGAAAAGGAGTATATAAATATATATATATATATATATATATATATATATATATATATATATATATACTTTAATTAATTGAAACTTTTGAAATTTTAAGAACGCAGCTTTGTGTTAACGGTTTTAATATACACATTTATGTATATGTATGTGCATATTATACAAGAGTATGTTAATGAATGAGCACATATTTTACGCTATTAAACAAGGTATCCTTTTTTTCATTATTTTGCTTTGTGTTCTCCTATATTGACTTGAGGTTTCGACTTTTTTATATTTGTAATTATTTTGATATTTAAATTAAATTCTTCTAGGAATTTTGTTTTGTTTTCAACAAAGTAAAATTTTTTTGTGTTTTTTATTGTTTTTATGTTTTGAAATTCCAAGACATGACATAACATACATTATATTATAGAAAATTGTTAATTAGAGTTAAAAAATTAAGTATATTAAACTAACACAATTTAATCAAGAAGAATTTGAATATTTTTCTTGGGGTTAAATGTTTGTATAGTAAAAGAAATAAAATTTCAGAAATATTGACAAAGAAAAATTTTTTATTACATACAGCAGTTTTTAAGATATTTGATTAATGCCCCCCAATTTTTGCTTAATTAAAATTCAGTTAGTTAAATGATATTAAAATTATTAAATTTCAACGAGAATTAAATATTAACTTAGCAATTGCAAAAAGAGCTATACAGGGTGTTTCCCATAAGGCGGCAAATAATTTCAGGAATGATTCTTTGATCAATTTCCAACAAAAAATTGAATTGGTGCGGTTCAGGTATACTCGTTTTGAAGAGCTACAGCTTGTTGAAAAAAAACAACAACAACTTCCGAATAATGTAATATAGAGTTATCATTAGGAGCTTGTCTTACAGGTGATTGACTGTTCTTTATTTTTAGTCTTACAATTGATTTGATTTGAGCCATAGTTTTCGAGATATTAAGAGCTTGTCAAAGTCAGAATTTTTATTTTTTTTCGAAATTTTTTTATAAATCCCGAAATTTCTCAAAAATTTTTTTTAATATTTTTTTGTTTTCTTTTGCTTTTTAAAATTATGCAAAAAAAAATTGGTTTAAATACGAATATCATCGACCTGGTATTTATTTGTTCCCTATAATATATTCCCTAAAACCTGTATTTTAGTTTTCATAAATCAATATCACAAATCATTAATATCAAAGAAAAAAACTATACGATAGAAATTTTATTCTAACAATTTACATCTATTTACAATTCTAACAACAATCTGGGCAATGGTGCAATGGTTATGGCACCGTTTCTATAATCGAATGGCCCCGGATTCAAACCCTGATCCATTCTCTAGAATATTTTATACTTAATATTATGAAGCTTAATACACAATTGCCCATATATTTGATAATATTCGATACATAGCACACTAACAAAATTAAACAATAAATACCAATTTACCTTCAATATTTAGTATGAGGAGAATTACAGCATGCTTGTTACCGTCTAGTTAACTTCAATGATCTGAAAAACTGATATTTGACTCCAAAGTCAAGTGGAAAGGTCTTAATGTTCCCGAGTTGAGTAAGGCAAAAAAATTCTAACTTCAAAAATCCTTAAATTTTCAACCTGTATATAAAATCAAAATTTTAGTATGCATACTTAATAAAGGTCTGTGTCAAGTTTTCCCATATCTACTTTTTGATCAATTTGCTCCCACATGGGACAATAATTTGAACATGTCATTGCATATTGGCATTGTCATGGCATTGATTTTCAAAATATAATAATTATTCCATTAGTATATACGTAAATATTCTGAAAACTACAATAATTTTAAATGTAATTTATATATAATATTCTTGCGATAAAAAAAAAAATAGTTTTTTTTTTAGTATTTCCTATAAAACTTCTAAATACTTGGTTAAAATTAATATTGACCATTAAAAACATTAAATATTTTTTATATTCTAATTGTTAACAATATATTTTCTATATAAGAAAAATTTCGTTATTTGAAATTATTTTTATACGAAAGTCATTTTTCAATTAATACGCGTCTAATTATTATAATGAATTTAATGTAAACTCTGCGTTTCTCTGCGTCTACGGTATACTTAATTATCTTCCATATTAACCACACATCACTCACTATATTGCTACTTTACATTTAATTGAAAATGCTAATTTGTAAAACAAATAATGACCTCCACTTTAACAAAATTAATTTCAATGTAATTTCAATGAAAGCGAGTAAAAATAAGAATTCATAGGCTATTATTATAATTGAAACGTGTATTCTCTACACACAAAATATTATTAAAATAATGACATTATTAAAACAAGAATTAATAATATTAAATTTTGACATCGTTAAACTTCTAATCCTTATTTTGTTTTCACTCATTACAATTCCATCTAAAAAATATAACATTATTATTATTATTTCTCTAATTATTTTGTATATATATATATATTTTAATAATTTGTAAATGTATAATTATAAATATTGTTCACTTAATTTCTTAAGTAATTTTTATTTACTTAATATTCTTAATTCATTATTGCATTTGTAAAGGCTTTCTGTATACTCTCTATAATTAAAAACATTATGTTAAGTTTATTATATGGACTAACTTAACAAAAAAATATCCTTTTACATAATAAATTATTACATTTACATTACAGAAAATATAATACGCAGCATAAAATAATAAAGAAACAAAAAAAAAAAATAACCAAAATTCTACTTAAACTTTATTTTCTTTTTGTGACCAAACATAACCTCTTATCATTTTTATTATGAGAATTTACCACAATTTTTGACCATATCCTTTTCAAATTTTTTCATAAAATTATTACACATATATAATGTATATGTTTGTATGCTTGTGAAAAAAAAATGATAAATTATTATTTTATTAATAAATAAGGATCATTCTTTCAAAAGTGTATTATATACATTTATTTAACAGTTATACGAAGAGGCAAAATACAAAAAAAAGAAAAATATATAAACGGCATAAGGAACAAGGAACAAGAAAATAAAAACCGGATCAAAAGTCAAAAGTAGAAAACCTAAAAACGGAAAATTAAGTTAAAGAACAGGAAAAGAAACTATAGAGTAAAGCACACATTACTAATTCATCAATCAAAACATTAAGCAATCTAACAAATACAATACATATATATAAATAATATGAATGTATATTGTATATATTAATTTACTGGAAAAAACCATAAGGCCCATAACGTAATATTTAAAATAAAGTATAACATAAATTAAGTTTAACTTATATGCAAAAAAAATATCATTGTTATTATAAAATATTTGAAATATCCCTAAGGATATTCAAACATACGTTAAATTATTACATATATAAAAATACTGGGTTATTCATGTATAATATATTGTTAAAAATCTTAAATTATGTAGGTACTCGTAAATAAATGTGATCCAAAAAAAATGATTTTACAAAAATTAGAATTACAAGATAACCTGCTATAAAGTAAAGCAATATTATAAGTTTATATAAGGTCCTGCGTCTAGATCTTATTTTAAAATGAAACAGACAAAAATTAAGATTTTTAAATTTTTCATTATCTTTAAGAAAAATATAGCTCAATACAATTATATTGTGTTAAATTATATTATTTAAATGTACACTACGAGCAACTCTATAGGCTTTTAAATCATAATTTTCAAGGACTCGGTCTAAATCACAATTTTTAAGGACTCGATCATATGGAGTGCAGCAATCACATTTCAAATGTTCTGTTTAAGAATTCAAATTTAGAACATCTTACATATTGCTTAAGGCTGGCTATAAGTTGGTTATGCAAACATTTTGTAAAATCTTTAACCATTGCTTTAATATTCTTATCTAAGAGTTCCGTCTTCTTGCTGTTAATTAAGCAGCTCTTAGTTCTATTGAATAATGCAGTAGTTAAAAGCTTTGAAACATATGAACCAAGTTTATTTACCATATGAACCCAAGTTGAAAAAATTATTTCAATTAAATTTCAAAATGGTTACAGATTCAGAATTTTCTTTTTTCAACAATAATTTCTAAAAAAAATTATAACCCAAAAATAAGAAAACTTCGATTGAATAACCTTGTATAATAATGTTATAATAAACATTAACTACATCCATATTCATACATGTGCATATAATTACAGAGTGAAAAATGTGAAATCTTAAAATTTTTTATAGCAAAATGAATAAATCAAACAATAAATAAATAATGTCAACAGCAAATAAAACAAAAAATATATTATATGTTATGTATGTGCAATTTATTATATATTAATATTATATTGTGTATATATATATATATATAAAACTATAATGCTATCTATACGCCATAGAATCGTTTGAGTTTGTATTCAAAAGATCTTATAATAGAAGTTATATGGGAGCATTTAATTTTAAAGCGAATAAGGATGCAAGGAAATATGAAAAACTTATCCTTAGGAGCTGTTTTTGATTCAATTTTATTTTGAAGGGAAATTTGAAAAAAAAAATTTAATAGAACTATTATATAACAATTTATTTAATAACATTATTTGAACAGTTAAATGACAAATTATATAAAAAAAAAAATTAAATTATTTATATTTTTTTAACACACATGCATAGTGCATTTATGCACAATAAATTTATATTGAATTTTTTACAATTTATAATTTGTTTTTGAAACTTTATTTCTATGTAGATTATATTCTATATTCTATATTTCTGTACAGAGAAAAGGTTAATTTAATGTTAAGTGCTTTAAAATTATTTTATAAATGATCCTTGCAATATTCAAATAAGAGTGGTGTATGAGTGGAATACGTGTAAAATTTATGTAATAGAATTTATTTGTAAAATGGCAAAGTGCGTATGGTAAACTCTAATTTTTTTTTATATTTGCAATACTATATACAATAAAATTTTCTTCTGAAAAGGCAAGAAAGCCAAGAGATGCAGATTTGAAATTTTGCACAAATGTGGCCCCATGTACATAGGATCTTCGTGCTATAAAATACTGATCGTAATTGAAAAAAAATTCCACAAAATATGCCTATGCGGTATATGTCATTGAAAGGATTTCCAAAATTTTTACAATTTTGGTTTGTTTTGCAATTTATTTGAAAGTGGATCAGGTGAGGTTCCCAAAAAGTGTTTTTTAAAAAATTAAACTCATATAGAATCTTCAAATTATAGTATCTCAGATACCGTTTCAAACTTCTCAAAAACCAGAAGTGGGACAAAAATACATTTATCAATATTGTTACCTTAACTTCCGTAACATGCAATACGGTATCAATCATAAGCTCAATTGTATATTAGGTTTTACAGTGTTAGTGCATTTTGGATGTCAAGCTTAATATAAGTTCAATAAAATTTGCATATTGCATCAAGAGTCTAACCAACATCAAAGTATTGCTTTTGCAATAGCCGTATCTAACATTTACCAATTGTAAAACTTTCTAAAGTTTCGAATTAGGATAAAGTTTCTTTGAAATAGGAGGATATCCTATTTTGCTTAATAAAAATAAAAAGTGGCGGTAATTTTTTGAGTTTATAATTTTTATTAAGGCATTGAAAATCTTAAAATTCTGTGGATTTTTTTCCTGAACATCTTCGATCATAAAAATATTTTTAAATTTTAAAAGCTAAAATTAAATTTTTAGTAAAGGAAACAAATTTTGTAAAAAAAATTTTTTAAATTTTAAAAATTAAATAAAATTCGATCAAACCTATAAACGCTTTCAAAAGCACTTTTACAAAGCACTTTAGAAAATACTGCTTTTGGAAGTAATTGTCATTATTAAAGTCACTTTGATTCATATACCAAAATATTTCGAAATTGCATACTTTTACGATAATAAATAATAGGATAAGAAATAAAAATGGAAGAGGTATTCGTGTTTAAAAGCTGCGTCTACAACTTACTCTTACAACCTGTAATCTAGAAGAAAAGTTGTCAAGATTTGGCAACAAGTTCTGAGCAAAAAGTTTTATGAATTTTGAATTTTTAAAATAATGGTATCTATGTATATAATACTGTAACAGATTATTACATTAACCCTATGAGCGTCACATAGCATTTTATTCTTAATTATTCATTTTATTCTTTTATAAGGAATTTTACATAAAGTATTCATAAATTTTTCAACAACAGTTAATCTGGTAACTATTTTAATAACAAACACAGGAAAAAGGTAAAATTCTAAGGAAAATTTAAATTCATTGAACAGAAAATTTATTTTTATTCGAAATAATTTGAAAAAAATTTAATACACAATTTTAAATTTAATTTTAAAAATTTATACGCGCGTTTTTTAAGGTCACGAAAGATACTGAAACATAAATCTCGTAACGTATACCCCATACTCAGTATAAATGACACAATATGTTAAAAAAAAAATGAATTATGCTGCTCTTGAACAGTAAAAAACAAAAAAAAAAACTAAACACCCATTAAAAAATGCAAATCAATATTCTAAACAACGTACTTAGTTTTCCATTTTGGTATCAAGGATCAAGATTTTATTCTTATTTCAAATATTTACATTTTGTATGCATATTTTTATTATAAAACAAAACCATTTTACATAATATTAGAATAAAAACTCAAAAATAATAAAAGAAGAAAAGAAAATTGAAACGAAAAAAAAAAAAATTTGCGACTTGTGAGCAGGATATTATGTAGGTCAGTTATAATATTAAAATAACAATAACAATAAAAAAAAGAATAAATATTCTCGAATATCCTTAAAATTTTATACTCGTATGTGTGTGATTATAATATACACCATGTTTGATTATATTAACAGAAAATATGAGTATAGTTAGTTTTCTATATCACGTAAAAATTTTACTGGAGAACTGAAAAATTTCTATCTGTTTATGTTGTCCTTAAGTTTGCGTGTTGTTTGTTGCTCATTGTTTTTTGGTACACAAAAGAATATTATTGTCGTTCTTGTTGGGTTTTTTGTTTGATTGTCAGTTGATTTATTCAATGTTCATTTGTTGAGACAAAGGACATACAATATATATATATCAAAATAGTAAAAAATAAAGTTAAAAACAAAGACATTTATTAGTTTTGACATTAATTTTATTAGGATTTTATTCAAAATAAAAATAATTTACTTCCTTCTTTGCTCTTTGTCTAATATTCAAACTACATTCACTTATTTTTAGTTTAGGTAATTTTGGTTTAAAGTTTTAAAAAAGTATACAACAGTTATTGTGTTGTGTTGTCAAAATGTCTATACGTAATTGATTTTTTGCTCAATTAATTACTCAATCTTATTCTACAAAATAGAATGAAAATAATATGGGATTACAATTATTGTTTTAGGTTAAAAATATTTTATTTTTAGAATCATATTTTATTGTGTGGTTATATTTAAGCTGATTCATAATTAGACAGAGCTAATTTATATTCTTAAATAATAATAAATTGTCAGCTTAAAATTTATGTAACTTCAATAATTATTTGAATGTTATGTATGCATTTTATGTTCCGAGAACGAGATATTCTAAAACTGCAAAATTGTTTTCTTAGCTTTTCAAAATTAATTTGATGAAATACAATTAGGTCAAATCAATGGTTCGTAAAGCGACACTTTTCTCATCAACAAGTAAAAATACTGCTTTTGAAAGCAATCTACATTATACTCGTAAAAATTACTTTCATTCATATACTAAAATATTTCAAAATTGCATACTTTTAGGATAAAAAAAATTGAAAGAAGCTTTAAGATGATGTTCGATTTAACGGTTAATTGGGTGAGTTAAAAAAATTAGTTACAGTTTTCGAACGGAATGTACCGATAGTTTTCTTCGTTTATAGAAATTTTGTAGAAATTTAAGCTTGCTAGAAGTAATACCTTGAGAGGAGGTACAGGGAGAAAAAAAAATTTCTTTTAACGAAATGTTATAATTCTGAAACTTTAATAATTATTTTAATATTATATATGTGTTCTATATTCTGAGAACGAGTAATTTTTCTAGATAACGTATTTGAAAACTGTAAAATTGTTTTTCATTTCGACTTAGCATCAAAATTTGTTTGATTAGAATAAATTTATTAAAAATTAGATTATCGTTTCGCAATTTAAGCATTTATTTTTAAAAAATATGAAAAAATATTGTTGAAAAATTCATACAATAAAAGAATTTTATTATGCATTCTTATCTATTGTAATGAAAAATTTATACATAAATTTTTAAAATATTTGCAGTTCAGTGACAATTAAAATGTTGCTATGTTTTCGTTTTTCATCAATTGAGTTATTAAGTCAGTAAATTTTGCTCTGAGTCAATTTGCTTAATTTAATTGGAAGCTTATGATATTCTCGTTCTATCACTTTCCTTTAGAAATTAAATATTCTGTTACTTAATGAAATACTTGAATGTAAAATGAGCGATTCAGATGTAGTTTTAACTGCTATTCACGCAGTATTTTACCTATTTTTTTGAGTTTGATACAAAATAAGTTGAAAAATCCTTATAATAAAATATCATTATACAAAAATCTTAAGAAAAATCTTTAGAAATCATTTGCACATTAAGAATATTATTTATGAAATGTTCTCAATATTATTTTTGGTTCATTAACTATTCTATTACATCTTCCTTCAAATCTCTCAAGTCCTGTACATTTCATTGTTTTTATTTTATAATATTAAGGGCAATCAATTAAAATTTTCTTTTGTATTTATGCATATCTATGAATGTAATAGTAGAAAATAAAAAATCGTACCCAATATTTGATTTCCACTTTATTTAAGCAAATAATAGCTATTCTATGATTATTTTTCTTAAGGGCATACAATTTCAATTTTCATATATGCATGTTAGTTTTTTTTTTAAATAAGGACATTTTCGTAAACAACATTAACTGAACGAATGTAAGTATGTATGTATATATAAAAGAAGAAAAAAATCAACAATATTAGAATTTCCTTTATTTTCTACATATCGTTTGTCTCTTGTTCTTCATTGTGATTTCTTTTTTGTATAACATTAGTGTAACAATTCACATTTATTTTTTTGTCTTTTTAGAAATGATATTAGTAAATGATATTGTATTAGGACACGAGAATATAATGAATAATATAAGAATTGCATATATATAGGCGCCATTCATAAAATATTCAATTATTATACCCAAAAGTAGATATACATAATATAAAACAATAATAATAAACAAAATTGTTGTAGAAGAACTCAGTCGAAATTTATAAATGTTTCTCATTCAACTATGTTTCCTTTTGAGAATTTTTGTAGAATTTATTATAACACGATGTTTGTTTTTGATGATGATAAAGAAGTGATTTCATATTTTCATTGTATGTATGTGTAATATTTAATATTCCCATACACGAATGTATAACAGAATTTTTGTTGCTATATTATGCTCATTTTATTTTATTCCTTGATTCTTATGCCTTTCTTTTTTTTTTGTTAGATTATGAATATTTTATACGGTTATTTCCTTATTTTCGGTTCAACAAATATGTATGTTAAGTATGTGTGTATGCATATATTGATAATTATATTGCTATTATAAAAATTTTCAGAAAATTTTCTTTTCATTTTTTATTTTTGTTTTGTTGCATAAAAACATAAGTATACTACACATTTAAGGATATTAAGGATATTATTATAAAATATGTATCAGAATAATTTAGTTATTGAAAGGCGTTCAAAATTAGTATAATCAAGAATAATTTTTCGTTTCTTTATAATACGCGTACATATTTTATCATTGTGTTCAATATTTGAATTTGTAAATCTTGTGTCGATGATATTTTTTTATAATGTTGAATATTCTCTATTCTATTCGAAATAAATGTTGTGCGATAATTAAATTGCCATAGTTATTTCTTCAGAATCAGGAATCAGATAAATGTATTAGAAAATAATAATATAATATTATGTATAATAAATTAGAGTGAAACATGTAAATTTTCAATTAATTGTAATATTGATAGCATTTATATCAAACACCTTTAGTTGTTTTCAATAGGAATATAGGATATATAATCGAATTTTGTATATTAAATGTGAAGACATGCAATGAGAAAGTTATAGATTATTTATTTTCATTGAATCGAAAAACGGGTAAAACTAAATCAGTAACACACTCATATGAAGAAAGTGCATACTTTTCAATGCTTAACAAAAATTAAAATATAAGAAGAAAGAGTAAAGAAATTGGAATTAGAGTATTATTACTTATTTGCTTTGTTGATGCTGAAAAAATAATGAAATAATTTTAAAAAAAATTATCATACTTAATTCTAAAAAAATTATCATAATTAATTAACCCGAAACATATAGAAAATTTTCGAAATTAAAACAATTAATTAACTCAGTTTTATTAGACAATGCCATGTTTATGTTTCTTGACTTATAAGATGAAACAATTATTTTATAACAAAATATTCAAAATTTGAATATTTACATGTGAATGTTCTTCTATCTTATTTTATTATATGAACTTATATGAACTCTCTCTCTTATAAAGTGATACATTGAAGAAACCTTTTTCTTGTAATTATAAGAGGAATTTAAATAAAACTTCAATCATAAGAGCAATTAAAGGCGCGGAATGATAAAGTCAAATCTTGTTTTAATTTGGCATTCAAGATATGTATTTTGATATATTGAGTAGCTGTAGTTCTGGTATGCTCAAGTCAGTAGGCGCATAAGGAATTCTCAAAAATTAATTCGAAATTGTAATCTGCAGCTCTATAGATTTTCCTTAAAGTTTTAAAAATACTATAGTTTAGCAGTATAAAATACAATTACTAATAACTTTTCAGAAAATTGGATCTTAGCATAAATAACATATATGTATATATAAATATATATTGTTTTTTTTTTAAAGACATGTGTCAATTTTCTAGGTTGCAAATATTAAATATATGAATAATATATTTGGCTTATTGGGCATGTGAAAGCAAACGATTTTTACTATACAAAACGGCTTTGATCAAGTATTTTTTCAAATTTTCTATTAATTTTCTCAATATATCCTATTCATTGGGTATTCAAAAATTCAAAATTTTATTATAATTCCTGTTATATAACCAAAATATACCAATCCTAATATTTCAATTGTATGAGTTTTTGGTATCTTTTCCTTTAAGTCAAATTAATTCCAAAATTTTGATTCATTATGATAATTCAATATTATGATGACCCACAGTTTATGAGCAAACAACAAAATAAAAAAAAAACTCAATATAATTTAATAAATTAATAATTTCGAGGGCATATAAAAATATTATTCATATGTTTATTTTTATGATAACAAGAACATTTTTCTATAATTAAATTTTCCTGGATGTCCTATAATAATGTTAATTGAATAAACAGGATAATAACATAGATTAGGTATCCATTTTAATATATATTATACAACATTAATAATAAAGCATACAGCTATAATGTATTCTAAAAATGTTTAAATTTAAATTTTAAATTCAATTAATATGTTTAGGGCATATTTTATAAAATAAAACAAGAAAAATAAGAGAAAAAAATTTGAAATATTAAAATAAACAAAATAAATAAATATTATTCCTTTAAGTTACAGAATATTAATTTATACATAGAATTTCCTTCACAAAAAATAAATCCTAATATTTGTGTACAATGTATATGTGTATATGTATTAAAAAATATGACCATAACATGAATATTTATTAGAAAATTATTTGTATATATATATTTTTTAAGAAAATTTTATATTGATTTAAGTTTAAGAATAACAAATAGATTTGATTGGCCTAAATAAACTTGAGGAAAGAATTTTGTATAACCTAAACTTTTTCAATATAATAATGAAATTTTATATTTATACATATACATATTTATGAAAATAAAAGAAATATAAAATTTTTAATTTATTTGCTTGGTTTACTAATATAGAAAATAATTTAAATTAGTTAAATAAATTTTATATTTTGTTTCATTTTATTATTATGTGTACAAAAATTTTATTTGAAGGATATACTTAATGTACCTTCAGGACATATTTTTAGAATATTAATATTTGAATATTTCAGAAAAATTTTAAATTATCAGTCAGCTTTCAATATTTTCGAAATTATCTAATATGAAGTATGAAATATTCTACTATAAATTAAGTCTATATCCATAAAATTCTAATTTGAAGAACAAATTCTAATATTATTTATGTAAAATTTTAATTAATTATTGTATAAAATTGAAATAATAGAAAATTTACATAAATAATGACATTATGTTAAATTTCTGATCGAAAATTTATAAATCACGTAATAATATATGTATGTCCATATGTATAAATTGAATTTGAACAAATTAATACTAATTTTGTTTTTTATAAATAAATAACAATAATATTTTCCGAAAAAACTGTACCGGAATTGTTATTGACAGTTCGAAAATATAACACAGTATTTTATGAAGTAAAAGAAAGTGAAGTACTTAAAAGTGCGGTGTAAAGGAAATAAATAGTTCGAAATACAAGGTCTGATTTGTCTAAATGAATTTTTTAAGAAATAATTTAACAAAAATCTTACAACAAATTCTTTAAAAATTTTAAATTTATTCAGAATTTTATATGGCAGTGTGAAAATAAATCTAAATTCCACGAAAAAGTAAAATTAATCTGTTATAAAAGATGAAAAAATCTTAATTAACATAAGATTTTTCAACTATTTTCATATTTTGTTTTACAATTTAAAAATTTTGTTTTGGTCAATTATTGGCATATTTTTTATGACCATGCGATGCAATCACTATTACATAATAAATTTGAATTGATATATTTTCAACATTTAAGATAAGATATCCTTAACAGCGCGTCGAGAAAATCATTGAAGTAATAAGAAGATGACTAAAAATATTAAAAATATTTCATTAAATTCTCAAGTCTCAAATATTTCATTAAAGTTTCAATCTCCAATTTTAATATATATATATATACAGAATTTAATTGCCAATATTAAGTGGAGCTTCGGTGAAAATTCGAAGTTTGTTAAGGTATTTAAACGACATTTTGGTTATTTAAATAAAAACTTCAAAATGTCTTCTATGTAGAGATTTACTACTATTAATATCAGGGCATATTAATTAAGATAATTGAAAATATTGTGAGTTGAGATTTTTGCAAACTTTGCTAAATCAAAGTCTTGCATTTTTTTTTGGTACGATTAAAAATATTTTGAAAATACATACAAGAATTTACTGAATTATTGAAATTAATTTGAAAATAATTGCAAATCAATTAAACACTGTATAACCCTTTTATATCTTTCATTTTCCCTAGCAGAATATTTAGAAAAGAACTTAAGAAAAGGATCATTTATTACCTATACAATTTTCTCCCCCTTTTTCTTTTTATTAAATATTTTCATATAAACATTCAAATTTAACTTGAGTTACTAGTTTCTAACTATTGAAAATGTTAATGAAAAAAAAAAAAAATTACAAGTTAATTTTCTGGTTCATTTTTTCCACAACGATATTAAAGTCCTTTTTCAAGAATAAAAACCATAAAAAAAAACCAAAAAAAAAAATCAAAGAAAACCAAAACCTTAAATTTTCCTTGCCAAAAGACCTTTAAAATTTATTTTATATATTTTTTTTTTGTTTTCAATATTTTCTATATGAAATAGCTATCCTTTATTTTTTACGATTCATTAATAATGTACCCTAACTTCTCTAATACATATATATACACATATTATATTTACAATTCATATATGTATATAAATTATAGAATAAGTAATCAACCATGTTAGCAAAAATTTACTATCCTCTTCAACTTTCATCTTAGAATATTACTTACATATATTATATACATGTACGCTCCTTGATTTGTATGTATAAGTATACGTACATACATGCACATTTCTAATATATCCTGCGATATGTCTGATAAATATTAAATTGTATATATATATTTTTTTTTGTATTCAACTTAAATATCGTATTCTTTTAAAATATATAAGACAGAATGGGATTTGAACATATGCATGAAGAATATTTTCACGGTCAAAAAAATTCTATAATCGATTTTAATATATTTTTTAAAAAAGAGAAGAGTAAAAAAAAAAATAATTTCTTTTATTATAATATAAGGGTATATGGTATAATGAATATATTTTATTTTTTAAGATATTCATTGAACCAGGAATTTAATATAATAAAGACAGATATCCTTTATAAATAAGAATTTCTTACATACATATAATATGTATGTATGTATGTAATAAATATTTTTTAATAAATCTATGACAAGAAACCAAAACTACCCAATTTGAGTTAGGATGATATTAAACTCTTATATGTTATATGAATTTCTCGTATTCGAATATGTAATTTAGCAAATTCAGTCCAATTTCTATTCTAGAGTTTTCAAAATGCAAAAAAATCCTTACTATATAAAATATTGGAAAAATATGAGTATACTTTAAAAAATCTTCTTAATTTTAAAAAATTTTCTACTGTATTCGAAATTTCCTCGATAAAATTCAAAAATTTTTGATTTGATTTTCACAAAATTACTAATTCTGGACTTGGGCGGTTTTGAATTATTATGGCATCATTATACATGTACCAGTTTAATATTTTGAAATGCATATTAGGTAAAAATATAGAATAAAAATTAATTTTCATTTAACCCTAAAAAATTGTATTTAGGGGAAAAATTATGTCCCAAAAGTGCCCAAAGGGAATTTTTAATTGAAAACTAAATATATTTTTGTTATTATTTAATTTTTTGTGTGTTTTTTGTTCTTTGACATGTGAAATTAAATATTAATTTAAAATTTCAAATTAATTTAAAATAAATTTATGGTTTTTATATTGGAATATTTTGTTATTAAATGTAATTATAAAGAATTTATGAAAATATGAGATTATTTAAATTATAAATATAAAAATTTTAGACTGGATATTTGTATTATACTATACAGGCTGGATACGTAAGGGAATTTACTTGGAACTAGGGTAGTTTAAGTGGGATGTGGCAAAGCTACAATATATGTACAATAAAATGCCATGGTTTGGCTACAGTGGTCGGAGCGGACGAATTCCTTTGCTTATATTTCTCCACATCAATCTACAATTTAGACTATGTAGTGCTCTAATTGTATTATCATTTGCTAATTAAAATGGGAATAAGTAGCGCTTACCTTTATACTCTTTAATATTCATTCTGTCTTTTTCGATTACCACCTCAATATTGCTTTAGAATTGTATAATTTTTACTATACACAAACAGAATAATAATACCTAAAATATTGGTGAATATTCTTGGGTTAAATAAATTCTATTTGAATAATAGTCTTATATTTTTAAATACATACATACATGCTATTAAATTTCACTTCATATATTATCCTTTATTTTTTTTTGCTAACTTTCTAATGAAAAATATTTTATTATATGTATGTATATGAAAGAAAAGTATTATTTTAAAATTTATACAACAATTTGAAATTGCACAAAATATTGAACAGTAGAATTTTAATAAATCGAACATTTCTTAAGTTAAATGCAGTACACACAATATGTATTTATTTTTTTTAGGAATATAAATTCTCCTTGTATAGGAAATTCTCTTTGTATTCTCCTTCTTCTATTATTTGGTATTGTATGAAAGGTGATTATAGCTGACTATTTATATGTTCAGTATCTACCTTGGGTATAATACGTAAGAAGGCTTTTAAGTGATTACGAATTTGACTTAATTCCAAGCGATTTTATTTAATTTAGAACAAAATTTTCAAAATTATATTTTTTCATTAAAAAAACAAATTTCTGGTTTGCTTCATTTTAAAATGAATATTTTCTTCAATATGAATAAAAACGAGAATTCTTTTATTTAGAGGTCTTACTCATTTTAATATTATTTGCTACACAATATAAGCAGTTGAGTAATAAAACAAGTAAAATTTTATACTAGATATTCGTATATGAGTGTGTATTATGTAAAATATTTTATTCAATAAATAAAAATATATCATGTCTTATAAATGGGTATATTAATATTATACCATAATAGTAATATAAAAATTACGTGAGTTGGGGATATACTAATACGTGTTTGATGTAAACTTAAAAAATATTAAAAAAAAAAAGGAAATTTTTTTTCCTTTTCAAATTTATTCATGTGCATAATATGTGGTATAACTATAATAAATAAATAAACAAATAAAATATATTTTATAGTTTTATAGCTAAAGAATATTTGATTTTCTTATTTTTTATTTATATTTTAAGGGAAATTTAATTTAAATTTTTAAAAAAATATTGATAAAAGTGAATGTTTTATTGAACAGATCCTTGTGAATAGATGTACATATACCAAGCTGTAAGCTCCATATAAAATAATATGATCAAAGCTTATGTGCAGTTCAATGGACCTCAAAAAATATTATTTCCTAGTATTGTTCAAATATAATTTTTAATTACCAAGCACGTATAATATAATATTCCGACATTATTTTTCTAAATATTTTCTCTCTACAACTAAATTTAACCAAAAAAATTTCAAAAATTTTAATTTTCAATAAAAAAAGCATATATTTTCATAAAATTACAGAAAATTTTTTGATCTTATCATGAGCACCGAAATTGTTCTCAATTATTTTATTGAGAAAATCTTCACTTATTATGCAATTATTTATATAAGAATTATTTCTATACTTCTCTACTTATGTATATACACCGTTATTATTTTATTGTTATGCTGTTTATTTTTATATACCCGTGAAAATTTTCAAATTACATTCATAAATCTGGTTGGACCAAGTTTTTGCTTTTAATATTTTAGGTACTCATTTTTTTTTTGTTTTCTTATTTTCTCTTCTTTTGAAATATTTCGGTTTTAAGGGGAAAACCATAGGAAGAGGTTTATTTGTTTGAAAAATAACTTTATTAAAATTAAAAAAAAATTGTGTTAACTTTGCATATCCTCTTCTCTTAAAATTTTCCTTTAGATTATTTGGTTTTTTATTATTAATTTCCTAAAAGGATAAATGTAATGGTTTACAATATTTTATGCTTTATAAAATTGAACTTTCTGTTGTAAGTACATAATATGTATAAGATTGAATGGAGTAAAAAATTAAAATTGCATACTTTTAGGATGAATGTAATTGTTGTTACTGTAATAACGTTTTAACTTAAAGCAAAATATGTGTAATCCCAATATGTTCGTGAATTTTTCATGGTTTTAATGTTGGTTCAGCGAAAACTAATAATTCACAAATATAAGAGCTAAAATGGTGCACATTTTAATATTAAATTCCTAGTTTTTATTGTTGAGAGTTATAATGAAATGGTTAGAAAATAAATTTAATTTACAATTTTGAACAGTTAAGAGTTTTATTTTCTGATCATTGGTGCAGTGGTTATGGCACCGGCCCTTTAACCGAAGGGTCTCGGGTTCAAACCCCGGTCAGGTCACTATAAAAATTATATTCAATATTATATAACTTAATATGCAATACTAATAAATATTAAACAAGTAATTTTCAAATATTCATAATATTCGATACTAAAAACTAAGAAAAATAAACAGTAAATATTAATAACCTCAAATAATTAATATAAATAAAACTACGGCAGGCTAGTCACCTACCTAGCTAACTCTCTATGACTATAGAAACTAGGGCAAGATAGATATCATGCACTAGCCCTATACTCCTCCTAGGAGTGAAGAAGGAAAAAAAAAAAAAAAGAGTTTTATTTACTAAAAGAGGGTAGAAAAGTGTTAAAACAGAGTCTAGAGCGCCAGTTTTGAATAAATTAAGCATATATAGCCTTTTTGTAATAATTATTTTACAAAATTATAGCATAATGTATACAGGGTGATTCAAAACAAGTTAGGTACCATATACCATTGAGTAGACGGTCAAAAATGAGTAAAATTTTTGTTCGGAACATAGTGCCAAATCAGAATCGTCTCGGAGCTATAGGGATTTTAAAAAAATTTGTCGAAATCTTAATATATCTAAGTTTTTATGCTTATAATTTTCGTTCTGAAAAATATAGCGGTTTTAAATATTTTGGACTCACCAGTCGATAGTATATGGCTCCCAACTTGTTGCTGAATTAGCCTGTTTATGCATGTACTGCTATTTACTAAATAAATGTATTTTAAACAAAAATGTTCTACTAAACCGATTATAAATTTTCTAATTGAGGCAATACTATAAAGTTAAATATTTAAGTGAGTGCTAAAATAATATTATTGAATGTAATTCGCAGCATAATGAAATATATTAAATTTCTCAAGAAATAAAGGATTTTTAATGCCAAAATATTTTGAATATGTAGGACGTAGCATATCAAATGTTAATACAAGTACTTCCACCCTTACGTAAACTAGGCTTTTGAAATCTTCCACATTTTTGTTAAAATTTTGTTATAAAATCATAATCAACTTTTAATTTGCAGACACAATTTTTTATGAATTCTTGATGAAGGACCCCTAATTTTTTTTTAAGATTTCTAGTAAAATACGTATTATACAAGTTTTTAAAATTTAAAAATTTTAAATAATTTTATGTAAATCTTATTATTGGAAAATATATCAAAAAAAAAAATATTAAAATTATGGAAACCCTTGCCTATTTCTTTTTTATTTGTAATTTTCATAATCATATTTACACAATAAATGGAATAAATTTTAAAAAATTTTACATAATATGCATAACATATAAGTATTACATGTGTACAAAATATAGACATCCTTGAAGACTTGCAAATAAGGTTATCCAATAATAAAAAATTCAAAATTTTGAGTTAGCTGAACTTCTCTAATATATTATTATTGATAAAAATGCTATATAAATTATAAAATTATTGATAGAATGCTATATAAGTTATAAATACTGATAATCTTGAGCACTATGTTTAATTTCAAAATGTTTACTCTACGAGAATTTAAAAATGCTTTAATAAAATAATGAAGAAATAATTGTATTTTCAAGCATTTTAATATAATGTGCAGTTCTCCATGGATTTGATACTTTAAGCTTTTTATGTTTTAAAAATTTTGGAATCATTAACCCGACATTTATTAGACATTTATAAATAGAAAAAAGTGTTAACTTTCATAGAATATGAACAGCGTTTAATACGTAGTAGTGTAGCAAATGAATTATTTATTCACATAAAGTACACACAATACTGTGTAATGGGGAACGGGGATAAGAAGCTAAATTTAAGAAATATTCACTCATTGAGAATAAAATAAAAATTTTAAAAATGTTTGGAATTCGAAATTGAGAAGAAAAATGAGAAGAGCCTAAAAAAACGAATAAAGGAATAAATTGAGGATTTCATTTTGTAATATCTTGAATTTTAAAATTTTTTGAAACCACTCTAGCATGAATATAGTAAAGGAAATTAAATTTAATTTGGAAATTTTTTAGTCTACACTACACAGAATTTAAAAACCCTATATACTACCTAAATAAAATCATTTTAACTTTCTATATTTTTAATCACAATTTTATTATTATTCAAGGCATCACTTTAAATAATATTAAAAGGATATTCTGTTATAAGAGGTTTCTTTTTCGTTTTTGTCACGTTTTTATTTTTTCTTTATGATTTTTTTGAATTTAAAACGAAAAGTAAAAATTATTCTTATATTTAAGCATAAGTACAACTTTTTCAGAATTTCAAATGTAAAAAAAACAAAACTGTGAATAAATAAAAAAAATAAGTTTTTATGTCAATAAATACACACTTTTATGCTCATATACAGATAAAATATTTAAAAAAAAATTTTGTTTATTTTTATATTTTTTGATTTGCTTTAGTATAAAGTACTAAAACTTAAAAAAAAAAATAAAATTTTGCTAAAGTAGCACAGCCGAAGGGTGTGCCATATATGAATTCATTGAAATTATCACTTCTTTTTATAGTTATTATTGCTATATGGGAAAAGGATAATAAAAAATAATAAATTTTTTATGTGTCATATTTTAAAAATATTTTTAAATACAGTGAATTAAAAAATTCTTGAAACATTGGAATAGGAAATCATGTGAATAACAAACACAAAGCAAGTTATAAGATCTAAGATTTGTTATACGATTTGTTTAAAGAAGAAAAATTTTCATTCAAAGGATGCGATGCTTTTCTACTGGTGAGGCCTACCACATACTTAAAATATGATATCCAAGTACATAATCGTCCAGAAAAATAGGTAAATATTTAAACTTTTCTCATACAATTTGCTTAAATTCAGAATTTAATTTTAAAATAAAATTTTGAGAATGTTTAGTAGATTAGTAAATACACGCGACTTATGAATATAAAAAGCCCTTAAAATAAGTTCACATTTTTTTAATAAAATTTAAAGATTCAAAGAATATGAATTGTTAAAATAAGTAATCTTTTATCAAATCGCGAGGAAAGGGAATAATTTCTTCAACATAAGATTTATGTATATGGTATGTGATAGAAGTATACTGCAAAAAATTATTTCTGAATTTTATGATTTTGAAATTTTTTCTTAATAAATTAAAGACACACCAATAGGCGGGCATCTTGCTACATATAGTTAATTTATACGATTTCCTACCATGGAAACTGCGTCTCTCTTCTAATTGTATGAATTATTGAATTGTGTCATTTTCCTCCTTATTGTCACCTCCTTTTATCGCACGAATTTCATATTGATATTTTTTTAAAAATCTTGTAGTGAATTAATTACAAATCTTTTATAAAATGATTAGATAAGCAAAAATTCTTTTTTCTTTTTAAATTTTTATTTTGTAAAATATTTATTACTGCTAGATATTATGTAAAAATATGGAATAAAAGTAATTCTTATTATGTTATGTACTCAGGATAAATGAGCTTTAAATTTTTTACAATGTAATGGACAATTATAATAATTACAATTTGTATAATTTTATTTGACTATTCACTGTATATACCGTCTACAATCTATACATACAAAGAAGATTTAAATTTCTTTAAAGTTATATTGTTATTCAGATAGTGTAAAATAAAGAAAAATAAACATAAAGACGGAGAAAACGTTTCTTTACCTTTTGTAGACACGCAAAAATGTACATGGATTTTTGTTTTTTACATTTCTTAAATCTTACATTTTGAAAAATCTATAAAAATATATATACATATAAACATATATCAATAGAATTTAGGTATAGTAAGAATAAAATAATAAATTCTTGAAAGGCTTAAGCTTAGAAATCATAATGCGTACATTTGATGCAGGTAAACTGATCCTTTCTTGTATTTTAACTGTGTATATAAAAAATTTTATTTTAGAATATTAAAAATCTTTTTACATTTTAATATGTCAAGAATGAATTTATAATATTATTATATGAATGCCTATATATTATTTTCAAGATTCAAATTTTTGGAATACAATGAATTCAAAAATATTTTAGAAGTAATCGCTGTATTCGAATCAAATATTAAGGAATTCGATACTGAGCGACTGCATTTGGAAAATATAATTGGAGACTTTAAGAAATTTGAATATCTTTTGAATTGCTCAAATCGAATTGGTACCTAGGCATATAAATCATACTCCCAATTAACAATATTTCTGAATTATACCCTCTACAATCTACATAAACATTAAAATCATAGTTTAAATTAATGGGAGTCTTAAATTGGGAACTTTATTTTTGAAATTTAAATATTCGTATAATCTTACAAAATTTGGCGGGCTCCAAGGAACTTTGCTTAAAATACTATTGAGCTTATTTCATGAAGCAACTTTTCTCAATATCCTTAAAAAATAAAATTCAAACTTACAATCCTTTTTGTTTCTGTTTTACAAAATTTTGTAAGATCCTCTTATTTGAGAATTATAAGAAATCTGAAAAGTTTTACTTGTACAAATATGAAATTTGCAAAAAAAAAGAAGAATATTATGAATAATTTTGTTCAACAAATAAGAATTGTCACATATGAAAATTTTTTTTTATATTTACGTTAAGACATAAATTTATATATGTATACAAGCCAACTTATGGGTGTGAGTATGTTGAAAAAGTAGAAATTGGGAACAATACTCTATATATGTAGGTATATAAAATTACATTTTTATACAGAAATAGTGTCTTTAAAACCATTAAATTTCATAGCATTCATAATGACACTTGTAATGATAATTCAAATTTAATGATATAGTTATAATTCCTGTAATAACTTATCAGAAAAAATGTATATGTCACCAATTATACTGGAAATATAAGAAATAACTAAAGAATTTGTTATTGAAGATTGAAAGAAAACTGATCTACAATTTCTGTTCGGCTCCCTACGTACACCTAGTAAAATAATATAGCTGAAACTATAATTTGTAAATGAAACGCGTCACGTTTTTACATATTACGACTAAAATCAATTCCTCCTACAAATTATAAATAATATTAAGAAATTTTATTTAATTTTTTTTATTAAAGCATTAAACCCATTTATTGGGACAAATTTTCACAACTATGTACGAAATGCATCTTATATGTTTTCAAATATCTTTTACCTCCTACTTTAGCTACACAGTATTTGGGAAAAGGCAAGAATGTTATACACCATTAAAAGAATATTGTAAATAGAAAATTTCAGAAAATTTGCATGTGTTACACACAAATTCTTTAAATTATTTGACAGTTCTTTGACGCTACGCTTTTATGACTCTTAACATTTAAAAATTTGAAAACTTTTTTTTTTGATAACCTAATAACATAATGTATATAATCAATAAGGATTGTACAAAATACCAAAGGTATATTTAAAAAGTGTTAATTAAAGAAAGCAAATATGAAGTTTGCAAAACTATTGAAATTATTTATTTTTCACTCCGGACACAATTTTACCTTAATTTTTGTATTTTATTGTTGGAACACGAACTACAACTTCTGTACCTACATCCATATGCGCTATTCGCAGGATTGTGCCGAAAATTCTTGCATAAATTTTTAATTTTAATACAAAGCATTTAAATATTTCATTGCATATAAATATATTTTAGACAATATATGAATTCCCCGCTGCATATTCCCTGTACATAATTAGTTTCATGAATAAATAAGTGTAAAAAGGAATGTAAAATTTTAAAATTTAAAATAAAAAAAAAAATTAAAAAAAAAAAACGGAATAAAAAAAATAAATTAAAAAATTTTTTTCTCTTTAACTTTTAAATTTTAAGAATGAAAGCAAAAAGTTATTAACATAATTAATTAAATGAATAATAATGTTATATACATCCAATGTACATAGCCCAACATACGCACTTACATACATACATGTACATAAGCATAAAATTTATGTTATACTTGAAATTTTTCTGTTAATTTTTTGTTTTTTTTTTATATCCTTTTAATTGTCATTTCCTGATTTTATTTATTTTACACTCTTCTTATACTTTGTCTAGGAAATTTTACAATCGTTGCTTGTATCTCTCAAATGTGTATAAGCTTGTATATACAATAATTATGTACGTATATGTTATGCATATGTTTTTGTTTTATTTTTGTTTTTTAATGGAAATTTTTGGTTCTCGTATAGAAATTAAGGATATAGAAGTTTATTTTATTTTGTTTTTATTACTTTTAGTTTTAGTTTTTATGAATTTTATAAATTCTTTTTTTTCCTATTCTAATTTTCTTTTTCTTAATGTATATTGTATGTGTATTAGTGTTTATTTTTGTAAATAAATTTATATTTGAATAATTATTCTTATATGTATAAGGGATACAAAAAAAAGGAGAATTTAACATATGTATGTATATCAATGACCTAAATATATACAAAATGAAAATAAGGAAATAAAACTAAAATAAAATAAAAGGTGTACCGTTGTGGAATGAATTAGGATTTTGAAAACATAATTGATGACTGTGTTTGGGTCAAATTTGTAATATCATTACACATGATTAGGTCTATGGTTAGTTTAATTCTGTGATTACTAAAAAAGCTTGGTTCATCACTTATTAAATTATTGAATAATTAATTGCAAACATTATTCCTTCAATTTTAATTTACAATTTAACACTAAGTAGTTGAAAATATAAACTGAAGAATTTTATAAAAAAATAGAAACCCAAGAAAATGATAAGGAGTTTTGATATTTTTTAGGTTCCTGACATTCAATAGCACTTTTCAAAAAAAATTTAGAAAAAAATATTGCTTATTAGTTTCACTTTTTGGCCTCCGTTAGTAGAAGGAAATCTTCGCACGTCTAAAAGTTAAACCCCCCAAAACCCTAAAAATTACATTTTTGAATAAGTTATTGCAACGAAACCATAAGAATTTTTCAAATTTTGCAAACGCAGACCATATTCTATCGTGGCATTTGCACTTCAAAAAAACCAAAATGGCCGTTATCTGAAATCAGTTTTTTCCAAATTTTTTATATTGTTGTTCTTCTAGATTTCAGGTTATAGGAGTCTGAAGTAGCACTATTTTATCACAGAAGAACATTTTTTCCACCCTCTCTTCCTATCAAGTTATCGGCAATTATTAGAAATTTATAAAATTTGAATTTTTGACACTTTATATTTCCGAAACTGCAAACTTTTCCAAATTCCTTTAAATGCAGAAAGCTAACAGTAGATGCCATTCCATTAAAAAATATAATCATTTTTCTTAACTCAAGCAATTAAAACTTAAAATCGAGCATTATCTTAACCTCTCTTTAAATTAATTTTTTGCTTTATTTCAAAGACTGCATGAATGCATCATCCTAAATATATGCAATCCTAGAAATAGTTTCATATTTGAATGAAAATATTTTTAATAATGTGGTAGTTATACACCACATTGTTTAGTTAGATTGTTTGTCAAAGCAGTACTTTCACTTGTTGAAGGGAAAACTGCTTACATTACAAACCATTGGTTTGACCCAACTTTATTTTGAGCACAATATACAAATTTACATGCATAATTAAGAAAAAGTGTTTCAAAATTGAATTGACACACTCTGTAAAAATATTAATAATAATAAGTCACTAAAATGGAAAATTGTATTAAATGTTATATTTATATTTTGTGGTCAGGATTATGTTCTGATCGGTGGTCTTACTCTTATTATTATTATTATTATATAAAATAACTATTTTATGTCTGCATTATACTTATATGCTATAGAGATATGATATTGCCAATGTGCCAGAGAAAAGAAACCGAGAAGTAGTTTTTTGATGATATTTAATAGACCATATGATGGTTTATGTAGGGATAATAAAACAAGTCCTTTTTCTCGGTTGTTTTTTTCATATATCCATCTATATAAATCATTCTTCAACATTTTATAAATACTAGTATGTGTGTTTCGTTATAATGTTTATTGCACTATAATAAAAACCGAAAAGTTTTGATATTTTAATAAATTTTTTTTTGTTTGTGTTTTCCATTAGGCACTTAGTTGTTTTTTTATACTGTCTGTTTGTAAATGTGTTCACTGTGAGTATGAAGAGTTTGTGTTTTTGTTTAACATATAGTATAATTTTCGCTTATCTCTTATAAACATGTGTAATTCTTATTAATTATTATTTGTTCTTGAAATATTTAATTATGAATTTTTTTCATATTCATTTGGTGGCTACTTGTAAGCAATGAATCATTTTCATGGGGTAGATTGTAGGAAGCACATTTCGCATTATATGTACAAGGTATAGTAGACAATATTATTTGCGTAGATTACGAGTACACAAAGGCTATATTCTAAATAAATAGAACTTTTTTTCAACAAATTTTCCTAGTATCCCAAATTATATAGCCGTCTTTAATAAAGCAATAAAATCTTCACATAAATCGTCAATTTATAGGCTTATTATGTATGGCAAATAAGCCAACAAATTTGACGAAGGCTACCTTTGCTTAAAAAAGAATTAGCGAATAAATTTATTCGTCATACATAATACTAAATGGTAGTGATTTAACAAATTCAGTGAATGATCGACAGGTTGGTGATTCCGCCATGCGTAATAAGCCTATAAATTAAATAGGAAGTTCTTATATTTTTGGAAAACTCGACGTTTAACTTGTAAGATTTTGGCACAATAAGTAAAGTTACATAATAGAGTCAAAGTAAATAATTTTATGCTATTATAATTGTAGATACAATTTTTTATTTTTTTTAATCCTACATCGCTTCTGGGAGAACTGGGAAACCATAAACCAGTTTCATGTGTAATTGAATTTTACTAGATAGGACGTGACGAGCCTATCGTAGTTTTTTCTTTATATTAATTATTTATGATTTTTAATATTTATTGTTCTATTTTGTTGGTTTGAACATTGAATATTATCGAAATATTATGGCAATTAGTTAATATTAATTTTTTATTTTATTTATTATGTATATAATGTTTATAGTGAACCTTTGAACCTAAGACCCTTCAGTTAAAAGACAAGTGCAACAATCACTGTACTGTACTGTAAGGTTACTATATAACTGTATATTCATTTTATAACTGTATTTTCAATATTTCTGTCACCAATCTAAGCTATAAATTAGAATATTATGTAGTTGCATTTATAATATATGTATATAGCAATAAATTATTCTAAAATAATATTATATTCGTAATTATTATTTTTAATAATTAGACTAAACTTTATTAAAAAAATTTGTTGCCTGCTGTTGAGGTTATGATTCTACGATAATATTAAAGTAGACTATATTTAAATATACAATCTTTAATACTTTTTTTTTAATTTTAAAAATTTAAAAAAAAACTACCAAGAAGAAAAATATCCTATAAATTATGTATTAATACTTAAGTACATTATCATACTTAAGTACATTATGACCCTTAATATAATTAAGAATCCTTAAAAACTCTAAATGACAGAAAATTAAAAGATGAAAGAAATTTATTTCTGTAAAATATTTTATTTAATTAACGTATAGAGTAATTATAACCTTTGAAAAAATTAAAATTATTACACAAGTCGTAAAAAATAATTTTAAATTTTATTATTTTACAAGGTTAAAAGTAATTTACATATATGACGTTGTCGTATAATTTGTAACTATGACGTATTTACGTAATTTATCCAATTTATTAAAGAAAGTATGATTAATAGTTTAAAATGAAATTATTTTAAGAATATTAATGTATTAAGATGAAATACAACAGTAGGTGTGTTGTTACAACTGTTAATGAATTCATACGCTCGAACTAAAAAATTACAAAACTGAAAAAAAATACAGACAAATCTTTTGATTAAGAACCTTCTTAATTCAATATCCTTTTAAAAAAAATTCTTGAGCAGAGTAATTTTGAATTTTAAACAATTTGAAAGAATTTACTTTCTGATAATTGAATGAGTTTTTTATGATATTGAAAATTTTTAAAACTGCACAGTTTTTTATGTTCAAAGTAAGAGAAAATGTAAAAAGTTAATGAATTACGCAGTTTCCCCTCAAGATATCAGCTCTTTAAATATGTGGAATTTTAATTTTCGGCACCGAAAATTAAAATTCCACATATTCATAAATATCGAAATTGCAAGATTTTTCAAATTTATAAAAATGCAGAACGCTAAAGGTAAATTCCATGCCATTAAAATAATAAATTATTTTTCTTATCTTAATTGCTTAACTGTCCAATTAAGCTATTATGTTAGTGCTTCCTACAATTTTATCTTGCTCATCCTGAATGTACGCAATCTGTTTTTACATAATTTTGTATAATTATCAATGAAACTAATTTAAATACATGTATTTTCCATACAGCCTACTAAATGGCTGACTTTAGAAGCAGCATTTTCACTTGTTGAAGGGACAAATGGCTTCTTTACAAACCATTTTATTTTATTTTTTTTTTAAATTTATGAATATTTTCAAAGACAATTTTTATTTAAAAATTATAAATTTTGTTTTAATGGTTGAAAGTTTGTAATTAGAACAAATTATAACAGTTGCATTTAGCAAAGAATGCTAGATTCGATTGTAATTTTATTGCTTTTTGAATGCAAATTTTAGGTGCAAAATTATACCAATATTTCATATTACCTATATTAATTATTTTTTCTTGTTTTCCATATTATAAAAATTATCAAAAATCTAGAATTTTTTCATACAGTTGTAATAGAATTTTTAAATTATTTATGAAATATTTCCAGTTCAATAGTAATACATAGTAGAAAACTTTCGAATAAAAAAGTATTTAAATGTTATAAAAAATAATTTTTCGAATACCTTTAGAGTACCTAGAGTACTCATATAATATTTTAACAAATAAAATATCGCATAATTCAATTGAAATTGTAAAATCCAATTAGTATAACTAAATTTCAGGTAAACTAATTAAAAATAATTAACCCTTAAAGGTAATTTGTTTTCTGTTTTAAGAGTTTTTCTATACATTTTTTTTTCATTAAAATTTCTATAAAGCAATTATAAAATTAAAATTATTATTTAATAATTTTATTAATACTATAAATACTCTTCAATTTTTTAATTAATCAAATATTAATATTCTACACAATCATACCCATATACATTGAATTTAACTGGCTTGTTAGTATACACTTGTAACATTATAATTCTGATTATTCCTTTTTTCATTTTAATTAATCTATAAGAAGTGAACGGGAAGGTGATGTAGCGTAAAGGAACTTAAAACTTAAAAATTTTTTACTATTCAAAATTACAAACACAATATCATAATTTAATTTTTACATACGTCATATACACGTATGAATATTATATAATACAGTAGAACTTTGACATTTCGAACATTTCGAGATAGAGAAAATTTTGGACAAAAGACATGATCATATTAGAGAAATTATAAAATATATGAGAAATTTTTTTAAAAGGGCTAAGTAAACCGAAATAGTGCGAATTAAAGAAAATTTCTCCTCAAAGAGTGTGCCAAATAAAGAAAGTGGACTGTATTATTTTTAATTTTTACATTAATCAAAATGTAATAATATTTAGGTACCCTACACTACATAATCTATATAGTATGTGTGTTATCTATAAAAGTTTATAATTATATCGAATTTTATGTATATGCCTTAAGGTAAGATACTGCTCTATATTATATTGTATGTATAAATAGTGCGTTTATATAATATTGGCGTTGTGTGTAACACAGGTAAATATTTACAATTCCGAAAAAAAATTTATTTTCATATTATTACTATTAAGGATTAATGAAAGTGCAAAGAGGGCAAAAAAAATAATTTCATATTATAGTTATACATAATAATATATCCAATAGTAAATAAGTTAAAGTGCATACACGTGTATAGCTTATTATATTATTAAATGTGTTTGTGTTATGCACGTGCCAAATTCATTTTTAATTATTTCTGATATTTGTATTCAAACACAATGCATGTATATAACATTATTTTATATAGGAAATAAGTCTGTAAGCAAAGTTACTTTATATATTTTTTATGATTGAAAATTTTGGATAGTGGTATTTAAATTATAATTTCTATTTCTGAACAATATTGTCAAATTTGCTTCTTAATTATTGTTTACATTATATTAGAATTGAGTACAAAATGATTTATTATAAATATTAATTGCTGTTTTGTATTAGAAACGGCGTGATTAATAATTATGTGGTACACCATATATACTATAGTGTATAGGGCATTAAAAAATGTAGGTGTCGAACCCAAACGGTTTCAATGATAGTGCTGTCTTAAGAATATTTTTCTAAAATTTCTATGTTTGCTCAAATTTTCTTTAGTAATAGCTTCCGTATATAAGTACTGAAAAACCTTGTTTTAAATTTTGAAATCATTTTTAATAATAATAATAAAATAATTTTCAATAAGTTGTAATAATAATTTTAGAAACTAATTAATTTGAATAACTAGAATCCAAAAAGGAAATTATAGGGGGAATATTACATAACTAGAACCTGTTAAGTCAATTGAAATATATCCTTTTAATTAGGTACTACAAATTAACTCAATATTTCTTATAATTCCCAGTCTTTGTACTAAATATGAACCCTTAAAAATCGTAATTAGGTTAAAAATTAAGCAAGCTACCTGATGGTTAAATTTTACCATAAATTTGTGCCAATTTTCTAATCAATTCCTTATGCATTTTATATAAATTTCTCCAATGAAATTAATATTCTTAATTATAGTTCTATACTATTCTTACTTTTATGTAAATATTATCATAAGTAGTAATAAATTTTTTAATTTCTTATAATTTAAAATTTTCCAATTATTGTTACATAATAAGATTTTTATATGAACAATATTGTTGTTACCGATAGGTTTTGTATTATGATAGAATTATTTGTCTAATCCCATTTTTAATTATAGTAATGAATAGATTACAATGAAATAGTACCAATTTTAAAAATTAAGCAAATAAATTCATAAGTAATTAATTTTTCCAAATAGCTTATATAATTCAGATGTAGATAATTTTTAATATTTTATGAAACTTTTTGAACAGACTATGTATTTTATATATAATGTAATTATAATTTAATATGTAAAAGTTAAAAATTTTACCACCATATACAAAATTCAGAAATATAGAAATCTAATTATAAAAGATTTTATGTGCCTATATTATCGGTACATGTTATATAAGTTGTGCAAAGATATTATTATATTATATTAGAATACACATATGGTACATAGACATGGTATATTTTTGTAATTACTTTTATGAAATATGTGTACATGTTTATTATACAAAATAATATAAATGAAAATTTAATTTTTGCCTTTTCATTGGTGAAATGATTTACAAAATGATATTTTTTTTTTACCAAATTTTTAAGTTAATATAAAGTTGAAAATTAGAATATGTGCTTATAAAAAAAAAATTAAATAGCTAATAGTGTACATGTATATAGGCTCATATAATATGTCAACAAATGGGGGTTATTCTGTCTCATATAATGTAATATGTAGGTATATGTGTGTTCATATAATATGCGTATATTATTATATAAATAAATATAAGAGTAAAATTAGTTAAAAAGGAAAATGCTAATGATTAGCTTTTTGACATGAATTGGTTGAAATGATGTTCATTTAAATTGAACAAATAGAAATGTGATAATGTATAACAGTTATATTCAAATATACATACATACATAGCAGTTAATTAATAAAATATTGCAATATTTGAGAATATTTGAGATTTTTTTGTTATTTTGTTTTTATAGGTACGAAAAATTTAATGAGAATAGCTTAAAAAATCTTTTTATTGAAAAATAGTGAAAAAGTGCTTGTTGAGTTCTTCTTTCAGAAATTTAAAGGAACGTTTGAATTACAGTTTTGACGAAATTATTAGATAATTTTTAATTGAAAACTAAATTTTTTCTTGAATTTATGATTTGTGCAATTTATAATATTGAGTGTATGGTTTTTGGGCTTATAACAGAATAGCCTGCAGAAAGTACTGACAATTAGAGAAATATCATATTATAATGAAAAAGACGGACTACAGTTAAGAGCAAAAAAATTGTTAAAAAATTATGGAAATGTTGGATTATTTAATTTTGTTTCAGTCTAATTGTTATACTGTATATGCCTTGGTGTGAAGATATTTAACTCAATTTTCTGTTAGCTGTTTTCTTATTAGTAAAAGAGTTCACCTCTTTCCGTATAACAAAAAGTATAAAAAACACTATGTTTGGGTAAAGTATTTGAGAATTTTTAGCATGATAAAATTTGATTTCTAGAGTGATTGCTATCAATAAACTTATTTAATTTTCTAAAAATGTGTACTGGATGGAAATTAATATTGCAATATTTTGCTATAAATGCAAAATTAATGATATTGATGTACATATATAGTTAAGTGAATATAGGTACTTAGCACATATAATATTTTTATGTATTATAAATGCTTTAAGCTTTATTAATAGTACTAATACAACCAATTTCCAATACTATATCCTTATGAGCGCCTACACTAAAACATATGTTATTTCGCTTTGAAAAATGAGTGCTATATATTTGCTTGTACAAATATTTTAAAATAATTTTGTTTATCGTAACATCAGTGGCCTCAAACACAAACCGCCTAACTCGAGTTAAGACAAAAATGAGATATGTTTACCAGCGAATTCTCCGCTTTGAGCTTCATATGCTCACAAAATTTGGTGGTTCTACGACTGTTGTAGCCGGAGTTATTGTCGAATTCACACATGACCTAACTCGAAATGGTAGCTATGTGCACTTGCACTAACCGCCTATTTCGAGTTAGGAGCAGAAAACATCTTTTTTATGTTTTTGACAAACCACTTATTTCGAGATAGGCTATTGTTGCAAATCAAAATTAGTGACATTTTTTTTTTCATGTATGAATTTTTATAACCGCTTATCTCGAGTTAAGCTTTTGTTGCAAAATTAATTTTGAGTTTTTTTAAGTACTAACTCGACATAAGCGATTTGTGTAAAATAAAAATTGGTAGTTTTTTAAACTCATCTCGAGTTAGGCGATTGTTGCAAATACAATTATATTCCAAAAGGCTTCTTATGTCGAGTTAGGTTTTTATAACGCGTGCAAATAAGAACAATAAACCAAAATTAAGCGTTTAGTGTTCGAAATAATACATGATCAGTATGGAATATTTTTTAGTTTTTTATAATAAAAAATATTTTATAACGCTTAACATATTATTTTATGTGATGTATAGTGTAGGTACTTCATGTCCATGGTTTAAAACTTGTTCACTATAGTTAAAATTAAATCTTACATTCAGCGACAAGTAAAATTGTTGTATTTTTTAACACAAAATATAAAACATGTGCAGAAGTTACCTGCATTATTAATGCTCTAATTACCCAAATATCCCATGTTTAAGATTTGAATTTTTTTATTTAACAATAATAATCTTGTAGGTCATTTCGTGATTTACCTGCGACAAATGTTTTTTTCAATTGACGGAGTTCCCATGTTAAAATGACACGTGGCTAGCTACCTGATTGGTAGATTGTTTTGCCTTTGTGGTCTAACATAATTGTATTATTAAACAAAGTGTTGACTTATTACGCCCTTGTAAAACACATGTTATTAGCAAGATAAAATTTTTGTGTTTAACAAGAGTTTTTATTTTAATTATTGTATTACAAAGCAATACTTTTATTATACACTAGTAAAACACATTTTGTTAGGAAATTCAAATTATTATAATATGCAAGGGTTTTCAATAAATAAAATTGGTACATCTGGGAATAACAATATTTTGTTATACTTTTTATTACTCATTTCCGTGAGATCAAATTTCTTCGATTTTCAAATATTTATGATATTTTTGTTATTTCGAAGGAAGTATTTTTTACAAAGACAGTTATTTATTATTGTTTTTAAATGTGCTGATGTTGGAAATTGTTAAATAATGCAAAAATTATCCAATATAAACTTTATTCACGCTTAATAAATGTACATTAAAAAATTTGGAACTTGCTAGGAAACCTGAGATGATTGTGGCGGATGTTATAGGTATTGCAATTTATTTGAAACTAACATAACGGATTCAAAGTGTTTTAAAGCATAGAAATTAGCGAAACTGGTCCTATAGTAAATAAACAAGTATTTACACAACAGATCTTACTTTGAAAACCGAAGTTAATACAGTTTTGAAAACCGCAATTGACTTTGGTCGTGGTGACTGTATTAATGATCCTGATTTTAAAATTGACAACATTCAAAAGCAAGTTTTCGAGTCCTATTGGGCATGTGAACATATCTGTAGAGATAAAAAAATATGAAAGGCTTTCTACTTTTATTCTTTTAAGAAAAATCCTTTTACAATTTGCCGAATGGTTAGAAAAATTCGCTTTATCTTTTGCGACCGGGCTTCCTGAATGCACTCAAGTACATGAACGCTCGAAACTGACTCGTGGTCAATTTGTATGGAGTCTTAATTGAAAAGTAAATGCTGACAGCTAAAATAAAAATGTCGAGCAAACTTACAATATTCTTTGTTTATTTGATAATCAAATACTTATATACTCTATGATAGGAGAGCAAATTCCGAACCAATTTACTTTGCCACAACTTTTTACGGAGATCTATATACTTTTTACGGCAGAACTTAGAGAAAAACTGACTCACAAACCATTCTCTATATGTTATTAATAATACGTCTCCGAGATTTAATTGTCACAAGTATCGAATTATTATTTTCTATACGAGTTCGAGTTCACTATCAAATTTGACTTTTCATTACAGTAGTTGTAATGACTCACACTCGATTTCATTTTGTTTTTGATTTAAAAATTTTAATTAATTCGCATTTAGTATCATTATGAACAAGTAAGAAAGTCATATGGACTATAGTACATAAATAAAATAACAAACACAAAACTCATAAACTCATTTTAGAGATTACTTTATGTTCTCATTTTTACAATAATGTAAACTTTGTCAGATCCGTTGCACAATGAAGCCTTTTTGTAATTGAATTACCTTTTGAAATTCTCTTAAGTGGAAAGAGTCGCACCACAGATTTCAAAAAATTGACTTCCAAAAATATTTTACAAGAACAGTTTATAGAAAGATTTTTTATATTTTAAGACGAGGTGTTAATTCAGTGGCTTCAAGCACAAACGACTTAAGTCTGTTTTAGTGATTTCGAGATAAATGCATTTTAAACTTTGAATTTAATTTTGAAAAAAGTTATGAAGTTTTTTGAGCCAATTTTTTTTTTGATCGAAAGATAATTAAAAAAGGAAGCGATTAACTCATAATCTGAAGTAAAACAACTAATAGTATTCTCATAATTATGAAAAAAGTGAGATAGGCGGTTATACAAAATTTATAAAAAGCACTTTGCAAAGCATAACTCGACTTAGGCGATTTGTGAAAAATTACTTTTGCATTTTCGTCAAACTTAAGTCGACTTAAGCTGTTGTTGCAAAACTGAAAATATGGTTTTAGGTGACTTAAGTTATATTGAAAAGGGAAGAAATATATGTATTATTTTTACGTTATTTGATTTTTCACTCTTTTTCCAAATCATTGTCATAAAAAACATAAATTGAGGTAAAAAATGAATAAACTTCAAGTAAAAATTATTTCTAAAAGTTTAAAAACAATTTTTTCATTAAATTTAAGAAAGGTGACAGTATCTTTTATTCTCTCTCGGATTCTCCAACTAAATATGGATGAGTATCTGCTAAATCTCCAGTCTTTATCGTTTTGTAAAATTTGTAAACCAACAGATAAAAAAATTGCATCAAGTACTCCAAGTTTTTCTTTTTTGGTACTAATTTTCTCTTCTTCTTCAATTTGGGGCATGTGTTGAAAATCTAACTAGTTAACACCTCGTCTTAAAATATAAAAAATCTTTGTATAAACTGTTCTTGTAAAATATTTTTGGAAGTGAATTTTTTGAAATCTGTGGTGCGACTCTTTCCACTTAAGAGAATTTCAAAAAGTAATTCAATTACAAAAAGGCTTCATTGTGCAACGGATCTGACAAAGTTGTTACATTATTGTAAAAATTAGTACATAAAGTAATTTCTAAAATGAGTTTATGAGTTTGGTGTTTGTTATTTTATTTATGTACTATAGTCCATATGACTTTCTTACTTGTTCATAATGATACTAAATGCTAATTAATTAAAATTTTTAAATCAAAAACAAAATGAAATCGAGTGTGAGTCATTACAACTACTGTAATGAAAAGTCAAATTTGATAGTGAACTCGAACTCGTATAGAAAATAATGATTCGATACTTGTGAAAATTAAATCTTGGAGACGTATTATTAATTGCATATAGAAAATGGTTTGCTCGTCAGTTTTTCTCTAAGTTCTGCCGTAAAAAGTATATAGATCTCCTTAAAAAGTTGTGGTAAAGTAAATTGGTTCGGAATTTGCTCTCCTATCATAGAGTATATAAGTATTTGATTATCAAATAAACAAAGAATATTGTAAGTTTGCTCGACATTTTTATTTTAGCTGTCAGCATTTACTTTTCAATTAAGACTCCATACAAATTAACCACGAGTCAGTTTTGAGCGTTCATGTACTTGAGTGCATTCAGCAAGCCCGGTCGCGAAAGATTAAGCGAATTTTCTAACCGTTCGGCAAATTGTAAAAGGATTTTTCTTAAAAGAATAAAAGTAGAAAGCCTTTCATATTTTTTTATCTCTACAGATATGTTCACATGCCCTATAGGACTCAAAAACTTGCTTTTGGAGGTTGTCAATTTTAAAATCAGGATCATTAATACAGTCACCACGACCAAAGTCAATTGCGGTTTTCAAAACTGTATTAACTTCGGTTTTCAAAGTAAGATCTGTAGTGTAAATACTTGTTTATTAACTATAGGCCCAGTTTCGCTAATTTCTATGCTTTAAAACACACTGAATCCGTTACGTTAGTTTCAAATATATTGCAATACCTCTAACATTCGCCACAATCATCTCAGCTCTCCTAGCAAGTTCCAAAATTTTTAACGTACATTTATTAAGCGTGAATAAAGTTTATATTGGATAATTTTTGCATTATTTAACAATTTATAACATCAGCACATTTAAAAACAATAATAAAAAACTGTCTTTGTAAAAAATACTTCCTTCGAAATAACAAAAATATAATAAATATTTGAAAATCGAAGAAATTTCATCTTACGGAAATGAGTAATAAAAAGTATAACAAAATATTGTTATTCCCAGATGTACCAATTTTACTTATTGAAAACCCTTGCAAATAATAATAATTTGAATATCCTAACAAAATGTGTTTTACTAGTGTATAATAAAAGTATTGCTTTGTAATACAATCATTAAAATAAAAACTCTTGTTAAACACAAAAATTTGATCTTCCTAATAACATGTGTTTTACAAGGGCGTAATAAAACAACACTTTACACTTTCTTTAATAATACAATTAGACCACAAAGGCAAAACAATCTACCATCAGGTAGCTATCAATTGAAAAAAACATTTGTCGCAGGGAAATCACGAAATGACCTACAATATTATTTGTTAAATAAAAAAATTCAAATCTTAAACATGGGATATTTGGGTAATTAGAGCATTAAAAATGCAGGTAACTTGTGCAGATGTTTTATATTTTGGGTTAAAAAATACAACTATCTTACTTGTCGCTGAATGTAAGATTTAATTTTAACTATAGTGAACAAGTTTTAAATCACGGACATAAAATACCTACACTATATATCACATAAAATAATATGTTAAGCGTTATAAAATATTTTTTATTATAAAAAACTAAAAAATATTCTATACTGATTATGCATTATTTTGAACACTAAACGGTTAATTTTGATGTTTTGTTCTTACTTGCACGCGTTATAAAAACCTAACTCGACATAAGAAGCCTTTTGGAATATAATTGTATTTGCAATAATCGCCTAACTCGAGATGAGTTTAAAAAACTACCAATTTTTATTTTACACAAATCGCTTATGTCGAGTTAGTATTTAAAAAAACTCAAAATTAATTTTGCAACAAAAGCCTAACTCGAGATAAGCGGTTGTAAAAATTCATACAAATAAAAAAAAATGTCACTAATTTCGATTTGCAACAACAGCCTATCTCGAAATAAGTGGTTTGTCCAAAACATAAAAAAGATGTTTTCTGCTCTTAACTCGATTTAGGCGATTAGTGCAAGTGCATATGGTTGCCATTTCGAGTTAGGTCATGTGTGAATCCGACAATAACTCCGGCTGCAATAGTCGTAGAACCACCAAAATTTGTGAGCATATGAAACTCAAAACGGAGAATTCGCTGGTAAACATATCTCATTTTTGTCTTAACTCGAGTTAGGCGGTTTGTGTTTGAGGCCACTGAATTAGTTAGATTTTCAAGATATACTTCGAATTGAAGAAGAAGAGAAAATTAGTCCAAAAAAAGAAAAACTTAGAGTACTTGATGCAATTTATTGATCCTTTGGTTCACAAATTTTACGAAAAGATTAAGACTGGAGATTTAGCAGATACTCATCCATATTTAGTTGGAGAATCCGAGAGAGAATAAAAGATACTGTCACCTTTCTTAAATTTAATGAAAAAATTATTTTTAAACTTTTAGAAATAATTTTTACTTGAAGTTTATTCATTTTTTACCTCAATTTATGTTTTTAATGACAATGATTTGAAAAAAGAGTGAAAAATCAAATAACGTAAAAATAATATATATATTTCTTCCCTTTTTAGTATAACTTAAGTCACCTAAAACCATATCTTCAGTTTTGCAACAACAGCTTAAGTCGACTTAAGTTTGATGAAAATGCAAAAGTAATTTTTCACAAATCGCCTAAGTCGAGTTATGCTTTGCAAAGTGCTTTTTATAAATTTTGTATAACCGCCTATCTCACTTTTTTCATTATTATGAGAATACTATTAGTTGTTTTACTTCAGATTGTGAGTTAATCGCTTCCTTTTTTAATTATCTTTCAATCAAAAAAAAAATTGGTTCAAAAAACTTCACAACTTTTTTCAAAATTTAATTTAAAGTTTAAAATGCATTTATCTCGAAATCACTAAAACAGACTTAAGTCGTTTGTGCTTGAAGCCACTGACATCATGATTATAGTTAATTAAAGTGATTAGTTACAAAATTGTATAATATATAAAGCTTCAAACACATACATACGTATAATAATTATACAGAACCTTATTTTCAACTATGTACGTACATCAAAATTTGTTCGGTATGAAGTAAAAATAGAAATAAAGTATGATCAAATGTTGAATTTAAAAATTTTATTTAAAAAAGTTTTTGGGTAATTATTCTTCTATCATATTGATTATTTTTCATTATTATGTATGAGAGAATAAAAAGAGGATAATTTAGTTTAAAATCCTGTTTACATAGGGAAGACGTTAAAAGTGATTTGGGCAAAATAGATTCATGGAGATCGCAATGTATAGTCATCCGAATACCATAATCCACTCGAAAAGGCATTTAAAATTTATTTATTAGCGCATTTAAAAAACTTTCATGTTGCAAAATATTAATACGTCAATAACTCATTTACCATGCGGATGCCCAAATATTTCCCAAAGGTTAAAATATTACAAAACGCTACTTAAACTGAAATAGTTCGGGTTAAAAAAAAGTTCTTATAGAGTGTGCGAAATAAAGAAGTTTGACTGTATTATCTATAGTGAAATTTGTAAAATGCAGTCTTTTATGTTTTAAAATATTGACCCTGTTATCTATTTTTTAAATGCTAATTTCAATAAACGTAAATTTAAATAAATAATTAAATCCCATTGCTTTGCTTATTAACACTAGTTGAACCGTATTTTTATATATAATTAATAAAGATTTATGATATTGAATTATATTTTTTAATTTATTAAAAATTGCATACTTTTAGGGGTTTAATATTATTTTACAGATTATTGATTACCTTTTGTAAGGGAAATTAAACAATTTTAATTTTTAATTTTATTTATAGTAGCTAGCGCATAAAAATAGTTTAACACAATACTTATGATCTGAAAATACAAATCTGAACACACATATGTATATAATATTAATTTAAATTTACTATTAGCCTCACAATCAGTGCTATATATTACGAAGAGTTTAAAACATCTAACTAAAATTCTGTATATGTAAGTTTAATGATATAACCAAAATATATAGCTAAATGTTCCTTATTTGAATTTAAATTATTATTTTATTAAACCCAAAATTTTAATATTATAAAATTTGAAATTTAAAATTCAAATTCTTATTAAGAGAATATTCAATTTTTAAATAAAATTTTCTCTGTATTTTATCTTGGGATTTAAAAATTTCAGAAATTGAGAAATATTATTATGATTTTTATTTATTTTAATTTATTTCTACAGAGATATACAAATTATTATTATGTTAAAAAATTGGAAATTTTAGTTTCCTTACCCCAAATCAATTTATTTTAAAATTATATTAGATAATGTACACTTTAAAGAATTTTTATATAAAATCATTATTGGAAAAAAAAATATTTTAATATATAAATAAATTATGAATTAAAAAAGTGTAAATTGTGAGCTGAATACGAAATTTTGAAGGTGAGATATTAAAAAACATATTATTCCGAACTTGCAAATAGTTTACTTTTAGAGATTTTAGTTGCAGAGTATTAAAAGCAAATTTAAATTAAAATCTGAATACAATTAACGCTGCGTTATCAAATGAAAATTAAGTGCATTTTTTACCTTTCCAGATATAAATTGTGATTTTTTAACGTTGCGATATTTTTCTAGATAATTTTCATAAAAATTTCTTTATTGCGACCATGAACATTAACAGTCAATTTTCTATATTTAGGTTCAACGCAAAAAAATTCATTTCATGCTGATATAAGTATTACCAAAATAATAAAAAGTTGGGTCAAACCAATGGTTTGTATTGTAGCACTTTTCCCTTCAACAAGTGAAAATTCTGCTTTTAAATACAGTCTATGATGTATACCTATCACACTAAAATTATTTTCATTCATATACAACACTATTTCTAGGATTGCATATATTTAGGATGATGCATACACGCATCTTTGAAATAAAGCAAAAATTAATATAAAGAGTGGTTAACATAATGCTCGATTTTAAGGGTTAATTGTGTGAGTTAAGAAAAATAATTATATTTTTTATTGTCATGGAATTTGCCGTTAACTTTTTGCGTTTATAGAAATTTGAAAAAGCTTGCGGTTTCAGAAATATAAGGTGTCGAAAATGCAAATTTTACAAATTTCAAGAGGCCATAACTTGAGAGGGGATGGAGATGGAAAAAAATTTTCTTCTAACGAAATGAATTATTTATTAATGTCTAAAAGCTGCTAAAATTTCAAAGTTCTACATTATGGGGTTTAGAAGAAAAACGAGATCAAAAATTTGGTAAAAAAGGACTGTAGTTAACGGTAAATTTGAATGGCCATTTTGTTTTTCTAAAGTTTAACTATAGTGTACCGCGGTAAGGGAAGCAAGCCACAGCCTTTCTACGTTTGCAAAATTTCAAAAATGCTTATGGTTTCATTGCAACAAATAGTTAAAATAGGCCATTTTTATTGTTTTGGGGGGGTATAACTTCTAGAGGGGGGGAGATAGGTAAAAATTTTGTTCTACAAAAATAAGTTTCTAGTGAAGATCTATGTACGTATTAAATTTCAGCTTTCTATCTTTAAAAATGTAGAAGTTTTGTAAACAGACACACGGACAGACGGACGGACGGACGGACGGACGGACGGACGGACGGACGGACGGACGGACGGACGGACTGACGGACGGACGGACGGACGGACGGACAGAGTGAAACTAATAAGCACTTTTTTCAAAAATTTTTCGGAAAAGTGCTAAAAAGTAAATATTTTTTGTAATTTTTTTACAAAAACAAAGAGTAATCGGTTGATTAAGCAAAGAAATATATTCGAAACCTGAAAAATGTAATAAAATAAATTTTACTCAAAGTAGATCTTAATAAAATAACTCGTGCAGACCTATAATGTTTGGCCATCAGTTATGTACGAAATTTACTATTTACTATTCACACACAATATTTTTTTTGAGTGTGTAAATAAATACTACAATAGTAAATACTTTAAATTTTCTAAAATTCTGTATACGGGCATTTTTATTAAATAATATATTTCAAATATTTGATATTTTACAGAATGCCTATTTTAATATTATCTTCTCATAAAATAATAATGTATTACTTCCATGTATGTATTATACCTAGTATTATGTATGCATATATACTTTAAAATTATTGGTATTCTAAAAATATAATAGATATATGGAAATGAAATAGTTTTAATATAGATTTTAATAATATACTATTGTAATATTAAATTTATGAACTCAATTATAGTTTAAAAATTGAATTTTTAAAAATGTATGTATAAAGGAAATTAGATATTTTATTATAAATGAATATTTAAATATTTTTTTATTTATTTTTCAAATTTTATTATCAATATATTATTATTATTCATTATTAGGTTCAATTTTCTGTTATACATTTAACATATTGGATTTTTGTTTAAATGTGTATAGGAGACTTAAAAACAAATTTAACTATAGAATTAAAATTTTAAATATTATAATAGTTTTGGGTATTAAATTATTGGTTCTAGAAGATTGTGACATGACGGAAGCTAATGTGTTTGTATGTATTTTGAAAATATTTGTTATACAGACATAGTTATATAAATAACAGCGATATGAATTTATAATTTTTAATAGATTTTTTTTGATTATTTTTAATAATTTTTAATAGCCATGAATTAGGTTAAGTCGACGCGGCTACCATAAAGTACACATAAGCCGGTATAGCCTGTTGTGATATTGATAGATGCCTCGTGTGGTCACCTGCCTTGCAGTTTAGTTGGATTCCGTTGTGTCCCGGAACCCAAATCATGTTAATTTCGAATTGATTCGCCATCTCGTTGGAAAATAACTTGTAGTTTTAGAACGTTCGAGAACCAGATGTTTCTAATTCCAGCGACAGGTGCGCTGCCTGTTTGTCGGTGAAGATACTGATTCCTCTGTAGGTTATCACGTTACCGACCAGCCAGAATATAACTTCGTCCATTACAACAACTTCCGCCTGATAGATGGTGTTGTGGTACACTAGTAGAGCCAGCCGAAGCTCTATCTTTTGTCTTGGATATCAGGGTAGAAATGGAAACATTCCGCCATACGTTAGCTATTTCTTACTGAGCTTGCCTATAGGAAGGGTGCCGTTTATAAAATTACATTATTATCTTTCAAGTACAATTTTTATAACAAAGATTTTTGTTTTCAAATTTGAGATGATTATTTTCTGAAATTTCCAAAACGTTGAACTTCCAGAAAAAAAAAATCAAATTTATTTTTTTGAAATATGATTTAAAACTTACAAGATTAGTGCTGCTCAAGGGTAATATTCAATTCCTAAAATGCTACTTCTTTCTTACACTCAAGAATTATTAAAACTGATAAAGGTTGTTGTTTGCTTTTAAATATTAAACAAGCACATTATAGTCACAAGATAATTATGATTTTAATTAGATTGTTAAAATTTAACTTTCATTTTGTTCCAGGAATTTATCGCAATTCACTTTAATTTAAAGTTCTTTACTTTTAGTTACTAGAATCTATAATTTCTAGTTAAGTCATAATAATTGTTTATTTAATTTAAAAGTATTATGCTTACTACACATTTTCTCATTATATAACTTTAAAATTTTCGAAAATTTTCTTTTCCATATAAAAATAAAACTCTATTTTGAAAATTTGAATGTTTCCCAGAATTTTTCCTGCACAATACAAGTAATAATGATAAAATTTTAAAACAAAACTTTAAAGTTGTCTAACTAAAAGCAATGAATTTTCTTTAATAATGTCTAGATCAGAATTTTCGACCAAAAAAATATTGAATTTTCTTTTTTAAATTTTAACATTTTGGTTTTTTATTTTGAAACATAAAAAGAAAATTTTCTTTTTCATTTACTTTATAATGATTATTTCTTTATTTTATAGATTTTCACTTAAATGAAAATTTAATATTAAATAAAAGCAAAAAACAAAAGTTTCTTCTTCATTATGAGAACGAGTATAAAGCCTTCAATTAAATTTTTACTTTTATTTTAAAAAAACTTACAATTGCTTCCATTTATATATAAAATAAACATTTACGGAGGCCATTGGGGGAATGAAAACTTCCACTTTTTTTTCTTCATTTTTATTTGCTCCTTTTTTGTTGTCTTAAAAATTGAAGAACAAAGAAAAGTCAACAGAATAACAACAGAATATGGAGGAATATTATTTTCAATTTAATTTTTGAACTTTCTTAAATTTCATATTATTTTACGTTTTTCCTTAAAATTAATTTTTTTTTTTGAATGACTTTAAGATTTCAATTTTATTTAGTTTTTAAGAGCATGCAGTAAATTGTAATTGTCACTATAGTTGTTTGTATAGTGACTATAACTGCAGAAATATGAACTGCATCCAGGAAAATTTTAAGGTTAAAATTTTCTTTAAATCAAATTTTCCTCTTTAAAGTTCACAAACTTTTTACCACATTAATTTGCTTTTATTTTTAAAATACAATATTAGGGCCTCAGAAGTAAAGTGGCTTAACTCTCATTTCCAAAATTTTTTGCCACAATTGCCCCAGAGAAAATTATATTTTGTGTTTAGGCCAAAAAAAATAACGTAATATAGGAAATATTTGACTTTTTTGTCGATAAAATTATATTTGGGACCTAATTTTGAGAGTGAGGGTTTGGCCGCTTTGCTTCTGAGCATCTGTTCCGAAATTTCTTATCATAATTTCACAAAATTATTTTGCAAATTAAAGTAATTATAACCTGAGATCTAGTATTTAATCTTACTTATTTTTTACAAAAAATATTATTTTTTTTCCGAAAATATTTAACAATAGAATAATTTTTCCATGCATACAAACATTATAAGGCAAAGTTTCAAATGTGGAAAAGTTAAAGGGTATTTCAAAATATTTTTCAAATCTTTGGCGAATATTGAGAGCCCATTACACAAAATTTTTACATACAGTTGCTAATTATACTCAAAATTGTGTTTTAAAAATTTATTTGCAACTTTTAGGGATATAGGTTGCGATCTAATATAGAAAAGTCGGAGCATAAAGCAATGCAAAAGGAATTTTCGCACAGTTTTATATAATTCTGACAACTTAACTGAGTTATTTATTTGGCTTTTCAATTGCAATTTTAATTTTCAAAAAAATTTCATTGATAATCACTTTGTTTTAGACTGGGTATTTATCAATGTGCTCTCATAATATTTAAAGCAACTCAACTAGCTAAGGTTTTTGAATTCCAAACAATATAGAGTACTGATAACACTTCGTAGAATAAAAAAAAACGATGTAATAATATTTTGATTAACTCCTATACAGACTTAGTGTAATAAATAGTTTTAATTATATTTCACATTTAAATTTCAAGCATAGAAATTTATGAATTTTTATATCCACAAATTAATTTAATAAAAATCTTAAGTATTATAAGTGTTTATTCGTTTATATTCTGCCAATATAATTAGAAATTATAATAAAATTCAAGGAAGAAATAAACAGAAAAGCCTGCACAAATTTTAATTTCATATCACGCATAAATGAATGCACTGGTATAGTATACCAATAGTTATAAAGCTTTTGAATTTTGAAGTTTTTGTATTAATAATTTAAATGAATAAAACCATTCACAATAAACTCACAATTCAAAATGCGGTAAATATTTATGCATGTGGTAGAAAACTTATATCCTTTTATATCTAAATTATAGAATATTATTTCATATAGACAAATATTATTGCTATGGATATTACATTCTTTTCTATGGTTATCTATACAATTTAAAGCAATTATTCTCTTTCTTTCATATTTCAATAGTCCGTATATTTATTTTGTAGTGCTTAAGGATAATGTGCATTAGTATTTGTTCCATTCTCAAATAATTTTCTAAATTAAATTCAATAGCAGATTTTCTTTCATAAAAAGAAAAAGTTGATTTCATTTTATGAATAGAGAATTTTAATATTAATTTCTTGATATACATATGTAGATTATTTGTAACAGAAATTTTTTATTACAAATTGTTAATTGGCAATAGCCGTAATAATATAAACCCTTACAATATGTTTGGTTTGTTTGGTTATTTGGTGAGAAAAAATACAAAATTAATTTTTAATTTTTATAACTAAATTCGTAATTCTTTTGATTCAAACATTAAATATTTCAAATTAATTTCTAATGTTTGCTAAATAATCGGACAATATGAATTATCGACTAAGTTTCTCACTATAAAAGAAAAATCTATATTTTGGGCTCAGTTAATACTCTCACACCTAAAAGCGAGATGCTTAGTTTGAAAATTTTAATTTATTTTTACTTAACTAATTGTTCAATTAATTGTTCGCTCCCAGTTTTAAATTTACATATGAGCCAATACAAATATATCATACCCATTCAGTTCTTAAAATTTAAATTTAAACTGGATTAAGAATATTGCCATGCTTTTATGAAATTATGCACTAATAATATAAACTTAATGGTAATTAACCCTTGGATTACGTCATCCATCTGTTCTGCAGTTGTATGAAGAAATTTCCATTAAATGGTCATGCTTAATTTTATGATTCTGCCTATAGTTGTAATGACAATTTATCTCTATTGTTTTGTTAAAATATTTTTTTTCTACAAATTTTTTAGGAATTTGCTTTACGAATGATCAATTGCATAACTAAAACGCTCACCGAAACATTCGAGATGAATTTCATGAAATTAATGTCGAGAATTTTGTACACTCTTTCATAAATTATTTGGAAGTTTCTCTAATTCACTTTGAGTGAATTTGTTTTATTTTGAAAAACACAAGATTTTGTGCCAATTTTTCTCGATCATAAGCAACTATAGTATAAAAATGCAAATCTACAAAATTTAATAATACGAGTGGCACCATTAATTACCAACATAATGGCTTTATATAATAGGTAGTGGTGCTAAAATTTCCAAATCAGAATTAGTGAATTTTCGACCATTTACCCAAAATAATTTATTTTAGAAATAAAAATTTAAAAAAATTTAATTTTCAAATTAAAAATAATCAACCAACATTTTATATTTAATTTACTTGAATTTTTCTCCCACATAATACAACTAAGTATATAAAAATATTTTGTGTTATTCAAATCAGTCAGGATATGCAATTTCCTTTTAAAATTTCATTTACAAATTTTATAAATAAATATAATTTTTTCCTGAACCTTTTTCAAGATTAATTTCGTTATTTTTCTCATCCATGTATGCATGTCGAAATGCTTCAAGAAAAAAGGATAATTTTGGTTAAATTTTTGCGAAAATGGTAAATGTTTTATTAACGGATACATGTACCTTCATATTGTATACGTGAACATATTAGAGAGCATATATATACGAAAACTTACCATTATATAACCTTAAAAATTAATATCCTTGACCTAACCTTATTTTTTTGTTTTTCATTCTTACTTCAATTCTAAAACATTTAAAAGTGTAATAATTTATTAAGGAAAAGAAAATAATAAAAAAGAAGAACAAAAAGCACCTATATTACAAGAAAATTCTATTTTATTATCTTTTAATAGAAAAATACTTTTAAGTATCTAATAACATTTCTAATGGAATTAAATGCAATAATGCATTATTACATACATATTACGTTATACATTGTATAAATATAAAGTATAGAAATAATATTATTATTCTTAGATTATTATTATTATAACAACATTACATTAAAATGTCAGTTCAAAGGTCAAAAGATTCATTCATTCATTCATTAAAAAAAAAAAATAAAAGTTGTCGGTTCTAAAGTATAATATGGTATTTTTTTTTGTTTTTGTGATACCATTAGCAACCTTGGATAGAAAGATAGTAAAATTTATTTTTACTTGGTATATATGGTACAATTATTATCCTTATAAAATAATTTAATATAAAATTTGTGTATATATAACTATGTGCATGTGTGTATAGTATAATAATAAAGAATTATAAAATATCTTGTATGTATGTATTAAGTTCATTGCAATAACATGCATAATTGTAAGATGATAGTCTTCCCATAAATAAATTTGAGAACAAGAACGTAATGTTAATTCTGGGTTACTTCAAGTGGATGTCAGAAACATTTCTATATATTTTTTTATGATTTATTTGAATGGATTATAAAATTGTTATTATAGACACACACACACATATTTTATTGCCGACCGCATTGGATGCAATGAAAGAAGTACTATTTTTGCAACAATGGCTATTATAGGACTTGCGTATTGAGTTTTTTAAGAAAAGGTTGTTTTACATGGTAGTACAGCTCTAATAAATAATTTAGATCTCCACTTTTTTGATAATACTTAAGTTTTTGATAAATTTTCCCTTGATTAAGATTACGTTTTCGGAATGGTGCACATCTATAAAGGCACAATAACATAATATCAGAGTAATTTAAGCATAAAGATTGCCAATACTATTGTTCCTTTCTTCACTTTGTAAAACGATTAAATTAAACTAATAAGAGTAAATTTATTGTAATTTCTAAATATCATTGAAAAAATTCAAAATGCCGTCATATATGTACTGGCCACATCAAATATTTATCTATAAGTATAAAGTACGAACTTCTTTCTGAAAAATAATCCAAATAGATTTTGTAGTTATAAAATTTGAGTCAAAATTCAAAAAATACTTTAAAAAAAAAATTCCCAAAACAAAAATATACAAGAGAATCCTTAAAAAGGAACATAAAAAAAAAAACAACTTCTAAGGTAGATTTTGGAAAAAAAAGGGAAAATTTTAATGAAAAATTGTTTTCAAATTTCAGTCAAAAATGTTATGTACGATGTGAAATTTCAATAAAGTGTTTTAAAAGGATTCCTAGGAACAGGATTAATGAAATTTCAAGGAAAAATTCATTTTAAAATTCAGTTAAATGAACATAATATTAATTTAAATTGACTTCACATAAAAAAAGAAATGGAAACATAATTCTAGAAAAAGGATATTGAAGAGGAGAGGGATAGAAACAAGAACACACAATGTTCTTGTTTTTATTAGTACTTTAAGAAGATGTCAGAAAATTCGCTTCAAAACGGATAATATTTTTTGTAGCACTGACAAGTCGTGTATATGGTTTTAGTTGAAAATTGTTACGTATTATTTTTAATATTAACATAGGTCTGTGAATTTTCAGTTAAATATTTTAGTTTATTAATTAAATTAAAATGCACTAGGAATGTGCAATTCAGTTATTTCGACTTGTTACTATAGGTACTCCTAAAAATTTGTTTAAGACTCTGTAATGAAGCTTTGTATCTTGTGAAACAGAAATCAAACAGACATGATTTAAAGAATGTATTCCTGGATTTTAATAAGGAACATCAATTTGAGAAACATGTAAAGTTACTTTTTGGGACTGTTTTAATTTTTTTTAGCTTCTATTATAGGATCGAGTAGTACGTTTTTTTAAATTAAGCCGATAGGAGCTATGGTTCCCAGGATATCAGAACTTGTTATGTAAAAGCATATTGAACACTTTTTTTATCAAAATCCATTAATACGTTTTTTGAATCATAATTATAATGTAAATATGACATTAACACAATTCTAACTAAATTTTAATTTTACACCTGCATTTACATACCCTAGTAGTTGACAGTATTTAAATGTAAAAGAAAAATTCATAAATTCTCTCCACTTATACATGATTGCAATATTTTAATGTAATTAACATTACAATGTATTAATTGCACCTATATACAACAAAAGCAAGACATGAATTAACTCTAGTACGAATCTGTCACATTTTGATTATCCCATTAACTTAATTACAAAAATAATACTAGCTAATACTAGGTACAAAATACTAGGTACAAAATGTGATAACGTAAAAAATTATGTGCGAATATTGAGTAACGAGTATTCTTGATCTACGAGAAAACAGTTACTGCGAGTATTCGAAGTAATGAGTATTGAAATAATGAGTAGTTAGTATTCGCTCATGTTAGTAAAGTTTGGAAAGAAGAGGATATTTTGAAATCTATTTAAAACATGCCAACACTTTAATATTCTTCAACATACTGATACTATTCTGGACCGGTAAAACATGAGAGTAGAAATTAAAAGTATTAAGCATAATACTAATTTTTTTTTTAAAATGAATTTCCATCACATTAAGCGTTCATTAAATTCTAATAAACACTTAATTAATTCACTTAAGTTGCCTTATAATTCGAAAATAAAGAAAAGAAAATATTAAAGAGGATTTGTATTAAAATTTTTCAATCGAAAGATTATAGAATATAAGAAAAAATTAAAAGATTGTTTCTATAAGATTTAATCTTAAAATTATAATAAACATAGAATCAAAATGATTTCAAAAAATGTAGCTTTTTATAATTATAAAAAACTTTAAAATTCTTTATAAATTTCTTTGTTTTCCTTAATTAATCTCTAATTATTAAGATAACAAGAAAAAAGAGAAAAACTAATAATAAAAAAAACATTTTCTTCATTTTCATACGACAAATCTAATCTAATTGAAGTCAAATATTGTTGTTTAATTTAAATCTAATCTAAAAATTTTAAAAATAAATCTAATAAAATTTTATTTTAATTTTATTAAAATGAAAATTTAGAAATAAATTTCCCTAGTTATATACAAGGTGTTTCGCAAAAGTTGACAAATAATTTCAGGGATAACTTTTTGATCAATTTCCAGCAAAAAATTGTATGACACTTTTCGCATGCTTTTACTGGGTAACACATAATACGTTTTCCTGGGAAAAGTATGAGAGATAAAGGAAAAAATAATATAGCTTAACTTTAAGACCTTATTGTAGCGCATCGAAAAACAAAAAAGAAATAATTAGGAAAATTTTCAAAAAATTTCGAGTTCCTAAAATAAAATGCATAAAAAATAAGCATTCTGATTTTGAAGAGCTTTATCTCGAAAACTATGGCCTCAATCAAATTCATTGTAATGTCGAACATAAAGGAAAATCAATGGCCTGTAAAACAAGCTCTTGCTAGTTACTCTATCTAACATGATTTTGAAGTTATAAGCATTTATTAATTTCCAGGCCTCTTACCACCCATATAATTTTTTGCTGGAAATTGATAAAAGAATTATCCCTGAAATTATTTGTCATGTAGTTAATTCAATTTTAGGAAATGTATATTCAAAAGTATATATAATTCTTGATGAAATTATTATTTTGAAACTTTGAACTGCTTGGGTTAAAAATATTATGTATCCAGGATGATTTTGTTCACTGTAACGCTTTCACATTCTTTAATTTAATTTCAGAAATCTATGAACATTTTGTCCTTACAAACATCATAAACGTTATCACAAATTTCAAATAAATTTTCAATTTTAATTCGTATACATATTTTATTATACTCATATTTAACTAAAATTCACTTAAATTAATTAAAATATATAAAACAAAAAAAAAATTAAAAGAAATCCTCTATACTCGTATTATACAATGTTAAATCTTAAAAAACAAAATTGTATATGAAGAACTTAATTTAGGCAATCATTATATAAGTAGATAGGAAGAAAAGAAAAGCTTCATTATTTTCAAAAAAAAAAAAATTATCGGATTATAATACTCATTTTCTTATAATATTATTAAGATATACTAGATATATATTATATGTATATATATGTATATATATATATTTGTTTTCAAGTAATAATTATTAAAATATCCTCTCTCCTTATGTACCAATATACATAACATAATTATACATGTACATATAGAAATTAAATTTACGAACGCATATATTTAATAAAATGGAAATTATCTTTCAGTTATCTCATAATTAAGAAGATTAACTGAAAATTAAAATTAAATTCTTAAAAACAAGAAAAAAAAAATGGAAAGTCAAAAAGATGCGAACTTATGAAAGCTAATTAACTAAGATAATTATGGAAAAAAAATAAAATCATAAAAGAGAAATAAAAATCAGGGGCACAAAAAAAATTTTTTTTTTTTTACTAATTTAAGTTTTAATCTTTTACATAAGAAATTTTTAAACAAGTGTCCTGCAAGTGTCCTTACATTTTTTTTCCTACTTAAGAACTGAATTACTTATATAAAAAAATGTCCTTTGAATGACCTTCCAAATTGTTTTGAATTTTTTTTTCCTTTGAAAAAATTTTAATACTTGTAAAAATGTGTAAGTGGGCAGTCACATGAAACATTTCTATAATTATGTTTTAATGTGATTAAATATGATTATCAAATAATATTGAAATGGTGAAGTAAAATGCATTAGTGTAATACTTTGTAATTACAAACAAAAGTGGATTATTTATAAGTTTATAATATTTTAATTGGATTCGAATTATTTTCAATTTATCGAAAAATCTTCAATTAATTCTAAAATTTTTAGAATCCTCAATTAATTTGAAAAGTTTAGATAAATTCGGATCTAACCAGTGGTTTGTAAAGTTGCAGTTTTCCTCCGAACATATAACAGTTATAAATTTTGAGAGGCGATAAATTGATAGGGGTAGCAAATGGGAAAAAAAATTTCTTCAAATGGAAAAATTATTTATTATTTTCTAAAAGATACTAAAGTTTCAGACCCCTAAAACTTACTACCGTGAAGAAGAATGTTATTATGAATTTAAAAAAAAATAACTCGTTTACATAGTGTTCAATTATCATTTTGTTCTAGTAATGTTTCACCATAACCGTAGGAGAAGGCAGCAAAGTTACTTTTCTGTGTTTACAAAATTTAAAAATTTTTTTGGGGATTCGGTAAAATAAATAATCAAAAAAGAGCATTTTTCGTATTTAGAGTACTTAGAGAATCAGTCACTTTTAGAAGTTGGAGAAGGGTAATAATTTTTAAAATCTAGAGATTGGATTGTGTAGAGAATTCTATCTCAAAATGGGTAGAAATTTAATAAACAGAAATATGAACCGAGGAGCAGGGTGAAATTGATTACCGTCTTTTTTTTTTTGGGAAAATTAAAAATGTGCTTACAGTTCTACGAATTTTTATATTATAATTTAATTAAATTTCAAGCACAATTGGAAAAGAAACTTTTACACTTACCATATTTTGCTAGGAGCTTTTATTATATTTTAATCTGTAACTGCTGACATGGGTTTGTAAGACCAGAAAAAATTACTTAATTCTAGAATTACTTTTTCTCTACAAAACACAAATTATTTTTAATGTTAATAACTTCCCATTTCTTCCATAACAATTTTAATAATAGTAGTATAAGCCAAAACAGTGTAGTGAGTCATTTTGAAGCTATACTTTTGAAAATTTCGTAATGTCTCTGAAATAAGTCAGCATTTACCTTATTATTTCTTTTATTATACTTTAACTTGAAGGTTAAAATTAAATGGATACATAAAAATTTTTGGTATTTGCAAATTTTGCTGTTTTAAATTCTTAGAGAGGCAACAATAATATTTTAATGAAATGAGTTATTAGTAGCCTATACTTAAGAAAACAGTTTTAATATTAAATTCACTTTCATTAGTAATTAATGTCACTCAACAAGACTCAATGTAAATGACACGATTTTTTCGAAATTTAAAAATAAAGAAGAAAATAAAATGTAATTAAAGTGAAAGACAATATTTTAATTGGTCATAATGACATCATTACTCCGCTAAGTGAATTTGAACTTGAAAAGCAGTGACTTAATAAATAGCCGTATAGTTTCGATTTCGATTCTGACTACATTTTAAATGACTTTTTTCGAAATGACTTGTTTATTTGAGAAATTTGAAACCCTTTTATAAGTTTTGTTACAAAACTAGGTACAATATTTTTAATAACGAAATTCCCTAGAATTCAATACTATAGTTCATTACATTATCCTCACATTACCCAAATTCCTTAAAAGAAAATCGGTACTTTATAAATTACTTGTGTTATACGAGTAAAAGGAACACCGCGTATACTTTATTAATAACTTGTATTAGATAAACGATTCATATCATTTTACTATATGACGTCATAGAAAAATTCTATATAAAAATATTAAAAGAAAAAAAATAAATAAAAAAAAAATTCTATAGAACAAAAACGAAAATATTTTTAGTATCCTGTCCCTTATACCAAAAATAAATTATGTTATCGCTTATATTTCCTTTTGTTTTATGAATTGTTTAAAAGAAAGGGGACCTTATATGTATATGTTTATTTATTTATTTATAAACTAATAAAATATAATACACAAATAATATTTTACAAACAAACATACACACAAGAAAGGTCCTATATCTTTATTTTTTTTTGAAAACAAATACAATATACAATATTAAATAAAAAAAAACAAAATAATAAATAAATAAATAAAATAATAATCTCAAAGGACATAAAAAAATCATTAAATTGAAAAAAGGACTAAGTTACACATACATACACTTGTCTACATTATACTGAATTTGAAATTTTTTTGTTGTTTTTGTTTAATAATGTGTTCCTTTTTTAAATATTTCCTTTACATTCATTCTAAATTCCTTGCAATTTTATACAATGTTACAATATAAGTACAGGGTGGAAATAAAAAATTATATGATTCAAGTTAATGTGTGCTTGAACAAATTTTCAAAGTAAAGTCTTATTATTTATTAAATTAATAAATTATTAAGGTTTTTAATCAATGAAATGAAAATTAAGTACGTAATATCCGGAATGGAATTTGTTATAGTATGAGAATAATAATATATGTCCATCCAAAAAATTTTAAAAGAAAACATTTGTATACAAAGATATATTAATACCCTATGTGCAGAACCTCATTCAGCAGTTCGCTATCGGAAATCCAATTCTTTTTAATAATTAAAAATTTAGAATTAATTTCACATTGCAATTATGTTGGAAAGATATTTGTAATACAAAACTTAATATTACCTTTAAATACTCTTACGTGTCACATCGTTTTTGAAAGTAAATTCATTGAAAGTTAGGGCTCAGATCAACATGCAATTTTTAGTTTTGTCATTGCTGCTTGTTTGTAGATACGCTGCGTGCAGATTTAGCATACTAAATTATAGCATCAATTCGAATCGAATACGTTACATAAAAATTGCCATCAGCTTGTTAGGAATTACAAACTGTTTGTTTGCTTAATTGCATGTGACCATATAGTTACGCGTACGCTCTTCAATGTAAACCTATGGAATACAAATAAGTAACCAAACAGTAGCAAAACTAAAAATTGAATGTCTATCTTTAAGACCTTAGTGTCACAAAAGAAAACACTGAATCATTGAGAACTATAATTTCAATTTTCAAGAATATTACTTTACTTCTCTTGAAGAATATGAAAATACCTCTTTAGACACCCAATTCAGTTGCTAGTTACTGATTAAATTTTATTGTGATATCTTGACAAAAAATTTAAAATAATAAAGTTAAAGTATAATTTCTCAAATTTTGTTTTTGTCGACCGCATTACACACAATAAGCGGGGTTATGTGTGATTGCAACAAATTTCGGGTGTAGAGTTTTCGGTGGGAACGCACTTCTCCATTATAGGAAAAGTATCTCAAGTTAGGCTCAAACGATTTTGACAAAATTTTATATTGATCAGCAGATTGATCAGCTTTTGGCGTATGTCAGTCCTCGGAAGCCTTTTGCGTTGGACCTTCTTGCTGGCTTATTTTACATTTGTGCGCATATAAAGGAAAAGGGAAATGATCAGCCAATTTCCTTGAATTCCCAAACTGGAGACCCATTTTACATTTTTGATCATACAAATTGATGGAATTTCTTGAAATTTAATACTGGAGCTCTGATTATTACAGAAACTAAGGAATTCGAATTTCACAAAGCGAAATTCTACCAAGCGCCAAATTTATATTTTTGTAGAATATTAATTAAAGGTTTACTATTGCCTTTAAAATTGTAAGGAAGTGTTTAAAACGCCCATATGTGGTACCCATATCAGATTTTTTTTAAATTAATGATTTTGTTTAGTAATTATGGTAAAATACGTTAATTGTTAAAAATTATTTCGAAAAATTCGGTAAATCTTCACTTTGAATTTTTTATAGTTCACAAGTTGGTTGATTATAAATAGAAGAGCGCACTATATCTTGGTATTACTTAATAAATCTTGGAATCATAATATAATTACTAAAGAAACACCCTGTACTTATAGATTAAAAAAATATAAAAAAATTTTTTCGTTTATATTAACTCAACATTTTTTTAACAATATTCGGTTCATAAAGTCATTATCCTTAATCCTAACTTAATAAACATTAGTCCTAAAAAAAAAAATTTATAATCAAGTAGGCATAATATATAGAAATGAGTGTATAAAAACTCCCAGCATATTTAAAAAATTATGTTCACTTCTATGATTCTAAAACATAACAAAAATAAAATTTAGGTACATACAAACTGGATTGTATACGGCAATTTTCCTATACTTGAGTCTTACATTCCAACATAATTCCGAAATAAATATTTTATATATGTACGTAGTTTTGGACTCAGAGAGCCCTCTTAAAAAAAAAAAGAAATAATTTCGGTTTTTTTTTTTGTTTTAGATCTTCTGTTGAAAGCAAAAATATTATAAGGAAACAAAATTTAAAACAAGGATCAAAAAAATTAAAAACAAAAAAAGGGAAACAAAAGCCAGAAAAGGTTCAACTTCCAAGCAATTAAATTTTCTTATAAACCTAATATTTTTTCTTTTTTTAATATTTTGTTCTCAACTTTGTTTTTCTGATCTTGTTATTGGTAATTTCCTCTTGTGAATTTAAGGGTATAATAATTTTATAAAGGTACGTTTTGACATACCGATACGTTGAATGTATAAAATAAATTTGTGATTGTATGAAATTCTTATTTAAAATTGATTTTGTTTCTTTCTTCTTTCCATTTTGATGAATTTTATTTTAACATAATTTTTTAATTTATTCCATGTTGTTTCTTTTTGTTTCATAATAATTTTAAAATTATTGCAATAAAACTATAAAATATTTGAAAGTTTTTTTTAGTAGTTTGTGTATTTCAAGAAAAGACATAAATTTTTTGAATTCATTTAATAAGTTTTAGAATGGTACAGAAATTTTTGTATAAATGTTCTATAGTATAGAAAAAATGTGTAGTAAAAAACATAGGAGGATAAGGAATTAATGAATAAAAGGACACTGACGTATAAAGCATGAAAATATGGTAGCTATTTGAAACTTGCGATAAAACTTACTCAAAGTTAGGAAGAAAGTAAATACTGTCCAGTTACTAATTTTGTTGTGTTTCAAAAATATGATGTGGAACATAATAATATTTGATGCATTTTTATAATAAATATAATCCTTTTTGTCGAGATTAATAGAGTTTTGAATTGTATGAGCAATATTGTACGATAGCATCTACATGATTCAATTTTCATATAGCCAGAAAAATCATGTAAACATAACGATTTTTATAACAAAGAATTTTCTTAAATTAGCTTATGAATAACCATGATCAAGTTTGAACGGAAGAAAAAAATTTTTAATGTTACATAGTACAATGTTTATAAAAATACAAGATTGCATTTCTTTGAGTTTTTCTATTAAAATTTTGTATTCAGCTTCTTCCTTTAATTTTTTATTACTATAATCTTTAGAGTAAAATGTCCCATCAACATGGAAAAACTTCATATTTTTCCAATAAATTCTAAACGTATTCAATTACTGGTTTTGTCATTGAGCGGATGTCACAAGAAATTGTATTTTTAATAGACTAAATATATTTTATTTTCAAACAACGCCATTGTATTGCCGATGTTTATCTTGGCAGAATTTTTTAACAAATGGAAATTGTAACAAAATCATTTGGGGAGTTCCTATACATTACGATGTTGATAAAAAATCACAAAATTTTTAGTTGAGTTCATACAATTTTTACGAAATTTTCAAAGTATCAATCATTAGTGTTTAGGGTTTATACATATCCGTGCAATATCGATGAAATATTGTATTAAAATCGTTCAATTTTGAAGGGTCTTTCAAGTTTAAAGTCGACTATTCTTACATTGTAGGCGATTGTATTTTTCGTTTTGCATTTAATGTGTTTCATATGTGTTTCATATGTTAATCTTGCAAATAAAATGAAAAAATATACTAATAATTTTCAATAAAATAATTGCTAACATAGAATATACTGCCAGACAGAATATTTTGCTTATGTTTTCTGAATTACAAGATATTTTTCTCCTTATATTAAGATTTTGTTGTCAAAATTCAATATTTAGCTACTTTAGAAAAAATTGCATACTTTGAGGATCAAAATAATTTTTTCCCCTTTAATAAACAATTTTTTGCTTTAAATTTATTTTTTTATGAATAATAAAGTAGTTTTACAGGAAAAATAACTGCCCACACAATTTAATCATAAAAAGAAAAAGTCAAAAATGACTTTGCATATTTTTTAGAAGCTTAAATTGTTAACTTGTCATTTTCAGTTTATATACTTAAATATATATGAATGTGTGTATAATTATAGCAATACGTAGAATATTTATCATATTTTAAAATTCATTTATTATGAATTTTAATATAAATGTTTATGCTCGTACGAATGTATGTTTATGTGTATACTAAATTTGTCTTACCGTTTGTGACTCTAGGCAATAATGGTCTGAGATATGTTTTCGATTAGCGTCCAATTCTTAGTCGATTTCACTATATCTCACCGTTTGTCTGTCCGTCCGTCCAAACTATAGTTCAAGAAGTAATTCAGCTAAGTTTACCGAACTTTTACAAATGATTTCTTAAAGTAAATACCAGAACAATATTTATAAGGGATATGATCGAGGTACTAGTTCGGGTAAGTGCCTTACAGCTTCAAAATTTATTTGGCTATATCACAGAAACAGCCCATAAAAAAGCAAAATATTGTATGAAGTTCTATGCCGATATTTAAGATAATTTATTCGTACGAGTTCCACGCGCGATAAAAAAAGTAGATATTTTCTCAAAATTTTTTCTTTTAAATAAAATATACGAACCTGAGCGAAGTTATTAACAGGAATAAGAATATTTTATTAATGGAAGAAGAAAGAAGATGATTTGAAAAATAAAATAATATTTCCAACACTATAATGACGTATCCTCCCCACTCTTTTATTCCCGTCTTTATTATTTATATTTTTCGTTATTTAAAAAAAATGCTACAGAAATTAATATATTCGCCAAGGATTTAAAGAAATTTTTTTTCATTTTCTGAATTTTATCTGTATGGAATATTTTTTGACAATGTTCTTACTCTGCCTTATTGTTTTTCCGTTTTTATTTTCTTTTTTCAATTATGTAAGGAGTTTTGTTTTTGTGCAGATTTTAAAGAATAACGGGGTTTTTTCGTTGTCGCATATTATTGAAAAGAAAACTTTTGATATTTTCTTTTTATTTTTTGGCTTTTCTTTTTCAATATTCTTGTTTATTGTCATTATACTTCCTACATTGTCTCCTATACTACCTTTAACAATAATAGAAAAGAAGAATAACAGAATAATAGGCAGAGTAAAGTAATTTTTTTTTTCAACTTAATCTTGTCCATGGGGAATTTTATTGTATGGTAGGTATTACGTAAAATATATAGGGGAAAATAATCAAAAAAATTTTTCGAAGAAAAAAGATTTTTTTTTTCACATATATTATAAAAGATATACATACTTGCATTTTATTGTCCTTGTTATACTTGTAATAGTACATATTGAGTATGTGTGAATATTTGTTGTTGTTATATTATTATAAATCCCTGTGATTATTTTCACATTTAACAAAATTGTGAATACTTTATTTAATGTATTCGTTATATTTTGCTCGAAGTCCTTAAAATAGATTAGCTAGAAATTTATATTTATAAAAAAAAAGAAAATAATATTTACATTTATAGGCATTTTTCTGATTATTATCATGAATTCTACACTTTGACTAAGTGAACTATGACCTTAAAATGTATTCATTTGAATTCATTTGAGACCGCGTACGTATGTTATACAAATAGATAAAGACTATTGTAGTTTACTCTTACTATATTTTTCTTATATGTAATTAAATTTTATTAATTTATCAAAACTAACGTATGAGCATATGCATATTTAAAATTTTTTATGTTTTTGGTTTTTCAACAACAGATTATAGGATCCCTTTGTGTATGAAATTGTAAAACTTTGCGAAACTATTAAAACCTATTTAAAAAAATATACAACAATTTAATAAATTTCGTTTATAAATTGTAAATTTGGTTTTAATAGAAAATACAATAAAAATTAGAATTCTATAACTTTTAATTTTATTCCAATATCGTAATTTATAAGGCCTGTTAAACTTAGTTCGTTGGGAAATATTGTGAATAAAATTTCAAACATGGTTTTTTAAAATTAAATCAAAATTCACGTCTCTACTCTGTTTTTCTACTAGAAACTGATTTACAACAAATATTCTTTCAAAATACAATCGGTGACTTAAGTTTTTTTCTCAAATGGAATCTAAACTGAAATCTCGCTTAGTATAATCCTTTTTCTGGAAATTTTTCATTAATATCGTAGAGAAAATATTAATTAATAATTAAGATATCAACTAATTGAATATGAAAAAAAGCGAAAAACTGAATCCTTTAAAGGAAGAGAAAATAATCTGTCGCAAATTATATGTTTTTAATTTTTATGCTTTTCCGAATTTGAACTTGTACTCGTTTAATTGAGAAAATCCAAAAATTTATTTAACAATATTTAATACAGAAAATTTTACACATTTCAAAGGAAAATTATTTGATGTCAAGTATCTCACTTTTTTATTCCGATTATTTCATTTCTAAACAATAACATACACCATCTGATAATTAAATTCCATTTTAAATCTTTTTAGAAAAAAAAAATTGCTCACCTTAGAAATTGTAATCGAATTCTGTAGACTGTAATGCATGCAACACCAAAATAAAAATCTTATAATTTTTCGTAGACAATAATATTCGAAAATGAATTATGCCTATTGGGCAAAAACGATAAAAATATTATTTATTTTTCTCCTATTTATCTTTTATAATGTGAAAATAATATTACATGTTTTTGTTTTTACTCCTGCGGGTGTTCTTTTCTTATTGTACATTAAATAAAGTCAATATATAGAGAAGGATTTATTTGTTGTTTTTCATTCTGTTAAATAAATGTAATGTTATAAGATAATCAGGATAATTTACAATAATTTATTGTGAGGGTATGATATTAAAATGTTCATATGTTTGTTAATTTATTAAAAATAAATAAGGATAATGGGGGTGAAAAAAAAAATTAACTCCCTATTGAAAATCTAATTTTCTTTTTATTATTTCGGATTTTTAGAATGTAATTAGTAATTACATAATATAGGATTCATATATTAAATTTGGCAGTAAAATAAATTAATATTGAGGGAAAAAATTAAATTAAATTAATTTTTTTAAATTGTTATTAAAAAAAAATTAGATTATAATTGGAGGATTATCTATTTTAATAAATTTCAAAGTAATTAACATTTTTTAATCATTTTAATTACGTATGCCTTATTGAATGCTATGAGTAACAATTTAGATGTAATTATTATGTAGAAAACAATATCTGCATAATCTACAGTAACTACATAACAATAATCTCCAATAAAAAATTAATTGTAGATTAATATCTTTAAATATCTTGAATCTTATATAAAATTTCTAAAATAATGTTATTATTAATAGTGAGTTAATATGGTATTAAAAACTACATAATATTTTCGAAAAATTAAATATGTTTGCGCCAATTAGATGCATTAAATTTTCAGGAATTTTAGCATATATAATTAAAAGGTAATTTTAAATCTAAATCTTTTTTAATTTTAATATAATATATTATTAATTTGGGATTATTATAATAACAACGTAAATATGGAATAAATTTATCTTATAATTAACTAGGGCACATAATACACTATTAAATAAAATTTACAATGCAACTTAATGCAGAAGATAAACCAAATACCCGTAAAGTATGCAATATTTTTGGTGCATCATATTGTTTGTGTATTTCTCTTAAATTGATAAATTATTACTTAGAATTTCGCACTCAAATACCCCATATAATAACAATAGACAATTTGGGATTAATTAAATTCAAAAATATTAAGAAAAATTTCATTCCAACGACGCTAACTTGATATGGACAACAATAATACGTACTATTTCGAAAAATAGCGGTAAATACAAAATACGAATTCTGTCTTCATTTGTGCAATGAGGTGTATTTATTGCACTACAATAACATTGCAATGTATATGAAATAGACACACTTAACATAAAATTTAATTCCTCCTGTTTTTTTAAGATTTTTCGTCTTTTTGAAAACATTTCCCAAACTTTCATATCCTATAGTATATAACATTATTTACATTCTTTTTCCATAAGTAATTTTAGATTATTGTCATAAATTTTTTTAATAGAATTACACACTCAATGAAGTTTATTAACCTTAATTTTCTAATACTACGCCAATTTTCATTTTATTTTTTATATTTTACAGTTTTTCTTTTTTGTTTTACTTTTAGGAATCATTTATTTTTAGGAAAAATTTTACATCTCTATATTTTCTTCTTCTAAGGGTATAAATGAATATATACAGGGTGATTCTGAAAGTTATACAACAACATATACCATTGGTTAGAAGATCGAAAATGAGTAAAACTTTTGTTCTGGACTACGAATTTTGACCAAATTTTTACTTATCCAATTTGTTTTGATTATAACTTTGATGCCGAAAAAGATCGGAACGTCAAACAAACGGTTTCATAAAGGCTTAGTAAAGGACTTAAAATAAAAATCCTGTTTGATTTTGTATTTTATGTACATTCGGAATACGAAGCATTCGAACTTTACGGAAAATCAAATTTTTCACTTGTTTTATTACGAGTATCTATTTTTCTTATAATCAGATAAATTCGTAAGAAATTTTTTGAAATCTTGAAATTTTTTCTAGAATTTTGCCCAGCTGCTTAAGCTTTAATTTAAGTACTCGAACATTTAAAAATTGTTTGTGGTACAGAAAATGTAGCACCAAAATCATTTCTATGTCAAGATTTTAAAGACCCTTAAAGGCAAGGATTTTAAGCGTTCTAATTATCAACTATTATTAATTTTTACTGACAATGGTCACTCCAAAAAACAGTTGACATTTTGAAGATCTGAATTTTAATGTTTTTACTGAAATGTAACAAATAATAACAAAATTGAAACGAATTTTTGTACAAACTTTCTAATTGAAAAACAAAAATTGGATTTAAAAAATTTTAAATTTTTGAAAAGAAAAACTAAAATTTTTTATTACAAAAAAGAAAAAAAAAATCTAGCAATCAAAAATTTTTTTTCGAAACTTTTCTTGGTAAAGAAAATTAATAGGTTTTTTATTTTTGCCAATTTTTATAAGAAATGGTACCTATATGGTTTGAAGTTTTTAAATGCATTTTTCTCAGATTAGGTGCAATTTAAAAATTTGAAAAAAATAATTTTTGGAATCTAGACACCATTTGGCATCTGAAGTTATTAAAATTATCCAGCTGGAGCGAATTTTTAAAGACTTGCCATATAAATTTTGACAGTTATTTCAATTGAAAAAAAAATTTTTTTATAAGAAAATTTAATTTTTTTGAACAAAATGGAGTATGTAAATGATATGTTATTAAGCTAATAAATAATTAATAAATAATTTAATGGGATTAATAAATTTTAAACAATGAATAAGGAATTCGTATTTTTCCAAATTTTTTGATAAAGGATTATTAAATTGAATTTAATTTTAGTTTTATCAACGTCTGGCGTGATTTTAATAGAATTTGTGCCTCACAATATTTGTGATTTTTGTACTATATCTTCTGTAACATAAAATTTTTTTTAATGTTTGTGTACTTAAATTAAAGTTTAGACATCTGGGAAAAATTCTATAAAAAAAATTTCAAGGTTTTAAAAAATTTCTTACGAATTTATCTTACGAAGATTTGGCTCCCAGTCTGGAACGAAAGTTTTACCCATTTTCGATCTTCCATATGTTCAAACAATGGCATATGTTGTTGTATAACTTTGAATCACTCTGTATATACCTTCGCATTATGTAAATGCCATAATTATTACACTTCTATTCCTTCGAAATGAAAATTTTTGTATTTTGTGCGCACAATATAAAAGAAAATTTTTATATATAAAATATCCTTCCAGTTCCTTAAATAAAATTCAAAAAAAAAAGGTATAATATTGAAGTTGAAAATATCGCAACTGGTTGGAGAATATACTGAAAACAAAAAAAAAAAAATAGAATGAAATAAATTTATTCGTGCGTTTGAAAATTTCTTCAATACTTTGATAAATCAGTTTTGTAAGAAAATCAAATCAAAAAATTTTTAATACCATTCAAGGGCACTGAATAAAATTTATATTCAAAAAATATGTTTTTTCTTTTTTAAATTAATTATTTATTTATTGTTTGTTCGTCCATTTGTCATACCGTTATTACATATTGTATAACATACTATGGAAAACTTAAGCTTGCATAGAATAATATTAGTAAATTATAGTTGCCGAACTGCAATTTCCTCGATAAATAACCTCTGTAGACAAGCAGAAAATAATGTAGCATATTTAATTTTAACATAATAATTTGTTTTTTAAGAATTTTAATAATGATGGTTTAAGAATCCTAACTTTGGAATTGACCTCTTCTGCATTACTATCAATTGCCCATATACAAATGGAATTAAAAATTGTTGAAATCCTCAGTTTATATAATTTCAATTTAAATATCAATAAACTTTTTATCGAGCCTATTTTTTTTGATAACTTGTTCTCTTCGCTCTCAAAATGTAATATCCTTTATCGTTTTAATATCCTGTGATATTTTTCTGACTTTTGTATCGTTTTACCTTAATGTTTGAAAAAAAAAAGCAAAATGAATTTTTAAAATTTTTCCTTTTCTTACCACCATTAGAAAATGTAATCATTTGGTATAGAGATTGGAAGAACAAAATGAAAAATATAAAAAGAAACACGCAAAACGGAAAATATTTGTTTTTCGTCGTCGTTGCCAAAAATATTTTGATCGTATTTTTATATTGTCAACATGTTGCATGAAAAATCCTTAATTCAATCAAAATTTTTACCTATTCAAAGAAAATCTGCTTTCATTTTTTATTTTTTGGTTTTGTTTTTATTTTTTGTTTTGATTTTTCTTTTTGAATGATTTCGTGATTTCTTTTAAAGGATTTAACATTTAAAAATTTAAAAGCCAATATGAATAATCGAATTTTGCTTTTGTATTGATTGAAAGATTCAAGAAGATTTTTGTTGACCAGACAGGTGTTGATTGAATAATTTTGAAATTTTTGAAATATAATCTTTCATATTATTGTTATTGATTGAAAAAAAAATCGAAAATGGTAGGATGAATTTATTCTGGTATTTTAATTTAATTTTTTAAATTTAACATTTAAAAAACAATTGTGTTTCTGTTATTTTTATTAACAGCTTAAAATTAATTATACTTTTAGGTAGTAAATTGTTATAACATGGACAAAGATTTGAAAATAAATTTAGTAAAATTGGTAAGAAACTAATTATATACTAATTGTAATGCAATAGAACATATACATTTTAGAGTTGTGTTCTTCAACATTTGAAATATTCAACATATAATCACTAAATTTTAAAAATTATTGTAAAAATATACCTGCGTGAATATTGCGAGTTATGAAAAATCATAAGCATGATTGCTCTAATAGATTTATGATGATTATTAGGTATTCTTGCCTTGATAAGAATCTCCTTGTGCAGGATCTGAGTGATGTAAATTAAATAATAATGAATTAACATTTTGAAAAAATATATATTTACAAATAATATGAAATATATGACGAATTATTAAGGACGCGTTCTAATTGGATATTATTAATCAATTGACGTTATATTTCCAAAATTTTCGTCATTTTAAATTTTCTCAAATTATATGAATCCACCGTAGTTAATGCATTTAATTTAAAAGAGCATTGAATTAATTGAGTTTTCTGGAACAGCCTTAAAAATTAATTAAACGTCAACCTGTTAAGAATATCTTGGATTACAACCAAAATGATAAAATTTCGTTTAGTTTATCTAATTATTTAATTAACTAATATTTTGGATATTTTCATTTGAATTTGCCATTATAAGCAGGCATGAGATGAGTGTTTCGTATAGAAGAACTGCTTAATCATTTTCTTTTTCCAAATTAAATTTTCAAAAGCCTGTATTAATTATTTATGTTGAAAATTGCTGTAGCTATACAAAATTAAAATTCTCTTTTAATATTTCATAATTTTCTAGAAATTTTTATTTAAAATTTTTAATTAAAAAAAATTTTGTAAAAATAATTTCTTATAAATTTATTAAAAGTATTTTCAATTATTGATAATCTGTACTGTAATTCTTTTGGTTGTGATCTTTGATAGTATATGGAATATAAAATTTTCTGTTTCCGATAATTAAATGTTCTGCGAATCACAAATGGATATAATGTCAGAAACAACATTTAATTCCATGAGAAATTTACTTGTATTTATTCAATTACAATATTATATAATAATAAGAATTTAAAATTACACAAGAATATTTATTATTTATGCACGAAAAATATCAATATTTCTTATGTAATACAAAGAAGCTATTCTTTAAGAATATATTAACTATTTTGTTATATTTACAAAATTTCCAAGAATCAATAAATTCATCTTGTATTCAATTGTCTAAGTTGCAACTATAAAAATCATACAGAATAGATTATAATAGTATACATACAGAATAGATTTTAATTGTTGTTATAAAATACAAGAAGAGAAACATGTTTATTTTAAAATTTCAATTTTTAAAAACATTATTCAAAATAATTCCTGCATAAAAATCGAATTTTAATTTATTATTATATGAAGATTATATTGTACAATTTCTAAAGATTTACAGAATTTGAATATATTATTTATGATACATATTTCGTTTTCTAATGACATTAAAATGTTAATCACAATAAACGAGAGTATTTTATTTAGTGAAATTATTTTCTTAAAATTTTAAATTTTGTTGTCAATTTGAATTAAGTTTTTTTTTAAATAAATAGCTAGAGAACTGTTTGGAATTAAATTATTTATTTGAGGATTTAAAAAAAATTGCATACTTTTAGGTGCAACCTGTTTACTAGAATTATTATTTTATAAATAATCAATAAAACTATTGCGTTCTTAGCACGTTATTTTCTCTATAAAGCAGAGAATCAATAAAATTAAATAAAAAAGATTTTCTATATTACAGGATGAAGACGAATTATTCCAAAAAATTAAAATATGATACCAGAATAAAATCTCAACCTAATAATTACCAAAAGTAGTATATTAAGAAAGTTTCCTAAAATTATACTTGAAAATAATTTTGATCCAAAAATTAATTGATTTGTAATTGAATCTAGTCCTTCAAAACAGGGTTGGGGCGGGGGGAGTACTTTTAATAGAATTTTATATAATAACCTGGTTATAATAAATTATCCTGGATACAATACTTTCAATGATTAAATCAATTTATTTTTTTCGAAATATGAAAATATATACGACCTTTATAGATGACCTTACACAATTATTATTATCTTTCTTTAACATTTTATATATTTTGATATTTCTATATTATTATTTTTAAAGGATTGGAATTCATTAAGATTTGGGATAAAAATTTAATATAAAAAGGTTTCATTTCTTTATTATGTATGTATTTGTGTGTATACAGTGAAGTTTGTTAAGTTGACCATCCTTTAAAGAGAAACACTCGTGACTGAAGTTCAAAATGTACGAAAATATTATTTTTATACAAAAATTACAATACAAAATTTTTCTATACTGATCTCTAATCTATTTTTATTAGCTGTGTATCCTTACGGCAATTTCGACTCTTTTTGAATATATTATATCAAAAAAATTTTGCCCGTTCTTAATAAATGACCTGTTCAAGTTAAAAATTTCCTTATCACGATCAAATTGGGCGAGTTTTACTGTATGAATAAAAGAAAATATGATAAAAATTTTAAATTTTCTCTTAAAACGAAAAATTTGATTATCTTTAAGGATTCATTTTATTTTTCAAATAATATTGATTATTACAGTAGCTCTAATATAATTAATTAGAAGGAAATATTTCTTTATTATTAAGGATTTTTAATGTATATTTGATAGAGATGTTGCGCCTTTAATATCTATGTTTTATAGAATTTTATATATAATATATTTTTAAAAATATAAGGATTAGTATTTTATAAAGGAGGATGAAAAAATTATTTGGAATAAATTTCTAACTAATCCTTTGATAAAATTAAGTACTTTAATACAAAAGATTATTTTTGAAAATATTTTAAAATTAAAATTTTATGATTAATTTTATTTTAAAAATTATTTTATAAATTTCTTATTTTTTCTTTACAGGTATGGAATTTAATTAGAATTTTAAATATTGTAAGTATATGTAATAATTAAGTAGAAATATTTTAAATATTATTAAAATTATAAAATTTAAATATTTAAATTTTATATTAAATTAATCCCAAAAAATTTATTTAGGACTGGTCTTTAAAATTGTATCGAATTTTTTTTTTTTTTGTAATGGTGTAAAAAAAAGGTTAAATACTTCCATGGTGGTTACTAGAATTGTGAACAGGAATTGAATTTAACAGTATTTCAATTCTTTTGGAAATTAAATTAGAAGAATAATTATTATTTTTAGAAAATTTAATTTGAATATAATTTGGCCAATGGTGCAGTGATTGGTCAAATTATATTCAAATTATATATATAAAGCACTGGTCCTTTAACTGAAGGATCTCGTGTTCAAAGCCCGGTCAAGTCATTCTTAAAATTACATTCAAAATTATATAGCTTAATAAACATTACATATGAAAGCAATTGATATTATAACTAATTACCCTATTTCTATAATATGCAGTGTCAAAAAATACCAGCAAAATAAAACAATTTATCAATAAGAAAACACTAAGGTAGGCTATTCTATCATCTAGTAAACCTAATGACGCAAGAAACTGGTTCGTAGTTATTTAAGATATAATGCATCAGTCCTATAATCCTCTTAGGAAGTAGGATAAAAAGAAAAATTGGAATGTAGTTAGAAATTAGGATATTGTCTTTTATTTATACATTTAGAATATACGCATATTGCAGCAAAATAATCATCAAGGATAATATCAATTATTAAAGTATAATCAAACTCTTCTTAAGTTAAAAGAAAATCAAATTTTGATTTGTTATTAAAAATATATTACAAATTTTTTAAAAACAATATCACATGCTCTGTCGAAATCATCTCCGACTACCAGCTACCTTAATATATTTTGTTAAGTAACTTGGCTAAAGAACTTTAAGACTAACGAATGAAAATGGCAAATAACGAAAACTTCGCCACTTAAAATTTTTTATGTGTTCGAATAACTTTAAATTTCACCACCTTGTTTCAGCTTTAATCAGAGGATCACATAAATGTAGACTCCATTATATTTTATTTTTAATTTAAAAATAAATTTAGGCTGATTTTTAATGCCAAATAAATTTTAAATTTAAAATTCTTCTTATTATTTTTTTTATTTTGTGTTAAAAAAAAAAACTTTTTATCTGTACTTATCTCCGGAGTAACCATATCGTAATCACATTATCGTTGAATTTAATTTGAATACACACACACAACCGAAAATGTAAAATTTTTTTTTTCATTCTTTTTCATTTTGAAAAAGTTTTCAGAGTTCTATAGAAATTTAAAATGAAGAAAAAAAAATAAAATATTTATTTTTTTTTTTTAATTTTCCAATATTGCCTGTGGACTGCTACAGACAAAATGGGCAGCTATCATTTTACTTTATTTTTATTTTTATTTTTTTCTTCTTTATAATATTATTGAACAATAATTTTTTTTTACGTGAACTCTTATCCATGTACGTACCTTTAAAATATATGCAGTAAGTATGTTAAAAATGAAGTTAATATGTGAATTGTCAGGCCAAATTGATATCCCAGTTATGTATTCAAATATTTGTAAAAAGGATATTATATTTTTATTCCTGTTTTTTTTTTTCATTTTGCAAAATTTTCATTTAACCTTCAATTGTTTTTTTTTTTGAATAAAATAATTTTAATAACTAGGCTAAGCTAAACTAGGCATAATATTGATAAGGATCAGAAAATTTTTATTATTAAACTTCTAATTTTATAGTATTCCGAATACAATTGTAAAGTTAGTAATAGGAAATAAAACTATGTTAGAATGAAAATTGTAAAACTAATTTATTTCAAAGGAAATTTACAAATGAAATTTCTAAGATTTCTTTCCGGAAAAATTAAAGGAAAATTTAAGAAAAATTTATTGAAATTTCAATTATTTGAGTTACATTGGAAATTCATTAAAAATTTATTGAAAATTCAATTTTACTCATTCAATGATAATTTAAATTTATAAATATATATTTTGATAACAATTTCAATATGGAGACCCTGATCTGGAATGTATTCTAAGGAATACATTATTTGAGATCATATACAATTTCTTTCGAATAAACATTGAGTACATCATTATTGTAGCAAAACCCGTACTACATCCTTGTTTTGCTTAAATGACTCAAGAAAACTAAAAATTCAATTTAGGTAAATTAATCCCATTGCAAGAAACCAAAGGTTATTTAAATGCGTATATAAGTATTATTACTCACTCGAATATATTACTCGTATTATAAATGGTTTGGGGGTAATATGTGTTCAGAATCATCCCTTAAGGGTTATAAATTATTATTCTATTTTCATATTTCATGCTATCATTCTTTTCTTTTTTTTCGTATTCTTTTTTTTTTGTTCAACAATTGAAAAGGATGTTCTGGCGATGTCATCATAATTCTGTTTGACAAGAAATTAAAAAAAAAAAAAAGGAAAAAAGAAAGAGTATTATTTTTTTTATGTTTTATTTTTAATAAAATTTGAAAGGACCAGAAACAACATGACAGGATCATTATGATTACTTTGTTATTGGGGATTTTTTTTTTTTTTTTTTTTTTTCGTTCTTCTCTTGTATATTTTTATTGTTTTCTCTTTTCAAATGTTATGTAATTATTAGGGTGTGTTGACATTTTAGTGTAGAATATTGAAGGAACTTGATTGAATGTCAAACTGTTATAATAATAAAATATACTGTTGTGATGGTAAGAGTTTTATTTTTGTGCGAGTAAATTGTATCAAAAGAGTATTTACATGATATATGTGGCTACAAATATATTGGTTTAATAAAATCAGGGTTGGAATAAATTTTAATAATTAATATTAATTGTTAAGAAAAGAATGTATGAAATATTGTGAGTGAAAAAGAACGAAATTTGATTTAAGTAGTTGAATTTTGTTAGTACGGAAAGAGTTTTTTATTGAACAGGTTGTTCGGAATTCAAAGTGACTTGCAACATTTAAATGTCTCAATCAATTTTGAATTTAATTGTACAAAATGAGTATTTTTTATAAATTTCATTTTGCATTGTAAATATAAAGCAAATGTGATTTATAAAGATTTTCGTCAAGACAAATAAATGAAACTATTTAACTTTCAATTGACACTCAGTTTTACGTATGCAAGAATTTTCAGTGCCAGAAAATTGTGTTTACAATTTGTCTCCAAAAATATGAAAACAAGCAAAAGGCCTTAAAAAATAAAATTTTTTGGATTATGAAAATCTTCTAATATATTTTGCGAAACATAGTCAATAACGCAAGAACAGGACCAGGTCTTCTTGAAATAGCTTTTGTTTTTGAGCCGCTACACTTTGGTTTTAGGAGTGTTTTAACTCATTCGCAAAATTTATATTTTAAATTTTTGCCTTCTAAAAACATTTAATATTAGAGAAATTAGAAAGAAAAAAACTCGGTAATCTGTGTTGGTTAGACAGAAATTTATGTTTTAACCTTTATTATTTTTCTTTAGTGCTATGAAACAGATCTAAATTTTTCGCGGTAATACCTACCTGAAATATGTGGAACAAAAAAATATGCAAATAGCAAGTAAGAGTATTATGAAATATCGGTTTTTTTTTTAAATTGCTCTTAATTCTTAACTGAAATATTACAGTTATACATATTATATGTTATAGTTTTGTAATATTATAAACCTACATATTGACCTTATATCACACCCACATCAATTTGATATTAAAAATAAGAATCAAAAATAGTGATTGTGCTGTTCAGAAGGATTTTCAAAATATTTTTATAAATTTGATCTATGACCTTTTACTATAACAAAAAAAAATTTTAAAAAATTAATTAATACTTTCCTCTTTTAACTAATTCGTTTGTTGTATATAAGGGTTTGATTACCAGCATTCGACCATATACTTGCATGTAAAATGTCTTCTACACCATGAAAAAAATTTAAAATATAAGGGACATATAGGTGTATATTTGCTTTCGATATTAGTCATTTATTTGAAAAAAAAATATCAGTCTCTTTTTTCAAGTTAACAGTTTCCTCTGCTCAATATCCTTTTGTTATCTGAATTGATACTAAAAAAGAAAAAATTTATAAAATTTTAAAATATGAAATTGATCTTATCGGAAATAAAAGTAGAATAGGAAAATGAAAAAGAAAGACAGAGTCCTTATATATACATACGCAAACATATAAATAAAATTTTCACAATACACCTACATATTAAGTTTTCTACAGAATTTTTATTTTAATCTAGGATTTCTACAAAATATAATGAAGAAAAAAAGGATAAAAGGACCTTTTTTTTTCTATTGATTGAAAATTTTCATTTAAAGTTTTTCAATGTATGAGATGAAAATTTTCTTTTCAATGGTTACCGTTTTCATTATTGTATTTGTGTGTGTGTGTGTGTTACATATGATGAAAAAACTTATTGTTTTGGCAATTCCAATATGAATAATGGCTATTATTTTTACCGTTATTATTATTTTCAATTCCAAAAACTTTTTGTTTTTTATCTTTCTTTTTGTTTTAAATTTTTTTTACTTGGAACTATACTGTTCTCTCTGTTTTATACTTAAACACAAAATATAATTTATAATTTATGAAAAGGTAATTTGATTCTGGCATATTTATAGGAATAGATAGGCTATAAACGCTTAAAATGTTCAAAAAATATTAAAAAGGAGAAAGTCGTTATTTTGAAAATATTAAGGACAGTGTTCCATTAAATCGTTCAGGAACAAGAAAAATGCAAGAGAAGTTATTTTTCATTAATTGTATTTTTATAGACTGCAATCTCTAAAGGTTTCGAAAATTAAAATTTTTTTAATAAATTCGAGAATGAATAATTTAATTGGGAATCGAAGAAGAAATTAATGAAGAAATTATTTATTGAATGTTTCAATGTCTAACAGGTTGCTAAAATTTCAATCAGTCTCCTACAACTTACCATTTACAAGACAATGATATCGTAAATTTGAAAAATCTCGTTTTATATAACAATCAATTTCAGCGATTATATTTTATTACAATGATTAGCTTTGCTGCATCGCAGTATTGTTGGTCAATAGCCCCCTTTCTACATTTGCAGAATTTGAAATATGTTCGTAGTTTCGACACAATAACATCGTTATAATTTTTAGAGAACGGGAAATAAATAAACATTATATATAAAATTCGAGCTTTCCATCTTGAATAGTTTAGACGTTATGGGAACAGACATACGGATAGAACTGAAATTAATAAAGAATAGATTTTAAAACTTTTTATCGGAAAAATGCTCAAAAATACTCATAATAAAGTTGACAAATAGTTTGATTATCTTTTTTCCTCTGAAATGAATCCACCTTTGTCTGATTAAAGAATAAATTTTTTCGATTCAAAATCTAAAAAAAAAAGTAGAGAAAAAATTTAAACTTTCTCTTTTACGAAATTTGAGATTTTCATTTTTTTCTCTTTTTTAGATTTAGTTATCTTAGATCTTCAAGGATCTTTTAGAAATAGAATTATATAAAAGAATAAAAATATAAAAACAAAATACAACATTTTAAGATAATAACGGTATTGTTTTTAAAGTATTTCAGGTATTAGGAAGAAATAAAGAGAAAAAGAGACTTGAAAGATGGCAAAAAAGTGAAAGTAGGTTAATTTTTGTTTAGGTTAATATTTTCCTGGAATAACGGTTTTCTTATATTGTCTTCTCGATTTTTCTTTCATTTACAAACTTTGTAACGTATTGACTTACTTACCCCAATATTATCCTTTTCTGTGTTTTTTTTCCGCTCTCATATAATTATCGTAAATATGAGAGGCAATATTTATATTGTAAGAAACTTAAAACCTATAAAAAAAAACAAAAGGAAAAAATTATTTTCCACTTCTTCTTATATTTAATAACGGTAAATATTTTTTATATAATATTATGGTTGAGTAAAATTTTAAAATTTCAAGGGAAATTTTGAATTTTATTAAAAAGTGTGTATGTATTTGCATGCATATGTATAAGCGACTCAATAAGGTCTTGAGAATAAAATTTTATCGAAAAAAAAAACAACAACTAGAATAACAGAAAATACTCTTTTTTTTTGTGTGTGTTTGTTTACTCTTTCATTTCTTTATTAAAAATTTTTTGTTTGAAGGATGTTTCATTGGTTTTGATTTTCTATCTCTTTCTGATTAATTTAGTTATTATTATTGTTACGTTTTATAGGTACTTTTGCAATTTTTTTTTTATTAAAAAAGTTTTTTCTTTTTTTTCAGCTCTCTATTGATATTTTAGAAAAATTAATATTTAATATAACGGAGCGTACCCATATTCTATGTAAATATTGTTATACAAACACACATCCATATTTGTATATACTATACATATTGATTTGATTATATAGCAATAGTGGCTATAGCGATGTGGAAGCATTATATGTTCTGTAATAAGTTAGCAAAAAATCTTTCTTAATTTATTTTTGAAAAGTAAACAATTTCTAATATTTGTAAGAGAATGTTTTGTTTAAAAAAACGAAATTCTCTTAAATTTTAATATTCTCCTGTTACGTAATATTTTAATATTTTGTAATGAGGGTAATAGTGTTTATTATAATTTAATTAAAAAAGGTATTAATATTTTTCAAAATTTAAGACAGTATCACGATAATTGTTGTGAAGCTTTTATTCCTGTCATTCAGATGAAATAAATTAGATTAATTTTTATTGTTACGTTAGCGTAAATTACATTGTAACTGGGAAAACTAAAATTTTGTACTTTATTTTTATGTCTGGAATTATTTTGCTTTTGTCAAGGTCTACTAGAATTACACAAAATAATTTTAAATATTTCATAAAACTAATTCAACGTGTAAAGTAAAATTCATTTGGTTAAGGTTGATTGTAACGTTTTCACTATCATACCCGTACGAACGTTTGTTCAAAGCATATAATAAATTTACCTTACCGTTTGCAACGCTAAAATATAATGCTCTGGGATATAGACATAAATATATGATTTTGATCAGCATGATCATAAAAAATCATGAGAATGTGTGAAACAGTATGGCAATTAACACATTATTAAAATCATTCATTTGTACGCGTATCTATAAGTTGACACGGTTAACTCTACCTATTCTCGTTTTTAAGATAGTTTTGTTATATTTATAATAGTTTTGTATTCTGTTTTTGTTCATATAATAAGTATTTATACATAACTACTCAGATATATTAATAATTATTAATATTTACACTAAATGCAATTAAAATATTTTACATAGCTTCAACAAGGTATTGCATTTAGAAATTCTAAGGACATTTTTCATATTTTCACTATTATGTATTGTTTCTTGCACTGTTTGTGTTTTCAATTGAAATTTCGAATATTTGAGAATTTACATGAGAAATTGAGAGCCTGACTACTTTAGAATACCTTGCGTTTTAAAAAAATCATTGATTATTATTTCAATGTAATAATAATTCGTAATTAATACTCAAAAAAAATTTGTTCTGGAAAATATTTAATCAACATCCCCAAAATTATTTTATCAAAATTAAAATTATTGAAAATTTTTTTTTGTTATACATAAAACCAATTAAAGTTTTCTCTCTCAAATTATTGTTTAAATTACTCAATTTTGTATTTATTTCAGTTAGTTTTATTTTAGAATGTAATTAAAACAAAAAATAAAGGGAAAAGAAAAAAATTATTAAAAAGACATGGGTTTAGTGTCATGATGGTGTGTAGCTGAGACTCTGAGAGTTGGGATATTGGGTTTAAATTAATATAACAAGCATAGATACAAAAAAAATAAAAAAAAAAATAATTTTATTTTTTAATTAAAATCTATAACAAAAAAAAAAAAACAAAATATGAAAAAGGATAAAAGAAAAGTTTTCGTTTGTTTTTCATTTTTTTTTCCAAAAATTCCAAAATGTATCCTTGAATATGGTGTTTCTCAGGTATTTGTGTAAATGAATTTTTGTTTTTTCATCTTCTTTTTTCTTTTCTTATTATTTTTGCATTATTTTTGATTAATGTTTTTTTTTTGTTATTTTTTAAGGTTTGAAACCGAAAAGTTGAATTTATTTTATTTATTTCTCTTATTTTTTTTTTATTTAACTTTTATATTAAATGGATTAAATAAAAAAAAGGTAAAGTTAAATATTTATGTGAAATTCATTTGAAGGGTCAAAACATTAATTGTAGGCCTTAAGTTTTATTTGTTTAGTATACAAAAAAAAAAATTATTATTTTAAAAACAAGACGAAAAAAAAAGACAAAAAAAAAATTATTGTCTTAAACTGTTATTTTGTTAAGATTTTTATCTAATGGAAAGTTATTCAATCACTTACTTTTTTGCTTTTGTTGGAAAAAGAATTTTCTCATAATATTTTTTATTTAAAATAAATATTTTTGTTTTAGAATTTTAATAAACTTTTAAAGAATAAAAATAAACTCATTTCTTTTAAATGAGATTAGCTATAAAGGAGAGAAATGAAATTGTTTAAATATTTTGAAAAGGATTAATATATTATAAACTAATTAGTTAATTTTTTGGGAATATTTTAACAGAATTATTTGGAACTAATTTTATTTAAACGGAAATATTTAAAAATTTTATGTAAAAAATGTAGTAAGGCTAAAAAAGTCCTGTGAAAAAAATATAATTATTAGTTTCATTCTGTCTGTTCAGCCGTTCGTCCATTAATATGTTTATAAAATTTCTATACCCTTGAAGATAGAAAGCTTAAACTTCAAATATACATAAATCTTTATTAGAAATTTACTATCGTAGAAGAAAATTTTTACCTTACTCCACCACATACCTAATAATTACCATTTTTTAACTATTCATTGTTGTTGTTAACTATTCATTGTTAACAAAATTTTTCAAGTTTTGCAAATGCAGAAAGTACTGTCTTCTCGTACCGCGGTACACCATACTTGAATTTTAAAATGGCCATTAAATGGCAGATTGTAGGAATTCGAAAATTTAGCAGCTTTTAGACACTCATAATTAGTTCATTTCGATAGAGGAAATTTTTTTTTCACCTCCACCCCCTCTCAAGTTATCATCACTTAAATTTTAGAAATTTGAACTTTGACACCTTATATTTCCGTAACTAAAAAGTTTTTAATATTTCTATAAATGCAGAAAACTAACGGTAAATAACATGCTATTAAAATTATAATACCTTTATGTTCGAGCAGTATTTAGCGCTTCTTTAATAATTTTTTTGTCTCATCCTAAATGTATGCAATTTTTAAAATGTTTTGAAAAAATCCGTTATTTTATTATTTTAGTATTTTAGATATTTAATCTTTTTTATAATTCCGATAATGAAATTGTAACACTCAACTTTTTAATTTATCCTTCATATAGACAATTTTGATTTGATAAAATATTAACAGCAATCTAAAATATTAAAATACCCTCACTCTTGTGTTCTGTGGAACTATATCGTGTACTCTATTTGTCACATAAGTTTAAAAATTCCCAATAATACAATGAAAATTTTCTTAAATTTAATTTAACAAGTCCCAGCCATGTTCTTTATAGATATTGTAACTATAAACGCCCATTCAAAAAAAAAACAAAAAATATTTTTGGCCGGATATATTCTGACATTATAAAACAAATAATAATCACAAAATAAAAATTTAGAACAGATTTTATATTAGTTCAAATTTAAACTTGAAAACAGTTTCAACCACACACACACACACACTTAATAAAACAAAAATATTCTGTTTAAGAAATGTTGTTGCCGTATACTTTAAAATATTTTTACAAAAATTTAAGATTATATTATAAAAAAAGTTTTCTGCCAGAAAATAGATTATTGGTATTATTGTATACTTATACGCCCCTATCAAAAACTTAAAAAGTAAATGTTAGACTTTGTTTAAGCAACAAGCAAATATTTAAGAAAAAAATTTGTATACCAGCTTTTTAGAAGATTTGTAAACAAAAAGTAAAAGAAAAAAATTCAAGTATTCTTTTAAAATTTTTGAAAACAAAATCCTTATTAAAACTTTTTTCCTATATACTGTTATGCAATTGTTTTAATGCAGAAATTTTTCTAATTTTTTCTAATATCACACTAAATCGATATCCATTCAAGAATCTTAAGAAGGTGGTATCATTGTGTTTGTTCGAAAATTCAACAAAAAAAAAAAGAACTGGTAAAATAATTGGAAAAGTTTTTTTTTTTTCTTTTTATAGTTTTTGTATTTAAGTGACCTTAAGTGTCAAAAATAAAGGATATTTTTTTTTTTAATTTTGGTATTTTACCTACATAAATTCCATCTATTTCTTCCTGTTCAAAATGTAACAGAGTCAGTAGAGATATTTTTTTATTCTTACATTATTTGAAAATAAAACAAAAAACATTTGAACAGTTCTAGAAAATTTTTAGAAAATATTTTCAAATATGGTTTTTGGTAATATTAAGTTTTTTCGTCCGAATAATGCATTAATTCCTGAAAAAAATTGAAAAAAAAAAAATGTGTCACAGTATTGTGCATTAAGAAATTAAAATTGCAAATCATTCAATTATTTTAGTTCATATAGAGTTTTTGTTAAATTATCAGAAATGAATCTTCTATAAAATTTTTTAAATTTTGAAGAAAATTTATAATGATAATGCATTATAACCAAGATGACTTCTGTTTTATGATAAATAAATTTTTATTTTTAGCAATTTTAAATTGATTGCCAAAAAATGTAAACCCTTTCTTTACCGGTTTATGCTGCAGTGGTTCCTTATTCGTAATAGTGAGGCTGGCAAATATTTTTCTAAAAATTTCACCTGCATATTACATAGAAGGTGTTTTATTGTCTCTCTCTAACAGCGTAGCTTATTTTAAAAATTGACGATGAAAATTTATTTAAAATTTTTAATTTTTTCATGGAAATAATTTATGTTTCAGTTACAAAACCTTGGAAGGAAGCTCTGGTAATTCGTTTTCAAAGTTTTGAAATAATTAATGTGAATTTGACCTTTTCATTTACATTATTTTAACTAAAGCAAGTTGCTTGTAAATTCAATTAATATTGCATATATTATCACAAAAAAAAAAAAAATTCTTGTAAACATCTATTGTTTAATTTTTATAAAAAGTTTTTGAAACCAACATTTTTCAAGTATTTTGAAAGAATGAGAACTTTGCTCTCATCGAATTTGCATTGGAAGTCAACTAAAATTTTTATCTAAATTGAATATAATTGGGTAGTTCAAGGGTTAATGGTGTATTTTCTAAACTTTACAAATGTTTGATATTTTTACTTTTAATGTTGATAAAATTATATTCAAAATTAATTAAAAATTCTTTTTGAATAAACAAAACGTACTTATTTTGAGAGAATGTCCTCAAAAAAGATTTATTATTGATTTAGAATACAAAAGGAGAACATTTCATTTTAAAAATTTAATTGAAATTTGAATTTAAATGCAATTTTTTTTTAAGGTTTAAAAATAGCACTCAAATTTTAAATTGAAAACAAATTATTTTATGTTATACTCAAAGCCATAAGGAATTCGTAGACACATAAACTTTTATATTCAAGGATTTTTCTTATAGGCAGTAGAAAAGGAAAAACTTTTTAAAAATTATTCTTGATTTTTCTTTTATTTTTTGTAAATTTTAATTTTTTGATTTCTTGTTCACATGTATTCCATCATCACATTGGGAAAAAATTATGTCAAAATTAATTTATATTTTCAGTTCCGCCTTCTATCAAACTGGTTATGTACGTATATGGTTGTGGTCTTTAAAGTATAACAAGAATAAGCAAAAAAAAATTGTTAAAGAAAATACAAAATGAAAACTTTTTAAATGCTTTTTTTTTGGTGAAAATTCCAATAAAAGTTGACGAACGTACTGTGGAAAGTGCTACATATGCAGAGTATATGTGAATATATTACAATATATACGTATGCCAATATATCCTTGTACAAAATATTTCTGATCCTGTGATGAGCTTAAAATTTATTTATTTTTTTCGATAGGAAATTTATTCATTGAAAATGTATTCGTTATATTTTTGTATACTTATTTATTTATAAAAGAAAACACATAATATTCAGGATATACATAGTGATTCAGTAGGAAACAAAAGTACCTATACAAAATGGAAAATGTTAGAATTTTCCTTAAGTTCAAATGCTTGGTATTCAAAACGTATATTTGAAATACATAATCAAGTAATATCTTGGTTTCGAGTACTTTACTAGCCCTTTCAAGAACTGTTTTTAATGAACCTTCTATTTTTGTTCGGAAGGGAAAAAAGCTTAAGCAAGTAGAAATTTCATGAAAATTTGTTAAAATCCCTGTATTTATGAAATCTTTGAAATTTAACAACCTGTTCCAAACAAAATTTTTATCCATTTTTGATGCCCTAAACAATGGTTATAATTTCCAATACTTGTGTATAATTGCAACAAAACCCCATATTTGCTTCTTAAGTTTTTCAAAATGTCTTGTTTATCTTTAATATTTCTTTACAGAAAGGGTTAAGCTCATTTTTCACGATTATAAATAATATAATTTGAAATATGAGCGCTGAATTACTCATGAAACGTGTTTTTCTATTTTACTCAAAACTTATTAATCTGCAAATGTATGGGTTTTGATTCTACTATTTTCGTATTTAATATTATACTTTTTACTGACACACCCTGTATAGAAGTGTATACATGACGAAAATAAAATTTAATATCCTTTCTGCTATATATGTTCAAATTTTTTTAAAGGAGTTTTAATGATTGAATTGTTTTTTTTACAAAATATTGCATTGGTTGTTTTTAAAGAAAGTAATAGAGAAAATTTTTCATTCTCGAGTGAATAAAATAAATTTTTAAAGTATAAATTATAATATGATTTGCAGCATATTTTTAGACTTATCTTAAAAAAGAATATATAGAATCTCAGCAAAAAACAGATTAAATTCTAAACAACAATAAAGGACACTCCACCAACTGAGTATTTTGCAAGTTTATCAATAAAATCTAATAATATTAATCAATAAAATCTCGTGTTAATATTTATCAATAAAATCTATATTGTACATTTAGTTTTTACACTTTTCATTATAGCTTTCAACAAAAAAAAAATTTATAAATTATTATGCTAATAATTACTGTGGCTTAAGAAAGAATAATATTATCCTTATTAAGGAAATAATATTCTTAAGAATATCATCATATTAATTAATAAGACTTAAAAGGAAGAAGGATAAAAGGAACAAATTATTTTCACATTTATATCTTTTATACACATATAATAATATTATTGTATATGTATATTATAAATTTAATATATATGGAGATTTATTTAGACATGCGTCTAGGGTATATTTTTTGTTATAAGTCCATTAAATATCCTTAAGTCCCATCATTAATATATACAAAGTAAAATGAACTCTAACTTATCGTTAAGTAATATTAGATGACTATTTAATCTTAAGTTATCATCTTGCACTTAAGTTCATAATTTTTGCTTTGAGGGTGTTTGCTTTTTAAAAGGAGGCAAATGATATAATGAAATAAATATAGATACTTGCTTTTTGTAAAATTTATGAGAATTGAAGATTTAGGTTTGCACTAAAATGTATAAATTTTTGGCCGAAAAAAAAATATTTAATTGATATTGCCGGATTTTTTATTTAAAAATGTTATTTTCCATTAAATTTTTTATTAAATCAAAAAGGATTCCTTTTAAGAGTATAATAAAATTGACCTATTTTCCCCTTGATTAAAAATTGAGCAATTTTATAAATAAATTAAAAAGTTTCTCACAAGAACAAAGCTGAACTTATCAGAGCAACGAAAGTCGTATTTGATACTCGCTGCAAATATTTTTCAATATGATTTTGACAACAATGAAAAAAGAACAAACTTCAGCAGTAAAAAGTGAGCTTATAGAGTCTTAGTTTTGGGGTAGATTTTCTGATTATAGCATAAGTTTGAATGATTTCCTCCAATTTATTTCGAAATCTGTGGTTAAAATCAAAAAACTGATTTCTGCTTTTCTCAAAAAATAATATTTAGTTTGATTGTTTTGAGAATTTTCTTAAAAAGGCTTCAATAATTTTTGAAATTATGCCAAGTTTGGTTAATTTAATTGAAATATTTATGAAATTATGAATGACACTACCAAAATGTACAACTTCCTTGCACATTATAACTTCAAAGAATAATACCCTTTTTGTCTAGTTCATTCACAATGCTCTCAAACTTTTTCTAAAAATTTTCGATTTTTTTTACCTTATAGAGAACAACACTTTTTTAAAGAAACCACAAAAAATCTATTTGGTTAGTTTCCAAATTTTATTGAACTAATTTTAGTGAATTAGAATAGCTTGCAAAGTATAAACGAAGCATAAACAAAAAAAAATTGTCTAAATATTTTACAAAATTTACATTAAATTCAGATGAACCCCGAAGTTTGGCAACGAATTTTTTTAACTAAAACAATTTCGAATTTACACGGCGTTATTTTTTTTTATGTTGATTTAGTTGACAAAATTTATTTCTTATATTATATAACTACAAGCTAGAATTTTTTATACCTTATATCATAAAACTTGAATTTATTCTTAAAAAACAGTAATTTATTTTGCATAATGAGATTGTACAACTTCAATTCCTTAAAGCGTTTTCACCTTTTATAGTATACACTTTTCTTTAAATGAGATTGCCTAAGGTTATCAACTATGTAAAAATATAACAATGAGAAACTACGTAGAATATCTTAAGGAATTTAAGAATAATGATAAATCTGATTTTTTTTTTTTTAAATTTGTTTTTTTTTCCAGGATGTTTCACTCAAAATTCTCTTTGATTTGGTATTAGATACATGTTAAGAAATGTTAAGATAAATAGAGAATTAAGAAAATTTGTTATTTTTAGCTATTACTTATTACGAATTGATGAAGAATTAAATATATTAAAAAATTTTTAGTAAAAGAGGAAAAATATAAAGAAAATTTTAAATTTAAAATTATCTTGCGGTTAAAAAATGTAGCACCTTATGGATTTCAAGTACAAAATTGTAGTCTATAATAAATGAGTTGTATAATAATAATAAATAACGGGGTCTAAAATGAAGTTGGAATTTACACTGTAAAAATTCAGAAAAAATTTAGAGTTGGTGCTTCGACTGAAATATATGCAATCTTCTTTATTAGTAAAATAAACCAAGTTTGAAAATATGAAATAACTAATTTTTTAATTGAACAGTCACATTAATTCTGACTTCGATTCGAATATTTGGGCATTTGAAGCACGTAATTTTTAAACAAAATTTCAAGTTTCACCTTACAAATATATATAATATGTGTTTCAGGTTGAATTAATCGCAACTATAATCGATTTCTAGCCCATGTTAAATTTATTTGAAATTATAAAATTTTTGACAGACTTAAAATTAAATTTTGCAAACTAATTGTTGCAAACCAAAGCGGTGAACGGTAATGGTGAGAAATTTCTGTTGTTAACCCAGAACAATAGCAGAATGACAAAATAAGCTGTGCAGTATCTTACATAATGTCACACATACACGGAAACAGAGAATATAAAAAATAATTCGCTTGAGTGATAGGGATTTAGACTATTTTATAGCCGGAGGTAATTTCGGTTTGATTTTAGAGAGTCAGAATTCTAACATTTCGTTGCGATAAATTGCTCTTGTTGTGTTTTCCAGTTAACTTTCAAGTTGTTTTACAATTCTTAATATAGATACACTACAACTAATATAAAATAAATTTTTTACAATTTTAGACAACTTTCACATCCTTAATAACAAATTTATGTCATTTTATGGTGATTTTATTTTTTATTAAGGATCATACATTTTAAGAATATTATTTTGTTTTTCTTTTTTGATGTCTTTGATTTACTTGTATAATAAAAATTATTTCAAATATATAAGAATCAAAAGTTTATGTATGTTGCCATTTTCCGCTGATCTTTTATTTACAAGCCATATAAAAATACCAGCAGGCGCTCCTTTTTATAATATTTTCTATTGTAAATTTCATCCTGTTTTTTTTTTTTTTTTGGAAATTTTCCAAAATAAATTTATATACGGAAAAGTTTATATAGGCCTGTTACATAAACAGTTGTAAAACGAAAAAAAAAAACAATCATTATCTGGGTCAATATATTTTTAATATTGTAAATTACATATTTTTCTGCACAATAAAATTTTTAGCCAGCAAATCAACCTTTTTTTTTTTCTTCAGTTTCTCTTGAAAATTTTCTGTTAATGTTCAAATAAGGATTAATAAAACATTTTTGGGTTTTTGCTTTTATGTACTTTTAATGGAAGTCTATTTGTTGTAAGTACACACGTTGAATACTAAAAATTTTTTTTTTGTATTTTTTTAAAAGCTATGGGATGGGAATCTTTTGGGCAAGATTTCCTTAAAATATCCAAGTTTTTAAAGGTATCGTCGTAATGTAATAAGATTTTTTATGGATGAAAAAGAATTTATTAAGGTGAAAAAATAAATTTTTTTTTGGACAAAGTTTTTTTTTTCACTTTTTTTTTTCCTGAGCAAATTTTTTGTATAATTATTATTGTTAAAGTAAACTAAATTTTATTACTGTTTCTGAAATGAATGAGTTGCCAACTGAAATAATATTTATAGCATAGTGAAAAATAAATGTATTATCACGTTTGTGATAGAAACTAAGAGATAAGACCTAGAGAAAATAATATATCATGGATGTTATAAAATTACAGACATATTTGGGAAATAAATGGACAAGAGCGGCATTTAACCTTCGGATTTCTGCATTCAAATTTTTCAGTTTCAGTAATAGATCTAACGTTATCTTGAAGGGAATTCGAATTCTTCCCAAATCCTATTTGCTTGTTATATCACATACAAAAGAATTTTATAATGTAAGTAGCTATTTCAAGAAATATTCAAATTAATTTGCTTAAAACTGTCGATTTACATAAAATTTTGCAGTACAATTGATACTGAAAAATATCAAATTTCCTACAAAAATTTTGTATTCAATTGATTTTCGTTCATAAAATAAACATTTAGCTACTTAATGAGTAAAAATAATGTTTTGAAATTTTTCATAAATTTTCTTAATTTTGCATACTTTTAGGGGAATAATTTAAATAGACTAGATAGCTATAATATTTTAAGTAGATTATAATAATTATATTGTTGTATTCTAAAATAGATTCTAAATTTGCAATTTATTTCAAAAGGGTAAGATTGTAAGCTTATTTAGGTGCAGGTTTCAAAATATTTTGTAATAATGAAGATGTTTAAATATAGACGCAAATATTTTCATTCTAATACTTATTTTAGGTTTGAACCAACAAATAGTTATCTTTATTAAAAACTTAAATATTTTTTTAGGAAAATTATATTTTACGATATTTATTTTGCGATAGATATGAAAATCGACCTTAAATAAAGAACGTGTAAGATAAAATGTTTCTTGTTGTTTTAATTTTAAAAAATACTGAAAATTTGATTAAGAAAATTTTTTAAACATCTGAAAAATTTGCAGAGTTTTTAAATTAACAGATACGTGAGCAAATTATGTAAAGCTAGTTAATGATACTAGTGGTTGTGGTAACAGTTAAATTTTTTTCGAAAAACTCATAGTTTATAAGTATTGTTTTTATAGTTTATAACTCTTCTGAGAAATCAAATTTGTGTTAGCCATTTCACCTTACTTGCATCAATTGAATTTTGTTTATTAATGATTATTATATTATCCCAACAAGACGTTCTCTGGCATCAAACTAACAAATTTACAATTTTATTTCACCATCGAAGTGAATTTTGTAAAAATTTTTAAGCAAATTTTAACAGTCACATATAATTTATAAGATATTTTAATAAAAATTATTTATTATTTTGATTTTATTCCTCCATTCATTCAGAAATCAAAATTTCCAAGAATCTCGAGATATAAAATTTATATAATATAATTGAAAACAATACCTTTATTTTAATAAACAATAAAATCAATGAAATTGATTTTTTTCCACATTTTAGCGTTCAATTTATTTATTTCTATACATACATCTTTTTCAAGGATAACATAATTAATCCCTTTTTATATGTATATGCAATATTTTCTATTAAAAATCAAATTCAAACATATAAGAGCATAAATCTTCATTTTACCTTTTTTGTTTTCACATGTTTGTTTATTTATATATTATGTATAACAATAAATTTTACGTGTTGAAGGCTTTACAATAGCAATGTTTAATGATTTGCATGTGTGTGTTAAATGAAAAATTGGAAAATTGTATTATTTATTAAACCTTGTTGATTTTTAATCTTGTTATATTCTTACTTTAATTATATAAGTAGTATATATAAAATATGTGTATGAAAAAAGTAATCAGAAAAAATGATATGGAAAACAGGTGAGGATGATTGCTGGAATAAGTATCTATGTATATGTAAATAATGCTGAATAGGTTTACGAATAATTTTCGAATTAATTGACTAAAAAACTCATTATTTTGAAGTGTTTGTATTTGAATATTGTTGTGAGTAGATAAGAGATTCTAATTTCTAATGAGAACGATTAATTTCAGTTAAAAATTCATGCTTATCTATAAGGAAATCAATAAAGCAAGGATAATTATTATGATATTTGCGCTTTTTGTACAAAATTTATCTATTTCGTACAAAATTTGTAGATCTAATTTCTGTACTGTTCGTCGAGACTTTTTAATGGAATAAAGTCAGTAGTTTTTAAAATTGATCTATAATATAACATTAATTTTAGCAGTAGGATATTGCAAATGTTCCAAGATTTAAGTTTGTGCCAAAGAAATCAATATTTTTTGTCCTTGCATTACGATTAAGATGATGGAAAATTGTGAGCAGCTGAAAATTTAAATAACAGTGGCTTTTTTTCACATTTAATTATGTTTCAAGGGTCAGGGAAAGTAATATGTAATTATTTCAATTATCATTAAAAACAATTGTTATTGAATTAAAAACTTCTCAAAATTCAGTTGAGAATGCTTTTCTAATTTGAACGGAAAATCCGTAGATTTTTAATAATTTTTGTATCAAGAAAATTACCAAAGCTGATTTGCATCCTTTTAAAAGAAAATTTAAAATTCTTTTCAAAATATTTTATTATATTTTTAGCAAGAATGAAAATTATCTTAAAAATACTTAAACCAACTAAGTATTTATTCACCAAATTTAGTTTAATTTTCCATTATTAAAGCGCTTCCACTTGTTATGAGATCTACACTTGTTCAAAACTTTTTCGTAATTCATTCTTATAATTTTCATGAATTTTCTTTTCTCTTAAGGTGAATTCTTATTTATTACTTCTAAATTTAACCTTGTATTATTTTCATTTTTTTATTTTTACTTATAAGGAGTGAAATTTTATCCTAATTGTTAACAGTATAAGAAATTCATTATATTTATATTATGTATTAAAAGAAAATTTCACCTTGACTTTAACACTGTCAATTTTATTATGTCCTCTCTCTTACTCTATACTTTTATTATTATAACACTTTCTCTCAAAAACCGTAATAATATAAACCAATTCAAGGCTCTTATAAGCTAATTCAAAAGATAATTTTTATTTTTTTCTTTTATTTGAAAAGAAAGAAGCAAAAAGAAATTCAACTGCTATTGTTTTTACTGTCATTGTATACCTTGTGTTTATTACCCGTTATAATAATTAAAGAAAAAGGATGTCTGTTATAAAAGACAAAGCAAAAAAAAAAAAAAACAAAATTGTGACGATGTTAGGTAAAATTCAACAAAAGAAAAAAAATAATAAAAATTCATAATAATTAAATAAAAATATACTGGGTGTGCCCTGGAAAATTAATTCTACAGTTTCTTATTAAATAAAGAATATTAAAATGGAAAAATGATACTGCTGAATATTTAGTCTTTGGCTTTTAGATTAAAATTTGCACATAGCATGAAATACGATTAGAATATGAAGTTTGTACGCTAAATTTTTAACCATAGGGGTAGATATGAAATTTCAGCTTTTACTTTGTAGAATTAAGATTGCAAATTGTTGACCATTGCATTGCAGTGATGATGCTCATTTATTCATTAAATAAAGGAGTACCTATTCTTTGATCAAATTATAACGGTTTTTTTGGGTGTACGCTCGCGTTAGTGTCATCACATTCCTTTGTATTCCGAGCTACCACAATATAGCAGGAAATGGGCGCGTGAATGAACTGGCTAGTTGTGCCTTAGTCCTGAACATTGCCGCGGCGGAACGAAAACGTTCATAGCTATTTCCATGTTGTTGTTTCCATTAATGCGGTGAAAAATATGAAGTATATGAGATATCCAAGATTAGATAGATTCATTGATTTAGATAGATTTCTCAAGAGAACTGGGTGACTTAGATAGACCACCTGTAATGGTAAGCTTAACCGTTTGTTGATCACGGGGTAGAGGTACCAAAACGACATATTTGTAGTAATTGGGGTGCGTTATACTTGCTGCACTGGCAACCTAAACCAATCAATCATCTAAAATAATCCACCAATTCTGAATAAATCTATAATATTTTGTAATTCATATGCAACAAACTTAGAATAATGTTAGTAAATCTTATAAATACGGGAACAAAAACATTAATTAAAAAAAATTAATTTAGTTTATGGAGTCGAAAATTGCAAAGGATGTATGGAATGTTGTTAATTTCATTAAAATGAAACTAATCCGAAATTAAAAGTGAATCGTTAAATCTAATTTTGAAAATTTCCAACTTGCATAACAATTTATCCAATCGGCAATATTAATAGATTTAAATTTGCTAGAATTTCTTTGACTTCAATGATTGTTAAACTTAAAAATTTGTTGTATGTTTAGGTCTCAGTTTCTTACAAGATTTAACTAATCTTTTCCAGGAAATATATAAGTGTTTTTAATTATCTTTTACAGGAAGTATGAACTGCAATTGTGAACAGTAAATAAGTAAAAATTACTGTTATATTACTGTTTTTGCAAAAGCAATTATACTCAAAACTATACAAAATTTTTTAAATAAGAATATGCAAGCGCACATACATTAGATAAATTTTACATTCACCAAACTGTACGAACTGCAAATCACATTATCCTGTATTCTGTTCTTACACCACATCCATTAATATTATCATGTTCTCAAATTCATCGGATCACTCTTGAAAGTAAATTAAAACCAACCATTTTAAAACTAAAGAAATTTAAAAAAAACCTCAAAATGGTTGTGTTGAGGTAAAATTTAATTTGCATACGTAATTTTTTTAAGTCAAAAAGTAAGAATTTTTGGAATCGTGAATTTTCAAAGTAGCTTAGAAGTAGTAAAAACACAATTTCTTTTTCTTTTCTTTTTTTTTCCTTCTCATCTAATCTAGTTGAATTTTATTTTTATTGAATGAGAAAGCATAAAAATAGTAGTAAAAATGCAAAAAAAGGAAATTACATGTTAAATATGCAAAAATGAAAATTAAAAAGAATTAAAAGAAATCTACATAGCAATACGTAAATATCCTTGATTCTTCTTATTCTAATTATTATTATATGGTGAAAATTTATAAAAAGGATAATTTACAAGCTAATAGAAAAAAAAACACAATAATAATTTTCATAATTTAAATAAAACATTTCAAGTAATTTTTTGGTTTAGCAATGAAAAGAAAAAAACGAAATTAAAAAAATACACCTGATTAATTATTTATTGTTAGAAGTATCCTTGAAAAAGGAGCCACCCTCTTTTTAGTAGTTTATTAAAGAAATAAAATTATTTTAATATTTTGATAATTTGAATAATTTTTTATTTTATTTTATTATTAAAAATTTTAGTGTTTTAATTAAAATAAAAATTTAATAATTTGCAAATTAACCGTTCGCAAAACAGGACATTTTCCTCAGTCAAGGATTGAAGAAAAACATATTTTTTGTTAACGCCTCACATACTGCTTTTACAGAATGAAATATGATTATATCATATGAATTATTCAAATATTGGTCGAATTAGACACCTAATGAGGTCAGTTAAGATGAACAATAATATTTTTTTATATAAAAATCTTTGTCGTCAGTGCTGGTTTTGTAAAATTTTAATAAAGCTGGCAGTTTTGAAGAAATAATATGCCGAAAATTAAAATTTTGATATATTTGGTAGCTGTTAGTTGGCAACAAGTAAGAAGAGAAAGTAGATAAAAATTTTATTCCAACAAAATAAATTATAAGTATTACAAGCAAGGTATACAAACTATAAGGTATACAAACTGCTAAGATTGTAGAGTTCAGTAACTATATAACTAAAGAGGAAGAAATTCGAATTCCATCTACGTCTACGTAAGGAAATGTTTCCGATTTTTGCACAATAATTAGTTTAAAAATAAGCTGTCCAAAAAGACGAATGAGTGCGTAAAATTGCAGCTTTTTACCTTAAAAAATACAGAAATTTTGAAAACAGGTTAGTCGCGAATGAACAAAATTAAGAAGGACGGGTTTTTGAGATTGCTAAAAATGTATTGATGTGCTAAGTTTATGAAAGTTTTAAAATATTTAATAACAAATTTGCATTATTGTGGTTGGGTTATAAAATTCCATTTCTAAAATATTAATTTTAAAATAATTTTTGCTGCCCATACTCTTGTAAGTAATGATATTTATAGTACAGGTGCGTACTTCTACTGTTTATATAAAATATTGAATTTGATATTATTACAAAATCCTTGATTTCCCTAATAAAAAGAAAATTTTTATTAAATTTTTTGTTTATCTAAATATTCAAGGTCTAAATATTCAATTTAACTAAATATTGAATTGAATTTATATCGGAATGTTCAATAATTGATTTTGTGTAAGATTAAAATTATGCACAACCATTACAGTTATAATATTGAAAGAACAAAAATTTTTCGCAAAAAAATTAACTCTCATATTATTCGTACATTGTATATTCTCATACTATGTGCATTTTCAATGCTATAAGTGAGAAATTCATAATACAATAAGGGAAAAGGTAAGATCATTTCAACGAAATACTTTATTGTTCTGCTTAATTAATGATTTGTCAGATTATTTGCATAACAACATTAAATTTGGCACTATTATTATAATAATTAGAATTAAAAAATGAAAATCCAATTATTTTCAATATTGAATTTTGTTTGAAACCATTGAATTAATCTTGTTTCCTAAGATATTTCCGTGAGATATTGCTAGAATTTTCAATATTATAATAAATGGAATTAATTTATAAAAAATTAAAAATATCCTGCGAAACAGCTACTACGAGTGAAAACAATTGAATTTTGAATAACATACTTCATGTGCAATTTGGTTTTAAAATTAAATTCCAAATGAAGGAAGATTTACTTCTCTTTTCGATTTTATAAAATCTGAAATAAAATGCTTAAAGAAGTTAAAAGATTGCAGAGGCTTAATATTATAGTTTATGAAAAATTATTTAATTTTGGACTACCTTCCAAATTAGTAATATATCAGGATTTAACAAATTTTGTTAAAAATTGTTACTTAAGCAGTTTTAATAATGCATTGTGACATTGAAATCTCAGTACTCTTTTACTAAAATTAATTAATTAAGAAAACTCAAAAGATTTCGTTACCTATATAATATAAAAGTGGATTTACTTTTATAAAAATATTTAGTGCACGCAAAATTATTTTAAAAGTTACTATATAACAGAATCTTTTTCATTTTATTTTCCACTTAATAAAATTAAAATGGCAACAGTTACATGTACATTACATTAATTTACAACTACCTTTATGTACAATATGCACGTGTTTCCTTTGGTTACCCCATAATACACAAAATAATCAGAAAAAAAGCCATAAAAATAGTAAAAAAAAAAAGTTTTTTATGCGAACACTGAATGTCCTTTATAAAATATATTTTATTTTTATTGCTTGTATTCCTTTAAATACACTCAATGCATCAGCACAGGTTAAAAACTTTAATAAAAAAAAAATAATGTCAGCATAATTATAAAATGTTAAATTAAACATTATATATAATTAATTACCATCATTTATAATGAACATTACTGAACAAACTTATTACAATGATCAAAAACAAAGGCGTAAACAAAATGTACTTGTAGTAAAAAAATTGTTTATCGAGTTGTTTAAGCTAATTAATAGTTTGGATATTCAAGATATTTTATAAATTAAATGAGAAAATATAAAATTATTTATATACAATGAAGTTGTGCAGCATTTATACATTTACATGTTAATAAATATTTTAATTGTAGTATTCAATTGTTGTTAGACTTGCATTGCCTACAAAAAATAATGGTTATAATAATTTAATAATTATTTCCAAAATTTTCGCTTAAAATGATATAAAAATATTTAAAATTCGATTAAAAGTATTCGATTTGATTAAAGCTATTATTGACTCTCGATTTTGTAATTAAGTAAAAATTGCACACTTTCAGGCGCATAAATTTGAAATGTACTGAATATCTCGTATTAAATTGCATAAAAACTCCACTCGAACAATATTTTAGTTACAAAAACTGATTTAGAATATCAAAATGTTTAACAACTTCAAAACTTTAACATTTAAGTTATAAAATTCCTATTATTTTTGGTGTTACGACAGTATAATAATAAAAACAATAAAAAAAACAACTTGTTGGCATTTTTCTCAATCTACTAAGTTCAAATAAAATTTTTTATAATTATTATTATTAGAGTGTATATACTCTATATTATACTTAAATCTTATTTTAATTTCCCTTGAATTAATTCATAGTAAATTTTATTAAACAGTTATGCTTTATGTCTTATGCTAATATTCGTATTTACTATGTAATCACTATAGGGCTGTGGTACTCAAAAAATAAGGTTTAGACACTTTAAATATGTACTAAAATACTGATTTTAGGTAGTAAAAGAAGATTCTTAAAATATTTATTAAGTGAAACAAAATAATATCACAAATATTGCAGGAAAAGGAATAAAAAACTTAATCAGGCTAATTTCCAAAAAGCTTGTAGCTTTCAAAGAAAAATAAACTTTATTAAATTTAAAATAAGAAATTCAAAATTTTTGCAAAATAACTTGCCAATTTATGTACTATGCCTAGTGGAACAAAGTTGAATAATTCATACTCTATTCGGGTAGTGCGTTTTGATGCCTCGTTGCTATAAATGAAGAAGTACTACCGCAAATGATTGAAAATAAAACTTTGTCTGTCGGATCTTAAAATATTTTTTTTACATTGAAAATGATCGTTTAACTTCGACTGAAAGTAATAAGAAAAAAGTTTAAAGTCTGGAGCTCAGGAATTTCATATCCTCTTGGCATTGATGCTGCAAAATCTCTTTTTTAAAATATCAGAAATGATTTTTACGAAATTAATATTTTGTTTGTAACATATCGTGATAATTTGCTTTAGTTTCAGTTCCAATTGATTATGAAAAGAATGAAAAATTATGAAAAGAATGGAAAAATTTAAAAAACAGACCAAAAACTGAAATTGATGTCAAATGAACAGAATTTCAATGACAAAATTTGTATTATTTACCCCAAGATCTAAATATGAAACACAACAAATAGGTATTTACCTAAACATCCCAGCCCTAGCTATTACAAAGAAAAATAACCTACCTATTGTATACAAAATGCGGTGAGTAAAAATATGAGACGCATTTAAAATTTTTTGCTTACCACAAATGGAGAATTTTTTTTATTACTGTATTTGACTTTCACTTTAATTGCATTTTAAGTGTTTTAATATAATTAGTATAAAAACACATTTCTATTAAATCTAAAGTTATGTCATTAAAGGGACCAATTCAACATACACAATATATCATTATCACTTTTAATAGTTGAATTTCAAAAAAAAAGAAAAATTTCATTTTAATTTCATATAATAAAAAACCGAGAACAATATTTTCTAAAATTTATTTTATATAATTAAATTTTATTTCGCTTAATAAACAAAATAATGGTTTTTTTCTTAAGAGATTAAAATTTTTGCTGCTACTTTCCTTTTTTTTTGTAATTAAATTATATGTATACACAATTGTATAATAAAAAAAAAATAACCTACCTATTGTATACACAATACGGTCGGTAACAAACAGCCCTTGAAAACTATTCATAAATTCTTGTCTAATATTGTAAAGGTTCATTACCATTAAATTTTTTTAAGAAAACAATGCCAAAACGAGAAGAAAATATTTCAAGTTTTAGGCACTTATAAAAATTTAGAAATTTTATAGGGATGAATTGGTGAAAAATATGAAAGGATATGAAAGGATATATGAAAATGAAAATTAAAGAAAAAATTTAAGAATTTATGATACTTGAAAATTAGATTAATTTTTTTTTTTGTTTTTGAAGTTGTTGAAAATTTTCTTAAAATAAAAACAAAAGAATAATTTAAATTTTATAATTGTAACTAATGACTATAATTAAAAAGAAAAACTTTAAAATAAAAATTTATTATTATTAATAAAAAATAATTTTGAAAAGTCATTTAAATATTTTTCAACTTTTTGTGCATAGAGACGACATTAAAAGGACAGTGTCAGTTTATCCTTATTGAGTATACAAAAATTTCTTTTATAAAATTTGAGAATTTTGTTTGGCATATTGGATTATGTTTGGAGTCATAAAAACTTGAGAATAACATTTATGTCCAATAAAATAAAAAATAATTATTCAGTAAATTATTAAAAATAAAATTTTAATTCTATGAGAATGACTTTAATTAAATTTGAATTTAGTTTATAATTGAATTTTATATTTTATAGACAATTTTTTTTTCTAATATTATTTTGGAATGTGCGTGACTCAGTTTTGTATGTTATTTGAAATTCTCATAAAATAATAGCAAATAAATTTTAATTTATGGTTACAAGATGTAGGAATATTATGTATTGAGCTGCAATTTTCTCATATATTTGCGAATTTTTAATAATCTCGTATCTTATAAGATTTTATTATTAAAATATTAGCCAACAATTTAAGAGTTTTGCAATATTAAATATAGAAATAAAAGACACAATTACTTATACTAATATTATCATGGGAGATGATTTAAGGAGACAATTTTGAATAACTTTCAGAAAATTAAAAACTTAACTCTTTTAGAGTCAAACACGAATTTTGTCTGTTTTTTGTTAGTACACATAAATTAGATTTGTCTAAATCGAAAAAAAGCATTCATATTGCCCAAATCCTGAACGGATTAAAATGTGTATAATATGAAAACGGATTATAATGTGTATAAAATGATTCAATATTGACATGGCCTAGATGTAGTTGTCCTGTAATAAACATTACATTATGATTATTATGCTATGAAAATGCTATTGATAAAAGTAAGAATAACAAAGATATAAAAATTTGAAATTAATTGTATATGATTCTCCTGCTTTCTCACTAATATAGATATATAGTAAGTATAGTAGATTTAGGTAAATATTAAAAGAAATAAAATTGAAAACTTGAAGAAATAAATAACAATAAATTTTTAACTTATTCGAATTTTCTTCTTTATTGTTTCTATATTTACGTCTTTTTCCCTAGTAAACTAAAATGGAAGAAAAAAATTTTCTATAGAACTTTTATCTGCATATCTTCTTCTCTATCTAATTTTCTAAATTTCAGCTCTCCCGATCATAGACATTAACAAAGTAGAAATTTTGGAAATAATTTTGCTTTAAAAATTAAAGAATAAAAACTGATTCAGAATTTTAATATCATAATATTAAATTAAGTTGAATAATATCACAAAAATTGAATTGAAATAGTAATAAGATTGCACAGACTTTATCATTTAAATTCTCAAACGACAAAACATTAAACCAAGCTAATTCTCCCAAATTACTATTTTAGCCGAAAATTGCATTATATCCTTCTAAATAGCCCAGTTTAAGTCCAGCACATTAAGATCTAAGAAAAATAACCTCATTATTCGATGTCTATAAATATATGAGATCTTTATATTTCAATATTTAAAGCCCATGTATTGTTAATTTTGCAGTGCTTTAGATCAAATAGAATAACTCCAGCACAAACATATGAATTCTCTCTGATTTTAAATAGTAAATTTTGTGCTACACGTTTATATACGCACAAAAATCTATTTAACACTTTTAAAATTTAAAATTATACGTCTTCTTTCCTATGTATAAACAAGATTAAGTAGATTTAAAATCAAGGGAAAAAAAATTTTTTTTTTAAATAAACGGGAAAATTTTTTAATGTCCTAACTTATTATTATTTTTGTTAAACTCATAATATCTACATTCCCCACTGATTAGGATAATTTGTTCAGACAAATTTCATCCTGATTTCCTTTTTTTTTTCATTTTGTAAAAAGTTTTCAAAAATTTCTTGCATCGCAATTCATTTAAAACATTTACTGTTTTTTCTCTCTAATGTTGTTTTTTAATTGCGATCCTTATAATACTTTCAAATTGTATAAATTTTTATATAGATAATTACAGTCATACTCGCTATAATATACATATAAATATGTGTAGTATATATTCACAAACATACATATGTACGTCTAATGGAATCGTAAATTTATATTTTGGACAATGGTATCCTTTTTTTTCTTGCTGGGGTTTATAAATTAGAACAAATGGAATGAAAGTAATTAATACTGAAAACATGACTAAGGATATTTTGTATAGTGTTATATTTTTTATTATAATATGTTATATAGGTATATTATATGAGTATAACATTATTGTAAAAATAAGTAGAGGGTATATAGGGTAAAAACGAGTAGAGGGTATATATAAAAAAATTACCGAAATGAGGGAGCGACGAGAAAAGTAAAAATCTTTTAAAATTAAAAAAGAATAAAGGAATAAAAAATTAAAATGTACAAAATATTATTATAGAATGGAAGTTGAAATATTATTGGGTAAAAATTGTATAGAGATAAATAAGGATAAATAAGGAGATAAAAGAAACTGAAGAGACTATAGAATAAAATGTGAAAAAAAATTTAAAATGATTGAAATTTTTTAATTGTTGCAGAAATTATAAAAATTTTCAAAAGTTTGCCCAAAAAAATTTGTAGGAAACTTAGACATCACGTGAACCTTTTTTTTTTATAATTTATTCAAAAGTTTCTTATTATCTTTGTGACCCTATTTAGATTTTGTCAAAATTCCACTGGTATAATGGAATAAAGGAATTCTGGTTTTGAACTCATATACGTGAATCTTTATATTTTAAAAGATTGTAACTATCAACGCAATTTTTAAATCCCGTTTAATTGTGTTACTTGACTACATTACTATTCGATGAGATGTTCTATAAGAAAACGTACTTGAATTTTACAATATCCCAAGTAATGTGCAAATACTTTAAGTTTTTCAGGCGCGCGTTCATTTTTTTCAGTTTTCATTTAATCTGTTTCATTTAATCTGTTAGTTATATTTAATTTAATAGTTTCATTTAATCTGTTAAAAACCAATACTAGGGTCTGCAAAGTTTTCACGTCCATGACTTTTAAGGACATAAAAAATTTGAAATTTACATTTTTAATTAAACGTTATTAAATGCGCTATTGTTAACTCCAGCGAACAGGCAAAATTTTATGAGAAATCTAAATTATGAGAATTTATAAAACTCTTATTAAAATTCTTGAATTTTCAATGAAAAATTTTACAGAGATGTAAAAATTCCCAAACTATAATAGTGGTAGACGCATAATGCCACTTAACTGAAGTATGTTTGTTGTTCAAAATTCTATTTTCCTATACTTTTTGCGTAAATTCCAACAATATTTTCCAACAAAAATACATAAAAATTAATTATAATTTCTTGGAAATTTGTGGTTATTAAATTAAAATTTGGTATAAATTTTTCCTTGTATTTTGACTAATTTCTAATTTTTCCTTTCGTCTTATAAACTATTTCTTTAAATAAATTATTGTTAATTATTATTTATAAAAATTATATATGAAAATATAAATAGATTTTTGTAGTGAAATTTGAATTTGTAATGAAAAATTAAAAGAAGAATTTTATGATTAAAATTCAATTGCAAATAGTTAAAATTAATATTTATGAAAGATGATTCTTATTACAAAAAATCTTGTTTAGTATCATACAAACAATTTGTAAGAGTATGTAATAGCACATTTCGTCTTCATAGTTTGAGGTATTTAGATTTAAGTCGAGTTATTATTATTCCCTCAAAAGTTTATTTCAAACAAATCGATTTTAATTATTACTTTGAATAATTCATCTTAAAAGAGCAACACTGCTCGTGTAGATTACATATATTTTAATTTCATAATTTAAACAGAAACATTATATATAGAATTAGAACTTAATACCATTGGTATTTGATTTATTTGCAACAGATTGGATGATCTTGTCTTGTGACTGTGCCCTTCATATTAATGGTTAATATTGTTCGTATTAATGGTTTGATTCAACATTCTGTATCCTCTGTATGCAAATAAGATTTTAATGGTATGATACCGTAATTGTTATGCATATCTGTAGTTGAAGTTCCCTGTTTTAGTTCATAGACTTTTGCAACTAATACATATATATTGGCTTTGGCAATGCTTCTCCAACCAATAATATTATACGCAAGAGTACTATAAAATATGTGCTGAAGAAAACACTTTTTTTTTTCATTGATGTGTAATTCTAGAGCTTAGTTTCCTGAAACTATCAATTATTTTCTTTCCTTTTACATTTGAACATTAGTTTGTCCCTTCTAGACAAAGTCAGAATCAATAATAATGCTCATTTACTTGCATCTCGCGGTTTTTTGAATGTTTTTACTAACATATTTAACTTGAACAGTTTCACTTTCTGCAAATTTAAAACACATATACCCAGCTTTTTGCACATTTATCGTCAGTTTATTAATTTAATGCTTAATTAACTGCTTAGAAGTATTTTTAATTTAACATTTTTAAAACAAAAAAAAAATTTACGACATAACCCCAAAACATAAATCAATCAAATTTGGCAATATAATATTTAGATTAACACTAGATTACTGGGAATACGATTTTGAAATTCGATTAAAAATTATTAAACTAGGTTTACTTGTTTCTCTAGTAGGAAGTGTATATGAAGGACATTCTTATTATATGCAATCTTAAGGCACTCACCAATGATAAGTTGTATTGTACGAACAACAAACTGTGAGAAATAGTGAAAACAAAATATTCAAGTTTCAATAAATTTACTAATTAATTTAAAATATTGAAATTCATGCTAATGCTTTTAAAAATTTATTTTGGTTTAAGTTCGAAACTCTTTAATTTCTAAAGCGTCTATATAGTTTAGTACAGAAAACCTTCTACACACGAAAGTTATAATTACAAAAAAAGATTAAAGTTAAGAGAATTAATTATCTAGGATATTTTAGCGCTGGCTCCTTATAATATTTGGAGTAAAAATATGGCGAAAAAGAGAAGAATCAAAAAGAAAAATTAAATAGTAAAATAAATAAAAAAAAAACCTCATCTATCCCAATTTGATCCAATTTTATTTACTCATCTCTAAATATCCCCCTCTAAACATCCTTATAGCATATTTATATTTTGGTAATTTTTCTTGTTCTTCTTCCTTTGTTTTTTTGGTTTTTTTTTTTCAAAGGAATTATTATATAACACTCTCTTTCATCTAAATTAAATAAAAACTCATTAAAAATAACTAAAACGAAATAGCGAAAAAAAATCGTAATTCTTTTTCTTGTTTTTGTTTTTGTTATCCGATTCTATTATTATTTTTTATCCTATATACCCTTGTAGGATGGATGAGCCACGAGCACAATAGAAAAATGAAATGTACAATCTAGTTAAATTTCTAAATTAAAGGATAAAAAAAATTTTTTAGCGAATAAATATTTAAAAAAATTGCTGCTTTACTTGCAGAACAAATTTTTATGTTTTGGTAGCTCTACACATAATTTGTGTGAAAATATTCCATTATCCTTTGTCGGTAGATCTCACATAAAACAGTTAAAATTTTTTTTTATCTAAAATTTCAAATCCGATTTCCTCGAAACAGTGGCGTTTTCAACCCATGAAAATTGTTTTTAATATCACAGAACTTAAGAACAAATGAAGCTATTATACTTAATTGCTTTTCTAACATAATGAAGAGTGCATAAGTTCCGAAACAAAACTTGTCGGATCAAATAATTTTTCATTGCGATATTACGATATTATTGAATTTTTTCAATTTATTCAAAATAAAGATTTTAATTTTCGACAAGAATTTATTTGCCGTTTCTTTTTTTGTTAGATTAGAGTAATATCATAGCCTTATGGTTTCCAGATTTTGCAATCAAATTTTCTTTGATCACATTTTACTCCAAAATAAAATTTTATTTAAATCGAACTTATTTTGATTCACTATTGAACAACATCGCTATTTCGAATTGATTCGTATATCTTTTATGAGGATAAATTAAGAAAGCCCTGCTTTGTATACAGCACGATTTCGGGACTTCCGTTTTCTATTGTAACAATACTTCCATAATACTGTAATTTCAAATAATATGTATATATACGTAATATCTATATATATATATATATATATATAATATTCCTACAGATATAAATTTCGTAATATAGATCTAAATATATGAGGATTTTTTGTGGTTAAAGGATAATAATTCACGGCTATTTTCAACTGATTGCGAAACAATGAACTGTAAAAAAATTATTTATTTTTATATGCCTTGTATATACTTGATTATAAAAATAAATATCTGTATGGGTTATTATAGTGTTAAATTTTGTTGCTGCCTTCTTTTTTCATTTTGTTTTTGATAAAGAGAAGCGCAGCTATATACCAAATAAAAATATTGTAAAAAAATATTTATCAACAGATAAAATAATGTAACCTAAAAAAAAAATTACCTATACATACGTACAATATATGTATAAGTAAAAAAAAATACCAAAATAATTTTCGTAAAAAATTTTCTACAATTTCATACGTAAAGTAATTATATGAAATTTACAGGGTTATTTCGATTAAAAATTATTGCTTAATAAATTGTAAATTTCTAGATTCACAACTCAGTCAACGAAGAGCCTTTGGTATTCTAAATAGCTTTTTTAAATGCAGTGGCAAATATATTCGAATGTAATAAAAAATTTTAATGAAAATTTTCATTAACATCTTATACAAATAATAAATGGAATTTAACCGGGCACTAATACCATATGAAGCAGAAGAGTAATGCGAATGCCATAACATATATCTATCTATCAGGCTATCTATCTGCGAATTAAGCCAATTATAAAAACAATTCTTAATGTTTTATGCTTTCGAATTATTCCGAATTTCCTTTTAAATTCGATTTCTTTACAAAAATTTCTCTCCTTAATTTAGTACAATTCTATTTAGACGACAGGAAAGTTTGGCTCCGTTAAAAATTACAATTTTGTTTTTACTTTAAATGCATTTTTCAGACAGAATTTACCACTCAATTTCTTTGAAATTTAAATTTAAAATTAAATAAAAATATGTAGAATCAGTAGGACCTAAAAATATTAGTCAATCTTCTTCACACAAATAATTTCCGGTACATCTTCCTGAATAAAATACATATAAATTTGGAATTTATTTTTGATATATCTACTATGTCTGAGCTGGGTGGCCTAATAGAATATGAATGGCATTAGCAAGAGTCTTGAAACCTTAAAAATTTTTTTAATATCAGCAAAATTATGTAATTTTCACTTAGCATTTTCTTTTGTTTTATTACGATGATTGTCATACATGTAACTGCATTTTAAAGAACACTGTAATCCTGAAAAACTATATAATGAATGTCATATACATATGTAGGTATCTAAAGGTCGTAAATTTTGATGAAAGGATTTATGTCATTTTTCTTTGTTTTTTTTTTTTTTTTTAATTTTTTTTTATTTGCTATTGCAGTCCTTTGTAAAACTCACACTGGTTTTATCTTTAAACAGACATATTAATGGTTATGAAATTATTTTTTTTTCATATACATACCTATATGTATATGTACATAATGTATGTGTACCTATGTGACTATTATCAAAAATTTCATTTGATATTTCGTTGTTAAAGCTTTTTAAATATTAATTTTATAAAATGTGTGGGTACTCTCACAAACACTTTTTATTTTTCATTTTATAAAAAACCTTTATGAATCAATTTACATGTCCATTATTTAATGAAGTTTTAATTATGTACTTAATAACAGCTTCGTATACAAGTGAATCTTACTTGTATGTGTATGCGTATGTGTACGCATATTGCACAAAAATTAATATAAACACATAAATTTGGAAGTTTAAATGAAAATTCTTAATTGAAGCCCTGTCTTGGGTTTAAAATGAAGTTTGAAGTTCAAAAAATTATTATTAAAATATTTTTATCAAATTTTATACATTGTTGCTTCTTAAACATTTGCAATTTAATTTTAATTAAACTTAAAATTTATGTATTACTCTGATTCTACAGTGACGTAAAATCGAAGTGGGGCAATGGTCTAGTTAGAAAAATCTAGTTGAAATTCCTTTTTAATTTTAATATGAAGGTTTACTATGGCTCCGTAGTTTGTCATTTTGCTCAAATTAGAAAAATTTATTCAAAATCTATAGTCAATTTTAATGTAATAATAAGTTGTTATCAGATTTTAGTAAAATAAAATGTGAAAATCATAATATCATTTTTGAAGTTAATTTTCTTTTAAAAATATCTTTTATTTTCTAAATTTAATTTCCGACTCCAACTCATTTTACTTATGTAGTACTTAAGTACTTCAACTTTTCTTTTCTAATTAGAGGTTCGAAGTCTTAACCAAAGCCTCGTAATTTTGCAAATTTTCAATTTTTGAAGTTAGTATAGTGGAGTCAAAAACCCAAAAACCAAAAGTTTTTAAATTTTAAAACTAATTTGACTTCTGTAGCTTAAAATACAATAAAAAGAACTATTAATAATCTGTTATACAAATTTATAATTAACAAACTAATATTAATTGTGAATCATTTGAACCAAAATTTCTATATAACCAGACGAGGGGACTATGTTTTAAGTATAACATTTTTTAAGGTATCACAATAAGAATTTCAAATTAATATTAACTTCTAACTCATTAACTTTTTCTATACACATAGTATTTTTCCCAGAAAATTTTTTTTTTTTAAATTGAATGAAAATTAAACGCACGCACACAAACATTACTTTTATCATTTTTATTAAATCTTCTTCAGCATTATACACATGTATACAATTATGTATAGCAACTACGAATATATTTAAAAATTTATTAAATTTACTTGACCCCTATATATTTATTTATTTATTTATTTACATTTACATGATCTAAGGCACTCTGTTGAATAAGTTTATGTAAGAGAAATATACAAAAAAGGAACAAGGATATTATTATACCAAGGTGTGGGGAACATTTTGGAAAAAATAAGAGAAAAAGAAAAAAAAAAATTATTATAGGTATCATCTTTTCCATTTTGTGTTGCTTCTCTTCTTTTTGTTTTGGTAATTTATTGAAAAGAAATTTAATTAAATCAAATAAATACATACTATGTAATATATTATATTATGTGTATGTATGTGTGTATACAAATTCTAGAAATGTATAAATCTATATTATATACTTTAAACACAGAATACAGAAATAATTCAATTCAACTGATATTGTTTTAATAAATTTGACTCACATACAAACTTATATATGTAGATAACGTATATAATTTTTATAAGTAAATTTTTGTAGTCTAATGATTCTGGTTAATTTTAAATGGAACATATATATGGAACGACCAGGAAAATTATAAAAAAAGGTGAGTATAGGACACAATTGGGAATCAAAAAGTTTGAGAATCAATGCTATAACAATGACATACCGACTTCCAGTAATTAATTATTAGGTCAAATTTGAGAATTTCGTCAACTCAGGGACTGGTTTATATAAACAAGTGTTCACAAACCATTTTAACTGGCATATTTTGTGCAAAGAATGATCGAATTAGATAAGAGCGTTCAAATTTTTTGTTATTGTATTCCGGAATGTGGACCAAATATGTTTTCTATTTATATGTAATCAGATTATCTAAGTAAATTTTTCTATCTTTGCATTTCATTGTATACCTCATAAAACAGTTTTAATTTTGAAAATTCCATTGTATTAGCTGAAATAATATAAAATATGAAAGGAACTGGAAAACTTGAGCATGATAAAAGTGTAGTTTTCAATTTCAATTAGCTAGCCGCTGTGGCGCGTTGCATCGATACCCGAAGTAAGGAAGGTGGCATGTTTATTTTTAGTCTTTTAATAAACTTTTCGAATATATTAAGGTCTTGCTTTTGATAAACAACATGATTATATTAAAATTTTATTCACGTTTAAGATTTCCATGCTTTTCGCTGTTCTAAGGTCTCCGCCGCGATTACGAATGGAATCTTGACAAATTCTTAATAATAATAAAATCTATCAAACAGCAGTTATACTAAATCAGAAATAAAATATTTCTCCAACTGTTTAGTGAAAATATGAAATTCGGCAAGAAATTTCCAAAAATTTAACCAATTGCATTTTCTGACTTTCTACTTTAATAAACAACGAATTATACACCGGTTATCCAAGTTTATTACCAAGGAGCGGCCGAACAAAATTTTTGCTTTATTTTTAAAAAAGCACATGTATGTATATATAGCACAATATAGCTACAATAATAGGACTATACACACACAATCAATAAAATTTGATGTTAGAAAATTTTTAAGAAATTTTAATTTAAAAGAAAATTGTTTTTCATTTTTTTTGTTTTTTTTTTTTTTTAATTTAATAAAATATTTTTTATAAAAAAAAAAAATTCTTTGAAAATTAAATTGATCTTCTCTGCTCATAAAGGATGAACACAAAATGAAATGTATGAGGGCACTTATGTTGTTATTAGCAAAGAATTTTACAAGAAAAAAAAATTAAACGCACCCACTTTTCTATTTTGTGCGATTTTGAGTACAAAACAAGTTTTTTTTTTCAAGTGAGATCTTGATGCTGGCTATATGAGCAGCTTTAATTTGCTTTAATTTCAAAAAAAAATTTTAAGTTTTAAATTCTGCTGACATTTTTATTTATTTTTCCCTCTTTAAAAATTAACAAAATTAAAAATGAAGAATACAAAAAAAAATTTTTTTGTTGTTAAAAGCGTTGTGACTTTTATTTTGTGTAAGGGTTTGTTTGATACTTTTCCGTTATTTTTGTTTATTTTTCGGGTTTTCATTAAATAATTTTTTTTTTTGATATTATGAAAAGGATATTATATTTTGCGAGTTATAAGCGAAGGATAAAAATTCCTTATAATGTTATTTAATTTTTTTTTCTCTTGTTTTTGTTTGTTATTTATATGTTCGTATTAAATAACATAATTGCCCTGTAAATGGTGTTAATTGAATATGATGTCAAAAAAAAAAATTTGGGAAAAAAAAAGTTTTATTTTAGGAAATGAGAAAAAATATAAGAATTTTTTGTAAAATGTTTAGAAAAAAAATATTCTGAGACACTTATATTTTGAATGTATCGTATAACACTATATAGGTCACTATTATTAATTGTACTACAATGAATGTAAATGAAAAATTATTAAGATTTTTGAAGATTCTTGCTTTTTTTTATAATTTTTGTTTTGCAAATAAGTTTCCACTTAATGCGGATACGTTAATAGTATATTCACTTAAATGAGAGTAAAATTTTATGAATGTTGCTTTAAGAAAAAATAAATTTAATTAAAATTAATAAAAAAATAAATAACTACAATCATTTAGCAAAAACGAACATGTATTACTAATAAGAATTTAAACTAATTTTTACTCTAACTTCTAAGTGTATACTATACTATAGTGTACACTATATCTGTATACAGGTGATCCAGTAATGATCAGTGACATAATATATACCATGATTTATTGCCATACCAATCGTTATTTTGGCCAAAAAATGAAATTTTAAAATTAAATTTTAAAAGTTCTAGAAAATTTTATACGAAATTATAAAGTTGGGGAGAAATAAAAAAATCTGATGTGGTCAGCACATAACCGACCGCATTGTGTATTGTCTAGTTAAATGAAAGTGTTACAGAATATTATAAAAATGTCTGTTAAATACTTCTTTCCAATTTTTAGGACATTAGTAAGCTTATAGTTAACATACTTAGAAAAATGTAAATTTGGCTCTTAGTAGAGTTTCGCTTTGTGCTACCCGAATTCCCTGAAATGCTCGCCAGTTAGTTTCGGTAACAACCAGGACTCAAATATCAAATTTCAAGAAATTCCATCAATTCGTTCCGTAGATATGGTGAAAAATGTAAAATCGGCCCGCAGATCAGTTTTCGAGCCCTGATCTTTCCAAAAAATTTACATGTTCATTGTTTTAATACGAAGAACCTAAATATTAAATTTCAATGAAATCGGTTGATTATTTCTCTTTATATACACAAAAATGTATATTTGGCCCGTAGTAAACGTCTAGTTGCCGATGCCTGATTTCTTCCAAAACATACGAATTTTTGCGGACGGTCGAGCTGAGCTTATATATAAAATTTCAAGTAAATCGGTTGAATATTTTCTTCAAAATGTTCAAAAATGTAAAACAGGCCCGCTAAAAAGTGCAGTTCCCGAGGCCTGATATATACCAAAAGTTGATCGATCCGTGCCATGGTGGAAACAAATTTACATATAAAATTTCATCAAAATCGGTTCAGCCAAACTTGAGATACACGCGTGCACACACAGACCGACAGACCGACAGACCGACAGGTTGCTAAAAATAGTTTATTTACACTTCCCTACTATGGAGAAGTACGTTCCCACTGAAAACTCGATATGCAAAATTTGTTGCCATCACATAACCTACCTATTGTTTACACAATACGGTCGGTAAAAATAAAAAAAGGTGAAAATTTGATTTTTACCAAAAATTAAAATGCTCGGTATTCCAAAAGTACATAAAATACAAAATCAAGCAATATGCTGCTTTCAAGCTGCTCTATACTAACGATTTCAAAAACTGTTTATTTGAAGCTTCAATCTTTTTTGAAAAGAAAAAAAAATGTGCAATTAGAAATTTCATAAAAATTATTAAAAATTCCTATATTTCGGAAACTATTGGGATTTGTCACCTAGTTTTGAACAAAAATTTCACTCATTTTTGATCCCCTAAATGATTGTATATGTTATGTTATTAATTACTGGATCACCCTGTGTAAAGTGAATGTATATAATGTCCGAATATTATTTAAGTTGAAAATTGCAAAAATATACAGCTAGAATGTCCAGATTTACCATTCGTGACAGAGCAAAATAAAAATTTTTTAAACTGTAATTGATGTAATAGAAAAAATTTAAATTAGTTTTGTAAATTTTTTTATTTAATTAATATTAACCAATTTTAATTTGCGATATCAGTTTTAATATATAAAATGAAGATCACATATTGTTTTCCTAAATTATGTTAAATTTACTTTACTTAAATTTTGAATTGCTATAAAAGTCAGTATTATGTACTAAATTCACTGGAATAAGAATCGTACTGGAAATTAGTAAAGTATGTTAAAAGAGAGTAAATTGCAGTTAAGTTGGAGGGGGCACAAACGTACTTTACAATGAATAATCAAAATGTATATATTTACAAATAAAAGCATGTGCTGATAAGTAAGATAAAATTTGAGAAATATAAGTCTGAAGCGATTACGCTTTAAATTCAGAGTGTTTAATTAAAATTCTTGTATTACATGCCAAATATACCCTTGAACTTCTTTATTATCGTCTTTATTAACACGAAAAATAATTAAAATAAAACTTGACGTTTTAAAGTTATGTTATTTCTCATCTAAAGTTAAATATTACAGTATAAAGTAGTAAAAGTCTCTACATTTATCTAAAGTAATATATAGATTAAATATTCACAGAATACTAACAAAATTATTGTTTGTATACTTGTGCATAAAACTAACGATATTTTAATTAAAATTTTTGTAGACTAAAGAAATTAAAAAATTTAGAGTTAATCTACAATTTTTATAAATTTTTATAATTCCATATTCTTCAATAAAATTACTTCTACGTTAAATAAAAGCACATATTAAGGCATTCAATTACCTTTTAATCCTAAAATTATAGATGAAGATATCAAGGTATACAAGATTTGAATTTTGGAAAAAAAAGAAAATTATATTTATGCATCCCATATTTCAATGTAATTATAAAATATAAGTTTACAAACATACGATATTATTACGAGATGAATACAAACCTATGTCTGATATAGTTAAAATACGTATGCATATATTATTATGTAAAATTAAAAAAAAAGATATATTACTTTTGTCATATAAGTGCCTTTATAAAATAAAAGTCTCCTTTTCTAAAACATTTCTAAAAAAAAATTGAAAAAAATGTGATTAACACTTATTTATTTTGTCCGTTCATTAACCTATGTTTCCCTTACATCGTTTGAAATAGAAAGAATTAATTATAGACACAAACGTATCTTTGTGAGAAAACTAATTTTTCTTGAACAAAATTTGAAACAGCTTGTCTTACTCTAAGCCAAGCCAAAGAAGGTTTATTCTTATTTTTTACACCGTGAAATAATTACATACGTACATGATCTTATTCAGTAAAATTGGATTTTAAAATTAACCTTGAATCTGCAATTAGTTCTTTTCATGTTTTTACCACAATTCTTCTTTTGGATGGTAAGCTGCAGAAACTTGGAATGTAGACATCAATACATATTTTACTTCTTTAGCACAGAACTCTTCTCATTCTCACGTTATTACTCACTGCAATTATTTGCAAAATTTTAATTTTTTACTAAGTTATTTCCTTGAAATTATTCAAGCTTTATCGAATGGTAGATATATTTGTGTTTCCTATCATAATTGTCAGTTTACCTCAACCGGTTTCATTGTATATATAGTGCATTATAGAAGACAATTTTTGCAATTACAAAATTAAATTACTTTTGTTGGAGTGGCGCTGTTTCAAATTGAAAAACCTAATACTCCGTAGTGCCCCACAAAAAGTAGTTCTATTGTTTAATTACAAAATTTGTCATCTGCATAGCACTATGAACTATGAATAGACAATGCTATTACATTAACGATTCTTTCAATAAACAGTGTCAACCTAAAAGTATGCAAGAAAAAAGAAGTGTAAAAAAATCATTTTCTTGTTTAAAATGAGAATAGCTAGGTAGTTACTAATTTTTTTAAAGGGAAAATTGCTATTTCACAAACCATTATTTTTATATTCTCCTTTTTTATTGTTTATTGGCTTTATAAGATTCTAATAATATTAAAATTTATTGATTTGCATATTCTAATATTAATAATATTTTGTTTTTTATTTTTTTTTTCTGTTGTGCTCTCCCAAAAATTCCATTATTATTTTTGGAATTACATCATACATAAATAATAGTGACATCAAAATCAATGATATTATATAAGTTAAAAATATTCTTGTATGTGAATATTTTGTGTCTATACAATATTGTATAAAAATGTAAGGTACTAGCTATGGGTCTTAAAAAGAAAAGGCATTCATTTTCTATATAAAAATTAAATTTTATAAAAGTATCTAACAAAAAAAAAACATTTAAGTAGAAGTTGAGGAATGATAGAGAAAAAATTGTATAGAAAAACGAGACAAAAAATATAAAAATAAAATATGAGATTCTTAACAAGAAGAGAAAAAAAATATTTTTTTTTTTATTCTACGAAGCCAGACATTAAAACCAAAAAGAGAAAGGAAAAAGTGAAATGAATAAAATAACAAAAAAGAAAAAGCAAAAAATCCAAGAAAGTAGAATGATATCAGACAGAAAACATGTAAAATTGTAAAAGAAATTCTGAAATTCCAAAAATATTTCAAAAAAAAGAAGGAAAAAAAAAATAAAAAACACAAAAATATTACATGAGAACACCATGAAATTCAAGTTTAAGAATCCAAAATGAAAGAAAGGAGACTGGGACCAGAATAATCTATATTATTATAACTAAAATAACTATAACAGAATCTATAAAAGCAAACAACCCAAGGACATATTCGCGTATAAATCAAGGATCTGTCAAACCAGAATGTTATCACTATGTTACATACAATTTATATTCATACATATATGTATTATGTGTATTATGTATATAAACGAAAACTTGTAAACTATATTATATATAACTCCACGTACATATTTGAATATTATTTAATTTTCACATACACACAAACAATAATGTATTATTAACTTGACATAGTTATTCATCTCTTTCATTATTTTATATGAAAATTATATTATAATAATATTATGTATGTATGTGAATTGGGTTATAAAAATATTATAATATGTACATATGTAACATAATCAATATAATAATATTATAATAGGTTATTCGTAAAGCAGGTTAACAAGATCATAACTTTAACACCTTGAACAATATAATATAAATTTTATTCCAAAAATTTTAATATATTTTTTATATTTTGGCATTTTGCACCCACTTTGCATTAGAAATAAAAAAAATGGGTGGATTTGTGTATTTATCGTAAAATGAACCATTATAAATATACCATTTAAAAGGTGGTGTATTACAATTGAACCTATAAATATTATGACATTACAAGGGCAATTAATTTTGTGCAATTATTTTTGTGAATTCTTCTGATTTTTAGAGCATAGTATACATACATATCATTTTCAGAGAATGGCTTTAAACATTAATATCATTTATTTTTTTTATAAAGAAAGCAATTTTAATTTTTATTAAGGGAAAAGTGCCATATTGAAAACCTTTACTGTCTTAGGCAAATCAAGGCAAAAATTTAGGCCAAAAATGACGTCAATACCCCCCTGTGAGTAAACTCAATTAAGAAACAAAAACATTTTTTTAGTTATGAGAAAATGTAAGGTATCGTTAGTTGGGAATGAAAATGATCACTATATGGGATAAGTATAGAAGAATGCAAACAAAAAATTTACTTACAATTACTTGACGTGAACGCAATCATTCCGGATCTATTAACGATGACGCAACGACACATTTTTCCTCTACAGTTTAGTACCTTTTAGCTTTATAAACGTTTGAATTATTTTTTTAAAGGGAGTTATTTTTTCTAATACGGAGCTCTTAGGAGTGCTTTTTTATGCTTTGTAACATTGTTATGTGCAGCGTGTATTTAAGTTTAATGTTAAACAAAAGTATCATTATTAATTCAAATAAATGAGAACTAAATAAGTGTAATACCCTATAAGAACGACATAATTTAGTTCAATGATATAAAGTTTCTATTATCCAGATTTATTTGTAGTTAATCAGTTCTTAATACTCCCAATGAGCTTTTAATAAATTTGTAATTAATAAATTGCATTTGCTCATAGTCATCTTTTTTTATCATTTATATTTTTGGTCTTTTGTTGTTTCCTTTGCATATACATCCTTTCAATATAATTTTCAGATTTTTTATAATGATATATTGAATGTCGAGATGAAAATAATTGCAATATATCACATTTTTAATAATTTATATGAGAAATTTTTCATTTTCGAATAAGATTTGATTGTGGCTCCCAAAAGTATTATTGTAAATCGAAATAGACTTGTAATAATCTTGTAATTCTTGTAACATACAAAATAGTTCTTTAATGTTCGTATTATTTTTCGTATTGTAATAGCGGTTGACTTTTGTAAGTATTCTTTATTTAGATCAAATTTGATTAGCTATTTTTCCAAAAATTTTACATAGCACTAGTCTTATTATAAAATTTTATTGTAGTTTAACCTTCTCTTAACTTTTTTGTATTTATTATCAATTGTCTCTATATATAAAAAAATATCTAAACATTTTATAATATTGAATTTTTATCCTTCATAAATAGTTAGAATACCATGGAAAAGAATAAAATAAAATAAAAAAAAACAAGTCGCCTGAAACGAATCGTTTTATTTTCCATATCCATTTTCGTTTTTTTTTATTTAAAGATCTTTTGAAAAGTTATGAAGTAAGTTTGTAAGAGTAAAGTAAGGAGTGCAGAGAATAAAAATTATTTACTTATTTTTTTTTCATTCTGTAGAATCTAGTTCAAAGTTTAATTCTTAATCTGCTCCTTCCACTTAAAACATTTTTTTCTTTTTATTCAATATTACTATTCACCATACATACTTGGTTTCTATATAAAATTCTTATTGTATTATCCTTTTTGCTTTAATATAATAGTTAGTTCTTTTTTCTATGTTCTTTAATTCTAAGAAAATAAATAATCTAGTTAGACAATGTTATAACTTTACGTTCATATTTGGGTATTTTGTTTACCCTACGAATTATTTTTAAGAATTATTTAGAACGAAGAAGTTTTATTTCTTTAACAAGAAGAATTTAAGAATTATTTGGAACAAATAGTAATATAATAGATTTACATATAAATATTTTATGGAAAAAGGATAATATGTAGAACAAAGATTTAGGTTTCCATGCGTTACATAAACATGCATATTATGTTTAAACTTATATACATGTATAATATATACATACACAATGTGATAATCTTTAAGGAATCAAAATGAAAAATTCTCATGTAAGAAATGAAAGCAACGAGTTTTTTATTTTTTCTAGATACAGTGAGCTCCTACCTAATTTTATTATTTATTAAATTATGAAAATGTTTGGAAAATAAATGCATCAAGTCCATTTTATTTTAAGACCCTATCTTCTCTTAAATTCAATTTGAAATCGTACTTATTTTTTACATACAAACATTCACACGTGTGTAATATAGCAATTATTTATTCTGATATTAAATGGTTTAAAAAATTATTGGTACAGAGAGGAAAACATTTTTTATTTTGGGAACAGGGAAATGTTATTGCGGTTAGAGAAAAGGTTGAAACTATAATGCTTGCGATAATGCTTAAAATTAAGATAAATTGTATGTAAATATGTAGTATTTGGTTAAGGGAAATGATTAAGGATAAGCTTTTTAATTGGGAATAACTGACGCATTTTGGGGTTAGGGTGCACTGACGATATTAAATGAAGATTTTATTCAATCGACCAAACCCTTGTTTGGAATAGTTGCGGGATATAGTTCTTGTTGTCTTATAAGTTATTATAGAATTTACGTTAAACTCACAGTAGGTTGACTTTTCAACACATGGATATGAAACTATGCGGAAAGATTTACTTCACAATTCTTTCACAATTCTTCTGTTTCCTACAAAATATGAACAATATTATTAGCCAATATTGCTGCTACTCGGTTTGGTGCAATACTCCTCTCCCAAACTGAAAGCTAATTTGATTTAATGCATGCATTAAATTAAAGCTTTAAAAGTTTTATTTTAAACTTAAATAAAATTTTTAGTACATTTTTTATGCTAGGAAATTAGATTGCTTTTCTACCAATCTAAGACTTTATTCTGATGAAATTTCGTATTGAATTTTAAAAATTGCGCCCTTGAACACTATTTTGAGAAAAAATTATAAACTTGTTATGTTCAAAGTGTGCTATAGCACAAATATCTTAAAGAAATTTTCTTTATTTTCACGTTTTATTTAAAGATTAAAAGGGAAAAATAAAAAATATTTAAATTCTTAACACGTTCGACTGAAAACTTTGCAATAAAAATATGTTTAACCCAGGTAGATGCAACAGCTTGACAAAATTGCTTTCGCTAAAGCCAGCATAAAATCAATTAAAAATTCTATAAGGTATATAATGAATTAAGGCAAGGTGTTGTGGATGATTTTCAACTAGGCTCTGTGATCATTTACAATTCAAAAATAAAAACAAAAATTTAAGGTGTTAAAAAAATTAGGAGTAGCTAAGGATGCAACTTTACGATTTTTAAATTTAAAATATGATGTTAAGTAATTCGGGACGTCTTAATGCTTCGACAAGTCCTGACTTTAGAATTTAAAGTAAAATAAAAATTTATTTATACCAAATAAAACATATAAATATAGCACACATATTGTGACTCAAAATTTATTTTACAACAAATCTTAGGCCATTTTCTAATTCAGCTTAAAAATTAAATACTTATTTCTTGCAATTACAATCAAATAAAGTCGTTTTTTTCATTTATTCTGTTCTCGTTTGCATTCATCCACTTAAAAATGTTTATAAAAAAAAAAACAACTCTACCAGAACAACTTGATCGTACATTTGTAAAGAAACTAACAATTTATTGAAAAACAAGCAAGAAGTAAAAAATTAAGTACAGAAAAATAGAACAGAAAAAAAAAACCCACAAAGAACAAAAAAAGGATAATATGTTAGAATCAGGATGACGACAATGAAAAACAAAAAGAAAAAAAACGAACTTATTGTAAATGAATAACCAAGTATAAGTGAGTAACAGTAACTGTTTTGTATTTATTGTACAGTAAAATGCAGGATAGTAATTTCATGCTATGACAGAAAAGGAACAAATAAAAATAAAACACAGCTTTACAACAATAACAGCAACAACAACAAGCAAAATAAAAAAAAAAGCAAATTTATATCCAGAAGAGAATCATTTTATTGTAACATCTGGCTTTTACCAAAATTAGCTCGTAACAGACTCGTACTCCCGTTCATATTTATTTTTTTTTTAGTTTTTGGTATGTTTATTTTTTTCTATTTAAGGTTTTTTCATCTTTGTTATTTGTAACATAACGCGTATTACTTACAGATCACAGGAAATTTCATTTGAAGGACAGGGTGAGTTTTTGGAAAGAAAATGGGAAGTCTAAAGCGGAAAATATTCGAGATCTAATTCTATATGTCTTCTAAGGAAATTGTTTAAAGATTACTTCAATAAATTAACATTTAAATAGCTCTGCTTCCCAAACAATGTCAATGGGAGTTAAGAAAATTATCTTTGTTGCATTGTCGATTCAAAAAGGGATGCTTTTTTCACCTTGGCTTTTTGGCCATTCTAAGTGCTGAGTTCGACCTATCTAAAACATAATACATATTTAGACCAATAACGAAATTCAGTATTGCATTCACCTCAACTCGCGAGACTTTTACTGAACTCGCAAGGACCCTTCCAAATATTCGCACCCTTAACCCAGCAGCTTTATTACATTCCCAAAACAGGTGCTCAAGCATGCTTTCCTCTTTCAAAGTACTGTATTTCTCCTTTTGCTCTATCGCTTTAGATGGTTTATTGTGATTCGAGAGGCAAAGTTCAGTTTCTTATAATATGCTAGAAAAACCTGTGGCAACCTAATATATAAAAACTCTTTTATAAAGTAGTTATAAAGAAAATTTTCTAGCTATGAGGAATATTTAATTTTAATTGTTTTTTCTGTATAAAACACCATGTACATATTATGTAATATATGCATATAAATATACTATATACATACAATAATTCATTTTCTATAATATTTCTTACAATATTTTATTATTTTTGAAAAAGCAAACCAAAACAAGAAGAAAACACAAAATTCCCATATGATGATGCTGATGATGGTTTAGCTGAGTTGGTTGAGCCGAAATTAAATTCACTACAAAATACAAAAAATAAAAAAAAAATAAAATTCCAGAACTCTAACAAGAAAACAATAAAATAAACAAAAAGAATGTTAAAGAGAGCAGGAACGCAATGGCGGCGTTTTCTTCTTACTTTTTACAAAATTTAATAAAAACCAATACAACTCGATTTACACGAAACTACAAACATTGAACTCAAGGGATTTTTTTTTATAAGTCTGAATTGCTATAAATAATAAGGAATAAGAAAAAAAAATAACATAACATGACCGAAATTTCATAGGGTAAAAATGAAATTAAATAAAATGTGTGTATGAAAAAATGAAAACATGAGAGGAAAAAAAAACAAAAAAAAATGAAAGCTAAATGTTATAATATTAAAGATTTCTTACTTTTAGCACTTTTTCAAATAAAAAAAAAAAATTGGAAAAACGTGCTTATTAATTTTATTCTGTCCGTCTGTCCGTGGAAATTCTGGACATAGATCTTTACTAGAAAGTTATTTCCCCCGTAAAGAATGCTATTTTAAATATTTATTAGATTCTAAAAACACAGAAAAGTAGTGCTTGGCTTTGTCTACCGCGGTTTACTTTACTTAAAAGTTAATTCACGAAAATGTCCTTTAAAATTTACCGTTATTCATTACCGTTAAATTAATTTTTTTCAAAATTTCTATATGGTTTTCCTTATAGAACACAGGCTGTAGAAAGTTGAAATTTTAGTCGTTTTTAGAGAATAATAAAATAGTCGCCTTTTAAATTATTGTCTCCCGAAAATTATAAAATTAGAGTTTTTGGTACCTTATGTTTCCGACTATGTTATATACTGCAAGTTTTTCCAAAATTTCCATAAATACAGAAAGCTAACGGGAAATGCCGTGCTAACAAAAAACATTACGTGAGCCCCTCTTGAAATTTTTTTTTTTTTATTTCAAAGATTTCCAATATAATGCTTACCCTAAAAGTATGCAATTTTATGATGTATTTTGGTATATAAGTGCAAGTAATTTAAATAATGCTGTTGCTCCATTGATTGTTTTGAAATGCAATATTTTTATCTGTTGAAGGGAAAAGTGCTACTTTACAAACGATGGGTTTGCCCCAACTTTATTTTTTATTGTTATTTGTTTTTAGTAATTTTTTATTTTAATATTTTTATGTATTGATGTTTTTTTAATACAAAATACACTTTTAATATTAAAATGTTGAAGGTTATATAACCAAAAAAATTTATTTTTTTATAGAAAAAAATAAAATATTAAAAAAAATATTAAAAAAAATATAAAAAAAACGTAACAGCTTTTTGATTTTAATAAAAATATTTTAAGCCTATATAAAAAAAATAATTTCAGCTTTTTTTAAATTATGAAAATTTTTTACGTTAGATCTCGAAAATTTGATTTAGGAAATCAATTGAATTTCAAAAATTTTAAAATTATCTATATAGAGACACACAATTGAATTGAATTTCTATTGTGAATTATGGATGGTAAAGATTTTTATAGCATATTAAATTGTCGAATATCATTATATTCTGAACAATATACAACATTAATGAAATAGGATACAAATTTCTACCTACAGGTAACATGTAATGCGAAATTTAATAATATAGTTATCTGCAGTTCATTAATAGAAGGATTAACTTCCTAATATTATTGAATCACTTATTACTCTTATAATCAGAAAAGAACCAGAGCAATCGGAACGAAAACGGGAAACTGTTATTCAAATACGTTGGTTTGTAGCTCCTGTACAACGTTTTGTTTTTTTTTTCCTTATTCACTCCTAGAAGGAGCATAGGGCTAGTGCATGATTTCTCATGCACTAGTTTCATAGCGTCATAGAGTTTAACTAGGTAGGCGACTAGCCTGCCGTAGTTTTTTATTTATATATTAATTATTTGAGATTATTAATATTTACTGTTTATTTTTCTTAGTTTTTTTTTAATATGGAATATTACGAATATTTGAAAATTACTTGTATAATATTTATTAGTATTGTATATTAAGTTATAATAATATTGAATATAATTTTTATAGTGACCTAACCGGGGGTTTGAACCCGAGACCCTTCGGTTAAAGGACCGGTGCCATAACCACTGCACCAATGGTCAGATCCTGTACAACGTATTAGCTACAAATGATTCAAATCTGATTGAAATTTCAACAAAAGAGACTAAATCAATTTTTGATTCACTCATAATAGAAAAAAGGACCCAATAACATATTTTTTAAATATGTTCTTTAATAAATATTAATTTGTTTAAGTATGTTTTAGTAATTGAATTAAAAATCAAGTTTCTAAAACCATTACTGGAACTCTTCATAATTTAAAATTTTAAATTGTGTTTTAAATTTAACAATTTTCCAGTTATTGAATTTTGATATAAGGTTTGCAAATTTTGTGTACTTTTTGAATTAAAACTTCCCTACCCTGCGATTTAGAGAATAACTTTTATAATGCTATTTTAAAATTTGATTTTTCTAAATTTTCAATAAGAAAAATACGATTAAATTTTTACTTAGTACACAAAAACGTGGCTGTTGCAAATGAAGTCAGTTCAGTTGGAAATTTTGATTTCTTGATTTATTGCAAATTGGAATTATTATCAGTTTATAATATAAGAAGAATAATATGGTTGATTGTACTCTTCCTAATTTCAAAATATGAGTTTTCTTTAAAAATTAAATTTCTATAAATTTGTTTTATACTCTCAGCATTTATATTCAAATTCACAATTTAATTTAAAAATTTAAAAATTAGTAATTCAAAAATAAAAAAAAACAATGAAGTCCTAGAGATTTAACTTCGATTACAATTATATTAAATTGTTGTATAATATTCTAGTACTAGCTTAAGGATCATAAAGGATCATAACTTTTCCTTTATTGTTGTTTTCTCTTTAAAATTATGAAAATTATGTCCTTGAAAATGTCGCTTTTATACCTAAACGGTCAAAGGTGTATTTGAAAAAAAAATTGTTTATTTTTTTTTTATTTTGTTTTTTTTTCTCTATCTCGGACAATTACATTTTTTTGTTTGCTAGCTATTACGTAATTTTGTATTTTGTTTTATATTCAGTAGGTATTTATATGTTTTGCAAATTAAAAAAAAAACATATTTTAATGAAACGCTTTAATTTTCAAGGTTACGAGGCCATTTAAAATTTAAAGTGTTGCCATTTATATTATTTTTAATGAAATATAAAAACTTTTAATAAGATAAAATAAATAAATTATTCCGTATGAAGATAGGCTATACTCTTGTTGGACTTGCAAATGTTGTGCTCTCATAGGATAATCACTGAAGTAGTTTTTATTCACCAACTTGTTTCAATGAATATTGTTGCGCTGGTTTTGTTGAAGTAAGTGCCCCGTAGAGAGAATTTAAATAAGTTGAGCTCGGTATAGATTTTCAATGTTCGTCATTACAGCGCGGATCATGGTAGGAATGACTACGATGTTGCGCGCCCTCAATTTTAACTTTAGTTATTGTGATTTTAGTGTTGGTAAGGGTGCTCTGAGGTCTGTATTTTGTAAGAATTTAAATTATGTTTGAAATTTAGTCCAAAAATTTTTTGTGTTTCTCTTACTAGTAAACTATCTATACCCTTATTAATTTTTTAGTATTCTTTTCTTCCTTCATCAAATTATGATGATTTTGCTAAGCAATACTCGCATTTTATGCATCTAAATGATGATTCTTAGCTATGATGAATATTTGCTTAAATTAAAATAATAAATAAATTTTCTTATATTTATAATTTAAAATTTAATTTGAAAACATTGTAGTATTTCGGGAAAATTATTTATTTTATTTAATTTAATAGGGCATTTAATAATACCTCGTTGTACGTTGCAGATGCCGGTTTTATTAGAATTTAATTAACTAAATTTTATAAAAAGATCGTAAATCATTTTCATTAACTAATGTTTTCATTAGATCGTAAATCATTTTTTAAAATAATTTCATGCACTGTATTCGCTGACCAATTTCTTAAAAAATTTATATTATGTGAAAACAAATTCTAAACAAATTCTAAAAAAATTCATGAAAATAAATTATTAAAATTTGGCAACACTGAGTTTGAAAGCGGTAAAAAGACAAAGAATGAGAAAAGTTATTACAAGAATTTTTAAAAAATTTTCTCTTCTCTTTGACATTAAATTAACAACATTGCATAATTGTGTCCTTTAGGATATCTGAATATTTTACCTCTTATATAGCTATATAATGGTTATAAAGGTATGTCGTATGTGTTTTTAAGTATAACATTATAAAATGTACGGGGTATAACAAAACATTATAATCCTATTTGTTTTTTTCTTCTTCTTTTTTAAATGACCATTTGAAAATTTTCATTTTTTTTGTGTCGTTTTTCTTTACAAAGATTACACAAGTTATAATAACAAAAAAAAATATCCTTGAAAATGAGAAAAAAAAACAAAGTACAGAAAAATAAAACGTCATATTTTTAACTGAGTTTTTTTGTAAACTTTATTCTTATATCCTTTTTCTTTGCAGGAAGATTACAATTTTTTTTTAAGATATAAATTTATTTTTTTTTTCTCGTGTTGCTTTCTTTTCGCAAATTTTTAATTATTCATTTGAGAAAATATGAAAAATTATTATTACATAGTCTAATGAAAATGTTGAAAAAATGCTGTGTTTTCTTTGTTAAAATCTTATAATTTTTAACCCTAAAATAAGTAAAATTCTACGTACATAGAGAAAACACAAAATCAAAAAAAAAAACAAATAATTTCCTAAATTTCCTAAATAATCATAATTTCAAGTACCTAATTATATTTACAGATGTTAACTTGAAAATGAACAGCTCACAATTATTTTATTAGTGAACCACAAAATACCTATTTAATCCTTTATAGCCTCAGGTATATATTAAGGATAATTTCTATTAAATTAAATTAAATTTTTCAAAGAAATAATTATAATGTGAAATTCATGTGAAATTTTGATGAAAATATGGTAGAGCGGGTAAAATGTAATTAAAAATGACAATGTCTATGACAAATATTAAACAAACTTTGCATAAGAATTTTAAAAGAATGAACTGTCGCAACTTGATTAGCAATAGCCGGACACTAGACCAATTACTGTTAATGACGAGAATATTAGTTAGCAAAAGAAATCTACAAATTGCATTAGAATAAAAATAACAATTAATTTCGATGTTAATTTCGATATTCGATTGTCGCGTAATTTCGATATAAGACATCAGTTCAGTTCATAAATAAACTAAAATTTGAATCATAACAGAGCCAGACTATCATTTAATTAAAGTTCAGAATTACTCAAAACGCTGCTAAGCACGGTTGTAGGTTTTATAGTTTATACTTGGCTGTTAAAAATCAAAATGAGAAAAAAAAAGTTTTCTACAATTTTACTTATGTAACTAGACCAAAATATTAAAGGACAATTGAATGGATTTCAATATTTTCACATTTAGAGTCCCAATAAAATCGTACCGGAACGAAAAAAATTTTTTTCTTAATTTCTTAATAATTATTACTAAAATAAATCGCCAGTATTGGTCACAAATACTATACATATATAGGGTTAATAAAAATTTTGTTATAATTATCCCAGTTTCTCAAATATTTCTTTTTTAAAACTATTTAAGGGAATAAATGGGAAAATAAATAAATAACCATTGTTGCATAATAAAAATTAAAATAATTTTTCACTTTATGTCATTTCCCATAAATATCTTTACTAATTTCATTTTTCTTATATTCTTATGTACAAAAATACCAAATTTATGCAAATTTAAGGACAATCAACAGTTTTGTAATAATTGTTGTTCCGCTTCATAAAATATATTATAAAATAAAATATCCTGATGCGAATATTATTTTCTTCTCTTAAAATTATAAACAAAAAAAATTAAATGTTACGAAAATTAAATAAATTTTTTTTTTGTTATTTTCTTATTTTTACAGTTTAACAGTAAATTAAATATGTGTTAAGTCTAATAACAATAATAATAGCGATAATAATAAGGAATCAAAATAAAATTGTGAAAATTATCCTTCTTGACTATGTGATATTTTATTAAATTAGAATTAATGTATTTTTTGTTCTCAAATACACACATATATACTCATCTATAGCACAATATAATGTATGCCATTATATTATTATTATGTATTTGTGTATTATGCATATATATAAATTAATAAAAGTATTTACTTTTTATCCTTATATTATATAAGATAAATTTCTCGTTAATGGCATTCTCATTATATTAAAAAAAAATTTCTGGTATTATTTTTATTGTTTTTCTTCTTTTATACGGGTTTATATATAAAAATATTGCGCTCTAAGGATATAATAAATTTATCAATTTGTTTGTAATGTTATGGAATAAAATTACATAATATGCTTATAGTGTACAGAGATATTGTTTTCGCACACTGGATATTGCGTCGCGTATATTTGATTACTGCTTGTGTTTAAGATTGTTTCCGATATTTAAATACTCAAAATACTATAGCTATTCTCATTATATCACAAAATTAAAAAAAAATAAAATCAAATTCGCAGTAAAGTCGCGATAAAGGCAAAAAACTGACATATGAAATGATATTATTTTAAATGAAAAATTTCGACATTTTGTTTTAGAAATTTTTAAAATTTTTAATGCGCGCATCACTGTGTGTTATTGCATTTCCTTATTGTTTGAAATGAAGTGTGGATTCAATTTTATTGTGACTATATTTGAATTCAATTCGGTTGCCGCTATATCTTTTCTTAAAAGATAAAGTTAAATAATAAAAAATTATTTAATAATATAAAATGTACGTGTGTTGTGTATACTAGATGTAAAAACGAAGAAGAAATTTTATTTTAGAAAAATGAGCATTATTATTTGCTCATTTTTCCAAAATAATTTTGTAATAAATTAAGATAGATAGAATTAATATAAAAATATAGATATAGGACCCAGTTCAAAGTAAATAAAGACTTTTTGATATTGTTGAATTACGGAGATTTTACAATTCTCAAAAATTATCACGAATAAACTACAATTTTAAAAATTGTAATGAATTATTCGTTATATGTAATATCGGAGTTTTTGTTTCACTGAAAATTTACAATTTTGCTGTCGAATTTAACGAAAGATAGCTCACTAAAATAGTATGCCAAGGGTATGAATGGTAGCTTAGAAAAATATGTAAATGCCAAACTTTTTATAACAGTATTGATTTAGGAGAAAAGTAGTATTCATTTGACTACAATGTAGGTGTTATTAAAAAATAAAATAATACAAAAATTTTGCATAAGCGTAGGGGTATATTATTGCAGTTTTTCTTCCTACCTTATTTCTTACTTCATTAGCTGTCTGTTTTATTTTTTGTGATATATTTACTTTGTATTATTGTGATATTGTGATTATTTTACCAATTACTCATTGTTGATTTGTGTAGATGTGTACAACGGGGATAACAATGCACCACAATCACATATAAAGATCTACTGCGCCCTCACCCCCTCCGAGCGCAGGGCATGACCCACTCTCCTGATGAACACACGAAATTCAGCCGCCGTTAGAGTAAAGTCCTCCAATTACTCATTATCTATAAAGTTTTCAGATTTGGACCCCTAAAATTCAAGTATAAAAGAATATATTTGTGAGAATTCAAATGAATTTAATGCGCACTTTTCCATACATAATTTGTGCTTCCGTATACAAACATCTTTTAGTTGATTGGGTCAATTTTAAGTTTTCCCCGGTTTAATTTTAATATAACTCTCATTTTATCTTTACAGATTTTGTTTTTTTTTTTCAGCGTTTTATTTTCTCTTTCCTTATTATATAATTGCTGATTTGGTTTTTCTTTCTTTCGTTTTCTTTTTTATTTACTTTTGTTTCTATATTGTTATTCATAGCCTCCATTTCTTTTTTGTTGTTATACCCGTACGAACGTATGTTCGAAGGGTATACTAAATTTGCCTTACCGTTTGTAACGCTAAGAAATAACGGTCTTAGATATAGACTCAAGTGTATGTTTTTGATCAGCGTCAAATTCTGAGTTGATTTAGCTTTGTCTGTCCGTTCGTCCGTACGTCCGTCCGTCCCAACGATAACTCAAAAACTAATTGAGCTAAGTTCACCAAATTTTCACAAATGATTTATTGTAGTAAGTGCCAGAACCCTATTTAAATTGGACATGATCGGGGTACCGGTTCGGGTAGCTGCCATACAACTTCAAAATTTATTTGGCTATATCTCAGAAACTATAAAAGTTATGGTATTGAAATTTCACACAAACGAATATATTAGTAGGGCCAATGTCTATGATAAAAGTCGTTGAAATTACTTGGCTCCTTCTGGTACCTGCCATACAACTTCAAAAGTTATTTGGCTATATCTCAAAAACTATATAAGCTATGGTATTGAAATTTCACACAAACGAATACACTAGTAGGGCCAATGTGTATGATAAAAGTCGTTGAAATTACTTGGCTCCTTCTGGTACCTGCCATACAACTTCAAAAGTTATTTGGCTATATCTCAGAAACTATAAAAGCTATGGTATTGAAATTTCACACAAGCGAATATATTACTAGGGCCAATGTTTTTGATAAAATTTGTTAAAATTTCTTAGCTTTTTCTGGTAGCTGCCATACAACTTAAATAGTAGTTTGGCACACACAGTATTTTGAAAAACAGACAGTATTGAAATTTTGCATAAATTAATGTGTCCCTTAGTCAGTTATGGCATCTTTATTTGCACATAGGATAACAAATTCGTACGGGTATCACAGAGTTGACAAGGTCAACTCTATTTTTTTTCTCGTTATTATATACTTTTGTTATTAATGTTGTTTATGTTGTTGTTGTTGCTGTTGTTGTTTATTTATTCTTTTAAAGATTATATTGGATTAGCTCCAGGAATTTTCAAGGATATAATTAGATTTGTTCACAATAGCTTTTTGGTTTTTACATTCTTAAATAATATGGAGGAAGGTTTTTTTTTGTTTTTATCATTTTTTTTTATTATTGTTTTTTCCTTCGTATTTTCTTTTAATGATTTTATTATTTTTTTATTTTTTTGTTGTTATTTGGCTTGGCATAATTTCTTTTAAAAATTATTAACACGAGTCCTAAAACAAGAAGTAATTTCATTTTAAATTTGGATCTTATTTAGAACTCAAAATGGGTGGCAGTATTGTTATACTGCTATACACTGAAGTTTTTTTATTTTGGATAGTATTAACCTTACTATAAAATATATTCATTCTTATTAATTTAAGGATAAATTATGTTATTATATTAGTAACTTTCTAATGATGGTTTATTTATGCTTAATTATAACATTTAGTATTATATGGTGGATTTTGATGTAAGCAATTGATATAGTGTGCGATTTACAATAATTTTATTATACTACAATATGTTTCCATCTCTCTCTAACTTTGAAAATATATTGTTATATATGTATGAGTTTTAGTTCTTATTTTTAACCCTCGTAATACTTCGTTCCATGTAAAAAATTTATCATCATTAAATTGGATGAAATTAAACTTTGTTTTTATTTTTAACTTAAAGTTTTTAATGTTTTCATTTTCAGAAGTAAAATTTTGTATTTGCAAATTCAAAAAAATGGTGAAATGGGCGAAACTAAGTGTTATACAATTTATAGAGGGAGAAACAGAAATTATTTATTTCGAAATTAAAGTTCAATTTTTATTGACGTTGGTATTAAAAATTGTTAAATTCAGAACTTAATTAAAATATTTCCTGAATTTTTAAGAAGTTTCATACAGACGATGGATAATATTTTAATTTTAAAGTTTATATAAATATTAATAATTAAGTTTATATAATTATTAATTTCATATAATTTCGTATAATAGTGATAATTTAAATAATATCCTGCGGAATTTAACTAAAAATTTGAGAGGGTTGTACATCTCATTCATTTGAAACTTGTGATAATTTGTAATATATAATTATGAGTGTTGAACCTTGTGCTCACAACAAGAGTATATTATAGTACTATAGAAGTCTTTATCACTAATAGATACATATTTTTGCCTAATTTTAAGTAATTAGTATATTATAAAGAGCACAAGAGTAGCTGCTAAAAAGAAGAGAAGATCTTTTTTATTCTGAAAATTTGGCACTAAAAATTTGACGGTAAATAACTGGAATAAGGTGTTTTTTTCCTAAATTACTTTATCAACAAAAATTACTTAATTAATATTTAAGATTTTTGTTAGAAGTGAAATAACCACTATTTATCTCTTCTTACCTTAAGTTAGAAATTTTCAGTAAATTCTTTTTACTATTAATTAAGTTTAAATATCTGAAGATTCGACGAGAAGTACAACTGGCTCGAGGCGATGAACTTATTAAAACGTAGAGCTTATGTCGTACTTAATTATTTTTATATTATATTTAAAATTGCATACTTTCAGGTGCGTTAAATTAATTTTCTTAAATAATTATTTGAAAATTTCAATTTTTCTTTAAATAAAAATTTTATTTTTAATGCAAAATAATAATTATATTTTTTTATTTTTTTTTTGTTTATTTTACAGGTGAGATCATTTTAGAATGCTACACTTTATAATTTATGGTAAGCTCTTAAAACCATTATTAAAGATTTTCTAATTATTTTTAAACCGCCCTCAACTCAAATTTTTATAATACCATAATATTCATTTAATTCATTTCTTTAAAAGTATGAAAATTTCCGCAAAAAATGAAGATATATCACGTGATTATTTGCATATGTTATTTTACTAAAATAAAATTTTTAGGAAGCAAAAGAAAATTCTTTTTTTGTTGATTCCTTAGGATAAATCAAGGATGATTTACACTAGAAGAGAAAAATAAATTAAAAACGAAAAAGAGAAGGAGTAAAAAAGCAAAAAAAAATTAATTTCTATAAATCCAATATATTTCTTTGTGTATAAGGACGCAGCAAAAAATTTTCCTTCAAGGATGCTCTTTAATCCTTAAACACAAAAAAGAAATAATAAAAGAATAATTATTAGAAAGTGCGAAGAAAAAACGAAAGGAACAAAAAAAATACCGAAATCCTTTTATTTATTTATTTCCAAAGTACAAAAAAAAAAAAAAAGAAAAAAGAAAACCATTGACGCAGACACCGTTAACATTTCTTGTTGACAGGAAATTAAAAAAAAAATTGAAAAAGACAAAAAACAGTAATTTTTTTTCCTTTTTCATTTACACATGGGGATTTTTATACCATCTTAAATTAACAATAATCCTTCTTTACTAGACTCTTTTACTTTAATGAGTTTTTCAATAATAATCAAGTAATTTACATATGACTTTGATTTTAGTTAAAAATACAGGTTGTTTCAATTTTCTGTCTCAAAAATTGTAATATATAAGCCCTAAAATTGCGAATTTCAGCCACAAAGTCATTTACTACATTATGAGCTCTCTTATTTATAGTCTCAATTGCAATTCAGTAGTCATTTTACATTGAATACTGCTAGGTATAGAATATTAAAATAAATACGTAGTATTAGAATAGTCTTAAATTGTAAATTAAGATATAAGGTTATAATTTTATCGTCTAACTGACTAGACTAGACAGGAAGTGAGTGAATTAAATATTATATTGTAAAGGTGATATAAAATTCTAAAAAGATTATTGAAAAAATCCGTAATCTTGTTAGAAAAAATATAGGCCATAGGTATAGCTCAATTTAACACCTTAAATCTTAAACACGGTATAATTTACATAATTAAATAAAGGCTTAAGCTACTCAAAATGCTCATTTGACTATTTCGTTAATTCCCGGTCTGATACATGTGTATTCAGGGCAACACAAAACGTATGTGCTTAAATTATTGTCAAAGTGCAATTAAATTCAAACTTCATCAGTTAAAGGATTTAGAAAATATTAAATTCATGAACAGTGTTCTGTTAAACATGTTTGATATAGGTGTATTATTGGTTGAAGTGTTATGAATATAATTTAGCAAAATTAAATTTGTCAACAATATTATTTATATACTAAGTAAACATCCTGTTCCTTTCTTGAGTTTACACTTGGTGTGAAAGGACATATCTTTTTAAGTATATTAAGCAAATAAATTATGTTCCTTTATTCAAATTTTTTTATATATACGTGTACAAAATAATTCATATAGGTATGTGTTGCATAATGTATATAAGAAAATATGTATAAAATTATGTATGCGTAAAAGGATTTTAGGCTGATATTATACCACAAAAAGGAAGAATACATAACTAATCACAAAGCAAAAAATTATTTTAAGAAAGTAAATTAATGAAAAATATGTTGACAAAGGTAAAAAAAAGAAAGCGTGAAGAAAGTAAATGTGAAGAAGTGTAAGGATAAATTAAAAATAAAAAATTTATAATTTTATTGTACAGATCACGTCTGTATTTTTGTTGGAACGAGGTGAAAAGTGTTAACAAAAACATTCATTTAATTAAAATTGTCTCATAATGTTCTTGAAAATTAGGACTTATTCGACTTTAAATGCTATTCTTTTCGGAATTGAGACAAATTGTTAATAGAAAACAGCGTCTTTAGTTTTTGGTTTTTATAAATAAAAAAATCTGATTAGAAAATTTTTAGTTAGATATTCCATTCAATTTTCTTATAATTTCTTGAAAAAGGTCTATAAACTCAATTTAAATACTAAATAACAGTATGCCTTTAGCAATATTCCTCTTAGCCATTTTCAATCGCTGCATATGAAGAATGAGAAATATTTTGTATCCATACCTCAACGTTTCTATTCACCTATAATTTTAGATGAGTAAATTTTTTAGTTACAAAAAATTCTCAAATAATGACAAATTAAATTTTTGTAATTTTTGTTTTCTTTGTATTGTGGTTTAAAGAAATTTAATAAAATACATGAAATATTAAAATAAGAAGAAAAAAAAATGGTTAAAACAAAAGAGATGAAAAAATTTTTAATTTATTTGAATATTTCCTTTGGTAACATTTTTATTATACAATGTTGTGGGAAAAACTAGTAAATAATAATTGAAGCTCAAAATTATATTTTATTAAAAAATATTCAGTACAATTAAATTTTACATTATTTTATCTAGTAATAAAGGGATGAAAGATAAAATATTTGAATTTCCTAGATTTTTAATAATTTTATTTACAAAAAGATTTTTCATATTTGTAATAATTTTAACAAAACCTATATAATATATGTATTTAATTATATACAAGAATTCTCGAAATTCCAATAATATGAGTAAGTTAACACTTGCTTTATATTGCATAATTTAGTATTAAAAGTGTTTCTAGTTTTATATGAATATTAAATCGGATATTACAAGTGTAAACCATACTATATCTATATTATTCATCATACACTAATCAAGCACATTCTTCAACTTTTATGTATTCTAAAACGAAACAATTATATTTAATAATTATTAAATTAGAATGGGGTTAATATTATCCGTGTGTACTTACATTATATGCTAGTCGATAAGTGAAACTGTTTTTATTTTTAAACAAGCTGCCACAGTTTAAAATTTAACATTGATACAATAAAATGACGAACATTATGCAATAAAATTATTATTGCATACTTTCAGGATGCCAATAAATAATTTTAAGAGACTTTAAAGAGAAAGAGAAAGGGAGACTCATAACAATGATGATCGAATTCAATTGGTAATATAATTAGACGTTTTAATGCCGACATAAAATTTTTTAATAAGTTACCTTTCCTTTTTACTTATGTATAGAAATTTACGAAAGCTTATTCCGGAAATATAGAGAAGCTTAAATTCAAAAATTTTGATAATTTTGTGAGTCTATAAGTTAAAAACGGAGATAGGTAGAATAAAATACATCGCTGATATTCCAGACACACTTAAAATTTAATTATATGTTGATTAAGAGAGAAACACACAATTGTTTAAAATTTTACTTATAACTTGCTTCCTGCAGAAAATAAGCAATGCCAAATACTTGAGAATAACAATAACTTAAATGTGTAAAAATTATGAACCATTACAAAATCTAGTGTAGCTATATTTGGATAAGATATATTATTATATGTATATCTTTATTATTATTACATCTACATTCATAAACACATTGTAATTCTGCATAGAAATTCTGTAAAAAATTGCACTGTATGTAATTTAAAATTAAAAATTAAAAAATTCTGTCTGCAATTAAAAAAATAAAAAAATTTCACGAAATCTGATAAAAATTAAGACTTGGTACCCATATTTTAAATAAAAATTGTAGCCATTTTCGATTTTTGGTAATAAAATATTGGGTCCTTTACGGAATTATACAGTATATATAAGTACAAATATAATTATGAAAATATTATGAATTTCCAAAAAATATGTACTTCATATGTTGTTCATAATTTTCGTACACATACAGGAAGAATATACTCATAATTCCTTTACTCTACACGTTTTTTTATTGATTCTTAAAGTTTAGAAAGTCATAAATATAAGGAAAAAAAATATTGAAATCCTTTTTAATCAAAAATAATCTCAAAGAAAGAATAACTATAGCATCGAAAGTTTTTCCTTTTCATATTATTTATGTGTACTAAATATGTGAGATCTTTTAAAAGAATCTGCTTCGAAAAGTTTATTGAAACATTTGGTGGTGATGAAGCAGAAAAAAATTACAAAAAATCCTTTTTACTTTTCTTTCTCGATTTTTTTTCTTATTCACATTCATATATCCTTTTTTTTTATATAGTATTGGTTTACATAATATCTTATAATGATCGATACACAAAAAATGATAAGCAAATATTTTTATAAAAATTTTCTTACTTCCTTACTTGTCTTAGAAGAACATACAATATACATAATATACATATATATATATATATACAAATAAAAAGGACAAGTCCTTCTTGAAGTTTGAATTTTTTATCTTTTCTAAAGTAATTTTTCTTTTTCGACAACACTGTGATTTAGTTAGTTTTATTTTATTTTTACATTTTTTTTTTGTTAATACACAAAAAATTAATATCCTTTTATGTTGATATAGAAGAAAAAAATCTTTTGAATTATCAAATCTCTTGTATCATATCTAAAATATTTTCTTATATACTTTAAGTCAAATACAAAACTGTGTTATTTATTAAAGAATTTAATGAATTGTGGTCTTAGTTTATCAAAAAAAAAAAAAAGTAAAAATAACACACACAAGAACTCATAGAAAATTCTTCAATTTCTTTTATTTTTTTTTTTTGATTTTCCAACAAAAAAATAAAATTATTTTTAAGGATATAAATTTCTTTTGAGTAATTTTTTTTTATATAATTAAATTATAAATTTACTTACTATATATGTATGTACACATTTATTTGAATAGACCCTTTTTGATTTAAGTAGAAAAAAGAACAAAATCAGAACACTTTATAAAATGGAAAAAATTTATTAAAAATGTGAAAAAGAAAATTAAATGAAAAAAAGGACTCTTCGAAATTGAATTAACTTAAAAAGAAATGGAAAAATTTTTTTTAATTGATTGGAAAATAAATGAAGTAAATAATTAAAAAAAGAAAAAGAAAAATAATAATTTTTTTTTAATAAGAATCCTTTAGTTTTCTAATTTCAATTGAGATAGATTTTTGTTCTTTGGGACTTCAAAACAAGAACTTTGTGAACTTCAAAGAAATTTAAAATTAAGATCTAATGAAGAATAAGTACTCAAAACCTTAAATCAATTAATATAACAAATTAATTTAGTAGAATAAATTCAAAAATTAAACCAAAAGAAAAAAAAATGAAAAAAAAATACAATATTTCTATAAAATAGATTTTGAAGAATTAAAAACCATTTAATTGGAAAAGTATAAAGGAGTGTAGAAAAGGGTCATTTGATAACTTTAAAAACCGAATTTGAGAATATTTTTTAAGAGTACAGAGATTATCTTTGAAGATCAAGATCGATTTTTAATTGAATACAAATTTCATCTCATTTTACTTGTACTCGTATAGGTGGTACTTTACCTTTAAAATTTTAATGTAAAAATAAAAGCACTATATAATATATTTGACTTGTGATAAAAGAAAATTGAAAAAATTTTTAACTATTTTCAAATACTAATCTATCAACCTAACTCTAAATCACTAGCGTCATCACAACATTTATTTGGGGGTGCAGCATTAAAACGCATGTAAATTTATGATTGGATTAAGCAATCTTTAAATTTAGAGTGTTCTTTTATGAATTTCACACAGTCTTTTGCTTGAATTCACTCAAAGCCCGTAGTAGTTTTCGTGAATTTTTAGCTTTTTTTTCCCAAAAATGGCGTCTCGTATAAAACTTTATATACCATAGGCCCTTATGATTACAATAGGCTATAATATATAATAGGCTCTAATGAGTAGGCAAAACTTTTATATGGAGATGATATTCAGAGTTCAACAAGTTTGAAATTATGAAAACTTAGAGTTCATTTCGACTGATCATTTCACTCTTTGAAATTCGACTCTTTTTGAAATTTTATTAAATTTCACTCTTTTTGAAATTTTATTAAATATTAATATTAAAATCCTTGAGTAACGGCATACTTATGAATATCTTATTATATATAATATTATATATTAGTTATAATCTGTTCAGATTTCGGAAGCACATGTCTTCGAAAATTTTTTCATTTTTAAAAAACGATTATTTTCTAGGTTGTAGAACCACCTACCTGGAAATAACTACAATTTTAGCACAGCTAGAAACCTGATCAGCTGAGCTTCAATTTTGTATATGAGTCACCTTCTTACTTGTTTTGGTTTACGAGTTATTGAGAAAAATAATGTACTGCAAACTTTTTTTATACCAAATTTTTTTTCCAAAGATTTAAAAAAATGTACAACAATCATTCAAAATGGTGCCTCTCTTCTATTATACAAATTTTCAACTTAACAACCGAGTTTTCTTTACGTTTGCAAAAATTATTGGCCGAGAAAACACAATATGGTGCCTTTCATTGACACAGGCCAGCAAATCATGGTTTTGATTTCAGTAATCTTCTGATTTGACTTAAGTAAATAACTCTGAATATAGTAAAAAAATAAAGTTTTGTCAACTCATTAGGGCCTATACAATGGTACATAGCAGTGCACTTTAATACGAGACAATCTGTATACAAGTTTTCTGTACTTATACAATACTAAAAATCTACCATCTTTTGTAATTGAAATCTATAACAATGTTACAAATTTAATAATAAAAACCATAAATGGGAATAAATTTTCTTAAATTTTTTTTTATTTTCATTATCTTTGCAAAATTTTTACAATTCATCAAATTTTAAATCCTTTTATAGATATTAAAACGGAAACAAAACATAATTTTCTATATTCATTACTATTATTGTGGAAAAACTAGACCTATAGCAATAACACTGAGGAAAATATTTCAACTTCAAAACTATCACGTATTATCGCCTATTTAAGATATCGAAATATTGGCAAATAAATTAAGGAAAACTTCAAATTTGATAAGAAAATGGAAAAAAGAAAATGTTGAACACGAGCAAATTGAAACGAGGAAAAAAGAAAAAAATTATTTTACTCGTGTGCTTAGTCTTCAGTCTTTTTTTTTTCTAGATAAATTTTTGTATGTCGGAAGTGGTTTTTATCGTAAAATTTTATTAAATAAAAAAAGAAAATTGAGAAAAATTTATGTACATAATGTAAACGTGCTATCAAAAGGTAGTGTCGAATTTACAAACACCTCATTAATTTTTGAGCACAAATGAACTTGACACTTACTGGTTCGCATAAATTGCAAAAGTATACAAAAAGTTATGAATACTATGACGTGGCTAAAATTTTCTAAAAATTATTCTAGCATGATATAGTCTAAAACATCTTATTATTATTTTCGTACAAGTTTTAGTGAAAATCAAAAAATTTCCAGAACGAATGACATGAAATTAAGAGTGGAACTTTACTCAAGAAAAATTTTACAAAATCTTTGTGCGATAGGGTTAAAAAATTTTAATGCAAAGTGAATATTGAATTGCGTTATTTTTTTAATTAATATTCTTAATTGTCTGTTGGAAAAAAATAAATCTGCAATGAATTTAAAACAAAATTTATCTCTAAAATTTTACCAACAAAACATGGCAATAAATATTTCATTTAACCGTGTTTGATTCTTGTTAGAATGGGAATCAATATTGAGTTATGAACTTGTTAATTCAAATAAAATTTTATTAAATTGACAAGTGCAAAATAACCAGATATAGCCGTACTCTTTGAAAATTGTGACCTCTATTTGAACTGGTTTTTTTGAAAGTGGTATAAGTCCACTTTTTAAAAAGGCTAAGTTAATGGTGATTTTGATGAGCTATAGACATCTTATCTCCACAGTTACAATCACAATTTCAATAGAGTTCTGCTTAAACATAAAACAAACAAAATATGTTATTATGGTCAATATTTTTTAATTGATTCAAATGCAAAACCTTAAATATGTCAATATATGAAAAAATGAACTTATACCACTTTCAAAAAAAACCAGCTAATTTGATGTCCTCATTGAATAGCGAAATTTTCGACAAAACGACCAAGTTTTAGATATCTTTTAAAGTCTACTCCAAAATTCAAACTCCAAAAATCACAAAATATTTTGAATTAGGCAAATTCAATTGAATTTTTAAATTAAAAAAATATTACAATATTTTACTTGCCTTATTACAATTAACTTATTACTTTGTATAATTTATTGAACATGCATACACAGAGTCGAGATAATTTTCTTAAAAGAAAAACAGAAATTTAAGGATATTGTAATCACATTGTAAAAGAATTTTTTTTTTGACATTATCTTTGGAAGACCGACCCAGTTTTTTTTAAACCATATTTCATTTTCAGTAAATATTCAATTGAATATTTTTCTCTCTTTTATTATATAATTTTATTGAATCATCTGGAATTTTTTTTTTTAATAATAATTTTTTGAATGTCTGTGTTTTCAATGTTGTATAAGTAGGGCTACATGCTAACATGAATAGTAATAAGAAAAAATGGTTATAAATTATATTTGCCAGACTCTTTTTTCATAATATATGAAATAAATTTTTTTTTCTGCACGTAAACTTGAAAATTTAATGGAATTTGTATTGAAAAAGAAAAATACACTTAGAAAAAATTTTGATTATTTAAGTGTTTAAAAGAAATGATTTTTTAGGGTTTTCGGAGAAATTTAAAATTATTATTAATGGATCACACTACTTGCAAAGTAATTGTTTGTTTAATTGTTAATTCTTTATTTTATAATAATTTTTTAATATTTTATTTTGGCTTTAATATTTGGTGGTTGATATTTTTTAACCCAATTTTATGATTTGCAATAAATTAACAATTGTTGTTGGAATATAGCTACAAAAATTTGTTGTAAGTATCCTAAACTGCACTAATAATTTATTAAGGCTACAATAAAAATGTAAAAATAATAAATGCATCTTTTTTTGTAATAACTTAGTATAAAAATGAAACTCATATAGTGCCGCATGTTATTTACAAATTTTTTGCAAGTTCCTTATGCAGAGGTTCGACACATTTTTTTCGGTGTTGAGCTATATTATTATTAAAAAACTATGGCCGAAAGTACTGATATTAAAAATTACAATTTGTGGCGTTAAAAATTTTAATTTAATTAAACTCGTACAAAAAATTTTTTAAAACAAAATTTTTTTCAACTAAATAAAGAGTAAACTTTGTCAGGAGAATTGTTCGAACAAGTCAAAACAACAAAACTCAGTTTAACACAACAATATGCCGCCAATCAGAGTTACCATATTGATTTCACAGAAAATCTGGAAAATTTCGGCAAAAAATTTTGAAAAATTTGGCAATATAAAAAAAAACTCGCATAAAATCTGAAAATTTAAGCATATTTTTGTTGTCATATAAGTATTTAGGTTGTATTTATTAAAATTTATTTTTATTACAATTAAATTTTCAACAAAAAACTTGAATCAAATAAATTTTCAAAGTGCAATTTTTGTTGATTCTGCTTTTCTTTATGCTAGTGCTCTAAATAAAAAAAAATAAATTATTTTGTTGCTTAATTATATTTTTAAAATAAAGCTTACCCAAATTTTTTAACCAATTCTTCATTTCACTGTTAGATCCTTAATAAAATTACCCTTAATTCACAAACAATATCTGGCATTTTGGGTAAGAAATGTGGCAGATCTCGCCAAAATCTGAAAAATCAGATAAATCTGGCAATATGTGCCCGCATATGACGGAAATATCAATATTTCAGTATTAAGTTTAATATCGCCTATTATTCTGCAAAACTTAAATTTCTTTAGAATGGATTTTCCTCTATTTCAAGTGCTTTCATCATTGGAAAAATCAAAATTTAAGGTATGGGTCAGAGGAAAGGAAATCTTTCAAAAGTTTTTCATACATACGTATACAAAGAATCAAGCCCATTTAAGGTAACTTAATCTTTATTAAATTAAATTTTTAGTAAATTATAAGTGATGCAGCACTTGTCTTAGGATGTATTTACTTTTTCATAAATATTTCTGACACAAACCATTCTAAATTTTGTTTGACGACTTTTCTCTTCAATTTTTACGAAATGAAAAATTATTTTCTTTCTTTTGAGTGTAAAACTAAACTAAAAATAGGCTGCTATATAAATTATTTTTATATTTTTTTTACATAATATTTCAGGATATAAATTTAATATTATAGAAATTTTTCGAGAACGTAAAAATGAAAAAAAAAATATAAAAGTAAAAATATTTTCTGACATGTTTTATTTTCTTCAATATACCTAGAATTTTTTTTTTGTTGGTGGAACAAGAAAACCCAGGTAACATGAGCATTAAATTACACCAAAAAAAAAAAAATTTTTGTAATGCTATAAAAAATTATGTAAATTCCTATAATACCTAGAAAATTTTCTGAAACGCATTTTAAAAGTCCGGAACGAAAAGCAACATAAGAAAACAAGGAAGTTTAAAAAAAAGGAGAAAAAAAAAAGTCAAAAAAAAACAGGAAAAAAAAACTTTTTCTTTTTTTTTGTCATTTATCCTTCCTGCTCCTTTTTCACAATTCCTTCCTTTACAATTGTGACACTATAGGTTATACCTGATATCTTTTTCATTATACTTGAGAGAAATATCGATTACAATTCAGTTTGATTCCTTTATTTCTGCCAAGGTTTATTTTTTATTTTATTTTCATATTTTTTTTTTTGGTTTCTAATACTCTAATCTTCGATATCTTACATTTTAAGAGAGAAGAAAGTATAAAAATAAAAGAAATTTTTTTTTACAAAAACAAAATAGAAGGAAAAACTCAATACTTTTCCGTCTGTTCTTTGGAGGCTTTTGGAACATAAGATTGCAGAATTGTTGTACTTGTACTTCGAAATCTTCTTTAACATGAAAAATTTTTAGTGGAAAATATAATTTTTCATATGGTATTTTCTTTGTTATTAACATATTGTTTCCTTAATTCTCTACTTTCAGGTTTTGAGAAAAATTGAATTGGACAATCTTGATTCATTAAGAATTCATTATTTTACAAATTAATATTTTCAATTTAACAATTAATTGAGAATAAAAATTAACAATAATTGCGAAAAATTTTAAAAATGTTGCTTGTTTATAAAGCAGCCGTTCCATAAAGTCTTAGGATTTTAGGGTATTGACGGTCGCCATGCAAGAACATCAACATTTTTATTAAGTTGCATAGTATAATATTTTATATCAAAATTTTAAATTGCTAACGAGGGAAGAATGGAGTCATAATATTCACAAAGAGTTACCTATTTTCAACTAGGTTGCTATATAAATAGCAACCTAGAGTTTGCATTTATTAAATTGAATTTATAATGTGAGAATGTAACACCATACAATCAGAATTCTCCTTTTACATATGCTGTTTGTTTTTGTATTTTGATATTATTTCCAATACAAGTGATATGAAAATAGAAAAAAACAAAATAAAAGAAAAATTTCTCTTGTTTTTTCAAAATCTAGAAAAGTTTTCTATATACTTTGACAAAATATTCAAGCCATTGTGATTTTTTACTTTTATTGTAAATCTAAGTATGTATGAAATTCTTAATTTTTCCCCGAACACTTTTATATTTTGTTCTTATTTGGTTTTGTGTTTCATTCTTTTGACGCCAACATTAATTTTGTTTTTGTTTTTTTTTTTTTTAGATATTTACATAATAGACAGACAATGAAATATTGCAAGCAATTTCGAATAATTTAATTTTTTTTTCTTCCTCTACTTCTTTGAATGTTATCTATTCTACTTTGACAATATACGATGTTTCACCTATACCTTATCTAGGAAGAACTGGAGGTCTTGTCAGTTTAGTTGAGTTTTCTCTATAAAATATTCAAGATAACTTTTGTAGTTTTAACTTATTGTATATTTTCACATTTATCACCCGATATAGTTGTTTAGTAGATAAAATTTACAATATTAGAGTTTATAGACTCTCTTGGTGAAAAAAAAACTTTATATACGTATTTATTTTACATTTGTTGTCAAAATGTGGGATTAAACTTTACTGTATTGATTACTTAAACTTTGCGTAAACTTATTATAGTAGTATAACAGTTTTCATTCAACATTTTGGATTTTACTTTTTAATTTTTAACGAATTCATGTTAATAATACTTTGTTTCATAATCATTTAGTTGCGGGACATTCTAAATAATATTGATTTTAAGAGTTTTGAAGTTTTGTGAATTTTTTGAAGAGATTGATCAAACAGAACTTAAAATAAAATGTAGAAATTCCCATTCATAAGAGACAATTTAATTGAAAAATTCATTTGACACAAAATTTAGCGCAGCAAAGGTTATGAGTAAATAAAATAGAGTAATTTTGCAGAATTTATTGAAAATTTTGTACTTCAAATTAGAGCTCTATACAGAATATGGTCGAATATCCTTTCAGAATCAATATTAGCTAAAAAATTTGACGCCGGAATTAGAAAAATATTTTTTAATACCTACAGAATTCGGCCATTACCCCTTTTAATTTATAATCTGTAGTAAAACATTATTACGGCCATTCTAATGTAAGGGAAACTTTTATTCTACAAAAAGAACTTTAGATCATATAAGTAAATAAAAATGTTCATATATAGTTGATAATGATTATTCAACAAATCATATTCAACGCACCATATTCTAGTAAAAGATTATTCAGTACAATATTCATTCAGTTCTGCATTGAAAGCGTTTTAAGGAAATGAATGAAAAGTATAAAAAATTTTAAATTACAACATTATATGGGGCATAAAATTCAATTATTTGATAATAAAATTTATGTATACAATAATATTTAAACATACTCGTAAAATGAAGGAACTACATATATAGCAAAGTATTGAAAGGAGTTAAAGTACACAAACACATGTGAATGCCCTAATGGTATTATAAAACAAAAAGAAACGATATATAGTTGCTGTTTGTATGTTACCATGACTTCTATTTTTTTTCTATTAGACTATAAAATATAGTGATGTTTCAATGTACTAGTTTGTCTACAAGAAACTATTATGTGACAAGGTAAAAAAAAAAATTCTTTTTCCCCCCTTTTAATCTCCTTACATTGATGGACAGCAGAATAGTTGAATGGTATAGTTGAGTATAATAGTTGAATAATAAATAAAGAATGAAGGGGATATTCTGCAATAATTTACTTAAAAGTAAACAAAAATTTTTTGTAAAGGATTGTTGAGGAAAAAAAACATAGACGTGGAGTATTCAAAAAATTTAAAGAATTCCATTCAATAATTGTATTGAAAGTAATGGAATAATTTCCTTATCGGTATATTTTAAGAAGAGAACGGAAGATTTGATTCCTTTGTATAGGTACTTAGATGAATATGTATGTTAATTAAAATTTCGCGATTAAATATAGCTAGTTTGTTTAATAATTTTGGTACTATGCTCTTGTATTGAATGTCAATAAAATATAGCACATTTTCATTTAGCAATAGGGATAAATTGTGCAGATTAATCTTGGATAAATTTATTTGAGATTTTAAAAGATTACTGTAACAATTGCACCAGAACTTAAAAATACACACAAGTCCATAATGTGTACTATGTAAAGGGTGCCCCGCAAAATATGCAATATTTTACCAAAACTAGTATTTATAAAACTGTGAGCAAGAAATGTTTTGTAATAATCATTAAATGAAATTGAAGATCTATATAACTCTTTCAAATGCTTATTGAGCACTAACATGCTCAAAAATATTTTCTCTATTGATTAGATATGCCATTTTCCAATGACTACTCATCGTTTCACCAAAATTTTCTCATTTTTCTCGATATTCGTTGTCGAATTTGTCACATTGTAAAATGAAGTGACTGAATGGCAAATTAATTTTGAAGAAAAACCAGACACGAAATATGAAAAAATTCTTTAAATTTGAAAATTATAATACTACTCAAACATAATATTGTAGCCACTTAATATCTTCTCACTCGACCAATAAAAAGATGAGATACATAGTGAATCTTTTTAGTGCTTTTGAAATAAGTTGAAATTTTAAATTTATTTTACCAGAAACTACAATATTATGGCGACACCATATTAACTGCAATTTATAAGCCAACCTAACTCTTTCTATACAAATGTACAATAGTATTTTCATTTGTAAGTTTTACTATTTAAATAATAGTAACATTGATGATGGTGATTGCTTTATATCCGGTAGTGACTGGTCGTTTGAAATGTTAAATTGAAAAAAAAAAATTAAGTTTGTTGAATGAAAATAATTAATAGGTTTTTTTTTTAAAAAGAAGAATTAGAAGAATTCTCTATAGTTGATAAGGACTAGTGTTTTTATAGAAAAATATAAAAACAAAAAATATATGAGTACTCGTATTATTGATTGAATCAATTAAATGACCAATAAAATAGTGTATAGTAAAAGTTTATTTGCTTTTATACTAGGAATAACGATTTATTAAGAAGTCTAGAACAAATTTTATAGAATTTTTTTTTCTAATATTATTGATTTTCTATTTGTATATGTAAAAATGTAAATAAATGAATGAGATTTTTACCCTTATATGACTAATTTTAAATGAATTTTATTGGTTAGAAAAGAGAAATAAAAGTGCACGTAACTGTGGGTTAATTTAATAAAATAAATTTTATTTGTATATTTAATCAGTAATTGTAAGAAATTAGAAGGTATAGTAAATTCAACACTGATTACGATTTTAAAGAAGCGTCAACAAAATTTCGCCCCCATAGTTTATTGTAAAATTATAAAATTTTTTTTCTGAACCTAATAGATTACCCATGAAATAGTGGGAAAAATATGGCGTAATATAATTTTTCTGATACATAGTTTATTATACCTTTGTATTGTTTCGAATTCAAATAGCGATACAAATAACTGGAGATAAAAAGCAATTTATTCAGATTTGTTTCATAGGTTTTTCAAATATTTCGCAGTTGTATATCTAAGAAGCGTTTATAAAAATATTGAAAGACCTAAAATATTATTTGCAGAATAATATAATATAGACTCCTTAAATTGCAAATGTTGAATGATGAAATCAATTAATTATGTTGTCCGACCCATGATTTGTGCTACTGCCGGTCGATAAGAGGAGCATGAGCGATGCAGATACAGAACACAATTTAAATACCTACATTAAATCATTATTCTTATCCAAAATTTAATATTAAATTAAACGTTAAATATTATTTTCAAAGACTTTATATGATTTCATTTAGATTAGTTTGAAATTTGGAACTATAAACAACCTTGATTTCTGTTCGGTTCAAAAAATGTAAGATTATTAAATATCTTTGAAGTTTTCAGAGAATAAAATCCCTGATTGATAACCAAACTCTGTCTTTGAATAAAAATTACAATCATAATTATGTTAAGGAATATTCTTCGGCAATTGGAACTCCTGTAACATATTAACATTCTCAGTTAGTAGTTGAGTAATCAAACGAATATTTAAGCTGTTTTTTTTTTATTGAATCCAATTAGGCAGTTAATTATGTTTTATTAGAATATTTTAAATAATAAAATTTATTCCCGCTATAAAAATGGTTGATTAATTTGTAAGGCTGTAAGATTAGATAGTAGGTATACAATACTAGTTTTACCTTTTACGGTAACAAAAAACTGAAATGGAAGCTTTATAGCATTAAATATCACTTTAAGTGATTTTTTAATACCATTTTTTACGACTTCAACAAATCAATTTCAATTTTAATCCTAAAGAAAATTCACCATAAATTCGATTTTATTCTTGCTTCTTTTTTTCGTGTATGTTTCTTTCTATAATGATTGACAGTAAATGTGTGAGAAAAAGAATAATAATAATAAATTTAGAAAGGTAAAATCCTTCAACTTATTTAGCTAATAAATTGATCCTAAATCAGGTTAGCAAAATTCAAAATAAGATAAAATCAAATCCACAAAACTCTTCAATAGTAATAAAGAAAAGAAAAACTCAGAAAATAATAATATGTTAGTAATAATATGTGTGTGGTCAATCAAAAGAATCCTTGAAAAATGAATTCTCAAAAAATAAAAAAAAAAAAGAAATTGTAAGGTACTTTTTATTGTATTCCTCTTTTTTTTTTGTTCGCCTATACTAAGGGAATATGAACCTTTTGAGATCTCAAGTACAGTAAAAAATAATAGTTGTATAACATAAGAATTCCCAATTTTCTAATAAAATTTTATAACAATTTTTTTATTAAGGAAAAAAAGGAGTGCAGTTTTAATATATGAATTATAAGAAAAAAGGCTGATAAGGTAAAAATGAAAAAAAAAACTGATGTCCTATAAAAGTAAAGAAAAAAAAATGAACCGCAAAATCTATCCTGATTTTCACCTTTTTTTTTAACAACACGTTGTAGAAAATGTTAACTGAGGGAATGACAGAATCTGCTACTTAACTATATATGAGAAAAATCTTGATTGGTTTAGCAATCAATTGGTATTTAGCATTGAGAAAAATTTTTTATAGAATTTTCGATGAAATTTAATATTTCATTCTTTTTTTCAGCTTTCTTTACATAAAATACAAGAAAATTTTCCTTGATCGTAAATTTTATAATCTGTTAATAATTGTACCATTTGAAAGTTTTAATATTACTAGAATAAATTAGTGATCGCCCTTCATACATTTTTGATTAATTCATTTTATGCCGCAACAATATTATGTGAACAACATTGGAATTCAATTTGGATTTCTTGATTTGTTTTAGTTACTTTGATAGATTTGACAAAATATTATATGAATGCGACAACAGAAACGATGCAAGTCCTTTATGCAAGTCAATATCATAGAAATAGAATTGAAAAATCAAAAGGTGAGTGCTTATTTCAATGTACTATTAAAAGAAAGGTAAACTCATAAAATATGTAGATTGTAAGTAAACTAACTACTATGGTTCTCTATAGATTTTAAATTTTTTAAATTTTCAATTCATTTTTATACTAAAAACTGCGAATTTGGTCATCATTTTTTTATTGCCCTTAAAAAATTATTGTGCTCAAGTAAAACATATTCTTCGTTGAATAAATTCCAGTAATACAATAAAGATTTCAGTTAAATGGTCGTATGTTCTTTGTAAATTGAATGTATTATTATTCCTAATTTATTAATAAGGAACGTATTATGAAAACTTGATTTTATGTGAAAAAAAATTTTTAAAGAATTTCAAATATAAAAGAACAAGTTGGTTTCATAACGCATCTTGGCTCTCAAAATAAATTCAGTAGAACTTATTGAAATAGAAGAAAATTTTCTAGCGAAAGCGGGCTCAAGAGCTGGTACACATACACTATAATATAGTAATAAATCATTTCAATATAGATTAACGGATTGCATTTCTCTAAGTTTCATTCAAGTATATTTAAGGTTTCAAGACCATAATATTAAGCGTCAAAATATTTTAAGATGAGTGTGTAAAAAAAAAAATCCAAAGTTTTAATATCAACCCACACAAAAAATATTACACATGCATAAATAAAATCTTTTTATCCACCTACTTCCAATTATATCCTTTTTCGATTGAGTTTTTGAATATATGAAAAGGATAGGTGTAACTCTTTAAGTGCTTAAAAATGTCTTGAATTCGATGACAATGAAATCCAGGAAGAAATAAATTTTTACACATATTTTTTTTTCTTTACGGTACATAAATGTTTCTTTGAAAGATACCAACATTTTTTTTTTTATTGAAAGGCATAATAAGGAATAAAATATTTAAAGGATAGGAAAAAATGTTCAAGAAAAATTTATTGTTAAAAAAAAGAGTGTGCTAAAAATAGTAAGTTGCTGCAAGAGACTGGAATTTGATAGTTACTTTAAGAGAATTACAGGGGTAATTATTTAAAATCTTAGCACTGCCCAAGTAATAGGGCTTTAATAGATATTTTGAAAACTTTCAAACATTTGTTAAAAATTTTTATTGTTATTTAAAAGCCAATCAGTTTTGAATCTTTGAAAAATGCGTTTTCTGGCTTTTCAATTGAATTTTTGGAACACTTAATATAAAATATAAATAAACACGAGTATAAATAATTAATATAAAATGTATCAAAATATAGGATCAATATAAAAATTCAGGCATGATAGGCTGTAGAATATTATTATTATTGAACGTCTTTGAAAATTATCGCAGCCTTCTTTCAACTTTTAAAAACAAAACAATATCCAAAATCCCAACTTATTTGCATGTAACAAATTTCAGAACTCGAGTTGGTTTGAACAAATTTCGATAAGGAAAATCGTCGGAGTCTCGATATGGGAATTTTTTTATAGTTTTTCTTGAAACTTTTTCCTCAACCTTAATATAAAAAAATAAAAAGGGAACTAGTATACCTAAATTATTTATGTTAGCAAATACAGAAAAAAAAAATTATAAAAATCGTCAGAAAAAGGCTTGTAGGTGGGTGGATATTAAATACAGTTTAACTACAATTACTTTTGTTCCTTGAATATCAATTTGTACTTAACAACACCTCTTTCGACAATATTCAACTTCAAAATTTTAAATAAACCAAACCCTAGTAACAAAGGATATTTTTTTACAATATAAATTAATTACTGCAGTTCTTCAAGTCAAAGCGTTTTCAACCATTGAAAATTTATGCTTAACCTTTGTATTTGACTATGAATGACGAAAAATCCTTCTTGGACTCGTTCTTAAACTCTTCCAGGCAATCATTTCCCATGTTAGAAGAAACACGATCAGTGTACAAAATTTTTATTGCAAAACCAATTTCACCTAATCCAATATTATTAATCATTTATAGATTCTTTATAACACCAACAATTACTGAATCACATAATATGCATAGAAATTTGAAAACTCTTAGGAAAAAAATGCCTAGCAGAAATCAAAGAAAACTTTTTAATTTTACAATAAATGTTTGATTAAAAGTCTAAAAATATTAAAAATCAAATTTATTTTTGCAAAAAATTCTTTTTAAATTCTGAATAAAATAAAAATAAAATTAGGATTTTGCCCTTAAGTAAAAAACTTGTGTCGTTTTTGTTTTCAAAACTTTTTCAATTTTTTTGTTATTTTTGTTCTTAAAACAAAAGGTTATCTAAAGGAAGCGAAAAATGTTATTTAAGTTATCGTTTTTAACTTTTTCAAATATTTTGAAAAATGTTTAAATTTTCTTAAAGCCTTATAAAATTTTAAAGCCATATTGGTTTTACTTGATGAATTAATAATATGCTTTCAACTCATTTTAAAAAAAAAACGAGATCATGACAATCAACTCTGTGATACCCTATCTGACCATGACATATACCATACTTGACCTAGAACAGGCTTTAAATTTAAGTTGCCATATTACCATAATAATATAGGCAAAATTTTAGTATTTTTATTTTAATTGTTTCTAAGGTATGACGAATCAACTATTGAAGTTGTATGACTGCTAAAACAAGAAGTCAAGAAATTTATTTACCTAATATCGTACAAAAAAATGATTCTGAATTCATTGCACGAATGCATGGCAGTAACAAAATGCCCACACAATGACGCTAACCGAACTGTAACTGAGAATAACGATTATAATCAAATGGCTCTTAGAAAAGAACCAATCTAAAAACGCTTATTGAGAAATAAAAATAAAAATTTGTCTTTCCAATGAAGTTTACGTAGGTTCAATTTTTTAACTTTATTATTTGAAGTAGAATTTTCGTTATAATGTGTACTAAGTTAGAAATTTTCAAATTTATTTTTTAAGATAGCTAAGATTTCATAAAAAAATCCGTTTAATCAACAATTTGCGAAAATTTTTCTTCCAAAAACTACCAGGAATCCTATACTTTACAATACTATTAACGAAATAGTTTTATCCAACCCGAATTTTCCTATAATTTATGATTGATAAATAAAAAAGCCTGATTATCTAAATAAAATTTTTGTATTTATTTTAAGTAATGATAAAAATATTAAAAAAATATTTCCACAATAGAACAAAAAAAAAATTGTATTTACAGTTTGCTTCTTTTTTCTATAGATTATTTTATTGAAATTATTTTCTTATTGAGATTATTTGCGATAACTTTTCTGTACTCAAAGAATTTTATTCATGCACATATACACACATACATATATACATATTTTGTACCCACATTAAAAAATAAAACTCACAAATGAAAATTACAAAGGAGAAAATAAAAATTATAAAAATAAAAAAAAATCCTTTACTCTTAGTGCTACCTTAAGAGAGAATTTTTTTTTGTTGTTTTATTTTGAAGGGCTCTCCTAAACAATTCTACATTAGTACATAATGTATTAGTACTAAATGCGTATGTATGTGTCAAATGAAAAGTTATTTGAAGTTAATCCCTTATAAAAGGTTTTTTCTGTTTTTGATATTTTCACTCCTTTTCATTTTTCTTTTATGTTTTTCAGAAGATTTTCACATTGTTAAGGACTTACATATTATATGTATAGGTAAAATAATATAAAAAGGAAAAACAAGAAAATAAAAGTAAAAGTATAAAACTTCTTGAATTCCAAATGGTTATTGAAATTTTCGCATACGTATGTAAAAAAAAAGGAATTTATTTGATAGTAAACACTTCAAAACATGTTTAAAGGATAATAATGTTTTGACGTACGATTTTGTTAAAAGTAATATGTGAGCTTGTTGGGAGCAAAAGAAAGGTGAAATGTTTAAAAATATTATTTACGGCTATTTTTATCTGTAAAATTGATTAGCTTATGATTATAGATACTTATTTTTATTTATTTTCCACTTAATAGATTATTTTTAAACCAGTTTCCAAGACAAAGAAAAATTATGAATTTTCTATATTCAGAAATTTGTGATTATTTGAAGTAGACCTAGATATGGTGTATTTGTTAACATAAAAGTGAAATATGGAACGTAGTGTTAAAAATTTTTAATTTCATGAATAGTTAGTACAAAGCTCAAAAATCATAGTACCTCCACGGTTGTGCTAAGAATAATATAAGTAAAAAAGAAGGCAATAATATTCAATTATAGCAATAAATACTTAATTAAGAGTCCAAATTGCATTCGATTAATTTTACCATGGTAAATTTATAACCAAGTGGTACAATCCCAGGAATCTCCGTTTTTATCAAAGCCGGACATTAGCAGAGGATATTGGTGAACATCTCTAGTCATTTCCTTTCCTTCATACAGCAACATCTGTGGGAATGTATGTGTAGCTATTGAAAATATAAGACTCCTTTGAACCATCTTCAAAATATATCAAAATTTCAAAAAAAAAAATGAATAAAAGTATTTCTGAAAATAATAGCTACATGCACTACATTTTATTAAATGAAAAATCGCTTATTGGGAAGGCCCAAAAAATATAATAAAAATATTGAAATTATCACATTATAACATCGTCCACTTTAATTTTTTGAATTAAAAGTTTTGTTTTTTAAACTGATCACTATACCCTAAACGTTTCTTAAAAATCGAAATATGCTTAATTTATTATAATAATTTTTGTATTTGTATATGAAAACCTGGGATTTACTCAAAAAATTCATACTACTTAAATCTTTTATGAAAAAATTTTAGTATTGCAGTCTTAATAGTACGGTGGTTATTATAAAAATATTTTTGAAATTGTATGGTAGTTTGTTCGAACAACTCTTTATTAATTGTATTTATGATTCCTATGCAGCTTTAATAACAATCAAGGTCTGTTCTTAATACTGTTCCACTTACTATAAATTCTCTTAACTTTCAAAATCTTGCTCTTCTTTTTAGATATTTCCTTTATAACCATGGAACATTTTATTTGAACCATGGAATATTTAATATCAATTATACGTACTTAATATATTTTAGTCATGCGTATAGTTGCTTTTTTCAATAACTTATTTTCAAGTTTTAATATTTTAAATAATTATTGCACATTTTAATTTGAAAAATGTTTTAAAGTGTATAATTGAAAATTATATTTTGACTAAAATTTTAAATGCCATATCAAATTGTTTCAAATTAATTTGTGTTTTTTTTAAGAGAACTTTATACTGAAATTTTAATGTGGACACTAATTTAATATTAGAAGGTTATTCAATTTGAAAATATATTCATGTTAACGATGCTTATGCAAAACGAACCATTAAGACTGGCTATTTAATTATTAAATAAGTACTTTTAAAATGAAATACGAGATTAAATTAAAACATATGTATAAGTGATGAACTTGCAATTAATTTCAGTGAAAATTTTTAAAAATTCATAACCGTAAAAAGAGTAGATGAAATTCAATCCAAAACATCACTTTTTTTTCTCCCTTTTCTCAAAATAATTTTAAAAACAAGAGTATTAAATTTTTTCTATGTTATTGCATGATATTGCGAGAATACTAAGTTTCCATATTTTTGTAAGATTACGAATATAACTAACTGACCCGGCCGAAACTTGGAGTTATAAACGATATTTTTATAACGTTAATGTGGTAATATTTTTATGATATTTGGGTGGAGTTAAATTATTTAACGAGTATAACAAAAAAAATGTTAAATAGAATTTTAATAAAATTTATCAAATTTTAATAAAAATATGAAATTATTCAAAGTTGTAAGAACCTCCTCGCACACATTTATAATTTTTGAAGAGATTAAAGAAAAAAAAAAAAAATTTCAAGCTCTTAAAATTTAATTTTTCTAAAAATACAAAAAAATTATTTATTCATGTGCAAAATATTAAGAAAATTTTCTTGTATGTTCTCATTGAATTAAAATAAGTAAAAATTCCAAAAATTAATTTTTGTTCTCAAACTTTTTAATAAAAAATTTGAATTGAACTTGAATAAGAAAATTATAATGCTAAAGGATAAAGTATTAAAATTAAAATTTCTAAAAATTTCTCATAAGATGTGACAAAAACTAAAAAAAGTGTATTAGTTAATTAAAAACAACATTGCTTTATTTAATAAAATATTATAGATATAGTAAAAACGAAGTCAACTTCTAACATAACATGACATCAACGACTTAAAAATTAAAAACCTCTTCAAGAATCTTAAGTTTATTTTCTTTAAATAAAAGGCCTTTTCATAAAAGACTTGCGATTATTGAGGAAATATTTTTTACGTTTTCCAAAAATTCCAAAAATTTCGTGTTAAATTATATAAGTTATGATTATACTGTTATATTACTCAAACCCAGATACCGAACCTATGCTCCCTTAATTTATTTTAATATTTCACCGAAATCTTATATTTTGAATAATATTCCGCATTAAGTATAATTAATTTTTTTTAATAATTTTCATATATTTTAATTATGAGGTTTGCTCGATTATTCTCCTCCCATAGACATAAAGACAGCCCCGATACCTTTGGAATTTTTATGAAATGGCTTGACAGTAGAGTTAGGCTCATGAGATTTAGAAGTCATATTTTTAATTATAGGTTAAAGGTTTTATAGAATGGCTCAACGGTAACTGCCATATAACTATGAAAGCAAATTCTAAAAATTTAAAAAAAAAGTTTTCTTACTCAGATTGTCAAAGTGCCGGTCGGTTTCGTTTATAATTTTACATGTTATTTTTAATCTACTTAAATTTGCATCTGTTTTACAAATATTTTACCAATTTTCTCGTTCATCTACCATTTAATATGCGTCATATTATACGTAAAAATGCAGAAAATGTTAAAGCAAATATTTTCAGAATAGGAATTTTTTTTTATGTTAAAAATTTTCCAATTAAATTTTTAAATATTTTCCTAATCCTTTAAATAACTTCCTTTTCAACGCAAGCACATGAATACATTATATTATATGAGACACAAATTAAAGTTCAAGAATTCATTCTGTATTAGATAATTTTGTACATGTGTAACACCACACTTCCTCCTCACCTTATCTATAATATTAAAAAAACTTCATAAATCCCCCACTCTTGCTGCTCTAATTTTCATATTTATAATATTATATAATATAGAAAAAAAAGTTAAATTAAAAATGGCGTATTATAGAAAAAGTATGTGCTAAGATTAAATGAAGATTTTCCAGGAAAATTGGTTTTAAATTTTCAAAGTTTAATCTCATGTAATTAAAGAAAACAAAAATGGTATAAGTTTATTAAAGATTTCTTTTTTTCATTTCCTTAAAGTTAAAATTCTCATATTATAGGTACTTGTACATATAAGAAATTAATTATGAAGTAAATCGAAATTGTGTTTAAGTAAAAAGGATTAAATTTTAAAGTAAAACTTACTTAAAATTATTTTGATATGAAAAGTTTTAAATTTTTATTATTTAAAGAAAACTCATTGAATTTTCAAAAAATTAATATAATTTTTGAATTCAAGAGTAAATTTTTGTGTAAAGTTTTAATATTATTATAACACGTTTCATTTTTCAAGTTTTCCAATAATTGTTGAAAGGCGCAAAATGAACAGGATTATAATGTTGTGAGAATACGGTATTAATTTCATCGTTAATGTACGTTATTTGTCCCAAAACACAACATAGAATTTTCGGATTTTAAAATGTTTTGGAAATATTTTAAAGTATATCATCGTAAGATTAAAAATAAGACTAAGTATAAGCGCAAATTTAAGTTACAATTATAAATGGAATTATTATTGTTTAAGAAACATGCTGTCCTTATTGAGTAATTCTAGTAACAATTTAATCTAGTTCTATGTTATAGTTTTTTTCGCGTAGTTTAAATTACTTACCTTGCTATTCGTCTTAATCTCAAAAATTTTTAATATAATGCAACATTGTATCTATCAACATTGTATGACGCAAATAAATCATAAAAATACCAGAACAAATTGACATACACATACCCAGTTATTCTTTACATAATATGCACACAAAAATATCTGTTGTAAATTTACGGAAAATTTATATTTTCTTTGTTGTAACTTAAATTACTGTATAAATGAACTGCACCTATTAAAATAAGACAGTCACTAAATCTAGGAAAAAAAATACTAACTATTTGCAGTATAATTAATTATAAATTTAAAAATTTTTGATGTTATACTTTGTCGTTGTATTTTTTGACTTCCACCAGATTAATGCAAAATAATCGCATTTTAAACAAAATAATCTATTTTAATTATCTATGTATAACTATTTTAAGCCAATTGGGTAGACAATTTGTAATAAAGCACATTTCCTATGTTTATTATTTTAATTCCACTAGTGTTTTTGCATTTACAAAATTCGAGTATGAATTAGGGCTTTTTATAAATTATTTATTTCAATAAAGTTTCTGGCACAAATTTGTCATTCCATTTGTTTCTCAAGAACCAGTTAAAGTCTAAACGTAAAAGGAAAAATGTATTTCTCTAAAAGAGCAGTATAAAATTAAAAGATTAAAAAAGAATGAAAGAAAGAGCATTACTTCCGACTCATAAGTCAATATCACGTGAATTCAATCACTTCTGACTCTGGAAAGAATTCAATTGGCAAAAAGACAAATTTTTAATTGAAAATGGTCAAATAAGCAAATTACTTTGAAATTTTTCGAAATATTTCTAAAATTTAAATTATTTACCCAAAATTTATTATTGTAATTTTGACATATTAATTTTTTTTTAGATTACATGCTATATACATGATGTAATCTAATCATTTACGTATGCGGACACAAAATTTAATTAATGTTTTTTTATTTTATTTTGCACCACATACAATTGAGTTACACAAAAAAGGATTTATTTTTAAACAATTCATGTGAACATTTAAATTATAAATAATTTATATAACAAGTTGTAATGTTATATATGTAAGTTTGAATAAGGTATAATATGTAATTATAACAGTTATTTTGTATAATGCATAAAATATTTAGGTAAATTTATTTTTAAATTACAATAATAATGCATTTGCTCTTATATAATACAAGTTTATTGTTAAATTTTAATTTTATGTTATACGAGTACCCATACATGAGGTTTATCGTTTTTGGTCAACTACAAATATTATGCGTAAATTATTTTGAAAACTTTATATTTTTAAATACTGGAATGCGGTTAGCGATTTATTCTATTGTTTTTTTCAAATTATCATGTAAAAATAATTTACTCCTTGTAGTATTTTTTTTAAGTTTCAATAATGAAAGCACTTATATAAATATAAATGCATTATAGTTGCATGGTTATTATAGAACGTGATCACTGTGTAATATATTCGAGACCCATTTTGTTTACTGATTTAAGCAACAAATTTGATTGAAATCGTATAATTTTTACACAATATCTATAATTTATTGAAATCATTTTACGTTGCTTAATACAGTGGTAACTTATGGCTATTTTTCGAACTTATTTTGAACATATTATAAATATATGTACTTTTATGGTGCAATAATTTCTATGATATGCTATACCGGGCCACATATTTTTAAATCAGACTCCGTAAATACTTAAGCAACACAGGAACTGTATTTCGATTTCCAAAGTAAAATGATATATGAGGGGCACAGATTCAAAATGACCTAACCCTTACTCCAAAAATTTTTGCCACAATAGATGAGTTAGAAAAAAGTGCTTTTTTTTAAAACTCACTTTTGTGCCGGAAAACATTTAATTTTGGATTTAGACCAAAAAAAATAACGGAATATAGGAAATATTTGACTTTTTCGTCGATAAACTTAAATTTAGGAACTAATTTTATATACATTTCTAACAAAAAAGTAAAAATTTTGGGGCTGAAGATTAGGTCACTTTGCTTCTGGGCCTATGCATACTATATGCGGGATGTTTAAACTGACATATACTTCCAAAGTCTTAGAATTTATCAAAAGGATCTTTATCACACCAGTTCTTTATAGAAAATAATTTGATTTTTGAAAAATCTATTCATTGATAAAAATTCAAAATTTGCATAATTTGGAATAGCAAAACAAGCCGAGAAGCAGAAACTCTTTAATTTTATTTTTGTTTGCATGTTCTTAAAACGTGACTAGTAGAAAAAGCTTTTAAAAGTACGTAAAAGTCTTACAATACAATTGAAATTTTTAAAGTTTTCTTTTCTATAATTAAAGAACTCTCACATAAATTTTAAATTCATGAATTTTTCCAACTTTTCGAATATTTTTCAAATATTTTATTTTATTTCATTAATTTTCGAAAAATTTTTTATCAACAAAATAATTTTTATAAATGTTTATTTTAATTAAAAATTATAATTTCGTTTCTATGATTTCGGGAAATTTTTCTATTTATATCATAATGTAAATAATGCAACGTACATAATAATTTCTATGGAAATTCACATTTAATTGGAAAATTTTAAATAAAATTAGTTGTATGACTTCATTTATTTAAAAATATTTTGTATTTAATTGGAATTCGTTTAGAAATTTTGCTGCTTATAATTAAAACGTTAAAATTTAAGTGGATATTTCAAAATATTTTTGATCAGATTTTTTTTTTATAGCAATTAATTTTAATTTTATGTTAGAACTTAGAATTGCTTCTGCATTAATATATTCCTAGGAAACTGAATAATCATGCATTCAATAATAAATATTGTTTTTAAATTTTTATAGTTAATGTTCATAAAAATGGGAAAAAAATATTTATTTTCTTTAAAACAAAATATTTTATAGCCAAAATTTTGAACTTTCCATTCTCTAAATAACTCTTTACAACTCTACTCTAATGATTCTGTAAATTTTTTCTATGTTTCAAGGGACCGAGTGGGGTAACAGGATCTCTCCTTGGTTACCGCTTTCATTTGTGACTTACTGTACACCCTCCCCACGCTCTCGCATATAATATTCGTGTCTCAAGTAAAAAGCAGGAAATATTCCAAGGGTTGTTGAATAGCAGTTTCATAACGCTTGGGAATACCCATTCAAAAAAATTGTGAAAAAACCAGTATCGGGCAGTTTCAAAGGTTATGTATGAAGTTTTCGTTACTGTCTTCACAAAATCTGCACAAGGGGGAGCCCGATTTCCACAGGTTTTGCAGGTGGGATTTTACTGGGCTGTACCCAGTAAAGAGATTCATAAAAACGCGAACCCAGTTTTTATATATTCCAAACAACTCTGCCGCCAACTTTCTCGAGCGTGATGGAGGAAATATATTCGCCTGGCGACACCCCTTTGTATGATAAAAAATCAACTTTTATCGAAAGCATACTATAGCAGTAACGCAATAGTTGCACAGCACAATACAGAAAACGTTGATAAAATGTTATTTGGAAGTCTTTAAATGGATCTAAAGGTACCCATCTCCAAAATTCTGTACACCTCTTTGATTAGCTTAAAAAAATTTTATTTCTGTGCAAACATCTGACTCAACTAAGAAACTATATACTAATAGCCCCGTTTTTATAGTAAACAAAAAGCATATTAACATTTTCCACAAATTTTAAAATTTTAAATATTTTTTAACATTAAAATTAAAAAAAAATATTTTAAAATGAAATTAATAAATAATAAGTCTTAAATAGTAAATTATTCCAGCAAGCAGAAAATTTTACTCACAAAATATTTTCTACAAGCATTATCTTATACACGGTTTGCGTCATTGATAACTGCGGATAAAAATTTCAAGTAAAATAAATTGTTAAATATTTTTAATTCTTAAATAAAAAACCTTATTAAATTTATAGGAATTTGATACGAAATATAATTTATTTTAATTGATCACTCACAGAATAATTATAACAGGGCTTAAAAATAAATATTATATTAAAGTAAAATGATTTAGCTCGTAAGAGAAAAATTGGAATAGTAAAATTTTTCTGGTCCATATGACGTGTTCACTCATTTGCTCTACAAAAATATTTATATTTTTATTTATAATTATTAATTTCATAAAAATAAAACTAAAATAATTTTTTTTTCTTTTTTTCTTTTCAGAATAATTTCTAAATTAAACATGGATGACCTTTAGTAAAATACAAAATTTTTAATACAAATAAAATTAAGAAAAAAAATAATAAACAAATTTCAAAAATTATTTACAAAAAAAAAAATTAAAACAAAAAATGACAGACTTATAAAACAAAATAGTATTATACAAATAATAAAATATCCTTTATTATAATAAAAATATCCTTTATAATAATATTATGTGCAAGTATATAAAAAATTAACTCCATATTATTATTGTTATCCTTATATACTTTTATTATTTGATATAATATAATTTTTTTTTTCATTATAACTAATTTTAAAGTAAACAAAAATTTTATTATTAGGTTTGCCTCGCATAACAAAAGGACAAAAAGGCATAGTAAAAAATAATTTATTCTTTTGTTTTGTTTTTGTAATACCATATGGAAATTTTAAATCAAATTAAAATAAATAAAAAACTAACTAATAAATTATAATGAATGTTATAAAAATAAATATTTAATGAAAAATTTTTGTATATAAAAAGTAAAAAATTTAATTAAAAAAATATAATAGAAAAAATAATAACAATATTTGAGATCGTATGCAATAATAATAAAAAAAAAACAAAAAATAGAAAAAATAAATAAACTAATTAAAGTAAAGGATAAAATAAAAATATTTTTAATTTATTTGGTAAAAATTTTGTGATCTTATTTGGGGCCTCGGACATTGTTTCGTTTTTTTAATAAAGAATAAACAAAAGAACCAATTTTGCAAATAAAAATTAAATAAAATATTAATTTTTAATAAAAAAAATAGCCTCTCTTTTACATTTTCATAATACCTTTTTCTTTTTTTTTATTCATTGCAATGTTTTACATAATTTTTTTAATTACATTGAAAATTCTAGGAATTCATGTTGTAAATTTTTTGATTAATTTTGATTTTTTACATGTCATGTACAAGATTATTACAAGCAATTTTTTTATTTAAAAAATATTCAATATAGGAAATTTTCTATGAATTTTTCCTTTATTAATATTTTTAATAGTGTCATTTCATTGCAATTTTTTGTTTACTGTGATTTTAATTAAACTAAATTTAATTTAAAATGTCTGAAATTACTAATAATTTTGTAAACAAATTTTGAAATTTAATTCGAAATTAATTGGTTTTTGAATATTAATATTGTGGTGATAATTCTCTAAAATAAAATTGAATTGAAACAATAACAAAATATAATTAATATTATGTAAATGTAATAATTATCTATGAATTATTATGAACAATTAAGAAAATAAAATAAACTCAAAATATCGATTTAAATTGTATGCTTCTTAAATAATACGTAGCCAATGTATAAATGTCTACTACAAAATTCCATAATAGAATGAATTCGGTATAATGCCAATCCCTTTTAGACTTCAAATTTATAGTATATATAATATTTTAGAAATTGGTCGAAAATTTTTCTGCAACTCGATTTTATTAAAAAATTCAGTTCACACCATTGTTATTAGTATAACTGATATATTATAAAATTAAAAAAAAAGTATATTATTTTGTCATTATTTGGAATGGTGAAAATATTTTATTGTAAAACTAGAAAGCTCATTTTATATCTGAAATGAGCAAAAGTGAAAAAAATTGTTTTGTATTTAATTTTCAAGCCCATACATAATTTTCAAACTACAATTTTCAAGAACCACGTTCATTTGTTTTCAGGTATCGGATCGAAAATATAAAAAAAAACAAATTTAGCGAATATTTTAAATTTAGGGACCTAATTTATCCAAAAAATCACATTCAGAAAATTTAATATTTCACAGTAAATTTAAATAATAAATTTCATTGACGAGAAAGAAGTATACGATTTGTAATAATAGGTTCGAAAATTGCCTCCCATACCATAATACACCATATTTTTAAAAATTTGTTACATAATTTGAGATTAATCGGAATTGAAGAAAATGGAAGTTAACTTAATGAGTAGAAAATTTAAAATTACATGCAAACGTGTTTTCTATTGCATATCGAATAAAAAATTTTTGTAGAGAAATAAAAGAAATAGTTTCAAAAGCATACGTCAATCGAATATTGTTCTAGTAAAACTCTACTTGCTCAACCTCAAAATGAGCAACATTTTAGGTTTAACAGTCTTATAATCTTTTGATTTTAAGCATGAAATTTTATTCAATGAAATTTCAACACTTAATTAGCCAAAATTCATATTTCAACTTTAAATTTCAATTATTTTGTTTTTTATTTCCAAATTTTCATGCAAAATAATAATATTATTCTTTTCCATTTACATTTTAGTTTTTTTAGCTGTTGAAATAGGTCCAAATTATTCTTAAAATGAACGAAAATGAATTTAATGTTAAAAAAAAAGAAGAAAAAATTTGAACAAACAATAAAAATAAGTTAGAAAATTTTTAACGCCATCATCACCCTTAAGAAAATTTGTGAAAGAAAAGTAGAATTCAAATATTGATTTGTTAATTTTTTTTTTAATCTTTTCCCTTATTATTTTGTATTTTCTCTTAAAAGTGTATTATAAAGTTCAATAAAAATCTACAAAATGGCGCCATCAAATAGTTATTATAATTTTGAGAGTAATACAAGCTCATATAGTTTCTGGAATTCACCAGACTATTTTAAATTGTATGATGATGTTGGTATTTGGAATCAAACAATAACAATTTTAAATCATACAACATCATCAATACCACCATTATTGGCATCTGTTTCACCGTCTACTGCAACAAAATTTGAACAATACGATGATAGTTTTTCATTTGATGATGATGATGATGATAGTACCAGTAGTAATAACAGTGGTAATATTAATATTAGTAATAATAATAATAATAACAATAATAATAATAATATTTTAAGAAATGGTAAAAATTTAGATAGAATAGAATATGGTAGAAGATCAAAAACTAATAATGGAATCATTGGATTTAGAAACATTTTTAATAGTGATAGTGGTAAAGAGCGTGAAGTAAGAATTGCTGCTGAAAATTCAAATTTATTACGTGGTAATAAAAATTTAAATCATGATCATAGTGATACTTCAATTATTGATTATTCATCAAATGAATTTGGTGTAATTGATGGTAGTAATGGTTATTCAAATACACAAACTGGTGGTTTTGAACGTTTCTTTAATTCAAAAAATTCAACGAATAGTCATATTAGTAATATAGATGATATTAATAATTTTGATAATACCGATATAATTGGTATTAATAGTAATAATAATAATAATAATGGAATAATTGGTAGTACTAGTAATGTTGTTGGTAATGGTGGTGATGGCGTCATTAATAATAATGGAGGTAGCAGTAGTATTAGTGAAATATATCAAAATTATGATACAGGAGGATTAAGTGATAATAATAATTTAATTGATGAAAGTAATGATAATAATAATAATATTGGTGGTGTTAGTATTATTGGTAATAGAAATTTGGGTAGTAATGGTTTTAATGGTTTAAGTAATAGCAATAATAATAATAATAATGGTAATGGTGCAAGTGGTAGTAATTTTATGTTATTATTTGAAGATTTCGGTGAATATTTTTATAATTATAATAGTAGTAATAGTTTAGGTATTAATAATAATGATGGTATATTAATTGGTAATGGTAATGGTGGTATTATTGGTGCTACAAGTAGTACAAGTATAAATATAACAGATTATGATTTACAAACAAATTGTTCATCTGTGAATGCAACCTGTACTATAGATGATATAATTGAAGGTAAGTTTAATGAAAAATATTATTTTATTTAATTTATAAAAATTATAAATTAGATTTAAAGATTAGAATTAAAATCTAATTTAGAAAATTTTAAAATCGGCTTAAAAATCACTTTTTTGCGAGAGTTTTTATTATAGCAGTGCCCTATAAGTATGCAATTTTAATATAATTTTAATTTTCGTTTTAAGAAGAATGATCACATAATATTTTTTGACATAAAATATTATGTGAAAACTTTCATTCTAGAAATTCGGTTTTATTTATTACTTGAAATTTCTAATTCCTAGATCGCAAATTTCGCTTTATCTCCATTAATTTTAAATTCTGAAACTATTCTGTACAAATTTTTTCCGATTGAAAATTCCAAGGACTTTTATAAAACATAGATCTAATTTATTGTTTTCAATTTTAATCTAAAAAATTTATTCATTTTATAGCTATATTGAAAAAATATTCATATTTAATTTTAACTTTCAATTTTATTTTATCTTTACAGCTCAATATAATTACTGGGCATTAATATTAATATTATTTCCAATTTTAACATTATTTGGTAATATTTTAGTTATATTATCAGTATTACGTGAACGTTCACTACAAACTGTGACCAATTATTTTATAGTTTCTTTGGCATTAGCTGATTTATTAGTAGCTGTATTTGTGATGCCATTCGGCGTTTATGTTTTGGTAAGTTTTATTTAAATTGTTGCCATTATTATTATTTAAAATTTATCTAAAATAATTTAATAAAATGCATCTATTAATTTATTATATTAAAATTTATTTTTTATAATGTGCATAAATTAAATCCACTAAAATAATAAATAATTGCTTAATTTAAGTTCCAAACAAAAAAAATTTCAACAATTATACACTTTACGGATTCGCGTATATAGAAGGACATGGTAAAGGACAATTAAAGTATAACCTTTAATAATAAATTACAATTGAATTTTATTACTCTAATATATTTTGACATACTAAATACCTTAAAAACGAAAATTTAATAACATTTTTGACCTTCATTGAACATACAAAATTTTAGGATATGTTCGTATGTGATATGAGGTTCTTGTTTTAGTACGACTAGATTTACTTATACAATATTATATAGAATGAGGAAAATTGTTCTATAAAATTATGGTTGAATGAATGTTATTGATATGCATAATTTGAATTTAAATATTATGTACATACATTTGAAAATTAAACCACATCTAATTTTATAGCATTAAATAAAAAATTTGTACAATATATTTGAAGAAATATTATTGCTTCATTAATATTCGTTAAAATAATAATGATATTAAATAAGCATAGTATCCGATTTAATCTTTCTAATATTTTATTTTCAGAATTGTAAAATTTCGAGTAAAATTAGTATTTAGCTTCAAACTATTACTATATCTTTATGATATTAAAAAATATAAGCCCAAATTGTAGTATAATCGTCCTAACGTTGTGCATTTCTTATGATTTATAATTTTAAACGAATTTGTGAAGCAATACCATTTTAGCATAAATTTTTAGATAAAATTCATATTAAGCAATTTATTAAAGTATTTTTAAAAAGTTGGAATAAAACGAGAATATGAGTACAGCTTCCATAATATTTATGGAGAAGTTTTTCATTATACAAGTAAGCTACGAACATGAAGTCAAAATATGATATAAAAACAATGATAATATGACAATATTTTGCACGAAAATCATAATTTTTCACGGATATTTTATATCTACAAAAATTGTGTTGTGAGAATTATGAATCGAGACTATGGTAGAGTCTAATTACCTACAATAGTTTATTTGTCAGATTTCCAAAAACTGGTAAAAAAAACGCTTTTTAACTGTTATCAATAGCGCCCAGCTCTACAAAGAAAAATATTACTCTCATTTGAAGAAACGATCATTGTTGAATAAGAAACAAATTTCTAAGAAGATTACCAGGATATTAAAACATTTTCTTAAAAACGGCTATATTTTTAATACTGACTTTTGTAAGATTAGTTGCATTTTGTGTGGCACAATTCGCAAAACATAATGGTGCTAATTGAAATTTTTTTAAACTGCTCTATAATAATTTAATTCAATATTCCCGTTTAAAACTTTCTAACTATTTTATTAAAAATCAAAGAATTTTTGGTTTTAATTCTTGACCTACATATTCCAATAACTTCTAATAAGTACAATGTTAAAGAATAGGTAAAAAAAGCATAGCTCATTATGGGTGTTATAATTTATTCAATATTATAACAGTTATTAATCCCAATTGCGTTTTTCACCTTGATAAAAACATTATTACCTACATGCTTAATTTTACAAAATCTACGTGGAATTGAAAATCCATGTAGATTTCATAAAATTATATAGATAGAACTTGAATTTGAAAATATTTCCTTACCTATACAACTATGTGAACGTAAATATATTATGTAAATTAGAGTAAAATGTTATGTACCATCTAATGAATATTTATATTTATGCATTAATTTGTTTTCCCTTTAAAATAAATTTTTTAAAGAAAAAAAAAATATTTTGCATATCTAAATTATGGTTATATAGAAGGAAATATAAAATGTCCGCCCATCTAATAATTTATAACCGTAAAGAAACATTAAGAAGGTGTGATTCAATTTTTATTCTTTTGGAATACAAAAGTTTTGTTCCTTATTCTTTCAACCATGCGTAAATTTATATTAACAAAATGAGAGATGCTTAACGAAAGCATCACATTTTAAGTTTTCATAAAAAATTAAAAAATTAAAAAATAAAATAAATTGACATTTAAGGTGTGCAGTGTAAAAGAGCACATTTCATTTTAAATATTTTGATTAAATTCGGCTCATGATTTAATTTTCTTAAATTGTTTCTGATGAATTAATCAGTAAAAGGCAAGAGACATTTTCAAAAAAATGCAATATACTCGAAAGCAATTATTCACAGTTTTATAAAAAACATTGTATTTTTTCGGGTAGTATGGAAGTGTAGTCTCTTACACATTGATTTTACTCCATATGTAAAAATTTCTCATGTAACAAGTTCATCCGAGGTAAAATGGATCTCATAATTAAACATAATTTTGCTTTGATTTAGAACTGTTATACGATTAAAACCGAATTGGTAGCAATACGATGTACATATAGTTAAATTCTCGTAGCTTATATTAATTCACCACTTGAATCTTATCTAGACGAAGACTATAAGATCTTTTGAAAATCATCTACGGATCATTAAAAAGCTTTGTGATTTGAAATTTATCTTTACTGCTTGAAAGATGATATGCTTAAGTGTCGGCTGTAAATCGTACAAATTGTCGTACAATTTACTTGTACTCAATGTAAACCTCAAAAAGATAGTGCGGTATAACAGATATTTAAAAGTTAATCCTTTTGTATCCATTTACAACTTATAAATCATGTGATACTTCAAAGGTTCCTTAACTGGTCCACAATGCACAAATTATTAGTGGATTTCGAAAAAAATTAATTTTTTGTTTTATTTTGTCATTATATTCAAAGAGTGTAAGAGTAACTAATTGCTCTCTGGTCATACATAAAAATATTTAATTCAAAAAAATGACATACCGGAAAAAATGAATTTTTTATTTCTTAATAGCGTTAAAGTAGCCTGAAAAATGTCCTAAATTAACATCACATTTTTTTTTTAAGAATGATTGAAATGTTTTATAATTTTTCTTATTTTTGAAAAATTTAATGATTCGTACTGAGATTTTTAATTTAACATTTTATAAAATCATTTTACAAAACATAAAAATATATACATTATAATTACCGGAGGTTTGGTTTGAATTAAGAAATCTATTCTTTTATAAAATTTTCAAAGTAAAAGAATATAATAATGTTAAATAGCTCGTGAAAATTTGTGGTCAAAATTACTGCTTTCATGGTATTATTTTGATAAAGGTTAGGATAGTTATTATGAAATAAAAAGTAAGAAGATAGAAAGTAATTAAGGTGAACCATTTATTTTTATAATAATTTGTTAATTTTAAATGTCTGTCCCATTTCAAAAAGAAATCATTATTATTTGATTTCTTTTTTCCTTTTTTTTCTTAATTCTATATAACTTATAAAAGTTTTAATACTTATAAATTGTTCTTACCAAAAATTAATGTTGATTTTCTTGATCTTATATTATATTTATGTATGTATATATAATATAATAAATTTTATTGATAAATATGTCAGAAAATTTTGTAAAAATTTCGGAAAGAAGATGAACAAATAAAATATAACTTTTGTTACATTAATGTCAAATTTTGGTAAATTGATGTGACTTTTGATTTATCATTAAAATTATTGTAAAAGTATGAGAAGTGAAAGCCTCAATTTATAGTAAATTTTGTATTAAAATTAGAAATATGAAATTCATTAAATTAATTTTTGGAATTTAAATGGTTCAATCAAAGTGTTATATTTAATTAAATTAAATATTGTGTCATTCACCATTATATTTAATTATTTTTGATAAAATAAAAGTCGTGTTACTAATATGCGGAATTTCCAATTATAAACCACAAATGAAATTATTAATTATTTTATTTATTAGTATAAGCTAAATCAGAAATTTCAATTATAAAAGTAATTGGTTAAAAAATTTTGAATTTCACACTTATTCAGTTATTGTGACAAACTAAATAAAAATTTTCTCCAACTAATTTCAGCTTCAATAACAAGTGTTTGATATTAGATCGAACAATGTTGCTGTATGTAGAAAAAAAAAAGTTGAATCAAGCCAATGCTTTGTAATAGTGCTACACTTTTCCCATCAAAAAGTGAAAATACTGATTCTGAAAACAATCTATGTATATACAAAATTATTAAAATTACTTTCATTCATATACGAATATATTTAAAAAAATTGCATACATTTAGGATTAGCGCAAGGTGTTAAAAATTCAAATTTTACATATTTCGAGAAACGATAACTTGCAAGGGGGTAGAGATGGAAAAACATTTATTTTAACGAAATGAACTATTTATTAGAGTCTAACAGCTGCTAATTTAAGACTCCTACAACCTACCATCTTAAAGGAACACGATATCAAAAATTTGGAAAAAACGGATATTAGCGTTAAATTTTAACGACCATTTTGTTTTTTTTTTAAAGTTCAAGTATGGAATGCTGTGGTAGAATAACCCAGCCACCACTTTTCTGCGTTTGTAAAATTTAAAAAATTCTTATGGTTTAGCTACTATATATTGTTGAAAAATGGAATTTTTAAGGTTTTTAGAGGTTATAAATTGTACAGGTGAGGAGATAGGTAAAAACTTTCTTACCACGGAAATGAATATCTAGTAATTGTCTATGTAAATATAAAGTTTTAGCTTTTTATCTTCAAGGTGTTGAAATTTTGTAAACATGGTCACACAACAGATGGATGAACGCACGGGCAGATTGAAACTAATATGAACTTTTTCCAAAATATTTGGGGCTAGTAATTTATATTTTTTAACCAACCTGGTTTAAAATTAAACAGTCTTCTTCATTAAAAATTATTTCATGAAAATTACACTTTTATGCTCGAAATGAATTCATTATGCTGAATAATATTTTTTACCGAAATTAGTAGCACTTATATGAAACCCTTAAATTAAAGTAAAAAAATAATGAAAATTTTAGCAATATTAATTAGCAGATAATTTTGCGCGTTTCTAGTTCACTAGTTAAGTTAAAATCTTGAAAATTTTAAGTATCTAACCCCACGTTGCAATAAAAATATAAAAATCTACACAATTCCATTTTAAATTTCATTTTAATTTATTCCTGTAACAAATTACTTCCTTCTTTCTAATAAAAGAAACAAATTTGTATAATTACAAATTTTTACTTTAAATTACTAAGAAATTAATTTTCTATTCAGCAACATGCCAACAATCTTATCTATAGATACTTTAAAGTTTTATAATATAGTCGATTCAAATATCGTATAAAATAAAAATAGCAAAGGAAAATAAAGAAAGGACCAAATAATTTTGAGTTTTTTTTTTTTTGTTAAACGTGCTCAATTCCTTTCCTTGTCAATTAAAATAAAGCACAAAAAAAAAGTAAAACTTTTTTCTTTATTTTGACTGCTTCTTCTTCCGTTGTCTTAAATTTTAAGAGTTGTTACTATCTATACTATGATAGGAAAATTTATAACCCATAAGGGAAAACATACGTACAAATAAAACGATTCCCAGTAATGAAAGTCGAAAATGTAACTGCTACCTATGTGTATTTGTAAATAAATAAATATAAACTTTGTAAAAAGATTAAAACTTCCAAAAAAAATAAAAAAAAATTATAGTATAGAGGCCGGATAAAAAAATGTTATAAGCTGAATCTGAGAAATTTTTTTCAAAAATTACATAATATTTTTCCAATACAGTCGCTATCTTAACTTACACGAATATAATTAATGGCTTTATCTTCTCTTTTAGACTTTATCTTTTGAACAAATTTTGCACATTTCAGCCAAAAAGTTCGTCATCCATGTATGAACCAAGCCAAATTTTCTGTAATTTCACTTTTAAAATTTTGTCGTATTTCATACGCGATTGAACTCTTACTAAAATGCGACGAATCCAGAGAATTCGAAAAGATATTGGAACTACTTACAATACCATTACAAATATTAATACTCTTACTAACTAGTTAGTAAGAATATTAATATTTGTAAAGTTATAAATATCACTAAAATTTAGTGAGATATAACTTCAATAGCTGACTGTCATTCGTGCTATTAAACTGTTGAAAGTCCTTACATCAAAAATATTACTATGCAATATGGCCCAGTACATAATAAATTCTGTTTATAAAAGACCTATGAGTCAATAATGTTCATAAATAATTTCGAATTCCATTACACATTATAAAGTACGCTTGTTCAAACAAATTTGATATATTGTCCGAAATTCAACGAATCTTTATTGAAATCTTTATATAGGCATATAAAACACATATATATGTGTGAATGAATATAATATTATTTAATAAAGAATACAATTCATCATAAAATAGAGTCGATCGATAATAATCAGTATTTTGTATATAATAAAATATAATCATAATAGTAGTAATGGAAGAAGAATACAAACAAAATATTATATTTGTACTCAGAAACTCAGAACAATTCTAATTTTCAGGTCTATTCTGCATGGACCTAATTTTATTATGTATAAAAATATACAAAATCAAGATAATAAGATTCGTTACACTTTTATATACACAATAAATATACGACATTTTTACGTAAATGATGTAGACATTCGTTTGAAGAAGATGTTTGCGATTAAAAAAGAACTATTTATAAAGGAAATGTTGGCAATTTTTACTTAACAGCACAATTTTAAAAATTCTAAATTTAGAAATTTGTGTACAAAATAAGAAAAACATTTTGTTTTTTTTCTAATTTTATTAATAACTCAAGTTCTCCAGCCTTGATTCTATATGATACTGATATACATTGTAATGCATTTTGATGCATTGAATTTTGTTTTTCTTTCCAGCCCGTAGAATATCTTAACGACTGAACGACTTACTTTCACTAATTTGTAAATTAGTAAACTTGAACAATTTGGTAGGAAAATTTAGTTGTTAGAACGCAATTTCATTAATTTTCAGATGAGTACAAGTGTAGAGCCCATAACAATCATAAAATGATCGCAGAATAACAGAATTATAAAAAATTATTATAATTAAAATTTCTAAAAGAACATTGCAGTATATTAAGTATAAGTAGATGTCTCTTGGGAAAAACAATTTTACTCTAAGACACAAATTATGAATTAAGGAAAAATTATAAAAATTTCTTTCAAATAAGATCTAAATTTGCCTTATAAGGATGTTTTGTACTAAAACGCTCATTGAACATTTCAATTTCAACAATTGAAATTTTCACATTAGTCATTAGGATCGATGAGAAATTTAGCCTTTTAATTTTTTTTTATTTTTCTATTTTTGTACATTTTACTATAGGAACTTGATTCCCAGAACTGAAATAAAAAAAAAAATCTATCTATTATTTATGTGTTATAGAAAAACAAAGCGAAAAAACACTAGGACTTCAAATGTTCGTGATTAAATCTTTTAGTTAAGTTATGAGCTTTGTTTTTTCTTTTTCCTTTCTTTACCCTTTCCAAGTTTATTATGTGTTTCTTTTGTTTTATGTTATTTAAATTCTTTGTTATCCTTTTTATTTTTTGTTGCTTTTGTTCTATTATTTTTTGTTATAAATCGACATTTTAGTCCTTTTTTTTCACAATATATTTTATATTATTTTTAGAATTCAGGATTTTATTGTCATGTTTCTTGATTTCTATTTTATCTGTGCAATATGTATAAGTATTTACGTATATATAAATCACGTATAATATTTTATTTATTGCCTTTGTATTTGTTTTTTTTTTTATATACTCAGCGGTTTTACCCTTTTTTTTAATGTAAGGTATAAAAGGACCATTGTTTTATGTTTTGTATTTTTTTTTTATAATTTTTTTTAATACCATTTCATTCAAGCTAAATTTTGTTTACGAGTATAAATGGCGGCGGGAAGAATATCGATTGATTTATTCCTGGAACTTGTCCTAAATTTCATTTTGTTTTTTTTTTTGCCTTTGTTAAGTTTTCTTTTGATTATGTTTCCTGGTAGTTATTTATGAGTAAATTTAAAATGTTTTTATTATTATTATTGTTTTTGATATAGGCAAAATAAAATTTTATAATATGTATATATGTAAAATGTTTTGTTAATATAGTGTGACTTATATTTTACATTTATATTCAAATATATTGGTTTTTATATTGAATTTTACGTAATATAATAAAAAATATTTTAAAATATTTTGTTTTGGAACAACGAAGAGTGTTAGAATAGCGACAGTATCAAGTGGAGGATATTCACCAGTAAATGGAGAGAAGATCTTACTCACTCAGAAAATGAATGCATACTGAAAATTTTTAATAGGTATTTAGAGCTTCAAATTAAATATAGAATTTATTACTTGAGCTGATAGTTTAACTAAGGCCAATACAGTTAAAATTACCTCAATTAAAGGCAATATAGACAGTTAATACACATTCATCTCAAAAATATTATTCATCAGACAGATTTTTGAAGGAGTAAGTAATTGAAAAATTATTTACAACATAAAATTCAAGAATATCTGAAATTCACCAGCCAAACCGACCCAATTAGCTACATAATTTGGATGTCAACTTGCATTTCCTAACCTGTTCTATAGTATTATGCAATTTATTCATAATTTTATATTCATTGTTTGAATATCAGTTAAATTCATTTTGAAAATTTCATAAACTCTATAATATCATTTAATAGGTACTTTGATCTCCACAATATTGAATAAATTCACAAGGAAAAAAAATATTCACCTTTATACCACTGAACCTTGAAATTTTTTTTATTGAAAATATTTTATGGTTGTATGCCCTCTTAAATTAATTTTTTTGTTTTTTGTTTTTATATTCTCTTATATTCTCCATCCATTATAAACAAGAACAAATCATTAGATCCGATAATTGATAAATTTTCCAAATTTGGTGTAAATTACCATCGTAAAAGAAATCATGAAAAATGAAAAAGAAAAAAAAAATCCTTAATATATAAAATTTTCTATATACTAAATTAACGGTTCATTTCATTTAAAGGATTATTACTCATGATGATGATAATGATGATGGTCGCTATCTATATACTTGTGTATATAATATAAAATTGAGTGATGATAATGAAAACCAAAAATAAAAAAAAAAATAAACGAATGAAAAAAAAAATCCGGGCATATAAAAATGAGAAATACAAGCGAAATTTTAGAAAATGAGAAAAGGACATGATTTTCAGATTTTGTTAACCTAATTTTTAAATCGATAAGCAATCAACACAGGAAAAATAAAAATTAATGATAAAAAAGGAGAGAAAACAATGAAAAACGGAGGCTGAAAAATAAGCCTGACAAATTCATTTCATATTGCGGTTGGGATCGTATATATAAAATATTTTTAATTGCTGTTAATACTTAAAAAAAATTAGGATTGTGGTGAATTTTTTTACAACATGGAAGAATGAAAGAAGGCAGGGAGTAAATACTAACTTCGGAATTGAAATTATTAAAATTAAAATGATTATAAATTTAAAATGAAAATTTCGAAGATTTTCATTAAGACATTTAGAAAATGTAATTATCTTATGTTAGGAATTGGGCGAGTAAACCCATTAAATTTGTAATAAAAAATTTTATATTGAGTGAAATCTGAGGAAGATGTAAGTAAAATTGGAAAATTTTCTAAGGCAATTGATATTAATAGGGTGTAATTTTGAATTCCATAAGATAAACAATTTTGTATCCATTGCGAAAGTCGATTGATTTCATAATGATTAGATATCGTAAAGGAACTACATAATGATTAATGAAGTTTTTAATTTTTATTGAAGCACCAATTAGATGAAATAAATTATTGAATTTTTACGTTATAATAATATTATATAGCTTAAGAATTTCTGTTTACAAAATTTGCAATTAAAACTGTCATATGAATAAGGAAACCACAAACAAAGTCAAACTATTCGATTGAAAATAAAAAGTTGGGAAAATGGACAAATTGAATTTATATAAGTGCAAGAAATATTTTGATACTGTTACAGTTTATTCATATTTACTTCATTTGAAATCTCCATATTTAGGTTTTACTCACATATTTGAAAATCCGATTTTAATCAAACAAAAAAATATTTTGTTCTTGGACCCTGGATGAGAATTGTAAACCATAACAGCCTAATCGTCTATTTCACTTCTACATCTGATTTTTTATCCACTTTCAAATGAAAATTCTCCACTTTTCTAAAGGATATTCAATTTTTCCAATAAGATTGCAAATTTTTTCAATTAGATTCTTGCATTTTTTCTCAAATTATCGACTAAACGTCTCACCTTCAAAAACAAAGTGAAATTTATATACGAAAAAATTAGCTTCTGTGTCCATAACACTTATACATGTGGACTATGTCAAACGCTCTCTATGGTGTAATTTGATTTGACCTTATCAACAATCCTAAATCTAGTGCAATCTGAGAACAATTTTATTTTGCAATCAATATAAAAAAATTTTAACTATAGGTGGAATTTTTTCTCTATAGGTGGAATTTTTTTTTAAATTTGTAATTTTACGTAAAATAATTTTTAATTTAAAAAAAAAAATTCTTTCAGTTCATTTTCAAAGAGGCAAAATTTATTTTTGATTGATATTTTCACATCTTAATTTTAAATGAAAAAAGAAAAGTTAAAAAAAAAATTATTTTGAATCCATTTAGATTAAAAAACTCTTATAAAAAATTTAATGGTTACCATATAGAAGTGAAAATTATTTCTATCATGGAATGTCATGCGAAAAATTCTATTTTTCTCTCTGTGGGTGTTATTTTAATTTTACCAAAAATCTTTTTTGACTAAAAGAAAAAAATTATTTATAATATGACGAGCATATAATTTAAATTTAATACACTTGCATAAAACACCAAATAATTTTAGAGAAAGTAAGACAAAAAACAACTTTTATTACAGGGTGTTTAAAAAAATTATAAACACTTGGAAAAAGATTAGATCTCGCTAACTTTATAATAACTTTATAATAGCTTTTGTGTTTGTCCCATTCTCTGCGGTTGTTCCATATTCTCATCAATTTAATGAGATCTTGTGTGTGTTAGGAAAAAATAAAAATTCTATAATCAAGGGTTTATAATTTTAAAATTTCCAAAAAACTTACAAAGACGACATTTCTTTGACAATATATTTTGTCAGAATTCGGGAGCATATCAAAATATTAAAAATGCCAACGGATTAAAATTGCGAGTGATGTTAATTCTTTAAGGAAATTTTTCTTCAGAATCAGTTTGGCATCAAATCGGTATGCGCTACAAATATAAAAATGTAATATAAATTCTGACACACTTTGCGCCATCACTCACTCAAAAATATATTAAAAAATAACACTTATACATAGACTGAGATTATAAAAAAAAAGTCATTAAAAATTAAAAATTAATAAAAGAAAATATATTATGCGAAGACTGGAACGAGTATAAAATAAATGTAAGAGGATTAAATTAAAATGAAAACAAAAATGAGAAAGGAAAAGATTCTTTTTTTTTTTCTTAAAATATAAAAGTTGAAGTTGAAAGATAAAAAATGAAAAAGACTGCTGTAATGAGGATGATAATTTTAAATGCATGACGTTATAGACGTCTAAAAAAGTATTTCTGTTAGGAAAACTTTAATAAAGGAACAAAATTGATTTCTTTATATAAGGATAAGAGAAACAAATAAACAAACACTTAAATAAAGTGATAAATTTTTCAACACAAGATTGGAGTAATTTTTAGGAGTTGTAACGAGTTTTCATTTCACTTAATAGATTAAGTTTGAAATTTTGTTTTTACAAATTAACTTTGGAATCATATTCTGTTTATAGAGAATCTTGAAATTTTCAACCTTTGTTTTGATTGGAATTAAAAAATTAACGTTATTTTAGTTTTATAAAAAACTTTGATTCAATTGCAGAAAGTTGGAAATATTTTTACTTTAAACATTACTGTAGTGGAAATCAAATTATGAGCATTTAAAAAATATTTGTTAAAATTTTATTAAATTGGTTTAGTTTAAATCAGTGGCCACAAATCGCCTAACTCGAGTTGAGACAAAAATGAGATATGTATATCAGCAAGTTATCGGAGCAAATTGTTGTAGCTGGAATTATTTTCAAATACACACATCACCTAACTCGAAATGGTAACTTTATCATGTACACTTGCTATAATCGCCTATAAATCGAGTTAAACCACTTATTTCGAGGTTCCCATTGCAAATCAAAATTAAGGACAAATTTTTTTCAAAATTAGCGACTGCTTATGTCGAGTTAAGCTTATATTGCAAAAGTATTTTTTAGTTTATTCAATGTATGTTGCTGTTATGTAACTGTAGTTAAAATAAAATCTCACATTCACAGCGAAAAACAAAATGCTGTATTTTTAACTCATAAAATAGAAAACATTATGGATAGTTTGAGGAATTTAAATTACCTCTATTTAAATTCCTCTAACTATCCATAATTACAAGAATTTGGAATTCTGATTTCTTTTTTTTAACGGACAATAAATTTATATGTCATTTCGTGATTTACCTCAAATCTCATGATTTGCTTCAAATGTTATTCTTATGCAAAGGCCGGAATTTTAATTCTTCGTGACCCAAAATTGCTATTAATTTAAATTTGAATTAAATTGCAGGACATTCCAATTCAAAATTTATTATATATGTAGTTATATTATCGACATAGAACATTTCCTGCAAATGTACCTATTCAATATTGAAACTGGTTCAATTTATTTTAAAAATTAGTTTGTCAAGCTTGTTCTTCGAATTCAAATTATTGTCGAATTCGAATTCACGTCATATCAGCAAAATTTAAGAAAAAAATTAAAATCTTTTCAAACAATACACAAAAATTATAACATACAATAATGGAATATTGTTAATTACAGTTATTTAAAAAGAACCTTATATTCATAACTTCATAATTTAATTTACTCAATAATTATAAAAAGTAAAATTTTTCTTAATGAACAGTTTAAAAAAAAAAACAGTTCACGTTCACAGTATATTGCAATTAAAATGTAAATAAAATTTAAAGATCCTTTCCCTATGGTTGTTATTATTTCCATTTGTATATGTCCTTTTCTTAATTCCAAAAGGAAATTTACAAGCAAAACACGCAAAAATGTTACTGATTTAAACCCTTTCAATATAGAGCAAAATGTACAAAAACAAAACTACTGCAAAAATGTTTGTTTTTTTTTTTCCTCGTCGAGTTTTTCGAAATGGTTCATACAGTTGACCCTAATGAGCCCCCAAAAATTTTTATATACTAATGAGTATACCACGAATAACAGAATAAAAAACAGAGCAAAAAAAAATATAATGGAACCGACTTTTGTCTTTATTGGTTTTCCCATTAAATCTCACCCTTTTGATCATCCAAAAAAAAAAAATGGCTATAAGTACCTATAAAATAAAGAAAAAAGAATTTATAATCGTGAAAACCACAATTAAAATATAAAACGCTTTAAAAAGTTCAGAAAATCAACAACAAAATCAACAATATTTTCATTCTCATCCCAGTTGAAATTAAAAAGAATTTTTTTTTTCGCAAAAAAAGAAAATGTTTATTTTTCCAAATAATTTTTTTTTTTCAAGTATGACCCCATAGCCTAAAGGGTTACCATGTCAATTCAAATAAGAATAAATTTTGAATTCTTTTCGCAAAAAGTAAAAAAAAAAAAATGATATTTTTTCCTTTAAGCGGATTAATAAATTGATTAAAGCCCCTATACAAAGTTTGTCTATACACCCAAGTTCTTCTCTTTTCAACGTTAAAAGCAATCAAAAGAGGCAATTTTATCTACTTTTACTTATATAGTACCACAAAATAATTTAAGACCGTTTATTCAGGACGAATAGAGAAAAAAAGGCAAAAATTAAAAAGAAAATTTTTTAACCACATTTTAAAGAATTAAAAAAAAAAAGGGTTTTTCTTTCTATTTTTTAACATAGTTACATGTAAATTGCAACCATCACCATCCATTATGTTCGCCATTAGGTTCTTATTGTATATTTGGAACAGTTGTGTGGTTACATTTTAGTTAGTTATATAAGTATCTAGACAGTATTTTCTTTATAAATCTTCTTTTATAATACGCACTTTGAATAACAATATTAAGGATAATTTTTCAAAAAAAAAAAATTTGTTTTTCTGAAATTTTAGATTTTTTAACATCTTATAATAATAAATTGTCAATTGACATGACATTGTGTCAGTTTTGTACACGTGGCTTTTATAACAAAATACACCACAAAAATTATAGTATCTATATAAAGTATCATTAAGTATGTTATTATTTAACCACGTACATTAATATTTATAAGGTATAAAAAAAATTGGAAAATTTATAACAGTAATGCGCTTTATTTCAAAATAAATAATTTCTGAGGCGTGCTTATAAAACTATTTTTCAAGAATGAAGTCTCGTTGGGTAATAGTCTGTTCCACTTTTTTTACACGAAATCTATTTAAATAGCTGTTAAGAAATCAATCGCTAAGAAAGGCGTTCTGCACAATCTGGGTGCAAGTAAAAAAAAAATTCTTATTACTTCCAAACCTCTGTCCGTTTGTCTATTTATAAAATTTCTACTCCCTTTAAGATAGAAAACTTAAATTTTATATTAAAATTAATTTTTACTAAAAAATTATTTCCTTAGAAGAAAATGTTTACCATTCCTCTAATAAAAGTAATAGTCTCTGAAAGTTATTGTTTGACAAAAGGCCATTGTTTGACTATTTACTGTAACGAGACAACAAAAAATTTTTTAAATCCTGCAAAATGTATTGGTGAGCTTATTCTACCACAGCACAGCTTTGTTGATCTTACAAAAAAAGCAAAATGGCCGTTAAATTTAACCGTTATCTATTTTTAATTTTTAATACTGCTTTTCTTCTAGGACAATAAGCTATAGGAATCTGAAATTACAGCAAATTTTACATACGAATTAGCAGTTTATTTTGCTAGATGAAATTTTTTTCTAAGTGGATTTCTTCTCAAATTATTGCTTCTCGAAATTTTTAAAGTTCGAAAATTCGGTCCTCTATATTTCCGAAACGGAAAATTCTTCAAAATTTCTATAAATGAAATTGCTGGCTGTAAATATCGAATCATCTAAAAATATACAAGTTATTTTTCTTAATTTACTTGTTTTACCACTCAATTCAACCATTTTATTAATGGTTCTTCAATTGTTTTTTTGCTCATCCCACATGTATGCAATTTTAAACATAATTTGGTGGGATATAAAACTAAATTAAGTTAAGTTTTAAGAAAAGTGTTTCTTTACAAATAATTGGTTTGGCAGAACTTTATTATATGATAGTAAAATCCTGAAATAGTATGACGTAACGAAAAATTTTTTATAAATGCTAGTTTCATTAATAAATTTAACGTTACCTATAGTACACAATTAAGATAAAATTAAGTACTAAAAATAAATAATTAACTATACTTTATAACTAATAAATAGCAATTAAATAAAAATTACATTTGACATTATTTAAAATAAATTTTATTGTGTAACTGCACAAATTTACAATAATTCTGATCAAAGCCCTACTACGAAATTTAATTTTTCCGGTATCGTTAACAATTTCCAATAGCAACCAGCATGATTATGCAATTCATTCCCATTGCTCTAAGGTGATAATTACATAATGTACAAGTATCAATTGTCAATAATGTTCAAAATCGATTTTTAATATATCGCGGAACCATAAAATCTCAGGCTATAAATTTGGAAAAATTTTAAAGGTTTTTCGAAATTAAGGATTTAAAAAAAAGTTTTTTCCTTCTCATCTTCAAATTATTTAATTTTTAAGTAAAAAATCCTCATTTTAAAGGAAGTTTTCCTAAAAATTTATCCCAAAATCATACGAATACCTTTGATATAATATATATATACCTACAATATTTATATACGTATTATAATACTGTATGCATTTTTATTAAACATTTTTGAACATTCACCATAACACTGCTAATATTTTATGCGTAAACATGAATTCATAATAAAGAGATTTTTTTCATTAATATCATAAAGATCGGAAAAATTATCTCTAAGGAGATTTTTAATGTTTTGTGATTACTTTGCTGTTTATATACTTTATTTCCTCCTCCATATATGAATATTAGGTATAAAAGTTTTTTTTTTATTTTGCACTATAATTCCTCGTTGAAGTTATTCTACAGAAGTGTGTCAGAAATAAATGTGCCTCTAAATTTTTGTACAGAATCGGTTTTGTATTAAATTACTTAATGAAAATAAATCGAATTGAAATTTTCCACACTTGAATTATTTCGCCGTACGCGCATGAAGAAGGTTCCGAACTCCGTAAATCTTTGAACTCTGTATTATTGTTTTGATTTAAAATCCAAAAGTTAACCAAATTTTTCAAACATTTTTTGAAAATCAAACTATGCACTTTAAGATATATTGAGGAAAGAATTGAGGAAGAAAAATATATTGAGGAATCGCTTATCTAAATTACTCATTCCATCATTACAAATTTTAAAAAGAAAAAAAATTATGATCAAGTTGGAAATTCTTTTGAGAAGCAAGCGACATCTTAATACAACCTATGGCTAATTGAGCATACAGGCCTTTTAATAATTATAGGCTGCAAGTTAAACCATAAAAGTACCCAGCTATTTTGAAAGGTCTAAGTTATTATGATGGAATTATGTTTACCTTTATTGATAGTATTAAATTTCCTACTCAAATATTGAAGATTTTAAGGATTTTTAAAAATTATTGATACATGAAAATAAAATTCTATAATTTCTGAATCACAAGTACACGACAAAAAGTCTAGAATAACCCACTATCGCATTATATAACACACAAATATGTTACACATATTTTATGCTTACATCATAAATGTTATTTATAATGTGTGTATGTATAAATAAATAGATGTATTATAATTATATACATATATCATTCATAAACAATTTTTTTTTCGTACTATTTTTATAACCTTATCAAATTTTAATGGAGAAAAATGTCAGGTTTTTTACTTATTTTTTTTTTTTCTTCTCTCTCTCTTATTGTGCGTTTATTGATGTCCTGGGATATGTACGCATAGAAAAATAATGTGTCATATGTGGTTTGAAATATGAATATGACTATAGGTATAAATATGTATAATAATTTTAAATCTATATAAAATGTATCCTTAATCTATATAATTTAAGTTATAAATGATAACAATGTATTAGAAAGAGACCATATTGTTATTATATTATATGAAAATGACGTGAATCTAGTAATAAAATGCTATTTTCTTAAAAATTTAATATATTTTTAAATTAAGATCAATTTAAGGAATCAAGTATTAAATTAAGAAGATTAAGTTAAAAAAAAATTTCATCAATAAATTGTAAATTTAATCTTAATTGTATTAAATTTTAAATAGATTTTGCTAAAACGATTGAGGATTATTAAACAACTTTAATTTTAATTTTAATAATTGGGGTGAGGTAATGACACAAGAAATGTTTGATTTAATATATTTGGCTTGGAGATCTTTAAAAGTATGAATAACACTTTCAAATATAAAATTTTTTTATAACTTTTAAATTAATATAATATCGTTTCAACTATTAAAGCGATATATTCTGTTCAACTCAGCTTAAAATTTTTTCCCTGATTTAGACATGTTCGTCCATCCGTCGTCTGATCGCACGATAAGTCAAAAACGAATAATGCAATCGACATCGAATTTTCAAAAGCTGTTTCTTTTTTGCCAAGGACGACTACTATTTTAATTGGAAATTGGACTGGTTCGAGTAGCTGCCATACAACTCAAAGAGATTACTTCTAAATATTTCGAAAACTAATAGAGATATTAATATGAAATTTTGTAAGAGTATGTCTAATTAAATTCTATGTGTATTCTGATAATTTTAATGGAATGGCTGTACTGGTTCGGGTAGCTGCCGTACAACCCCATGAGCTGATTTTAGATATTGGATAATATATAACAAAGTCTGATTCATGAAAGCTGGTAGACGTGTCGTGTGTCCAATTATATAGTTCAGAAATGTGTGTGAATTTTTTGTAGAATGGTTTAACAGATTCGAGTAATTGCCATCCGACAATGAAAGATTCAGATTAGCCTTTGCGGGTATAATTCAGTCGATTTTAATAATGATTTTAAGTGATATGAAACAAAATTATCTTGTACATTCAAATTCTTCAAAACAAAATAGTTTTGATTCAATTAAAAAATTCCTGGTACCAAAACACCGTTCTTCTGATTTTCCTTTTATATAAAATAAATATTTTTACAATAACAAGTTAACAACCGCAATATTGAAATTTTACAAAGAAAAGCATCAGAAATTTTCGCGTGTTTAATATTTTTTAGGAATTTTTACAAATTAATAATAACACATAAATTTTTCTGTCCTGAATTTTACATAGCTTTAATTTAACAACAATATTATATTTTAACAAAATATCGTTATACATATATGTATGTATACAAAAAATAAAAGAAATTATACGAGTATTGTATGTCATTGTAAGATTTTTATTATCATACGTCATGTGTAAAATAGAAATTATTTGTATATTGTTATAAACTTGGTGTGCTTGAATTATTAACTAAGTTTATACTATTTAAATCTATATTTAAAGTTCTTTATGTCTACGCGTGTTTCAGTACAAATTCTTAAATTATATAATAAAAGTGTTTGCAGGTATAATAAACATGGTGTATTTATTTAATGAAATATGCAAAAATTTCATAGCCACGTGTACGACTAAGTTTATTTTAATTGGAAAGGGAATTATATAATAAAGTGTAATATGATGAATAATTCTTTTATATTTCTGAAGTCAGTAGCTAGAATTTGTTTTGTCAGATTTACAAGTTTTTGTTGTTTTTTTTTTAGTAGCAAATTGCTCAATTTGCTTTTTGCTACATGACACAATTATAACGATAGTAAAACAATTTTTCATGTAAACTTTATGATATTGACGAGTTTTTATAAATTGCAACAAGGCAACACTGCAAATTTATTTAAATCGTGTTGAAAAGATTAAATATTTTTTTATGCGATTCGCATTGTTTTATAACTAGAAATGTTAAGAAATAAATAATGTAAATTATTTGGAGAAATAGTACATAAGGTACAGTGTAATGCGATGTGATGATCTTTCGAATGTGAAATTGAGATATCTTTGATACTCGTAGTAGACAAAAATGACTTAAATAATTGTGGAATCTTTAATAACATACAAATTTAAAAATATAACACAGTGCTTGTAATTTTGTATAATAATGGTGTTATGATTTCTTTAAAGATTACATTTAGAGCAGCCAGCTGGTTATGCGCAAATACGTATTATGTGAGTATGAGTATGGGCAACTCGAGTTTCTTACATTACCTACTTACAAGAAAAACGACATGATTCAACTGATTTTATTGATTGTTTTGTTTTGACAAATAATGAATTTGTATAGAATTTTATGTTCCTATATCTATTATTTATGATTAAATTCTAAAAATTTTTTTGAAAAATTTTAGTAGTTGCAACCGAATATAATATTATTCTCTTGCAAGTAGTATATGATAGGCCACATTTTCAAGCTGAACGGGCCGCGTGCTGCCCTGTGGCAGCCGACCTAATAACTAAGCCGAGAAAATATAAATTCAAACAGTGAAAAATAAGGATTTATTAATTTTAATTCAATTAACACTAAATGGGTGAGATCTTTCTGAAGTATAACTAACAGGATTATGTAGTTTTCAATTTAACCTATAATAAATATGGTATTATTACTATAATGTAGGTCCAATAATTTCTTAATCAAATTTTTTTCCACTTAATTATGATATTCTCATTGCTTGAACATCTTGTATTTTTAATTTGAAAAACATTTTATTATTACCGGCAATTTTTATATTTGGCAAAATACATTTATTTTCGTGTTATTTTTTTCTATTAATTCATTTTATGACCTACGTGTTTTATACGCATTAAAATATTCATGGTCTTTAAAATCACTTATATATTAAAAAAAAAATAAAATCGAAAAACAAGAAAAGTCGGTATATATTTGTATATATAAATAGTTTTATCAATATTTCAAGGTTATATAAATTCCTTTTTGCTATAAAAACATCACTTTACATACATCTACAATAATAAAGAATTTTTAAAATTAAAAAATTTTCGAATATTCGTTTGAATAAGTAATTAATTTTTTATAATATAATATTCATGAAATATAGGTATATAACAAATATATATCAATATACAAAATTATATAATATATCTAATATTATAACGCAGCAAATGTGCGTATTATATTTTCTTTATTATAACCAGACTTCCATACATAAGACTCACATTAAATATTGTATACAATTAAAATGTAGATATGCGTGTTGTATACTACCTAGCTATATTATATAAATGTGTAATTTTGAACACCTTTATTTAATAAATCTTTTTTAATAGTTTTCATATAGTTTTTAGGATTTCCCGTAAAATATTTTTTTTTTTTGCAAGAAATACACGCATACAAAATAGTTATTATGACTGTACGTGTTAATGAAGGACAAATCCTTTATATTTTATTAATAAGTATTATAATTTAATCTTATATAATATGCAAGGTATTAACTGAATACACAATCATTTTATATATCCTTAGTATACACTGTTCTAATACATACATATATGTACATATAATATACTAAAATAATAGTACAGAATAGTAATGGGTATAAAATATATTTATTCAAAATAACACGTGAATATAAAGGTAAAAATTGTTATTAGAACGTGTTATAGTAGAAAAGTGTTCTTAATTGCTTATAGTGTACTAAATTAAATACATATACATTCATACACAAACACTATTATTTAATTTTATATATTTTTTTTAAGTAATATGGAAGTGATGAAAACTGTTGCTTTTAATTTAAATATCAAATATATATATATATATATATAGATGTTATATAATTGTTATAATTGAGAGAATATTGTTAATGTAAAACCTTTTCCTATACATAATATAATATTTTTTTAAGGTATACTAGATATATTTTGAAGGTTGAATTATAAGTATTAAACGACATTGTGCGTGTTTTAAGATTTTCATGCAAAATATTTTTTCATATTGTGTATTCTATGTCGATATTTATATAGCGTTATTCTAATATTCTAATATAATATTCTTAAGAGTACGATATTGTTCTTCAAAAGGATTTAATTTAAATGTAGTAGCCATATGCATTAATTATGGGTAAGTATGTATGATAAAAATTACGGGAAAATTAATGCTTGATTTTACAAATCAAAAACTTATTTCCTATATTTACACTTCTATATTTATTTATATAAAATTATATTTTTTTTTATATTTAATGAGGTTATTTAACTGTTAGACACAATTTTCTATAAAATAATATTTTATGTAATTTTATTACGCAAATAATGTAAAAAATGCACCTTCTGTTTTGTCATTGGCTTTTCTTAACTCAAACTGCATTATTTTTCTGACAGTGTCTATGCTTGAAATTGGGGTAACATTGTCTGTTGTGAGTAAAATTACTTTATAAATTGGAAAAATCAATTTTCCACGTTATGAATATCCACACTCTACCTAAAACTAAAGCATATTATTTAAAATTTAACAAATTTAAGACTCTTTAATTTAGATATAGTCACACGTTAATAATTGGACACACGTTAATAATTGGATTCTCTCTGACAAAACCCCATAACACTTCACTTTTCCTACTTTCAGTAGACTTTTATAGTTGAGACTCTAAATTTTGAGGTAGGCTATATTTTTTTTTGAAATGTTATGTCTATAATATGTAATCGTAATTCTGGAAAAAATATTTTTCTTTTAATACAGGGTGGTTCGCATAAATCGGGAAATGATTTTAGAGATAATTCTTTGAAAAATTTCTAGCAAAAAAATTTATTCTGAAAAAATAAAAATTCTGATTTTGACAAGATTCATCTCAAAAATGGCTCAAATCAAATTGATTATAAGACGCAAATTAAAAAACAATCAACCATCAAATAAACAAATCCCCAATGGTTACTCTACGATGCATGGTTCCGAACATATAAGCATTTATTTATATGCAGAAACAATCTGGTACTTTTTCTTTGCTTCCAACAGGCTGTAGCTCGAAAATGACTATATCTGCACCCTACCCCCCCAGCCATATAATTTTTCACCTCTGAAATTTTATTTTACCTTATGCAAAACACCATGTATTACTATCACCACAAAAACAAAGTTCTCCTTTATTAAAAATTTTAATAAATCATTTAAAATTATATAAAATTTGATATCGTATATAATTTATATACATACACACATATATAAATAAATTTGTATTAATTATAATAACGCTTCAGATTTTTTCTTTGTTGCTTTCTTTCAAATACAATTTTAGGCACTCCATCAATCATAGTCACATTATACTTATTATACACTTATTATTTTGTCCTATGAGTATAATATTAGATAATAATGCTTATATACAATAATTTTATAATATCATGAGATTCATATCAAAAGATATTATACTATACAATAAAATCATTAATATTTATGTATTTACTTGGAAAAAAATATGTTAGTATGTTACGCTTTAACGGCTTTAGTAACATATTGAAATAATATTGTGTAACTATATTGTATAATATGATTGTATAGTTTAGATTACAGTCAAATTTTTAAATCTATTTTTTTTTGTGTTTTATACATTCAAGCTTTTTTAATTGTACAGGGATTTTTTTCAAAAGTAACGACGCAGGAGATGCCAAGAAAATAAATTTTTTCAAAAAGAATAGGGAACAAATTTGTTTGACTTCTTGCATGTCTTTAATGATGGAATATTTTAAGCTGAATTAAATTCTAGTACCCAAAATAAAAAAAGGCATGCAAAAATTTGGAAAAATTTCATATTATATGCAATACATTCATACTGTAAATTTAATAAAGATTTGAAATATCTAGAATTTCTTGAATAAAGTTTGATATTTTGAAATTGTACTGAAATTATATTTCACGTGAAATTTAACAAAAACATAATTTTAGCCAATTGGGAAAAATAAATAACTCTTTTTTTTGTCATTACAATTTCATTTTAGTTCTCATAGTACTTAATATAAGTTTTCTAAGATTTTTAATAGATGACCTCATAGTATTCTTCCCATTTTGTGAAGTGAAACAATAAAATATATAGTAAAACAATATTCACGTAATCTTCGGAATAAGGAATTTCAAAGCAAATGTTCATTTGCAGCATTATAAGGGAATATGCCTAAATTCTGCTAAAAATATTATTCAAAAAGATCAACTTTAAATTAATTTTCTAGATGTATCAAATTGAATTCTTAAAAATAAATCATATGTTTTTATAATATAAAAAATATTTTTGAAACTTGACCAGGGAGTTGTATCAAAGAGGAAAGTTTCATATAATTTATAAACTGATATATCTAAATGTAATTATGGGAAAGACCTTCACCAATAAATTTAAATAAAATGTAGACGAATATATATAATATTTGCTTTATATATAATACGTAAAGTAAAATACTAGTAGTATAAGACAAGGATTGTGCTACTACAATTAAGGAAATGTACATAAGTATAGTATTATTGAGTTCATATTAAAAGAAGTAAGTGTACACAAAAAAATAACACGACATGAAATATTCAAGTTAAATATTCGGACTATGCATAATGTAGCAAAACAGTCAACACTTGTTTAAAGAACTGATAATACAAGGTTCTTAACGCAGTCTTAGAAATTTGAGAAGTTAATATTTTAAAATATAAATTTCTATTTGAGAAGTAAATTTTAAAGCGAAATCAATAAAATTTTCTTTTTGAAATAAGTTAAGTAAATTATAACACACATGCATAAACTGATCCCATTAAAATTTATAATTAGAAGCGAAATTAGTTACAATTTCAATATTCTGGCCGTATTAAATTTCTTTATCTATCTTCTGTCTGTATTTGTTTAAAGTAAATTATTAAATACCAACTAACTTAGGATAAATGTTAGTGGATATTTTTTACGATTCTTAGTTCCTATGTTACTCACAGGTAACGCCGAAAATAATGAAAGTCTTATGAACAAGAAAGTAATAGCAAATTTTTTAAAGCGATAACCCTGTAAATACAAAAAACAAAAATAAATAAGATAAAACCATTTGAATTGAAAATTAATGAAAAATAAATTCATCGACCCGGAAAAATGTCAAAACTAAAATTTATAATAAATAATACCTATGCGTACGCATAATATACTAAAGTCTATGTACGTATGTTTATATATATATATATATATATCATATTAACATATATATACAGATTCCTGAACATAAGTACAATTATTTTTCCTAGAAAGTATCTATGCATTTTTTAAAAACAAAACTATTATTAACTTTAAAACCTATTGCAAAATATGCGAATCATTGTGGTTATGTTGTTTGGAAGCTAATATGGTAGCTGATCTCGGAATTCAATTTAAAGGAAAATTTTTATATTCTTAATTTTTATATAATTATGTAACATTTAAAGTTGCTTCCAAATTTTTGTTAACACATATAACACGTTTTGCTGGCAAAACTAAAAGAGATAGAGGAAAATAAAGAAAAAAAAAATTCTCATTTTAACGAGCTTTCAAAAACTATGACTCTAACTGAATTGATTGTGCTACTGTAAAACAAGCTCCTAATAGTTACTCTATCTCGCATGATTCCGAAGCATTTATTAATATGCAGGAAAAATCTAGCAACCATTTTTTTTCACATGGCTGTAGCTTAAAAGAGAGTATATTTGCCCCCCCCCCCATACAATTTTTTACTGGAAATTGATCAAATCATTTCTGAAATTATTTGCGATTTTATGCGAAACACCCTATATACATAATATGTATCTAAATTTAGATATTGCTTAGATATTATTGAAAAAGATCATTAAAGTAAAGACAAGACAGTTTTTTGCAAATATGTAGAATATTAAAAATATGTAAAAATTTGAAGAAACTGGCTCCATACAGATATATACAATATTTAAATTATGTTGCGATGGATAGTAAAATTTAGATCATATTCCAAAACTGAACCAAATCTAAAGCTGTACATTATTTTTCATATGATGCATACATACATAAAAACATGTTTTTGTATTTAAAGATTTAAGTTGACGTATTTTATGCTTAATAAATTACTTGTAAATTTATTTTAAAAACTATACTATTTGAAATACTTTTTTAAGCACATCGAAGTGCTCTTTTGAATAAAATTTCATTTATTTTAAAAAATAATATTAATTGGAAATTATTTTTTTAATAATGAAGAAAAGAAAATACATATTTTCGAACTAATTGAAGCCATAACTGGTTTAGAAAAAACGAAAAATATAGAGAACAATAGTTCTTGTATAATTGCAAGCATTAATTTCAAAAAGCACTAAAAAAGGGAAAATTTTGCGGATATTTAGAAATTTAGATCATTTCAAAATCTAGGATTTCAGGAATGTGTAGGTAAAAAACTCAAAAGCCATATAAAAGCAGCTGTGACTGAATAAAGTGGAGTTATGATGCTTTAAACTGATTCGAAGATCTTGTGTTATTACAAATATTTAATTATGATGAAGTTTGATCCATATAAATTTTTCAAATCAAAGGAAATTGTAATTTAGCGAATAGATTCTAATTCAGAAGGAAAAACTAAGAAAATTTCCGATAAGAGGAGAATTGGATACTTGGGTATATACATATGTATAAGGTAATTGATTTCAAATTCGTTTTATAAAACTAAATAACCAGGTATAAGTTATTGCTCTTTTCGGTAATTCTAAAATATTATGAAAAAAGTGAAGTTTTTCTTTAATTGTATTATTTTATTGTTATATGTCTGGTAAAATTTAATTTCAGTAAATGTATTTCGGTAAATTTTGCCTTCAATACCTTTTTGAGCTTCTAATAAATAAGTTCTACCTCTATGACTTCATTTTAGTTTTTAAATTGGGGTTTAGAATTGTTATATCCTCTTACCTAAAAGAAGCTATATGCATAACTAATTACATGCCAATACTTTATCTACCTGTACCTCTGTAGGTTTATTTATTTACAGATTTTTGTTTCCAAACATTTCCCTCAAAATTCTTTGACAAATATTATTTGAACGTTATACTGTAAAATAAAACCAATGTAAAATATCTATTCTATAGAGAAAGATTCTAAGTTGGAATTAAATTTAATTAAAAATTGTGTTTATCCGAAAATAGAAATTCCTAAAATTATTTGTCATGGACAAGATTTTCAATGCTCCATTGTCTCTTGGCATATGTACGCTGTGAAAAACAAAAATTGAATTTTTGTAAAATTTTTTGTCATCATAAAAGGGATTTTTTGAATTTTTTTTAAATTAGTAGTCTGAAATTATATTTCAAACACATAATACTTTTAAATATATTTTGTTTTAATTCATTGAACATTTGATGATATTTTCGAGTTCAATAAGAATGTTGAAAAAACTAAGACATCATATTGTGGTGCATAGTTTTTGATTATTAATTTTATATGGAAAAAATCTGTGAAACATGTTTTCCAGGGTGTTTTTCAAATCACATGTTTTTCAAAACTTGTTTTCCTATTGTGAATAATTTTTCTGATTTTTTTTTTAAATTAAAGGAATAGTCGAAGAGTATAGCATGTTATTCTCCTCTAGTTTGAAAACGGTGTTAGTTATTATTACAAATCAGGTTAGAAAATAAATTTTATTATTGAGCAAAATTGTCAATTAAGAAGTCGTCCATTCGATTTTAAATAAGAAAACCCATTTGATTTTAAATAAGACATAGTTAAATACATATTTGATTTGTTAAATTATAGACCCTTAAATACAAAATAAAAAGTTTAAATGAAAAAAATTCACAAAGTTAATTTTTTGTTTCTAAATTAAATTCAGATATGCAGCTAAAAAAATCGTACTAGATTGTGAAACTTATGAATATGTAGTAAGAAAATTATTACAATTTCAAAATTGTTTACTATCAGAATCTCCAAAAATTTAATAAAACCATAGAAATTTAAGAATGTGTATGTGCATAAGTAGCTGTATAAAAAAAATATTTTCAGTAACTTTTCTTTCCTGCATAAATAGAAATTTACATAAAATACCTACTTTTTGTTAGAAAATTTTTACTTGTATTTTTTATTACGTATATAGTTACGATTCTTAAATCCCAGGACACTAGATTGTGTTAATTACAAAACATTTTTTAATTCAACAGTTGGCTATATTTTAAATATTTTTATTATAGTTAATTTACTTATTCCATAGTAGATTTGGAATTCTTTTGTGTTTTGTTTCAGTTATAAAAAAAATAATTAAGAATTAAAATATTGAGGACAATTATGTAATTAGAGAGGAAAATAAAATTGTGATTTTTAGAAAGAATATTTTTTTTAATTTTTGAAAGTAATTTTTCCTGTAAATACAGAAATTAATTTTGTATTTTAATATTTTTGTGGTCAAATAAAAAGTCTTGTTGCGAAAAGTCAAATAAAATGTCTTGTTGTGGCTTTGAATAAGTTTTCAAAGTCAATGTTACAGTTTTTATTCATAAAAACTAAAATTATTACGCGTTATTTGTTGTTAGATTGCTAAAATTTTATTTAAATGCCTTTTTTATTGTAGAAAATGTGAAATGCATTTTCAGGATATGTTGTTGATACTAGAACATTCTAAAGGATTTTACATTCTAAAAAAAAATTAGAAATATTCGAATTTCCGCCTTAAAAAAAATGTATGAAAGCAGAATAACTTTTGCGTTAAAATCTTGAATTTGTATTTTGTTTATAAGAGTTCAGTCGGATTTAATAATTTCGATTTATTTGAGTACTTAGCGTTGATACACGTATACGATATTAGGATTCATCCGAATTCGTTCGACAAGAGTATTGAAAATATTTTTCTTTGAATATTTATGATTGAAATTTTCCAATTTATTCAAGTAAAATTTAGTGGTATGCAATGGAATTTTTATTAAAAAGTTGCTATAAAATTCTCCACATAAAAATTATAACGTAGATTTTTCAAGCGAGATATAGGCAAAGGAACTTCTCCTCTCCAACCACCACAGCCATCCTAGGCTTATTGTAGCCTTTCCATATCTCATTTAAACTATCATCGCAGAGCTAACCACAAGCACGAGCACACAGCGCCAGACCATCTTGAATGTGACATGTTATAACGTAATTAAAGGAAAATTTCAATACATCATAATAATGTTGAATCTATATAAAAGGCCTTAAGATTTTTTGTCAACTTGTTCACAAGCCTGTATTGCACCGGAGAACTGAAATTTTAATGAAAATTGTTTCGTTTAACAATAGTTTTGATACCATTTTGCTCTAGTTAATAATGTTGTATTATATAGCCTTAATTTTAGTTAATTAATTTAGTTACTAACTTAAACTTTTCAATTTTAAAAAACTAAAACTTTTATATAATGCGCGTTATTGCAACATATGTTGGAAATTTATTGAACTACGTATGTAACTTGTATTAGTTAAGATTTTTATTAGTTTTAAAACTTAAATTAAGTTATTTTTTTTTTTATAGTGACCCTATTTTAATATGGCAGGAAAAAGGAAACCTCAATAATTTTCTTAAATTTCATATACTGTATGCATCCTTTTTTTTTTAATAAGGCCTCTGTCACAATAAACTTAATAATAAAGTTTTGCCTGCAAAATAATAAACAATAGTTTTAGTTTACAAAATAAAAATAAAAATAACGATTTTAGGACGAAATTAAATAAAAAGATGCGGATAACTACAGTGTTTGTGCAGTATAATATTATCGAATAATTATAACTCTGGTATACACAAAAGTATACAGTAAATAAAATTTAAAATGTTACTATAAACTTAACCACATTGTTTGGAACTTGAAAATATTACTTAGAAATGTTTCCAATTAATATCAACGAAATTCTCAATAAATTCTTAACTATTTTCCACAAACTATTGGACATTGGAAATGCAAAAATTAATATTTAGTTTTCTTTGTGAACATTCAAACGGAAATTAATTTTCAACGAAAATATTTTTTAATAAAGAATTTACTTTATTATTTTGCCTGTTGTATTAGGCTGTCTTACTGAAAACATAGTTCTCAAAATTCTATAATATTTTAGCATTTTAAAAGTTTAAATTTGTTAAGTATTAATAAATAGTTTATTTCGTTAAAGGAAATTTTTTTTCTTTCTCCACCATCTCTCAAGTTATTGCTTCTCGAAATTTTGACCTTATTTTCGGCACCTTATATTTCCGAAACTGGAAGTTTTCTCAAATTTCTATAATTACAAAAAGCTAACTGTTAATTCTGTGTCATCAAAAAATATAATTATTTTTCTTAACTCAATTTGAACATTATAATATTAACGCCTTTTCAAATTTTTATTTTGCCTCATCCTAAAAGTATGCAATTTTTTAAATATTTTGGTATATAAATTAAAATAATTTTAATAGTGTAGCTAATTACTTTTAAAAGTATTATTTTGACTTGTTGAAGCGAAAAGAACTAATTTCAGGAAACCATATTACACAATATCATTTAAAATTTGTTCGAGTATTGTTAAACTGAAAAAAATAGAACATTCATGTACATACAAATATGGTTTTAAATAGTACAATAATTATGAGGTACATTAATGAAAGTCCTCGGGATCAAAAGTATTTTTGTACAGTATTACTATAGTACAGTACAGTATTTTAGAATATTAAAATCGTTTAAAATTCATTTCTGTGTTCTTCTTGTTTTTGTTGCCAAATTTCTACTATCTTATTGTAAATTCATTGTTGAACAAATTGTAAACTTATTGTAATCGAGAAAATTCTTTCAAAAACTTAATTTCACTACTTAAACAGAATTTATTTTTAAAATTCTTTTTTTAATAGCTTTAAATCCTTTCAAAATTTTTAAACAATATAAGTAAAAGACTTTTTTTGCTATGAGAAAACAAGGTTTCATGTATATAAAAATTAGACACTTTATAAAACTGAACGACAATCTTGTTTTAAAGAATAAAATCGAATTGGTTATTAATAACTCGAATTCTAAGAAAACACAAAACTCACATTATTTTGATTACTTTTATTGACAATCAGTTAAGTTAAGCTTCTATGAAAAATTCATTGAATTCAGTTTCCAAGTATCTCATCTCTATTCTTCAATTTTATTGGTGTGATTTTTAACATTCTTGGTTTCAAATTACTGCTTTAACGGATTCTATAAAAACAAATGTTTTAAAACTTATTTCCAAACAACTTAAGTTGCAAGAAAAGAGATTCTAATACACATTTGCAATATTAAAACAAAAATATTTAAAATAGAAAAGAAAATTAAATCGCTTCGTTCTTTTAATATTTTATCAACCTTCATTGCGCTTAAAAAATATTTGTTGATTTCGAACACAAATGCGATTTTTAAAACTTTCAGGTTTTCTTGAAATAGAAATAAGAATGGTTGAAACGTTTTCGAATAATATTAAATTTTATTATCTAAAAATAAAAGTAGATACTCGAATTCTCATATTCTATGTTAGATATTACGATACAAATGTATATGTGAATATATATATATAATTTTTATTTGGAAAGATTAAAGTAGAGAATATCATTATACCCTGCACTTCGTGAAGGGTATATTAACTTTGGTATGGAGTTTGTAACTACTTGAAGGAGCCATCTGCGGTATGGACATATATATATATTCTTGCTCAGCGTAAAATTCTGCGTTGATTTAGACATGTCCGTCCGTCCGTCCGTCCGTCCGTCCGTCCGTCCGATCGCACGATAACTCAAAAACGAATAATGCAATCGACATCAAACTTTCACAAGTTGCTTCTTTTGTGCCAAGGACGAACCCTATTGTTATTGGACCAATTCGGACAACGGGTTCGGGTAGCTGCCATACAACTCAAAGAGTTTATTTTAATTATTTCAAAAACTAATAAAGGTACAAATATAAAATTTTGTATACATGTGTCCAATTATATTCTAAATATGTTATAAAAATTATAATGGGGTAGCTGCACCGGTTCGGGTGGCTGCCATACAACTCCAAAAGCAAATTTTTTATATTCGGCAAAATAATAAAGTCAGATTCATGAAACTTGGCAGTCGTGTGTCCAATTATAGGTCAAAGATATTTCTGAAGTTTTGGTGGAATTGCTTGACAGGTTCGAGTGGCTCCCATACAAGTCCAAAAGCTTATTTTAAATATTTGGAAAAATAATAAAGTCAGATTCATGAAACTTAGCAGTTGTGTGTCCAATTATAGGTCAAAGATATTTCTGAAGTTTTGGTGGAATTGCTCGACAGGTTCGAGTGGCTCCCATATAAGTCCAAAAGCTTATTTTAAATATTTGGAAAAATAAAAAAGTTAGATTCATGAAACTTGGCAGTTGTGTGTCCAATTATTGATCAGATATACCTGCGAAGTTTTAGTGGAGTTGCTTGACAGGTTCGGGTGGCTCCCATACAAGTCCAAAAGCTTATTTTAAATATTTGGAAAAGTAATAAAGTTAGATTCATGAAACTTGGCAGTTGTGTGTCCAATTATAGATCAGATATATTAGCGAAGTTTTAGTGGAATTGCTTCGCAGGTTCGGGTACCTGCCATACAACTCCAAAAGCTAATTTTAAATATTTGGAAAAATAATAAAGACAGATTCATGAAACTTGGCAGTTGTTTGTCCAATTATAGGTCAAAGATATTTCTGAAGTTTTGGTGGAATTGCTTGACAGGTTCAAGTGGCTCCCATACAAGTCCAAAAGCTTATCTTAAACATTTGGAAAAGTAATAAAGTTAGATTCATGAAACTTGGCAGTTGTGTGTCCAATTATAGATCAGATATATTAGCGAAGTTTTAGTGGAATTTCTTGGCAGGTTCGGGTACCTGCCATACAACTCCAAAAGCTAATTTTAAATATTTGGAAAAATATTAAAGTCAGATTCATGAAACTTCTCAGTCGGATGTCCAATTATAGGTCAGACATATCCGTGAAGTTTCTATAGAATGACTTCACAGGTTTGAGTAATTGCTATACAACAATGAAAGGTGCAGGGTATAATTCAATCGGTTCATACCGACTGAAACGTTTTTACTTGTTTTAAAATAACAAGCAAATTGCATTTTCATTATGGTTTTTTTTTGTTTTGTATATTTCTACACTACGTACATGTATACTCATAAAGGTAAAGGATATTATGCATTTTTGTATAAAATGTAAACTGCATATAAGAAAAAATAATGACACTGTATTATAGGTATATACCGTAAAGTTGATTTTAATTTTATAAAATGCATTCAATTTGCGAAAATGATAGTTAAATAATTTAATTTAATGACGATTTTAAGGATTTGAATTTGAGAAAAACAAAAGAACGGAAAAAAATTTATTAAATTTTCAATAGCTTTTAAAATTCGGTAACTTAAAAAAGTTGTTATCAAATTTAATTTAAATTTAATAATTTTTTTTTGTTAAAAATTGAGGCAATTCTTATTTAGATATTGCGTTGATACATTCAAAATGTTTTGTGCTAAATGTTGGCATTTGTTCAATATAAACTGATAAAAATACTCAGCCTTGTTCTATTATAGAAGCATCACATTTGAGACTGTCATTTAAGTCGCATTTTTTATTTTTGTACTCAGTATTATTTTTAAAAATTTAATTATACTTATATCTTCTTCATTTTCTTTAAATTTTATTTTTCAGTAAGTTTTATATGTCTGTCGACAACAAAAATATACGTTACTAAATGTGACAAAGAAATGTGAAAATTTTCAAAACTGCGTTTAGTTCCTAGACTCCAGCAGAATAACATTATGGACATATTCATTTTGTGACAAATAAAGGGACGCGGGTCTAATAGAATAGAAAATCTGTCACCTTACACATTTTTATTTGCAACGCGTCTGGACCGATTAATTAATAAATTTCATGAATTATTAATTAAAAGAATATGTTTATTATAGCGGTATTCTTGATCTCAAATTTGATCACTTTGAAATCTGATTTTCTGATTCGTTTTGCCAACTCAATAATTTTGTGACTATTATTATTTTATTAACAACCTGGTCGTGTATCTTGCTTTTTCATTTCACTTTTTATTCACTTTTTTTATTCTAATAGATATTTAATTTTTCCAGTAAGATTACAATTGGATGTGCTATAAGACTTTCTATAAGACTTTGCAATTTGATTTTTGCATTTTTTTTTCGAATTATAAATTAAATGTTTTACCTTGAAAAACAAAGTGAATAATATGGAAAAATATGAAAAAATTCTCCTCATTCGAAAATTACATCGTAGAAACACATGAGAGTCTTCCTCTATACATCATAGGGGAAGACTCATATACATTCCAAAATTACATCATAGAAACACATGAAAGTAACATAGCGAGTAACATAGCGAGATAAGCGATCGTGCCAATAATCTGAGTATTCATAAAATATAGTGTTTGTACTCAGTTTAAATCTCCTATTAAAATCTTAAAATTTTCAATAAAATTTCGATCTTGATAAATTTTTTAAATAATTTTTTTTTTTTGCTTTTTCTTTCAGGTAAGTGCACGAATTCACCACGATTTATTCATCATATTTCAATTTATTAGTAAGTTGGTTTCAATTAGTTTTATAAAATATATAATATAAATTTAATGAAATTTTGAGTAAACCTATGTTTTGTAGGGAATTTATTAAATTTATTTTAATTACTGGGAGTGGATTAAACATTAAAAAGAATTTTTTACCAAAAACATTCTCGGAAACTATTGTGATTAGTTTAAATAGTATAATTGTGATTAGTTTGCAAAGTCTTATTGTTTTGCTCTATTCGCTAATATTCTACAGGTTCAAAATGGATTTCGGGAATTAATTGTAAATATTCGGGAATTGTAAGTCTTCAAACCTAGATCAACTACAAAAAAATTTTTATTCCTTTTCTCTCTCACTTCAAGTATGCATTTTAAATAAGACTTAGATAATGTGAGAGATTATTATACTAAAGAACATCTAATTGATCAACTTATAAATATTCAGAGTATTTCTTAATATTTTTTTAGATATTATTGAAAATGCTAATATTATCATATTTTAAGCTGACGGGCTATCAGAAGATACACTTAGGCCAGGTAGACCCATTGTAATACCACTAGATATCCATATTCCCAACCTAACGTGAACCAACTTGAGTACTTTAATAACAGGTTTGAATCCGTGGAAATTACATTCGCCATGTCCGTAACTCGCATAAAGAAATGCGAACCAAGAAACCTCTGCCTGTTTCGTCCCAAAGCTATGCGCGACCACAGAGAATAAGCCATCGTCTTCTCTTCCTCTTCATCATCACCGAGCCTCGTGCCGAGACAGTTAGTAGGGCGTTGCATCCCCAGTCTGATTGAAAATACTTTACTTTCCTTTCCAATATAATAAAAATTACATAATCTTAAAAATTTAAAAAATAAGCGAATACCTAATTTGTATAACAATTAATGGGTAATAGTATTTAAAATACAATAACTCACCTGCAAATTATAAAAATTAAAATATATTACATACAAACTTTCGTTTTTAACTCTTTAAGTATTAAGTAAAAGCAATAAAATAATATTACTCGTGTTTCTCATATTATGTATGATAAAAATTTTTCATATCCTTTTTAAAATTTTTATGTGTCTGGGAATGTTATTGTCAAATACAATGTTTTTTTTTTCTTTTGTTTTTTGTCAAAACTGGTACATACTTACATTATTACTACATAATGTTATTTATTTAATGTCATTGTATGTATTTTTTATATTTTTTTTCTTTATACTTACTTTTGTTTTTGCTTCTTTGTGTTTAAACAAATTTCACTTTAAAAGTATTACAACGAATTTTGTAATACGTACTTAAAATATCCTTTTAAACAGTTCAGTTATCAAAATATAAGGTTGGGTCAAACCAATGTTTTGTAAAGTAGCACTTCTCCCTTCAACAAATAAAAATACTGTTTCTTCACTCTACTACGTATTTTAAATTACTGCTATTCATATAATATTAAAGTATTTTAAAAATTGCATACATTTAGGATGAAACAAAAAAAAAAAGTTCAAAAAGGCTTTAACATTATATTGTTTTGTTAAAATTTGAAAGTTAATCACGTCGTGTCGAATTTTCTAATTCTATAAATTTCGAGATGCGACAATTTGGGAGGGGGTGCTGGAGGAAAAAAAATTCTTTTAACGAAATCCTGAGATCTAGAAGAATAATGAATCAACCTGAGATCTAGAAGAATAATGGTATCAAAAATTAAAAAAAAAAAAAGCAAGTTTAAGATAACGGTTCATTTTAGTAGTCATTTTGTTTATTTAATATTGAACTATTGTGGCACAAAAAGGGAACAAGCCAGTACTCTTTTGCGTTCTGCGTTATTGTCAAAAAATAGAATTTTTATGTCTTTAAGGGGATAGGAGTGAAAATTGGTAAAACTTCCCTTTTACGGAAGTTTAAGGTTCTTGTAAAGATCTATTAACATATGAAATTTCAACTTTCTGTTTTCAAGAGTGTAGAAATTTTGTAAACGTGTCCACAGACGGACGGATGGACGGAAAGAGTAAAATTAAAATAATAAACACTTTTTTTCTAAAATTTTTTGGAAATGTGATGAAAAGAGAAAAAAAATTAAAGTTTATGTACATATTTTAAATCTATAAGAACTTATAAGAACAAATAAGTGAGTGAATTTGAAAAAAACAAAAAACAAACAGTATGTTATATTTAGCATCCAAAAAATATATTAGCATCCATATGTATGTTATGGTTGTGAACTTGTCGTATATTAGAAGTGAGTAAATACCTATAATACTTATTCATTTTAGCTCGTAATTTTAAAACAAATTCTCTATTGAAAAGAAAGGAGTAATCAGAACATTCAAAAGTTATGTAAGCATTTAAGCTTCTTTTTGGAAGTTTTTATGTTGTTTATTATTTTCTAGATATTATTATTGTTAAAAAACATTATTTGTTAAAAAGTTTATAAATTATACAAGTATTTAATGAAATTGATATGTTAGAAAATTTTGTAGTAGAATATGAAAAAGTATTCAGCTAGTTTGATAAATAAAGTGTATTTGTGGTACAAAGTATTTACCGTAACAGATCAGTCAATAGTTTTGTATAATTTTATTAAAGTTTAAAATATTTTATTAGTTTAATCGGTAAATCCTTAAAATATAACATTGAAATCATTTTAAATTATAAATAAGAAATTTGTAGTTTAGAGTCACAGTGATCTAGTATAATTCACATTTACACAATCTGTTCTTAATTCAATTTAATCTCGTATGTAATTAAGATTTTGATGTTAAATGTTGGTATATAGGAAAAATGTAGTTAATATTAAAAAACATTAAAAATGCCATGCAAATTCTGAGACTATAAAATTCAAAAATAAAAATCAATTAATTTGCTCGGCATATATCAATGGTGACGTGCACAAATATGCTAAGTAGCCAATTTTTCAAAATACATTTCTTTACATTAATACTAATTTCGAACGGCCCTCTTTATGTGACAGAGGTTTCAGTGACGTAGGTGTATTAGTTTCTGAGAGCGGCGTGGCACAAATAGGTTAAGTTAAAGAATGAAGTACCAAGAAAAGGCTTAGTGCTTTCCTAGAATGTTTATGTTTGCTATTAACAGTTTTAACATTATTACACATTTTCTGCTATGTGCACAACCTTTTGTTCAAAAATTTCAAAATGCTGCCTTGCAAAATTTTTAATACTCGTATGCGCTTCACCATCGATATTATCATTACTATTATTGCACATCAATAAATTCCTTGATGATCGATTTTATATTTAGTTACAGAACTGTTGTACTAATATTTGTAAACTTTAATGATAATTAAGAAAAAGTAAGAAATTATCTAATTACACTAAATAGACCATTTTTAATTGAAACTAATCGGGTTGGGGATGTGGAAATTGTAACTAAATAGTTGAGAAGAAACTATATTTATAACCTATAACAAATCGCGACGTGTAGTCAGCCATTATGATTTACAGTGATTGACTCTGTGGTACTGTCTTGTTTTTCGATTAGCTTTGTTTCGTATGACATTTTCATTGTTGAAAAAAAATTTTCCATTTGTGATAATCGTTCCTAATTACTCGTCTCAAAATGACGGTAGCTGTAATATAAAAAAACTTTTAGAAATAAAAAATTACATACACTTTTTCTGTATAAAATCTTAATGAATACATTATTAATATTGCTTTCCAACTTAATTAGTTTCCCAAAAAAAAAAATACTTACTCGTAATATAAAAATTTAAGGCTCTCGCAAGCAATGAAAATATTCATTCAAATTTATAATATTGTACAATAATTTGTAATATGAATTTTCAATATGAATGAAAACCAGAAGGATATGCTTAATTTTTTAAAGTAATATAAGTTTATTATACAGATGATTGTTTTATTGTACAATTTCCTTTCAAATTAAATTTCATTTTCCATTCAATATATATTCAATGTTCTAGAATATAATTTAATTTTGAACGAGTCAAAAAAAAAAAAATGTAGAGCAAAAAATAGAAAAAAAAAATTATTCAAATTCATTTACGAATCCATCAGGTATAAAATTACCTTCGCTTTCTATATGAAAATTAAATTAAATTTTTCATTTACTTTTCGAGGTTATTAAAATTTTTCATATATATAGTGTCTTTTTCCTATCACGAAATTTAATATAAAATTTTTTTACATTATGGTACATATTTCGTTTTCCATCTGTTATACTGCAATAATAGAATTTTATAATTAAATTAATTTTCAAATATTTCAAATAGATTTTGAATGAAAGAAATTTGAATAGGAATTTTATTTAATTTACGTATATATTATAAGATTTAAATTAATAATTTTTTTATTGAATTAGAAATTAAGTAAATTTTATAAAATAATACTAGCAATTTAAGAAATATATGATAAGGTATTTGATATTGATAAGGAAAATATTGGGCTATATTTAATCGAGAAAACACGTAAATACCTGGAATTATTAAAATTGTAAAATTAGGAATTATTTAATTTTAAAATTACTCAAAATATTTTATGAAAAAACGAACAACATTCTTCAATTAATTTTGTAAATGCTCTGTTGCTTAACATTGCTTTACAAATAAAATGTACTCCTATTTCGTTTTAGTTGATTTAATTAGAAAAAATTATCATTTTCAAGATAAAAAATAAGAACATATTCAACATTATTTTAATCATTTTTCAACAAACTGACAAAGACCAGGTTTGCTAGAGTGCCTTAATCAGAAATTTTTGAAAATTATTTTCATATCGGAAAACCATGAGCTAATCAGTGATTCCGAATGAAAATTGTTATATATTTCAGTTGTAATTATTAATAAGTAAATGAAAAATTTATTACAAGACTCATTCTTAATTCTGTGGAAATTTGCCAAAACCCGATTACCCATTTTTTGGCCAATTTGAGTTAATGATAAAAATGAAATGTTAAAGAATCAATCCTTACTCTACATACATCACAAGTATAAAAAATAAAAATATTAAAAGTTGTTGAACCCATAACCAGATAAACCTAATTAATAAATTTTTTCAAAGTTGTAAATTTCCAGAGAACTCCATACGTTAACTCCATACAATAAGTTTTTCCGACATAGACAATCCAAATTCTTTATTAGCATTAGGAGAGAATATTCTATTAACATGATATCCTTGAGTTGTACAGTGAACTCACATAAACCAATTATATTTTGCTTTTAAATTTTTTTCAATTTTATAGACAGCGATATTATCATGCTCATATTGTGTAAGTAAATTAAAATATGTTATGTAGGCATATACGTATGTACTCTTGTTAAATTTTTTAATATATCTGCGATATCACTTTTAAAAAAATTGAAAAAAAAAGAGAAAAAAGTAATAAAAGGTAGGAAATAAAACAATAATAATAATGATAATAATAATTTCTATATAATTCATTATATATATATATATATTATGTATGTATATATATGCAAGTATGTCGTAAAATATTAAAATTGATAGAATGATGAAAAGCATTGATGAATTTAATGCCAGCGGTAATGAAATTCAACAGCTGCCTCTATATACCATATATAAAAGTTAATATCCTGCTCGAAATTTTTAGTAATTTTTGTTTTAATTTTATTCCGTATAAATTAAATTCTTTTTTCAATAATAATTGAGGAAATATTTACGATTTTCAATAAAATTAAAGGAAAAATAATAAATATAAATTGAACATATGGAGTTGTTTTTTTTTTAAATTTAATTAATTCACATACATATACGTATACTGTGATATTAAAAAGGAAGGCAATTTAATATATTTATTTAGAATTTTCTATTTTTATATAACAGTTCATATATAAAATCATTAAACAACAAAGTGTCTTTTTACATTAACAGGTAATGATAATATGAAAAATATTATTATTTTATTTTTGAAATTAAGATAAATTTTGTGGTATAAGTTGATATCAAATAATTTATTTTATTGTATCCTTAATGACCTAATTCTTTTTGAAAATTCCATTGAAAAAAAAATGTTGATTTTGTAATAATCATAGTATGGTATATTTGCCTGAACTGGGTCACTTATTTCTCCGTAATTTCTCTAATTATTATTGTAAGATATTTTACTGTTTTGCTTTTTTTTTTGTTTATTCGATGTATTTTTATATCAAATTTAATTGTAAACGAGAAAAAAAATAGAGTTGACCTTGTCAACTGTGATACCCGTGCGAATTTGTTATCCTATGTGCGAATAACTAATGTGCCATAACTAACTATGGGGCAGACTATGACTTTAAGTTGCCGTATTACCATATTAATTTATGCAAAGTTTCAGTACTATGTGTTTTTCAAAATACTGGTTGTGCCAAACTACTATTGATGTTGTATGGTAGCTACCAGAAAGAGCCAAGAAATTTTAGCGAATTTTATCAAGCACATCGGCCCTACTAATATATTCACTTGTGTGAAATCTCAATATCACAGCTTTTATAGTTTTTGAGATATAGTCAAATAACTTTTGAAGTTGTATGGCATGTACCAGAAGGAGCCAAGTAATTTCAACGACTTTTATGAGACACATTGGCCCTACTAATATATTCGTTTGTGTGAAATTTCAATACCATAGCTTTAATAGTTTCTGAAGTATAGTCAAATAACTTTTGAAGTTCTATGGCAGGTACCAGAAGGAGCCAAGTAATTTCAACTACTTTTATGTGACACATTGGCCCTACTAATATATTCGTTTGTGTGAAATTTCAATACCATAACTTTTATAGTTTCTGAGATATAGCCAAATAAATTTTGAAGTTGTATGGCAGCTACCCGAACCGGTACCCCGATCATGTCCAATTTAAATAGAGTTCTGGAACTTACTATAATAAATCATTTGTGAAAATTTGGTGAACTTAGCTCAATTAGTTTTTGAGTTATCGTTCGGACGGACGGACGGACGGACGGACGGACAGACAAAGCTAAATCAACTCAGAATTTGACGCTGATCAAAAACATACACTTGAGTCTATATCTAACACCGTTATTTCTTAGCGTTACAAACGGTAAGGCAAATTTAGTATACCCTTCGAACATACGTTCGTACGGGTATAAATAGACTAATTACAAGGGATTATTTTACCTTTTTGAGAGCACTTTTCCTAAAGAAATTTGGAGAAAAATGTTTATTGGTTTCACTACATCCGCCCGTCTGTCCGTCCTTTAACCAGGTTAGAAAACTTCTACACTCTTGAAGATAGAAAGCTGAAATTTCATATAGATCTTTACTAGAAATTTATGTACGTCGAAGAAAATTTTTACTTATCTCCCTCCTCCCCTCTTAAATTTGTAGCTCCCAAAACTCTAAAAATGCCATTTTTGAGCTATGTACTATAGCAAAACCATAATCATTATTGAAATTTTGAAAACACAGAAAAATAGTAGCCTGCTTCTATTATAACGGGTTACCATACTTAAATTTTAAGAATTTAAAATTTACCTTTATCTAAAATTTTTTTTTTTCCCAGATTTTTGATATAATTTTTCTATTAGACCGCAGGTTGCAGAAGTCTGAAATTTTAGCAACTTTCTGATACTAATAAATAGTTAATTTCAATGGAAGAAAATTTTTTTCAATTTTCAACCCCTCTCAAGTTATAGCATTTCTTCAATTTTTAGCAACTTATATTTCCGAAATTGCAAGCTTTTTCAAATTTCTATGAATGTAGAAAGCTGATGGTAAATTTTGTGCCATAAAAAGATATAATTATTTTTCTTAACTCAAGAAATTAATACTTGAATTCGAGCATCATGTTAACGCCTTTTACAATTTTTTGTTTGTCTTATCCTAAATGTATGCAATTTTTCATATATTCATTTCTTCGTATCTGAATGAAAATAATTCTAATAATGTAGTACATAACCAGATTTTTTTTAAAAGCAGTATTTTAACTTGTGAAGGAAAAACTGCTACAATACAAACCATCTGTTTAACCCAATTTTATTTAGGTTTTCTTTTATTTGGAAAAGTTGCACATTTTTTTTTTTTAAGAAAGTTCTAAGAAAATTGTTCACTATTTTAGAATTAAATCATTTTAAATAGGCGGAAAGTTTATCGTATTTTCCTTATAATAGGAGAAAATTTTAATTTCTGACGAAGATTTTTAAAAGCAGGGAAACAGATACGTAAATTTGTAAAAGAAGGTGGCGGTAGAAAAGTGTTTTTATCTTTTATACAAGTATTCGAAGTATTGAAAGTATTAAAAGTATTAAAATTCGAAGTTGGTAAATTTTATAGTACAGAATAAAACTTTAATCATTATAAGATTCTAATACTTGCTTTATTCTTGTGAGATATAAAAATACTAAATTAGTATTACATTTTTATAATATTAGGATTTTGATACGACCAGCTCTATAAAAATTATTTTTTACGATACTTAAACATTTAATATTTGTAATGAATTATTTATGCAAAATAAGATCCTTTTATATATTCAACCACATTAATAAGAAAAATTATATCATTAAAAATTAAGTAATTTAATCTTAAAATATCCAGAAAATTATCCTTTTACAATTAAGTATGTATTTAATATGTTCTTGTATAGGTTCTTGTAATTATTTTAAATTTATAGTTAGGGGAGAATAACCACATCATTTAAATAAAAGATTTCCACTTAACCACTTATAGTGCTTTGGTTTTAATATACAAATTTTATTTTAATATTTGGTATTTAAATTTTCCTACCTTGAGTTCATTAAAAAAACTCGAATATTTTTTTTAATGAATTAAAATTATTTCATGTAGAATATTTTAAACATGTAAAATTTAATCCAGTTTGCATTAAAAATTAAATTTATTAGAATTATTAAAAAAATACAGACACTAATTTAAATGAATGCAAAAGAAATAATAATTTTAGTTTTTTGAAAAATAAAAATTTAGAATACTAAACAGAGTATATGTAAACAAAATCAATGTTCCATATACAAAATTCACGTACAAGTTCAGATCAGGTCCCGACGAGTTATACAGAAAATAATTATGTATTTTGCAATTGGCTGCATCTCATATTATAAATTAGCACAACAATGCAACTTATTAAAAATTTTTCAATCAATCGTTGGTATCTTTGTATGAACCACAGTTTTTTTGTACATATTATATAGCTGCCATTTTTTTAAAAGCCACAAGATATGAATTTGTAAATCGATACACGTTCATGATGTGATTATTGAGAATTATATTCAGGCTAAATGCGAAATGATGAAGTTCTCTCATTAATATTATATATAACAAGTTTTTTGAAAAATACGAGATATTTGCATATTAAATTCAAATAAAACTAAGAAATACGAACTTTCCAAATAAAATTTTACCAAAATGACTAATAGGTCCTTAATTTTATGTTTTATACTCCGAAAGCTAATAATCAATTAACCTAGAAATTTCCAACGTTTATAATTTTTCTTATAGGTATTAATGGAACTTTTGCCAAAAATACTCATCTGCTATTTCAGATAATTAAGAGCAAATATATTATTATCTCGATACATCCATAGGAGATCGATATTGTGCTCCTTTAAATTTAAACCCTTAATTATTATTATTTTTTAAATCGAAAGTAAGCTGAATAACGTACACCTGAATTTTAAGTTAGTCTTCTTTTCATTACAATTGTTCTCCATTACACGTTTCGTACAGTTCGATAACTTAAGTTGGTAAACTCACTCTTACATAAAATACTAGTTTCAGATTTTTATTTTATAAAACATAATTTAAAAAAAAATGTTAAAAAGTTGTTTATACAATTTTTTTTATTCCCTTTTTTATTTAGAAAAAAAAAATTCTAATTATTTTCGAAAAGTTAAACAAAAATATTTTTAGGTTAAATTCTGCTTTCAACTTTTTTTAGGATGGGGTGCAATTTTTTTTTTTTACTCCTGAGAAAAAAATTATATTAAATTTAATGGTATTTAACAGTAAATAAATAAATTTTTAATTTATTTACGTAGTTTTTTACATTTTTCTCTTTAAGTCATAATTTATGTTTTGTTTACAAACAGGAGTAAAAATGAGCACCAAAAGTAAAGAAACCATATTAATAAATCTTATGGTAAATCTCTTTTATATCGTTTCACCTAAAAGATTTTGTGTTTCACATTTAAGGTTAAACAATTATTAAGATATTTATTATCATTTGAGAATCTTTATTATGTTGCTTTCTAAATTCTTAAATATCGTATTTTTATCATCCTTATTCGAATTGTATCGCAATTTTTTCTTTTATTGACCCCATTATTAATAATTAAGGGAAGTATTGTATTGGTAATAAGTTTTATATGTCGTATTGCTTGCGGAATATTTGGTGATTCTTTGTCCGCGTCATTATTTTAATTATAAATTAAGGATTTTTCACTTATAAATAATTTTCAATATCAAAATTTTTCAAAAAGAATTCGTAACACAGGCTAGCATGCATTTGCAAAATGAGAAAATTTTATATAGGAATGAGGTTGAGACTGTAAGGTAGGAATTTTACAAATTCTAACTGATTGAACGCTTTTAAATTTTATTAAAAATATGCCTGTAACATGCTCTCTTCATTTATGATATCTCTCATTCACTATAATACTTAATCTTTTACCAATCTAAAAATCACCATTAATATACGGTTATCCCAACTGTAATATTTTAATGGTTTTAAGCACTTAACTTAATGGATATTTGTTTTGATAATTATTATATACATATAAATTTATTGTATATTAAAAACGTAACATATAATATTGGTTAGTGTTAACCAGTGGTAGTATTAGTTTGATTTGTGTATAATGTCACAATTATTATTTTTGTACAAAATATGTAAAATTTTAGTAATTTAATCCGCATTTCACTTGTTTAGTCATAATATAGGAGCAAGGTAACTGATTGAATTTATTATGTATTTTAACAATATGACAAAAATGTTTTAAAACGCACTGTTTATTGTGATTTTTTCAAAAAATTTGAGTGAATATTATGTAATTAGAAAAATGTTACTCACTACTTACAAAATTGAATATTGAAAATTTAAATTAGAAATGAATTGCAGTGCTTATTTACCTAAATACTTTTAAAATTTTGTTCGCTATTTTAAATGCATAATAATTAGAAACCAAACAGTGTCATATAATTCTCATTTTGAAAATTTCCTACAAATAATTCTACCACTACTTTGTTTTTTGTTTGTTATTTAACCCATTAGTGTTCTCTATGCAAAATTTTGTTCTGTGCAATTTCAATATTATAGTGCTATTGTGCTTTAAATTTTTCAAGAATCAAAACATCTTTAGGACAATGATATTAAGACAAAATATAGAATTTAAAATTCAAAATTTCTATTAAATAGTAGATTGCGTCAATTTGAATAGAAATTCGGTAATCAGTTTTGATTGCTGAACAAGACAAATTAACATCTGATGTGAATAATAGGTTTTCTTTTTATTTTAAAATAATCAACAAATTCTAATATTTTTATCACAATATATCCTATGGTAGGACTGAATGACCGCCAAAAAAGAAGTATGCACATAAATTTTTCTCATCTATTTTTTTTCTACAAAAGAAATTTATTTTCAAGGGCTATTTCATAATTTTGGTAATGTCTTTTTTTTTCTCATGTTCCCTTCAATATAAAAAAAAAATTTACCTCATTAAAACCTGATGTTTTAGAAATTTTAATAGGATTATATTAGAGTAATTTAAAAAAGAAAATATGGTACTTACTTTCGTGTATTTTTCTCTTGTTTTGTTGTTTTTTTTTGTTTTGTTTAAAGGTGAGCAGCTCATACTAACTAAAAACATTCTATCTATATTGAAAGTCTTAAAACGAAAAATATTGTATCTGCATTGAAAGTGGAAAAAAAAACTGAACGTAGGGAAAATTTAATGTTTTGCGCAAAAATGTAATTGGTTCCTTTGTTTTTCTTTTGTGCTTATTGTATTTTGGCCCTTTTATGTATAAATTTTTACCTCATCTTTAAAATATTTTGGTATTAAAAAGAAAAGGCAGAAAAAATAAAATAAACGTAACATAAAATTTTTTAGAGGAAAATATTTTGAAGAAAAGAAACTGTTGCAAGAACCAATTTGTAAGACATACCAAAAAGGAAAGAGCAACTAAAATAAAGAGCAGAAAAAAGTAAAGAAAAAGTTAAGTGCCTAATATGTATTCGAGGTTATGGTGAAAGTAATAAAACATGGAAGAAATGAACACAAAAAAAAGGAAAGGAAAGGAAACGAAAACCCATTCTTATGAATTAAATAGGTTTGCCACTTAAAAAGGATGCTTTATATATGGGAAGGATTCTTTATTGTTTTTCTTTTGCTTCTTGAAATTTGTCAGGTGTCATCGTCTCATTTTTGTATGAAATTTATTATTCTTTTATTTTTTTGTACTCCTCATCCTTGGTTCCTTTTCTCAATCAGTCCTTCAAATGTATAACAGATATTTATATTCACTTGAGTGATTTTTAATGACTTTCTATATATAATTATATATTTGAATAAAAAGTATTAAAATTTCACTTACAATGCATAAATAAAATTAATGAATTCCAAGTTATTTAAAAAGTACACATAGGAGTTCAAAAAAAATTTACTTATTTTACAAATTAATGGGTTAAATTGTTATACTATGTATAAATGTAAATGTGGTATAATAGATTTGATGCTTAAAGGAAATTATTAGTTATATAAGTACTAATTAATTAAAAGTGTATTCATTAAGAAGACAAAAAAAAAGAAGAGGAATATAAAAAAATATGAAAATTAAATTAAATTACCTTGAAATTTCTTTTAGATTTTTTGTGGTATGAATACCTTAAAGTTAAATTTTGTATAGGGATATTTGTTGAAATTCTTTTACTTCTATATTTAAAGCATTTCTAAAATTAAGTATACTTGTATTTTAAGATGAGTAACTTTAAATAACATAGTAAGTGAAAATTTTTTGGAAAATGTTGAGAAATGTGGAAAACATTATTAAAGAATATTAAATTGAGTTTATGAATTTCTGATTTTCTTTGAAAAATATTAAGTAATTTGTTACCATACCACACGGTAATAGAATATCCAATTATTTAATTGAAATTTAATGTGCAATTAAAGTCATTTTATAATAGATTCAATTATTGGTAATGTTCGAAATTTTGGATTATGTGGATTGGCTAATAATTCTGTAGTTCTAATACCAAAAAGAGAAATATTATAATTAAAATTTCATTAAGAAAATAATGATTTGTGTTACGAAAATCTTACGAAAATTATATTGGAGCAGTTATAACGCTATCAGTCGGCCAGAATTATATTTATTATCAAGTTTTATTTTAATTTTGAATTTTTACCAGATTTACGACGGATTAATAGAATATAATGTGAAGATTAAATAAAATTATATTAATGTGAAAATATATTTAATAATTAATATAACAGAAACGATATGTGACTATTAAGAAAGAGTCAATTATGATGAAGCAACAGTGGTGAATGCAGCAGAAGCTTTTATAGATGTTAGCAACATGCAAGTAGTGTTATTTATTAAGTTGAGTTTTTGGTCAAATTTTTGTTTTTTGTAAACTCTCTGCAAATCTGAAAATTCTAATTCTGAAATACTTTTGTACCATCAAAAAACTTTAATTTTGACGATATTTGTATCTTAATTTTGAAGATTTGTATGGAAAATTTTAAAAATCTCTTTTCGAAGTTTCGCACAAAAATTTAACCAAAATATCATCATTTTGATCACAAATTTTCATTTGGTACCGCTATATACAGCAGGTCTCTACCGCGCCCATTTGTGTCAAGTATTGTACATACCTTCTTAGCCGATTCCTTACTAACGAAAATCTATACCCTATATATAATGCACAACCATGCAGAAAATCATTCAGGTTACTTCAAAACTGATTCAAAAGAAAAATAAAATTTAATATTATTTAATATTGAAAATTTAACGGGTTGCAGTGGCATTTTTCCACTATTTTAATTACATTTAAACTCTCAAGGAAAGTTCTTGTTAAAAACTAAAGCATAAACTTGAATACCTATAAATGGTTAACTTTCCAAAAAATTCTTATTATGTAGGAAAATAATTCAACTAAATTGAATTTTCATCATTTTTAATTTATTACCTTTTATTTCTAAAACTGTAGAAACATAAATTAAAAATTTTAATTTAACAAAAGACAAACCATAATATACAAAGAATGAAACAAGAAGAAAATTAAAGACCCAAACCCTTAATGGTAAATAAATCTTTAACTAATAATTTTAACTTTGAAATTATACCATTAAATTTACTTGAAAGATTAATAATTCGCTTTATAAGCAAGCATAACGTATAAAATCTCCAATGGAATTAAAATAATCAAAATACAATAGAAAAATAATCATTACCTCTCCATCATTTAAATTCGAAATTTCTTTAGCCTGTGTTCCGCCTCATGCAAATTCTATATAATTTCTATATGAGAAATATTTTGTGATCTACCATTTCATGGTTATATGAAGAAGTACACAATTACAATCCACAATTTCTTTCTTAATTGGAATAAAAAATTGAATTTTGAATTCATTTTCTAAAGGAAGAAACATAGAAAAGAATAAAGTTGGGTCAAACCAATGGTTTGTATTGTAGCACTTTTCCCTTCAACAAGTGAAAATTCTGCTTTTAAATACAGTCTATGTATACCTATGAAACTATTAAAATTATTTTCATTCATATACAAAACTATTTCTAGAATTGCATATATTTAGGATGACGCATATATGCAGTGTTTGAAATAAAGCAAAAATTAATATAAAAAGGGGTTAACATAATGCTCGATTTTAAGGATTAATTGTGTGAGTTAAGAAAAATAATTATATTTTTTAATTTCATGGAACTTACCGTTAGCTTTTTGCGTTTATAAAAATTTGGAAAAGGTTGCGGTTTCGGAAATATAAGGTGTCAAAAATTCAAATTTTACGAATTTCAAGAGGTGATAACTTGAGAGGGGGTGGAGATGGAAAAAAATTTTCTTCTAACGAAATGAACTCTTTTTTAATGTCTAAAAGCCCCTAAAATTTCAAGCTTCTGCAGGCTAGGGTCTAGAAGAAAAATGACATCAAAAATTTGGAAAAAAAGGAGTTTAGATAACGGTAAATTTGAACCGCCATTTTGTTTTTCTAAAGTTTAACTATAGTATATCGCGCTAGGGGAAGCAAGCCACTGCCTTTCTGCGTTTGCAAAATTTCAAAAATGCTTATCGTTTCATTGCAACAAATATTTAAAAAAGGCCATTTTTAGGGTTTTGGGGGGGTATAACTTCTAGAGGGGGGGAGATAGGTAAAAATTTTGTTCTACGGAGATAAGTTTCTAGTGAAGATCTATGTACGTATGAAATTTCAGCTTTCTATCTTAAAGGGTGTAGAAGTTTTGTAAACAGACACACGGACAGACGGACGGACGGACGGACGGACGGACGGACGGACGGACGGACGGACGGACGGACGGACGGACGGACGGACGGACGGACAGAGTGAAACTAATAAGCACTTTTTTCAAAAAATTTTTTGGAAAAGTGCTAAAAAATAGAATTACATTTGGAATGGGAACAAGGAAAATTGAAGGTTAATTTCGGGGTCTATAGAAAACTTAATTTCAATCTTATTTTCTATTCATGTCCTGTGTATTGCTCTTTCTATCAGAATACAAAAATTTACATTGGAATTATACATTTTTGTTTTCTGTTGTTCTTTTAGTTTTGTTTAAACTCTAATGAATTTCAAAGCCTGAAAGTTCACAGAAAAGCAATTATTTCAAATGAGCAACTTTGTATAGATTGTGTATAAACTACTTGTATATCTCATGCTACTTCACCTTATATATTGTTATGTAATAAATTTATTACTTCGTTTAGGATGCTTGTAAGGATTCACAAGAAAAAAATATTATTTTTGTATACAAGCGATCTATAATTATGTGCGATGCAGCTGTTTGAGGTTAAAGAGTCGGAACTTGTTTTATAAATGTGGAACTAACTTATTTTCTTTCAAATCTTAGGAAATTCTTGTTATACGTACAAAAATAATTTTTAGTAATATTTTTAAGATTCATCAGTTTTTTTGTAGTTTTGCAATTCTTTTAAAGGACTGAATTCAAAATTTTTTTAATTCAGAGTAGGAACGCAACCAATAGAGAAAGCAAATCCCAGTAAACTCCAGTTCATATCTTATTAACAATATTTTGAGTCATAAAATTAATCTTAAAAGTTCGTGTAAATTTTTTGATTAGCATAGTACATTGATGATGTTATTTGGTAATCTCGCTCTTGTTAAGAAAACTAACACCCCCACAATGCGTAGTATCGATATTTTCTTCTCCATACCAAATCAGTTTTAGATACCTTATTGCACCAAATTCTACCGGGTAATGATTGATTATTCAGAATTTAATTTCCCGAAACAATAGCTACGAAATTTATCATTTTTTCTTAAATTTTTCAAACAATTTTTTTTGTTTTCTGTTCATAAATTGCTGGAAATTTCCTATCTTTTCAATTTATGAGATTTTTCTAATTATAATATTCATACATTATAGCTATAAAAAAATCAATTTAATATTCCTTCATCTTATAATATGGCCGAAGCGTCCTCCTCTTCTTCCGTTATAATTTGTTGAGTTTATTTAATTTTTTTTTCTATTTCCATACTTGAAAAATCTGCTTCGAGTAAATATTTATGCTAATAAGTTAGTAAATAACCATTTAAAAAAAAAATTTATCATGACACCCGGACCCATTAGCTTTCTTGCTTATTTTTTTCCACTAAAAAATATTTGTTTATTATTGTTCTTAAATGTAGTTATGCTCCGTTGGTGTTCTGATTTTAAATATTTCTTTTCTATATTCTTTTACCAGTTTAGTTTGCTTGTTTGTTTTTTTTTGCATCGTTTTGGCGTGTCTCTCTGGTGATTTTAATGCTTATTTTCTTATACGAGTATAGTTCTTTTTTTCCATTTTTAATTTTTCTTACTTTACTATATAAACAATTTTCATTTTTGTAAAGCATCAAGCCATAGAAGAACGTATATTATAATATTAAGATATACGAAAATAAAGTTGACGAATAAGGAGGTACACAAAAATGTGATGATGTCAAAGAGAAGCCAAGCAGAAAAATAAAATTTTTGTATATGTTTGTATATAGAAAAAGTAAAAATAATGACTATGAACGAATAAGAGAGCAAAAAAAAGAAAAAAAAAATAATAGCGAAAGATTGATGGCTCGTTGACTATATACCACCCCAATTATACCGCCATAGGGGAAAGTAAAAAAAAAAAGAAAAAAATTTTGATGTTATAATATAAGAGTCTAAACTAAAGGGATTGCTGTCCCAGAATATTCTATAAAAATATGATATTACACTTAAGTATAGATATATGTTTATATGTAGGTGTAGGTCCCGTATAATATATTATTTGGTAGTATATTGTAAGGCGGCATCAGGGGACATCATTAAAAAATATTACTTGTTGGGTATAGCCAGAGTACTAGTAAGGTTGGTTTCCTTCATTTTTTTTCTTGTTTTCTGTTGCTTTGCTACTATACTTTGGTTTCTTCGGTATCTAAATTCAATTCAATTTAAATTTTTATTTTTTTTTGGAAATAAATTTTCTAGACCAGAAAGTTGAAACAATAGAGCCGGAGAAGAAAAACATATAAAATGTAAGGGAGAAAGAAAAAAAATGAAACGACTTTTTAAAAAATTGTTTTTTTTTCTTGCGTTTTTCATCCATTTTATCTTTTTTTTTTTGTTTGTTGTTATTTATGGTACGCAGTGATAAATGAAATGAACTGCTAAGATTGATTTTCGAAAAATATTAATTTTATTAAATGTTTTTTATGTTAATGTTGGTATAAATATCAAGATTTTCGCTACTTAAATTTTATTAAAATTCTATATACAGAACGGAGGCGGCGGAATGAAACGAAGACCAAAAAAAAAAAATGAAATGAAAATAAATTGTTTTGTTACATTACCACTCATTGTTTTTGTTCTTTGGACAAACTGACACTTTCATCATTGAACAGTTGATATTGTTATTGTATTATATGGTAATATCGAAGTCACACACTAACACACAATAATAATATTATAAATATTTACGTCACAAAATATAGTTACAAATTTATTCTTATGTGTATGGTGATTTGACGTATATTTTTTGTGATTAAATGATAGACAGGAAATATAATTAAAATTGATTCATTGAATTGAAGTGAAAATTATGTCAAATACATTTAAATTTTGATTTATTGGCATATATACGTACATACAATGTGTATATGAATATTAAATTTATACGAAATTTTCTGATATAATGAATTTAAAAAATATTTTCGAAATAATTGAATTTGTTTCAGTAGAATAAAATTCATGTGAAAATTTTATTATTTGTATTTATATGAATTTTAAAAAATTTAAGGTATTTAATTAAGAATAAATAAAATATTAGAGTTTCTAGAAAATTTACAATTCCGATAGGTTTTGTTTCTAACATGTAGTTTGTAATTTATTTGATTTGATTTTTAAATTAGAAATCAGCCTTAAATCGAATCAGTTGCAACAAATTTGAAACTTTTCCGAGTAAAGAGCAAAGGTTCTGCCCATTTCCGCCTACCTGCTGTGAATCAATGCTTTATAAGCCCTAACTCTGTCTACAAAACCAACAAGATCTATTAGTATCTTCGCTCAAAATTTTCGGTTGTTCCTTAAGATTACATAGAGTTCTTCTAAGAAAAATATATTATTTTTAATTATATGATTTGAAAAAAGGCTGTAAATTTATTTTGTTATGAATTTTTACTGGAATTATGGGTTATATTTCTAAAACTTGAACACGAATGTTCGCAAACTGGTTGCTGCATAAAAAGGATGTTTTCATAAAATTACTGTGAATTTAGGTATTTTATTATATTAACAGGTTAAATCAAACTGTCATTTCTGAGGTTGAAGGAACTTTTTCAAAATTTCTGAAGAATTGATTTACAGAAAATGAACGTGAATTAAAATTAGCTGGTAGGCAAAAGTTCCTAAGAATATCAATCCAGATGATTTTCTTATTTAATCCAAGGTGCGATGGTTAATTATTTGTCTTTTGGACTTGATAATCTATTAAATTGGCTCGATAATCTGTTAATAAGTTAGTAAATAACCATTTATACACCACACATTTAGTATTTATGTATGTATATAATTTGGTATTAATATTAACAATTAATATATGTATAGGTAGTAATATTTTTATTAGCTACCTAAAAATATGCAATTTTTTTTTTAAATTGTAAAATATCACAATTTCTAATAATTCACCGTTATTCTTCTAATTTAACTTGAAATAAAATAATGGTTAAAAAATAAGAACAGGAAACAATTTTAATATTAATTATTCACTAATACACTCATAAAAAATGCAATTGTAAAATTTTGCAAAGTAATGACGGTGCGGCACATTTTTTAGAATTTTATAGAAATACATTAGAATTTTTTATTTTAGTATTATTTTTTGTTGTACCAAGAAAAGAGAAAATTAAAATAAGAGAAAATTTTGCTCTTTTTTTTCTCTGTGTTCGTGGATTTTCTTTTTGTAGGTTGTTCACATGTTTGTGTTTTTTATTTTGGTTATTTTGATTTCCTTATTTTTCTTTTTGAATGTTCCAATAAGTGAAATTGTTTTAAAATAACAGAATGAGGTAGGTGGAGCACTTAAGATTAATGGATTGAATTTGTAGGAATGATTTTTACATAGAATTTCCAAAAATTGAAATTTATTTTTTTTATTTCAAAGGACATAATATATATATATATGAGTTCAGTTTAATTTGGTATAAAAATTTTTTAAGTATTTAGATAAAATTATGCTACCAAAAATGTAATAAACATAACGTATGGATATCTTGTTCTAAAAAGAAAAATAAAGTCTTCAAATTTATAATTTGCCTCACTTGGGTAATTTAAAGTCCATAAATACGCAATCATTTATATGAAAAAATTCATAAAATTATTGAAAAAAAACTTTAGGGCAAAAATAAAATTTTAAAGCGAGCCTTCAAGAAAATTTGGCAATATTTTCTTTTAAACAATAGCTCAAGCGAATGAAGGAATACCAATGGGAATAAAATGTAAGGGACATAAAAAAATTTTCATTTAAAATTATTTTCAGTGTGCGTTCTTTATTCTTTTAGAAGACCATGTTGATTTCTTTTCAGAAATAAAACATGTTTTACTATTCATGAAAGATTAAATTTTTCCTAGAAGCAAAATTGAATTTTTTATTAGAGTTGATTATGGTTTATAGTTATATATTATATAAATATACCATAGATGGCTACATTATACTGTTGATATGTACACTTGGCCAAAATTTCAATTACCATAATGACTTTGATCAATATAAAAATAATGATAGTAGAAATTCCTCTGTTTTGTTCCTCTTATTTTTGAAAATTCATTAAAGGAATAGAAAAAAAAATTTTTTTTGTTCATTTTATATGGTTACGAATTTTTTTCGGAGAGTTGAAAAATATAAAATTAAAGTACATATTTACATAATGCGTACATTTTTCATTAATTTTTATTTATGACTAAAATAAATGTGCATAATTTTAATAACAATTTGAGATGAATATTTCGCGGTAAAATAAATGAAGGTTTCTGTTTTATAATGGGTAGCTTCGAGGATGGGAATAACATAAATTAATTTTTATTGTAATAGCGGCATATATTTGATTAGAGAATTATTCCAGTTCGTAAAGTTTTCATACATTAAGCATTAGAAGCAGAAAGTTATCAATAATATGCAAAGCAACTTAGTATAAGTCGCATAATTTTTCAGAGCTATTGGAGTTGAAATTAATATAAGACAAAACTTAAGGAGTTTCTGATGTAGATATGGGGAATCTTAAATTGAAAGTTTAATAGATATAGAATTTTTTAGTGGTTCTAAATATAGAGTTTTGGCAATTAACACCATCACACTTAACATCTCTACTGAAGAGAGACGCAATTAATAAGATAAAGAAAGCGTGATAATATAATTCAAAAAATAAGGAATTTGAACATTTATCAATCCAAAGCAGTAAACATCGAATATTATTATACCATTCTATTAAAAATAGGACAACAAAATTTTTGCTAACAACAAAAAAAAAATTTCTTAATAGCGAGTCCTACAGACATATGCATACTATTAGGCGAAAAATCTGTCTATAATGTGCAAACACAAAGTCAAAAGTGAAAGCGGATCATTGTTGTTCCGGGAGAGTCTAAAATGAATGGTCAGCTAAATTAAATGTGTAATGACTTGGTGCCGGTATCAATGTATGCAGTAGTATAACAAAATTAAAAACTTGGAACTGTGTAATTTGGCAGAGAAAAATTCAAAACAATAGCTAATAAAAAATACAAAATGAAATTTTCAAGGACATCAAACAATATTTTCAAGAGGACAATGAAAAAGAAAAGGTATACTATATAACCTTCAATATGACGTAAAAATTCTTGATCCTTAATTAAAAAGAAAAACGCAATATAAAAACATCAAATTTAATTTTACAAAAGGAGTTGACCAATTTATTGTTTTTTTTTTTCATCCTTTATAATATTCTTTTTTAATCACAATTTGCTAGACTATAAAGATTAAATTATTAAAACAGTTCTTGTTCAATAAGAATACAAGCTAGATGTTACACTTATGGCATTGATACAAGTAAATAACCTTCAATTTTATCAAACTTCTTAAAATTTTATTCATTCAATCAATTTTAAGCCTTTTGTGTTTTCTTCTTTCTTAAATTATATTTTTTTTTCGTTTGGAATTCAAAGAATTTTGTTTTCTTATCTTCTTCAATTTATATTTTATTCTGGTCTCTAATATTTTTGCAATTTATACATGTATGTGTGCTTATATAAAATATTATCCTATAAGTATAAGTTTGTTAAACAATACCTAGGTACAAATTTATTATTATTATTTTTTACATAACGTAAATATTGAAAAAATATTATTGTTTTTGTTGTTGTTTTATTTTTTTTTAGTGACCTTGACTATGTTAAAAGTATTGACCTTTATTTATATATAAACTTTTATAATAATTTTTGAACTAGAGTCAAAGAAAAGTGTGTACAATGGCGATAGCGCTTTTATAAAAGCAAATAAATGAAAACAAAAAAATTTGCTTTGAAAAGTTGAAGGATATTTAAACAATTGATTTTCATTTAATCCTTTGATACGTTAAAGGATAAAAAAGAATTTTTTAGGCTTAAGGTTATTTTTTATTTTTGTTTGTTGCTTGCTTTATTTTTTTGCTTTTCATAAGCAAATATACTTGTAAATTGATTATTTACGTAGTAGGTCTGAAAAGTTGTATTAACAATTTATTTTTATAGTCATTCTTAAAATATTTTAACCTATTAAAATGTTAAGCGTTTCAGCAAAAAAAAAAAAAATGAAAAAGAAAAACCGAAGAGAAAGTTTTTATTCTTTGTCTTCAATGGTTAGGTACTTACATAAGTGTATTTGTAGAGAAAAAAATAAGAGCTAAAATATTTATAAACTAAATGTTTAATTTATATATAGTACAAGAATAATAATACTGAAAAAATTACCAAAAATCTTGCAAAAAATTGACTCTTAAAGAGAAATTTTTAAAGTTAATAACAAAATTTTTTGTTTTTTGCTGCCAAGGGCAAAACATATTTTCAAGGATAAAATTTTTGTTTATCGCTTGAAATTTTGAATTGAAGTTTTCTTTTAAATTTATTCTATATCAGGTTTTATAATATTGAATTTTTTTTTATTTTAAGAGAATTTTATTATACAAAAATTTAAAATTTTATATATTGAATACGCAAACACAAGCCATTTTTACTTGATCTCTTTAAATTCGCATATGTCTTAAATATACGAACTTGTATGTTTTTAATAATTCATATTTTTATACACCTAAGGGCCCAGGCACATATGCAATTTAGACGCAAAACTTTAGTTGCTCAGATGTCCATCGAAAAATTTTAAAAATTGTATGCCTTGGTTTAGGACTGGGTAAATTATAAAATTATAAAAAAATACATGAAATTTATTTGAAAGTGCTTTTAAGTACGAAAACTTACTGCTATAAAGCTTACTGCTATACCGTGGACTTATAAACAGTTTTAATTTAAAAAATTTTAAAACATAAATTTTTAACATTATAAAAATTGTGTATTTGTTTGTAAAACTATTTCTTTTTTGACAAGAACGGGCGCTATTTCAAATGGATCAATTCCGCCAATGGATTGTTTCAATTACAATAGGAAAAAATTATACATATTTAGATGAAATTATACCCAATTTCGTTTTATTTTATATATCCCATCTCTATATATTCTGGAAATTGTAATGAAATTCCTGCCGTTTCGGAAAATTCCATACAACTTGTTTGTATTCATTTCGATATTCAATTTCAGCATATTCACATTAATAAATTGACAAGAGCAAATGCTTTTTAGAAATTTTCTTTTTTTTTTAATTAATTTTTAATTGATACAATAAATTTTCGTAAATAATGTGTATGAAAAAATTGGTACATACGAAAAACTACTCACAAAGTCACTCTCTCATATATTATTGAGGAATACTCTCCATCAACCACAAAATATGCTATACTTAATAAATTTTTACTTTGAAAATTGCAATAAGATAACGAAATTTCTTGAAAATTTCTTTCCTCATGAACCAAGTAACATTTCGCTTCAATTATTATTTTATTGTCACAAACCTAACTAATATTTTGATTTCAAAATTATAATATAATTATGATTTTATATTAAAAATAATAGGAAACAATTAAATTTTCTTATTTAATTTTTATTTAACCTCAATATTTTTCAACATTCACAAAATTATATTCAGTCTAATGAATTCAGATTAATTATTTTGTTTATATTTAAAAATTATGATTTTTTCCAGAAAACTCACCATTTCATTTTCTCTTCAATCCTTCGTTAGTATTCAAAAACATTGAAATTTGTTGTTTTTTTTTTAAAGGAAAACTCTTAAAGGAGTGCAATCAAAATCGATGAATATTTTAATGGAAAATTTTCTATATACTTTTTTTTTTAAAACGATTTGTTCAATACCTCATTAAATAAATAAAAAAAAAAACTCAAAAATAAATAAAAATTCCGGCGTCTCAATTGAAATCCTCTACAACTTTAAAAATTCAATAAGAAATCAAAAGTTCACAGTTGTGCATGAAAAAAAAAATTTTTTTTCTAGAAAATTTTTAGTAAAAGTAAATTGAATAGCACTTTAATTTTATTTTAAATTTGCTTCACTATAATGTTGTAAGTAAAATAGTAAAAAAAATTGTTTTCATTTCTTTAGCACATTCTCCAAAACTTACAACCAATAAAATTGAAATTTGAAATTTAATATTTTTCAAACATTGCAATGACAAGGTAGCCATGTAAATTAACCTTTATATTAAACCGACTTTTCCAAAATTTTACACAATATTTCTCTGTTTAATGGAAAATTGTAGGTGCCTATAAGTGGTTTGTTTCGTCGAAACAAAATCGTTTTTTCACATTATTCTCAAGCTCTTGCTTTTTGAGGTGAAAATTACCAAATATCTAAACAATTTGTGGCTTTTTATTTTATCATAATTGAAAGCTTTACCAAAATTCTATATGACAGCAAAAACTCACAGTAAACTTCTTGCCATAAAAATATATAATTATTTACCTTGACTCACCCAATTATCTAATTGACCGCCGAACTCAACCACTTTACGTTTTAAATTTTGACTTTCATCCGAAAAGTATGCAATATTTTTTTTTGCACAATAGAATATTTCTTACATTAAAGAGAATAACTTTTTAAAAAAAAAAAATATTTTCATTTATTCAAGGAAAACGTGCTACATTATAGACCGTTAGTTTGATTTGATTTTATTTTCTATTCATTCCTTGAATCTCAAACTGAATAAAGGAAAATTAAGTCCTATAAGAAAATCTTTACAGAAAAAATGTCTTTCAAAACCTTTTTTTTTATTTTTGATATATTTTTGCTTTTTATATTGCTGCCTTTTGCTTTAGAAATTTTTTTTAGTTTTATTTTTTGGTTCTTACTTTCGGGTGTGGGTGAGTAATGAAAACAGTTAAGTGGGAAAGAAAAGTTCATTTAGTCCATAAATATTCGTTTCATTTCTTCAATAAATTTCATTTTTATTGCGGAAAAAAAAAACATGATACTCGTACAAAAAAAAAGGAATATTTATCCTTTCTTTTCTCAATACAAATACAACTTAATAAACAACAACTATTCAAAAAAAAAAAGACGAAATTGTCCACAATGTAGGATTTTATGTAATGTTAAAATAAAAAAATTTCACATTACTAAAGATTTGATCTAGGTACTTAATAATATTGTGCACAGTATTTTATATGTATGTATATTATGTTTATGTTAGTATAAGATGGTTTGAATCTTTAATTGCAAAAATAACCCAAAATGTTAGAGATTTTAGTAGAAGTTAGAGTAAATTTTAGTTATATAATGTTATTTGATATGTGGTGAATTGGTGTCAACTGTGAGATCTATGTATAAAGAAAATTTAATTTATTTTTAATGAAGTGTTAATTAACTTATACTTACTTAATAAACCATATAGATTTTGTTTGAATTACATTAAGAAAATTTATATGTTAAACTGTAAAATCGGATTACTTTAGAAGGAAAATAATGAAATATTTTGCATGCAAACGTATAAATAAATTCTATCTTGAAACCGGATTGTTGATAACGCTAAGCTTCACATAAAATTATATTGTGGTAGCTAGTATAAAAGATTGTATGGATGAAGTTAAATCTTAAAAAAAAATAAATTAATTTCCAATTAAATATGGGCTTGAAAGAGTTAAAATTTTTTTTAATTTGAACAACTAAGATAAAGGTCAAAAAATTGTCTTATACCAAATAATATAACTCACTGATTAATAAGTTCATTGCAGGGAACAAATATTTCCTCAGAATTAAATACGAGAAAAAGTATTCCTATATAACGAAAACATTTTCATCAGTGTATTGAAAAATTCATTTCTTATTTGAAATCCCTAATAAATTTCTTATAATTAAGAACATTTTAATATACTATTATATACATTTTAATATATTGTTATATAATTTTTAAATATGAAATGTATTGAAATTATTAGTACTTTCGACCAAGTGTTCATTGAAAATAATATTGAAAATGACTATTCTCAATCAGTATTAAATGTGCATTCATCCGGATTTACTTAAAATATTTAAATGCAAAGTGAAAAAATTCGAATTCTGGGAACGGCGCCCGAGAGTATTTATTGAATTTCCACCTTAATTAATCCAATATTATTATATTCGTTGTAAATTGGTTCATTATAGTATTTCACTGAAATTGTCCGCTTAGGTTCCTACATCATATATTTTAAATTTAACACTTCGAACAGAAAAATATAAAAATAAGTATTAAAAATATGAAACTTCATTTATTAATACTATTACCTTATAAGATTGTCAATAAGCAACAAAAAAAAAAAACAATACACGTGTAAATGTGTAAAAAATTCCGAAAACCAATAACCTCGGAAAAATAGAGTTCACACACAATCAAATCTCTATTTTACAAAATCGGATAAGGATACGTTGAAATTTTTTTATTAATTAAATTTCCCATTCAGTAAAGTTAAAATTTTGAAGAAATTGGGTATTTAAAATGGGACCAGTTTATCATTATGTGCTATTTGCTTTTTCCTTCGCCAATTTCGCGATAAAATTGCATAATATTCTCCAAAATTAATATACAAACTTACCCATTACGGTACTTAAAATAAATTTTTACATTTCTGACGGAAACATTTTCCCTTTTTCATCTCACTCATTGAATAAAATGGTACCAATCCATTATTATGATAAATATGTCAAGTAAAAGATTTAGAAAAAAAAATGCCAAACCACAAATTTATTATTGAATGAGTTATGCGTCACTGTATACTTTCAGCTACAAACACAATTTTATAGGAAACGGAAAATACATTTCATAATATTAGTGAGTTTTTTTTTTTTATTCTTAATGCTCTTAGTAGCACCACATAAATATAAACGTAATTATGTATAGGATGTTATAATGGACAATAGAAAACAAAAAAAAAAACAAAAAAATAAAAAATACAAGCAGTTTTTTACTTTCATTCCATATTCTTTTAAGCTGCTTAAATATATGGGTTAATTCAGAATTTCTAGATTTTGTGACTCGATTATTGTATAAAATAAAAAAAAAATATAAGAAAATATAAAGTTACGGGTATACAAGGGTATAAGTACAGAGTGTATTTTATACTGCACCATTACATTGCTTCCTACTTTTTGAATCGACTGCCTATTTTGGTTAAGAAAAAGCAATGCGGGGTTAGCGAAGTTCGAGAAAATGATTTATTATTGTAGAATAGGCTCATAATTATAGTTGATTTCTAAGGTATAAATTGCTCTAATTGATTCTGTAAAAATTTCTTTGTAAAAAATACAATATTATGTAGGTACGATAAGTTTAAGGGAATTAAAAATTTGATGAACGCAATCATTTGTAATTAAAAGAAAAGGGTAATTTAACAACCCGAAATGGAATAATATAAATGGAAAGTAGTGATAAATTTAACTCAATGAATTCAGTCGATCGCGAGATAAAATAAATTTATTAATTTCTTAATAAAGTTGAATTTTTCGAAAATTTAATTTGAAAAAATTTTTTATAAATAAAATGCTTTTCCCTTATACAAATTTTGTTAAACATGAATACCAACTTTCCCTTAACTATCGAAACAAAAGATTAGACATTTACATGTTATTCATACATCAAAATACAAAGGCCATCTGTCGACTGAAATATGCATAACTCTCACTTAAGTGACTCTTACTGAGAATAGTTTGGAGCTGTTATACTGAAAGACTTACAAATAACACAACCAATATTGAGTGTTCAATACAATTTGTATATACTTTTCATTTCTATTCTTGCAACTAATCTGCTTACGATGGTACACTTTGTATGTATGATTATGTATTTAATATTTTTTTCAAGTAAAAGGTTATTATGAGGTTCTTTTTCCTTTTTGTTATTTTTGTTTGTCCGTTAGTATAACATATATATACAATTAAGCTAAGTATATGTAGATTGTATATAAATATAAGGATAGAATTTTCGAAAACAAGATGGAGTTAACCTTGTAAAATAATTTCATAAAAAACATAAAAGTAATAAAAAACAAAAAAAAAAATATAAAATAATATAAAATAAAAAAACAAAAGTAATTTTCTTTTTTTATTTTTTTTATGTATATTATTATGTTGAAAGGACATGGACATTAAATTATGAAATATGATTTTATATTTCAATTTCAATGTGACATTTTTGTGACAACGCGCAAAGTATACGCAATGAAATGTTCGTTATTATTATTATACGATCTTAATATTTATGATTATTATTGAATTTTTTTTTTCTCCTTTTTCTATGTATTAAGAGTATGTCTTATAAGAATTAAATTAAATTTAATTTTACTTCTTTTATTTTTGCAAAAATTTTAATACTTGCATTTCTTTTAAATTCAAAAATTTTCAACAGTATCCTGATAATTCACAATATTACCGAGTATTAATTTCGAAGTTCAGACTTGGAAATAATAAATAATTTGAACTGATATCGGACTTAAAACACCTTATTTTTTATAGTTTTTGTTTCTGGTTCTTTTTTTATGTCATTTGTCCTGATTTCTCTATCTGGATCATTAGAAATTTAGCTCACTAGTTCAATTGATAGTGCATTCGCCTAAAAAGTAGTGAATTACTAAATCAAGGGCATTATTAGGAAAAAAATCTTAATTAAATTTTTACGCCTTAGCCCGTTCCTTTGGCCACGACAATCCTTTATTAGCTGAATACTATGCGTTATAGCAATAAAATATAATAACATATAAAAAACTCAAAAGATCTTCAAAATATTTCTAAATATTAACACAAAAAATGTAATTCACTGGGAGTACTATTTGACAAATCAGAAGAAAGAAAAAGTTTCGAGAATTTATTGAAAATTTTGTACATATTCGTTAATAAGAAAAGAAGCATTATATCTATACAAATTGTAGTCAAGCAGTAAAATTGAGAGCAAGACATTTGACATTTTAAATGAAGGCAATTTTGTATTAATTATATTCGGAAGTTTTTTTTAATGTTGTTTAAATTTCTCATAAAATCAATAAGTAGAAGTCCTTCTTTTTAATGAGGGAAAGTTTCTATATGGTTAATAACTAAGGATGCTTATTATAGCATAGATAGTTATAATATTTGCCAATTATTTCATTTTTTTTCCATAAATATTAATTTGTGAATTGGTTGAATTGTGTTTAGTGTACCACTCATACATTCATATATGTACTGTACTGTAAAATAATTTCTTGTCATCTTAAACTCATAAACTGCATACTCATATTCCCATACCCAGCGAATAGAACTTATTTAAGAAACATATTAGGTCTATATAAAATGCAAATAGTTATAAGTATATAAAGGCATAAAAGCCATACTATAAAATTATGGTACAAAAATATTCCTTTCAAATATCACAGAATTTTCCACAAATTATATTAACGACAATGATTGAGTTTTATGAAAGAGGATTGATTTTTTTTATTTTTTCATTTTTTCCTTTTTGTTTTGGTGATAGGAAGGACCATACATTCATATATAATTTTTTTTTTTTATAGAATTTTTGATGATTTGAAGAAAAGAAAATTTCTGTATTACCAATCATTATCAATGATTATAATTTTTTTTTATTTCAAAATTTTTTTAAGTGTTCGACTTAAAGTAAAAAAGTTTTCCTAAAGTTCGATTAAAGTATATTTTAGTAATAAATGAATTTAGTATTGGAACATGCCAATAATTCCGGAAACTACTGAATTTAATAATTTATTCTATGGATAAATTTTATGTACGAGTATTATTCTTCCATTTTATGATTTATCCTTGTAACGAACTTCTAATTAATAAGTAGATATAAAAAAAATTTTTGTGTTTTAGGTTTTTAGATGTTTAAGCAGTCAATATTATGCCCAATATTACTATAGTTTTTATTCTACAGCTTAATCTTTAAAAGTATTTGCATTTTAGTGGAATGGGCTCATATACCTTTTCATTATAATGTGATTTTATTGAATAAAACACAAAATTTCTATATTCTTGTTTCGGCGTGCACTTAAACTGAATACACTCATACCTCACTTAACAGAAGCTTGCCTTACGAAATTCCGGTTTTACGGAATTCAAAAATTAAACCAAAGTCTGTAACGGGAAAAAAATTCAATTTATGAAAATTTTTTAAAATGCTATTTTTTGCAAATTAACAAGAAATATATGTACCTATATAATTTTGGTCAAAAAATTATGTGGTTGAATCGTAATCTAAGTAAAAAGATTATTAGTTGCGTAAAGCGAGGGAGTGTAACTACATTTGCTTAATTTGTTAAAATTGAAATATTAAAGTTCACTTTACAAAGTAACACATTGCTGTTTGTACAATATAAAATTTTAGTATGTTTGGACTATAATTTTATTTATTCAAGAATTTAATTGTTAAATCTCATAAATCCTTTTCCGTCATAAATTCAGATAATAACGCCTACTCAATTAAAATTAAATTCCATTCTTTTTGATAATACTATTAATCGCCCCCAAAAATATGCAAAATTTTGAGTGACATGGCAATTATGACAATTTTTAACTAATAATAATTTTCCTCATTCAAATAAATTTTAAATTTAAATTTGGAAAAAAAACTTCATTCCAAATCACTGCAAAACTTTTAAAAGTATTAAATCTTGCTGCCGTAAAATGTAAGGATTTTCCAAAAATAGATTATTATCCTTAACCAGAATATTACATATATGAATGTGTATATGAGAATATCAAAGAAGAGAAAAATAAATATGTTGTGTTCTTTAAATTATTTATTTATTTTTAAACTTACATGTCTATATATACAATTTTATATGTATACATATGATATCGTATGTATTTTAGACGTATAAACTGGAAAATCCATTAAAAATGAATGATCCTTTTTACTCTTAATAATTTTTATACCATATTTTTTACACTCCTATTTTTTATATTTTGTTTGTTTATTTGTTTGTTCGTTCGTTCGTTATTGTAATCAATCAAAACTGATCTAATATGATTCACTTAGCTATAAAATATATTCTATTATATAAGAATTTTGGTATGATATCTATGTATTCGGTGTTTTAGTATAAAATCTTATAACGTAAGATTTCAAGGATTTTTAAGATTTTGTTTTTTTTTTAAGCGAAAGACAGAAAGAGAACTTATTTATTATTATTGTTATTGTAATTTTCCATTGTTTTCAACATAAATATTTTCTTTTCTTTGAAGATTTTAACTAAATCTTTTTATTTTTAAATTTCATAACTTATCCAATCCGTTTTTATCGCCGGTTTAAAAATTTTATTCATTTGTAGAAAAAAATATTTTTCGTAGTTTTTTTGAAATTTAAAAAAAATGCTTTTTGTAGACAGACGTTGTTTGATATCACTTAATAAATTAAAAACACACAAACAAGAGGGACTGCAGGGACTGTTTTTAGTAAAAGAGACTGCGGGGATTTTTGTTTGTATAATAACAATTATTCGAAAAATAGAATGCATTTCTGCTGATATGAATTTTTAGGATGCATTTCTGGGTTGTGTGTACTTGTATTTTTGAAAGACAAAAACAATTTTGAAGCTTTGTCCACTTTTAGTTATACGAAAAAATTCAGATAACTTATAGAATTTGCCTCTTATCTACTTCAAAAAATGTGTATATGTGTGCATAGAAATACTAGGTATTTTACGAAACCATTAACTAATAAATAAAATTTTTGAAATATGTGTAGACAGTTTTCAATATCAGTGCATACTGTACCCTATTTTAATAATTGGCAATATTTTAATACATATTTTATTTGGTCATGGTATTCAGGTTCTATATCCTGGAGAATATTGGATTTTAAGACAATAAAATCAGCAGATTCAAAATCTTTTTAACATATTTTATAAAAAATATTAATTTTTATTAAAATAACAGTAACATACTTACGAATATTCAGGAAAAGTTTAATTTGATATGAAGCTTACTTTATAGTGTTCAATTAAATTTTATAGTTCGAAAACAATTTATTTTCTTGGGAGTTCTTTTCGTAAATTATATTTCAGATACTGCACTCGTTTCTAATTTAATATTATGCAGATATGATTCAGTAGCGTTCATACATAATGTGTGATTATACTATTTTTACTGAACGGGTATGGGGTACTGACACATGCCTAAGTTTAAAAGCAATAAATTTATATAATAGTATAAAATAATTTTATGAAAAATTTATGACCATCTTATAAAATTATAATGACCGCAATATAAAATAAGTGGAAAAAAAAATTAAAAATTGATTTTATTTTTTTCATAAATTAGTCCTTTTTTTCTTCTCTTTTTCGGAGTATCCTTTGTATTTTTTTCATATAATTTCTGTAGTGTAGACTTGTGATAATATTTATTCTATAGTATAATAAAATTTTACTAATTTTTAAAATAAAATTTTCAAGGAGTCTTGTTATTTTGTGTACTAAATAAATTGTGTAGTATCAAAATAGAATTTTAATTTTCTTTTTATTTCAGTAGTAAAACTGGAGAATTATTGCTTACTAAACTAATTTTCATTAGCTTTTAATGTTTACAGTTTTTTATGTCACATATTATAATTTCATTTATTACTTTGGTGAATTGGTCTTGTTTAAGAGAACAAAGAATACAAAAGTTATTATAGATGCAATATATGCACAACATAAAAATACAATGGAAATATTTTATAAAGGAAGTATTCTGAATAAAATATGTATACTGTAGGTAATTAGTAAAATAATATTATGCTTGTTTTGATGACCTGACACTGTTATAAAAATTCTCTAAAATTGTATAAGGAACACTGTTGGGATATTGAAAATTTCAGTTTTTTGTAATTAATTAATTATTTATAGTCTGTAAAATAAGTAATTGACTTTAGAATGCAATTAAAATAAATCACTTTGTTTGCTGAATCGGAAAGCATTAGTTTTTGAAGTAGTATATTATTTATATAAATTTTATGTATAACAAATCAAAGCTCATTAGTCGAAGTTCAGAATAGAATGTTAAGCATACGGTCCATACCGGGGGTTGGCAAAATTTTTTGGAAAACAGTACATTTTCAAAATAAAATTTTTTACACGGGATGCACTCATATTATCATACTCATTTCTACTTTTCGTGTCGACGTAATCTAAATTCTTTCAATATACTTACAGATTCTTTGCAAATAAGGCATAATAAGGCTTTTATGTGTAATCATTAATAAATAGATAGGTTCACTTTTCATTAAATTCTTGGTTTTCGCCACTAATTTTTCTCTTTTTTGGTATTTTATTAATCACTCCTACGACAAAATATAAATTATTTCGTAAATAAATTAAAAATGACATACATATACTTCCTGTTATACTTACTGTAGTGAAATGTCATATAGAAGAGAATGCTACACTTTCAAGGTGGAGAGTGGAGATCAAGCTTCTACACATTAAAATATGCTCTACAAATTCGATGATGTTTTCTAAAAATATTTTGGTTGTTTAGTGGGCTACACAAAGAATTCTAAAGTGCCGCAATGTTACCGACCCCTAGTCTAATTACTTACTTTACCGTATACTCTCCTTATGACCAATATCTTCATAGAAATATAAAAAGGAATGTCAAAGTAAGCTATTTGCTTCATATTTTGGACATATATTAAATGTTTTTATAAATCTGTCGCAACAACCTGCAACACAAGCTATTTCGGTTGTAATTTAAGTAAATTACAAAAAATCCCAAAAATTTTGTGGGTAAAATAAAGCTTTGGTTCATACTTTGTCAAAACATGATATAAATTCCAATGTGGAGGATATCCGCGTTATAGAAAATTTTCACAGAGTCACAATCTACGTTTGTTTTTATCTATCTCATAAATATTTATACACATACATACGCAGTTTTGTGAATTAATGAATATTATTACTTAAAACACAATACTCTTCTGAACGCGAATTAAAAAAAATGTAACAAATATTCTTCATTTTAATGAGAACTTGAAACTGTTTTTCTTTTTAAAAAAAAAAATATTTATTTATTACTATTTGAAAAGATTTTTAATATTTTTTAAAAATAAAAAAAAACAAAGGGAAAAAGTAACGAGTGCTTTGAAATCAAATATTTGCATTATTTTGCTATTATACATGGAAACGTTGAAATATGAAAATCATTCCTTCTGATGAAAAACCTTTAACCTGAATTCATATAACACAAATAAATGTATTATACAAAACAGTTAAAATAGAAAAATCATATTAAAAAAAATATGTTTTTCAGAATAATTTCTTAGTTTTCCTTTTTTCTTGAAACAAAGTAAGAACAAACTCATATTATTATTACTTTGTCTTCCATCAAAATATTTTCTTATAAAAATTTTAATGAGATTAAAATAATTTTTTCTTGAAAGCATAAAAAGAATATTATCAAATGCACTTGCATAATAATGTATGTATGTGTGTTTAAAATTTTCATAAATACTCTGCTTAATAGTATTTTGTAATACTTCCATTTAAATTAATAAAATATCAAATGGAATAAATTAAATCTTCTTAGAAAATATTAATATATATGAAAAATATTTGGGACACATTTTCTATTTTAATTATAATTAATATTTGTATAATTATTTTTAAATATATTTTGTAAATTCAAATTGTTGTTGCAAGATGGTGCTACTCTTATGAAGAAAACAGAAATTAAATTTCTTAAAGAAAATGTGATGCGATCAGCACTCCTAAAAATATTTAATAAAACCCAAAGAGTATTTTCCAGTTTAGCTAATGTTTAAACAGAAATGAGATGACAGAAAGTAGTCCTTTTATTATAAGAATCAAATTTATATTAACTTGGTTACTATAGTTTCTTTAAGGTTCCAGTTTCTAAGGCTTTATATATTATTAAAATTGATCAATCCGTATATAGTATAATCAAAATAAAATCTGATGAATTATGAATTTTCATCAAAATGAATTTTATTGAAATTTAGATATACAAGTGAGTAGACAGAAAGACCAACAGATCAGCAGCTCTCTAAAAGTAATCTGGATACGTTTTTATATCACGTCAAAATAGATTTTTGTTGCAAACTCCTAAAATTTGGTGCCTTCATATACAACATAATTTATTGTATTCAATACGATTCACCATAAATATTCAAGTAACAAATTAAATTTTAATTAACTGAAAGAAATTAATTAATGCTGTAATTATTTAAACATTACAAATTTCATTTAAAATAATTAAGAAAATTATATAGCAAAATTTAAAAAATTAATAAATTTTATTAATTACATTATTTGAATAGCAATATAAATAGTAATAGGTCGCAAAAGAAACTCTAAAATTTTGCGTCTGTTTGAAATTTTAATGCCTTCCAATGCCTTAAAGATTAAAATTTATTTTAAAAATTTTATATTTTTGATTTTTAAGTTTTCTTTAGATTTACTTAATACAGGGTTTACTTCATAAGTTTACAAAAAAAGAATAAAAACTTTTAAGGCACGTGTAAGATTTGACTTCAATTCCAGACTAGAAATTCAACCTTGCTGTAACCGTTGCATATATACATAATTATACATTTTTCAAATCTTTAACACTTACTCCCCGATTATCAATATTGACCGATACGGCAGCCCTTAAATACGGTCAAACAGATATGATCTTTTTCAAAATGTTTTTGATTAAAATGAATACATTTTCATTGTTTTAAACATTTCGTCTGCTTTCTAGTCGTATTATGAATTGTCAATCAAAATAAATGTTAACAACACCTAAATTTTCATGCAAAATCGAGGATAAATTTATAGCAATGTCGAGGATCGTCCCAAATTATCACAGTATCAATCTATTTTAATCACATTTGGTACATCATAATTTGTTTCAAAAATTATTATAGTTTGCTGATATTCATAACTAATACTACTGTGATACAATTTGAAGTCCTTAGGTTTAGATCAACTAATTGTCATTGGTTGAAAATTCAAAATTTTATAACGGGTTCCAAAAGCTTTAATAATAATTATTATAATTTTATTTTTAAAATTAACGCATTACTAAATTACGAGTATCACTAAATGATATCTTTTAACTCATTGTCTATTGACATAATAAATTAAGAGCGACATCTATGATTTAATAGAAATTTATGACTCCTGAAACTTTTGCATCTACCTGCGCTACTTTCACTTATTTTAATTTGTAAATTTGATTTCTATATTTTTATTCATTTTTGTTTTAAAGATTTTTCCAAACAAATTTTAATTATTTCAAAATTACGCAAGGGTAAAAATCTCAGTACCTTAGAATTTTAATTTTTGTAAAAAAAGAAAATGTAAATTTTATTGAGGTAATCATGTTTTTCTTTTTTTCAATATAAAAAATCATTTTATATTTTCATTTTGTATAAAATTAATCAAAAGGGACACTACTAAAAAATTATAATTTATTTAACTTTTATAAAATCTAAGCTTTTCAAAAAATATTTATTAATTTATTTTTCTTTTTTTTTTTTTAATATTTTCAATTTTATAAAGATTTTAATCTAAAAGGGAAAAATTGAAAAAAAAAATATTACAAAAATTTACGACTGTTACCAAGGTTACACTAGAATAAAATAGTAGTTATTATATGAACGTTTTACAATTTTTTTTTTCTTGTATGGTACCTAGGATTTATTCGCATCTCTTGTATTATAAAATTTATTTTAAATGCATTTCAATATTATTTCAAATAAAAGTTGACTTTTCATATAAATATTTTTTCTTTTTCAAGTTTAAAATAAATACTATAAAGAATAATATAAAAATAATAAATTTCTAAAACTAAAATTATATGAAGAAAAATGAGAAGGAAAAACAAAAAGGATAATTTAAGTGGTCTGCAATAGCAATTTCATTTTTAATTAAAATTGTATTCCCTCCTCTTATTGCACCTGCAATCAGCTCCCTCTAAATAAAATATACGAAAAAAAGTAATGTTATTAAAATAAATTATAATTTTTTTTCTTTTTTATTACTAGTCAGGTTACCTAATGCCTTACCTTGAAAAAATATTATTATTATTAATGAATATTAATGAAAAATATGTAGAATAAAAATGCAAATAAAAAAAAGGTTCTGTTTTTGTTTTTTTTTAATAAAAAATATTTTGTTTTGTTTTGTTTTTGGTTTTGTATAAGGACTCTTATATCTCTTTTGTAATAAATTTTCTAATGTAATATACTCGTAAAATAATAACAAATAAATCATTATAAAATAACATTGAAAGAATTTATAATAAAAGAAGGAAAGGTTTTTTTTTAAGGATAATATTAAATGATTACTAAATTTTAATTCAAAAATAGTTTGTATAAAAACTGGTTTTGCTTATTATATTTTTTTTTTATCCTTTCTGAACAAAATCAAACTTTAAGAGTTAAAAATTTTAAAATTCTAATCACAAATTTACATATGTTAATTTTTTCATATATTCTATTCGGATTTTTTTTTTTAAAAACAAGCAAAAATGAAAGGTTTAAAAAAATATAAAGAAGAAATAGGATATTTTGGAAATATCCTTACAATCCTTATAAACTGAATAATTTTATTATTTTAAATAGGTACAAGCTTCAACGAAAATATATCGTAAAATAAAAATTTTGAATATATTTATTAACTAAATTCGTAAAATTATCTGTAATGTTCAGATTCGTCAAATTATAAATTTATTAATTTGTACATTAATTTGTAAATTCTTAAATTTACAAAAGAACAATTGGCATCTCTCTCACTTTCTCTCTCTCCTGGTAATGATCTTGTTATTATTTTTCAAATATTTTATTCTACTCTCTATTATCGAAATACTCTACGAATATGACTGACTTTATGCAAATGTGCTTGTTCTAAGTGAAAATCCATAAATATTTTTCAATAATGGGATCTACGAGGTCAAACAACAACATTTTTTATTATTGAAATACTCTACGAATATGACTGACTTTATGCAAATGTGCTTGTTTTAAGTGAAAATCCATAAATATTTTTCAATAATGGGAATTCAATAATGACTTCGTAGATACAACAACATTTCTATAACATAAAGTATTGCCGAAAGCTACATATTTATAACAAGAAGTAGACAATATTTTCATCTTCCTGATATTATCCGAGTTATAGCTTAAGTTATCCGAATTCTTATTGTATTTACAGTTCCACCACAAAACATGGTGGAACTGTAAATACAAGAAGATTTTCAATGATGTGAAAATATTAATATAATTTCGAATCAAAAATTTCACATCGTAAATCTTTGGCGTGCAGCATTACTATTTTGTAGATGTTTTATGGTAATGCCTCATTATTAGCAGCTTAAAGCATTTCAATATTAAACTTAATTTTTAAATTTTTAAAAATCAAGTTAAGAATATTTTGATATTTAATTAATATTTTTAGAAATTGTTAGAAAATTAAGGCAACAAGTCAAAATTTTAACTATGTTAAATATGCGGTATTTCTGTTTTGTGGGCCCTAAGACTGTAAATTTTGGACCTTTAATTATTTTTATAGTATTTTCTTCAACTTAAGTATTTAAAGTGCATAAAATGAATAAATGCTTGTTTAGTTATACTAATTTCTTATAATGTTTGATTTTGACAATCTTTCTATCACAATGCTTGCGTTTCAAATACGATATAGATGCAAATCTTTCACACTATACCCAACACATACAATATGCGCTATTCAATTATAGATTTATTCCAATTTCAATAATTTAAGCTCGTAAATTACATCTATCTTATATGCATAGTAAATTATTATAAAAAACAAATTAGAAAACTAGACCTAAAAGCATAATGGAAATATAATTCTAAAACACAGAAGAGTTTAACAAAAGAACAAAACAAAACAAAGGATTAAGCAAAAAAAAAATAAATAAATTTTTCATCTTTTGTATCCTTTTTTTCTCGTCTTTTGTACAAACTTACCTACCTTTTCCTTTAAATTTCATGCATATCCTTATATTTCAAGGTTGGAACACGTAAATATTCAGATATAAGACTTTCAATTTCCATAATTCTATTGATCTTTTCAACACACACACAAAAAAAAAAGAATTTGTATCAACCCATACGTGTTTTTTGAATCCTATTTCTATGAGATGAATGGAAAAGTAATGTGTGAGATGACAAGAGTAAAGGAAAAAAAAAAAACCGAAAATAAAAATGAAAGTATCCTTTAAAATTATAATACTCGTATAGTATTAAGGACATTGACTTCCTTTATAATTCAACCCAAAACTGATGATTTGCTTCAGTTATCCTGAATGTTATACATGTATGCTTTGGAAATATATGAAAGGGTGAATTAAGTTATGGTGAAAGGAAGCAGAGTTTTGAAATAAAGAAAAAAAGGAATAACCTTAGAGGCTAACCATAATCCTTTTTTTTTGTTCCCATAAATTTTTTTGTTATATTTTTTGTATATTATTTTTTTTTTTGTTTTTTTATTTAAAACGAGTTCTAAATCCAAAAGAATAAAGATAGTAAAATTTGCATAAATCCAGTTAGGCTCTTATTATATAAAGGTACACTTATTTTATTTATTATAGAGGTACATTGGTATTTATGTTTCTTTTCTGACTCTCAGGGTATTGAAGGTTTACAAATGATTAAAAGTTTACGAAGATATTATGAATCGTTATTTCTTTTCCAACATAGAAGTTTTAAAGTGCAGAGTACTTAAGAATTTTGTTTTAGAGCTAATTTTTGAATAGAAATATGGATAGTGAATTTTATTAAATTTTGCGATCATGTATTTAACAGATAATGTACAGGACGATTAACCACTATGTATAGCATAACAGAGTGATATTAGGTTAGTTACAGATTTTAAGAGAATCGGTTAAGTAACCTGTTTTTAGATATTATAATTGCATAATATATGAACTGTATGACATTATTATTATTTGAAGAAATTGAAAATTTTTAAATTTTTTTGTTCATAATAATGGAATCAATTTAAGTACATTTACATATATTACCTTGCAATGTGTATAAAATAATTTAATCTGCAGCTGGGTTGAATTTACTTGTAACTACCGGATTGTAACTCCCAAAATAATAAAACTTATGTTAAGGCTATACAATTGGAAAATATCTAAAATTTTCATTCAAAATCGTAACAAAACATTATCTAACTTCCATTCAGTTTTTCAATTTTGTATTTAAAGTAGCACATGCGGAAGCTAGTTTACAGTGTAAAAATAATATTATAGGAAGTTTATTAGTACCATAACTCTCTAAAATATTCTTATTTGTTGACGCCATATAACGAAACGAATAACATATTTTGACATATTAAAGTGAAAAAATTTATATGTACCCTAACATGCTTTTAAATTCGAAACTTTTTTGTTGCAATATACAAAAACTTCTCTTATACGTTGCAGGTACAAACATTTTGCTTGTTCTGCAATTGTTCTAATACAACATTCGTTTGTACAAATATATCAATTTATTTTATCATACACTTTAAATTCTCTGCGTATTAAATTTGTTTTTATTTCCCCTCTGTATTTAAATTTTTAACAAATATTTATTTTATTAAAATGGTTGAATTACTCGTAAAAGGAGAATAGGAAAAAAGGGATAATTTTTATGCTTAGATTTTTTTTTATAAATTTATTTTTTCTAGTTGTTAGGGGTTTCTAGTTTTTTCTTTATTTTTTAAGTGATTTACCTTTGATAACAAGAATATGTTTAATAGAATTTACGAATCTCCCTACAACTTTAACATTTTATTTTTGGAAATTATGCAAAAAATTGTTCGATTTTCATTAAAAAATTTTAAAGAAACCTTAATATACTGAATTTAAATGGAATTTTAGGCCTTAAAAATTATAAAATTTTTAAAACTAAGTAAAATTTAGTTGAATTGCGTAATAATTTTTTGTCTTTGAAATCGAAAATGAAAAATTGAGAAAATCAGGTGTACGAGGCTGTTATTAAATTGCTTTATGCTACAAAGCTAATTTTATTTCACAAAAATTGTTTTTATATAACCATTGACAATTTAGATGGTCTCCATAATTTTTGGTATATAAGTCTGTATGATTTGTGGTATAACTCTTTATAATTCGGTTTTAAAGAATATTATGGTATAATTTTGTTATAATAAACGTAAATTAGTGGAAAATTCATGCTTAAATTTCTAATATTCATGCGAATTCAATGAATTTTATAAAGTTTTTTTGTGTAGAACCAATTGTTATTAGAATCATATTATTGCCAATACCATTCGAAAATACGTTGAATTCGAGATTATTCAAATATTTGTTAATAATTTATTTCTTAATTAAATTTATTACATTAATAATAATATTACTTTAATATTAATATTTACTCATAGTATCAGATAATGATTATGTAATAAATAAACTTCATGTGCTATACTTACTGAGAACAATGCAAAGAAAAATATATTGTGTGATCACATAAATTTTAAGATATTCCGCGTTCAATTTGCATAAAATGAAAAGAAAAATTCTTCACCATATTGTAAAGGGCATAATTCCACTTTAACATTATTTCATATGCTTATGGTATTAAAAATTATTTCAATCCAAGACATTTACAATTAAATAAACTTGTGTTATAGACAATTTGTATACATACATATAAGTACATACCAATTAAGTTGGGTCAAACCAATGGTTTGTAAAGTAGCACTTTTTGTTTTTCAATGTTTATTAAAATTAGTTTCGTTCAGAGTATATTTCAGAGATTGCATATATTTAGAATGTGGCAAAAAAAAAAGTGATAAAAGGCATTAAAATGTTCGAATTTAACAATTAAGTTGTAAAGTTACGATTAAGCTGTAGAAGTTTTGTGAACGGAAGGAACGAACGGACGGACAATGAGAGCGAAACTAATAAGAACTTTTTTTTCAAAAAATGCTAAAAAGACATATTACTAAAAAAAAAAAACTGAATTAACCGCATAAAAATAATTTTTAAATATTGAAACCACCATTTGTAGTCAATATTGATTATATTTGCGGTTTTGTTAAATTGTTTTTGCAATTTTTATTTCCTCATTTTGCAATATTGTTTGCCATTATCTGCGGTCAATTCAAATAGGATTCATTATTTTTAATAATAATTTCAAAAAATAAAAAATAAAAATATAACAAACACATTTTCACATAAAAAATCAAAAAACAAAAATATTTTCAATAATTATTTCAATAACATTTGCAAAATTTAATCATAATAAAATTCATCACATAATTAAAAAGTATTAAAGGGATTTATTTTTAAAATTTATTATTCAATATATTAATTTTTTTTTTTAAATAAAAAAAACAAATAATTAAAAAAAAATTTTTATTTGTATAAAATTCCAATATAAGTGCATAATATCAAATAATATTTCTTACGTTGTTGTGATTTTCGAGGATGTTTTAAAATTTTCTAGTTTTCAACCGACATAACAGTACACCGCGATTACATATGAGGATCTATTGTGTTCCCAACCCTTTTAGTACGAAGAATGCCCCACAACACACGCTCGAAACTCACAGCCCTTATGAATTCAAGAAACTTGTGAGGAACGGAAAATAGATACCCCGATAGGAAAACCCCCCAGTATTTCCCTTCTCCTATGAAGAAGAGTGAAATACTGGGGGGTTTTAAGAGGAAGTGTACTGAGGTCTCCTTATTCCCCCCACTTTATCTCATTATGTGTATTTGTTAATGCTAAAAAACTTATAGTCAAACGTACATTGCATACGAGTATAGATAATAATTATTCGTTAAATACTCCGATTAAAAAAAATTAAATTGTTTACGTTTAAATTATTTTTTCCGTCAAACTTTATCAATTCATTGCTTATGTGTTTTAATTTTTTCAGCTTAACTTTTTAAGGTCAATTGAAGTTTTAAAAAATGGTAATTTAGTAGGTGGCTTTTTTAAATGGTTTTTGTTTTCGTAAATACTTTTTAATCATACAATGTTTTATTTCACAGGTATTTGATTTGTATAGCTTTATGAGAAGTGGTTCAATAATAACAATATATATCAATAATAACTACATTATATATAGATAGTTTCGTTGAATCAATAAAATTAAAGGATCCCTTATAATAAAAATATTTTAGTAAAAGCTTTTCAAAAACTTTTAGTATAATAGGAGTGAAAATGCTATACATGAGAATAAAATTACCCCGAGAGAGAATTTAAGACAATTAGTGTCAAAATTTTATTTAACTCATGGAGTAAATTTACTACAAAAAATTATGTTTGTTAAATAAGAAATTGTACTACAAAACTACGTGCTCTATGATAGAGTAAAATCATTTCAGTCAAGTAAATTGCAAAATTTTTTTGAAGCTGTGTAAAATTATTAATGCAATTATAATCGAAATTTTTTCAATTAATTCCATAGTACTCAATTCTTTTGCTTCAACTTTTAATAAATGTTTTCAATAAATACATAGCTACTAGAAAAATTTTATAATGTAATTTTAATCCTTATTATAGTATGTCTTCTTAATTATTTTGGGATTTTGGAAAATTATTAATAGCTATTAATCTTGGAATAATCTGCTCTGATTCCTCTTCGATGAAATTGCTAATGTAATATGATTTTATAATATGATAAGCTCATTATACAGATGTCAATGTCACTAGAAAGAAACTTTTAAGCATTCTTAAAAAATAATTTATTAAAAAATTGATATAAGGATTAATATGTATTTCAAAATATTCCTTAATTTATTTATGGGACGCGTATAAGCTTTTGAACAGCTATATAACTTTGATTGTAAATTTGGAGCATAAGCAAAAAATAATTGAAATAAATAATATAGAATGATTGAATATTAGTTCTTAAAACTGCTACTTTGTCTGATTTTAATTTAAAGTCTAAAGTGCAGAATACCTCTTTGTAAAATATGCGTTTTATAAGGTGTTAAGATAAATCAGTTTATCTTCAGCAGCTATTGTAATAAAATTTATAGCAAATTTGGAACAGTATTGCAAATAATTAAATTAATTTTCTTAAAAAATGAGTTCCTTTCAAAGTCATGCACGCTACGCATAATTAGCCATTTTTTAGAAAATTTATCATACTGAATACAAAATTAATCATCGAATCAAAGCATGGAATTAAACTATTTGTTTTGAAATGCATTGTATATAATAGGTATACGTGTTATCACGTTTATTTCGCTGTAAATAGAAAGAAAAAAATTTTCCGAAAAACTTGTAATGAAAAACAAATTCTACTTTTTAAAATTTAGTCCTTTTTTTTGTAAAGTTTTAAATGGTGTTCCTGGTTTCCGACACTCATTTCAAATGCTTACTTCATATACATGATAGATCCGACGTTGTCTATACTGTGTCAAGTCAATTTTCTTAGTTATAAGTTTTAATAAAATTTCTTTTAACCTTAAAATATTATAATATTCAAATATTAACGTATTTATTTTTATTATTCTTTACAGGTGAGTGAAAATAACATTGCATACATCTTAATTTTTTGTTCGCTATACAAAAAATACAAATTTTGTAAGTAAATTTTGAATTATAACTATAATTGTTTATTGTTATAACAGAAATTTAAATAATTCAATTGTTTAGTCATTAAAAGATTCGACCCAATAAATCTGGTTTGACCCGTCTTTTACTTCTATGTTTATTTCACAGCATGAACTATAAATTCAGGTTCTACTCTAAATTTTTCTCGTAAACCATATGTTCGATATAAAAAAATAAATTTCAGTTATCTGTGATAAAAAGAATGTACATATTTGAACGTATATTTTGTAAATTAGTAACTATTAAATTTGGAAAATATTTTCTAATATTTACTGTTAAATAAAGTTGGGTCAAACCAATGGTTTGTATTGTAGCACTTTTCCCTTCAACAAGTGAAAATTCTGCTTTTAAATACAGTCTATGTATACCTATCACACTATTAAAATTATTTTCATTCATATACAAAACTATTCCAAGGATTGCATATATTTAGGATGATGCATATATGCAGTCTTTGAAATAAAGCAAAAATTAATATAAAAAGGGGTTAACATAATGCTCGATTTTAAGAGTTAATTGTGTGAGTTAAGGAAAATAATTATATTTTTTAATGTCATGGAATTTACCGTTAGCTTTTTGCGTTTATAGAAATTTGAAAAAACGTGCGATTTCGGAAATATAAGGTGTCAAAAATTCAAATTTTACAAATTTCAAGGGGCGATAACTTGAGAGGGGGTGGAGATGGAAAAAAAATTTCTTCTAACGAAATGAACTATTTGTTAATGTCTAAAAGTCCCCAAAATTTCAAGCTTCTACAAGCTGGGGTCTAGAAGAAAAACGACATCAAAAATTTGGAAAAAAAGGACTTTAGATAACGGTAAATTTGAACGGCCATTTTGTTTTTCTAAAGTTTAACTGTAGTATACCGCGCTAGGGAAAGCAAGCCGCTGCCTTTCTGCGTTTGCAAAATTTCAAAAATGCTTATGGTTTCATTGCAACAAATAGTTAAAAAAGGCAATTTTTAAGGTTTTGGGAGGGTATAACTTCTAGAGGGGGGGAGATAGGTAAAAATTTTGTTCTACGGAAGTAAGTTTCTAGTAAAGGTCTATGTACATATAAAATTTCAGCTTTCTATCTTCAAGGGTGTAGAAGTTTTGTAAACAAAAAAAGTGTCCACGGACGGACGGACGGACGGACGGACGGACGGACGGACGGACGGGCGGACGGACGGACGGACAGAGTGAAACTAATAAGCACTTTTTTCAAAAAATTTTTTGGAAAAGTGCTAAAAAGAAATTAACACACTTACGTCATTTCGAAAAAATTTATTAATTTTCATCAATATTATTTACATTCAACACAATCTTAAATATCTTCATCAAACCATATTATATGAAGAAAGTGGAAATAGTATATTATGAAATCACGTCATTCTTACTTAACCTCAAATCCTTATACATTCTATAATAGTCATAATATAATATAGAATTCAACAAAATAGGATTTAAGAGAAACAAAATTAAAAGAGAAAATCTTTCTAATAAGAGAAATAATTAAAAATAATTTCATATATCGTTGCAAAAATGATGATGACGATGAGTGATGATGACTATAATAACTGACATGACAATATTTTATGCAAATGAAGAAATTCATTTCATATATTCAAAGTGTTTGTGTGGTTTACTTCCCACTTGTTTTCAATTTTATTTTGTTATTTTTTCTTTTCTCTAATACTTCATTTTTATACTGTCAATACAATGATGATAAATGTTACATGCTTCATAGTTTTAGGGTTAACAGATTTTTTAATTTTAAACAGGACATTTTTGAGATATTAAATACAATAGTTTAGTGAAAATTTAAGAGAATTCTCTAGTGTAGTGTTTTGGTACATGAACTAAAATATTAAACAGCACTTTTTAACTGCTTAATTCAGAATTATTTTACAATCATTAATTTAATATTCATATTATAAGTTTGTTCCGACATGTTCCCTCAATAATATATTAAAGAGTATTTTCAATAATCTTCAAATTTGTACTTTGACTTTAGCCTAAATTTTCTATAATATTTTTTTGAAACACCGTTTTTGTTTTGGAAAATTTACAACGAAATTTAATTTTCTATAATAAATTTAATATTGCTGGTAACAATAATTATTATTATTAAATATATATGTACTATAATAAATATTATTTTATAAGAAAAATATTATGTATAAATTTTGAGACAGATAACTGACATAATGTCACTTCCTAACGGTATTTATTCTAGTTGATTGAAATATCCGGATTAGCTTATCAACAATTCTATTTATTCTTTTCATCTCTTCCTATATATATATATACATATATACCGACAATTCCCATATTTTGTCGCATTATTATACACATACTACTTTTCTGTGATGATTCTGTGACTGTGATGATTTTATGCTCTGCATTGTATTTATGTACAATATCATTTCATATCTTGTATGTTCCTTTATTTACCGGCATGCATTTATCATAAAGAACATTTCGAATGTATATACATACATATGTGTGTTATGTATATTTATAGATAATGTTCAATAAAATTTATAATACTTTTTTTTTCCTGATATCCTTATAATACTTGTTTATCATTTCATTTGTATACAAATACATTGTATTGCAATGACTATAAAGTGTATAAGTATATTTTTAGAAATATAAAAAATAAATGTATGAATGTTTAACAAAAAATAAGAGAAAAAAAAGCAACAAACAATAATTGAATGCGAATAAAAAAGTTTTTCAACAAATGAGGAAATAAAAGAAAAATCGATAACAGTCATTTCACGTTCTAGTTTTTGCTTTATTATTTTATTTTTTATTTTTTGTGTTTAAATTTCACCTGTATAAAGGTTAAAGTATACAATTGTGCATGACGGCATATTTGTGCATATTTTGTGTTAATGAACTATTGAAAAATTATATGGAAAATTTTATGAATATTGAGAAACATGTCAATACCATTCATTTAATTTTATTGTTTGTTTTTTTCTAAATGAAAAATTTTAATCTCAATAATAATTCAATTCTATGCTAAAGGAATTGTTCGAATGTTTAAATTTTAAATATGAAATTTTTTATGCAAAATTTTGAATAGATTTTACAATAATTTTTAAAAAAAGAACGAACGATATTGTCTCGAAAGAGAAAATTATATAAGGGAAAAACAATGGAAGTTTCATTAAAAATCAAAATAGAATTATAATCTGAAATCTGTAGGAGCAGTTTCCTTATTTTAAAAATTGTATTTCGAGAAAACTTAAATTGTAGCTTGAATTTAATTTTTTAGAAAAATTATTCGGAGTTAATTCAAATACTGATTGACGCGACCCTTCGAATGGTGTACTTGGGTCTTTTAGCCATGTTGTGATACTGCCGAGTCTCTACTGATTGACTAAATATTAATGAAATGAAAATTAAACAGTTAGAAGGGGTTTGAAAATTTGAATGAATTTAAAAAAAATAACTTAAGAAGTCTTAATCTTCTAATTAGAAATGAGCTGGTATCTAAATCAAAACTTTTTGAAATTTTAGAATATTGTTCTCGATTTTGGTTCTGAGTTTTACCACAATAACTTTAAAAAAAGTTATTAATTTCAGCTTTGACACAAAATATTTTGAAAAATCTTAAAACTTTGACTCTTATATTGTTAATTCAAGCTTTCCCCTTGGCTTCAGTTTCATCATTACTGGCCGGATACTGGCCCTGATAGCGTCTTCGGCTGTTGTAAGTTATGCCTTCACAAGAACCCGCCTCTGGCTGATATTCTCCAGTTTGTTATCTAATTCAGTAGTACTACAAAAGCAAAAAGTACAAAAATATGAATGCTACTCAAATAGTTATTTTAATAAACTAAGATATTGAACTGTTCTCATACTGTAAACTTTAACGTCAATAAGTTTGATAATATAAAAGTAGGAAATTGGTTTTGGTTTCGATATAGCTGCAACTCTCTCTATTATATTGAACTTAATAACACTCAATACGCCCCATATTTTAAATATTTTTAAAACAGGAAAATATTTCAATTGCAAAATTTCCCTGGAACATAGAAAATATTTACCATTTTCAAAAAGATAAAAGTATAAAGTAAATATTTACAAAACGTTTACATATTTCCTTTTTTTCTGCTTTTAATTTCTCTTTTTGAAAAATTTACCATTCACAAGTAGTTATGCAATTTTTGCAAAATTTTCAAATAAATGGTATAGTTAAAATGTACTTGAATGTGGGAAAAATAGATAGAATTTTTTTTTTAATTGTATTAAAAAACCGAGAATAGTTTGTTCGTTTCTTATTTTTATTTTTTATTATAATTATGAATTCATTCGTATCGATCTCAATTGTATGTGCCTATACAAGTTATTGTCAATATGCAGACAAATTAAAAAGTTAATTAACTTCATAAAAAGTGTATAGTTAACGAAAATTACGTAATAAAAACCATGGTATATATGTATATAGATCGTGTTCATTTATTGAAATTACAGGCAATATTGCAATCAATTAATGTTAGTATAAAATTTATAAGGTTATTTATTGAAAATTTTCCAGTTAATGAAATGGAAACCTTACTTGTTGTGACAGTAACAACAGTTATTTAAAATTATGTAAATGTTACCATTATATTTTGTTTACATGTATGAATTTTAATGATTTAATCAATTTTATAATTAATTATCACATAAAAATTAGTTGACCACAATAAATTTTGTTGCAAAATGTGCAATGGAAGACTATTGTATAATTATAAATTTATTGTTGATTAATTTTGTACAAATTTTTCAATAATATTTTTAAATTATTTACAGAATTAATTTTTTCAAAAAACTATTCAGCAGTATTTGAAGAATAAATATTGCGTGCCTCTTGTAAGAGTAAATGTTATAGATAACATAAATACAAGAGAGTCTCCATAAATCTATCATCCTATACACACAACCACTACTCTTTTAAAAAAACAAATTTATTATTTTTATTAAAAAATAAAATGTTTTGAAAACTGCTATGGTATTGTGAAACATTGTGTATTTTAGTAGATTTTTGTAGATTTCTTTGTAGTTTTATTGAGAGATTCGACTGTTCATTTAACTATAGGAAAATATATATACGGTAATCTAAAAAATTATAATGAAATGTTAATTGCTTTAAGAATATTAACCTTTCAAATTCCTGATTCATGGTATTCAAATCTGAATTATAATGTTCCAATTATTGGTATTTCAAGGGACGTAATTAGTTTGCAAGGTTGGTAATTAAAACAAAGAATAATGGAATAGCGAAACTATTGAAAAAATTGTTTTACATCACAACTCGGTTATATTTATAAAATTTTTGACAAAAAAAATCTTTATATACTTTTATATAACATATTCCAACTCGCTTAATAGAAACTCTCTTAAAATCACGTAATTCACGACATCAAAATGCTTAATTTCATTCAATTTCGCTCACTTTTGTTTTGTTTCCTGCTTCACTCCTAGGTGAAGTATAAGGTTATTGCATGATATCATAGATAATCATGCCTAAGTTTGGTCATGATATCATAGATAATTATGTCGGGCTTGAACCCGAGACCCTTCGGTTAAAGGATTGGTGCCATAACTACTGTTTAAAATCACTCGTTTAAAATCACATAATTAAAATTTTTTTTTAGGAATAAAAATATGTGAAATTCCAAAATATGTGAAAAATTCTTAATATAACGTTAACATTTTTTATTTAAAACTTGGGAATTTGATATCAGAGAAATCTTGATATGAATAATAGGAAAATAAAATTTTTAGTAAAGAATGCAAATAATTTCATAAATGTCCACATATACTGAGAAAAATTGCGGTTTTTAGTAAAATTGAATTTAGTTCCAATAACCAGGATATGTATAGCATACGAAATATATAACTTTTTATAGCCCCACAGGAATTTAAGTTAATATTTTCCTCACAAATTCTCAGACTATTCAGGAAATCGTAAATTTAATTCTTCGTTTCAAATACACAAAATTAAAATTCAAGTAAACGTGAAAATTTCATCATTTGAGTCTTTTAATCAACTTTAATATTTTTTAAATTTTTCTTCAAACTTCATAATTTCATAAAATCTATAATTTTTCCACATTCTTTAATAATTTATGTAATTTTTCTTAAATTTTCTTTCTCAATTTCATCTTTATAACTATACAGTTATGATATAGTAGCATAATAATCCGATAGAAACTGACGACAAAAGAAAATTCCTATTCATTTTTAAAATTCAAAACAGAATACCAAAAAAAAAATTAAGAAAAATCGCCATCTTGACAAATATATTATAATTATAATTTCTTTTATCCTTTTTCTTTGTTTTCTTTTTAAGATCCTTGAAGTTCTTTTTCTTTATTTAACTATATACATACATACATGTTTGAACGGTACATGAAATGAAATGGAAATTTTTGAAGGAAAAAAAGAATTATTTTGGAATTTTATAAAAAATTAAAAATGATTTGATTTTAAGCTTTTGAAATTTAAATTTTTTGAAAAAACTTGAATTTTTCTATACGAAAAAATTAAAACCAACCAAAAATATTAGTTATTTTGAATTTTACGTATAAAAAAATCCTTTCTCATTCTTGATTTTTCCGAAAAAAGACGGTCTAAATTTTTGCGGTTACATTCTTATATAACAGAATATTGTTTTTTTTCGGTTTAATGTTAAATACAAATTGTATTGGGTTTTTCAAAGAGTTGGAAATTTTCCAAAAAATAAAAATAAAAAACATAAGCAACATAATGCAACATATGGTGTAGATAAAAATGAATTTTCTCTTCACAAATTTTTGGAAAAAATAAAAAAAAAATATGTAAATTTGATTTCAACACGTTTTGATTCTATGTATATATATTTTGGGTATATCGTATATGTATACTAAAAAATACATGCGTTGGAAGAGATATTTTAGAGAATGGACTAACAATTTATCATAACAGATTTTTGTAATTTTTCACAATGAAAATTTCTGTAGTAGGAGTTTAGATTTCTTTAAAAGTAATCTAGAATCATACCATAACGGAGAGTACATGATATAAAGTACAATAAATCCTTGAGAGATTTTGTTAAATTTTTTTCTTTTCTTTCGAAATATTGTTTTTATGACTGTCGGGCTTTCATCTGCTACCCCATCTTTATATACTATTTTATTGGGAATAATTGGACTAACTAGAGTTTAAAATCATAAATCATGTTCATTTTCCCATTAATATATACCAACAGTATTGCTAATATAATTGTTTATTATTTAATAATAATGTTTTTTTTTTGCAAAAATTTTGTATATTGTTATGTTAGAAGAGTAGAGTTTGTACATTAAGGACACTGAAAATCTCATAACTTTTGGTTAAAAACCACCTCAGGAGCTTTTTAAAGAAAATACCGCCTTTAAAATAGAGCAAGCAGGGATGCTGCTAAGAAATTTGTTTGATACAAATATTTGTTATGTAAATATTTATATGAATATGTAGGTGTATGTACGTTTTATAGAGATTTTACGGTGACTTTAATATTAAAGTTACCAAACCCATTGTAAATATTATAAATTTTTTCTTTGAGTGTTTTTATAAATTTTTGAATTTTTATTAATTAATAATTTATTTTTATTGTGTTCTAGCATATATTTAGTATAGAAAATGTTTTTATTCAAACTTAACTAATTATGATTACTTTAACTATTATTTTGTGCTTTAATAGCCTTGCTATTAAAGCACAAGATGCCAAGAAATTTTACTCAAATTTTGAATATGAAGAAAATCATTATACGCTTTAAAAATTTTAAATTCCAAAATTTTAAAGAAATTCAAAAATTTTTCAATTTTACTTTTATTTGTTTATATTTTTCTTCTTAATTTTTTCGTAAAATGGCCAACAGCTTAAAATATCCTTGATGCTATTAATGTTAATTTTTCATGATTGTCTGACCTTGTAAAAAACTTTCTTTAACAAAATTATATGCAAGAACAGAAAAAGAATCAAACCAAATTCAAGAAATTCAAATAATTTGATTTAAATTTTGTCAAAATGTCGATCAAAAATACGTCAAGGAGAATATTTTTTTTTTTTCGTTCTACTTTTTATTTTTATTTTTTATTCAGATTCTTAACTTTTTTCTACTTACAATCAATAATAAAATTTTTTATCTCGAAAATTTTGCTAAGGAAAAGAAATTTTTTTCTTTTTGTTTTTGATTCTTTTCGAGCGTGAAGTATAACAATTTTTCAATTTAATTTCTCTCATTTAATGACATCGATTTGATATAACAGTAAAAATACTGTCATACGATTATTTGCCAAAATTTTCTATTTACTCGCCCACCACAAATTTCTTACATAAATTTTTATGTCTGACGTTTTTTTAATTTTTCTTTCCGCATATTTTGCTGCGTTTTCGTATGTACAAATAATTTTTTTGTGTCTATGAATAAATTAGTTCTCATTTGTGCGTAACCACTATTTTATTCTTCATTTTGAATTACTTATGTATTGTAATTGTTTCCTGATATTAATCTTCTATAAATACTCATTTAATTTCTTTTTAATAACATTCTTTGTTATTGATATTTGTATTTTATAAATGACCGGGTTTATTTAAGAACAAAAACTTACAATCAAAATTTTTAATCTGCTCCTTCCGCTTCTTGTAATTGATTATTTGAGAAATAGAACTAAACAGATTTAGTTAAGTAATCCGAAATTGGGAGAGATGAAATTTACATATCGCAATTTTCAATAACTTCAACGTTGATCCAATGGCAATTCAATATTCACTATATAGTTGGTTTATCTACAGAATGAATGAATTCATTTGTATTTAGTTAAATAACAAAATAATAGTCTTTTTTTTAGGCTCGTATTATAAATGGGCTACTTACTTTGTTCTTATTTTTAAAAATTTATTTTAAGCTTCTTAATTTGAAGAGCTTTAATTATAGAAATTGAATTATTAAAAGTTGAATAACCTTAAATTTGTAGCATCATACATTATGTATGTTTACATTATCTACAATATAATAATATAGTCTGCAAATACAGAAATATATTTTATAAGTGTACCGTAGATTCACATCTATATTAGCATGCACACAATATAAACGATGAGTTATGATGAACCCAAAATTATTGTACTGTTATATGAACTGGGACTCACTTATTTTTTTAATAAAAATTTTAATATAAAACTTTAAAATATAGTGTACATATTAATGGCATTGGTTAATTCATTCAAACTAAATAATAGCCGTTTCACTTACCTCAACCCCTGAAATTAATATTATTTAATATTATATTTGTGGGTCTATACTGTATCTACTTCTAATTTTAACCAAGAATAATTTTAAATTCCGATTTGTGTAGGAAAAATTTTTCTAAAGTTTTAGAAAATTTAAAAGATTCAATAAATTTTTGGGTTTCTCAACATGATTTCACTGTACAATTTAGTCTGCTAATTTATTGTAAATTTACTATGTCAAGTGCTTTATCTATTCTCACTAAATTAATTTTAAATTGGTTTATAACATTTAAGGAAAATAAATTTGCAGCTGTTAATAAATTGAGGAGTTAAGCAATATTTTTATCCTTTTTCGAAAATTGGCTTTTTTTTTTAATTTTTCAGGCAAAAGTTGCAATTTTTTACAAATCGGAAGTTTACTTCCTCGCTAATTAACATATGTATAATTATTTAAAATTTTAGGAACATATTGTATATGACCTGGAATGATTCCATTAAAAGTCAGAATGATTTAGAATTTATTTCTTGTTTGAACAGCAAAATAATTTTCATAAGCGTACAATCCAACTGTTTTCAGGTTCAGTTTTTTTTTGAATTTCAATATCCTTAAGTTCACAGTTATCTAAAATGTTATATGTAAAAATCAAAGTGCACGAAATAAAAGAAAAAATAAATGAAATAAATCACAAAAATTTTTTTACTAATTTTTTATTTTTCACTTATTCTATTCTGATTTTGTTTTATATGCTTTTTTTTGGAGCTGCTTCTCGTTTAACTTTGTATTATTCACTGTTATTACACTCTTTTTTTTTTCTGTTAGTTGCTTTTTATGTTATAATTTTTCCATGTTTTTGTTAAGAATTTGACAACATTTTGTACAATTTTACCATTACATTATAGAATATTTTGCGACATGTGTATCCTGAAATAACCATTTTTTATATTATTTGTTATTATTTTTGCTCAATTCTCCATATACAGTTAGCATTACGATGGGGAAATATTTATTGTTTGTGTTTACTTTAATATTTTTTTCTGTCTACTCTGCTTTTTTTTGTTTTTTTTTCGTTTTGGTTATATAAGTATACTTTATTTCTTTTAATATTATTTTATAAAATCTTCTTTTTTTTTCTGGTTCTTTATACATGAATGGTTGGTTGGCCTTACAAGGACTACAAATGATAATATGTATTTCATGGTATTCTACTTTCATCTTGTAAATATATTTGAAATTTACTTTTACATATGCATGTATTATTCATGTAAATTATTATAAGATGTGGATGTGTTATGGTACAAGAATTTGGTAGATAAACAAATAATATATACAAGAATATAGAATTAAGATTATGAGGTAATCTCATTTCGAGGAATGAATCTGAGGTTTTAAAATATTATTTCAATTAGAGAGGAATTGGTTAGTAAATTTTAGTAATTAAAATAAATTTTAATTTTAGAAAATTGTAGAGAATTTCGTAATTATCCAGATAACACGAGATCTTAGTCTTGTACAAGCTACAGCTAACACAATATATTATTTTCTCTGATTATTAAATTTTCTAATAAACCGTTTTAATTTTTATTTGCGCATTTTTCTTTATTTATTTGTTTAATTTAGTAGGTAATTAGTATTAGCCGAAACGACCATTGTTTAGTTCTAAATATAAAAGTTTAAATAAGTTTAAATATTTAAAAAGAATTAAATTGTAATTTTCCAAAAACTTATTCGTATTTAGTCTCCATTTACTTAGGAGACACAATTATATTATACAGGTGATTTTCTGAATCAAAAGTCATCTACATAATCCAATCACACAAAATCATTTATCCCCGTGTATAAGACGAAAATATTTGCAATATGATAACTTAACATACTTTGGATTACCCACTTATAATACATATCCTCTGTATATACATATAATCTTGTGTACCTTTGTGAATCATTTTGGTTTGAAAAATCGGATAAAAACTGGTGAAAATTTATAAATTTGTATTGTGGGATTTCAAATGTTATACATTCGAGTATATTTATTATAATTTTTTTCTTCCTTTACTTACTTATTATTTTTTCAAAATAAAATTTAGGCAAATATTTAAGGCTAAATATGACAATTTTCATGTATGGAATTATTTAAAGTTGAATGATCTTAAATCTGTAATATTAAGCGTATATTATATGTGTATATTTTGTTAGTAAATGTATGTACATATATGTATATATTTTGAATTTCAACTAAGAAAATGTTATGGATTTCGATATGTGTGTAAGGAAGGAACAAAAAATTGTTTTTACATAATATGAAAGTTTGTTTGCCTACTTTTAGGATGTACAAAAAAAATATTTGTAAGTACATACAGTAATTTATTAGTGTTATACAAAGCCTGAAAAACCTCAAACATAAAATATGCAAAATAAAGAATAAATTTTTTTTTTGTTGTTTTTTATAAAATATTTTTATGAAGCTTTCATTAGACCACCTTTCATATTTTGATTTAAAATATTATTTATTCTTCTGCTGTTTTTGAGGTTATTTAAGGTTATACTTTTATGCCAGTAAGGTAAAAATTTGTTTAAAAAAATTTTGGTGAAAAATTTGGTTTTAATTGCAGATATTCCATGCTTTACATAAATCTTATGTGAACTGAAAATAATTTAAAAAATAAATTAAAAATTCAAGATATTTTTTTAACAGAAAATATTTTTGTTTTAATAATTTTTAAAAATTTTTGAAGAAAATTTATGATTGGTAGATTCTAATGGAACCGAGTGGACCAAAAGAACAAATTCTCCGAGCCAGAACAGCCATTCGCTACTTATTGTAGTCTCCCAACACTCCCGCCTGCAATATCTCTGTTCAAAGCATAAAACTGGAGGTATCCCCAACCGAATTAGACAGCAGTTCTCGAACGATCAGGAAACCTTGCCATCGAGACAAGTCGAAAAGAATGAGCAAAGCAATCACATCACCGCCCCCATAAAATTGCACATAAAGGGTCCGTTTTCCCCGGTTTATGCAATTGATACCTTACCGGGCATTGTCACGAAAACTTATGATAATATTATTCACATAGAATTTGTATTTGAATTTTGATTTTTTTATGTAAGAATAGAATTATAAAAATATTTTTTTGAACTCTGCAAAATTTTAATTAATGAATTTTTAAGTAATATTCGAAAAATATGAATTAGATATTTCTTTTAGTGCTTCTTACAATTCAGCATAACACTCCAACTAAGAAAAATTATATTATTTTGTGCTATTAGACGCTTCGAATACATCAGATGAATCTCCCTTTAAATGCACTCATATTAACTATGTGCTATTTAACTTTAACACTGCACGTGTAAGAGTTTCGTAGCATATATTGATCTTTGAAATCTTAATGATTGAATCTCATTTTCTTAATACCCTTAATATCAATTAAATTTAATTAAAAATAATCAACTCATTTCTAATTTGCAAATTAGAAAACAAGAAAAATTGTTTTGTTTTTTGTGTCTGAATGATAAAAGTCTTTATACAACACATAACGTAAAGTTTAAGTAAGAATGTCAATATATTTTGTGTGGTTTAGAGAAAAATCTCAAGGTCATTATCCTAAATCTATTATTTGATTTAATATTTTGTTTCTAACACATTTTTTATAGCTTATAACCGGATTAATTTTTTCTTTCAACTTCAAGGTATATTAAGATTGATTACCCTAAAATATCCTTGTGTAAATAATGTAATTACCATCTTAAAAATATTTCTACAAAAGATAAGGTCAACATGATGTTGTATATGGTGGAAAAAAGAAATGGTGAAAACTAAAATCAATACTATTTATCATTAATTTGATACCAGTGATTCGTCAATCTTAATTAATAAATGTGAAAAACCAAAAAAACATGTAAAATTTCTTTTTTCATACATGAGCCTATATGCAATACAATATGCAAAGTTTTTGCACAGGCAATTTTTTTATTGTTAACTTTTTTTCCTGAGAAAAGTTGTTTTACGTTATTTATGGTAATGAAACACTTTTTGAACTTGATCCTGGACAACGAAAACCCAAAAACCAGAAAAAACACAAAAAAACAAAGCAAATTCGAATGGGTTCAGGTAGCTATTGACTCTTACTCTCTTAAACTCTTAAATGCATATAAGTATTTGTTATGTATTTCTTGGAATTACTCTAGTATAACTTACATATAAAGTAACTCATATGTAGCTTCATATGTTATATGCAAACTATACAAATTATAAATTTTGTAGGAACATCCAACATTAGATGAAACAGAAAACGTTGTGAAATGAAAGCATTTATGTTAAGTGAATTATTCATTGGAGTCTTAGGATTTTTACATAAAAACAGATTCACATCTGCTAAAAAATAAATTTATATTCGTGTTTTGCCTTAGAAGAGCGTTCAGAGTTAAAAATTTATGCTCATATATAGCATTTTACATGTTCAAAAAACAATTTCAGATTTCACAGAGCTCACATGCTATTTAAACACTTCTAATTTGAAAAAATTACATAGCAAGAGCTTAATTGTGTTCAGTTTTAAAATCAGAGCTCTCAGTTTTAAAAATTTTTTTATATAATCTTAGCGTACTTTGTCACCTATGAATCTGATGAGATTAAATGTTTGAGTTAGAAACGAATAGAAAAACAAAAAATTTCATAAATATTTAAATAGGGAAATATGACCTTGAACTAATCACGTTATAATCATTTCCGAATCTCAAATTAAAAAATTTAAATAATCGATAGTAAATAACGTAATAAATTAACGTTATTAAAACCAGAATAATAAAATAAAAAATAATTGTACAATTACAGAAATTAAATTTTTTTCGTGAAAATTTATCCTGAATAATTTTTACCTTATTTTATTTTTCGTCCTTATTTTTTTTTTTTGTAAAAAACTATTTTCAAATGAAAATCTTAAATTACCAATTCAAGTTTTTGTATTCCCAGTGCAAAGTTCAAAACAGAAAATTTCGTATAAATTTGCGATATAAAAACCTTAAGCCATTGAAATTTGTGTCATTTCTAATGGTTCAAATAAAATGTATTAAGAGGCTGCTATGTGACACAAAAATTTAGAAAACACTATAGTCCAAATGCTATTTGTTGAAAATTTTTCATCTATTTACATAGGAACTCAGTTATTGAATTTCCCAAAAAATCTTTTGAAGTTTTGAATCTACTAATTATCGTCTACAATTTTAATATTAAAAGAAGCAATATTCGACCACGTTGTTGTGTTATTGTGCCATACGACGTTATTTATTCTATTGAGAATTCAAGTTAGGTTAAATTTGAAATTAACTTTCACATGAAAAGCTTGAGGTTTTTGCAAACGAATGAATTTCAGTAAAAGAAGGCAGTTTCAGTAGAAAGGCAGTAAAAGAAAATTGACTCGAAAAAACTGTGGAGGTGTGCTTCCTTCTATTTTTCATAACAGCTTTTCAAATTTCACTCAAATTTCAATATTATTTTGCATTTGTTTGCCAAATCATTTTTTTGTTTTATTTTTGATTATTCCGAAGCAAAAAAAAAAATTTATCCAACTTTCTAGCAAATAATTTCCAATTTCGAACTGGAAAATTTCATTTTAATTATAATTAACTGTAATTTTATCCACCATTATAATGTAGAAAATATTGTCGTTATATTTTATACCAATAGTAATTAATTTAATTATTTTTTTTTTGTTTTAAATGTAACCACAAAACATTTTAATTATAAGTTTTTACGCCACTTTTTGCCATTAACATTATAGTTATAAAAAAAAAAATCCTTAATATTATTTTAGATTACGATGAGAAAATTCCGACGAAATAAAAAAGGATATGAAAATTAATTTTTTATTTTAGATAGTTTGAGGCGAGTCGCAAAATAAAAAGGAAAACAGAAATACTCACACACGTCTTGTAAATTAAATATCAATTGTGGTGTAATTGTCCTGTTTTTTGTATGATTAAAATTTATTATCAAATGTAGTCTCCACGTTTGTGATATCGTATGATGAAATTCATCATATTTGGCACCGCATTTTAAAATGTCTGTTGAGAGTGTAAAATTATATTAAAGTTCTTAAAATTTTTCGTGCTTCAAAATTAAGAATATATTTTTACCGACCGTATTTTTATTTATTTATTTATTTATTTATTTATAATCTTCCAGTAATATACAAATTTTTGTCTTAAAATAGTTGGTTATTGTTTTTATAGAGTTTAGGCTGTTTTAAAGTCTTTACAACTAAGATATTTTTAATGTTTTATACATATTTTGGCATTTATTTAATTGAGAAATATGCAATTTTAAGGAAAAATGGGAAAAAACCTTTTTTGACTTCGAACTTATAACTATACTTAAAACTAAAATAAAATTGTTATCGGTTATTAAAAAGTTTAATTTGGTATTTTAAAGTAATTGTTGGTACATATTTTTAATGATTTCGTTTTCAGAAAATTGTAATTTAAATTTAAATTTCTCCTTTAAAATTAATATTTTTTCATTTATAGTTTTCAAATTGGCCTTCCTGTGTAGTTTGGTGGTAGAGTAGTAAAAGGGAAGATTAAATATCATCTTCAAGAGTTTGTTCTGTGCTACCTGTAGTCTCAAAATGTGGGTCTTTGCGCAGTCGCCCCAAACTGGAGAACCGTACAGCAACCGACCGTATTGTGTTAACAATAGGTAGGTTATGTGATGGCAACAAATTTTGCATATCAAGTTTTCGGTGGGAACGTACTTCTCCATAGTAGGGAAGTGTAAATAAACTATTTTTAGTGTAAATAAACTGTTTTACATTTTTGAACATTTTGAAGAAAGTATTCAACCGATTTACTTGAAATTTTTTATATAAGCTCAGCTCGACCGTCCGCAAAAATTCGTATGTTTTGGAAGAAATCAGGCATCGGCAACTAGACGTTTACTACAGGCCAAATATACATTTTTGTGTATATAAAGAGAAATAATCAACCGATTTCATTGAAATTTAATATATGAATTCCTCATATTAAAGCAATGAACATATAACTTTTTTGGAAAGATCAGGGCTCCAGAACTGATTTGCGGGCCGATTTCACATTTTTCACCATATCCACAGAACAAATTGATGGAATTTCTTGAAATTTGATATTTGAGTTCTGGTTGTTACCGAAACTAACTGGCAAGCATTTCAGGGAATTCGGGTAGCACAAAGCGAAACTCTACTAAGAGCCAAATTTACATTTTTCTAAGTATGTTAACTATAAGCTTACTAATGTCCTAAAAATTGGAAAGAAGTATTTAACAGACATTTTTATAATATTCTGTAACACTTTCATTTAACTAGACAATACACAATGCGGTCGGTTATGTGCTGACCACATCAGATTTTTTTTTATATGTTGTTTTGGGTTCTAAATCTGAGTTTGATTGGGTTCAAAATCGTGTACTACATGGAAAATTTTAATTAAGAAATTTAAATAATATAGCCTTCTTTAGATCTGTACTTATGGGGTTTCAATTTAATTTTAATAAAACTTGAAGATTTTGTCTACAATCGCTCACTTGAGTGCGTTCCACGACATCTATCCAATAGAAATTTCTTTTAATTTTGAATTACACAGTAGTAATACTATCTGTAAGTAGAATGCAATTAATTCTGGAGGCTATAATAGGAATATTATTAAAAGAAAGACTCTATACTCTTTTCTGGAAAATGTAAACTCAATAATTCTAAAGCTTCAATTTTATTTAACTCTGTTTAAAATTTTCATAAAAAACTATCACAGAGTTTTTAATATTAATCTATTTATATTGTAATCCGCAATATTAAAAAATAAGGCTGTGCCTTATTAAAAAAAATATCAAAAATGCTTAGTGAAATGACTATGTAAAGGCGTACAGGTAGCCTTGTTAACCTACCGCTTGCGTTCATTGAAATCATCAATTAACCTGAAAATGTTTAATTTTAATCCTCTTTTTTTTTTTCGTTCCTTAATCTTCTTTTTTTTTGTGTAATTTATTTTTGTAATACGAGCATTTTCTCTTTTTGTAAAATATTTTATTATTTAGGTTTTTTGATTTTGGATAACTAAATTTTATGTAACGTAAATACGTATTCGAATAGAAATTTTTTGTAGAATTATCCATATGCTATAAAGAATACAGAAGTTTGTATGAGCATAGTGCTGAAATATTTAGAAATTTTATTTTCTTTAGTTAGGTAATTTTCATGCATAAAACAGCAATTAAAATTTTTCCTTAAACATACTTTGGTGCCTGGTAATTTTTAGGGCAACTGAAATTTTATTACTTTGTATATACTTTTAAAATTTCAACTAGCAAAAAAAGACTTGATAAAGAAGAAAAGGGAATTTTTACAAATCAGAATTTCGTCATATAACTGTAGAATAGATGGGTGACGTAATTAAAGTAACGAGTCAAGGCAGAAAAATTAAAAAATTTTGCTTCTCGAAGCAGTGAAATGTAACATTATGTATGTATATTACTGTAAAGCAATATGAACAACAATTTTCCAGTAAAAGGTAGCAGAAACCGCTGCAGCTCAGTTAATAGAGCATTCGCCTAGAAAGCTGTAGGTCACTGGTTCCAGTCCAGTGCGAGCAATAAAATTTTTTTTAATAAATTTTTCTACCTTGATGACAAAATTTCCTTTTCCTTAAAAAAATTTAGATGGATAGCTACATAAGACTAAGAAGGTTTTTGTTTCTTTTTATGAATAGTAAATTAGATATAATATAATTGTAGTTTAAGCGATCCCATTACTAATGTTACTTCAAATCATGGAGATGGAAAATTATAAATGTAGTAGATGGTACACTTAATAAGACTATAACATTATATTGAGCTAATCTGAATTAGCATACTAAATGCGAGAAGGTGACTCAATCTGGGTGTCAATATTGCATAAGTAAGTAATTATGGGCCCTGGAATTACACTTGCATATAATGTTATTCACATTAGAATATTAAATGTTTTAATTAAAAATTTCAAAACAATAATCAGTTTGTATACAAAATTAGTTAATAATTTAATGCAATCTTCCAATATTGAAATTTATTCCCCTACTATTATAAGATTTTATTATAATAAAAGTTTTATGAAAAGTACCATAACAGTTCATAAAAATCTATTTAACCATGTAATTAACCAGCTCATTTTAATTAGAAAAAATAAAGATTTTAATTTTTTATTAAAAAATTAAATTTAAATTTATTTCATTATTGTTATATTTTGTATACAAATTAATATTTTGTATAACTTTAAACATAGATTTAATGTTTTAATCAATAAAAAATTATTGATGATATTAATATTCTGTTTTTCGTGAAAAGTACATAAAAATAAAAATTTATTATAATAATAAAATTGAAAATTTGCTAAAATTATTACAACCCTTGATCATTATAACACTAAAACAAAAAAAAAAAAAAACAAACACAAGAAAATTAATACTTTTTTATTATACAGTGTTTCATACTTGCTTGTTGCCTTTTTTTTGTTGTAAAATTTTATTACAGGATAATAAGGAAAATGTTCATAAATATAAGGATAAAATCAACATTTTTTCTTATTTTTTATTATTGTTCTTTTTTTGTTTATGTAGACGAACCAGTAAAATTCGTACAATAATAATTGTAGAACTGTGAAGTAATGAAATTCAAATTTATATTGTTGTTATTAATCTCTGACATTATCCATTAAACCAGAATGGGAATAAAAGTATAAAATAAAAAGCACAACAAAAATATAAAAATTAGATGAAAATATTTTATAAACATTTTCAAAAAATGGAAGTATCAGGATGTGGTTTTACAATTTCTTTCTCATATATCCTTTTTCTATTCCAATTTTTTTTTTTTAAGGATTTGCATTAAAATATGATCTATTAGAATATATTTGTCTAGTCAGTGGTAAAAATATTCTATTGCAAATTTTTTAAAGGAATATGATGAGATGTCATTCTTTCATAACTGGTTCTAGAATGTTCTAGAATGTAATTTTAATGTATATATCACAAACTGTTATCATTCATAGTTCCATTCCATATCTCACTTTTTATCCACTTTCATAATTTAAAGCAAGTTGTAATTTCTCTATTAGTTTTCTCATTATTTTATCCTCATCCCTCATTTTTACTTTTTACATAACATCACATAAAATTTTAAAATATTGCGTAAACATACGGTTACAGATTGGCTGAGTGTTGCATGCTTGTCTTTTCGGAAAAATTTATATATTAAATCAAAAGTATATGTCTACTCATATGACAATATTTGTTTTCTTTTCATTATGTTGATTAGGCTAGTGGAATGTAAAATTGGGTTCTGAATTTATTATTATTTTATTAGGAATTAAAATTCGCTGAGTTTCACAAGTAATACTTTACAACGAAATATTGTTGCAGTATATTCAATATTTTTACTATTATTATTGAATATTAAAAAAAATTGCATACTGTTAGGGTACAACAATAAAAATCAAATATTATTTATTAATATTATTAGGTATTTTCTACCAGACATCGATGAAAACATCAAAATCATCGGACTGAGTCGATATTGGTTTGACTAGGTACAACAATTTAACCCCGATGTGGATACTCCGGCACCGAGAAATTAAAGAGAGCGAGAATACTGATCAGTTAGCTCATAGGGGGATGGCGACTGTATTTGTTAGGACGCAGTCTTACTTTGGGTAGTAGTTGTCAGGGAATGGCGTATTCCAGAAACGTTTTATGGTCCCTAGGGAGCGGTAGAAAAACCAGATCTAGCTGAGTTTTCGAGACTTGAGCCTGGTGGCTGGGATACTCATTGGACATTGTTTTACATTGGACCGGAAAATTAGGGGAAAAAGGATGAGACGGTCCATGCTCATCTGGTATGCGGGTGTGAGACTGTTTCCCGGGTGAGACTTACGTAGTTCGATCGAAATTTTGTGCTCCCTTCGGGGGTTTCACGGCTCCAGTTGGATGTAATACTGAGATTCGGGCCCTAGAATTAGTGTTCATGAAACTGAATCGCGAATCAGAGAAGATCTTATTGGTCGAGTTAAAAAGCTTCACTTGTCCGGCCACCACTTTAAAAAAAATTATTAGCTAACTATTCAAATTCATTAACTTTTTTCAAGCTAATTTTAAAAATTTCTTAGTGATTACAATTCATTATTATGAACGTTATGGCAAGATATTATTTATTATAACAATACATTATTATTTTTTTTGGTAAATATTTTACTTTCATATTATGTTCCCTAGAAGTATGCATTTTTTTTTTCAAATATTGTTAATATTTTTCTTATAATTTTACTAAAGTTTTTGTAAAATAAAAAATTAACTCATTTATAATACTAAAATTCAACAAAAACTTGATTTATTTCAAAATCCCTTATTAACATTTTTTTTATAAATGATATAAAAGATTTCCCAAATCTACTAAAAAAAATTTTCCCACTTCCATATTATTGAATTCAACGAAAGTGGTGAATATTTTCTGTAAATATTTCATTTCTATATGATATATCATATATATATATATGGTAATTTACATAATATGTATTTACTTATACTTCCCATTCGAAATTATATTATTATTATTTAAAAAATATTCCAATTTTCTCTGCAAAGAAAAAAAAAAACAAAAATAATTCAAATGAAATGCGCCGAAATTTCCTAAAAAAAAGCTACATAAAAAATAAAAAATTACACGCGTCCATTCAGAAAGAAATTTTCTCCCTGTTTGTTTTTTTTTTTATATAGCTTTTTATGATCATCCTGTTTAATGTTATCAATTCATCAAATACAAAAAAAAAAGTGTATGCTGTTAAATCATAAAATTTATATTTATGTGTTCACTTGTTTTTGTTTTCTTGCGAATATTTTCTTCTATCCTTTTGCTTTCTTTGCCAAATATAAAAATGTTTATTTTAAAAACATTTCAAATTAAAATACATTTGAATGCCTAAACAAAATTTTTTTATTTAATTTTTCTGTAAGGTTGGATTAAAAAATATTTTTAAAATTAAAAATTTTCAAGGATATTCAATTCTCCATTAATATTTTAATGCTTACAAGGACATTTCTTATTATAGAAATTCTCGGGCACTAAAATTTATAGATATTATAAGTTTTCTGTGGAAGTTTTCGAATATTACAATAAAAAAGGGTGAAAGGTGTCCTATATTTCGCACCAAACATGTAAAAATTGAGAAATTCTTAATTAATCTAACATAATTGTTGTTCAACATATTAATATCCTTGTTAATCGTTAAAATGGAAAACCAATAATAGTTTTTTAATATAAAATTAATTAAATGTGGGGAATTTGAAAATTTAATCGTTCCTTTTGAACAAAATTTCAATTCGGAAACGATATTATTCTCAAAATCTCTTTAAAATTTTTATTTTCCTCGATATTGGAGATGCAACAGTTTTACTCCATATTTTAAGGCAACTAATCTCAAAATTGAAAGAATAAAAAAGTTAAATTTTTCTTCCATCCTAAATATTAGTATATGTACCGAATCCCTGTTGATAATTTCTCGCATTAAAGCATAAATTTACATTAAGAAAGAAAAATAAGTGCTTAACATTAGAATTTTTTCCTTGCTTTTTTTTTTATTTGAATTCTAACACTTTTTTGATAACATTGTATATACGTTTATGTACATATTATTATACAACATTTGAAAATTTATAAACAACAGAAGAATTCCTTTAAAAAACGTTAAATAGTAAAAATATTTACAGACTTAGCTACTAAAGAAAATAAAAACGGATACAAGATTTAAAGAAGATACAAATTTAGTATTAAAATTTTGTATGCACATGTGTGTATGTGTGTACAGAGTAATGTGTATAAAGAAGAAGGTATTGAAAAAAAAAAGGATTAGCAAATATATTATAAGTTCAACAAAAGAGGAAAATATTATTTGTTTCGGGAATTTTAAAAATTTCGCTTAATTTAAATTATAAATTTTGTTTTTAGGAAATCTAGTAAGACTTTTACATATTGCAGTTGCTTTACTCAACATAAAAGAATATATCAGATTTAATTTAATCGGTTTCAGAATTTTTTAAGGGTATTGAAATAGTTACCTATGGTACTTGGTTTGGAGAGAATTTCTGTAGTAGCGAAATAACACGTGCCAATCGTTTCATCATTCACTTGAAAATTTAAAAAAATATTGAAAAATCTTTAAGTATCCGCTTTGATAAATTAGGAAAAACTTCGAAAATATTTGTTGGCCGAATTAAAATAGATTTCTAATCGAATTTTTGAAGAATTAAATCTATTTGCTGGTGAAACTGGGAGTATTTTTCTTAAACCTGTGTAGTACCTGTTAAACCTACAGTAATCTTTCATTATTTCCTATATCCATTTTATTAAAAAACCACTGAGAATGTAGCCTTCACTCAGACATTGGAGACATCACGGCAATTCACGAAATTTGTAGAAAATCCATAAAATATTGCATTACAGAAATTTATATAAAGAATTCTTTATATAATAATATAGGAGAGACTCTGTATCTAATTTCTAAATTTATTTTTATTTTTATATCCTTTATTTTTCTAATTTATATTGTCATTTTGTTGAATCTTCTAATTTTTATGACCTTTTTTTGTATTTATGGGCTTTAGAATATTAACAACAGAGACAAAAGGGAACTGAAATAAAAATAGCTCTCATCTTTTAGTAATAATCATATCAAACAGTAAGCCATAAAAAAAATCAAGCAAAAGAAACAATAAGCGAAAAATATCGGCATTCTCCTCATTGATTGAAGTAAATTCTCATCTACTATATTAAAAATGATAAAGCAAATCAATATATTTATATATACATTATAGAGTAGATTTGAAAGGAAAGGAATTTTAACACTCTTTTAGTATAACAAACATACATACACATAATAGTTAATTTGCCATTAAGCACGTGCTATTTATTCATTTTAATTTTTTATTATACCCAATATATCTAATATTGTTGTTTTTGATGTCTAGATTCAATTGGCACGTGTATTAGATTGTGATAGCTTCAATTTTATCAGAATTCAATTTAATTGCAAACTTTCTTTTTCAGAAAAATTTTATCTTGTTACCTTATTTGGATGCTTAATAGTGGAAATCCTTTTAAAGATAAATGGATGAAATTAATGTTTTTCTATCCCAATGAAATAAAAACTCAAATATTTTGGAATGTTTTTTATTTTTTTTAAATGAAAATTCTTGAGTTGTTTTGATGAAATTTTCATGGCACTAGATATCATCATTATGTTAAACTAATCGGTTCTTGTTTTCATCAATAAATTTTGATTATTGAGTAAAATTTTATGTGCTGTAAAGATTATAGGGCTCATATTATAGCACTAATTAGACTATTTTATTAAATAAATTTTCTGTTTTTTTTTTTTTTTTGAAAAAAGTAGTTTGTTTTCAGTTTCTTATTATTTTCCGCTTGAAACGGCTTTAATAATACTATACGTAATTCTACACCTAATTAATTAGGTTTCAACTTTAATTCAATAATAGCACTAACAAAATTTTTTACTTTTCGGTAATGTAAATTTAGTTGAATGTTGGAAGAATCATTAAAAATTATAATTGATTTTTTTTAAATATTTCAGTCTGAAAAGAGACATAATTTAACGCTGTGTAAGAGAAAGCAGGGCAAACAACTCTGTATTATTAAAATTATTTGCTCAATAAATTAAATTTTCCAAGAATTTTATACTCTGTAATGTGTATTTAAATTTAAATACAAATTGTATAATTAAATATTTGAAATCATCTGATGTTCAAGAAAATTTTTTTGTCATTTAAATAGAAAATTTTTGAAACAAAGTCTTTAAAGGGATCTCTTTTACTTATTTGTTTCCGTAAGCCATTTTACACTTGATTTTAGATTTAAGAAATGTACGTTTTATGTGCTACTCTTATTGCAATGAATTAAAGAACATTAATTAATAAAAAATACTACCTTTAAGTCAAAACAATTCTAGATGTCGAATTAACTTGAAAAATTTTCGCAATTTCTCACAGTTTATTGCGAAACAGCCATGTTTAACAAATATCAGGAAGTGGATGAAATTAGAACAATCGATGAACTAGTACACGCAGCACAAAACCGAGAAGAATTTGCAAATATAATCAAAAACATGCAATAATACAAACTACAAATAAGGAAAAATGTGATCGTCAACATGATATGAGTGAATAGGCAGCTGAAGAAGAAGAAGAATTGAAAAAACAGTGCTATTTTGAAATTTATCTTGTTTTTTTCAAATATCTTTTAATTCTTTGATTAAAAACTAGCTATGTTTTAAACAAAAAATCTTTAATTTTAGCTTAATTTTTAAAATTCTCAAAGGCATTTAATTGTTACATTTTTAAGTTGTAAACAAGACAAACAAATAAAAATTGATGTGTATATGAGAGATATGCGAAATTAAATCCAGCCTGTTCTAAAATTAGCTCTCGAATAAATTAGAAATACTTTCAAGTTGAAGGAAATTAATATGTGTGTGTAAAAGACAATAAAAGAAAAACAAAAAATTGTTTAATATCGAAAACTGAAAATCGAATGATTGTTTTTCTTTTCTCGGTCGATTTCCTTTCTCTTCCTTTTATAAATATTGATTTTCACTTAACTTTTATTGCAATTTATACTTTTGGAATTTTAGTTTTAATGTTTTCTGTTTTTTTTTGTTCGTTTTGAAGATTTTCTTCCTAAATTATTTAGTTATACTATATAAAATGTTATTTTATTTTTGTACATACTTATAGGCTGTGCTGTTCTTGAACTTAATATGCTGGATATTAAGCTTTACCGTGAATACTCTAATATTGTTGATGCTTATATAAATAATCATATAGTATACTATAGTGTAATATAGTGTAAACATTCTCTCATATTAATATTATTTTCCAAAGAAAAATAAAAACATTTTATTGTTTGGATAATATATAGAGAGTATTTTTTCTGACCAACAATCACAACTGTTCTTTTAAATATACTTACGTAAAAAATCAAAATAAAATATAAGCAAAATTTTCTTTTCTCATCAAAAATAATCGTACCCGGAGATGATTACTTGTACACAAAAAAAATTTTTAGTAATAAAGACTCATTTTCAAGAACATTCAAAATACAGTAAATGAAAACTATAAAAGAGAGAGAGAGAGAGTGAGAGAGGGAAAGACAGAGAGTTTTGTTGGCCTAATGAGTTCAAAGTATATGTATAATGCTATAAGATTAAAGTGCTAAGATTTCTTCTATTCGATTCGATTTAATGAGACTTCATAAAATTTTATTTTCTGAAAACAAGCAAAAAAAAAATATCGGACCACAAATGAACTTGAAAAGAAATTTCGTATTTATATTGAATACTTATTTCTCGTTAATATCCTGCTTAAAAAAAATAAAATGTCCTTCAAAAGTAATAATTGAAAGTAAGTTTATTTTTATGTATGAAAATGATATGAAATTCTATATAGGAATGTAGTATATACTCTTGTACAATCATATACTTATAGATCGGTATAGCTGGATCATGGTAGATTTTAATAAAATACAAACTAATATACTCGTATGTATATACTTGAAAATGGCATTCACTATAATTTTCTTTAGACCATGACCTTCAATATAACATCTAGATATATTATAGTATACCTACAATAAAATTTTGCATTTATAGGAAATTAAAGAATTAGCAATAAATGTGGTGGTTTCATTTTTTTTTTTAATTTAAGCTAATCACAGGGAAAATAAAATTTGTATGTGATATTCTGAATTTATAAAGATTTTGTTATTCTTAACATTTATACTCTATATTTAATGCATAATGAACTTAAAATATTGTTATGAGAATGAGTGTGAGTAAAATTGTCCAAATACGAGAATTAAATATTAATATTAAGAGTAATGAAATTATATTTTGAATTTAGTAAGAAATATTCGAATAATAGTTTTGCAATTGAACTGTTATAAGTTTTAAATCCTCATAAATTTAAGAATAATAATTATTCACAAAATTTATGTGGATTTCGATTCTGGTTTAGTTGTTTGACATAATTTAAATATTATTTGAAAATCTTTGAAATTTAATTAATTTCCTTATTATGAAGTCTGCATTTAAGCAAGAGTTTAGATGATTAAATTTACAAGCTGTTTTGTACTTGTGCATGTTTCCTTCATCTCTTTTTAACTTCAAAAAATTTAAAAAAAAAAAGTGCTTGTTAGTTTCACGTTGCCGGCCGTCCGCCCGTCCGCCAGTGGACATATATCCTTCCATATTCTTGAAGATGGAAAGTTAAAATACCATATGTACATAGATCTTTACATGAAACTTATTTCCGTACAAAAAAATATTTATTTTTTTTCCCCTATTTAAAAATAATAGCCCTTCAAAGTCTTAATAATGCTATTTTTTAATTTTAATGTTAATTATTGCAAAAAAACCAGAAAAATTTTTAAGATTCTGCAGAATTAGAAAAGCATTTGCTGGCTTCTTCTACCGTGCCATAAAATATTTGAACTTTACAAAAACAAAATGCCGGTGCAAATTTACTGTTCTCTAAAATCTGTTTTTTTTTTTTGTTTCAAATTTTCGATACCGTTGTTATTTTAGACCATAGGCTGTAGAAGTCTGACGTATTTTGAAAAATTAATTCAGACTTATACAACCCACAAGCAAAAATTTTAGCAACTTTCAGATACTACCAAGTAGTTCATTTCATTAGAACAAAATCTTTTTCCATCTCCACCCCCTCTCAACTTTTACCCCGCAAAATTTTTAAAATTTTTAACAAGAATTTTTGCTCCCTTTTACTTCCGAAACTGCTAGCTTTTTCAAATCTCTATAAATGCAGAAAGCGAATAGTAAATACCATGTCATTAAAATATATGATTATTTTTCTTAAGTCATGCAATTAACCCTTAAGTTTTAGCATTATGTTAACGCTTCTTTCAATATTTCTTGGCTTCATCCTAAATATATGCAATTTTTTCGTAGGTAAATGAGAATAATTTTAATAATGTACTACAGTACACGGATTGTTTCTAAAACCAGTATTTTCAATTGTCGGAGGGAAAAGTGCTTCCTTACAAACCATTGATTTGACCCAACTATATTTTTCGCTCAACTATATTTTGTATTTAAAGGAAGATAAATTATTCATTTTAAATAATTTCCTATGCACTCATTCGAATAATATGAACATATTTACTAAATTTAAATATTGAATAATTAATTCAAAAATTTCAGGATTAAATTAGATTTTCTATATGTTGCGTTAAAATAATGTAATGAAAAATTTCTATGTTTCTTGTATATTTGTTTTTATTTCAAATTTTAATCAATTTTACGAATAATGATTTTATTGACGATCGATTACAATATCAAACTATTTCTTTAATTTTAAATAAATTTTAATTTAATTTTAAATAAATTTACAGGAACTTTTCAATTTACATTTACTTTTCAACAAAATATAATTTCATTATTATACTTTTCACATTTTCATCTCCGAAATTTCTTTTTTATTACATAATTTTTTACGTAATTTTTAGAAATTTTTACATCTCTAATTTTTATTTTAATGTGATTACTTGCATTAAGTTTTTTAGTTGAAACTTTTTAACAAAATTTTTTAACTTTTATAATTTATTTTTTAAAAATTTTAACTTTTTGCTCTTTTAATTTAATTTCATTACTAAAATCATATTAAATTAGAATCCTTACCAAATACATTACGTATTACATCAATTCAAATTAAGTATTTGAATGTGTTATATTTCTAATTATTCTTAAAAACTTTTATATGAATTTTATATTTTATATATCTAATTCAATTAAAAATAAATCCTTCCATTTAAAATGAGTTGGTAATTTTAGTATAATTAAATTTTTAGAATTAAGTCTAATTAAAATGCAGCAACTTTAAAATGAATGATTGATGTAAAAACTTCAACTATTATGATCAAAGAGATTTTAAAATTTTTCAAATGTATAAAAATTTTCTATTATATTTTTATACATATGCGATTTTATTATTAGTACCTATCTGCATATTAAATGAATTGAATACACCACTATATTAAAAGATTCAAAAATTCTATATAATTTAATGGAAAATAATTCATGCATGAATCACAAAATTCAATGTAAATTTAATTAAATCTTGAATGCATAATATTAATTTTAAAATTTTTATATTAAATAATGAACAAAAAAAAATTTTTGTATTTAATGATCCTTGAAATTGGATTGCAAATATACTTAGTTTAAAAAGTTGATTTTTAGTATAATAAAAGGACAAAGTAGAATAGAAAATTTTGAATGAAAGCGTACATATTATAAAAGTAACGAGTACTTATTTAAATAATAATGAAAAAAATTTAAAATGCTTATTATAGTTTTTGTGTTAGAAGATTATACCCTTTCAACATCTATTTAGTTCTTCAATGGAATTTATATAATTTTTAATTGGAATTTCAATGAAAATTGAATTAAAAACCTTGTTTTTAATTTGGTAAAATTTGTAAGTATTTCAAAATATTAAGAAAATGGCCTTTAATTCAAAAGTTTATGAATTTGATGCTTATGTAAATAAGAATATTACAGTTTTCTAATTTTTGACACTTCTCGCACCAATGTGTAATCGACTCAGTTTTTTTTTTTCTTTCTTATTTCAATGCTTCTCAGTTTTTAACTTTCAAAATAAATATAACCTCGGAGAGTAGTTAATTTCACTTTGAACCTATCGATTCCATGATTCTAAATAATTTTTTTTTGTGAGCACGAAGCTTCTCTAGTTTATATTAAATGTCCGGCATATCAGTTGCATATTTAGAATACAGTATTAAAAATGTAAGTGGCGCTGAAATTTCCAAAGCAAATTATGTAAAAAATTAATATAATCGAGTGAATTTTCTCAAACGTAATCGTGGCCTAAATCTATATAAAATTATGTATAAAAACACATTATGGTTATTATTTATTTATAATTGCAAATAAATCGTGAATTTTTTTTAACAATGAAAATGGAATGCTCAAAAAATCGTAACTTAAATTAAAAGTTTCTCAATAAATATTATTAAATTGTTATAACAAGATCTTTAAATACAAACAATAGCCCTAATATTATTGAATTCTGACAAAAAAAATATTGGAATTTCGAGAGTAGAATTTAAGGACTCAACATATTTTAAAAGAGTATAAAAAGAGAAAGTGACGAAGAAAATATGCGATTTATGATCCCCAGAATTAAGATGGAAAAAAAATATTTATTACAGAAAATTGTTTAGTATATTCTACCAATATCTGAAATTGCGTTATTTTCAATTTATGTGGTATGTACGATCTTAAAAAAATTTTGCTAAAAAGACCCAATCATTTATTGTTTGAATTTTTTATTCGCACTTCTTTACATACGAGTACAAGTTCTTTTTTCTTGTTACATTAAAGGATACTCAAATGTATTCAACGAGAAACTTTGTTTTTTTCTTCTGAATTCTTAAAAAGAAGCGAAAACATGAACTCGCAATAATAATAATAATAGAAAAGAGCCCGGAAAAGAAGAAGTATGTAATTACAATTGAAAAGTGATGAAAAATATCAATATTTTCTGCTTTTAAAATGCTTCTGTTGATGAACAAAGGAACTTGTTTTTTGTTTAGTCTTTTAAGAGTAAAAAATAATGCCTTGAATTGTTGAGTAATGAAGAAGCACTTCATAATGTTACCGGTTTTTTTTTTCTTTGTCCTGATTTTCTTTTTATTTTATTGAATTTTCTTTTTTTTTTGCTTTTGTGTCCTTAATGGTATTATTATAATATATATTACATGAAAATTAGTTCCGTTTGAGGAAAATAAAAAGAAATTGTTTTTATTTTTTCCTTTTGTCATATTTTTTTTTTTCTATTATCATCCTTATTTCATTTATATGACACATCCAATATTATTATAGCGTAAGAATGAGAATCAATCAGTGAGGTCTATATATATATTGATTTTTTTTACTTCATCATCCTTGTGATTCTTTTCCAGAGTATGGTGTGAAATAAATTTCATTTTTTTGAAAAATATGGTTGGCGTATTAAATGTAGCGTAAATGTTAAAAAATGAAAAATGTCCTTCTAATAGATCGGCATTTTCTGAAATAAATTTATGTATCTATCGCTATATTGAACCGACTTGAGTAGGTCCCAATTTAATATTGAGCTTCACATAATAAATTGTTGAATTTGAACTCAATTTTACTATTTTACGTTATAGGATTGTTCATTGGTTCTCTACAATATCAAGAAGTAATTTTTATAGAAAACACAGGGTTATAATTAAAAATTGTAAATTTTTTATTTATTTATATAGAATACAGTTTTGGGTTATGCATGGAAAAGATAATCGGGTAAATGGCCTCCATGACTTTGCTGGCATATACGCATCTTTTGTTATAATTTAATCATAATTTTTTTACATAAATGTGGCAGAATTTCGTTGATACTTCAATTTCCAAAAGTCATCAAAGAAAAAAAAATCCAACGGCATTAAAGTGTATGATCTAGGTGGCCAATTCTGATCACAAAAAACGGGAAATTACCCGACCAGGAAATTACTGTATGGAGGCTCGATTTTACCTCAAACCCAAAATCTGCATCAAACAGTGACACGTTGTGGAGGCATTTGTTTCTCAACAATTACTTGTGGATTTTCTAAACATCAAATTCGACCATTTTGTCAATTAATAAAGCCATGAAGATGAAAAAGAGTTTCATCGCTGAAGATGGTTTTGCTGGAAAAATTTTCATTATTTACAAAATATTGCTCAAAAATAAAAATGCGTTGTTCTTTTGTGTAGCGCTCCATTTTTAATTACCCTGAACTGTTAGTTGTCAATTTTCTTTTTTTGTTTAGCAATAATTTACCGCACAAATGGCGAAAATTTCTTTATAAATGTGTCTAGTATTCAAGAATTTCTCATTCTCATCCAGTCATTAAACTATTGATGAAAATATCAATCTGATTCTCTCATTAATATTAAATGAGTTTACTAGATTCATTAAATTCTGTGACTTAATTAACTATTGTTTTTATGGTATTTTTAAGTCAGTCATCATAGATTTCATAATTAGTTTCTCTACATTGATAAGTTCTTCATTAATTTATTTTAAGGTAACAAGTCTAATTAAGTGCTTTTCTATATCAATTTTATTAATAAAAATTTTACAATTTGTGAATTTTTTTAAAAGCAAGGAGCACCAATTTTAAATGACAGAATTTTTAATAAATTTAGTGTTAAAATTAAATTAAAATTTATAATTAATAGTTGAAATTGAAAAATTAATTACCTAAAAATATTCTTAATGACATCGTCTTGCCGTACGCCTTAATTACCAAAAAATATTTTTAAGTATAAGATTAACATCCCTAAACATTTTTCCTTTGGTTCATTTCAATCTTTGAGTTAATCCTCGAGAATATACTCTTTTGTTTTTATTATTGTTATTTGTTCTTTTTTGTTTTAAGAAATTATTAATTGTTAATTTTCACTTCAAAACCAAATTATTAATTAAATTTTTCATTTTAAGATGTTGAATTGTTTATTTTAAAAATTAATCTCTAAATAAATTCCTTTTTCGAGAAATTTTTATTCAAAAAGAGAGAAAAAAAAAAATTTACTCAGTTATTTTAGTTTTACCTTAAAAAACAAAATAAAAAAATAAAAAGTGTCAAAATCCTATGGCAAACAATTTATATCCTTTTATTTTCTTTTCATTGTCTTCCTTCTGTTTATTTGTCTTTGGAAATATTATAACACTTGAGGTAGTAAAACAAAAAAAAAAATCAGAATTCGTGAAAAAAACGAAATTATGTTAAAGATAATATTGAACACCTGTTCTTTTGAAAAATTCACATAAATTACAAGGATATAATAATTAAGCCTAATTAACTCCTTTAACACTTTAATAGATTTTGAATAAGAACAAGAAAACGGGAAAAAACCACAATCCGTTAAGAATTCTCGAGTGATTTATAATTTGTAATCACGTTGGAAAAAAGGAATTATTCTTTGTCTTGTACACATGTATGGAAGAAAATATGGGAAACTTCTGAGATTTGATTGTACAAATGGAACCGTTTCGTTCAATGACTTCAAAGAGTTTTTGTCTTAAAGTTTTCTCTATTATAGAAAATAATTTTAATTTTTCAAAACATTTTCACTCTTTCTTTTTTATTAATGATTGATCATTTTCCAATTATATAACAAGAACTTCCTCATAAATGGTAGAAACAAAGGACATAATATTCTATTTCCTGTGTCATACATAATATTTTAATGTTTGATGCGTACCTTCATATTACTGTGTTACCTCTGCTTCTATGTATAACTACATATACACTTTAATATAATTATATATGCATGAAAATTATCCTTTTTTTCTAAATTCTTAATATATTATCCCTTATTTTTAGCAAATAATCATTTACAATTCCATTACGAATCTATTAATCACTTGAAATTTCTTAGTGTTTACCTATTTCTGTTCTGAAATACAAATATACATATTATATGGTTTTCAATCAATTGTACTCGTTCGCATATATTCTAACAAACAAAATATATAATAAGTACAATTGTGTGTTGCATATATTTTATTGCAAATTCATTCAAAGAGATATGAGCTCTCTAAAAACCAAAAATTACTTTAATCTAAATATATAATATTATTTCTATATAATAATATGTGCTCCAAAAATAGTTTTACTCAAATAAATAGTTTTTGGGTCCTTTCTTGAAAATTTTCTGGAAGAAAGGAGAATTTATTTTTAGTTGGAATTGATAACTCAAAGGATAACATAGAAAATTTATAAATTTTCTTTTATTGGAAATAAATAAAATTAAAAATTGTATATTAAATCACGGCTCTTAAGTTTTTAGAGCACAAATAAAAATTTATTTCGTAAATAATAACCGTCCCATAAGAAAAGACAAGACTTATAATTTCAAGTAAAATCGTTATTGCTTAATAAAGTAAACCTTGAGTATGTGTTACTCACGACAACCACATCAATTGTTCTCTCACATGCTCAATAGAATACATTCTCCAAACAAATAATTATTATATAAATATTATGGTGATTACAACCCCAATGACTGTCAAACTTTTCATTGAAAATATTATAAACGTAAATAATGTTTTGAGATTCTTTATAATTCTCCCCTTAAATATATAAAAAATATAAAATTTATTATATTTGTTATATTGTTCTATATAGTTCTTGCATGTATCCATAATATGTAAGTATCTACATATTTCTTTCATTTATCTTCGTCAGAAAAGGTATTACCATTACGTTATATAAGAAACTAAAAGAAAAATAACAAAAAAAAAATAAAAAAAAGGGAAATTTATTTTAATTTCAGTACATGTCATTCAATACCTTATTGCCTCATTTATTCAGTTTAACAAAGGAAATAAATGAGAATTTAATAAAAGAAAATTGCCTATAGTACAGGAATTAAATTGGAATAACCTAAATTTAAATGTGTATAGTATAGGACCTTTTTATTCAAATAAAGTTTTAAAGCAAACAGGTTGTTAGAATTTCATCAAATGAAATTTCAATTTTGAACCCTTAAAATATTCTAATGTGAAATTAGTCAAATTAGTTTTCCATTTTATTATAACAAAAAGGTTTTGGTTAGAAAAGTGATATAATTTCAAATGAAACGCTTCGATTAGCATTAACAAAACATGCAACAATTGCCTGAACTTTTTCGAATTCTGGTTGTTTTGTTGCAAGCAATCAAACTAATTGTGGCATAAATAAATGTAATTATATGAAGATCATATTTCATAAAAGTGATGATATATTTTTATTGTATTGAAGTAATCCGAATTAAATTTTTTTTTAAGTAAAATTTTAAACCATTTTAAATTGAAAAATAACCGGACTAATATGTAACGTTATAATGATTTGGTTATAATTATAGAGTACATATGCGACAGACGAGATAAAAGATGAAATAAAGACAAGATGGTTTTGCGTGATTAGGTTTAAGAATTAGAAAAAATTTACAATATGCGCGATTTTGATTTTTCTACAAAAGCTATACAACAAAATGTTTGATTGAAAACGAGTTTAAATGAAAAACATTTTAGCCTATAATTGTTATTTGGCTGAAATCAAAAAACAAATAAGAAATTGATAAAATTCCAAAAATTCTATTCTTAAATTCTCCAATGTGATAAAATGATGAAAGAATATTGTGTGTGTCATAAGCTCAATCAAGGTATAATAAATTTCTGGCTTTATTTTTATAAACAACCGCATAACACTATTGAAAACGATATTATCCACGTGTCAGATTTTTGGTTTATTTTTTCTCATATTTTTTTCGTTTCGTTATTTATTTTCCTTTAGAATATTTCAATTTATTAGATATTTTATTTCTTCTATAAGAAAAATTTATTTTTTTTTGTTTTAACAAATAAAGTTTTGATTTTGCTCCTGAAAGTTGCCATCAAAGAAAAGTATGGTCGTTCTTTGATTTTCAAAAATCGAAGAAAGGATGTAAAAACTTTGAAAAGGCATGATGGAAAATTCAACAACAAAATATTTAATATAAATCTACATATGCATATATATACGTAAATTCAGCGTCCAATCTATCATATATGAACGCAAGCATTTGTAGAGGGCGCCGGAAAGCAGAGACATTACAAACAATAAAAAAGAATTTTTTCATACTTTTGCCATTATTTACGTGTTTTCCAAACATTTTTTTCTTCCTATTTACAGTGAAATTAACTTTAAAACATTGTATCTATAAATAAACATTTCAAAACAAAAGATTATAAGTTTAATTTCAAGCTTTAACACTACGAGAACTTTTGAAATCAGCATGATAAAGTTACAAGACAAGAAAGCGTTAGGTCACTGGTTCACGAGTCCAGTTCGAGAAGAAAAATTTTTTAATTTTTAAAGACAACTACAGGTTATATTAGTTCTACAAATAACTACAGGTTGTATTACTGATTCAGTATAAGACAGTAGTTTGTTATGCGCAATATGAATTTATTATTGCATGTGGTTCATTGCTTCGCAACCGGTTGGAAGGGGGAGGCGGGTAATGGTGACCTAAGGTGGCTACGTCAATTTATATTGTATAATATTTATTTTGAAATAAAATGTAGAAATTCCTATGTGGTACACTGGACTTCAAACTGAATATTAAAGAATTTATAATAATTGCTCCTAAATTTTGTTTGATTTAGTTTGATTGTTCCTGATGTGATTTGAGCTCATTGAATTTGTTTCTGTTGATTTTAGCCTTAATGAAAATTTTAGACCTATAATTTGATGTGCAAATTTTGATTTAAATTCAAAGATAAAATCTCAAATCGGTTTTACGTACCAATGTAGATTTTTTTTTATTTGATTAAAATTTGATGAGCCTACTCACAACAGTATTGCTGAACAATGTTCAATGTTTAACGGTAAGTGTTCAATACCTGATAATTTCCATAAAAAGCAAAAACTTCTTTGTTGAATAATATTTTTCTTTCCTCTCCTAATTCGGAAAATGCTATTTATCCAAAAATTTGGCTTTAATTTTTTTTTATATAAATTGAAATGAATTTTTGGCGATTCATTAAAACTCTAGAAATTTTTTGAATTTCTTTTTCTCTTATGTTTTTCATTTTATATTGTTTAAGTTATTTTTCAATTTATTTTTTTTTTGGCATTTAATATTTTTACTTTTACTGCCATTCTCTTCCTGCTTTCTTTGATTTGCATTTATTTGACCCATAAATTACCATAACATTATGAAGTTTAGTTTTATTTTTTCAATAAATGAATGGAAAAGTTTGGTCATAAAAAAAAAAAACTCAAGGACATCTTAAGATTTATTATTGTTATACATTTTTTTTTGGTTTATTGTAGTTTAAAGAGAAATAAAAGAAAAATGAAATTCCAGTTATTTTCACCTTTACCAAATTACCCTTAAAGTATTGCTTATGGTTTTTATTTAATATTAAAATAAAATGTAGGTTAAGATAACAAGAAAAGTATTTAATTTAAAAGATTCATTATGATTTTGGTTTAGGTTCGGGAGGGGGTCGAGGTAACAAACAACGAAAGTAATGGGAAAACGAATTAATTTTGTAATTGGTTTTTTATATTTTTCAGAGTTTTAAATATTTTTGGGATGGATTTGAAGTTTTAGTAAATAAAAATTTTTAAAATGACCGCATTAAACAAGAAGGTATCGAAAAATTTTATTTGGTGCTAAATTGAAATGAATTTAATAAGAATTGCTATTAAATTATAAAAAATATTAAAACACGCGATAAAAGTGTTTGGGAGTGGTTATTGTAATTTTATAAGAAAGTTTATTCAACATAATATTTCCAAGCCAAAATTATTTATATTGAATTTGTAATGAGCTGCTACAAAACAGGATTTTTATATACTGGTGAATTGTGTCAACATTTCAAGTGAAAATTAGAAACTGCTAGTTTTTATAATTTTTATAAAACAATTGATTGTATTTATTCAGTCAATTAATATTCTAAAGAGTTTAGGTTCTTCTACTAACTACAAAATGTTCCCTCGGATAAATTAAAAAATTTTGACTCAAATCTTCATTAAAATAATTCTTACAATACTCATATACATTATTGATTATAAATTGACCTTGACTAAATTTTGCAAGAGCCTTATTCTGAAATTTGAACCCTATAAAATTTAACTTTTAAACCTACTTTTAACATTATTCAACCTTTATTTTTCATAATTTTTTTACGTTTGATTACTAGTAAAATATAAAGGCCTATACTACTCGTATAATGTCTATACTAATTGTTGTTTTACTTTTTATATTACATTGTAGTTGTTAAACAAAATTTCCTTAATCAAGGTCAAAAATAATTGTTTAATGTGAGTATTTTAATCATGCCGTGCCTGATATTTATTTTGCATACAATATAACACCGTGCTATATGAAAAAAACTACTTACTATACTTAATTGTTTAGTAAAAATCTAAGGGTTTGTATATACAACGTCCTTTTACGTGTTTTTACAATTTATATTATCAGAAACTATGTATGTGTGTATGTATGAAAATTTATTCGTGTAATTTTTTTGTTTTCCTTTCCTAAACAATTCTATTATGGATCACTTTAAGGTTCTCCTTCAATTATCCTTTTTAACTTGAAAAAATTTACTTTAATGGTCAATGTCAATGTTATGATGGTTTTAAATTTATTATTATTATATAGATTCACTAAAACGCTATGATATTTGATTTGCGTTAAGAAAAAACTATAAGTAATATTTTTCCCTTATAAATATTATTAGATTAATTGTTATAATACGAATGCTATAAAGAAAAGGAAGTTTGAAAATATTAATGGTGGAAATATTTTTTTTTGTTCATACCCTATCTCTAAATTTCATTCGATAATATTTGCTGATGAATTATTTTAATTAAATTTGAAGAGATTTCAATTCTATTTTACATAATATTGTTCTAAATAAATTTTACTGCAGAATATTTTAAACTTTTAAAGAATTTAGGCAAACGCGTTATAATTTTTGGTGGATATAAATTCTTCAAAAATAGTATTTTTCTCCTGAACATTAATTTTTTGAATAACAGGATCAGTTTATTGGGGCAATTTACAATTTGCTTGTGCCACTAAAATGTTACAATTTGTCTAAGTTTAAAAAATTTCTTTACTATTCGATTGCACACCAAAACAATCTTCTATATGTTTAACAGTTTTCTTCTGAAATTTTCATTAAACTTTGTTAGAAAATTTATTTTCCTTTAAAATCCTTAAAAAATTTTCATATAAGTTGCAAATATGTAGAACCTATATTGTAAAAATAGTAGCCTAAAATGAAATTGATTTCCTAATACAAGATAAAATCCCCCTAAAATTACACGGGATAAAATGGGAAATTCTATTAATTTTGTTTAACTAATTCGTTGCTCTTTCATTCATTGCCTATATTTAGGCAACCAATTTTTAGGGATAGATAACACCTACGGAGCAGTTGTTGTTGCACTTAACTGAAGGGTGCCAGGTTCAAAGCCTGGTCATGTCACTATATAAAAATTATATCCAATATTATAAAGCTTTATATACATTAAATATAAAATAAAAAATTAATATCAAATAATTGCCATATTGCGATAATAATATCCAATATTGAAAATAAAAGCAAAATAGAACACAAGTGATTAGTGATATAAAAAATCGTAAATTTTTAATATAAAGAAAAAACTACGGTAGGCTGGTCACCTAACTAGTAAACTCAATGACGCAAGAAATCGGTTCATTGTTATCTACGATATCATACAACAACCCTGTGCTCCTCCCAGGAGTGAATAAGGATTAAAAATAGTTTTTAGGTGTAGGGTATATTAAGTGACTCATATTTAATATGCATAAGAATATGTATAAGTCTATAATATTTTGAATGATTATTGTTTTTTATACTTACAGTTTATTACTAAAATGTCTACACGCAATATTTTGAGAACATTTTACTATCAATATATTTAGGTATAAGAAAAGGAATAGAAAAATCATATGGTTTAAATGAATTGTTATGCCTATGTTGTAATAATATGACTAGCGATAAATTGTTATTTTAATTTTTGTTGTTAAAGTTAAAAACACGAATAAAAATTATAACATTTCTTCCTTTTAAATATTTTAGTAACTTCCTTTTTCAAATAAAGTATAATTAAATTGTTAATTTATTTTGATTTTTTAACTGTGATTGTTTTCTTTACTTATGCGTGTTTGCCGGTGTATCTATATAAAATTGAATGTGTATGCGTGTTTAAAATAAAGTAAGTATGTATAAATAAATAATAAATTTTGATTATTAAACAATTTTTTTTTCTTATTTAATTAAGTTAATATTGAAATGGAAATCACTATTAATTTAATATTTCTAATAATGTAAGGTTATTTTCAATGTCAATATATTGATAATAATATAATTAATATAATAATAAAATAATTATACTCATACTGTTGTATACCTGCTGTTGTAACTAGTTTATTGGTTGACGTGGCCGATACAGGACGTCCACGGCACTCAAATTAATATAAAATGTGTCGTTTTGCTGCCACTACATCGTGATCATCAGGCTGCCATTGAGCGAATGATTACAGGTGGCCTATCTAAGCCACCTATCAATCTAAATCTCTGATTCTAGTACAGCCCCGTCACACATGCTTTACCCCAATTGACTACTCTGGACCGGCTCACAATCGGACACTCACAGAGATTATCTCCTTATTTTCCACCTGATAGAATTCAATTGCAGCTTGTGTAACGAATAAAACTTGTTATTTTAATGTAAATTATATTTTAAAACTGATTAATATAAACTCCTAATAAATTATAATTTCACGTACATGTCATACTTATAATCGAGTAGAAATAAAGCGATTATGAATTTAATAGTTAGCAGCTTATTAGTTTTGGTTTGCATTTTCCTACTTTGTTCTGTTGTTTTCATAATTTTCATAAAATATCGAGATTTAGAAATAATTTAAGTAAATGTATAAAAAAATAATTATTGAACATTAAGACATTAAGAAAGACAGTGTGTTATTCTTGTTAGAGAACCTTGAACATAAAGAAGTTATGCCACAAATAAGGCATAAATTCTTATGTCAAACTTATGTCCATTCACTTGAATATAAGCTAAGTAATTTAAACTGTTTGAGTGAAAAATTTTCCAAATAATAATATTACATGGTAAGAGAAGAATTATGAAAAAAATCTAAAATTTTAACAACTGAGAAAAGAAAAAAGAAGTAAAAATGGCAGTTTTCCAGTAATAATGAAAAAGGAAAATTATTTTTTTTTTTTCATATTTTGTTTTCCCTTGAAAATTTATTTTGATTGTAATAATTTTAGTTTTCATTTTTTTTCTTTCATTTCTTTACAGGCAGAAACTGAAAACAAAACTGATAAGATCTGCTCACTTTTCCCCCATTTTTTTTAATTTTTTATATTTTTTGGTCGTGTATACAAAAGACGTATATACAATACCTGCGTATTTATGTTTTATTTCTTTTTCGTTGCCTGCCACCTTTCAACCGGATATTATGAATTATTCAAAAGGCTTAACACTATATTCTTTTCAAGTGATTTTTCGCTCTTTTGTTTTATATTTGCGCTGGTAAAAAAAATAACAAAAAAAAAAAAATAACACGAAAAAAGTAAAACAATTCTAAGCAATAAATTGTTTAAAAAGAGAAAAAAATATGTTGAAAAATAATTGTAAAATTTTTTGTAGCTTCATCCATTTCTCCACCACCAATCTATTAAAATTACCTTTGTTTTATATAATTGCTTATACTCCATCATTGTTTTTCCTTGGGAATTCGAATTACATAATATAAGAGCTCATGTAATATGAAGGAACATTACGTATAGCACATACGAGTATAATATTATTTTTGACCTTATTTAAGAATAACAGCAGTACATGATGGAAATCTGTATACATTATTAGAATAGTAAGAGTGATAAAAAAATAAATGTAAGCTTAAATTTTATATATAAAATTTTTTTATAGTGCGGCATACGTAATATGTACAAGAATCCACACAATTGCATATTGTCTTGCTATAATTTGAGAAAAAATATGATTTGTGTAGTTTGTATTTTCAAACTATTTTCTTAATTTTTCGTATAAATTTGAAAATTAATATTGAAATAGGTTAATACTATATAACACTAATGGGTTAATGCGAAGATTTCATTTCAACGAAGTATTGCAGAAAATCTTGGTCATTTTTAGTTTTCGTACTTTTTCAGATTTATAAATTTGTTATGTTTATTGTTGAACTTTGAAAGTACGATCTTTATACCGTATAATTTTAAGATTTTAATTTGGCAAGTAAATGTGTATTAGAAGAAATTTATATAAATAAAAGTTGTAGTGGAAATTTTAATAAATAAAAAAAACTTTAAGGTTCTGCAAGTTGGTATTTCACAAGAATTTCTTCTTCAAATTCCCAAGAATTTGAAATTTGGAAGAGTGGTTTCATATACTCTTAATAAAAGTAGTTAGAAGAAGTTCTATTACATTCGCCAGAAATAATAATTGAATTTATGCGGCGATAAAATTGATATTCTGAGCTATGCGTAAGGTAAAATTAGTTGGGAAAATGCTTAAGGTATGGTATCAAAACGAAATTTAGCTGCATGCTTGCAAATGTTGTACATAACTAACCTTTTAGTATCTTTCTAAAAACCTTTCAGCTTTTTGTATTCAGTAAAAGAATATTTTTGTATATTTAACGCCAAAATCAAAATGAAATAACAGAATTTTTAATATTGATGAGCTACTGCCTTGAAAAAAGTACCAATATTATAAAGTAAAAAATTTTTTAGTACTATAAGCACAATAAAGAAAGTAGTGTACCAATATACAACAACATTCATATTAACACAAAAGCAATTTATTATAATAACTTACACAACATTTACACAACATTCACAATCTTATTCATTTAATATATACACATGATACATTTTCCAAAAAAAAAAAAACCAAAAAAAAAACTCATCTTATATTTTTAATTTTTCCTTCTTTTAATCTTTCAAAAAGTAGAAAATTATTCAAGTTAAAATGGTTAGAGTTGATTATTATATACACACATAATATACTTGAATTTAAGAGTGTAAAATATACGAAAATTGCTTATAAATTAAATATTGTTTATTATGCATTTAAATAAACGTATACTTGCAAAATAAATAAAAGGAGCAGGAGCAAAAAAAGAAAAGATGAGCATTTAAAGTGAAAAAAAAAAACGGGAGCAAAAAAATATTATAATATATGAAAATTTTATTTTACATGACTTTGCGTTATCAGTCGCCCAGAGTGAGTTATAAAAAAATGAAATCTTAAGTGTGTTATAAAAAAATTGCTTTTTTTTTCGCTTTTGCATAATGTTCATTCAAAATCAAATTGTGCTTGAATAAACCTTTCTACTTGATTTTCTGTTTTCTTTCTTCTTTTTTTTTTTGGATATTTTGATATATAGGCACATAATATTATTATTTTGTTAAAATATCACACCCTATGCACCTAGAAGTAGGCAATTTTATAATACTTTTGTATAAGGGCAAATATTATTATTTATTTACACAGATGCTGTTATTTAAAATAAATATTTTAATAATTGAGACAACTGATTTCGGAAAATTAAATAAAAATTGAGAACGTTTTTCTTGTATTTTACCCTTAATTTAATATTAATTTAACTTTGGCAAAATCACCAAAATTTTCCATTAAGAATTTAATTTTTTTTCTTTTACAAATTTTTAGCTTCTTTGTTCAAGTGATTAATTCTAACGAATTATATTAATTTTTGATTTTCGCGTGTTTTAAGTTCTAATGTGTTAGCAATATGAATGGATTTTCAAATAAGTTTTGTAATAAAAATATGATCGATTAATTTGCAAACTTTATACAGCCGCATTTTACGGTCTTATTCAAATAAAATTATAGAGCTTATTCAATAAAATTCTTGGAATCACATATTGAATAATATTGTAATGATATTTTTACAGAGGTGATAACACATATATTATTATAAATATAAATGATATAAAAATTCAAGGACTTTTTACAAAAAATAAAATTTTTTTTCTCAAGTTCTTCTCTCTTCTCTGTTTCAAAATTTTTAGTGAACGGTAATAAAAAACATAATCCATTTTTTATCCAAAAAAAAAAAAAAAATTGTTTTTATTGTATAAGGCTCTTCTTTTTTCGTTTTTTTTTTTTTGCTTACTTTTCTGCGTTAATAATTTATGTATATTGATATTTAATTCTCTATCTTACTTACTCTTTCTTAAAATTGTCTATATATAAGGATAATTGAAGATGAAGTATTCGAAATTTATTCAAATTAATTTTTTCTTTTTTCATTTTTATTTTATTTACAAATCAAATATAAAATATTAAATTTGAAAAATTGCGATTTAAATTAGATTAGAATTATGTATGTATGTACAATGTAGAAGAGGTCAATAAAAATGCCTGACAAAAAAGAAAATTTATTGGAAAATTTAAAAAGTAAATTCAAATTCTAAATAATATTTAAAGATAATTTAAAGAACAAAATATTGATATTGTACAGCCCATAGATTATTTGATGATAATATTAAAAATTTACAAAACACATAATAGGTTGATTGTATCTTATATAGAAAAATTGCAAAAATATGACTTTTTTTGGGATTATGTTTAAAAAAATAATGCAAATAGTTTTTACAATTTCCAATAGAATTGATTATGAATATGTTACTTACATTAAATCTGTAAGGATCTGAAATCTGTGAATACAGACAAATCCTTTGTAACCCCAATTCCCATAAGACCGAAATCTCCTTAAAATAAATTGTTTTTTTTTTTTTTAATTTTGTGTCGGAAATTTTTTCTTATACCCCGTAACACAAATTGCCTCTTAAATAAACTAATTTTGTTGTAAAATAGTGATTCAAGTTATGGAGTCTCGACTATGTATTAAATTGGAATGAGCGAACTTTAAAGTACGCAGTGTATGTTGCCGTGATTGTGTAAGTAGGTACTTATCTTGAAAGAATTTGTATTCATCTAATGCCATATGAAATTACATTGTTATTGGGGCAAATTTCAGATATACCTTCCAAAAAAATTGTTTTAACTCAACTTTAAATTTTTTAAATTGAAAACAAAATTAAATTAATATCTTTACAATTTTTACGAATTTTTGTTTGTAATTTAATAATATTAAAAAAGATAAATCACACTAAAATTAATTATTAAAAAAATAATTCAAAATTCAGTACAAAAAATTTTATAATAGAAAACAGCGGAAGCTACACAATATTCTTAATTTCTGTGTTCAAAGTAAAACCAATTTAAATTTTAAAAAAAATATTTTTGTCTTTTATAATTTTTTTTTTTAAAAAAAGGAATACTGTAATATTTATGTAATAATTTTGAATATTGAATGCGTATTTTATATAATCACAAAGGATTTTGAAAAAAAATATTTTTTAAAGTTTACATTTTATTTTCCAAAAACTTGTGAAAATTGAATTTCACTTGTACTTATTTTTTTCTGTTAACATACTTTCATTTTTTCAATTATTTCTTTTTTACCCTTTAAAACTTTTGTAAAATTCATATGCAGAAATGGAGGGTTCTTTTTTTTTTTTGTCATATAAATATTTTTCTTTTGGAAAAAAAAATAGTATTGAGCTTTTATTTTATTTGTGATTTAGCATATTTTCCAAAATTTTGCACATATTTTAGCATTTTCTTTTGTCTGTTCGGAGGATTAAATTCGAAATAATTTAAATTTGAAATTGTAATAATTATGTGATTGTGTATCTGTTTATAATCTAACAAACTTAAAATCGTAAAATTGTAGAGACAATTATTGGAGTTATTTTAATGAAATGAGCCTGTACAGTACGATAAGCTAATAACATTAAAAATGTAAAACACTGAGTACAATTTCCGGTAAAAGATATTTTCGAGGATATTTTTTTGGATTTTATTGCTGTTTTGACTTTAATTTTAAGAGTGGATGCTTCTCACAATTTATTTCCCTTTCATATTAAAAGTCTATAGTTATATTATTTATATTATTTTAAAAGTTTAAAGGATCCGTTGACAAACTTTTGTGGATTATGCGAAAATATTTATTATGTGAGTTTAAATATAGACAACTCGAGTTTCTTATATCATCTACGAGGGTCACTATTTATATTTCGGGTCTAGCAATAAAAAACAAACATTTATCATTGGAAATGGTTTTATTGTTTTTCAAAATATTCCCCATGAAGATCAATACACTTTTGCATGCGCTGAAAACAATTTTCGTAGCACTTTTTCCACTCCGATTGAGACACCTCCAAAACATGGTTTTTGAACGCATCGACTGCTTCTTCAGGTGTTGAAAATCGTTGTCCACGCATTTTTTTTTTGATGTGAGGGAATAAGAAGAAGTCATTGGGTGCTAAATCAGGACTGTACGGCGGATGACCCATCAATTCGACATTTTGAGTGCTCAAATAATCCATTGCTTCAGCTGATTTGTGAGAGCTTGCATTGTCATGATGAAGAATGATTCGCCGGCGCTTGTTTGTTTTCCTTATTTCTTCGAAAACTTTCGGCAAACAGATGGTGGTGTACCATTCAGAATTGACCGTCCTACGTTCCACTAAAGGTACTGTGGCCACATGACCGGTTATACCAAAAAAAAACGCGATCATTTGCTTCGATGTGCTTCTTTCACGAACAACTTTTGTTGGATTTGGCTCGTCTTGGAACACCCATACGGTCGATTGCTGTTTCGTTTCGGGCTCATATGCATAGATCCATGATTCATCACCTGTGACTATCTTATAAACGTCTTTTGACGCACCGCGATTGAATTTTTTCAACATTTCTTTGCTCCAATCGACACGAGCCTTCTTTTGTGCAATCGTCAAATTTTTTGGGATCCATCGACAACACACCTTTTTCACGGCAAGATGTTCATGCAATATCTTATGTACGCTGGTGGAACTAATGCCCAAGGATGCCTCAATCTCACAGTATGTCACATGCCGGTCTATCATTATCATTTCGCGCACAGCATCGATGGTTTCCGGCAAAACGACCGAAATTGGCCGACCTTCACGAAATTCATCCTGGAGCGAACGGCGTCCGAAACCAAACTCTTGGTACCAGCGATTTACAGTGGTTTTTGATGGTGCTTCATCACCAAAAGTCGAAACAAGTTGATCGAGACACTCTTGTCTCGATAATCCGCGCCGAAAATCGTAAAAAATCATAGGTGAAGTTGTCCTAAAAAATGTCAAACTTTCCAATGGAAGTGTCAGATTGCACCTGGCAGCACTAGTATTGCCAAGACCCGAAATATAAATAGTAACCCTCGTACTTTTAGAAGAAATGACATTTTCAACTGATTTTATTTATTATTTTGTTTTGATAAATAATATATTTCTATGGAATTTTATGTACCCTATACCTATATTATCTATGATTGAATTCTTAAAATTTTTTAGAAAAATTTTAATAGCCACAATTGAATATTTTTTTTCTTGTACGTAGTATAGATTTGCCGCATTTTGAAGTTTAATGGGCTGCATGGTGCTCATGAGCTAGACTTTATCGACGGCTGGTTTAAGGTAATGATGATTTCGAAAAAATTTTAAAATACAGTCTTGTACTTTCGGTGACATTTGCTTATAAAAATTCTCATTTCTTTTACAATAGAATTTTAGTATAACGCAGTTTTAAATTTTATTGAAGGTAAATGTGCTGTCTCCGCCAACAAATAATTTAATACAAACTTATTTTTTGTTGCGTTTTTTATTTTATTACATTATAGTTGCGTTTTTTTTATTGAAATATAAAATTGAAAAAAAAAAAATCCAAAAATCTTTTTGAAAAAATAAAGATTTTAAAAACTTTTTAAAGTGATTTGTATTTTCCCATCCATATACCTTCCCTCTCGCACATTATTCATTTATGTATGCATATATTCACATATATGGGAGTATTTAAGTAAATATTATTATGTAAATATATTTTGTACTTGTGTTATTTTTTTTATAAGAGTACATATATAAAAATTTTTTGGGGGAGAATTTTTTTTTTTCAAGGATCATTTAATTTTAAAACTTTATTTTGAAAAGGTTTTTTCTCACATACATTATATAGATACATATATACATACATATATAATATATCATGAGAACGTTTTAAGTGGTTTGTTATTAAAAATTCTCTTGAATTTTATCACTCTTCGTGGAGTTTTTCTATTGGAATTTCGAAAACACAAATATGAAGTTTAAACATAGGGAAACTGAAAAAAAAAACAACACTAAAATCCTTGTAACATTTGAATGTCACACTGCAATAATATTATATAAGATAGGAAAATAAAATACAAAATTCCAAATAATTGTTAAAAATAAAGTATGTTAATAAAAATTCATTTTAAGACTCACTATTGTTTGTGATTTAATTATCAAAACGTTTGATTATTTTGATTATTCAAGTTAGGTTAAACCACGTACACTAATATGACTACTAATATTTTGGGAAACAAATTTTATTGTATTCAGACTAAATTTTAATATAATTAATAAAGATTGATTGGTATTTTAATAATTCCGTCAAATAAAGTGTGCAATTTCGTTTAATTGTTATAGCAATAATATAGTGTATGTACATTGTACAGGGACTATGAATTATTTGAAAATTTCATAAGCGTGTGTTTAGTATTTTATGATAAATTCTTAATCTTCCAATAAAAACTTCAAAATTCAATTTCTACTTGGCACATTATTATTGTACTATACAAAATATGAAAAATGCTATGCTTCTTATGTTGTGAGTTCAATTTTAGTATTGCATAAAATTTGAAATAAAATACTATTATCCTTACAACTTCAGTACAAAAAATGTAAAAATATAACTAAACAAAAATATCAATAATAATAATAAATTTTATAAATGAAAATTGTTGAATATTTTTATGATATTTTACATTTCGTTTGTATAACACTTAAAATTCAATATTCAGTAAATACAATAATAATAATAATAATATTTAAAGAAGAAAATATACAAAGTATACCTACGCTATTGAAAATCTCGTAAATCTTTGATGATACCAAAATATATTATTTAATTAATAAAATTTTTCTACGTTATGGAAAAAGGGAATTGTTTTAGGGGAAATTCAATCATAAATGTTTCAATATTGTGGAAATTCAGCAAATAATAAATGAAAATAAAATATTGTGTAAAATCAAATACATGTGTGGGTAAGAGAAAACTCAAATTTCAGTATTTGGTTAATTTTATTGCTTACTATTGTGTAAAAGAATAATATTGAAAATTTTGTTTCAGAAATAATTCCACACATTCATTCGAATCTCTCCTATTAAAATATACAGTAAAAATAATGTTTTACAGACTTTGAAATCTTCTTGCATGAAAGCAGCATTTTTTTGCATGATATAGATCATTATAAAACTTAAACATTTTTCAAAAAATTTCTATAGAAATTCGATTTAGATACGGATCAAAATGTTTCCCAAATCAATTTACAAACAGAGGTAGATCAAATTTACATCTGAATATCTGTAAAACTAAATGAGATAGTGATAAAATGGCTTACATATTAAGAAAGATTATTCAGAGAAGCATTTGAAAGTTTTCTTAAGTCAAAAATCCTGAAAATGGAGTATGGATCAGAACAGTACTTAAGCAATGATTTTGCGATAACAGTAATCCAAGTTTAGGCCAAAATTAGAAACATTTCCGATGTCTATAAATACGATAATGTCCAAGTTATTTTTGGGAAAATTGAAGCACTTAAATTAAAACCGAGTTTGAATTAATTTACGCTAAGTTTAAATTTAGAAAATTTTTAACCAAAATTTTCGAAATTGCAATTATCTTAGCATCTTTTTCAGATTCTTGAATGAAACACACACTTCAAATATAATGTATACAAGAATAATATCGTTAAAATTTAATATATTCATACTATATTTTTTTACATATTTTACGTTTTTTACATACTTATTCGTAAATGCATTAGAATTGATAAAACAAAATAAGTACTTATACAAATATAACATTTTTATTTGTATATTGAGAAAAAACAACACTAATACAAAGTAATCTTCGTATGTAGCAATACCAGTGTTGCAATATTACATTGCATCATATATAGGTATACATACTCATATACAGACATACGTATATACATACTTTGTATTTCCATCAAAGTATTCCGTAAAATTTTAATAACAAATTGTGAACAGTATAATAATCGTAATAATAATCGTAAATTGCAACAGTTAACGGGTTATTCGGAATAACAAATGGATAATAAAAAAATCTTTTTAACCACAATAAAAATATTTTTTAGAATAAAATAAAAATATAAAAATATTTACGTATGTATGTATGTATATGTAGATATATAAAGTACATTATTACAGATGGTTTTATAGGGAAGGAATTGGGTGGCGGAATTTTTACCAAAGTTTCTTATTAAAACTTAATTTTGATGTTATTCAATTAATTTTTTTTTTTCAAAAAGCTTTGTACAGTTAGTACAGCTGTTTATAGGTTGTTTAAGTCAAAATTATGTAGAAGAATTTTGTTCGAGACCTAAGATCTCCCAAGACCATATTTTGCTAAATAATTCGACGGCCTTTTCCAACGTTTAATTGCAATGCATCTGTCCAAATACACAATATGTCAAATATCTTAATTTCATAATATCACATGAAAACTTTTATTTTCAAAATATTTCGAGACTGTCTAAAATTTTGCGATTCCGACTGTAATACTAGTTTTATTTTGTTCAAATTCAAATTCCAATTCGTCTCGGATTTCAGCCTCGCCTTTTTTTTTTGATAAATTTCAGAAATTAAGGATTTTAAATTTTCGATACAGCTTCCAATTTATTGCGATTTCAACATTTCTAAAACTTTACAACTGAGAATTCATAATCGCTACTCACATTTCTCGACTCAGGATTTGGTACTCAGGTTTGAATTTAAATTGGAGTTATAAATTTAGCACCTACATATTTCTTATTAAATAGTGCTCATATTTCAAAATGTAAATATACGACACTGTTTAATAATATTTAATACTCTTAGTGCTGTATATAATATGAATTAATTTATTAAGTGCACTTGATAAGATATTATATGTACAATAATATAAATATGTAAGTACAGACAAGGACATGCTGCTATTATTATGATTTATTTCTTAAATTCTCGTTACGTACTTATAAAAGGGAAGCATAAAGTGATAAAATGAATTTTAATTTATTTTCTCTCTCTTTGCTTTTAATATACATAATAACTACACGAACGTGTATAATGTAAATGTTAGTTTGTGCTCTGATATGAGCTCTACATTATTATCGTATGTAGTATATATTATTACCGTATCCACCATTTATAATAAAAATAAATTTGAATTAACATTTTGATGTACATGTGTACGAGCAGTTTACAAACTAAAGACCGCATTTTTCAAAAACTTTTAATACCATTGCTATAGTTAAATTAAATAAAATTGAAAATTTTTAATCATGTCAAAATATTTTCTACAATATGTTGATTTATTTGTCATATCTTTTATTGTGCTTTTGGCAAAAATGAGAAATTTGTTTTAAAACCTTAATCTGAGTAATATGATTATCATCCTGGAAATACGAAAAATTTAAAGCTATTCAAAATACCGTCTGATTCGCAAATATTAATTGTCAATTACGAGTCAAGCTGCCGTCTATATATAGGGTATCACAATTTGAATATCTGAGCATCAAAATGACACACCGCACCAAATTAAGAATATTCAACGGATGTGTTTAATCGGTGCGGCTTTACAGAAGCGAGACGTGGTTGGTTTCAAGAGCTAACATGCAGAAGATATAGCTCTTCGTTAATAAATGCCTGGAAATCATATTATGTAGAATCATTCTGGCCAAAAAGGACCATAAACCAAGAGTTATGAGTGATGACGAATCAAGATGCAATATAAACCCAGATAAGAAGAAAAAACTGGAAATGAATCTGCCACATCCCAAGACGACACCCTGTAATATTGGTTGCGCGTCAAGGAGAGGCTATATTAAAGCCTAATACTTCCTAGGGTTATAACTCATTCTATACATGTGCGTTTATTGATTGCTCAAATTCATAACTTCTGTATTACACACTGTCGGTTAAACATTTGCACAAGATTTATAATATTTGTAATAAATTAATAATAATATTTTTGTAGCTCTGCAATAATCCTATATATTCAAAGATAATATAAATACACATATCTATACTAAATTTGATTCTATTTTCTAATATACTTTCGCTGTTGAGAGATATCTTGAAAAAAATTTTTTAAATTATGCAAACAATATGATGGCTAATAAATAATACAATTATAAAAGGAAATTTTGTAAATGACATGCAAATACGAGTATTGCAAATGACAAATATGAGAGTTAATTAAAACCAAATCAAATAAAATCAGAAAAAACAATTTTAAAATATTTTGAAAATGAAATTCTAATATTATAGATAATAATAATAAATTAGTGTTATTAACCTACATTATAATTAGTATAACTTACAGGTTTGTGAATTAAATCAGTCCTTCCTGGTATCCTTTATACCAGTAATATTTAACAATAATAATATCATAATAGTAACAATAAATTTCAATGAATAGCATTAAATATGAATTTTGGGAACTGTGAAGAAAATATATAGGATTTCTTAATGAGTAAGAATAAAATTTCAACCTTAAGGAGGAAAAATTAGCATAAAAATAAATATTTTAATTTGTGTAACCTTATTTTTGATTTAATTTGAAATTGAAAATATTTTGTTCTAATTATGAATAATTTTCACATAACACTTTTTAAGACTCTTCGGGTGGTACTTCCAAATTATACTTGTAATATTTGCCATATGTCAGGTGTTGTATTATTAGCTCTAAAAATGTATTATAAATTTCTCTTTCACTCATCTTTATTTTTAATTTGGAAACAATTTATATTAATTTAGCAAAAAAAAAACACATACATTATTTTGATTAATAAAAATTTAAAAGCCAACGTTATTATTTTTCTTGTTAATTTTCTATCCAATAATATGGCCAATAATAGTAAATAAAAGTGAAAAATCGTAGAATGAAAATTAATATTTTTTTTTCTTCTTCTGCTAGCTCTATATAGTCAAGGTTAAACCAAACATTCAAAGTAATGATAACATTTTCAAAAATTATAAAGAAACTCAAATATAAAGTCAAATATCAAAATCAAAAGAATGAGATTAAATGGATAGATTACCCCCTTTGGGTAAATTATTACAAGAAATAACAATAATAATAAAATAAGCAAGACGTTCATTATTTTTTTGTATTAAAGAAAATGAAAGTATATACAGTGAAAACAAAATTTTGTTAATTTTGATCATGTATAAATCAGTATATTGTTCGTTGGGAATTGAGAAAGCAATCAGAAAGGAGGCGGGCTGAAACTGGAGAGGTTTCCCGGGATGTGGCAGGAAAGAATTGCTTCTGGGAAGTTATGACCAGAAACGATATAATTACATTAAAGGGATGGGCGAGAAATAGGTGAGAATTATCACCGTTTACTTGTCGGGCTACTGCAGACTTATGAGACACTTCCATAGGCTGGGCCTGGAAAATTAAGACATTTATGGGTTTTGTGAGAAAGACGATTTTCTTTCGATAGCAAGACAACGGAAGCACTGGTGGAGTTTGCTTTTTCGGCGGCGGCGTTGCGGTCCTTTGCACCTCACAAGTTGCTCTAGTATATCATAGTGGCAGATTCCAAGCGGGTGTCGCACTCGTGGTGGGATCACAATAGACCCTTATGCGTGGTCGCGGTGCACTGTTACCCTGTTTTTAAAAATCTACAGTTGTGCTTCACTTTATTAGTTCTTCACTTCGTGAGTAAAAAATGAGATGTGTGCATAAATAACTATCCAGGTCTTCTCGTATATTCGTATTTGGTTCAATCAACTTTGTATTTTGCATTTCTTATTTACCAATCAAATATTTAAGGTTAATTTATTGCAACTTATTACAACTTTTCCAAGAAACACACTCAATTTAAGGTAGACAAGAAGTGTAATCAAATATGTTCCACAAAATTATCCTTTTTCTACTGCTGTGGGGCTTCTTTCCTCTTACTCACACACGGTGACTTTTTCTTTTTAAGCAATGAAAAACACATTTGCTTTTCCTTTACTGTCTCCGCCTGTGTATAGATATAATTTTTATATCTCTAACAACTACCAAGCTAAATACATTATGATCCTTAGTTTATTATTTTTATTTCTTATACATTTTAACTGAGATTATTGAAAAATATTGACCCAATTTAGGATTTTTTCTTTTATTTTTATTTTCATTTTTTTTTTCTTTTTTGGTACTCCTATGTGCGCTATTTATATTTACAGGTGTTTTAATGGACAGCAGACATTTTTATCTATTTACTTATACATTTTAACCTTTTTATAAGAATCGATTAAAAATTAATGAAATTTTATTGTCACACTTTGAACCAAAAAAACGTTTTAGATATTTACAATATTTTTTTCTTTAAGGATATTTTTTTTTTGTTCTTGTTATAAATTTCTTAAAAAAATATTTTCTTTAATATTTTCTTTTTATTAAGCGATAATAAAAATGGGGTGAAAGAAAATGGAAAATAAATATTATTTTAGGATTAAATTGACTATTTTTAGAGTTGGAGAAACAGTTGGTAACAATCTTATGGTCGTTTATGTATTTTATGATGAACATTTTTTTAATTTAATGTCCGTCTGAAAATCTACTTTTATGAATTGATTCTAATTGTTATTTCTATGTTGTATTAATGCTATTTTTTTTAATTGCTAGTGAAAAAAATATGGCCAACTGTGCATTTAAAATAATTTAATAAATTTTTAGATTTATGGATTGTATAATATAGGATTTTGTTTCTATAAAAAAAATGTATTATCGCCTTAATCTTATTGGGAATTGTTAAAATTCAGTGCTCGTAATTGCAATAAAATATTAGAAATATGACATAAAAGTGAAAAAAATTAATTATGATTTTAGTGGAGGAGAGGAAAAAAATTTCTACTTTGGCTGGATTTTCTTTCTAGTTGATCATAACAATTTGTGCTGCGTATATGGCCGGAATAATAAAAAATTCGTGAATCGGCGAAAAATTGTAGTTTTAAGGAATTGCGAAAACAAACTTTAATTTAATCTATTATTTATGTGATTTGCGGAATTAAAAAGGCTATAGTACCGATTAGTTTACCTTTATACTCAAATATTGCCATCATATTAAGTGAATTAAGCTATTTTGCAAACTCGTGTCGTGAATTCGTTAATCTTTAGCAAATCCGTAGTTATCTTATCAAAAATGTAATGTCAGTGAGTTCCTAAATAAATAAAGTATGCCACTTTCACTATTGACTTGTGTATCTTCAAGTAAGTGTAACACTTTGGTAAAATGAAAATTCAATTCCGATATTATGACCATCCGACTCTAATTTAAGTTGCATTACACGTAATCTAAGCGTAATGTGACTTAAACTTTCCAATTTAAGTTTGAAAGAATTTTTCATTCTTTTAAAATTTAATTACTCAATGTGAGTCAATGTGTGACGAAATTATGCATGGAAGTATGAAAACTTGCAACTTTTAAATCCAGACTTAAAATTATGATTTTAAATTCAATTGATTCGGCACACGGTATATTTCACCTTTTTGGCATAATATGAATTTATATTCTTGCAGAATTCCTCCTTGTTACGAGTATTACACTCAAGAACAAAAGTGTAGGTGTGTCCCAAAATACATTGAATTCAATTAACTAAACATTGAATACGATTATCGATTGCGAATGCTTTACAAATGGAAACGTCATCGTATTTAGAATCAACAAGCTTATAATGCGTATTATATATGTTTCAAAAAAACCCCCACTTAATGTATAGAATTATTAAAATGTCAAAATAATCACATGATAAGAGGAAAAATAGAAATATTTTATTAAATTGTCATACTTTTGTTTTCTTTATTAAAATTGTATTGTGTATATTTTTTTATAATAGCAGATACTATAATAATTGATTTAGAATCGTGGATATGATGGAAATTGTAATATTATTACATGACAAAGAGTATCGATAGTATATTATTATTAAATTTTGGTTTATTCTTTTCTAAATTATTAACTAAACTGTATAATTATAGTATAGCAACGCATATCTTAATTTATTCTGTTATATTGAATAACGTGACAAATAATAATTGATCAAAATTATTAGCATTTTTTACCTCAACTTGATTCCTTTATTCAATTTAGGCTTCAAATTATTTTGTTTTTTTTAATTTTTATTTTACTGAACTCTTTGACTATAGTATAATTGATCGATATTATTTTTTCTTTATACTAATACCTATTATTTGATACTATTATTATAATATTATTTGATAATCATTAATTTATTCCAAATTAAGGGTATAAATTAAAAGATTATCAGTTACATGTTATTGTAGTTAAGTTAAAATTAAGTATAATATTGAGACTTATTCCAAATCTTTTTTGTTTATTTTAATTATTATTGTAAAAATAAAATACCCAAGTAATATTTTAGCCAATCCAAGTAGAAAAGTCGCCAAGATTTTTTGTTTCTATAGAGTTTAACTAATATTTATGATGGCTGGTTGATATTTTCTCTTTATATACGCAAAAATTTAAAATCGGCTTGCAAAAACTGTCCAGTTCTCGAAGTTTATAACCCAAATTTAATCAATCCGTGCCATAGCTAAAATAAACTCACATAAAAAATTTCATCAAAATCGATTTGGCCGAAACTGAGACGTGCTTATGCAAACCAACAGACTGACAACTCTCTATGAATTTATGATAACCTCCCTTATTGTATGCGGTCGGTAAAAAGAAAGAATGAAAAAAAAATATTACTTTGAATCGAGGGATTTATTTTTAAATTCGAGCGTAAAATTCGCTAAAATAAATTCAACGAATAGACTCAAATTTTATTTATTCGAGTTAGTACGATTATAAAATTTAATGTGCTACGAGCATAATTTCAGTAATTGGGATTCCACTACTGTCCAGATCTCATGATGAATTTTGCATAACCCATTAAATTTTTAATAATTTGAGCTCTGTTTGTTACCGAAAATAATCGACGAAGACTTGAAACGGGTAATTTTCAGAGAATTCAGAGAATCAGATTTTGTTGAATAATGATACAGATTTTAATGTAAATTCGATATAATTCCAAATAAAACATGAATCAAAAATATTTCAGATCGTTTTTATACCCTGCACTTCGTGAAGGGTATATTAACTTTGGTATGGAGTTTGTAACTACTTGAAGGAGTCATCTGCGGTATGGACATATATATATATTCTTGCTCAGCGTAAAATTCTGCGTCGATTTAGACATGTCCGTCTGTCCGTCCGTCCGTCCGTCCGTCCGTCCGTCCGTCCGTCCGTCCGTCCGTCCGTCCGTCCGTCCGTCCGTCCGATCGCACGATAACTCAAAAACGAATAATGCAATCGACACCAAACTTTCACAAGTTTTTTCTTTTGTGCCAAGGACGAGCCCTATTGTTATTGGACTAATTCGGACAACGGGTTCGGGTAGCTGCCATACAACTCAAAGAGTTTATTTTAAATATTTCAAAAACTAATAAAGCTATAAATAAAAAATTCTGTATACATGTGTCCAATTATATTCTACACATGCTCTAAAAATTATAATGGGATAGCTGCACCGGTTCGGGTAGCTGCCATACAACTCCATTAGCAAATTTTTTATATTCGGAAAAATAATAAAGTCAGATTCATGAAACTTGGCAGTCATGTGTCCAATTATAGGTCAAATATATTTCTGAAGTTTCAGAGGAATTGCTTGACAGGTTCGGGTACCTGCCATACAACTCCAGAAGCTAATTTTAAATATTTGGAAAAATAATATAGTCAGATACATGAAACTTGACAGTTGTGTGTCGAGTTATAGGCCAGATATATTTCTGAGGTTTTAGTGGCATTGCTTGACAGGTTCGAGTAGCTCCCATACAAGTCCAAAAGCTTATTTTAAATATTTGGAAAAATAATAAAGTCAGATTCATGAGCTTTGGCAGCCGTGTGTCCAATTATAGGTCAGACATATTTCTGAAGTTTTGATGGAATTGCTTGACAGGTTCGGGTACTTGCCATACAACTCCAAAAGCTTATTTTAAATATTTGGAAAAATAATAAAGTCAGATTCATGAGCTTTGGCAGTCGTGTGTCCAATTATAGGTCAGACATATTTCTGAAGTTTTGATGGAATTGCTTGACAGGTTCGGGTACTTGCCATACAACTCTAAAAGATTATTTTAAATATTTGGAAAAATAAAGTCAGATTCATGAAACTTAGCAGTCGGATGTATAGGTCAGACATGTCCGTGAAGTTTCTATAGAATGATTTCACAGGTTTGAGTAATTGCTATACAACAACGAAAGGTGCAGGGTATAATTCAATCGGTTTATACCGACTGAAACGTTTTTACTTGTTTATACTCTATTTGCCCATTTTTGAGGTCATCTTCGCTAAATCGCCCACTATTTTGTGTTGATATTTTAACATTCAATTCACATACAAAATTATATTGTGAGAATTTTAACTGCACTGTACAACTGGTAGAAGATCCTTTCGAATTTCAAAAACAATTTTTTACAATGTAGAAATAATTATAATAGCGTGATATCAGCTATGTATATTTGATATAAATAATTCTTTATATTATAAATAAATTAGGAATGACACGACAATTTTTTAGTTAATAAAATTGTTTTATACACTAGTTTTCATTAGTACTTTCTATTATATATTAATAATAATAGCACATGATAATGTCAGTCAATATTGATATAAATTTAATATTAATAATTATTTTCATTATATTTAATGTTATTAATAAGATCTAATTTGTCATATAGACTATACTACTGTCATACAGATTCTAATGCAATGCTCATATTTAAGATATTAAAAGGTGAAAATAAATTAAAAAAAAATTCAATATTTGCAGTTTATTGAAATTCCGAGAATTTAGGATTAATATACAGAAATTTTAATATTAAGTAGCAAGTTTTATATTCAGTATAACAAAAATTAAAGGTGATGATTGTAAGAGATGGCCTATAGCTAATATCTTTTAAGATGTAGAAAATTTTGCTGGTATGAGAATTCTTTGAATTACTCCTTGTTTTATAGGTTTTCATTTCTACTACACGTATAAAAAATTAAATTTTTTTTATTAGTCATTTAATAATAATCATTGAGTCATTTGGGTATTAAAAAAATTAATTAGGATATTCTTCCCATTTATATTTTTTATTGAACAAATTGAGAAGGTCATTGTAAAAATATCTTAAAGAAATTTTAAATAAAAAGTGTCATAAATGAAATTTCCGAAAAATCAAGAAAGCAAAAACAAAAAAAAAAAACAAATAACAACAATAATTTTTAGGGACGATAATGGGACACAATAATTTATTTATAATTTCTCTAAATGTATTGGGACTAATATTTTCTATTATTTTAAAAAATAAATAAATAAGATATTTGACCTTGTCACAAGAGTTAAGAAAATTTGTCACTTGTCATAAATTAGATATATCCAAAAATAAAATTAATATCATTGTCTTATGATGCTTATACAATGAAACAAAAAAAAAACAAAAAGGAAAGGAATAACAGGGAAGATTTAATCTAAATGACCCTGAAGGTGTTTGTGGGAGATGTTTATATAGATTTACAAGGAAAAAGAAGAAAATTTTGAAAAAAAATATTTTAAGGACATTTTTATTTTCCTTAAATGGGAATGAATTTTTATATAACTATTATAAAAAAGATGTTTATAAATAAAACCTCAAACGATTTCTTAAAATATTTTCTTAAATTTATGGTATTATGATAATATAGATACTTATAGAATATTTTAAGTTGAAAACTCTAAAATCGATATCCCTCAGTTTTGATTTTGGGTTTGGCAGCTATGATATTGATCTTATAGTGTGAATAAAATTTATTTACTTACAGAGAGAATTTCCTTGATGAAAAACAAGAATTTATTTTTTGATTTTAATTTTTGATAGTCTTTTATTTTAAACTTGAAAATTTTTAAAATTTTATGCTTTTTTCATTTAAGGAGCATTGCTTATTACAGACAATCACTAATTAATCTTGAGTGATTTTCTATAATTAGGAATAGCCAATAATATTTTTGACAATTTGAAAAATCGTACATGCATAATAATTAAAAAAAATTGTCCCTCCTTAAATTTTCATGTCAATAAATCGGAAAACACAAACTTCGCAAAATAAATTCGAAGAAATTTGTGCGGTTAAAAATGCTACCTGAGCTTCGATTAGTAAGAGAAATATAATAAAATTCTGTAATAATGTTAAAGAAATTGTAGTTCCCTGTTAAAATTTCCTTGACTAAAAAAATTTGATGATTCAAATTAGAAGAATATGCATGACCCTGAATTTCAACTAGAAGTTTATTTAATCTAAGTAAAATAATTACTTATACGATGCGGATAAAACTTAATTGTTGGATCATTTAAGTGGAAAGCCTTAGAAAATGAATATTAAAATTTTGGAATATTTAAATTTAAAATATATTTTACCATATATAAATAACACATATTAGTCTATATTTAATTGAAATTATTTTTTTAAATTTAATTATTTTATTTATTAAGAGAACAAAATTTAATTTTTGGTTTTTTTATTTAATTTTAGGTAAACGGTGCATGGTCTCTCCCAAATTTTGTATGTGATTTTTATATTGCCATGGATGTGATATGTTCCACATCATCGATATTTAATTTAGTTGCAATATCAATAGACAGGTAATAAATTAATATAATTATAACAATATTTAATTGCCAAAATAAATAAATTTTTAATAATTTATTAAAATAATTATTTAAATGAACATAAAAAACTATTAAAATTAAATAATTTAATTTTTTTTTTGAAATGAAATTATATTAGCAATCGGAAATGGATATATATGTATACCGTTAAATAAAATAATTGTAGAAATTTAATTGTAAAATAATAATGAATAAATTTTATTTTAATATTATAATATTATTATTGATGAATTATTTTAAAAATAAAATTGATTTACGGTATCAAATGTTTTAATTCAATTAAGATGCATTTTTATACCCGTAAGAACTTATTATAAATTTTCCTTACCGTTTGTAACTCTAAAAAATAATGGTCTGAGATAGAGACAACTTAATTTTATGTTTTTCAATCAGCTTCGAATTCTGAGTCGATTTAATCATGCTTGCCCGTCTGTCCGATATTTTCAAATGATTTATAATAGTAAATGCTGGAGCCCTATTTAAATTTAATGTGATTGGGGCAGTAGTTCGGGTAATTGCACTACAACATTAAAAGTTATAGGCTGTACTAAAATTCTTCGGCTAAATGTAAAAATTATTACAGCTATGTTACAGAAATTTCGAGTGAACATTGTATTATTGGGTATTATATATGTGTGATAAAAGTAATTTGGAATTTATTGGTTTTTGGTAGCTTTTGATTATAGTACTTATGGTAGCTGCCACACAACTAAAATAGTTGTTTAGTCATATCTTAAATTTTGCATAATGTAATTTAGTAATACGACAACATTACTATTATTTCCGTGCGAACTTATGCTGGAAGAGTATTATAAATTCAACTACCCGTAACTTTTCTTCTTATTTTTCTGTAAAGTAAATGTTCCAGTAAATGGTCAAATAAAGTTGGTTTCAAAAGGTTCAACAACAAAAAGATAATTTATTTCATTTTTTTATAAAAGCCAATTAGCGTATTTGAAGTCTTAGTCTGTCCCACAGACAACTATGACATATTTATTCGTCCATAGAATAGCAAATTCGTATACGGGTATCACAGAGTTAACATGATCAACTCAATTTTTCTTGTTTTTCTTTTTTAAATTTAAATTAAATTAAAATGGGATTGTATATGTATATTTTTTAATTCAATTCAACTTGATACTATGGCTACGGTTTTAATTGATTAATTATTCGGTTTTAATTGATTATTTTCATTCGAAGTATATGTATGAATTTTTGAGTGAACTATAAACTGTCACTAAAACCATTAAAATTTTATTTTTAAATTCTTAGGTTCTTAATTTTCGAGTTAATGATGCCGTATTTAACATCCATAATAGTTCTATTATTAATGTATTAATGTTCGATATTATTAATGTACCACAAAAATTTTATTTCTTAATCTTTATCATAAATTACATGTCATTCTTCATGCAATAATAACATTATGTAGCGTATATCAAGCGCCTGAAAACCGGCAATTTTCTAAATTTATAATATTATAAGACAGTAAGATCCAAATTATTTATACTGCAAGTTTAAGCTTATTAAAAATCATTTTTCGGTTTTGAATCAAAATTTTAGCATTATTTGTTATTTGGATTTTTATATGAAGACATCCGCATTCAAGTTTTTTCTAACAAATAGCTTGACATATATTCATTAACAGATTCAGGTTTCCAACATTACAATACAATTTTAACAAACAGATTTCTGAATAGTTAGTAACCTGTACGGCTTCTAGGACTTAATATTCTAAAAAGAATGTAATATTTCTAGAACATAATCAGTGTTATCACGGTATATAATCTAGTTCTGAATCATACAAATATTAATAAATTTCAACACTTTCATAAAACTCTAATATTATTTTCTTAAAATTTATTTATTTATAGATATATAGCTGTAACACAACCAATAAAATATGCAAAACATAAAAATAGTCGTCGTGTATGCTTAACAATATTATTAGTATGGGCAATATCAGCAGCAATTGGTTCACCAATTGTATTAGGTTTAAATAATACACCAAATCGTGAACCAGATCTATGTATATTTTATAATACCGATTTTATATTATATTCATCATTAAGCAGTTTTTACATACCTTGTATTATAATGGTATTTTTATATTGGAATATTTTTAAGGTAAACATACAAAATGAATAATAGATTCAATATAAATAGAAATTAGAAGTAAATAAAGTCTGAATTTTTTTTTTTCTTTTTTTTTCGTTTTTGTTATATTTATTTATTTTTTAGGCTTTGCGACATCGTGCCCTAAAACATCGTGCTGCCCGTAAACCAAATCTATCAGATATGACAACAGGTGGAAGTGTTATTGAAAATGTAGCACAAACAAGACGTTTAGCTGAAACAACATTAGATAGTAGTATACGTGGTGTTGGTGTTGTATGTACAACTGGTGCTCGTATTATGCCAGATGATCAACCAACAAATACTGCATCTGGTTCAAATGAAGAAGAAGATGAAAACGCAATATCACCAGAAGATATTGATGATTGTCATGTTATTGTAAATGATAAATCAACTGAATTTATGTTAGCAACTGTTGTTGAAGAAACTGGAAAGTGAGTACTTTAATTTGATTTAATATTTATTTAATAAGAATATTTTTATTTGTATTCATAATGGTGTGAGTTTCTTTGTGAATAGTATAGAAGTATACATTAAATATAAAAACAATCTGTCGGTATTTGTAAAGCAAATGAATGTGTATTTTAAATAATTAAAAAATTTAAATAAAAGAAAACAAAAGTGCAAATGCTTAGATCTTTAAATGTAAATGTTTAATGGCATTAAATGGTAATCTCAGTTTTTGATTGTGTCCTCAATTCAATAAATTTGGAAAATGCTGAATTTTGGAAAAATTAAAACAAAAAATTGTGATTTTAGGGTAAAATTAATTATGAACTCCGGTAAGCGGGAAAATTTAGTTGTAATGAGGTTATTGTTGTACAAATGAAAGGTAGTTATCATTTTTGATTACTCATACCTTAATAATATCCAAATTCTTGCTTAAATTTTAGTACAACAACTTGAATTTCAGAGAAAATTGTGAAAATTTGAAACCGTTCAAATGTATATTCAAATATTCATTTAAATTTGAAATAATTGGAAAATAAATGCCTTAAATACCTTATAAATATATCGCGTGTTTTAAATAACAAAATAAAAATATTTTTAAAAATTCATAAAGAGCTCACACTTAATTTAAAATTATAAAAAATTATTTTCGTGGCAGTCAAAATTCAAAATTATTAAAAAAAAATTGCAGTGTTGTGGCACAGATAACAACAACCCCAAATTTGGTTGTAGCGGATCCAAATGGTAATCATGATTCTGGTTATGCTCCATCAAACGTTGATGATGTTATTGCAGGAAATAGTACACAATTGACACCACCAGAAAGTCCAATGCCAAGTGGAAGTTTAAAGAAGACTAGTAGCCTAAGTAGTAAAAGGAATGGTCTAGAAGCAAATGGAGGTTCACCAAAACGAGAAGGAACGGGGTGAGACTTTATTTTTTTTTATTTTCAATTATTTTTTAAAACATAGAATGAATAAAAAATTTATATCATAGAATATATTGTGACTTACATGTATATTCATGCCATGTTCTTTATTAAAGTAAAAATTTTCCATTACAAAATTTTCATTACAAGGATCTGAAATTATTTATATTGTAATCATTTTTGCCATGGTCTGAAAAAAAAACAGCAACTACATGTATAATATGAAAATTTATTCTATGAATAATTATTCAATTGAAAATTACTTAATATGGTAGTAGTTGGTATAATAATATAACTGGAAGGTTTGTGAATTATTATAGGATTTTGTGTGAAATTTTTTAACGGAAACCAACTTTTTAAACAACACAAAAAACCCTATATCGTTATATTATTATGTTCTATTATAGGAACTAATTCGGTTTATTTATATTATTTTTTGGTACTAAAAATTTACCTTAATCTTCCTTTTTCATGTGGTATAATATTGTATGCGTAATGTATAAACACAATTTTGTATACGTACAAATCCAATCTGTGTACCTATTAAATTTGAATAAAACCAATATTTGCGTTTCATATTAAGTTCTACTGTTCTGTATATTGCAATATATCAGAGTGTACTATATTGGTCATCTATCTTAAACATTATGGTTTGTAATCTGCTTTGTAATATGGTATAATTGGTAAATAATATTGAAAATGAAGCAAATATTTTAATGAAACTTTAACGTAGTCGGTATTATAATGTACAATAATCCAAAAAAAATATTTAAAAAAATTTTCGTTTGTTTTGAGTTTGAAATTTAACATGGAGTGAAAATTAATTATAAAAAGAATTGTGTAAGCTTTATGGTCATTTTCACCGTTTATGATTAAAATTTTTAATTTTTATTATTTACCTTAAAAAAATTTAAAATATAATATCCACTTGAAATTAAACTTTATTGCCTGACTGTCTGTGTATCATTTTGTCTGTGGGGACCAGTATCTGAAGTTCGGGCTAATTTTACATTTTTATCTATATTTATGAAAATAATGAACAGATTTTTATGATGTGTAAGATCTCTGACAATAGAACAAGTGACATGATTTTTTGAGGAAATCAGGTGTCAGCAACCGGATTTTTATTTCGGGTCGAATTTACATTTTTGTACATATACAAGGAAATAATCAACCAATTCCATTGAAATTCAACATTCAAAATTCAGAGTGTTAAACCAATGAATTAAATTTTTTTTTGGGAATATCAAGGGTAGGAAATCGAACTTTAACTAGCGGCCGATTTTAAATTGTTTATCATATCTAAGGAACTATTTAACGAAATTTCTTAAAATTTAATACTTGATACCGAAAATAACTGACGAACTTCCCAGGGAATTCAGATAGCATAAAGTAAATCTCTACCAAGTGCCAAATTCACTTAAAATTTAAAAGAAGTGTTCCAGAAATTATTTTTATAATCTTGTGCAACATTTTCTCTAAACCAGACAATACGTCTTGCGGTCGGTTATGTATTGATCACATTAGATTTTTTCTATTTCTTATAGCATAGAAGCAATAAATTTTTTTTCAGATTTTCAATTTCTTTTAATATAAAAGTTACTCGTACCTTAATAATATCGTTTATTTCACCAATGATATAAATTTAATAATTTGGTCAACTTTGAATTACACGACGTGCAGAGAGGATATGAATTTTAAGTTTTCATTAGCTATAGAAAATGTCATAAATGTAATATAAAATTGTAGGCTTTGGTAGGGCTTTATTAATTTTTTTTAATTTCACAGATAACTTCTTAATGTTTCGAGAATTCAAAAACAAAATAATTTTAAAAGCTATTTAGTTTGCGTTGAATAATTTTTAATTTTATTCCATTATAGATTTATTTTTTGTTCTGAATCAATTCAATAGAATAGATAGTTCAATAGAAAGACTAGAGCAATTATTATTAACACAACAAACTCTCCAATAATATTATTCCCACTACATACATTATAATAGTAATTCCCCCTTTTGAAAAATCTCAAAATTGATTAATTCATTCACCTTGATTGTGTCAAAAACCTATAATTGCCAGTGTAATTAAAATTAGTCTGCGACGTAAACGTTTATCAAACATTTAAAAATAACACGAAAATAAAATAATTTAATTAAAAAACTGAAAGACTTTTAGAAATAAATTAAAGAAAACCAAGACAAAAATATAAAAATAAATATTTGTAATACGTATAACAAAAATATTATAATCGAAAAATTTATTAGAAATTATTTTTGAACTTGATTTGAACTTAAAATTAAATTTAATCGAATTAATGTTTAAGAAAACTATGATTGATCATTAATTTTCCAGTCTAATGGCAATTAATAAAATTTTCTATTATAAATATGAAAAGGATTAAGTAAAATAAAATTTTTTTAATTACCCAAGAATATTTTAAAAATTTTAATAATTCGTCTGATTCAAAATAATTATTCCATTATAAAAATTAATTATTAAGTAAATGTTTTTTGAACGATTTGTGTTGATAAAAAATTAATTAAAATTTTATTTTTGTCCTTTACATTTAATTTATTATACAAACACAAAATGATAATTATTTTCTTGTTATCTTTTGATTATTAAATGATTAATTTTTTTCTTTTAATTCTTAATTTTTTTTTTTTGTTTGTATAAAATATCTTAAACAGTGTACCTATGAAACCGTTATCATTTGTACGTTATGGTGTACAAGGAGCTTTAGCCTTAACAAGACATGATTCAACAATGTCAACAACATCAAAAGCATCACGAAAGGATAAAAAGAATTCTCAGACATCAAGGTATAAAAATATAAAAATTAATTTTTTTTGCATATTTTATTTTTCTTTTTTTTTCGTTAATGTTTACATCTCTTTTTAGTTAATTTCTTTTTTGTTTTTCAAGAGAAGGCGTTGATTTAGCAACGAACCTAAAATAGAAAAATTTATAAATTTTTTTTTTCCTAATAATAATAATAACGATGATAATGAAATTAAAATAGACAAATAAGGTCCTTGTTGTGTGGTCCTTTATAAAAATGAGAGCATCAAATAAAATTTAAAACAAAAATGGAGATAAGATAAAAATATCCTTTTTTCATTTTGAAATTTCAAAGAGTTGAATTGTCTCATAACAGGTAAATCAACGTTATGAATATTTTGAATTGTTGGACATGGCTGTTTGCTTCACAGATAATAAAAAGAAAAATCTTGCTTTTTTTTAGGCTTTCTAATAAAATTACTCACTAGAGATTTTCTTTTAAAATGAGATATTATGAATTTTTTAAAAAAAGACTTATATGAATTAATAATTTGATTCAACACAGTGTTTAAGATAAAATATTTTTATACCCGTACGAACGTATGTTTGAAAGGTGTACTAAATTTGTCTTACCGTTTGTATAGCGCTAAAAAGATGTACTTGAGGATTTAACCATGTCTGTCGCTCTATCCGCCCGTCCGTCTCTCCTAATGATAAATCAAAAACTAGTTGAGGTAAAATTATCTAATTTTCTAAAATCATTTATAATAGTAGATATCTGAACCCTATTTAAATAGGATATAATCGAAATACTGATTTGGGTAGCTGCCTTACAGCTTCAAAGTTTATTTTGGCTGTATCTCAGAAATTGCAGAAGTTATGGTAAAAGGAGCTATATTATTAAAGCTATTTTGTTTGATAAAAGTTATTGTAATAACTTGGTTCCTTCCAGTAACTGCATTAGATCTTGAAAAGATTATTGCTCTATACCTTAAAAACTGTTCAAACCACAGTATTGAAATTTTTGAAAACCGAAAATGATAAAATGGCAACTATATTTATTGAAATTTGTTGAGGTGTCATGAGCGCTTATGATAGCTGCCACATAATTTCAAAAGTTATCTGACCATATATAAATTATTCAAGGTATACTTTTGAAAATTTGCACAAACAAATCAAAATCTAATAACAATTAGGGCTGTTATGTTTGATAAAAGCCGTTGAAATTTTTTGACTGCTTATGTTAGCTTCCATAAAACTCCATAAGTTGTTTGAACATTGCTGATAATTTTCAGTTATTTTCAGTTGCCATATATTTATTAAATAGCATTATACATAAAAAATATAAGAGGTTGTAAATGTTTATTCGTATGTGTATCACAGAATTAACACGGTCAACTACATATATTCTTTCTAATTTCTTTTTAATTTGGAATATGTTCATTATAATTGACTTTATGTCTAAAATGTCACAACTTAAAATTTTGTTTCATATACTAAATTTAAAATTGAAATAGTTCAATTTTTTCAAATACAATGCAATGTCAAATTAATTTCATTATATTGAAAATATAAGCAAAACTTGTTAAGAAGTATGGAATCTTGGAAATCAATTTTACTACATAAGCATTAGCATAAATAATATTTTTATTATACCAACAATATTTTTTTAATTTTAATAATCACGGTGGGACAATTTACTGTCTAGTCTTTAACTTTTCGCCCTTTATGTATAACATTCTTATATTATTTTTCAAAAATAAATTTAATATTCCTTTGAAATACAAAATAAGGGAATAAAATTTTGTATTAAACTAGATGGAAACTTGATTCCAAGATTCGTGAAGTTTTCGTGAGTTGTACATTTTGTACGCCTTTTCAAATATTCTAGTACTACTGAAGATGATAGCGACAATGATGATCTGCAATTTTCTGAAATGAACAGCAAAATAATTTTTTCTTTTTTTCTTTTATTTAAAAGGAAGTCAACCTTTTAAGTATTTTTTATTTTTTGTATTCTTACACTTTAATTTTTTTTTTTGTCTCTCTTAACTGCTTTTGATAACTAAATATTTTTTTTTCTTTTTATCCTTGTACATATTAACTTTAAAAATCCTTATTTATATTTATATATAAACATTTTTTTTCTTTGCTGCCATTTTAATTTTTCTCACTTTAATTGCTTCCAGGTTCACCCTTTATAAAGTTCATAAAGCTTCAAAAAAGAAAAGAGAAAAATCATCAGCTAAAAAGGAACGTAAAGCGACCAAAACTTTGGCAATTGTTTTAGGTAAGTAATGTAAAAAAAAAAGAAACACAGGAAAACAACAACAACAAAAAAATAATTCAAAAAAAAAAAAAAAACAAATGTAAAGCTAATTATTTTTTGTTTTATCTTAAATTCTAGAGGGCGTCTTGTATTTATATTGTTCACTCTTTTTTGTTTTGTGTTAATTTTGCCTTACAAAATTTGTAAGGCAAAAATTTAAGAGCATAAGGAAAAATGAAATAACAGAAAAAGGTTTGCTAAAGCATTTTCTTTTTTTTTAATATGGCTATCAGGATAAGAAGCATTTAGTATCAAGAAGAAGTATAGCAAAAAAAAAAAGGGAGTTAATAGGGAAAATTAACAACGGCAATCTAATTTACTTAAATGATAAAAGACGGTTGTGGAATGAAATTGTTACAAAAAGTTTGAAATTTTAATTTCATTCTTTTGTTATTTTAAAAACAAGAAATTTCGTTGTTTTCCTTTCCCAAAAAATTCAGATAGCAATTTTTTTTTAGTAATTACTAAGGATTTTTTTTTTTATCGAATGAATCATTAAAAGAAAAACTAATTATTTTATTTGTAAAAAATGTAGTATTGCTTGCTAAATCTTTCAATGTTAGTTTCAACAATTTAATTTAGATAGATTACGTAATAGCACGCTAGTGAAAAATTTTCTTGTAAAGCACCATTGAATATTTGTCGCAGCAAAATTAAGAGAAATTTGTTTTTTAAAAATGCTTTATGCATTTAAAGGAAATTATGAGTAGAATCAAATTATAGTGGCCGTGTCCAGGAGCGATGTTGTAATATAAAACATAAGAGAAGTATGATTCCTTTCACTAGTGAAAATTCTGCTTCTCTTCATATGTCTTATTTTATAATATACATATCGCATATTGAGAGGAATAACAACACAACTCAAAAATATAAATTCTACTTCCGGAACTTAAAGTATTTATAGCCGAGTGTAAATTACTATCGAAGGCTAAAAAACGTGTGTGTAGCCATATTCTTCACGTATACAAGCATATTTTCTCTATCATTTTATTACAGAAAATCTTTATATAATAAAATATAATAGTAACAAAAGCAAGTTTGCAACTCTTCGTTTTGACTTGTTTCATTGTTGTGGCAAATGTACGATATGTGATATCTAAGTCATCATATTTTTTCTTGAAAAGTCTAATCCAACTGTTATCGTTTGTTACCATATTTTGTGACTATGGTTTTAGTTTTGAGTAAAAGTTTAAATTTAATTTTTAATTGTAATAACTGTTAATGTTACAATTCAATTTGATTTGCATTCATTTTGAATTAGTAATAGCCATAGTTAGAATATTTTCGACAAAATTGCATACTTTTAGGGGCCCGCAATAAATTTTTCCTATAAAATTTTTTATGCTTATCAAAATTTTATGAAAATTTTTTCTAATAATTTTTTTTTTATTTTTTGCTTATTATATTTCTATTTTTTTTTTAATACAGGTGTATTTTTAATATGTTGGTTACCATTTTTCTCATGTAATATTATGGATGCATTATGTACAAAATTAGATAAAGATTGTTCACCTGGTGTTACCGTATTCATATTAACAACATGGTTAGGTTATATGAATAGTTTTGTTAATCCAATTATTTATACAATATTTAATCCAGAATTTCGTAAAGCATTTAAAAAAATTATGCATATGGGGTGATTATTGTTATTTGCTACATATATGGCTAAAAATATCAGAATAGGTATAATTGTTATAATTATGAGTATAATTATTGGTTTAATAAAAAGAAGAAAAAAATGTAAAAAATCTAAAAAATTAATTAAATTTATATTAGAATATTATCGTGTTTTCTTATTATCATTTTCAATAAGAGTATTAATACAAAAATTTAAAAATGAATAAAAAAAAAATTTAATGAATTTATTTTAAAATTTTGTTATACAAAATATTCAATGTTAATATTGAAATCGTTATGATTGTGGTGGGTTTTTGTTTTTTTTAAATTATTTTATTTTGTATTTTAATTTAATTTTTATTTGTATTCTTTGCAGTAAAATTCATGTATAACAAACTCTTTCATTTAAAAAATAATTTAGTTTCTAGAATAAAAACTAAATAATTTTTAGTTCTAAAAGCAGAACAAAATTTTACGGAAGAAATCCTACAGAATATTTGGTATTCTGAATAATAGAGATGGGACTTTTGTTTTTAATATGAAATTTATTTAATTTTAAATTGTAACTTTTTCTTTTCAAGTTTAAGTTTATACAATAAATTTTGAAAGCAACACGTATGACAGGGTTTTATAAGATATTTTGCAATTATATCGTAAATTCAATTATGTTTTAAAATATTATTTGTAATTTTTCATAATCTACAACTCGTTTTGATTATTCAATGAACTCATTTGTACCTTTAATGATTTTAATTATTTTAGCTCAATTTGTTTTTAATCAGATCTAATTGTTTCAATTTAGTTGAGCTGTTTTACTGAAAACTTTTCTTATTTTAAGGAAGATAGTTTACATACACTAATTCCCCAAAATGCTACGTTTCCTAATACGACATGTCTAGATACGATCCAATATAATTTAAGTTATTTTTTTCCGACTTCCGACATAAATTTCGTAATACGTATTACGACATTAGAAATTTTTTAATTCGGATCACGAGTCATATAATAATAACGACCAAATTGGACACGTTTCAATTTTAAAAAGTTGCAGAAGTATTAGTGTATAAGTAAAGCTCTGTAAATTTTCAAAAAATTTGATAACAATTTTGAGAAATCACACTTCCGAAAATATTAAAGTATTTGAGAGCTCACACTTAACATCCGAAAGTATTAAACAGTGTGTACCTAGTTAAGTACATAACTATAAATGAACTGATTAATTTATGTAATTAAGTTATTTTAAATTTTCAATTAGAAAATACGGCTTAATTAACGATTTAAAGTTTTTGTCCCAACATTGGCGTTTCTCGAGGACTTAGTATATTTCATAATTTTTTTTTTCCTTTGTTTACTCCTAGAAGGAGCATAGGGCTAGTGCATGATTTCTCATGCACTAGTTTCATAGCGTCATAGCGTTTAACTAGGTAGGTGACTAGCCTACCGTAGTTTTTTATTTATATATTAATTATTTGAGGTTATTAATATTTACTATTTATTTTTCTTAGTTTTTTTTTTTAATATCAAATATTAGGAATATTTGAAAATTACTTGTATAATATTTTTTTTTTATTAGTATTGTATATTAAGTTATAATAATATTGACTATAATTTTTATAGTGACCTGACCGGGGTTTGAACCCGAGACCCTTCGGTTAAAGGACCGGTGCGATAACCACTGCACCAATGGTCAGATAATATTTCATAATATTGACTAATATTTTGATTAATTTCTGTAAATTTAATTTCAATGAATGATCCAAAAAGCGCGATGGCTAAAATTTTAATAGCTCCCAGGAGACTATAGGAAGTAATTTTCATTATCTTATTATTTTTATTTATAATTTTTATAATTTTTCATTAACTATTTATTTTATACTTTAAAATTGGAGATATTTGAAAAATATTATTAATATCGAACACCCACTATTCAAAATGAAACCAAAAAATTAATAAAAACACAAAGCATTTACCTAGACTTTAATCTATTTAAAAAAAAAAATTTAAAATTTTGTTTTTTTAATATTTCCAAAAAAAAAAACAGCAACAATAAGAAAATAATTATAATAAAATAATTATAATTTTGTAATACAAATTCTTGTACAAATTTTTTTTTTGTTTCCAATTCATTTAAACCTGTGCAAATAAATTGAAAATAAATACTTAATTTTTTGTATAATTTAATTGATTATTTTTATTAATTTTCATAACATATCATTAAATTAATATGAAACTTGTGTAAAATTTAATTAAAAATTTTATAAATTTTTAAATCCAAAAATAAAAAAAATTATACTCAATTCAATAAGTAGGAACAAAAATAATAATATGTATGGGAGTGCAAACCTAAAACCAAAAAAAAAAAAAAAAAATTTTTAAAGGATATAATTTAATTAATCGAAAACATTACATATCCATTAATTAAGGATTCAATATAATTATTAATTTGTAATTAAGTAAAAACCAAAAACCAAAAAATAAAAAAAAAATTAAACAAAAAAATACACAAAAATTTAATCCATTAACCTGACTGACCATTAAAAATATATTACAGATTTATTGAAAAAAAAATTGTATTAAATTAAACAAAATTACTACAACAATCACTTACTTTATAAAAAATAATAATAAAATTGTAAGCTGTAGCTTCATAGTCATATCTATATGAATTTTTTTTCCCCCAGATAAACAAGCATCAAGTAGCTTAAATTATAAAATTATGCAAAAATAATGTTGTATAATAAATTTTGTTTATTAAATGTGCTATACAAATCATTCCCCTTTGACTGTATTAGATTCTTTTTTTAATGATCAAATATTCTTTTAATATTATCAATATCTAAATAATTTAGTTCTGCTCTATACTCAGAGCTCAGACCTTGGGGAACGTGAACTTATTTAAATTATATCCAAAATTAACTCAAATTCTTTTAATTTTAATTCTTAAATTTCACTATTGTAAACGGTTTCAAAAATAAATAATGTTATCCTTTTATTCATTTTATTTAGTGTTCTTTCAACGAGACATAATAATTTTTATAACTTTTTAATAAGCTGATTTCCTAATTATTTTCATTTTAAATTTTTACATTTTATCCTACCATATTGAAGAGTTTATTCATATTCCTTTCAAAGAAATCTTTTCTATTTCTTTCTTAAAATCTTGTAAAATTAATATTATGTGCTTATCAAAGAATAAATGTGATTGGTCTAATTAAATGTTAGTTGCATTTAAAGAAGAAAATTTTGCTTACAAAATTACTTCATATTTGCAAAATTAAATTTCAAACAAGTAAAAACATTTAATTTATTCTGAACTGACTGAATTATACCCTGCGTACCTTGAGTAGATTTCCTTAAATGGAAACTTAATGGATATGTCTGACTTAAAATTGGACACACGATATCCAAAATTTATGCATCTAACTTTAATATTTTTCTAAGTATTTAAAATTGACTTTTGGAGTTTTATGGAAGCTAGACGAACCAATGCAACCATTCCATTAAAATTTTTTAGAATATATGTACTTTTACCTTTACGAAATTTGATATTTGTATTATTTTTTAATATACAAAAAACATCTTTGAGATGTAAGAAGCTATCCGAACCCGTAGTCTATATTAGCCCGATTAAAATAACCGCCGTCCTTGATACAAAGGAAATAACTTGCAAAAATTTCGGACAGAAATGCAATCGGACGGATGAACATTTCTAAATAAACGCAGAATTTTACGCTGAGCAAGAATATATATATACATGTCCATACAGGAAACGACTCCTTCAAGTAATTACAAACTCCATTTACAACGGTACAGGGTATAAAAATCTACATTTTACATTTATTAGGGAATGTACTATTTAAAATTATTGACTTAAGAAAAAGAGGGTTACAATTACAAGGTCACAAATAAATATTTGTTATATAACATTATTTTTTATTCACGCATTTAAATTTCAATAATTTTTTTTGTCTTCGAAACAAATCAAAAAGCCATACAAAATTTAATTATAACGAACAGAGGAACCAATTCTAATGTACAGAAAAAAAAAATTTTTTTTTCTTAAATTAATTTTATATACTAAAAATATTATATAAGAATTAAAATAATATAATATATAAATGTAATATTATGTATATAGGCTATTTTAGAATATAGTAATTGAATATTAATAAGTACATAATTAAATAATAATAATTATTATTATTTTTGATTGTTATTTTCAATTAAGGATTTCTTAAATTTTAATTTAATCAAAAAAGAAATTTATCACAATTTCTTAATACTATACATTTAATATAATTATGATTGTGTATGTGTATGTGTCTGTATATACATATATACTTTCTAATTAAATTTGTATATTGTATATAATAATTGTATATAATATAAAGGAAGAATATAGATTAATAACAGTAATAATGTAAGTGAATATTTAATAAGAAAAACATTAAGAAAAAAAATTCTTTTCCATTTATGATTTTTTTTTATTATTTTTTTTATATAAGTAAAATACTATACAAAAATGTACTCATTTATTAAATGTACACTTAGGTATTTATTAAAAAAAAAATTTTTTTTAAATTTTCAAAAATTTATACAAAAAGAAAAACTCTATAAATGTTTTTGCTTTCTAAAAATTCTTTATAATTTGAAAATTTTCTTTTAATTAAAACTTAATTTTTTCATATTTCATTTTAAGAGTTTCCTTACTTTTTAAATATAAAAAGAAAAAAACATTTATACAGTTATTCGAGAATGAATATTGTTAAAAATTAAGTAAATAAAAAAAAATATATAAAAATATTATAACAAAAAAAAAAGATGAGCCCCTCCTTTATTAAAAGTAAAATAAGAAATTGTTGATAACTTTCTTTTTCGAATTTTTTAATTAAAAAATTTTTATTTTTAAAATTAATTATAAATTTATAATACTTGAGTTCAAAATACAAATATTTCATTATTTAAGGTAATAATCAAATAATTTCAATTGTTGAAGTTAATTTTTCTAGACTTTAATAAAAACTATTTTGATAATTATTAATTTTAAAAGTTTGGAAGAAAATACAAACAGTTTTAAAAACAACTTAATTTCTAATTAATTAAAATAAAAAATTAAAAGTAAAAATTTATTTTAAAACTAAAAATCATTTTTTATTTAAAAAAAAACGGCAACTCCTCTTTTGTTCTTAATTAACAATGAAAATCGGCAACCATTCTCGCTCACCACTATCGTTCTGTTTTGAAAATTAGTAGACCTATACATAACGATTATATTGATGTCAGACCTCCCGTATAATAATTCGAGTAATAGTTGCTTAAACATAAAATTGTTATTTAGAATAACCGAAGATTTTTGAAAAAAATCTTAATTATGTGAAAAATTTGGTCCTTTTTTTTTTAATACGCTATATTTTTGTTTACAACTTGCTCATACATAATTTTCATGTAGCATGGACCCATGTGTGTGACATTCATTAAAATTACCGTTTTTATCATGTCACAGTGTCCTTAAAACAAAATGGAAGTTCAAAAAGAATACCCAAAAAATAGAGATGGTAAAATATTTTAAAAACATAAAGGGAGGTATATTATTTGGGCTTTTAAAAAATTTTAAATTTGAAATACTCAGTCAATAGTAATACTATACAATATCTTTTGAAAACATAATAAATCACAAAAAATAGTGAAAGAATTACAAAAAATCGTCAAAAATTTTAACAAAAAAAAATATTTCAATCGGAATATTTCGAAAAATATAAAACACTAAAAATTGTTTTTGTAATGTTCTCAATTCGCAATAGTTTGAAAAATAATTTCAGCTTGGTGACCTGATAGGATGCACATTGCATCAGTCAATAATATTATAAAAAGAAATTAATGAAATATAAAATTTATACTTTAGTGTTGGCTAACAAAACTAATATCAATAAATTTACGGAAAGAACAACTAATGAAAAATTAAAAGAAAGTTGCGAATACTTTTAATGCAATAATATTGTTATTTGTTGTTCAACAATTTTCAAAAAAAAAAAAATTCAATAATAATTATTCTTGTGCAATAGTCCTTTGAAACTCAAATTAAATTATTTCAGAAATCATATTTTTGCTAATTTCTAAGTAAATATTTTAGCCACTAAATTACTTAGGCTATATTCCAAGTATTTTTACGCACATCTCTTCGAAAAATTATGTTATTGATTTACTTACAAAAGTTTGCTTAAAATTAATTTAAAAAATATCTATTCACACTTTTAGAATTTATTTCAGAATATTACCATATCTAATTCTTAATTAATTATTTCATATAATCTTAATAAAAATAAGTAAAAATAAAATATCGATAATTTAATTTAATGGAAATTTCTTCATGCAACTGCAGAACAGATGGATTACGTAATCAAAGGAACGAGTTAAAGGCAGACAAATTCATTAAAAATTTTTCTCCTTGAACTGGACTAGAACCAGTGACCTACCGCTTGCTAGGCGAACTGAGCTACAGAGGCATGATGAAATTGAATATCGATAATTTTTTTTTGTAATTAAAAGCATGAAATTTCAATCCATAAACAAAAGATAACAATTGTAAAACAAATTATCGAGAAATTTCGAGTTTAATTTTTTTTTTAAATTTCAAAAAAAAAATCAACAACATATTCTAATTTTGACGAGCTTGATCTTAAAAAGTATGGCTCAAATCAAATAGATTATAAGGCCAAAAATGAAGAACTATCAATCAACTATGAAAGAACACACCGACGATTAGCCTACGTTGCATGGTTCTTAAATTATAAGCATTAATTTACATATGTACAGGAAATATCGTGTACATATCAACAGGCTGTAGCTTGAAAACAAATATATATATATATATCCACCCCACCTCTCTTACGAAATTTTTTGTTTTGCGAATTAAAGATTCAATACGACATCAACCATTATGAAAAACAAAATTCAATAAAATTTTTTTTTTTATAAATTTAAATGTCTAGAAAATTTAACTTAATTATTAATAATTTATTTATTAATTTTTTAATCCTAATTTTATTTTCTCATATAATTGCAATACGAAAGCAATTTAATATTTTAAAATTCTACAAAATATTAATTAATATTATTATAGTGAAAAAAAGAAAAACTCTTCCAAAAAACGCTTATTATAAATACACAATATGTGTATACTATGAAAAAAAAAATAAAAACATAACGAATAAGTTTAATAATAATTAAATTCCATATAGTGATGATTATTTTAATTAAAATTAAAATTTAATATAATATTCTAGTAAATAATTATTGTGTTAATTAATTAATTTATTCTATAATATTATGTATTTATATAAAGAAACTAAAACTAAAATATTAAATTTTTTTATTACAAAAAAAAACCAATGTTTATATAGGCATTAAATTCAGAGTATAAAAATTAATTAAAATATTAAAAATAAATTAATACTTATAAGTAAATTAAAATTAAAATATGAGTTTTAAATAAAATGAATAAAATTTAAGAAAAATGAGACAAAAAAAAATCAGGAAAAACATATTTAGTATAAAAATTTAGTGTTAAATAAGAAGAAAATTTTAAAATTATCAAACCAAAAAATTGAATTAAAAAAAGAAAATATAAATAAATTAGAAATGATATCATTAATTTATAGGGCTTTGTTAAATAAAAGAAACAGAAATTGAAAAATCGAAAAAAAAAAAAATAAAATAAAAAATATAATATTAAAAAACCACTCAAACTTAATAAAATTAAATCTTGTAGGAAGAAAATTAAAGTTTATGTTTCTATAAAAAAAATAAAAATAAAAAAATAAAAATTTTTCAGAAAGATATTAACAGCAAAAACAAAATAACTAAAAAATGACTAAAAAAATATTATTGTATTAACAAAAATCAAAAACAGAATGATGATTATATCGTTGATATTATAAAAATGTTAAATAATATAAAAAAAATATGAAAATAATATTATATTTTTAAACACAAAAAAAATCTATATTTGGCATATTCATAAAAAAATATTGTAAAAATGTCATTAAATTGAAGAAAAAAAAAAAATTTTAATAAGTAAGATTCAGAATTTTTCATGAAAAACATTCTTTTAAAAATATTCTGTAAAATAATTTATAATTATTATTTAAATTTGCTTAATTAAATTGTTAATACAGTTTTTTGTTTGATTTAGACTTAATCGCAGTTTAAAAGGACTGCAAGAAATTGCTCCTATAAAAATGTTCAAAATCAATAAAAACAGTGATGAGGAATGACTCAGTAAACAATATTTTTTTAATAAAATATTGAAAATGAAAATAGGAAAAATTTTATCTAAATTACATATTTTTTTAAAGATAACAGAACAGACTTTATAGCCGTTTAGGAAATTAAATTACGTATTTGGACTAAAAGAAATTTCTGAATGGTTTCAAATTCAAAACATTTTTCGAAGAATTGAGAAAATAATATTTACGAGTATAGAACATTTACTAATAAATTCCGTCTTATCTTAGGTTATGCTTTTATTTGAATGCCAATAAACTATTGTCCAACCAAATATTTTTATTCAGCTACATTTTATTTTGAAAAACCAAACTGCACTATATTATTGACTATTTTAGTGAAAATTAAATGCAATAATTATATTTTTACTTAAAAATCTGCCTGCCCACCTTTTACTTTATAAGAATTAAATTAAAATATCAAAAAATTTCTTAAATATAGATAAAAAATTTTAATATAGATAAGAAAGTTACTCACGTTATAATGTACTTAAAATAACTAATGATTATTATGTTTACGTGAAAAATTCTGAAATTATGTATAAAAATATAAAATTATTAAAAAATTCATTAAGCATATTATATAAAAATATTATAAAATTAAAAGTATATAAGAAAGCAGATTTATTGAAATGTTGCCATATTAATAAAAAAAAAAAAAATTTTATTTAAATGTAAACTGTAAGAATATTAATATTAATTTAAATAATAATAAAGAAAATTAAACTAACAAATTAAACCTATAAAAAAAAATAATTATGATTCTTTTTGTTTCTTTATAAATTAAAAATTTTTATTTTAATATTTTATGAGAAATATAAAAAATAAAAGCATCAAAACTAAGTATGTATAAAAATAAATTAATAGAGAAAAAACAAAAAAATAAAAATAATGTGAAAAGAAAAATATAAAAATTATAATTATGTTAAAAATGAATAAATAAAAAAAAATGGAAAAAAAGAAATAAAATAAATTAATAAAATAAAATTTTACTTTTGTTATTTTTTATAATTTCTATACAGTGTGGTCCAAAATGGGGAGGGGTGAAATTCGGACTACCAGGTTTAGTTTTCGGAATTAAAGAAAATCGATTTGAAGAAAAAATATTAAGCTGTAAAACCTACAGAGCAACTAAATGCGTTAAAAATTTTTCTCAGTTAAGTTGAAAACAGAACAAGAGCGACTTTCAACGGCGAAATATTAAAATATTTATATATCAAACGGCAGTATCCAGAATCAAGTGAATTTACTGCCACGAATTTAACCGGCAGCGGGAAAATTTCCCAAATTTTTTATTTTACCGCTGGCTATATTTTTCGACATCTTCTGATTTGATCTGTGTGTGTGCTATTTATGCAAAATACTGTTCATAGTTCAGTTTATTGTTCCACTTTTGTTCTTGGTTAACAATCAAAAACGCCACCTATTGCCGTTCATCACTTTCGTTCTGTTTTAACAATTAATAGACCTATATAATATTGATGTCATAATTCCCGTATAAGCCTATTGCCGTTCATCACTTTCGTTCTGTTGAATAATATATTGTATAATATATATAACTATTTGAATAATAGTTGTTTTAACATAAAATTTTAAATTAGAAAATCGGAAAATTTTCAAGAAGCATGTTAGTTATCTGAAAAAATTCGTTCCTTTTTTCCGATTCTTTGCAACTTGGTCATATACATAATTTTCATGTAACACATACCATGTGTGTGATATTTATTGAAATTAATGTTTTACTTATGTCACAATATAGTAACAAAATAGATACAACTTATCGAATTGCAGTTATTCAAAAAGAACACCCAAAAAATAGGGAATGTGAATTGATGCTGTTACACAAAACTCATTATTTTTATTAAAATTCATGTTATTTGTAATACAATAGATTTAAATTAAATTAAAATAATCGAAAATTTAAGTCTAATTAGTATTCAGTTTTCAATAACCAGTTTAAAAATTCATATACATTTTTGAAAATTCTTTATGCTACAGAAGTTCTTAAGATAATATTAATTGAGATTAAATACCTATGAGTTGGAACTTTAAATAAAATATTACATGATGGTTTATTTTATTAAAATAAAAATAACAAACAACAAGAAAATCTACCTTCCTAGGAGTAAAATAGTAATATGTTCATTGATATCAGATTTTACATATTTCATTTTGATTCTTATCATTTTCAACAGTTGAGTTGTAATTTTGGAAATATCAGATTAGGCACACATGTAAAGAATTGCACAGAATGCTCATTCTTTGTTATTACTTATTTTTGCTTTTTACTTAATAATTAATTAAAAGCACGTGCGTAAGGCATGTTTACATTCCTCGTGTACTATCTATTCACGATATTGTTTATATTGTAACAAAATTTTTTCTCTTTCGAGAAGTCAAAGTGGTAAGTATATGGCATGCTATTGGAATTTAAAAATTAAAAATCTGTTGTTAATTAATATTAAAATCAAAAATATAGGAGTTTGATCAATGGGAGCATTGGGTACCAATCAGCCATCAGTTATTTCCGTTTTTATTTTACGTCTGAGATTGACATATTTTTGCTCTACTTCAAATGCCAATTTTATAAAAAGAATAAAATAATATTACTGATTTCAATATAAACTAATCACTAAGCAAATTATAATTGCCAATTCATTGTTTTTAAAAATTCATTTTCGGTATATTTAAAATATTACACTTTTCTATTCGAAGTTTGGTTTTACTTTATTTTCAGTTTTCTTCCTTTCAGCTCCTACAATGAACTTAGTTTAAGTTCAGTTTTATTTCGTGAGTCACGACACCAAAAATATTTGATCATTTCATACCTGGTATAAATGATATTATCAATAATCAATAAAAAATAATGTTGATGTGTTCAAATGGTTTTAGATATAGTTATGAGCCTTTGACAACATTGATCGAAATAACATGTTACATACATTATTATGTGTATGTATGTATATAGTTGTATGATTAATACAGAACAGAATAAACGTGATACTTACATTTTGATGTAAAATTTTTTACTGCTTTTATTTTTATTTCTAAAGTAGCTATTAGTTTATCTGCTTTTAGCTTTCTTTTCTTTTACACATTTTCCATATGCTTTTCCTTTTGCGTAATTCTCATAATGCTGTCGTTCTCTGTATATTAAGATATGGAAACATCGAATAAATAAAAAACAGAAAATCCTCTTGAATTCTCTAATAAAATCATAAAGTATTTGATTTTTGTTTTTTTTTCTTGCTTTCTTATACAACCATAAAATACTGTTCAAGATGCTTTTATCTTTTACTTTTATCTTATAATAGTGGTGTATTTTCGATGTAAGGTATTATATTTTGCCTTTCATATTCGATAACATCAATAAAATCCTTGTTTACATGAGATTTATTTTGTTATTTATTATGCATGTAAGTATTGAGTTTTACCTTTACTTCACGATAATAATATTATTGTGAATGAATATTATGAATTGTTAATAACATCAAGAGTGCGTATATTTTCTTTTATGAAGATTATGACAAAAATAATGTATCATGATAATATTACAAGTGCGTATGTATATATGAACAATTCATATAGGAGTTTAAATATTATAATTGAACTTGGAAGTATAAAAGTTTTAAGATTTTTTGTGAAGCAGCTAAAACTGCGTAAGTAAATTTATTGTTTAATATAGTAGCATTTCAATTTCAAAGAGAACTTGTAGGCGAATTGATAATGAAAGTAATTATACAATATTAAAGAATTTTTGAAATTTTGACAAAATACATTTCAAATTAAGTCAAAATTTGTATGACAAATTTTTTACATGTTCCATAATTAAATGAAAGTCAAATATCCTGTAGTTGTACGTGATTTTTTGCAAAATGACGCGTTTGCCTTATAGTTTAAAGAATATGGTGTATATTTTGTGACTAGATGAACAAATAATACTATTATGTTGCTGAATAAGAACATGTTGAATAATTATTATTAACAACATTAGAAGGACAACTTTCAAGTACTGTCAATTGAATTATAAAATTTAAAATTAAAAAATATAATTAAAATAACAACTAAACTTTGAGTGTTTAAAGTATCACTGCGATTAAAATTTCAATATTATTGCATTACCACAAAATTCAGCAATTCACATTGATAAGCTGAATTGAGTTATAACAGAGTCTTAGAACAATTCCGATGTTGCAATTTATATGCACAGATTATTATAGGCAATAGGATACTAAATTTGTTTAACTAGTTATACAAAAATTTAATTTTCTAAATGAAGTGAATTGCAGATTAATTTGTATTTAGATACATAATAAAAATTTCTTTATTTCTATTAAAAAATAAAATTTCACCACTGTAAATTTTATTAAAGATTTTTATTAAAAATATAGTGTTTACAAGTGAGGTTTTGTAGCAAATTATTGCAATTTGTATTTTTCGCTGTTTTACTAACAAACTTGTTCGTATATGCAGATAAGTAAATACGCCAAATCAACATTATTATAACACAGTATATATTAAATCAATAGTTTATAACTGTGTTATCTCAATTAATGTTAGAAAATATGTTGACTGCGTATAATCTCATTTTATTTTCATGTCATCTATAATGCATAATAATAGTTTTCATAAAACTTTATTCCTGCCTTCATAATAATGTAAAAAAAAAACAAACCTATCCTTACAAATTATGCCATATTTCAAAATAAACATTAACGTGATGCCTTCTTGGTATAGTACTTTACTTATAGAAAACTCACACACAAAAACTCTATGTAACTGAAAGTTATCAAGAAAATTATAGTAGATTTTTTCAAAAATTATAATATATTAGAAAAAAATTTTACAATAAGTCACGTATTTTCAACTGGTTTTATAAAGTTAACAATATCTTGTCATTTTTATTTTGAGTTATTAACTTTTATACACGCCGTCCTATTTTACTGAAGAAAACTGAAAAAAAAATTATATTATTGGTATTTTATTTTAGTACAGAATTTACTTTTGATGTCCAGATAGATGATCGAAAATTTTTCAACAAAAAATCGTTGCTATATAAAAAATATTTTTCGAAACTATTTTCTTATATACCTAAACAAACTATAATAATGTAGGTCAATATAATAATAAATCTTTTAAATATAGCGTAGAATTGTGGTCACGTAAACTGAAATAAATTTTATTTATTATAAATTTCTGATCCTTAAATAAATTATTTACAGTGAACGATTTTTTTTCCGGATTTTTTTTTTTATTATATTATAGTGCTTAAAAACAATATTTATGACTTGACATAATTATCTGCAACTCAAAGGTTTCATAAAGTAATTTTGCAAAATCAACAATCTATCCTATGTTTTTAAATTATAGAAACATTTTGAGAACTTCAAAAAATATGATCGTGTTGAGGAAGAAAAACTAAATTTAATTTCTGAAGAAATCGAATTTGTTTTGGATAATCATATTAAATGATGATTAAACTTACTTAGTTTTTATTTATCAAAACAGAGGCAAGAAATTTTAGTAGAGTAACTCGGATATATTCAAATTAATGAGTGTTTTAATAATAAGACAGTTAGTATCTATATTATTTATATTAATACATTTATTTAGTTCATAAAAATCTAACTTCATGGTCAATTTTCCTTATTTATCCATTTGGGTTTGAGTTGTAAGCATTTTGAACAGTTATCTTGTAAAATTTGTGCTACTATGCGTGAATTTTCTTTGCTACATACGCCCTTTAGGTGGAAGATTGAGTAATTGTCTTATTAGTGAACATGCCAAAAGGATAAGCCACAATTTGAACGATCTCTGTAGCAGCTGCTGAGACGGTAGGTCGTCTCTTTTGTTTATGTTCAGTTTTGGCGGAGAACAGCCGGAGGTACCTTAGATATTTTTTTTCTTACGTACCACTGACCTGACGAATGTAAATGCCTTGGCCGTTTTTTGTAAAGCTCGGACTGGTTCTCGTGAGGACTGAGGATTTTGTGGAGCCTATGTGTAACCTACACCCTTCATCAAACCTTCTTTATTTCTGTGTAAAAAACTCAAATAAAATATTGCTCGGAAAAGGAAGTTGCGTTTCTTTTATTAAAAATATTTAAGAAATAAGTGTAAATAAAATGAAGAAAAATAGTAAAAAAAGTTTGATGATGTTCTGACAAAATTCTTATTGTCTCCTACGAACGCAGCCCACAATTAATTACATATTGTCAATTGTTACAGGGCTCGACAGGCTCGACAGTGGTGTCTAATTAATTCATATTATACATGTGTGAGTATATAGAATTGTATTCTCTCTGATCGATTTAGAACATTTTAATTGTTTATTATTTTGTATAATTTTTGTTTTAATATAAAACTTAACTATTAAAAAGTTATTATGAAACTCTGTTGGATAGGACATTGTCTTTCTCAAAAAATCTCTTCCAACAATAATACAAATATCTTATATTACATTTCGATCATCTTATGTTTCAATTTTTGCCAAAAAAAAAAAAACAAACGATTTAAAATATGATTATTGAAAACTCTTAAACCTAGTTCTTTATTGTTAATTTAAAAATAACCAAATCATACTAGTTTATGAGTAAGTCAATTTCAATGTGCAATAATATCAATGCAGTTCTCATCTGTATACTTTAAAAATGAGTAAACTTTTATTCCAATCAAGAATAATTTTAATTTAAAAATATGCAATGTGGTGAATTTTTAATAATGTTGGAATTTTATGTTGTTCATAGGAATGTAAAAATAAAGAAGGGTCAAACCAATGGTTTGTATTGTAGCACTTTTCCCTTCAACAAGTGAAAATACTGCTTTGCAAAACAATCGATGTATACCTACCACACTATTAAAATTATTTTCATTCATTTACGAAACTATTTCTGGGATTGCATATATTTAGGTTGAACAGTTTCAAAAATTCTTCAAAAATTTTTTTTGGAAAAATGCTAATTACGTACACAACTTTACATAATAATTATATTGATATTCAATTAATGATTAATATTTAAATATTGATAGGAAATACCTAGAATAACATTTTTAATAATGTTGTACTACTTCATATTATCAGTTTCCTATCGGTATTTAAATTTGCGTAATATTCTTTACGCATTGTAAATTCCTGCCAGTTTAAATATGCATAAAGGTTTCATTATTATAGAAAAAAATTCCTTTAAAAATTATTAATCGTTTAACTATGACAGAAGAGTGTAAACCGTAGATACATATATTTTGTTATTTCATTAAGCGAGTAGCAAACAATATTTACTTTTAAATATGGTAAAATATTTTCATATAAAAAACCTTATTAAATTTTTCTTTTTTGTTCTGCTTCTTTTTTTCTCAAACTTTATTTACTGATAATTATCTTGATTAATAATCGCTTCTCTCTTCTTCTTTTTTGAACAGTTTTTTCTTTTTTTTATTTTTCGACATTTTTAAATTGCCTTTTCATCCTCTGATACAAAAAAAAAATAAAAAAATTTCCTTGTCATGTCATCTTTATGCCAAATAAAATAAAGGACATGAAAACTTAATTGATATTTTCCAGAAAATTGTTTTTGTTTTAAAAGAGAATAAAGTTGCTTTATTTTTTTTTTGTATTATTAAGAGAACAAAACAAAAAAAAAATATGAAAATAGTTTAAAAACAAAAACTTTGAAATAAATAACTTTTAAATAATATGAAAAAAGTTTGAAGTACATCATAAAGAAGAAAAAACAGAAAAAACAGGAAAAATAAGGGAAAAAAAGAGAACTTTATCGTCCTGACAAAGTAAAATGAAAAGAGTGTACATAAAATGGTGGGCCTGTTAAAATTTAAAAGCGAAAAGAAAAAAATTTTTTTCCTTTGCGTTTTTTTCTCATTTCTCCACTTTTTATTTTATTTTCTTATTTTAAGTTTTTTTTTGCATATGGAGTCGTCCTGTTTTGCTGTTTTACAAAGTATTTCATTTTAATAAGGAATCTTAGTACTTATATATTTTAGTATCATTTTTGAGTATTAAATGAAAGTTAGATAATAAGCTAGAGAGAGTGTGTTTTTTAAAAAAGTAATTTACAAAAAAAAAAAACAAACTATATTAGAAAAGACTTTGAAGACACAAGAATGATAATAAGGAGAAAAAGCGATGGGGAGGAAAAACGTAAATATGACATAAAACTTTTAATATAAACTCAAAAGAAAAAAATAAAACTAAAAGTACAATTTCGATATTTCACACACTTATTATAGTACAAAATGAAAAGAAAATAATAAATTTAATCCACTCATTCCTTAAGTTCTTCTATACTACATCACATACCTACACATCCAAGCAAATACAAGTCATTAGCTATTCATTCATTCAATACAAATAATCTTCTACCCCCTTCCACACTATCATACAATATTCTTATATTATAATATAGTTGTTGAAAAATTCAATAAGCGGATCATTATCATTTTTATTTTTTTAACTTAAACGAGAAAAATGGAAAAGTAATGTATGTATGTATATGAAAAAGTTATTCACCTTCTTAAAAAATTTATACATTTTTGAAGGACATTCCATCATCTTAATATATTATTATGTTAAGCAAAAGGCAACAGAAGAAATGAACGCAAGAAAAAAAATTTAAAGAAAAGAAACAATAACGAAAAACTTTATGACAAGGACAATGAAATTCGCATATATATATACATTACGAGAAAAAAAAGAAAAATAATAATAACAAAAGAAGACAACATGAAAGTTGTTAAAGTATCGTAATTAAAATAAAAATTGTAATCGGTTCAGGAACTGTTTAAATATTTTATAAACTAAACCTTATTTGAGTTACCCTTGAGTGAAAGCTTTCTTAAGATACTGTTTTAACAAAGCCTTGAAAAAATTTATCAAGAATTTGGATCCATATATGCAGTTTTATTTATAGTCAGAGGGATGCTTATAGTGGTCATGGTATTGTTTAAAGAAAAGTACAGGAAAATTACATAGCACCACAGTAATTTTGCAGAATAAAAGAGTTTGCGTTGAAAATTGAAAACTTTTTAAAAGAGTGTGTAGTAAATACTACTTTGGGTAGTAAGATGTAATTATTACTTTTACAAATTATTGCTAACCCTGAATTTTAAATGCATTAATTTGATTCTAAATTCTACGAAATTCTTTCAAATTTTTAGTGATGTATTTTAGAGAAGCAATAGCATTTGGAACACGAGGAAGTTGAAAAAAGTTTTTTTTCTAATTAATAAATAAATTAATTATCGTTCTGTACAAGCTATCAAAATTTGAAACTCGCGCAAAATACCTTCTAAGCTTAAAACAATATCAAAAAAACAATAAAAAAAAGCACGGATTTGGGATAGTGATTAATTCACACTGCTAATAATTTCTTATTGCACTGTATGACTGTTTCGCGGTACAAAAAGCAAGTTGCCACTTTGCTTGTATTACATAATTTTGAAAGATTTTGAAAGATATTTTGAATTACATAATTTTTGCTACAATTGGAACATAATTTTCCATATTTCTATGAAAATTAAAAATAATTGAATACAATTTTCAAGAAGTTTTAAAAGTTCCCTTAGAAACTATAGTGAGAAATCAATAATTCTCGGAAAATTTTAAATATATAGCTATATACTATTTTCCTTTTGGCATTTAATTTAATAAAATATTTAGGCACTTGTATGGAAAATTATTACTCGTAAAAAAATGTTAAACAATATTTTGCATGTAAAATTCGAATTGCAATTCAATATTTCCACTTTTTTTCGATCATGAAAGTTCAAACATCTGCCCGAATTAAAAATATTTAAAAATTTTCTTTTCAAAAGAAAATAATAAAGTGGTTTAAAAGGAAAACTTTTTAGCTTAATAATGAAATTCAAAGTTTTTTTTAGAACGATCAAAGAATGTCATATTAAATCATCAAAAAATATATCTAAAGACTTCAATATTACAAGAATATTTTCATAAAATCAATGAGTTAAGTAAAAAACACACACACTTACAATTATATTAAAGAATTATTAGAGAATTTTAGAATCATTTACAAGAAACATGAAAATTGTTGTTAAAAAAGGGACCAATAGTAAAAAAAAATATTTCATATAAAATACTAAAATGATAATAAAATTTTTTTACTCTTTATTTTAAAAGAGAAATTTTAAGTTATTCAAAATTCCTTAAGAGAATTTTGGCTCTGAAAATATCGAAATTAGTACAAATTTTGCAGTTATCATTGTTATAGTACAAAAAATTGCTTAATAGTAGTAGTAATAATAAATTTTTTTAATTTTTGACTTTATAACAGTATAGTATACAATTATAAGTATCGTAACAGTATATTAATTTTATTATAATAGTATGTCTTTACGTTTAGAATCGAACTGAACATTCGGATTGAAAAATAGGCACAGACGAAATCAATTGTGTTTGCAAAGCTGAGAGGCTTTAACAACTTGAAATGTTTAAAATAATTTTTCTTTAATATAGTGATTTACAAAAGGCATTATTAAACCATGATACTAGTAGATGTTTTACTATATAAAATTAAAATTTTGAGAAAATTTGGGAAATTTTAATTTTATAACGCAGTAGGATAATGTAAAAGGATATTAGTTAAATAGAAATTAGTTAAAAAGATCGTTTGAAAAAAAATTTAGTTCCACGTGAGGATTATACTCAAAGTAAATCTTGTCATTATGATAAATTTGAAAAATATTTGTTGCTTCGATAAAATAAATTCCATTTGTATGTATCGCACCTTATACTTTGTTAAATATGTACCCAAAATATAAAGTTTAATGCCAAATTAAAAATTATGAAATATAGAACTTGCAAAGTGAGACCAATTGCAAAAAGTTTGAACTAAATTGCCTACACTCTTATTTACATCATTACTATTAATACATGCGTTCCAAAAATATTTAACTGCAAATATTGCAGGCAACAATGTTGATAATTCTAAAATTTTCAAAGCAAATATGTGTTAATAAACATATTTAACAAATTTTAACCGTTAACCCTTCCCTTCTATAAGGCTTGTTAAACTTTCAATGCGTAAACTTACGGAATAAATAAGCAAAGTAAATGTTCGTGCTACCACAATGGTAGCCTGAACGTATCAATAATATTAACAAGAAGAGTAATATTTTAAATATCGAATTTAGAGCTTTTAAATAAATGTTCTTGACTTCAGTCAATAAAATGAGAATATTTTCTCATTTTTGAGGAACCAAATTAAAAGATTACAATATAAAAGACGATACTTTCAAGTTGCTCTTGTGTATAATTAAATTTTTATTGTTTTAATATAATGAAGGACGATATGTTTAATTCAGCATGTTAAAATGATCCTATGTCTCTTCTCTTCATAAATTTCAAATATATTTCTTTTAATATAAGCAAGAACACATATTTACGATTGAAAATAGTTTAGCTTTCAGGTGAAGTTTTCAATACGACTTCTTAGATATCTTAAAACAAAATTACAAGAATTATTTGCGAAAGTAAATAACAAGAGGTAAGGCAGTGTAAAGTGCACTCGTAAACAAGTGTAGTGAATTTCTCCTTGCAAAATAGAGCAAAACATACTGGTATTATATCTAAAAAGAGTAAAATAATAAAGAGAATAATTTAAAAAAAAAAATTAAATTAATAAAAAGAAATACCAATTCAATCCTTATTACTTCCCTATCCTTTTTATATATTTTTTACTCAACTTACAATAACTTTTCAATAATACTATGAATTAAAAATTAATGTTACAAAATGATAATGGTACATTACCAAAAACATTGAATTTATCATTCTCTTTTCTGATAAAAAGTATCCTACTCCCTAACATTATTTATTAAGAGAATTGATTCAACGTTAATAATGACAGGAGAAAATACATTATTATTTTTTTTTCTTTTGTTTTCTTTAATATTATATTAATATTATATTAAAATATATATATACACACACATTATATGTACATTAAACTTCAAAAAACAAAAAAAAAAAATAATATCAATCGTACAGGATTACAGAAGAAGACAAAAAAAGAGCACAGAGTGATTATTAGTTTTAAAAGGACGAGAATTGAATTCACTTTGAAGATATTTTTTTTTCTGTTTTGTTGTGAATTATTTATTAAATATTCATTGATATTCTCTTTGAAACATTATAAAGCAGTTATATATTATAATATAATTATATAATATTGTATAGGTGGTATATTATATAATGTTATATATTTATTATAAGAAAGCATCCTGTCTATAAAGAATTATGATAATTTGGTTATTTTCCATTTTCATCATTTTTTTTTTTTAGTAAGGATACCATCTGTTATTATTCTGCTTTTTATACAATAATGATAATAATTTAATCTTGTATATTATAGGAGTACATATATATTCGTACTTAAATTTTGTATTCTTGTATAACAATTTAAAATTCTTGTCTTTATGATTTATGATTATGAAACATTGACCTGACAGATGTTTACCACCATAAATATTTTCAATAATAATTATACAATGATATTATGATAATGAGAATGAAGAACTTTTTTTTTTTATTGTAAGAGAATAATTTATATAATATATCTATGTAATATATATATGTATATATAAATTTTATATGATCAAATGATTTTAAGAATTCGGTAAGGGTAAAACATAAATATTTAGCAAGAGATATAGTTATACATTATAGCTATATAAATTTTAAATAATTAATATTCTTTGTAATTTTATTTAAAGTTTTTTAAAAGCAATTAAGCTTAAATAGAATTCAAAAGTTATAGTTGAAATTACAGTAAAACGTTTAAATATTATTTAATATTTAATTAGTATAATATTATTATTTTTAAAATACTAGATTGAATGGAAGTAAAATTATTGATTTTGATGTGTATTCAAAATTATTTATTATCGTAATTTTCGTGAAAACATACAGAATGCATGCAGAGTTTCCATAGTTAAATTTTCGAAAATTCATTTGAAATGGTATAAAAAATCAACTATTAAACAAAATTGACCACCAAACTTATTTAAAGATTTTTAAAATTTCAGAAGTCATTTTCAAATGTGAAACACACTTATATTACTATTTTTAATGAAATTTTTTAAAGATTTTTTTAAAAAGCCTTACCTTTTGTACTTATAAAAATGAATATTATATTATGTTTGTGTGTCCTTTTAGCATTTTTTAAAAAAATTAACTTCCAAATAGATCTTTGTTATAAAATTTTTTCTCTAAAAGAAAACTTAAGGTAATGGCCACTCTAAAAGCAATAATATAATATAGCCCTTCAAAAATCTGAAAATGCCATTTGTCAACTATTAATTTATCGCAAACGTAATCGATTTTCTGAATGCTGTGAAATAAAGGTTTTCAAAAATGTTAACTGCTTTTAAGAATAACCATTTTGGTCTAAAATTAAAAATAGTTGATAATTGCAGCACCTTAAATTAATTAAAATCAAAAATATTGAAAATTTCCACATTTCATTGGGATCTTTAAAATAAACACGATATGGAAATCGTTTTTGTGGTGGAAAGTGCTGTATTCCCTCACTATAACAGGCGTCTTAACGTTTAATAACTTAAATTAAAGCTAAATCAGCTGGGGGAAATTCTGAAATTCTGCGTATGAAATTATGGGGTTAGAGAAAAATACATAAAAAATAAAAAAAAGGCAAAATTTTGATTTTTTCTAAGAACCTAGCTCTGGACAAAAATTTTACTCTTTTTTGTTAGTACTCTATGTTATGTCACCGATTACTGAATCACACTGCTATTCATTTTAACGCATTTTGCAAATTCATTTCGCCAACTAACGTTTCCCCCTCAAAGTATGCAATATTTTTTGAATTTCATAAAATAGTTTGTTGTATAAATTAATGAAAATAATTTAAGTACATAGCTAAACGACTGTTTTCTAGAAGTTTTCATCTTATTTTGTTATTAAAATAGTTTTTTGAGTTTTTTGTTTTGAGGATTTCTAATATTGAGTTCATGACGCAATTTGAATTGTAAATAATACAAAAAGGGCTTAATCTTTGATTTTTCTGAATCATCCTACTTATTTTAATTATTGTATTAAATTCCGGATTCTGATTAATATTAACATAAATGAAATTTCAACTGTTTTTTTATTTACATTAATTCTTATTGAATAGTTTAACTCAATTATTTTTAACTCTACTAAATCATGTATCCAGCAATTTCATCATTTCGTGACTTATTTTCTAAAAGTTTATCTTATTTATTTTGGAAAATCTCTAAAGACAATATTCTAAGAATTGAACAAGATGACTAAAAATATATTAAATTGCATTCATTATCATCTTCTCTAAAAGATTCTTAGAAGGTATGTGGATTACATCTGCAGTATTGTAAATTGAGCAAATTTTTTTATTGCAAAACAACGACATTTTCATTGAACAAATTTTTCTTAGATAATCTTTGAGTGAATATCGAAAAATATATGTATGTATATAATGTAGAATTTTATTGATTTTCGATTTGAGGAAATAAAAATTGTGATAGACACAAAAATAAAAGGATATCGAAAAGTTTTACGACAATCTATGCATGCTGATTTCATTTTAATGTTTAAAGTATGCCATAAAAATAGTAACTGTGTATCACTTTCGTGTACTTGCAATGACTATTTATGTAATATAATTATTCAATAGTACAGCTATTTTTACTTAGTGTGAAAAATCAAATATTTAGTTATGGAAAATTCAAAAAATTCATGTTCAAATGGTGTGTATTTATTTTCTAATTAAAAAACACTTTTCCGAACTCTATTAAAATCAAGAATTTCAAATTTTTGAAGGAATTTGGACGATTTGAAATTGTTAAGAAATTAATATTCCTAAAATCTTTTAAAATATTGTATTTATGTATAGATAATTATGTATAGATAATTTATGTATAGAACAGAAAATTGTTAACAATTTCCAAAATTACAACAATAGTTTAAATTTATTTGTGGCTGCAATCATTAACTCAAGTAATTTTTCTGATTACAGGATGGTCCAGAAAAGTAAACAATAGCATATACCATTGGTTGGAGTCAAAATGAATAGGATTTGATACTTTGAGGGCTTCAAATAATTTCCATACAACCAAAGTTATTTGGCTAGACTTTTGAAATTATAAAACTTACAGTATTGGATTTTTGAAAAATCCAATATTTTATTAAAGCTCTTATATTTGATAAAACTAAGTGAAGTTTCTTAAATGGCAGTAGTAACTGCCATAGAATTTCGAGAGCCATTTGGACGTATATTATGGAAACTATTGAAATTACAGTGCTATAATTTACAGTGCTAAGATACCAGAAGTATAAGGAGAAAATTCATTGAGAAGAGTAGAAACTGTATATAATTTCTAAAGCAATTTCTAAAGTTTAATCATAAAAAGGTGATTAACTTTAACTATATATTCAATAATGTGCGATAATATTGAAATTAAATTTTTAGATAAATTTACATTAAAATTTTTAAAAATTGTTTAAGTTGTTAATAGAAAATTTTAATAAATAAAAGCTTGCAGTGTTTGTTCTTATTCCAAAAGTACAGCGGCATAACGCCATTTTTGCTTTAAGAATTTTATTATTTTTCAGTGGTTGTTGTCCGCTCTTCCATTGAATTTTTTTTCCAACTGTTTTAAATTACATTAAGCTGTTTATGCCAGAAAAATAACGTAAAAGCGATTCAATATTTTGATATTTTTTTCTTCTAGTATTCGAAATAATAATATAAAATTGTACTTCAAAATACTAGCTTTTAAAAATGATTTCTTAAGGCAATTAATGTTATAAGTTGAAATTTCTATTTCTTTAATAAAAAGTAGCAAAAATAAAGGTCTTTATGATTTAAAATACCACATTGTTTTTAGTTACGGAAAAATATTTTATCTCATAAAAACAATATCTTTCATTTTTATTGTGTACGTATACGTAATATTTTTTTGTCCACATTTTATGTTTCCCATAGCATTTCTGATGAACGTTATAACTATAAACAATAATATAATGTTGTAAAAATCTAATAATTATAATAGAACTTCTTTGGTATAATTTTTGGCAATTATTGCCAAAGCCGATTTCTTACGATATTAATTATACCATCCTTAATTTGAAAAGTCTAAGAAAGACATTCTCTAAAAAGATTGTGATTATATCTTACTTAGCTTTTAAGTTGTGGAAAAAATTTGAAAGGCCACGAATTGTTTTTCTTTAAAAATTGAACTTGAACGCAAATTTAATTTTTTATTTAATTCAAAACTAAATAAAGGTTAAAATAAAATGAAATCTAGAGTTTTTTAATAGCCTTTGTTTGTTAAAATCTTGGTTAATTTGAATATATTGTTCTATAACTTGTTTGAAATTTTGTGTTTAAATTTAAATCTTGTCACCGGGAAAAATAATTTTTTTAGCCATATCAGAGATTTTATTTCAAATTACTGATTTTTAAAGAATTTTTCGAATATAGCTACACTCCTTTTTATTACTGGGAAAAATACTTTAGAATGACAGTATATGTATGTCTTTATAGTCCTTATGTTCTTATAGTTGTATAAAATGTAAGGAAATAGGAAAAAAATTTTGCATTTTATTAAAGATAAGTTTTTTTGCCAATACATACATACATACATAATAATATAATATGCAATCGTAAAGGAATGAAAAAAGATTTTCGTAGTATTACGAAAGATTTTGAGGTTATGGTAAAGAACTTTGGAATTTTTTGATAAAATGCATAAAAATATTTTTTTTTTGTGCTTTTCTTTTTTCATTTGAATTGAATTTTAAAAAGGATTAAGTGTTGTGCAAATATATGATAAGAATTTTTCTTTTTTTTTAAATTATAAAATATAATTTAATAATTATTATTATATTTTAGGTTGCATTGTTACCAATATCCGACCTTAAAAATGGAATATTAAATGAAATAACAAAATTTTAAGTTTTTATAAATTTTTGTGTTTTTATAAATTGCAATTATTTTCAAATATGTTATTTATACAATTATAACAGACATCTTCTCTTTTCTTAATTCTTAATATAGCACTATTTAAAATAATCTTTGAATTTGGTAATTATAACGATAAATTTTATTGTTTAATTTCAATTGATAATTTGATCAAGGGTTCAATAAATATTATTCATCTTATGGAGCCTCCCAGTTTTTTATGAACGGCATTAATAAAATATTAATATTATAATTCACGGAAATAACAGAATATAGACATTCATATCACTATACATATTGCGGAAACTGTCCGCGGATGTAGTCGATTCAGTATATGCCTCTAGTACGCGTTTAAAATAACGGGTAAAAAACTATGGGTAAATTTAATTTTCTTGAATTATTCTCATTATTTAATTAAAAAAAATGAATTGAATTAAATAACAAATTAAAATAAACCAAATGAAAATAATAGTAACAATAATATCAGAAATGATTCCTTAATCAATTTTCAGCAAAAAGTTGTAGGGGGATGGGAGGGGGGGATATGGATTTGCATAGCATATAACCATCAATTTTTGTAAAAAGAAGAACTGCTTGCGCACATACTGTCACGACGGCGAATATCCTGTCAAATAAAGCTAAGCGGTAATGCAGCATAAGTAGCGAGAAATTTCAAACATTCACGAACTCGAAGATCCATCTCTATACCTTTAATTTTACCTCTGAGATATTCATTGCCGAATTTAATGCAGCGGTTGTTAAGGAACTCATTGAAACAATATTCGAGCAGAAACTTTCTGTTGTCTGAGATGCTGTTGAACTTAATTCCTCCAGTAAACCTAGTACAGTCGCTTATATTCCTCTCAATTTTAAAACAACTCAGTACAGCAACATCCATGAAGAAAACAATCAAAACGGATCATAAAATTTTTTTATAAATCTCAGTAATTTTATCGTTATTGAAGTGATTATCAAAACTAAAGTGATGTTTAGAATTTCCTTAATCATTTAACACAATATTTTAGAGAATTATTAATTGTCCGTTATTATTTACCATAACATTAAATTTCGTGAACTTTAAACCTAAAATTTTTTCAAAATTAATATTTCTATGAATATTCCAAAAAATTCATGGAAATTATAAAAATCAAAGTTGACAAAATCAAGATGAATTTTTTTCAAAAAAATCAAGAATGAAGTGTAAAGAAAAATAAAACAACAAATCAAATCACATGAGTTGTCATTTAATTTCAATTAGGAATTAAAAGAGATTTACTTCACTTTAACACAGAACACAAAAACATTGTATAATAAAATTTTTCTTCCTTAAATTAAATTAAATAAATTAATCTTTGCATACTCCCAAAAACAAAATCATCAAAAATAATAAAAAAAATATCACCATAAATTACGAGTACTCGAGTCAAAGAAAAAGTGATTACTCTTTTATATAGACCTGGCAAAAATGAAAATAAAATTAATTTTGGTAACGAAAAAACAAAAAATACGGTAAAAATTTTTACGTTCGCACTAAATTCTCAATAAAAAAAGGAAATTATTAGCTTTCCAAGTGACGAACTTTAATGTTATTATTTTATGTGTGTTTTTTCCTTTGTCCCCATTTTTTCCCAGAATCTACTATGTTGTTTTTCAGTATCAGTCTCCAGGATATTTTATTTATTGTAAAAAAGGAACATATACATATATGCAACAATAAACCTTTTTTACACAAGTAACAAGTGTTAAAAATTGTTAAATGCTCACATATATTTTATTATTAATTATGTAGGTCTATCTATGTTCTGTGGTGAAAATTTTTTTAGGGCAACTATTACTTACATTGGGGTTTTCTTTAGGTTTGAATAGATTCTTCTTAATATTAATATTCAATTTACTCTATTGCCATTTATTATTTGATATTTTCTTAAGCGTTGTTTTAGGAATTTTACGATATGAGTATACCTTAGTAGAATTAGTTCCAAAAAAAAAAATTTAATATTACAGAGGAAAATTGGTTCTGCTCTGAATTCTAATTTGTTAAGTTGTATTTGTAATTCTTGTCATCATAAAAGCAAAATAAAATCGCACGATTTGAATGATGATTAGAAATCGTTTCAAGCTACTAAAACTATAATTATGACATTCAATAACAAGTTGAATACAATAATATCATGACAGAAGGTTGAAGGTCATTTCATAAGATCTGTGTTAAGTATTCTACCTTCTTACAATTAAGTGTTCAACATTCACAAAGAGTTTGCTTCGAAATTTCATATTCCTCATACCATTATAAACCATCTGTTTAAGGGTTCTGAAAAACTATCACAATATTTTTTGAAATTCCAACAAATTGCCACTGCTTATGGGGTTATAATGATCTCTGTTAGTTCAGTTGTCTTAAGTGTCCAAGCTCTTAATTTAGAGTATTTAAATTTCACTGATCTTCTGACAATTACACATATGATCGTGTCATATAATGCGATTAAATTGCCCATATGTTTGAATAATAATAATGAAAGGATTTCTTTTATTTTGACGGTGACTTCAAAATGAAGTTAATTTGTTAAAAGGAATTGAAGAAAATAATTCTTATGTACATATACATGCATAATAAATAATGTTACAGTAAAAATATTTTCTGAGTTTAATTCTGACTGTTCATATTTTGTCACTGATGTCTCTGGTGTCATTATTATCCTTTCGTTCTTATTTTTTGTTTTTGCGTATATCATTATGTACTTCTTGTTGCTTAATATACATACTTTTATATACTTTTGTTTTTAGGAATATTTCCAAGTCTAAACGTGTAATTACTATCACTGTATGGAAATTGAAGTAATTTATCAGTATTTTCATTGTAATGATATAACATAAGTTGAAGCCATGTTATACCTGATGTTACAAAATACTCTTGTACTTTATTCATGTTCTGCACCCTTATATGCGTATATAATAATAATGTTGTATATACCGATCATTTTATGTACTTATATGTATGTAAATTATAATAATATAGTATATATTATACCATTAAATTATATTTTACAATGTTACAATGGCAACAAAAATTCACACACTGTCACATATATGTACATATGTATGTGTGTAATTATTTGTTTTCGTATGCATAGGATGAAATACAGTTATTCGAATATGGCTGTGTTTAGTATATGAAAAGTCTACGATTGGTGAGTAGGGGCAGAAAAATATTAAGTAAATAATAAAACTGAAAATGAATTTGAAATTTAAAGAATGTTAAAATGAATTTGAAATTTTTCTAGGCATATATAACAATTTTGTATATTATTATATAATATGCAATACCATTAACATTCACAAATATATAAAAACAAAATTTTAAGGATTGAATGTATTTTTTTTTTAGATGAACAATACAATTATACGGGTTTATAATGTTATTTCCAAAATGTTTATTAATTTTTAATTTAAAATTATATTACGGGATAATTGTTATATTAAGTATAGATATTATATCATATATAACAGTAAAAATGTACAAATAATTATATCCATAAATTGAAGGTTCTCATGGAAATGTTACAGCCTCAGGGATTTAAAAACATATTTTCAATTCCAAATGACATTGATACGAATTAATTTCCTTATTCAAAACTTGTAGCGCAGAATAAAAAGGAATTATAATTTTATTATATCAGAAATTTTTAATGCCATAATTTTCGTGTTGTTTTGTCATTTTGTTAACAACATTATTGGTGCATGACCACAAAAAAAATACTGTATAAAACTTATAATCAAAATTTTAATTGAAAATTGCTGAAAATTTTTTTCCTAAATCACATTGGAAATCTATACAAATTCATTATAGAGCTTGTATCATACACTGTTATACAAAATATTGATGTCTAATTTTCATTATAATTTCATTTCAATTTTCAACATTCGTTAATTTTTTCATTCATAAAATCTTATAATTAGCACATTAGTATATTAAGGAATTTTAGAATAGAATGGAAACCACTATTAAGCACACACAGGACGTTTTACTCAAAATGGAACTTTTCATATAATATAAAATAGAATCTAACAAAATTTCAATTTTGTTGAACCTAAATCTGAAAACCTTAAAATTTATCAAAATTATAGAATTTGTCTATTCAAAAACAATATTTTAAAAGAGCACATATAGTTGATAGTCGTTCGTGCTTGTGATTATCTCTTACAAGGGAATTAAGTCTAATCAAGCTTTTTGCACCTTATCATGTGAATACTTTGACAGCTTTTGGGAAATCGCGTCTCAGTTGTGGATAAAAATAATTACTTAATTAAACCAAAACTCACTTCTTGTTTAAAAACTTATGAAAATTACAACAACACTGTCAAATTTATTGTTCATATTAAGAATTTCTTATACAATTTACATATTAATTTTTATTTCATATTATTTGCAATTAAAATATTTCACTTTAATTTCTTGTACTTATTTATAAAAATTTTCCGTATTATTATTAATTCTAGGATAATATCAAAATATCTAACACAAATCAAATTAACTAATTAAAATTATCCTTGACTATATAATTATACCCTATTGATATGAAGAAAATAAAATAGGTACCTAACGGTATTAAGCAGCTGATACTACATATACGCATATATGAATTTAAGAAATTAAGTATAAATACGAAAAATACATTTTACTTATTTTATTCTAACAAGTTTCTTTTAACACGTGTAATATCCACTTATTTAGAATTTTGTACGTGCTTCTAATAATAACCAATAATTATTATACAAGCCGGCAAAATGTATAAATTTGTTGAAAGTATAGTACTCGTATGCAGCAAAAATTATAAAATAAGAAAACGAATGTAATCGATGAAAGACATGGTTTGTAAAATAGCACATTTTCCTTTAAAAATTATGAGTCTATAAAACATACTTTTATATATTTAGAAGAATCTATTGAAATAATAAATTCGGTAGCTACCTTATAATTTTTGGGAAAAATGGTAAAACAATCATTTTGAAAAAAATTTGTGCTACTAATTTGGCAGTTACAATATCTTTTCTTTTAAGGAAGTTCGACAGGAGTTAAGATCAAAATACAAACCAGAAGCATACAAAAGTATTTGTATGCTCCTCCAAGCAAAAAAAAAATATTTGCCAATGTCTATAAACTATCTTAGATTGAGGTTTAAATAAGTGGAAAACTTGTTTTGAATATCAGTTAATATGAGAACAAATTCAACGACCTGAGATTTTCCTATAAGATTTTGAGATTGTATAAGAAATTCATTAACTTCCTACGTTCCCAGAATGTACAAATTATTTTTATGGTTTCGCCTTAAAAAACTTTATTTACAATTTCACAACTTGAAGGTGGTATTTACTGTGTTCGTCAAAATTATTATACAAAGAAATAATTTGTACTTTATTTTTCCATAAAATTTCAGCTTTAGACTTCGAGAAATGTGAAGAATTTTATAAACAGACATGCAAACAAAGATTGTGGCTATAAAGAATTTTTTTTTTTAAATTTATCGAAAATATACGAAAGAGTGTACGACAAGCACATATGTATAAATTTTGTTCACGGATATTATATACATACATAATGATTTTTATACACAATATACATGTACAAAGCAAGAAATGAAATGGAGTTGTTTAATTACTCACGCATACTTTTGGTATATCCTGGCATTTTTATTATTCAAATGAAAAAGATTTTTTGTATGTTTCTTTTTTTTTTTTAATGAGTGTATAAGAATTTTATCTTCTTAAATCATTTTTAAGTTTTTTCTTCTGGTTATTTCTGTTTTTATTGTATACCACCCAAAAAGACAACAAAATATACCATGGCACAATGTGTTTAATATTAAGGTAGGAACAATATTTGTATGAACGTATGTGCGTGTGAAAAACAGAAAAAAAAATTTTCCAAATTTTTGTTTTATATTTTCATTACTTAATATTTTTTTCTGTTCTATGTTAGTCTTTTTATTATACAATTTATAGCCCTGTTTATATTACATAATATGCAGCCATGTTATACTTACTCAAATTAAAGACATCAAAAGAAAAAAAAAGTAATAAGGACAAAATAAACATAAGAAAATTATTTTAATTTTCTTATTATTTCTTTCTTCCGGCGTAAAATAAAAAATATATTTAACATTAATAAAAATAAATAAAAAAAAAATAATAACACATGTGCCAATTATGGGATATTTTAGTTATAATTAAAATTTCGCTAATTTCGAAAAATTTATAAAATTTTCGGTGTAAGTAATAATTTATTTTTCATATGATGCAGTTTGTTTTTGATTGAATGATTTTTTAGTTAAACTCCTATTAATTTAAGGATATGCTTAAATTTCAAATTGAAGAAATGTCGAAAGTAAATAAAAATATCCAAGAATGAGAGATTTTAAATGCCGCACGTAATTTTAAAACATCTGATACTCACACTTGCTCTACTTCATGTCCTCAGTCTGGCCCCTCACAGAGCAGGAAACTCGCAAATATAGTGTAAAATAGTCTCTCCCTTGTTAATTTCCCGGGAGCTGTTACACGTCGTATTAAAGGGTAATCCTAACCTAGTGGAATGCTCTTTCGACGGTCAGCGTTCAGTGTAGGCTGTAGTCAGGCAGACAACACCTTTCGTCCGAGACATCGCCTAAGATTGTATTTTAAATACATTTGTCTTGCTGTACCACATGTGGACAACGCTTTCCACATGCGGTCAGCGCACGATAGATAATATTTACACATATTTATTTTCACTGTATTGATGGGAACAACAATCCGTAGTCAGCTCATCCAACACACTAAGTGAATGTAATACAAAACTCATATAACGGTGAACATTAGTTTGTGGGTAAAATTAACAAGTAAAAAGGTTTTAATTTTACCCAACTAAAATATACCCTACACCAGAAAAAATTTAATTATTTATAAAATCGAAGCAAGTAGTAGGCAACTGTAAGAAAAATCTTTATTTTTCTTTCATTTTTATTTGGAAGAGCAGTGAAAACAGGATAAAGAGATTTTATTCTTCGTACATAAAATATTATGGACATAAGAGTACTACGGATTTTTAATTACATATTTGTCTTTTTTTATTAAGTTTTATCTTACAACCAAATTGTTACAGTAATTTTAAACTCAATGTTAATCTGAAAGCCAATTCTACAATACAAATAATTGTTTCTTTCGAATTATAATTAAAACAAAATTTGATAAAAAAGCAGATTAAGAGAACTGAGTATAAAGTGAGTTAAAAAACAAGTACTAATTCTCATATATGGTAACATATTTGAATTTTCTAATTATTTACACGAAAATGAGAATATTCTTTCATGTTAAATTTCAGTTTTCCAAAAATAAATGATTTTATTTTGTTTCTAAGAATATAAAAATAAAATTAAGGACACAAGTATAATTAAATAATAACATCTGATACCAAACAGAGATTTTTTTGAAATGAAAATGATTTTCTTAAATTTTGAATTTAATTATGACATTTACAGTGTTAATTTTTTTATTTTTTGTTTTTTTTTTTTCTCAAAATGAATAAAATTTTATTGACTTTCATAAAAATTAAGATCGCTTTAAGAATTTAATAAAAAATTTTCATTATTATGATTTGAAATTCTATTCATAATTTTTATAATTATTATAAAAATAACATTGACATTGCAAAATTCCATATAAGGGTTAATTACAAAATTATCGGTTTAAAATACACGCTATGTTCTTCGTGTCCTTGAGAATTTGATTCAATTTTTAATTAGGATTTTTAATTATATTTACTTGTTTTCAATTTTTAGCATAACAATATTTTTTGAAAATATCCTTATGAATAGGAATATCCTTATCTGTAGCAATTGATTTTGAAGAAAAATTCTACTTCATCAAGATTTTAAAAATATTAATGTAGCTGATAATACGATCTACGTAAATTTGTTTCTATTTTCCGCTTCTAGTGCACTAGTAAAGTAAAATTTCTTTTCAATATCGCTATTTTTAGCACTTTTACAACAAAATTTGAAAAAAAGTTTGTTTTTTGGTTTCACTCTTTTCGTCCGCTCGTCCGTAAAAAATATTTTTACCTATTCCCCTTCCTCCCTTTAAAAGCCATTCTAAAAGGATAAAAATGCTATTTTTTAAAAAGTTATTGTAGCGAAACCATTAAAGTTTTTTTAAATTTTGTCAAGGAGTAAAAATCATGGCTGGTTTCTTTAACAGCATATTTGACTTTCAATTTTATTTTTTGCATTATCCTAAATATATGCAATTTTTGAAATTTTTTCGTATGCTAATAAATATAGCTACAATTATTATCATCAGTTTATTTCCCCCTCCGACTATTATTTACTATTTTTAACGATTACTATTTACTAATGAGGTATATTTCGAAAATTCAAGTATAAAATATTCAAAATGAGTAATTAAAAATTAATAATATAGCGAATACCTCACATTTATTTAAAATATTATAACTAAAATATACCCCACGTTAGACATATATGTTAGACTAATTACTCTTTACTGCTTTCAAATTTAAAATCAATCAATTATAGTTTTATATCGCGATTTCAGCTTTATCAAAATCACTTAAATAAAACACTATCCGTCAAATTTTCTTATAATAATTAATTTAAAACATTTTGTGATTATTTTTTCATTTTGTTTATTGCTCTTTACCTAGAACAAATTGACGAACGCATCAAAATAAAATATTTTAGTAAACAAAACTTTCTCAAACCCATTATTTCATTTGATTGACAAGAGCTATAAATAATAAGGAAATATAACTTCCGTTCTAATTTAATTAAAAAAAGGAGTCAAGCACTATATAAGTATATAAGTATTATTTGTTTCTAATTTCCCATTATTATATTCTCAATTTTCTTCCAATTTTTTCGCAATTATTTGTAACTTAAAACTTAATTGTTTACACAAAAGCAAAAAAGTAAAAAAAAACTGGAGAGCTAAAAACTGTTACAGAAATTAATGGAATTAAATTTCTCAAATTCAATTCAACTAGTGCAGGAAAAAAGAAAAAACAAGAAAATAACAGTAAAATATAAGAAGTTTTCCTCTTCTTTTTCACTCAATTTTATTTTTTTTTAATAAAATCCACCCAATGATGATAGTTTTTCCACATAATTAATACAATACTGCTAAATGCATACATATTCAATGAAAAAGAAAATGGAAAACTTTAACTGGGTCAACTTATTCTTTTCTATAATATACGAAAGAGAGACAAAAGAGTAGAAGACGGTATAGTGACAGAAAATTAACGTTATTAAATTTTGTTGAACAGCTTCTAAATCCAATATATACGGTTAATTCTTTTCTTCTTTCTGTTCAATATTAGTTTGTAAACTGCTTTAATATGGTTAGGAAAGTTTGACGCAAGCAAAAGAAAGGAAAAGGAAACTGTTTTAGGGAAGTTTATTTTAAAAAGGACCCTAAATTACTTTTTATTGCTTCATTTATTTTTGTTATTGATAACTATTTTTTTTTGTGGTTTTGTAGTTTTGGTTTACTGTTCTTTCTAACTTCAAAAATTCCTTACATTATTTTCATTTTGTGGTTGTTATGGTAGATTTTTTTCCCTTTTTTTTTGGCAAGTAATTATTATATAAAACTTTCAATCTTTTCTTATTAATTTGTTAATAAGTTCTGTGTGGAAATTTTGTAGTATAATATAATATTGTGTATAGCTATTTTTAAGTCAAAATATTTAAAATGAAATATTTTTGGGTTTAAACTATTTATTGATTTAATATTAATGAATTTATAGGAGGGATTTTCGGGTACTATTGATTTGTTTTTAAACTAATAAATAAAAAATTCCGCAAAATTATTATGATTTTCTTGAATATTTAAGATTGTAATATAATTCAAATTATTGACTTCTTACAAAGGAATCTTTATAGATACATTACCTTTTTGTCAACGGTGAAATTGTGAAAGCAATAGGAAATTTTAAAGATAATTATGATTTTGTTATGATAATTTCAAGTATTCAAAATTAAAAAAATTGTAGGGTTAATTAAAAACTTATTTAATTGAAGTGATATTAAAAAAATTTCAATTAGTGCATTATTATTAGACTACATTATTTAAATATAGGTATTCTATGCACATTTTTTCCTAGGCAATGATTGTAATTTAAATTTTGCCTTTTGCAATTAAATGTACTTTTTTTGAAAAAACATTTAATACTTGGAACAAAATGCAACAACCAATGATTATTAAAAATTTACATGAAGAATTTCTTAAAATATCGTGAGAGAAGGGAAATAAACGAAAGAAAAAAAACCTAATCTTCATTATTATTATAGCAATTTTTCTAGCTTCATTTTACCAAAATAACCTTCGCTGGAATCTTCGTGTTCATGAAAATTTCAAAAAATTATTATTAAACAAATTTTACGGTTTGAACATAAATGTAATGTATATAATTACAGAATAATCATATCGATTAATTTTTTTTCCTACTTCACTATCTTTGGTATCATTAAACTCTATTTTACGCCATACGAACCTCCAAATATCTTCTTCTAATCCTCTTTTTTTCAGTTTCTTGAATAATTTTGTATTTTCACTTGGTACATGATTAGTTTACTGCAGCTATCAGCACTATGGTCACATTTTTCTCTGTCATCTATTGGTTTTGCTACTAAACATGTCATGAGTAGTTTTTGCAAGCTGCCATTATGGTGAAAACAAAATGCAGTCAAATGATGTGATTTATTTTTATTACTATTTATAAGGTTATATTATTAGCACGATCGTATTGGATATTTGGATTATTTGAAAGTACATGTTTTATATTAATTTTTATACTAATATTCGGTACTTTTTTTAATTTTTGTATATTTTAGTATTGGATATTAATTATATAAATTGTTGATCTGTCCAGTGATTGAATACGAGACTCTCTGATTAAAGGGTCGGGTGTTTTAACCACTGCAACATCAGGCATTTTATTCATCAATTATTATATTACGTACATTATGGGCTTCTTAAATTTCCTGTATATGACTTATGGTTCAAAAATTCTGTTTTAATCAAAATTTACCAATCAACATTTCCTCGTAATTTTCAATCTTTATGATAAAAATTCCCAGGAAATTTTCTATTTTTTAATTTCCTCTAATTTTATAAAATTCCTTCGTTCATAAAATGGACAATTGCGAACGAAAAAAAAACGCTCTATAAACACCATCTTTCGAAGCAATTCAAAACAATTTGAAGTGATAGTTTTCTATTGCAATTTTTTACACCACAATTATATAAAAAATCATGCCATTTTCATTCACTTTTAAGTACATAAGCACTTGCAAAGTACACATATAACGTACTAAAAATTTTAATATTTTAAAATGAATTTAAATTGCAATTTGAATATTCTAGTTAAACAAAGAAAAACACTCTTTTTTTTATTATTCTTTTTTAATACCTGAATATTGTTAACGCATGCAAAAAAAATCTGATGTGGTCAGCACATAACCGACCGCATTGTGTATTGTCTAGTTAAATGAAAGTGTTACAGAATATTATAAAAATGTCTGTTAAATACTTCTTTCCAATTTTTGGGACATTAGTAAGCTTATAGTTAACATACCTAGAAAAATGTAAATTTGGCTCTTAGTAGAATTTCGCTTTGTGCTACCCGAATTCCCTGAAATGCTCGCCAGTTAGTTTCGGAAACAACCAGAACTCAAATATCAAATTTCAAGAAATTCCATCAATTCGTTCCGTAGATATGGTGGAAAATGTAAAATCGGCCCGCAGATCAGTTGTCGAGCCCTGATCTTTCCTGAGATTTAAAAATGTAAATTTGGCTCTTAGTAGAATTTCGCTTTGTGCTACCCGAATTCCCTGAAATGCTCGCCAGTTAGTTTCGGAAACAACCAGAACTCAAATATCAAATTTCAAGAAATTCCATCAATTCGTTCCGTAGATATGGTGGAAAATGTAAAATCGGCCCGCAGATCAGTTGTCGAGCCCTGATCTTTCCTGAGATAAAAGTTGATCAATCCGTGCCATGGTGGAAATAAACTTACATATAAAATTTCATCAAAATCGGTTCAGCCGAACTTGAGATACACGCGTGCACACACAGACCGACAGACCGACAGACCGACAGGTTGCTAAAAATAGTTTACTTACACTTCCCTATTATGGAGAAGTGCATTCCCACCGAAAACTCGATATGCAAAATTTGTTGCCATCACATAACCTACCTATTGTTTACACAATACGGTCGGTAACAATAAAAAATTCAAAAATTTGTTTGTACATAATATTTTATTTGTAACGGAAGTGGTGCGGTTTCAAAAAGGAAACACAATTTTTATATAGTTCAGTGAAAATATTCAAAGTTAATAAAAAAATAATAACTTGAAAACAAAGACCTTTTCGTTTTTTGTATAATTTCTAAAAAACGATAAAAAATTAAATGTGAATATAAAATTATAAAGTGAGACTCTGTAAACTCTAATGTTTCCAAACGAATTAATCTCCTTGGTAATCGTACGAGAACTAAAATAGTAGTCAAATCTGATTAATAAATTTTCAATAGGCAATATAATATTACTGACTAATCAGGAATCAAGTGATCAAGTGAGTGATATGACAATGAATATTGTTTGGCATACAGTTTACGACAACCGGAATAATATTTCGTTAGGATTTTTTTCTTTTATTTAAATAATAGTCTTATTTTTCAAAAATGTGAATTCCGAGACAATATTTTAATTGTAATTATATTATTAATTTTAATGTTATTATTAAGAAGGCTGTTTACCCTACAAGGATTCATATAATATCTTCAAGGATTTGCAATTAAAATTAGAAACTTGTTCTGAAAATAAGGACATGTATTTTTGTCAATAATATACAGAAAATTCTTAATATTACTAACTAAATGGTTAATTTTCAATACCCAACATAATTATTTATACAGCTCGTATGAGTGCATAATGAATATTAGTCTACATACATTTGCACATTTTACAGTCAACAATGTAACAAATAAATAAAGTAGAAAAAAAATTTAAATAAAAATTATTTGTTAATTTCCTGTTACATTCTCATCAACTATATAGTTTTGTATATAGAAAGTTAAACAATAGCGATACCAAATAATTTTTGTGCAATATAGAAAATTGTTTATTTAAAATGTTTTTGTATTCTCTTAATAAAGGAAATTTATCCTTGAATTTTAAAAATTTATTGAAATTTTCTCTAGTTTCTAATTTTATTTTAAAATAAATATTTTGAATGAGAATTAAATATTGATCTTATAAAATATATATGTAGAAGCTGAGTAATTTTCTGCAATTCAAGGATATTATTTAACAAGGATATATGATTCCAAATAGCTATTTAAAAATCTTGTTTTAATGCCATTCGTATTTTATGGTTTTGAATGTCAATTAATATTTTTACAATAAATATTTAAGAAGTATGAACTGAAAATGTGAGAATTCACAATTTGCAATGTAGACATTGACATTGTTTAATTTTTTAAGTTGAATATATTTCATTTCAAGAGCATGTCTATGTTAATTATTTTAATATCAAAAGTAAATCTCAATATTTTATTAAAAGAAATGTATCCCATTTTATTTTGAGGAGTCAGTAATATGTGTAATGTTTGTGTGCTTACGTTGTTGTGTAATTTCAAGAAATTATTCTCTCCTGTAACCCCAACTATATTTCAGTCTGTGATGTATATGTAATATTCTAATTTAATCAATAGAAATATTTCTATTTTTATAACATTTAGCACGAGTTTATAGCATTTATTACATTATTTTTACATAAAAAGTTTAATTTCCATTCACCAGATTCGTGCAACATCTTTCTAATTAATAATCCTCTTCTTAAAGGAAATATTCTAAGCTGTAGGTATTTCCTTGAATGAGTATTCGTTCTTTTACATTTTTACAAATTATTTCTAATTAAAAATGGAAAATTTTATTATTTGCAAATATTTAAATTATTTTTATTTTTAAAATATTTTATTTATATAAATACCCACATGTCCATATAAAATATTAATTAAAAACTACTCCGAAAAATCCATGAAAAACAAAATCTCTATATAAAATTATATATGTACCTAAATATATACTCTATAGTTTGAATAATATTTAATACTTTTAGTAAATTTACTCTAAATTTTTAGAAAAGTTCGATTAATTAATTTTTTTATTAAACTGTTTGAACAAGAGATTAAAAACAAAATCAAAATTTTCACCTCAAATTTGAACAAAAAAAAAATTTATTTACAAACTTTTCTCTTTGTGTTTTTTTTTTTTGTTTTCAAGAAAGATTAATGGCCATAAATCACTATTAATTAAAAAATCAAAACTATATAAAAAATATATAGAAAAACTATAACTTTTACTTATAGTACCGTACAGATTTCTATCTCGGTTAACCACAAACTTGTTAAGTAATTATTCATAGTTATGTGGGGTTTTCCTTGAAGGAATAATTATTTAATATCGTTTTTCTTCTTGTTTTTCAATTCAATTTAAGTTATTTGTATTTTCTCAATAATTGGTTTGTTAAAGGTTTCTTTCTCGAGAAGAAAAATTTCATATAATATGAAATTTCTGAAATTTTTAAAATTAAAAGGAAAATTTTCTAACTTCAAACCAATCAATCAAATATAATTAACTTAAATTTAAATTGTGCACATAATATTTGAATATAGTCAGTAGCAATTTGCTTTAAATATTATTAAAGAAAAAAAGAATAATAAAGAGAAATTTATGTTAATTGCAAAAATTTAATAAAAATTTAAATATTTTGGATATTGATGGAGTTATGGTCAGCTTCCGCCTCGAATAAAATTAAGAAAAATAGGATTAAAATATTTTTAAGAGTGCAGTTAAGAGAAAATTTTATTATGAAAATTTTACTAGGAATTGTGTTATTTTCGTAAAGAATAGGTGAACTACAACATTTGATAACAAAAAGGCTAATCAGAAAAAAAATATTTACGTTAGAGGTTCTTGCCAAATAATACGACATTTAATTACTTAAATAAATCAAATAAATTTTTTAAATTTTTTATATGCTTTACATAGTGTAATAATAAATACAGTTTAAGCTTTGTAAATTGGGTTTCTTTTGGAATATCCTATAAAAATGTCTTAATAAGGCTCATTGATTAGTTACAAAATAAAGCTAGATGATCCAACTTTTGCTTACTCAATTGTCTGCACTGACACTTATTTTTGTGAAATGGTGTACTCACGCTGTGGTAATAATATATTTTTTTTGTTGGTAATCATATATATTTTTTGGTTTGTTAAAAGAAATTAACTCCAGCCTGCAATATCAATCCTATTTCTTAGTCAGAGGCGTTATTTAATTAATAATTTATCACGAAAAATAGGTGATCTCTGTAAACTTCAAATGGGCAAAAAGCAAATTTTGCACGAGAAGAAAGTATTCTTATCGCCTTTCTTGAGGTAAAAAACAAATTTTAGACAAAAAGTTTTTATCTTTCTTTTACAATATTCACACTCGTGTCTCTGCGACTCTAAAACGATTTTAAAGCTATAGTTTAGGTATTTTTGAGTTGTGGTCTACCAGATCCTGGTGTAAGTATCGCGGATTAATGTTAATTTTTTTATTTTATTTTTTATTCATTTCGTGAGTACAAAATTCATTTCAAAATCTGCAATAAAAATTTAAAATGCTACAAAAAAATTCGTGGACAATTTAGATTGTGTGCAAATTATTTTAGAAAATTTTCTCTCTTTATATTAAATATAATTTCAAACAAAATCTTGCTTTAAAGATTAATTTAAAAAAGGTGATATTTTCATATTATACCCACGTCTCCTTTCTTGTACTTGTGTTTTCAATTATTTTATCAAATTATTATTAACCTATTTTTGTTTTTATTAACTACCCCATATACATATACATATCTTACGCTTATATAGGTATTTTAAGGCTATTTTTCCTTTCCTTAAAATAAAAAAATAACTAGAATGAATACTTAAGATTTATAAAGCTTTTTATTATAAGGTGTTTTTTTATGGTCAACACGTGTCCAGTACCAATTGGATTTTATATATTAATCATAATAATATAAGCACCCACATACGGAAATATTATGTACCTACTAAATAAAAATAGAAAAAGATTTTGAAATATTTTCAAATAATAAAATAATTATGAATTGCACGTGGATTTGAAAATAAATAACAAGTTTTTTAATAATATTATGTGAGGCACATTTAAAATAAATTATATGAGGCAAACAATTACTTATGTTTGAAGTAAGAAGAAAATTTATAAAAATTGAGACATTCTTAATAAATACATAGTAAAGTACTGCATTATTTAAGTATAAATAATATAGAAAGTAAAATGGTTGTGTGGTGTTAAAATATCAAAAGCATTAAAATCAAACAAAAATTTTGTAATAAACTGCTTACCCGGTATTAAAAAAACTATTGGAAGTTTTTCGAGCCCTTTCAAAAACTGTTATACTAAAATTGAAAGTTATTAAATTTTATAATATAGAGTATTGTTGGAAACACTTCGAGAGGACCTACAAATTTTGTTCCAGGAGATTTTTGTAGATCAAAACTATGAAGTCGGATTATATTTTATATACCTTTTATGTCCGAAACATAAAAAGGTATTATATGAAAAATATTAAAAATTCCAGGGAGTACATTGCAAGAAGATAGTCTTTCTTAAACAAGGATGCCGCTTCCAAATCAATTTACATAAATCAAACTTTTGATGTAAATGATAATTCAATTCCTATTGTGCTTGTGCATTGCAATATTAACTAATTTTATAAATTATGTGCGTTATAACTTCCAATTTATAAGAGCATCTATTATAATTGTTTTCTAATTTTCCAAATAAACACCTGTATATGTTCAACCATCTTTAAGCTTTATTTGAAAAGTTCTGCTAATGGAATTTAATCGACTTTTATTAAATACATTAGCCCTAATATTATATATTCGCTTATGCGAAATTGAATGAATTTCTTCTGATAAAAACTTGATAAATTTTTTCGGACACTATTTTACTTTCATATCATTTTAGTGTTTGAATATTATGAATTCTCTTGTACTATTGAAATATTTCGTAATTTAAAAAACATTTCTTAATTTAAAAACCTTATGCATTATTCACTTCTATTGTTAGTAAATCACTAACTCAAACTCACACAAAAGCGGCTGCTTTTATTTTTTGTTTCTCTGTTACCTTTAGAAGTTGTAGCCTACAAAATTTGCCATTCCAAGAAATCCTTTAAAATAGAAAACAAATTTGTTATCTTCTTAAAATATATTATTTTTCATAAAAAATTTTCGGAACATTCAATAAAATAGTACAATGAAATAGTAATTTTCGAATTAATTCGAATTTCGAAATCGAAAAGTTGTTTATTTTGATTAATATCAGTATTCAGATAATTGATTTTTGTAAGATTTATTTATTACTAGTACATTAATTTTTTTTGTGAAAATTGCATATTTTGCGGGGCTTGGCTCTATTTAACGTTGCAATTGCAAAATTTACAATAAATTTTTTTTTGATGAATAATTCAGCATAATTTTTCTTTTTCCTTTTATTCTTTTGTTATCTACCTGAATTAATTATATTCAATATCAAAATCAGTTCATCCTATACATTATATTATTGTAACGAAAAAAAAATGTCTTTTGATCCTTTCAGAATTTTTAATAAAATTTTCCCCAAAAAATTAATATAAGTTTGCAATAGAATAAAAAAAATTTTTATAATTTTTCTTTCCTCTAACATGAAAAAATTTTCCAATTTTTCTTCCATTTTTAGTTTTCTTTTTCAAATTCTTTTCTATTCAATATTTTAGATTTTTCTTGTAGATCTTGAAAATATTCTATTCAAAATAATATTTTAACATTATTTTTTTTCTTTCTTCATCCTTCATTCAATTTGTGTTCCTTTTATTAAAAATATTTTTTTTCCTGGTTGTATTATTTTGTTTCTCTTTCATTTTCTTTTATAGTAAAATTATCTTTAATAAGAATAAAGAGAGAACTTCTTTTTACCGACCGTATTGTGTAAACAATAGGTAAGTTATGTGATGGCAACAAATTTTGCATATCGAGTTTTCGGTGGGAACGTACTTCTCCATAGTAGGGAAGTGTAAATAAACTATTTTTAGCAACCTGTCGGTCTGTCGGTCTGTGTGTGCACGCGTGTATCTCAAGTTCGGCTGAACCGATTTTGATGAAGTTTTATATGTAAGTTTGTTTCCACCATGGCACGGATCGATCAACTTTTGGCATATATCAGGCCTCTGGAACTGCACTTTTTTGTTGGCCTGTTTTACATTTTTGAACATTTTGAAGAAAGTATTCAACCGATTTACTTGAAATTTTACATATATCTCAGCTCGACCGTCCGCAAAAATTCGTATGTTTTGGAAGAAATTAGGCATCGGCAACTAGACGTTTACTACGGGCCAAACATACACTTTTGTGTATATAAAGAGAAATAATCAACCGATTTCATTGAAATTTAATATATGAATTCCTCATATTAAAGCAATGAACATATAACTTTTTTGGAAAGATCAGGGCTCGAGAACTGATTTGCGGGCCGATTTCACATTTTTCACCATATCCACAGAACAAATTGATGGAATTTCTTGATATTTGATATTTGAGTTCTGGTTGTTACCAAAACTAACTGGCGAGCATTTCAGGGAATTCGGGTAGCACAAAGCGAAACTCTACTAAGAGCCAAATTTACATTTTTCTAAGTATGTTAACTATAAGCTTACTAATGTCCTAAAAATTGGAAAGAAGTATTTAACAGACATTTTTACAATATTCTGTAACACTTTCATTTAACTAGACAATACACATTACGGTCGGTTATGTGCTGACCACATCAGATTTTTTAAGATAAAATGAATTCCATTTTTATATTATGCCTCATTTTTAACATGGCATATATTGGTTTACAATATGGTCAATACAAAAATAAAATATAATGAATTTTCTTGAACATTCATCTTATTAAAAGAGTTTGTATAAAATGTACATGACGCGATCTAATATTATTCTAAAAAATTTTTTATTACATAAGACCCCGAAAGGAGTGCGCTATTTGCAATATCGCATTTCTAGTATAAAACGATAAATGAAAGAGAGAAATTCGTTTCTTCTTTTCCTCAAATTGCGCGTATTTCTCATACCAATAAGGTCCTGAATATAAAATGGTACACTTCCGCCTTATTACCTGTACTACAATATGCTATTTTTTTTCTCTTTTTTTTTATTTCTATCAATTTTAATACATATTTAATATAATACAATGTAAACATAATATATCCCCTATAATATATTTTCTCTCACAGTACTTTTACAAATTGATTCCTTTTAACAATAAAAAGGAAACAACAAAACAAAAAATTCAATTCGAATACTATAATAATAAAATAGGGTTTATGAAATTTTTTTTTCATATTATGTATATGTATGTATGTATATTATTGTGCGTGTACTTAAAAGTAATTTCAAATTTATTTGTATAAAATATATTGTAAATTTCCGAAATATTGATATCCTTAAATTTTAATAAGGTAAATATATAAGGATCAATTTGTAATTGACTGTTAACTTATCGTCACAGATCTTTTCCCATATGTGTATGTTATATGTTGTATAATGTATACTTCTATAATATTATTATTCTAGGAAAAAAGGTTGTTTTCTTTATTAAAAAAATTGTGTACGTAGCAATTGAAAGCAACTTCATCAAAATAATTTTAGATAAATAATTCAACAAAATCTATAATAAACCTATACCTTAAAATATATTAGTCTAGTTAAAAAGAAATATTATTAACCCTATTGTAATTGTGAAGACTAGAATTAAACTGTTGAATTTTCAAAAATCTAGTTTTGCCTTGAATTTTATATTCACTTTTATGTAAAATTTTTTAGGATTAAAGCTCACACTATGGTATTTAAAGTAAAGCATTTTATTGTAAATCTGAAGTGTTATCAAGTATATCATTACAAAATTATCAGTCTCACTTACACAAACTTTTAATTTATTATCTTAAATTTTATTGTTTTTTAGCTACTGCAGAGTGTTTTGCAAAGTAAGTATTATCTACGACACCAAGGGTTAACGCATATATAAAATATTGAATTTTTACTATTTTTCATCTATGGAAAATAATAAAAATATTGAGAATTTTTGAGAACATAAATTAACATTGATTGACTATAAAAGTACACAATTGTGCAAACGTAAACAAGTCCATTACAATTTCATAGGAAATATTTCATTTTCTTAACCTTTACCCAAGTAGCATAAAAATTTTGGAAAAAAAACAAAATTTTGAAATTTCTTCAAAAGCTTTCAAAAATCATCTGGTGTCTGTCCTATTCAATTTGATGAAATTCGGAAACAAACCGGAAGTAAGTTTGGATTCTCTGAACTTTTCTCTTTGGGATAAAATATAGTGTGATATTTTTTAATATTGAGATATTTTTTATTACAAATTGGAATAAATTTCACATAAAGAGAAATATTTTGCTTCCCCTATATATTTTTGCTATACAATTGAAAATAAAATATACTACAGTTGAGTCTTGAAAATATGCATGTGAGCAGTAGAGAAATGTTTGTAATTACGTAAATTTGTAAAAAATGTGGAATTTGTAATTTAATTTTTAGTGCTAAATCTTATCTTGTCTTATCCACAAATCTTATATGCTACACCAAATAAAAATTAATGTAGAAACGTAAGTTGTAACTATCGGAAGCCTATTTTTATATCTGTTTGCACTTCTAAAATTAGTCAAATTAATGATTATCTCATTGAAACTAAAAATTATTCTAACCCATTTTCTACTGTATATAAAAGCAAACATACTAAAAGTAAATGGTAAGCCCAAAAACGAAAGAAGAGAGAGAAAAACAAGAATTATATAAAAAATGTGTTTGGGTACAGGATGAAAATTATTTGGTAACCTTATTCCATATATTTCAATAGTATACAACTTTCACTATTGTTTTAGAAGTTTTGTTCAAATTTAAAGAAATCTTCATTAAAAATTAACCATCGTACTAAAATATTCATGATTTGAATATTTCCACAGAAGGAGTGGGGGGTTTGGAGTCATGGAATTTTACTATTATTATAATTTGTATTCTGAAATTTTAAAGTTTAGTTAAGAGAACTAATTGAGTTTGAACTAAAGCTTATACAAGTAACTTTCACTCCCAAAAGCACAAAATATGGTTGCTTTTCAAAGAGAATATTCAGTTTCATTTTCAGGTCTTAATAGATATTGCAAATATAAAAATATTGTATTGTTAAATTACACCGAATTAATATCAAAAACTAAATCTAAACTAAGTCAAATTTTTATATAAAATTATTACCCTGTACCCACCTGAAAAATATTATGTTGCAGAGAAAAAACAATATTATTTTCTTCAGTAAAATTAAGGAATAGGTACAAATTCATATTTTATTTTTCATATTGTACAAATACAAAATGTAATGATAAAATGGTAATAAATATGTTTTCAATTCACTTTTCCTATATGAGTTTTGGTACAAACAAATATAATTTTGCCAATGTATTTTATTTGAACTAATACAAAAAATCTAATAGATTTATTTTTTTCTATTACAATATTATAAATTTCACTATCTTTCAGTTCCATCTGTAGAAAATAAGAAACCAACAAAAAAAAAAAATACAAATAAAATGAAATTTATATTTTCATTTTTGACAAAAATCAATCAAATATTATCCCTTTTGCAAAATTATTTTGCTGATAAAAAATATTAGGATCGTGCAAAAATTGATTATTTTGTTATCAAACAAGGACGAAAAGAAATGATTGGCGAGAGAAAATTATTATAATTTTTATAACAATATGCTTTTTTGTCCATATATCTATGATAAAATTTTATTGAAAATTTCAAATTTGCTTTGAATCCTGAAAAAGGCTTGTTTAAGAAGCATCCAATTAAAAAGATCAAAATCTAAATTATAATTTTTGTTGAAAGAAATTAACATTTGAATAGTGAATGCACGAAATTAAATTGTTCAATCAAGATTTTTAAAAAAAATGGTAACAATTATATAATGTAATTTATTTTACCTAAAAGTAGGCAATTTTTCTTCTTCTATACTTAGGGAAAATTTATTTGTACACATTTTATCATTTATTGTAATTATGAGTAACCTCCAGATTACAATTTATTGGAAATAAATTTAGTCCGATTTTATAACACAAATATTTATGATTATTTGAAAAGAAAATATACTGAAGACATTTTTTCCTCTAACAAGAGTTAAAAGCTAAATTAAGAAATATTTTCTGTCTGTGCAAAGTATAAACTTTCTTAGTAAGATCATAATTTTTTTTTATGTTATTCCAATTTATTTTTACCAGACAATTCCAAACTATTTTCCGCAGAATAATTGAATGCATGATTGTAGCAATATAAATAAGGAATTTTTAATAATTATTAATTCCGCAACTATGATGTTGTATTAGTAAAATTCATAATTTAATTAGTGCAATAGTCACAATCCTATAAATATATATGTTCTTGTTATTGTGTGTTTCAATAGTAGATTGTATGTAGCAATCAATGTAAACAAAACAAATACTTAGTAATCATGTGAATTACAGTATAAGCAATGTAGAGAACATTTCGTCGGCAATTTCTTCATGCCTCTGTAGCTCAGTTGGTAGAGCGTCCGCCTAGAAAGCGGTAGGTCACTGGTTCGAGTCCAGTTCGAGGAGAAATATTTTTTTAATAAACTTTTCTGCCTTTAACTCGTTCCTTTGATTACGTCATCCATCTGTTCTGCAGTTGCATGAAGAAATTTCCGTTAAGATAAATTAGTAGTGTAATAAGCACATTCTTATTAATTCCGCAACTATGATGTTGTATTAGTAAAATTTATAATTTTTAATAAGTTGTAACATAAAGGACAATTAAAGATAAAATAAATTTTGAGTCAAATATGTGATAAAATACAATTTCGGGCTTTAACATATCATTAAAGTTCAATAAGCACGAAACTATTATTAAGTCTCCACAATGGTGACAATTTATTAAGTCCTCACAATTGAAACAATTATTGAGTCATGTGGTAAAAATAATATATATGAACATGAAGAGCAAGAAAATAACAGTTTCTACTTTAAATGTAAAATAATTGAAAGAAACTTTTGAGAAAATTTATAGACTTGGCAGAAATAAAACAAAGAAAGAAAGACTTGGAAGCAAAAATAAAACAATGAGAGAAAATCTCCGTTTGTATACAGGACTGTAAAACTAAATAGGAAAAAAATTTAAATACTTGTGCTGTTGATGTACAGAATCTTTAGCAAATATTTCAAGAAAAATCAAAAGCTCAATCTACGAGAATAACATAATGCAAGCTACCCTATTGCTCCTGCCTGTTACAAATTTGGTTGGAAAATATTTATTACAAAATTCTTTAAAATTTTGTCTATAAAAATCGAACAACCTTTCCTTACTTATGCTAATTGCTTTAATATAAATTGCATTTTAAGTAATTCATAATTAATTAATTTTAAAAATTAACAATAATAAATTTCGTGGTGTGCAATAAAAATTAGATGAAAATCCGCAATTTATTTCAAAAATCAGTTTTTCAAAAATCATTTGATCACAAATTTGTAAATAATATTTAAAATTTAACTGAAGTTCATAATAAGAGGATAATTATCAGCAAAAAAAGGAGTTATAGGATAGCTACCTTTCCATAAACCTGTTTAAACCCATAAGTACTTCTAGCCTTTATAGTTCTTCTAGAAAAATTTTTAATTAAATTCAATAAATTAGATAAAAATTTAAATGTACTCAAAATGGTACTATATGAATAAATAGAATAATAAATTTTGATGAAGGTTTGATGATGGAAAGGAAATGTGAAAAAAACATAGTTATTTAACACCAGAAAATAAAGTTTTTAAATAAAAATTTTCTGCAATATGATCGAAGTCTAAATCTAGAGATATAGGTAGTGTTATGTTTTTAAAAAATTTTGAATTCAATGTAAAATTTTGTGACATTTCAAATGCCCAGTCTCCAATATTCAAAAATCTTGAGGAAAATATTATGATATTATTATGATAAATCTGCTTAGCTTACCATAAGTACTAAAAGATGTTCAGTATGGGTAGCAAATTCATTCTACTTCCTTGAAATTTTATTTACATAATTATGTTACATATATATACATATGCACAGTCATGCAATAATTAAAAATTCAACATAATAAAAAAAAATTATTTTAATTTTTAGCTTTTCATGTTTATGAAGTCATCAATTTTTAAAATCTTGTTAAAACAATAACCTTAGGCATAAAATACTTCATAAAAAAAAGATAATGTGGAAGAAAGCAGAATATCCTGAAGAATAAATATGAAATGAAATGAAAAATAATAAAAAAAACGAAATATGCCTACGTGTGTGTGTGAGGTTTATGTGCACGAATTGTAAAGTACGCAAAATTTTATTCATTTAAGATTATAATTATGATTATTACTTTAAGCTTAAAAAGTATTTTATTTTACAAAATGAGAAAAAAACCATTAATAAGAAATGAGATTTTTGTGTGTCGCCCATATTGCATATTACGACTTTGTTCATGTAGGATGTACGTGTAATGTTCAATTTATAACAAACTGTGTAATAAAATGAACTTTGATGTTGTTTACTGCATTTGTACACCAGGTAGCTCTATGTCTCCAGTTACAAATATAGTGGAAGAGGTGGTTGATTTTTCATGGCTAGATAAACCCAATTATAATTCGACCCTGGAGAAAACATCTTCATTACATAAATATGCGCTTTAACCAGACAGTGCACAGTTAGCCATATTTAAAACACAATTTAGCAAATCAGCGCTATGTATTAAAAATGCGGTTTAAGCCATAGAAGAATGAAATAATTACATAATAATTAATTTCAAATAATTTGAAATATTCGATATTATTTTTGGAATTTTTTTTTTTCAATTGAATAATTTGCCACAGATTAATTGTTAAAATATAATATTAAGATATTAAAGAATTAACTGGACCATAAAATGATTATTCAAAAATACGGCTTAATTTCTTTTCAATTAATTTTATTACATCTTCCTTTATTTAATTGGATCGCTTAAATTAATTTTATTTTGTTTATAAATTGAAAAATCGAAAATAAATTACAGTATGAAATTATGTGCATAATTTAATTTTTCTGGGGATTAAAACTAGAGTAATGAATTAAGGCTAGCTTGATTTTAATATCTTATTAGTTTAATTTAATAAAAGAAACTTAATTTGTATTAAGTTATATTATAACTGTTAAAAACAGTTATAAAAAATTAATTTAATTAATTAATTTTTATAACTGTTTTTGTTTTATATATAATATATATAAAATTATATATAATATAATTTTTGTTTTGGTAATAGTGTTAAAATTGCTTATAGCAACTGGTATGCTTAACATATTTGTGTTTCACCAATATATCAGTTTTTGAAATATAAACATTCTAAGAAAATACAAATTCTACCCGGCCTTAAAATTAATTGTACTACGCCGATCTTGAAAACTAATAGACGTACACCATTGAAACCTATACAATAGGCTGTTCGGAATTTGTATTGGTATAAAAAATTTGCTCCTTACCTGTGCACTTCATCTTCGATATGATTGTGTTGATTTCTTTATTTAAAAAATTCCCACAATATTTTTTTTATTGCTTATTATTTTTTATTGTAACAACACTTTAAAAATTTTCTTTCCCTTTGTTTAATTTTCATTTTGTTATGACAATAATAACACCTTTTAGTGCAAAACAAAAAAAATGTAATGATAACAAAATTTATAATAATAAATTCAACTCCTTTTTGATAAAGATATACAAAATTTATGACATCCTGCGAATTTTTTCAATATTTAATTTTATTTTGTATTCTTTTTTTTGCCATTTATTTATTATTTTTATCAATAAAATCAATTTTGTATAATATTTTTTTTTTGTACTTATTCTTTTAATATCTTACGTCATTCTCTTTTGCATTTCCTTTGTCACAAGAATAAGGATATTATAGCAAAATGAATTTAATAACAAAAATTTTCAATACTTTTGTAGTATTTTAACGCTTTAATAACTTATTTTAGCAGTTCGAGAGTGGGTTATGAAACTAAATTTAATTCAAATTTGAAATTGAAATGAAAATGAATTAAATTTTTGTATTACACTACTAATTGGCTTAGCCCATTTTATTATTAATTGTGTAGTTCTAAGTAGTTGTTAAGAATTGCAGTTAAAAAAAAAATTTGTTCAAATATCAGTGTTTCAAGCGCTGGATTCAATAAAGTAATTATTTTAGAAAATTCACAAAATCAAAATGTAACTACTCTAGTATATAAGTTGAGCAATATTTTCATAATACGGAAGATATTGTACGGTTAAACAAAATAATGTGGGAAAAACTTAAGTATACCTTACAATTGCAACTACTTATGAACTGAGAAACTATTTGAAAATTTTAAAATTACGAATATTGTTAACACAAACTTGTACTCCATAATATTATTTAATAAACACATGACATTCAACACCCATAAAACATATTCATACTCAACAATAATGTCTTATGTATTTTATAACACTTTGTATTTTATCGTTTTCTCGGAACTTCTGCAGTGACAACAATCTATAAATGATTTTTGATTGTAAAAATTTATGTTATATAAAATAACTTTATAACCGTATAATATAAAATAATAAAACAAATACAAGGTTCTTTACAATGTCTACAATTTTAAAAAATATTACACATTATTTCATATGCAAAACTTAAGATAAGAAATAAGATACAAAACGCGTATGAATAACAATAATTTTATGTAATTTTCAATTTACATAAAATTTCCTCAAGCATAATATTAAAATAAAATGAAAATGGTGTAACCAAAGTAATGAAGAAATATCAATAAAATGGTAGTAAAACTGAAAGGAATAACGCTATTCATATATGAATTGTGTAAAGTTCCCATCTATATTGAATTGATATTAAACTTAAATGAAAGGAAGAGAACACTGGCATTATGTTTTTAAAGAAACAGTGTTTGTATAACCAAGCATTCTTCACATAACCATAAAAATATTATTTTAATAAAAATTAATTTAAATTACAAAAAAAAGTTGCCCATATAAAATGTCCTTTGAATTTAAAATAAGAGAAAAATAAATTATGAATAAAATTAAAAAAAAACAAGATTAAAATCCATTTTGTAAAATAACTGTTTTGTAATTTTTAGTAAAGAGAATTCATAAAATTTAATATTGGCAGTTCCAAGGAATTTTTCAAAAAATTAATATAATTGTGCCGGAGGTTATGCTATTTTCTTTATTTTAGTAAACTTACAAGAAAATCAATAGGATAACCAATTATTATAACATGAATTCCAGATAAAGATCATAAATTTTAATTGATTTGAAATTTATGTTGCCAAATTTTACAATTCGCTTATGATTTAAAGTTTTATTTAATTTCAACATTTAGAAATTTTAAATCGTATTTTTATATAAAGGATTTTAATATTTTACAAATTTTTTTCAAAAACTTTAAATAGTTCATTTCCCTATTTTATATTTTACAAAATATAAACTTTTCTATATGAATTGAATAATCGACGGTTCCCGATACAATTATTGTACCTCAAAAACAAAAAACAAAATTTCTCATTTGGTTGTAAGTAAAAATTTCGCAATGAAATAAAAGGCAAAATATTAGAAATAATTAAATTATTAAAAATTAGAATTTTCTCCTTTTAATTACCAAAAAATGGAAATTTATATTGTAATTTGAGCTATAAAAGTTAAAACAAATGCATTTTCTATGAGAATATCGTAAGTCTTTTTAAATAAATTTAATTTTTGTGATTTTTATTGCCACTTTAATTAAAACTTTTCTTTATTCTGACACTATGTGAGTTTACGAAAATTAAAAGTTTTACGATTTAGAATAATGTTCCACAAACTGCAAATACAAACACTATACTTGAGAGCCTCTTGAACAACGTACAACAAAATTTTTTTTTTATATTTATGGAATTTTCTATTAAAGCGATATATAAATAATTATAATTCTATGCGTATGGTTATAGAGCATTCACAGAATCAGGGACAACTTTCATTGACTCTACTTAGAATAGTTTTATTTGGGGCTGTCGATATAAAGAAAGTATTATGTTCGAAAGATTTTACTAAAAACTGTACACTACCTTAAATTTCGCACGTTTCATTCAAAACCCTATTATTTTTATATTTCAAGTAATATTATTATATTACTTAAAACTATAAAGAACTATAGCACATTTGAAACTATATCCTGTTTTTTGAGGCTTCGCTTTCAGTTGAAAATCAATCACTATTGTCTAATTGTCTTACAATGTTTGATAATATTCGATTTCATTACACATACGAATGATTTTCATTGGCCTATCACGAATGTTTAATCCATATCTTGTTATGAATAGCCATTCCAAAAAAAAAATTTAAATTACATAAATTGAATATTTTAGAATGCTAATCCTTGGAATTCAATATTATTATTTGCAACAGATTCTTCCACAATTTTGTTGTTGATTATGTCTACTTTTATTATAATCTCTACCATACATAAAAATTTTAATAATAGTAAAAATATAGCATTGCTATTTTAAAGGTAAATTTTAGGAAATGGAAATTATGAAGGATTTCAAAGTGAATACATTTGACAGATTGCAATAATTTTTTTTTTTTTGAATTTTTTTAATAACCGCAATCTAATAGTAAACACAATAAAATTCAAGTCATTCAAAATCAAAAAATTATTCCAAAGAAATTTCTATTTATTAATATTCTAACACAAAGAGAAAAGTATTAGATTTCTTTTATTCAAAGTTTTTGGGATTTTAGAAAATTCAAATGAAGTTTTTTTGTAAGATTATGTCTAGCTATTTGGCTGTACAGGAGTAATTTATAGGGGTAAGATTAATTAAATTGTTCATGATTTTTTTAACAAATTTTCATGATATTGCATTTCATAATATAATATCTTATCATTATAAATTAACACATGCAGTAGCTAAATTATACAGGGTATATGGTATTTGATTCTTAAATCAGTTTCCAGTACAAACTATATGGGTGGAGGGCGAAGTGTATAAAATATCTATTTTTCCAAGCCACAAAGTAAAAACTCAAATTCTCTTATATACTATGCTATTATAGATTTACGTAAAATGTAATGAAATTAATTAAAATTCAAATTAAAATAATTTATTAAATTTCAATGACAAATTAATTTATTGTTACACATTCACTTTTAGAATATTAGTCTTTTAGAAACTTTTTATGTATCGCAGCATAAATTTCTTGAATAATTTTTAATATTTGAATATAATTTGTTTGATTTCACACCTCAGATATTATTTCATTAAATTATTTTCTAAATGCTTGCATTAACATTGTATATGAAGAAATATAGTTGAACCCATTTACAAGTAATATACTCGTAGAAGACAATTTTAATAATAATATTATAAATTTTATGTTATATTAAACTATTAAATAGAATATATAAGATAAGATAATACATATAATATAATATTCAGGAAATAATGTGCATCTGCATTAATGTGTGATTTTGTATAAAACTGAAATTGCCAACTTTAGGATCGTTCAAAAAATTTCATAAAATATAAATATTTTAAATACGGTACGAGCTCAATAAATTACTAAAAGAATGAAACTCAGTTTTGTCATTCTAAAAATTGTTATGATCATACTTTGTAAAAGGGAATCACATGTCTTATTAAAATTTTTAAGGCTATCGAGCCTTATTAATAGAAATTAATTTCATGAAATTCGACTTTAAATGATGTAAAGCTCAAGATAGTCCTAAAGTTTTAGAATAATTATTTTAGAAATTTTAAAAATATTTTAACTAAATGAATAATTTTTATCAATTTTCCCAGACAAACGTATTTATAACGCACTATAGTCTGCGTATATACTCAGAAAAAAGTTGCATTCCACGCAGAAATTTTTACGTTCTAAAAATTCTCATTGCATTGAGGAATGTGTTTCCTTAATTTTTACTAACTGTAAACCAAATTACACATTTATAATACCCCCTTTCCCGATAACTAAAATTTCAACTAAGAAAAAAACAGAATAATTTCATATTTAAGTTTTTCAAATTTCAATGCTATTAGGGATGTGCAAATATGCGATATGGAAATTAAATTCTATAGAAAAATATTGAAGAAAAGCTTGGATACAAAAAGACTTTTTTTTTGTTTTGTAGCAACACGTACCATTATAATATATGAATACACTATGAATACGTGGGAAACCGAATAGTATAATAAGAGAGAAATGAGCATATAAGCGTATCAAGAATAAATTAATATTAAAGAAAATCATTTTTGTATATGTATAAGCATGAAAAGCGAACAAAAAGGATTAAAAGAAAAATTTTAAATTTTTTAATATTTTTTTTTCTCACTCTTGTAGTATAATACTTGCACCAAAGAAAATCAGGTGGTAAAAACTGATAAAAGTGTAAGTTTCTCTTATACCATACATAACTATTACTGTTGTTGCCATGTTATATTCAACCATTTTTTAAAAGCAATCAATTTTTCATTATAGAAACTTAGAAAATTCGTTATAAAAATGAAGTAATAAAATAGTATCAAGAAATCATGAGGTTAACATAAACTATTTTTCCAAATTTTATAAAAGCTGTGTGTGGGTATTGGAATATGCAATTTTCGTATGTTGCTGAATAGCTTTTAAGCAGTTCAACTTTATAATATTAAAAATATATACTATATGAATAAAAATATAATTAATCCTGAATTGCCAAGCCATTTCATTACTCTTATTTTGCCAACCATGAATAAATTTTACTCTCACATCAAAAATCTGTTAAAAAAATTCTAATTATTAAAACATAATAATGGTAAATATTTCTAACAAAATTATTGTCTCATATCGCCTTTCTCATCCCTCATATCAATTTTTTTTGTTACGTATATACCAACTATGAGTATAATTTTTACTAACACAATTGTAGATATCGCGATTTTTGGGTTTTTTGTTACCAACAGTAATTAAAATTAACTCAGATTTGCACAATAAAAAGTTGCAATCTGTAAGCAATATTTTGTCCTATGTGACACATGTAAAAGGACTCGTGTTAAAGTAGCTGATTTGTTTTGCATGGGAATAATAAATGTATTTTAGCACCAAAATTTTTCAAAGCGCCGTGAAATATTTTACAGGGAAAATTTTTTAGGATTTTATTTTTAAATTCTAAAGAATATAAATTAGAATTGAATGGTTCATGAATTATCAACTTGATGAGTTAGGATTGTGCAGTTGTGCAATTATGGACGAAATAATTCCAATTTTTCTTTTTTATATTCTAGTGTAAATATTTATTAGGAAATGCACTGTTCGATGGTATTCGGATTATTTAAATTAAAAATTTTACTTTATTAGCAAAAATTATTTTTGGGACTTCACCATGCTCTAGAAATTACAGGATTCATTTAACTTTTACAATATTTTTTCTTTAATGAATTTCAATTACTTATAACGCAAGGGAAATAGCTTACTAAGTGCTAAATTTTATTTATAATATCATTTACCTTAAAGTTTAAAAAAAATTGCATATTTTTAGGGCAACGAAAGATTTTGTTTAAAATCCATTTCTTTAAACGTTTGTAATAGAAAGTTTTTCTTAATAAATTTGTTTTTATTTTTGCTCTTTTTTTTCGAATAAAAAATATTACAACAAATTATTTTCAAAAAAAATTTGTTATTGAAACTTTAAACAACAAAAGGATAATCGTGTGTTTGCATAATATCCATTTCTGTTTTCAACAAAGTAATAACAAAAAAGAAAACAATATTAATGTTAAAAATGAAAAAAAATAAAAAAATAAAAAAAAAATATAGAAATTTTTCAGCTTCCATTTTTTGCTTTAAATATTTGATATGGGAGTTGAGTAGAACAAAATAAAATAACGCAAAAAGGACCTGCCAAAAATCCTTTAATCAACCAATAAATTTACAATATTTTTTAAATAAATACAATAAAAAAAGTAACGAAGAAAAACGTAAAAGAAAAAAATGTTGTAAAATTTTATCCTTCTGTCCAAAATAAAGGATACAAGGATATTTATATAAAAAAAAGTTCACATTTATTTTTTTTTAAACACCTTCAATTCTTAAAGGAGCCAAATATAACCGTAAGAATTTTTAAAAACTTATTTAAACTAAAGGATTTCTTCTTAAAAATTTTCATTGTTTTTTATTTCTTTTTCCTTGTCCTTTTTGTTTTTTGTGTCGTTTTTATCTTATCCTTGAAAAAAAAAATATTTTTTTTTTTGCATTCGTTTTTTTTTCTCTTATACCTTTAATGTACAATGAAATACAATTTCCGGTAATCTTAACCGGTAAAATATTACCTTTTACGCGATATATAATGTTTCCCCAATGGATTAGAAATAGAAAAAAGAGCAAAAAGCACAAAAAAGGGGCAAAATATCTATGGAGAAAAAAAATCTGGCATAAAAAATAAATGTATACAAAGGTAACAAAAAAAAAATAGAAGTGTACGAGAGAAAAGAAATGTTTAACTGGCTGGACCATATCCTGTTATATCCTTACGGACAATATAGGTAATAAATATTATGCTTTCATCATCATTCCATTCTTTCTCATCATATTGATCATTCGTATCATCATTATCATCCGAAAGTTAAATATGAAAATGCATTCTATCAAATAGACGGCTTGCAAAGTAGCAAATTTCCACCTGAAAAATTAGTCTATAATTATAATATTCAAATAACTTTGAGAAAGAAATTTTTTGCATCACAATAAATCTCATTATAAAATATAAAGAATTCTGAAAATAATGCTTTAGAAGAATTTTAACTGGCACAAAAATTGAATTAGATTTTTTTACTAATGGAGTTAAGTTATAAAAAAATTTTCTAGGTTTAAAGGTTTATATTTCAGGAGTGAGCTTTTTACCCGGAATGTTGAAGTTTTATAAGCAAACGAACATATATTGAATTTTCATAAAAAATAATTAGTTTCTTCTTTACATTTTCATTGAAAGGTTAAGTGCATCACAACCATTTACCTTGCAAATTTTTGACTTTTTCTTTTCAATATTTTAAGTTTTTCTTTGATAAATTAATTTGAAGCTACCTTTAGATATTTAAAACCTAGTAGTTTTTAGTACCTAGTAGAGTTGTAAATTCCCGAAATTTAAGGTGAACATTTAAGATTGTCCGCTGTATGTTCCTTGTTAAAAATTTAGTAAATAATTTTCCATTTTATAACACACGGAATATAATTATATTTTAAATCAAATTTCAAAATGATTGGAGAAAGTTGATGATATTTCTCAAATACAATTCGGTTTAATTTAGTTATTTTGGCCCTGTCAAAATGCATGTGTTTTTTAATAATGTAGAGCTTGGAGGAGGGTAGACATCATGGCGAATATTTACTCCGGTGGTGAAATATATTCCACTATGGTTTGTCGGAACGAGGGTAGACGTCATGACTTACTTTTCCTCTGAGGATAAATAAATGCTATTACAGTAAGTCCAGATGTGCTACTAGATTTGCCCAGTACCGCTGCCAAATTTGCAAACCTACAAATCTGCTGTAATTTTTCGTAATGTTTTGGAAGATCTCAATCTTCGGTAATGCCATGAAAGGCAAGAACATAAATTTGTTTTCTCTTTAAGTTTGCTGTCTTAACAACCTATGTATCTGCCTCCATTTTTCTTATTTTCTAATTTTAATGAAAACTGACTACAATATTTTATTTAATTTAAATTTCCGCTTGTGTTTACATTTTATAAGATTTGAACAAATTGTTTGAAAATTTAATTATATTTCACCTTTTTTATGAAAAAAAAAAACGACGGTTACTTTTTGTACATTCATTTTCACCACCACATAAAAAACAAAATGAAAATAAGAGAAAATTAAGAACAGAAAAGAATAAACTTATGAATAAGAAATGAAAACAAACAAAAAAAAAAGGATAAAGGTTATAATACAAAAAAGAAAAGGACTATAAGGGCGAAGTTACTTAAATCTTTGAGAGGATTAAATTATGGACGTTCATTGAACATTTATTTTTTTCTTTTATTTTCTGCTCTTTTCCTTTATTTCGTTGTAACTTTAAATATCAAACTGGGATTTAATCGAAAGTTGATAACAAACTATGAATAACGGTGAGTAAAAAAAGCATATTGGTTTTTACTGTTATACTCTTATTAGTTTGTATTACAGAATTTTATATTTTACTTTAGTTTTTACTTCTGTCTTTAGTTTTAACTCTTAATAAATCAAATAAGTTTTCTTTGCTAAATTTAAAAAAATTTTTTTTTGATTTGGGTCAATGTCCATCAGGTTGGCATTTTGAATTCGTATAGGTTAAGCTATATGAAACTCAAACTGTGTTTAATTTTACTTACATTTTATGTTATACAATAAGACAAAAATGTTTGACATTTTAACATTTGAAGTGGTTGTGTTTGAGAGATTTTTCATTTTACATTGGCTTCCCCTGTAAAATGAAAAGTCTCCCCCCCCCCCTTTCATTTCGAAATGAAAAATTTTTCATTTCGAAAATCATTCATAGTCATAATGTTAAAATTTATCGTCGAAAAACTTAAATTCACTCATACTTTGTCATTTTGACTATTGTGAATTATTGAAATTTTTTTTTCAAACGTGAACTGTTTGGAATTGTTAAATTTTATATTGTGTAATAAAATATCGTAGAATTGAAAATTAAAATTCTTGTATTCTAATATGCTCTCTGAACTCTAATAAATTTTTCACAAAATCTTTATTCTTAAATAATTTGGGAATAGAGCTCAGTATTGTGAGAAGCTATCTTTATTGTATAAGATGACAAGAAAAGTTTATTATGATTTCAATTCGAATAAATGCCACGATAGTGTTTAAAGATAAGTAGATACTACTGAGTAATAAGCACTCAATCGTATTATATTGTTCATCATATCTCAAAATATTGTCCAGAAATTAGTAAGTGCTTATATTGTGAATCATAATGCCTGTTTCAGGAATTATTAACTGCTCCCGAACTTAAAAAAATTTTGTTTTTCTTATTTGGAGTTTGTGAAAATAAAAATGTTTTTTAAAATAGTAAATTTTTTTTTTCTGAAAAATGTTGCGAATTACTAACACAGAACATAATCTATAGAATTGCAAGCGCTTCATAAAACATACAAAATTTGGTTCCACTAATTAGCTAGATATACGCTGCAAAAGAAATTTGCATGGAAATTTCTTACATCTTCTTCTTTCGAGATTAAAATGCTTCTGCCCAGACTAAATTAAGTTACAGATGTTAAAATGTTACTTTTAAAAAAATTCAATTTACTAAAGTGCTATTTATACTTATAGGAAATAAGTATTTCAATAATTTTACCTATGAAAATTTTAGTCTACTTACTTTCATATTTTAAAAATATATTTCTATATTCCATAAATCTTCTGAGGTAATAGCAATTATAAATTTTAAATCACGAATCAATAACACTTTCACTTGGTTAAAATTTCTAAAAATTCATGAATCAGCACTCTCATCAGCCGAAAATATGCGAAAATATAAAATAATCATTCGATTTTCCATTATTAAAAAATTTTATTGTGAAAGGTTAATTATAATAATAATAATTTATTACATGGATCTATTCAATATTACACATTTTTATTAATAATTTATTTGTCGCAATCCCGTAAATCACATAAGAATATCGTAAAATCTATATAGAGTTAACAATTTCGTTTATTAGAATCAAAAGTAATTGTTCTTAATATTATTACTCATGTTATTCATATTCTCAATTGACATTTTTCCATTATCCATTTTATTTTTTTATTTATTTCTGTTTTCATTTATCCTTTATCGAATATGTAGTTTACATGCAAGCATTGAATCTGTTCAATAAATTTTACAAAAACATGAACGATTCACTTGTATTACATTCGCATATAATTCATTTTGTATTTATAATTCTATGTAATGGTTATACTGTCATATAAGAATATTCCATTTTTTATTATTGATTTTCTAGATGCAATTTTTGCATTTTAAAACGTTTATGTATAAGTTGATATGTTCTACAATTTTATAAGCGGCTTTTCATACAATATTATTTTAACTGATGTACGTACAAACATACAAAACGAATATAGATATTAATCATTCTGAATGTAATAATTCATGAAATTGTATTTGCAACTCAATAAAGATTTATTTTATGAATATAAACTTAGTATAAAGTTTACTGAACCTTATTTATTACTCAAGTTACTTTTTTTAATAGCATAAAAGTTAAAATGCATTTTGGAATAAAAATATTTAAAGGATTTTTTCAGTATTTTGTGAATTTTTATATCAAATCATGTGAATGTTTTTGTCAATTGACGTAAATTTATTGAATCGATTTTAAAGAAGTTTTAAAGAAAAAGAAAATAAAAACCGATTACTTATTATAAGGGGTTTAAGAATATTTTATTTTATTTCTGAAATTTTTTTTCTAAAGAAATGAAGGGAAAATTGAAAAGGGTAGCTAGATATTGAAAAGTTTAAAATTGACATGGAAATTTTTTTAAGATTTATTGAGGTTGATAATTTGATTATAATTATGGTTATTTATTTTATTCAAGAAATGTATGTGTATTTTATTATAAAAAAAGGAATATTAACGTAAGTGAATAAAATTTTATCATAAAAATAAAAAAATTTACAAATCGACTTATGTTAATAAATTGTTTTGAAAAAATTGCATACTTCTAGGGGTCGAATTTTTTTTATTATCACATAATATCAATTACTTATTAATTTAAATACTTCATAAAAGAAATTGAATTTAATTAAAAATAAAATATATTTAATAATAATGGGAATGAAGTGTAGAGCTCGATTTTTCAAGTATTTTTTTTTAAAAAAATTTTAAATTTTATTTAAAATTTTTTTTTCGCGCTATTTTACTCGTTATTATCAGAATTCTGCATAATGTTCTTCAAAAGTCTCTCTAATTATTAAAAAAAATGATCCTTAATCGTAAACTTCTAGTACGTTTTAAAATTTAAATATTAAAAAACAAATTGTAGTCGATAACTTTTGTGGCCTCCTTCATAGTGAATTTTTTATCAGTAATCGTAAATACTTGCAGAATAACTATATAACTATTTGTGATTTTTTGAAAACTATGTCAAACCTTTATTTCAATTGTAAGTTCGTAACACTTTTATGATTATTTGTGACAGTATAGAATATTATTGCATGATTCAATATTAAAATGCCGTGATCTTAGTCATTATCTTTTATTTCACTATTTTGATTGTTAACCTTTTCTAATGCAATACACATTATATGCATGTATCTGTACAACTATTTTTCTGTTAGTTTTCCTATTATAATTCATAAGTGTTTTGCATAAACACTATTATTTGTGTTCGCTATTATTTTTATATTGAGAACATGAGAGAAATCATAAAATACTCTTTTACTTTAAAATTATGTTCACTATACGTTCATTATTTCAATCTTTCTGTAATTGCATATTATTTTGTTGTTGAAAATTTAATTTTTTTTTGTGAATTTTGATTACATTTGTTTAGAATAATAATTTTTCTGGTTACATAATTTTTGTAATTTAATGAAGTGAATTATAGGAATTAATAAATTTTTTATTGCAAGTGTTTGGTAATAGTTTGTTTGATGTTGCTATTGGAATTGTTGAAAATAAGAAGAGCAATGGAATATTAAGCTCTCATTTAAATAAGATGCGCCAATGACAATTTTGTTTTTTTTTTTGAAAGAGAAAAACGTATGAAGTAGAAATATTAGTTCTAGTACTCATCAAGACCAAAATTCCAATGATTTAAAAAAATGAAATTTTATTATTGCTTTATAAAAGCATAAAATCAATTTTAAATCTTAAACACAAAAATAATAAATATAAGAAAAGAAAATTTTTATTGTCAGTAATTTTAAAATTATATTTAATTAAACAAAATTCATCTGCAGAATTTGTCAAACAACCCCGTTCAATTACATTGACGTACTAGAAGATGGATGAAATAAATACTAAAATGCATTCTAAGGCAGAATTATTAAAACAATTTTTTCCTTTGAACCGAATCCGAATCACCAATTTACCATTTTCATGAGTACTGTTCTTCTAAATGAAGTGCAGAAGTGCATGATTTTCAAAAATTAAGAGAAATGTTACCCTAAAAGTATGCAATTTTTTGCAATGCTTAATTTTTCATAAGCATTTTTTTGACAATAGCCCAGCTCTTTATTTGTATTTGAATATGTATTTGAAAACTTTGATTTATGTAGCTATTACACAAATTGCGAAAACAAATTATCTACAACAACATTTTAAGGAAATAATTTTGAAATTTTATGCACCTAAAAGCATAATTCTATTGATTTTCCACAATATTATCTGCTCAAAGAAAATTAAATTTAATTTATTAAGAAATAGTTAAAAAGCAAAATATTATGAAAATAACAATTAAATGCCATAATTTTAACAATTTATTAAAACAATCATAAAATTTCCCATCAAAGTTTTATAAATTTTTCAACTTGAATATTTCAAATTAATTTTATTATACAAGCTAGTATTTTGAAAACCATGAACTAGAATTATTATTTTAAAAAATTTATGTACTTGATATTGCGTTGTAATGTTGAAAGTCGCATTATTATTTTCCAAATGAAATTAACAATAATTCAAAAATTTGATATCCTTTTATTCTAAAACAGTGTTAATACCTAGATAGGTAATAACAAAATTATTCTTTACACTTAATATTTGCGTTTAAATTTGTTTTGATACAAAAATTTACATATAAATTGAAAAACATTGTATTGTCCTTAAAATTGAAAAACAAGCACAATAACAAGACCTCATATCCTTTATATATAAAATATTATTATTTAATTTAAAATATTGATGCAATTTTAGATATTCAATATTAACATTTTACATCATATTATTATGAAAAAAATTTGAAATCAACAATTTAATTCTCCAGTTATTCTTGTCGCAAAAATTAAAAATTTTTACAATTATAGTTGTATAACAAGTAAACAATATGGTACAAGTAAAATTTATTTCCATATCATTTATTCTAACGATATTATATTGAAGTAGGTTTTCATCATTATAATTTCGCCTTAAGAACAATTTTAGTTTAATTAATTAAATTAAATAGTATAAGAACTTTTATCACTTTTAGTTATTATTTCAGTTTACAGATTTAAATATGTACATGTTATCAATCCAAAACATATGTCATATATATTTTAAATTTTATAAATTACTACAAATTGAAATGAAATTTGCTAGCTAGCTAGTATCGAGCAAGTAAATATTGCTAGCTAGTAGTAATATTTTCATTTCCCATTATGGAAAGAAAAAGTTTTTAATGATCACAAAAGAAGCTATAGAAAAAACAAAATAAAGAAATTAAATAAAGGAAAATACAAAGTTAATCGAAATGTTCGCTTTATATTCTTTAATTGGGGAAGCTTGATAGAAATAGCATTAGTATATTATAATCTACTCTAAAATCAGCTATATAAAACTATTTTCTTTCAGAATTGAGCAAAAATGTCTTTGGTTACAATACAAAATTTAATATATCTACTTATACCCACATATTGTGGGATACTATAAATATTTTCAAGATGATATGTGCGTAAAATGAGGTTTCAACAGAAAAAAATTAGTAATTATAATGAGCGTAATAATAATTAACAATATATTACATATAACAGCTAACTAAAACTAAAAAATCTGTTTAAAATTTGTATAAATTTCAAATACTAAATATTTATAATTTCACCAGTATTAAAATAAAAGCAGTAATTGTATTTAAGCAGCGCATATAATATTTCACATTTTCACGCAATTGATTAAATAAAATTGCACATACATAAACAAATGCCAAACATACATTGCATAAAATGTCGGTAGAAAAATTAGTGTAACAGGAAGTTTTATGATTGATAAGCCGTTAATGAAATAATATCTATCCCCACTTTTCATAAACAATAGATTCAGTCTTCATAAATATACAAGTTAATAAATATATGGCGGAAAATTGAAGATTTTTAAAAATAGAAAAACTTGTACTAGTACGGCTGCTCTAATTATTATATTAAAAATACGAATTGCACATTTTTGCACTCCAACAACATAAACCAAATAATATAGTTTTGATTTGAAAAGGCTCAAAGAAAATTCTTAAATAATTTAAATTCTCGCTCCACACTATAATTGGACTTATTTTTTTTCTCCCTCTCAATAATTAATTTGACAAATTTTGAAAAATTTTATTATTAATTTAAAATTTCTAAACAATTTGATATTTAATTAACAAAATCTAATACGTAAGTCAATATTAATTTCACTGAAATTTAATGTATAATATTAAGAAGAATATTAATATGGAAAAAAAAATCTATGACCTTCTAATAGCAATAAAATTTAGGAATATAACAATATTATAACCTCTGTGAATATACCTAGTTATGAAAAATATCTAAATCATATATCACAATTTGAACCTTAAATACTAATGGCAAATTCTAATTAATTGCGTTAAATAAAAACCATTCGCATTAATAATTAGACGACATTTATACAAAGTGTGTGTACATACCCTAACATACGGTTTCATTTATCTTAATGAAATCATAATTCAAACATATAAACTACAACATTTATTTATTTTTCAACTTAATATTTATTGAAACTAGTTAACATAATCTCAGTTCTGCTAGTATTTTAAATTAAAATGGTTTTATATGAATTTTTTTTCTGTAATTCGAAACTGTCGCATGAAATAAAAATAACTGCTAATAAATTTATAAAAACTTGGTAAAGTTCCAATTATTTTCATTTGATATTTTTTTATCGAATATCAAAATGTAAACATTATTCGTATATATTTTGTATTATTTGCAATTTATTTTCTGTTATTAAAGGTTATTATAATGTTAATATATCACAATTGTTGTATGCATAATACAATAATTGAAAAAAGAGAAAACAATAATAAATAAATAAAAACAAAATCAAGTCGATTAATATTTTATGAGTTATTATCCTTTTTTTCCCAACCAAATAATCCTTTTAATACGACATAACAATACTGGTTTAGCGGCAATAATAAAGATTTTCAAATTTTAGTTTATAATGCCAAATGTAAATAAAGAGATTTTTCATATTGAATAAATAGATATTGTGGTATAAATTTAGAATTGAACATAGTGTGCATTCGAACACAATTTATTTGGTAAATCATTATCTTAATGTTAATTGCATTCACTGAATTAATTTTTTCAAATATTCTAAATCTTCTTGTAAAATTTTACAAGTGCGTGTCACGCAGATTGGGTTTGAACTGCATTCAAATGTTTAAGACGAAATTTTTTCAGAACGAGATCGCATGCAAATCTAAAACATTTTGGAGGCATTTGCAATAACTGAGTTTTTGTAAATTAAATGATTTTTCTTGCATATCTTATGCTTTTCAAAATAACTTTTTTTTCAATTTTAATATTTTACTGAAATAATTCGTAGAATAATTTCCACTTTATTAAGTTTTATTACCATATTTAAATTTCTAATATTAAATGGTATATGGATATTAAAAAAAATTTATCAGTTTGATAAACTGTAAAGTAAATAGTAAATATTTGCTAAAATCTTTTTTATTGCTGTAAAATTAATTTAAAGTTAGCAAATAATATAATTAAAGTTCACTAGGAAAAGTGTGTAAATAATAAATCATGTTCTTAGGGTACAAGTTTTAGTGAATAAAATAGATGAAAAATGTTTAAAATTTGCAATTAGGCTGCAGTTTAGTATTCCAAGGACACATTAACTTCATATAAATGCAGCAAAAAATACTGGGAACTTCTCAAATTCTGGAATTGTGTTAGAAAATTAAATTTTAATTTTTTCTTGTAATACTCCAATTTCTTGGTATATAATCAACTAATTAACATTAGGTGTTATTTCAAAATAAATTTTAGTATAATTGTAAGATTTTTAAAACTAAATATAGCAAATTGCCTTTATTTCCAAGAAAAAATTATTGGTTGCTGTTTTGTAAACAAATTATTTTCTAAATTTATTTCTAATCTCTATTTTATTCAGATGCAGCACTTGTTGAACAACAATTTCATAAATTTTCATTTCAAAACACAAAAAAGCTGCTGTGCTCACCACATAACCGACCGTAATGGTTTAGATCATAGATTTTTTTTTCCATATTAATATTCTTCTTAATATATTATGTAAGTTAAAATTTTTTATATAACCAAAAAGTTTTTTTGAAACAATCGTGTAAACACTTTGCAAATAAACAAAAACTCTATGTACATTCATATGGTATGGAATATTTTGAGATCATCGCATAGAATGTATATAAAATGTACATTAAATGATTTCAAATTCAAATTTAAAATTTTTTCCCAATTCTATTCCAAGCAGCATTCATGTAACAATTTTCATTCACTTTTGACCTTCAAAAAATCACTTTTACTTCTTAATAAAATTAAAGAATTTTCAAATAAAAATCAAATTTTTTTTTATCTAAATCATTCAATTTTCTTTATGAAAAGCAATTTTTCACTAAAATGTTTTCATTAAGTTATAGTTTAATTCACAATCAACTTGAAGAAGCAACAAAATATAAAACACTTACATATTATTGAAAAGTCTGTTAGTTTTCAAGCAATCAAAAGTGCCTATATTGAACAATCAAAACATCTAGTAAAATATATTTTATTCTGATATGAAACAAAGAAGTGTGTATGCCTAGAAATATGGCAGCATTATAACTACAAGCATTGAAAAATGAAATCTAAGTAAAAAGTAAAGTAAATTAAATGCACAATTGAAGTGCAAAATATGCGCAAGATTCAATTACACAATCAATCAATTTTCTTTTGAATATTGTTTTCCTTGCAACAAAATATTTAAAGTGAATGAAGTGGATTTGATAAATAATGCAGCTATAACACGCCGATTCAGTACTTTAAATAGAAAATAAAACAGTTTATTGCATTTTTACAATTTTTAAACTAATTTTTGGGGGGAATTAAGATAAACAAAAGACTGATTTTGTTCGATCAGTGAAAATTCTAAAAAATTTAAATTTAAAATTATTGAAATTCATAAAGAACGCTGAGAAGGTTTAAAAACGCAAATGAATTTCTGTATGTTTTGGTTTTGAGAAGTTCTTTAAATAATTGTTTGGAATAACCATTTACTTCCACTGTAATTTCAAGCACTGCTAGTATTCAATTACTTTAGTAAACCATAAACCGAAATGATTAAACTTTTAAGTTTCTTTATTTAGACAAACCTTGTGAAAAACTTATATTGCAAGAAAAACAATGGCAACATCCTCATTGAAAAACACTTCTGCTTATACCATAAATATTACGCTTAAAAATAAATGACATTGTTCTAGTTGAAATTGTCTATTTCATTAAAGTTACAATGACCACATTATCTGTTTGTAATGCCTATAATAATTATGCAACAAAGAGAGTTGAAAAACAAAATTATTTTTGTTGAATATTTTCATCCTTTGATTCGAAGACATAGACAGAAAATGTGTAATTTTTCTTCAAGTTCTTTGAACCTGATTTTAATCTTTTCCCAAAGTGAACATTAATCAATAATTAAAGTACTTTTAAAATCATATCAACAACACATAAGATATTCGGGTGTGTTCACATTATATAGAAATTTCATTAATAATACGAGAATTACAAATTTTTTAAATCAATTATTTATATACCATTAGACAGTAGACATACACATCCAAATACATAATTATATTTTCTATTAGTTTCAGAGGAATCGTTTATATAAAAGGAATAACAAAGCAATTCAATCGGTGTGAATTATTGATTTTTCCAAGTGGCAGATTGATAAAAGTTAATGAACTTCAATGCGTACGCTGCTGCGTCAATAAAATTTCTGTAATCAAGAACGTTTTTATATCTTTTTTACAACTATACAATATTGTACAAATAATATTCATTTTGGGTCTTTTATGACAGAATCATAAAAATTTATTAAAACAGATGAGGAGAAGAAAGGGTATCAAGTGCATGAGATTTTTTTCATATTTTAAAACTTCAAAGAAAAAAGCTATAAATAATAATTTTAGACAAAAATATTTAACAAAGTTCATTTCTCAATGTCTGTTGGAATAGATGCTTATAGTTTTAGCTACTAATGAAATTTGATTTTTTTTTAGAAATTAGATGAGACAATTATTGTTTAATTTGTAATTGGACTTAGATAGAAATGCAATTTTTAGTTTGAAACTATTTACAGCTATCCTTGTACAGATCACCACAGATCCTTGTACAGTTTGGTCATGAATAACTCCCTATCCACTGTTCCTTTGAATTTGGTTTTCAAATTAAAACCTTTTCATTAACGTGAGTAGTACTAGAACGGAAATGTGGTTTTTATTGTATTTACTTTTATAGTTCTACATTTTTATACAAAAGGACATAACAGCATGTGGCGGTCCCTGGTGATGCCTCATAGTACATAATTACCATTGTGCTGACAGTTCCAATGCATCTGTGTTAAAAAAAGAAGTGTTTCGTTCTCTTCACATGGGTCTACTAATCGACAATTTGTTAGAATTGTAAATGAGATGAAATATCTTTTAATATAAACTATAAAATTTTTATTAAAATATCCGAGAAGAAAAATATAAAAATAAAGATCATAAAAAATAATGAAATGGAAAAATATTTTTTAATTTTTGAGTATGATGCTTGGACCAAACGCGCTATTTGGTGTAGTGACCATCAAGTATAAGCCAACTATAAATATTTTATTAATTTGTCTGGTACATTTTAAGGAAAATACCTACTGTCTTGTGTTATGAAGATTTTAAACTCGAAACTAGATTGTGTAATTTTAAGCTTTTAATCGAAAATCTATATTTTCTCTATTACACTTAAAATAGTTAAAAAATGTCTTGCATTTCTGGCTTCTGATGTATGAAAATACATCTTTAAAATCTTTAAATTGATTTAAACTTTGCGAGTTTTATCTAGTAACAAAATTCCCATACATCCAACACTTGTATTGATTTTTTCTTTAAACAGTTTTAAAATATTCACACGAAAAATTATTTTGTATAATTTTTAAATCTACTTATTTACAAAAAACTTTTAATATTGAATAAGATCCTAAAGTAATTCTCATGCACGTAAAAAGAAAACTAAATTCATAAGACAAAACAAAATTAAATTGAAAAAGTTTCTCAAAAAAAAAAATAAAATAACAAAAAAACTTCAAAGGATATTGTTTTTCTTATTATCGTCCTGCCAATGCTAGTCCGTATTTTTTGTTGTTTTGTGACTCACACTTTTAGATTGCACTTTTTTTTCTGAAGATGAGCAATATCTTGGAACCGCAGAACAAGAATGGAAGATCAATTATCCAACATTCACTATTATACAGGGCGACTCAGAAAGGTTTAAAACAACATATACCATGTTCGTGTTAAGCCCTTTTCTGTTGAAAATTCAAATTGAAAGCTAAGATCCCTATAGCTAGGAAATCCTTGAGATTTGGTATATAGTCCGCGACAAAAATCTTATCTATTTGTGATCCTCTAACCAAAGGTATATATTGTTGCATACTCTTTTGAGCTACCCTGTAAAAATTAAAACCTTGAATCGTTTATCTGGCTAAGTTCTCAGCCATTTGGAAAAAATTAACATGAAAAACACATATTGAAGCATTTTAGACGATAATTAACAAGCATTTTAACATAATTCCTGTGACGTATTCATTGTGATACTGAAGAACTTTGAATACCTTTTTGGTATATTTTCTATTACTCGCAATTCTAAAAAGTGAACACCACTACTACCTTTTGATTCTTCATATAATATACAGAAGCTTAACGCTTTCAAAAGTTACGAAAATATCCAGTATTCCAATTGATTCTCTTTAAAATTCAAGAGATCAAGAAACAGCACATCCACCGAGTTCATGTTAAAAACCGTCAATAATAATAGAGCACATATTGTATATATTGTATTTACTATATGTTTGTATCTAAAAATCAAAACAATTTGTACATAATAAGCAAAACATTCAGATTACTATTGTCAAAAAAGAGAAAAAAAAAATTTTTAAAGTTGAAAACGAAAGGAAAAATGTTTGGCGCCCATTCACTTAAAATTATAAAATCAAATTTAATTTGAATATATTCGAAATGGCAGAGAAAAATAAACAGAACTGCTTTTTTTTTTTACAAATCCAAAAACGAAAAAAAAACAGTCAAAATGTTAACCAAAATGGTTGTTTTACATTTTCAAATACTTTTCATTTCCATATTATTGCTATTATTATTACTCGGTTATTTGTTATACAAAAGATAAGTATAAAAATCATAAAAGGAAAACATTTTCTTTACTATAGTTTGTTTACAATTTTATTCTATTGTCTATGTTCACTTTATCAAAAATTCACAATATTTGTACATAAGTACGTTAAAATATGACAAAGGAATACTCAAATATAGATGACAAAGTTTTGGAGGATATTAAAATGTATTTTGTTATAAAAAAAAAACACATACACTGAATTAAAACTGAAGGTATATAAATTTAGGATACAATACAAAAAAGCACGGTCTTAATCTTTTAATATACTAGGATATAATATAGTTAAAAAGAAGAGTTGTGCTCAATGCATTACAAGGAAATTTTCGCCTTGAAAGCATGTTATATCCCATTAATATCTTCTTTAAGAGAATAAATTCATAGAACACATTTTGTTTTCTAATGAAATTAATTGAATTTTACAAAGATTTCCTTAACTTGTTTCAAACTAAATGTTTTACTATTTCATCGTTATCATGAATTTTTGCATTGTTTATGCTCAATGATAAATTTTTTTCACAATACTCTTAATATCTATGGAAAAGAACTAATATTCTTGTTCCGTTGCATTGAGCATTTAAATTTAAAATTCTTTTTAGACATTTATTAAGTATTTATTTCGTTAAAATTGAGTTGATTCGATATAGTTGTTAATAATATTAAAGTTGATTATTAAATCAGAAACTTGAAAATTTTAACTCGAAAACCCAGCAAAGTATTAAATAAAATTGGAAAATTTAAAATTTAAAAAATTTATTAAACATTTAGTCAAAATAAATAAATGATTAAAAATGATCACAACTTCCTTTTGTAAGTGCTAAAATAGAGGTAGTCTTAACATTTAAAGTTCAAAATGTGGGTCCGCAATTTCAAAATTTTAATACTTTTACATATTCTGTTCTTTCCACCATTTTATTTTAATTCCCATTCATTCAAAGAGTTAATGTATTACGAACTGGCCGAAATTCAGCAAAGATACAGCATTCTTTCATTATACATGCTTTCAGTGGAAAGGAATTAAGAAAAAACTCTCATTACAAAATGGAATTGATCTAAATAATTTTAAAAATTATTCATGTATGTAAATTAAAGAAATAAATAAATAAAATATTGTCTATGGTTTCTTTTTCCAAAAAAAAAAATTTACTTTTCGAGGGAAAAGTATTTTACCTTATAAATTTAAAAATTTAAGTTTCTACAATAATATATGTAGCTATGTGATTTTTTACAGAAGTGTAATAAAAAAGTTTGAAGATATGTTGATATTGTACGGGAAATACTGACAATATTGTAGTGAATGTCGAAAGTCCAGTGATTAAAAATTTATGTAAAAAATTTATTATTTTTTTATTTTAATTAAGAATCTACTACTCATTTTCGCACTTCTACGAGAATTTTGCTTTAATGACATTTTTGGTATTTTCAAAACAATTTGTATGTCTCGGAATTATATAAAGAATTATATAACACAATGACAAGCATCGGAAATTATCACCCCATGGAAACAATTGATTTACTTCATAAATCCCAGCAGCCTCTACTCGGGTTTTATTGATAGATAGTTTAAACTTCAAAACTAAATATTTTGTATTAATTTAAGAGTAATTGCTGAAATCAACAAAACATTTGGATTGCGAAGGTATTAGCAGATACCAAAACTTTATTACTGGATTGTTTTCATTATTTTCTATATTCTATAGAAGCACTTTGTTTCACTATATAATTTCCTATAAATAAGAGAAGAATTTGTACCATTCTTAACGGCATTATTCCTCACTCACATGATACACTTGTTTTTACACGACGTCAAAACATTTTTTGCGAATTTTCCAGGAACGAGAACCTCCTTTATTTACCATGATATTCAAGAGATACATGACAGTGAATTTAAAATATGAGAGCGTAAAGTATAATGCTACTTTTTTTCCTATAGCCGAGTGTAGCATTAGTCAAATCGTATGTACACTACTTTATTAAGGATAATTTTCGTCTAAATAAATCGTTGTAATGTAAGAGATATTTTTGAGATTTCACTCAATAAAATTGACTCAAATTATAAAAGAAATTATAACTTCTTATTACAAAATTTTTAACTACGTTTCTTAATATTATTAATAACTCAATTAATATTTATAATTTTCAAATAACCAAATATAAATTCTTTGTATATATGGCACCATCTAACCAAAAGTGAATGTTTCTTCTTTAAAGATTCTTTATATCTCTACAATTTACTCTGATAATATTGTGTATACCATAAATTTTCAAAGTTTTTAGTACTATTTTATATATTCTAATAAAAACAGAATTTGATTAGGTGACACTATAAAATTACAAATCTTTCTTAAATAATAAATGGCTATGACAATTTCTATTATATCAAGTAAAATCATGTAATTATATTATTATTATTATTCAAAATTTATGAAAAGAAGTTGAACTACAATATTTTAATTTCCTTGAACCATTTTTCTTAATCTTTGTAAATTATTTATGCAAATTTTTTCCTGTTTTCTTAAAAATTTTACATTAAATTATAAAAATTTTTTTACTGTGTCAAAATTTATCATTTACGATTTCTATTAAAATCAAAATTTTATTTTAATATTAATGTTTAAAGGACTACGTTTTTAAATTTTTAAATATCCTTGTTTTATTAATACTATTCCACTATTCTATTTTTATAAATTTCTTCAATGTCTTAAAAATAATCAGTTTTAGTGTCAATTTTAGTGGTACTTTTCATTACAATCAAGAATAAGAAATTGAAACGGAATTAATATTTTTCATTATTATAAAAGTAAAGAATGGGAGAAGAAAGAAAAACATATTTTTTTTTTAGAATTCCAACTGCTGCTATAGAGCCCCCGGAGAAGATGAAGAAAGTTAACTTGAACATAAACTAAAATTAAGTTTTCGAAAAAAAAAGTTGATTATTATTTTCATATTATTTTCTTATTATTACTATTTTTATTATTATTGTGATATTTTTTTTTTATTTTTAATTTTCCTTATGATAAAACTTTATTTCCTTTTCTTCCTAGAACGCTATTATACTAAAAGTTAAACGTGAGTTGAATTTTTTATTAATATACAAAATATCCTTTTTCAACATTTTCTATAATAATATAATAATCCTTTGAAGTTTGAAACACTATTTCTATCATTTTATTATTATGTATACCTATAATGCAAGTATAGTCTCATTATAAGAAAAAAATGGAGGAGATCTATCTAGGAAGGGTTATTTTCAATTCTTATTGGATAAAGAAAAAAGAAATTTGTATTTTAGTTTTCATAAACTTTATCTATTTAAATATTCTTACCATAATGCAGAATCTTTAAAAGATGACAGGCATTAAAGTCTATACTGTAATAATTTTTATATGCGGGGAAAATCGATTACAAATCGCAACATCTTATTTTTATGCAAATACAATATTTACCTTTATAATATTTCCATTAAACTAATTCATTGATTGAAACATTAATGAAGATTTGAAAATATAAAAAGTTTACTGGATGCAAGTCAAATCGGTATACATGTATAATAATAACATGTTCTTGCATTGTCCATTACCTTTAAAATTGGCATCTAGCAATAACAGTGAGTAACTTGAGTTAAAAAAAAATCTGATTTTCAAAATTTGGTTTTTTTCAGAAAATCTCAAAAAACGTTTATATTATTTTTTAGCTGAAACATGTAGGTATTGAACAAAATTCTAGTAGCCCAATGAAATTTCATCTATAATTTGGAAATTTATTTTTTCAATTCATAGATTCAGAAGTAAGCATTAACGCAATAAAAGATCTCATTCATTATCAATTAAAGTCCAGAGAACTGCAGTGGAAAATGAAATTTTAGAATGAATAAAAATAACATTTTTTTCCTAAATATCCAATTGTTCTTATAATATTAGAATTACGTAAAATTTTTCACCACATGCAGTGTAAATTTACAATATTGCGTTTTAAAAAAGACTCGTGTTATAAAGTTTTTCACTTTAAAATTTTTACCTGAATTTCAAAAGAAAGTGAAAAATGTTACAATTTTAAATGTCATTAAGGCCTTTACAAATTTCTTTACAAATTTAAAATTAAATCTGAAAATTTTTGACCACGAAATAAAAATTATATTAGATTTATGTGGACAAGAGTATTCTTAATTTGAAAATGATAAGTGAATTTGAGTTCTTCTCTAAATAAATAACAATAAAATAGCATTTATTTAATTTTAAATGGAAATTTTCATTAGAAAATTTTCAAATGATATCCTTTTAATTTTGGAAATTTTATTTTGGGTTTCTCTTTGTTTTTTGGTTTTGTAAAGTTTTTAAGGTAAATCAATTCTAGTAAAAACGTTCCTTATTCAATCGGTTTTACCGACTAATAATTTCGTCTTTAGCGATGAATAGTGTTAAATTAAATATTAAAATATAATAAAATATAATAAGTAAGCATTCGCGGAGGAATCATGCCTTCTAACAACTATTTTCACCTCCCTTCTGTTTGAAACGATTTTTTTTAGCACGTTTTTGGAATCAATTCCAGATTAATATTCTAAAGTGCTTAATACAAAATCATAATATAATTTTCACGTTCATGAATATTAGTCTGATATAGCAATCGCGTAGAACACAAAGTTATTAAAGCCCGACAAACTTTAAGCCTGCAAAAGTTTTGTTTCATTGTTGCCAACATTTTTTAAAAATTCCTTAATAATTTTCAAATACGAAGAAGCATGTACGAATTCAAAGTACACACAACTCAGATTTCATTTACTACACAACTCTACTAATTATACATCATTTGAGTAGCTTACCTACTAAAGTTGTCAACAACTACAATCACTTACATTACGAATTCTAGGTTACGAATAGTTGGGTATACTATACTTTTTTTATACATTTGACTACAATTAAATATCTTTTTATTGTATAGAAATTAAAATGCATATAGCAAGACAATTGAAATAAAACACAAAAGCTGTCATTTATTCAAAGTTATTTATAGCATGCCATACTTTTCTTACTAATTTTCTTAAAATATGTATACCTTGTGCATTTGCATGGAATCTATTATGTAAATGTATGTATATGAGTATTGTATTACATTGATAAAAAGAAAATCTAATTAGGTTGATAAATTGTTAAAAAAAACATCAAAGAAAGTAAAGTATACGGTCGCATTATTTTTAAAGACGTTGTGAATGTTAAGAATTTATTTTTTCTATATTCTTTTTATTTCAGTGTAATTTGCTTAATTTTATTATTGCTATACCGTAACACAATATAATGTAGCACAACAATATCATACTGCGAAAAACTAGTTAAGTGAGTCCTTAATGTTGACAATCTTTTCACTTCTATGAGTGTATTTAAAGTATTTTTCCTAAGTTCTTATGCTTTTATAAATTTTGCATTCACTTTAATGAAAAATTGATTTTCCACCTTTTTCTTTTTTGTTTAAATTAATTTTCATTTAAATGATCCTTTGAAATAAGAAAAACGAAGAAGAAGAAGAAGAAAAGTGAAAGTAATTTTAGACAAATTTAGTTACCATTCTTTAACTGAATTTAATGAAATAAAATAATCACTTTTTATCTTGCATGTGTTAACAATTTTCGCCATTGTTGTAAATGTGCACGTTTATGCTTATTTATTTAATAAGCATCATCATGTTAAAAATAAGTACATACTATAGAAAATTCATTATGTGTCTTACATTTTCTTCAAATAAATGAAACGAGTTTAGTGAATCACAAATTTTTTTAACCTTTAAAAATTATATAATGATGGTGATACTCTTGACATTCACGATTATCTTGTCGTTCCTTGATTTGCATTTTATAATATTCCCAAACCATTGCAGTGGTGGAAGCACTGAAAAGACCATTAAGTGGTTCGCTCACTTACTTATTCTCTACATAGCTTACTGGCTCTTTCGTGTCGCTTTACTCACAAGAAATTTTTTGTTTTTGCCCTTACTCCACTTGAAAGCCTCAGGACTTCCACTTTGCTATGAAGTCAAGCAAAAGTTTTGCAGATCATTGAGTTTCAACTAGGCGGTGACCACCCTACCGTAGTTTTTTTCATTGTTATAAAAATATTGAAGATAATTGTTATTTATTGTTTTGTATTTTTCTTGTTGTGCATATTGAATGGCAAATACTTTCATATTAACATTTTATTAATTATTTTATTAATTAATAATTTTAATTGCTAAAATAATATTAAATTATAATGATTATAATGACCTCCATCCAGGTTTGAACCCGAGGATCTTCAGTTAAAGCATTGGTTCCATAACCACTGGTCTAAAACTCACAGCACCATTGGTCTAAAACTCACAGAAGATACTAAACGTAAAATTCCCAAAAATAATAAAATTTTATTGGGCTACATTTTTAGTTGCAGTCAATTGCATTGTTTTTCTTATTCACCGTAAAAAGCTTATAAATCTCCATAGATATAAATTATCAGCGGTCATATAATTATTCGAATCGCATATTTTTAAAAGAGAATCTGTTCCGATTGTCTCGAAATCATCCGCGGAAATAGGTAACACCACCTATTAAATATTTTCCGTAAGTTAATTACCCAGTGTATCTACAGTTATTAATCCAACAAATAATCCGACAGACAAGGATATTAACAGATGTGCCAGAAAGTAATTTTTGATGATTTTATAAACTCTATATGTCAAACTTCGATTTCAATACTATATGTATATTCGTATTCGCACTCCTCAAAGTTTTGATGCATGCTGAAATTTAATTTTTACAAGTGGTAGATATTCATGCGAGTTTCACTAGATGAAATACACAAAGACCTGCAGCTGTTATTAAACAATCTATTAAGTTTCTATATCATAAGAAAAAACATTAAAACGAGTTATAATGAAAATAATCGTGATTTATACACAGACAAACTTCACTCAATTCAATTCATCCTAAAAATATACTTAGTTTAAAATTTGAAAGTTGGACATATTTAATATACCAATAGTATTTGTCTTATAAGCAATTAGATAGTAAGCCAAAAACTTAAAAAAAAACATTTAATTTATAGCCATTCAAAGTTTTTTGCTTTCAAATAGTGAAAAATATTGGAAAAGTTTTTTGAAGTGTTAGAAAACTATATGTGTACACACACACGCACAAGATTTATAACACAATTATTATCCGCCAAGATTTTTAAAACCTGAAAACTAAAAATATAAGAAAATTTCTAAATTTTTTTTTTATATTTTTTTTTAAATTTTTTCCCACGTTTATAATGAAAAAAGTTTAACTCAATTTACCGCTTTAACTATTCCAATAAGTTTATAAGAAAAACTGCAGAAAATGCAAGTCATAAAACAAGAGGAGAGAACCAGTAAATTTTTTTCTACTTCTAACACATTTAGAAATGAAATTTTAAAGTTTTCCTTGAGCTGGCAGGAGAAAGAATTTTTACTTTATCTTGACAAAGTTTCTGTTGATTACGAGGTTAGAGAAAAAAAACTCTAAACGAAAAAAATGAATGATCAAATTAGAAGATTTCTGTTATACGTAAAAATATCAATAAAGCATTTTGTGTATCCGCAGCTTAGGTGGTGGCAAGCCCATTCGAATAACAAGAAAGGCTGGTTCTTTATTTTGCAAAATTTTTCTAAAGTCAACTAATTTGGAGCTATTCATATCTAATTTAAAGGCTAGAAATAATCAGTAAGGTTGTTTTAGTGAAAAAATTTATTCTATATCGAAAGTTTAATCATAATAATAATAATACTAACCAAACTTTTGCACTGAGTCGTTAATAGCTACATAGCGTGAATAATTTGTGAATAGGTGAATGCCACCTTAACCATCATGTGAATTATTATAGCCATAGTCAAAGCAAAATCAAACGCACATTTGCTAAATATATTAGTCTCGGCTCAATTGACAAGTAAAGTTGCTTTTATACTCTAAGAATTCTTCACCAATTATTAACAAAAGTTTTTGGTTGTATCCTGAGGGGCGTTGGGACAATAAGCAAACATCTTCATACAATAAGAAAAGCACAGATAATACACGTGCACTTTCCTTTCTTAACTTACTTGTAGGCCAACTACTTGTTTTGGAAAAGTTTGAAGTATTAATTTTAATTCTACATTATTTTGTCCTTGGTTGCCATCTGAAAATTTTTTCTTTTTCTCACTGAAATCTCTCTAAAATTTTTAATTTAATATTGTGCTAAATTTTTTTTTCTTCATTTCTATTTCTCTCTTTTCTTATAACTATAAATATAAATCAAAAGTTATTACATCCTTTTTATTTTTTCAAAACTTACAAATAAAGTATTACTGCCATAGCAGTAAATTAATTACATTGTAACAAGACAATTATATTTTGAAAACTTCAGTACAGTAAAAAGTTATTCGAAAAGAATGTAAGTAGAGTAGAATTTTATTTAGAAATTTGTGTCATGTTTTGTACGGTGGTGAGATGCCTTACAAGGTTTCGAAGAAAGCTAATTTTCTGTTTGTTAAACAAAACAAAACTGTTGTCTGCTAAACAAAAACTCTTGATTTAAAGGACTTTTAAAACAAAGATATAGAAGAATTTTAAAAAGTGAAAAAAAGGGTAGCGCACCATAATTACTTCAGACACATAATCGTATAATTTGAATATCTCTCATAATAATTATTGTTGCTATTATAAAAATTATCGTCGTGTTAAGTAACATATTCAAGAGGTATCAAGTTTATATCATTTATATGATACTAATTTCTGTTCACATGAAAATTGCTGATATAATGGCTACAATTGAACATGTTTAAACATGAAGAAGTTATAAAATTATTATTCACACCAAAAATGCTGATACAGCGTCTAGACACAGTGAATTCCAGAATTATGAAATGATCGTTCCCATCAAAAGCACTGACGTAACGTTTACAATTGTGCACGAAACCGGAAATGAAGTTAATTTTAATTAGTATAAATACTGTTAGATTTTAAGATGTCGTAGGGTCCAAATTAAGGCGTTAATAACGGTTGCATTAAGCAAATTAAATTGTGAATATTTTTTATAATTCGAGTTAACGCAGTTTTAGAAAATTATAACCGACTGTCCATAGATGCTATTTTCGCCTGATCCAAACTCCTACCCACCCGCCTGCGTATATAACTATCAAAGTGGCATGCAATAGATATTATTTCTTATATTTTTTCTTATAATAACCTGCTCTTTAAATAAATATTTCAAAATTACTCAAAATTAATTAAAACCAGAGCTAGAGAAATCAAAAACCAACAACTAAATTGTTGTGGTAAATGGTACATAAAATTTAATATTCAATTATTGTCATTAATTTTTTTCATTTGTAAAACTCCACAATAATAAGTTTAATGCTAGTCTTCTCTACAGGAATAGAATAATAAAAGGAATTAAAAAATTATTATCTATATTTAATAATTATTTGCTCACATGTACGAGTAGTTGATATTTTTTTTTCTTCTTCCTTACAGCACCTCACGTTCTTTTAAAACCACTTAATACGTTCTTTTATTTTGAAATGACAATTTCTTTAAAACTTAAAAATTAATTTCAACTTTAGTTTTATATACCATCTGGTCATATAAATTTTTGACAATGTTAAAAAAAAAACACAAAAAAAAAACTCTGTATTTGTATTAAATTTCTCAAAGGACATTTTTTTTTTTCTTATGAACTTTTTTTATTCTTAAAACACATCTCTTATATACACTTAATTTAATATTATTATTATACAGCAACAACTTACATGGGAGTTGCAGCAGGAAAACTGAAGAAAAATTGAACAGTGCAGTTTGCAATTTTTCACAACAATGAAAGTGTTTGGAATCAGAAAAATCGGAAAATAGAAACTAAAAGTGTAATAAGAATACGAAATGAAGAAAAATCCTGCAAAAAAAAAGGAAAAGAAAAAATTTAACCATACATTGCAGAACGTGACTGACAATCTAAAATAGGATAATTATTAGGATACCAAAATAATAAAATGTTCGTATAAATTTCCTCTAGTCAATACGTTCACTCCTTTTTAGTATAAAAATATTGACTGCTGTTGTTATAATACAGAGAATAAGAGAGCACGTATGTACATAAAAATGAATTCTATGATATTTATGCATTTAAGAGAAAAGCTAGAATAAATAATGAACAACATAGACAATATTTCCTTCTAGACATATTGCAATATGGGTTCCAAATATATAAACTAAAATATTGTTCTCAAAATTATATTTGATTATAATATGTTTTTAGATTAAAGTGTTCTTTTGCGTTCAGAAGACATAATATAATTTTCAACACTATAGAATACAATCCAACAGAAAATAAAGAATAGGATTAATATTAAGGAACGACCACAGAAAATAAGGTTAATAATCTTATTTGTAAACATTTAATATACACACACAATAATGTACGAAATATGCGTCGTCGTTATTTACACTGTAAACTATTGATTTTGTCTGATTCAAGAACTTGAATGAAAAATTCCATTTTGGAATGTAATTAGCCAGTTTTTGAGTGAAAAGATCAGTTTGTATTTGGATAACCTTTGATTGTTTCTTATAGAATTTCAAAACAAGAATAAAATATTTTATGTAGTTATCAATATTGTAAGACCGTTTTGGTAATTTAGTTTCCGTAATTTAAATTGTTGTAGGGATGCGCAAACCAGTTCTTTTGTGATATTCATGAATATTCGTCACATCACAGATCAATAGATACCCGTTGCTTTTTAGTCATTACTAGGTGCTCCTAAAAATCTTTCAAAACTCTGTAATAAAGCTTTGTATCTTGGAAACCAAAAGTCGGACAGACATAATTTAAAAAAACCCATTAATCGATTTTAATAAAAAACATCAACTTGCGAAATCAAATTGAAAAGTAAGCCGCTCGATTTTACCCAAAAGGTAAAATCTAAGAAAAATTTTGCAACTTTTTAGAACTTTTAATTTTTTAGTGTTTTTAAGCATCTAAGAGCATATTCAACTTCTTTATAAAAATCCATTGATAGTTGAAGTTAACGCTATTCCAACTAAATTTTAATTTTACACTTTTGTTTACATATATTAATAATTATTGATGGTAGTTAAATGTAAAAAAAAATCATAAATTTTCTCCACTTGTGCATATGTACAATATTTCAATGTAATTAACTTCACAATTTAAAAACCGCACCTATAAACGACAGCAGCAATACATGAATCAATTCTAATACGAATCTGTCACATTCTGATTGTCCCACTAACTATATAAAACAAAAATAATACTAGTTAATACTAGGTACATGTTGAAAGGACGAAATGAAAGGTTATGTGCGAGTATTGAGTAACAAATATTCTTAATCTACGAGGAACAAGTTAGTTCGAATCTTCGAAATAACGAATAGTTAGTAGTCACACTTCACTACATTACAGTATGTATTATTACATTTAACTAACGTATATAATGTATAACATAATGCAAATTATTACCAAATTTCACAAAAATTATTCATTATTCTTGGATACTGCAAGGATAATAAATAATTTGAGACAAAACAAAAATAGAAATATAATTTAAAATTCTAAAACCCTCAGTTCATTCCAGCGGTCCTAGTACACTTAATACTTTACTTAAACTTTATTAAAATATTTTAAAATTTTAATTTTTACAAGTAGCAAATTAACATACAAATATACTTCATTAAGTTCATAATGAATGATAAATTTTACATGATAGTAATTACAAAAAATTATATTTCATTTTGCTTATAACTAGTACAATTCCACCACCAACTTTCAGTATAGAAAGAAAACTTTATTTAAACTTAAAATATATTTGCATTTTTAAATATTTTCACGTTTATATTGTTACTCTAACACCTCATTGTTTTAGTACAAATTTTCACCTCAAAAAATTTTAACTAACAAAAAGCAAAATAGCAAGAATTTTATTAAGATTGCATAATACGTAGTATTCATACAGCAACATCAACGAATATAGGGAAAAAATTCATTCTGCACCCAATGAAATTCTATAGCATTTTGCGTTCCTTTAATATTTTAGAAAATAATAAATTTTTTAACAGAATTCATGTTAGTAACGAACGGCTCTTAAAATGTTAGCAAGTTTACTAATAAAAATAACAAAATGAAAAACAAAACAAAAAGGAAAAAAGTTTTCTAACGAAATTTCATAGTAACTTCATTAAAATAATGAAAAAGAATAATAAAAGCAGCGTAAAACACCAAAAATTTTCTTTAAATTTTTTTCTGGTTAACATTTTTTATCCTTGAATGCGAAATAAACGATTACACACGTTTATTTTTGGATAAATTTATGTTTTTAAAGAGAAATTCTGGATTAAAGTACAGAGAAATAAAAAACCAAATTCAAATGATAACCAACCAACCCTGCGTAATTTTACCGAGATCGGGTAAAATGTTTTGCCTCAGATATTTGGGGCACCAGAGGTGATTTTAGAAATCTTCATAATATTTTCGATTTTGTATTCAGAATTTGTTAAGTATCTCACACTTCTGTGTAGGAGTGACAATGTACCGTGTGCGCAAGAATATAACAAACGATCTATTGTTCTTCCTGGAGACCGTCCCAAAAAAATGAAATTATTAAAATTTGAAGTAGTTGTTTTTATCATTTGATATTCGAATTTCCACCCTGTTACTATTTTATTCTACTTATAGCGAGAATGTTAAAAATTTAAAAAAAGAAAATTCCATTGAGTATTGTGTAAGAATTAATTGTTTGCACGTTTAGCTTACATGAACCATAACATCTGAAAATTTGTAAAATTTTAATTAGATGTGTTAATTTAATAGTTCATTTTTCTTGTTATTTTTCTTTTTCCATTTACTATGTACATTCTTCTTTTTTTATTAGAAAATTGAGAACCCGTCACACCATAAAAAGAGGAAGAAATAATAATTTTGGAATTGTAAATTATCTTAAATTACTTAATCTTATAATTAAACAAAAAGTTTTTTTGTAAGTCTATATTTTAGAAAATTAAATTTAAAAATTTAATAAGTTTTCCGACAGTTGTAAAATTTAGAGGTTGGGATAATTTGTTTTTCAAGAACTCCGAAAGCAGAGTTTTTAATAACTTTTTTGAAAGGAGAAGGAGAAAGGAGAAAGGAGAAAATATTTGTTCAAATATACATTGATTTTGTCCAACAACTTGCATTTATTGAAACATTTCATTACTTAAATAAGTAAATTTATATATAATAATATCGCAAATTTTTGACGTCGAGGAGGAGGTGGAAAAGTAATCGGAATTCTAATGGTATTATTGGAACATTAGAAAGTCGGATTGAAAAAATTCTGTCTCACGATTCCAGATTCAAAAATGTTGAAATAATGAATCACTCAGAAGCTTTTTTTCAATAATTGATAGACTTACGCAATGGTATTGCCAATATGTTGCTTTACCGCTAAACTCCCTTTTTTGAGTTGGAGGCGTTCAAATATAAAATTTTGGGTTAAAAATCTGAAAATTTTTCAAAAATTGTTAATTATTTCAAAAATGTCTGCTATTTTTCTGTTTTTTTCATTTGTGATGTGCTACGTCATCCTCTATAACTTTTTCAAAAATACCTTTCGTGTCACACGCGTCGTATGTCAGTTTATTCAGTGATAATTTATGCAATTAATTTTTCGATTCCTGTAAAAAGACGACTATACTAGGAATAATACAAGTAAAGGTTTGAGTCTTGGATAACATACACCAGTGGTGAAGAGAAAAGAAAAAATACTTAATTTTTTAATCGATTCAACAATTTAATAAAATATCTAATTTGCCTCAGGCATAATATGTAATAAATGAGGAGTGAATGTTAACGCAGGAAAACTAAAAACTGGATTAATTATACTGGTATATTTATAGTAAGAAGGAGCTCACTTATTCGCTAAAAGTCGATTCTATTTCATTACTGAATTAAAATAAAAAGATTGTTTTTCTTATGATAAAGATTTTTAAATTAAATCATATACACACAATATTCAACTTATTATTTAAGAATTAATTTTTCTAAAATTCCAACAAGCTATTTATAAAAAAATTTAATTGAATTTACTATTTTCGTGTAGTTACATAATATTCTTACCATGTTTTATCCAATGACATTAAATTTCAAATAAAACTTTATTAATATTTTACAAATTAATTTTCCTAAATCTATTCTATTTTTGGTAAGCCACTCTCCATTATTTTTGTGAAGAGTGCATACAAAATATTTTTTTTTTCTTGATAATAAATCAAAATTTTTTAATTTGAAAATATTTTTACATGAAATGAAATTATTTTCTTATTACTATTCAAAGTTTTCATGCATTCAAATGTTGTTTTTGTTAAATTTTATATTTTAATCTGTACAGAAAAAAAAATCAAATCTCCAGGGTAGATATACTATTGTGTGCTAGACATATTTTATTTAAATGAAAGATGTCAGGGATGTAAAATAATATGCCGGGAATCATAAGAATATTGACTTTATGAGTCAGTATATTAAGGCTTAGTAAAGACCTTAATGAGCACAATTAATAAATAGTTCCACCACAATAGTAAAACGATATAATCATTAATTCCATAAGACTAAAATATCCGAAAATTTCATCATTAAATCGAAATGAGGCGATTTTTTTTCAAAAAAATTGTGGCGTCTGTTTGTTAAAATTGATTTGATCAAGTTTATAATATTTTTTACTACACTCCAACGATTAGGCACTAAAAAATTTTTTTCTACATTTTTGTTCATGTTTGTTCAAAAATTTCATGAAAAATGTAGATGATTGAATTTAAAACAAGTAAAAACATTTCAGTCGACCGAAATATACCGACCGACTGTCACTCGATTGCCATATTTCATTGATGTGACTATATTAATTTTCCGAATATTTGAAATTTTGCACTACAGCTACCCGAACCTGTCAAGCCATTTCACTAAAACTTCAGAGATATATGTGAACTAAAATTGGACATGCGACTGCTAAGTTTCATGACTTTATTTTTTGAAATATTTAAAAATAGCTTGTGGAGTTGTATGCAGCTACCCGAACCAGTAAAGCCATTCCATTAAAATTTTGAGAACATATGTAGAATGTAAAATTAACTTTCTTATTTTTGCTTAATTTTTACGGTTCGGGAACTTCTAATTAAATTAATTTGTCAGGCAGAACGGCCCTGATTTGTAACATAACAATTTTATAAAATGCAGATTTTAAAATGTTGTAAATCTATCTCTACTTATTATTTAAATCTTTTTTTTTAAACAAATAAATTCAAATTTTTAATAATAATTTACAATAATTTGAACATAATAAATTAAAAATTCATTATTCTATATAATATAAATATAGGATTTAGTTTGAAATTCTCATTCACACGTCCTTTTAAATCTCATTGTCAAAATAATAATACATAAAATATAATAAACAAGTTTTATAGAAATCTACATATATAAAATCATATATCTACTGTAAAATGAATAAAAATCTTTTAATTTAAATTAAAATTTCATTTAAATGCAAATATTATTCAAAAATTTTTATTATACGAGGACGTATTTTATTAGACAGAATACCGAAAGCAAAACATACGAATTTCACACAAAAAATTTTTACATTAAATTTAAAAGGACATTTTATTGCATTCATTGTTAAGATACATGAACAAACATATAAACATACAAATATGTTGTTATACATTTCTTATTTAAAATTAAAGAATTATTGTTTTTGGATAAATTTACAAAATTATTGTCTAATAAAGATAAGATGAAGGTTAGATTTAAAATATTAATTTCCAGAAATTATTTTGAATAATTTTGCCACAATTACTAAAAATTTAAAATTTTAGATTAAAATGTATTAAATTAGTTATAATAATATCAAATTTTAGAAAAATGAAACAAAATTTTTCATAATAGAAAAAAATATTATTTCGTGCCCCTAATGGTATGCAATTTTGTATGATATGAAAAATATACCTAAATTTTTCAAATTTTAAATTCCTCAATTAATATTTTTGAAATTTAATAAAGTAGCTAAGCAATGAGAAAAATTAAGTGTTTTAATGGCATATAATGCATAAATACAAAAATAAGATACTTATGGAAATTCAAATGAATATGTATCATTCTGCATCATAGCATTCGTTCTGCATTATTGCATGGTACATCTATCTGTTCGACAAATAATAGGATTCAAAAGCTACATATATAATTCCAAATAAAATTCTAAAAATACTTTAGGTTTGCCGTTATTGTATAGTACTTTTGCTCTATATTTCATTTAGGGTTTTGCCTCGTAAGGTAATTTTAGTAATCTATGAGATACTTAATAATATTGGTTATTCTTAAATTTCTTCGATTGAAATATATTCATAGATTTGATATTAGGCATAGGGATAACATAAATATTTTGTAGAGACGTCATTATGCGTCAAAAGAATTTCTGTCGCTGGTTCTAGGCTTTATTGGTCGATTAAAAATTGAATTATTAAAACTTTTACTATTCTCAGCTCTCTTAAACCAAATTTTGTATTAATAAAATTGATTTTGTACAAAATTAATCATTTATTGAGTAATAGCTGATAAAATACTTCTTAAATTAATATTGTAAATTTGTGATTTTAAAATTAATATTCTGAACTTAAAAATTTTATTAACTTTTCGTTACGATGTAAATTACTTATGCTTAAATTATTCATGCTTAAGACCTAAAAGAAATTTAATAATTTTGCCAGATTAAACTTTCTGTAAAACATATGTCAGGCGTTGAAACTTGTATAAAATTGTAAATAACAAATAAATAATATATAATAAAAAAACCGGAATGGTGTTAGCTGAATATAGGCATATTTCTAGTTAAATTATGTAAATTTAATCAATAAATTTTAAAATATTGAAAAAAATACTAACAACAATCGTCACAGTGCTCGACTTCAAAATAATTGCCATAATACTTCTGAGAGTACAGTAATGAATATCAGATTTATCCATGTACAAATTTTGCTGTTCCCTTACAGTTTCGCATCACATTGCGATCTGTTATATTTACATCAAATTTTTATACATATAATTTAAAACCAAATTTATGTAATTTCTTCTCCCAGCTCCAGTCTATATAGACCTAAGAGGATGTAAATGCACATATATATTTTTGACCCCTGAAATTTTCCCTATATACACTAATAATTTTCCTTTTTTTTCTATCTTTACATTTTTTGAACGTGACAATTTTAAATATATCATAAAAACGTTTCACATTTTCAAATTAAATATTTGCAATAAAAGAAAAAAGAATATTTGATTACATTTTCATCTACCAGAAGAAAACATGAAAAATTTTTTATTTTAATGTTTAATTTAATAAAAAACGAAAAAAAGTACTACACCTTTTACTCCTTTATTTTTAAAATATGCACCTACATATTATAACAATCATACTTGTCGAAATTAAAACGTTCCAACAATAATAATTTGCATGTTGTACATAAATTTTTTTTATTTATTTTAGTTTTTAAAGGTTTTTCTTTAATTAAAGTAAATAAAAATGAAAAGAAATGTGTAATATGTGTTGGACCTTCAACGTACAAAAAGAAAGGCGAATTCCAGTTTTATTTTTTATATTTAACAATGCACTTCTAACATGAAAATTTTATGAAATTTAAAGCCCATAAATACACACATAACAATTGTAGATACTGTTTAAATATTACTGTTGACATCAGGGAAAGCTTTTCGGTTTTTGTCCTGTTATTCAGCTTATATTTTCGGTAGTGGCCACTTTGGAAGCTTCTATTAGAATTTTGATTATTAGACAATGCTAGAACGGCATAATTCTGTAATTTTTCTGTAAATCTGCATCGAAATTTCATTTATACAATGAAGAAAACCTAAATTATAAAAAAGTTTAAAAAAAAAAACAATATGGTTTGTTAAAATTTACAGTTTAGCAAGGAATTCATGCAAATCGCCCAACTGACTTATGCCTAGTCAGACTATATTTTTACAGATTTTCGTATCGAAATAATGATAATAAACTTCCATATGAAATGAAAGAAATCAAATAAATCAATAGGCTACCTCGGCTTTCTTTAAAATATCCTGGTCCAAGTAAAATATGTAGATACCAACAAGAATTTTTCAGCACTGAAAGTAGAAATAAAACTAATTTTAATTGTTAAAGTTTAATCGCATAACGAAAATTTATTTTTCGCCCATTATTTTTTTACAAATCCCTTTAAAATGGCATTCTTGTAAAATAGCTACAAGAATTGGAAAGAAAATTTGAATTATAAAAAATTTAAATTAAATTTCTTTTTTTATTATTGTTTGGATTATGGCGAACTGAGCCAAAGAAAACATAATTAAATTTTTTCGAGTATCAAAGAAAAAATTATCAGAAAAATTTAATGTTAAGAAAACAGGGAAAAATTTGTAAATAAAATCTTTAATTCTGTAATGTGAAAAATTGTTAGAAAAATTACAATTCTGCAGGAACTAATCATGAGATTGAATTGATTTCGAAAAAATTTCTGAAAATTACGTTATTTCAAACCCAATTTATCCATTTAATAGAATTTCCTACTGAATATTGAAATTTTTATATTGGAATTCCAAAATTTTTCCTATTTTAATCCAATATTTTGAACGAAATATTTCCAACACCTTGGATAATTTAAAAATATTGTAGCAGGTTTTGAATTTATAAAGAAAATAAAAGTGATGAAAAAAACAAGTGATGATGAAAAGTACCAGAAGAATTTAGGATAAAAGTGAAATTTTTGAATAATGAGTGGAAAATTTATTAAAAATTTTAAAAAATTTTGGGTTTTTTGAAAGGTAAAGCCATTAGAAATTTGAAACAGCTACTTGTATTTTGAAAATTGCAAGCATGTTTAAGTCGACACGCTAGTTCTTGGATATTTTTTTATTTACACATGATTTTATGTAAAAATTAAAATTTGCTCTTTATCTTACTTTCCAAACCCAGTTTACGGTTGTTATCACTAAAATATTACCAAAATATTTAGGTAAAACACAAAACATATGAACAACAATGACCAATAATATTATTACATGACATTTTTTGTTTCTATCTGTGGTGGTGTCATACAATTTCATGATACGTGTTTCATGTACACAAAAATCAAAATGTTAAAAAAAAACTTTCATAAAAATTCATCATAAAGAGAAAATCCACTTCAATGTAACATAATAGTCATTAAAATCTCATTTTTATATGAAAATAAAAAGAAATCACACGAATTCACTCATTTTTTATGTTATTTTTTGTATTCGCATGCGAATACATATAACAGATTTAAATGCAACACATAAGAATAACCGAACAATTTCAAAGTACACAACACAACTTATTTAACATTAATTTAGAAAATGGCTCACATATTCATTTTTATATTATATTATAGTATTTATTATACCCGAAAATATACGACATTAAAAGTATTATAATGTCCGTAAAATGCGATTAAAACGCGGCATGAATATACCGGGGGAGCGGCATATTTCTTCTTTTTTATTATATTCACGGAAAACTTAACAAAAAAAAAATAAATTTAATAATAATAAAAAATATGAAAAAATTTTGTAGGTAAGTAAATTATTTGTAAATAAAAATTGTTATGTAAAATTGTAACGCAATTTTGTTATAAAAACAAAATTAAATTTCGTTTATTTAAGAACGCTGTGTTTTACATATTGTAGGAACTTTAGTAATGTTCAAATAATTAAAAGAAGTAATTTTGAAAAATAACCATGAAATTTTAATTTTGCCTTCATATTTTATGTAAAAATTTTTTTTGCTGTCAAATATTTTAATAAAAAACATGTATAGGTATGTAACTGATTCTGTCAATTCTATAATACCCATACGAATGAAGATATAATGGAAAGCCACAATAATATGCTTGTTTCCGCAAAATTTCAATATTATACCTTCAATAATTTCTAAGATAAGGCCAAACAAAAAGTTGAAATGGTTCCGGTTTGGCAATGTGAAAAATCACAAAAATATTTAAAAGGTGCGAAAAAAATTTTAAAAATTTAATTCAGTTTTTGCCTGAAAAAGACAAAATTCAAATACTTTTAAGGGAAACTTCTCAATTCGAAGATATGAGTCAAAAAATTAAAAATTCTAAAACATGTTTTGCAGCTTAAGAAAGGGTATGTATAAATAAAATTTTTAAATCATTATAAAAATTACGATAATGTTTTTAATATAAAATATCAACTTTATTATTGTAATATTAATACAATTGCTAGAAGTGTTAAGAAGTTTAATTCACTTAATAAATTCTCTAGTTATAGTTTACTTCTTTTATACAGTTAAATTTTGAAAATGTAAAATTCACTAGACTTCGTTGTTGTTTTAAAACCATTTTCACATACCCATGTGAAAATGCTGTGGTAGCACAAGACATATTATTAAATCTTTATGGGCATTTATTTTAGAATTATCATATTCACACAAACGTAATCTACACGCATGTAATTATTGTGTTATTAATATTATATTTTACAAATTTTATAAAATTTAGTATTAAACAAAATTTAATATGCTTAAGCGAATGATCGTTCAACATAATATGTATATATTATGTAAATCATCCTATATTTTATATATGATGGTTTTCATAATATACTCATAAAATTAAATAATAATATTGAAACCACATTATATCTATTTACAAATATAATATGTATGCGGGCATACATACATATCACAATAAATAAGGTAACGTATCCTGACAGAAAGTATATAGAGTTAATTTGTTATTCAGATTATTTTTATACACATTATAGACAATTTAAAATAGGTCATAATATAAAACCCAAACTTTGCTTCCTGTGCGGCTCAGAAGAACAATAGAATCATTATGTATTCCATATTAAGTATTATTTAAACGGGTATGCTTAAAAAAATAAATTTACTTTTGATTAAAATATTGTGACACAAACATGCTGTAAAATGTAAATAGAAAAAATATTTAATTTATTGTATACATTTACATAATAAACCTATACAACTATATAAACATGTGTAAAAGAGAAAAACATTTATAAACACAGATTTAAATCAATCTTTGCCGAATCTGTCTATCCAAGATGACGTATAATTTTAATCAGGATAATTTTTAATGTACATATACATACTATATAACAATATTATAACATTATTTTAAGAAATTGAAAAACAAAACCAACAGAAACGATTTACATGCGTTATATTGCACCCCTAAATAAATACGTAAGTATTTAAATAAATTCATAATTGACTTTTTTCAAAACAATCGGTGCTGGGTTACTTAAGGGCTCAAACAGACACGCAATTTTCTATTTTGTACTGTTTGAGTGTTGTACCAGTACAAGATATACAATAGGTTGCATGATCAACGCTGATTGTTTGCAGTATAAGCAAGGGTTCACAATAGTCTCATACAATATTGAAGTTATTTGGGTATGGGAATCTTGATTTTCTTTTAAAATTAATTTAATAAATTTCGTAACCTCAGAATTAGAGTTTCGTACAATCCAAAACGAAAAATGTTGACCTTTAAGTGTAGTCTTGCTTGATTTAAGTGTAGTCTTGCTTGTAAAAGGTTCAGAAAAAGCATTTTTCGCTTAATGTTGATCCGTTTTTATAAGCATCTAGGGCTTTAACTGAAGAGCTCAATTCGGAAATTTTTCACATTCCAGATTTTGCTATTCATTTCAATTATACTGCTTATGCCTGCCTCGTAATTATGAATGAAGCTTGAAAATGAATATTGTCAGATGTGAGCGGAATTACAGTATTAATGGAAAATCAAATTTATAAGATCTCCTAAATTTTGTTAAAGGCTCGTTGCATTTAAATTAAATAAATTTATAAAAAGGGAAGTATTGTATCATTACTAAAAATATTAAAAATGTTTGTTCACATAGTAGGAAAAATATTTTATTTAGCCTCAAGTATCGTAACTTTAAAAAATGTTCATTTCAACACAACCGGTAAAAGATTATAAGATAAAGAATGTTTATTTTTGCTAAGCTTGGGAAGTTATTGCTATTAAGACCTCTTTTTGAAGGTCGCTAGCTCTATTATTTAAAACCCATTAAAATAATTAAATATTCTAATAATTACTAATATATTTGTATATGAAAAGAGAAGTGCAAATATCGCATCTATTATTGAATTTGAAATACTACTATATTTGTAAAAATAAATTTTGTTTATTACAAGAACAAAGACAAAATTAATTTATTGATGCTCTGAAATCTAGACTGATGAATTTAAATTTTAGGAGTATGTTCCTTCTCTTAAAACATTTGTGTTGCTTCTATCTTCTTCCATTTCTTTTTCTTATTCATTTTCAATCCATTTAATTTAAATTGCGAATTTTTCTCAAAAGGATTTTTACTTAACAGAATTAGATAATGTGGAAAAAAAACATTAATTTTGTTATGTGTTCTGTATTCAAAATCTACAAAATCTACAAAAAGGTAATGTTAAAGTAGGAAGTAAAGCATCCTTGTATATTTAATATACAAAATTATTATAAGTGATAGCATATGCTGTAAATAATACTCGTACATACACTTGTACAAATGTGAAACATTTTTTATATGAAAATTTTTTAAACAAGTTCATTAAAATTTTATTTAAAGTTATACTTTAAAATTCAATAAATGAAGGCAGGATGTTAATTTTACTAGAAAATATTAATTATATTTTTTTTTTTTTTTTATTATTGAAAAAAGAGTCTTTATTATCCCTGCAAAATAATTTTACATTGTAATTTGTGTTACATGATTATATACATAATTATGGTTGATTTATCAAACTATGTCCAATGTTTGGTTTGATGGTTTTGTTTTTTACAAAAATAGTAAATAGTAAGTTTTAAGTTGAAAGTGACTTAGTATATCTATTACTTTTTTTTTCTTTTTTTTTTACGTATCTTTTTAGTTTTTACTTTCGCACTTGCACCCGGTGCTAAATTCATTTTTTATTTTATTTATTTTTTTTTTTTTTTTTTTTTTTTTGTATAGATAAAACTTAAAACTATTTTTAAAACTAACCTTAACTCTTCTAACCCTAACCTACGTTTCCATCTTGGCCCAATTAGCCTCGATGATTATTTCTAGTATCTACGGAATAATTGTAGAACCTAGGCAAATTGTTAGTATTAATTTCAAATAGGTTAGTTGATTCTATATTACTCAAATATAATGGTGAGAGATAATATTCAAAATTTATATTACCCTCATTACATATTCTTTTAACTATTTCATTGGGATGATTTTTTATTCTTTCTATATATTTAAGAGAATTGTTTATCATATATTGATACAGTGGTACGATTTTCGCCTCATTATACAGGAAGTCATTGGAATATCTACGATTTTGAGATTCGTAATACTTATTTGTGCAATTTCTCAGGACTTTCCTTTCAAAAATTTGCAATTTCTCAGCATATGTTGGAGAGCATGTGAACCAAATGGGAAAACCATAAGTCATTATTGGACGAATAAGCTGTTTGTATATTAAAATTTTACTTTTTTCGTTTAAACCATTATGAGTCAACAAAGGTCTCAGGAATGAATACGCCCCTGCGGCTTTCTGCAGTATGTAGTTTACATGTAAATTAAATTTAAGTAGAAAGTTGAAATGAATACCGAGATATTTAAAATTTTTCTTACAAAGTAGTTGTTCTTGTTCTAACTTTAATTTTATGTTATTACTTTGTTTTACTGCATTTCGTGGTCCTTTTCCACTAGCATTTCTTATGCAAATCAGTTCCGATTTACTAGTGTTAATTTTTACCTTCCATTTTTTGTTAAATTCAATTATTTTTTCAGCATGTTTCTCTACGTATTTTTTGGCGATTTTCGGGTTTTCTGCGTGTGAATATAGTAAAGTATCGTCTGCATATAAGATTAGTTTCGATCTTTCCTGTCTTCGACCGTCATAAAACGATGCTGGTATATCATGCATGTATATATTAAAAAGCTTGGGTCCCGTTATGGAACCCTGTGGGACTCCTTTGTCGACTCTGACCAAATCTGATTTTTCATCACTAATGTTCACGAAAAGAAATCTATCTTCCAAAAAGCTATTTACTATTCTTATTATTTCAGTAGGAAAATTTAATTTTATTAACTTATATTTTAATCCCATGGTCCAAACAGAGTCGAATGCTTTTTCTGTGTCTAATTTTAATACTACACTACTTTTTTTACTTCTCAAGCTATTATTTACGTCATTGTGGAATTTAAGTAATGCATCAGTAGACGAGTGTTTCGCCTGAAATCCGAACTGAAACTTTGGAATAATATGATGTAACATACAGAAGTTCTCAATTTTGTCATAAATAAATCTTTCCAAAATTTTTCCAATGTTAGAAAGCAAGGATATTGGGCGGAAATCCTTAGGTTCACAGTTGGCTTTGCTTTTGGGAATTGGTAACAGTCTGGCTATTTTCCACGAATTTGGAAAGTAGCCGTTGTTGATACAGTTATTGAAAATTACGCAAAGATACTTAAACGCACAATCTGGTAATTTTTTAATTACAAAATTACTGATTTCGTCAGGTCCCGTAGATTTTTTGTTATTTAGATTGTTACAAATATTTTTAATATCCAATAATTTCATAAATTTTCCAGAGTTTTGCAATGAATTGCTCGTATCGGAAAAGGTGGTAATTGGAATTATTTCGTTATTACAACCTCTCTGTGAGTTGATATAGTTAGTAACAACATCACATATTTCCTGATCAACTTTAGACTCTGTTGGTTTTAATCCATATAAATTTGTATAATAATTCTGGAAAGCAAATAATTTTTGTTGGTTCGTTGTTAAAGAGACACCATTTTGTGCTACGTCAAAAGTTTTGTCAGCTTTTGTTCCTATTATTTTTCTGATTTCTTTAAACGCTTCTGGGCCTGGTTTTATGCTTTTCAGCTTGTTATGAAACCTTGTATTAAAATATAGAGATATTTTCTCACTAATTAGTTTCTTTAGACAATTTAGTCTTGACTCTAAACTTCTGTATTCGTTCGAACGTCGATTGAAATACTTATGGTAAATAGCTTTCAATTTATATTGCCATTTCCTTTTAATATCTATTAAATGTTTAACATCATTAGGTAAATCCTTAAATTTTCTGATATTTGATTCAATCGTCACAGAGTTATTATCTAAAACATTTTTAATGACATTATTAAAATTATTTATAAAATAATCTATTTCTTCGTTATTTAGGTTTCGGTTGTTAGGTGGAAAATTAGGTTCATTTGTAAGAGAATTTTCTATTTCGTTTCTAAATCTTACCCAATTTGTATTTTTAAAGGACTTGAATTTTCTCGGCTCAGCTAATTCAATCTTATACCTACTTAAAGATATATCCATTTTTATGGTGAGATGATCTGAGAAGGAAGGATACGTTCGACATAAGATGTTGTTAGTGAGATTATTAATTAAATTTTCAGATATAATAAACAAATCTAGGATTGAAGAGCTTCTTGGAAATGTTGGTGATCCTGGTGAAATCACATTTAGGCTTGTCTCACTAATGTTGTCTTCAAACCACGTGTTCAAAACTTGACCATTGGCATTGGAAGCCGTATCTCCGAAATTAATGTGCCTAGAGTTGAGATCCCCGCCACATATGCAAAAGTCATAGTTTTTCGCCATATTGTTAATTTTGCTTAACGTATCCTTTATAGTATTAGCTGAACAATTTGGCCTTATGTAAATCGAACCCAATAATAATGTTTTTCTAGCGCTATTAGAGTCAATTAAAGTACCACTTGCAAGAGTTATAGGCATTTCGAAATTGGTTGCGTCTAATTGATTCAATTTGAAATTTTTTTGGAAGAAAATTGCCGAACCCTGACCTTTGTCATTTCTCATCATTTTATAATTATCCATAACAACTTTGTGAAACGATTTTAATCTAGTTTCAGTTATGAAAGCAAAGTTTGGTTCTAGGTCTTCCAATATACTGTGAAGAAAAGTCCTTCTACCTAGATTCCTTATTGATTGAACATTTAATATTATAGTTGATATATTATTAATCATCATTATTATTTTGCAACTTTACTATAAATTGAATATACGAAAATTGTTTTTCTTCTAACGTTTTTAACTTTTTATAAATTGTCATAAATTCGCCAATTTCCTGTAATAGATTTGTAAGACTCATTCCAAATAAATCATTTGATATTTCTAAAAATTCATTTATCGTTTCATTGTTCTTTTTGCCTTTTTCACCCCTTTTATTTTGGTTTTCCTTGCGAAATAGGCTAGCGAAAGATGTTTTGTTGTCAATATAGCTACTGTAACTTACTTTTTTCGATTTAGTTATTTTTTCTTTTTGGCTTTTTAACCTATATCTACGCCTGGCCAAATATTCTTTGTAATATTCGCAACCACGATAATTGGCTGGATGTTCACCTCCACAGTTCGTGCAAACTGGTTTATCTTTATTTCTTATTATTGGACATTCTTTTGGCCCGTGTTCAAAAGTACATTTAACGCATCTATATTTTCTACTGCAGTTGGATGCTGCATGTCCGAAGTCTTGACATCTCATACATTGAACTGGTTTGTCTACTAATAATTGCTCCCAATATACCTTTTGGTACAGAATATAATTAGTTTTTATTAGCTGTTGTATATTTTCGCCCGGTTCAAGTTGAACCAAAATAATTCCCAGATTTATACCCTTGGCTCTAGAATTTATTGTTGAGAAATTGCAAATCTTCGAGAATTTTATATGTGGAAACAAATTTTTCAATTCATTTTCAACATCAGTGACAGTAAAAGCACTATTTATACCTTTTAATAATAAATTAATTACCTTTTTATCTTTTGGTGTATATGAAAACGAATCAATATTTTTTCCTCGCAAATATTCCAATATATCCCTGTGTAAATTCGAATCAGTTACAAATATTTTGGTTTTATTTTTCCTAAAATTATTAGTAACTTTAAAATTATTTTTTTCAATTTTAATTTTTGTTTTAACAAAATCTATTACATTTTTGAAATTACTTTCGGCCATTATAATTGGGGGGCAAAATTTTACTTTACCTTTATTGAACTTATCGTCTAGGTTAGTATTATTAGTACCTTTTTCTGCATTTTGAACATTATAGCTTTTACTAATATTGTGGTCCATATTGTCGCTTTCTCTATCTAAAATTGCAAACATGTTTGTATTCAAATTTTCTGTGTCTTCTATTTTCCTTTTCTTTCCACTTTGTTGCTCTTGATATTGTTGCTTACGCGGCATTATTTTAACCCATTTACATTCGATAGTGTTATTTGCTGTCTCACTCAGTTCAATATCTATGGTGTGCTCTTTCTCGCTTTCGTTTTCGTTTCCATTTGTTTCTATTGGATTATCCGTTATAATCTTGTTGTTTTTTATACTCACAATGTTGCTATCTGCCATTTCGTTCATCATAGAAGGAGATATTTTAATTTTTTTTTTTTCTTCTTTTTTGCCATGCGGGTACTTGGCTATTGTTTTTGAGACCAATTTCTCAATATTAACGATTAATTACTATTAATAATCAATCAACACCCTGAGATTTTATGATCAGGAATTCTTAAATAATTTTAAATATATTTTCTTAAACAAGTTTAAATCCCTTAGTGCTTTAATTGTTATTATAAAAAATTTTTTCTTTTTTTTAACTTAAGCGCTCGCTTGGCACGTCTGACTCAGATCAGAACCCGAAGCTCTCTCCTTAATTATATTTTCTGAAATTAAATTAATATGGTAAAGTCTGCTTTTAGAAAAATCAAAGAAAATAAGTATGTTAAATTGAATAATTTTTTTTTATAAAATTTTATTTGATTAAAATGAATAGTTTTATAGCTATTTATCGTATCTAAAATCTAAAATTGTGTAAGTAAAGTGGCATTATAGCTATAGTACTTATATTGAATAATTAATTATTTTTATTTCAAAATTGAAGTTTTTGGATTTAAATGGAAAGCTCATGTAAAGTAATTGTAGCTTCAAAAAATGAATTATTTGAAAATGTATGATTTACTGACCTAATTTCTGAAGTATTGTTCAATTCAAAACTACGACTGCTGATTAAATCCAATTTAAACTTATAATTTTGCTCTAAATTTTATGTAAACAACGATAAATCATCAAATATTAGCCAAATCTTAAAATTTGCTTTGAATTTTCATATGTTTTTAATCAGTTAGCTATAATCTGCCCCGAAAAATATGCAATTTTTGAAAAACATTTAATTAAAATTTCGAAATTTCAATACGCAAGCAATAATTTCAAAACTATATTTAAACTATTACTTTAATTAATAAATTTTATAATAACAAATAAAAACATTTAATTGTTAATTTTAATATTAAGTTTAATAATTTTTAATGTAATGGCTAAAAATGTTATGTAATGTTTGAAGGCAACCTACCATACATGCATAATATAATAATATATATTACAAGTATATACTTAATGACAACTCAAATTATAATTATTTAATTTATAACAAAATTTAAAAACTTGAGAATTTTTCAACGAAAAACTCTTAAATAATTTAAAAACGAAAAAAATAAAATAACTCATCAATAAGGTAATTGCAATTAAACGAAGTTTAAAATGTACATATTCACAGTAAGATATTTGAATATTTTATGTGACTCCTATACAAATTATAAAATCAAAAAATATGCACAACAATAATCTAACAGAGCGTAATTAAAATACAATTTATATAATTTTTCATTTGGACATAAATATCGAAAAACCAAATAATTTTTAATCAATGTATTTAAAAATTTATTATGCAATATTTAGATTTTTAATTCAATTATTATAGCTTAAAAATTAATTTTATCTCAGAACTCAAAATAAATTGTTGTCCTTTCAATATAATATTATTTTATCGTAATTAAAAATTATTACCAATGATTTATGTAATAAAAATTCAATTTTTAGTTAAATAAGGTAATTTAAATTCATTTTAAAAAATTTTAAATTCATGTGGCTTGAATTTAAACAAAATGATAATTAAATATTTTCTTTATTTTATTTTAGGAGCAATTCAAATTTTCTACAACAGTGAATTATCCAAATTACTGGCAGTCAGTTTGTGCTTTTACTATTTTGAGCATAATAAAAAAAAACTGAATTGAACATTAGCAACTTCGACATTTAAATCTATATACATATTATTTTTCTGAAAACTGCTGTGATAAATTTAACTTTGGTAACTGTAGCGTGGATATGACACATTGATTGATTTTACTACATGTCAGTTGAATAAATAAAGAAAATTCTTTCATACAGCTGTAGAACAGATAAATGACGTAATCAAAGAAACGAGTCAAAGAAGAAAAATTTAAAAATTTTCCTCTTCAAATTGGGCTCGAAACAGTGACCTACCACTTTCTATGGATTCTTACCTACCGCAAGATGAAGATTAAAATTCAAGAAAAATTAAAATTAAAAATTGTAGTTTTTTATTTTTGTTTTTTTCATCAAGAATTTTTCGTAGGCAATTATCACATTCTGCCGAATGATTTTTTTAATAAGATTTATTTACATTACTTTATTTAGTATCTACAGATTAACACCAACGGTTACGATTATTGGAGCTCTGCTTAATTTCTTGTAATTGTAATAGTTTGATGCTATCCTTATAATAGTGCGATGCTATCTACAGACCAGAAGCAACTGTTCCGATTATTAGAACATTTGTATTTCTTATGAACATTCTTATGAACTAAAATTTCACAGTTCCCATAATTTTTAAATAAAAGTAAAATTTTCAATTATCAGTTGAATTTTATTTACTCTTCAAGTGGTACTGTGAAGTATAAAACCTTAATTTGAACTATATTTAATTTATTAAGACCAATAGAAATGCCAATATTTATTTAATTTTCACAAAAAAACAAAACAAAATAGAAATTACCGAGCTATTAATCTCTATACCTTCAACATTCTGTGCAATAAATTTTCAAAAAAAATAGGACAATTTATCTATGAAAATATAACATTTTTTTTCTGATTTACAACTTATTACTTTTAACATAATTTATTGTTAGGTATGCGTTTTACATAAATGAAAATGCTATAAAAATTGTAGGTGCACAAGGTACTGCAGTAACTACTAAAATAAAAATAAATAAAAAGTTAATATTTTTTTTTTGATTTTTCGATAAGATATAAAATGTGTGTAAACACATACGCAATACATTGAAGTAACGATTCCATACCATGTTATACTGGGTTGTTCGCATATGGCGGCAAATAATTTCAGGGATTATTCTTAGATCTGTAATTTGTAGCAAAAAAATTGTATTTGTGAGAAAGGAAAAATCTGGTATGTTTCATTTCTAATTTCAGACTGTAGCTTAAAAACGAGTATATCGACGACCACCCCACCCATACAATTTTTTGCTGGAATTTGATAAAATAGTCATCTCTAAAACAATTCATCACCTTATGAAACATCAGGTACGTTATATAAATAATATACAATTTAAATTAAACAGTTTAAATCGTGTGCTATACTGTATACTGACCTAAAATATTAATTCAGAGTTTTAGATTGTACAATATTAAAACCTTAAATCGCAATTCTGAGTAGTTACAAATCAATTACTTGTTAAAATTGTGACAACTTTTTAAATTTTACACTTGTTTTCTGCACATAACATGTTGTCTAATAAAATTGGTAAACAATAGTGTTCTACAAAATACGTGTATGTACACGTTGAAATCTGTACCATATACAATATTATTTTCCCAAAAATCATAAAGAGATGTATTTAAAATTTAAACACAAAACGAAATTTATTTTAAATTGAAAATCAAATTAGTTATTTAAAAATTTTGCAAAATTTATAAAAATATGAAAAATTTTATGTCCTTTAAATTGATTTTAAATACCCGCTTGTTACCTTTTATTATTTTTTTTATTTTTTTTTTATTGTATTTCAATTGTCGTAATTACACAGTTTTATAATTGCTAATAGTATAGTATACATATATAAATTTGAATATTGCTATTTAACAACATTATATAAAACCACTAAATAAAATTTTTTCCTTCCGCCATCAAAAATTAAGCGTAAATTTCATAATTACATTTGAATTAGAAAATATTTTAATCGGTATAATCGACTTATAAAATTTTTTTCAAAATTAAATTAAAATTCGAAATTGCATGATTAAATTTAGTGACACTAAAGTTAAATAAATTACCATTATTTAAAATTAAGAATTAATTGCTCCTCCAACTTAATATTTAACTTTTTATTCCAATAACTTATTCTGCCTAGAAAGTAAGTCTAATTAGCTCATGTCGTTTATATAATATTATATTATTATAAATTAATACCAGATTGTACAAACCATGAGTCATGCACCAAAAATAAAAGTGTCTACAAAATATTCACCATTTATAACACTTTTAATAAATTACTCAATAATGCTATGGTTTCAATTAATGTTTCAATTTAATGAATTCGTTCCAATATTGAAACCAATGGAGTAAATATTCCTCCATCAAAGCCATTTTTGGAAAAGAAACACATGCATTTTGCGAAAAGAATTCATTTTGAATGAAATGGTTTAATCTTTAATAACAAAATATTTAGGTACAAATGTCAAAAACAAAAGTAAAATTCTATCGACCTACAAATTTTCTTCATGGTAGGGTGCGAATTATTGGTTTTAAATTACCGCTATTAGATCCGAAGTTGCTGAGTACGAAATATATTGTTTAACTTATTTTTAATATTTAGAAGAATAATTAGAGTTTTGTCGATAACATTTTCAATTTAATTTTTTCTGAAAATTAAAATTCTCCTCTGAATAAATTTAATTAACCTTTAATGGATATTTCAGATCCAAATGCTTCCAGCTTTCAAAAAGTAAAATTATAAATTTATGTTTACCAAATGAAAAGTTGTTTAAGAACTGTTTGTTTTTAACTCAAAAAATTTAGGCTATTTTACGTTATTCTAATTGTAATAACTATCCTAATTTTAACATGTTTAGAAACATTACAAATTTCACACAAAATTAATATGCACTTTTTGTAAAACTCATTTTTTTTTCACATTAAATAAATTGCACCGAAAATAATTTATTTCCCTTAAATTGTTTTGTAATTGAAAATTACGAAAATATGAATATTTTAACACTTAATTTAGAAAATTTGCATAACCAAATATATTATAGTGGATACTTATACAATATTATAATTTTGGGTTAAGGATACAATATTTTTATTACAAAACTTAAATATTAAATTTTATTATTCATTGTAATTTTTGTAAAACAATACATTTTATTTTATTGTGTAATATTTGTGATTAATAATAATTGAAAATTATAGTCGTAATAAATTTCCTTTATGAAATTTTCATAAATTAAATCCTTAAAGAATCAATTTTTGTTACAATTATTGAAAGTTTATTAATAAACTCCATTAAGGAATTGCAATAATTGTAAGAAGAATAAATTCTTTAAGTATATACAACAAAGTCATTAATGTTTCTGTTTAGATTTGGGTATATGGGGAGGGCCATAAAATTATAATAGCTCGCCCTTCCTCAATAAATATTCTGAAACTTCTTGAAATTTTACAGCTCTATCTATATACAGGGTTTATGGGATTCGATTGTACTCCAAAAGCAGGGTGATAGAATACGAACAGACAAACAAAAAAATCATTAAGTTCAATACTAGTAAAAAATAAATACTCTATTTTATGGCTCTGTAGTGAGTCTGTCAAATCCAATTTAAAAATAGCTTGCTAAGAGTTGTACTTTGTAATAATTTTAATATGAAATTATATGTTTTATAAAGAATATTTGGAATTTCATTTTGAAAATTAATTTATCAAGAAATAATTTCAATTATTTTGTTTATAATACTCGTATTCTATACTTCTACAAATTTAAAATATGTAGGTACCCAATTTTTAATATCTTCTTCTTATATTTTCAGATAAATCAAGTGTTATTCCAAATTTAAGTAGAAAATACTGGAATTTATCTTATATTATTTTCAGTTATTTTTATATTACACTCAAAAAATATTACCACATCTACCATACTTTTGCAGGATCCTAGTGATAAAAACTGGCAGAAATCGGAATAGTGAGAAAAAATAACATTTTCTGCTAGTTTTATTGCAACGCATTCTTAACATTAGTTATTATTATTTATTATCTTATACTGCTAAAAATACAAGTCTTTTTCATTACTCAGAGCCATACATTATGTAATTTGACTTATCTATTCTTTTTCCACAGAAGGTATTCCATAGATATATTTTGGTTGTTAGAGTAATATTAATATTTCTGCCCAAACAAAAAAATATTACAGTGAGAGTTATAAGTGAATATGTTCTTTTGCAGAAACAGTTGTAATATTTAGTTTAAATTTTCAATCTTACACAGTAATTTAAGAAATTTTTTGTTTGACATGTATACATCAAGAATTTAAAATGTCAATTGAAGTCATAAAATCTAGGTAAATTTTATATGTCACAAATCACCAATGTATATCACTACACAATAAATATGGTATTCAAATGGAGGCAGAAATTTTGCTAATTTTGTATTTTTTTAGCAAATTCGCAGATATAATATTTTAGTGTACTAAGCTATATGAATGTGCAATAAGAGATATTGAAAATAAGTAGAAAATTTAACTCATACCTAGAAAATTAAATTGAAATTTTTAAAAATTATAAAGTTTTTTCACGAACTTTCATATTACAAAATAATTTAAATTAAAATTATTTAAAAAGTAGTTTCATATATGATTTTTAAAAAAAAACCTAATAGAACAGTTTTTCAAAGAATATGATAATCCTACATGATGTTGCAGATTTGCTTTGTTTCACATAATTTCTAATTCCAGTAACTACAACTTTTTAATAATGTGAACCATAGCTACTTACATCTTAAAAAATTATTTTAAATTTTTAAGATTTTTATCAATTTATGCCCTCTTTTCGAACAAAACTAAATATTTTTCTTTACTTAAATATTTTCAATTGTTTCATCAAACTCGTAACATTCCATCAACAGTTTCAAGAAGTTTTGAAGCTGTAAAATTAATAACAATTTTCTCAGTTCTTTTATTTAATTTACAATTCCAATATTATTCTCTCTCATACAAATTTATATTTTATTTAAACTCTTCTCTTTTTTTCCCTCATTTCCTTTTCTCTTTCTGTATTTTGTGTTTTTTTAATGAAATGGAAAGAAAACAATTGTTTTGTTTTTTTCTCATCTTTTTTCTAATTTTAAGTATATATAAATATACCAGTACAGTAATTTAATAATATTTTTGATATATATATAAAAAGGACTCAATAAAAAGGATAAAATCAAAAATAGAAAAAAAAAAATAAATACAACAAAAATAAAAATAAGAATGCTATTAAGAACAAAAGTATAACAGTTACAATAAAATAAAGTGAAAGTGAAAATATAAAATTGTAATGGAAAAGGAAAAGAAAATGTATGTATATGTATAGAAATCAAAAGAACAAAAAAAAAATTTAAGAACAAAATATAAGGAAATCCACAAATTGTCACAGACTTTTCACATCATTAAATTAGTTGAATATTATACATTATGATATAATAATAAAAATCTCTGTATGTATGTGTGACTAACACAAATAAATAATACTCCAATATATAGACATACATATATACTAAATATATATATACAATATATGCTCATCTCTTAAAAAAGATAATGGGTAAGAGATAAAATTATATTCTCACTTAATGTAAGACTACTAGAAATCCTTTATATAGCTGAATTTAATAGTAAGATAAGAATGCTAATATAAGGGCGTATCGCATATACTTGTATACTGTTTAACGGAATGAGTTGTTTTTTTATTATTTTCTTTAAGATTATATTATTATCGTTGAAAATAAGTTTAATGAAAAAGTACTTGATAACATAATATTAATTTTTATCACATTAACTAAAATATTATTATAGTTGATAACGCAGTGGAATGGGGTCAATTAGAGGGAAGGCATTTCATTTGAAAATTCCAAATTGGTAATAAATGCTCATCCTTTCAGTATATATCTTTAACGTATTTAGGAAATGTTATGAAAATAAAAGTAATAGTTTTACTTAGCCCGTAAGTAGGCAAATTTAAGAAATTTTCTAAATATTGACAAAAATCGATAAAACTAATATCAAACTCCTTTTTTCGAAGAAATCTTCATATTGAAAAATTTGATGAAAGAGCATTTCGCCTGCAAGTATGCATATAAGAAAAATTTATTATTATTAAAAAGGGCCAATTATTTTTAGAGAAAATAAATAAATAATTACTATATTAAAAATATAGGTTACGGAAAAAAATTAATCTTTTCATCACCCTTAAAAGACCCTTAATTTTGTAAAGACTTAAACCAAATTAAAATATTTAAATCATGACCCCAAATATATCTAAAATATTCTAAAGAAAATTGTTGAATTAAGCTCATTTTAATCATAAAAGAAAAATTTGTTAAAAACGCTTTTTAAAATTTTAATATTAATCGTAATCGTCTTTAAATAGTAATTTCAATAATACTTCTAGTACAAATTATTAAAATTTATACATATTTTAACAGTTTTCCAATTTTTTATCGATAAAAGAGTTGAAAGTATAATTTAATTGTATAAATACAAAATTCAATTTGTTCTTCAAGTGATATTCTTTAATAATAATTATTATTTCTCTAATAAATTTGCATCGAAAAACCATACTTTTTTATTTATTTTATCATAATGAATTTTGATCCTTAGATTCAATTTTCCTTTTGTTTTTTTTCTTTTTTTTCTTCATATAATATGATTTTAATTAAAAGTATTGCAATTTTTCATAAAAAAATATTTTTTATTATTATTTCTTTTCTCTCTTAATACAAAAATCGTAATTAATATAATTTTTTCTTCCTGAATATTAATTTGCACAATATTCTTTTCATATTTACATACAAAATAAAATGGAAAATCGATTTTGTTTTCCTTTATTATACAAATATATTTTATACTACTCACTTAATATACATTCTCTTGTTAAATGATAAAAAGGGGAAGAATATACCATTCGATTTGGAATTCATTGACATTTAATTAGATAAATGAATATTATGATGAAATTAATAGCTTTCGTTTTATATAGCTCGTTATATAAGCTATATAAAAGCACTTTACATAGGGAGCTACTATTGTTTACTATTCCAAATTGAGTAAAATTGATCATATGTGAAGTGAAAGTGAATAAAAAAATTTATAAAGTTTAAATCTAGTTAAAAATTTAAAAAATATTAAGTTCAACACCAACACCAAGATTTTTATCAAAATTTTAACAATTCAATCACAAAAAAAACACCCTGATTGTAAATTTCTACTAATAATCGACAATAATACCCCCAGGATTCAAAACTAAATAGAATTGAATATCAAAACTTTTAATTTGAGCTCAAAACAGGTTGTTTAGCAAAAAGTGATAAGGAAATGCCAACTCTGACTGTGATTTATATAATGGTATTCCCAATTTGGCAGCCAATATGACCAAATAATCAATAAAAATCAATGTTTCTAAGTAATCAATATTCAATGTCATAAATAAAAACGTAAAGGTTACAAGTAAAATAGTTCTATTACGTTTTAACAATTTTGTGTGTAAATGTAAGAAAATTTTAAATTAATAAAATTACCTATATATGCTCTCATATCATATTACATTGGAATATATTCTGATTTTGACGGTTTAATATATTCGCGACCCTCGTGAATTAATATACAACATATTTTTTAATCTTCCCAAAAAAAAAGAACACTTTTATTTTTTACAAGGTAAAAATTTTAATTGAATAATAGCATTGCAATAATAAGATGTGATTGTTTAAGAAATTTTACAAAAAAATTCTCATACCTAATTAAATTATTCGTTTTAATGATTGTAATTGCCTTTAAATCCTTTTTTAATTGATATTGCAATATCAAATTTTTTTTTTATTATAACTCCACTGTAATAAATCCACACTTTGGCTATTAATTTCGAATAAGTTCAAGAAAGATTTATTATTCTCTTATTTTAATATTAATTAAAAAAAAAATTCATTTAAAAATTTCATATGGAAAAGTTTTTTTCCTTTTGGAATAAGTAAAAACTTTCATTAATAATATCCTTATTGCTTTATTGTTAAATTATTTTTTTTACATGCAATACAATTTTATTCAATTATTTCGAATTATTTCTATTGCATTTTAAAGGATATTCTAATTATTAAAAAAAATGTAAGAGAATAAATGAATTTATGCATATTTCTTCTTTTGATAGCATAATCGTTTAAAAACTTTAATCCTTTGATGAGTGTGAATTAAAATGATTTTTATTTTTTTTTTTTTGAATTCAGAATGACTGTAACCATTATTATGGGGTGGCAAATCATATTCATATATTTGCCTATTTGGTTCAATTATGTCAAAACGAATTATATGGATTATGTATAGAAAACTATGGAGCTTTTCACAAAATAAAATGAATTATAGATATTCACATTTCAATACATTTAAACGCTTTCATATTAACGTGAGTGCTATTGCATTTCAATAGCAAAATTTTGTATAGCTGACTTGCGCTGTAAAAAATATTAATTATCGAAGTGCTAATTATTAAAAGTTTTACTAACCGAATTTTAAATTATTGAATAAGTTTTAATTTAAGAAAAAAAATCGCGAAAAATTATTGTTTTCGCATAAACACAGCGTGTCCTTACAACTTTTAAGGAATTTAATTAAGACATGCAAAAATATTTCTAAAATTCTTCAAAATCTTAGACTTTACGCTTGTAGTTTTTCAATAATTTTTTTGTGACAACATTTTAGAAAAACTCTTTTGTTTTTAGTCAAGATTTTTACAAGGCAACTAAAAGTTTGCAATTTGTATTTAACGCAGCAAATCAATTTTTCTAGCTTTACAACGCAGCAATGTAATAAACAGCATACGTAGTACAAAACACCTTTATCCTCACAAACCTAATATTAAATTCATTCCATTCATTTTATCTTTCCAGTAACTCATTTTATAGAATACAATTAATTACAACAGATCATTTTCATTCCACTTTAAAAATTTAAATATAATCTGTACTATATATTATAAAGAGTGACTCTAAAAACTAAAATACGAGTATAATTTTGAAAAGAAAAATGAGAAAAAGGACATAGAAAGAATAATTTTTTTTTCTGTTTAAAGGATAAATTTTTACTTATACTTTTTATCACGATACCATAACAATAGAATAAATATAAAATGCAATAGAATTCTATAGAATGCATTAAAAAGTAAAACTGGGTCAATTGATATCATTTACAATGTCCCCATATAGTTTTTGAAAACTGTCCAGTACCTTTATTTAGATAAGTTTAAAATTTTGTATTCATGTTTTTCATTCTCATATCATTAATTACAAATTGTTGTTGCAATTTCCATATTGGCAAAAATTTATATATGTATATAGATGAACAATATTATGGACAAAATATTGGTATATAGATGGTAATTAAAGTGTAATCATCACAACGTTGGACAATTTTTCAAATATAAAAGAATAAAAGTTTTTAGAAAAAACAAATTTATTGCTTCCTTTCTAGATAATAGAAATTTTATTATATTCAATTTATATGTGATAAAAAGTTGTAAATAAGGGTTAAATAAGAATAATTTAGAATTAAGAACAATATTCGATTGGGAAAATCAATGAAAAATTGCATTTCTAATTTGTTAGTTTTTCTAAAGTAATTTAATCCTTTTCATGTTCATATAGTTCGTTAAGGTTTTTTAAAACAAAACTTACATATGGCTAATCAAATTTTTCAAGTAAACAAAATTTTTTTATAAAATTACTGCATGTTAACTGCTGGAATTAAAATATTTGTAAAGCTAAAAAGATTGAATAAATAGAAGTAATCAAGTAAATAGAGTAAATATTTAACTGATTGTGAAGTAATTGACAAAAGCTGCCTTTGATCAACTAAATTGCTTTACAAAGGAATAATATTGTTCAACGAACGAGTAAATTTATCTTCAAAGTGAATTCCATTTCTATGTTAGACAGTATTGTTATATACTTTATTACTACCATACTTATAATTGTCAATAATTTTCTCCGATTATAGAGTAAATTCACTTTCCAATGTTTGGAAACTTGCTTGAAATTTACCAAATCAATTAAAATTTACTTTAAAATTGTAAAAATTTTACATCAAAATGTAAAGCGAATTATTTTGTTATTATTTTGCATACTCAAATACAGAACATTTAAAATTTATTCATACACATACTTTATCTCATCTAAATATTAAGTTTATTGCATACATGCATATGTATGTGAATATTCCAATTGTGGAGCTGAGAGTGCGAATTTTCAGGTCACCAGGTGGGATAGCACATTCGCAGGTGGTACACTTATTTGTCAAAAACCTGCATGAGGACGGGAGCGAGAGTGCGTTTGGGCAAGAACCATATTTTTCGAAACAATCGGAACATTTCCGAGGGTGTTGCTGGCCGAGGAACATGTCACTGAAGAAGCTTCTGGGAGATTGTGACATTGGGTCTTGATCATTGGGGTCTTGTCGAGTCATTATAGACTTTGGAAGCACCTCAATAGGCTGGGCTTGAGAAGTGAAAATATTTGCAGATTCTGTGGGGAAGAAGGAGAAACACCAGTACACCTTCTGGGAGAGCGTTCTAGAATGACAATCATCTCATAGACACTTCGAAAAATTAAAAATGTTTAATCAGTAAAAGTTTTATTCTACTCATTTGCCTGTCAGTTATTTCTTCTAGGCCTTTTTTTACGAAATTTCAAGAAAATAAGCAATAATGATACAAATAAGATCATCTTTCTTAGAAAACTTTTTCCTCAAATCAAAATTTTTATTCATATCTCCTTGTTTCTAAAACTGAACACTTTACACTTCTAAGGCTGTAAAAATGAAAATTTTTAATAGATTATTGTGCCGAGAACTCTAAGGTACTTTGGAATTTTAGGAAATATAATGTTAAATTATTACCATTTCAAATTTTGACAATGGCTAAACGCAGCTTTATTTAAATTTTTTTAATTTGTAAAATTTTTTCTCATTGAAAATTAATATTGCACAAATAACATAATTTAGCAATTTGTTAACTATTCCAATAAAATCATTGTTACAGTATTTTTGGGTGTTTTCTAATATTGCTCCTGAAACTTGAGTTAAATTGGAAAGTTTTAATAGAAATTTCTGTTTAAAATTTGGAAAATCCAAAATTTTAATTATTGTTAATCTTCTAGTAAAATACCTGTAAGCTGCTGTTAAATCCCGAAAAAATAATTCCAATTTGAATTCATTTCAATGTTACAGCAATATTTAAAACTTATTTTGTGCATAAATTGAAATTGATACAAAAATGTTATTCAAGATCATAAAAATATATCCATTTTATTTCTGATTGAATTAAATTTCAATTAAATATATTAAATTGTTTAGAGAATAAAGTACCGGAAATTTCAATAATTATAATGGCTCTAGGGTTTCACTCAAACCAATAATTCACGTAAAATAAACAACTGAAATTATATAGTTAAAGTCAAGAAAATCCAATCCAAGAAATGGAGTGTGAAGAAACAAAAAAAAAAAAAAAACAAAAATTTTAATTTCTATGAAATGAATATTTTAATCCTTCTTATATTGTATTTTATTCCTTAAAAATTTTAATAAAAATATTTTTAATCCTTCTGGAGAAATTCATCGTTCTCAATTGCTTTAAATTTGAATTTCATTCAAGTTTATAACTTTTTCTTTTAATTAAAAAACAAAATTTTATTTTACACTTTTTTACAAATTGTAAAAAGAGCAAGTTTAGATTATTGTTTTGACATTTTTGGACAAAATATATAAAATTAATAACTCATATCCTTTTTATCGTTCTACAAAATTATACTTTAATTTCATATAGCTCTTAAGTATACATACACATTCATAAACTATATAATAATGTATTACTCAACAAAAATATGTTGTTAGTAACTTGTTATCCTTATAAACAATTTAATTTTTTTATATGTTAAACATGAATCATTTTTGAAGAATGCTATTTATTATTATAGGTAGAGAGTATCCTTTTTAAAATTTTTAAATGAAATATTAAAAAAATATAAAAATTATATGCATAGCTATATACTTAGATATTCTAAATATGGTTAATTTGACAATTCATTGCTGTCTGACCCTTTTCAAATAAAATTTTTTATGTCATAATACACATACAATATATACAGTAATAGTAGTAGTGCAGAAAGTTGATGATTACATGATGACCATAATGATAGTAAGAATAATGATGATGATGATAATTCAAAATCATGATTCACGTAATAATGATGATGATGATGTTGATTATGATGATGATAATGATATTAAAATTTTCATAAAAATTTTTAATGTGTAGTAAAAGCAAGCAAAAGTTTTTTTTTTATCCTGATAAACCTGAAACTATTTAAAGTCAAGTTAAGATAGACACAAAGAAAATTTTTACTTTAAAATAAATTTATTTTTCCAGGATAAGAATTACATGAAAAGGACTTCAAAGTGAAATACAAAAAAAAAATTCAAAAGAAAAAATTATTTTTTTTTTTTCCAAGTCAAATTTTAATTTTTTTTTTTGCCTAAAAACGTTTAGAACTTTAAAGGTGAACCAAAGCAATTCAAAAATTTTTTTTTTTTCTTACAGTTTAGGAACTTTTATTATCTTTTGTGTATGTATACGGTAGGTACTTTATATGATTGCATCAAAAAGAAATGAAAGAATCCTTGTACCAATATGATAAAATAATTTTTTTTTCTTCTCAAATTCCATTTCTTTTTTTATTTCCATTTCACCTTGGAAAAGGACATTCTCAAAATTTAATGAAGTCTTTTTTTTCTGCTTTGTGACAAGGATACTGGTAAAAAAAAAGAGAGAAAAATTGTTTTTATTTTTTTTTTGTTTTAATTTTTCTTTTCTCCTAAACAATTACACATTTTGTAAAATGAGCAAATTTAAATTCACTCTAGAATTCATTTTGTGTTTTTGTTTTATTTTTTTTTTGTTTTTTGACCCCCACTTCATGGCGAGAGATTTTTTACTACTAAATTCAAATAAATTTTTTATGTACCTAGTTGAAAGTAACTAGTATTTCTGCAGTATTATAACATACGAGTAGTATTTTGAGAGAGGATTGTGAGTTTATTAAAATAAGATATTCGTATAAGAATAACTAATGGAAATTTCTTCACACAACTGCAGAACTGATGGATGACATAATCAAAAGAACGAGTCAAGACAAAAATATCAAAAAATGGTTCTCCTTGAATTGGATGCGAATCAGTGACCTACCGCTTTCTGGACCGGCGCTTTACAAAATGAGCTACCGAGGTATGAAGAAATTACAATCGACTTGTTCGTCACACTGCTTTATATTGCAATCTATATGATTACTAAGTATTGTTTACATGATATTTGAAATGTGCAATTGAATTAATAATAAATGCAAACAACTACACGTTGTTTTTTTAATTAATTATAATAACAAGATATTAAATTACAAATCATAAAGAGAAAAATATTATTAAAATAAATTATTTCTTAATTATACATATTGTGAAGCAAACAGTATAGGACCACCGAACTGTATAGGAAACATTTCAATTTCACTTCCATATTTATTCGCTCCCAAATATAGCACGCAGATATCGATTTCTGCTTTGTTTTAATCATCCATTTGGTTATACCGAAGCAAGTAACTATTCATACTATATAATCAAATATTATAAATATTTATAATTTCTATAAATAAAGGCTTTTATAACACAAGCCTTTTTATTTCCATTTGTGCCACATTGTATATAGCGTTACTATGCCTCCCTATCAATGTTACTATGCCTCACCAGAGACCTCCCATCATCAACGCATTTCTTTATATATTTCGATATCATAAAATAGATATCGTCTAACTAAATTAACATTCTGTATTTCCTTAAATTCCTTCGAGTACATAAAAATTTAATTCAACTGAAACACCAAATTATTATTTAAAATAGAGACTTAAACCTTAGTTTTAATGTTACATCTTATATAATTTAAGGAAACAGTAAGTGGGGTAAACCTAACAAAATTCTAATTGATTTTTATTAAATTAATATTATTAAAGGTTTGTACAGCCTTTAGTGTCAGTTTCATTGAATATACACATTAAAATTATAATTTAAAATATTCTATTTTATGAAGTCACAATGAAGCCACTACACAATATTTATAATAAAAAAAAGATTTAAGGACTCAATCAAATTTCAAATGAAAATAAAGAAAAAAAAATTCTCTGCAGATGTTTTGTTTCTTTTTTTTTTCTATTCGTTACTCAAGAAGAAAAGGCAAAATTTATTCCTGGAGAGAGAAAATAAAACCACTTCCACCATTCTCAGGTTATACACTATCTTATGTTCTCCCAAAAGATTGCATAAGAAAAAACTTGTCAGGAAGAACAAAAACAAAAAGGAATATGAAAATTATATCCTTGGTATAACAAAATAAAAGCAAAACTATATAATTTTTGCCTAAAAAAATTAAAATGAAAATATTTTATAAAAGTTTATTTGAAAATTATTTAGCCTCTTTAGCTATTCACAGCTTTTACTTCAAAAAAAAAAAAAAGAAATCAAAAGGAAAACTGAAACAGGCGAAAATATTAAACGAAATAAAAGTACGTTTTCTGTCAGAACTTGAATATTATTATAAAAAGGATCTGTAACTTTTACAGATTGAATAAGAAAACATAAAAAAAAAACTATTTGAGAAATGCAACATAGCAGAATTGAGGAAATGAAAAGGGAAGGATATTCGCTCTAGCAGTGTATAACAACTTGTAATAATTTCCCTTCACATTTTTTTTTTTTGTTTCCTTTTTATAGTTTTATTATACACTGACTATTGCCATTCCTTCATTTTTTATTTTATACTTTTAAAATACAATTTTTGTTACTTAAATTTAAATAATTTTTTATACTCTTTACTTTCTTTCCGAAAAGTGACAGTAGATGTTATAAAATTGTCATAAATGGAGATACGTTAATAAACTGGGTTAGTATGATTAATAATATGAGCGGTATGAAATGAAACGTTATCCTTTTAGTGACAAGCTATGGCTTATTAAAATTGTCAGAGCACTGAATCAGTTTTAATTTTTAATACATTTCTCATTTATAATAATATTTTTAATAAAAATTTCCATCTTTAAATTTTTTCAAACAAAATATGACAACCATATTGTAAAGAATTCCCATATGATAAAGAATAAATTTTTTCCAAAATTTAATAGCAAATATTAAGACAGCCACATTCAAATAATATTATAAAGCTGTAAATAATTTTTAAAATTAAATTTAAATAAGTAGTTTTTAATAGCTATTATAGCTAAGGAAATAGACATATAAACTAATAATTAGGTAGAAAGTGATTAACCATTGTTAAATTTTATACAAAAGTTTTTAGTAACACTGTTTTAGTTTTAAAATTTTTAAGTCAAATATTATTTAAACACGAAAATTTTAAATACATACATTGAATACAATAGGACCTAAATATTTAGTTAAAACCGTCACATAGAATTCTGATCGTAGCTCTATACCAAAATTAATATCAAATTACAAGAGATAAAAATAATTTCTACTGGAGACTGTACCTGTTTCTCAAAATTTAATATGCTACAACCAAGTGTAATATTAAAATTTTTGAATACATGAGTATATTTTACTTGAGCAAAGTGGCCAGGTTGAAAGCATAAGTGCAAAATGGAGGCTGAAAATGAAACTTGAAAATTTATAGTTTTAAGATTTGTGATCATTTTAGACACTTTACTGACCAGGAAATCTACTCAATATTGTGCATAATTTTACATAATATTGTTTACATATCAATATTATGCATATAATGAAATACCCTTTCATGAATACCTTTATTACCAGAAATTAACAAAATAATATGAAAAATACGAGAAAGAAATGTATCATAATCATAACCATAAGATAACCGACAACAACTCCAAAGATCGTATTAAATTTTTTGTAATTTCAACAAAAGCCGCTTCTTTTTTTGCGGAACAATTGCGTATCTACATTTTTACTCAAATTTAATAAACAAATTTAAAAAAATGTATTTGTATACATATTTTTTGCAAGCACACATAAAAAACACGCACACACACATATAAATAAAATATGCATTATTTTTTATAACATGGTTTACAGTTTCGTATATCAAACTAGGGAACAAAAAAAAAGCAAATATGTAGTAATGGTAGTAGGTATAAAACCTGTTCCTGGAAAGAGATAACATTTTTATGATGAAAAAATTTATAATAAAAAAAATATTACATGAGATCTAGCGCATAAAAGTAGAAAAAAAAGCATAACAAAATAAAAAGATAGAAAAACAGAATTGCGGAAAATTCTTTTGTAAAGACACGAAAAAAAAAGATTCAAATGAAAATTATACTGAAAAAAAAAATGAAAATACTCTACTGAAAATAGAATTTTGTGAACCATATTTTATAGATAGATTCTGTACTGTGAAATTATTAACATAACAAATGTAAAACGAAAGTATCTCTTTTATTAATGTCATAAAAACCAAACCAAACAAAAATCTTCAGTAAACAATACGAAAACAAACAGCTAGTTACAAACTAATTTTATTAAAATAAATTTCATAAAAATTTAAAAAAAAATAGGAATTTTAAATATTTGCATTTAAATTTTATGTTGTTCGTAAAAGTTCTCTTGCCTGCACGTCTATTGTTTAAATTTAAAACAACGTTATTCTACTCTATACTTAATTTAATGTAAAACTAGTTGCTTTCCAACTTGGTATGATACGTTTAAGTATGATAACCATTTTAAAAATGTGAAAATTGTAGAAGTACCGTAGTCAGTAATTCTGATTGCGATGCCTAATAAAAACTTAAGGACTGTGAAAAAAATTGAATTATATAGAAAGTAAGACAAGCATTTCTTTTATTTTAAAATTTAATTTAAATTATTTTAAATAATTAATAAGCAAATGGCATTGGTATGCATGTAGTCGTGACAATGTGACCTTTCTAAGACAAATATTAAAAAATTTGAAAGATAAAACAACTGAAATCTTAATTCGGCACGTTAGTCGCTACGATAATGTCAGAAAAATTTTCATTTGTGTCATGATAACTTTATTAGATAATTTAGTTAAAAATGTATCAAAGGGACTTAATGTAACACAGAAATAATTCCAACATGTTTGACATCCAAACAAGATACAACAAGATACAAAAAATATAATGCAAATGTATCGTTTGCGTCGAATATGTGTGATTAACGTAGTTTTCTAGAACCTGAGATTTCAATGGCTCATGTAGAACTTCTTACCGTCAGACACATATGACTGACATGACGATAAACGTGTCAATATATTTGCAAAAATATTTTTCACCCCATAATATAGAGTGCACACAAAATCGCCATTTTCGCAAGTACAAGATGGACACTTTAAATAAGTCCTATTAGAGATTAATATTTAGTTTCACTCGGAAAAAAACTGCTTATATTAAGGATTATTTATTTGGAAGTTGATGGGCTCTCAACACGCTCAAAACTAATATGTTTTTGCGAATAATATTTTGTTCTAACACAATTTCAACTGTTATTATTATGCCCGTTTGCTTTTCGATACCGAACTTCCAGTCAGATAGTTTAAAAATGTATTTGCCAAATTCTCCAAAGTTTAAGAGTTTACATGTAGTTAGTATCCCTAACCATCCATATTCAGTATTAATAATTGAAGATGTGTGTGTAGGCCTTCGATTAGTATCTATAATTATATTAATATTATGTAACTTTTTTATGTAGGCCTTTTCTTTAAATTTTGTTAGTTTGTATTTTATTGTATAATATTTCAATGAAATCAATCTCTAATCTCAATTTGGAATATTTATACAATTCAGAATATATAAAAAAAAATATGTTTTTATACGGTTTTCCTCTAAACTGCAAGTGTTTATAACCCATAACCATTATTACTCATAAGTACAATACTACATTTACGTATATTTATTACTTATATGTGCAGCAACATCAGACTGAGTAATGGACTGTAGTTAAGTATAATTGTTACCACTATTTGAGATACTGCTAATGTTATGAGTGTGTGTATTTTATGCTGTACAAAAACCTATACGAATTTTTTATGAAAATTTAACGAAATTGATCCTAAAATCAAATAAAACTTACACTAAAACCGATTTAAATTTTTCAGATTAATTCAATAATTAACTATCAATTAAAAATATTGATAAATTTTTTAATTTCCAAAATACAAATAAATTTTATTCCACATAACTTTGATAATTATTATTGTTTTAAAATTTTAAGTTTATTGCGATTTTTATTGCAATTGTAAAATAAAAGGTACCGCAACACTGAAAGTATTTTGTATACGATGAACTTTAGTTGTAAAAAACAAATTCTTTCTTATTCTCTGAAATCGTTAATTTCTTGGAAAACTAAGAAAAAATTAAAACACTTTTCAATCAATTCACAAAGAATTTTTTTACTCAATACTTGTTTTATTTTGTTTTTTGAAGCATTAAAAAACTTAAGTTTATTAGCACTTTAATTACTTTGTTAACTTTGTTTTTTTTTTAAAGAAAAAAAAAATTTTACAACCAAGTTTTAAGTGGCTTACAAAACCTTCAAATTGGATAAATTATTTTTAATTTTTGCAATTTTTTTCTTTTGAACATTGAATGGTTCTTTGAAAAATCTTTTTATGGTAGATATGTTAAGGAATTTTATTAATAAAAAAAACTTTAAAATAAATTTAAGACTATTAGTAAAGAAAAGAGTAAATAAATATTTTGAAATATGTATATATGTACAAGTATGTTTTATGTGAAATTGATTCACATAATATAGGTGCCATATTTCCAATTTTAAGTTCATTACTGATTATCTTATACGTCTTGCTAAACATGGTATTACAATAATGCTTACAAAAAATACTACCTATATGAAAATTTTCCTATAAAAAGCAGAAAATTATCAAATGAAATGCCAACAATTACAAATTTTCGCCTGCTACTTTAATAATGAACCATATAATTATTAGAGTATTTGTTTATCATATAATTTATGTCTCATGTTATTATACGTCTTGTTATGAAGATTACAAGTATAGAACCTTCTATTCCTCTGCATTATTTGAAACTAAAAGACAGATTTTCCAAGTATATAAGAAGTTTGAAATTTGATAGTGAGGTTGTTGGTTCAAATTTATTTAACAAGCAATCATCGCTTTCGACTGTAGCTAGAAAATATTCCTAAAGAGTTTAATGTTTTTGATTTAATGTAATATTTTTTTGTAATAGGAATACCTATATGTTTGTTTTCAGTACACTCTTAAAAATTTCCGTAATTGTACGAAAAACAAACACATTCATAATGGAACAACTGGAAAATTTATTTTTTTAATAAGAAATAATCTAGCTATTAAAATAACAAAATTTATGACAATTAATTTCATTATTAGTTCGATACTATACTAAGTACAAGTTTAAAGATTTTCTTAAAAATTTTACCGTAAATTCAATTTTTAAATACTTAACTATTAATATACCTAAACAAGTGCAAACACTTTCTTAAAAAAAAAATAACAATATAGCTACTTAATTCATTTTCATAAATATACCAAAATTAATATAAATTAAAAAAAATTGCATACTTTTCGGAGAAATAAAAAAAATTAAGTGAAAGCTTAAAATTCTTAACTTAATAGTCGAATTCAAAGGTAAATTAAATGAAAAAATTAAGATAAATTACTAACACCAAAAATCTTGACTTACAACCTAATTTCAAGTGGAAAACGCTATGAAAACAAAATTGTTTTAACAAAAATTTGATTGAGATATCACACTGAGTAGTAGTCATTTTTGTTGTTGTAGAGTTTAACTATGCAATTTTTGCGTACCCAATTACAAATATGCTTGTGGTTCAGATAAAACAAAAATTGTTAATAAAAGCAATTTAAGAGGCCTAAAAATTTTTTTTTCGAGAAAATAGGTTGGTTTCTTGGAAATCAATCGGTGTTTAAAATTTCAGCTTTCGGTTTTAAAAGCTATAGAAGTTTTATAAACAGACGTACGGTAAGAGGCAGGGAGCTATACTACAAAAAATCTACAAAAAATTTTTCGTTTTACTAGAATACATGCCTTACCACATAGCCATAAATATCAAAAATATTTATATAAAAATATTTTCTACTCTCGTTTTTTTTTTTCCAGAACAACTTTAAAAATTTAAATTGATGATAAAATTCAACACAAGTTCATCTAACTCCTTTATATATGAACAGATAATTAAATTAAAAAGCTAAAAAAAATTTAATGATGCGCTCGTAAATCAATAATGATGACAAATTCTTCTCTGAGTTGATAAACTCACAATATCTATACGTAAAAAACATAATAAAGTAACTAGACAATTTAAAATTTAATTAATTAAAATTCTCTATTATTACACTTTAGTTGTATGTAATGCGCTTTGTCATTCTCTCACATATAATATCGTAAACTTAATAAATTAAATTACAAAATCTCTTTTCGTGAAAATTCAATAATAATTGACTTTTCTTTTTTCGCAATTTCCTTGTTCTTGTTAAAAATGAAGCTATAATTTAATTTTTAGTTTAATTAAAGAACATTTTATTGAAATCAAAGTTTTTTGAGATATTTAAATATTTTTTTGTTCAGTCTTTTTTGTGGAATCAATTAATTTCTTTAGCTTTACAAAAATATATTACAATTATACTAGTACATAAGTGGGTAAAGTGCGGCCAATTGGCAGTATGCGGCCCATTGAACTTCAAAATGCGTTCAACCATTCTGCTTTCAAGAAAAAAGAAATATTTGATTGCGACTAATAAAATTTGAAAAATTCTTTTCAAAAAAATTTTAAGAAGTCCATCATAGATAATGTAGATATAGGTACGAAAAATTCCGTACAGTTTTATAGGTACAAAAATATAGGTACAGTTAAAAATATCACTTCTTCTTGTAAGTATGTAATATAAGACTCTCTAGTGGCCTTTACTCATACTCACATTTTACATATTTGCCCATAACACACAAAAGTTTGCCGACTGTTGTTGTGTTTAGTCATGAATATCATGCTAAAATTTTATATTTTTAACATTAAAACTTCCATAAAAGTTTTGATGAAATTTTCAAAAACTAGCTTAAAAAATCCTGTTTATCTCGTATTTTAGCTGGAAAACACAATTTAAAATTTTTAAAATTTCAATTGCATAAATTGTTCTAAAATATTTTTCGAATACTGTAGGCGTTCCACTGATGTTTTCAAAAATTTCCGTAAAAGATAAATTTAGTTGCGTTAAAATTTATTTTCAAATTACTTTAGTGAAGTTGGAAAATAAATTAGATATCGAGCTTCTCAATATAAAATTGAATATGAATATTTAAAAAAAATTTTGACAGAAAGTTACTAAAAATTTAATTAACTTAATAAAAATAGAAATTTTGCAATGAAAACCATGAACTTTAAACTTTAAAATAACTAAAGCTAGTATATTTAAAATTTATAACTTCTCAAATTACAGGTTCCATTATAAATAATTAATATGAACACTATAACTTGTTGAAGAGCATATCGTTCCATTTACTAAAACCTTAACCATAAAAATTTAGCAAAAACCTTAACTTTAATTTAACAAAACATAAAAAAGAAAATCTCATCCAAACTTATTATCCTTTCATTTTCTCTATTTCTTCTTCTTCTTCTTCCCATTTTTAATAACTTCCTTTTTTCAACTTTTGCATGCAACCAGTGTGTACTTGAAAATAACTATAAAAAAAAAAATGTAAAAAGAAAAAATGAAAAAACAAAATGGCGCCAGTAATTATTTTAAATTCTTCTCCTTCATATTATGTCCGCTTTCCAGAGAATAAATTCAAACGAACAAACGTATAAACATGTTCATTGTCTGCAAATTTCCAGTTATACCATTATCATCTACAAGTGTACGCTATTTAATATTTTGAAAGTATAAAAGAAGAAAAAAAAAAGAAACCATCAAAATAGCTTATAATTTATAATGCCAATTAAAAAAAAATTGAATTGAATTGAAATAGTAAAAACCCTGTTAGAAAATTTATTCAAGGGCAAGGTCATCACGCAATTATTTATATATGTACATAGAATGTGTACAGAAATTCGTTTATATTATCCATATACAAGTTCTATATATTATTATGTATGTAGAGGTTTTTCTTTAAGAAAAATAAATATTGTAAAGTGCAGGGTATTTTTTTAATAATGTGTTCGGTATATGAAACTCAAAAATAATATCAAACCAAACAGTGCGTGTTCTTCCACTGTTATGTAGATTGTATAGTGTTTGAGTGTGACTGTTTAGTTCGTTTTAGATATATATACGTTGTATATGAAAATTTCTGTTGCTTGGAATAATAAGGCATTGGTATCGAATGAACGAGAAGCTGCTTGTGACTTTGGCTCTAACACTCGTGATATAAAGGCAAATTTCGAATAAAAATCTCTAATATGATTTCAAAAATTTTAAAAAATTAAGAATGTTGCAAACAAAACGCAATTGAAAAATTATAAAACTATTTCTGAATAATATTAAATATCTTTTTCTTCTTATTATTAAGATTTTTTAATCACACAGGTCTATTTGGCACAATTTTAGTCGGCCTTCTTTCGGAGATGTTTAGTTTTCCTCAAATTTAATTGAGTTTTGTCTCTTTAATAAAATTTCTGTTTTGATACCTCGTTCGCTTAGGTTTAATACCTAAGTGATAAGTTTTGCTTATATACACACATACCAAATATTTAACTAAAAGTTATAATACTTAAACCCCCGGTATTATTAAATTTGTGTGAATATACATTTATTATATTGGTTTAACTGTAGTTGCCAAGGATTTTTCTTTTAATGGATTTATTCAAAATCATGAAAAAGAAAATAAAAGGAAAATATGAAAACGATAATCTCAAGAAAGAATTGGATAATTTTTTTTTTCTTTTTTTTATATTGTTTTGTAAGTGGTCATAGAAATTGCATTCCTAGCAGTCTAGAATAAAATATGTTGTAGGTGTTGAAGACTACACAATAAATATATTTGATATAATAACAAACTGCTTTAAAACTATACTTTTCATATACATTAGAAGAGATCCTTTTTCTATTTACCACAAAATCATCGGGATTTCTCTTAATAAAATGCTACTTTGTTCAAACTTAGAAATGAAAAATTTCTATATTTTATTGAACAAATAAAACAATCCTTCATACTACATTATAGGAAATGCCTTTCAACAATAATTTATTTTATGTGCAATTAAAATGAAATTTTATTTTTTAAATAATTTTTTTATAGTTATACGTTTTCATTGTAAAACAATAAAAATTGCGTTAAAAAAATAACAACTTATTTATCAATGCTTATATTTTTAAATAAGACTGCCTTTTAAGTATAACAGAGATGGATAATATGATAAAGTATAAAATCCTGACATTGTTTCATTCTCGTGTATAAAGTAAAAGTTTTAAGCAGAATAATAAAATTTCAATTTGTTATAAACAACCATGCACTTAAGAAGTGAAAAAGAAAATTTTGTAAATATTTGGCATTATTCTTCGCAGACCTACAATAATAATATGATTGAGATTTAACTAAAATTACAAGGGAGTAAATTAAAGGAACGAAAAAAATAAAATATTTTTAAAGTAATTGAAATCATTCCCCTTAATTCCAAATAGACTAAAGAAAACTACTAGAGAAACGAGTTTTCTGCTATTAAAGACTTGCTTTTACATTTCTAAATTCAAATTTATCAATTTGAATTAAGAAGTTAAGAACTTGTATATTTTGCTTGGCAATGTAAAACTTAAAAAATGATCAAATCCTTAATTGATATCAAAAACTTACTTGTATTTTTCGATATCCCAATTAGTTTTTGAACAAGGATCAAAAATGAAAGCAAATTTATAAAAATTATCTCAAAATTTCATGGTAATTCTCAAAATCGTATTTTTATTATTACGATAAATCATTGTAATTCTTAATCTGTTGTAAAACAAATACCCTACAAAATCTCTTGCAATATACGTATTAAGTTAAGTAGTTTCTCAAAAACTCATATCATTTTAGATTTTCATAAATAATTTAAGAAAAATCAATTCATTCTTAATATTAAAAGTTCATGGTCATGCATTTGACTACATAAATATCTTCTGTATAATTATCATTTTGATTGACCACTCTACAGTTTATTCATAAATCCGAATAAAATTGCTGTAATATTATTGAATAAAAAAAAACAAAAATGTAATATAAAAATATTCAATAACCGACAGCATTTTCGTTTTAAAGTGATTTTTGCTATATTTTTAAAATAAAATTCCCAAGAATTAATATTTTTTACATTCTTCCATTTTTGTTTATAGTGGATACTGAATTTTATACGATATCCTCTTACTATATTCAAACATTTCCCCTGCGATCTTAAAACGGTCCTTTGAAATTATTCATATCATGCACATACAAATAAATTGTACTTATGTGGTATATACATACGAGTGATAACTTAAATAAAATATAAAGAAATGTGAAATAAAAAGGAACCACTTTCAGAATTCAATTATAATCGAAATCGAAGAGTGAATGTAATTCATTTTATATTGGTCATAAAATTCAATACATTTACAGCTGCACTGCATATATTTTGCAATTTAACATAAATAAATTTATATAGAGGGTGATTCTGCAACTCAATAAATCAGATATAAGTAAATTAGGAAAAATGAAAGGGAAAGTAAATAGGAAAATTTAAAAAATTTTATTATCGAAATAAAAATAGAATAAATCACAAATCTTTTGAAACTAACTAACTTTCTTTGAAAATCTTAATAATTCCGCTCAATAGAAATCTTCTAGTTCGAAAAATTTTCATAACATCGGCTTCTTATTTTCTTTCAAAAACGGTCATTGGCAGAGTAGACAGACACATCGAATCTCGAAAATTTAAAACCTATCCTTTTGATCACTTTTTTCAAATGGTAGTGTCCTATTAAAGAACTAACTAACTATAAATCCTTCACAGTAGCGTCTGTCTCCTTATTTAATTTTTGCGTGGCCGTACTGCCTTTTGAGCTTTTAGTTAATTTAAACGATTTTAATAATATTTAATTTTCATATTTAATTTGCAAATCGCAAAATATATAAACCAGTAGAATTTTCTCGAAATATTTTTGAACACTAAACCATCGAAGTTTGACTATCATTTACTTATATAGATTTTCTCAGCAATAATAACATTTCGTTCTAGTAAAACCACCCTGTTGATGAATATTTCCATTATTAATATTGAAATAACGGATATGCAAGTCTGTATACATTTATGACTGTATATATCTATAAAAAGAATAATTTAAATGAATAGAGCATTTTACGTGACCGGCTTTTGAAATAAATCAAATTTTTAATACGTTCACTGAAAAAAATAATAAAGTAATAAAGTGGTAATAAAATTTTAAATTGCAAGTATGGTTTCTTGTTTCACACGATTTGAAAAATATAAAAGGTTCCAAGAATTTCTACGGAATTCGTTTTATAAAAATGTGATTAAGGAAAACCAATGAAATTTTCAGCATAACTATAATATTATTGATACAGTTAAAGGTTTCGCTTGAACAATTATAATTGCTTAAGTAAACAGGAAATACTCTATGACTTTGTTCTGGTTTTGGGTTTATTCAAATTATTCGTTTAAAATCAAAATAAATATTATATGAGTAATTTTCAAGAGCTTATTTTAATTATTTGAAATCGCTTCTTTATGCGGATTAATTTTTGTTTAATTTTTAAGAACTTGTTAAATAAAATACATTAATATTAATACATTCATTAACAAATTGTATAGTATATGAACTATTCACTCACGTAAAATTAACCGCTAAATATGAGCCAATTTTATAATTCATTGCTGAAAACATGCGAAATTCACTCCGAATTCTTAAAACATAAATTAACATTAAGGAAAAAAACCAAAATTCCTGTAGTAAAAATTTCGAAAAAATTATACTTATCTAATAGGACCGTCGACGATAATAATTCGTGCCACTATTTTTATCAAGTGGTATCTAAATTCTCGCATTACAATTTGCCTGAAATTAAAAGCAAGAAATTTAATTTAGTTATTTAAATTTAAATATGTTATAAAAGAAACAATTAGCTATAATCAAATTTAAGGAAAAAAATTAGTTATTTTATTAATATAGAAAAACTAATTAAAATTAAGAGTGTCGTAATACCCTTTTCATAATGATTTCAGTTTACTTTTGTTTTCGGAAGAACGAAATTCTAGTTTCTAAAATTAAAATGTTTGTTTTAAAGTTTTTTTTAGGAAGCTCAGAAATTTAAAATTTTTTTGGAACAAATTTTTTAAATTTAAATTGCTTACAATTAGTGAATTTACATGAAAGTAAACTGCATTTAAATATTTTTGAAAATATAAAAATTGCAGATAAAGCTATTGAACATAATCTTTATTGAGAAAAATTATATTAAGTTTAACTGATCCACAAGAACAATATCGTTGAATAATAGTAATAAAAAGATAATAAACCTGGCAGATAAAAACTCAGTTTTTAGCAAATAATTTTACACACTTCTATCCTTAGAACTGCTGACAAATTATTACGGTCAAGATTTGTAGCCGAAAATTATAACATTTTTGCCTTAAAAAGCTTCCATTAAATTTCTTGTAATTTTTAAGAATAAAACATTTTAAGGATGGGAAGTAAAGGTCACCGCATAGACTATTGAATTAAAACCACCTAGACTTAGTAGGGTTGAAGCCACTAATGAGACCTTTCTAGTGAGCCCTTTTACAGCTCGTAAGTTATTTGAAAGCTGAGGTATTGGAGTTTAAAAAAATTTGTAACGAAAATAAAAAAAAATTAAAATAAGGGTTTTTTACTATGTCACCGCTTATAATAATTTATTATTGGTTTACTAGATAAACAAAAAGAATTTTAAAGGAAAAGATTTACTTTTCGTATCAACTTATTTTCTAGAAACATTAAAATTGAAGATATTGTTTTTATATGTTACTAAAACAGTATTACAATATTATTACTCCATTGATCTGATACCTGATGGCCGGGTTTTATTACTTGAACAAACACTTTCACTTCAATATTTCAAAAAGTAACATTCACGTAGTAATCAAAAATTTAATAATTCCAGAAAAACCATCTGTTACAATTCAATTTTCATAGAAATAAACGAAATGATCAGTTTCCAAAGTTTCTCGATGCAAATATTTATACTGTAAAAAAAATATCCTTCAATTACCCGGAGTTATTTAAATTAAGATATTATAAAAACCGAAATGCATTTTGTAGAAGTATCATAAATTTTAACAAATTTATTAGGTAAATAAAATTAAATCAATGCGTGGCTATTAAATAAATCTTAACTAATATCGACAATAAATTTGCGAAGAGTAAGCAAGGGATACTCCTGCAAGATTGATTAAATTGATTACAATTTAGTTTTTTATGTTTCTTGAATCAACAGCACCATCTTTTTATATTGATATAAAATATAATTTTTTTTTTAAATATTATTATATAAATTTCTTATAAGATTCCTGAACTGATTATGAAAATAATCGTATAAAAATTGAAATTTTCCGGAAAATGCACTCAAAAATACTTTAATATTGATAATAAAATTGATTCACAGCATTCATTCCAAATGAAATAACGTAAAGAGGAAAAAAAACTTTCAATATTTCAATCAAACTGTGTATGTCTTTATTGAAATAAAAGTTGAATTTAAAAAAAAAAGGAGTTCAAATGCGTATCATAAAGAGATTAAAAATATTTTGGTCGGTCTTAAAGAATTTTTAAGGAAAATATCAAGAATAAAATAAAGTGAAAAAGGATGAAAATTTTATAAACTGAACAGGATGAAAAAGGATTTGAAAGGCATCTGTATCTATAAGTAAACGGTTTTCCATTATGTAACTGCACTTGGCTATTTGAACCTATCTTTCAATATTTCCGAAGTAACAGTACTGATTATATTTAATGTTATGAATTTATATATAGCAGAGTGAGTACAATTTTGATTCAAACGCCACTTTCGTTATTATTGACTTAAGAACACTTCCATAGCTTTTCGATGACGATCACTCAGGGTATGCAATGCATTTTTCGCTATCTCATTTAATTTCACAGATATAAAGACATCCTTTTGATCTACGTCAATTTCAATTTGAAACATATGTATCTTGGTTCATATCTAAAATCGTTTGCGTAAAAGAATATTAAGGTTTATTTGTACTATTCCAATTACTTGATTATGTAATTTGATAAGTTCGGTGAATTTTTAATAATATTCTGTAAAAATTTTAATAAAATCAAAGAAAAGTTTTATAATTAAAGAGGCGTTTATGAAAAATTAATGCACTAGTTAATTTTTTTATCGATACTAAATCATATAAAAATAATTGCTTGCATTATCCGATTTCTTAACATTTCCACTCTAGAATAGAAAATATTTTTAGTCCAGCATCTAACACAATTTATTTACCTTAGCATGCTATTAGTGTAAAAAAAAACTCCCAACGGAGCAATATAACGCAAGCACAAAAAAAAAAAATTCGCAGAATAGAAAATGTTTGAAGAATATTATTTCCATTTAAAAAAACAATAGAGAAGGGAATAAAAAAATATCGAAACTATTTATGTAAAAATCTTTAAGCATTTGAAGCATAACATTGGCACGTTTCATTGGAAAAATAAAGAGAAAAAGGATAGGAAGCACTAAAGGTTAAAAGAGTGGTAGCATTTGAAGATTTCATTTGATTTGAAAAAAATTGTGGAAAATTTCAATAAACATTTTGTACTTTTATAATATGGGATAATATTGTTTCCTAGGCAATTTTAAATATAACACATGCTTTATACGGCTTTCAAAAGTAAGATTTAATTTCATATCATATTTTAAGGTTATATCAAAATATGCGAGTAAAAGATTTTTATGAAAAATTTATAGACACATTTTCAATTATGACTATTTTTAACCAATTATTAATTTTCCTTTAATACAACCAATTATTAATTTTAATTTAATCCTTTTAATGAATATGCATTGTGCATAAACCAGGGAGCATCCTCCATATTAAAAAGAATATTATTCCGGATTTTTTGTATCTGTTTCAGGTGTATTTTCTTGACACAAATCAATAGCTGCATGCCATACTCGTACGTTCAAAAAGACTTTATTATTTGATTATAATATATAAATACCTTGATCTTTGTTGCTAATCTAAACTTACGACCAAGGAGCCAATAAGTTTTTCTATATTTCTGGCTATTATACTTTTATTTATAGCAAAAAAATCAAATAATAAAAGCTGTAATTAAAATACACCACAATATTATTCATATTACGAGCAGATTGTTATGATAAGGGACTCAAACCATAAAATGGAAAAAATATTATTATATAATTGCTTTGAAATCTTGGAACACGCTGCGTTTTTTTTTAATCTTATTTCAATAGACTTTTCTCTAATAAGGAAATATATCGCTCTGTTCTTATATATACGAGTACAATAATTTATGGTAATTTGTTCAAATCCTTTTCTTGTTTTTCAAATTTAAGTTACTTATTTTTATAATACCCTAAAAATATTCTAAAAAGTTATTTTTAAAAATATATTCTATTTAAATCATTAAATTCAAAATTACAAAAATATTTTGATTCTAAATGAAATTTATGATTTATTGTGACTTAAAATCTAAAGTAATTGGAAACGAATTCCATTTTTATTTTAAAAATATGAGATAAAATTAGATCGTAGATACGCACAAGTGTCTTCAAAAATAATTTCTTCAAAAATTTATTTATATAATATTATTGTACTCATCTGAGAATAAATTTATTTAATGAAAATATTTTGGCCTTTTGCTCCTGCTTCAAAAAATTAATCAAAAATATTTTTGTGTATTAAAATTAACATGATTGTTTCGAGTCCCAAAGTGCTAACATCATAAAAAGTGAAATTTTTAAAATAATTATTAAAGTTGCACTTTATGTAATTGATGTTTTGGCGTAATGGGGAGCTATTTAATTTTAGCATAACCAATCATAAGTTTATCATGGAAAATTTCTGATAGAAATACCTCAGATATCCTTAATCAAGTCTTAAGATTTTTTTTATTTCAAATTTTGTTTTGCATCAAACACTTCAAACTTTCCAATTTCAAATACTTTAAAATACAAAAAAGAAATGATTTTTAATTATTCCTCAATGCTGGATAAAAAGTCCTTGAATTAATAACTGATTTCTTTTCATATTGTAATTTTTAAAGTTAATTTTAAGAAATTTATATTTTTATAATTAATATGGTATAATTTATTTCAATTTAATTAGCTATATTATTTTATTATAAATTTAAGTGATTGCATGTTAAAATAATATTTTTAAAAGAGGAGTTAACCAAAAAATTAAAATTATAAAAGAAAATTGACCTTCCCCCCATATTGTTATATTTATAATTTTATTAATTTTATAACAAGGAGTTTATATTTTTTATAACAACTGACAAAAAACATGCAAGTAAAATTAAAACACAAAAATATTTAAATAATTTGTAATCAGGAATTTATATGAAAAAAAAAATCATAAAAAATATCATTTAAATAAATTATTAAAAATATTTTAGAAAATTTAAAGAATTTTATAAATAAATTAATATTCGTGCTTTTAAAATCCTTGACCTTTGTTGAACTTTATATGTTTTAATATGTGTAGATATATAACGAATAAATTATGAAAGTTATATGAGAATTAAATTTAAACAATAGAGAAATTCATTTCTACTATTATAATAAATTCCTTCAGTTTTCTACTTAATTTGGAATACACTTATTTTAAATAATATAAACAAAAAAATTTTTTAGGAATTTTGGTATAAAAACTAATACAGGGTAATAGAAAAACACGCCAATTTCATTTCTATCACCAACAAGATTATTTTTAGTATAAAATAAATTGAACACAATTATTACAGTACTGAGAATAAAATATAACAGCTAATTAAATAAAAAACGGCTCGTCTTCCCCTGTAAGTATGCAATTTTATATTATTAATGTAAAAATTATTACGTAAATATTATTACTCAAGAATAATGAAAACGCAGAAAGGAGATGGTTAAGATAAGAAATTTGCTGCCTAAATAAATATAACTGCAATAAGCCTTAAAATCTCAATTAAAAAAATTAGAACAGTTGAAGAATAAGAGTATTATTGTAAAACAAATGCAAGAAAATTAAATACAATGAAAGAATGTTCTTAAACTTATACTCCCTAATTCAAATTTCTATTGAGAATTCCACAAATATCCACACGAATTCTAGCAATATTTTATTTACAACTCATTCTAGCTCAGAAACTAATAAAACACATAGGTTTTACGTACGCACAAGCTTTCAATTTAAATAAATTTATCATAATTTTTAAATTTTGTTTGTTATACTCGTACTAGATTGTAGTTGAATGTACTAATTTTTATGATTAAGTATATAATATAATGACAATTACTAGGGGTCAATAGAATTCAAAAATATTAATTAAGAAATCATATTCATTGTTGTAGCACAAGTTTATTGTCCTAATTATATTGTCATTTTTTCCTTAACAAAAACTTGTTTGATAAAGGAAAAAAAGAAAATAATTTTTAGACATCTCAGTAGCCACTTAATTGTTGCTATCATTTCTTAGAAATTTAATTTTCTATAGAAAAAATCTTTGGTGACAATAATGACGCTTCTTTTTATATCAACTTTTGTAATATTAATTCATAATGGTTTTTGTTTCGTTGTAAGTTAATTTTTTATTTTTTTTTTTTTGATTTTCCTTTTTTAAGAAAATCTCACAATAAACTTCAAATATGTCTTAAATTTTTTTCCCTTGTTTTTATATTAAGGACATTCTCAAACTATATAGATTTTTTAGTTAAATATTTTCTTATATAAAATCTTAAATATTAAATTGCTATGTTGATTGATGTGTTCAGATTTGTCTGTCACTATTCATTGCTCGTATTCATTTTTTTTTTGTTGCTTAAATAATGTGTCGTTAAAGATGACCTTTCTTTTTTCAAAAATTTTTTTAAGAAAAGTAAATATTTTCTTTATAATTCTATTGTCCTCTCTTTAAAAAGGACAACAAAATTGTTATTTTATGGTGAAAAAAGAAATAGATTTTTAAGAATTTTTCATATAAGTTGATGAACAAAATAAAAAATAAAAGAAAATGTAAAATTATTGATAATTTTTATGGGACCAAGTTCGATTTGACTTATATTTCAGGGCAATTCAGAATATGTTCGAGCTTTGCCACAGCGAAAAACAATATGATTTCTTTACTACAATTGCGATTTAATTTGTGACTCTCCGAAATATAATATAATTCTCCAATCTAAACAAAATTTGTAGTAGATTTAAAAATAGATTTATAATTTGTTTCATTTCATATCGTTTAATCATTTTGTTCAATTTCTAAGTTGACAGTGAAACAGGTTATAGCTTATTTTGAAATATTTGAATTAATGGTTTGTATATTTCTCTTATTAGGGCAATTATACTACTGAATATTGTAAACTCAGTGTGCCCCAAACATTTTATTACATATTTAAAATTTTATCACATTGTAAGACATCTTCTTTTAAGAAGCTTCCTGTACACTTCTATGATTTTGTCTTATATATTTCCTTATTTCATTTTATTCTAGTATCTAATGTTGTGAATATTTATTTAACATGCAGTTTCTCTGCCTTAGAATTAGACAAATCCTGATTATTAAAATGATTCGTTCTCATCTCGTTAACGATTGTATATTAGACGTTTACTGACTACAAAGAATAGTAGTTTTTCTCTCACGATACTTGTAAAACGAACACAAATGAGAGGTTGAACCAAGAAATTGTTCCCGAATTACCACAAATCATTTTTTGATTTTAGGAGATGAAAAGCGCAATTAAAATATAAAAGTCATAAATAAAAAAAAATTAAAAATATATCACAATCTTCTTTTCATTCTTATCGGCACGACACAATCATTTCAAATTAAAAAAGATAATTTCTAAAAATAATTTAATCATTGTCCTCAAAAAAAAACGGAAATACAAACTATACAGCACAATGAGATTAATAACATTTTAAATAAAGATTACTTTTCTTCAGGTTACACAAAGAAAAGCAAAAAAATCATTCCAGTTGAATTTCCTTAATTTTTCCTTTGGGTTTTTTACCGACCGTATTGTGTAAACAATAGGTAGGTTATGTGATGGCAACAAATTTTGCATATCGAGTTTTCGGTGGGAACGTACTTCTTTATAGTAGGGAAGTGTAAATAAACTATTTTTAGCAACCTGTCGGTCTGTCGGTCTGTCGGTCTGTCGGTCTGTCGGTCTGTCGGTCTGTCGGTCTGTCCGTCTGTCGGTCTGTGTGTGCACGCGTGTATCTCAAGTTCGGCTGAACCGATTTTGATGAAATTTTATATGTAAGTTTGTTTCCACCATGGCACGGATCGATCAACTTTTGGTATATATCAGGCCTCGGGAACTGCACTTTTTAGCGGGCCTGTTTTACATTTTTGAACATTTTGAAGAAAGTATTCAACCGATTTACTTGAAATTTTATATATAAGCTCAGCTCGACCGTCCGCAAAAATTCGTATGTTTTGGAAGAAATCAGGCATCGGCAACTAGACGTTTACTACGGGCCAAATATACATTTTTGTGTATATAAAGAGAAATAATCAACCGATTTCATTGAAATTTAATATATGAACTCCTCGTATTAAAACAATGAACATATAAATTTTTTTGGAAAGATCAGGGCTCGAAAACGGATTTGCGGGCCGATTTTACATTTTTCACCATTTTGAAGAAAGTATTCAACCGATTTACTTGAAATTTCATATATAAGCTTTGCTCGATCATACGCAAAAATTCCTAACTTTTGGAAGAAATCAGGCATCAGCAACTGGGCGTTTACTACGGGCCAAATATACATTTTTGTGTATATAAAGAGAAATAATCAACCGATTTCATTGAAATTTAGTATATGAATTCCCCGTATTAAAACAATGAACATGTAAATTTTTTGGAAAGATCAGGCATCGGCAACTAGACGTTTACTACGGGCCAAACATACACTTTTGTGTATATAAAGAGAAATAATCAACCGATTTCATTGAAATTTAATATATGAATTCCTCATATTAAACCAATGAACATATAACTTTTTTGGAAAGATCAGGGCTCGAGAACTGATTTGCGGGCCGATTTTACATTTTTCACCATATCCACAGAACAAATTGATGGAATTTCTTGAAATTTGATATTTGAGTTCCGGTTGTTACCCAAACTAACTGGCGAGCATTTCAGGGAATTCGGGTAGCACAAAGCGAAACTCTACTAAGAGCCAAATTTACATTTTTCTAAGTATGTTAACTATAAGCTTACTAATATCCTAAAAATTGGAAAGAAGTATTTAAAAGACATTTTTATAATATTCTGTAACACTTTCATTTAACTAGACAATACACAATGCGGTCGGTTATGTGCTGACCACATCAGATTTTTTTTTGATTCAAATGACTGAAATTTAATGTTTAACACAATGAACTTTTGCTCATCTTCCCTCTAAAATATACTTTCCAAATATAGGAAAAGTAAATAGATTTTCAAACTTAATCTTAAAAATATTAAGTTTACATTTTATTATTTAAGAATAACAACAAACAACAAAAAAAAAATTAATAATAAAAATACGCAAAACTGTGGAAAATTCTTAATATTGGATCTTCTATTTTTTATTCTTAAGAAACTTTAAGTGCAAAATTTTCCATTATTGAGAGATTTGTTATTGGAACGGAATATAACAAAAATTTCTTTAGTAAGAGAATCATTCAAAATACATAAAATGTACGGTGGATAGGAATTAAATGAAGCATGGACAAAAGGACAACAGAATATTGTTAGATTTCTTACACATTGTCCTACATTTTTTTTTAAGGCTCCAACGTAAGCTAATAATTCTAGGCTTCATGTGCTGATAATAGTTATGTTTTTATTGAATACAGGATAAAGACAAGGTACAAAAGTACTTTATTTGAATTTTATTTTTGAATATGAAATAACTTTGAAATATTAAGGCTCTCAGATAAGTTATAATTCACATGGTCTATGCTGTTCTACTTAGAATTTTCAATATTGGATCCAGAAAGAGACAATTTTCTCCATAATCTATTTAATATTTTAAAATATAAATATTTTTAGAAAAATTTAGGTAAAAATCAGCGAAGCGAAGTAGTTTTTTTTGGTACAATGAAATTTATAGAGCGCACTATAATTTTTGAAAGAAAAAGTTAAGTAGCTTATTTTCTCAGGGTTTCAAGGAAATCCGTAAATTAGTACAAATTATTGGAAAACTGATTTTGTTCATTTCAGTGTGATTTTTATTACCTCTACCAATCCTTGAAAATATAATTAGGATTAAAAAATTTTTTAATTATTTTGCAAAAAAAAAATCGTTGAAATTAATAAAGATACTTCGAAATTCTCGGATATTCGGAAATGGTATTTTTAATCGGGTTTAATGAATGTTATTTTTAATCAGATGTCAGTCTACGTCATATTCGATAATTTAAATTTCTTAAAATAAAAAATTTGTCCTAAACACAACCTCCGCTTTTATCAAGCAGGAAAAAATCGCATTAGAAATTTTCTCTTGATATAACATAAGTATGCAATTTCAATATTTTTGCAAATCATGGAACAGTAGACAATAGATATTATTCCCAAAATATTATTCCCAAAAACAACTAAAATATGTAGTTAGAATGTGATTCAAATTAAATTTCATATGGAAAATAAGGCATATTGAAAAATGATTTGGTCTTTGTTCAGTGATTTTCTTATTTTATAAACTTATGTTAAACTCAAATACAAAACCAACTTGAAAATCGTGCATTTCATATAAATTTGGTTAAAATTTGGGTCAAAATTCGCACAAAGTCCTATTCTATGAAATCAATAATGGTGATGGTGATCTTCTTTTTACGTTAATATTCTAAAAATACAATGGTCTGCCATCAATATTAATTTTTAATGTCATCTATGTTTTATTGCAAAACAAAATATCAATTAAAATTAAAAGAACCCCAATTTTCAGAAAAATCATTTTTACGTTATCTTTATTTATGTTAATTAACTAACTAAATCAATATCCAATTCCCAATTTTTGATGGTTCTCTTCCTTTAATAAGGATAATAGGATTACGTAATTAAAAGACAAAAATAAAATTATGATTTTTTTTTGTTTTCACTATAAAAATTCTATTTTTGGAAAAAAAATTTTTTCTCAATTTGTTTTAAATAAAATGTAAAAATATTTCGAAAATAAATTAATTATGGTCATTTAAGCAAATAAAAATAAAAATGAAAAAATAAAAAATATTTTCAAAATTGAATTTTAAATGAAATGAAAGGAAAAAACTTTGAATTAGATTGGTTTAACAGCCTTAGAACTGATAATGAGCTTAATAAGTGAAGTTATAAATGAATTTTAAGCGGTAATCAGAAATTCATAAAAAGTTTATACAGGAATCCCTTGCAACATGGCGGCAGTTACCATGAATTCTAACGCAATTTCGAACTCATCAAAAGGAGGCGATTTCAATCGTATTTAATTAAAATAAAAATAATTGGAAATCAATTCGATTCTTCCTTTCCTATTGATCGAAACATTTTCTCCTTGTTGAATTAAATTATTTCAGTATTAGATTGCAGTATTAGATATGATATTGTTTATCCGTAATTTCCCTTGTAACATTTTCAATAAAATTCAATTGTACATATGCATAGGTAGGTACTATTGAAAAGATCGATTGAAGTTAATTGTAACATTTTCAAAATCAAATTTATTTCAAAAATCATAAAATGCGGTTCGAATTGAATTGTCATAAAATTAAGAAACATAAGTACTCGTATTTATTTTAAGGCGTTCCACGCTTTTGAACTTTTTTGAAACGTAGGACGAAAGAATGAACGTGAATTCATTTTATGAACTTAAGATGAAGTCATTGTAAAAAAATATTTTTTTTAGAATTTTAAAATTCCTTAATTTATTTTACATGGTATATTTTAAGTTACACACACACAATCTTCTTAATATTCCTTCATCTTCAAATCTCTAGTATTAATTTACGTAATTACTGTGTATTCCTAAGAATAAAAATTTTTTTTTAAGAAAAATTTTTTAAATTTAACTTTGAAATTATTTTTAAGAATATTTTTTCGCAAAAGCGAAATAATTTAATTAATTATTGCCTTCTCTATTGAAATTTTTATTAAAATTTAAAACATTTCGTAATGTGATAATGGAAAAAAAAAGATCTAAATGTCAAGTAGCTATCTACAATATCATTATTGAAGTTAATTTTATTTTATCACTAAAAATTTAATTAATTTTGAATTATTTGGAAAACAGAAAATGATTTATGAAAAAAAACAATTTCTTTGATATTTGAATTTTTGGGAATATTCAATTCCCACTGAAGGAATGATAAAAATTTCCCACTTGTTACGTAAGAACTCTTGATCAATGAATCATAATATTTTTGTTGTTTGTTTTAAGCAAAAGCTTAACCAGCAATCATTTTTATTACAACTAATCATGTTATTTGTAAAAATTAGTTTTGTAATATTTTTAGAAATCAGGCCGTACAACTGAATACTAAAAGAGCCTCACAACTTTCAAGTAAGAATTTTATTTATAGATTATTTTCTAAGCTTGGTAGAGCTGATTTTATTTTTATTTGCTTTCCAGACTCCTACATATTACAAATCTAAAAAACTGCGATGTAGTGAGGTTTACTATATTTTGGCGTTTTGTGTATTATAGTCATATCTATACCCCCATATAGTCATGTCATTAATACAATGCGATATTTTTTATTCACCTTGAAACTTAATTGAAAATTCATAAAAAAAAAATTTATCATTATTGATCATCATATTCATATTTTTGTTTCTTCATCCAATTTTTGTATTCTTACATGACAGTCTTTTGTAGTTCCACCTAACAATGTTTTGACATCACCGTAAGTCTACATATTGTTGGTTACAATTAAATTATTAAATTAAATACAAAAACTCTATATTTTTGAATTGTATACCAAAGGGATATGGAAATTCTTTAAAATTAAATTCAATATTAAAATTTTAAGATATTTTAATTTGAAATTTTTAAAATAATTTAATTAATTCCTTTTAATTAAAGAAAAAGCAAAAATTTTCCAATATTAGTCTACAAAAAATTGTGCCACAGTAGTTGAAATTTTAGATAAATTCAAAACCGAAAAAAAATTATTATTTTTTTTCTAATTTTAGTCAAATCAAAGTTTTACAAAAAGAGCTAACATGCAAGTGAGTCCATAATAATTTATGAAGTACTGTGTGTGTAATTGTAAAAAATTAAAAAAAAAATTTTTTTAAATCTTTTATCTTAAAGGCGAACCAACTTTAACAATTGTTTTCATTTCAATTTTTTCGTTCGGTTTAAAGAAATTTTAGTTTTAAAGAAAAGAAAAAACTTTTTGTTTCAAAAGTTTAAACTTTTAAAGCGTTCTTAAAGGAGATGATGATAATATTGTTATATTGGTAGTTTTAAGTAATTGAATCTGTCATACAATTATATTTACTATAAATGAAACAATTATTATTTTTTTTGTAAAAGACTTTCATAAGTTTTGTAATAAAATTTCTAACTTTTAAGCATGATAAATTGAAAAATAAAAGTGAAACGAGACAAAAATCTTAAATAAACTCAAAAAATTCATTTCAATTTTTTTTTTTTGAAAAGTTATAAAAAGATTTTGAAGCAATAAAAAATAACTTGATTATTATTTATTTTTATAATATATTAAAATCTTAGTGAAGAAAACGGATATTAATTGAAAAATCTTTGATTTTAAAGGAAATAATTATTTAAAGGAAATTTCCATAAATTATAAATTTATTTTTGAAAAAAGATTCAGAAAAAATTATAAAATCTTAAATATTTAGAAATTTCGAAGTCATATACTTATCTGAAACAATGGCAATCAAATTTTTAGCACTTTTCCAAAAAATTTTTGAAAAAAAGTGCTTATTAGTTTCCGTCCGTGGACATGTTTACAAAATTTCTACACCCTTGAAGATAGAAAGCTGAAATTCAATATGTTCATAGATCTTTACTAGAAACTTATTTCCGTAGAATAAAATTTTTACCTAACTCCCCCCCTCTAGAATTTTTATCCCCCAAAACCCAAAAAATGCCATTTTTTATCAATTTATTGAAGTGAAATGGCATTTCAAGCATATAAAGCCCTTTTTAAATTAATTTTTGCTTTATATCAAAGACTGCATAAATCGTTCATCCTTAATATATGAAATTCTAGAAATAGTTTCGTATATAAATGAAAATATTTTTAATATTGTGGTAGGCGGAAAATACTGCTTTTATAAGTTATACTTAAAAATACATAAAGGAAAAAGTGCTTCAATACAAACCATTGGTTTGATTCAACTTTATTTATTGTGTTCTGACTAGGGCTACCAAAAGTGAAAATTTATCTTCAAATTTAAGGTTTTTAATAAAACTGAAATTTATAAGAATTAAAAATTTTTTTATACACTGTTTTTTCCATATTATTCAAAGTTCGCAAAAAAGTATTTAGACCAAAAAGTAAATTTTAGGTAACGCTTGGAAACGCTATTTTCATGACAGAAATTATGGTTTTCTATTTGAGAGCACTGGTTCTGAAACAAAATGATAATATTTGCATAAGCATATGTAATAGATTATTGTTATACAAATAATTCTGAATATGAATATTCTAGTTAGAAGTTCTTTTTTAACGTTATAAAAATAATATTAAAATAAAAGTTACAAGGGATTATAATAATTAGTTCGGCTGTTAACACTCTTTCCAAATAAAAATTACTGCCATTTTCTTATTGCTTATTGGATTATAAGGATGATTCTTTAATTGTAAATAAAAATATAATTTTAAAAATAAAAAAATAATTTCAAAAATAAAAAATGTAATTTAATAAATAAAAATAAAAAAAGTAATTTTAAAAATAAAAAAAATAATTTTAAAAATAAAAAATGTAATTTAATAAATAAAAATAAAAAATATAATTTTAAAAATAAAAAATGTAATTTAATAAATAAAATTAAAAAAACTAATTTTAAAAATAAAAAAAATAACTTTAAAAATAAAAAATATAATTTTAAAAATAAAAAATATAATTTTAAAAATAAAAAATGTAATTTAATAAATAAAAATAAAAAAAGTAATTTTAAAAATAAAAAAAATAATTTTAAAAATAAAAAATGTAATTTAATAAATAAAAATAAGAAAAGTAATTTTAAAAATAAAAAAAATAATTTTAAAAATAAAAAAAATAATTTTAAAAATAAAAAATATAATTTTAAAAATAAAAAATGTAATTTAATAAATAAAAATAAAAAAAGTAATTTTAAAAATAAAAAATATAATTTTAAAAATAAAAAATGTAATTTAATAAATAAAAATAAAAAATATAATATTAAAAATAAAAAAAATAATATTAAAAATAAAAAAATTAATTTTAAAAATAAAAAATATAATTTTAAAAATAAAAAATGTAATTTAATAAATAAAAATAAAAAAAGTAATTCTAAAAATAAAAAATATAATTTTAAAAATAAAAAATGTAATTTAATAAATAAAAATAAAAAAAGTAATATTAAAAATAAAAAATATAATTTTAAAAATAAAAAATATAATTTTAAAAATAAAAAAATTAATTTTAAAAATAAAAAATGTAATTTAATAAATAAATATTAAAAATGTAATTTTAAAAATAAAAAATGTAATTTAATAAATAAATATTAAAAATGTAATTTTAAAAATAAAAAATGTAATTTAATAAATAAAAATAAAAAAAATAATTTTAAAAATAAAAAATTTTATTTAATAAATAAAAATAAAAAAAGTAATTTTAAAAATAAAAAAAATAATATTAAAAATAAAAAATATAATTTTAAAAATAAAAAAAATAATTTTAAAAATAAAAAAAATAATTTTAAAAATAAAAAATGTAATTTAATAAATAAAAATAAAAAAAATAATTTTAAAAATAAAAAAAATAATTTTAAAAATAAAAAAATAATTTCAAAAATAAAAAATGTAATTTAATAAATAAAAATAAAAAAAGTAATTTTAAAAATAAAAAAAATAATTTTAAAAATAAAAGATGTAATTTAATAAATAAAAATTAAAAATGTAATTTTAAAAATAAGAAAAGTAATTTTAAAAATAAAAAAAATAATTTTAAAAATAAAAAAAATAATTTTAAAAATAAAAAATATAATTTTAAAAATAAAAAATGTAATTTAATAAATAAAAATAAAAAAAGTAATTTTAAAAATAAAAAATATAATTTTAAAAATAAAAAATGTAATTTAATAAATAAAAATAAAAAATATAATATTAAAAATAAAAAAAATAATATTAAAAATAAAAAAATTAATTTTAAAAATAAAAAATATAATTTTAAAAATAAAAAATGTAATTTAATAAATAAAAATAAAAAATATAATTTTAAAAATAAAAAATGTAATTTAATAAATAAAAATAAAAAAAGTAATTTTAAAAATAAAAAAAATAACTTTAAAAATAAAAAATATAATTTTAAAAATAAAAAATATAATTTTAAAAATAAAAAATGTAATTTAATAAATAAAAATAAAAAAAGTAATTTTAAAAATAAAAAAAATAATTTTAAAAATAAAAAATGTAATTTAATAAATAAAAATAAGAAAAGTAATTTTAAAAATAAAAAAAATAATTTTAAAAATAAAAAAAATAATTTTAAAAATAAAAAATATAATTTTAAAAATAAAAAATGTAATTTAATAAATAAAAATAAAAAAAGTAATTTTAAAAATAAAAAATATAATTTTAAAAATAAAAAATGTAATTTAATAATTAAAAATAAAAAATATAATATTAAAAATAAAAAAAATAATATTAAAAATAAAAAAATTAATTTTAAAAATAAAAAATATAATTTTAAAAATAAAAAATGTAATTTAATAAATAAAAATAAAAAAAGTAATATTAAAAATAAAAAATATAATTTTAAAAATAAAAAATATAATTTTAAAAATAAAAAAATTAATTTTAAAAATAAAAAATGTAATTTAATAAATAAATATTAAAAATGTAATTTTAAAAATAAAAAATGTAATTTAATAAATAAATATTAAAAATGTAATTTTAAAAATAAAAAATGTAATTTAATAAATAAAAATAAAAAAAATAATTTTAAAAATAAAAAATTTTATTTAATAAATAAAAATAAAAAAAGTAATTTTAAAAATAAAAAAAATAATATTAAAAATAAAAAATATAATTTTAAAAATAAAAAAAATAATTTTAAAAATAAAAAAAATAATTTTAAAAATAAAAAATGTAATTTAATAAATAAAAATAAAAAAAATAATTTTAAAAATAAAAAAAATAATTTTAAAAATAAAAAATGTAATTTAATAAATAAAAATAAAAAAAGTAATTTTAAAAATAAAAAAAATAATTTTAAAAATAAAAAATGTAATTTAATAAATAAAAATAAAAAATATAATTTTAAAAATAAAAAAAATAATTTTAAAAATAAAAAATATAATTTTAAAAATAAAAAATGTAATTTAATAAATAAAAATAAAAAAAGTAATTTTAAAAATAAAAAAAATAATTTTAAAAATAAAAAATGTAATTTAATAAATAAAAATAAAAAATATAATTTTAAAAATAAAAAAAATAATTTTAAAAATAAAAAATATAATTTTAAAAATAAAAAATGTAATTTAATAAATAAAAATAAAAAAAGTAATTTTAAAAATAAAAAAAATAATTTTAAAAATAAAAAATGTAATTTAATAAATAAAAATAAAAAAAGTAATTTTAAAAATAAAAAAAATAATATTAAAAATAAAAAATATAATTTTAAAAATAAAAAAAATAATTTTAAAAATAAAAAATGTAATTTAATAAATAAAAATAAAAAAAGTAATTCTAAAAATAAAAAATATAATTTTAAAAATAAAAAATGTAATTTAATAAATAAAAATAAAAAAAATAATTTTAAAAATAAAAAATGTAATTTAATAAATAAAAATAAAAAAAGTAATTTTAAAAATAAAAAAAATAATATTAAAAATAAAAAATATAATTTTAAAAATAAAAAAAATAATTTTAAAAATAAAAAATTTAATTTAATAAATAAAAATAAAAAAAGTAATTCTAAAAATAAAAAATATAATTTTAAAAATAAAAAATGTAATTTAATAAATAAAAATAAAAAAAGTAATTCTAAAAATAAAAAATATAATTTTAAAAATAAAAAATGTAATTTAATAAATAAAAATAAAAAAAATAATTTTAAAAATAAAAAAAATAATTTTAAAAATAAAAAATATAATTTTAAAAATAAAAAATGTAATTTAATAAATAAAAATAAAAAAAGTAATTCTAAAAATAAAAAATATAATTTTAAAAATAAAAAATGTAATTTAATAAATAAAAATAAAAAAAGTAATTTTAAAAATAAAAAAAATAATTTTAAAAATAAAAAATGTAATTTAATAAATAAAAAATGTAATTTAATAAATAAAAATAAAAAAAGTAATTCTAAAAATAAAAAATATAATTTTAAAAATAAAAAATGTAATTTAATAAATAAAAATAAAAAAAGTAATATTAAAAATAAAAAATATAATTTTAAAAATAAAAAATATAATTTTAAAAATAAAAAAATTAATTTTAAAAATAAAAAATGTAATTTAATAAATAAATATTAAAAATGTAATTTTAAAAATAAAAAATGTAATTTAATAAATAAATATTAAAAATGTAATTTTAAAAATAAAAAATGTAATTTAATAAATAAAAATAAAAAAAATAATTTTAAAAATAAAAAATTTTATTTAATAAATAAAAATAAAAAAAGTAATTTTAAAAATAAAAAAAATAATATTAAAAATAAAAAATATAATTTTAAAAATAAAAAAAATAATTTTAAAAATAAAAAAAATAATTTTAAAAATAAAAAATGTAATTTAATAAATAAAAATAAAAAAAATAATTTTAAAAATAAAAAAAATAATTTTAAAAATAAAAAATGTAATTTAATAAATAAAAATAAAAAAAGTAATTTTAAAAATAAAAAAAATAATTTTAAAAATAAAAAATGTAATTTAATAAATAAAAATAAAAAATATAATTTTAAAAATAAAAAAAATAATTTTAAAAATAAAAAATATAATTTTAAAAATAAAAAATGTAATTTAATAAATAAAAATAAAAAAAGTAATTTTAAAAATAAAAAAAATAATTTTAAAAATAAAAAATGTAATTTAATAAATAAAAATAAAAAATATAATTTTAAAAATAAAAAAAATAATTTTAAAAATAAAAAATATAATTTTAAAAATAAAAAATGTAATTTAATAAATAAAAATAAAAAAAGTAATTTTAAAAATAAAAAAAATAATTTTAAAAATAAAAAATGTAATTTAATAAATAAAAATAAAAAAAGTAATTTTAAAAATAAAAAAAATAATATTAAAAATAAAAAATATAATTTTAAAAATAAAAAAAATAATTTTAAAAATAAAAAATGTAATTTAATAAATAAAAATAAAAAAAGTAATTCTAAAAATAAAAAATATAATTTTAAAAATAAAAAATGTAATTTAATAAATAAAAATAAAAAAAATAATTTTAAAAATAAAAAATGTAATTTAATAAATAAAAATAAAAAAAGTAATTTTAAAAATAAAAAAAATAATATTAAAAATAAAAAATATAATTTTAAAAATAAAAAAAATAATTTTAAAAATAAAAAATGTAATTTAATAAATAAAAATAAAAAAAGTAATTCTAAAAATAAAAAATATAATTTTAAAAATAAAAAATGTAATTTAATAAATAAAAATAAAAAAAGTAATTCTAAAAATAAAAAATATAATTTTAAAAATAAAAAATGTAATTTAATAAATAAAAATAAAAAAAATAATTTTAAAAATAAAAAAAATAATTTTAAAAATAAAAAATATAATTTTAAAAATAAAAAATGTAATTTAATAAATAAAAATAAAAAAAGTAATTCTAAAAATAAAAAATATAATTTTAAAAATAAAAAATGTAATTTAATAAATAAAAATAAAAAAAGTAATTTTAAAAATAAAAAAAATAATTTTAAAAATAAAAAATGTAATTTAATAAATAAAAATAAAAAAAGTAATTCTAAAAATAAAAAAAATAATTTTAAAAATAAAAAATATAATTTTAAAAATAAAAAATGTAATTTAATAAATAAAAATAAAAAAAGTAATTCTAAAAATAAAAAATATAATTTTAAAAATAAAAAATGTAATTTAATAAATAAAAATAAAAAAAGTAATTTTAAAAATAAAAAAAATAATTTTAAAAATAAAAAATGTAATTTAATAAATAAAAATAAAAAAAATAATTTTAAAAATAAAAAAAATAATTTTAAAAATAAAAAATGTAATTTAATAAATAAAAATAAAAAAAGTAATTTTAAAAATAAAAAAAATAATATTAAAAATAAAAAATATAATTTTAAAAATAAAAAAAATAATTTTAAAAATAAAAAATGTAATTTAATAAATAAAAATAAAAAAAGTAATTCTAAAAATAAAAAATATAATTTTAAAAATAAAAAATGTAATTTAATAAATAAAAATAAAAAAAGTAATATTAAAAATAAAAAATATAATTTTAAAAATAAAAAATATAATTTTAAAAATAAAAAATGTAATTTAATAAATAAAAATAAAAAAAATAATTTTAAAAATAAAAAATATAATTTTAAAAATAAAAAAAATAATTTTAAAAATAAAAAATGTAATTTAATAAATAAAAATAAAAAAAGTAATTCTAAAAATAAAAAATATAATTTTAAAAATAAAAAATGTAATTTAATAAATAAAAATAAAAAAAGTAATATTAAAAATAAAAAATATAATTTTAAAAATAAAAAATATAATTTTAAAAATAAAAAATGTAATTTAATAAATAAAAATAAAAAAAGTAATTTTAAAAATAAAAAAAATAATATTAAAAATAAAAAATATAATTTTAAAAATAAAAAAAATAATTTTAAAAATAAAAAATGTAATTTAATAAATAAAAATAAAAAAAATAATTTTAAAAATAAAAAATGTAATTTAATAAATAAAAATAAAAAAAGTAATTCTAAAAATAAAAAAAATAATTTTAAAAATAAAAAATGTAATTTAATAAATAAAAATAAAAAAAGTAATTCTAAAAATAAAAAAAATAATTTTAAAAATAAAAAATATAATTTTAAAAATAAAAAATGTAATTTAATAAATAAAAATAAAAAAAGTAATTCTAAAAATAAAAAATATAATTTTAAAAATAAAAAATGTAATTTAATAAATAAAAATAAAAAAAGTAATTTTAAAAATAAAAAAAATAATTTTAAAAATAAAAAATGTAATTTAATAAATAAAAATAAAAAAAATAATTTTAAAAATAAAAAAAATAATTTTAAAAATAAAAAATGTAATTTAATAAATAAAAATAAAAAAAGTAATTTTAAAAATAAAAAAAATAATATTAAAAATAAAAAATATAATTTTAAAAATAAAAAAAATAATTTTAAAAATAAAAAATGTAATTTAATAAATAAAAATAAAAAAAGTAATTCTAAAAATAAAAAATATAATTTTAAAAATAAAAAATGTAATTTAATAAATAAAAATAAAAAAAGTAATTTTAAAAATAAAAAAAATAATTTTAAAAATAAAAAATGTAATTTAATAAATAAAAATAAAAAAAATAATTTTAAAAATAAAAAAAATAATTTTAAAAATAAAAAATGTAATTTAATAAATAAAAATAAAAAAAGTAATTTTAAAAATAAAAAAAATAATATTAAAAATAAAAAATATAATTTTAAAAATAAAAAAAATAATTTTAAAAATAAAAAATGTAATTTAATAAATAAAAATAAAAAAAGTAATTTTAAAAATAAAAAAAATAATTTTAAAAATAAAAAATGTAATTTAATAAATAAAAATAAAAAAAATAATTTTAAAAATAAAAAAAATAATTTTAAAAATAAAAAATGTAATTTAATAAATAAAAATAAAAAAAGTAATTTTAAAAATAAAAAAAATAATATTAAAAATAAAAAATATAATTTTAAAAATAAAAAAAATAATTTTAAAAATAAAAAATGTAATTTAATAAATAAAAATAAAAAAAGTAATTCTAAAAATAAAAAATATAATTTTAAAAATAAAAAATGTAATTTAATAAATAAAAATAAAAAAAGTAATATTAAAAATAAAAAATATAATTTTAAAAATAAAAAATATAATTTTAAAAATAAAAAATGTAATTTAATAAATAAAAATAAAAAAAATAATTTTAAAAATAAAAAATATAATTTTAAAAATAAAAAAAATAATTTTAAAAATAAAAAATGTAATTTAATAAATAAAAATAAAAAAAGTAATTCTAAAAATAAAAAATATAATTTTAAAAATAAAAAATGTAATTTAATAAATAAAAATAAAAAAAGTAATATTAAAAATAAAAAATATAATTTTAAAAATAAAAAATATAATTTTAAAAATAAAAAATGTAATTTAATAAATAAAAATAAAAAAAGTAATTTTAAAAATAAAAAAAATAATATTAAAAATAAAAAATATAATTTTAAAAATAAAAAATATAATTTTAAAAATAAAACATGTAATTTAATAAATAAAAATAAAAAAAGTAATTTTAAAAATAAAAAAAATAATTTTAAAAATAAAAAATATAATTTTAAAAATAAAAAATGTAATTTAATAAATAAAAATAAAAAATATAATATTAAAAATAAAAAATATAATTTTAAAAATAAAAAATATAATTTTAAAAATAAAAAAAGTAATTTTAAAAATAAAAAATATAATTTTAAAAATAAAAAATGTAATTTAATAAATAAAAATAAAAAATATAATATTAAAAATAAAAAAAGTAATTTTAAAAATAAAAAAAATAATTTTAAAAATAAAAAAATTAATTTTAAAAATAAAAAATGTAATTTAATAAATAAAAATAAAAAAAGTAATTTTAAAAATAAAAAAAATAATTTTAAAAATAAAAAAAATAATTTTAAAAATAAAAAATATAATTTTAAAAATAAAAAATGTAATTTAATAAATAAAAATAAAAAAAGTAATTTTAAAAATAAAAAATGTAATTTAATAAATAAAAATAAAAAAAATAATTTTAAAAATAAAAAATATAATTTTAAAAATAAAAAAAATAATTTTAAAAATAAAAAATGTAATTTAATAAATAAAAATAAAAAAAGTAATTCTAAAAATAAAAAATATAATTTTAAAAATAAAAAATGTAATTTAATAAATAAAAATAAAAAAAGTAATATTAAAAATAAAAAATATAATTTTAAAAATAAAAAATATAATTTTAAAAATAAAAAATGTAATTTAATAAATAAAAATAAAAAAAGTAATTTTAAAAATAAAAAAAATAATATTAAAAATAAAAAATATAATTTTAAAAATAAAAAATATAATTTTAAAAATAAAACATGTAATTTAATAAATAAAAATAAAAAAAGTAATTTTAAAAATAAAAAAAATAATTTTAAAAATAAAAAATATAATTTTAAAAATAAAAAATGTAATTTAATAAATAAAAATAAAAAATATAATATTAAAAATAAAAAATATAATTTTAAAAATAAAAAATATAATTTTAAAAATAAAAAAAGTAATTTTAAAAATAAAAAATATAATTTTAAAAATAAAAAAAGTAATTTTAAAAATAAAAAATATAATTTTAAAAATAAAAAATGTAATTTAATAAATAAAAATAAAAAAAATAATTTTAAAAATAAAAAATATAATTTTAAAAATAAAAAAAATAATTTTAAAAATAAAAAATGTAATTTAATAAATAAAAATAAAAAAAGTAATTCTAAAAATAAAAAATATAATTTTAAAAATAAAAAATGTAATTTAATAAATAAAAATAAAAAAAGTAATATTAAAAATAAAAAATATAATTTTAAAAATAAAAAAAGTAATTTTAAAAATAAAAAATATAATTTTAAAAATAAAAAATGTAATTTAATAAATAAAAATAAAAAAAATAATTTTAAAAATAAAAAATATAATTTTAAAAATAAAAAAAATAATTTTAAAAATAAAAAATGTAATTTAATAAATAAAAATAAAAAAAGTAATTCTAAAAATAAAAAATATAATTTTAAAAATAAAAAATGTAATTTAATAAATAAAAATAAAAAAAGTAATATTAAAAATAAAAAATATAATTTTAAAAATAAAAAATATAATTTTAAAAATAAAAAATGTAATTTAATAAATAAAAATAAAAAAAGTAATTTTAAAAATAAAAAAAATAATATTAAAAATAAAAAATATAATTTTAAAAATAAAAAATATAATTTTAAAAATAAAACATGTAATTTAATAAATAAAAATAAAAAAAGTAATTTTAAAAATAAAAAAAATAATTTTAAAAATAAAAAATATAATTTTAAAAATAAAAAATGTAATTTAATAAATAAAAATAAAAAATATAATATTAAAAATAAAAAATATAATTTTAAAAATAAAAAATATAATTTTAAAAATAAAAAAAGTAATTTTAAAAATAAAAAATATAATTTTAAAAATAAAAAATGTAATTTAATAAATAAAAATAAAAAATATAATATTAAAAATAAAAAAAGTAATTTTAAAAATAAAAAAAATAATTTTAAAAATAAAAAAATTAATTTTAAAAATAAAAAATGTAATTTAATAAATAAAAATAAAAAAAGTAATTTTAAAAATAAAAAAAATAATTTTAAAAATAAAAAAAATAATTTTAAAAATAAAAAATATAATTTTAAAAATAAAAAATGTAATTTAATAAATAAAAATAAAAAAAGTAATTTTAAAAATAAAAAATGTAATTTAATAAATAAAAATAAAAAATATAATATTAAAAATAAAAAAAGTAATTTTAAAAATAAAAAAAATAATTTTAAAAATAAAAAAATTAATTTTAAAAATAAAAAATGTAATTTAATAAATAAAAATAAAAAAAGTAATTTTAAAAATAAAAAAAATAATTTTAAAAATAAAAAAAATAATTTTAAAAATAAAAAATATAATTTTAAAAATAAAAAATGTAATTTAATAAATAAAAATAAAAAATATAATATTAAAAATAAAAAATATAATTTTAAAAATAAAAAAAGTAATTTTAAAAATAAAAAATATAATTTTAAAAATAAAAAATGTAATTTAATAAATAAAAATAAAAAATATAATATTAAAAATAAAAAAAGTAATTTTAAAAATAAAAAAAATAATTTTAAAAATAAAAAAATTAATTTTAAAAATAAAAAATGTAATTTAATAAATAAATATTAAAAATGTAATTTTAAAAATAAAAAATGTAATTTAATAAATAAAAATAAAAAATATAATTTTAAAAATAAAAAATGTAATTTAATAAATAAAAATAAAAAAAGTAATATTAAAAATAAAAAATATAATTTTAAAAATAAAAAATATAATTTTAAAAATAAAAAAAGTAATTTTAAAAATAAAAAATATAATTTTAAAAATAAAAAATATAATTTTAAAAATAAAAAATGTAATTTAATAAATAAAAATAAAAAAAATAATTTTAAAAATAAAAAAAATAATTTTAAAAATAAAAAATGTAATTTAATAAATAAAAATAAAAAAAGTAATATTAAAAATAAAAAATATAATTTTAAAAATAAAAAATATAATTTTAAAAATAAAAAATGTAATTTAATAAATAAAAATAAAAAAAATAATTTTAAAAATAAAAAAAATAATTTTAAAAATAAAAAATGTAATTTAATAAATAAAAATAAAAAAAGTAATTTTAAAAATAAAAAAAATAATATTAAAAATAAAAAATATAATTTTAAAAATAAAAAAAATAATTTTAAAAATAAAAAATGTAATTTAATAAATAAAAATAAAAAAAGTAATATTAAAAATAAAAAATATAATTTTAAAAATAAAAAATGTAATTTAATAAATAAAAATAAAAAAAGTAATTTTAAAAATAAAAAAAATAATTTTAAAAATAAAAAAATTAATTTTAAAAATAAAAAATGTAATTTAATAAATAAAAATAAAAAAAGTAATTTTAAAAATAAAAAAAATAATTTTAAAAATAAAAAAAATAATTTTAAAAATAAAAAATATAATTTTAAAAATAAAAAATGTAATTTAATAAATAAAAATAAAAAATATAATATTAAAAATAAAAAATATAATTTTAAAAATAAAAAAAGTAATTTTAAAAATAAAAAATATAATTTTAAAAATAAAAAATGTAATTTAATAAATAAAAATAAAAAATATAATATTAAAAATAAAAAAAGTAATTTTAAAAATAAAAAAAATAATTTTAAAAATAAAAAAATTAATTTTAAAAATAAAAAATGTAATTTAATAAATAAAAATAAAAAATATAATTTTAAAAATAAAAAATGTAATTTAATAAATAAAAATAAAAAAAGTAATATTAAAAATAAAAAATATAATTTTAAAAATAAAAAATATAATTTTAAAAATAAAAAATGTAATTTAATAAATAAAAATAAAAAAAATAATTTTAAAAATAAAAAATATAATTTTAAAAATAAAAAATGTAATTTAATAAATAAAAATAAAAAATATAATATTAAAAATAAAAAATATAATTTTAAAAATAAAAAAAGTAATTTTAAAAATAAAAAATGTAATTTAATAAATAAAAATAAAAAAAATAATTTTAAAAATAAAAAAAATAATATTAAAAATAAAAAATATAATTTTAAAAATAAAAAAAATAATTTTAAAAATAAAAAATGTAATTTAATAAATAAAAATAAAAAAAGTAATATTAAAAATAAAAAATATAATTTTAAAAATAAAAAATATAATTTTAAAAATAAAAAATGTAATTTAATAAATAAAAATAAAAAAAATAATTTTAAAAATAAAAAATATAATTTTAAAAATAAAAAATGTAATTTAATAAATAAAAATAAAAAATATAATATTAAAAATAAAAAATATAATTTTAAAAATAAAAAAAGTAATTTTAAAAATAAAAAATATAATTTTAAAAATAAAAAATGTAATTTAATAAATAAAAATAAAAAATATAATTTTAAAAATAAAAAATGTAATTTAATAAATAAAAATAAAAAAAGTAATATTAAAAATAAAAAATATAATTTTAAAAATAAAAAATATAATTTTAAAAATAAAAAATGTAATTTAATAAATAAAAATAAAAAAAATAATTTTAAAAATAAAAAAAATAATTTTAAAAATAAAAAATGTAATTTAATAAATAAAAATAAAAAAAGTAATTTTAAAAATAAAAAAAATAATTTTAAAAATAAAAAATGTAATTTAATAAATAAAAATAAAAAAAATAATTTTAAAAATAAAAAAAATAATTTTAAAAATAAAAAATGTAATTTAATAAATAAAAATAAAAAAAGTAATTTTAAAAATAAAAAAAATAATTTTAAAAATAAAAAAATTAATTTTAAAAATAAAAAATGTAATTTAATAAATAAATATTAAAAATGTAATTTTAAAAATAAAAAATGTAATTTAATAAATAAAAATAAAAAATATAATTTTAAAAATAAAAAATGTAATTTAATAAATAAAAATAAAAAAAGTAATATTAAAAATAAAAAATATAATTTTAAAAATAAAAAATATAATTTTAAAAATAAAAAATGTAATTTAATAAATAAAAATAAAAAAAATAATATTAAAAATAAAAAATATAATTTTAAAAATAAAAAATATAATTTTAAAAATAAAAAATGTAATTTAATAAATAAAAATAAAAAAAATAATTTTAAAAATAAAAAAAATAATTTTAAAAATAAAAAATGTAATTTAATAAATAAAAATAAAAAAAGTAATTTTAAAAATAAAAAAAATAATATTAAAAATAAAAAATATAATTTTAAAAATAAAAAAAATAATTTTAAAAATAAAAAATGTAATTTAATAAATAAAAATAAAAAAAGTAATATTAAAAATAAAAAATATAATTTTAAAAATAAAAAATATAATTTTAAAAATAAAAAATGTAATTTAATAAATAAAAATAAAAAAAATAATTTTAAAAATAAAAAAAATAATTTTAAAAATAAAAAATGTAATTTAATAAATAAAAATAAAAAAAGTAATTTTAAAAATAAAAAAAATAATTTTAAAAATAAAAAAATTAATTTTAAAAATAAAAAATGTAATTTAATAAATAAATATTAAAAATGTAATTTTAAAAATAAAAAATGTAATTTAATAAATAAAAATAAAAAATATAATTTTAAAAATAAAAAATGTAATTTAATAAATAAAAATAAAAAAAGTAATATTAAAAATAAAAAATATAATTTTAAAAATAAAAAATGTAATTTAATAAATAAAAATAAAAAAAGTAATATTAAAAATAAAAAATATAATTTTAAAAATAAAAAATATAATTTTAAAAATAAAAAATGTAATTTAATAAATAAAAATAAAAAAAGTAATTTTAAAAATAAAAAAAATAATTTTAAAAATAAAAAAATTAATTTTAAAAATAAAAAATGTAATTTAATAAATAAATATTAAAAATCTAATTTTAAAAATAAAAAATGTAATTTAATAAATAAAAATAAAAAATATAATTTTAAAAATAAAAAATGTAATTTAATAAATAAAAATAAAAAAAGTAATATTAAAAATAAAAAAAATAATTTTAAAAATAAAAAAATTAATTTTAAAAATAAAAAATGTAATTTAATAAATAAAAATAAAAAAAGTAATATTAAAAATAAAAAATATAATTTTAAAAATAAAAAATATAATTTTAAAAATAAAAAATGTAATTTAATAAATAAAAATAAAAAAAATAATATTAAAAATAAAAAATATAATTTTAAAAATAAAAAATGTAATTTAATAAATAAAAATAAAAAAAGTAATATTAAAAATAAAAAATATAATTTTAAAAATAAAAAAAATAATTTTAAAAATAAAAAATGTAATTTAATAAATAAAAATAAAAAAAGTAATTTTAAAAATAAAAAAAATAATTTTAAAAATAAAAAAATTAATTTTAAAAATAAAAAATGTAATTTAATAAATAAATATTAAAAATGTAATTTTAAAAATAAAAAATGTAATTTAATAAATAAAAATAAAAAATATAATTTTAAAAATAAAAAATGTAATTTAATAAATAAAAATAAAAAAAGTAATATTAAAAATAAAAAATATAATTTTAAAAATAAAAAATATAATTTTAAAAATAAAAAATGTAATTTAATAAATAAAAATAAAAAAAGTAATTTTAAAAATAAAAAAAATAATTTTAAAAATAAAAAATATAATTTTAAAAATAAAAAATGTAATTTAATAAATAAAAATAAAAAAAGTAATTTTAAAAATAAAAAAAATAATTTTAAAAATAAAAAAATTAATTTTAAAAATAAAAAATGTAATTTAATAAATAAATATTAAAAATGTAATTTTAAAAATAAAAAATGTAATTTAATAAATAAAAATAAAAAATATAATTTTAAAAATAAAAAATGTAATTTAATAAATAAAAATAAAAAAAGTAATATTAAAAATAAAAAATATAATTTTAAAAATAAAAAATATAATTTTAAAAATAAAAAATGTAATTTAATAAATAAAAATAAAAAAAGTAATTTTAAAAATAAAAAAAATAATTTTAAAAATAAAAAAATTAATTTTAAAAATAAAAAATGTAATTTAATAAATAAATATTAAAAATGTAATTTTAAAAATAAAAAATGTAATTTAATAAATAAAAATAAAAAATATAATTTTAAAAATAAAAAATGTAATTTAATAAATAAAAATAAAAAAAGTAATATTAAAAATAAAAAATATAATTTTAAAAATAAAAAATATAATTTTAAAAATAAAAAATGTAATTTAATAAATAAAAATAAAAAAAGTAATTTTAAAAATAAAAAAAATAATTTTAAAAATAAAAAAATTAATTTTAAAAATAAAAAATGTAATTTAATAAATAAATATTAAAAATGTAATTTTAAAAATAAAAAATGTAATTTAATAAATAAAAATAAAAAATATAATTTTAAAAATAAAAAATGTAATTTAATAAATAAAAATAAAAAAAGTAATATTAAAAATAAAAAAAATAATTTTAAAAATAAAAAAATTAATTTTAAAAATAAAAAATGTAATTTAATAAATAAATATTAAAAATGTAATTTTAAAAATAAAAAATGTAATTTAATAAATAAAAATAAAAAATGTAATTTAATAAATAAAAATTAAAAAAATAATTTTAAAAATAAAAAATGTAATTTAATAAATAAAAATAAAAAAAATAATTTTAAAAATAAAAAATGTAATTTAATAAATAAAAATTAAAAAAATAATTTTAAAAATAAAAAATGTAATTTAATAAATAAAAATAAAAAAAATAATTTTAAAAATAAAAAATGTAATTTAATAAATAAAAATAAAAAAAGTAATATTAAAAATAAAAAATATAATTTTAAAAATAAAAAATATAATTTTAAAAATAAAAAATGTAATTTAATAAATAAAAATAAAAAAAGTAATTTTAAAAATAAAAAAAATAATTTTAAAAATAAAAAAATTAATTTTAAAAATAAAAAATGTAATTTAATAAATAAATATTAAAAATGTAATTTTAAAAATAAAAAATGTAATTTAATAAATAAAAATAAAAAATATAATTTTAAAAATAAAAAATGTAATTTAATAAATAAAAATAAAAAAAGTAATATTAAAAATAAAAAATATAATTTTAAAAATAAAAAATATAATTTTAAAAATAAAAAATGTAATTTAATAAATAAAAATAAAAAAAGTAATTTTAAAAATAAAAAAAATAATTTTAAAAATAAAAAAATTAATTTTAAAAATAAAAAATGTAATTTAATAAATAAATATTAAAAATGTAATTTTAAAAATAAAAAATGTAATTTAATAAATAAAAATAAAAAATATAATTTTAAAAATAAAAAATGTAATTTAATAAATAAAAATAAAAAAAGTAATTTTAAAAATAAAAAAAATAATTTTAAAAATAAAAAAATTAATTTTAAAAATAAAAAATGTAATTTAATAAATAAATATTAAAAATGTAATTTTAAAAATAAAAAATGTAATTTAATAAATAAAAATAAAAAATATAATTTTAAAAATAAAAAATGTAATTTAATAAATAAAAATAAAAAAAGTAATATTAAAAATAAAAAATATAATTTTAAAAATAAAAAAATTAATTTTAAAAATAAAAAATGTAATTTAATAAATAAAAATAAAAAAAGTAATTTTAAAAATAAAAAAAATAATTTTAAAAATAAAAAATATAATTTTAAAAATAAAAAATGTAATTTAATAAATAAAAATAAAAAAAGTAATTTTAAAAATAAAAAAAATAATTTTAAAAATAAAAAAATTAATTTTAAAAATAAAAAATGTAATTTAATAAATAAATATTAAAAATGTAATTTTAAAAATAAAAAATGTAATTTAATAAATAAAAATAAAAAATATAATTTTAAAAATAAAAAATGTAATTTAATAAATAAAAATAAAAAAAGTAATATTAAAAATAAAAAATATAATTTTAAAAATAAAAAATATAATTTTAAAAATAAAAAATGTAATTTAATAAATAAAAATAAAAAAAGTAATTTTAAAAATAAAAAAAATAATTTTAAAAATAAAAAAATTAATTTTAAAAATAAAAAATGTAATTTAATAAATAAATATTAAAAATGTAATTTTAAAAATAAAAAATGTAATTTAATAAATAAAAATAAAAAATATAATTTTAAAAATAAAAAATGTAATTTAATAAATAAAAATAAAAAAAGTAATATTAAAAATAAAAAATATAATTTTAAAAATAAAAAATATAATTTTAAAAATAAAAAATATAATTTTAAAAATAAAAAATGTAATTTAATAAATAAAAATAAAAAAAATAATTTTAAAAATAAAAAAAATAATTTTAAAAATAAAAAAAGTAATTTTAAAAATAAAAAAAATAATTTTAAAAATAAAAAAATTAATTTTAAAAATAAAAAATGTAATTTAATAAATAAATATTAAAAATGTAATTTTAAAAATAAAAAATGTAATTTAATAAATAAAAATAAAAAAAGTAATATTAAAAATAAAAAATATAATTTTAAAAATAAAAAATATAATTTTAAAAATAAAAAATGTAATTTAATAAATAAAAATAAAAAAAGTAATTTTAAAAATAAAAAAAATAATTTTAAAAATAAAAAAATTAATTTTAAAAATAAAAAATGTAATTTAATAAATAAATATTAAAAATGTAATTTTAAAAATAAAAAATGTAATTTAATAAATAAAAATAAAAAATATAATTTTAAAAATAAAAAATGTAATTTAATAAATAAAAATAAAAAAAGTAATATTAAAAATAAAAAAAATAATTTTAAAAATAAAAAATGTAATTTAATAAATAAAAATAAAAAAAGTAATTTTAAAAATAAAAAAAATAATTTTAAAAATAAAAAAATTAATTTTAAAAATAAAAAATGTAATTTAATAAATAAATATTAAAAATCTAATTTTAAAAATAAAAAATGTAATTTAATAAATAAAAATAAAAAAAGTAATATTAAAAATAAAAAATATAATTTTAAAAATAAAAAATATAATTTTAAAAATAAAAAATGTAATTTAATAAATAAAAATAAAAAAAATAATATTAAAAATAAAAAATATAATTTTAAAAATAAAAAATATAATTTTAAAAATAAAAAATGTAATTTAATAAATAAAAATAAAAAAAATAATTTTAAAAATAAAAAAAATAATTTTAAAAATAAAAAATGTAATTTAATAAATAAAAATAAAAAAAGTAATTTTAAAAATAAAAAAAATAATATTAAAAATAAAAAATATAATTTTAAAAATAAAAAAAATAATTTTAAAAATAAAAAATGTAATTTAATAAATAAAAATAAAAAAAGTAATATTAAAAATAAAAAATATAATTTTAAAAATAAAAAATATAATTTTAAAAATAAAAAAAATAATTTTAAAAATAAAAAATGTAATTTAATAAATAAAAATAAAAAAAGTAATTTTAAAAATAAAAAAAATAATTTTAAAAATAAAAAAATTAATTTTAAAAATAAAAAATGTAATTTAATAAATAAAAATAAAAAAAGTAATTTTAAAAATAAAAAAAATAATATTAAAAATAAAAAATATAATTTTAAAAATAAAAAAAATAATTTTAAAAATAAAAAATGTAATTTAATAAATAAAAATAAAAAAAGTAATATTAAAAATAAAAAATATAATTTTAAAAATAAAAAATATAATTTTAAAAATAAAAAAAATAATTTTAAAAATAAAAAATGTAATTTAATAAATAAAAATAAAAAAAGTAATTTTAAAAATAAAAAAAATAATTTTAAAAATAAAAAAAATAATTTTAAAAATAAAAAATGTAATTTAATAAATAAAAATAAAAAAAGTAATTTTAAAAATAAAAAAAATAATATTAAAAATAAAAAATATAATTTTAAAAATAAAAAAAATAATTTTAAAAATAAAAAATGTAATTTAATAAATAAAAATAAAAAAAGTAATATTAAAAATAAAAAATATAATTTTAAAAATAAAAAATATAATTTTAAAAATAAAAAATGTAATTTAATAAATAAAAATAAAAAAAATAATTTTAAAAATAAAAAAAATAATTTTAAAAATAAAAAATGTAATTTAATAAATAAAAATAAAAAAAGTAATTTTAAAAATAAAAAAAATAATTTTAAAAATAAAAAAATTAATTTTAAAAATAAAAAATGTAATTTAATAAATAAATATTAAAAATGTAATTTTAAAAATAAAAAATGTAATTTAATAAATAAAAATAAAAAATATAATTTTAAAAATAAAAAATGTAATTTAATAAATAAAAATAAAAAAAGTAATATTAAAAATAAAAAATGTAATTTAATAAATAAAAATAAAAAAAGTAATTTTAAAAATAAAAAAAATAATTTTAAAAATAAAAAAATTAATTTTAAAAATAAAAAATGTAATTTAATAAATAAATATTAAAAATCTAATTTTAAAAATAAAAAATGTAATTTAATAAATAAAAATAAAAAATATAATTTTAAAAATAAAAAATGTAATTTAATAAATAAAAATAAAAAAAGTAATATTAAAAATAAAAAAAATAATTTTAAAAATAAAAAATGTAATTTAATAAATAAAAATAAAAAAAGTAATTTTAAAAATAAAAAAAATAATTTTAAAAATAAAAAAATTAATTTTAAAAATAAAAAATGTAATTTAATAAATAAATATTAAAAATCTAATTTTAAAAATAAAAAATGTAATTTAATAAATAAAAATAAAAAATATAATTTTAAAAATAAAAAATGTAATTTAATAAATAAAAATAAAAAAAGTAATATTAAAAATAAAAAATATAATTTTAAAAATAAAAAATATAATTTTAAAAATAAAAAATGTAATTTAATAAATAAAAATAAAAAAAATAATATTAAAAATAAAAAATATAATTTTAAAAATAAAAAATATAATTTTAAAAATAAAAAATGTAATTTAATAAATAAAAATAAAAAAAGTAATTTTAAAAATAAAAAAAATAATATTAAAAATAAAAAATATAATTTTAAAAATAAAAAAAATAATTTTAAAAATAAAAAATGTAATTTAATAAATAAAAATAAAAAAAGTAATATTAAAAATAAAAAATATAATTTTAAAAATAAAAAATATAATTTTAAAAATAAAAAATGTAATTTAATAAATAAAAATAAAAAAAATAATTTTAAAAATAAAAAAAATAATTTTAAAAATAAAAAATGTAATTTAATAAATAAAAATAAAAAAAGTAATTTTAAAAATAAAAAAATTAATTTTAAAAATAAAAAAATTAATTTTAAAAATAAAAAATGTAATTTAATAAATAAATATTAAAAATGTAATTTTAAAAATAAAAAATGTAATTTAATAAATAAAAATAAAAAATATAATTTTAAAAATAAAAAATGTAATTTAATAAATAAAAATAAAAAAAGTAATATTAAAAATAAAAAATATAATTTTAAAAATAAAAAATATAATTTTAAAAATAAAAAATGTAATTTAATAAATAAAAATAAAAAAAGTAATTTTAAAAATAAAAAAAATAATTTTAAAAATAAAAAAATTAATTTTAAAAATAAAAAATGTAATTTAATAAATAAATATTAAAAATGTAATTTTAAAAATAAAAAATGTAATTTAATAAATAAAAATAAAAAATATAATTTTAAAAATAAAAAATGTAATTTAATAAATAAAAATAAAAAAAATAATTTTAAAAATAAAAAAAATAATTTTAAAAATAAAAAATGTAATTTAATAAATAAAAATAAAAAAAGTAATTTTAAAAATAAAAAAAATAATTTTAAAAATAAAAAAATTAATTTTAAAAATAAAAAATGTAATTTAATAAATAAATATTAAAAATGTAATTTTAAAAATAAAAAATGTAATTTAATAAATAAAAATAAAAAATATAATTTTAAAAATAAAAAATGTAATTTAATAAATAAAAATAAAAAAAGTAATATTAAAAATAAAAAAAATAATTTTAAAAATAAAAAATGTAATTTAATAAATAAAAATAAAAAAAGTAATTTTAAAAATAAAAAAAATAATTTTAAAAATAAAAAAATTAATTTTAAAAATAAAAAATGTAATTTAATAAATAAATATTAAAAATGTAATTTTAAAAATAAAAAATGTAATTTAATAAATAAAAATAAAAAATATAATTTTAAAAATAAAAAATGTAATTTAATAAATAAAAATAAAAAAAGTAATATTAAAAATAAAAAATATAATTTTAAAAATAAAAAATGTAATTTAATAAATAAAAATAAAAAAAGTAATATTAAAAATAAAAAATATAATTTTAAAAATAAAAAATATAATTTTAAAAATAAAAAATGTAATTTAATAAATAAAAATAAAAAAAATAATTTTAAAAATAAAAAAAATAATTTTAAAAATAAAAAATGTAATTTAATAAATAAAAATAAAAAAAGTAATTTTAAAAATAAAAAAAATAATATTAAAAATAAAAAATATAATTTTAAAAATAAAAAATATAATTTTAAAAATAAAAAATGTAATTTAATAAATAAAAATAAAAAAAATAATATTAAAAATAAAAAATATAATTTTAAAAATAAAAAATATAATTTTAAAAATAAAAAATGTAATTTAATAAATAAAAATAAAAAAAATAATTTTAAAAATAAAAAAAATAATTTTAAAAATAAAAAATGTAATTTAATAAATAAAAATAAAAAAAGTAATTTTAAAAATAAAAAAAATAATATTAAAAATAAAAAATATAATTTTAAAAATAAAAAATATAATTTTAAAAATAAAAAATGTAATTTAATAAATAAAAATAAAAAAAATAATTTTAAAAATAAAAAATATAATTTTAAAAATAAAAAATGTAATTTAATAAATAAAAATAAAAAATATAATATTAAAAATAAAAAATATAATTTTAAAAATAAAAAAAGTAATTTTAAAAATAAAAAATATAATTTTAAAAATAAAAAATGTAATTTAATAAATAAAAATAAAAAATATAATATTAAAAATAAAAAAAGTAATTTTAAAAATAAAAAAAATAATTTTAAAAATAAAAAAATTAATTTTAAAAATAAAAAATGTAATTTAATAAATAAATATTAAAAATGTAATTTTAAAAATAAAAAATGTAATTTAATAAATAAAAATAAAAAATATAATTTTAAAAATAAAAAATGTAATTTAATAAATAAAAATAAAAAAAGTAATATTAAAAATAAAAAATATAATTTTAAAAATAAAAAATATAATTTTAAAAATAAAAAATGTAATTTAATAAATAAAAATAAAAAAAATAATTTTAAAAATAAAAAAAATAATTTTAAAAATAAAAAATGTAATTTAATAAATAAAAATAAAAAAAGTAATATTAAAAATAAAAAATATAATTTTAAAAATAAAAAATATAATTTTAAAAATAAAAAATGTAATTTAATAAATAAAAATAAAAAAAATAATTTTAAAAATAAAAAATATAATTTTAAAAATAAAAAATGTAATTTAATAAATAAAAATAAAAAATATAATATTAAAAATAAAAAATATAATTTTAAAAATAAAAAAAGTAATTTTAAAAATAAAAAATATAATTTTAAAAATAAAAAATGTAATTTAATAAATAAAAATAAAAAATATAATATTAAAAATAAAAAAAGTAATTTTAAAAATAAAAAAAATAATTTTAAAAATAAAAAAATTAATTTTAAAAATAAAAAATGTAATTTAATAAATAAATATTAAAAATGTAATTTTAAAAATAAAAAATGTAATTTAATAAATAAAAATAAAAAATATAATTTTAAAAATAAAAAATGTAATTTAATAAATAAAAATAAAAAAAGTAATATTAAAAATAAAAAATATAATTTTAAAAATAAAAAATATAATTTTAAAAATAAAAAATGTAATTTAATAAATAAAAATAAAAAAAATAATTTTAAAAATAAAAAAAATAATTTTAAAAATAAAAAATGTAATTTAATAAATAAAAATAAAAAAAGTAATATTAAAAATAAAAAATATAATTTTAAAAATAAAAAATATAATTTTAAAAATAAAAAATGTAATTTAATAAATAAAAATAAAAAAAATAATTTTAAAAATAAAAAATATAATTTTAAAAATAAAAAATGTAATTTAATAAATAAAAATAAAAAATATAATATTAAAAATAAAAAAAGTAATTTTAAAAATAAAAAATATAATTTTAAAAATAAAAAATGTAATTTAATAAATAAAAATAAAAAATATAATATTAAAAATAAAAAAAAGTAATTTTAAAAATAAAAAAAATAATTTTAAAAATAAAAAAATTAATTTTAAAAATAAAAAATGTAATTTAATAAATAAATATTAAAAATGTAATTTTAAAAATAAAAAATGTAATTTAATAAATAAAAATAAAAAATATAATTTTAAAAATAAAAAATGTAATTTAATAAATAAAAATAAAAAAAGTAATATTAAAAATAAAAAATATAATTTTAAAAATAAAAAATATAATTTTAAAAATAAAAAATGTAATTTAATAAATAAAAATAAAAAAAATAATTTTAAAAATAAAAAAAATAATTTTAAAAATAAAAAATGTAATTTAATAAATAAAAATAAAAAAAGTAATTTTAAAAATAAAAAAAATAATATTAAAAATAAAAAATATAATTTTAAAAATAAAAAAAATAATTTTAAAAATAAAAAATGTAATTTAATAAATAAAAATAAAAAAAGTAATATTAAAAATAAAAAATATAATTTTAAAAATAAAAAATGTAATTTAATAAATAAAAATAAAAAAATAATTTTAAAAATAAAAAAAGTAATTTTAAAAATAAAAAAAATAATATTAAAAATAAAAAATATAATTTTAAAAATAAAAAAAATAATTTTAAAAATAAAAAATGTAATTTAATAAATAAAAATAAAAAAAATAATTTTAAAAATAAAAAAAATAATTTTAAAAATAAAAAATGTAATTTAATAAATAAAAATAAAAAAAATAATTTTAAAAATAAAAAAAGTAATTTTAAAAATAAAAAAAATAATATTAAAAATAAAAAATATAATTTTAAAAATAAAAAAAATAATTTTAAAAATAAAAAATGTAATTTAATAAATAAAAATAAAAAAAGTAATATTAAAAATAAAAAATATAATTTTAAAAATAAAAAATGTAATTTAATAAATAAAAATAAAAAAAATAATTTTAAAAATAAAAAAAGTAATTTTAAAAATAAAAAAAATAATATTAAAAATAAAAAATATAATTTTAAAAATAAAAAAAATAATTTTAAAAATAAAAAATGTAATTTAATAAATAAAAATAAAAAAAATAATTTTAAAAATAAAAAAAATAATTTTAAAAATAAAAAATGTAATTTAATAAATAAAAATAAAAAAAATAATTTTAAAAATAAAAAAAGTAATTTTAAAAATAAAAAAAATAATATTAAAAATAAAAAATATAATTTTAAAAATAAAAAAAATAATTTTAAAAATAAAAAATGTAATTTAATAAATAAAAATAAAAAAAGTAATATTAAAAATAAAAAATATAATTTTAAAAATAAAAAATATAATTTTAAAAATAAAAAATGTAATTTAATAAATAAAAATAAAAAATATAATATTAAAAATAAAAAATATAATTTTAAAAATAAAAAATGTAATTTAATAAATAAAAATAAAAAAAATAATTTTAAAAATAAAAAAAGTAATTTTAAAAATAAAAAAAATAATATTAAAAATAAAAAATATAATTTTAAAAATAAAAAAAATAATTTTAAAAATAAAAAATGTAATTTAATAAATAAAAATAAAAAATATAATTTTAAAAATAAAAAATATAATTTTAAAAATAAAAAATGTAATTTAATAAATAAAAATAAAAAAAATAATTTTAAAAATAAAAAATATAATTTTAAAAATAAAAAATGTAATTTAATAAATAAAAATAAAAAATATAATATTAAAAATAAAAAAAGTAATTTTAAAAATAAAAAAAATAATTTTAAAAATAAAAAAATTAATTTTAAAAATAAAAAATGTAATTTAATAAATAAATATTAAAAATGTAATTTTAAAAATAAAAAATGTAATTTAATAAATAAAAATAAAAAATATAATTTTAAAAATAAAAAATGTAATTTAATAAATAAAAATAAAAAAAGTAATATTAAAAATAAAAAATATAATTTTAAAAATAAAAAATATAATTTTAAAAATAAAAAATGTAATTTAATAAATAAAAATAAAAAAAATAATTTTAAAAATAAAAAAAATAATTTTAAAAATAAAAAATGTAATTTAATAAATAAAAATAAAAAAAGTAATTTTAAAAATAAAAAAAATAATATTAAAAATAAAAAAAATAATATTAAAAATAAAAAATATAATTTTAAAAATAAAAAAAATAATTTTAAAAATAAAAAATGTAATTTAATAAATAAAAATAAAAAAAGTAATATTAAAAATAAAAAATATAATTTTAAAAATAAAAAATATAATTTTAAAAATAAAAAATGTAATTTAATAAATAAAAATAAAAAAAATAATTTTAAAAATAAAAAATATAATTTTAAAAATAAAAAATGTAATTTAATAAATAAAAATAAAAAATATAATATTAAAAATAAAAAAAGTAATTTTAAAAATAAAAAAAATAATTTTAAAAATAAAAAAATTAATTTTAAAAATAAAAAATGTAATTTAATAAATAAATATTAAAAATGTAATTTTAAAAATAAAAAATGTAATTTAATAAATAAAAATAAAAAATATAATTTTAAAAATAAAAAATGTAATTTAATAAATAAAAATAAAAAAAATAATTTTAAAAATAAAAAATATAATTTTAAAAATAAAAAATGTAATTTAATAAATAAAAATAAAAAATATAATATTAAAAATAAAAAATATAATTTTAAAAATAAAAAATGTAATTTAATAAATAAAAATAAAAAAAATAATTTTAAAAATAAAAAAAGTAATTTTAAAAATAAAAAAAATAATATTAAAAATAAAAAATATAATTTTAAAAATAAAAAAAATAATTTTAAAAATAAAAAATGTAATTTAATAAATAAAAATAAAAAAAGTAATATTAAAAATAAAAAATATAATTTTAAAAATAAAAAATATAATTTTAAAAATAAAAAATGTAATTTAATAAATAAAAATAAAAAAAATAATTTTAAAAATAAAAAATATAATTTTAAAAATAAAAAATGTAATTTAATAAATAAAAATAAAAAATATAATATTAAAAATAAAAAAAGTAATTTTAAAAATAAAAAAAATAATTTTAAAAATAAAAAAATTAATTTTAAAAATAAAAAATGTAATTTAATAAATAAATATTAAAAATGTAATTTTAAAAATAAAAAATGTAATTTAATAAATAAAAATAAAAAATATAATTTTAAAAATAAAAAATGTAATTTAATAAATAAAAATAAAAAAAGTAATATTAAAAATAAAAAATATAATTTTAAAAATAAAAAATATAATTTTAAAAATAAAAAATGTAATTTAATAAATAAAAATAAAAAAAATAATTTTAAAAATAAAAAAAATAATTTTAAAAATAAAAAATGTAATTTAATAAATAAAAATAAAAAAAGTAATTTTAAAAATAAAAAAAATAATATTAAAAATAAAAAAAATAATATTAAAAATAAAAAATATAATTTTAAAAATAAAAAAAATAATTTTAAAAATAAAAAATGTAATTTAATAAATAAAAATAAAAAAAGTAATATTAAAAATAAAAAATATAATTTTAAAAATAAAAAATATAATTTTAAAAATAAAAAATGTAATTTAATAAATAAAAATAAAAAAAATAATTTTAAAAATAAAAAATATAATTTTAAAAATAAAAAATGTAATTTAATAAATAAAAATAAAAAATATAATATTAAAAATAAAAAAAGTAATTTTAAAAATAAAAAAAATAATTTTAAAAATAAAAAAATTAATTTTAAAAATAAAAAATGTAATTTAATAAATAAATATTAAAAATGTAATTTTAAAAATAAAAAATGTAATTTAATAAATAAAAATAAAAAATATAATTTTAAAAATAAAAAAAATAATTTTAAAAATAAAAAATGTAATTTAATAAATAAAAATAAAAAAAGTAATATTAAAAATAAAAAATATAATTTTAAAAATAAAAAATATAATTTTAAAAATAAAAAATGTAATTTAATAAATAAAAATAAAAAAAATAATTTTAAAAATAAAAAAAGTAATTTTAAAAATAAAAAAAATAATATTAAAAATAAAAAATATAATTTTAAAAATAAAAAAAATAATTTTAAAAATAAAAAATGTAATTTAATAAATAAAAATAAAAAAAGTAATATTAAAAATAAAAAATATAATTTTAAAAATAAAAAATATAATTTTAAAAATAAAAAATGTAATTTAATAAATAAAAATAAAAAAAATAATTTTAAAAATAAAAAAAGTAATTTTAAAAATAAAAAAAATAATATTAAAAATAAAAAATATAATTTTAAAAATAAAAAAAATAATTTTAAAAATAAAAAATGTAATTTAATAAATAAAAATAAAAAATATAATTTTAAAAATAAAAAAAATAATTTTAAAAATAAAAAATGTAATTTAATAAATAAAAATAAAAAAAGTAATATTAAAAATAAAAAATATAATTTTAAAAATAAAAAATATAATTTTAAAAATAAAAAATGTAATTTAATAAATAAAAATAAAAAAAATAATTTTAAAAATAAAAAAAGTAATTTTAAAAATAAAAAAAATAATATTAAAAATAAAAAATATAATTTTAAAAATAAAAAATATAATTTTAAAAATAAAAAATGTAATTTAATAAATAAAAATAAAAAATATAATTTTAAAAATAAAAAAAATAATTTTAAAAATAAAAAATGTAATTTAATAAATAAAAATAAAAAAAGTAATATTAAAAATAAAAAATATAATTTTAAAAATAAAAAATATAATTTTAAAAATAAAAAATGTAATTTAATAAATAAAAATAAAAAAAATAATTTTAAAAATAAAAAAAGTAATTTTAAAAATAAAAAAAATAATATTAAAAATAAAAAATATAATTTTAAAAATAAAAAAAATAATTTTAAAAATAAAAAAAGTAATTTTAAAAATAAAAAAAATAATATTAAAAATAAAAAATATAATTTTAAAAATAAAAAAAATAATTTTAAAAATAAAAAATGTAATTTAATAAATAAAAATAAAAAAAATAATTTTAAAAATAAAAAAAGTAATTTTAAAAATAAAAAAAATAATATTAAAAATAAAAAATATAATTTTAAAAATAAAAAAAATAATTTTAAAAATAAAAAATGTAATTTAATAAATAAAAATAAAAAAAGTAATATTAAAAATAAAAAATATAATTTTAAAAATAAAAAATATAATTTTAAAAATAAAAAATGTAATTTAATAAATAAAAATAAAAAAAATAATTTTAAAAATAAAAAATATAATTTTAAAAATAAAAAATGTAATTTAATAAATAAAAATAAAAAATATAATATTAAAAATAAAAAATATAATTTTAAAAATAAAAAATGTAATTTAATAAATAAAAATAAAAAAAATAATTTTAAAAATAAAAAAAGTAATTTTAAAAATAAAAAAAATAATATTAAAAATAAAAAATATAATTTTAAAAATAAAAAAAATAATTTTAAAAATAAAAAATGTAATTTAATAAATAAAAATAAAAAAAGTAATATTAAAAATAAAAAATATAATTTTAAAAATAAAAAATATAATTTTAAAAATAAAAAATGTAATTTAATAAATAAAAATAAAAAAAATAATTTTAAAAATAAAAAATATAATTTTAAAAATAAAAAATGTAATTTAATAAATAAAAATAAAAAATATAATATTAAAAATAAAAAAAGTAATTTTAAAAATAAAAAAAATAATTTTAAAAATAAAAAAATTAATTTTAAAAATAAAAAATGTAATTTAATAAATAAATATTAAAAATGTAATTTTAAAAATAAAAAATGTAATTTAATAAATAAAAATAAAAAAAGTAATTTTAAAAATAAAAAAAATAATATTAAAAATAAAAAAAATAATATTAAAAATAAAAAATATAATTTTAAAAATAAAAAAAATAATTTTAAAAATAAAAAATGTAATTTAATAAATAAAAATAAAAAAAGTAATATTAAAAATAAAAAATATAATTTTAAAAATAAAAAATATAATTTTAAAAATAAAAAATGTAATTTAATAAATAAAAATAAAAAAAATAATTTTAAAAATAAAAAATATAATTTTAAAAATAAAAAATGTAATTTAATAAATAAAAATAAAAAATATAATATTAAAAATAAAAAAAGTAATTTTAAAAATAAAAAAAATAATTTTAAAAATAAAAAAATTAATTTTAAAAATAAAAAATGTAATTTAATAAATAAATATTAAAAATGTAATTTTAAAAATAAAAAATGTAATTTAATAAATAAAAATAAAAAATATAATTTTAAAAATAAAAAATGTAATTTAATAAATAAAAATAAAAAAAATAATTTTAAAAATAAAAAATATAATTTTAAAAATAAAAAATGTAATTTAATAAATAAAAATAAAAAATATAATATTAAAAATAAAAAATATAATTTTAAAAATAAAAAATGTAATTTAATAAATAAAAATAAAAAAAATAATTTTAAAAATAAAAAAAGTAATTTTAAAAATAAAAAAAATAATATTAAAAATAAAAAATATAATTTTAAAAATAAAAAAAATAATTTTAAAAATAAAAAATGTAATTTAATAAATAAAAATAAAAAAAGTAATATTAAAAATAAAAAATATAATTTTAAAAATAAAAAATATAATTTTAAAAATAAAAAATGTAATTTAATAAATAAAAATAAAAAAAATAATTTTAAAAATAAAAAATATAATTTTAAAAATAAAAAATGTAATTTAATAAATAAAAATAAAAAATATAATATTAAAAATAAAAAAAGTAATTTTAAAAATAAAAAAAATAATTTTAAAAATAAAAAAATTAATTTTAAAAATAAAAAATGTAATTTAATAAATAAATATTAAAAATGTAATTTTAAAAATAAAAAATGTAATTTAATAAATAAAAATAAAAAATATAATTTTAAAAATAAAAAATGTAATTTAATAAATAAAAATAAAAAAAGTAATATTAAAAATAAAAAATATAATTTTAAAAATAAAAAATATAATTTTAAAAATAAAAAATGTAATTTAATAAATAAAAATAAAAAAAATAATTTTAAAAATAAAAAAAATAATTTTAAAAATAAAAAATGTAATTTAATAAATAAAAATAAAAAAAGTAATTTTAAAAATAAAAAAAATAATATTAAAAATAAAAAAAATAATATTAAAAATAAAAAATATAATTTTAAAAATAAAAAAAATAATTTTAAAAATAAAAAATGTAATTTAATAAATAAAAATAAAAAAAGTAATATTAAAAATAAAAAATATAATTTTAAAAATAAAAAATATAATTTTAAAAATAAAAAATGTAATTTAATAAATAAAAATAAAAAAAATAATTTTAAAAATAAAAAATATAATTTTAAAAATAAAAAATGTAATTTAATAAATAAAAATAAAAAATATAATATTAAAAATAAAAAAAGTAATTTTAAAAATAAAAAAAATAATTTTAAAAATAAAAAAATTAATTTTAAAAATAAAAAATGTAATTTAATAAATAAATATTAAAAATGTAATTTTAAAAATAAAAAATGTAATTTAATAAATAAAAATAAAAAATATAATTTTAAAAATAAAAAAAATAATTTTAAAAATAAAAAATGTAATTTAATAAATAAAAATAAAAAAAGTAATATTAAAAATAAAAAATATAATTTTAAAAATAAAAAATATAATTTTAAAAATAAAAAATGTAATTTAATAAATAAAAATAAAAAAAATAATTTTAAAAATAAAAAAAGTAATTTTAAAAATAAAAAAAATAATATTAAAAATAAAAAATATAATTTTAAAAATAAAAAAAATAATTTTAAAAATAAAAAATGTAATTTAATAAATAAAAATAAAAAAAGTAATATTAAAAATAAAAAATATAATTTTAAAAATAAAAAATATAATTTTAAAAATAAAAAATGTAATTTAATAAATAAAAATAAAAAAAATAATTTTAAAAATAAAAAATATAATTTTAAAAATAAAAAATGTAATTTAATAAATAAAAATAAAAAATATAATATTAAAAATAAAAAAAGTAATTTTAAAAATAAAAAAAATAATTTTAAAAATAAAAAAATTAATTTTAAAAATAAAAAATGTAATTTAATAAATAAATATTAAAAATGTAATTTTAAAAATAAAAAATGTAATTTAATAAATAAAAATAAAAAATATAATTTTAAAAATAAAAAATGTAATTTAATAAATAAAAATAAAAAAAGTAATATTAAAAATAAAAAATATAATTTTAAAAATAAAAAATGTAATTTAATAAATAAAAATAAAAAAAATAATTTTAAAAATAAAAAAAGTAATTTTAAAAATAAAAAAAATAATATTAAAAATAAAAAATATAATTTTAAAAATAAAAAAAATAATTTTAAAAATAAAAAATGTAATTTAATAAATAAAAATAAAAAAAGTAATATTAAAAATAAAAAATATAATTTTAAAAATAAAAAATATAATTTTAAAAATAAAAAATGTAATTTAATAAATAAAAATAAAAAAAATAATTTTAAAAATAAAAAATATAATTTTAAAAATAAAAAATGTAATTTAATAAATAAAAATAAAAAATATAATATTAAAAATAAAAAAAGTAATTTTAAAAATAAAAAAAATAATTTTAAAAATAAAAAAATTAATTTTAAAAATAAAAAATGTAATTTAATAAATAAATATTAAAAATGTAATTTTAAAAATAAAAAATGTAATTTAATAAATAAAAATAAAAAATATAATTTTAAAAATAAAAAATGTAATTTAATAAATAAAAATAAAAAATATAATATTAAAAATAAAAAAAGTAATTTTAAAAATAAAAAAAATAATTTTAAAAATAAAAAAATTAATTTTAAAAATAAAAAATGTAATTTAATAAATAAATATTAAAAATGTAATTTTAAAAATAAAAAATGTAATTTAATAAATAAAAATAAAAAATATAATTTTAAAAATAAAAAATGTAATTTAATAAATAAAAATAAAAAAAGTAATATTAAAAATAAAAAATATAATTTTAAAAATAAAAAATATAATTTTAAAAATAAAAAATGTAATTTAATAAATAAAAATAAAAAAAATAATTTTAAAAATAAAAAAAATAATTTTAAAAATAAAAAATGTAATTTAATAAATAAAAATAAAAAAAGTAATTTTAAAAATAAAAAAAATAATTTTAAAAATAAAAAAAATAATTTTAAAAATAAAAAATATAATTTTAAAAATAAAAAATGTAATTTAATAAATAAAAATAAAAAATATAATATTAAAAATAAAAAATATAATTTTAAAAATAAAAAAAGTAATTTTAAAAATAAAAAATATAATTTTAAAAATAAAAAATATAATTTAATAAATAAAAATAAAAAAAGTAATTTTAAAAATAAAAAAAATAATTTTAAAAATAAAAAAATTAATTTTAAAAATAAAAAATGTAATTTAATAAATAAAAATAAAAAAAGTAATTTTAAAAATAAAAAAAATAATTTTAAAAATAAAAAAAATAATTTTAAAAATAAAAAATATAATTTTAAAAATAAAAAATGTAATTTAATAAATAAAAATAAAAAATATAATATTAAAAATAAAAAATATAATTTTAAAAATAAAAAAAGTAATTTTAAAAATAAAAAATATAATTTTAAAAATAAAAAATGTAATTTAATAAATAAAAATAAAAAATATAATATTAAAAATAAAAAAAGTAATTTTAAAAATAAAAAAAATAATTTTAAAAATAAAAAAATTAATTTTAAAAATAAAAAATGTAATTTAATAAATAAATATTAAAAATGTAATTTTAAAAATAAAAAATGTAATTTAATAAATAAAAATAAAAAATATAATTTTAAAAATAAAAAATGTAATTTAATAAATAAAAATAAAAAAAGTAATATTAAAAATAAAAAATATAATTTTAAAAATAAAAAATATAATTTTAAAAATAAAAAATGTAATTTAATAAATAAAAATAAAAAAAATAATTTTAAAAATAAAAAAAATAATTTTAAAAATAAAAAATGTAATTTAATAAATAAAAATAAAAAAAGTAATTTTAAAAATAAAAAAAATAATATTAAAAATAAAAAATATAATTTAAAAAATAAAAAAAATAATTTTAAAAATAAAAAATGTAATTTAATAAATAAAAATAAAAAATATAATATTAAAAATAAAAAATATAATTTTAAAAATAAAAAAAGTAATTTTAAAAATAAAAAATATAATTTTAAAAATAAAAAATGTAATTTAATAAATAAAAATAAAAAATATAATATTAAAAATAAAAAAAGTAATTTTAAAAATAAAAAAAATAATTTTAAAAATAAAAAAATTAATTTTAAAAATAAAAAATGTAATTTAATAAATAAATATTAAAAATGTAATTTTAAAAATAAAAAATGTAATTTAATAAATAAAAATAAAAAATATAATTTTAAAAATAAAAAATGTAATTTAATAAATAAAAATAAAAAAAGTAATATTAAAAATAAAAAATATAATTTTAAAAATAAAAAATATAATTTTAAAAATAAAAAATGTAATTTAATAAATAAAAATAAAAAAAGTAATTTTAAAAATAAAAAAAATAATTTTAAAAATAAAAAAAATAATTTTAAAAATAAAAAATATAATTTTAAAAATAAAAAATGTAATTTAATAAATAAAAATAAAAAAAATAATTTTAAAAATAAAAAAAATAATTTTAAAAATAAAAAATGTAATTTAATAAATAAAAATAAAAAAAGTAATTTTAAAAATAAAAAAAGTAATATTAAAAATAAAAAATATAATTTTAAAAATAAAAAATGTAATTTAATAAATAAAAATAAAAAAAGTAATTTTAAAAATAAAAAAAATAATTTTAAAAATAAAAAAAATAATTTTAAAAATAAAAAATGTAATTTAATAAATAAAAATAAAAAAAGTAATTTTAAAAATAAAAAAAGTAATATTAAAAATAAAAAATATAATTTTAAAAATAAAAAATGTAATTTAATAAATAAAAATAAAAAAAGTAATATTAAAAATAAAAAATATAATTTTAAAAATAAAAAAAATAATTTTAAAAATAAAAAATATAATTTTAAAAATAAAAAATGTAATTTAATAAATAAAAATAAAAAATATAATATTAAAAATAAAAAAAGTAATTTTAAAAATAAAAAAAATAATTTTAAAAATAAAAAATATAATTTTAAAAATAAAAAATGTAATTTAATAAATAAAAATAAAAAAAATAATTTTAAAAATAAAAAAAATAATTTTAAAAATAAAAAATGTAATTTAATAAATAAAAATAAAAAAAGTAATTTTAAAAATAAAAAAAGTAATATTAAAAATAAAAAATATAATTTTAAAAATAAAAAATGTAATTTAATAAATAAAAATAAAAAAAGTAATTTTAAAAATAAAAAAAATAATTTTAAAAATAAAAAAAATAATTTTAAAAATAAAAAATGTAATTTAATAAATAAAAATAAAAAAAGTAATTTTAAAAATAAAAAAAATAATTTTAAAAATAAAAAATGTAATTTAATAAATAAAAATAAAAAAAGTAATATTAAAAATAAAAAATATAATTTTAAAAATAAAAAAAATAATTTTAAAAATAAAAAATATAATTTTAAAAATAAAAAATGTAATTTAATAAATAAAAATAAAAAATATAATATTAAAAATAAAAAAAGTAATATTAAAAATAAAAAATATAATTTTAAAAATAAAAAAAATAATTTTAAAAATAAAAAATATAATTTTAAAAATAAAAAATGTAATTTAATAAATAAAAATAAAAAAAATAATTTTAAAAATAAAAAAAATAATTTTAAAAATAAAAAATGTAATTTAATAAATAAAAATAAAAAAAGTAATTTTAAAAATAAAAAAAGTAATATTAAAAATAAAAAATATAATTTTAAAAATAAAAAATGTAATTTAATAAATAAAAATAAAAAAAGTAATTTTAAAAATAAAAAAAATAATTTTAAAAATAAAAAAAATAATTTTAAAAATAAAAAATATAATTTTAAAAATAAAAAATGTAATTTAATAAATAAAAATAAAAAAAATAATTTTAAAAATAAAAAAAATAATTTTAAAAATAAAAAATGTAATTTAATAAATAAAAATAAAAAAAGTAATTTTAAAAATAAAAAAAGTAATATTAAAAATAAAAAATATAATTTTAAAAATAAAAAATGTAATTTAATAAATAAAAATAAAAAAAGTAATTTTAAAAATAAAAAAAATAATTTTAAAAATAAAAAAAATAATTTTAAAAATAAAAAATGTAATTTAATAAATAAAAATAAAAAAAGTAATTTTAAAAATAAAAAAAGTAATATTAAAAATAAAAAATATAATTTTAAAAATAAAAAATGTAATTTAATAAATAAAAATAAAAAAAGTAATATTAAAAATAAAAAATATAATTTTAAAAATAAAAAAAGTAATTTTAAAAATAAAAAATATAATTTTAAAAATAAAAAATGTAATTTAATAAATAAAAATAAAAAATATAATATTAAAAATAAAAAAAGTAATTTTAAAAATAAAAAAAATAATTTTAAAAATAAAAAAATTAATTTTAAAAATAAAAAATGTAATTTAATAAATAAATATTAAAAATGTAATTTTAAAAATAAAAAATGTAATTTAATAAATAAAAATAAAAAATATAATTTTAAAAATAAAAAATGTAATTTAATAAATAAAAATAAAAAAAGTAATATTAAAAATAAAAAATATAATTTTAAAAATAAAAAATATAATTTTAAAAATAAAAAATGTAATTTAATAAATAAAAATAAAAAATATAATTTTAAAAATAAAAAAAATAATTTTAAAAATAAAAAATGTAATTTAATAAATAAAAATAAAAAAAGTAATTCTAAAAATAAAAAATATAATTTTAAAAATAAAAAATGTAATTTATTAAATAAAAATAAAAAAAGTAATATTAAAAATAAAAAATATAATTTTAAAAATAAAAAATATAATTTTAAAAATAAAAAATGTAATTTAATAAATAAAAATAAAAAAAATAATTTTAAAAATAAAAAAAATAATTTTAAAAATAAAAAATGTAATTTAATAAATAAAAATAAAAAAAGTAATATTAAAAATAAAAAATATAATTTTAAAAATAAAAAAAATAATTTTAAAAATAAAAAATGTAATTTAATAAATAAAAATAAAAAATATAATATTAAAAATAAAAAAAGTAATTTTAAAAATAAAAAAAATAATTTTAAAAATAAAAAAATTAATTTTAAAAATAAAAAATGTAATTTAATAAATAAATATTAAAAATGTAATTTTAAAAATAAAAAATGTAATTTAATAAATAAAAATAAAAAATATAATTTTAAAAATAAAAAATGTAATTTAATAAATAAAAATAAAAAAAGTAATTCTAAAAATAAAAAATATAATTTTAAAAATAAAAAATGTAATTTAATAAATAAAAATAAAAAAAGTAATATTAAAAATAAAAAATATAATTTTAAAAATAAAAAATATAATTTTAAAAATAAAAAATGTAATTTAATAAATAAAAATAAAAAATATAATTTTAAAAATAAAAAAAATAATTTTAAAAATAAAAAATGTAATTTAATAAATAAAAATAAAAAAAGTAATTCTAAAAATAAAAAATATAATTTTAAAAATAAAAAATGTAATTTAATAAATAAAAATAAAAAAAATAATTTTAAAAATAAAAAAAATAATTTTAAAAATAAAAAATGTAATTTAATAAATAAAAATAAAAAAAGTAATATTAAAAATAAAAAATATAATTTTAAAAATAAAAAATATAATTTTAAAAATAAAAAATGTAATTTAATAAATAAAAATAAAAAATATAATTTTAAAAATAAAAAAAATAATTTTAAAAATAAAAAATGTAATTTAATAAATAAAAATAAAAAAAGTAATTCTAAAAATAAAAAATATAATTTTAAAAATAAAAAATATAATTTTAAAAATAAAAAATGTAATTTAATAAATAAAAATAAAAAAAGTAATATTAAAAATAAAAAATATAATTTTAAAAATAAAAAATATAATTTTAAAAATAAAAAAAATAATTTTAAAAATAAAAAATATAATTTTAAAAATAAAAAATGTAATTTAATAAATAAAAATAAAAAAAGTAATATTAAAAATAAAAAATATAATTTTAAAAATAAAAAATATAATTTTAAAAATAAAAAATGTAATTTAATAAATAAAAATAAAAAATATAATTTTAAAAATAAAAAAAGTAATATTAAAAATAAAAAATATAATTTTAAAAATAAAAAATATAATTTTAAAAATAAAAAATGTAATTTAATAAATAAAAATAAAAAAAATAATTTTAAAAATAAAAAAAATAATTTTAAAAATAAAAAATGTAATTTAATAAATAAAAATAAAAAAAGTAATATTAAAAATAAAAAATATAATTTTAAAAATAAAAAATATAATTTTAAAAATAAAAAATGTAATTTAATAAATAAAAATAAAAAATATAATTTTAAAAATAAAAAAAATAATTTTAAAAATAAAAAATGTAATTTAATAAATAAAAATAAAAAAAGTAATTCTAAAAATAAAAAATATAATTTTAAAAATAAAAAATATAATTTTAAAAATAAAAAAAATAATTTTAAAAATAAAAAATATAATTTTAAAAATAAAAAATGTAATTTAATAAATAAAAATAAAAAAAGTAATATTAAAAATAAAAAATATAATTTTAAAAATAAAAAATATAATTTTAAAAATAAAAAATGTAATTTAATAAATAAAAATAAAAAATATAATTTTAAAAATAAAAAAAATAATTTTAAAAATAAAAAATGTAATTTAATAAATAAAAATAAAAAAAGTAATATTAAAAATAAAAAATATAATTTTAAAAATAAAAAATATAATTTTAAAAATAAAAAATGTAATTTAATAAATAAAAATAAAAAAAGTAATATTAAAAATAAAAAATATAATTTTAAAAATAAAAAATATAATTTTAAAAATAAAAAATGTAATTTAATAAATAAAAATAAAAAATATAATTTTAAAAATAAAAAAAGTAATATTAAAAATAAAAAATATAATTTTAAAAATAAAAAATATAATTTTAAAAATAAAAAATGTAATTTAATAAATAAAAATAAAAAAAATAATTTTAAAAATAAAAAAAATAATTTTAAAAATAAAAAATGTAATTTAATAAATAAAAATAAAAAAAGTAATATTAAAAATAAAAAATATAATTTTAAAAATAAAAAATATAATTTTAAAAATAAAAAATGTAATTTAATAAATAAAAATAAAAAATATAATTTTAAAAATAAAAAAAATAATTTTAAAAATAAAAAATGTAATTTAATAAATAAAAATAAAAAAAGTAATATTAAAAATAAAAAATATAATTTTAAAAATAAAAAATATAATTTTAAAAATAAAAAATGTAATTTAATAAATAAAAATAAAAAATATAATTTTAAAAATAAAAAAAATAATTTTAAAAATAAAAAATGTAATTTAATAAATAAAAATAAAAAAAGTAATATTAAAAATTAAAAAATATAATTTTAAAAATAAAAAATATAATTTTAAAAATAAAAAAAATAATTTTAAAAATAAAAAATATAATTTTAAAAATAAAAAATGTAATTTAATAAATAAAAATAAAAAAAGTAATATTAAAAATAAAAAATATAATTTTAAAAATAAAAAATATAATTTTAAAAATAAAAAATGTAATTTAATAAATAAAAATAAAAAATATAATTTTAAAAATAAAAAAAATAATTTTAAAAATAAAAAATGTAATTTAATAAATAAAAATAAAAAAAGTAATATTAAAAATAAAAAATATAATTTTAAAAATAAAAAATATAATTTTAAAAATAAAAAATGTAATTTAATAAATAAAAATAAAAAAAATAATTTTAAAAATAAAAAATATAATTTTAAAAATAAAAAATGTAATTTAATAAATAAAAATAAAAAAAGTAATATTAAAAATAAAAAATATAATTTTAAAAATAAAAAATATAATTTTAAAAATAAAAAATGTAATTTAATAAATAAAAATAAAAAATATAATTTTAAAAATAAAAAAAATAATTTTAAAAATAAAAAATGTAATTTAATAAATAAAAATAAAAAAAGTAATTCTAAAAATAAAAAATATAATTTTAAAAATAAAAAATATAATTTTAAAAATAAAAAATGTAATTTAATAAATAAAAATAAAAAAAGTAATATTAAAAATAAAAAATATAATTTTAAAAATAAAAAATATAATTTTAAAAATAAAAAATGTAATTTAATAAATAAAAATAAAAAATATAATTTTAAAAATAAAAAAAATAATTTTAAAAATAAAAAATGTAATTTAATAAATAAAAATAAAAAAAGTAATATTAAAAATAAAAAATATAATTTTAAAAATAAAAAATATAATTTTAAAAATAAAAAATGTAATTTAATAAATAAAAATAAAAAAAATAATTTTAAAAATAAAAAAAATAATTTTAAAAATAAAAAATGTAATTTAATAAATAAAAATAAAAAAAGTAATATTAAAAATAAAAAATATAATTTTAAAAATAAAAAATATAATTTTAAAAATAAAAAATGTAATTTAATAAATAAAAATAAAAAAAGTAATATTAAAAATAAAAAATATAATTTTAAAAATAAAAAATATAATTTTAAAAATATAAAATGTAATTTAATAAATAAAAATAAAAAATATAATTTTAAAAATAAAAAAAATAATTTTAAAAATAAAAAATGTAATTTAATAAATAAAAATAAAAAAAGTAATTCTAAAAATAAAAAATATAATTTTAAAAATAAAAAATGTAATTTAATAAATAAAAATAAAAAAAGTAATTTTAAAAATAAAAAAAATAATTTTAAAAATAAAAAAAATAATTTTAAAAATAAAAAATATAATTTTAAAAATAAAAAATGTAATTTAATAAATAAAAATAAAAAAAGTAATATTAAAAATAAAAAATATAATTTTAAAAATAAAAAATATAATTTTAAAAATAAAAAATGTAATTTAATAAATAAAAATAAAAAATATAATTTTAAAAATAAAAAAAATAATTTTAAAAATAAAAAATGTAATTTAATAAATAAAAATAAAAAAAGTAATTCTAAAAATAAAAAATATAATTTTAAAAATAAAAAATGTAATTTAATAAATAAAAATAAAAAAAGTAATTTTAAAAATAAAAAAAATAATTTTAAAAATAAAAAAAGTAATATTAAAAATAAAAAATATAATTTTAAAAATAAAAAATGTAATTTAATAAATAAAAATAAAAAAAGTAATTTTAAAAATAAAAAAAATAATTTTAAAAATAAAAAAAATAATTTTAAAAATAAAAAATATAATTTTAAAAATAAAAAATGTAATTTAATAAATAAAAATAAAAAATATAATATTAAAAATAAAAAATATAATTTTAAAAATAAAAAAAGTAATTTTAAAAATAAAAAATATAATTTTAAAAATAAAAAATGTAATTTAATAAATAAAAATAAAAAATATAATATTAAAAATAAAAAAAGTAATTTTAAAAATAAAAAAAATAATTTTAAAAATAAAAAAATTAATTTTAAAAATAAAAAATGTAATTTAATAAATAAATATTAAAAATGTAATTTTAAAAATAAAAAATGTAATTTAATAAATAAAAATAAAAAATATAATTTTAAAAATAAAAAATGTAATTTAATAAATAAAAATAAAAAAAGTAATATTAAAAATAAAAAATATAATTTTAAAAATAAAAAATATAATTTTAAAAATAAAAAATGTAATTTAATAAATAAAAATAAAAAATATAATTTTAAAAATAAAAAAAATAATTTTAAAAATAAAAAATGTAATTTAATAAATAAAAATAAAAAAAGTAATTCTAAAAATAAAAAATATAATTTTAAAAATAAAAAATGTAATTTAATAAATAAAAATAAAAAAAGTAATATTAAAAATAAAAAATATAATTTTAAAAATAAAAAATATAATTTTAAAAATAAAAAATGTAATTTAATAAATAAAAATAAAAAAAATAATTTTAAAAATAAAAAAAATAATTTTAAAAATAAAAAATGTAATTTAATAAATAAAAATAAAAAAAGTAATATTAAAAATAAAAAATATAATTTTAAAAATAAAAAATATAATTTTAAAAATAAAAAATGTAATTTAATAAATAAAAATAAAAAAAATAATTTTAAAAATAAAAAAAATAATTTTAAAAATAAAAAATGTAATTTAATAAATAAAAATAAAAAAAGTAATATTAAAAATAAAAAATATAATTTTAAAAATAAAAAATATAATTTTAAAAATAAAAAATGTAATTTAATAAATAAAAATAAAAAAAGTAATATTAAAAATAAAAAATATAATTTTAAAAATAAAAAAAATAATTTTAAAAATAAAAAATGTAATTTAATAAATAAAAATAAAAAAAGTAATTCTAAAAATAAAAAATATAATTTTAAAAATAAAAAATGTAATTTAATAAATAAAAATAAAAAATATAATTTTAAAAATAAAAAAAATAATTTTAAAAATAAAAAATGTAATTTAATAAATAAAAATAAAAAAAGTAATTCTAAAAATAAAAAATATAATTTTAAAAATAAAAAATGTAATTTAATAAATAAAAATAAAAAAAGTAATATTAAAAATAAAAAAAATAATTTTAAAAATAAAAAATGTAATTTAATAAATAAAAATAAAAAAAGTAATTCTAAAAATAAAAAATATAATTTTAAAAATAAAAAATGTAATTTAATAAATAAAAATAAAAAAAGTAATATTAAAAATAAAAAATATAATTTTAAAAATAAAAAATATAATTTTAAAAATAAAAAATGTAATTTAATAAATAAAAATAAAAAATATAATTTTAAAAATAAAAAAAATAATTTTAAAAATAAAAAATGTAATTTAATAAATAAAAATAAAAAAAGTAATTCTAAAAATAAAAAATATAATTTTAAAAATAAAAAATGTAATTTAATAAATAAAAATAAAAAAAGTAATTTTAAAAATAAAAAAAATAATATTAAAAATAAAAAATATAATTTTAAAAATAAAAAAAATAATTTTAAAAATAAAAAATGTAATTTAATAAATAAATATTAAAAATGTAATTTTAAAAATAAAAAATGTAATTTAATAAATAAAAATAAAAAATATAATTTTAAAAATAAAAAATGTAATTTAATAAATAAAAATAAAAAAAGTAATATTAAAAATAAAAAATATAATTTTAAAAATAAAAAATATAATTTTAAAAATAAAAAATGTAATTTAATAAATAAAAATAAAAAAAGTAATTTTAAAAATAAAAAAAATAATATTAAAAATAAAAAATATAATTTTAAAAATAAAAAAAATAATTTTAAAAATAAAAAATGTAATTTAATAAATAAATATTAAAAATGTAATTTTAAAAATAAAAAATGTAATTTAATAAATAAAAATAAAAAATATAATATTAAAAATAAAAAAAGTAATTTTAAAAATAAAAAAAATAATTTTAAAAATAAAAAAATTAATTTTAAAAATAAAAAATGTAATTTAATAAATAAATATTAAAAATGTAATTTTAAAAATAAAAAATGTAATTTAATAAATAAAAATAAAAAATATAATTTTAAAAATAAAAAATGTAATTTAATAAATAAAAATAAAAAAAGTAATATTAAAAATAAAAAATATAATTTTAAAAATAAAAAATATAATTTTAAAAATAAAAAATGTAATTTAATAAATAAAAATAAAAAATATAATTTTAAAAATAAAAAAAATAATTTTAAAAATAAAAAATGTAATTTAATAAATAAAAATAAAAAAAGTAATTCTAAAAATAAAAAATATAATTTTAAAAATAAAAAATGTAATTTAATAAATAAAAATAAAAAAAGTAATTTTAAAAATAAAAAAAATAATATTAAAAATAAAAAATATAATTTTAAAAATAAAAAAAATAATTTTAAAAATAAAAAATGTAATTTAATAAATAAATATTAAAAATGTAATTTTAAAAATAAAAAATGTAATTTAATAAATAAAAATAAAAAATATAATTTTAAAAATAAAAAATGTAATTTAATAAATAAAAATAAAAAAAGTAATATTAAAAATAAAAAATATAATTTTAAAAATAAAAAATATAATTTTAAAAATAAAAAATGTAATTTAATAAATAAAAATAAAAAATATAATTTTAAAAATAAAAAAAATAATTTTAAAAATAAAAAATGTAATTTAATAAATAAAAATAAAAAAAGTAATTCTAAAAATAAAAAATATAATTTTAAAAATAAAAAATGTAATTTAATAAATAAAAATAAAAAAAGTAATATTAAAAATAAAAAATATAATTTTAAAAATAAAAAATATAATTTTAAAAATAAAAAATGTAATTTAATAAATAAAAATAAAAAAAATAATTTTAAAAATAAAAAAAATAATTTTAAAAATAAAAAATGTAATTTAATAAATAAAAATAAAAAAAGTAATATTAAAAATAAAAAATATAATTTTAAAAATAAAAAATATAATTTTAAAAATAAAAAATGTAATTTAATAAATAAAAATAAAAAAAGTAATATTAAAAATAAAAAATATAATTTTAAAAATAAAAAATATAATTTTAAAAATAAAAAATGTAATTTAATAAATAAAAATAAAAAATATAATTTTAAAAATAAAAAAAATAATTTTAAAAATAAAAAATGTAATTTAATAAATAAAAATAAAAAAAGTAATTCTAAAAATAAAAAATATAATTTTAAAAATAAAAAATGTAATTTTAAAAATAAAAAATGTAATTTAATAAATAAAAAATGTAATTTAATAAATAAAAATAAAAAAAATAATTTTAAAAATAAAAAAAATAATTTTAAAAATAAAAAATGTAATTTAATAAATAAAAATAAAAAAAGTAATATTAAAAATAAAAAATATAATTTTAAAAATAAAAAATATAATTTTAAAAATAAAAAATGTAATTTAATAAATAAAAATAAAAAAAGTAATATTAAAAATAAAAAATATAATTTTAAAAATAAAAAATATAATTTTAAAAATAAAAAATGTAATTTAATAAATAAAAATAAAAAATATAATTTTAAAAATAAAAAAAATAATTTTAAAAATAAAAAATGTAATTTAATAAATAAAAATAAAAAATATAATATTAAAAATAAAAAAAGTAATTTTAAAAATAAAAAAAATAATTTTAAAAATAAAAAAATTAATTTTAAAAATAAAAAATGTAATTTAATAAATAAATATTAAAAATGTAATTTTAAAAATAAAAAATGTAATTTAATAAATAAAAATAAAAAAAGTAATATTAAAAATAAAAAATATAATTTTAAAAATAAAAAATATAATTTTAAAAATAAAAAATGTAATTTAATAAATAAAAATAAAAAAAATAATTTTAAAAATAAAAAAAATAATTTTAAAAATAAAAAATGTAATTTAATAAATAAAAATAAAAAAAGTAATTCTAAAAATAAAAAATATAATTTTAAAAATAAAAAATGTAATTTAATAAATAAAAATAAAAAAAGTAATTTTAAAAATAAAAAAAATAATATTAAAAATAAAAAATGTAATTTAATAAATAAAAATAAAAAAAGTAATATTAAAAATAAAAAATATAATTTTAAAAATAAAAAATATAATTTTAAAAATAAAAAATGTAATTTAATAAATAAAAATAAAAAATATAATTTTAAAAATAAAAAAAATAATTTTAAAAATAAAAAATGTAATTTAATAAATAAAAATAAAAAATATAATATTAAAAATAAAAAAAGTAATTTTAAAAATAAAAAAAATAATTTTAAAAATAAAAAAATTAATTTTAAAAATAAAAAATGTAATTTAATAAATAAATATTAAAAATGTAATTTTAAAAATAAAAAATGTAATTTAATAAATAAAAATAAAAAAAGTAATATTAAAAATAAAAAATGTAATTTAATAAATAAAAATAAAAAAAGTAATTCTAAAAATAAAAAATATAATTTTAAAAATAAAAAATGTAATTTAATAAATAAAAATAAAAAAAATAATTTTAAAAATAAAAAAAATAATTTTAAAAATAAAAAATGTAATTTAATAAATAAAAATAAAAAAAGTAATTCTAAAAATAAAAAATATAATTTTAAAAATAAAAAATGTAATTTAATAAATAAAAATAAAAAAAGTAATTTTAAAAATAAAAAAAATAATATTAAAAATAAAAAATGTAATTTAATAAATAAAAATAAAAAAAGTAATTTTAAAAATAAAAAAAATAATATTAAAAATAAAAAATATAATTTTAAAAATAAAAAAAATAATTTTAAAAATAAAAAATGTAATTTAATAAATAAAAATAAAAAAAGTAATTCTAAAAATAAAAAATATAATTTTAAAAATAAAAAATATAATTTTAAAAATAAAAAATGTAATTTAATAAATAAAAATAAAAAAAATAATTTTAAAAATAAAAAAAATAATTTTAAAAATAAAAAATGTAATTTAATAAATAAAAATAAAAAAAGTAATTCTAAAAATAAAAAATATAATTTTAAAAATAAAAAATGTAATTTAATAAATAAAAATAAAAAAAGTAATTTTAAAAATAAAAAAAATAATATTAAAAATAAAAAATGTAATTTAATAAATAAAAATAAAAAAAGTAATTCTAAAAATAAAAAATATAATTTTAAAAATAAAAAATGTAATTTAATAAATAAAAATAAAAAAAATAATTTTAAAAATAAAAAAAATAATTTTAAAAATAAAAAATGTAATTTAATAAATAAAAATAAAAAAAGTAATTCTAAAAATAAAAAATATAATTTTAAAAATAAAAAATGTAATTTAATAAATAAAAATAAAAAAAGTAATTTTAAAAATAAAAAAAATAATATTAAAAATAAAAAATGTAATTTAATAAATAAAAATAAAAAAAGTAATTTTAAAAATAAAAAAAATAATATTAAAAATAAAAAATATAATTTTAAAAATAAAAAAAATAATTTTAAAAATAAAAAATGTAATTTAATAAATAAAAATAAAAAAAGTAATTCTAAAAATAAAAAATATAATTTTAAAAATAAAAAATGTAATTTAATAAATAAAAATAAAAAAAGTAATTTTAAAAATAAAAAAAATAATATTAAAAATAAAAAATATAATTTTAAAAATAAAAAAAATAATTTTAAAAATAAAAAATGTAATTTAATAAATAAAAATAAAAAAAGTAATTCTAAAAATAAAAAAAATAATATTAAAAATAAAAAATATAATTTTAAAAATAAAAAAAATAATTTTAAAAATAAAAAATGTAATTTAATAAATAAAAATAAAAAAAGTAATTCTAAAAATAAAAAAAATAATATTAAAAATAAAAAATGTAATTTAATAAATAAAAATAAAAAAAGTAATATTAAAAATAAAAAATATAATTTTAAAAATAAAAAATATAATTTTAAAAATAAAAAATGTAATTTAATAAATAAAAATAAAAAAAGTAATTTTAAAAATAAAAAAAATAATATTAAAAATAAAAAATATAATTTTAAAAATAAAAAAAATAATTTTAAAAATAAAAAATGTAATTTAATAAATAAAAATAAAAAAAGTAATATTAAAAATAAAAAATATAATTTTAAAAATAAAAAATATAATTTTAAAAATAAAAAATGTAATTTAATAAATAAAAATAAAAAAAGTAATATTAAAAATAAAAAAAATAATTTTAAAAATAAAAAATGTAATTTAATAAATAAAAATAAAAAAAGTAATTTTAAAAATAAAAAAAATAATTTTAAAAATAAAAAAAATAATTTTAAAAATAAAAAATATAATTTTAAAAATAAAAAATGTAATTTAATAAATAAAAATAAAAAATATAATATTAAAAATAAAAAAAGTAATTTTAAAAATAAAAAAAATAATTTTAAAAATAAAAAAATTAATTTTAAAAATAAAAAATGTAATTTAATAAATAAATATTAAAAATGTAATTTTAAAAATAAAAAATGTAATTTAATAAATAAAAATAAAAAATATAATTTTAAAAATAAAAAATGTAATTTAATAAATAAAAATAAAAAAAGTAATATTAAAAATAAAAAATATAATTTTAAAAATAAAAAATATAATTTTAAAAATAAAAAATGTAATTTAATAAATAAAAATAAAAAAAATAATTTTAAAAATAAAAAAAATAATTTTAAAAATAAAAAATGTAATTTAATAAATAAAAATAAAAAAAGTAATATTAAAAATAAAAAATATAATTTTAAAAATAAAAAATATAATTTTAAAAATAAAAAATGTAATTTAATAAATAAAAATAAAAAAAGTAATTTTAAAAATAAAAAAAATAATATTAAAAATAAAAAATATAATTTTAAAAATAAAAAAAATAATTTTAAAAATAAAAAATGTAATTTAATAAATAAAAATAAAAAAAGTAATATTAAAAATAAAAAATATAATTTTAAAAATAAAAAATGTAATTTAATAAATAAAAATAAAAAAAGTAATTCTAAAAATAAAAAATATAATTTTAAAAATAAAAAATGTAATTTAATAAATAAAAATAAAAAAAGTAATTTTAAAAATAAAAAAAATAATATTAAAAATAAAAAATGTAATTTAATAAATAAAAATAAAAAAAGTAATATTAAAAATAAAAAATATAATTTTAAAAATAAAAAATGTAATTTAATAAATAAAAATAAAAAAAGTAATTCTAAAAATAAAAAATATAATTTTAAAAATAAAAAATGTAATTTAATAAATAAAAATAAAAAAAGTAATTTTAAAAATAAAAAAAATAATATTAAAAATAAAAAATATAATTTTAAAAATAAAAAAAATAATTTTAAAAATAAAAAATGTAATTTAATAAATAAAAATAAAAAAAGTAATTCTAAAAATAAAAAATATAATTTTAAAAATAAAAAATGTAATTTAATAAATAAAAATAAAAAAAGTAATTTTAAAAATAAAAAAAATAATATTAAAAATAAAAAATATAATTTTAAAAATAAAAAAAATAATTTTAAAAATAAAAAATGTAATTTAATAAATAAAAATAAAAAAAGTAATTCTAAAAATAAAAAATATAATTTTAAAAATAAAAAATGTAATTTAATAAATAAAAATAAAAAAAGTAATTCTAAAAATAAAAAATATAATTTTAAAAATAAAAAATGTAATTTAATAAATAAAAATAAAAAAAGTAATATTAAAAATAAAAAATATAATTTTAAAAATAAAAAATATAATTTTAAAAATAAAAAATGTAATTTAATAAATAAAAATAAAAAAAGTAATATTAAAAATAAAAAATATAATTTTAAAAATAAAAAATATAATTTTAAAAATAAAAAATGTAATTCTAAAAATAAAAAATATAATTTTAAAAATAAAAAATGTAATTTAATAAATAAAAATAAAAAAAGTAATTCTAAAAATAAAAAATATAATTTTAAAAATAAAAAATGTAATTTTAAAAATAAAAAATGTAATTTAATAAATAAAAATAAAAAAAGTAATATTAAAAATAAAAAATATAATTTTAAAAATAAAAAAAATAATTTTAAAAATAAAAAAAATAATTTTAAAAATAAAAAATGTAATTTAATAAATAAAAATAAAAAAAGTAATATTAAAAATAAAAAATATAATTTTAAAAATAAAAAATGTAATTTAATAAATAAAAATAAAAAAAGTAATTCTAAAAATAAAAAATATAATTTTAAAAATAAAAAATGTAATTTAATAAATAAAAATAAAAAAAGTAATTTTAAAAATAAAAAAAATAATATTAAAAATAAAAAATATAATTTTAAAAATAAAAAAAATAATTTTAAAAATAAAAAATGTAATTTAATAAATAAAAATAAAAAAAGTAATTCTAAAAATAAAAAATATAATTTTAAAAATAAAAAATGTAATTTAATAAATAAAAATAAAAAAAGTAATTTTAAAAATAAAAAAAATAATATTAAAAATAAAAAATATAATTTTAAAAATAAAAAAAATAATTTTAAAAATAAAAAATGTAATTTAATAAATAAAAATAAAAAAAGTAATTCTAAAAATAAAAAATATAATTTTAAAAATAAAAAATGTAATTTAATAAATAAAAATAAAAAAAGTAATTCTAAAAATAAAAAATATAATTTTAAAAATAAAAAATGTAATTTAATAAATAAAAATAAAAAAAGTAATATTAAAAATAAAAAATATAATTTTAAAAATAAAAAATATAATTTTAAAAATAAAAAATGTAATTTAATAAATAAAAATAAAAAAAGTAATATTAAAAATAAAAAATATAATTTTAAAAATAAAAAATATAATTTTAAAAATAAAAAATGTAATTTAATAAATAAAAATAAAAAAAATAATTTTAAAAATAAAAAAAATAATTTTAAAAATAAAAAATGTAATTTAATAAATAAAAATAAAAAAAGTAATTTTAAAAATAAAAAAAGTAATATTAAAAATAAAAAATATAATTTTAAAAATAAAAAATGTAATTTAATAAATAAAAATAAAAAAAGTAATTTTAAAAATAAAAAAAATAATTTTAAAAATAAAAAAAATAATTTTAAAAATAAAAAATATAATTTTAAAAATAAAAAATGTAATTTAATAAATAAAAATAAAAAATATAATATTAAAAATAAAAAATATAATTTTAAAAATAAAAAAAGTAATTTTAAAAATAAAAAATATAATTTTAAAAATAAAAAATGTAATTTAATAAATAAAAATAAAAAATATAATATTAAAAATAAAAAAAGTAATTTTAAAAATAAAAAAAATAATTTTAAAAATAAAAAAATTAATTTTAAAAATAAAAAATGTAATTTAATAAATAAATATTAAAAATGTAATTTTAAAAATAAAAAATGTAATTTAATAAATAAAAATAAAAAATATAATTTTAAAAATAAAAAATGTAATTTAATAAATAAAAATAAAAAAAGTAATATTAAAAATAAAAAATATAATTTTAAAAATAAAAAATATAATTTTAAAAATAAAAAATGTAATTTAATAAATAAAAATAAAAAATATAATTTTAAAAATAAAAAAAATAATTTTAAAAATAAAAAATGTAATTTAATAAATAAAAATAAAAAAAGTAATTCTAAAAATAAAAAATATAATTTTAAAAATAAAAAATGTAATTTAATAAATAAAAATAAAAAAAGTAATATTAAAAATAAAAAATATAATTTTAAAAATAAAAAATATAATTTTAAAAATAAAAAATGTAATTTAATAAATAAAAATAAAAAAAATAATTTTAAAAATAAAAAAAATAATTTTAAAAATAAAAAATGTAATTTAATAAATAAAAATAAAAAAAGTAATATTAAAAATAAAAAATATAATTTTAAAAATAAAAAAAATAATTTTAAAAATAAAAAATGTAATTTAATAAATAAAAATAAAAAATGTAATTTAATAAATAAAAAATGTAATTTAATAAATAAAAATAAAAAAAATAATTTTAAAAATAAAAAAAATAATTTTAAAAATAAAAAATGTAATTTAATAAATAAAAATAAAAAATATAATATTAAAAATAAAAAATATAATTTTAAAAATAAAAAAAGTAATTTTAAAAATAAAAAATATAATTTTAAAAATAAAAAATGTAATTTAATAAATAAAAATAAAAAATATAATATTAAAAATAAAAAAAGTAATTTTAAAAATAAAAAAAATAATTTTAAAAATAAAAAAATTAATTTTAAAAATAAAAAATGTAATTTAATAAATAAATATTAAAAATGTAATTTTAAAAATAAAAAATGTAATTTAATAAATAAAAATAAAAAATATAATTTTAAAAATAAAAAATGTAATTTAATAAATAAAAATAAAAAAAGTAATATTAAAAATAAAAAATATAATTTTAAAAATAAAAAATATAATTTTAAAAATAAAAAATGTAATTTAATAAATAAAAATAAAAAAAGTAATATTAAAAATAAAAAATATAATTTTAAAAATAAAAAATATAATTTTAAAAATAAAAAATGTAATTTAATAAATAAAAATAAAAAAAATAATTTTAAAAATAAAAAAAATAATTTTAAAAATAAAAAATGTAATTTAATAAATAAAAATAAAAAAAGTAATTTTAAAAATAAAAAAAGTAATATTAAAAATAAAAAATATAATTTTAAAAATAAAAAATGTAATTTAATAAATAAAAATAAAAAAAGTAATTTTAAAAATAAAAAAAATAATTTTAAAAATAAAAAAAATAATTTTAAAAATAAAAAATGTAATTTAATAAATAAAAAATGTAATTTTAAAAATAAAAAATGTAATTTAATAAATAAAAATAAAAAAAATAATTTTAAAAATAAAAAAAATAATTTTAAAAATAAAAAATGTAATTTAATAAATAAAAATAAAAAATATAATATTAAAAATAAAAAATATAATTTTAAAAATAAAAAAAGTAATTTTAAAAATAAAAAATATAATTTTAAAAATAAAAAATGTAATTTAATAAATAAAAATAAAAAATATAATATTAAAAATAAAAAAAGTAATTTTAAAAATAAAAAAAATAATTTTAAAAATAAAAAAATTAATTTTAAAAATAAAAAATGTAATTTAATAAATAAATATTAAAAATGTAATTTTAAAAATAAAAAATGTAATTTAATAAATAAAAATAAAAAATATAATTTTAAAAATAAAAAATGTAATTTAATAAATAAAAATAAAAAAAGTAATATTAAAAATAAAAAATATAATTTTAAAAATAAAAAATATAATTTTAAAAATAAAAAATGTAATTTAATAAATAAAAATAAAAAAAGTAATATTAAAAATAAAAAATATAATTTTAAAAATAAAAAATGTAATTTAATAAATAAAAATAAAAAATATAATATTAAAAATAAAAAATATAATTTTAAAAATAAAAAAAGTAATTTTAAAAATAAAAAATATAATTTTAAAAATAAAAAATGTAATTTAATAAATAAAAATAAAAAATATAATATTAAAAATAAAAAAAGTAATTTTAAAAATAAAAAAAATAATTTTAAAAATAAAAAAATTAATTTTAAAAATAAAAAATGTAATTTAATAAATAAATATTAAAAATGTAATTTTAAAAATAAAAAATGTAATTTAATAAATAAAAATAAAAAATATAATTTTAAAAATAAAAAATGTAATTTAATAAATAAAAATAAAAAAAGTAATATTAAAAATAAAAAATATAATTTTAAAAATAAAAAATATAATTTTAAAAATAAAAAATGTAATTTAATAAATAAAAATAAAAAATATAATTTTAAAAATAAAAAAAATAATTTTAAAAATAAAAAATGTAATTTAATAAATAAAAATAAAAAAAGTAATTCTAAAAATAAAAAATATAATTTTAAAAATAAAAAATGTAATTTAATAAATAAAAATAAAAAAAGTAATATTAAAAATAAAAAATATAATTTTAAAAATAAAAAATATAATTTTAAAAATAAAAAATGTAATTTAATAAATAAAAATAAAAAAAGTAATATTAAAAATAAAAAATATAATTTTAAAAATAAAAAAAATAATTTTAAAAATAAAAAATGTAATTTAATAAATAAAAATAAAAAATGTAATTTAATAAATAAAAATAAAAAATATAATTTTAAAAATAAAAAATGTAATTTAATAAATAAAAATAAAAAAAGTAATATTAAAAATAAAAAATATAATTTTAAAAATAAAAAATGTAATTTAATAAATAAAAATAAAAAAAGTAATATTAAAAATAAAAAATATAATTTTAAAAATAAAAAATATAATTTTAAAAATAAAAAATGTAATTTAATAAATAAAAATAAAAAAAGTAATATTAAAAATAAAAAATATAATTTTAAAAATAAAAAAAATAATTTTAAAAATAAAAAATGTAATTTAATAAATAAAAATAAAAAATGTAATTTAATAAATAAAAATAAAAAATATAATTTTAAAAATAAAAAATATAATTTTAAAAATAAAAAATGTAATTTAATAAATAAAAATAAAAAAAATAATTTTAAAAATAAAAAAAATAATTTTAAAAATAAAAAATGTAATTTAATAAATAAAAATAAAAAATATAATTTTAAAAATAAAAAATGTAATTTAATAAATAAAAATAAAAAAAGTAATATTAAAAATAAAAAATATAATTTTAAAAATAAAAAAAATAATTTTAAAAATAAAAAATGTAATTTAATAAATAAAAATAAAAAAAGTAATATCAAAAATAAAAAATATAATTTTAAAAATAAAAAAAATAATTTTAAAAATAAAAAATGTAATTTAATAAATAAAAATAAAAAATGTAATTTAATAAATAAAAATAAAAAATATAATTTTAAAAATAAAAAATGTAATTTAATAAATAAAAATAAAAAAAGTAATATTAAAAATAAAAAATATAATTTTAAAAATAAAAAATATAATTTTAAAAATAAAAAATGTAATTTAATAAATAAAAATAAAAAAAATAATTTTAAAAATAAAAAAAATAATTTTAAAAATAAAAAATGTAATTTAATAAATAAAAATAAAAAAAGTAATATTAAAAATAAAAAATATAATTTTAAAAATAAAAAAAATAATTTTAAAAATAAAAAATGTAATTTAATAAATAAAAATAAAAAATGTAATTTAATAAATAAAAATAAAAAAAATAATTTTAAAAATAAAAAATGTAATTTAATAAATAAAAAATGTAATTTTAAAAATAAAAAATGTAATTTAATAAATAAAAATAAAAAAAATAATTTTAAAAATAAAAAAAATAATTTTAAAAATAAAAAATGTAATTTAATAAATAAAAATAAAAAATATAATATTAAAAATAAAAAATATAATTTTAAAAATAAAAAAAGTAATTTTAAAAATAAAAAATATAATTTTAAAAATAAAAAATGTAATTTAATAAATAAAAATAAAAAATATAATATTAAAAATAAAAAAAGTAATTTTAAAAATAAAAAAAATAATTTTAAAAATAAAAAAATTAATTTTAAAAATAAAAAATGTAATTTAATAAATAAATATTAAAAATGTAATTTTAAAAATAAAAAATGTAATTTAATAAATAAAAATAAAAAATATAATTTTAAAAATAAAAAATGTAATTTAATAAATAAAAATAAAAAAAGTAATATTAAAAATAAAAAATATAATTTTAAAAATAAAAAATATAATTTTAAAAATAAAAAATGTAATTTAATAAATAAAAATAAAAAAAATAATTTTAAAAATAAAAAAAATAATTTTAAAAATAAAAAATGTAATTTAATAAATAAAAATAAAAAAAGTAATTTTAAAAATAAAAAAAGTAATATTAAAAATAAAAAATATAATTTTAAAAATAAAAAATGTAATTTAATAAATAAAAATAAAAAAAGTAATTTTAAAAATAAAAAAAATAATTTTAAAAATAAAAAAAATAATTTTAAAAATAAAAAATATAATTTTAAAAATAAAAAATATAATTTTAAAAATAAAAAATGTAATTTAATAAATAAAAATAAAAAATATAATTTTAAAAATAAAAAAAATAATTTTAAAAATAAAAAAAATAATTTTAAAAATAAAAAATGTAATTTAATAAATAAAAATAAAAAATATAATTTTAAAAATAAAAAATATAATTTTAAAAATAAAAAATATAATTTTAAAAATAAAAAATGTAATTTAATAAATAAAAATAAAAAAAATAATTTTAAAAATAAAAAAAATAATTTTAAAAATAAAAAATGTAATTTAATAAATAAAAATAAAAAAAGTAATATTAAAAATAAAAAATATAATTTTAAAAATAAAAAAAATAATTTTAAAAATAAAAAATGTAATTTAATAAATAAAAATAAAAAATGTAATTTAATAAATAAAAATAAAAAAAATAATTTTAAAAATAAAAAATGTAATTTAATAAATAAAAAATGTAATTTTAAAAATAAAAAATGTAATTTAATAAATAAAAATAAAAAAATAATTTTAAAAATAAAAAAAATAATTTTAAAAATAAAAAATGTAATTTAATAAATAAAAATAAAAAATATAATATTAAAAATAAAAAATATAATTTTAAAAATAAAAAAAGTAATTTTAAAAATAAAAAATATAATTTTAAAAATAAAAAATGTAATTTAATAAATAAAAATAAAAAATATAATATTAAAAATAAAAAAAGTAATTTTAAAAATAAAAAAAATAATTTTAAAAATAAAAAAATTAATTTTAAAAATAAAAAATGTAATTTAATAAATAAATATTAAAAATGTAATTTTAAAAATAAAAAATGTAATTTAATAAATAAAAATAAAAAATATAATTTTAAAAATAAAAAATGTAATTTAATAAATAAAAATAAAAAAAGTAATATTAAAAATAAAAAATATAATTTTAAAAATAAAAAATATAATTTTAAAAATAAAAAATGTAATTTAATAAATAAAAATAAAAAAAGTAATATTAAAAATAAAAAATATAATTTTAAAAATAAAAAATATAATTTTAAAAATAAAAAATGTAATTTAATAAATAAAAATAAAAAAAGTAATTCTAAAAATAAAAAATATAATTTTAAAAATAAAAAATGTAATTTAATAAATAAAAATAAAAAAAGTAATATTAAAAATAAAAAATATAATTTTAAAAATAAAAAATATAATTTTAAAAATAAAAAATGTAATTTAATAAATAAAAATAAAAAAAATAATTTTAAAAATAAAAAAAATAATTTTAAAAATAAAAAATGTAATTTAATAAATAAAAATAAAAAAAGTAATATTAAAAATAAAAAATATAATTTTAAAAATAAAAAAAATAATTTTAAAAATAAAAAATGTAATTTAATAAATAAAAATAAAAAAAATAATTTTAAAAATAAAAAAAATAATTTTAAAAATAAAAAATGTAATTTAATAAATAAAAATAAAAAAAATAATTTTAAAAATAAAAAATGTAATTTAATAAATAAAAAATGTAATTTTAAAAATAAAAAATGTAATTTAATAAATAAAAATAAAAAAAATAATTTTAAAAATAAAAAAAATAATTTTAAAAATAAAAAATGTAATTTAATAAATAAAAATAAAAAATATAATATTAAAAATAAAAAATATAATTTTAAAAATAAAAAAAGTAATTTTAAAAATAAAAAATATAATTTTAAAAATAAAAAATGTAATTTAATAAATAAAAATAAAAAATATAATATTAAAAATAAAAAAAGTAATTTTAAAAATAAAAAAAATAATTTTAAAAATAAAAAAATTAATTTTAAAAATAAAAAATGTAATTTAATAAATAAATATTAAAAATGTAATTTTAAAAATAAAAAATGTAATTTAATAAATAAAAATAAAAAAAGTAATATTAAAAATAAAAAATATAATTTTAAAAATAAAAAATATAATTTTAAAAATAAAAAATGTAATTTAATAAATAAAAATAAAAAAAGTAATATTAAAAATAAAAAATATAATTTTAAAAATAAAAAATATAATTTTAAAAATAAAAAATGTAATTTAATAAATAAAAATAAAAAAAGTAATTTTAAAAATAAAAAAAGTAATATTAAAAATAAAAAATATAATTTTAAAAATAAAAAATGTAATTTAATAAATAAAAATAAAAAAAGTAATTTTAAAAATAAAAAAAATAATTTTAAAAATAAAAAATGTAATTTAATAAATAAAAATAAAAAAAGTAATATTAAAAATAAAAAATATAATTTTAAAAATAAAAAAAATAATTTTAAAAATAAAAAATGTAATTTAATAAATAAAAATAAAAAAAATAATTTTAAAAATAAAAAAAATAATTTTAAAAATAAAAAATGTAATTTAATAAATAAAAATAAAAAAAATAATTTTAAAAATAAAAAATGTAATTTAATAAATAAAAAATGTAATTTTAAAAATAAAAAATGTAATTTAATAAATAAAAATAAAAAAAATAATTTTAAAAATAAAAAAAATAATTTTAAAAATAAAAAATGTAATTTAATAAATAAAAATAAAAAATATAATATTAAAAATAAAAAATATAATTTTAAAAATAAAAAAAGTAATTTTAAAAATAAAAAATATAATTTTAAAAATAAAAAATGTAATTTAATAAATAAAAATAAAAAATATAATATTAAAAATAAAAAAAGTAATTTTAAAAATAAAAAAAATAATTTTAAAAATAAAAAAATTAATTTTAAAAATAAAAAATGTAATTTAATAAATAAATATTAAAAATGTAATTTTAAAAATAAAAAATGTAATTTAATAAATAAAAATAAAAAAAGTAATATTAAAAATAAAAAATATAATTTTAAAAATAAAAAATATAATTTTAAAAATAAAAAATGTAATTTAATAAATAAAAATAAAAAAAGTAATTTTAAAAATAAAAAAAGTAATATTAAAAATAAAAAATATAATTTTAAAAATAAAAAATGTAATTTAATAAATAAAAATAAAAAAAGTAATTTTAAAAATAAAAAAAATAATTTTAAAAATAAAAAAAGTAATTTTAAAAATAAAAAATATAATTTTAAAAATAAAAAATGTAATTTAATAAATAAAAATAAAAAATATAATATTAAAAATAAAAAAAGTAATTTTAAAAATAAAAAAAATAATTTTAAAAATAAAAAAATTAATTTTAAAAATAAAAAATGTAATTTAATAAATAAATATTAAAAATGTAATTTTAAAAATAAAAAATGTAATTTAATAAATAAAAATAAAAAATATAATTTTAAAAATAAAAAATGTAATTTAATAAATAAAAATAAAAAAAGTTATTTTAAAAATAAAAAATGTAATTTAATAAATAAAAATAAAAAAAGTTATTTTAAAAATAAAAAAAGGAATATTAAAAATAAAAAATATAATTTTAAAAATAAAAAATGTAATTTAATAAATAAAAATAAAAAAAGTAATTTTAAAAATAAAAAAAATAATTTTAAAAATAAAAAAAGTAATTTTAAAAATAAAAAATATAATTTTAAAAATAAAAAATGTAATTTAATAAATAAAAATAAAAAAAGTAATATTAAAAATAAAAAATATAATTTTAAAAATAAAAAATATAATTTTAAAAATAAAAAATGTAATTTAATAAATAAAAATAAAAAAAGTAATTTTAAAAATAAAAAAAGTAATATTAAAAATAAAAAATATAATTTTAAAAATAAAAAATGTAATTTAATAAATAAAAATAAAAAAAGTAATTTTAAAAATAAAAAAAATAATTTTAAAAATAAAAAAAGTAATTTTAAAAATAAAAAATATAATTTTAAAAATAAAAAATGTAATTTAATAAATAAAAATAAAAAATATAATATTAAAAATAAAAAAAGTAATTTTAAAAATAAAAAAAATAATTTTAAAAATAAAAAAATTAATTTTAAAAATAAAAAATGTAATTTAATAAATAAATATTAAAAATGTAATTTTAAAAATAAAAAATGTAATTTAATAAATAAAAATAAAAAATATAATTTTAAAAATAAAAAATGTAATTTAATAAATAAAAATAAAAAAAGTTATTTTAAAAATAAAAAAAGTAATATTAAAAATAAAAAATATAATTTTAAAAATAAAAAATGTAATTTAATAAATAAAAATAAAAAAAGTAATTTTAAAAATAAAAAAAATAATTTTAAAAATAAAAAAAATAATTTTAAAAATAAAAAATATAATTTTAAAAATAAAAAATATAATTTTAAAAATAAAAAATGTAATTTAATAAATAAAAATAAAAAATATACTTTTAAAAATAAAAAAAATAATTTTAAAAATAAAAAATGTAATTTAATAAATAAAAATAAAAAAAGTAATTCTAAAAATAAAAAATATAATTTTAAAAATAAAAAATGTAATTTAATAAATAAAAATAAAAAAAGTAATATTAAAAATAAAAAATATAATTTTAAAAATAAAAAATATAATTTTAAAAATAAAAAATGTAATTTAATAAATAAAAATAAAAAAAATAATTTTAAAAATAAAAAAAATAATTTTAAAAATAAAAAATGTAATTTAATAAATAAAAATAAAAAAAGTAATATTAAAAATAAAAAATATAATTTTAAAAATAAAAAAAATAATTTTAAAAATAAAAAATGTAATTTAATAAATAAAAATAAAAAATGTAATTTAATAAATAAAAATAAAAAAAATAATTTTAAAAATAAAAAATGTAATTTAATAAATAAAAAATGTAATTTTAAAAATAAAAAATGTAATTTAATAAATAAAAATAAAAAAAATAATTTTAAAAATAAAAAAAATAATTTTAAAAATAAAAAATGTAATTTAATAAATAAAAATAAAAAATATAATATTAAAAATAAAAAATATAATTTTAAAAATAAAAAAAGTAATTTTAAAAATAAAAAATATAATTTTAAAAATAAAAAAAATAATTTTAAAAATAAAAAATGTAATTTAATAAATAAAAATAAAAAAAGTAATATTAAAAATAAAAAATATAATTTTAAAAATAAAAAATGTAATTTAATAAATAAAAATAAAAAAAGTAATATTAAAAATAAAAAATATAATTTTAAAAATAAAAAATATAATTTTAAAAATAAAAAATGTAATTTAATAAATAAAAATAAAAAATATAATTTTAAAAATAAAAAAAATAATTTTAAAAATAAAAAATGTAATTTAATAAATAAAAATAAAAAAAGTAATTCTAAAAATAAAAAATATAATTTTAAAAATAAAAAATGTAATTTAATAAATAAAAATAAAAAAAGTAATATTAAAAATAAAAAATATAATTTTAAAAATAAAAAATATAATTTTAAAAATAAAAAATGTAATTTAATAAATAAAAATAAAAAAAGTAATATTAAAAATAAAAAATATAATTTTAAAAATAAAAAATATAATTTTAAAAATAAAAAATGTAATTTAATAAATAAAAATAAAAAAAGTAATATTAAAAATAAAAAATGTAATTTAATAAATAAAAATAAAAAATATAATTTTAAAAATAAAAAATGTAATTTAATAAATAAAAATAAAAAAAGTAATATTAAAAATAAAAAATATAATTTTAAAAATAAAAAATATAATTTTAAAAATAAAAAATGTAATTTAATAAATAAAAATAAAAAATATAATTTTAAAAATAAAAAAAATAATTTTAAAAATAAAAAATGTAATTTAATAAATAAAAATAAAAAAAGTAATTCTAAAAATAAAAAATATAATTTTAAAAATAAAAAATGTAATTTAATAAATAAAAATAAAAAAAGTAATATTAAAAATAAAAAATATAATTTTAAAAATAAAAAATATAATTTTAAAAATAGAAAATGTAATTTAATAAATAAAAATAAAAAAAGTAATATTAAAAATAAAAAATATAATTTTAAAAATAAAAAATATAATTTTAAAAATAAAAAATGTAATTTAATAAATAAAAATAAAAAAAGTAATATTAAAAATAAAAAATATAATTTTAAAAATAAAAAAAATAATTTTAAAAATAAAAAATGTAATTTAATAAATAAAAATAAAAAAAGTAATATTAAAAATAAAAAATATAATTTTAAAAATAAAAAAAATAATTTTAAAAATAAAAAATGTAATTTAATAAATAAAAATAAAAAATGTAATTTAATAAATAAAAATAAAAAATATAATTTTAAAAATAAAAAATGTAATTTAATAAATAAAAATAAAAAATGTAATTTAATAAATAAAAATAAAAAATATAATTTTAAAAATAAAAAATGTAATTTAATAAATAAAAATAAAAAAAGTAATATTAAAAATAAAAAATATAATTTTAAAAATAAAAAAAATAATTTTAAAAATAAAAAATGTAATTTAATAAATAAAAATAAAAAATGTAATTTAATAAATAAAAATAAAAAAAGTAATATTAAAAATAAAAAATATAATTTTAAAAATAAAAAAAATAATTTTAAAAATAAAAAATGTAATTTAATAAATAAAAATAAAAAATGTAATTTAATAAATAAAAATAAAAAATATAATTTTAAAAATAAAAAATGTAATTTAATAAATAAAAATAAAAAAAGTAATATTAAAAATAAAAAATATAATTTTAAAAATAAAAAATATAATATTAAAAATAAAAAATATAATTTTAAAAATAAAAAATATAATTTTAAAAATAAAAAATGTAATTTAATAAATAAAAATAAAAAAAGTAATATTAAAAATAAAAAATATAATTTTAAAAATAAAAAAAATAATTTTAAAAATAAAAAATGTAATTTAATAAATAAAAATAAAAAATGTAATTTAATAAATAAAAATAAAAAATATAATTTTAAAAATAAAAAATGTAATTTAATAAATAAAAATAAAAAAAGTAATATTAAAAATAAAAAATATAATTTTAAAAATAAAAAATATAATTTTAAAAATAAAAAATGTAATTTAATAAATAAAAATAAAAAAAATAATTTTAAAAATAAAAAAAATAATTTTAAAAATAAAAAATGTAATTTAATAAATAAAAATAAAAAAAGTAATATTAAAAATAAAAAATATAATTTTAAAAATAAAAAATATAATTTTAAAAATAAAAAATGTAATTTAATAAATAAAAATAAAAAAAATAATTTTAAAAATAAAAAAAATAATTTTAAAAATAAAAAATGTAATTTAATAAATAAAAATAAAAAATATAATATTAAAAATAAAAAATATAATTTTAAAAATAAAAAAAGTAATTTTAAAAATAAAAAATATAATTTTAAAAATAAAAAATGTAATTTAATAAATAAAAATAAAAAATATAATATTAAAAATAAAAAAAGTAATTTTAAAAATAAAAAAAATAATTTTAAAAATAAAAAAATTAATTTTAAAAATAAAAAATGTAATTTAATAAATAAATATTAAAAATGTAATTTTAAAAATAAAAAATGTAATTTAATAAATAAAAATAAAAAATATAATTTTAAAAATAAAAAATGTAATTTAATAAATAAAAATAAAAAAAGTAATATTAAAAATAAAAAATATAATTTTAAAAATAAAAAATATAATTTTAAAAATAAAAAATGTAATTTAATAAATAAAAATAAAAAAAGTAATATTAAAAATAAAAAATATAATTTTAAAAATAAAAAATTTAATTTTAAAAATAAAAAATGTAATTTAATAAATAAAAATAAAAAAAGTAATATTAAAAATAAAAAATATAATTTTAAAAATAAAAAATATAATTTTAAAAATAAAAAATGTAATTTAATAAATAAAAATAAAAAAAGTAATATTAAAAATAAAAAATATAATATTAAAAATAAAAAATATAATTTTAAAAATAAAAAAAATAATTTTAAAAATAAAAAATGTAATTTAATAAATAAAAATAAAAAAAGTAATTCTAAAAATAAAAAATATAATTTTAAAAATAAAAAATGTAATTTAATAAATAAAAATAAAAAAAGTAATATTAAAAATAAAAAATATAATTTTAAAAATAAAAAATATAATTTTAAAAATAAAAAATGTAATTTAATAAATAAAAATAAAAAAAATAATTTTAAAAATAAAAAAAATAATTTTAAAAATAAAAAATGTAATTTAATAAATAAAAATAAAAAAAGTAATTCTAAAAATAAAAAATATAATTTTAAAAATAAAAAATGTAATTTAATAAATAAAAATAAAAAAAGTAATATTAAAAATAAAAAATATAATTTTAAAAATAAAAAATATAATTTTAAAAATAAAAAATGTAATTTAATAAATAAAAATAAAAAAAATAATTTTAAAAATAAAAAAAATAATTTTAAAAATAAAAAATGTAATTTAATAAATAAAAATAAAAAAAGTAATTTTAAAAATAAAAAAAATAATATTAAAAATAAAAAAAATAATTTTAAAAATAAAAAATGTAATTTAATAAATAAAAATAAAAAAAGTAATATTAAAAATAAAAAATATAATTTTAAAAATAAAAAATGTAATTTAATAAATAAAAATAAAAAAAGTAATATTAAAAATAAAAAATATAATTTTAAAAATAAAAAATATAATTTTAAAAATAAAAAATGTAATTTAATAAATAAAAATAAAAAAAATAATTTTAAAAATAAAAAAAATAATTTTAAAAATAAAAAATGTAATTTAATAAATAAAAATAAAAAAAGTAATTTTAAAAATAAAAAAAATAATATTAAAAATAAAAAAAATAATTTTAAAAATAAAAAATGTAATTTAATAAATAAAAATAAAAAAAATAATTTTAAAAATAAAAAATATAATTTTAAAAATAAAAAATGTAATTTAATAAATAAAAATAAAAAAAATAATTTTAAAAATAAAAAAAATAATTTTAAAAATAAAAAATGTAATTTAATAAATAAAAATAAAAAAAGTAATTTTAAAAATAAAAAAAATAATATTAAAAATAAAAAATATAATTTTAAAAATAAAAAAAATAATTTTAAAAATAAAAAATGTAATTTAATAAATAAAAATAAAAAAAGTAATTCTAAAAATAAAAAATATAATTTTAAAAATAAAAAATATAATTTTAAAAATAAAAAAAATAATTTTAAAAATAAAAAATGTAATTTAATAAATAAAAATAAAAAAAGTAATATTAAAAATAAAAAATATAATTTTAAAAATAAAAAATTTAATTTTAAAAATAAAAAATGTAATTTAATAAATAAAAATAAAAAAAGTAATATTAAAAATAAAAAATATAATTTTAAAAATAAAAAATATAATTTTAAAAATAAAAAATGTAATTTAATAAATAAAAATAAAAAAAGTAATATTAAAAATAAAAAATATAATTTTAAAAATAAAAAAAGTAATTTTAAAAATAAAAAATGTAATTTAATAAATAAAAATAAAAAAAGTAATTTTAAAAATAAAAAAAATAATATTAAAAATAAAAAATATAATTTTAAAAATAAAAAATGTAATTTAATAAATAAAAATAAAAAAAATAATTTTAAAAATAAAAAAAATAATTTTAAAAATAAAAAATGTAATTTAATAAATAAAAATAAAAAAAGTAATTTTAAAAATAAAAAAAATAATATTAAAAATAAAAAATATAATTTTAAAAATAAAAAATGTAATTTAATAAATAAAAATAAAAAAAGTAATATTAAAAATAAAAAATATAATTTTAAAAATAAAAAATATAATTTTAAAAATAAAAAATGTAATTTAATAAATAAAAATAAAAAAAATAATTTTAAAAATAAAAAATGTAATTTAATAAATAAAAATAAAAAAAGTAATTTTAAAAATAAAAAAAATAATATTAAAAATAAAAAATATAATTTTAAAAATAAAAAAAATAATTTTAAAAATAAAAAATGTAATTTAATAAATAAAAATAAAAAAAGTAATTCTAAAAATAAAAAATATAATTTTAAAAATAAAAAATATAATTTTAAAAATAAAAAATGTAATTTAATAAATAAAAATAAAAAAAATAATTTTAAAAATAAAAAAAATAATTTTAAAAATAAAAAATGTAATTTAATAAATAAAAATAAAAAAAGTAATTTTAAAAATAAAAAAAATTATATTAAAAATAAAAAATATAATTTTAAAAATAAAAAAAATAATTTTAAAAATAAAAAATGTAATTTAATAAATAAAAATAAAAAAAGTAATTCTAAAAATAAAAAATATAATTTTAAAAATAAAAAATGTAATTTAATAAATAAAAATAAAAAAAGTAATTTTAAAAATAAAAAAAATAATATTAAAAATAAAAAATATAATTTTAAAAATAAAAAAAGTAATTTTAAAAATAAAAAATATAATTTTAAAAATAAAAAATGTAGTTTAATAAATAAAAATAAAAAATATAATATTAAAAATAAAAAATATAATTTTAAAAATAAAAAAAGTAATTTTAAAAATAAAAAATATAATTTTAAAAATAAAAAATGTAATTTAATAAATAAAAATAAAAAAAATAATTTTAAAAATAAAAAATGTAATTTAATAAATAAAAATAAAAAAAGTAATATTAAAAATAAAAAAAGTAATTCTAAAAATAAAAAATATAATTTTAAAAATAAAAAATGTAATTTAATAAATAAAAATAAAAAAAGTAATATTAAAAATAAAAAATATAATTTTAAAAATAAAAAATATAATATTAAAAATAAAAAATATAATTTTAAAAATAAAAAAAGTAATTTTAAAAATAAAAAATATAATTTTAAAAATAAAAAATGTAATTTAATAAATAAAAATAAAAAAAGTAATTTTAAAAATAAAAAATGTAATTTAATAAATAAAAATAAAAAATATAATATTAAAAATAAAAAATATAATTTTAAAAATAAAAAAAGTAATTTTAAAAATAAAAAATGTAATTTAATAAATAAAAATAAAAAAAATAATTTTAAAAATAAAAAATTTTATTTAATAAATAAAAATAAAAAAAGTAATTTTAAAAATAAAAAATGTAGTTTAATAAATAAAAATAAAAAATATAATATTAAAAATAAAAAATATAATTTTAAAAATAAAAAAAGTAATTTTAAAAATAAAAAATATAATTTTAAAAATAAAAAATGTAATTTAATAAATAAAAATAAAAAAAGTAATATTAAAAATAAAAAATATAATTTTAAAAATAAAAAAAGTAATTTTAAAAATAAAAAATATAATTTTAAAAATAAAAATAAAAAAAGTAATTTTAAAAATAAAAAAAATAATTTTAAAAATAAAAAATGTAATTTAATAAATAAAAATAAAAAAAGTAATTCTAAAAATAAAAAATATAATTTTAAAAATAAAAAAAGTAATTTTAAAAATAAAAAATGTAATTTAATAAATAAAAATAAAAAAAGTAATTTTAAAAATAAAAAAAATAATTTTAAAAATAAAAATAAAAAAAGTAATTTTAAAAATAAAAAAAATAATTTTAAAAATAAAAAATGTAATTTAATAAATAAAAATAAAAAAAGTAATTCTAAAAATAAAAAATATAATTTTAAAAATAAAAAAAGTAATTTTAAAAATAAAAAAAATAATTTTAAAAATAAAAAAATTAATTTTAAAAATAAAAAATATAATTTTAAAAATAAAAAATGTAATTTAATAAATAAAAATAAAAAAAATAATTTTAAAAATAAAAAATATAATTTTAAAAATAAAAAATTTTATTTAATAAATAAAAATAAAAAAAGTAATTTTAAAAATAAAAAAAATAATATTAAAAATAAAAAATATAATTTTAAAAATAAAAAAAGTAATTTTAAAAATAAAAAATATAATTTTAAAAATAAAAAATGTAATTTAATAAATAAAAATAAAAAAAGTAATTTTAAAAATAAAAAAAATAATATTAAAAATAAAAAATATAATTTTAAAAATAAAAAAAATAATTTTAAAAATAAAAAATGTAATTTAATAAATAAAAATAAAAAAAGTAATTCTAAAAATAAAAAATATAATTTTAAAAATAAAAAATGTAATTTAATAAATAAAAATAAAAAAAGTAATTTTAAAAATAAAAAAAATAATATTAAAAATAAAAAATATAATTTTAAAAATAAAAAAAATAATTTTAAAAATAAAAAATGTAATTTAATAAATAAAAATAAAAAAAGTAATATTAAAAATAAAAAAAGTAATTCTAAAAATAAAAAATATAATTTTAAAAATAAAAAATGTAATTTAATAAATAAAAATAAAAAAAGTAATATTAAAAATAAAAAATATAATTTTAAAAATAAAAAAAGTAATTTTAAAAATAAAAAATATAATTTTAAAAATAAAAAATGTAGTTTAATAAATAAAAATAAAAAATATAATATTAAAAATAAAAAATATAATTTTAAAAATAAAAAAAGTAATTTTAAAAATAAAAAATATAATTTTAAAAATAAAAAATGTAATTTTAAAAATAAAAAAAATAATTTTAAAAATAAAAAATGTAATTTAATAAATAAAAATAAAAAAAGTAATTTTAAAAATAAAAAAAATAATTTTAAAAATAAAAAAATTAATTTTAAAAATAAAAAATATAATTTTAAAAATAAAAAATGTAATTTAATAAATAAAAATAAAAAAAATAATTTTAAAAATAAAAAATATAATTTTAAAAATAAAAAATGTAATTTAATAAATAAAAATAAAAAAAATAATTTTAAAAATAAAAAATATAATTTTAAAAATAAAAAATGTAATTTAATAAATAAAAATAAAAAAAGTAATTTTAAAAATAAAAAAAATAATTTTAAAAATAAAAAATGTAATTTAATAAATAAAAATAAAAAAAGTAATTCTAAAAATAAAAAATATAATTTTAAAAATAAAAAAAGTAATTTTAAAAATAAAAAAAATAATTTTAAAAATAAAAAAATTAATTTTAAAAATAAAAAATATAATTTTAAAAATAAAAAATGTAATTTAATAAATAAAAATAAAAAAAATAATTTTAAAAATAAAAAATATAATTTTAAAAATAAAAAATTTTATTTAATAAATAAAAATAAAAAAAGTAATTTTAAAAATAAAAAAAATAATATTAAAAATAGAAAATATAATTTTAAAAATAAAAAAAGTAATTTTAAAAATAAAAAATATAATTTTAAAAATAAAAAATGTAATTTAATAAATAAAAATAAAAAAAGTAATTTTAAAAATAAAAAAAATAATTTTAAAAATAAAAAAATTAATTTTAAAAATAAAAAATATAATTTTAAAAATAAAAAATGTAATTTAATAAATAAAAATAAAAAAAATAATTTTAAAAATAAAAAATATAATTTTAAAAATAAAAAATGTAATTTAATAAATAAAAATAAAAAAAATAATTTTAAAAATAAAAAATATAATTTTAAAAATAAAAAATGTAATTTAATAAATAAAAATAAAAAAAGTAATTTTAAAAATAAAAAAAATAATTTTAAAAATAAAAAATGTAATTTAATAAATAAAAATAAAAAAAGTAATTCTAAAAATAAAAAATATAATTTTAAAAATAAAAAAAGTAATTTTAAAAATAAAAAAAATAATTTTAAAAATAAAAAAATTAATTTTAAAAATAAAAAATATAATTTTAAAAATAAAAAATGTAATTTAATAAATAAAAATAAAAAAAATAATTTTAAAAATAAAAAATATAATTTTAAAAATAAAAAATTTTATTTAATAAATAAAAATAAAAAAAGTAATTTTAAAAATAAAAAAAATAATATTAAAAATAGAAAATATAATTTTAAAAATAAAAAAAGTAATTTTAAAAATAAAAAATATAATTTTAAAAATAAAAAATGTAATTTAATAAATAAAAATAAAAAAAGTAATTTTAAAAATAAAAAAAATAATATTAAAAATAAAAAATATAATTTTAAAAATAAAAAAAATAATTTTAAAAATAAAAAATGTAATTTAATAAATAAAAATAAAAAAAGTAATTCTAAAAATAAAAAATATAATTTTAAAAATAAAAAATGTAATTTAATAAATAAAAATAAAAAAAGTAATTTTAAAAATAAAAAAAATAATATTAAAAATAAAAAATATAATTTTAAAAATAAAAAAAATAATTTTAAAAATAAAAAATGTAATTTAATAAATAAAAATAAAAAAAGTAATATTAAAAATAAAAAAAGTAATTCTAAAAATAAAAAATATAATTTTAAAAATAAAAAATGTAATTTAATAAATAAAAATAAAAAAAGTAATATTAAAAATAAAAAATATAATTTTAAAAATAAAAAAAGTAATTTTAAAAATAAAAAATATAATTTTAAAAATAAAAAATGTAGTTTAATAAATAAAAATAAAAAATATAATATTAAAAATAAAAAATATAATTTTAAAAATAAAAAAAGTAATTTTAAAAATAAAAAATATAATTTTAAAAATAAAAAATGTAATTTAATAAATAAAAATAAAAAAAGTAATTTTAAAAATAAAAAATGTAATTTAATAAATAAAAATAAAAAATATAATATTAAAAATAAAAAATATAATTTTAAAAATAAAAAAAGTAATTTTAAAAATAAAAAATGTAATTTAATAAATAAAAATAAAAAAAATAATTTTAAAAATAAAAAATTTTATTTAATAAATAAAAATAAAAAAAGTAATTTTAAAAATAAAAAAAATAATATTAAAAATAAAAAATATAATTTTAAAAATAAAAAAAGTAATTTTAAAAATAAAAAAAATAATTTTAAAAATAAAAAATGTAATTTAATAAATAAAAATAAAAAAAGTAATTTTAAAAATAAAAAAAATAATTTTAAAAATAAAAAAATTAATTTTAAAAATAAAAAATATAATTTTAAAAATAAAAAATGTAATTTAATAAATAAAAATAAAAAAAATAATTTTAAAAATAAAAAATATAATTTTAAAAATAAAAAATGTAATTTAATAAATAAAAATAAAAAAAGTAATTTTAAAAATAAAAAAAATAATATTAAAAATAAAAAATATAATTTTAAAAATAAAAAAAGTAATTTTAAAAATAAAAAAAGTAATTTTAAAAATAAAAAATGTAATTTAATAAATAAAAATAAAAAAAATAATTTTAAAAATAAAAAATTTTATTTAATAAATTGTTAGAATATATATAATTACATTGATCAATGTACTTTACATTTATACCTAGAATTTAATTGATTATAATTTTTATATAGCTTGTATATACACATACATGTACACAAAGAATTTTATTATTACTTTATATATGTTTAAGAATTCAATTTGATCAATAAATTAGTCTCTTGCTGAATTTTGGTTTAACAGGTTATGGGCCCAGAGCGGTCATAACTAGGAAATATTATTCCGGAAGTTAATATATAAAATAAAAAAAATAAATTGGCATTTTTTTTGTCGTGGTTTATAATTTTTATAAATCGATTAAATACTTTAAATATGAATTTGGCTGGTACGTCGGGAATTGAGAAACTGGGAGATAATAATTATGAAAGCTGGAAATTACAAATTAAAAGTATTTTGATTTTTAATGATTTGTGGGGATACACAAATGGCGCTATATCAAAACCAAGAGAGGCAGAAAAAATTTTAGAATGGGAGATTAAAGACTCAAAGGCATTAGCTTTACTTACGTTGACTGTGCAAGAAAATCAATTGACGTACATAAAAAAAGCTGTAACATCAAATGCAGCGTGGATAAAATTGCAAGAGATACATGCTTCCAAAGGTCCAGCAAGAAAGGTGATGCTTTACAAACAATTATTTCTATTAAAAATGAAGATAGAAGAATCAATGTCCGATCACTTGAGAAATTTTCAACGAAAATTTTTAAATTCACTTCCTCAAGATTACGAAAATTTTTTAATTGCAATCGAAACAAAAGATTCCATACCCTCTATAGAAGTTTTAAAGGTAAAATTACTAGAAGAATATGATCGTCGTAATAACATTAATAAAGAATATACTGATGATAGTGCTTTTATATCAAACGAAAATATGAAAAGAAATAATAATTATATTAATAAAAATTTGAAACCCAAAAATAATTATTCATCATCATTATCATCATCATCATCATCTACAAAATTTCAAAAATTTGATTGTAAAGTTAAAATTGATTGTAAAGTTAAAAGAGAAAATTATAATAAAAATCGTAAACATCAAGAAGTATTTGCTATGCACGTGGTTAATAATATTAAGAAAGTAAAACATGAAAATTATATGTGGTGTATAGATAGCGGTGCGAGTTCGCATATGTGTAACGACAAAACACGATTTATTGAATGGCATGATTACGAAAAAACAAGAATAAGTACAGCTGGACAAGAAATAATAGAAGCTTTTGGTAGTGGTAAGGTAATATTGAAATTAAAGCAATTAAATGGCGATAATATTGAAATTCAATTAAAAAATGTAATATATGCTCCAAAATTACAAAAAAATTTGATTTCTGTTAAAAGTATAACTGATAATGGTTTTACAGTAAAATTTAACTATAATTCAGCAATGTGTTTTGACTCTAATAAAAGATTAATTTTTAGAGCTAATAAGTTTGATAATTTATACTTATTGAAAGAGTACACGCATACTACATGTTTATCGGAGCATTTAAAATCAAATAACAACTTAATTAAATGGCATAGACGTTTTGGTCATCTGAATTTTAATGATATGGAAAAATTAACTAAAACAAATTTAGTTTCAGGTATTGATTTATCATTAAAAAAAACTAATTTGAAATGTATACCATGTATAAAATCTAAAATTAAACAGTTACCATACAAATTGTCGGAAAATAAACCAAAAGAAATTCTCGATATTGTACATTCAGATATATGTGGTCCATTTTCTCCATCTCTTGGCGGATCAAAATATTTTATTACTTTTGTAGACGGAAAGTCAAAATTTACTGAAGTTGCATTTATTAAACACAAAAGCGAAGCTTTTAATGCTTTCAAAAATTATAAAAGAAAATTGGAAAATGAAACTAATAAGAAAATTAAAGTTTTTAGGTCAGATAATGCAAAAGAATACATTTCTAAGGATTTTGAAAAATATTTAAGCGAAAATGGTATTGTACATCATTTAACAGTGCCCTACACACCTCAACAAAATGGTGTTTCCGAAAGGATGAATCGCACTTTAGTTGAAATGGCGAGAGTTATGTTGTTAGAGGCGGATCTACCGAAATATTTATGGGCTGAGGCAATTAACACAGCTGTATTTATACGAAACCGATGTTCGTCTAATAAGAATTCAATTTGATCAATAAATTAGTCTCTTGCTGAATTTTGGTTTAACAGGTTATGGGCCCAGAGCGGTCATAACTAGGAAATATTATTCCGGAAGTTAATATATAAAATAAAAAAAATTAAATTGGCATTTTTTTTGTCGTGGTTTATAATTTTTATAAATCGATTAAATACTTTAAATATGAATTTGGCTGGTACGTCGGGAATTGAGAAACTGGGAGATAATAATTATGAAAGCTGGAAATTACAAATTAAAAGTATTTTGATTTTTAATGATTTGTGGGGATACACAGATGGCGCTATATCAAAACCAAGAGAGGCAGAAAAAATTTTAGAATGGGAGATTAAAGACTCAAAGGCATTAGCTTTACTTACGTTGACTGTGCAAGAAAATCAATTGACGTACATAAAAAAAGCTGTAACATCAAATGCAGCGTGGATAAAATTGCAAGAGATACATGCTTCCAAAGGTCCAGCAAGAAAGGTGATGCTTTACAAACAATTATTTCTATTAAAAATGAAGATAGAAGAATCAATGTCCGATCACTTGAGAAATTTTCAACGAAAATTGGACGATTTGGAAGCAACAGGCATTGAAATACCAACTGAACTATCTTGCATAATGTTGTTAAATTCACTTCCTCAAGATTACGAAAATTTTTTAATTGCAATCGAAACAAAAGATTCCATACCCTCTATAGAAGTTTTAAAGGTAAAATTACTAGAAGAATATGATCGTCGTAATAACATTAATAAAGAATATACTGATGATAGTGCTTTTATATCAAACGAAAATATGAAAAGAAATAATAATTATATTAATAAAAATTTGAAACCCAAAAATAATTATTCATCATCATTATCATCATCATCATCATCTACAAAATTTCAAAAATTTGATTGTAAAGTTAAAATTGATTGTAAAGTTAAAAGAGAAAATTATAATAAAAATCGTAAACATCAAGAAGTATTTGCTATGCACGTGGTTAATAATATTAAGAAAGTAAAACATGAAAATTATATGTGGTGTATAGATAGCGGTGCGAGTTCGCATATGTGTAACGACAAAACACGATTTATTGAATGGCATGATTACGAAAAAACAAGAATAAGTACAGCTGGACAAGAAATAATAGAAGCTTTTGGTAGTGGTAAGGTAATATTGAAATTAAAGCAATTAAATGGCGATAATATTGAAATTCAATTAAAAAATGTAATATATGCTCCAAAATTACAAAAAAATTTGATTTCTGTTAAAAGTATAACTGATAATGGTTTTACAGTAAAATTTAACTATAATTCAGCAATGTGTTTTGACTCTAATAAAAGATTAATTTTTAGAGCTAATAAGTTTGATAATTTATACTTATTGAAAGAGTACACGCATACTACATGTTTATCGGAGCATTTAAAATCAAATAACAACTTAATTAAATGGCATAGACGTTTTGGTCATCTGAATTTTAATGATATGGAAAAATTAACTAAAACAAATTTAGTTTCAGGTATTGATTTATCATTAAAAAAAACTAATTTGAAATGTATACCATGTATAAAATCTAAAATTAAACAGTTACCATACAAATTGTCGGAAAATAAACCAAAAGAAATTCTCGATATTGTACATTCAGATATATGTGGTCCATTTTCTCCATCTCTTGGCGGATCAAAATATTTTATTACTTTTGTAGACGGAAAGTCAAAATTTACTGAAGTTGCATTTATTAAACACAAAAGCGAAGCTTTTAATGCTTTCAAAAATTATAAAAGAAAATTGGAAAATGAAACTAATAAGAAAATTAAAGTTTTTAGGTCAGATAATGCAAAAGAATACATTTCTAAGGATTTTGAAAAATATTTAAGCGAAAATGGTATTGTACATCATTTAACAGTGCCCTACACACCTCAACAAAATGGTGTTTCCGAAAGGATGAATCGCACTTTAGTTGAAATGGCGAGAGTTATGTTGTTAGAGGCGGATCTACCGAAATATTTATGGGCTGAGGCAATTAACACAGCTGTATTTATACGAAACCGATGTCCATCAGTTTCAATCAATTATAATACACCATTTGAAGTATTTAAAAAAAGAATTCCTGACGTACATTATTTTAAAATTTTTGGTAGTAAAGCGATTGCCCTAGATAAAGGTCCTAAAAGACCAAAGTTTGATGCTAAAGGCAAAGAATATATATTTGTTGGTTATGATACGATCTGTAAAGGTTTTAGACTATTTGATAAAGTAACTAGAAATATAATACGATCGAGAGACGTAGAGATAATTGAAACTGTAAAACCAGAAAATTATGTATTTTTCGAATTAAAACCAGATACAAATTTGGAAAATGATAACAATGTTGTTGAAATTTCGAAGTGTGGAATTCATGATGATAAAACAAAAAATGAAATAAATGACGTCCACGATAAAATAAATGAGGAAACGAAAGTTAGTAAAAATATATCAGACACATCAGAAAGCGACTCAAATTTTGAAAATGAATATTTTGAAAGTTGTGACGATGAACCAAATGAAATACAATATCAAAATGACGAAGCAAATGTACCAAAAATACGACGAAAGCTTGGTAGACCAAAAATAATAAGATCTGGTAAACGAGGCCGACCTAAAATAGTTCGGGAAGAGGTAAATGTTGCTTTAAATAAAATTAATAACAATCCTTTTTCATTTGAGGATGCCATGCGTGATGAAAATAAAGAAAAGTGGATTGAAGCTATTAATGACGAAATGTCATCACTCAATAAAAATAATACCTGGATTGTTGTAGATCGTCCTGCAAATAAAAATATTATAAGTAACAGATGGGTATTTACTAAAAAATTTAACCAAGATGGAACTGTACAGAGATATAAAGCTAGATTGGTCGCCAGAGGCTGTGAACAAAAAGATAATGTTGATTTTCAAGAAATTTACGCTCCTGTAGTACGTTATGAGACATTAAGAACAATTTTTGCGGTTTGCGTTAAAACAAAAATGGAAATTCATCATATGGATGTAGTGACAGCATTTATACAAGGAAATTTGAATGAAGAAATCTATATGGAATATCCAAGAATTTTAAATCGGGTATCCGACAAAAAAAGGGTATGTAAATTACTAAAACCATTATATGGTTTGAAACAAGCTAGTCGTCAATGGCACCAGAAGTTAAGTCAATTTTTAAAACAGCTTGGTATGAACGAATCTAAGGTTGATCAATGCTTATTTTTGAAAAATGAAGGTGATAAAAAAATTATGATAGCCAATTACGTTGACGATCTGGTAATGGCATCTAATTGTGCTGAATATTTAACGAAATTTAAAGAAGAGCTAAGTAAACAGTTTGAAATGAAAGATTTAGGCAAAATAAAAAACATACTAGGTATTTCTGTTGATTACGATTTTCAAAATGGTGTTATAAAGCTTAGCCAAAAGCAATATATCGAAAAAATTATAAATAGCTTTAATATGCAAAATGCAAAAACACAATCAACACCAATGGAATCTGGTTTTTTAACTGAATTAAAGAAACAAAGTATAGATGAAAATGAAATCAATGACATGAAAAATGTGCCATATAGAGAACTGATCGGATGTTTACAATATTTAACACATACAACTCGCCCAGATATTGCGTTTGCAGTAAATATTTTGAGCAGATTCACTTCAAATCCATCAAAAATGTGTTGGGTTGCTGCTAAAAGAATACTAAAATATTTAAAACAAACAGTTGATTATAAAATAACATATAAATCTACATGTGGAAATGCCATGGTTGCTTTTAGCGATTCTGATTGGGCAAGTGACCCAAGCGATAGAAAATCGTGCTCAGGATATGTATTAATGATGTGCGGAGGTCCTATAACGTGGAAAGTACAAAAACAAAAATCTGTCTCCCTGTCTACTATGGAGGCAGAATTTGTCGCATTGTCAGAAACTACAAAAGAAACTTTATTTTTACGCCAACTTCTCAAAGATATTGGTTTTCAACTAAAAACTGCAACAACAATTCATTGTGATAACCAAAGTTGTATACAATTTGCTAAGGATGGTGCAGTTCATAATAAGGCAAAGCACATTGATATTCGGTATCATTTTTGTAAAGAAAAAATAGTTGAAGGTATTATACATCTGAAATACGTATCTTCAAAAGAAAATATTGCTGATATAATGACGAAAGCGCTAGTGAAAGCAAAACATATGGATGCCATTAAAAGTTTAAATCTACAGTAATTTTTTTTTATATACGTATAAAAAAAAAAAAGGAATTTTTATTTGAATTGATACAAAATGTATAATTATGTTAAAATTTGAATATGTATTATTTTGAATTTGTAAAAATTTTTTTTATTTTAATTTTTTTTTTGTAAAGTTCATTGATACGGGGAATGTTAGAATATGTATAATTACATTGATCAATGTACTTTACATTTATACCTAGAATTTAATTGATTATAATTTTTATATAGCTTGTATATACACATACATGTACACAAAGAATTTTATTATTACTTTATATATGTTTAAGAATTCAATTTGATCAATAAATTAGTCTCTTGCTGAATTTTGGTTTAACAATATTAAAAATAAAAAATATAATTTTAAAAATAAAAAAAGTAATTTTAAAAATAAAAAATATAATTTTAAAAATAAAAAATGTAATTTAATAAATAAAAATAAAAAAAGTAATTTTAAAAATAAAAAATGTAATTTAATAAATAAAAATAAAAAATATAATATTAAAAATAAAAAATATAATTTTAAAAATAAAAAAAGTAATTTTAAAAATAAAAAATGTAATTTAATAAATAAAAATAAAAAAAATAATTTTAAAAATAAAAAATTTTATTTAATAAATAAAAATAAAAAAAGTAATTTTAAAAATAAAAAATGTAATTTAATAAATAAAAATAAAAAATATAATATTAAAAATAAAAAATATAATTTTAAAAATAAAAAAAGTAATTTTAAAAATAAAAAATGTAATTTAATAAATAAAAATAAAAAATATAATATTAAAAATAAAAAATATAATTTTAAAAATAAAAAATGTAATTTAATAAATAAAAATAAAAAATATAATATTAAAAATAAAAAATATAATTTTAAAAATAAAAAAAGTAATTTTAAAAATAAAAAATATAATTTTAAAAATAAAAAATGTAATTTAATAAATAAAAATAAAAAAAATAATTTTAAAAATAAAAAAAATAATTTTAAAAATAAAAAATGTAATTTAATAAATAAAAATAAAAAAAGTAATTTTAAAAATAAAAAATATAATTTTAAAAATAAAAAATGTAATTTAATAAATAAAAATAAAAAAAATAATTTTAAAAATAAAAAATATAATTTTAAAAATAAAAAATGTAATTTAATAAATAAAAATAAAAAATGTAATTTTAAAAATAAAAAATGTAATTTAATAAATAAAAATAAAAAATGTAATTTTAAAAATAAAAAATGTAATTTTAAAAATAAAAAATGTAATTTTAAAAATAAAAAATATAATTTTAAAAATAAAAAATGTAATTTAATAAATAAAAATAAAAAATGTAATTTTAAAAATAAAAAATGTAATTTAATAAATAAAAATAAAAAAAATAATTTTAAAAATAAAAAAAATAATTTTAAAAATAAAAAATGTAATTTAATAAATAAAAATAAAAAAAGTAATTTTAAAAATAAAAAATATAATTTTAAAAATAAAAAATGTAATTTAATAAATAAAAATAAAAAAAATAATTTTAAAAATAAAAAATATAATTTTAAAAATAAAAAATGTAATTTAATAAATAAAAATAAAAAATGTAATTTTAAAAATAAAAAATGTAATTTAATAAATAAAAATAAAAAATGTAATTTTAAAAATAAAAAATGTAATTTTAAAAATAAAAAATGTAATTTTAAAAATAAAAAATATAATTTTAAAAATAAAAAATGTAATTTAATAAATAAAAATAAAAAATGTAATTTTAAAAATAAAAAATGTAATTTTAAAAATAAAAAATGTAATTTAATAAATAAAAATAAAAAATGTAATTTTAAAAATAAAAAATGTAATTTAATAAATAAAAATAAAAAATATAATATTAAAAATAAAAAATATAATTTTAAAAATAAAAAATGTAATTTAATAAATAAAAATAAAAAATATAATATTAAAAATAAAAAATATAATTTTAAAAATAAAAAAAGTAATTTTAAAAATAAAAAATATAATTTTAAAAATAAAAAATGTAATTTAATAAATAAAAATAAAAAATATAATATTAAAAATAAAAAATATAATTTTAAAAATAAAAAATGTAATTTAATAAATAAAAATAAAAAATATAATATTAAAAATAAAAAAATTAATTTTAAAAATAAAAAATGTAATTTAATAAATAAAAATAAAAAAAATAATTTTAAAAATAAAAAATGTAATTTAATAAATAAAAATAAAAAAAGTAATTTTAAAAATAAAAAAAATAATATTAAAAATAAAAAATATAATTTTAAAAATAAAAAAAATAATTTTAAAAATAAAAAATGTAATTTAATAAATAAAAATAAAAAAAGTAATTCTAAAAATAAAAAAAATAATATTAAAAATAAAAAATATAATTTTAAAAATAAAAAAAATAATTTTAAAAATAAAAAATGTAATTTAATAAATAAAAATAAAAAAAGTAATTCTAAAAATAAAAAAAATAATATTAAAAATAAAAAATATAATTTTAAAAATAAAAAAAATAATTTTAAAAATAAAAAATGTAATTTAATAAATAAAAATAAAAAAAGTAATTTTAAAAATAAAAAATATAATTTTAAAAATAAAAAATGTAATTTAATAAATAAAAATAAAAAAAGTAATTTTAAAAATAAAAAAAATAATATTAAAAATAAAAAATATAATTTTAAAAATAAAAAAAATAATTTTAAAAATAAAAAATGTAATTTAATAAATAAAAATAAAAAAAGTAATTCTAAAAATAAAAAATATAATTTTAAAAATAAAAAATGTAATTTAATAAATAAAAATAAAAAATATAATATTAAAAATAAAAAATATAATTTTAAAAATAAAAAAAGTAATTTTAAAAATAAAAAATATAATTTTAAAAATAAAAAATGTAATTTAATAAATAAAAATAAAAAATATAATATTAAAAATAAAAAATATAATTTTAAAAATAAAAAAAGTAATTTTAAAAATAAAAAATATAATTTTAAAAATAAAAAATGTAATTTAATAAATAAAAATAAAAAATATAATTTTAAAAATAAAAAAAGTAATTTTAAAAATAAAAAATATAATTTTAAAAATAAAAAATGTAATTTAATAAATAAAAATAAAAAAAGTAATTTTAAAAATAAAAAATGTAATTTAATAAATAAAAATAAAAAATATAATATTAAAAATAAAAAATATAATTTTAAAAATAAAAAAAGTAATTTTAAAAATAAAAAATGTAATTTAATAAATAAAAATAAAAAAAATAATTTTAAAAATAAAAAATTTTATTTAATAAATAAAAATAAAAAAAGTAATTTTAAAAATAAAAAATGTAATTTAATAAATAAAAATAAAAAATATAATATTAAAAATAAAAAATATAATTTTAAAAATAAAAAAAGTAATTTTAAAAATAAAAAATATAATTTTAAAAATAAAAAATGTAATTTAATAAATAAAAATAAAAAATATAATATTAAAAATAAAAAATATAATTTTAAAAATAAAAAAAGTAATTTTAAAAATAAAAAATATAATTTTAAAAATAAAAAAAATAATTTTAAAAATAAAAAATATAATTTTAAAAATAAAAAATGTAATTTAATAAATAAAAATAAAAAATATAATATTAAAAATAAAAAATATAATTTTAAAAATAAAAAAAGTAATTTTAAAAATAAAAAATATAATTTTAAAAATAAAAAATGTAATTTAATAAATAAAAATAAAAAATATAATATTAAAAATAAAAAATATAATTTTAAAAATAAAAAATGTAATTTAATAAATAAAAATAAAAAATATAATATTAAAAATAAAAAATATAATTTTAAAAATAAAAAAAGTAATTTTAAAAATAAAAAATATAATTTTAAAAATAAAAAATGTAATTTAATAAATAAAAATAAAAAATATAATTTTAAAAATAAAAAAAATAATTTTAAAAATAAAAAATGTAATTTAATAAATAAAAATAAAAAAAGTAATTCTAAAAATAAAAAATATAATATTAAAAATAAAAAATATAATTTTAAAAATAAAAAAAGTAATTTTAAAAATAAAAAATATAATTTTAAAAATAAAAAATGTAATTTAATAAATAAAAATAAAAAATATAATATTAAAAATAAAAAATATAATTTTAAAAATAAAAAAAGTAATTTTAAAAATAAAAAATATAATTTTAAAAATAAAAAATGTAATTTAATAAATAAAAATAAAAAATATAATATTAAAAATAAAAAATATAATTTTAAAAATAAAAAATGTAATTTAATAAATAAAAATAAAAAATATAATATTAAAAATAAAAAAATTAATTTTAAAAATAAAAAATATAATTTTAAAAATAAAAAATGTAATTTAATAAATAAAAATAAAAAAAGTAATTTTAAAAATAAAAAAAATAATATTAAAAATAAAAAATATAATTTTAAAAATAAAAAAAATAATTTTAAAAATAAAAAATGTAATTTAATAAATAAAAATAAAAAAAGTAATTTTAAAAATAAAAAAAATAATATTAAAAATAAAAAATATAATTTTAAAAATAAAAAATGTAATTTAATAAATAAAAATAAAAAATATAATATTAAAAATAAAAAAATTAATTTTAAAAATAAAAAATATAATTTTAAAAATAAAAAATGTAATTTAATAAATAAAAATAAAAAAAGTAATTTTAAAAATAAAAAAAATAATATTAAAAATAAAAAATATAATTTTAAAAATAAAAAATGTAATTTAATAAATAAAAATAAAAAATATAATATTAAAAATAAAAAATATAATTTTAAAAATAAAAAAAGTAATTTTAAAAATAAAAAATATAATTTTAAAAATAAAAAATGTAATTTAATAAATAAAAATAAAAAATATAATATTAAAAATAAAAAATATAATTTTAAAAATAAAAAATGTAATTTAATAAATAAAAATAAAAAATATAATATTAAAAATAAAAAATATAATTTTAAAAATAAAAAAAGTAATTTTAAAAATAAAAAATATAATTTTAAAAATAAAAAATGTAATTTAATAAATAAAAATAAAAAATATAATTTTAAAAATAAAAAAAATAATTTTAAAAATAAAAAATGTAATTTAATAAATAAAAATAAAAAAAGTAATTCTAAAAATAAAAAATATAATATTAAAAATAAAAAATATAATTTTAAAAATAAAAAAAGTAATTTTAAAAATAAAAAATATAATTTTAAAAATAAAAAATGTAATTTAATAAATAAAAATAAAAAATATAATATTAAAAATAAAAAATATAATTTTAAAAATAAAAAAAGTAATTTTAAAAATAAAAAATATAATTTTAAAAATAAAAAATGTAATTTAATAAATAAAAATAAAAAATATAATATTAAAAATAAAAAATATAATTTTAAAAATAAAAAATGTAATTTAATAAATAAAAATAAAAAATATAATATTAAAAATAAAAAATATAATTTTAAAAATAAAAAAAGTAATTTTAAAAATAAAAAATATAATTTTAAAAATAAAAAATGTAATTTAATAAATAAAAATAAAAAATATAATTTTAAAAATAAAAAAAATAATTTTAAAAATAAAAAATGTAATTTAATAAATAAAAATAAAAAAAGTAATTCTAAAAATAAAAAATATAATATTAAAAATAAAAAATATAATTTTAAAAATAAAAAATGTAATTTAATAAATAAAAATAAAAAAAATAATTTTAAAAATAAAAAAAATAATATTAAAAATAAAAAATATAATTTTAAAAATAAAAAAAATAATTTTAAAAATAAAAAATGTAATTTAATAAATAAAAATAAAAAAAGTAATTTTAAAAATAAAAAAAATAATATTAAAAATAAAAAATATAATTTTAAAAATAAAAAATGTAATTTAATAAATAAAAATAAAAAATATAATATTAAAAATAAAAAAATTAATTTTAAAAATAAAAAATATAATTTTAAAAATAAAAAATGTAATTTAATAAATAAAAATAAAAAAAGTAATTTTAAAAATAAAAAAAATAATATTAAAAATAAAAAATATAATTTTAAAAATAAAAAATGTAATTTAATAAATAAAAATAAAAAATATAATATTAAAAATAAAAAATATAATTTTAAAAATAAAAAAAGTAATTTTAAAAATAAAAAATATAATTTTAAAAATAAAAAATGTAATTTAATAAATAAAAATAAAAAATATAATATTAAAAATAAAAAATATAATTTTAAAAATAAAAAATGTAATTTAATAAATAAAAATAAAAAATATAATATTAAAAATAAAAAATATAATTTTAAAAATAAAAAAAGTAATTTTAAAAATAAAAAATATAATTTTAAAAATAAAAAATGTAATTTAATAAATAAAAATAAAAAATATAATTTTAAAAATAAAAAAAATAATTTTAAAAATAAAAAATGTAATTTAATAAATAAAAATAAAAAAAGTAATTCTAAAAATAAAAAATATAATATTAAAAATAAAAAATATAATTTTAAAAATAAAAAAAGTAATTTTAAAAATAAAAAATATAATTTTAAAAATAAAAAATGTAATTTAATAAATAAAAATAAAAAATATAATATTAAAAATAAAAAATATAATTTTAAAAATAAAAAAAGTAATTTTAAAAATAAAAAATATAATTTTAAAAATAAAAAATGTAATTTAATAAATAAAAATAAAAAATATAATATTAAAAATAAAAAATATAATTTTAAAAATAAAAAATGTAATTTAATAAATAAAAATAAAAAATATAATATTAAAAATAAAAAAATTAATTTTAAAAATAAAAAATATAATTTTAAAAATAAAAAATGTAATTTAATAAATAAAAATAAAAAAAATAATTTTAAAAATAAAAAAAATAATTTTAAAAATAAAAAAATTAATTTTAAAAATAAAAAATATAATTTTAAAAATAAAAAATGTAATTTAATAAATAAAAATAAAAAATATAATATTAAAAATAAAAAAATTAATTTTAAAAATAAAAAATATAATTTTAAAAATAAAAAATGTAATTTAATAAATAAAAATAAAAAAAATAATTTTAAAAATAAAAAAAATAATTTTAAAAATAAAAAATGTAATTTAATAAATAAAAATAAAAAAAGTAATTTTAAAAATAAAAAATATAATTTTAAAAATAAAAAATGTAATTTAATAAATAAAAATAAAAAAAGTAATTTTAAAAATAAAAAATATAATTTTAAAAATAAAAAATGTAATTTAATAAATAAAAATAAAAAAAGTAATTCTAAAAATAAAAAATATAATATTAAAAATAAAAAATATAATTTTAAAAATAAAAAAAGTAATTTTAAAAATAAAAAATATAATATTAAAAATAAAAAATATAATTTTAAAAATAAAAAAAGTAATTTTAAAAATAAAAAATATAATTTTAAAAATAAAAAATGTAATTTAATAAATAAAAATAAAAAATATAATATTAAAAATAAAAAATATAATTTTAAAAATAAAAAATGTAATTTAATAAATAAAAATAAAAAATATAATATTAAAAATAAAAAATATAATTTTAAAAATAAAAAATGTAATTTAATAAATAAAAATAAAAAATATAATATTAAAAATAAAAAATATAATTTTAAAAATAAAAAAAGTAATTTTAAAAATAAAAAATATAATTTTAAAAATAAAAAATGTAATTTAATAAATAAAAATAAAAAATATAATATTAAAAATAAAAAATATAATTTTAAAAATAAAAAAAGTAATTTTAAAAATAAAAAATATAATTTTAAAAATAAAAAATGTAATTTAATAAATAAAAATAAAAAATATAATATTAAAAATAAAAAATATAATTTTAAAAATAAAAAATGTAATTTAATAAATAAAAATAAAAAATATAATATTAAAAATAAAAAATATAATTTTAAAAATAAAAAAAGTAATTTTAAAAATAAAAAATATAATTTTAAAAATAAAAAATGTAATTTAATAAATAAAAATAAAAAAAGTAATTCTAAAAATAAAAAATATAATATTAAAAATAAAAAATATAATTTTAAAAATAAAAAAAGTAATTTTAAAAATAAAAAATATAATTTTAAAAATAAAAAATGTAATTTAATAAATAAAAATAAAAAATATAATATTAAAAATAAAAAATATAATTTTAAAAATAAAAAAAGTAATTTTAAAAATAAAAAATATAATTTTAAAAATAAAAAATGTAATTTAATAAATAAAAATAAAAAATATAATATTAAAAATAAAAAATATAATTTTAAAAATAAAAAATGTAATTTAATAAATAAAAATAAAAAATATAATATTAAAAATAAAAAATATAATTTTAAAAATAAAAAAAGTAATTTTAAAAATAAAAAATATAATTTTAAAAATAAAAAATGTAATTTAATAAATAAAAATAAAAAATATAATTTTAAAAATAAAAAAAATAATTTTAAAAATAAAAAATGTAATTTAATAAATAAAAATAAAAAATATAATATTAAAAATAAAAAAATTAATTTTAAAAATAAAAAATATAATTTTAAAAATAAAAAATGTAATTTAATAAATAAAAATAAAAAATATAATTTTAAAAATAAAAAAATTAATTTTAAAAATAAAAAATATAATTTTAAAAATAAAAAATATAATTTTAAAAATAAAAAATGTAATTTAATAAATAAAAATAAAAAATATAATTTTAAAAATAAAAAAAATAATTTTAAAAATAAAAAATGTAATTTAATAAATAAAAATAAAAAATATAATATTAAAAATAAAAAAATTAATTTTAAAAATAAAAAATATAATTTTAAAAATAAAAAATGTAATTTAATAAATAAAAATAAAAAATATAATATTAAAAATAAAAAAATTAATTTTAAAAATAAAAAATATAATTTTAAAAATAAAAAATGTAATTTAATAAATAAAAATAAAAAAAGTAATTTTAAAAATAAAAAAAATAATATTAAAAATAAAAAATATAATTTTAAAAATAAAAAAAATAATTTTAAAAATAAAAAATGTAATTTAATAAATAAAAATAAAAAATATAATATTAAAAATAAAAAATATAATTTTAAAAATAAAAAAAGTAATTTTAAAAATAAAAAATATAATTTTAAAAATAAAAAATGTAATTTAATAAATAAAAATAAAAAAAGTAATTCTAAAAATAAAAAATATAATATTAAAAATAAAAAATATAATTTTAAAAATAAAAAAAATAATTTTAAAAATAAAAAATGTAATTTAATAAATAAAAATAAAAAATATAATATTAAAAATAAAAAATATAATTTTAAAAATAAAAAAAGTAATTTTAAAAATAAAAAATATAATTTTAAAAATAAAAAATGTAATTTAATAAATAAAAATAAAAAAAGTAATTCTAAAAATAAAAAATATAATATTAAAAATAAAAAATATAATTTTAAAAATAAAAAAAGTAATTTTAAAAATAAAAAATATAATTTTAAAAATAAAAAATGTAATTTAATAAATAAAAATAAAAAATATAATATTAAAAATAAAAAATATAATTTTAAAAATAAAAAATGTAATTTAATAAATAAAAATAAAAAATATAATATTAAAAATAAAAAATATAATTTTAAAAATAAAAAAAGTAATTTTAAAAATAAAAAATATAATTTTAAAAATAAAAAATGTAATTTAATAAATAAAAATAAAAAATATAATTTTAAAAATAAAAAAAATAATTTTAAAAATAAAAAATGTAATTTAATAAATAAAAATAAAAAATATAATATTAAAAATAAAAAAATTAATTTTAAAAATAAAAAATATAATTTTAAAAATAAAAAATGTAATTTAATAAATAAAAATAAAAAAAGTAATTTTAAAAATAAAAAAAATAATATTAAAAATAAAAAATATAATTTTAAAAATAAAAAAAATAATTTTAAAAATAAAAAATGTAATTTAATAAATAAAAATAAAAAAAGTAATTTTAAAAATAAAAAAAATAATATTAAAAATAAAAAATATAATTTTAAAAATAAAAAATGTAATTTAATAAATAAAAATAAAAAATATAATATTAAAAATAAAAAAATTAATTTTAAAAATAAAAAATATAATTTTAAAAATAAAAAATGTAATTTAATAAATAAAAATAAAAAAAGTAATTTTAAAAATAAAAAAAATAATATTAAAAATAAAAAATATAATTTTAAAAATAAAAAATGTAATTTAATAAATAAAAATAAAAAATATAATATTAAAAATAAAAAATATAATTTTAAAAATAAAAAAAGTAATTTTAAAAATAAAAAATATAATTTTAAAAATAAAAAATGTAATTTAATAAATAAAAATAAAAAATATAATATTAAAAATAAAAAATATAATTTTAAAAATAAAAAATGTAATTTAATAAATAAAAATAAAAAATATAATATTAAAAATAAAAAAATTAATTTTAAAAATAAAAAATGTAATTTAATAAATAAAAATAAAAAATATAATATTAAAAATAAAAAATATAATTTTAAAAATAAAAAAAGTAATTTTAAAAATAAAAAATATAATTTTAAAAATAAAAAATGTAATTTAATAAATAAAAATAAAAAATATAATTTTAAAAATAAAAAAAATAATTTTAAAAATAAAAAATGTAATTTAATAAATAAAAATAAAAAATATAATATTAAAAATAAAAAAATTAATTTTAAAAATAAAAAATATAATTTTAAAAATAAAAAATGTAATTTAATAAATAAAAATAAAAAATATAATTTTAAAAATAAAAAAAATAATTTTAAAAATAAAAAATGTAATTTAATAAATAAAAATAAAAAATATAATATTAAAAATAAAAAAATTAATTTTAAAAATAAAAAATATAATTTTAAAAATAAAAAATGTAATTTAATAAATAAAAATAAAAAAAGTAATTTTAAAAATAAAAAAAATAATATTAAAAATAAAAAATATAATTTTAAAAATAAAAAAAATAATTTTAAAAATAAAAAATGTAATTTAATAAATAAAAATAAAAAAAATGATTTTAAAAATAAAAAATGTAATTTAATAAATAAAAATAAAAAAAATGATTTTAAAAATAAAAAATGTAATTTAATAAATAAAAATAAAAAAAATAATTTTAAAAATAAAAAATGTAATTTAATAAATAAAAATTAAAAAAATAATTTTAAAAATAAAAAATGTAATTTAATAAATAAAAATAAAAAAAATGATTTTAAAAATAAAAAATGTAATTTAATAAATAAAAATTAAAAAAATAATTTTAAAAATAAAAAATGTAATTTAATAAATAAAAATTAAAAAAATAATTTTAAAAATAAAAAATGTAATTTAATAAATAAAAATTAAAAAAATAATTTTAAAAATAAAAAATGTAATTTAATAAATAAAAATTAAAAAAATAATTTTAAAAATAAAAAATGTAATTTAATAAATAAAAATTAAAAAAATAATTTTAAAAATAAAAAATGTAATTTAATAAATAAAAATAAAAAATATAATATTAAAAATAAAAAATATAATTTTAAAAATAAAAAAAGTAATTTTAAAAATAAAAAATATAATTTTAAAAATAAAAAATGTAATTTAATAAATAAAAATAAAAAATATAATTTTAAAAATAAAAAAAATAATTTTAAAAATAAAAAATGTAATTTAATAAATAAAAATAAAAAATATAATATTAAAAATAAAAAAATTAATTTTAAAAATAAAAAAAATAATTTTAAAAATAAAAAATGTAATTTTAAAAATAAAAAATGTAATTTAATAAATAAAAATAAAAAAAGTAATTTTAAAAATAAAAAATATAATTTTAAAAATAAAAAAAGTAATTTTAAAAATAAAAAATATAATTTTAAAAATAAAAAATGTAATTTAATAAATAAAAATAAAAAAAGTAATTTTAAAAATAAAAAATATAATTTTAAAAATAAAAAATGTAATTTAATAAATAAAAATAAAAAATATAATATTAAAAATAAAAAATATAATTTTAAAAATAAAAAATGTAATTTAATAAATAAAAATAAAAAATATAATATTAAAAATAAAAAATATAATTTTAAAAATAAAAAAAGTAATTTTAAAAATAAAAAATATAATTTTAAAAATAAAAAATGTAATTTAATAAATAAAAATAAAAAATATAATTTTAAAAATAAAAAAAATAATTTTAAAAATAAAAAATGTAATTTAATAAATAAAAATAAAAAAAGTAATTCTAAAAATAAAAAATATAATATTAAAAATAAAAAATATAATTTTAAAAATAAAAAAAGTAATTTTAAAAATAAAAAATATAATTTTAAAAATAAAAAATGTAATTTAATAAATAAAAATAAAAAATATAATATTAAAAATAAAAAAATTAATTTTAAAAATAAAAAATATAATTTTAAAAATAAAAAATGTAATTTAATAAATAAAAATAAAAAAAGTAATTTTAAAAATAAAAAAAATAATATTAAAAATAAAAAATATAATTTTAAAAATAAAAAAAATAATTTTAAAAATAAAAAATATAATTTTAAAAATAAAAAATGTAATTTAATAAATAAAAATAAAAAATATAATATTAAAAATAAAAAATATAATTTTAAAAATAAAAAAAATAATTTTAAAAATAAAAAATATAATTTTAAAAATAAAAAATGTAATTTAATAAATAAAAATAAAAAAAGTAATTTTAAAAATAAAAAAAATAATATTAAAAATAAAAAATATAATTTTAAAAATAAAAAAAATAATTTTAAAAATAAAAAATATAATTTTAAAAATAAAAAATGTAATTTAATAAATAAAAATAAAAAATATAATATTAAAAATAAAAAATATAATTTTAAAAATAAAAAAAGTAATTTTAAAAATAAAAAATATAATTTTAAAAATAAAAAATGTAATTTAATAAATAAAAATAAAAAATATAATTTTAAAAATAAAAAAAATAATTTTAAAAATAAAAAATGTAATTTAATAAATAAAAATAAAAAAAGTAATTCTAAAAATAAAAAATATAATATTAAAAATAAAAAATATAATTTTAAAAATAAAAAAAGTAATTTTAAAAATAAAAAATATAATTTTAAAAATAAAAAATGTAATTTAATAAATAAAAAATGTAATTTAATAAATAAAAATAAAAAAAGTAATTTTAAAAATAAAAAATATAATTTTAAAAATAAAAAATGTAATTTAATAAATAAAAATAAAAAAAGTAATTTTAAAAATAAAAAAAATAATATTAAAAATAAAAAATATAATTTTAAAAATAAAAAAAGTAATTTTAAAAATAAAAAATATAATTTTAAAAATAAAAAATGTAATTTAATAAATAAAAAATGTAATTTAATAAATAAAAATAAAAAAAATAATTTTAAAAATAAAAAAAATAATTTTAAAAATAAAAAAATTAATTTTAAAAATAAAAAATATAATTTTAAAAATAAAAAATGTAATTTAATAAATAAAAATAAAAAAAGTAATTTTAAAAATAAAAAATATAATTTTAAAAATAAAAAATGTAATTTAATAAATAAAAATAAAAAAAGTAATTTTAAAAATAAAAAATATAATTTTAAAAATAAAAAATGTAATTTAATAAATAAAAATAAAAAATATAATATTAAAAATAAAAAATATAATTTTAAAAATAAAAAATGTAATTTAATAAATAAAAATAAAAAATATAATATTAAAAATAAAAAATATAATTTTAAAAATAAAAAAAGTAATTTTAAAAATAAAAAATATAATTTTAAAAATAAAAAATGTAATTTAATAAATAAAAATAAAAAATATAATTTTAAAAATAAAAAAAATAATTTTAAAAATAAAAAATGTAATTTAATAAATAAAAATAAAAAAAGTAATTCTAAAAATAAAAAATATAATATTAAAAATAAAAAATATAATTTTAAAAATAAAAAAAGTAATTTTAAAAATAAAAAATATAATTTTAAAAATAAAAAATGTAATTTAATAAATAAAAATAAAAAATATAATATTAAAAATAAAAAAATTAATTTTAAAAATAAAAAATATAATTTTAAAAATAAAAAATGTAATTTAATAAATAAAAATAAAAAAAATAATTTTAAAAATAAAAAAAATAATTTTAAAAATAAAAAAATTAATTTTAAAAATAAAAAATATAATTTTAAAAATAAAAAATGTAATTTAATAAATAAAAATAAAAAAAGTAATTTTAAAAATAAAAAATATAATTTTAAAAATAAAAAATGTAATTTAATAAATAAAAATAAAAAAAGTAATTTTAAAAATAAAAAAAATAATATTAAAAATAAAAAATATAATTTTAAAAATAAAAAAAATAATTTTAAAAATAAAAAATGTAATTTAATAAATAAAAATAAAAAAAGTAATTCTAAAAATAAAAAATATAATTTTAAAAATAAAAAATGTAATTTAATAAATAAAAATAAAAAATATAATATTAAAAATAAAAAATATAATTTTAAAAATAAAAAAAGTAATTTTAAAAATAAAAAATATAATTTTAAAAATAAAAAAAATAATTTTAAAAATAAAAAATGTAATTTAATAAATAAAAATAAAAAAAGTAATTCTAAAAATAAAAAATATAATTTTAAAAATAAAAAATGTAATTTAATAAATAAAAATAAAAAATATAATATTAAAAATAAAAAATATAATTTTAAAAATAAAAAATATAATTTTAAAAATAAAAAAAGTAATTTTAAAAATAAAAAATATAATTTTAAAAATAAAAAATGTAATTTAATAAATAAAAATAAAAAAAGTAATTCTAAAAATAAAAAATATAATATTAAAAATAAAAAATATAATTTTAAAAATAAAAAAAGTAATTTTAAAAATAAAAAAAATAATTTTAAAAATAAAAAAAATAATTTTAAAAATAAAAAAATTAATTTTAAAAATAAAAAATATAATTTTAAAAATAAAAAATGTAATTTAATAAATAAAAATAAAAAAAATAATTTTAAAAATAAAAAAAATAATTTTAAAAATAAAAAATGTAATTTAATAAATAAAAATAAAAAAAGTAATTTTAAAAATAAAAAATATAATTTTAAAAATAAAAAATGTAATTTAATAAATAAAAATAAAAAAAGTAATTTTAAAAATAAAAAATATAATTTTAAAAATAAAAAAAGTAATTTTAAAAATAAAAAATATAATTTTAAAAATAAAAAATGTAATTTAATAAATAAAAATAAAAAATATAATATTAAAAATAAAAAATATAATTTTAAAAATAAAAAAAGTAATTTTAAAAATAAAAAATATAATTTTAAAAATAAAAAATGTAATTTAATAAATAAAAATAAAAAATATAATATTAAAAATAAAAAATATAATTTTAAAAATAAAAAAAGTAATTTTAAAAATAAAAAATGTAATTTAATAAATAAAAATAAAAAATATAATATTAAAAATAAAAAATATAATTTTAAAAATAAAAAAAGTAATTTTAAAAATAAAAAATATAATTTTAAAAATAAAAAATGTAATTTAATAAATAAAAATAAAAAATATAATATTAAAAATAAAAAATATAATTTTAAAAATAAAAAATGTAATTTAATAAATAAAAATAAAAAATATAATATTAAAAATAAAAAATATAATTTTAAAAATAAAAAAAGTAATTTTAAAAATAAAAAATATAATTTTAAAAATAAAAAATGTAATTTAATAAATAAAAATAAAAAATATAATTTTAAAAATAAAAAAAATAATTTTAAAAATAAAAAATGTAATTTAATAAATAAAAATAAAAAAAGTAATTTTAAAAATAAAAAAAGTAATTTTAAAAATAAAAAATATAATTTTAAAAATAAAAAATGTAATTTAATAAATAAAAATAAAAAATATAATATTAAAAATAAAAAATATAATTTTAAAAATAAAAAAAGTAATTTTAAAAATAAAAAATGTAATTTAATAAATAAAAATAAAAAAAATAATTTTAAAAATAAAAAATTTTATTTAATAAATAAAAATAAAAAAAGTAATTTTAAAAATAAAAAATGTAATTTAATAAATAAAAATAAAAAATATAATATTAAAAATAAAAAATATAATTTTAAAAATAAAAAAAGTAATTTTAAAAATAAAAAATATAATTTTAAAAATAAAAAATGTAATTTAATAAATAAAAATAAAAAATATAATATTAAAAATAAAAAATATAATTTTAAAAATAAAAAAAGTAATTTTAAAAATAAAAAATATAATTTTAAAAATAAAAAAAATAATTTTAAAAATAAAAAATGTAATTTAATAAATAAAAATAAAAAAAGTAATTCTAAAAATAAAAAATATAATTTTAAAAATAAAAAATGTAATTTAATAAATAAAAATAAAAAATATAATATTAAAAATAAAAAAATTAATTTTAAAAATAAAAAATATAATTTTAAAAATAAAAAATGTAATTTAATAAATAAAAATAAAAAAAATAATTTTAAAAATAAAAAAAATAATTTTAAAAATAAAAAAATTAATTTTAAAAATAAAAAATATAATTTTAAAAATAAAAAATGTAATTTAATAAATAAAAATAAAAAAAATAATTTTAAAAATAAAAAAAATAATTTTAAAAATAAAAAATGTAATTTAATAAATAAAAATAAAAAATATAATATTAAAAATAAAAAAATTAATTTTAAAAATAAAAAATATAATTTTAAAAATAAAAAATGTAATTTAATAAATAAAAATAAAAAAAATAATTTTAAAAATAAAAAAAATAATTTTAAAAATAAAAAAATTAATTTTAAAAATAAAAAATATAATTTTAAAAATAAAAAATGTAATTTAATAAATAAAAATAAAAAATATAATATTAAAAATAAAAAAATTAATTTTAAAAATAAAAAATATAATTTTAAAAATAAAAAATGTAATTTAATAAATAAAAATAAAAAAAGTAATTCTAAAAATAAAAAATATAATATTAAAAATAAAAAATATAATTTTAAAAATAAAAAAAGTAATTTTAAAAATAAAAAATATAATTTTAAAAATAAAAAATGTAATTTAATAAATAAAAATAAAAAATATAATATTAAAAATAAAAAATATAATTTTAAAAATAAAAAAAATAATTTTAAAAATAAAAAATGTAATTTAATAAATAAAAATAAAAAAAGTAATTCTAAAAATAAAAAATATAATATTAAAAATAAAAAATATAATTTTAAAAATAAAAAAAGTAATTTTAAAAATAAAAAATATAATTTTAAAAATAAAAAATGTAATTTAATAAATAAAAATAAAAAATATAATATTAAAAATAAAAAATATAATTTTAAAAATAAAAAAAGTAATTTTAAAAATAAAAAATATAATTTTAAAAATAAAAAATGTAATTTAATAAATAAAAATAAAAAATATAATATTAAAAATAAAAAATATAATTTTAAAAATAAAAAATGTAATTTAATAAATAAAAATAAAAAATATAATATTAAAAATAAAAAAATTAATTTTAAAAATAAAAAATATAATTTTAAAAATAAAAAATGTAATTTAATAAATAAAAATAAAAAAAATAATTTTAAAAATAAAAAAAATAATTTTAAAAATAAAAAAATTAATTTTAAAAATAAAAAATATAATTTTAAAAATAAAAAATGTAATTTAATAAATAAAAATAAAAAAAATAATTTTAAAAATAAAAAAAATAATTTTAAAAATAAAAAATGTAATTTAATAAATAAAAATAAAAAAAATAATTTTAAAAATAAAAAATTTTATTTAATAAATAAAAATAAAAAAAGTAATTTTAAAAATAAAAAATGTAATTTAATAAATAAAAATAAAAAAATTAATTTTAAAAATAAAAAATATAATTTTAAAAATAAAAAAAGTAATTTTAAAAATAAATAATATAATTTTAAAAATAAAAAATGTAATTTAATAAATAAAAATAAAAAATATAATATTAAAAATAAAAAATATAATTTTAAAAATAAAAAAAGTAATTTTAAAAATAAAAAATATAATTTTAAAAATAAAAAAAATAATTTTAAAAATAAAAAATGTAATTTAATAAATAAAAATAAAAAAAGTAATTCTAAAAATAAAAAATATAATTTTAAAAATAAAAAATGTAATTTTAAAAATAAAAAATGTAATTTAATAAATAAAAATAAAAAATATAATATTAAAAATAAAAAATATAATTTTAAAAATAAAAAAAGTAATTTTAAAAATAAAAAATATAATTTTAAAAATAAAAAAAATAATTTTAAAAATAAAAAATGTAATTTAATAAATAAAAATAAAAAAAGTAATTCTAAAAATAAAAAATATAATTTTAAAAATAAAAAATGTAATTTTAAAAATAAAAAATGTAATTTAATAAATAAAAATAAAAAATATAATATTAAAAATAAAAAATATAATTTTAAAAATAAAAAAAGTAATTTTAAAAATAAAAAATATAATTTTAAAAATAAAAAATGTAATTTAATAAATAAAAATAAAAAATATAATATTAAAAATAAAAAATATAATTTTAAAAATAAAAAAAGTAATTTTAAAAATAAAAAATATAATTTTAAAAATAAAAAATGTAATTTAATAAATAAAAATAAAAAATATAATATTAAAAATAAAAAATATAATTTTAAAAATAAAAAAAGTAATTTTAAAAATAAAAAATATAATTTTAAAAATAAAAAAAATAATTTTAAAAATAAAAAATGTAATTTAATAAATAAAAATAAAAAAAGTAATTCTAAAAATAAAAAATATAATTTTAAAAATAAAAAATGTAATTTAATAAATAAAAATAAAAAATATAATATTAAAAATAAAAAATATAATATTAAAAATAAAAAATATAATTTTAAAAATAAAAAAAGTAATTTTAAAAATAAAAAATATAATATTAAAAATAAAAAATATAATTTTAAAAATAAAAAAAGTAATTTTAAAAATAAATAATATAATTTTAAAAATAAAAAATGTAATTTAATAAATAAAAATAAAAAATATAATATTAAAAATAAAAAATATAATTTTAAAAATAAAAAAAGTAATTTTAAAAATAAAAAATATAATTTTAAAAATAAAAAAAATAATTTTAAAAATAAAAAATGTAATTTAATAAATAAAAATAAAAAAAGTAATTCTAAAAATAAAAAATATAATTTTAAAAATAAAAAATGTAATTTTAAAAATAAAAAATGTAATTTAATAAATAAAAATAAAAAATATAATATTAAAAATAAAAAATATAATTTTAAAAATAAAAAAAGTAATTTTAAAAATAAAAAATATAATTTTAAAAATAAAAAATGTAATTTAATAAATAAAAATAAAAAATATAATATTAAAAATAAAAAATATAATTTTAAAAATAAAAAAAGTAATTTTAAAAATAAAAAATATAATTTTAAAAATAAAAAATGTAATTTAATAAATAAAAATAAAAAATATAATATTAAAAATAAAAAATATAATTTTAAAAATAAAAAAAGTAATTTTAAAAATAAAAAATATAATTTTAAAAATAAAAAAAATAATTTTAAAAATAAAAAATGTAATTTAATAAATAAAAATAAAAAAAGTAATTCTAAAAATAAAAAATATAATTTTAAAAATAAAAAATGTAATTTAATAAATAAAAATAAAAAATATAATATTAAAAATAAAAAATATAATATTAAAAATAAAAAATATAATTTTAAAAATAAAAAAAGTAATTTTAAAAATAAAAAATTTTATTTAATAAATAAAAATAAAAAAAGTAATTTTAAAAATAAAAAATGTAATTTAATAAATAAAAATAAAAAATATAATATTAAAAATAAAAAATATAATTTTAAAAATAAAAAAAGTAATTTTAAAAATAAAAAATATAATTTTAAAAATAAAAAATGTAATTTAATAAATAAAAATAAAAAATATAATATTAAAAATAAAAAATATAATTTTAAAAATAAAAAAAGTAATTTTAAAAATAAAAAATATAATATTAAAAATAAAAAATATAATTTTAAAAATAAAAAAAGTAATTTTAAAAATAAAAAATATAATTTTAAAAATAAAAAAAATAATTTTAAAAATAAAAAATGTAATTTAATAAATAAAAATAAAAAAAGTAATTCTAAAAATAAAAAATATAATTTTAAAAATAAAAAATGTAATTTAATAAATAAAAATAAAAAATATAATATTAAAAATAAAAAATATAATTTTAAAAATAAAAGAAATAATTTTAAAAATAAAAAATGTAATTTAATAAATAAAAATAAAAAAAGTAATTCTAAAAATAAAAAATATAATTTTAAAAATAAAAAATGTAATTTAATAAATAAAAATAAAAAATATAATATTAAAAATAAAAAATATAATTTTAAAAATAAAAAAAGTAATTTTAAAAATAAAAAAAGTAATTTTAAAAATAAAAAATGTAATTTAATAAATAAAAATAAAAAAAATAATTTTAAAAATAAAAAATTTTATTTAATAAATAAAAATAAAAAAAGTAATTTTAAAAATAAAAAATGTAATTTAATAAATAAAAATAAAAAATATAATATTAAAAATAAAAAAAATAATTTTAAAAATAAAAAATTTTATTTAATAAATAAAAATAAAAAAAGTAATTTTAAAAATAAAAAATGTAATTTAATAAATAAAAATAAAAAATATAATATTAAAAATAAAAAATATAATTTTAAAAATAAAAAAAGTAATTTTAAAAATAAAAAATTTTATTTAATAAATAAAAATAAAAAAAGTAATTTTAAAAATAAAAAATGTAATTTAATAAATAAAAATAAAAAATATAATATTAAAAATAAAAAATATAATTTTAAAAATAAAAGAAATAATTTTAAAAATAAAAAATGTAATTTAATAAATAAAAATAAAAAAAGTAATTCTAAAAATAAAAAATATAATTTTAAAAATAAAAAATGTAATTTTAAAAATAAAAAAAGTAATTTTAAAAATAAAAAATATAATTTTAAAAATAAAAAAAATAATTTTAAAAATAAAAAATGTAATTTAATAAATAAAAATAAAAAAAGTAATTCTAAAAATAAAAAATATAATTTTAAAAATAAAAAATGTAATTTTAAAAATAAAAAATGTAATTTAATAAATAAAAATAAAAAATATAATATTAAAAATAAAAAATATAATTTTAAAAATAAAAAAAGTAATTTTAAAAATAAAAAATATAATTTTAAAAATAAAAAATGTAATTTAATAAATAAAAATAAAAAATATAATATTAAAAATAAAAAATATAATTTTAAAAATAAAAAAAGTAATTTTAAAAATAAAAAATATAATTTTAAAAATAAAAAATGTAATTTAATAAATAAAAATAAAAAATATAATATTAAAAATAAAAAATATAATTTTAAAAATAAAAAAAGTAATTTTAAAAATAAAAAATATAATTTTAAAAATAAAAAAAATAATTTTAAAAATAAAAAATGTAATTTAATAAATAAAAATAAAAAAAGTAATTCTAAAAATAAAAAATATAATTTTAAAAATAAAAAATGTAATTTAATAAATAAAAATAAAAAATATAATATTAAAAATAAAAAATATAATATTAAAAATAAAAAATATAATTTTAAAAATAAAAAAAGTAATTTTAAAAATAAAAAATATAATATTAAAAATAAAAAATATAATTTTAAAAATAAAAAAAGTAATTTTAAAAATAAATAATATAATTTTAAAAATAAAAAATGTAATTTAATAAATAAAAATAAAAAATATAATATTAAAAATAAAAAATATAATTTTAAAAATAAAAAAAGTAATTTTAAAAATAAAAAATATAATTTTAAAAATAAAAAAAATAATTTTAAAAATAAAAAATGTAATTTAATAAATAAAAATAAAAAAAGTAATTCTAAAAATAAAAAATATAATTTTAAAAATAAAAAATGTAATTTTAAAAATAAAAAATGTAATTTAATAAATAAAAATAAAAAATATAATATTAAAAATAAAAAATATAATTTTAAAAATAAAAAAAGTAATTTTAAAAATAAAAAATATAATTTTAAAAATAAAAAATGTAATTTAATAAATAAAAATAAAAAATATAATATTAAAAATAAAAAATATAATTTTAAAAATAAAAAAAGTAATTTTAAAAATAAAAAATATAATTTTAAAAATAAAAAATGTAATTTAATAAATAAAAATAAAAAATATAATATTAAAAATAAAAAATATAATTTTAAAAATAAAAAAAGTAATTTTAAAAATAAAAAATATAATTTTAAAAATAAAAAAAATAATTTTAAAAATAAAAAATGTAATTTAATAAATAAAAATAAAAAAAGTAATTCTAAAAATAAAAAATATAATTTTAAAAATAAAAAATGTAATTTAATAAATAAAAATAAAAAATATAATATTAAAAATAAAAAATATAATATTAAAAATAAAAAATATAATTTTAAAAATAAAAAAAGTAATTTTAAAAATAAAAAATTTTATTTAATAAATAAAAATAAAAAAAGTAATTTTAAAAATAAAAAATGTAATTTAATAAATAAAAATAAAAAATATAATATTAAAAATAAAAAATATAATTTTAAAAATAAAAAAAGTAATTTTAAAAATAAAAAATATAATTTTAAAAATAAAAAATGTAATTTAATAAATAAAAATAAAAAATATAATATTAAAAATAAAAAATATAATTTTAAAAATAAAAAAAGTAATTTTAAAAATAAAAAATATAATATTAAAAATAAAAAATATAATTTTAAAAATAAAAAATATAATATTAAAAATAAAAAATATAATTTTAAAAATAAAAGAAATAATTTTAAAAATAAAAAATGTAATTTAATAAATAAAAATAAAAAAAGTAATTCTAAAAATAAAAAATATAATTTTAAAAATAAAAAATGTAATTTAATAAATAAAAATAAAAAATATAATATTAAAAATAAAAAATATAATTTTAAAAATAAAAAAAGTAATTTTAAAAATAAAAAAAGTAATTTTAAAAATAAAAAATGTAATTTAATAAATAAAAATAAAAAAAATAATTTTAAAAATAAAAAATTTTATTTAATAAATAAAAATAAAAAAAGTAATTTTAAAAATAAAAAATGTAATTTAATAAATAAAAATAAAAAATATAATATTAAAAATAAAAAAAATAATTTTAAAAATAAAAAATTTTATTTAATAAATAAAAATAAAAAAAGTAATTTTAAAAATAAAAAATGTAATTTAATAAATAAAAATAAAAAATATAATATTAAAAATAAAAAATATAATTTTAAAAATAAAAAAAGTAATTTTAAAAATAAAAAATTTTATTTAATAAATAAAAATAAAAAAAGTAATTTTAAAAATAAAAAATGTAATTTAATAAATAAAAATAAAAAATATAATATTAAAAATAAAAAATATAATTTTAAAAATAAAAGAAATAATTTTAAAAATAAAAAATGTAATTTAATAAATAAAAATAAAAAAAGTAATTCTAAAAATAAAAAATATAATTTTAAAAATAAAAAATGTAATTTAATAAATAAAAATAAAAAATATAATATTAAAAATAAAAAATATAATTTTAAAAATAAAAAAAGTAATTTTAAAAATAAAAAATATAATTTTAAAAATAAAAAATGTAATTTAATAAATAAAAATAAAAAATATAATATTAAAAATAAAAAATATAATTTTAAAAATAAAAAAAGTAATTTTAAAAATAAAAAAAGTAATTTTAAAAATAAAAAATGTAATTTAATAAATAAAAATAAAAAAAATAATTTTAAAAATAAAAAATTTTATTTAATAAATAAAAATAAAAAATATAATATTAAAAATAAAAAATATAATTTTAAAAATAAAAAAAGTAATTTTAAAAATAAAAAATGTAATTTAATAAATAAAAATAAAAAAAATAATTTTAAAAATAAAAAATGTAATTTAATAAATAAAAATAAAAAAAATAATTTTAAAAATAAAAAATGTAATTTAATAAATAAAAATAAAAAATATAATATTAAAAATAAAAAATATAATTTTAAAAATAAAAAAAGTAATTTTAAAAATAAAAAATATAATTTTAAAAATAAAAAATGTAATTTAATAAATAAAAATAAAAAATATAATATTAAAAATAAAAAATATAATTTTAAAAATAAAAAATTTTATTTAATAAATAAAAATAAAAAAAGTAATTTTAAAAATAAAAAATGTAATTTAATAAATAAAAATAAAAAATATAATATTAAAAATAAAAAATATAATTTTAAAAATAAAAAATTTTATTTAATAAATAAAAATAAAAAAAGTAATTTTAAAAATAAAAAATGTAATTTAATAAATAAAAATAAAAAATATAATATTAAAAATAAAAAATATAATTTTAAAAATAAAAAAAGTAATTTTAAAAATAAAAAAAGTAATTTTAAAAATAAAAAATGTAATTTAATAAATAAAAATAAAAAAAATAATTTTAAAAATAAAAAATGTAATTTAATAAATAAAAATAAAAAATATAATATTAAAAATAAAAAATATAATTTTAAAAATAAAAAAAGTAATTTTAAAAATAAAAAATATAATTTTAAAAATAAAAAATGTAATTTAATAAATAAAAATAAAAAATATAATATTAAAAATAAAAAATATAATTTTAAAAATAAAAAAAGTAATTTTAAAAATAAAAAATATAATTTTAAAAATAAAAAAAATAATTTTAAAAATAAAAAATGTAATTTAATAAATAAAAATAAAAAAAGTAATTCTAAAAATAAAAAATATAATTTTAAAAATAAAAAATGTAATTTAATAAATAAAAATAAAAAATATAATATTAAAAATAAAAAATATAATTTTAAAAATAAAAAATTTTATTTAATAAATAAAAATAAAAAAAGTAATTTTAAAAATAAAAAATGTAATTTAATAAATAAAAATAAAAAATATAATATTAAAAATAAAAAATATAATTTTAAAAATAAAAAAAGTAATTTTAAAAATAAAAAATATAATTTTAAAAATAAAAAAAATAATATTAAAAATAAAAAATGTAATTTAATAAATAAAAATAAAAAAAGTAATTCTAAAAATAAAAAATATAATTTTAAAAATAAAAAAAGTAATTTTAAAAATAAAAAATATAATTTTAAAAATAAAAAATGTAATTTAATAAATAAAAATAAAAAATATAATATTAAAAATAAAAAATATAATTTTAAAAATAAAAAAAGTAATTTTAAAAATAAAAAATATAATTTTAAAAATAAAAAAAATAATTTTAAAAATAAAAAATGTAATTTAATAAATAAAAATAAAAAAAGTAATTCTAAAAATAAAAAATATAATTTTAAAAATAAAAAATGTAATTTAATAAATAAAAATAAAAAATATAATATTAAAAATAAAAAATATAATTTTAAAAATAAAAAAAGTAATTTTAAAAATAAAAAATGTAATTTAATAAATAAAAATAAAAAAAATAATTTTAAAAATAAAAAATTTTATTTAATAAATAAAAATAAAAAAAGTAATTTTAAAAATAAAAAATGTAATTTAATAAATAAAAATAAAAAAAGTAATTCTAAAAATAAAAAATATAATTTTAAAAATAAAAAATGTAATTTAATAAATAAAAATAAAAAATATAATATTAAAAATAAAAAATATAATTTTAAAAATAAAAAATTTTATTTAATAAATAAAAATAAAAAAAGTAATTCTAAAAATAAAAAATATAATTTTAAAAATAAAAAATGTAATTTAATAAATAAAAATAAAAAATATAATATTAAAAATAAAAAATATAATTTTAAAAATAAAAAAAGTAATTTTAAAAATAAAAAATATAATTTTAAAAATAAAAAATGTAATTTAATAAATAAAAATAAAAAAAGTAATTCTAAAAATAAAAAATATAATTTTAAAAATAAAAAATGTAATTTAATAAATAAAAATAAAAAATATAATATTAAAAATAAAAAATATAATTTTAAAAATAAAAAAAGTAATTTTAAAAATAAAAAATATAATTTTAAAAATAAAAAATGTAATTTAATAAATAAAAATAAAAAATATAATATTAAAAATAAAAAATATAATTTTAAAAATAAAAAAAGTAATTTTAAAAATAAAAAATATAATTTTAAAAATAAAAGAAATAATTTTAAAAATAAAAAATGTAATTTAATAAATAAAAATAAAAAAAGTAATTCTAAAAATAAAAAATATAATTTTAAAAATAAAAAATGTAATTTAATAAATAAAAATAAAAAATATAATATTAAAAATAAAAAATATAATTTTAAAAATAAAAAAAGTAATTTTAAAAATAAAAAATATAATTTTAAAAATAAAAAATGTAATTTAATAAATAAAAATAAAAAATATAATATTAAAAATAAAAAATATAATTTTAAAAATAAAAAATGTAATTTAATAAATAAAAATAAAAAATATAATATTAAAAATAAAAAATATAATTTTAAAAATAAAAAAAGTAATTTTAAAAATAAAAAATATAATTTTAAAAATAAAAAATGTAATTTAATAAATAAAAATAAAAAAATTAATTTTAAAAATAAAAAATATAATTTTAAAAATAAAAAATGTAATTTAATAAATAAAAATAAAAAATATAATATTAAAAATAAAAAATATAATTTTAAAAATAAAAAAAGTAATTTTAAAAATAAAAAATGTAATTTAATAAATAAAAATAAAAAAAATAATTTTAAAAATAAAAAATTTTATTTAATAAATAAAAATAAAAAAAGTAATTTTAAAAATAAAAAATGTAATTTAATAAATAAAAATAAAAAATATAATATTAAAAATAAAAAATATAATTTTAAAAATAAAAAAAGTAATTTTAAAAATAAAAAATATAATTTTAAAAATAAAAAATGTAATTTAATAAATAAAAATAAAAAATATAATATTAAAAATAAAAAATATAATTTTAAAAATAAAAAAAGTAATTTTAAAAATAAAAAATATAATTTTAAAAATAAAAAAAATAATTTTAAAAATAAAAAATGTAATTTAATAAATAAAAATAAAAAAAGTAATTCTAAAAATAAAAAATATAATTTTAAAAATAAAAAATGTAATTTAATAAATAAAAATAAAAAATATAATATTAAAAATAAAAAATATAATTTTAAAAATAAAAAAAGTAATTTTAAAAATAAAAAATATAATTTTAAAAATAAAAAATGTAATTTAATAAATAAAAATAAAAAATATAATATTAAAAATAAAAAATATAATTTTAAAAATAAAAAATGTAATTTAATAAATAAAAATAAAAAATATAATATTAAAAATAAAAAATATAATTTTAAAAATAAAAAAAGTAATTTTAAAAATAAAAAATATAATTTTAAAAATAAAAAATGTAATTTAATAAATAAAAATAAAAAATATAATTTTAAAAATAAAAAAAATAATTTTAAAAATAAAAAATGTAATTTAATAAATAAAAATAAAAAAAGTAATTCTAAAAATAAAAAATATAATATTAAAAATAAAAAATATAATTTTAAAAATAAAAAAAGTAATTTTAAAAATAAAAAATATAATTTTAAAAATAAAAAATGTAATTTAATAAATAAAAATAAAAAATATAATATTAAAAATAAAAAATATAATTTTAAAAATAAAAAAAATAATTTTAAAAATAAAAAATGTAATTTAATAAATAAAAATAAAAAAAGTAATTCTAAAAATAAAAAATATAATATTAAAAATAAAAAATATAATTTTAAAAATAAAAAAAGTAATTTTAAAAATAAAAAATATAATTTTAAAAATAAAAAATGTAATTTAATAAATAAAAATAAAAAAAATAATTTTAAAAATAAAAAAAATAATTTTAAAAATAAAAAAATTAATTTTAAAAATAAAAAATATAATTTTAAAAATAAAAAATGTAATTTAATAAATAAAAATAAAAAAAATAATTTTAAAAATAAAAAAAATAATTTTAAAAATAAAAAATGTAATTTAATAAATAAAAATAAAAAAAGTAATTTTAAAAATAAAAAATATAATTTTAAAAATAAAAAATGTAATTTAATAAATAAAAATAAAAAAAGTAATTTTAAAAATAAAAAATATAATTTTAAAAATAAAAAATGTAATTTAATAAATAAAAATAAAAAAAGTAATTCTAAAAATAAAAAATATAATATTAAAAATAAAAAATATAATTTTAAAAATAAAAAATGTAATTTAATAAATAAAAATAAAAAAAATAATTTTAAAAATAAAAAAAATAATTTTAAAAATAAAAAAATTAATTTTAAAAATAAAAAATATAATTTTAAAAATAAAAAATGTAATTTAATAAATAAAAATAAAAAAAATAATTTTAAAAATAAAAAAAATAATTTTAAAAATAAAAAAATTAATTTTAAAAATAAAAAATATAATTTTAAAAATAAAAAATGTAATTTAATAAATAAAAATAAAAAAAGTAATTCTAAAAATAAAAAATATAATATTAAAAATAAAAAATATAATTTTAAAAATAAAAAATGTAATTTAATAAATAAAAATAAAAAAAATAATTTTAAAAATAAAAAAAATAATTTTAAAAATAAAAAAATTAATTTTAAAAATAAAAAATATAATTTTAAAAATAAAAAATGTAATTTAATAAATAAAAATAAAAAAAATAATTTTAAAAATAAAAAAAATAATTTTAAAAATAAAAAATGTAATTTAATAAATAAAAATAAAAAAAGTAATTTTAAAAATAAAAAATATAATTTTAAAAATAAAAAATGTAATTTAATAAATAAAAATAAAAAAAATAATTTTAAAAATAAAAAAAATAATTTTAAAAATAAAAAATGTAATTTAATAAATAAAAATAAAAAATATAATTTTAAAAATAAAAAATGTAATTTAATAAATAAAAATAAAAAAAATAATTTTAAAAATAAAAAAAATAATTTTGAAAATAAAAAATGTAATTTAATAAATAAAAATAAAAAAAGTAATTTTAAAAATAAAAAATATAATTTTAAAAATAAAAAATGTAATTTTAAAAATAAAAAATGTAATTTAATAAATAAAAATAAAAAAAATAATTTTAAAAATAAAAAAAATAATTTTAAAAATAAAAAATGTAATTTAATAAATAAAAATAAAAAATATAATTTTAAAAATAAAAAATGTAATTTAATAAATAAAAATAAAAAAAATAATTTTAAAAATAAAAAAAATAATTTTAAAAATAAAAAATGTAATTTAATAAATAAAAATAAAAAATATAATTTTAAAAATAAAAAATGTAATTTAATAAATAAAAATAAAAAAAGTAATTTTAAAAATAAAAAATATAATTTTAAAAATAAAAAATGTAATTTAATAAATAAAAATAAAAAAAATAATTTTAAAAATAAAAAAAATAATTTTAAAAATAAAAAATGTAATTTAATAAATAAAAATAAAAAATATAATTTTAAAAATAAAAAATGTAATTTAATAAATAAAAATAAAAAAAATAATTTTAAAAATAAAAAAAATAATTTTAAAAATAAAAAATGTAATTTAATAAATAAAAATAAAAAATATAATTTTAAAAATAAAAAATGTAATTTAATAAATAAAAATAAAAAAAATAATTTTAAAAATAAAAAAAATAATTTTAAAAATAAAAAATGTAATTTAATAAATAAAAATAAAAAAAGTAATTTTAAAAATAAAAAATATAATTTTAAAAATAAAAAATGTAATTTAATAAATAAAAATAAAAAAAATAATTTTAAAAATAAAAAAAATAATTTTAAAAATAAAAAATGTAATTTAATAAATAAAAATAAAAAATATAATTTTAAAAATAAAAAATGTAATTTAATAAATAAAAATAAAAAAAATAATTTTAAAAATAAAAAAAATAATTTTGAAAATAAAAAATGTAATTTAATAAATAAAAATAAAAAAAGTAATTTTAAAAATAAAAAATATAATTTTAAAAATAAAAAATGTAATTTAATAAATAAAAATAAAAAAAATAATTTTAAAAATAAAAAATATAATATTAAAAATAAAAAATATAATTTTAAAAATAAAAAATGTAATTTAATAAATAAAAATAAAAAAAGTAATTTTAAAAATAAAAAAAATAATTTTAAAAATAAAAAATGTAATTTAATAAATAAAAATAAAAAATATAATTTTAAAAATAAAAAATGTAATTTAATAAATAAAAATAAAAAAAATAATTTTAAAAATAAAAAAAATAATTTTGAAAATAAAAAATGTAATTTAATAAATAAAAATAAAAAAAGTAATTTTAAAAATAAAAAATATAATTTTAAAAATAAAAAATGTAATTTAATAAATAAAAATAAAAAAAATAATTTTAAAAATAAAAAATATAATTTTAAAAATAAAAAATGTAATTTAATAAATAAAAATAAAAAAAGTAATTCTAAAAATAAAAAATATAATATTAAAAATAAAAAATATAATTTTAAAAATAAAAAATGTAATTTAATAAATAAAAATAAAAAAAATAATTTTAAAAATAAAAAAAATAATTTTAAAAATAAAAAATGTAATTTAATAAATAAAAATAAAAAATATAATTTTAAAAATAAAAAATGTAATTTAATAAATAAAAATAAAAAAAGTAATTTTAAAAATAAAAAATATAATTTTAAAAATAAAAAATGTAATTTAATAAATAAAAATAAAAAAAGTAATTCTAAAAATAAAAAATATAATATTAAAAATAAAAAATATAATTTTAAAAATAAAAAATGTAATTTAATAAATAAAAATAAAAAAAATAATTTTAAAAATAAAAAAAATAATTTTAAAAATAAAAAATGTAATTTAATAAATAAAAATAAAAAATATAATTTTAAAAATAAAAAATGTAATTTAATAAATAAAAATAAAAAAAATAATTTTAAAAATAAAAAAAATAATTTTAAAAATAAAAAATGTAATTTAATAAATAAAAATAAAAAATATAATTTTAAAAATAAAAAATGTAATTTAATAAATAAAAATAAAAAAAATAATTTTAAAAATAAAAAAAATAATTTTAAAAATAAAAAATGTAATTTAATAAATAAAAATAAAAAATATAATTTTAAAAATAAAAAATGTAATTTAATAAATAAAAATAAAAAATATAATTTTAAAAATAAAAAATGTAATTTAATAAATAAAAATAAAAAAAATAATTTTAAAAATAAAAAAAATAATTTTAAAAATAAAAAATGTAATTTAATAAATAAAAATAAAAAATATAATTTTAAAAATAAAAAATGTAATTTAATAAATAAAAATAAAAAAAATAATTTTAAAAATAAAAAAAATAATTTTAAAAATAAAAAATGTAATTTAATAAATAAAAATAAAAAATATAATTTTAAAAATAAAAAATGTAATTTAATAAATAAAAATAAAAAAAATAATTTTAAAAATAAAAAAAATAATTTTAAAAATAAAAAATGTAATTTAATAAATAAAAATAAAAAATATAATTTTAAAAATAAAAAATGTAATTTAATAAATAAAAATAAAAAAAATAATTTTAAAAATAAAAAAAATAATTTTGAAAATAAAAAATGTAATTTAATAAATAAAAATAAAAAAAGTAATTTTAAAAATAAAAAATATAATTTTAAAAATAAAAAATGTAATTTAATAAATAAAAATAAAAAAAGTAATTTTAAAAATAAAAAAAATAATTTTAAAAATAAAAAATGTAATTTAATAAATAAAAATAAAAAATATAATTTTAAAAATAAAAAATGTAATTTAATAAATAAAAATAAAAAAAATAATTTTAAAAATAAAAAAAATAATTTTGAAAATAAAAAATGTAATTTAATAAATAAAAATAAAAAAAGTAATTTTAAAAATAAAAAATATAATTTTAAAAATAAAAAATGTAATTTAATAAATAAAAATAAAAAAAATAATTTTAAAAATAAAAAATATAATATTAAAAATAAAAAATATAATTTTAAAAATAAAAAATGTAATTTAATAAATAAAAATAAAAAAAGTAATTTTAAAAATAAAAAATATAATTTTAAAAATAAAAAATGTAATTTAATAAATAAAAATAAAAAAAGTAATTCTAAAAATAAAAAATATAATATTAAAAATAAAAAATATAATTTTAAAAATAAAAAATGTAATTTAATAAATAAAAATAAAAAAAATAATTTTAAAAATAAAAAAAATAATTTTAAAAATAAAAAATGTAATTTAATAAATAAAAATAAAAAAAGTAATTCTAAAAATAAAAAATATAATATTAAAAATAAAAAATATAATTTTAAAAATAAAAAATGTAATTTAATAAATAAAAATAAAAAAAGTAATTTTAAAAATAAAAAATATAATTTTAAAAATAAAAAATGTAATTTAATAAATAAAAATAAAAAAAGTAATTTTAAAAATAAAAAAAATAATTTTAAAAATAAAAAATGTAATTTAATAAATAAAAATAAAAAATATAATTTTAAAAATAAAAAATGTAATTTAATAAATAAAAATAAAAAAAATAATTTTAAAAATAAAAAAAATAATTTTGAAAATAAAAAATGTAATTTAATAAATAAAAATAAAAAAAGTAATTTTAAAAATAAAAAATATAATTTTAAAAATAAAAAATGTAATTTAATAAATAAAAATAAAAAAAATAATTTTAAAAATAAAAAATATAATATTAAAAATAAAAAATATAATTTTAAAAATAAAAAATGTAATTTAATAAATAAAAATAAAAAAAGTAATTTTAAAAATAAAAAATATAATTTTAAAAATAAAAAATGTAATTTAATAAATAAAAATAAAAAAAGTAATTTTAAAAATAAAAAATATAATTTTAAAAATAAAAAATGTAATTTAATAAATAAAAATAAAAAAAGTAATTTTAAAAATAAAAAAAATAATTTTAAAAATAAAAAATGTAATTTAATAAATAAAAATAAAAAATATAATTTTAAAAATAAAAAATGTAATTTAATAAATAAAAATAAAAAAAATAATTTTAAAAATAAAAAAAATAATTTTGAAAATAAAAAATGTAATTTAATAAATAAAAATAAAAAAAGTAATTTTAAAAATAAAAAATATAATTTTAAAAATAAAAAATGTAATTTAATAAATAAAAATAAAAAAAATAATTTTAAAAATAAAAAAAATTATTTTGAAAATAAAAAATGTAATTTAATAAATAAAAATAAAAAAAGTAATTCTAAAAATAAAAAATATAATATTAAAAATAAAAAATATAATTTTAAAAATAAAAAATGTAATTTAATAAATAAAAATAAAAAAAATAATTTTAAAAATAAAAAATGTAATTTAATAAATAAAAATAAAAAAAGTAATTCTAAAAATAAAAAATATAATATTAAAAATAAAAAATATAATTTTAAAAATAAAAAATGTAATTTAATAAATAAAAATAAAAAAAATAATTTTAAAAATAAAAAAAATAATTTTGAAAATAAAAAATGTAATTTAATAAATAAAAATAAAAAAAGTAATTCTAAAAATAAAAAATATAATTTTAAAAATAAAAAATGTAATTTAATAAATAAAAATAAAAAAAATAATTTTAAAAATAAAAAATGTAATTTAATAAATAAAAATAAAAAAAATAATTTTAAAAATAAAAAAAATAATTTTGAAAATAAAAAATGTAATTTAATAAATAAAAATAAAAAAAGTAATTCTAAAAATAAAAAATATAATTTTAAAAATAAAAAATGTAATTTAATAAATAAAAATAAAAAAAGTAATTCTAAAAATAAAAAATATAATATTAAAAATAAAAAATATAATTTTAAAAATAAAAAATGTAATTTAATAAATAAAAATAAAAAAAATAATTTTAAAAATAAAAAAAATAATTTTGAAAATAAAAAATGTAATTTAATAAATAAAAATAAAAAAAGTAATTCTAAAAATAAAAAATATAATATTAAAAATAAAAAATATAATTTTAAAAATAAAAAATGTAATTTAATAAATAAAAATAAAAAAAATAATTTTAAAAATAAAAAATGTAATTTAATAAATAAAAATAAAAAAAGTAATTCTAAAAATAAAAAATATAATATTAAAAATAAAAAATATAATTTTAAAAATAAAAAATGTAATTTAATAAATAAAAATAAAAAAAATAATTTTAAAAATAAAAAAAATAATTTTGAAAATAAAAAATGTAATTTAATAAATAAAAATAAAAAAAGTAATTCTAAAAATAAAAAATATAATTTTAAAAATAAAAAATGTAATTTAATAAATAAAAATAAAAAAAATAATTTTAAAAATAAAAAATGTAATTTAATAAATAAAAATAAAAAAAATAATTTTAAAAATAAAAAAAATAATTTTGAAAATAAAAAATGTAATTTAATAAATAAAAATAAAAAAAGTAATTCTAAAAATAAAAAATATAATATTAAAAATAAAAAATATAATTTTAAAAATAAAAAATGTAATTTAATAAATAAAAATAAAAAAAATAATTTTAAAAATAAAAAATGTAATTTAATAAATAAAAATAAAAAAAGTAATTCTAAAAATAAAAAATATAATATTAAAAATAAAAAATATAATTTTAAAAATAAAAAATGTAATTTAATAAATAAAAATAAAAAAAATAATTTTAAAAATAAAAAAAATAATTTTGAAAATAAAAAATGTAATTTAATAAATAAAAATAAAAAAAGTAATTCTAAAAATAAAAAATATAATATTAAAAATAAAAAATATAATTTTAAAAATAAAAAATGTAATTTAATAAATAAAAATAAAAAAAATAATTTTAAAAATAAAAAATGTAATTTAATAAATAAAAATAAAAAAAATAATTTTAAAAATAAAAAAAATAATTTTAAAAATAAAAAATGTAATTTAATAAATAAAAATAAAAAAAGTAATTCTAAAAATAAAAAATATAATATTAAAAATAAAAAATATAATTTTAAAAATAAAAAATGTAATTTAATAAATAAAAATAAAAAAAATAATTTTAAAAATAAAAAAAATAATTTTGAAAATAAAAAATGTAATTTAATAAATAAAAATAAAAAAAATAATTTTAAAAATAAAAAATGTAATTTAATAAATAAAAATAAAAAAAGTAATTCTAAAAATAAAAAATATAATATTAAAAATAAAAAATATAATTTTAAAAATAAAAAATGTAATTTAATAAATAAAAATAAAAAAAATAATTTTAAAAATAAAAAAAATAATTTTGAAAATAAAAAATGTAATTTAATAAATAAAAATAAAAAAAGTAATTCTAAAAATAAAAAATATAATATTAAAAATAAAAAATATAATTTTAAAAATAAAAAATGTAATTTAATAAATAAAAATAAAAAAAATAATTTTAAAAATAAAAAATGTAATTTAATAAATAAAAATAAAAAAAGTAATTCTAAAAATAAAAAATATAATATTAAAAATAAAAAATATAATTTTAAAAATAAAAAATGTAATTTAATAAATAAAAATAAAAAAAATAATTTTAAAAATAAAAAATGTAATTTAATAAATAAAAATAAAAAAAGTAATTCTAAAAATAAAAAATATAATATTAAAAATAAAAAATATAATTTTAAAAATAAAAAATGTAATTTAATAAATAAAAATAAAAAAAATAATTTTAAAAATAAAAAAAATAATTTTGAAAATAAAAAATGTAATTTAATAAATAAAAATAAAAAAAGTAATTCTAAAAATAAAAAATATAATTTTAAAAATAAAAAATGTAATTTAATAAATAAAAATAAAAAAAATAATTTTAAAAATAAAAAATGTAATTTAATAAATAAAAATAAAAAAAATAATTTTAAAAATAAAAAAAATAATTTTGAAAATAAAAAATGTAATTTAATAAATAAAAATAAAAAAAGTAATTCTAAAAATAAAAAATATAATTTTAAAAATAAAAAATGTAATTTAATAAATAAAAATAAAAAAAGTAATTCTAAAAATAAAAAATATAATATTAAAAATAAAAAATATAATTTTAAAAATAAAAAATGTAATTTAATAAATAAAAATAAAAAAAATAATTTTAAAAATAAAAAAAATAATTTTGAAAATAAAAAATGTAATTTAATAAATAAAAATAAAAAAAGTAATTCTAAAAATAAAAAATATAATATTAAAAATAAAAAATATAATTTTAAAAATAAAAAATGTAATTTAATAAATAAAAATAAAAAAAATAATTTTAAAAATAAAAAATGTAATTTAATAAATAAAAATAAAAAAAGTAATTCTAAAAATAAAAAATATAATATTAAAAATAAAAAATATAATTTTAAAAATAAAAAATGTAATTTAATAAATAAAAATAAAAAAAATAATTTTAAAAATAAAAAAAATAATTTTGAAAATAAAAAATGTAATTTAATAAATAAAAATAAAAAAAGTAATTCTAAAAATAAAAAATATAATATTAAAAATAAAAAATATAATTTTAAAAATAAAAAATGTAATTTAATAAATAAAAATAAAAAAAATAATTTTAAAAATAAAAAAAATAATTTTGAAAATAAAAAATGTAATTTAATAAATAAAAATAAAAAAAGTAATTCTAAAAATAAAAAATATAATATTAAAAATAAAAAATATAATTTTAAAAATAAAAAATGTAATTTAATAAATAAAAATAAAAAAAATAATTTTAAAAATAAAAAATGTAATTTAATAAATAAAAATAAAAAAAATAATTTTAAAAATAAAAAAAATAATTTTAAAAATAAAAAATGTAATTTAATAAATAAAAATAAAAAAAGTAATTCTAAAAATAAAAAATATAATATTAAAAATAAAAAATATAATTTTAAAAATAAAAAATGTAATTTAATAAATAAAAATAAAAAAAATAATTTTAAAAATAAAAAAAATAATTTTGAAAATAAAAAATGTAATTTAATAAATAAAAATAAAAAAAGTAATTCTAAAAATAAAAAATATAATATTAAAAATAAAAAATATAATTTTAAAAATAAAAAATGTAATTTAATAAATAAAAATAAAAAAAATAATTTTAAAAATAAAAAATGTAATTTAATAAATAAAAATAAAAAAAGTAATTCTAAAAATAAAAAATATAATATTAAAAATAAAAAATATAATTTTAAAAATAAAAAATGTAATTTAATAAATAAAAATAAAAAAAATAATTTTAAAAATAAAAAAAATAATTTTGAAAATAAAAAATGTAATTTAATAAATAAAAATAAAAAAAGTAATTCTAAAAATAAAAAATATAATATTAAAAATAAAAAATATAATTTTAAAAATAAAAAATGTAATTTAATAAATAAAAATAAAAAAAATAATTTTAAAAATAAAAAAAATAATTTTGAAAATAAAAAATGTAATTTAATAAATAAAAATAAAAAAAGTAATTCTAAAAATAAAAAATATAATATTAAAAATAAAAAATATAATTTTAAAAATAAAAAATGTAATTTAATAAATAAAAATAAAAAAAATAATTTTAAAAATAAAAAAAATAATTTTGAAAATAAAAAATGTAATTTAATAAATAAAAATAAAAAAAGTAATTCTAAAAATAAAAAATATAATTTTAAAAATAAAAAATGTAATTTAATAAATAAAAATAAAAAAAATAATTTTAAAAATAAAAAATGTAATTTAATAAATAAAAATAAAAAAAATAATTTTAAAAATAAAAAAAATAATTTTGAAAATAAAAAATGTAATTTAATAAATAAAAATAAAAAAAGTAATTCTAAAAATAAAAAATATAATTTTAAAAATAAAAAATGTAATTTAATAAATAAAAATAAAAAAAGTAATTCTAAAAATAAAAAATATAATATTAAAAATAAAAAATATAATTTTAAAAATAAAAAATGTAATTTAATAAATAAAAATAAAAAAAATAATTTTAAAAATAAAAAAAATAATTTTGAAAATAAAAAATGTAATTTAATAAATAAAAATAAAAAAAGTAATTCTAAAAATAAAAAATATAATATTAAAAATAAAAAATATAATTTTAAAAATAAAAAATGTAATTTAATAAATAAAAATAAAAAAAATAATTTTAAAAATAAAAAATGTAATTTAATAAATAAAAATAAAAAAAGTAATTCTAAAAATAAAAAATATAATATTAAAAATAAAAAATATAATTTTAAAAATAAAAAATGTAATTTAATAAATAAAAATAAAAAAAATAATTTTAAAAATAAAAAAAATAATTTTGAAAATAAAAAATGTAATTTAATAAATAAAAATAAAAAAAGTAATTCTAAAAATAAAAAATATAATTTTAAAAATAAAAAATGTAATTTAATAAATAAAAATAAAAAAAATAATTTTAAAAATAAAAAATGTAATTTAATAAATAAAAATAAAAAAAATAATTTTAAAAATAAAAAAAATAATTTTGAAAATAAAAAATGTAATTTAATAAATAAAAATAAAAAAAGTAATTCTAAAAATAAAAAATATAATATTAAAAATAAAAAATATAATTTTAAAAATAAAAAATGTAATTTAATAAATAAAAATAAAAAAAATAATTTTAAAAATAAAAAAAATAATTTTGAAAATAAAAAATGTAATTTAATAAATAAAAATAAAAAAAGTAATTCTAAAAATAAAAAATATAATATTAAAAATAAAAAATATAATTTTAAAAATAAAAAATGTAATTTAATAAATAAAAATAAAAAAAGTAATTCTAAAAATAAAAAATATAATATTAAAAATAAAAAATATAATTTTAAAAATAAAAAATGTAATTTAATAAATAAAAATAAAAAAAATAATTTTAAAAATAAAAAAAATAATTTTGAAAATAAAAAATGTAATTTAATAAATAAAAATAAAAAAAGTAATTCTAAAAATAAAAAATATAATATTAAAAATAAAAAATATAATTTTAAAAATAAAAAATGTAATTTAATAAATAAAAATAAAAAAAATAATTTTAAAAATAAAAAATGTAATTTAATAAATAAAAATAAAAAAAATAATTTTAAAAATAAAAAAAATAATTTTAAAAATAAAAAATGTAATTTAATAAATAAAAATAAAAAAAGTAATTCTAAAAATAAAAAATATAATATTAAAAATAAAAAATATAATTTTAAAAATAAAAAATGTAATTTAATAAATAAAAATAAAAAAAATAATTTTAAAAATAAAAAAAATAATTTTGAAAATAAAAAATGTAATTTAATAAATAAAAATAAAAAAAGTAATTCTAAAAATAAAAAATATAATATTAAAAATAAAAAATATAATTTTAAAAATAAAAAATGTAATTTAATAAATAAAAATAAAAAAAATAATTTTAAAAATAAAAAATGTAATTTAATAAATAAAAATAAAAAAAGTAATTCTAAAAATAAAAAATATAATATTAAAAATAAAAAATATAATTTTAAAAATAAAAAATGTAATTTAATAAATAAAAATAAAAAAAATAATTTTAAAAATAAAAAAAATAATTTTGAAAATAAAAAATGTAATTTAATAAATAAAAATAAAAAAAGTAATTCTAAAAATAAAAAATATAATTTTAAAAATAAAAAATGTAATTTAATAAATAAAAATAAAAAAAATAATTTTAAAAATAAAAAATGTAATTTAATAAATAAAAATAAAAAAAATAATTTTAAAAATAAAAAAAATAATTTTGAAAATAAAAAATGTAATTTAATAAATAAAAATAAAAAAAGTAATTCTAAAAATAAAAAATATAATTTTAAAAATAAAAAATGTAATTTAATAAATAAAAATAAAAAAAGTAATTCTAAAAATAAAAAATATAATATTAAAAATAAAAAATATAATTTTAAAAATAAAAAATGTAATTTAATAAATAAAAATAAAAAAAATAATTTTAAAAATAAAAAAAATAATTTTGAAAATAAAAAATGTAATTTAATAAATAAAAATAAAAAAAGTAATTCTAAAAATAAAAAATATAATATTAAAAATAAAAAATATAATTTTAAAAATAAAAAATGTAATTTAATAAATAAAAATAAAAAAAATAATTTTAAAAATAAAAAATGTAATTTAATAAATAAAAATAAAAAAAGTAATTCTAAAAATAAAAAATATAATATTAAAAATAAAAAATATAATTTTAAAAATAAAAAATGTAATTTAATAAATAAAAATAAAAAAAATAATTTTAAAAATAAAAAAAATAATTTTGAAAATAAAAAATGTAATTTAATAAATAAAAATAAAAAAAGTAATTCTAAAAATAAAAAATATAATATTAAAAATAAAAAATATAATTTTAAAAATAAAAAATGTAATTTAATAAATAAAAATAAAAAAAATAATTTTAAAAATAAAAAAAATAATTTTGAAAATAAAAAATGTAATTTAATAAATAAAAATAAAAAAAGTAATTCTAAAAATAAAAAATATAATATTAAAAATAAAAAATATAATTTTAAAAATAAAAAATGTAATTTAATAAATAAAAATAAAAAAAATAATTTTAAAAATAAAAAATGTAATTTAATAAATAAAAATAAAAAAAATAATTTTAAAAATAAAAAAAATAATTTTAAAAATAAAAAATGTAATTTAATAAATAAAAATAAAAAAAGTAATTCTAAAAATAAAAAATATAATATTAAAAATAAAAAATATAATTTTAAAAATAAAAAATGTAATTTAATAAATAAAAATAAAAAAAATAATTTTAAAAATAAAAAAAATAATTTTGAAAATAAAAAATGTAATTTAATAAATAAAAATAAAAAAAGTAATTCTAAAAATAAAAAATATAATATTAAAAATAAAAAATATAATTTTAAAAATAAAAAATGTAATTTAATAAATAAAAATAAAAAAAATAATTTTAAAAATAAAAAATGTAATTTAATAAATAAAAATAAAAAAAGTAATTCTAAAAATAAAAAATATAATATTAAAAATAAAAAATATAATTTTAAAAATAAAAAATGTAATTTAATAAATAAAAATAAAAAAAATAATTTTAAAAATAAAAAATGTAATTTAATAAATAAAAATAAAAAAAATAATTTTAAAAATAAAAAAAATAATTTTGAAAATAAAAAATGTAATTTAATAAATAAAAATAAAAAAAGTAATTCTAAAAATAAAAAATATAATATTAAAAATAAAAAATATAATTTTAAAAATAAAAAATGTAATTTAATAAATAAAAATAAAAAAAATAATTTTAAAAATAAAAAATGTAATTTAATAAATAAAAATAAAAAAAGTAATTCTAAAAATAAAAAATATAATATTAAAAATAAAAAAAATAATTTTGAAAATAAAAAATGTAATTTAATAAATAAAAATAAAAAAAGTAATTCTAAAAATAAAAAATATAATATTAAAAATAAAAAATATAATTTTAAAAATAAAAAATGTAATTTAATAAATAAAAATAAAAAAAATAATTTTAAAAATAAAAAATGTAATTTAATAAATAAAAATAAAAAAAATAATTTTAAAAATAAAAAAAATAATTTTAAAAATAAAAAATGTAATTTAATAAATAAAAATAAAAAAAGTAATTCTAAAAATAAAAAATATAATATTAAAAATAAAAAATATAATTTTAAAAATAAAAAATGTAATTTAATAAATAAAAATAAAAAAAATAATTTTAAAAATAAAAAAAATAATTTTGAAAATAAAAAATGTAATTTAATAAATAAAAATAAAAAAAGTAATTCTAAAAATAAAAAATATAATATTAAAAATAAAAAATATAATTTTAAAAATAAAAAATGTAATTTAATAAATAAAAATAAAAAAAATAATTTTAAAAATAAAAAATGTAATTTAATAAATAAAAATAAAAAAAGTAATTCTAAAAATAAAAAATATAATATTAAAAATAAAAAATATAATTTTAAAAATAAAAAATGTAATTTAATAAATAAAAATAAAAAAAATAATTTTAAAAATAAAAAAAATAATTTTGAAAATAAAAAATGTAATTTAATAAATAAAAATAAAAAAAGTAATTCTAAAAATAAAAAATATAATATTAAAAATAAAAAATATAATTTTAAAAATAAAAAATGTAATTTAATAAATAAAAATAAAAAAAATAATTTTAAAAATAAAAAATGTAATTTAATAAATAAAAATAAAAAAAGTAATTCTAAAAATAAAAAATATAATATTAAAAATAAAAAATATAATTTTAAAAATAAAAAATGTAATTTAATAAATAAAAATAAAAAAAGTAATTCTAAAAATAAAAAATATAATATTAAAAATAAAAAATATAATTTTAAAAATAAAAAATGTAATTTAATAAATAAAAATAAAAAAAATAATTTTAAAAATAAAAAAAATAATTTTGAAAATAAAAAATGTAATTTAATAAATAAAAATAAAAAAAGTAATTCTAAAAATAAAAAATATAATATTAAAAATAAAAAATATAATTTTAAAAATAAAAAATGTAATTTAATAAATAAAAATAAAAAAAATAATTTTAAAAATAAAAAATGTAATTTAATAAATAAAAATAAAAAAAATAATTTTAAAAATAAAAAAAATAATTTTAAAAATAAAAAATGTAATTTAATAAATAAAAATAAAAAAAGTAATTCTAAAAATAAAAAATATAATATTAAAAATAAAAAATATAATTTTAAAAATAAAAAATGTAATTTAATAAATAAAAATAAAAAAAATAATTTTAAAAATAAAAAAAATAATTTTGAAAATAAAAAATGTAATTTAATAAATAAAAATAAAAAAAGTAATTCTAAAAATAAAAAATATAATATTAAAAATAAAAAATATAATTTTAAAAATAAAAAATGTAATTTAATAAATAAAAATAAAAAAAATAATTTTAAAAATAAAAAATGTAATTTAATAAATAAAAATAAAAAAAGTAATTCTAAAAATAAAAAATATAATATTAAAAATAAAAAATATAATTTTAAAAATAAAAAATGTAATTTAATAAATAAAAATAAAAAAAATAATTTTAAAAATAAAAAAAATAATTTTGAAAATAAAAAATGTAATTTAATAAATAAAAATAAAAAAAGTAATTCTAAAAATAAAAAATATAATATTAAAAATAAAAAATATAATTTTAAAAATAAAAAATGTAATTTAATAAATAAAAATAAAAAAAATAATTTTAAAAATAAAAAAAATAATTTTGAAAATAAAAAATGTAATTTAATAAATAAAAATAAAAAAAGTAATTCTAAAAATAAAAAATATAATATTAAAAATAAAAAAAATAATTTTAAAAATAAAAAATGTAATTTAATAAATAAAAATAAAAAAAATAATTTTAAAAATAAAAAAAATAATTTTGAAAATAAAAAATGTAATTTAATAAATAAAAATAAAAAAAGTAATTCTAAAAATAAAAAATATAATTTTAAAAATAAAAAATGTAATTTAATAAATAAAAATAAAAAAAGTAATTCTAAAAATAAAAAATATAATATTAAAAATAAAAAATATAATTTTAAAAATAAAAAATGTAATTTAATAAATAAAAATAAAAAAAATAATTTTAAAAATAAAAAATATAATTTTAAAAATAAAAAATGTAATTTAATAAATAAAAATAAAAAAAATAATTTTAAAAATAAAAAATGTAATTTAATAAATAAAAATAAAAAAAATAATTTTAAAAATAAAAAAAATAATTTTGAAAATAAAAAATGTAATTTAATAAATAAAAATAAAAAAAGTAATTCTAAAAATAAAAAATATAATTTTAAAAATAAAAAATGTAATTTAATAAATAAAAATAAAAAAAGTAATTCTAAAAATAAAAAATATAATATTAAAAATAAAAAATATAATTTTAAAAATAAAAAATGTAATTTAATAAATAAAAATAAAAAAAATAATTTTAAAAATAAAAAATGTAATTTAATAAATAAAAATAAAAAAAATAATTTTAAAAATAAAAAATGTAATTTAATAAATAAAAATAAAAAAAATAATTTTAAAAATAAAAAAAATAATTTTGAAAATAAAAAATGTAATTTAATAAATAAAAATAAAAAAAGTAATTCTAAAAATAAAAAATATAATTTTAAAAATAAAAAATGTAATTTAATAAATAAAAATAAAAAAAGTAATTCTAAAAATAAAAAATATAATATTAAAAATAAAAAATATAATTTTAAAAATAAAAAATGTAATTTAATAAATAAAAATAAAAAAAATAATTTTAAAAATAAAAAATATAATTTTAAAAATAAAAAATGTAATTTAATAAATAAAAATAAAAAAAATAATTTTAAAAATAAAAAATGTAATTTAATAAATAAAAATAAAAAAAATAATTTTGAAAATAAAAAATGTAATTTAATAAATAAAAATAAAAAAAATAATTTTAAAAATAAAAAATGTAATTTAATAAATAAAAATAAAAAAAATAATTTTAAAAATAAAAAAAATAATTTTGAAAATAAAAAATGTAATTTAATAAATAAAAATAAAAAAAGTAATTCTAAAAATAAAAAATATAATTTTAAAAATAAAAAATGTAATTTAATAAATAAAAATAAAAAAAGTAATTCTAAAAATAAAAAATATAATATTAAAAATAAAAAATATAATTTTAAAAATAAAAAATGTAATTTAATAAATAAAAATAAAAAAAATAATTTTAAAAATAAAAAATATAATTTTAAAAATAAAAAATGTAATTTAATAAATAAAAATAAAAAAAATAATTTTAAAAATAAAAAATGTAATTTAATAAATAAAAATAAAAAAAATAATTTTAAAAATAAAAAAAATAATTTTGAAAATAAAAAATGTAATTTAATAAATAAAAATAAAAAAAGTAATTCTAAAAATAAAAAATATAATATTAAAAATAAAAAATATAATTTTAAAAATAAAAAATGTAATTTAATAAATAAAAATAAAAAAAATAATTTTAAAAATAAAAAATATAATTTTAAAAATAAAAAATGTAATTTAATAAATAAAAATAAAAAAAATAATTTTAAAAATAAAAAATGTAATTTAATAAATAAAAATAAAAAAAATAATTTTGAAAATAAAAAATGTAATTTAATAAATAAAAATAAAAAAAATAATTTTAAAAATAAAAAATGTAATTTAATAAATAAAAATAAAAAAAATAATTTTAAAAATAAAAAAAATAATTTTGAAAATAAAAAATGTAATTTAATAAATAAAAATAAAAAAAGTAATTCTAAAAATAAAAAATATAATATTAAAAATAAAAAATATAATTTTAAAAATAAAAAATGTAATTTAATAAATAAAAATAAAAAAAATAATTTTAAAAATAAAAAATATAATTTTAAAAATAAAAAATGTAATTTAATAAATAAAAATAAAAAAAGTAATTCTAAAAATAAAAAATATAATATTAAAAATAAAAAATATAATTTTAAAAATAAAAAATGTAATTTAATAAATAAAAATAAAAAAAATAATTTTAAAAATAAAAAATATAATTTTAAAAATAAAAAATGTAATTTAATAAATAAAAATAAAAAAAATAATTTTAAAAATAAAAAATGTAATTTAATAAATAAAAATAAAAAAAATAATTTTGAAAATAAAAAATGTAATTTAATAAATAAAAATAAAAAAAATAATTTTAAAAATAAAAAATGTAATTTAATAAATAAAAATAAAAAAAATAATTTTAAAAATAAAAAAAATAATTTTGAAAATAAAAAATGTAATTTAATAAATAAAAATAAAAAAAGTAATTCTAAAAATAAAAAATATAATATTAAAAATAAAAAATATAATTTTAAAAATAAAAAATGTAATTTAATAAATAAAAATAAAAAAAATAATTTTAAAAATAAAAAATATAATTTTAAAAATAAAAAATGTAATTTAATAAATAAAAATAAAAAAAATAATTTTAAAAATAAAAAATGTAATTTAATAAATAAAAATAAAAAAAATAATTTTAAAAATAAAAAAAATAATTTTGAAAATAAAAAATGTAATTTAATAAATAAAAATAAAAAAAGTAATTCTAAAAATAAAAAATATAATATTAAAAATAAAAAATATAATTTTAAAAATAAAAAATGTAATTTAATAAATAAAAATAAAAAAAATAATTTTAAAAATAAAAAATATAATTTTAAAAATAAAAAATGTAATTTAATAAATAAAAATAAAAAAAGTAATTCTAAAAATAAAAAATATAATATTAAAAATAAAAAATATAATTTTAAAAATAAAAAATGTAATTTAATAAATAAAAATAAAAAAAATAATTTTAAAAATAAAAAATATAATTTTAAAAATAAAAAATGTAATTTAATAAATAAAAATAAAAAAAATAATTTTAAAAATAAAAAATGTAATTTAATAAATAAAAATAAAAAAAATAATTTTGAAAATAAAAAATGTAATTTAATAAATAAAAATAAAAAAAATAATTTTAAAAATAAAAAATGTAATTTAATAAATAAAAATAAAAAAAATAATTTTAAAAATAAAAAAAATAATTTTGAAAATAAAAAATGTAATTTAATAAATAAAAATAAAAAAAGTAATTCTAAAAATAAAAAATATAATTTTAAAAATAAAAAATGTAATTTAATAAATAAAAATAAAAAAAATAATTTTAAAAATAAAAAAAATAATTTTGAAAATAAAAAATGTAATTTAATAAATAAAAATAAAAAAAGTAATTCTAAAAATAAAAAATATAATTTTAAAAATAAAAAATGTAATTTAATAAATAAAAATAAAAAAAGTAATTCTAAAAATAAAAAATATAATATTAAAAATAAAAAATATAATTTTAAAAATAAAAAATGTAATTTAATAAATAAAAATAAAAAAAATAATTTTAAAAATAAAAAATGTAATTTAATAAATAAAAATAAAAAAAGTAATTCTAAAAATAAAAAATATAATATTAAAAATAAAAAATATAATTTTAAAAATAAAAAATGTAATTTAATAAATAAAAATAAAAAAAGTAATTCTAAAAATAAAAAATATAATATTAAAAATAAAAAATATAATTTTAAAAATAAAAAATGTAATTTAATAAATAAAAATAAAAAAAATAATTTTAAAAATAAAAAATGTAATTTAATAAATAAAAATAAAAAAAGTAATTCTAAAAATAAAAAATATAATATTAAAAATAAAAAATATAATTTTAAAAATAAAAAATGTAATTTAATAAATAAAAATAAAAAAAGTAATTCTAAAAATAAAAAATATAATATTAAAAATAAAAAATATAATTTTAAAAATAAAAAATGTAATTTAATAAATAAAAATAAAAAAAATAATTTTAAAAATAAAAAAAATAATTTTGAAAATAAAAAATGTAATTTAATAAATAAAAATAAAAAAAGTAATTCTAAAAATAAAAAATATAATATTAAAAATAAAAAATATAATTTTAAAAATAAAAAATGTAATTTAATAAATAAAAATAAAAAAAATAATTTTAAAAATAAAAAAAATAATTTTGAAAATAAAAAATGTAATTTAATAAATAAAAATAAAAAAAGTAATTCTAAAAATAAAAAATATAATATTAAAAATAAAAAATATAATTTTAAAAATAAAAAATGTAATTTAATAAATAAAAATAAAAAAAATAATTTTAAAAATAAAAAATGTAATTTAATAAATAAAAATAAAAAAAATAATTTTAAAAATAAAAAAAATAATTTTAAAAATAAAAAATGTAATTTAATAAATAAAAATAAAAAAAGTAATTCTAAAAATAAAAAATATAATATTAAAAATAAAAAATATAATTTTAAAAATAAAAAATGTAATTTAATAAATAAAAATAAAAAAAATAATTTTAAAAATAAAAAAAATAATTTTGAAAATAAAAAATGTAATTTAATAAATAAAAATAAAAAAAGTAATTCTAAAAATAAAAAATATAATATTAAAAATAAAAAATATAATTTTAAAAATAAAAAATGTAATTTAATAAATAAAAATAAAAAAAATAATTTTAAAAATAAAAAATGTAATTTAATAAATAAAAATAAAAAAAGTAATTCTAAAAATAAAAAATATAATATTAAAAATAAAAAATATAATTTTAAAAATAAAAAATGTAATTTAATAAATAAAAATAAAAAAAATAATTTTAAAAATAAAAAAAATAATTTTGAAAATAAAAAATGTAATTTAATAAATAAAAATAAAAAAAGTAATTCTAAAAATAAAAAATATAATATTAAAAATAAAAAATATAATTTTAAAAATAAAAAATGTAATTTAATAAATAAAAATAAAAAAAATAATTTTAAAAATAAAAAAAATAATTTTAAAAATAAAAAATGTAATTTAATAAATAAAAATAAAAAAAGTAATTCTAAAAATAAAAAATATAATATTAAAAATAAAAAATATAATTTTAAAAATAAAAAATGTAATTTAATAAATAAAAATAAAAAAAATAATTTTAAAAATAAAAAAAATAATTTTGAAAATAAAAAATGTAATTTAATAAATAAAAATAAAAAAAGTAATTCTAAAAATAAAAAATATAATATTAAAAATAAAAAATATAATTTTAAAAATAAAAAATGTAATTTAATAAATAAAAATAAAAAAAATAATTTTAAAAATAAAAAAAATAATTTTGAAAATAAAAAATGTAATTTAATAAATAAAAATAAAAAAAGTAATTCTAAAAATAAAAAATATAATATTAAAAATAAAAAATATAATTTTAAAAATAAAAAATGTAATTTAATAAATAAAAATAAAAAAAATAATTTTAAAAATAAAAAAAATAATTTTGAAAATAAAAAATGTAATTTAATAAATAAAAATAAAAAAAGTAATTCTAAAAATAAAAAATATAATATTAAAAATAAAAAATATAATTTTAAAAATAAAAAATGTAATTTAATAAATAAAAATAAAAAAAATAATTTTAAAAATAAAAAATGTAATTTAATAAATAAAAATAAAAAAAATAATTTTAAAAATAAAAAAAATAATTTTAAAAATAAAAAATGTAATTTAATAAATAAAAATAAAAAAAGTAATTCTAAAAATAAAAAATATAATATTAAAAATAAAAAATATAATTTTAAAAATAAAAAATGTAATTTAATAAATAAAAATAAAAAAAATAATTTTAAAAATAAAAAAAATAATTTTGAAAATAAAAAATGTAATTTAATAAATAAAAATAAAAAAAGTAATTCTAAAAATAAAAAATATAATATTAAAAATAAAAAATATAATTTTAAAAATAAAAAATGTAATTTAATAAATAAAAATAAAAAAAATAATTTTAAAAATAAAAAATGTAATTTAATAAATAAAAATAAAAAAAGTAATTCTAAAAATAAAAAATATAATATTAAAAATAAAAAATATAATTTTAAAAATAAAAAATGTAATTTAATAAATAAAAATAAAAAAAATAATTTTAAAAATAAAAAAAATAATTTTGAAAATAAAAAATGTAATTTAATAAATAAAAATAAAAAAAGTAATTCTAAAAATAAAAAATATAATTTTAAAAATAAAAAATGTAATTTAATAAATAAAAATAAAAAAAATAATTTTAAAAATAAAAAATGTAATTTAATAAATAAAAATAAAAAAAATAATTTTAAAAATAAAAAAAATAATTTTGAAAATAAAAAATGTAATTTAATAAATAAAAATAAAAAAAGTAATTCTAAAAATAAAAAATATAATTTTAAAAATAAAAAATGTAATTTTAAAAATAAAAAATGTAATTTAATAAATAAAAATAAAAAAAATAATTTTAAAAATAAAAAAAATAATTTTGAAAATAAAAAATGTAATTTAATAAATAAAAATAAAAAAAGTAATTCTAAAAATAAAAAATATAATATTAAAAATAAAAAATATAATTTTAAAAATAAAAAATGTAATTTAATAAATAAAAATAAAAAAAATAATTTTAAAAATAAAAAATGTAATTTAATAAATAAAAATAAAAAAAGTAATTCTAAAAATAAAAAATATAATATTAAAAATAAAAAATATAATTTTAAAAATAAAAAATGTAATTTAATAAATAAAAATAAAAAAAATAATTTTAAAAATAAAAAAAATAATTTTGAAAATAAAAAATGTAATTTAATAAATAAAAATAAAAAAAGTAATTCTAAAAATAAAAAATATAATTTTAAAAATAAAAAATGTAATTTAATAAATAAAAATAAAAAAAGTAATTCTAAAAATAAAAAATATAATATTAAAAATAAAAAATATAATTTTAAAAATAAAAAATGTAATTTAATAAATAAAAATAAAAAAAATAATTTTAAAAATAAAAAAAATAATTTTAAAAATAAAAAAAATAATTTTAAAAATAAAAAATGTAATTTAATAAATAAAAATAAAAAAAGTAATTCTAAAAATAAAAAATATAATTTTAAAAATAAAAATAAAAAATATAATTTTAAAAATAAAAAATGTAATTTAATAAATAAAAATAAAAAATATAATTTTAAAAATAAAAAATGTAATTTAATAAATAAAAATAAAAAAAATAATTTTAAAAATAAAAAATGTAATTTAATAAATAAAAATAAAAAAAATAATTTTAAAAATAAAAAAAATAATTTTAAAAATAAAAAATGTAATTTAATAAATAAAAATAAAAAAAATAATTTTAAAAATAAAAAAAATAATTTTAAAAATAAAAAATGTAATTTAATAAATAAAAATAAAAAATATAATTTTAAAAATAAAAAATGTAATTTAATAAATAAAAATAAAAAAAATAATTTTAAAAATAAAAAAAATAATTTTAAAAATAAAAAATGTAATTTAATAAATAAAAATAAAAAATATAATTTTAAAAATAAAAAATGTAATTTAATAAATAAAAATAAAAAATATAATTTTAAAAATAAAAAATGTAATTTAATAAATAAAAATAAAAAAAATAATTTTAAAAATAAAAAATATAATATTAAAAATAAAAAATATAATTTTAAAAATAAAAAATGTAATTTAATAAATAAAAATAAAAAATATAATTTTAAAAATAAAAAATGTAATTTAATAAATAAAAATAAAAAAAGTAATTTTAAAAATAAAAAATATAATTTTAAAAATAAAAAATGTAATTTAATAAATAAAAATAAAAAAAATAATTTTAAAAATAAAAAAAATAATTTTAAAAATAAAAAATGTAATTTAATAAATAAAAATAAAAAATATAATTTTAAAAATAAAAAATGTAATTTAATAAATAAAAATAAAAAAAGTAATTTTAAAAATAAAAAATATAATTTTAAAAATAAAAAATGTAATTTAATAAATAAAAATAAAAAAAATAATTTTAAAAATAAAAAAAATAATTTTAAAAATAAAAAATGTAATTTAATAAATAAAAATAAAAAATATAATTTTAAAAATAAAAAATGTAATTTAATAAATAAAAATAAAAAAAATAATTTTAAAAATAAAAAATATAATATTAAAAATAAAAAATATAATTTTAAAAATAAAAAATGTAATTTAATAAATAAAAATAAAAAAAATAATTTTAAAAATAAAAAATATAATATTAAAAATAAAAAATATAATATTAAAAATAAAAAATATAATTTTAAAAATAAAAAATGTAATTTAATAAATAAAAATAAAAAAAGTAATTTTAAAAATAAAAAATGTAATTTAATAAATAAAAATAAAAAAAATAATTTTAAAAATAAAAAAAATAATTTTAAAAATAAAAAATGTAATTTAATAAATAAAAATAAAAAATATAATTTTAAAAATAAAAAATGTAATTTAATAAATAAAAATAAAAAAAATAATTTTAAAAATAAAAAATATAATATTAAAAATAAAAAATATAATTTTAAAAATAAAAAATGTAATTTAATAAATAAAAATAAAAAAAGTAATTTTAAAAATAAAAAATATAATTTTAAAAATAAAAAATGTAATTTAATAAATAAAAATAAAAAAAATAATTTTAAAAATAAAAAAAATAATTTTAAAAATAAAAAATGTAATTTAATAAATAAAAATAAAAAAAATAATTTTAAAAATAAAAAAAATAATTTTAAAAATAAAAAATATAATTTTAAAAATAAAAAATGTAATTTAATAAATAAAAATAAAAAATGTAATTTAATAAATAAAAATTAAAAAAATGATTTTAAAAATAAAAAATGTAATTTAATAAATAAAAATTAAAAAAATAATTTTAAAAATTAAAAAATGTAATTTAATAAATAAAAATTAAAAAAATAATTTTAAAAATAAAAAATGTAATTTAATAAATAAAAATTAAAAAAATAATTTTAAAAATAAAAAATGTAATTTAATAAATAAAAATTAAAAAAATGATTTTAAAAATAAAAAATGTAATTTAATAAATAAAAATAAAAAAAATAATTTTAAAAATAAAAAATATAATATTAAAAATAAAAAATATAATTTTAAAAATAAAAAATGTAATTTAATAAATAAAAATAAAAAAAGTAATTCTAAAAATAAAAAATATAATATTAAAAATAAAAAATATAATTTTAAAAATAAAAAATGTAATTTAATAAATAAAAATAAAAAAAGTAATTTTAAAAATAAAAAATATAATTTTAAAAATAAAAAATGTAATTTAATAAATAAAAATAAAAAAAATAATTTTAAAAATAAAAAAAATAATTTTAAAAATAAAAAATGTAATTTAATAAATAAAAATAAAAAATATAATTTTAAAAATAAAAAATGTAATTTAATAAATAAAAATAAAAAAAATAATTTTAAAAATAAAAAAAATAATTTTAAAAATAAAAAATGTAATTTAATAAATAAAAATAAAAAATATAATTTTAAAAATAAAAAATGTAATTTAATAAATAAAAATAAAAAATATAATTTTAAAAATAAAAAATGTAATTTAATAAATAAAAATAAAAAAAATAATTTTAAAAATAAAAAATATAATATTAAAAATAAAAAATATAATTTTAAAAATAAAAAATGTAATTTAATAAATAAAAATAAAAAATATAATTTTAAAAATAAAAAATGTAATTTAATAAATAAAAATAAAAAAAGTAATTTTAAAAATAAAAAATATAATTTTAAAAATAAAAAATGTAATTTAATAAATAAAAATAAAAAAAATAATTTTAAAAATAAAAAAAATAATTTTAAAAATAAAAAATGTAATTTAATAAATAAAAATAAAAAATATAATTTTAAAAATAAAAAATGTAATTTAATAAATAAAAATAAAAAAAGTAATTTTAAAAATAAAAAATATAATTTTAAAAATAAAAAATGTAATTTAATAAATAAAAATAAAAAAAATAATTTTAAAAATAAAAAAAATAATTTTAAAAATAAAAAATGTAATTTAATAAATAAAAATAAAAAATATAATTTTAAAAATAAAAAATGTAATTTAATAAATAAAAATAAAAAAAATAATTTTAAAAATAAAAAATATAATATTAAAAATAAAAAATATAATTTTAAAAATAAAAAATGTAATTTAATAAATAAAAATAAAAAAAATAATTTTAAAAATAAAAAATATAATATTAAAAATAAAAAATATAATATTAAAAATAAAAAATATAATTTTAAAAATAAAAAATGTAATTTAATAAATAAAAATAAAAAAAGTAATTTTAAAAATAAAAAATGTAATTTAATAAATAAAAATAAAAAAAATAATTTTAAAAATAAAAAAAATAATTTTAAAAATAAAAAATGTAATTTAATAAATAAAAATAAAAAATATAATTTTAAAAATAAAAAATGTAATTTAATAAATAAAAATAAAAAAAATAATTTTAAAAATAAAAAATATAATATTAAAAATAAAAAATATAATTTTAAAAATAAAAAATGTAATTTAATAAATAAAAATAAAAAAAGTAATTCTAAAAATAAAAAATATAATATTAAAAATAAAAAATATAATTTTAAAAATAAAAAATGTAATTTAATAAATAAAAATAAAAAAAGTAATTTTAAAAATAAAAAATATAATTTTAAAAATAAAAAATGTAATTTAATAAATAAAAATAAAAAAAATAATTTTAAAAATAAAAAAAATAATTTTAAAAATAAAAAATGTAATTTAATAAATAAAAATAAAAAAAATAATTTTAAAAATAAAAAAAATAATTTTAAAAATAAAAAATATAATTTTAAAAATAAAAAATGTAATTTAATAAATAAAAATAAAAAAAGTAATTTTAAAAATAAAAAATATAATTTTAAAAATAAAAAATGTAATTTAATAAATAAAAATAAAAAAAATAATTTTAAAAATAAAAAAAATAATTTTAAAAATAAAAAATGTAATTTAATAAATAAAAATAAAAAAAATAATTTTAAAAATAAAAAAAATAATTTTAAAAATAAAAAAAATAATTTTAAAAATAAAAAATGTAATTTAATAAATAAAAATAAAAAATATAATTTTAAAAATAAAAAATGTAATTTAATAAATAAAAATAAAAAAAATAATTTTAAAAATAAAAAATGTAATTTAATAAATAAAAATAAAAAATATAATTTTAAAAATAAAAAATGTAATTTAATAAATAAAAATAAAAAAAATAATTTTAAAAATAAAAAATGTAATTTAATAAATAAAAATAAAAAAAGTAATTTTAAAAATAAAAAATATAATTTTAAAAATAAAAAATGTAATTTAATAAATAAAAATAAAAAAAGTAATTCTAAAAATAAAAAATATAATATTAAAAATAAAAAATATAATTTTAAAAATAAAAAATGTAATTTAATAAATAAAAATAAAAAAAGTAATTTTAAAAATAAAAAATATAATTTTAAAAATAAAAAATGTAATTTAATAAATAAAAATAAAAAAAATAATTTTAAAAATAAAAAAAATAATTTTAAAAATAAAAAATGTAATTTAATAAATAAAAATAAAAAATGTAATTTAATAAATAAAAATTAAAAAAATGATTTTAAAAATAAAAAATGTAATTTAATAAATAAAAATTAAAAAAATAATTTTAAAAATTAAAAAATGTAATTTAATAAATAAAAATTAAAAAAATAATTTTAAAAATAAAAAATGTAATTTAATAAATAAAAATTAAAAAAATAATTTTAAAAATAAAAAATGTAATTTAATAAATAAAAATTAAAAAAATGATTTTAAAAATAAAAAATGTAATTTAATAAATAAAAATAAAAAAAATAATTTTAAAAATAAAAAATATAATATTAAAAATAAAAAATATAATTTTAAAAATAAAAAATGTAATTTAATAAATAAAAATAAAAAAAGTAATTCTAAAAATAAAAAATATAATATTAAAAATAAAAAATATAATTTTAAAAATAAAAAATGTAATTTAATAAATAAAAATAAAAAAAGTAATTTTAAAAATAAAAAATATAATTTTAAAAATAAAAAATGTAATTTAATAAATAAAAATAAAAAAAATAATTTTAAAAATAAAAAAAATAATTTTAAAAATAAAAAATGTAATTTAATAAATAAAAATAAAAAAAATAATTTTAAAAATAAAAAAAATAATTTTAAAAATAAAAAATATAATTTTAAAAATAAAAAATGTAATTTAATAAATAAAAATAAAAAAAGTAATTTTAAAAATAAAAAATATAATTTTAAAAATAAAAAATGTAATTTAATAAATAAAAATAAAAAAAATAATTTTAAAAATAAAAAAAATAATTTTAAAAATAAAAAATGTAATTTAATAAATAAAAATAAAAAAAATAATTTTAAAAATAAAAAAAATAATTTTAAAAATAAAAAAAATAATTTTAAAAATAAAAAATGTAATTTAATAAATAAAAATAAAAAATATAATTTTAAAAATAAAAAATGTAATTTAATAAATAAAAATAAAAAAAATAATTTTAAAAATAAAAAATGTAATTTAATAAATAAAAATAAAAAATATAATTTTAAAAATAAAAAATGTAATTTAATAAATAAAAATAAAAAAAATAATTTTAAAAATAAAAAATGTAATTTAATAAATAAAAATAAAAAAAGTAATTTTAAAAATAAAAAATATAATTTTAAAAATAAAAAATGTAATTTAATAAATAAAAATAAAAAAAGTAATTCTAAAAATAAAAAATATAATATTAAAAATAAAAAATATAATTTTAAAAATAAAAAATGTAATTTAATAAATAAAAATAAAAAAAGTAATTTTAAAAATAAAAAATATAATTTTAAAAATAAAAAATGTAATTTAATAAATAAAAATAAAAAAAATAATTTTAAAAATAAAAAAAATAATTTTAAAAATAAAAAATGTAATTTAATAAATAAAAATAAAAAATGTAATTTAATAAATAAAAATTAAAAAAATGATTTTAAAAATAAAAAATGTAATTTAATAAATAAAAATTAAAAAAATAATTTTAAAAATTAAAAAATGTAATTTAATAAATAAAAATTAAAAAAATAATTTTAAAAATAAAAAATGTAATTTAATAAATAAAAATTAAAAAAATAATTTTAAAAATAAAAAATGTAATTTAATAAATAAAAATTAAAAAAATGATTTTAAAAATAAAAAATGTAATTTAATAAATAAAAATAAAAAAAATAATTTTAAAAATAAAAAATATAATATTAAAAATAAAAAATATAATTTTAAAAATAAAAAATGTAATTTAATAAATAAAAATAAAAAAAGTAATTCTAAAAATAAAAAATATAATATTAAAAATAAAAAATATAATTTTAAAAATAAAAAATGTAATTTAATAAATAAAAATAAAAAAAGTAATTTTAAAAATAAAAAATATAATTTTAAAAATAAAAAATGTAATTTAATAAATAAAAATTAAAAAAATGATTTTAAAAATAAAAAATGTAATTTAATAAATAAAAATTAAAAAAATAATTTTAAAAATTAAAAAATGTAATTTAATAAATAAAAATTAAAAAAATAATTTTAAAAATAAAAAATGTAATTTAATAAATAAAAATTAAAAAAATAATTTTAAAAATTAAAAAATGTAATTTAATAAATAAAAATTAAAAAAATAATTTTAAAAATAAAAAATGTAATTTAATAAATAAAAATTAAAAAAATAATTTTAAAAATTAAAAAATGTAATTTAATAAATAAAAATTAAAAAAATAATTTTAAAAATAAAAAATGTAATTTAATAAATAAAAATAAAAAATATAATTTTAAAAATAAAAAATGTAATTTAATAAATAAAAATAAAAAAAATAATTTTAAAAATAAAAAATGTAATTTAATAAATAAAAATAAAAAAAGTAATTTTAAAAATAAAAAATATAATTTTAAAAATAAAAAATGTAATTTAATAAATAAAAATAAAAAAAGTAATTTTAAAAATAAAAAATATAATTTTAAAAATAAAAAATGTAATTTAATAAATAAAAATTAAAAAAATGATTTTAAAAATAAAAAATGTAATTTAATAAATAAAAATTAAAAAAATAATTTTAAAAATTAAAAAATGTAATTTAATAAATAAAAATTAAAAAAATAATTTTAAAAATAAAAAATGTAATTTAATAAATAAAAATAAAAAATATAATTTTAAAAATAAAAAATGTAATTTAATAAATAAAAATAAAAAAAATAATTTTAAAAATAAAAAATGTAATTTAATAAATAAAAATAAAAAAAGTAATTTTAAAAATAAAAAATATAATTTTAAAAATAAAAAATGTAATTTAATAAATAAAAATAAAAAAAGTAATTCTAAAAATAAAAAATATAATATTAAAAATAAAAAATATAATTTTAAAAATAAAAAATGTAATTTAATAAATAAAAATAAAAAAAGTAATTTTAAAAATAAAAAATATAATTTTAAAAATAAAAAATGTAATTTAATAAATAAAAATAAAAAAAATAATTTTAAAAATAAAAAAAATAATTTTAAAAATAAAAAATGTAATTTAATAAATAAAAATAAAAAATGTAATTTAATAAATAAAAATTAAAAAAATGATTTTAAAAATAAAAAATGTAATTTAATAAATAAAAATTAAAAAAATAATTTTAAAAATTAAAAAATGTAATTTAATAAATAAAAATTAAAAAAATAATTTTAAAAATAAAAAATGTAATTTAATAAATAAAAATTAAAAAAATAATTTTAAAAATAAAAAATGTAATTTAATAAATAAAAATTAAAAAAATGATTTTAAAAATAAAAAATGTAATTTAATAAATAAAAATAAAAAAAATAATTTTAAAAATAAAAAATATAATATTAAAAATAAAAAATATAATTTTAAAAATAAAAAATGTAATTTAATAAATAAAAATAAAAAAAGTAATTCTAAAAATAAAAAATATAATATTAAAAATAAAAAATATAATTTTAAAAATAAAAAATGTAATTTAATAAATAAAAATAAAAAAAGTAATTTTAAAAATAAAAAATATAATTTTAAAAATAAAAAATGTAATTTAATAAATAAAAATAAAAAAAATAATTTTAAAAATAAAAAAAATAATTTTAAAAATAAAAAATGTAATTTAATAAATAAAAATAAAAAAAATAATTTTAAAAATAAAAAAAATAATTTTAAAAATAAAAAATATAATTTTAAAAATAAAAAATGTAATTTAATAAATAAAAATAAAAAAAGTAATTTTAAAAATAAAAAATATAATTTTAAAAATAAAAAATGTAATTTAATAAATAAAAATAAAAAAAATAATTTTAAAAATAAAAAAAATAATTTTAAAAATAAAAAATGTAATTTAATAAATAAAAATAAAAAAAATAATTTTAAAAATAAAAAAAATAATTTTAAAAATAAAAAAAATAATTTTAAAAATAAAAAATGTAATTTAATAAATAAAAATAAAAAATATAATTTTAAAAATAAAAAATGTAATTTAATAAATAAAAATAAAAAAAATAATTTTAAAAATAAAAAATGTAATTTAATAAATAAAAATAAAAAATATAATTTTAAAAATAAAAAATGTAATTTAATAAATAAAAATAAAAAAAATAATTTTAAAAATAAAAAATGTAATTTAATAAATAAAAATAAAAAAAGTAATTTTAAAAATAAAAAATATAATTTTAAAAATAAAAAATGTAATTTAATAAATAAAAATAAAAAAAGTAATTCTAAAAATAAAAAATATAATATTAAAAATAAAAAATATAATTTTAAAAATAAAAAATGTAATTTAATAAATAAAAATAAAAAAAGTAATTTTAAAAATAAAAAATATAATTTTAAAAATAAAAAATGTAATTTAATAAATAAAAATAAAAAAAATAATTTTAAAAATAAAAAAAATAATTTTAAAAATAAAAAATGTAATTTAATAAATAAAAATAAAAAATGTAATTTAATAAATAAAAATTAAAAAAATGATTTTAAAAATAAAAAATGTAATTTAATAAATAAAAATTAAAAAAATAATTTTAAAAATTAAAAAATGTAATTTAATAAATAAAAATTAAAAAAATAATTTTAAAAATAAAAAATGTAATTTAATAAATAAAAATTAAAAAAATAATTTTAAAAATAAAAAATGTAATTTAATAAATAAAAATTAAAAAAATGATTTTAAAAATAAAAAATGTAATTTAATAAATAAAAATAAAAAAAATAATTTTAAAAATAAAAAATATAATATTAAAAATAAAAAATATAATTTTAAAAATAAAAAATGTAATTTAATAAATAAAAATAAAAAAAGTAATTCTAAAAATAAAAAATATAATATTAAAAATAAAAAATATAATTTTAAAAATAAAAAATGTAATTTAATAAATAAAAATAAAAAAAGTAATTTTAAAAATAAAAAATATAATTTTAAAAATAAAAAATGTAATTTAATAAATAAAAATTAAAAAAATGATTTTAAAAATAAAAAATGTAATTTAATAAATAAAAATTAAAAAAATAATTTTAAAAATTAAAAAATGTAATTTAATAAATAAAAATTAAAAAAATAATTTTAAAAATAAAAAATGTAATTTAATAAATAAAAATTAAAAAAATAATTTTAAAAATTAAAAAATGTAATTTAATAAATAAAAATTAAAAAAATAATTTTAAAAATAAAAAATGTAATTTAATAAATAAAAATTAAAAAAATAATTTTAAAAATTAAAAAATGTAATTTAATAAATAAAAATTAAAAAAATAATTTTAAAAATAAAAAATGTAATTTAATAAATAAAAATTAAAAAAATGATTTTAAAAATAAAAAATGTAATTTAATAAATAAAAATTAAAAAAATAATTTTAAAAATTAAAAAATGTAATTTAATAAATAAAAATTAAAAAAATAATTTTAAAAATAAAAAATGTAATTTAATAAATAAAAATTAAAAAAATAATTTTAAAAATTAAAAAATGTAATTTAATAAATAAAAATTAAAAAAATAATTTTAAAAATTAAAAAATGTAATTTAATAAATAAAAATTAAAAAAATAATTTTAAAAATAAAAAATGTAATTTAATAAATAAAAATTAAAAAAATAATTTTAAAAATAAAAAATGTAATTTAATAAATAAAAATTAAAAAAATAATTTTAAAAATAAAAAATGTAATTTAATAAATAAAAATTAAAAAAATAATTTTAAAAATTAAAAAAATAATTTTAAAAATAAAAAATGTAATTTAATAAATAAAAATAAAAAAAATAATTTTAAAAATAAAAAATGTAATTTAATAAATAAAAATTAAAAAAATAATTTTAAAAATAAAAAATGTAATTTAATAAATAAAAATAAAAAAATAATTTTAAAAATAAAAAATGTAATTTAATAAATAAAAATTAAAAAAATAATTTTAAAAATTAAAAAAATAATTTTAAAAATAAAAAATGTAATTTAATAAATAAAAATTAAAAAAATAATTTTAAAAATTAAAAAATGTAATTTAATAAATAAAAATTAAAAAAATAATTTTAAAAATTAAAAAATGTAATTTAATAAATAAAAATTAAAAAAATAATTTTAAAAATAAAAAATGTAATTTAATAAATAAAAATTAAAAAAATAATTTTAAAAATAAAAAATGTAATTTAATAAATAAAAATTAAAAAAATAATTTTAAAAATAAAAAATGTAATTTAATAAATAAAAATTAAAAAAATAATTTTAAAAATAAAAAATGTAATTTAATAAATAAAAATTAAAAAAATAATTTTAAAAATAAAAAATGTAATTTAATAAATAAAAATTAAAAAAATAATTTTAAAAATAAAAAATGTAATTTAATAAATAAAAATTAAAAAAATAATTTTAAAAATTAAAAAAATAATTTTAAAAATAAAAAATGTAATTTAATAAATAAAAATAAAAAAAATAATTTTAAAAATAAAAAATGTAATTTAATAAATAAAAATTAAAAAAATAATTTTAAAAATAAAAAATGTAATTTAATAAATAAAAATAAAAAAATAATTTTAAAAATAAAAAATGTAATTTAATAAATAAAAATTAAAAAAATAATTTTAAAAATTAAAAAAATAATTTTAAAAATAAAAAATGTAATTTAATAAATAAAAATTAAAAAAATAATTTTAAAAATTAAAAAATGTAATTTAATAAATAAAAATTAAAAAAATAATTTTAAAAATTAAAAAATGTAATTTAATAAATAAAAATTAAAAAAATAATTTTAAAAATAAAAAATGTAATTTAATAAATAAAAATTAAAAAAATAATTTTAAAAATAAAAAATGTAATTTAATAAATAAAAATAAAAAATATAATTTTAAAAATAAAAAATGTAATTTAATAAATAAAAATAAAAAAAATAATTTTAAAAATAAAAAATATAATATTAAAAATAAAAAATATAATTTTAAAAATAAAAAATGTAATTTAATAAATAAAAATAAAAAAAGTAATTCTAAAAATAAAAAATATAATATTAAAAATAAAAAATATAATTTTAAAAATAAAAAATGTAATTTAATAAATAAAAATAAAAAAAGTAATTTTAAAAATAAAAAATATAATTTTAAAAATAAAAAATGTAATTTAATAAATAAAAATAAAAAAAATAATTTTAAAAATAAAAAATGTAATTTAATAAATAAAAATTAAAAAAATAATTTTAAAAATAAAAAATGTAATTTAATAAATAAAAATAAAAAAATAATTTTAAAAATAAAAAATGTAATTTAATAAATAAAAATAAAAAAAATAATTTTAAAAATAAAAAATATAATATTAAAAATAAAAAATATAATATTAAAAATAAAAAATATAATTTTAAAAATAAAAAATGTAATTTAATAAATAAAAATAAAAAAAGTAATTCTAAAAATAAAAAATATAATATTAAAAATAAAAAATATAATTTTAAAAATAAAAAATGTAATTTAATAAATAAAAATAAAAAAATAATTTTAAAAATAAAAAATGTAATTTAATAAATAAAAATAAAAAAAATAATTTTAAAAATAAAAAATATAATATTAAAAATAAAAAATATAATATTAAAAATAAAAAATATAATTTTAAAAATAAAAAATGTAATTTAATAAATAAAAATAAAAAAAGTAATTCTAAAAATAAAAAATATAATATTAAAAATAAAAAATATAATTTTAAAAATAAAAAATGTAATTTAATAAATAAAAATAAAAAAAGTAATTTTAAAAATAAAAAATATAATTTTAAAAATAAAAAATGTAATTTAATAAATAAAAATAAAAAAAATAATTTTAAAAATAAAAAATGTAATTTAATAAATAAAAATTAAAAAAATAATTTTAAAAATAAAAAATGTAATTTAATAAATAAAAATAAAAAAATAATTTTAAAAATAAAAAATGTAATTTAATAAATAAAAATAAAAAAAATAATTTTAAAAATAAAAAATATAATATTAAAAATAAAAAATATAATATTAAAAATAAAAAAAATAATTTTAAAAATAAAAAATATAATATTAAAAATAAAAAATATAATATTAAAAATAAAAAATATAATTTTAAAAATAAAAAATGTAATTTAATAAATAAAAATAAAAAAAGTAATTCTAAAAATAAAAAATATAATATTAAAAATAAAAAATATAATTTTAAAAATAAAAAATGTAATTTAATAAATAAAAATTAAAAAAATAATTTTAAAAATTAAAAAAATAATTTTAAAAATAAAAAATGTAATTTAATAAATAAAAATTAAAAAAATAATTTTAAAAATAAAAAATGTAATTTAATAAATAAAAATTAAAAAAATAATTTTAAAAATAAAAAATGTAATTTAATAAATAAAAATTAAAAAAATAATTTTAAAAATAAAAAAAATAATTTTAAAAATAAAAAATGTAATTTAATAAATAAAAATTAAAAAAATAATTTTAAAAATAAAAAATGTAATTTAATAAATAAAAATTAAAAAAATAATTTTAAAAATAAAAAATGTAATTTAATAAATAAAAATAAAAAAATAATTTTAAAAATAAAAAATGTAATTTAATAAATAAAAATTAAAAAAATAATTTTAAAAATTAAAAAAATAATTTTAAAAATAAAAAATGTAATTTAATAAATAAAAATAAAAAAAATAATTTTAAAAATAAAAAATATAATATTAAAAATAAAAAATATAATATTAAAAATAAAAAATATAATTTTAAAAATAAAAAATGTAATTTAATAAATAAAAATAAAAAAAGTAATTTTAAAAATAAAAAATATAATTTTAAAAATAAAAAATGTAATTTAATAAATAAAAATAAAAAAAATAATTTTAAAAATAAAAAAAATAATTTTAAAAATAAAAAATGTAATTTAATAAATAAAAATAAAAAATATAATTTTAAAAATAAAAAATGTAATTTAATAAATAAAAATAAAAAAAGTAATTCTAAAAATAAAAAATATAATATTAAAAATAAAAAATATAATTTTAAAAATAAAAAATGTAATTTAATAAATAAAAATAAAAAAAGTAATTTTAAAAATAAAAAATATAATTTTAAAAATAAAAAAAATAATTTTAAAAATAAAAAATGTAATTTAATAAATAAAAATAAAAAATATAATTTTAAAAATAAAAAATGTAATTTAATAAATAAAAATAAAAAAAATAATTTTAAAAATAAAAAAAATAATTTTAAAAATAAAAAATATAATTTTAAAAATAAAAAATGTAATTTAATAAATAAAAATAAAAAATGTAATTTAATAAATAAAAATTAAAAAAATGATTTTAAAAATTAAAAAAATAATTTTAAAAATAAAAAATGTAATTTAATAAATAAAAATAAAAAAAATAATTTTAAAAATAAAAAATATAATATTAAAAATAAAAAATATAATATTAAAAATAAAAAATATAATTTTAAAAATAAAAAATGTAATTTAATAAATAAAAATAAAAAAAGTAATTTTAAAAATAAAAAATATAATTTAATAAATAAAAATTAAAAAAATAATTTTAAAAATAAAAAATGTAATTTAATAAATAAAAATAAAAAAATAATTTTAAAAATAAAAAATGTAATTTAATAAATAAAAATTAAAAAAATAATTTTAAAAATTAAAAAAATAATTTTAAAAATAAAAAATGTAATTTAATAAATAAAAATAAAAAAAATAATTTTAAAAATAAAAAATATAATATTAAAAATAAAAAATATAATATTAAAAATAAAAAATATAATTTTAAAAATAAAAAATGTAATTTAATAAATAAAAATAAAAAAAGTAATTTTAAAAATAAAAAATATAATTTTAAAAATAAAAAATGTAATTTAATAAATAAAAATAAAAAAAATAATTTTAAAAATAAAAAAAATAATTTTAAAAATAAAAAATGTAATTTAATAAATAAAAATAAAAAATATAATTTTAAAAATAAAAAATGTAATTTAATAAATAAAAATAAAAAAAGTAATTCTAAAAATAAAAAATATAATATTAAAAATAAAAAATATAATTTTAAAAATAAAAAATGTAATTTAATAAATAAAAATAAAAAAAGTAATTTTAAAAATAAAAAATATAATTTTAAAAATAAAAAAAATAATTTTAAAAATAAAAAATGTAATTTAATAAATAAAAATAAAAAATATAATTTTAAAAATAAAAAATGTAATTTAATAAATAAAAATAAAAAAAATAATTTTAAAAATAAAAAAAATAATTTTAAAAATAAAAAATATAATTTTAAAAATAAAAAATGTAATTTAATAAATAAAAATAAAAAATGTAATTTAATAAATAAAAATTAAAAAAATGATTTTAAAAATAAAAAATGTAATTTAATAAATAAAAATTAAAAAAATAATTTTAAAAATTAAAAAATGTAATTTAATAAATAAAAATTAAAAAAATAATTTTAAAAATAAAAAATGTAATTTAATAAATAAAAATTAAAAAAATAATTTTAAAAATTAAAAAATGTAATTTAATAAATAAAAATTAAAAAAATAATTTTAAAAATAAAAAATGTAATTTAATAAATAAAAATTAAAAAAATAATTTTAAAAATTAAAAAATGTAATTTAATAAATAAAAATTAAAAAAATAATTTTAAAAATAAAAAATGTAATTTAATAAATAAAAATTAAAAAAATGATTTTAAAAATAAAAAATGTAATTTAATAAATAAAAATTAAAAAAATAATTTTAAAAATTAAAAAATGTAATTTAATAAATAAAAATTAAAAAAATAATTTTAAAAATAAAAAATGTAATTTAATAAATAAAAATTAAAAAAATAATTTTAAAAATTAAAAAATGTAATTTAATAAATAAAAATTAAAAAAATAATTTTAAAAATTAAAAAATGTAATTTAATAAATAAAAATTAAAAAAATAATTTTAAAAATAAAAAATGTAATTTAATAAATAAAAATTAAAAAAATAATTTTAAAAATAAAAAATGTAATTTAATAAATAAAAATAAAAAAAATAATTTTAAAAATAAAAAAAATAATTTTAAAAATAAAAAATGTAATTTAATAAATAAAAATAAAAAATATAATTTTAAAAATAAAAAAAATAATTTTAAAAATAAAAAATGTAATTTAATAAATAAAAATAAAAAATATAATTTTAAAAATAAAAAATGTAATTTAATAAATAAAAATTAAAAAAATAATTTTAAAAATTAAAAAATGTAATTTAATAAATAAAAATAAAAAAAATAATTTTAAAAATAAAAAAAATAATTTTAAAAATAAAAAATGTAATTTAATAAATAAAAATAAAAAAAATAATTTTAAAAATAAAAAAAATAATTTTAAAAATAAAAAATGTAATTTAATAAATAAAAATAAAAAAAATAATTTTAAAAATAAAAAAAATAATTTTAAAAATAAAAAATATAATTTTAAAAATAAAAAATGTAATTTAATAAATAAAAATAAAAAATGTAATTTAATAAATAAAAATTAAAAAAATGATTTTAAAAATAAAAAATGTAATTTAATAAATAAAAATTAAAAAAATAATTTTAAAAATTAAAAAATGTAATTTAATAAATAAAAATAAAAAAAATAATTTTAAAAATAAAAAATATAATTTTAAAAATAAAAAATGTAATTTAATAAATAAAAATAAAAAAAATAATTTTAAAAATAAAAAAAATAATTTTAAAAATAAAAAATGTAATTTAATAAATAAAAATAAAAAAAATAATTTTAAAAATAAAAAAAATAATTTTAAAAATAAAAAATGTAATTTAATAAATAAAAATAAAAAAAATAATTTTAAAAATAAAAAAAATAATTTTAAAAATAAAAAATGTAATTTAATAAATAAAAATAAAAAATATAATTTTAAAAATAAAAAATGTAATTTAATAAATAAAAATAAAAAAAATAATTTTAAAAATAAAAAAAATAATTTTAAAAATAAAAAATATAATTTTAAAAATAAAAAATGTAATTTAATAAATAAAAATAAAAAATATAATTTTAAAAATAAAAAATGTAATTTAATAAATAAAAATAAAAAATATAATTTTAAAAATAAAAAATGTAATTTAATAAATAAAAATAAAAAAAATAATTTTAAAAATAAAAAAAATAATTTTAAAAATAAAAAATGTAATTTAATAAATAAAAATAAAAAATATAATTTTAAAAATAAAAAATGTAATTTAATAAATAAAAATAAAAAAAATAATTTTAAAAATAAAAAATATAATATTAAAAATAAAAAATATAATTTTAAAAATAAAAAATGTAATTTAATAAATAAAAATAAAAAAAGTAATTCTAAAAATAAAAAATATAATATTAAAAATAAAAAATGTAATTTAATAAATAAAAATAAAAAAATAATTTTAAAAATAAAAAAAATAATTTTAAAAATAAAAAATGTAATTTAATAAATAAAAATAAAAAATATAATTTTAAAAATAAAAAATGTAATTTAATAAATAAAAATAAAAAAAATAATTTTAAAAATAAAAAATATAATATTAAAAATAAAAAATATAATTTTAAAAATAAAAAATGTAATTTAATAAATAAAAATAAAAAAAATAATTTTAAAAATAAAAAAAATAATTTTAAAAATAAAAAATGTAATTTAATAAATAAAAATAAAAAAAATAATTTTAAAAATAAAAAAAATAATTTTAAAAATAAAAAATGTAATTTAATAAATAAAAATAAAAAAAATAATTTTAAAAATAAAAAAAATAATTTTAAAAATAAAAAATGTAATTTAATAAATAAAAATAAAAAAAATAATTTTAAAAATAAAAAAAATAATTTTAAAAATAAAAAATGTAATTTAATAAATAAAAATAAAAAATATAATTTTAAAAATAAAAAATGTAATTTAATAAATAAAAATAAAAAAAATAATTTTAAAAATAAAAAAAATAATTTTAAAAATAAAAAATATAATTTTAAAAATAAAAAATGTAATTTAATAAATAAAAATAAAAAAAATAATTTTAAAAATAAAAAAAATAATTTTAAAAATAAAAAATGTAATTTAATAAATAAAAATAAAAAATATAATTTTAAAAATAAAAAATGTAATTTAATAAATAAAAATAAAAAAAATAATTTTAAAAATAAAAAAAATAATTTTAAAAATAAAAAATATAATTTTAAAAATAAAAAATGTAATTTAATAAATAAAAATAAAAAATATAATTTTAAAAATAAAAAATGTAATTTAATAAATAAAAATAAAAAAAATAATTTTAAAAATAAAAAAAATAATTTTAAAAATAAAAAATATAATTTTAAAAATAAAAAATGTAATTTAATAAATAAAAATAAAAAATATAATTTTAAAAATAAAAAATGTAATTTAATAAATAAAAATAAAAAAAATAATTTTAAAAATAAAAAATATAATATTAAAAATAAAAAATATAATTTTAAAAATAAAAAATGTAATTTAATAAATAAAAATAAAAAAAGTAATTTTAAAAATAAAAAATATAATTTTAAAAATAAAAAATGTAATTTAATAAATAAAAATAAAAAAAGTAATTTTAAAAATAAAAAATATAATTTTAAAAATAAAAAATGTAATTTAATAAATAAAAATAAAAAAAATAATTTTAAAAATAAAAAAAATAATTTTAAAAATAAAAAATGTAATTTAATAAATAAAAATAAAAAATATAATTTTAAAAATAAAAAATGTAATTTAATAAATAAAAATAAAAAAAATAATTTTAAAAATAAAAAATATAATATTAAAAATAAAAAATATAATTTTAAAAATAAAAAATGTAATTTAATAAATAAAAATAAAAAAAGTAATTCTAAAAATAAAAAATATAATATTAAAAATAAAAAATATAATTTTAAAAATAAAAAATGTAATTTAATAAATAAAAATAAAAAAAGTAATTTTAAAAATAAAAAATATAATTTTAAAAATAAAAAAAATAATTTTAAAAATAAAAAATGTAATTTAATAAATAAAAATAAAAAATATAATTTTAAAAATAAAAAATGTAATTTAATAAATAAAAATAAAAAAAATAATTTTAAAAATAAAAAAAATAATTTTAAAAATAAAAAATATAATTTTAAAAATAAAAAATGTAATTTAATAAATAAAAATAAAAAATGTAATTTAATAAATAAAAATTAAAAAAATGATTTTAAAAATAAAAAATGTAATTTAATAAATAAAAATTAAAAAAATAATTTTAAAAATTAAAAAATGTAATTTAATAAATAAAAATTAAAAAAATAATTTTAAAAATAAAAAATGTAATTTAATAAATAAAAATTAAAAAAATAATTTTAAAAATTAAAAAATGTAATTTAATAAATAAAAATTAAAAAAATAATTTTAAAAATAAAAAATGTAATTTAATAAATAAAAATTAAAAAAATAATTTTAAAAATTAAAAAATGTAATTTAATAAATAAAAATTAAAAAAATAATTTTAAAAATAAAAAATGTAATTTAATAAATAAAAATTAAAAAAATGATTTTAAAAATAAAAAATGTAATTTAATAAATAAAAATTAAAAAATAATTTTAAAAATTAAAAAATGTAATTTAATAAATAAAAATTAAAAAAATAATTTTAAAAATAAAAAATGTAATTTAATAAATAAAAATTAAAAAAATAATTTTAAAAATTAAAAAATGTAATTTAATAAATAAAAATTAAAAAAATAATTTTAAAAATTAAAAAATGTAATTTAATAAATAAAAATTAAAAAAATAATTTTAAAAATAAAAAATGTAATTTAATAAATAAAAATTAAAAAAATAATTTTAAAAATAAAAAATGTAATTTAATAAATAAAAATAAAAAAAATAATTTTAAAAATAAAAAAAATAATTTTAAAAATAAAAAATGTAATTTAATAAATAAAAATAAAAAATATAATTTTAAAAATAAAAAAAATAATTTTAAAAATAAAAAATGTAATTTAATAAATAAAAATAAAAAATATAATTTTAAAAATAAAAAATGTAATTTAATAAATAAAAATAAAAAAAATAATTTTAAAAATAAAAAAAATAATTTTAAAAATAAAAAATATAATTTTAAAAATAAAAAATGTAATTTAATAAATAAAAATAAAAAATGTAATTTAATAAATAAAAATTAAAAAAATGATTTTAAAAATAAAAAATGTAATTTAATAAATAAAAATTAAAAAAATAATTTTAAAAATTAAAAAATGTAATTTAATAAATAAAAATAAAAAAAATAATTTTAAAAATAAAAAAAATAATTTTAAAAATAAAAAATGTAATTTAATAAATAAAAATAAAAAAAATAATTTTAAAAATAAAAAAAATAATTTTAAAAATAAAAAATGTAATTTAATAAATAAAAATAAAAAAAATAATTTTAAAAATAAAAAAAATAATTTTAAAAATAAAAAATGTAATTTAATAAATAAAAATAAAAAAAATAATTTTAAAAATAAAAAAAATAATTTTAAAAATAAAAAATGTAATTTAATAAATAAAAATAAAAAATATAATTTTAAAAATAAAAAATGTAATTTAATAAATAAAAATAAAAAAAATAATTTTAAAAATAAAAAAAATAATTTTAAAAATAAAAAATATAATTTTAAAAATAAAAAATGTAATTTAATAAATAAAAATAAAAAATGTAATTTAATAAATAAAAATTAAAAAAATGATTTTAAAAATAAAAAATGTAATTTAATAAATAAAAATTAAAAAAATAATTTTAAAAATTAAAAAATGTAATTTAATAAATAAAAATTAAAAAAATAATTTTAAAAATAAAAAATGTAATTTAATAAATAAAAATTAAAAAAATAATTTTAAAAATTAAAAAATGTAATTTAATAAATAAAAATTAAAAAAATAATTTTAAAAATAAAAAATGTAATTTAATAAATAAAAATTAAAAAAATAATTTTAAAAATTAAAAAATGTAATTTAATAAATAAAAATTAAAAAAATAATTTTAAAAATAAAAAATGTAATTTAATAAATAAAAATTAAAAAAATGATTTTAAAAATAAAAAATGTAATTTAATAAATAAAAATTAAAAAAATAATTTTAAAAATAAAAAATGTAATTTAATAAATAAAAATAAAAAAAATAATTTTAAAAATAAAAAAAATAATTTTAAAAATAAAAAATGTAATTTAATAAATAAAAATTAAAAAAATAATTTTAAAAATTAAAAAATGTAATTTAATAAATAAAAATTAAAAAAATAATTTTAAAAATTAAAAAATGTAATTTAATAAATAAAAATTAAAAAAATAATTTTAAAAATAAAAAATGTAATTTAATAAATAAAAATTAAAAAAATAATTTTAAAAATAAAAAATGTAATTTAATAAATAAAAATAAAAAAAATAATTTTAAAAATAAAAAAAATAATTTTAAAAATAAAAAATGTAATTTAATAAATAAAAATTAAAAAAATAATTTTAAAAATTAAAAAATGTAATTTAATAAATAAAAATAAAAAAAATAATTTTAAAAATAAAAAATGTAATTTAATAAATAAAAATAAAAAAATAATTTTAAAAATAAAAAAATAATTTTAAAAATAAAAAATGTAATTTAATAAATAAAAATAAAAAAATAATTTTAAAAATAAAAAATGTAATTTAATAAATAAAAATTAAAAAAATAATTTTAAAAATAAAAAATGTAATTTAATAAATAAAAATAAAAAAATAATTTTAAAAATAAAAAAATAATTTTAAAAATAAAAAATGTAATTTAATAAATAAAAATTAAAAAAATAATTTTAAAAATAAAAAATGTAATTTAATAAATAAAAATTAAAAAAATAATTTTAAAAATAAAAAATGTAATTTAATAAATAAAAATAAAAAAAATAATTTTAAAAATAAAAAAAATAATTTTAAAAATAAAAAATGTAATTTAATAAATAAAAATAAAAAAAATAATTTTAAAAATAAAAAAAATAATTTTAAAAATAAAAAATGTAATTTAATAAATAAAAATAAAAAATATAATTTTAAAAATAAAAAATGTAATTTAATAAATAAAAATTAAAAAAATGATTTTAAAAATAAAAAATGTAATTTAATAAATAAAAATTAAAAAAATAATTTTAAAAATTAAAAAATGTAATTTAATAAATAAAAATTAAAAAAATGATTTTAAAAATAAAAAATGTAATTTAATAAATAAAAATTAAAAAAATAATTTTAAAAATTAAAAAATGTAATTTAATAAATAAAAATTAAAAAAATAATTTTAAAAATAAAAAATGTAATTTAATAAATAAAAATTAAAAATATAATTTTAAAAATAAAAAATGTAATTTAATAAATAAAAATTAAAAAAATAATTTTAAAAATTAAAAAATGTAATTTAATAAATAAAAATTAAAAAAATAATTTTAAAAATAAAAAATGTAATTTAATAAATAAAAATTAAAAAAATATGATTTTAAAAATAAAAAATGTAATTTAATAAATAAAAATTAAAAAAATAATTTTAAAAATTAAAAAATGTAATTTAATAAATAAAAATTAAAAAAATAATTTTAAAAATAAAAAATGTAATTTAATAAATAAAAATTAAAAAAATAATTTTAAAAATAAAAAATGTAATTTAATAAATAAAAATAAAAAAAATAATTTTAAAAATAAAAAAAATAATTTTAAAAATAAAAAATGTAATTTAATAAATAAAAATAAAAAATATAATTTTAAAAATAAAAAATGTAATTTAATAAATAAAAATTAAAAAAATGATTTTAAAAATAAAAAATGTAATTTAATAAATAAAAATTAAAAAAATAATTTTAAAAATTAAAAAATGTAATTTAATAAATAAAAATTAAAAAAATAATTTTAAAAATAAAAAATGTAATTTAATAAATAAAAATTAAAAAAATAATTTTAAAAATTAAAAAATGTAATTTAATAAATAAAAATAAAAAAAATAATTTTAAAAATAAAAAAAATAATTTTAAAAATAAAAAATATAATTTTAAAAATAAAAAATGTAATTTAATAAATAAAAATAAAAAATGTAATTTAATAAATAAAAATTAAAAAAATGATTTTAAAAATAAAAAATGTAATTTAATAAATAAAAATTAAAAAAAATAATTTTAAAAATTAAAAAATGTAATTTAATAAATAAAAATTAAAAAAATAATTTTAAAAATAAAAAATGTAATTTAATAAATAAAAATTAAAAAAATAATTTTAAAAATTAAAAAATGTAATTTAATAAATAAAAATTAAAAAAATAATTTTAAAAATAAAAAATGTAATTTAATAAATAAAAATTAAAAAAATAATTTTAAAAATAAAAAATGTAATTTAATAAATAAAAATAAAAATGTAATTTAATAAATAAAAATTAAAAAAATGATTTTAAAAATAAAAAATGTAATTTAATAAATAAAAATAAAAAAATGATTTTAAAAATAAAAAATGTAATTTAATAAATAAAAATTAAAAAAATAATTTTAAAAATAAAAAATGTAATTTAATAAATAAAAATTAAAAAAATAATTTTAAAAATTAAAAAATAATTTTAAAAATAAAAAATGTAATTTAATAAATAAAAATAAAAAAAGTAATTTTAAAAATAAAAAATGTAATTTAATAAATAAAAATTAAAAAAATAATTTTAAAAATTAAAAAATGTAATTTAATAAATAAAAATTAAAAAAATAATTTTAAAAATTAAAAAATGTAATTTAATAAATAAAAATTAAAAAAATAATTTTAAAAATAAAAAATGTAATTTAATAAATAAAAATTAAAAAAATAATTTTAAAAATAAAAAATGTAATTTAATAAATAAAAATTAAAAAAATGATTTTAAAAATAAAAAATGTAATTTAATAAATAAAAATAAAAAAATGATTTTAAAAATAAAAAATGTAATTTAATAAATAAAAATTAAAAAAATAATTTTAAAAATAAAAAATGTAATTTAATAAATAAAAATAAAAAAAATGATTTTAAAAATAAAAAATGTAATTTAATAAATAAAAATTAAAAAAATAATTTTAAAAATAAAAAATGTAATTTAATAAATAAAAATTAAAAAAATAATTTTAAAAATTAAAAAAATAATTTTAAAAATAAAAAATATAATTTTAAAAATAAAAAATGTAATTTAATAAATAAAAATAAAAAATGTAATTTAATAAATAAAAATTAAAAAAATGATTTTAAAAATAAAAAATGTAATTTAATAAATAAAAATTAAAAAAATAATTTTAAAAATTAAAAAATGTAATTTAATAAATAAAAATTAAAAAAATAATTTTAAAAATAAAAAATGTAATTTAATAAATAAAAATTAAAAAAATAATTTTAAAAATTAAAAAATGTAATTTAATAAATAAAAATTAAAAAAATAATTTTAAAAATAAAAAATGTAATTTAATAAATAAAAATTAAAAAAATAATTTTAAAAATAAAAAATGTAATTTAATAAATAAAAATAAAAAATGTAATTTAATAAATAAAAATTAAAAAAATGATTTTAAAAATAAAAAATGTAATTTAATAAATAAAAATAAAAAAAATGATTTTAAAAATAAAAAATGTAATTTAATAAATAAAAATTAAAAAAATAATTTTAAAAATAAAAAATGTAATTTAATAAATAAAAATTAAAAAAATAATTTTAAAAATTAAAAAAATAATTTTAAAAATAAAAAATGTAATTTAATAAATAAAAATAAAAAAAGTAATTTTAAAAATAAAAAATGTAATTTAATAAATAAAAATTAAAAAAATAATTTTAAAAATTAAAAAATGTAATTTAATAAATAAAAATTAAAAAAATAATTTTAAAAATTAAAAAATGTAATTTAATAAATAAAAATTAAAAAAATAATTTTAAAAATAAAAAATGTAATTTAATAAATAAAAATTAAAAAAATAATTTTAAAAATAAAAAATGTAATTTAATAAATAAAAATTAAAAAAATGATTTTAAAAATAAAAAATGTAATTTAATAAATAAAAATAAAAAAATGATTTTAAAAATAAAAAATGTAATTTAATAAATAAAAATTAAAAAAATAATTTTAAAAATAAAAAATGTAATTTAATAAATAAAAATTAAAAAAATAATTTTAAAAATTAAAAAATGTAATTTAATAAATAAAAATTAAAAAAATAATTTTAAAAATAAAAAATGTAATTTAATAAATAAAAATTAAAAAAATAATTTTAAAAATAAAAAATGTAATTTAATAAATAAAAATTAAAAAAATGATTTTAAAAATAAAAAATGTAATTTAATAAATAAAAATAAAAAAAATGATTTTAAAAATAAAAAATGTAATTTAATAAATAAAAATTAAAAAAATGATTTTAAAAATAAAAAATGTAATTTAATAAATAAAAATTAAAAAAATAATTTTAAAAATAAAAAATGTAATTTAATAAATAAAAATTAAAAAAATGATTTTAAAAATAAAAAATGTAATTTAATAAATAAAAATAAAAAAAATGATTTTAAAAATAAAAAATGTAATTTAATAAATAAAAATTAAAAAAATAATTTTAAAAATAAAAAATGTAATTTAATAAATAAAAATAAAAAAAATGATTTTAAAAATAAAAAATGTAATTTAATAAATAAAAATTAAAAAAATAATTTTAAAAATAAAAAATGTAATTTAATAAATAAAAATTAAAAAAATAATTTTAAAAATAAAAAATGTAATTTAATAAATAAAAATTAAAAAAATAATTTTAAAAATAAAAAATGTAATTTAATAAATAAAAATAAAAAATGTAATTTAATAAATAAAAATTAAAAAAATGATTTTAAAAATAAAAAATGTAATTTAATAAATAAAAATAAAAAAAATGATTTTAAAAATAAAAAATGTAATTTAATAAATAAAAATTAAAAAAATAATTTTAAAAATAAAAAATGTAATTTAATAAATAAAAATTAAAAAAATAATTTTAAAAATTAAAAAAATAATTTTAAAAATAAAAAATGTAATTTAATAAATAAAAATAAAAAAAGTAATTTTAAAAATAAAAAATGTAATTTAATAAATAAAAATTAAAAAAATAATTTTAAAAATTAAAAAATGTAATTTAATAAATAAAAATTAAAAAAATAATTTTAAAAATTAAAAAATGTAATTTAATAAATAAAAATTAAAAAAATAATTTTAAAAATAAAAAATGTAATTTAATAAATAAAAATTAAAAAAATAATTTTAAAAATAAAAAATGTAATTTAATAAATAAAAATTAAAAAAATGATTTTAAAAATAAAAAATGTAATTTAATAAATAAAAATAAAAAAATGATTTTAAAAATAAAAAATGTAATTTAATAAATAAAAATTAAAAAAATAATTTTAAAAATAAAAAATGTAATTTAATAAATAAAAATAAAAAAAATGATTTTAAAAATAAAAAATGTAATTTAATAAATAAAAATTAAAAAAATAATTTTAAAAATAAAAAATGTAATTTAATAAATAAAAATTAAAAAAATAATTTTAAAATTAAAAAAATAATTTTAAAAATAAAAAATGTAATTTAATAAATAAAAATAAAAAAAGTAATTTTAAAAATAAAAAATGTAATTTAATAAATAAAAATTAAAAAAATAATTTTAAAAATTAAAAAATGTAATTTAATAAATAAAAATTAAAAAAATAATTTTAAAAATTAAAAAATGTAATTTAATAAATAAAAATTAAAAAAATAATTTTAAAAATAAAAAATGTAATTTAATAAATAAAAATTAAAAAAATAATTTTAAAAATAAAAAATGTAATTTAATAAATAAAAATTAAAAAAATGATTTTAAAAATAAAAAATGTAATTTAATAAATAAAAATTAAAAAAATAATTTTAAAAATAAAAAATGTAATTTAATAAATAAAAATTAAAAAAATGATTTTAAAAATAAAAAATGTAATTTAATAAATAAAAATTAAAAAAATAATTTTAAAAATTAAAAAATGTAATTTAATAAATAAAAATTAAAAAAATGATTTTAAAAATAAAAAATGTAATTTAATAAATAAAAATTAAAAAAATAATTTTAAAAATTAAAAAATGTAATTTAATAAATAAAAATTAAAAAAATAATTTTAAAAATAAAAAATGTAATTTAATAAATAAAAATTAAAAATATAATTTTAAAAATAAAAAATGTAATTTAATAAATAAAAATTAAAAAAATAATTTTAAAAATTAAAAAATGTAATTTAATAAATAAAAATTAAAAAAATAATTTTAAAAATAAAAAATGTAATTTAATAAATAAAATTAAAAATAATTAAAATTAAAAAAATGATTTTAAAAATAAAAAATGTAATTTAATAAATAAAAATTAAAAAAATAATTTTAAAAATTAAAAAATGTAATTTAATAAATAAAAATTAAAAAAATAATTTTAAAAATAAAAAATGTAATTTAATAAATAAAAATTAAAAAAATAATTTTAAAAATAAAAAATGTAATTTAATAAATAAAAATTAAAAAAAATAATTTTAAAAATAAAAAAAATAATTTTAAAAATAAAAAATGTAATTTAATAAATAAAAATAAAAAATATAATTTTAAAAATAATAAATAAAAATTAAAAAAATGATTTTAAAAATAAAAAATGTAATTTAATAAATAAAAATTAAAAAAATAATTTTAAAAATTAAAAAATGTAATTTAATAAATAAAAATTAAAAAAATAATTTTAAAAATAAAAAATGTAATTTAATAAATAAAAATTAAAAAAATAATTTTAAAAATTAAAAAATGTAATTTAATAAATAAAAATAAAAAAAATAATTTTAAAAATAAAAAAATAATTTTAAAAATAAAAAATATAATTTTAAAAATAAAAAATGTAATTTAATAAATAAAAATAAAAAATGTAATTTAATAAATAAAAATTAAAAAAATGATTTTAAAAATAAAAAATGTAATTTAATAAATAAAAATTAAAAAAATAATTTTAAAAATTAAAAAATGTAATTTAATAAATAAAAATTAAAAAAATAATTTTAAAAATAAAAAATGTAATTTAATAAATAAAAATTAAAAAAATAATTTTAAAAATTAAAAAATGTAATTTAATAAATAAAAATTAAAAAAATAATTTTAAAAATAAAAAATGTAATTTAATAAATAAAAATTAAAAAAATAATTTTAAAAATAAAAAATGTAATTTAATAAATAAAAAATTAAAAAAATGTAATTTAATAAATAAAAATTAAAAAAATGATTTTAAAAATAAAAAATGTAATTTAATAAATAAAAATTAAAAAAATGATTTTAAAAATAAAAAATGTAATTTAATAAATAAAAATTAAAAAAATAATTTTAAAAATAAAAAATGTAATTTAATAAATAAAAATTAAAAAAATAATTTTAAAAATTAAAAAAAATA